>NW_024543062.1:3690000-8490000 GCF_018167655.1 Microtus oregoni | reverse complement strand
GCAGGAGGATTGTTGGGGCTTGCTGGCTGGATCAGGTGAGCTCCAGATTCTGTGAGAGACCCTGTCTTAAGTAACACACCGGAAAGCAACAGAGCAATCGATGACATCTGAGGTCTCTCTCTGCTCCACAGTGGAATGCACACGCATAAAGACACACAAACACACACACACGCACACCATTGTGGCCTGAATGCACAATCACAGTCACACATACGATTATGGCCTGAGTCCTTAAAATATAAAGAAATGAATTTTAGCCATGCATGATGGCACAGACCCGTGATCCAGTACTCAGGCCAAGGCAGGAGGAGCTCCAGTTTGATGCTAGCCTGAGCTATCCAGTGAAACCGTGTCTTGAGAAGCAGTAAATGGATATGATGTCTTTGATCTATGTGAAGATCTCACAGCAATGGCGGGACGCGTTCACAGACGACTCAGGGTAGAAAGATGTCGTCACATCAGCTTGGCTGGATATTCTACAGCACGCGCTTACTTTTTTGTTTGTTTGTTTTGGTTTTTCGAGATAGGGTTTCTCTGTAGCTTTGGTGTCTGTCCTGGAACTAGTTTTTTTAGACCAGGCTGGCCTCGAACTCAGAGACCTACCTGCCTCTGCCTCCCAAGTG
This sequence comes from Microtus oregoni, assembly GCF_018167655.1. Taxonomy (NCBI): domain Eukaryota; kingdom Metazoa; phylum Chordata; class Mammalia; order Rodentia; family Cricetidae; genus Microtus; species Microtus oregoni. The sequence continues at coordinate 8,489,377 of NW_024543062.1, read as the reverse complement.
CTGGGATTAAAGGCGTGAGCCACTACCACCTGGCAAGCACGCACTGACTTCCGACCAAGTACCTGCTTTGTGCCAGGCAGTCCTCTCAATGGCTTTACAGACTCCAGTGGTGCACTCATCAGCCCTGGTGGAAGGTTCTAGAACAACAGCAGGGAAGGCCCCAGCACTGGAGAAGTCCAGGTAGGAGATCAAGAGTTCACAGTCATCCTTGGCTACACAGTAAGCTGGAGGCCAGCCTGAGGTTGCCCAATAGACCCTTTCTCAAGAACAAATATTCAAACTAACATATAAGGGCCAGCTGACTTGAGTTGATTGATCCCTAGAACCTACGAGAAAGGTGGAAGGGGAGAGAGCCAACTCCACAGAGCTGCCCTCTGACCCCCACATGCACACCTAGGCAAGAGCACCCTCCACACAAACATCACAATAAGAATAAATAAGGTTTATTTGTTGGGTTTTGTTTTGTTTTTAAAGTGTGTGCCTACTATGGTGGCGCACGTCTTTAATCCCTGCACTTAGGAGGCAGAGGTAGGTGGATCTCTGTGAGTGAGGCTCTGTCTAAAGAAGAGAGATGTGGGGGAGAGAAGCAGAGGTACAAGGAAAGAGAGGGGAAGGCAGGTATGAAAATGCTTCATGCCTTGTTGGGCACTGTGCAAACACAAACTGTTCTACACATCCATGCTCCTGCCAGAACAGATACTGTTGCCTGCTCCCCAAACGCCAGAAGCTTGCTCTGGGCGTGATCAAGACAGGCGGCACTATGCACCCCTGAACGGCATCTGTACTTCACCCCCAAGTTCAGCGTCCGATGGCTCCCCCTTGGGCAGACACCGGATGCCATCAAATATTCACCAGTGGCATCAGCTGGTGAATCTACTGCCCCCAGTCATTTGTAGCCTTGTTCAGAAATAACGAGAGCTGGGAAAATTGTTCCCAGAGCTGTCCGCTGAAACCCAGGTGAGGCTCTGCTCTGCAGGCCAATCAAGGAACTAAAGGGTTACGGGAAGAATCAGTCACCTTAACATCCAGGGAGGTTATTGTCACAATAACCATTATGTAAAATGTTTCTCCTACAGGTGTAGCTGGGCATGGTGGCACCTGCGTGTAATCCCAGCACTTGGGAGGCCAAGGAAGGAAAACTGGGAGCTCCAAGTTAGTCTCAATTATAAGGTGATAATTGATCTGAATTAGAGAGAGAGAGAGAGAGAGAGAGAGAGAGAGAGAGAGAGAGAGAGAATATGAATGTAGCTCAGCAGTAGAGCACCTGAATCCCCCAGTGAGGTGCTAGGGACCTGACTCAGTGGCAGAACGCAAGCCTAGAATCCCCCAGTGAGGGGCTGAGGACATTGTCAGTGGTAGAACTCTTGCCTAGAATCCCCCAGTGAGAGTTGTGGAACATGGCCCCATGCTACATTTGTTTAACATTTGCAAGATTCTGGGTTCCATCCCTAGCATTTCAAAACGGAAATCAATAGATCAATTTCCAATGGCAGCTAGCTGTTTATTTTATTTTTGTTTTTCTTATTTGTTTTGTTTGAGACAGGGTCTTGCTATGTAGCTCTGGATATCCTAGAACTCACTCTATAGCGAGGTGGCTGGATTAATGCGGGCTTGGGGTCAACTCTGAAGCTCTAGGCTACCAGAGTGAGGCTTCAAATCAAACATGGCCGGAGAGGAAGGGTCAGAGCAGAAAGCAACCCGGACCTCCCGCGGGAATGGGAAACAGGCGTGGAGGGCCAGGGCTGGGAAGGTTCTCTCGGCAACACAGCCCAGGGTCTGTGTTCTTCACAAAGAACCGGGGACAATGGCTTCTGGGTTGGGCGCTGGGCTACTCAATGATTAATGAGAATCAAATATCACTTTTGTTTAGACTCCAAGCTAAAAGGGGAGAGAAGCCATCAATGTGCAGCCTCTGTGCTCACAAATCCCAAGAGCTTCGCCAGTCCCTACAGGCTAAGCGCTGGGGTTGGCATTTAAGGCCTTCCTGGACCAGCCACAACTAACCAGCCAGCTATTTCCTGATCTCCAATCTCTGTGCCCAGCCTCACCCAATGGGCTGTGCCCATTCCTCTGCCAACGAGCAATGCCCTTCGCTGTTCAAGCAGAACCAACTCCACCCAGCCCTCCAGAACCAGCCAGGTCATATTATCTTACTATTGGGTACATGTGCATGTATAGTGTGTGTGTGTGTGAAAGCCACCTTGGATGCTGGTCCTCAGGAGCCATCCAGTCTGCTTGTGTATGGGTGTGTGTATGTTGTACACACGTGTGCACTTGTATATGTGGCTCACCCATATAGCCACTGCAGAGGTCAGAGATTGACATCAGGACATCCTCCTCAATCACTTTTCCACTTTTTTTTAAAATATTTATTTATTATGTATACAATATTCTGTTTGGGGGGCTGGAGAGGTGGCTCAGCGGTTAAGAGGATTGCGTGCTCTTCTAAAGGACCCGAGTTCGATTCCCAGCAACCACATGGTGGCTCACAACCATCTGTAATGAGGTCTGGTGTCCTCTTCTAGCCTGCAGGCATATATGTAAACAGAATATTGTATCCATAATAAATAATATTTAAAAAAAAAAAAAAACAATATTCTGTTTGTGTGTATGCCATTACAGATGGTTGTGAGCCACCATGTGGTTGCTGGGATTTGAACTCAGGACCTTTGGAAGAGCAGGCAATGCTCTTAACCTCTGAGCCATCTCTCCAGCCCCACTTTTTGTTTCTTAAGCAAGCTCTCACGATGTAGCCCTGGTTGGTCTCGAACTCACCGAGCTCCACCTGCCTCTGCCTCCCCAGGGCTGGGATTAAAGGCGTGCACCACCACACACAGCTCTACATTATATTTTGAAACATGATCTCTCATTGATTGAGTAGACTGGCTGCCAGCAAACTCCTAGAATCTATCCGCCTTGAGCACAAGGGTCATAGCTTTTACGTGAGTGCTGGGGATCGAAGCCTGAGTCCAGCTAGTTTAGTGCTTTACACACTGAACTGTTACCCAAGCTTCCAACTTTTTTTCTTTCCAAGACAGGGTTTCTCTGTGTAACAGCCCTGGCTGTCCTGGAACTAGCTCTTGTAGACCAGGCTGGCCTCAAACTCACAGAGATCCGCCTGCCTCTGCCTTCTGAGTACTGGCACTAAAGGCGTGCGCCACCACTGCCCAGCCTGACTCGTTCTTGAGACAGGATCTCTTGCTGGTCCGGAGCTCCCTGATTCAGCTAGGCTGGCCAGGAAGCCCCAGTGATCTGCTTGTCCCCACCTTCCCAGTGCTTGGGTAACAACTGTTCTCCACTCCACCCAACTTTCCCCCCATGTCTGTTTCTCAGACAGCATCTGAACTCTACTTTTGAGTTCCTTGGCTCTTTAAACCTGCTCAGAGCCTCTACAGACAGCTGCCTGCTGTCTGGCCCGTTTGTCCCAGGGAGCAGGAGGCCTTGGGGATTTATTTCTTTGTGCCCTTCATCCAAGCACTTGGTACATCAATGATAGGAAATACCATGGAATTCAGGAGGGATAGAAAGAAGTAGAAGTATCAGAAAGTACCAGAAGTAACGTGCCTAAAGTCAGGGATAGGCCAGGTAGCAAGATGGCTCATTGGATACAGGTGCCTGCTGCCAAGCCTAAAGACCTGAGGTCTAGCCCTGGAACCTACATGATAGAAGGTGAGAACCAACTCCTATAAATTGTCCTCCAACTGCCCAACATGCTCTATAGTATATACATGCATGTGTACACACACAGACACACAGACACACACACACACACATAAACGGGAGGTTGTTTTCTTTTGTAGCCCTGGCTGTCCTGGACTAGCTGTGTAGGCTAGACTAGCCTACACTAAGAAATCAGCCTGCCTCTGCCTCCTGAGTACTGAGATTAAAGGTGTGCACCACCACCACCCAGCTAAAAAAATTTTTAAAGACTTTAAAGGTAGAAGTCCCTGACCTTGGCAAGTTGGAAGGAACTTGAACGAAAGCAGATGGAAGCTCAAGGGCCATCTGGAGTAGCAGCCATGGGACCCTAAACTATGGTTCAGACAGGGGAGCCTTTAATGTTGCTAGCTATGACAACTTCAGAAAAGACCAGCTGGTCAAGTTTCCCCCCATGCTGTAAAGAGAACAACTTGATGAAGTTGGGTTTCCCCTTCCACCATGTAGGTTTCAGGGATCAAACTCAAGCCACCAGGCTCAGCAGCAAGTGCCTCTATCCACTGAGCCATCTTCATATAAGTTGCTATTATTATTATTATTATTATTATTATTATTAGTGTGTGATATGTGAATGGTGTGTAGAGGTCAGAGGACAACTTAATGGAGTTGGTTTTCTCTTCCACCTTTACAGGGGTCATGGGACTTGAACTCAGGTTATCAGATTTACATGGCAAGTGCTTTTTGAGCCATCTCATCAGCTCTCCCCCCCCCTTCTTTTTGTGCATGTATGTGTGCGTGCAGGTTCAAGTGAGCACATGTACATGGGGGGGGGCAGATATAAATCTCAGGTGTTCCTGCCTGCTCAGGTGCTACCCATAAGACTTAACTTGCAAATGAAGCTGGAATGGGTGGGCCAGTGAGCATGGGAGATATCCTCCTATCTCCACCTTCCCAGAGCTGGGATTGCAAGTGTGTGCACCTGGGTCTGTTTCCACAGGGCCCTGGGACTCAATTTCTGGTTCTCGTACTTGCTCTTTAGGGATGGTGTTATCTCTCCAACCCTCAGGAGGGTTTTTTTTTTTTTTTTTTTTTTTTTTTTGAGGATTTCAAGTTGTCTAGAGTACAAACACGGGATGGGGGGCAGGGTCTAGTCGTTTGGTACCATCCCACCACAGAAAGACAAGAGCTCTGGGGACCCCCACTCCAGCCCTTACCACAGGTGCTGAGGCTTAGCCTCTTGGAAAAGGTTCCTGCCAGGGGAAGAAAATTCACACCTGTCTCAACGCTTTGGTCCAGAACCAAGAACTAGGGCCTGAGGTTTTGCAGGGACCATGGACTTGCCTTCTCTAGGGTAGGTTTGCGCCCTGAAAACGCACCCTCCGCAGAAAATTGACCTCAAGCCTTCTCTATATGCCACAGGTCCCCGAGTCGCCTACAGCCACACACACACACACACACACACACACACAGTCAGACTCCGAGTCTATCTGCTTTCCCCTGCCTCCCTGGGACTCTTAAAGTCATAGCCCACCCTTTAGGGGAGCGCGCCTCTCCAATCTGAGGCAAAGATGGGGAACCCAGGTGTAAAGGCACCCAGAGTGGCACTGGTTTCCCTGGAAAAACCTGCAATGCCCTCCTGAGATACCACCTCCATCCCTCCAGGAGCCTCCAAATGACATCCTGATATCCGCTGAGAGTCACTGTTGGTCTCAATTAATGAGCAACAATTTTGGCCTCTCCTGCAGTATTTGGAATGGGGGCGGGGCTGCTCTGAGGCAGGGAACAGACCCCTCCATTCTAAAGGAACCAAAAGAGATTAGATATTTTAACGGGCCAAGAAAGGGGTCGCTGCTCCCAGGCTCACCGAAGCTGAGGCTTACAAGTGACCAGTCTATAACATAGCCCCTCCGAGGGCGCGCGCGCTCGCGGGGTGGGGGTGGGGGTCTCGTTCTCGCCCCCTCACTTTGGCCAAAGCCAGGATTTCTCCTCATTCGCCCTCCCGGGGACACCTGTACCTCCCAGCCCCCCAGCCCTGCGCGAGCAGGGGGCTCCGAAGGGATAGCAGAAGCCCCCTTCCTGCAGTGCTGCCCTCACTCCTCCGCCTCGCAGGTTGACTAATTTAGGAAAGGGAGCCCGGCCCAGGGCAGCCCTGGCAGCTGGAGAGGCGGGAAACCGGGAGCCCCAGCCCTGCGGGCCAGCCGCCTCCAGATCCTTGGCCGGGTTCTCCCTTTCTCCCAGCGCTCTGCGGAGCGGGGCCAACAGGCAGGAGAATCAACAATCCAGAAAACTTTCAATGGATCACGCTGCAGACTAGGGGGAGGGGGAGATGGGATGCGAGGCGGGTGGGGGCGGGGGGCTCGAGGACAGAGCCTCGGAGCTCTCACTTACCATCTTGTTCACATCCATGACCGAAGCGGTAGGGTGTCCTCCCCACACCCAGGGAGATCCCGGGTACCCCACACTGAAGACTGGTGGCGGCTACTGCAGCCCCGGGGGTGCCATGCTGCTTGCTGGCAACGGCGGCCAGCGGGGGCCCTGGTGGTGGCCGGCGGCACCGCTGCTGGACCGAGGACGGCGGGGGCGGGGCGGGGAGGGTAGGGGATGGAAGAGGAGGGGACAGGAGGGGAAGGGCGCCAGCGGGGGAGGCGCGGTTCTTCGGCGTAGCTGGAGAACGTGCTCTTGAGGGGAGGGGCCCGGGGAACCCCAAGATCCGCCTCAAGAAGTGAGGACACCGCGCGATGGATTCCGGGACCCTGAGGTCCCTCGGAGCACAGTGAAGAGGGTGTGATTTGAATAACAAAAGGTCTGTTTTCGGCAGCTGCCCAGGCGAATGGGATGGGATCACTGACGAGCCAGGAGCTGGGGGCCACCAGGAAGTAAGTGTGTGTGTGTGTTGTGCGCTCTCGCGCGCGCGCCCTTGCATGCATGCAAGCATGTGTGAATGTATGTGTATGTACGCCGCGTGTGTTTCCGTGGAGGGCTCCGTGGAACTCAGGAAGTGCGCGGGGGAGGTGGCAGAAGGGGCGGGAGAGATACCCCCTCAACCACGAATGTGCACATTCCAGCGAGGGCAGGGGTCCAGCCCCTTGTCCCTCCTCCACTTGGCTTTCCCCCCCGTGGACAAAGAGGTAATTGAGAGGCTGTAGTTGGCCTCCTGAGGCTAATCCCCGGGGGCCTCCCATGCGAGGCTGGGGGCTCCAAACAAATGGGCGAATGGAAATGACGGTGCTAGGTATCCTTCCTCTCCAGCCTTCAAGGGGCAGGCCCTCGCTCCCAAGTAGCAGCAAGCCTGTCCCTTTCTGAGGAGAGACTGGCTGCCTGGCTTCTAAATTGAGTGTCTACGCCCTCTCAGAACCCCTACCTTCACAGCCCAACCCTGCTTCCCCGCCAACTTCCTATCCTTGGAGAATCCCTTGGCTGGCTCTCTGCTTTGGGAGACACAGCTGGTGTCTAGAGCAGGACTCCAAGTAGAGGCTCCTTTGGTGTAAGGTTTCCCAGGAGACAGAAGTCTTCCTCCTCCTAAATCAGAGGCAATCTGGTTCGTGGTGTAGTTAAGACGCCAGAGATCTGACAGTCCACTAGGCCAACTCTTCCTTACACAGGCAGGAAACTGAGGCCCAGAAGAGAGTGAATTGGCCCCTAGTAATAAACCTCAATGCAGACAGTAGCCCCCAAGCCGCAAAGGGCTCCCAGAGATGCCCTCCAGTTGGAGCACACAGCTTTGCAAAGCTTTGCATTTTGTATGTGTGCAGTGCACAGGAGGAGGGAGGCGGAATGGAGGCTGGAGGGCACAGGTCTTCAGCGATCCCTTTGTGCATAAGCACACTCAGGTGTCACACTGCGCCAATGTGGCAGTCAGTGGGCAACTTTCAAGAGTCCGTTCTCTCCTTCCGTCTAGCAGGGTCCTGAATAACAACTGGGTGATGGGGCTCGGCAGCAAGCACCTTTGCCAGGCCTCCACCGCATCTTTTGAGACAGGGTCTCTCACTGATTTGGCTGGGCTGGTGATTGGACAGTGAGGTCCAGGGATACACCAGTTTTCCCTTCGCCACACTGGGATGACAGACAGTGTGCCTAGCTTTTCACATAGGTTCTGGGGATCTAAATTCAAGGGCTCTTGCTTATGTGGCAAGCTCCTTACTAAGCCTGTGCCCCCTCCCTTTTAAGTTATTTGATGTGTGTGTGTTGCCAGCATGTATGTCTGTGTACCTTGTGCATGACACTCAGGGCCTGTAAGGGGTCAGAAGAGGGCACTGGATTCCCTCGAATTGGAGCTGCAGATGGTTGTGAACCACAGTGTGGGTTCTGGGCACTGAACCTACGTTCTCTCCAAGGGTAGCCAATGCTCTTAGCCTCAGAGCCATCTCTCTGGACCCTGGTTTTGTTTAAGATGGTCTCACTGCGTAGCCCTATAGCTGACTTGGAATTCTCTATATAAACCAGGCTGGCCCCACACCCACAGATATCTGCTTTCCTCTACCTCCCTAGTGGGACTCAAGGCTTGCAGTAGGCTTCACAGACTTTCTTTTTCGAGACAGGGTCCCACAAAGCTCAGGCTGAGGATGAGCTTGATAAAGACTTTCAAAGGAAGAAGGGATAGGTCCCACCCACTACCAGGAAGTAGACCCCGCGCCTCTCAGTACCTACAGGAAGAAGTCTGCTGGGCGGGCTAGCAGCTCCCTCCCTTTGCAATTTGAGTTCTTATCAATGAAAGTGGGACTTCATTGATAAGAACTGGAGAACTGTGTGCAGGAGCTAGGCGTGGTGGCAATCCCAGCACTGAGGTGGGGGATGGGGTTTCCTGAGTAGCCTGGGCTACACAGCCAGGACCTACAATTAAAAAGATGCTGCCTCAAAAATAGTCAAAAAGTCTGTGAACCATCAAGCGTGGAACTGGTTGGCAGATCAAGGAGTCCCAACAGACGCTTTTTATCTGAGTGTGGGCTTCTGGTGTTACTGGCTTCTATTATTTATTTATTTATTTATTTTTGTTTTTGTCTTGAGATGGTTTCTCAGTGTAGCCCTGGCTGTTCTAGTACTCACTTTGTAAACCAGGTTGGCTTTGAACTCACAGAGATCCGTCTGCCTCTGCCTCCCGAGTGCTGGTTGGAACATACACTCTTAATCCACTGAGGCATGACCTTAACCCTTGTCTTCACCTTAGATTGTGACCTAGTAACATAAATTTTCCAGCTTCTGGACTCCATGGCTGTGAGAAGACAGGATTCTGTTTCTGTTTTTAAATTACATTTATTTGGGGGGTGTGTGTGTGTGTGTGTGTGTGTGTGTAGATCATAGGACAACTTGCAGGAATGAGTTCTTGTCCCACCATGTGAGTCCCGAGCAGCAAACTCAGGTCCTCGGGTTGTTGGGCTTGGTGGCAAGCACGGGAACCATTGATCCATGATGCTGGCCCCAGGATTCTGATGTTTTAATTACTGAGCTTGTGGTCAGCTTTGTTACAGCAGTTACAGGAGATGCACACAGGTCAAAGGTCAGCAAGTGCTGGTGCTCCGGCTTTGGCACTCAGCCGCCCAGAGGCTCTGATGCTTTTCGAAGGCTAACTCACCTTGAAGCTGTGACAAAAGAGGACAGGCTAACCAGGGGCAGGGCTATGACTTCCTCCCTTTACAGGGGTAGGCGAGACCGGCGCAAAAGTGCCTTAAAAACAAAAACAAACAAACAAAAAAAAAACCAGCCTCTGGGGACTGGCAATCTGGCCCAGCAGGTAAAGATGCTTACTGACAAACCTAAGGATCTGAGTTCAAACCCTGGGACCCACATGATGAAAGGAGTTAACCGACTCCTATAAATTGTCATCTGATCTCCACATAAGGACCATGGCAATGTGTGACTCCCTCATATGTAAATAAATGTAATAAAAATTTAAAGCAAAAACATCCTCTGAACTTATTCACATGCCTCCAGTCTCTTGTCTCTTTCTTCTTACAGTAAATTAGCTACAATTAATTAATAGTAATAATTAACAATAAATTATAGTATACCTTAAATAACAAGTAAATCTTATTTTGGTTTATTTTGTACCAAGATCCTAAATGCTATAGCCTCCTCTCCCTCCCTTACAGTCTTCCTTCTCCTAGCTTTCCACCCCTCCTTCTTCCTCAGGCTGCTCATTTGTAATAATTTAGTGAGACCCTGTTTCAAAATAAAAAGCCTAAAGAGGGCTGGCTCAGTGGTAGAGCCCCTGCCTAGAATCCTTCAGTGAGGGGTTGGGGTGTGGCTCAGTGGTAGAGCCCCTGCCTAGAATCCCCCAGTGAGGGGCTGGGGTGTGGCTCAGTGGTAGAGCCCCTGCCTGGAATCCCTCCAGTGAGGGGCTGGGGTGTGGCTCAGTGGTAGAGCCCCTGCCTAGAATCCCTCAGTGAGGGGTTGGGGTGTGGCTCAGTGGTAGAGCACCTGCCTAGAATCCCCTAGTGAGGGGCTGGGGTGTGGCTCAGTGACAGAGTGCTGTCCTAGCAGGTATGGAATCCTCACCACCACAAAGAAAGTTTGAGGGAGAGCCGGGCGGTGGTGGCGCACGCCTTTAATCCCAGCACTCGGGAGGCAGAGGCAGGCGGATCTCTGTGAGTTCGATACCAGCCTGGTCTACAAGAGCTAGTTCCAGGACAGGCTCCAAAGCCACAGAGAAACCCTGTCTCGAAAAACCAAAAAAAAAAAAAAAAAAAAGAAAGAAAGAAAGAAAGAAAGTTTGAGGGAAAAGAGGTGAGAAGGCTGCCATTCCTTGACAAACCTAAACAGAGGCTGGTGGATGTGTCCTGACACCTACTGGTGACTAGATTTGTACAGCCTAGCCCTACCTACCATGCCATTCCTTGAGTGCCAGGCCAGGGCAGGACCTTGTTACAGGGTATTGTGCTGTCGAGGTGTTAAATTTCAGTAATCCCGAGTAATAAGGCTATTTATTAGTAATCAATCGTCCTTGTCAAAGGGCCTTTGAGGTCTTAGTTGTGCTATTGTAAAGCTCTCTGCAGGGCAGTGGTGTTTCCAACATGCCTTTTGGTTTATTACCTCATTCAGTCCCTATGAGCCACCAGGTAGGCTGGGGCAGAATAGACTGTCAGGACTACATGGGTACTTCCTGATGGAGCTATAGTTTTGGTTGTGAGCCTAGCCTTTAACTGCTGAGCCATCCCTCCAGGTCTCCTGATGGAGTTATAAGGAATGGTGACCATGGAACCTCTGGATAAGCAAAAATGGGCCGGAGGTTCTTGGTTTTGTTTTGTTTTGTTTTTTTTAAAGATTTATTTATGTCAGGCGTTGGTGGCACACACCACCTTTAGTCCTAGCACTGGGGAGGCAGAGGCAGGTGGATCTCTGTGAGTTCAAGGCTAGCCTGGTCTACAAGAGCTAGTTCCAGGATAGGCTCCAAAGCTACAGAGAAACCCTATCTCAAAAATACCAAAAAAAGGGCTGGAGAGATGGCTCAGTGGTTAAGAGCATTGCCTGTTCTTCCAAAGGTCCTGAGTTCAATTCCCAGCAACCACATGATGGCTCACAACCATCTGTAATGAGGTCTGGTGCCCTCTTCTGGCCTGGAGACATACACGCAAACAGAATATTGTATACATAATAAATAAATATTAAAAAAAATACCAAAAAAAAAGATTTATTTGTTTTATGTATATGGCGCTCTATCTGCATGTACATGCATGTACACCTACATGTCAAAAAAGAACATCAGATCCCATTATAGATGGTTGTAAGTCACCACATGGTTGCTGGGAACTGAACTCAGGACCTTTGGAAGAGCTGTCAATGCTCTTAACCATTGAGCCACCTCTCTAGCCCCCTTGTATTTTTTGACAACTGTTTGTTTTTTTCTTCTTCTTCTTCTTTTTTTTTTTTTTTTTTTTTTTTTTTTTTTTTTTTTTGATTTTCGAGACAGGGTTTCTCTGTAGCTTTTGGTTCCTGTCCTGGAACTAGCTCTTGTAGACCAGGCTGGCCTCAAACTCACAGAGATCCGCCTGCCTCTGCCTCCCGAGTGCTGGGATTAAAGGCATATGCCACCACCGCCCGGCAACTGTTTGTTATGTGCACATGGTGTGTGTGTGTGTGTGTGTGTGTAGGTCAGAGGACAACTTTCAAGACCATTTCTCCACTTCTGCCATGTGGGTTCTCAGGATCAGACTCAGGTCAAGTCTTCAGGCTTGCTGGCAAGTGTCTTTCCCTGCAGAACTTCCTCCCCAGCCCCTATTCTTCTTATTTAGAGACAGGGTCTCATGTAGTCCAGTTGGACCTCAAATTCTCTTACACAGCCATGCTGGCTTTGAACTTCTGGCGCTCCTGCTTCTACCTCCCATGTGCTGGAATCACTGGCATGCGCCGCCATACTTGGCTGTTTTGTTTTTATTATTTTTTTGTTTGTTTTGTTACACAGTCTCTCTGTGTAATTAATACTGGTTGGGAATTATTTATCTATTTATTTTTATGTGTGTGAGTGTATTGTCTGCATGTCACATGTGTGCCTGCTGTCCATGGAGTCCAGAAGAGGGCATGGATTCTCTGGAATTACAGATAAAGATGGTGTGGAGGGGGGAGGTGGTAGGGGAACTGGAGCTATGGTTTAGCAGTTAAGAGCACAAGCTGTTTTTGCAGAGGACCCAAGTTTGATTCCCAGCACCCACACAATGGTTCACAGCCACCTGTAACTCCTGTCCCAGGGAATTCGATGCCTTCTTCTGACCTCCACAGGGACTAGGAACACATGTGGTAAACAGATATGCATACAAATCATTCACACAATAAAGATATGAATGTATGTATGCATATAGAAAGTTGTGTGTCTCCATGTGTATTGGGTGCTGAGAAACATGAGGTCCTCTGGAAGAGCAGCCAGTGCTCTTAAACCCTGAACCGCCTCCCCAGCTCCTGACGTCCCTCCAGAGTGCTGGGGTTGTAGGTGTGCACGACCAAACCCATCATAAGTTTCTGCAACCTTGTCTACTATGCTTTAATTTTCGGGTTGTGGCTCAGTGGGTGGAGGGCTTGCCTTAGCATGTATGAAGCCCTGAGCTCCACTCCAGGGTCCTGTAAACCCAGCATGGTGCTACATACCTGCAATCCCAGCACTCACTCAAGAGATAGAGGCAGGAAGATTAGAAATTCAAGGCTGTCTCTGGCTACAGAGTGAGTTTAAGGCCAGCCTGGGCAACATGAAACACTTTTCAAAACCTACAACATGGGCTGGAGAGATGGCCCATCACATAAAAGCTCTTGCCTGGGAAGGCTTGACAACCTCAGTTTGAACCCTGGAGCCCACATAGCGGTGAAAGGAGAGAACAGACTCCATAAAGTTGTCTACTGACCTTCACACGTATGACACGGCACGCATGGACCCATTAAAATTAATTAAAATGGAAAACTAGAAAAGGAGGAAGAAATGAGGAACTGAAGGAAGAGTGGAGAGGCAGCTCAGAGGATGAGGACAGTTGCTGCTGCCCTGCCAGAGCACTGGAGTTTGAATCTCAGCACCCACAACGGATGGCTCACAAACACCTTCTAATTCCAACTCTGGAGCATTTGATGTACCCTTCTGGCCTCTGTGGATACTTGCACACACAGGTATGGCAGACACACATGCACACGTGTGTGTACATACACACACACATACACCACACAATAATAATAATATAATAAATCGTTGTTCAGTTTTGTTTTGTTTTTTGTTTTTGAGACAAGATTTCTCTGTGTGTAGGCCTGGCTGTCTTTCCTTCAAATGCAGAGATAAGCCTGCCCCTCCCGAGTGCTGGGATTAAAGGTGTGAGACACTACACCTGCCTATAAAATATGAAATAAATCTTTTAAAGAAAAAGAGCTGGACAATGGTGACGCACAACTTTAATCCCAGCACTGGGGAAGTAGAGGGAGGCGGATCTCTTTAAGTCTGAGGCCAGCCTGGTCTACAGAACGAGTTCTAAGACAGCCAGGGTTACACAGAGAAACTCTGTCTAGAAAAACCAAATTAAAAAGAAAAAGGGAAAAATGGAAAAAGAAAAAAAAATAAAGAACCAGAATGATGGTTAAGCATGTGCCTGTGAGGGGCCTCCAGAGATGTATCCTGAGGGCTCTGGTCTAATCAATGGAGTAATTACTTAGTGCTTTCATAATCATTCATAATATGCCATTATAGAAGTGGTCAAAGGGAGGAGGTGGGGCCTGGTTGGAGGAAAGTCACTGGGTGAAACTTTTTTTTTTTTTGATACAGCATCTCATGTAGCTTAGGCTAACCTCAACCTTGGTATGTACTTGAGGATGACCTTTAACTCCTGATCCTGTTGCCTCTATCCCCAGGTGGCTGGGATTACAGGCTTGTCCCACCATGCTCAGTTTGTGTGCTACTAAGGATGGAACTCAGGTGTTTGTGCATCCCAGGTGTGGTAGTTTGAATGCAACTGGCCCCCATAAACTCATAGGGACTGGTACTATTGGGAGGGGTGGCCTTGTTGGAGGAAGTGTGTCATTGTGGGGGTGGGCTCTGAGGTCTCTCATGCTCAAGCCAAGCCCACTACTCAGTCCACTTCCTGTTGCCTGCAAGTCAATATGTAGAACTCTCAGCTCCTTCTCCAGCACCACATCTGCCTGCACACTGCCCTGTCCCACCATGACGATAATGGTCTAGACCTCTGAACTGTAAGCCACCCCGATTAAACGTTTTCCTTTATAAGAGTTGCCATGGCCATGGTGTCTCTTCACAGCAATAGAAACCCTGACTAAGACACCAGGCAAGTCTCCACTGAGTTACACCCATAGTCCATTTGCTTTTTTTGAATCAGTCTGAGACCCCAGCCCACCACAATCAGGGTGGCTCTGGGCCCATCCCTGGCACCACATACACAGGGCATGGTGGCATTGTCCTCCTTAGTTATATATCTCTGGAAACACCTTCATGATTCTACTTATTACATTTTATTTGTTTATTTATTTGCTTGTTTATTTATCTGTTTATTTATTTTTGGAGTAGGTTCTCACTGTGCAATTCTGGTTGACCTGAAACTCAATATGTAGTCCAGGTTGGCTTCAAATTCAAGAGATAAACCTGCCTCTACTTCCCAAATACTGGGACTAGAGGCAGGCTCTGCCACACATGATTCATTCTGTGTGTGTGTGTGTGTGTGTGTGTGTGTGTGTGTGTGTGTGTGTGCAGTGTATGCCAGAGAAGAGAGAGAACATATGGGGGGGCGGGCATCAAAGGATGACTTGAGGGAGTTCGGATTCTCCTTTTCCAATCATGTGTCCAAGGATTGAACTCAGGTTGTCAGTCTTGAAGTCAAGCACCTTTGCGGGTCAAGCCATCTTGCTGACCCAGGACTCATCTAAAGTTCATCAGGTAGACAATCAAGATTAATCACTACACATAGGGGCAACAGGGTGGAGCTGAGCAACTCTCTTAGGCCAGCTGGTCCCCAGGAGGATGTCCTGGACGGCCCTGGATGTCTTAGACTCGTCCTCAGAGAGACAAGTCTAGCGTTCTGAATGCCCAGAGCTGTTCCCAGTCTTGTCACCCGCTGTGGTGCTAAAAAAGCTGAGTGTCAGTAGCTCTGAGTCCTGAGCTGACCCCACAGCAGGTGCCGGGGCCTCAGGTCCCCTGGTGACCTGCCATAGACAGTCATCTGTGGGAAGGATACCCCCGTATGTGTTGTGTTTGCCTAATGGAGCAAACAGGAGGGTGGACTGCAAGCTCCCCAAATCTCCCTCAAGGGCACTGTAGCGACAGCATCCAAAAGTCCTGGCAAGGGCGACTGGATAAAGACCCAGTTACAGGGCTGAGGATGTGGCTCAGTTGGCAGAGGGCTTGCCTAGCGTGCATGAAGCTCTGGGCCCATCCCTGGCACCACATACACAGGGCATGGTGGCATACACCTGCTGCCCGAACACTCAAGATTTGGAGGCAGGATGATGAAAAATTCAAAGACATCCTTAGCTGGATGAATTAGAGAACAGCCTCGGCTACGTGAGACCCTGTGTCAAACAGCACCAACAGGGTGAAGAGATGGCTCCCTCAGCAAAGTCCTTGCTTCATAAATGTGAGGACCCATTTAATCCTCAGCGGCCAATGGCCAGGCTAACTACTGCTGCACATGCTTGGAATCCCAGGAGCTGGGGAAGGAGGAGACAGGAGGATGCCTGGGGCTCGATGGGCTGTCAGTCCAGCCTACTCAGTAAGTTCCAGGTTCAATGAGAGACCTTGCCTTGAAAAGCAAGAGAAGGCTAAGTGAGTAAAGGCCAAGCCTGATGACCTGAATTTGATCCCCAGATCCCACATGGTGGAGAGAGAACCCACTCCCAAAAGTTGTCCTTGACCTCCACATGGGCACTGGGGCATGCAAGTGTGCACACGCGCAGGTGCACATACACACTAAATAAAATATTATTTAAAAAATATTTTTGCTCACTATGTAGCATTGGTTGTCCTGGAACTCAATATATACCCCAGACTGGACTCGAATTCAGAGATGTGCTGCCCGCCTCTGCCTCCTGAGTGCTGGGATTAACAGCCTGGCACTGACCTCTCACCATCTGTGTGCACACACAGAACAACAATAAAACAAAGAAGCCTAGTTACTGCTGCCTGGGCCTGCATTCGCCCTAATAAACGGTGTGTAGCTATGCTTTGCCACAGGATGGATGCTCGCTCACTGGTGGCACGCCAGGCTGTGTCTGCGCAGCCCTATCTATCACATAGCCTGGATGCTGAGCCACTTTGAAGATGGTACCCAGGCCCCCGTAAGTAGTAACGTCTGCTTCCTCCTATAGCCACTGTCCACTTCGACTTGGGTCAGCTCAGCTCAGCTCAAAGGCTCCAATCACTTTCTGCTGGCAGTCTGTCTGTCCTTTAGAAGAGAGGCCGTCAGCAAAGACAGATCTGCCCCCGGCCACTCTGGGCACCAGCTGGGGATGCCAGAGCTGTCCCTGGGGGAAGGCTGAGAGCTTTGGCATCAATGAGTAATGAGAAGAGGATGGAAGCGCCACTCAGAGCCAGCAAAGGTCAAGTGCTCTGTGGTCATCCCAGCCAAGGTCAGTCTGGGGCACTGCCCCCACGAGCTTAGCAGCACAGTCACTGACAAAAGGTGTCTGGAAGTGTGGCCTCCTGGGCTGGCTAAGGACTGGCTGGCTCCTAGGGGGGACCGCTGAGGAGTTCCAAGTGTCTTATCTTCTGGTACCCACTCAAGTATATAAACCCAGAGGACTCAGCCTTGGTATTTTTTTGTCTATATGTATGTTGGGGGGGGGGGCAGAAGTGAACCTTGGGTATTGTTCATCAAGCACTGTCATACTGGCTGGTTTTATGCCAACTTGACACAAGTTCTCAATTGAGAAAATGCCTCTATATGATCGGCTGTAAGACATTTTCTTAATTAGTGATCAATGGGGGAGAGCCCTGCTGTTGTGGGTGGTGCCACCCCTGGACTGGTGGTCCTGGGTTCTATAAGAAAGTAGGTTCAAACTGGGTGGTGGTGGCACACACTTTTAATCCCAGCACTCAGGAGGCAGAGGCAGGTGGATCTCTGTGAGTTCGAGGACAGCCTGGTCTACAGAGTGAGTTCCAGGACAGCCAGGGCTACACAGAGAAACCCTGTCTCAAAAAACAAAACAAGAAAGAAAGAAAGAAAGAAAGAAAGAAAGAAAGAAAGAAAGAAAGAAGGGAGGGAGGCCAAGCAAGCCACGAGCAAGCCAGTAAGCAGCAGTCACCCATGGCCGCTGCATCAGCTCCTGTCTCCAGGTTCATGTTCTGACTTTCTTTGATGATGAACTATGATGAGTAAGTATAAGCCAAATAACCCTTTCTTCCCCAAGTTGCTTTCATGGTGTTTCATCACAGCAATAGAAACACTAAGGTTTATGTTATATGTATTTATTTAGGGACCAGGTCTCACTACATATCCTTAACTGGCCTGAAACTCAGAGACCCGCCTGCTCTGCCTCCTGAGTGTGGGAACTAAGTGGGTGAGCTACCATGCCAGGCCCCTGCCTTAGTATTTTAGGTAGAGTTTTTCATTGGCTTGGGGCTCACTGGAGGCTAGTCTGCCTGGCCAATAATTTCCAGGCATCCATTTGTCTCCTGGTGCTTGGACCATAAAGCCTGTGTCACTGTGCCTAGTCTTCTTAAAATAAACATTTTAGGGGCTGGAGAGATGGCTCAATGGTTAAGAGCACTGACTGCTCTTCCTGAGGACCATGGGATCAATTCCCAGCACCCACATGGCAGCTCACAACTGTCTGTAA
The DNA here is from genome assembly GCF_018167655.1 of Microtus oregoni. Lineage (NCBI taxonomy): Eukaryota > Metazoa > Chordata > Mammalia > Rodentia > Cricetidae > Microtus > Microtus oregoni. Next base: position 8,471,479 of record NW_024543062.1, on the reverse strand, counting down.
TCTCAGTTACAGGGGGCCCCACACCCATGGCAAACACCAATGTACTTTTAAAAATATTAATAAAAGTGATAAACTTCTAAAAAATTTAAATAATAATTTTTAGGGGTGGTGGTGTATAGGCTTCCAGGTCTCAGGCAATTCCAAAGCTCACAGGGACAGGACATGCAGGTTAACTCTCGATCCCAGGCCTGACAAGCACTGGCCTCTGCATTGCAATCATTTGAGACACTGGTCCTATTCTAGGGTGTCTGATGTCACCTATTTCCAGACAGGCTAGGCATCAATATTTTAAAGCTACCCCAGGACGTTGTGACATACAGTCAATGCTGGAAGGAAGCCTTCTGGGATTCTTTTTCTCCCAGTGCTAGGACTAAAAATCCAGCCCTACACTAGGATGGTTCAAGTCAAGGGCTCTACCACTGAACCACACCCCAGCCCCTCACTGGGGGATTCTAGGCAGGGGCTCTACCACTGAGCCGAGGGTCCTTATAGCCAAGACTGGAAACATGCCTAACCAGAGTCAGGACTAAAGAACCCTACCCTGGTCTTGTCTGATGCCAACATAAGGTGCAGGGAGGAAGAACCGTGGGACTTCCCTTCTGGCCTATACAGGGAATTTCCAAGTTTCTACCTGGAACTTTCCATCCCTTAGCCACAGACTATCTATGTAAGCTATAAGCGGGGATCTCCAAGCCCTTCGTCCCTTGGAGACCTCATTCTCCCTTTATAATGCTACTCAAACGTAGGTGACCCAGGCCTTTGCTCACAATTTCCAAACAGCTGATGTATTGGGAAAGGACCGTACCTTCCATCCCGGAAGAGCTCTGCAAGAGCGACCCAACAGGGAAGAACATCGAGGCCGGATCTTCAGATCCTAACACTGTTGGGTTCCGGGATGCCAAAAGTGGGGCGTGGGTGGCCGGCAGTGGTGAGGGGCCATACTCAATTCACAGAGAGGGCTGGGAGCCGCTCAACCAAACCCCTGAATCAGCACCAGCTTGCGCGCGCTCCTGGGCCGTGCCTGCTCATCAGCCTGGGCGGGGTCATCGACACAGGCAGCAATTTTGAAGCTCCTTGGTTTCCCAGCCCAGAAACAATTAGCTTCATCCTCTAAGAGGCCAAGGAAATTTCCAGGGCTCTTCCCTAAGAGGCAAAGTCCAGAATTATACCTCTGTCCAGTTACCTCATCCGCTACGGGGTCTGAGTATTTAGCCCAGGCTGGCGGTGATCCTCCTGCCTAAGACTCATGCGTGCTAGGCAAACAAGCGTGCGCCATAACACCAGCCTCAGATACATCTGAGGTAGAGATGTGTGCGTACAAGTGTGGCCCCAGTGGACCACGCAGAGGACCAGGATGCTGGCTCAGAGATGCCTGCGGTGAGACTACCGGCTTCCTTGCCCTGGGGAGGCGAGCAGCCAAGTTAATTCCACATTATTAGAGCTTCACAAGAAGCCAGCCCAGCCCAGCTGTTGAACAGCAGCAGTTTACAGGCCCTGGGGGAGAGCAAACAGAGGGGAAGACAAGCCCCCTCCCTAAATTGATCCGGGGTTATTTTTAGCTTTCTGTTCATCCCTGGGCTTCCTTTTTTAAGAATCTCAACGCAGACTTCGCGCAAAAGCCACGCAGCAGGGTGCAGCTGTTCCTGCAGGTAGCCCTCGGAGGGAGCGCTTGCAAGCACAGGCCTGAATGAAAAGGAGGAAGGCATCGAGGCCAGCCTGGTCTACAGAGCTAGTTCCAGGACAGGAACCAAAAGCTACGGAGAAACCCTGTCTTGAAAAATCCAAAAAAAAACAAAACAAAACAAAAAAAGGAGGAAGGCAGCAGCGTGTAAAGGTGCAGGACTCTAGCACTCAAGAGACTGAGGCAGGGGGATAGCTGAGTTTGAGCCCAGCCTGGGCTATACAGTAAGACCTTGCTGCAAAAAGAAAAGTCTGGTGTGGTGGTGTACACCACAGTTCTAGCCCCAGGAATCATTGAGGACTGAGCAGACGGCTTGCTTGGCAGAGTGCTTGTCTTGCACACATGAGGTCCCGGGTTCAAGCCCAAAGAAAGAAAGAAAGAAAATAGTGCATGGAGCCAGGCAGAGCTGGCACATCTTTCAGTCCCTGGTACTTGGGAAGCTGAAGCAGGAGGACCCTCAACAGAGGAATCTGGGCCAGCCTGGGCTACATAGCATGACTTCCATCTAAGTCAATAAAGAAGTGAATAAGTAAACAGCACGGTGGAGTTGGGTACAACATGAAAATAAAAGCCGCATGAAATTAGCTAGAATCAGCAAGGATGAATGGGGGGGGGGGGCTTCCTCTTAGGTCTGAATGTCCGATGTATCTTCTGCTCACTGAAAATGGCTAATCTTCAGCCTCTTTCTCTTAAGGTTTCTTTATTAGCATATATTACACACACACACACACACACACACACACATATATATATATATATATATATATATAATAAGGAGTTTATTTTGTTTGCTATTTGCTATTCTCTCTTTCTCTCTCTCTGATTACCACTGCCCAGTCATGATTTTATATATATGAGTTTTTGCCTGCATGTCTGTATACCATCTTTGTGCCTCATGCCCTCAGAGGCCAGAAGAGGACGTCGGATCCCTTGAGATTAGGATGACAGGTGGTTGTGTGCCACCACATGGGTCCTGGGAACGGAACCCGGGTCCTCTAGAGGAGAAGTCAGTGTTCTTAACCACTGAGACATCTCTTCAGCTATGTTAGTTTGTATGAGACAGGGTTCACTTTGTAGCCTTGGCTAGCCTGGAACCAGGCTGGCCTCAAACCCAGAGAGATCCACCTCCCGGGAGCCACCATGTCCTGCAATAATAGTTTCCATTATATTTTCTTATATCTCTATGATGTATTTGGATCCCATTCATTCCCAGCACCCTCTCTGCCCCTCTCACGCTGATCCCTTCCTCTTCTCAACTAGCCCCTCTTCCATCTCCTGCGAGACTTTAACTCAGGTATCTGCAGGAACACTGGCACCTTACCTGTGGCTACACCACAGGAGAAAATGTCTCTCCCTCCCTTAGGCTCAATTCATTGCCCCAAGATTTTTTATTGCATACTATTTATTTAGGGTACTAGGAACAGAATCAAGAGCCTTTCCCAGGCTAGGCAAGATGGCAGCCCCACTGAGTCACATCCTGAACCCCTCCTTGGAGGATTCTTTTCTATTTCCAACCCCACACAGGAGAGTTTTATGAATGGGATGCTGGATTCTTACAGGGGATCCTGTGGCACACAGGCTTGCAAATGACTTTTGCTCCTATAGGCATTGAAAGAAGGGATAGGAGGATTATGGGGTGGGGTGGATACAGGGTGGGGCAGGGAGGGTAGGTAAGGTGTGGGGATGGAGGAGAGGATAAGGTAGATTGCAGAGGGAGGGGAAGGTTAGGTTTCTAGCTTGTGGTAGGGTGTGAGGGTCTCGGCAAATACCAGTGTCGATCTGCCTGGGGCAAGAAGGAAGTCCAGTTCAATACAACTCAGTAGCTGTTCTTGGTTCCAACTTCTAGAGTCTGACATAATTAAGGCATTTAAGGAACAGACAGCCCTACGGTAAGGAAGCGTTACTCATGCCCCGAAGGATGAGAAGTCAGGGAGGGAGGGCGGAAAAACACTGTTAGTTTTGTTCACCTCCCCTGGACAACTGATGGAGGAGATGGGTGGAGAACCACAGGAAGCTCCTTAGGAGCTGGAAAATTCCAGAAGGCAGTGGGGCATCGAAAGGCGGGAAGATTTGCAGGTGGGAGTGGGTGGAGGAAGTAGGAGTGGACACTGGGGTGGGAGATGAATGGCAGGAAGAGGGTACTGAAGGGAGAAGGGGCCTGAGAGGGTGAGGGAGTAAACCGGGCGTAGGGGAGAGGTGATGAGGAGCAGACGGGGTAATAACGTCATGGAACCATGCATTACGACAGGAGCTCAGGAGTTGCTCTTGCTTGGGACTGAAGAGGTGGCTCAGTCAAGTGTTTGTTTTGAAGGCAGGAGAACCTGCGGTCAGATCACCAGCACAAATATAAAAGCTGCACAGGCCTGCACTCTTAGCAGGGTGAGTGGAGAAAGGCAGATCTCTGGAGCTTGCCGGCCAGCAGCCCCTTCTAGCTACTCCTCATTCCAGAACACACGGACTATCTTCTCTCTTCTTTCATGTCTAATTCATATTCGGGGCAGCTGGCTGATGAGTCCTTGGAGACTCTAGGAACGGCAGGGATGTTTGCCCTAAAATTCCAGTTATGCAAATCAGAAGTGGAGAGGATGCCCACGGTCCATGGAGGGTCTCCTCTTTCTATTGTCTCCGGAGAGGCAGGAGACAGGATGAAGAAGGAAGGGAGACCTAAGAGAAAAGGGCACCCAGGAAGCTAAGGTGGGAGAGATTCCTTAAGATAGTGTCCTACTTCCTGTTCCTGTGGCTGTGCTAAAACACTGTGACAGACACAACGTAAGGGAGAAAGGGTCTCCTGATTTACAGTGCACAGTCCACGGTGGGAACGGAGCGAAGGTGGCAGCTGCTCACACCCCACCCATACCCAGGAAGCAGAGAATGGCAAACGCAGGCTGCTCCTCAGCCCCTTTTCTCTGTTCACACCATCAAGGACCCCTGGTAGGGAATGGCAACGCCCCAAGTGGGCCTACCTTCCCAGTTCAATCTGTGCTATCAGCAGGCATGCTCAGAGACCCACGAAGCAGCTGAGATCAGGTCCTACTAATTCAGCAACACTAATCATCACCGACAGTCAGGAGTAAATGGAGGAAGGGAGGTAGGCTCCATTGCCACAGAGCAATGGTTCTTTTTTTTTTTTAAAAAAATATTTATTTACTTATATGTATACAATATAACTTTATTTACTTATATGTATACAATATTCTGTCTGTGTGTATGCCTTCAGGCCAGAAGAGGGCACCAGACCCCATTACAGATGGTTGTGAGCCACCATGTGGTTGCTGGGAATTGAACTCAGGACCTTTGGAAGAGCAGGCAATGCTCTTAACCACAGAACCATCTCTCCAGCCCTGGCTTATTTATTCTTATTATACGTGTTTATGTGCCAGAGGACGGTTGTTCACATGAGTGCAAGTGCCTGTGGAGGCCAGAAGAGGGCGCTGGATATCCTGGTGCTGAGTGGCCCATGCTGTAAGTTGCCCCATGTGGGCAGAGGGAACTGAACTCTGGTCCTCTACAAAAGCAGTGTGTGTTCTTAAACACTGAGCCATGCCTCCAGCCCCGTTCTTGATTCTTTAAACCCTGACTTTCTTTCCTATAGATTAGAGGTTCTCAACCTTCCTAATGCTGCGACCCTTTAATACAGTTCCTTGTATTGTGGTGACCTCCAACCATAAAACTATTTTCATTGCCACTTCAAAACTGCATTTTTGCTACTGTTTTAAACTGTAATGTAAATCTCTCTTAGTCGACACCTGCGAGAGGGGTCGAGATCCACAGGTTGAGAACCACTGCTGTAGCTGGTACTGAAACTCGCTGTGATAAAGCTGCAGACCCTGGCTGCACAGGAGAAGTTATCTCAGACAGGACTCAGACTGCACGGCCCACAGCCTGGAGTCACAGCTCCCACTACCAGGTAGTGGTGGGGGGTGGGGGAGGGATGAGCACAGGCTAGTCCAACAAGATCTCAAAAGAGAAGGACAGAGGGAGGGGCCCAAGGAAGAGGCAGGGTAGGAAAGAGCAGTCAAAGACTCAGGAACAGATTAGAGGCACATTGTGTGTTGATAGGCTGGTCTGGAGCTCGGGGTTCAGTCTCTATGACTGTGACACAAACAAGTGACAAACGTGGAGGAAATGGACCGAGGCATTTCCACGACTCCAGTGGAACCCTGAGGAAATGAAGACGATGAGACACACGTCCCTGTGTGTCTACTGGCATTCCATGACGTCTACCGTATAAAGACAAAAACGAGATGGATCTAAGCTACTGGTGTGGTTCATTCTTCGTACCAAAGTTAGGAGTTTGAAGACAGAGTTTGCCTTACCCTTCACTGCTAGTTGGTTAGTTTTTTACAGACAGGGTTTCTCTGTGTAGCCCTGGCTGTCCTAGAAATGTGCTCTGTAGACCAGGCTGGCCTCGAACTCAGAGATCCGACTGCATCTGCTTCCCGAGTGCTGGGATTAAAGGTGTGTGCCACCACCACTCAGCTGTATGGTAGGTTTTTAAAAAGATTTCTTATTTATTTATGGTGTGTGTGTATATGTGTGTGTGTGTGTGTGTGTGTGTGTGTGTGTGTATGTACACTTATGTGCCGCAGCACTCCAGTGAAGCTCAGAGGACAGATCTGTGGAGTTGGCTCTCTCCTTCCTTCATGATGGCCAGTGATTTTACCTGAGTCATCTTGATAGTCCCCCATATGAAGGATCATCATCATCATCATCATTATTTGGAGACGGGGTCTATCATATGATTTCCAAGACAGGCAGGGCTATAGAGTGAGATTCTGTTGAAGAAGAAGGGGAGGTGTTGTGGGAACTCCTTCAGTAGTTAGTCTTTAAGATGCCGGCCCACTTTGGGCGTGGTCTCATGTTCTATAAATGCAATCCTCTCCGTGCGCTGGGAACTGGAACCCAATCCAACAGCCAAGAGGCCCAAAACAGGGTAAGATGGTTTCTAAAATGTTCCTGCCTCTGAAAATGGTCTGTCAGTTACTCCAGGCCTTAGCCAAAGTTGGTTGCCCCAATGTTGCAAATGAGACTTTGGGTGATTGCCCAGGTAGCTGGTTGTTGCTGTCATTTCTTGTACCTTTTAGAAGTTGCTTGATTGCACTTCCTGTTTACTAAGGTAATATTATTTCCCTTCTCAGGTCTGTGATGGGGTTGAAGACTAGATAGTCATAGTTACTTTCCTCTCATGACTTAGCCAAGCCATTTTTAATATAAGACTGAGATGCCTTAGGATAGGATAACTATTGAAACATTCAGCATATGTTTCTTGTTTGATGTTGTTCATGCTGGTTGTAATTCTAATTTTGTATGTTTTTGCCTCTTCTTTTCCCTGGACAATACTTGATATTTGTTCTTATTGTATATAGTTTTATATTAAGACTTAGAACTCTCTTTTTTAAAAATATTTATTTATTTATTTATTATGTATATAATATTCTTTCTGCGTGTATGCCTTAAGGCCAGAAGAAGGCACCAGACCTCATTACAGATGGTTGTGAGCCACCATGTGGTTGCTGGGAATTGAACTCAGGACCTTTGGAAGAGCAGGCAATGCTCTTAACCGCTGAGCCATCTCTCCAGCCCCCAACTTAGAACTTTCTTACTTAGATAAAAGGGAGGTGTTGTGGGTACTCCTTCAGCCAATAGCCTTTAAGATACGGGCCCACTTTGGGCATGGTCTCAACTACTATAAAGAAGGAGGAGAAGAAAGAAAAGAAGGGAAGGAAAGATAGTTGGAAAACAAAGACCCATTGGCTGGAAGGAGAAAGAGGCACGGCCGGTGAGACGGCTCAGGGAGCAAGAGTGCTTGCCTGTCAGTCTGAGGACCCAAGTTGTGTACCTGGAACCAACAAATGGTGGAAGACGGGAGACAACAGTTCCTAAGATGTCCTCTGATTCTACACCCAAGTTGTGGTACACATGTATCCCCCACCCCTGCTCCATGCACACACAGATGGGGGAAATAGGCAGGAGAAAGAGAAAAAAAGGACAGCAGAGATTGGCTAGGATCAGAAAAAAAAAAAATCCAGCCACAAAAGGGTTAAATAATTCCTAAAGGCGCATGGGGAACAGGGTCTTGCACTGGGGCTCCAAGGCCCAATTAACCTTCACCATAAAGCTATTCTGAGCAGCACAATACCACAAGGGGTGAGAAAGCAGAATAGGAACCCATTTATAGAGCGTGAGGACAATCTCATAAACCTGTATAAATACATACGTTCGTGCATATGCATAAGTGCATACGTATTTATAGGCAGGGTATTTATAGGCAGACACTGGAAAGAAAGACTTCAAACTGGTAACTGTGGCAATTCCTGAAACTGTTTTTAAAATAGCTTTTCTAAAATTAATATGATTAATGGGGAAATGTTATTTAAATAGGCACAGGAATGGGCAAGTATCAAAGGCAGGCTATAAAATAGACGTTCTGGAAATAATGGTGCCTTGCCAACCTACTCTGAGGGCTGGGAGAAATCCAAAGTTTTCCACTTAATTCACAGATAGCGATGGGAGGGACATAAGATCTCCAAGACCTGGGCTCCCTGCAGGTTAAACGCCTCCAGCTCCTTGCATCAACCCCAGTATGAAAATAATACAAACAATACAATTTGAGCCGTCCAGACAGCAGGCAATAAAAGTGCTTGCCACGAAGCCCAGGGACCTGGGTTCAATCCCCCACACCCACATGGTGGAAAAAGAGGTGAGTGACTCCTGCAAGTTGCCCTCTGACCTCCACATAAGCATCATGACATAGAGATATATACACACGTAAAAAGTACACACACGCACACACATATACTTTTTTTTTTTTTTTTTTTTTGGTTTTTCGAGACAGGGTTTCTCTATGTAGCTTTGATGCTTGTCCTGGAATTCACTCTGTAGACCAGGCTGGCCTTGAACTCGCAGAGATCTGCCTGCCTCTGGGGCGTGCACCACCACCACCTGGCCACACACGTACACTTTTTTGTTGTTGTTGTTTTTGTTTTTGCCTTTTGAGACAGGGTTTCTCTATAGCTTTGGAGCCTGTCCTGGAACTAGCTCTTGTAGACAAGGCTGGCCTCCAACTCACAAAGATCCACCTGCCTCTTCCTCCTGAGTGCTGGGATTAAAGGCGTGCGCCACCATTGCCCGGCCTACACATACACTTTTTTAAAGAAAGGAAACAACAAAATTCACTTTACAAGATTGTCAGCAAGACCAAGTAAGATCACAAATGAAAAGACTCTCAGATTCATTTAGACCGCATCGAGTCTGTCTTACACGTGGTAAATGCCTTGGCACTGACCCAAGTCACAGTTAAACTGGGGTCATAAAATACAATGCCAATTCTAGACTATTCAGTCATGATTTCATGAGATGCCAAATCCCAAATTAGCTATTTAAAATATCTAAAATCGTCAATTTGGGATCAGATGTAGTGGCACACCCTTGACTTTTTTTTAGGTTTTTCGAGACAGGGATTCTCTGGGTGGCCCCGACTGTCCTGGAACTCACTCTGTAGACCATGTACCCCCCACTGCCCGGCGCTCTCACCTTTTAACTCCAGTACTCAGGAAGTAGAGGAGAGCAGATTTCTGTGAGTTCCGGGCCAGCCTGGTCTACATAGCAAGTTCCAGGCTGCCAGTGCTATATACTGAGACCCTGTACAAACAAACAAACAAATGCCAACTTGGGGGCTGAGGACATAACTCAGTAGGTAGCGTGCTTGCTAGCATGTCTGATGCCCTGGACTCCGTCCCCGCACTGCAGAAACTGGGAATGGTACACACCTGAATTCCCAGCAGCAAGGTGAAGGAGCTCAAAGTCATTTTTAGCTACCCAGCATGCTCAAGTCCAGCCTGGGCTATGTCCATCATCTCAAAACCAATCAATCCATCAGTTAAACAGCTGATTTAAAGTATTTGTCTGGTAACTCTGACTTTTAGGCTTCAACGGGGACAGCGTCTTTTTAAAAAATTTCATGTGTTTTCGTGCGCAATGGAGAGCGCTTGTGAACGCACGTGTGTGCCACGGTACACACGTGGAGGTCAGAGGACAACTTTCAGGACTCAATTCTCACGTCCACCTTTACATGGGTTCCTTGGATGGAATCATGCCACGAAGCAAACATTTGCTTTACCCGCCGAACCATCCCAACAACCTGACAGCTTCCATCCCTTTCCCTGTGGTTTCCTCTGCATGGTTCATAACTTTTTGTTGAAAACTGGGCATTTCAGCTGGGCAGTAGTGGCACATGCTTTTAATCTCAGCACTCGGGAGGCAGAGGCAGGCTGATCCCTGTGAGTTCGAGTCCAGCCTGGTCTACAGAGCAAGTCCCAAGACAGGCTCCAAAGCTACAGAGAAAGGGGGGGGGGGTGAGGGGAGGAAAGGGAAAGAGGAGGGAAGGGGGAGGAGAGGGAATGGAAGTAAAGGGAAGGAAAGGGAGGGGGAGGGGAGGGGAAGGAGGGCAAGAGGGGAGGGGAGGGAGGGGAAGGGAGGAGAAGGAGGGCAAGAGGGGAGGGGAGGGAGGGGAAGGGAGGAGAAGAGAAGAGAAGAGAACAGGGCATGTTATTAGCACCCCCAGAATCCGAGCTCTGCCCTCTGGAACGTTCTTCACGTGTCAGCTGCTATTTACTTAATGACTTCCCCAGTGATTAAGCAAAGCCTGGGTTCCAGGGCATCTGTAGCTACTGAAGGCTTTGCTCCATTAACCTAGCAGCCAGCTAATGATTAAAATGGGATTTCCTGAGTTTTCTAGAACTAGAAACACCCTGCTCTTTGCCGAGAAGCTCAGCAAGTGCGTTGGACAGAACCCTTCAGCACGCGGCTGGCAGGGTGCTGTTTGCCGACTCTGAGGGAATCAGCTGAGAGCTAAGACCTCCTCAAGACTTTCCTGGGCAAGTGCCTACACACCAGAAAGACACACTCCTGTGATTGTCTGATTGTGCACATGCACACACATCTCCCTCTGAATTCCAAGAATGTTTTTTTTTTCTTTTTCGTCTTTTCTTTTTGATTTTTGTTTTGTTTTGTTTTGAGACTGGGTCTTACTGTGTAATTCTGGCTATCCTGCAACTTGCTAATGTAGACCAGGATGGCCTCAAACTCAAAAGATCCACCTGCCTCTGCACTATACCTGGCATGTGTCAGAGCACCCCCCCCACACACACACACACCAGCCAGGGTTTCTCTGAGTAGATGTGGCTCTCCTGGAATTCATTTTGTAGACCAGGGTGGTCTTGAACTTGGAGATCCACCTGACTCTTCTGGTCTTCATGGGTATCTGCACTCTTGTGTGCATACACAGAGAAACACAGTCACATAATTTTTTTTTTTTTGGTTTTTCGAGACAGGGTTTCTCTGTGGCTTTTGGAGCCTGTAGCTCTTGTAGACCAGGCTGGCCTCGAACTCACAGAGATCTGCCTGCCTCTGCCTCACGAGTACTGGGATTAAAGGCGTGCGCCACCACTGCCTGGCACCATAATTTAAAATAAAACAAAATCTAAAAACAAACCAGATTTAACATCTTGTCTCATTTGGTAGTGCTGAGCGATCTGTGGGTCCCCTCTGATTCCTTGCTGTTACATCAACCCCCTCCCCCCAATGAAACATGAGATTTTCGTTGTTGTTGTTTTTTTTTTGTGTGTGTGTGTTTTGAGACAAGGTCTCAATCTGAAGCTCTAACTGGCCTAAACTCATGATCCTCCAACCGCAGGTACTGAATTCTGGAACTTTGGTGAAGATGTACACGCTGAGCCATCTCTCCAGCCCTGTCTGCTTTCTGTGAATACTGAACATTCAGGGTTCTTCAGAACCGTCCACCTTGACAGAATCCAAACCACCATTTGATTTTTTTGCTATGCTAATTTATCAAGCCATTCTCACTCTGTAGACCAGGCTGGCCTCAAACTCACAGAGATCCACCTGTCTCTGCCTCCCGAGTGCTGGGATTAAAGGCGTGCACCACCACCACCCGGCAAGTCCCACACTTTTAATAACATCCAAATGGAGCTAGGTTTAGGCCAGTCTGGTCTACATGTAGAACTAGTTCTGGGATGGTCAGAACTACACAGAGAAACGCTTCCTTGTAAAACAATAATCAGACTAATAATATCCAAATGGACTTCTTTGAACTCTCTTGTCCACATTTCTTTATTGTGTAAAAACAGATCATATATTTATTTTTCTGTGTATGAGTATCTGTCTGCACCATGTAGTACTCTTGGAAGTCAGAAGAGGGCATAGGATCCTTTCAAACTGGAGTTACAGACAGTTGTGAGTTGCTATGTGGTACAGGAAAATCAAGCCAGTGTCCTCTGTAGGAGTAGCGAGTACTCTTAACCACTGAGCCATCTTTCTAGCTCCCTCTTCTTTATCCTGCTGGGGGTCTAGTTTCCTAAATACAAAGCTGACATTTCTAGGCTCTCCACATACCATAAAATCTCTGGGCGTTAGGGTGCACACCGTTAATCCCAGCTCTCAGCAAACAGAGGCAAGTGGATGTCTGGCCTACATAGAGTTCCAGGGCAAGGCTACATAGTGAGACCTCATCAACCAACCAACCAACCAACCAACCATCTCTGTCTGGCCCTGCCACCCTCCTTCAGGGTCCAGTTTCCCATGGCTTCCTCTCTGCTCCACCTTGATTCCCTCGCTCTCACTGTGCTCTGAGCCTTTGCAGGAGCTGTTGGCCTCACAGTCTTCTCTCTTCAGCACTGGGCTGTGAAAATCCTTTGATACCAGGGCTTATTTTCCTCAATGAGGAGTCCTCATATCCTAGGGCCTGACCTCCACACAAGACACACATACATATACACAATCTCTCTCTCTCTCTCTCTCTCTCACACACACACACACACACACACACACACACACACAATCTCTCTCTCTCTCTCTCTCTCACACACACACACACACACACACACAATCTCTCTCTCTCTCTCTCTCACACACACACACACACTGTTAAGGTCCCATAGTGTCCCCTCCACACTTCCACAGGGCCACTCTAATTGTTCCTGCTAAACAGTGAGCAAAGACTGGGCTCGCTATCAGTTTCGGAACCCACATCACAAGTGCCCCGTGGCCTGTACAACTCAGAAACTGCCTTTCTGGGGCCATCGTTAGGCAAGGCAATGGGAAGAGACAGAGACCCTGCTTGTACTGTACAGCCCCAAAGCTCTTGGTCCCCAGAGTCTACCCAAAACAAGCAGACTTCATTTGGGGTCCTCAGAGCTGCATCCACAGCCTAAGAACTGGAAGGGTGCCCTAGGTTCAGCTTCTGCAGAGTTGAGTCCCTGGAGGGCGGGCAAAGGCAGCCTGGACAACAGGAAGCCAAATTTAGGACAGATCCACTCGCAGATGCCACTCTGGAGGGGGGACCCAGAACACAAATCCCCACCTGTCAGGACCGCCACGCAAACAGACGTTAGCCCTGCTGTCGTGAGTCTGGCCTTGTGCCCCACCAACAGCTGCCTCCCTCAGAGGCCTCTGGTCCTCAGCCGGGGACAGCTGCGCCAAGTCCTCAAATGGGTAAGAATCCATCACCACATACCCCGCCTCCAACTCCCATCTCAACAGCAAGCTCCAAATCACAGGTTTGTCCCGGGACCGGCAGGGCAGGGCAGGGCAGGGCAGGGCAGTGCAGGGCAGCCTCATGGTACCCGACTTGGATGGTAAGCAGAGGACAGGTGCTGTCTGCCAGTCAGCTGACTCCCCGGGGCTCTCCTCAAGGCTCCTTTTGTTCTCCCTGAGGTCCCCTGGCTTATTTTCCTATGGGTGCCATGCTGGGGAACCCCCACCTTTCTTGTGTGCAGCCTACAGATGACTTCCGTAGGACGAAGGGGAAACAGACATGAAAGACAAACCCCTAAAGAGAGATGCGGACAGATTCACACTTTCACCTCACTGTAAAAGCAACATCAACACACACACACACACACACACACACACACACAATCACACATGTATTTATGCACACGTAGAAATCATCATATACATTTATATATACATATATAGCACAAATGGAATTTTGGGGTGTCTCGGCCTTCTGGGGTAGCTGGTTTCCATGGAGCACGGTGAGTGACTACCTCCGTGATTCTACAAAGAAATCACGAGAATAGAGTTGATGGCTGCTACTGAAACACATGCCTGAAGCAGGTGCGTGTGACAGCTCCTACCTGCGACATTCCAGCACTTGGAAGGCTAAAAATACAAGAGTGGTTTTGAGTCTGAAGCCTCCTTGGAGTACATGGTGACTTCCGGGCCAGACTGGGCTAGAGTACAGAAATGTCAGCCTTGAAAAATAGTTCATGATCAACTTTTTTTGTTTGGTTGGTTTTGGTTTTTTTTTTTTTCAAGACGGGGTTTCTCTGTGCGGTCCTGGGTGTCCTGAAACTTTCTCTTTAGACCAGGCTGGCCTCGAACTCAGAGATCTGCCTGCTTCTGCCTCCCAAGTGCCAGGATTAAAGGGGTGCACCACCACCTGACAATGATCAACTTTTATTTTATTTTTTTATTTTTATTTTTTTTTTGTTTTTTGAGACAGGGTTTCTTCTGTGGCTTTGGAGCCTTTCCTGGAACTAGCTCTGTAGGCCAGGCTGGTCTCGAACTCACAGAGATCGGCCTGCCTCTGCCTCCCGAGTGCTGGGATTAAAGGCGTGCGCCACCATCGCCCGGCCCAATGATCAACTTTTATATTTTTTTTTAAAAAAAGGGCTCAGCGGGTAAAATAGTGGCCACGCAAACAGGAGGATCTGAATTTGTATTCCTAGCACGGATAGAAACGTCCAGAAACGGCAGCACACCTGCAATCCTAGCACTGGGGAGGCAGAGACAGGAGGATGCCAGCCTAGCTATATTGGTGAGCTCCAGGTTCAGTGAGAGACCCCGCTACAGAAAAGTTGGAAGGAGGGCCCCACATGGTGGCACACGTTTTTAAGGCCAGCACTTGGGATTAACATCTTTTTAAAAGGTAGGAGGATTTCTGTGAGTTTAAGGCCAGCCTGATTTACATAGTGATTTCTTGGACAGCCAGGGAGACACAGTGAGAGTCTATCTCAAAAGGGGGTGGGGTGAGGATTGGCAGAGGAGGGTATCTAAGGTTAACTCTCAAATCTAGGAATGCACCTTAGACTTATCAGGTGAAGAAGAACCTTCATCAGACTGGCCCGTGGGTACGTCTGTATGATGTGTTCTTGACTTGACTGCTGATTAATGTTAGAAGGCCAGGCCCACTGTGGGTGCTGTCATCCCTGTGCAGGTGAGCTTGGGCTATATTAAGAAAGGTAGCTAAGCAGTCTGGAGAGATAGTTCAGTGGTTAAAACCACTTGATGCTCTTCCAGAGGACCTGGGTTTCATGCCCAGCACCCACAAGGTGGTTCACCACCATTCTTAACTCCAGCTCCAGGGATTCAAGGTCTCCAAGGCTACCAGCACTCATGTGCACATACCCACATGTACACACACAAAACTACATATATAGCTAAAAATAATAAGAGTAAACTTTATGAAGAAGGAGAAGAGTGAGAGAAAGGTAGCTGAGGAAGCGGGGATGCAAATCAGTAAGCAGAATTCCTCCATGGCCTCTGCCTCAGCTCCTGCCTCTAAGTTCTTGCCTTAAATTCCTGTCTTAGATTCCTCCAGTGATGGGCTGTAATCTGTAAGCCAAGAACAAACCAAAAACAAAAAACAAAACCCAAAAAAACCCTCTTTCTTCCCCCAAGTTGTTTCTGGTCAATACTTTATGACATCAAGAGAGATCAAATCAAGGTAGGAGCTGGCAGGGGAGAGGGGTGTTACTGGGAAGAACATGACCCTGTTTTTTTCCCCAAAGGAACAGGGAAGATTTTGGAAATCTGCAATAGAAAAGTGGTTGGATGTCAGCAGAGCCCAATGGGCCATTCTAGAAGGAACCTGGAAGGCAGCAGGAATGAGAGCCACGTGGACTGTGGAGACGCAGCTGGAGAGGTTTTACAGGGGAGAAATACTGGCAACTGGGCTGGAGGCCATTCCTGTGATAGTCTGAGAAACACTCTGGCTGCTTTCTACCTGTGTCCTAAGAGCTTGCCTGAGGCTAAACTTCAAAGTAATGAAGAGTCAGGCGTGCAACTCTACTGCCAGTACTTGGAAAGCAGAAGCGAAGCAGGTGGATCTCTTTGAGTTCAAGGCCAGTCAGAGCTACACAGAAACACACTGCCTCAAAAAAAAAAAAAAAAAAAAAAGGAATGCACTAATTTCTTTGGCAGAGGAAATTTGAAGACACTGTGACACTTAGTACTGAGTAGCACTGATTCTTGTACACATCTACAATGGAGATGAGCAAGTGTGGAAGGAAGAAATACAGACTGTGCGATTTGGAGAAAACGGGAGCTTAGGAAGCTTAATGTCCCCGTCAAGGGATGTGCCATCATGACAGAGATGATGAGATGATGAAGTTTGCGAGGGCTGCTGTAACATGAGGTCCTGCTTGTTGGGGTTTCTGTCCTGCCCAGTTCCCACAGCAGTTTAGCCCCAAAGAATCACACAGAGTCTACATTAGATATAATCTGATTGGCCCATTAGCTCAGGCTTCTTATTAGCTCTTATCACTTATATTAACCCATTATCCTTATCTATGTTAGCCACAGGGCTCAGTACCTTTCTTAGTGGGGTAGGTCACATCCTACTTCTTTGGTGGTCTGGGCAGGACTGGGGAGGAATGGGCTTCCTCCTTCCCAGAATTCTCCTGTTCTCATTGCCCCACCTTTACTTCCTGTCTGGGTGTCCCACTTATACTTCCTGCCTAGCCAATCATTAACCCCAACAAGCCGGCCCTCCTGTTACAGAATAGCACCTACATGGACAACCGCATCCACATAAAACCTCCTTAGAGATGAATGCGCAGTGGTGGGGCTTGCTTATGGATAAATTAATTTTCGAGGAAGTGGGCAATGAGCTGGCCCTCTCCACCAAGGCTCCCTACTTGGTTTTCCCAGAAACATCTGCCTGGGAGACAGATGGCAGGAAGCTCACATTTGGTTCCTCTGGATGAAGAAAAAGTTCCAAACTTCCAGTTAATCCCTTGTTTTCAGCACCTGCTGTGTTCTGCCCTCTGCCTACACTGGTCAGTTACTCCCGCCAAGACCACAGCTGCAGAAGAAATGCCTGCCTGTTGACATTCAGCTCGGGCAGGCTACGCCAGTGTGCCTGGGGTTGGATGCCGTTGTTTTGTGTATAGGGGGTATGTGGGTATGTATTTATGTGAATTGTGTGTGTGTGTGTGTGTGTGTGTGTGTGTGTAGGCCAGCCTTAGCTGTCATTCCTTAGGTGACATCCACCTTGCTTTTCGGAACAGGGCCTCTCACTGGGACCTGTGATTTGCTAACGCTCTTAGGCTGGCTGACCCCAGAGATCCACTTGGCTCTGCTCCCCAGTGCAGGGATTATGAATATGCGCCTCTGTGCCTGTTTGCTTCTGTTTGTCTGCTTGATTTTTTTTTTTTGTTTTGATATGGGGTCTCACTATGTAGCCCTAGCTGGCATTGGAACTCTCTATGAGAACCAAGGCTCAACCTCATACAGGCAACCTCTCTGTCTCCTAAATGCTAGGATTGAAGATGTGGGCCAGCATGTCCAATTGTTTGTTTCAATGTGGGCTCTGGGGATCAAACTCGGGTCTTCTAATTGAGCCATTTCCCTAGCCCACTATTCTGAGACAAAAGTTTCACCATGTTGCTTAGGCTGGCCTGGAACTTGCAATCCTCCTGTCTCAGCCTCTCCAGTGCAGGGATTAGATGTATGTGCTACCACCAGGGAGGACACTAGTTTGTCCTCTCACGTGACTTCAGCCCTGTGTCCCTTCCAATAGGACAACTCCCAATAACTTCTCCCTGGACCCCAACTCTGTCTTCCCACAACTTGTTGATATCTTATTGGGCGAGGATCCCTTTTTCCATTCTCATTGTCCTTGTAGGTCTTTATTATTCTCATTTATTTATTTATTTATTTATTTATTTATTTTAATTTACTTACTAACTTATGGAGGGGGTATGCATGCCATGGTCCTCGTGTGGAGGTCAGAGGACAACTCTGTGGAGTCAGTTCTTTCCTTCCACCATGTGGGTTCCAGGGATGAACTCAGGTTGCCAGGCTTGTGCAGCAAGCTCCTTTTCCTATTGAGCTCTCTCAGCAGCCCCTTTCCCATGCCTTTGCTATCATAGGTAAAGTGCATTGTGGAAAAGGCATGTGTGTGGCCAGTGCACTTCATCTTCCCGAAGTCCCGTCACACTTCAAAAGACAGAACATAGATGTCAGGGCTGGGGAGGTAGCTCAGTGGTAGAACACTTGCTCAGCATTTGAGAAGCCCCAGGTTCAATCTCCAGCATCACCAAACAAAGAAAAAGAATGTTAAATGTTGAAATATAGTCCCTATATCACTCTGGAAAGTTGAAGCAGGCCAGCCTGGGCCACATAATAAGAGTCTGTCTCTCTCTGTGTCTGTCTGTCTGTCTCCCCCCCCCCTTCTCTCTTACACACACACACACACACACACACACACACACAGAACTACAGGCAACTAAGGACTGCAGGGAGAAGAATTAGCCCCTCCCAGGCTTGAGCCCCTCATTTGTTGTCCAATACAGAATGGTCAGCCTTGAAACCATTTACACACAAACCACAAAAATGAACTCAATTCTTTGTATTTACATTGTGTGTGTGTGTGTGTCAGTGCCACCGAGGTCAGTTGGTTTGTTTATTTTTATGCCATGAATTAAGCCAATGCTTTCATCATTAAAATATGCTCGGGGGCGGGGTTGAAACAGGGAATCAGGAGGTCCAAGTTAGCTTCAGCTATATCATGAGTTCAAGGCTAACCTGAGTTACATGAGACCCTGTATCTTAAAAAGGGGGGCTTATAATTTTCACCAAATATACATATATACACATATGTATATGTGTGTATGTATACATATGCCAGAAATTGGTTCTTTGCATCCGCTCTGTGGAGCCTGGAGATTGAACACAGCCTGTCAGGGTATTGCGTTCTGGGATCACAGTTGCATAGCATCACACCAAGCTCTGCCTTTTCTGTCCACATCTGCATCTGCATCTGTATTCTATGACCCTTATACACCTAGTTATCATCACTCGTATCCCTTACCTTATTTACTAAGTTTCAGACTTTTTCCTGTGTCTCCTGGGGTTTCACTGAACTCTGTGACTCCAGGGTCACATGGGAGGAGTAAGAACTAGGGTAAGGGACATAGTTGAGTTCTCCATATAAAGTCATTTAAGTCCTAGTTTAAAAACAAATTAAAAAAAAAAACTCAAAAAACCAAAACACTGTGTGAGCCAAACAAAACAAACCCACAAAAGATTCCAGCCTCGGGGACGCCAGTCTGGGACTTCTGCAGTGGCACGGTCTCTGTTTCCCCTCGCTTCCCCTTGGCTCCAGCCTGGTCCTCCCAAACCCTCCTCCAATCCTACCTGGCCCTGCTGCTGGCTTCCTGTGGCCTCTCTAACCCAAAAGACACTCTACAGCCCAAAGCACTCTCACGAGTAGCTGGAGGTGATTAATCTTACCTCCTCAGACTCTTTCCACCATTTTTGGCATCCCTTGCTGCTGTGGTTACAGAAGGCTGAGCAGTGACCACTTAGCCACCCCCCCTTCAGTTCTGGAAGCTACTTGAACTCCACAATCAAGTCTGATTCATCCTTGACTCCTAGCCCCTGGCTCTGCAGGCATATCTGGCTGAATGGTGAGCGCTAGGGAGGGCGTGTTGACATTCCAAAGAACTCATTCATCCCAACCCCAGTGGACCTCAGTAGAACAAACAAAGAAGATGACAAGATGATAGGTCCCTGTAGACAGAGCCTCCGGGAGAGGAGCCTCTCATTGCACACCTGGCACAGCAAACCCTGAAAAAACGCTATCTGCTGGTTGACTGACATGGAGATTAGCATCCGGGCACCAAGAACATAGCCACAGAGGAGAGACAACAGGAAAACCAGCAAGAAGGGCTCCTGGGACTACAGGTATCCTGGGAAAGAGAGCCCTAGAAATCCCTCACTGGGGACATGAATGCTCCAGGCCTAAGGAACAATCGCTGCACCTGTCCCAGGGAATGAGAACACTGCTATTTCAGTTTGATTCCCAGTGCTGGGGATGAAACCAAAGACATTACATGTGTCCAGCAAGTGCTGCACTGCTGAGCCACGCCCCTAGCCCCTCACTGGGGGATTCTAGGCAGGGGCTCTACCACTGAGCCACACCCCAGCCCCTCACTGGGGGATTCTAGGCAGGGGCTCTACCACTGAGCCACACCCCAGCCCCTCACTGGGGGATTCTAGGCAGGTGCTCTACCACTGAGCCACACCCCAGCCCCTCACTGGGGGATTCTATGCAGGGGCTCTACCACTGAGCCACACCCCAGCCCCTCACTGGGGGATTCTAGGCAGGTGCTCTGCTGTGCCCATCTTGCTGCCCCCAGCATGGGTTTTTGTTGTTGTTATTGATATGTCTGGGTTTTTTCTTTACTAGATTTTTAAAATACCAACTATCACCAAGCAGTTGTAGTGGTCACACCTTTAATCCCAGCACTGAGGAGGCAGAGGCAGGAAGATCTCTGTGAGTTTGAGGCCAGCCTGGTCTACAGAGTAAGTTCCAGTATAGCCAAGGCTACACAGAAAAACCCTGTCTTGAAAAATTAAAACAACAGCAAACAAACAAATAAAAACTCATCATCATTAACTTATTTTGATTATTTTTGGAGCCAAGCATGGTGGTACATACTTATAATCCTAGTACTCAGGAGACTGAGGCAGGAGGATCACTGTGAATGCAAGGTCAGCCTGGGCTACAGCAGTGAGTTTCAGGCCAAGGTGTGTTAAGAGTGTGAGAACTTGTCTTGAAAAGGAAACAGAAAAGGAAAAACTGTTCCCGTTTGTGTGCTGTGATGGTTTATCTCATCAACTTGACAAGGTCCAGAACTACCTGAGGCAAACCTCGAAGCACATCTGTGAGGAAGTCTTTAGCTGTGTTAAGTGAGGTGAGAAGACACACCTAAATGTGGGCAGCACCATTCCATTCCCTAGGCTGGGGTTCCAGACTGCATAAGAAAGGAGAAAGTAGGCTGAGCATCAGCGTTCATCTCTCTCTGCTTCCTGACTGTGGATGCCACGTGACCAGCTGCCTCATGCTGCCCCACCATGATGAACTGTATACCCTCAAACTGTGAGCCACATAAACCCTTCCTTCCTCCCTCCCTCCCTCCCTTCCTTTCTGTCTTTTTTTTTTAAACAGGGTCTCTCTATTATGTAACCCTGCAGTGCTAAAACTTACTCTGTAGACCAGGCTGGCCCTGAACTCACAGAGATCCTCCTGCCTCTGCCTCCCAAGTACTGGATTAAAAGCGTGTGCCACCACATCCAGCAAACCCTTCCTTTCTTAAGGAAATGCTCTTGCCAGGCATTTCTGTCACAGCAGTGGGAAGAGTAGCATCTGTGTCAGTCTTTTGATTACCACAGAGGGAAAATGGTGCAGTGTAAGCTACAAACACGAAGACTAGAATGTTCACTCTGCTAGCTAGCACTCAGTACAGGAAAAGGTACTTGTTTTTTAATTTTTTTACCAAAAAGAGACATAAACTCAGCCCCCAAAGAAGTTTAACCCCACCCCCTCAATAGTTCTATTTTTGGCTTAGAAAACACTTGAGATACAAAAACATTAGCTCAAAAGGGTCGGACTTTCTTAAGGTCATTCTGTCCACCCAAAAGCCCAAGATGGAGCCTGGAGGAGAAGGAGCAGGTGGGGGCCATGTGCTGGGAGGCGGCCCCGGATACCATGCATGAATGGAATTTCAGGGCTGACCTCTCTCTCTCTGAGGCATGAGCTGTTTGTTCCCTGCTTTCTGCAGTTGGTGGTTTGCTTTTGGCCCAGAAAGATTCCAGGGCCCCTGTCCCTCATCACTGCTGCTGTCAACCAGTACTTGAGAGAGGGGAAGGAGGAGGGAGGAGGGATAGATTGGCACTGGCCTTGTTCAAGGCAGGCTCCCCCTTGCCTGCAAGTCCTCCTAAGAGAGTGACAGGAAGGATGCCTGTGTCGCATTCCAGGAAAGGCGGGAGTTTCTGCTCTGTTAGGGCTTCGCTTCGAGATGGAGTAACCTATATAGGCCAGATCGGCCTTGAACTTGTGATCCTCCTGCCTCAGTCAGCAGGCTCCGGAGTGCTGGGACGACAGGCATGCGTCCACACCCGGGGCCAGCTCTTGGGGTATTTTTAAACAGAGACAAGTAGGAGTAATCAAGAAATGACTGCCTGGAAACAGAAAGCTAAACTCCAAGCCCCGGGCTGGTGACAGGCCTCTGAGGAGCACCTGGGAGTGCTGTAATTAAAACTTTGACACCTGGCCCTGGCTCTGCTCCCAGGAAAACCTGGTACGACTCCGCTCTCCATCACAGGGGCTGTAAAATTGTCTTCTCCCCTCTCTGTGCAGACATAACACTGCCGGCACCGCTCTTTAAATATCTGTGCAGGGAGGCTATATTTAGAGACTATTTGGCCCTCAAAATAAGCCCGATTTCCTGTGGCAAGAAGTTCTCGGCGACAGGAGAGAGGCCAGGACTCCGGGGCCCTGGCAGGCAGGAGTGGCGCACCAACAAGGGTAACTGACCCTTAGATAGGTGACTGCTGTCCAAGACCGCGGAGAAAAGGACGCAGGGCTCCTGGGCACGTTCAGAGTCGCACGGGAGAACAGCTTGCTGCGGAGGGGGGGCGAGAAGCCGTGTGGCAGACACCCCTCTCGCAGGCGAGGAGGACGTGGACATACTCACTCATTCATTCCCTCCGTCATTCATGCAACCATGCATTTCTTGACTATTCATTCACCTGATAGCTCATTCTCACAACCGCTCATCCGTGAGATCGCTCGCTCATTTACACACTAGTCATTCATCATGGATCCATTCATTCATTCATTCATTCATCCCAGCACTCACTAATTCACTGGTCATTCATGCATTTATTTATGTGCTAACGTTTATTCATTGTTTACTCATCCAGTCATTGCTCATTCATTAATTCATCTGCTCATTCACTCATTCACTTCAGTTTACTTGGTCAGCCACGTATGCACTCACTCATTCTCACTCACTTATTCGCCCACTTACTCCCCCCACCTCAGACAGGGTTTCTCTGTACAGCCCTGTCTGTCCTGGAACTCGCTCTGTAAACCAGGCTGGCCTCGAACTCCCAGAGATCCGCCTGCCTCACCCCATCACTGAGTCACTCACCCACCTCTTCAGCCATTCAATCCTTCACGTACTCGTTCACCAACTCTAAGCTCTCACCATCCAATCACTGCGCCCTTGACAAGACACATCTCTTTGGCGGTCCTATGTGCACAACTCTGTTACCTAATGGAGCCCATAGCCCATTAGTTCCGGGTGACCAGGTGGAGGTTTGGAGCTGAGTACCTGACCACACTGAGGCAGGAGGTGAAGGGGCATGGGATATGGGGGCACTTCTACTGGGGACACGCGGGAAGGCTGCAGCACCTGGGGACAGGGGACAACAGTCGGCACAGGCTATGCTGTGGCTACTCGTATTCAGTCCATTCAGTGAGCCTACATGTTAGCAAAACACTGTGGGGGCCGAGAGGAAACCTGTAAGCTGGGCATGGTAATGCTTGCTTGTTTTCTCCCGAGGCAGGAGAATCTCCGAGTTTTAGCCAACCTAGACTATATATAATGACACTCTGTCTCAAGAAGAAGAAAGAAAGAAGTTAAGAACTGCAAGGGCCTGGGGTTGTGGCTCCACCCCAGTAGAGCACAAAAAGTCCCGGGTTTGACACTCAGCATCATGTGATATGGATGGAGTGGTACTCTATCGTAATCCCAGCATCTGGGAAGGAGAGGCAGAGGGTCAGGAGTTCCAAGACATCGTGAACTAGTGCGAAACACTGCTGAAGGCAGTGGGTCTCCACTGTCCACGGCGGAAAGAGACCACATGTCCACTCAGCCTGTGCTGAGGACTGGGTTAAGTATCATGCCATTCAGTTTATTCCGCTGAAAACTTGGGTTCGAGACCCCTGTAGATCTTCAGAAGAGTTGCTGAAGTAGCTCGGGGTCCCTGCACGCCCTCTCCCCAGCTCGCCTACAGAACTGCTGATCGATCAGTTAGCCCAACCGCGCCTGCCCTTCAAGCTGCCCTTCGAGCTGTGAGCGGCACACTGACTGCTTTCGAGTCAGCCATCTGTCCATCACTGTGCTCTTTCTGTTCCAGGATGCTAACCGGGTAGCACCATGTATTAGTGTCCTCCCACCTGACAGTTCTTTAGCCTCAGCGCTTCTGAAGAGTCCTGGTCAGGAGTTTTCTACGGGCGCATGCACATGTGTTTGTGTGTGTTGTGTGTGTATGTCTGTATGTTTGTGTGTGTCTGTCTTTCTCTGTGTGTGTGGTATATATGATGTATATATTTGTGTATGTGTGGTGTGTGTGGCTGTATGTCTCTGTGTGTGGGTATTTGTATGTCTGTGTGTGTGGGTATTTGTATGTCTGTGTGTGTGTGGTGTATGTGTTTATGTATGTGTGGTGTGTGTGTGTGTGCAGTGAGTATATGTTTGTGTGTGTGGTATGTGTGTGTATGTATGATGTGTGTATATATTTATGTATGTATTATGTAAGCCAGAGGACAACTTCCAGAGTGTGATACTCTCTTTTCTCCACATGGGTTCCGGGTGACCAGGTGGAGGTTTGGAGCTGAGTACCTTTCCACACTAAGCCATCTCCCTGGCTCCGGCTTCCTGAGTCTTCACTCAGTACTCTGCAAGAGCCTGATTCCCCTGTAGCTAAGCCCGGGAACACCAGAACATTCCAGATCTTCAAGGCAAGCCTGAGTAAGTGTAGGGGCACAACAGGACATGCCTGGGTGGGGGGGGTTCTCTCTCTCGGACGCCTCATCTGCTTCCTGTCTCCACGCCGGCTTTCTTCTCTGCAGACATTCCATCCCATTTCTATCATGACGCTGGGGTTTCCCGCCCGCTTTTTTAAAAATAGCACAGCTTCATTAAAAGATTTTTTTCCCCCTTTAAATGCTAAGCAAATTAGATCTGCGAGCCTCCAACCTGGAATTGTATCAAAGAACTCGGTGGCCTAGTGGGAAGAACATGTCCTTTCGGGATAAACTTCTGGGGACGGGTGCCAGCGCTGGAATTCCAGTGTCTGATCTATGGCCACAATAAGCACACATCAAACAGCATGGGTCCCCTGGGGTCCAGCAAGGTGGTTTGCCTGTGAAGTCCGGGTAGGGGTCACTGGGCGGCCTGCCTGAGAGCACGTGTGTATTTGGGTGGAGCCACATGTGGCCGTCAGAGGACAGCATTCGGAGTCAGTTCCCTCCTTCTACCATGAGGGCCCCAGGGACTGAACTCACACCATCTTGCTGGCCCAGCCTTGTTTATTTTCTATCACTAACAAGTGGTTACAAGCTCAACAGTATACAATACCATTATTTACTTACATTTCTTCCTTTCCTTTTTATAGTCCTTGTACTAATCTATGGCTGGGCAGTTGTAATCCCAGCCCTCAGGGCAAAGAGAGAGAGGCAAATCTCCAGCCTGCTCTACAGAGTGAGTTCCTGGACAGAGAGGGATACACAGAGCTTTTGTCTTGAAGAACCAAAATTTAAAAACAAACAAATAACAACAACAAAACAAGCTCAGGAAAGGTTCTTTGCCTGTAAATGAGTGGTTATACTGGGCTCACTGGGAAAAAAATAAGACACTATTCATATTTCTCTCTCTCTCTCTCTCTCTCTCTCTCTCTCTCTGTGTGTGTGTGTGTGTGTGTGTGTGTGTGTGGTGCTGGGGACAAGACTCAGGATAGCATGCATATTAGGAAAAACCTCTGATGTAGGAAGGTCATCTGTCTATGTGTTAGTTTCATTGGTTAATAATGAAACTGCCTTGGCTTTTTGATAGGGGAGAATTTAGATAGGTGGAGTAGACAGAACAAAATTCTGGGAAAAAGAAAGCAGAGTCAGGCAGACACCATGCTTCTCCTACCTAGGACGGATGGTGGTTAGACTCATGCCGGTAAGCCACAGTCAAATGGCGATACACATTAATAGAAATGGGTTAATCAAGATGTGAGAGTTAGCCAGTAAGAGGCTAGAGCTAATGGGCTAGGCAGTGTTTAAATGAATACAGTTTCCGTGTAATTATTCTGGGGCTAAGCTAGCCATGAGGGAGCCGGGCGGGACAAAAAGCAGGCCTGCTCGCCTCATCACTACAAACCTCCACCACCGAGCCACACCCCAGCCCCTTACTGGGGGATTCTAGGCAGGGGCTCTACACCAAGCTCCTTACCAGGTAAGGTGGCAAGGCCTCTGCCACTAAGTCAGGACCTCAGTCCATCACTGGGAGATTCTGGGCTAGAGCTCTACCAACAAGCCACACCCCCAGGGCTTTTTTTACTTTTGTTTTGAGAAAGTGAGAATGGCTCAGAGTAGAACACTTAGCTGGTATGAACACATCATTGGGTACCAGGTGAGGGACAAAAAGAATACGGCCCCAGGGCTGGCAAGGTGACTCAGAGGGTGAAAGTGCTCACCGTGAAAACCTGACACACTGAGTCAACCCTCAGGACCCACCATAGAAGGGGGAGAACCAGTGCCTAAAAACAGCCCCTCAGACTGCCACGTGTACCATGGCATGTACGTGATGATACCCTGCACCCACATGCACAATAACAGATAAAGTCAGCAGAAAAAAAGAATATGGCCCCAGTTATGACACAGCCAGAGAATACGAGATGTATACGGCACACAAATTCAGCCAGACGTGACTGTGGAGCTGGACCACGGCTCACACCCAAGCCAGCGCACCTAAGAAATGTACACTGTGTGGGCTGGCAAGATGGCCCAGTGGGTAAAGGTGCTTGTTGCCAAGCCTGGTGAGCTGAGCTTGGTCCGTGGGGCCTGCAGGGTGAAAGGCGAGAGAGAGCTGACTCCTAAAGCTTGTCTCCTGAAGCCTACACAGGCACCATGGCTCTCTCACCTCTAAGAAAGTGGTGGTGGCCACGCCTATAATCCCAGCACCTGGGAGGCAAAGGCAGGTCGAACTCTGAGTTCTAGGCCAGCCTGGTCTACAGAATGAGTTCCAGGACAGCCAGGGCTACACAGAGAGAGCCTGTCTCGTAAAAACAGTGTGTACTGCTTTTACAGGGGACCAGTTTGGTCTCCCACATCTAGTGACTCAGAGACTGCTTGTAACCCCAGCTCTAGCCAGGAAATCTGCCTTCTTCTGGACTCCTTGGGCACCTGCAGTGATACATACATGGATGCGTGCACGCATGTGCATGTACACACACCCACACACACTTCAAAACTAAACATAAAACTTAAAAATAGAGGCAGAGGCAGGCGGATCTCTGTGAGTTCGAGGCCAGCCTGGTCTACAAGAGCTAGTTCCAGGACAGGCTCCAAAACCACAGAGAAACCCTGTCTCAAAAAACCAAAAAAAAAAAAAAAAAAAAAAAAAAAAAAAAAAAAAAACCACTATGAGTAAGTAAATAAATGCAATAATGAAAAAGACAGAAAGATCCATGATGGGTTTGTCTGGAAGGTGCCCAGCTAGAAACTGAAGCACCCCGTAGCAAGGGCATTCTGTGTGTGCACATTCCCAGGTGACATCTCCCAGATGCTCCCAGCAGCTCATCCACGGTTCATCCACAGCTCTGTCCTTTGCCACCTGGACTCCTCTTTGGAACACGAGCCATGCCTGAGATCCGTGCTAATGAACCCATCCCCAGGCCTTGTATGGTCTTTAGACCAGCGGTGATCAATCTGGGGCTCACAACCCCTGGGGTCCAATGACCCTTCCGCTGGCATCACTAAGACTATGAGAAGACGCAGATATTCTCATTACAATTCGTAACAGTAGCAACATTACAGTTATGAAGTAGCAATGAAAATAGTTTTATGGTGGGGGGGGCACCACAACATGGGGAACTGTATTAAAGGGTCACGGCATGGGGAAGGCCGAGAACCACTGTTCTAGACACGTCTGGGTTCCCCTCATCCCCTTTGGAAAACGCTGCCACCTGATCGATCTGCGTTTCCCCGAGGCTGTCGCTGAAGTGGTGAAAGCCCTCTGCTAAGAGCTCAGGGCCACCACACTGAAAAGATAAAGGAGAAACATCCAGCGTCTTGATGTCGACAGGAGGCAGACAGAAGATGCGAATGAACAGAAGCCCAGGACCACGTGTAAGTGCGGGTTAATGAGGGGCTCCACTTCCTGGCTACCAGCTACTGCAGTACCGGGAAGCTGCAGACAGGTAGATGACTCATAGGTCACCAGCTCTGTTCCCGGACAGCCGTCTTTGAGAATTGCCTTTGGGGAGGCTGGGTTTGAGACAGAACGTAGAGCAGGTGTGGACAGACAAAAGGCAAGTCCCTGCATACAGCTGCCTGCTCCCTGAAGAACTGTCTTTTTTTTTTAATCTTTTGCACATTGAAAAATAACATAAACACAGCTGTGTGTGGCGGTACACACATCTTTAATTCCAGCACGTCAGAGTCAGCTGAAGAAGGACCTATGTTCAAGGGGACACACCGTGTCTGAGGGTAGCCTGGGCTAACAGAGAATTCAAGGGCAGGGCTAGGAAGATAGCTCAATGAGTCAAGTGCTTGTCTTGCAAGCATGAGGACTCAAATTCAGCCCTTGGAGTCTAAGGTACAGAGGGCCAAGAGTGGTGGCACACGCTTGTAATCCCAGCGCTGGGGAGGCGGAGACCGGCAGAGGGGCTCTTATGGGGGCTCACTGGTTTAGTCAGAGACCCTGTCTCCAAAAGCAAGGTGGGGAGGGGCAGGCAAGGTGGCTCAGTAGGCAAAGGTGCTTTGCTGCCAAGCCTGATGATGCAAGGGTCAATCCCTGGGACCTATCTGGCAAAAGAAGAGAACCAACTCCCTTAAGATTTCCTCTGCCTCTTCACGCTTGCCACGACTTATGGTGCGCGCGCGCGCGCGCGCGCACACACACACACACACACACACACACACGATACACAGGAGCATGTGCATGCATGGACAAAGAAGAGATGGGGCTAGATAGATGGCTCAGTGGTTAAGAACTTAAAATGCTCTTTCAGAGGACCTGAATCCAGTTCCCAGCGGCCACTTTGGTTCTCTCACAACTGCCTGCAACTGCAGCTCTGGGTGATCCAGTACCCTCTTCTGGACAATTTAGGCACCTGTACTTGCACATGTGCATGTACACACACACACACACACACACACACACACACACAAGATAAAAGGTAGAAGGAGCTCAAGAACAGTCTGCATCTCAAAACAAAGAAAGAAATACAGAATGGTACAGATACAGAAGACTTCGTTGAACACTAAACTCTGGCCACCGCAGGCCGCTGGCTGGAGTTCCTACTCCCTCACCTGCCCCACAGGGCGGCTGTCCCTCAGCTGTGATCACTTCCTGAATTCCTGCGGGCTGACCGCCTGAGCAGTGGATTTTGTTTTGCCTGGAACCCCAGTCATTAGGAAGCAGAGGAAGGATTACAAGTTTGAGGCAATGCCTGTCTCAAAACAATAAAATAATAAAAATATATTAACTTGTGTCTGACTTTTTTTTTTTTTTAACTAATGTGGCAACCCTGCTGTGTTGCTCTCGCTGGCCTGTGATTCCTGGTCTCACGCTACCCTGTCTTAGCCTCCCTAACAATAGCATGTTCAGTGTCTCTCTGCCCCTCCCCTCCTCACGACAATGTCCCTGTTGGCCATGAGCACAGGGGTCTGAACCAACCCAACTGGCATCTTCCTGCCTCCACTCCACGTCCGGAGTGGCTGGAACTCACGTGCACACCACGAGGATAAAACACTCTGACCAAACGACCTGAGGGAAGAAGGCTCATTGTGGCCCTCAGCTCCATCGGTGAGGGATGGCACAGTGGAGAGAGGGCAGCGAGCTAACGCAGGAACGCTGGCACTCACTTCACCGTCTCCATTTTACACGGCCAGACTCCCCCGCCGAGGGAATGGTTCTGCTCATAGTTACCACGGGTCTTCCCACATCCATTCATGCGATTAAATCCTTCTCAGAGACTGTCCATATTCTGGATACTCTCTCTCCTCTCTCACGGGCACGCCTGAAGGCCCTCTCCTAGGTGCGTCTAGAGGCTGTCAATTTGACAGTTAACGCCATGGTCTCTAGATATATCCTAGGAGGGTGCATGTGTGCCTTCTTTTTTTTCCTGGAAGGAATTTAAGACATCCAAGTATGTCAGTTGGAAAATATTGGGAAAATCTAATCTGTGTATCTTTTTTTTTTTTTTTTGGTTACTATACTAGCCACAGACAAGACTTCAGCTTTAAAGGAGATTTTAAAAGGGGTTAGGAGTGGGGGCAGGGAGATGGCTCAGTGGAAGGAGATTGCTGGCACACCTAATGACCTGAGTTAGATCCTGAAACCTATGTTAGGAGGTAGGAACACACACATGTACATATTCAAATGTGTAAATTAATTATTTTGGAAAAAGTAAAGACAGGTATGGTGTTGACCATGTTAATATCCACCCCCCTCATCAACCTGGGCAGCGTAAGGTGTCAGACATCTGTGATCAGACCTGTGCCATGCTCGAAGCTTTCCTGTGCACTCTCAGGAAAATCACTTAACCTGAGTCTCAGTGTCTGTACTGGGAAAATGACCACAACCATGGATGGTGCGATGCAACCTTAGTGGGGGTGGGGGCGCAAAAGAGGGTCTACGTAAAAGCGGCCTGGGATGCAATGAGCCATCGTTGGCTCACAGGTGGTGCTGGCAACCTGAACGGAGCACATTGGCTTCCTGAAGTGTCTCACCATCGCATTAACTGTGGTAGCGGTTGCGAGTTCATCCAAGAACTACAGGCTTCTTAACTGCACCGCCTCCGTCTCCAGCCTCCCAGCACCAGTATCAGACTGCACTGCCCAGGGCTCGGAACAGGGTTCCTCCCTGCCTCCCGGGCAGGAAAACAGGAAACAGCCTCCACCCTGTCGGGAGGTGGGACTGACAAATTCCCTTTGCTAGGTGGGCAACAGTCCAGGCAGCCAGAGCTTCTGGAAGCAGCGGCAGACGGACTGGCCACGGGCCCACTTCACCGGGCTGGTTTTGCCACACCCGCATCTCCTCCACACTGCACCTAAGGGAGTAGAATATGCAAGCCAATGACCCAGGTACACAATGCAGCCCTGATCACTCATTGCCTTGAAGATGGGCCAAATAAGGAACCTTTGGGGGTGTCTAAGAGGACCAGGGAATCTGCAAAATTATTCCCATTGTTTCCTAAAGTGCTATCTCAAGGTTCTGAGAGCCCCATGCCTCTAATCGCTGGTCCCTATTCTCCAGACAGAGAAGCATCCAACAGAGCAATTTAAAGATTGCTAGAAATATATCAGTGTGAAGGGCCAGGAAAACATACCTGACAACCCGAGTTCAGCCCTCAGGACCCCTGTGGTGGGAGGAAAGAACTGATTCCCATAAGCTGTCCTCTGACCTTCACACACACACACACACACACACACACACACACACTCTATATGAAAAAGATCAGCACCAGCACCATATATATGCCTGTATCTCTTTTTTTTAAATATTTATTTATTTATTTATTTATTATGTATACAATATTCTGTCTGTTTGTATGTCTGTAGGCCAGAAGAGGGCACCAGACCTCATTCCAGATGGTTGTGAGCCACCATGTGGTTGCCGGGAATTGAACTCAGGACCTTTGGAAGAGCAGGCAATGCTCTTAACCACTGAGCCATCTCTCCAGCCCCCTGCCTGTATCTCTTGATTCTAAAACTCAGTCTCCTGAGCAGCTGGGATCGTAAGTTTACGCTATGACACCGGGTCTAACGGTGAATCATTTTTTAAGATTTTGAATTTTAATATGTGTATGTTTGTGCGCATCTCTGTGTGCGAGATATGAGACTTTTAGTATGCGTATGTTCATGCATCTCTGTGTGTGAGATGCAAGTACAATGTCCGAGGACATCGGGAGAGGTCATTAGAGCCCTGGAGCTGGAGTCACAGGAGGCTGTGTGCGCTAGTGACCAAACTGTGGTCCTCCGTAAGAGCATCAAGTGTAATCCTGTCACCTTGGTATTTATAACCATATAGGCAAAGTGGCTCAGTCAGTAGAGCTTGAGGTTTTAGAACAAGCCAGGACATGCCTGTGGGAATGCTTATGTGAGTGGGTTTTATGTATGTATGTATTTATTTATTTATTTATTTATCTAATCTTATTTTATGTGCATGAAGGTATCAGATTCCCCTGGAACTGGAGTTACAGACAGCTGTGAGCTGCCATGTGGGTGCTGGGAATTACACCCTGGTCCTCTAGAAGAGCAACCAGTGCTCCTAACCACTGAACCATCCCTCCAGCCCCTCTATGCTTCCAAAGAGTTTATCTGAACAGAAGAGAGAAACCCAGCCTGAATGTGGGCAACACTATTCCCTAGGCTGGGGTCCCAGACTGAATAAAAAATGAGAAAGTGAGCTGAGCACCGGCGTCCACATCTCTCTGCTTCCTGACGGTGGGTGCCGTGTGACCAGCTGCCCCATGCCTCTGCTGCCGTGACTTCCCACCATGATGAACTCTACCTCTGAACTGTGAGCCAAAACAAGCTCTTCCTCCCTTCAGTTGCTTTGGTCAAGTATTTGATTGCAGTAATGAGAACATCATACTTGGTTTTGTTTTAGCATTTTTGTTTTTAGGTAGGGTCTCAGAATGTTGCCCATGTTGGCCCTCAGCTCCTGGCTTCATTCAATCCTCCTGCTTCAACTTCCTAAGTACCTGGGAGTACAGATACAGATCACCACTTCTCGCTTCTCTGGCTCTTTGTTTACGTCTGGTCAACGGGCACCCAGCACCAAGGGTCGCCCGATGAACAATGAGACTCACAACCACATCCAAGAGGGAGCTATGGACACAGGAAGTCAGGATGTGGACTTGTATAAATGTGATAACTCACTACAGCATCCCAGATTCCCCGGAATACATGACCCATGTACAACCAGACCACAAGAGAAGCCTGGTACGTGTTTGAGTTACACAAGGCCAAATACCCTGGTGGTATCATACCACACAGAATCTGGGATGACCTTGAAACTTTTAGTTTTTTGAGACCCATTCTCACTATGTAGCCTCTGCTGGCCTGGAACTCCATATGTAGACCAGGCTGATGTCAGCTTCATAGAGATCCACCTGCCTTTGCCTCCTCAGTGATGGGATTAAAGGCGTGCATCACCACACCTGCCTTTTAAAATTTTTTATTTTATTTTTTATAATTTATTTATTTGTATTTTTTTGTGCAGTGTTGTTTTGCCCAGATGTATATCTGTATGAGGGTGTTGGATCCCCTGGAACTGGAGTTACAGACAGTTGTGAACTGCCAGACTGTGGGTGCTGGGAATTGAACCCTGGTCCTCTGGAAGAGCAGCCAGTCCCTGGCTTTTTTTTTTTCTTTTAAAGATTCATTTCTGAGCATATATATGTGCACCACCACGTGTGCGCAGGTGCCTTCAGAAGCCAGAGAGTATGTTGGATTCCCTGAAACTGGGATTACAGGTGCCTGTAGCACAGAATGCGACTGCAGGGATGTGAGCCTTTTCGGTAGCTTCATGCACACTTCACCAACACTTCACCACTGAGCCATCCAGCCTGCTTTACTAATTTTGATTATGTGTGTGCATGTGTGTGAAGGTGCCCATGGAAGACCTCAGAGGTTTTCCAGTCCTCTGGAGCTGGAGTTTGATGGGGGTGCCGGGAACTGAACTCGGAGCCTCTGCCAGAGCGGCATGCACTCTTAGCCACTTTCCAGCCCCAGCCTTGAGCTCCTGATCCTTCTGCCTTCACTTCCCGAGTGCTAGGATTAAGACACACACTTATGAGCCTGGTTTATGCGATGCAGGGGATGGAATCCAGGGCTTTGCGCTAGGCAAGCAGTCTACCAACTAAGTTAAAGTCTCAGCCCCTAGCAAAGGTTCCTGAGAAAAATGATCAGTAAAGAAAGAAAAGGGAGAGAGGAGGGGAAGGGAGAAAAAGAAAGAAATGTAAAGGTATGGAGGGCGGGCACTCAAGGAACTGAAACATAACAGAGTAAAGACAACAGGACACAGTGTAGGCAAGAGGGAGGAAAGAGGTTGGGCCAGGGGCACGAGGGACCAATGGCCGGGCCACAGGGCATGGAGAAGGGTATCGATGACTCAATGACTCGAGGGAGACAGTCCCACAGAACAGGAAGTCAGGAAGGAGATGTAGAGAGGTGATATCGTGGTGAGGACAGAAACTGTCAGGTGGAGGTGAGAGATTCCAGAGAGGAAGTGCACAGTTATAAAAGTTATAAAAGAGAAGTGGCGCATGCCTTTAATCCCAGCACTCGGGAGGCAGAGGTAGGCGGATCTCTGTGAGTTCGAGACCAGCCTGGTCTATAGAGCTAGTTCCAGGACAGGCTCCAAAGCCACAGAGAAACCCTATCTCGAAAAAAAAAAAAAAACCAAAAAAAAATAAAATAAATAAATAAATAAAAGAGAAGTGGGGTGAGGACAGCATCCCCCAAAGATTAGGGGGAGGAAGACAGCAAGCAGGCTGGGACAAGGACGGTTAACAGAGAGGGTCTACCGTTACCTAGGAGACAAATCTGAGCACACCCACAAGGGAGTGTCTAGGTGGGAGTGGGCAGATCCACCCTAAATATGGGCATTACCATCCTATGGACTGGGGTCCTGAATGAAAAAGAAAAATCAAACTGAGCACCAGCATCCATCTCCTGCTGCTTCCTGACTGTGGATGCCGCATGACCAGCTGCCTCCTGCTCCTGCTGTGCGCCTTCCTTGCCACGATGGACCACGTTCCTCCTGATACCGTGAGCCACGCCCCAGCCCCTCACTGGGTTATTCTGAGCAAGCACTCTATGGCTGAGCTACACCTTCAGCTTTCCTGCCTTTGGTTTTAACACCCTTGAAGGTCTGCCGCTTTGGTCCTCTGACCACAACAGAGCCCTGCCTCCCAGCTGACTCAGAGCTCCTCCGGGGCCCGTCTAGCTCTTACTTGTCTCTGTGTCCACGTCATGGTATGTGCTCTCCAAAGTAATGGTAAAAGAATAAACAACCCACAGAGAAAAGCCTGCTTGGGATCAGTAAATACAGGCAGGGGCCAAACAGGGTGGGTATGCTTTAATCCCTCCAGTGGCTGAGGCTGGAGGATCACGTATCCAGAGAGATCTATCTAGGACGACCCTGTCTCATGAACTAGACCTGGGGGGCACCTGCTGATGAACTTGACAACCTGAGTTCGAACCCCAGGACCCACGGTGGGAGACCTCCACGGGTAGCGTCCCCCACACCTATACATACACAGGCACACAGAATGAATAAATAAAGGCAAATAAAAATGCAGGTAAAGCTATTTCCTTCACGTGGTTGGTAACCCCCGACTCCTTCCAGAAACATCCGCGTGGAGGGCATCGCGGTGTGCTGGGCCTGACCCAGGGAGCCTGAAATCCGGGCTCAGTCTTTCATTCACACATCAGCACTGGCTGAGCAAAACAAACTGCCACGCTCTCTGAAGGCTGACATCATTCATTATCACTCATTTATAAACTGTAAAGTGCTCCCCAAACCAGGTATCATCACTGCAGTTCAGCCCCCTTCTCAGTGCCGCAGACCAAACCACACCCTTGCACTTGTAGCTTTCTAGGGAGCTGAGTCCTCCTCAGTGCCACGGTAGCTTTCGGGAAGGGAGGAACTGTTTTTCAGATCCTACGTAAAATAATTTCTTCTAAAAAGCACAGGTCTGAGGAGACAGCTCAGTGGGTGAGAACACTTCCTGCACAAGTAGAAGGACCTGAGTTCAAATCCCAAAGGTCCCATGTTTAAAACAACGTTGGGTATGGCCACATCCACTGTAAGCCCAGTGCTGGAGGTGGCTGACAGACAGGAGGCTAGAGCTTGCAGCATGACTCTGGGTTCTGTGAGAGACCGCCTGATGTTCTCCTCTCTCCTCATGTGCACGCGTGGAGAGCGCGAGAGGATGTATGCCCGCGTGCACACACAAATAAATCATTTTAATTAAAAATTTTTAATTACATATTTCATGATAATTATACATAGTTTGCATTCTCATTCACAAAAGTAACACTAAAGCCAAGTGGACTAGAGCACACCTAGAGGCTAGCACAGGAGGTGGAGGCAGGAGGATCAGGAGTCTAAGGTCATCCTTGGGCATAAGCGAGGCTGTCCCGGGCTATATAAGACCCTACCTCAAAAAGGAAGGACGGAAGGAAGGAAGGAAGGAAGGAAGGAAGGAAGGAAGGAAGGAAGGAAAAACAATACTAGAGTATCAGGGTGTGAAGACCATTAACCCAGTTACTTGGGAGGCTGAGGTAGAAAAACTACAAACTCGAGGCCAGCCTGGCTGTACAACAAGTGTGTGTGTGTGTGTGTGTGTGTGTGTGTGTGCCATGCTCCACATGTGGAGGCCATAAAAATGACCTCAGGTGCCAGTCCATTTCCAGCGTACTCGAGACACAGTTTCTCGCTGTATGTCACGACATACTCCAAGCTACTTGGCCTGTGAGTGTCCAGGGAGTCTCCTGTCCCCACCCCCATATTGCTGTAAAGTCACTGGGGCTACAGATGTGTGTTAGCATGCCCAGCTTTACATGGGTTCTGGGGATCCGAACTCGGGTCCTCACACTTGTGTAGATACCACGGAGCCATCTTCCCAGGCTTCCTCCCCCTTGCACACTGAGTCCTAGTAAATACAGAATTGACTCAGTAAGTAAAAGTTAAGTTAAAATTTAAAAGGTCAAAAAATAAACTACTATTCTTGTCCCTAACATCTGACCAACACTTGTGCTGAGCTGAATGGACCATTGGTGACAATGGGGTACAGCACTGGCTGGGCCACTAGAAGGGACAGTGGCCATGCGGCATTTTGAAACAGTGCTGACGGTTACGGAGGACAGACTTCCTGGAAGTGGCAGCTTCTGGGACCGTGCCCCATAATTTACAAAATACCTTCATGCTTGTTATTTAATTCATCCCACACCATAAACCTGCAAGGTTAAAGCTTATGTTTATTTTGTTTTGTATATGTGCATCGTATACTTATGTGTGCTGATGCATGTTCCTGTATGCGCACACATGTAGAGGTCAAAGGTCTGTATTGGGTATTTTCATCTATTGCCTGCTACCTTTTTTTTTTTTTTTTTTTTTTGAGACAGTTCACTGAACTTGAATCTCACTGATTTTGGCTAAAACGGGCACTGCCCTGTTTTGCTTTGTTTGGATGTGGGTTCTGAGGATTTGAACTCAGGTCCTCATGCTTGGACACCAAGCATCATACTCACTGAGCCCTTTCCCCAGCCCTGCATTATCTTTATTTTCCAGGCAGGGAATTACTTGCCTGAGGGCACACAGTCCCATACATCAAATCACCCTATGCTTGGCCACAAAACTGAACTGTCTCCTAGGGGCAGGGATGTGGCTCAGTTGGTAGAAAGGGCTTGCCTAGCATGTCTGAAGCTCTAGGTTCCATTCCCAGCACTGCATAAAACCAGCCATGGTGGGGTACTCCTGAAACCCCAGCACTCGGAGGTGGAGGCAGGAAGATCAGGAATTCTTCATCACTAGTCTGAGATCAGCTGAACTACAAGAGACCCTGTCTCAAAACAAAAAGAAATGAGCAGAACTCAGATGTCTTCCGGATCTGCCCAGGACTGAGAGAGTGCGCAAGGCAGTGGTTAAAGATTGGGACCACTTCCACCTGTGGTACCCAGCAAGCTACTTAACCTCAGCAGGCTTCAATTTCCTCTGAGCAAATGGGGCTGCTAACCACGCCAGCAGCCCTTGTGAAGATTAAAGATAGCAAATAAAGTACTGTATTTAGAGGCCCTCCAAACATAATAATTAGCTACAATTATTATTATAATACCTTTGCCAATTCTCTTGGTCTTTGGTTTCTTAAGATACCAATCAATGTTTTTGGTTTTGCGTTATTGAAATTCTTTTTGAGATAGGGTCTCACTCTATATAGCCACAGTTAGCTTGGAAGCTGCTATTGAGACCACACTGGTTCAGCCTTGCAAGGATCCTCTTGCTTCTGCCTCCTGAGTGTCTCGCCCTGTCTGCCAGCTCAGAAGAGTTTCAACAACTGAGTTGGATTGTGGGAGCTCACTTCTGTAACCCCAGCTCTAGGGAAACAAAGGCAGGGAGGCTGGCGAAAGTTCAAGGCCAGCCTGGTCTACCTAGCGCACAGTGAGTTCTAGGCCAGCCAGAGCTACACAGTAAGATTCTGATTCAAAAAAAGGAAAAAAAAGAAAAAAAAAGTTTCAACAATTCTTGCTGTAGTCCGCCTCAACACATATACGCTCATGTGACCCGCCATGGGCACACACAAACACACATAAAATCTAGCTAACTACAAGTGTTCTACAGAGGGCAAAATGAGACACTGGCCTACCACTCCCCAGGTTGGGTGTTCCCTGGAGAGCTAGGGAAAATGTTAGTCGTGGCTGGAAACATTCAAAGGCCGACATTTCTATCACGTTAAGTTCAAACTTTTTTAAGAATTCGAATGAACTTTTGATGTGTGTGTGTGTGTGCGCGTGTGTGCGTGTGCAGGGGATGTCATGGTACACCACGAGTGTGGAAGTCAGGTTGGCTAGACTAGCCGGCAGGAGCATTTACCCCCGAGCCAGCTCCCCAAGTTCTAAGCTCAGACCCTACGTCTACTTATTGCTCCAGTTTTGAGTTATCTGAGGTTCTCAAAGGAATGGATGGTATAAAATAGCTCCAGTTTCTTTTCTTCTTTCATTAAAAAAAAAGGAGGTGGGGGAGAAAATATGAAAACTTTTCTTTTTTTTT
Source organism: Microtus oregoni (assembly GCF_018167655.1). Lineage (NCBI taxonomy): Eukaryota > Metazoa > Chordata > Mammalia > Rodentia > Cricetidae > Microtus > Microtus oregoni. The sequence continues at coordinate 8,432,920 of NW_024543062.1, read as the reverse complement.
GCAGGAACACCCAAGGCTAAAAGCAAATTCTTTTTCTTTCCTTTTCCTTTTTTTAAAAAGGGGGTCAGTTCAGAAGATCTGAGGGGAAAACTCCAAACCCCGTTGAACCCCGAGAGGCAAGTGAATGGCCGCTTCTCTTTCCCCTCAACTACCCTCCTTTCCTTCCCTCAGACACACAGAGTGGATCCAAGGGTCTCAGAAACAAGAGGTGGATTGAAGTCCCCTGGGCTAAACTGGCTTTCTTTCTTGCACAATCCATTTATAGCACACACAGGCCCTCCCTATCTCTTCGATCTTTCCTCACAACAGGGGACCAGCCTTTGGCAGAAGTCAACTGGACCTTTAAAGTAGAACTCCGAGAGCCAGAGAAGAACAAGGGAATCTGTCTACCCGCACAACTTGGGCAGCGGGATCCTAAGGGTTGTATTCTCAGAAAAGGATTTTACATACAGATGAACCGGCTACACCTCGCGCCTCCCAGCTTGATTCAGTCCAATCGATACAGCAAGCATAAAAGCTCGAGGTAAAAGCGTCTAGTGGTTTTGTTGATAACCACGGTGGAATTTTGGCCATCTGCCCTGGTCAAACCAGACAAATAAGGCGGTCTGCTTATTAGCAGTCAGGCATATTTTGGAGGGCGAAAACAAAACCTCGAATCAGGATTCTGGGTCTCACTGGACAGCTTATCCCCGACACGCCAAGGTCTGACAGTTCAAGCGCCTCAATTCCTGTCCCGGACTGCACGCCGCCCCATTCCTCCAGTCCCCCGGGTCATTTTCCAAGTTGAGCCACACTCCGCATTTCCTACATTCCTTCTCGTCAGACCCCTTCGGCCCGGCCTCTGAGGCCAACAGCTGGGACTGCTCAGAGCCAAGTTTGAGGCACCGTTGAACGGGATGCTGAGGAGTGGAGGGAGAAGTCCATAGGAACATAAAGCGACCAAGAGTACCTTTCACACCCCCAGACCGGCGTCCCCACAGTTGCAAATCCCAAGTGTCTGCCAAGTCCCTTACCCAGGGGCACTCCTTCCATCAGCCCCCTTTCCACACGTCTCCCTTTGGCCTCCCTTGTGACCCCTGATGATGTTCACCGGGTCCCGTCCGCTCAGCCTCAGGGATCTGCAGATCCGCGGAGTGCACGCAGGTCCCCAGGCCAGTAGGGATGCCCCAGGTCCCTGACCTCCCTGGGACCCGCCTAGTTCTGCACCCCAAGAAGATTCTGACTGCGGCCACCTTGCCTAATCCCCTCCCGGGCCTGCAAGACCCTCACTCCCTTCTAAGCTTCTTCAGCACTCTGCACCACTCCGGGTGCCCCAGGTATGCCCCAGGGTTCTCGAGCCTCACCTGAGTCCGCTCGAAGCTCTCGCGCTCCGCAGCCTCCATCCCAGCACCAATCCCACGCCGGCTCAATACTTTGGGCAGCGGGTTGGGTACCTGCTTCATGGAGCTGGCCATTCGGTCCATGTTCCCAGAGAGAACAGAGTCAGGGGCCCTCGGCTGCCCCGGGATCCCCGCGGCGCCTCCGGCCCCGCCCTACCCGCGGGGATCCGGCGCTAACGGGGACAGCTTTCATCTTCCATTGGTCGATAGAGCTGTCCATCTCCCTCAGGACCCACCCCATCTCTCCAAGAGGCTCCCCCCCCCCCCCCCCCCCAACACACACACACGCCTCCTCCCACTTGGGAGGCGCTCCGCTCACTTCTCCCGGCTGGCCCGCCTCAGGGCGGTTAGCACGTTATGATTGGTTTAAAAGTTTGTCTATTATCATTAGTGGGCGGGACCTGGTGGGCGGCTGTTCCAACCTGCCATCCAAGGCTCCGCTCCCTACCTGGTGCATCACCTCCCGGGTCCCTGAAAGCTGTAGATACACTGTGATTGGTCAGCAGAATAGTCTGTCATCGTAGCGGGGCTGGACCTGGCAAACTCGAATTTCCCTCACTAGTTCCACCCTACATCCGTCGCTCCACCTTCTTATCCCCTTCAGAACCACAAAAGCATCATGACTGGTTTGAAGGCTTGTCCGTCATCTTCATGGGGCGGGACCTGGCTGTCCCGGACCAGCCCTCGCAGACTCCACCCTACTTTGAAGCACCGCCTCCCGGGCCCTCGACAGCTGAGTGTATTTGGGCTACAAGAGCAGAGGTCCGGCCGGCGCCACCTCGCGTTCCTCAAATGAGTTTCTGAGGCATGGATCGGCAGATCTATTGTGGGAAGCTTGGCTGCACAGCTCTCACCGGGCACGTGGAGAAACTCCACGTTAGTGTGGTCCTCCTTCCGGCACAACCAATGTCTGCGGGAGGAATGCAGACCCGGGTCTCCAAGTACTGGACTGTGACCTCTCCAGAGCTTTCCAGACTTCATCCCCACTTTACCTGTTGGTAGAAAGCCCCACAGATCTACCCCTCTCATCCTGCGCTGATTTCAGCCAAGGGCACCCACATGTGCTCCTCAGCGAAAAAAAACAAAAACAAAAGTTGCACGTTCTCCACTAACAAAACGAATGTCACCTTTAAGCATTAAACAGTTTGGTGATGCTATCCCTCATCTCCACACTAGAACGGGTCTCACTCGTACTGACCTAGCGATGCTTTAACTAACTAAAGACAGCATCATACTCATTATGTAACCGAGTCCCTCGAATCCCTGGTCCTCTTGCTTCTTCTTCCCAAGAGTTAGGATTCTAGGCATGGGCCACTATGCTTGCCTTTTGTTTAATGCATGCATTTGTATGTTCCCGTGTGCATGTGTGCCCATGCTGCACCTGTGGAGGTCAGAAAGCAAATAGGAATCTGTGTTCTAGTGCGAGGGACCCAGGGATCTGACTAGGGTGGTCAGGCTTAGTAGCAATCTATCCACTGAACTATCTCACCAGTGGGATTCTTTTTTTCTTTCTTTATTTTTGTTTTTGTTTTGTTTTTCGAGACAGGGTTTCACTGTAGTTTTAGAACCTGTCCTGGAACAAGCTCTTGTAGACCAAGTTGGCCTTGAGCTCACAGAGATCTGCCTGCCTCTGCCTCCTGAGTGCTGGGGATTAAAGGCGTGTGCCACCACCGCCCAGCACCAGTGGGATTCTTAAACAAACAAAAGCAGAGTTTCACTAAGAAGTCTAGGCTAGCCCTGAACTCCCAGCGATCCTGACTCAGCCTATTAAATGCTAAGATTACGGGCGTACACACCTGTATGCCCATGACCCACAGAACCCCAGCCTCCCACAGTGAAAAGAAGTCTGCTTGCAGGTATGTGGCTGTGTGTGTGACTGTGTGTATGACAGTGTGTGTGTGTGTGTGTATGTGTGTGCGCATGTGTGTGTGTGCACGCACATGCACCCGTGCACGTGGAGATCTGAGGTCCACGACCCACAGATTCCCCAGCTTCCCAAGTGGCCATGTGTATGTTTGTGAGCATGAGTGCACCCATGCACATGGAGACCTGAAGCTGATGTCAGTAATCATTCTCTTATCGATCTTGCATCTTATCCATCAAGGTCGGGTCCCCTGAAACCCAGAGTTTATGGCTATGTGTGGTGGTCGCACTATTAGGAGGTGTGGTCTTGTTGGAGTAGGTGTGGTCTTGTTGGAGCAAGTGTGTCACTGTGGAAGTGGGCTTTGAGGTCTCCTATTTGCTCAAGAGACTGCCCAGTGTGTGTGTGCGCGCACATGAGAGAGAGAGAGAGAGAGAGAGAGAGAGAGAGAGAGAGAGAAGTGCCTGAAGAAGCCAGAAGACATGTCAGATCCCCTGAAGCTAGAGATGGCTGTGAACCACCCCACATGGGAACCACCAAATTTGGGTCCTCTGGTAACTGCTGAGCCATCTCTTCAGTCCTCGACCCCTACCTTACGTTTTTTGAGACAGGGTCTCTCTTTGGTCCTGAGCTCATTACAAATGACAGAAACCCCTAGGGATGCCCCCTCTTCTGCTGCATGGATCACAAGCAGGAACCACAACATCTGCTTTGTCTTCTTGTTGATGCTGTTGTTGTTGTTGTTGTTGGTGGTGGTGGTGGTGGTATGTGTGTGTTTCATTTGGATTCAAGGGATCAACTTAGATCCTTGTGCCTGTAACACAAGTACTTTGCCAACTGAGCTACCACCCCCAGTACTCAAGGGAACAGTTTCAGTGGAAAACACCAGGGGGACAGACAGTAAACGCTCCAAACACTGTGACCCTGCTGTCCCCATTCTGAGTTCCACACTTGTCTTATGCACTAGGCTCAGCTAAAAACAGATTTAGGATCCCTTAGGATTTTACAGCATCAATAAACACCGGCCTTTTAAACAGGGATTAAGGGATCAGCCTACTTCTTATTAGAGTAAACCAGAGTGGGAATGAGGAATTTGTGGTTTGGAGGCACCGGGTAGGGGGAAATTCAAGCGAGATAGTTTTCCTGTGAAACTCAGCAAGTTGAAAAGAAGGAACCAGGGCTGGGGGTGCGGCTCATTTCTCATGGTGCTCGTCTAAGCATGCAGGGAGCCCTGGCTTCCACCCCCAGTACCTCACAAACCTGGGGGGAACTCGACGGCATGTGCCCATAATCCCAGCACTCAGAAGGCAGAGGCAAGAGGCTCAAAAATTCAAGGTCATCCTTGACTACATAGAAAGTCCCAGAACAGCCTCAGCTACATGAGACCAGCCAAAAGTAAGACAGGTAGTGAAATAGCCCAGCAGGGAAAGGCACCTGCCACCCAGCTGGCAATGTGAGTTCAATCCCTGGGATCCACGTGGGAGACAACAAGAACTGACTCCTGCAAACTGTCATCTGACCTCCACATAGGTACACACACACAATAAAAAAATTATACAAGTCTGGAGAGGGAGTTCAATTATTGCCCTTTCCGAAGTTCCAAGTTAGGTTCCCAGAATTAATGTCATGCAGCTTGCAACCATTATTAACGCTAGCTCCAGGCATCCTATGTCCTTTTCTGGCCACCCAGGGCACTGGTGTACACACCTCGTGGACAAAGTGTGTCCCAAATTAGTTTGGGTCAATTTAGCATCTGGTTTGAGGATGCTCAAGTGTTTGCAGGTGTGGATTCAGGTCTGCAGAGCACTTGTTGGAATAGCCAGCCAGGTTCTTTGATGGCAGAACAAATAATTTAGCCAGGGTCACATGGAGAGCAGTAGAAAGAGAGACCATTCATTAAGAAAGAAAGACACACCCGGCAGTGGTGGTGCACACCTTTAATCCCAATATTCAGGAGGCAGAGACAGGTGGGTCTCTGAGTTCCAAGCCAGCCTGGTCTACAGAGAGAGTTCCTGGACAGGCTCCAAAGCTACAGAAAAACCCTGTCCTGAAACCCACCCACCCACCCACCCCCAAATAAAGAAAGGCACTCATGAGAATGGTAGTGGGCCAGGACGCTGGGGAAGGGCAGTAGTCAAACGGCACTAGGTCATGAGAAGCCAACTCTTTTCTCTTTCTTTCTTCCTTCCTTTCTTTCTTTCTCCTTACCAATAAAAGTTGTATTTTCTTTTTTCTTGCAGTAGCTTTGTTAATTGCACAAAATCATGTTTTTTTTCCATTTAAACATGATCACACAATCATATTCTGAAAGACAAATGTTCATTAAAAACAAAGCGAAAATAAAAATTCACAGCCCTAATCACCTAGATTGGTCATTTAAAGGAAAAGGGAAAGAGGAGAGATGGGGTTTTCTTACATGCATTTTCACAATGTCACATTTTCCTCATAAAAGGGAAGAATTTCAAAACGAAAGGTGAAATCGCTTAAACAGAAATTATCACAAAAAGGAACTTTACCAGATTGTCAACAATATTAAAACAACATTGGCTAACCTAGAGCGTCTCCCCAGCCCCCAACTCCAGGACCAAGACAGACTGTGCCACACAGAAACAGGTCCAGCATCCCGGTGAATGAATATTTGTGTGGGCCCCACAAGCATTCGCTGCTCCACAGCGAGGCCAACTCTTTGTGGGTTGTTTATATAGCTCCCCGCCCCCCCCCCGGCATCCCCCACCCCTTCCCACTTCTGCACCTGCAGATCTCTGGCCATTTTTGGACATCCTCTGTCTTTTAACCAGTGGCTGGGGCTGGAGGTAGGTTTTCTCTATGTAGCCCTGGCTGTCCTGGAACTCGCTGTGTAGACCAGGCTAGCCTCCAATTCACAGAGATCCACCTGCCTCTGCCTCCCTAGTGCTGGGAGTAAAGATATGCACCCATATCTGGCCAATAAGTGTAATTTTAAAAAAGGAAAAAAATTCAGGAAATAGGTTTTAGTGGTCCAGGTACATCACGACAAGTACTCGTACAGCTGAGGTGGGGGAGTGCAGAGTCACAAAACTGGGCTAGAGAATATGTTCATAAAAGTGCCGGGCGATCGTCCAGCCTCAGCCTAGTCAATGCTGGGATTGCCGGCAAAAGCAACTGCACCACACACAGATCTTAACAAGTGTTCTTATAAAAAGTGGCCAGTAGGTGGCAGTGGTTAGCTGCCTCTGGCCTTTTTCTCTGTAGGGTTTCATTCTTAGTCCAAGTTGTCCTTGAACTCACAGCTCTCCAGCCTCAGCTTCCCAATTACTGGGATCGTGAATGTGCCCCACCATGCTTGACTGGTTTCGTCTTTTCTTAAAAGAGTTTCAGGCCTTGGTAGCAGGCGAGGAAGACGTCATGTCTGGAACCTTCCCAGAGCTGAGTGCCCACAGGGCAGCTGGCCATGTGTTCCTCAGATGAGTGACAACTGTCCAAGTGGTGATAGCACACTTTGGGCTAACCTGAGACCCAGTCTTAAAGTCATGGCTGTGTACTTAGCATCTCTGACCCTCAACATTCTCACCTGTAAAATGGGTATGTAAGCCCTCACCACCTCAGTCACCTAGCAGATTAAAAGGAATGATGTTGTGGGGCTGGAGAGGTGGCTCAGAGGTGAAGTGCACTGGCTGCTCTTCCAGAGGTCCTGAGTTCAATGCCCAGCACCCACATGGTGGCTCACAACCATCTGTGATGAGATCTGGTGCCCTCTTCTGATCTACAGGCGTACATGAAGGTAGAACACTGTGTACATAATCTAAAAAAAGAGAGACGATATGGTAATGGATCTATCTTAGTGGGTTTTCTGCTTATAGAACAGAATACCAGAGGCTCTGAAATGGAGAAAGCAAAGTTTGTTTCTCCCAGGTCCGGAGCCTGAGAAGCCCACTGTAAATAAAGGACCGGCTCTGATGAGGGTCTTCTTGATCCATTTCAAAATGGCACATGTCACCACACTGAGGGTCAGCATGCTAACTCAGACCCAGCCCTTTTCTTGGAAAACCACTCATATCAGGACTTGAAGTCCAGCCCTATGACCTCATCTGCCCTCAATTGCTTCCTGAATTTGTAACTTTTTATCTTGCTGTAGCGGAAGACCTAACAAAGGCAGAAGGCAAATTAAAGAAGTGTATTAATTAGGGTTCTCTGATAGAATGAATGTATACGCATGTACATATAACAACATGTACACATGCACATACAAACATGCACACACACACACACACACACACACACACGTTTTATTAGCGTGGCTTGCAGGCTGTGGTCCAGCTAATCCAACAATGGCTGTCTCACTGCGGAAAGCCAAGGATCCAGTAGTTGCTCAGTTCACGAGGCTGGCTCTCAGCCCGTCTTCAGTGTCCACTGGAATTCTGAAGCAGTAGGTTCTGATGTCCGTGAGTCAAGAGCCGAGGAGAAGCAGGCAAACAGCCAGGGATTCTTCCTTGTCCAGGTAGGCTGTCTTGAGGAGGTGTGCCCACCTTTAGGGCTGGTCTTCTGACCTCTAATGACCTGGACCTCAGGAGAGTCTTCCTACTTCCCTCACAGGTGTGCCCAGTGACGTGGGTTTTCAATTAATTCCAGATGTAGTCAAGTGGACAACCTAGAGTAGCCATCACAGGAAGGAAGAAGGGTTTATTTGGCTCACAGTGTGAAGGGCTACAGGCTGTCACGGGCGGGGGTGGCTGCAGGAGCGTGAGGCAGTCGGTAGCATTAACCCTGAAGTCAGGGAGCAGAGAGAGATGAACGCCAGTGTTCACTTCGCTTTCTCTTCTCATGTATTTATTTATTTTATATTTGGAGGTAGGTCTCACATAGCCTAGGCTGGCCTCAAACAGGCTAGCCAAGGATGATCTTGAGTTCCTGTCCTCTGCCTCCATTTCCCAAGTGCTGGGATTTTAGACACACGATACCATATCCAGCCCCTCCCCCATCTGGAGACAGGCTCTCAATGTGTGGCCTCTGGCTGGCCTGGAACTTGTGTAGATCTGCCGGCATCTGCTGGGATTCAAGGTGCGCACCACCAGCTCTGCTCCTTCCCCCTTTTTATTCTTTCCTGAATCCCAGCCCATAGAATAGTGCTGCTCACTCAGGGTGGGTCTTGCCATCTTGTTTAAACCTCCCCCAGATTTTATCAGTAGCCAATATTTTAGCATGGAGGGATAGCCCCCCCCCCATAAGCTCTCCCCACCCATGATTATTGACAAGTCCAGTCTTGTGCAGACCTAGATTTTTGTTGTTGTTGTTGTGTGTGATAGAGAGAGAGGGAGAGAGAGACAGACGGAGACAGAGTGGGGGGTTCACTATGTAGCTCTATCTGGCCTAGAACTCACTCTGTAGCCTTAACTAACAGATCCACCAGCTTCTGCCTCCTAAGTGCTGAGATTAAAGGTGTACACCACCATGCCTAGCTTTGTTTTTTATTTTTATATATTTATTTTATTTTATTATTTTGTTTTCAAGATAGGGTTTCTCTGTAACTTTGGAGTCTGTTCTGGAACTAGCTCTTGTAGATCAGGCTGGCCTTGAACTTACAGAGATCCACCTGCCTCTGCCTCCTGAGTGCTGGGATTAAAGGTGTGCACCACCACTGCCCAGTGATTTTTGTTTTTAAAGAAAGTGTCTTACTATATAGCCCAAGATGGCCTTGGACCCACTACCCTGCCTCGGCTTTTAGTACTGGGTTACAGGTGTGTAGTTCTATGCTGAGCTAATCACTATAGTCCAGGGACTATGCTAAGAGTTGTGTGTGTGTGTGTGTGTGTGTGTGTGTGTGTGTGTGTGTGTGTGCATGTAGGAACTTCTTCCTCGGTCGATCTCCACCTTACTTTTGTTTGAGACGGGATCTCCATGCAACACAGAGCTTGCTGAGTGGGCCAGACTATCTCACCAGGAAGTCTTAAGGACCCCGGGTTCCACCTCCTCAGGGTAATAATGATTACAGACATGCACTGTTGTCCCAGCTTCTTCATGTGTGTGTTGGGGACCCTGTAATCCCAGCATTGTGGAAGATAAAGGCAGGAAGGTCACTAGGACTTGTTGGCTGCCAGCTGAGCTCCAAGGTCAATGAGAGACCCCGCCTCAAAAGAACAAGACGGAGAGTGAGGAGAGTGATGGAGCAGGACACCCAACATCCCACTGTGGCCTCTGCTTGTGTGTGCATGCATGAGCACACAGATACACGCCAAAAAGAAACAAAGGAAAACTGGCTGGAGGCATCAGTGATACAATGGTTGCTTAGCATCCTTACAGGGTCCACCTCCGGGACCACATAAAATAGGTGTGGTGGTATACACCTGTCATCCCAGGACTGGGGAGGAAGAAGCAGGAGAATTTTACAAATTAGAGTCCAGCCTAGTCTATCTATTCTGTATAGTGGATTCTAAGCCAGCCAGAGCTAAAAAGTGAGAAATTGCTTCAAAAAATAAAAACACCAAAACCCAAAGAGATTCATAGGAAACTGCTTATACACGAGAGAAGCAATTGTTTTGTAGGATACCGACAGGAGAGAGGGGGCATGCGGATGTAGGGACTCCCCCATTCAAGCCTCCTGGCTTTGCTGGTTGAAATGAATGAAGCAGCAACACAGTGCATGCTGGGAAGGCAGCTGCCAAGCCAGCCCAAAGGGCTTCCCCTCCAGCCCTGTCTCCACGCTAATGCACTGGATAAATGGCTGCCTACACCCAAGGGAGCCTTAATGGACTCCTCAGCCCGGCCGCCGCTGAACTAATGGATTCCTAATGGAGGAGACAATGTCGTTACCAAATGGAGCAAGGGGGTGGAAGGCAGAAAGAAAGATCTATCAATTCTCTAGGGAACTAGCCACATTCAGCCCATTCTTGGGTTTGGGTCGGGGGCAGGGTCTCAAGTTCACTAGGGAGCAGAGAATGACCTTGGGCTTCTGATCCTTCTGTCTCTACTATCCTAGTGCTGGGATGACAAGGGTGCCCCAGTATGTCTGGCACCAACCTTTGGCTCCTAAATCCCCAACTATTTCATATTCCGGACATCGGCATGTCTACTGAGGCCTGAGCCCATCCGTCTGACTGGGTACCTCATTGCCTGGCTTTTGCTCGTTTCATTGAGAGGTCTCTTAGTTACTTGTCTTCTTGCTTTGACAAAACAGCTGAAAAAAGCCATGGAAGAGAAGGAGTGAGGAAGGGAGGGAGGAGGGAGAATTGGAGGGAGGGGGGAGGAATGGTTTGGGCTCATGACAAAGACAAACCAGCCACAACAGAGGCAAGACAGTCCATCATGGTGAGGAAGGCATGAATGCAAGAGTGTGAGGCTGCTGGTCACACAGCCCACGGGCGGGGGTGGGGGGCATTTTAGATTCATCCTAAATGTGGGTTGATGGGTGTGCCAGCTACATCAGCTTTGAGCTGTAATTCCACATGTGATACACTTACCAGTCCTGACTGATGGCTCCAAAGTATGGTGGAGGAGGTAGTGTGAGGGAGAAAACAGCCAGAGGCATCTGGAAGAGTCCAGACTGAACATGGCCATGAGAGAAAGAGAGAGAGTAGAGGGGAAAGCAGGAGAGGAGAGCTGGCCGGGGGGGGGGGGGGGATCAAGCAGACCAAGAGAGATCCAGGAGCAGAGCCAGACGGGACCAAGAGGCCAAGAGACTACATAGCCAAAGTGGCTGAGTTTATATCAGAAAGAGAAGCCCAGCCTGGGGGAGGGAGAGGTTTAGGATGGGGGGAGAGCATGGGAAGTGCTGGGAAGGAGATACAGGTACTGAAGGATACTTGTCCCAGGTTTCTTTGAGAACTAATACTGATTATGACCCAAAGTAGCCATCAACTGCTCATAGGTCCTCAACTATGGGTCGGAGGTTTTGGACCTCTTCCAACTTTGTGATAAAATGGTCCTCCCAGGATGCCGCCAACCGCAAGGTGATGTGAGCTCCTGTGTGCCTTGGTTCTGCCATTATCTAGAAGATGCTGTTTTCAATCCAGACCTTCCTATCTCTGGCTCTTAGAATCTTTCTGCTTCCTCTCCCACAATGGTCCCTGATCTTTGGGGAGGGGTTATGCTATAGAGGGTGTAATGGATTATTAAAAATGGCCGCAGATCCCCGAGTAGGTTACTGCGGGATCCCCGATGGTGGTAGCAGGCAGTGGGCAGGGGGTCCCGAGAGCAGCCAGTGCCAGGGACAGTGCATGAGACCATGCAGCAGGTCTCTGAAGGTGGCTGGTCCCCAGCGTTGAGCCATGTAGTGGGCAGGTGAGAGACAGACAGATAGGCACACCATGCAGAGTGAGGCTGGATATTTATTAAGTGGTTATGGAAGGTAAGGGAAAAGAGGAGAAGAACAGAGAGGGAGGAAGGAAGAAAGGGAGGGAGGGAGAGAGAGAGATAAAGAGAGAGAGAGGAGAGAAGGGAAGGGAGAGATCGAAACTGCCTCTCCGAGAGAAAAACAAAAAAGAGAGAGAACTCAGGCTGAATGCTGAAGATCAGCCTGTCTCAGCAGTCAGGGGAGGGAGTGGGCATGACTTGTCTCTTAAAGGAATAGGACAGACCATTACATTCCCATCTCTTTTTTATAATAAAAAGGCAGGAGGTTAGGCACCACAGGTTAAAGGAATTGGGGCGGCGGATTCTCAAGACTTCTTCCTGCTTATTTGTGGGCGTCATCTTTGGGAGGAACCTGAGAAAGCTGGGTGCTGGCCACATCCTGGCATAGCTGGTCTCTTTGCTCCTGTCCATTGTTTGTGGTATGGAAATGTCTGGTGTCTCTTACACCTGTTTAAGGTATTGGCAGAACAGAGGACAAAGTTATAATTAGGAAAAAAAAAATTAGGACCACGAAATTGAGGGGGGTGTATCTGACCTGTTTAAGGTGGATCCTAAAATTCAGGTCCCTGGAACTCACAAGAATTCTTTGGGTTTGTGAAAACAGAAGTTTTAGACATATACATTGTATAAACAGTAGCATATTTATGTCAGAATGACTGTGACATATTTTTGTACAATGAAAAGTATTTTTAAGACTATGAAAGGCAACATGAGAGAGAAATTTGATAACTTGTATTTGTCCTCACACCTTTATAACTTGCAAGTCTTGTATTTGTATTTTACTGAAATTTGTTTGATGAGGTTGCCTTTTAAACTGACAAAACCTCTCAGCTGTCAAACTACATTAGAGATCTTTGAGAAAGATAAAATTTTACTTGAGTTACTGATTTAAAAAATGACAGAGAACTTACTTGGTTGGCACCCAGAGCTATTCTTCAGGGTCCTCCATGGTCATGGAGGGTCTTATTTGACTTTTACTGTTTAGCGCAGGGCATGCCAGGCTCCAGAAGATCCTGTGGGCTAAGAAATCTGTAGGAAGACAAGCCTACCTTGACCTGAGCAACTAGGCTGTCAATTCTAGTGATTCTGTCCACGTCTGGAGATCTTCAGTTTATATGAAAGGCGGTTTTTCCCAGTGGTCAGCACTTGGCAGTTGAAGCGAATTGCCAATGGACGTTGTTCTGTGCCCATTTGTCTTCTGTCTTCTTTGGAGGAAATAGAGTGCTGCTGCTAGGAGCTAACCTGTCTCTTTTTGTTACGAAGTTTTTCTTAATATTTAAATATTTAAATGCCATATTCCCCAGATCTCTGAGCAGTTGAGAGCTGTTTATCAGGTAAAACTACAGGATAGAATCTGCCTGGAGAGCTGGGTCTGAGCTTCACTGTACTGGCTCTTAACAGGTAAGATTTACACTCGTAAAAAGAGAGAAAGAAGAAAAAAACTGCTTGCAATAGAAGGTTAATGACAGAACTGACAATAGTAGAGAACATCTTAATATATTTTAAATGAGGGTTGGGGAGTGGGTGTGGCTTGTCTCTTAATGGGACAGAACAGACCATTACAGAGGGTGCATTCGTGACCCGTCACTTCACTGGTGTTTATTCTCTACACTCTGACCAGCCGTGAATTTCTGCATTCACCACCATCCACTGCTGGTGGGTTCTGGAATCTGAGCTCAGGTCATCTGGAAGAGCAGGGCATGCTCTTAACTGATGAGCCACATCTCTGGGCCCTCTGGTTTGTTTTCCAGTTATTCAAGTTTTCAAGGTGTCATATTGTTCTGGATGGCCTCAGATTCTCTATGTAGCTGAGGATGACTTTGAACTTTTTGCCACTTAAGTTTGTTTTGATTATGTATATGATTGTTTTGTTTGTGTGTTCTATGCATATTCACCACATGCATCCCTGGTGGCAGCAGAGGTCATCAGATCTGGAACTGGAGTTACAGATGATTGGGAGCCACCATGCGGGGACTGAGAGGGTCCTCTGCAAGAGCTGTTTGATTGAAAGTGAGACCCCAGCCCTCTAACACCCCTATATCCAAGGAGTCTGGGATGAATGATTGGAAGTGTCACTCCAGGCCCTGGCCTGGGAGTTGTGTTGGTCCAGACTCCAACTCCCAGCCTGCCAAGTGCTGACCCCTCCCTAGGAGGGTCAGAACCATTCCCACAGACTAATTAGGAACACATGGTCTCCAGGGTTTGTGTGGGCTCCCCATGCCATGCTGTCTTGTTACCTGAGAGTGCTGCATTTATTAAACATGGGCATTTTAATCTGGTTTAATTGGAGTTGTTGTTGTTGGTTTTTTTTTTCATTGGTGGAGTGGCTTTTCTTAAGATTAAACCAAACAAGAGCAAGCGCTCATAATTGCTAAGCCACCTCTCCAGCCCCCATGACCTTGAACTCTTGATCCTCCTGCGCCTACCTCCCTAGGTGCACCAGTCACCATATCCATTGTATCCAATTTGGGAGACAGAACGGGGCTTCCTGCATGCTGGCCAAGCACTGTGCCAGTAAGGCCAATCCTCAGGCATAAATTTTGGTTTGATTTGGGTTTGGGTTTTTGATACTGGGTCTAGTGTGGTCCAGATTGGCTTTGAATTGTTAGTATAGCCTTAAACCCTTGATCCTTCATCCTCCACCTCCCATAACTTGCTTGTTCACACACATTTATTACTTTTCCTTTCTTTTTTTTTAAATATTTATTTATTATGTATACAATATTCTGTCTGTGTGTATCTCTGCAGGCCAGAAGAGGGCACCAGACCTCGTTACAGATGGTTGTGAGCCACCATGTGGTTGCTGGGAATTGAACTCAGGACCTTTGGAAGGACAAGCAATGCTCTTAACCACTGAGCCATCTCTCCAGCCCCTACTTTTCCTTTCTTGTCTTTACTCCTAATCCTGATTTCTTCTGAATCAATTCCAGAACATAGTATATGTAAATTCTTATCTCAATACCTGTTTCCCTGAAATTCAGATACATCAGATAAGAACTGGGATCTTGACCAGTCAGTACTCCCTTAAAGACCAGTGAGAATGGCCATTATTCACTACTAGTAAAGGACCCTATGATGTAGGAGGGTCTTTATCTATCTGTTGTTTCATTGGTTGATTAATAAAGAAAACTGCTTGGCCTGATAGGTTAGAACATAGGTAGGCGGGGAAGACAGAGCAGAATGCTGGGAGGAAGAAGGCAATGAGACACACACCATAGCTCTCCAAGATGGACGCAGGTTAAGATCCTTTCCGGTAAGCCACCACCTCATGGTGCTACACTCATTAATAGAAATGGGTTAATCAAGATGTGAGAGTTAGCCAGTTAGAGGCCAGAGCTAGTGGGCCAAGCAGTGTTTAAAAGAATACAATTTGTGTGTTGTTATTTCAGGTGTAAAGCTAACCATGCGGGAGCCAGTCAGGATGAAAAGCAGCCTGCAGCTCTTCCTCACTACAAACCCTGAACAAAACACAAGTGAATGGAAAGCTGTCCCGTGTTCCTGATCTAAGGAACTGAGAGTATTTTTTAAGTGTTTGCATTTTGTTTGCTGCTGGTTCATTTTTATTGCTGTCTTCGTTGTTGCGTTCACATAATTCCAGGTGGGCATGGTGGCCTGCCTAGGATTCCAGGCATAGAAAGTGAATACAGGGGATCCCCAGAGCAAGACCTATTGGTAAGCTCTAGGTTTGATTGAGAGACCCTATGTGTGTTGTATGCATCTATGTGTGCAGGTATTTGTGCCCTTGTGTGCACATCTGGAGGAGAAAAATTTATCTTCCTATTTCATTCTCTAAACCATCATCATCATCATCATCATCATCTTGAGACAGGGTCTTATTTTGTAGTCCTGGAAGGCCTGGAACTCATTATATAAGCCAGATTGGTCTCAAATTCAAAGAGATCTGCCTGTCTCTGTCTTCTGGGTGCCAGCATTAAAGGTGTATGCTACTATTCCTTGACAGTCAAATCTTTTTAAAATTATATTTATTCTCTCTTTCTCTCTCTTCTCTCTCTCTCTCTCTCTCTCTCTCTCTCTCTCTCTCTCTCTCTCTACCTGTGCATGTACCATGATGCACACACAGAGGTCAGAGGGCAACTTTCAACAGTTGGTTCCCTTTTTCCATCACATGGGTCCCAGTGATTGAACTCAGGTCATCAATCTTGGTGGTAAGTGTCTTTACTCGCTGAGCCACCTTGCCAGTCCTAGTAAAATCAAATCTTTATTTTAAAAACCTTCAATAAAAACCATGTCCTCCTTCCACCAGGACTACGACCACTATACGTGAATTCACTAGGTTCTGTGAAGGCAAAGGCGCCAAGAGCTGTGTTCAAGGGTCTTTCGGCTAAAAGTCCAGTAGAGTCACAGATGCTTCTGAGCTTTCAATAGAGAAATGTATCTCTGCACCCACTTGGCCTGTGGGTGGACACAGACTTTCTGACCTCGTTTTGTAGTGAATCTGTAGGAAAGAGATAAGAAGTGATTTTCAACGTCCCTGGCTTTGACGGAAGAGGAGGGTGAGTTAGTATAACTTAGCGGTCTCCCCATTCAACACAACTGTGACACTTCGTTCCTGTCCCATCTTCTGCTGATCCTGCTTCTCTTTCCATTTCCCATGGAATCTACACGTTCTCAGGCCTGCAGACCCCAGGAATCATGTTTCAGAAAGTCTAGTTGCCAGGCAGGAATCTATATTGTGACTCTAGCTTTCCTTTAAACGTAACAACTTTATTGAGACATAGTTTACACACTCTATGAAGCACACATTTGGTATGATTAGGGATGATGATAATATAGCTTAGCTGTAGAGCTCCTGCCTGGAATCCCCCAGTGAGGGGCTGGGGTGTGGCTCAGTGGTAGAGCACCTGCCTAGAATCCCCCAGTGAGGGGCTGGGGTGTGGCTCAGTGGTAGAGCACCTGCCTAGAATCCCCCAGTGAGGGGCTTTGATGGAGGGTGGCTCAGTGGTAGTATGTTTGCCTACCATATAGAAAGCCCTAACTTCAATTCCCAGTAAGGTAAATAAATAAATAAACAAACTTAAAACGTGAGTACTTGTTGGTTAATAGACTGCAACATATTCCTAGACTAGAGAACTACAGCCCAAACAGTTTTAATCTTTCGTGTGTGTGTGTGTGTGTGTGTGTGTGTGTGTGTGTAGAAGTATGATCCAGAGCTTCATAATATTAAATAAATGCTCTACCACTGAGTTACACTATAGCCCGGCCTGATGAATTTTAGAGGGCAGAAAGGAACCCCATATGAGCATGCCACTTCATTCCTTTTTTATATGTACTTTTAAGTGAAATGGTATTTATTTGTTGTGGAAGGGGGAAGACATTTACTACAGTGCATATATGGATGTCAGAGGACTGTTTGCAGGGAGTTGGCTTTCTCTCTCCATCACAGAGAGCTAGGAGAGCAAACTCAAATGATTAGGTTTGGTTGCCACCAGTTCATAATTCCTTTTTTTTTTTAAAAAAAAAAAAAAGACAAGGTCTTACTATGTAGCCCCAAAAGGCCTCAAATTCATGATTCTTCCACCCCAGCTTCCTGAGCGCTGGGATTAAAAATTACACCACCGTGTTCTCCTGGTGCTTTTTATACCCCGCTCTCAAAGCATGGCCTGCTCTATGGTCTGGAAGTCAGGATCTAACTCTCTCAGAGACACATGTGTTTCTGCAGAGAGAGGACTCTAACCTATCTTGGTGGTTAGTTTTTATTTTAAACTTAAAATCTAAACTCATCTAGGAAGGAGTCTCAATGGAATATTATCTAGATTAAGTTGGCCTGTGGACATGTCTGGGTTGGGGCTATCTTGAGTATATCCATTGAAGTGGGAAGACTTGCCCACTGTGGGAGGCACCATTCCTTAGAGGACTCTGAACTGCCTAAGAGAGGGGAAATCAAGCTGAGCTCTGTCGTGCAAGCATCAGTTCACTGTTCTTTGCTCTTGACTGTGAATATAATGATGACTAGCTGACTCGCTGCTGCAAGATTTCGCTACCTTGTCTTTCCAGCAGTGATGGACTGTTTCTTAGCCTGAGCTGTCAATCTGAAAAACCTCAACTAAAGAATTATCTCAATAAGATCGGTCTATGGCCACATCTGTAAACAATTGTTTTCATTAATGATTGATGTGGGAGAACCCAGCCAACTATAGGTGGTGTCATTCCCTAGGCAGCAGCTTCGTTAGGCAGGTGGGCCTGGACTATTATTAGAAAGCAGAGACCATGACCATGGAGCAAACCCAGCAAACAGTGTTCTTTCATATTCTGCCTCAAGATCTGACTTCCCTCCGTGATGGGGTGTGATTCGAAATAAACCCTCTCCTCCCCAAGTTGCTTTTGTTGTTGTTGTTGAGACAGTATTTCTCTATAGCTTTGGAGCCTGTCCTGGAACTAGCCCTTGTAGACCAGGCTGGCCTTGAACTCACAGAGATTCCCCCTGCCTCTGCCAAAGGCATGCACCACCACCGCCAGGTCCCAAGTTACTTTTGGTCATGGTATTTATCATAGCCACAGAAAGCCAGCTAGAACAGACTGTTACCTGGAATTTCTCCCTTAAGTTGCTTTCATCCAGGTATTTTATCCCAGACACAAGAAACAAAACTAAGATACTTGTGTCCCAGGTTTCCAGCCTGGTGTCCAGTCTGTCACTGTGGATGTCCACCCAGTCCCTGCCCACTGATGTGGCTGATGCAGCAGCGCCTAACACTCACATCACCACCTTTTGGAGACAGCTGTCTTTGACGAGCTCGTACGAGTATACCCAGTTCCACGGGAGCATCTTGTGGTTGAAATCGAGGCAGCAGGGCTCAGATGAGCCACTCCCACCTAAGGGACACAAAGGAGAGATGACCTTGAGGCTGTCCTTCAAAGGATGAGCTTCCGGGGCGAAAGGGGGAAGGGTACCAGCTACGTACCACTGGCAGCTCCAAGGTGGACGCTGAGGAAGAAGGCCAGGAGAACAATGGAACTCAAAGAGAAGGTCTTCATGGTCCATTGACCTGGGCTCTTCAGAGACGTCTCCTGAGTTCCTTTTGTCTTGTCTTCTCTGAGGCTGTGTAGTACCTGAAGAACATTCCAGGGAATTTTATGGTTGGAAACAGAGAGAAAGGGAGGCCAGAAGAGGCATTGGATCCCCAGGACTTAGAATTACAGTTAGTTTTAAGCCACCAACATGGCTCCTAAAACACAAATTCGGATCCTCTGAGAGAGTAAATGCTCTTAACTGTTGACTCATCTTTCTAACCCCCTCACCTTAGTTTTTCGTTTTGTTTTTTTGGTTGTTTTTTTTTTTGTTATTGTTGTTGTTGTTTGGTTTTTTGAGACAGAGTTTCTGTGTGTAAACACCCTAGATGTTTTGGAATCCACTTTGTAGACCAGGCTAGCCACAAACTCACAGAGATCCACCTGCCTCTGCCTCCCGAATGCTGGGAATGAAGGTGTGTGCCATTGCCACCTAGTTTTTACTTTATTTTTAAAGATAAAGTCTATTTATGTAGCCCAAATTTGTGATCCTCCTGCCTTAGCGTCCTGAGGGGCTTCCGGTGTTCATTACCAAATATATTTTGGGAAAGGATATTATAAACCATTTAACTCTTTAAATAAATAGTTTATTTTAAATTTGTAATTTTTGTACATATTTGTGGAGAGGTGGTATGTGCTTAGGAGCACAGGCGCCTGTGGAGACTAGAAGAAAGTCTGGGTCTCCTGAAGTCCTGAGCCACCCAAAGTGGGTGCTGGGAACTGAACTTGGGTCCTCTGCAAGAGCAGTTCTTGCTATTAATCAGTGAGCCATCTTTCCATGCCCAGAGTCAACCCTTTGCAAACCACCTCCCTTCTAGTCATCTGGGTGATTTTGATGACTTCCAATAACAGGGAGCTCATTACCTGATCCATCCCAGCTCAGGATAGCTATACATGTAACCATATTCTTGTTTTTTTTTAATATTTATTTATTTATTATGTATACAACATTCTCAGTATTCTGTCTGCATGTATGCCTGCAGGCCAGAAGAGTGCACTAGATCTCATTACAGATGGTTGTGAGCCATCATGTGGTTGACTGGGAATTGAACTCAGGACCTTTGGAAGAGCAGGCAGTGCTCTTAACTGTTGAGCCATCTCTCCAGCCCCCATAACCATATTCTCAAATTCTTCTAAAAACTCAGCTAGGTTCAGGCAAACCCCTCTAATCCCAGCACTCTGGAGGCAGAGGTAGGCAGATCTCAGAGTCTGAGCCCAGTCTGCTCTTTAAAAAATAATCTTCCAGGGGCTGAAGAGATGGCTCAGTGGTTAAGAGCACTGGCTGCTCTTGCAGCAGACCCAGGTTCAATTCCCAGCAACCACATGGCAGCTCACAACTGTCTGTAACTCCAGTTCCAGGGGATCCGACACCCTCAAACAGATATACACACAGCCAAAACAGCAATGCACATAAAAAATAAAACCTCTAAAAATCTGATTAATGTATAGGTTCTGTCTATGGCTGTCCTATGGTTAGTGATCATTGTGTTATTTTTATGAGTCAGAATCCCTCCAAGTAGTGGGCGAGTCCATCAAAGGGTTTCTGCAGGAATCTATCTTCTCAGCCCTGTGCACAATGCTATGACCAGGACTTTGAGGCTGTCCTTTTCTCTTTCATTATTCTTAGTTTTGGTCCAGGAGATCCAACCCCAAGCCTGAGCATATCCATCGTGTCAGCTCCCTGGGTCCTGTTCCATTCCCAGTTGCCTCTCCCCTATGTTTAAATTCCCCGCTCCATACCCTCCAGGTTGCTGGCTGGGATCTGGCTACATTTGTATGGATGTCCCGGAGCCCTCCATCTGGGATGTTTCCCAAGGTCTGCTCAGCCATTTGAACTTCTGCTGCCATGGATACCCTTCTAAAATTCTTCTGTTGTCATGGTCACAGGGATGGAACAGACTGGCTCACTTGTCCAGGCTTCCTTCCTTATGCCCCTTGGATCATAGACTGGTGTGTTTCAATCCCTCAAATTCAAATATTGAAGCAATAACCCTTCAGTGTATCTATGTTTGGAAATAAGAACTTTAAAGACAGGGGCTCACTATATAGCCCTGGCTAGCCTAGAACTTACTACATAGACCAAGTTGGCATCAAACTCACAGAGATCTATCCACCGCCTCTGCCTCCCGAGTACTGGGACTAAAGGTGTGCCCCACCCTGCCTGGCTACTTTTATTTTTATTATTTTAAATTATGTGTATGTGTACATCTGTGTGTGTGTGCATATGAGTGTAGTTGCCTGTTGTGGCCAGAAGAGAGAGTCAGGTCCTCCAGAGCTGTAGTTATAGAAAGTTGTAAGATGGGTTCTGGGAGCTGAACTTGGGTCTTCTGGAAGAACAGTAGGTTCTTAACCATATCTTGGAATATCAAAAAGCAAAGACAGGAGAGGAAATGGATCCCCGCTGTGATCTGGAAGGCTCCACTCTCCATTAACCTTCTTCCTCCAGTTAGGCTTTCCCTCCCTCCCAAAGGCTTCTCAGATCTCCCCAAACCACCATCAGCCAGATACTCTATATTCAAACACTTGTGCCTGGGTGGGGAGAGTGCAGGGAGGGGGGGGGGGGGGCGGGGGAGAACATCTTACTTTCAAAGCACAGCAGAGGAAAAGGCAGGTCAGTTCACAGGCTGGCTTTCTGAGTAGGTTTCCCCCAGGCTGTGTCCACAATGGCACTGTGGCTGAGTGAGGACACCAGAGCAATGGACAAATCACAGCTGGGTAGATAAGGCGAGCCACAGTGGAAGACCAGAAAACCATGTCCAAGCCTTCAAGAGCCCAAAAGGGGAAACACAAGTCCAGAGATTACAACACCCACAGCATAAAAGCACACTGCCAGTTGCCTAGGAGACATGCAACTGTTTTCATTAGATCACTCCTGTTCTGAGACACAATTTCCCAGGCAAATATGGCAGCCTGGCAATTCCCATGGCTTCCTGAGTATGTGAGTGTGTTCCACTGGCCTTGAAATTACTTAGGAGTTAGGACTGAGGATGTGGTTCGGTTGGTAAAGTGTTTGCCTAGAGTCTTAGTGAGGGTTTCTATTGCTGTGATGAAACACTGTAGCCAAAAGCAAGTTGGGGAGGAAAGTGTATTTGGCTTACACTTCCATATTCGTCATCAAAGGAAGAAAGGGCAGGAACCTGGAGGCAGGAGCTGATGCAGAGGTCACGGAGAGTGCTGCTTACTGGCTTGCTCACTGTGACTCGCTCAGACTGCTTTTTTTCTTTAAAAAAAAAATGATTATTAGCTGGGCATAGTTGCACATGCCTTTAACCCCAGAACTTGGGAAGCAGAGGCTGGTGGTTCTCTGTGAGTTCAAGGCCACCCTGGTCTACAAAGTGAATTTCAGGACAACCAGGACTGTTACACAGAGAAACTTATCTCAGGGAAAAAATTACTTATTTTTTTTCTGTAAATTGTTTTGTCTGCATGTATGTCTGTGTGAGGGTGTTGGGTCCCTAGAAACTGGAGTTATAGACAGTTGTGAGCTGCCATGTGGATTCTGGGAATTGAACCTGGGTCCTTTGCAAGAGTATAAGAGTAACCAGCTCTCTTAACCACTGAACCATCTCTCCAGCCCTCTCAGCCTGCTTTCTTATAAAACCCAGGACTACCAGCCCAGGAATGACCCCACCCACAGTGGACTATGACAACCCTAATTTTACTTATTTATTTATTTATTTTTAGCATTTATTACTTATTTTCTTTACCTGTATGTGTGTCTGCATATATGTGTGCACCCATTTGTGTGAGTACACACAGAGGCCAGCAGGAGGCAACTGATGCCCTGGAGCTGGAGGTGAAGACAGAGCCACCTGAGGTGGATGCTGGGAACTGAACTCAGGTCCTCTGCAAGAGTGCCACGAGCTCTTAATCACGGAGGCATCATCTCTCTCCAGTCCCACCTAATTTTCTTTTCTTTTCTTTCTTTCTTTTTTTTTTTTTTTTTTTTGATTTTCGAGACAGGGTTTCTCAGAAGCTTTTGGTTCCTGTCCTGGAACTAGCTCTTGTAGACCAGGCTGGCTAATTTTATTTTTTTAATTAATTTTTTAATATATATTTTATTGATATTTATTGAGCTCTACATTTTTCTCTGCTCCCCTCCCTGCCTCTCCCCTTCTGCCTTCAACCCTCCCCTAAGGTTCCCATGCTCCCAATTTACACAGGAGATCTTGTATTTTTCTACTTTCTACTTCCCATGAAGATTATATCTATGTAAGTCTCTCTTAGTGTCCTCGTAGTTCTCTAAGTTCTCTCTCTGGGATTGTGGTTTGTAGGCTGGCTTTCTTTGCTTTTTTTTTTTTTTTTTTTGGTTTTTCGAGACAGGGTTTCTCTGTGGTTTTGGAGCCTGTCCTGGAACTAGCTCTTGTAGACCAGGCTGGTCTCAAACTCACAGAGATCCGCCTGCCTCTGTCTCCCAAGTGCTGGGATTAAAGGAGTGCACCACCACTGCCCGGTTTGGCTTTCTTTGCTTTATGTCTAAAAACCACCTATGAGTGAGTACATGTGATAATTGTCTTTCTGTGTCTGGGTTACCTCACTCAAAATAATGTTTTCTAGTTCCATTCATTTTCCTGACAAATTCAAGCTGTCGATATTTTTTTCTGCTGCGTAGTACTGTTGGACTCTAGTGTCCAAACACCGAGAAGGAGTCGCCCCCAGAGACCATCTCATACACCATAGCTGATGTAAAAGCATGAGGATTTTATTAATTCTGTCATGACAGGGTCCCCCAGCATTCGGGAAGCCGAGGGACCTCGAATAGCTGATACAGTCTACTTTTAAAGGGGCCACAGAAGCAAGGGAGGTTGTTCTTTGACTATTCTGATTGGCCTATTTAAAAGGGCTATTACCAATAATTGACTGGAGAGCTGTTGCCAGATCAGATGAGGTAAGAGGTCATTTTGACCCCATTTCCCAGGGGACCAAACCAAAGCATACGTATATGGGTAATTGTTCAGGAACTGAGTACTTGCGAGTGTAGCTGTTAGGTCCTTGGTTCCCAGGGGAGGAGGGGAAGCACTATGGCACAGAGGCTGAGAGGATTCAGAATTGTCAAAAATGGCTTCAGGATTGTACAGTACTCCGTTGTGTAAATGTACCACATTTTCCTTATCCGTTCTTCAGTCGAGGGGCATTTAGGTTATTTCCAGGTTCTGGCTATGACAAACAAAGCTGCTATGAACATTGTTGAGCACATGTCTTTGTGGCATGATTGAGCATCCTTTGGATATATACCCAAAAGTGGTATTACTGGGTCTTGAGGAAGGTTGTTTACTAATTTTCTGAGAAATCGTCACACTGACATGCAAAGGGGTTGTACCGGCTTGCATTCCCACCAGCAATGCAGAAGTGTTCCCTTTTCCCCACAACCTCTCCAGCATAAGTTGTCATCAGTGTTTTTGATCTTGGCCATTCTTACAGGTGTAAGATGGAATCTCAGAGTTGTTTTGATTTGCATTTCTCTGATGACTAAGGATGTTGAACATTTCCTTAAGTGTTTTTCAGCCATTTTAGATTCCTCTGTTGAGAGTTCTCTGTTTAGGTCTGTACTCCATTTTTTTTATTGGATTATGTGATCTTTTGGTGTCCAATTTCTTGAGTTCTTTGTATATTTTGGAGATCAGCCCTCTGTCTGATGTGGGGTTAATGAAGATCTTTTCCCATTCTGTAGGCTGTTGTTTTGTCTTGTTGACCGTGTCCTTTGCTTTACAGAAGCTTTTCCGTTTCAGGAGGTCCCATTTATTAATTGTTTCTCTTAGTGTCTGTGCTGCTTGTGTTCTATTTTGGAAGTGGTTCCCTGTGCCAATGCATTCAAGTGTACTTCCCACTTTCTCTTCTATATGGTTCAGTGTGGCTGGCTTTATGTTGAGGTCTTTGATCCATCTGGACTTGAGTTTTGTGCATGGTGATAGATATGGGTCTATTTTCATTCTTCTACATGTTGATATCCAGTTATGCCAGCACCACTTGTTAAATATGCTTTCTTTTTTTCCATTTGCTATTTTTTGCTTCTTTATCAAAAATCAGGTGTTCGAAGATGTGTGGATTGATATCCGGATCTTTTATTCGGTTCCATTGGTCCTCCTGTCTGTTCTTATGCCAGTACCAGGCTGTTTTCAGTACTGTAGCTCTGTAGTAGAGTTTGAAGTCAGGGATTGTGATGCCTTCAGAAATTCTTTTATTGTACAAGATTGTTTTGGCTATCCTGGGTTTTTGCTTTTCCAAATGAAGTTGAGAACTGTTCTTTCTAGGTCTTCGAAGAATTTTGCTGGGATTTTGATAGGCATTAATTTTATTTTTAATTGGTGTTCAAAATGCTGGGTTTCTTATGACATTTTCATACATGAATGTCAGAGACCTGACTCATATTCACTCTGTTACCCTTTCTTACCTCATCCTGATCCCCTTCCCCGCCTTAAATAGCCCTAAGTATTTCCATGACATACGTGTATATACACTGTACTTCCATGACATTTGTGTGCTGGCTGGTGTTGTGTGCCAGCTTTACACAAGCTAGAGTCACCAGAGGAAGGAACCACATTGTGGAAATGCCTCCATGAAATCCAGTTGTAAGGCGTTTTCTCATTTAGTGATCAATGGGGGAGGGCCCAGGTGGGGCCATCCCTGGGCTGCTGGTTCTGGCTTCTGTAAGAAAGCAGGCTGAGTAAGCCATGGGAAACAAGCCAGTAAGCAGCACCCCTCCATGGCCTCTGCCTCTGGGATCCTGCCCTGTCTAAGTTCCTGTCCTGACTTCCTTCAGGGATGAACAGCAATGCTGAAGTGTGAGCCTAATAAGCCCTTTCTTCCCTCCCTTGCTTTTTGCTCATGGTGTTTTGTTGCAGCAATAGAAACCCTAAGACAGACGCATATGGATGTTTAAAAATAGGTTTCTTTGAATAAAAGAAAACACGTAAACTTCTCATCTGAGTCCCGCTGGTTTTGTTTTTCATGATCTTCAATTCCATCCACGTACTGGCTAGTTTTATGTCAACTTGACAGAAGCTAAAATCATCAGACAGGAAAGAGCCTCAGCTGAGAAAATACCTCCAGATGCGGTACAGACATACGACATTTCCTTCCTTCCTTCCTTCCTTCCTCCCTCCCTCCCTCCCTCCCTCCCTTCCTCCCTCCCTCCCTCCCTCCCTCTCTTCCTTCCTTTTTTTTCTTTCTTTTTAATTTTTCTTTTTAAAGACCGTGTCTCTTTGTGTAGTCCTAGCTGTCCTGGAATTCACTCTAGACCAGGTTGGCCTTGAATTTAGAGCTAACCCTGCCTCTGCCCCCGAGTGTTGGGATTAAAGGCATGCCCAACCACTGCTGGCCTGTAAGGCATTTTCTTAATTAGTGATCAACGGGGAGGGCCCAGTCCATGATGGGTGGTGCCATCCCTGAGCTGGTGGTCTTGGGTTCTTCTATAAGTAAGAAGGCTAAGCAAGCCATAACGAGCAAGCCAGTAAATAGCACCCCTCCATGGCCTCTGCATCAGCTCCTGCCTCCAGGTTCCTGCCTTGAGTGCCTGTCCTGACTTCCTTTGATGATGAAGCTTAAGCCTAGCAGACCCTTTTCCTCCCCAACGGTCTTTGGTCATGGTGTTTCATCCCAGCAATAGTCACCCTAACTAAGATAATTCATTTTCCCCAAAACGGCATCATTTCGTTTATAGTTGAGGGGCTAGCGAGATGGCTCAGAAAGTAAAGGGGCTTGCTGCCAGGCCTGACGACCTGAGTTTGATCCCTGAGACCTACACATTAGGAGAGAACCAACTTCTGCAAGCTGTCCTCTGACCTCCACATGTCAGTCAAGCTGAATGAAACCCTCTCTATATGGATGGATATTTAAGTGATCTTTAAAGTTTTATTTTACTACTTTATGTGCATGGGTGTTTGGCTGCATGTATGTCTGTGTACCACGCATGTGCCTGTGGAAGCCAGAAAAGGACGTCAGATAGCCCGGAACTGGGAGGACAGAAGCCTGAGGGCTGCCAGGTGTGGGCACTGGGAACAGAGCTCGGGTCCTCTGGAAGAGCAGGAAGAGCTACCGACCTCTGAGCCAGCCCTCCAGCCCTGCGTAGTTTGCCTAGTGCGAGCCGTTCTGATAAGAGCAAGCTGGAAACCCGCGGCTCTGACTTTCAGTTCCCTGGTGGCTACTAAATAAGGATAATGAGAACATTTCGTGTGTTTTCTGGCCACGTATCCTTCTCCTTTTTAGAGTTGCCTTTTCAATTTATTTGCTTGGAACTTCCGTTTTTCTTATTGACGATTGGAAAAATCACTTTTCCCAGTTACGCAGCTGATACAGATCAGGGGCAGGCATAGAAACTGTAGCTCACTTCAGGAAGGGGTGGAGGGCTCCTTCTCTTCCTAGGAAACTGAGCTCTGCCTTCAGCTGCATCGCCTTCTTTTGGTCTTTGCTTTTATGTTTATTTATTGTATATACGGGCGTGCACATGCGTGAGCATGTGTGTGCACAAGAGCACATTCGTGTGGAGGCTAGACAGCATTTGGTGTCTTTCTCGGTCATTCTCCGCCCATGTGTGTATGTGAGTGTGTGTGAGTGTGTGTGTTGCACTCCACCCATGTGTGTGTGTACTCCACCCATGTGTATATGTGAGTGTGTGTGTGTGTGCACTCCACCCATGCATGAATGTGTTGCATTCCACTCATGTGTGTATGTGTGTGCACTCCACCCATGCATGAATGTGTGTGTTGCATTCCACCCATGTGTGTATGTGTGTGTGAGTGAGTGTGCGTTGCATACCGTGAGCATGTGGGTGCATACACATGGACATGAAGATGCAGAGACCAGAGGAAGACATCAATGAGTTCCTCTCTTTTCTTTATCTTATACCCTTGAGAAAGGGTCTTTCACTGAACCAAGGCTCACCCTTTCATCGGTCATAGCTAGCTGGTCCCGTCTGTTCCATTGTCAGCCTGCCTCGGCTCCACCAGAGGCTACAGGTGCTCCCAACCACACTTGGTTTTTATGTGGATACTGGAATTTGTATGTGGGAATTTAGTCTCAGGCCCCGCCTTAGTCAGGCTTTCTATTGCCATCAAGAGACTCCATGACCAGGGCAACTCTTACGAAGGAAAACGTTTAATTAGGGCTGGCGTACAGCTCAGAGGTTTAGTCCATTTCAGCATGGCAGAAAGCAAGGCAGCGCACAGGCAGACATGGTGCTGGAGAGGTGGCTGGGAGTTCTACCTCTGGATCTGCAGGCAGCATGGTCCGGCTTGAGCTTCTGAAACCTCAAAGCCCACCTCTAGGGACACATTTCTCCAGCAAGGCCACACCTCCTAGTAGTCCCACTCCCTGTGAACCTGTGGGGCCACTTTCATTCAAACCCACAGGTCCTCACGCTTATTCAGCAAACACTCTGACCACTGGGAGAGCCAGTGTTAACGGCAGAGCAACGTCTTGTCCCTCAGAGCAGCAAGGAGCAAGCCGTGCCACCAAGTGGAACATATTGAAATTGT
The DNA here is from genome assembly GCF_018167655.1 of Microtus oregoni. Taxonomy (NCBI): domain Eukaryota; kingdom Metazoa; phylum Chordata; class Mammalia; order Rodentia; family Cricetidae; genus Microtus; species Microtus oregoni. The sequence goes on along the minus strand of NW_024543062.1, from coordinate 8,404,856 downwards.
GTGTTCACAAAGGAATTAAACTAGCTAGGCTGAACCTGCATCCTGGCCTTTGGATACCTTTTGTTATAGATTTTGTAGATACTTTTAAAAATTAAAACTCTGTATCTATCATACACATATACAGAGGCAGGCAGATCTCCGAGTTTGAGGCCGGCCTGGTCTACAGAATGAGTTCCAGAACAGCCAGGGCTACACAGGGAAACCCTGTCTCAAAACAAACAAAAACCTGGTGGCACAGCTTGTTCCTTGCTGCTCTGAGGGACGAGAAGTTGCTGTGCCGTTAACACTGAACTCTCCCTACATTCTGGGGAGGGGAAGAGAGTTTGGGCACCAACGAAGGAGAGTGAGCGACCCCAAGGTTTTGTATGTGTGTATATGTGTGTGTGTGTGTGTGTGTGTGTATGTGTGTGTGTATCAGCCCAGGCTGGTCTGGAACTCGTGATCCTCCTGCCTCAGCCTCCTGAGTGCTTGCCTTATAGATGTGTCCATTATGCTCAGCTGTATGCCTTCCCCTTTCCCTCCCCTCTCTTCCCTTCCATTTCCTTCCTTCCTTCCTTCCTTCCTTCCTTCCTTCCTCCTTCCCTCCCTGCCCCTTCTTCCTTCCTTCCTCTCTCCCTGACAAAGTTCCATGTAGCCCAGGCTGGCCTCAAATTCACTATGTAGCTAAGGATATTCTTGAACTTCTTTTTGGAGGGATGAGGTTTGGAGGAAGGTCTCTCTATATAGCCCTAGCTGTCCTGGAACTCACTATGTAGATCAGGTTGGCCTTGAATTCAGAGATCCTCCTGCCTCTGCCTCCTGAATTCACGGATTAAAGATTTAAGCCACCGTGCCTGGCTAACCTTGAATTTCCGATCTTCTTGCCTGGGAGCTAAGATTACAGGCATTGCATCAGCATGCCTAGGTTTGCAGTGCTGTGGTTGAAACCCAGTGTGCTTTGTATGCTAGGTGAGCACCCCACCAACTGCGTGACATTCCCAGCCCCCCCTCCATCCCCTTTATAAAAGCTGACAGGTTTAAAAGTTTCAGTTTTTATTTGTTCAAAATTCTGAAGGTGGGACCAGTCTGGATTATCCCCAAGCTGCTTGGGGGTTACTACTGTTGACAGAGCTTCACCCACAGGCGGACAGCCAGCCAGCCCCCAAGCCCCACCCCAAGACCAGGACCCCATCGAAGCCAGCTGCAAACAAGCTACACCTGCAGGTACCCTGGTTTTATGCACCTGGGCTCTGATGAAGCCTTGGAGCCACGCGAGAGGAAAATGCAGAATGCCGTTCTTCTAAAACCTTCTCGTTCAGCACAGGAAACACCAGAACTCTGGCATGCTCGGAACTCCCTCAGTTTCTCACAGAAAAAAAAAATAAAAAAATAAAAATAAACACATTCCCCCAAAGAAACGCTGAGAGTGGGAGAATGAACTCAGGCCTCGTCCCAGCTGGTGTGCCAAGCCCAAAGCAGCTTGCCAAGGAGTCAGGACCGATGTCCAAGTTCAGGGGCAGAGGAGAAGCAGCTAAACCTCCGTGCTATTGCCACGGAGACTCTGGATGGAAAACCTGGTGCCCAGGGCTTTGACACGCGAAGAGGGTGGCTTTTTCTTGGCATCCAGGTTCTTTATGTACTTCTGGACCCAGGGCAACTTGGGGTCAGCACAGAACTTTTGCCCTTTCTTGGTGATGAAGCTGTGGGAAAGAAGAGCAAGGGATTAGTTGGAGGTCTGGCAAGGTCCCTTTGTGAGGAAGCGAGTGTGGGGGACCAGGGATCTCAGCTGCTCACCCTTGGGGCTAGGACGTCTCTGGTGAGTTTTCTTTCTGTACATTCTGGGTTTTACCACTGGGGGACAGGACCACCATGGAGTATGGGGTGCCGTGCTCATCCTATGGCCTCCTTGTGAGACAGAGGAGGCATTGCTTTTGAATTATAATGCTGGGTGTGATAGAAGATACAGTATCTAGAGCAGAGAAACTGAGCTGAGCTCAGTTGGTCAAAAGTCTGCCTTGCAACTGTGAGGATCCAAGTTCAAGCCTCGGAACCCACTTTTAGAAAAATGTAGGCATGGTGGTGAATGCTTGTGATGCCGGCACATGTACATGCACACACATGTGTGTGACTACACACGTACCTATTTCTAAAGGCGAATGTTACCAGTTCACACTATGCATGGAAACATGGCTACTGGGCATGCTATAACTGTCAGGGGAGCCTGGGATGTCGCCTTCCATGCCTGCTCTCAGAACCAATCTGATGCCAGCTGGAGAATATATTAGCATGTTATTTCCCACTGTGCACCATTGCTTGTCATGAGTTCATGCTTATTAACCCAGGTGAAGAGGTGGCTCTGGCCTGGCAGTGGTGGCACATGCCTTTAATCCCAGAGGCAGGCGGATCTCTGTGAGTAGAGGCCATCCTGGTCTACAGCGAGAGTTCCAGGACAGGATCCAAAGTACAGAGAAACCCTGTCTCGAACGCTCCCCCCCCCCCCAAAAAAGAGAGGTGGCTCTGAAGCTATTTGGAATCTAGAAATCTCATTGGTCATGTGACCTTGAGCCTCAACTGCTTTCAGTAAAAGAAAAAAGTCTTATGTTTTCTATAAGACTGTTTTTGTTTTTTACCATTCTGGGAATGGAAACCCAGGCCTTTGTGCATGCTAAGAAAGTACTCAACCATTGAGCCACGCCCTCAGCCCCTCACTGGGGGATTCTAGGCAGGGGCTCTACCACTAAGCCACATCCCAGCCCTTCATTGGGGGATTCTAGGCAGGTGTTCTACCACTGAGCCATACCCCAGCCCCTCACTGGGGGATTCTAGGTAGGTACTCTACCACTGAGCCACACCCCAGCCCTTCACTGGGGGATTCTAGGAAGGTACTCTACCACTGAGCCATAACCCAGCCCCTCACTGGGGGATTCTTGGAAGGCTTTCTAGTAATGCCTCATGGAACTGTTAAGATTAGTTAGGATAGGGCTGGAGAGATGGCTCAGTGGTTAAGAGCACTGTCTGTTCTTCCAGAGGATCTGGGTTCAATCCCCAGCACCCACATACTGTCTGTAACTCCATTTCCAGGACATCTTATATGACACCTTTGCACCAATGCACATAAAATAAAGTTAAATAAATTATTTTTAAAAGATTAATTAGGATAATGCTGTATCATGTATTTCCCTCCATGCACAATGCCTTGCCTGCCTTTTGGTACTTCATGGATGTTCCCAGCCTTCTGAGTGCTGGAATTACCGGCATCTAGAATCATGTCCTGGTTGTTATGTGAGGCTGGGGATTGAACACAGGGCTTCGTGGGTTCTAGACAGGCACTCTACCAACTAACCTACCCCACCCCTATTTTCCTCCCAGTTTTATGGGTGAGGAAGCTGAAATCCAGAGAGGTCTAGAGTCTTCTTCAAAGATGCCCAGTTCTGAACTCCCTCAGAGACCCTGGAGGTCCCTGGGTTAGATACTCACATCACCCCTGCCTTGGGGCAGACGCTGCCATTGGCCAACTGGTAGCTAACCACTCGGTGTCGTGGAATTTTCTTGGAAACAAAGGACATGCAGCAAGAAGAGGGGATGGTCGCAGAGTCTAAAAGGAGGGAGAGAGGTTTGTGTCAGCATGCAGTCTTCCATATGCTCTTTCTTAGCTGCAGACACAGAACAGGTTATACTCCAGGCCACTCAGTGCCTCCCCCAGTCCCAGGCTGCTCGGGTCCCTCATCCTCCTTTGTGCTAACACCCTTAGGAGCTTTTGCTACCAGCAGCCCCACCTGGGCCCAGATGTCTCACCTGTAGGGAAGATGTAGCCCATGCAAGCTACCAGGAGAAGAAGGCTGGCGATGACGGTGGTGGAGCCTGCCATGTCCTGGAGATCAGAGGCCTCAGCTCAGAGGTCAAAGCTGGGGTGCAGGAAAGAGGGCCTTCAAGATCTGAGGACACCCCAACTTCCCTCCCCTGGCCTTTATATGGAGATGCACACACTGGGGTCCCTCCCTCCCTCTCCCCCACGGGCTTCCTCGAAAATCATGAGCATTCTATGGTCTGAAAAAAAGGGGAAGTTTTGTCAGTTCCTTCTTTAGCTGAGTCAGGGATGTTTTGGGATTCTAGTAAGAAAGTGTTGGGGGAGGGCTGTCATCCTGCTTGGGGCAAGGCCGAGGGCAGATGTTTTAGATGGCTCAGTTCTGCTGCTTAGCATGTGAGATCCTGGGGAAGTTACTTGGTTCTCTGAGCCTCCGTTTTTTTTGTAGATGCAGAGTGGGGAGAGTTACCCCTCTGTGCCTGCCTTCTGCCCAGTCATCCATCGATCTACCTGTCCATCCATCTGTCCATCTAAAGGAAGCTTAGAATGGCAAAAATCAGGCTTCCTGAGATGGTGGTTTGTTTCCAGAAGGCACGGGGAGTAGAAGTGGTGGGAAAACACAGGGGTGGGTATCTAAACAGGACCCTTAGGGGCAAGAGGAGGACCCTGAGACCCTATAAAATTCCCAAGCCAGCATCCACTTAAGGATTTTGAACCTTAAGACCCCTGATATATGAAGGGATAAAGTGGTTACTTTTTTCCCCTCTGTGGTTTGGTGTTTCTGTCTTTTCCCAGAAGTTCAATCTTTGTCCATGTGGGTAAACGAAGTTGGCAATCTGCTAGATAACTACCAGTACCCTCATTACATAGCCATTGTCATCCATACATCCATTTATCCCTCCATCCATCCACCCACTAACCCATCCATCCATTTACCCATCCACCCACCCACTAACCCATCCATCCATCCACCACCCACCCACTCACCCACCCACTAACCCATCAATCCATCCACCTATCCACCCATACATTCATTCACCTATTCATTTATTCATCCATCAAACTTTATTTTTTTTTCAAGACAGGGTTTCTCTATCCATCACACTTTTATTAAACATGCCATGTGGTGAATGAGTCTCTAGAGATAGACGCTTCCTTTCTATGGTGGCGGTCCATGCAGGCAGCAAACAGAGAAGCAAACTGAACAAGGAAATGAGAACGACCTCATCACCCTGGATCAGACTTTGGGGGCTCTAATGCCAGGCGATTCATTGTCAGCAAAGTTAAAGCCCAGTACAGTTCGGGGAAAGGTTTCCAGGCAACCATCATTACAATTCCAGGTGCACAAGGCATCTTCAGGTGTGACTACATGGAGACTCTTTTTACACAGTACGTGTGACCGTGAGGGCAGGTTCTGTAGCTAAAAGTCCTAGAACCTAGTGGGGTCTCTGACTGATAGCACAGAGGTCAGCAGGCCATAAAGTACATGTGACATCTCCCCTGAGGATGGGTAACAGTCTAGAGAGGGAAGTCTGGGATGATCGTTCTGGGGTGTTGGGTGAGGTCTGCCTTCACAGACAGCAGAAAGGTCAGCAGCTCATTAACAAAACCCAGTCCCGGCTTTCTGGATGGAATGCAGGTATTTGGTATATAAAAACCAACTCCATTGAGGGGACACCCCTGCGTGGTGAACATTCCTGGTTCTCTTCGTGCTTCTCTGTGAGTATAAGGACCTCTGTGACCCCAAATCTATGGCCATCAAGTCACCAGCATTTTTAGAAACACCCATCACTCACTTGGGGTACATGTGTGTGTGGTATGTGGTGTGGGGGGGGAGCAGTGAGAATTCTCACCCAGCACCCCCATGAGAGAAGTCACAGAAACACCCGGCATGCATTCAGGGGTTGTGAGTGTATTGTATGTAGGTACCCAGGGATGCCACAAGGTGGCATCAGAACCCCTAGAGTTCTAACTGGCTGTGGAGTCATCAAAGGCAGTGAAAACTAAACTCAGGTTCTCTGGAAGAACCCAAGCCCTCTTATCTGCTGAGCCATTTCTCCAGCATACGCTTTAAAAAGTTATTATTGCATTTAGTTAGTAATTTAGCATGTGTGTGTGTGCACGCGTGGTCGTTAAATGTTTATTTCCCTTCTTATTTTGGATAGGAGAAAATAATTTCTTGAGTTCCCTACAAGAGATAAGTGGGCAGGGCAGCAAGTAGAGTGCCTACAATCAATTACGATACCTTCTGTCTATGTATGCCTTATGAGGTATGTGTGTACGGTGTATGTACTGTTGGGAACAGGCAATAGCACGCTGCTGCCCTAAGTGCTACCGTTCTGACTTCAGACTCTATTTACCTGTAGGGTGAAACACAGTTCGGTTCCCAAGCCCTAGGGAAACTGGGAACTTTCCAATAGCTGACCCACCTCCTCCCTAAACCGTAGAAATAGTCACTGTGCTTCTTTAGGTCCCTAGAAACACTATGGCTGTTCCTAACAACAGAAAGAACAAATAAATCGGGTTGGTTGGGCTGAAACGCCGACACCGGTTGTCGGACTGAAACGCTTGTACTGTGCGTCGGTTGACAATCACGGAACACTTAAAGAAAGCCCCTAATCTTTGATTTCTGATTGAGAGCAGTTGCAACTGTAACTTGGAAACAACTGTTTGTGATTTTCGTGCTTAAATACCTTGCTTCAGCTGGCACTCAGGGTTGCGGTTCAGCTCCAGAGTCTGTTCTGCGGCCCTGATTGATCGGCCCCCTCCACTTTCCCCCTTCTTTTGTGCTGCCCTGGGGTTAAATCTTGCCTTGTGGTAACTTCGTGTGTCTGTTTGGGTTGATCTGGAGCCTCGCGCAATAACAGTACACGAACACGTGAGTGCAACCGGGTGCGCGCGCACAAGAGTGGAAGCCACAAGAGGTTTATGTCGGGAATCTTTCCCTTCTCTCCACATTTATCTATGTAGATTTTATTTTTATTTTAAATTGTGTGTGTGCGGCTGTGCATGCAAGTGCAGACGCCGCTAGAGACCAGAAGAGGTGGTCAGATCACCTGGAAGCGGGTTTATAGGCAGCTGAAAACAGCCAGGCTTGGAGGCTGGGAATTGAACTTCTCCAAGAGCAGAAGGTGCGCTTCCCCACGGAGCCAGCTCTGCGGCCTCAGTCCGCCTCAGCTTCCGAGACAGGATTTCTCACAGACCCTGGAGGTCTCTGATTTGTCTAGACTGATTGGCCAGCGAACTTCAGGGATCCCCCTCTCCCTCTGCTCCAGCACTGGGGTTACAAGCTCCCATTGCTAAAACCCAACTTAAAAAAAAAATCGATCGACTGATTGATTTATGCGATTGTTGGGGGTAGGGAACCTGTGTGCTGTGACACATGTGGAGGTCTGAGGATAATTTCGTGGGACCGGTTCTCTCTTTCTGCCTTTGCCTAGGTTCTGGGAATCTGAATTCAGGTCGTCAAGTTTGTACAGCAAATGCTTTAGCCACTGAGCCATCTCCCAGCCCCTCCCCCACATTGTTGTATTTTCTAGGGCCAACCCCAGCCTTTGCTGCTTAGCAATTCTGCGGGGCAAGCCCAAGCACGTGGCAGGAAGAGGAAGTGGAAATTCGCGGCTCTCTGGGGAGAGAAGTGCATGGGCAGGGATGCTCAGGGCCCGGTGTTGTAACTCGAGTGAGTTGGCAAAGGTCATCAGTGGGAGGCCTTGAAGTGGTTGGTGCCCCCAGATTACTAACACCCCCTAGGGGGTTTTCCAAGGCCTTAAAATACCACCCACTCTGTCTTCAAGTCTGTCTAGGGGAGTGGGTGGGGTTCCCAAGCCTGGTTGTTGTTTTCGCATATGTATGTGAGTATCTGTGGTGTATGCATACATGCATGTGTTTGTCCCAGTGTGTGTATGTGTGTGTACAGGTACATGTAGCATGTGTGCCTATGGAGGCCGGAGGTTGACAGTAAGTGCCTTTTTCTAGGGTTCCTTTTATCTACGAACCTTTTATCTAGGGTTCCTCACTGTGCCCAGAACTCACTGACTCAGCCTCTTGCCTCAGGGATCCCCTGTCTTCACTTCCTAAGTGCTGGCGTAGATGGGCCAGTACCCCCACACAGCAAACATATGGGTGCTGGAGATTTGAACTCAGGCCTTCAGGCTTGCACATACATTCCTGATTCCTACAACCATAGTTTCCTAGAGGAAAATGGAAACCTTATGAAGGGAGATAAATAAGACGCTACCACTGGGCCACTAATCCTGGCTCTCCAAACGGGAACCCGTATTCTTTCTCTTGAAGGGCTGGCATTGACTGGCAGAGGAGGAAGACTGAAAGCAAGACTTAGAAGTGGGCCTGGTGGGTGGCACGTTCCTGTCTTCCTAGCCTTGGGAAGCTGAAGTGGAGAGATGGAAAGCTCGAGGCTAGCCTGGGCTATATGGATCGGTATGGTGGTCCAGCCTGGGCTGTTCAGTGAAAACTTGTCTCAAGAAATGTGAGAAGGTGGAATGGAGAGAAAGAGAAGGAGGGAAGGAGAGAGGAGAAGGAGAGGGAGAGGAAACAAAGGGGGGGGGAGGGAAGAGAGCAGAGAGAGGGGAGGGAGGTGGGAGGGGGTAGGAGAAGAAATCTCCTGCGAGATGATTCCAGAGCTTGAGGCAGGAGGACCTCAGAGTCCACCCTGCTTTAGGACAGGTAGAGGTGGAGGTTCTAGGAAGTGAAGGACAGATAGGAAGAGAAAGAAGCAAAAGGCACCGGGAGAAGCTTCTAGAAAGGGGGTGGGCAAGAAGCAGATGACAAACAAAGGAACCAGAAGAAGCATCTCAGAGCTGTAGGGTCCCCTGCCCAGGGTCCATCCCCAGGTCCAGCTCAGACCCCCCCTCCCACACACACACACTGCCTCTGCAGGCCTTGGTGTCCTCCCCTTAAGGTCCATCCCCAGGTCCAGCTCAGAACCCACCCCCCCCACACACACACTGCCTCTGCAGGCCTGGGTGTCCTCCCCTCAAGGTCCAGCCCCAAGTCCAGCTTAGAACCCCCCCAACACACACTGCCTCTGTAAGCCTGAGTGTCTGTCTGTCTGCCCGTGTGTATGCCCCCCCCTCCGCTCTGCTCACTCCAGTCCCGGGTCCAGCTCAGAACCCCCACCCCCACCCCGCCTCTGTAGGCTTGAGTGTCTCCATTTTAAAAGTGGGGTACTGGCTAGATCTGACTCAGTGTAAAACACTACACTACACAAGTAACCAGAGGGTGGATACTGCTTCATTGTACTTAAAATATGCCTTTTTTTGTCAGCTAAAACTGAAGCTTACTTTTAATTTAATTCTTAAATGTATTTCATTTCTTTTGCTTTATGTTCATTTTTGCTTTGTTTTCTATACCCCCTCTAACATAATTCTTGAAATGTCAACTATATTTTTGGAATTTTAAAAAATGCATTTATCATTAGTCTGTGTGTGTGTGTGTGTGTGTGTGTGTGTGCATGTGCACACTCCTGTACCATAAAGAATGTGTGGAGGTCAGAGAGCAATTTTGTGTTTACAAGTATGACACCAGATTCTGCTTAAGATGTTTACACAGGTGATGTTAGGTGTCCCTCAGGTAAGCTGGGAGTTGAGCATAGACCTGTCGTGCCAGCAACCTGAAAGTCTGAGGCAAGAGAATTACAAGTTCCTGGCCAATACACTGCTTCATATGATTCAAGGCCAGCCTGGGCAACTGAGTGTGACCCTGTCTCAAATAAAATGAGGAAAGAGGGCTGAGGTCTATGTCAACCATAGAGCCCCTGCCTAGAATCCCCCAGTGAGGGGCTGGGGTGTGGCTCAGTGGTAGAGCCCCTGCCTAGAATCCCCCAGTGAGGGGCTGCGGTGTGGCTCAGTGGTAGAGCACCTGCCTAGAATCCCCCAGTGAGGGGATGGGGTGTGGCTCAGTGGTAGAGCCCCTGCCTAGAATCCCCCAGTGAGGGGCTGGGGTGTGGCTCAGTGGTAGAGCATCTGCCTAGAATCCCCCAGTGAGGGGCTGGGGTGTGGCTCAGTGGTAGAGCCCCTGTCTAGAATCCCCCAGTGAGGGGCTGGGGTGTGGCTCAGTGGTAGAGCCCCTGTCTAGAATCCCCCAGTGAGGGGCTGGGGTGTGGCTCAGTGGTAGAGCCCCTGTCTAGAATCCCCCAGTGAGGGGCTGGGGTGTGGCTCAGTGGTAGAGCACCTGCCTAGAATCCCCCAGTGAGGGGCTGGGGTGTGGCTCAGTGGTAGAGCATCTGCCTAGAATCCCCCAGTGAGGGGCTGGGGTGTGGCTCAGTGGTAGAGCATCTGCCTAGAATCCCCCAGTGAGGGGCTGGGGTGTGGCTCAGTGGTAGAGCCCCTGCCTAGAATCCCCCAGTGAGGGGCTGGGGTGTGGCTCAGTGGTAGAGCATCTGCCTAGAATCCCCCAGTGAGGGGCTGGGGTGTGGCTCAGTGGTAGAGCATCTGCCTAGAATCCCCCAGTGAGGGGCTGGGGTGTGGCTCAGTGGTAGAGCCCCTGCCTAGAATCCCCCAGTGAGGGGCTGGGGCGTGGCTCAGTGGTAGAGCCCCTGTCTAGAATCCCCCAGTGAGGGGCTGGAGTGTGGCTCAGTGGTAGAGCCCCTGCCTAGAATCCCCCAGTGAGAGATGGGCTTAGTGACAGACATGTACATGAACCTGTACTAAAGAAATTAAAAGAGAAATGAATAATTTCAAAATATCTCAAGACATGATCCAGGAAGAGGGCTGTGATCATTTTTCTTGGCACTCAGACAAAATACCTAACCAAACAACTTGAGAAGAAAGGCTTTTGGTCATGACTTCCAGGAATTTAAGTCTATTATGGCAAGGAAGGCACGGGGTAGGAGAGGCACAGTCTTTGTTGACAGGGGCACCACTAGAAAGCAAAGAGCCAGGTAGGAGCCTTCGGGATTCACCTTTAATGACCCATTGCCAGCAGCTGGGGGGAGGGGATACCCTGTGCCAGAGATTGCATAGCCTTCCAGATCAAAGCCACCAGTAAGGGAACAAAAGTTCAAACACATTCATCACCATCATCGTCAATGGAAGGAAAGGGAGGCTTGCAACAGTCAGGAAGGGTGGCGCTGGTGTTTGGAAAGATCTGTGAGGGCTGGAGAGATGGCTCAGCGGTTAAGAGCATTGCCTGCTCTTCCAAAGGTCCAGAGTTCAATTCCCAGCAACCACATGGTGGCTCACAACCATCTGTAATGAGGTCTGGTGCCCTCTTCTGGCCTGCAGACAGAATATTGTATACATAATAAATAAATATTACAAAAAAAAGAAATGTACATATTTTTTAAAAAAAAGAAAGATCTGTGAGTGTCTCTCACAAGTGGGACCCAGCCTTGATCCTGTGGCAACCACTCCCAGTTCTGAGTGGTTAATGAGGTCAAGAACTGTGACCTGGCGACTTGGCAGGCTCCATGGGCGGGTGGGATGAGACGGTATTGGGGCCGGGGTAGTTGACTGAAGCAGCGGGAGGGAGGAGGTGTCTATTTGAGCCCACAGCTTCAGGAGCTAACAGTCTGTCATAGCAGGGACATCAGGTGGTAGGGAGATCCTGTTGCCAACTCTGCTGATGTCCAGGGGGCCTAGGCTTAGATGGGGACTAGACAAAGCCCAGCTGCATTCTCCAGAGGGGATACACCTTGAAGAACACACAGGAGAGGAAGGAACAAAATCTGAGTTGCCCTGCTTAGGACCCCATTCCCACTGGCTGTGGTCGGAATCCGTTCCTGTTGGTAATGGACTGCAACCTTTAAGCTCAAACGCAGCCTTGCTGAGAGGCAAAATCTCAGGCTGGGGGTGGCTTCAGGGATAAGGGTGCAGGCAGGAACCTGTGAGTTCAGACCCCCAGTGTCCACACATAAAGTAGGGTACAGCTGGGTGGTGGTGGCACACGCCTTTTATCCCAGCACTCGGGAGGCAGAGGCAGGAGGATCTCTGTGAGTTTGAGGCCAGCCTGGTCTACAGAGAGAGTTCCAGGACAGGTAGGGCTACACAGAGAAACCCTGTCTCGAAAGAACAAAACAAAAAGTAAAAGAAGGTGTGGCTGTGCATGCTCACGGGAGCCCAGCTGGGGGTGGCGGGAAGGCAGGGCAACCACCCGCCCTTGTTGGTCAGCCAGCCTAGGTGAAGAATGGTGGGCTTCAGATCCGGTGAGAACACACACACACACACACTCAGACCCGCACAGAAAGAGATGGGACATTCAGTAGTCGTGAGAGCTCTGTGCTCACTAGCAGATGAGCACTTTTGTGGGAGAGGGTTGTGACAAAGAACGAGGCTGTGACAGAGGAGACAGCTCAGTGGGTAAAATATTTGCCTCGCAAGCGTGAAGGTCCGAGTTCAATCCCAGGAACCCACGGTTAAACAAACAAATGGAAAAACCAGCTTGCTGGGCTTGGTAGCGAATGCCTTTAGTCCCAGCACTCCAGAGGCAGAGGCAGGCAGATCTCTGAGTTCAAGACCAGCCTAGTCTACATAGCAAATTCCAGCCTAGAGTGAGACCGTGTCATTAAAAAAAAAAAGGCAGGTGTGATAGTCCACAACTGTGACCCCAGAAGCCCAGGACCAGGGAGGCAGGAGGACCTGGGCCTTGCTGGATAGCTAGCAGAGTCTACAAGGTGAGCTCCAGGAAATGAGAGACCTTATCTCAGAAATAAATGGAGAATATGAAGGCACCTGAGACATGAAAGCTGAGGGAGTCCTCTGGCTTCCTCCAGCATGTGCACCTAAGTGTGCACAAGCATACACACATGTATACACAGGGCGAGCTCACAAGCATACACACATGTATACACAGGGCGAGCTCACAAGCATACACGCATGTATTCACAGGGCGAGCTCACAAGTATACACACATATGTACACAGGGGGAGTCTCTTTCTCCCTCGCCCCTCCCTCTTTCCCTCTGCCCCCACCATACGATGATACAGCCAGAGGCCCTTCTGAGATGCCTCTTGAACGGTTAGAAAATACTTTCCTTTTCTTTATCAAGCACGCTCTCTGAGCCAGGCGTGGTGACTCAGCCTGTAACCCAGGCACTCAGGGCAAGAGAACTACTGTGAGTTGGAGGTCAGCCTGGCCTGTATCATGAACCCCAGACCAACCCAGGCTACAGTTTGAGAATCTCCAGAAGAGCTAGAGAGATGGCTCAGTGGTCAAAGCGTTCACTGCTCCTTCAGAGGACCTTAGTCCTCTTCCCAGTCCCTACATTGATTGGCCCACAACCATCTTTAACTCCAGCTCCTGAGCTCCTGACTCTCTCTTATGACCTCTGTGAGCACTGCACTCGTGCGCAAACACAGACGCGGACACACACAGACAGAGACAGACAGACACACACACACACACACACACACACACACACACGTACCTAAAAATAAAAATTAAAAAAGATAATAAAAAACATTGCCTAGCCGGGTGGTGGTGGTGCACGCCTTCAATCCCAGCACTCGGGAGGCAGAGGCAGTGACATTTCACCCAGCTTTGAGCTTTCTTTGAAAGAGTTGTTAGTTATTGTGTGTTGGAGTTCATTGCACACATACCATCTTGTGCATGTGGAGTTCAGAGGATAACTTGCAAGTGTCAATTCTTTCCTTCCGCCATGTCAGTCAGGTTTATCAGCAAACACCTTTACCTGCCGAGCCATCTTGCGGACCCCTGTACGCCACAACTGGTCCATTAATGGCTCTACTGCTGCGGGAGGACCTTCCGCTCCTTCAGCCAATAGCTGCTGAAATACCAGCCCACTGGGGCGTGGTCTATTTATCTTTTAAAAAGAGCTGCAAGCCCCAGCCTGCTCTCTTGGTTCCGGTGTTTGGTTTCCGCTCCTGCTCCGGGCGACTAGGCTCCTTTCCTGACGGTTGGTGCTTTGTGAGTTTTACCCCCCCCCCCAAAATAAATACCCCTTTAAATCCTAACTGGTGTGGGATTGTTTCGCGCATTACTCTACAGATGAGCTACCTCCCCTGTCCTCCATTTACAGAAACACCCCCAGCAGTAGAAGTCTGATCATTAGAGGCTATGGGTAGGTAAGCAGTTGGATGGGTGCAGGGTTCATTTGCAACATGACGAAGTTCTAGAGAATTAGATGGTCTGTTATGCAACAACGTGAGCAGGTTAATGCTACTGAGCTGGAGGCACACCTACGTGGATTTCGGTTTGGTTACTACAATGAAATGAAGACGGAAAATAACAAATTCTGTCAAGGAACCAGGAACTTCCGCTCATTGCCAGTTGGAATATAAATGTCATGGCCACTATGGAAACGTTCAGCAGTTCCTCAAAGTTGAGAATAGCATTATGATGTGACTCAACAAGTTTACTCTACATGCCTTAGCAAATTTAAAAAAAAAAAGGACGTCCGCACGAGAACTTGCCTGCTAATGTTTCTAGCTGCATTTCTCATAATTGCTAAAAATGGGATGGGAAAAACTGGGCAACATCTATGCAGTGGAATCTTACAGCTGCGCAAAGGCATTAGGTGCTGATAGATGCCACAATGTGGGCGATGAACCTTAAGGACATCACATGAAATGACCCCATTTATAAGATATGATTTGGGTAATCACTTCTCAGGCTTTTGGCGAAGGGCAATTGAAGAAATAGAACAGAAAAATCCATAGGGATTAACCAAGACCCGAGAGGTAGGGGAAGTGGGGACAGGGTTTCTTTTTAGGGGTGATAAAGTGTTATGGAATTAGACTGTGGTTATATGTTCACCATTTGTAACTGTCCTGCTCAGTGTACCCTATTTTACCTTTCCAAAAGCTTTCTTATATTTTATTTATGTAATTTGTGTGTGCAGAGGTGCAGGGAACATACATGCCATGTCACAGCTGTGAATGTCAGAGGAAAATTTGCCAAAGTTTCTGTTTTTTTCTATTTGTTTGTTTGAGACAAGGTCTAACTATGTAACCCTGGTTGTCCTGAAACTCACTCTGTAACCAGGCTGGCCTCGAACTCACAGAGACCCACCTGCCTCTGCCTCCTGAGTGCTGGGATTAAAGATGTGTAACACTACACCTCTTCTCATCTCTTTGTAGTTACAGGAAAGAGGTCCAGGGCTTCCTTCCTGATAGGCAAAGGCTCTATTGATGATCCACACCTCGGCCCCTCACTGGGGAATTCTAGGCAGGTGCTCTACCACTGAGCCACACCTCGGCCCCTCACTGGGGGATTCTAGGCAGGGGCTCTACCACTGAGCCACACCCCAGCCCCTCACTGGGGGATTCTAGGCAGGTGCTCCTCAATTCTTTCCTTCTACCTTGTGGGGCTGGAGGACTGAACTCAGGTTCTCAGTCTTGCTGGCAAGTGCCTTTACCTGCTGAGCCGTCTTGCTAGCCTCAAACTACCCTTTTAGAAGATCTTTCTGTTGGTGGTAAGGGTGCTGGGGATTGAACCCAGGACACTTCTCCATCACCAAGCAATACCACACCCTTCAACTTATATTGTAAAAGGGATAAAATGATGAATTGTATATTTGTGGATTTGGTTTCAATTAGAAAAAGAAATAGAAACTGGGCAGTGGTGGCACATGCCTTTCATCTCAGCACTTGGGAGGCAGAGGCAGAGGCAGGTGGATCTCGATGAGTTCGAGGTCAGCCTGGTCTACAGAGCGAGTTCCAGGATTGGTTCCAAAGCTGCAGAGAAAACCTGTTTTGGAAAACAAAACAAAACATAATACAAAAAGAAAGAAGATGAAAAAGATAGGATACTGAGATGCTTTTCAAAACTATTTATGTAAATAGCTGGGCCTTAAAGGCTTGATTCAGACCACACCCAAAGCCAGAGAGATGGTCTGTCCCCTCAAGTGGCCCAATTTTGGACCAGTAGTCTGATTTATCGGTTGGAACCTGGCATAGCACAGGAAGGTGGGGAGCAAGGGGATTTCCCCTCAGGCTCCCCAAAGCACAAGTTGTGCCCCTGACCGAGGAGGAAGCTTCTAGCAGAAGACACCTGGCAGAGTCCTCAGGAAGCCAGCGTCAGTCATCACCCTCTCTCTTGTCTGTTTCCCTCTCTTGTCTCTCCCCTGTTTTATGAGATGGAGTTTTAATATACAGTCCAGCTTATGATCCTTCTGCCTCAGCCTCCTGATTGCTGGGACCAAAAGTATATACAGGTCCCACCTGTCCCTCGATCTTTTGAGTCCCTTGTGGTCTTCCTTGTGCTGCAGGGCCCTCTTATTCTCTCTGGCAAATCTTATATCAAACACCACTCTATGAAAGAAAATGAAGGCTATTAATGTGACTCAGTGGTAGAGCCCCTGCCTAGGATCCCCCAGTGAGGGGCTGGGGGTGTGACTCAGTGGTAGAGCCCCTGCCTAGAATCCCCCAGTGAGGGGCTGGGGGTGTGGCTCAGTGGTAGAGCCCCTGCCTAGAATCCCCCAGTGAGGGGCTGGGGTGTGGCTCAGTGGTAGAGCACCTGCCTAGAATCCTCATGAGATACAAAGAAGGTTGTGCATTCTAGACCCCAAAATAGGTTACACAGAGTTCCAAGCTATTCCAGATCTGGACTCAAAAAATCAAGCAAAAGAGAAAATGGCCAGTCTAGCCCTCAGGTGGGGAAAGCAGAGGCTGGGATAGCTTTATATGCTAGGCCGATAGGGGGACCACACAAGAGGAAAGAGCTAGCTCATTGGAGTACACGCTGGCCAAATCCAGAACAATGTGGACAGCAATAGGTCAGTGATGCCCTGAATAATCATAAGGATTCCTAGATGTGCGGATGGATGAAGAAATGGACAGATGGGTTGAGGATGGAATTCTGTTTTCTCTACCCGTACCTGAAATGTTGGACTGCTTTGGCATGTGACTTATTTAGAAGGCGCAATCTTTCTACAAAAGATCAAGTTAAAATACGTTCATTCGGATAAGCCCAAGCAGTATGATTAGTGCTCTTCTCTTTTTCTTTTTAGTTTGTGGCCCTGACTGTCCTAGAACTCCCTCTGTAGACCAGGCTGGCCTCGAACTCACAGAATCCATTTGCCCCTGCCTCCTGAGCGCTGGGATTAAAGGCGTGCGCCACCACCTCAATGATTAGTGTTGTTTTCTCTTTAGTTCATTTGAGATTCGCTTGTTTATTTGTTTGCTTGTTTGTTTGAGGCAGGATCTCAATAGATAACACAGAATGGTCTCAAATTCAGGATTCTCTTGCCCTCAGACTCCCAAGTGCTGGGATCATAGGCATGGACCACTGTGCCCAGGAATGTTAGTCTTCCACTCACCTCTTCTCATCTCTTTGTAGTTACAGGAACGGGATCCAGGGCTTCCTTCCTGATAGGCAAATGCTCTATTGCTGATCCATACCCCAGCCCCTCACTGGGGGACTCTAGGCAGGGGCACTACCACTGAGCCACACCCCAGCTCCTCACTGGGGGATTCTAGGTAGGTGCTCTACCACTGAGCCACACCCCAGCCCCTCACTGGGGGATTCTAGGCAGGGGCTCTACCACTGAACCACACCCCAGCGCCTCACTGGGGGATTCTAGGCAGGGGCTCTACCACTGAGCTACACTAGCCTGCTCAATCAATGGTTTTCTCATAGAAAAAGGAAACTTGAACACATAGACAGATTCAGACAGAGGAGAGAGATGTGAAGCCAGAGGAAAAAGCAAAGGCCATTCATGCCGGAAGAGAGGCCTGGAATAGGGCCCTTGGTTCAGCCCTGGGAAGAAACCATCCCTTCCCATGCCTCGGTCTCACCCTAGCCCCCAAGACTAGGATGTGGAGAAAGCTGCTGCTGAAGCGGCTGAGTCAATAGTGCTATGTAGTGGCAGCAGTCTGGTAAATGGGGTCAGTACCATCCACAGAATGTCTCCTGATACAGGAGAAACAAGCCAGGAGATCTTCAATGGCTGCTCAAATCAGTAAAGACAACATTTACGAGCGTGACACAGTGAGTCTGCAGAGCAGGAGGAGACCTGCAATCCCAGCCCTTCGTAGGCTGAGACAGGGGTGTTGTGGAGTCTAGATCAGGCTCCGCTGCAGAAGAAAACGTGGTTTCAAAGACAAACAAATTAAACAAGCCCATAGTCTCAGCACTTGGGGCAGGGCAGGGGCAAGGATGTTTGAGGATGGAGGATTTCCATGAGTTTGACAATAACCTGGACTACAGAGTGACACCCTCTTGAAAAAGCCAATCCAGGGACCGGGAGTATAGCTGAGTTTGTAGAGCGCCGGGTTCTATCCCGAGCACTGTATAAATTGGCTGTGGCAGTCCCACACTGATAAGGGGGCATGTGTGTCCTCTCGTACCCCACTTCAGACCTATGTACCTATGCATGTATGTCTGAGGGTGGCTGTTCCTCTAATTCTGCGACAGGGAGTAAAGGGCAGTCAAAGAGTCCAAGAGTGAAACACTATGTCCTCAAGACCAGCTAGAAGGTGCACCGTTTCCAACAGACATTTCTACTGCCTAGCCTCTAATACAAAGCTTCCTGCAGTGGGACAGAGAACCTGGGCATTCATCTGTGGGAAGAAAGCTCAGTGGGGCACTCTGGCTGACTGCCTCGGCTTCCCCATTGTTTTCTGCTGGATATTTTGAGTACTGGATTTGATGATAGATAGTTTTTATCCATCTGCCTGTCTACTTACCTCCTATCATATATCTGTCTGTCTGTCTGTCTATCTTCAATGTCTGTGATCTATCTATCATCATCTATCTTTTATCTATTTATCTAACTGTCTATCTTCTAGCTAGCTAGCTGTCTGTCTTCAATGTCTTCCATCTATCTATCTCTCTATCATCTATATAGCTCTTGCTATTTTTTAACTTTAGCTTGCTATAAACTTAACAAGCTCACTCATTTAAAACCACCTATGATCACCTATTGTAGATCATTCTCTAGATGGCACAAAACAGTCACCAACAAAATTCATGCTTGAATATGACCAAAATGACCCGGGCAGCAGTGGTCTGCACCTTTAAATCCCAGCACTCTGCAGGCAGAGGCAGGTGAATTCATCTCTGTGAGTTTGAAGTCAGCCAGCCTAGTCTAGAGAGTGAGTTCAAGGACAGCCAGGGAAACCTTGTCTCAAAAGCCAGAAAAAAAAATGACCAAACTATTTTAAGTTACCAAAAACATAATAGCAGAAAGTTTTAATAATGTATAAAGTAAGTTTATCCTTTTGTGTTGGGCCTGATTCATAGCTCTCCTAGGAGATATGTGGCCCATGACCACAGGCTGGCTACACCTGTGATCAAACACAATGATAAAACTTAATCAAACTAATCATTCACTAACTAGCTGTGGCATCAACACTGTTGCCCTTCAGTGGGTGGGTGTTCCTCCAGGTCAAGGGTTCTCAACCTGTGGATCACAACCCCTTCAGGGTCACTGAACATTGGAAAACACAGATATTTACATTACAATTCGTAACAGTGACAAAATGACAGTTATAAAGTAGCAAGGAAGATAATTTTCTGGTCAGGTCCTGTATCATGAGGGTGGCAACATTAGGAAAGTTGAGAACCACTGCTCTGGGTCCTGCCTGGCTCCTCTGAACTTTTCAATGGAATTTAGAGCCTTGAATATGCTAGGCAGACACTCTACCAGTGAGCTGTGCTTCTGGCCCCTTACTGGAGGATTCTAGGAAGACACCCTACCAGTGAGCTGTGCTTCCAGCCCCTTACTGGGGGATTCTAGGCAAACGCTCTACCAGTGATCTACAGGTATTATCCTCTGAACTTCTTTTCTTGTATTATCCCTATTTCACCAGGGAGAAAACTAAGACGGAGATTTTGATGATGAGCCCAGAAGAGCCCTAAGGTGGGACAGAGCAGGCGGACCCCATGCCTTCCTGGGAGGATCCCTTGTCCTCATCGTGTGTTGGGCAAATGCCCTCTGTTGAGTGGCGCCAATTCCATATGATGCGTTCTTCTCCCATCTGTCCCTTCCTTTTCAAAATAATGATATATTTATTTTCTATGTATGAGAGTTTTCCCTGTATTCTCTTCATGTACTACGTGCCTGTGGAGATCCCTTCTGGTCCACAGTCCCAAGCATCTGGAGTTACTGAGGACTGTGAGACACCATGTGGGAGCTGAGACTCGAACCCGGGGCCCCTGGAAGAGCAGCCAATGATGTAACCTCTGAGCCATCACTCCAGGTTCTGGTCCTTCCTTTTGACCCTCACTGTTACCATCATCACACACCATCCTCAGGTCCCTTTTTAGTTCCCTTGTCTCCCAAAGTGAGCAGGACATCTGGGGTTTGAAGTAAGGGGAAGTCACAGGTGCTAGGAACTTGAACAAGATTGAGGTAGGAAGCGCAGAAGATTCAGGAGAACAGATTGGTGGTGTCACAACCGTTTGTGGCATCCTCTTCCTTGCTATCAGTCAGTCAAGCAGTCAGTCAGACACACATGTGCACACACCACACACACACACACACACACACACACACACACACACACACACTCTAAGGGTACTAGGCACAGGGGAATCCTGAGAACCACTTACCTGGAAGTGACCCTGTGACGGTTCCAACACCAAGTTGAGAAGTGGTCTTCCCTTTGACTTACTCAGATCCAGAGGTTCAGGAGAAGGGGAGGGACCTCTTGAGGAGGGTGTGGAGGAGAAGGCTGAGAATTTCACCTCACTTGGCTTTGCAAAATGGAGAATTCGCAAGGACTTTCAAGATGTTGACTAGCCCACGATAAACAGATGGAAAGGACTGGTTGGGGTGAGAGCTACTCTCAGCAGGGGGTGCACATTGAGCCACTCTAGAGATGAACTTCTACCCCACATACCCGAGCCCAATCCAGGAAGGGGTGTGGCCCAAGACAGAGGCAGGGAGGGGGCACAGACGGCCTCTATGGATTGTCTTGCCCTTTGGTCTATGGGAGGATTGTCAAAGACTTGCCTTGAACATGAACAAGAAACCCAGATTAGAAAAGAAATTTAGTGATATCTCTAGCCAGCTAGCCCAGCTGGGGTGTTCAAAGAAACAGCTGCACCCACAAGGGACCCTTTTGTCCGTTGCAATATCACGATTCCATCTCTTCTTGGAGGTCCCAGCGGGCAGAAGAGCTATGGAGAGGTTGAGCTCAAAGAAAGAGAAGGAAGACAGCTGGGGAAAGCAAAGTCACCCAAAGACAAAAGGAGTAACCTTGAATGATGGAGGGGACCAATGTCAGGAAATGTGCGGCCATTGTGTTAAGTGCATGTACCCACGTGTGAATGTCATGTACTTGTATACATGGGAGTGCATAAGTATTTCGAGGTGCATATGGAAGTCAAAGCGAACCTCGGGTGTCATGCCTCAGAAGCCATGCACCCAGTTTTAAAGTTTACATTTATTTAGTTTTCTATGTGTGCACGCACTCACAAGAGCATTCAGACATTTTAGCATGCACATGCGTGTATGCAGTCTCTCTCAAATGCATGCAGAGCACCTCTGAGAAGATCAGAGACCATCTTGCAGGAGGCGGCTTTCTCCTTTTACCACGTGGGTCCCAGTGATAGAACTTGGGTCATCAGGCTTAGCTGCAAGGACCTTTGCTGAGCCCCATCTTGTTTTTTGAGATACGGTCTCTCCGTGGGCGTGGGACTTACTAATTCAGCTAGACTGGTTGATCAGTTCGTCCCCGGGTTTTACCTGTACCCGTTCTCCAGTGCCGGTTTATAACTGTATACACAGTGGCATACTGTGCCAGGCTTTTCTACATGGATTCTGGGATCCAACTCGAGTTCTAACCCTTGAATAACAAGGGCTTCACAAAATGAGCCGTCTCCCTAGCACCTCAAAACATTCATACAAGTCTCAGAGGACGAAATACTAGCTATCTCATGAGGAGCTATTTCTTTTCTTCCCCTCCCTTCCTCCTGTATTCCCCCTCTCTTTCCACTCGTTATTTTTTAAGTTACATTTATTTATGTGTGTGTGTTTGCATGCACGTGGAGACGGGAGGGCAACTTGAAGGAATCAATTTTCTGCTCCTACCTCGTCTTTTTGGGATCCTGAGGATAAACAAATCGCCGGGCTCGGCAGCAGGCACCTTCACCTGCTGAGCCCTTTAATTCTTTGTTTGTTTGTCTCTATGGTTCCAACCTTTCCAGTAATTCATGCGACTCCTTATCTTCCGGTTGCTGAAGCAGCCCAGCGGGGCGACATCTGACCAGAGCAGTATCTGTCAATGTGCCTGGCCATAAAAACCCAGCACTCACTGCACTGATCCAAAGGACATCCACTAAATTGCCATTTTCTTCCTTGTAGCATTGCAGGCCAGCTGGCTGACCTTTCTTTCTCGTGATTTTTTTTTTTTCTGAGACAGGGTTTCTCTGTCGTGGAACTGGCTCTGTAGACTGGCCTGGTCTTGAACTCAGAGATCCTCCTGCCTCTGCCTCCCGAGTGCTGGAATTAAAGACTACAGGCATATGCCCCTACACCAGGCCACTTCTCCCCTCTTTTAGGGTGAAGTCTCAATCTGAGATAGAGGGTGGGCGTCTCTCGAATGTTATAGCCCAAAGTGTGGCCATTTTCTAGTTGCTTACAAGCAAAGATCATGTCTTGCTCTCAGGAGGAATTTCCCCTTCACCCTGGATCTCTGCCGTTACATTGTCTATAATGTCTAAGGGCTCAACCTTGAGCTGTTCCTCCCCTTAAGTGAGGATGGAAAAGTTTTCCTTCTCTTTTTGTTTCCTTCCTTCTTCCTTCCCCTTCTCTCTCTTCCCCTCCTCACCCTTCCCTTCCTCCCGCCTCTATCTCTGATACAGGGTCTTATCATGTAACTCAGTGTGGCCTGGACCTCACACTCCCCGACCTCAGCCTCCTAAATTCTGGGACTGCGAGTTCACAGCACCAATCCTGGTCCTGAAACACCCATTTCAGACACGATACCTAAGACCTCAGTATCCACTGGACAAACAAAATAAAAAGTAATGGCGGCCTAGCATGGTGAAGTCTCTGCAGCAAGGGCAAGCAGGGCTGCTTTGGATCCTGGCTCTGCCAACTGTGGTGTTATCATCGTTATCTGGGAAGTGAAGACGAAACTCTTTTTCCCTGTGCGGTGTCTAGAGGGACAAAGAGTGAACTGCTGTTTATTGAGCTCCTGGCTCCATGCCTGGATGCAGTAAACATTAATGAGGTACCATGTTCCTCCAAGTACAAAGGACTCTTTGGAAGAGGGGACACATCCAACCAAGAAGCTTCAGAAAGGGGCAAAGAAGGTGAGCAGGGAGCTCCAAGACAAGCACGGCAGAAAAGCCTGGAGGACTTTTAGAAGGTGAAAGAAGAAATGGGTCTGGGAGATTAGGGGCAGAAAGTGTAGGTCTTTGTCATCAAGGGTCCCATGCTGTCTGCCCCAAATGCAACTGGAATATCACGGCGTGAAGTGTACTTCTGAGTACCGTAATCCCAGCATTGGAAGGCATAAACGAGAGGGCAGGAGTTCAAGGTCATCTCATCCATCTGCACACTGAGTTCAAGGCCATCCTGGGATATGTGAGACCCTGTCTCAAAAAAAAATTATTATTACAGCACAATTCTTGACAAATGCCTGGGGAGGTCTTGGTGGACAGACAGACGAGATGGGCTGAGGGGCTAATGATAAATGTTTCCCTTCTGGCCCTACAGAGGGAGCCCTCACTATAATAGTGCTTGCCCGTTCCTATGGTGAAGATATTTCCACTGTGATCCCAAGTTACAGATTCAATGTCCCTGAAGAGGATTTGGAAAGAAATGCTCACAGTGAGTATGAACATGTCCTCAAGCCTGAACTTCTAATCTTCCCGTCTCCACTTCCCAAGTGTAGGGTCTTGGGTATACACCATCATTCCTGGTCCCTGAGGTCCTGGACACCAGGCGTGTATCTTTTCTATGCTAGGAAAAGCTAAGGCTGGGACTCGCTCTGCAGAAGCCTTTGCTGAACCTGAAGTAAAGCAGGCTGTGGAAGTATGCGGAGGAAGAGGCTGCTCACATCATTGTGAACAGGAAAAAGAGAGGGCAGTATAGGGCTTTGAGTGAGAAATGTCCCTCATGGGCTCATATATTTGAATACTTGATTCTCCTGTAGGTGGCGCTGTTGAGAAGGTTATGGGCCAGGCAGTGGGGGTGCACACCTTTAATCCCAGCAGGGGAGGCAGAGGCAGGAGGATCTCTGTGAGTTTGAGGTCAGCCTGGTCTACAAGAACTAGTTCCAGTATAGGCTCCAAAGCTACAGAGAAACGCAGTCACCCTGTCTCAAAAAAGAAAAACAATGAGAGAGAGAGAGAGAGAGAGAGAGAGAGAGAGAGAGAGAGAGAAGGTTATAGAATCTTTAGGAGTTAGAGCCTTGCTGGAGACATTCAGTCACTGGGGAGTGGGTGGGCTTTGAGGGTTTATAACCTCACTCCACTTCCTGTCCTACCTCTCAGCTTCTTCCTAAGCGTGAATGACCATGTGATCATCCAGCTTCCTGCTTCTGCCCCCCCTGCTTTTTTTCAACTGTTGCCCTGCCTTCCCACCCTGGTGGACACTATCCCTCTGGAGCCATAAGCCCAAACAAACCCTTTCTTTCCTAAGTTGGTTTTTAGTTGTGGGATTCTATCACAGCCACAGAAAAGTAGGTAATACAGAGTGGCCAAGGGAAGATGCACACACTCACAATAACAGCCCTAGTGGTGTACACTCTCTGACCAGGCCCCACCCTGCCCCCCTCAGTACTCTAATCATGACCCTTTCCATGGACCAGTCCCTCCATGAGGACCAAATCATCATGATCCATCTGCTTCCTAAAATCTCTACTTGTAAACACTGGATTATGTCCATTAAGATCAATCTCTGATATCTGAACTTTTTGAAGGGGCATGTTATAGCCAAACCTAACAGAATTCTAGATTACCTTTCTTTCTTTTTCTCTCCTCTTCTCCTTCTCGCCCCCCTCCTCCCCTACCCTCCTCCCATACCCTCCTCCCCTACCCGCCTCTCCCTTTCTCCCCTTCCCTCCCTTCCTCTCTCTTTCTCCCCTTTCCTTCCCTCCTCTCCCTTCCTCCCCTTCCTTCCTTCCCTCCCCTTTCTCCCTTCCTTTCCCTTTTCTCCCCTTTCTCCCTTCCTTTCCCTTCCCTCCCCTTTCTCCCTTCCTTTCCCTTCCCTTCCCTTCCCTTCCCTTCCCTTCCCTTCCCTCCCTTCTTCTCTCCTCCTTTCCTCTTCCCTTCTCTCCCCTCCTCCCTTCTCCCTTCTCTCCTCTTCCCTCCTTCCCTCTCCCTTCTTCTCTCCTCTTCCCTCCTCTCCCCTCCTCCCTTCTCCCTTCTCTCCTCTTCCCTCCTTCCCTCTCCCTTCTTCTCTCCTCTTCCCTCCTCTCCCCTCCTCCCCTCTTCCTTTCTCTCCCCTCCTCTCCTCTCCCCTCCTCTCCTCTCCTCTCCTCTCCTCTTCTCTCCTTTCCTCTGGCTTTCTCTTTAGAGACAGAGTCACACCATGCTGCCCTAGCTGGCCTCGAACTTTACCTGAGTTTTACCTGCCTCTGCCTCTTGAGTGCTAGGATTAAAAGTTTGTGCTGAGCCTGGCAAAGAATCTAACATTTTTACGGGGAATAGACAAGTAGCCACACCTGGGCCTAGCCCACAGTGAAATTCCAAAGTCCCAGAAGGAATACTGGAGTTCCTTGACCCTGTGAGTTTTGGGATTGTGCAGACGGGTGTCTGTCCTCTGAGGAGAAGCCTCGTGTCACAGGCAGGGCTTCACAAGCACAGCCCTTCGTACAAGTGCACAAGGGACAGCTGGCTGTGGCACCTTATCAGTCAGTCAGTTGTTGGTCGACAAGACTGTGTGGCTGCCAGGTTCCTTGAGGCCAACCAAAGGCCAGCTCTGCAAGCAGATCTTTCTAGGAATGCGTCTTAGGTTTGCCCTGTTAACCTTTTTCTACACTTGGCATGCTGAGGAGCTATTGGCAATTGTTAGCTGATGGGAGAGGAAGAGACATTTTTCTCTAAGAGTGTAGCCCCTAGGGAGTTAACCACCATACCCCAGCTGAAGGTAGTACGTCCAGGAATGTCTGCGAAGCACAAATTGATCTTGATGGAAAAAATAAAATGCAAATTGGGTGGGAAGGGGAGAGGGGTGGGTCTGGGAAGAGTTAGGGTAGGAGATGTGAGTATGATCAAATCACATAGTACAAAATTGTCTAACAACTAAATAGACATATGTATATGATGTGTATATATGTATATGTATACATACATTTGTCTATATATATATGTATATATATTTAGAGGTACAAACTGGGCTAGCAAGATGGTTAAGCAAGTAAAAGTGTTTGCTGCCAAGCCTGACCACCTGAATTGAACCCAGGGACACACATGGTAGAGGAGAGAACTGACTCCTGCTGACCCCTGACCTCCCAAAGTATATGCCCCTCCCCACCACACAATAAAAAATAATAAAGTGTAATTTTTTTCTGTATGTATATTTTTAATTGATATTTTTTGAGCTCTACATTTTTCTCTGCTCCCCTCCCTGCCTCTCCCCTTCTGCCTTCAACCCTCCCCCAAGGTCCCCATGCTCCCAATTTACTCAGGAGATCTTGTCTTTTTCTACTTTCTACTTCCCATGTAGATTAGATCTATGTAAGTCTCTCTTAGGGACCTCATTGTCTAAGTTCGCTGGGATTGTGGTTTGTAGGCTGGTTTTCTTTGCTTTATGTTTAAAAAACACCTATGAGGGAGTGTATGTGATAATTGTCTTTCTGTGTCTGGGTTACCTCACTCAAAATAATGTTTTCTAGATCCATCCATTTTCCTGACAAATTCAAGCTGTCGTTATTTTTTTCTGCTGTGTAGTACTCCATTGTATAAATGTACCACATTTTCCTTATCCATTCTTCAGTCGAGGGGCATTTAGGTTGTTTCCAGGTTCTGGCTATGACAAACAAAGCTGCTATGAATATAGTTGAGCACATGTCCTTGTGGCATGATTGAGCATCCTTTGGATATATACCCAAAAGTGGTATTACTGGGTCTTGAGGAAGGTTGTTTACTAATTTTCTGAGAAATCGTCACACTGACATGCAAAGGGGTTGTACCGGCTTGCATTCCCACCAGCAATGCAGAGTGTTCCCTTTTCCCCACAACCTCTCCAGCATAAGTTGTCATCAGTGTTTTTGATCTTGGCCATTCTTACAGGTGTAAGATGGAATCTCAGAGTTGTTTTGATTTGCATTTCTCTGATGACTAAGGATGTTGAACATTTCCTTAAGTGTTTTTCAGCCATTTTAGATTCCTCTGTTGAGAGTTCTCTGTTTAGGTCTGTACTCCATTTTTTTATTGGATTCTGTGATCTTTTGGTGTCCAATTTCTTGAGTTCTTTGTGTATTTTGGAGATCAGCCCTCTGTCTGATGTGGGGTTAGTGAAGATCTTTTCCCATTCTGTAGGCTGTCGTTTTGTCTTGTTAACTGTGTCCTTTGCTTTACAGAAGCTTTTCCGTTTCAGGAGGTCCCATTTATTAATTGTTTCTCTCAGTGTCTGTGCTGCTGGTGTTCTATTTAGGAAGTGGTTCCCTGTGCCAATGCATTCAAGTGTACTTCCCACTTTCTCTTCTATATGGTTCAGTGTGGCTGGCTTTATGTTGAGGTCTTTGATCCATTTGGACTTGAGTTTTGTGCATGGTGATAAATATGGGTCTATTTTCATTCTTCTACATGTTGATATCCAGTTATGCCAGCACCACTTGTTAAATATGCTTTCTTTTTTTCCATTTGCTATTTTTTGCTTCTTTATCAAAAATCAGGTGTTCGAAGATGTGTGGATTGATATCCGGATCTTTTATTCGGTTCCATTGGTCCTCCTGTCTGTTCTTATGCCAATACCAGGCTGTTTTCAGTACTGTAGCTCTGTAGTAGAGTTTGAAGTCAGGGATTGTGATGCCTTCAGAAATTCTTTTATTGTACAGGATTGTTTTAGCTATCCTGGGTTTTTTGTTTTTGTTTTAGTTTTTCCATATGAAGTTGAGGTCTTTGACGAATTTTGCTGGGATTTTGCTGGGCATTGCATTGAATCTGTTGAAGTGTAAATTTTTTAAATGCATAAGTTGTCAGACTGCAAGGCTGTGTTATAAGCTGTTTATAAAAGATGTGTTTTAAATACAAAGACACAAGGAAAAATTGGTTCTCTCCAAAGGACTCTCACTGGATATATTGACCACTGTCGAGGGCAGGCCAGCAGTAGAGGGCCAACACAAAGGGAACCCAGTGGTGTTTTTGTAAACTTTGTGTTCATTTGGCGTTGTCTGGGTATCTTTTGTCTTACTGCTCTTTGGCTTGTGTATTATGGTTTCCGGTTGGGGTTGGGGTTTTTATTTTTTGGGTATGTGTGTTTCTTGTGCTTCCTCTTGATTTTGTTTTGCTTTTGATTTTTGTAAGTTATTATTTGTTTCTCTCTCTCTCTTTCTCTCTCTCTTTCTCTCTCCTGTCTGTTTTCCAAAGAGAGAGATTAAGAAGGCATGGAGCAGATACAGGAAGACAATGATCACATGTACTCACTCATGGGTGGTTTTTAAACATACAGCAAAAAAAAAAAAAAAAAAAAACAGCCTACAAACCACAATCCCAGAGAACGTAGACAACAATGAGGACCCTAAGAGAGACTTGCATAAATCTAATCTACATGGGAAGTAGAAAGTAGAAAAAGACAAGATCTCCCGAGTAAACTTGGAGCATGGGGACCTTGGGGGAGGGTTGGAAGCGGGAGAGGAGACGAAAAAATGTAAAGCCCAATAAAAATTAATAAAAAATTTTTAAAAAAGAAGGCATGGAGCTGGATGCATGAGAAGATGGAGGAGGATCTGGGAGCAGTTGGGGGATGAGGAAGCCATGATCAGGATATATTATCAAAAACACTTATTTTAGATATAAAGACATATCCCCAAACTCACATGAACAGCAGGGCATGGGGTACCAACATGGAGTTCTTGTGCTGAGGAGGCAGAGTCAGGCAGATCCCTGTGGCTCAATGTCCAGCCAGCCTAGCCTGACTGACAAACTTGAGCCATGCAAACAACCCCATCTCCAAATAAATAAAAAATAATAAAAAGAAAGGAAAGAAGGGAAATGGAGAATTTTAAAAAAATAACAAAGTAGACAGCATTTGAGGAAGGATACCTGAGGTACCCACACACACCCTAAAAAATATACTGGAGGGAGAAAGAGAAACGGATAGGGGAAGACCCACAACCATAAGGAGAATCGGGGCTGGCAAATTTGCCAGGAGGTAAAGGTGCTTGCAGTCAAGCCTGATGATCTGAGTTCAATCCCTGGAACACACAAGGCTGGAGAGAACCAATCCTTGAAGGTTGTCCTCTGACCTCCACACATGTGCAGTGACACACAGCCCACACACGTACACACAAAATGAATGCAAATATAAGAGGACAGTCCCTAATAGTTCATTAGAAAGACTCGCACACAGATAGATACATGTGCAAGCAGTGGCTCCTAAAGAAACAGCCAAAATCAGTAGAAGGGAAAGGAGGAGCTGATGTAGGTGGGTCATCTGTTTATCTGTTGCTTTCATTGGTTAATTAATAAAGAAACTGCTTTGCCTTTGATAGGACAGCAGCTTAGATAGGCGGAGTAGACAAAACAGAATGCTGGGAGGAAGAAGACAGTAAAGCAGACACCATATCTCTCCTCTCCCAGATGGACACAGGTTAAAGATCTTTCCCGGTAACCCACCACCTCGTGGTGGTACACAGATTATTAAAAATGGGTTAATCAAGATGGTGAGAGTTAGCCAATAAGAGGTTACAGATAATGGGCCAGGCAGTGTTTAAAAGAATACAGTTTTCATGTAATTATTTTGGGTAAAGCTAGCCAGTGGCCAGGAGCTGGGCGGCAGGAAGCAGCCCGCCGCTCCTTCTACAAGGAGCTAGAGGGATAGCTGCTAAGAATACATATCACTCCTCAGAGGAGCCACATTCAGTTCCCAGCACCCGTGGCAGACAGCTCACAACCACCTAACTCCAGCTCCAGGGGTTCTGACTCCCTCTTCTCATCTCTGCAGCTACCCATGAATACACACACACACACACACACACACACACACACACACACCACACCACCATGCCTGGCTTTCATTGATACACATGCCTTTAATCCCAACACTCAGGAGGCAGAGGCAGGCAGATCACTGTGAGTTTGAGGTCAGCCTGGTCTACAAGAGCTAGTTCTAGGACAGACTCCAAAGCTACAGAGAAACCCTGTCTCGAAAAACAAAAACGAAACAAAAACATTAATGTTAAGAAATAGGACTAGGGATGTAACTCAGTTTCAAAGTACCAGCATAGAATCTCCCGGTGAGGGTCTGAAAGCCTGGCTCTAGGTGTCCCAATGGGCCAGGTCCACTCATTCACCTCAAACAAACTGAGGGGTGAATGGTGGCGAATATAGGGAATTTGGGGGGTTTTATGGAGAAGGGACAAAATCAGGAGGCAAGAAACAAGCATAGTCACACTGTCTTTATACCTTTGGTGTGTTCTGTACAAGTACAATCACACTCATGGAGGTCAAGGGGTTTTGTTCCTCACTTTCTACCTTGTTTGAGGCAAGGTCTCCTGTTGCTTTTTGGTGTGTACTAGCTGGCCTGGGAGTTTCCAAGGATTCTTCTATGTCTGTCTCCCACCTTACCACAGGAGGTCAAGGGTCACAGTCATAGGCTACACAGACTTGGAAGACCCAAACACAGGATCTTACACTGATAACCGTTTCACCATGCCACCATCTTCCCAGCCCTAGCAGTCTTGTTCAACACATGGTCTGATTTATCCTGCATGTGTGTGCAAATGTTCCATTGGGTGCAGGTGAGGATGTGTTCAGGTGCGTGTATGTGCACATGTGTATGTGAGCATGTAGCAGCCAGAGAAAAACACAGGTGTCGTATCTTAGGTCCATTCATCTTTTCTTTCTTTTTATTTTATTTTGTTTACAAGGTCCCTGGAAATCAGCAATTAGCCTAAGCTGGCTGATAAGTCAGACTTAGCAATTTCCCTGTCTCTGTCTCTCAGCTCTGGAATTACAAGTGCCTGCCACCTTACCCAGATTTTGCTGTGGTGTTTTTTGTTTGTTTGTTTTGACACAGGGTCTCCTGGAACTCGCTGACCTCGAACTCACAGAGAGCTGCCTGCTTCTGCCTCCCGAGTGCTGGGATTAGGCACCATCATACCCTGCTAATACCCAGTTTTTAAATATCAGTTCGGGGGATGGGGGGGAATCAAATGCAGGGTCCATGCTTGCAAGTCAGGCTCTTTCCTGACTGAGCCATTTTCCCAGCCCTTGATGGAGGTGGGTCTTGTATCTTATCTCTTGCTCTCATTGGTTAACTAATAAAGAAAACTGCTTGGCCTGATAGGACAGAAAATTAGGTAGGCGGAGTAGACAGAATAGAATGCCGGGAGAAAGAAGCTGAGTCAGGCAGTCGCCATGATTCTCCCACTCCAGACAGACGCAGGTTAAGATCTTTCCTGGTAAGCCAGCTCGTGGTGCTACACAGAATATTACAAATGGGTTACATCAATATGTAAGAGCTAGCCAATAAGAGGCTGGAACTAATGGGCCAGGCAGTGTTTAAAAGAATACAGTTTCCGTGTAATTATTTCAGGTATAAAGCTAGCCGTGAGGGCGGCCGGGTGCCAGGAACCAGGAACGTAGCCCTCCGCTCCCAACAACAAGCCCTGGCTGATCACCTCTCAAGTCTAGCCCTGGCAGTGCAAGCAGAGACTTCTGTGGGCTTCGGGTTCCTAGAATATGAACGATCAACTGTTTGGAGAAGAGAGATGACCAGGGAAGGGGAGATGTTACCAGAACAAAATGGGTGATTTGGGAGCGATGCCTGGCTCCACATTTGTTTGGGGGCCATGGTGGGAGCCTCCCAGACACTACACTGCTGGTCCCGAACATAGTTTTGCAAACACTAATGACTGACAGTCTTGGCTGTGTTGTCTCTCTTAAGTCAGATGATTGATTGACAGTCTTGACTGTGTTGTCTCTGTTAAGCCAGACGATTGTCTCAATTTCTCTCATCTTCATTCCTTCAGCCTAGAAAGGGGAGAGATTGGACAAACTTTTGGTTAGCCAGCCTATCTCACCAGGTTTTGCTTCTTGTTTTTTAGGGGAACCGAGAGGCTAAAACAACCTCTTGTAGTCCACCCAGACTAGTCCCCAATTCCCTCTGTAGCCAAGGATAACCTTGAACTCCAGCCTCCCGCTCCCAACTGTGAGATCACAGCACACACCACCCCAGCTAGTTTCTGTGGGGCTGGGGGTGGAACCCAGGGCTCTGTGCTTGCTACGCGAACCCTGAACACACTGACCTCCAGCCCTGGTCCCAGGAAATGACCAGCTTTAGGTGATGCTGCCTAAACACACGGCGTGTGTCTGTGCAACGTCAAATTGGAATCTGATCCAAAGTGTAACAGTTCAAGAGAGGGTACAGACAGGGAGCTAAGGGTTTGAAGGTCCCGCCCTGTGCTTCGGTTACGTCGGGCATCTGAAGATCCAAGTGAAGATTTTACTTTCAGTAGAAGTATCTTCTAAATCCCCATTACGGGAAGAAGCGGCAGACATGTAGAAGTTGTGGTTGGAAGAAAATCTGAGGACCGTTTCTCTGGAAGTCATGAGACGCATTGACCTACACTTGATCTGCACCAAGTCAGAGTAAGATTCTCCCAGCCCGTAATTAGTAGCTGTCATCAATTGCAGAGAAACAGGAGCCTCTTGCCAGCAATGAACATGATTTAAAAAAAAAATAAACTTTTTGTGATGGGATCTCTCATTGTAGTCTTGAAATGCTATGTAGACCAGGCTGGCCCCAAACTCACACAGATCCTCTGCCTCTGCCCCCCGAGTGCTGGGATTAAAGAAGTGGACGACTTGTCCAGCTCAAGACAATTTAATTGTCTTGAGTCTGTTTTTGTTTTGTTTCTGAGGCAGAGTCTCTCGTAACCTAGGCTAGCCTTGAACTTGATCTGTAGCCAAGGGTGGCCTTGGCTTCTGACCCTCCCACCCTACCACCTGAGTGCTGGGCCTAGGTATGTGTGTACCACAGTGCCAAGTGTATGCATGTAGCTCACGTTTCCAGCCCGAGAAGCCTTTTTGTTAAGATTAGAAATGTTCTTTTTAAGTATATATTTAAATTGTCCATGTATGTTCTGCCTGCCTGTGTGTACATCACATGCATGCGGTGCCTGTGGAGGCCAGTATAAGGCATCAGGCATCCGATTGCCTGGAAGCAGAGTTACAGGTGGCTGTGAGCCTCCATCTGAGAAATGGGAATTAAACCTGGCTTCTCCAAAAGAGCAGCCAGTTCTCTTCACCACAGAAACCAGCCCCAACTACCCAGTCTTTAAATCTTACCTTGGTTGAAATTGACTAGCCCAGTTACAGTTCCCATCGACACAGAAAGAGATCAATAACATTATTAGCAAAAATAGAAAGTGGATAACAATGTAGAAATAAGGCTGCCAGCAGCAGTACTCTGGAGCTTTGGGGACATTAGGTGCCGTAGGGGGTGTTACTCCAATACAAGCATTGCAGAATCATGATGGTGACTCTTCATTGTCAATTAGACGATTTGGGATCACCTAAGAGACTGGCGAGGTGCACCTGTGGTGTGTCTGTGAGAGACTCAAGAGGGCTGGCCGAAGTGGGGAGACCGTCCTTGAATGTCAGTAACATCATACGACCAGCTGGAAGTAGGGACCGGATTCTAAGAAAACATGCTGGTGAGATAGCACAGTGGCACCTGCTGGTGAGTGCAGTGAACAGAGTTTGATCCCTGGGTCCCCCAGTGGCACCTGCTGGTGGGGCACAGTGAACGGAGTTGCATCCCTGGGTCCCCCACATGGTAGAAGGGGCACACCCACTCCAGAAAGTTGTTCTCTGACCTCCACAGCTCAGTGAGGGAGCCTGCCACCAAGCCTGACAATAGATGCTCCACCCCTTGGACCCATTCGGTGGAAGGAGAGAAGTTACTCCTGAAAGTTGTCTTCTGGCCTCCACAGCCACACAGTAGTCTGTGTACCAACACACACACACACACACACACACACCACAATAAAGAAACAAAAATGTAAAAAAAAATTAAGGGTGATGATGGGCCTGGAGAGACAGCTCAGTGGCTAAGCATACTTGATGCTCTTCCAGAGGACCAGGGTTCAGTTTCCAGTGCCCACATCAGGTGGCTCACAAACACCTGTCACTCCAGCTTCCAGGAGCTCTGATGCCCCCTTGTGGCCTCGAAGGCACTGCACTCATATGTACAGATACATACATAAAAATAAATCTTTTTTTTTTTTTTAAGGTGGATGGTGGTGGAGGAACAACACAAGATTGCCTTCAGGCTTCCACATGAATGCACACACACAGGCAAACTCACATGGGATACACACTCATGTATTTGTATTTGTATTTGCATTTGTGTTTGTGTGTATACAAATACAAATACGTGAAGAGCAAACCTTGCTCTGACTTCACCGTTATTCATCTCTGTAATCAGCATACTGGGATGAGCGGAGGGGCCTAACCTGTAACTCTGGTTACAAAAGTCTACCATGGCTCCCTGTGTGTGTGTGTGTGTATACATATTTGTGTTGCTTTATTTCCTGTGGAAATAAATACTCCAATTTGGCCAAAAGCCACTTAAAAGAGAGAAGTTTTTGTTTTAGCTCACTGTAGAAGGCATAGTGCATTGTGGCAGAGAGATAACGAGCAAGGAGCCTGAGGCAGCTGC
Organism: Microtus oregoni; assembly: GCF_018167655.1. Lineage (NCBI taxonomy): Eukaryota > Metazoa > Chordata > Mammalia > Rodentia > Cricetidae > Microtus > Microtus oregoni. The sequence goes on along the minus strand of NW_024543062.1, from coordinate 8,370,370 downwards.
TCACACCCACTCTGAGTCAGGAAGCAACGAGGGGTGGATGCTGGTGCTCAGCTCCCTTTCTCTACTTATGCATCCAGGATCCCAGCCAGGGAATGGCGCCCTCCACAGTGAAGATGGTTTTCCTGAGCCACCAGGATAACTCAGCCCAATGGCCTGAGTTCCATCGCTAGGGCCTATGTGGCGGAAGCAGAGGACTGACTCCCAAAGGCTGCCCTCTGACCTCCATACATGTCACCTTGGCACATATAATCCCTCACCCCACATCCTCACAAACAAATAATAGATCATTTTTAAACGAAAGATGGGTCTTCCCACTTGCATAATCAAAACCATTCCCCACAGGCACACCCGGAAGCCCAGCTTCCAGATGATTCCAGATTCTGTCACGTCAATAGTTACCTACGTACAGCCATCATCTGCAGAGTGTGGTGCCACACACCTTTAACCCCAGCAGTCTGGACACAGGGGCAGATCCATCCCTGTGGGTTTAAGGTCAGCCTGATCTACATATAGAGTTCTAGGCCAGTCAGGGCAACACAGTGAGACACCCCCCCCCACACACACACACACCAAAAAGAGCAAACAGAAAAAAAGTCATGACTGAAGACACTCTTGCAGGGGACAGAGGAAGTCAGAGCAGACTACACACTGCCTAGACACTGTGGGTGGAGGCAGTTTCTCTGGAAAGCATAGAGGACAATGACCTTGGCCAGCAGCAGAGGCATTACAGAACATGACCATCTAGAGAACGGTGCTCTTGCCAATCAGATAGTTGACAATCATGGGGAAATAGGAACCTTGGGAGCACCAGACTGTGGAAATAAAGAAGTCTCTGCCCTAGAAGTGCCAACACTTGCCCACACTAGGCCCTCGTCAGGAGATAAGTGCTCACTGGCACCACTCCCTGATGATCGCTAGCTTCTGAAGCCTGAGCAAAAATAAATCTTCTTAGCCATCAATCCCCTTGTTTCTAGTGTTCTGTAGCAGCGATAAAAATAATGGACAAAGGCAGCCATAATTCCTGTGCATTATTCTGCACATCTTTTCGTTGGAATAAATGCTTTTAATTCTCTTGAGTAATCCATTCATTGGGTCAGAACCCTCACGATTTAATTAGTTATGCAAATACCTTCCAAAGTGCACTCAGGCACTTACTCTTTTTTAAAGAGATTTAGGTTTTAGAACTAAACGTATGTGCGTATCTCTCTGTCTGTCTCTGTGTGGTGTGTGTGTGTGCACGCATGCACGCACACCCTATGCAAAAGCTCTTGAGTGAGACGAACCCCCTGGTACTGGAGTTTAGTGGTTTGTGAGTCGATTAATGTGGGTACAGGAACCTACACCTGGTACACCTGGGTCTTCCAGAAGACCCGAAAGTGCTCTTAGCTGCAACTCATCCTTCCAGCCCCTGTTTGTGTTTCTTTGTTTCTTTCTCTTCTTCTTCTTCTTCTTTTTCTTCTTCTTCTTCTTCTTCTTCTTCTTCTTCTTCTTCTTCTTCTTCTATTTATTTATTTATTTATTTATTTATTTTGGATTTTCAAGACAGGGTTTCTCTGTAGTTTTTGGTGCCTGTCCTGGAACTAGCTCTTGTAGACCAGGCTGGCCTCGAACTCACAGAGATCCGCCTGCCTCTGCCTCCCCAGTGCTGGGATTAAAGGCGTGCACCACCACTGCCTGGCTTGTTTGTGTTCTTTCTTTTTTGTGTGTTTTCTTTTATTATTGTTTTGCATTGACTTGTTTTTATTTTGTTTCTTGAGACAGAGTCTCACTGTATAGCCTAAGAAGGCCTCACACCCGTAATCTACCTGAATGCTGAGATCCAAAATGCGTGTAACACTGTGCTTGGCTGCTTCGCTGGCATTGGTCTTCACAGATGTACATCTCCTTCTGAGTGTTGCGTTGACTGTACTCCATACGTCCTGATATTTTGTTTTCAAGCATCTTTTAAAATGTTTTCTACTTTGCAGAGTTAGTCTCCTTTGACCTACTGGATGTTAGTGGTATGTTGTAGGGCTGGGGATTTAATTAAGGAGGCAAGAGCTTGCTTGTTCAATTATTAGAACCTGAATTCAAATGTCCAACACTGATGTTCTTTGCTTTCTATATATCTAAGGATTTCCCTTATTTTGGTGATAGGGAACCTCCTTCAGCCTTTGAGAGGCTGGACCATGTTGGGAGTGGCTTTTGGGTACCAAAAAGCCGCAGTCTCGCCCATTCTCCTTCTTTTTCCTGCACGCCACATCTGGATGTTGTACCCTGTTCCTATTCCTCATTGTGATCTGTGAGTTTCCCTTTTAATAAAGAAAAACCTTAGTATACCCTATTCGGAGTTAGTGTGGGATTGTTTGATTCATGTTCCCACCATCTGATGCATTCTGCTTCATCTGGCACCCAACACCAGATGAAGCAGAAATAATGTCTCCTCTGGGAATGGCAAGAATAGACAGTCTCAATCATCTGGAATGTGTAGGAGATGTGGCAAAGGCCGACATTGGACCAGTGAATGTAGATCAACAAAAGACAGACAAGGCAACCTGATACCATCAGTAAACTCCTTGGTGGGGCCTCTTTCAGGCCCCCATATCAAACGTGGTCCAGTCATTCCCAGTCACTGTGGAGAACATGTCTCACCAGGAAAATTAAAAACTCTAGTGCCTACTGTAGAAAAACATACTGTTCTGAATGATGAAATAGACATTGAGGATGAGTCAAAAACTTCAGTAAGAAATGGGAAACATATATTTGGGCAGACTTCTATAAATGTCAAAGACCAAAGCTAAGAGTCCGTATAAGTAACACTGTAATTGAGGGACATGGGTGTCGATGTGACTATCATTACTCCAGAATCTTGGCATCCAAATTGGTCTCTTCAAGGCAGATGTTCAATTAGTAGGAATTGGAACCCAATCTCAAGTGAAACAAAGTACAAGATGGGTTGAATGCATAGGGCCAGAAGAACAGAGAGGAAGGCTGAGGCCATATGTAGCTAACATTGCAGTGAATTTATGTGATCATGACCTGTTGCAGCAATGGAATACCCAGGTTAACATTCCTGCAGTTCCAGAAACTCACATTTCTAGGAAGAATATTGTAACGTATTATAAACAAAGGTCATCAGTCATTCAGGCTGTACAAGAATACAAAGCAACTAGCAAACCTTCAGAGGTATTAACAGCCCTACCTTTAATATGGCTAACTGAGAAAACAATATGGGTTAAACAATGACCTTTAACAGAAGACAAACTGCAGGCTTTAGAGCAGCTGGTACAGGAGCAACTAGATGCTTACCATATTGAAGAATCAGCAGGCCCTTGGAATTCTCCTATATTTGTTGCTAAAAAGAAATCTGGAAAATGGAGAATGGTGACAGATCTAAGAGCTGTCAACAAGGTAATTCAAACTATGGGCCCTCTACAATCTGGAATTCCTCTGCCTTCTCTATTACCAAAAGGATGAACACTCATAGTTATTGATTTAAAAGACTGTTTCTTCACTATACCTGTACAAGAAAAGGACAGAGAAAAATTTGCCTTCACAGTGCCTATTAACAATAATTCCCAGCCTACTAAGAGATATCAGTGTACTGTCCTCCCACAGGGAATGCTCAATAGCCCCACCCTGTGCTAATACTTTGTAAGTCAGCCATTGGAAATAATATGTAAACAATTTCCTAAGTCTATAATTTACCATTACATGAATGATATTTTGCTATCTGTTTCAAATGCAGATACTTTAGAAAGAATGTTTGAAGATGTAAAGAAAGTTTTTGCCTAAATGGGGATTACAGATTGCTCCTGAAAAATACATAGATGGGAGTGAACCTGGGACCTCTGAGTGAGGAGGCAGGAACCAGAGATCTCAGTGGGGCCAGGCATGAATCTGGGAACTCAGAGGGAGTAGGCCTGAGCCAGGACCTCTGTAGGTCTGGGCATTGGTCAGAGACATCAAAGGGAATAGGCAGGAACCTGGAACTTCTGAGGGTCTGAATGTGAATCTGGGACCTCTAAGGAAGTAAGCAGGTCCTCTGTGTGTCTGGGCACACCCAAGCCTGGGGATTCTGAGGCAGTAGACCACAGCCAGAAAACTTCCCATGTCCAACTCCAAGCCAGAGACTTCTGCAGGAGTGGATCCAGACCAAGATATACAGAAACAGGGCAAAGCTGGCAACCTAGGCCAAAGTAGGCCTGAGACAGCAAACTCCAAAGAGAGCAGAGCAAAGCACAGGAGCGCTGAGCTATCTCCAGGAACATGAAGTAACCAACGGGGTAACTAGAACTGTGACACTGACTGTACCACGAGGAACAACAATCTGAGCTTTGGATTCACTAGCACCTAGAAGATTATTCAACAGAATCTCAAAGACAGCCCCAACTACACCTATTAGAGGAAAAGATGAGTAGAAAAGGTAAGAACACATGCAACATTGCAAAGAGCAACACAACACCAGTAACTTAAAGACCCTACAACAACAAGACCTGAACAACCAAATATGGATGAAACAGAAGAAAATGACCTAAAAAATAACTTTAGGGGAATTTTGAAACTCGAAATGAGAAATTCCCTTAAAGAAATGGAGGAAAAGACAAACAAAAAATTGGAAGACATCAGCAAATTACTTAAAGAAAACCAAGAAAAAGAAATCAAACATATGAAAGAAACTATTCATGACTTGAAAACTGAAATAGAGATAATAAAAAAAACACAAGCTGAGGAATTATATAAACATAAATCATGAGAAAATGATTAGGAACCACAAATGCAAGCATAAACAGCAGAATGCAAGAGATGGAAGAGAGAATCTCAAGCCCTGAAGATAAAATAAAGGAATAGACTCATTAGTTAAAGAAAACATTAAATCTAACAAAAGCTTAACACAAAATATCCAGGAAATATGGGACACCATGAAAAAGCCAAATCTAAGAATGATAGGTATAGAAGAAGGAGAAGAATTTCAACTCAAAAGCACAGAAAATATATTTAACAAAATCATAGAAGAAAACATTCCCAACCTAAAGAAAGATATGCCTATGAAGATACAAGAAGCTTACAGAACACCAAATAGACTGGATCCAAATAAAAAGTCTTCTTGCCACATAATAATCAAAACACTAAACATACAGAGTAAAGAAAGAATATTAAGAACTGCAAAGGAAAAAGGCCAAGTAACATATAAAGGTAGGTCTATCAGAATTACACCTGACTTCTCAATGGAAACAATGAAAGCAAGAAGGTCATGGTCAAGTGTTATGCAGACATTAAGAGACCATGGATGCCAGCCCAGACTACTACACCCACCAAAACTTTCAATCACCCAAGAAGGGCAAAATAAGATATTCCATGACAAATCTAGATTTCACCAATACCTAGCCACAAACCCAGCCCTACACAAAATATTAGAAGGAAAACTCCAACCCAAGGAAGATGGCTACACCAACAAAAATATAGACAATTGGTGATGTCATAACAGCAAATCCCAAAGAAGAAAAAAAACACACAAATTAACATCACCAATGATGAAAACTAAATTAACATGAGAGAGAAATCACTGATCAATAATATCCCTTAATGTAAATGGTCTCAACTCACCTATAAAAAGGCACAGGCTAAAAGATTGAATACGAAAACAGAATCTATCCTTCTTCTGCATACAAGAACACATCTCGGGGGCTGGAGAGATGGCTCAGAGGTTAAGAGTACTGGCTGCTCTTCCAGAGGTCCTGAGTTCAATTCCCAGCAACCACATGGTGGCTCACAACCATCTGTACTGAGATCTGGCGCCCTGCTCTGGCGTGCGGGCATGCATCAAGGCAGAATGTTGTATACAAAATAAATAAATAAATAAATATTAAAAAAAAAAGAACACATCTCAACCTCAAAGACAAACATCGTCTCAGAGTATAAGGTTGAAAAAAATATACCAATCAAATGGACCTAAGAAACAAGTGGGTGTAGCTATCCTAATATCTAACAACATAGACTTCAAACTAAAATCAGTCAAAAGGGACAAAGAAGGTCATTTCATACTAGTCATAGGAAAAATCCATCAAGAGGAAATTTCAATACTGAACATCTATGCCACAAATACAAGGGCACCCTCATATGTAAAAGAAACACCCCTAAAGTTTAAATCATACATTAAACCACATGCACTAATAGTGGGAGACTTCAACACTCCACTCTCACCACTGGACAGGTCAGTCAGAGAAAAAAATGAACAGAGAAATAAGAGAACTAACAGATGTTATGACTCAAATGGACTTCACAGACATATAGAATATTCCATCAAAACAGAAAAGAATATACCTTCTTCTTAGCACCTCATGGAACCTTTTCAAAATTGACCACATACTTGGTAACAAAACAAACCTCAACAAATACAAAAAAATTGGAATAACCCAAAGTACCTTATCAGATTGCCATGCTTTAAAACTAGAAGTCAACAGCAATACTAATTCCAGAAAACCCACAAACACATGGAAATTAAACAATGCTCACCTGAATCATCAATGGGTCAAGGAAAAATTAAAGAGGGAAATTAAAGACTTTCTAAAATCCAATGAAAATAACCATACAACATACCTAAATTTATGGGACACAATGAAAGCAGTGTTAAGAGGAAAGTTCATAGCATTAAACACATACATAAAGAAGCTGGGAAAATCCCACACTAGTGAATTAACAGAACAATTGAAAGCTTTAGAATAAAAAGAAGCAAACTCAGGGGCTGAAGAGATGGCTCAGAGGTTAAGAGCACTGGCTGCTCTCCCAGAGGTCCTGAGTTCAATTCTCAGCAACCACTTGGTGGCTCACAGCCATCTATGATGAGATCTGTTGCCCTCTTTTGGCCTGAAGGCATACATGGAGGTAGAATGTTGTACACATAATAAATAATTGTTTTAAAAAAAGAAGCAAACTCACCTAAGAGAACTAGATGGCAGGAAATAATCAAATTGAGAGCTGAAATCTACAAAATAGAAACAAAGAAAACAATACAAAGATTCAATGAGACGAAGAGTTGGTTCTTTGAGAAACTCAACAAAATAGACAACCCTTATCCAAACTAACCAAAAGGCAGAGAAAGAATATCCAAATTAACAAAATCAGAAATGCACAGGGGGACATAAAAACAGACACAGAGGAAATACAGAGAATCATCAGGTCATATTTCAAAAACCTGTACTCCCAAAGTTGGAAAACTTAAAGGAAATGGACAACTTTCTGGATAAATATCACTTACCAAAATTAAATCAAGACCAGATAAGCAAATTAAACAGACTTATAACTGCTGAAAAAATAGAGTCATCAAAAGTCTCCCCCCCACACACACACAAAAAGCCCAGGACCAGATGGTTTCAGCACAGAATTCTACAAGACTTTCAAAGAAGAACTAATACCAATACTCCTCAAATTATTCCACACAATAGAAACAGAAGGAACATTGTCAAACTCTTTTTATGAGGCTACAATTACCCTACTACCCAAATCACAGAAAGACATTACTAAGAAAGAGAATTACAGACCAATCTCACTCATGAACATTGATGCAAAAATACTAAATAAAATACTGGCAAACTGAATCCAAGAACACATCAGGATCATCATCCACCATGATCAAGTCACTTCATCCCAGAGATGCAGGGATGGTTCAACATACAAAAATCTGTCAAAGTAATCCACCATATAAACAAGTTGAAAAATAAAAACCACATGATCATCTCATTAGATACCGAAAAAGCATTCGACAAAATACAATATCCCTTCACGATAAAGGTCTTGGAGAGAGCAGGGATACAAGGAACATACCTAAACATAATAAAGGCAATTTATAGCAAGCCAACAGCCAACATCAAACTAAATGAAGAGAAACTCCCAGTGATGCCACTGAAACAGGAACAAGACAAAGTTGTCCACTCTCTCCATATCTATTCAATATAGTTCTTGAGGTCCTAGCTAGAGCAATGAGACACCAAAAGGAGATCAATGGGATAGAAATTAGAAAAGAAGAAGTCAAACTCTCACTGTTTGCTGATGATATGATAGTTTATATAAGAGATCCCAAAAATTCTACCAAGGAACTTCTACAACTCATAAACACTTTCAGTAATGTAGCAAGATACAAGATTAACTAAAAAAAAATCAGTAGCCCTCTTGTACACAGATGATAAAAGGGCTAGAGAAGAAATTAGAGAAACAACACCCTTCACAATAGCCACAAATAGCATAAAATAACTCAGAGTAACTCTAACCAAACAAGTGGAAGTCTTGTATGACAAGAACTTTAAATCTTTGAAGAAATAAATTGAAGAAGGCACCAGAAGGTGGGAAGATCTCCCATGCCCTTGGGTAGGTGGAATTAACATAGTAGAAATGGCAATCTTACCAAAAGCAGTCTACAAATTCAATGCAATGCCCATCAAAATTATTCACAGACCTCAAAAGAACGGTACTAACTTCATATGGAAAAGCAAAAACCCAGGATAGCCAAAAAATCCTGTACAATAAAAGATCTTCTGGAGGCATCATAATCCCTGACTTCAAACTCTACTATAGGGCAACAGTACTGAAAACAGCCTGGTATTGGCATAAGAACAGACAGGAGGACCAATGGAACCGAATAAAAGACCCAGATATCAATCCACATATCTTTGAACACCTAATTTTGGACAAAGAAGCAAAAAATATCAAATGGAAAAAAGAAAGCATATTTAACAAGCGGTGCTGGCGCAACTGGATATCAACATATAGAAAAATGAAAATAAACCCATATCTATCACCATGCACAAAACTCAAGTCCAAATGGATCAAAGACCTCAACATAAAGCCAGCCACACTGAACCTTATAGAAGTGGGAAATACACTTGAACGCATTGGCACAGGAGACCACTTCCAAAATAGAACCCCAGCAGCACAGACAATGAGAGAAACAATTAATAAATGGGACCTCATGAAACTTAAAAGCTGTCAACAAGACAAAACAACAGCCTACAGAATGGGAAAAGATCTTCACTAACCCCACATCAGACAGAGGGCTGATCTCCAAAATATACAAAGAACTCAAGAAATTGGTCACCAAAAGAACACAGAATCCAATAAAAAAAAAATGGAGTACAGACCTAAACAGAGAACTCTCAACAGAGGAATCTAAAATGACTGAAAGACATTTAAGGAAATGTTCAACATCCTTAGTCATCAGAAAAATGCAAATCAAAACAACTCTGAGATTCCATCTTACACCTGTAAGTGCTTTCTGCTCAAGCATGAGAACTGAGTTTGAATCCCAGAACCCACATAAAAATCTAGGCATGGTGGCCACATCTTTAACGCTACCACCACAGAGGCAGATCCTGAGGGGTTCTTGGCCAGCCAGTCTAGACAATCAGTAAACTTTGGCATTATTGAATGACCCTGCCTTTAAAAATCAACTGGCCTGGTATGACGCACACTTAATCCCAGCTCTCAGGAAATGAAGCGCCAGATCTCTATGAGTTCAAGGCCAGCTTGGTCTACATATGGAGTTCCAGGCCAGTCAAGTCTACATAGTGAGACCTTGCCTCAGAAGGAAATAAAACTTTTAAAACAGGAGGGCTGACTGAATGGCTCAGCAGGTAAAGGTGCTTGCCACCAAGCCTGATGACCTGATTTCAATCCCTAAATCCCATGCGGTGAAACGAGGGACCTGACTCCCATAAGTTGTCCTTTGGCTGCCGTCTGTGCTGGGAAATATTAGTTAAAGATGTTACATTCTTTTATGCTGTGAATATTTGTTTACTGTTGCAAAGATGTGTTAACTCTGTGAAGCTGTGTTACTTTGCCTGCCTAAAATACCTGATTGGTCTAATAAAGAGCTGAATGGCCAATAGCTAGTCAGGAGAGGGATGGGGGGATGGTGGGCGGAAAGAACAAATAGGAGGAGAAAAGGAGAAGAGGGAGGAGAGAGAAAAGGAGAGGAGGACTCCAGGGACCAGCCATACAACCAGCCATGGAATAAGAAGGAAAGAAAGGTATATAGACTAGAGAGAGGGGAAAGCCCAGAGTTAAGAAAAGCTAGCTAGAAATAAGCCAAGCTAGGACCCGGCATTCATAAAGAAGAATTCATAAGCCTCCATGTGTTTACTTGGGGGCTGAGTGGTGGGCCCCCAAAGAGTAAAAAAAAAAAAAACCAACTACACAGCTGTACACTGCATCACACACAGGTGTACACACAGATAGATAAATACGTGGAATAAAAAATAGAATGGAGAGTAATTGAGAACACGCCTGACAATGGCTTCTGCCTCCTCACATGCGTGCCCAGGTACACACACACAGACACACACACACACACACACACACAAGAGCCAGGCACAGCGGTGCACATCTATAAGCTCAGTAATTCCGGGGGCAGAGGCAATAAGATCAGAATTTCAAGGTCACCCTCAGTTTATTTACTCTGGCCCTGGCAAGTTTGAGGCAAAGGAGGGAGGGAGGAAAGGAAGAAGTGAGAGAGAGAAAAGAAAGAAGAAATGAGACATCGTGGGAGGGGAGGGAAGGGAAGGGAAAGACCGGAGCGGAAATCTCAGCCCCGTCAGCAATATCTGAATGGGATTGTTTGTCCCACTCCCCTTTCTAAACCATCAGTAGGTCCTGACCCTCCCAGTTTAGCTCCAGGAGTTCCTCGGGGCTCTTAGGAATAGCACACACATTGCTCGATTTAGCCTGCAAGGGGCGCCCTGTACGCCTGGCCTCCCGCTTGTCTGTTTTCCTGGAGCCCAGAACTGGGCAGTTCCAAAACCGCAGCCGATCCCTAGACTCCTGGCCTCCAGGAGGCCTCTGGCAGGGCTGTGACCATTTTTCCAACACGCCAGGAGAAGCGGAATGGAGCTGGCCACTAGGTGGCAGTGAAGACCCACCAGCGGTCCGAGATTTGTCTTTAGTAGCTGGGGCTAAAGAGAGACAGGGAGCATCAGGGCAAGGGCTAAGAACAGACTGGGACCCCAGAGGGCTTTATAGGGTCTTGATGTACTGTGCGCCCCTGGCGTCCACAGGAGAGTGAAGTCCAAGCCCCACCGTGTCCTCCAGTCCTTCCCAGGCCCGGTAGTTATTCCGTGACCTCCCCGAAGATACAGAGACAAGAAGCAGGGGTCAAAGGGAGTCAACTCAAGAACCATCCCAGGCTGGGACACGTGTGGTGTTCTGGGTCAGTTACCTGAAGTGTGATATCTGGAGTTCATTAATTATCATTAATTATAGCCTCTGACCCCCTGGTGCAGGGCACACCATCCTCTTCCTCATCCCAAATACAGCTCTGCAAAGGAAGGGTTCATCAAAAATGGGGGTGGGGTGTTATTGGTTATTTGTTGGAACAGAGTCTTCCTATATAGCCCCTTGCTGGCCTGGAACTCACTATGTAGACCAGGCTACCCCCTACCCCCCCCCCCCCCGCCGCCGCTGAAGTGTTGGACTTAAACGTGTGCGCTACTATGCCCAGTTCTTTTTTACTTTTTTTTTTTACTTTTATTGACTTTTATTTGACTTTTATTTGACTTTTTATTTGAGGCCAGCCACCCCAGGATACATAGAAGAATTTTATCTGCAAATGTGCTGAGGAGACAACTCATTTGATTAAGTTTTTTTCTGGAAAGGAAGAAGGCCTGAAATTAAGCCTCAGCGCCCATGTAAAAGGCGTGTGGTGGCGTGTGCCTGTGTGCCCACAGTTCTTCTTTGTTCTTTTTTCTTTTTTGTTTTGTAAGATAGGGTTTCTCAGTGTAGCCTTGGTTGGCTGTCCTAGAGCTCTCTCTGTAGACCAGACTGGCCTCGAACTAGTAGAGATCCACTTGCCTCTGCCTCCTGAGTGCAGTGCTAGGATTAAAGCCACCACCCAGCTTTCTTTTTCTTTTTAGTGTACATTGGTGTTTTGTCTGCATGTATGTCTGTGTGAGGGTGTCAGATCACCTGGAATTGGAGTTACAAACAGTTGTGAGCTGCCATGTCGGTGCTGGGAATTGAACCTGGCTCCCTGGAAGAGCAGTCAGGGCTCTTAACCACTGAAACATCCTCCAGTCTGTCTCCAGTAGAGACAGGTGGATCCCTGAGACTCACTGACCGGCCGTTCTAGTCAAATTGGCAAACTCTAAGCCAGTAAGAGACCCTGTCTCAAAAACCAAGGTAAAAAGTCGCTGAAGAAATACCTTGTGGCCAATCTCTAGTCTCAGTGTATACTCCTGTGCACATGCGCAGAAAAGAAAGATAAAATGTCACATTGCATCCCCACGGAGATGTGAATTCCCCTGTGTCGGTCTCACAAATCCTGGGATTAAATCCTAGGCCACCACTCCATGACCATTCATGTTATTTTTTGAGACTAGGTCTCACTATTCTAGTCAGGCCAGACTCAAACTCAGGATCCTCCTGCTTTAGTTTCTTCTTTTTTTTTTTCCTTAAATTCTTTTAATCCTAACACTCTGGAGGCAAAAGCAGGCAAATCTCTGAGTTCAAGGCCAGCCTGGTCTACAGAGTTCCAGGACAGCCTGGTCTACAGAGTTCCAGGGCAGCCAGTGCTACACAAGGAAACCCTCTCTTGAAACAAACAAATAAAAAAAAAGGGTGTCTAGAAAGTGGCCTGGGAAGAGAGTGGGCAGACCATCACAAAGCAGGCAGAGTCAACACCCATTTCCTCCTTCCCACCCGGGATAATAGCAGCTCAGGTTCCCATTTCTATTTTCAGCCTCTCTGCCAGTCTCCTGACTTATGTTTTGCTTCCTGTTAAGTAAAACTTCAATCCCTATTCAGCTTCCTTGCTGCATCACCGTTAGTGTTCGTTTAGCTCTCTGTGATAACGGAAGGTGATGGTACCCAGTCATTCCAGCCCTTGGGAGGCAGAAAGATGTCGGATGGCTTTCTGTGTACTGTGAATATATGTTGTTCTCATTGGTTGATAAATAAAGCAGTCTTTGGCTTATGACAAGGTAGGATAGAGCCAGGCAGGAAATCCTAACAGAGATTCAGGAGAAGAACGGTGAAGTCTGGGAGACACCATTCAGCCACCCAAGGAACAACATGAAAGCAGACTGGTAATGCCTTGGCCACGCGGCAATACTTAGATGAATAGAAATGGGTTAATTTAAATGTAAGAGCTAGCTAGTGATAAACCTGAGCCATTGTCCAAACATTTATAACTAATACTAAGCCTCAGAGTAGTTATTTTAAAAGTGGTTGTAGCGCTGGCTAGTGGGGTTGCACACCTTTAATCCCAGCACTCGGGAGGCAGAGGCAGGTGGATCTCTGTGAGTCTGAGGCCAGCCTCAAGTTCCAGGACAGTCTCCAAAGCTACACAGAGAATCCCTACCTTGAAAAACCAAAAAACCAAACCAAACCAAACAAAACAAAAAACAAACAAACAAAATCAGCTGCAGGACCAGGCAGGACAACGAGCCTCCCTTTAAGGTAGAAGGATCAGGACTTGAAGGCCATCCTTGGCTACATAGTGGGTTTGAGGTCATCCTAGGCTCCTGGACTCCTGGTCTTCAGGAAACACACATACATGCATGCATACACTCACACACAATTAGACTTCTATTTCTGTGAATTTTATGCCCAAAGATTCAACCACAGCACATGGAGACTATTCAGGGGCAACCAGACATAGTGATGCAGACCTCAGCACTAGGGAGGTGGAGACAAGAAGATCAGAAATTCAGGATCACCCTCTACTACATACAGAATTAGATGGCAGCCTGAGCTGCCAGTGACCCTGTCTCAAACTCCTCATTTTCCTCACTCCAAAAAAGGAAAAGAAAATACTTGAGGGGAAGGTATTGTGTCTGGACTGAACATGTGGAGACTTTTTTCTTCTAAAAAGCTGATTTTTTTTTATTGGTGTGTATGGTATGGTGTGTGTGTGTGTGTGTGTGTGTGTGTGTGGTCAGAGGACATGAGTGCAGTTTCCACAGAGTCCAGAAGAGGGCATCAGATCCTCTAGATCTGAACCCCCACGTGGTTGTGAGCCATCTGACATGGGTGCTGAGTCCTGCACTAGAGTCCTCTGAAAGAGCCACAAGCACTCTGAGCCATCTCTCCAGCATCTCGGACTCTTTTCTGCTCGTTAGTCCCTTGATAACACTATGGAAGCCACTGTCCTGCATCCACACTGTATGAGCCGTTACAAGTGTTCTAGACAATATTTAAAGCATATTAGGACGTGCACAGGTTCCAGGCTAAGGCTACACTGTTTTCTATAGGGAACTTGTATGGCCTTGGGGTTAGTATAGTTGGAGGCTCCTAGAACAATCCCCATGAATACATACATCACATGAGCCATATTGATTTGAGCTGTCATTGCTACAATGGCAATTGGAGGCAAAGAAATTCCTCTCCCCTTGGTCCTTCCCCCACTCACTTCCCAGAGACCCACTTCTGAAGAAGGTCATCACAGGCTGACGCCACGGAGACCAGAATTAGCTATTCCAGCTGAGCCCTCCTTCGCCACACGATCTTCATCAGCCCACTAGCCGACAGCAGAGACGTGAATGGTCCCACGCAAAACCAGCATAAGGAGAGGCCAGCTGAGCCCCGCCCAACGCCATGACTAATGGAGCCAGGGATAATGATAGAAGTCGAGGGTGAGGCAGAAACACACTGGGGAGCTGTCGTGCAAACACACGACCTCAAGCCAGGCATAATGGCACATGCTTGAAATCCCAGCACTTGGGGTGGGTGTGAGGGTCAGAAGGGTCATGAGTACAAGGCTAGCCTTGGTTACAGGAGAAATGCCTCAAAGAAAAAATTAAAGAATTTATTTAACTTTATTTTATATGCATTGGTACAAAGGTGTCAGGTCCCCTGGACCTGGGGTTACAGACAGTGGTGAGCTGCCATGTGGGTGCTGGGAATTGAACCTGGGTCCTTCAGGAGAACAGCCAGTGCCCTAATGCTGAGCCATCGCTCCAGTCTAGAAATTTCTTTTAACTAAGAAAAAAATATCAAATTTAAGCCAGGCAGCAGTGGCACGCACTTTTAACCCAGCACTTGGAAGGCAGAGGCAGGTGAATTTCTGTGAGTTTGAGGCCAGCCTGGTCTACAGGAGACTCGTCTCAAAACAAAAAGCACACATGGCTTCGTATTCTGGAAACAACTGAAGGACTGTTGCGCATGCTCCAGCTGCTGATCCCCCCCCCCACACACACACACACACACATGTCCTCAGAACAGTGTCTGATTCTAGATGAGCCAGGTGACCGTCTATCCACCAACAGCAGAACAGTAGGCTGAAGGATTGGATCCCTGGCTGGTCCAGAACCCGCTGCCTCGTTGTGGGAGCATGAGGCTGAGAGCGGCCGGATGCCTGAGGAAGCCCCCGGATGTGAGACTGCGGTCCATTGGCCATAGGTGCCCGAGGGTGGGAGGAAATTAGTCCAATGAAGAGAATGAAGTGTATTGCAAGATTAAGAACAATAAAGAAATAAGCTGAAGAATTCGGAGACTGGCATTGATCAGGAGCTACGAGGCAACCCTGGCCTGGAGGAGAAAGGGCAGGAATGGTGGTGCCGAATTCAGTAGACCGGAAGCTAAGGACAAGACTGAATGGCAGCATCGGACCCACAAGCTGTGGGAGTCCTATGCGAAGCAGGACTCGGTTACATCTCCAAGACGAAGGGGCAATGTCTAAGTGTCCGGCGTCAGAGACACGGAGGCATTCTTGTTTCAGAGGGGGAGCTCTATATTAACCCTGCACCTTGACGTCCCGTTAGTTGACTTCAAGTTACTAATTCCAGAGGTCACACCATGAGTCAATAGTCTTGCTGATGCTCTTCATTTCTCCTGGTTGGATTGAAAATCATAGGAGACACACTTCTGGGGACATCTGTGACGGTGTTTCCAACAAGGCTCAACTGAGCAGGAAGAGCACCCTGGATGTGGCCAACTCCATCTGCTGGTCCAGGAGTCCCAGACTGGAGAAAAAGTGGACCGCAGACAAGCCCGCTGGGCTCGGCATTCATCTCTTCTTCCTGAGGGTGGATGCAATGTGACAACTGTCTCATGTTCCTGCAGACGTGCCTTCCCGGAAGTTAGAACACAGGCCTGCACCTTTAGAGTCAGATCCCAGAGGCTGAGCCAAGCCAAACCTCCCTGTGGCTTTCTTTGGAACAGAGACATAAGAGGCAGGCTATACCTTGAGGTGACAAGCTCCCAATTTTGTTTGTTTTGTTTTGGTTTGATTTTTGGTTTTTCGAGATGGGGTATCTCTGTGTAACAGCCCTAGCTGTGCTGGGACTAGGTTTGTAGACCAGGATGGCCTCAAACTCACAGAGATCCGCCTGCCTCTGCCTCCAAGCGTTGGGATTAGAGGCGTGCGCCACCACCGCCCAACAACAGCTCCTGATTTATGATACCTGGCTCCTCCACATTCTCAGTCACCCATAGTATGTTGACATAATCACTTCCTGCCACCCCAAAAGAAGTTTGCGGAATTAGTCCAGAGACCCTCCTTCATGGGGTTTGCTGGAAGATAACTCTGAAGGCTCCGCTCTGACCCCTCCCCTGAAACCCCACGGTTTAGCCTCTCTTCAATCCCCCCACTTCTTCCACGTCTGTTTCTCTGCGTCTCTGTCTCTTTCTCCTTCACCTCTCTTTAACTATTAGTGAAGCTGTGGTGTCTGCCTAATGCTCTCCCTCCCGCCTCGAGCCCCATCACTGCTAAGTCCTTGTTCTAAAGAGCCCAAGGAGTTGAGTCTCTTTCCATACCAAATGCTGTAGTTTTGTTTCTAGTTCACTTCCCAATGGCCACCGTGGGCCACCTCACTCTCTGGGCTGGAACAAACCTGCCCGCCTTAAGTTGTTACTGTCGCAGAATCAAGAAAAGTAAGGAACAGTTGGGCAGTGGTGGCACACACCTGCGTTTGGGAGGCAGTGGCAAGCCAGCCTGGTCTACAGAGCGAGTTCCAGGACAGAGAGGTTCTGTCTCAAAAAAACAATAAGTGAAAGTCAGGAGCGTATGGCCCACCAGCTTTGCAGTAGGTGACACCTGTCTCACGTCACAGTACAGATGTTTAAGTGACAACAGATGTTTGCAGGGACCCAAAGGCCTCGGGTCTTTAGATGTCTCATTAGGGACCAAGATGGGCTGCATGCCTTCATATTACATCTGATTCCTTTGCTGGCGCCACCTTAGCACGGGGCTACTTGCCTCTGTGTGGAGACATGGTGTTTCGTTGGGAGAAATGATGCAAAGCCAACGAATAGACTTTCCTTCAAGGCTATCTTGCAGACTGAAGATGGAGCATGAACATGCGTCAGGAGAGAGTAGGGAGAGAACACAGGATTAACATATGAGGGCAGGGGGGATGCCGCAGGGTGGAAAGGAGCTTGCCATCAAACCTGCTGACCTGAGTTCGATCCCTGAGACCCGAGAACTGACCACCTCAAGTTATCCACCGACTCCCACGTGCTCCATGAGTCCCCACCACTGTCCCACCCAGCAAATGAAAACTAAATAAATGTGTGAAAGAGGAAGACTACAACTGTCCTCACCAGGGCTTCACCTAGCTAACAGGGCATCCACAGAGACCCCAGGAACGGATGAACGGGAGAGGCCTTAGAGACGGTGTCCGCCGTCGGAGATGATCTTGTCGCTGTTCACTAGCCCATGTCCACCCTCGGGACTGTCTTCCAGTTCTTCCTCTTCTTATTTTTAGCCACTTTGTACTTATTTGCGAACTCATGTAGATGTCCAGGGACAGTCTGTGGGAGTTGGTTCTCTTCCATCAGAAGGGGCTCAGGGATCGAACTCTAGCTGTCAAGCTTGCCAGCAAGCCCCTAACCCACTGAGGCGTCTCACTATTCTTCCATTTTTGTTAAATTTTTTATTTCACTTAATCATGTACATGTGAATATGCGTGCATGTCAGTGTGTGTGTGTGTGTGTGTGTGTGTGTGTGTGTGTGTGTACGTACTTGAATGCAGGGGCCTGTGAAGGCCAGAAACTGAAAATTACAGGCAGCTGTGAGCCACCCTATGTGAGTGCTGGAACAGAACGCAGGTCCTCTGCAGAAATAGTACCCACTCTTAATATCTATGACCCTGATGGTCACAATGTATCTTTTTAAAAATAGCTTTGATTTATGACCTTTTTGGTTGTTCCATAGCTCTTAAAATTTGATGAAACCATTTCTATATTTGGCTCCAGAATAGACTCTTTGAAACGAGAGCTGTGGTTTGTGTTGAAAGACCATGCCTGTCCTCCGCCCCCTTTTGGTTTTCCATTTTGTTATGCTCGTTTATTTACTTGTGTCTATGTGTGTGGGCGCTGGCGTGGAGGTCAGAGAACAACCTGCAGATGTCAGTTCTCTGGTTTCTCCCTCTACCCCCTGGGGCCAGGGGTCAGACTCAGTTCTCCAGGCTTGGCACCTCCGTCCTGGAGTTCTATCTTTTTTTTTTTTTTGTAAGACCAATCTCTCTCATTATTCCTATCGTGGATCTGTAATCATTGCTGCCCCCTCGTGGTAGATGTTATGTAAGCAACACTATTGTTTCTTTGGGGGCTGGATTCATTGGGCTTATCAAATAAACGGTTTCTTGATTACATCTGCTTATTTTTCAGGAGTCTTTTTTGTTTGTTTTTCGAGACACGGTTTTTCTGTGTAGTCTTGGCTGTCTTGGAACTCTCTCTATAAACCAGGTTGGCGTCGAACTCACATAGATCTGCCTGCCTGTGTCTCCTGAGTGCTGGGATTTAGGAGTCTATTAATGCGTATACAAAATCGGGGAAGAAGGGCTGGGGCTGTAGCTCAGTGGTAGAGCACTTATCACTCATGCATGAGGCTGTACGCTCATTGCCCAGAACTGCCCCCCACACACACACACAAAAAAAAAAAACCAAAAAAAAACTTATTGGAAAGAATATCTGAAGTTGCCCCCTGGAACCCAGCAAACTTGGGATTCAATTCCCAGCTCTCTCTCTTCCCAGCAGTGACTTCACTGGGAAGTGACCTCACCTATTAAAGCACGCATAGCTCAGAAAGGATACTCCAGTTGTCCACCTCTACTGGAAGCACTGTTCTAACTGTAGAAGGCTAAAGCAGATCTCAGTAAGGCATCATGGAATATGCCTAACTCTTGAGTCCCTTCCCCACATCTTTATTCATCGACAATCGAGCTCCAGAAGGTGCCTTGCACTGTCTTCTGGGCCAATTCAGGTGGCAGAACTCAAATTTTAATCCTCTCTTTACTACTCCATTGTGTCATGCAGGGACCTTCCACGACTCAGTTTCCCCTTTGGCATAACAGAGTCAAACACCAAGTGGTGTGTGTGAGAGAGAACAGGGCTCTACGAACCAGCAGACGTTGTCACAGTCATTACAGCTGATCGGACTGAGAATGCAGTTCAGTTCAGTTAGATCGAGTCCCTAGGTTCAAGCCCTAGTACTGCATAAATTGAGGGAGGTGACGTGTGCCTAAAATCCTGGCACACTGAAGGTAGAGGACCAGGTGGAGATCAGACTCACTTTGGTTACAGAGTGAGTCCAGGTCAGCCTGGGCTACATAATTTGGTCTTTAAAGCAGGAGTGGGGAGGCTCTCAAGGCCCCACCCCCTCTCTGAGGAGCTACTTGTAGGGTAAAAGAGCCAAAAAAACCTACCCAGACTGAAACCAGAGCCAGTGAAAGAAGCCCACCCTGACCCTAAAACCAGAACCAAAGAAACACGCCTTGACCCTGAAATCAGAGCCAAAAGGCTAAAAGGGGCCAATGAAAGAAACAAAATCTGCCCCTGACCATGAAACCAACCTGAGCATGAAACCAACCAATCCCTGAGCACGAAATCTAGCCAATCTGATCTTTTCCAACCTCAAGAGAATTGAAATCTGACCATTTCCCACCCTGAAAAATCTCCACCCTGGGAAAACGCTGCCCCTAAGAAGCTCTATATAAGCCCTGTGCCCGTTCAGTCGCTGCTGCCTTTTCCACCACGGCAAAGGTGGAATTCTTTAGATTCTTCCTTCCTAATGAATCTCTTGAATGAGGTTTAGATGAGAAGTGGAGAAGTAACTTTGCACAGGCGCTGGAGCAGAGCAGAGCTGAGCAGGACTGCAACAACTTTGCTGAGGAAACTCCCCTGCCGGGCCAGAGCTGTTGTGTTGGGGAACCCTTTCCCAGGAGCAGGGCTGTAAGCTGCTGCGTTTACAATGACTTTGTGGTACTCCTGGCCGCCAGGATCCCTTTCCATCTGAGCTGCAATGCTTACACTACTGGCAGCCAATGATTGCTGGAAGAGGAAGAGAAAACATTTTCTCCAGTGGTGTAGCTACTGATAAAGAGCCCTTGCTCCGTAATAGCCTTAGCCCTGATCCTGAACGCGATTTTAATGAAACTCACGGGGTCACAAAAGAAAAAAAAGAAAAGAAAGACAAAGATAAAGAAAAAGGGAAGAAAGGAAAGAAGGAAGGAAGGGAGGGAGGGAAGGAGGGAAGGAAGGAAGGAAGGAGGGAAACTGAGATGGGAAGACCAGAGTCTACACGACGACACGAGTCTTCAAGATGCCCGACAGTAAAGGTACGTGTGTATACACCTACACATACTTTCTCACAAATTAATAGCAAATAACGTCTAAAAATAAAAAGGAGTAACAAGAGGGCTCGGATGGTAAAGGTGCTTGCTGTTAAACCTAATAACCCAAATTCAAAGCCCAGGACCCACAGGTCGGAGAAAACTCCCTTAAGTTGTCGTCCGTCCTCCACAAGTGTGACACACACGTGCCCCTCGCCTACACTCAAACAAATAAACAGATGTAATTAACTTTAGAAAAATTAATAAGTAAAAAGAGAGAGAATAGAAGGAAACTGAAACCTGGGCAAGAATACTCCTGAGGAGGTAGTCTGGTTTGCCGCAGAGGGCGCGCTGAAACTACAACTCCCGGCCTCCTTTGGGCCGGTAATGGCGGATGGCCCCACAAGATTGGTCCTTTCTCCATGGGGCGGGGCTTGACAAGGGCCAGCTTTTCACTGTTGCCAGGGGAGACCGCCGCAGGGAGGCGGAAATTGCCGAGGCGGGCTGTGAGTGCCGAGGCGGCGCGCGGGAAGGTCTGGCGGCCATGGCGGCCCCGGGACCCGCGAGTCGCTTCTGGTGCTCGTATCCCGAGGTCCCCTCCGCCACATTCTTCACCGCCCTGCTCTCGCTGCTGGTGTCGGGGCCCCGCTTGTTCCTGCTGCAGCCGCCTCTGGCACCGTCGGGGCTGTCGCTGCGCTCCGAGGCCCTGCGCAACTGGCAAGGTGAGCAGCGACTGGGCAGGGATGACGCGCTTTCTCAGCCCGGGACTTCATCTATATCCCCCCCACCCCCCCACACTGCCAGGCAGCCCCCAGCCTCCGTGCCCATCACTGTTCAACCCACTTGGGACTCCGGCATGTCTTGTCCAAAGCCTCATCATCATTTTCGCCAATTCCTTCCCTACCCAAAATTGCCCCTGCATGTCACCCCAGATTCATTCATTCTTTGATCTCGAGGATGAATACCTTCCTTCGCTCCTCCAGTTTTTGTAAATACAGACCCCCATCTGCTGAAGGCCTGAGCCCCTCAGGAACAAAACAAACGTCTCTCACCGTCATCGTGACAGTTGAACTTCGTCTCTTGAATGGTTTTTCCTCCTGAGTCTAGAATTTTCTGCTGCGTATTTACCTTAATCCTGACTCTTAATTCCAGCTCACCGGAAGAAGGAAAGAGGCCGTCTTCCGCCCCTGGTAAAGTGCTTGTTTGCACAGGGGAGAGAAATTTCTCAGACCAATTAAGTCTGTAATCATGCTTTTCTAAAAGACAGGATTCCTAGTCTTTGTTTCTTTCTCATTTTTTCCTGGAAAATCCCGGTTGTTCCCAATGTAACAGAGGCCTGTACATTCATCTCATGTAATCCATGTAATCATGACAGGACATATTAAATTGCCTGTTTACCAGAAATTGAGGCTGGATACAGAGAATCCCAGAGCTAATGCATCATAATATTGAGAAAGGAACCCAGCCTTTTGCTTTTAGTATGTTGTTTTAGAACCAAGGTTTGGGTATATAATTCACATGTCCTTATATAGATATAAACATGTGTGAGTCATTTAATTTGGGATCTGTGGGGTGATGGCGCACGCTTTTAGTCCCAGCACTCGGGAGGCAGAGGCAGGCAAATCTGTGAGAGCAAGGCCAACCAGGACTACACAGAGAAACCGTGTCTTGAAAAACAAGACTTCAATATGAGGAGTATCCAGCAAATAAGGCTTCAGGAGATAGTCTGGCTAGGCGTTATGCTCAAAGCTGAAACTTCCGTTTGCGCTGGATGCGTGAAGCATGCTCAGTGAACTGAAAGTCAGTCTAAATAAGGCACATACCCTCTTTCTTTTCTTTTTCCTTTGAAAGAGAGTCTTGCTATTTCTTTAGACCAGAGTAATCAAAACGCACCATGTAACCCAGTCTGCCCTCAAGGCCATGATCCTCCTGCCTCAGCTTTCTGAGTACCAGGACAAAGACATCCTATGCTTACTTAACCCTATTTGTGTGGGTGTGGGGTTCATGAACAAATGGAGATATGGGACCTTCGAAGGACTCGGGTTTGACCTGTTCCATCACAGTGAGGAAATTCAAGCTGTGAGGATATGAACATTGGAGTCAGCTGAGCCCAGGCAGCCTGGTTATGATAAAGCTAAGATTCCCCTCCAAGTCTTAACACTCCTAAGAATGACACTGTTGTTTGATCCATCTCTCTCATGTTAAGGTTTCACCCCACAGAGATAGGTCAGTACCTTAGAGAGCACCACGCCTTTAACCCCAGCCCTGGGCAGGCAGAGGCAGGTAGGTGGATCTCTATGAGTTTGGGGCCAGCCAGGGTTACATAGTGAGTCCCTCTCTCAAATAAACAAACAAAGTACATTAGAGCTCTATAAGGTAGTTCCGCAGGTAAGGGCACTTGCCACCAATCGTGAGAACTGCAGTTTGGTCCCTGGTGGAACTGACTCCTACAGGTTTTCCTCTGAACTCCACAGGGGGGCCGTGGCATTCCCGTGTACTCCCATATACCCACAAATAAAT
The DNA here is from genome assembly GCF_018167655.1 of Microtus oregoni. NCBI lineage: Eukaryota > Metazoa > Chordata > Mammalia > Rodentia > Cricetidae > Microtus > Microtus oregoni. The sequence goes on along the minus strand of NW_024543062.1, from coordinate 8,347,334 downwards.
AAAAGATTAAGTTTTAAAAAATTATGTATGTTAGCGATGACTTATGTTTAGAAAAAAAATAAAAGGAATAAACCAAATAGGATGGCAGGCACTTGTAGTCCCAGCACTCAGAGGCTGAGACAGAAAGATGGCGAGTTGCTGGCCAGCAAAAAAAAAAAAAAAAGGCCAAGTGTGGTGACTTACACATATAATCCTAGCCCTCAGGAAACAGGAGCTGGCCTGGTCTACATAGCAAGGTATAGGCCAGCCAGAGCTGCATAGTGAGACCTTGTCTCACAACAGAGAAAGAAAAAAGGACGTTGCATCTTACAGCATATAAATCTTGGCTGAACAGTGCTCTTAGCGAAGACTTCTAATTTCTGTATATTATTAATGATACCATTATAGTCCTTCTACACCACAAAATAATTCATGATTCCTTTTTTCTTCACCTGAACAGCCTCTGTGGAAGGAGAGGCCAGAATCACAGATGAGGAGACACACTGTTAAGTGACACCCACTCAGTCATCCCTGAAGCTGTTCCAATTAATTAACCCTCAGACTGCCTAGTGAGGTAGGTCAGTAGTAAAGTCGAAAATCGGAGGGCTGGAGAGATGGCTTAGCAGTTCAGAGAGCTTGCTTCAGCCCGGCAGTGGTGGCATATGCCTTTAATCCCAGCACTCCACTCGGGAGGCAGAGGTAGGTGGATCTCTGTGTGTTCAGGGCCAGCCTGGTCTACAAAGCTAGTTCCAGGACAGGCTCCAAAGCTACAGAGAAACCCTGTCTCGAAAAATCAAAAGAGAGCTGGGCGGTGGTGGCGCACGCCTTTAATCCCAGCACTTGGGAGGCAGAGGCAGGTGGATCTCTGTGAGTTCGAGACCAGCCTGGTCTACAAGAGCTAGTTCCAGGACAGGCTCCAAAACCACAGAGAAACCCTGTCTCGAAAAACCAAAAAAAAAAAAAAAAAAAAAAAAAGAAAGAAAGAAAGAAAAGAAAAATCAAAAGAGAGAGAGAGAGCACGAGCTTGCTGCTCTTGCAGAGGAGCCAAGTTTGGTTCCCAGCACTCTATGTGGGGCAGCTCACAACTGCCTGTACCTCCAGCTCCAGGGGTCCAACACCCTCTACTGACTTCCACAGGTACCTGCACACAGGTGGCATATGCAGATTCACAAAAATAAAAATAAGTCTTTAAAAGAAAGCCTAAAGCAATGTTATAAAGCATTTGACTAGTTCAGACAAAGCTGTCTTTTTCGCACATCAAAGTTGGTCTTGACAATCTTTGCTCCAGGGCCAGGAAAGAACAGAAGCTACATTATATGTTTATGTTTTGAATCACGGGAATTGCTCTTGCTAAGCCTGGCTCCAGGACCAGAAGGAACAGAGGTTATATGATATACTTACGCCTTGAACGGCGGGCACTACCCTCACTTTCCTATTCTGTTTTTGTTTTATTGTTGAGACAGGCTCCCGTGTAGACCATGCTGGCTTCAGACTCACAGAGGAGCCAGAATGACCCTGAACTCCTGATCTTCCTGTCTCTACTTCCTGAGTGCTGGGCTCCTAGGTGCGTACCACCACTTCCTGTGTGTGGCATATGTGGTGCTAGGAATGGAACCCAGGACTTGGTGCACACTCGGCAAGCACCCTACCAACTGGGTTCCAGCTCCAGCTTCAAGCCCCCCTACCCCAAGCTGGCTTGGGACCTGGTTGCCCCTCAGAACAGCACCGCCTCGGACCGTTAACCCAAACCCATCTTTAGTTTACAGGCTAGTGACCTACATCTTCGTCTACGAGAACCCAGTCTCCCTGCTCTGCGGTGCCATCATCATCTGGCGCTTTGCTGGCAACTTCGAGAGGACCGTGGGCACTGTCCGCCATTGCTTCTTCACCTTCATCTTTACCGTCTCCTCCGCCATCATCTACCTGTCGTTCGAGTCGGTGTCATCGCTGTCCAAGCTGGGTGAGGTGGAGGATGCCAGAGGGTTCACCCCCGTGGCATTTGCCATGCTGGGAGTCACCTCAGTCCGCTCTCGGATGAGGCGGGCCCTGGTGTTTGGTGTGGTGGTGCCCTCCGCCCTGGTGCCGTGGCTGCTGCTCTGTGCCTCCTGGCTCATTCCTCAGACCTCCTTCCTCAGCAACGTCTCTGGCCTTTTGATCGGCTTATCGTGTATCCTTCCTGGAAGGGAGCTACAGTGTGAGGCTACACCGGGGTGCAAACTCACTTGGGGGTGTGGGGTGTCAGGTACACAGTCGCAGGCTCCTACACAAGCAGTCTGGGTTTGGCCCCAGCTTGGAAAGCCTGGGAGTCTTGGGCAGTTCTCCCCATCCCTGGATCAGAACTCATCTGGAAAAATTGAGTATGGTTGCCTGCCCAGGTCAACTCAACACAGCCACTTAGCAACTTAAGCTTAACTATACGGGCCTGCCTTTTTTCCCTCGTAAACTGAGGTGCAATCTTCTCAACTAACTTGAGTGTGAAGTTTCTCTGGAAGAGGGCCAGGGAGATGGCTTCCTCAGTAAAGCATCCGTGCAAGCGTGAGGACTCGAGTCATGGCCTTGGGACTTACACTCTGATCCCGTGCTTCAGAGGTGGAGACGGGTAAAATCCCTAAGGCTCACTGACCCACCAGCCAAGCCTAGCTTGGTAAATTCCAGATCAATTGAGAGACCCCAGTTCCTGAGGAGACCAGGCTGGCCTCTGATCTCCACACACAGGCACTCCCACATCGGAGAAGCATGAGGTGCCCGCACGCAGAGATGTTCGTGGACCGGTTAAGAGACGGACCTGGACTTGTGGATAGTTTTTCTATTTTTGCTGGGTTAAGAGTATCAAGCTCAGGGCATTGTGTGTGATTGACAGACACTCTACCACGGTGCTACATCCCAGCCCTTACTTTTCTTTCTTCTCAGAGAGAGAGGGATTGTAACAGGGTCTTTCTATGTTGCCCAGGCTAGCCTCAAACTCAAGATCCACCTCAGTTTCCTGAGTGCTAGGATTACTATCACTCACCACCGCACCTGGATCCACACCCCGAATATCAGTTTCTAGGTGATACTCTAAGGAATATCACTTCCTCCCTCCCATCTTCCCTCCCTCCCTCCTTCTTCCCTCCCTTCCTCCCTTTATTTTTTGATTTATTTTTGTCTGCGGATGTGTGCACCTACATGCTGGCACTTGAGGATGCAGAAGAGGTTGTCAAGTCCCCAGGAACTGGAGTTACAGGTGGTGGTGAGCTGTCGTGTCGATGCTGGGAACTGAACTTGGGTCCTCTAGAAGAGCAATTGCACTTTTAACTATGAAGCCATCTTTATGTTCCCCCGCCCTCAAAAGGTGACTCACTGTACAGCCCTGGATGGCCTGGAACTCAACCGTATAGATCAGGCTTGCCGGCCTCAAACTCACAGAAATCTGCCTGTCCCCGCCTATTGAGTGCTGGGATTAAAGGTGTAGGGTGTGTGCCCTACACAGGCTTGCCTCTTCTGTAGTTCTGATCAGGTATAAGGTAGCGAGCGCAGTTGGACCTGGAGCTGACTGAGCCGGAAGATGGAAGTCAGTCCTCCAGCTTCAGGAGTATCAGGGGTTAGCACCTGATTATTACCAAAACCATCCATTTTAGACAGGGCTGAGGATCCAATGTAGGCCCTCTGATACATTGGCCTAGTCAAGGCCCCACTGAGCTACTGGCCAACATTACCCTTATCTGGCTTTTATAAGGGATTGAGCTTCCTAATTAGGAATACTGAGATCCAGAATGCTTCAAAATCTGCAGTGTTTTGAGCATTAACACGACACAAGTGGGATATTCTGCCCCTGACCTGACTATAATCAAAGTAAGAACATGGATGCACCCAGAATGCTGTGTAAAGTCACCTCAGGCTGTGTGAGGTACACGTGAAACATAAATGGATTTTATCATGCATAGGCATGATATTCAGATAACCTCGTAAGCCCTGAGATATTTCACTCAAAACTGTTTTGGATAAGGAATGCTCAACCGGTACTTACCCCTTGATGCAGGCATAAACTAGTTGGCTTAATATTTGCTTCAGGACAGCTAGTAAGGTGTCCTGATGGGTAAGTGATGGCTGGCAAACCTGACAGCCTGAGTTCCAGCCCTGGGGCCTTTGCGGTGGATTTCAATCCCCCCCCACACACACACACACTGTGGTACACTTACGCCCGTGTGCATGTGCACACGTACAGAATATTTGTGTAATAAGTATTTGTTGAAGGGTGTATGAAACAGGCTTTGTAGCTGTGCAGACAGTGATGGAGACTATATGGAGAAAATGCTTCCAGAGAAGCTGCAATGAAACTTGCCATGTGGTGCATGCCCCATAACCTCAGCACTCAGGAGGCAGAGGGAGGTGTTTTAAGTTCGAGACCAGGCTACATACATCTTCCTCCTCAACAACCAACCACCTGAAGTTCAGTTGGCACACTGGAACAGAGTACCTCTGATTTGGAGCAGAAGTCTATGTGCGTGCCAGTCTCTGCATTGTATTAAGACTGACTTGTAGCCGGGCGGTGGTGGCGCACGCCTTTAATCCCAGCACTCGGGAGGCAGAGGCAGGCGGATCTCTGTGAGTTCGAGACCAGCCTGGTCTACAGAGCTAGTTCCAGGACAGGCTCCAAAGCCACAGAGAAACCCTGTCTCGAAAAAAAACCAAAAAAAAAAAAAAAAAAAAGACTGACTTGTAAACCAGCTGCGGTGGTGGAGCCGATGGTAGTAGCAGTGGTGTAGACACACACCTTTAATCCCAGCTCTCAGGAGGCAGAGGCAGGAGGATCTCTGAGTTCAAGATCAGCCTGGCCTACGGAGCTACATAGAGACCCCTGTCTTAAAAAGCCAAAAAGGAAAGACAAGAATGGCTGTGACTGATGGCCGTGTTTGGAAGGCCCGGGAGGTGCGCGTGAACTCTCATGCACGCTACACATGGCATTGTTCCCGTGAGGTGCGTGGATGGGACTGCTTAGCTCTCTGAGGGACTGGTGTACACAGCTGTGCCTCCCAGGGGTGGGCCCTCAAAGGGCATGTCAGCTGCCTCTGCCTGCTGCCTTCGATTTCACTTAATACACTCACCTCAGATGGCCTCACCTACTGCTACTCCCTCGACCTCTCTGAGCGTGTAGCCCTGAAGCTCGATCAGAAGTTCCCCTTCAGTCTCATGAGGAGGATCCCCCTGTTCAAGTACATCTCGGGTTCTTCTGCCGAAAGAAGAACAGCCCAGAGCCGGAAGTAAGTGGGGAATCCCTCGCCTTTGTGTTGTGTGGTTGGTTTCAGCGCTGGGGATGGACCCAAGGCATTGCCCATGCTAGGTTGCTCTGTCACTCTGCTGCCACCCACTCTGCCTTTGTTGGGTTTTTTTGCTTGTTAGTTTGTTTTTTGAGTCATAGAAAGTCAGGGTTGGCTTTGAACTTGGGACGCTCTTGTCTGTTGCTCTCAGATACCAGGCTATAGATATAATCCCACTGCCGGCTCTCATTCTCATTCCAAGAGCAACTGAAAGGTGTGGTTCACCTTAGCTAGGTCATCTTGGAGGATAAAGGAAGAGGGGAACACAGTTTCTGAGCTCTGTGCAGGGAAGGATTGTAGTTCTATTTCATCAGTAGAGCCCCTGCCTAGAATCCCCCAGTGAGGAGCTGGGGTGTGGCTCAGTGGTAGAGCCCCTGCCTGGAATCCCCCAGTGAGGGGCTGGGGTGTGGCTCAGTGGTAGAGCCCCTGCCTAGAATCCCCCAGTGAGGGGCTGGGGTGTGGCTCAGTGGTAGAGCCCCTGCCTAGAATCCCCCAGTGAGGGGCTGGGGTGTGGCTCAGTGGTAGAATACTTACCTAATCTTGGGAGGCCCTGGGTTCCAGCATTGCAAGTAAGGAAAGAAAATGCGTGCACAGATCTTTTCTGTACACTGCTGCGTGTGGAAGGAACCGAGTGTGAGTGGGCAAAGACAGAACTTGAGTGAAATTCTGAGTGATTTGAGGAGAGATAATAGTCTTAATGTCGTTTCGTTGCAATACTCTGCGGGTAGCGCTGGGCTGTGACACGAGGCATGCTTACACAGTCTGCTCAGTAGGTGACAGGGCAGGAAGACCTGAAAGGAGTTTCTTGTCTCTCCCAGAGGAAACTTTCTTGGCTCCCCAACGAGAACAGGTGAGGCTTTTTTTTTTTTCTTCCAGTTCTGGCTTGTTTGCTCTTAAAAGCTCCTAGGCAAGCAGCCAGAACTTGTGGGTCCTCACACCTTCTTTATTTTTTTTTTTTAAATTTATTTATTTATTTAGTAGACAATGCTTTGTCTGTGTGTCTGCCTGCAGGCCAGAAGAGGGCACCAGACCTCATTACAGATGGTTGTGAGCCACCATGTGGTTGCTGGGAATTGAACTCAGGACCTTTGGAAGAGCAGGCAATGCTCTTAACCACTGAGCCATCTCTCCAGCCCCCTCACACCTTCTTTATAGAGGAGGCCAGAGAGGACATGTGTTCCCAAGTAGCAGTCCAGGGACGAGCCCGCTGTGGCGCCTTTCCCATAGGGCCTCTGCCAGTTGTGTTCTTTCCAGCTGTGTTCCTCGGAAACTCTACAATCCTAGCACAATCACCCAGGAAGGGCATGGTGAGAAGTGAGGAGCCAGCATGGCTGGGGTGCTGTCCCTCCACGCCCAAGGTCTGCAGTAAGCTTTCTTCAGCTAGAATAGTTAGATTTGGGTTTGGGGGTCTGTGTTGTTTATTGTGTGTGTGTGTGTGTGTGTGTGTGTTTATTTGTAGACAGAGCCTCAGTAGCCCAGTCCTTCCTCACTAGCTGTTTAGCCAAAATGACCCTGAACCTCTGATGCCACTGCCTCCTCTCAGTGCTGGGGATTACAGGCAAACACCCCACGCCCAGATTATGTTGTGTTCAGGGCGGAAGCAGGGCTTGGTCCCACCTGTAATCTCAGCAGTTGGGAGGCTGAGGCAGGAGGATTTGGAGTTGGAGACCAGTCTGAACTACAGAGTAGAACCCCACCTCAGCTCACCACATCTAAAGAAGCCAAGGGCTGTGGACATAGCTCAGAGATAGAGTGTGTGCCTAGCATGCAAGAATCTCCTAGCAACTTGACAGGCCTGAGAGGTACAGACTTCCCCCTCAGAGTCTCCTGTGTGACAGCAGAGGGGTGGGGTCACAAACCAATGGAGCTGCCCTCGGGACCCAGAAAAAGAGTTCTAATCTAAGTTACACTTGCCCACCGGGAAGCTCTGTCACCTGTGCCAGGTTTGGACAGATGTGGAATGGGTAGCGCTCTGTGTCCCCTCTCTGTTCCTCACGTGGCAGGTGGTTGTAGGTTGCCAAGACTGCAGGTATCAGAACAGAACGTGATGTTTCAGGTGTCCTGACAGAGTCACCGAGAGCGTTACAACAGGACACGTGTGTTTATTTTAGTTAGCTGCCATGTGGGTTGTTTTGTCTCTGATTGCTCTTGTTTGGAAAGTTGGTTTGGCATAGAGTTTGGGTGTTTTCTTATAATAAAAATAGGGACAGTTTATTAAAAACGAGAGAAGAGGCCAGCAAGATGGCTTAGTGGATAAGGACATCTGCCACCAAGTCTGAGACCTGAGGTACATCCCTGGGGACCCTCATGGTAGAAGAAAAGAACCGGCTCCTGAAAGTTCTCTGATGCGCACACACACACCAACCATACATACACGCACACACACTAACCACACACATACGCACACACATTAACCACACACAAACGCTCACACACCAACCACACACACACAAACTAAACACACACACCAACCACACGAACACATGCACACACACCGACCACACATACACACACACCAACCACACACACACACACGCACACACAAATGCACCACACATACATATACCTACCACACACACACAAACTAAACACACACACCAACCACACATGCACACACACACAAACACACACACCAACCACACATACACACACACACAAACTAAACAAACACACCAACCACACATACACACACATGCACACACACCAACCACACATACATATACCTACCACACACACACACATAAATGGGAAATCATTTTAACAAGAAGGTAATGTACTGCACATCTTTAATTCCCAGCACTAGGGAGACAGGAGCAGGCAGAACCCTGTGAGTTTGAGGCCAGCCTGCTCTACATTGAGAGTTCTAGGCTGGCCAAGACCTTGGTGAGATCCTGTCTCAAAAGAAAAAAAAGAAAATGCTCCCAGAAGCAGGAGTGGAGTCGTGAGCTGGGGCTGGAATCAGGGCTGCTTGGCACATCCTAAGCAGGTGCTCCACTGAGCCACAGCCCAGCCCAGCCCTGTATTTTCAGAATTTTTCATTTGTGTGTGTGTTTACTGATCTAGTTGGTGGCATGGGACCTAAAAATGAGGCGGACTAAAGTCTGGCGCAATAGCCAGGTTTATTAGAGCAGCAGGCAATTTATACCCTAGGGTTAGGATGCGACATGTGAGTAAGGTGTTCGTCGGTCACGAGGACAAGCCACCCACAGTATGGAAGCACGTGAGTAACAGCAGCTGAAGTGAGCTCACTCACAGCCGCTGCACCTGGGAGGAGCGTGCAAACACATTCCAAGAACGACTGTTTGGAAGACACTGAGGGCACAAGAGTCTTCTTTCCTCAGTTTTCTCCCAGGCACTCAGAACGAACACTCGTGCAACTCTGTTCCCAGACTGTGTTTCCACGTGTACAGTCTTACCTAGTCCACATGAACCCCTAGATTTGATCCTGAGCACTACATGGCGGGAGAGGGGGTGTGGTGGCACCTGCCTGTAACCCAAATGTCTACACTGAGGAAACCTGAACTACACGGAGCTCTGCCCCTTCCTCTCCAAATGGATCTTTCTCTTCCCCTGAAACTTAGTGCTGGCTACGACTCCATCCCTGCTCTTATCTCAGGAAATGACATGCTGTACCTTGTCACTGCCAACAGAATGACTGTCTCCTCTCTTATTGTTTTCCAGGCTGAACCCTCCACCTGGCTCCTACCCCACGCAGAGTTGCCACCCTCATCTAACCCCAAGTCACGCTGTCACCCAGATGCAGCATGCGAATGGCCAGAAACTGGCCTCCTGGCCTCCCGGACACATGCCCAGCCTCCCTCCCTACCAGCCTGCTTCCGGCCTGTGTTATGTGCAGAACCACTTTGGTCCTAACTCCAATGCCTCCAGTGTATACCCCGCTTCTGCAGGGACCTCCCAGGGGGTACAGCCTCCCTCCCCTATCAGCTGTCCTGGCACTGTATATTCTGGGGCCCTAGGCACCCCAGAGGCTACAGGCTCCAAGGAGTCTTCCAAGGTTGCCATGCCCTAGCCAGTCTGCAGAGAAGGCTCCTACACGTTGGTCAGAGAAAGGTCCTGTCTGAGCGAGGAATTGCTTAAGGATTATGTGTTGAAGGGCATGCTGGTCTGTCATACCAGCTGCTTGGGAGGTTGAAGTCAATAGATCCAAAGGTCAAGGTCTGTCTGGGCTCCAGAACAAGTTCAAGGCCAGCCTAGGCTATGTATAACAAAACTGTCTCAAAATTAATAAAAATGGCTGGAACTGGGGCACTTTGGTAGACTGCTTACCTAGCATAGTCCTCAGCTCCCTCCTCCCCCCAAAAAGATTATTTATGAAATACCTCTGTGTGCCAGCTCTGTTGAGTACTTTGATAAATGTCCCTATATATCTGTGTCGTTTCCCCTCAGGTCAGCTCTAGAAAGTAAAGTTTACTGACCAGCTTTCAGACACAGGAAATAAAACAGCGTAGAAGGACATGCCTGTAAGCTAACTATGGTCAAGGCAGGATCAGACGTTGAAGGTCATCCCCAGCTACACAGTGGGTCTGAAGCCAGCCACTGGGCTGCATGAGAAGTAAGGCATTCTGGGGTCCCCTGGAGTCTTGAGGCACCACAGCCACTGCTAGGTTTCTGGGTTCCTAATCCAGTGTCCCAAGCATGAGAAAGTACAGTTGTCATTGGCTGCCAGGGACTTGCCGGTCCTACCATCCCATCCTGCTGAGTGCCTGTGAGTCCTTGCTTCTGTCTGGTGTGTCCTTGTACTGGACAGTCTGTAACCCGTCTTTCCCCTCCAGCCGTCCCTGTCCTGACTTCTGCCAGACCGTGATGACCTGCAGCAGCGTGCAGTGGTCCGCCCTGTGAGTTACCTTTGTATAAAACCAGCCTCCAGCCTGCCAGTGGTGCGTTGCTCTTCTGTTGTCGGTCCGGGTGGGTTGTGACTTGAACAGGAACGGGGGCGGTGACAAAGGGATCCCATCGAGTCTACACACAGCCTGTGCTCAGGGGTCAGCGGTGAGGACCTGATACAGGAAGTGGGTGAAAAAGACGCAGTAGAACGTTGCCCAACCCAGAGGTGGGTACAACAAGGGGCTAGCCAGGGTAAGCTAGTGAGATTGTCTGTAAAGTTTGGGTTTTGTTTCTCTGTTTTTGAATAAAAATAAGCTGGGCATGGTGTCACATGCCTTTAATCTCAATACTTGGGAGGCAGAGGCAGTGGATCCCTGAATTTAAAGCCTGCCTCATCTACATACATAGTTCCAGGACATCCAAGGCTGCACAGTGAGACCTTGTCTCTAAAAATAAAAGTTGAGTTTGGTAGTACCAACTTTTAACACTTGGGAGGCACGGCAGTTAGGTAGATCTGAGGTCAGCCAGGTCTACATGACTGTTTCCAGGGCTGGGGGTATGGCTCAGTGGTAGAGTGCCTGCCTAGCGTAGAAGTGGCCCTGAGTTCCATCTCCAGGACTGGGGGTGGGGGGAGATGATTTCCTGACCCCAAGTCCACCCCTCCAGAGAGGGTAGTCTGAAGACGGGCACATTCAAGCATCCGAGTGGCCGTTTGAAACCCAAGCAAACAAGCCAGTATGTCTTGACTAAAGATGGAACTACCTGATCTGGATTAGGAAATTGAGTTCACAGGCAAGGAGCCAGGTGCCCAGGTGGCATCTAGGCTTCCGACACAGCTAGAATCTGATGGGACCTGAGACTTTGGGCTCCAGCCATACCTGGCATTTTACTTGTAGTGGCACCTCCCAAGTACAGACAGATGTGTGCTCTTAGGCTTGGTCCCTCCACTCCAGATCCAGAAATGGGTGTAATAGGTACTGACTCAGTATGTATAGGTTTGTGTGTTCCTGGTTTCTCCGGCCTTCCTACCTAGGGTGGCTCACTGGCTAGAGCTGCCAATGCCACGCACCCTGGTTCCCTGGCAGCGAGGCTGTCAGAATTGTCAGGTCATCCTGTACCCCACAGCCACTGGCTTTACTGATGGGCTCCAGGGATGCAGAGGAATCGATAGCGCACAACAGTAGAGCTGGACTCCAGCTTCCCACACCAGCTACCCCTTGTTGACTTGCTGCCCCTAGATCTCTGTTCCCTGGGCTTCTCCATGACCTGAAACCAGTGCACAGGCGACCTGGAGCTAGGCCAGAGTGGAACCAGAGCTTGCCTGGAGGCTCCCATTTTACCTGCTTTGTAAACAGCCTTTACCACTTAGTCCCTGCAAATCTACCTCCCTTGGGGCTCTGAGCTGGAATTTCAGAGAATGAACTCCTCTGGGTCCCAAAGCATGACCTGCCTGGTGGGGGGCGGGGGGGGGGCAGGGTTTTCACTCCAGCCTGAACTATAATTTGTCTATGTGGATAGCCTCCAGCCACATATATTCCACAAGCTCCCCTAGGGCCTATGGGATCCCAGTCCTCCCCCATTTGCCAAATCCTGGCCCCAGGCTGGGGTCAAAGCCGTGCCATGAAGATCTGTGCAGGGGACACGTGCAGGCCTGCCACTCAATAAATGTTTGTCAAACAAAAGTCTACATGACCCTGTCCCAGGCTGCTTAGAACAGTGAGGAAATGGATAAATAAAAATTGCTAGCTGGGCGGTGGTGGTGCACACCTTTGATCCCCAGAGGGATCCCCAGGTGGATCTCTGTGAGTTCAAGGCCAGCCTGGGCTATGTAGTGAGTTCCAGGACAGCCGGGGCTACACACAGAGAAACCCTGCCTCAGAAAAACAAAAAAGAAAAAACTTGCTGAGAGCTGGGGAGAGGGCTTAGTGGGTAAAGTGCTTGCTGGCCAAGCCTGAGGACCTGACTTTGGAACCTCCTGCACTTCCATAAAAAAACAAGTGTGACCTCTCAGCCCTGTAACCCAGTCTTGGGTGGTGGATTCCTGGAACTAGCCCCCTGGCTGGTCTAACCCAAACTGTGAGCTCTCATTTCAGTGAGAGAACCTGTTTTAAAAACTAAGGTGAAAAGCAATTGAAGATATCCACACATCAACCTCTGGCCTCAAGTGCCCACACTGGTGAAGGTGCCCACAAATGCGTGCCCATACCCTCATACCCCAGGTACAAAAGAATTGGCATGGGGTTGGGGATGTAGCTCAGTGGTAGAGGACATATCTAGAAAGCTCAGCTCCACGCCAGCACTGAAGGGGAAACAGTATCCACCTGGTGCCTTGGTGGACGCTTTTAATCCCAGCCATAGGGAGGATGAAGCAGGGGTTCTGGGCTACATAGCCTTCCAACTCTTCCAGGAAACACCTTGACCCCTGTTCCTTCAGCCTAAGTGAAAGCTATCCTTCCCTACCCTCAAGCCTCTATCCCCTCAACTCACTTCCCATTCCCAACCAAGGCCCGACCAGGCTTGCAGACATTAGTTTGCCCTGCTTCCCAGCTGGGGGCTGCAGAGAGGCAGAATCATGCCCTACAGTCAGCCTCTCTTCCCCAGGGCAAGCAGTGCTCTGAGGCTGCTGGAGGAGAGGTCCCAAGCTCTGCTCCAGCCTCAGCCAGAGGGAAGCAGATCTTCCCATGGAGAATACAAGCTATGGGCTGGGCAAAGTATTACCAGCCAGAGGTGGTAATACCAGCATGGAGATGGTAGGACAGGCAGGCAAGAGCGTGGCTAGAAGGGAAGTGGGCTAGCTCCAGGCTCAAGCAGCTAAATTAGCCCAGGAGGAGAAGAAGCCTAGAACACATGGTTGTCACACAGGATGGTGGCAGAACTACAAGTCTGGATTATCTCAGAGTCGAGACCTCCTTCCTGTCTACAGGTACCTGCTGCACACTCAGGTGGGTGGCAATGTCAGCCTAGCCTTGGTGGAGCAGCCTGAGGGGGTCCTCTTAGTTGGTGAAGGATTTCCAATCATGCAAAACCACATCCTTGACCACAAAAATAGAATATCAGATTGAACCAATATGAAGCAGAATTTGAGATAATTCAAAAACTGTCATTTTGGGGACAGGATCTCGTGATGTAGACCTAGCTGTCCTGGAACTACTTGATGTAGACCACACTGGCTTCAAAGTCAGAGATTCACCTGCCTCTGCCTCTTGTGCACTAGAATTAAAGGGGTGCACCATCACACCTAACAAAAATGTTTAAAGATTAATGTCTGTGTGTGTGGGTGTATACAAGTGCATTTGAGTGTCTGGAGAAGCCAGAGGGAGGTGATCCCCTGGAATTGCAGCTGTAGGCAATGGTGAGCCACGAGTGCTTGGAACTCCGGTCCCCTGCAAGAGCAGCGCTCATAACTGCCAAGACATCTCCCAGGCCATAAAGTCTGTTTTATTAAACAGAGCAAACAGATTTATTAAGGAAAATTAAGAAAGCACTCCCCTAGCGTGGGAGTGATCCTGAGAGAGAAGAATCTGCGAATCTGGCTTTTTTTTTTTTTTTTTTTTTTTGATAAAGGGTCTCACTAGTAGCTCCAGCTAGAGTTTACTGTGTAGCTGTGTAGACCAGGCTGGATTTGAACTCATAGATACCTGCCTGCCTCCCCCAAGTGCTAGAATTAAAGGCATGTGCCACCACTTCCCAGCCCTGGTCCTGATGACATTTTGAACATAAATCTTTTTTCTTTCTCTTTCTTCCATCCTTCCTTTCTTCTTTCCCTTCTTTCCTTCTTTCTTTTCTTTCTTGCTTTTTGTTTTGTTTTGTTTCATTTTTGAGGCAGGGTCTCCTGTATCCCAGGCTCGCTTTGAACTCACTATATACCTGAGAATGACTTTGAATTCTGATCCTCATGTCTCTGTATTTTGAGTGTTGGGATTACCCAGTTTGTGCAGGGCTAGGGATGGAAGCCACCTCTTTGTGCATGCTGGGTAAAAACTGCCCACTCGACTACAGCCACAGACCTTTAGAAACAGATGTGAACTACTGGGTTAATAGAAAGAAAGGCACCTGGGTAAAGTATAAGGCATGCTGGATTAGGTGAGTGTAGGCGTCTTTTAAACAGTCACACTTAAAGGTCCTTTTCCTCCATTTAGATTATAGAGTCACTCCCGAGTTACCGTGGGTGAGAATACAGTCTGATTAAGATAAAAAAAAGTCATTGTGGTGCATGTCCTTAATCCCAACACTCAGGAGGTAGAGGAGGCAGTCAGATCTTTGTAAATTGGAGCCAGCATGGTCTACATAGGGAGGTCCAGGCCAGCTAGAGCTACACAGTGAGACTTTATAGCAAAAAAAAGAAACGGAAAGAAAAGATAAACTCTAGGGAGTGTGGGCTAGAAAGATGCCCTTTTACAGTAGATGGGATTTTTGAAAATTGCAAGTTTACATTTGGGAAGGAAGAGTCTCATGTAGACCAGGCTGGCCTCAAGGTATGTAACTGAGCCAAGAACTACCTTGAATTTCTGCTCCTCCTGCCTCCACCTCCTGAGAAGCACCAGTTGCAGTTTACATGACCACAGGCTGAAGCCAAGGCCTGCTGCATGCTAGGCAGACCTTTACCACCTGAGCTATATCAAGGATGAAGGCTGGAGCTCCAGGAAACATGGACTGCAGGTGAGTGAGGCAAGCCTCACAGTGGGTGTTGGGCCCTGAAACTCTTGAGGCCCACAGTGGTATGTCCCTTTATGCCTGGACAGATGCCAGCTACAATAGCAACACTCCAAGTTGAACTTGAAGTATGGCTTCTGAGGGATCCAGTGCCACCTACAGAACAGGAGACAAGGCCACTTGAAGCCTTATTGGTTTTTATGAGACAGTCTTAGAATGTGTTCTAGACTGACTTAGAACAGAAAATTCTCCGCTTTGGTGAGTGCTGAGATAATAGATGTGTACACGCTGGGCTTACAGCTGTTCCGGGATAACAGATGTGCACACGTTGGGCTTACAGCTGTGCGGGGATAACAGATGTGCACATGCTGGGCTTACAGCTGTGCCGGGATAACAGATGGGCACATGCTGGGTTTACAGCTGTGCTGGGATAACAGATGTGCACATGCTGGGCTTACAGCTGTGCCGGGATAACAGATGGGCACATGCTGGGTTTACAGCTGTGCTGGGATAACAGATGTGCACATGCTGGGCTTACAGCTGTGCTGGGATAACAGATGTGTACACACCGGGTTTACAGCTGTAAGGGGATAACACATGTGCATACTCTGGGCTTACAACTGTGCCGGCATAACAGATGCACACACCGGGCTTACAGTTGTGCCGGGATTCGAAACCCCATTCTCTATCTCAGATGGAATTTATGGGTCAACATTCTTCATGGCAACCGGATTCCATGGCCTTCACGTAATTATTGGCTCCACCTTCCTAATTATTTGCCTACTACGACAATTAAAATACCACTTCACATCTAAACATCACTTTGGCTTCGAAGCAGCAGCATGATATTGACACTTCGTAGACGTAGTATGACTATTCCTATACGTATCCATTTATTGATGAGGATCATACTTTCTTAGTATAATTAGTACATCTGACTTCCAATCAGTTAGTTCTAGAATAACCTAGAAGTAAGTAATTAACATAATACTTATTTTACTAGTAAACATCACCCTAGCCATCATCCTAATTTCTGTAGTCTTCTGACTCCCTCATCTTAACATCTACACTGAAAAAGCTAATCCATATGAATGCGGATTTGACCCAATAAGCTCCGCTCGGCTACCCTTCTCAATAAAATTTTTCCTAGTAGCAAGCACCTTCCTACTCTTTGATCTTGAAATTGCACTACTTCTCCCACTACCCTGAGCGATACAATTTCCCAATATAAGTATACCAACAATCATAGCATTTATTCTTATTACAATTTTAGCCCTAGGCTTAGCCTACGGATGAACACAAAAAGGCTTAGAATGAACAGAATAATTGGTAATTAGTTTAATTAAAATTAATGATTTCTACTCATTAGATTATGATGGTATCATAATTACCAAAAAATGACACCTGCCGTACTTAACATCACCCTAGCCTTCTCTTTCTCTTTACTAGGGACACTCATATTCCGATCACACCTTATATCTACCCTCCTCTGTCTAGAAGGCATGATACTATCCCTCTTTATCCTAGCCACTATTACACCCTTAAATACTCACTCAATAATCATATTCCCAATCCCTATTGTTATCTTAGTATTCGCCGCCTGCGAAGCAGCTGTTGGGTTAGCCCTATTAGCAAAAATCTCAAACACCTATGGCTCTGATTTCGTTCACAATCTAAACCTTCTACAATGCTAAAAATCATTTTTCCATCATTCATGCTCCTCCCCCTAACCTGACTTTCAGGTAACAAAAAAGTATGAATTAATGTAACAACCTATAGCCTTCTGATCAACCTAATCTCGATTAACCTTCTATGACAAAACAACGAAAACAACCTCAGTTTTTCTACCATATTCTCCGCAGACCCCTTATCAGCTCCACTTCTAGTTCTAACAACCTGACTCCTTCCACTAACACTCTTAGCCAGCCAAAATCATATCAAAAAAGAACCTGAGCACAATAAAAAACTATATATTTCCTTACTAGTTTGTCTTCAAGTTCTACTTACCATAACATTCTCTGCCAATGAACTCATCATATTTTATATTCTATTTGAAGCTACCCTAATCCCAATCCTTATTATCATTACACGATGGGGGAATCAAACAGAACGTCTTAACGCAGGAATCTACTTCCTATTTTACACCCTAGTAGGATCAATCCCACTACACACAGGGTTTACAGCTGTGCTGGCATAACAGATGCACAGGCTGGGCTTACAGCTGTGCTGGCATAACAGATGTGCCTATGCTGGGTTTATAGCTGTGATCTTCAAAAGCTCCTTATACTTTTAGCCAAGATTCTCAGGAAAGCTCTCCAAAGACTAGCCGAGCCTGTACTGTTTCTTATTCTTCTTCTTATTATTATTACATGTACTTGTTGGTTTTGTGTCAACTTGACACAAGCTACAGTCATCAGAGAGGAAGGAGCCTCAGTTGAGGAAATGCTATAAGATCCAGCTGTAAGACATTTTATTAATTAGTGATCAATGGGAAAGGGCCCAGCCCATCGTGGGTGGGGCCATCCCTGGGCTGGTGGTCCTGGGTGTTCTATAAGAAAGCAGGCTGAGCAAGCCAGGGGAAGCAAGTCAGTAAGCAGCCTCTCTCCATGGTCTCTGCATCAGCTCCTGCTTCCAGGTTCCCTCCCTGTTTGAGTTCCTGTCCTGACTTCCTTCCATGATGGATAGCAATGAGGAGTGTAAGCTGAAAACCCTTTCCTCCCCAACTTGCTTCTTCTTCTTGTTTCAAGACAGGGTTTCCTCTGTATAACAGCTCTGGCTGTCCTGGAACTTGCTTTGTAGTCCAGGCTGGCCTCGAACTCAAAGAGATCCGCCTCCCTCTGTCTCCTGAGTGCTGAGATCAACTCCACCCGGCCCCAACTTTGCTTTTCAGTCATGGTGTTTTGTTGCAGCAATAGAAATCCTAAGACATTATTACATTATGTGTGATGGGATATCCTTGATCCACAGTTCTCAAGTGGAGTCAGATTATCTTTACCCAGCATTCCAGTGGATGGCTGCCCTGACCCCCTGGATGGAATTCCTGCTCCTCTTGGGGGCCAAACTACAGCCCCCAGGGGCCAAAGATCTGAGCATCTTGGGTTTCTTGGGATGGGAAATCAGAGCGAGCTCCCTGTCTGTGGAAATCACAGGGGATAACTCTGTCTCAACTGTGCCCCATGCAGTCAGAAGCACAGAACCCACGTGTGTGTGTATTCTACACAGGCACATAGGAACACATACATGAACATTTTTGTTTTGTTTTTCTCTGTGTATCCCTGAACTGTTTTGGAACTCACTCCATAGACTAGGCTGGCCTCAAACTCACAGAGATCTGCCTGCCTCTGCCTCCCCAGTGCTGGGATTGAAGGAGTGCACCACCACCATGCTTGTTGTCCTGGCAACTTATTGGGACAGTGTGAGCTTGAAAAGTCACACACTCGCTTAGGGCTAGGTTTCTTCTGCCCACAGGAGCTCTCCAGACAGCCCACAAGGGGCACAGTTCCCAGTTCCCAGAAGCCTGAGTCCTGTCCAGACGGCACTCGGTCTTTCAAACTCACTCTTCCGCTCCCCTTCCCTTCTTGTTCATTCTTCCCCACACCCCGACACATTCATTCACCCACACCATTTCATTCATCCCCTCCCACCCTTTACCCACGCCACCACTCCACCTCCCCTTCTCCCATTCTTCCCCTCTCTGGTTCCCTCATCTAGTATACAGAGGACCTGTCAACAGGGTCTGTGAACCCGCAGCTCACCAAGGTCTAGTTCCAGTACAGCCTAGCAGAAGCACCAGGAGGCCTGGCTCCAAGAGAAGTCACTGCCCAGCCCATGCGGAACACGGCAGAGAGAGTTGCCAGCTAGACTACCAGGGGTGGCGGGCCTGGCCCTGGCTTGGAGTCCTTCTAGGCCTCTCCAGAATGAAATGCGGAGGAGAATGGAGGACGCGCGCTAGGGCAGATTCCCTCAGTCAGGCCTGACCTGAGAGGGCTGTAGGAGACAACACAGGGCCAGCAAGAGTGACTGAAGGTTCCACAGAGCCCAGGGTGGGAAGCCTTGCAAACCAGCCCAGGGAGTTAGGCTGGATCCCTTGGGTATCAGGGATCACTGTGAGGTTTCTCCACTTGTCCTCTTCGTACCCTAAGGGAGCCAGGGAATCTAAACCCAGCCTCTCCCATGGTCACACACTGTGGGAGACTCTTCATCACAGAAACCTTTGGGTCGCACACAGCAGCGAGACTTAACCACAGAAATGTCTGCACAGGGTGAGGCAGGTCTCCTGAGGTGAGCCTGCCATGTGACAAGCCGCTCCCCTGTCCCGGTAAGTGACCAGGGACACTCCTGTGGCTGGCAAGGCTCTTGTGCCTCCTGTTCGTTCTTCCCTGTCCCCCACACCCAGGCGGACCCATCAGTTACCTCCCAAAGCTTCAGGTGCATATAAAAGATAGCCTTCTGCCAGGCGGTGGTGGCGCATGCCTTTAATCCCAGCACTGGTGGGGGGGGGGGGGCAGAGGCAGGCGGATCTCTGTGAGTTCACGGTCAGCCTGGTCTACAGAGTTCCGAGACAGGTTCTAAAGCTACAGAAAAACCCTTTCTCAAAAAGCCGGGGGGGAGGGGGGGTGGGGGAGGAGGGGGGAAGCCTTCCAGGAGAGGTCTGGAAGGACAGACTTCAGGTGGCACACCCACCTCTCTTAAGGAACAAAGTTTGTCATCAGTCCCAGTTTCCCAGGGACGCTGTTAGGGACGGACAGCTCTCTGTTGTCCTGACTCAGTCCTGGGCACATCAGAAGTTATGGCTGTCTTCCTGCGTAGTCTGTCCATGTGCACCCCTCTCCTTACCTAGTGGCAGAAGTGGAAGGAGGAACAAGGGAAGGCTCTGGACCCTTCCAGGGGAGACTTGAAGAGAGGGAGCGAAGACATAATAACAGACCCCAGTCAACCTTCCTGGGAGCCCAGGAGAGAGTGTGGGTATGAACGGTGCCATGCCGAGTGAAACGAGAAGGTAGGTGGTGCCAACACACAGTACAGGACCCATGCCACACAGAGACCCTTCCCTAACCGGAGGCCTCACATCTGCCATGAAAGTGCTCTACCCCCAAGTCACACCTCTGGCCCCCTTTTCATCTGTTCTTTTTACAGGACAGGGTTTCTCTGTGTGGCCCTGGCTGTCCTGGGGCTGTAGACCAGGCTGGCCTCTGCCTCCCATGTGCTGGATTAAAATTATGTGCCACCGCTGCCCAGCTTCACTTTCCATTCTAAGAAAGGGTCTTACTAAGTTGCCCAGGCTGTCCTTGATCTCACTCGGTAACCCAGGCTGGCCTTGAACTTGTGGTCGTCTTGACTCAGACTCCCGAGCAGCTGGGATGACAGGCCAGCACCAACAATCAGGCGAGAAAGCATTTCTGGAGCCAGGGAGATGACTGGTTTTCCTTTTCCTCCTTCCTCCCTCCTGGAAATAGCAGCTCACAGTGCCAAGTCTTAGGTTGGCAGGGACTGGCTCACCCCTCTGCAGACTGCCAAGTCTGATTACCTGTGTTCAGTTCCAGGGGCCCACATGGTAGAACTTGTCCTCCACACACATGCTGTGGGACATACATGTCTCTGTGTGTGTGTGTGCGCGCGCACAAATGTAATTCTCAAAATTTGTTTTAAAAAGAAGGAAATAATTTCTCCCAGGGCAGGCTTAGTCAGGGATATGCATGCACTAAAAGGTCACCAGAGCCCTCTAGTGGGGTCCCAAGGGAGGAAGGTTTGTTATTGACTCTCCTCCCACAGTGAAAACCAACGTGACTTTATCCTTGTCCTGCCTCGACCTCTGCCCAGTGTGACCCAGCATATTGCGTCCTGAAGGTTGGGGACAAACTTTACCTACAGCCCAGCCTCTTAGCCTCAGTCAAGATAAAAGCCAGTCTGTCCGTGTACCTCGCCCCTCCCCGTGCCTGCCCCTGTCCCTCTCTCATCCCCCTCCCCCGCCCCATCCCCAATCCCAAGAGCTCTGCACCTGGAGCAGGCTCAGGTTTCCTGAGAACCGAAGACTTGGGAGTCAGGTTGCAATGTCCCCAAAGGGAGAATGAGGCCTGGTGCTCAAGTGGCACTTCACCCTGGGAAGCTCTGGGCTTTGGGTTTGGATAACAGCTTAACCGTTCTAGAACCGGACATTGCCCGTCCCCCTCATGAGCTTCGGAAAAGGGAGTTTAAGGTTGGGAGCAGCTCAGTGGTAGCATGCTCTACCAGCATGCGTGAGAACCTACATTCAACGTTCAGTCCTGGTCAAAGAGAAAGGGGAGGGTTTTGCTAGTTCATTAATTTTACATCTTTCAATTACATTTATTTATGGGGGTGCAAGCCACAGGTCACATGTGGAGGTCAGAGGACAACTCCCGAGAGTAAGTTCTCTTCTTCCGCCACCTGTGTCCTAGGAATCAAGCTCCTGTTACCAGGCAGTGGCAACAAGCACTGCTAAGCCATCTCAAATCAGCCCATGAAGAAATAAAGTTTAGATGGGATCAGAAAAACTGGCTCCATTTTACTTGAGGAGGTTCTGCGGAGGCTCCTGAGCCTGTATTCCAGACCTGAGAGGCAGAGGCACCCATCTCTACAGATGACCCTATGAGGTTCAGGGGAGGATCACCGCATCCATCAAGTCAGGGTCTGGGACAATGTCTAGCTAGGTGGCCCAGGCTGACTAGGGAACTCTCAGTAGGAGAACACACACACAATTATAAACCCTGCACTGACTCTAGAAGCTCATCTTGGTGCTCCGTGCTTTTCAACTCTTCCCTTGCCACCCTGGGTCTGGGTGAACTGAAGATTCCAGAAAAAGAAAGAAGGAGGTGGGGTGAGGAGCAAGGAAGAAAGAAAGGAAAGAGAAAAAGATAGGGGAGAGGAAAGGCTAAAGAAAGATTCTACAAGGTCAAGTAATAAAATGTCAAGATTGTGTGCGCCACCATGTGGTTGCTGGGGATTGAGCTCGGGACCTTTGGAAGGGCAGCCAATGCTCTGAGCCATCTCTCCAGCCCTAAAACTTTAAGATTATAGATCATCAAGATGTTAGCTGCCAGGGCTGAAGAGCTGGTTCAGGGATTAAGAGCACTTGCTGCTCTGGCAGAAGACCAAAGTTCAGTTCCCAGCACCCATGTTGGGTGATTCACAACTGCCTGTAACTCCAGCTCCAAGGGATCTGATGTCCTCTTCTGGCCTCTTCAGGCACTGTTCTTACACACACACACACACACACACACACACACACACACACACACACACGGGGGGGGGGGAGAGGGAGAGATTAAAAAATAAAAGCAAATCTAAAATTAAAAAGTTGCAAACCAAATAAATCCTGGACTGTTTCAGTCCCTTTGAAAGTCATCTATCATCACACCTGTGTCTGACCTACCAACCTTGTGACTACCAGGATTTCATAAGATACCCTTAGCAGATCCAATTCAAAAGCTAAGGATGCCGTCAGATTTTGTCTGAAGCCTATAGCAGTGTTTTCTTCACCTGCTGTAAGCTGCCCATCCATGGTTGTGTTTGGCTGATACATTTACTTGTTTCTCTCTCTCTCTCTCTCTCTCTCTCTCTCTCTCTCTCTGTCTCTCCCTCTTTTTTCTTTTCAAGACACAGTTTTTCTGTGTAAACCTGGCTGTCCTGGAACTCACTCTGTAGACCAGGCTGGCCTCGAACTCAGAGATCTACCGGCCTCTGCCTCCTGAGTGCTGGGATGAAAGGGACCTGGATCTTTGATTTATTTCTTTATTGTCTAACTAACAAAAATCACACGTAACCACTTCTACACTGGAACATGGAATTACAGATAATCAGAATCTATGTTCCCAGGCCACACCCACTCCTATTTGGCTCTGGAATAAATGAATAAATCCTGGTGTTGGGATGAGGGCAGACAACCCTAGTGGCCTGTGATGGGACTTCCAGGTTCCTTGTTTTCCAGGTTGTTGCTGATGGAACATTGAGTCCTGGCCTTCATCCCTTACTGAGTGCCAGGCATGTAGACAGCTAGCCAACATCCTCATGAGGACCCACGGGGAAAGGTGAGCCATCACACCCAAATGAAGGGTCAAGGCAAAGTGTGGCACTTTCTCCCATACGTCATCTGACTGGTGCTTATATGATGAGAAAGTGGTGGCAGGGACCAGACCCTCAACTGAAGAGAAACCTGCATCCTTCCTGGTGGGCCCGTGAATCCAGGGCTCAGGCGTAGCCCCAGGGGAGCAGGCTCCATCCTCTGGGTCTTTGCCCATGCCATTTCCCCTGCCCTCCAGTGTGAGATTACTCTGCTCTTAGCTTAAAAGCACCTCCGTCAGAGATACCTTCTAGACTAACTCATCCTGTCAGTCTATGGACTTTAGACTCACCCTGGGCACATCTAGTTAACTAGATGAAGTTAACCGAGGTGTGAAGATGTTCCTACGGGTGGGTGATACCATTCCATGGGCGGGGTCTCTGACAGAACGCACAGGAGAATGCTAGCTGGACTTCGACAGCCATTTCTCTCTGCTTTAGGACTGTAAATGCCATGTGACCACCCACCGCACGTCTTGCCGCCATGCCTTCCCGCCATTATGGATAGTAAGCCAAAATAAATCCTCCCTTTCTGAAGTCAGGCATACCAGGTGTTCTGGCCCAGCAGCAAATCAAGGAACTAACACGCTCTTCTGGGCTGCCTTATCCCAGACAGTACCATCTCTTTTTATTATTATCTATTCACTCATTCATTTTAAAAATGATATTTTGTGAGTGTGTGTGTGTGTGTGTGAGTGACAATAGCTGTAGGTATTGATTTTCCTCTTTTCACCATGTGGGTTCCTGTTGGAGCCCACAAGACAGACATACATATATATATACATACATATATGTATATATATGTATATATATGTATGTATATATATATATACACACACATACATATACATATACAGTGGATGCACAGCTGGCAGACCAATAGGCAGACCCACGGGAAGTGTATACATCCACATGGAGCAACTCGTTTTGCAGAGCTGCAGAAACACCTGTCTTTTGAAAAAGTCACTGTCATATCTGTAAAAAACCTTGTGAAGCCATGATTCTTCCCTTCAAAATGGAATTCCTTCCCAAAACACCTCAGCAGTGTGACTTCTATACAGGCAACAGACTGACCTTGCTCCATTCCCCCCATACCATGAGGCTTTGGAGTGATGGCGTTCACTCTTTGTTCTAACAGTCAGATTTACATAGAGTCAACCCCACAAAATTGCCAGCTAACAGACCACATAGAAATGTCTACAGAAGACAGGCACTGAGCAGGAAGGCAGCATGCCCCACCTTTGCTAACAAACAAACCTGGGGGTCCCCAAAACTGGTTATCACCAAAGAGATTCGTTGAGGAGAATGGGTGAACCCAGGATTCAGGGAAATTCAGTAACTTTATCTAATGGTTTGGGATGTCAGGTACTTCCCCTTGGATGCTGCTCTTTCCCGGGCTGGGTCACCTGTTCCTCTTTATCAGGTTCTACCCACCTCTCTTTGTGATTTTGCTATGCATATTATCATTGTCCTTGCCTATGGAATTTTCCGGCTGTGTCTGTAAAAACTAGAAACCTTGTCAAGATCAGCCCTTACTCCTCCTCCTTCTTCTCGCTACTTCTACTTCTTCCCCTTACTCTCCATCTTTCTTCTCTTTCTTCCACTTATTCTTCCTCTCCTCCACACCCACTTCACTTCATTTTTTTCCCCTTACACAAAAAATAAAGAAAATGCAAAGGGTAATGCGCTTAAGTTAATTCTTTCACCCTCAGATCCTCGCCTGCTTAGATATCTAATTCTGGACGGGGTGGGGGGTACCGAGGCTGGTACTCAAGGACCCCGATAGGTTCCAGGGATAGAACCCAGGTTTTTAGAGTTGGCACCAGCCACCTCAGTGCTCACATTCCTCTTTTTGTTTGTTTGTTTTTGGTGTGCGTTGGTGTTTAGCTTGCACACATGTCTGTATGAGGGCGTTGGATCCACTGGAACTTGAGTTACAGTTATGAACTGTCCTGTGGATGCTGGGAATTGAACCCAGGTCCTCTGGAAACACAGCTGAGCCATCTCTCCAGGCCCAACATTCATCTGTTTCTAAGACAAGGCCTTCCTCTGTTTTCTCAAATTTGAGATCCTCCTGCCTCTGCTTTCCAAGTGCTAGGATTACAGGTGTGTGCTGCCATGCCCAGCTGACTTTTACTTCTGGTAGCTCCTGCCCTCTCCTTCGCTAATCCTTCCCACACAGGAAGGCACCATCTGTGTGACCAGAGCCTTTGATTTGTTCATAACTTAATTCCCAGGGTCTAGCATGACTCTGGCCTGTTTCGTATTGGACCCAAAGCAGGCATTGACAAGACTGCCTGTACAAATGCAGTTACACACTGAACACACACCAGCCCTATCAGCTAGTGTTGCTATCGAGCCCATTTTCACAGCGCAAAACTGAGGCACAGGAAGGCAAATCATCCAAGATCCCATAACTAAGAAGTCAGGATTAAGGGCTAGGGAGATGGCTCAGAGGGCAACACCTCCTGCTGTGCAAGCATGAGGACCTGAGTTCAAATCCCCAGCACCCCACAGAAAAAGCTAGGCATAGCCTTTTGTATTTATACAAACCCAGAATTAGAACTGAGGTAAAGACAGGCAGATCTCTGGAGCTTGCTGGCAACCAACCTAGCTCCAGATTCAGGTTTTTGTTTGTTTGTTTTTTGAGACAGAGTTTCTCTGTGTTTCTCTTGGCTATCCGGGAACTCAAACTCACCGAGATCCACCTGCCTCTGCCTCCCAAGTGCTGGGATTAAAGGAGTGTGCCACCATCACCCAGGAGTGTGGTGGCCCAGCCTTAGAGAAAGAAGATGGAAAGTGATGGAGGAGGACACCTGATGTCCTCCTCCGACATCCACACATGTACATAGGGGAGCGCCGGCACGCACATGCATCATGCAAACACACACACACGAAGTGAGGATTAAGCTGGGCACAGTGGCTTGTCTTTGTGATCTCAGCACTGGGGAGGCTGAGGCAGAGAGGATCCCAAATTTAAAGCCAGTTTGGACACTTAATGAGACCTGGTCTCAAATCAAAAAGTGAAAAAAATCTCTGTGATATGTTCTGCAGTAGATCACCTGCCTAGAATCCCCCAGTGAGGGGCTGGGGTGTGGCTCAGGGGTAGAGGAGACTAGCCTAGCATGTGCAAGGTCCTTGATATTCTTAATATTGGGCGTATTTGGAGATAGGCTAAAGTGGAGTGTGGTGGCACAAGCTTGCAGTTTCAGCACTCAGAGGCTGAGGTAACAGAATCACAAATCCAAGGCCACTACACAGTGAGAGACACTGTCTTTTCTCACAGGCAAAACAAACCAACTGCCACAAGGATGGAATCCAAATGGCAGAGTGCTTGTCCTGGCTCCAGACCACAACAGGCTGCTGGGGCGCAAGAGGGATGTCATCATCACTAGAAATAGTTCCTGGGCCCAGACGGGGCCAGAGTGACTGACAGAGGTTCTGAGAGAGAGAGAGAGAGATACAGAAGCCCCTAGTAGCTGTTCAAGACAGGAAGAGCCACACAAGTCAGGGAGACAGATGTGAGAAGCCTCAGTGTTAGACCAATCTGGGTGTGAGGTGTATACATAGATGTGGGAGGATTCTAGGCAAGTGTGCAGATCTGTAGCTTTGTGTAATTGGTCTTTGGACAGGAACAAAGAGTTGCCTGCCCTGCTCCCAGATCATCTCAGAGCCAAGGGGAAATTCACGTCCAGAGCCCAAGTCCTCCCTATCTTGACCATACTCTGGCAGTCTCCGTCCAAAAAACCCTCAGCCTGTCTGTGAGGACTATAAACCTGTCCCCAGTCCTCCTCCTGAGAGTGGGCCACGCCAGGATTTCTGTCCTAGGACAGCTGTTGGCAGAATGGGAACTCCGAGTGTGAATACGGGCGTGTCAGAGGCCATGGTGAAAGCTGGAGAGGGTTTGGGATAAGAAAGGGAGCCATAAACCCATGGAGTTGGGCAGTGGGAATTGGCAAAGGCACACTCCAGCCTGGAATTCTGGGAACTCTGAATGCGAACTTGGCCACCCAGTTTATTGAAAAAAAAAGGGGGGGGGATGAGGTGGCCATCAGTAATTTGTTAAAATGTGTTGACCTGGCTTGCCCCATTCCCTTTTTTTCTGAGTTGGAGGCCAGCCTGGTCTACAGAGAGAGTTCCAGGACAACCAGAGAAATTCTGTCTCGAAACACACACACACACACACACACATACACACACACACACTTTGGGAGGCCAGACACAGGGTGTGACAGAGGATTTCATCACACTTGATGGAAGTGCTATGGTACCCCTGACTCCTCTCTCTCTCTCTCTGGCTTTCACGTGGCCCAGGCTGCTCTCAAACTCCCTAAGGAACTGAGGAGAACTTTTGATCCTCCTGCCTCCAACTCTTGAGTCCTGGGATAACAGGCATGATCCAGTATAAAACAGATTGAAAAAAAAATATCCATTTTTTATTTTATTTTATTTTTTTAAGGTAGGATTTCTCTATGTTCTTTGCTGTCCTGGATCTCAGGGCCAGGGAGAGGGCTCCATGGGTAAAGGCACCTTCAGACAAGCCTGAGGACCTGAGTTCGATCCCCAGAAACCACCTGATGGAAGAAGAGAATCTATCCTTGGACCTCTATACACACACCTTGGCATTTGGGTGCCCATGCCTACACATAAAAAGAGGTACACGCACTAAATAAAAAAAAAAAGGAGAAAGATCAAAACCTTACAAATGCTTCATTGATTATTTTTTTAGGATTTATTTTTATTATTGTCCGTGTGTGTGTGTGCTTCGTGTGTAGTGTGTGATATGTGTGTATGTGTAGTGTGTGGTTTGCGTGTAGTATGTGTGTGGTGTGTGAGTTTGGTGTGTGTGTGTATGAGTGTGAATGTGGCGTGCATGTTTTGGGGTGTAGGTGAGTTGTGTGTGTAGTGTGGTGTGTGTTATTACAGGCATGTGGCACTATAACCAGATAGCATTTTTATTTTAAACAAGAAGGCTCAGAGATGACATGAGTCATTTGGAGTCCCTCCCAATAGTAAGAACCGGAGGCTGGGGATCGGCTGACTCCAGAACTCTTTGCTCTTCAGTAAGGTGAGGAAGCTCACACTTTCTTTTTTTCGAGACAAGGTTTCTCTCTAACTGTGGAGCCTGTCCTGGAACTAGATCTTGTAGAACAGGTTGTTCTCAAACTCACAGAGATCCGCCTGCCTCTGCCTCCCGAGTGCTGGAATTAAAGGCGTGCACCACAACTGCCGGGTTTTAGCTGCTCACACTTCTGATCATGGTACCTGGGAGGCAGAAGCAGGAGGATTGCTGCAAGTTCAAGGAGCAGCCTGGGCTACAATGTGAGACAGTATGGGGAAGGGTGTGCTTGAGGCTAAAATCATGGGCACTGGCTCTAGCGCCCTCATCCTGCTGACCCCTGACTCTAGCGCCCTCATCCTGCAGACCCCTGGCTCTAGCACCCTCATCCTGCTGACCCCTGACTCTAGCGCCCTCATCCTGCTGACCCCTGGCTCTAGCACCCTCATCCTGCAGACCCCTGGCTCTAGCACCCTCATCCTGCAGACCCCTGACTCTAGCGCCCTCATCCTGCTGACCCCTGGCTCTAGCGCCCTCATCCTGCAGACACCAGGGCCTCACGCCCTCATCCTGCTGACCCCTGGCTCTAGCACCCTCATCCTGCTGACCCCTGACTCTAGCGCCCTCATCCTGCTGACCCCTGGCTCTAGCACCCTCATCCTGCAGACCCCTGGCTCTAGCACCCTCATCCTGCAGACCCCTGTCTCTAGCGCCCTCATCCTGCTGACCCCTGGCTCTAGCGCCCTCATCCTGCAGACCCCTGGCTCTAGCACCCTCATCCTGCAGACCCCTGGCTCTAGCGCCCTCATCCTGCAGACACCAGGGCCTCACGCCCTCATCCTTCTGATACCTCTACTGCAAAGATAGTCACCATGTTTCTAAAACCCAAAAAACCTTCTATACAAAGTGTGGCAAGTGCCATCCTCACAGAGTGACCCAACTGTGATGAGGGCCTAGAGAGATGGCTCAAATTGTTAGTAATATGTGCTGTTCTTACAGGGGACTTGAGTTCAGTTCCCAGAACCCATGTTGGAAGGCTCACAACCACCTGTAACTTTGGCTTCAGGGAAACCAACACCTTTTTCTGAGCTCCACAAACACACAAACACACACACACACACACACACACACGTAAAAATAGTAAAAAAAAAAGTCTTAAAAAGAGGGGGAGGGTTGTAATGAGATGCAAAGTAGTCCAGTGGGCAGGGAAAACTGATTTCCTGAAAGGAGGCCGCAACCTCAGTGAAGCCTGTGCTCAGGGCTGAGCGTGTTGAGCCTAACACAGAACAAGAGGATGCTGGCCCCCAAGAGGTGCAAGCATTTTGAACTGGGAGGAGACAGAGTGAAAGGGACAGGTGATCCAGTCTTGCAATTTTGGGGTTGTGTGAGAAGAAAACGCAGAAGCAGTGGAAGATTTAGCTGTTTGCAAATAAAATTATCGTTAGTCAAAAGAAAGACTGAGCCTACAGAGTGGTGTGGTGCTCAGCTTTAATGCCAGCACTCAGGAGGCAGAGGCAGGAAGAGCTCTGTGAGTTCGAGGCCAGCCTGGTCTACAGAGCGAGTTCCAGGACAGGCTTCAAAGCCACAGAGAAACCCTGTCCCCAAAACAAACAAACAAACAAACAAATAAAACAGAAACTCTTTCTGAGCTTCAGGCCAGCCAAGGCTACATAGCAAAACCCTATCTAAAGAAAAAAAAAAAGATAAAGATAGATTTTTAAAAAAATAGGAGGGAGGAAAGGAAGAAAAGAAAGAAAGAGGGGGGAAGGAAAAGAAAGAAAAAGGGAATGAATGAGGGAGGGAAAAGGAAGAGAGGGGAGGAGTCCTTGTTCCTGATGCAGGGTTCTGAGCCTCTGAGGAAGGACTGTAGGGAGCTGGACAGGTCATTCGTCCCTGTGAAACCCATCCCTAAGCAGCTCCGGACCCAGTGGGAGCCATGAACTTGACAGGACGGAACCGCTGTGGTTTTCAGGGAGGGCCTCGGTCATCCTAGAGGCAGCTCCAGAATCAAGTCCAGCCTCAGCATGTCCCCTGGCAGGGCTGGGAGAGGGCGTGTCTCAGGGCAGGTGTCTTCAGCCACACCTCTCTGGTTCATAAAGCGCCATGGAGAGGCTTAAGCCCTGGGACGTGGAGACAATCATTTGTACAGGACCTGGCTGTGCTTCTTGGCTCTGCCTGGCGTGCTTACACCCCAGATCCTCAGGTGGGTACCTCCTCAGTTTGGGAAAAGGGCAGCGTGAAACGGCGGAAGAGTCCGAGCCCGCAGGAGCTCCTGCATGCAGTCTTGTCCCTCTGATGAAAGCCTGGTTCAGCAAACCAGAGCTGAGCTGAGGTGACAAGTGGTTGTGTGCCTACCCCTCAACTCCTGCCATAGAGGAAGAGGGCAGAAACTGAGGGAGGTCCTTACTTGTACCCAGGCCTGGATTTGGAGTGGGAAAACAGTAGCTGGGATGCTGTGTGACTCCGGGCAGATGCTGCCACCTCTCTGATCTGTTTTCTCATCTGCAAAATGGGAAGCTAGGGGATGGTCTTTTTCTATCAGGCAGATAACCTCTGCATTAAGTTTCTGGCAGATGTGGGTTCCCCAGCCTCTTCTACTTTTTCATGCCACTGACCCTATCTTCAATCATCTGTGCAGTTTTTCTGATTTCCAGCCACAAACCCCAAAACTGAGGGCTGGCTATTTTGAGTCAGGGCTTTGTGGGTCACAGAAACTCCAGAAGATATTAATTCCTTCCTGGGGGCAGCCAAATATGTGTGACCAGTGAAGGAAATGGCTCTGAGTGAGACACACAGCTGCCTGTGCAGGTCTGGGCTTGCCAAGCAATCCCGAGGAGCCTGGTGGGCAGAGGGAGCCCAAGAGTGCTGGCTGACTGCAGGGCGAATTTGGGCCTGGGAGAGTCACTCTTATTTCTCTAGTTCTTATACCCCCAGGACCACACACACTCATAGTAAATGGGTATAAAATACATGCAGAGACTGGAGGTATGGCTTAGTGGTGGAGCCCCTGCCTAGAATCCCCCAGTGAGGGGCTGGGGTGTGACTCAGTAGTAGAACACCTGCCTAGAATCCCCCAGTTACACAGCACCTGCCTAGCTGATGCATGACCCTAAGGAGCTGGAGCTCAGTCAATGAGACCCTGTCTTCAAACTAGGATGTGCTCAGCATGTGTGCACTGGGGGTCAGACATGAGGAGGGAGCTTATAGGACTCTCTTCTGTGTTAATCGTTTAGAAAAACATGATTGGGAAATGAGGCCAGGCCTGCTTCTCTTCCCTCAGCCATAACATCATCTTTTTTTTTTCTCTTGGCCTGTTTGGTTAAGTCTACCTTGCCAAAACAATGAAAATAATCCTGTAATTGTCCCCAGATTGGATGGGAGGGCCCGGTCAGATTTCTTTCCTTGTGGGACAATGACCCTACTACCACCCTCATTCCGGAAGCAGAGGGTTGCTTGGAGGCCCCAAGCGCTGCCTCTGGGGTGAAGTCTCACTGAGACCAAATTTGAGTATTGATCCCCAACACTGAAATGTAAGGGAAATCTAAAGACAGCAGGGCACAGCTCAAGAGGCTGATGCCCTTGGGATTTCAGGGCTAGCCTATGCTACATAGCAAAACTTTGTCTCAAAAAGTAGAGGAAGGGGGAAAATGATGAAACATTCATGGCACACACCTTTAATCTCAGCAGAGGCAGGAGGCTCTCTGTGAGTTCAAGACCAGCCTGGTTTTCAGGGCTACACAGAGAAACCCTATCTCAAAACACCAAAAAAAAAAAAAAAAAAATGGAGGTAGCAACAAGAGGGTCCACTAGGTAACGGTACTCACATCCAAGCCTGATGACCTCATTTGATCCCTGAAACCCACATGGTGGTGAGAGTTGACTGTGGTGGGCAGTTCTCTGACATCTACAACCATGCTGTGTCACTCACACGCCCACCTGCGCACACAAGCAATAAAAGGTAGAAGACTTTTTTTAAAGGACTGGAGCTGTAGGCCAATGCTAGCTGCCATGCAGGAGGCCCTGGGTGTAACCTCTCAACATACACACACACACACACACACACACACACACACACACACAGAATTCTGAAAATCAAAAACAGTGGCTGGTGACAAGGAGTGTTTCATTGTTTATTATGTCGATTATCTATCAGTCAGTTGTCTATTGTTTGTTTAAGTATCTATCATATATCTATTTTTTCTGTCCACTATCTTTTATCTATACATCCATCCATTTATCCTTCCATTCATCCATCCATCTGTCCATCCATCTGTCCATCCATCCCTTCGAGACAGGGTCCTATGTAGTCCAGGTTGGCTACAAACTTAAATCGTCAGGGGTAATCTTGTCCTCCTGTGGTGGCATGCACCGTCATACCTGGTGTTAAGATGAGATGTTGGTAACTAAACCCAGGGCTTCATGCATGCCAGGCAAGCACGCACAATGGCATCTTGGCCCATGACTGTAATCCTAGCCTTCAAGTAGCTGAGATAGTGAGATGGGAGAACTGCTACAAGTTGAAGGCTAGCCTGGGCTACATGTGAGTTCTAGGTCAAGCTGGATAACACCCTGACAGTAAGATCATCAGAATGAGACCCTATATCAAAACCTGTGGTGTGTGTGTGTGTGTGTGTAGAAACCTCTCAGTGTCATTATTTGTGTTTTTGATGTGTATGTTACTGAGAATTGAATTTTAGGCATGCAAAGTTAAGTGCTTTACTGAGCCACAGCCCAGCCCCTCACTGGGGGATTCTAGGCAGGTACTCTACCACTGAGCCACACCCCAGCCCCTCACTGGGGGATTCTAGGCAGGTACTCTACCACTGAGCCACACCTCCAGTCCCTCACTGGCAGACAGAAGGTGAGCCCTCTATTGCTGAGCTATGTCCTTTGCCCCCCCCCCCCCATCGGGGGTTGTTAGGAAAGCGTTCTACCATTCTGTTACATCCCCAGCCCTGTTCTGGTTGTCTGTTTTGAAACAGGATCTCACTAAGTCCCCCATACTGACCTTGAAATCATTCTGTAGCCCAGCTAGGCCCTAAACATCTCCATACCCCTGCCTCAGCCTCCCAGCTGTATGGGACAGCAGACCTGTGTCACCAGGCCTAGCTCCCTGAAGGCTACTTATTGAGTGCTTGGCCTCCAGTTTCATAGGCAAGAAAATGGAGAAGCAGACTTTTGTGGTTCTCAAATCCTGACTGTGCGATGCTTCTCCGTTTTACTGTTTTCTACAGTGAACCCCTAGAGCCTGGCTTCCTGGGTGATGGGCACAGTAGACCAGAGTGCAGCCCTGCTGGATGAGCTGACCAGCTGGGGCCAGCTGGAGACACATTGTCTGTAGACAGTGCTGGAGTTCCCAGGCAACAGTTAACAGAACGGAATGAAATCTAGAAGGAAAGGCAGGGAGAAAATAGCTCCAGAAGTCCACAGAGGGCCATCAGCAGCTCACCTGCAGCTGAAGTATCAAGTCTCCTTTAAAACGCCACTCCTTTAAACCCAGCATTCGAGAGGCAGAGGCAGGCGGATCTCTGCGAGTTCAAGGCCAGCCTGGTCTACAGAGCTAGCTCCAGGACAGCCAGGGCTATGCAGAGAAACTCTGTCTTGAGCCCCCTCCTCCCCATATATGTAAATAAATCAATAAATATGGCACTCTTGGATGAGGGAGATGGTTCGGTGGGCAAGTGCTTGCCTTGCAAGCTTGACAGCCTGAGTTTGATCCCCAGAACCCACATCCTAAAGTGTGTCATCTCAGCGTTGGGACTGAGACAGGCAGGTCCATGACTTGCTGGCCAGCTAGCCTAGCAGAGCTTAATCAGTGAGTCCCAGGTCCCCAGTTAGAGACACTATATCACGAAACAGGGGTGACAGCTCCTGAGGAATGCCGCCTAAGGAAGAGCTCTGACTTCCACATACAGACAAACATGCAAGCATGGCCGCCAGTTTGAATTCTTTCTGTCTGGGCTACTTTTATGAGTTCAAGGCCGTTCTACATGACTTAATGAGACCCTTTCTAAAAATAAAAAAAGACTGAGGAAATCACGCAGTGGCAGAGCATTTGCCTGATATATGTGAGACCTTAGGTTCAATCCCCAGTATGGATAAAGAAAAAAGAAAAGAAAGGAAATACTTGCCAATCCGTAGGGTGTCCCACCAGCCATTAAACCAGAGTCTCTGGATGCAAAGTAGAAATGGAAATTATGTGATTGTGGTATGTTTGTGCATGCCTTGTATGTGTGGTTGCGTGTGCATGCCTGTGTGTGCATGTATTTCACATGTGGATGTGTGTGCATGGTGTGGATGTGTGTGCATGCATTGTATGCGTGAATATAGACACACGTGTGGACAACCTTGGGTGTCAGTCATTGCTTTCCACCTTGTTTGGGGCGGGGGCTGTCATTCTTCTCTTCCTAGGTCAGACTAGCCAGCTGGCCCTTTGATACTCCTGTCCCCACCTCCCGCTTTGCTGTAGGAGGGCTGGAATCGCACATGCGCAGCTACATACAGGTTTCCGCGGGTTCTGGGGATCAAAACGCAGTTCCTCACATTTGTGAAGGGCTTTACCCACAGAGACATCTCAGACACGGACATTTTAAAGGAACGTCCATCTTGCCCACGCTCAGTTTAAGTGCCGCTGTGTGAGGTGAGAACAACAGCCGAAATACCCAAAGCACAATGCTGCTGCGCCCGAACCGAGCAACGGTCGGTCGAAGAGGAGAGAGCAGCGACTGGCCAGCACAAAGCTCGATCCTTGAACCAGGCAGACCTCCCTGAAGTGTTGAAATTGCTTGTAGCCCTCCCTCCCCCGTCCCTCCCCCATCCAGGCCTTCAGTCCCTGCCTCCTTCCTTCCCCCACAAACCCAATCCCTCAGAACCATGTCCAAAGTTCAACAATCAAAGAGGCGGTTCTCAGGGACAAGAACAAACAGCGCCTTTTGCCATGGTTGATCATATTTCCAAGACCAACCTGACTGGGTGAGATCAGATAGATCCTGGGGTCGCGGGGGGGATGGGGGGGGAGCGAGGCTCGGAACCCAGCCCCGGGTGGTAGCGAGAAGGATTGGATAGTTTTTAATGTGCGTCACTTGACCTCCTAAGAAGAGGTTCTTGGAGCATAGAATTCTTCCCCCCGCCCACCCCCACTCTGTTCCTGGATCCGTTATGCAACCCAAGTTTCGACTCTGGGTTTGTTGGGAGCCAAGGGAGGCTTCACGGGGAAACAGGAGGGTGTCCAGGGCAGTGAGGGGGAGAGGGATTTTGAAAGCCACGCCTTCGCTCCTGCCTCACCCTTCACGTTTGTAGTCCACGTGCTGCGAGGCCGAGCAACCCCACTGCCCTCACTCCTCAGCGTGGCAAACAATCCCCTGATTCTCTGGCCCCAGATCTCCCGGGCTACAGCTGAATGTTGCTATGGCAACTATAACCTACTGGGAAAGGGTTTCTGAGGAGTCTCCCGCTGTGCTTCTGCTGTTAGCTTCTCCTGTGGTTCTTAGCCTCAGTTAGGAGCCTCTGGGCAGGCACTGGGCAGACATGAGCGTGGATGGGGAGTTGGTTGGTGACCCCGGGAGCCAGGAGCTGGTGCCGCCAATAGATTCATATTTCAGAATTCACAGATGTAGTCAAAGTGTAAGCCTCGAGCATCCTCCACACCTGGGACTTTGCTAGGAATACTGAGGTACCTTGGCATTAACCCCAGCATTCCGGAGGCTGAGACAGGAGATTCAAAGGCTGTAGGTCACCTGGCCAGCAAAATGGACCAGTGGGTAAAGGTGCTTACGGCCTGAAGACGAGAGGTTGGTCATGGATCCCACAAGATAGAAGGAGAGAACAGATTCTTACATGTCTTCCGACCTCCACAAGTGCATCATATCACGTGTGAGGGTGCACACACACCCCCCCAAAGCTGAGGGCTAGGAGCTGGGGAGACAGCTCAGTAGGTGAAGAGCTTGTTGCATAAGCATGAGGACCTGAAATTGATCTCCAGAGCCTGGGGAGGTAGACGCAATTGGATCCTTGGTGCTCACTGGCCAGTCAGCTAGTCAGTCAATGAACGCCCTATCTCTAGGTGGAGAGAGGCTGAGGAAGATTTTTGAGTCTGCCCTCTGGTCTCCACATGCATGTGCATACATGCGCATATACACCATTTTACACACACACACACACACACACACACACACACGGAAACTGAAAGTCAGCAGAGACTGCAGAGTGACTTTGTAATTCCTCCCAAAATCATCGCATGTTTTCAAGTTCCTTTATCTCCCCCAAACGCCAATGTTGAGACTTTCTTCTCCAAGTTTGCATACACAGTGAGATGCTCGCTACCTTTTCAGATGGGCTATCCTTCTGCAAAATCTTTGACTCGGTTTAAGCTTACCTTTGGGTGTGCCGAAGTACATCCTGGTAATAGCCACCTTTAGACACGAGCATCTAATCCTCCCCCCCGCCCCCTGAACAGAGATTATGGGATTGTGTTTAAAGTGTGATACCAGTAAGCCTACCTGTACTATCCTTTTCTTGTGAATCTACCGCCTAAGCTTGCGAGTTAATAAAGACAAACAAAGCGGGTGGGACACGGGAACCAGTCACCTCTAGCACAGTAGGAATGAGCCACCGGGAGCAGAGGGGAGTAGGGTGGGAGGAGAGGGGTGTGTGTGTGTGTGTGTGTGTGTGTGTAGGGAGGAAACAGCTCATCCCCCAGGAGACCCTGGAAGGACCACAACAGACTCTGTGGTTCTGTTGGTAAAGTCCTTGTTTGCTCTTCTGTCGCTGTGATAAAAATACCAAGACCAAGCCAGGCAGTGGTGATGCACGCCTTTAATCCCAGCACTTGGGAGGCAGAAACAGACAGATCTCTGTGAGTTCGAGGCCAGCCTGGACTACAGAGTGAGTTCCGTGGTGCAACACAGAAAAACCCTTTTCTCAAAAAAAAAAAAAAAAAAGCAAAACAAACGAATAAAAAAATACCATAACCAAAGGCAACTTGTGGAGGGAAAGGGTTTTGTTTCATTTTATACTTCAAGGTCACAATCCGTCATTGAGGAAACTGGAGGCAGAAGCTAGAAGCAGAAACCAAGGAGGATGCTGCTTACTGTTGCTCTCTCTCTCTCTCTTCTCAGGTAGGCTTTCTTTCTTTCTTGCTTGCTTTCTATAAATTTTTTTTGTTGTTGTTGTTTTAGTTTTTCGAGACAGGGTTTCTCTGTAGCTTTGGAGCCTGCCTTGGAACTAGCTCTTGTAGACCAGGCTGGTCTCGAACTCACAGAGATCCACCTGCCTCTGACTCCCAAGTGCTGGTATTAAAGGCATTCGCCACCACCACCAGGCTCCTTTCTTTTAATTTTTAAATTATGGGTATGGGTGTTTTGCCTGCATGTATGTCTGTGTACCACAAGCATTCCCGGTCTCCATAGAGGCCGGAAGAAGGTGTTAGATCCCTTGAGTCTGGAGTTACAGACGGTTGCAAGCTGCCATGCGGGTGGTAGAAATCAAACCCAGGTCCTCTGGAAGAGCAACCGGTGCTCTTAACCACTAAGCCACCTCTCCAGCTTCCCAGCTAGCTTTGTCATACAGCCCAGGACCAGGCCTCCCTGCCTAGGGATGGTACTAGCCATGGTGATCTGGACCCTCATGCATCAATTAAATTAAGAAAATGACCCCATAGACAAACTGCCAACCAATTTGATGCAGGCAATCCCTCAAATCAGACTCCTTTAGGTCACTCTGAGCTATGTCAAGTGGACAGCTGAAGCTAACGAGAAGGCCACACAGTATGAGGGCATTAGTTAGGTCCCCAGAACCTGAGTAACACCTGGGTGTGATTAAACATATCTGTAACTCCAGAGCTGGAACTAGAGACAGGTGACTCACGGGAGCGTGCTGGCCAGCCTATCTAGCACAAATAGTAATCTCTAGTCTTAGTGTCTCGAAAACTAATGTAGAGAATCAATAGAGGAAAACATTTGACATCAACCTTTGGCCTCCAGCTGCACCCACGTAGGCAAGTGCACACATGCGTATGCCTGCCACATACTCGCGTGTACACACATAGAAATGTACCCATGCTGCTCACAGAGCACACGAGAGGTGGGCAGGGGGCAGGGGCTTGGAATCCCAGTTACTTAGGCGGCTGAAACTGGGGGAACCCGAGTTCAAGGCCAGCCTGGGCTACAGAGTGAAGGGCAGAAGGAGAGGAGAGAGAGGGGTGCTGGAAGGTAGCTCCATCAGGAAGGGGCTTGCTGCACAAGCAAGGATCTGAGTGTGGTCCCTAGAACCCACATCAAAGAACAGAATATGGTGATGTATGCTCGTAATCACTTGGGAGATGAGTGGGGGAAGTGGAGGGAGGGATGGGGGGTGTTCTAGGGAGATGGGGTGGGGTGGGGGAACAGGGTGGGGGTGGAAGATGAGGGTGGGAGTAGGGGAGAGATGGAGATGGAGTGGGGGAAGGATGGGGTGGGTACTAGGGAGATGGGGTGGGATGGGTTAGGGATGGGGAATGAGGGTAGGGGAGGGATGGGGTGAGGGTAGAGGGTAGGAGGATGGGTGTGGGGACCCCTGAGCTCTCTGGCGAGGCAGCCTAGCCTAATATGAGAGCCTCAGGTCCCAGTGAACAGTCCTGTCTCAAAAAAACAAGGTGTGTGTTAGGCAGTGGTGGCACATGGCTTTGGTCCCAGCAAACAGCCGGGGCTACACAGAGAAACCCTGTCTCGAAAAACACGAAACAAACAAACAAAAAACTATGGTTCAGGGCTCAGCTCCTGAGGAACTGTCCACAAAGCTCTGATTCCTCATGCACGCAAACACACCCGCATATACACGCGTGTACCTCCCACGTGCAGTCACACACATTTACCCACACACTTGCACACCACACACACATATATACCCTCACACGCGTGTGCACCACACACGTTTACCACACACATATGTACCCTCACACGCGTGTGCACCACACACGTTTACCACACACATGTGCACCACACACATGTTCCCTCACACAGTGTGCACCACACATGTTTACCACACACATGTGCACCCACACACATGTTCCCTCACACGCATGTGCACCACACACATATATACCCTCACACACATGTGCACCACACACATGTTCCCTCACACATGTGCACCACACACATGTTCCCTCACACATGCACCACACACGTTTACCTCACACACATGTGCACCACACACATGTTCCCTCACACACATGTGCACTACACACGTTACCCCCACACACGTGCACCCACATACATGTTCCCTCACACACATGTGCACCACACACGTTACCCTCACACACGTGTGCACCACACACATGTTCCCTCACACACATGTGCACCACACACGTTACCCCCACACAGTGCACCCACATACATGTGCACCACGCACACACATATGTACCCTCACACACATGTGCACCCCACAACAGTACACCCACACCGCACACACATAGGTACCCTCACACACATGTGCACCACACACATACCTGTTCACTCACACACACATGTGAAACCCCCCCCCCCCAGAACAAAGCCAGAATCACTCACGGACTTCAGGATCCCGTGAGGCCAAGAGCTGGTAGAGTTAGGGAAGGTCTGAAAGTTAGGGAAGTGAGTCCCACTGCTTCCCCCCTTTATTCTGATGACAAGACTCATAAGGAAGCTGTCTTTCACCCGATGTCATCTGTCTGTCATGAGGAGCCTCGGAACTCCCTGCAGAAGCAGTCAACGGAGGCTTGAGAAGATGAATCAGGCAGTTATGAGCACTTCTCACTCTTCCAGAGGACCCAGGTTCAATTCCCAGCACCCACAGAGCAGCTCATCACCATCTGTAACTCTAGTTCCAGGGGATCTCACGCCCTCTCCTGGCTGCTATAAGAACTGCATGCACAGGGTGCACAGACATATATGCAGGCCAAACACTGACTTCAAAGGATAAAAATATTTAAAAAGAAGTGGGGGAGGGCAGCATTCTCTTCCCATTCCCTTTGGCTGACAATAAAAAAAAAATCTGATTTCTTATCAAAGGAAAACAGAGCAGAGCTTTGACCAAGGCCAGACCTGTGGTTGAGCTTCTGAATGTCTGAAGGATTTCAGCCCTGGGTCTCTGAACTTTATTAACTCAAGTTGCCTGGCCTTGATGTCATCCTAGCCTTGTGAGTCTAAGTAACTCCACGGACTTACGTCCCTCACATTCCAGGGCAACACTGATAGCATTTGAATTTGTATTTCATCTAGTTTTTCCTCCCGGGTGGTCCTCTGTGGTATCTTGTAGAGGGAGTCAGTTCTTTCCTCTCATCATGTGGGATTGAACATAGGTGGCCAGGGTTGGTGGCAAGCGTTCTTACCACTGAGCCATCTTACTGGCCCTACTGGTAGCTTCTCAGCTTCTCACAGCTGTGTTAGAGGGCTTTTATGCAGTGCAGGGGATCAAACCAGGATCTCACAGTGCAAAATTTTCTCTCTCTCTCTCTCTCTCTCTCTCTCTCTCTGTCATTCTATAGCCCAGGCTAGCCTGGAACTCATGTAGATTAGGCTACTCTCAAGTTTGCAGCCAGCCTCCCAAATACTAGAATTGCAGGCATTAGCCACATGCTTAGATTGTAGTGTGTGTGATGTGCGTATGTGTGTGTGTAAAGGTCAGAGATCAATATTAGGTATCATTTCTCAGGAGCCTTCACCTTTTAAAAATATTTATTTTTATTTTATATGTATGAGTGTTTTGCCTATAGTTGTAGTAAATGTGGCATGAGCCTGCAGTACCCACAGATACCAGATATCCTTTGGGACTGGAGTGTAATGCTGGAAGGGGCCATGTGGATGCTGGGAACTGATTTATGACTCTTTGAAAGAGTTGTCAGTGTTTTTAGCCACTCAGCCGTCTCTCCACGTCCTCTACCCTGTTCTTTTGAAACAAGGTGTTGCTAAGCTTCCTTCCCAGAGGGAGACACGTGAGATCTACCCCTTCTCCTCAAATCCTAATAACAAGGTGAGGTATGATTTCACCAAAGTTTACTTTGGGGAGCCAACTTCTTGGTCTTTGTTACAGAGCATAGATGAAGGGATAATTTGCAGGGGTGTGGGTGGCCCTCCCTGACAAGGCTATGGAAAATCTTTGCTCAGCAGGGAAGAGAACTTCTGCAGAGACACATAGATAGACCCTTCTCCCTTATTCTTCCCAGCCTATGTACAGCAGCCCCTCCAATAGGCCACATGCAATTAAGGCACAGCTACATAACAGGTTGCTGGGAGTGGCTAGATACTCAGGTGAGGGTCTTGTGACCCCACCCTCATGAAGGGATATAAACAGTCAACAGGTCAGGTGGGAATGGTCTTTTTTTTTTTTTGCGGGGTCGGGGGGGATGATCTTTTTGTAAAGGGAGAAGCTGAATTTCTAAGATGGTGGTTGTGAAGGAACGTCACACCAAAACAACAAATAGGCCTGACGTTTGACAAGCAGCTTAGGGTTGACAAGCAGCTTAGAGTGGTTAGGCAGCAAGCTCCAGAATCCTCCTGCCTCTGCTTACCTAGAACTGGGTTACAGGTGCATGCCACCACATCATGAGGGCCAGGATCTACCTCATCCTATGCTTGTCCCATGCTTGCAATACAAACATTTTACTGACGGAGTAACTTGGAGTAACTCCCCAGCCTGGGTTTGTATTTTTTTTAATTGACTTACTTATTTTTATTTTATTTGCATTGGTGTTTTCTGCTTGTATGTCTGTGTGAGGGTATTTGATCCCCTGGAACTGGAGTTTCAGACAGTTGTAAGCTGTCATATAAATGCTGGGAATTGAACCTGGGTCCTCTGGAAGAGCAGCCAGTGCTCTTATGCACTGAGCCATCTCTCCAGCCCCCAGGTTTGAAAAGAAGAGATCTTCTGTGTAGCATTAGCTGGCTTTGAATGTACAGAGCTGTTCCTGCCTTTGAAAGCCTACCACTCTGGCTGGGCAGTGGTGGCAGGCACACATCTTTAATCTCAGCACTCGGGAGGCAGAGACAGGAGAATCTCTGTGAGTTCGAGGCCTGCCTGGTCTACAAGAGCTAGTCTACCACCCTGTCTCTTAGTTTATACTTCTTAAAAACCAACCACACCCTTTGGCATCTACAAGGGACGTTAACACAATCATGTTAATCTGGGGCCCCTCTTTCTTCTCATATGAAGACCACGCACTCTTCAGCCAAATATGCTGGTATTTTCTGAGATGTAGAAGAGGACCGTGTACCCAACCTTAGAGACGCACCATGGGTTCAGGGTATCTGAAGCTTCTATGTACCCATGACAGAAAAAGAGGCCAGGATGTGAGAGGAGCTGAGAGGTGTGTTGTCAGAAACAGGGCTCGTGAGAATCACAGCCGGAGAGGACCCCCTGGTTGAGAGCATAGAAGCTGTGCCCCGTGAGAAAGAGAATGTCTCCAAAGCGAGCATGGAACACAGAGACACTCCCTGGGGGCTGGGGCAGGAATCCTAGAGGGTAGATCCCACACTCAGGCCCTGGGGAAGGCAGGCTCTGCAGGGAGAGCAGAGCAGGGATAGCTGGGAGATGCTTTGCCAGCCCACTGTTAGTAATCAGGTCGGGTACACAGAACGTCTAGCTGGCAATCCTGAAACACCTATGTCACAGTTTCTTCTGCTGCTTTTGCTGTGATAAAGAATACTCTGATAAAAGCAACTTAAAGAGAGAAGGGGGTTGTTCTGACTCATAGTTCAAGGGCACAGTCCACTACACCCACCATCTGGAAGCAGAGATAAATGCACGCTGCTACTCAGCTCTCTTAACCCACTTAGACACCCCAGGATCCCAGCCAGGAAATGGCACTGCCCACAATGGGCAGAGGTCCTCTCACCTCAGTTAACCAGAACAAGATAATCACTCCCAGGCGTGCCCATCACCCAGCTCACTGGGGATTCTGTCAGACTGACAACATAAATCATGATGATCTAATAGTTGGTGGACCTTGAAATGTCTACTAGATGAGACACCGTCACCTGGGGACTTTAAGATACCTTCTAGTTCAGGAACTTGACACAGCTATCAGACTGGGGACCTTGAGAGCACTCACTAGGCAGAGAATCTTTGGGTGGATCCCTCCCATTCTCTGAACCTCTGGACTTCTCTGTCGAGTGTGTATTTCAGAGAGATTTGCTATGATATCTAGGACATGTTACATCTCAGCAGTACAGCACCTACCTAGAATCCTCCAGTGAGGGGCTGGGGTGTGGCTCAGTGGTAGAGCCCCTGCCTAGAATTCCCCAGTGAGGGGCTGGGGTGTGGTCCAGAGGTAGAGCCCCTGCCTAGAATCCCCCAGTGAGGGGCTGGGGTGTGGCTCAGTGGTAGAACACCCGCTTAGCCTGAATGATAGCCTGAGTTCCTCCTCCACTGCTGCAAAGGAAAGTGCTTTGCTATGGTCTGCTAGAGGACCATCTAGCTCCACTGTAGGCGCTCTAAGAACTGGAGTGAGGTAACAGATCTACTATCCTGTGGCCCCTTTTGCCATTTTCTGAGCAGTCTTTCTGACTGCCACGCCTGTACCTACAGCCTCTTCCCCCCTTTGTTTGATGGTGAGGATTCAAAAGAGACAAGAGTCAAGGCAGGTGGTAGTGGCTCACACCTTTACTCCCAGCATTCGGGAGGCAGAGGCAGATGGATCTCTGTGAGTTTGAGGCCAGCCTGGTCTACAGAGGGGGTTCTAGGAGAACAAGAGCTGTTACACAGAGAAACCCTGTCTCAAAAAACCAAAACCAAAACAAAACAAAAAACACAAGCATCCACAGAGTCTTGGGCTAAACAGTCCTTCTCTCCTAGAGACAGTGGCATGTTCTGGGATGGCATCAGTCCAGTCCTTCCACTAGGCTGACACCCAGGCCTAAGCTGTGTACCTCCAGTTACTTTGCCAAGGGGGCGGGGATCACTATGGCTTTGGATGACTTTGTTCTTTCTTGTTTTTGGCTCTTCCTGTAGTTCTTTTCCCATCCCTACCCACCCCATGTTTTAGACAAGGTCTCTGTATGTACTACCTTAGAACTCACTGTGCTGCCCAGATTGACCTTGATCGTCCTTTCTCAGCCTCCGAAAGTGACACACGGGCCACCAGGTCTGGCTTCCCTTTGGACTCTTACTACTTCATAGAGGAAAGCTATGGAGATCCAAGTGGAAGCCAGGTCTCCAATGCCTCTGCATTCTAGACCTAGTGGACCCATTGATTCACCAAATAAGATTAAGCATGTGTGATAAGAATGGCATTAGCCAATCAGGACAGGACACAGAATTGTCAACACTGGAAGGGGTCTGTCCCTGGAAAAGTTTCACAGAACCAGGTTCAAGGAAAATCCATGCCTTTCCTTTATAGCTATGTTTTCAATGCTAATGATTGAATCCAGGGCTTCACAAACAGAAAGGCTTTGCCACTGAGCCACATCTCAGCCCCTCACTGGGGGAT
The DNA here is from genome assembly GCF_018167655.1 of Microtus oregoni. Taxonomy (NCBI): domain Eukaryota; kingdom Metazoa; phylum Chordata; class Mammalia; order Rodentia; family Cricetidae; genus Microtus; species Microtus oregoni. The sequence goes on along the minus strand of NW_024543062.1, from coordinate 8,302,987 downwards.
TCTAGGCAGGAGCTCTACCACTGAGCCACACCCCTGCCCCTCACTGGGGGATTCTAGGCAGGGGCTCTACCACTGAGCCACACCCCAGCCTCTCACTGGGGGATTCTAGGCAGGGGCTCTACCACTGAGCCACACCCCAGCCCCTCACTGGGGGATTCTAGGCAGGGGCTCTACCACTGAGCCACACCCCAGCCCCTCACTGGGGGATTCTAGGCAGGGGCTGTACCAGTTGAGGTTTATTCCACTGGATCCTCTAAAGTACCAGGTAACCTCTAGGCAGAGGAGGACTGCAGAGAAAGCACACTGTGACTCTGATTTCAGGGATGGTTTGAGATATTGTTTACACAGGTACGCTGTGACAGCAATGTCCACACTGCTTGTTGACTTGACCTTTAGGTTCCAGCTATCAGACCATGAAGAAGAAAGCGTATTAGAGCACAAACCCTGTGAAACCCCAGAATGCAAACAGAGGCCCTGATAGTAGAACCTGGAGGCAGAGATGGGGACAGAGCTAGGGGCAAGGGCTATGTTGCGTAACGGTAAGAGATAGCGCGACTGCTCATGGCTCAAAAGCTAAAGGTCTAGGTTGCTGCATTAATCATCAGGATGACGAAGAGGAACTAAATTAAGTTAGATATCAAAACGACTACATTGGAAAGATGTGGAAGTGAGGGTGAACTGTGAGTTCAATAACCTTAATCATATATATATATATGAGCAAGACTTAAATATAGTTCTGGTCTACACAGTGAGCTCTAGGCCAGTCAGGGCTATATAACAAGACCCTGACTCAAACCAACCAACCAATCAAAAAAAACATAAGTCTTCGATGACATCAGAGTCAGCACCTAAAATATCAGGCATAGGGGGTGGCCCAGCAGATAAGGATGCTTGCCTGAGTTCAGTTTCTGGGAGCAACATGGTGGAAGTTGAGAGCCGACTCCTGCGAGTTGTCTTCTGACCGCCACACGCGTGCTGTAGCACATGGACACCAATGCCCACACCCCCCCACACACACTAAAATAGGTAAAAATAGTAAACATGCACACACACAAAACCTGACAACAAAACTCGGGGATAGAGCCGGCCCTGGTGACAAAGGCCCGTCATTCTAGCTACTCAGGGGACAGAGGGAGGAGGAGCAAAGATCTAAAGGTCTGTCTGGGTTACAGTGAGTTCAAACCTAGCATGAGTAACTTGGTGAGACCCTGCCCCAGAAGAAAACATTTTCAAAAAGAGAGCTGGGGCTATAGCTTGGTGTCAGGCTGTGCACCGGCCTAGCAGGTGGAAGGTTCTAGTTCAATCCCCAGTCCCACAAAACAAAAATGGAGCTTAGGACAAAAGCAGTCACAAAAATACCAATTTAAAGTGTCTCTGTAGGAGTCATCAAGCCCCGCAACAAACAAACAAGCAAGCCAACAAATAAACAAACAAACAAAACACTAATTGGTTAGCTTGGAATAAGAACCAAAAGAAAGGAGAAAATGGGGTGAGTCTTGATCTCCTCTGGGCAGCCAGGATAAGCAAGTGGTGGGGGGTTGGCAGACGGCTAGTGTCTGTAACCAGCCCTTAGGCGTATCTTTTCTTAAAATTGAGAAATATGAACTGTGATTTAATTTAAAAACTATGCTATTTCTTTGTGTGGGGAGACACACACCAGGATACGTACTCCATGGTGTATGCCGTGGAAGTCAGAAAGCAATCTGTAGGCATCATTGTTCCCGCTACCTGTGGGTTCTCGGGTATCGAACTCACGTCAATAGACTTGGCTGCAGGTGCCTTTACTGGCTGACTTCCCACCCCCATTAAAGAAGGGCAATTATGGCAGAATGTACCAATTGTGTGTATCATCAATAAGCTCTCGTCCCTGTCTTTTTGTTTTTTTTAAATAACTAGACGCTCCTTACTTACAGATTTAGCAATAATAAAACACAGACCTGTTTCTGAAGACCTTCACTAACCATGTATCATTAAACGTCCGCATTTGGTTATAGCCCAGCAGAAGCACAACCTCTCAGCCAAATTCTATTTATTTATTTATTTATTTGATTTTGATTTTGATTTTTTTGAGACAGGGTTTCACTGTAGTTTTAGAACCTGTCCAGGAACTAGCTCTTGTAGACCAGGCTGGCCTTGAACTCACAGAGTTCTGCCTCCCGAGTGCTGGGATTAAAGGTGTGCGCCACCACTGCCCACCTCTTTGCCAAATTCTAGTTTACTTCACTTCTCTGTGCGATGCTGGGAAACTTCATGTAGTTAGAGGAGTTTGTGCTGAGCTCTGTCTTTTGCCTACTTGCGTTAATTAATCCTGCTTATTTAATTAATTAGCAGGGGCTCTTTATTCTGGACATACTCTTTGCTTGTAGTTGCAAATATTTTCTTCTAATTAGTTGTCTTTGGAAAAACGTGCTTGCTGATTTTTGACACACATCAAGTATTTATCTGTTTGTTTCCCTTACATTTGTCTCATTTGTTTGGTGTATAGATGGGTGTATGGTGCGGTGGCCAGCGTGTGGAGGTCAGAGAACAACTTTTGGCAGTTGGTTCTCTCCTTCCACCGAGAGTCCTGGGGATCGAACTCAGGTTGTCAGGCTTAGCAACATGTTCCTCTATCTGCTGAGCCATCTCACCAGCCATATTTAGTTATAGGTAAGAGCTCACTATGTAGTCTAGGCTGGCCCCAAAATATCATACCCAGCTTCTTCCTTTCCTCCTTCCTTCCTTCCTTCCTTCCTTCTTTCCTTCCTTCCTTCCTTCTTTCCTTCTTTCCTTCCTCTCTTTCTTTCTCCCTCCCTCTTCCATCTCTCTCTTTCTTTCCTCCTTTCTCCCTCCCTCTTCCACCTTGCTTCTTCCTTCCTTCCTTTTTTCCTTCCTTTTTTCCTTCCTTCCTTCCTTCCTTCCTTTCTTCAAGTTCTGATAGCCCAGAGCGGCCTTCACCTCCTCATGTAGCTCCGGATGTTCTGGAACTCCTAATCCTCCTGTGTCTAACTCCCAAGCACGGAGATTACAGGTTTTCACCATCACACTCAATTCATGGTATTTCTTTTCTCTTCTTCCTTTTTCTTTTTCCGAGACAAGGTCTTGTTATATAACCTTGACTAGTTTAGAACTCGCTGTAGAGACTAGGCTGGACAGATAATCCTTCTGCCTCTGTCTCAGTAGTGCTGAGATTATCGCTATTCATCACCAAGTCTAACTTTTATGACATCCCTAAAAATATTTGGCCAAGTGGTAGTGGTGCACACCTTTAAAAAGATTATTTTATCCATATAGAATCTGAGCGTGTATTAGTGTGAGGTTCCCCCCTCCCCCCCGCCGCCACCTATTTATTGACTGTGCATTTTCAGAAGGCAAGGGCAGTGACCAGGACATTGGCTGAGGAGCACAGGAGAAACTCACATACAGTCAGGAAGCGTCTGGAGTTACCCAGGTGAAATGTGAACCCAGGAGCACTGGCGTCAGGTGAAAAGTAGTCACCCGTGTGACTCAGTGATAGATCACTTGCCTAGAATTCCCCAGTGAGTTGCCCGGGGCAGGGCTTGGAGAGACAGTCCTTGCCTAGCATTCAGAGGCCCTGGGTTCACTGGCCAGCAGTGAAGGAGGGAGGGAGGGAGGGAGGGAGGGAGGGAGGGAGGAAGACAAACTAGCCACAAAAAAGTCCCTCACCCCAATCAGATCTGTATTTCTGCTCTAAAGGCAGAAGCAGGAAGTAGGATTTCAAGGCTTAGCAGAGCATCCGGGAGGCATTCGAGTGGTGTTGAAAGGATGACACAAATATCGGGTATGGCTTTCTGCTGCAGCAATCGCATGGGTTGCTGTAAGAGTCCCCTGTTGCTCATTCCCTAGTTGGACTGGGCCAGCCCTACCCTGAGGTCTGTAGTTCACCAAACCTGTTGCTGGGGTAGATTCATTTTCTGTGTCAAACTGGTTCCTTCCTAGCCATAGGAATCGCAACCTCGGGTGCCATCGTAATCTCTTTTTGTAGGATTTTATATTACACTATTTTATTCATGGTTGCCTGTTTTAAGAAGTTTTGAAGCCAGCTGGTGGTGGCGCACGCCTTTAATCCCAGCACTGGGGGACAGAGACAGGTGGATCTCTGAGTTGGAGGTCAGCCTGGTCTACAGAGTGAGTTCCAGGACAGCCAGTACTACACAGAGAAACCCTGTCTTGAAAAACCAAAAAAAAAAAAAAAAAAAAAAACCAAAATTTTTAAAATTACATTTTCTGTGTGTGTGTGTGTGTGTGTGTGTGTAAGTTAGAGGATAAATTCCTGGAGTCATTTCTCTCCATCCTTATGGATCTTCAGGATCCAACTCAAGCTGTCAGTCAGGCTTGGCAGCAAGCACCTTTCCTTGCTCAGACATCTCACAGGCCCATCCTTGTCTTAAATGGGGAAAGGGCCAGATGTGGCGAGCATGCCTGAAAGGAGCTCAAGGCCAGTCTTGGCTGTATGGCCTGTTGGAGTCCATCCTGAGCTACATAAGGCTCTGGCTTGAAAAACAATAATGTGGGGGAGAGGGGGGTGGCGGCGTACGTTCTAAATCCCAGCACTGGGGAGGCAGAGGCAGGGGATCTCTGAGTTTGAGGCCAGACTGTCTACAGAGCGAGTTCCAGTACAGCCAGAAAGAAAGGAAAAAAGAAAAACAATAATAAAGCTTATATATATATATATATATATATATATATATATATTATTACACATTTAATGAAGATGGAGAGAGGTCTCTGAAAGAAGTTGCTCACTGGTCCAAGAGGAATTTGTAGTAAAGCCTATCTTCTTCTAATTACTGTTACTATTATTTGGAGATAGTCTCACTATATAGCCTTGATTGGCCTAGAGTTCTCTATGCAGGGCAGGCTGGTCTTGAATACACAGAGATCCTCCTGCCTCTGCCTCCGCAGTGCTGGGTCACAGCAGAACATTAAAAATTTTTTATTGCATTTACTTTTTATTAGTGCGTGTGCAAGTGGCATACATGTGTCAGAGGGCAATCAGAGGGAGGCAGTTCTCTCCTTCCGCTGTTCCTCCCGAGCACAGACTGAGTCATCTTGAACAACAAGCACCTTTTACCTAGAGAGCCATCTTGGGTAACCTTTGCTAATAATAGTAACAGTCGTAAAGATAGTCTTTGCTGTCCAGCGCACTCACTCTTGCCCTTAGGAACAAAGATTGTTCAGTCACCCAATTCTCATGTTCCTGTTACCCCAAACCTGTAGGGGGCAGAGGTGGGATTCTTAATTTCAATACAGCTGAATTTTCTGGTTTTTCTTTTTTGTTTGTTTGTTTCTTTGTTTTTGTTTTTTGAGACCGTTACGAGTAGCTCAGGCTGGCCATAAACTCATTATGTAGCTAAGGGTGATTCTCCTGTTGCAGTCTTCTGAGTGCTGGGACTTGTTCCGCTTTGCTCCGTTTATGCAGTGCTGGGATGGAATTCAAGGCTTCCTGCACGCTAGGTGAGAGCTGCACCAGCTGAGCTACATCTGCTGTGCCTCTTTTTTATTTTGGAGGCAGGTCTCACTTGGTAGCCTATGCTCTCCTGGTCCTCGATCTGTAACAGCGTAGGCTGGTCTCCGACTCGCAATCCTCCAGCCTCAGCCTCCTGAGCGCTGGGATGACAAGCACGGCTGCTGGCATCCAGATTTCCAAACCTTGTTGCCTTCACCTCTTCCCTAGCCACTTTCCTCCCTCCTGCCGGCTAACTTTCAAATCCCAGTCGGGAACCCCTGGGCCAACGGTGCCGGAATCAGCCTCCATTCTAAGCCCAGGACTGGGAGGGCTCTCTTCGAGAGGGGCGTGCCGTAACCTAGGCACCCGTGCATGGCCTGGGGGCGGGGCTTCTCTGAGGAGCGAAGTGGGGCGTGGCCTAGGAACGGAGAGCTCGACCTAGGGGCGGGGCTTTCCGAGCAGAGTTTAGGGGCGTGACCCACTAGGACCGTACCAAGAAGCGCAGATTTGGCAGGGGAGCAAAGGAAAGAAGGCCGTCCTCTAGAGCGCGCGCGTGCGGGTCTTGTGGGCGGAGTCTCGGCTGTGCCGGCCACGCCCCACCCCCTCAGCCTTCGGGAATGGTGGTAGCGCCCCAGTGGTGCGGGCTTGCGTCCGGCCCCAGTGCCTCAGAGATCTACCCGGCCGCGCGCGGTGTGTGAGCGGGTCGGTACCGAGGGGCGCTGGGTGAGTGAGGGTTGGGAGACTTCGGGGGGGGAGGCTCCGCGATTCCGGGTCACCTCCTGTCGTTACGACTACCCGGCTGGTGACTCCGGAGAGGGTTTTTAGGCCGGATCTCCGCGCGTCTCTCCCCGTGCGGAAGGCGAGACTTCCCACCTCGGCCCTTCTCTTGGGGTGGTGCTTCCTACCACGACCTAACCTGTCGCGGGGAGTATTGAGGCTCGTCGTTTCCAGACGCCTCCCTATAGCGGCTTTTACCTGAGGGTCGGATCTTTGCATCTGCGGGTGGGGATCCGGTCCTCTCGACTCCTCTCTCAGGCAAAGCAACATTCCCTCTCCAAGCCTCAGTTTCCCCACCTGCGCGACGGGACTTTGGGGGCAGCAGATTATAAAACCCACTCACATTAGAATGAGCTCTATGAGGAGAATAGGATCCGGCAGCAATCAGGTAGCCTGGAGTCGTCCAGCTTGCATCCCTGGGGCAGTCACCCTCTCGGGACAGTGTCTGCGACACACCTTTGTCAGGCTCTCTTGAAGCAGCAGTGACACCCGGAGCTCTTGGGAGCAACTGGGTGAGAAGTCGAGATCTGCGGGACGGCAGGAGCGAGGCATCTTTCCGGTACTTGACCTGGACTGTCCCGCCCCCCCCCCCCCCCCTAATTTTCTTTTCCCAAGACGATTCAGCATTGTGTAAGCCAGTGAGTACCCAGGATTGAGGATTTCAGGGACACTTCAGTGAAAGCGGCTGTGTGTTTGAAATGGAACCATAGAACTTCAGAGGCTAGCTCGGAGCCTAGCCATGCAGGAGAATAATGGAAGCACAAAGGGAAGCTTAACTGGTGGGGACGGCCCTGGGTTTGAGTCTTGCCACTTTGGCAGGATACATACATCACTCTTTTGAGCTTCAGTTTTGGCTTTAGTTGTCCTACTGCTCTCCCCTAGGGTTGACTTGTTTTTGCTGTTTTGTGACCAGGTTTCATTATGCAGCCTAGGCTGGCCTGTGCCTGCCCTTGAACTGATTGATTCTCCTGTCAGCCTCCTGAAGACAAAAATTCTAGGTGTGTGTCACCTGGCCTGATCAGGGTTGTGACATTTTCAATATTCAGGAGATTGAAGCAGGAGAATGTTTGAATTCAAGGTCAGCACATCGAGACCCGGGCTCAGGAAAACTCTCTGAGAAGAAGAAAGAGCCTGGCCACTGGTATTGAGAACTGGGCTGCTCTTTGTAAACCAAGTGGTTATCTAGCCATGGAGATTTGTTCTTACTATACAGGGCAGTAACTCCTGGAGCTGTTTGTAGCTTTGGTTCATTAACCGCACACAAATTCTACTCTCATAGATTCCCCCTTGAATGGTAATCTCTGAATTGACTGCTCAGAGAACCCAGATAGTAAAGTCAGGAAACCCAGAATGGTCCACCTTCACGACAGTTAAAGTAGTCGCTTTATAGAGTTTTCACAGCCAGGTAGAGTTTTAATCCCCCAACTCAGGAGGCAGAGGCACTCTGTAAGTTCAAGGCCAGGACAACCAGGGCTACACAGAGAGACCCTGTCTGAGTTTTCACTTTCTTTGGAGAGTGAGTGGATCTTAAGTTTTATACCCTCTGATATGGGAGTTGCTCAGTCATTATCAAAAAGTGGCCAGAAAACAGGCCTGCACTGGAGAGAATGGGATATTATAGTATTACCCTCACATCTGGCACTTGAGAAAATAAGAGGCAGGATCTAGGCTGGAAGATTCCAGAGTTGGACTTTGGTACCTGGAAATCACTCTGGGTTGAGGTTTTCTTAACTCCTTGAAAGTCAGGATCCACATCCATTGAGTAAGTCTCTATGTACTTAGCAGATAGATTGTTTGGTAAGAACTGCCTGCCAAGAACAAAACATTTATTTACTAATCCCTAAGTCATTTCAACATTGCAATTTTGAACCTTAGTTGTTTTGAGACAGGGTCTCGGGTCACCCAGACTGACCTTGAATCCCTGATCCTCCTACCTCTGTCTCCTGTGTGCTGGGATTATAGATGTGCACCACCACTCCTGGCTCTAGTGTCTACTTCTTAGGGATTTCCCCCCTTTGTGAAACCTTACACAACTGTCACACTGTCTTTGTAAGAGACTCCAGCAGCATCCTTGGCAGGTGTGTAATCACTTCACACCCCAAGCCAGGCCTCTGGGCCTCCGCTGAGTGAGCCATAACTTTCCTTAGTGTATCTTTTCTTTATCAGCTTTTCATACAGGTATGAATCTGTTGTGTATTGGGCATATTCCTTCACACACACACCCAGACATTTTTACTTTTGCTTTGCCCATTTGCCCTGTGCTCGACCAGCACTCTGCCAACCCACTCCAGACTTGAGGGCATGGTAAGATCTTGTTTCAAAAAAGAAAAGAATAGAACCAATAGCACAAAGCAGGACTGAGTTCATACCCTCTTGTGTGTCTTATAGCACATTATAGTAAAAGAAATAAGTAGTGTCTATAAACAGGAAATACCACTTCATGGGGTTTTCTTTCTTTTTCTTTCTTTCTTTTTTTGGTCCCCCTCTATTGTTTGTTTTGTGACAAAGTCTTGTCGCAAAACTTTGACTGGCCCAGAACTACTTGTATAATCCAGGCTGACTTCAAATTTGTAGCAATCCTCCTGCCTCATCCTCCCAAATGTTGGGTTTACAGGTGATGTATCAGCTCCCTGGTGCCAAATCCTCGTTTTTATTATTATTTATTTCACATGGGCTGCAGCGCAGAGCTCATCTTTCCATACAATTCTGCTGTTTGGCATTGGGCAGAAATCCGGACTCGCTGCACTTGGTGCAGTACTGGGCCAAAGGTAGTTTATCTGCTGGGATAAGCCACAGGTACACACCAAGCTTTGATTTCTACATCAGTAAAGCTGGGGAAAGAATCTCTGTTCCATCAGTCTCCCGGATTAGCTTAGAAGCTTGCTTAATTTTTATTTTAATTAATTAGTTTAATTTTTGTCATTTGTTTTTCTCATGCAGTGGATGGTCTTGAATTCCTGGTCCTTCTGCCTCCATCTCCCACAGGTTAGGGTTGTTTTTTTTTTTATAATAAGTCCTTGTCTCTAAGTAGCAATCCTCCTGCCTCAGTCTTAAGAGTGATGGGTTTCCAGGTATGCCCCACCATGCCCAGGCAGAAGGTAGCTGTTGATTCTTGCTGTTCTTGGTAGGCTTAGGTCCCCATGGAATGACACTTCAAAGGCCCTTAGGGTGTGTCTTTGGTTCAGCTCCTTGAGAACCTTGCTGGGGACAGAAGCAAACAGAAAACTGAATACGTATGGCAGAATAAATCAGATTTATCCCTGAGGTGACAGATGAGAGGTGCTTTGTAGTGTTGAGCGCTCAGTGGCCACATGGAACAGAACAGAGCAATGAAGCATGCAAGAGGAGCGGCCTTGGGAGGCCGGGAACTGTGCCAGGCTCTAGGCAGCTAGTACCACTGAGTCTTTCCGTGTCAGTTTCTCATTGACCTGAAGCTAGCTGATATGGCTGGGATGGCTGGCCTGCACATCCCAGGGATCCACCTGTCTCTGCCTTCTCAGCACCAGGGTTTACAAGTGCATGTTAGCACGCTGGCTGGTTTTGTTTGTTTGTTTGTTTAAGCTAAGTTTTAGAAATTGAAACACTTTACCAACTGAACCATTTCCCCAGTCCTTGTTTCTTGGGCTATCAGAGAACAGCATGGAGGACCCAGAGATCAAACTCAGGTCATCTGTTGTGGTGGCATGCCTTTACCCTCTGAGCCTCCTAACTTCCCTCTTCGAGTTACAGAGTCTTCTGCTGTAGCCCAGGCTGGCCTGGGATTCACTGCGTAGCCCAGGCTGGCCTGGGATTCACTGCGTAGCCCAGGCTGGCTTTGAACACAATCCTCTTACTTTAGCCTATCAAACATTAGGAAGCCAGAAGAGGGCATCGGATCTCCTGGAACTAGAATTCAGAAAGTTGTGGGCTACCTGGCATGGGTGCTGGGAACCAAGCACAAGTGCCTTTAATTGTTGAGCTATCTCTCTAGCCTCCTCACCCCCGCTTTTAAAATTGAAATTTCATTCATTCTCTGACCATGAAAACATAAACATTTCACTTTTAATAGATAATCTGATGTTTTATTTTCTGTTTTATTATCAGGTGACATAACTGCCTTGCTCACTGAGCCATCTTCCTTGCCCACTTATTTCAAGCTTTTGTTTTGTTTTTCAGGACAGGGTTTCTCCGTGTGTAGCCCTGGCTATCCCTGAACTTTCTTTGTAGACCAGGCTGGCCTTGAACTCACAGAGATCCACCCTCCTCTGCCTCCACTTCCCAGCTCTTATTTCAGTTTTAAGGTATGTCTTAGATGGAGGCCAATCTCAGAATTATCTTTTGATTGGCATAATGGGGTCTGGGATCTTCTGGTCTCCTTTGTATACTAAGAGAACTCTACCTGTGATTTCCAGAAACTCAGCAGCTTCTGACTGGGGATGTGGCTCAGTAGGTACAGCGCTCTCACCTAGCATGCATGAAACCCTGGGTTCCATCCCCAGCACTGCATGTCATAGGACCCTGTCTCACAAAAGGAGAGAAGGAAGGATAAAAGGAAGGCATTTGAAGGGTGAAGGATGATTAGAGAGCACTCCAGGCTATGCTTCCTTGGCAGTGATCTGTTCTGAGAGTGGACAGGAGATAGCCTGTGGTAGGCAATAATCATGGTGAGTTTGGCTTTGGTCTGCCTGATTGTATAACAGGGAGAATAATAGACAAGGTGTGTTTGCTAAGGCGGAACTTACGTCATTTTACTTGCTAGTGGAGTTACAGATGGTATTGAGTCATTTGACTTTATGTCCCCTGGTCATAGCTTCAGTGTCTGTGGCCCTTCCCAGCCTGACCTCTTCCCAGAGTTCAGTCTCCACATCATCTCTTCCTGAGGTGGTTCGTGTTCATAACATCATGAACTTGTAAGACTTTGATCTTCACAGTGTGTGTGTATTGCATGCTGGGTCTGTTGTATAAAGGTTCACAAGACTGGGTAGATACACACAAACTCTCGGTAACCTTCCCAGCACACACATGCAGTGATTGAGGGTCACCCGGGGTCAGTTTTCAAAACAGCAAACAGAGATGAAGGCCCTCAGATACACAGATTGTGTCAGCCAATTGTGCCAGGCACCTCTGAGGTGGGGCTGAGGCAGGTACACATTCCAAACATCACAGAGTTTCCTGACCTGCGTTTGTGGTCTGGTAAAGAAGGTTATGTGCTGGCTTTGCTTACGGGTTCAGTGCCTTTCTGATTGTTTATGAAACCACAGTATCACCTGGACAGGTCCCTTATATAATGTAATTTGAGAACCGAGAGTATAGCTTAATGGAGGAGAGTGTGTCTGTCATGGGTTTGCTCACTGGTATTTCATTCGTGTGTGTGTGTGTGTGTGTGTGTGTGTGTGTGTGTGTGTGTACATTTGCCATGGTATGTGTGCGGAAGACAAAGGGACAACATTGTGAAGTTGATTCTTAATTATGTCGATCCTGGGGATTGAACTCAGCTCTTCAGATTTGGCAACAAGCACCTTTTCTCACTGATTCATCTCAGTGGCCCCTAAAACAGTATTCTTGGGGGGACTGGTGCTGTCCCTCAGCACTGGAACACTTGCCTGCTGTGTTGGAAGGTCCTGGGGTTCCATCCCCAGTACCATAACGCTAAATCCAGTTCTTGCAATATGATCTGGAGTTCTCACAGTACTTCAGCAGCCATAAGCTGCCACCAACATGGTCTCTGTTCCTGACAGTGGCCCAGCCATCTTTCTGTTCCTGGCCCCCAGAGTTCTCAAGGACAAATGCTACCTTCCCCTTTCCCTTTTATTCCGGGTCTGCAGCTGCCACTACATCTTGTCTGGTTTGGGTCTTCAAATCTTTTCTGTGATTGCATGGTCTTACAGTAGCTGTTGTGTTGGTCCTCAAATTGACCTCTTTTTTTTAAAAGTATTTTTATTTGTTATTATTAGAGTGGATACATGTGTGTGTTAACGATGCACGTGTGTGAGTGTGTGCCACAGCATAGGACAGCTTTGGAGAAGCAGGTCTCTCCTTCCATCTTTACATGGATCCCAGGGATCAAACTCAGACTGCCAGACTTACAAGCAGGTGTCTTTACTCACTGAGTCATCCTTATTCCCACTCTGCTTTCTTTGAGACAGGATTTTGCCATGTTCCAGGCTGGCCTGGAATTCATAATTCTCTGCTTCTCCCCACCCACTTCCCAAGATCTGTCCATGGTACTATTGCTAGATTGATCCCCCCCCCCCAATAGTTTTAAAGATGTATTTTTATGCGTTTTGCCTGCATGTAGGTATGTGTACCACAATGTGTACCTGGTTCTGGTAGAGCAAGAAGAGGGTGTTAGATCCTTTGGAACTGGAGTTATAGGCAGTTGTCAGCCACCACATGGGTGCTGAGATGTGAACCTGGGTCCTCGGCGAGAATGGTACACGCTCTGATTGATCTTGAAGACTGTTTTTGTTGTTGTTGTTGTTTCTTTGTTATTTATTTATTGAGATAGGGTCTCACGTAGCCCAGGCTAGTCTTAAACTTGCTCTGTAGCCAAGACTGCCTTTGAACTGCTGATCCTTCTGCCTTTACCTCTCGGGTACTGGGATTACAGGCACTTCCTGCCTTGCCTCACTCGGATGCTGCTCTTTCCTAGCCCTGTCCACTTTGCTTAAGAATTTTTGTGCATCCAGAGGCAGAGGTGGGTGGACCTCCGTGAGTTTGAAGCCAGTCTGGTCTATAGAGTGAGTTCCAGGACTTCCAGAGCTGTTACACAGAGAAACCCTGTCTCCAAAAACAAAAACAAAGATTTTTGTGTATGTGTTTTCAGGAAGGTACTGGAGGCATGAAATCGAGGACTCATGTGTGCCAGTACATTCTCTACCTTTAATCCATACCCACAGCCTTGCTCAAGAGTTTAAACCACTCTCCTTATCTGCTGAGTACATGTTTTTTTTTTCTGTGTTTACCTTTTATTAAGTAGCCAGTACCAAAGGAGTCTAGCCCTACATGTAGCTTATTTCTGTAATCCTAGCCCTTGACTGAGGTAGGAGGTTAGACAGAGAGTGTCTCATAGTGTGAAATGAAAACTTTGTACCCCAGTGGCAATATAGTTGGAATGGTAGGTGAGTTCAGTGAGAGCAGAGAACTTGCAGTTATCTCTGTGAGGATAAACCAGTGCCTGGAGCAGCACCAGACAGGATGATAAGCACTCAGATGATGGTATAGAGGAGTGTAATGAATGGATATGATCATTCTCCCAAGAATATTGCACATCTTTGTCCTGTGTGTTGACTGAGCCCAGATGTCCAATTAAGATTGTTATTCTAAGGTATAGTAGCTATGAAATTTTATTTTTATTATTTTATTTATTTAGAGGCAGGGCTTTGCTGGGTAGCCCTGGCTGTCCTGGAACTCTCGCTGTAGACCAGGCTGACCTTGAACTCAAAGATCAGCCTGCTTCTGCTTCCAGAGTGTTGAAATTAAAGATGTGTGCCGCCACTGCCCAGCTATTTTTAATTTTTATATTAAAATTGTGTGTATGCATGTATATGTACATGTGAGGGCATCAGATCCCCTGCAGCTGGAGTTACAAGTGGTGTGAGCTAGCAAATGTGGGTGCTGGGAAGTGAACTCAAGTCCTCTGAGAGCTGAACCTGGGTCCTCTGGAAGAGCAGCATGTGCTCTTAACTGCTGAGCTGGCTCTCCAGTTTTTTGTCAGAGCCTTTTATCATCACAACTAGAAAGTAACAAATGCTCAGGAAGTATTTGGAAGTTTGTAAGTTTATCGAATCCCACACGCTCTTCAGCAAAACCAAGAGCTTAGCAGGACCTGGGAGGAAGTAGTTAGTTGTATCAGATGAGAATCAAGAGAAACTCTTGGGCTGGAGAGACTTCTTGGCAGATGAGAGTTCTGGCTGCAATTTCCCAGCACCCACATGGCAGCTTACAACTGTTTGTGACTCCAGCTGCAGGGAAGGCCCCCCCACCCCAGACATACACGCAGGCAAAACACTAATGCACATAAAATAAAAATAAATCCTTTAAGAAAGAGAGGAACTCTTGCGACTGAGCGTGGAACTCAGCGCAGCGCCTCCTGGCAGTCAAGGTGAAGGAGTGTGGGACGCACAGCTGACAGTAGAAGGCACAAGGCAAGTAGGTCCCTCACCCAGTGTGCCTTTCCTGGGCCTTCCTTTGTGTGAGCATCATTGGCACCGGCAGCTAGCAATAGCCCGGTGCTCAGCGTTCACAGAGCAGTTAGTGCCTGCCAGGCGGACTCAGATCTGGGATTGTGTTTATGTGGGATGGAAGGTGTTAACAGTGGAGGTTGAGTCGTGGATAGAGCATTCCAAAGAGCACAGGGGTAGGGAGCTGCAGAGGTGGCCCAGTTCTCGGCACCCACATCCTTCGGCTTACAGCTGCCTGTAACTCCAGCTCCAGAGGATCCGATGTTCTCTACTGGCCTCCCATATAAGTACCCGTATACAAACAAACACACATATACATAGAGTTAAAAATAGAATAAAAGAATTTTAAGAAAGAATGGAGAAGTGGTACCCACAGGGTACCCTATCTAGACCTGTGTAGATGAAGGGATGAGGCCTCAGGCTCAGTCAGAACTGTATAAGGGTAAAGCTCTGGGGATTGGAGAAAGAGGGCAGAGTCAGAATGGTACCTTGTGACAAGCAGGGTTCCAGCTTGGGGATCTGGGGCGGTGAGTGGGAGGAGATGCTTTGCCCCAGTTGGAGGTGTTAGGTGCCCAGTCCCTGCCTTTGTGTGATGGTTCGAATCAAGGACACTAATCCGGGATCTACCTCTCCCTCCCTCTCTCTCTCTCTCTCTCTCTCTCTCTCTCTCTTTTTTCAAGACAGGGTTTCTCTTTGTAGCCCTGGTTGACCTGGAACTTACTCTGTAAGCAGGCTGGCCTTGAACTCAAAGGTCTGCCTGCCTCTGCCTCCTGAGTGCTGGCATTAAAGACATTTGCCGCCGCCACCACCCAGTGCTCTGCCCTCTCTTTGCTTTTCTGTTTTGAAACAGGGTTCTAGTAAGTTGACCAGGCTGGACTTGAACTGTGTAGAGCAAGCTGGCCTCAATCTCGCAGCCATTCTCCTGCATCTGCCCTCTGAAGTGTGTGTATCACCATACCTGCCCCTTAATTCTTAAACCTTAGCAGTTTAAGTAGTTGTCCATCAGGAGTTGTGTTTTATTTGTTTATTTATTTTATGGATATGGGTTTGTCTGCATATATGTTTATGTCTGTATACTACATGTGCGCAGTGCCTTATGGGACTAGAAGAGAGCGTCAGGACCCTGGAACAGGAGTTACAGTTATAAGGTGCCATGTAGGTCCTGGGAATCAAGCCTGGGTCCTCTGCAAGAGCAGCTCTTAACCACTGAGCTAGATCTCTGGCTTCCCATCTTGGTTTTTTTTGACACATGGTCTCTCATTGGCCTGGGGCTTACTGCTGAGGTTAGACTGACTAACTTGTGAGCTCTAGAGACCCCTCCAGCCTGTAACTCCTGCTCCAAGGGATCTCACGGCCTCTCCTGGCCTCCCTAGACACTTGAACTCACACACATACACATAGTTGAACATGAAATAAGTAGTTTTAAAAATACTACTTTAAATGGAGAATGTGAATTGAACACTCTTTACACGGGTCCTGGGAAGGGGACCCAGGTCCTCGTGTTTACAAGGCAAGCAGTTTACTGACTGAGTCACCCCCAGCCCCAGCTCTTTAATCTCATCTAGTGTTACCCTTACAGGAGCTTGCGTAATGTCAGATTTCTCTCCATTTCTCACAAGCTTTCCTGATGTTCCCATCTTACATAACCACGCTAAAATGATCCAGAACCGGAAGTAGTGCTGGTACAGAGTGATTAAGTCAGACACTGACAGGCTCCTCTGTGAAGGGCCAGATAGTACATTCTCGAAACTTGTGCGCTGTAATGTCTGACAGCTGAGCAACTGTTGTCTTATTTAGCAAGAAGGCAGCCGTAGGTGGCGTGTGAGTGAATGGGTATGGCTGTGCATTCCATAAAAGTATTTGAGCAAGTAGGCAGTGGGCTCTGAACACAGGCCAGCGCCTGCTAATGCCTGGAGATGCCCCACTAGAATGGCACCCCGTTCTCAGCTCTAAACGTCTGCTGTGATGGCTAATCTTTACTGTCAACTCCTCAGACTCTAGGGTGTCCAGGGGATGGGTTTCTGGATATGCCTGTGAGGCTTATCTTATGTCATAGGTGTGGGAAGACCCATCTTGACTGTGGGGCTGGAGAGATGGCTCAGTGGTTAAGAATGTTTACTGCTCTTGCAGAGGACCTGAATTCAGTGCCCAGCAACCAGATCAGGCAGCTCACAGTATCTTGTAACAAGAGCTCCAAGTGACCTCACAGCCTCTTCTGACCTTGAACACCTGAACTCATGTACACATGACCACACATATACACATAATTTAAAATAAAATAAATGCTACTTTAAAATGGAGAAAGAGAACTGAACACTGCATTCATTTCTGGCTTCCGATTACAGGCATATTTGACCAGCTGCTTCACTATGTAGCCCGGGGCTGGCCTTGAACCCGTGCTGATCTGCCTGCCTCAAACTCCCAGGTACTTAGATTAGAAGCCTGAGTCACCACACTGAACTAGTTACCTGGTTTTCTAGCTGGCCTTTGTGTTTGCCATCTTATCTCTTTGTCACCTGCCATCTTGTATTCCTTTGGTCAAGAAACCCACAATGGCATTTGGAGCTGATTTTAGACTCACCGAATCAGGAGCTGGGCCTATGTATTCTGGCCTGTGTATTTTGGACAAGGAGTATCTTCCCCCAAGAAAGGTAAAAGTCACACTCTGGCTTGGTCTGTCCTTTCTTCTGGGTCACAGGTTCCTGGCCTCCTTGGGCTGCTCTCTGAAGTTCATAGCTGGCTTTCTTGCTCTCCTAGGCTCCTGTCTCTCCATAGTATAAGTATGCCTTAACCATGAAGGGCTGCTGGGAAGCAATTGCCTTTTCACAGTTAATTTGACAGTAAGTCAGAAACCTTAGAAATGCTCCCTTTGGTTCGGATTTGTGTGTGTTTGTATGAGTGTGGTGTACTTATATACGTGTGTGCATTTGTTTTGTTTTTTTTTAAATATTTATTTATTTATTATGTATACAATATTCTGTGTGTATGCCTGCAGGCCAGAAGAGGGCACCAGACCCCATTACAGATGGTTGTGAGCCACCATGTGGTTGCTGGGAATTGAACTCAGGACCTTTGGAAGAGCAAGCAATGCTCTTAACCTCTGAGCCATCTCTCCAGCCCCCACGTGTGTGCATTTGTATGTGTTTGTGTATCTCACTGTGTTTCTGTGTATGTGTGCACAAGTGTATTCGTATGTATAAGTGTCTCTGTATATGTGTATCTGTGTGCTACTGTTCGTATGTATTTCTGAGTGTCTGAGTATGTATGTATGGGTATGTGTCTCTGTGTTAATGTGTATGTTTATGTATGTGCCTCTGTTTATATGCATGCATTTATATGTGTATCAGTGTGTCTGTCTCTGTGTGTGTCTGACATGGGTCCCTGTGTCTGTATGTATGTGCATGTGTGTGTGCATCTGTCTGTGCCTCTGTGTGTATGTGTGTCTGAGAGACAGAGTGAATTGATGTTGGGGATGGAACCCAGGACCTCACACAGTATTTAGTCACTGAACTTTACCCCTTCCAAGTTTGTTTTCTACATAAATTCCAGGCCGTTTTCTCCCATAACCACAGTGCAGCAAATTCACATCAAGAGAAGAACACTGTGCATGAGCTATCAATCACAGCCTGTCATTTCTTTTATAGCAGAAGTCTGCTTTCCAGTCTAAGGTCACTTGCTAGACCTAATTTACTACTCATCCCCTTTGATCTGGAGGAGCTTTTTCTTTGTCTTTCACAACCTTGACATTTTTCAGAAAATAGGATTTTGGAAAATAGTTTGGATTCATGTGGTGTCTTCTCATGGTAAAATTCCAGTTAGGTATGCCACTGCTGGGCTGCTCTGTCAGCCTCTGTCTGCCGATTGATTTCAAGCCAGCCATGTTCTCAGCTGTGAAATTCTCCCCTTGGTTAGTTTATTTTTTGAGTCAGAGTCTCCCTACATAGCCCTGACTGTCCTGGAACTTACTATGTAGACCAGGCTGGCCTCTTAACTCACAGAGATCTGTCTGCCTCTGCCTCTTGAATGCTGGGATGAAAAGCATGTGCACCACCATGTCAGGTTTCAGATTTCCCTTTGTTGTCAGGAATCTTATTAATCATTAGAGGTCTGTCTGTGTGGGGGCCGGAAGTTGATGTCTGCTGTCTTCTTTGGTGGTTCTCTGCTTTGCTTTTGGAGTCAGGGTCTCTGATTAAACCTGGCTCCTCAGTTGGCTACCCTTGCTGGCCATTTATCCCCCAGCATCCTCTTGTCTCCCCCCTAGTGCTGAGATTGCAGGCACGCATTGCCAAGTCCAGCTTTTTACATGTTGCACAGTCAGCACTTTCCCCGATTCTACAAGCTCTAGTGCTCATGGTTGGTCACAGCAGTCACAGCTTGCGATTTGGGTGTGGCTTTGTGTCTCCAGTGAATCGTGTATTGGAAGCTGAGCCTCTGCTGTCCTGATGTTGGCATTTTAAGGGAGGGGGGACTATTGTAGGTGACCGAGTCACTGAAGTGCTACCTTCAGGAAAACTTTAAAAATAGATTTATTTTTAAACTACGTGTGTGGGTATGTGCATGGGAGTGTAGTGTCGGCGGAATCCAGAAGAGGGTGTTGGATCCCCTGGAGCTGGACTTACTGGGATGATAGACTTGAGCAAGAGGGAGATAATCCGATCTTTCTGTGATTCATCATTGGCTGTCTGATGGACAGTTGTCATGTGTATGGGCAGTCTTTCTATGAGAGGCTGCAGTTTATCATTGTTTTCAATGGCGGCATAGCATTCCGTTGTTTATGTTGGAAGCAGAGGCATCCAGGGTGAGCATGCTGCCAGGCCGAGTAGCAGACACCTTCCAAGCAGAGAATCACTGCATCCAAGAGCCCTCTCTCTCTTTCTCTCCCTCCCCATAAGAACATAGCTTTAGAGCTAGATGTGAGGACTCACGCCAGGAGCCCCAGCATTTGAGAGCAAAGAGCACCTGCCTAGTAGTCTTCAGTGAGGGGCTGAGATCTTGACTTGGCAGTAAGATTACTTGCCTAGTTTTTGGTACACATCAAGTATTTATTTCTTTATCTTTTACCTTTATTTATTTGTTTCATTTATCTCTGTGTGTCTAAATGAGTGTGGGTGTCCTTGTGCCACAGCCTGCATGTGGCAATCATAGGGGTCTCTTCTCTCCTGCCGCCCCCAGTGTGGAATGGATGGAGTGGGTGTAAGTGCCCTCACCCACTGAGCCATCTTGCCCGCCGAAGTGTTTCTGAGAACAAGTACTGTATCTAGGCATGGTGGTGCATGCCCTATGTTCCAGTGCTTAGGAGGCAGAGGCAGGCGGATCTCTTGAGCTCAAGGACAGCCTAGTCTACAGAGTGAGGTCCAGGACAGTCAGGGCTATACAGAGAAACCTATCTCAAAAACCAAACCAAAGCAAAACAACAACAAACAAGTCAAAGTGTAACTAAGTATGTCAATCAGTCTTTGGTAGGAGAATGTATCTGATTGTATATATATATATATGTTTTTTATTTACAGGGGGGGGCAGGAAAGGTAAATTGTAAAGAGAAAATGACCCACATAGGGTGAGAGTCTGGCTGGAGTTTTTATTCTTAAACCTGTAATTTTTTTTTAAGGGAAAATGTCATATGTGAGGTCAGAGGACAGCTTGTGGGAGTGGGTTCTTTCCTTCCACCATGTGTGTCCCCAGAATTATTTGAGCTCATCAGACTTTTTCCTAACAGGCTGGAATCTGTAACTTCTGACCAGAGGGAGGGGCACTTAGCTTCAAGGGGGCGACCCATGTGTGGAGGTTAGAATGTCACTCAGCAGAAAGGGTGGTGCTGGGGCCGGAAGGACTGCTGCCTGGAATTTCTTCCTGTTTGCCAGGAAGAGCCGGTCCTTTGTTCCTGGAGATTGAGCAGGGCACGAAAAGTCCCTAATGCAAACACTCTGGAGGCAGGGGGCAGAACAGGCTGTTTATTTCCCCCGTGCTGTCTTCTCTTAGAGCAGGAAGCCTGGCTCTGAGCATGGCACAGGCTGTTCCTGGGGCTGGTGTTTCATTTTTGTTTTGGTTATATTTTTGTTGTTGTTGTCGTTATTGGTGTGTGTGTGTGTCTGTGTGTGTGTGTGTCTGTGTGTGTGTCTGTGTCTGTGTGTGTGTTGCCTGGAGAGGCCAGGAGAGGCCGTTGAGTCCTGGAGCTTGAGTTACAAGTTGTTGTGAGCTGCTCAACGTGAGGGTAACAGACACGTCCTCTGCAGGAGCCGTGCGTGCTCTTAACCACTGAACTGGCTCGCCAGCCTCCCCTGGGATCCATGTTTTAACTAAAGAAGTTAGTGTCTTTCTTTTACTTCTACCCTTCCTGAGCCCTTAGGATCTGCCATGGGCTGATGTGTCACTGTGCCCATTGCTTGCCCTGTCTTCTAAGCTCTTTGTTTCCTGCGCAAGGTCTTACTCTAGCCCAGCTGACCTAGAACTCACTCTGTAGCCCAGATTGCCTCAACTCAAAGCGATCTTCTTCCCTCAGCCTCCCAAGCACCGTTTTGTCTAGTTTGCTCTTGTTTAACTGTGTGTATAGGAGAGATTAGGGATGGATGAATGAATGTAGAGAGTGATAGGGAGGTTCCTTGTGTTTGTGTGTGTATGTGTGCTCATGTGTACCCGGTGGTGTTTCTCAGCTACCATCTGTCTTGTTTTCTTGCCCATGCATGTGTGCCCCAAGGAGACCAAAAGAGGGTGTCAGATCTCCTGGAGCTGGAGTTACAAGCATTTGAGAGCTGCTTGACATGGGTGCTGTGAACTCTACCTGGTCCTCTGGAAGGGCAGGAAGTGTTTCTAACCACTGAGCCATCTCTCCAGCCCCTATACTTTGTTTTTTGATAAGGCTCTTTCACAGGCCTGGAACTTGCCAAGTAGGCTGATTGGCCAGGGAGCACCCTATGCTGAGATTACAAGTAGGCTGATTGGCCAGGGAACATTCTGTGCTGAGATTACAAGCGCAAACAACCATACGCAGCACTTTTCATTTGTTTTTTGTTTTGTTTGCTTGTTTGTTTGTTTGTTTGTTTTAAGACAGGGTTTCTCTCACTGGCCCTGGCTGTCCTGGAACTCACTCTGCAGACTAGACTGGCCTCAAACTCACAGAGATTTGCCTGCCTTTGCCTCCCAAGTGCTGCAATTAAAGGCATGCATCACTACTGCCAGGCTTTGTTTTATATTTTTTTTGTTTTGTTTGTTTGTTTGCTTGCTCTTTGAGACAGGATCTCTCTTTGTGGCCCTGGCTGGCTTGGGATTCACTGTGTAGACCAGGCTAGCCTCAAACTCCCAGATATCCTCCTTCCTCCACCTCCTGAGTTTTGCTATTATTACAGGTGTACACCTCATGCTGGGCTTATGCAGTGCTGGGGATGGGACGAAGGGCTTCCTGTACCCTGGGCAAATGCTCTACTTACTGAGCCACACCACCAGCCCTAGCCCAAGCCCACCCCTTCCTCTGGACTTGGTTAACTGCATGTGTGGACAAAGACTGATTTCTGCTAAGTCATCCATGCCTTCACTGGTGCCTCTGGTGGCCACCTTCCCCTTTAGCCACGTGTCAGTCATCCGGTTCCAAATTAAGCCCTGTTATGTGGGGGAAAGGCCACCATTGGTCACTTGGCTAAAAAACGTTCTCTGGGATGCTAAAGTCAAGTTCAGGCAGGATTGGCACAGGAGCTATAGACACCGAACTTCCTGCAGTGTACTTCTCTTCTGGACACTGCTCACCCAGTTCTCCTGTGTCCTCGGAGCTCTAAGACCTCCAAGGTCCTTCGGTCTGGCCTTAGACTTTTGTCAAAGCTCAAGTCTACCCCTGTCCTTCCCGCCCACAAATGCTGCCTCTGGCTCCTTACTCAACTCTCACCATATTCCAACCAGTCTGACGAGTTTGTGCTTCCTGGTCTGTCAGTAAAGACATGCAGATAGCCCCAGCTAGCCTGGAACTTGCTATGCAGTCCAGGTTGGCCTCTGACAGTGTTTGGTGTGCGCCATCACCCCCCCCCCACACACACACACACCTAGACTGTCATCTTGGTATTTGCCTATTTTGAATTTCAGGTGATCAGTCGCTTCCAATGAGATATTATAAGAAAGTCATCAGTTGTATAATCAAATGGATTTTTTTAATGTGGGACCTTCCTGGACTAGGGGTTGTCACTCAGTACACATTTGCCTAGAATTCCCCAGTGAGCGATTGGAGGGGTGGCTGAGTGACACAGTGCTTGTCACAAGGCCCTGGGTTCCCTTCCTAACAAAAAAGAGGGGTTTTCTTTGTGCTCATGTCTAGATCTGAGAACTTTTGTCAGAACTGTGGTTTGAGCTCAGAAGAAGAGAGGATTTTTGTTGTTTTTGACATTTAAAAATCATTTATTCCTATTTTATCTGCACTGTTTTTTGGGTTTTTTTTTTTTTTTTTGCCTGCATGTCTGTTTGAGGGTGTCGGATCCCTTGGAACTGGAGTTACAGATAGTTGTGAGCTGCCATATGGGTGCTGGGAATTGAACCTGGTCCTCTGGAAGAGGAGCCAGTGCTCTTACTTAACTGCTGAGTCATCTCTCCAGCCCAGTTTTTGTTTGTTTGTTTGTTGGAGGGGGGGGGGGTGTATATGTGTGGGAGCGTTATTGTTCTTTTAAATGGAATGGAGATTTCATTTCACAGTTTATTCCTTTTTTTTTCCCTTAGTTTTTCGAGACAGGATTTCTTTGTGCAATAGTCCTGGCTGTCCTGGAACTCACTTTGTAGACCAGACTGACTCAAAGATATCTACTTGCCACTGCCTCCCAAGTGCTGAGATTAAAGGCATGCACCACCACTGCCCGCCTCACTCTTGACTATCCAGAAATTATCTAAAAACAATTTGACATTACTTACAATTAATACCATTTTTTGTTTTGTTTGATTGACTTTATTGCAATATAATCTTCACAGGTAATTTTAGATTAATATTGTTTAAAAAAAATCAAGGCCATGCATAGTGGCACATACCTTTAATTTCAGCACTTACAAGGTAGAGGCAGGTGGATCTCTGATTTTGAGGCCAGCCTGGTCTAGAGAGTAAATTCCAGGACAGCCAAGGGCTGTACAGAGAAAACATATCTCAGAAAAAAAAAATCAAGTTTACATCAAAAACAACTTTCCAGAGCCATTCAGTGTTTACTAAAGTTGCTGAAGTCAGTCATTCAGAGAGGCCTCCATCGGACACAGCACAAAATAATCAGACCAGTGCTGCGTGCACAGCTCAGATGGCAGAGGACTTGCCAAGCGTGCAAGAAGCTCTGGACTCGGGCTGGAGAGATGGCTCAGTGGTTAAGAGCACTGCCTGCTCTTCCAAAGGTCCTGAGTTCAATTCCCAGCAACCACATGGTGGCTCACAACCACCTGTAATGAGATCTGGTGCCCTCTTCTGGCCTGTATACTTAATAAATAAATAAATCTTAAAAAAAAAAAAAAAAAAGAAGCTCTGGACTCAGTCCCCAGCACCACATAAACAAGACATCTCATGCTTTTGATCCCAGTGCCCAAAAGGCAGAGGAAGACCAGAAGTTCAAAGCCAGCCTGAGCTACACTAAACTTTACCCATGCCGTGTTGTTAAGCTGCTGCAGAGAGGGACAGGCTGGTATTCAGCTCCTGGTTCTGAGATCTGTAGACCGGATGGACAGTGGTGAAGTTGAGAGAGCCTATAGAGCACTGTGTTGATCGCCATGATGGTGGCATCGCAGCTTAAACACTCTGAGAGCAGTGCTTGCAGACAGGAAGGGCGTGATAATCACAGCGTGTTTCACAAATTTGGGAAATCTGTCCTTGAATTTACAGACGCAGCCTAGTTCTGTCTGCCAAGTGCTGGGATTAAAGGTTCCACTGCCTAACTTGAAACCCTGTTTTGTTTTGTTTTTAATTCAGGATACGATTTTTTAAAAATCACCATATCCAAGAACCAGGAAAAGCTGAACTTGAACAAGAAAAGGTAATAAGCAAATGCCAACAGGAGGATAACACAAGATATAAAAAAAGAACCAAACAGATTGTAGAACTGATGAAAATGACAGAGGGAGCCAGGTGTATATGGGGCTAGTCTCAGCTACATACTGAACTTGAGGCCAGCCTGGGCTACATGAGACATTCAAAAAACAAAGGAAAAAGGACTTGGGGATGACAGTTGCCTGGTGTGCATGAGACCCTTGGCTCTGCCCATGTTTCTGCTGCTGTGGTAAAACTCTCCAAACAAAGGCAGCTTAGGGGAGGACAGCGTTCATTTTACCTCACAGTTCACACACAGCCCATCATTGACAGAAGTCAGGGCAGGAACTCAGGCAGGAAGCCGGAGCAGAAACCTGGAAGAACACTGCTTCCTGGCTCAATTGCTTGCTTATGCTTAGCTATCTTTCTTGTACAGCCAACTGCCAAGAGAACCACAGCGGGCTAGGCTCTCTCCTATCAATCAGCAATCAAGACTGTTTCCCATTGCTGTGCCCAGGGGCCAATCTGATCTAAACAGTTCCTCAATGAAGGCTTTCCTCTCGGATGGCTATAGGCTAGGTTAGCAGGACAATTAAAGCTAAGTAGAACTGGTTCATTCCATCCTCAGCACTGAGACACAGAGAGGAGTTGAATAGTCAGTTAATGAGCCTGAAGATAGAACCTTAGACTCTCTGGTCTGAATAAGAGGAAAACTGGATTTATGTTGGAGGAGGGAGCCTAAGAGTCTTGTGGGAGCAAGAATAAGTCTTTAAGGGAACTGGAGAGAAGGCTCATTTCAAGAGTGCTTGCACCCACATCAGCCAGTAACATCAGCTCCAGGGGAATCCTACACTGCTTCTGGACTGGCAGGTGCCTGCTCCCACATTGCATGTACATATACATATATACATTCATTAAAAAAATAGGACTTAACCCAGAAGCAGAAGAGCGAGGTTAGGACAGGAAGGAAGAAAGGAAGGAGGGAGGGGGGAGGGAGGGAAGAAGGAAGGAAGGAAGGAAGGAGGGAGGGAGGGAAGAAGGAAGGAAAAAGTTCAGTAAAGTCTTGATTAAAAAGAACCCCAAAGTAGCAAATGACATAAACTGACATTTGAAAAAGCTACTAGAGTGGGTGGTGCTGGCGCACACCTTTTTCTCCCACTCGGGAGGCAGAGGCAAGCGGATTTCTGTGAGTTCAAAGCCAGCCTGGTCTTTAGTGTGAGTTCTAGGACAGCCAGGGCTGTTACACAGAGAAATCCTGTCTTGAAAAACCAAACCAAGCCAAATAAATAAACAAAAACCTCCAGCTACTATAACTGATTCAAAAAGCCCTAACCCAAAGAAATCCATACCAACAGCACATGGGTTCAGATGCCAGCCTCGCTGGATAGCCTGGCCACAGCTCCCAGTCACCCTTGCAGGCAGGTTGCCTAGAGGAACAGTTTTTCTGAGAGCCTTTGGCAGGGGAACTGTTTATTAGGCAATAGTGTAATTTGTTTCCTTAAAGTTTTCAGCCCTCTGGAAGTTTTGTGAGCTGAGCGGTCTGACCCTCTTTCCTCCCTGAAACTGCAGGGTAGACACCGGGTCCCTTGTCTAGGCATATGTGAATTGCTAATGACTGCCACTAGGCTATTTATAGTGACCACTGTTCTGCACCAGACAGTGCTGCTTGCTTCTCTCTTCTTTACTGTTTTTGTACAAGTGACTGACTCATCCTGCATTGAGTGCCGGGTTGCCTGAGTCTTGTCTACTGACTGGAAGCTGCAAAAATGCTCAGTGGAGGATGACCTGGTGCTCCAGTGTCATAACAGTCTCTGGAGAAAGAATCTTTCCAGTATTAAAAAACAAAACAAAACAAAACAATCTAACAAACAAAAAACATCTTCTAATCCCAGCACTTGGGAGGCAGAGGCTGGTGGATCTCTGTGAGGTCGAGGCCAGCCTGGTCTACAGAGCGAGTTCTAGGACAGCCAGAACAGCGTAGAGGAAGACCCTGTCTCAAAACAACAACACCAAAATTTTAAATTCATTTCTAGTATATCAGTTTGTTTGTGTGACAGTACAGATCTGGAGATCAAAGGACAACCTGCAGGAACCAGGCCTCGTCTATCATGTGGGTCCTAGGAATCGTACTCAGGTCTCTTAAGATTGGCAGCAAGTGCCTTTACCCACTGAGCTGTTTCAAGGGCCTGAGCCCTTGTGTTTTTGCCTCTTAGACTCTTTAGGAAACTGGCGAAGCCCCCACCTGCGTCCACTAGCATGAATAGGCAATAATTGGGCTGTCTACCTTGCATTCAGAGATCTCTTGCATCTCCTTGCTAGGGTAGAAGGCATGAGCCGTCATCACACCTGGATTAATTTTCTGAGGTTGGCTGAATCACAGACATGGAACCTACAACTTCAGAGGGTTAACCACACATTTTGGCTTCATCATTAATCTTCCTCCTTTCACCAGCTGGCCAGTTTCCACAAACCTAGAAAGGCAAAGATGGCAACTCCGCTCCAGGGAAGGGTAGACAAGTTGGACAGCCTAATTATTGGCTATTCATGCTAGTGAATGTTGATTGAAATAGCTCAGTGAGTCAACACAGCTGCACCACCAATCCTGGCTACTTCTCTTGAGTTCAGAGTCAAGACCATATATTCTACCAGGTGGTGGTAGTGGGACAGACCTTTAATCCCAGCACTCAGGAGGCAGAGGCAGGTGGATCTCTGTAAATTTGAGGCCAGCCTGGTCAAACCTTATCTAGGAGCTTCCTCACAGATTTGTCCAGAGATTTGTTTCCATGGTGATTCTGAACACTGTCGAGTTGGCCATTGGTATTCGGTCCACTCCAGGTATGGTGGTACACATCTGTAACCCCAGCATTCAGGAGCCTGAGGTAGGAGGATCTTACCTTTGGAGCCAGCCTGAGCTACATTGTTAAAAAATAAACATGAAAAAAATAATAAAAGGACTTCTATGTAGGGAGTAGTCTGACCATCAGAAGCCCCTTTCGGTGGGCTGAATGTGATTTGGGGGCGTAGGGGTATACCAGTGTTCCTGTGCTCCAACACTCTGCTATCTTCAGAACTGCCCACAAGGAAGGCACTTCCTCTTTAGAGCTGTGCAGTCAGCCTTGTGACTTGGCATTGTGAGCATCTGTCTACCTTTTCTGGAAAGCGGGGATCTGGCTTATCAACACTGCCTGCTGCTTCTCAGAGGGGTACAAGTGCAGGCTTCTTTCTCTGTGTTAGCATCTCAACCCCAAGCAGACCTTTGTTGGCTGCAGCTGGCTCCGAATGTCTGTTTCATCTCAATTCTGTGAGACAAATTTTCCTAGAATCCTCCCTCAAAGCAGGGCCTAAACGCCTCTTGGTCTGATTTTGTGAGCATTTGACAGAAGGTGCATGGGCTTGTCAAAGATGAAGACAAGGTTGGACAGACACAACCAGCCCTGAATATGTAGTGTGGTTGAAATATTTAATACAGTGTTCTTTAGGACAGCAGAGTTAAATTTGTCCTTTAGTGTCAGATACCAGAGGATGAAGGCCGGGGGCGTGGTCTACAAGTATAGCCCTACAGCACCACAGTGGAACTCCCTACTGAGGCTGGAGCTGTGTTCAACCTTAGAGCCTGCCTAGAATCCCCCAGCGAGGGACTGGAGATGTGGCTCAGTGGTAGAGCACTTATCTACCACATGGGAAGCCCCGGGTTCTAATCCCAGCACCACCCGGTGAGGACATGTCAGGATAGAAGTCGCACTGTTGGAAAAGCGTGTGTAAAATCTGAGGAAGAGGCTGATTCCACTGGGCTGTAGAATGAAAGAACAGATAACCTCAGATTGAGGCTGACCCAGTGTTTTCCTTGAGGCTCTGACAGCAAACGGAAGCTGACCGGAAGCCACTTCAAATGGCCTGAGTTGCTGAGTTGTGACTCAGGCATTTCTGACTGAGTCACAGGACTGTGGAGAAATAGAAGGCGTGGCCTGCTCCGGGTTCAGGACCTCATGCTGTTCAGCTGTGCCCCAGATCAGCTCTACCTACCTGCCAGCTCTCCATGCTGGAAAAAGGCCAGCCAAGCACCCCAAGACCAGCCCAGCTCCAGTGTCTTCCCAGGACTGAGAATGAGGAAGACTTTCCTTAGGATTGCGGCTTACTGCAGAGTGAGGATGGAGACTAAGGCATGGAGGGCGGGGTGCAGGAGATGCCAGGGCTGCGTTTCCAGTTGGCCTCTCCCTCGGGGTCCCCTGAACAGCATTTCGTTCTCTTGGCAATGATGGATGACTTCCTGTGTAATGCAGAGATGGTTCTCTATTTTACAATGATACCAAAAGCCAGCATTTTAGTATCTCATAGGTTTTCAGGGAGGTGATTTTGTCCAACAGACCATGGAAGTGTTTTGAGCTTATCTCATGACACCAAGATATTATAGTATTTGCTGGGTTGACTGTGTGTGTGTGTGTGTGTATGTGTGTGTGTATATACACGAGAGAACAACCTTAAGAATTGTTCCTCAGAAAGCCAACTCCTGATTTTGAAACATGGCCTCTCATTAGCCTGGAGCTCAACAATTAGCGCAGGCTGCCTGGTCAGCGAGCCCAAGAGTCCTCTAGCCTTTCATCTCTCCAGCACTGGGATTGCCACCATACATGGCTTTAAAAGTTTATCTTTATTTGTGTATGAGTGGATGTATGCTAAAGCACCCATGTAGGGTCAGAGGACAGCTTTCAGGAATCCATTCTCTTCTTCCACCGCCCAGCCTTTGCAGTAAAGGAGCCATCTCTCCACTGGGGTCTTCACCCATCCCTTGTGTTTGTGGAGTTGTATGGGGTCTCTGCAAACAGCATGACCAGCACAGTGTCAATCCAGAGAAGGCAAGAGAATATGGTTCAACACCACTCAGTAGCCGGTGTTGGTTCAAACTTCAGGCAGCTTATTTTAAGCAGAATACAGTTTGGAAGAAATTATGGTGATAATTAACTCAATCCATGTGCTCAACAAAGCTTAAGACATGATTATATTCAAACTTTTGTAAACTACAAGTGACGTCTTCCATAAAGATAGGTTCTTTAGATTTAAACTAAGGGAGCAGGCTCAAGGTAAACAATGCCCATGATAAGGGTCTCCAGAAGGATAATACTGTAGATCGATCCAGGGGAGCCAGTGTGCCCTGTCCATACGCATAGCACAGAGGTCCCCAGGTCATTACATCCGTCCACAGCCTTCTGGGCAAAATCCAAATCTTTCCCTTTGAAGAGACAACTGTGTGTGTTTAGCTTTCCTGGTTCCCTTGGTGCTAAACTGTGAGCACAAGGCCCTCCATGTTTCCTACAGGGTTGGAGATGCTCAGGGACACTGTGACCCCATGACTTCCATTCTCGTTGTTGGCTAAGGGGCTCATCCTACCCTGGGCAGAGCTGACACCATCAAGGTAGTTTCGGTGTTGGCTCTTTCCTAGGCTGTAGCTGCTGGACTGAAACCTTGCTGAGTCAGCCCGTGCAGCCCTCACGCTGAAGAGTTCAGATGGGCACTTCTGCCAGCCCCAGGGCCACTCTACCCCTCCTCACTGACACCTGCCATTTCTCTGTCCTGACAGTTCTGTCACTGATATGGGGGACTCTCACAAAGACACCAGTGCCACCATGACTGAGGCAGTGGCCGAAGAAGTGTCTCTTTTCAGCACGACGGACATGGTTCTGTTTTCTCTCATCGTGGGGGTCCTCACCTACTGGTTCATCTTTAGAAAGAAGAAAGAAGAGGTGCCAGAGTTCAGCAAGATCCAAACAACGTGAGTGCTGTCCCTCAGAGTCCTCTTGGCTGTCCTTCTTGGCTGTTCCCTATTTGGGGTTTGAATTTGGGGTGTGACCCTACGGGTAGATGATGCTTTAAGTCTTCTTTAGTAATAGACATACATCACACACATGCACGTGGGAAAACAAAGCAGAACTGGATTCGGTCTTACCTTCTCCATCAGTGATTTCCTGAGCCAATGCCTCCTGACGTCTTTGCCCACTGTTTCCCAAGCCCTTCCAATGTGTGTGGTTGTAGCTGAAGTAGATTCCTGACTTCACTGAGTTTATAGTCTCTTGCTGGGCCAACCTGCAGAGACATTGAACCTTTCTCTCTCTGTTTCCTGGTCTGCTTAGTGGCCCAGAGCGCCACTCTCCTGGGCTCTTTGAGCACTTGATGAGGTCATGGTGTGAATTGACCCACGAGGCCTAAGTTCTCCTTGCTGCTACATGTGTTAGTGTTGGAGTGTAAGTGTAATTTGAGCCAGGCATCCTAAGGACCACTGGGATGGCATAAGAATCTGAGGCCTGCAGCCCAAGCAATCAAGTGGAGACAGGGGGGTTAGGAGTTCAAGGTCATGCTAAGCTTTGTGCAAGCCTAAGCTGTCTGAGTCTGTACCCCCCAAAAAACAAAAACAAAAACAGAAGAAAAGAAAGTACTTTATTTAGAGTGTGAGAAGTACTTTGTAGAAAGGAGTTTACGAAGTGCCTTAATACGCATTGTTTGACTGGGTGTTCACCTTCTGCCCCTTCTCTCCTCGCCCTTAGCAGTGACAGGCCCAGGGCCTGATGACTAAAAACTAGCAGAGCTAGGCTAAGGGACACATCCTAAGACTTGCCTCTGCACGGGAGCTTGAATCCTATCCTGCAGGTTGGGTTACACTGGAGGCTGGGGACACAGGAAGGGCAAGTGAGTTGGAATCCAGCTAGTCAGGATGCGTTGTGGGTGGAGGCAGGACGGTGCTTGTGGTGAAAGTGTGTCCTACTGAAGAGGAAGTGATCAGTGGCCTGGCCCGTGTCCCATCATCTGCCGTGAACAAGCTGTGGGACCTGGAGCTGCCTCCCCACTTCATCGTCACCTGCTTATTGTCACCATCACTGGGCTGGACAGTAAGATATCTGAACGTGGTGGCCAAGCCTCAAAGCCCAGGCCTGTGGCAACCAGTCAGGAGACGAAGGCAAGGGAGTCACCTCACCTGCACAACTTAGCAGAGAGCTTGCCTCAAAAACAACAAACAGACTCAGGAAAACAGCTCACTGGGTAAAGGCGCTTGCTTGCAAGGAAGGCCGGCAACCTGAGTTCTGTTCCTAGGACCCACATGGTAGAAGGACAGAACTGGCTCTGTCGCTGTCCTCTGACTGCCACAAGTGCATTTTGCTTGTGCACCATTTTCTCTCTCTCTCTCTCTCTCTCTCTCTCTCTCTCTCTCTCTCTCTCTCTCTCACACACACACACACACACACACACACTAGGAATAAATGTAATTTTAAAATAAAAAGTCAAAAGCCTGGAGCACATCTATAGTCCCCGCACTCGGGAAATGGGTGCAGAAGGATCAGCTATACAACAAGATTGAGGCCAGCCTGGGCTACATGAGATCATGTGTCAAACAAAAGCAAAGAACAGCTGAGAGGCGAGGGCGATGGATGGGACTTTGTAGAAGCAGGTTCTAAAATACCCCAGGGTGCCTTGTCTAAGCAGGCCCCTGCGGCTGCAGCCCTGATCTAAGCGGGGTGGCACCCTTAGCTGTCCTCCCAGCCTAGTGGCTGGGCAACTTCGAGGTGAGACTGGGAGACACATTCCTGGAGGACAGGAAAGGGTTTCCCTCAGCATAAGAATTCAGGACCCTGTCCTGAGGGTAGAGCCACACCTAGGCTACTGGGACTTAGGGAGGAACCGGGGAACAGAAATCCAGTCTCTCCAGCCTGGGTTGGCCCTGGGTACCTTCTTGGGGTGGGAGCACTGTTTGTGATGAAAATGTGCCCTCCTGGAGATAAAGGGACCAGTAGCCTGGTCCCACCCTCCAAGCTGGCCTTGTTCCACCATCTGTAAAATGGAGGTCCCACTGCTCCATAAGAAAAAATATGAGATGCAGAATGTTTTTCAGGGGATAGCTTCAGCTACAGAGCAAGGTCAGGGCCAACCTAAGCAACTTCAGCAAGACCCTATCTCAAAAACCAAAAGTTGCCAGCCTTGATGGGTGGTGCATACCAGTAATCCCAGCACTTGAGAGATGGAGGTAGGAAGAACAAGAGTTCACGGTCTCTAGGCAAGGTGACACATGCCTTTAATCCCAGCGTTTAGGAAGTAGAGACTTATATAGTTGGTCTGAGTTTTTGTTTTTGTTTTTTTTTTTTTTTTTTTTTTTTTTTGAGACAGGGTCTTACAATGTAACCCATACTAGCCTCAAACTCACAGTGATTTTCTCTGTCTCCGAACATTTCTGGGATCAAAGGCAAGGCATGTGTTCCCTGGTCTTTCATGCTTTGCTTACTTAGTTACTTACTTATTTATTTTAGGTTTTTCGATACAGAGTTTAGCTGTCCTGTAACTCCATAGACCAGGCTGGCCTTGAACTCATAGAGATTCACCTGCCTCTGCCTTCCAAGTATTGGAATTAAAGGTTCCCTTCTTCCCCTCCCCAGCATATCATTATATTCTTATCATGGCTTCTGGTGACTTCTAGAAATGATGTCATAAAGTCTTTGAAGGTCTTAATAGGGGGTTGCGTGCTATGCTATGGAGCATGAAACCATTGAGCTTAGGTTATGTATGAGTGTGTGTGTGTGTAGATATGTGCCATGGTGTAGAGAACAGCGTGCAGGAGTCAGTTCTCTCCTTCCGTCGTGGGGGTCCTAGGGCCATTAGGCTCATCAGCAGGCGCTTTTACTCATGAGTCATGTCTGATCTTACTTATCTTTCGAGGGCAAGTCTCACGTAGCCAGGCCAGCCTCTGACTTGCTGTGTTGGATTCTGGTCCTTCTGCCTCCACCCACCCTGTGCTGGCATTACGGTTGTGCACCACCTCGCCTGATTTATGTGATACTCAGCACCTAAAGGGTCGTGGACAGCTTTGTGCAGATACAGCAAATGCTCTTCAGACTGAATTGCATCCCTAGCCCCAAGGGTGTGGATGTTTACACAAGCCAAAATAACAAGCCAGCTGCAATCTGGCCAGCAAGCACTCCAAACACAGAGAGATATACAAGTCAGGAGGTGCCCCTGGGTACCCAGGTAACTCTCCCTAGGAGTTTAAACCTCTGCGGCCCTCCCACAAGTCTAAATGTAGCTAGCTCCCTGAACCTCTGAACACTGTCCCGGGTGCCACTGACCATGTGTGCCCAATAAAGATACCAGAGCCTGGAAATACCTACTTTCTTGGGCCAGGTCAGCATCACTGGCAGAAAGTTTATCCCTCCTGGAGCTGAGAGAGGGTGCACTGCCCTGAATTTTCACCTGAACTCTTTTCTTGGGCAG
This sequence comes from Microtus oregoni, assembly GCF_018167655.1. Lineage (NCBI taxonomy): Eukaryota > Metazoa > Chordata > Mammalia > Rodentia > Cricetidae > Microtus > Microtus oregoni. The sequence continues at coordinate 8,269,386 of NW_024543062.1, read as the reverse complement.
AATTCCTGCTGCGAGAGGTACCTACCACAGAGTGGAGCCTGTAGCTACCCCAGGCTGTCTGGTACAAAGAGAAGGTGGAGGTGGTGGACGCCTGGTGCAGTCTTGGCTCACAGTCATAAACATCTGTGCGAAAGCACCAGAACAGAACAGCTGTAGTCCTGTACATAGATCCTCTGGGGTACAGTGTCCTGGGGTCAAAGGTGTACATAGTTAGGGAGCCCAAGATGTAGGGATTGGTTTTGACTCGGGGTGAGAAAAGGGTTCTAGAAAGGGCTGCAACATGAATCTAGCTTCAGAAGCAGAGCAGGATTTGGGCAGCAGTGATGGTGTCCATAGATGGAGGTGTTGGGGTGGTTTGGGGAGCGGCAGGGGAGTGTGGGAAGTATAGTTAGAAGGGCAGGTTGGGACCAGATACCAGAGGGTTATGGGAGTGGCAAAATGACCAACCCTGATTTCACAATGGCTGCATCCAGGTAATAGGGAAGGCAGAGGGAGGGCAAGGGCAGGAAGAGTTTGGAGAAACCATTTCAGGATGTGGTCCCCTGGGAGGTGATACTGTCCCAGGAGAGGCTGCCCTTGAGGAGAACATAGTGAAAGTTGATGATTGGACTCTCGGTGCCTAGAATAGATAGGAGGGTGTTTGCTTTGACATGCAGGCTAGAGCAGATTTGAGGAGAGTGAGAGGAAGAGTTTGGGGATCCCCCTGGAATATTGGGTAGGGCTTGTTAGGACTATGGATTGAGGGAACGCCAGAGTTCAGACTCTGACATCTTCAAAAGCAGTAGGGGTGGGGCATGGCTGGAGAGAAGAGAATAGGGACTAAGGGAAAGGGTAAAAGCCAATTAGAAGTTAGGCCAAGAGGGGTGCCAAATACCCGGAATCCTAGATGGCTCAGAGGGTTAAAGTGATGTGCAATCATGGGACCCCGAGATAGGGTCCCCAGGACCAGTATAAAGAAAGTCAGGCATGGCTACATAATCGTGCTAATCCTAACATTGATGCCTAGAGCTCGGAGGACAGCTCCCAGGAACCAGCGCTCTCCCTTCACCACGTGCATCCCAGGGACTGAACAGTTGCAGCTCGGTGGCAGGCAAGCACTTTACCCACTGTTGTCTCCCTGGACTTTATCAGGACATTTGTTCTCATCCTTGATTGGTTGAACAGAGCTTTGCCATTAGATTTTTAGGTTGGACTTTTTTAAACTCAGTATCTTAAAAGTCATTTATTGCAATTGATAACACATTATATTCTTTTCTCTTTGTGGAGAGGAGCCGGGTATATTCAGTTATAATTTGCGCATAATAAAATCCTCCTTGTTTTTCTTCCAGTGCTAGGGATGGAACCCGGATTCTTGTGAATACTCAGAAAGTGCTCGACCATTGAGTCACACCCTGTTCTAAAACCCCCTTTTTAACTATACACGTGGGTCCCAGGGATTGAACTCAGGTCATCAGGCTTGACAGAAAGTGCCTTTACCCACTGAGTCATCTTGCCAGCCCCACATTTGAGTCTTGACACATGTACAGTTATGCAATCAGTATCACAGTCATCCATGTCCCGTCAGCCCACAATGCCCCACTCCCAGCCTCGTAGCTCTAGGTAGAGCTCTAGTGCTGGTTGTTTAAGAACGGCAACTTTTCCTAAACACAGCATCCATTCCAGCAGTTCTCGGCTTCCTGTCCCTCCCTTGCAACACTTATGTGAAAGAAACTCCAGCCTGTTGTTTCATAGTTTCCTACGATCTGGATTTGGCCAATTGTGCCCTCTTGGGGCTTGTTTAGAAAAGCCGCAAAGACTCTCGTTTCCTCAAGTGACCTTTATTTCCTTTATTTTGGGATTGTCTGCCTTTGAAATCGCAGCACTGCCCAGAGTCAAGGCTGCAGGCAGCTCTTACGTCCGTCTTTATCTTGGCGCGTCAGCAGATGGAGGAGCATAAGGGGGTTCTTTCCACTCTCAGTCAGGGCCACCCTTTCTGTACAGATGTCCTTGCACCAGTGAGCACAAAACTAGAAACACAGATGTGTTCCTCAGAGAGAAAGGCGTGGCTGTGGTGTGTGTGTGCGCGCGCGTGTGCACGTGCATGCGACTGTCTGCTCTTGCAGAGGACCTGAGTTCGATTCCCAGCACCTGCAGGGTGACTCACAGTCCCAGGGGACTCGATGCCTTATTCTGACCTTGGAGGACACCAGGCACACTCGTGGTACACAGATATATGCAGGTAAAACACTCATACATGTAAAACACTAAAATACATCCAAAAACTTATTTTAAGAGTGAGAGAAAGACATTTTAGGAGGGAGCTACCATGTGAAGGGTAGGCAGGGCACCATGCGTGACCCAGAAGTGGTTTGAAGAGGTCCGCCTGCAAGCATAGGTCCGGGACCTCTGTGCCACCTATTGAGGTCACCTGCACTTTTCTACTCTCTGATCAAGTGGATCTGCCCTTCCTGTTGACCCTCCAGATGCGGCCTGTCTCAGGATAACTGCAAGAAAAGCACGTTGACCCTCAAGTCATTGATGACTGTCTACAGTGTTTCGTAGTGACGAAACGGGTGACCACAAGGAACTTGGCAGGAAAGGGTTTATTTTGCTTATTTAGTTTATTCAGCTCAAGTCCTGAATCCTGAAGTAGCTAGGGTTGGTTCAAACTTAGGGAGTCTGACCTTGAATAGTTTATTTTAGGCATATGTTTAAGCACAGCACAATTTGATGAAAACTCTCCTGGTGATACTTACCTCAGTCCTGTATGCACAATAAAGCTTATGACATGACTACATCGAATCTCTGTAAAGTACCTGTGACACCTTCCATAAAGACAGGTTCTTTTGCTGTGTGCCAATGCAGAGGATGATCCTGAACTCCCATTTGTCCTGTCTCCACCTTCATGTGCTGGAATTACAAGTGTGTGCATGCCATCCATCCCTGTGCAGTGTCTCTGGTGCTGGGGGGATCGCTGGGCTTCGTGCCCAGGAGTCAGCTACACTGCCCACTGAGCTACGTCCTTAGCTTTGGGTTTTTTGGTTTTTGTTTTGTTTTGGTTTTTGGTTTTGTGTTTTGCTTTGTTTTTTGAGACAAACTTACTCTGTAGTCTAGGCTAGCCTTAAACTCTCTCCTCATGCTTCAGCCTCCAAAATGCTGCTATCAGAGAGACACAGGGATGTGCACCGCCGCCAGGCCCAGCCCTTTTTCTGTCTTGATCTGAGACCTCTGTTGGCCCTCCACCTGCCCTTGGCTGTCTCCCAACTCCCTTTGAAGCAGCTCCCCTAGGGCGGGACCCTGAAGAGAACTGTCCACTTTTCTCTAAGCTCTGCACAGCCCAGGCAGTGGAGAGGTTGACCATCCTTCCTGCTGTCCCACTCCTGCTGCCACCGTATCTGACTCTCGTCCTCACCCCCCTTTCTGCCTCTTCACCCTGCAGCCCGCAGACCTTAGTTGCCAGACAGGCAGGCTCTGCAAGTTCAAAAGCAGATTCCCAGGTCCCTCGCAAACAGCGGGATAGCCCAGGAGGGATCAGCTCTGCCACACAGAAAATTTAATGAGTTGCCTCGGCTTTCAGAAGTGCTTCTCCTCGTTGCCTGGGACGGGAGCATAAAAATGCACCCCCTTGAGGCATCTGGGTTCACCCAGTGACTCAGTGCTTCCCCCTCCCTTCTCCTCCCCTCCCCTCCCCTTCCTCTCCTCTTGCCCACTCTAGTGGCCTGCAGCTGACTTCAGAGGCGCCTGCTCCCAGTGGAGGGATGGGGGTTGGGGGCTAATTGGAACCTTTCAGGCTCGGCTGTGGAGCCATGTGGTATCTGGACTCCCACAACTGGGCCAGCTGCCACCTGCACAGGACTCTGGGGTCTATGCCTGGGTACCAAGAGAGGGGTTCCTTAAGATCTTGTGCTGGCTGTCCCCGCTGCATGGGGCAGGAAGGGAAAGTATACCTCCCTGTAGTGCCCAGGATGTCCCCAGAGTCTTTCGGGACTCTGGCAGCAGCAATGGCTGGCTTGGTTCTTATTGCTGCAACCTGCACAGTCTGTGTCAGGGCTGGGACAGCTTTGTTCTCCATCCTTTTTTTCTCCTAATGGGAAAGGGGGAGGGTGTGGGGAACGGGGCTCTGATATAAACAGTTACCAAGGAGACTGAGTGTGGGGGGGTGGAAATGTTCTCTCCTTCCCTCAGTCCATACAGAAGGGGGGGGTGTTACCCCAGCCGCAGGGGATCATGGGAGGCTGCAGTCTCAGTCCCGCTGGAGCTGCCAGATGTTGCAGAGTTCACAAGCTCATGGGGACAGAGGCAGGCAGAGGTGCCGGAGGATTCTGAGAGGACTTCTGGGGTGTCTGGGCCCAAGCCGCCTACTCCACCACACTGAGAATGGACGGAGCTGAACTTCCTTTCTGTTGGCTCCCAGCCAGCTGCAACAGAGCTCAGTGTGGGACCCTCCTCTTTCCTTAATCCCTGTTGGGAACAGGGGCATCATGGGATGTGCATACTCATCTCCGCCGGACGAGCCCACCCTGAGGTCAGTTCCAGCCCCAGTGTAGATGTGCGGGTAGCCCGTGGGCAGGCGGCTCATGGCTGCCATCCATTGCCAAAGGGAGAGGCAACTTCCTGGGCTAGGGTCCAGCTGACCCCCGGATAGGTGCTACCAGGTCTGCTTCCTTAGGCTTGCTGGGAGCTGCTCCCGGGATAGAAGGGCTGCCCAGGAGGGACATAGGGCAGTTGTTCAGCAAAGGGTCTGACTTCTTGTTTTCCCAGAGGCCACTGCCCCTGCTGAATCTGAACAAGTGAGGGGAGCAGACGGAAAGTTCTTCTTGTCCCCCAGGGCCAAAGCGAAGCTAATCAAGGGGCAGGCGCTGGGCCTCAAAGTGTGGGTCGAGAGATGGTCCAGTAAAGTGCTTGCTACATGAGTGTGAGGATCTGAGTCTGATCCCCAGAACCTGTGTGAAAAGACTGGGCATGGAGGCAGGATTGTATTCCCAGTGCCCGACAGGCAATGGGTGGGCAGATCCCTGGAGCTTGGTGCCCAGTGAGCCAAGCCTGCTTGGTGAGCGAGCTCCAGGCAAGTGAGAGACCTTGTCTGGACAAAGCTGAGGAACAACACCTAAGGCTGACCTCTTGCCACCTCCCCTCCCCCACAAGAAGTGCAGGGTGTCATGGTTGTGTCTCCAGGGTCAAGGAGAGTGTCTCCAGGCAAACCTGTTGTCTGGGGCTCTCACCTCACCATGGCCAGAGCCAGCTGGCCTGGAGTTGGCCCCTTTCGCCTACAGCAGGAGACTAGCCTCAGGCCCCGTCCTGCTTGCCCGCAGCTAGCAGTCCCTAGTTTGTGCCCTTGGGAGCCTGTTGCTCTGTCTCTTGAGAGCCACTTGCTGTCAGAGAATGGAGCCCAGCCTTTCCTGTCTCTCTGGCAGTGGGCATCGCACCTTTAGCCCTGTGCCACCTTAGGCTGTTAGGTGTCTAAAATCACAGACTAGCCCAGACAGCTGTTCACGTTCCAAGACCTTTGTCCTCTTGAGTGTCACCAAAGTTCCAGGTGCCTGAAAGGGCTCAGGAATGCTGTGGAAATCAAGTTCGGTAGTAGCCGAGCCCTTCAGACAGTAGGACCAGGATGTCACGTGCTATGTGGTGACAGGACCTAGACTTGCAGCCAGCTCTGCCTCTGACGTGGCTTCTCTGCTGTGATTTTCCCGGGCTTCAGCTCAGAGGACAGGACAGGCCCTTGGAAGGCAGAGATGGCACGTTCTAGTCCCCATCCTCAGCTCCTGGCACAGTGCCCGTTCCCCCCCTGCCTGTCCCAGCTGGAGATGTGACTTCTATGGAAACATCTGTCTTTTGAGAAAAGCCAGGAGCTGGCTACTCAGCCCAGAAAGGGTCCGGAGTGGGAAATATCCCCAGAGGCCTCTGTCTGCCTCTGCCTGCCAGATGCTGGGTGGGAGACCTGGAGCAGCCATGCAGGAAAGCCTTGAATTGTGTGCCAAGTGCCAGGCAGACACACAGATACCTCCTAGTTATTAAAGCCAGTCCTCAAGGGAAGGAATTAGAATGTGGGGTGGGAAGTGCTCGATGGATGTCTGTGCCCTATTGAGGATGGTCACCTTGATGCTGCAGAGAGGCAGGGAAAGCTTGCTCTGGGGAAGCTCAAATTCTGTGTTGAAGGACACAGAAGTAGGGGTTTGTGGGAAGGAGTCAGGGGAGGCCAGGCTAAATCCTGGGGACATCAAGTCAGTCTACTCACAAGGGCATGGTGAGTCAGTGACTTGGCCAGAGAAGCAAGAGCTAGGATTTCTTTCTAGAAGACCTTCTCTCACACCAGTCTCCACTCAGGGCTTCCTTTTTGTTTGCTTTCAAGATGGTTTCTCTGTGTAGCCTTGGCTGTCCTGGAACAGGCTGGTCTCGAACTCACCCACCACCTGCCTCTGCCTTCCTAGTGCTGGGATCAAAGGCGTGCGCCACCACCACCCGGCTGTCCTTATTTCCTTTTGCAGCTGTATGTGTGTCTGTATGAGGACAGGTGTTCATGAGCGTGCACACGCTGCACAGGTGTGTGGATACCAGACACCACCTTGAGTTCCATAAACGCTGCTTTTTAAATCTTACATATTTGTTTTGTGTAAGTGTATGCAGCTGTATGCGCGGACAGAGGCTGGTGCGCAGGATGCCCAGCTTGTTCTGTGCTGCTGGGTCCAAGCGCTTGTCCTCATGACTGCGGATCGGGCCTTCTTAATTGTTGAGCTATCTCTGTATGCCCCCCCACCCCCACTTTCTTTCTTTTTTTTTTTTTTTTTTTTTGGTTTTTCGAGACAGGGTTTCTCTGTGGTTTTGGAGCCTGTCCTGGAACTAGCTCTTGTAGACCAGGCTGGTCTCGAACTCACAGAGATCCGCCTGCCTCTGCCTCTCGAGTGCTGGGATTAAAGGCGTGCGCCACCATCGCCCGGCACCCACCCCCACTTTCTGACAGAGTTTCCCATTGGCTCACTGTCTCAGGCTGAAGCTGGAGCCTCTTTCAGCTTGTGCTCTGTTTGCCTGAGGTGATGGCAAAGGAAGAAGAGGGACAGAAGATGGAGAGGGGCCAGACGCTGGGAAGGGAGCACAGACAGATGACCAGGCCAGACTCAGAGCTGTCCTCTGTAAGCCCATCGGTGGATCTGAGGCACAGGAAGGAGTGATTGGACTGACGACTAGTCCCACTCTTAGCTTCATCACTAGGGGCTAACCTGTGGAATGTCCCCCAACTGCCTGTCACACCCATCCTGTAAATTGCATCTGTCCCCCATCAAACTGTCTTGTTTTTCAGGACTTCATCTGTCAAAGAAAGCAGCTTCGTGGAAAAGATGAAGAAAACGGTAAGATTCCTGTTTCTGCTCCTAGTAGAGTCTGGCCTTGGTGGGCACCGAGGGGGCTCAGGAGAGGGCCTGATGGGGGGCTGAGGGCTGTTGGAACCAAGCAGGCCCTAGTGCTAAGGGCATCCTGATCTTACCACAGCAGTAGGGGCTCTGCTTTTACTTTGACTGTCTGAATAAACTAAAACGTAAGAACCTACTCCCCCCCCCATTATCAACATTTATAATTTTGAGTCCATTCCCCAGAAGCCACATAAAAATCCAGACTGGGCAGAATATGCTTCCAGTTCCCAAAGCTCCATGGTCAGCAAGCATAGCCTAATCTGAGCTCCAGAGCAGTGAGGAGCCTTGTTCAAAACCAAACAGTGAAGGCAGCTGAGGAAGGACACCCAGTGTGGTGCTTGGGCTTCCACAGGTCCCTGCGCGCGCACACACGCACACAGAGTTGGTACGTTAGAAGCCAGTGTGATGATATACAACTGTAATCCCAGCAGTAAGAAAGGTGAAGCAGGAAAAGCAAAAGTTGAGGCCAACTTGGGCCACCATAGTAACACCCTGTCTAAAAATTTAAAAGAGGCCCAGAGATGGCTCAGTAGTAAGAATGCCCACTGCTCTTGCACAGGACCAGGTTCAATTCCCAGCACCCACGTGGTGACGCACAACCATCCGTAACTCCAGTTCTAGATCAGATGCCCCTGACCTCCAGTGGCTCCTGAATACACATGATGCACACATGCATACACATACAAATAAGCTGGGCATGGTGGCGTATGACTTTAATCCCAGCACTCAAAAGGCAGAGGCAGGCAGAGCTCTGTGAGTGTGAGGCCAGCCTGGGCTACAGAATGAGTTCCAGGCTCCAAAGCTACAGACAGAAACACTGTCTCGAAAAATAAACAAACAAAGAAGAAAAAAAGAGAAAATATATTTTTTAAAATTGACAGTATAAAGGATAGATGTAGCTCCTGTATAAATGCCTATTTTAAGATCTATTTTACATATGTGTATATGCATATATATGCTCATATATACTCATGTATATACATACTCATATACTCGTGTGTGTGTGTGTGTGTGTGTGTGTGTGTGTGTGTGTGTGTGTGTGTATATGGTTTTGTTTCTTGAGACAGGGTTTCTCTGTGTAGCCCTGGCTGTCCTGGAACTCACTCTGTAGTCTAGAACTCAGATCCATCTGCCTCTGCTTCCTGAGTGCTGGGATTAAAGGCATGCGCTGCCATCACCTGCCTTATTTTTACTATTTTTTAGTTATGCAGGGGAGGGTTTCGCACAAGAGTTCAGGTGTGGGGCTGGAGAGATGGCTCAGTGGTTAAGAGCACTGCCTGCTCTTCCAAAGGTCTTGAGTTCAATTCCCAGCAACCACATGGTGGCTCACAACCATCTGTAATGAGGTCTGGTGCCCTCTTCTGGCCTGCAGACATACACACAGACAGAATATTGTATACATAATAAATAAATAAATATTTAAAAAAAAAAAGAGTGCAGGTGTGCACTGAGGCCAGAGATAGTTCGATCCCTGGAGCTGGAATTACAGGCTGTTGTGGACCACTTGATGTGGGTGCAGGGAACTGCCCTTGGGTCCTCTGCAAGAGCAGCAAGTGCTCGTAACTACTGAGCCATCTCTCTAGCCTCTGCCTCACCGTGTTGTACAAGAAACTTGACGCCTGCAGATTTTGGTATCCTGTGTATGGGAGAAGATTATGGACCCCCACAAATGCCAAAGAACCACATCCACTATGTGTTATGTTTATTGATATATACATACGTAAAGCAAGATGGAGATCAGCTAATCCATATTTTCCTAGTCCCCTTCCTTTTTTTTTTTTTGTTTGTTTGTTTGTTTTTTGAGACAGGGTTTCTCTGTAGCTTTGGAGCCTGTCCTGGAACTAGCTCTTGTAGACCAGGCTGGCCTTGAACTCCCAGAGATCCGCCTGCCTCTACCTCCTGAGTGCTGGGATTAAAGGCGTGCGCCACCACCTCAATATTAGGTTGTGGTTTTTCCAGTGTCTGAGGATGGTCTTGCGATGTGTGTGACATTACTTGGATGACTCCAGCTGGAGTCCTTTGGGTGATGCCCTCTTCCATCATCACATCCGTGACAGCCAGACATCAGCCCTAGAGATTCAGTGAAGAACTGAGGTCAGGACAGAGAGGACTTACGAGGGCTCCAATTGCCAGGCCTGCCCTGTGTCTCTGCTCTGCCCTGGGCACTTGCTCACCCGTGTGTCTGCCTGCTCCCCTAGGGAAGGAACATTATCGTATTCTATGGCTCCCAGACGGGAACCGCTGAGGAGTTTGCTAACCGACTGTCCAAGGATGCCCACCGCTACGGGATGCGGGGCATGTCCGCAGACCCTGAAGAGTATGACTTGGTGAGTGTGCCCCACCCTGCTGCCCAAATATGAGGGACCCCAGGCTGCCTCTTCCCTGTCTATGGAAGGTGTTGGGTGGGATCATCTCAAAGAGCTCTAAGCCCGCCGTATGTTGAGGCTCTTAATACCTTGGCATTACAGCTGTGGGAAGAGAGGAGAGAGAACCAGGGAGGGGTCAAGAGAGGCTGAGAATTTGATCAGAGGCCATAGTTAGGGGCAGTGGCATCCTTCCTTATCCATAAGCCATCCTGCCAATATTGTTCCTCTTAAGCCAGCATAGGATATGACAGATCCCAGCCATGTTCTTAACAGCTAGGGACAGGAGCATTTTGCCCCTGACTGCCAACTTACCACGCTTATTCTCCTGGTACTGCCTGCCTCCATTCCCTTACATGGGGTGGCTCTGTATAGCACACAAAACAGCCACGGTAGAAGGAAGGAGCGTGTGGCTCAGGAGTTGCCTCTTTGGCTCCCATATTCATCAGTAGCATCCCCTCCCCCAATGCCCACTCCTTCTCTTCCACCCACTCCGCTCTCCTGCCACAAAGGTCTTCCATCTCCAGACTTCCTTTTAAATATATCTGAGATGCATGGGAGACGGCCTAGACCAAGGCCTTCCCACCTGCCACCACCTGCGGGCTCAGGCCACAGCCGTGACACCCCTGTCTTTCTAGGCTGACCTGAGCAGCTTGCCTGAGATCGACAAGTCCCTGGTAGTCTTCTGCATGGCCACATATGGTGAGGGTGACCCCACCGACAACGCCCAGGACTTCTATGACTGGCTGCAAGAGACTGATGTGGACCTCACTGGGGTCAAGTTTGCTGTGAGTCTCCACAGAATCCTTTGGGTGCACACTGGCCTGTGGCACCTCCCCAGAACCCTAGGATCCTCCTGTGCAAGCTGCCCCGTCTGTTCCTTCACCGTTTTACAGGCCAGGGGGTTTCCAGCAGAGAGCTTTACCCTTCCTTTAGTGTAGTTTCGCCCATCCAGAGCATCTCCCATGCTGCCAGCTGACCGCACAGGACATTGGCTGCCGGATGAGGGCCAGAACAATATAATTTGGCCAAGTAAGGAGGGCTGGAGCCTCCAGCTAAGCTGGTCACTTAGATTTGAGGTGTAAAGGCTAGCCATAAAAGGAGCCATCTGTGGACTGCAGGTCACCTGAATAAAGTAATCAGGTGTTCTTCTCAGTGCCCATAGTGCCGAGGCTCCCAGTGCAGGGTTCAGTGCATCCCACGGTCATCAGACCCCACTGGGCAGGCTGAAGTCCTGGCCTCAGAACCTCCCTGCTGTCCCCACAGGTGTTCGGCCTTGGGAACAAGACCTATGAGCATTTCAATGCCATGGGCAAGTACGTGGACCAGCGACTGGAACAACTTGGCGCCCAGCGCATCTTTGAGTTGGGCCTTGGTGATGATGACGGGAAGTAAGTGCCACACCCTAGTTGCATGGGTCCCAGCCTGGAGTGTGGGCCACCCTTCTTCCCCCAGCAGGGTTGGGAGCCACAAGGGTGAGGAGCTTTGGTGTCTAGCCAGTGACTAGCCCAGCTAAGCCTGTCCTCTCTCCAGCTTAGAAGAGGATTTCATCACATGGAGGGAGCAGTTCTGGCCAGCTGTGTGCGAGTTTTTCGGGGTGGAAGCCACTGGGGAGGAGTCAAGGTAAGTGGAAGGCCACGGCTGGAGCCTGGGGTGGGTGGCCCTGGGGATGGAGTGAGGAGGGATGGGCATGGGATCTGGGAGGTCCTCGTTCCAGGTGAGGGGGCTCCCTGAAGGTGAGGGGGCTGAGGTGGGGTCTCCCTTCCTGTCCCGTGGCATCGCCAGGACACTGACTTCCTTTCCAGCTGTGTGTCCTGGCCTGTTGATCCTCTCAGGCTCTCGGGGTCGGCTTCAGCCCTTCCCTTGCCTCTTGCTTCTCTGCTGTGACTGCTACAGGGTCTGCTGTGTTCTGCTGCTTTATGTCTTCCACCCATGACCACTGTGTAGTTCAACCCTTTCTTGCTATGACTGGCCCTGCAACCCCCTTCCTCCCAGCCCTGACCCCAGCCTTGGTTTACCCCTCCCAGCATTCGCCAGTATGAGCTCGTGGTCCACGAAAATGTTGACACTGCCAAGGTTTACACGGGTGAGATGGGCCGTCTGAAGAGCTACGAGAACCAGAAACCGTAAGTGGAGGAAGAAAAGTGCGGCTGACAGACCTGGGGCCCCTCGTGTACCCACATCCCAAGCAGATGTGTGTCCCTCCAGTCATTATTTGAGTGAGCACAGCGGGGTACTGCACCTTCACGTCCACTATCTATGGAAGGGCACAAGTTGCCCGAGGGACAGGCACTGCTCCCCCCTGAGGCCTCGGGAGCCAGCTCTGGCAGGTCAAACTTGGGCGAGAAGCCCGCTTCCTTTCCTTAGAATCCACAGCTCTCTGGGCATGGCAGCTCAGCTGACAGTGTGCTCACCTAATGTGTGAGGCCCTGGTTCCGTCCCCAGCCCTCCACAAACTGAGCGTGGGGGCACATTCTCAAGCTCAGCACACAGGAGTGGAGGAGGGAGGATCCAAAGCCCTGTTATCCTCACCTGTGAAGCGGGTTCCTAGGCAAGCCTGGGCTACAGGAAACCGTGTCCCAAAAAAAGTCCAAATCGTGTTGCTCACTTTTGACCCTACGTACCCCTGGGTGCTGCCCAGATTATTCATGCTGGAGCCTCCCCAGTCATCTGTCGCCCTGAGTCATGCCAGCCATCCTGCTGGGCAGACTCTTCCATCTGCCACTCCTAGCCACGCTGTGGTCTCTGTGTGAGTGTGAAAGCCAAGTGCTATGCAAGTATCTCAGAACCTAGGTAGCTTCCACGGTGGCTCCAGCCCCTGGCCCAGCCCTTCCATAGGCAGAATGCAGAGGGTCTCACATGTTTCTTAGGAGCCAGCTTGCTTTCCTGTGTCCCTTTGCTCTGCCCACCAGCTCTAGCTCCCAGTGTTTAGTATAAGCAGGTCCCAAGCCAATCACTGATGACCTTTCTTCCCATCAGCCCCTTCGATGCCAAGAATCCATTCCTGGCTGCTGTCACCACCAACCGGAAGCTGAACCAGGGCACTGAGCGGCATCTAATGCACCTGGAATTGGACATCTCAGACTCGAAGATCAGGTACCTGCCGCCTCCCGTCTCCCCTGGGGCAAGCCTGGCACAGGGTCATCTGCTCGCTTCCTCCTGAGCCTTGCGCTTCCATTCTAGATATGAGTCTGGAGATCATGTGGCCGTATACCCAGCCAACGACTCAACCCTGGTCAACCAGATCGGGGAGATCCTGGGGGCTGACCTGGACATCGTCATGTCTCTAAACAATCTTGATGGTGAGTCCTGCAACAGGGCCTTGACTAGGCCTGAAGGTTGAGCTTCTGCTCTGGCCTGTGGCCCGGGTGCTAAGGCCCCATGCCTTAAGACTATGTATGGAGGTCTAGCCCTCTAGGCCTGTTATAGCTATAGAGGGAGGACACCTGAGGCCAAGAGCCAGGCAGCTAGGGAAGCCACCCAGCCATACATCCTCCTGGACCAGGGCTGCTAAATCAAGCCTTGTATCTTAGGCCCAGGCTCCACAGCTGTGGCTATAGGCTCCTGGGATTGGCAACCCTTGATGCCTTCTAGGTTCCTTTACAGTGAGCAGGTACTGGATGCTACTGAATCCCGGGGCCTTCCACTGTGGACACAGTACCCGCCCAAGTCCTGGCTCTGCCCTTAGTGACTTTCAGTTAGAACACGTGGACCGAAGGAGCTGGTTCTGTTCAGCACACACACACTATGCTTCCTCCAAGACCTGGCAGCCTACAATGGCTAGATCCCTCTGATGGACACTTCTGCCTGGCAGAAAGCTTGAGCCGTCCCACAGAGCCAAGGAAGCAATAGAGAGCAGGCGGGAGTGCCAGCTTCCCGCTACAAAGGCCTGCAGCACCTCCAGCCCTATGACACCCTGCCCTGCCTCAGGGGGCAACCGCTCACTCAGTCCCCCTTCTGTGCTGCAGAGGAGTCCAACAAGAAGCACCCATTCCCCTGCCCCACCACCTACCGCACGGCCCTCACCTACTATCTGGACATCACCAACCCGCCGCGCACCAACGTGCTCTACGAGCTGGCACAGTATGCCTCAGAGCCCTCGGAGCAGGAGCACCTGCACAAGATGGCGTCTTCCTCAGGCGAGGGCAAGGTGAGCCTGCGTGTTCCCCTCCACACCCTCACCCAGCACATATCCCAGGTCACCCACCTTCCTTCTGTCTCCCCAGGAGCTGTACCTGAGCTGGGTGGTGGAGGCCAGGAGGCACATCCTAGCCATTCTCCAAGACTACCCATCACTGCGGCCACCCATAGACCACCTGTGCGAGCTGCTGCCACGGCTGCAGGCCCGCTACTACTCCATCGCTTCATCCTCCAAGGTGAAGGGTGCCAGCTCTGCCGGGGAGGCACCCCCTAGGGCAAGGGACTCTGGGTACCCGCAAGGAAAACCACCAAGAAAGGGACTGTAGCGGGGTGAGGCCAGGCTCACACCAGTCCCTCCTCCAGGTGCACCCCAACTCCGTGCACATCTGCGCCGTGGCTGTGGAGTACGAAGCGAAGTCTGGGCGAGTGAACAAGGGGGTGGCCACCAGCTGGCTTCGGGCCAAGGAACCAGCAGGCGAGAATGGCCGCCGGGCCCTGGTACCCATGTTTGTGCGCAAATCTCAGTTCCGCCTCCCTTTCAAGTCCACCACCCCTGTCATCATGATAGGCCCTGGTACAGGGATCGCCCCCTTCATGGGCTTCATCCAGGAGCGAGCCTGGCTCCGGGAGCAAGGTAAGCCACGGGGCTCTGTTTTTGTGAGGAGTCAGGGCCAGGCCAGAGAGCTCCCCTTCACCACAGCCTCACCCCTGCCCAGGTAAGGAGGTTGGAGAGACAGTGCTGTACTATGGCTGCCGGCGCTCAGATGAGGACTATCTCTACCGCGAAGAGCTGGCCCGCTTCCACAAGGACGGGGCCCTCACCCAGCTTAATGTGGCCTTTTCCCGGGAGCAGGCCCACAAGGTGAGGCAGGCGGCTGTGCTGACGGGCTGGGCTGTCCCATGCAAAGGTGGCGCTGTGGCGTCTGGACGCTGCTCACAGCCCCCTCCCCCATCCCCTAGGTCTATGTCCAACACCTGCTGAAGAGAGACAAAGAACACCTGTGGAAGCTGATCCACGAAGGCGGTGCCCACATCTATGTCTGCGGGTGAGCAGAGAAGCCTGGGGAGGCACCTGGTGCTGACTACCCACCTACAGGGTGGCTCCAAGTCCCCTCACACATTCTTGTCCCCTTGTCTCCACCCAGGGATGCTCGGAATATGGCCAAAGATGTGCAGAACACCTTCTATGACATCGTGGCCGAGTTTGGGCCCATGGAGCATACCCAGGCTGTGGACTATGTTAAGAAGCTGATGACCAAGGGCCGCTACTCCCTAGACGTGTGGAGCTAGGAGCTGCCGCCCTCCTATCCCTCGTTCCCTGTAATCACTTCCCTAGCTCCCTTCTGCTGACCTCCACCTCTGGTGGTTCTTGCCTGGCCTTGACACAGGGAGGCCCAGGGACTGACTCCTCCTGGCCTGAGTGATGCCCTCCTGGGCCCCTAGGCAGGGCACATGGCAAGAGGGACTGGGCCCACCTTTGGGTGATGGTGCCTTAGGCCCTCGGCAGCTGTACAGAGGGGCTCTTCTCTCCACTGAGCTGGGTGCAGCCCCACCACACGATTTTGAATGAGTGTATATAATTTTAAATAACCTGGCCCTTGGAATAAAGTTGTTTTCTGTATTTGCCTGGTGTTGCTGGAGCCAATATGGGGTCTGTCTTGGGATCTGCTTCAGTTAGACAACCCCACTCCCCAGACCAAGAGCCAAGAATCAGCAGTGCTGTGTTGGGGGCCCCAAGTCCTGCCTCCCCTAGGAGAAAACATCCACAATCCGTCAGAGACCTCCATGCCTCTCTTCCTTTATTGAGGCCCAGAACCCAAATACTGCAAGCTGGGCTCCAGGCCCAGGCCTTCCTCAGGGCCCACAGAGCCCACGAAGCCCAGGGGGCACAGAAGGGAACCCCCCATCCACACAGGGGTGCCCCAACCTGCTGCCCCCCCGGCACACAGGTCAGAAGCCCCTTTGGGGCTGGCCATCGGATCTACTCTAATCCTTCTTGCTACCGTGCTGCTGGCTGTGGAACTTCTGGTGTACCACTCGGAGGGTCGTGAAAAAGTTGCCGAGGAAGAGAAGAAGGAAGGGGAAGCCACACATGAGCACCTGCAGGGGTTGGGGACAGCCGGGGTCAGGACAGGGAGGTCTAGATGGAATCTCCTATGCATCCTAGCCCCCTGGCTCACCTGCCACTCCTTGCACTCAGGATCCCGGGCCAAGTTAAACAGTGTCAGCGCGTTAAAAAGCTGCCAGAACTGGGGGGGGGGGGGGGGGGGAGTCTCTTCAGTAAGTATGGTGTCCGCTGGGACTCGGATCCAGAGGTGGACACCCAAGGGGTGGACGGAGACACCCAAGTGTGACTTACATGTCCAAAGAAGAGGAAAGGAAGCAGGAAGGTGAGGCCTCTCCACATCCAAGACTGGAAGCCCTCTGTTGGGGAGGGGTAGGGAAAAGCTGGAGTGGTGAAGGGCTGGAAGGGACAGGAAACCTTCAACTCCCAGGGGCCTCGGGGCTGCAGAGCAGGGCCAACTGACTTACCTACGGTGAGATCCATGGTGTGCCGTTCGCCCAGGGCGCGCAGGCGGTACAGGCACCCGCTCTGATAGTAATACTGCAGAAACTGCACAAAGCCTGGGTGGCCAACAGGAGCGCATGTCAGACCCGCTCTGGGCCACAGGCTTTCTCCCCCGTCCCCTCCCTAGCAAGGAAACTCACTCTGATACATGGAGAAAGACAGAAACTGGTTCCGGAACTTCTGGTACATGAGACCATCTGGCCTAAATTTAGGGGGAAGCAGAGGAAGGAAGGGGAGGTAAGAGAGCCTGGAGCTTCGGCCTCACCCTATCCCCCTGTCAACTGAGGTCTTGGTCACTCACCAGGTCAGCATGACTCCCGAAAGGAACGTGGACACGTAATGATGGAACACCCACCAGCCTTTAATCCTAAAAGAGAGTGCCGGTTACCCCTGTGAAGCAGAGCGGCTCCCCCAGATACAAAGTCCCCATGTGCCATGACCCACCCCACTGCGCATGCACACCTGGAACCGTTATTGATGAGGATGCTCTCTCGGATGGTCAGGGTGCAGTAATACCAGACCAGCAGGAAGTTGAAGGCGGCGTCCGTCACCCTGGGGAGTGGGGTACAAAGAAGTAATGTCTGAGCCTTGTCCTTGTCCCAGCCCAGCCCAAGATCAGAGCCTTGTTCCCGACCCCAGCCCAGCCCAAGATCAGAGCCTTGTCCCTGACCCCGTCCCAGACCAGCCCAGTGTGCACACCTGGAGTTGAGCAGGAAGCGGCAGCTGAAGGAGATGACAATGAGGATGATGGTGAGGTAGAGCTTGAATTTCTCATACTCGTCTTTGTAAGCAAACCTGGTAAGGCGAGGGACAGGCATCCGCACTCATGGGTGGGCATGCAGGGGTCGGGGCTTCCTTCTCCACCATGCCCAGAGGTCACAGGCCAGCCTGGAGAAGTTGACCCAGAACCCCAAGACCACACCAAGCCAAGTCAGAGGTAGATGGGGAACCCTGGGTGAGAGCCAACCCTCGACAACCAGCATTACATACTTAGCCTGCTTGCTCAATAGTGTCACGTTGACATTCCCCAGAACCAGACTCAGGTACAACCTAAGGGACAGAAGACGGCCTGAGTGACAGAGAAACACTACAATCTAGAGCCCGCTGTCTTCCCCGTTGGCCATGTTCTAAACTTAGGGGGTGACACTGACCAACCACACATGACACCTCACCTCTCTCCCTGCCTGCTCCAGAATCCTGTCCTTGGGTAAACAGTGTCTCCAGCTTGTGGTGCTTTGTCCGGAACCTCCCCATGGAGGTACCTTGAGAGCCTGGATGTCCTTTCCCCTGAGAAACTATCCCCACATCTAAAACCACTCCTCAGGTGTGGGCACGGGGACTTGGCATCTGGGCGGATGGTTATCTTCTCTTGCTATCCCAAGATAATCAAAAATCTTTGATTTTTCAACTCCAAGAAACTCAGGCCTGAGTCCCCTTCAGTGCTTTCCATACATAGCCACAGCCACACATCGGCCCTCATTCCCGTCTCCCTTCAGAACTCCAGGTGGAGGAGATGGCTCAGCCGGTGGTGTGTGCCTAGCACCTGTGAGGCCCTGGGGTCAGTCACCAGCACCACATAAAAACTTACACCTGTAATCCCAGCTCTTAGGAGGTGGAGGCAGGAAGCTAGCAGGAAGCTGAGGCTAGCCTGGGCTACAAGAGACCCTGTCTCAAAAATATGCCATCAAAACCAACCCACAAAACCAGGCTCCTTGCATCTCCACCCCTCCCACTAGCGAAACCCCAGTTGTGACAGCAACACTGCGTCACTCACGAAGCAGCTGCGCCCAGCAGAGGGGCTGCTGTCCCCACTCAGGCCTCAGCCTCAGGGGCACGGCAAAGAGACGCCCTCCTCCTACAAAGAGGCTGGGAGTTTGAACTACCGAAGAGTGAATGGAGCCTCTGTCCTCCCAGATGCTTAGTTAGGATCTCTGGTGCTGGGATGAAAGACAGCGATGCGGGGAGGAAGGAGTTTCTAAGGCTCACACATCCTGGACTGCGTGTCACTGAAGGAAGCCAAGGCAGGAACTCAAACGGGGCAGGAACCTGGGGGCAGAGCTGAAGCGGTGGCCGCGGAGAGGTGCAGCTCACTGGCTTGCTCAGCCTGCCTTCTTATAGAATCCTGGAGCAGCAGCCCAGGCGTGGCCCCACCCACCGTGGGCTGGGCCTTCCCGCCTCATTAAGGAAACGCCCTACAGGCTTGCCCACAGCCTGAGTTTACTGAGGCGGCTTCTCAGTTAAGGTTCCCTCCTCTCAGACGACTCTAGCTTGGACCAGGTTGACATGAAAACTTGTCCAGACAATTGACCCCTTATCAACTTGACACTGCAACACTATTTAATAACCTTTCCTTTTTTACTCATTCCCAAGATCTCGCATTAATAAACATTACAATATAAACCGTATCACCAACTTAAAATCAGCACAGACTTTGCCAATTCAAACACTTCAAAAGCGCAGTTTCTTTAAAAATTACAAAGTACTGCTGGACGGTGGTGGCACATGCCTTTAATCCCAGCACTTCGGAGGCAGAGGCAGGTGGATCTCTGTGAGTTCAAGGCCAGCCTGGTCTACAGAGCGAGTTCCAGGACAGCCAGGGCTACCCAGAGAAACCCTGTCTTGAAAAATAAACAAAACAAATTACAAAGTCCCTTTTAAAATTCAAAAGTCTCTGTAAAACTCCAAAACCTTTTTCAAAGTCTCTCAACTGTGGGCTCTAAAATCAGTCAAATACTTTACTTTGAGAGAGAAGAACCAGGGTGCAGTCATAATAGGAAGAAGACCAAACCAAACTCCATCCAACTGTGTAAAGAACTCAGTGGCAGCCGGGCGGTGGTGGCGCACGCCTTTAATCCCAGCACTCTGGAGGCAGAGGCAAGCGAATCTCTGTGAGTTCGAGACCAGCCTGGTCTACAAGAGCTAGTTCCAGGACAGGCTCCAAAGCCACAGAGAAACCCTGTCTCGAAAAACCAAAAAAAAAAAAAAAAAAAAAAGAACTCAGTGGCCAGCATCTGGGACTCATTCTTCGGAGCACTACCGAGGGGCCTGGGTCCTTTCTCTGGCTCCACCATCTTCAGCCCGCACAGTATCCTCTGCTCAGGCCAGCTCTACTCCACAGCTGGGGCTCTCCTGGGTGGTCATGCCATGGTACTGTCATCTCCAAAATGCTGGGGTCTCCAGACACAGCTGGGTAACCTCTCCCAGCTTCTCTTCCTGGTGTTAAGCCTCAACTTCTCTCTGTGACCCCTTCCATTCTGGGGCTAACTACCGAGGCTGCACCTTCACCAACGGCCTCTCCTGGCCTCTCACAGTCCCAAGCCTCAGCTGCTCCCCATGACCCCTTCAAACCAGGACCACCTGGGTGACTCTTGCACCTAACCAAGCACAGTAGCCAGAACGAGGCACGGCCACCTCTGGAACACAGTCTCTGTGTGCTGACTCTAAGGGAACACTTCCCGGAACACTTCACCTCAGCAATGCTGGTCGGCCCCGGCTCAGCAGAACCACGGAATCCGAATTCTAATCACAAATGCCCACGACAGAGTCTTTAACCTTCCCCCTGAACGTCACAAGCCAGGCCTCCATCGTCTGCTCTGCTCTCAGCGTTACCTTCCGAGCGCCGACAGAACGGCCCACTGAGTTCTCAACGCTCAATGACTTTTCTAGCCCGAAGTTCCAAAGTCCTTCCACAATTCTCCCCAAAAGGACATGGGCACGTCCGCCACAGCAACACCCCACTATCCTGGTCTCAGTCAAGGCTACTATTGCCGTGATGAAACACTGTGCGCAAACACAACTTGAGGAGGAAAGGGCTTATTTGGCTTCCATATCCTGGATCATAGTCCATTGAGGGAAGCCAAGGCAGGAACGCAAACCAAATGGAAACTGGAGGCAGGAGCAGATGCAGAGGCCATGGAGGGTGTGGCTTACTGGCTTGCTCCTCCTGACTTCCTCAGCCTGCTCTCTTATCGGACCCAGGACCACCAGCTCAGGGATGGCACCACCAACAATCACTAATTAAGAAAATGCCCTACATTAGAGCCAGGCATGGTGGCACTGGCCTTTGATCCCAGCACTAGGGAGACAGAGGCAGGCGGATCTCTGAGTCCAAAGCCAGGCTGGCTACAAAGTGAGTTCCAGGACAACCAGAGCTACACAGAGAAACCCTGACTCAAAAAACAAAAACAAACAAGAAAGAAGGAAAGAAGAAAATGTCCTGCAGGCTTGCCTACAGCCTGACTCTGATCTTACGAGGAGGCTCCCTCTTCTCAGATGACACTAGCTGTGTCAGGCTGACATAAAAACCGTCCAGGACACAAATGCATTGCCCAGCACAGACCCAGCTCCACTACCCAGGGCATCAATCATGTCTGGCAAGCACTCTACCCAGTCAGCTAAATCCCCAGCCCTTGACTTGGCTTTGGAATTTTTTTTATATGTATGGGTGTTTTCCCTGCATGTGTGTCTGTGTACCACGTGTGTGCCTAGTGCCCACAGAGGACAGAGGTGGTGTCGGATCCCTTGGAACTGAAGTTACAGACAGTTGTAAGCTATCATGTACGTGCTAGGAATCGAGCCCTGGTCCCTTGGAGGAATACCAGTGTTCTTAACCATTAAGCAATCTCTCCAGTCCCTTTGGTTTATTTTCATTTTATTTGGGTTTTTCGAGACAGGGTTTCTCTGTAGTTTTGAAGCCTGCCCTGGAACTCACGCTGTAGACCTGGCTGGCCTTGAACTCACAGAAATCTGCCTGTCTCTGCCACCACCACCCGGCTGGTTTATTTTATTTTATTTTTGAAGGAGTGTCTCACTCTATAGCCCTGGCTGGCCTGACACACAGTATGCTGACCAAGCTACTTTGAATTCACTATGTAGTCAAAGAGGACCTTGGACTCCCTAGCCTCCTGCCTCGGCTTCCAGAATTGTTAGGACCACAGGCATGTGCTCATTTCTTGCCTCTGAAGATGACATGGGCGTCCCTACACCAGGAAGCTGTGTCTGGCCATGTGTGGGGTTAGATGTCCATCACTGAGGCCCCAATCCCCTGAACCCTCCCCTTCAAGCTTCCATGACCGTGAGCTGTCAGACAGCTGGGCCGTCAACATGGTCTCCTTTGCCGATTGACAGAGAGAGGCTAGGGCTTCATGAAATCCCTGGAGCTGGAAGAAGGAAGGACTCACCCATTCTTCTTAGGCAAATAGGCTTCCATGTCAAAGAAGAGGCCTTGGCGCTCCTTCATCTGGCTTTCCAGTTCCTGCGCGGCCTCCGTGGACTCGGGTGGAAGAGAGGGTCTGCATCTGGGAGTATGGCGGGAGTCAGTCAGTGCAGGTGGGGGAGCCCGAGTCCTGCAGGAACCCCAGTGGGAACCCTTCGGGACAGAGAAAGGAACAGAGCCCAGGGAGTGGAAGAGTAGAAGAGCCACGCTGGGGTAAGCCAATGGCACCCACACCCACACCCACCGCGCAACAGCACCCACCCCAGCGGAAAGGCACCCCACCCTCACTTTTTCAGCACCAAGGCCAGCTCCTGGAGCCGTTTCTTCTGGCGTGTGATGGAATTGGTACAGTTGTCCTGGAGTTTGGTCAGCTCCTCTAGCTTCAGGCGGTACAGGCGGTGTGTTTCCTAGGGTGAGGAGAGGGCATAAGCTTGACTGGGGAGCTGTCGGGGCAGGGAACCAGCTTGCTTGGGGACCTCCAGAGATAGCTCCACCCGAGGCAAGCCAGGAGCTAGGTTTCTTCCTGTAAACTCAGATCCTCCACCGGTCCTCAACAACAGGTCAGCTGTCCTCAGCTCTGCCTGGGTGTTCTGTGCCACCTGTGTCTGGCATCATCTTCAAACAGTCTAGAGCAGTGGTTCTCGGCCTTATTAAAGGGTCTCAGCATTAATATAGTTCCTCATGCCGTGGTGACCCCCAACCATACAATTATTTTCATTGCTACTTCATACACTGCAATTTTGCTACTGTTATGAATCATAATGTAAGTATCTGTGCTTTCCAGTGGTCTTAGGAGACCCCTGTGAAAGGGCTGTTCGCCCCCTAAAATGGGTCGTGACCCACAAGTTGAGAACCACTGCTCTAGACCATAGGGGCTGCCTGAACTCAACCCTCACCTTCTCAGTTCCTCCTACCTACCTAACCTGAAGGAGTGGAATCCAGGGTTATCCACTGTGCTTTTTACCCGGGCATTCCCAATGTGTCCTCTCGGGTCAAAGTCACCAGCTTTCAGTCCTAAGGCCAGTCCCTCCCGTCTACTCCCCTCCTGCAAGCACCTTTGGCCCAAGCACTTTGCCCTGGTGGGTGAACCTTGCAAGTTGCAAAGTAAAGACAGGGCAAGGAGCAGTGTGGGAAAATCAAGGCAGAGGGCATCGTAGTGATGGCAAAACTGGGAGATTTGGGGCCATCTAGGCCTCTAGAGAGAGTTTTAGTACTGGAAGGCTGGGAAGGGTTGGCAGCCGCAGTGGAGACATGAGGCTGGGAGCAGTCCAGCAGAGGCAAAGGTCTAACCTAGTCTCCAGTTGGCCAGGCTCCGCTATTTGGGTGTTTCTCATGCCAATCCCAGCTGCCACATCCTCCTCAGGTTCTAGCATATGCCACCTCTGCCCAGTGACAGCCTTCCTGGAAACAGCAGCTTCCTTCTCTCTAGTATGGGCACAGAGAGGCCATGAACAACCCCCACCTGGAACTGGGAGGTTTTCCAATGGTCTCGGACAGACTCTGCCAAATCAGGAGGTTCGGGTACAGTCTGCCCCGCCCACCTCTCCCTACAAGAAAGAACCACACGCGCCAAGGCGACCCTTCTCCTGTCCCTAGGTGGGCGCTGTCCCTCTGTCTCAGATAGCTGAGATCCCCATCCAAGCCTGGATTTTACCTAAACTTGCTTCCCTGCAGCATTCAGCAAGGAGTTGGCCAAGGGCGGGGAAGGCGTTTGCAGGGTGACAGAATCAAAAGGCCGGGCCCTGCTGGGCTCTGCCTCGGGTGACTACTCCAGGAAGGGGACGCGGTCCCAGGTCGGTTAGCAGTGCAGTGGGAGAGGCAACAGAGGAATCCTGACCTGTTTTCAAGGCCTTTGCACAAAGTCGAGACGACCCAGTACAGAGGGATCCCGCCCAAGCACGCCGCGGACGCGCGGGCAATCGGGGCTGCCATCGAACATTTAAGAAGAAAAGTGGAAGAGGGCCTCGACCCCTGACCCCTCTGAGCTACCCTATGTCTAATCTAGGGCTGCCCGACCCTTGTCCCCGAGACAGAGAGACACGGCTCGGGGCACGGATGGCCTCAGGGACGCTCACCTGGATACCTTGGAAGTCCTGCTGCAGATCCTCCCAGTTGCGCAGGCAGTCGCCCAGCGGGCCTGGGGGCGGGGACTGCATGTCTTTGTCCACGCCACGGGCCGCGGGGAGCCACGAGTGGGGAGGACGGAGCTGCAACCCCGGCCGGCCCGAGGCGCCTCCGCCACCGCCCCCGTCCGCTTCCGGGCTCGCGCTGCCGCTGCTGCCAACGGGAAAGGGCCCGGCGTAATCCGCGCGCGAGCCCCGCCCCTAGGAGCAGCCAATCGGAGTCCGGGACGGGAACTGGGCGTGGCCGTGTGCCCGCAGGGCGTCTCCCGATTCCGTAACCGGACCTGTGCTCCTGGCGATCCTACCCGCACGACCCGCTTCCTCCGACCACTCACAAACCAAGGCGACACGTGCTTCCAACACTTTATTTTTATTTTTTTAAGATAGCGTCTCACTACGTAGCCCTGGCTGCTCTGGAACCGAGCGATTCCCGCCCCCCGCCCCCCCCCCCCCCCCCCCCCCCCCCCGCCTCTACCTCCCGCGTGCCGAGATTAGTAGCGTGAGCCATCCACCACGCCCTGCACTTCACACACTTTTTTTTTTAAATATTTATTTATTTATTTATTATGTATACAGTATTTTATCTACATGTATTCCTGCAGGCCAGAAGAGGGCACCAGACCTTATTACAGATGGTTGTGAGCCACCATGTGGTTGCTGGGAATTGAACTCAGGACCTTTGGAAGAGCAGGCAATGCTCTTAACCACTGAGCCATCTCTCCAGCCCCACTTCACACACTTTTGTCCTTGAGAAGCTGCCCCTCTCCACGGACAGCCCACGTCTCGCAGTCTCAGTAATTTAGAGATACCCTTTTCCTGGCCCATAGTCCTCCGTACTCACCTCCCATGTCCTTCATACAGCATGTAGGCTGCTTCTAAAATACAAAACCTAACTCCGCTGATGACTTACCAGTGGGGCTAGAGCTGAGTCGGTAGAGGGTTTGCCTAGCACGCAGGAAACACTGAGTTCAATCCCCAGCACCACGTGATAAATCGGATGCCGAGATGCCTGCCTGTGATCCCTGCACTTGGGAGGTGCGGACAGAAGGATCAGAAGTTCCAGGTCATCCTCATCAGGGGACAACTACCATTCATGGCTCTCCGTGGAAAGTTCTAGGTGGCAGGTGGTAGCTGGGGGTGTTTTCCTTCTTTCTTTCGTTTGTTACAAGACAGGGTTTCACTGTGTGTAGCCCTAGCTATCCTGGAACTCGCTCTGTAGATAAAGCTGGTCTCAACTCGCAGAGATCCACCTGCCTCTGCCTCCCGAGTGCTGGGATTAAAGGTGTGTGGTACCACCTTTCAGATGGGGATGTTTTCTTTTTCTTTCTTTTTAATTTGGTTTTTGGAGACAGGGTTTCTCTGTAGCTTTGGTGCCTGTCCTGGTCTTGCTTGTAGACCAGGCTGGCCTCTCCTCAAACTGACAGAGATCCTCCTGCCTCTGCCTCTTGAGTACTGGGATTAAAGGCCCGTGCCACCACCACCCAACTTATGGATGCTGTCTTAAATAACTGACACCCTACACATTACCCATCAGTCCCCTAGTGATCCGTGAGTCTGGGGAAGTGATTTGGGCAACTCCCTTCAGGACTTGTGGAATCTGAGCCTGTGAGATGGCTCACAGGTAAAAGTGCCTGATGCAAGCCTGATGACCCAAATTCAATCCTAAGACCCACATTATGGAAAGAATCGGTTTCAACAAAGTCTCTGGTCTCCACGCAAGTGTCAAGGAATGCCTACATATGCAGATGTAAAATACTATAGGATGGCTTGGTGGTTAAGAGCAGTTCTTCCAGAGGACGTGGGTTCAGTGGCCCAGCACCCACGTGGTGGTTTACAACCATCTCTAACTCCAGTCCCAAGGGATCTGACCCTCACTCACTTCTGGCCTCCACAGGCACCAAGCATATATGTGACACACAGACATATATGCAGATAAAAGATGCCCATAAAATACAATTTAAAAACACACACACACACACACACACACACACACACACACACACACACATCTGTAAAGACTTGTGGAATTTTAGGACCTGAGTCATGCAGGAAGCCCTGGGTTTGATTTGTGTGGCGGCACATGCCTGTATTCCCAGCACTTGAGAAGAAGAGGCAAGAGGATCAGAAGTTCAGTGTCATCCTCAGCTACATAGTTAGTTGTCCAGGCTAGCCTGGGCTACATGAAACCCTGTCTGCAACAAAAAGAAAAGAAGAAAAACGGGACATACAATTTCTAGAAACCTGGGACTGGGTGATAAGAGGTCCAACATGTCTCCTTCGTAAAGAGTTGGGAACAGAATTTATACCCAGTGATCTGGAGGCAGTGGTCAGAATGCTGGCTCTGGGCATTAGGCAAAGACCCCCATTCTGGGGACACTGAAGTCAGGAGAATCCCTAAGTCTGAGCTGGAGGATCTCCACCCTGGGGTGGACACTGCGATGCTCTGCATCACCCTAGGTGACCTCCAAAGAGTGCAAGTCACCAGTACGTTCGACAGCCGCTCCAGCCAGAGGCAGCCCCAGAGTGTAGTTGTGGGGGCCACAGCTTGCCTCCAGGGGTGGGGGTTCCTGAGGAGCCAGAAGGAAGAGTGCATCTGCTCTGTTAATTGGACCAGAGCCTAAGAAGGCTGGTCATGTTAGAATACACCTGTAATCTTAGCACTCAGGAGATGAACACAGGAAAATGGCAAGGCTAAAGGCAACCAGGGGTATGTAATGAGACCTCAGTTCTTTTATTTTTGTTGTTGTTTGTGTAGCCTTGGCTATCCTAGAACTCATTCTATAGACCAGGCTGGCCTCAAACTCAGAGATCCACCTGTCTCTGCCTCCTGAGTGCTGGGATTAAAGGCGTGCACCACCACCTGGCAGACCTCAGTTCTTAAGATGAAGTGATGGCTCAGTGGTTAAGAGCATTGGTTGTCCTTCCAGAGGACCAGGTTTGGTTCCCAGCATTCACATGGTGGCTAACAACTGTATTTAACTCCAGTTCCAGGGCATCTAATGCCTGTTTTTTACTTCTGTAGGAGCCAGGCATACACATGGTGCAGGCAAAGCATCTATGTACATAAAATTAAAAATAAATCTAAAATATATGTTTAAAGGTGTGTGTGTGTGTGTGTGTGTGTGTAATGGATTAGAAAGAGCCAGTGCAGGACTGGGGGTGTAGCTTAGTTGGTAGAGTGCCTGCTTAGCTTGTGTACAGGAAGCCCTGGGTTCATCCCCAGCGACACACCAACTAAACAGTGGTGCACACTGTAATCTCAGCACTGGGGAGGAGAAGGCCACAAGAGCATGCGTTAGAGTCCCCTTCAGCTACGCGGAGTTTGAGGCCATCCCAGTCTACATGATGCCTTGTCTCAAAAAAATAAAAGGCTTGAGGGGCAGTGGTAGTGCATGCCTTTAATCCCTTTAATCCCAGCAGTCAGGAGGTGTGAGTTAGAAGCTAGTCTGGTCGACAGGAGGAGTTCCAAGACAGAGGCTACACAGAGGAACCCTGCCTCAGGGGGGAAAAAAGACTTGTCTAATATGTATGAGGCTCTGTGTCAGTGTTCTCAACCTAACATGTATGAGGCTCTATGTCAGTGTTCTCAACCTAACATGTATGAGGCTCTATGTCAGTGTTCTCAACCTAACGTGTATGAGGCTCCATGTCAGTGTTCTCAACCTAACATGTATGAGGCTCTATGTCAGTGTTCTCAACCTAACATGTATGAGGCTCTATGTCAGTGTTCTCAACCTAACGTGTATGAGGCTCCGTGTCAGTGTTCTCAACCTAACATGTATGAGGCTCCGTGTCAGTGTTCTCAACCTAACATGTATGAGGCTCTATGTCAGTGTTCTCAACCTAACGTGTATGAGGCTCCGTGTCAGTGTTCTCAACTTGTGGGTTGATTGGCCCTTTCACAGGAGTCACCTAAGGCCACTGGAAAACACAGATGTTTACGTTATGATTCTTAATGGTAGCAAAATTAGTTATGAAGTAGCGATGAAAATAATTTTATGGTTGGGGGTCACACATGAGGAACTGTTAAAGGGTCGTAATGTGAGGAAGGTTGAGAATCACTGTTCTAGGTTCAATCTCCAGTATTAGGGGGAAAACAAAAAGAGAATCAGTCTTAAGACACAGACATGAAACCTCAGGATGCGAAGGTCTTTTTCTGGACCACTCCAAGTGCGTACCTAATCCCCACCACCCACTAAAAGTCCAAAACAAGGTTCCTCAGTGCCCTGGTCGGCTGCAGGTGAAGGTCAGTAGATGGGATCAGAGATATCTGTCAAATATTCCCCGTGGACAACTTTCTCCCACTCCAGCAGCTGAGCCACCAAGCCCCGATTCGGACGCATGTTGTTTTTGCATTTCTTCACGTGGGCCCAGGACCTCTGTGAATGTAGAGATAAGCAAGATTTCAGGACAGGTGGTAGGACCCTTCTAGACCAGATTACAACCAGCTCAGTGGGGTCAGGAGACATCTCCCCAGAAGCCCACATGACAGTTTAAGATAAGATGCTCGTACAGGGGCTAGGGCGATAGCTCATCTGGTAAGATATTTTCCAGGCAGACAGGAGGAGCTGAATTCAGTCCTCTGGACCCACGAAAAAACGCTGTTTGCGGTGGCACACTTGTAATCCCAGTGCGGTGGAGTGGAGATGGGATCCCTGAAGCTCACTGGTCAGCTAGTCTAGCCTAACTGTGGAGGAGAGAGAGAGAGAGAGAGAGAGAGAGAGAGAGAGAGCCGGCCAATGAAAGAACTTGTCTCCAAGAAAATCAAAGGCGGATGATGCCCGAGGAGTGATAGCTGAAGCTGTCCTCCGATTCCCAACACACTCACATGTGCCTACACACCTGTGTGCATACACTCATAGGCACCTATACACACCCTCATGTACAATAACACGTGCACATACACACAAAAGGAAATTATAAATTATGTAAGTATTGAATGCAGATAAACTGGACCCAGTAAATAAAGCAGAGGAGCCAGAGGCTGGGATTAGGAGAGAACAGGAGGCTGTCAATCACTAGGCACAGAACATCAGTTTTGCAAGAAGTGAACATTTACAAGCTGGTTTTACAACCTGAATGTACTTACTGCTAAAGTACATATTTATAAGTCATTAAGTATGGGGGTGTGGTTTAATTGGTAGGGTGCTGGCCCCCTAAACCCATTATATACCTCAGCTCCTAACACATCTGCTGGGACTCTCACCCTGTCTACCCTGGAATGGAAGTGTAGAGCACCTGCCAGGGCATACTTGGTGAGGGTCAGCGAGGCCATCCGTGTTTTTCCTGTTACTGTGGGGCCCTGTGGAGAGTGTGGGTGCTGTGCCTGAGCCAATGGGCTTTGGATCCCTGCTGTACTATATGTAGCTGTGCAGCACTGGAGAGAGCACCCAGACTTACCACACCTGAAAGAAGCTGGGGAGCATAATGTATTTAAGCTGCAGGGTCACTGTGAACATGCCATTACATAAAAAGATTTAAAAGGGCCAGGGCCAGTAGGACACAGTTATAACCCCAGCACCCAGGAGGCTGGGACAGGAAGAAGGATTATGAGTTCTCTGTAAGCCTGAATTCTACAGCCAGTTACAGCTGGGCCTGGGTTATTAATGAGTGTAGCAAAATCTATGCGACACAGTGAACCCTATCTAAAATAAAACAAATAAGCCCCTAAATGCCAGCTAGAGGGATGGCTCTAAAGTTGCTGCTCCAATTGCTGCTCTTCCAGAGGACCCAGGTTCAATTCCCAGGACTCATATGGTAGCTCACAAGTGGGCAGAACTCCAGTTCCAGAGGATCTGACTCCCCTTCTGGTCTCCACGGGTACTGCATACATGTTGTATACAGACACACAGAGAAACACCAGTGCACATAAAATAAAAATAAGCAAATCTTTTTTTAAAAACAAAAATAAACATATTTGTTATTATCATGTGTGTGCATGCCACGTATGGGGCGTTCACATGCCACCACACACTTGGGAGATCAGTTGCATGCTATGTATGGGTGCACATGCCACTGCACACTTGGGAGATCACTTGCATGCTATGTATGGGGGGTGCACTTGCCACTGCACACTTGGGAGATCAGTTGCATGCTATGCATGGGTACACATGCCACTGCACACTTGGGAGATCAGTTGCATGCTATGCATGGGTGCACATGCCACTGCACACTTGGGAGATCACTTGCATGCTATGTATGGGGAGTGCACGTCACTGCGCACTTGGGAGGTCAGTTATGCATTCAACAGTGAGCAGAGCTACAGTATGCATGCATCATCAAGCAGAACTGCAGTATGCATGCATCACCAAGCAGAACTGCAGTATTCATGCATCACTCCACACCTCCTGACAGTGATACAATGTGGCCAGCTGTTTCAAGCTCCTGCTGCCTTAAACCCTCCCCCCATGATTGTGGATTATGACCTAAAACTGTGGGCTAGAATTAACCCTTTCTCCCTTAAGCTGCTTTTGTGGAGTATTTTGTTACAACAAAAGAAGAAACCAGGGGCTGGAGAAACTGCTCAGCAACTAAAAACAGCCTAGGCTGCTCTTGCAGAGGGCTGGAGCTGAACTGAGTTGCACCTATGCTGGGTTGCACAAGGCTATCTATAACTCCATCTCCAGAGGATCTGATACACAGAGAAAGACACAGAGAGAGTTAAAGAGAAAATAAATCTAAATAATAAATCTAATAATAATAATATAAATGATAATCTAAAAAACAAACAAAAAATGACTAAGACAAGGGCCATACAGTTGGCTGTCATCCAGAGCCCAGACTGGCTGAGCCCCTGACAGCCTGAAGCTGCTAGTCTAAGCAAAGGGACCTTACTCTTGAGTGCTGCAAGCTGGGTAACACCCAAACTTTGGCATTCTCTTCCCTGTTAAAACTAAGACCCTATGGTAGTGCTCCTGTCCTAAGTATGCCCAGATCTAGTTCAGACCCCCTCATAGGATATTTGTGGCTCAGGGAACAATACTTATTGTTTGTTTTGTTTTTGTTTTTTGAGACAGGGCTTATCTATGTATTCCTGGCTGTCCTAGAATTCACTCTGTAGACCAGGCTGGCCTTAAATTCACAGAGATCCACCTGCCTCTCCCTCCCAAGTGCTGAGACTAAAGGCATGTGCCAACACCACCTGGCAGAACACATACTTTTTAAAGACAGGATATTATGTAGCCAGGGTGGCCTCAAACTTGCTCCTTAATTGAAAAAGACCTTGAACGACTGATTCTCCTGCCTCCCTCTCCAGTCATAGTCCCAAGATTACAGGCCTGCCCCAATATACTCTCTTTATGTGTTGATGGGGACTGAACCTAGAGCCTTTGTTTGTTTGAGACAGAATCTCAATGTATGGCCCTGGCTGTACCGGGATTCACTCTGTAGACCAGACTAGCCTCAGACTCACAGACCTCTACCGGCCTCTGCCTCTTGAGTGCTGGGATTAAAGGTATAAATTACCATGGCTGGCTTGGACCTAGAGACTTTTGCAAGCCAGGTGAGCACTCTACCAATCGAGACCAGTCCCAGCCCCACCACACATACCTTCAAGGTCTCCTCATTATAATGCATGAGGAAGGCCACCACAGCAGCACTGCTGCGACTGATGCCCTGGGTGGAAAAGACCAGGATGACAGAGCGGAGCTGGAGGTGAAGTTCTGCAAAGGAAGGAAGCAAGAGGGCTATGCATGGTACTCTTTCCTGGGGACCTCAGTGGCCATCAAGAGACCAGCCTTACCAGCCTAGCAGTGCAGGCCTGGAATCCTAGATGTTCAGAGACTAAAAAGAAGAAGAAGAAAGATTGAAAGTTTAAGGCCAGCCTAGGAGAACACAGGGAGATGCTGTCAAAGTAAAAGATAAAAAGAGGACAGGGTGAGGGTGTCCTAGAACCCCCCAGTGAAGGGTTGGGGCATAGTTCAGTGGTAGAGCACCTGCCTAGAAACCCCAGTGAGGGCCTGGGGTGTGGTTCAGTGGTAGAGCCCCTGCCTAGAATCCTCCAGTGAGGGCTGGGGCATGGCTTAGAGGTAGAGCACCTGCCTAGAATCCCCCAGTGAGGGATGGGGTGTGGCTTAGAGGTAGAGCACCTGCCTAGAATCCCCCAGTGAGGGCTGGGGTGTGGCTTAGAGGTAGAGCACCTGCCTAGAATTCCCCAGTGAGGGGCTGGGGTGTGACTTAGAGGTAGAACACTTACCTAGCATATGTTCCACCCTGGTTGCATTCTTAAAGTCAAAAAAAAATAGGTGAAAGTGGTGAATTGCTGGACAAATAAGGGGTGGAGGAGGCTACTACCCTACTCCCAGCCATCCAAGCAGCACCTTGGACTGGGGGCCTAGTTGGTGCCATGCTGGCAGCCAAGACTCCTGACCCAACTCAGCCTCGCTCTACCAGGAATCTTGGTTTTCCTGGTCAGCTCTGAGCCCTGGGTCTAATAGAAAGATCTGCCCTTGTTGTGCTAAGCAGCTGAAGAGCATTGCTATGCCAGGTAGGAAGTCGGAGCAGAGCCAAGTAGACACATGAAGGACGATGGGAATCAGAGCTGGATGGTTTGGGATACCTTCCTTCCCTGTGGTGGCTTGAATGTAACTGGCCCCCCCAGTCTCATAAGGAGTGGCACTATTAGGATGTGTGGCCTTCTTGGAGTGGGTATGACCTCGTTAGAGGAAGTGTGTCACTGTGGGGGCAGGCTTTGAGGGATACTGCCCAGTGTGCCAGTTGACTTCCTGCTGCCTGCCTATCAAGCTGTTAGGACTCTCAGTTCCAGCATCATGGTGGGCTAAACACCACTGTGCTCCCCGTCATGATGATAATGGAGTGAACCTCTGAAACAGGAAGCAAGCTACCCCACTTAGATGTTTTCTTTACTAGAGTTGCTGTGGTCACGGTGTCTCTTCACAGCAATAGTAACAGGGCGATCGGCACGGTGTGGTGCTGTCACTGGACGCCACTCCTCAGCTGCTCACATGCACACAGCTGAGGGCTTTGGAGCAGCTGGATGTGCTAGATTTTGTACTTCCCCAAGTCCTGGGGGGTGGTCTCAGCCAGGGATAGACTTGTGAGCACAAGAAGGGTGCTCCCCATCTGGAAATTTTCCTTACCCATGAAGTGACAGATGTGACGGAAAGAGCCGAAGAGGTTGGAATAGGAAGCATCCTCAATCTTGATATGCAAGAGTTTGTCTACATCACCTACAAAACTAGAGGAAGGCAGCGTGGTGTTAAGTATCTGTTTCCTGCTTGGTTGGACCATTCCTTCCAGAAGGGAGGCTTCTTAAGACTCAGGAAGTAAAGGAAACTTTCAAGTCTCAGGAACTGA
The DNA here is from genome assembly GCF_018167655.1 of Microtus oregoni. Lineage (NCBI taxonomy): Eukaryota > Metazoa > Chordata > Mammalia > Rodentia > Cricetidae > Microtus > Microtus oregoni. Next base: position 8,236,276 of record NW_024543062.1, on the reverse strand, counting down.
GAAACCTGCAAACCCCAGCAACTTTCTGAAACTTACAAGATTCACAAGGCCCATCCCCAAGCTATATAGGCAGTAACAAGTGCAGGTGAGAGGGGACTCTCTGGCCTGAGGAGCTGTCTGAGTCACAGCTATAATGAATCCTGACTCAGCTCCCTGTGAGTCGTAATCTCCGTACACATGCACTTGTTAAGAAGCCACAGTAAACTCACTGGTTCTCTATGCTGAACTTTGGTGTCCTTGCTTTTAGTCTGTCATCAGTGTCCTATCTGGAGTAAAGAGATGCTGCTTTCTTCACATCACCCCAGAAAAAGTCAGCCAGCCCCACTGGGGTCCCTTGTCCACAGCACAGAAACCACAAGGGAATGATTGGGAGCTGACACAAGGATGATAGGGAGTAGTAGAAACATTACCTGGGGGCTGGGGAGATGGCTCAGTAGATACAGGGCGCTTGCTAGGCAAGCATTAGGACATGAGTTTGATTCCCCAGCCCCCATAGAAAAAGTAGGCTTGGTGGCCTTCACTTGTAATCCCAGCACTGGGAAGTGGAGGCAAATGGATTCCTGGCCTCACTGGCTAGCCAGTTTAGCCTACTTGGTAAATTCTAGGCCAGTAAGAGGCCCTGTCTTTTAAAATATGTGAACAGTTCTAGCAGAATGACACTGGCGGTCGTCATCTGGCCTGTGCGTAAAGTCACACACATGCACATACACAGAGAGAATGCCTGACAGAAGACATCTGCCTAGAACCCCCCAGTGAGGGGCTGGGGGCGTGGCTCAGTGGTAGAGCCCCTGCCTAGAATCCCCCAGTGAGGGGCTGGGGGCGTGGCTCAGTGGTAGAGCACCTGCCTAGAATCCCCCAGTGAGGGGATGGGGGCGTGGCTCAGTGGTAGAGCCCCTGCCTAGAATCCCCCAGTGAGGGGCTGGGGGCGTGGCTCAGTGGTAGAGCATTCTGCTGGAATTTTCCAGTGAAGGAATGGAGCTGGCTCAACAGAAGAGCATTTGTCCAGTGTGTGAGAGATCTGGGTTTAATCTCTTGTACTGAAGGAAAAAATAGCCACAACAAACTATGGCAGTAGAAACATGTATAAATTAACGACTCTTACCCTAAAATAAAAATCATGAGCTGCGGAGACCCAGTCAGCAAAATGCCTGATGCACAAATGTGAGGACCTGCGTTACAATCCCCAGCATCTGCATAAAAAGCTGGGCTAATAGGGGCACACATCTGTAAATCTAGGGCTGGGGGCACCGAGACAGATACCCCAAGCTTGCTGGATAGCCAGATTGTCCAGTCCATGAACACCTCAGTGTTCTCCCTCAGTGGAGAGCTAGACAGTGGTGGCTCACGTCTTTACCCTCAGCATTCGGGAGGCAGAGGATCTCTGTGAGTTCAAGGTCAGCATGGTGTACACAGCAAGTACTACACAAAGAAACCCAGTCTCAAAAAACTGAAAGTAAATAAATAAATAAAGTAGAGACTGGCAGAGGAAGGCACCCAACATCAACCCATGGTCTCCATATGCCCAGGCCCATGCATGTGTGTGCACACTCACACACACTAGTATCACCTTTACTTACTAGGGTGTTGCCTCCATGGAAACATTGACATGGGCTTTAATTTTCAAATCCTTGTGAATCTTAGCATCGCAGGCTTGACTGAATTTGCCCAGGAAGATCTTGCCTGGTATTATCTCAGCAGGGTATGGCTGGAAGGCATCCAGTTCCTGGAAGAGGAAGGAAGAAGGCTGCCATGGGTCCACCACAGAAGAGAAGGGGAGGTCCATCCCTGGAGGGGTAGCTCTGAAGATGACCTTAGAAGGGCAGTCCCAGAGCAGTGAAGGAGACGGGAGCTTGAGTTTCAAATACACCGACAACAAATATCTCCCATAAAAAGTCCGAGGCTGGGGTGTAAACAAGGACTGACCCACAGCGTCACAGTACATGAACGAGTCTCCACACTGACACTCCGCGCCCTCATGTCACTGGTTTGTACCTGGCCATGCACACAAGTGTTGGCACTGACAATCTGTAGCCCAAAACTTGTCCAGTTGAGGCTGGTGCCTGCTACCAAGCAACTTGAATTCAATCCTTGTGCCCACATGTTTAAAGAAGACAATCTGATTCCAAATATGCATCACGGCACTTGTAAGCATGCATGTACACACACACAGAACACAAAACAAATAAATGTAATCAGAAAAAAGAAACCTAGTAGCATTTTTGGTACAAAAGACTAGAAAAGAAAAGGTTTATCATGACTCGGTTTCAGAGAGATTTTAATCCATCACAGTGGGGAAGGCACAGTGGTGGCGTCCTGTTTATGGCAGTGAGGAAAGCTGCCCACCCCAGGACCTACTTCCACCTGCCAGACTTCATCTCCTAAAGGTTTTGTGACTGTCTAGGAGAGATTCTGACTGGGGAAAACTGTTCAAGGCATATGCTATGGGGAACATTTCAGAGTCAACTCTGGCACTGTCTGATTTAACATACTGCCCCCCAAACCACACCGTCTCTAGCGCCTCATGCTTGGCCTCTCCATAATGTGTTAACTCTGAATTTGTCATTATGGACTGAACTTCCCAGTTGTTCCGGGCTCATTTTTCCACTCTCCCGTTTCTCCTATGTCCTCTCTCTCTTGTCTTCTCTCTTTCTGCCTCCACTTACCTGTGAGTCTCCAGCCTCACTTTCTGGTAGTGAATGCTCATCCTCTTGCCTCACCTGGGGCATCTCACCTGGGGCATCCAGATGATCTTCTGGGTCCGGAAGAAGTGGTACAGGCCAGAGAAGCACTCGTAGCCTCCTCTGAGGACATAGACAGGTTGGCGGGTAAAGAGGGTGAGCATCTGTCCAAATTCCACAGCAGGTCCAGGTAAGAGTTCTACGTGTGGGGACCAAAGAGATATACAAGGTGCTTTAGCATTTGCCTAGTGTTAGAATGGATAGCACTTCCATCTAAAAACCAATTACTTAGAAATCCAAGTAAAGGGGCACATCAAATAAAATTAGGAAGCAATACCTGAGTCAAGTATGTTACAAATGGAAACTTACTTGCTTTAAAAATTTTTTTAATTGTTTATGGATTTATGGGTGTTTTACCTGCATGCATGTCTGTGTGCCACATGTGTGCAGTGCCTGCAGAAGTCAGAACAGGGCAAGGGATCCCCCAGGAACTGGAGTTATAGACAGTGTGAACAAGTATTTGGATGCTGGGAATCAAACCCAGGTCCTCTAGAAAGAGCAACCAGTGCTCTTAACCACTGAGTCATCTCTCCAGCTTTGGATTATTGATTATTTTTAATTATGTATATATGTGGGTTTATACATGCGAGTGCAGGTACCCATGGAAGCCAGTAGAGGGCACCTGATCCCCAGGATCTGGAGTTATAAGTGGTTGTGAGCCACCTGGCACAGGTTCTGGGAACTGAACTCAGGTCCTCTATGAGAGCAATACATGTGCTTAAACAATGATACTTAGTTATAATTGAATAATATTCCATTCTGTGGATGTACTGCATTTTGTTTCATCCATTCATTGGCTTATTAAGACATCTGTACTGAGGCCAGGCAGTGGTGGCGCACACCTTTAATCCCAGCACTCAGAAGGCAGAGGCAGGTGGATCTGAGTTTGAGGCCAGCCTGGTCTACAGAGCAAGTTCCAGGACATCCAGGGCTACACAGAGAAATCCTGTCTCAAAAGTCAAAAACAAAACAAAACAAAGCAAAAAAGCCATCCGTGCTGTTCCCACTGTGGGCTATTATGTGTGGTGTGCTCTCATTCCCTTGGAGTATGCACCCTAACCTTCTGAGGAATCACCATTGCTTTTTTTACACTAGACCTTTTTATATTCTGTTCTTATACTGTGTTTTGTTCAGGTTAGTTTTGTTGTTGCTATTTTTGTTTTGTTTTTCAAGACAGGGTTTTTCTGTGTAGCCCTGGCTGTCCTGGAACTCACTCTGTAGACCAGGCTGGCCTCCAACTCACAGAGGTCTGCCTGCCCCTGCCTCCCGAGTGCTGGGACTGAAGGTGTGTGACACAAGTGTCTGGATTTGGGTTAGTTTTTTATTTTTATAAGATTTATTTTCTTTTTAATGGTGTGTGTGTGCATGCATGTGTGCATTGTGTGTGTGCAGGTATGCACATGTGCCACCATGTACACATGGAGATGAGAAGCCAAGCCTTAGGAGTTGGCTTTTTCCGGCCCTATTTTGGGATCCAGAGATGGAACTCAGCTTGTGGGTTTGTTCATAGCACTTTCTACTGTTTTCCTGACTCTGATTTCATTTTGTTTTTTGAGTTGGGGTCTCCTCTGCAGCAGAGCCCTGCCGAGAACTCACTACATAGCCCAGATTTGCCTTTGAAACTGTGGCCAGTCATGAACCACTGTGCCCAGGCCCCTTTACACTGTGTTCAATGGTGTATAACGGTTCTGGTGTCTCCACATGCTCATCAACATTTGTTATTATCTGTCTTTTTTATTATGCCCACCCTAGAGAGTGTGCAGTGACATCCTCTTTTTTTTTAATTTATTTATTATGTATACAATATTCTGTCTATGTGTATGTCTACAAGCCAGAAGAGGGCACCAGACCTCTTAACAGATGGCTGTGAGCCACCACGTGGTTGCTGGGAATTGAACTCAGGACCTTTGGAAGAGCAGGCAATGCTCTTAACCACTGAGCCATCTCTCCAGCCCAGTGACATCCTCTTGTAGTTTGATCTTGTTTGTGAGATGAGGTCTATGTAGCTCAGTCTGCCTGGAACTCATTATCTTCATTATGCTCCTGACTCAGCCTCCTGAGTGTGGGGGTTGCAGGCATGTGTCACTGTGCCTGGCTGCAGAGAGAGACTGTAACTGTGTCATATGTGGAAATCAGTCATGTAGCAGGAGTCTATTCTCTTCTTCTACCATGTGGGTCCCAGAGTCATCTCACTGATCCTCTTTTGATAGTTTCATATAAATTTAGACCTTAAACTCTTTCCTGAATTGTAATTATGCTATACAACAGTTAATATTCAATATCCACTTGTCTGGACACTGCGGAGACATATTGGTGGATGCAAATGTGAGGGTGTTTCCAGGAAGAATTACCCGAGGACGGAAGATCTATCGTGAGTGTGGTGGCACCATTTCATGGCTGGGTGCTGGGACAGATGAAAAGAGGAAATGGAGGGCCAGTGAGATGGCTCAGAGGGTCCAGGTGTTTGCTGCCAAGCCAGAGGACCTGAATTACACCTCTGAAAGCCACGGGGTAGGAGAGAACCAACTCCTGCCCACTGTCCTCTGACTTCCACATGCACATCACAGCACGTGTGTCCATCCCTACGTGCACACACACGTGAGGAGGGTTAACTGGCAGAGCATAAATGCTCATCCTTGCTCTCTGCTTTCCGGTTAATCATGAATTGAACAGCCTCCTCCACTCCACTCCGACCCTCTGGAACCATGAGCCAGAACCCATCCCTGCTCTCTCTTGGTCCTGCTAGCTCTTCTGTCACAGCAGGAGCAGGAAAGTCACTAATGGAAAGAGACCTGGCACGGCTTTCACAGAGTGTCTGCACCATCCTGCCTCAGCCAAGACACTCTCCCTGGTCCAGGAAAATTGGTCTACAGACCCTGAAGAGTCAGTCCACTAGCAGGAGAAGGCCATGGCTCTGTTCTCCAAACCGACTTCCTGGGACTGGGAAGATGGCTCAGTCAGGAGAGCATCACGGAAGCCTAAAAACCTGAGTTCCATCCCAGAATCCACATAAAAATGCTGGGCTTGCTCATGTGTGCTGGTAATCACATCAATGATCCCATCAGTGCAGATGGACAGATCCCTGGAGCTCCATGGCAGGACAGCCCAGCTCAACCGGTGAATTATACATAACAAGAGACTCAAAAAGTAAGGTGGGGCCAGGAAGATGGTTCAGTGTGTAAAGGCGACTGTCACCAAGTTAAATGACCAGAGTTCCATCTCAAGACCTGTATGGTAGAAGGAGAGAACTGACTCCTGCTGATACCCACACAAGCTCTGGACACCCCCACTCTAAAAAACAACATAATTTACAAAACTTCTTAGAAGGAGAAGAGCACCCAAGGATCAACACTTAACGCTATCCTCCGGCCTCCTTAAGTACAAAGGAAAATCAGCTAGGGAAAGAAAAATAAATGAGTTTGATTAAATAAACTGAACTGTTCTCAAAGACAAGGACACTTCCAGAAGGGAAGTGATCAGGACATAAACGACAGGGACCTATCTGGAGGATGAACCTTGGTCCGTAAACCATGGTGGGAGGTGTTCAGGCAGAAGTCACCCCCCATCCCCATGGGACCTGGCTAGAGGTTCCCAAGTCCATACAGTAGGCTACAGGGCACCAGCATATCTCTCTTGAGCAAAAGACTAGTGGGTCAGAGGCCTCAGGGGAGTTGGGCTAGAAGTCCCAGGCCACAATGAGGCTATTACCTTTAGCCTAGATATCTGCCTCTCCACCTCTAGAGACCTAGAGTCCACAACTACAGGGTCAACATTAGTGATAACTGGGGACTGCCACAGAACCCAGCTACTTCACCAAGCAGTTTCAGGAGCTGTCATGCTTACTGTTTTATCAAGAATAGCAGCTGGGCATGTTGGTACATACCTGCAGTTCCATCTCCAGAGATGGAGGCAGGAGGATAGCAATTTGATCCCTGGGCCTTAAAGTATTGGTAGTGGTAGTGCGTCAGGTGTGCACTGCCACACCTGGCTAAAAGGTACCATTCTAGAACCCTGCCTCACAAAGGCATCCTTTTGTTTTGTTTCTTCTTTTTTTTGAGACAGAGTCTCACTACATAGCCCTGGCTAGCCTATATACTCCCTATGTAGATCAGGTTGGCCTGGAATTCACAGAGAGCTTCCTATTCTGTTTCCTGAATGCTGGGATTATAAGTGTGTGCCACCAGGTCCAACCTGAAAGGCACCAATATTTTAACTGAGGAAAGTCGCCTAGAATGGAAATGCTACATTTGGTTGTGGTCTCTTTCTGAGTGGGAAACTCAATAGCACAATGCCACCCCTTTACAGAGTAAAAATATTGTTTTTTTTTAAATTACACTCATTTATTTACTTATTTACTTACTTGTGGGAGGCATGCATCTACCATAGCATGTATATGGAGGTGAGAGGTCAACTTGTGAAAGATGGTTCTCTCCTTCCATGTGAGTCCAGGGATCGAACTCAAGTTGTCAGGCTTTGTAGCAAGCACCTTTATTGCTGGGCCACCTCACCAGCACCGGTCCTTAGTGATCCAGGGTGAAACTATGAACAAGCTGGGCATGTCACACAAACCAGCAAGTCCAGCACTGGGTCAGAAGTTTAAGCTGCAGTGATGTCGCGGACAGCCTGGGCTATGTGAGACCCTATCTCAAAAAAGGTGGGGCCAAAGAGATGGCTCAGAGAGTAAAGGCACAAGCCGCCTGACCACCTGAGTCTGAGCCCTAGGACTTACATGGCAGAATTCACATACGTTATAGCATGTTTCACACACACACACACACACACACACCATATGTACATAAAACATGATTTCTAATAAGTTTTAATTATGTGTCTGGGGTGCCCTCACACACTAGAGGGTCAGATGCCCTGAAGCTGCAGTTGCGAGTCGCCCTACATAAATGCTGGGACTCCAACTCAAGTCCTCTGCAAGAGCAGTCCATGCTATTAAATCACTGAGCCATCTCTCCAGCCCAAAATGCACAAACAAAGGGCTAGGGGCATACCTCAGTTGGTAGAGAGCTTGCCTAGTTATCATGCCCAAGGCCCTGGGTCCACCCCCAGCACTGCATATGACATGGTGGCATATACCTGTAATTCTAGCACTCAGAAGATAGAGAAAGGGACTTCAGAAGTTCAAGATCATCCTCAGCTATATAGTTAGTGAACTGGAGGTTAGCTGGGCTACAAGAGACCGATTCAAAACTAGCAAATATCTACAAACTGTAGCCCAAAGGAACCTACACATAGAAGAAGAAATTTCCTAGTCAAAGACCACTTGGAAAGAGTCTCGATGACGATGTTGTTAAAGGTGGAATCTTAGTGCCACCCAGTGGCAAGAAGGGTCAACGGCCTTCTCATCCCATCAACATGGGGTTGAAAAAATGATAAACAGCTTCAATTTTTTTACTGCTGAGTAATACTCTAATATGTATATATTCCATACTTTCTTCATCCATTCTTCCGTTGAAGGGCATCTAGGTTGTTTCCAGGTTCTGGCTATTACAAACAATGCTGCTATGAACATAGTTAAGCATATACTTTTGTTGTATGATAGGGCCTCTCTTGGGTATATTCCCAAGAGTGGTATTGCTGGATCCAGGGGTAGGTTGATGCCGAATTTCCTGAGAAACCGCCACACTGCTTTCCAGAGTGGTTGCACAAGTTTGCATTCCCACCAGCAATGGGTGAGCGTACCCCTTTCTCCACAACCTCTCCAGCAAAGGCTATCATTGGTGTTTTTTATTTTAGCCATTCTGACAGGTGTAAGATGGTATTTTAAAGTTGTCTTAATTTGCATTTCCCTGATCGCTAAGGAAGTTGAGCATGACCTTAAGTGTCTTTTGGCCATTTGAAGTTCTGTTGAGAATTCTCTGTTCAGCTCAGTGCCCCATTTTATAGTTGGGTTGATTAGCCTTTTACGGTCTAGTTTCTTGAGTTCTTTATATATTTTGGAGATCAGACCTTTGTCAGTTGCGGGGTTGGTGAAGATCTTCTCCCAGTAAGTGGGCTGCCTTTTTGTCTTAGTGACAGTGTCCTTTGCTTTACAGAAGCTTCTCAGTCTCAGGAGGTCCCATTTATTCAATGATGCCCTTAGTGTCTGTGCTGCTGGGGTTATACGTAGGAAGTGATCTCCTGTGCCCATGTGCTGTAGAGTACTTCCCACTTTCTCTTCTATCAGGTTCAGTGTGTTCGGATTGATATTGAGGTCTTTAATCCATTTGGACTTGAGTTTTGTGCATGGTGATAGATATGGATCTATTTTCATTCTTCTACAGATTGACATCCAGTTTTGCCAGCACAATTTGTTGAAGATGCTCTCTTTTTTCCATTGTATACTTTTAGCTCCTTTATCGAAAATCAGGTGTTCATAGGTTTGTGGGTTAAAGTCAGGGTCTTCTATTCGATTCCATTGGTCGACTTCTCTGTTTTTATGCCAATACCAAGCTGTTTTCAATACTGTAGCTCTGTAATAGAGTTTGAAGTCAGGGAGGGTAATGCCTCCAGACAATCCTTTATTGTATAAGAATGTTTTGGCTATCCTGGGTTTTTTGTTTTTCCATATAAAGTTGATTATTGTCTTCTCCAGATCTGTGAAGAATTTTGATGGGGATTGCATTGAATCTATAGATTGCTTTTGGTAGAATTGCCATTTTTACTATGTTGATCCTCCCAATCCAAGAGCAAGGGAGGTCCTTCCATTTTCTGGTGTCCTCTTCAATTTCTTTCTTCAAAGACTTATAGTTCTTGTCAAATAGATCTTTCACTTCCTTGGTCAGAGTTACCCCAAGATATTTTATGCTATTTGTGGCTATCGTGAAAGGTGATGCTTCTCTGATTTCCCTCTCTGCTTCCTTATACAGCTTCAAATTTTTAATGAAGTATCTTGGAGCTGACTACATGTGCTTTTGTGGAGTCTTTTAATTTTGTATTACTTTATTCATCTCTCTGTGTAAATGCATGTGCATGTATTGCAAACACATGTGGAAGTCAGGGGACAACTTGTAGGAGCAAATTCTCTCCTTCCACCATGTGGGGTCCTGGGGATCAAATTGAAGTTGTTAAGTATGGGGGCAAGTGCATTTGCCTGCTGAGCCATCCTGCTGGCTCCGGTTTTTGCATAGTAGTGAGGATTGGTGGCCTGATCAGATTTTATTTATTTGTTTACTAAGATAAAGTTTCACTATATAGCTCTGGCTGGCCTAGAACTTGCTATGTAGACCAGGCTAGCCTCAAACTCACAGAGATCCACCTGCCTCTTCCTCCTGAGTGTTGGAATTAAATGTGTCTACCATTACACTCCACTATTTACTTTTTTAAAAAAATATTTATTTATTATGTATACAGTATTCTATCTGTGTGTATGCCTGCAGGCCAGAAGAGGGCACCAGACCTCAATACAGATGGTTGTGAGCGACCATGTGGTTGCTGGGAATTGAACTCAAGACCTTTGGAAGAGCAGGCAATGCTCTTAACCTCTGAGCCATTTCTCTAACCCCTCCACTATTTACTTTGAAACAGGGTTTTATATACCCCAGCCTGACCCTGAACTTGCTAGTAGCTGCTATCAGCCTTGAGCTTCTGTTCATCCTGCCTCCACATCCAAGTGTGCACCATCACACCCAGTACATGGTGGACCAAGGACTCCATGCATGCTAGGTGAGTACTCTGCTACCTAAGCTACAGTTCCAGACCAGTTTTTTGTTTGTGTGTGTGTGTGTGTGTGTTTTGTTTTGTTTCCATTTGAAACATGGTCTCACTCTGCAGCCCAGGCTGTCCTGAAACTCAGAGCAATCCTCCTGCTTCAGTCTCCCCAGTGCTGGGATTACACACATGTGCTACCACACCTGGCCCCGGCTGACACTTGGATTATAACCTCTGGAGAAACACTGGGTCTCCTGTTGAATGGCCCCTGAATTCTGGGCCCAAGGCTATGATAATTAGCATATTGTCCTTTAGGGCCACTGACTTTTGGATCATTTGTTGCACAGTGATACAGAGCTCACTTGCCAGGCATATGGGTAACTTCACCTTCTCTTTCGTCCTCTTCCTCCTGTTCTTCATCCTCCTCCTCTTTCTCTTCTTCTATCTTTCCTGTGTGTGTGATATGCACGTGTATGTGCATGTTTTTGCATGTGTGTAGGTACACATGTATGCAGGAGATGGCTTAGTTGGTAAAGTGTTAGCCTTACAAACTGAGGACCTGAGTTCAACCCCCAGAGCCTGTGTGATAAAGCCAGGCATAGTGGCACACTTTTGCGATCCCAGCACCAGGAAGGCAGGGACCTGTAGACCCGAGTCACACTGGCTAACCACCTAGCCTTCTTAGCACTCTCCAGGCCGGCAAAGACAGTCTCAAAAACAAGGAGGATGGCAGTTGACAACTGACACTTGAGGTTGACCTCTGGTCTCCACAGACCTGTGCACACAAGGAAATAAAACTGAAATCATTCATTCTTCCTCCTCTGTTTCCCTCGGGAATGTGGTCACAGCCACACAAAAATGAGGAATATAGTCACTGTCCACTGTCCTTCCTATGGCTGCAAAAACCCACCTGGGAAGGCTGGGGGTGTGATTCCCTTGGTAAAGTGCTTGTCTAGCATGCTTGAAACTCTGGGTTCCATTCCCAGCACTGCGTGATCCAGGCATGACTGCACATGTCTGTGATCCCAGCACTAAGAAGGAAGAGGCAAGAGGATCTCTGTGAGTTTGAGGCCAGCCTGGTCTACAGAGCTCCAGGACAGTCTGGGATACATAAGAGAGACCCTTTCTCAAACAACACCAAAACGACCAAAACACTAAGAAGAGCTCTCTTGGGGTGTCATTACCAGAGTTCTCATTGTCGTCATTGCCCTCTCTTTTCTCGTCTTCATTCTCGTCTTCCTCTTCATATCGCTGCCGGATGTGCAGTTCCAGGGAACTGGTGTTGCTGTCATACACGATGCAGTATCTCACGCACTCCAGATCCACGGACTCCGGGATAAGGTACTGGTTGTCTTTCTGAGGAAACAACACAGACTTGTTGCTGGGAGCTCAGCTGGGTATACTGTCCCTGCACAACATCCAGAGGAGCTTGAGGCGGCTGTTGGGGGAGTCCTGTCCTCCTTCCTTTGCTGACTCCTGAGCCAGAAATACCATTAATAGTTGGAAGAATCTTTGGAACCCCAGAGGGGTCTCCCCTACCCTCCACTAAGAAGGACAGCAGCAGGGGACTAGACAGGAGATGGCCTGGCTGGAGAATGGTTGGTTCATTATTGAACACACAGCTCCTCAGAGGCACTGTGGCTGATGAACGAGAGATATTGGCAGTAGATCCAAAACCAAAATCATTCATGAAGATGATAAGACAACTTGAGTCTTGAAGCAGAAGTCCCGAGCAAGTGAATGTCACCAAGAGTACCATGAGATCAAATGCAGGATATGGGATGGCAGGGACTTGGGTCTTCTGTTTAGTCTCTAATCATATTTCTGACTGTCCCCACTGCTGTGACAGAATGTCTGACGAGAGCAGTTTACAGGAAGAGGTTCATTTTGGCTCATAGTTTGTGGGTACAGTTAATTGTAGGGATGAGGTGTGGCTACTGGAGTGTGAGGCGGCTGGTCACACTGTGTCCATAGTCAGGAAGCAGAGAAAATGCTGGTGCTCACTTTCTCTCTCTCTCTCTATTTTTTTCATGGGGATGAGGGTATGGTGGTTCGAGACAGTGTTTTGAACAGGCTGGCCTCAAACTCACAGAACTCCACCTGCCTCTGCCTCCCAAGTGCTGGGATTAAAGGCGTGCACCACCACCGCAGGGCTAAATTTGAGATTTTTATAATCCAGCCTCATTTCTGGTCCACTCTCTGCTTCCTGATTATGAACAAAATGTGACCTGTTGGCTTACATGCCTACCATCATGCCTCCCCCACTAAGACAGGACTATATCCCTCAACTGCAAGCTCAAATACCCACACCCTTACTTCCTGTAATCGCTTCCCTCAAGGGTTTTGTCACAGCAAAGATGAGAAAAGTAACTAAGAAAAGTGTTGTGTACTGAGGTGATGAGCTCATCTGAGGAGAAGACAAACTCATCAGGGGAAGGTGTGAGGTCACCTGGGGAGGGAGGGAGGTCACCTGGGAAGGGGGTGAGGTCAACTAGGAAGGGACAAGCTCACCTGGAGGGGTAAGGTCACCTGGGAAGGGAAGAGCTTACCTGGGAAGGTGTGAGGTCACCTGGAGAAGGGAGAGTTCATATGGGGAGGGAGTAAGGTTACCTGGAGAGGGCAGGAGGCTATGACAAGTGTCCATGTATTCTACTTTATAGAATAGTGTCAAGGCAGAAAGTTAAGGGTCACAGAAGTCCAGACCAACAAGGATCTCTGCAATTCAAAGGGGAGAAATCTCATTGGTCTAGAAGCTCAAGAGAACATTCAGGAAGATGCCTGTGGCTTGGTGGGGGTCAACACATGACATCCCAGCATTGGGAAGCTGAGGCAGGAGGCTCATGAGATCAAGGACACCTAGGCCAAGACTCTGGCTAATAATAAATAAGAATAAGGGTCAGGTGGTGGTGGCACATGCCTTTAATCCCAGGAGGCAGGTGGGTCTCTGTGAGTTCAAGGCCAGCCTGGTCTACAGAGCAAGTTCCAGTACTGAGAAACCGTGTCTTGAAAAACCAACAAATAAATAAATAAATAAATAAATAAATATAAGGGCCAGTGAGAGGGCTCAGCAGGGAAAGGTGCTTGCTGACAAGCCTGAGGATGTAAGTTCAATTCCTTGGACCCACATGTAGAGGTTATGTTCTGATCTCCACAAATGTGACATGGCCTGGCCATGCCCAGATACAATACATACCCACGCCCCACAGAGAGAGGCAGGGGTCAGGGCCTGGGGACAGATACACACACACACACACACACACACACACACACACACACACTCACACACACACGGGGGGGAGAGTGTGTAATAAAGGGGGCTAGAGAGAGTTAAGAGCACTAGCTACACCTGAAGAAACCTTGAGTTTGATTCCCAGCACCTACCTTGGGTGGCTTATATCTGCCTGTAACTCAAGCTGTAGGGGATTCAATGGATCCAATGTCCTCTTCTGAACTCTGCAGGCATCTGCACTCATGTACACACATGCGCACACACACACACACACACACACACTTTTCAAAAAATAATAATGCAATAAAAATCTTAAGAAACATGAGATGAAAAGTGATAGAAGAAGATAACTACCATCCTTTGGCTTACCTAAACACACACAATCACATGACCACATGATATACACATGTCCAGCAGTGGTGGCGCATGCCTTTAATTCCAGCACTTGGAAGGCAGAGGCAGGACAATCACAGAGTTCAAGGCCAGTCTGGTCTACAGAGCAAGTTCCAGGACAGCCAGGGCCATTATACAGAGAAACCCTGTCTTGAAAAACAAACAAAAAAACATAATATACACACAATCATGCAATACACATGCATGATTACATAGTACACCCTTACAACCATAATACATAAATACATTACACACACATCACACATACACCATTCCACACACACATATATATACATGATCACATAATACATACACTCACACAATCACATAATATACACACAGAGACACACACATATACAGACACACACTACACATACACCATACATATATCACACACATATATACTTAGGCACACGAACACAGACACACACACAATCATATGATCACATAATATACACATTATCATATAATACACATACACAATTACATAATACACTTGCACAATCACATAATACATATACACACACATGATCACATAACATACAAACAAACAAAAATGGTAAACAAAGATTGGGAAGTGTCTGAGAGAGGCAGAGGGAAGGCCTCTCTCTGGTCACTGGTCTGCATGTGCCAACAATCTGTACTGACTACCTACCAGATGCCCGAGACTAGACAAAGTAGACCCAGCACCAAGCTCACAGCCAAGTCGTACGTACACAGGCTGTAAGGACCTCAGTTTCCAGACGCCCTGCCTGTAGGCCATGATGCCTACTTAACAATGGCAGGAACAGCGAGTGTCTACTAGAATGAACTCAGGGGATGTGGGAGGGATCCATGGGACATGTGCCATCCCTGACAACCTGTCTCTCATAGCTAATGCCCCCTGTGGACCCAGGACAAAGCCTCCCTCTCCTCCTGCAAGGTCCCCAGGCTGCCTGCCTCTGACAGCCGATACCTTCTTTACTCTGCGGGCCGTGATCACGTGGCTCTCGTCATACTGTCTTTTGGATCGAACATCTGAGAAAGAAAAGAGTTGAACTCAGAATGGGAACACTGGTGGGTAGGGGAGTAATTGTCCACTCCAAACACAGCTGTGATCTCCACACCTAGTGTGTGTAGTGGGCCATGGAGGCAGGAGGGCTTCACAGTAAGACTCTCGTCTTCAAATGAATACTTTCTACATTTATGTGTGCATGTGGAGGGTGCACACATGCCACACACAGTGGGGATCAGAGGATACCTGTGGAGTCAGTTATCTTTCTCCCACGTGGGTTCCTTAACCCACGGAGCCATCTCTCTAGTCCCTAGACTTTGTCTTAAAACAGAAAAAAATCCCTTTAACTCCACCACCTCCACATCTTCCTTTCTTCTTTTTCTCTTCCTTTCTTTTTTCTTTTTCTATTTTTTTTCACCCCTTTGGTTTCCGAGACAGGGTTGTTTCTCTGTTTAGCCCTGGCTGTCCTGGAACTCAGTCTGTAGACCAGGCTTGCCTCCCAGTCACAGAGATCCACCTGCCTCTGCCTCTCAAGTGCTGGGATTAAAAGCCTGCCCCACCATCCAGCTGACCTCTTCATTTCTTTGAGACAGAGTCTCACCAAGTAACCCAGGGAGCCTGAAAAGTCTTAGTGCTGGGACCACCAGCTGTGAGGAGCTGTCCTTGATCTAATCTTGAATTATCTTTCTTTTTTTTTTTAATATTTATTTATTTATTATGTATACAATATTCTGTCTGTGTGTATGTCTGCAGGCCAGAAGAGGGCACCAGACCTCATTACAGATGGTTGTGAGCCACCATGTGGTTGCTGGGAATTGAACTCAGGACCTTTGGAAGAGCAGCCAGTGCTCTTAACCACTGAGCCATCTCTCCAGCCCCCTTGAATTATCTTTCAAGTAGCAAAACATTCAATAGCAGCATTGCTTTCCTTTGTTTGTATGTGCATGTGTGTGGTGTGTGTATACAAGCATGTGCATAAGAGTGTATGAGGGTACATGTACATGTGTGTGCAAATACTCGTGTGTCTCCCTCAATTGCTCCCCACACAATTTTCTCAGACTGGGTCTCTCACTGAACCCAGTCTTCACCGAGTCTAGTTAGTCAGCTTGCCCAGTGTATTCCATCTTCCCTCCTGAGTTCTAGGATTACAGGCAGGCTGCCAAACCAACTGATTTCTACATGGTGCTGGAGATCAAACTCTGGTGTTCATGATTGCATGGCACGTATTTTATCTACTGAGCCTAATCACAGGCAGTATTTTGAAACAAACAATAAAATAACTTTCTAATGCCATTCATCTCCCGCTCCCGAAACTTTGCTAACCTTCAAAAGGAAGGTTTGCAGCCAACTGTTCTCAACATACCCATTGGTTAACTGTGTGTGGTTAATTGGCTATGTGTGTGGGTGTTTGTTTTGGAGTGTTTTGGTGTATGTGTTGTGTGTCTGTACGTTGATGCTGGTATGTGTGTTTGGGTTGGTGTGCTGCTGTTTTCCACTTACCCAGCAAGCAGAGGTAGTTGGGCTCAGCTAGTCTGGACAGCTTTGAGACCTGATTCAAGATGTTATAGAGTTCTGTTGGCTCACAGAAGAGCAACCCAGCCATCCTACTGGGAAGAATCAACCGTGCACAAGTTAACACATCTTTCTTAGACAAATGACCAGAAAATGAGAAACTGAATTAAACACTTCAAACATTAGAAGTAAGGGGCTAGAGCTGTAGCTCAGTTGACAAAGTGCTTGCCAAGCATGTATAAATAACAACATGTGAATATGTATATATTATATAAATATGCAAATGTTATTATGATTTATGCAGCCATAAAATACCAAATATGATAAAGTTACTATTTGATTCTCTCTCTATGTTTGTATGTGTGTGTGTATGCATGTATTAGGAATTAAGCCTAGGGCCCCTGAGTTTTAGACAAATGCCCTGTCCGAGATGTCAGTAAGTCTCAAAACCTGCATGGTGGCTCTTTTAAGAGGCAAGCCCTGTCACAAAACACTTTATGTTTATGTTTATGAGCAACCAGCAGCATGCTTCTTGGTGGTGGTATGGACCTAGAAACTACTCAGAGTTATGGCAATAAATGTGGCTCCCACCAAATCTTCCACCATGAAGCTAGACTCTCAGGAAGTCAAGGAATGGGCTGAGCCAGCTGCCAAAGCCTCCGCTTTAATCCTAGCTATGCTACTTAGCAGATTAAAGACTCATGTGGTCAGAAAAAAAATTACAGTAAAGGCAGATTCAGACAAAAAAAACTCTCAATGGTTTACAGTATGTTTAAAAATATTCGTAGGCTTGGAAAAGAAAAAGGATAGAGAAAGTTCTTTAAAAAAATAGAGTAGCCGGGCGGTGGTGGCACACGCCTTTAATCCCAGC
Source organism: Microtus oregoni (assembly GCF_018167655.1). Classification (NCBI taxonomy): domain Eukaryota; kingdom Metazoa; phylum Chordata; class Mammalia; order Rodentia; family Cricetidae; genus Microtus; species Microtus oregoni. Next base: position 8,218,898 of record NW_024543062.1, on the reverse strand, counting down.
ACTTGGGAGGCAGAGGCAGGCGGATCTCTGTGAGTTCGAGACCAGCCTGGTCTACAAGAGCTAGTTCCAGGACAGACTCCAAAACCACAGAGAAACCCTGTCTCGAAAAACCAAAAAAAAAAAAAATAGAGTAAGAAAAGCCACATAAAGATGAAAAATACACAGAGAATATGGATACTGTATGTTGTTATCTTTGAACTGTTTGACTGCTGAGGAAGGAGCAACAGCTACTAAAAGACATTTGATTATGAATTGCTGCTGGATTAATCCAACCTCTATATTTTGAAAATGCCTTGACTTCAAAATTTAAATCAAAGGATATGTTACTTTGGAGAAGAGGTTTTGCTTTTGTTTCCACAGAAAATGAGAGGCTGTAGATTCATTTTTAGTTAAGAAAAACAAGGCTTGACCGATGAAGACCCCCTGAAAATTCTCCAATGGGAACAGATACCCAGATAATCCAAGGTTTCAGAGCACCTCTGTTGCAGTTTTTTTCTGAGTTCTGCATCAAGAAATGTGGCAAGACTGCTTGCTTGAGAATACCCACAGAATACTCCAGTCAGGACTTGACCATAATCCTAAATTTTCTTTGGGTTTCCATAAGATTATCAGAGCCCCCAATCAGCAGGAAATAGCCTAGAAAACTACACCCACCCATGTTCCCAAAACTGGATTATAAATGTTTGTCTTTGTTTAGGGTGTTGGTTACAAGTTGTTATGGATAATGATCAGGAAAAAAGCTAAACAAAGGAGATTAGATTCAGAGTTTCTGTTTTGAAAAGAAAAAAGGGGAAGTGCTGAGGGATAATGCTCGTGTACACTGTAAAGATTTGTCACTTGTATTGGTTTAATAAAATGCTGATTGGTCAGTAGCCAGGCAGAAGTATAGGCAGGGTGACCAGACTAGGAGAATTCTGGAAAGAGAAAAGACAGAGATGCAGTCACCAGCCAGACACAGAGGAAGCAAGGTGAGAATGTGTTACTGAGAAAAGGTACCAAGCCGTACCATAGACAAGAATTATGGGTTAATTTAAGTTGTAAGAACTAGTTAATAAAAGCCTGAGCTAATAGGCCAAACAATTTGCAATTAATATAAGCCTCTGTATGTTTCTTTGGGATTGGATGGCTGCAGGATCGGGTGGGATGGAAACTTATATCTATGTGTGTGTGTGTATGTATGCATGCGTGCGTGTGTATGTGCATGTGTACACGTATCATCTGGATTTTTATATGAGTGTTAGAAATTGAACTCAGGTCTGTAGACTTGGATGGCAAGTATTTTATCAACTGAGCTGTCTCTCTAACCCCACCCAAACTGCCATGCAAAACTTATACACATATATGCCACACATCTAACACCTGGTTATTTTTTAGTCATAAACAACACCATTCCCTGCCCAACCACTACAGCCCTCCTACTCCCTCCCATATTATCTATAAACTTCACCTCCTAATGGAGTCCAAGCTGGTCAGCTCTATCCATCTCTAGCGCTATCATCTGAGCCCAAAACATCATCAGGGGCTAATTTAATTCCTGTCAGTGGGGCTTCTTGCTTTCTGTTTTTCCCTGTCTTTGTTATCATGCTTTGGTGTGACATGGCCCCCAAAGGCCTACATGCTTGAATACCTGGTCCCCAGCTAGTAGTTCTGTTTTGGAACCTTTAGGAGGCAGAGCTTCCTGATTTACATATTGAGATCCAGGCCTTCCCGGGCTACATAGTAAAACCTTGTCTTAAGATACAAAAGTGAACATTATCTGAGAATGACAACTAAGGCTGCTCTCTGGCCTTTACATGCTTGTATATTATGTGTGTGCGCATGCACACACACACACACACACACACACACACACACACACACACACACAGGTTTACTACCTAAAGGGGAAAGGACTAATCATCACTGGTGGAAGATTTGAGAAACCATGGGCCATGGCTTTGAAGACAGGAAGACTGATATATGACCATGCTCAGCCAGGGGAACTGCAGATAAGAAAGATTCACAAAAGCACTGTGTGGGAAAATGACTCAGCCCAAACTCAGCATGGGAACTTTCCCACCCCAACTCTACTTTTAACCCCACTCTACCAGCAATGAGAGGTCAGAAGTCACCATTCACCTGGGGTGGGGAAGGGAATTGAGGAAGAGAGATAAAGAAGTAGCAAAGCCAGATACTATAGTTCCCAAATGCAGGCACGTATAGAAAACAGGAAACCCAAGGGGCCTGGTGATGGAGCCTTAATATTCAATTAACTTCAGGATGTTAGACTGCTGTGATACACCTGGTAACCAGGGACAATCCAAATGCTGCAACGGCTTAAAGAATGGTGAGATGGCTCAGGGGCAAAGGTGCTGGCCACCAACCCTGATGACCTGAGTTTGATTCCCAGGATTCACAGTGGAAGGGGAAACAACCTGCAGAAGGAGAGAAAGACAGCTTCTGCTGGCCTTTGCTATTCAGAAGTGCTGGCCTCTCCTGTTCAGATCTAAGTCTAAGAGAGTGGTCCAGAATAAAGGAGCCCTCTTTCTATAATTAACAACACAACAGATATGGTAACAAAAAGGAAGGAGCCTCTTTTACAGGGGCTCCTAAGGGAGAAAACTTTCTTCTGGCCTTGCTGACCCAGAAAGGCACACAAAGGCACAGCCAGAGATGATTACGCTGCTATGTCCGCATGTTCCTACGTTTGCGGGGTGAGAGGACACTGCTTTCAATGTCTCGCTGCTTCTAGGGCATGGCCATGACCTGCTCATCACATCTCATCCACACAGACACTGTCTGGAGTCAGGGCCATGAGAGAGTCATGGAGGAGAAACAGGAAACATGGTCCAACTGAGGCTGTGCCTTCAGTTGAGCTTGTAGGAGTGAAAGGCATTGCAAGTCCAAAGCAGAGTGAGACAGATTACAACGTTTTCTCAGGGGTCAGTTGGTTCTGATCAGGTTGAGTACACAGGGTGTAGGCAGAAGGAGTAGGTATAAATGATCTCCAAGTACACTACTAACTTGGGTACAGGCTGGGTACGAGTGTGATTTATAAAGGCAAATTTTAAACATATTTCTCAGAAAAAGACATTCTCACATTCCTGAACCACCCTGACTTCCACACACGAACCATGATATTCTGATGCCCCCTGCCCCACGCATGCACACATCAGAAATAAAAATGTAACTTTTTTTTTTTTTTTTGGTAAAGATCCGAGTTGACTTCACAGTTGCCTTCTTCTTTGTTATGCTTTTTAAAAGCAGAGTCTCGAACTCAAGATCCCCCTGCCTTAGCTTCCTGAGTGCTCGGATGACTTGCGGTAGCTCAGCTCACTCAACGTGAATTATGCTGAGGGGCAAAGCACTGAGCACAGAGCCTGCCATGGAGCCACAGATGGATGCAAAATCGGAACAATAACTTGGTTTTGAGAGAGGTAGACAGAATTTTTTTTCCAACTATTAAATCATTTCAGATAGAGTGGATAGAGAAGATAGGAAGGAGGTAGTAAGTCACTCCTCCCTAGACAAGAAGTGCAGTCAGGATACAGAGGGGAGGAGCCTGCAGACAGAGGATGGTCTTGAACTTGATGCTTCTGAAGCCATCTCTGGCCTCTTGAGTGCTGGGACTACAATCTTGCATGCACTACCATCCTGTTTATGTGGTTGTGCTGGCTAGTTTTATCTCAGCTTGAGACAAGCAAGGGTCATTTTGGAAGAAGGAACTTTAACTGAAAAAAATGTCCCCATCAGATTGGTCTGTGGGCAAGCCTGTAGAGTATTTTGCTGATTGACTGAAAGGATTTAGTTTTGTTTTTATTTATGTCTTTGTGCATGCATGTGTACTTGTATATGTGTGTGTGCTTATGTGCAAGTAATACAAGTAAATACAGATGCTAAAGGGGGTCAAGAGAAGGTGATGGATCCCCTAGAACTAGAGTTATAGGCAATTGAGTGGGTGCTGAGAACTGAATCAGGTCCTCTGCAAGAGCAGTACAAACTCTTAACCACTGAGCTCTCTTTTAGCACACCCACATCTCTTTTTATTTTAGTTTTGAGACAGGTTCTCATGTAGCCCAGGCTGACCTCAAACTCTCTTAAGGAGTTAAGGATGAATTCCCCATCTTCCTCTCCTCCTGCCTGTGCCTCTTAATTGTTGGGTGATGTGGGAAGTCCTTCTGTGTATGTGTTGCTTTTATTGGTTAATGGGCAAAGAAGCTGTCTTGGCCTGTGATAGGGTAGAGTTAGGCTGGGAAAATTAAACTGAATGCTGGAAGAAAGAAGGCAGAGTCGAGAGAAGCCATGTAGCCCTGACAAAGACAGATGCCAAACAGAACCTTGCCGGTAAGTCACAGCCATGTGATACACAGATTAATAGAAATGGATTAAATTAAGATGTAGGAACTAGTCAATAAGAAGCTAAAGCTAATTTTTAAGCAGTAATTTAAATAATATAGTTTCTGTGTGATTATTTTGGGAGTCTGTGTGGCCGGGAAACAAACTAGCGGCTTCCTACTAGTTGGGAATAGAGGCTGGCACCGCCATGCACACGTCTGCTTTACGAGGTGCCAAGGATACAACCCCAGACTTATTGCACACTAGGCAAGTTCTCTACCAACCAATGCACACCCCCAGACCACTCCACATCCCTCTCATTCCTGCTGCAGACCTGGTTAACCACAACTCTCACCCTCTACCCTTCGTGACCTGCTCTGCACTTCTCTGACTACCCCGTCCTTCACATCTTAGCCACCTCATTGTGTAGTCTCCTAGCCATTCCATTCCCTGCTACCCTCAGGCCCTGGGATCCTGTGCATTTAAATCAAGCCTGTTTCCTCCTAACATGCTTGTGATGTCTCAGAGATCTTGCTGGACACATCCTAAGGAAGAAGATCCAAGTTGCTGGACTGGTTTTCAGGCGCCCTGAATCATCTGATGTTTCCAACCTCCTCTAACTCCCTCGGCTCTAACAGAATTCAATGAGGCCCACTCTCAGACTGGTCTCAAGTCAGACAAACAGAAAAAGAGATGAACTCTGTGGGTACAGTGTTTGCCTATCGTTCTCAAGGCCCTAGATTCCATAACCAGCACTGCATAAACTGGGTATAGCCGTGCAAGCCTGTAATCCCAACACTCTAGAGTTAGAGGCAGGAAGATCAGGAGTTCAAAGCCCATCCTTGACTACACAAAAAGTCTAAAGACAGCCTGGGGTACAAGAAAACCTGCCTTAAAAATAGTAATATCCAGTCAGGTGGTGGTGGCGCACACCTTTAATCCTAGCACTCAGGAGGCAGAGGAAGGTGGATCTCTGTGAGTTCAAGGCCATCCTGGTCTACAGAGTGAATTCCAGGACAGGGTCCAAAGCTACAGAGAAAAACTAGTCTCAATAAACCAAGAAAGAAAGAAAAAAAACAGGCAGTGGTGGCATATTTGGGATGCAGAGGCAGGTGGATCTTTTTGAGTTCAAGGCCAGTCTGATCTACAAAGTGAGTTTTAGGACAGTCAGGATTACACACAGAGAAATCCTGTCTTGAAAAACAAAAGTAAATACTACTACTACTACTACTTTTAATAATAATACTTAGCTCTTGACCCCTAGCTGAGGTTAGAAACGTAAAGAATTTCCAGAGCACGCGAGCAGAGACAAGATCAAGGTCAGTGCTTACCCAAACATCTCCACCCCAACAGAAAGAATGTGTCTCTGAATACAGGACTACATTTTTCTGCCTCCTCCGTTCCCTGGCCTACATACTTCTCACTGCTGAAGAATCAACAGCACATTGGTTCTCTGGAACCACTGTGTGGGTCCTGGTCTGAACTCAGGTTGTGAGGCTTGGCAAGCAAGCTTCTTTGCCCACTGAGTCATGTCACCAGCCCACTAATTCCGGGCAAGTTACTGGAAGAGACGCCTCCCTCCTCCAGGGGTTCCATTAAATCGACCCATTCTCCTGGCAGGTCTCAGCTTAGGTGGCTCAGAAGGTTCATTAACATGACCTCCACTCCAAACCTATTTCCCCAGGTTCCCATAGCACTGGGTCACTTCTCCAACTGTTGCCCCGATGTCACTCGAGTCATCCCTGAAAGCAGTAAAGAACCAGAGACGGCATCACCAGCTCCAAGACTGGGCCAGTAGTATACCTTACCAATCCAGCAAAGAGGTGGAGACCAGGGAAGGGAGGGCAAGACGGTCATTGTGAGCTTTTAGGTGTTGGTATGTTCTTAAGCTCTCATGTCGTTTGTTACTCCAACTCTGGCTTTCTGTCACTGTCCCCAGGCAGACTGTCACTGATGTAGATGTTATAGTCGTCCACTGAGGCAGCGACTGTCTGTCCCTCAAACTGAACTGGTGTGTGTGTGTGCGCGCGCGCGCCGACGTGACTGGGAATAGACTAGCAGGAAAGTACTCTACCACTGAGCTGTACTCTGGTCCTCCTTTTATTTCTTATTTTGAGACAAAGTCTCCCTACTTGACCCTGGCAGGCCTTGAACTTGCTACTATCCTGGTTCAGCCTCCAAGAAGGTGGGATTATAAACCTGCTCAAGCAGAGCTAGAACACCGAACTTATATTGTTTGAGAATTTCACATATGTATAAAGTGTTTTTATCAAACCCAACCCCATGCCCTCCTATCCAGTCCCTTTCCTACTCCCAGATCCTGGACTTTTTTTGCGTTGTTGTTTTGGATTTTTTGAACAGTGTTTTAGGCTGGTCTCAAACTCACAACAATCCTCCTCCTGCAACCTCCTGAGTACTAGGATTACAGACCTGAACCTTCACACCTGGTAATGCTCTGGAACATCTTTTTACATGTGTGCCGTGTGTGCGTGTGCATGAACCAGAGGTCAACCTCAGCTGTCATTCTTCAGGTGTTGTCTATTGACCCTTAATTATTTACATTTTTACCATCTTTAATTCCGTTTATTTTTGTCTCTGTGGGTATGTGCAGGTGAATGTAGGTACCGACAGAGGCCAGAGGTGATGGCTATCCCTGGAGCTAGAGTTAAGGAGGTTATGAGACACCTGGTAATTTTTCAAGGCTCTGAACTCTGCAAGAGCAGCAAGTGCTCTTAACCACTTAGTCATCTCTCTTATAGCCCTGATATATCGTTTTCCACCAAAAGGGGGGGGGGGCTTCGAGACAATTTCCCTGTGGAGCCCTGGCTGTTCTGGAACTCACCATGCAGTCCATGCTGGCCTCGAATTCAAAAATTCTCTTGCCTCTGCCTCCCGAGTGCTGGGATTAAAGGCATGCGCCACCACTGCCCGGTAAACTTTAAAATGTTCGCCCTCGCCCGCACTACTGGCGGGTTCGAGGGTTTAGAGACCGGGCCAAAGCCCGAGTTACAGTCTCCAAACGTTTCCTCCTCCACACCATAGGATGGTGGTCCTAGACATCATCTGTCGCTAAGTCAGTGCTAGAACTTGCTAATGCCAGCAGGGTGTGTGCGAAGCCTGGAAAGTCAGCAAGGTTCCGTGCAACTTGTGGGAATGACGGTACTGACCCGGTGGAGTGGGGAAATGCTGCCCACCCCGCCCCGGGACTTTCCTCGGCTCCCCAGAACCCCCTCCAGCCTCGCTCCGGAGGCAGGGAGGCTGGGCTCGGCTGAGGTCAGGGGCTCGGGGGCCGCCTGACCTGCTGCGCGACTTTGGTCGGGCTCCCCGGCAGGACGTGTCCGGAGCCCCACCTGGGAAACGGCTCCTGGAAGGCGCTTCTAACCTAGCGCCTGTCTTCTCCGCGCTCTGGGGAGAGCGCCTCACGTTCTCCAAGCACCGGGTTGCTAGGGGCGTCCCTGCGAGTCCGTCTAATTCACGCGACAGTCCTAGAGGGCGAGCATCAAAGTGGGCGGGGAGGAGACCGGGACCAGACAAGGCACAGTCGAGCCACTCTCGCGAGATCTTTTCAATGGGCGGAGTTCAGCGGGGATTCCTTACGAGCGACCGGGGGGGGGGGGGGGGGGGGGGGGAAACGGCAGACTTTTCTCGCGAGATCTCGAAGTGGGCCAGGTCTTTGGTTTGAGGCTTGGCAACGCTTAGCCGAGCCTGTCTCGCGATATTTGGTGGAGCGGAGCCCCGCTTTTGGCGTTTCTCTCGCGAGATCAGGTGGATCTACGCCGGGCGGACGCTGCGCGGAGTGGAGGTCGTTGGAGTCACTTGTCCAGTGTTAGCTTGTTCGTCTGCAGGTCCGTGTCCCGCCCGCCCCAGCCATGCTGTCTGCTCTCGCCCGGCCTGCCGGTGCCGCTCTCCGCCGCAGCTTCAGCACTTCGGCCCAGGTATGAGGTGCTTTCAGCCTAGCGGGGAACTCTGGGGCGGCGCGTGCATCCCGGGAACGCGCCGGTTCTCAACCCGCAAAGCTCATGTCCCGACTGACATCCTGTGTGGGAAACCTGGGAGAGGAGCAGAACCGGGCCAGGTTTCCCCCTAAAGTGTGCGTTTCCTGTAGGTTCAGAAGCCAAAGCTCTCAGTCCGGAAGCAAATTGCATTATATGCAACTCTGCATTGCTTCGACATAACTGATTTTCTCCTTGTAACGTCCATGTGAGTTATTCGTGAGTAGGAGAAATAACGCATGACATTATGCGTTATACACTATATAGTACTGGCATCCTGAGGCTCTCAGGATAGAGAACGGAGTCAAGGTTACAGTAGTTTAACAGAATTGATTGAAATTCAACAACTGTCCGTGGCTTTTCCCCTAAGAGATTATTTTATTTAGACCAGGCTGGTCTTGAAGAGATCCGCCTCCGCCTCTCCAGTGCTGGGAATAAAGGCACGCACCGTCACCCCTCGTTCTTCTTTCTTTCTTTTCTTTTTTTTTTTTTTAGAAATAATTTATTTCCTTTTTACGTGTTTTGGTGTGAAAATGTCAGGTTCCCTGGACCTGGAGTTACAGACAGTTGAAAACTGCCATGTGGGTGCTGGGAATTGAATCTGGGTCCTCTGAAAGAGCAGATGAACTATTTCTCCAGCCCCATGCCTCGTTTTTCAAAAATGAGTATGTGCACATATGTGTGCAGAGGCTAGAGAAGGACTTCGAGTATGCTACTCCATCACTCTCAATCAGCCGTTCTCAGCCTGGGGATCAAACGATCCGTTCACAGAGGTCACATGTGAGATTTTTACATCACCATGCATAACAGTAGAAAAATTATAGTTATGAAGTAGAAGCAAAAGTAATTTTATGATTGAGGCCACCACAACATGAGGAACTGATTTTGAAGGGTTGCAGCATTGGGAAGGTTGAGAACCGCTGCTCTAGACCTTATTTCTTTGGAATGAGGCCTTTGCCTGAACCTGCCAAGCTGGAGAACTGGGGATTTGAACTCAGCTCCTTAGGCTCTCACTCACTAAAGCATCTCCTCCACTAGAGCCTTTTTCCCTTACGAATTATTCTTGGAGGATCATCCCTGCTGTGGGTAGAGTTGGCCTTGGACACCTACAGCTAAGTTATTTTTAGTCATCTTCTACTTGGACAGTGGTTCTTTAACCAGTGCATGCCAGAATCAATGAAGGAGTCCCAGGATCATGCCCAGAGGCTTTACACATCTCTAGCAAAATCGATACAACCAAGGCTTCAGAAATAATTACCATAACCCAAAAGGAAACTGACAATTTGAGGGGACTCCAGATTTCCGGTCATTTAGGTCATGTCTCCTGCTTCCCATTCAATAAATTCATTGAAAAATAAAGATACAGGGGGCTGGAAGAGATGCTCAGCAGTTAAAAGTGCTTGCTAACCTAGCAGAGGACCAGAGTTTAGTTCCCAGGACCCAAGGCAGGTGCCTGGCTAATGTAGTAGGGCTCTGTCTCACAAGATGAATGAGAAGATACCTGGGCTGGGTGAGGAGTAAATTGGTAGGGTAGAGATGAAGATGGATGCCCAGGAATAGAGCAGGGCTAGCTCAGCAGAGATGGTAAAGAATGTGACGGAGTGCTGGTGTGTGTTGGCGCACAGACGAGCCTGTTAAGCAAGTTCTGTACCACTGATCCACAGACCCAGGTTCAGCCCAATTGTGTTTGTTTGCTTGGTTTTTTTGTTTGTTTGTTTATAGAAAGAGTCTCACTGCAACCTTGGCTGGGCTGGACCTCTGTATATAGATTGGCTGTTCTCAAACTAGAGATCCACCTGCCTCTATACTTCCTATGTGCTAGGACTAAAAGTGTGGGCCACTGTGCCCAGCTTCCATTTGAATTTTGGTGGTTGCATCTATGCCCTGAGAAAAGTACAGAATTCTGTATTTTGATTTAAAATTTTAAAAATTATTAATGTGCACATGTGTGTGTGCCGTGTTCACATGTGGAGGCAAGGAAAACATGGTTTTCATCTTCTGACATGTAGGTCCTATGACTTGAACTCAGGTCATTCAAGCTTGGCAACAGCCCCATCAGCCCCAGAGTTCTGTAGTAGATATGCTGTTGTCTCCTGTTATAAAGTGTCATAGTAAGGAGCCCCAGAGAACAAGTAAGGGTGGACAAGGAAGGAAGTTGAGGTTTTATTTTTAATTGGAAGGAAGGGCAGTGTGTGTGTTTGTGTATGTATGTGCACGCACATGCGTGTGTGTGAATGGTAGAGGGAGTAGGACACTTGCTGGAGTCCATTCTCCACCATGTGGGGAAGATTAGAGATTGAACTCATGCCCTCGGACTTTTGAAGCAAGTGCTTTTACTTGCTGAGCCATCTCAGGCGCAGGCCCAGCGTCAGGGAATGTGACATTTCAGCGAAGGCCAGAAGAAAGCATAGATCACATGTAGAAAGGGTTCGGGCAGATGGACAGTAACTGGCAGTCCAGTATGTGGGGCAGGGAGGCCGGGAATGATTGTGAGTATGGGCGAGGTAGAGAGAACCCAGCAAGCCGTGTACAACTTGGGCATTTTCTCAAAGGTGGAGTACCATTTTAAACAGAGCAGTTACTTAGGCAGAGGGAGACAGTCTGCTAGTCAGTGTCTGGGTGACAGCTGTGGATGTGGTGAAAGTTGGTGGAGCTAACTGAATTCACTGATGATAAAGGAGAGTGGTGGAGTCATGGGTGATGCCAAGGTTTCTACTGAGATGAGTAAGAGTTCTGGAAGGGCTTGCTAGAGGTGGCACTCAGTGGTAGAGCACCTGCCTAGAATCCCCCAGTGAGGGGCTGGGGTGTGGTTCAGTGGTAGAGCCCCTGCCTAGAATCCCCCAGTGAGGGGCTGGGGTGTGGCTCAGTGGCAGAGCCCCTGCCTAGAATCCCCCAGTGAGGGGCTGGGGTGTGACTCAGTGGTAGAGCTCCTGCCTAGAATCCCCCAGTGAGGGGCTGGGGTGTGGCTCAGTGGTAAGAATGTAAAGACTTAGGGAGAGCAGGTTTAGGGTAGTAGGAAGGGTCAGTAGCTCAGCTTTGGATGGATTTAGAAAAAACATACTCAAAAATTTAAAAAAAAAATGTCATTTGGGTGTCCATTTAGCTTTTGAGAAAACAGTAGAGTAAGTCCAAAGACAACTAGAACCAAGTATGTTTGGTCTCTAGACTTTGGATCCTCCCTCTGAATGATAAAATATAGCCAAGGTTCTCAATGCTTCTATTTCTAATATACATGTGAGTCCATGTAGTAGGAACACAGATGTAGAGGGTTTAAAACAAAGAGCCGCAGACTTGCATTCTGAGCGCAAAGGTCGTGACTGAAATTACAATCTATCCATCTTCAGAATAGTTGCTGAGCAATAAACTGTTGAATGGGACTCTGGGCTCTCAGTAAAGGCCAGTGGGGTTGGAAGGAACCCATGTGATAATGCTTGGAGAGATCCCACTGGGGTCGGCAGGATGGCTCTGAGGGTAAAGGCGCTTGACCCCAAGCTTGTCAGCTGAGTTCACCCCATTCTTTCACCCACATAGTGGGTTGTCTACTAAGTAGATAATGAAGTATAATAAAATAATGGTTTTTTGCAGATCCATTACTTGGGGACTAGGTTTGGTGTATGTTGGCAAAGTTGCTGTGGTGTACCTCAGTGCACAGCATAGAACAGAGTGAGAAAGTCCTCTCCTTCCTCACCGGGTTCCCATCAATATTATACAGAGCAGATCCACCTAAAGACCCTAGCATGGACACTAGCTCTTTTTCTTGGTAGCACTTAAGATTTTTATAGGTTAAAATAAAACAGCAAATTTGGGGGCGTTACACAGGGTTTCTCTATGTAACAGCTCTGGCTGTCTTGGATCTCACTTTGTAGACCAGGCTGGCCTCGAACTCACAGAGATCCTCCTGCCTCTGCCTTCTTAGTGCTGGGATTATAGGCATGTGTCACAACTGCCTGGATAAAAGGTTTCTTTTTCCTTGTTTTGTTTTTGTTTCTTACTTTTTCAGAAGAACAGGTTTTAAGCTAGATGTCATGGTACAAGACCTGTAAGCCCAGACCAGTTTCTTTGTGAGTTCCAGGTCAGCCTGGGAACTCAAAGCAACAGAATAAACAGAAACCATGCAAATGGTTTTCTTCTGTTCCCCATTTGGGATTACCTTGTACTTTCCTTGATGGAACCTTTGCTGCCCTGTCCAGTGAAATGATGTAGGTGTGCTAAGGGAGGCAAAATGGCGGTGCTGGAGTGGAGGATGGGAGACGGTGAGACAGGAGCAGGTTGCGTCAGGCAGGACCTGAGGGGCCAAGTTCTTCCTGCACTGGTTCCCTGTTAGATTTGTTTTTGAGACAGGCCTCCCTGTGTAGGCCAGGCTGCTCCCCATCTATCTCAGGATTCTTCTGCCTCCTGAGGAACAGCTTTCCTGAGTGTGTGCTCCACCCCACCGCTCACATGCACCTTTTTCTTTTTCCCAGTACCAGGGATGGAACCCAGATCCCCTCATACGTGCTTGGCAAGCACTGTCACGGAGCCACACCCTAACCTTGGGCTTTGGTTTTGATAACTGAAGCCCATTATTATTTATTACTTATTATAGCCATTAATTACTGTCCAATGTACACTTCCTGCTGCCTATCCATGTGACCTCCACCCACAGGTCCAGCCAGCCTTGGACTGAAAATGCTACCAAAGAAAAATTATGGCCTGCAGTGGTGGCTCAAAGGTTAAGAGCAGTTGCTGCTCTTGCAGAGGACCTGAATTCAGTTCCTAGCACCTACCTACACTAAGCAGCCCACAACTGTCTTTAACAGTTCAGAGACCTGATGTCCCCTTCTGGTCTTCTTGGACATGCACATACATGGCATGTATCCATACAGACACGTGTACATAACATACAGGTATAAATAAAAATAATAAAAATCTTTCAAAAATACATTACATACTGAACATGTGCAAGCTTTTTTTTCCCTGAATAACACTGTATTCACGATTATCTTCATATTTACATTGTATTGTTAGAAGTAATCTTTGTATTTTTAAAGTTTGTTGACATGTAGGTGTGCATGAAGTTAGAGAACAGCTTTTTTGGAGTTGATTCTCTTCTTCCACTTTGTGAGTCCAGTCGGGTCCTCAGACTTGCCAGCAAACACCTTTATTTGCTGAGTCATCTTGCCAGCCCATAAGTAATCTTGACATGGTTTAAAGTACAGGTGAAGAGGGCCTGAGGGTAGATACAGTAGAACACTTAATTAACAGGAACGAAGCTCTTGGTGGTTCAATTCCCAGTTCCTCAAAAGCAGCATATGGCGGTGTGTGGGGGGGAGCAGAAGAGGGGAAAGGAAGGACAGACAGGAGGATGTGTGTCGGTGATACATGGTGCTACTGGGTACTTTGGGAGGCTTTGGCCCTGTGGGGTGAGGGATCCCGGAACAAGCCCCTATGAGCACAGAGGAATAAACCACAGAGCAAAGGTAAGGCCGTTATCATTCCAGCTGGCTACCTGGGTGGAGCTGCCTCTTATCGCCCTGGTATCCTGCCATCTCCAGGCCTGGGTTCTCTCCTCTTGAACTTGGACTACGGGATGAAGGTCCACAGCTCCACCACAGGCTGCTGGTCGATACAGCTGTTGCCTCATTCTTTGGCATCTTGTCCTCTAAAGAAGCCCCATTCTGCCGAGCAGTGGTGGTGCACACCTTTAATCCCAGCACTCGGGAGGCAGAGGCAGGCGGATCTCTGTGAGTTCGAGGCCAGCCTGGTCTACAGAGCGAGGTCCAGGACAGCCAGGGCTACACAGAGAAACCCTGTCTCAAAAAACCAAAAAGAAGAAGAAGAAGCCCCATTCTATCTTAAGTCATATCTCTCTGCTTCTTTCTAGAACAATGCTAAAGTAGCCGTGCTGGGAGCTTCCGGGGGCATTGGGCAGCCCCTTTCTCTTCTCCTAAAGAACAGCCCTCTAGTGAGTCGCCTGACCCTCTACGATATTGCTCACACACCTGGTGTGGCAGCGGATCTGAGTCACATCGAGACCAGAGCAAACGTGAAAGGTACATGGCTGCCATGCAGTAAGCCAGGATCTTAGGTGATTTGGACCTGGCCCTACAAATACTTAAGCAGTGGTGTCTTTTAGAAGGCTGAGGCTGAGCTGCTGGTGGTGGGCATGGTGGTGCACACCTTTAATCCCAGCACCCATAAGGCAGAGGCAGGAGGATCTCCGTGAGTTCTAAGACAGCCAGGGCTACACATAGAATCTCTTTCTCAAAAAAAGAAGAAAGCTGAGGCTGGCAAGATGGCTCTGTGGGTGAGTGGGCCCTTGCTGTAAAAAGCCTGGTGACCTGGCTTTGCTCCCCAGAACCCACGTGGAAGTGGTGGAAGGAGAGAATCAATTCCCCAAGAATTATCCTCCACAGGTGGGCTGTGTTGACACCCCCCCGATAATTACAAATTTGTTGTCTAAGTATGAAGCAGAGCATGGTGATATCCACCTGTCACCCCAGCCCTTGGGGGTAAGGCAGAAGGGTCCTGGGTTCAAGGTTAGCCTGGGCTAAATAGCAAGACCTTGTAGAAAGATCTTCAGAGTAGTTGGTAGAGTGCTTGCTTGGCATACAAGAATTCCTGAGTTGAGTCCGAGTCTCCACCACTCAGGAAGGCCAGCTGTTTGGTATCCTAGGCTACATAGTACAACATAATTTTAAAGAGGCAGATCTGGACCCAGTCACAAACCTCCTGAAATCCTCAGAAATAGACTCTCTCCCTCTAGATAGTAAGAGTAATGGGGTGTGGTGATGCAGGTGGATCCCTGCCGGTTTCTGTAGAGTCCACTTCAGAGGGGCTCTTCCCCTTAGACAGGGGATGTCAT
Source organism: Microtus oregoni (assembly GCF_018167655.1). Taxonomy (NCBI): domain Eukaryota; kingdom Metazoa; phylum Chordata; class Mammalia; order Rodentia; family Cricetidae; genus Microtus; species Microtus oregoni. The sequence goes on along the minus strand of NW_024543062.1, from coordinate 8,203,748 downwards.
TTCACAGATGGGACCCACTAGCTTTGATCCCTTCCCTCAGATGTGATTGCTTCCCTGTGGGCTCATACAGGTGACATTGCTCTAATGGGGTGTTCCTCCTAGGCTACCTTGGACCTGATCAGCTACCAGATTGCCTGAAAGGTTGTGATGTGGTGGTGATCCCAGCCGGAGTGCCCAGGAAGCCAGGTGTGTGGTGGTGAGCATCCTGGAGTGGGGGGTAGAGGGCTCAGCTGTTCAGGTCAGTATCAGAGAACCTGATTTCAGGTCCTAACACCCACATATCCCTGTAACTCCAGCTTCAACAAGTACAACACCCACTTACAGCTTAGTAGACCCACCACATACATATAAATACATTTTTTAATAAATTTTTAAAACCTTACCTGAAGTGTCCCTCCCCGGCTGAGAAAGGCTTTCTGCTAAAGTGTGGATTTACTTCCTCTCCCATTGCAAAGATCTCCAGAGACTTCCTCCTTGCCCTTGGTGACAAAACTTGAAGTTGACAGCAAATGTCACTCTGTTTAGAGGGCCCTGTCCTCCACCCAACTCCACCTCAGGACTCCTGCTAACCTCTAATGGCCCCCAGTGACTCACTCTATCTGCACACCCCAAGACTCTGCTGTCTTTAGCCGTAGTGGAGCGTTTTCTCTGTAAAACAGATTTACTTAAAATGGGAGCCCTGTTCATGCTGAATTTAACAGTTAGCACCTGGTACCTATTTCAAACTATGTGCATTGACCTTCAAGGTGGCAGTAAAGGTGCATGCACCAAGCCTGACAGTTCAGTCCCTGGTACCCACTTTGACAGCAGTACCTTTAGTGCCTTTCTGTGGGCTCTCTTTGCTTTAGTTCCTGTGCATGTAAAGTTTCAGGGCTGTAGCTAAATATTTTGTTTCTTTGGGAAGGGGTCATGACCCATTTTCAATGAGAAGACTGAGTTTCCTTAACTCCTAATTGCTATTTAAGGAAAACTTTTCCTGCCGGGCGGTGGTGGCGCACGCCTTTAATCCCAGCACTCGGGAGGCAGAGGCAGGTGGATCTCTGTGAGTTCGAGGCCAGCCTGGTCTACAAGAGCTAGTTCCAGGACAGGAACCAAAAGCTACAGAGAAACCCTGTCTCGAAAATCATAAATGAATGAATGAATGAATGAATAAATAAATGAATGAATAAATCACACACACATATATTATTTTAAAAAAAAAAAAAGAAAGAAAAAGAACTTTCCTGGGGCTGGAGCGATGGCTCAGTGGTTAAGAGCATTGCCTGCTCTTCCAAAGGTCCTGAGTTCAATTCCCAGCAACCACATGGTGGCTTACAACCATCTGTAATGGGGTCTGGTGCCTTCTTCTGGCCTGCAGGCATGCAGACAGAACATTGTATACATAATAAATAAATAAATATTTTAAAAAGAAAAAGAAAAAAAAACTTTTCCTACCTTCTCCAAGGGTTGTGTGTCTCGGTCCCTGCAGGTGTCAGACAGGGAAGCAAACCCCATGAGGAAATGAGAATGAAAACCCAGTGCATACTGACTTCGTCAGCCTGGATCAGACTTTGGGGGGCTCTAATGCAAATTTTAAACCCAGTACAATTTGGGGAAAGGTTTCCAGGCAACTATCAGTCCAATACCAGGTACACAAGGCATCTTCAGGTGTGACTACGTGGAGACTCTTACACAGGACGTGTGACTGTGAGAGCAGGTTCTGTAGCTAAAGGGCCTAGAACCTAGTGAGGGTTGAGGTCAGTGGGCCATAAAGTACATGTGACATCTCCCCTAAGGATGGGTAAGGTCTAGAGAGGGAAGTCTGGGATGATCGTTCTGGGGTGTTGGGTGAGGTCTGCCTTCACAGATAACAAAAAGGTCACCAGGGCGTTAATAAAACCCAGCTTTCTGGATGGAATGCAGGTATTTGGTTTATAAAAACGAACTCCATTCAGGAGACACTCCTGTGTTTTCTGATTCTCTTAGTGTTTCTCTGTGAGTGTATAAGGACCTCAGTGTCCCCAACAATGGAAGGTGACTGCCAACTCTGTGAGTTGCCCTTTGACACACACACGGAGAATAAATTAAAATGTAATAAAAAAAATTTTGAAATTTCGTCATGTTCTTTGTGACTTTCTCACCCTGGACTATCCCAGGAATGACGCGGGATGACCTATTCAACACCAATGCTACCATTGTGGCCACCTTGACTGCCGCCTGTGCCCAGCACTGCCCTGAAGCCATGATCTGCATCATTGCCAACCCGGTGAGTGTGGGGTGGGGTGGAGGGGGCAGGGCTGGTCACGTGTGTATTAGATGCACACATTGGAGGTGTTGAGGTCTTGGAATGTACCCTAAAACTGCCTTTTATCACCAATCAAGAGTTCGTACCTGGCTCTTTGAACTGACTGTCCTTCAGGCAGGTTACCTACCTTTTCTGTATCTTACTTTACCCACCTGGGATACTCATCTCCTTTCTCTTTCTCCTCCTCCACCACCTTCTTTTTTTCTTTACTCTTCCTCTTTTTGGATGGGAGGGGTGTGGGTAAGGTCTTATGGGCTCAAGTTGGCCCATAACTCAGTCCTACTTCTGCCTCCCAGGTACTGGCATGGAGGGGTTCCAGGTGCACCAGCATGCCTTGCTCAAATTGCCCACCTATATAACTCCTTTCAGCGGTTGTGGTAGCCTGTGGCTCCTCTCCTCTGTTACATTAAGTGCACAACATAAATCTTGCCATTTTATTCTGTTTGATTTCTGTGCCTGGGTGGTGTCCTAAGCTCTTGCCCTATTGCATTAAGTCATTCAGTCTTCACGCCTCATGAGGTAGTTGTATAGTTTCCATTTGTCTTAGTTACTGTTCTGTTGTAATGAAACAACACAGCCAAGGCAGCTTATAAAAGAAATCATTTAATTGGGGACTGGCTTACAGTTTCAGAGGATTGGTCCATGCTCATCATGGTGGGGAGTGTGGCAGGCAGGCGGTCATGGTGCTGCTGCAATAGCTGAGTGAGAGATTGAGGCTAGTGTAAATCTACCATTGGTGACACACCTCCTAATCCCTCCCGAACAGTTCTGCTAACTAGGGACCAGCTATTCAAACATGTATGGGTATGAGGGCCATTCTCTTTGAAACCACACTGTCACACAGATAAATTTTACAGGTTCTAGGGAGTCAGGCAGCTTGTTCACCTGTTCTTAGCCATCCTCAGCCCAGAAGAAGAATTCTCCTCCTGTGTCCAAGATGATGGCTGAAGGGCTGTCAAGGAACAAGTGTCCTTGCAGTAAAGGGTGTCTTTGTTCACATGGCATGGCCACCTTGCCTTGTAGGTGGCTTACAGTTATTGGCAGGCCCTGTTGCTGGGCTCCACCCTCAGCTGACGTCTGTCTCATGGTTTTCCCAGGTTAACTCCACCATCCCCATCACCGCAGAAGTTTTCAAGAAGCACGGCGTGTACAACCCCAACAAGATCTTCGGTGTGACAACCCTTGACATTGTCAGAGCGAACACATTCGTGGCGGAGCTGAAGGTGTGGGCCCTGTCGGTGCCTCTCAGTTGCTTATTTCCTTAACTGCTCAGCTACCCTTGCTCCTAGGCAGGCATGGAAGATGATGGGGGTATGGACTTGGGGGTTTCAGTCTCTGTAGCTGGCTTCAGTGTTTTCTGTAGGAGCAGGCAGTGAACCCCATAGGCCCAGACTTAGCATGCCCTCTGCTCTGGATCTCTTCCCAGTGCATCAGGGTTCAGACTTTATCTAATCCCCTCGTGGATGGAAGCCATTTGTCCCATTCACCATGCCTTGGAAAAATTAGATTTATCTGCGAGTTCTTACACACAGTGAGAAGGACTTAGAAAGTTCCAGAAATCATAAAGTATCTGGACTGTCATTTGGGTTACCCGTGTAGCTTACCTTGAAGAATTCTTATCCTATCAGCTTCTCCACTCTTAGACTGTGCCCAACTCATTTTTTTAATGCGTAGAGATATGAGTAGGCATAAATTTTTTTTAATTGTATGTGGGTCTGTGTGGAATTGTGAGTACAGGTCCTTAGGTGTCCAGAGAAGAGCATCAGTTCCTCCTGGAACTGGAGATGCAGACAGTTGTGAGCTGCTGTGTGGGTGCTGGGAGCCAAACTCTGGTGCCCTGTAAGAGCAGCAAGCACTCTTGCCAGTGTCTGTTCTGATGCCTTTCCCAACCTGCTTGAGCCCTGCTGTTCTGCCTTCCAGCTCCTGTGTGGAATGACTTTAATTTCTCGGACTTGAGAGAGAGGAGCTCTTTCTCTAGAACAGAATGTGGGGGTACTTGTTTGGACATTTCCAGTCCTAGGAATGACTGTTGCTGTCCTCTGATTCCACAAGGATGTCAGGTGGCTAGAAGGGTGGACAACACAGTCTGGCCTTGTGACAGAGGAGCATGTGGTGACCCCTACACAAGCTGTCCCTCTCCGCACCTGCTCACAGTGACTGATCATAGGATAGGGCCCAAGTGCTAGGCACAGCCAGGGTCAGACTCTGGGTCATTCTGGTTTGTTTCTGAGCGTTCTGGGTTTCCAGTCTACACTTTAGGTGACTGCGACTTGTTTTCTACTCAGAGACCTTGTTAACAATCAGTCTTCCTGCCTTGTGAATAGGGTTTGGATCCTGCTCGGGTCAATGTGCCTGTCATTGGTGGCCATGCTGGGAAGACCATCATCCCCTTGATCTCTCAGGTATGTGAGTGGCTGTGAGAGAGACTGATGGGTGGATCTCAGGAAGCTTTAAGATCACACTCAGGGCTGCCTTGAAGGTCTTGAAACAGTCTGGGGTAAATGGGACTGGCCTGTGTATTGTGGAGGGATTCCTGCTGTGCCTGGAACCCAATTGTTTAGGGTCTTCCTGACTACAGCCTGTGGACTGGATGGAATCAGAAGCTGCTGGCTCCAGCACACTGGAGATCCCAGGAGATCAAAGATAGTGTAGGAAGCCAGGTCCCCACAGGTGCACAGCTGTAATCCCCACTTTTGGGAACTGGAGGCAAGAGGATTAGGAATTCAGGGTTATTAGCTCTGTAGTGACTGATATCGAGCCCTTTGGTGAACAAAACAAAACAGTTGAATTGTGACAGAGTTAGCACCATGTGGAATGAGATCTGTAAATCAGCTCCGTAGCCCCGGAATGTGACATGCCAAGGACTCGTATCTCTGGTACTTATGCATAGAACTTTGTTTTAAAATGTATGACAGTAAGTGAAGCGAGAGGGAACAAGGCATCCATCCGATGTCATGGATGGAGATGAAAGTATGGCTCAGTGGTTACAAGCACTTGCTATTCTTCCAAAGGACTCGAGTTCATTTCTCGCACTTAGATTGGGCACCTTACAACCAACCACCTGTAACTCCAATCCAGGGATCTGCTGCCCTCTGGCTTCCATGGGCATCCCCACACATAAGGTGTTCACATACACATATAAATCTAAAACAGTGATTCTCCAAGCTCGTGTCACTTGAAGTGGGAGAACTTGTTATAAATGGGGACAGTAGAGGAGAGGTGGCAGTGACGTAATCGGGTGCCGCTTGGTCTTCTGATGGATCCACATGCCTGCGTGTAGCCATGGAGCGTGCTGCTCAGAATGCAGAACCCTTGAAAAGTGAGAGAGAGGAGGCTCAGTCAGCAGAGTGCCTGCCATGCAAGCATGAGGACCTGAGCTGGGTTCCCAGACCCGTGAGAAAAAAGCCAGGTGCAAGATGTCATTCTAGTGCTGAGGAGGGGAGAGAAGTGTCTGGGACTTGCTAGGCAGTCAACCCGACTGAGTCGGATCTGGGTTCAGTGAGAGACCCTGTCTCAAGGTAAGCTGGAGGGTGATTGGTGGAAACCCCTGACATGAGCCTCAGGAAATTATACATGTGTACACACAAGCAAGGGAGCCAGGCATGGTGGCAGTCCCATGTGGAAATACATAAGATCTGTCTCAACCAAGCCTCCAAAAAAAAGTGAATTTGCTTTTGTCAGTAGGAAATGATGTTGGGGTCTCTGTGGTTGAGTGGTGGGGACTGCTGTCTGGCATGATTGGGGCCCTGGGTTCCATCCCCGCTACTGTTTTGAGTCTGGTTGTAGTGGTGCCATGATGGGAGGTGGAACATACTGTGGAGTGGGGGTTGGGTCAAGCCTGGGAAGGGCGGGGGTCATTGTACCAGAAAATTACTCAGTCCCTGGCTTGCCCTGCAGTGTACCCCCAAAGTTGACTTTCCCCAAGACCAGCTGACTGCGCTCACCGGGAGGATCCAGGAGGCTGGCACGGAAGTTGTGAAGGCCAAGGCTGGAGCAGGTGGAGTTCCACACATCCCTGGGGCTGGGGACTCTGACACTGGGGCTTATCTCTGGGTAGGGAATGGGTGTCCCACTCAGGAGAAGGTTCTAGAAGGCAGCGGAGATTCTTTGGGATGAGGGCGGCTCTAGAGTTGGAGACAGTGAAATGCAGAGGTGCAGACCAGGTTTCCCACTGTGAGCTGTAGTGTGTGGGTGCTTTTCTGGGGTCTGGTGCTGGCTGTGCTGACTACCATTCTCTCCTAGGCTCTGCCACTCTGTCCATGGCTTATGCTGGAGCCCGTTTTGTCTTCTCCCTTGTGGATGCCATGAACGGGAAGGAAGGTGTTGTCGAGTGTTCTTTTGTTCAGTCCAAAGAGACAGAGTGCACTTACTTCTCCACACCCTTGCTGTTGGGGGTACGTATCCAGGGTAACCGAGGCTGTGGTTGGTGCCTGGTTGGCTTTATGGAAGGGAGTCATGTCTCAGGATGCAGAGCCGGGCCTGTCACCAGGCAGTGTAGCCATAATTTGGGGACGTAACAGCTACAGATGGCTGTCCAGGCCAGATGAAAGAAACTGATCCCTCCTGGGCTGGGATGCAGCTAAGCCTCTGCTTAGTGAGCCCAGCAGCAGTGAGGGGCTGGGGGCTTGTCTTAGCTAAAGAGCACCTGTGCCCTCAGTCTCCTGGGTACCAGGATTTCAGGCCTGTGCCACCAAGCTAAGCTAGAAACTTGGTTTCACGTATCACCATATTCCCTCTCTTCCAGAAAAAAGGCCTGGAGAAGAATCTGGGCATTGGCAAAATCACTCCTTTTGAGGAGAAAATGATTGCCGAGGCCATCCCTGAGCTCAAAGCCTCCATCAAGAAAGGCGAGGACTTTGTCAAGAACATGAAGTGAGAGGTTCAAGTCCCAAGCAGCCATATCACCCTAACTTATTCAGCATCATGTCACTGAAGCCAGCAGGGTCTTTAGTTTGCTTTGATGGTGGGTGTTGTACCAGCATCAGCATCCCTTCCCAATGGTGGCTGGTCTGTTGATAATGACAATAAAGCAGACTGATTGTCTTTTTCACGGTCTCCATCAGCTTGCTCCAGGGCCTCATCACCACACTGTGAATCAGAAGTAGTCTGGCTGGGCATGGTGGTCCACACCTTTAATCCCAGCTTTCAAGAAGACAGAATCACTGATTTCAAGACCAGACTGATCTACATACTGAATTACAAGCCAGCTGAGGCTACATGGAGAACCCATGTCACAGAATGATAATAATATAATAATAATAATACTAAGAGCTACAGTCTGTTCACGTGTTAGGCAGAGACCTCTGAAGCTTCAAGGAAGTCTAAGCCAAACCTGATAGTGCATGCCTGTGATCCCAGCTACTGTAGAAGATGAGGCAGGAGGATATGAAATCAAGACCTGCACGCACTACAGTTGAGAGCAATTGCAGGCAGCTGAGGGAGACCCTGTCTCCGAATATTGGAGCAGTGGGGTTGGAGCTCAGCAATAGAACACTAGCCTGAGCTTCTTTCGCGTGGGCTCAGGGGTTTGGCTGGGCTAGAATGCTTCCTAACATGTCCCAAACCTTAGATTCTGTCATGCTTAGTTCAACCATCAATTTGACACAGCCTAGAGTCACCTGAAAAGGGATCTTTTCTATTCGGTTTCCCTGGTTAGATGCACCTGCAAGTGTTCCTGTAAAGCCTTGTCTTGGTTCTAAGTTGGTATAGAGCAGCCCTGCCCACTATGGATTATGCATTACCTGGGCAGGTGACCCTGGGCTGTATAGGAAAACTCACGGTGGGGCTGGAGAGATGGCTCAGAGGTTAAGAGCATTGCCTGCTCTTCCAAAGGTCCTGAGTTCAAGTCCCAGCAACCACATGGTGGCTCACAACCATCTGGAATGAGGTCTGGTGCCCTCTGCTGGCCTGCAGACATACACACAGAACATTGTATACATAATAAATAAATATTTAAAAAAAAAAATCTGACAGAGTAAGCAGGCTCCCTGCCCTTGTTTGGAAGTGTGAAGTAAGTTCCTTGATCTGAGGTAATGCAGTGTGGAATAGCAGCCAGCCTGGTTGTCAAGTTCCTGCCTTGACTTCCCTCAACGATGGGCTGTGACCTGGAAGTGTGAGCCACAAACCCTTTGCTTCCCTGAGATGGTTCTGGTCACGGTGTTTGTCATAGCAACAGAAAGACTGGAACAGGTTCAGTTCCTAACTCCACCAAAAAATAAAAGGTCTGAGGACTGCCGTGAGTTCATGGTCAGCCTGGCCTACATAAGTGCCCTGCTCCAGGAGAGAAAACCAAAGCTCACTGCCATTTCTGACCCATTCTGTATGTGACACTCTACAGCCTTTTGGGGCAGCATGTGCTGTTGGATAGGATCCTTGCATTCACCTGACAGGCTGGTTCTAAGAGGCAGGCCAAGTGATGTCTTGGATGTGGCTGTTCACTGCTCATCATATTCTAGGACTGCCTTGTGGAGTGCCCCTTGGGAAAGCAGACTGGGTTCTTACCCACTATCCATTATCTCCAGGAAATAAAATACATACATACATATATATATATAATATAATGCATATATATATATATATATATATATATATATATGAGAGGTAGATAGTGGGGATCAAACTCAAGATTCTCGTCCTGGTTAGTCTTGTATGTATAAATATTTTTAAAAAATCTTATAATAAAAACATCACAAACCAAAAATTAACTAGACCCAAAGTCCATACAACTTAATGAACTTATGTACAATTAGAAACAGAAATTGTAGCCAGACGGTGGTGGTGCATACCTTGATCCCAGGAAAGGCAGGTGGATGTCCAAGTTGGAAGCCAGCCTGGTCTACATACTTGTAGGACAGCCAGGGGTGCATACAGAGACTGTCTTAACTAAGGGGAGGAGAAGAAAAGAAAATCACCCGCATTAAACTTTACACTTTAAGTAAATCCATGGCAGAATGGAACTAGGAGGAAAATTAGCTTCATGGCCACTAGCTGGCGGCTTTTTGAGTCTCACTATGTAGTCCAAGTTGATGTCAAAATCCTGCTGCAGTTTTCTGGTGCTGAGGCCACAGGTGTATATCACCATGCTCATGTTGGCTCCTGGTCTGAGAATTAGCAGGAAAAATGCAGGTGAAGAGCCAGGACCACAGGGTGCCAGAGAAAACAGTCCCAGGTGGGAGCAAGAGTTGTGGGTCTTCCCTGGCTTCTCACATGGAGAAGAGCGCTGGGCTGGCTCAGTATTTCAAGCTGCCAAAGGAGCGACTTTTAAACTTCTGACCCTGAGACACACATGGCCTTACCAGCTACAAAGTTCATGCTCAAAAGCCTCAAGAGGGAAATGGTTCAGTGGGTAAGAGCATTTATTCTGTATAAGCAAGAGGAAGGACCCGAGTTCGAATCCTCCCACACACCCATATAGCAAGCTGGGCGTGGCTGCGCATATCTGTAAGCTCCAGATTGTAGACTGGGGTCCCTAGAACTTGCAGACCAGCTAGCCTAGACAAAAGCAAGCTTCCTATTCACTGAAATCCACTGTCTCAAGACAATGAAGTAGTAAAGTTACTACTTTACTGTTAGTAAAGTGTTAGAGGCATGATTATTAGAACCTGAGTTCAATTCCCGAACCACAAAAAAATCCAGGTGTGAACCCAGTGTGGTGGCACACGCCTTTAATCCCAGTACTTGGGAGGCAGAGGCAGATGGATCTTTGTGAGTTCGTGCCAGCCTGGTCTACAAATCGAGTTCCAGGACAGCCAGAGCTGTCCTGTCTCAAAAAACAAAACCAAAACAAAAATCCAGGTGCGATGTGTGCTTATAATCCCGGAGTCGCTGGCCAGCCAGCCTGGCCAGATCAGTGAAGGGAAGGCCCGTGAGAACTGTCTCGGAAACAGTGCGGACAGCCAAGCTGTTCTGAGGAACATCTGAAGCTGACCTCCACACACGAGTGCGCATACGGGCACACACCTGTACACACACCTGTACACACATGCACACAAACACAAACCTAACCAAGGGTTTTTTTTTTTCTTTTTAATCTTAATGTTTTAAGTAACTTTACAATTTTGTGTTAGGGTTCGTAGCTGTCCTGAGCACATGCCTTGGAGCCGCAGGCCCATGACAAGAGAAACAGGCTTGTTTGGTGAGACTGGCATACCCAGTTGAAGGGTGTGGCTCTCATCCTGGAGACCAAAGAAACAGTATGTCAACAGGGCTGGGCAGGGAGGGGGCTAACTGGACGTTCTCTAAGAAGAGTATATACGTCTAGCTGCTAGGCCATCCCTCCAGCCCCTCCTGGGCTTCCACTGGCTCCAGAGCTCCCTGATTGTTTAGCCTGGCTGGCTGGTTAGCAAGTGCCAAGGAATCCCCATTTCCATCCGACCCCCAGTCTTCCCACTGTGGCAGTTTCAAGGGCATATTGCCACTTTTGGCTTAGGTGGTGCATCCTTCAAACTCGGGTCCTCCGTTCTTACGTAACATGCGCTTCACCCACCCAGCCATCTCCCAGCACAGCTGGTGGGTTTTTAGGGGAGTGGAAATGGGGACTGAGAGATGCAGACTCACCCCTTTCCATGCTGCTCATTGCCACCCCAAGGTTGGCCCCCTCCCAGACCAACTCTCCCCGTACAGTCAGGAAAGAAAGGTGAAGGAGGCAGTTAGAGTGTTAACGAGTACGTGAAGCCGAGAGCCAGTCCTTAGCAGCACCAAGGAGCTGGGAGCCCGGATAAGGACAAATGAGTCGCAGAAGATTGCCGGAGTCGGGAAGGAGTCACAGTCGCGCTAGAAAATGAAAGGGAAAGCAGTGTAATGAGGCGTGGAAAAGCAGGGAGTACCTAACCCAGGCTTCTAGGTCAATACGCTGCAGTTCCCTCTGTGGCCAGAAGAGGGCAAGAGAGGCCGATGCGCCTAGCTTCCTGGCAAGGCTAGGTCACTCTGAAGTGAGATTAGCATTCCAGAGCCAAATCAGGCTAGCAGTGCTGTCTGGTCTTGGCTCATCCAGGCGGGAGGGAGGAGACAGTCACCAGACAGAGTCAGAACGAACAATAAAGGGAGGGTCAAAGAAAGAGCCTCACAAATTGCAAAGCAAAGCTCCGAGTCTCTATTGCAGGTTTGTAGGGGGAGGCCAGACTAACCTTGGGTTTCTCTTGTCTCTGATGCCCTGGACAAGGACACTGCTGACATCCAAAGGAGAGAGGGGGGCTGAGATTCAAACCCAGGATAGGAGAAAGCTACTGGGTAGGCAGGGATGGGATTGGGGGATGGCACTCGGGCCTGCCCTGCAGCCTTCTGCAGAGGGAGATATATATCCCACTGTAAAAGGCTTTTGTTGAGTGGAGAGATGGCTCACCAGTTAAAACAACTTACTGCTCTTCCAGAGGACCTGAGTTCCATTTCCAGCACCCATGTAGCGCAGATTACCACTGATTGAGCTCCAGTTCCAAGGGATCCAACGCCCTCTTGTGGCCTCTGGGGGCTACTGCACTCTTGTGATGAACATAACCTTATGCAGGCATACACACACACACACATAAAAATAATTAAATCTTTTCTAAAGAGAGGCTACCGTCTTCTTTCTCTCTGCCAGTGTTCGAGAGCAGGGGACCCCCATTGCTTGAGGGCAAACATCTAACCAAAGCCAATTGACTAGAACACATTCTCTTTCTCATCCTCTTCATTCTGGACTATGGTGTCTAATGGGGTCACCATGGGGCAGGCTGCACCAGATGGCAAAAGTGGAGACCCTCTTGAAGATAGTTACACCAGGACAGCTGACCTACTGGTGAGATAGTCACACCATAACCTGCTAGTCATCTGTGGCTGCTCTGTCTGAGGCCATTGCCTGTAGATCTCCCCTAAAGCCCCATTTAGTAAAGGGGTAACTCCTGGCAGCAGCATGAGGGTCCCTAAGTCCATTGATTGGTACCTAAACGCTTCTGGTACCCATCTAAAATAAAAGATTTGATTTCATTTTTAATTATATGTATGTTGCAGGGCGTGGAGTATGCATGTGTGTGCAGATCTCCCTGGAGTCCAGAAGGGGGTGACAGATCCCCTGGAGCTAGAGTTTCAGGTGGCTGTGAGCTTTCTGATGTCAGCACTGGGAGTTGAACTCAGGTCCTCTGCAAGAGTACTAATAAATGCTCTCAACCACTGAGCCACCTCTCCAGTCTCCCTCCCTTGGTTTTATATTTTGAGGCAGGGTCTCACTATGTAGCCCAGGTTACCCTAAAACCATGATCCTTCTACCCTAGTCTCCTGAGTGCTGGGGTGTGCCATTGTGTCCAGCTTTATTAAATTCTTTAAAAGAGGGGCTGGAGAGATAGCTCAGTGGTTAAGAGCACTGGCTGCTCTTCCAGAGGTCCTGAATTCGATTCCCAGCAACCACATGGTGGCTCACAACCATCTGTAATGAGATCTGGCGCCCTCTTCTGGTGTGCGGGCATACATGGAGGCAGAATGTTGTATACATAATAAATAAATCTTAAAAAAAATAAATTCTTTAAAAGATTATATTTTGATTTCATGTGTATATGAGTGCTTTGCCTGCATGTTGTATGTATGGACACCATGAGTGTGCAGTGCCCACAGAGGCAGAAGAGAGCACTGGATCCCCTAGGACAGAAGTAACAGGTGATTGTAAGCTGCCATGTGGGTGTTGGAAATCTATCCTGAGTCCTCTGTAAGAGCAGTCAGTGCTCTTAACTGCTGAGTGTTGACCGAGGTTTCTGTCCCACCTGGTCCCTCAGCCTTTCAGTCCCAAAAGAAACACACAGAGGTCTACATTAATTATAAATTGGTTGACCTAATTAGCTCAGGCTTCTTATTAACTCTCTTTTTTTAATATTTATTTATTGATTATGTATACAATGTTCTGTCTGTGTGTCTGCCTGCAGGCCAGAAGAGGACACCAGACCTCATTACAGATCGTTGTGAGCCACCATGTGGTTGCTGGGAATTGAACTCAGGACCTTTGGAAGAGCAGGGAGTGCTCTTAACCTCTGAGCCATCTCTCCAGCCCCTTATTAACTCTTATAACTTACATTAGGCCATAATTCTTGTCTGTGTTAGCCATGTGACTGGATACCTTTTATCAGTGAGGCAGTCTCATCTTGCTTCCTCTATGTCTGGATGACGACTGCAGACTGGCTCTTTTCTCTTCCCAGAATTCTCCTGTTCTCATCACTCAACCTCTACTTCCTGCCTGGCTACTGGCCAATCAGCGTTTTATTAAAACAATACAAGACCATTGTCCCAAAGCAGTTGAGCATCGTACTATTAAAATCTCCTAGAAACAAACTGAAGTTTGGGGGTCCAGAGGAAATATATATCTCCCACACCAGGGCACTCACAGACTTGTTCACCACAATGAGCTACACTTCATTTTACTTTTCTTTCTTTCTGTATGTCTTACTTTCATTGCTTCTTGTGACTGGCGGGCTGGTGGCCACCTGGCTTCCGGTCCCAGGTGTGTCCCTCTCTTTCTCACTCATCCTCTTCTTCTCTCTCGTTCTTCTCTCCCAAGCCTAGATTTTTCTTCCTATTTATTATCTCTCCCTGCCAGCCTCGCCTCTCCCTCTTCTGCTTAGCTATTGGCCGCTCAGCTCTTTATTAGACCAATCAGGTGTCTTAGGCAGGCACGGTGAAACAACAGTAACACATCTTTGCACAATTAAACACACATCCTTACAGCACAAACAAATGTAACACATCTTTACATAGATGAAATAGTATCCTACAACACACATCTGTATGTAATCTAACACCCTTTTCACCATTAGGAAGGTACTTTAGAATATACAGACCCTTAGTTTCCACCAACTCAAAGGCGAAGAATGCCGTCAGATAGTGTCTGATGCCCACAGTGCAGCTTCGCTTCCTTCCTATGCCCCACCTACCAGATGTTTCCATCAATGCACAGGAGAAGTGTCTTGATTTATTACTTTCTTTGTTCTGTCACTAAAAATTCCCTTGGTCTGTTACCACAGTTGGAACCTGGAATTTGGAGTTACCTGTATCTGTATTACTAGAACCATTTGGCTCATGTTTGGCTTCAGAATAGACTATCTTTCTCTTAAAAACATGGTTTATTGATTTTTATTATTTTATGTGTATGTGTGCACACTTGCTTGTATGTGTGTGCACCCTGTGTGTGCCTGGGGCCCTCGGCGTTCAGGAGAGTTGCAGGAACTAGCATTCAAGAGGTTGTGAGCCATCTGGAGGCGGGTGCTGGGAACTGAACCTGGAGCGAGTGGAATCACAAGGGTCTTTAGGGGGAGCCAAGTGAGGATGTCCACACGGGACGAAGTGATACAGGTCATGGAGAAATGTGAAAATCTTACACTGCAATCGCTGAAGATGGAAAGCAGAGCTACAAGCCGAGGAATGCAGGCCACCCTTGGCTGGAGAAGGCTGTAAGCAAGCTGAGATGAGTCAATGGATCGAGCATTTCCAGGCAGATATGAGGACCCGAGTTCCAGTCCCAGTAGCCCTGCCAATGTCAGGCAGGCATGGTGGCCTTCCTCTAGTTCCAGCACTCAAGGGGCAGAATCAGCGGAGCAAGCAGCTTAGCTAGCTGAGCCATGGCAGAGTTCGGTAGGGAGACCTTGACTCGCTGAATAAGGTGGAACATGATTGAGGAAGACTCCCAGCACCAGCCTCAGGCACACACATGCACACGCACCTATATACACACACACGTGCAAACACACGCACATATATGCATACCACACACCTTTACACAGGAATAAATCAAAGCAAAAATAAGGTTAGAAGTTTCCAGAAAGACCCAACCTTGCTAGTGCGTGGTTTTAGACACAGTGGCTCTGGAATCATTGTATCATTATTTATTTGTGTTTTCGCTTGTTTCAGTGTGAGGCTTGAACCCAGGACTTCACACATGCTGGGCAAGCACTCTATCACTGAGCTACCCTCAGCTTTCTCTTTTGAGAGGAAAGGGTTTCAAGACAGGGTCTCACTGTGTAGTGCTGGCTGTCCTGGAACTCCCTACATAGACCAGGCTGGCCTCGAACTCACAGAGATCCACCTGCCTCTGCCTCCCAAATTCTGGGATTAAAGGCATGCACCAGCACTGCCCAGCCCAACTTTCTTTTTTTTTTAACAAGTGGTGTGTGTGTGTGTGTGTGTGTGTGTGTGTGTGTGTGTGTGTGAAAAGTCTTCCTGAGACCTGGGATCTTAGTGGCCCTTCTTATGGACCAAAAGGGGCTAGCCCCAGACCAGAGCCTGGATGGGGGAACCAGTCACTCCCAGAGTGGTGCACCCCAGGAGATTACACTCCTGACTAGCAGTTCTTGGGGACCTGATATTGCATCTCTACCGCCCCTTTGTGTGTATGCTTCCATGTGTGTTTATCTTGTGTGCACATGTGTGTTGTGTGTGTATAGGTATCTGCATGTGTCTGCCTGGGTCAGTTGATACTAGACGGCGGGCTATCAATCACGCTCAGGTCTTCCACCTGTCTATCAGTCATTTCCACCCTTCCCTGCCCTAGAGACTATTGTGGGTGGTTTGTCCTGGTCCCCAGCCGCAGCAGGCACAGCTCTGTCTCAGAACCACTTCCCTGGGGAGCCCATCGCTGCGCTGGCCTGGTTCCCATTTAGTTCCAACAGATCTTCAGATTAGCCTGTGCCCTGACCTCAGCCGCCATCACACAACTTAGCCCCCTCCCCTCTCAACCACCAGCCCTGCAACAAACCCACCTGCGACCTAAAAATAGCCCTCTCCTCTGGCTTTCTCCCTCCGCAGCTCCTGCTGGCTTTAATATGCTCCCAGCCAGGCTGGAGTTGAGCTGTGCACCAGGCAGACCTGGTAATTAGGTTAACTCTGCTCCAGCTCCAGCCAGAGGGAGGCTGCCTGGCTGGGGCCAGGCAGGGGGGACTGGCAATGTTCTTTTCACAGGCTTGGGGAGAGTCTCTGAGTGTGATGGGTGATACTTGTGTGTCTACGCGTGTGATATATATCTGTGTGTGTGACACGGGTGTGATGTGTGTGTGCGCATGGTGTGAAGTATGGATGTAGTGCCTGTGTGTATGTGTGTGCTGTGTACAAAGGTGTTGGGGCAGAACTCTAGTACTGTAACAAAACACCCGAGATCATTAACTTACAAAGAAAAAGGGTGGGCCCTGTTGATAGGGCCGGCCTAGCACTCGTGAAGCTGGGGTTACCCCCAGAGCAGAGTGTAAAATCAGGTGTAGCGGGCAGACATAATTCCTACACCAGAGAAGTGGAGGCAGGAAGATCACCGTGTCCCCACACCACGACTGCTGCCTGTTTGAATAAACTCCAGAAATGGCACTCTACAAAGTCCTTGCCTGGCTTTTTTGTCCGCTGTCCCACAGTGTTGAGGGAGGCCTCTGAGGAGTGTCACTCACCCTGCGACAGACCTGTGTAGATTATCATCATCGAAGTGGGTGGGAGCTGAGGAGAGGGCTCAGCTGGAAAAGCACTTGCTGCACAAGAGTGGTGACCTGGGTTCAGAGCCCCAGAGCACACAGAAAGCATGGTGCCGCTCGCCTAAACCTAGTACAGGGGAAGTGGAGACAAAATGATTCCCAGGGTCCCAGGGCCATCCAATCTAGCCATATGCGTGAGCTCCAAGTTCAGCGAGAGACCTGGCCTCACAGAGCACTCTCCCAGAGGCCAGAGTTTGGTTCCTGGCACCCACAATCGGACAGCTCACAACTGCCTGTGACTCCAGCTCCAGAGGACCTAAAGGTTTTCTCAGCCGTCTGCACTCACATGTACACACACACAGAGAAAGAGACAGACAGAAGCAGAGAGACAGAGACAGAGAGACAGCGACAAAGAGAGAGAGAGAGAGAGACAGAGACAGAGACAAAGAGAGAGATAATACAGCCCAGGCTGGTCTCGGATTCACGACAACCTTCCAGCCTCAGTCTCCCGAGTGTGGGTCTTGCAGGTGTGAGCAGACACACTCTGTATTGCTGTGGAGCTTTAATAATCTTGCTTTCCCTCTCTGAGCCTCAACTCTGCACCAGTGACGTGGAGGTAGGTGCATGGCTGCGAGGGTGAACAGAGTATACAACGTTCAGTAGGAACTTCATAGGAGGAGCTGGGTTGGCAAGCGGGCTTAGTGGGGAGGAGGGGGGAGGTGCTTGCCACTGAGTCCGATGGCTTGAGTTTGATCCTGAGGCCCACAAGATGGAGAGAACTCCACCCCACAGTCTCTACACACACACACAATAGACAGACAGACAGACAGACAGACAGACAGACAGATGACAGAGAGGTGTAATAAAAGAAAACAACAAATAGAAACTGTCTTTAGGAGTCACCTCACTCGGTGGCAAGGTGCATCAGCAGCCTGCTGTGGGCATGGGTGCTGAATAAAAGAAAACAACAAATAGAAACTGTCTTTAGGAGTCACCTCACTCGGTGGCAAGGTGCATCAGCAGCCTGCTGTGGGCATGGGTGCTGAATAAAAGAAAACAACAAATAGAAACTGTCTTTAGGAGTCACCTCACTCGGTGGCAAGGTGCATCAGCAGCCTGCTGTGGGCATGGGTGCTGTGCATGTGTGCGGCTGCTGTTGCATGTAGGGAGCTGCAAGGATGTGAGGTGTGGCTGAGACTTGAATTTGGGGCACAGAGAGGGTCTAAATATATTCATGGACACGATACAGGAAAGGGGGATTGGGATGCCGGAAGAGTGTATCCCGGAGGGAGGCCTGGGTGGGGCGTGTGTGTGAGATCCACATACGTGGTATGTAGGAGAACACGCGTGCGATGCTTGTGAGTCTGTCACGTGTATGCGGGAGTGTGCAGTGAGCTCAGGTGACTGAAATCTGTTCTGCCAGCAGACAGATGCTGGAGATGAAACTGGGTCACATACTCCCTGGCAGCCCCAGCTGCTAGCCCCACCACCCCTCCCCTGCCTGCCCTGTCCCCAAGGGAACACAGATCCAGGTATGCACTCCAGACCTTAAGGGAGAGGTCACTGTATATTCCCTGGTGGGGGCACCCCCATGCAAGGCAGCTGTATGTGGACACGGGAGGTGTGGGATGTGGGATGTGGGGTAGAGGGAGTGCAGGGTGTAACTGATGTTTATAAGACTTGTCCAGGAGGAAGAAGTGGCCCCAGGCCACAGCAATGGACGAAGCAGTTGGCCACCTGCATCTGCTCCTCTATGCCCCGCATGCCCTCTCATTTTCAGCTTGCTCTACTTTTTCTCTCTTTTCAAAAGCTTTACTGTTAGTTATGTATAGTTACATATGTTTCTCTCTGTGTGTATGTGTACATATGATTGCAGTGTTCAAGAAGGCCAGAGGAGGGCGCCAGATCCCCCAGAGCTGATGTTACAGGCAGTTGTGGGCTGCCAGGCTTGTGTGCTGGAAATCAAACTCAGGTCCTCTGGGAGAAAAGCAAATGCTTCTAACACTGAGCCATCTCTCCCGCCCATCCTGCTCTTTTCTGTTTTATCTTTTATTTTGTGTGTGTGTGTGTGTTGGGGATGGGGTGGGTACGTGCATGTACCAGAATATGCGTGTGGAAGCCAGAGATGAATATTGGCTTATCTCTCTCCACCTTAGTATATACACAGTGTGTGTGTGTGTGTGTGTGTGTGTGTGAGAGAGAGAGAGAGAGAGAGAGAAAATGGTGTGCCTGAGGCCTGAGGTGGTCAGAGAACACCTTTTTTTCCCCTCTCTGTGTAACAACTCTGGCTGTCCTGGAACTGGCTTCGCAGACCAGGCTGGCCTTGAACTCACAGAGATCCACTACTTCTGCCTCCTGAGTGCTGGAATTAAAGGCATGTGCCACCACAGCCTGGCCAGAGCACAACTATTTGGGGTCAGTTTTCTTCTATGTGAGTCTCTAGGATTGAAGGGGCTTTGCCTGCTGAGCTTTCTTTCCAAGCCCCTAAGTTCCACAGCATCTAGAACACTATCATCAGCTGGGGAACAGGCTTTCGAAGTTAGAGGCTGTTGGAGAGAGGCATTTCAGATCCAACCACCACACACAGAGCCTGCCAGGGAAGGCGGGGTGTCTGAGACTATGAGGTCACCAGGGCTTCAGGGGACTTCCCCTATTCTTGGTAGGCTAAGGGTTCTGAGGGAGCTAGGAAGACTGAGTGCACGTCCAATTTTGCTATTCCCCTGATGCAGCGCTCTGCCCCCCAAAGTCAAGGCAGCAGAAGCTGTAGAGATTAGACAAAGGAAGGAAGGGGGAATGGATGCTCAGCCAGGGCAAGGTTCCCAGTCTCAAGTTCCAAAAAAAGACTAGAAACCAGGGCTGGTCAGGGCCAAGATTCAGCGGCAAGCTTTCACTAAGCCAACTTGGTTTAAGGGATGATCTTTGCACTGAGACGGGAGGGTGCTGCATCCCTGCACCTCCCTTGGCCTTCCTCCAGTCCGCTCCACACCCTCAGCTGTGGCTCCTCAAGTGAGAGGCTGCAGGCCCTCTGAGGGTCCTCTCCTAGCCGTCAACTTGCCCGCTGCCCCCTTGCTCTGCCTTAGAAAGCCCAGACAGACAGAAGGGCAGACTCTCCCTGGAAGGAGAGAGCAGTCGGACTGGTGCTTGGCCAGCCCAAAGCCCCAGCTGATGAAATATTAATTCAGCAGGAAGGTGGAAGACTGGCTGAGGAGTCACCCTTGGGACTCTGGGGTGGCAGAGCTGGCGGCAGCAGCTGTAGCCTGCCCTTTTACCCACTCCCGACCTTTGTTCTGTAAGGATCTTCACACACACACACACACACACACACACACACACACACCAAAGACACAGGCAAAGAAACCTGTGGGAAGGAGGAGGGGTGAGAAGGAGGGCTCACACAGACAGGCTCCAGTAAGACAGGCAGCCACAGATGGCCAAATATACTTACAGACATGCCAGACACACAAGCTCACAAGAACACATGGAGATCCACCTCTCTCTCTCTCTCTCTCTCTCTCTCTCTCTCTCTCTCTTTCTCTCTCGTGTGTATATGATGCCTGCATGCATGTATGTGTGTCATGTGTATACCTGTGTACCTGGTGCCTATGGAGGTTAGAAGAGGGTGGTGATGGGAGTCAGGTTTGGCATTAAAAGTACGGCTTTGATCCCAGCACTCAGAGGCAGAGATGGGTAGGGCGCTGTAGGTTTGAGTCCAGTCTACACAGCAAGTACCAGGCCCTGACTGGCCTGGTACTTGCCCTGACCAGTGAGACCTCATTTTAAAAAATTAAAAAAAGAGAAAGGAAGAAAAGGAAAAGAAAGAAAGACACAAATAAGAAGGTAATTGATCCTCTGAAACTGGGCCTCCAGACAGTTGTGATCTGCCGTGTGGTTATGGAAACAGAACCTGGGTCCACTCTGAAACTGGGCCTCCAGACAGTTGTGATCCGCCATGTGGTTACGGGAACAGAACCCATGTCCACTGCAGGAGCAACAAATGCTCTTTACTGCTGATCCATCTCTCCATCTTAAATTTCACATTCTGACTTTCCTCCCTAGAGTCCTGTCCCTTCTAGACGGTTCCGGCATGTCTAACGCTGCCTTCGGAGATAGCTGTGAGGAACCCCTAGTGTGGCTGATGCAGGAACCGTCATCAACACGTCAACTGTATTACACTAGGGAACAATCTCTGGGATCCCTCCCTGGCTGTTGCTGGCTTTCTTGTGCTCAGCATGCCCAGTGAGCAGGCGAAAACAGGACAGTTGTTGGAGCAGACAGGCCGCTGAAGGACACACACAAAGCCACTAAATAGTGGCTTGAACTCAGGATCCCATGACTTCCAGCCTAGAGGAACCAAAGGCCCAGTCATCCCGCTCTCAAGCTCCTTTTGCCAGGCCTGGGGGCCCACACCTGTAATCCCAGCCCTCAGCGGTCCGAGGCACAGGCATGACGATTGCTGTGAGTTTGAGGCCAGCCTGGGACACACAGCAATAGTCTATCTCCCAGAACCTCAGCTGAGGATGGAGCTTGGTTGGTAGAGTGCTTGCCTTTCATCCACGAAGCCCTGAATTGTATCCCGAGCACTGTATATATCAGGTATGGTGCTTGGTGAGTGTCTATAAACCCAGTACTCTGGAGGGCGAAGATCAGAAATTCAAGGTCATCCTCAGTTACATAGTGAATATGAGTACTCCAGCCAGGAGTACATGAGACACTACTGAAACAGAAGAAAGGGAGAGAGGAGAGAGGAGAGGGGGTGGACAGGATAAAAAAAATTCTCTCCCCAGTGGGTTTTATTTTTACACCCCTACACAGCCTGCCTGCTCCAGCCGCCAGGACATAATGACAAAGGACATCTTTGGAAGTGTCCCCTAGCTGTCTGGTTGCACCCGGCCTTCAGGAAAAGCGCTGGTAAGGATTCTGATAGGGAGGACCGTGTCCAGTTTCAAATGAATAACTGCTTTTGCTTTCAGAAGCGCTCGGAATAGACTTGCCCCGCCTCCTGCTGGGTCCCGCATCCGCAGCATGAGGTACTCCAGGCCTGCAGAGGGCGCTGTGAACCGCGAACTCCAGGACGCTCTAGCCACCAAGCAGCCCAGGAGGCCGCCTCGATGGTGGTGCGCTGTCCAGCATTTCAGCAATCGGCAGCGGCGCCCGAGGGAAGACGGGGGCGCGGGACCGTGGGGAAGGCTACAGAGCTGCCTTGCCAAGCAAAAGACCGGGGACAAACGGGACCTGGAAACCCGGCTCCAGCACCCAGAAGACTGTAGAGGTCAGCGGGGAGGTAAGAGCCTCTGATGGGGCTGGGGTGTTTCCCAGAGGGGCTGGGCTGGGTTGGAGCTCAGGCCTCCCCTGCTGGGGGACCCAGATGTGCAGAGAGGATCAGTGTTGAGGGGTGATTGCTAGAGTTATCTGTCCGAGGGGTCAGGCAAGGTAGAATTAGAGATAGAGAATGCTGTTCTTTTCACCTAGGGTGATGGAGAAAGTGTGAATTCAAGGGTCAAGGGGAAGACTCTCCTGGACATAAACTGACCATGGTCCAGTCCATGAACATGCTAAGAAGGCCCTCATTCAGTTGCCCTTCCCCCCAACTTAGGAGACTCACCTGCTCCCCAGGGAAAGGAGACCCAGATGCAGGGACACTATAAACACCCATCACTTGCAGAGGTGGGGAGAGCAGGCTACCCCCACCCAAATCTGGATGCTGAGCCTCTGTCCAGCAGGGGGGGTGCCTGTATAAGGGACAATCTGGCCTTTTTCCCAGCTACCCAAATGCCCGGGGGAGGCAGGAGCTGGCAGTGAGAATTGGGTCTCTCACAGACTGGCATTTATTCTCACACCGGGGAGCGGATGGAGGCTGCATATGTGAAAATAGCCACAGGGAGTTTAGAAGGACATTCTGCAAGAACTGTTAAGGCCCTGGGCAGGTCTCGCCTTATGGCAGGTTTCTGGTAAAGGACTGTAAGGAACTACGCCGCCTCTGGCTTGCCAGCGTCTCTCACTTCCTTCCAAGGGCTTGTGCCTGGACAGTGTGATACCTCCTGCAGTTCTTGTTCCTGCCAGCCTGTCCCCATAAGGGCAGACCAGGAAGATCTGGAGAAAGGCCGCTCAGGTCAGATGTGGCACTCCATTGTCTGTGTTCTACCCCAGCCATAACTTCTCATTCCCACCGACAACTGCTCTGAGCACGGCCACACCTGGACTAGTCTTTAATCTTGAGTTAGTTACTTTGAGGGGCAGCAAGAGTTCTTCCACCCAGAGGATCTTAAGGTCACGACCTGGACTGGTACCAGACCTCCTCCCCTCCCAAAAACCAGAAATAGAACTATGTTGACTAGGAAATCGCTCCCACAGAACCCTAGTTCTGGGGTTCCTTGACTTTATATCCTATCCCACTCTCCTGGGTCGGGTGGAGGAGGCATTCTGGAAAGATGACTAAAGATTGGGTTTTCAGAGGTGAGTGGTGGGTGGATTGAGAGTCAGGGACTCTGAATTCAAAAGGGCATGGGATTAAATGTAGGTTATGTGACTTCAGGTAAACCCCTTAGCCTTGCTGCATGTGCCTCCTAATGTATAAACAGGTAGAGTGCTAATCTCTTTTGTCGGTGAGGGTGACTCTCGGGGCACTTACTGAGAGAGTGGGCAGAATCTTTTGTGGTTAAACTCCTGGGATAATCTATATAATGGATGGGAAGCTGTTTAAACGGTAAGGTCAGTTGAGATGGCTCGGTGGGTAAGTGAGAGCCCTTGCCATCGAGCCTGTCAATCTAGGTTTGACCTCTGAGTCCCATGTTACGGAAGGAGAGAACTAAATCCCACAAGTTGTCCTCTGACCGCCACATGGGCACTGTCACTCATGTCTTTCCCTCCACAAATAAACAAGTGTAAAGTAGCCAGGAGGTGCTGGCACACACCTTTAATCCCACAACACGGGAGGCAGAGGCAGGTGGAGCTCTGAGTACGAGGCCAGCCTGGTCTGTGGAGTGAGTTCCAGGACAGCCAAGGGCTTTACAAAGAAACCCTGTCTCGAAAAACAACAACAACAACAAAAAAGTAAACTGTAAGATGCCTAAGATGTTAGATGCCACTAAAGATATTAGACAAGTGTTAGCAAACCAATTACAAAAGTAAACACTCTCTACAGAGATACACAGAGGTGTCTGAAGTATATTTTTTGATTCCCCAAAGACATCTCCTTTGGGAACCATATCAATTGAGGGTATCCACCAGAGTCTATGCTTGGCATAAGGCTGTAGCGGAACCCGCTAATCCTCACCAATGCTTCCCAAGAAAGATCTCATTGGTCCTTTTTTCGGAGCTAAGAAACGAGGTTTGGCTGACTTTTTCAAGGTCACAAAGCCGCTGAAGCTATCTTCCCTGGGGCAGAAGTATTGATGAGGACCTGTCCCAACTTCTGGCTCTCATGGTCCAGATAAGCGTCAGTCTCTTGACTCGTGACGTCATCTCACAGGTGTGGAGCTCGAGGCACTCACAGTGAGGTAGGGTGGTGGCTGCCCCAAGGTCACTGGGACGTTTGGTGGTAGAGTATATTTGAACTGGCATCTGTGCACCCCTACTGCAACCTGCCCTCCATCATGGTGCCCCCCTAAGGAGGAGGAGTCCCATCTGGTCACTAGTATACCTCCACCCTACCTCCTCCATCGGACAAGCTCTTGCTGACCTCAGCAAGCCAGCGGCTGTCCATTCCCTTCTGAGAGGTTAACTCTCCCCTCCTCACACAGCCTCCAGTCAGAGAAGCTGGCAGTCCTGCTAGGGTCAGCCTCCCTCTCTATGCACATCTCCTCTGCCCACAAATAATTCACTCCGGGGCCAGCACTGTGGCTTTCCCATCTTAGAAGTAGGTTAGGGCGCTGATGAGAAAGGAGATTACTGGTTCGCTTTTTTTTTTATGGTTTCTTGCAGTTCTAGGGGTGGATAGGCCTTGCACATGCTATACAAGTACTTTGTACTGAACTAAATCCCCCGACCTGTGTCTCTTCCTTAACCTACGCTTTGAACTATCATGTGGCTATGAGCTTTCACACACACACTCATCTGGTCTACTGTCTTCCCTTTGCAGAGGATCTAAACAAGACCCAGAAGTATGATAAGGTTTTTATCAAGGTCTTAGTGCCATCTAAGGCCTCTGTCTCCAGGGCCAAGAGTGACTTCCAGAACACAATGTTGTCCTTGGTTCTCCATGCTCCCCTGGGTAACCATCTCTTAGAGTACTGCAGACTAGCACAAGTCAGGGGTAAGAAAACTACAGGGCTGGGGATGGGAATCTAAGGGCGTTTCTGAGCACAGCTCCAGTCCTGACATCTTTTTTTTTTTTTGGTTTTTCGAGACAGGGTTTCTCTGTAGCTTTGGAGCCTGTCCTGGAACTCCCTTTGTAGACCAGGCTAGCCTCGAACTCACAGAGATCCGCCTGCCTCTGCCTCCCGAGTGCTGGGATTACAGGCGTGCGCCACCACCGCCCAGCCAGTCCTGACATCTTGTATGACCTTCAACAAGTCCCTTTGAAACTCTGGCTCCCAGTGTCCCTGTGTAGAAAATGATAGATTCTTATGAGATGATCACCCAGAGTTCTCATCAGCATCAGGATTATTTTAGTTTATTTATTTGTTTTTTATGGTCATTGGTGTTTTGCCCACATGTATGTATGTGTGAGGATGTCAGATCCCCTGGAATTAGAGTTACAGACAGTTGTGAACGTCTGTGTGTGTGCTGGGAATTGAACCCGGTTCTCTGGAACAGCAGCCAGTGCTCTTAGCCACTGAGCCATCTCTCCAGCCCCCAGCATCAGGATTTTTAAGATCTCTCTACTCTATAAATCTGTATTATCAAGACAAGCCTGGTAGTGAAGGTCTGCTATCCCAATTGTTTGGAAGGCTGGGGTAGGAGGATTTTTTTGAGGTCAAGGTGAGTCTGGGCAACATAATGAATTCAAGACCATCTGGGACAACTTAGCAAGACCCTGTGTCAAAGTCAAAGGATACAGCTCAATGGTCGATGATTTGCTTAGTAAGTGAACCAGTGTTCAATCCCTTCTAACACACACAGACAAATGCACACACACACAATCTGGGGGTTGAGGAAAGGCTCAGTCAGTAGTGTTTGTTATCCAAACATGAGAACCTGAGTTCAGATCCCCAGCACCCACATAAAAAGCTGGGTGCTGTGGTATATATCCACAATCCAACCACTAGGAAGATGGAAACAAGTGTATCCCTGAAGCTCACTGGCCAACCAGTTTAGCTAACCAGCAATCGCCAGGTCACTGAGGCCCTGTTCCAAAAAAAAAAAAAAAAAGATGGAGAGCACTTGAGAGAGACACTTGACATCACCTGTGGCCTTCACATGCATATAAACACGTGTATTTATGCACACGCATGTCAGGAAGCCTGGGGTTCCATCAGCAGAACTTACCTCCAGTGTTTCAAGGTTTAATCTATCAGATGCTGCAGCCAAGCAACTTCCTGACAACAGAATCAACTTCCAAAGGGGGATGTGTAGCCTGGAGAGGCCTCTTGGCTGCTCTGAGGGTCCCAGATACCACGCTGAGCCAAGATTAGACTCCTCTCTAGTCTGAATTTGGAGTGACCAGTAGAACACCGAAAATGCCCTCTATCTATCAACCGGGATTGTTCCTGAGAACCAGGAGGCTCCCAGCACTCTGCACATGGGGCAAAAGCAACGGGAACTGTTGGCTGAGAGCAGTTTGGGGAATCAGGGAGAGCAAGGCATTTTGCTGAATTCCACCAGGGAGGGCTGGGCCTGACAGGAGTGCCTTGTTAGGGTGCCTAATGCAAGAAGGCCAGGAGGAAAGAGAGACCTGCTTGATTCTGACACTGACCCAGAGAAGGGCCAGGAAGCTGAGGGAGGGAGGATTAGTAAAGGAAGAGGAGATCAGTGATAGGGACCTGCCAAGGGGCAGAAAGCTTGGCAAGGAGGAGGAACTCCTGGAGGTGGCCCTGTTTGGCTGTAACATGGAGAGGAAGAGGAGGTCAGGGCTCAGGAGATGACTCAGTGGTAGAAGAGCTTGCCATGCAAGCATGGCGACCTGTGTTCAATCCCCAGAACCCACAGTAATATATATATGCATGCCAAGCTGATGGTGCCCACTTGTAATCCCAGCACCAGGGAGGCAGAGACAGGCAGAGATCTCTGGGACTCCTTACCCAGCCTAGACCAACTTGCAAGCCCCAAGTAAAAAGTAGAGACCCTGCCTCAAAGCACAAGGTGAAGAGGACTGGCTAGATAGTTTAGTTGGTCAAGGCTTGTGCTTCATCACCTAGTTTGATCCCAGGGACTCACAAGGTGGAATGAGAAAACCAAGTCCCACAAGCTGTCCTCTGACTGTCACACATGCACTATCATACACACACACGCACACACACACACACACACACACACAAATGCACACATGTGAATGCACACACACAAATGCACATGCGCACACACACAAATGCACATGTACACATATAAAGGCACACACATGCATGCACACACGTTCATACACACACACACACACACACACACACACACGAGGAGGTAGGGATGTGAGGAGGTTAGGGACAGGGTGAGAGGTCTAGAGGCCCTTGTTTGGAAGAAATTCTTAACCAGCTCTTGCACCTGCAGTCTGGACCAGCCTTGTTCATCACGGGCTACACCATGCTTTCTGGCTCCTTCACTCTCTTCTGGGTCATGGGCACAAGAGGACGACAGTTCCACCTGCACCCTGGTCCTCTTAGCCCTGTGTCATCCAAAATGGGGCTCTTGGGGGGATCTGGGCAGGCGATCAAGATCTGGGCTGAGGCCTTCAATGGCTATGCAGACCTTGGCTCCAGAGCAGCCCACTGAGCCCCTAGGGGTCCCACCACATTAAAAACTGCCAGCCTGCAGCGATGCTTCCTCAGCAGGCAGCCTAGTTTCAGCCTCTGCCGCCCTCGCCCTGGCCTCCTGCCCACTGCAGAGGCTGCTGTGCCAGCCAAAGCCAGCAGGCAGAGCCTGGGTCTCTCGGTATCTTGCTGGGGCCTCTGAAAGCCATGAGAAGGTCGAGCCAAGCTCCCTGATCCTGGAGTGCAGACAGCTTTGTCATTTTGGGGGGAAGGGGGTTCCCTTTCTGCCACCATTCCCAGAATTATCCGGGACAGATACAGGCAGGCAAAAATAAATTGGGTTGAATTCTTTCTTTAGCAGGGTCATGGGCTAGCCTAGGCTGAACTTAAACTTGTGGCAATCCTCCGGCCTTCCAAGTCCCAAGTGCTAGGATTACAGGTATATACCACACCTAGCATGTGTTGAATCCTTTGATTTTACAAATGGTCCATTTTCAAGCAGGCCAAGGTGCACACTGGCAATCGCAATTCCAAGAAGTGGAGCTCAGTAAGAGTACTGCCTAACATGCTTCCTCCTCCTCTTCTTTTCTTCTCCTTCTTCCTCTTCCTCTCCCCCACCTCCTCCTCTTCTTCTTTTACAGATGAGGTTTCTCTGTGTAGTCCTGACTGTCCTGGAACTTGCTCTGTAGACCAGGATATCCTCAAATTCAGAGATCCACCTGACTCTGCCCCAAATCCCGGGATTGGAAGCATAGACTACCCCAAGTGGTGGTGGTGTACACCTTTAATCCCAGCACTCGGGAGGCAGAGGCAGGCAGATCTCTGTGAGTTTGAAACCAGTCTGGTCCACAAGGTCTACAAGAGTTCTAGGACAGCTAGGACTGTTGCACAGAGAAACCCAGTCTCGAAAAACAAAAACAAAACAAAACAAAAAAGGCATGAACTACCACCAGCTGGCAAATTTTACAAGGTTGGATAATGGTAAAGCACATGCTGAGAATCCCCCAGTGAGGGGCTGGGGTGTGGCTCAGTGGTAGAGCCTCTGCCTAGAATCCCCCAGTGAGGGGCTGGGGTGTGGCTCAGTGGTAGAGCCTCTGCCTAGAATCCCCCAATTTGGGGCTGGGGTGTGGCTCAGTGGTAGAGAATCTGCCTAGAATCCCCCAGTGAGGGGCTGGGGTGTGGCTCAATGATAGAGCCCCTGCCTAGAATTCCCCAGTGAGGGGCTGGGGTGTGGCTCAGTGGTAGAGCCCCTGCCTAGAATCCCCCAGTGAGGGGCTGGGGCATGACTTGGTGGTAGAGCCCCTGCCTAGAATTCCCCAGTGAGGGGCTGGGGTGTGGCTCAGTGGTAGAGCACCTGCCTAGAATCCCCCAGTGAGGAGCTGGGGTATGACTCGGTGGTAGAGCACCTGCCTAGAATCCCCCAGTGAGGGGCTGGGGTGTGGCTCAATGGTAGAGCCCCTGCCTAGAATCCCCCAGTGAGGGGCTGGGGTGTGGCTCAGTGGTAGAGCATCTGATAGCATGCACAAAGTCCTGGGTTCCATTCATTCCTGACACACACACACACACACACACACACACACACACACACAGAGAGAGAGAGAGAGAGAGAGAGAGAGAGAGAGAGAGAGAGATTCTTACCACCCCAGGCTCACAGGCTCTTCCTACAAGCTCACAGCTGCATGAGACTGAGTCACTAGCAATGTGCTGCTGGGAGAAGTCTGCGTCCTTTTTTTTTTTCTCTCCAACCTGAGCATCCTTAGGTGCCTTTAGGGGTTGTTCAAAAGCATACTATTCACCTCGTTCTGGAACTTGAGCCCCTGTGAGTCCATAAAAAGAGTGGATGTGGGCGAGGCTGCTTTCCAGCAAGCCAAGGAGAGCAGAAAGCCTCGCCTCACAGGTGACCCTCCTTTCTCTGGCAGGTCCAGCCTCAGGGTCTGGGAGGCTGTGTTTTGTTTGTTTGTTTTCTCCTTGAAATGAATGACTTTGGGGCCTGGGACAGATGAGCTAGAAGGTGAGATTGCTCCAGTTTGTCAGCGCCCTATGCCAGACACTCCAAAAGCCAGTGTCCAAAACTGCTGGTGGGGAATAGGCCTCACATCCCCTGGGGAGAGCACGGATCCTGCAGACTTCAGAGGAAAGAGCTCAGAGCTAGAGTCAGATGAGAGCCATCTCCTAGGCTCTGCTTTCGCCTGAGCCAGCCTCCATCCCCAGGACAATCTCCTACCCTGTTAAGAGGGTATCTTCCTCCTGGTGCACAAGAAGTCACAGATGATGAGTCTGACAGCAACTGTGTCAGGATAAGATCCAGTGCATACCAGAGACAGCAGTCGCTGTCTGAGTGGGTGGCTTGACACAGTCCGTACTCGGCTCTTTGTTCCTGGGTACCTGTGAGCCCCAAGGACACGGAGATCAATCTCACCCCAACCTTGACCTTGAAGATTCCCTAGAGCGGTTGTGGGAACTGACAGTTTCGGGCCTCTGAGGCGCGGCGAGACAGACGCTCTAGACACAGCGATGTGAGCTGCGGAAGGAGGCCCCTGGGAGAGGTGATGCCTCTTTGGGCCCTGGAGACTGATAAAGAAGGTGCCAGAGGAGTTACAAGGGTAATGGCATGGCGGGGAGGAACGTCTTTGGTGAGCCGGGGCCAGTGGGACACGCCTGCCATCCCAGCAGTGGAGGCAGGAGGATGCAGAGTATCAAACCAGACTGGGTACACAGGAGGACTTTCTCAAAAATCTGGGGAAAGAGATGGGGGGGGGGTAGGAAGAGAGACAGGGGAAGAGAGAGAGAGATGAAAGAGGGAGGAGAGAAATGAAAGAGAGAAAGGAGAGAAGGGGGAAGAGAGATGAGAAAGAGAGAGGGAAGAAGGGAGGGAGAGGTGAGAGAGAAAGGGATGAGAGAGATGAGAAAGAGAGAGAGGGAGGGAGAGAGAGAGGGATGACAGAGAGAGAAGGAGAAGGAAGAGGAGGAGGATGGAGGGAGAAAAGGAGAAATATACCAACACTAAGGCCAGGAAGGAGCTACTGTTCAATGAAGGAGAAGCTAGTGTTCACTAGGGCAGGAAGCGACCGCACCACTGAAGAGAGGCAGGTTCTAGCCCCCAGGAGACTTGACAGGGATGGGTATGCATGTGCCCAGACTAGAATCTCCGAGAGAAAAAGGAATACCAGTGGTGGGGAGAAAGCCAAGGCTAGAGTCTTCAGTTTATCCCCGGTTGATAATACAACCCCTAGCACCTGACAAAGACCCCTGGTTAGCAGCGTGGCCTTCAGGGCTGCTAGAGCAGTCACCCCAGAAAGGTCCTGGAAGTATTCTGGAAGAGATGGATGCTGGGACACTCAAATGGTCCTGCTGATGGCCAATCTCACCCCCCTCCCATCATCTGGTCCCAAACACCCACTCACTATCCTCCAAAGAGCACCTCTTCGCTGTTTGCAAGTGGTGTGTGTGTGTGTGTGTGTGTGTGTGTGTGTGTGTGTGCATGTGTGCATGCACATATGACTGGCAGAGGAATTGTCAGCCGGTGTCTTATTTATTTATCTGCCTATTCACTTATTTATAGACAGGGTCTCTCACTGGCCTGAAGCTCACCGAGTAGGAAAGGCTGCCTGGTTAGGAAGCCCCAGGGATCTGCTCATGTCTGCCTCTTAGCAAATAGATGATAAGCACACTTTCTTAGAAAACAACAACATAGATAGATAGAGAGAGAGAGAGAGAGAGAGAGAGAGAGAGAGATAGAGAGATAGATAGATAGATAACCAGGGTTCTGGGGCTAGAACTCAGATCCTCAGCTTGGCTGGTGAACTCTGCTGACTGAGGCAACCCCTCCGGTCCTGTTGTCTGTTTTTGTTTTGTTTTTATTTTTTGTCTGTAATTTGGATTCTTCTAGATTTTTATTTTCACATACTATGCTCGGGCACACGTGCCTTGTGTAGCTCAGAGGGCAAAAACTCACAGGAGGTAGATTTTGAGGATCCCACTCAGGTTGGCAGGGTTGGCTGCAAGTGCGTTTACCCACTGAGCCATTTTCCAGCCCCGCGTGGTTTTGTTTGTTTGTTTATTTTTATTTTTCTGGCTTTGATTTTGGTCTGTTGTTTTGAAGGCAAGGTCTCACATATCCTAGGCTGTCCTTGAATTTGATACACAGCCAAGACTGACCCTAAATTCCTGATCCCCCTCCCTCTGCCCCCAAGTGCTAGGATTACAGATATGCTCCCCTCTGCATTGGGAATTCTTCCTTTCTCTGCCTGCTTCCTTGGAGTAGTGGGGAGCTAGTGGGCTCATTCCTACCTCCATTCAGTCCCCAAAGCTTTGCTTGGTGTCCTCCTTCACTCAGCGGCTCCGTAATCGTTGTCGCCCCCTGGCCCATGTAGGACTTGGATGAAGGAGGATGTGGGACCATCTTGGCACTGAAGCCCTCTGCTCAGCAGACAACTTGCCTAGAATCCCCCAGTGAAAGGCTGGGCATGGCTCCATAGTAGAATTCTTGCCTAGCCTACACCAGACTTGAGGCTCCATTCCCGACACTGCAAAAACAAAATGTCCTTTTTGTTCTAGAGTGGGTAATGTTTTGCGGGTGACATGGCTTAGACGGGAGTGTCAGGCTTTTGAGCAAGATAGGGCTGCCTGACAGGACAACTTAGACGGACCTCACAGAATCCAGGCAGGGCTGCCAGAAGGAAGGGCACTCCTGAAGGAGGAAGAGAGATGAGGGAAGCCCAGGGCCAAGGAGCCTGGGACTCAGCAGGAGACGGAGGCAGCTTGTGAGGACACTAGGGCCAGGTGTGGATGTGAGGCTCTGTGTTTCTCCCGCAGGCAGC
The DNA here is from genome assembly GCF_018167655.1 of Microtus oregoni. Lineage (NCBI taxonomy): Eukaryota > Metazoa > Chordata > Mammalia > Rodentia > Cricetidae > Microtus > Microtus oregoni. The sequence goes on along the minus strand of NW_024543062.1, from coordinate 8,171,404 downwards.
AGAGAACACAAAGAACATTCCCAGCGGGGACCCACTGGACAGAACTGTTTGGAGAAGGGCGAGCATGATTTAGACAGATGGAGACTGGGAGGGCGGAAATATGTTTTCAGGACACGAGTCACATGACCTGGGACCAATCCGGGACACCCAAATTCACTGCAGCATGATCTGATGATAAAGCATACCTGCTTCTATGTTTCTAGAAGAGTCCGTGATATGTAAATTCCTACGACCCAACCTAAATAAGCGAGTCTAAGTGTCAATTTTGTTTTGTTTTGTTTGAGACAGTGTTTGTGTAGCCCAGGCTCTCTTGGAACTCACTCTGTAGACCAAGCTGGCTTCTAACTCACAGAGATCCACCTGCCTCTGCCTCCTAAGTGCTGGTATTAAAGGTTGTATCACTGCCTGGAAAAGGGTCAAATATTAAAGCACCCGGATGCTAGTACACATACAGAGTTGGGAAGCAGAGCATTTGGAAATGGATCTCGGCAGTAGAGCACTCACCTATCATAAGGAGCACTCACCTAGCTCGGGGAACACTCACCTAGCACGGGGAGCACTCACCTAGCACTGGGAGCACTCACCTAGCAGAGGGAGTACTTACCTAGCATAGGGAGCACTTATGTAGCATAGAAAGGCCCTGGGTTTCCAGCACCAGAAAGCTAAGAGAAAATAAAAATGTAAAAGAATAATTCTAATACTTAGGAAACTAAGTTGTAGGATGGAGAGTTCGAAACCAGCCTGGACCTTGTCTCAACAAAAATTACAAATCTGGGAGTGTGGCTCAGCGGTAGAGCATCTGCCTGGTGCACACCAGGCCTTGGGTTACATTTCAAAATAATTCTTTTTGAATAGTTGAGAATTTTTGTCCCATTCTTAAATATGTGGTTCACTCTGCCCTAAATGCCCTCCTTCCTCCTCCTCTGCCTCCTTCATCTCCAGGCTCTGCTCAGACAGCTTCTGTGAGGTATATCAAGTCAAGGTGTCTCTTGTGTGTCCCTGAGGCTCCTCTGGCTCGGCCCTCGACATCTCTACTCTCATTCTTCATTCTTATTGGTTCCCTGTTCTGCATTTCCCAAGTGCCAGGCTCTGCCGCCTGGGTTCATGCATCCCTCTCATCCTCACAACACCCTACAAAGTAGGGGTTCCCACCTGAGGGAAACTGAGGCATGGGCCTCGGCTCAGACCCAGGTGCTTGGGCTCGGTGCCATTTAAAGGCAAGGACCTGAGCCATGTGTCGTTGTCAAAGGTCCCCATGCTGCATAGGTTGACATTAGGGCGGCGCATTCCCTCCTCTTCTGAGGGGCCTGGAGGCTGGCCATTCCCATCCAGGCTACTGTGCAACTTGAGGAGTCCATGGCCCTGGTGAAGGTGATAAGCTATGAGGCACATGTTCTGGGAAGGAGGAGGCATCAGACACAGAGAGTCGGCTCTGGAACCTTAGCCAGACAGATGCAATTTCCCTTCCTCTCCTGGCCTCTCCCACAGAAGTCCCCTCTACTGGGAACTGACCCCAGGACCTTGTGCATGCTGAACAAGTGACCACCCTCTGAGCAGCAGCCCTAGACCCTCATGAAGGGATTCTAAGCAGGAGCTCTTCCACTGAGCTACATCCTCCGCACTCTTTTTGCTTTTGACTTGCAGACAGACTCACCAAGTTGCCCAGGCAGGCCTGAAGCTATTGGTCTTTGGGGATGACAGACCTGTGCTTGTAGACCCAGCTCATTATCACCCTTCCACCCTGGCCAGGGTCTAGGCAGAGCTCACTGCACGAGTTGGTTCCCAAGTGGTGATGGAGATTCCTTGTTGATGGCAAAGCAAGAAAGGCAGGCATAGGAAGGCATGAGTACCCATCTCCCCCGGTGTGACATCAAGAGACTCACCCTTCCTTCCCAGAGAGTCAAGGGCCTCCTTCATAGCCCCACTTTCCATCCCCGAGGGATCCATGGGTTATTGTCAACGATGCTGTTAATTAACTGCTTAATTAACTATTTAGGATAATCAGATTAATTGACATTAATTGGTTACCATTTGTCAAGGACCCTGAAAAGCCATGCCTCTCAGAGTTGAAGTGTGTGTCGAGCACTGGGCAGAGGTCTCGGAAGGAACTGTCAGAATGCTCTAGAGCTGAGACTGAGCAGGTGGCAGGCAAGGCTGGGACCAAGGGCTTCCAGCAACCGTCCTGGGTCTGTCCGAGCCCCTCCAGAGTAGCCTGCTGAGCTTTTGAGTGCTTTGGTGGTCTCTTCCCCCTTGGATGTTTCTCTTTTTTTTTTTTTCGAGACAGGGTTTCTCTGTGGCTTTGGAGCCTGTCCTGGAACTCGCTCTGTAGACCAGGCTGGTCTCGAACTCACAGAGATCCGCCTGCCTCTGCCTCCCGAGTGCTGGGATTAAAGGTGTGCGCCACCATCGCCCGGCCCCCCTTGGATGTTTAAGAAAGGGCTTGGGGCTGGTGAGATGGCTCAATGGGTAAAATTCCTTGTCACCAAGCCCGACATGGTCTGAGTTCAAGCCCCTGGGACTCACACAGTGGAAGGGCAGAACTGGATCCTCCAGGCTGTCAGATGACATCCGTGTGTTTGCTATGGCATGTGTGTGTGTGTGTGTCTGTGTGTGCGTGTGAGTGTGCGTGCGTGTGTGAGTGTGTGTGTGAGCACACAATCTTTTAATCAATTTATTTTTTTAAATGGTTTGAGGCAGCTGCGTATGGCGCCTCTATCACGCAGCCTGGCGGAAGCTGCCTGCTTTATGAGTTAGAGCTCAGAAAATAAGTTCTCGTGTTGCTCTTTCTCCCTTTCTCTCTGATACGCCAGCCCATGTCTGAGCACGGTTTCCCCCTGCTCTGCGCCATTTTTCCTTCCTCTTCTCCACCCCCACGCCAACAGCTGCGGGGCCATGAGCCTGCCTGCCCTGTAGTGGTTTTCATTCTCTCTCAACATTGTAACGAAAGCATCCTCCAGCTTCAGATAAAACGAAACAAAAAAGGTTTGATATCTGGGGATGGTGGTTGGGAGGCTGAGGCATGACGGTTACAAGCTCAGTGACCTCCTGGGTTACATAGTTTGAGGCTAGCCTGGGCTGCAGAGGGACACAGCCTATCAAAGAAAGAAAAGGTTTGAAAGAAACAGCCGGGGCTGGGGGGAGTGGGGGAGTGGGGAGGGCCTCTGGGGGATGGATCTGTCGGTAAAGTGCTTGCTACACATGTGTGAGCCTGAATTTGATGCCCAAAGCTGGGCGTGGCAGGGCATAATTGTGACTCCAGCACAAGGGAGATGAAAACAGGAGGATCTCTGGGGCTCACTGCCCAGCAAACCTAGCTTTGTTGATGAGCTGTGTTCCCCGTGAAGGGCCCATCTCAAAAACCAAGGTAGGCCAGGTTTGGTGACTTGTACCTTTAATTCCAGCACTCAGGAAGAAGAGGCAGGCAGATCTCTGTGAGTTCAAGGACAGCCTGGTCTACAGAGTGAGTTCTGGGACAGCCAAGTCTGTTACACAGAGAAACCCTGTCTTGAAAAACAAACAAATAAAAACCCCAAAAAATTAATTAAAAAATAAAAATACAAACCAGGGTGGACAGCTCCTGAGGACTGGTGTCTGGGGTTGATCTATGGCCTCCACTGGCTAACCTTCACTGGAATGTGCACGAACTAAAAAATAAAATAAAAAGGAACCAAGGGAAAGAGGAAAACTCTCCTTCCCCCATCCGTAAGGGAAGTCCTCCTGAAGAGACCTAATTCTAAATACGCTATAAGTAGGTAACCGTATAACAACTGCTGGAGTGTGCCACACACACCCAACTTTTTTAAAAACCCAGAAAAGTGAAAAAAAAAAAGAATTAAGCCAAGTCATTGGGAGGTGGTGGTGCATGCCTTTAATCCCTGGGAGGCAGAGACAGTCGGATCTCTGAGCTTGAGGCCAATCTGGTCTACAGAGTGAGTTCTAGGGGAGCCAGAACTACACAGAGAGACCCTGTCATGAAACACCAAAAAATAAAACCTGAGGAAAGATGAGCAGAATAGAGCTGATAAAATGTGCAAAGTAGGAGCCGTGATGACAGGGGCTGATTTGCGTTGTTTGGTCAATTTCAGCCCCCCAAGCCCACAGTGCATTTCGACGCCTGTTGAAAAAACATGACTTGCCGTTTTAGATTACAGCACTTGAAACAACAACAAGAAAAATTACTATGAAATTCATCCCACGACTTAAGAAGGGAGGGAAAAAAAAGTCAGCCCACTCAAAAATGCAAGTGTGAATTTGTCTTCAGAGACTTTTCCCCCAAATCAAATCATCAAATCCAAGTGGAAAGCAGAGAAAGGACGCAGGAGCCTGCAGTCTCGTTTTGGTGAATTTTCTCTTTTGTGTGAATTTGCCTTATTGGGACCGCGGTCTTGACGCTCTGACCTCCACCTCCCAAATTCTGGGATTACAGATGTGTCTGCCCCTGCTTGAGCCCGAGTCTTGCCTTGATTTTTCTATTGACCCCTTCATCTCTCCCCTCCCCCTCTCTGAACCTTCGTGGTGAGTCTCTGGTCTTCCTAGAAGACTACATTCCCCCCTCCCCCCCGTTTGGTGCAGTGAGTGTGTGGATTTTTAGTAACCAGAGATGCATATAAATGTGTGGCAAGATAAAGGGGTCTATTTGGTGAGAAAATGGAGTTCCCGGCACAGAAGTGCTTCCCCAGCAGGAAGAGGACTCCAGGCTTGATTACAGAGATCGTTAGTGTGGAAAGACACAGGGAACAAACGTGATGTCTCTTTCTGTCTCTTACTCCCTTTACTGCCCAATCTTGCCGCCCCTGGGGGAGGAAGGACCGGGAGAGACTGGAGGCTGTTGCCTAGCAACGAGAGTCGCATCTGGATCAATAGGAAAGGCAGGCGATGCTCCAGCCCCCAGCCCAACTCTCTTTGGCTCTCTCTTTGATCTCAGCTGGCCCAGCAGGAACCTGAGGGAGATGCCCAGGGCAGCCTGCCTGATTAGAGGCAAGTCAATAGAGGGAATTTTCCATAGTGAGGTTATGTGGATGGGGCATCTGCCCCAGACTCCACCAACACTCTCTCCAAAGGGAGACACCAGCTGTCTGGCCAGTACTCGCCTCTCCTACCAATAGCTTCAGAGTTGACACATCACCTCCCAACAACTTCCATTTATTTATATATTTGTTTGTTTGTTCAGTGTGTGTGGTATGTGCAGGTGTGTGTGTGGCGTGTGCATGTATGTGTGTGGTATGTGCAGGGGTGTATTGTGGTATGTGCAGGGATGTATTGTGGAATGTACAGGTATGTGTGTGGTATGTGCAGGTGTGCATGTGTGGCATTAGCAGGTGTGTGTGTGTGGTATGTGCAGGTGTGTGTGGTATGTGCAGGTGTGTATATGGTATGTGCAGGTGTGTATGTGGTATGTGCAGGTGTGTGTATGGTATGTGCAGATGTGTATGTGGTATGTGCAGGTGTGTGTGTGGTATGTGCAGGTGTGTCTGTGGTATGTGCAGGTGTGTGTGTGGTATGTGCAGGTGTGTGTGTGGTATGTGCAGGTGTGTATGTGCTATTTGCAGGTGTGTGTGGTATGTGCAGGTGTGTATGTGGTATGTGAAGGTATGTGCAAGTGTGAATGGTATGTGCAGGTGTGTATGTGGTATGTGAAGGTATGTGCAAGTGTGAATGGTATATGCATATGTGTATTATGGTATGTACAAGTGTGCATGTCTGATATGTGCAAATGTTCATGTGTGGTATGTGCAGGTATGTGTGTGTGTGCACACACACATTTTGTGCACTTGTGTATGGGGCTAGATGACAGTCTAAATTTTGTTTCTCACATGGCACCCTCTTTATTTTAAAAGCAGGGCCTCCCTGACCCTGGGGCTCAGGCAGTCTAGCTGGGCAGGAAGCACCAGGGACTCACCAGGGATCACAAATGCACACTACCTGGTTTTGCATTTTTGTTTGTTGCTTATTTGTTTTTGTTTTTTGAGACAGGGTTTCTCTGTGTAGTCCTGACTGTTCTATAACTCACTCTGTAGACCAGGCTAGCTTCAAACTCAGAGATCTGCCTGCCTCTGCCTCCTGAGTGCTGGGATTAAAGGCGTGCACCACCATGCCTGGCAACCATGTCCAGCTTTTCTCCTTAAGACCTTTTCAATTGGTTTGTGTGCATGCACAGGTGTGTGGATGCCCTCGGAGGCCAGAAAGCACTGGACACTTGGAGGCACTGGATACTCTGGTGCTGGAGTTGCATATGGTTGTGTACTGCCCTTCAGGGTGCTGGGAACAGAACTCTGGTCCTCTGGAAGGCCTGGAAATGCTTTTAACTGCTGAGCCACGGTTCCAGCTCCACATCTGAGATGGGAGTTTCCCATACATTTTGCCAATTAAACCATTTCTCTAACCCTTTATTTTATTTTATTTTTGATATAGGATCACAGTTTTTTCTTTTTTGTTTTTTTTTTCAAGACAGTGTTTCTCTGTGTAATAGTCCTAGCTATCCTGGAACTAGTTCTTATAGGCTGGCCTCGAACTCACAGAGATCTGCATGCCTCTGCCTTCCGAGTGCTGGGATTAAAGGTGTGCACCTTAATCCACCACCAAGCCAAGATAGGATCTCATTTTTCAATGCTGGCCTTGTACTGCCTGTACAGCTGAGGATTACCTTTTTATGCATGTGTGCATATACAAACATGTGCACGTATGCGCAAGTGCACACGCAATAGCAAGGCCCATTTGCGGAGGTTAGAGAATGAGAGTCACTTCTCTCCTTTGTACCATGTGGGCTCTGGGGAACCAAACTCAGGCTTGGAAGTGAGTGCCTTTACTTGCCGTCTCGACTACCACTGAGGGTGACCTTGAAACGCTAATCCTCCTGCCTCTACCTCTCAAGTGCTGGGATCACAAGTGATGTAATGCTGTGTTGGAGATGGAACCCAAGGCTTCGTGCACGCTAAACAAGCGCAGTAGCAACCGAGCCACACCCTAAGCCCCCAGCTCTGGTTTCTTTTTTTTTTTTTAATATTTATTTATTTATTTATTTATTATGTATACAATGTTCTGTCTGTATGCCTGCAGGCCAGAAGAGGGCACCAGACCTCATTACAGATGGTTGTGAGCCACCATGTGGTTGCTGGGAATTGAACTCAGGACCTTTGGAAGAGGAGGCAATGCTCTTAACTGCTGAGCCATCTCTTCAGCCCCCAGCTCTGGTTTCAATAGCTGTCTGCTGATTTGGGGGGGTCTGTGTGGGGTTCAAGAGCAGTATTGCCTCTTCTGGTCTATTCCAGGGTCTGTAAGCCTGGAGTGTATAGTATCTGTCGCCCCTGGTTGATGATGCTCGTCTGAACTTCTGGCGTGGTGGGGTCTGTCCCATATGAAGCTCTGTATGGCCAACCCTGGACTTCGGTCGTCTGTACTGGGGTCACTTGGGTTGCATGACCCAGACTGTAGTTTCTCCTCGACAAGCACATAGTGGAGGCCACCTTGGCTCTGGGAATCTGCCGTCTCAGCTTCTGCTCTGGGATTCAAGTTGGAAGCTCTAGAATAGGGGGAGGAGCTTGGCTAGAAGACAAGTCCTTCCTGTCTCATTCAGACTCTGGGCCGGCTTCCCAGCCTTGTGACAGGATGACACAAGCGTCAGAAGTATGCAGACTGGACGTTGGGAGCAAGGACTAAAGACAGCTTCCGCTGAAGTCCCTGGAGATGACAGATGACAGTGGTAACACACAGGAAGTGAGTTCCCTACCACTGCAAGCACAGCCTGATTTCTTTCTTTATTCATTCATTTCCTTCCTTCCTTCCTTCCTTCTTTCCTTCTTTAATGCGCATTGGTGTCTTGCCTGCATGTATGTCTGTGTGAGGGTGTCAGATCTTGGATCTTGGAGTTACAGACAGTTGTGAGCCACCATGTGGGTACTGAGACTTGAACCCTTGTCCTTGGGAAGAGCAGCCAGTGCACTTAACTGCTATGCCGTTTCTCCAGCCCCACGGGCTAGATTTTTCTTATAGTTAGTTCGCCAGTTAGTTAGTTGGCGTGTACCATGACACACACATGCAGAGGTCAGAGGACAACTTACAGGAGTCAGTTCTCTCTCCCACCGTGTGTGTTGGGGGCTGAACTCAGGTCCTAAGCCTTGGTGCCAAGCAGCCTCCCCCACTAAGCCATTTGCCTGCCCCAGGTTGGATTTTGGATTCATTCGTTTATTTTGACATAAGGTCTCATGCAGCATGGGCAGACCTTGAACTCACTATGTAGCCAAGGCTGACCTCAAACTACTGATCCTCCTGCTTCCACCTCCAGGCACTGAGATGGCCACAGCTGGCTGCCCTGTGTGAAGGCCCCTACCAGACACTAAGAACAGGAAGATAGACTAACTAACCATTCTTAGAGAGATCTCGACCAAGCTGGGCATTGTAGTGTATGTCTGTAATCCCAACACATAAGAGACTGAGACACACGAATCATGAGTCAAGTCCAAAATAGGAAATTAGGTATGGTGGCACACACCTCTAATCCCAGCACTTGAGAGGCAGAGGCTGGTAGAGCTCTATGAGTTCGAGGCCAGCCTGGTCTACAAAGTGAATCCCAGGCTAGCCAGGGTTACCTAGTGAGACACTATCTCAAAAACAGGGCTGGGGATGTGGCTTGGCTGGTAGCGGTAGCGTGCACAAAGCCCTGGGTTTGATTTTGAGTACAGCTGACACTGGGTGTGTTGATTAACGCTTGTAACCTCAGCACTCAGGAGGGAGAGGCCGAAGAATCAGGAGTTCAAGGTCATCCTTGGCTACAGAAGGAGTTCAAGGCCAGCCTGAGCTACACAAGACGATAAATAACACATAAACAGACAAGCAAATATGCCTGCCACTTAGCCAGAGATGGAGCACAGCAGATCAAGAGCAGAAGCCAAAAGGTGGCCCCAGAGGCACATCCCCCAGGAGGACATATTTTAGAAAGTCACTGGAGGCTTCAGAGAAGAGGTGACATTGCCCATTTTGGCAGAATGAATGGAAGGTGAGGCATTCCAGACACAAGGAAAGGTATCGGCTGGTGGTTCCGAATAGTGCAGAATATAGCAGGGGAGATGGGAGCTAGCCTATCTCTGGACAGGTTGCCCAAACCCACATACTCTCAGGACAGCCTATGCTTCTCCTAGGCTATGCATAATCATCCGATCATCTGATCATCCGTATTCAACAGCAGAGACTGAAGCTGCAGGGAAGGGGTGGGGCCAAACCCTGGCCCAGCCCAGGTGGTTAGACAGAGGTCTGGACTGAACAGAGGAGGGCAGGAGAAGGGACCATGAGGCCGGCTGTCAAGGCACAGCACTGAGGTCCCAGCACTGCACAAACCAGGCTGCCTATCTCTCCCCCAGGTCCCACCTTGGCTCTAGCCCAGGTGCCCTAGTGGAAGAAGCTCCCACCAAGATTTTCCTCCGGCTCCAGCAGGGGCCCCAGGAAGCTCCAGTCACTGAATAATTGAAAGGAAGCAGTTTGGTCTTTTCCTCCCAGCTGCAGCAGCATCTTCTGGAGGGTTGGGTAACAAACAGCAGCTCCAACTCTTCCCCAGAGACACCAAGGCGGCTGCGAGGAAGCCACTGTAACCCTCTCGCTGCCGGGAGATGCCAGCTTCTCCTGGCTTCCAGCTCTTGCGGCTCACTGTGGCGTCTCCTCCCTCCTCCCCTTCCCTTTTTCCTCCTCTCCTTCTCCATAGCTCAGCATCTCATATAGCCCAGGGTGGCTCCAAATTCCCTCTGTTGCTGAGGATGGTGTTGAACACTTTGTCCTCCTGAATGCTTGGGTTGCAAGTTTGGGGACTCCACACTTGGTTTCTGCTGGAAATCAAAACCAGGGCTTTTTGCATGGTACTAAGCGACATCCCCATCAATGTACGCATGTTTGTTTATTTGTTTGTTTGTTTTGAGACAGAGACACGGTCTCACTGTACAGCAGCCCAGTCTGTCCTGGAACTCACCATATATCACAGGCTGAACTTGAACTCATGGTCTTACTGCTTCAGCCTCCCACGGACTGGGACTGTAGGTGTCCACAGCTAGCAGGCACATAAATTATACACAGATCAGTTTCTTTGCTCTTCATAACCTCTTTGAGAGGAAGGACTTACATTAAGCCCCATTTTACAGACAAAGGGGCTGGGTGATAGCACATACATGTAATTTCAGTGCTCTGGAGTCCAAAGCAGAAAACTTGCAAGTCCAAGGTCAGCCGGGGATACATAGCCAGACCCTGTACCAAAAGCGAATTAGCATGGGAAGAGGGGTGGGGAAAAGCAGGGCTGGGATGTAGCTCAGCTGGTAGACTGTTTGCCTATCTTGTATGAAGCTGTGATCTGAGCACTTGGGAAGTGGAGATGGGATGACCAGAATTTCAAGGTTATCCTTGGCTACATAGACAGTTTGAGTCCAGCCTGAGCTACACGAGACCCCGTCAAAAAAGAAAAGAGAGACATCAGCAAGATGGTAAAGGCACTTCCCAGCAAGCCTGACAACCAGCGTTCAATTCCCAGGGCCCACATGGTGGAAGGAAAGTACAAACTCTCCCAAGTTGTCCTCTGGCCTCCGCATTTGTGCCACGGTGAAAGCGCTCACACGCACATGCGCGCGCGCGCGCGCGCACACACACACACACACACACACACACACGATAAATGCAGCTTTTAAAATGAGAAAGAGAAGGGGGATTCACACTCCTCCAGGAAGAGCTCCCACCATCACGCCAGTCTTCTCTCATTCCAATTCACCCTCACCAAACCCCACAAAGACAGCGTTTTAAACATCTCCTTTCCATCCTTCGTTTCTGGATTTTCCTCTAGAGGGCGCTAGAGCAACCACGCCATGAGTAACTTTGAAGGACAGATTCCAAGGCTCAGGGCGTTGTAGTCCTGACCTCTATGGCGCCATCATGGGCAGGGATCACAGTGGAGGCACCAATCACTGTGGCTGCTGCTCCGTGCCACTCTCTGCTCCCAGGCTGCAGAAGCTGAGGGTTCCCATGGCATGAGGGGAGGAGCTGACAGGACTCTGCCCTTAGGAACGTGAGTGACCCACCGCAATGGTGATGGAGATGGCTCTCTCTGCCAGCTTGATAAAACACGTTGACAAAATGTTGTTGAACCTTGGGGGATTTCATTACGTTTGGTTTTTCACCAGACGCACCAAGCATGTCTCTGACAATATACATTAACAGAATCTGTACTTTTGTTTCCAGGCTGCCCAGACCCGAATAATCACACAGAAACTATATTAATTACAACACTCTTTGGCAGATGGCTCAGGCATATTTCTAGCTAGTTCTTATCTCTTAAATTAACCCATTTCTATTAATCTATGTATTGCCAAGAGGCTGTGGCTTACCCGTAAGTCTCTAGCGTCTTTCTCCTTTGGTGGCTACATGGCATCGCTCTGACTCTGCCTTCTTTCTCCCTACATTCAGTTTAGCTTTCCCACCTACCTGTATTCTGCACTGCCATAGGCCAAAGCAGCTTCTTTATTAACCAGTGGTATAAAACATATTCATAGCATGCAGAGGAGAATCCCACATCAATATATATGTGTGTGTGTGTGTGTGTGTGTGTGTATTCTACCCCACCCCTACGCAATAGCCATGTTATTCTTATTGTGTATATAATGGGGGATGTGCTAGGACCACAGATCACCTTTATGGAATTGATTCTCTCCTTCCACCTTTATGTGGATTCCAGGGATCGAACTTGAGGCCTCAGGCTGGTGTGACAAGCCCTTTTATCCACTGAGCCCCTCCCCATTTCTAACTGGTTTCCTTGTTTATTTCTTTGTTTGATGTTTCATGTAGTCCAAGCTGGCTTCAAAGTGTTGTATAGTCAAAGACACTCTTGGACCTTTGGTCCTCCTGCCTCCATCTCCCAAGTACTGGGATTACAGGCATGCACTGCCTTGTCAAGCATTTTATTTTGAAGTTGTTGAGACAGGATCCCATAATAAGCTGCCCAAGATGTCCTTCATTTTACTGTGTATCTCAGGCTGGCATTGGAATTCTCATACTCCTCCCTCAGTCTTCTGAATTCTGGGACTGCAGCCACATCTGGCCATCATTCAGTCAACAGCTTCCCTGACCATTGCAGACAAAAGCACACTCTCCCTGGACAGTGTTTGCTGTTATATTAGGAGGAGGAGATGGGGTGTGGCTTTAGTTCCCCCTTTATTGCAAGCCTATCCCTGAGAAAAAAAGAAAGGAGGAATGATCTCACCCAGCTACTAGATAACAGCCTCATTCTACAGACTGGAAAAAGTACGTCCCAGAGCAACTTAACTTCCCCTCATCAACTAGGCTGAAGTCTGCTAGAATTCAAGATAGAGTCTGCAGTACCTGCATAGTCTTCCAGTGAGGGGCTGGGGTGTGGCTCCGTGGTAGAGCCCCTGCCTAGAGTCCCCCAGTGAGGGGCTGGGGTGTGGCTCAGTGGTAGAGCCCCTGCCTAGAGTCCCCCAGTGAGGGGCTGGGGTGTGGCTCCGTGGTAGAGCCCCTCTGCCTAGAGTCCCCCAGTGAGGGGCTGGGGTGTGACTCAGTGGTAGAGCCCCTGCCTAGAATCCCCCAGTGAGGGACTGGGGTGTGGCTCAGTGGCTAGGGTATGACTAATAGGTAGAAGAACTATGTACAAAATCCTGAGTTCAATACCCAGTACAAAAAAAATTAGTTAAAAATAAAACTAAGTTCAAGCTTAAAAAAAAAATCCCTCTGGGTAAGGGCCATGCTAATCTCTGTATCGTTCCAATTTTGGTATATGTGCTGCTGAAGCAAGCATGGAAACTTGCACACTTGAGAGCATTGAGGTCTCGGATCCTGAGAGTCCCCCTGCATATGGAAATCTCCAGCAGGCAGGGGAGGGGAAAGGCAGGGTAAGTTCTGTTCCAACTAAGCAAGAAAGTCCTAGGTACAAAAAAACATACTCCTAACTCTCCCCTCAACCGTGTATGCCCACCCCGCCTGCGACGTGTGCTCTGTCCGTGGTCCTAAAGTCCTGATGGCAAAGAAGAGAGCAGTTTGCTGAGACCAGCAAAGGGCAGGGTGGGAGGGAGGCTGTGGGGAGGAGTTGGATGGTTTGGAACCTCTGTGGACTCTTCCAAAGACTCTCTAGCCTGCCCTGAGTTTGTCCTCAACCTCCCTGGATCTTCCTCAAACACTCGAGGACTTTGCTCACTCTGATGGATTTTTTTCCCCTATGTTGTTTTGCAATAGGGTCACATGTAGCCCAGACCCACTTGAACTCACTCTGTAGCTCTGTAGATGAGCTCAGACTTCTGGTCTTCCTGCCTCCACCTCCTGAGTGCTGACGGTAACAGGCAAGCAACGCAGCTGGTGTGGAGCGCCTTGGTTGGCTTATGTGGCAGCCGAGGATCAAAGGCAGGGTTTCCCACAGGTTAAGCAAGCACTCTACCTACTGAGCCACTTCCTCAGCCCTCTGCTGCTTTGCTACCCTGTTATGGGGCTCCAAAATTAAGCCAAGAGTGACACTCTCAGAGAATCTTCCCTTGATGTCAGTAGCTCCGAATACCCTTCATGTCCAAACTAGAACAAACACTGCTGACTGCTGGTGTGGGACAATTGTCTATATTCTGTCAATTGTTTTAAATAAATGCTGATTGGCCAAGAGCCAGGCAGGAAATAGAGGCAGGACAACCAGATAGGAAGTAGAGGTGGGCCAATGAGGACAGGAAAATTCTGGAAAGAGGGAAGCCCATTCCTCTGCAGTCCTGCCCAGACACAGAAGAAGGAAGATGTGACCCGCCCCACTAAAAAAGGTACCAAGCCATGTGGCTAACATATACTAGAATAATGGGCTAATATAAGTTATAAGAGTTAATAAGAAGCCTGAGCTAATAGCACAATCAGTTTATAACTAATGTAGACCTCTGTGTGATTCTTTGGGACCTAACGACTGTGGGAACTGGGCAGGACAGAAACTCCCCCGAACAACAGACTGCCAATATTAAAGACAGCTCGTGCTGTTTGCAAGCCATTATGTCCTGAGGTAGTATTCCCCAAACCTTCATTCATGGCCACAACTTAGAAGGAAAAGCCAGAGGTTGTGGCTTGAACCTGTAAGGCAGAAAGATCAAAAGTTCTAGAGAAAAAAATAATCTGTCTGGCACTTGGAAGACGGAGGCAGGAGGAGCAGAAGTTCAAGATCATCCTTGGCTGCAATCGTTAGTTCAAGGACAACCTGGACACTTGAGACTCAGTTTCAAATTTTTTTTATCTTAAAAGAGAGAGTTTCAGACCACGCTTGGCTATGTAGTGAGGCTCTGTCAAAAGAAAGAAAGAAAGAAAGAGAGGGAAAAAAACAAAAGTGCATCACCTAGGGAACTATAATAATCTCACCTCCTGAGATTTGGATCTCAGATGTATCACAGGTTGATTGACATATAAAACACAGGGCACCCAATTAGATCTGAACTTCAGAGAAACAATGAATAATTTTTAGAAGCCTGTCCCAAATATGAACTTCATGAAATTCAAATTTTATTTAACGAGGGAGCCCATGATTTTATTTGCCAAATCTGACAACAGCTATCAGAATTCTTAGCAGAAGTCTCAGCCCAATGTGACCTGAATCCTCTGCGGTCCCTCAGATGTGTGACGATGGTGATTCTGGCCACCTGTGTCTTCTCATCTGCTGGCTTCTCAATATTTTTGTTGATGTAGCTGAAGATAGCTTGGAGTTCTGGCATCCTCCTTGTCATATTGACTTAAATTGGGTATATGATCAGTGAAAATCCCTCAATGCTTCCTAAATATATTACTTCTAAACACTGCCTAACCCATTCCAATTTTAGAAAGTTAGTTGGGGGTGGGGGAGCGAGATTCAACATGTACTATTTCCCAAAATCCTTCCCTACCTTTACACATTCGTTCCTTTGTTTCCATCTGTTCAGTCGTTTGGACTGTGACTATATTTGTGAGCTCCTCCAGACTGTGTCCTCAGGAAATTTGATCTTCAGGGTGTCACTGTTCCATCCACTCACTAAGCAAGCATGCTGGAATAGGATGGGCACCGTGGTCCTCCAATATACACCTACGCACATTATGTTATTTAATCTCTATTTTGAATACAGGTGAATTAATAGAACAAAAGACAGACTATAGCTCCCTTATCCAAAAATACTAGGGCCTAGAAATGTTTCCAATTTCAACTGTATTTTTGCAGATTTTGGAATGTTTTCATGTGTGTGAGCATTTAACTCAGAGCCTTGTGAAGACGAGGTAAGCATTCAACCACTGAGCTGTATCCCACCCATCCCCCCTTTTTTGTCTCAGATGGGGTTGTATGTCATGTATCCTAGAACTCATTAGGTAGCCCAAGGTGACCTTGAACTTATGATCCTCCTGCCCCCCACCTCCCAAGTGCTAGAATGGCAGGCATGCACCACCAAACCTGGTTTATGTGGTCCTGGGAATGGAACCATGGGCTTCACACATGCTAAGCAAGACTCTACCAACTGAGCCATATCTCCAATCCCAGATTTGGAGAGAGAGAGAGAGAGAGAGAGAGAGAGAGAGAGAGGATGTGTGTCTGTATAAGCACCATGTGCCTTTTGTGTCATTTCTTTAGGCAGTGTCCAATTTGGGTTTTGGGTTTTGTTTTTTGCTTGTTTGGTTTGGTTGATTGCTTTTTGTTTTTGTTTTCTGAGAAAGTGTTTCTCACTGATCCGGAGCTCAAGTAGGCCAGCAAACTCCAAAGTTCTACCTGAGTCCGCCTTCCCCACAAGGTGGGGTATGCACCAGTACGCCTGACATTTTAAGAGACTTCTGGGGACCCAACTTGGGTCATACTGGCTACAAAGCAAGCATTCTGCCCACTGAGTTATCGCCCAAGCCCCTGTTTTGTTTGGGGGGGGGTTGTTTGTTTTTTGTTTTGTTTTGAGACAAACCCTGTCTCTTACTTACTCCTGTAGTCCAAACTGGCCTTGAACTCATAACCTTCCCATCTTAGCCTCCCAAGCTGGGATCACAGATATGCATCACCATGCCCAACTATTTATGTTTCATATATATCCTTGATTATTCTGCATTTTAAATGAACTTCAATTGTGTATGTGTGTGCCCAGGCACACAAGCCACAGTGCACGTGCGGAGGTCAGAGGACACTCTGAGAACACTGTAGGCTCTCTCCTTCCACCGCATAGGTTCCAAGGCTCAAAGTCAGATCGTCAGTCTTGGCCGTGAGCACCGTTAACCTGATGAGCCATCCTGCTAGCCCTGTGGGTCATTCTAAACAGTATTTTTAGTGTCTCTGTGTTTATGCTGCAGTCCATCACATGATCCGACACAGAAGGGTCATGTTGATCTCCCCCAAAGGTGCTCATTTTAGATTTTAGGATCAGGACTGCTATAGGTGTTTTAGCTCACATCAGTACAGTGTAACTTTCTCCTTGGGAGGCTCACATGACTTTATAAGATGATGCCAATCATACATGGGTGGCACCTACCTCTAATCCCAGAACTCGGGGTGGTGAGGAAGGAGAATCAGAAGTTCAAAGTCATCCTCAGCTCCACGTGCTTTCAAAGGCAGTCTTGGCGACATGAGACACTTTTTGGTGTATAAGGGCAGGGGATGAAAACGCCTGTCAATCAGGTGCAATGACCCATGCCTGTAATCCTAGCACTTGGGAGGCTGAAGCAGGCAGGAGGATCAGTGAAAGTTAGTCAACCCATATTACATACATCATTTTAGAACAATTAGGGCTACAGACCAAGATTCTATCTCAAGCATCTGACTTCCAAAAAGAGAGAAAGTAAAGATATGTTCTAGGGGCTGAAGTCTCAGAAGTCTCTCTCTACAGCTCTCAGGAACCTCCTGCACTGTGAGTGTGGGATCCACTCTGAGAAGCTAGGGTAGTGCCCCAGTTACGGGGCTCATAGGCAGGCATGGCAGCCAGATGCAAACACTTGAACCTCAGTGCCATATCAGAGGTTCAGACTAAAATGGCAGGGGAGTGATTCAGATTTCCTACGAACTGAAAAACTTTCAGGGGGAGGTAACATTTGAGCTGGACTCCAGAGGGTGAGTAGACACTCCTTGGGTAGAGAAGAGAACAAAACATTTAACCTAGTTGAACTGCCTGAGCCAAGACCAAATGGAAGGGTGAGGGGCTGGAGGCTGGTTTAGAATAGAATGTGGCAAGAGATGAAGTTTCAAAATGGCAGCATTGCTCAGTGCTAGAATGCTTTTCTATAAGATTCCTGCGATGGGCTGGAGAGATGGCTCAGTGGTTAAGAGCATTGCCTGCTCTTCCAAAGGTCCTGAGTTCAATTCCCAGCAACCACATGGTGGCTCACAGCCATCTGTAATGAGATCTGGCGCCCTCTTCTGGCCTGCAGGCATACAGACAGAACATTGTATACATAATAAATAAATAAATATTAAAAAAAAGATTCCTGCAAATGTCTGGGAGCCCAACTCTGCAGCAGAGCACCTGCCTAGAATCCTCTAGTGTGGGGCTGGTATGTGGCTCAGTGGTAGAGCCCCTGCCTAGAATCCCCCAGTGTGGGGCTGGGGGCGTGGCTCAGTAGCAGACAGCTTGCCAAGCATGGGGAGGACCCTGGCTTCCATCCCCATCACAGTAATTTAAGGAGAAGAAGGCAGAACAAGGGGAGAGTGTGGCGACAGCAGGACTGACTGTGCCGTGTGTTCTTATCCCATCTGCCCTTTGTAACGGCCTTTGACTTCTTCAGTCCCTCTCACTGAGCTCCTCTCACGTAGGCACTTGACTGGCAGTAGGGATTCAGAAGCCCCAAGGCTACTCTAGGCTTACCAATCTACAGTGACAGCAGCGAGTGTCAAGGGGTTCCAGGGGATGGTGCCAGCCAGCAGGGAAGAAAAGTCTACTGAGAGTTGATGCCGTCTATGAGCGTTGATGAGGAGTCTGGGAGAGGGCATCCTGGGAACTCGGCCTAGTGGCTAAAGCCTGAAGTTGTAGTGCTCTGGAGGCTGAGGGAGGAGCAAGGTGAATGGGCAGCCGTCCTGGGATGCCTGGTAGTTCAAGGTCAGTGTGGAGTATGGGGTGAATGCATCTCACAGACAAAGAGAATGATGAGAGAGTGAGCTGACGTTGGCAGGCCTGGGGGGTGGGGGACGACAATGTATGTGGCTGGACCATGAGGCGGGACTGTGTCACAGTGATAAGACAAGATAACAGGGCATCTCTAATCTAAGTCAAGATGTGACTCATGGAAGATAGGGGTCTGGGGGCAGGGAGGCCAGGCAGGATCTGAGATGGAGATGATACCAGGGGAAGAGAATGAGTGGATGAATGGGAGCCATAAGAGAGAGGTGAGGGATCAAATTTTTATTTTATTTTTATTTATTTTTTTTTATTTTTGAGACAGGGTTTCTCCTTAGCTTTGGTTCCTGTCCTGGAACTAGCTCTTCTAGACCAGGCTGGCCTCGAACTCACAGAGATCCGCCTGCCTATGCCTTCTGAGTGCTGGAATTAAAGGCGTGCGCCACCACCGCCCGGTGGGATCAAATTTTTATGTTTTATTTTTATTGCGTGCACGTGTGTGTGTGTGTGTGTGTGTGTGTGTACCTGAGTAGAACAGGGTTTGGGATTCAGGTCTGTTCCATAGTCAAGGGTGGGAATTGACAAGGTTAGAGATGAAGAGAGACGGATTTGGACAGTGTTTTAATTCCTTGTTGCTGTGCTAAATACTCTGAGAAGTTGTGTTACGTGTCTTTAATCCCAGCACTCAGAGCCACAGGTAGGCAGATCTCTGTACATCTGAAGCTAGCCTGGTCTACGAAGCAAGGTCCAGGTCAGAGCTACATAATGAGACCCTGTCAAAAAAGTATTGCCTCCGAAGAAAGCAATTTAAAGGGGGAAAATCTCACAATTCAATGTTACCGCCCATCGCTGCAGGGAGGTGGAGTGTTAGGGACCTGGAGCAACTGGTCTCATCATATTCCCAGCCAAGAGCAGAGTGCAAGGAATCGGTGCCTGTGTGCCAGTGCGCAGCTCACACTGTCCACTCTTCAACAGTCCAGGATTCCCTGCCTAGGAAACGGTGCCGCCCACAGTGGGCAGGTCTTCCCACTTTAATGAATGCAATTAAGATAACCCCTTTAAGAGGCAAGCCAGCTTAAACTGGACAGTCCCTCACTGAGACTCATTTCCCAGATGACTCTAGATTACATCAAATTGACAATTAAAATTAACCACTTTGAACAACTTCCTTCTCTAAGCCCCCAGGAACTGGCCTAGCCCGCAAAACGTGGGTGGTGCACCTATCCGCAGTGAGGAATCAGGGACTCAGAGAGGGGCAGTGATATCCTCAAGGTCATGCAGATAAAGCAGAGGAGCCTGGCATAGAACCTTGTTGGCTGGGATTCACAAGGACGTAGAGAGGGCCTGAAGTCTCCCTTACCGCTATCGCAACACTGTGAGTTTCTTCGAACAGTTCTGTCTACCTTCCCATAGATGTGGTTCTCAGCAAGAGTAGAAAATTTAATCCTCATTTATGTATTTATTGGAGACAGGGTCTTACTATGTAGCTCTAACTGGCCTGAAACTTATTATGTAGACTAGGCTGGCTTCCAACTCACAGAAATCCACCTGTCTCCACCTTCCAGGCACTGAGATTAAAGAAATGTGTTACACACAGCTAGATATGAATTTTTAAATAATTAATTGCTATTTTATGTGCATTGGTGTTTTGCCTGTAGGTATATCCATGAAAGGGAAGCCAGATCTCATATAATGGCATTATAGACAGCTGTGAGCTGCCATGTGGGTGCTGAGAATTGAACCCACGTTCTCTGGAAGGGCAGTCAGTGTTCCTTATGTCTAAACCATCTCTTCAGGCCCAGAATAAGAGGTTTTCCCTCCTTTTTAAAAAAAGATTTCATTTAATTTAGTATATAGTATTCTGCCTGCATGTATGCCTGCACACCAGAAGAGGGCGCCAGATCTCAGTACAGATGGTTGTGAACCTCCATGTGGTTGCTGGGAATTGAACTCAGGACCTCAGGAAGAGCAGCCAGTGCTCTTAACCTCTGAATCATCTCTCCAGCCCCAGAATAAGAATTTTTTAAAAGCTTATTTCTGTGTGTCTGCTTGTCTAGAAGGAGTATGGGGTTTCCCTGTAACTATAATCACTGACTGCTGGGAACAGCCCAATATGGGTGCTGGGAACTGAATCCAGGTCCTCTACAAGAGCACCAAGCGCTCTTAAGTGCTGAGCGATCTGTCCAGGCTAGGTAGCCAGGCCATTTTATTTTTTTTTTTTTTTTTTTTTTTTTTTTTTTTTTTAAATATTTATTTATTTATTTATTATGTATACAATATTCTGTTTGCGTGTATGTCTCCAGGCCAGAAGAGGGCACCAGACCTCATACAGATGGTTGTGAGCCACCATGTGGTTGCTGGGAATTGAACTCAGGACCTTTGGAAGAGCAGGCGATTCTCTTAACCACTGAGCCATCTCTCCAGCCCCCAGCCAGGCCATTTTAAAAGAAGCTAATTGAGACTGGGGTTGTAGTTCAGATGGTACAGTGCTCGTCTGGCATGTGCAAAACCCCAAATCCATCCCCAGTGGGGCGAGAGGAAAGGGTGTTGCTGAGATGGCTCCTAACTGCACTTGCCCAACCCTTCCCTGTATCCTTCACATCTCACACCCTGAGAATGAGGTCTTCAGTTGCTTAGCAACTAGCAGAGCCTTGGAGAAAGGACCCGGGAATAGCTTAGGAGGCGGTTCCCTCTGTTAAGATAGAGGTTGTGTGTGTGTGTGTGTGTTCTACTTTTGGTCTAGCACTTATTGCCTCCGGACCCACTCCACCCCTAGCACGCAAGAAGACATGGCTGCTGGGAAAGCTAATTTTCCATGTCACCTTGGGGGCAGGGTTTCCAGAACAAGGAAGAGATAGTCTTATTGAGACTACCCCCTGCGATGTTAGCTTTGGAAAAGTTAGCCAGATGCGGTAGAGACTGAAAACTGCACCCGGAATAGGAAGGGAATAAAACCTGGGGAAACCTCCATTTCTGCAGGGTTGCTGCGGTTGCAGACCGGAAGTCAGAACACTGACGAGAGTCAGAACAGCACCCAGGTTATGAGCCTGCTGACTGGAGGTGGAGCGTAGATATTAAGCACTTTCTCTAGCAGGTACCAGGACCTCGGTTTGAATGCCAGAACTGCAAATAATCAGAAAGGCTGAAGCTGGGCTGGAAGGATAGCTCAGCGAACCAGAGGACTTATCTGTTGCTCTTGCAGAGGACTGGGGTTTGATTCCCAGTCCCCACATGGTGGTTGACAACTACCCATAAATCCAGTTCCAGGGGATCCATTATCCTCTTCTGACCTCAAGCGCTAAGCAATATGGGTGCTACACATACATGCATGCTGGCAAAACTCTCTCGCATAAAAGAAAATAAGTCTTAATATCTTTTATTTTATTTCATGTTATTTTGTTGTTGTTAGAGACAGAGTCTCTTGTTGTAGCCCTGACTGTCCTGGAACTCTCTCTGTAGACATGGCTGACCTCAGAGATCTGCCTGCCTCTGCCTCCTAAGTGCTGGGGATCAAAGGCACACACTATCGAGCCCTGTAATATCTTCTTTTTGCTTATTTGGTTATTGTTGTTTTAACTTGGTTTTTGAGACAGGATTCTCTATGTAACCCTGGCTGTCCCGAAAATCACTCTGAAAATCGGGCCTCAAGTTCAGAAATCTGTCTGCCTCTCTAATGCTGGGATTAAACATAGGCACCACACACACACACACACACACACACACACACACATATATATATATATATATATATATATATATATATATATATATTAAAGGCTGAAGTGGCAGGCTGCTAGTCTGTCATTCATGTAGTCCTGGGTCTGATCCCAACACCAGAAAATAAGATGGGTTTTTCTTTTTGAAAATTTGTATTCATATTCAAAGGCTGTGTATGGTGGCACACACCTTTAGTTCCAGCACTCGGGAGACAGAGGCAGGCAGATCTCTGGGTTTGAAGCCAGCCTGGTCTACAGAGGTAGTTCAAGGACAGCCAGAGCTACACAAAGGGGAAAAAAGAAAGGAATGAAGAAAGAGATGAAGAAGTTTTGTAACATTTTTTGTATTGTGTGTGTGCGTAGGTCAGTTTTCTCCATGATTTGCATTCTGAGCTTTGAACTGCAGCTATCAGGCTAGGCGGCAGGTGCCTTCACCCTCCAAGCCGTGTGTCTGGTTCCATAGAAGATTTTTTTTTTAAAGTTCATTGGGATTGGAGGGACTGGGGCAGTGTGTAATGCGCTTGCCTAGCATGTACAATGCCCTGGGTTCCATCCCCAGCACATCTCACCACAGTGGGATGGCACGTGCCTGTAGCCCCAGCACTTAGGAGACCGGAGTCAGAAGGACCAGAAGTTTAAGGTTATACTTGACTACATAAGAGTTGGAGGCCAGGCTGGGATATAGGAAAACTTGTCTAAGAAAAAAATGAAGTGGAAACAAACAAAACACAAAGACCCAGTCTGCACTTTACAGATGGGAAAAGACAATCATGAAATACATTCATGTCCTGAAGTGACGGTGCCAACCTGTCACCAGCCCTCCCTCTACAGCCTAAGAGCAAGCGGATTAGAGCCGCGAGTGGGCCCTAAACCTTCAGGATTAAGTCGTATAGTGAAAGCTTAGCGTAGGGCTGAGAGGTGACCACCCCGCCTTGTGTTTTTGTCTGTGCCGCAGGGCCCGACGCCCAGGACCGTTGTCATGTCCTCCACCGTAAACAATGGGGCTGCCGGCATGCCATCCCCGCCCGACGCCTCCAACGGCTTCCCGCAGCCCGGCGCCTCGTCCGGGAACTGGCCGCGCCCGGAGGAGGAGCTGCGCGCCGCCGAGCCCGGCTTGGTCAAGCGCGCGCACCGGGAGATCCTGGACCACGAACGCAAGCGGCGCGTGGAGCTCAAGTGCATGGAGCTGCAGGAGATGATGGAGGAACAGGGGTGAGCGGGGCGGGGCGAGAGGGGCGGGGCGAGAGGGGCGGGGCCAGGGGAGATGAGGTGGGGCGAGGTCAGGTTGTGTTCAGGACTTAGTGCTGGAGTCGTCAGGGGCGGGGCTGGGGCGTGGTGGGGCGGGGCTAGGACGAGGAAGCGTAGGACCGTGGTTAAGCTACACTACACTCAGGGACTTTGGGCAGGAGGGCGGGGCAGACAGCAGGGGGCGTGGTTGGATACGGTAGGCGGAATCAGAGAAGTGTGAGGCGGGGGCAAGACCGGAGTCTGAGTACCTAGTACTCAGTAGGGGTATGGCTGGGATGTGCTCTGGGCATGGTGAAGAAGCAGGTAGGGAGGGACTAGACAGGGTAGGTATGGTTGGTATGTGGTTGTGATGAGCCTGGCCAGTCTATGCAGCGACTCTGACCAGAGAATGATCCAGCAGTGCCCAGAACCTGGGTGCAGAGGGAGAGGCGGGACTGGGCAGAGTGTCCGGTTGGGAAGAGATAGGATGAAGCCAGAGTAGGGGGTGTGGGTGTAAGTGGTTGAGCTGTGCTCTGGAGTTTGGTGAGGAAGGACGGAGTAGGGGTGTAGCTAAACTCCGCAAGGGGGCGTGGGCAGGTGATAGTTGAGCTTTGTTTCCCTGAGGAGTGCTGAGGTTATATTAGTCTGGACTGGCGCTGTGGCTGGAGTGTGATGTGGTGGAACCAGGACAGGGATGTGACTGTGAACTTGGCAGAGTTGTGTGCAGGGACTTGGTTTGGCAGGGCTAGAGCGTGCTGGACAAGGGAGGCTATGGGGAGGGGAGTGGGGGAGGTAGGGCAGGGATGGACATGTGTTTGGGCTGCACTCCGGAGTTTGGTACACCAACAAGGGGCTTAGCTGTTCTAACTGAGGCGACCTGACCTGGAAGTGATGGAGCTGTGCCCAGGATATTGGTGCAGCATGGTAACGTGTGGCCTAGAGCAGGACTGGACTAGGCAGGGAGCTTGCTTGGCTTTGCACGGTGAGTGGATTAAGAAACTAGACTGGGATGTGACCAGGATCTGATCAAGCCTGTGGCAGGTCCCACGTCTGAGGAGCCTGATTGAAGGTTGATCTTAGTCTGCGGTGCTGATGTGGGTGGGGCCAGATAAGGTCCCAGCAGAAAGAAGGCAAGGTTGGAATAGGGTGGGAGGTGTTCAGAGAGACCTGGGTACCTATTAGCCTGGGGCTGAATCTGAAGAGCACTGGGAGTCAACAGCCCCATCCAGCAAGGAGGTAGGGTCTGGACCAGCTAAGTGGAGCCACAAACCCAGGCCACCTTCCATTTATCTGTCAGTTCAGACAATTCAGAAGCTGTCTCTGATGCTCTAGACTAAGCCCCAACTCACAGGAGCTACAGAGATGCATCCCCATGCCCTGGATATGACAACTCAAGGCCTCCGTTTCCACAATCTATAAAATGTATAGAGATGCCAAGTCAGGCAAAAAACACAAGGGTCCTTATCCAGGCTTCCTACAGTTTCTACTAAGTCATCGTGACCCTTAACACTGTAAGTTGAGGTTTCCCCTTGAACTGTTACTGCAATGGGTAATTCTGGCCTCAGAAGTCACTCCTGTCTTCAGTCACATGCACGTGCAATCACACACACACACACATGATCACATAGACACACAGGTGTGCACACAGGCACACACATACACACATACATGGATGCACTCATACACATGAATGCTTAACATGCACACACAAATGCACACACACATGTGTATGCAGGTTCACACACATGCACACATATGCACATCAAGTATATAATTTAGAGACAGGGCCTATGTGGCCCTGGCTAACCTGGAACTTGCTACGCAGACCAGACTATCCTCAAACTAGCTGAGATCCCCCTGGCTGCTTTCTGAGTGACCAAAAATATTTTTATTTATTTTTTTTAAATATTTATTTATTATGTATACAATGTTCTGTCTGTGTGTATGCCTGCAGGCCAGAAGAGGGCACCAGACCTCATTACAGATGGTTGTGAGCCACCATGTGGTTGCCGGGAATTGAACTCAGGACCTTTGGAAGAGCAGGCAATGCTCTTAACCGCTGAGCCATCTCTCCAGCCCCCAAAAATATTTTTAGATAAATGAAATAAACTTGAAAGACAGTTTAAAGAATACCATGATAGTTGGTTTTAGTCTGACATTCCCAACTCACAGTGAACACAAGCCTGAATGTGGGCACCTGCCTGGGATCTACTGGATCTGGAGAGAGCCCTTGGCCCCTATAATGAGATACCTCAAGTTTCAATAAAAAAACCCAGAATTTGGGCTGGGGTTTGACTTATTTGGTAGAATTATTGCCTAGTATGCATGAAGCCCTGGATTCCATTTCTAGCACCACATAAACACAGGTGATGTGGTGCATTGTATGACATCCCAGCACTGCAGAGCCTGAGCACCAGGATCAGGGATTCGAGGTCATTCTTGGCTACACAGCAAGTTTAAGATCAACCTGCACTATGTGAGACCTTGTCTCAAAAACAAAGACCCAAGGCCAGGGATGAGAGTGCATGCCTTTAATCCGAGCACTCAGAAGGCAGAGCCTGGTATATCTCTGTGAGTTCGAGGCTAGCCTGATCTACATAGTGAGTTCCAGGACAGCTAGGGCTACATAGTAAGATCCTGCCTTAAAAAAAAACCTGGGTGGTCAGTCACAAAGACAGAGTTCAGAGCTTTCAGACAATTTAAGATGCCTTCAACTCCATCTCCAAGGAACCTAATGCTGTGTTTTTCTGGCCTCTGTGGGCACCTGAATATGTGTGCATACATTCACACACACACACACACACACACACACACACACACACACACTTTTTCAAGACAGGGTTTTTCTATGTAAAAGCCCTAGCTATCCTGGAACTCACTGTAAACCAGGCTGGCCTCGAACTCACAGAGATTCTCCTGCCTCTGCCTCCCGAGTGCTGGGATAAAAGGCATGTGCCACCAACACCCAGCCCTTTAAATAAAACATTAAAAAGTATTTTTAAAAATGTATGTGTGAGCCAGGCGGGGCTACATGGCTTCTCCTGACTCCGCCTTCTTTCTCCCAGCACTCAGTTTAGTTCCCCCCCACAAACCGCCTAGCTCTTTTCTACCCTACCACAGGCTCAAGCAGTTTCATTATTAACCAATGGCATTCACAGAACACAGAGGGAAATCCCACATCAACATAGCAAGACTCTGTTACACATGCCTTTAATCCCAGCACTTGGGAGGCAGAGGCAGGCGGATCTCTGTGAGTTCGAGACCAGCCTGGTCTACAAGAGCTAGTTCCAGGACAGGCTCCAAAACCACAGAGAAACCCTGTCTCGAAAAACCAAAAAAAAAAAAAGACTCTGTTACAAAATAAAAATGAGGAACTGAGAAGATGGTTCAGCAGTTAAGAGCACCAGCTGTTCCTCCAGAGGACCTAGGTTTGATTCTCAGCACCCATACTGGTTCACAAGGATCTGTAACTCCAGTTGTGGGGAATCTGTTGTCTTCTTCTGGCCTCTTTGGGCACCAGGCACACATGTGTTTCACAGATGTACATGCAGGCAAAACACTCATACATGAAATAGTAATTAAAACTTTTCAATGTTTGTTAGATGGGCCTAATAAACATTATTAAGAAAAGAAGGAGGGAGAGAAATATAGAATACAGAGAGAGAGGAGAGGAGGTGGAAGGGTGGAAGAGGGGGAAGAAAGCAGAGGAAGGGGGAAGGAAGAACAAATGAGCAGGAGGGAGGGGAAAGAAAAGGGGGAAAAGAGGGTAAACAAGGGAGGGAAGGGTAGGCTGAAAGAAAGCAGAAGGTAGGGTGGGGAGGGGAGGGCAGGGAGAAGGGGGAGGGAGAGGATACATTGAGAGAGAATAACAGAACTCCTACAAAAAAGCAGTTGCCAATGAGAGCATGCACTGTGACCAAGGACTAGAGAGCAGGTGGGAGTGAGCTGAAGGAATGACCTAAAATTAGCAGCGAGCCCTCCCGGTCCCTGTGCCCCACAGGTACTTAGAGGAGGAGATCCGGCAGAAGGTTGGGACCTTCCGGCAGATGCTGATGGAGAAAGAGGGCGTACTGACCAGGGAAGACCGGCCTGGGGCCCACATGTGAGTATGCCTGGTGACAGAGAGGGAGGGGGCATCTCATGCTGCAGCTGGGTGCCTGGGCGGTGAGGCTTGTCCATTGCGGGCTGGGGTGAGTGAAGGAGAGTTCGTGGACTCTGTTCATAGGAAGTTCTGACCTGAACCAGAGTACATGTACACACCTGAGGTCCCCGAGAGCCATTTATTGCCCACCTGGGTCCTGTATAGGTCAGCAGCAGGAGGGCCCAGATGTCAGACCAAGGATCGTGGCTACAAACCAGGGTGCGTCAGAGATGTTCAGACCCCAACATTGTCCCTGACTGACAGTGTGACCACAGGCAAGCTACAACTTAATCTGTGGGTTGGTTATTCCCACCTGTGAAATGAACTCCAGAGTAAGCGTGTAATGTGTCCTAGAAACCCAAATGCCAATGGGCACAGGGTTGGCTCGGTGGGAGAGCACCTGCCTAGAAGACCCCAAAGAGGGGCTGGGGCCTGGCTCAGTGGTAGAGCACCTGCCTAGAACTCCCCAGTGAGGGGCTGGAGTGTGGCTCAGTGGTAGAGCACCTGCCTAGAATCCCCCAGTGAGGGGCTGCAGTTGTGTGGTGGTAGAATGCTTGCCTTGAAGCCTCCGGTGTCGAGTTGGGGCTCAGCATTAGAGCACTAGCCTAGCATGCTGGAGGTCCTAAATTCAAGCATGGGAACTAAAAATAAAGAGTATAGAAAACGGTGCATAGCCGGGTGATGGTGGCGCACGCCTTTAATCCCAGCACTCGGGAGGCAGAGGCAGGCGGATCTCTGTGAGTTCGAGACCAGCCTGGTCTACAGAGCTAGTTCCAGGACAAGCTCCAAAGCCACAGAGAAACCCTGTCTTGAAAAACCAAAAAAAAAAGAAAAAAGAAAAAGAAAACGGTGCATGTTGAATTGGAGAGATGGCAAAAGATATCCCATCCCCACGCCAGAAAATTACTCAGTTAATACAGGATACAGTCTGAGGGTAACCCCCTTGCTAATGATCCTTTTCTACTCAGTTCTGAGGCTGTGCAAGAGGCTGGGGGAAAGGTTTCTGGTCTTTCTCTCGCCAGTGGAACCAGTTCAAGAGCAAGTATCTTCCTGAATGCCCAAATCTATCTACTTTAGTTCCACCAAAACCTAATCAGTGATTCTAGATTCTGAAACAGGAGGAATGTCATGCTATATAGTGAGCTCAAGAAAAAGGAAAGAAAGAAAGAAAGAAAAAGAAAGAAAAGAGGGAGGGAAGAAAGAAGGAAGGAAGGAAAGAAAAAGAAAAGAGAAGAAACACTCTCTGAGGCTCTATGAGCAGTTAATGATTG
This sequence comes from Microtus oregoni, assembly GCF_018167655.1. Taxonomy (NCBI): domain Eukaryota; kingdom Metazoa; phylum Chordata; class Mammalia; order Rodentia; family Cricetidae; genus Microtus; species Microtus oregoni. Next base: position 8,143,014 of record NW_024543062.1, on the reverse strand, counting down.
CTAGGGAAAGAAGAGAGATTTTTTTAACACGTATTTACTCTCTCCATGTGTACACATGTGTGTGTGTTTGCATGTGTGTACTTATGTACTTATACAAGTGTGTGTGCATCTGCATGAGCATGAGAGTGTACATGCATGCCAGGGTGTGCTTGTGGAGATCAGAGGACAACTCCTGGGAGTTACTTTTCTTCTTACACCATGTGGGTGCTGAAAATCGAACTCAGGTCACCAGACTTGGCAGTGGGTACCTTTATCCAGAGACTCATCTTGACGGCCAATGAAAAATAACATTTTCATGGGGCTGGAGAGATAGCTCAGCAATTACTGGCTGCTCTTCCAGAGGACCCGGGTTCAATTCCCAGCACCCACATGGCAGCTCACAACTGCCTGTAACTCCAAGATCTGACACCCTAACACAAACATACATGCAGGCAAAACACCAATGCACATGAAATAGAAATAAATTATTTTTTGAATTTTTCTTTAATGATGTACCACTGTTGAGACACAGATGCTTCTATAAATAATTCCTCACTTGTGATCCTCGATGCAACCTTAATGCAACTTATTGGGTCACCAAAGAAGGGAGCAGAGGCCGGAGAGACGGCTCATCAGTTACGATCCATAACTTCCCTTGCGGATCCAAGTTCTGCTCCCAGTTCCCTTGTTGGTCTGCTCACACCTGCCCGTAGCTCCAACTCCAGGAGATCCAATGCCCACTTCTGGTCTCCCCAGGCATTGGCACACGTGCACACACGCACGGTGCACACACACACACACACACACACACACACACACACACACAACCTAGAGCCTCTCATGAGAATAAAAATGCCCCTTTCCTCCTTCATCTCCCATAAGTAAGAAGGACAGGCCTTCTGGGTTTTGCCTTTTCTACCTTCTTTTTTTTTTTTTTTTTTTTTTTTTTTTTTTTTTAAATATTTATTTATTTATTATGTATACAATATTCTGTCTGTGTGTATGTCTGCAGGCCAGAAGAAGACACCAGACCTCATTACAGATGGTTGTGAGCCACCATGTGGTTGCTGGGAATTGAACTCAGGACCTTTGGAAGAGCAGGCAGTGCTCTTAACCACTGAGCCATCTCTCCAGCCCCCTTTTCTACCTTCTAACATGTTCTCGGTGACAACCCTCCAGCTCAAACCAGTCTGCATTACTCTTAGCACCTTCCTTTGTGGTCTCCTCTCTGTTCACATAACAACATGTTCAATCAGTGTGTTATTTTAAAACAGGGTGGTGTGTGTGCATGTGTGCGTGTGTGTGTGTGTGTGTGTGTGTGTGTGTGTGTGTAACGCGTGCCCCAAGATAGCCTGGAATTTGCTATGTATCTGGAGATAACCTTGAACTTCTTTTTTTAAAAATTTATTTATTTATTTATTTACATCCAGGCATAGTGGCACACACTTTTAATCCCAGCACTCAGGAGGCAGAGGCAGGCAAGGTCAGTCTGGTCTACAGAGTGAGCTTCATGACAGCCAGAGCTACATAGTGAGACCCTATCTCAAAAACAAACAAACAAAAAGATTTACTTTTAAGGTTATGTGTGTGTGTGTGCTTGCATGTGTGCATGCACATGCATGTGCATGTACTCACAAAAGCCAGCAAGGAGCGTCAGATTCCCTGGAGCTGGAGTTGCAGGCAGTTCTGAGCCACTTAACACACATGCTAGGAACCAAACTCGGTTCTCTGCAGAGCACAAGTGCTCTTAACCACCAAGTCATCTTTCTAGCCTGACTTTGAACTTTTGTTCCTCCTGCCTCCACCACCAGAGTGCTGAGATTCTAAGTGTGCATGACCACACTCAATTTTGTGCAATGCTGGGGGTGGAATGTAGAACCCAGTACATGTTAGGCAAGCATGTACTCAACTTGCTTGAAGTTTATCCCCGCCCTGAGAACCAGATCACTACTGGTTTAACTAATGCAGTGCAGCTTCCCCAGTTTTTACACAAAGCTGCAGTTTCCTTACTCATGTAGTAAGCCTTCTAGCTCGGTGCCTACAACGCCAGTGTTTGATGGCACGTGCCTGTAATCCTAGCACTTGGGAGGCAAGAGGCAGGAGGATCAGAAGTTCAGTGCTATGGGTGGCAGAGGCAGGAGGTTCTCTGGGGCTTGCTGACAGCCAACTTAGTTCCAGGTTTAGTGAGAGACTCTGACTCCAGAAAATGAGACAGTGATAGAGAGAGACACTGCTGCCCTCCTCCTACCATTGTGCCCATGCACACAGGCACCAACACCCACCCACACATGCACACATAGCCCACATACATATACACCACACGCATTCACACATAAACCGGCAATAAAGACATTAATAATAGAACTGCAGCAACTACACCCAGCCTTGCTCACCATTCAGAGGCTGGGGGCTGTCCGCGGTGCTGAAACCGAAGGCTAAGGGGGAGAAAGGCTTGTCACTGACCGCATACCTTCCTAGGAACTGGCCTCTGAGCCAGTTTTCACATCTCTGATGTATAAGTGAGAGAGACAGACACTCCACACATCTGTAAGGATTCTAAATCTAAGGATACCATTCTGGCTGCTGGATCCCAGCTGTACCACACCCCAGCAATATGGCTTGGGCAGACCCTGACTTTTCTGGCTCTTCATATCTTTATATTTAAAATGAAGATACTGATGCCCATCTCATAGGCTAGCCCGGTGGTAGAGCACTTGCCTAGAATCCCCCAGGGAAGGGCTGGTGTATGAATGAGCCATAGAGTGCTTGCCTAGAACACCCCTCTCCCAGTAAGGCTCTGAGGGCATGGCTCAGCTCTAAAGCCCTTATGTAGCATACAGAAGACTCTGGTTTCCATCCCCAGCATGAGAAAAACACAAATGAATGTCAGTGTGAGGATCAACACCTGGCACACGGCAAACACACATCACTGCTAGGTGGCCACCGCCATCTTCTGTGTACTGCCAACAATACCATATGCTCAATTATCTTTGACTTATTTCCTTCTGCTTGACTGTCTCCACGCTGCCTACCAACTGCCAACTGTCAGACTCTGTACAGCCCCCAGTTCCCGCATTTATGCCTAGGCCTCCAAATTTGACCTTCCATGGGTTATAGACTACTGTTTGGGGGCATGTTAGGTAAGTTCCTACAGTTAATTGACAAGCGTAGGTGGTGGGAGGGTTGGCTCAGTGATTGGAAGTATTAGCTTCTCTTCCAGAGGACCCAGGTTCAATTCCTAGCACCCACATGATGGTTCACAGCCATCCCTAACTTCAGTTCCAGGGGATCTGATGTCCTCTTCTGACCTCTCTGGGCTTAAAGCATGCATATGATGTACACATACACAGGCAGGCAAAACAATCACATACAAAATAAAATAAATAAATTTAATTTTAAAAATTAAACAATGGAGGCATGCCCAGCATAAAAGGGCTCCACCCTGAGAGCCTTTGGGGTCACTAGGGGATCACACTGGCTTCACGACAGAGGAGGCATCGCTCCTAGAAAGCGGCCGCTCCTCACCCTTGGGTTAACGGGCTGATTCGAGTCATCATTTCTTGTGACAATCTTCTCTCCACACCGTCATCAGAATATTATACTGCTGGCACGTCTAGAAATGACCCGCCAGAAGCCAGAAGGATTTGGCCAGAAAACAGAATATGATCCATGTTATTTGGACACATTTCCCTGGAAACGTTGGAAGGTGCATCCCTTGGGTGTTGGGAGCTCAGTCTGTTTGTTACCTTTCCAGACCTGTGGTCCAAGTACATGACACAGACAACTCGGGCTGCTTTGCTCGTGGTATCGGAGGGTTAATTCGTTGTGAAATAGATGGCATACACCACTGCAGCCAGAAACTAGCAGAGAGAAAAGAAAGAAAGGGCAGGAAAAGTCCGTCAGAGACATTCCCCACAATGGCCCATGTCCTTCAATTGGCCCCGCCTCCCAAAGTCCACAACCTCCCCATAGCCTTGTTTATTTACACTGTGTGTGTGTGTGTGTGTGAATATATGCGTGTTCCATGGCATGCATACGGAGGCCAACTTGTAGGGATCGATTCTCTCTTTCCACCATGTGGGCACGAAGGGTTGAACTCAGGTCAGCAGACTTGGCAGCAAGTGCAAAAGTGCCTTTGCCTTCCGAGCCATCTCGCCAGTCAGACACTGTTCCAAAAGACACACACACACACACACACACACACACACACAGAGAGAGAGAGAGAGAGAGAGAGAGAGAGAGAGAGAGAGAGAGAGTTGTGGTTATATAATATATCGAAGTGCTTGGGAAAGCAGGCTTGCAGAGGCAATGTTTACAATCTACTTTCTTACACAGTGTGAACAAAATCCAGTCATTTTCTCAACACGTCTAATTTTAGACGTGGTGTGACCTCCCTGTACCTCATCATTTTATCTGTGAGATAGGAATTTTAATGATGGTTCCATGTCAAAGGCTTGTTCTGAATGCTCAATGATTAAATGAGATAAATACATGGAAAGTATTCGCTATACTGTCTGGCGCCCGGACTAGCAATTATCATAATAGACATAGGATGGATGTTTGCCCTGCACCGTGAGGCACGAGATAAAGAATGCGACCCTGATCCTCTCCTGTTCTGCCATCGCCTGTGTAAGGCCAGGTGGCACAGTGGACAAGGAGAGAAGAAAGACCCTTAGCCCAGAACCCCACCACTATCTCGGCTCCCTCCTCTGCTGTTTGGACCGATATGCTCCTGGCTAATGGAAAACAAACATAATTAAGCAAAGAGTGGTGGCACACCAGCCAGTGAGATGGCCCAGTGGGTAAAGGTGTGTGCCATTGAGCCTGATGACCCAAGTTTGATCCCTGGGGCTGACATAGTGGATAAAGAGAATAAAATCACCAGACAGTAGTGGTGTACGCCTTTAATTCCAGCACTTGGGAGGCAGAGGCAGGTGGATGTCTGTGAATCCGAGGCCAGCCTGGTCTACAGAGTGGGTTCAAGGACAGTTAGGGCTACACAGAGAAATCCTGTCTTGTAAAACAAACAAACAAACAAAAAGAATAAAATCCAGCAAGTCAGCTCTACAGACACATTGTAGCACACATACTCACACCACAGACACACACACACACAATAAATGTAATAAAACTTACCCCAAACTCTCTTTTTTATTAAAAAAAAGTTGGCATGAAGAATAGCCAGTGAGAAGCAACCTCGTGTGTGTGTGTGTGTGTGTGTGTGTGTGTACATATATGTGGAGGCCACAGATAACCACTGGTATCTTCCTCAATTTCTATCTACCTTATATTTTCTGACAGAATCTCTCACTGGCTGGGAGCTCACCAGCCATATTCCAAAGATCCTCCTGTCTCTCCCTCCCGGGTGCTGGGATTACTTGAGCACACCCTTACACCAGTTTTTTTCATGGCTTCTGGGGTTGAAACTCGGGTTCTCTTGCTTGCATAGCAAGCCCTTTGCTGACTGAGCTATCCCCCCATCCCCCCTCTGCTTTGAGTTTCTTTGAGAATGGGTTTCATGCAGTTTAGACTGGCCTCCAACTTGCTGACCTCCCGATCCCCCTGCCTCCACCTCCCAAATGCTGGGATCCCAGGTGAGCGCCACTGTGTCTGACTCAATGCACCCTTTCATGTCCTAGCCAACTGTCTATGCCTATGTTGGTCACCTCTATGGTGGAATGACACTCCCAATTCCTATTCCATGGACATGATGAGCCATCAGCTAGGTGACAAGCATGGATTTAAGAGCAAAACATGTTAAGTAAGTCTAGTGTCCTGCGCACGAGGCCACAGCAACACAATAAAAGTTAAAAAGTAATGTTAATAAATGGGCTGGGGAGATGGTAACTCAGTGGGTAAAATGCTTGCTGCAAAAGTGTGAGGAGCTGCATTTGGATTCTCGGCACTCACATAAAAGCCATGTGTGCCAGTGAGCATCTGCAAGCTGAGCACCAGAGGTGCAGAACCACATGGTCCCAGGGTTGCTGGCTAACTAGTTAGTCCCAACAGAGATCTCCAGGTTCAGTGAGAGACCTTGTCTCCCAAAACTAAGGCAGAGGGGCTAGAGAGATGGCTCAGAGCATGTGTCATTCTTGCAGAGAACCAGGATTCGGCTCCAGCACCCACCTGCGAGCTCACAATCATCCCTAACTTCAGTCCCAGGGGATCTGATGCCCTCTACTGGCCTCTGCAGGCACTGCTTGCACGTGGTGCATATATATCTATGCAGGCAAAACAATCATACGAATGAAATAAATTTCTTCAAATAAAGTTGAGAGTTATATAGGAAGACACCTTGGAGATGGAGCCATCAGAGAAGGAAGCACAAGAGAAGGGGACGAAACTGGGAGCAAGGGGCACATGAAGGATATTCGGGGCCAGCCTAACTGGGCAGTTACAAAGACCAGAGAGGTCCTGTATCAGGCATGGCCCAAAGGGAGCAACTTGATTTTGTAAATAGCCATCATCGTGTTCAAGTCTGTATTCGCTGAAGCTCCCACCTCCCACCAGCTCACCCATGAGCGACTGGAGCTGCCCTTGCCTTTACCAGTTTCACTGAAGACTGTGTTTTGCATGTCAGGCATTTGTGTGGCTGGGGAGCTGTGTGGGCGGTGATGGACCTTAGAGCGCAAGGGGGCTGGACACGTCAGAGGAGGGAGACAAGGACAGAAGGGAGGGAGTCACCCGTTTCAAGATGAGGAAGAGCAGAGAGGTTTGAATTAAGGCATGTGAGGGTGTTGGTTCTGTGGAGGCAGAAGGATCACACTATTCTCTCTTTCATTCCCCCAAAAAGCCTCCCAAATATGTGTCGTGGCTCCAAGGCTGTCAGGGACAACCTAGTGTTTACAAACTGGTCATAATTATTGTTTTTCAATGTGCTAGGGACTGGTTTCAGGGTCTCACACTAAAGCAGAATTTTACCACTGAGCCACACCCCAGCCCCTCACTGGGGGATTCTAGGCAGGAGCTCTACCACTGAGCCACACCCCAGCCCCTCACTGCGGGTTTCTAGGCAGGGGCTCTACCACTGAGCCACACCCCAGCCCCAAATTGGGGGATTCTAGGCAGGGGCTCTACCACTGAACCACACCCCAGCCCCTCACTGGGGGACTCTAGGCAGGGGCTCTACCACTGAACCACACCCCAGCCCCTCACTGGGGGATTCTAGGCAGGGGCTCTACCACTGAGCCACACCCCAGCCCCTCACTGGGGATTCTAGGCAGGGGCTCTACCACTGAGCCACACCCCAGCCCCTCACTGGGGAATTCTAGGCAGGGGCTCTACCACTGAGTCACACCCTAGCCCCTCACTGGGGATTCTAGGCAGGGGCTCTACCACTGAGCCACACCCCAGCCCCTCACTGGGGATTCTAGGCAGGGGCTCTACCACTGAGCCACACCCTAGCCCTTCACTGGGGGATTCTAGTCAGGGGCTCTACCACTGACCCACACCCCAGCCCTTCACTGGGGGATTCTAGTCAGGGGCTCTACCACTGACCCACACCCCAGCCCCTCACTGGGGGATTCTAGTCAGGGGCTCTACCACTGAGCCACACTCACAGCCATCCTTTTACTGTTCAATTTGAGAGCATGTTTCCTCTAACTCTCCTGAGCTGATATAGGCATGAGCATTCACAAATGCAAGCATACGCTCGCACCCACGTGTGTGCATGTATGTGCATGTAGAAGTCACAGGACAGTGGAATGTCCTTCTCTATTTTTCTCCACCTGAGTTTTTTTTTTTTTCAGCAGAGTTTCTCTGTAACTGGTACTCATCACGTCTGTTGGGCTGGCTAAAGCACCAGGGCTGCTCTTCCTCTGTGTGCTACCATGCCTGGCTTTTATGCAGGTGCTGGCAATCCGAACTCCAGTCTGATGGCTGTGTGATAAGCTATCTGCTGAGACCCAGCCCTTTTATTTCTTACTTTTTAAATTGATTTTTGAGAATCAAAGGGAAGAGAAAGGAGAGGGATAGAGAATGCGTATATCACAGCATGTGTGTTGGGGGTTCAGGACAGCTCACAGGAGTCAGTTCTCTCCCTCCACCATGTGGGCACTAGGAATTGAACTCAGGCTGTCAGGCTTGAATGCACAAGCCTTTAGCTATTGAGACATCTTGTCGGTCATTAGTTAGTTAGTTATTGAGACAGGGTTTCTGAGGGTTGGTTCAGGATTATCCTGAACTTGCTATATAGCCCAGCAGACTTCAAACCTGGGGTCCTCCTGACTCCTCTTCCTGTGCTGGGATTACATGTGCCACCATGCCTTGCTTTAGCCTCCCTGCCCCCCCCCCACGTCACCACAGCCAGTCTCCCTCCCTTCCACCGTTTCTGTGCTGTTCCCAAGTTCCAGGAAGAGGCCTCTGTGATGAGTAAGCCAGCAGATGTCCCCTGCAAAGTAATCGCTGCTAGGGAATGCCCGGGTCATGGACCAGGCCTGTGTATCAGGAGCCTCGGATGGACAATCTTCCTTAATCCTCTGCTCCAAGCCAGAGGATTCTCTTTTCCTGTGTAGATAAGGTCCCCGGCGGTTAGCCAAAATAGTCATTTATAGATTCAAATCTATTTTGAGAACTCAAAGCTGGTACCCTTGTCCTGGCTTCCCTCCTCTGTACGGGAAGGGGTGAGTTGTGTGTGGACGGCCTCCAAGAGAGAGGGCGTGGGTGTGGGTGTCCTGCTGAAGTCAGGGAACTGTCCCCACCAGCACAGATGATGAGGGAGATGGAGATGAGGGGAAGGGGCTGCTCTGGAGCCCATTACTGTGGAGACAGGTCTGTGGAAGGTCATTTGTAGTCTCGGTCAATTTAAAAATATAAAAGGAAGAAAGAAAGAAAAAGGAAGAAAGAGAAAGGAAGAAACTTGGGGTTACTGAGAGGGCACAGAGAATAAAGAGCCACCCCTAACTCTCTGAGTTTGCTCCCGAGTCCACACGACGGAAGTAGAGAAGGGATGAGAGCAGGCTGTGTCGGACCTTCACATTCACAGCTGTGCATGTGAGCCCACTCCCGCACATAAGTAAAGAAATAAATGTTACACCGGGCGGTGGTGGCACACGCCTTTAATTCCAGCACTCGGGAGGCAGAGGCAGGCGAATCTCTGTGAGTTTAAGGCCAGCCTGGTCTACAAAGCGAATTCCAGGACAGCCAGGACTGTTATATAGAGAAACCCTGTCTTGAAAAAAAATTGAAAAAAGGAAAAAGGAAAAAAAGAAAGAAAAGAGAAAAAAGGAAAACACTAAAAAAAAAGAAGCAAAAAAAAAGGGGGGAGAAGAAAAATACTCCAGTTTTTTTTAAAAAGAATTCTTAAGTTGAAGAAGAGGCTCAGTTAGGGGCCTACTCAGGTCCCAGGTCACACAATGGTTTAGCGACAGAGCGACAGGACAAGGGCTCCTGTGAGTCCCTCAGACGAATGAAATGACTGGATAGCTCTTCTTCCCTGAGGACCAGGCAACCACAAACCAGGCATCGGCAACAGAGGACGCCTGGGGGCGGGGGCGCTGTCAGAGGAGCTGGGAGCCTGAGCCTGGAAGGGAGTGGATTCGGAGCTGGAGGCGGCGGAGAGCTGAGGCCCCCACCCTCACCCTCACCCTCCGGCGCCAGCCGTGATTGATGAAGACAACCGGCAGCTGGAGCTTCGAAGCTCAGAAGGCCTCTGGAGGCTGCGGAGGGGGGAGGGGGAGGAGAGGCTATGAATATTTCAGGGGCTGAGGCCAAAGCTGAAGGAAAGAGAAGGGAAAGGAGGTGCAGGCGGAAGAGGGTGAGATCAGGGATCTGGAGAAGCAGATGTCAGTGATGGGGGAGGGGCTCTTTGAAAGAGTAGGGAATCCTGTGAGGAAAAGGGAGGGCAGTAGGGACACCAAGATAGGACAACAGGGCTAATGGTTCCTAGGAGGAGACTTGGTGAAGGGTAAGAAGGCGCTCAATAAATGGGACGGATCTAATTGTTTCGTTGTTGAGATCTCAGGCTACCCAGATGACCTGGACCATCCTATGTATCTGAGGATAGCCTTGAACTCGTCCCGCCTTCACCTCCCAAGTACTGGGATTACAAGAGTGCCCTACCACACCCAGTTGCACAGGGAACCCTGGGTTTCATGAAATCTAGGCGAGCATTCTACCAACTCTACATTCCTGGTTTTTTGGTTGGTTTGGTTGTGCGTGCGTGGGAGGGTGTGTGGGGGGGTGTGCGCGTGTGTTACTGGGGCTGGAACCCAGGGCTTCCCTACAGGCCAGCGTTAAACAGCTGAGTCCCGGCCGTCGAAGCTGCGGCCCCAGCCATTTATCTGATTACTTATTCTTAGCTAGGTTGGTCCAACAGCCCTTGAACTTGAATTCTTTCAGCTTCAGCATTCCTAATAGTTGACGTAACAGGCCTGCACTACCAAGCTAGAGGGTTCTTTCTCTTTGCAAACCACTACCGAGGAGCCTGGGCTACTCGAATCTTCATCAGAGCCTCCAGGACTGAGGATGGCAAGCCCCCTGGTCTGCAAGCACCTCCCCCTATCCCCAGCCACATATAACCCAGAGGATATAGGCCCGGCCATGGCGCCATACCCAGGCTGCAGCAGCTGGAAGTCATGCCTCGGAGGCGAATGAGCAGCGCCTGTCTTTCCTTAGCATGGCAGAGACCCCGCGGAGGATGGACGGCTTGGAACCGGGCCTGGAGTACCCACCCTTCGATGAGGACGACGGCCCGGTGGATTGCGACTGCCCGGTCGCCTGCTACCGCGGGCACCGGGGGTACAGGTAAGCGGTCGCCGCGGCGGAGGGAAGGGCAACACGGGGCCGCCTCCCTTACCGCCCCTTCTCGCCCAGGACCAAGCACTGGTCCAGCAGCTCCGCATCGCCCCCTCCCAAGAAGAAGAAGAAAAAGAAAGGCAGTCATCGGAGGAGCCGGTGAGAGCTGCGCATGGTCCTAGGGCAAGGCGGGGAGGGGCCTTGAGGATGTGGGGGGGGGACACAGATGCTACACCTGGGATCCGGGAACCTAAACCAGCTCCACCCACTTGAAGCCCTATCCTGAAGGCTAACCCCTCCATCTCTTAGCCCCGCCCACTCGCTAAGCCCTGCCCCACTCTAAGCCCCACCTCCACTGGGCATAACTCTCCTCCCACTGTTCAAGTAAACCCCATCCCAAGTGTGGGTGACCCTGGGAAGGGGATCATTACTGGCCCTCAACTACAACTCCCCCGTTTCTATGTCCTCCCCCTCCTCTGTCCTGGGGCCACTAGCTAGCTAATCGCGTCCATCTGTCTGTCCTTTCTCTCTGGCATCCACCTTCAGCAAAAAGAGGAGACTAGAGTCAGAATGCAGGTCAGTGATGGGGGAAACAGAGACGGGGTGGGGGGACCTGGGGCCCAGGGTGGAGGCACTTGTGGGTGGGAAAGGAAGACACAGCGGCCTGGCACCTCAGGGGTTGAACGCTGAACTTGCCAGCGCCAGCGTTTGCATACCTGACCCAGAAATCCCAAGGGCTGGGGACACTCAGAGCCGGTGAGTTAGCCTAGTGAGAGGCCCTGTAAGGAAACCAGACCAGAAGAAACATTTCTTCTTTCTCCCTATACATGACAGGGGCACACTCTCATGATCCCACCACTTGAGAGACCGAGGTAGAAGAACCATGAGTTCACGGCTAGCCTGGGCTACACAGCAAGGCTTGTCTCCAAAATGAGCAAACAAAAATAACCAAATAAATAACACCACAAACAAACCAAAGAGCAGGCTCCCTGGCCGGCCTAGCCAAGGTGGCATGTCTCAGAAGTCAGAGAAAGACCCCAACTCAGAAAGCACAGGGGCAGCTGGGCAGTGATGGCGCAGCCTTTAGTTCCAGCACTCAGGAGGCAGAAGCAGGTGGATCTCTGTGAGTTCAAGGCCATCCTAGTCTATACAGTGAGCTCCAGGAAAGCTAGAAAGGAAGAAGGGAGGGAGGGAGGGAGGGAGGGAGGGAGAGGGAGGGAGGGACGGAGGGAGGGAGGGAAGAAGGAAGTAAAGGAGAGAGAGAGAGAGAGAGAGAGAGAGAGAGAGAATAGGGGGCTGGTGACAAGGCTCAGCAACCAAAGAAACTGTAGCCAACCCTGATGACCTGAGTAGAGTCACCAGGACCTACCTAGTGGAAGAAGATCACGCACGCACACACACACACACACACACACAAATACACACACACAAACATACACGCAGGCACACACAAAGGAGAAAGGGCGACTGAGGGACAGGCAATAGTATCAATTTAGGGGTTTTTGGCTTTCTATACAAGAGACTTTGGGTTTCATACCCTGGGACCTCTTCCCGGCTTCCATACCCCAAGTCCCTTCAGCCATACCCATCCTCTCCTATGCACCCCCAGCTCACGAGTGCCCACCCCTATCTTCACAGCTGTGGGAGTGCTTCCCCCCTGCGCAAGAAGAAGAAGGGTGTGAAGAAGCACCGCCGAGATAGGTATTCTGCCCTCTCCTCCCCACACCCCTGCCCCTGCAGCTTGTCTCTGGGCTCAGGACCTGGGCTGTGCCCCTCGGTGGCCTTTCCCAGGGAGACTCAGAAGAATTTGTCTATCGCCCACAGGTCTGATTCTGGGTCCCGGAGGAAGAGGCGATACAGGTTAGCTATGCTTTCCCGAGCAGGCACACAGAGGTTGCCAGACTCCCTGAGAGACCAAAGCCACGAAGGGGGGGGAGGGTGCCGAGTCCAGTCCCATATTCCACACCAGCGGTTCGAGCACAGGTCGGCCTTTGCCTGCCTCAGTTCAGCTTCCGTGTAAAAGCCCTAAGTATGTTCAGAAAGAGCTGAAAGCCGTGGCATAGTGGAAGCATCGGGACCCCGAATTGCAGGGAAAGGGGCAGGCCAGGACAAAGCATTTCTGTGAACTGAAATGGCTCAGTGGGTAGAAGATGGGGGTGGCCAGGCTGGGGCTAGCCCTGGAGTTTCTGGCACCTAGGTTGTTAGCCTTCTACAGGGCTGACTGCCAGGCGGCCATGGTACTGGCTTCTGGGTTGACTGGAGGAAAAGAAGAAGCCAGGCAGAAGTTAATAAACTCAGTATCAGGGATCAAAAGGTGTAGCCCAGGGGGACTGGAGAGATGGCTCAACGATTAAGAGCACTGACTGCTCTTCCAGAGGACCCAAGTTCAATTCCCAGTACCCACATGGCAGCTCACAACCATCTGTAACTCCAGATCGAAGGGACCCAACACCCTCGCACAACATAAAGGCAGGCAAAACACCAATGCACATAACTTAAAAAAAAAAAAACAAAAAACCAACTGTAGGCCAGTTGTGCCCTTACTCCTCCCTACAACCCTGACTAGGGACAGAGTCTCCAGGCCCTTCCCTTGGAGGAATTTACCAAAGGCCATTCATACCTGGGAGTATGGAAATAATTCCACCCTACCCTTCCTCTTTTCCCCATTTCTGCCCACTTTCTCCCTCCCAGGGTGGAAGGATGGTGTGGGCTTCTGCTGCCCCCTAGTGGCAACTATCCTATGTACAGCCCCGATTACCAGGACGGCGAGCTAGTCGCCCCCCCTTTTTTGTTGTTTTTTTCTTTGGTTTGGTTTGGTGTTTGAGCTAGTCCCCTTTACATCAGCTTCTCTGTGGAACTGACAACCAAAGCAAGCTGAACCCCTCTATGCCAGCCCTTTCCTAAATCTTGTTGTATTTGTTTGGGATGGGAAAGGATTTCGTGGTATCAGAGTAGTTGCTACATGGGGATAAGAGATCTCCAGTGAGATCCTGTTTATATGGAAAGCAGAAGGTTACAAACTGGACGTGCATGGCTTGGTGGTAGAGGGCCCACTTATATGTGAACTCCACGGATTCTGCCCCAGCACCACATACATGCACACCCCTCTGCATGAAGCCTGGCCATGTGCCAGGGCGGTTTAGGTCTCAGAGGAGCAAACTGGAGTTCCTTGTCCAGCTCAGCTGGAATCCAGAGCTCTACGGTCACTCTGGTCGCTCTGCAGCCACGGTGGTGCTCAGACCTGGTCTCTGCCTCCTGCAGATCTCGAAGCCTCAAGAGCAAACGAAAAGAAAAAAACAAAGAGCGCAAGAGGTAAGAACCCTTCACTCTCCTCCCCCTGCCCCAGAAAACCTGGCCTTTTAGCACCCCCAAAACCAACCTCCTGAACTTACCTAGACTCAAACCTCCAAGGGCAACTTGGGCTAAAAAGGATAGCCCCCCTAATCGTTCAAATGGGCTAGGGAAGCCCTGTGAGCCAGTGGCCACTTAGGACTGGTGGTGCTTAGTCTCCTTGCCACCCATCCATCCTTTCTGCCCTTTGACCTCTTTAACCCACACCCTCCATTCTAAGAAGACCAGGTAAAAGATGAGATGATCTTTGGAAGTTGGGGCTGTCACCAAGAAAAGGCTCTTTTCCCTAACTCTCTGATGACTTTTGGGGACCCTACACCCAGCCCCAACCCCATTTAGGTAATTTTTTTGTCGGAGCCTGTGCTGGGGGTGGGGCTGATCCCACAGTGACCTTCCTCAGTTACCCAAATCCCCGAGGTCAGGCCAGGCAACACCACGGTCAAGGTGGATAACATTTCAGTTCCGGCTGACTCCCCTTGCCCACACCAGGCCTCACGCTGAGTCCCCAGGCCGAAGGTCTCACCACCACAGCAGCATCACTTCCCACAGTCCCTCGGTGACCTCACACTACAGCGATTCCGGATCACCCAGCAGGTAGGCTGAACCCTGGGGCGGAGATTTAGCCCAGCTGGTAGGCTGTGTGCCTGGTGTGCACGAAGCTCTGGGTTTGACCTCCCCTCTCCCCAGGGTCATAATCCAAGTGTTGGGGTGCACGCCTTCAATTCCAGCACTTTAGAGATGGAGGTAGGAGGATCAGAAGTTCAAGGTCTTTCTAGACTAGACGTAGGGTTGAAAACCAGCCTGGGCTACACGAGACTGTCTCAAAAAAAAAAAAAAGTATTTAGTGTAACTTGGGGACGGAAGCGAGTGTTGTGTCCCCTAAGGGCCGGGGTGCGGGGGAGGTGGTAGTTCCCAGGACCGAAGTTCATCAGCCAGAAGCAAGCTAGTGCCCACCTGGAGGAAGAGCCTAAATGGGAATTCAAGGCAGTGCAGGGCTGGCTCGCTCGGGTTGCTCTCTCCGTGAAAGCGCGAGTTGGGAATCAAACAGAGGGGGCGTCCCACGCCGGCTCCCCCCCCATCCCTCCGCTCCCCCAGGCTGAGCCCCAAGCATCGAGATGACGGGCGGAAGACTGGCAGCCAGCGATCCAGCGGGAGCCGGTCGCCGTCCCCATCGGGCGGCAGCGGATGGGGGTCGCCCCAGCAGAACGGAGGCAGCAGGCAACGTAGCGGAGCCCACGGGGGCCGCCCAGGCTCAGCGCACAGCCCGCCCGATGTACGTACGCTTGGCTTTGCGGAGGGTTCGCCACTCCGCTTTCGCGGGCTGCGTCGTGCGGGATAGGGGCGGGATAGGGGTGGGGCCGTTAATGGGTCACCGGGCGACCCGTTCGACATTCTCTCCCTTCCCAGTCCTCCCTTGTGCTCTGCAAGGGGCATCGGGTGCCTGGAGTTACCTGGAATGCTCAATTGGATGTTGTTCCCACCTGGACCTGGTGGTCTGGTGAGGGGTTAGGGGTGGGGACCTGCAGGCCTGGGCCACTTTCGTGTTTGGCAAAGCGAAGGTCAGAGAAGGCCTGACCATAGGGATAGTTGGGATACGCCGCTGGAGGTGGACCGAGGTTTCTTGCCTTCCGGGGAACAGGTGTGGGCAGTAAATAGGGCAGTTAGGAACTGGAGAGAAGTGATTCAAACTCCAGTGGGTGTCACGTGACATCCAAGCCCTTACCCCTTCTCTAAGTCCTTTCCCTCCCCTAACCCCTCTTTAGCCCTTTCTTCTTCTCTTGGGACCTGCAATGAGCTTTTATTGTCCTTGGCCCCAGCACTGCCCAGTTTGGATTGGTGTCTCAAACCTGCCAACTTCACTTGCCAGGCTTGTTACTACCGAGACACCCAAAACACTCCTACCATTACGGTCCCTACCACAAAACTGTCCCCATCCATCCTAAGAAGGGACACAGTCACGTCTAGATCTTCAGGCAGGTGAGGTGATCGTAGGATCCCTAACAAAACACTAGACGTTTTTATTCCCAGCATGGGCCACACGAAGGTCTATAGACCCCATCTGTCTGCCAATGAGAGTATGAGGTTGAGGCCTCTGGAGGAGAGGGTGCTGCGGCCCTGACAGGGCCACTGGCTGTGCTCAAGAACTTGAGGTAGAATAGCTGGGTCCTTCCCACACCCGCGAAGCATTGCCCAAGATGCCTCCTCCGAGTGACAAACAGCCCCTCCCCAGACCCCAGGTTCAGCAGCTAACACGAACCTGTACTTGTCAGTTTCATTTTGCTTTTTTTGTTTATTTGTTTTCTTTCACGCCCTTCCTTTTCTGAACTACTCTTCCTCCTGTGGCGTCAGAGAGGAAGGCGAAGGGAGGTAGGGCACAAAGCTTTTGTTCTCAGGATTTCTGTGGGAAAGCCTGCCTCTAGACTATCCTAAAAGAATGCCTGGTTCTTGGCCTAGCTCCTGGGGCTTTGGTTAGGCCACCAGTCAAGGTCACTGATGTCCCTTGGATCTGTCTTGAGAGTGTGAGATGGCACAATGGGGTATCTTAAAGCAACCAGCAAGGGCTAGAACTGATGGGCTAACCTAAAAAGAAGCATGGCCATCCGAAACTTCCTGAGCACAGAGACTACCTGAACAGTCTCTCATCTGTGACCTCATTTAAGATCCCCAAACACAGGTTTGTTTTCCAAACCAGGGATGAAAGTAGGTCCCATCCTATTTCTGATCCCTTCTGTGGGTCTTGGGAATCTGAACAACCTCCCTGTCCACTGCTCCTTGCAACACACGTGTATATGTGTAAACAAAATGGATACAGTAACTAGACATGGGGGCTGGGGAAAGGAGACAAAATGGCAACAGTACAGCACTCGGGAGGCAGAGGCGGGCGGATCTTTGTGAGTTCGAGACCATCCTGGTCTACAGAGCTAATTCCAGGACAGGCTCCAAAGCCACAGAGAAACTCTGTCTCGGAAAACAAACAAACAAACAAACAAAAAAGGCAACAGTAACTAGATGACTGTGAAGGAGCCAGCAGTTGGTCTATGTAGCACTTTATATCTCCTGCCCAAAACTGGACTCCATTTTCACAGGGCCATGGGGGTTTACAGGTGCATTGTTTACTCCTATCACAACTCATAGCTCAGAATCTTATCCCTTACCTTTGCATCCTGCACAATCTGAGACTTTGAGCATCCCAGGTCTCCAACTTATGCTTGATCCTCTCTTTTCCTTTAAAAAAAAAAAAAGACTTTTAACAGGGGACTGTAATAGAGGCTAGTTCTCCTGTACCCAGGAAGGTGAGATGGAGGGAGGGCCGGGATGTCCATAACCTTCACCATTTTGAAAAAAGCTTTTGGGCATAAGTACTGGGGATAAGCTTGTGACACTGTCTTTAAGAAAAGGAGCGAGAAAGATATGGGAAAAAAAGAGAAGCTCAATGTTTTTTTTTAACCCCACCTATGTCTTTGTTTGTTTTTTAGCCTCCCATTTGAAACGTGGTAATACTATAATTCCATATCTTGTTTAGCTGAGGGGGGGGGAGTTTATGTCATTTTCCCCTGTTACTTTTTTTGTTTGTATTTCCTTTTTCTTGATTTAAAAAGAAAACAATTTTGTAATGTACCAAAATGCAAGCTATCTTTCTGGGTTTGTTTTGGGATTTGTTTTTCCTTTTCTCTCTCTTCTGTGTTCTAGAACTTTGCTTATGTGTGTGCGTTACTGTGGAAGCCTCTCTTCTAATGCAGAGATGATGTTTGAATCCCTAGTCTACATTAGTCATGCCCGTATCTTTATATACTTTCTTCTCTTGTGATCAGGATTTAAAAGAGAACACAACTCCAGAGGTGAATGACAGCTACACCGACAACACCTGCTTAGTAAGGAAGGGCAACTAGCCCTCTTGCTAACCCCAGGGGACATACTGGAGTTAGCTCAGGTTTTAAATGAACAACACTAGGGTTTCCGAGTCCATAGTCACTTGCAAGAAGCGAGTGACCACAGAGAGAAGGGACTTGTCCTGTGTCACTAATTGGGTGCTGTGGACAGGCAGGGGAAGCCAGTGTCAGGCCCTATGTCCTTAGAAAGCCCAGAGGAGGGGTCTGAAGGCAACTGCAAGTTTAACTCAGGTAAAGCTGTCCAAGCTAGAGTCTAGACTAGAGAGAAGCCCTGTTCTAGTTGGGGGACAAGCCATTGGTGTCTTTGCTCCAGACAATCCTCCATCTGAAAACAGAGCCATGACTGATGGTGTTCACATGAATCCTAGTGCCTGGAAAACTGATGAAAAAGGATAGCGAGGCCAAGGACAGACAACTTATCTGAGAACAAAAAGTCAGTATCAAAAAATTTAGAACAGAGAACCTGGGATGTAGCCTGGTAACAGAGTTCTGGCCTACCCGTGTAGTTCAATCCCTATAGAGAAAAAGGAAGAGAGTGGCGGACGGGGACTTGGCTGGCACTGTTTGCCTTGGACTGGCTCCCTAGCACCACATAAAATCTGGGGCTAGTGATGTACACCTGTAATCCCCGCACTTGAGAAGTAGATGCAGGAGAATCGGTTATTCAAGGACAGCCTCTATTACATACTGAGTTTGAGGCTATCCTATGCTACATGAGTTCCTGTCTCAAAAAGCAGTTAAATACGTCATAGGGAAGTCTTGGGCTGATCTGAGAGGCAAGATGCAGCTTCCAAATTAAACTTATAGTTGTTTTTCCTTTTAAATAAGTGGCTCCTGTCCTGCCCTCTCCATCCTCCCTGACTAGCCTTGTTTAACCAGCCTCTCTCTCTTTGTCTGGCCTCTCTATCCACCCCCCCCCCACTCTCTGCCCCCTCTTGCTGTGCCTGTTTATCTTCTCTTTCCATCTCTCTCCTCCTGATTTGGGCCTCTCTCCCAAGCTAATGCCCCTTCTCCATCCACCCTGTGGTTTCTGCATTTATTAACTGCTGCGTGCATGCCCTCCGGGGAGTTGGTTATGTAGAGAATTAAGAAAAGCTTGGCTTTTGGAGCCTGCAGCTAAAGATTTTAAAATAAGTAAATAAATAACGAATCTAACAGAGATGCCTGAAAAGTGGCCCCTTCCATCCCGGAGGCCCGACACCCAGAAGCCGCAGGGCAGGCTGTTTCCCCTCTGCAGGGGTCCATTTGGAATCACCACGTCCCGCATTCCCCGTGCAGACACTTTCTTGTCTTTCTTTTGTTGTTGCATCCCTGTCCCTGACCACTGAGAAGGTAGGTACCCCAGCTCAGCTGTGCACTTCCTCTCTCCCTCTCATCTCAGATGAATCCGCCCACTCTGCTTAGTTTGAATTCTCTCTCTCCCTCTCTCTCTTCTCACTCGGCTCTGAATTGATTTGTTTTTAATTTTCTCTTTCCTTTTCTTCCTTTAATTTTTCATCTGCACTTTCTCCAAACAAGCCACCTCCTAGCTGTCCCCTGGTCTATGGTTTGGTTTCCATCGCTCTCCCTCCCTAACCCCTGATGATTTTGCAGGTGCATCCCTCTCATCTCCCCTACCTCTGCTTCTTCCTATCCACCTCCTGATCCTGGTCCCCAAGGCCTCCTTCACTCTCCCTCCTTCTCATTTTGTTGGCTGAATGCATTTGTGTGTGGTTTAACATTCAGTCTCTGTGTCTCTTCCCATACTGTGTGCTTGGTGGGGGGGTGGGGGGGGAAAATTTGATTGCTACTGTCTGGAGTGGTTGCTGAACACCCTCACCCTTCATCTTTGCCAGCTCCTAGCTAGGGACTTTGGTCACACACACTCCAGTCCTTCAGGGCCCACCTAGACAGTAAGCAGTAGAAGAGTGGGCTCTGAGAACCTCTTGGTCTCCAGATCTGGAAGGGATTTCTGGCTGAAGATAAAATTCAAAGTTAAGTCCAATTGCAGCCTTTGGGGCTGACTAGGCCAGGCTGATCTCTAGACTTTGACTGAGTCTTTTTATGACGGCACAGTAGAACTCAGAGGTGCAAGTTTAGGGGGCCTGGGACACCAACCAGCATCAGTACCACTGAGATTCACAGCTCTGGGCTTTAGGTGTGATAATGGAATGGATTTAGAGTCTGGAGCAGGCACTAAACTTTGAGAACTTACTTGGCCAAAACTCTCTGGGATGATTTCAGAATGGGATAAAATCTTAGCTTACCTACCCCCCAGAACAAGGCCTCCTCCAAGTCCCCGGTGTCTTTTCTTCTTCTGGACTTCTAAATTGGAGCAGTTTAATAGTGTCTCTTGGTACAGAATGACACACAGGAGATGATCGCTAGTAGCCACAGTGACTCTGGACAGAGTGAGACTTGTGATCGCTACTCCTGTACTCAGCTGGCTGCTCGGAGAGTGGCTCCCTAGGGACATCACCACTCCACCCTTCCTCCACCCGCTTCCGGCTCTACCTGAAGGTAGCCACAGAAGTTTGAGCTTCCAATAGCCCAATGGCCACGTCCAGGTCATGGTAGTCCTCCATCTTCAACCTCGAGGAAAGCATTAGACACTTGTTCTATTGTGTTTATCCCAGGAAGGGTTAGGACAGTTCACTCCTCAGAACACTCTACCTATGGTGCTTGCTGGAAGGGAGAGGATGAAGTTGTTCTTCACCAGGGGGATAAGTACTGCTAGTCTGAAAAAGGGGTGTGTCCTAGCCTGATGAAAACTTGGAGACTCCACCCTTCAAGACCTCCTGGACCTCCACAAGGGGGCAAACATGGGAAGACGAAGGCAAGCAGGCGTAAGGCTTGGGATGCACAAGGGACACCATGGCACTCCAGGTGTTTCTTGTCCATCACACTGTCCCCTTTCCCCATCCTTCAGTTGTTTGTTCCCCTTGACCCTCAACTTTTTCTTAGACAAGTTAAAAATGATGTCATTAGCAGAGCCATGAAAACAAGTGTATAGGGCGCTCGCTTTGCAGGCATGAGGGTGTGAGTTCAAGCCCCAGAAACCACATTAGAAAGCCAGAGATGGTGGCCTGTGCTTCTACGCCCAGATCCGGGAAGACAGAGGCAGAGCAATCCCTGGGGCTTGCTAGTTAGTCAGCCTAGCTTGAATGACTAGCCCCGGGTCCTCAAAATAGCTCAGTGGATAAAGAAGCTTGCCACCAAACCTAATGACCAGAGTTCAATTCCTGGGACTCACATGGTAGAAAGAGAAAACCAGCCTCTTCAGGTTGTCCTCGGTATGAGTGAGAGTGTCCACACACACACACACACACACACACACACACACACACACGCACACACACCAATAAATGTAATTTAAATAATATATTAATTCTAAAAAAAATAAAAGAGGGTTGCTGACTCCTGAATAATGACACCCAAAATTGATATCTGGCCTCTAAATGCACACACATACAAATGCACCTGCACACACGTGCACACACACACACATGCACACACATACACACACATGCACACACAGAAAGGGAGGGAGGAAGGAAGGAAAAAATGAAATCAAGGAAGGAAGGAAAGAAAGAAAGAAAGAGGAAGAAGAACCTCAATATCCCCTGGCTTTCACTCGACCTCTAGGAAGAATGAGTCCTAACCAAACACAGCCTCTGGCAGGATCCTGGTACCTTTTCTTGGCAGTTTCTGGAAAGATGAATGGACTGACCTCCCCCAAGGACTCCCTGATAGCACTGTCTTCCCATCTCTGCTATCCTGGGCTGCAGGGGACTGGACCCTTCCCATCTGACCTCAGACCTTCTTCCCCTGTTCTGATCCTTTTAGTCTATTGGGGGCCATAGAAGCCAATCCTTTTATAAGCCAACCCAACAAAGATTCTGGTCATCCCGTTTTATCGGCAGGTAATCAGAGCCCACCTAGTATGAGACTTAGCATAAATTCTCATAATCAACTTGAATCCCTTCAAAGGGTTCTTGTACGAGGGTGAGGTCAGTAGGCTAAAGGAGTCAGAGGAGAGTGATGGGGAACTGAGACTTCAAGACATTACCAGGTAGGAAGCCACAATCTTGGCTTGGACTTCAATGGTTGGGTACAGAAACATACTGGGGTATTCATCTATCCAGTCCAGAACCTTTCTGCTCCTAATACTCTACCCAACTTCCAGTGTGATACAGTGGGAAGTCACGGAGGTTCTGCATGGGACTGGGGATATAATTCAGTCACCAGTGTTTGCCTAGCGTGCATGAAACATTGGGTTATAAGCCAGACATCTCTTAAACCCTCCTGGAGGTGGAAACAGAAAGAACAGAAGTTCAATGTCAGGCAACTTGTATCTACTGATACAGTAGTGACTTGACTGGGGGGTAAGCTGCCACCTTCTGGCTGAACTGAGTCTATCTTTAAAAAAGATTCTTTTTTTTTAGCTTAAAAAAAATTGAAAGTTCAAGGTCAAATTTTACTATATATTGAGTCCTAACTTAGCGATGCGGAATCCTGTTAAAAGAAAAGTGACAACTTAGGAGCTGGGACTGTAGCTCAGTGATAGAGCGACTTGCCTAGCACGCGTGAGGCTCTAGGTTCGTTCTCTAGTACTGATGGGGGGAAAAAGACATGGGAGGGGGGCTCTGCATGTCTATAGAAGGAACATCATAGACCTGACCTTCCTCCTTGATCCTGTTCCTTTCCTTGAGTCAGGTCTCTAGCTCAGATGCAGACTGTGGTCCTGATCACAATATGGTCCTTTACCAGTAGCCTTGCTGCCTCCCCTGACCAGAGTAGCCTTAAAGGAGGGGTATACGGTGACCCCGAGCTGTCGTTACCATGCATCCGTTCCTAAGGCTCCCTTACCTGATATCTCTATTTACTTAACAAGCTGACCACCCTGGGCATAGGATGCATCCGAAGATCCTAGAGATGTCTTTCTCGCTTGCCTCCTAAAAGGAAATTCAGTGAGAGAACCCTGGTACAGCCAGGGGACTGGGAGAAGTTGTCCGCTCGGGGTTGGGGAGGAGAGCTGAGGGTTCTCCTGGAGACTTCTGTTGAGAATGAAACTGTCTTTACAACAACCAGCCTCAAACCGGGCATGGTATAATCTGGGCACGTCATCCAACACTTGGGATGCAAAGACAGGGATGTTCAGGTATTCAAGGTTATCTTTGGTTACATAGAGAATTTGAGGCCAGGCTGGGCTACATGAGACCCTGTCTCAATTATTTTAAATGGGACTTGGGATATAGCTTAGTCAGTAGAGAACTTGGCTTGCATACATGTATCAAGTCCTGGATTCGAACCCCAGAACTGCGTAAGAACACCTGGAACCCCGGCACTCAGGTAGTAAAGTCGGGAGAATCAGCAGTTCAGTTATATCAAGAGTTCAGCGTTCCAGGCCAGCCTTAACTACATGAGACCTCATCTAAAATAAAACCAAGCCTCCAGTTTTCAGGAAGTGAAGACTGACCTGTGGGGCAAGTGACTGCCAGATCATACCCACTCTGGACACCTATGCCTGCCTCTGCTTTGGGTAAAAGACCAGCTCTCCCAGAAGTCTTCATGGCCTCACTGACTCCCACAGTGTGCTGACCAGCAAGGACTGGTATTCATAGATCACCTCAGCCATCAGTCACAAACCAGCAGTACATTTCCAGCGACGAGGCCCACTTCCTGGCTCTAGATCTTTGTTGGACTCTATGGAGCCCTTTAGAGAGCCGTCTGGGTCTCTGATCCCTTCTGCCAGAAACATCCAGAGCCAAGCAAAGGAAACCATAGTTTGTAATCTGTGGCAACAAGATATCCTGAAGGAGCCAAAGAGTCAGTTGAACGAACTCAGTTCAGACCCCTCCTGGCACCTGGAACGCCCTGATTGGCCCCGGCTCTTAGTGAGGCCAATTCTGCCTTCCTCAGCCCTTAATATTAAGAATTTACTATCATATTTTGTTGAAATTATGCCCAACATGGTGGTACACTTGCCTGTAATCCCAGCATTCAGGAGACTGAGGTAAAAGGATCTCAAGTTCAAAGCTGTATTGTAAGACCTTGTCTAAAACAAACTGAGCTAGGAATGGTATGCATTTGTAACCCTAGCATTTAAGAGGCGGCAGCTGTAGGATCAGGAGCCCAAGGTCATCCTGGGCTGCATATATATGTACAGATCCTTTCATACATATATACATGGTTGTGCACGCCTTTAATCCCAGCACTCAGAGGCAAAAGCAAGTGGCTCTCAAGGCTAGCCAAGGCTACGTAGTGAGACTCTGTCTCAAACAATCAAATCTGAGGTTACAGACAGCAAATCTGGCTGGACAAAGATTGTGGAAGTATCAGGGACAGATCTGCAAACAGAATAGTACCATCTGCCCTTGCAAGGTTGGGGCCCCTTCTGTGCAGGGATGGGTGGGGAGGCAGGGGAGGGCACAGTTAGAGAATCCTGGACTATTTACCCCACAACAGACATTGGGAAGCAAAAAGCCAAACCCTCATTGTGTGGATGGGGAAACTGAGGCCTTGACTGGGGAAATTAATTTGTCCAGGGGCCCCATGGTACTGAGGCAGTGACAGGCTCTCAGATTCCTAGTTCCCTGCCAGGGACCTTTGGATGGTGTCAGTTTACCTTTCTGGTCCTCACTCTTGGAAAAAAAAATTAACAGCCCTATCCAGATGTCAGCCAAGGGCACTGGCTGAGGCCCAAGGAGCTGGACATGGCTGGTCCTCTCTAGAGGTGAATCGGCCTCCTCTTGGGCCTAGAGTTGGGGTGGTTGCGTTTCTCTCTCTCTCTCTCTGTCTCTCTTGCATTTTTGTGACTCTAATGATGAACTTATGCTGCCACACTTTTCCCTTCTCTTACACAACTCACCTACTAAAGGAGGAAGTGCCACTTTATTGGTAAGTGGACGTTAACCAAGAGGGACTTAAAAAAAAACCAGAAAGTTAAAAAAAAAAGAAAGAAATGAAAAAAAAAAGAAAAAGAAAAAGAGAGAAACAGAAAGACAGTTGGTCAGCTACTGAACACCCCTGAGCTCTCGGCAGGGTCGCAAAACAAAGTCAAATATTAACAGAAAGAAAAAAAAAAGTCAGGTTCCCCAGCAGATCATTTTGGTTTGGGTATATAATGACATTTGTGGTTTTTTTTGTTTCCGTTATTATTATTATTACTTTTTTTTTCTTTTTTATTTCTGTTTTGACTCCTTTTCTTCGGTTAAATTTTGAGTTCAGTTATCTTGCCCCTCCCCCATCTGTGTGCCGTGTGACACCCGCCCCCTCCACGCCCTTTATCCTGGTGGGGGGAGCCTGGCCCTGGTGGGCTGGCCCTGGCTTGACTTACCAGTGTCGTCCCTCTCTCTTCTCTCTACTGGGAGGGAAACTGTCTGTCCCCCATGAGGGGACAATGCCAGCCCCTCTGGTGCCCCATCCTGGAGCTCCCCCTCCCCCGCAGCCCCTATCCCCACCGCTCCGTCCCTCTTGTGTTATGCATGCCGAGAACCTTGCATGGTCTGCTATGTTGAGGCCAGAAGGTGAACACTCAGGAGAGGTAGAGGCAGGGCAGGCGCGGGAACCGTGTGTGCGATGCTCCGGGGCTGCAGCCCGCGGCCTAGGCCCGGTGAAAGCCCTCTCTCCTTTTCTCCCCCCACCCCACTGCCCTCTCACGTCCCCCCTCGACCCCTCCTCTTTTTCTTTCCACCTCTCTGTCCTGCTTGCACCGCTCCCCTCTGCTTCCTCACTGGCCCACCCCACCCCACTCCATCCCTGTGTCTGTCCTCTGCATCCGCTACCTTCTTTGCTCCGGTTCCCCTGTGCATCCCTCCCGACCTCTCTCGCCCCCTCTCCGCCCCTCCGTGCCCTTCTCTGCCTCTCTCCCCGTCAGAAGCCTAGCTCGCCCCGGGCCTGCGACAAGGTGACCGCCGCGCCCACGCCGCCCGCGCGTGGGAAAGACAGTCAGAGCCCGCGCTCCGCGCCGTCGTCTCAGGGACGTGGGGGCCGCGCGGCGGGAGGGGCGGCCAGGCGCCGTCGCCGGCGGAGGAGGAGGCGGCGATCGCGATCCTCGGCCAATGCGCCCCGCCGCAGAGGGCGCCGGCGTGCAAAGCCAGCGCCGCCCCGGGGCTCGTCCCGCTCGCTTAGCGGGGCTCACTCCAGCAGCGAGTCGGGCGGCGGAGCCCCGGGTCCAGGGCCCGAGCCGGGCTCAGAGCGAGGTCACAGCGGACACGGGAAACGGTGAGCCCGCCTCCTGCCTGCACCACACAGGAGTACCCTTTCACTGGTCACCCCGAAACGGAACCCCTCGTAGGGTCACCCTACATACAGCCCTCGGGGTCACCCCACATACAACCCCTCACTGATCACTCCACATGGGGTTTCCTTCTCGACATCCCACATGCATCCCCCATCACCTCCAAGGGAACCTCCCTTGTTAGTCACCCCACATGGACTCCCTAATTTGTCCCTTTGACACCTCATTTCCTCTGTGCTGGCCTCACGGATCCCTACTGCCACCCCACACACAACCTTCGTCTCTCCCTGCCCCGCAGCCAGCCACTGAGCCCCGCCCCACAGGCCCACAACCCTGAGCCATGGCCCGCGCTCCCTCCTCTAGGGCAAAGGAGCGACCCCCGCGCGCGCGGCCCACAAGCGCCTCGCCATCTCCAGGCGCGCACAGCCGGCGGGGTGGCCCAGAGGGGAACAGCTCATCGCGCAGCCCCGGCCCCCATCCGGGGTCCTGGAGCTCCAGCCGCTCGCCGTCCAAATCCCGCTCACGCTCCCCAGACAAAAGGACCCGCAGCCCCAGCCTTTCCCCGTCTCCCAAGAAACCTCTTGGCCGGTAAGTGTCCCTAGGGGCGGATGGCGGAGAACCCGGGCTTAGGGTCCAGATGGCGGGGATCCCTCACCCACGAGTGGGCCCCACAGGGACAAAGACAGCGAAGGCCGTGCGAGGCATGCCGAGGCTGAGGCCGCCCGCACCCGACGTCGCTCCCGCAGCTACTCGCCCATCCGAAAGCGACGCCGTGACTCGCCCAGTTTCATGGAGCCAAGGCGCATCACCAGGTACAAAGGGGCCTGAGGGTGAGGTGGGAATAGAGCTGCTGACTCTAGTTGGTGGCAGGGATGTCAGGGAGTCGAGATTCGCAGACTTCGGGGGGCCTTCTAGAATGGACTGATTCTGATCCGATGGAAAAAGGAGGGTTTGCCAAGAGGGGAGGAACTAAAAGAGAGAGGGACTGAGTGAAGAGATTCAGGGGTCATCGAAAAGTTGGGGAGGGACGCGGGTGCCAGGGCATCAGACGCCTTGGGAAGGAAAGATGCAGGTGCATGGACCCGAGCCAGTCTGTACTTGGGTCGGGGTGGCCAGACGCGGGCATGGAGTTCAGCTCTGGGAGATTCCATTCATTCATCTGGAGCCCCTCCTTCCCCCCCCCAACCCCCCTCCCCGTGTCTGTCACATCCTCAGTGATATGTACTTTTTCCTTCATCTCAAGGAACCTCCTGCTGCGTGGCCTGTGGCCAGCCTGGGGGCCATGTGGACCGGGCTCCACAGGCAGCCCAAGTGATGCCCATGTGAGCTAGTCTGGTGGTGGCCAGCTGTCGTCTGCGGCTCCTTTTCTCACTAACCTCGCAGCACCTGGGGAAATTGGTGGAGGGGGCAGAGCATCCTAGTATCTGGAGCAGCTGTCTGAGGAACCCCAGTGCAGAATGAGGAGTGTGGCTGATTTGATGGAAGACGAGGGGGTTCTGAGTCTGTAGGTGAAATCACCCTAAAGCTGGGACTGGTGGCTCAGGCCTCTCATCCCAGCTACTAGGTAGGCTGAAGCAGACAGGGTGGAAAATTCAAGCCCAGAATGAGAAACCTAGCAAGACCTTGCCTCAGAGCAAAAGGACTGATACGTGTTTACAGTGAAGGCCATGGCTGGGTAGGAGAGCACTTGCCTAGAATCCCCCAGTGAGGGGCTGGGGTGTGGCTCAGTGGTAGAGCACTTGCCTAGAATCCCCCAGTGAGGGGCTGGGGTGTGGCTCAGTGGTAGAGCCCCTGCCTAGAATCCCCCAGTGAGGGGCTGGGGTGTGGCTCAGTGGTAGAGCACTTGCCTAGAATCCCCCAGTGAGGGGCTGGGGTGTGGCTCAGTGGGAGAGCTCCTGTCTACCATATATGAGGCCCTAGATTCAATCCCTAGTACCAACAAATTAAAAATCACACTGCAGTCCAGGATTTTGCTGCAGTATAAATAGATTGCCATATGCTGAGCCCCGCATTGTCCTGTCTTGCTGAGGGGCCTGGGGGAGACTGACACACCTCAGTGACCAGAAGTGCATAATTAGCTGAAATCTGTAAGAATCTTTTAGCTCCAACTCTTGATTCTCAAAATAGTTCCCCTTCGTCCTTGATAATCTGGGCTCCAATAAAGCAGCATGGGCTCCTCCTTTACTCAGACGGAAAGCTCCCGGACAGGTCACAGGCTCCCGCTGTACACTGCCAGCCCTAGGATGTCCAGAACCTCCTATCTTCCACCCAGCTCGCACCTCAGCCCCTCTCCCAGCTGCCTCCTCCTCCCACTAATGCACACCTATTTTTCTTCCTCAGATTTAACCCTTGAGATGGGGCCTTATAACCCCCTTAACCACTTTCTTTTCTTTTCTCTGGGTCATAGCCTCCTGCCTTCAAACTAACTCCGGGCCAGTGGGGGTGGGGTGGGGTGGGGTGGGGTGGGAGGTAGCTGGTTGGGGTGAAGGGGGGAGAAGGGGTGAAGACCAAAACAAAGACAGCAGTGGCCAAGGGTCTCCTCCTTGTTCTCTTTGAGTGACCTTAAAAATCCACCTTCACTCTGGAAGTGATGGTGCATGCTTTTCATCCCAGCACTTGGGAGGCAAAGACTGGCGTGCAGAATGATTCCAGGACAGCCAGAGCTACACACAGAGAAACCTTGTCTCAGAAAAGAAAAAAACGAAAACAAAACAAAAACAAAAAAAAAAATCCTAAATCTTCTATTTGGAACAGGGATTGGGGGGCAGAAAAAAAAACAGGATTTAGCCATAATACATGCAAGCAGAGAAGCCATTACTGGCCTTTTTTTATGTGTGTTGTCCCTATTTAAAAAGCTTCATTCAAGGTCTATAGATACGGCTCAGTTACTGGAGGGTTTGCAGATAGTCCAGTGTTCAGTCCTCAGCATGCACGGACAGGTGAGATAGATTCTCAGTCACACTCTGCTACACAGGAGGTTTGAGGTTAGATACGTGAAACTCTGTTTCAAAAATAAAAGTTTTGCCCAGCGATGGTGGCGCACGCCTTTAATCCCAGCACTCAGGAGGCAGAGGCAGGCGGATCTCTATGAATTCGAGGCCAGCCTGGTCTTCAAGAGTTAGTTCCAGGACAGGCTCCAAAGCCACAGAGAAACCCTGTCTCGAAAAACCAAAAAACAAATAAATAAATAAATAAATAAATAAATAAAAGTTTTATTCCTGCTGGACATAAGGGCACATACATACATCTGATCCCAGAACTCAGAAGTTGAGGCGGGAAGATTGAAAATTACAGGCTAGTCTGGGCTACATATTGATGCTGAGGGAAAAAAAGCAAAAAAATAAAGAAAAATGGAAGAGGAGGAAGAGAGAGAAAGTCAGATATGGTGGCCCATGTCCGTGATTATAACACTCAGGAGGTAGAGACAGGAGAATCAGGAGTTGAAGGCCAGCCTTGGCTACATAGTAAGGCCAGCCTGAGCTATAAAAAATCCTTCCTCAGCCAGGTAGGTGGTGGCGCACGCCTTTAATCCCTGCACTCAGGAGGCAGAGGCAGGCAGATCTCTATGAATTTGAGGCCAGCCTGGTCTACAAGAGCTAGTTCCAGGACAGGCTCCAAAAGCTACAGAGAAACCCTGTCTCGAACCCCCCCCCCCAAAAAAAAAAAAAAACAAATCCTTCCTCAGAAAATAAAATGAAGTTTTGGGTTAGAGAGTTGACTTAGTGGTTAAGAGCATTTGCTGCTCTTTCAAAGGACCTAAATTCAAGTCTCAGGTTACACTTGGGAGTGTCTGTGTGCCTCAGCTCCAGGGGATCTGGCAATCTCTGGTCTCCACGGCCGCTGCACATGGGCACAAACCCCACATACAAACACATAATTAAATAAT
Organism: Microtus oregoni; assembly: GCF_018167655.1. Lineage (NCBI taxonomy): Eukaryota > Metazoa > Chordata > Mammalia > Rodentia > Cricetidae > Microtus > Microtus oregoni. The sequence continues at coordinate 8,112,953 of NW_024543062.1, read as the reverse complement.
TTTTTCACTCATAAAGTTCAGAGTGAACTCAGGGGTACTAGTATTTGTGAGGGTCTGGCTTCTTTCTACCCCCAGCATCGACAAACAGGAGAAAAAGAAACACACACACCACCAACAACAACAACAACAATTAATAAACTTTCATTTATTCATAAAATATCATATTTTTTTTCAGAAAATATTTCCTAACACTCAGGTCAATAAAGAACTTGGACTTTGCCGGGCGTTGGTGGCGCACGCCTTTAATCCCAGCACTCGGGAGGCAGAGGCAGGCGGATCTCTGTGAGTTCGAGACCAGCCTGGTCTACAGAGCTAGTTCCAGGACAGGCTCCAAAGCCACAGAGAAACCCTGTCTCGAAAAACCAAAAAAAAAAAAAAAAAAAAAAAAAAAAAAAAAAAAGAACTTGGACTTTTTCCCCTGTGGGCAGACAAAATAAAAACAACAACAACAAAAACAAAACAAAAAACAATCGGTATGAATTTGGCAAAGGACACAGAAGTTTGGAACTGGAGTTGTTCCTGAGGCCAAGGCTCAGAAGAAACGTAGGCAGGAAACCCTCGCCACTGCTGTAATGGGGGACTGAGGCAGCTTGAGAGCCCCGGATGGGCAGAGCCCCAGGTGGACTAGGATCTGCTTTTCTCTCTTACAGTGCCCGAAAGCGTCCCATCCCCTACTACAGACCCAGCCCCTCCTCTTCCTCCAGCTGCTTGAGCAGCGACTACTCAAGCAGAAGCCACAGCCGGAGCCTGAGTCAGGGCCACAGCCACGGGAGCTACAGTAGCCGCAGTCATGGGACCCGCAGCCGCTCATGCAGCCGCTCCAGGAGCCGCAGTCCCAGCTACCACAGCAGGAGCAGCTCTGAGAGCGGGGGCTTCTAAGTCCAGACGGACCCATCTGGGGTTAGAAGGCCCTGACACAACCAGGAGAGGCTGGGGCCCTAAGACCTGGGAAGGAGGGGTCTGTACCCCCATATTGCTACAGAGGTCCCGGGGTGGGGGTGGGGCAGCACGTGGGCAGTTGGGACTACGGAAGAGCTTCTTCTCTGGTGGGTGTCCCACCCACAAGGAGGAATCGAATTGTCTTGTCCCTAAAGTGTGCCCATCCCCACGCCCTGCCCACCCACCATGACCAGGGAACAAAGAGCCTTTTCGAACACGGATTAGATCACCACGCCCCTCTTCTGCTTGAGGCCAGCTTACCAGCCTTGGGGCCCATTGCCTGGGTACAGCACAAGAGTCCCCTGTTGGCTCTCACCTCACCTCTGCTCAGTGGACCCCTGCATAGCTTGGAAGGTGCCAAACCCGGGACCTTCCCCTCCTCTCTATCTCCCGCGGAGTTGATCTGCAGACAGCGAAGCGAGCCAGATCTCAGGGGGAAGCAAGACCCACCTAACTCTTGGTGTATCGCCAGGCAGGATGAGATGCTCACACTTGGTCCCATCTCTCTCCCTTGCCCTCATAGCAGCAAGCCGGAGGCCAAGGCCACACCATCTAGGCCTTCATCAGCACCAGAGGTGGCATATACCACATCTGTATCTAACCCTGAAGTCAAAGATGGGGGTGCAGGGGTGGGGGACATAGCTCAGTTGGTAGAGTGCTTGCCTAGCATGCATGAAGTCCTGGGTTCCACCCCAAAGCATAAAACCAAGCATGCTGGTGCATGCCTGTAATCCCAGCACTCTGGAGGTAGAGGCAGGAGGACCAGGGGTTCAAGGTCATTTTAGGCTACATAGTGAGTTTGAATTCAGTCTGGGGTACAGGAGACCCTGTCTCAAATGTGAGAGATAAAGACTGGGGATTCAGGTCAGAAGATAAAAACGAACACGGGTAGAAAGCCGAGGGATATTTTTCTTTTTTTAGTGTGGGCCCAAACAATGCAGTCAGATGACGAGGCAGGTCAAGGGCTACTGGGAGACGTATACCGACTGCTGTCTGGGTCACGGGCCAAATGATTGCTCATGGTCACAAGCAGAGGCCAGCATGCAGCGCACTTAGGAGCCTGCCCAAGGGAGGCCTCGCTACCAGGCTTTGATAGGTCAGGGTTGGTCAAGGCTTTCAGAACAGGAGTGGTAGGTTCCAGCCAAAGCCGTCCACCTGGGGCATGATGGGGAAGCAGTGGTCCCCCCTCTAGCCCTCTTCCGTGGCACCCAGCCCTCCCCCTGCTGGGGCCCTCAGGGATCTCGAAGTCTTCCTTGGCCCAACAGGGCAGATGCCCTGGGCTCTGGTTGGGGGGAGGAGTCTGGGGTCTGATCCGGGTTCCCACCCTCTCTCAGTTTCCCCTTCCCTCTTTCTCCGCAGTGCGGGAAAAAAAAAATTGGACTGTAATAAATACATTAGGTGCCCGGATGACAGACTGAGTGAGCCTGGGTCTCTGTGGCTGCGACCATCAGGGGAAGATTCGGGAGGAAGGAAAGGGGCTGGGGTCCTTCCCTGGGACGACTGAGCAGGGCTCACATTCCTCCTGAGAGCCCTGTGAGAAGAGGTGGCATCAAGGAAATCTGTCCGATCATGTCCGGTCCCCTGCCTCTGAGTGAGAGACTACACAGCCTCCTGAAGCTCAAGGGGAAAGGAAGACAGAATCAAGAGAATGTCCTTCCTGCCTGGAGGTCTTGTGGGCTGTTTGTTCAAATGTATTGTGTCTATGTGTGCAAGACTGTGGGGTGCCTGTGCCACTGCACGCGTGTGGAGGTCAGAGGGCAACTCTGTGGAGTCCGCTCTCTCCTTCCACCTTTACAGGAGCTCCAGCTCCGCCCCCAGGCAGGTGAGATGAGCACCTGTACTGCTAAGCCATCCTGCTGGCCCATGTTTGTGTGTTTGTTTGTTGAGACAAGGTCTTACTGTGAACCCTGACTAGCCTAGTAGACCAGACTAGACTAGAACTCTCTGTAATCCTCCTGCCTCAACCCCCTAATTACTGGGATTTCAGTCATGCGCCACCATGCCCTGGTTGGGTTTTTTCCTCCTACTCCTCTTCCTGTTGTTTCTCCCTTTTTTTTTCCTTTGTCTCAAAGACGTCTCGTGTGTGTGTGTGTGTGTGTGTGTGTGTGTGTGTGTGTGTGTGATGTGAGTGAGTGATGAGTAGTGTATGGTGTGGTATGTGTAGTATATGTGCCGTGTGTAGTGTGTAGTGTGCACACACACTGTGTAAGACAAAGACCAACATGAAGTGTCTTTCATCTACTTAAGCTTCTCCGCCCTAATTAGAGTCAGGGTCTCTCACTGACCCTGGAGCTCACTAACGGGCCATGGAGCTCCTAGGTTCCCTCTGTCTCTGCTTCACCACCCTCGCACCCAGACCTAGGGCTAAGGATTCCCGCATCCCTCCCAACACTAGGGTTACAGATGTCTGCCCCCATACCTAGCTTTTACATGTGTGCAGGAGATCCGAACTCAGGTCCTCAGCGGGCACTTTACCACCAGAGCCAACTCCCCAGACTGTAAGCTGGTGCTCAGTCAAGCGTTTCCTGGGAATATGGCAGAAGCAAAGGCCTGTCTTTCAGCAGAACGGGGCCCTTGCCCACGCGTGGCAGGCACTGTAGGAGCCTGTCCTACAAAGTCAGCCAGGGTTCCTGGATTGGGAATCCTCAAGGTCAAAGGAAAGTCAGATGCGAGAAGCTGAGACAGAAGACAGGAGACAGGATAGACGCGGGAGGTCTGTCTGGTCATGCCGAAACAGCCAAACAGCCCAGAGTTTATTTCAGAGCTTGCTTATACACAAAAGCAGAACAAAGCACAGCACAGACGGTCAGTCAGTATCTAACCACAAGACTGTTCCTGTCCTTGAGCGAGCAGCCTCCCCCTCCAACAGGAGCTTGCTGCTCGGGAGCAGCCTCACTTTCTATCTTGATGTTCCTGAGGGTTGGCGTCAGCAGATTCTTTCTACTAGACCGAGTGTTCTTTTCTCACGGCCAAGTCAGAAGTCTCTCACAGCCCTCGAGGTTATTGGAAAAAGCAGAGCAGGAAAGCTTGAATTCAGATGACTTATAAGTCAGAATGGACTCCAGATGGAAACTGAGTCACACATGGGCTCCCACAAGGTACGTCATGTTGGATGTCACAGACAGACAGACACTCTGAAGTGCTTCAAGTCCCCTTATCAAGAACACTGGTCCAGCTAGGCGTGGTGCTACAGACGGTAAACTCAGTGCTCAGAAGGCAGAGACAGGAGGAATGAGACTTGGAGGCCAGTTTGGGCTTTACATAGCAAGGCTATTTTAAAACAAAAAAGTATACACATAGCCAAGCGGTGGTGGCTCATGCATTTAATCCCAGTACTCGAGAGGCAGATGCAGGCAGATGTTTGTGAGTACGAGGCCAGCCTGATCTACAGAGCAAGTTCCAGGACAGCCAGGATTGTACATAGAGAAACCCTGTCTCAAAATAAAAACCAACAAACAAAAAGAATCACACACACACACACACACCCTCCATCTTGACTGAGGGTGTAGCTGGTATGACCCTTCTGGCTCCTCATCTCTGGGTTAGCCACAGACAGGAGATGTCCTTTGTGTCCAGTCCCTAGAGCCTGTCAGTCCATAAACCTTTATCCAGTTTCTTCTCCTCAGAGCTGGAAGAGTCACCTGATATAGCCAGAAGCTCTGTTCTGATCCAAGCTGTCTAATGGAAACCCTGGTGATACCTTTTTAGTCCTCTAGATAGTTAAAAAGCAAATGAGCTAAGCATGTGACTTAGTGGTAGAGCCTCTGCCTGGAATCCCCCAGTGAGGGGCTGGGGTGTGGTCAGTGGTAGAGCACCTGCCTAGTATTTAGGAATTTCTGGATTACATCCCCAGCAACACACACACAGAGACACAGACACAGAGACACAGACACAGAGAGACACACACACACACACAGAGACACACACACACACACAGAGACACACACACAGAGACACACACACACAGACACACACACACAGACACACACAGAGACACACACACAGAGACACACATACAGAGACACACACACACGCACACGCACACACACACGCACACACACACACAGACACACACGCACACACACACAGAGACACACACACAGAGACACACACAGACACACACACACAGAGACACACACGCGCACACACACAGAGACACACACACAGAGACACACACAGACACACACACACAGAGACACACACGCGCACACACACAGAGACACACACAGACACACACACAGACACACACACACGCACACAGACACACACACACGCACACACAGAGACACACACAGACACACACACACGCACACATACAGAGACACACACACAGAGACACACACACACACAGCTTCTCTCCTACTATTTTGTTTCTCTTTTTCTTTTTTTTCTCTTGTTTTAAATTTATTTTTGCATTCCCCATGTGTGAGTGTCTGGGCTGTATATATGTATGCTCACCGCAAGCCCTGTGTGGTTGGGGTCAGGTCACTGGAACTGGAGTTATGGACGATTGAGAGCCGCCTTGTGGTTGCTAGGAATGAAACCCTAGTACTCTGCAAAAGCAGCAAGTGCTCTTAACCCGACTCCTCTCTCCAGACCCTGTTTTCTATTTTTAAATTTTATTTGTGTGTATGATGGAACACATGTCACAATGAACATGTGGACGGCAGAGGGCAAACTTCAGGGAGTCGATTCCCTCCTCACACCTAGACGTGGGTGCCCAGAATCCAGCTCAAGTTATCAAGCTTGTTTTGGCGAGTGCCTCTTCCTGCTGAGCCATCTCAGTGGCCTCTACCACTGTTTCTTTCAAAGCAGAGTCCTTCATCCTGCCAGATTCCCAGACCAAACAGGCACAGGAAACAGGAAATGCCTCCAACCGCCATACAATGTTATTTCCAAAATGCACCCCCATATAGTCATTTATTTTCTGATCCCTTAAACATTTCTTTAAAAAAAAATACTACACCCCCCCCCCAAAATAGGACTTTTAAAAAAGTGTGTGTGTGTGTGTGTGTGTGTGTGGACCCGCACGCACGGACAAGTGCATGCAGGACCCTCAGAGGCCAGAAAAGGTGTTGGATGTCCCGGAGGTAGAATTACAAGGAAATGTGAGCCTCTGGCACGTGTGCTGAGAACAGAACTCAAGTCCTCGGCAAGAGCAGCGCACGGTCTTTACAGATGAGCCATCTCTCCGACCCTCACCCTCCAACAGTTCTTGAGTCTCCCAAGTGCGCAGCTCAGTCCCCGCCTCTGAACACGGCAGTCTGAACGAATGACACTGGCTTTCCTGCCGGTCTATGACCAAGAAGTTCATCGGCCTTGCAGTAATTCCAATCTTATCTCCCTTCGCTGTCAGAGCTGCCTCCCGGTGTCTCCTTCGTCACAGCTCAAGTGAGCTCATTGCACAATCCCTCCCCCATCCGTTCAGCCACCTCCTACTCCGTGGAGCTGTCCAGATGCCCGGATGTATCTGCTACCACCTGCTTTGCAATCCTCTGGGTATCTGTTTGGGGCTCCAGACTCTTGTCCCATTTGTTCATTCGTGGACATTATCTATCCCTCCTCAAAGCTCTGAGAGTCTGAGGCAGACGCAAAATCTTCCCTCTACGTCCCTACCCTAATACCCGTACAGGCATCTTTGAAATGTTTGTTGAATGAGTAAGCGAACAATTCCAGAAGCCCGAGACCAAAGATAAGGGCGTTGGCAGCATAAGGACACTAGAGGGCGACAGAGAGTGAGGGAAAGGTGGTTTAGGGGGACACCTCCCTGCCGGAGACTCCCAGCCTGCCTAGTCCTCCTTGGCTTTTTGCAAGAAAAGAAAATCCGGCCCCAGTGCCTCGGGGCTGAGGCTCAACCTGCCTTCTGCTCTACTCCTGCCGTACCGAGAAAATATGACCAGAATCAGGGCACAAAAACAGGAAACATCGCCCCGCTTCCGTTGCCAGGAGACTGGGAGGGACTGACCTTCCCTAGGATGTTGGGTGTTTGGCACCCCAAGCTCTGGAGGCTGGAACTAGCTCTCACAGCTTGGAGGTGTAGCTGCTTACTCCTGTCTTGGTCAATCACTATCTAATAGGGCTCACATGAAGCTCGCCACCGTTTCTATTCCAAAACACAACAGCAAGAGCCCACGTGTGCGTGTTCGTGTTTGTGTGTTCGTTGCGGTGGGGGGAGGTTGTAAGTGTGTGTGTGTGTGTGTGTGTGTGTGTGTGTGTGTGTGTAACAGCACAAATGTGTGCCTGTGGAGACCAGAGGGCAATCTTGAGTGTTGTTCCTTGGGGGCCAGTCTCCTTTGGAAAGCCGTGTCTTATTGGCCCAGAGCCTTGCCTGGTTGGCCTTGAAGACCCAGGAATCCTTCAGTTTCCACCTCCCTACCCCCAGAATTAAAAGCATACATCGTCCCGCCTAGCTTTTTTCCACGTGAGTGCTTGGAATTGAACTCAGGTCTTCACATTTGCAAAACTAGCACTTTACCAAGGAAGCAATCTCCCTGGGGTCCTGGTGTCTTTAGTCAGTTTAACCAATTTCCTACACCCAAAGCCCCCGGGGAACTTGTTGAGTAAGTTGAGTCCACTGCTATCCCTAATCCTTGCCTCTCTAACATACTTCCAGGAGCAGGCCCCCTCCCAAGTCTGCTTCTCTCCTCAAAGGTGTTTTCATTCACTAAACTTGGCTTCTAGTCAGCTTGGACCCAGCAAGTCACAAAACGGGGTGGCGCAGCTCAGGGTCCCTACTTTCTCCTGACCACCTCTTAAGGCTGTCTTGGGGGACACCCAAACCCATCCCCAGACTGGACTGCTTCTCTAATGGGGTTGGGGAGTTCCGATTGTACCCTTCTTCTCTTGACTTTACAGTCATTTATAGTGATTGTTTTACTGTTTTGTTTTGTTTTTTTCAAAACAGGGTTTCTCCGTATAGCCCTGGCTGTCCTGGAACTCACTCTGTAGACCAGACTGGCCTCAAACTCACAGAGATCCACCTGCCTCTGCCGCCTGAGTGCTGGGATTAAAGGTGTGCACCAGCACTGCCCAGCCAATTTTTAAAAAATAATTTATTGAAATAAAAAAATAATGTATTGAATTTTATTTTACATACATTGGAATAAGGGTCTTCTGGAACTGGAGCCGTGAGCTGCCATGTGGTTGCTAGGAACTGAACCGGGGACCTCTGGAAGAGCAGCCACTGCTCTTAACTGCTGAGACATTGCTCTAGCCCAATTTTTGTTTTGTTTTGTTTTTGTTTTTTAATTGGAGCAGACACGGAACTCACTATGTAGCCCAGGCTGGCCTCACACTCACAGAGATCTGCCTGCTTCTGCCTCCCTCCCGGGTGCTGGCATTAAAGGTGTGCACCACCACACCTGGCTGTATTATTTACTTTTGAGACGGGAGTCTCAAACAGTCAAAGCAGTCCTCCACCTTGATATGAATTCCTGACACCCTCATTTATACACACACATACCATCAGGGCCAGTTTACGGTTCATGTGTGAGATTTTTTTAGACTTATTTTCTTTATTTTAAAGATTTATTTTAATTTTTATGTACAAGTGCTTTGTGTGCCTGCATGTGTGCCTGAGGCAGTCTGAAGAAGGCATCAGATCATGCTATCTGTGATTGACATGTTGCCATGTGAACACAACATAGGATCATAGCAGTGGGGGAAAGGCTAGGCTTCACTGCTCAGGCAAGTGGGCCAAGGGGCAGGGCAGGACTAAGTGATGGGAAAGATCTCAGCAGAAACTCAAGGGTGAAAGGGCGGGAGGTTGATGGAGGGCTTGCCTAGCATGTGTGAAGTCCTGGGTTTGACCCCAAGCACCACATAAAACCGGGTGTAGTGGTGTAATCTCAGGTGGAGGCAGGAGGATTAAAACTTCAAGGTCACAAGGTGCGGTGATGCACACCTTTAATCTAAGCACTCCAGGGGCAGGCAGAGCTCTGTGCGTTCCCGTCCAGACAGCACTGCGTAAAGACACCCTAAAGGCAGGGGTGAGGGGACCAATGTCATTTTTGCTACAGAATTGAGTTCCAGGCTAGTCTAACCTGGGCTACACAAGACCCTGTTTCCCAAAAAAGAAGGGCATGGCGCTAGAGAGGTGGCTCAAAGGTTAAGACTCTTTCTTGCTCTTGGGGAGGATGAGGGTTCAGTTCCCAGCACCCACATGGTGGTGCACAAGTGTCTGTAGTTCCAATTTTAGAGTAGCCAATGCCCTCTTCCAGCATGGCATGAACACAGTGCACTTACATACACCCTGGCAAAGCACTCATAGGCCTAAATATTTTAAATAAAATATAACACTTAAGGGGCTGGAGAGATGGCTCAGTGGTTAAGAGCATTGCCTGCTCTTCCAGAGGTCCTGAGTTCAATTCCCAGCAACCACATGGTGGCTCACAACCATCTGGAATGAGGTCTGGTGCCCTCTTCTGGCCTGTAGACATACACACAGACAGAATATTGTATACATAATAAATAAATAAATATTTAAAAAAAATAACACTTAAAAAAAAGGAAGAGCTGGGTGGTGGTGGCACATCCCTTTAATTCAGCACTCGGGAGGCAGAGGCAGGAGGATCTCTGTGAGTTCGAGGCCAGCCTGGTCTACAAGAGCTAATTCCAGGGCTGGAGAGATGGCTCAGTGGTTAAGAGCATCGCCTGCACTTCCAAAGGTCCTGAGTTCAATTCCCAGCAACCACATGGTGGCTCACAACCATTTGTAATGAGGTCTGGTGCCCTCTTCTGGCCTTCAGGCATACACACAGACAGAATATTGCATACATAATAAATAAATAAATATTTTTTTTTTTAAAAAAAGAGCTAATTCCAGGATAGGCTCTAAAACTACAGAAAAACCCTGTTTCTAAAAACCAAAAAAGAAAGGAAGGAAGGAAGGAAGGAAGGAAGGAAGAAAGAAAGAAAGAAAGAAATGGACCAGGACATGGTAGGATGAGGCTGTAATCAATCCTGCACTCAGAAGGTAGAGGTGGGATGACCAGAAATACGAGCTCATTCTTGGCTACGTGGGAAGTTAAAGACTGGGCTGGAATGAAGGAAGGGAAAGAAGAAAGGAAAGAATCATTGAGATGATGAAGGCAATTTGAACGATACCAGCCTAGGATTCTTAATTTTTGTGTTTGTTTTTCGAGACAGAGTTTCTCTGTAGCTTCGGAGCCTGTCCTGGAACTAGCTCTTGTAGACCAGGCTGGCCTCGAACTCACAGAGATCTGCCTGCCTCTGCCTCCCGAGTGCTGGGATTAAAGGCGTGAGCCACCACCACCTGGATTAATTAGTTTTCTTATATATATTTGTGTGTGTACACACGTGAGTGTGAGGCATATCACACATACTGTGGCACACATTCGAAGGTCAGAGGATAACCTGCAGGAGTCAGGTCTTTCCTTTCACTATGTGAGCCCCAGGAATCGAACTCAGATCACCAGGCTTGGTGGCAAGTGCCTTTACCAAGTGAGCCACCTCAACTGCCCTTTACCTGGAAGGCAGGCTGAGGTGGTCCAGAGAGCCTGGGGGTAGTGGAGGATGACGATCCTGACTGGATATGAGGGCCCACACAAAACTCACTTAGCATGTTTTTGCTAAAACTGAGTTTGACAAGGGAACATAGAGCAGGCCCTAGGAACGATACAAGTTTGGTCAGGCCGGCTCTTCCATCAGGGAGGCCCGTAGACATACCCCAGTGCTTTAGCCTTCACAGAGCAGAGAAGCAGCAGGCGGCACTGGGCGGGGGAGGGCAGAATAGCAGAGGAGAAACTTGATTCACAGCCGTGGAGCCTTCCAGAACATCCAGTCCAATGGTCTCATTGTGCAGATGAAGAAAATGAGTCACTTTTGTTGGCCTCTGGCCAAGGTCAAAAACATCCATTCAGGTCCCGAGCTAGACAGCCCAGAACAGTTGGGGTTGGAGGATGGCTCCCCGGCCCTGCCACCTGGCCCCTTGCTGGTCCCTTCTCAGTGATAATGGGGGTAGCTGACCTTCAGGCCAGCCTGTATCAGAGCCTGGGCCTGGCTGGAGGCAGCGTTTTAGAAAAGGACTTCCTGAGAACACATTGAGCTGTTTCTGGTCAGACCCGAGACACCCCCAAGTTGTGTGTGCCATACTGATGACTAGGCTTATTTCTGGTCCACAGTAGAACTGGGGGTGACTGCTACAATTCGTCAGCTGTCAGGCCGCTCCGCCTGGCAGCTCCCTGAAGACTCCAGAGAGTTCTCTGAAGCTGAGCCAGAAAGGGAGGGGCTGGCAGGGGTGCAGCTGGCAGAGGCCTGTTAAGGGTGTGGTCAAAAATTCAGGCACTTTTACAAAGGGGGGGGGCACTTGCTGCTCCAAGCACCCCAGGCATTGAGGTTACAGACAAGAGGAGGAGCCTTTCCACGGAGGAAACCCCAGACCCAGCAGAGGGCAATGAAAAGGATGGGGCTCTAGCCTGTCTGCTTCGGAGTCCAGGGAAATCTCTAGATGACAATGTCCTGGAATTCACTCTGTGGACCAGGCTAGTCTTAAACGTCTCCCAGGTGCTGAAATCAAAGGCTTGGACCCCATGCTCCCCCATACATCCCTCTTTCTCTGCTATCCCCCCCTTTCTTCCCTCTGTGTCTTTTGACTTTTCCCCCTTAGATTTATTTATTTTTATTTTATGTGTATGGGTGTTTTGCTTGCACAGATGTCTGTGCCCGACATGCATTTAAGTCCAGAAGAGGGCTTGAATTTCTTAGAGCTGGAGCTAGGGACTGGGACTAGAACCCAGGTCCTCTGGAAGAGGGCCCAATGTTTATAACTGCTGAGACAACCCCTGACATGTCTCTCCAGTGCCCCTCCCCTTTTTTGCTTTTTATTTTGAGACATGGTCCCCACTCTGTAACCCAAGTAGGCCTTGAACTTTGACCCATCTGTCTCAGCCTCCAGAGTAGTTGGAACAGCAGGCCTGTGCCCCAAGACCCAGCTCTCATCTAACAAAACAGTCCTCTTTTATACAATACATATTTTTAATTTATTCATTTTTATTTTTATGTGCATTGATATTCTGCCTGCATGTACGTCTGTGTGAAGGTGTCGTGTCCTCTGGAACTAGAGTTACAGACAGTTGTGAGCCACTATGTGTGTGTTGGGAATGGAACCTGGATCTTCTGGAAGGGCAGCCAGTGCTCTTAACCACTGAACCATCTCTCCAGCCCAAGAAATGCCATTCTTAGAAGCAAATAGCAAAATATGACAGGTCATAAAACACATCCAAAAGCCTCACTGTCCGGAATGAAAGAACACAAACAGGGTATGGTGGTGCACACACCCACAACCCCAGGACTTGGAAGGCAGAGGCTGAAAGATGTCCTATGTTTGAGATCAACCCCATCTACGGTGAGCTCCAGGCCAGCTGGGGCCACACAGGGAGAGCCTAGCTCAAAAACCAAACAGGACAAAATGAAAAGAAGACCTGAATGCTACCGAGAGAGCACGCCCGCTCACTGGACGCCTTAGGGCGTCTGGGACCCAGAACAACTTTGTAAGATGGGCAGATAAGAGCTATTGAGCCAAAAAGTAAAAATAAAAAGTAGAAATAAAAGACCTTCGGAAGTGGTGGCACACGTCTTTAATCCCAGCACTAGCGAGGCAAAGGCAGGTGCTTCTTTGCAAGTTCAAGGCCAGCCTGGTCTACAAAGTGATTTCCAGAACAGCTAGGGCTACACAGAAAAATAAATAATAATAATAGTAAAAGAGCTATTGAGATGATTCGTTGGGATGGTTTGTTGGGTAAAGTCGCTTGCTGCCAAGCCTGACGACCTGAGTTCAATCCCAGGGACCCACGTGATGGACCGAGAAAACCGATTCTAGCGAGTTGTCCCCTAGCTTCCAAACACAGGCCATGGCATATGTGCCCCCCTACAAATAAATTTACTTGAAAGAATTTCTAATAGGCAGATGGAGTAGCCCTGCTTTTCAGATCATGAAATGTAGGTTTAAGAGGCCATCAAACCCACACCCAGTGCCAAGCCCAGCCCAGCCTGTCTGACCCCAAAACCCAGTTTCTCCCCCACCCGCTTCTCATCTCAGACTTCACAGAGCTACCAAGGCCCTGCCCTTGTGGTGGGGCAGGTTGATCGTGAAACTGGTCAGCTGAAGGCGAGTAGGAAACCAGATGTGGACGCCCTCGGCTCTTCCTAGCACTGGGGAGGCTGAGGCAGAGGGGTCACCACACTAGACACTGACTTCTGTTATACAGATTAGCACAGGAAGTTCAGGCTAGCTTGGGCTATGTTAGGAGCGACTGTCTCTAAAAAAAAGACAATAGAAAATAGAGAAGTGGCTGGGCCATGGTGGCATACGTCTTTAATCCCTGCACTCAGGAGGAGAGGCAGGTGGACCTCTGTGAGTTCGAGGCCAGCCTGGTCTACAGAGGGAGTTCCAGGACTGCTGGGTTACACAGAGAAGCTCTGTCTTGAAAAAAACAAACAAACAGTAACAAAGAAGAATGGCAAAGCTCAGCAGGTAAAGGCATTTGCCGCGCAAGCCTGACAACCAGAGTCTGGGGCCCAGAACCCATGTTAGACAGCCAGATGCGATTGCACCCTGTAACCCCAGCACCCTAGAGCAGGATGGAAAGCACAGACAGCTGAAGAGTCATGGAAGGCGAAACCCTTTTCAAGGTGGCAAAGCCAGGCATGCTGGTACATTCCTTTAATCCCAGCACTCGGGAAGCAGAGGCCAAGTAGTCTCTATGAGTTCGAGTCCAGCCTGTTCTATATAACAAACTCCAGGCCACACAGGGCTACATGATGAGATACTGTCTCCAAGATAAACAATAAACAAAATTCCAAAACCTGCAAAAGAAATAAAATAAACAAGGAACGGTAGATGGTAGATGAAGAGAACTAACTCACGGAAGCGGTCCTCTGACCGCCACACCAAGGCTATCACGTGCATAAACTATACATATACACAATAACAATTAAAGTTTTGATTTCAGTCTGACATTTCCTTGCGTGTGTTTGTGTGTACTCACATGGGTGTGTATGCCGTGGCACATATGTGAAGGTCGGGGGACAATGGAAGCTGGGTGTGTGACGGTTCGTGCCTGCAATCCTCATATGTGAAGGTCAGGGGACAATGGAAGCTGGGTGTGTGACGGTTCGCGCCTGCAATCCTCATACATGGGAAAGGACAGCAGGAGACAGCAGGACAGTCTCGGATATACCACAGTATGAGCCAGCCTGGGCCAGGATGAGACCCGGCTTCAAAATTAAAAAAGAAAAGGATGTGGATTCCACATGAGCGAACACAGTGACTGGATGCCCGCCCCACATTGCACAACCTCTCTTGGCCACGGCATCAAGCAAAACGACCTCTTGCCCTGGTTTAAAGCAAGATGAAGGAAGCTTGTGTCTACAAAGAGCCGGCAGCCCCCACCTCCCAAGCGAGGCTGGGCCCAGCAGGGTCACATTTAAAAGCATCCATGACCACACTTGACAGCACCCTCTAGGGTGGGGCACCTTGAACGCCAGTCTGGGCTAAGGTGGGCAGGCAGGGGCTGGCGAGCATCCTCGATGCCTGCTGACCTCACCACAGATTTATGAAGCTGGGCATGGGTGGGGCTGGGAACAAAGGCCTGGGGTTCCTGAAACATCTTGGGGAGATGGGTGGCCAGGAGTTCCCAGTTACAATGGGACCCAGTAAGGGCGAGAACAGAGGCCCTGAGAGCTTCCCTTGGTTCCTAAGAGGCCTCTGGCATCTCAAAGGCCTTTCTGAGGGAACTTTAGTTGGTGACCAGCTCTACCCCAAGAGGTATACAGGAGACTCAGCTTTCTCTCACAAGGAAACTTGGGGGCTGGCAATGACTCATCGGGTAAAGGCCCCTGCTATCAAGAATGATAATCTGAATCTGATCCCCAGGTTCCACACGATAGATGGGGAGAACCCACTCCCACTGCCTGTTCCCCGACCCCTAACACACACTTGCGAGCACACATACACAAATACCTGTCATAAAACAACAGAAAGGAAACCTACGTCAGACCTGGTGAGAAAGGCTTTTTTTAATCTTTCCCGGAGGTTGAGTTGGGAGGATAGCAAGTTCAAGGCCAGTGTGGACCACAGAGTGAGTTTAAAACTGGCCTGGGCGAGTTAAAAGTAAAACGGAAGCTGGTGCGATGACCCAGTGGGTAAAATCATGTGCTTTAGGGCTGGGGAGATGGCTTAGCAGTTAGGAGCTCTTGCTGCTCTAGCAGAAGATCAAAGTTTAGTTTCTATCCACATGGCGGCCACAACCCTCTGAAACCCAGTTCCAGGGGAGCTGGAACCTTCTCCTGGCCTCCTCAGCCGCAGGGACACACATAGTACACTTACACATACATACATGCAGGCAAAACACTCTTACACATAAATAAAAATGTTTTGTTTTGTTTTGTTTTTTGAGACAGGGTTTCTCTGTATAATGTATCTGTCCTGAAACTCACTCTATAGACCAGGCTGGCCTTGAACTCACAGAGATCCGCCTGCTTCTGTCTCCCAAGCGCTGGGATAGAAGGCATGAAAAATAAATAAACCTTAAAAAGCAAGCAAAAATGGCCATGCTTCATTGCCCAATAACTGCATTCTTTTTCCCAGAATCCATAGAAAGCAGGAGAGAGAACCAACTACCCAGAGTTACCATTCAGCCTCTACATACATGCCATGGCACACAAACTTTGCCTATCCCATCACACATGCACATAGGCACACATACACACACACAATAATAATAAATAAATAATGATAAATTAATTTTTAAAAACAAAATGACCAATGATAATACAGATTAGCAATAAAATACCTGCCTAGACTCCCCCAGTGAGGGCTGGGGTGTGACTCAGTGGTAGAGCACCTGCCTAGAATCCCCCAGTGAGGGGCTGGATGTGGCTCAGTGGCAGAGTGCTTATTAAGTATTCAAGGAGCACTTTAGTATCTTTAGCTTTTGGCCAGCTGTGGCGGCACAGGCCTGTATCCCAGGACTGAGGGATACAGGCAGCAGAGTCACCGCAGCTTTGGAACCAGCCTGGTTTGTCAGGTCCACCTCTTGACGGATAGGGATGACTAAACTCTACCAATTGTCTAACCAAGGTGGATAACAAATAACCAATAATTAATCATGACTCACCAGGCCCTGGGCTACATCTTCACTTTTATGAAGTCACTGGATTCTCATGCCAGGGCAATGACATCAGCAGTATTCCTATCCTCCCCATCTCCATTTGCCAGAGGGAGAGAGGAAAGAGCAGAGAATCTGCCTTCTACAGACTTCCCTACCTGGCCACGCAACCCGTCGCTCAAGCAGTCAGGTGGTCTGCCTGAGCTGTCCCTCCCAATGAGCCCACCAGGCCATTTAGCATCACATTAAACAGTGTGTGGTCTGTGTGGCAGTTGCCTATGATTCCTGCCCTGCAGAGGTTCAAACAGGAGGATCAGGAGTTAAGGTCTTCCTTGGCTACATAGAGAATTCCAGGCTAGCCTGGGCTACATGAGACCCTCTCTCAGAAGCAAAAACCGAGGGGCTGGGAAGATGCCAAAGTGGGTAAAGAGCTGGCTGTGTACGCATGGGGACCGAGTTTAGGTCCACAGTGTGTAAACTGAGGACGTGGCAGCTCCGAGCGGCAGCTGAGAGGAAGGGTTTTTATTATAGTTATGAGGAAAGGTAGAGCCAGAGACATCTGGAAGAGTCTGGAGGAGAAAGAGAAAGTAGGCTGAATGTGGCCAGCTGATTGGGCCAAGCTGAGGATGGGGGAAAATGGGAGAGGAAAGCAAAGAGGACCAAGAGAGAAGACAAAAGAGAGAGAGGAGACCAAGAGAATGCATAGCCAAAATAGTAGCCTTGTAGGGCAACGGGAAGCTGGGGTGGGAAGCTCATGAACTGGAGAACTTTAGGATAAGGGGCGGGGTGAGAAGAGCCAAGACACTGAGTGAGCCTGGAGGCCAACATGCCACTTTGGTAAGTTAATCAACACCACAAAGCCCTTTGTCCCAAGTTTGTTTTGTACCTGACACACAGCACCCATATAAAAGTGGTCACAGCTGGGTATAGTGGTGCATGTCTTTAATCCCAGTTCTTGGGAGACAGAGGCAGGCAGATCTGTGAGTTCGAGGCCAGCCTGGTCTACAGAGTGAGTTCCAGGACAACCACAGCTATATAGTCAAAGCCTGTCTGGAGTGGGGAGGACTGGGCTGGGTGGAGGCAGGGAGCTGAGTGTAGCTGCCTGTGCTGCCAATCCCTGTGTTTGGCTGGAGGGGTAGGGCAGTTAGAGGGACAGGAGGATTGTAGGGGGCTCCCTGCCCGGCCAGTTTGCAAGCCCCAGGGTCAATAAAAGACCCTGTCAACCATCAAGCCTTCACTCCCCAGGATAGAGTTGAGGGTTTCTGGTTGTCCTGAGGTCTCCACAGGTGTGCCACGGTGTATGTGTGTGTCCACACAAGCCTCTCTCTGGTTCAGATCAGGCTCAATTGCTTCCTAGTTGCGACACAAAGGACCTAACTTCTAGTTGTATTCTCAACAGAAAGATGGGACCGGTCACAGGACACCGCCCTTTAGCCTGCAGCGTTCTAGCCCAGGCTGTGAATGCCCCACAGTGGGAACAGCTCCAGCTACCGGTATTACAGTCATTTGTTTTCTTCGACTAGAGAACTTTCCAGATGGGGGCAGAACCTTCCTGGCCCCGCCTGCTCGTCCCCTCTGAAAGCTTACGGGGAGGAATGCAGCGGGGAGGGGCGGCCCCTAGACGGTCATTGCCATTAATAGAGACCTGAAGCACCGCCTGCTAAAAATACCCAGCTGGACTCCCATAAAAGCACAGCCGGGGCTCCAGTTCGGCACTTCTCGGATCTTCAGCCCAGAGCTTCTTGATCCTCAGCCCTGACCAAACACAGCCAAGAACATGACCGAGCGCCGCGTGCCCTTCTCGCTGCTGCGGAGCCCCAGCTGGGAACCATTCCGGGACTGGTACCCGGCCCACAGCCGCCTCTTCGATCAAGCCTTCGGGGTGCCTCGGTTGCCCGATGAGTGGTCTCAGTGGTTCAGCACCGCTGGTTGGCCCGGCTATGTGCGTCCGCTGCCCGCTGCGACCGCCGAAGGACCCGCTGCAGTGACCCTGGCCGCGCCCCTGGCTGCACCCCTGGCTGCGCCCGCCTTCAGCCGTGCGCTCAACCGGCAGCTGAGCAGCGGCATTTCGGAGATCAGGCAGACGGCCGATCGCTGGCGCGTGTCCCTGGACGTCAACCACTTCGCTCCGGAAGAGCTCACGGTCAAGACCAAAGAAGGCGTGGTGGAGATCACCGGTGAGTCTCCCTTGTACCCCACAAGGGAAGAAGCTGGCGGGCTCAGCGCCGTGGTGGCTGTAGGGGGCTGTAGGGGGCTGACGGGGTGGGGGAGTGTGAAACCAAGAGGGACGGGAGCCTGGAAAGTTAGAAATGAACTCAGGGACCGGGAGGTCAGCACCGCTCTCCCTAGGCAGCTTCCCTTGCTGCGGAACCCAGGGCTCAGGTTGCTCCTAAGAGCCCTGTCATCCTCGATGATAAGGACCAACAGCTGGGGCTGTAGTTCCGGAAAGAGCCTTGCCTAGCCTACGGGAGGCCCCGAGTTCTACCCGCAGCAACGCACCTTCTGGAAGACCCCATTCCCAAATAAGGAAGTGCTGGGACTCCAGCCAGGGTCCCTAGTCCGAGCAGCGGAGGGGGCGTGCACACAACTCCGTGTGCGCCTGCGCTAGTGTCCAGCCTAGGTCAGAGCCAAGCCCTAGCATCCCAAATCCCAGTAACCAACTTTCTGGGAAGTTTTAAGATTCCAGGCAGTCAGGCTTCTCGCCGCCCTCTGAATTGGGTGCTGCCTTAGAGCCCCAGCCAGCCACTCCTTAGCAGGGTGGGGGGGGGGGGGCTAGGACAGCAAAGGGTTGCCTCTGACCTCCTTCGGTCCCCACCCACAGGCAAGCACGAAGAAAGACAGGACGAACATGGCTACATCTCTCGGTGCTTTACCCGGAAATACACGTGAGTTCTGGTTCCCTGCATGGAGGGGTGGGGGAAAGCGGATCCAGGGAATAAAGCAGAGGGCCCCGGGGTCTGAAGGGATGTGTAACCCTTGTCCTGTTTTTCTTCGCGTTCAGGCTGCCTCCCGGTGTGGACCCCACCCTGGTGTCCTCTTCCCTGTCCCCTGAGGGTACACTTACCGTGGAGGCTCCGCTGCCCAAAACGGCCACACAGTCAGCGGAGATCACCATTCCCGTCACTTTCGAGGCCCGCGCCCAGATTGGGGGTCCGGAAGCTGCGAAGTCGGATTAGTCTGGAGCCCAGTAGAAGCCATCAGCCAGATGCCCATCCCCAGTAGCCACCACTGGTCACCCCTCTCTGTCAATCTGTATGCTCTTTTGATACAATGGACTTTCTGTTTTTCTCAAATAAAAGTTGGAAGCTCCTGCTTGCCACCGTCTCAGCCCTGGTGTTTATGGCAGGCTTGGGATGAATGCTCTCAGCTGGAGCATCCTTTGGTGTCTTTGCGATGGGCGCAACCCCTTCCAGGGTCCAGCCTGACATTTCCGAAGATGGGAAAAAGTGATAATCTGGAGATTAAAATTGTACCAGGGTGGGGCTGGGCATGATGGCACATGTACCCAGTACCCAGAAGCTGATGCAGGAGCATGGTGAATTTGAGGCCAGCCTGGGCTATGGAGTGAGTTCCAGATCACATACTTGCTGTCTCCAAAACAAAACAAAACAGGAGCTGGGAGCAGGGCGATGGTGGCGCACACCTTTAATCCCAGCACTCCGGAGGCAGAGGCAGGCGGATCTCTGTGAGTTCGAGACCAGCCTGGTCTACAGAGCTAGTTCCAGGACAGGCTCCAAAGCCACAGAGAAATCCTGTCTTCAAAAACCAAAAACAAAAAAACAAAAAAAAACAAAAAAAAACAAAACAGGAGCTGGGGATATAGTGGCATGGTGGTGCATACTTGTAAGTCCAGCATTCTGGAAGTGATGGAAAGAGGATCTGAAGTTCAAGGTTATTCGTGGCTACATAGCCAGTTTGGGGCCAGCCTGGGACACATGAAAAGTATGTCTCAAAAGCAAAATAATAGGGAGCTGGAGAGTTGGCTCAGTGGTTGAGAGCAGTGTCTTCCAGAGGACTCGGGTTCAATTCCCAGCACCAATATGGCAGCTCACACGTGTCTGTAACTCCAGTTTCGGGAGATCCAAGACTGACACACAGACATATGAGCAGATAAAACACTAATGCTCGTAAAATAAAAATAACATTTGAAAAGTAAAGCAGTAGAGAGTCAGGCAGAGCTACCTCTCTCCAGGTCCAAAGGAAACTCCCCCAAATTCTGACACCATTCCCCCTTATTAAAGGAACAGTTTTCTTGTCTGTGGTGCCTATTGGCATATCAAAGTGCACGCAGGCTTCCAGGCCGCTTCCTCAGTACTCCAAGTACCTGTGGCTCTTTCTGGGCTCTTCTGGTCCTATCCCCCACCCTCAACTTCTCCAGCCTGTGGGCTTCCTTTCCTCCCTCTCCTGGCCCCCTCCCCTCTCTCTCCCTCTCTTTTGTCTTCCTCTCTTGACCTCCTTTGCCCATACTTTCTTTGTCTTTCTCTCTTCCTCTCCTTGCCCCCTCCTCTCACGGCTGGGTCCTGTCTGCTGGTCATGTTCAATTTACCACTTTCTCTCTCTGCTCTGGGCTCTTCCAGATTCCTGGGCTGTACTCTCCCTCACATCTACAATTAAAACCTTCCCCTCAATCATACCTTGCATTGGTCATACTCTCACCATATATATATATAGCCAAAATCCTTACTTTATATACCAGTTTGCACTTAGAAGGCATAGGCAGGCAAGAAGGGGGGGGGGAGGTTCAAAGTGACTCTTGGCTATAGAGCAAGTTCAAACCAGCCTGTTTTGAGGCTCTGTCAATACAGCAACAACAAAATAAATAAAAATTAAAAATACTATCAAAAGCAGCAACATCCAAGGGCTGAGTGAGGAGAAGGAGGGTCGTAGAGAAGGAACAGGGGTGTGGCAATCGCAGGCCGATTCCTGAGGTGTTGGACTAGTCAGCCCACACCCTCCTGTGCAGATGCCTGCAAATGGAACCTGGTCTCTGAGCTCTTAAGCAGAGAATGTGGATTGTGTTTGACGTTTGGTCAAGATTGACAGTGATCCTAGTATCTGCTTGCTCGAGAGAGCTTGCCTTGACTAGCCCAGGTTAAGGCTATTACACAGTCAAAGCTCCCCTCTTGCTTGCTTTGCTCTATCCATCTGTCATCCTCCAGGAGACCCAGGGAGAGATTTAAGGGGCCCTAGGGGGCTCTGGAGCCTAGTGTCACATAATCTAAGGAACTGGTTCTGGAGGGATGGCTCATGGTCTGCTCTTTCAGAGGATCTGAGTTCAGTTCTCTGCACCCATATCAGTAGCTCACAATCTCCTGTAACTCCAGCTCCAGGGAACTGTATGCCTCTGGCCTCTGAAAGAACCGCATGCTTATGCATGTGCGTGTGTGTGTGTGTGTGTGTGTGTATGTGTGTGTGTGCGCGCGCGCATACACACCCACACACGGAATTTTTAAAAGTCTTAGAAGAAGGAAGAGGAAGAAAGGAAGAATTAGAATTCCAGAGAAGCAGCCAGGTGTGGCAGTACAGGACTGTGATCCTAGCATTCAGGAGTCAGAGGCACCAGGCTAGCCTGAGCAACATGGTAAGATCTGTCTCAAAAAAGCCAAACCAATTCTGCCAAGATGGTCCAGAAGGCAAAGGCGCTTCCTGCCAAGCCTGGTGACTTGAATTCAATCCTCTAAATCCCACCTAGTAGAAGAAAATCTACTCCCCAAAACTGTCCTCTGACCTTCACACACCCACCATGGCACACTCACACTCATGCTCACACATATACACAAGCACACAAAGTAAATGAACAAAAAATAAGAAGAAGAAAATAGCCAAGCCAGGCGGTGGTGGCGCACGCCTTTAATCCCAGCACTTGGGGGGCAGAGGCAGGTGGATCTCTGTGAGTTCGAGACCAGCCTGGTCTACAAGAGCTAGTTCCAGGACAGGCTCTAAAAAAAAAACAAAAAAACAGCCAAACTAGGTTTAGTATGTGAGTCAGTGGCTGAGTGTTGACCAAGCACGTGTGGAAGCCTAGGTTCCAGCGCCAGCACCACATGAACTGTAAGATGATGTATGTCTTTACTATCAGCACTGCCAGGCCAGGTTCAGGAGTTCAATGCCAGCCTCAGCTACCAAGCGAGTCAGAAGTCATCCTGAGCTAAACAAGACCATCTCAAAGAGAAGAGACGAGAGCTGTGTGTGATGGAGCAGATCTGTAATCCTATGCCTGGAAGGCAAAGACAGGAGATCCTGAGCTCAAGGCTAGCCTGGGGACCACTGTGACGCTCTTAGGAAAAATGAAGGGCAGGGGTGACACTGAGCAGTTAAATGCTTGCCATGCAAGCATGAGGACCAGAGTTCAGAGCTCTAGAATCCACACAAATGCCTGAGTCCATCTGTAATTCCAGCCTCGGAAGGTGGAGGTAGGGGACTTTCATGTCTAGTCGATCTAGTTTGGAAGACCAGCCCCATCCGGAGCTCTGGGTTTGATTAAGCAATGTCTCAATGAATAAGGTAGAAGCAAAGGAGAATGGTTCCCAGCCTCAACCTTGGGTCTCCACAAACGCACACAGCTACACGCATTCACACCAACACGTACGATTGCCCTCGAATGTGTACTACACACACACACACACACACACACACACACACACACACTCCTTCCTAAAGCCACAGTCCTGCTCTCCCAAGGTCCATGGGAGGAGGAGCTGTTTCCTGCAGGGACCTAACTGGCACACCCTGTCCCCTACCACCACCAACTCCCACTCTCTCAGCTTCTTAGCAGTATAAGCTCCTCTGTGGGGCAACTCCTAAATCGGAACACCTGGAGCAGGCATGCGGCCAGGACAGGTCCTGGCAGAAGGAATCATTCTGGTCCAGCTGGCAGTACCAGTCTGAGCCCGTCACCCAGAAGTCTGCCCCACCTTCTTACCACTTCCACTCACTGGCTGGGACTGTTCAGTTCAGGTCCATCTTGAGGTTCTAAGCAGCCTCACTTTGTGTAAGGCATCTCTCCCCCCGTTGTCTCCACTTGCCTATGGCAGAGCCTAGGGAAGCAGGCTGGCCAGGCCCCAGGCTGGATCTGCAGGCCAGCTGTCTTGTGGCTGGCGCGTAGGATGGCCTGGCTTGCAGAGGCGTGACTGCATCAGAGATGGCTAGAGCAAGGCTGCCCTGAGGTGCCCTTGCCTCAGATAACTCTGCAGTGATGTACGGTCACTCCCGCTTAATGACGGGGTACACAGAGAGAAACAACTTGGTTCAGCAAGACGCAGAGAAATGACAGACTTGCTGGAGGGGTGTGGCCGGAGACAGGAAGACAGATTAGCCCAGGTTCAGAAGCAAGGCAACTCAAGAGGAAAGGGTTCTACAGTTTGAAATACAGATGTATAGATATAGAGATAATGTATGTAGATATAGATCTATAAATTTATGTGTATATATTTATTTTATGCGTATATGTGTTATAGATAGTTAAACTTTTTTCTTTTCTTTTTTTTTCATTTATTAAGTATACAGTGGTCTGCCTGGCCTGGAGGCCAGAAGAGGGCACCAGATCTCATTACAAGTGGTTGTGAACCACCCATGTGGTTGCTGGGAATTGAACTCAGGACCTTTGGAAGAGCAGGCAGTTCTCTTAACCACTAAGCCATCTCTCCAGCCCTAGTTAACCTTTTTTTGAGAGTTTCCCTGTGTAGCCCTGGCTCTCCTGGAACTCACTCTGTAGACCAGGTTAGTCTTGAACTCACAGAGGTCCACCTGCCTCTGCCTCCCAGATGCCGGGAATAACCAAAGCCATCCTGTTATAGATATTTGATTAAGCCTGCATGCACATATGCGCACCACAAGCATGCCTGGTGCATTGGAGGCCAGAAGAGGGCATCAGATCCCCTGGAACTGGAGCTAGAGTGTAGTAATAAGGGTGGCGGGGCTGCGTCCCCAGCACCCCAGCTGCCTGGCTAGCTTATGCCCGAAATAACAACACACAAACTGTATTCATTTAATCACTGCTTGTCCCATTTCTATCTAGCCTCTTCCAGGCTAATTCTCACATATTAATTTAGCCCATTTCTAATCATCTGTGTAGCGCCCCTAGGTGCGCTCACCGGGAAGATTCTAGCCTATGTCCATCCTGGGTCGGAGCTTCATCGCATGCATCTGCCTGGGAGCTGGGAGCATGGCGTCTCTCTGAGGCATCTGCTCCCGAGAGGAGAGCTGTGGAGTCTGAGCTCACTTCCTCTTCCTCCCAGCGTTCTGTTCTGTTTACTCCTCCCACCTAACCAATGTTTACTCCTCTTCTAACCAATGAGGGCCAAGCAGTTTCTTTTTATTTAACCAATGACCTTCCTTCATCACTAGAGACGGTTGTGAGCCACTGGCTGTCCTGGAACTCACTCTGTAGACCAGGCTGGCTGGCCTTGGATCCACAGAGAACCACCTGTCTCTGCCTCCTGAGTGCTGGGATTAAAGATGTGTGCCACTTCTGCTTCTGCTGGCCTGGTTGCAACCAGCACTCTTACTCTCTTAACCACCTCTCCAGCCCCTAGATATATTCTTTTTTTTTTTTTTTTTTTTTTTTGGTTTTTCGAGACAGGGTTTCTCTGTGGTTTTGGAGCCTGTCCTGGAACTAGCTCTTGTAGACCAGGCTGGTCTCGAACTCACAGAGATCCTCCTGCCTCTGCCTCCCGAGTGCTGGGATTAAAGGCGTGCGCCACCACCGCCCGGCCCTAGATATATTCTTTAAAGTGTTTGCACACAGCACACACATTTTTCAAAAGAACAAGAAGAGTTAGTCTCAGCGATGTTGCAACCGCTGTCTTTGGGCAGCATCTTCAATGTTTTCCACTCCCAGGAGGCGTTTATCTGAAAAATGTGCTACCATGGAGATGAAGACTTAGATAGAACGGGGGAAGCAGAGACTGAGTTTTCTTGGTGATTAGTTGGTGTGCCTCTGGCCTTTCCGAAGCTGGAGGTGGAGTTATAAGGCTCTTGCAGGATGACCTTGCTCCTGTGGGAATTCTATCACATTGCCTCTTTACCAGCTCTGCCATAGCTCCTGGGTCAAACACTGCGTTAGAAACGCTATGTCCCCCTCCCCCCGCCCCAGTTTGCCAGAAAGATGATGACTGTCCAGACCCTGCGAGCTTCCCAAAAGCAGCCCACAATCTTTCAAATCAAGAAGTGGATTCTGCTGGGAGAAACCAACAAGGAGACCCTCCCTTGGTACAAGAACATTAGTCCAGGATTCAAGAAGTTCAAGGAGGCCATCAAGGGCACCTACGTAGACAAGAAACGCCCCTTCACTGATAACATCTCCACCGGAGGTCTGACCTTGTCTGGTGTAGCGACCAAGATGAAGATGCAGAGACCATTATCATCCTCTGGCACAATCTCTATCTACACCCGAAAGTCCAGTCGCTTTGAGAATCACCACGAGAACATGTCTGTGCACCTGTCCTCTCCCCCACACCCCTGTTTCAGGGATGTACAGACCAATGACATTGTCACCATGGAGAGGGCAGGCCCCTGAGCAAGCAAGACAGTGTGCTCAAGGTCACTAAGGCTGCTGGCACCAAGATGTTCCAAAAGTTCTGGAAGGACTCTGACCAACTCCCTAGAGCAAATAGTTACTTTCCAACTTAAAAAAGAAAAACACTATCTCCATTCGCATTACTTTTGTTACAACTCTAACAGGGGGTGGGGGAGGGGGCTTCTGGGAATTCAGGCCCACTTTTTTAAAGTTTTACAGAACAGAACTTGATTAAGCAAATGATGACAATAAAGGCAAAATGGTGGGGGAGGGGCGATCCCGTCTCTGTCTCCGGAAGCCTCTATGCACACTACCACAGGTCACCCAGGGCGGCAGCAGCCTTATAGCTACCCAGGAGTCAACTGCTGTGACCAGGGTCAACAGCCGGGCAGTGGTGGCGCTCGCCTTCCATCCCTGCACTCTGGAGGCAGAGGCAGGTGGATCTCTGTAGGTCAAGGCCAGCCTGGAACAGTCAGAGCTACAACCTGACCTGGAAAACAAAAAACAGGGAGGAAGAAGGAGAAGGAGGAGAAGGAAGAAGAAGAAGAGGAGGAGGAAGAGGAGGAGGAGAAGAAGAAGAAAATGGTGAGAAAATGAGAGACAAGGCAGCTTTGGTCACACCTTGATTTTGTCTTGGCATCATAAATTCTTAGAAAGTGCATAGTCCAGGGTTCAGTCCTCCAAACCAGAATAAATAAATTCTAATTCAGCTTCTGTTAGCCTTTATGGAGGGAGAAAAGTGAGAGATATCGTCTGCAAGTCCTGGCTGGGCATCTGAACAGGGAGAGGGTGCTTCCGTCCCAGACCTCAGTGAGATCCTCAGAGTCCATGCCCAGAGGCTTTGTCTCACCGTAGAAGTAGAGTTTGTGTCAGGGCGAGTCCCACAGCCTTCCCAGAGTGCAGCATGAGGGTCTAGAGATGGTAAAATCTCCAGCATCTGGTCTTTCTTTCTCCTGCACCTGGAGGCGGTACTGCTGGGATGTCTCTGGGGCCTCAGCTTAGCACCATGCCGTCAGCTGTACCAAGCTTTAGGGGCCTAAAGGTCGCAGAAGGGGACAGTTCAGTCCCTCCAAAAAGCTAGAGAATCCTGCTTGGGGACACCCTAAGATCAGCTATTTTCTGAAGGGGTTCCCATATCCTGACAGGCAAGCTGCCTAGGTTGAGAAGAAAGAGCAAAGGGACCCCTCATCGTCCAGGTTCTGAGGGTCCGGGTGCTGTCCTGGCTCAGCCAGGAGCAGAGATTTTGTAGGTGCTTTACTTCCCACTTTATTTTATGTGCATTGTGTGAAGGTGTCAGATCCCTTGCAACTGAATCTTCAGACAGTTGTGAGCTGTCATGTGGGTGCTGGGAATTGAACCTGGATCCTCTGGAAGAGTAGTCGGTGCTCTTAACCACTGAGCTATTGCTCCAGCCCCTTTACTTTCCACTTTTGCTGACCTCCAATTGCAGCTGCTGACAAACCCGTAAGCACCATGTTTAAATTCTCCAGAGGCAACCTGGCTCCTCCGCCTCAGGATCTTGCCCGGCTCTTTCCCATTCTGCCGTCTCTTGGGAGGAGTCCACAGCCATCTTGGGACAGCATTCTATTTGAAGGTTGTAGACTATGTTTCCATACTTTGTTCTAGGAGCCCAATTATGGTCCCAGTCCATCTTGTCAGTACCAAACTTTGTCGTTCTCTAGACCCAGGGAATTGAGCGGTCTCCTGCTCTTTCCGATGTTCTCAGCTTTTCAAATTCCTGAGCCTATGGTGGCTGCCATCGTGAGTCTCTGTGAGCCTAAAGCCAACTTCTTCACCACCTTTGGTGCACAGGCCCATTTGGCCTTATTTTGGTAGTGTTGTTATTATTGGTTGGTTTTCTGTCTTACACAGGGTCTTCCTGTATAGTTCAGGCTGACCTTGTACTCACAGACATCCCCTTGCCTCTGCTTCCCAAGTGCTAGGATTAAATGTATGCTGCATCTTCACCCATCTGTTATTTGAAATTATTGCATGTATTTGCCTCCTTAGCCCAGTAGGTGCCCATCAGTCTTATAATTAGTATGAGTGTGTCTGTGCACGCGTATATGTGTGTGTGTGTGTGTGTAGGTGCATGTAAATGCAGTACCTACAGAGCCCAGAAGAGGGCATTGAATCCCCAGGAGCCGAAATTACAGGTGGTTGTGAGCCATCCAAAATAGGTACTGGGAACTGGACTAGGTTTCTCTCCAAGAGCAGTATGTGCTTTTTTTTTTCAAGACAGGGTTTCTTGGTGTATCTTTGACTGTCCTGGAACTCACTCTGTAGACCATGCTAGTGAAGGGGTGTGGTCAATTGGTAGTTAGAATTAACCAGACCAGCTCAATTCAAAAGATTTAATAATTGTGGAAAAAGGAAACTTACACAACCAAGGATCCAGCGAAAACCAGGAGCACAGAGAGAACAAAAGAGAGAGAGGTGAGCGCACCTGGATGTTTTATCTGTTTTTCTTGGCCTGGGGGTGGGGGGGAGGACACATACCCTAAACAGAATGTGATTGGCTGAACTTCCCCATCAGGCTAGCCTTGAACTCAGAGATCTGCCTACCTCTGCCTCCCAAGTGCTAGTATTAAATTAGGATTAAATGCATGTGCCACCATGCCTGGTTTTTTAAAGATTTACTTATTTTATTTATAGATGAGCGCTCTATTTGCATATATGACTTTATGCCAGAAGAGGGCATCAGATTCCATTACAACAACTACATGGAGCCGGGCGGTGGTGGCGCACGCCTTTAATCCCAGCACTCAGGAGGCAGAGGCAGGTGGATCTCTATGAGTTCGAGGCCAGCCTGGTCTACAAGAGCTAGTTCCAGGACAGGCTCCAGAAGCCACAGAGAAACCCTGTCTCGAAAAACAAAACAACCCCCCCCAAAAAAAAAACCCAAAAAATAACTATATGGTTGTGAGCCACCATGTGGTTGCTGGGAATCGAACTCAGGACCTCTGGAAGAGCAGTTAGTGCTCTTAATTGCTGAGCCAGCTCATCGTAGCTTCAGATTCTGTCTTGAGACAGGGGCCTGTGTACCCAGGGTGCCCTCGAACTCGCGATGCAGCTGAGGATGATCTTGAACTTCTGATTCTCCTGCCTCTACTTCTTGGTTGTTGGGATGATAGGCATGAGCTACTATGCCTGGTTTACGCAGGGCTGGTGGTAGGACTCTAGGCAAGCACTCTGCCAGCTCTTTGTTGTTTGTGGTGTCTGTGTGTTTGTGTGTGGCGCTCACCTTTAATCCCAACACTTGGCAGGCAGAGGTAAATTGACCTCTGTGACTTCAAGGTGTGGTAGCACACACCTTTAATCCCAATGCCTGGGAGGCAGAGACAGATGGACCTCTGAGAGTTCAAGGACAGCCTGGTCTACAGAGTTATTCCAGGACAAAGATATACAGAGAACCTGTCTCAAAAAATAAAAGTAAAAGTAAAAGAAATAGAGGGTAGCCGGGCGGTGGTGGCGCACGCCTTTAATCCCAGCACTTGGGAGGCAGAGGCAGGCGGATCTCTGTGAGTTCGAGACCATCCTGGTCTACAAGAGCTAGTTCCAGGACAGGCTCCAAAACCTCAGAGAAACCCTGTCTCGAAAACCAAAAAAAAAAAAAAAAAAAGAAAAAGAAAGAAATAGAGGGTAAAGTAAAGCCTCACAAAGTTGGAAAATACACAGAGAATCTTGATACTGTATGCTATTATGCTCTCTTTGAATTGTTTGAATGCTGAGGAAGGATCAAGAGCTGCTAAAAGATATTTGCTTATAAATGCTTCTGAACTAATCCAACATAGATATTTTGAAAATAACCTGACTTCAGAATTTGGATCTAAGGATATGATGCTTTGGAAAAGAGATTCTTCTTTTGTTTTCACAGAGGATGAGACCCTGTGGATTGCTTCTATCCCAATATGGTATGGTAGACCATGCCCTCCTTCAAGGTTGCTGTGAACACCTTCAGAAAATTACTTCATTCAACTGCCAACTGAGATGAACCTAGCAGACAGGTTATACCATAAAAGACCTGAATAACAGCGCCCCCATTCAGCACGAAGCAGTTTGGAAAGAAATAACTATGCCCATATTCCCAAATATTGTTTATAAATGTTCTTTTACATTTAAAGGGGGATATGATATAGATATGAATAATTTGCATTGGTATGAATCTTGGTTTACTGATACAAGTTTAAGGTCAATTTTGTTATATGTCTATGTATTTCTGATCTTGATTAAGGTATTTTGATTGTGTAGTTCATTTTAAAATATAATGTACATAGGTTGTTAATAGATAATCATCTATAATAGTCAAGTTTGTAGTCATGTTAGTTAGACTTTCTAGGTGTGCATAGATATATTTCAGATGGGCATTTTTCATATCTTTCAAAGACTACAGAATATGGCATTTAATGTTTTAATAATTTAGGGGTTTTCATGACAATGAGACATGTCTGCTCCTGGCAGCACCAATCTACTTCAAGAAAAAGATGGGGGGGCTGGAGAGATGGCTCAGAGGTTAAGAGCACCGACTGCTCTTCCAAAGGTCCTGAGTTCAATTCCCAGCAACCACATGGTGGCTCACAACCATCAGTAATGAGATCTGGTGCCCTCTTCCTGCGTGCAAGCATACATGGAGGCTGAACACTGTGTATATAATAAATAAATAAATATTAAAAAAAAGATAGGCATCAAAGAGGCTCCTTATGGAGTTTGATAGCCATTTGGGCAAGAAACTGCTCTTGCCTGGACTGATGCATGAACTGGACACAAAGAATCTGCAGAGAGAGGACTGCTGAACTTGCCTAAAGGTGAGATGCTGGGAAGGCTACAGTGGGCCACACAGTCCAGAAACCTTGAGTTAAAGTCACCCTTTCTTCCTTAAGTTATTTTTCCAAGTGTCTTTGTCACAGGGACAAAAAGCAGCTAATGTAGTATTCTCTGGTCCCTGGCCGAGGGTGGCAGGTCTAGCTTCCTGTGGTTTCATTGTTCCTGTGGCCATTGTTCAAATTCACTGTCACTGGGTCTCCCAGGGACCCATGGGGCACCCAAGTGATCCTCAGTCCAGGTTACTACATGGTCCTGGACTTTTCCTTTTCTTTTCTTTTATTTTTTTTTTTGTTTTATTTTGTTTTGAGACAGGGTTTCTCTGTGTAGCCCTGACTATCCTAGGACTCACTTTGTAGACCATGTTGGCCTCGAACTCATGGAGTTCCACCTTCCTCTGCCTCCCAAGTACTGGGATTAAAGGTGTGCACCACTACTGCCTGGAAGGTCCTGTACCTTTCTTTCTTTCTTTCTTTTCTTCTTTTTTTTTTTTAGAGCCTGTCCTGGAACTAGCTCTTGTAAACCAGGCTGGCCTTGAATTCACAGAGATCTACTGAAGAGACCAAGAATAAGAATATAGAAATGTAGATTCCAGAAATAAAAATGTGGAAATAAAGCAATCCAAAGTTGTCAGCATAGGAGAATGAGAGCAGACAGTCAGCAGCTGTCTCGGCAGTTTAAGGATTAACTATTATCTGTGGGCTACTCTGCTTTACAATCAATAGCTCTGTCTGCAAGGATGAAGCGGCCTCTGTAAACTGAGGCTCAGAATTTAGATTACACCACCACCACTCCCACCACCACCACCCCTTACCCCCAGTCACTCAAGACCAGCAATTGATGTGAGCTGAGTTACCTTTCAAATGATGGGATGTACCTGACTTTTTGGTTGTTCATTTTCCCATACCCTTTCCTGCTATGTGAAACTGGCTGTATCAGGGGTGTGTAGCACTTTGGTAAACACCCTCAGGGAGCGCCAGTGGAAAACAATGGACTAAACACAAACACTAGTTTAACGGAAAAACTCTATAAATGGAAAGTGTAAAAAAAAGTCAATTTGTATCTGAGTTTTACCTCAAGAGTGTAAAAATTCCTTCGTTCATGCCTAATGTTTGTTGCTTCTTACTATAAAAAGGGAGTTCAGAAACCATCCTTTGCTGCGGCCTTGCAAGTCCATCTCTGGCCATGGTCTCGGCTAGCTGATCAGCTTTTTGTACCCCATGGAGATTTATTTTTTAATTTTTTTCTGGAATAAAGTTTGCTCCTGGTCTAATAGACTTTGATGGTCTGTCCCCTATCTTTCTGTGACCCCTGTAGACCCAACACTGTCTACTTCTGCCTCCCAAATGCTGGGATTAAAGGCCTGAGCCACCACACCCGGCCCCTTTTCTTTCATAAATATAATTTTTTTTTCTTTTCTTTTTTCCCCCAAGCTATTCTGTCCCCGTCTTGGCCATGGTTTAATTGGGAAAGGTCTCCAGTAGACAAACGTATTTAGACACTTGGTCCTCAGCAGGTGGCGCTGTTTGAGCAACTTTGAGGAGCAGGGAGCTGTAGGAGATATGCTCCTGGGCTCAGGCCCACCCTGAGTTTAATTTTCTGACCTCTGCCACCCTGTTAGTCCTTTGCAAAGGTAGAAATCAAGCCAGTTGGAATCAATACTGACCTCCCCTCTGAGTTCGTGCCTTCTCTGGGTTCTCCTTGACCCAGTTCAGCTCTCTATCCAGCCTGGACCTCCCCCTGAACTCTGATTGATCTCATTCTGTCCCTCTCTGACTTCCACCCACTTACTCAACTCTGTCCCACACCGTCCCAGCTTGGGACATCATGCTCCCTCTTTTTTGATGATGTTCGCTTGTTTGTTTATTGGACTTTTAAAAACTAATAGATTTGACTTAACATATTCATTTATAGACAGATGATAGAAGATAGATAGATAGATAGATAGATAGATAGATAGATAGATAGATAGAGATGATAGATGGATGGATGGACGGGCAGACGAGATTCCCGTAGCCCAGGCTGGCCTTCAACTTGACACGTAGCCAGGAGTATGACCCTGAACTTCTAATCCTTCTGCTCCCACCTTCTGAGTTTAGGAATTACAAGTTTGTGTCATCTTCCCTGTTTTATGCAGTTCTGAAGATGGGAGCCAGGGCTTTGTGTATGCTCAGCCCCGTTCCTGCTCACCAACTGTGGGGATTGTTCCTGTTTACCAACTGTAGGGATTACAGGTGTGCGCCACCTTCCAGGAACAAGCACCCTTTTAGGATCCCAGCCTCAGGCCTTGAACCCTGCTGGTATCTGAATTTGAGGGGCACAGGCAAAGAAACCAAAATAAGGATGACAGTGGTGTTGCACGCTTTTAATCCCAGCACTCAGAAGACAGAGGCAGGCAGAACTCTGTAAGTTTGAGACCAGCCTGGCCTACAGAGCGAGGTCCAGGACAGCCAAGGCTACCCAGGGAAACCCTGTCTGGAAAAACAACAACAAAGAAATCAAAACAGCCACTCTGTGGGTGGAAGGGGGAAAGTTTATTCCAAACTGTCCAGGCTGTCTCTCGGGAAAGCCGAGAGAGTTGGGGCCGGGGGTAGATTCTTCATGGTTATAAGAGAATAGGAAGAAGGGAGCCTGCAAGCTGGGGTGGGGGCTTTGAAGTATAAAACAAGTCCTTGTGAGTAAGGTCTGGGGGAGCCTGTAGGCTAACATGGATCTTGTAGGCTGGCAAAGGCACCCGGACATTTGTTAATGGGAGAGCAATATGTCCCTAGTTTCTTTTGGACCAGACAGTGTCCACACAGGTTGGTCTTTCATTGGTGTCCTGAAGTCCCAGAACCATGGCCGCAGGGAAGGAGGAAGTGAGCTTTGGGGAAAAAGTCCCTGATCCTCAGAAGTAAGCTCAGGTAAGCTCAGAAGGTAAGCAAGTTCAGGGCTGAGCAAGTCATATCCAGGGAAGAAGCCCACCTTCATCAGGCTTGAGACAGCCCTGAATGATGCTCACATCCCTAGTTCCCTGCCACCAGAAGTCCCCGGATGCTTGCCCAGACACTCCACAGTACCCAGGGGATCTCTACCCAACTTCTAAGGTCTATCAGACTAGAGAAGAAATGGGATCCAAAAGGCCCAGTTTTAGGGTCTGGAAAGACAGCCCAGTTGGTGAAGAGCTTGCCTAGCAAACATGGAGACCTGAGTTCGATCCCTTCTGGGGGATTTTATTCATATAAAAATCCTGGGCGGTGGTGGCGCACGCCTTTAATCCCAGCACTCGGGAGGCAGAGGCAGGCGGATCTCTGTGAGTTCGAGACCAGCCTGGTCTACAAGAGCTAGTTCCAGGACAGGCTCCAAAACCACAGAGAAACCCTGACTCGAAAAACAAAAAAAAAAAAAAAAAAAAAAAATCCTGGGCATGGTGGAGTATGCTTGTAATCCCATTCCAATGAGACAGAAATAGCGGATTCCAGAAGCTCGCTGGCAGTCAACCTAGCTTAATCAGTAAATTCTAGACCAGAGAGGGACCCGCTTCAAAGGAAGCAGACGGTGCCATTTCTGAACATTACCACTGTCTTCTGACCTCCACATGCAGGAATGCGCCCACATGGGAGGAAACGGGGAGAGAAAGAGAGACCGAGAGAGAGAGAGAGAGAGAGAGAGAGATCTTTAGTATTGAAAAGGAGTTCCTGGCAGGCAGATCTCTGTGAGTTTGAGGCCAGTCTGGTGTATGGAGCAAGTTCCAAGACAGCCAAAGCTAGACAGAGAAACCCTGTTTGGTCTCTGAAATGTCTCTGCCATGAAACTGGCTGTGCTCAAGCCTCCTGGCTGCCAGCCCATTCTGTTACCGCAGGTCTGGCAGTCACATCTGGATTCTAGGCCTTTGGCCTTCCCAGGTGCGTCTTCTGGAAGCTGTGTCTAATGCTGCTCCGAGCTGGTACCTGCTAGCTGTCCATCATTCATCAGCAATGCTAGGCCACTAAGAGGCAGCAGAGGACCATTCTTGTGCTTGTGAGCGGTTGAGACAAACTGCCTGGAATCAAATCTCTGAGATCTCTGAGATTTCTTCTTCTTCTTCTTCTTCTTCTTCTTCTTCTTCTTCTTCTTCTCCTTCTCCTTCTCCTTCTCCTTCTTCTCCTCCTCCTCCTCCTCCTTCTCCTCCTCCTCCTCCTCCTCCTCTTCTTCCTCTTCCTCTTCTTCTTCAAGACAAGGTTTCTCTGTTTAGCCTTGGCTTTCCTGGAACTCACTTTGTAGACCAGGCAGGCCTGGAACTCATACAGATCCACCTGCCCCTGCCTCCTGAGTATCATTTATTCATTTTTAATTATGTGTGTATGTGTCTGCGTTTGGGCACAGGCTTGTGAGTGCAGGTACCTGAAGAACCAGAGACATCGAGTTCTCTGGAGCTGGAGTTACAGATGAGTGTGAGCCACCCAACGTGGAAGCTGGGAACTGAGCTCAGGCCCTCTGCAACAGCAGGATACATTCTTAAGAGATGGGCCGCCCGCACAGCAGAGACTCGTCTCGACCCTTCCGTCGTCCGTCTTGGGTATCGTTGCAGGATTCGGAGTACGCCCGAGGACCTCAGGAACCATGCCGAAGCCACACAGCGAAGCAGGGACTGCCTTCATTCAAACCCAGCAGCTGCATGCGGCCATGGCTGACACCTTCTTGGAACATATGTGCCGCCTGGACATTGACTCCGCACCCATCACGGCCCGCAACACTGGCATCATTTGTACCATTGGTCCTGCTTCCCGGTCTGTGGAGATGCTGAAGGAGATGATCAAGTCGGGAATGAATGTGGCTCGTCTCAATTTCTCTCATGGAACTCATGAGTACCATGCGGAAACTATCAAGAACGTGCGTGCAGCCACAGAAAGCTTCGCCTCTGATCCCATTCTATACCGGCCTGTTGCCGTGGCTCTGGACACAAAGGGGCCTGAGATCCGGACTGGACTCATCAAAGGGAGCGGCACTGCAGAAGTGGAGCTGAAGAAGGGAGCTACCCTGAAGATCACCCTGGACAATGCCTACATGGAAAAGTGTGACGAGAACACCCTGTGGCTGGACTATAAGAACATCTGTAAGGTGGTGGAAGTGGGCAGCAAGATCTACGTAGACGATGGGCTCATTTCACTGCAGGTGAAGGAGAAAGGCGCTGACTTCCTGATAACAGAGGTGGAGAATGGTGGTTCCTTGGGCAGCAAGAAGGGGGTGAACCTCCCCGGAGCCGCTGTGGACCTCCCTGCTGTATCAGAAAAGGACATCCAGGACCTGAAGTTTGGGGTGGAGCAGGATGTAGACATGGTGTTTGCGTCTTTCATCCGCAAGGCAGCTGATGTGCACGAGGTTAGGAAGGTCCTGGGAGAGAAGGGCAAGAACATCAAAATCATCAGCAAAATCGAGAACCACGAAGGCGTCCGCAGGTTTGATGAGATTTTGGAGGCCAGTGATGGGATCATGGTGGCTCGTGGCGATTTGGGCATTGAGATTCCTGCAGAGAAGGTCTTCCTGGCTCAGAAGATGATGATTGGACGATGCAACCGAGCTGGGAAGCCAGTCATCTGCGCCACACAGATGCTGGAGAGCATGATCAAGAAGTCCCGCCCCACCCGTGCTGAGGGCAGTGATGTGGCCAATGCAGTCCTAGATGGAGCAGACTGCATCATGCTGTCTGGAGAGACCGCCAAAGGGGACTACCCTCTGGAAGCCGTTCGCATGCAGCACCTGATTGCCCGTGAGGCAGAGGCTGCCATCTACCACCTGCAGTTATTCGAGGAACTCCGCCGTCTGGCGCCTATCACCAGCGACCCCACAGAAGCTGCTGCCATGGGTGCTGTGGAGGCCTCCTTCAAATGCTGCAGCGGGGCCATTATCGTGCTCACCAAGTCTGGCAGGAGTGCTCACCAGGTGGCCAGGTACCGCCCGCGTGCGCCCATCATTGCTGTGACGCGCAATCCCCAGACAGCTCGCCAGGCCCATTTGTACCGAGGCATCTTCCCTGTGCTGTGTAAGGATGCAGTGCAGGACGCCTGGGCTGAGGATGTAGACCTCCGTGTGAATTTGGCCATGAATGTTGGCAAGGCCCGAGGCTTCTTCAAGAAGGGAGATGTGGTCATTGTGCTGACTGGGTGGCGCCCTGGCTCTGGCTTCACCAACACCATGCGTGTAGTGCCTGTGCCTTGATGGCCCTCTGGAGCCCCTCTTCTAGCCCCTGTCCCATCCCCTCCCCCATCCCATCCATTAGGCCAGCAACGCTTGTAGTGCTCACTCTGGGCCAGAGTGTGGCGCTGGTGGGCTGGGACACCCCGGAAAATTACTGTTGCTGAAACATGGAATAGAGCCCAGCTGTCTGTCTATCATATGGCCCTGCCCAAACCAGGGGTGACAGAGGAATGCAGAATTGGAAACCCTCTGGCTTTATCACAATGGGGCAGCAACATGTCTTGTGTACTTTGCTCCTGTAGAAAGTTGTCCAGAGAACTCCCAGCCCTGGCCTGGAGTCAGGAGACAGCAAGAGTAGGGGCTTAGGGCATGGGGCCCAGGTTCCTGTGTAGATAATAACCTCTGGCCCCCAGGCCGGACTTGCTTCCCCAACAGCTTTGGCCTCCCCCACTCCTCCTTGCGCACTTCTCAGCTGTCACTGCAGTCACACCCTGCACTCTCCACTTCCGTTCTACTGTGCAGCATCTCCAGGCCTGTTGCTATAGTGCCCACCTGAGTGTCAATAAACAGCAGCTGAAGCAAAAAAAAAAAAAAAAAAAAAGAGATGGGCCAACACACCAGCCCTAGTGTTCTAGTTTTGGGGGCTGTTTTTTTGATTTTTGCTTTAGTTTTCGGTTTTGGTTTTGGTTTTTTTCAAGACAGGGTTTCTCTGTGTAGCTCTGGCTGTCCTAGAACTCACTATTAAACCAGGCTGGCCTCAAATTCAGTAATCCACCTGCCTCTGCCTCCTGGGTGCTGTGATTAAAGGCGTGTGCCACCACCTTTAAAAACTATTTTTTAGTTATATCTATGTGTGGGTATGTGCACATGAGTGCAGGTGCCTTCAGAGGCCAGAAGAGGGCGATGGATCCCCTGGAGCTGGAGTTACAAGTATTTTTGAGCCACCAGAAGCTTCTGGAAACTGAATTTTACTAGAGCAATACAAACTTTTAACTATTGAACCATCCAGCACCCCCTGCCTCCCCATCTTTATCTGATTATTTTGTTTTGTTTTTGAGACAGGGTCTCTCTATGTAGTCCTAGTAGTCCTGGAACTCACTATGTAGACCAAGTTGGTCTTGAACACAAAGATCCACCTGTTTCTGCCTTCCAAGAGCTGGGATTAAAGGCATGCACCACCACTGCCCAATTTTAGCTACTCCTCCCCCTTTTAAAAACAGGGTCTCAGCTGGTGGTGGTGATGCATTCCTGGAGAAAGAGGCAGGCAGATCTCTGAGTTTGAGGCCAACCCAGTTAATAGAGTAAGTTCCAGGACAGCCAGGCCTACACAGAGAAACCCTGTCTCAAGAAACAAAATAATAATATAGGGGCCAGCCATGATAAGCTAAGTATGGGCAGGACACCCAAAGGAAGTTCTTTATTGCCAACCATTATCATCTGCCAGAGTAGAACTTGGCACTCAATAAATTTAATAAGAGGCCCGAGTCTCAGTAGTTTACCCTGAGGCAATACCTGGTGGCAGGACCCAACCACCACCCAAGAACAGACCATTCAAAGGAAATGCCTAACATTCCAACTGCTGTAGATAGGATCACCTGCCAGGGTACATTCACCAGGACACCCCTAGACAAATGTCAGCCAATCAGGGGTCCTGAACCTCAGAAACCCCTCACCCCCACCTTTACTACTATCCAATTCTAACTGAGCTCAGGGCTCTCCGGTTATTCCAATACGTTGTACATGCAGAGAGACCGAGTTTACAAACTTGATTAAAATAAAGGCTCTTTGCTTTTACATACAGGACTTGGTTTCCTTATTGGCTTTTGCAGGGACTTCGCAGATTTGGGCATAACAAATAACAATAATAACAACCCCTCCCAAAAAATCAAAAACCACACACAGGGTCTCATGCAGTCCAATGTTGAACTTGCTATGTAACCTAGAAGAAATTTGTATTCCCAATCTTCTGTCTCCAATATTACAGGCATGCTTCACAGGAGACTTAGGTGGGGATGGAGCCAAGGGCTTTGGGAGAACTAGGCAAGCATTCTACTAACTGAGATACCTGGTTTTGTTTCAAGTTGGGTTTGAACCACTGGTCCTCTTGCCATCACCTCCCAAATACCAGGATTAGAAGTGTATATGATCTGTCGGGCAGTGGTGGTGTACGCCTTTAGTCTTTAGTCCCAGCACTTAGCAGACAAAGGCAGGCAGATATCAGTGAGTTTGAGGTCAGCCTGGTCTACAGAGTGAGTTTTAGGACTATCAGGGCTACACAGAGAAGCCCTGTATCAAATACAAACAAACAAACAAAAAGACCACTCATCTTCTTTTATCATTTTTGTCGTGCTGTAATGTAATAATAAGGGGCGGCGGGGCTGTGTCCCCAGCACCCCGGCCGCCTGCTGGGCTAGCTTATGCCCCGAAATAATTACACGGACACTGTATTCTTTTAAACACCGCTTGGCCCATTTCTACCTAACCTCTTCTAGGCTAATTCTCACATATTAATTTAGCCCATTTCTAATCATCTGTGTTGCGCCCCTAGGTGCGCTTACCGGGAAGATTCTAGCCTATGTCCATCCTGGGTCGGAGCTTCTTAGCATGCATCTGCCCAGGAGCCAGGAGCATGGCGTCTCTCTCAGGCGTCTGCTCCCCAGAGGAGAGCTGTCAAGTCTCTGAGCTCACTTCCTCTTCCTCCCAGCATTTTGTTCTGTTTACTCCTCCCACCTATCCTCTAACCAATAAAATGGGCCAGGGCAGTGCCTTTATTAGCCAATGACCTTCCTCCATCAGTGTTGGAGGTTGAACCCATGTTAGTGTGTGCACTCTAACTAAGCTGAGTCCCTGGATTAACAGCAAGAAGCCAGTGAGTTCCAGGTATTTGATTCATGGCACTGGGAATAGAACCTAGAACCTTACTTATGCTAGGCTAGTCCTCTACCACTAAGCCACGCCCCCCAGCCCCTTATTGGGGGATTCTAGGCAGGTGCTCTACCACTAAGTCATGTCCCAAGCCCCTTATTGGGGGATTCTAGGCAGGTGCTCTACCACTAAGCCACGCCCCTAGCTCCTCACTGGGGGATTCTAAATGGGTGCTCTACCATTGGATCACATACCCAGAAAGCCCCTCACTGGGGAATTCTAGGCAAGAAGTCTACTTACCCTGAGGTAATCTAATCCCCCTTTTCTCTACCCATTCTTATTTCAAATAGGATCTCATTAAGTTACCCAGGCTGGACTTCAACTTGCCATCCTCCTGTCTCAGTACCCACATATGCCAACCACACCCCTGGAGCTGGGATTATAAACCTGAGCCGTGAGGCACAGATTGTTAGTTTTGTTTGTATTTTGAGGCAGGGTTTCTCTGTGTAGCCCTGACTGCCCTGGAAGTAGCTATGTAGACCAGGCTGGCCTCGAACTTACTGAGATCTGCCTTCTGAATGCTGGGATAAAAGGCATGGGCCATCACCACCTAGCCTCATTTCCCTAATTTTATGTTAGGAGGGGACAAGGGAGGGGCCTTCAATCCTTTCTTCTTCTGACCTCCTTGCAAGCTGATTCCTAACTGGCCGCCATTCATTTAAGGCTGTAAATGTCTCTCCAGGGCTGGCAGGTAGGCTGGAAGCCTTGCATATTAAAGAGAGAAGGGACTCAGATCCTCGGGACTTCAGCTGTGTGGCCCACGCCCACCTTAGGGCACTGTCAAAGGACCAGCGTGGGAGCGGATGAAAATGGACAGATTCGCCACCCACCTTTGAGCCCTTCCAAAGAGCGTGTGGACTGGCGTGCAAACATATGAGACAGACACAGTGTAGGTCTCTTGGGTGGTTTCCAGACGGTAACCTGGAGATGAGGAACAGTGGCAAGCTTTTAGAGGCCGGAGAGAGGTTCCTATGGCAACCCTGAAGGCAAGGACCACCTGGAGCCTGATGCCCCATCCTCCAGGAACAACTCCCGTGAAGGTTTTTTACGCCCTAAAAAAACCCAGAGCAGATTATTCCGTAAAGACCGCAAAGGCGGAGACAGAGGGGAGAAAAGAGGACCCAAAAGCCGGGATAAGCTCCCGCATTAGCGCTTTGGCCGGCTCAGCAAGCAGATTCCAAAGAAGGGACGGGAGTCCCAGCAACAGGCCGGCCATTGGCACGGAGGCAAAATGCTGGTTTGTGATTGGCTCTTGCCACGGGCAGGATGGAAGATCTCCTGGCGGGGTGGGGCGTGGCTGAGCCGCGGCCCCGCCTAGCTCACATCCGGGTACCTGGGCATCCCGAAATGGCCAGAGATGGGGTAGTGGTCACTCTAGGATGGCTTTCACACGCAGGTAGCACAATCCTTCGTCTGAAGTTCAGGTGTTTAGGGAGGGGTGTGGGTACTCAGACACTCGGGAAAGGAGATCTCTGATTGGCGGGGCTCGAGGTCGCTGCTGCCATCAGGGTCCTTTAAGCAGACACCCGCACTAACAGGGACAGCTGCAGAACTGGCAGTGTCCACCAGGAGGTAGCAGAGGACGATGGTGCTGGAGTCCCTGAGCGTTTTGGAGAACAGATCCCAGACTTGGGCCAGGAAGAATCCTGAATCCCAAGAACCCCCGCCCCCGCCCCAACCCGAGCACTCAGCCTCGTTGTACCAGGTAATAGTTCAGGGTCAAGCCAGTTAATACTGTTGCTTCCTTAGCCTGTGTGTGTGTGTGTGTGTGTGTGTGTGTGTGTGTGTGTGTGTGTGAGAGAGAGAGAGAGAGAGAGAGAGAGACAGAGAGACAGAGAGACAGAGAGACAATATGTATGTGTGTGAGAGAGGGAGAGGGTGTAATTGTATAGCTCTGGGTGACCTGGCTTCGAACTCACAGCACTCCTTACCTCCTCCTTCAGAGAGTACAGATGAATGACTCCTCCCAGGGTCTGGCAGAGCTTGCGGGTTTTTTGTTGTTGTTTTGTTTTTGTTTTTGTGAGCAGGTCACACACAACCCAGGCTAGTCTCAAATTTACAGAAGCTGGCTTGAACTCCAGGTCTTCCTGCCGAGCCCCCCCCCACACACACACACACTACTTTTGTACCTCATCTTTTCATTTTATTTCCAAGACTGGCTTCATGGAATCCAGGCTAGTCTTGATCATATCCTTGCAATTTTAAAAAAGATTTTGTGTGGGTGCGTGTACACAGGCATATGTGGATGCCTGAAGAAGCTGCTGGACTCTCCTGTCACTTCCTACCTATTCCTGAGGCAGGGTCCTTTTCCTGAGCCTGGGATCTGAATTTCCTCAGCTAGCCTGGAAGCCAGCAAGCTCCAGTTGATGGTGTTGTGGCGCTCAGGTCACTGGGCTTGCCAAGTGGATGCTGGGTCCTGGTGATTGCACATGCGCACATGGAGCACTCTTGACAAGGGGGGGGGGGACGGCCCCAGCCCTCAACCTTAACTGATCGTCAGACCTCCCGGAGTGTTGGGGTTCCAGGTGTGCCCCACACCTGGTTTCCGCCGTCCTGAGGATGGAACGCAGGACTCCATGCATGTTAAGCAAACACTCTACCAACGGAGCTCCAGCCCATGTTCTGTTATTTTATACTTACCCGGCTTTGTTTTGTCCACGACCACTAGGTTATCAGTCTTTGGCTCCTGCTTTTAATCCCAGCACTAGGGAGGCGGTGAGGGTGAGGGGCATGGCGCTGAGTTTCCAGGCCAGCATGGTCTACATAGTGAGACCCTGTCTGTTGGTTGCTAAATCTGTCTTGACCCTAATTCAGCGATTCGGGGCCAGGTAAAGATTTCTCACGGTTCTGTTACCCCACCTTACTCCTCGCAGGCGGAACTCGGCACTGAGAAGGGATGGCAGTATTTCCAGCAAACAGCATTGCAGGACGAGGCCGGCAGTCTTCCATTGCAGGAAAAACCCCTTCTTTTTTCCTGGTACTTTGGAGACAGGGTTTCTCTATGTAGCCCTGACTGACCAGGAACTTGCTCTACTGTAGGCTGGCCTTGAACTTAGAAATCTGTCTGCCTCTGCTGTGATTAAAGGTGTGTGCCACCATTCAACTGGCAAAATTTCTAACTGGTATGGAAAAAGTACCTTCAGAAAACACTACTGCAGCCCGGCGGTGGTGGCACACGCCTTTAATCCCAGCACTCGGGAGGCAGAGGCAGGCGGATCTCTGAGTTCGAGTCCAGCCTGGTCTAGAAGAACTAGTTCCAGGACAGAAACCAAAAAAAAAAAAAAAAAAAAAAGCACTACTGCTCTGATATGACACATGAGATCCAAACAGCTGACTGTCCTCCAACTAAGAACACTAGGGCATAACTTGGTGGCGGTCCCCCATCAAGGGGTCACTTAGCCAAAGCATTTGTCTAGCATTCCCTAGTGACTGGCTGGGGTAGGGATGTAAAGTGATTTTTTAAAAAGATTATATGTAGTTAGCATTCTGCCTGCATATATGCCCGAACACCAGAAGAGGGCACTAGATTTCATTATAAACAGTTGTGAGCCACCTTGTGGTTGTTTAGGATTGAACTCAGGACACTGAAAGAGCAGCCAGTACTTTTTTAAACAATTTTTTATTTTTATTTTATGTGCATTTGGTGTTTTACCTGGATAAATGTCTGTGTGAGGTTATCAGATCTTGGGTGCTGGGAATTGAACCCAGGTCCTTTGGGTAAACAGCCAGTACTCTTAACCACAGAGCCATCTCTCCAGCCCCTTGTTATTTTTGAATCACATAGAGCCAGATTTTCACGAGGAGGATCTTGAAGTTGTGGGTTTTGAGGTTTGGGTGGTTCTGAGGATAGAACTCAGTGATTCAGGCACTCCTTAAGAATCACTCTACCACAGGGCAGTGGTGGCGCAGGCCTTTAATCCCAGCACTTCCGGAGGACCCAGGCTCAAGTCCCAGCACCCATACGGCAGTTAACAATTGTGACTCCAGTACCACGGTACCGGATACTCTCACACAGACATGGATGCAAGAAAAACACCAAGGCAAAGTAAATAAATCATTTTTTGAAAGAAAAAAAAATCCAGTCATGTCCATCACATTGGTGGCCAGACTCCAACAATGCAGATTCAAAATGAAGGTGTCTCTCAGACATACATGCCTTCCTGTTCTGAGGTCCCTTGGGAGCATGGGGAGCTAGTTTCTTGGCCTTGTCTTTGGAGGCAGGATGACTCCAAACCAGCAGACCAACCTTACCAGGCACACACGGGAGGTGGGGGACTGGGTGGGAGTCAAACCTCCCTCTCTGGGTGCTGGCAATACCCACCCTTGGCAGCATAGGTCATGGGCACTGCTGCCCAAGAGCTGGGCAAAGCCTGGGGACAAAGCAAAGTCTCCAGCCATTGGAATGGGTGTGGTGACCAAAACCTGTCATCTCAAAATTTGGGAGGTAGATGCACAATTAGGAGTTTGAGGTCAACCTGGGCTACATAGAATCCTATCTCTGTCTCACACACAGATCAGTTTGGTTTTTGTTGTGTGGAGGGTAGAGGGTGGTTTGGTTTTTTTTGGTTTTTCGAGACAGGGTTTCTCTGTGGCTTTGGAGCCTGTCCTGGAACTAGCTCTGTAGACCAGGCTGGTCTCGAACTCACAGAGATCCGCCTACCTCTGCCTCCCAAGTGCTGGGATTAAAGGCGTGCGCCACCATCGTCCGGCTGTGGTTTGGTTTTTTGAAACAGAATCCACTCTGTAGCCCTAGATGACCTTCAACTCAGAAATCTGCCTGTCTCTGGCTGAGATTAAAGTCTCTGTGCCACCACACCCGGCTGGTTTGGGGTTTTGTTTTGTGGTTTTGAGTCAGGGCCTCTCCACTCTAGCCCAAGCAGTTCCCCATTTCAGGTTGCTTATCAGACATTCTGAATATCAGATATATACCTGCGATTCCTAACAGGAGTTAAGAAGAATTTTATGGTTGGGGTCACATGAGAAACTGTATTTAAGGGTCACAGCATTAAAAGGTTCAGAACAGTGGGAAGGTTACCCTGGGAAGGCTCTGTCTTGTGTGATGTGAACCAGTCACCCTTGCTCTGCCCACAGATATCCAGTTTATGACCAGGCCAAATTTGTGGTCACTCAGATTTAACTGTAAGCTCCCGAGACCTGGA
This sequence comes from Microtus oregoni, assembly GCF_018167655.1. Classification (NCBI taxonomy): domain Eukaryota; kingdom Metazoa; phylum Chordata; class Mammalia; order Rodentia; family Cricetidae; genus Microtus; species Microtus oregoni. The sequence continues at coordinate 8,068,308 of NW_024543062.1, read as the reverse complement.
ATGAGGACAGCAGCAGGCTCACTAGGCACACTGTCTGTCCAAGCGGTCTGTCCTACCTCAGGGTCCTGATTAGTCTGCTGGTTAATGTCAACACCCAGAAATAGAGACCAGCATTATCCGGTTAGTTTTCAGAAGCCATTTCCCCAAGCTTGCTCTGAGGTCTAGGTTGTCATTCTTAGCCACCCAGATCACTCTGAGTCAACACGCAGACTCAGCTGACCAGTGTCAAGGCCAACACATGTGGTAATCACATATAAATAGAGTGGAGAAAACACTTCAAACAGCAATGTATCTGCTGGGCAGAAAGGTCCCGCCATGATCCCACCTCCAAAGTTCTTGGATGCTGCTAGCTCTACCTGGGTGGAGAGGGGTCCCGAACACATGGTTAGGTCACTCCCCCATTCCTGTCCATCACCTTTTCTTCAATGCTTTTTTGTTTTGTTTTTGAGACAGGCTCTCCCTGTTGGTTGTCTAGCCTGGCTTTGAACTTGAGAGTCGATGTCAGGCTTCAAGGTGCTTTGTGCCTCTTAGACAGTATATTCTAAACCAGCCCGCAGCAGAGGTACCGGCATCAACTCCCAGCACTATGTGGCTGCCAGACAGGATGGATGACGGTCTTCATTTTAAACAGCCTAAGTGACAGGGACTAGACCCCGTCTCAAAACATGAAAGCAAGAGCCCTACCCTGGTCCCTAGCATCTGTCTATACGGGCCTCACCCCAGGCTCATCCATCCCTCTTAAATACTTGTGATGCAGAAATGTCAACAGAACCATCAAAAGGGAGACGTGTACCTGAGTCCAGAGGACCCTCAAGGTGCTGGAATACAGAACTGCTAGGACTGAACTTGGCCAGCTAAACTATATATATATATATACATATATATATATATATATATATATATATATCCCCACTTCTTGTGTCCCCAGAAAAGTCATGAAGACTGGGCTACCCTCAAACTCATGGAGCTCCCCCAGCCTCCGTCCTAGGTGCTGGGACTAGAGGCACATGCCACCACACCTGCATCACTTCTCGGGGTTTTTTTTTTTTTTTTTTTTTTGGTTTTTCGAGACAGGGTTTCTCTGTGGTTTTGGAGCCTGTCCTGGAACTAGCTCTGTAGACCAGGCTGGTCTCGAACTCCCAGAGATCCGCCTGCCTCTGCCTCCCGAGTGCTGGGATTAAAGGTGTGCGCCACCACCGCCCGGCATTTCTCGGGTTCTTGAGACAAGTGTCCCACTGTAGAATATAGGCCGGCCCTGTGTTTGTAATCCTCCTGCCTCAGACCCCCAAGTACTGGGATCACAAGTGTAAACCTCCACACTCAACTTGCTTTGTCATTTTTGTGTGTGTGTGTGTGTGGTGCCAAGAAACCAAACCTAAATCCGCCCATCTGCCAGACAAGTGCTCTACCACGGAGCACCACCCACGCCCTGATTTTAATGTATCGTCATGCCCCCACAGCACCACCCAGCCTCATTCCCGAGTCAGGGTGGAGGACACCCACTTCCAATCAAACCCTTAACAACAAAGCAGTTAAGGCCTATTAAATGAAGCCGGGGAGCACCGCCATCAGGATCTGCACGTTTATTTTGCTCAATGTACGACGGCTACACAGTGACTCACATTCATGAATATTCCATCACTGAGGAAAACTGCTAAGAATGGTCCGTGTGCGAAATAATTCCTTAGCGAAACACGGAGTTGGGGGGAAATCACTTGATTAGACCTTAAAGTAGTTCACTGCATACATGACGAGAAAGCACAGGCAATCGGAGAGCGTCCGCGGCGTTCTCCTGCACTGCAATAGTTAGAATTTCACCATGACAAACACCAGACATTAAGAGTAAGCTAACACTGGTGTTTCTTTAGTTCCCTCCCCCCGAAAAAAAAAAATATAGAACTGCATGTCACTATAGCAACATCCAAAACAGATCAATTTGTTACAATCACTATTTGGTAAAGCAAACTTTACCCTGAAAGGAAAAAAAAAATTAAATTAAAAAAAGTTTAAAAACTTTTGAAGTCTTAGTTTTTTTTGTCATAGGAATACATAACACCTACAGTATAAGTTAATAAATGTCAAGCTACCGCATAGAAATACAACGCCAGCATGCACAAATACTGTATCAATAGGACGGAGGAGCAACCGCGGCACTGCAGACAGCGTCATAGGCAGGTGCGCTTCTCAACAGTAACGGAGAGGAGAAGAAACCATCCAAGCTCAAACATCAGGTCCCGCTCTTCCCTCTTCAGTTCTACCCTCTCACATGATTTTTCTAGAACGCAGCCAGGGTCAAGGCTGACACTGAAAGAGAAACTAGGTTTTGCAATTCCAGTAGGTCATTTCCAAACACCACAGGCGGGACAAGGACATGCTCACTGCGGACAGAAACAGACTAGGTAAAGCCCCACTGACCCCTCTGTCCATGGCGGCTCTGGCGGCCAAGCTTCCTTCAGCCGTTCTTCCGTGGGCCTCGGTTAGTGGGTCCTTGCGCACTAACAAAGGAGGGGCCTCTGAGGAAAGGCATGCTAGGGCTGTGCAGAGGGACATCACCAGCATCCTGCTAGGGCACTCACTTCGTAAGTGGAAGCTTGGTTTTGGTATGAGAAAAGGTGGCTGCCAGGTCTTTGTCTGAACGTGAGGAAACCAAGTCTGGGGTGCTGCTCATCTTGGGAATCCATGCGACCATGGATCCTCTAGAAGACAAACTGCACACTCTCCATGCAACAAGGCATGTTTTCGGGTAACTTATCCACAGTGAGAATGAGGGACCTAGGACTCTAAGGGAGACGGACCAAGTAGGACATAGCAGCATAGCTTCAATGTCACATGTACAGTGACCTCACGATTGAGAAGCCCATCTCCAGCATCTATGCTTTCATTCAAAAGGAAAACAGGAAAGCTCAGATCAGACAGGAGCTGAGCACTGCCCCCTGGTGAGCACTGCCCCCTGGTGAGAGCATCAGCTACCCTTCACCAAGCACTTGGAGAAGGAGTACTGGGCTGTGGGAAGGGGACTAGGACAACTGACCTGGGGACCGGGCTCCCACCCTGGACAGGCTTGAGTGAAGCTGTCTCTTCCCAGTGGGTTTCCTGCTGGCTCAGCTGCTTGCACCTGAGCTCCTCTTTCTTGATGACCACCCAGCCCTACCTACACTCTAATCCAGTGGCCTCGAGACACCTGCACGCTGCCAGCACAAGGCGCGGGGGAGACTCAGTGCTGAGAAACTAAGACAGGCAGTGACTGAGGAAGGAGCCCCGGCTGCTGGAGAGCGGAGTCTCTGAAAATACCAACATGAGAAACGACATACAGACCTGATTCTTTTCCATCTTCTCTGTGTGTGCTGCTTAACAGTTTCTGTTTGTGATGGGTTTAACTTAAAGAGTTTAAAAAAAAGAAAGAAAGGTATCCACGGCCAGTCACCTGCCAAACACCCATTAACCACACGTAAGAGGAAGTTCTGATTCTCAGCATGAAGGAGCCGAGGAACTGTCAGACCAACCTGGATACAGTGGAATACGGATGCAAAGCTGAGCTGACGAAGAAAAACCCAGAACCAATGGCTTGATGTCGTGTATGGCTGTCATGTAGAAATACTGTAAACTAGAATTTAGTGTTAATACTGTTAACCTATCAGACTTCAGACTCGGGGCCAGGCCTGACCCGTCAGTAAAGCTTGTGTTTTCCACAATAAGCCTGTCCACTTGGGCAATTTAAACTATGCTTTCTCTGGTAGAGATCACCCTGGGGAAAGGGGAAACAAAACAAAACAAAACAAAAACCCAGCACAGCCACAACAGAGAGAAAACAGCCACAGAGCTGAAGAGGAGAGCGTATGGACGTAAGAATCCTTCCTGGAACCACAGAACACACTGAATGAGGGCCATCCGTCTCCGGTTTCTCTTCTCATCTTAAAACCCTACCGTCTAGCAATAAGTTAAACTAAAGGCAGACAGCTCCACTTGCACGAACCTGCACAACAGTCCGGGTGCCCGTGTGAGGCTGCTACTCCGATACCAGCATAGCAAGCCTGACTTTCCACTAGTGGTATTTTGGCAAAAATGTCAAAGAGGCGATCAAAGACAGGACAGTCGTGGGTTTCTCCCTGGGAAGGTCAGCCCTCCCTTTCCCCTCCCCCACCCGACCCCCAACTCATGGGAAAAAATAAAGACTGCAGTAGTAGCATCAGCGTGCGCTGCCAGTCCACCTGGGCCTTAATTGTTGCCTTCGCCGCCGTCGTCATCTTGCTGGTCGCTCGTCCAGAGCGTTAGGTTGTCTCGGAGCAGCTGCATGATCAGAGTGGAGTCCTTGTAGGAGTCCTCGTTCAGAGTGTCGAGCTCGGCGATGGCATCGTCGAAGGCGGTCTTGGCCAGGTGGCATGCCTGCTCCGGGGCATTCTGGATCTCATAGTAGAAAACGGAGTAGTTAAGCGCCAGGCCCAGCCGGATGGGGTGGGTGGGCTGCATGTGCTCCTTGCTGATCTCGTGGGCTTCGCTGTAGGCCTTCTCAGATGACTCCACCACGGTCGCCCTTTTCTCTCCCGTGGCCACTTCAGCCAGGTAGCGGTAATAGTCCCCTTTCATCTTCAGGTAGAACACCTTGCTCTCATACTGGGTCTCGCTGCAATTCTTGATCAGGTAGTTGTCCAGCAGGCTCAGCACATCCTGGCACACGGCCTCCAGCTCCTTCTCGATCTTCTCCCGGTAGGCGCGGACCATCTCTATCTTCTTCTCATTGCCATCCGCGGAGGTCTTCTGCTCGATGCTGCTGATGACCCTCCAGGAGGAGCGGCGAGCCCCCACCACGTTCTTGTAGGCCACTGACAGGAGGTTCCGCTCCTCGTTGGACAGCGGTTCATTCAGCTCTGTCACCTGGAGAAGAAGGAACCAAGCATCTTTAGGACACGAGATGATAACGGGAAAAGCATATCCTCCCACCAGCCCACCCATAGCAGGTCCTTCAGCTGCCCAGAGAGCTAGGGGCAGAAAGACAAACTGTGCTCTGCTGGGCAGATGGGGAAGAGGTGACAGAAAGGGAGCAAGGCAGTGAATTCCACAGCAGTGAGCAGAGTGTGCCCCCAGAGTGCCTGTCAGTCCAGGTCTTACACAAGCCAGATCCACCAAGTGCAAACGTCAAGAGATCTCGTGTGCCATGGGCAATCCTAGTGTGAGACGGCCGTGCACGTCCTCAGCGAGTTTCCTCAACCTGCCCTGTCCCCTTGAGCCCTAGGCCCTCTGGGAATGAATGAGTCACCCTCAAACTGACCTTTGAGGAAAAAAGAGGAACTTTTCCTACTCCTTCACTAACACCAAACAAATGACATATCACAGAAAGGAAGTCAACACTGGGCGACTGCGCCAGACAAGATGGCTCAAAGGGTAAAGTCGCCTACTGTCAAGCCTCACAACTGGGATCTGACCCTGGGATCCAGTGGCGAGAACTGATTCTCCCAAGTTGTCCACGACCTTTACATGTCATACAAATGTGCTCCCCCAACACACATAAAAATAAATGGAATAAAGAATTTAAAAATGAGGCCAGGCAGTGATGCCAACATGCCTTTAATTCCAGCACTCAGGAGGAAGAGGCAGGTGGATCTCAGTTCGAGACCAAACTGGTCTATAGAGTAAGTTCCAGGACAGCAAGGGCTACACAGAGAAACCCTGTCTCTAAAAAATGGGCTGGAGCCGGGCGGCGGTGGCGCACGCCTTTAATCCCAGCACTCGGGAGGCAGAGGCAGGCAGATCTCTGTGAGTTCGAGGCCAGCCTGGTCTACAAGAGCTAGTTCCAGGACAGGAACCAAAAGCTACGGAGAAACCCTGTCTCGAAAATTAAAAAAAAAAAAAAAAGGGGGGGGGGCTGGAGAGATGGCTCAGTGGTTAAGAACACTGGTTGATCTTCTAGGACCGTGGATTCGATTCCTAGAACCTACATGAGAGCTCACAACCACATATAACCACAAGACCAGGGGATCTGATGCCCTCTTCTGAGCCCTGTGGGTACCAGGCACACATCACATATACTACAGACACAGGTAGGCAAAATATCCCCACACATAGAATCTTTGAGTTTGAGGCCAGTCTGGTCTACATAGTAAGTTCAAAAGAGAACGGGACGAGCAACTTAAGACTCTGATCATGTGGGACTGTAGCAGGCCGAGGAACTGGACTAACAGTCTCTAACGGGCTACACCACCTCTTGGGGCTGAACCACAGCTAAGCAGCAGAGTCCCGTCCTCGTGCTCCACTGGGGAAAACAAGAAGGGACAAGAGAGGCAGCCACTTGGTGCTGAAGATGGAACCCAGGGTGACAAGCACACCACCATCCTGCCACTGCACTGTGCTTGAGCCCAGTATGTGACGCTAACCTCTGGCCTTCTTCATTTCAATAGTCAAGAAGAGGAAAGAGCCAGGCTCTGGTTCTGCTAAGACTCAAAGAAGGAAGTCAAGCAAGAAGCACTTTCTGCTCTGAGTCTATTACTATTCCGTGCCAACTGCAGCCTGAAGGATACAGCCGGCCATCCCCTCAGTCAGGTTTCTGCTGCTGTGAGGAACACAGGACCAAAACCAGTATTTCTTCTTAGAGCTCTCAGCTCACACTGGTTTTTTTTTTTTTTGGGGGGGGGGGTCAGGCAGGAAGCTTGGAGGTAGAGACCATGGAGGCTTGTTCTCCATGACTTACTCAACTTTTACTTTCCAAGACCACCCCCTCCTGCCCAGGGGTGGCACCACCCACTATGGGCTGGACCTTCATCTATCACTATTCAAGAAAACACTCCACAGCTTTGCCCACAGATGACTCTAGCTTGTGTCAAGTTGACAAAACAAAAAACCAAGAAAACAACCTCCCCTAAAAAAAAAAAAAAAAAAAAACCAACAACAACAACAACAAAAAAAAAAAAAAACCCAAAAAACAATGCAGCCAGGGCACCTGGCCTTGACCTTTCAATTCCTCTGCTTTAGCCTCTTAGGCTGGACTGCATGTGTGGCCAACTTGCCTCACTCCTACTCAGTTCTAAGGCCTATTAAGTCAGTACAAAACTCCCAAAGGGGGAGCTTGTTGAGTGACCTCCATTTTTCTGCTCTGTGTGGTCATCATTACATTTTAGGTGGTGTTGGGGAGCAAGTCCAGGGCCCCTGGCATGCTAAGCCAGCCCTCTATCCACATACTTATTATACATGTTGATGGCTATCCTCAGGCGTGTGAGACGAGGTCTCACTACAACACAGCCCTTAGCCTGGCTGTGGTGGCACTCCTATCCTGTAATACCAGCACTTGGGAGGCAGAGGCAGGTGGAGTTTGAGGCTAGTCTGGTCTACAGAGGGAGTTCCTGGGAAACCAGGGCTACATAGAGAAACCTTGTCTCAAAAAACAAAACAAAGAGAGAGACTCTAACATAGCCTTGGCTGATCTCTAACTTATCCACCTGTCTGGCTCTAGCACCCATGCAGACATGCAGTGCTGAGGTGTGGGATGGCGCCTTTGAGAGACCTTGACTATTCTTCACTCAGCACCAGCACCCCACAGAGGCACCTCTGAGATCTTCCTGGAGTCTCTTTGGCCTGACATTTTAGCTCTTTATATATTTTTTCCATGAACCCCAACGGCAGCCTGTAAAAAACAAACTCCTAGGACAGACTGGGACCCAGGTCCCTGAGGCTCTCAGGCCACCAGCCCCTAGCCTGTTCTCTGGTCTTTGCGGAAACTAAAGCCCTGCTGCAGTGCAACTCAATCACTGTCTCGGATGCCAGGACAGCTCAAGTGCCTGCAGCCATAGAGATCCAGTTCTGGCCTTTGCCCTAAATCATGCTGTCCTTATTTCAAGAGCCTGGCGCTATTTAAAGCTCGGGTGACCTCATCAGCACACTCCACTGGCTCTGCTCTTGCTGCAGGACTTCTGGCTGCAGAGTTCAGAAGCAGCAGTGGGCGATTATAGAGACAGAGTTTAAGACTCCTTGCCGCCAACTGCAACATGGAGATTGTGCAAGGACAACAAAAACCTTTAGCTAGAGTAACTCAGCCACATCTGGAACAGTCTCCATGTTCCCTGCCAGTGAAAACTAAGTTAGAGGGAAACCTTAGGCTCTAAGACGTCTGCTCAAAGAAAAAAAAAAGGAGCCAAGGGGCAGACCTGTAATCCGGGCCACTAAGGGGGCAATGTAAGGCCAGCTCAGGCTACAAATCAAATTCCAGAACGACCAGAGGTACACAGAGACCCTGTTGCAATTTCAAAACAAAAATGAAGATCAACTGAAGTCAGGAAGGGAGATGGTTCAGCATTTGAGAGCACTTCTATTCTCAGCGGACTCAGGTTTGGCTCCCAGATGCACACAACAGCCTATAACCTTCTTTAACTCCAGTCCAAAGCACTCATAACCAGGCATGCTCACACACGTATGTACAAACACAAAAGACACTTAACCATGCTATCTATGGTCCTCTTTTAAAACTTACTCAATTTTAATTGTGTACACCCGAGTGCAGGTGTCTTCGGAGGTCAGAAGTGGGCAGCAGGTCCTGTGGAGCTGAAGTTACAGGGAGCTGTGAGCTACCCCATGTGAGTGCTGGGAACCAAGCCTAGTCCTCTGCAAGAGCAGCACACACTCCAACCACCAAGCTATCTCCAGGCCCCTAAACATTTCATTTATGTGTATGACTGTTCTGCTTCATGTATGTGGGTGCACCGTGTGTGCAGTGCCTAAAGGTGCCAGAAGAGGATACTGGAACTGGAGTTACAGATGCTTGTGAGCTGCTGTAGGGGTGCTGAGAACTGAACCTGGATCGCCATCAAAAGCTCTGTGGGAATCAGAGGAAAACTTTGTAGAAGTTCATCCTTCCTTCTATCATTTGGGTTCCAGAGACTGAACTCAGATCCTTGGGCTGGAGGCGGGCACCTTACTAGGTGAGTCATATACTGGCCCCAAAGCCTTTTTGATTTGTTTTGTTTAAAGAGGGGGGAAAAAAATCTAGTGGTATTCAAAGAAGGCTCAACCACGATAGCCTATTCCATGACAAAGAGCCTGACACTAGGAGGGAAGGGTTAGCTCCACCACTAAATGGTCCCTCCGCCCCACCTCCATTCTGGTCACAAACCTGTGTAGCCTTGGCTGGACTGGAACTCACAAAGCTCTGCCTCCTGGGTGCTAGGATCAGGTGTCCTTCTTCACACGTCCCTGTCTATTGTGTGAACACGATCAAAGGCTACCTTCTCCATAACTAGAAAGGGTAGAGAGTCCAAGTCCCCGTTCTTCAGAGCTGTGTGTTCTGCCTAAACACAACTGAGACAGTGGAGACGGACAAGAGTGCCAGCCTGGAATCATTCAAAGACGCTGGGTTTAATCTGCAGCATTGTGTGTGTGTGTGTGTGTGTGTACGGGGGGAAACGCTTTCTGAACTCCTAACTCAAGTTCAAGTTTCTGTTAGTGACTGAAAATGGCAGAAATAAAAAATTGAGTAAAAAGGGTTGAGAATCTCCAATTCTCACCATGTCAAAAGTCTGTTCGAAAAGAGCCAGGTAGTAGTAGTGCCAACTGTTCTCCCCTCGAGTTCTTACAGCAGTACACAATCTTCCCTAAGATCAGCAACTATGGAGATCCTGGGGTAGCTACCTAATGGCTTTGACCTTAAAGCCCTGGAGTACAAGGTCATTCACACCGTACCTGGAACACAACACTGGGCCAGCTAAGAATAAGGCTGGCCATAGGAGGCACACGCCTTTAATCCCAGCACCCAGGAAGCAGAGGCTGGAGCTCTCTGGGAATCTGAGGCTAGCCTGCTTCACCTAGTTAGACACACACACACACTTTCTCTCCATAGACAAGCATGGGCATCTACAGAATGTTCTAGAGTGTTCTGCTTAGTTATAGTGATGTGTGTATTGTACAGATGGCCCATACTTACTAAATAATAAACTAAAACTTGAGAAATGTTGTACCTTGGATAACTGAAGAGCATCTGTGCAGAAGAGCTGAGAGACAACTTCAGCACTGCTATTTTTAGAAGGCCTCTCTGTAAGGCTGATCCATCTGTACAAACTATATGGTTTAGGTCGACAGGTGCCCAGAAACACCTAAGGTACTAGTCTTTAGGACTCCCCTGGTGAGCACTAGTCATCTGCCACCCGTCTGGCTGAAGTGTACCCCATGTGCTGTCCCTGGAAGCCTATGCCTGGCCAACTTTTGCAGCACCGGATCTTAGCCATGAGCAAACTGGCCTTGAATAATTAATGAATGTAAGGGTAACCTTGGGGACCCCAAAGTAAGCTTATCCCAGAAATTTTGAGTCAGCACACCTCTTAAGATCTGATGAGCTAGCACTCAGCAGCCCAGGGGAGGAAGATCATGGGCTATGCAGTAAGACCCTGTCAAAAAGTATGACAAAGGGCTGGAGAGATGGCTCAGAGGTTAAGAGCATTGCCTGTTCTTCCAAAGGTCCTGAGTTCAATTCCCAGCAACCACATGGTGGCTCACAACCATCTGTAATGGGGTTTGGTGCCCTCTTCTGGCCTTCAGGCATACACACAGAGAGAATATTGTATACATAATAAATAAATAAAAAAAAAGTATGACAAAATGCCGGGCGGTGGTGGCGCACACCTTTAATCCCAGCACTCGGGAGGCAGAGGCAGGCGGATCTCTATGAGTTCGAGACCAGCCTGGTCTACAAGAGCTAGTTCCAGGACAGGCTCCAACTACAGAGAAACCCTGTCTCAAAAAAAAAAAAAAAAAAAAAAAAAAGTATGACAAAGGAACATGCCCTTAAAGGGACAGCACTTATCAAACAATGCACTGAGCCTCATGGGGCACCGGAGCCAGCCACACTGCCCGGTGCTGCGGTGAGGAACCAGGCTTACTCTCTGTGGATCAGGCTTTGTCCTTCGTTGTCTGAGGCAAGATCTCACGTAGCCCAGGCTGCCCTCTGATCCTCCAAGCTCCACCTCCGGAGAGATAGTTAGTGTGGACCAGCAGGCTTAGCTCAGGAATGTTTGTGTCCTTAAGGTTACAAAACAGCCCCGGAAGCTGGAGGTTTTGCTAACAGCTATCACGCCGAGTCAAATGGGACAAAAGGGAAACATCCCAGAAAAAAATCCTACAAGAATCATGAGACACTGAGAATACATTCAGACCCAAGATCAAGGTCTCAGAGGGGATAAAACTGAGCTAGAACCCAAGACTTTGTAACAGTCACTGAGTCCATAGGTCTTTTTACAACTAAACTCACTTTACAGATGTGACCATGAGTGAGAAAGTCCTTCCCCAGTCCCAGAGCTCACACGTGTTCTGCACAGGAGCAAGGGATGATGTAGGTCCAGTCATATCAGAGAAAACGGCAGCTTCACTAACAAATACTTAAAGACTAAGAATTCCTAAAGATCACCAGGTGGTGCTGTGCACACCTTTAACCCCAGCATTCGGGAGGCAGAGGCAGGAGGATCTCTGTGAGTTTGAGATTAGCCTGCTCAGCCGGGCAGTAGTGGCGCACACCTTTAATCCCAGCACTCGGGAGGCAGAGGCAGGCGGATCTCTGTGAGTTCGAGGCCAGCCTGGTCTACAAAGGGAGTTCCAGGACAGGCTCCAAAGCTACAGAGAAACCCTGTCTCGAAAAACAAACAAAAAAACAAACAAAAAAAAAAAAGAGATTAGCCTGCTCTACAGAGCAAGTTCCAGGACATTCAGGACAACACAGAGAAACCCTGTTTCAGAAGACCACCCCACCAAAAATCCCAGGATTAGCAGGTATGGTGGCATACTGCTATAATCCCAGTATTTGGAGGCTGAAGCAGGGGAATCACAAGTTCCAAACCATCCCAGGACTACATAAAAACCTGCCTCGAAGATTTTATTCTAACCAGAGAGATGGCTTGGCAGTTTAAACAGTCACAGTTAGTGCAGAGGACCTGAACTTGGTTCCCAGGGGACCTCGGACTCCTCTGCGTAACTCCAGCTGGAGAGGCCCTAACTCCCTCTTCTGTCCTCCAAAGATTCCTGCATATACATGGAATACATCCAAACACACATTTTTAAAAGAATGAGTGCAGTTCGACATTTGGGTTTTGCAGAGATTGTGAGAGATTATAACTATGTGCCTGGTTCCACATTATAAAATTCTCAAACTTTATAACCAGAAATGGGTTCCTACTCAACTGTCTTTTTTTTAGATTTATTTATTTATTATGTTTATAGTATTCTGTCTGCATGTATCCCTGCAGGCCAGAACAGAGTGTCAGATCTCATTACAGATGGTTGTAAGCCACCATGTGGTTGCTGGGAATTGTACACTGGACCTCTGGAAGAAGTCAGTGCTCTTAACCCCTGAGCCCATCCTCCAGCCCTCAACTGGACTAAGTGCTGTTATTCCTAAAGATGAGAAAGATAAAGCTGGGTGTGGTGATCCAGGCTGGCTTATAATCTCAGCATTTGGGAATCTGAAAGCAGGAGGTGCGTGTACTCAAGGGTAGCCCAGGCTATGTGAGACCCTGTCTCACAACAATAGGGCCAGACATGGTAGCACAGATCTTTAATCCCAGCATACGGGAGACAAAAGCAAGCAGACCTCCATGAGTTTGAAGCTAGCCTGGTTTGCACAAGTTATAGGCAGCTGGGGCTACAGTGAGATCCTATCCCCCAAAATAATAATTTTGTAAAAAATCACAATAAATTTTTGACATCTGTGATGTCGGTAGAGATATAGAAGGCTGCCTTCCCTAGCATATATGAAGCCTGTGTCCCCCTCCCCCAATAAAACTGTGGTGGTAGCACTTGATAGGGACAGGCAGATGAGAAAGTCAAGGTCATTCTCAACTACACAGTGACTTTGAAGATAGTTTGGGCTACACAGGACCCCATCTCATAAAAATGTATCTATAAATAAAGGCTCCATTAAAGAGACTGACTTAAGAGCCAAAAGAACTCACATCAACTAGTTCCAAATCTTAAACACTCTCCACTAAAAACTAACTCTTCTCATCAGGCAGTGAGGGTGCAGGCCTTTGAATCCTCACTCGGGAGGCAGAGGCAAGAGGATATCTGAGTTCAAGGCCAGCCTGGTCTACAAAGTGAGTTCTAGGAGAGCCAGGTTACAGAAAAACCCTATCTCAAAGAGGGGTAGAGAAGGGGCTGGAGAGATGGCTCAGAGGTTAAGAGCACTGCCTGCTCTTCCAAAGGTCCTGAGTTCAATTCCCAGCAACCACATGGTGGCTCACAACCATCTGTAATGAGGTCTGGTGCCCTCTTCTGGGCTGCAGGAATACATACAGACAGAATATTGTATACATAATAAGTAAATAAATAAATACTTAAAAAAAAAAAAGAGGGGTAGAGAAAGAAGAACTGCCATTTACAAACAAGGGTGACCCAGACCAGGAAATTCAGCACTAGGGAGACCGAGGGGGAGGGTCGCCACAAATTCTAGGCCAGTCTGGAATGAGGCAGAGGCAGACAGATAGATCTCTGTGAGTTCAAGGCTATCCTGATCTACACATTGAGTTTCAGGGGCGGTCTGAGGTACATAAAGAAACTGTCTCAAAAAAAAAAGGGGGGGGAGTAGGAGCACAGCACTTGCGAGATGGCTAAGCAGGGAGAAGCACTTGCTGCTACCCGAGTCCCAGCACCCAGGTCAAGTAGCTCAGGTCTGCCCACTCCAGCTGCAAGGGCTCCAATGCCTCTGGCCTCTAAGGGCACATATCTCCATTTAGACACACAATTTAAAATAATGAATCTTTTTTTTTTTTTTTTTTGGTTTTTCGAGACAGGGTTTCTCTGTGGCTTTGGAGCCTGTCCTGGAACTAGCTCTGTAGTCCAGGCTGGTCTCGAACTCACAGAGATCAGCCTGCCTCTGCCTCCCGAGTGCTGGGATTAAAGGCGTGCGCTACCATCGCCCGGCTAAAATAATGAATCTTAAATTATAAAACCACCCTCCAAAGCATCTGCCTTCTGTGTCCTTGTTGATATGTGTAATGGCGGCCAGGACCAACTCTGCAGGTTTCTTTGAACCTACTACACCTTACAGAGTCAGCAAAACTAGCTGGCCAGGAGGTTCTAGAGAGCCCCTGCCCCCGCCTCCCTAGTGCTCGGATTACAGACATGTGCCACCCTTCGTGTCTTTCTATATGAGTGCTAGAACTGCAAATTCAGATTTTCTCCTGGGGCAGGAACTCCCCAGCCCCATGCTTGTTCCTCCTGAAAGGGGGCGGCAGGGCCGCGGGCACCACTGCACCTCTACCAACGGTCAGGATGAAGACCTACTTTAGACCACACACTTGAGACACGACAACCCGATCCTATCTCCAGGCAGCTCTGATCTTAGCTGCAGGCCTCCAAAAGGCCATTTTCACTAGTGCCCCACTCGTCCTCACCCTGTACCCCAAGCCCTGATTCAGTGTCCTGACAGGCAGTTCTCAAATGCACGGGATCAATCCAACCCAGTGTTTGTGAAAAGGGCCCTGAACCCACCACCCACCACAGTTCAGCTCCCAAAACGAGTGTCTTCTCCTTCTACTTTGTTTGAAATGAGGTCCCTTCATTTTTGTCCGCAGCGTACACCAGCCTGTGAATGTTGATTCATCCCACCTGGACTAAAGTAACACTGAGGTTACAATGGGCACTACCACACCAGGCTTTGGGTGGGCCTAGGAATTCCGAATTTGAGCCTCTCAACACTGAATCATCTCACCTGTCCATCTGTTGTTTTCTAAAGACCCAGACTCACTCACTAGGTTATCCAGGCTGGCCTCAACCAGAGCTCAAGCAATTCTTTTGCACTGGCCTCCCAAAGAGCTGGACTATAGTGCATGCCACCACAGCTGGCTAAAATAGCAACACTGTTGGTGTCAAAAAGGTTCCACCTTCCCCCAGATCTGTTTCTGGTGAGGCTTCCGTTTAGTTGTCTACCTTCATCTCTTTCCTCCAGACAAAATCTCCAAGACTGATGGTGAAAACTACAGCACTTACCTTCTCATGCTAAAAAGTCCAAGTTCTCCTTGGTTAAATGACATTTAAGCATACTGAAAGATGGGGTCAATGATAGTTAATAAAACAATCTTGAAATTCCCCAAACAAAACAGCCCTAAACTAGACAGCAGTTACAAGATCAAGGGGCTAAATAAATAAATGCGAAGACTCTCACATGCACTGCAATGGAATACATACCAATATTAACACATGCATCAACTAAACCAATTAAGAATATCTGTAATCCCAACACTTGGGAGACTGGGAAACAAAGATGACATTTATGGTCAGTCTTGGCTACCTAGAGAGACCCTGTTGGAGAAAAACATAAGCCTATTGTGTCAAAAGCCTGAAATCCCAGCACACAAGATGCAGAGGCAGAACAGAAAGTCAAGGTCAACCTGGACTCTTCAGGGAGTTCCACCCAAAGCCACAGAGGAGAAAAACACGAACTGGCGTGCACACACACGCTAGGCAGGCAAAAGTGCCAAGCTAAAGCAAAATGGACTTAAAACATGCAGTTGCCAAGAAATCAACTGGGTGTTTACTAGCCTACGAGTTAAAAGAACTGCCCCTTAGGCTTCGAAGCAGCACCAAGCAGGCACAATGGTGCATACTTTTAATCCCAGTTCTCAGGAGGCTGAAACAGGTCAGTCTCAACAGGTCAGTCTCCAAGTTCAAGGAGATCCTGGTCTACATAGCGAGTTTCAGGGCAGCCAAAACTACACAGTGAAACCCTATCTCAAAAAGAGAAAAGAGCCGGGCAGTGGTGCTGCCTGCCTGTCTTTAATCCCAGCACTCGGGCGGCAAAGACAAGTGGATCTCTGTGAGGTAGAGGCCAGCCTGGTCTACGGAGCGAGTTCCAAAGCTACAGAAAAAAAAAAAAACCGTCTCGAAAAACCAAAAAACAAACAAACAAAAAAACATGGGGGGGGCGGGTGAGAAAGCAATCAAGCAGAAGAGCAGCATGGACAAGGCACAGAAAAGCCCACTCTACTGAGCAGAGTTCACCTACCAACCAGCTCAGCAGTCAGCATCACTCTCTCCACCCACTCCCAACCCACCCAAGATTCCAGGTCCCTCATGGGAGCAGGAGCTGACGGTAAGCATCTCTTTAACACCAATGGGGAAAGGAAATTACCTACCATCTGCAGAAAAAAAAAAAACACTACACTCTGAGGCTGCTAACTGTGAATTTAAAGATACTGCTGGTAATTTGAGCATCTGTGGCAAATAAGGGGTAATTTTAAGTAGTCAAAAAGCCATTTTCTGAAATGGTAAATAATCCCAAAGGGGGCCAAGAGAGCAGCAAAGTATTTAGACACAGACTGCCAATATGTTGCAAAGTGGAACACTGGGTGTGTGTGTGTGTGTGTGTGTGTGTGTGTGTGTAGGGGTTTGTTTATCGTACCACTGTTCCAACCCCAAGAAGTAACAAACACTATGAGCTGCCCAACATGGGTGATGGGTGTTGAGTGTTCCCTATGAGCCACAGATACTCTAACCACTGAGCTGCACAACATCCAACTGCAGTTTTAGTTTTAGCCCAGAACTCAAACGGCTGAGGCAGAAAGATCAAGTTCCAGGACAACTTAGGCTACACAGTAGAATCTTGTCAGTAAGGGAAAAAGGTATTCGGGCTAGTGAGATGGCTCATCAGGTAAAGGTGTCTGTCACTAAATCTGACAACACCAGTTTGTTCTCTGGAATCTCCATGGTGTAAGGAGACAGTCACCTCCCACGCTAGTCTCAGACCTAAATACACTCTCAATATAAGCACAATGTGATAAAAATTATTTGTAAAATGTAACATTCCTCCTTTGCTTTATGTATATGGTGTTTTGCCTGCATGCATGTCTGTGTCCCATGTGTATACAATGCCCAGATGTCAGCAGAGTCAAGCCCTCTGGAACTGGAGCTACAGATGCCTGTGAGCCATAGGGGTGCTGGGAATCAAACCCAGGTCCTCTACAAGAGGGACAAGTGTTAACTGCTGAGCTATTTCTCCTACCCCCAAAAAAGAAAAAACAAAACAAAACAAAACAAAAAAAAATACAAACAAACAAAACAAAACCCCACAGGTTTAGGGGCTGGAGAGATGGCTCAGTAGTTTGGAGCTAGCCTCAGCAACACAGGGAAATCTAGTCTAGGGGAGTAGCAGGTAAACATCTGAGTTCAACTGCTAACAAAAAAAACCCAACAAAACAAAACAAAAAAAACCCCACAGCTTGGCCTCCCACACCTTCAAAGTACAAACACCACAGGGCATCTCGCAGATCCCGAGTACCACATCACATCAGCTTTCAGTAAGCTGAGGATACCAAAATGATTTCCACAGCATCCAAAGCAATGTTCTATAGCCTGGGCTGAGGATGTGGCTGAGTTCAGAGGGCCCTCTTAACATACAGAAGAATGATCCCATTCCCAGCACTGTATAAAACATGATTGTACACTCCTATAATCCCAGAACTTGGGAGGTGGAGGAATGAGAAAACATAAATTCAGGGATTAGCCTTGGTTACACAGGTCAGCTTTGGTTAGATCATGATACCATCTCAAAAAATGCCAGTAATGGCCGGGCGGTGGTGGCGCACGCCTTTAATCCCAGCACTTGGGAGGCAGAGGCAGGCGGATCTCTGAGTTCGAGACCAGCCTGGTCTACAGAGCTAGTTCCAGGACAGGCTCCAAAAAAAACCACAGAGAAACCCTGTCTCGAAAAAACCAAAAAAAAAAAAAAAATGCCAGTAATGGAGCTGGAAAGATGGCTCAGAAGTTTAAGAGCTCTGGGGTCTGGGGGCTTTTGCGTAAATTCCTAGCATCCATATCAAATGGCTCGCAACCACCTGGAACTCCAGTTCTAGGGTATCCAATGCCCTCTTCTGGTCCCTGAAGGCATGTGTAAGCATGCGTTGCACATTATATACATTCCAGAATGAACACACATACACACACACTAAAGTAAACCTAAAAAAAAAAAAAAAAGCCAACGCAAAAGTCTCTATCTAAAAAGATCCCGAGCCTGTCTTGGTACCTGTACCTGTAATCCCAGTAGTAGGGCAGTGGAAGCAGGAGGATCAGATGTTCAAGATCAGGTTACACGGTGAGTACAATGCCAGTCTGGCTTTTCTTTTTCCATATGTGAGAACACATTTGAAAATGGAAAAACGACAACTTTTTCCTTTTTACCATTTCACAAAGCTAATGCTCAGGGCACATCGGAGGCATTCCAATCAGGTGAAATGCCGGTGGTAATTTGCTTACCTCCAATAGCCCCTTGCAAGAGTTAGACATGGTTTATTTCTGTAATCCCACCACCCAGTTGGGCTACAAAGTTTCAGGCCAGTAAGAGCTACTCAACAAGTGTCTGCCTCAGTGAAACAGCTACTGCCTAGTCTAAAGCTCCCTCGCAAACCAATTAAAAAAGAAAGGCATGGTGACACACCAGCAGCACACCACTCCGGAGGCAGAGGCAGGCAAACAGGTCTCTGTGAGTTCGAGGATACCCTGGTCTACAGTCTTGGACTAGAGACCCTGCTTTCAAAAAAATAAAAGTGGGGGGGGGCGCTGATGGCACAGGTCATAACCGCAGTTCAACCATAATTTCAAGGCCTACTGATAATAGAGTTCAAGACAAGCCTGGGCAACTTAGAACTGTCTCAAAAACAAGAGTGTTGAGCATGTATGTATCTATCTCAGCTAAATCGCGTGCTTGGCATGCAGAGGACCTGGGTTGAATCTCCAGCCCTGCAAATAAGAAAGAGGAGCTTAGAGTCTACATGCAAATAACATGACAATAATGTTTAAAGGCTACACGTGTTACTTTTGTAAAATTCCAGGGCCCACTGAGTGCAAGGACACAGGCCTACCAGGGCAGCACTCCATGTCTGAGGATACTAAATTCAAGGCCAGTTTCTACTATAGTAAACCTTAAAACAGCATAGGCTGCCTGCCTGATTCCTGTCTCCAGGGTACTGGTTAAGACTACTCGGGCTTTTTTTGTTTGTTTTTTTGAGACAGGGTTTCTCTGTGGCTTTAGAGCCTGCCTTGGACCTCGCTTTGTAGACCAGGCTGGCCTTGAATTCACAGGGATCCACCTGCCTCTGCCTCCCACATGCTGGGATTAAAGGTGTGTGCCACCACCGCCTAACTAGAGGGCTTGGGCTTTTAACTCCAGATTCAGAAGGAGCCAATGGTTCTGCCCCCCTGTGGGCACCTACACTCACATGCACATACCCACATACAGACACATACATATAAATAACTAAAATAAAAACAAATCTTTTTTAGAGCCAACCAGATGATAGTTTCATAATCAAAATGATACCTGATACCTAAAATGAAACCTGAGAGCAGAAAAATGACTACTAAAGGCCACACAGTAGCTGTATACAGCTTACAGTTTTAAAATAGTGGGAAAGATGGCTTGGAAGGTAGAAGGATTAGGAATGCAAGACAGTCACCTACAAAGCAAGTTTGGAGCCAGCCTGGGCTACACGAGACCTGCCTCAGAACTAACCAAAAACTAAAAGGGCCAAGGAAGATGCTTGGTTGTGAAAGAGCAATGGCTGGCTGCTCTTGAATAGGACCTGCGTCAGTTCTCAGCACTTACAAGGCAGCCCAAAGCTATAAGTAACTCCAGTTCCAAGGAATCCGACGCCCTCTTCTGACCGTCAAAGGCACTGATTGCATGCACCTGGTGCACTTACATGGCGGCAAAGCCCTCCAACACATAAATCCTTTGCTTTTTTTTTTCTTCCATGTTTCTCATGGACCTGGCAGAAATACAGAACAATCAAAGTCCGGCCAGATAAAGGGCTATGGCTGGTGGAACTGCAGGTGAGTGAGAAAGGAGCATGCGCCCCTGAGCCTGGCAAGCCACAGAACATGCTGGGAACCAAGATACATTCAATATCTCCCAGTGCAGAGAAAGCGCAGGCTTCTATAGCTCGCCAGGCTCAGTCACTGCCTGGGGAGTGCCCACGTGGGACCTACTACCACACAGCAGGGAAGTCATTCACAAGAGTCAGTCTTGGGCTTGTGAGAACACCAGCCGTGTTTCCACAATCTCCCAAGGCTTAACAGTAGGCTCAGATTTCAGATGAATTACTCTTGTTTGTTTAGGTGAACGTCATATGGTTTTTAAGCTCTGTGACTCTTTACATGGAAATACAAACCTAGTTAAAAGCTAGGTCCCTTCCTCTGCTTTAGGAAACAGTCGAGAGGTCTGATAATAAAGACCAAGGGACAACCAACTAATTACCAATGGCTGAGGGTGGCAGTGGGTACCGTCCAGAGCTGGTAATCATTTCAGTCCAGCAAGCTGGTTTTATAGTCCAGGCCAGTATCTCTTCTTAAACAGACGGCTTCGTCTTTCTCCTCTTTGGGAGGTTCTCCTGCCTCCACTTTCTAAGACATACCCAGCTTCCATTTTTGAACTAAATAAGGGCAATGGTTGCTTAACTATGTAGGAAATATTAAATATCATTAAATTGTACTATTAAATTTTGTTATTGGACTGAGTGAGATTAAGATGTTGTGACTTTTATAAAAAAAAAAAAAACCACATACATATCAGTTGGGTGTGGTGTCTCAGTCCTGTAATTCCAGCACTTGGGAGACAAAGGGGCTAAACAGCTGGAACTGAGTTCAAAGCCTATCTGGTCTTCATAGTGAGAACCTGACTCAAAAAAAGGGGGGGGGGGACAAAAAAAAAAACAACATTCTTTTCAAGACAGGGTCTTTGTGTATCCCTGGCTGTCCTAGAACTCTCTCTATAGACCAGACTGGCTTCAAACTCAAGAGATCCACCTGCCTCTGCCTCCAGAGTGCTGGGATTAAAGGCGTGCGTCACCACTGCCCAGCCCTTCTTTTCAACAATATAGAAGTATTCTTCATAAATGGCAGCTCCTCAAGTATTAAGACTCGGGATCCAGCTGCTAGGCTCTACCTTTAAAAGAATATAATGACAACAGATATTCAAACACATCTTTTAAAGAATTCAGGAAGCACACGAGGGCTTTTTGTATTTTCGATTATTTGGGAGAATAAAGTACTTCGGGGCGCTCAGCAGGTAAAGATGCTTGCTGCCAAGCCTCATGAGCTGAGTTCAATCCCCCAGACCTACATGGTGGAAAGAGAACCAACTCCTGCAAGCTGGCCCTCTGGCTGGTAATAGAATTTAATCTTCATCTTGGTGTTGTGAAGGATCACGTGAGAAGCAAAGTTATATGCTCTCTCCACTCTAAGGAGAACAGCTGGCAGAGAGCCACCTCGGAGGAAGCTGCGAAGGCATCATTACTCCATTAGGGATAATAGCTATTGATCTGGCTCCTGGAAGAACTAGCAGAGAGGAAGAATTCTAAAATCCATTGATTCCACCAGAAGATCTGTTTATGTAACTATGGCCGCCTTCAGCCACTGTGACTTCCCAGCTGAGAGTTCCTAACCCAGGAACTCCAAGGAATTGAGTAGTCCAGAACCTCCTCTCCCCGACAATGCAAGTACCCGCGGCCTACTTAGTATATTAACTTCTCAAGAGGCTACTGAAAGCCAAAGACAGGGTAGCCCAGTGGTCTCCCCCTCATCCAAAAGAATGTGTTCCAAGATCCATAGGATACCTGAAATTGCAGCTAACTCCAAATACTGCATCTCTCACACATACCTGTGAATTTAATCTTTTAGACAGGCAGAGTAAGAGTAATAACTGATAATAAAACAGAACAATTATAACAACAGGCTGGAACAGAAATTGAAGACTTTATTACACTGTAATAATTTTGGCCTATGAGTAGTCAAAGGCAAATGAGAAGACAGCAACTAAAAATGTGGCTAGGGGGACAGTGATACTACCTAACCAGCTGGAACCCTGTAGGCACTCGGCTCGACTGCAAGATTACACGTTTATCTTAAAATGACTTAACTCTCCTTAACTATTCTCTTAACTCTCCTTAACTATTCCTATCCTAGTCACCTACACACACGGCTATGCATGGATTCCAAACATGGCTTTCCCAGACTAATCTCCCTAGATGCAACTAAACCTTAATTTCTTTCACCATGGAAAGTTAAAGCTTACAGGAGAGCTCAACTGGGGCAGGAAGACTAAAAATCTCCCCAATGACGACTGTTCCATCTTTCTGGTGGCGGGGGCTGAACCCAGAGAGTCACACATGAGACACGGTGGGTGAGCTAGCACCACACTGGGAACCAGCTCTGCTCCTGTTTCAAATAAGTACTATGTGGAAACCGGGGGTGAGAGGCAGGCTGATGGCTGATGTGGTTTGGAAAAGCGTTTTTACGAGACCTTTATTTTACAAATCAATTCTCCCTTTCACACATGGTAAGCTTGAGCAGACACAACCTCCCCACATTTAGAAGGGAAACACTGTGCACCGGGTGCTCATTCCCTAACAGTCACTGCAGAGGGTCAGCCATCAGCTTTCCGGCTTTGATGAAAGCCTGCCGCATTGAGATATCCCCAAATGCACACCCCACCTCTGCACTACGACCACAGGGGCATTTCTTATTTAGAAATTCCCTCACTTCTTCACTGCTGGGCTTTTAAAATAAGTGAGATGAATACTTAAAAATATATCAAAGTATCCTATAGTGCTTTGTGAGGGACGTTTACGGTGAATGGGCTTGTCTCCAGAAGTCACTGCCCTTGTGCGTGTCTACAGGGAAATCGTTTTTTTTTTTTTTTTTTTTTTTTATTTTGGAGACCAAGGCCTATCTGGTAGAAGATGGCGTGTTCGATGCCACCTGGCTTGTCGGCTCTTTCTGCATCACCTTGGACAAATGCCATAAGAAAACTCCCTACCAGCCCTTAGGTGCATTGCAGCCTCTGTGTCATTGTGTGTGACATCACTGGGTTGCTATGGATATAGGTGCGAGGTCACTCGCTCTCCTGTGGAACTAGAAATAGGGGAGAATTAGAGTCTAAATATCACAATCTGAAGACATTTCCAACATTAGTGACCTACTCAAGTCCAGCTTGTATCCTTTAGTTGCTAAAGCCTTATAAAAAGGCAACTGGAACACACTAATGCAACAGTATTTCTGATTTTAAAGTCAATTTTTCAGGAGATGACAAAAAAAATTGTAGCTCATTGAATTGGGGAAAGATAAGAACCTGGCATTTGAAAAAAAAACTAGAAAAAATTAGCTAAAAAAAATAATACCATCTCTCTCTTCTTTTCCTTGAAAGGTTGAACATACAAGGCACACTCTGGCATCCACTTCACACCAAGAGCTGCATTTAAAACCTTTGTTACATAAGGCAGGAAGTTAAATATTAAGGGAGTGGGAAACCCAATTATTCATTTTTCTACTTAATTTTTTGCAATATGAAGGACTGCTCCCTCCTCTGCTGGCAAACTGGACCCCAACTCATTAATAAATGAGTGTTACTGACAAAATGATGCAAACAGGAAGGATTTTGCATCTAAGACAAAAATGCGACCACTGGAGATGGAGACCAGTATTCTCTTTAGTATAAGGATGCATTAGGTCAGAGGGAAAAAGCCTCAGATACATTTAACTTAAAAAAAATTTTAAAAGACTTTTTCCCCTTTAAAATAACTCCTCCCAGCCTCCACCCAGTCTAGGCTCTCTGCAATATGACAAATGCAGAATCTTCTGGAATGACTTGATACTGCCTCCCACCAGCGCTTTGTTTGCAATATCAGATCAGACAGAATATTTTTTTTACACTTATGGGAATTTCGGGAGACTCGTGCCTACATTCAAAAGAGAAACTGCATATGTTACAAATTGAATTAGTTAACATTCAAAGACATATTTAACCCTTTTCAATGAAAAAAATGAAAAATGAAGATGGCATATTGAGGGCCATGAACGGAAATGCCAGCGACACACTTATCCCTCCCTCCGTAAAAACCGGAGGACTTGCTTTGGGGAATGGGCGAAGGGAAACCTTTTGTTAAGAAAACGTGAGCAAGGTGGTTTCGATTTTACACCATTAAGCTCGGTTTTTTTGGGGGGGAGGGGGAATCTACATTTTTTTTCTCCCCGAAATGTTCTTTAAAGGTTGTGTCAGTGGTGAAGATGACGGGGGGTGTTGGGAATGGGGAGGCGGAAAACTGGGAGACCTGCTGAGTGAATGGGAAAGGCGCCGCCCAGACACCAGGGAGAGAAAAGAGGAACCGCATCCATGCGGTCCCCCCGCCCCCACGCCTGAGCTGGGAGGAGGGGAAGTGGGGCACAAAGGATGCGCACGGCCCCCAACTCAGATCCCTGGACATTCAGGGTCACATAGAGACCACCCCCCACCCCCGACCAGAGACCAGCCACACAAGACCCCGCCCCAGCCCCGAGCTCGGAGAGGCTGGGAAAGAGGCCGCGTCACCACTCGGGTGCCGGAGTCGCTCATTAGGACCCGTCCCTAATCCCCTCCAAAGAGTGAGATGGAGAGGTGACTTGCCCCTGGGCATGCCTTCCACGCCGAGGATCGTGGTGTCGGGAGCGCTAGGGCGAGGCAGGGGGGAGGGGAGGAGACACTCACGTTCTTCATGGCCGCGGCCATATCGTCGTAGCGCTCCGCCTGCTCGGCCAGCCGGGCTTTCTGCACCAGTTGCTCGCGGTCCACCATCTTCACTGGGCTGAAGCGGGTCGGCTGGAAAGAAGGAAATCGAAGACCGCCTTGAAGGGCTTTAGGGAAAGAGAGAGGAGGCTTGGAGCTCGCGTGTCGGACAGCCGACCCACGAAGCAAGCTGCTCAGGCGAGGACTCGCAAGAGGCGGCACGAGATGCAACCGCGGGACCCGGCGCAAGAAGGCTGCGGCTCCAATGCGTGCCGCGGGCGGACAACCCCCTGCGGTCCCGCCCACACAAGTGACGTAAAAGTCACCTCCCACTCGCGCATGCGCGCGCCCCGCCCGGCCCCGCCCAACCCTTCCTTCACTGGGTTTCTCCCCTATTGGAACACTCCCTGTGATTCCTAGCGGTTTTCTCAGCGTCTCCCCAATTCTCCACTGATCTCTACTGTATCCCTTTCTTCACCCCAATCCTTCGCCTCAGTTTCCTCAAGTCGTTCCTCGCCCTCTGAGCGCCCCCACAGTTCGCCTAGCTTCTGGAGCGTGGACTCTTGGGAGTAGTAGTTCGACCCGCAGCGAACGGACCGGCAGAGGAGACTAAGGACAAAGGGGCGGTGGAGACTACATCTCCCAGCGGGCATAGCGCAGTCAGAGGGCGGGTGGGGGTAGGGTCTAAGCCCGCAGCCGCTGGGGACCCCTGGCGGGATGCAGCCTGCACTAGTCCAAACGAGTGCTGATTCACGGCCCCGCACCATGGCTTCTGGGCAGTTGAGAGGAGAGAAGGCCACAGCCTCACTTGTGAACTCTGTGAAACAGATCGTGGCCGGAAGATCAAGGAAGAACACAGATACAGAGTAGGCAAGATAGGGGCAGACACGGTAAATCCAAACTGCCCGATCCGCATCATTGAAAGGGTGAGCCTGCCCGAGAGATGGCTGCGTAAATGGTGCAACCCTCAGAGGACTGTCTCATACACACACACACACACACACACACACACACACACACACACCAAGGTTGCACTTTGACATGAGACTTCACTGGGTGAAGTCATGGAATGACACATATCCGCCTTGCACATCCATTAACTTCCTTTAGTGATGTAGCTGTGTGCAGGCTGACCCTGGGGAACACCCTTCTTCCTCTCCAGTGGAGAGTACTGAAGATTCAGTTCAGCTGCCTAAGCTCACCGCGAACACCCCCACCTATAGTTTTACTGCGTATCTTATTTTTGTTAGGTTTTTGTGGGTTGTTTCGTTTGAAACAGAGTCCCATTATTCTTCAGGTGGCCTCGAACTTCTTATATAACTAAAGCTGGCCTTGAATTCCTTCCTTCCCAGAAAATTCTTGACAGGCAAGTACCAACACATTGGCGTTGACTGCATATTTTATTTGCTTCATCTCTTCAACATGCTGAGCACCTACCCTGTTCCAGTCATTGTGTACAGAGGGGCCCAGCAATGAACAAAATAGACAACTGGGCCTGCCCAAGAAAAGGAGATAGGCTGTGCTACGTGGTGCACACCTTTAGTCCCAGCACTGAGGAGGCAGAGGCAGGCAGATCTACCTGAGTTCAAGGCCAACCTGGTCTACAAAGCAAGTTACAGGACAGCCAGGACTACACAGAGAAACCCTGTCTCGAAACCTCACCCCTACCCCAAAAAAAAGAAAAAAAGAAAGAAAAAGAAAAGGAAGAAGAAAAAAGAAGGAAAGACGACAGGAGACAAAAAAGCTTGATAGTAATCATCTTGATTTCAACATCAGGGAGTCAGAAGTAGGCAGATTGTGTGAGTTCCAAAGGCATGACACCATTGTCTTTAATCTCAGCACTCAGGAGACAGAAACAGGTAGTTCGAGCCCAGCCTGGTCTCCAGAGCAAGTTGCAGGACAGCCAGGGCTACACAGATTCTACAAGGGGATCAGCAACATTTCCAGCTGAGGCTCCTGCAAGACTGAAGGAAACTGAGACAGACGTAAAGTGCTTGTCTTGTAAACATGAGGTCTGAAGCTTGAACCCCAGCACCTACAAACAACAACAACAACAACAAAAAAGCTGGGTGTGGGGCTGGAGAGATGGCTCAGTGGTTAAGAGCATTGCCTGCTCTTCCAAAGGTCATGAGTTCAATTCCCGGCAACCACATTGTGGCTCACAACCATCTGTAATGAGGTCTGCTGCCCTCTTCTGGTCTGCAGACATACACACAGACAGAATATTGTATACTGTATACATAATAAATAAATATTTAAAAAAAAAAAGCTGGGTGTGGTGCCACAGATTTGTAATCCCAGCACTGCAAAACAGATTCATGGGGTTTCTTGGCCAGCAAGGCTAATTTACTTAGCAAATTCCAAGATTTAATCCCAGCACTTGGGAAGCAGAGGCAGGCAGATCTGGCTCTGATCTGGCTCCAGGACAGGCTCCAAAGCTACAGAGAAACCCTGTCTCCAAAAACCAAATAAAGAGTAGACTATCTGGCTATAGTCTGTTTTTTGTAGACTGGGAATTAAATATGTTAAATATCACTCTGGACCTGGATTATATCTCTAGCCTCTTCCTTTTTTCTTTCTCTCTTTTCTTCTTTTTTTCTTTTTATATTGAGACAGGGTTTCTCTGTGTAGTCCTGGCTGTCCTGTAACTCCCTTTGTAGACCAGGCTAGCCTCAAACTCAGATAGATCATCCTGCCTCTGCCTCCCTAGTGCTGCAATCAAAGGTATGTGCTGTCACACCTAGTTGGGACATATTTATTAATCAGCTGTCTGGCTGCCTCATAAAATTCTAATGGGGTTATTAATTTCTTTTTTTCTTTTTTGATTTTCAAGACAGGGTTTCTCTGTAGCTTTTTGGTTCCTGTCCTGGAACTAGCTCTTGTAGACCAGGCTGGCCTCGAACTCACAAAGATCCGCCTGCCTCTGCCTCCCAAGTGCTGGGATTAAAGGCGTGCGCCACCACCGCCCGGCTTGGGTTATTAATTTCTAAGAGGCATTGAGTGGTAGGTTAAGTAGTTCAGGAGTTGGGAGATGGCGTTGGGCAGGACTGTTTTCATTTTTTAGTTTTAAAATGCTGAGACTACAACCCAGAGTCTTATAGGAATGTTCCCCATCTGAATCCTATTCCCTAGCCTGGGAATTGTTTTTCACCTAGCCCCTCCCCTGCCCAGGAATCATGGCATTTTTAAATAATAAATGAAACCTTTATATTATTTTTTGATCAATTTTGTTCACGTAGTTGGTGGTGGTTTGTTTATTTTTGCAACTTTCTCTTTTTTAAAGTGGCCATTGTTTTCTGTTTTGAGATCTGGCCTCACATCACATAGTTCAGGTAAACTTCTACCTGGGTAACCAAGGAGAACCTTGAACACCTAACCCTCCCGCCTCCACCTCTGAGGCATTAGGGTGTGTATCCTAAGATACTTCAAGTGTATCAGGTGTTTACTTTTGGTTTTATTAGATTATTATTTTTTTCTTTTGACACAGCCTCACTCTGTAGCCAGGCCAGCCTCACACAGGACCTGGTCCACAGCAAGTATACAGAACATATAACATCAAGCAATGAATGAAGGGCCTGGAGAGATGGCTCAGAAGTTAAGAGCACGGGCTGCTCTTGCAGAGGATCTGGGTTCAGCTCCCAGTACTCACATGGCAGGTTACAACTGTCTATAACTCCAGCTCCAGAGAAATCTGATGCCCTCTTCTGACCTTCGCAGGCACCAGACACACTTGTGATGCAATTACATACATGTGGGCAAAATGCTCATACACATCAAATGATAAATAAATTTAAAAATTTTAAACCAATGAAAAAAAAAATTTAAACCAATGAATGATGTAGGTATGGCATCGAAACCCTCTAATCGAAGCATTTGGAGAGATTGAGGCAGAAGGATTTCCTATAAATTCAAGACTAGACTCAGGGAGGCTAGAGAGACAGTTCAGTGGTTAAGAGCACTGACTACTCTTCCAGAGGACCATGGTTCAATTCCCAGCACCCATATGGCAGCTCACAACTGTCTGTAACTCTTAAGATCTGACACCCTCACACAGACATAAGCAGGCAAAATGCTGATGTACATAAAATAAATAATAATAATAATAATAATAATAATAATAAAGACTAGACTCAGCTACAGAATAACAAGTTGTCTGAAAAGTCCAAAAAGATTGGCTGGCAAGATGACTCAATGTTTACGAGTACTTTTTTTGTTTGTTTGTTTGTTTGTTTTATTTTTCGAGACAGGGTTTCTCTGTGGTTTTGGAGCCTGTCCTGGAACTAGCTCTTGTAGACCAGGCTGGTCTCAAACTCACAGAGATCCTCCTGCCTCTGCCTCCCGAGTGCTGGGATTAAAGGCGTGCGCCACCACCACCCGGCTAATGTTTATGAGTACTAACTGCACCATAGGACCTGGGTTCAGTTTCTAGCTCACAACCATTTGTAACTCCAGTTCCCAGGGATCTGACACTCTCTTCTGACTTCCATGGGCACAAGACATGTACATAGTACACACCATACATGCAGACATAACACCCATACACATAAAATTAAAAATTAAAAAAATTAATCCCAAAAGATTACCAACCAGCATGATGGTTCAGTGGTGTAAAGGTGCTTGCCACCAAACCTGACAACCAGAGTTCAATCCCAGACACCCACATGCTGGAAGGAGAGAACTGACTCACATAAATTGTTCTCTGCCCTACAGATAATCTACAAACACACACACACACACACACTCTCTCTCTCTCTCTCTCTCTCACACACACACACACATAATGGTGTATGCACCGCGCCATACATAACACAAAATAAATATGGAAAGAAAAATCCAAAAATGAACAAACAAAAAATGATTGGGTGCTGGAGAGATAGTTCAGCAGATAAGAGTACTAGCTGCTCTTCCCAAAGGACCTGGGTTCAATTTCCAGGACCCACATGACAGCTCACAACTGTCTGTAACCCCAGTTCCAAGGGATCTGACACCCTCACATAGACATACATGCAAGTATAAATAAATAAATTATTTTAAAACATTTTTAAGAATGAATGAATGAGAAGATGAGTAAAGTGAATGAATGCAGTTTGGGGGACCACTCTAGCACGTAAGACACAGATGGCCAGGAGAGAAGTTCTAGAAATGGTTCTTCTCTCCACCATCTCCTGCACAGGATCTGGTCCTGCCTCTTCTCCTGCCACAACACTGGGCAATATTCAGACCCCTGGTGTTAAAAAAAAAAAAATCCTTCCCACTTCCTTCTAGCTCAGCAGAAGCCTCCTGAAGTCAGTCCTCCTCCCTGTAAACCTGATCTGGTCTGTGCTGGTTCATCCCTATTGCAACACGAGAGTCCTTCAACAGGCCAATAAATGAAGCCTAGGGGAGCAGAGAAATGAGTAAATCCAGGAGTTGGGAGGTTGGGAAGTGGAGGGTGGAAGAGCGGGAGTTCAAGGCTATCTTGGGTGAGACTTTGTCTCAGAGAAGCAAGAGAAACAATTTGTTTACTCATTTATTTAAGGACCTCTAGACTAACTTGGACCTTACCTCAAAAGAAAAAATAATTTTTTTTTTTCGAGACAGGGTTTCTCTGTAGCTGGCCTCGAACTCACAGAGATCCGCCTGCCTCTGCCTCCCGAGTGCTGGGATTAAAGGCGTGCGCCACCACCACCCGGCCCTCATAAGAAAAAAGAATTTTTTTAAAAAATTTGTTTCTTCCTTTAATCCCAGCACTTGGGAGGCAGAGGCAGGCAGATCTCTGTGAGTTTGAGACCAGCCTGGTCTACAGAGCTAGTTCCAGGACAGGTTCCAAAGCCACAGAGAAACCCTGTCTCAAAAAACCAAAAAAAAAAAAAATTATTTCTTTTCTGAGATGGTCTGTTTTTCAACTCCCCTTGTGGCCCCAAGCTAGCCTTCAACTCCTTGAACTGCTTCCCTCACCAGTCCACCTCACACACTCTGAATTATAAACCTTATCACCAAGATAGGCGACAAAGGAAAACTGGGTGGGGGGAGTAAGAGGGGAGAGTAGGGAGTGTGCGAGGTAGCTCAGCGGATAATGCCTCTTGCAGAGAAAGCTTGACAATCCGAGTCAATCCCAGAACACACTTAACGGTGGAAGGAAAGAACTGACTCCAAAGAAAAATGCCTTCTGACCTCCACATTCCTCACACACACTCACACACACATGCATTCACATTCACACACTATCAAATAAATAAAAATGTAAAAACCAAATTTTTTTAAAAGTACACGTCTGGGTGATGGTGGTGCACATCTCTAATCCCAGCACTCAGGAGGCAGAGGCAGGCAGATCTCTGAGTTTGAAGACAGCCTGGTCTCCGGAGCGAGTTCCAGGACAGTCAAGGCTGCACAGAGAGACCTTGTCTTGGGAAAGAAACAAGAAAGAGGAGCTGTGAGTGGTGGCACCTGTTTTTAATGCCAACTTGTACAGGAGGCAGGATCACTGTGAATTCAAGACCAGCCAAGGCTACAATCTGAAAACCAGTGTAAACAAAACAAACAAACAAAACACATAGATGAGAAGGGTCTTAGACTCCTGATCCTCCTGCCTCCCCCTCCCAAGTGCAAGGATTGCAGATGTGAGCCACCACGTCTGATTTATGCAGAGCTAGGGCTTAAAGCCAGGGTCTCATGCATGCTATGCAAACACAAACACTCTGCTACTGAGCTACGTTCCACTGAGCTATGCCCCCAGCCCTGTCCCCGTTTTTCAGGCACAAAGAGGCTTCCTGATAAACCAGAGTTCACACAGGCATTGACTAGCTTGAGTATGAAATGAAACTCAGGCAGGCTTTCTGGGTTCTCAGCAACAGAGTCACCCACTCCAGGTCCAGCTGTGAGGCCTGATCTATCTTGGCACCTGCTCAGAAAAAGAGGGAGGGGCCTTGGCTGTGTGGACTGATCTGATGCAAGAGCACCCTCCATCCTTCTGCGCTGAAGGGCATGACCTTCTAACTGCATCTTCTTTGGCTCCATTGGCAGACAAACGGGCCAGCCATGGAAATCAGTGCCCTGCAGCCCTAAATCATCACAGCCCTGGCTGCTGGCTTCCTTGGGAAGTTGAAGACCTCCCCCAATTAGGTGACAGTGGCAGCAGCAACCACACCCTACTAACAATGTACCCATCCTGTGCTCTGGGACTGCTTTCACTGTCACTTTCTTAGCTTGGGCAGTTTGCAGTAGGGGCAGAAAACATCACAGTTCAGATGAAGGGAGAATCTCAGTGGGCAGCCTCTGTCGTGAATGTTATTATAACTAGGCAAAGGTGTGTTACATTTGTTTCTGCTATGGAATGTTACTTTAACTGTGGAAAGGTGTGTTACATTGTTTCTGCTGCATTTGTTTAAGGATGTAAGTATGGATGAGTGTCTAATAATGTAACAATATGTTGCATCTGTTTCACTTTGCCTGCCTGAGTCACCTGATTGGTTTGGTTTAATAAAGAGTTGCATGGCCAATAGCTAGGCAGGAAAAAAAAAGGATAGGTGGGGCTGGCAGGGAGTGAGAATATGGGAGGAGAAGTCTAGGGTCAAGAGAAAGAAAAAGAGGAGAAAAAGGAGAGCCGAGTGGTGGTGGTTCACACCTTTAATCCCAGCACTTGGGAAGCAGAGGCAGCCGGTTCTCTTTGAGTTTGAGGCCAGCCTGGTCTACAGAGCAAGTTTCAGGACAGCTAGGGCTGTTACACAGAGAAACCCTATCTTGAAAAACAAAAGACAAGACAAGAAAAGAAAAACAAAAGAAGTAGAGAGGAAAGAACAAGAACAAAGAACACACCCAGGGCAGGAAGCTAGGCAGCCCCAGCCAGCCAGACTTAGAGACAATAAGAAAGTTAGAAAAGGTAAAAAGCCCTAGGCAAAAAGTAGACAAAGAAAAACAGGTTAAATTAAAAGAGCTAACCAGAAATATGCCTAAATTAGGCAGAGCATTCAAAACTAATACTAAATTATTGTGTCATGATTTGGGAGCTGGGTGGTAGCCGCAAAGGAAAAGCCTGGTACAAGCCTCTCCCAGAGGTCCTAGATCAGCAGAAAAGGCCTATGCTGAGAAGCAGGACTCAGATATTAAGACCCTGACTTTGCCATGGGACTTGCAGGGTGACCTTGGGCAAGTACATTCTCTCCCTGGGTCTCAGATTGTGAAATTATATTAAAAAATGGATATATAATTATTTTGTGTGTGTGTCTGTATTTCTGTGTTCTGTGTCTGTGTGTGCAGGTTCACGTGGAGAGGCCAGAGGACAACCTTGGGTGTCATCCTCAAGAATACCATTCACCTTCTTTAAAACAGCCTTGCAGATAAGGCTAAACTGCCTGGGTGACGAGCTCCAGGGATCCACCTGTGTCCACTTCCCCAGTGCTGGGATAGCAAGCACACACTATGTCACATAGCAATTTATATGGGTGCTGGGGATTGAACTGGTGTCCTCATGCTTGCAAGGCAAGCCCTTCACCCAGTGAGCTGTCTTTCCAAACCAGGTGAGTGATTCTTAGGATATTACATTATAGTGGGGCTTGGCTATGCATGCCTTTAACCCCAGCACTCAGGATGCCAGCCTGGTTTACATAGTTCCAAGCCAGCCAGGATAACACAGTGAGACTCTGTTTAAAAAAAAAAAAAAAAAAGCCGGGCGGTGGTGGCACACGCCTTTAATCCCAGCACTCAGGAGGCAGAGGCAGGCGGATCTCTGTGAGTTTGAGACCAGCCTGGTCTACAGAGCTAGTTCCAGGACAGGCTCCAAAACCACAGAGAAACCCTGTCTCGAAAAACCAAAAAAATAAATAAATAAAATAAAAATAAAAAAAATAAAAAAAAAATCTAGGGTTTGGAGAGTTAAAAGCACTGGTTGTTCTTTAAGAGTACTCGGTTGGTTCTCAGCACCCACATAGCTGCTCACAATGGTTTGTAACTCCAGTTCCAGATGATTGGCTACCCTCTTCTGGCCTCTGAGAGCAGTGCACACTGTGTACAGACACTAGACAGACAAAACACCTAAATGAATAAAAGTAAAATAAAATAAAAATGATGCTCCACCCCGGGCGGTGGTGGCGCACGCCTTTAATCCCAGCACTCGGGAGGCAGAGGCAGGCAGATCTCTGTGAGTTCGAGACCAGCCTGGTCTACAGAGCTAGTTCCAGGACAGGCTCCAAAGCCACAGAGAAACCCTGTCTTGGAAAAAAAAAATGATGCTCCACAATAAAGATGGAGAGCACCTTTAATTCCAGTACTGGGGAGGCAGAGGCAGACAGATCTGTGAGGTCTGGTTAGCCAAGGCTATATAGTGAGGCTGTCCAAAAAATTAAAAGGGTATTCAATTCTTAGGCCAGAAATTATAGTGGGCGTCATACATTGTGGTTCATACACACACACACACACACACACACACACACACACAAACATACCACAAGCACAAGAAGAATTATAAATAGAATTTAAATTTAAAAAGAGGGTGCTACACACCTTTAATTCCAGCACTCAGGAGAGAGGCAGGTAGAGCTCTATAAATACAAGGCCAACCTGGGCCAGGGCTTTATAGTGAGACCCTGCCTCAAAAAAAAAAAAATCTTTTCAATCTAAAAGTTGGGTATTAGGCTCACAACAGTAATCCCTGGACTTGGGAGGCTAAAATAGGCGAATTGCTCCAAGTTCAAGTCTGCATAGTGAATTCAAAGACAGGTTGGGCTACAGAAAGATTCTCTGTGTCAAACAACAATAACAACAAAATCTTCCAGTCTGAGCTATGGTTCCCATCTGAAGTCTTAGCTGCTAAGGAGGCTTGAGCAGGAGGATCCCTTGAGCCCACAAGGTTCAGACGAGCTGACAATACAGCAAGACCCATCCGGAAGAGGAGGGGAGGGAAGAAGGGAGGTGAATTGAGAAGAGGCGGGGGGGAGAAGGGTTCTGAAGTTTGCAGCAGCTAAGCCCACAATATCAGCATATTTCCATCTGCCTTAGATTATCTGAAAGGCCTTTGAAGATGTACGTCATAGCTTCTCCATCTGCTGCTTTGGCTGCATCACAGATGCCACGCCTACTGTGTGTGGGCCAAACACTCTACTCTGTCATCTAGGAGAACAATTAGGTGTCTGTCTTGGTGACACACACCTGTAATCTCAGCACTGGGGAAGTGGAGGGGGAAGGATGGGAGTTCAAGGTTATCCTTGGCTACAGAGTGAACTTTGGAGACCAACCCTAGCTATGTGAGACATAGGGGTAGGGAATGAATTGGAGAGATGCTCAGTGGTTAAGAGCACTGGCTGCTCTTTCAGAGGTCCTGAGTTCAATTCCTAGCAATCACATGGTGGCTCAAAGTCATCTATAATGGATCTGAGGCCCTCTTCTGTCTGATGTCCTCTTCTGTCCTGCCGGCATATGTGCAAATAGAACACTCATATATGTAAAATATATAAGTAAGTAAATCTTTCTAAAAAGAAATGACTAATACAAAATGGGTGAGCTGACTCATGCCTGTAGTTCCTGTACTTGAGAGGTAGAGACAAGGAGATTTGAAGAGGTTTAAGGCCACTATAGGCTACATAGCAACACACATGCACACGCACACACACACACACGCACACACAAGGGAGGGCACAGAGGAACCTACCTATATTCCTAGCTATCAGGAAGAGGCAGTACCAAAACTAGTTTGAGAGCAGTATTGTATGTATTTCTTTTTATTACAGACTTTTATTTTTTTTAGTGGGATGGCACATATGGGCTGCAGTGTGCTGTGTGTGTGTGTGCATGTGTATACACACATATGCACACTCATACATCTGTGTCTCTGTGTCGATCAGAGGAGAACCTGTGGGAACTAGTTCTGTCCTACCAGATGAATCTGGAGAACAGAAGTCAGGTCCTCAGGCCTGGTGGCAAGCACTTTTCCCTGCTGCTCACAGCCCCCAGCCTGGTATCTCAGTGGCATATTTCAGGCCAACTAGGGCTATACAGTAAGACCTTGTGTAGGAAACAAAGAGAATGAGAAAGGAAGGAAAGATTCACTGCCTCAAATAAAGAGACAAATTATTTCCAGGAGGGAGAGGAGCAATGTGACCTGAGCTAGAAACTTCTTAGCAACCTGAGTTGTTCGAGTGTGGGTCACAGGCTTTACCGATTGGGATCTTTGGTTTCCTATAACATGTAAGCCAAAATTGGCAACTGGCTCTCAGAATCACACTGTGGATAAAACGAGCCGACCCCCATGCCTCTCTCTCCCCCCTCTGTGTGTGGGTGAGAGGTGTGATTGAGACAATAATTGCCATGTAGCCTAGGGTAGCCCTAAACCCCTTTCAATCTTCCTTTCTCTAACTCTCAAGGTGCACGTGAGCTAGAGTTCGAAGTTGAGTATCTTCGTCTATCACTCTTCATTGTATTTTTTTGTTCGCTTGTTTTTGTTTTTCAAGACAGGGTTTCTCTGTAGCTTTGGAGCACGTCCTGGGACTAGTTCTTGTAGACCAGGCTGGCCTTAAACTCACAGAGATCTGCCTGCCTCTGCCTCCCCAGTGGTGGGATTAAAGGCGTGCACCACCAAGGCTCAGCT
Organism: Microtus oregoni; assembly: GCF_018167655.1. Lineage (NCBI taxonomy): Eukaryota > Metazoa > Chordata > Mammalia > Rodentia > Cricetidae > Microtus > Microtus oregoni. The sequence continues at coordinate 8,032,261 of NW_024543062.1, read as the reverse complement.
CTCCGCGGTATTTTTTGAGCAGGGTCTCTTATGGAACATGGAGTTCACCAATTGGCTAGGCTGGCTGACTATCAAGCTTCAATGTTCCTCTGACTTCCACCTTCCCAAGAGCTGGGGTTACGGCTCTGTGTGTTGTGGGGATCTGAACTCAGGTCCTCAGGCTTGTACAGCAGGCATTTTACCCCACTGAGCCGTCTCCTCAGTCCGGTCCCTAGAATGGCAGTACAGGACTTGGAAAGAGTCTGAAATAAGTATTTGGTTTGATAGTTGGAACTCCAGCAGAGGGCCAAAAACTCACGGGACAATTACAGTGTTGGGAATAGGGCACAGCTTGCTGACCACAAGCAGAGAGACCAGTGCTTGGTGTGTTTAGAGGACTCCTAACTGCTGAGGGCTGGCCAATTTCAGTCCAATCCAAGCAGTCTTCATTCCTGATAAGTTAGGCATGCAGCCAGGGCTAGAGCTCATGGGTAGAGTGTTTCCCTACTGTGCAAGAAGCCCAGGATTCATATAAACTGGATGTGGAGAGGCACACCCACAATCCCAACACTAGAGAGACGGAAAAACAAAGATGAGAAATTCAGCATCATCCTCCACTACATAGTCAGTTCAAGGCCAGCCTGGGCTACTAGAGATATCACTAATAATACGATGGAGAGTTGGATGTGGTAGCATACACTTGTAACCCTAGTATTTGGTCAGTTGAGGGAGGACAATGAGTTGGAGGATAGCCTAGGCTACATGAGCAAAACAATTTTTGTTTGTTTGTTTTGTTTTTCGAGACAGAGTTTCTCTGTAGCTTTGGTGCCTGTCCTGGAACTAGCTCTTGTAGACCAGGCTGGCCTCAAACTCACAGAGATCTGCCTGCTTCTGCCTCCCGAGTGCTGGGGTTAAAGGTGTGTGCCACCACTACCAGACTGCAAAACAATTTTTTTAAAACAACAATAAAGACGAAGAAGGAAGGGATGGAGATGAGGAGGGAAAAGAGGAGGGAGGAAGGAATGAAGGGAAGGGAAGAAGAGAAGGGGGAAGAGTCTATAATTTTCTATAACTTTCAAAGGTCTGCATACTAATAAAGACCTGACTTCCTCAGCTAGCTCCCATCTAAAAGTACCACAGCCCCCCCAAATAGCAACGCCACATGGGGGAAAACAAGTGTTCAAAACATGAGCCTGTAGGGGGATGTTTCTGATTCAAATCATAGCATCATAGCAGGGGGTGTCCCTGAAAGGAGGCCAGGCTGAGCTGTCTGATAAGGAAGTGAAGTGGTCATCAAATCTCCTGGAAAGGGTGAAAGAGCTGGCATCAGCCGGTTCTGCAGCATCAGCCCGACGCTAATGGTTGGAGAGCACAAATCCCACTTGGTCATGTAATAGGAACACTGGTGCTGACAAAGCATGCAGACCGGAGCCTGGGCTGTGCCCGAGCCTGGAGGGAGGCCTGGATGCCCAGCACCCACTCCTTGCCCTAAACATGGGGACGGGCAAGGACAAGAGGCATCCATTGCAGGCTGAGCCTCTGAGTCAACGTGACTCAGGGCACGGAGCTCGTCTCAGCAGCTAAATTTCTAAGCCAGGCAGGTGTCTTCTCTGTCCTGTTGGAGTTGGGGGTTGGCAGACTGGATGGGACAGCAAGAGGGACTTGTTCATCCGGAATAGAAAGCCCTTACTGCAGTATAGCACCCATCCCTTTGTTGTCAGCCCCCGCCAGCAGACTTCCAGACACAGGCAATTTGCCATTTTGGGGGTCCTTCTTGCTTGGTGGAAACAGCCTTCAAACGGCCACACCCTTGTGTCCAATGTGTTACAAGAGAAAGGAAGATAATCTCAATGAGGCTGGAAAGGTGTGAAACCCTCCTCCTCCTTCTCCTCCTTTTTTCTTTTCTTTCTCTTTTTGTTTTTGTTTGTTTTAGGAGACAGGGTTTCTCTGTGTAGCCCTGGCTATCCTGGAATTAGTGTTATAGACCAGACTGACCTCGAACTCTCAGGGATCCACCTGCCTGAGCCTCCAGAATGCTGGGGTTAAGGGTGTGCGCCACCACTTACCCATCTTTCTTCCTCCCCCTTCCCCACCCCCCTCTTGTTTTCTCTGAGGCAGGATTTCTCTGTGTAGCCCTAAATGTCCTGACTGACTCTGTAGACCAAGCTGGCCTCGAACTCAGAGATATCTGCCTCTGCCTCCTGAGTGCTGGGATTAAAGGTGTGCACCATCACCGCCCACCTGAAACCCTTCTTTTTTGTGTGGAGCTGTGTATAGAGTCCATGGCATCAGTGATGCTAAGAAAGTGCTCTCTCTATCACTAAGCTCCACCCCCAGTTCCTCACTGAAGGATTCTAGGCAGGCACTGTACTAATGAACTGGCCCCCGTCCTATGAGAGGTCTGTTTGTCTCCACACTAGACAACTGGACAGACCCCAAGAGAGAAGCATACCTTGTCCTCTTCATTTTAAAACAGGGCTGATGTGGCACAGGCTAACCTCAAACCTACTATGAAGCTGAGGTTCCTGAATGCCTGATCCTCTGCATGCACCACACCTGACCTGGCCATGTTCTTCTCTATATCCACAAGGCCTGCTGCATAATGGGAATGGGAAAGGTGGCCAGGACACGGAACTAAGCTGGTGACCCCCATACACTCGACTTCTCTGTTATTTATTTTATTTATTTTTTTTGAGACAGGGTTTCTCTATAGTTTTGGAGCCTGTCCTGGAACTAGTTCTTGTAGACCAGGCTGGCCTTGAACTCACAGAGATCTGCCTGCTTCTGCCTCCAGTATTGGGATTAAAGGTGTGCGTTACCACCACCTGACTTCGACTCCTCTGTTTAAAGAACTGCATATAGAGCCAGGTATGGTGTGTGTGTGTGTGTGTGTGTGTGTAAAATTCTAGAACTGGGGAGGTTGAAACAAGAGAATTGCTAACCTGGGCTACAGAGGGAAACACTATCTCAAGAAAACAGATAAAAAATGTTTAAGAAGATGAGATGTGGCCGGGCGGTGGTGGCGTACGCCTTTAATCCCAGCACTAGAAAGGCAGAGGCAGGCAGATCTCTGTGAGTTCGAGACTAGCCTGGTCTACAAGAGCTAGTTCCAGGACAGGCTCCAAAACCACAGAGAAACCCTGTCTCGAAAAACAAACAAACAAAAAAAAAAATAAGATGAGATGTGAGATGTGGGCTGGAGAGATGGCTCAGTGATTACAATCACTGGCTGCTCTTCCAGAGGACCTGGGTTCAATTCCTAGCACCCACATAGTAGCTCAAAACTATGGGAGCTCACAACTGCCTGTAACTTCAATATCTGACACTCTTATACAGGCATACATGTAGCAAAACACCAATGTACATGAAATAAAAATAATTTAAAAGGAAAAAAAAAGATGAGCCAGACGGTGGTGCACGCCTTTAATCTCAGCACTCAGGAGGCAGAGGCAGGCGGATCTCTGTGAGTTCATGGCCAGCCTGGTCTACAGAACAAGTTCCAGGACAGTGGGGCTACAGCCAGAGTAACACAGAGAAACTCCCTCTCGAAAAAACAAAAGCCAACAAGATCTGGGGGCATGGCTCGGTGATAAAGTGCTTACCAAGCATGTGCAAGGCTTTGGGTTCAATTCTTGGCACTGACAAAACCAAGTTTACCTGGCTTATGTTTATTCTGGTTGGGAAGCCGAATTGCACCTTCCTCTCTTCCTCCTCCTCTTCCCATTCCTCCTCTTGCTCCTGCTCCCCCTTACTGTTATTACTGCGTGCTGTTCTGAGACAGGGTCTACTCTGGTCCTGACTGTCCCCAGAGGGCTGGGATACCAGGTACGAGCCACCACTCACTCTGGCTTCTCCTTCTAGAATACCACTAAAGTCAGCCTGATCACACCATCTACTCCCAATTCTCTCCTTAAAGGCCCCGGTACCAAACACTATCCACATATAAGTTACAGGGCTAAATTTCTATACTTGAGTTTAGCCAGAAAGCCTGATTAACCTCAACCAAAGGGCTTGAGTTTCTGGTCTTTGCAGCTCTGTTTTGAAGATGACAGACCAGAGATGCAGGGGCTCAGAACAAGCCATTCAGGCTAATACTAAAAACGTCCACATTTTCTTGCCTTCTCCTGAGGCCCTTTGAACTCCACCTGTCCCATCCCGATCAGAAGAACAAAGAGATATCCTGGGCATTTTCTGGCCCTCAATGGCCTCCTGGGAGATTTCCTGAGTTCCAGGGGTGGAGGAGGAGAGGATTAAATAAAAAAGTCCCAGCAGAGCACTAAAGGTTGCAGCCTCAGGGTTGGTGTCATGGAACCATGTCACCAGCTCTAAAACGTCACTTGATTTCGAGAGGAGCATGAAATGCGAACCTGCAGAGGGCCAGTGCTGCTCCTTCAGCTTCTTCAGCGGGGAAGAACCTGGAGCAAGCGTAATGTGGGGTCAGGTTTCCATTTGCAATTTATTTTTATTGCCATTACTGTTTTTGTTTATTTTATTTTATTTATTTATTTATTTTGGTTTTTGGAGACAGGGTTTCTCTGTGAAACAGTCCTGGCTATGCCGGAATTTACTCTGTAGGCCAGGCTAGCCTCGAACTCACAACGATCTGCCTGCCTCTGCCTCCTGAGTTGGCATTAAATGCATACACCACCACTGCCCGGCTATTTTGATTTTTTTAAATTTAGGCTATTTAGTTTACTTATTTTGGGTTTTTGTGTGTGCACAGGCATGAAAGTCAGAGGTTGACTCATGGGGGTCATGTTTCTCCTTCTACCATGTAAGTCCCTGAGACCAAACTCATCAGGGTTCTAGGCAGGAGCTTTTACTGACTGACCTGTGTTGCTGACCCTAAAACTTGATTGGTGTGTGTGTGTGTGTGTGTGTGTGTGTGTGTGTGCTGTGTGTAGTGGGTGTCCATGGGATGGGCAAAGTTTATGGAGTCAATTCTCTTTCCATCTTGGATTCTTAGGACAGAACTCATCAGTTTTGCATGGTGAGTGCTTTGCCCACTGAGCAATCACACCAGCCCCTGCCCTGTCTTTGAGACAGGGTTTCATGTGTCCCTGGTTAGTTTTGAACTCGTTCTGTAGCCAAGGGTAACCCTGAACTCCTGATCTTTCTGCTTCAGCCTCCCAAGTCTTGAGATTGTTTATCTGTGTGGGTTTGGTTCTGATGCAGGGTTTCCAAATGAAGCCCAGGCTGGCCTTGGACTAGGTTATTCACTCAGGCTGGCTTCGATCCTGTGATCCTCCTGTCTCAGCCTCAACAAGATGGCTCACTCGGTAAGTGTGCTGGGTACAAAACCCGATGACCTGAATTTGATCCTTGGGACCAGTGTGGTAGAAAGAACCAACTTCGCCAAGTGTCCTCTGACCTCCACATGACCTCCACATGAGCACAGCCAGATATGTATACACAGTAAAGAAATAAATGCAAACAAAACAAAAAACAATGAATGAAAAAAATATGTAGATAGCCTAGTATGGATCATGCTTGCAATCCCAGCATTCAAGATGCTGAGGCAAGAGTTCAGGGCCAGTCTGGGCTACATACTGAGACTGTTGGGTTATGTAGGGTCTGGATCCCTGGGTTTGTAAGAGCTGGTCCTGAATAAAATAATAATAAAGAATTGGGGTCAGGTGTAACATCACAGACCTTTAATCCCAGCATTGGCAGGCAGGTGGATCTCTGAGTTTGAGGCCAGTCTGGGTCTATAGAGTGAGTTTCGGGACAGCCAGAGTTCTATAGTGTGACCCTGTCTCAAAACAAACACAGATTTGAAAATAAATGTGGGAGCCTGGAAACAATCAGCCTGGAGGGTTGGGGTGGTTTGGGGGGCACAGGTGGATCATCTGAGGTGTTGAGGGGAAGATCTGTCCCTGGAGGAGCATCCTGAGAGATGACAGGTGAGAGGGATGGGGTTGAGAGTGGCCAGCAGGGAGGTTCCTGGGAACCTGTTTCTCTGGAAAATAGAAGCTGAAGTCATTGCTGAGTCATGGCAGGAGGAGGGGAGGAGGCTAAGAGGACAGCCTGCCAGTTTCCCGGAGCTCCTGAAGTGGGTGGGGGTGAGGGCTTAGAAAGACTGACCATTCTGCAGTCATCTGGGCCTGGAAGCCATGTCCTAAGGGGCCAGTCACCTGTCCCACCCTGAGGTTTTCTCTAACAGTGCTAAGCGGTGTAGGTTGAGAAAGTTGAAATCAGACCACCAGGATAGACAGGATTCAGCATGGCCACGAGATGGGTGAAGGATAGTACTGGCATGGAGTGGGTGTAGATATTGGCCTTACCTCTGTCTGAGCAGGGAACTGGAAGCTTTGCAGACACTGAAACCCAGAGACAGAATAAGAGCAGATTCTCCTAGACAATCAGAGAACACTCAGGAGAATGGGGCTGACCTGGACAAGAGTTGGGGGTGTGGCTTAGCTGTAGAGCACCTTCCCCGGATCTCTTAGGAAGGTGGGCTGAGGACCCAGGAGTAGAGTGTCTGCTTAGAATCCCCCAGTGAGGGGTTGGGGTGTGGCTCAATGGTAGAGCCCAGCCCATCATGAGCAAGGCCCAAGTTCCGTTCCCTGCACTCGGGAGGCAGATCTCTGAGTTCAAGGCTAGTCTGGTCTACAGAGTTTCAGGACAGCCAAGACTACACAGAGAAACCCTGCAACCTGTCTCACAAAAAAAAAAAAACAAAAAACAAAAAAAGAAAAAGAAAAAAAGGGGGGGGCTTGCACCTTGACTATAATTGTGTGGTTTCCCCCGCCCCTCCCCGCAGACGTAAAGAAACAAGGTTTAGGATTATGTACTGACAGCAGGGAAAGTAGGCTTGTATTCCTACTTCCTACTGGGGAAGTAGAGGCAGGAGGATCAGGAGTTCAAGGTCAGTCTTGGCCACGCCAGAGATAGGAGGAGGATCAGCCTGTGAGACTCTGGAGGGGAAGGGAGGAAGAGGCGAGGGGGGGGGGAGTGGAAGGGGGAGAGAAAGGGGGAGGGAGAGAGAGACCACAGGAAGTCAACCTGATGGGGACAGAGACAGTGAAAGAGAAGATGCTGAGCAAGCTGGTCAGATGCCAGGGTCATTCTGGAAACTGCTGGGCTGGACCCAATCAGGGCAAGATGGATGGCTGCTTTGAGAAGGTAGAAGCCACCACTCTAGGCAATTGGCCTGTCTCTTCTCTCAGTATAATCTGCAGAAAAAGCCCAGCCTGGAGCAGGCACGATATGGTAGGGTGGTGCAAGCCTGTAACCGCAGCACTAGGTAGCAGAAACGGGATTAGCAATTCAAGGTCATCCTCAGCTACACGAAAGGACAAGTTGGGCTACACCAGGCTCCTCTGAAGCAAAAAAAAAAAAAGGGGGGGGGGGGCGTAGGGGAGTTTTGGTTCCTGTCACCCACCTAGTAGTTCACAAGCTCCAGTTATAGAGGAGCTGACATGTCTTTAGACCTCCAAGGGCTTCTACACACATGTAACACATACATGCACATTTTTAAAAATGTATGTGCATTGGTGTTTTGTCTGCATGTATGTCTGTGTGAGGGTGTTGGCTACCCTGGAACTGGAGTTACAGATGGTTGTGAGCTGCCATACGGGTCCTGGAAAATTGAACCCAGGTCCTCTGGAAGAATAGCCAGTGCTCTTAACTGCTGAGCCATCTCCCTAGCCCCAATAAACATTTTTTTTTTTAAGCTAAAAGAAAGACAAAGAATGCAAAGATTTCTGGGTTTGTTTTTGGGTTTATTTCGAGACAGAATCTTGCTATATATTATCTCTGGCTATCCTGGAACTCGCAGAGATCCTCCTGCCTCAGCTGTGCTAGGATCAAAGGCTCAAGTCACTATGCTCAGCTAAGATAGTAAAGATTTTGCCAGGCGCAATGGTGCATAGCGCTGAGTACCTGTAAACACAGTCCTCAAGAAGTGGCAGCTAGAGGCTCAGGACATGTGGGCAGCTTGCATTACATAGGAGACCCCCGCTTTATGAACAAAATTAAGGGGGAGAAGTTAGCCAGGCAGTTTGATTGTGAACCCAGCTCCCATGGATTCTTAATTTCTTTTCTTTCCTTTATTTTTTTTTTTTCCAAGACAGGGTTTCTCTGTAGCTTTGGAGCCTGTCCTGGGACTAGCTCTTGTAGAGCTGGCTGGTCTCGAACTCACAGAGACCTGCCTGCCTCTGCCTTCCAAGTGCTAGGATTAAAGGCATGCAACCCCACTGCCTGGTGGATTCTTAGTTTCTTTTCTTTTCTTTCTTTTTTTGGTTTTCGAGACAGGGTTACTCTGTGGCTTTGGAGCCTGTCCTGGAACTAGCTCTTGTAGACCAGGCTGGTCTCGAACTCACAGAGATCTGCCTGCCTCTGCCTCCCGAGTGCTGGGATTAAAGGCGTGCGCCACCACCACCTAGCTAGTTCTGGGAATTGAAGTCCAGTTGCCAGTCTTTTGCAGCTTGATCACTGGCCCCAAACTGGTTTTTTGTTCGTTTGTTTTTCTTTTTCGGTTTTTCTTTTTTTAAAAAAAAATATTTATATATTATGTATACAATATTCTGTCTGCATGTGTGTCTGCAGGCCAAAGGAGGGCACCAGACCTCATTACAGATGGTTGTGAGCCACCATGTGGTTGCTGGGAATTGAACTCAGGACCTTTGGAAGAGCAGGGCAATGCTCTTAACCACTGAGCCATCTCTCCAGCCCCCTCTTTTTCAGTTTTTCGAGACAGGGTTTCTCAGTAGCTATGGAACCTGTACTGGAACTAGCTCTTGTAGACCAGGCTGGCCTCGAACTCACAGAGATCCGCCTGCCTCTGCCTCCCGAGCGCTGGGATTAAAGGTGTGCGCCACCACCACCCTGCCCAAAGCTGTATTTTTGGTGCTCAGTGTTCTCACTAAGTAGAAACAACTCTCACTTTTCAAGGTGTCCAGGTGGACTGAACAAGATATCACATGGAAAAGCACTCCCAAGAGCTGACTGCTGCCAAACTAGGCATGGACACAGGCTCCTCCAACTCATGCCAAGGCCTCGAGACAGTAGATTAACCAGGGTGGCAGAGAGCAGGTGCCGCTTCGTCTGCAGCCTCTCAGCCTACCTGACAAGCGATGGAGGGGCTCTCTAAGCCTGAAGCCTCTCACACAGGGGCAACCAGACAGCGGAAATAGAAGCCAATGATGGTGCCAACACCCGTGTCCCAGTCGGCCTGTGGGTGACCTCGGGCAGGTCAGTCCTTGCTCTGAGTATTTATCTGCTGAGACTGAGTTAGTAAAGACTTCCACTCGAGTGGCAGGGCCAATCATAAGACAACACAGGCTCCGTTAGGATGATCCTACACATATAAATTGCTGTGATAGAGCAGGCCGTGGTAAAATCCTCAGGCTAACCGGAAGGACGAAAGGAAAGGACACGACCTCGTAGGTGTGGTCGGAGAGCATAGTCAAAGGCGGGGACATCTGGGAAAGTCCAGAGTGGACGTGAGCAGACTGTGCTGGGTTATGGGGGTGGGGGTAGGGAAAATGACAACGGTGCCGGTGACGACCAGGTGCAGCAGCCACGAGGCCAAAGGTGCAAATGGGAGGGTAACCAAAATGTCTGGGTTATATAGGAAAAGCCTAAGGTCAGCCCAGCTCTGGGCTGGATAGTTCAGGGTAGAGCACAGGGAATATCAGCCTTACCCAGTAACAGGTGAGGACTGAGAGACGCTGGGAGAGGCGGCCATGTTTGCTTTTGATATGTTAAATAGGTACCTCAGCCTTTGTCCCGGATTTAAACTTAACTACACAGAGTAGCTCAACACCCATAAGACCGGTAGGAAAACTGAGTTCCAGGTTAACCTGACTGCAGTGTGATGACACCCCCCCCCCCACCAGAGACCTCAAAGTCAAGGATGGTCAGGCAGAGCTGAACACCTAGGAGGATAAGCAAGGTCAGGAGGTCGTTCATTTTTGGTCACATGACAAATTTCAGGCCAACATGGGCTATATTATCTTGTCTCAAAACAAAATAACAAAACCCCTCAGTTTATTGCTCATGCTGGCCAGAGGTGGGTAACCTTTTCCAACCCTTTTTGTTTATTGTATGTTTTTGAGCTAGTGTCCAGGATAGCCAGAGCAACACATAGAAACCCAGTCTTGAGAAAAAAAAAATGTCCTTCATGTAAACAACAGTAGGGGGTTAAGATACAGTTCGGTGGGTAGAGTGCTGGCTTACGTGAAGTTCTGGGTTCCTTAGCACAGCATGAATGAGCTGCGGTGAATGGTGGTTCACGTCTGAAATCCCAACACTGGAGAGGTGGGTAGAGGAGGGAGGAACAGAAGTTCAAGGTCATCTGTGGCTGTGTAGAAAGTTGGAAGCTAGCCTGGGCTACCTGAGATCTTGACTAAAACAATCTTTTTTCTAGACGGGATTTCTCTGTGTACCAGTGGTAGCTGTCCTGGAACTCACTTTGTAGATCACTCGGGCCACGAACTCATAGAGATCCGCCTGCTTCTACCTCCTGAGTACTGAGATTAAAGGCCTGCGCCATCACCGCTCAGTAAAAAACAAACAAAACAAAACAAAACAAAAAAAAAAACAAAAAAAAAAGGAAGGAAGAAGGAAAGACGAGCTGCCCTGTGGCCCAGATGTTGGTGGCGGTAACTGGCAATGTCTGCAGGGCTGAAACGTAGCATAAACTCTTGGGAGGGCTAGCCCGTCCAACCTTGAGCATGCAACACCATGGACCAGAAACCATTATCCGACCAGACCTAGAACTCTCCTGGGGAAAAGGGGGTGGGTAGAGGGTTTGTCCCAAAGAGGGCGGCTCCATTGCCCTCCTCCGGCCCGCCCTGCAGCAACCTGCAGTTTGCTGTGACTGGCTGTACCAGCTCCCGCCCATCCAATCAGAATCCTTCAAGGAGAATGAGGCGTGGCCTCGGCCTTTCTTGCGCTCCTGCGGTGACTCAGCTGGAAGGCGCGAATTGTGTGGGACGGAAGGGCACAGCCACGTCACGTCCTCTGCTACCGTGTCCGCGTCCAGGTCGTGGAGGCTTGCGGGGCTCTAGTGGGAATGCCAGCACCTGGCCCCTGATGTTTTTCGGTGACCGAGCAAAACCCTAGAACTGTCATTGGGCTTTTGTTTCCTCCCTTTGCACAGCTGACATCAACACTTCCCGGGGCAGGGCCTTCGAGTGCAAAGCCCTGGAAATTTGGAGCTTGACCTTACAGGAAGACAACCTCAACTGCCTCATTTAAAAAAAAAAAAAATTATTTTATTATTTTATTTTTTTGCTAATACCTCAATCCTCAATGTTTGGCTCCAGCCCAGGTTGTCAGGCAGGTGTAACAACAAATAAATCGGGGAGGATAGCAAGCTACAGGAACTTAGAGACAAAGACTTCATGTCTACATGATGAGGGGCCAGGGCTGGTGTGATGGAAGGCTCGGCGGGTAAAGGGATTCTCTCTAGAATTCTGTACGAATCCCAGGGACCCGCGTGGTAGAAGGAGAGACCTCCTGTGACCTCTACCAAACACAGGCACGAAATACCTCTTTCTTTATTTTTTTTATTTCTTTTTTGTTTTGTTTTTTGAGACAGGATTTCTCTGTAACTTTGGAGCCTAGCCCGGAACTCGCTCTGTAGACCAGGTTGGCTTCAAACTCAGAGATGTGCCTGCTTTGGCCTCCCAAGTGCTGGGATTAAAGGCGTGCATCACCAAGGCCCGGACTTTTGTTTGTTTTTACATATTTATTTTGTGTGTGGAAATACACATGTGTGCGATAATCCACATGTAGGGTCAGAATGTAGGGGCCAGAGGACAACTAGTTTTTTGTTTGCTTTTTGAAGACAGTTTCTCTGTAGCCTCAGCTGTTTTCGAACTCGATCTGTAGTCCAGGCTGGCTTTGAGCTCACAGACATCCACCGCCTCTGTCTCCCAGTGCTGGGATTAAAGGCATGGGCCACCACACCCAGTTTTTATTTAGCATAGTGGGTAAGGGGCATCAGAGAGAGGGCTCATCAGTTAGTTGCACTGGCTGCTCTTCAGCGGACCCAGGACTGAGCCAGCACTCACAGGAAGCTTATACCTGACTACAACGCTAATCTTCAGGGACCTAATGCTCTCTTCTGGCCTCCTCGGGCACCGGGCACACATGTGGTACACAGACATACATGCGGGCACATCACCCATACACATAAATTCTTCTTTTTTTTTTTAAATGAGCAAAATGCCAACTGAGAAATGGACAAGATAGAGAGATGGCTCAGTGGTTTGGAGCTCACACTGCTCCTCCAGGATGCAGCTGTGGGTAAAACCCTCTAGAGAGGAACGAAGATGGGAGAAGCATCAGCGACATGACACAGGAGGAAGAGACTGGGCAGATTTAAGAGAGATAGGAATGGGGGATGGAGATAAGGAGGAGGAAAACCCACGATTTCACACTTTGTTTGAAAATGTTATAATTAGTGCCAGGCAGTGGTGGCACACGCCTTTAATCCCAGCACTTGGGAGGCAGAGGCAAGTGGATCTCTGTGAGTTTGAGACCAGCCTGGACTACAAGAGCTAGTTCCAGGACAGGTCCCAAAGCTACAGAGCAACCCTGTCTCGAAAACCAAAAACCAAACAAACAAAAGGCATAATTAGCCAGGCATAGTGGCATAGGCCTTTCATCCCAGTACTTAGGACGTGAGTTCAAGGATAGCCTAATCTACATAATGAGTTTCAGGCCACCTAGGGCTGCAGAGTGAGACCCTGTTTTAAAAAATAGAAAGAGAGAGACTATATAGAGAAAGAGAGGTATCTAATACCTTGTTTGCTAACCTAAAAATAAAATGGGGAGGGGCTAGAGAAATGAATGAGTATAGAGAACCGGCTGCTCTTCCAGAGGCCTAGGGTTCATTTCCTAGCACCTAAATCAGGTAGCTCACAACTTGCTCCTAACTCCAATTCCAGGAGATATGACACCCTCTTCTGATCTCCAGGGGAACATGCAAACATGTTGTATATATGTATGAGTGCACACGCATGCACATGAGCACAGACACACACAATAAAAAAAATCTGCGTGTGGGGGGAAACAATTGGAGGAGTTGTGGCTCAGTGAGTACTTGCCTTGCATGAACTAGGTCCTAGGTTCAATCACCAGTCCTGCAAAAATAAAACCAACCAAACAAACAGCAGAAATGAAGTCTAAAGAAAGCAGTAAAGAATATCCTGAATAGGGGCTGAAGAGATGGCTCAGCAGTTAAGAGCACTGGCTGCTCTTCCGGAGGACCTGGGTCCAAGTCTCAGCACCCACAGGGCAGCTCACACTGTTTTCAACTCTTGTTCCAGAGATTGAGGTTAGCCTAGTTTACAAAGTGTGTTCCAGGACAGCCAGGGCTATACAGTGAAACCCTGTCTTGAAGAACAAAACAAAACAAAAGAACAAAAACCCAATCTAGAGATGCATAGATGGCCAAGGGAAGAAGGTGTGCGGCCTCTCTGGAAGCCCAGGCCGCCTTAAACTCCTAATCCTCATGCTTCAGCACATAAATGCTTGGATCACAGACTTCTACCACCACCATCAATTCAGGCAGGGTCTCTCCCTCTAGACAAGGTCTTTTGTAGCCCAGGCTGACCTTGAACTCCTGATCCTCCAGCCAATGACTCCTTCAAAGAGGTAACAGCACAGGTGGGTACTGTCATTTTATTTTCCTGGTTTGTTCACTCAGGCTCTCTCAGTCTAACTCTGGCCTGAAACTTCCAGCGTTCTTGCTTCCTCAGCACCCTCAGTACAGGGACTGGGAGCTGGACTTCCTCTCCTTTCCTGGATCTAGATTTGTGAGTGTGTGATAGAATAGGGAGGATGACCAGAAGCTCCTCGAGGAGCCTGAGGCTCCATGGTGATTCAGCGTTTCCAGGCTGTGATGAGCCAGTGAAGAACTCCTGGATGATGCTCTTGGACCACAGCCTTTCATCTCTACGCTGGGTTTTCTCCAGAAAGTCCTGCCTGGAGTCTTTCCAACTGCCCCAATACAGGTTCTCAAACAATGACCTCAGTTAAAAGACCCAGGAATAATGCTTTATTGACTTGGCACCTATGAACAGTGGCCACAGGCCTCCAGGCTTCTTTGCTACTGCAGAGTGGAGGCTCTGTGCCAGGGGCAGTGGAAATCAGAGACGGTGCAGGAAGGGGCTCCTCCTGTCCCTGCTTTGTCCCCTGAAGCCCCCTTGTTCAGCCGAGCACCATCTGAGTCCAGGTCCTCACCCAGCAGGGAAGGTGAGGACCTAGGATCTTCTGCAGTCCCCTGACAGTCTGTAGAAAGAACAGCCCAACCCCTTCTGCCTCCCCTCTTTTGGGAGAGGGGGAGACCAAAACAGGTCATTAGAAGTGTTTAAGGGCATTTGCCGTGAGCCCAAGCCTTGTGGATATGGGTGGAGAGAAGAATGGTTGGGGGTACGATATGAGTTTCCCCAAAGAGAAGAGGAGAGTCATTCTCCCACATCTGCTTTGACTGGGCACATTACCACGTTCACTGTACTGGGCCTCTAGCAGGTGATAACAGTCTGAGGCCACACAGTAAGAGGACGGGGGTGGGCACTGCAGTGTAGCTCCCCCCTGCAAGGGGATAAAGGGGCACCAGGAACTGCAGAAATCACAGGAGGGGATCCTTGAAAAGGAGGGGCAGTTCCCCAATAGGCTCCTTTGATATGATCCAGAGTGTACAGCCAGCTGTGTCACAATGGCTGGCACAGGACACTGGCGTCCTCGCTGTGGTCACAGTTGTGGACATCCCAGCGGATATGAGAGCAGAGTAGCAAGGTGCTCTCATCTCCTCGGCATTTGACATTGTCCAAGAGGATGGGGCCTCTGCCTGGGCCAAAGTGGGCCTCGCCGGGGGCTGCCAGAGCCTGGCCACATCCCAGCTGACGGCACAGGACAATGGCTGCCCGTAGGTCCCAGGCGTCATCGCAGACAGTGCCCCACCGCTGTCCTAAGAAGAGCTCTACACGCCCCTCACATCGGTGGCTTCCACTAGCCAGGCGGAGGTGCCCTGGGTTGGAGATAAGGCCGGAGGGTCAGAAGAGCCCACAGGCTCAAGAGATGGCTCCATGGTTGCCATCAAGTCACGTGGTTTGAGTTCCACCCCTAAGAACCAATCAGTGAAGCGAGAAGAGCAATTCCCACGGGTTGTGTCCTCTGACCTTCACATTCATACTGTTGTGTGTTCACATGGGTGTGAACACATGCATGCACGTACACACAGACACCAATAAATAATGCTGGACACGGTGGTGCACACCTTTAATCCCAGCACTAGGGAGGCAGAGGCAGGGGGATCTCTGCGAGTTTGAAGCCAGCCTGGCCCACAGAGCAAATATCAGGTCAACCAGAGCTATATAGTAAGACCCTCATGAGACAAAGTAATAAAAAACTGTTTTTAAAAGGAGGAACTAACATGCTGGAAACTTCCATGCTAGACTAGGTCAAGGGATGCCCTGGGAGCCCTCAGGACATTAAAGCTGGGCAGCAGGACTTGAGACTGAAGAAATAACACGTGCCTCAGTGCTGTGCTCTCTGCTAAGGCCTCTGCTCACAGTCTCAGTCCCTTAGGTTAGCTATGTGACAGTGTCTTCTCTTGCCCCCCAAAGTTTCCTGTCTCCCCTTCTGCACCTGGATTCCCTGAGCTAACTAGTTGTTTTTCTGAGAGGTATGTGGCCTAGGCTGGCCTTGGATTCGCTATCCTTCAAACCTAAATCTCCATAATGACGGGATGAAAGCCATGGGCCCATCACGCTAATTCTGCATTCTCTAGCTCCTAGATTGGATCCCCATCCTTTCAGTTCGATCCCAACACTAGAAGTCTCTAGATTGCTCTAGTATTTAGACTTGTGAGACCCAGGTGGGCTTCAAATACACAGAGCTGGCCTTGAACTGATTTTTCTGCCTCAGTCAAAATGTTGGGATTACAGGGGTGTTCCAAGACACCCAATTTATGAGGTGCTGTGTCACAGATAAAGCCAGGGGTCAGAAAGGGCCGGCCCACAGATGACATGACTAGAGACTGAACCTGAAGATCCTGCAAGCCAGGCAAGCACTCCACTCACAGGACTATATCCCCTACTCCCGACCCCCAGTTCCAGACTAGTTTAAAATCTACCTCCTCCTTCCTGGGTATTATACTCCCATCCGTGAGGCCTGGGAACAGCACAAAAGGACAAGTGTTCTAGGTCCTGGTCAGTTCTGCTTTGCCCTTCTTCAGTCCAGATTCATATTAATCCCAAGGTTCCAACCTCATTTTCAGTGGCAGTAAGCACCTACCATCTCTGGGCCGAGGACTGGGCATTCGGGTGGTCTCAGAACCATCCTGCTGGACTTGGAGTCCCAGCTCCTCTGGGCCTGGCTCAGCAAGGGCAGAAAAAAAAGTGGGGGGCTGTCACTTTGGTAAACATACTCCCTAGAGCCAGGTCATCCATCTCTCCTAACTTTCTCATGTTATAGAGACAGAAAGAACCCCCCAAAACTGCCAAGACACAGGAGGACCCCCGAAGCCTGGGCAGCCAATGGAGATGGAGATGCCACTTTCTGCAACAAGCAATGAACAAAAGGAGTACACCATGTCTCGTCAGACTTTGTAAGCGGCCTTTTTTCACTGATTTCTCTGAAAAGTCAAAGGCTATCTCTGGGAAAGTAGTCTACTCCACCTGCTTCCTCTCCATCACTAGTACTTAGGAGGAACCTTGACTCAGCAAGGATGGAATCACACAACCCTTTGCAAGTCGGAGACAGCACAGCACGAACCCTCCCTACGTCGTGCCCTATTCTCTCCCTGCAGAGGACTCGCCCTTCCGGTCACACCGCTACCGCACAGGCGCAAGCAGCGCCTGGAGGGTGCGGCTACTCCCCTGTGCGTAATACTTCCGCTGCAGTGCAGCAGAGACTGCCACGCCCATTCCGCATCAGAACCCGCTTAGCCCTCACCACGGAGCATGCGCGGCGAGGCCCCGCGCCATTCTCGACTACCCGCCCACAAAACAGTGGGCGCCTGCGTGCAGTTGCTCGTCTTTTCAATCTTGGACCGGCCCTAAAGGCTACTCAGGTCCCCACGGGGCAGTAGGCGCAGGCGCACGACCCCACCCATGCCTTTCAGGCTTGGCCCCACCCCCGCTGCGAGGGTTTCAAGAGGCCACGCCCACGAGGCTGCATATGCCCATGCCCCGCCCCACGCAGAACCCCGCCCATATTGCCTGCGAGCGCATGCGCACACCCCAGCGTCTGCGTCTTCACGTCTCGTCCCGCTCGCCCGCGCCCCGCCCACATCGCGCAAAGCGCCCGCGGGCGGCCGCGCCCATTCCTCCTCGGACTCCACCCCTCCCGCCAGCTTCACCTGCGCACAGGGCTCCGGCGTCTTCGTGATGGCCGCAGTTGTGCTGTCCCCAGCCCAGGTGGAAGCAATCGCTGAGGCGGGCCTCGGTCCCGGTGCAGCCTACGTTGTCCAACAGCACGGGGCCTCGGCCATAGCCGAAATGACCAAGGCCCGTGGCTCCGAGCGCGGGCCCGCACCCCGCCTCGCGGCAGGCCACGCGCGCGTCCGCGAAGTCCCAGTCATCATCGCACACGGTGCCCCAACCCCCGGCGTACAGCACCTCCACGCGGCCGCGGCACGGGCTCGGGCCGCCTACCAGCCGCAGCCTGCCGCCTGCAGGGCGCACAGGCCGGGCTGGGCGGCGGGATCCCTACTGCAGCCCGCATCCCACCCGCTCCCACCCCGGGCGGGACCCGGGAGGCCACTTACTCTTCTTTCCCGAGGCCCAGGCAGCCGTGGTGAACCGCATGGTATCCCTGGAAGGCAGGGCACCAACTCCTGTAGCTGTCGAGACAGGGGAGCCTTTGAAGGGGGTGGGGGGCAGGGAGGCCATTTTACCACACCCACTTTTCTGCCCAGAGCCACAGTGCTATCTGTGAAGTCGCCAGAAAACTTGATAAAAACAAACATCTTTTGAGTTTTTCCTCCCTTTTTTTTTTCTTTTTTCTTTTTCGAGACAGGTTCTCCTGTAACCTTGAATGGCCTGGAACTCACTATACAGACAGGGTTGAGCTCAGATCTCCCTCCAGAGTTCTAGGGTTAAAATCTTTTTTTTTTTTTTTCCGAGACAGGGTTTCTCTGTGGCTTTGGAGCCTGTCCTGGAACTAGCTCTGTAGACCAGGCTGGTCTCGAACTCACAGAGGCCTGCCTCTGCCTCCCGAGTGCTGGGATTAAAGGCGTGTGCCACCATAGCCCGGTTTAGGGTTAAAATCTTTTGGGGTTTTGAAGACAAGGTCTTGCTGTGTCCTTTAGGTTGGCTTTGGACTCCAAAGCTCTCCGGCCTTAATTGGTATGAACCACCATGCCTGGTTTATGTGGTGCTGGAATATAACTGAGTTAAAACCCTCAACTCCCAAATCTTAAATATATTAATTTTTATTATTTTTATTTTATGTTCATTGGTGTTTTTGCTTGCATGTATGTCTGTATGAGAGTGTCAGAAGTTCTGGAACTGGAGTATAGACAGGTGCAAGCCGCCAAGTGGTTGCTGGGACTTGAACCCAGGTCTTTTGGAAGAGCAGGCAATGCTCTTAACCACTGAGCCATCCCTCCAGCCCCAAATATACTAATTGGAATCATAGTGATAGTTGTAGCTCTAATTCCAAACTTCTCACCTTGATTTCCAATTTGAATTCCCTCACATGGACTCTCAATTCCCTACCTCAGCAGCAATCCCTGATTTGACCATCTCTACGATCTGCTCCAAAGTCTTAGCCGAAGTCACTTTCCTGTGTCTTCTAGAACAGTTTCCTTAGTTCCTACCCCTTCCTGGAGCCTTGTCCTACCCCTGGCAGCTGGGAAGGTGGGCTCTTCACCTGCTGGCTCAGTGCGCCATGCCCGGTCTTCTTTCGTGGCCAAGGAAGGTGGTGCAGTGAAAGTTGGAGGACCCAGAGCTGGAGTGGGAGAAAAGACAGCGGGTCAGACATAGGACCAAGGCTGTCTCCCAAAAGAAAACATATTTGACTCGCAGGGCTGGGAGCCCAGCCAGGACATGAAGAGCCCCGTCCAACCTTGACCGTAGTAATCTGTGTGGTATAGATGGGTGCAAACCTGTTGCATGCTTTCATTTCAGTGTCCCGTGTTCTTAAGAAGCCCAATGTGTACAACATACAAAGATGCAGAGCTTTGCCTGCTAGGGACCTCTGCTCATTTCTGAATATAACAAGGCTAATTTTCTGGCTGGGGGACATAGCTCAGTTGGCAGAGTGCTTGCCTAGCATGCTCGAAGCCCTAGGTCCATCCTAACATCTCGTGAAATGATTGTGGTTGTATATGTCTGTAATCCCAGCACTGGGAAGGTAGAGGCAGGAGGAATGGAAGTGTAGGGTCACCCTTTAAGTACTGAGTTCAAGGCCAGGCTAAAATAAAAGATAAAATGGTTTCTCTGTGGTTTTGGAGCCTGCCCTGGAACTAGCTCTTGTAGACCAGGCTGGTCTCAAACTCACAGAGATCCGCCTGCCACTGCCTCCCAAGTGCTGGGATTAAAGGCGTGCGCCACCACTGCCCGGCTAAAAGATAAAATCTTTATCCTATTCTCTAAATAAAATGAGGCTAGAAAGGGAGGGAGTGTGAACTCCATTGAGTGAGGTCAGTGGTGATTCTGCTAGGGCTCTGGGTCACTCAGTAAGGCTCTGCCTTTTACTACCTCAACTTTCCCATCTGTAAGATGGGAATGATAACCTGGTTTGTCACAAACACTTTCCATCTAATAGAACAGAATCCGTCTGTGAAATGGTGTTCCGGCTCCACGAGTCTTATTTGCTGGGCTAAGGGTATATTTAGCACAGAGGCGGAGTACCTAGTTTATATGCACAACGTTCTGGGTTTGATTTCCCAGCACACAACGATAATAACTCATCTGATAGACGGGGTAGGGGGGGCTAGTGCACTAGGGAAGCTAATATAGGAGGAGGGCCAACCCAGACTAGAGAGAGACCCTGCCTCAGCGAGACAAAAATCACATCTATTTTATTTCACTTTGAGACAGGGTCTCACTAAGTAGCCCTGTCTCACCTGGCCTTGGACTCACAGATATCAGCCTGTCATTGCCTCCTAAGGGCTGAGATTAAAGGAATGCACCACCAGGCCCAGCCTTTTATTACTTTACTTTGAGACAGGGTTTTATGTAGCCCAGGCTGGCTTCAGACTCATTATGTAGTAGGGGATGAGCAATTCGTTATGACGCATGTCCTGAGTGCTGGAGTTATCAGTATATACCAGTATGCCTGGTTTATGCGGGGCTAGAGATTACACTCAGGACTTCATGAATGCTAGGCAAGCACTCCTTCATCTAGCTACATCCTCCACCCCAATGCCTACCTTTTATTTACTGAAAACACCTTCCAAATTGGAAATAGGCCATAAAGAAGAATATTCTATTTATTATATCCTCAGAATTGTAAATAACTGAGCAGGGTTCTGCAGGTAGGGGCTTTGAAAATATCTCTGAGGGAGCAATCCTGGAATATTTTTTGCTTTATTCTGAAATAGTCCATGAAGAATACTTGGAAAATGCTAGAAAATTCTGGAGGCATTTCTAATAACAGAGGAACATATATATTCTATATAGCTTCAGTATGTGAGAATAATGAGGGTTATTCTAAGTTGCCTCCCCAGCGCAGGCCTGAGATAAGATAGGTAATACAGCCTTTCTGGAGAGATCTGGAAAGAGTTAGCCAAGCCCTTTTCCCCTCCCAGTCCTAGTTCACTTCCTCCAGTTCTCCTCCCCCACCCTTTCTCCCCGGTAAGGCCCCGCCCCCGCCTGCTCCTGGCCCCGCCCCCGCCTGCTCCTGGCACCTGCACAGAGCGCCCCAGCGTCTTCGTGGTGTCCGCAGTTGTGTACGCCCCAGCCGAGGCTCTGGCAGGCTGCCAGGCGGGGCTCGCCACCTTCGCAGTGAACATTGTCCAGCAAGATATGTCCGGTGCCGTAGCCGAAAAAGGCATTAGTGGTGGCGGCCAAGGCGGTCCCACAGCCCAGTTGGCGGCACACAACAGCAGCGTCGGGCAACCCCCAGTCGTCATCGCAGACAGTGCCCCACAGGCCACCGTGCAGGATCTCCACCCGGCCTTGACATGGGCCGGCGCCGCCCACCAGGCGCACGCTGCCCTCACCTGGTGAAGGTGGATGGAGAAGGTGGGACAAGCAGCATCTTATAAGCCACGAGAAGGCATCTTAATTCACTTCATCTATGCACCAGGCCAAGGACAGTGCCCTCCCTAGGGCCTCACCCCAGCAGGGATAAACTAGCCTGCTCACCCCTTGACCAAACCTTCTGACAATCCAGAGTGCTGGATTGTGGGTCCCAGGATAACCAGTTAAAATGTGTCATCCTGACCTAAAACCAGCCTTTTCTTTTCTATCCCTGCTCCACTGGCCTTCTCCAATGTTCCTGTTTGTCATGTCCAGAGGCTCAAAGAAACCCTCACTTTGCAAGATGTGGCTGACACACTTCCTCTCCCACAAAGCCCTCCCTGATAATGGGTCCCTCTTCCCCCAGGGGTCTTCCCTCTCCTTGTCCCCTTGTCTCATTGTGACCTTGAAGCCCTCACCACCCTCCTGTCACCTCCTCTAGCCTATCCAGGGTCTCCCCACACAAGCATGACTTACCTTTCCCGTTTTGGAGGGTTGTAGCAGGTGCTACACTAGTCAGCACCTTCCTTGTTGGGGGCTGTGTGTGCAAGAATTCTGCAGAGGAAGGAGGGAGGAAGCAAAGATGCGTGGATCTTTCCGTTCACCATCCTCACACAGCATGTGAGGGTGAGGAGTCTAGAGCCCTAAGATGCCTGCTTTCAGGATCACAGCCCCAAGTCCTGGATATAGAGAACCACTGTCTGACGTCAAACTTGCTGTGTAGGCAAGAATGACCTTGAACTTCTGATTCTCCGGCCTCCCCAGTGCTAGTATCATAGGCATGTGTCACCATGCCTGTTCAAAAGCCTAGTTCTTGCTATTTTTTTGCTGTTGTATATGTATGTTGTGTACACATGTGTGCATGTATACGTGCAGGTACGTGCACCATGTATGTGTGCCTGGGGACCAGAGGTCCATGCTGGGGGCTCTTTATTGCTCATTTTGTTTATTGATTGGTTATTATAAACACTTTTTAGATTTGCTCATTTCATGTGCCTGAGTACTTTGTCTACATGTATGTTTGTACACCATGTCATGTGTATACCTGATGTCTGCAGAGATCAGAAGAGTTATGGGTGTCTGTGAATTACCATGTGAGTGTTGGTGAGATCCTCTCCAAGTCCTGCCAGAACTCTAAACCACTGAGCCATCTCGCCAGCTTCTTTATTTATTTTTATTTTATGTATATGATTGTTTTGCCTGTATGTATATCTATACCCCACATACATGGAGTGCCAGTGGAGTCCAGAAGAGGGCATTAGATGATCGCCTGGAACTGGAATTAGGGGTTGTTAATGAGTCACCATGTGGGTGCTAGGAATCAAACCTGAGTCCTCTGGAAGAGCAGTTGGTGCTCTTATCTCTCCAGTCCCTTAAGCCCAGACTCTTTCCTTTTTCCTTCCTTCCTTCCTTCCTTCCTTCCTTCTTTTCTGTTTTTTGGTTTTCAAGATAGGGTTTCTCTGTGTAGCTTTGGAGCCTGTCCTGGAACTCACCCTGTAGTCCAGGCTGGACTTGAACTCACAGAGATCCATCTGCCTCTGCCTCCCAAATTCTGGGATTAAAGGTGTGTGCCACCACTGTCCGTCTTAAGCCCAGTTCTTAATGCAGTTGACATCCCTGGGGAATTTACTAGAAAAATTAAATTCTCAGGCCCTACCGCAGACCTGCAGAATCAGAAAGTCTAGGCTGTGACTACAGCTTGTGTTCTTGCTCACATTTGCCAGCTAGATAACAGCTCTCAAAGCCAGAGATTCTGAGTTTCTGCAGCAGCTCTAAGCACTGCAGAGCTTGTGACCAGAGACCCCAGGGGTCTATTAAAAGGGAGTGGTAAGTCTGGTATGATGATTCATGCCTGTAATTCTCGCATTTAGCAGGTGGAGGGAGAAGAATCAGGCGTTCCAACCCATCTTGGTCTTCATGTCAAATGAATGAATGAAGGATGGATGGATGGATGGATGGATGAATGGGGTGGGTGGGGCACAGCTCAGTGGTAGATTATTTGCCTAGAGTCATTCTGACACAGGCTGGACATGTGTCTCAGTGGTAAAGTAATGGCCTAGCATGCACGAGGACCCAGGTTCAATCCTTAATCATGAAAAAAGAAAAACCAGGAGGGGTACTCTGTGTGGGGGTTCAAGCCCCACCTGGACCCTGCTAGTCCCTTTGGTCCGTGAGCGAAAAGTACTCCAGTCAGCTTCCCTGGCCTCGCGGTGTCCCCTCCTTCACTCACCATCACACAGGACCGCCACATCTTCATAGTGGAAGCAGTTGTGGACACCCCAGCCCCTGCTGCCGCACTCGCTCAGAGAAGCTTCCTGCCCCCGGCACTCCACGTTATCCAGGAAAATGGGGCCTCGGCCTTGGCCAAAGGCCAGGGGCCGCGGCACTGGCAATGCCAGGCCACAGCCCAGCTGACGACACACCACGTTGGCATCCACAACATCCCAGTCATCATCGCAAACACTGCCCCAGGAACCGCCGTGCATGACCTCCAGGCGCCCTCGGCAGCGGCTTGGGCCGCCTACCAACCTCAGTTCTGTAAAAAGGAGGACAAGCTGGTGCGATGGGGAATCGGGAGCCGAAACTACAGGATGTCATGGGAGTCTTCAAACATGTGGCTGGGCCATGCCAGCTTGGGAGTATCCGTGAACAGTTGAAGGGGTAGAGGCAGAACCTACCTGGAAAGGGCAGTGGAGTTGGCTGGAGGGCACTGGCTGAAACAGAGGAAGAACGTGAGTCTCTGCTAGGTTTGGGGGAACTGGTCCCTTCACACAGCTTCCCCTTGCCCACGGTCTCACCTTCACTCTCCTCCTCTTGGAGGCCTCCTTTTCCAAAGGCCTCATCTGTGGGACCACCCCCACCCTCCCTATCCCAGAGGTCCATAATCTTTAAAGATTGGCTCCAGACCCATTCGTCTCGATAGCAAAATCTCAGTAGCTCCCTCTGCTACCTGCAAGGGATCTGAGTGGCCGAGGCTTCTCTCTCTACAAAGCAGTGTTTTGGTGTCATTTTTCATTTTAAGAATTAGTTATTATTATTGTTTTGTTTTTGTTTTTTTCGAGTCAGGGTTTCTCTGTAAAACAGCTCTGGCTGTCCTGGAACTTGCTTTGTAGATCAGACTGGCCTCAAACTCAGAGATCCACCTTCCTCTGCCTCCCAAGTGCTGGGATTAAAGGCGTGGGCCAACATTTATGTGTGTATGTCTGTGGAGTCAAAAATAATTTCTAGGAGTTGGATATCCACCTCTATCATATGGGTCTCAGGAATCGAACTTGGGTGGTTTCAGCAAGTGCCTTCATCTGCTGGGTCATCTCACTAGCCATTTTATTTTTTTATTTTATTTTATTATTATTTTTTTTAGTTTTTTTCAAGACAGGGTTTGGATGTATTCCATGTATATGCAGGAATCTTTGGAGGACAGAAGAGGGAGTTAGGGCCTCTCCAGCTGGAGTTACGCAGAGGAGTCCGAGGTCCCCTGGGAACCAAGTTCAGGTCCTCTGCACTAACTGTGACTGTTTAAACTGCCAAGCCATCTCTCTGGTTAGAATAAAATCTTCGAGGCAGGTTTTTATGTAGTCCTGGGATGGTTTGGAACTTGTGATTCCCCTGCTTCAGCCTCCAAATACTGGGATTATAGCAGTATGCCACCATACCTGCTAATCCTGGGATTTTTGGTGGGGTGGTCTTCTGAAACAGGGTTTCTCTGTGTTGTCCTGAATGTCCTGGAACTTGCTCTGTAGAGCAGGCTAATCTCTTTTTTTTTGTTTTGTTTTTTTGTTTGTTTTTTTGTTTGTTTTTCGAGACAGGGTTTCTCTGTAGCTTTGGAGCCTGTCCTGGAACTCCCTTTGTAGACCAGGCTGGCCTCGAACTCACAGAGATCCGCCTGCCTCTGCCTCCCGAGTGCTGGGATTAAAGGCGTGCGCCACCAACGCCCAGCTTTCACTAGCCATTTTATTTTATTTATTTATTTATTTTGTTAATATTTATTTATTTATTATGTATACAATATTCTGTCTGTGTGTATGTCTGCAGGCCAGAAGAGGTCACCAGACCTCACTACAGATGGTTGTGAGCCACCATGTGGTTGCCGGGAATTGAACTCAGGATCTCTGGAAGAGCAGGCAGTGCTCTTAACCACTGAGCAATCTCTCCAGCCCTTCACTAGCCATTTTAGTATTGTTTTAAAAATTATTTTATTCGCTAGCTGGGAGTGGTGGCACACACCTTTAATCCCAGCACTTGAGAGGTAGAGGCAGGCGGATCTCTGTGAGTTTGAGGCCAGTCTGGTCTACAGAGTGAGTTCTAGGGCAGCCAAAGATACACAAAGAAACCTTGTCTCAAAAACAAAAATACAGTGCCGGGCGGTGGTGGCGCACGCCTTTAATCCCAGCACTCGGGAGGCAGAGGCAGGCGGATCTCTGGGAGTTCGAGGCCAGCCTGGTCTACAAGAGCTAGTTCCAGGACAGGCACCAAAGCTACAGAGAAACCCTGTCTCGAAAAACCAAAAAAAAAAAAATACAAAACAAAACAAAAATAAATTAAAAAAAGAAAAAAGGAAATTTTATTTTATTGTGTGCGTGTTTTGCCTACATGTTGTCTGTGCACTACAAGCAGTACCGCCAGAGGCCAGAAGAGGGCATCAGATACTCTGGAACTGAGGTTAGGGGTCGTTGTGAACCACAAAGAGGATGCTAGGAATTGAATTTGGGTCCTCTGGAAGAGCAGTGAGTGTTCTTAACCAGTGAGCCATAGTCTCCAGTCCCTTTTCAATGATTTCTTGAGGAAATGTCACATAGTTCGGGTTCCCCTGGAATTTGCTGTGAAAATGAGTATGGTTTTGAATTTTTTTAGCCTCCTGATTCTGTCTCCTAGGTGCTGAGGTTATAGACCTTGGCCAACATTCCTCATGCTTCTTCTCTTCAAGTACATATATATGGGTTGTGTGTGTGTGTGTGCGCGTGCGTGCACACACACGTGGGCACGCTCATGCATGCATGTGTCATGTACACAGGACAACTTTGGGAAGTTGAGTCTCTTTCCATCATGCAGATTCTAGGAATCTAGCTCAGGTCCTCTGCCTTGATGACAAGCTTTCTCACTTGCTGAGTCATCTTGCCTGTCCTTTTCCTTTTGCTTGTCTGCTTGTTTTTCAAGACAGGGCTGTCTGTCCTGGAACTTGCTTCAGAGACCAGGCTGACCCCAAACTCACAGAGATCCGCCTGCCTCTGCCTCTCGAGTGCTGGGGGTAAAGTCTAGTTTTTGTTTGTTTGGCTTTTTGGAGACAGGGTTTCTCTGTGTAGTCCTGGCTGCAGACCAAGCTAGCCTCAAACTCTGAGATCTGCCTGCCTCTGCCTCCCAAGGGCTGGGATTTAAAGGTGTGCACCACCACTGCCTGCCTTGTTTTTGTTGTTTTGAGACAGGGTCTCATGTAGCCCCAGCTTGCCTGGAACTTGATATGTAGCTGAGTATGTCCTTGATTCTCTGACTCTTCTGCTTCGACTGGGATGACAGATATGTGCCATCTTGCCTGGTCTCCCGCCACGGTTGACAGTGGGGAGAACTGAGAGTTAGAGAGGAATAGCAGGGGCTGCCTGGGGATACTCACCCAGTGGGAAGAGAAGTAGCAAGGACAGTGCTGGGGGGAGGGGCAAAGGGGCTGCACCGCCCTCCCCAGGCTTCCATCCCTGGCTCCACTCCTCAGGCTGGGGACCCATTTCTATCTCTGCTTCTTTGTGCGTCCAGCCAGTGGATGGCTCTTCAGAGGGTCCCATCAAGAATTGGAGGAGAGGTCACAGCTGGACCATCTGGAACTCAAGATCCCCAGTGTTTCCTTCCAGCTGCATGGGCCAGCTGCAGGGAGGAAGAACATATCCACATGGGGTTGACATTCCTAGTGGAGGGAAAGTGCAGCAGCTAAGAGATGAGAAAGATGGACGTGGGCCAGGCCATGTGGGCTCAGTAGCGTGCTTGCCTGGACTCTGCCATTGAGAATCTGGGGGAATGGCTCGGCTGTAGAGAGCCTACACATCATCCCTGACGGAGGAGCTGGCGGTGTGGCTCAGTGTTGGAGCCCTTGCTGAACTCACACAGGCCCTAGGTCCATTCACAAAAGGGGAAGATGGGGTGAGCAGGGAAATTTATAAGGGGCTGCATTTGGCCGTAGCTGAGGTGTGTGAAGACAAAGAATGACATATGGGCTTGGCAGGCTGGTGGGTTCCAACCAAGGCAGACTCGGAGGCTCAGAGTTATCCTCCAGGCCTTCATAGCCCAAAGTGTGGTTGCTACTATGGGTGGTACTTAAATAATCCAGTTAATTTTAGGGAGCTGTAGGTAAATATTTAAATTTTATTTATATATTTATTTAATTAATTATGTCATTATCATTATTATTTTGGATTTTTTAAAAAAATTATTTATTATATACATACTCGCCAGGAGATGGCGCCAGATCTCTTTACAGATGGTTGTGAGCCACCATGTGGTTGCTGGGAATTGAACTCAGGACCTCTGGAAGAGCAGCCAGTGCTCTTAACCTCTGAGCCATCTCCCCAGCCCCCCATTATTTTGGATTTTGTTTTTTGTTTTTTTGTTTTTTTTTTTTTTGGGTTTTTCGAGACAGGGTTTCTCTGTGGCTTTGGAGCCTGTCCTGGAACTAGCTCTTGTAGACCAGGCTGGTCTCGAACTCACAGAGATCCGCCTGCCTCTGCCTCCCGAGTGCAGGGATTAAAGGCGTGCGCCACCATCGCCCGGCTATTTTGGATTTGAAACGGGGTTTCTCTATGTAGTCCTGCCTGTCTTAGAATTCACTATGTAGACCAGGCTGGCTTCGAACTCAGAGATCCCCCCTGCCTCTGCTTCTCTAGTATGGCATGTGCCACAACTGCCCTATTGATTTTATTTTCATTGTTTTTTGTCAATGTGTGTGTGTGAGTTGGTGTATACGTATGTCTGAGTGTCTGTGGGGGGCACGTGCATGTATGAGCATGTGGAGGGCATTTGCATGTATGTGTCTCTGTGTGTATGTGTCTGAATGTGTGTGTATGTATGTGTGTCTGAATGTGTGTATCTGAGTATCTGTGGTATGAGGTTGTGGGGGGCATTTGTGTGTATGTATGTATGTGTATATGTGTCTGAATGTGTGTGTCTATGTGTATATGTGTCTGAATGTGTGTATGTATGTGTGTCTGTGCGTGTATATGTCTGAATGTGTGTATATGTATGTGTATATATGTGTCTGAATGTGTTTGTATGTGTGAGTCTGTGTGTATATGTGTCTGAATGTGTGTGTATGTATGTGTGTCTGTGTGTATATGCTTCTGAATGAGTGTATGTTTGTGTGTCTGTGTGTATATATGCGTGTGTATGTGTGTGCATGTATGTGTGTCTGTGTGTGTTGAGGATTAGACCAAGGGATTCATACTTGCAGAGCAAATGTTCTACTACTCAACAACATCTCTGGTTCTTTTTGTAAGTTACTTAGGCTGATTCCATGTAGCCCAGGCTAGCCTCCAGTTTCCTGTGAAGCCAAGTGAGATCTTCTGATCCTCCACCTCCTGAGCACCCAGATTACAGGCATGTGGCATTATGCCCCATTTTGTTGGGAATTAAACTCTGAGCTCCCGAAAGACAAATATGCACTCTAACAATTGAATTAATTCCCCATTAACTAAAAATTGAGTTAATTCTTCCCCCTTTTTTGGAGACTTTTTTTTAAAAAAATGTTTTTCCAGACAGGGTTTTTCTGTGTAACTCTAGGTTTCCTGGATTTAGCCCTGTAGACCAGGCTGGCCTTGAACTCAGAGATCCGCCTGCTTCTGCCTCCCAAGTGCTGGGATCAAATGTGTGCACCATCACCACCCAGTTGAGTTTTTTGTTTGTTTGTTTGTTTAAGACAGAGTTTAACTACACATCTCTGCCTACCCTAGAACTGGCTATGTGGACCCTGTCACGCTTGATCACAGAAACTTGCCTGCCTTCCTCCTGAGTGCAGAACCTGTCTCAAGAAATAACGTGCAGCCGGGCGATGGTGGCGCACGCCTTTAATCCCAGCACTCGGGAGGCAGAGGCAGGCGGATCTCTGTGAGTTCGAGGCCAGCCTGGTCTAGAAGAGCTAGTTCCAGGACAGGAACCAAAAAAAGCTACAGAGAAACCCTGTCTCGAAAATCAAAAAAAAAAAAAAACAAAAACAAAAACAAAAAAAAACCCAAAAAACCTTAAGGCCGGGCGGTGGTGGCGCACGCCTTTAATCCCAGCACTCGGGAGGCAGAGGCAGGCGGATCTCTGTGAGTTCGAGACCAGCCTGGTCTACAGAGCTAGTTCCAGGACAGGCTCCAAAGCCACAGAGAAACCCTATCTCGAAAAAAAAAAAAAACAAAAACAAAAAAAAAAACCTTAAGAAATAACGTGCAGAGAACCTGGACAACAATGAGGACCCTAAGAGAGACATACCTGGATCTTCTCTACATGGGAAGTAGTAAAAGAAAAGATCTCCTGAGTAAACTGGGAGCATGGGGACCATGGGAGAGTGTTGAAGGGGAGGGGAGAGAAAGGGAGGGAAGCAGAGAAAAATGTATAGCTCAATAAAATCAATAAAATAAAAATTAGTGCCACCATAAAAAAGAAAGAAAGAAAGGAAGGAAGAAAGAAAGAAAGAAAGAAGTGCAATGATCGAGGAGAACATTTGGCATCAACCTCTGGTCTCCCATGCACTTTATGTGTGTGCACAACTGCAAACACACACACATAAAACGTGGAGCCAGAAAGATCAAGAGATCAGATTAGGCTGGAGAGATGGCTCAGTGGTTAAGACTGCTCACATCTGCTGCTCTTCCAGAAGGACCCAGGTTCGTTCCCAGCACTTACATGGTGACTTGTAACCACCCCTAACTCCAGTTCCAGAGGACCCAATGCCCTCTTCTGACCACCATAGGTACCAGCCACACACGATGCACATACACATGACACATATGTAGACAAAGCACTCATGCACAGCCAATAGATAAATATTTTAAAAAAGAATTAAAGGTCACACTCAGCTACATAGCAAGATCGAAGTCAGCCTGGGCTACAATGAGGCTCTGTCTTAAAAATCAAACAAAACAAACACCCAGTTATGGTTATTTACTTCTGAGGCAGGGGAATTGTCCCAAGTTTGAGGCAAAGCCTGGCTACCTGGTGAGTACCAGGCCAGCTTGAGTTTCAGAGACTGAGACCCAGGCTCAGCTTCCTGTTCCTCTCAAAAAAACAAAAACAAAATCTCCAGGGGCGGGCTGGAGAGATGGCTCGGTGGTTAAGAGCACTGGCTGCTCTTCCAGAGGACCTAGGTTTCATTTCCAGTACCCACATGGCGCCTCACAACTGTCTGTGACTACAGCCCGGAGGGATCTGGCACCCTCACACAGACATACATTCAGGCGAGATACCATATAAAAATAAATCTTGAAAAAAAAAAATTCCCCGATGAAGGCAGGCCTCTATGAGTGAGGGCCAGCCTGGTCTAGAAGACAGCTCCAGGTCACCCAGGGCCTGCCTAAAAACAAAAAACAAACAAAGAAACAACTCAGGCCGGGCGATGGTGGCGCACGCCTTTAATCCCAGCACTCGGGAGGCAGAGGCAGGCGGATCTCTGTGAGTTTGAGACCAGCCTGGTCTACAGAGCGAGTTCCAGGACAGGCTCCAAAGCCACAGAGAAACCCTGTCTCGAAAAACCAAAAAAAAAAAAAAAAAAAACAACTCCACCTGCGAATCTCAAACAAATTTTACATAATTTGTGCACTAAGATCCTAAGAATAAGGAAAACGCACAGATGCAGAAAATAGCTGGAGGGCCAAGGGGGCAGGACCAGGCTTGCGTGGGCTGGAGGAGAGAAGCACACACCTGCCTCCCAGCCCCTTTGGGGCCAGTAGAGGAGAAAATGGCCCTGTGTGGGATCCTTGAAGCCCGAGGTGCCCAGGGGCATGGTGCCCCTCCCTGGAGGATCTCTCCCTTGCTTTTGACTCCACCCTGGCAAGCAGACAGTGCATTTGGACAGAGGGTTGAAAACAGATCTGGATGCAGACACGAGGTTTTCGACACTCCATTCATGGAAGCCCAGGATAGTCCCCCGCAGAATAATCCCCTTTTGTCTTCCTCCCACCCTGACTGGAGACAGCTGGGACCCGGGAACTGGGAACCGTAAAGATGGCAGCTACAAGTCAGTCTTTCCTGGTACGGATGCGTAATTTCCTGGGCCTTCCCATGGCTCCCAGGTTCTAAGGGAGCCCTCCTGCCACCCCGGACCCGTTCACCTCCCTCCCAGAGGGACCCTGCCAGAAATCCTCAGATGCCCCTAAGGTATTCCTTGCTTCTGCAGCCTAGGATCCCAGAGAGACAGACACTCTCCTCCAGGATAGCTGACAGGGACTTGAAATCCCAGACAGCCTGACTCTCTAGATCACGGTGTGCCAGGGAACCCAGGCTCAGCCCCACCGCCTTCAGCTCCAAACTGACTCCTCTAGTCTGTCCCTCTCCCTGTCCCATTCTCAGTGGACAGCAGTGGAGGGACCGCTTTGTCCCTGTCCTAAGAGGCTGTGGTGCTTTGTTTTTGAAGAGGGTTTCAAACTCCTCTGTAGCCAAAGGTGACCTTGTGCGCTTCACGTTCTTGTTTCCACCCTGAACGCTGGGATTATAGGCGCGGGCCCCACCACATCTGCCTTCCAGGGTTCTTTCAGATATTTGTGTTCTAGTTTTATGGGCATAGGTGTTTGGTCTGCAGGTATATATGGGCACTGCATATGTACTTGGTATCTGGGGAGGCCAGAAGAGGGCGTTGGGACTAGAGTTGTTATAGACAGCTGTGAATCACCATGTGGGTGCTGGGAATCGAACCCTGGACCTCAGCAAGAGCAGCCACTACTCTTAACTACTGATCCAGGGTTCTTGAGTCTTCTTAGGTTTGTTTCTCAGCCCCGGTGGGGCAGGTGATCAGAGGCTGCAAAGCCACGTTGTTCTTATTTGCAAAATGGTCTCATAGGCTCTCCCTTATACTTGCTGCCACATTAAATGGGCTAACGTTTATAAAAGGTTTGCCCAGTGTCTGGTCTGCTCTAATATGCTAGCAGTTGCTATGAGTGCCTCCATCTGCAGACCCTCCACGATAAGAACCAGATCTTAGTCAACAGTTATATGTGGCACAGGGTGTTCAGCAAACGTTTGTTGAATGACTGAATGAAATTGAGGCTATGGAGTCATAGAACAAAGTGGTTAGAAGGGTCTCAGGAACGATGAGTTGGCTCAGCGGGTAAAGGCCATTGGTACCAAGTCTGATGACCTGAGTTCAAGAGTTCAACTCCCCGGATCAACATATTGGTAGGAGAGAACACTCTTGCAAACTGCCCTGTTACTGTCGTGTGTGTGTGTGTGTGTGTGTGTTGTGTTGTGTGTGTGTGCCTGTACACACATAAATAAATAATGTAATATTAAGAGTTTTTTTTTTTTTTAAGAAGGGTCTCTGGAGGTCTTAATAGGAAACTGTTACTACACACAGAGAACACACACACACACACACACACACACACACACACACACGCCAGCAAAACTAAAGGATTCGTACCTGTGGGGGTGTTCTGGGCTCTTTAAGTCCTTTCGTCTCCAGATAATCCAAGTTCCAATGACTGCCTCTGCCCTGGGAAGTTTAGGAGGGGGAAGGGCCCCCCAAATGCAGATCAACACAGACCTTTCTTCTTTTCTTTCCGTAGCTGGAAGGAGAGAAGAGGCGATATCGCTGGCCATGGAGCTGCTGGTGGCCCCAGCCTGTCCCCACCTGACCTTTGGGGCCCAGAGAGGCGAAGGGAGAGTGGAGGTGGTCCTTAGTGCTGTGAGCGGCCCAGAGGAAGGGCTCGGAGGAAAAGGAGGAGCCGTGAGGCCAGGTGGCCCCTCCTTTCTCCCAGCTCTCTCTTCTAGGCTCAGGTTGCAGAAAAACCTGAATGGGTTCCTAGCCTGGTAAAGAGGACAGCTGCAACATCAGACACAGGCGATGGAGAGGCAGCCTGG
Source organism: Microtus oregoni (assembly GCF_018167655.1). Lineage (NCBI taxonomy): Eukaryota > Metazoa > Chordata > Mammalia > Rodentia > Cricetidae > Microtus > Microtus oregoni. The sequence goes on along the minus strand of NW_024543062.1, from coordinate 7,999,103 downwards.
GCTACACTGTGAGAACAAGGTTATCCTCAGCTACCTAGTAAGACCCTCTCTCAACACAGAAATAGAAAGGAAGGGAGGAAATCAACAATCAGGGCAAGGGAGATGGCTCACAGGGTGAGGGTGCTTGTTCAGCATGCTTGGAAAATCAAAGTCAAGCCCCAGAAAAGCAAAAGAAGCCAGGCCTGGGGGCGCACGCACGCAGGAGGCAGTGGCAGGTGAGACTCTGTGAGTTCCAGGACAGGGGGAGATAAATAGTGAGACCCTGTTTTAAACACAGACACAAATTCTATGACACTCGTTTACGTGTGTGAACATGTGTAGGTGCACATGTGCCAGTCCGTGAATATGGCGGTCAGTTCTTTCTTCCACAGTGTAGGTCATCGGACTTGGTGGCAAGTTCCCTTACCCAGCCGAGCCATCACACCAGCCCACAAAACAAGTTTCCTTAGAGTACAGAGAGCTGGTCAAATGCTTCTCTCTCTTTCTTTCTTTCTTTCTTTCTTTTTTATTTTTTTGGTGGGGGATGGTTTCCAGGCAGGGTTTCCCTGTGTAGTCCTGGCTGTCGTAGAACTCACTTTGTAGACCAGGCTGGCCTCGACCTCAGAGATCTACCAAATGCTTCGTTTGCATGCTAATCTTTCATTACTTACTAGATGGAATCATTTTAGCGGTGGAGCACCACTGGCCTCCATTCTGATGTGCTCTGGTGGTGTTCTAGAAGAACCCAGAATTCAGAAAGCATGGCTCTAGGTTTAGGTCAAGGGATCAAGGAGAAAAAAGCCAAAATTCATTTTTAACATCTCAAGACAATGACTTAGAAAAGAGCTAACTTTTTTCATTTTTTGTATTAGTTATCGATTTATGGTCCTGCTGTGGATGGAACCCAAGGCATTGCACATGCTAAGCAAGTACTCTATCACTGAACCATGCCCCCAGTCCTTCACTGGAGACTTCTAGGCGGGAGCTCTACCACTGTCTTTAAAAATTTTTGATTAATATTTTATTCATTTGTTGGAATAATTTAAAAATTTTACTTTATGTGTATGAATGTTTTCCTTGCTTATATTTCTTTCTTATTTTTTCGGTAATATGACATTTATTTATTTATTTATTTATTTATTATGTAGTATGCAGTGTTCTGTCTGCAAGTATGCCTGCACCAGAAGAGGACACCAGATCTCATTCCAGAGCATTGTGAGCCACAGTTGCTGGGAATTGAGCTCAGGACCTCTGGAAGAGTAGGCAGTGCTCTTAACCTCGGAGCCATTTCTACAGTCAAACTTGCATATATTTCTGAACATCACATTTGTGCCTGGAGCTTTTGGAAGTGAGAAGAAGGCATTTGACCCCTTGAGAATGGAGTTACACACAGTTAGTTGTGAGCCTCCATGTAGGTGCTGGGAACCGAACCCAGGTCCTCTGTAGGCCTGTCAAATGTTCTAATTACTGAGCCATCTCTCCTGCCTTTTATTTATTTTTCTAAAGATTTATTTATGTGGTGATGGTACATGCCTTTAATCCCAGCATTCAGGAGCAGAGATACGTGGATCTTTGTGAGTTCAGGGCCAACCTGGTCTACAGAGTGAGTTCCAGGATAGCCAAGGCTAAACAGAAAAACCCTTTCTCAAAAAAGAGAGAGATATATTTATGAATATGTATATGCACGTGTTAGTGTATGCCACGTGCAAATGAGTGTTCGAGGAAGCCAGGAGAGGCTTCTACAAATCCCCTGTAGCTGGAGTTATAGGTGGTTTAGAAGCCACCCAGTACAGGTGCTGGGAATTGAACTGGGGTCCTATGGAAGGGCAGTAAGCACACCTAATTACTGAGCTGTCTCTCCAGCCTTTCGCTCACCTTTCTGTGGGTTCTGGGGACTGAACTCGGATCCTTAGACCTTGAGGCAGACACTCTGTGGAGTCCTCTCAACAGCTTCCCCTGTTTATTTTGTGAGACTGGTTGTTGTTGTGTCATCAAGGCTGGCTTCAATCCCACAAGCCTCCTGCCTCAGTCTCCTTCATCCTGGGATTTCAGGCTGTGTCACCACCCCAGCCTCACACAGCTCCAGCTTTGTATCTGCCAACCTATCAGGAAAGATCGTCCCAGTTCAGGGAGGAATGGGGACATGAGCACAAAGCACAGACTGACTCTGCTCCTCCATCTCGAACACTGCTCCTGTTTCCAACACAACCAGCAAACACAGCTGAGGCCAACAAGCTCGCCACGGCCAGGGACCCTAGGTTAGGTCCCTCCCTAATCCTAGGAATTAGTGGTCCTTTATTAATTACTGTCAGGCCGGGTGTGGTAGTCACTTGACTCTAATCGACGTCCAGTCTCTCCTCCCACCCAGGGCTGACCACGGCATCTGTCAGTTTCAGTACTTGGATATTTTCGCTCACCAGGTCCAACATGTGAGCCTGACGCCCCCAGGATTGTAACTGGCCCACCTCAGTGTCCTTCTAGTCTCTTCTCCAGGGACATGGGCTTCAGTCGCAGGCCCACCTGACTGCTCCATCTTGGTTCTCACAGCTTTGGTTTTCGAGACAGGGTTTCTCTGTAGCTTTAAAGCCTGTCTTGAACTAGCTATGTAGACCAGCTGGCCTGGAACTCATAGAGATCCACCTGCCTCTGCCTTCCAAGTGCTGGGATTAAAGGCTTGAGCCACCACCTTTACAATTTTTTTCATTTAATTTTTATGTGTGGGTGTTTTGCTTGTATGTACATCATAAAGGGTGGTTGCAGCCCCTGGAACTGGGGTTATGGACAGTTGTGACCTGCCATGTGAGTGCTGGGAATTGAACCCAAATGCTTCTAATTAGGGACTGAGCTCTTCTCTCCAGCCCAGCTCTCTTCTTTACTGGCCAGCAGAGGGCAGGTCGAACTGAGCTTTGTCTGTCTGCCTTCCTAGGCTGGATTCCTTAACTTCCCATAGGCCAAGGGCCAAGCGAGCATTACCAGGGTGTATGGTTTGGATCTGGTTAACATTACAATTTTGCACCCGGGCGGTGGCGGCACACACCTTTAACCCCAGCACTCTGGAGGCAGAGGCAGGCAGCAGATCTCTTAAGTTTGAGGCCAGCCTGGTCAACAGAGCAAGCTCCACAACAGCCAGGGCTACACAGAAATACTGTCTCAAAAAAAACCTTACAACTTTGCCTAAGGTGACAGAAAATGCCCTGGTCTACAAATCCTTCCTGATGCACGATCCCCGCCCTGTGGGCGGCCTGTCCATCCTGAGAACTAACGAAGCAGAGGTGTCCATTGAATGCCGATACCCCAGGTCGGTGTGGGATGGATTGCTCTCTCCCTGGGTTGGATGAGGCCGCCTGCATGTAGGACAACCATTGTTGCTCTGATGAGGAAATGGCTTGCCGCTGGGGTTATTGTAAATGGTACCTGCTGAGGAGAGTCTGCTGCCAGGTGTGCACTATGGGACTGATTGGATATCTTATTTTAAATGTTTTTATTTGATAAGTACAGGGGTGGGGAAACACTGCAACCTGCCTCGGGCTCCGAGCACAGAGCTCTGATAAGACAGTCAAATCTTAGGCTTCTTCGACTCTGGTTCATGCTTCCAGTCTTCAACATCGGAATCCACTTGGGCAAACACGGTTTTGGGCTGAGTTTTGGAATACGCCGGCGAAACCCAATATGGGTTCTCTTCTGCTGCTTTGGCGTGACGCAGAATGGCTTCCCGGGGATTCCTGTCGTCGGTCTTGTCCAAGGCAATGTTTTTCATAATGTAGGATGACAGGGTGCCCCCATGGGCTCCAACTCGGCCACCACGACCTGGGCCTGCTACAGGAGGTTCTGGCTTGTGTGACTTCAGGGGGTCCAGTCTGTCCCTCTCCAGCTGTTTCCTCGTCCTTTGTTGGCGGGGCTCACGGAACATGGGCAAGGCATGAGGGGCAATGATGTAGCCCTGGGTTAGGCTCTCAGCTTGTTTTGCCTTTTGTTGGGATTTAACCACACATAATTTTGCTCCCCTCTGACTTTTGTCGGGGTCATAATACACTTTGGCCAATCCGTTTCCAGTTCCAACCATGATCTGGTTCAGCTTTGGATGCCAGAGGCAGCGGACAACGCTGGCATCTGTGACATCGGTCTCGTACACCCTTTGGAGAGTCCTGTGCTCAAAGAAGACAAGCTTGCCGTTGCCACATCCCCTTTGAACAGAGGTCCCGGTGACTATGAGTTTGTTGTTGGGGCTGAAACAGCAGTCCGTCATTGGGAACAAGGTGGGGAAGTCTGAGGCTGAAAACAATGGCTTATTAAATTGTCTGACATCCCATAATTTTAATGTATCGTCACCTCCACGGGAGGCAAGTACATTACCATCGTAGGAGAAAACCACACAAGAAGTCTCTGTGCCAGGGTCATGAGCCTGTTTATAGTGGAATTCGGGGTGAACTGTCAGATTTCGATCCCAGATCTGTATGCTTCCGTTCTGGCAGGCTGCTGCCACCAGGTTCCCGTCTCTACTGTACGTACAGGTAGTGGGGATGACCTTTTTCCCCTGCATCGTCCGAGGCTTAAAAACACTCTTTTGCTTCTTTGGATTTTCGACTTCCCAGAGTCTTACAGTCGCATCGTTTGAGCAGGTCATAAACTCTCCTCTTATTCTGGGATGCCATGAGCCAGTATGAAGCATCGCCGTGTGACCCTTGGTGTTGGCCATGTCGACAATGTACTGGTCTCCTTTTATACATTCCATGACTTCAAGACCATCTCTGTCAATCACCTTGGCCTGTGAGTTTCCTGATACGACAAGAATCATGTCTCCTGTGTTGCTGTATTGTAATGCCTTGATCTGATGGCACTCACAAGGCTGGAGGGATCGAAATGCCTTGAGAGAAGCATCCATTCCAGCAAAATCCCAAAATTTAACACTGTAGTCATATCCTCCAGTGACCAAACGGGCCCCAGAGGGATCCAAACCCAAAGCAGAAACTGTTTTAGTGCCATGCTTCAGTGTTATCTCGTGCGAGTCAGGAATCCTCAGGACAGGGTTTTCCTCTTCTCCTTCAACCTCTGAGTCATCATCCTCCTCCTCATCTTCTTCTCCTTCTTCACCAAGAGGCAGAGGTAAAGGTCCAAGGATATCTTCATCCCCAGTAGAAACTGGTCCTCCTACCGTTTTAGAAGGTAAAGGACGGCCAAAGAACTCATCATCAGATGAATCAGAACTGTCTTCACCTTCTCTGCTGCTCATGTCCCCTGACGATGGCTTTGAGTACTCTCTGACTGCCCTTGAGCTGGATGGTGCCGGTTCGACATCTTCAATTTGTTTTCTTAATTGTTTTTTTCCGTTCATGTCTTCCTCTTTTTCTCTTGCTTCCAGTGTTTTCCGGCTTCTTTCCACAGCTGTCCTTCGAGTTTGCTCAAACATGGCCTCCAAGTCAAATGTGCGAGCTTTCTTCCCGAAGGCTGTGAAGCCCATGGTGATGGCCAGCTGAGGGTGGGGTCCCACCGCATCTGAACCTATCACTTCGATGGGTCCCAGGTGCTCCATGGCTGACCGATCTCACAGCCTCTCCAGAATCACCAATGCAAGCGGTGTGCCACTCCCGGCAAGACTGACCTGATTGCCTTTGTCTAGGAGGAGAGAGACAAAATTGAGACAAGATTCCAAGAAGCCCAAACTCAAAATCATCCCCCACCTCCACTCCCTAAATACTGGGATATAGTGTGTGCTAGGAGACCTGACTTGGTTTAGTGACCTGGAATTCTGTAGTCTAGTTGGCCTTGAACTCAATGGTCTGTCTCAGCCTCACAAGTGCTTGGAGACAGAATGCAAGGCTTGATTGTCTCTGTCTCTGTGTATTTCTCCCGAACTTGTGTGGGCAGCAATCTACATGGGCCCCACAGTAGCCATGGGTATAATATAGCCCACCAAAAGCACATGATCTAATTTAAAACCATGCGTGGAGGTATACATTTTCAATCCTAGCACTCAAGAGTCAGGAAGATCATTTATTGGAAGTCAGCCTGGTCTATAAAAGCTAGTTCCAGGACAGGCTTTAAAACTACAGGGACACCCAGCCTGAAAAAACAAACAAACAAACAAACCAACAAAACTGAGACAGAAATTGGGGTTTAAGCTGAAGGTCTGAAAAGCAAAACAGTCAGCCACAGGCTCTTACCTTTACCTCAGTCTGAAATGGCGATCCTTCCTCCAGGAATCTCAGAACATGGCTATGTCTGAGATCTGCCTCTTCTGCTTTTATAATCCTCTCTAAGACTGAGATTAAAGGCGTGGACCACCCGGTTTCTATAGCAACTAGTGTAACTACTGGGATTAAAGGTGTGTGTTACCAGTTGGGTGGCACAAGCCTTAAACCCAGCACTCGGGAGGCAGAGGCAGGCAGATCTCTGTGAGTTCATAGGCCAGCCTGGTCTACAAGAGCTAGTTCCAGAGCTTCGGCCGCCGCAGCCCCAGAGCGCAGGAGGGTGAGAGCTTTTGCATTTTGCAGTGCTGTTTGAGGGGGGTCTGGGGGTGAAGGAAGCAAAAAGCCGCCAAGTCGCCTGGGACCTCCGCCGTGAACCATGATGAGTCCTGCCAACGGGAAGCAGATCCACCTGGTGAACTATGTGGAGGATTACCTGGACTCTGTCGAGTCACTGCCTTTCGACCTGCAGAGGAAGGTCTCGCTGATGCGGGAGATCGATGCCAAATACCAAGAGATCCTGAAGGAGCTGGATGACTACTATGAGAAGTTCAAGCGGGAGACGGGCGGCACCCAGAAGAGGCGGGTGCTGCACTGCATCCAGAGGGCCTTGATTCGCAGCCAGGAGCTGGGCGATGAGAAGATCCAGATCGTCAGTCAGATGGTGGAGCTGGTGGAGAACCGCACCAGGCAGCTGGACAGTCGTCATGTGGAGCGCTTCGAAGCCCACCAGGACATCAGCGACAGCACTGGCAGCAGCGGCGAGGCCGGCCAGGACAAGTCAAAGAGTGAGACCATCGCTCAGGCAGACAAGCCGAATAACAAGAGGTCCCGGAGGCAGCGAAACAACGAGAATTGAGAGAATGCATCTAATAATCACGACCATGATGACATCACCTCAGGAACGCCCAAGGAGAAGAAAGCAAAAACCTCAAAGAAGAAGAAACGCTCCAAGGCCAAGGCAGAGAGGGAAGCCTCTCCCGCAGACCTCCCCATCGACCCCAAGGAGCCCACGTACTGTCTGTGCAATCAGGTCTCCTATGGAGAGGGCAAGTGGTACTGCCCCAAATGTCGGGGGGAAAACGAGAAAACAATGGACAAAGCCCTGGAGAAGTCCAAGAAAGAAAGGGCTTACGACAGGTAGTTTGTGGACATTCACACGTGAGAACACACCCTCTGGTGTGTTTGCGTCACTGCCTTTGCAGAAGTCCTAGGACGGTCAGATGGGTGTTTTTAGAGGGGCTGGGGGGGGTCCTCTCCTCGGGTGGCGGAGACAGCCTGTGTCTTCATGGTGTACCCATAACCAGACTGGGGCTGCCGATCAGCAGTTTAGAAACTACAAAGAGAGGTTCCAATTAAACATGGCAGCAAATATCAGACTGGTTTTGGGGGTTGGGGAGTGACTTGGAAGTAATATACACCAATTTTATTGCTGTGATAAAACACTGTAACCAGAAGCAGATGGGAAGGAAAGGGTTTGTTTCAGCTTACACCAACTCGGGTCGTGATGGCGCACGCCTTTAATCCCAGCACTTGGGAGGCAGAGGCAGGCAGATCTCTGTGAGTTCGAGACCAGTCTGGTCTACAAGAGCTAGTTCTAGGACAGGCTCCAAAACCACAGAGAAACCCTGACTCGAAAAATCAAAAAAAAAAAATTTATACACCAGCAGTTTAGACAAAGCCTTAAGCAAATTGTATATTACTGATGTCACATAATAAGGAAGTAGACATTATGTCCATGCCAGCAAATCAAGGTCAAAACTACTTAGAGCAGAGGTTAGGAAGTGACTGTGTGCTAGAGGTCAGCCCAATCATCTGTTGTGTATGGCCTGTGAGCTAAGAATGGGCTCTGTGTTTCTAAGTGCTTTGAGAAATCTCATTTCACGATACATGAAAGTCCTATGAATTCAGATTTGAGTGTCTATAAATGAAGACTCGTTGGAACACACACACACACACACAAAGATCTAGTTCCAGAACAGGCACCAAAGCTACAGAGAAAACTTGTCTCAAAAAAAAAAAAAAAAGGGGTGTGTGTTACCATTGCCTGGTCTTTAAGGCTGAGCAGTGAGGCTGTTTTACTCTCTGATCTTCAAGCAAGTTTTCTTTATTGAAATAGAAGTGAAATGCCGCTATCATTGTTAATATTTGTTTTGAGGCAATCTCTCATTCTCTCTATGTCCCTTTTGCTGACCCCAGACTTGCAGTGATCCCACTGCCTCCTTCTCTGGAGTGCTGGGGTGATAGGCCTGTGCTTTAGTGATGCAGGGCCTTTTGCTTTGTTTTGTTTTTCAGACAGGATTTCACTCTCTATACTTGACTAGCCTGGCATTTGCTTTGTAGATCAAGGTCTGACTGCCTTCAGGTGTAGGCCTCCGGATTGCTGGGATTAAAGGCATGTGCCATCTCTGCGCGGTCAGACTGACTTCTGTAGGGTATGGGATTTTCTAGCATTGGCTCCAGGAATCTGATTGCCATGGGATAAGGGTGAAAAGGGAACTGCTTGCTCTGTTCTTCAGGTCAGCAGACAGAAGGCTACCTGTCCAAAGCCCCAGGAGGGGTGGCTCAGGTATCTCATATCAACACTTGGAGGGAGAGACTGGAGGATTAGGAGTTCAAGGTTATCCTTAGTTTTATAGAAAGCTGGAGCTCTTTCTAGGATATGAATGACTATTTTTTAAAATATTTATTTATTATGTATGCAATATTCTGTCTGCATGTATGCTTGTAGGCCAGAAGAGGGCACCAGACCTTATTACAGATGGTTGTGAGCCACCATGTGGTTACTGGGAATTGAACTCAGGACCCATGGAAGAACAGGAAATGCTCTTAACTGTTGAGCCATCTCTCCAGCCCATGAATGACTATTAAAATCAAACCAAGGTTGTGGTTGTGGCTCACAGCTTAATCCCAACACTTGGGAGGGAGAGGCAGGCAGATCTGAGTTCGAGGCCTTCCTGGACTACATAGTGAGTTCTAAGATAGCCAGGGCTCCCTGAAGAGACCCTGTTGTCTTTCTTTCTTTTTTATAATTTATTTATTTTTATTTTATTTACATTGGTGTTTTGCCTGCATGTATGTCTGTGTAAAGGTGTTGTATCACATGGAACTGGAGTTACAGACATGTATGACAGGCTAAGTGGGTGCTGGGACTTGAACCCGGGTCCTCTGGAAGAGCAGCCAGTGCTCTTAACCACTGAGCCATCTCTCCAGTCCCAAGACTTTGTTTTCAAAACAACAACAACCAAACCCCAAAAATGCCTCAGCAATAAAGAGCGCTTGTTGCTCTTGTAGAAGACTAGGGGCTCAATTCCCAATTCCCACCGTTTTCTCAACCATCTATAGCTCCAGTTGCAGGGGATCTGATAAGCCCTTCTGACCCCTATGGGTAGCAGGAATGCACACACATGCACATACTTAAATGTGGAATCAAAACATTGGTACACATGAATCTACAGAGGCTAGAGAAATAGGTAGGAGCACTTGTTTTTCCGTAGGCCCTGATTTCAGATTCATCACCCACATCAGGTGGCTCACAGTATAGTTGCTGGGATCCACTTGAACTTTCAGGTCCAGAGCTGATGTCCTCCTCTGGCCTCCATAGACACCTGTGCACATGTGCCATATACTCAGATACACGCACATCAAAGAAAACCCTGTAGCTAGTAAGGTCAAAGCAGAAAAAAAATATGCCCCAATTAGGTTGTCAAAATAAGTGTAGTTCTGGGTGGTCACCAAGGTGTGTGGAGTAGCATTTTGGGAATGTAGAGTCGTCGGTTCTGAGAGGAGATCCTTTGGTAGTTGATGGCCTCAGAAGGGGTAGCTGGGATTTCCTTTTGTCTCAGGAAGCAGGAAGAGCTGTCTCGGCATCTCTTGGGTTTTTACTCTCCCTAGTCAGTTTTTACTCCTCTCTTCCACCTCCAGCAAGAAGAGCTGCTTCCTCCACTCTAGCCAACTCACTACCCACCTTGCCCAGTCTTTACTTTTGTGAGACTGTCGGAGTCTACAGTCCAAATATGGAGGAGGAATTGCCCCTAGAGACCACCCCTCACACCATTGCTGATGCAAAAGCATGAGGATTTTATTAATTCTGTCATGACAGGGTCCCTCAGCATTCGGGAAGCCGAGAGACCTCGAATAGCTGGTACAGGCTACTTTTAAAGGAGAAGGCCACAGAAGCAAGGGGTTTGTTCTTTCACTCTATTATGATTGGCTTATTCGAAAGGGCTTTTACCAATAATTGGCTGTAGAGCTGTTGCCAGATCAGATGAGGTAAGAGGTCATTTTGACCCCATTTCCCAGGGGACTGAATCAAAGCACATGTGTATGGGTAACTGTTCAGGAACTGAATCAACATCTTAAAGGTTATCTTGCCCCAATTTCTGAAAAACGTACGCACATGTGTAGCTGTTAGGTCCTTGGTTCCAGGGGAGGAGGGGAAGCACAATGGTACAGAGGCTGAAAGAATTCAGAATTGTCAGAAATGGCTTCAGAATTGTCTTAAAGTTTTACAAGACTGAGGGTTGAATCCAGTGCCTTACACAGGCTAAGCAAGTGCTCTCCTGTGGAGCTGCATTCCTAGTCTCATATAAAGGCAGCCTTTCCTTTTTTTTTTTTTGTTTGCGATAGAAACTTTAGCCCAGCTGGCCTTGATCTTGCACAACTGAGGACAACCTTGAGTTTCCTATCCTTTTGTTTTTATCTCCCACTTCAAGAACTCTAGGCTTGCACCACCAGGACAAGCAGCACTTTGTCTTTTCTAGCTACCTGAAATGTCAATCAGCTTTAATGGTCAAATGAATGTTTGCTTGCTGACTGCAGTTATTAGGCATAGACCTAGAGGAAGATGCTCCAATACAGCCGCTGGTGGAGGGTCACACTGAAGGGAGGAGCTCGAATAGGTGGCTTGGGCTGGAGCAGTAGTTTAGTAGCAGAATGCTTCCCTGGTGTCTTAGGGTTCCTATTGCTGTGAAGAGACACCATGAGGGTGACTCTCATAAAGTCCTTCACTGGGGAATTCTAGACAGGAGCTCTACCACTGAGTAGCAACCTTCGCCCCTGCCTTTAAAATTTTTTGATTGATAATTTATTCATTTTGTTAGAATAATTTAAAATGCTTCCACTATGTGTATGAATGTTTTACTGGCATATATTTCTTTCTTATTTTTAAAGATTTATTTTCTTATTATGTAATATACAGTGTTCTGTCTGCATGTATACCTGCACCAGAAGAGGGTCCCAGATCTCATTCCAGAGGGTTGAGCCACTATGTGGTTGCTGGGAATTGAACTCAGGACCTCTGGGAGAGTAGGCAGTGCTCTTAACCACTGAGCCAGTTCTCCAGCCCCATTTTTGTATATTTTATTTTATTTTTTTTAAATATTTATTTATTTATTTATTCATTATATACAATATTCTGGTGCTGGAAGAGGGCACCAGACCTCTTTACAGATGGTTGTGAGCCACCATGTGGTTGCTGGGAATTGAACTCAGGACCTTTGGAAGAGCAGGCAATGCTCTTAACCACTGAACCATCTCTCCAGCCCCATTTTTGTATATTTTAAGCATCACATATGTGCCTGGTGCCTTTGTCTGTAACTCCAGTTTCAAGGGATTCAATGCCTTCTTCATCCCTCCAGTTAGTTGTGAGCCTCCATGTGGGTCTTGGGAATAGAAACTGAGTTCTTGGGCTGGAGATATGGCTCAGAGGTTAAGGGCACTGGCTGCTCTTCTAGAGTTCCTGAGTTCGGGTTCTGTTCCCATCAACCACATGATAGCTCTTGACCATCTGGAGTTACAGATAGTTGTGGGCTGCCATGTGGGTGCTGGGAACGGGACCCAGTTCCTCTGTAAGACTGTCAAAGAGGGCTGGAGAGATGGCTCAGTGGTTAAGAGCATTGCCTGCTCTTCCAAAGGTCCTGAGTTCAATTCCCAGCAACCACATGGTGGCTCACAACCATCTGTAATGAGATCTGGCGCCCTCTTCTGGTCTGTAGGCATACAGACAGAACATTGTATACTAAATAAATAAATATTTAAAAAAAAAAGACTGTCAAAGAGTATAACTACCAAGCCATCTCTCCTGCCTTTTATTTATTTTTAAAGATTTATTTATTTGGTGGTGGCATCTGCTTTTAATCCCAGCACTCAGGAGGCAGAGGAAGATGGATCTTTGAGAGTTCAGGGCCAACCTGGTCTACAGAGTGAGTTCCAGGATAACCAAGGCTACACAGAAAAACCCTGTCTCAAAAAAAGAGATTTATTTATGAATATGTATATGCATGTGTTAGTGTATGCCACGTGCAAATGAGGTGTTCGAGGAAGCCAGGAGAGGCTTCTACAAATCCCCTGTAGCTGGAGTTATAGGTGGTTTAGAAGCCACCCAGTACAGGTGCTGGGAATTGAACTGGGGTCCTATGGAAGGGCAGTAAGCACACCTAATTACTGAGCTGTCTCTCCAGCCTTTCGCTCACCTTTCTGTGGGTTCTGGGGACTGAACTCGGATCCTTAGACCTTGAGGCAGACACTCTGTGGAGTCCTCTCAACAGCTCCCTCTGTTTATTTTGTGAGACTGGCTGTTGCTGTGTCATCAAGGCTGGCTTCAATCCCACAAGCCTCCTCCCTCAGTCTCCTACATCCTGGGTTTTCAGGCTGTGTCACCACCCCAGCCTCACACAGCTCCAGCGTTTTGTCTACTGACCTGTAAGGGAGGATCGCCCCAGTTCAGGGAGGAATGGGGACATGAGCACAAAGCACAGATTGACTCTGCTCCTCCATCTCGAACACTGCTCCTGTTTCCAACACAACCAGCAAACACAGCCGAGGCCAACAAGCTCGCCACGGCCAGGGACCCTAGGTTAAGTCCCTCCCTAATCCTAGGAATTAGTGGTCCTTTACTAATTACTGTCAGGCCCGGTGTGGTAGTCACTTGACTCTAATTGACGTCCAGTCCCTCCTCCCACCCAGGGCTGACCGCAGCATCTGTCAGTTTCAGTACTTGGATATTTTTGCTCACCAGGTCCAACATGTGAGCCTGACACCCCCTGAATTGTGCCTGGCCAACCTCAGTGTCCTTCTAGCCTCCTCTCCTGGGACCTGGGTTTCAGTCATAGGCCCACCTGACTGCTCCATCTTGGTTCTCACAGCAGGCTCTGCCTCAATTTTTCCTTGTCTCCCTCCCAGAAAATTAAGCGGATTGAGCACAGTCCCTTGATGGACTCTGCTGAAGAATTTGTCCTTGATTTTTGTGCCAAGATCTACTTAATCCTCAGTCAGTGCAAGCGCCTGGTTTTGACTCCCCGTGTCACAAAAATAAAACATGAAATTAATGCTGGGTAGGGCAGTAGCGTGGCTATAATCCTAGCACTCAGAAGGCTGAGATAGGAGGATTCTGCTGTTTGTTTGAGACAGGATCTCACCATGTAACTCTAGCTGTCCTGGAATTGGCTCAAACTCGCAGAAATCCACCTGCCTCTGCCTCCCTACTGCCGTGATTAAAGCTGTATGCGCTCACAGTCAGCAGTGGATTTTGATTCTGAGGCAAGCCTGGGCTACATTCCTATCACCTCCCCAGTAATTTATATAAATATATCCACTGGGAAAAACATAAATGCTGAAGCCCAAGAGAGTGGTAAAAATCTGGAGGCTGAGACGGGAAAATTAGCTCAGACTTGGTGACACGTAATACCTCAGCTGTAAAAAGTAAACTACATCAGGTAGTGTGGTCAATCTGTCTAAAGTAAAAGAAAATGATAAAATAGAAGAATTGAGGCTGGCAAAATGGCTGAAGCTTAGGGCAAAGGCACTTGCTGTCGAGCCTGAGGACATGAGGCAGGAGAGAACCAACTCATGGAATTTGTTCTCCGATCTCCAAACTGTGGCACATGTGTCCACCCCCTCCATCCACACGAAATAAATAAATGTTTAAAAAAAAACAGTTAAAATAACACTAGGTGTGGTGGCTCACACTTGTAATCCTGGTACTAGGAAATTTAAGCCAGGGGAATCGTCGTGTGTTTAAGACCAGCCTGGGCTACAGAGCAAGACCTTGCCCGAAAAAGCAAACATCAGTATTTACCTGGACGGGAAACACAATGACCAGGAACATGGTTTTCTCGGGAGGAGTGTCCTCCATTATACTACAGATGTCCTGACCTCAGAAATGTTCCCAGATTTGAGAAACTGGACTACAGAATTGATGGTTGTGGGGGATTTTGCATTTCCCGCGTTAAAAATAAAATCAAGTGGGTAATGGTGGTGCATGCCTTTAACCCCAGAATTCAAGAGGCAGACACAGGAGGATCTCTTAGTTCAAGACTAGTCTGATCTATGGAGAGAGTTCCAGGACAGCCAGGCCTATATGGAGAAACCCTATCTTGAAAAGAAAAATACCGCCAGGCGACGGTGGCGCAGGCCTTTAATCCCAGCACTCGGGAGGCAGAGGCAGGCGGATCTCTGTGAGTTCGAGACCAGCCTGGTCTACAGAGCTAGTTCCAGGACAGGCTCCAAAGCCACAGAGAAACCCTGTCTCGAACCCCCCCCCAAAAAAAAAGAAAAGAAAAAAACCAAAACAACAACAACAATAATAAATAAAATTAAAATCATGATAAATAAAATATACAAATGAATGATCTTAAACTGCTTTTTGACTTGTAGGTGTTGATCACAATTGAGGCATTTGCCCTTAGGGAAGAGTGTTGACTCAGACACATACATTTTCTCTTGATGCCTAATTAATGCCTTTATAGTCTTCATTTGGCAAGAATCCCCCCAGCTGTTTCTAAGAAACCCCTGCATCTTTCAATCAGAGCATCACTCCAGGGTCGTGCCCCACCTCCACACCCCTTCCCCAGCCCAGACTTGATTGCCTCAAGCCCTGAGCACCAAGGGGTGGGAATAGTGAGAAGGTGAAAAATGATGGCCGACCAGACTTTAATGTGCGTACAAAACCCAGCCTCATGGCTCAGGCCTTTCACCACAGCTACTTGGGAGATTGAGGCTGGTTCAGGCCTGCCAGGTCACAGGGTGAGGCTGGTGCAGGCAACTTTACTAAGATTGTCTCAAAGAAGTGAAAAGAAGGCTGAGGTTAAAGCCTAGGTTAGGGCACTTGCCTAGACTCCCCCAGAGGGACCTGAGGGTCCAGCTCCGTGGGAGAGCATTGGCTTTGCTTATTTGCATAGCTTTTAGGAAACTTTGTGTCCAGTTCCACAGAAAAAAAAAGAATTAAAACAGGAATAGGAGCCTGGTATGGTGGCAAAGGCAGCACTTGGGAGGCAGAGGCAGGCAGATGTCTGAGTTCAAGGCCAGTCTGGTCTGTGGCGCAAGCTTCAGGACAGCCAAAGCTGCTACACTATGAAATCCTGTCTCGGAAAAAACAAACAAACAAACCAATAAACCCAAAACCCCAAAATAAATCCCACCACAAATAAAATAAAATAGCAACAACACAAAACCCAAACCAACCAAATAAACAAAAGCCTTGACTAGGAATCACATGGGGGTATCTTCAAACTAGAACCAGAGCCTAATTCTTGGTCCAGGTGAGGTTTGAGGCTTGCTTGAAGTTTGTTGAGTTGCTTGCTGATGGGCTCCACCCGAGACTGAGGGCCATGGAGAGAATTCAGGTGGGAGGGTGGGCCTCCAGGTATATAAGATGCCTGGGTAGCGTCTGCCGCTTACTCTGCACCCAGCCTTAATTCAGGCAGCACCATGGGGCCGAGCTACCGCTATCCTCTCTTCCTCTGTCTCATGCTGTGCGGGGGCACGGAGCTGTGCTCTGCCCTGCCTCAGTGGCTCTTGCCCGGTGGAACTGCGAACCCAGTGACGCCTACATCATCCGTGGAGGTGGAGTGTCTGGAAGCTGAGCTCGTGGTGACCGTCAATAGAGACCTTTTTGGCACCGGGAAGCTCGTAGAGCCTGAGCACCTCACCCTTGGCTCAGAAAGCTGTCAGCCTCTGGTTTCCGTGGATACCGATGTGGTCAGGTTTAAGGCCCAGTTGCACGAATGCAGCAACAGGGTGCAGGTGAGGCTGGGCGTCCCTAGCTCGGTGAGGGGAATGGACGCTGGGAGGTGGTCTGGTGATGTCGCTTCTGAGGGATGGCGTGGTGTCCTTACACTGTAAACAGGGAGTGGTCACCATGGAGGATGGGGGCAGGGGGGGGTGGCTGCTGGAAGCTGGCGGCGGATGGGGAGAAGGGGAAATCGAAGCAGCTGTGTTCTCGGGATCAGCCTACTTACTGGCCCCTGGGTTTCTCAGATCTGTGATCCCTCCCCACGAAGAGAATGCAAGGGTGACAGGGTAGGCGTTGGAAAGGAACGCAGAGGGTAGCGTAGGCATCTGCTAGAGGCATTAAAAATCCCTGCCAAAGCTTGGGGTCCCAGTTAACACATGCCCAAAATTCCAGCACCTGGGAAGTACAGGAAGGAGAATTGGGAGTCTATGGACAGCCTTGGCTACATGATTGACTCTGTACAAAATAAAGCAACTCTGAACTAGGCATATGCAGTTGTAATCCCAGTAGCTGGAAGATTGGGGCAGGAGGATATCAAGTTCAAAGCCAGATGGAGCAACATAGAGCATGCCTCAAAAGTTAAAGACCTGGACTCAATCACTGAGAAAATCAACAACCCGTGCTGGGGATTGAACCCAGCATATTCAAGGCAAGCAACTCCATTACGGAGCTAATACCTCCACTCTGCCCCCTGCCCCCGCAATTTGGGGCTCTTGAGAGAGGGTCTTGTAGTTCCAACCCTGGCCTTTGCTTTCCCGGGGGGCTAGGTTTACAGGGGCACCCCATCATGCTGGCAACTTGGAATTAGATGTACAGGGCAGAGGATGTTATGACAACCTTGACTCGCAGAAAGACCTTAAGCATTTCAACTGGCTGCAGACATAGCTCAGTTATATCTGGTCGAGAGCTCACCTAGCAAGCATAAGGCACTGAGTTTGAGCCCCAGCACCACAAAAAAACTGTATGCCTGTGATCCAGCAATTGGGAGGCAGAGGCAGAAGAATTAAGAATCCAATCATCCTGAACTATGTAGAAAGTTTAAAGATAGCCTGAGCCACACAAAAGCCTGCTTTAAAAAAAGTTTAACTGTGGTGGGGCGATAGGACCAAGTGGATGAGGCTGAACCTGGAGACAGGTGCAGGCTGACCTTGGAAAGCCACGCCCGCCCGTACCCAGGTTAGTTCCTCACCTGATCTCAATCGCTTCCTCCCACACCTTCCAGCTAGCTGTGTCTAATTCTGCCTTCATGGCATAGGGTCTAGGAACGTGCCAAAGGGTATGTGACAGGTGGAGGGGCAATTCCACACAGCAACAGGAAAGTCATCATCCATGCCGGGGGAATTTTCCAGCAGTGCAGCTGCTCTGGGGTCACCCATGTTTAGTACATTACCCCCCCCCCAAACTCATAGGTGTCCTACATAGGCTTTGGTGGAATCAAACTTGGTTTGTAATTCAAGTAATCCTATCTTTTGAGAGGCTGAGGCAGGAGGATCAAGAGTTTGAGGCCAACTTGGTCTCATCTATCAAAACTATAGAAACGGCTGTTCAACTTTCTTTTTTTTTTGGAGACAGGGTTTCTCTGTAGCTTTGGAGCCTGTCTCAGAACTCGCTCTGTAGCCCAGCTGGCCTCAAACTCGTAGAGATCCACCTGCCTCTGCCTCCCAAGTGCTGGAATTAAAGGCTTGAGCCACCACCTTTACATTTTTTTTTCACTTAATTTTTATGTGTGGGTGTTTTGCTTGTATGTACATCATAAAGGGTGGTTGCAGCCCCTGGAACTGGTGTTATGGACAGTTGTGACCTGCCATGTGAGTATTGGGAATTGAACCCAAATGCTCCTAAGGACTGAGCTCTCTCTCCGGCCCAGCTCTCTTTACTGGCCAGCAGAGGGCAGGTCGAACTGAGCTTTGTCTGTCTGCCTTCCTAGGTTGGATTCCTTAACTTCCCATAGGCCAAGGGCCAAGCAAGCATTCCCAGGGTGTATGGTTTGGATCTGGTTAACATTACAATTTTGCAGCCGGGCGGTGGTAGCACACACCTTTAACCCCAGCACTCTGGAGGCAGAGGCAGGCAGGGATCTCTAGAGAGTTTGAGGCCAGCCTGGTCTACAGAGCGAGCTCCACGACAGCCAGGGCTACACAGAAATACTGTCTCAAAAAAAGCCTTACAACTTTGCCTCAGGTGACAGAAGATGCCCTGGTCTACAAAACCTTCCTGATGCACGATCCCCGCCCTGTGGGCGGCCTGTCCATCCTGAGGACTAACCAAGCGGAGGTGCCCATTGAATGCCGCTACCCCAGGTCGGTGTGGGATGGGTTGCTCCCTCCCTGGGTTGGATGAGGCCCCTGCATGTAGGACAACCATTGTTGCTCTGATGAGGAAATGGCTTGCCGCTGGGGTTATTATAAATGATACCTGCTGAGAGTCTGATGCCAGGTGTGCACTAAGGGACTGATTGCTTTTTTCTGGGAGGAGAGAGATGAAATTGAGACAAGATTCCATGAAGCCCAAGCTCAAACTCATCCCTCCACCTGTACCCCCTAAATGTGTGTGCTAGGAGACCTGACTTGGTTTTGTGACCTGGAATTCTGTAGCCTAGTTGGCCTTGAACTCAATGGTCTGTCTCAGCCTCGCAAGTGCTGAGAGGCGCTGGCTTGATATTCTCTCTCTCTCTCTCTCTCTCTCTCTCTCTCTCTCTCTTCTTTGTATTTGTGTGTGTGTGTCTCCCAGACTTGTGTGGGCAGTGACCTAGGTGGGCCCCACAGTAACCATGGATATAATATAACCCACCACAAAGTCATGAATTTATTTAAAAATCATGTGTGGAGGGATACATTTTTTAATCCCATCACTCAAGAGGTAGAGGCAGGAGGATCTCTGATTTGGAGCCAGCCTGGTCTCTATAGAGTTCCAGGCCAGCCTGAGCTAAGGCTACATAGTAAAACCTTGTCTCAAAATAACAAATCACAGCAAAAAATCATGTCCAGCTCAGATGTCCTGGGGGCTGTAGACTGGGACACATCATTGTGTCCAGTGGTTGTCTGAAGCATAATAAAAACTCAGATGCCAGGCTGTGGTGGCGCACACCTTTAACCCCAGCACTCAGACAGAGGCAGGTGGATCTCTTTGAGTTCAAGGTCAGCCTGGTCTACATAAAGTTCCAGGACAGGCTCCAAAACTACAGGGAAACCCTGCCTCGAAAAACCAACCAACCAAATAAAAACTTGGACAGAAATTGGGTTCAACCTTAAGGTCAGAAAAGCAAAACAGCCAGCCACTGGCTCTTACACCTCTTCCTCAGTCTGAAGTGGCGATCCTGCCTCCAGGAATCTCAGAATGTGACTGAGAGCTGTCTCCTGTTCTACAGTCCTCTAGTTCTGGGATTAAAGGCATGCACCACCTGGTTTCTATAGCAACTAGTATGGCTACTGGGATTAAATGTGTGTTACCATTGCACGCACTACCACACATGGTCTATGATGTGCCGGGATGGAACCCAGGGCCACGTGTGTTAGGCAAGCTCTCTTATCAGCTACGTCCCCACCCACCTGTTTTTGAAAAGAAGTCAGAATGGAACTTTCTCATTCTCACCTTAGCCTTCCAAGTGATGGGCTCCTGCCACTTCCAGCTTCTGTTTCCTTCACCAGGGCCTAAGTTGACAGACCAGATTTCAGCTTGCTAACGGAGCTTCTACCCTCAGACCTGTCCTTTCCATGCTTTGGTCTCTGTCCCCATGGTTGGAGTGTCTGGCTGTGTTCAGGTGTAGCCAGAGAGGGGTTAAGGAACAGGCCCAACCTTTGGGGACCTTGGCCTGGCTACCTAGTTGATCCATCCGAGAACTCTGGTCATAAGAGTCAACCTCCATCCGAGAACTCTGGTCATAAGAGTCAACCCCCAACCCCACAAACTGGGCCAGGATGGAGGTACGTGGGAGCAGCTGAAGTCTTTCTCACAGGCAGGGCAACGTGAGCAGCCACGCTATCCGGCCCACCTGGGTTCCCTTCAGTGCCACTGTGTCCTCAGAGGAGAAGCTGGCTTTCTCTCTCCGCCTGATGGAGGGTGAGTCTCAGGGCTGGAGGAGTCAGGAGGGCGGGGAACGTAGAAACCTCTGGGTAGTCTCCAGCCCCTGTCTCTGTCCCTTCAGAGAACTGGAACACTGAGAAATCATCCCCCACCTTCCACCTGGGGGAGGTAGCCCACCTCCAGGCAGAAGTCCAGACTGGAAGCCACCCGCCATTGCAGCTGTTTGTAGACCACTGTGTGGCCACACCTTCGCCGGACCAGAATGGCTCTCCCTCTCACACCATTGTGGACTTCCATGGGTGAGACCTGACCTCCTTGCTAGGGAGTCATTTTATTCCCGCTTGGTTTTAAGTATTTTACTAGCATATATTATATGAATTGGATGCACTATGACCTTCTCATATGGTGAATTTTGATCAGATTCACCCTCATTACCTTCTCTCTCTCTCTCTGTTTTAAATATTTATTGTGTATGCAGTGTTCTATCTGCATGTCTGCCTGCATACCAGAAGAGGGCACCAGATCTCATTACAGATGGTTGTGAACCTCCATGTGGTTGCTGGGAATTGAACTCGGGAACTCTGGAAGAGCAGCCAGTGCTCTTAACCGCTGAGCCATCTCTCCAGTCCTGTCATTACCTTCTCTTGCTCCCCCCTCCTGATGCTATTTTCCCCTCACAGCTAAATTATCTTCTACTTTGAAATTTAAAAAAAAAAAAAAACCCTTAGTCTTTGGAATGTTGGGATACAAGTGTGAGCTACTTTTTCTGGTTGATATTATTGGCTTGATTCACCTGAGAAGAGGGAGTCTCAGTTGAAGCAACTCCAGATGGGCCTGTGGGCATGTCTGTGGGTGGTTTGGTAATTCCTAATTGGGAGGAGCCAGGCAATGGTGCAGGTGCAGGTAGGCCTGGGCTATAGAAGTGTAGCTGAGCAAGTCTTCCATAACTTTCCTTTTGGGTCTGCCCTTCCTTTGGGTCTGTTCCTGTCTTCAGGTCCCTCGAGTTCTCTGTGAGCCAAACAAGCGCTTCGCTCCCCATGTTCATGTTGGGTCGGTTTTTATCACAGCAACAGAAAGCAAACAAAGACACCTGGCTTCCAGGGAACTTTGGTAATAAGATGATCTAGGCTAACTCTCCATTCTTCCCTCTTCTTCCAAGCTGCCTTGTGGATGGTCTGTCTGAGAGCTTTTCTACATTTCAAGCCCCTCGACCCCGGCCGGAGACTCTCCAGTTCACGGTGGATGTATTCCATTTTACCAACAGCTCTAGGAATATGGTAATGACACTTTCCACAGCCAGGCATAAGCCTGAGCCTCTAGTCTGGCTTAATGTTCTCCTGCTGTTACCAAAGTCCTTCCCTTAAGCCAATGACTTACCATGCTAGAAATAGAAAGTAACAAACAGATGAAGCTGTGGGCTCAGAGAGGCCCTCACAGGTAAGGGATGTGGGGTTTAAACTGGAACTGGATAAAACAGGAGCTGGAGAGATGGTTTGGTTAAAGAGTACTGGCTGAAGGGCTGGAGAGCTGGCTCAGAAATTTAAAAGCACTGGCTACTTTTCCAGAGGACCTGGATTCAATTCCCAGCACCCACAAGGCAGCCCGCAACTGTCTGTAACTCTTTCAGGGGATCTGACACTCACACAGACATCAATGCAGGTAAAACACCAAAATACATAAAATAAAATTAAGTCGTCTTAAAAAATTGCTACTCTTTCAGAGGACCTGGTTTGATTCCTAGTATACCCACATGGTGGCTCACAACCACCTGTAACTCCACTTCTAGGGCATCCAACAGTCTTTTGAAGTTATGCTTCAGATAACAAGCATGCATACAGGCAGACATACATACAGGCAAAACACACTGTAATAAAAAAAAGCACTAAATAGTTGTGTAAGGCATTAAAGGCACACACCTACTTTAATCTCAGCACTCTGGAGAGAGAGGCAGGTGAATCCGAGTCTGAGACCAGGCTGATTTATGGAGGGAGTTCTAGACCAGTCGAGGCAAACGTGTGAGACCTTGTGTCCCCCCAGAAACACCCCCTCCCCCCCACAGCTGAGACGACAGATAGCTCAGCAGCTAATAGCTCTTGTGGAGGATGGAGTTTGGTTTCCAGGACCCGCTGTGCCTGGGCTACGGAGCTGTCAAAGGCAAGAGCTAGGCTGTGCACAGAACTCCATAGCAGTGCTTTTGAAGATACAACAGGCTCTGGGCTTGCGCCCCAGCACACAATCCACAAACAAGAATCAGTTATTCTAGTTATACTTTTTGTTTTGCCTTTTGTTTCTGAGACAGGATCTTATTGTGTATCCTGGTTAGCTTGGGGCTCACTATGTACACTAGGCTGGTCATGAATGCACAGATCTACCTGCCTGGATTAAAAGATGTAGGCTATGCACATGGCTTAATTAAGCTTTTTGCAATGGTGTGTGTGTATGTGTGTATGTGTGTGTGTGGACAACTAGTGAAATTTGGTTGTCTCCTTCCACCATGTAGATTCCAGGGATCAAACTTGGGTCATTAGTCTTGGTGGCAAACACCTTTGCCCAATGAGCCAGCTCCCCTTCACCATCTTTAATACTTATTTTACTCAGAAAACAAACAAAAACCTGTATGTGTGCATGCCTGAGTGCGTGTCTGTAAACATCATACAATGCCTGCACAGGCCAAAAGAGATTCCAGCCATGCGGGTGGTGGGAATCAAACTCAGGTCCTCTAAAAAAGCAGCTAGTATTCTCACCCAACCCCCACCAACAGGGTTTCTCTGCGTAGCCCTGGCTGTACTGGAACTAGTTCTGTAGAACAGGCTGGCCTCGAACTCGGATCTTCCTGCCTCTGCTTCCTGAGTGCTGCACCACCACACACTTGGCTTCCTACAAAATTTTTCAGAGTCATTGGCACTTCTAAAAACTCAGCCTGCTCGTGACTCTATTTCAGATCTACATCACCTGCCATCTTAAAGTCACCCCAGCCAACCAGACCCCAGATAAGCTCAACAAAGCCTGTTCCTTTAACAGGACTTCCAAGAGGTGAGGAGACCAGGTGTGGGGACCCTCAGACCCCCTCATGTCTGATGCTCCAGTTCTAATCAGAGCTCTGCCTGTTCTGCCCCTCAGCTGGCTGCCAGTAGAGGGCGATGCTGACGTCTGTGACTGCTGCACCAAGGGCGACTGTAGCAGTTCCAGATACTCGAGGCCCCGGGCCCACCCAGTGGCTCCTAGAAACCGCAGGCACGGTATGTCAGACACGAGCTACTTATTCCTCTTCCTCTTTTCTCCATCATGATGGGTGACCTAGGGAATGTCTTCTGGGACTTTCAGGTGGGAGGGTTCTGAGCCTCTTTTAGTTGTTTCTGAAGTAGCTCTGCCACCCTTCGATTTTTCCCAATATGTTATTGGGCAGCAGGCAGAATAATGTGGCTGGTCAGGTGACACCTCATTCAGTCCCCTGAGGCAGCATAAAATGATACTTAGGAAATATTACTCAACTTGAGAGCTGAGAGCAATGGCTCACGTCTGTCATCCTAGTCCTGGGGAAGCTAAGACAGGAGAAGTCACAGTTCAAGGACAGCCTGGGCTACAGAGGGGAAATCCTGTCTTAAGAAACCAAACATGAAAAGCTGGGAAAAAGGCTTAGTAGCACTTGGCATAGAATCCCGCAGTGAGGGGTTTGGGGTGTGGCTCAGTGGTAGAGCACCTGCCTAGAATCCCCCAGTGAGGGGCTGGGGTGTGGCTCAGTGGTAGAGCCCCTGCCTAGAACCCCCCAGTGAGGGGCTAGGGTGTGGCTCAGTGGTAGAGCACCTGCCTAGAATCCCCCAGTGAGGGGCTGGGGTGTGGCTCAGTGGTGGAGCCACTGCCTAGAATCCTCCAGTGAGGGGCTGGGGTGTGGCTCAGTGGTAGAGCACCTGCCTAGAATCCCCCAGTGAGGGGCTGGGGTGTGGCTCAGTGGTAGAGCACCTGCCTAGAATCCCCCAGTGAGGGGCTCCCATGTGTGATTCATCAAGGCTCTTGGTTAGCATTCTTGAGGACTTTGTGATTCTCCAGTATCAAGCAAAAAAACAAACCAAAACCTTTTCCCATGTCCTGGTCTTTTACAGTGACAGATGAAGCTGATGTCACTGTAGGGCCCCTGATCTTCCTGGGAAAGGCAAGCGACCAGGCTGTGGAGGGCTGGACCTCTTCTGCTCAAACCTCTGTGGCTCTTGGCTTAGGCCTAGCCACAGTGGCATTCCTGACCCTGGCTGCTATAGTCCTTGGTGTCACCAGGAAGTGTCACAGCACCTCCCATGTTGTATCCCTTTCACAATAAAAGACCAGTTCTGAATATGGTTTAGTGCCTGTATCTGATGGGGAGTGTGAGATTGGGGATGGTTGCCTGGGGGAGGGGGAACTGGACTGCTCCCTATCGTGTATGTGCCAATAGTGAAATCTATAGCTGGACATTCGGTGAGAAGCATCTTAGATGGAGACTAAGACATCCGTGGACGAGTACTTCTGCGTTAGGTAATCTCTCCGGGAGTAGCTGTAGGATGTGACTTCAAGGAGATCAATATGGAGACGGGCTGTTGAAAGAGCTGGGTAGGCCCAGTCAGACTGTCACTTATTTTTTTTTAGACAATTTCTAGCTTTGGAGTCTCTCCTGGCACTTGCCCTGTAGATCAGACTGGCCTTAAACTCAGAGATCTACCTGCCTCTGCCTCCCACATGCTGGGATTAAAGGCATGTGCCATCACTGCCCGGTCAGACTGACTTCTGTAGGGTATGGAATTTTCTAGCACTGGCTCCAGGGATCTGATTGCCATGGGGTAAGGGTGAAAAGGGAATTTCTTGCTCTGTTCTTCAGGTCAGCAGACAGAAGGCTACCTGTCCAAAGCCCCAGGAGGGGTGGCTCAGGTATCTCATCTCAACACTGGGAGGTAGAGACAGGAGGATTAGGAGTTCAAGGTTATCCTTAGTTTTATAGAAAGCTGAAGCTCTTCCTAGGCTATGAGTGACTATTAAAAAACAAACCAGGGTTGTGGTTGTGGTGCACACCTTTTAATCCCAGCACTTGGGAGGCAGAGGCAGGCAGATCTGAGTTCGAGGCCAGCCTGGTCTACAGAGTGAGTTCCAAGACAACCAGGGTTCCCTGAAGAGGCCCTGTTTTCAAAAAATAAAACCCAAATGATGGCTCAGCAATTAAGACCGCTGTTGCTCTTGTAGAAGACGAGGGGCTCAGTTCCAGTACCCCCAGTTTTCTCAACCATCTATAACTCCAGTTGCAGGGGATCTGATAAGCCCTTTGACCCCCATGGGTAGCAGGAATGCACACACATGCACATACTTAAATGTGGAATCAAAACACTGGTACACATGAATCTACAGGGGCTAGAGAAATAGGAGCACATCCAGAGGACCTGATTTCAGATCCCAGCACCCACATCAGGTGGCTCATAATATAGTTGCTGGGATCCACATGAACCTTCAGTTCCAGATCTGATGTCCTCCTTTGGCCTCCATAGATACCTGTGCACATGTGCTGTATGCTCAGATACACATCAAAAAAACCTTAACAATGTAGCCAGTAAGGTCAAAACAGAAAAAATATGCCCCAATGAGGTTGTCAAAATAAGTGTAGTTCTGGGTGGTCACCAAGGTGTGTGGAGTAGCATTTTGGGAATGTAGAGTTGTGGGTTCTGAGAGGAGATCCTTTGGTAGTTGATTGCCTCAGAAGGAGTGGCTGGGATCTCCTTTTGTCTCAGAAATCGGGAAGAGCTGTCTCGGCATCTCTTGGGTTTTTACTCTCCCTGGTCAGTTTTTGCTCTTCAGTTCCACCTCCAGTGAAAGAATTGTTTCCTCCACTCTGGTGAACTGACTACCCACCTTGCCCAGTCTTTACTTTTGTGAGACTGGGGGTTGAATCCAGTGCCTTGCAAGTACTCTACCACTGAGCTGCTTTCCTAGTCTCCTGTATAAATGGCGATCCTTTCCTTTTTTTGTTTGAGAGCATCTTAGCCCAGCTGGCCTTGATCTTGCGTAACTGAGGACAACCTTGAGTTCCTGGTCCTTTTGCTTCTATCTCCCAGTGCTAGGACTCCAGGCATGCACTACCAGGCCTAGCAGCATCTCCGCTTTTCTAGCAAACTAAAATGACACTCAACTCTAATGGGTCAATTGAAAGTTTGCTTGCTGGCTGCAGTTATTAGGCATAGACCTAGAGGAAGATGCTCCAATACAGCCGCTGGTGGAGGGGTCGCACTGAAGGGAGGAGCTCAAATGGGTGGCTTGGGCTGGAGCAGTCGTTTAGTAGCAGAATGCTTGCCTGGTGTCTTAGGGTTTCTATTGCTGTGAAGACACACCATGATGGTGACTCTTTAAAGGAAAACATTTAGCTGGGATGGTTTACAGTTTCATAGGCTTAGCCCATTGTCATGGTGGGAC
The DNA here is from genome assembly GCF_018167655.1 of Microtus oregoni. Classification (NCBI taxonomy): domain Eukaryota; kingdom Metazoa; phylum Chordata; class Mammalia; order Rodentia; family Cricetidae; genus Microtus; species Microtus oregoni. The sequence goes on along the minus strand of NW_024543062.1, from coordinate 7,972,481 downwards.
AGGGCAGCATGCTGGCAGACACAGTGTTGGAGAAAGAGCTGAGAGTTCTACATCTTGATCCGAAGGCAACAGGAAGTAAATGTATACCACACAAAGTGTACCTTAGGCATAGGAGACTTCTAAGCCCATCCCTCACAATGACATACTTCCTCCAACAAGGCCACACCTCCTAGTGCCATTCTCTTTGAGGGCCATTTTTCTTTCAAACACCACACCTAGCATGCATGAGACTGATGTCTCCAGACTTCTTGAGATGAGGTATCACGCAAGGCTAGTCTTAAACGGCCGGCCGAGTGAGCCTGTCTCCATCTTCCAAATACTGGGATTACAAACGAGTGTTGTCACATGATACTAGGTGTCTACAGTATATTTAGAGCAAGGTAGACTCTTGGTCTACTTAGGATGGGGAGTCCTTGGACCTCAAATGTTGTCTGGAAGTGTGACTGGTAGCAAAGGCTGGGGAGGTAACAGAAGTAGATCACGTAGGGGAGATGGCTCAGCTGGCAAAGGTACTTGCTGGCAAGCTAACATCCTGAGTTCAATCCCCTGAATCTATAGGGGTAGAAGGGATTCCTGCACACTGTCCTCTGACTTCAATACACACACACTAATCCAGCTTTTTTCCTTTTTTTTTATTTGTTTTTTTTTCTTTTTTAAAAAATGTGTAGCCTAGGCTGGCCTCGAACTTGAGATCCTCCTGCCTCTGCCTCCCTCAGCAAATCCTACCAGAGTGTGCCACCACAACCGGCTTTTTTTGTTTGTTTGTTTTTTGAAATAGGGTTACTTTCTGAAGTTTTGTAGCCTGTCCTGGAACTCACTCCCTAGACCAGGCTGACCTCGAACTCACAAAGATCCATCTGCCTCTGCTGCCGAGTGCTGGGATTAAAGGCATGTGCCACCACTGCCCGGCCCCAACACAGTTCTTTAGAATAATTTTTAGAAACCAGATAGAGGAGTAAAATACCAGGCTGAGAATTAGACTTCTTGTTTCTAGGTTCTGCTTTGGCCTGCATTGAAGAATTTAGAGACAAAATTACAAATTGGAAATTTCTTTCAGAATGAAGGGGTATGTGTGTGTGCATGAGTGAACACTTGTGTACATGTGGAGGGCAGAGGACAACTTTATGGGAGCTGGTACTCTCCTTCCACCATGTGGGGTCTGGCCATTAAATTCAGGCTCTCGGCCGGGCGGTGGTGGCGCACGCCTTTAATCCCAGCACTCGGGAGATCTGCCTGATCTTACTCCTGCCAATCATACTGCCTCAAATTATCTTTAGCTTATATGTAAATGCATGCATACATTCTTTGTTTTTTAGGATCTTAGAGATAGCTAGTTTTCATGTGTCATGTCTGGCATGTGTTCAGTAGGTACTGTTTCTCAAAAGAAATATATTTTTGAGGCCTGTTGGTGGTGGTGCTTGCCTTTTGTCCCAGCACTCGGGTAGGAGAGGCAGGCAGATCTCTGAATTTGAGACCGGCCTGGTCTACTGAATGTGCTCTAGGACAGCCAGGGCTACAGGGAGAAACCCTGTCTTAGACAAAAAAAAAAAAAAAAAAAAAACTAGAGGCTGGTGAGACTGCTGAGTAGATAAAGGCTCTCATAGTGCAGCGTGATGGCCTGAGTTCAGTCCCCAACACCCCATGGTAGAAGAGGACTCGCTGCTGCAAGTCTTTCTGTCCAACCTCCATATATGTGTCCCCCTCTATAAAAATAAATTAATGGGTTGGTGTTGGTGCACACCTTTAATCCCAGCACTCGGAAGGTAGAGGCAGGAGGATCTCTGTGAGTTAGAGGTGAGCCTGGTCTACAAAGAGAGTTCCAGGACAGCCTGGGCTAGAGAAACCCTCTCTTGAAAAATCAAATAAATAAATAAATTGTAAAATTATTTTGAAAACATTTAGTAATGTGTGTGTGTGTGGGGGGGGTATTTTGCCTGCCTAGGGTGTCTGTGTGCCCTGTGCGCTGTGTGTATGCAACGTTAGCAGACGGCATCAGATCCCCTGGGAATAATGTCCCAGATGGTGGGGGATACAAGAGCAGCCTGCTGAGGCCAGAACTGGGCATTGCGTCCCCTGAAACTGGAGTTACAGATGGTTGTGAGCTGCTCCGTGTGGGTACTTGGAACCAAACTTGGGTTCTCTGAAGAGCAGGGTGTGCTCTTCACTGCTGAGCCCCCGCTCCCCAGACCCCAATAGACACTGTTCTGTGAGTGTGATCCAAGGACACGCTGGGGACCATTTCTTTAATGAAACTCCATCTGTTCCTTGTCTTCAAGTTCCCGGGTGTCGTAAGAGTCTGAGAATGTGTCCTTCATTCAACTGTTCTTTCATTTCCTCATAACCAAGAGGAAGTGGCTGTGTCTGGGGTGCGGAGTAAGCGTGACTAGGATTTGACCTGCAGGTGGGGTCATTTGAATCTTCAGCTGAGAAGCCCTTCTCTCCCCAGGAGAGGTGGCCTCCACTGGGGATACGGAGGCAGGCTTGCATAAGGAAGTATTATGGAGACATGGGAGAGGGTGGAGGCTTTGCTCCTGCCGTCTGATCTGCTTTAACTGATGAGAAAGGTAGACATTATGCTCATTTGGGGCTGGGTGATGGCTTTCCCAGGAGAGACATATCAAAGATGTCAAGGCAGTGATTAGACCGTGATTACTTAGAGATGAAATGATTTGTAGCCTGGGCTGGCATGATGGCTCAGTGGGTATGGGCGCTTGGGGAATGGAGTTCAGTCCCTGGTTCCCATTTGGTGGAAGGAAAGAACGGGTTCTTGGAAGCTGGCATCTCACCTCCAGACATGCACGCACATCAGTGGCTTTTCTGTTTTATTTTTTTGAGACAGGGTTTCTCTGTGCATCTCTGGCTGTTCTGGAACTCGCTCTGTAGACCAGGCTGGCCTCAAACTCACAGAGATCCTTCTGTCTCTGTGTCCCGAGTGCTGGGATTAAAGGCATGACTTTGATCTGGCCATTTGTTTTCCTCCTCAAGACAGGGTTTCTCTGTTATCCCTGGCTATCTTGAAACTTGTTCTGTGGACTAGGCTGGTCTCAAATTCAGTGATCTACCTACCTCTGCCTTCCAAGTGCTGGGATTAAAGGTGTGTGCCACTATGCCTGGCATCATTTTTTTGTTTTTTAAAAAAATTATTGTTTTGGTTTTTGAGACAGGGTCTTTACATAGTCCTGGCTATCTCTGCTGAGTTCACAGAGATCCTCCTGCCTTGGTCTCCTGAATGCATTATCATACATAGATGTCAATTTTTTTAAATTGACATAAAATTTTATCTTTCTACTTTGTCTATCTTATAACTTACACTGCCCAGAAATAAACTCACCACTTTGTCTACTAAGAAAATGTCTAATACTTTCAGAAGATTTAAAATTTTTTTATTTTTATTAAGCTCTACATTTTTCTCTGCTCCCCTCCCTCCCTCTCCCCTCCCCTTCAACCCTCTCTCAAGGTCCCCATGCTCCCAATTTACTCAGGAGATCTTGTCTTTTTCTACTTCCCATGTAGGTTAGATCTATGTATGTCTCTCTTAGGGTCCTCATTGTTGTCTAGGTTCTCTGGGATTGTGATTTGTGGGCTGGTTTTCTTTGCTTTATGTTTAAAAACTACTTATGAGTGATTACATGTCATAATTGTCTTTCTGTATCTGGGTTATCTCACTCAAAATAATGTTTTCTAGCTCCATTCATTTTCCTGCAAAATTCCAGATGTCGTTATTTTTTTCTGCTGTGTAGTACTCCATTGTGTAAAAGTACCACATTTTCCTTATCCATTCTTTGGTCGAAGGACATTTAGTTTGTTTCCAGGTTGTGGCTATGACAAGCAATGCTGCTACGAACATAATTGAACACATGTATTTGTGGCACAATTGAGCATCCTTTGAATATATACCCAAAAGCGGTATTGCTGGGTCTTAAGATTGTTTCCTAATTTTCTGAGAAGTCACCATCCTGACATCCAAAGGGGCTGTACCAGCTTGCAATCCTACCAGCAATGCAGAAGTGTGCCCTTTTCCCCACAACCTCTCCAGCATAAGCTGTCATCAGTGTTTTTGATCTTGGCCATTCTTACAGGTGTAAGATGGAATCTCAGAGTTGTTTTGATTTTCATTTCTCTGATGACTAGGGATGTTGAACATTTCCTTAAGTGTCTTTCAGCCATTTTAGATTCCTCTGTTGAGAGTTCTCTGTTTAGGTCTGTACTCCATTTTTTTATTGGATTATGTAATCTTTTGGTGTCCAATTTTTTGAGTTCTTTGTATATTTTGGAGATCAGACCTCTGTCTGATGTGGGATTAGTGAAGATTTTTTTTCCCATTCTGTAGGCTGTTGTTTTGTCTTCTTGATCATGTCCTTTGCTTTACAGAAGCCTTTCAGTTTTAGGAGGTCCCATTTATTAATTGTTTCTCTTAGTGTCTGTGCTGCTGGGGTTATATTTAGGAAGTGGTCTCCTGTACCATTTTATTTTGTGTAAATGTCTTGCTTGCATGTATGTCTGTGCACCACATTCCTGCAGTGCCTGAAGAGGCCAGGAGAGGGTGTTGAATCTCCTGGAACTGAGGTTACAGATGACTGTGGCCTGTCTTTTGGGCTCTGGGAATCAAACTCATGTCCTCTGCAAAGTAGCAAGTAGCACTCACTCCTAACCACTGAGTTGTCTCTCTCTCAGCCCCTAAAATGCTTTAAGTTTGTCTGCTGCCCCCATAGAGTCTCACTGTGTAACTCTGGCTGTTCCGGAACTCACAGAGACCCAACTGTCTCTGCTCCCCGAGTGATTTAAAATTCATTAACTCTTAATCTTCTAAATTACACTCTCTGTGCAAGGTTAAGTGTGGGTGTTTTCTTCACAACCTTTAGAGATGTAACTTGAGAGCCACCAAAACGCCATGCAGACCCATCATGCAGAAACCTAAGTGTCAGGTGTGGTGGTGCTCACCCTCCATCCCAGGGCTGAGAAACCCTGTTTCAGCCAGCCAACCAAAACAGAACAAAACCCCACAGAACTTGTAATTACCTGCAAGAAGCCCATATTTGTCCTGTGGGGTGTACCTCACTCCTTCTTGGAGAACCCTTCTATTTAAACAAATTTAAAATTTTAAATTGCATGTGCATGTGTGTGGGTGTACCTGTGGAGGAGTAAGAACCGCTCTGAAAAGTTGGTTATCCCACCACGACATTGTCAGGGATTGGACTCAAGTCACCAAGTTTATGGGTAGGCACCTTTCCCTACTCAGTCATTTTGCTGATTCCATTTTTCCCCTTCCTTTCTCCCTCCCTTCCTCCCTGCCTCTTTCTTTCTAGGTTTTTGTTTTTGTTTTTTGTTTTTTTTTTTTTGAGACAGGGTTTCTCTCTGTAGCCCTAGCTGTCCTGGAACTCTCTCTGTAGACCAGGCTGGCCTTAAACTCACAGAGATCTACTTGCTTCTGCTTCCCGAGTGCTGGGATTAAAGGTGTGTGCCACTGTTGCCTGGTCCACTTTTCTATTTTTAATAGGTTTGCTTCATTCTTGGCTCACTCTAAATCTCATTCACCTATTGAAGCACAAATGAAGCCCAAATCCCGGTTTTGCTTTTTGAGAAATTTCTGAAATGCTACCAGTGCAGTATGGGGTGTTGTGACAATAGCTGGAGGAAATTTCAAATTGACTAGGGCTTAGAAATAGCGCTTAGGTGGTAGAATGCTTGCTAGTAAGCAGTAAACACTGGGTTCAGAACCACAAAAACTAAGCCACGTGGTGTACGGAATCCCAACAGGAGGGCCAGGGGTTCAAGCACATCCTTAGTCACAGAGGGAGTTGAGGTGAACCTGGGCTCTTCCTGATCTCAAATGGGACTAAGGAGAATATTGGCCGGCAGCTGGAAGTTATCTCGATGGGTTATCTAAACCTTTTCATCTAGGGTTTACGGCAGCTTCCTAGGTTTGACTTTGACACAAAGACATCAAGGCTGGGTTGAAAACTTTGTGATTCACAGGAGCCAGAGGAAAAAGGGAAGTTGGATGTGACTGGGTCATTGAAGGACTGAAAATTATCATATACACAGTGAAAATGTAAAAATCTGTTTAAACCTCAAAATCATATACATATATGTATATCTATGTAAATCTGCTCAGTCCATTTGTTATTTACATATATACATATCTGATACACACACATATATGTTGTTGGGGGCTGTATACCCCTGGCCCCTTGACTTTCTTTGCCTGGCTCAGACCCTTTGCCTGCTGGAGTGAACTGAGCAAAACAACTTGTTTACCTGTGCCTGCAGCTGCTCTGAGCACAAGACCCTGAGGGCAGGGGAGTGGGTTCTGGTGAGCCCTGCAGCTGAAAGATCCCGAGAGCTGGGGCGTGGTTATCAGTTAAGGATCCCTATATAAGCTTCCCTGGAACACAATAAAGTTGGCATTGTTGTATCAAGGATGACCCGAGTCCCTGTCCCATCTGTGTGTGTGTGTTTAAGTCTCCAGCCTAGTTCCCAGCTTGCGTTCCATCCTGTAGTGCAGGCACTACATATGTAGTTTTAAAAGGCCATGAATTTAAGACAGCAAGGAGGAAGGTATTTAGGAGTGGCTAGAGGGAAGAAAAGGAATAGGGGGATCATGTGGTTATATTTAATTTCAAAGAATATAAAAAGGTAAAAGAAATCTTGTTTAATTCATTTGTTTAGATATTAGAAAAATGGGCTAGAGGCGTGGCCCAGTTACCACATTAGTTAGAAGTCAGCCCATGGGCACAGATGAATTGCATTTTTACTGGAAAAGAATGTGAAGACGGAGCTGGGGATGTTTCTTCACTTTTAAGGTTATTTGTCTGGATGTAAATTCAGTCGATTTAAGGCAGATTTAAAATTAAGATTGTTTTAATTTTGTGCTTATGCACAGAATCTAAAATATGAGGCTACAAGGGTAAAACAGTTACACAGTGAGGTCAAGGCCAGCCTGGGCTACATAGGGAGCAGTATCTCAGAAAAAAAATAGTGATTGGTTACCGTTAAACTCTGGAGATGAATTAAGTATGACTGCAAGACCATTATGATTCAGGAACTAAAGACACTTGTCACTGAGTCTCTTGACCTGAGTTTGATCTCAGGATTCACGTGGTAGGCGAAGAGAACCCAAGGACACATCTCTGTCCTCTAGAGGCATGCTGTGGCATGTCCTGTCCCTGCACAAAGAAATAAAAGTAATAAAAAATATGAGCCCTTATCTGTTAGTTCAGACTTGCAAAACCGGAAATCAGCAGACAGGAGGGGTCTGTTCAGTGCTCCCAGGGCTGGGGACATAGCTGAGTTAGAGTGCTTGTCCAGCAGGCTAGAAGCCCGGCTTCCCCTCCCCACCCCATGAAACCGGGAAAGATGGACACACCTGCAGTTGCTCAGAAGGCAGAGGCAGGAGGATTAGGAGTTGAAAGCCATCTCTGAAGTCAGGCTAGGCTACATAAGACCTTGGCTTCTCAGAGCTTTTGGGGGACAGACTTAGGTATTCCTTGAGGCTGTGAAGTCATTAAGATCTTACACGGGAGTCCTGGGTGGCGACCAGAGCCACCAGGAGATGCCAGGTGCTGTCCATTCATCAGAAATAATGAGCAAAGCAGCTGTGTCTTATCAGACTGTCCCTCCAGAGTGTCAGATGGAGACCAATTAGCACAGGCAGGAAGCAACACAATTCTGCCTTTCCAAGCAAAACAGAAAGCGCTCCCGCCCCTCAGTGACAAAGTCGAGGCCAGGCCTCTCTACTTTTTTGGCTGTGTTCATCTTTTCTTGCTTCTGAGTGAGCTGGGAGCTAGTTCCAGGAAATTGACCAGGCTCCATCAGGTGAAGCGGAATTTTAATGACTGCTTTTGCAAACCCAAGGCTCTCCTACCTCCTTGCTAGATAAGTGAGCCGTGCCTCAATAAGACAAGGCTTAAACAATTTTTAAAAATAGGTTATTTCCTTATTTTTAAATTTAAAGTCTATGTTTCTTGAAACTGTGTGTGTAAGCTCAGCCATCAAGAAGCAGAGGCAGAAGAATCAGGCGTTGAAGGACAGCCTTGGCTACGTAGCAAATTCCAAGCCACTCTGGGCTATAAGGGATTCTGACTCAAAAAAGAAAAAAAAAAATGAATTTCACAGCTGGGGATTTGTTAGCAGCAAAACCCTTGCTTGCCTTGAATTTAATTCCCAACGCCACAAAAAAGAAACGTTAGGGACTGGCAAGATGGCTCGGAGGGTAAAGGCGCTTGCAGCCGGGGCTGACAACTTGTTTGATCCCCAGAACCCAGGTGAAGGTGGAAGGGAGAACAGACTCCTCAATTTGTTTTTTGACCTCTATACGTAACCCACTCCAATCAGACACACAATAATAATAATAAAATAAAATACTAATACAAAAATTATTAAAAGCCAATGAATCAGTAATATATGAAGGAGTAAGTCAATAGGCAGGTATATGAAGGAAGGCTGGGTAAATTAACATTTGCTGCTGCGCTTTGGTTCCGTCCACTCCGCCTCGCCAGAACTACATTTCCCAGAAAGCCCCGCGTGAGGAGGCATGCGCAGCGCTACTCCTGGGAGGCTGCGACGCCGAGTTTCACTCCGGCTGCCTCCCGCTCGGAGTCGGAGCTATAGTCGGGGGCTTCTTCCCAGGCCGAGCCGCAGCTGAAGCCGGAGATCGGCGGTCCTCTCCACCTATTCCCTCTGCTTCCCTCAGACTCGGTGAGCGGGACAGGCGGGCCACCTGCTGGCGCCCAGGCTGGGGTCCTGAAGGTGGGCGGGTGGGTGGGTTGAGGAGAAGGGGCTATTGAGACAAGCTGGGACCGGAAGGGGGCGGTCGTGCGGGTGAGGGAGGGCCGTACCCGCGGGGTGGGTGAGTCCTGGGGGTGCAGGGAGCATTGGGCTCCAGGGCACCGGGGTCCTGAAAGCGGAAAGTCGTTTTTGGAACGCTCTGGGCGTTGGGGACAGGGCTGGGTGTGGTGAGAGCCCTCTTTTTTTTTTTTTTTTTTTGCAGAGACGGGGGTCACCCGCCTGCCTGAGAGTTTGAGTCTTACAGGACCTGGAAGAGAAGGGAGGCTAGTGCTCTATCCTGGCTCCCCGAGGGGACAGTTTCGGTCCTGAGGGGGCTACATCCAGGCAGTAGTGCTCCACCACTGGCTGGGACTTTGGAGGCGTTTGCCTTTCCATTCTTGTTCTCTCTCAAACCGGGGCCCTGGGGCACTTGGGGGGAGTCTCTGTTTTGAAGCTCGGCTGAGGGTTGCCCGCGTTGGCTTTGCCTTCAGAACGGCACACATACGAATGTGAACAGAGACGCGTCATTTAAGGAACTCAGTTTCTACATGCCACCTCAGCCCCTTTATGGTTCTGGAGAGCCCCGGGATGTGGTGCAGGCTCACAATCGCAGCACTTGGGAGACTAAGGTATCAGGGTCTCGAGTTCAAAGCTTCCCTGGGCTATGTAGCAAACCTCTGTGTTAACCACCCCCCTTCCAAAAAACAAAAAACAAAACAAAACCAAAAGTGTTAGCTAGGTGTGGTGACTTATGCCTGTAATCTCCACACTTGTGAGGCAGAAGCGTGAGAATCAGGAGTTCCAGGCCAGCCCTAAGCTGTATACCGTGGCCCCTTGCTCAAAAAACTCAAAAAGCAATAGTTCTATAAAGTAGGAAAAAAAATAATCAGGGTTCACTTCAGCTACAGAGGTATGTAGGCCTTTTGTTTATTTACCATGTAAGTCTATATGGTAAACCCGTGGACTGGTTTCTGAAGTCCTCATATGGGTTTTTCTGGGAAAGGGTTTAGCTGAGTGGTCCGAGGAGGATTGTTATACCTTCTGCTCTCTGACCCCGCTATTGAAAAATAAAATGGTAATTTCCAGGCCCCGGCCACAGCACACGGGGTCCAACGTCTGTGCTCTCGTTTTCTCCTGCCGTTTCTCCGTTGAAGACTTAATCATCTTTTTGGCAAAGGTACCTCGGAATTGGTGTGGCTGAGTCAGCAAGCCCTTGAATTTGCCCGGTTTTTGTTGTTTGCCATTCATATCAAGATGAGAACTCAGACAAGTGATTGCTCCTGAAGATCTGGTGTCTCCACATCAAGAAGGGACAGTTTGGTGCCAGCCCTTTAAGTAAAAGGAGGTGAGAGCCGTGGGGTAATTTACCTTGTTGCTTTTGAAATCTGGTTTTCAAAAGAGAAAGTGGGTGTGGCCACTGAACGAAGACCTCAGTCCATACAGTGCTTGTCTGGCAAATGTGAGGATCCAGACTCGCTTTCTAGTGTGGCGCCTGCACTACCTGGAACCCTGGTCGGGCAAGGGTCTGGAGATTAAAAAACACACAGAGACGTGGGTTACTCTTGAAACAAGAATGCCAATTTTATTGTGTTCCAGGGCAGCTTATATAGGACTCTCTTTAACTAATGGCCACGCCCCAGCTCTGGGGATTTTTCAGCTGCAAGCCCACCAGAAACCACTCCTCTGCCATCAGGAACTTATGAGGGTCTTGCGCCCAGAGCAGCTGCAAGCATAGGAAAACAAGTTGTTTACTCTGGCAGCTAAGGGGTTATAGAAAATTCAGGGTCTGAGGGTCCGCAGTTCCCAACACTCTAGAACCAACGTGAAAAGCCTGGCACGGTGGTATGCACCTGTGCTAGGGAGGAGACGGGTAAATCCCTGGGGCTTGCTAGTCGGTCAGCCGGCTTTGCCTCTTGGGTGAGTGAGCAAGGTTGATGTGCTGCAGAAACTGTAGTCCAGCTCTCCTCTAGCCTTCCGGAGTATCCATGCATCTGTGCACACATGCACATAATGTTTATACGTATACACATAGAGACGCAGGCAGCATGGACGGTGGGCTTCGGGGGTTCCAGGAGCAAAATGAAGCCTGGGAGTTGGTTGTTGATCGCCAACTGTTGCAAATAAATTCGGTTGGCTTCTTGCCAGCACTGCTCTGTCTAACCGGTCTTAAAGGATGCTTCCTACTGAGGACATGCTTTATGGGCTGGGAGGCAACTTTGGGAGAGTGCTTAGCTAGCATGTAAGACTCCGGGTTCAAGCCCCAGCACTTCAAAACATTTTTTATCACTACTTTTTTAAAAAAATATTTCTCTCTGGTATGTATATGCTATGGTGCACGTGTGGAAGTGAGGGGACAGTAAGCAGGAGTCAGTTCTCTCCATCATCTGAGTTCTGGAGAATAATCAATTTTTACTTTATGTGCCTTGGTATTTTGCCTGCGTGTGTGTGTCTGTGTGAGGGTGCCAGATCTTGGAGTTACAGACAGTGGGGAGCTGCCACATGGGTGCTGGGAATTCAACCCGGGTCCTCTGGAAGAACAGTGGGTGCTCTTCACTGCCGAGCCGTCTCTCCAGCGCCCTTCTCCCCTTTTAAAAATTACTTGTTTATTTTTATTTAAGTTCTAGAGATCTGAATCAGGTAATTAGGATTGGCAGTGCCTTTACCTGCCGAGCCATCTCAGGCCCCACCCCCAACTTTTTTTTTTAAGAACACTTCCTTGCTGTATAAGCCCGACAATTTAAGTTCTACCCCCTGATCCCCTGGTGGGAGGAGACCGGATTCCTGAAAGCTGTCTCCTGACTTCTGCACACCTCCATTGCAAACACAGGCCTATGCTCACACAGTAATAGTAAATTAAAAGGAAAACATGCCTAACAAGGTGATGCATGCCTGTTACCTTACACTTGGAGACTTAGGCAGAACTGCAAGTTTGAGGTTAGCCTGGGCTATGTAGCCAGTTCATCCTTGCATGGTGTTACAAGCTGTAATCCTAGCATTCAGTAAATTGAGGATCATGAGTTTGGGGCCATCCTGGGATATGTAGTGAATTCTAACCCAGCCTGGGCTACAAAAACAAAACCAACAAACCTGTGCTTTGTAGGCTAGAGAAATGAGTCACTGTTAACTGCTTTTGAACTAAAAACGTTCATTTTTTTGTTTGCATAAACCTCTGGCAGGTGCCAGACAAGATCTCCTCCTTCTGGCATCTTCTTGGGTGGAAAGACAGACAGGCCAGTTAGTGACAAGGTGTTGTGATAGGTGTAGAGCTGAGGTGAGTCACACGGTGAATCCCCTTCAGGAGGAGGTAGGCTTCAGGGTCAGGAACGCTTCTGGAAGTGATGACCAAGGTGAGCTGCAAAGACGAGGACAGAGTGGGGAGGAAGCCTGGAAGAGCTCTCAGCATTTTCATAGTCATGGAGCTTCCAGGGCAGTGCTGTGCTGGCTAGGACAGGGAGAAGTGACTGTAGTGGACAGGCCCGGAATGCCGGCAGAAGGCGGAGTATATTTAGCGGGTTCAGAGGGCCTTGCCGATTGCTGATGGATTGTTATCCACAGATGTGTGTACACCAGAGCCCGGTCTACATTGTGATCCCGGTAACGCTCAGCCTTTGAGAGGTGGACTCTAGGAGCGGAGAAGATGGCTCAGTAGTTAAGGACACTTCCAGGTCTTGCAGATGACCCTAGTTCCCAGCACCCGTGTCAGGCAGCTCCTAACCATCTGTAACTCCAGCTCCAGGGGATCCAGTGCCCTCTTCTGGCCTCCGTTGTCAACCCTCCGGCGTATGGCATATAAACATACAACACACACCTGCATGTAAATAATAAAAAAAATTATGAGAGGCCATTAGCGTCAGAGCAGATTAATGCTGATCTTGTGCAATGGGTCATGCCTCCCTGAAATGATACAGTTCTGTGGAAAGTGGGTTGAGGAAGACAAAGCCACCCCCACATGCTTGGTAACTTCTGTGCCTGTTTCTCTATCTGTTTCCCTACTCAAAAACGCTGCTGCCATGTTTTAATGGACCCTCCGGCCATTACAGGGATGAGCCAAATAAATTGCTTTAGAGGCTGGGAATGTAGCTTAGTTAGTAGAGTGTGTGTCTACCTTGCTCCAAGCCCTAGGTTCCATCCGCAGCACTGCAGAGGCTGGTGCCACAACCCTGTCCTCCTAGCTCTCAGTAGGAGGAAGCAGGAGGATTAGGAAGTTCAAAGTCATCCTCAGGTACCTGATGAGTTCATGGCCAGCTTGGGGTACATGAGACTTTGTAAGTTTTTTAGCTTCTATGTTACTCACTCAACACCACAAATGTACACACAAGCTCTGGAGACTTACGATGTTAGCAGAGTTCCATGAAGGACAGAGAGCGCTGTAAAAATTCAGAACTGTTTTCTTTCTGTCGGGCACATCAAAGCATGCTGTTTAACTTGGGCCTTGGAACTGGGGTGAAACTCAGTGATAGAACAATTGCCTACAATCTGCCAGTGAGTACCTGGGGCATAGCTCAGTCATAGCGCCTTGCCTAGCATGGCAAATACATTTTAATTGAGAATATTGGTGAAGGTTGAGGAGTTGACCGGGTGGGTAAAGTACTTGTGCACAAGCTTGAGAAGGTGAGTTTAGATCACCAGAACCCACATGAAAAGTGGGTGTTCCAGGGCACCGCTCTACTCCCAGTGCTGGGAGCTGGAGGTGGGTAGTCCCAGGGGTTAGCTAGCCAGTTTGCTCTGCTGAATGGTTGAACTCCAGCTTCAGTGAGGGATCCTGTTTCAGGAAATATGGAGGCCAGCACTGGGAGAGGGCTCATAGGGAAAAGCACTTGCTACTCTCCTAGAGGACCGAAGTTCATTCCCCAGCACCCACATCAGGTGGCTCATAAAAGCCTGTCACTCCCACTCCAGAGAACCATCTTATGGCATCCATGGGTGCTCACACACAGACCTGGAGCCTGTCCTGGAACACTCTGTAGACCAGGCTGGCCTTGAACTCACAGATACCCACCTGTCTCTGCCTCCCAAGTACTGGGGCTAAAGGCGTGTCACCACTGTCCAGTGGGTGTCTTCCTTAACCCTCTCACTTCCTTATTTTTTTTGAGACAGGGTCTCTTCTGGAGCTCCCTGATTCTGGCCAGTGAGCTCCAGGGACCCTCCTGTCTCTGCCTTCCCAGCACTGGGATTGTATACCACTGTGCGTGAGGTTTTCACGTGGATTATGGGGAATGGGACTCTGGTCCTAATGCTTGAACAGCAAGCACTTAGCAGCTGAGCTTCATACGTTCTGAGGAGAACTAAGAGGCCAGCATGGAATGAAGCCATGGTTGCAGAGCTGGTGTTTGTTGTGTTAAAGAGATTTAAAAGAATATTAGGCTGTGTGTGTGAGAGAGACTGTGGATACACGTGCTTGTGTGTATGTGGGGGGGGGAGAGACAGACTGTAGTAGATACACGTGCTTCTGTGTGTGTGTGTGAGAGAGAGAGACAGAAACTGTGGATACACGTGCTTGTGTGTATGTGGGGGGGGGAGAGACAGACTAGTATCTACACGTGCTTTGTGTGTGTGTGTGTGAGAGAGAGACAGAGACTGTGGGTACACGTGCTTGTGTGTATGTGTGTGGGGAGAGACAGACTGTAGTATATACACGTGCTTCTGTGTGTGTGTGAGAGAGAGACAGAGACTGTGGATACACGTGCTTGTGTGTATGTGTGTGGGGAGAGACAGACTGTAGTAGATACACGTGCTTCTGTGTGTGTGTGTGAGAGAGAGACAGAGACTGTGGATACACGTGCTTGTGTGTATGTGTGTGGGGAGAGACAGACTGTAGTAGATACACGTGCTTCTGTGTGTGTGTGAGAGAGAGACAGAGACTGTGGATACACGTGCTTGTGTGTATGTGTGTGGGGAGAGACAGACTGTAGTAGATACACGTGCTTCTGTGTGTGTGTGAGAGAGAGACAGAGACTGTGGGTCCATGTGCCTGTGTGTGGACAGGGAAGCTAGACTAGGATGTCAGGTGTCTTCTGTTGTTGCTCTCAGCCTTATTTATTGCCTTGAGACAGGGTCATTGTCTGAACTGGGAGCTCGCTTCTGCCAGCCAGCCAGCCAGCCAGCCAGCTCCAGGATCTGCTATTTCCTGTGTCTGTCCCCATGCTGGGGTGACTGACATGTACAGCCATGCGCAGTTTTTTATATGTGTGTTAGGGACTCAGACTTAGGTCCTCATGACTGCTCACCCAGCTGCCATTTCTCCAGCCTCAGATTATTTTATTTTTATTTTAAAGTAAGAAGCTAATACTGTTTTACTTTAGGAACTATGAAAAATTGGGAGCTAAGAATAGGTGTGTTTCTCTGGCAGATTGTGTGATTAGCATATGAGTGACTGGGTTCTGTTCTCAGCACCAATTTTTAAAAATTATTTTGTATGTGTGTTTTTTAGTTTTTTCGAGACAGGGTTTCTCTATGTAGCTCTGTCTGTCTTGGAGCTTGCTGTCAACCATGCTGGCCTTGAATTCAGAGATCCTCCTGCCCTTTGCCTCTGGGAGCTAGGATTAAAAGTGTGTACCACCATTGCCTGGCGTGTATGGGTGTTTTGCCTGTATCGGTACCATGTGCATGCCCAGTGCCCATAGAGGCCAGAAAAGGGCTTTGGATCCCCTGGAACTGAATTCACTGATGGTTGTGAGTGGCCTTGTGGGTGCTGGGAATTGAGCCTGGGTCCTCTGGAAGAGCAGCCAGCTCTCTTAACCTCTCTCCAGTCCCTTTAGCACCCACTTTTAATTCTCTGGTTTTACTTTGTTTTGTTTGGTCTGGTCCTCAGGTTGAAAACCAGGGCTGTCTGCACACAAGGCAGTGCTGTGCCACTGCAAGTTCACAGCTCTTATTTGAAAAATTCATCCATTTGTGTGTGTGTGTTTGGTGTTTCAAGACAGGGTTTCTCTGTGTAGCTTTGGAGCCTGTCCTGGAACTCGCTCTGTAGACCAGGCTGGCCTCGAACTCATCCACCTGCCTCTGCCTCCTGAGTGCTGAGATTAAAGGCACCACCACTGCCTGCCAATACTTCATTCTTATTTATTGTATGTGTATGTGTGCTCGTGGTGTGAGTGCACAGATGTGGAGGGCAGAGGATGACTTGCAGGAACCTGTTCTCTCTCTCTCTCTCTCTCTCTCTCTCTCTCTCTCTCTCTGTCTCCCCCCCCTCCCCCATGTGACTTCCAGGGATCAAACTCAGGTCTTCCTGACAGGCCCCATTTTTTTAAAATCAGATTTTCTAATAAAGTACAACATTTCTTCATTAGTTTTGTACTCGAGATCTGACTTTTCCTGGCCTTCGGAGAGGCTTTCCCAGCCTCTGAGACATCTCTGCAGGTCTTTGTCTGCCTACAGGCCTGTTAGTCTGTCAGCAGCTTGGGTGTGGAGTTTTAGACCTGTGTTTCTTGGAAAGCACCTGAACTCGGAGCCAGCTTAAAAAACAGCTTGCAGGATGAAGTGGGTAGGGCTGACTGCATGTGGTAGCTCAGGCCTGTAATCCTTGCTCTTAGGAGACTGAAGTAAAGGGATTTTCTAGAGTTCCAGGCCAGCCCAGACTGTAGAGTGAGACTCTGTCTTATAAAATAAGGGGCTAGAGTGATGGCTCAGCTGTTAAGAGTGCCTGCTGCTTTTCCAGCGGATCCAGTTCCTAGCCCAGCTCACAGGTACCTGTAATTCCAGCTCCAGGGGCCTCTGACACCTCTGTGGGTACCTGAACTCATTGTGGCACACAATTAGAAACAAATAATAAAAACTGTAAAAGAGCTGGACATCATGGCTCATGCCTGTAACATCACTTGGAGACTGAAGCAGGAGAATTGCTTGGACTTCCAGGTCAGTTTGGGCTATGAGGCCTCACCCTGTCTAAAAGAAAGAAAACCCCATACAAGGGGCTGGTGGTCCATAGTTCAGTGGCAGCCTTGGGTGTCATCCCCAATATTAAAAGAACGTCCCATATTATGAGGTGCTTATATTGTTTCCAAATTGAGGCTTTTCCCCAACAGCCATTAGTGTAATTTCCATAATTAAGAAAAACCCCTAAATAGCTCCACCATTAGGTGCTGAAACAAATTAGGTTTTTGAAGCACAACTGTGCTGGCTGGGGCTGTGGTAGCGAAGGCACGTCGACATAGCGCTGCAGTGTGCATGACGCAGGGTTCAGGGCAAGCTGGTGGGCATGGTTAGGCACCAGCTCCAAGGGCCCAGGCCCCCAGAGTAGGTGGGTCTCCCCCTTTATTATATTCATTTATGTTTGTATGTACATGTGTGCGTGTGTCACGGCTTGTGGGTGGAGGTCATAGGACAACTTGCAGGAGTCCTCTTCTAGCATGTGGGTTGTGGGGATCATACTCAAGTAGCTGGGTTAGGTGGCAGTTATCTACCTGTTCAGCCACCTCACTAGCCCTTTCTCCCCCTTCGACCTGGGGTTTCAGACCCTTTTTGTTGAGGGACATTTGAAGTTTTATTGTCCCATATTGGATACTTGCTGTCCCCTCAAAGATACTGAGTCTAGGATTTGCAGGTCCCCTTGATTGTGGCCTCTGTGCTAAAGGCAACAGGAGGGTGGAGTCACTTCCCTTGTGATGATGTGGGCCAGAGGGCTCAGGAGGATTTGCATGCTTGCTTAATGAGACACCAGCAGAATCAATGGCTGAAGGCTGGCAAACGCTTGGAATTTTCTGGAACTTGCTAGAGTCAACTGTGTATGGCTGGGCATGAGGTCCTTGCAAACATAGAAAGCTTGTTATGAGGTGAGCCTGGCCAACCATGAAGGTGGTGGTAGACCCAGTATCTACTGTGGCCTCACACCTTCATGGAAAGCTGGAACCAGCATTGCTGACTGTACCCTGGTTGTTGGCAAAGCTCTGTGAGTTGGTTCATCTGGGGATGGACAGAAATGTTGGAACATACTTGTGAGCTGGTGATACTGTCGGCCCTGGCTGCCTAAGCTGTGAGTGACATCCTGGGAGTCACAGGCTCTGAAATCAACCCTCTGGTGTATGCCTAGGCTAGGTTATAGGCACTTTTAATCGTAGATTCTGAGCTGAGTCAACTTTGCCCAGAGCACCTCCGGTCTCATCCTCAGGCAGTGTTTGGGCCTTTGTTGGAGGCCTTGACTACTTGGTGGCAGTCTGGCACCCGGAGTTACGCTCCTGTCTTCACAGGCCTGTTGCACTGCCTGTGTTTGCATACTGTGGTCTCCCTTCCCTTTGCTACCTGAAGGGTGTGCACATAAGTAAACAGCAGAAGTACCAAAGCCTGCAGCTGCCATCTGCCCTTACCTGGTGCTGGTGGGTACTTTGTAAGCTGAGTGTTTATTGGTTTTTTGGAAGCATCCTGTCCTCTCATGTGACCCAGGCTGACTTTGATCCTCCTGTGTTCCACTACACCCAGCTTTAATTTTTTTTTTTTGTTTGATGTCAAGGAGTCTTAGTCCTTTCCCCACCTTAGTTTTTGAGGCAGTGTCTCTCACTGAACTTGGAGCTCACCTCTGTTTCATTTCAACTAGACCAGCTGGCCTGCAAAGCTGAATCTGCCTGTGTGTGTCCCTCCAAGCCTGGGTTATAGGCACATTATTTCCCATGGATTCTGGGCATCTGAACTCAGGTCTCTTCTGTTTGCATTGCAAACACTTCACCCACTAAGCCATCTTGACAGCCCTTATTTCTTCCTTCCTTCCTTCCTCCCTCCCTCCCTCCCTCTCTCCCTCCCTCCCTCCCTCCTTCTTTCCGAGATAGTCCCTATATAGTCCAGGCCAGTCTCAAACTCACCTTGTTCTGCCTCAGCCCCCATAGCTCTGGACTCTACAGGCATGGGACACCACATGTGGGTGGGGCGGGTGTTCTATACGGTCTGACTTAGTTCCTATGAAAATCACTTAACATAAATGCCAACATCTCCATGTTCTATATGAAAGAAGGCAAACAGAGTGAGGGCTTCTAGAGACATCAGAGCCTGTGCCTCTTTGTTTTGTCCCTTGGACCTTTAGAAGTTTTGAAGGGTAGGAGAGTCTAGAAGCTCCAGTGTCTGTTGACATATGACCGAGCAAAGTCTCAGTTCCTGTGAAACTGGAAAGAATTTGACAGGAGCTTAGGGAGCTGGTTGTGGGAATCAGGACACTCAAGAGACTTGTCAGTTCAGGGTCCTAGAGCTGGTGCAGGAGTGAGGACGAAGAAGTGTGCCCTGGCAGAGCTCTCGTGGGACAGCTGTGGGCACATCATGACGTCATTGCCTAATGTCTCCAGCTGTGTTTTAAGCTAGCGTGTATGGAATGCCTGCTTGGTGCTGGCCCTACAGCTGTGAACAGGGCATTGGTCTGCTGTCATCTGATGGGTGGGAAGACACAAGGCAGGGTTGTGTCTGTATGTGTTCCTGCTCAGTAGAGTTCTGGTTGTGTGGAGGGTGTGCAGGGTCATGAGCTCATGTGACACCGGGGGATTCTAGGCAGGCAGGCAGTCTACCATAGAGCCCCGCCCCCTGAGTCACACAAGTTGAGCATGAAGGATGTCAGTTCTCAGGAGAAGATGGAATGGAAAGAAGGAGCAGAGTGTCCCTGGTGTAAACAGAAGCCAGTTGGCTGCTGAGCAAGGCACAGGTGCAGGGAGGGGCTGGGGAGACAGCCAAGGGACACTTTAGTTTTTTTTTTTTTATCTAGGGTTTCTTGTGGTTGGTGATAGTCCCTTAGCTGTTTGTTTTGTTTTAGTATTGGTTTTGTGTGGTATGTGTGTGCATGTGCACGCAGAGGTCAGAGGAGGACTGGGATGTCTTTTAATCATTTTCCTCCTTACTGTTAGGAGACAGGGACTTCCACTGAACCCGAAGATTGCCATTTTGGCCAGGATAGTCCATAACTGTGGTTACAGATACACGAAGCATGCCCAGCTTTTCTGTGGGTCCTGTGGGTTTAAACTTGGGTCCTTAATTTGTATAGCAAACTGTTCTTGTCCATTACCCATTTCCTGTGTGTAAGTCCCACTAAAGCTACTGCCCCTGGGTGTCCTGAAGTCCTTGTTCCTGAGCCTCAGAACATCAAAGAGGACAGTATAGTAGGTGCTACTCTATCTCACAAATAAGGCTTGAATTGGGAACTGTGGGGCTCTTAAACAAATGTGCAGGGTCATCGTGGCCTTCTCCACAAGGATTCGGGGTGACTCCTTATCACCCTGTGTCCCAGGGGCATGGCTCAGCAGTAGAACAGAGAGGAGCCAGGATGTGTGACGTGTGCAGGTCTTACATTCTATCCCCGCATGTGAATAAAGGAAGGAAAAACTCTGAGCTGAAAGTAGTTAATCAGAGGGGATGACTGGGTAGTGATCAGCACCCCCTTTCCCAGTGCCCCCTATCCTGGAATGTTTGCTGAAGTGGAGTAAACAACGGAATGTCTAATTATGTCTGCTAGAGCAGAGATGGGGATCAAGAGTTAGTTCATGGTACTCTCAGGATGGTATAGAGAAGTTGGTTCTCTTTGGCTGCCTAACAAGGTCCCCAATGTGTGTAACTGCTGTGTCTTGTTTCCAGGTCCCTTGGAGGTGCTGGGCAATGAACTTGAGCCTGCAACCCAGAGTGGTCTGAAGTCTTCAGGAAAGCAGAAGATGGCCATGGCCCCAAGCTCGTCTCTGCCGCAGGTGTACCCTAGCCCTGTGGTGGTGGCTGTGTGGGAATGGCAGGATGCATTTGGCACTTGGCACCCCTACAGTGCCACTGTCTGCTCCTTCATTGAACAGCAGTTTGTCCAGCAGAAGGGCCAGCGTTTTGGACTGGGGAGCCTGGCCCACAGCATCCCCTTAGGCCAGGCTGACCCCTCACTGGCCCCTTACATCATCGACCTCCCCAGCTGGACTCAATTCCGCCAGGATACAGGTAAGACCTGTCTGCCTCTGGCACAGTGCTTGGCTTTGGGCTGGGTACCATGCTAAGTTTTAGGTTTATGGTTGTGACTGACACACCTTCCATCCCTACTCTTAACATGAACGCATCTGATAGGAGCTTCCAGGGCTGGGAATGTAGCTCAGTTGGTGGAGTGCTTACCTAGCACGCAAGAAGCTCTGGGTTCTAGCCCCAGCACTGCAGAGACCCAGCGTTGAGTATATGCCTGTAATTGAAGCCTTCTGGAGGTGAAAGCTCAACGGTCAGGAGTTCAGGGTCATCCTTGACTGTATAGTAAGTTCTAGGTTAGGCTAGGCTACACGGAATCTTGTCTCAAAAGAAACCAGCCTTACCTGGAAGAAATGAACCTCGTAGTAGTAACAGATGTGTTGGGAACTCATGGGGAGGCTCTCCTGGCTTCTTCCTCCTTCAGCAGGCTGGCTAACATGGATTTAGGATACCATAGTAGTTGAGAGAGTTTTGTGGTGCTTGCCTGTAGTTCCAGTACTTGGGAGGCTATGAATGGAGGATTTATAAGAGTTTAAGACTAAACTGTCTTAAGGGGAGGACAAATAAAAAGCCTTATTGAATATGAGCCATTTTTGACAAGTAAGCTGCTAGCCTCTCTTAGCATAGAGGGTGAGCCCTTGTTCTGTGACTTGGTCCTTTGGTGCCCTTTGCCTTGTGTCCTCTATACCCTACAGAGTAGAGTTTGCCAGTCTCTGAGTCACATAACAGTATGACCGTATACCCACAGTGTGACTGCATACCTACAGTGATGATGTTGAGTTATTCGGGGAAAAGAACTGAGGCTGGGGATGTATCTCAGTAGAACACATACCTAGAATGTGTGAGGTCCCTGGGGTCCATCTTCAGCAACACAGACTATATACACCTCAGCCACATGTATACAATAGGTGCATATGCAGACATGTACAGACATATACACAGACACAAACATACTCAAAAATAATACATATGCACCATGGACACACCACTGCCTAAAACATTATCACAGACAGATGGCGCACATATGCCATAAACACATGCACACAGAGAGATATCCAGACATACACACATACAGATGTACATACACACACACAGGTGCAGACACACAGACACAGCATGCGCACACCACAGACACACACACATGAAGATATAGATACTTAGACATATACAATCACACAGACACAGTCATCCATACAAAACACAGAAGCACACAGACATCTATTCCCACCTTGGACTTACAGACAGGTCCACACATACAGAGGCATGCACACACACATGCCCACAGAAAGGGGTGTGGTGGTGCACACTGCAGTGTCAGCGTGTGGAGTAGCAGGAACATTTTCATTTATGGGTCCTGATCCTTCTCCACAGGCACCATGAGGTCTGTGCGCAGGCACCTGTTCTCACAGAATTCTGCCCCAGGCCAGGGCATTGTCTGGGAGTGGCTGGGCGATGACGGATCCTGGATCGCCTATGAAGCTAGCGTCTGTGACTATCTGGAGCAGCAAGCTGCCCGGGGCGTCCAGGTCGTGGACTTGGCCCCACTGGGCTACAACTACACCATCAACTATGCCACCCTAACGCAAACCAACAAGACTTCCAGCTTCTGCCGGAATGTGCGACGCCAAGTGGGGCCAGGTTATCCAGTGACTTCAGTCATTGCTCCCCCAGGCCACATGGGACTCGTCTGTTCTTGCCAACAGTGCCTCCATGGTAGTGGAACTGGGCCTGTGTCGGGTCGCTACCGCCACTCCATGACCAACCTGCCTGCGTATCCTGCCCCCCAAGCACCCCACCGGACCGCCACTGTCTTTGGGGCCCACCAGGCCTTTGCCCCATATAATAAACCTTCACTGTCTGGGGCCAGGTCTGCACCCAGGCTGAACACCACCAACCCCTGGGGCGCAACACCTCCCGCTCCAGGCAGCCAGTCCTTGTTTCACTCCAGCCTCTCCCACCTGGGGCCACAGCTCCTGCCCTCAGGACCGTCCACCTCCAGTGGAGCCAGGTACTTCACAGTGGGAACTTCCCTTTTATCCATGTGGAAAGCCTCTCCCCCAGCCTTGCACCTCCATGCCTGCTTGTCCCTGGTGTCTTGTCTCTTCCAAGTCCACGTGTGCTGAGGCTCCTTGGCTTTCCAGTATGGCATCCCATAGAGCTTCCAAACCATGGCATGTTGACCATTGAGTCCTGATAGCCTGGGATAAGCAGACTTTTTATTCTTTCTTGTCTTTTCTTTTTTAATTTAAATGACAGGGTGTCATGTAGCTCACATTGGCCTCAGAATTCCTTGTATAGGCCGCGTGGTGGCAGCGCACGCCTTTAATCCAGCACTTGGGGGACAGAGGCAGGTGAATCCCTGTGAGTTCAAGGCCAGCCTGGTCTACAAGAGCTAGTTCCAGGACAGCTAGAACTGTTACACAGGGAAACCCTGTCTCAAAAAACAAAAACAAAAACAAAAATTCCCTCTATAGCCCAGGATGATCTCAAACTTGTGATTCTCCTGTCTCTACTGCTCAGGTACTAGCGGATCAAACCCAAGTCTTTTTGCATACCAGGCAAACGCTTTATCAACTAAACACTGCCCCAACTCTATTTTTCAAAACAGACTCGTTCTGTAGCCCAGGCTGACCGAGAACTCTTGATGTAACTGGGGCTCGCCAGGAATTTTGAACAAGCTTCCTGCCTCAGCCTCAGTGTTGGGGAGTCAGGAAATCTCGTGTGAGTTGATGCTCTCCTGCCATGTGGGGCTGGGATTGGACTCCAGTCATCTGGCTCTGGTGTTTTGTTTTTCTTTATTCTGTTTTGTTTTTAGAAAAAGTCTCCCTGTGTATTCCAGCTGGCCTATGGTTCTTCCTCTTCATCCTTCCTCCTCCTGTATGTTAGGCAATCACTCTACCATCCCCGCACCTCCACCAAAGGGGGAAAAAGTGCCTGGGGTGTGGCTCAGTGGTAGAGCCCCTGCCTAGAATCCCCCAGTGAGGGGCTGGGGTGTGGCTCAGTGGTAGAGCCCCTGCCTAGAATCCCCAGTGAGGGGCTGGGGTGTGGCTCAGTGGCAGAGCACCTGCCTAGAATCCCCCAGTGAGGGGCTGGCAATATGGCTCAGTGGCAGAGCACCTGCCTAGAATCCCTCAATGAGGGGCTGGGGTGTGGCTCATTGGTAGAGTCCCTGCCTAGAATCCCTCAATGAGGGGCTGGGGTGTGGCTCAGTAGTATATTACCTGCCCAGCATGGTGCCTGGGTGTCCGCCAGCACCCTAAGAATAGCCGTTGTTCAGGGCACATAGAGAGGCACTGAAGCTGGCCTGCGTGTGCGGGGAGAAGGGAGGCCGTGAGGAGGGGTCTACTCAACCAGTGATAGAGGGCCTGGATCGGTGTCTTCCAGGGTGTCTCTAGAGCTGGGGTATGTGTGTCTGTCTCCTCTGAGAACTGGGAGTGCAGACAGGTGTCACTGAGTCCTGTACAGTCCTGTACTGTACTGAGTCCTGGGGACTCAGGATAGTCAGACTTTCCTCCTGTTATGGGGCTCCTGTTGGTTGGTTGGAGGCTGTAAGGCTCCAGGAGGCGGTGCCCCTCTCTCCAGTCACTCATCTTTCTGCGTGGGGTTGGTCTTGAGGGATGAGCCTCGAACACTGAAGCAGAGTTTCAACATTTCACAGGTTATTTTGAGGTAAATCATCCTCTTCCTGTCTTCCTTCTCCTCTTCACCTCCTCTTCCTCTTCTGCTCTTTTTCTCCCGACCCTCCCTGCTCCTTCACTGTCTTCTCCCTGTTCCAAGCAGTATCTCACTCTTTAGCCTAGCCTGGCCTAGAATTTACTGTGTAGCTCAGGCCGTCCTCGGATTCTGGCTCCTTCAGTTCATGAGTGCCGGATTGTAGGTGTGAACCTCCAAGCCCTGCTGAGGCAAACTCTTAACTGGGGACTCAGGATAGTCAGACTTTCCTCCTGGTATGGGGCTCCTGTTGGTTGGGGTCCCTTCTCTCCGTTTACAGGCCTGGAGACACTGCTAGGACTCTGGCGGGCCAGGCATACAATGGAGGAGGTCACTGGGCCAGCTTGTTGCTGCTGGACAAATGCTTCCTGTTGCTACTTGCCGGGTGGCAGGAGCCAGGAGGAACTGGGCTAGCCTGCTGTGTTAGTTGGGCCGCCTCAGAGCAAGCAGGTATAAGCCCCTGTGCTTCCGTGTTCCCTCAGGCTTTTCAGGAGCTGGGAGGGGCGTCTTTTCACTTACAGGGACCTAGCCAGTCTGAACAAGCAAGTGTTTATTCATATCTCTTTAAGTTACATGTATATATTTTGTATATGTGCGAAGGTTGGTGTGTGCTCATGGAGGTCAGAGGACGACCGGTAGGTCCTGGGGATTGCCCTCGGGTCCGCAGGCGTGGCGTCATGTTGCCAGGCTCTGTCTGGCCTTCTGCAAGCATGCTGCTCTGATGGGTTGTAGACCTTGGGGCTTAACTTACCCCCTGATCTCTTCCCTAGCTGGCCCTGGACGAAGGCAAACATTTGGCCCCTCTTTCTCCCCAGGGGCTGTGGTAACAAGTCTCAAAGCCGAGGAAGGCCAGCAGCATTGGGTGAGAGTTTGCAGCACCCAGACTGTGAGCAAGTGACTTCCCAGGCTTTTGTGGAAACTCAAACCCTTTTGATTTTGTTCTTAAAACACGTACAGTTTCCACCGTCCCTTTTTGCTCAGTCTGGGTGAAACTGCCCGTGCCCCCCCCCCCGGGAACGTGCATTCCAGACAAAGCCGTATCATTGTACCTGAGCTTCTGGATATAACTACATTTCCTCGGAGCTGGAGTTTCATCCCTTTAAGCAGCAAAATGTGCTCTCAGGAGGGTGCTGGAAAACTTTCCAGAATGTGTCATGCTCACGCCTGTCTCTGTAATGCAGGGCGGGACAACTTGCTTAGTGTTTTGATGAAGGGTGGTGGCGAGGCCTGGCAGCTTTGAAACATTAGCCAGGTGTGGCCAGCCTGTACCCACAGGCTTCATCTGGCTGAGGGTAGCCATGAATGTGGCCTAACATGTGGTTGCAAACTTGTGTAAGACAAGAATATATGTGTGCTGTGGGCACATGAAAGCCGGGAGTCAGCCTTGGGTGTCCTACCTCAGGACCTGTTCACCTTGTTTTTAAAAAGATTAAAATAAATAGGTGTATAACGATACGTGGTGTGAGTGCATGTCCCAGGAGAAGGTGTCGGATCCCCTGGGAATGGAGTGCATGTCCCAGAAGAAGGTGTCGGACCCCTGGAAATGGAGTTACGGATGGTTGTGAGCCACCACGTGGGTGCTGGGAATCAAATCTGAGTCCTCTGGAAGAACAGCTGGTGCTCTTAACCATCTTTCCGGCCCTTGGCTGTAGTTTTTTTTATATTAATTTTGTTCATTTATTTTATGTGTGTGCTTACCACACTGTAAGTGTAGAGCCAAGAGCGGCTCATGGGAGTTGGTTCTCTCCTTCCATCATGTGGGTGCTAAGGATCCCTTCATGTCCTCAGGTTTGGCGCCTGGGCCTTTACCCACTGAGCCACCTCACCCTGCCCCCCACCAGCCCTCCCCACTTACTGAGACAGGGTTTTGCTGTGTAGTCTGGTGCCTTGGACTGTGTGTAGCTCAAATTGGCTTGAACTGCTGGGCTTACAGCACCCACACCCAACAGCATCTGCCCTGTTCTGCTGCTCTCAGGCCCCCCCTCCCCCCGCGATGAGAACGTCTTCGGGTCACCAGTGTTGATCTGCATCCCTGGTTCTCTTGTCCTCTTTGTGTGTTGCACGTCCAGAATTTTTCTTTATTAAATTTTTTTTCTTGCCGGGCGGTGGTGGCGCACGCCTTTAATCCCAGCACTCGGGAGGCAGAGGCAGGCGGATCTCTGTGAGTTCGAGGCCAGCCTGGTCTACAAGAGTTAGTTCCAGGACAGGAACTAAAAGCTACGGAGAAACCCTGTCTCGAAAAATTAAAAAAAAAAAAAAATTTTTCTTTTTTGGCTTTTTGGGACAAGGTTTCTCTGTAACAACCCTGGCTGTTGTGGAACTTGCTTTGTAGACCAGGCTGGCCTTGAACCCACAGAGATCCACCTACCTCTGCCTCTCGGGTCCTGGGATTAAAGGTGTGCGCCACCATGCCTAACTTAATTAACTTATTTTTGAGACAGGATCTCACTGTGTAGCTCTGGCTGTTCTCACTGTGTGGTTCAGGCTTGCCTCAAATTCACAAGAGTTCTCTCTGCCTCTGCCTCCTGGGATGAAAGGCATGCACCACTATGCCCAGCTATTGTAAAATATTTTTCATTACATTTGTGTGTGTGACGCACACATGCACAGACATACATGTGCCATAGCACAAGCACGGGGATCAGAGGACAGATTGTGGAATCCAGTTCTCTTCTCCCACCACAGGGTCCTGGGTCAGGCCTTCATCAGGCATGCAGAGGGTAGGGCTCTTTACCTGCTAGGCCACCTTGCTGGCCCCTGAATTTTCCTTCGCTCCAGTGCTGCTGTAGAACTTTCAGTTCAGTGAAGGCCCTGGGAACTTGTCTGTCTTCTGCTCCTGGAAGACGTGGGGGGCTTGTCTTCAGATATTTATATTGGGCTTTGGATTAATTCTACCTACCACTCTGTATAAAATGGAAGCCCTGGAGTGAGACTTGGCATGTCCACCTTGTAGTATGTTGAGCCTCAGAGACTCTTCAGTGTGTCCCGATCAGTGCTGAATGCAGCCCAGGTCCAGCGTGGAGGATGGGCGACTTGGGATTTCCTTCTGCTTCTCCTCCTGTGTCAAGGTCTGTTAAGTAGAGTATTGAAGTCAGGATGGGGCGGTGGCTCCATGATTAAAGCACTTGATTAAGTGTGAAGATGGGGTTCAGAGCCCCAGAAAATCACATAAATGTCTGGGGGGTGTGGCAGTCTTCAGAATTCCACCTCAGAAGGGGAGATAAGGTCCCCAGAGCAAGGGGGCCGGCAAGCTCATATTGGTGGGCTCTGGGTTTGATTGAGAGACCCTTTCTTAATGAATAAGGTAGAAGACAGTTGAGGATGGTGCCTGATATGATGTCTATGTGCCTCCACATACATACGAAAACATGCATGCGCACATGTACATACCAACACAAACTCAGAGTCCCTTATCTCATATTGGTGTGGAGTCCAGCTTTCTCCATTTGTGTCTCTGGTGAGGAAAGCCCTGGGAATGGGGTGGTGGCCAGGGACCACATCTCTAGAATCGTGGCTCTCTCCTTTAGACAACTTTCTCTTGTTGGGAAGTTGTATGGTCTCAAACTTTGATTTTTATGGCCTTTTTTTAAATAAGTTTATTTTACACCCCAACTGCTGTTTCCCCTCCCTTCTCTCCTTCCATCCCCCGCTTTGTTCCCAGCCCCCAATCCACTCCTCCTCCTCTTCTGTTTAGAAAAGGGCCGGTCTCCCGTGAGTGTCAACACATGGCATAGCAAGTTGTAAGACTAAGAACCTCCTTCTGTACTTAGGCTGGGCAGAGTGACCCAATAAGAGGAGTAGGATCCCAAAAGCCAGTCAGAGTCAGAGACAGCACCTGTTCCCACTGTCAGCGTGCCACAAGAGAACCAAGCTACACAACTGTAACATACATGCAGAAGACCGAGGTCAGTCCATGCAGGCTCCCTGGTTGTCAGTTCAGACTCTGAACATCTGTGAGCCCAGGTTAGTTAATTCTGTGGGTTTTCTTGTCGTGTCCTTGACCCCACTGGCTCCTACAATCCTTTCTCCTCCTT
The DNA here is from genome assembly GCF_018167655.1 of Microtus oregoni. NCBI lineage: Eukaryota > Metazoa > Chordata > Mammalia > Rodentia > Cricetidae > Microtus > Microtus oregoni. The sequence goes on along the minus strand of NW_024543062.1, from coordinate 7,944,075 downwards.
CTGGTATTGATTCAGGGCTCAAGTTCATTGCTGTCTGGAGAGGTGGCGGGTGAAGGGCATGTTTTGTTGTATGTATGAATGCATGCATGTATGGATGTGTTTATTGGGAAACAGGGTCTTGCTGTGTGACCTGACTAGCTTGGAATTTACTATGTAGCTTACTCTAGTCTCAAACTTGGGGTGCTCCGCCTGCCTCTGCTTCCGAAAAGCTGGCTTTGCAGGTGCATGGCATCGTGCTCTTCTGGGTGCCCTCCCTCTCACACAGAGTATCTGAGTAATTTACATCACAGATCATCCCGTTCCCAGAGAGGAGAGGTGAGACCAGCCTGCAATGGTGGCATGCATCTGTGATCCTGACACTTAGTTTGAGGACAGCCTGGGATACATATCTAAGGAAACGGGGGCATGTCGTCTGGGGCTGTAGTTTAATTAGAGTCTTGCCTAAGAAGGCCTGGGTTTAATCTCCAGCACTGTAAATGGCAACCCTCCAGAGTTGGAAACTGGGTCAAGATCATCTTCGGCTACTTAGGGAGTTCTGGGCCAGCTTGGGCTGTTACCATAGCTGAAGGGAAAAATAAGGAGAAAGGTAGAAACAGGCCCAGGGAGGGTGGAGTTTACATTGACTGACAGCAAGTCAGGTAACATCAATACCTCAGCCCAGTTCTTTGACTGTCACAGAGCCCCTCTCAGTGCACCCCAGCTACCCTTCCTTCCTCCCTTCCTCCCTTTCTGTCTTCAGGCACACCAGAAGAGGGCACCAGATCTCATTACAGGTGGCTTTGAGTCACCGTGTGGGTGCTGGGAATTGAACTCAGGACCTCTGGAAGAACAGTCAGTGCTCTTAACCTCTGAGCCATTTCTCCAGCCCCCAAACCATCATTCTTTTTGGGTTTAGAGTAGAGGGGACAGGAAGTCCCTTCACATCAGGTTATCTTATTTGTAGAGAACATTCATGAGATTCAAATAAAACTTTCTTGCCTTTTTTTTTTCTTTTTGTTTTTTTTAAGATAGGTTTCTCAATGTAATTCTGGTTATCTTGGAACTTACTCTGTAGCTCTGGCTGTCCTAGAACTCACAGAGATCCGCCTGCCTCTACCTGCTGAGTGCTGGAATTAAAGGCGCGTGCCATGACCTCCTGGCAAATAAAACCTCTCTCATTGCCCAGGCCAGCCAGGGAGCACTGCTGTGTTAGACCCTGTAGGAGGCCTTCCCCCAGTCCAGCTCTGGTTGGGCATGTAGCTTCCCAGCTGGATGAGGTCACCAGCAGCTGTAGCTTCTACCCTCCAACTTCTGTGATCTGTGGCTGTCTCTGGAGCTGGGCTAGGGCAGATGCTGGAGGCTATACTGGGCTGGTACGCACATGGCTGTACAGGAGCCTGATAGTGCCTCTCGGCTGTGCCTGAGCGCCTTCCAAGTTCTGGGCTGGGCCAGTGAGTGTGACCCCACGGGAAGGTTTTGTAACCTTCACATTTCATCACCAGAATGGGCAGGGATGCATGGAAAGGCCCGGGAGGCCCCAGGAATGGGAAGGAGGAGGCGCTGGCAGGAACTCAGGCCTTTGGCCAACTCTTCTTGAAGAACTCTGTCCCAAACCATAATGGCTTGCATGTGGTGGTACCATGTGATATCTATGGAGCCGTCTCCAGCCTACCCTAGCCTTCTTTTTGAAGCCCCACCACACTAGGCTATCTTATTTGTAGAGAATTCAATTGTTTGTTTTGGTTTTTGAGACAGGGTTTCTCTGGGTAGCCCTGGCTATCTTGGAACTCACTTTGAGGAGCAGGCTGGCCTCAAACTCAGAGATCCACCTGCCTCTGCCTCCTGAGTGCTGGGATTAAAGGTGCATACCACTACCAACTGGCAAATAAAACCTTTTATTGCTCAGGCCAGCCCTGGAACAGTACTCTGTTTTAAACCATGTAGGAGACCTTCCCTCAGCCCAGCTCCATTTATTTTGTATTAGGGATTGAACCCAGGGCCTCACTTCAGTTAGGCAAAGCTTTACCAATGAGCTGTGTCCACAAGTCTGTTTTTTTTATGTTGGTGTATGTATTTTGTGTGTGTATACATTCATATGTACACACACTTGTATGTGCTTATCCATGTACACCTGGCGGTCAGAGGTAACTTTCGGGAGTGAGTCCTCTCCGCCATGTCAGACTTGATCTCAGGTCATTAGGCCTGTCAGCAAGTGCCTTTACCCACTGAGCCATTTCTCAGGTTCCATGTCCTCTTTTTACTTTGAAACAAGGTCTCAGTGTGTCGTCCAGGCCGGTCTTGAACTTGGTGCCCCCACCTCAGTCTCCAGAATAATTGGGCTGACAGGCCTGTATCACCAGGTCTGCCTGTTGTTGCTTTTTGAACATGAGGAATGAGAACCAAATGAATAACTTCGATCATAGTCACTGTGGTAAACTCCACTCACATTTGTGGAATATGTGTTTGCATATGTGTTCATGTGTGTACATGCATGTTGAAGTCGACATGTACTGGGTGTCTTCTCGTGCCACCTTTTTGAATTTACTTATTATTATTTTGTTTGTATTTTCGAGACAGGGTTTCTCTGTGTAGTAGCTCTGGCTGCCCCAGAACTCATTCTTGTAGACCAGGCTGGCCTCAGGCTCAACAGAGATCCACCTGCCTCTGCCTCCCAAGTGCTGGGATTAAAGGTGTGTGCCACCACCACCCAGCACTAATTGCTTATTTTTATTTTCATTGTCCTGGAACTTGCTGTGTAGACCAAGCTTGGCCTCAGACTCAAAGAAATCACCTGCCTCTGCCTTCCTCCTCCTCCTCCTCCTTTTTTCTTTTTTTAAACAGAGCCTATCCCTAAACCTGGAGCTCAGCGATTAGCTAGACTGGCTGGCCTGCAAGCCCTGAGGATAAATCAGTCCCTCATGTTTGTATAGTAAGCTTTTACCCTCGGACCATCCCCTCAGGCTCTAGAAATTTCATTTAAAGTTTATTTTGTGAGCACTGGAGTGCCACAGTGGATAAGAGCAAGGCTCTTGAGTTTGTTTCAAAAAAACCTGTTGGGTGGTGGTGGCGCACGCCTTTAATCCCAGCACTCAGGAAGCAGAGGCAGGCAGATCTCTGTGAGTTCGAGGCCAGCCTGGTCTACAAGAGCTAGTTCAGGATAGGCTCCAAAAGCTACAGAGTAAACTCTTGTCTCAAAACAAAACAAAACAAAACCCTTAAAATTTTGATTTTTGTTGCAGTGCTAAGGCTAGAACCCAGGGCCTTAAACACAAAATAAGTGCTCTACCCCCAGGACCTTCACTTACTAAAAATATCAAATCCATAAGGTTTATTTTGGGGGTTCATTTTGATAGGAATTCCACAGATATAGTACTAGATCTAACTGGTTGCATAGTATGTATGTGATACTGATTTTCCCATTACTGGCAGTGTTGGGCTCTACTGCCTGCTAAAGTGGCCTCCTGTTCAGGTACCCACAGAGCTTTTCCTGTTTTTGTTTCTGTGTTGCGCTGTTGAGACAGTCTTAACTACGTAGCCTCGGCCGGCCCCCGGATGCCTCTGAACTCAGACCAGGCTGGCCTTAAACACCTGTCAAATCTTCTGCCTCTTGAGTGCTAGGATTATAAGCAGGTGCCAGCCAAAATGCCCAGCTGAACGCCTTAAATTTTTTTGCATATACTTATCTAGTGTGTAGGCCACAGCCCACGTGCAGGAATTGGTTCTCTGCTTCTACCCTGTGGGTTTGGGTATCGAACTCAGAAGCCAGGCTCAGTGATGGAAAGTTCACAAATACAGTGTCGAACCATCTCGTTGCCCCTATGCTCTCCATACGTGTGTATATGTGTATGTATGTATGAATGAATGATTCAGTTTTTAATTGGAACACAGTATGTAAGTGACCGAATGTCTTTTAAAAGTCTATCTGAAACCTAGTTGAATGCCTTGTCTTCAGAGTTTCTGAACTGCCTGAGGAAATAGTGCACGGGCCTCCACCCACAGGCTTCTGAGAAAGTGCAGCCAAAGAACCTCCCAGGCTTGCAGATTTGCTGCTCTCAGCAAGACACCATCCACTGAGTTTGCTCTCTTTTCTCCCCAAGTGCCTCCTTCCCCAGCGGTCCCTCCTCCAGCAGCCCAGGGAATGCCCCCACCACTGTGCCCGTGCAGATGCCAAAGCCCAGCAGGGTCCAGCAGGCGCTTGCAGGTAAGTGTCCTAACAGACTATGTCCCATGGGGCTTAGTGGGGAGGGCACCCTGTGGGTCCTCAGGGAAGTCCAAAGGGCTCCTTGGGGACCAGTTCCTCTTTGGGGTGAGTGATATACTCTCCTGCCCTGGGGGGATGTCAGGACTGGTGGACTTTCCTAGTAGTAGTTCATCCACTTGAACTGTAGATAGAACATTTCCTTACAGGGCCCTTAAGGGAGACATGAGACCTTTTGGTCTTAGTGAGGTCTTGTATGTATGTTTTATGATTTATTATGTATATGTATGTGCCTGAATGTATGTGTGTTTACCTGAGTGCAGGTTCCTGAAAAGAACAGAAGAGGGCACTGGATTCCCTAGAGCTAGAATCACAGGCAGTTATGAGCTGCCATATGCGTGCTGGGAAGCAAACCTGAATCCTCTGCAAGAACGGCAGGTGTTTTAACAGCTGAGCTGTCTCTCCAGCCCCTAGGTCTGGGCACTCTGTCTTTTGGTCTGTTTTGTGAGTGTGCATGCAGGGATCTAGAAGACTTCCTCAGGTGGTGCCCTTCGGCATGGTTCACCTTGGTTTTTATGACTAAGTCAGTCTCTCAGTGGCCTGGGACTCTGAGGTTGTGCTAGGCTGCCTGACTCCCAAGCCAGCCAGCTCCATGGGTCTGACTGGGGCTGCCTCCCCAGCTCTGACATTACAGTTGCTGGGCCTAGCTTTTTTCTGTAGGTTTTTGGGCATCAAATTTAGTTCCACATACTTGGCACAGTATTTTTTTTTTTAAAACTAACTGTACTATCTTCCTAACCCTTAGAACATTTTATTTTTCTTTAATTATTTATTATTATTATTTTTTTTTTTTTGAGACAGGGTTTCTCTGTAGCTTTGGAGCCTGTCCTGGAACTAGCTCTTGTAGACCAGGCTGGTCTTGAACTCATAAAGATCCGCCTGCCTCTGCCTCCCGAGTGCTGGGATTAAAGGCGTGCACCACCACCGCCCGGCCCCTTAGAACATTTTAGAATGAACATTTATTTGTGTGGAGGAGTGGCGGAGGGCATGCCGTGGACCGTGTATGGAGGTCAGAGAACGGCTTGTAGGAGTCATTTCTTGCCTCTGTCATGTAGTTCCAGGGATCAAACTCAAATCGTGAGACTCTGTGAGCACCTTTTCCACTGAGCCATCTCCTGGCCTCCCACCTGGCTGCATCCTATCTTTTAAACAAAATTCATGTAGCCCTGGCTGGTGGCAGCTGATTTTGGACTGATGGATCCTCCTGCCTGCACTTCTCAGGTGACAGAATTGGTCATGTACACTGTGCCCCCTATATGAGATCCTAGGGGTGGAACTCAGAGCTCGGTGAATGTTTGGCAAACACCCTACCAGTGGAGCCATATCCCTAGCCCTAGTTAAATCTTGTTTGGTTTGAGACAGGGGTTCCATGTAGGCCTTAAGCTCTTGAGCCTGATGCCTCAGCTCCCTGACGGTTGGGATTATAGTTTCTGTTTTGAGATAGGATCTCAGTATTCATCTTCTTGCCTCAGCCTCCTGAATTCTGTCTGTTTTGAAATCTTTTTCTTTTTTTATACCCAGCTTGTACTGGGGCACAGTGTACCCTTAGCTACTTTGTGATTGGTGTCCTGAGTTAGGCAAGAGCACTGGACAGGGGCGATGGCTGTGGCGTAGGCAGGTGGAGCAGTCCAGCGGTGTGGCTGTCCATTTCAGGAGAGCTGTGCGCAGAGGAAGGGTGGATGCCCTTGGCTTTTGTGGAGAGACTGCATAGGATATGAAAAGGCACCTCTGGAGTCCATGAAGCTCTCTGTAACCATGCATGCTGGTACTTCATAATATCCTCGTTGTTGGAGCCACCAAGGTCCTTTGCCACTTGTGGAGTGTATGCAAAGGAAGGCAGGCTGGAGAGAACTCAGCAGTTCAGAGCATTGGTACTCTTGTAGAGAACCTGAGCATGGTTTCCATGCACCGTGTACAGTTAACAGCCCTCTGTAACTGCAATTCTAGGGACCCAGTGTCTTAGTCTGACCCCTGCAGGTACCAGGCACACACATGTTACATGTATATGCATGCAGGCAAAACACTCATACACATAAATGGAAATACCTTTTTTTAAAACACTCTTTTGATTCTTGGGTATACACACCAAGCAGCTCACACTGCCTCTAAATTGTTTCCAGGGCATCCTTTCGTGTGCATGTACCCAAACATAGATACAAGTAAACCCATAATTAAAAATTAATTTTAAATTGTATTTTTGAGGCAGAGTCTCCCTATATAGCCCTGGTTGGCCTTGAACTCACAGAAATCTGCTTGCTTTTGCCTCCTTAATACTGCAGTTAAGGATGTGCACCTTGGCAGAAAAAGACCAAAATCGTGAAGGAAGACAGAACAGTGCAGTGACTCTTGTTCATTACAGCTGCACAGGGGAAGTCAGTGTTTGTAGGGAGCCCCTGCCATTGCACCGGATGGTTAGACGGTAGGGAAGCCATGTGCAGCCTGGCTCACACCTAGGTAAAATCTGTCTCAACAGGGTGCGACAGATATGAAGGGCGTGGCCCTTGGGTGTTCATGTTTTATCATTCCATAACTTTGAAGTGGGCACTTTTTGTTTTTGAAATAATCTCATGTAGCCCAAGCTAGCCTCAGACTCACTGTGTAGCTGAGAATGGCCATGAACTCCTTCTCTTCCTGCCTCCAACTCCCACATGGTGGAATTAGAGGGCTGTATCACCATGCCCACCTTATGGAGCACTGAGGATAGAACTCGGGATGTCAGGCATGCTAGGCCAGCACCCTACCAGCTGAGCCACGTCCCCAGCCCAGAGGTCACTTCCTTTCTAGACGTCTCGTCTTCATTCCGATTTAGGGTTTTTTGTGTGTGTGTGACTGGAGTTGTAGGACTGGGCACTGTGTTGGATGGTGAAGGAATATTGAGACTTGGTTCCTGGGGGCTGAATTATCACATTAGTGTTCCAGGAGATGTCTCTGCTCCTCTGTAGACATACCACACCTCCAAGATAAGTGTATTTATTGCCCAGGGTGTAAGGCAGAAAATAGTGGGTCAACAGCATCCTTATCCTTTGGGGCTCATGTGAGGAAATACCAGCTAAAACAAGCCTGAGGGCTTTCAGAGGCGAGGTGCAAAAGGAAGTAGAGCACCGTAGAGAAGCTGAGGTGGCAGGGATCTATGTGACTGTCACCCACAGAGTGTGTACAGTGGGGGACACCTGCTCGGTGCCTGTGGTACGGGAGAAGCATGGCTGTATTAGTGACTTTCCTTGTCACTGGCTAAATACTGACAGGCTCCTCAAGTACAGCGGGCATTTATTTTGGTTTACGGTTCCAGGGGATGCAGTCCATCTTGGCAGGGACGTCTGCAGCGGGAGTGTGAGGCAGCTGGTCACGTTACATAGAGTCAGGAGGCAGAGAGAGAGCTGAGTGATGCTGCTGCCCATGGTTAGAGTGGGCCTTCCACCGTAGTTACCCTTATCTGAATGCTCCTCTCGGACTTGGTTTGTCTCTCGGGTGATTTCAGGTCATGTCAGGTTGAGAGTATTAATGTCACAAGTCCATCTGTCAACTTGACACCCCAGCAGGGTGCCGGTGGGGGCCACATTTTAGTCCGTAGGTCATTGCGAAGTATTGGGGTTCTCTGAAGGAGAGCTAATCCATCCCTATTTATCTTTCTGCCACTTGCACCCCTTGTCCCTCTGTTACACAGCCCCCATTTCCTGTGGGAACTGCCCAGGAATGTGTTTGGAATGGGGTTTTCCTTGAGGTGACCCATGCTGGGGGCTCCAGTCAGCCTCTCTGGTGTGTGCTTTGGTGCCTCCTAGTGAGAAGCCACCACGTGCTCCCCAGCTGCCTCCGCCATGCTGCCCAGGCTATTGCTGGCCTCTGCTTCTGTCCCCAGTGTGGCTTGTGGCCTACCTGACAACTGTGGCTCTGGCTGCCCCGCAGCCCTTCCGCAACACCTCCGGTGCAGGTGGTGCTCTCTAGTTCTTCCTGTCCTGGAAAGGAATGGCACGTAGGACTGCCCAGCCCTGGAGGCCTGTGCAGAGAACCAGCAAAGCTGCTGTCACGGTGGCTAAGAAGCGGGGCGTCACTCCTGGGAGGGGGTGCTTTGGAGTCAGGCTAAGATTCAGAGGACTCGGGTTTCTGTGTGGGTTAACAGTGTGACAAGGACGAGGACTTCCAGCAAGAGAGCATTCTATCCTAGGACGTCTCTCTCAGGTTACCAGGGGGAATGCAGGAGGGGGCAGCATCGGAAGAGGGTCCCAAGTATGGGCAGTCCTGTGGTTTGGAGACAGTAACCTGTCCAGTGTCAACACTGCTGCCTGTTGGAGATTCCTTCTTAGTAGACGAGGGTGTCCACAGCCGGGGTCCTGGAGTGGCTTCAGTGGGAGCCGGCCACTGTCCCACCTCAGTGGTGCCACTGAAGCTGAGAAAACACCAGACAAGAACTAGGGAGGGAGAGAGGAAGGGAGCAGTAGGGTGCTTTGGTCTCACAGTTTGGGGACATGGTGGGACAGCAGCCCCAGTTGGAAGCCAGAAAGAGATGAGTGCTTGGCTTCCTCCTCCTTTCCCTTCAGTCCAGGCCGCGGCACAGGGGGCAGTGTTGCCCATGGTAGAGTGGTCTTCACCTCAGTTAACCCAGGTCATTTGGAGCTGTCTCCCCGTGGTCCTAGAGCCTGTGAAGCTGACAGTGTCGGCCATCACTATTATTACACACACAGTCCAGACAGGCTGGGGACAGCGGTGGACAGCCTCTCTCCAGAGGCCTGCCAGGCCTAGTGACTCCAGCACAGAGTCAAGACAAGACCCCAGGCCCTTGACGCCTGCCCTGCTGGGACTGCCCCTGTTGCCACAGCTTACAGCTTGGCTGCACCTGCCGCACCCCTGTCTCCTCATTCCCTGCACCTCTTATGGGGCGATGCCACACAGAGGACTCTGGGCTGTTGTGGTTCCGTTTTCCTAAAGTCACCTTGTCCTCCCATTCCCTCCCCGCATGCTGTGGGCACAGGCTCAGCAGTGGCCTGTGTAGACTCCTAGGGAACTTGGGGTCTGGCCTGAAGTACAGATTCCCGGTCTTGATGGCCGTTCACAGGGTCACCGCTTCACTCCCAGCAGGGTCATGGACACCGAGTGTGGAGTGCCTCCTTCTAACGTTTGTCCCCTCTGCATGTCTGATCTCGCACCCGTGTAGGCATGACGAGTGTGCTGTCAGCCATTGGACTCCCTGTGTGTCTTAGCCGTGCACCCCGGCCCACCGGCCCTCCTGCCTCCCGTCCGGCCTCTAAAGGTCACAGCTCAGTTAAGAGGCTGAGGAAAATGTCCGTGAAAGGTAGTTCCGGTTCACACACACTCTCTGGCCCTGCTCAGCTTCCTCCAATTCTTGCTGCCTAGACTCTTCTTTGCCCTCCATGGCCCCTCTACTTCTGCACCTCTTCTCCTCACCCTCATCTGCAGCAGAAGTGGCTACCGGCATTTTTCTGACTCAGTATAGGGTAACGGGCTTGTTACTGAGGACGCGGTATTGACCTGGCTGCTGATAGATCGTGGTACTGCTGTCTCTTCAGGGAGCCTCACTGACCTTGAACCTCGGTCTTGCTGCCACCTCCTAAGCATTGGTGTTACAGGCGTCCACCATGCCCAGTTCAGGTAGCATTGGGTGTGGAACATGCTAGGCAAGCAGTCTACCAACTGAGCCAAAAGCCCCAGCTCTCTGCACACACTTGTAACCTGCTTCTGTAGAGACAGATTTGTGGACGGGGCAGGCTGGCAGCTTCTCAGCACACCCAGTTTGTGACGAACACAAACACTTGGCAGTCCCTCTGGCCCTCTTGGGTGTAGGTGACTCTCATGAGATTAATTGTGGCTGACCACTTTGAGAAATGCCGGTAACTGAAGCTCAGCTCTGGAAGGCTGTGTGGGTGAGTGGGCAGCGGGATGCTTAGCTGGTTCTGAGCAGAGGTAGGCCCCGAGGTTACCTGGATGCTGGTCTGTGTATCCGCAGGCTTCCCTGTCTCCTGTTTTTGAGTCGAGCTGCACACTCAGTGCTGCCTCTTAGGCAGGCACCGCCGTGCCTGACTCACCGGACCCCAGATCTAGAGGAGTCCTACCTGTGTGGCAGCGGCAGGACTGTTGCTCCTTTTGTCTGGTTTTCTTGCCAGTGGACAGAGTGTGAGTGCTTTGCAGGGATTGTGAGGTGTGTGTGTGTCTTTGTGGGTGTTTAGTGAGTCACAGGGCAGGCATATATGGGATGTACGTGGTACCCTCTGCTGGTTTCTACTTGTCCAGGAGCTGACAGCTGACATTTCCTGGGTCTCTGAAGTGGTAGGATTTGGTCACTGCACATGAACAAGAATCAAACCCCACATCCCTTGTTTCCAGCTTCTACACTAAGCCACCTCTTTCTGTGGCTGTCACCCGTTTGGAAGGGTCCTATGGTCCACTCTCAGATATGAATCTTTGCAGCCATAGGCTGAAGGCTGCAAGATGGCCTCAAACAAGATCCCCACTGTGACTTTAGATTGGACAGTGGGGCCCCTGGCTGGGAGCCGCTTCAGGGCTGCATTGTTCTCCCTGGTCCTTCATCTGCCCCCGCTGTCCCAACTCCTGCTGCTTGGAGACTTCTGGGCCCTGGTTTAGGGCTCCCCCCAGCTTCACACACTCATGCACAGCCAGCCATGGTCACTTCCAGGATCACTCGGCTTCAGAGCTCAGTGGGTGTGTGCCCAGATCCTCCAGCCCCAAGGTGGGAAGGGGTGCAGTGTGTTACAACAGCATTTTCAGTGCACACAGATGCTTACATTGCCCTGCTCCGTACCCACTAGACTCAAAACTACCTCTCTCCTGAAATCTCCGTGTGGGGTGCTGACAGTTGGGCAGGCGGACCCCTGGGATCTGCTGAGGGTGCTTTGTTCCCAGAGCTGCTCTTTGACTCTTCTTGGTGGCTTTCTGGGGGCTGTGGCTCAGGGATGTGCTGCTCTGTTGCGGATCCTCTGCCTCCATGACCGGCCCTGCCCCTGAGCAGGTGGCCCAGGTTTGGTGTCAGCATCCTGTGCCTGCACTGGAGGCTGCCCTGTCCTTTGAGCTAACTTTCCTGACTCAGCCCTGCTAACGTTTCCTCCTCGCAGCTGGGACTCCTGCCTGCTCCCTGCCTCAGCATTGCTCTCCTCACCTTGCCTGCCCGGACAGCACTCACATCTTGCTCTCTTCCAGAAGGGGCATCTAAGCCCGAGCCGGAGCACGTGATCAGAAAGTACACTGAGGAGCTGAGAATGGCCCCCGATGAGGTATGTGTCCCGGGAGGAGGGCCCCAACCCTCAGGGCCTGTAGGAGGCTGACACTGCGCTCCAGGACCTGGGGCTGGCTCCAGCCTTCCATCTTGGACAGACATTACCAAGATGAGGTGGCCAGAGTTCATTCTCATCCCGTGGCTAAGCTGAAGTCCTGAGCAGTGAGCTTTCTCCTCAGTCTGCGGGGCAGGCATGACTGACTCCGCTCAGGCCTGCTTTGTGAAGGAACAAGGTGGCCTTGTCCAAGGGACACCCTTTCCTCTCTGGCTCTTGTCTCTGGTAAGAACCATGGGTTGCTCTTTTGGCCTCATGGCCTGTGTTTTTTGGTCAGCCCTTCAAGACATAGATGAGAGGTGGCTCTGTGGTCCCCTGCTCTGGAACAGTGACTGAGATGATGGCCTAGCGTTCCCTTCTGACAGAGCCAGGGCTCCTCCCTCACCCCTGCACTGGCGTACTATGGCCCAGTACTGGCACGTGAATGCTGTGGTAGGCGTGCAGGGACAAGCGTGTGCTGTGTGCCTTCCCTGTAGGACTGCATCATCTGCATGGAGAAGCTGTCTGTGACTTCCGGGTACAGTGATGTGACTGCCAGCAGGAGCCTCGGGCCCATGGCTGTGGGCCGCCTCACCAAGTGCAGCCATACCTTCCACCTGCTGTGCCTGCTGGCCATGTACTGCAATGGGAACAAGGTACCGCAGCCTCTGGGGGACTGCGCCGACATGCTACCTCTGGGTGTGCTGTCACATACCTGGGATCTCAGCACTCAGGAGGCCGAGGCAGTAGGAGCATACGTTCTAGCCCAGCCTGAGCTATAGAGAGAGACCCTGTCTCAAGAAAACAAAACCAAGAAGTAGCCTAAGATATCTTTGGTGCTGGTACAGCAGCAGGCTGAAAGGCAGATGCTGAGCTGTGAGATTGAAAAGTGTGGGCTCACTCCTGATTAAACAGATAAGGGCTGGGGCCAGGGCTATAGCTTGGTGATAGAGCCCCTGCCTAGAATCCCCCAGTGAGGGGCTGGGGTGTGGCTCAGTGGTAGAGCCCCTGCCTAGAATCCCCCAGTGAGGGGCTGGGGTGTGGCTCAGTGGTAGAGCCCCTGCCTAGAATCCCCCAGTGAGGGGCTGGGGTGTGGCTCAGTGGTAGAGCCCCTGCCTAGAATCCCCCAGTGAGGGGCTGGGGTATGGCTCAGTGGTAGAGCCCCTGTCTAGAATCCCCCAGTGAGGGGCTGGGGTGTGGCTCAGTGGTAGAGCCCCTGTCTAGAATCCCCCAGTGAGGGGCTGGGGTGTGGCTCAGTGGTAGAGCACCTGCCTAGAATGACTCCTCCAGCTTGCCTCAGGGAGGGATCCTAGGCTCCTCCGTTAGGGCTATATCCTCTACCCGCTTTCCCTGCCTCTGTCTTCCTATGACAGTCCTGAGTAGTCAGCCATGTGCAGATGAAAACGCTCAGGGCACCGTGCATGGACACCTGCTTTCCCAGCAGTTAGGAGGTTGATGTCAAGGGCTCAGGAGTGCCAGGGCTGCGTAAAATCCTTCCTCAGACAAACAGGGCAAGCAAAATAGCTCAGCAGGTAAAGGAGCTTTCTGTTGTAAAGTCTGAGTCCATGTAAAGGTGGCAGGAGAAGCTAGCTCCATACGGTTGTCTTCTTTTTTTCTTTCTTTTTTTTTTTTACTTATACATATTTGTGCATGTGTGTGCATGTATATTTGTTTTTTTTATTGAAAAAAAAAATTTCCGCCTCCTCCCAGCCTCCCATTTTCCTCCCCCTCCTCCCACTCCTCTCCATCTCTCCCCACTCCTCTCCCCCTCCCTCTCCAGTCTGAAGAGCAGTCAGGGTTTACGGTTGTCTTCTTGACCTTCAGATGTGTGTGCATACACAGAAATACACATTAATAAAGAATTAGCTAAATAAAAACAAGAAACTTAGGACTCTGTCTAGGGTCCTAACCCACCCCTGACTGCAGGTTCCGTGCCCCTTCTCACAGCTAACGCAGCTGCTGTCCTATAGAGTCAGGGGTAGGAAGGTGGAGGGGACCAAGTCAGACAGTAGTCGTTGATGCACTTCGTCCTTGTGCACTTCGTGACAGCCATGTGCAGGGAGGCTGTGACTGTGACGGTGACTAAGTGGAGACTTGACCCTCATTTTCCTACCATGTGCCAGTCTCCCCGTATCTCGCCAGTTGAATGAGAATCGGGTTTGTGGTGTGCACAGTTTAGCCTCTGTAGTTAGTGAGGAGATGCTCTTTGGGGTCTGGCCCCCTCTGCCATCTGGACATCACTGTTGAAGTGTGCTGGGAGCTGCTAGCTCAGGCCGTCACATCTGTCTTCTCCAGGACGGGAGTCTGCAGTGTCCATCTTGCAAAGCCATCTATGGGGAGAAGACTGGAACACAGCCGAGGGGAAAAATGGAGGTATTCAGGTACCATACGTCTCTCCCAGGCCACGAAGACTGCGGGACTATACTCATTGTTTACAACATCCAGCACGGCATCCAGGTGAGGGCCAGCCCCCCACCAGGGACCTGGCCAGATCACCGATGCTGAGCTCCCCTCTTCTGCTCACTACGCTCTCCGCATCCACACCCAGAATAGGGGTCAGGATGGTCCTGCCTGGAGGAGTGCTGGGGGTTGGGAAGGCTGTCCACAGGAGGAGACGTCTGGGCAGAAGAGCATGGTGAGCTCTGTGGGGCTCACATGTCCGGGTGGAAGGCTGAAGGAGCAGCCTTGCTAAAAGGCCCAGTACTGAGCTCCATGTCAGAATCCCACTCTAGGGGTTCATGGAGAAAGTCAGGAGAAGCAGGAATGTCCATCCTTGCCCTTGGCAGAGTTTACAGTGTCCTTAGGAAAGAGCAAGTTGCCAGGCCATCGGGTGGTGCAGGTGACAGACAGGTGGTCGTGGCTGGGAGACTCCACTGACTTTTGAGTGTTGGCACAGGAGTGGACCAAGCTTGGCAGGCTAGGCTGTGGACGAGGCTTCCATGTCACGTGAGCTGCAGCCTGCCACAGTTCTGCCATCAAGTTGTCTGTCTGCATTCCTTTCACAGGGTCCTGAGCACCCCAGCCCTGGGAAACCATTCACAGCCAGAGGCTTTCCCCGGCAGTGCTATTTGCCTGATAATCCTCAAGGCCGCAAGGTAAGTCCCACCCCCACCCTGTTTGCTTCCCCTCACCGGGGACCCCGTGTGTTAGAGAGATGTGACCTGGCCCTTCCAGCAGCTCCATAGCAGAGAGTTGGGGTTTGTCCTGGGTCAGGATATTGAGCAGCCACAGGACAGACTAGGGACACCCGCCAGCCTGGGACCTCAGCAAGGACTTGGAGGGTAGGAAGAAACGTCCAGATCCACAGAAAAACTGATTTGGAAGTGAGCCTGGGGAAGGGCAGGGCCCAAACCACAAGGGTGAGAAAGCTCCAGGCTGCTACAGGTCAGGCACTCTGAAGCCACAGTATGTGGGGTGTGGCTCGATTGGTAGCAGGCTTGCCTGGGGTGTGAGAGCCCTGGGTTTGGTCCCCAGCTCCCCATGAACCGAGCACAGTGGCACTTGGTGGGTGGAGTCCAGGCCATCCTCGGCTACATAGTGAGACCCAGTCCCGCCTCTAAACCTAAAACACCACACTCGCTGGGCTCCTGGGTGATGGTGTGCTGGGCTCTGTTTATGTTTTTCTTTTATTTGGGGGTGTGGGGCTGGGAGGGCCATGCTGCGGCTTTCATGCAGAAATCTGAAGCCGGCTCTGGAGTTCCTTCTTTCCCTCTCTGTTAGGTCCTGAGCGTCAAGCTCGGGTCGCCAGGCTTGTGTTGCCCACCGCCATCTTGCTTGCCTTTACCTCTGCCAGGATCTACCACCGAGTCTCACTCCTTGCCCCAAGCGATAGTGGAGGCTATGATGAGGGCAGGAGGCCTGCAGGAGTGAGGGAGGCAGCTGGTCCAGTCAGATTTGGAGGGAAGGCCACCTCGAGAGTGGTACCAGGATGGAGAGGGCTGGGCTGGGTCAGCGCTGGTGTGAAGTGCTCCAGAGTGCCCACACGTGCGGGTCGGTGTCTGGGAGTGCATGGGCCAAGGGCAGTGCGGTAGAGCAGAGCCCCGGTGGCTGTCAGAGGGCCTCCTTCCACTTTCCTGGGCAGGTCTTGGAGCTCCTGAAGGTGGCCTGGAAAAGACGGCTCATCTTTACTGTGGGGACATCCAGCACGACCGGTGAGACAGACACAGTAGTGTGGAATGAGATCCACCACAAGACCGAGATGGACCGGAACCTGACAGGCCACGGCTATCCAGACCCCAACTACCTGCAGAATGTGCTGGCTGAGCTAGCTGCCCAGGGAGTCACCGAGGACTGCCTGGAGCAGCAGTGACCTCTTGGGCCTGCCTCTGTTGACCGCCCCAACTCCCCCTGGGTGGGTGGGTGGGCAGGAAGGTGTGCCTTTGTTGAGAGGCAAGAATGTTTGTTGGGTTGCAGGATGCATCCCCTCCTGAAGCTGGGGTTTCTCCCTGCCTGTCCTGCCAACCTCCTGTCTGGGCTGGGGTCTGCCTAGAAAACGGGCACCCTCAGTATTGTACTTGCGGAGGCTTAAGCTGGAGCTACCTCAGTGCACAGACGGGAAAGGGCCCTTCCAGCCTCGGGTGGGCTGTGACCCAACAAGGGGTGAGCAGGGCCTACTCCTCTCAGCTTTTGGCCAGCTTTTCATACCTCAGATTTTTTTTTTTTTGCAATAAAGACCCTACAGCCAACGTGTATCTGTGTAGACGCACGCACGCGTGCGTGTGTGTGTGTGTGTGTGTGTCTGTGTGTGTGAGAGAGAGAGATATGTGTGTGTGTGTGTGTGTGTGTGTGTCTGTCTGTGTGTGTGAGAGAGAGAGATATGTCCCTTCGTATGGCACACTTAGCTTGGTGTGTGGAGCAGGAAGCCACCTAAGAAGCAAGGACAAAGACTGCCAAGCTCAGCAGTGAGTCTCTGGTGACACACACACTTGCTCCGTGGTCCCCGAAGCCACCCTCATCCTTACCGTTCAGCCTCCCTTACAGAGTGCTGTTCACACAGAGACTGTGCTGTCTCCCTGCTTCCCAGTCAAGAGGACGCTCAGAAGCACAGTGGCCGGGCAAGGACCTTGGGGCGCCGTCCTCTAAGGCCCTGGTCATTGAGACCGGGTCTCACTATAAACCATATAATCCTCCTGCCTCAGCCTCCTTAGTCCTGGGATTCAGGCGTACACCACCACACCCGGCAGGTTCCTACATTTCCCTTATTTGGTCATTTTCACTTCTGTTACCCTTTCATTCCACCTCTCCCCGTTCTATTTTCTCATTTCTGTGAGCTCCCGAGTTCTAGTAGAGTTGCTTGCACCAACATGGGTGGGGAGGATTTGCAGGAACATGGGCATTTTAGCACTGGCTGTACCGTGGGGGGAGGAGCGACTCCCTCTCCCCTGGCACTGGCTGTACTGCTGGAGGGAAGCAACTCCCTCTCCCCTAGCAGTCACTGCCTGTAGCTCCTCAGGTGGGCGGGGAGCCTCATACACCCTTCCCTGTCCACGATAGAGTGTTGCTAGGTAACCACAGCTGCTGTGACTTCATGTGTCCAGGAGAAAGCATTTCAGTGCGCTCCCCCCAACCTCTGGCTCTTTCTTCCCTCTCTTCCTCTTCTGATTGTAAAAGAACATTTTCATGTGATTCTAAAAGTGTCCTGAGCCCAAGGCTCCAGTAAGTCAGCCCTGGGGACAAGGTCACTGCTTGCCTTGGCAGAGCCCCTAAGTTGGCTGCACTCTAGACCACATTTGTGACTCACTCTGCCTCAGGACGGCAGTTGGACGGCCTCCCGTATGGAGTCTTAGAGCTTTGCCACCGATGGACAGCTAGATCCAGGGAGACGATGCCACAGATCACACCTGCTGAGGGAGTGTATCCAGAGTAGAGACTGTTGGAACGTAGCAGTGAAAAAAATGGACAGGGCCTAGTGACGTGGCTCAGCAGTGAAGTGTGCATAGCATGCTTGCAGAAAACCGGAATCCAGTTCCCAGCGCTCACACTTGGTGACTCACAGCTGCCTGTCTCCAGCCCCAGGGCTGCTGAAGCCTCTGACATCCACGCGCACATACCCACACAGTCACGGACTGGAGGCACGACTCAGTGGTAAAGAACCTGGCTAATTTGCATGAGGCTTTTTTCTACATCCCACAGTGGACATAAGAACATGTCCAGAGTGGGGTAAATGACTGGGGTACCCGAAACAGTGCTGTGTGAGATTGATTGATGGGCAGTGCAACTCAGGACCAAGAGATGCATGCGAAGGCACTGGAGCCCCCCAGAGGACAGGGCAGGGAAGTCTCCACCAACTCAAGGACATAGAATAAGTTATTTCAAAAACAAAAACATAAAATCAAATACATCAGAAGTAACTGCTAAAGTACTGGGTGGGGGAACTGGCCACTTACCCGTTGCTGGGCATGCAAAATTGTCTCACTTTAGGCAACAGTTCCTCAGAAACGGTGGCCACGTGACTATGAGTTTCATTCCCCTGGGGTATTTTACCGGAACATGCCCACACAACAAAGTTATATGCAAATAATGTGTAGCAATGTTCCTAACAGGCAAAAAGTTGGAACACCCCAAATCCTCAGCTGCCCGTAAGAAACAAGTCTGTTATTTGCATGTGACAGGATTTCCACCCTAAAAAGGGGGTGAAGCACTCTGTGTGTGAGCCCTACAAAGATGCCAGATAGAGAACCCAGGCAACATGGGGTGACTTGTATTCAGAGGTAGGCTGGAGGACCCTGAATCCCAAGGCCAGCCTGGGTGTCCTGGACTTTTTGGTGGTCGTTTTTTGTTTTGTTTGTTTTGTCAAGTTGACAAAGGCTTAATACATTTGGGAAGAGGGAACCTCAGTTGAAAAAAATCACCCCCACCAGGTTAACCTGTGGGCATTCAAGGGGGGCATTTTCTTGATTCATGACTGATGTGAGAGGACCTAGCCCATTGTGAACAGTGCTGTTCCTGGGCAGGTGGTCAGGGATTGTGTAAGAAAACAAGCTAAGGGCTGGAGAGATGGCTCAGCAGTTAAGGGCATTGCCTGCTCTTCCAAATGTCCTGAGTTCAATTCCCGGCAACGACATGGTAGCTCACAACCATCTGTAATGAGGTCTGGTGCCCTATTCTGACCTGCTACATAATAAATAAAAATAAAAGCAAGCTGAGCCAGTCAGCAAACACAAGCCAGTAAGCAGCGTTCCTCCATGGCCTCTGCTTTAGTTCCTGACCTCGCAGTGGTGGGGTGTAACCTGAGGGCTGTAAGCTAAAACAAACCCTTTCCTTCCCATCTGCTTCTGGTTACAGTGTTTTATCACAGCAGTAGAAACCTTAATTAAGATACTGAGTAACTCCAGGCGTGGTGGTGCGTGCCTTTAATCCCGCACTTGGGAAGCAGAGGCAAGCAGATCTCTGTGAGTTCAAGGCCAGCCTGGTCTACAGACTCAGTTCCAGGACAGCCAGGGCTTAAAAAAAAAATAATACTGAGTAACATAGACCTATCTCAGAAAAGGGGGCTTGCAAGATGGCTCTGGATAGGTGCACTTGGCTCCAAGCCTGATGACCCTAATTCTGTCTCCAGGTCCCCACATTGTGGAAAGAGAGGAAATACTTGAAGCTGACCTCTGGCCACATGCATACCATGGCACAAACCCCTCCTCCTACACACAGAAATAAATGTAATGAACAATAAAAAAAGAGTAAATTCAACACTAGCCAGGCCTGGTTGCACAGGCCCACCAGCTCTATGTGTCACAGGCTGAGGCAGGAGAATTGCAAGTTCAAGGCCTTGCTTTGGTTACAGTGAGATCATGTTGACAGAGGTTTCTGTCCCGCCAGGTCCCAGAGCCGTTTAGTCCCCAAAAACCACACAGAGGTCTACATTAATTATAAACTGGTTGGCGTAGTAGCTCAGGCTTCTTATTAACTCATAACTTATATTAGCCCATAATTCTTGTGTTAGCCACATGGCTTGGTACCTTTTATCAGGGAGGCATTCTCGTCTTGATCCCTCTGTGTCTGGATGATGAATGCCACTGCAGACTGCACCTTTCCTCTTCCCAGAATTCTCCTCTCCTCATTGCCCCGCCTATATTTCCTGCCTGGCTCCGGGCCAATCAGTGTTTTATTAAAAACAATACAAGTGACAAGGTACAAAACCATTGTCCCGCAGAAAGATCAGGAACTGTCTCTAACTCTTTTACTTTTGAGACCCTGTTCCTCAGGCTGGATTGTCTTGACCAGCCTTAATACAAGCGGAGGTGCTGAGTCTCACTGCAACTTGATATGCCCTGTTTTGTTGATACCCATGGGAGACCTGCCCTTTCCTAAACAAAAATGGAGGAGAAGTGGATTGGGGAAGGGGTTCTGCAGAGGAGTAGGGGGGAAGGAGCTGGGAGGAGAAGAAGGAAACTTTGGTCGGGATGGACAAAAAGAATAGATAGAATGTGGGCTGGGGTGCCACTCAGTTGGTGGAGTATTTGCTCAGCATGCACAAAGCCCTGGGTTCCATCCCAGCACTGTGTAGACCAGAAGCTGCGGTGCCCACCTGTGACCCCAGCAGCTGGGAAGTGAAGGCAGGAGCATCATCACCTTCTGTTACACAGTGAGTCCGAGGCCAGCCTGGACCACATGAGACTGTCTCAAAGATAAATGGACCAGGTGGGTAGTGGCACACACCTTTGATCCCAGAATTTAGCAGGCAGAGGCAAGCGAATCTGTGAGTTTGAGGCCAGTCTGGTCTACAACGCGAGTTCCAGGACATTCAGGGCTACACAGAAAAACCATGTCTCAGAAAACCTAAAGTAATAAATAAAACAATTTTAAAACCGCATAGAATGAGACCCAAAGGGTTTGCGTAAGTGAAAAGTTTGATTTGTTCTGTCCTTCCAGAGGTCAAAGTCTTCTCCTGGAGAAGGATGTGGAGGTTCAGAGCTGGGGAAGATGTGGCTCCATGGGGCAGAGGCTACACAGAGGACAACAGCTGCTTGGGGCTGGTCAGGGCCAGCCTACCCCAGGCTTGCTCCCTGCTCCTCACTTCCTGGGTGGGGATGGGCCAGAGGGTGGCTCCTGGCACCCAGGGTTCAGGAATCTCAGGCATGTGGTTCTGGGCCCAGACGGGGGGGGGGGGGGGGGGGTACCCTCCCAGGAGCAGGGAATTAGGTGGTACCACAATCTAGACAGCTAGTCAGCTCTGGGGTGGGGGAGCCTAAAGGTCATGTGAAGGCTGGTCCTAAATGGCCCCTCTCCTGTAGTTCTGGCATGGAGCCCCATACAGGAGCCCACCTAGCCCCTCCCTGTGATGGGCTGGACCCGCTGGGAGTGAGAAGGGGTGAATTCATATTTTCAAGTCTTTCCTGCTCTCCTGGCAGCCCAAGTAAGCAGCAACTGTAGGCCAGAGGTATTGGAGGTGGGGAGTAGCAGGACCAGCCCCTGAACCTGCCTCTGCTGTCTGTAAGTGCTGTGACAGCCATGGGGCTCACCAGGAGGCCGCCTCACCCTCGGCCTCTGCTGCTGCTGCTGCTGCTGCTGTGGCTGTCCCGAAGCCTGAGTCTAGGTAAGTGGAACTCCCGCAGTGGATGCCCTTGGACCTGGGGTACCTGAAACCCATCCCACCTCCTGAGCTGGGAGAACGGGTTGGGGAAGGGGAGGCCCACAGAACTGCCATGTCTAGCTTGCTTTTCACCTTTGTTCCCCGTGACCACAGACCTGATTCCCTATGAGCCGCAGATAACAGCCTGGGACCTGGAAGGGAAGGTCACAGCCACCACGTTCTGTCTGGAGCAGCCTCGGTGCGTCTTTGATGAGCGTGCCTTAGCCAATGACACCATCTGGCTGGTGGTGGCTTTCAACAATGGTGTGTGGTGAGGATCCGGGGCCTTGGGGGAAGGGGCATAGGCTGAGAGGGGCTGTCTGGGGCACCTGAAGGATGGCAGTGTTGACTTGGTCTCTGATGTAGACATCAGGACTGGAGACTGGCCAGGTATGTTCCAGGTGGGTAAACCAGTGGGTAAAGCCCTCCAGGGGCAGGGTCTGATCTTGTTTCTGCCCAGTTCACGTGGTAGTGGGGACAGAGGCCAGGGTTTGTATATTTTAAGGCAGGTACTCTACCAACTGAGTGTTAGATCACAGCTTGTCCCTTTGAGACACTGGGTCCCCCTAGGACAGTGGTTCTCAACCTTGCTAATGCTGCAACCCTTTAATACAGTTCCTCATACTGTGGTGACCCCCCAACCATAAAATTATTTTCATTGCTGTTGCATAATTGTAATTTTGCTACTGTTATGAATTGCAATGTAAATATCTGATATGCAGAGCTGATACGCGACCCCTGTGAAAGGGGCGTTCGACCCCCATGTTGAGAAGCTTCTTTAAGATAACCCTGCCTCTCTAAAATAATCCTGCTTCTCTAAAATAATCCCGTCTCTCTAAAATAATCCCGCTTCTCTAAAATAATCCCGTCGTGTCACCTGGAGAAACCAGGCCTCTGCAGATCATCTCCTGGGACAGAAGCCGTTGGCCGCTCTCTAGTTTTACATACGTGTTGGTCCAGGGGTGTTCACATGGAATTTGGAGG
Source organism: Microtus oregoni (assembly GCF_018167655.1). Lineage (NCBI taxonomy): Eukaryota > Metazoa > Chordata > Mammalia > Rodentia > Cricetidae > Microtus > Microtus oregoni. The sequence goes on along the minus strand of NW_024543062.1, from coordinate 7,922,009 downwards.
ACAGTTTGGGGGAGTCAGTGCTCTCCTTCCACCACATGGGTCCTGGGGATCAAACTCAGGTTGTCAGGTTTGGCAGCAAGCCCCGTTAGCACCGAACCATCTCACCTCCCTTCTGTATTAGTATACTTAACACAGCTATGGAGACAGCCCCTGCTCTTGCCTCTCTCTGACCCTTTTTCCTCCAGCCTCCAGGGACTTCCAGAACCCACAGACCTCTGCTATGATCCCGACCTCACCACAGCTACTGACTGACGGCTACTATATGACATTACCCCTGTCCCTGGATCAGCTGCCCTGTGAGGGTCTGGCAGGTGGCAGTGGAGGTGTCCGTGTGCTTCGGGTCGGCAATGACTTCAGCTGTTACCAGAAGTCCTATTGCAATGCTCCCCTCCCGAGCCAGGGGCCCTACAGGTGCGTTGTTGGAGCCCTTGCCCTGGGGTTGGCTGTTCTCAGGAAGAGAGATGGAACTTCTTAGACCACGCCCCTCCAGGGCCTTCTCCTGAATGCCCGCTAGTCACAGCTCCTCCCCATGCTAGCTGTAGTTTACTTTCTTTGCATAGCAGGTCATCAAAATGACCTTTCTGTGCAGTGCTCACAGTGGCACCTCCACACTCTGGAGGCAGAGGCAGGAGGATCGTGAGTTCAATACCAGCTGCAGCCACATGAGTTTGAGGCAAGCAGCTCCATAAGACCGGGTTAAAAGATCATCAGGCTGGGGGTGTAGCTTAGTTGCTAGCATTCATTTTGCACGTATGCAGCCCTGGGTTCCATTCCAGCACTCCACAAACCAGGAGTGGGGGTACGTTGCTTGTAATCCCAGCACTCGAGGTGAGAAGGTAGGAAAGCCAGGAATGGAGGCTATTCTCAGCTTTATATTGAATTCTAAGTTAGCCTGGGCTAAATGAGACTCAATCTCAAAAAAAAAAAAAAAGAAGAAGAAAGAAAGAAAAAGAAAAAAGAGAAAGAAAGAAAAGGAAAGGAAAGGAAAGGAAAGAAAAGAAAAAGAAGAAAAAGAAAAGAGAGTCCTCTCCAAATGTGTCCTAGGAGGGGAAGGTGGGTTTAAGGATGAGACCACTATTTTGGTCATAAACAGTTCTGACAGAATGCATGACTTCCCAACCCATAGTGCAGATGAAGAAACTGAGGCCTGTTGTGCTAGAGTTCAAACACGGTTCTCTTCAGTGTCCATCCTGAGATGAAGATCTCAGGTGTCCTCAGAGACTCAGCAGTGGGAGTCCAGTCTCCGGAGAAGGCATCTCCATCTGTCCAGCCTCCGTCTGCTCCATCACGGATGCTGGCGATGGCGTCTTTCTCGGAGCTGCTCCACTGCCCCCTTCCTGTCAGCCCCAGTGCTGGCTTCCTTCCATCTCCTCTGCTGGGCCCCACCGTGCTCTCCCCAGAGCTTCCACCCATGAAAGACAGCATCATGCCAAGTCCTCCCACTCCTGGCTGTCCAGGCCCTGACCACACCCCAGCCCCACCCTTGTGCCTTTGCCAGGATTCTTAATTTGAGGCCTACTTTCTTCTCACTTGGGTGGCTCCCATGGACTCCAGAGATCAGTAATTCCATTTTGTTGTACTGGTATTGAGCCTAAGAGTTTGTGTATTCTAGTCAGGTGCTCTCCCACTGAGCCACACCTCAGCCCCTCACTGGGGGATTCTAGGCAGGGGCTCTACCACTAAGCCACACCTCAGCCCCTCACTGGGGGATTCTAGGTAGGGGCTCTACCACTAAGCCACACCTCAGCCCCTCACTGGGGGATTCTAGGCAGGTGCTCTACCACTGAGCCACACCCCAGCCCCTCACTGGGGGATTCTAGGCAGGGGCTCTACCACTGAGCCACACCTCAGCCCCTCAATGGGGGATTCTAGGCAGGGGCTCTACCACTGGGCCACACCCCAGCCCCTCACTGGGGGATTCTAGGCAGGGGCTCTACCACTGAGCTAAATCCGCAACACATTTTCACCTTTGATTTTTGAGACAAGGTCTTGCAGTGTAGCCAGGCAGTCACTGAACTTAGGAATCTCTTTCCACAACCTACGGAGTACCTGGGATATCAGGCCTGTGCCACCATGAGACATTCAAGTCTTCCTTTTGTTCCCATTGCTTTGCTGTCTCCAGGGTGAAGTTCCTCCTGATGGATGCCAGTGGTCCACCCAAGGCTGAGACGAAGTGGTCCAATCCCATTTATCTGCATCAAGGTAGTGCCAGGGTGAGGGATCTAAGACTGACTCAACCCCTGCCGAACCTCATGCTGTAGAGTGGGGCCTGGCTCAGATCCATCACAACGGCTCCAAAATTTTGGTTTTGTTTCCAGTACTAGACACTGAATCTTATCTGTGCCAGGGAAGCATTGTACCACAAAGCCGTGGCCCTACTCCCTCACTGGGGGATTCTAGGCAGGGGCTCTACCACAGAGCCACACCCCAGCCCCTCACTAGGGAATTCTAGGCAGGGGCTCTACCACTGAGCCACACCCCAGCCCCTCACTGGGGGATTCTAGGCAGGGGCTCTACCACTGAGCCACACCCCAGCCCCTCACTGGGGGATTCTAGGCAGGGGCTCTACCACTGAGCCACGCCCCAGCCCCTCACTGGGGATTCTAGGCAGGTGCTCTACCACTGAAGTACATTCCCAACCGTCTTTTTACTTTATATATTAAGGTAGCGTCTGAGAGTTGCCCAGGCTGTCTCTGACTCTCCTCTGTAGCCCAGGATGGCCTGTACTTGAGATCCCCTGCCTCATTTTTCCAGGCAGCTGAGCTTACAGATGTGCACCACCAATCCCATCTCATCATCTACCACCCCTTGCTTAATTGCCCAGTCTCTGCCTCATCAGCCCCAGGTCCTCTCCGCTGCACACAGGGAGAAGGGCCCAATGCCATCTTCCATGTAGTAGCCAGTGTTGGGGGTGGCTGTTGCCTCAGAGGCAGGCTTCCAACGCGATTGGGTGGGGTGACAGATTACTGTCATCTGAAGGCCTTCAATGCCTTTAGAGGTAGGGACCAACATGGTGACGAGGGGAGTCCTGAATCTGGCTGCTGCATGTGGGCAGTGGTGGGGAACTGGAGGGAACAGTCTAGAAGGCAAACTCAGTGTAGAAGAGGTTGGAACCATGGCTGACCCAGGTTGGTGGAGATGGACAAGCTCAGGAGACTCTCGGCCAAGCCTTGAAGTGGACTGAACTCGAATGGGGAGGGACAGACAGCCTTGGGGTGGGCGGACAGCCTCTGAATGATTCCTATGTGTGCAGGGAAAGCCCCTGATACCATTGACACGTGGCCCGGTCGGCGGAGTGGCTCCATGGTTGTTATAGCTTCCATCCTCTCTGCCCTGGCCGGCCTTTTGCTCCTGGCTTTCCTGGCAGCCTCCACTATGCGATTGTGAGTGATGATACCCTGTGGGCACCTTTTCCACCCAGGACCCCCTCCCTGTCCTGATCCCTAGATCGGGGAAGCCTCTCGGGAATGCAGCAGTCCTGAGCTGGCTGATGTCCTTCCAGGCTGTGTGGACGGGGTTTCCACTCTGCATCTGTTGCCTGGGTGACAGTAACTCACCCAAAGGCAGGGTCAGGGGTCTGTGCTTTCTGTCAGGGCTCTTCCCCGGGGGGTTATCCTTTCGGTAACTGCCTCTCCAGCTGTCTCCAAAACAGAGGGGAGGGAGACCGGGGAGTCGGTTTAGTAAGGACAGGGCTCACTGCACAAACAGGGACCCAAGTTCAGAGCCCCAGCTCCACCTGCAGTCCAGATGTGGTCATGCATGTCTGCAACTTAACCCAGGGAGATGGGTCCCTAGACCCTGTGGCCAGCCAGTCTTTAAGGGGTTCAGGCTGTCAGGATGGCTCAGTGGGTAGTCTCCTGCCACCACCAAGCTTGATGGCCTGAGTTTGGTCTCTGGCCCCCGCGTTGTGGAAGAAGAGAGCTGACGCCTGCAAATTGTCCTTTGACCTCTACAAGCACACACTGTAGTATGTGCATCCCCCAACAGACGTGTTCTGCCTGCATGTACGCCTGTAGGGCATCAAATCTCTTTATAGATGGCTGCCAACCACCGGGACCCCTGGAAGAGCAGCCAGTGCTCTTAAGCTCTTAGCCATCTCTCCAGTCCCCAGACAATTTAACCCAACTCAACCTCTGGCCTCCACACAGGCAATGCATGTGCACACATACATACCACATACATGTGTACCCATGTACATACACACTACACACTTTGTGTGCCAAAAAGGAAGGACAGGTGAGGGGGCAGGCTGAGGGATGAGTATGCTGGGCAGGATGCAGCTGTCATGTGGCAGCCTCTGGATGGGGTTGTGATATGCCCCACCCCCTCTCTCTTCTGTCGTGTGCAGCTCCAGCCTGTGGTGGCCCGAGGAAGCCCCCGAGCAGCTCCGGATTGGCTCCTTCATGGGAAAACGCTACATGACACACCATATCCCTCCCAGCGAAGCTGCCACACTGCCAGTGGGCTGTGACCCTAGCCTAGACCCCCTTCCCAGCCTCAGCCCATAGCCTGGTCTCTGCAGCTTGGGCCTGGGCTGAGGGACAGAGAGCAGGGATATAGGCCCTGTAGGGGGGTTTTGCATCATAGCTGCCTGGCTATTGTATCTTCCTCTTCTGGTTCTGTCCCTCACTAGACCTCTGGAGATGATCGTGGTCAGGTTGGGGTCTGCTTAACTCCTTCATGTAAGGCTGGAGAAGGTCGTTAGTCCGGAAGTACCACCCTTGTCCCGAGAGCTGGCGCTTTCTGAGGCCGGGACTCGCCAGTGTAAAGGTGTAAATGGCTATCAATGGCAGCTCGGCTCCCTGCCCCAGCCCCTCTACACACGAGAGATGTTCCCACACTCAGCCGCTCACTCCACATCATTTATCGCGCACCTGCTATGCGCCACATACAGTGTTAGACACGGCCTCGGGCAAAGCTGGTTGTGACTTTCGAGGGGTCTGCCTTGCTTTGAATCTCGGAACGACACCTGTCCAGATGTGGGATCTGTTACTGTTGGGGAGATGACGTGCCCTCAAATTGCCCTCAGGGTCACACTCTTTCAGTTACCCATGGTGAGCTCTTTGGGACCACAGAACTCCATCAAAGGAAAAGCTCTCCAGGACAAAGCCGGTGATCCCCACTAGCACCGCGCGGGGGCGCCCGTGTGCTGTAGCCACGTGGCATCAGAGTCGGCGCATGCGCTCCTGTTAACCTCTTCATCGCCTGCCTGCACCATCCACTAAGGCAGGGGTCGGGGAAGCAAGCATTTCCGGCCTCAGCCAGGTCAAGCCCGCAGAGCTCTCCCTTTCTCTTCGAAGGCGACACCTGAGGCTCATTGACTTGCCTGCCCACACTGTCCAGCCACCCCACCCCTTGTAACCCCCATGTAACCCCATGTCCCGTTGGGCCTGTCTGATTAAGCTCTTTGGAAGTTAATAAATGTTCCGGTGGCGGGAGTGTTGCCCACGCCGGCTCTACGGCAGGAGCGTGCAACGTGTGGGCCCTTTGATGGCCACCAGCTTGTGCTTTTGGAGCCACAGAGAGACCCACTCACAGTTCAGGATCAAGTAGACACGGCGACCCTCCCTCCTGGCACACGCCTCAGTGGCAGGTCTTTATCAAGCCAGTGAATCCCTGGGTCTGAGTCATATCCTCCGTCCTGCCTCACTCCAGCATTCAGGTGACCCCTGGAGGTGTAGATAGAAGCTATACTCGGCCAAATGCTCCAGAGAAACATCGAGCGTGGTGCAGTCTGTGAAACTGCACTAGATGGGAGAGGGTTAACCTCTACCCCGTCCTAGCACCTCTCCTGGTTTCCATGGGTCACTGATGTCTGCTCAGTTAAAACACGGATGAAGGGCAGGTGAGACTAACCTGTCCTGAGTTGTTTCCGCGTGGGAGGAGAGAACCGGTCCTGGCAACTCTGACCCTGACCTCCACACCTCCACACGTGGCACTTGTGTGCACCCCACCCACCCATACACCCGCGAACTCAAGATAAGTAACAGATTCTAACTTTTAGGGCGAATGAATTCTCACAGGGCTCAAGGATCAGCTAGACTTGAGAAAGGGTCCCCCGACTTTGTGATCCTGGTGCCTCTGGCTTGCTGGGAGGCTTTTTGCAAAGGCTGCGGTGATTTCCGCTGCCGCCACACGGGGGCGTGAGTGTGCCTTCGCACTCTCTACAAAGCCGTAAAGGAGGGAAAAAACAGGGAAGAGTAGACTTGGTGGCGACTGCAAGGGGCGGTTGGGTCCCAGGGGCAGAATTACTGTGCTTTTGAGGCCAGAGATGGAAGGATCAAGGGTTCAAGATCGTTCTCACTACACAAAGTTTGAAGCTCTGCCTCAAAACCAGAAAATTACACACACACACACACACACACACACACACACGAAAATGTAGACCCTTATGCGCCAAAAATGGGTGTTACTACCTCAGCGAGAGTTTCAGCAGATTCCCAGATAATGGAGTTTTGGGGGGACGTGTGTGTGTGTGTGTGTGTGTGTGTGTGTGTGTGAGAGAGAGAGAGAGAGAGAGAGAGAACAGGATCATAGGTTAGCTCTCGCTGGCCTTGAACTCACCATGCTCTTTTCTCAATTACTACAGAGACCGGACATCTGCCTGGTAATGTTCTTTCTTTTTTCTTTTTCTTCCCAATAGAAAATAATACAGCCTTCGTTTTTTTTAAAAAAAAATTATTTTGTGTATATGAGTATAATTCCTGCATGTATGTGTGTGCCCCACATGCATGCCCGGTGCCCGCAGAGGAGGGAGTTGATTCCCCAGAACTGAAGTGAGAGAGAGTTGTGAGTGATGTGGGTGCTGGGATCAACACTGAGCAGCCAGTGCTCTCAACCTCCAGCCCAGGGTGTTGTTCTCAATCACTGTTCTAGTTCCATGTAGGTGTTGCTGATGAGTGAGGGAAATTTACATCCCTAGCTGCCTGAACTGTTCCGACACCAGTGGGGATACGGTGACGGCTCCTTGGGTGATGGCGCTCGCTACCAAGGCTGCCACCTGAGGGAACTCCCTCCCAAAAGCTGAGTCCTCTGACCTCCACCCACTGGCACACTCATGGTCATAAATGTATGTTGGGGGCTGTGGACCCCCAGACCCTGAATTTCCTGTAAACAACTTGTTTTCCTGTGTTTGCAGCTGCTCTGAGCATGAGACCCTCAGGAGTTCCTGATGGCAGGGGAGTGGTTTCTGGTGGGTTCGGCTGGGGCATGACGATCAGTTAAGCATCCCTATATAAGCTGCCCCTGGACTGGACACAATAAAGGGGGCATTCTCGGGGAATTCAAGGATGACCTGTGTCTCTCTCTGTGTGTCTTTGTCTATAGATCCCTTTCCCATAGTGCAGGCTATGCTACAGGCATAGTACCGTAGTACACGTAGTACAGGTGCTGTAGTACACGTAGTACAGGTGCTACACCATAGTACACATAGTAGATGGATGTTACAAATGTACACACATAATAAATATTGTTCTAAAAGTATACCAGTATATAAAGTAAACCAATGGCTTTTCTTCATAGACAACTAAACAACTCCTTTTGCTCTAGCATCCTAAGCCAGCAGGAAGATGGCAGGCAGGGAGTTAAGCCTGTGTTGGTTTCCTGTGGCTCTTCCCTTCTTCCTAGTCCCTTCACAGGAAAGAGGCAAGGAAATGGAGAGCTTAAACACAGCCCAAGCCTCCACAGCACAGCACACTAGCACAGCACACTGGCTCAGCACAGCACACTGGCTCATTACAGCACAGCACAGCACAGCTCAGCACAGCACAGCACAGCACAGCACACTGGCTCATTACAGCACAGCACAGCACAGCACAGCACACTGGCTCATTACAGCACAGCTCAGCACAGCACAGCACACTGGCTCATTACAGCACAGCACAGCACAGCACAGCACAGCACAGCACAGCACAGCACACTGGCTCATTACAGCACAGCACAGCACAGCTCAGCACAGCACAGCACAGCAAACTGGCTCAGCACAGCACAGCACAGCACAGCACACTGGCTCAGCACAGCACAGCACAGCACAGCACAGCACAGCACACTGGCTCAGCACAGCACAGTACAGCACACTGGCTCAGCACAGCACATACACTGGCTCAGCACAGCACAGCACAGCACAGCACACTGGCTCAGCACAGCACAGCACAGCACACTGGCTCAGCACAGCACAGCACAGCACACTGGCTCAGCACAGCACATACACTGGCTCAGCACAGCACAGCACAGCACACTGGCTCAGCACAGCACAGCACAGCACACTGGCTCAGCACAGCACAGCACAGCACACTGGCTCAGCACAGCACAGCACAGCACACTGGCTCAGCACAGCACAGCACAGCACACTGGCTCAGCACAGCACAGCACAGCACACTGGCTCAGCACAGCATAGCACAGCACACACACTGGCTCAGCACAGCACAGCACAGCACACTGGCTCAGCACAGCACAGCACAGCACAGCACACTGGCTCAGCACAGCACAGCACACTGGCTCAGCACAGCACAGCACAGCACAACACAGCACACTGGCTCAGCACAGCATAGCACAGCACACACACTGGCTCAGCACAGCACAGCACAGCACAGCACACACACTGGCTCAGCACAGCACAGCACAGCACACTGGCTCAGGACAGCATAGCACAGCACACACACTGGCTCAGCACAGCACACACACTGGCTCAGCACAGCACAGCACAGCACAGCACACACACTGGCTCAGCACAGCACTGGTAAAACCCACATCTGTAGGACTTGCCGGCCTTGGAGCATAGGCAGGATGGTTCAGCCTGTAAAGACACTCCCCACCAAAGCTAGGAAGCTTGAACTTGATCCTGAGGACCCACATAAAGGTGAAAAGAGAGAGCAAGCTCCACATAGTTGGCCCCTGACCTCTACATGTACCCCGGGGCATCGCCTGCACCCCCTTTCCTGCAGAATTATTGTAACCTGAAAGGCGGCATGCTGGCGAGATGGCTCAACAGTTAAGAGCACTTAAAGCTCCTCTAAGAGGACCCAAGTTTGGTCCCCAGTACCCACCTCAGCAGCTCACAACTGCCTGTAACTCCAGCTCCAGGGGATCCAGTCCTCTAAGGGTATCTCCGGGTACCCACAAGCACTTGCACACACATACATGTACACATACACACACACGCATCTGTACACATGTTGTAAGAAGTTACTTGTTTGTTTCCCGGATGCCCAGACTCCAGAAATAATCACACAGAAACTATATTATTTAAAACACTACTTGACCCATTAGCTTTAGCTTCTTATTGGCTAACTCTTACATATTAATTTAATCTATCTCTGTTAATCTGTGTGTCGCCACAAGGCTGTGGCTTACCGGGAAAAGTTCCGGTGTCTATCTCTGGCAGGGCTACATGGCTTCTCTCTTCCTCTGCCTCTGCCTCCTTTCTCCCAGCATTCAGTTTAGTTTTCCCTGCCTAGCTCTGTTCCCCTGTAGCTCTGCTAAAGGCCCAAAGCAGTTCCTTTATTCATTCATAGTAATCACAGCATACAGAGGGGAATCCCATATCGTGCACATACACAAAATAATTTTTTTTTTTAAAAAAATGAGCCAAGTGTGAGGGCACATACCTTTAATCCCAGCACTGAGGAGAGAGGCAAGGCGAGGCAGGTGGATCTCTGTGAGGTCAAGGCCAGCCTGGCTAACATAGCAAGTTTCAGGGAAGCCATTGTAACCTAGTGAGACCTTGTCTAAAAAAGTAAAAATAAAAAAAAAAAATTAAAACTGGCCTTGATGGCACAGCAGAGCTGCTCCTCGCCCGGTGTTCTCTGTCTCACTGCTGCTCTAGGGATGTCTTCTCCAGCCCTGTCAGAGCTTTGACACCACAATGGGATGGTGTAGGCTGAATGAACCGAAGGCATGCCGTAGCGCTCTGAGAGCAGTGGAGGCGATGGATGTCTGCAATGCTAACAGCTCCCGCTCAGCCATGACAAGGGTGTTTGATAGCCAGTCACCTGCACAAGGGTGTTAGCAAATCGCTAATGCTTCCTGAAGAGGGATTCCTACCTCAGGTCATCGGAGGCCACTGTGGGAAGCCACCCAGTGGAGAAATCCTGCCATAGGCTATACCAGCTGAGGTGTCACAGAATCCAGTGGCCCTGCCCAGAACAGGCGCTGCTAGGCCCCTTCTAACCCTGGCAGGACATTCTGCCCAGAATTCCACACACCAGGAACACCAGGCAGTCCCCAGCACTGTCGGGACCAATCCTGGGATGAGCCTTTAGGTCTCTCGTGCCAACGGTGTTGTGCAGAGGGTTTTTTGTTGTTGTTGTTATTGTTTGTTTATTTGTCTTATTTTGAGACAATGTCTCACTATATAGCCCTGGCTGACCTGGAACCCTCTATGTAGACCAGCTAGCCTTGAAGTCACAGACATCTGAATGCCACTGACTCCTGAATGCTGGGATTAAAGGTCCCTGCTTCTTGAGACAGGGTCTTGCTATGTAACCCAGGCTGGCATCCAACTTGTGATTTTCCTGCCTCCACCTCCCAAGTATTAGAATTACAAGAGTAAGCCATGACACCACGTAGGAAGAATTCTATATTCTTATCATTACTCAATTGTGGTGCTAGGGGTTATATTCAGGGTCCCCCACATCCTAGGCAAATTCTCTACCACTGAGCCACACCCCAGCCCCTCACTGGGTGAGTCTAGGCAGGGGCTTTACTACTTTCCCTAATCGCAAGAACATTTTTTTAAATGCCATTTTAAATGATCCCTGAGGATGCTATATAAGGAAGTGCCATGACACCCATTGTAACTTCATGGCTCATCAGAGAAAGGACAAACATCCAGGACTAGGGGATGACTGCACCGTGATTCATCAGTCAGCAGATCCTAGCTGTTAGAACACAGGGTGGGAATGCCTCAGGAAACTCCCTCGCTCCAGCATCTGCTGGTGAAGGGAAGTCTTCCCCAGCCCCAGCCCCGACAGAACTTTTCGCTGCTGAGTCCCAGGACACCAGTCCAGTACCCAGAACCCACATGGGGAAGGAAAGAACCAACTCTTAAAGCTGTCCTCTGGCCTTCACACCTGTGCTGTGACATGCGCACAGCCCCCTTCCGCCATGCACACACGTGATAAATAAATGCAATAGAGGCTCTTAGGGGTCAGAGAGAGATGGCTCCGTGATTAAGAAAACTGGCTGCTCCAAAGGCCCCTGTACCAACGTGGTGGCTCACTGCCATCACTAACTCCAGTTCCAAGGGATCCAATGCCTTCTTCTGGCCTCCACAGGCACCAGGCACACAGGGCACACATACATACACGCAGGTAAAACACCCATACTTATATAATAAAATAATAATTTAAAAATACTTTTGGCCAGCTGGTAATGGCATACACCTTTAATCCCAGCACTCTGGAGACACAGGCAGGTGGATCTCTGCAAGTTCAAGGCCAGCCTGGTCTACAGAGCGAGTTCCAGAACAGTCAGGATGACATAGTGAAAGTCTGTTTAAAAAAAAAATGATGATATGCCTATAGTTCTAGCGTTGGTGGGTTAAGGAGGAAGATTGCTTCAAGTTCTAGGTCAGCCTGGGCTATAGTTTTTAAAGAGAGAAAGGGAGGAGGGAAGGTGGGAGGGAGGAAAAAAGGAAGGACGTGTGGATATGTGATGTGGATGAGGGTTTAGAGGTCAGAGATCAGGCAGGGATAGGTAGAAAAGCCAGAGCTACCGAACCCCCATCCCTGAGCCTGCACCTCCCCTCCATCCCTCAGGTCTCTGAGTCCGGTGGAAAGCCCTGGGAGCAAGACAGGCGCCACACCCACTCTCTGCCTCCTTTGCTGTGTTAGCCCCACAAGGAAGCTCCTCCCATTTTCCTGGCTTCAGTTTCTGCGAGGTGAACATTTAACCCAAAAGATATCCAGGGCCCTTTGGCATCTCAATACTTCACTCTTGGCCTCCCGAAACTCCACTCCCTGTGAGAGACACAGGCCAGAGGACCCAAGAGAAAGAAAAGAATGCGTTGCCTTGACAACCATTCTTCTGCCTGGCTTCCCTCCAATGAGGGACCGAGAGGAATGCCCCATTAATCATTCAGGCCTCTCCCTATCCCTCTCCAGCCTTCTCACCCTGTGCTCCTCATGAAAACAGCCCGTTTCTCGGGGTGTTTCGTGGAGCCCCTTCAGGCCCTGGGCCTGGAACCCCACCTATGGCTCCGTTTCTAAACCACGGGGCCAGGGCAGTGGAAGAGCCCCTGGGAGTAACAGGGAGGGGACTGGTCCTCCAGACATCTCTGGCACCGTTTCCTGGGCACCCTCCACTGGACACAGCTGAAACCAGGCTAGGGAGTCCAGTGCTGGGGAGGGGAGCCACGATAAGGAAAACAAGAGCCTTAGAGAGAGCCTAAGGGCGTCACGACCCGGAGTGGGGGAGGGGCTTCCTGGAGGCGGTGCTGTGGGAGGCGGGAGCTGGGTGTTTGGAGGGAATGGGAGGGATGCGGGTGGTTGTGAGTGCGGAAAGGAGGAAAGTTGGAAGTTAGGTGTCCCTGCTGACCCTTCCAGGTGCTCAACCAGCTGGATCTTCGAAGGGGCGTGAAAGCACCCTCCAAGAAAGTCAGGTGGGGGAGGGGTCCCGGAAAGATGGATCAGCACCAATTGCTCTTGCTGAGGATCTGAGTTCGATTCTCAACCCTATATGTGGCGGTTTACAGCCCCATTGAGGATCTGATGCTCCTGTCCTCCAAAGGCACTTGAACTCAGGTGCACATCCCACCCCCGCACCCCAACACACAGACACCTACACATAATAGAAGGTAAATAAAAATCTTGAAAAAATACTGTAAAGTAGGTGGGAGAGATAGCCTGGGATTAGGCGTGCACTGCCCTAAGGCCATGGCAGGTAGGTATCTGGGCAACGTGAAGTCTTCCTATGTGGTGGGGCTGCGTGGGGTAAGGAAGATGCAATAAAAAGCTGGAAGGCAAACTGGGCTTGGAGGTTCATGCTTGTAATCCCAGTGCTCGGGAAGTTGAGGCCAGAGTTGGAGACCAGCCTGGGCTACAATGGATTCCTATTGGCACCATCGCTGATTGTTTTGATCACAAAACAATTCACATCAGATTACAGTTACAGATTCACAATATGCAGAAAGAGTTATCTTGCATATTGAAACCGCTGAATTTATACCAGATGACACAGAGTTGACTTCATTGTTTATCCAGGTACAAGACATAATCAGGAACAGGCTTTGTCCGATGTACATAACACACATCCGGTCCCATACAGGTCTGCCTGGTCCTCTAGCCCAAGGCAATGCTGAGATTGATCAGTTATTGATTGGAAGTGTGTTGCAGGCCTCAGAATTTCATAAGAAGCATCATGTCAATAGTAAAGGCCTAAAGAAAGAATTTTCCATTACTTGGCAACAAGCTAAGGACATTATAAAGAGATGTCCTACTTGTTCTTTCTATAATCAAACACCGTTGCCTGCAGGGAGTAACCCAAAGGGTACTAAGAGAAATGAAATTTGGCAGATGGATGTGTTCCACTTTATGGAATTTGGTAAATTAAAATATGTACACCACACCATAGACACGTATTCAGGTTTTCAATGGGCTACTGCCCTGAGCTCAGAAAAGGCTGATTCAGTAATCACACATTTATTGGAAGTTATGGCCATCATGGGTATACCTGCACAAATAAAGATAGATAATGGTCCAGCATATGTATCTAAGAAAATGAAATGCTTTTTTGATTATTATAATATAAAACACATTACAGGTATACCAAATAATCCTACAGGTCAGGCAGTTATAGAAAGATCAAATCGTACTATAAAGGATATGCTGAACAAACAGAAAGGGACCGAAAATACCCCCAGAAATAGATTACATAATGCTTTATTAACCTTGAATTTTCTTAACGCTAATGAGAAAGGAACGACAGCAGCAGAAAGACATTGGATAATGGAAAAGTCTGCTGAACTAAATCAACCGATTTATTTCAAAGATGTGCTGACCTCTCAATGGAAGCCAGGAGATGTGCTACGTTGAGGAAGGGGTTTTGCTCTTGTTTCCACAGGAGAAGAAAAATTGTGGATACCATCAAAATTAATAAAGTTTTGATTTGAAGAGGAGAAACCTCTTGGAAAGGAGAAATGACAACTCATCCACAATGATGATATTCATACAGGTGGTAAGAAAAACATATAGAATGGGGGCAGGGTTCTGTTCTTATCTCCACAGGAAAACACTCATCTTTGAAAAATTCAAGGGACCCTGGATATTTGGATACTGACAGATGGAAAAATACCTGCCCAATAGGAAATATCAAGACAACTGAATGGGTGTGTAAGTAATATTAAACCATATTTCTAAATTTATAAAGCTGGTTTTGAAGTTGGACTCTGGCTCAGTCCCTCTCCAATTCCAAGCCTGTTAGTAAGAGAAAAACCCAGAGTTTCTGGAGTTTCTGTCTCATATCAAGAGCCATGATATGGGACAGAAAGAAATATGAGTTTAGAAAACATCTTTGCTTTTCTTCATATCTATCATACTTTTCATTGAATATATCTATCATGTCTTTCATTGAATATATATATATATATGTCTATATATGTCTATATGATTAATGTTTAAGTTTTTCATAATGAACAATGAGTTTTTCCTGAAGTGACATTTGAAGTTTCCAGGAAGAAGATGGGGCCCCATAACAACAACTCCACTTGGTTGATATGACGTCATGATACTGATAGCACTACTACGAGACCTGCTTTTTGTACCAGCTGCACAAGACAGTTCCAACTTGGTTAGCTGAAATGGTGCACATCTTATACAACATTTTGGCCAGACCTGCACAAAATACTCAGAGACTATTGGCAATTTTAAAAGACATTGATCTTGAAATTTAACCATCATTTCACTTTCACAGGATCCCCCAGAAAGAACGTCGCCCCCATGACAGCTGGAAGTAATTCTAGAGGACGACGTCCCCTTTCCCAGTAATGTTTGCCCTTGGGTTTAGGGACATCATTTAGGGGTTGATTATAATTAGTATACGATTGAGGGTTGGGGGAGGAATTTTATACGCTCAGGGATCATTTTGAAAAAAAAAAAGGAGGGATGATGGGATAATAGATTTGTAATTGTGAGTTACTGTAATTCAATATCAGATTGATCTGATCTTTTGGGCTGAGGGCCTGGCTCAACACACAGCACCTGGCAAGAATGGGCAAGTGAAGGGCTGAGAAGTCGCTCAGAAGTGGGACTCTTGCTTGGAACCCCAGTGAGGGGCTGGGGCGTGGCTTAGTGGTAGAAAACCGGCCTGTTTTGTGTGAGGCCCTGGTTCAATCCTCAGTTTTACAAAAAGAACAAAATAAATAAAGCATTTGAGAGAGAGCAGGAAGACATAAGCTTCGAACGTGGGTTGCTCTGCACCCACGTGCACCCCAACTGGCTGCTTCCAGTTGCTGCTGGGGTGACTGAGGACCCGGGCTCCCCACTCTGTCCTCTGATATCACCCCAGTTTCAAGCGCTCAAGCTTCCACGCAGAGAGCCTCGTGACTTCAGAGAAACTTTGAATCACACAGCGTGCTGTGGTTTAAAAATGAAATGTCCCCACTCAGTCCCTAGCTGGTGGCTGTTTTGAGTTGTGGAATTGGTAGGAGGTGGGACTTCACTTGAGGAAGCAGGTCCCTTGGGTCCGGCTTTGAAGGGCATAACCTGGCCCTGCTTCCAGCCCTCTGTAGCCCAGTAGCCCAAGCTGACCTTGAACTGGAGTCAATTCTCCTGCCTCAGACTCCTGAGATTGTAGGTATGAGCCATCATACCTGGCACCGTTTTAGTGTTTCTTTGTTTTTTGAGACAGAGTTTCCCTGTGTAGCACTGGCTGTCCTGGAACTCACTCTGTAGAGCAGACTGACTTTGAACTCAGAGATCCGCCTGCCTCTGCCCCCTGAGTGCTGGGATTAAAAGCCTACACATCACCCTTTTTGTTTTGTTGTTCCTACTGAGAACATCTACCCTAAGTCTTCGTAGCAAAACAGCTTCTCTTTTCTAATCAACTGTCCCTCCTTTGCAGCCTGTAGACTGTTGACCTTCCCTCACACAGAAGGGGGGTGAGGAGGGACCTGGGACCCTCACCTGCGATTCCAGCTTCACCTCCCAGCCATTTGTGTGCAGTTCTGCCCTTGACTGCACAGGGTTTGTGTGCCGAGGGGAGGAGCTAAGGCATACGTGCTGAGGAAGGCAATGCAGAGGGCTCCATCCGGGACCCAGGGCCAGGATTGTCCATGCTGGTGCAGACTCCCCAGTGTGGCTGCTTTGGGGTTACCTACGGTCCCCGGGGAAGTGCTCATCCATGTTCTTTAAGTAAAACTGGACAAGCTCATCAGTTTCCCAGGGCAAATTTTGGTGGGCTGTGCTTTGTGTTTTGTCCTTGGCAACTTAGGAGGAAGGGTTTCCCCTATGTCTCCCAGGGAAGGGGTTCTCTTACCAGCCCAGGGCAGGAGGCAGCAAGTTTCTGTGGAGGAAGTGAAGGGATGAAGTCCCTACATTTCCCCGGCCCTTAGGCTCCTTCTATAATACTATCGGACCACAAAGAATGCCCTTGAGGTTCCGGCATACCAGAGAGCCTCAAGACACCTGGTCAGGGGCCAATGAGATGGCTCAGCTGACAAAGGAGCTTGCAGCCAAGCCTGATGACCCGAGTTCCATCCTCAGGATGGTAGAAGCAAGGAACGAAACCCCCCAAGTTGTCCCCTGAGCTCTACATGTATCTTGTGGCACAAACGCGCATGTACACACAAAAACACATTCACATACATAAATGTAACCTTTTTTTTTTTTTTTTTTTTGGCTTTTCAAGACAAGGTTTCTCTGTGTTGTTCTGGCTATCCTGGAACTTCCTCTGTAGACCAGGCTGGCCTCAAACTCAAACTCACCTGTCTCTGATTCCCAAGTACTGGGATTAAAGGTGTGCGCCACCACTACCACCCAGCTATAACAAAAAAGTTTTGAAGATACCATGTGATATGATGTCATTGAAACCTCCCCTGCTGAAAGAAATAACTGTGGTTTTTTTGTTTGTTTTTTTTTTTTCAGTGTGGCGATTTCTCAGAAAATTAGGAAACAACCTTCCTCAAGACCCAGTAATACCACTTTTGGGTATATATCCAAAGGATGCTCAATCATGCCACAAGGACATGTGCTCAACTATGTTCCTAGCAGCATTGTTTATCATAGCCAGAACCTAGAAACAACCTAAATGCCACTCGACCGAAGATTGGATAAGGAAAATGTGGTACTTTTACACAATGGAGTACTACACAGCAGAAAAAAAATAATGACATCTTGAATTTTGCAGGAAAATGGATGGATCTAGAAAACATCATATTGAGTGAGGTAACCCAGACACAGAAAGACAATTATCACATGTACTCACTCATAGGTGGTTCTTAAACATAAAGCAAAGAAAACCAGCCAACAAATAATAATCCCAGAGAACCCAGACAACAATGTGGACACTAAGAGAGACTTACATAGATCTAATCTACATGGGAAGTAGAAAAAGACAAGATCTCCTGAGTAAATTGGGAGCATGGGGACCTTGAGAGAGGGCTTAAGGGGAAGGGGAGAGGCAGGGAGGGGAGCAGAGAAAAATGTAGAGCTCAATAAAAATCAATTTTAAAAAAGCAACAACAAAAAAAGAGAACTGTGTTTTTCTTTGTAGTTTTAAGGAAAGAACTTAATTTCTAAAAAAGATTTGTTTCTTTCGTTTGCATGAGTGTTTTACGTGCATGTGTGTCCGTCTGTCACAGCATGCCTGGTGCCTGCAGTCAGGAGAGAGCGTTGGATCCACTGGACTTACATACACCTGTGAAACATCACATGGATGCTGGGAACTGAACCTGGGTCCTCTGGAAGAGCAACAAGGGCTCTTAACTGCTGAGCCATCCCCCCAGCCCCTCTTCCTGGTGTGGAGCTAAGCATCTCAGGCTAGTCTGGAATTTCCTGTGCAGTGCAAGACAGTCTCAGCCTGGAAAAGATTGCAGACTTGTGCCACCATGCCTGGTACATTTGTGGTTGGTTTTGATGCTTTTTTTTTTTTTAAAAAAAAAAAAAAAGCTATTGATTACATTTGCCACACTGGAGATGGAACCCAGAGCCTTGCACATGTTAGGTAAGCACTGTACCACTGAGCCACCTCCCAGCCCCTCACTGGGGGATTCTAGGCAGGGGCTCTACCACTGAGCCACACCCCAGCCCCTCACTGGGGGATTCTCAGAGGTGCCTCACTGCTGAGCCTGATGAGGAAGCACTTCCTAGTTTATGGTGGTGGGCACAGCACAAGACTTTGAGTGTGGCAAGCTGTCTGTGAGAAGCTCTGGAGCATTTCCCACTGCATAAGGGCTTGGGTGGGGGGCACCGAGTACTCTCTGCTTTCTCTTTGGGCCCAAACAAGCCCTGACTGAGACCTCTCTCTTCGGAGGGCATAAGGCAAGCCTGATCAACTCTTGGAGGTACCGTTTCCCTGTGTACCTCCTCAGACTGTGGGTGTGATGGTTGCTATGAAGCTGAGTCTTTGGTGACTTGGAGTTGGGTGAGTCTTTGGAACTCTATTTGACTTGTATGAGGAGGTAGCAAGTGGGGAGCCCCACCTGCCTTATGAGTCACCCCCAAAGGTACACAGCAAGAAAAGTCAAAAGGCGTAGAGTATTCCTTGTGACTTGGTATGGCACCCCTTGGTCCCTCTGGGGCTCCGGGACCCACTCCTTCATGCCAGTTCTCATTGGTGCTGGACACTCCTAGGACCCCGAAAGGAGGAAGCCAAGCCATTATGGCCATCCCCTTGATGCTGTAAAAATAAAATGGCCATCCCAGGCCACAGCCAGACACACCAAGAAGTTTCCAAATCATCAGTTTTTGGACAAATCTATTTGCCATATCATAAACCCAGCACAAACCAGGTGGAGCTGAGCAGGTTAACCCCTGTCCTCAGTTAATGGAAACAGAGGCGGCTGCCATGTTCCGTTAAATCTGAAATGTCCCCAGAGGCTCACTCCTTGAGTACTTGGTCCCCAGCTGGTGGCACTGTTTCAGAATGTAGTGGAGAGGTGGTGGGGTCTAGTCGCAAAAATAGGTCACTAGGGGTTGATCTCTGAAGGTTACCCTGCGCTCCCTCTGTTTCCTGATTCACCAGGGTGTGAACATCCTTACTACATATTCCACTGCCATGAACTGAGCAGCCCCATCATGCCCGGGGGAGGAGAGAACTGGCTCCTTAGTGTTGCCCTCGGACCTGTGTATAAGCAGGTACGTGTGCATGTACAGAGAGAGAGAGAGAGGGGGGGGGGAATATCTTTTTTAAAGACCAGGTACAGGGGTACACATCTGGAATGCCAGAATTTCTATTCTGAAATGGGCGGTGGAAACAGGAGAATCAGCCAGACATTCACGGGCCAGCTAGCCTGGAGTACGACACAACACAGCCACAGACACAAGAAAGACCCTGCCTCAACAAGGTGGAACTGGAAAGTCATCCTCCGACCTCCACATAGGAGCCATAGCACTCACGTGTGTGCTCACACACACACACACACACGCTATGCATACCCATATACAAAGATAGATAACTAATAGATGCACAAATCAGAAAAAAAGAAGTGGGGCTGGAGAGATGACTCAGGGGTTAAGGGCACTCACTGGCTGCTCTTCCAGAGGTCCTGAGTTCAATTCCCGGCAACCACATGGTGGCTCACAACCATCTGTAACGGGATCAGGTTTGGTGTGTGTGAAGACAGAGTGCTCAGATCAATAAAATACATGGGTAAATAAATCTTAAAAAAAGAAAGGAGAAGCTGGGCAGTGGTGGCGCACGCCTTTAATCCCAGCACTCGGGAGGCAGAGGCAGGCGGATCTCTGGGAGTTCGAGGCCAGCCTGGTCTACAAGAACTAGTTCCAGGACAGGAACCAAAAACTATGGAGAAACCCTGTCTCGAAAAATAAAAATAAAAAAAAAATAAAAAATAGGAGTAAGGAGATAGCTCAGTGGTTAGGAGCACTGGCTGTTCGTGCAGAGGACATAGGTCCCAGCACCCACATGACACCTTTGACTCCACTTACACAGGATCCAATGCCCTCTTCTGGTCCTGCAGGCACCACGCATGCATGTGGTGCACATTCGCATATGCAGAACAAGTACTCATACAAATTTTGGGGCTGGAGAGATGGCTCAGTGGTTAAGAGCATTGCCTGTTCTTCCAAAGGTCATGAGTTCAATTCCCAGCAACCACATGGTGGCTCACAACCATCTGTAACGAGATCTGCTGCCCTCTTCTGGTCTGCAAACACACAGAGATAGAATATTGTATACATAATAAATAAATAAATAAATAAATATTTAAAAAAATAAAAATAAAGATAAAAAATAAAAAAATTTAAAAAAAAGGAGAAAAAAAGACTGTAGACCTTTTGAAAACTAAAGAAAAAGGAAGTGTTTATTACTTTAAGTTTTCAGTTCTGGGCTCGCTTGTTTGGCGCCACAGGCGCTGACACAAGGGTCTCTGCGCTGCCTAGAGAGGATGCCTGGACTGGCGAGGGGAACACGAGGAGGAATACATGAATCATTTGTCTGAATTAGACACGTAGGGGAGCGGAGCGAGCGGCAGCCTGCTGGGGTGCTGAGAGCAGGGCTGCTTCCTAGACTCACGGTTGACCTGCCATGAGGATGCAGGAGGTGCCCTCCCTGTGAGAGCCATCCTGTCATCTGTATGATGTGATTAAGTGTGAGGCTGACCCTGCCCAGTTCTGGGGCCCTGAGAGAGGATGAGCAAGGATGTGCTTTTGCAAGGACGCCCTTTCTACCCTGTTTTGCTGTTTTTTAGACGGGGTGTGCTGTAGCTCAGGCTGGCTGTGTAGCTGAGGAGGACCTTGAACTCCTGATCCTCCTGCTTCTACCTCCTGAGTGCTGGGATTATAGGTGTGAAGCACTAACTATACCTGGATCCTTGTTTCTTTCTTTTTTTTTTTTTTTTTGGTTTTTCGAGACAGGGTTTCTCTGTGGTTTTGGAGCCTGTCCTGGAACTAGCTCTTGTAGACCAGGCTGGTCTCGAACTCACAGAGATCCGCCTGCCTCTGCCTCCCGAGTGCTGGGATTAAAGACGTGCGCCACCACCTTGTTTCTGATGACTGCTTTCAACATCCGAGAGAGAGAGAGAATATGTATGTGTGTATGTATGTATGCATGTATGTATACACACACACATACATACATATACTTGTGATGCTGGGGAAGGAACCCAGAGTCATATACATGCCAGGAAAGAATTCTATCATTGAGCTACATCTCAACCTATCTATCTATCTATCTATCTATCTATCTATCTCCTATCATCTTTCTTATACATATCTCACACACACATAGAGATACAACAGCATTATCCGTGGGGGTACACACTGTGGCTTGCTAGCTGTGGTGGCCTGTACTCTTCTGTAATCTCAGCACTCACGAAGGAAGATCAGGAGTTCAGGGTCATCCTTGGCTATGTACTGAGTTTGACGCCAGCATAGAAACTACCTGAACGTGATGGAAGAGGGAGGGAAGGGGGGACACAGAGAGAGAGAGAGAGTCAGTCAGTCAGTCCTAGGGTCAACATTTGCTGGACCACCTCAAGATTTTATCCGTCAGCTTAGGTGATCTTGGTCCTATCTTGAAGGGACACCTATCTTCTATGTTCTTTGTCTAGAAGATAAAGGGACTCCCTCCCTTCCTAGTGGCCAGGACCCAGGACAGGTAAGCAGGGTT
Source organism: Microtus oregoni (assembly GCF_018167655.1). Taxonomy (NCBI): domain Eukaryota; kingdom Metazoa; phylum Chordata; class Mammalia; order Rodentia; family Cricetidae; genus Microtus; species Microtus oregoni. The sequence continues at coordinate 7,900,229 of NW_024543062.1, read as the reverse complement.
TTTATGGGGACAGCCCTTGCCCAGAACTGTCTGCTCCATCCCTGGCCCCTCCCAGCGCAGGCCCTCTTGAAGTAGGGTGCAGATGTCCTGGCTTGTCTCCTTCATTGTTCTGTTTTCTTCAGACCCGTGCCTAGTGAGGCTGAATCCCCCAGAACCTACAGACTCAGTCCCTGAGCTGGTCCAACCAGTTGTACCGGAGGAGGGGGCACCTCCAAGCCAGAGCAGCCCAGCCCAGACAGAGCAGCTGGGGCCATACTGCAGGCGGACCTGGGAGGAGAGACAGCATCCCAGCCATGGGGCTCCAAGAGAGATGGTCTCTGCTGCTGATGCCGCCGTTGCTGCTGGTCCAGTGTGGAGCAGGTCTGGGTGAGTGAGGCTGGGGAGTGCGGGGTACCCCCACATACTCAACCCTCTGTAGGATGGAATACCTACAGCACCCCAGCACCCCTTCCCTTGGTTGTGGACTGGGCTCATGGGTGTGTCAAAACATTCAGCCCACCTCACACAATCACAGATGGCCGCCTGTCTCTTGACCGCCAGACTGAAGAGCAAGAATTCTGCTTCTCTCCTCCTTTGGATTCTCATGCCCACACTTTTACCAATGGCTCCTAAGTAACCCCTCCTCTCCATAGCTCTATTTCCCTTTCCTCAAATGAAGCAAACATTAGCTACCTACTGTATATAGGATACCCTAGTCCTCTAAGGTACAACAGGGGCTTTGTTATTATTTGTTTGTTTAGTCTGTGTGTGTGTCTCTCTGTGTGTGCGTGTCTATGTATCTGTGTGTGTATGGGGATTGAGGAATGCGTGTAAAGATGCAAGTGTGGAGGTCAGAGGGAAACTTTCAGGAGCCAGCTGATAGATACTGGGCACAGAACTCAGCTCATCGGGTTGGGTGGATCTCAGTTCTAGGACAGAGAGGACTACACAGAGAAACCCTGCCTCCAGTCAAACACACATTGTGTACAAGGCTGTGTCCGTGCACAATCAGTGCGGAGCTCAGAGGATCACTTCAGGTGCCAGTGTCCAGGGACCTGTGTCCACCACAGCTGGCCTTCCAGATGTGTGCCACCGCACTCGGCTTTTTACGTGTATGCTGGGGATTAGAACTCAGGTCCCCAAGCTTGCAAGGCAACCGCTTTCCCACTGAGCCATCTCTGCAGCCCTGAATTGATACGAGATTTGTACAAAGGTCCACTTTGTCTTTTTTATTGTCCAGTGTTAGGGGCTTGGCGTTGGAATCCTGCTATGGATTTGGTTGTGGGCAGGGGTGGATCAAGGAGGACTGAGGGGAGGGCAGGGCTTCTCCCATGAGCAGCAGAGCTGGACAAAGATGTGGTGCTCCCCGGGGGTCCCTGTAGCATACGAAACTGTTTAGATGGATCTGAGAAGGGGATTTAAGAGATGAGGATTGAAAGGATAGATGTTGGTCATATGACCATGATGATGTTGGTCATGTGGCCACGGTGAGAATGGAAGATGATGGGGGGGTGGCAAAGAACTGAGAAGGGAGCAAGTAATGTCTTTGGATGAGCTAGCCTCAGGTCCCACTAGGTGGTCTGAAGTAATGTCTTTGGGTGAGCTAGCCTCAGGTCCCACTAGATGGTCTGAAGTAATGTCTTTGGATGAGCTAGCCTCAGGTCCCACTAGGTAGTCTGAAGTAATGTCTTTGGATGAGCTAGCCCCAGGTCCCACTAGGTGGTCTGAAGTAATGTCTTTGATTGAACTAGCCTCAGGTCCCACTAGGTAGTCTGAAGTAATGTCTTTGGATGAGCTAGCCTCAGGTCCCACTAGATGGTCTGAAGTAATGTCTTTGGGTGAGCTAGCCTCAGGTCCCACTAGGTAGTCTGTGTCCCAAGTCAGGGTCTCAGTCCAGGGGACATTTGTGTGCCTCCCCCTCTGTCCTTTCTATGAGGATCTTCTCTGTCTCTCTCTCTCTGTGCACATATGCACATGAGGTTACAGGTATGTGGCTCTATGGGGTGTGTACAGGTCAGCAGGAGACCATGGATGCTGGTATTCAGGGTCTTTCCACCTTCTCTTTGAGACAGGGTCTCTCATAGGCCAGAACTTTGCCATGTGGGCCAGGTCAGTCTTTCCATCAGTTTGAGGTATCAGCTGGTCCCTGCCTCCCATACAGGGCCTCTCACCATGCCTCGCTTTTGACATGGGTTCCGGTAATCTAAACTCATGTTTGGGAGGTAGGCGCTTTACTACGTATGGAATCAAATCTCTCTAGTTCTTGTTCATTCTCATCAAACAAACGAGCCTGGACTACAAGGCTTGAGCGGGAGGGACACACAGAGTCTCTGGACAAGCCCAGCCTAGGGTTTTGGATGCCCCGAATCTGAGTCTCCTGAGCCTCCCTCTGTCCCTCGCCATTCCTTACCCATCACTCCAGTGACACAGCACCTACCTACCTACCTACCTACCTACCTACCTACCTACTTTCCAGTAGGATGCCAAGAGAGGGGGGTCCAAGTGCTCCACAGCCCCCCAAGGGCACCTGCCATAAAGATTCCTTAATTTTGGATCAGGTAAAATGGCTCAGGTGGTAAAGACATTTGTTAGCCCTGATAATTAGCATTTGATCCTCAGGACCCACATGGTGGAGAACCAACTCCCCAAAATTGTCCTTGACCTGAGGCACACATGGGTTTGTGTACACACACACACACACACACACACACACACACACACACAGAGTGAGACAGAGAACTAATTAACCAATTAATTAATTAATCAATCAATTAAAGTGTGGTGGAAGAAATTGTTCCTTAACAGGCTGGAGAGATGGCTCAGAGGTTAAGAGAACTGGCTGCTCTTCCAGGGGACCCAGGTTTAATTCCCAGCACCCACATGGCAGCTCACAACTGTCTGTGACTCTGGCTTCAGGGGCTCTGACACCTTCATACCAACACAAATAAAATAAAGTCAAATAAATTATATATAAGAAATGGTTCCTTAATTCCCTTTGTAATGTGGGTTTGGTGATGGATACATCCTGCCTTGGTTGAAGCTGGACTGATTTATTATTTCCCCACTCTGCCCAGAGAGCATTGGCTATGCCCCCCAGCTCTCCAGCGCCGCCCTGTTGGGAAAGCTCACACAGTCCACCTTCACGCTGGAGCAGCCCCTGGGCCAGTTTGAGAATGTCAGCCTTTCTGACCCAGACCCCATCTGGCTGGTGGTGGCTCATAGCAATGGTATGTGTTTGCTTTCTTGCTGTGAAATGGGCAAACGGAGCTGGGGTCTGAGAGGCTTAGTAGGCTGGGGGAGCTGGGAGGGAGGTGCTTGGGGGTTGTGTCTGGGAAAGGCTGTCAGAGCCTGCTAGCGTGGACCTTGCTGGTCCTGCCCACGTGATTTCCTTTGACTGACCGTCAGTGCCTCCCTCAGCCACCCAGTACTTTGCTGCCCCGCAGAAGGTAGAGGACATACATGCCCCTGCCAGCTTTGACCACAACGGCTACTACCTCACACTAAGGACCAGCCGGGTACACTACCAGGGCGGCCAGTCTGGCAACCAGCTCCGAATCCTCCGTGTTGGCAATGATACCAAGTGTTCCTTGAAGTCCCTGGGCTGTAACTCTCCTCTGCCAGGTGCTGGCCCCTACAGGTGAGCAGCAAAGATGGGGGAGGGGCCTTGCTTGGGACAAACAGGAACCCAGGGCAGCTACCAGAAGGTTCATTGAAGTCAAATAGAGTGCCTGAATTCCCCAGTATTTTCCCTTCCTCCCTCCCTCCCTTCTTTTCTTATTTATGTTAGTGGTGCTGGGGGTGGAACCTGGGCATGGAGCAAGCTGAACGGGTTCTCTAGCACACCCCACCCTCTCACTGGGGGATTGCAGGCAGGTCCTTACCTAGTTCCCTTTTAGAGTTATTTTTTATTATTTTCTGTGTATGGCTGTTTTGTCTACATGTATGTCCGTGTACCACGTATGTGCCTGGTGCCCAAGGAGATGTTGAGCCTCCATGTGGATGCTGGGAATTGAACCTGGATCCTTTGCAACAAGTGCTCTTAAACACTGAGCCTTCTTTCTTTCTTAAAAGAAAAAATTATTTTGTTTTTAATTATGTGCATGTGGTTTTGTTTACATGGGTGTGGGTTCCCTCAGAAGCCACACGTGTCTGATCCCCTGGAACGAGAGTTACAGGCAGTTGAACTACCTGACATGGGTGCAATGTGTCCCCTTACTACGGTCACATCTTTAAATAGCATCCTTCTAACTCATCGTCTCACGCCGTGGGAGGTCCTGACAGAGCGTATGGATTGACCCTGATCCAGACCAGGCATTCCTAGGTGGGGACTAGCCTTGGTCCCTTTCTCCTCTCACTAGATGCTTGATTTACTCATATTTGGTACAGAGAGATCTAATCCACACACACAGTGAGGGCCACTGCCAATGTCACACAACTCGAATAGGTCACAGCTTCTGTGGGGTTCTGGGGCTGTGCTCTTTAGTCCCAGGACCCGACTCCTGCCTTGGGCTGGGATCCCTGGCATTAAGATCTGAGGGTTTCAGAACCGCGGGGTGGTGGGTCCCCACCACCAATGCTGGTCTCCTGTTCAGAGTGAAGTTCCTGGCAATGAGCGCCAAGGGTCCTGTGGCTGAGACGGAGTGGTCTGAGGAAATCTACCTGCAGCAAGGTATGCGGACCTAAGAGTGGCTCAAAATGTATACGGGGTGCTAACAGACCCGGGGACATCAGGGACCTGGGGACAGTGGGTCTCCCCAAATCAGGGAGCGCAGCGCTATCCTATCCAGTCTCTGCCCGTACTCCCTCCTCTAGTCTATGGGATTCTCACACCTCCCCAGTGGACACGGGAGAGTGGGTCTGGAAGCTGACTAAATGACTCTTTTGTGAGGGTAAATAACTATTTTACTGCTTATCTGTGAAGCCCAGACATTCCCAGGAGCCCCAGGGTCCCGAAGCAAGAGTACTGTGATCATCATCGTCTTCTCTTCAATCTTGCTGGCGGTCTTCCTCGCCCTGCTCATATCCGCTAGGTGAGTGAACAGGGTTGGTGCTGTACGCCTCCCAACAGTAGTCTTGGTTTCTTCTTGCTGTTGTCTGATGAAGTTCTTCCCCCTGAAGATTAAGGAGAATTTACCTTATAGCTCCTCTCCCTTGTCGCCATCAAAGGCCTGGTTTTCTCCGTGGTCGCCGCTTGCCCCCTGGCGGCAGTTTTCGGAGTTGCAAGCGAGTAGTCAGAAAACACTCCAAAAGTGAAACCCTGCAGGTGGAAAGGTGAATTGCGGTCAGGCTCAGCCCACTAAAAACCTTGGCTTTGACATCTCAGCCAGAGAGCTGAAGTATTGGGGGCCAGCACAAAAGTTCCCAGAAGAAAAGACATTCAACGCCCGGAGGGACCTGGAAAGGCATCTCTGTGTAGGGGAAGCAGAGGTTTCCGGGAAGTGTGTGGGCCAGGGCCATTGCTCCTGGAGACAGTTTGCCAGCAGGTATGAGCAGGGAATCGGGGTGTCCTGCAGAGGATCCAAACTCTGTCTCACAGGCCCACGGGAACCAACAGTGGAGTGTAATCAAGAAAGAGCTCATGACCCCTTTGCCGATGAACGACCCTTTAACAAGGGTCACATATTAGATATCCTGAATAGCAGATGCTTTCATTGTGGTTCATAACAGTGGCAAAATTACAGTTATGAAGGAATAACAAAAATAATTTTATGGTCGGGGGGGTCACTACAACACGAGGAACTGTATGTATTAAAGGGTCACAGCGTTAGGAAGGTTGAGAACCTCTGGTTTAGAGGATCCGTGGATTTAGGGTGGGGCCAGGCACTAAGAAGGTATTACTGGACTTATTAGGGCCAAAGCCTAGGGGCTGGCAGCCCCTAACAAGCTGGGTTCCGTCAGCCATCCTGGGTGGGCAATTAAATCATAATGAGAAAGAGGGCGGGAAAGATGGCTCAGTGGTTAGGAGTGTGGACTATGCTTAGAGAACCTGAGTTCAGTTCCCAGCATCCAGGCCTACGGCTCACAAACACCTGCAACTCCAGCTCCAGAGGGATCCAGTGCTCTGGCACACACACACACACACACACACACACACACACACACACACTTCAAAGTGATAGAATAAAATAAATCAGAAGTAATCCAAGGCAGAGAAAGGAGATGTATGTATTCAATGTCCCTATGTGGGAAAGAGTAACAAAGAGACCCAATGTCTCGCTAAGTTGATCTTTGGGATCTGGACAAGATCTTGATGTAAGGTTTAGGTTTAAATAGAGGGTAAGCCAGGCATAGCTGAGCAATCCTGGTGACGGTATGGTCCCCGCCATCACTGCCCATCCCCATTGTCTTCTGCCAGTCTCCCTCTGGCTGGCACCAGCTTCAGCCCTCTGCATGGGATTCCTGTGGAATTTCTTGGGACCCATTGTTTTGTGGTCTGATAGCCAAAGGAAGGGACATAAGTGTTTATTCCCAGGCTAGGGGTGCGGCTCAGCTGCTAGAGTGCTTGCCCTCGCATGCACAAAGGTTTCCCCAGCACTACTGAAAACAGACTACATGGTGGTGCTCCTCTGTAATTCCAGCACCCAGGAGGTGGAGGCAAGAGGATCAGGAGTTCAAGGCCAGCCTCAGTTAGGAGCTGAGGGCCAGCCTGGGCTAATGAGACCCTGTCTTAAAAAAAAAAAGAAAAGAAAAAAGAAAGAAAAAAAATATCTTCTTTCCTGCCAGTACAGTTACTTTCATAGGGACAGAGAGAGCCTGATATGGTGTCACAGGCTGCTAGTCCCAGCACTTGGGAGATAGTGTCAGGTAGATCTCTATGGATTCAAGGCCATCCTGGTCTATAGCAAGTTCCAGACCAGCAAGGACTACAAAAACAAAATAAACAAACATAAAATGCACAAAATGACAGAGAGGCGGGGCCGATTGTAAAGTTGTTTTTTATGTTACTCTTGATTTATTTATTTTGTGTGTAGCACGTGTGCACCACCACACACATGTAGAAGTCCGGGGACAACTTTTTGGAGTCATTTCTCTCCTTCAACCACGTGGGACCCAGGGATCAAACTCTCAGGCTTGGTAGCAAGGACCTTCACCCACTGAGCAGGCTCACTGGGTCACGTGTGTTCTTTGACACACACAGCCCCGCCCCTAACTAACAATAGCAACTTTAGAGGGTCTTACCTAAACCCCACCCTGGTCTTTAGAGCATTAGACACTGCTCAAGGGAGCGAGAAACTGGGTGAGCAGGGCCACTTTCATGGAAGAGAGCTCTGGTCTTCTAAACTCCCTGGAACCCACATCAAAGTGGAAGCAGAATTAAGGCCGTCATTGACCCTTCTCTCTCACTTTCTCTTGCCCGATCTCCCGAAGCTGCTGGAACACTCCTGTATCCAGCCCGGAGCAGCAAGTTCGCATGAGACAATATCACACCCACCACATGGACAACCTTCGGGCCGAGCAGAATTCCTGAGAGATTCCAAGGGCTTTCTCCAGGGGCCAAGCGGCTGAACCTGGACTGGGGCCTGCTTGGAATCTTCTGGCACTCTAGTGGGAAATGCTTTCAATCCAAAGCTTGGACTAGCCAGTCCTTATCAGAAATAAATTTCCCTAATACTTTTGTGTTTGTCTCACGTGTGCCTGGGTTTGTCTTCCCCACCCCAGCCATTCTTCTCTTTCTGTGTGCATGCACACACGTGTGCGTGTGTATGTGTGCACATGGAACCCACAGCTTGCGCTCTCTCTCTCTCTCTCTCCACCTTATTTTATTATATATGTATGAGTGTTTTGTCTGAATGTACATGTACACACCACATGCGTGCCTGGTGCCCAAGGAAGCCAGAAGAGCGCATCAGAGTCCCTGGAACTGGAGTCTTGCTATAGTTGTTAGCCACTGTGAGTACCAGGGACTGAACTTGGGTCCTCTGCAAGAACAGCGGGTGCTTGCCGGGCATAGTGGCACACACTCTTAATCTCAGAACATGGGAGGCAGAGGCAGGTGGAGCTCTGTGAGTTCGAGGCCAGCCTGATCTACAGAATGAGTTTCAGGACAGCCGAAGATCTAAAGATACACAGAGAAACCCTGTCTCAAACAAACAAACAAACAAACAAACAAACAAAGAACAGCTGAGCCAACTCTCCAGCCCCTGCCTTGTTCTTTTGAGACAGGATCTGTCGGTGAACCTGGAGTTCACCAGGCCCTTTCAGCTACCTGGCCACTGAGCCCCAGGGGTCCCTCCCTGTCTCTCCAGCAGTGGGGTCACAAACACAGGCTGCTGTGCCTGGCTTTTTACACAGGTGCAGGGCATCAGACTCAGGTGCTTGAGAGGCACCTACCGAGTCATTTCCTGAGCTGCAAGAGACAAGGTCTCTTTGTGCGGCCGGGGCCTTGAGCTCTCTTTGATTCTCCTGCACCTGTCTCTTGAAGTCCTGGGGTTCCAGACGTGTACCCTATCATGCTCACTTGCTTTGAGACAGGGTCTCACTATATAACCCACGCCGGCCTGCAACTCATGATCTCCCTGCGTTGATGTCTTGTGTGCCAGTATTACAACACATGAAGAAAATGGCTCCTGTTGACGCATAGGGAGTGGCATTATTGGAGGTGTGGCCTTGTTGGAGGAAGTGTGTCACTAGTGGGTGGGCTTTGAGGTTTCAGAAGCTCAAGCCAGGCCCAGTGTCTCACTCTCTCTTCCTGCTGCCTGCTGATCCAGACGTAGAACTCTCAGTTTCCTCTCCAGCACCATGTCTACCTGCGAGCCGCCATGTCCCACCCTGATGACAACGGACTAGACCTCTGAACTGTAAACCAGCCCCAATTAAATGTTTTCCTTTATAAGAGTTGCCATGATTATAGGCTGGGTGGTGGTGGCACACGCCTTTATTCCCAGCACTGGGGAGGCAGAGGCAGGTGGATCTTTGTGAGTTCAAGGCCAGCCTGGTCTACAAGAGCTAGTTCCAGTTCCAGGACAGGCTCCAAAGCTACAGAGAAACCCTGTCATGAAAAAAAACAAAAACAAACAAACAAAAACAAAAAAGAGTTGCCATAGTCATTTCTCTGTGAGTTCGAGGCCAGCCTCAACTACAAGAGCTGATTCCAACTAGGATTGTTACACAGAGAAACCCTGTCATGAAAAACAAAACAAAACCAAAAAGAGTTGCCATAGTCATAGGGTCTATTTACAGCAATGGAACACTAAAACGTCACCTGAGCAGCCTTCCTGTCCCCTTGTCTTAACTCCTCTGGGAACAGCTCTCAAAGTAAGATATTAAGACTCAGGTAACTTGGGAGGCAGAGGCAGGTGGATATTTGTGAGTTCAAGACCAGCCTGGTCTACAGCCAAGTTCTGGGCAGCCGGGGTACATAGTGAGACTCTGTTGGCTGGAGAGTAACTCAATAGTCAAGAGCTGTTCTTGCCGAGGCAGGAGATCTCTGTGAGTTCGAGGACAGCTTGGTCTACCTGGTGAGTTCTAGAACAGGCAGGGCTATGTAGAAAGACCCTGTTTTGTTGTTTTGTTTTGTTAAAAAAAAAACTAACACAATAAAAATCTAGAAAAAGAAAAGAAGAAGGGGGAGGAGAAGAGGGAAAGAGGGAGGAGGAAGAGGAAGAAGAAGAAGAGGAGGAGGAGGAGGAGGAGGAGGAGGAGGAGGAGGAGGAGAAGAAGAAGAAGAAGAAGAAGAAGAAGAAGAAGAAGAAGAGCAGCTTAGCACCGTTACACAACCCACACTTCCAGAGAGCGAAGACCAGACAGGGCTGGGACCTTGGGGGCAGGATACACACACACACACACACACACACACACACACACACACACACACACACAAGGCTCTGGTTCCCAAAACTAGTATCAACTCTGCCCAGAGCAAAACAGGATGTGTTATCATCAACCCTGCTCCGCACCTCAGATGTCCAGCAAGGCTCTGCCCTCACGATCTCCCTGGTTGCCAAGGGTGGGGATGCAGGGGACAGAGCACTCAGCCGTTGGAAAGACCCACACTGGAGTCTTCCTGGAGCCGTGTGGCTTTGGTGAAAGAGCAGAACACCTGTGCCAGGTGGGCAAGGGCAGGGTGCCCAGACAAAAGCAGTGGAGTGTTTCTGCCGGGCAGGCAGTTTAGGGACAACATGACCTGAGGCAGGGTGCGTGGTTGCTGGTGCCACATGTAAGGCCTCACCCTGGAAGGCAGGAAGTCAGGCAAAGTATGGCTGGCTGGGTCCCCATCCCTGCAAATGGCCCTAAGTGGTTTATGGTCCTGAACAGATAGATAAGGCTCCTCTACGGAGGAAACTCTCAAATGACCACGTAATAATTCTGCTGGGAGAGACAGGAAGGCTTAGAGAACAAGCAGGATTCCCACCCCCGGCTCCCAAAAGCCTTTTTGTGTTTTTGAGACGGAATCTCCTGTAGCCCCAGTTCATCTCCAAGTCATTAGCTAAAGATAACCTTGAACTAATTCTGTGTTCACCTCCCAAGATGTAGGATCACGTCCATGCCCTATCATGCCACCCAGCATTTTACTTATTTATTTAATATGTATGTATGTATGTGTGTATGTATATATGTATGTATGTGTGTATGTGTATGTATATATGTATGTGTATGTATATATGTATGTATGTGTGTATGTGTATGTTTGTGCATGTATATATGTATGTGTGTATGTATGCATGTGTGTATGTGTGTATGTGTATTATGTATTGTGTATGTATGTATGTGTATGTCTGAGACCTTCAGCCCTGAGAAAAGGACATGAGAGCCCCTGGAACTGGAGTTATAGATGGTTGTAAGCCACCACGTATGTGGGTTCTAGGTATCAGGCCTGGGTCCTCTGCCAGAGTAACAAGCAGTCTTAACCACTGAGCCGTCTCTACTGCCCCTTCTTATTTGACCCTTTCTTTCTTTCTTTCTTTCTTTCTTTCCTTCCTTCCTTCCTTCCTTCCTTCCTTCATCCCTCTCTCCTTCCTTCCCTCCCTTCTTTCTTTCTTTCTTTTTTTTTTTAGACAGACTCTCACTATAGCCCTGGCTGGCCTCTAACCTGCCTCAGCCTCTCAAACACTGGGATTAAAGGTGTGCACCACCACACTCCATTTTGTTGCTGTTGTTTCTTGAGACAGGGTTTCTCTGTGTACCTCAATCTGGTCCACCCCCTCAGCTCCCCCAAAGTCTTTTCCCTCTGGGTGATCAGTCTAAACCTCACCCCTCCACCCAGGTAAAACACCAAGGTTCAAACCGGTCATGGCAACACACACCTGTAACCCTAGGAATGGGAGGTAGCAGTGGGAAGGTCAAAAGTTCAAGGCCAGCTTGAGCTATATTGGGGGTTCAAGACCAACTGGGCTTACAGAAGATCCTGTCTCTGAAAGGGCAAGGGGAGGGGACACTAAGGATGTGCCTCAGTTGGCAGAGTGCTCGTCTGCCACACGTGGAGTCCCGGGTTCCATTGCCAGCACTGTGCAACCCTGATGTAACAGTACAGGTTCGAGCCTGTAATTTGAGGCCAGCCTGGGCTACAGGAGACCCTGTCTTAAAAACAAACCAGTGAAAGCAAAACAAAACAACAGCAGCAGCAACAACAAAAACAAAAAACCAGAAGGGAAAAAAGGCCAAGGCCGAATAAACTGATTTGATGCCTTCAGTCTGTTAGGCCTCAATCCACGCCCTGAATGAGCAGCCAGGGCAGGAAACAGATGGTCGATCATCCGTAAGAGCAATTGAGAGCGTTTACAGAGAACAGGGGTGTGAGTGGACTAGGGCCAGCAGGAACCCCTGAACCCCAAGAAGGAGCCAAAGGGATACAATGTCCACTCTGTCATCCCGCTCAGGGATACGCCTAATTGGAAGCCAAGCACCTGGACACACAGAGGACAAGAGTGGGATTTTAATTTTTATTTATTTATTTATTTAAGACAGGAAGGGCCTCATGTAGCCCAGGCTATCCTCAAACTCCTTATGTAGCCGAGGATGACCTCAAACTTCTGATCCTCCTGCCTCTACCTCTTGAGTTCTGAGAACACAGGGGTGTGCCATCACACATTTTATGGGCTGCTGGGGATGGGACCCAGGGCTCCCTGCATGCTCGGCAAGCACTCTACCCTCTGAGTCACACCCAAGCCTGTCATGTCCCCTTGTTTTTCATTTTAAATGACATTTAGTTATTTATTTTTCCCGAGCACTAGGCTTGCAGGCACAAACCTTCATGACCAAATTTTCAAGGTTTTGTTTGTGGAGACAGCCCCCCCCACCAGTAGTCTCTTGTTGCCGCTCATGGTCCCCCGTCTTCTTCGTTCCCTATCCACCCTGTTACACAGCCTCACAGTCCTTGTGTTGACCTATGGAACCTAGATCTGCTGTGTTCTGCACCTGCGCATTCTGAGGTCCTCTGATCCTCACATCAAACCCTGGACATGTCCAGTCCAACTCATGCCCTTCCCCAGGTGTGATGCCTCCTTCTACAGAGACAGCCCTGCCACACAGATGCAATCCTCCTCCCTGGGACCTCGCCTGAAGCTGAGGCCAGAGTCACCTCAGTCACATATGAAGAGCCCAGCACAGCGTGACTGCCAGTGTGTGTGTGTGTGTGTGTGCATGCGTTTGTATATGTGTGTTCATGTGTGTATATGTGTGTGTGTTTGTGTGTGTATGTGTGCTTGTGTGTATGTGTGTTGTGTGTGTGTTTGTATATGTGTGTTTGTATGTGTGCTTGTGTGTGTGTGTTTGTGTGTATGTGTATGTATGTGTGTATGTGTGTTTGTGTATTAGTTTATGTATATGTGTGTAGTGGGTGGGGACCTTCTTAAAACTCTTCCTACCCTGATAAGCTGAGCGTGACAGAGAGTGGCTGTGACCCAGGGTACCTGACCCTATAATACCCCTGACCACTCTCCCTAGGATAACATAGGTGTTGCTTGACTTGCACCCGGGGAAGATACAAGGGATAGTGCTGGGTCAATGTCAAGCCAGGCCTCAGTGTTCTGTTTGACCCATCCTGGGCCTCAGCCTCCTAACCCATGATGATAACAACTTCAGCCCCTCCCCCATCTTCTCCCTTTCCCCCTTTTCTCCATCCCTCTCCTCCTGCCCTCCCGCACTCAGCAGACCGCTACAGACTTTAGCCATGCGTGATCACGTCATCGTGCTCGTGGTGTCGTATCTCCCCAAGCCTCCCTCAGACAAGCACTCCTGGTCCACGAAGCCCAGCCTGCCTCAGTGGCAGCTGAACATACCCAGAGATAACCAGGGGACTGCAAAGAGAGAGGGACACACCTGGTATCCTGATCCTACCTAGGAGATGCCCGTGTGTGGCCTTGGCCTTAGAGGAAGAGAGATGGCTTCCCAAGGAAGACATAGAATCTCTGCTATTCTTTTGGGCTTCTCTGTGGGATGTGCAGGGTTGGTGAGGGACATGGCTTCCTCCCACCCATGACAAGGTGAGGCTACAGCAGCGTGCTTTTTGTTTTCCCCAAATTTTAGAGGGACATACTGTGGGAACACAGATTTGGGGATAGTGATGTGTGTGTGCGTGTCTGTGTGGGTGTGTGATTGGAACCCAGGGCATCATGTATGCCAGGCAAAAGTGCAATGCTTAAGTCACGCCCCCAGCCCCTCTCTGGGGGATTCCAGCCACGCCCCCAGTCCCCTCACTGGGGGATTCCAGCCACGCCCCCAGTCCCCTCACTGGGGGATTCTAGCCATGCCCCCAGCCCCTCACTGGGGGATTCTAGCTCTCTCCAAGTTCCCTGACTCAGCTTTGAACTCGCGCTACAGTCCAGCCAGATCTTGAACTTGCCGTCCTTCTCCTCCAACCTCCTAGTGTCTAGCTGGATGACAGGCCTGAGCCTCCAGTCCCACCTGGAGATGAAGATTTTAGATGGAGAAATGATGTCCGCGGAGCCATGTGTTCCCCGACAGCAAACCAATAACGGATGGGTGGGAGGAGCCTGTCTTGTGGCCTCTTTCTGTCCCTGTCTGTTTTTCCATATGTGGGGGTCCCCCCTTTCCATATCTCACTGTGTAATGTCCCTGCTTTTAACCCTGACCATGGGAACTGAAATCACGCTCTCTGAGCTGGCTTCTGTGGGAGGGAAGCAGAAAAGGCAGATAAATTGGTGTTGGGCCGGCAGGAGAGTTCAAGGGGTAAAGGCTTCTACTGTTGAGCCTGAGCACCCAAGTTCAGTCCTGAGACCTATACAGTGGAGGGGAGAATGGACTCCCTCTAACCTCACAGGCATGCTATGGCACGTATGCACACAAGTGCATACATACACACATGCACACAGTACACACACACACTACACACACATATACTGCACATACATACTACACACATACACACCACACACACACCATACACCACCATACACACTCATATGCACACACATACACATATATACTATACACATACACAATATACTGCACATACATATTACACGCACATACTACACATACATGCACACACAATACACACAGCACACGCATGCACACACCACATGCATGCACACACAATACACATGCCACACATACATGCACACATACACACACCACACACATGCACACACACTCATGCACATACACACTACACACATATACTACACACATACACAATGCACCATACATACATACCACACACATACACACCACACAAGTATGTACACACACAACACACACACCATACACATAACACACACGTATGCACACACATACACACAACCACACATATGAACACACACACCCAATACACACATATGAACACACACATATGTACACATGCACCACACACACAAATGAAATAAAAATTTTGTTATTTTGTGTGTATGATGTGCATGTGTATGTGTGTTTGTGACATGACACGCATGTAGAGGTCAGAGGACAACTTTGGAGGATTAGTTGTCTCCTTCCATCATGCGGGTCTCAGGGAAGAAAATCAGGTCATCAGAAGGCAGACACCTTCACCCACTGAACCATCTCCTTGATTCCAGGATGACCGTATAATCCATTCCCAACTGATGGACACAGCTGGGGCTCCTTCCGGCCCTGACTGTCCCTCCAGACATGCAGCTGTCTGATTCTGCCAGTGTACTGAGTCTATACCCCGAGGGAGGGAGCGGGAGAAGGGGTGCTCCCATCCCACTGGCCCCCACAAGGGTGTATTTGCACTCTGAATTTTCTCTGTGATTTTATTTATTTTGTATGTATTGGTCACATGCCTGGAGGTCAGAGGACAACTTGGGGCAGTCAGTTCTCTCCTTCAACCATGTAGGTCCCCGGAATAGCGCTGAGGCTGTCAGGCTTGCTGGCAAGTGTCTTTACCTGTGGAGCCATCTTGCCTGTCCTGCACCCCCTTTCTGGCACTGGACCTGAAGTCTTCTAAGAATACTGGCTTATCCACGGAGTCTGTGGGTCCTGGACACAGGAGTGGACGCCTGGCAGGTTAGAAAAGAGTGAGGTCTGGAAGGAGGGGTCAGTTGTCCCAGTGTTGGGGGAGGGGAGATCAGGATGCTTCCTGCTCTGACCCCACAGAGTTGAGGGAGTTGGCCACACAAAGGGAAGATGTTCGGAGTGTGAGGTCGCTCTTGATCGGCCACCCTACTGTGGGTACCTCTGAGGAAGCATGGCCCCATGGGAATCCTGGAGACATATAGAGATGCAGGTACTCAGTGTGCCAGGGGCCATTGTTCTTTTTTTGTTTGTTTGTTTTGTTTTGTTTTGTTTTTTTGTTTTGTTTTGTTTTTCGAGACAGGGTTTCTCGGTGGCTTTGGAGCCTGTCCTGGAACTAGCTCTGTAGACCAGGCTGACAGGGGCCATTGTTCTTGCTAGGGGATGTCTGAACTGCCGAGAGTCAGATCTGAGGCTCCCAGGTCACCAGGACGGTGGCTCCCGACTCACACACAATCGTCCTCTCTGTACCCTCCACCTTCTGGTCCCTGCATCCACCTCCAGAACACCAGTCCCCTCTCAGCTTATGTGTTGCGTTTTGGTGGCTGTCCATGATCCATCCACCCCCAGACTTTGGTCCTTAGAATCACAAGGTCCTCCGCATGATGAAGAAGCTGTAGGCTCCTTGGGCGTCTTTGGAGGAGTGAAAGGAGGGAGGGAGGCAGTGGAAAACAGAAGCAGGTGCTTGAACCACCCGGAAACCACCACCATCTTTTCAGCCCAGAGGCCCAGCTGAACAGCGACCAGGGGCAGTCAGCCAGGTGATCTGGTCCTGGTACTTGCTTCCAGACTGGAACAGGATGGGTTAGTTCACACATGAACCCCGAAGTTAGTGGGGCAATCCTATGGCTGGTATTATTTTATGAATGAGGAAGAGGTGTGGTCTATGCCTAGGAATGGGAAGCAGGTGACAGGGTAGGGACCAAGCAGGGGTGTGGTGATGAGGGTCCCACACTGAGTGTCTTAAACAAAGAGGTGAGGGCTAGAGAGATGGTCTGTGTCTAAGATCCCTTACTGCTCTTGTAGGGAGCGGGTTCTAGTCCCACTGCACACCCTGGGTGGCTCAGAACCACCTGTAACTCTGGTTTAAGGAGATCTGATGTCCTCATTTGGCTTCTCAGGCACCTGCACGCATTCGGCACACATGTAGGTATATACACTATAATGGTTTGAATGAGAATGTCCCCCCTGTAGGCTCATAAACTTGAATGCTAGGTCCCCAGTTAGTGGACTTGAGAAAGATTAGTAGGTGTGGCCTTGTTGGTAGCAGGTGTGCCCTGGAGTAGGTTGTGGGGGGGGGGGGGGCGGGGGTGAACTTGGAGGTTTCAAAAGCCCAGGCCAGGCCCTGAGTCTCTCTCTCTGCCTGCTGCCTGTGGACTGGTGATGCAGAACACATCAAATGGGGAGGGGAGGAACGCGAGTCAAATAATCCCAAGATAACTCCGAATAGAGTCTTCTAAGGTTTTTCTTTATTAAAGGAACTCACAGATCACAGTGAGGAAATAGGAATGGGGTCCAACATCCAGGTGTGGCTCACTGGAAGAAAAGGCTGAGCAGGGTGGGACCACAGCTTTTTGGTACCCAAAAGCCATGCCTCAACCTGGTCCAGCCTCTCAAAGGTCATTGGCTGGAAGAGATTCCCCATCACCTCCCTCTTTTGTCTAAATAAGATTTCCAAACTCAACACAAATATATATATATATATATGAATAGATATCAAGTATAAAAATTAGAACTACAATCAATATAAATAATATTAAACAAGGAACATATGCTAAATGTTTCAATAATCATTTTATCCTAAGGAGTCTAAGTCTTGTATTAAAAATGGCTTGGCTAGGGACTGGAGAGATGGCTCATTGGTTAAGAGCATTGCCTGCTCTTCCAAAGGTCCTGAGTTCAATTCCCAGCAACCACATGGTGGCTCACAACCATCTGTAATGAGGTCTGGTGTCCTCTTCAGGCCTGAAGGCATACACACAGACAGAATATTGTGTACAAAATAAATAAATAAATAAAATTTAAAAAATGGCTTGGCTAGGGGCTGGAGAGATGGCTCAGAGGGTTAAGAGCACGGACTACTCTTCCAGAGGTCCTGAGTTTGATTCCCAGCAACCACATGGTGGCTCACAACCATCTGTACTGAGATCTGGTGCCCTCTTCTGGCATACAAGCATACGTGGAGAGAATGTTATATACATAATAAATAAATAAATCTTTTTTTAAAAAAATGGCTTGGCTAAATCACAAGAGGAAAGTAACTATGACTATCTAATCTTCAGCTCCATCTAAGACCTGAGAAGAGAGATAATATTACTTGAGTAGGCAGGAAGTGCAATCAAACAGCTTCCAAAATGTTTAGTAGATAACAGAGACAACTGGCAGTTCCTTGTCAGTTGTACCAAGAAGAAAACAAGCTCCAAGTGGAGTGTCTTCAGTGGTCAACACATTCTCGGGAATAGATCAGTCAGGAGCAATCATGTCTCACGTCAACAGAACCCTAAGTTATTTAAATGCCATGTTTACAGATCTTTGAGGTGGTAAGATTCCCTATCTACGTGGAATCTCTATGTATCTAAAGAACCTAATTAGTCTGACTATAAGTATGACAAACATGGATGACTATTGACCTATAATAATGCTTATATATAACTTAAAGACTAAGACTTCATATCAGAATACTAAACAATCTGTAAATAATCGTGCAGTGAATGAGGAAAATGACCTCCAAATGCAAACAATGTATGAGTATCTTGATCAGCTGGAGGAAGTTCCCTATCGGATTGGGATGTAGAACTCTCAGCAGCAGCTCCAGTACCCAGCCTGTCTGCTTCTCACCAGGATGATAAAGGACTAACCCCCTGAAACAGTAAGCAAGTCCCCAGTTAAATTCTTTTACAAGAGCTGCCTTGTTCTTGGTGTCTCTTCACAGCAATAGAACAGTTACTAAAACACACACCTGCACATACTTTTAAAAATTAATTAAGGGGGCTGGAGAGATGGCTCAGTGGTTAAGAGCATCGCCTATTCTTCCAAAGGTCCTGAGTTCAATTCCCAGCAACCACATGGTGGCTCACAACCATCTGTAATGAGGTCTGGTGCCCTCTTCTGGCCTGCAGACATACACACAGACAGAATATTGTATACATAATAAATAAATAAATAAATAAATATTTTTTTAAAAAAAATAATTAAATTTTAAAGGAAAAGAGTTGATTTTGAACATAATGGCATGCCTTTTTTTTTTTTTTTTTTTTTTGGTTTTTCGAGACAGGGTTTCTCTGTGGTTTTGGAGCCTGTCCTGGAACTAGCTCTTGTAGACCAGGCTGGTCTCGAACTCACAGAGATCCGCCTGCCTCTGCCTCCCGAGTGCTGGGATTAATGGCATGCCTTTAATCCCAGCACTTAAGAGACAGAGGCAAGTGGACCTGTCTGAGTTCAAGGCCGATCTGGTTTTAGAGTTCCAAGCCAGCCAGGGCCGCATAGAGAAACCTCTGTCTCAAATATGGAAAGCTGAAGATGATGGGGGAGGAAGGGACAGGAGGGAGAAGGAAGAAGAAAGAGAAGGGGGGGGCCGGTCAGAGAGATGGCTCAGAGGTTAAGAGCACTGGCTGCTCTTCCAGAGGTCCTGAGTTCAATTCCCACGTGGTGGCTCACAACTGCCTATAATGAGATCTGATGCCCTCTTCTGGACTGCAGGCATAGATGCAAGCAGACCACTGTATACATTATAAATAAATAAATCTTTTAAAAAAAATAAACAAAGAGGGGGAAAAAGAGGAGGAGGGAGAGAGAAGGGAAGGGAGGAGGGAAAGGAAGGACTAGACATAGCTAAGGTGCTGGGTCTTTACTGGGGTTGAGTGTATGACAATGGAGGAGTCTTCCCAGCAGGCCTGAGAGCCACTTTTTGTTGTTTTTATTTGTTTGTTTTGAGACAGGGTCTCTCTGTGTAGCCCTGGCTGTCTTGGAACTCATTCCGTAGACCAGGCTGGCCTCGAACTTAGAGATCCACCTGCCTCTGCCTCCCGAGTGCTGCGATTAAAGCACCACCACTGCCCAGCTGAGAGCCCCTTTGGATTTTTAAATCAGACTGGAAGAGCCATGACACCAGGAGAGAGGGTTGGTTGGCGGTGAAACTCAGGACTGATGCGAAGCCGGGATGGTGGCTTTTCCACCCTCCTAGGACAATCCTCCACCTGGACAGTTGGTCCCCCAGCCCTGGACAGTCTCCTTACTTTCCCCGATTCTGCCCCACCCTGTCACAGTGGAAGAATGAGACAGGGTGTCTCCATCCCCTTTCTAGAAGGTTCAGGAAGTTAATGAGGACAAAGCACGTAGCACTCAGGGGATGCAATTCTGGGAAGAGAGGAACCCGAGTCTGGGCTCAATGCCAAGGGTGGGGTGGGGACAGCACTTCTGTCACTCAGCCTGTCCACTGGCTGCCTCAGGGCTACCGCTCAACCCCTCTGACCAGCCACTGGGTCCCAGGGCGATTTCTGAGAAAACTAAAGAGACAGAATGGAGCATTCCACAGGGCAAAAGAGTCCTTTAATTCCTTCTACACACCGGCATGGCAAGGACTGCTGGGGGAAGTGGCCACTTGGGGTCCAGGCAGGGCTGCCAGCTCAGGAAGTCTTCGTTATCTACCACTAATTTGTCTTGGACTTAAGGCTCAGTGCCATGGTCAATGGAGAAGCCCACTGAGAATCTGCCTAGGTCCTCAGAGGATCACAGCCAGCTCTGTGCCAAGCTTCCAAGAAGTTCGGTGCTGGTTAATTTTTGTCCACTTGACACAAACCTGGGCACACCTGGCCATTGAGGTACTGCCTCCATCAGAATGGCTGTAGGCAAGTCTGTGGGGACATTTTCCTCTCTCTCTCTCTCTCTCTCCCTCTCTCTCTCTCCCTCTCCCTCCCTCCCTCCCTCTCCCTCCCTCCCTCTCCCTCCCTCTCTCCCCCCCTCTTTCATTTTGCTTTTCGAGACAGGGTTTCTCTGTGAATCTCTGGCTGTCCTGTCCTGGAACTCTGCAGACCAGGCTGGCCTCGAACTCGGAGATCCACCTGCCTCTGCCTCCCGAGTGCTGGAGTTAAAGGTGTGCGCCACCACCTCCTGGGTCCATTTTCTTAATTAATGATTCATGTGGGAAGGAGCAGACCACCTTGGGCAGTGCCATTCTGGAGCAGGTGTCCCTGGATGTATAAGACAGCAGGCCGATCAAGGCAGGGCAAGCAAGCCATAAGGAGTGCCCCTCCATAGTCTCTACTTCAGTTCCTGCCTCCAGGTTCCTGTTTCCATCTCCTGTCTTGACTTCCTCTTATGGCCAGGACCTGTAAGTCACATGAGTCAGCCCCCACCCCTAAGCTGTTCTTGGTCACTTTGTTCATTACAGCAGCAAAACAAGCAAGCTAGGAGCCTGCCCCAGGCTCAGCCAGAAAGAGAGGCACTTTGTATTGGACTCCATACCTCTGGACTCACTATCATGGGGACAATTGTCTCTAAGCTCTTCTTTCTTGTTCCGATTTCCTGTGAGTACCCAAATCCCTGCCATTCTCCCCCAAATTGTGTGCATGCTTACCAGTGTTGCCTACAGAGCAGAGCTACAGTTTCTGGGGTGGGTGGCCAGGCCACTGAGGCACATAGTCCCACCAGTCCCCAGGTGCCCCACAGAGCTTTCAAACTGCTCATTGTCCCCGCTTTTGTCATACTGTGAATTGAATATATAGGGCCTTGTGTGTGCCAGTCCCTCACTGGGGGATTCTAGGCAGGGGCTCTACCACTGAGCCACACCCCAGCCCCTCACCAGGGAATTCTAGGCAGAGGCTCTACCACTGAACCACACCCCAGCCCTCATTGGGGGATTCTAGGCAGGTGCTCTACCACTGAGCCACACCCCAGCCCCTCACTCACTGGGGGATTCTAGATAAAGTGCTCAAACGTTGAATCACAGCCCAGTCTTAATTTTCTCTTAACAATGACAAGTTCTCACTAAGCTGTCCAGACTGACCTTGACTTCACTGGCTTTAATCCTGAGGAGGAAATGTCCATATTGGGCTGGCCTGTGGGCGTGCCTTTGGGGGAATAGTCTTATTTAAGGTAATTGGCCTCTGAAGATCCAGCCACTGCAGTATCACGCAGGGGGTTTTCAGTGGCAGAAGAGCAGAGCTGTGCACAGGCAACCATTTGAGCTTCATTTCCTTCTGCCCTTCGCCGTGGCTGCTAAGTGACGAGCCACCTGCTGAGACTTCCCTGCCATGGTGACTGTAACCTCTGAGCTGAGATATCCCATAGCTGGGTTTTTTTTTGTTGTTGTTGTTTGTTTGTTTGTTTGTTTGTTTTTGTCACGGTGACAGAAACAAAATGAGGAGAGTAGGGAGTTTGCTTTTTTGGTAACAATCTGGATTTGAACTCGGTCTATGCCTAGACCCTACATTCTTCACTGTGGGCCTGTTTTAAGAATGTTATTTAGGGGCTGGAGAGATGGCCCAGAGGTTAAGAACACTGACTGCCCTTCCAGAGGACCTGAGTTCAATTCCCAGCAACCACATGGTGGCTAACAAACATATATAATGAGATCTGGTGCCCTCTTCTGGCCTGCAGGCATACATGCAGACAGAACACTGTATATATAATAAATAAATAAATCTTTTTTAAAAAGAAAATTATTGAATGCCAGCTGTCTACATGAGAGGGGTAAATTGTCCAGATCACTGGGGCAGGCAGCTTTGGGGGGCATTGCTCAGTCTGCCCCTCCTAACTGCTCAGAGCTTGGCACACTACCACTCAGCCTAGAACCTGCCATGGCTCCATCTGCTCCTGCTGGCTAGTCCATCCCCTGTGCCCTGCATGGGCAGGCTAGGATCTGGCTGCCTCAAACCTCTGAGCAGGGGTTACCCCTTCTCCCATTAGTGTCTGACGCCCCACTTTCTCTCCCCCCAGCCTTCCTTTTTCCTCGTCCCATCTCCGGTAGGTCTACCTCCTCTCAAATGTCTGGCAAAGGCTCCTTCTGGCCACTGCAAGAAGGAAGGGAAAAGTTAAGGGTAGGTGATCTTCCCTCCGCACAGAAGACATCCTAATCTGTGCAGTCTTGACTTGTTGTATTGGTTTGAATACAATCTCCAGAATATGAATGCTTGGCCCCACTTGGTTGGTCTGTTTGGGGAGACGTGGGAAGTGTGGCCTTGCTGGAGGAAGAACATCACTGGGGCAGATTCTGAGAACTTGCAGACTCAAACCGTTTCATGTTGGCTCTCCCTGCCTGCTGTTGGCAGTTTGAGATGTGAGCCCTCAGCTGCTGCTCCAGCCACCTGCTTGCCCTCACTCTCGCTCACTGGCGCGTTCCTCCATCTTTTTCTGAGGCTCCTTGGCTCATGCTAGAACTGGCTTCTTCGGGACTCTAGCATAGACTGAGGACCAGCAGCTCTCTGGCAATCCTCCAGGCTTTCATCACCAGGTTGGGACTGCTGAGACCGAACAACTGCTGGATTCTTGGCCTTTCTGTTGTGGGACAGTCACTGTTGGGCCGCCCAGACCACAGCCCGTAAGCCAGTCCTATAAACCCCATATATGTTGTTTTCATTCTATCAGTTCTGTCATTTAGAGAATGCTCGCTAATACATTCACCCAGTAGAGTGCTTGCTTCTCCTACTTGAGGCCTTGGATTCAATCCCAGTTCACACCAGTGATCCCAGAGTTCAAGGTCATCCTTGGCTAGCACTAGGCCAGCCTGAGCTCCATTAAGACCTTACCTCAAATTTAAAGGCTCATACCTTTGATCTCAGCACAAGAGAGGGAGAGGTAGATGGGTCTCTGGGAGTTCGAGTCCAGCCTGATCTAGATAGGGAACTCTGGACCAGACAGAGCTACACAGCGAGACCCTGCCTCAAAGCAAAGCTACAACAAAACAGACAGAACTCAAGTCAACAGAACAAACTCTGAGGGCTGGAAAGTGAGAATTCATTGTCTCAGAAGAAGAAGAAGAAGAGGAGGAGGAGGAGGAGGAGAGGAGGAGGAGGAGGAGGAGGAGGAGAAGAAGAAGAAGAAGAAGAAGAAGAAGAAGAAGAAGAAGAAGAAGAAGAAGAAGAAGAAGAAGAAGGTTTATCCACTGTAAAATTTAGCATTTCAGGGCTGGAGAGATGGCTCAGTGGTTAAGAGCATTGCCTGCTCTTCCAAAGGTCCTGAGTTCAATTCCCAGCAACCACATGGTGGCTCACAACCATCTGTAATAAGGTCTGGGCCCTCTTTCTGTCCTGCAGACATACACAGACAGAATATTGTATACATAATAAATAAATAAATATTTAAAAATAAATAAATAAAATAAAATTTAGCATTCAAAACACCTCAAGGAACAAGAAAACAACACGCAAGCCATGTTTTCTTCCTCTGAAATAAGCTCCAAGATCCCCAGGAATGCATGATGTACATGAAGAAAACTAGCCCAGCCACAAGCCAAGGCACACAGCTTTAAAGGCCAAGTGAGAAATCTGTGTCTGGTGACACAGCCTGCAACCCCGTAACCCAAAGACAGAAATCAGGAAGATTGGTCTATGTAGCTCAGAGGCTAGCCTGGTCTACAGTATGAGTTCTAGTTCCAGTCACAGCAACACAGAGACCCTGCCTCAAAATACTATTTTTTTACATTTTCTTTAAATTTATTTATTTATTATGTCTACATTGTTCCTCCTGCAAGTACATCTCCATGCCAGAAGAGGGCACCAGATCTCACTACAGATGGTTGTGAGCCACAATGTGGTTACTGGGAATTGAACTCAGGACCTCTGGAAGAGGAGCCAATGCTCCTTAACCTCTGAGCCATCTCTCTAGCCCCATTTACATTTAGTTTTTGTGTGCATGTCTGTCTGTCTACCAATCAGTGTTGAAGGAACTGCTGGTTGCATTCCGCCACCCAGCTCCCGCCACCGGCTAGCTTTACCTGAAATAACAACACACAAATTGTATTCTTATAAACACTGCTTGGCCCATTATATCTAGCCTCTTCTCGGCTAACTCTCGCACCTGGACTAGCCCATTTCTAATAATGTGTGTAGCACCCCAAGGTGCGCTTACCGGGAAGATTCTAGCCTATGTCCATCCTGGGTTGGAGCTTCATCACGTCTGCCCGGGAGAGGGGAGCTAAGGCGTATGAGCTCACTTCCTCTTCCTCCCAGCATTCTGTTCTGTTTACTCCACCCACCTAAAGGCTGGGCCTATTTAAGGGGCCAAGGCAGTTTCTTTATTAGCCAATGACCTTCCTCCATCAAATCAGTGTCTGTGTGTCACAAGATCAGAGGACAACTTTTGGGAATCAGTTCTCTTCCCTCATCACCATGTGTGTCCAGGGATAGAACTTATTTCATTAGGCTGATGGCAATCATCTCTACCCACTGGGCCATCTTGCCAGCCCAAAAATAATGCTTTTATAGCCACAGCAAATGCACAGAGTTCATGCATTATTTTATGTGGTTAAAAACAAACATACAATGGTCCAGTGATGGCTCCCAGAATGAGAGTGCTTACTGCCAAAAAGGACCTAAATTCTTTTTTTTTTCTTTCTGGTTTTTCGAGACAGGGTTTCTCTGTAGCTTTGGAGCATATCCTGGAACTAGCTCTTGAATAGACCAGGCTGGCCTCAAACTCACAGAGATTCACCAGCCTCTGCCACCAGAGTGCTGGGATTAAATGCATGTGCCACCACTACCCGGCTGGACCTAAATTCAAACCCAGAGACTAACAAGATAGAAGGAGAGAACTAACTCCCTAAAGTTATTGTCTGACCTCCACACACGTGATGTGGCAAACATGCTCTGCTACTAAGCAGATAATTAATAAAATCGCAGAGTGTAAAACTCACTGCCTTATCTGTTAATGGGGGTGCACGTTGTTGTCCAAGAGATCTCTAGAACTTTGTAGCATTGCTAAACTGAAATCCCGAACTCCTGAAACAAACCCTTTCCCCTACCTCCATCCTCAGCTAACCCAGTTCCACTTCCTGTTTTCTATCAATTTAACCTTGAAAGCAGAATTATGGGAGTGTGTAGGCACCGACATGCTGGTAATTCCAGCTCTTTGGAGCCTGAGGCCTGAGGACCAAGAGTTCAAGGCCAGCTTTGGCTATGAGGTCACGAAAAATGTAAAGGAAGGGAAAAAATGGGGGTGGGGAGAGAAGAGCGACAGAGATAGGAGGGGAGAAGGGGAAGAGAATGAGACGGGAGGTGGGGAGGTGCGTGGAGCTCATGATTCTGAGGCAGAAGTATACAGCTGTGTGGGAGACGTCCCCAGTGGTGCAGGCATAGTGCAAGACGACGAGGCAGAGGTGCAGAGAACTGGCTTCACAGTGTGGCCACGGATCTATGAATGGATCCAACTATTCATGCTACAAGAGCCCTGGGCACGCCCCTCAGCCACCACAGGTCCAACTCTTTTTTTAATTAGTTAATTAGTGGTGTAGGGGTGGTCTTCTGTCTATGTGTTACTTTCATTGCTTAAATAAAGAAGCTGCCTTGGCCTTTTGATAGGCCAACCCTTGGGCCAGCCTTAGAATGCTGGGAGGAAGAAGGCAGTGAGGCAGACGCCATGGCTCTTCTCTCCGAGATGGACGCTGGTTATACTCATGCCCGTAAGCCACAGTCAAGTGGTGATACCGATTATTAGAAATGGGTTAAAAGAATATGTAAGAGTTAGCCAATAAAAGGTTGGAACAAATGGGCCAGGCAGTGTTTAAATGAATACAGTTTCCGTGTAATTATTTCGGGTAAAGCTAGCCAGGAGCCGGGTGGCGGGAAGTGGCCGGCTGCTCCTTTTACTACAAATTAGTTCATTTTTATGTTTTACATACCAATCCCAGTACCCCTCCCTCCTCTTCTCCCACTCCCCCTCCCCCATCCCACCCCTATCTGGTCCTCAGAGAGGTTAAGGCCTCCCCTGGGAAGTCAACTGAGTCTGTCTCATCATCTTGTTAAGGCAAGCAGGTCCCAACTTTTAAACACCATTTGTATAGGGCTTAAAAATGCTTTTATTCATCTATGTGGTCCTGAGGATTAAACAGGGCCTGGTGCTCCCTAGGAAAGTGATCCTAGTTAGGGCTTCTGCTGCTGTGAAGAGATACCATGTGCATGGCAACTCTTATTAGGGAAAAAAAACATTTAATTGGGTAACTTCAGTTTAGAGGTTTAATCCATTATCATCATGGTGGGACATGGTGACATGCAGGCAGACATGGTGCTGGAGAAGGTGCTGAGAGCTGAGAATGAGTTACATCTTGGTCCCCAGACAACAGAAAACAGAGGTGCTAGGCATGCCTTGAGCATATTTGAGATCTCAAAGCCCACCTCCACAGTGACACACTTCCTCCTAATAGTGCCTCTCCATATGAGTTTATGGGGGAAATTACATTCAAATTACTGCATTCCAAAACATTCTGGCCCCCATAAACTTGCAATAATACCATAATGCAAAATGCATTTAGTCCAACTTCAAAAGTCCCCATAGTCTATCACAGTCTCAACAATGTTTAAAACCCCAAAGTTCAAAATCTCCTCTGAGAGTCAGGAAATCTCTTAACTGTAACCCCCTAAAAATCAAAATAAAAAAATAAGACAGAGTCGGGCGGTGGTGGTGCACGCCTTTAATCCCAGCACTTGGGAGGCAGGGGCAGGTGGATCTCTGTGAGTTCGAGGCCAGCCTGGGCTACAGAGTGAGTGAAACCCTGTCTCGAAAAACCAAAAAAAAAAAAAAAAAGACAGACCACATACTTTCAACATATAGTGGCACAGGATGTACATTCCCGTCCCCAAATGTAGGGAGGGAACATAGTGAGGGCACATAATGGAACAAAGGAAGACCAAACACCAGCTGGGCAAACTCCAAGCTCTGCATCTCCACGTCTGATGTCAAAACACTCTTCAGATCTCCAGCTCCTTTCAGCTTTGTGGATGGCAACACACTTCTTTCTCTTGGGCTGTTCCACTCCCTGTTAGCAGTTTTCCTCGGCAGGTATCCCATGACTCTGGCATCTCCAACATCTCAGGGTGTCCGAGGCAATCCAGGCTTCTCTTTTACAGCTTCACACAGTGGCCTCCCTCAGTCTCAGAGGAATATTCTGTAATTCCTTTCTTCTATCCGTGATGCTAAAGCCAGAACTACGTGGCTGAAGCTGCCAAGTTCTGATGCTTGCTGGGGCTGGAACATGACCCCCTCATTCAATTCCATCTTAACCAGCTTTCTGTTTCCCATGGTCTCCTTCACTGCCTGAGCTTGACTGTCCTGAAACTCCATCTGTAGTTTGAACTGGCCTTGAACTCGATCTGTAGATCAGGCTAGCCTGAACTCTGAGATTTTATCATCTTTTCACCAATTTTCTCTTTTCAATGTTTTCCTTCATCGCCTAAGCTTGGCTGTTCTGAAGCCTGCTCTGTAGACCAGGCTAGTCTCAAACTCACAGATCTGCCAGCCTCTGCGTTCTGAGCACAGGAATTAAAGGCGTGCACCACCACACCCTGGTCTAACTAAGCTTTTCTCTAATTCCCTTTCTCAAATTGGCAACTTAGCAGGGTGGGATCTTGCCCTGAGGTATCACACCCTTTATTCCATTTCTTAATCTGTTTATCTCCTTGAACACAGGATTTAGCTCCATTCCACTTACTGGTGCTCTTTTTCTCCCCAAATTTTACATTTTGTATTTTTCCTTGTTCAGTTTGCTCCTTTTCATTATAAATCTTCATTAGAGTTAATACTAATAACCACATACAGAGTCTGTTCTAGGCTGTTTTGAGATTCCCTCTGCCATCAGAATTAATCCAAAATGCTTCACTTTAGCTTCAGACAGACTCTTTGGACAAGGGCAAGAGGTAGCCACATTCTTCACCAAAGTATCACAAGAAGCATCTCTAGGCCACAGACTCACATACTCTGCTGAAACCTCTCGGGCCAGGCACCCACAGTCCAAATCACACTCAGCACC
This sequence comes from Microtus oregoni, assembly GCF_018167655.1. Lineage (NCBI taxonomy): Eukaryota > Metazoa > Chordata > Mammalia > Rodentia > Cricetidae > Microtus > Microtus oregoni. The sequence continues at coordinate 7,871,866 of NW_024543062.1, read as the reverse complement.
ACTGTCTTCCGTGCTCCTACTAGGAGGGCCCATTAGGTAGCTCTTAGAGTGTTCGGCTGCTTTTCTAACCCACAGTCCCAAGGTCCATATGGTTGGGCCTATTACAGCAACACCCCAGTCCCTGGTACCGACTTCTTTCAGAGTCAGGGTTCCTATGGCTGTGAAGAGACACCATGACCACAGCAGCTCTTATAAACGAAAACATTTAATTGGGGGCTTACACTTTCAGAGGGTTTAGTCCATTATCACCATAGTGGGACCTGGCAGCATGCAGGTAGACGTGGTGCTGGAGAAGGAGTGGAGAGTGGAGAAGGAGCTACATTACATCGTGATCTTGCAGGCAATATGAGGTGAACTGAGGCATGCATTGGGTGGGCATGGTTTGAGCACACGTGAGATCTCAAAGCCCGCCTCCACAGTAACACACTTCCTCCAACAAGACCACACCCACTCCAACAAAGCCACACCTCCTAATAGTGCCACTCTCTATGAGCTTATGGAGGCATTTACATCCAAAGTACCACAACTGCTGAATTACAGCTCAAACCCCTCACTCGGGGAATTCTAATCAAGATTTATACAACTAAGCCAAACCCCAAGCCCCTCACTGGGGGATTCTAGGCAGGGACTCTACCTCTGAGCCACAGCCCAGCCCCTCACTGGGGGATTCTAGGCAGGGGCTCTATCACTTAGCCACACCCCAGCCCCTCACTACCCTCACTACCCTGCACAGGTTCTGACCACTGTCCCTGGCTTCTGAGGCCCATGAGGGATGCAGAGGACAGCAGAGTGTTAAGCGTGGTGCTGAAAGGCCTGTCGGCAGTGATGTCTGCACCAAGCCACTCCTGGGCATGATTTGGGTTTTATTTTTGTGTTCTTTCTGGGCCTGGAACCCGTGGTCTTGTACATACTAGACAAGCGCTCAGCCACTGAGCGACACCCCCAGTCCTTTTCCTCCCTTTTATTTCTATGGCATCTCACTAAGCTGCCCTGGTTGGCCCTGAACTCCTCCTACCCCAGCCTTCTAAACTGGTGGGATTAAAGGTCTACCTCACCCTTTCCTCCACACCCCCTCCTTAGCCTAGCTGTCAGTAGCTATGTTTTATGATCTGATCATACAGGAAGTGAAGGCAGGCAAAGGAGGCTGAGACTGTAGCCCAGCAGTGAAGCGCTTGCCTAGAATCCCCTACGGGAAGTCTTAGAGCACAACTCAGCCACAGAGTATTTGCCTAGCATGTGCAAGGCCCTGGTTCCAACCTCAGCACTGATAGAAAATGAGAGGGAAGAGAGACAAAAGAATAAAAGGTTCAATCCAGCAGAACTTCTTCCCCTACTGTCTTAGAGTTTTTTGTTGCTTTGATAAGACACCATGACAACTCTTGCAAAGAAAACATTTAATTGAGGTGGTGGCTTACAGTATCAGAGGTTCGGTCCATTATCAACATGATAGCGTGCAGGCAGACATCTTGACCAGAAGGCAGCAGGAAGTCAACTGAGGGAATCTTGAGAAAAGAGACCTCAAAGCCCACCCTCATGGTGACACACTTCCTCCAGCAAGACCACACCTACTCCACAACAAGGCCACACCTCCTAATAGTGCCACTTTCTTTGCAGGCCATTTTTCTTTCAAACCACCACACCTACAATGTGGTGTGCACACATCTCAAGGGTAGGAATAAAGACAGACCTGGGGGGCTGGAGAGATGGCTCAGAGGTTAAGAGCATTGCCTGCTCTTCCAAAGGTCCTGAGTTCAATTCCCAGCAACCACATGGTGGCTCACAACCATCTGTAATGAAGTCTGGTGCCTTCTGGCCTGCAGGCATACACACAGACAGAATATTGTATACATAATAAATAAATTTAAAAAAAAAAGACAGACCTGGGGTAAACTCACAGAGCAAGGATGGTGGTAGCTTTAGTAGATTGTCTAGAAAATGATCCAGCATGCAGTGTGCCTACAATTCCAGTGCTTGGGAGGTGGAAGGCAGTGAGATCAAGAACTCAAGGCACTCAGCTACACTGCAATTTCAGGCTAACAGAAATGGCGGGCTGGTGAAATGGCTCCGTGTGTAAATGCACTTGCTGCCAAGCCTGATGACTTCAGTTTGATCCCTGGAATCTGTTATGGTTTAGATAAAATGCTGTGGTTTCCTAAGGGGTGCAGCGGTGGACCACAAGGGCCAGTGGGTCCCAGACAGGGAGCCAGGTGCCAGTGAGAGACGAGACAGATAGGCACACAAAGATGGATAGGCACACCATGCAGAGTGAGGTTGGATATTTATTTAGTGGGTTATGGAAAGGAAGGGGAAAGGGGGGGAGAAGGGAAATGAGAAGAGAGAGGTAGAGAGAGAGTGGGGGGAGGGAGAGAGGGACGGAGGAAGGGAGAGGGAGCACAAGTTACCTCTTTAGGAGAGAGATGGAAAAGAAAGAAGGAACTCAGGCTGGATGTAGAAGGAAGATCAGCTTGCCTCTGTGGACAGGGGTAGGGGAGGTGGGGGGGGTGGTAAGGTAGTGGGCAGGGCTTGTCTCTTAAAGGGACAGGACAGACCATTACAGGATCCACATAGTGGAAGGAAAGCTAGCTGCTGCAAGTTGTCCTCTAACCTGGTCCGTATGTATGCTGTGGCACACGCACGCTCAAGTGCACACACCAAAGAATGTAACACCCTGGATGTCCTGAAACTCGTTTTATAGGCCAGGCTGCCCTCTAACTCACAGAGATCCGCCTGCCTCTGCCTCCCAAGTGCTGGGATTAAAGGCGTGTGCCACTGCCACCCAGTTAGTGTAACAAAATTTTAGAAAGAGAAACAAAATAGTCAAAGGCACTCCAAGGAGTCATTGTTTTGTGTGTGCCATTTAAATATTACAAGATCAGTGAGAAATAATTGGTGAACTCATTGCAGTTGGCAACCTTCCTGTCTGTTGGTGGCTTTGTCTGTGGTAGAGTCTCACATAGCCTGGACTCTCCTGGAAGTCATTATGGCAGACATGACCTTGAGCTCCTAATTGTCCTGATTCCACTTTCCAGGTGCTGGAATTACAGGTGTGTCACACCACACCTGTCTTTAAATACAGCAAGTGGTTGGGGTTCATATATGAGTAGAAAAAGAGGAATCTCAGGTCAGCATCCCACAGGAAAGCTCCAACATCCATTTGAAACAGTCAAAATGCGAAGGTAGCCAGCTGTCTGTCATCAGGGGAATGCATAAAATGCAGATAGGTGGGTTGATAGAGAGAGAGAGAGAGAGAGAGAGAGAGAGAAGAGGAGAGGAGAGGTGGGGGGGGGGGCTCAGAGACAAAGAGTGTCTGCTGCTTTTACAGAGGACCTGAGTTTGATTCCAAGCACCTATAACAGGTGGCTTCCGTTCCAGAGGGATCTTGTGCCCTCTTCTGGCCTCCAGGAGTACTGCACCCATGTGTTGCACATAAATATGTCTGTATCCCCAATAGAACCTATTCATCTGTAAGAAAGAACAAAATTATGTCACTTGTACCAAAAATGGGTCGAACTGAAGAGCATTGTGCTAAGAAAAGCCCTCAGACTTAGAAAGGCAAATATTGCATGTTTTATTTCATATGCTGAGTCTAGATTTAAAAAAAAAAGCCTGTCAGATGTGTGAGTTAGAAGGGCGGATATTTGTGGAGAGTAGAGGTCAAGAGAGGAGTGGGCAGTGGGCTGATCTGGAGTGGAAGCATAAGGGAAGATTTCATAACAAAATCTTTCCTTCCTTTTACCTCTCTTTCTCCTTTCTCCTTTCCTCTCTTTATTTTCTTTCTTTCTTTACTATTGAAAAATTTGAAAACAGGGCCTGGTTCAGGCCCTGACTGGCCCTGGGCTTACTGTGTAGCCAAGAATGATTTTGAACTCTTGATCATGTACCAAGGGCTGGGATTACAGACATCTGAGACCATGCTCCATTTTAAAAAAAAAGTTTATTTATTTATTATATATATAGTATTCTGTCTACATGTATGCCTGCAGGCCAGAAGAGGGTACCAGACCTCATTACAGAGGGTTGTGAGCCACCATGTGGTTGCTGGGAATTGGAAGAGCAGGCAATGGTTTAACCGCTGAGCCATCTCTCCAGTCCACCATGCTCCAATTTTGCAGAGCAATTTTCAAAAAGGGGGTGGGGTGGGGCCATGAAGTAGCTCATCACGGAAAATCTCCTGCTTCAGCGCCTCATTACAGAGTTCAGTCCCCAGAACCCAGGGGAAGGAGCAATGGATCCCTGAGAGTGGTCCTCTGATGTCCATGCCCAAGCCATGACACAAAGGCATCCCACACAAATAAATAATATGTGGAAAAAATGGTGATCATGAACAGTTTTAAAAACTAGGGCATTGGAGCCAGCAAGATAGCTCAACAGGTGAACCAGCTTGTCACTCATGCCTGGTCATCTGGGCTTCACCCCTGGAGCCCACGATGGAAGGAGAGAAGTGACTGCCATAGTCACGCATACATGTGTGCACACACACAGACAAATGATAAATTTTAATTTAAATTAAAAGAGAAAACTAGCTGGATGGTGGTGGCACACGCCTTTAATCCCAGCACTTGGGAGTCAGAGATATGTGGATCTCAACTCTGTAAGTTCAAGGCCAGCCTGGTCTACAGAGCAAGTTCCAGGAGAGACTCCAAAGCTACAGAGACCCACCTCCCCCCCCAAAAAAAAGAAAAGAAAACTAGAATATTACAGGAATGAGAATCTTGCTTCATGCCCCTTGCAGTGATCTTCTTCCCAGCTCTTTGCAATGATGGGATAGCTAGGAAGCAGCCTGCAGCTAGACTTGGAGGGCTGTTGCTTGAGGTGGAGGAGGAGACGGATCTTACAAACCCAGAACTCTGGCTATTGGACAAGGGAAGGAATCACAGAAGTGGATCATTCTAGGAAGGTGGCTCTGCCTGTTGGTGAAGGACCATGGCAGGTGAAAACATCCGCAGTCACCTGCTACTCAGGGAGGCCAAGAGTGCCCCCTGCCGGTGCCTTTGCCTGGGGCAGCCTTGTGAACTCCTGAGTTCGCTGTTTCAGTAGCAGAGTTCTTGCCTAGTATACTCAAGGACCTAGGTTCAGTCACCAGTATGGGTGGAGCAGAGGGCTGGAATACAGATCTCGGGCTAGGGAGATGGATGGTTCAGTTGCTAAATCTCAGTGAGTTCGAGGCCAGCCTGGTCTGCCAAGCAGTTCCAGGATAGGCAGGACTGTTACACAGAAAAATCCTGTTGCAAAAGGCCAAATAAATAAATAAGAAAGAGGGAAAGAGGAGAAGAGAAGAGAAGAGAAGAGAAGAGAAGAGAAGAGAAAACATAAGTTCAGTTCCCAGAACTAATGGACCGCTGGGTATGGCGTCACCTCCTTGTATCTTGTATCCATACAGGTGGCTCCTTGAACCTCAGTAGCCAGCCAGTCTAAACTGCAGCGTAAGTTTCAAGCCAGTGAGAGCCAAGGTGGGGCAGGACGATGGCTCAGTGGATAAAGGTTCCTGCGCCAAACCTGACGACATGAGTTTGATCCCTGAGACCCGTAAGGTGGAAGGGTAGAACAGATTCCTGTGGGTTGTCCTCTGATCTCCACTTGGGGTCACGGCACGCAAGTCACAACCCCACAATTAATCAACCAATGTGAAACAAATTATTTTAACAGTGGGCGGATCTTGAGGAATGATCTCGGAGGTTGACCTCTGGCCTCTACACGCACACATGTATGTGCAGCTGCACACCTACACATACACGAAAGCACAACACAAAAACGCCCCCCAGAACAACCCTATTTTCCAGACTTGATGTCCCCAAACTTCTCGACTGCCCGGGTCTTCGCCACATTTTTCCTGGCCTGTTAAAAACTCTGCCTTGCCAACGAAGTTTCTCCCAGCGCGAATTCATTCATGGATTTGCAACTGCACTGTGCATCCCGCGCAGACTCGGGTGGCCGGGGCGATCCCGATCTGGTGGGCATACGCCTGCCTCCCTTTGGCACGTTCCCACAAATAGCATTTTCCGGAACACACGCTCAGGTCTCTCCGCTAGCGTCAGCCCTTGCTCGGGGATCGCGCCCCACCAGAGATTCAGGTGGTGGAGGAGGAGGCGCTCCTCTCAGACCCCACCCTTCCTCGCTCCAGACGACCAACGAGGGATGCGGGCCTCAGAGGCCACGCCCATTATGTGGAGCCAGCCCTCTGATTGGTCCTTCCATGCAGTATCTTCCCGCCCTCGCACGAGGGACGGGGAGGGGTGAATGGAGTGGAGGCGATCCCTCCGCCCCAGGGCTCCCCTCCCTGTCCTGGCACCAGCCTGCCAGCCGCGCCACTCGCGCTGCCCCCGGGAGGGGACCCAGGCGTCCGGATCCCTCCCCGCCAGGCCTCCACGTCGCCGACCCGCGATGGCCAGGCGCAGCTCGTTGTCCATCCGAATCGTAGAAGGGAAAAATCTGCCTGCTAAGGACATGTGAGTAGCGGATAGGGGTGGCTACCCCAACTTTGCTGGAATCCCCTTTTATACACTTGACCTTTGCGGGGGTCCTTAGGGCCTCCCCACAAAGAGAGCAGCGGAGAAGGTGTGACATGTGCAGCCACGAAGGGGGATTGGCTAGGAAAATGGGGGCAGTGAGATTAACTGTGGGTACCTTGACTGGGATGGAGGGGGAGGCAATAGCTGGAAGGCAGGAGGTAGGGGAGGGAGTTTCTCGATCTGGGAGAGGCAGTAAATCGGGGTTCAAAGGGGCAGGGGTTTTAAAGGACTGAGGCTGGCGCTGAGGTGGCCTCGTAGTGAGAACTGCCCAGGGTGTGGCTGGAAGGAGCGGAATGCCCCTTAACAATCAGCGTTCTTTCCCGGTACTTCCAGAGCCCATAATAACCTCGAGTTGTCCGCCAGACTTGCTTGCTGTTCATTTGGACAGGGGAAAAGTGGGGAGTCAGTCAGGGGGCCAGGAGTGATGCAAAGAGGGAGGATTTAGTCTCCCTGGACTTTGCGAGAGCCCGCCCTTTAATCGCTCCCTGCAAGGCATTCCTCTTCGGCCCATTTTACAGAATAGAAAAGCGAGGCCCACAGACATGCAATGCTAGCTGAAGGTGTCAAAACAAAGTCTTGAATCTAGGGCTCCTAACCTGCATTGCTATATTTCATAAAGCTTCTTCTAATCCCTGGCCAGATTTGGGAAGCTTGCAGGCACCCCTTTATCACACTGTTTCCCCGTAGGTTCCCGAGATCAACCGCGGGACTCCTCGAATGTGCTTCGTAGCTTTTTTATGTGCAGCCTTAGACCATTCATTTTTTTGCAAAGCCTTGGTTTCCTTTTCTGTTAGCCGAGTATCTGAAATCCTAGTATCGGGGAGAAGTGGAAATCATAAAACTAAAGAAAGAGGTGGGGCAGAGACCTAGGGTTCAAAGTCCGCTCCGGGTCCCCGGTGGGTTCCTGGCTGCAGAGAACGGAGAAGCCAGAAGCAGCGGAGGCGGGAGGGCATCTCTCTCCGGCGGCCCTCCCGGCACTCTCAGCGCCAGGAGCAGTTCCAGTTCAAGGCCCCCTGGGCCAGCTCAGCAGTTGCCATGGCAACGAGGAGGGAGGAGGGTGGGCCTTCTCAAGGTGGGTTTCCGTGCGTGGAGAGAGGAGGGGCGCCAGTGGGAATTAGGTCTCTAGGGTGGGGGCTGGATGAGCTTCGATGAAGGGTTCCATCCCCCACAGCTCCCCAGGCCCTCCCAGCCCCCCCCCCCCCACACACACACACACTCCCTGACTCCCTCCCTTCCTTGGGCACTGGTAAACCAGGTCATCTTGGCTTCCTCTGGCTGGTGGTGGCTGGGAGGAGCAGCCCCTTCCGTCTGTCACCTCCTCCCCTTCTCGGCTCTGCCAGCTGCTTACTCCGCTGCCTGACTCCAGAAGCTCTTGGGCTGTGCCTACCTGGGCCCCACAGCTCTGGGACTCTGGAACGAGGTCTCCACCCCCAGGAGAGGGGCCACCCAGTCCTGGGAGTCCTAAGTCTGGAATCTCTTTCCAGGCCCTGCTTCCCAGCCTGCTTCTCCTGACACCCCTGATCACCGTTCCTCTCCTTGCACCTGGTGGCTGGCTGCGTGCACAGCCCTGACCTGAAAACTGCCTCTTGAGCCAGCTCATAAATGCCAGCCCCACATTTGGGCCTTTCTCTTGATCAGTTCTGCTTTTAAACATTGGAGACCCTCTGACATCCCGTTTTAGAACCCCCCCCCCCCCACCGAAAACTCCTATTCATCCTACAACACCTTTCTCAAACGTTCTCCAGGCTTTCCCTAGAGTCTTTGGGAAGGGTTCTTGGATCCAGTTGTTGCTCTTAGACATTCTGGTCACCGAGTAGAAGCCTCCAGGGGTTGCCAGTCCCTGACAAGTGTGAGGGCAGAGGTCGTGACTCGTGTCTCTGAGCTCCTGTACCATAGGGATATATTCCTCACCCTGTGTCTCCGGCTGTCTCAAGCTCACCATCCTCCCTCTGCCTCCCAGGGTATATGACATTATATGAGTGTGTCACCACACCTGCCATTCCTTTCTTCTTCTTCAGCTGCCATTGTGAGACGTGTTCTGATTCTGCCTCTCCATCCTCTCTCTACTACCTTCCACCCCTGGGTACCTGGGTAGGCTGGGCAAAAAGCTGTGCCCCACTGGCTCCTACACCCTGTGGCCCTGGGGACAAGCCTATGGCTATTTCGGGGTTTGCCCTCTCCTTCCTCTTCCACAGTCTAGAAACTGCCAAGGCCCTAAATATAGAGGCCCACAAGTCGCCAGACTGGGCCAGTGGCCACTGGCTTGAGGAAGGAATAGTGGAAGAAGACAGGGCCCACTTCCACAGGTCTCGCTAGGATGGGGAGCATTGTTAGGGCACAGGTGCCAGGAGCTCTCCGGGCCCCGCTCTTTACAGTGGATATCTGTCTGCTCTTGACACTGCCTCCTCCCACCCCTCTGGTGCATTCTCCCACCTGGTCATGCTCCTGCCTCCGCGCTTTTGCCTACCATTGGTCCCGCCTATAAACGCCGTCATTCATTCCGGGACTCACTCATCCATTCTGCAAGGCCGCACTGGGTCTGTAGCACAAGCTAAGGAAGGGTCTTGCTCCAAGGAACCCGTGATCTAGGAAGCGCTAGCAGGGCAGAGGGGACCCTCGGCTGGGCCACAGCCCAGAAAGAAGCTGGGTCCTGTGGCACATGCCTGTTACCCGAGTGCTCCGGAGGCTGAGGCAGGAGGATCAAAAGCCTGAGATTAGGCTGGGTTACAGAGTGAGAAGCAGTCTCAAAAAAGCAGAAAGACAGCCCAGAGGCTCGAAATGGCTCCTTGGTTTAGAATACTTACTGCTTTTGCAAAGGACCTACGTTCAGTACCCCGCACCTTTGTGGGGTGTGTAACTCCAGCTCCAGGGACCTGGCATCCTCTTCTGAATTCCATTGGCACTTGTACTCACATGTGCACACGCCCAAACACAGACACGTGTGTGCGCACACACACAACTTTAAAAAAAAAATCTTTTTAGCTGGGCAATGGTGGCTCATGCCTTTAATCCCAGCACTCGGGAGGCAGAGGCAGGCAGATCTCTGTGAGTTCGAGGCCAGCCTGGTCTACAAGGGCTAGTTTCAGGATAGCTAGGGCACTGATCATTGAGGCTCTGTTCCTGGAGTGCACTTAGGGCCCGATTGTCTGAGGCCTGGATTTTTTTTTTTTTTTTTTTTTGAGACAGGGTTTCTCTGAGTAGCCTTGGCTGTCCTGGAACTCACTTTGTAGACCAGGCTGTCCTCAAACTCAGAGATCTGCCTGCCTCTGTTGGGATTAGAGGCATGGGCCACCACCTGGCCAGACCTGGAATTTCACAGCTTTGAGCCGATGCGATGCAAATTAGGACGCTGGAGGGCGGACTCACTGGAGGGGAGAGAACTTGTGTGGTCACAGGGACCACCACTGAAGTTCCACGACATCTGTGACCTTGTACACACCAGCCTTGCTGTCTCAGAGACTCCGGTTACCCCGTGAGCTGATGTTACACTTCCCGCTTTCCAGAAACCAAACAGCCTGGGCAGATGTTTCCTGTTTTGTTTTGTTGTGTTTTTTTTTGGGGGGGGGGAGGCTTTGGACTTCAGTGGTATTCCCTGCCTCAAGGGCCCCTGTAGACAGTTGGGACATAGGGACTGGGAATGTAGCTTAGAGAGAGAAGGTTGGCTTAGAATCCCCCAGTGAGGGGCTGAGGACATGGCTAAGCAGCAAGAGTACTTAATTAGACTCTTTCATTGACAGTCGAGAAAATGTGGCTCGGCCTTAGGACTCTTGCCTAACATTCAGGGGGGCCTGAGTCCATCCCCAGTGTCTAAAAATAAATAAATAAAATAAAATAAAAAATTGGGAAGTAGAAAATGGGATTCCCTAGCTTGTATCATATAAATCCACTTCCTTTTTATGAAGGACAAACAGGCACTGTGTTTGCCTGCTACCCTCATAACCTCATGAGCTCCACGGTATAAATATATGGAAAATCCTGGACTTGCCTTCTCCAGCCCTCCTTTCGCGGGATCGTTCATTCATTCATTCACTCAGCAAACACTTGGCCCCTGTCTTGGGTCAAGCCCTGTGATCAGCAACAAAAGAAGATACTCACCCACACTAGCTTCTAGCCCTCAAGGGAGGCAAGTACTACTGGGTAGGTGCGCTCTTGCCTGGCCTGGGGTGCGGAAAATCGAAGGATAGCAGGAGCTGTAGCCTGCAGGATCCCAAAGGGTCCCCTACTCTGTCTCCGAGGCAGGAGAGGGTTTTTACAGGAGGAGGGACAACAGGGGAAAGACTCAAAGGGAAACATACAGGGACAGCCTTTGGTGTGGAGGCTAGAGGTGCTGGGAGATGCCTGGCCTTTGTTGCTAAGACTATTTTGGCACCAAGCCGAGGGGTGGAGAAGGAGCAGTGAGTGGCGCGCACACACACACACACACACACACACACACACACATCGTGGACTCAGAAGCCCACAGTGAAGGTCCCTCTTCATCCCCCTCCCAGGGGCTCGTGTTCTGAAAGGCTTTGGGCTGCACCCTGGAGACGGTGCCTAAGTCTCCACTGTCTTCTCGGGATGCTTCTCAGGCAGATGGAAGGCACTGCCTGGGAGAAGCCCTTTCTTCTTCCCCCTCCGGTCCCCCTTCCCCGAAACTTCCAGAGCTAAAGCTGCCTAAGCCCCGCCCCTAGAAAGTTTCCTACAAGTCCCGCCCCAGCAGGCCTCCCACCAGCCCCACCCGCGGAAAGCTTCCCTTCTTAGCCGGGGTTTAGATGGTTTCCCCAGCCCAGTCTCTTACTTCCCCACAGGCCCCGCCCAGGTCCTGGATTTTCGCAAAAGCCCCGCCCACAGCCCACCTCCGTAGTAGTTCCTCATTCATCAGGCTTGCCCCCTCGGCCTCTCCTCCAGACCTCTCGGCCGCCATTCCCCCAAGCCCTCCAGTAAGGATCCATCCCAGTGCTCCGTCCCCAGCACCTTGCCTTTTCGCCCCCGCCGGGGTCCTCTAGAACTTGTTTCAGCCCCGCTCCTAAGTCCCGCCTCCAGCAAATTGTCCACCCTAGGCCCCACCCCGTCACTGTCCCTAGCCCCGCCCCCAGGCAACGTTCCCTCCCTAGTCCCCCTCCCCTCCTCTCGGACCTCACCCAGCCTGGTGTCATCTGGCTGCCAGCCAACCCCATCCCTTGCCCTTCTGTCTTGCAGCACGGGTAGCAGCGACCCCTACTGCATCGTGAAGGTGGACAATGAACCCATCATCAGGTACCTGCTGCTCCCTTCCTGAATCCAGGGCTGACTGACCCTCATCCAGCCACCTGCTCCTCCTGGAGGACATGGATGAAGGCTAGGAGTCCCTCATCTCTCTGGGGTTCCGGTACTGTCTCTGCTCCAAGCTGAGAAAGACCCGACCTGTAACTTTGGAGTTACAGCAAACTCAGCTATAAGCTATCCTTATCTCCTGCCCTGCGGGCAAGCAATTGTCACCTGCCTGGTTCCATCTTTACCACCAGAGAGACACAGTGATGAGCAGTTAGAACACTGTCTCCACCAGTCTCCCAGCTAACCCTTTATCAGCCTTTGGAATTCATTACAATGGCAGGTGGCGAAAGTAAGGTTCAGACCAGGTAACTTGCCCAGGGCCTCACACCAAAGGAACTGACAAACCCAGACCGGAAGTCAAGTCTGGCTTACCCCAGAACTTCGTTCTGCTCTGTCTTGGTGCCGCTCTCCTTCTGAGAGATTCTCTCACAGAGATCATTCCCAATAAATCCGTTCTTCAACCCAGAAGGGCTGCTTCCTCTGGATGTGCCATTTCCACCAGTCCCTGATTTGTTTTTAAAATGTATTGCCATTAATTTTATTTATTATTTATTTATTTTATTTAGGGATGGGGGAAGTGCATCCCAGTTTGTAGGTGAAGGTCAGAGAGCAATTTGCAGGATTCCGTTCTCTCTTTCCACCATGTGGGTCCCAGGCTCTCAGGCTGGTTAGCAAGCTCTTTCACCCAATGTGCTATCTCGCCAACTCCAACTCCATGGACTGGTGTTTGCTGTTCTAGCCCATCCACCACCCGGACCCCATCCTCTAAAGTTCATGACCAGAGCTACTGGGTTGCCATGCACACCTGAACTGGTGCAGCCATTGCTGACACCTCGTACCAATTGCAAGCTAAGCCTAAATTCAGGCCTTCTTTAAACCATGGGCAGCAGACAGGGAGAGGGCTATGGTGGTTCTGCCCCACACAGACAGAGAAGCAGACAGTCCGGTGTCCTCATGACCTACCTGAGAAGTAGTTGGGGCGGAGCAGCCCCCTGAGCTTCCATCTGGTCCTCTGGTGACTTCAGCTCCCATGAAACCATGTGTCCTGTTGAATCCCATGAGTTGATTGACAGCTCTGTTCTGGTGGGGGAGGGCTGCTCAGCCAATGCCCTACTACTCGAGACTGGCTACCGTCAACTGTGAGATCTATGTCCCCAAATTACAGTAATAGCTCATCCCCTATCCAGGGTGGACAGGAAGCCAACAGCAATGACTGAAAGATAGGAAGGAAACATGTGCTCAACCAATGTAATTACCGGGTACCAGATGCAAAGAAGGTAGGGGTGGCATGGCCAGATGTTGAGGGGCGTTCTCCCGTAGGACAGCCACTGTGTGGAAGACCCTGTGCCCCTTCTGGGGTGAGGAGTATCAAGTTCATTTGCCTCCCACGTTCCACGCGGTGGCCTTCTATGTCATGGATGAGGATGCTCTCAGGTAAGTTTGCCCTGCTCTGCAGCTGGACCAGGATGTGACCATTGCTGACTACTGGCCTCTTTGCATCCTATTTTGCGCTGCACTGGTGGGGGTGTCCAGAGGGCCTGGGAGGAGGCGGGGCTGAGCTTGCGTATGAACTAGCTGCACACACGTGTGCATGCACGTTGTGACGTGAGCTATGAAGTGGGTACCCAGGGGGCATGAGTTTGGTGTGTTTTAGATCACCATGAGAGTGTCCACAGCCTGCACAAGCGTCCTGCAATCTGCCCTATTGTGCTCTCCTGCAGTTGATGGCTTCCTGGAGGGTGGGGGCTGGGCTTGGAGGGCTGAGTTTGCTGGGCTCCAGGGAAATTCGTTCCATATTTCAGCTCTGACTCTCTCTTTCCACCCCCAGCCGGGACGATGTTATTGGGAAGGTCTGCCTCACGAGGGATATGCTAGCCTCTCATCCAAAGGGTAAGATGTCCCATCTCCCCAGAGGTCTATTTAGTACCTGACTCCCACCACTCAACCTAGCTCCTCTTTTCCATCCATTCCCCACACCTGAGTCCCAGACCCAAGAGGACTGGCCTGATGCTGGTCCAGATTCAGGGCCGCTTGGGTTACTTCCAGAATACACACTGTTTTTTGAAGTCTCAGCCCTGCCCAGGTCTCACTGTGGAACCTCAGACAGGTCTTGACCTCTCTGGGCTTTTCAGGTGGTTGAGCCCAAGAGCTCTCGGGTCCTTTGGGCTCTGCCAGCCAAGCCTCTGACTGTCTCATGGCTTCCCAGGGTACGCACCTGTTCCTGTCTGTGAGGCTGGGGGTGGGGATGAGGGGGTGGCAGGCTCTGCTGACTCACGGAGCCTCCTGGCCAGGCCAGGCCGGTGGCCTCTCCTGCTGCAGCCCCAGCTGGCCAGGTGTTCCTGGTGCATTTCCTTGCTGGTGGCTCCCTTAGCTCCCACATCTGGCCTGCGGATCATCACTCCAATAGCCAGGAGGGAGCCACTGTTCTCATGTTTTAAGGAGGGAAAGCTGAGGATAGAGTCGGTAGTTCCATAACCAGTCAGGGTCAGGCGCATGCAATCAAAGCACAGAATGATAATGAAGGCCTAGAACCCGGACCTAGAACCCGGACCTCGAACCCGGACCTCTGACTTAAATTCCAACCTCAATATTACAGGGTATGTGCCTGTAATCCTGGCGTTGGGGAGGTGGAGGCAGGAGGATTGGGAGCGCAAGGTCATCCTCAGATACATGTGGGAGTGAGGCCAGCCTGGGCTACATGAAACTGTTCTTTATAATGAAAGAGCAGGGAATGAGAAGTTGACTTCCTGACAGAGAGCTCTTGCTGTCCCAGGACTCAAGAAAAAACCAGGCATGGCTGCTTGTGCCTGTAACTCCAGTGTTGTCAGGGATAGGTGGACCCTAAGAGTTCACTGGCCAACCAGCGTAGCTGAAATGGGGGGGCTTAAGGTTGACTCTGTCTCACAATATAAGATAGCAGGAGATACCCAACATCCAGCTCTGGCCCCTGCATGCTCAGAAAAGCACAGCCCCACACAATCCATGCAACTAAATATCTCCGCACTTCCAACTCCTGCTCAGCGCCTGGGCCTCAGTTTCCCCATCTATCACTGGGAATATCTAGAGGACTTCAAGAGGTAATAGAGGAGCTCTGGGTAGCAGGTGGGCTGAAGAGAGTGGGGGGTGGGCCCCATCCTTGGCTAACGTGAAGCCCCGCAGGATTCAGTGGCTGGACCCACCTGATGGAGGTGGACCGGAATGAGGAGGTGCAGGGCGAGATCCACCTGCGCCTGGAGGTGGTGCCGGGGACCCATGCCAGCCGGTTGCGCTGCTCCGTGCTTGAGGCCAGGTGAGATGGACTGAGGGAGGGGATGTGGGGATTGGCCTGCTTGTCCAGTAGGGGAGCAGGGATAGTGTGCACCCTTGTGTGCTCAGACACCAGTGTCCCAGTGTTAGGTCTGAGCTTCCTTATCCAGCGCCATTATATACTTACCTTGTGTGTGTGTTCACATATGTGCGTGTGAGTGTGTGTGTGTGTTTATGATCTCTCACGTGGGTGGAAGGAAAAAATTGTTGATATGTCCAGACAGGGGGTGGGGGTGGGACAATGGCTTGAATGGCTCTGTGGGCCTGAGTCACCTATGACAGGTTTAACCCCCAGCCCTAGGGTATTTTTAACCTCTGTCCCCACTCCTGTCTGGGCCTGGCTGTGACTCACAGACACTCCAGGAGAGGCACCTTCCCTTCTGGCTCCAGTTTCCTCCTCCCTGTCCAGTCGTCCCTTCCCCCCCTCCTCCCCCCCCCCCCCGTGTATGAGTGTGTGAGTGTGTGTGTGTGTGTGTGTGTCTGCGCATGCATGTGCGTGCACGGTCTCTTACAGGAGCAAAGGGGAATGACATGTCCAGGTCTTGTGTGTGGGTGGACAGCACATCCCCTCCAGTCTACCCCTGGGGCCAGTGAGCAGCATCCGGCTGGTCAGTTCCACAAAAACAAAACAAAACAAACAAAAAACTAAATATGCCCCTTACCCTGAGGCTGTTAGCCCATCTGGGAGGAAGTGGTCTCCTTGGTACCTGGAGGGACATGCATTTCATGGTTGACACTTTGGACATCTGGTGGCTGCCCCCAGCTTTATTTTCTGCCCTGAGGCTGGAGCCATGAGGAATAGGTCCATGTTCTTCCCTCTCCAACCCACTCCATCCCAGCTCCGCTCCCACCTGCCTCCATCCTCAGCCCTTGTCGCACCAAGCTGCCTAGGGCAATGTGTTCTAAACATGTGCACATGGTTGCGTAGAGCATCCAACCTCAGGACCTTGGGACCATCACTTAAGCATGCATCTCTACTCGTCAGGATGGGTAACGCAAGCCAGGCGGTGGTGGCGCACGCCTTTAATCCCAACACCTGGGAGGCAGAGGCAGGTGGATCTCTGTGAGTTCGAGACCAGCCTGGTCTACAGAGCTGGATGGAGGACAGCCAGGGCTACACAGAGAAACCCTGTCTCAAAAAGAACCGCCCCCCCAAAAGGATGGTTAACACAGAAATGTGTTCCTCCCTCCGTGAGTCACCTCTCTGTCCTCTGCTCCAGGGACTGCAGCCACATTAGCCTCCTCTCAGAGTCAGGTAGGGAGGACACTATTGCCCCCCCCCACACACACCACACACACTTTTTTAGAGAGTGTCTTCCTATGTATCTCAGACTGAGTGTGTCGTTCAGGCTAGCCTCAAACTCGAGATCCTCTGCCTCAGCTTCCTGCGTGCTGAGACAGAAGCGTTATGGCTGACAGTTCCCAGGTGTTCTTGCCCTCTCTTCTGCTGCCCACAGTCAGGCACAGTGGCATCTCTGCAGTTGTTCAGTCAGGAGGGCAAAGGGGGGCGATGCGTGACCGTGGTGGGGGAGGGGCGAGTTGCCATCCAGTCAGCAGGAAGGCCTGGATGAGCCAAACCTTCCCAGCCTGCTGTGCTCACCTGGAGACAAACCACAGGAGCAGTAATCCCCGTCCTATCTCACCCCCAGGGATCTAGCCCCGAAAGACAGGAATGGCGCGTCTGACCCTTTCGTTCGCGTGCATTACAATGGCCGAACCCAGGAGACCTCGGTGAGGAAGCTGGGGGACTGACTGGGGTGGAGTGGGGGACATGGAAACCCTGAAACAGTTTCCCAGTCTAGATTTTCTTAGCTCTGTGAACATCATCATGAAGGTGGCAACCCGGGGGAGCCTATCCAGAGCTGGGCTCCGTGCAGTCTGCTTTATTGTGTGGCCTTGGACAAGTCCCATGTCCACTCTGGACCTCAGTTTCCCCCATGGTGGAGTGTGTGATGTCTTATGAAGTAGTTCTTCAGTATAGGGGATTGAATCCTAGACTCACATGCTAAGCAAGGGCTTTGCCACTGAGCCACACCTCAGCCCCTCACTGGGGGATTCTAGGCAGGTGCTCTACCACTGAGCCACACCCCAGCCCTTTTTCTTATATTTAGTGATTTGTAGGTGGATTGCCTTAGCGGCAGACTTTACCCGCTCAACAGTTCATCTCACATTAGCAGTGAGGACTAGAGAGCACCTAGAATTGCTGTTTTCTTTACTCATAGTTTAAGGCATTTGTTTTTATTTTTGAAGCAAGAGTCTCACTGAGTTGCTCTGGCTGGCCTTGAACTCCCTTTGTAGCCCAGGCTGGCCTTGACCTTTCAGTCTTCTTGCCTAAGTAGCTGAGGGGTGGGCTTCTTCACCCTTCCCGGTTGGGTCTGGAAGCGCTAACGGTACAGAGCCAGGGGAGCTGTGTGGGGTAGGGCTACCATGCTCTGGCCTTGGGTAGCCCTGCGAACTGAGCCACTATACTATTCCTTTCGGAGCAGGTGGTGAAGAAATCCTGCTACCCACGCTGGAACGAGACATTTGAATTTGAGCTGGAAGAGGGAGCCACAGAAGCACTGTCCGTGGAGGCCTGGGACTGGGACCTTGTTAGCCGGAATGACTTTCTAGGCAAAGTAAGCACCAGCCCCGCCCCCACCTGCCCAGGGTACAGCCCCCACCTGCCCAGGGTACAGCCTCCACCTGCCCAGGCTACAGCCTCCACCTGCCCAGGTCACACACACCCCCACCTGCCCAGGTCACACACACCCCCACCTGCCCAGGCTACAGCCCCCACCTGCCCAGGTCACACACACACACCCCCACTGCCTAGGTCATACCCCCCACCTGCAGCATCTGGTGTCCGTTCTGGCCCTGCCACTGGCTTTCTCAGGTAGTAAACTTGGGATTCCTCCTGGCTGGCAGCTCTGGTTTTCTGGGACCCTTTCAAAGTGCCCCTCCATGCTAGGAGAACTATACTGGAAGCCAGGTCCCAGTAGTGCAAGCCTGCCATCCCAGATATTTGGGGGAGGGGGGAGCTGAGGCAAGATCTTCTTTTCAAGGTCCACCTGGGCTACAGAGTGAATTCAAAGCCAGCCTGGACAACTCAGGCAGACCCTGTCTCAAAACAAAAAGTAATCCAGGCATGGTAGTGTTCCTAGCACTTGGGATTCTGAGGCAGGAGGATTGTTGTAAATTTGAAGCCACCCTGGGCTTACATAGTGGGATGCTAACTCAGAAAATGAAATAACAAGCCAGGCTGGTGGCCCATATCTGCAATTCCAGCACTGGGGAGGCAGAGGCAGGCAGATCTCTGAGTTCAAGGCTAGCCTGGTCTAGAGAGTGAGTTCTAGGACAGCCACGGCTACACTGAGAAACTTTGTCTTGAAAAATAAAAGTAGATCTTCCTACTTCAACTGAAGCAGAAATCCTTCACAAATATATCCTCTACTTTTGGGGTCTTTGTTAATTCCAGACATAGTCAAGTTGACAACCAAGAATAGTTATCACAACAGTTATTGTTAGCTGATGGCGCGGCTCAGTGGTAGAGCCCCTGCCTAGAATCCCCCAGTGAGGGGCTGGGGTGTGGCTCAGTGGTAGAGCCCGTGCCTAGAATCCCCCAGTGAGGGGCTGGGGTGTGGCTCAGTGGTAGAGCCCCTGCCTAGAATCCCCCAGTGAGGGCCGGGGTGTGGCTCAGTGGTAGAGCACCTGCCTAGAATCCCCTAGTGAGGGGCTGGGGTGTGGCTCAGTGGTAGAGCCCCTGCCTAGAATCACCCAGTGAGGGGTTAGGGAGTGGCTCAGTGGTAGAGCCCCTGCCTAGAATCCCCAGTGAGGGGCTGGGGTGTGGCTCAGTGGTAGAGCCCCTGCCTAACATCTGTGAGGCCCTGGGTTCTATCCCCAGCTTCAGAAAAAGAAAAGATAAAAGATCAGCACTTGGCTAGGAGGTGACCTAAGTGTCCCAGCCCTGATCTACCCATTTCCCAGGTGGTTGTCAATGTCCAGAGACTGTGTTCAGCCCAGCAGGAAGAGGGCTGGTTCCGGCTGCACCCTGACCAGTCCAAAAGCCGACAAGGCGAGTAAGTGCCACTCTGGGCCTTGAGGTGTGTGCTGAGACAGAGTGCCTACCGGTGGTTGATTGGTCGGGGGCCAAGAGTACAGAGGTCATGTGTTCTTCAGGCTTTGCCCGCTGTGCCAGCCCCTCTCTCATACTGGTGGGACCTTCCTGCTGTTTTTATATGCTTTTGTCTTCTGAGCTAAAATTTATGCATGGATCTCCTGTTTTGTGAGTCCTGGCACTTTCTAGAATAAGTCCTCAGACTCCTTCCTTTAAAGGGCTTTCTTGCAGCTGTCTGGTCCCTAGAGAGAGTGTCTCAGAGCCATGACTCCAAACCCTCATTCCCCAAGAGTCTCCAGAAATAGAGTTGCCATATGAAAGGCAAGGCAGAATTGGGGATATACCCGTTGTAGAGTGCCTGCCCTGTAGGTACTCGCCATAGGTCTGGTTTCCAGTACCGGAAAGATAAAAATTAAATAAATACCAGAGCACCCTGTGCTGTCAGGATGGCTCAGCAGCTGCAACCCCGACTCTCTCAAGCGATCCTCTGACCTCACACACACACAGTGGATGTGCAAGTGTGCACAGATGGGACACCTGGAGTGAAGCAGAACGACACATCTGTGTAACCCCAGTTTAATGTAAGAATGCAAGCCACTGTCAGGTGTGGTGACACACGCGTTTAATCCCAGCACTAGGGAGGCAGAGGCAGGCGGATCTCTGTGAGTTCGAGGCCAGCCTGGTCTACAAGAGCTAGTTCCAGGACAGGAACCAAAAACTATGGAGAAACCCTGTCTCGAAAAATCAAAATAAATAAATAAATAAAAAGCAAGAAAGGAAGGAAGGAAGGAAGGAAGGAAGGGAAAAAAATAATGTAAATCAGGTGTGGTGGTTCACATCTATAATCGAAGCTCTTAGGAAACTGAGGCAGGAGGATCTAGAGTTCCAGGCTAGCCTGAATCTACTAGGTGTGACCTTGTTTCAAGAAAGAAGATTCAAGCCATACTGATATTAAAACTTCACTAATTTAGCTTGGTGTCGTGTGTGTGTGTGTGTGTGTGTGTATGTGTGTGTGTGTGTGTGTGTGTGTGTTTAAAGATTTATTTATTTATTATGTATTCAGTGTTCTGTCTGCAGGCTGGAAGAGGGAACCAGAACTCATTACAGATGGCTGTGAGCCACCATGTGGTTGCTGGGAATTGAACTCAGGACTTCTGGAAGAGCAATCAGTGCTCTTAACCTCTGAGCTATCTCTCCAGCCCTGTCTTGTGTTTTTATTCTGCTCAGCCTGGCGGCCCCATCTAGAAAAGTCTTTGGCTTGTTTCTGTCCCCGTTACACTTCTCAACTGATTCAGCTTTGGTTCCCTGAAGGAGGTCCCACATCCCTCATCTGTACCTTTCTCAGGGCATGGGCAGATGGCCAGGGGTGTGTCCAGCCCAAGGCATTTGCCTAGAAGCAGTCTAGGACAGCCTTGATGGTGTCAGCTCACGGGGTGTGTGCTGGGCAGTGTGGCTTCCTCAGTGTGCCGCATGGGGAGGGTCGTGGGAGCTATAAGGAACATTGATAGCCTTAGTCGGTGCCCTCTGCAGAAGAGTCATGGAATCTTGGCGGTTAGATTTACTATGGTGTGCTGCCTAACTTGCCTGAGTTGGAATTTCTCTGGTAGGTTAACCACTTGCTTCCTGGGTAAAGCGTACAGGTTACGTGGTGGTGTTCAGGAGTTGATAGATTTGGAATATGAAACCTTGGTATACTTGGGTGGACTCCCGTGGTCCACCGGAGTCAGGAGGCATGAAAGAACTAGAATTTGGGGCTGGAGAGATGGCTCAGTGGTTAAGAGCACTGGCTGCTCTTCCAGAGGTCATGAATTCAATTCCCAGCAACCACATGGTGGCTCACAGCCATCTGTAATGGGGTCTGATGCCCTCTTCTGGCCTGTGGGCACACATGGAGGCAGAATGTTGTATACATAATAAATAAATAAATAAATAAATCTTGAAAATAAAAACGAACTAGGCTTTGAAGATGGGTGGAAGCTCTGGGTAATTGGGCAAGAAGGGTCTTCCAGACAGGGACACAGAAAGGCACAGCTGGGGGAGGGACTTGCAAGGCAGCTGATGGACGTAAGCAAAGGGAATGCGTGGCTGATCTCAAAGGAACAGAGCCTGAGCCTTTGTGAGTGGGTGTGGCCCAGGGAAACTAGGTCCCTGGTGGAGAGATCACAGACTGCCCGTTCCAGGGGCAACCTGGGCTCCTTACAGTTGGAGGTGCGGCTGCGGGATGAGACAGTGTTGCCATCCACCTGCTACCAGCCTCTCGTGCAGCTCCTGTGCCAGGAGGTGAAGCTGGGCACCCAGGTGAGGAGGCCCTGAGGGAAACCAAGCAGCTTCCATGCTTAGTTGAGCAGTTCGTTTGTCCAGCTGACTCCTGGGGCTGGGAATGCACTCACCAGTGTCCAGAGACCCCCCCGGCCCTGTCCCTACAACCTCCCCTTGATGCTCTGAGGTCTTAACCCCGGGGAGGGTCATGTTCCTTGGTGGGTTGGAGCCCCATGTTTCTGCTGCTTTCTGCAGGGCCCAGGGCAGCTGATTCCGGTCATCGAGGAGACAACAAGTGCCGAGTGTCGCCAGGAAGTGGCCACCACCCTGCTCAAGCTTTTCCTGGGGCAGGGACTGGCCAAGGACTTTCTGGACCTGCTCTTTCAGCTGGAGCTGGGCCGAACCAGTGAGACCTGAGAGGAGTTGCCCCAGGCAGGGTGGAGAAAGCCCTCGTTAGCGCATTGATAGGCCCCTCTAATATGGAAGCAGGGTCACCCCCTCCCTAATAAAGAACAAATAGTCCAGGTGGGGCAGGTGGGAAATGTTCAGAAGGGCATTTACTGAGGGGCCACTGAGAGACTCCATCCCAGAGACTCCATCCCTTTGTCCTCCGGCCTCCGAGGCCTTGTCCCAGCTCCCTGCCCACTAGAATTTGTGCTTGCAGGTGAGGCCAACACCCTCTTCCGGAGCAATTCTCTGGCCTCGAAATCCATGGAGTGTTTTCTGAAGGTGAGGTTGCATGGTCATCTTAGAGAATAAAGACCCTCAGATCCGCAGAAGGTAGTTCTGTCTGTCTGCGGCCCTTGAAGGCCAACATTTCCATCATCCATTTATTAATTCATCTATACATGCATTTATTCATGCATGCATGCATATAGACACATTCACTGAAGTACACTGAGTCTAACTGTGCATCTGACCCAAAGCTGAGTCAATACTCCAGTCAGATGGTACACGGGATGGTTAACTAGTGTGATTTCTGGTGGCCCCCAGGTGGCAGGAATGCGCTATCTGCATGGCATCCTGGGCCCCATTATTGACAGAGTGTTCGAGGAGAAGAAATATGTGGAGCTGGACCCCAGCAAAGTGGAAGTTAAGGATGTGGGGTGAGGCCGGGGTGATCGCTGGGTGCATAACTGTGCGGAATCAGGCCCCGTATCCAAGTGTTTATGGTTCCTTCTGCCTGGGTTCACTTGTCCTTTCTCTCTGTGTCCGATGTCCAAGGGGAGCCCCTGCCACCATGTTCTCACCCTCTGTTGGTTAATTCCTGCCGGTACAGGTGCTCTGGGCTGCACCGCCCACAGACGGAGGCCGAGGTGTTGGAGCAAAGCGCACAGACGCTGCGTACCCACCTGGTGGCGCTGCTGAGCGCACTATGCTGCTCTGTTCGCGCATGCCCAGCTGTGGTCCGCGCCACTTTCCGGCAATTGTTCCGGCGCGTGCGGGAGCGCTTCCCTAGCGCCCAGCACCAGGTGCGACCCCTGTCGGCAGAGTCGAAGGCAGAGAGAGGAAAGGGAATCCGGCGGCGTGTAGGCCCTGGAAGACAGACCGGCTTCTAGACCAGTCTCTACTCTCTGCACCCTTCCAGAATGTACCATTCATCGCTGTCACTAGCTTCCTGTGCCTGCGCTTCTTCTCTCCTGCCATCATGTCGCCCAAGCTCTTCCATCTGCGGGAGCGGCATGCAGATGCTCGGACCAGCCGCACGCTACTCCTGCTGGCCAAGGTGTGGACTTGCAGACTGGGATGGGAAGGCCAGTTAGGTTGCAAAGGGAGCCTGGCCTGATCCGTAGTGTTGCACCAATTGGCACTAGGAAGGCCTTGCATCCAGGCCACGATACTCTATGGCATTGCACCTCACAGTTTACAAAGCATTCCTGTGACCACCTCTTGAGAGCCCCCATACATACATAAGCAGACAAATCCCAGAGCCCGTAGAGTAAACTGGGATCTTCGAACGCAGGTTTTATCCCCAGGTCTGCATGTATCTGCAGTCTGATATTAGGATGAAACTTGCGGGGCCAGCAAGACGGCTCAGTAGGTAGGATGTTTGCTGCCAAGTCTGATGACCCGAGTTCCATCCTTGGAGCCCGCATGGTGGAAGGGGAGAACCAACTCCCACAGTCATCAGCGAACTTCACGCGTGCCCACGATGATAAGATTAGGCAGACTTGCAGACGAAAGCAGAAAGCTTGGTTCCAAGTTACCAGGTGTCCAAAGTTTCAAAGTGCCGTGATCCATGAATCCCCCAGTCCTACCTAGGACCACGGTCAGGCCCCTGCCTCCTCGGCCTCCGTCTCTGTTGCTAAGCTGAGGTAGGTAGCCATGGAAGAACTGTTGTCTCCCCCAAAGCTCTGTCATTTTTGCTGTCACCCCTAGGTTGTGCAGAATGTAGGCAATCTGGACACACCGGTCTCCAGGGCCAAGGAGGAGTGGATGGAACCGCTACAGCCCACTGTGCGCCAGGGCGTGGCGCAGCTGAAGGACTTCATCACCAAGCTCGTGGACATAGAGGAAAAGGAAGGCAAGGACTTCCCCACAGTACTGCGCCCCAAGGCGTTCATGCAAGTCTATTACTTGACCCCACCTACGCACTGCCCACCGAAACAAAGCCAGTTCTCTCTGCCCGGTCCAACTTTTGTTAGTTTGTTTTAGACCAGGTCCCATGTAACCCAAGGCTGGCCGCAAACTCACTGCCAAGAA
The DNA here is from genome assembly GCF_018167655.1 of Microtus oregoni. Lineage (NCBI taxonomy): Eukaryota > Metazoa > Chordata > Mammalia > Rodentia > Cricetidae > Microtus > Microtus oregoni. Next base: position 7,847,698 of record NW_024543062.1, on the reverse strand, counting down.
CCTTAAACCTTATGATTCTCTTGCCTCTGCCTCCAAAGGGCTGTGATTACAGGCATGTGCCACCAAGCCCGGTTTTATGTGGTGCTGGGGATATGCCAACACTTCCTGGACAGACCGTCATCCCTAGCCCTTTTTACCCACAGCCCCGTCCACCACTAATCACACAATTCGATTTGCCTTTGCTCCGCCCCCAGCTTGACTCAACTCTTGTCGTTCTTAGCTCCTCCCCTAATCTTCCCCATCAGTTTCCTCGAGAGGATCTTCCTCCATCGTTTTCTTGCCTGCTTTCCAGAGCTGGACCTGCAGCGGGCATTGAACTCGCAGGCACCACCAGTGAAGGAGGGTCCGCTGTTCATCCACAGGACCAAAGGCAAAGGCCCTCTTGCGTCCTCCTCGTTCAAGAAACTGTACTTCTCTCTCACCACCGAAGCCCTCAGCTTCGCCAAGACATCCAACTCCAAGGTGAGTCAGAAGGGAAGCTGTCTAGGATGGTGATGCTTATACTCCCAGCAACTGGGAGGTGGAAGCAGGGGGATCAGGAGTTCAAGATCAGCCTCAACTGTATAGACAGGTCAAAGCTAGTCTGGGCTACGTGAGACTGATCCTGTCTAAAAACAAAACAACAAATAGGATATAGCCTAGTGGGCAGAGTGCTTATGGGTATGGTATTTTAGCTTACACATACTCTGCACGCAGACCTTCATGACGCAAACCCTAAAAGCAGGTTTAGCCTCAATACCTGGGCCTTTGTCACCCAGAGAAGGGGTATCTGGATATAAGCCTATGCTTAGCGCCCCTACCATTCCCGGGTATCATTTGCAGGGTCTTGGGGTTTGGTCACAATCAAACCTGTGCTTGATTGTAGCTGAGATCCCTTCCCAGAGCAGGCCCCTGGGAACAAGAGCCATGAGTAAGCCCTAATTCCTCCTGCTGAAGGGGATATAGAGGCCAGAGAAGAAAGTAGAACAGCCCTTCTTTGCCCGGCCCCCTCAGCCTCCTTTTTCTGGCTGCCCCAGAAAAGCGCCTTCATCGAGCTCGCCAGCATCCGAGCTGCGGAGAAGGTGGAGGAAAAGAGCTTTGGCAGCTCCCACGTCATGCAGGTCATCTATGCAGACGATGTTGGACGGTCCCAGACTGTCTACCTGCAGTGCAAGGTGCGACCTGTGGAGGGCGCTGTGGGGAGGGGATTCAGGAGTCCCCCTCGTCCCCTGTCGGCCACGTTAGGTACTTCAAGCTGTGGGTCTCATGCCCAGATGCGTGGTCCATGCATGCTATGGGCCTCCATATGTAGTATGTGTATGGCTAGATAGATATCTAAAATTCCTGTGACTCAAAGCTTGCTTGCCTTTTTCTTTTCTGTTCTGGATTTTTTTTTTTTTTTAACACTCACTGTAGGTCAGGCAAGCCTGGGACTCAATGCCTTAGTTCCCAAGAGTAAATATTAAAAGTGTCAAGTGCTATTCTGGAGGGGGTGTGTGGCATGATTCAAGCTATAGAGCCCCTGCCTAGAATCCCCCAGTGAGGGGCTGGGGTGTGGCTCAGTGGTAGAGCCCCTGCCTAGAATCCCCCAGTGAGGGGCTGGGGTGTGGCTCAGTGGTAGAGCCCCTGCCTAGAATCCCCCAGTGAGGGGCTGGGGTGTGGCTCAGTGGTAGAGCCTCTGCCTAGAATCCCCAGTGAGGGGCTGGGGTGTGGCTCAGTGGTAGAGCCCCTGCCTAGAATCCCCCAGTGAGGGGCTAGGGTGTGGCTCAGTGGTAGAGCCCCTGCCTAGAATCCCCCAGTGAGAGGCTGGGGTGTGGCTCAGTGGTAGAGCCCCTGCCTAGAATCCCCCAGTGAGGGGCTGGGGTGTGGCTCAGAGGTAGAGCCCTGCCTAGAATCCCCCAGTGAGGGGCTGGGGTGTGGCTCAGTGGTAGAGCCCCTGCCTAGAATCCCCCAGTGAGGGGCTAGGGTGTGGCTCAGTGGTAGAGCCCCTGCCTAGAATCCCCCAGTGAGAGGCTGGGGTGTGGCTCAGAGGTAGAGCCCTGCCTAGAATCCCCCAGTGAGGGGCTGGGGTGTGGCTCAGAGGTAGAGCCCCTGCCTAGAATCTCCATTGAGGGGCTGAAGATTGGTGTCTTAATTAGGTTTCTGTTTCTGTGATGAAGGCTGTGACCAAAAACAACTTGGAGAGGAACCGGTTTACTTGGCTTCCAGGTTACAGTCCCATCATCAGGGAAAGCCAGGCAGAATCCCCAGACAGGAGCCTGGAGGCAGGAACTGAAGCCGAACCCATGGAGCATGCAGCTTCCTGGCTTGCTTCTCATGGCTTGCTCAGCCTGCCTTCTTGTACCCCCTAGGACCAGCTGCACACCGTTGGTGCCGCCCACAGTGGGGGGGGGCTCCCACATCATCAAAATCATCGAATGCCCCACAGGCTTCCACGGGTTAATCTGATGGCGGCAGCTCCTCTTTTGACTTCCCTCTTCCCAGGTTGCTCTAGTTTGATATGTACCAAGTAGAGTGCGTGAGAGGGCTGGGGAGGTGGCTCGGGGAAGGGCCTCTGCCTCGGGGAGGAAGAAGGTTGACCACCGAGACGCTGTCCCCACAGTGTGTGAATGAGCTGAACCAGTGGCTGTCCGCATTGCGGAAGGTGAGCATCAACAACATGGGACTCCTGGGATCGTACCACCCTGGCATCTTCCGCGGGGACAAGTGGAGCTGCTGTCACCAGAAGAACAGGACAGGTGGGAGTGCTGGGTCCCTCCACGTCTGTCCCACACAGGTCATAGGTTGGAAGAAGGCTTCTTGAGACATGCTGGGACAGCCTGGCTGGAAAGCCACATGCTTACTTACGGCAAAGCTGCCCAAGGAAAGCCAGCCCTGCAGGTGCTCTGGGCACAGAAAGATCTGTGTGACTGGGTGGTCTGGTAAATGCTGTACAAAGAGTATGCTATGTACGTGTAAGTGGTTCTGGATATTCTGACAAAGCCTGAAAACTCATTAGTATCTCTCTCTTTTTAAAGATTTATGTTTATTTTTATTTATTTATTTATTTTGGGTTTTCAAGACAGGGTTTCTCTGTAGCTTTGGAGCCTGTCCTGGAACTCCCTTTGTAGACCAGGCTGGCCTATGAACTCACAGAGATCCGCCTGCCTCTGCCTCCCGAGTGCTGGGATTAAAGGCGTGCGCCACCACCGCCCGGCTCTTATGTTTATTTTTAATAAACATTTGTTTTATTTATGTATATACATGTGCATCGGTTTGAGCGTCACGTGTGTGTGAGGAGGTACCTTTAGAGGTCGGAAGGGTTTGTTGGGTCCCCTAGTACTGGAGTTATAGATGCCTGGGTGGCCACTTGAGTTTTGGGGATCAAACCCTGATTCTCTGGATCGGTAGCCAGTGCTCTTAACTGTAGAGCCGTTATCTCTCCAGCCCTCCTGAGTTCTGGCATACAGTCATGTGACACAGTGTCCATCAATTCTGGAAATTTCACGACCTTCCCCACTCAGAGTTGAAGACTTGGACCCGCTGCCCTCTGAGCCTCAGCCCCCAGAGCCTGGGCATAGCAAAAGCCCTGCACCCCAATGCACTGACTGCACCCTCTCTGCCCTGGCTTTGAATTGATGGCTCCTTGTGGCCCTCAGAGCAGTTCCCTCATTAAAGCTGTTGTGGGCCTCACTGTGGCCCAGGACACAACCAGAGATTTCATTTTACTGGGAAGAACCTGAGACTTTGTGTGTATGTGTGTGTGTGTGTGTGTGTGTGTGTGTGGTGTGTGTGTGTGTGTGTGTGTGTGTGTGTGTGTGTTGCTACGTAGCTACGTATAGAACTCAGGCCCACAGATGTGTTAGGTAACCAACTCTGCCACCACACAGCCACCCCCCAGCCCCTCACTCAGGGGGTCTAGGCAACAGCTCTACTGCTAGGTCATGTCCACAGTCTACAACTGAAGCTTACAGTGGGCAGGAGAGTGGGCAAACGTGGCAGAGCTGGTGAGTAACAGGACCAGTCCATTCCAATACAAGAAGCTCAGGCCCACCTGACCATGTTCATGTAGTTCAGGGAAACCTCCAGACAAACCCTCCAGAAAACTACCAGCTCCCCTTATCTGACTGTCACAGGACACCCACAGTCCTCAGTATAGACTGTGTGGTCCAGCAGCTGAAGCCAAGATGATCTGCGTCAGCCAAAGTGTAGATAGTGACAGACAGAGCCAGGGCCACCTTACCACCCCTGGGGCCCCTTCATCAACCCTTCCGTCACCCCCAGCCTCAGTTTCCCCTTTCTGTACCACCGGGAAGGTGGACATGGTATCTCCATTGTAACTCTGCCCTGTCTCCGCCTCCAGACCAGGGCTGTGACAGGACCCACTCTCGGGTGACCCTGCAGGAATGGAATGACCCCCTGGACCATGACCTTGAGGCTCAGTTACTCTATAAGCACCTGCTAGGCGTGGAGGCCGCACTTCGGTGAGGAGGCTCAGGAGGGGCAGCTGCATGGTCGGGGAATGTGGCAGCTGGAGGGCTGCAGCCTGAACTGGACCTGAGGGTTGCTAAGTAACGGCTGCCCCGTCTTTTGTTTCTGTTTTTCTTTGTTTGCCTTTGACTCGTGTCCATTTTTCTGCAGGGTGGGTGTATACATGTGTGTGTAGAGGCCACGCGACAACCTTGCGTGTCACTCCTCAAGTGCTGTCCATTTTCTTACGTTGTGCTTTTTTTTTTTTTAATTTTAACCTTTTTAAAGATTTACTTTTAGCCAAGTATGGTGTACATGTCTTTAATCCCAGCACTTGGGAGGCAGGAGGATTTCAGTCATTTGGAGGTTAACCTGGTATACATAGCAAATTCTAGGCCAGCCAAGTCTGCACAGTGAGACCTTGTCTCAAACAAACAAACAAAAAAAGATTTTTATTTTCATGTGTGTATGTCTCTGTATGCCACATGAGTGCAGGTACCTATGGAAGCCAGAAGAGGGCACTAGATCCCCTAGAGCTGGAGTCTTAGGTGTTTGTGAGCCACCTGCTATGGGTACTGGGAATACAGCTCAGGCCTCTGTAAGAGAAGTACATGCTTGCTCTTCCTTCCTTCCTTCCTTCCTTCCTTCCTTCCTTTCTCTCATTTGTTTTGTTTTGTTTTTCAAGACAGGGTTTTTCTGTAGCTTTGGAGCCTGTCCTGGAACACACCCCGTAGACAAGGCTGGCCTCAGACTCACAGAGATCCACCTGCCTCTGCCTCCCGAGTGCTGGGATTAAAGATCTGTGCCACCACTGTCCCTCCAGCGAGAAATACATGCTTTTAACCACTGAGACATCTCTCCAGCCTCCTGATGTGTTTATATTTTTTTTTGACAAGACCTGTGATTAGTCTTGATCTCACTGCTTAGACAAGATTGGCTAGCCCAAATTCCCACCTATCTTCGCCTCCCCAGTTCTGGGATTACAAGCATATACTACCATGTCTGGCTCTTTCATGTAGATCAAACTCAGGTCCTCATGCTTACAGCGCAAGCATTTGCCCACAGAGCAATCTCCCTGGTCCTCGGGGTCTTGCAAAGTATCCCAGGATTGATTTGAACTTGTGATCCTCCTGTGTCAGTCTCTCAAGTAGTTGAAGTCTCAGTGCATGACCCACCCAGCGTGCTCATCTCTCTATGTGTTGTTGTTTTGTGTGTACGTAATGGATACATGGGACGTGTGCTTCTACATCATTCCCATGGAGCTGGGACAGCCTTGTGGAGTCAGTTCTCTCCTTCCACTTCCATGTGGGTCTCAGGGATTGAACTCGTGTCCTTGGGCTTGTGTAGCAAGCTCCTTTTCTTGCTGAGCCATCTTGCTGGCCCTCATCTCTTGATGAGGCCAAGCACCTGCCCCCCAACTGCCTTTCTGCACAACGAGGTCATCTCCTATTGGGGTGCTAGAGGTCATGGCCACAACTGCTTTCTGTGCTAATTTGACCCCATCTGCCCAGCCTTCTAGAGATGGCATCAGAACACTGGCTTTGCCTCCAGCTAATCTGAGTTCCTTGGCTAGCTTGCCAGTTAAGGTTTTTAGATTTGACTATGAACCCTGGAAAACAGCAGGGTGCTGTTTTGTTGTTGTTTTGTTTTGTTTTTCAAGACAAGGTTTCTCTGTGTAGTCCTGGCTGTCCTGGAACTAGCTCTGTAGACCAGACCAGGCTGGCCTCGAACTCAGAGATCTGCCTGCCTCTGGGCATGTGCCACCACTGCCAGGCTCCATGCTTCTTTCTAAAATGACTTTGTGAAACAGCAAGTCTGGGCCTATCAGCTTTGAACCACTGGGCAGGGCAGGCTGGAGGATGCTCTAAGGCCCTCTCAGCTCCTGGGCTACACAATAGGGGCTGCTTGTCTGTGCACAGTGCTCTAGATCCCAGCAGGGGAGCAAAGGTCCTTCTTGGCACTCAGCGATCTCCTGGGATTTTGTCCTTCCCTCAAATACCTGGGCAGGAGAGGACTCAGTAGTTAAGAGCATTGACCCGATAGCTCACAACCGTCTGTGACTCTAGTTCCAGAAGGATATGATACCCTCTTCTGGCCTCTGTGGGTACCTGGCATGCATATGGTGCACAGACATACACATGCATACAAACACTTACACACTTAAAATAATAGTTTTTTGAGATAAAAAAAAAAAAAGCTGGGCATAATGGTGCGTGCCTTTAATCGCAGAACTTGGGAGGCAGAGACAGGTGGATCTTTGAGTTTAGGCCAGACTGGTCTACAGAGCCAGTTTCAGGACAACTAGGGCTACACAGAGAAACCCTGTCTCAAAAACAAACAAAAAAAACCCAAAACAAATAAAAATCCCTGAGCTGGACACAGTGCTCATGCCTATAATCCCAGCCTTCTGGAGGTGGAAGCAAGACAATGAGAAGTTCAAGGTTTTTCTCTGTGATATAGTGAGTTTAAGACCAGCTGGGGCCACATAAGACCCCTGTCCCAGAAACCAAAACAGCTAAGTGTGGTGGCACCTGCCTTTAATCCCAGCACCTGAAAGGTAGAGCGTTCAAGCATGATCTATATCGTGAGACCCTGTATGAAAAACAAGCAACCCCCCCCCCCAAAAAAACAGACAATACAATAAAGAAACAGCAGAAGAATGAGTGTCTAGCTCAGATAAGACTGGGTTCCGTCTTTGCGGCCCCATCCCTGAATTCCTCCCATAACCTACTGGCAGGTAGGAACTTCAGGACCCAGCTGGCTGATTTCCCATACGCCCTGCAAAACCAGGACACAGTTTGGCTTGATTTGCCGTTGGCCTTCTGGCCGGGCATGGTTCTCACGCCTGTACCCCTAGCACTAGGGAGGCTGAGGCAGGAGGATGGAATTTCAAGGACAGGCTTGGTGACGCGGTGAGAACAGTTTTGAAAGTGGGAGGGGGGTTCTGGCCTCTCGGTATTTGAACGGTGGGCTGCAGAGGAAGGTGACCAGAAGGGGAAAGTGGAAGCCAGACCCGTGTTTATTCCCTGTGGACTGAAAGCATCCGCCCGTCCCCTGAGCGCCACCTGCAGGTCAGGGAGCCCACAGGTAGGTGTGGCTGCTGGCCCTCACTCTGCCTTCCTCTGCAGGGAGAAGCAGCGGCTCCTGAGTGGGGAAACAGGAACAAGCTCACCCACAGACCGTGGTGGAGGTAGGTCCCTCCCACCTGGGACTCAGGTTTGGTGGCCTCAGCTGCCTCCGGCGGCACATGGGTGAGGGCTGGCAGACCTTTGAAGCCATATGTGCCCTTCCCATGATGCTTCTCTACCTAGCTCCCAAGGACCCGCTGGCCCAGTTGCTTTGTGTGCTGCAAGACCTCCGGGAAGCCCACAGCTCCAGCCTGGCTGGCGCACCACCCAGAGAGCCCCATCACCTTCTAGAGCTACAGACGTGAGGCGTATGCCGAGCCTGGGAGGCGTTTGGAGAACCCTGACATGCTCAGGACCCTTGTCACAGCCATCTCTTCTGGGGAGACCGTAGCCCAGTCTTCTCCATGTCTGTGGGGGACAGTGGTGGCACCTGCGTCCCGACTGCTCCTGTGGTCCCTGTGGCCCGGCTTCTGCACCCAGGAGACCAGGTTGCCCACCTTGCCCTGCCTCACTCCCAGCCATCACATCACCATTGCCCCCCCCCCCGTGTGACCCTCTAGGTCGGGTGTCACGGTTCTCTACCGTCCTTAATAAACCTGCTGTGACTGCTGAGGCTCTGAGAAAGTGACTCCAGGGGACCCTTGATGGGGCTGGGGGTCTGACCAAGGACTGGGTCACCAGCATGGCCTCTCTGCAGTTCCTGCCCTCGCTTTCTTGTTCCATATTACCTAGGGCTGTATCTGTTTAGACTCCCAACTGCTGTCCCAATACTACTCTTCACACCCCTCCATTCTGTAAGTTTGGAGTCTGTCCTGGAACTAGCTCTGTAAACCAGGCTGGCCTCGAACTCACAGAGATCTGCTTGCCTATCCTTTCCAAATGCTGGGATTACAGGTTTGTGCCACCACAGCCTGGCTGATGGTTCTTTCCAGCTGGAAGCAGTCACACACAAAGCCCCTCTGCTCGGGGCATCCTTACAGATGACGCGGCAGAGCTGGGCTACAATGTCCCCTTCCATCTTTGATGGGATACCAGAGCCAAATTGCCAGTGCCTCTGCTCAGGGTTGGAGAGAGGGTTGTGGGGCTGTGATAATGGGGTTAGGAATGGAGTCACTAGGGTGTGAGTGGGTGGCACTGTCACTTCCTCTCCTCGTGATACCCAGGCAACATGTTGTGTTTTTGTGGCTGGAGCTCTCAGTGGCAGGGTGGGCAGGGCCTTCATGCCTTTGAAGAAAGAGAAGCCCAGAGAGTAGCCATCTAGACCAGCAGTTCTCAACCTGTGGGTCGCAACCCTTTAGGGATTGAATGACCCTTTCACAGAGGTTGCCTAAGAACATCAGAAATACCACATATTTACATTATGACTTACAACAGTAGCACAATTACAATTATAAAATAGCAGTGAAAATACTTTTATGGTTCTCATACCACAGCATGAGAAACTGGGTAAAGGGTTGCAGCATCTGGAAGGTGGTTGAGGACCACTGGTCTAGACAGACTCAGCCAGCATCTTCCCTCCAGACGTCCCTAAATGAAGAAGCCTCTCCACAGCAGCACCCTGGCTGCAGTTCTGCTCCTGCCACAGAGGGGAGAGTGGTGTATTGCTCATATTATTTTCTTCTGGAAGAGTTAAGACAGGGTTTGTCACATGACCATGATAGCCTCAAACTCATCAGATAACCAAGGATGACCTTGAACTCCTGATCTTTCTGCCTTTACCTCCAAGTGCTGGGGTCAGGGGTGTGAGCCATGCGGTTTATACAGAGCTGGGCAATAAACCTTGCTAGAGCCTGCTGATGAGTCAACTGGGGTACCTGGAGGGGGCGCGAGGATCGAGGAAATGACAGATGAAAGAAACCGAGACAGAGACACAGGATAGATCAGGGAGGTCTGCTGGCCAATACTAAACAGCCCAGAGTTTATTTCAGAACCTGCTTTTCCACAGATAAAGAGCAGAGAGGGCAGAGAAGGAGCGGTACCGCTAACCACCTCTCTCAGCAGCTTGTGCCTTAGTAGACAATGTGTTCTTCCCTATGAGCTTACTCAGGACTTTCCCACAGCTCTCAAGGACACTGGAGCAGGCAAGCTTGAACTCAAATGACTTTTAAGTCAGAATGGACTCCAGATGGAAACCGAGTCACTCGTGGGCTCCCACAAAACCAAGGGCTCGATGTGTGCTCAGCAAGCTCTCTCCCAGTGGACCCACAGCTCTGGCCCCGTTAGCTCTGAGGCAGTATCTCATCTAGTCAGGCTGGCTTCAAACAACTGTCCAGCTGAGATCTTGAACTCCTGATCCCAGGGACTCCATCCCGACAGTGTTGGCTTTAAAGGCTTAAGCCACCATGCCTGAATTCAAGGACTATGCTCAAAACTCACACTCAGGCTGGCGGTGTGGTTCAGTGGTAGGACACCTGCCTGGCATACACAAGACCCTGGGTTCCATCTCCAGGGTCGTAAACAGTTCAGCCAATACAAACAATAACTAAGTGGCTACTGGTCAGGGCGTGGCCTGGTTTCTCATCGTCTCAGCTCTGGTTTTCAGGGCGGCCTGAAGAAATCCTTCCCATGAGATGACTCCTCCTCATGGGGTGGTCTGTCTTCAGGGGTCCCCTGTTCCTAGAAATCAAGGTAACTACACGCTTTGGGCTGTGACTGGAGAACCCTGCATGACTTCTGCTCTTCCTCCTCGTCTTCTTCTGAATTTGAAGGGACAAAAGCTGAGCAAGATGCCTGCAATATCTGTGCTTTCTGCCTTCAAGGCAGATGCACTGGGCTAGCTGTGACTAGGTCTTAGGTAGACCCTCCAGGAATAGCATGTCACCTTCAAAGTAGATGGGCTGGGTTGGCTGTCACTGGTCCTTAGGTAGACCCTCCAGGAATAGCATGCCCATGCGCACAGGCAGGGGTCTGTGACACAGTGTGAGGGGCTCCCAAGCCCTCTGGTACCTGACATTGTCTTCACCTGTTTCCTGCGGCGCCGCCATCATCCATGCCACACACTGGTGCCTCAGTGCTCACAATACCAGTGGATAGGGTGGCTCCCGCCTGCGATTTCAACGCCTGGGAGACTGAGCCGCTAATAGTTACTGTTCTTGTTGTGTCTACAAACCTGACAGAAGCATCTTAAGGGCACAGCTCATGGTGGGGATGTCATAGCCACAGGAGTGCCAGGCAGCTGATCCCATTGCCATTGGCAGCCAGGAAGCAGAACGAGATGGCTTCCTTTCTTCTTTTAATGAGTCTGAGACCTTAGCCTCTAGTGTGCCGTCACCCACATTAAAGGTAAGTCTTTCTTCCTCAGTTAAACCTGTCTAGACTCTCACAGACAGACCCAGAAGTTTTGTTTCGTTTTTAACTTTACATTGATGCTGTACACAGGGAGGTCAGAGGAGTTCTTCTCTCCTTCCACTGCATGGGTCCTGGGGATTGAAACCAGGTCGTCAGGCGTGGTGACACTACCTTCACCCAGTGGGCTGTCTTGCTGGTTCCACCTAGAGGTCTGTTTCCACAATGATCTTAAATTTCATCCGGCTGACAAGAAACATCGTGGAGGCTGAAGAAATGGCTCCGCAGTTAAGAGCCTTACTGCTCTTCAGGGGACTAGAGTTCGGTTCCCAGCAGCCACGTAGGGTGGTTCACACGCACCTGTAACTCCAGCTCCAAAGGACCCAACCCTCTTCTGGTCTCCAAAGGCACCTACGGACAAGTGCTATACAAATCTTTAAAAATAGAAAACACTAACTGCCACAGAGACCGCTGAAAAAACGGAGAGGGGCCAGGATTTCATCGTGTTTTTAGTTATCTGTGTGCCCAAGAGAGAATCCACTGGCACCCCAAGCTCTTCCCCGACCTTTACACATTTTCCTGCTCTCCTGAATCTCATCCAGCAAACTTCACAAGGACGCCGGTGTCGACCCAGCCGGGGGTCCTGCAGCAGCAGCCCACACAGGCGACTTTACACACACAGCTCCGACGCCAGCTCAGGGCGGACCAGTGAGCCAGTTGCAGGTGGCTCAGCCTTCCCCGCGCAGGCACAGGTGCCCAAAAGCGGCCGGGTGACAGCAACGGACCGAACTAGACTGGCGCGTGCGCAGCACAGCTAGCGGTCTCCCTCGGCCCTGCCGGTGGGCGCCTGCGGAAGGTCATCCGGTCCACCAGGGGGCGCGGAGCCAGGCGCTCACTCTGATTGGCTGCGGCCGCGTGACCCGGAAGTGGGAGCGCTTCGGGGGCTCGGTGTGGTGACGGCGGCTGCGGGTAGGAGTCTCAGAGCCAGAGCGCGTCGCTAGGATGAACGCTCCTCCGGCCTTCGAGTCGTTCTTGCTCTTCGAGGGCGAGAAGAAGTAAGTTGGCCGTCAGCCCCGGCGGAGCGCCGCACAGCTCCCGCCCGGGGGAAGCGAGGCGGGCTGTGCTTTGCGCATTCTGCCCCGGGCGCGTCCGCCGAAGTAGGCGGCGGTGCGAAGTCTCGCCGAGTGCGTCCATTTTGCAGTGGGAAAACTGAGTCCCGGGGACACTGAGTCCCTTGCTCCAGACACTTAGGAAGTGGCTGGGACTGTATTCGAACCCAGAGCGTCAGGCTCCAAAGCCCTTTCCCTCTGGGCATTCTCTTCACTAGTCTGCAACAGCATCATCCATGCTACAGTGAGGGCTTTGGAGCTCACGACCCGCTGGTGGCGAACGCCTGTAATTCCAGCACTGGGCCACTGAGGCAGGAGGATCATGACGGCAGCGGTGAAGGGACGGAGTCACAGCTGCCTTCTCACTCAGCAGCCTGGGGATTTCCCCTAGATTTTTTCAGGGATTCGTGGTTTCCCCGCTAAAAAGAATGTTAGGACTCGACGGTTTAATGAAGTAGGACTGGTGATTTTTATCAACGATTATATATATTATTTTTTCCCCCAAGATTCTGTAAGTTTGGAGTCTGTCCTGGAACTAACTCTGTAAACCAGGCTGTCCTTGAACGCACAGAGATCCGCTTGCCTCTGCCTCCCGAGTGCTGGGATTGAAGGCGTGCGTCACTACCGCCTGACTTGTTTCTGGTTTTTCGAGATAGGGTTTTTGTGTGTAACAGCCCTGGCTGTCCTGGAACTTGTTTTGTCGACCAGGCTGACCTGCCTCTGCTTCCCGGGTGCTATCATGCCCAGTTGCATGTAGTTGTCTTAATGGTAACCAGAAACACCCTTTTGATGACTCAAAAGTTTTATCTCAGAAGGTTGCTAAAAACCTTTCTTTCCCGAGTGCCCCCGTTTTTTTTAAATTATGTGCATTTATTTATATTTTATGTGCATTGGTGTTTTGCCTGCATGTATGTCTTTGTGAGGGTGTCAAGTCCCTGGAACTGGAGTTACAGTTTTAAGTTGCCATGTGGTGCTTTTAACCTCTGAGCTATCTCTCCAGCCCTGGGTACTCTCCTTGGAAGTCTTCTTGGGCTAAAGTGAGTCCCTATCTCAAAAAGAAATGTATGGCGGTAGACCACAGTGGTAGATTGCTTGCCCAGCACACACAGGGCTCATTTCATCCCTGTGTCAGTCAGCCAGTAATGCAGTTGAAGGAAATTCTCTGGGTTTGTCTGTACAGTGCGGTGTATACTGCAGACCGGTGACTGACCTCGCACTTCTAAGAGACCTCTGTGCAGGGTTTTGTGTTTGACTTTGCTAGCTAATTCAGCCTCCCTTGAGGGCATGTTCTCAGCTGAGGATCCTGTTGGTGCCCCATCGGCAAGAGCGTTTGGTCATGTCTGCAAACATTTCTGGTTGTCCCAGGGCAGTTGCTATTGGCATCTGGTGGGCAGAGGCAAAGGATTCTATTAATGACCCTTGGTGTACTAGACAGCTTGTCAGAGAAGAGCGGTCAGGTCTAAGCTGTCCATGTGCACAGCTGGCGAGATGGCTCAGGCACAGGCGCCCACAGTCAGGCCTAATGCCTGGAGTTCAATGCCCGGGACAGGATGGTAGAAGGAAAGGACAATTTGCAAGTTGTCCACTGATCTCACACAGGCGTGGACAAAGGAAATACATATTTCTGTATTAAGTTTGAAATAGTCTGCTTTAGAAAAAAAAAAGCAATGCTTAGTCAGGTAGTGGTGACACACGCTGTTAATCCCAGCACTTCGGAGGCAGAAGCAGGCAGTTCTCTGTGAGTTCAAGGCACAGCCTGGTCTACAAAGCTAGTTCCTGGACATCCAGGACTACATCGAGAAACCCTGTCCTGGGGGGTGAGGGAAGAAGCAATCCCATGAGGGTCCCTGGTGTATAGATAATGGGCCATCGTGACGTAGGTAAAGAGGGGTCCTTGTTTGGTCTTTGTTGTGCTGGAGATAGAACCCAGGGTCTAGCCCCTGCTGGGTTACTGCTTTATCACTAAGCTACAATTTAGCTTTTTTTAAATTTTTTTTTTCTTGGTTTTTCGAGACAGGTTTCTCTGTGGTTTTGGAGCCTGTCCTGGAACTAGCTCTTGTAGACCAGGCTGGTCTCGAACTCACAAAGATCCGCCTGCCTCTGCCTCCCAAGTGCTGGGATTAAAGGCGTGTGCCACCACCGCCCGGCTGCTTTTTTTAAATTTTATTTTATTGTTTTCTTTTGGTTTTCCAAAACAGGGTTTCTTTATGTTGCCCTGGCTGTCCTGGAACTTGCTCTGTAGTCCAGGGTGGCTTCAAAGTCACAGAGATCCTCCTGCCTCTGCCTCTAGTGCTGGGATTAAAGGTGTGTGCTACTACTGTTTGGCTCACTCCAGCTCCACCCCCTACACACACACTTTAAACATTATTGATGAGGAGATGGTTCATTGGGTAATAGCTCAAAGCATTTACTGAAGACTCAAGTGTGGATCCCCAGAACCCGTGGCACACTTGTGCGGTCTTCCAGTGCTCCTCCAGGGACATGAGACGTCGGACAGGAGGGTCAGCTACCATGGTGTATCCAGGGGCAAAGAGGAAGGCAAGGATGATTGAGGGTTTTTCTCTGCTCTCCTGCCTCAGTTGCTGGGATTACTGGTCTGAACTATCAGGCAGGCCTAGCTTGTTTGTTTGAATGAGGAGTTGGTAAGTATGAAACCCAGAGCCTCACACATTTGAGGTAAATGGTCAACCACCAAGCCATCCCAGAGCTCTCAGAGGGTCCTTTAGGGGTGAGCAGATTGAAGGGCTTCCAAGGGCTGGACCCCATAGCTCAGTGGTAGAGGATTTGCTTAGCCTGCTTGAAGCCCTAGGTTCAATTCCTAGTACCGCTGGATAGTAGGGCTTGCAGAATGATGGCCTTGGGTCCACCTTGAATTGTTGGGGGGGGGGGGGTTGGAGGCTAGGGGTCTCCTGGTTCTTTTTGTTTTTTGTGTGTAGCCCTGACTGTCCTAGGATTTGCTCTGTAGGCCAGGCTGGCCTGGAACTAGAGCTCTGCCTGCCTCTACTCTCCAAGTGCTAGGATTAAAGGTGTGTGGCCGCCAGCACCCAACTCTTTTCTGTCTTCTAGGAAAGAATTTAGTCAAGAGCTAGTTTAAGGCAGCTAATGCATATGTGGGAAAGAGCCATGTGTCTTGGTTTCTGGGGTAGTGGGAACAGCCCAACTGCAGTCTCAAGGATGTTTGACCACAAAGGGGGCATTCTGACCCCCCCCCAGGGGACGTTGATTGGAGGATCAGTGCCAGCATCTCAAGGGCTGGCTGGATGTGGGCTCAGGAAAGCAATCTTGCTCAGCTTTTGCCTGTCTCTTTCTAGAATCACCATTAACAAGGACACTAAGGTGCCCAATGCTTGCTTGTTTACCATCAACAAAGAAGACCACACTCTGGGGAACATCATCAAATCGTAAGTCCCAGACCAGAGGCCCTGGGGGTTGGGTATCACAGGGCTCTAAACTGAGCATGTGTCCTGTAACAGTCTCTCCTCAGCTTGCTGATACATCAGGGCAGATCCTTTCTTCCAGCCTGGCACTGAGTTCTGCTCACACGGGTCTTGTGTAGTGTAGGCTGACTCACTACATAACAGAGGATGACCCCATTAGGGACTCCTGAGCCTGCCTGTACCTTCCCATTGCTGGGGCCCTGAGCTTCGTGTTGGCTTATTTGTGTAAGACTTTGCAGGGACCCTCAGCAATTGCCTCTTGGTCTTTTGGCTAAAATCAAGTTCAGGGGACTCCAGCAAAGCTGGTTTTCATTTTAACGGGCATCAAGAGGTCAACAGGTGATGAGTATTGTGGCAAACACCTATAATTGCCACACTTGGGGGGGCAGAGGCAGGCAGAGCTCTTCCGAGTTCAGGGTCAGCCTGGTCTACATAGTGAGCACCAGGACAGGTCTACATAGAGACCCCATTTCAAAACAAAAAACAAAAAGCCAGTAGGCGCACCTCCTACATTTGATGGTTTGCTGAAGCCTGCAGCTCCTTTTCTTTATCTTCCAACTTTGTAAAAACTTGTGGTTTTTCCCTGAGTGTGAGTGCCAGCGCCAGCACCTTTTTACGTCAGACGCACTGAGTTCTTTGGAGCTGGAGTCACAGACAGCTCCCACCTCATAGGTGCTGAGAACTGCCTTGGGTCCTCTCCAAGGGCAGTGTATACAGACACTCTTTAAGTTAAAAACAAAACAAAAAAAAATATAAAAACTTAGGAATGTTTTGCCTACATATGTCTACCACATGTGTATGCCTATTACCCGTGAAGGTCAGAAGGCCCTAGAGCCCCTGGAACAGGGATACAGGTGGTTGTTGGCTGCCACATGGGTGCTGGGAACCTCTTAATTGCTAAACCCCTTCTCCAGCCCAACCTGCAGCTTAAAGAATAAACGTACGTGTACATGCCTTTAATCACAACACTCAGGAAGCAAAGGCAGGTGGGTATCTCTGAGTTCAAGGCCAGCATGGTCTACAGAGTGAGTTCTAGGACAGCCAGAGAAACTCCGTCTCAAAAAAAAACCCCAAAAATGAATGTATATTTTGTGAGTGTGGTGTCTGCGTAGGCGAGGAGAGGTGGTTGGATCCCTGGAGCTGCAGTTACAGGCAGTTGTGAGCCACACGACAGGGGTCCTGGGAACCAAACCCAGATTTTCCACAAGAGCATAGTGCTCCACCACTGTGTGGTTGCTCCAGCTCAACCTGTAACTCTTCAAGAGTGTGTTTCCTGCACATAGGCCTGTGTAGCATAGGGTGCCCTTGCATGCCATAAGTGTTGGATCCCCCTGGGACTCTTAGTTGTGAGTTACCATGTGAGAATCAAGGTTCTCTGGAGGAGCAGCTATTGCTCCAACCCCGTTCTACAACTCTTCAGATGTATGGCAGGGGCCAATTAGAGCCCGTGCCCTTAGGTTCATTTCCCTCAGCTTTGTGGGAAACGGCCATGTATATGGATGCTGCCTGGGGATCATCAGAGCCTGGCCCTCTCTTCCCACCTGCTTGCTGTACCTAGGAATGGGGCCTTGTATTCTGGTCGCTTCAACCCTGGCCATGTTTTGGCCTAGGTGTGCTCCACAGGCACTTTCACAGGTTCTCAGCTTCTGTGATGAAAGATGCCATCACAAACTGGCTCCCAGCCAAGGGCCTTGGTCTCGTAGATAACATGGTTTCCATATGGCCTTAAGCCCCTTTAACTTGATTTTCCCTCCCTTAGTGCTGGGCAGGAGCCTCGAGCCTCATGTCTGCTAGTACTCTACCACTGAGCTACATCCCCAGCCCTCTGTATTTTTTAAAGATAATCTAAGTTGGCTAAGGTGGCCTTGGGCTGACGGGTTTACACCACACCACCATTCTCACCCATTTACACTTGGGGGCAGGGAGCTACTCTGGTTAGAAAGCCTGCCAGGGTCGACCTCCCTCACAGTCTCTGTTTCTCAGACAGCTGCTGAAGGACCCACAGGTGCTGTTTGCCGGCTACAAAGTCCCTCACCCCTTGGAGCACAAGATCATCATTCGTGTGCAGACCACCCCAGACTACAGTCCCCAGGAGGCCTTCACCAACGCCATCACAGACCTCATCAGTGAGCTCTCTCTTCTGGAGGAGCGATTCCGGGTAAGGAGCTGGGCTGCATGGTTCAGCAGTAGAGGGGCAACCCTCCCACCAGAACCCTCCAGTGAGGGGCTGTCATCAAAAATCTCCCCTCTTTGCCACTAGCTTCTCTAGGTCATAAAGCCTCTGAGACTGTTCACCACAGGGTAGGAGGCAGTTATCAGGGGCTCTCAGTGTGAGTCACACCTTTTGAGGTTTTCACCTGGCTGGGCATGTCCCACTTGGCTCCATCCCCAGCCCTCAGCAGGCCGGTGGCTCAGAGCAGGGTAGGTAGAATCTGCTGAGGCACCCAGAGCCTTTGGTGACTGGTCTGCCTCATGTATTCTCTGGAGTACAGGTTCCTGGCCACACAAGCAGGGGACACTGGGGTCAGTTCCAGTGCAGTCACTGCCTTTGTCTTCTCTCTTCAGGTGGCCATCAAGGACAAGCAAGAAGGAATTGAGTAGCGGCTAAAAGGAGCATTGCCTACTGGCTGTAAGGCTGGTGCCTGCACCCTCAGGGCCTTCTCAGAACCCCATGATGACAGGCACTCGGCTCTGTAGCTGGACCCTCCTGCTCTGTACATAGACTGTGACTTTTCTAATAAAGTATATAGCGGGCCCCACGACTGCAGCGTGTGTGCTCTCAGACTTACTTGATGGTGGCAGGTGACCTATCGGTCACACAGAGGCCCTAACCACAGGCTAAGGCAGAACTTGGGGCTGCTGGGGAGGCGGAATGGCGAAGCAGGTTTTGGATCTCTGCAGCCTCAGCTGCTGGGCATGCCTGAGGTAATCCAGGCAGGAACCCCAGCGAGGCCTGTGTTTCCACTCAGCTTCCACCGGCCTCCAGTCCACAATAGAGAATTTAATAAAAATACTCATTGGTACAAATTCCTCTACCACTAGCCCCAAGTTAATAAGCCGTGTCCCTGGTCCACTGCTCTGGGCAAGCTAGTAACTCCTCCAGATGGACACGATGTTGGAGTCCGTCAGAGCAGTGAGGTAGGTAAAGGCTGCATTGGCCACTACTGTGTTTATCATGGTCTTGCTCACTGGTTGGCCCAGTGCCATTGGCTGAGGCCACTTGAGGATCTGAGGGGAAAA
The DNA here is from genome assembly GCF_018167655.1 of Microtus oregoni. Classification (NCBI taxonomy): domain Eukaryota; kingdom Metazoa; phylum Chordata; class Mammalia; order Rodentia; family Cricetidae; genus Microtus; species Microtus oregoni. Next base: position 7,829,071 of record NW_024543062.1, on the reverse strand, counting down.
AAGAAGGCACTAGGCTCCTGCCTACCCAACAGCAGCCCAGGGTACTAGGAAGAGTGTGCAGGGTGCCCAACAGTACCTGGGTCGGGGCCTGCAGAGTTGTTACTGGTGGAGGCCGCTGCTTTAGCAGATGTTCAACATCATAGATCCACACACTGCCTTCCTCATCTCCACACAGCACGAGGTTTTTGTCTGCCAGGACAAGTGGGGGCCTAAGATGGGTCCGGTTGGGATGGGAAGAGGGGATGCCCACCAATGGGGTAAGCAGGCTCACCGGGACAGGTGCTGAGTGAAAAGTAAGCCAAATTGGTGGATGACCACTGCAGCCGGGCCAGGAGGACCACAGGCAACACAGACTGACTGCCCCGGCCTGCCCATGTCTGCCTCCAGCTCCACAGGTAGATGGTGCCCTGTCCACTCCCTTTGGAGGCTGCAGGGAGAGGAGATGTGAGCCCAGGCCGGCTGTCGCCACAACCTCCCTGCTCTCCAACGGGTGCCTCAGCACCCTGAGAGTGAAGTCCCAGCCCAAGCTGTCCCAGCCGGGCTCACTCACCCACAACATCTTCGTTCACAAAAGCCAGCCCGTCCACTCTCTGTCCCTCAGAGTCCTCAGAGAAGATGAATTCCACTTCACACACCCTGCAAAAGACATTAGCCTTACCCATGCACAGCCATGTGCTCACCCAAGGGGCTGCCTGGTCCTTGGCCCAGAGACCTTTAGCTTTGTCCTGAAGGGGAGCCACCTACTGGGGGTGTGAGTAGTCACAGGAGTGGGAGCACAGGCTCACAGGGGAAGACCCAGTACTGCAGGCCAGATGCTTTCAGTGCTGCTCCTCCTACTCCAACTAAGGACAGCAGCTCCGGAAAGGAGGGGCTCACTGGCTCAGGAAGTAGATTGCTATGCAAGTTTGGTGCCCCAAATTTGACCTCCAGAACCCAGGTCAAGGTGGAAGAAAACCCAACTCCAGAAAGTCCTCTAACCTCCACACACGCCCACATACACACTCAATGGCAAAACCCAAAACCTGATCTGTATAGTGAGTTGCAGGCCATCCAGGGCTACATATTGAGACCTTGTCTCAAAAAAGCTGGGTGTGGTTCCATCTGGGAAGACATGGGCTTCTGGCATCTTCCCAGAGGGCAAATTCTGGCTAGGACATCCCAGGATGCTTGAGACCACAAGGCATGGGGGAGGTCAGAATCTGGAACTGCGGATGTAGCTAAGGTAACTCCCAAGTATGACAGATGAACGGGGAACCTATGTCCACCAAGCAGCGGGATGCCACATCGGCATGCTTCTGCTGCCCCCCTGAGAGCAGTGAGTCCTGTCAGCACCCCGAAATCCTTTTGGGGCTGTTCCTTATGCTGAGACTGCCACTCAAAGCATAGGCAAGTGTACTTAAGAGCTCAGGGAGCGGTGCTTGCTGCCAGTCCCTGGGAACCACATGGTGGAAGGAAAGCACCAACTCCTACATGTTCTCTGAGCTCCACGTGCATACTGTGGCATGTGTGTCCTGCTACACAAGTAAATCAGTAAGTGTAATAAACATTTACAGGAAGGAACTTGCACCTCACACTGCTGTTTGACTCTGGTCTCAAAGAAAGAATGCTAATGAAGATGGACCTGGAGAACAGGCAGTGTCCCTGGGTCTCTTTCTTTTTCCTAATGTTGCTACACTGTATGGCACACACCTTTAATCCCAGCACTTGGGAGGCAGAGGCAGGCAGATCTCTTGAGTTTGAGGTCAGCAGTCAGGGCTACACAGAGTCCTGTCACCACTCACACACACACACACACACACACACACACACACACACACAAGCTAAATAAGGCCAAGATGGCTTGGGTTGACAACACCACACAAACCTTGTGATGAGTTGGGGGGGGTCCCTGGAACCATGTAAAGATGGATAATATACTAACTAGAGATTGCTCAAGTGAGGGGAGGCAGGAGGCAGCTCCCCCAAGGCCTCCTAGATTGCTGCCTCTCTGGATTAAGGACAGTTTTAATATTCAAACCCCATCTCTACTCATGGGCTTCTGTGACAGAACAAACCAAATTCTCCTGATACCATAGCCCACAAAACTCAGTGCCGACTGCCTGGGAGCCTCACTCCGTGACATTTCCATCTGCCAAGCCAAGGTGGTCCATGAACTTTCCCCACTCCTGGCTAACTGCACACTGCTGTCCTCTGGCAGCTCCAGGCTCTCTGCAGAGCAGTTCTGTCAATCAGTCACCAGGCTGCATCCTCAGGACATGCCCCTTTAAAGTTACTCCTAGGGCCTTGTTTTCCACACAAGAGCTCCTGCAGCCCAGACTAGCCTCCAACTCTCACAGAGCTGAGGATGACCTTGAACTTCTGATGTTCTGACCCTCTCATTAGCTGAGATAGCAGGCACAGGCCAGAACACCTGGTTTATGTGGCACTGGGAGCTCCGTGCATCTCAGCGCTCTACTGACTGAGCTCCAGCCCCAGCCCTCATATTTACCGCCACGTCCCCCTAGGACAGGAACCCTATGCTGAGTGGTCTCAGGTCTTTCCACATGGGCAGATAGCCACAAAGCATCATCAGACTTGCTTCCCTGCGTACATCCTATCTCTACTTCCACAATCCCTGGGCTACCTCACTGCCTCTTCCTCACAGATGGGGACACCATGCTAGCGGGAGGGTCACACTGCTGAGTGACAGGACTGGGGCTCAGGCAGTTGTCTGTGATGTGGTAATTAAGAGAACAGCCCCTGAACAGAGCTTCCAAGGCAGCCCAAGAAGCACTGTGATGTGCCCAGGGACCCCGTGAACCCATGACACCCAGCTTGGGGGCCAAGCTTTCCAGACATTCCCGGCATCCTCACCTCTGCTTCTGGGGCTGATCGAGCCGAACATCCCAGCAGCAGCAACCTCCCTCGCAGCCAGCCAGCAGCATGTCATCTGGGCAGGAGGCCACAGGGCAGAGGCGCAAGGGGGTAGAGCTGCAGCTGAGCACCAGGAGCTGGCTGCCAATGCGGGTATGGAAAACCATAAGCTGTGGGTTGCAACCGTCACCCTCGGCAGCCCGCCCATCTCCAGGCCCGTCTACAGCCTCACCTAGCCTGGAACTTATATTCGTGGTCGGGCACCCCAATGTCCCAGAGGATGATCCGTTTGTCGTAAGAGGCAGCTGAGGAGGGATGGAGGAAAAAGGTAGCCCCAAGACGTTCCCGTCCCTCTTGCAGGCTGAGTCTGTGGGGTGGGTCCCTCAATCAACTAATCACAGGCAGGAAGAGCAAGCAGACTGTGGCTAGGACGAGAACTCAGGAGCCACAACCCCACAGTCCTGCCTGAACCCAGTGTGCACAGCATCACAGCCGTCTGTGCAGCAAGCACATCTGCCACCTTCGCTGGCTCACCACACCCCAGGGGCAGGGTTATCTCCCCTGATCCCAGGCAGAGAAACAGGAGCCTAGGTTGCTAGGAAACTTCAAGGCCAAATAGCATGCTGGAATAGAGATCCTGGTTGGCCAAGAAGCTAACTCACATCTGACCAAAGCCATCTGTGCCCAGCATCCTGTGAACCCCGTCACCCCCAGAAAGAGACACGGGGCACCAGGGCAGAAAGCCTACAATGCTGAGGGTCTTACTGAAGAGGTGGCTCTCGTGGGTGGGGCTGAAGCAGAGGGTGGCAATGGCCTTCTTATGGGCCCGGATAACACTGCAGCAAAAGCCTGCACGCACGTGGAGCAGCCGGACCATGCCTTGCAGGCCTGCAGCAGCCAGCATGTTCCAGCGCTTCTTGTGGCCTGCCTGTGTGACCACCGTCAGGGCTGTCCAGGCCACTGAGAAGAACTCCTGACAAGGGGGTGGGAGGAAAAATGGCGGTGAGCAGGGAATGAGGGGCAACCTGCTTGGAGGGCTCACCTGGGGCAGCAAGTCTCAACGACAGAGAAAAGCTCCCAGAGGGCTGTGAGCGGCGAGGAGCTGGGGGAAGGGCTCAGAGGCAGAGCACTCACAGTGGGACCGAGACCCTGGGTTCCATCCCCACCAAAATAAAGTCACGAGGAACAGAGTGAGGGTTTCTGTCCCAGGACCCAGCAGTCTTGGAGAAGAGGGCCTGGCACTCACCTCGCCTGGCACCCTGTATTTATGGAGCACGATGCCTGTCTGGCAGTCTATCACGCAGACAGCTTCTCCGCCACATGTGGCCACAGTCTGGGACGTGGCCCCCGAGTGCCCTGTTTTGTGTATCAGCCACATAAACATCTTTCCTGCAAAGTTCTTCCCTAGAGTCCCTTTTCCTGGCCTCCACGACAATTTCACTATTATTATTATTAGAGGTAAGGGGCTAGAACCCAGGACCTCACACATGATAGGTAAGCGCTCTACCACTATACTACATCCATGGCCTTTTTACCTTTTAAAAAAAAACAAAACAGTGGTTGTGTACCTGTGTCATGTGGGGGTATGTGCACATGAGTGCAGGTACCCACAGAGGCCAGAAGAGGGCATCAAATTCCCTGAAGCTGGCGTTACTGGAAGTTGTGAGCCGCCCATGGTGGGTACTAGGAACCAAACTTCAGTCCTCTACAAGAGCAGCAAGCACTCTCAGCTAGTGTCTCTCCAGACCTGCCTTTTTCTTACTTTGCAACAGGGTTTCTCTGTGTGTAGCTCTGGCTGTCCTGGAACTCATTCTGTAGACCAGGCTGGCCTCGAACTCACAGAGATCCTCCTGCCTCTGCCTCCAGGCTGCTGGGATTAAAGGTGTGCGCCACCACCCACTTCCAGCCCTTTCTTTCTACCCTAAAGCCAATCTCACTGAATTTCCCAGGGATCTTTTAATCTGACTCCCACTGAGCATCACTGTGTGGCCCCAGCTTCCCACTGCCCATCAGCCCCAGCACGCACCCTCCTCCCGGGCAGGCTCAAAGGCACAGGCCCACAGCTGAGTCTCCAGATCCTTCGGGCTGTTGTTTTTGCTATGGCACTGCAGGAAGTGCAGGGGTTCCAGGCGTAGGGCAGCCTGTGGGGGTACAAGCGGTTACAGTTGCCACTTGGCCTGCTCCCTCCGGCACCCTCCCTCTGACGACCGAAGAGCTTACCTGGCTTCCATCAGACTCCACAGGTGTACCCTCCATCTGGGCTGCTGAGGAGAAACACGCTCGCTTGGTGGAAGGGAGGTCAAGCGGGACGTTATCTGGCCGTTTTGAGGCCACTGTTCCGGCCTGTGGAATGTGGGGCACTTGTATCCATGCCCCAGGGGTTTCCTCCCTTGGCTACAGGCTCAACTACACCCTTCAAAAAAATGAAGTGGAAAGAACCGAGCCACTGTCAGAGGGGAGCTTGGCTTGTGTTTAGGACTGGACACTTAAAATGTTCTCCAAGGGTCGAAGGTTGAAAAGCTGCATCACCAGCCTGCAGCCCCACTCAGTACAGTGCAGGGGAAAGGACTTAGCACTGGGAGGCGTCCCTTTGAGGGGACACAGGGACACTGGCTGCCACGATGTTCACACAGATTCTTACTCTGGGAGCTCACACTATCGACAGCCTTGGAGCCGAGCAGCTATGGACTGAAACAATGAGCCAAAACGAACCTTTCCTTTCCATGAGCCGCAGCAAGGGCTAGCTAACACACTCAGGCATCACCTGAGCTCACGCAGAGAGCCTCTGCATCCAGCTCACCTGAGCTCATGCAGAGACCCTCTGCATTCAGCTCCCCTGAGCTCACGCAGAGGCCCCCCTCTGTTCCAGCTCCCCTGAGCTCACGCAGAGGCCCCCCTCCGTTCCAGCTCAGGAGGGCCCAGTGGCCCTCACAGCTGGGTGGAAACATACTCACCCTGAGCTTGGAGGCAGCTGCAGCCTGTGGAGGCTCCTTTGGTATATCCTTTGTTATGTTGGCTTCCTGTACCCTGGTCCCACCTGAGGTCACCAGTTTCTCGGCAATCATCCGCACCTGGGTGGGGTCAGGCCTTTAGCAGGCTGAGCAGTCTCTGGTGCCCCTAGCCTCTCCTCATCTGGTCCCATCCTCTGAGCCATCTCACTCCTCTCTGTCCCCCAATCCATCAGAGTCAGGGACGTCCCCAGGACAACCAAGAACCAGGGAAGCCAACCTCCAGCAAAGTGTCCCCCAGTGACACACCCGCCAATGCATGAACTCGCTGAGAGACTCGGGGCCGTAGTGCACATCCCTGACTGCAGACCTCACGAAGTCAGCCTGGAGTTTGTCAGCAGCTTCCTCTTCAGGGCTCACAGTGGCCATGAACTTCTCCCAGTGAGCTGTGACCTGGCAGAAGAGGGACCCGATCCAGGGCCAGTCCAGCCTGGGTCTCCCGGCCACACACAGCACCGCCACCCTATCTCTTTCTGGGCACAAAGTGTGTTGACCATACCAGTTTCTGGAAACTTCTGCAAGCATAGCCTCTTATTCTCTACTAGCAATACCTAAGTCACATGAGTTGAAACCAACCTGGTTCACCTGGGCAGACTGGTAATTCCAACACTTGGGAGGCTGGGGTGTCAGAGTCCTAGGTCATCTGGACTATATAGTAAGACCTTGTCTCAAAAAAAACCCAGCTGTTCTAGCCTCCTGGCTATACGCCTTGGAGACAGGGCTTCCAAATGCGAGAAGCAACAGAACCACTCAACACACCAGACTTGCAGCTGTCAGGGTAAGATCTCTGTTACACACACCCTAAAAATCCACTTCTGTCCCCCCTCAATGTCCTGCTGACGTGGCCAAGGCCCCATCTCCATCAGCTTCCCATCACCCTTACCCGGTTGGTCAGCTCCCGATCGAGGTTCTCCACCTGTGAGCAGGTGGAGGCTGCGTCCTTGCCATTGACCTTACGCAGCTTGGGCAGGAGAAAGGAGACTTTCAAGTTGTCATTGACCTAAGGGTGGAGGAATAGTTGAAAGGCAGGGGTAGCGGTGCGGGCCTGGAATCCCAGCATTCAGGGAGACTGTTCTCCAAGGTTGGATGCTAGTCTGGGATACACAGTGAAGTGGAAGCTGGCCTAGGTTATAAAGCAAAATTTTTCCTCAAACTAGCAAAACAACAAAACCCCAAACAGGGTGGGTACCCAGCCCAGTTGAGGGATTGCTGTAGTAGCATGCTCAAAGTCCTGAGCTTGATCCCCAGTACTGCATAAACCAGGCCTGGTGGAGCATGGCCACCTCTGGAGCTCAGAGGCAGGAGGATCAGAAGCTCAAGGCCATCTTTGGCAACATAGACAATTTGAAGCCAAGCCGGGCTACATGAGACCCTGTCTCGCCCAAGTCTGCCCCAGAGTCCTGGTCCTTAGCACTGAGCTGGTCGGACCCCCTCTCACCGTCAGGAAAGGGTTGCCTTCCAGGTTGAGTTCCTCGAGGTTCGGAAACTGGCTCAAGACAGTCACATCCCCCAGCTGGTTGTTGGCACAGCGAAGGATGCGCAGTTGAGACAGGCCCAGGTGGGCAGGCAGTGTCTCCAGCAGGTTGTCAGAGAGGTCAAGTTCCTTCAACTGCTTCAGACGTCCCAGGAGACTGGGGTCCAAGTGCTCTGACCGCAGCTTCAGTCCCGAGAGACTGGGGGGAGGGCAGAGATGAAAAGCTCAGGAGGCTGGCTGGGCAGACCCTTTCACCAGTTACCCTCATCTGCCCTAAAGGGATTTGCACCAAGCAATCTCTTATGGATAAGAATAAGCCTGGTGGGGGGGGGGGGTTAGAGAGATGGCTCAGAGGTTAAGAGCACTGGCTGCCCTTCCAGAGGTCCTGAGTTCAATTCCCAGCAACCACATGGTGGCTCACAACCATCTGTAATGAGATCTGGTGCCCTTCTCTGGCATGCGGGCATACATCGAGGCAGAATGTTGTATACATAATAAATAAATAAATCCAAAAAAAAAAAAAAAGAATAAGCCTAGGCTTATTTTTTTAGACTTGACTAGCCTGGAATTCACTACATATATTAGGCTGGCCTCAAAACTCAAAGAGATCCAATCCACAACTCACTGTGTAGTCCAGGAAAGCCTTGAACGTACTGCCTTTATCTCACCCGGAGCAATTCAGGTGGGAAGGGAAGCCTATGGAGACTCCAGCTTTCTTTTAGTCTGACAAACGCTCTACCAACAGAGCTGCAACTGCAGCTCTAGCCTCCCCCACTTTTTAAAAAAGATTTATTTAATGCATACTTGTGTTTTGCCTGTATATATTCTGTGTGAGGATGTTGGATCCCCTGGACCTGGGGTAACAGACAATTGTGAGCTGCCATGTGGGTGCTGGGAATTGAACCCAAGACCTCTGGAAGAGCGGCTAGTTCTCTTAAACTGCTGAGCCATCTCTCCAGCCCCCATCTCCCCCACTTTTCAGATTAAATTTTTATTTATTATAGTGCATATGTGCGTGTGGTATGTGTGTCTGTATGAATGGACGCAGTCCAAGGCGTGGGTAAGAAGGTCTGATTTAGGGATTGACCTCAGGCTTGGTGAAAGGCATCTTTACCCAGCACTTGGGAGGCAGGCGGATGGTTGTAAGTTCGAGGCCAGCGTGGTCCACAAAGAAAGTTTCAGGACAACCAGGACTGTTACACAGAAAGACCCTGCCTCGAAAAACAAAAAAGATAAAAGAAAAAAGTTTTCTTTTTGAGACAGGGTCTCAACCCGTAGCCCAGGTTAACTTCAAACGCACGACAGTCGCCTTGTGCGGTGGGGGTGGGGGTGGGGGGGTGGAGTCCTGAGTGCTAGATCTAACGACTTTAGAACCTAAGGCCTCCTAGTTCCCACTTGAATGTTTCTTTCTCGTTCCTGCATGCTCCTTCTGTGGTACTCACTTCCTCAATATCCCTGAGAGTGCTGTCTTTCCACCCTCCGCAGGGCTAAGTGAGCTCGCTGCAGGTCCACCTGACCCTGGGCTGAGGTTACCAATCGTTCCCGCATCACTGTTGGTCGCGAGACGCAGGCTTGACGGGGACCCGAAACCCCACTAGCAGAATAACGTGAACAGGCAGGGACGGGAAGGGATCTGAGCCTTGCACCCCGCCCATCAGGCGACCCACGGGGGAAAAGAATCCCGCAGGACCCCTCGCCCCGATCCGCTTCAACACCGCTATAGATCTTACTCCAGACTCCGGATCTTCCCCAGACTGTTGGTCTTGGGTCGCCCGCGTTGAAAGAGCAGCCGCTGCGTAAGGGGAGCCATAGATATCCGAGGGCTTAGCCGAACCCGCGCCTCCACGAAGGCCGGTAACTAACGCACGCAGAAACGGAGCCCAGGAGATGGCGCGCAGCAACCCCTTAAGAGTCTGTGGCGACCGGAAGGAAGCAAAACGCCTGCCTGCCGCGCTCCCTGCCTCCTGTCTCCGCGTGCGAGGACTACAACTCCAAGCGGCCCCTGCGCCTCGCGCTTGCGCTCTGGTTACTTGGAAGGCGCTATGGCGGCTACAACGGCAGAGGCTGCGGTGGTTGAAGCGACTCAATTACAGGCTTGCGGCTGCAAGGGCATCCGGACCTGTCTTATTTGCGAGAGACAGCGCCACGGGCCCCCGCCCTGGCAGATCTCCCCTCAGGTACGGATTAGGGAAAGAGTCAAACCCAGAAAACAGTTTTCCTCTTTATGGGAAACTGAGACCCAAGCTTGCCTGTGAAACGGGCGGGGATCAAAGCCTCGCGGTAGGGGAGTCGCTGGGAGCGCTCACAGCTTTGTTATTCACAACAATCAAGAGGTGGGCGCTCCCTAAGTGCCCTCATCTGAAAACGAATGAATGAGCGGGGAAAGTTGCTTCACGCCGAGATTCCTGCGTTTGAAAAGCGGTGGTAGGAGACCCAGAAGTTTGTAGCCAACCTCGGCCACGCAGCAGTTTGAGGAGGGGTCTTGGAAGTAGGGAAGCGGCAATGAGACATCACCTCTGTGACTTTTAAGTGGGGAGTGGCAACAGACTTGGACTTCATACCTGGGGTGGGGAAATTCTGAAGGGGTTTAAAAGAACGCTCCTTTAAAAAGTCAAGCTTTCGAAGGATCTTTGGAGGAAAGTGGAAAGCCAGTGGGGAGTGTCTCTCTTGGTGCTAAAATGCCCAACATGTTGTGAAAAAACCGGCGTGGAATGCCTCACAAGTAGTCTGATCACATGATCCAGCATGTTCCTGGATTTATATGCAAACGAAAGTTTTCTGTTTCTGTTTCTTTGGTTAGAGGCCCAGGGTCCCCTCCAAATGCTAAGATTATAGGCATGTGTCACCATATCTGGCTCCGAGCAGCAGTCACAGCAACCAAAGGGTGGCCGTTACCCAAGTGTTCATTACCAATGGTGGTGCTGGCCTGGGATCTTCTGAGTTTTGACCTGGCAGCTGAAAGCAGGAAGCTTGGGAGTAAAGACAGCTGCCCCTACATAGCAAGTTTTAAAACAGACTAAACTACATAAGACTGTGTCTCAAAAGAACAAAGGAAAGACAGACACAATAAAGTGATGAATTATTAAAAAATATCTGTGATATATACACAGTAGGTTGTTATATAACGTTGGAAAGGAAGGCAGTTCCGACATAGTTATGTGTGGACGTGATGCCAAATGAAAGAAGCTAATCACTGGCTGGGGTGTGGCTCAGTGGTAGAGCCCCTACCTAGAAAACCCCAGTGAGGGGCTGGGGTGTGGCTCAGTGGTAGAGCACCTGTCTAGATCCCCCAGCGAGGGGCAGGAGAGATAGCTCAGCAGTTAAAAACACATACTGCTCTTGCAGAGGACCTACATTTGGTTCCTAGCACTCAGACCAGATGGCTGACAACTGCCTTCATAACTCTATGTCCAAAGGGATCTGGCTCCCTCTTCTGGCCTCTAAGGGCACCTGCAGTCACATGTACATTGCCACACACAAATGCACACATAAAAACATAATTTGAAAAAAAAAAAAAGAACTTGAAGAATGCCCTAGTGAGGGTGGGATGTAAGATGTAACTCAGTGGTAGCGTGCTTGCCTAACGTGCTAGGCCCTGGGTTCTGTCTACACACATACACACACACACACACACACACACACAGCCATTCCAGCAGGAGAGATAATTGTGTGTGTAGTCTCTCTTATATGAAGTATCTAAAGTAGTTAGAATCATAGACACAGAAAGTAGAATGGTGGGTGTCAGGTTCTGGGAGAGAAGAGAATGGGGAATTAGTCTTTAATAGTATCTGGCTTCAGTTTTGCAAAAGAAAGAGAGTTCTAGAAGTGGATGATCATGGCGGTTCTCTACCAGTGCCCATTTGCTTACTCCCTGAACTGGACAGGGAGATGGTTAAGACACTGAATATGTTTGTCCTACAAGGTCCTGGGGGCTGGGTCTCATGGAGCCCATGTTTACTATCTAGTGAAAGATGACCATGAGGTCCTGATTGTCCTGCTCTGTACATGAGAATGACAATGTGTTGTGCAGTGCTGGTGATGGAGCCCAGGGCTTCGTGCATGCTAGGCAGGCACTCTGCCAACTGAGCTACCGCCTCTGATCTCAGCTACCCACCTGTTTTTAATAATAATTTATTTGCTGGGCGGTGGTGGCACACACCTTTCATCCCAGCACTTGGGAGGCAGAGGCAGGAGAATCTCTGTGAGTTTGAGGCCAGCCTGGTTTACAAGAGCTAGTTTCAGGACAGGCTCCAAAGCAACACAGAGAAACCCTGTCTCAAAAACAAACAAACAAACAAAAAAGAATAATTTTATTTTATAAGCACTGGCATTTTGCCAGCACGCATGTCTGTGTGAGAATTTCGGGTTCCCTGGAACTGGAGTCACAGACAGTTGTGAGCTGCCGTATGCGTGCTGGGAATTGAACCCCAGTTCTCTGGAAGAGCAGCCAGTGCTCTTAACCACTAACCCATCCCTCCGGTCCCTAAACTGACCTTTTTTTTTTTTTAATTTATTTATTTATTTATTATGTGTACAACATTCTGCTTCCCACACACCAGAAGAGGGCGCCAGATCTCATTACAGATGGTTGTGAGCCATCATGTGGTTGCTGGGAATTGAACTCAGGACCTCTGGAAGAGCAGTCAGTGCTCTTAACCTCTGAGCCATCTCTCCAGCCCCTAAGCTGACCTTTTTGAATGAGTTTCAGCTACTACTCCTCTCCGGAGGCAGGAGCTGGGCTGAGGAAAATGAGAATCCCTGGCTTCCAACAAGCCTTGTCCAGCCCCTGGCCACCAAGACCACAGCCTCAGGGTTGGCCGTCTTCTCAGGCTCCCGATACAGCCTGTGTCCTTTTGTCCTCTTGACCCTGAGAGCAGGTGGTACCCACAATGCCAAAGGAAGAGTGCCCACATCCCATTAATTCAGGGATGAGAATCCTACTGCTCCAGAGGGCTGCAGGCCTGGGGCTGCGGTCTGTCTGTGTTGTCCCAGGGACTCCAGACACCTCTCCAAATGGCCTCAGTCCCAAGAAGAGCATTGGAACCCCAGAGGCCAGAAGATCCTGGGGACCTAAGGCACATGTGGGTATCATGGGTCTTTGGGGGTTCTGGGGTGCTTCTGTTTGGGGTGTGGGTGTGTGTGTGCAGGTAGATGTGTACACATGGAGGCGAGAACAACCTCAGACACCCAACTTTTTTTTTAAGACAGGGTCTCTCAGTGGAGTAGAACTTCCAAGTAGGCCAGGCCAGCTTGATCTTCTCATCTCTGCCTCCCCTGCTCTGGGATTGTTGGTTTTGGGGGACCGAACTCAGGTTCTGGTGCTTGCAAAGTCAGCAGTTGGCCGGCTGAGCCACCATCCCTCCCTCCTGTCTCTGTTTACAGAAAAAATACCATTTCCTTTACTGCCCGGACACAGGCTGGGCCGTGGGGCCCCAGGACTCTGACTTTGAAGGTTGGGCCTTCCCGTTCCCGGGAGTGACACTGCTAGAGGACTTTGTGACCACAGAGGAAGAGGCTGAGATGGTGCGGCTGATGGACACTGACCCCTGGAAGCCCTCTCAGTCTGGGCGGAGGAAACAGGTATGGTAGCCCTAGCTGGACCAAGGGGCAGCCCCTTTGCTGGGATCCCTGGCTATCTCCTGTAGGGAGTGGGTGGCCAGTCACAGGGGGCGTGGGCTTCCTCATCAAGCAGGGCCGCGGCTGTCTATGCTGCTGTACCGTTGGTTGGGAGCCATGGTGGTAATTATGGTCCTGCCAGGCTCCATCCATCCCAGCCCCTCCCTTATCTCTCACTCATTCTATGTCTGGACTCTTGATAGGCCCTTAGGGACAGTGGTACCCCTCCTCCTGTTTCTCCTCTTCCTCATTAGCTCCCCCTCACCCAACTCCCACAATTTAGTCAGCTCCTGTAGCAGTTTCAAAGGTGCTCTTCACCCTTTGTTCCTGGCATCGGAGTGTTTGATTAGAGCTCTGGGGACATCAGCCAATTAGAGTTCCCTTCAGGTTTCTCCCTGAGCTGGGACCACCCCAACTACCCACTCTGCCCCTGACCCTCAGGACGAACTATACGGCTTCCATGGGGACCTTGTTCTCTTATCCACCCCACCTTGTGTTGTACCTGTCCCTTCTTCCTCCCTGAAGCCCCCAGCCACACGGTCTCGGTCTCATAGAACCCACTTGCCATGTGGATGAGCTTCTGGTCCTCCTGCCTCCACTCCACAAGGGCACGCTGTACTGGTGGTAGGCACTACTACACTGGCATTGCTTCTCCAAGACAGGGTCTCATGCTATAGCCCATCTGGCCTTGAACTCCAGGCAGTCCTCCTGCCTGAGCTTCCAAGGTGCTGGGATTGCACGCACCAGCCACACCCAGCTTGTGGTTGACATTTCCTAAGATGAGCCCCTCCTCTTTTCCTTCCTGTCTCTACTCCAGGACTACGGCCCGAAGGTCAATTTTCGGAAGCAGAAACTGAAGATGGCTGGCTTCCAGGGTCTCCCCAGCTTCAGCCAGAAGGTGGTCCAGAGAATGGGTCTGTACCGGGAACTGGAGGACTTCCAGCCCGTAGAACAGTGTAATCTGGACTACAGCCCAGAGCGGGGCTCGGCCATCGACCCCCACCTGGATGATGCCTGGCTATGGGGCGAGCGGCTGGTGAGCCTCAACCTCCTGTCAGCCACCGTGGTGTCCATGTCCCGTGAAGCCCCTGGTAGCCTGCTGCTCTTCTCAGCCCCCTCCGTCGGGGCCCCTGGCAGGTCTGTCCCCTGCCAGGAGGTGGAGGTAGCCATCTCTGTGCCCTGCCGCTCTCTGCTGGTGCTCATGGGGCCTGCACGGCACCAGTGGGCACATGCCATCCACCGCAGACACATCAAGGCTCGCCGTGTCTGTGCCACCTTCAGAGAGCTGGCCAGCGAGTTCCTGCCCGGGGGAAAACAGCAAGAACTGGGGCGGGAGCTGCTGCAGGCTGCACTTTCCTTCCAAGGAAGGCCCGTGTGAACACATCCCTGGGGAAACATGGACACAAGAGCTGGCACCAGCCTGGCTGGAAACATGGCTCCAACATAAGCATTAAGGGAGCGAACACTGAGGTCTCTCCACAGCTCATTAGAGTCATTGGGTTTTGTTTTTTTTTTTTTTTTTTGAGACAAGGTCTTGTGTAGCCTAGGCTGCCTTCAAGTGGATTCTGTAGCCAAGGAAGACCTTGAATTCTTGATCCTTCTGCCACCACTTCCAGAGTGCCTGGATTCCTGGTGCGCAGCTGTCAGGCCTGGCTTTATCATGGTTGTTTGATTTCTCTTCTTTTTGAGCAGGGTTTCTGGCCTAGACTGGCCTCGAACTCCCTTTATAGCCAAGGGTGACTTTGAACTTCTGATCTGCCTCTACCTCCTGAATGCTGGGGTTGCCAGTGTGCACCCCCACGCTCAGTTGTTTTTGTTTTGTTTTTGTTTTTTTAGGTACTGGGATAGGGCTTCCTGCTTGCTAAGCAAGCGCTCTGCCAACAAAGCTATATCCTACGCTGTTGGGTGTTTTGAGACAAAGTCTCATGTGGACCAGGCAGGCCTGGACTCACTATGTAGCCTGTGACCCCAGATGTCATGAGCATCACATACCCCGCCTGGAGCTGGTTCTGATGGGCCTGGATCGTGGACGTTCTTTGGTTTATTTAATTTGTCACAGTTTGGAGGGATTCGATCTTTTAAAACCTTAGTATCCGGGAGAAGCAAGAAGGCTCCGTGGGTAAAGGTGCACCACCAAGTCTGACTGCCTGAGTCCAGTCTTTGCTATCCACATGGTAGAGGGAGAGAACTCCTGAAGTCGTCCTCTGGCCTCCACACACTCATTGCCCTTCTGACAAACTTTATAATAAAAGAGAAAACAGAAAAACTTTGTTGCCATGTGAAATGCTTTTCTCCTTTTCCCATCTCTGTGTGAAGGAGTCGCAGTTACTTTGTTTTTGTTTTAAGACAGGGTCGGGGGGTGGTCTCTCTCACTGTGGAGCCTTGGCTGGCTTGGAACTTTGTAGACCAGACTGGCCATGAACTCACAGAAATTCTTCTGCCTCTGAGTAAGTGCTGGGATTAAAGATATACACCATTCCACCATGCCCAACATTTTTCCTTTATTAGATAAGTTCTCCATTTGTAGCCCAGGCTGGCCTCAAACACTCAAACATTGACCCAGGGATCAAACTTATTTTTTAAAGTTACATTTATTTATTTTGTTTGTTTATTTATAGGAGTAGGGCACATTTGATGGAGGAAGGTCATTGGTTAAAAAAATAAACTGCTTGGCTGGCCCTCATAGGTTAGAACACAGGTGGGTGGAGTAAACAGAACAGAATGCTGGGAGGAAGTGGAAGTGAGCTCAGACTCGACAGCTCTCCTCTCGGGAGCAGACCCCTCAGAGAGACGCCATGCTCCCAGCTCCTGGGCAGACACACACAATTAAGCTCCGACCCAGGATGGACGTAGGCTAGAATCTTCCCAGTAAGCGCACCTAGCTGTGCTACATAGAATATTAGAAATGGGCTAGTCCAGGTGCAAGAGTTAGCCTAGAAGAGGCTAGATAGAAATGGGCCAAGCAGTGATTAAAAAAATACAGTGTCCGTGTAATTATTTCAGGGCATAAGCTAGCCAGGCGGCCGGGGTGCTGGGAACGCAGCCCCACCGCTCCTATTACTACACACATTGGGTGGTGGTGGTGCACCACTTCAATCCCAGCACTCAGGAGGCAGAGGCAGGTGGAGCTCAGAGTGCTAGGCCAGCCAGGGCTACAAAGAGAAACCCTGTCTCAGAAACAAACAGGAAAGAAAGAAAGAAAGAAAGAAAGGAAGGAAGGAAGGAAGGAAGAAATTCGAAATTGCTGAGCAGGGTACATGTGGAGGACAGAAGGCAGAGAGCAGGCCAGGGCGGGTGTTGGGCGGATTTGGCTGTCCTGAGGCTCTGAGGACAGAGCACACTGTCCTGTTCACCCAGAAAAGGGTCACAGTCAGCCCTAGGTTGGTTTCTTTTAAGATAAAATTTTGGGGTGTATGTGTGTTTCTGGGTGTGCAGGTTGCCACATGTATGTGGGTACACATGCATTTGCTGTGTGCATGTATCTGGGGGCTAGATGTCAACAGCTGTGTTTATTATCATTGTTGTTGTTGCTGTTTCAAGGCAGGGTTTCTGTATGTAGCCCTGGCTGTCCTGAAACTCACTCTGTAGACCAAGCTGGCCTCGAACTCAGAGATCCACCTGCCTCTGCCCCCCGCGTGCTGGGATTAGAGTGTGTGCCACTACTGCTCAGCTACATTCAAATTTATTTATCTTGGTGTATGAGGGATGCGTGAGATCAGAGAACCATTTAAGCGAATCAGTTTTCTCCTTTCCTTGTGTTGGTTCTGGGGCTTGACATTAACCTTGACAGCCAAGACCTTTACCATCTGAGCCATGCCAGCAGCCCAGCTACTGTTGTTCAGGTGCCATACGTTTTGTTTGTAAAACAGGGTCTCTCATTTGCCTGGAACTCTCCAAGTAGGCTGAGCTGGCAGGCACTCGGCACAAAAACCTGCCTTTCTCCTCGTCGCTAGCTCTGGAATTGAACCTGCTCCATATCCAGCTCTGTGGGCTTTAGGGATTGAAATCATGTCTTCATGGTTGCAGGCCAAGTTATTCACTGACTGAGCTCAACTTCCCAGCCTCTGTTTTAATTTCTTATTTTTATTTGGGAAATTAGCATATTTATGGATGTTTTGC
Organism: Microtus oregoni; assembly: GCF_018167655.1. Taxonomy (NCBI): domain Eukaryota; kingdom Metazoa; phylum Chordata; class Mammalia; order Rodentia; family Cricetidae; genus Microtus; species Microtus oregoni. The sequence continues at coordinate 7,812,001 of NW_024543062.1, read as the reverse complement.
ATGCATATATTATCTGTGTGCTCTATGTGTGCAGTACCCACAGAGTCCAGAAGAGGGCACTGAATTCCGTGGACCTGGAGTTAGAGACATTTGTGAGTTTCCTTATGGGTGCTGGGAAGCAAACCCTGTCTCCTCTGGAAGAGCAGCCAGGGTGCTTAACCACAGAACCATCCCTCCAGTCCCAACAGGTCTGTTCTTGCTGATACCTCTCAGAACTAGCTGAGAGTCAGGGACTATCTAGGAAGTCTGTACCAGGACTGAAGAAAGCCCTAAAATGGCCCTGTGACAGGCAGCATGGTTCCCTTCTGATTCAGTGAGCCTAGGGCCCAACAGAGTAAACAGGCTTCCAGACAGCCATGACTGCTGCCCTGCATTCTCTTATGTAGAGTAAGATGAGGGAGTTGGGAGTAAAGCCCAGTGGTAGAGCCCCTGCCTAGAATCCCCCAGTGAGGGGCTGGGGTGTGGCTCAGTGGTAGAGCCCCTGCCTAGAATCCCCCAGTGAGGGGCTGGGGTGTGGCTCAGTGGTAGAGCCCCTGCCTAGAATCCCCCAGTGAGGGGCTGGGGTGTGGCTCAGTGGTAGAGCCCCTGCCTAGAATTCCCCAGTGAGGGGCTGGGGTGTGGCTCAGTGGTAGGACACCTGCCTAGAATCCCCGAGTGAGGGGCTGGGGTGTGGCTCAGTGGTAGAGCCCCTGCCTAGAATCCCCAGTGAGGGGCTGGGGTGTGGCTCAGTGGTAGAGCCCCTGCCTAGAATCCCCCAGTGAGGGGCTGGGGTGTGGCTCAGTGGTAGAGCCCCTGCCTAGAATCCCCAGTGAGGGGCTGGGGTGTGGCTCAGTGGTAGAGCCCCTGCCTAGAATCCCCCAGTGAGGGGCTGGGGTGTGGCTCAGTGGTAGAGCCCCTGCCTAGAATCCCCCAGTGAGGGGCTGGGGTGTGGCTCAGTGGTAGAGCCCCTGCCTAGAATTCCCCAGTGAGGGGCTGGGGTGTGGCTCAGTGGTAGAGCCCCTGTCTAGAATCCCCCAGTGAGGGGATGGGAGGGTAGCTGAGCTGTAAAAGACTCCTTGTCTTGTATGTGGTGGCCCTGAAGATGGAGGTTTGAATGAGTTATTGCATGTGTGGCCCTTTCTGCATATGTAATAGAACAGTTCTCCCAGCCCTGCCTGGTGCTTTCCAGCACTGGGAAGGTCCCCTTCTGGCAATGACACAACTTACCTTAGGAACCACCTGCTATGGGTCAACTAGAGGCTGTGACATAAAGACCTTCTGGAGGAAGGAGGATCGCAGGCTAATCTGGGCCTAAGCATTGCCAGCTTCCACTTCGCCCCTCCAGCCTGGCTGTCACAGCAGGCATCAGGCTGGGTGCTAGATCACAGATGGCCCTGAGGCACTAGGGTCCTGTGTGCTACAGGAAGGCGGGTCTCCATCAGCCACCACAGAGTGGCTTGTGCTTCCTAGTACCTTAAGCCATCACCCACGTGTCCCTTCAAGATTTCTCAAGCTTTCTGGTCCAGGTTGGGTGGCCTGGGTCACCTGTTCTGATACTCTGAACCTTGAACAAGGAGAGCCCATGTGTACACGTCATACTAACTTGGAAGCGTCTGCTCTGCAGGCAGAGTAAGAAGGACTGACTACCAGGGGCAAGGACATTCGCAATGATCCCAGCACTTGGGAGGCAGAAGCAGGAAGAATGACTCCCAAGCCAGCCTGGGTTATGTGGTGAATTCAAGGCCAGCCTGAGCGACACAGTGAGACGCTGTCTCAAACAAACACCGCTTTTCTTTTCAGTGCTGACCTGCTCAGGGATGGCAAACCGTGCCTTTGCTGGTTGGCCAGCCTTCACTTCCAGGCTGTACCCTGCTAGAGCCCAGCCTAAGTCAACCTCACAGGCAAGCTGTTTCAAGTGTGGCCTAAATTGTCACGTGGCACGGTATTGCACTACACTTCCTCCGAGGTTATCCCCTATCTGCCAGCAACCTGAACACTGGAAATCACAATGCCCACATGCGGCTTGTCCTCTATGTCACACCATGGAAGCCCAGCATCACCATAGGTAAGTGAAACTGTGCCAGCCTTTGAACTTCTCAGCCTTGCAGAGATGCTGCCCAGACTTGGTTTATCCCGTAACCCTGTCCAAGCCTAAGGTAAAGCTGCAGGTAGCAGGTAAGTCCATTACTTTTATTCTCATTCGGGCCTTAGGTTCCCCTCACCCATTTCAGTTACGGGGGTAGACGGGACCCATTCCTCCCCACTTAAAACTTTGCCACTGCCCTGCATTCTTGCAGGACAATTTTTTTCTCATTCTTTCTTAGTGATACCTGCTTGCCCAGCACCTTTACTGGGTGGAGATATCCTTAGCCGCTTCCCCAAAGCTTTGTTCCGCTTCTTTGTTCCACCCATCTCCGAGACTGTATTTTACAGGTTCACTTCTCCTGCCAGACGTGTGCCCAGGCCAGCCCACAGGGGCTCTCCACATACGTCAGTCTCTACACCAGCTTCGCGGACACCAACCGGGCAAAGATTGGCAGCTTCATTTCACGCATATGCCTACTCATAAAAATACTCCATTATCTCTTAACACTTGTGGATGCTTTTACAGGATGGATAGAAGTGTTTCCAGTCTTCAGGGAAACAGCAGATGTGGTGGCTCAGGGTCATGGAGCTCTTGTCAGAAGCTCTCAGCATCTAGAAATTCCACACCCCCTACCATCCACAATCCTCGGGAAAGGTAGAGAAGGCCAATGGACTCATCAAACAACAACTAACCAAACTCTCCATTGAACTCAGGTTATCTTGGCCCTCCCTTCTCCCCATTGCCCTGACTTGCCTCAGGGTCACCTCACATCCCCTACAGGCCTGAGCTCTTTTTAGTTGCTTTATGGCAGGCCCATTCTCCTTAACCATCCCCTCCCAGTCCAAACTCCTCCACTGGCGGGGTACCTACCCTACCTCTCCCTTTTAAGGTCCCTTCTCCATTCACAGGCTGACATTTGTCTCCCTGCCCCCACACCGGTGGACCCTACTGCCCCTAAACCTGCCCTGCTCTCCCCGGGGACACAGTACTCCTCAGTTAACTCCTAGGTCTCTAGAACCTCGATGGACAGGACCTCACATGGTAATCCTCCCCCCCCCCCCCCTCGGCTGCCAAGCTCTTGGGACACCCATGCTGGCGCCATCTCTCCAGGCTCAGGCGGGTGCCTGCTCGAGATACTTGACACCTGCCTCATCACCTCCCCCAAGGAACAGATGCCTGACGTCTCCGGGAAGGGATGACACAGTACACGGGTTGCCTTTCCACCACACTGCGCTGAGCGTGGACCCAAGGACACCTAGCTCTCCCCTTCCCCACATCGCCCCATGCCCGCAGGAAGTAGTCAGATTTGAGTCTATGCCCTTTTTTCCCAAAAGACCCTAAATGTTTGTCATAATTAACACTTCAATTTTCTATCCCTATATCAAAAGAGTCTGGAATGTTAAGTTGGGAGCGTAGGCCCCAGCCCCTCGCATCTATCCCAGCCCCCAGGCCTGAGAGTTATATTGATCTGGACTTCAAATCCCAGCAGGCTGTGTCCTGACTCCTCCCTGCTGGGGGGGTCAGGACCACTCCCACAGGGTATTTAAATGAACTCCCAAAAGAGGAACTCGTGGTCTCTTTTCCTTCCTCCTGGTGGTGGCTTTTGTGGCCTCCCGGTTCCTCATTGGGGCCACCCACCCGAGAGCACAAGAATCCCGTTAAACCTGAATACTTCTTAATTTGGCTTGTTTTGATTTGGCTTGATTGGGAATTTTGCATTGGCAGAGAGCTCGCGTTAGGAAAAATTCCTAACAATTTGGGGGCCCTTTGGCCTGGGGAGCTACTCCCTGTATGCCTGTGCTTTGCACACCTGACTCCCAGGATCCTCGGGCTGAGAGTCTAAGTTGTTAGGAACACTGAAGCACAGAGACTGTTCCTAGGAGCTTCTGGGGGCATGAACTGCATCCCCACATTAAAGCAACTAGTTGGTGGCACGTGCTTGTCCTTGCACTGGGGAGGCAGGGACAGGAAGAGCCCTGGGCTTGCCTGGCCACCCACGCTAGCCTAATGGCAGGTTTCCAGTTGAGTGAGCCGCTGTCCCAACCAAAGATGATGTCTAAGGAACGGCACCTGGAGTTGACCTCTGGCTTCCACATGTATATGGGCTTGTGTACACCACACACGTGTGTGCGCACGTACACACGCATTCGCACACAACCCAAGAAAAACATTTTCCTAGGAGAGACCTCTATGTCTGGGCAACTTTTCCAAAAGTTGGTGGCCCAGTAGGTGACCTGGATAATGGCTCCAGGGCCATAGAGACCCGGGGGGCCAACACCTCAGGGGCTCCTCTTCTAGAAGCCTGTAAAATCTAGATGACCTTGTCCAGATGCGTTCAGGTGAGCTCAGCCACCCACATTGGGCCTGCCTTTCCCCTCCCTGCTTTCGGAAAGGAACTAGGAGGAGGCCCCGCTGCCATGTGTGAGGTTCCCTAGGGGTGCAGTTGGCAGGGACCTCACTTAGTGTATGCCAGGGTCCCAGCAGCCTGCCTGCCCATGCTAGAAGGTCCCACACTCACTCTGCCCCGAGATCAATGCAGCAATAAAAGGTGATGCATAGACTCCAGGTAAGGCGCTCTCTGCCAGGACTGAGAGGCGGCAGTGCAGCGGACATGAGCGCTGGGCTGGAGCCCCTGAACCACGGCACACATTTCTCAAAAGCACAGAATTTTGAAAAGCGCTATCAATTTATTCAGTTCAATCCAGGGTAACTGCTAAAAACTCCACACACAGGGCAGGCTTTACCTACAGTGTCCTGCAGAAATAGTGGCACAGAGGAAGTCTTGGGCCCTCTGGGCTCCTGTAGCTTGTTCTCAGTAGACCTTTCCGGAAGACGCTAATCACAGTCTGCCTTTGAAGTTTCTTAAATGGAAATGCTTGGATTTTGGAGACTTTGTGGTCAAGCATACCGGGAGACTGTATGCCATGTTGGGAAGGGCCTTGGTGTGTCTGAGGGCACCGGTCCCTTGAGCATCAGGAAGGGCTGCATCTTGGACAGACGAAATTAGGGCAAGCCTGTGCAGGCCCCAGGGGCCCACTGTGGTTAGAGCAATGTCTGAAATCAGGTTATGCCTCCAGAAAGTGAACTGTCTCGCCTTCAGCCTGCGCTGCTGGCTTCTGCCAGTGTTCACACACAGACGGCTGTCCCCTGCCCCGGCACTGGAAGACTGAGAAGACGGGAAGGGACAGCATGAGGGACCACAGGAGATCTACACTGCCCTAGATCTGAGAGCACTGGATGCTCTCAGAAAGTGGGTGGGAAGGACGGGTCTAATGTCCACAGGAACCGCCTTTTTATTTTGTATGTGTATGTATGTACACACGTGGATGCCTGCAGAGGCCAGAGTTACAGGTAGTTGTGAGCTGCCCTATGTGGATGCTGGGAATTGAACTCTGGTCTACTCAGCTCCCCTCCCCCCCATACAAACTCTGACCAGCCCAGGCTGACCTTGACCTCATTATGACCTTGAACTCCCCATCGACCCTCCAGCCTGCATCTCCTGAATGCAGGGATTGCAGATGCATCCTGCCATGTTTGGTTTATGTGGCGCTAGATATGGGACCCAGGGCTTTGTTATGCCAGGCAAACAGACCACCCACTGAGCGACATCCTCAGCCTTCAACATGGTGGTCCAAGAGGTGCCCATTGGAGCTGCTCATTCCAAAAGATTATCCTGTCTTCCCTGCTGGGACTCTTGTGCCATCTTACAGTGACTCTAATAGTAAATTATTTTCCTTACTATACTTATTTGTGTGTAGTTCCGAGGATGGGGACTGAACTCAGGTCTCCAGGCTTGGTGGCAAGTGCCTTTACCCACTGAGCCATCGCGCCTGCCCATGACTAGCATTCTTCAGCAAAACAAATCAAACTAAGCTGCCCTTCCCAAAGACCCCAGGAAAGCAGAGGTCTAAGACCTCAAGGGTCTCAAGACCTGTCCGCAGAGGTGGAGGGTGTTGAAGGACACAGCTTTGAAAGACAGGACATGGTGTCCTAGTTCCCCAAAGATGTCACAGTTTACAAGGAAGATTCTCCGAGAGGCTCCCCCAGGCCCTCTGTGTGCGGAAGCCTATGCTCAACAGTGTGACCCATTTCCAGAAACCCCAGGCGGGTCTCCAGGCTCCCACAGCACCAAATATAGACTCCTTGCAGGAGCCCAGTCCGGGTGATGCTGCAGACGTGGGTAAACAGGGTGTCCCAGCAGTTCCCACGTAAGCTGGTGCTGTACCGCAGGACATGGACAACACCAGCTGGGTCACCAGATGCCTGCAGTGACAATGCCAAACTCATGCACAGCTGTGCAAACATGGGGGCAGGGACCTGCACTGAGAGTCCTGGCAGGGCCACAGCAGTGTTGAGTTCCCCTCTTCTCTGCAGTTAACCGGGCTATCATAAGGAATATCCACTTATGTTAGCCTGGAGCAGGCCCCCTGCCCCACCCACAGGCCAGACCAGGCTAACTGCTGTGCTGAAACAGGAAACCCCTTCAGTTTATCCTCTCAGTGTCTAGGGACCACAGGCAGCACAGTAGCTGAGCTGCCAGGTCTCTGAGATGCTGCTCACTGTGTTGACGGAGTCCACAGAGCTGGCCAGTTCAGACCCGTTCTGTGACTAGGAGGTGGGAGAGCCTGCTGTGTGTGGGGTGTGTCACCATCTCTGACCTCAGTGAGCCGCTGGTGGTGAACTCTAGGACATTTCTCCTCAACCTGCCAAGCCTCCCACACTGGGTCATCTATGTCTAGGCAACCTGGATTCCAATAACGGTATGTGTTACCCTTGTTGAGCTGTGCGTGCCCCAGGATCTGGACACCTCGTGATACTCTCCAGAACTGGAGGAAAGCACCAAGCTGAACCATACATAGATCAGTCACGGTTCCCCTGTGTGTCATTGCAAGCCATGTTACCCTGTGCCAGCCTTGGGCTCATCTCTGCTCTTTCCAGCAGCCTGTTCTTTATGTGTGTGTGTATGTATGCGTGTGCTCACATGTATGCACGTGCATGTCTTCTCACCATGTAGTAGAGAACCACGTCGAACCCCTGATCCTCCTTCCTCTACTTCCCTAAAGCTGGGATGACCACACCTGGCTATGTAGTGCTGGGGTGCAAACCCAGAGCTTCCTGCACACTAGGCAAGCTACTGACTGAACCCCAGTCCTCTAGCTGGCCTGCCAATCACAAGGCCCAGATGTCTGAGATTTGCTGTGACCTCTGGTGTGCTGGGACCCCTTTCCCAGGACAAGGTGTTTTCAGCTTGTCCCTGATCCAGGAAGTAAGTCCCCAGGGCCATGTGACCCTATTTCCTCCTCTGGCCTGTGTGATAGGATGGATGTATCCTCACCCCTTTAGACCCTCATGCATCTGAGGAGTACTGAAGAATCGGGGCAGCATCTGTGCAGTCTGCTCAGAAACCCCCACTGTGGCGCTTACGAAGTTGTGGTGGTTCTCATGAAGCCAGGGTTTGTCTGGCAGCCCCTTGGCTACTCCTGCCGGCGGCACGGTGGCTAACACCGCCTGAGGGTCACTCTCCTGCAAGCTGTGCCATCCTGGACAGTCCTCACACCACCTGCAGGCTCCTCTCGTGCCCATCCAGCTGCACCTTGAGCTTATGCAGCTCCTCGATCTCACGGTTGTGGCGCTCAGTCTTGTGCCGCACCAGCGAGCGGTAGAAGTGGATAGTGAAGACCACGAAGATGAGACCCACGGGTACCATGATGATGGTGGATACCAGCGCGGCCTGCCAGCCTGTGTGGCTGTGGGAGCCTGGCTGGCCCCTGGCATCCACAGGGAGGAACTTGATCCAGCAGAGTAGTACCACCTCAGCCAGGAAGAGCAGGATGCCCAGCACAGTTGAGAAGCCCCAGGCAAGCTCAATGTAGGGGTGCATGCGCTCGTGCGGTGACTCGCTGATGGAGTTGAGGTTGTGGATGTTGCTCACGGCTTCCACGTTGGGCAGGATGCATGTGCTGATGAGCAGAGCGAACAGGTGCACGGCCACCAGCACCGTGGTGCAGGCGCTGAAGGCGATGAGCAGGGGCTGCGGGTACTGGTACTGTGTCTCCAGTTGCACCTCCACCATGGCTACCTGTGGGCACAGTAGGGGTTGTGTCAGGTGGGCAGGGGTGTACCGCACCGTGGCCATCAGTGGGGGATAGTAGGTGCGCTGGGCATGCTAGACAAGGGTGCTGCTGAGACACGCCTTCAGCCCTTGGTGGGGGAGTCTGTCTGTTTTGTTGTTGTTTTTCTACACAGGGTTTCTCTGTATAGCCCTCACTATCCTGGAACTAGTTCAGTAGACCAGGCTAGCCTCAAACTCAGAGATCTGCCTGTCTCTGCCTCCCAAGTGCTGGAACTAAAAGCATGTGCCACCATCCCCTGCCCCCTATCCTGGAACTCACTCTGTAGACCAGGCTGGCCTCAGGCTCGTGCCATTATGCCTTGCTTTTAAAGAGCCACTTCTAAGTGAAAGACACACAAACACACGGGGACCAGAAGCCCCGGCTTTTTCTGGTGGCCGGGATCTGCAGTCATTCCTGCACACCCTCCATGTGCCTCCTGCTCACACTTCCCCGGCAGCCTGTAGCACCAACCCGGGGCACCACCGCTGTAGACTGCTCCAGGAAGGGTGTAGTTGGAATTCGGGCCTGCAAGAGGTTCAGGAAAGCAAACAAGTCAAAGAAGGAGCCTGGAAGGCAGAAGCTCAAGGGAGGCCTTCATGCTACCACCTGGACCTCCTTGATGATGACGGTGATAAGTGTGTGTGTGTGTGTGTGTGTGTGTGTGTGTGTGTGCGTGCATACGTGTGTACACCCCCTGGAGGTCAGGGGACTATGTCAGGGGTTGGTTCTCTCTCGCCACCTAGTTTAGAGGCGAGCTCTGTCATATTTCTGCCATGCCTGCCCCAGCACAGCCTGGGGGCGTCCAGTCAATTCACCTCTCTCTCCCTCCATCTTGCCATAGTGGAGCTGAGATTATAGACACACACCAGGGCACCTGGCTTTTTCACATGGGATGGATCTCAGGTGACCAGCCTTGTGCAGCTGTCTTCAAACTTTCTACAATCCTCCTGCCTCAGCCCTCTAAGGTTATAGAAGGCTGTCGGGCTATAGTCAAATGCCACCACATCCGTCTTGTAAAAAACAAGAAACACAGTGCTTGGATCTCTATGAGTTCAAGGCCAGCCTGGTCTACACAGTGACTCCAGGGCAGCCAAGGCTGCATGACAAGACCCTGTCTCAAATCAAACAAACAAATAAACAGGACCTGTTTCAGCCTCAGCCTTAGTCATCAGCTTCTCCCAGCTGCCCTGAAGTCTGAGCGACAGTTTGCTTTGATGGCGGTAGACTAAGGAAGCCCCCAGGCTCACAGCCCATCTTGGTGGTTTTTTTTCTTCTTTTCAAAAGTTTTTATTTAATTATGTAGTGTGTGTGCGCGTGTGTGCGTACATGTGTGTGCCACAACACACATGTGGAGATGAGAGGAAAATGTGCACAGGTAGTTTCTCTTCCTTCTACAATGTGGGTTCCAAGGACTGAACTCAGGCCATCAGACTTGGCAGCAAGTGTCTTTGCCTGCTGCCTGGACTCTGCTTTTGCAGAGTCTGAGTCTGGATGTTCTGGTTGGTTTTTTTTTATCCTTATTGGAGACAGCATTTCTCTGTAGCTTTGGGAGCCTGTCCTGCTGTCCTGGAACTCCCTCTGGCTGACCTTGAACTCACAGAGATTAAAGGCGTGCACTGCCACTACCACCTGGCCAGGGTTGTTTTCTACCTCCTGTGGGGCATTTTGTGGTGGGCTATATCAGCCCACTAGAGGAAACTCCCAGAAGAGGCGCAAAGGGCACCAGGAAAGTTCTTCAACATATCTACAATTTGCCTCTGGGAGCATCTACCAGTACTGGGGGAACTGCACAAACGCAGTAGAAATGAATTGTTACAATAAAGCACGGCAGCCGTGGCCACGCTAAGGTCACACGGTATCTGGGCCTGCCAGTGCACTCAAGACTACCGCCGTGAGGTCTAGACGGCCCTCCCGTCTCCAGAATGCAGTCTGATGCTTCACAGAACCTGTCTGGAAATCTCACAACTGGCTTCAGCTTTCGTTTGGGTGAGCGTTTCGTTGGGTGAGGTACTATAAATTCTTCCAAAGTTTGGGGAGCCAAATGCTCTAAAGGCCTGGGTCCAAAAATGACAGCTGCTGACAGGAGTGAGTTCCAAGCCTGGGCGGCACAGAGAAGGGGGCCATCTGTCTGGGGGCGTGGCTCGGGGGCACACTGCTTGCCTGGCAGCCATCCACAGCCCTGGGCTTCATCCTCAGCACCACACACACACACACACACACACACACACACACACACACACGGGAGGGGAGGCACTGGGGTGGATGGGGAAGAAAAGGAGCTGAGAGGTGTGTCCCTTTAGTCCAAACACTAGGGAGGCAGAGGTAGAGGATCTGAGCTGGAGGTCGGCCTGGACTACATAGTGAGTTCAATTCAAAGACAGCCCATCTACACAGTGAGGCCCTGTTTGAAAATAAAAAATAAAAAAGGAAATAGGCACATTAAATATTAAAGTCCTGTAAAATGTCTCAACTGTCCAAAACTGAAACAAACGAGAAGCAGGTGAGAAACTGCAGTTCTGCACAGCCGCGGGAGAACGCGTCCCAGCTTTAAGGGCAGCATCTGCTGTGGTGGCGCACGCCTTTAATCCCAGCGCTCAGGAGTCAGAGGCAGGTGGATCCCTGTGAACTCAGGGTCAGTCTGGTCTACACAGAGTTCCAAGATGGTCAGGGCCTTGAGCTCTCGCCCCTTCTGCTCCTGCCTGGCCAGTGCTGGGATGACGGAGTGGGACACCATTACCTGTGCGTGCTGGGCAGTGCTGGACCGCAGAGCTCCCCCCCCCCCACTGCCCTAGCTCTTTCTGACCATGACAGTTCCCTGTTCCTTGAAGACAGCTACAGCCAGGGGAGTCAGGGGGTACTTTTGGCCAAACTTTAAATTCAAGTCACACAAACTGATTCATCCTGAGTATCAGGAGAGGGGTGGATCCAGTTTGCCGCGTGGCCGTGGTGGTGCCTGGTATTGCTGCTGACCCTCGTCTTCTGCAGAGGCTCCCACAGCCTCGTTTGGGCCCCGTGTCTCTACATGAACTGTAACCAGCAGGCCCTGGGGAAGATGAAATGAGCTTCGGACCCAGCACAGTGATATAGACCTTTAAGCTGCAGCAATCAGGAAGCTGAGGAAGGATCATGAATTTGAGGCTATGCACTGGCACCACACCCGACAATGGCTGACTTTCCCTCCCTGCTGGTCACACTAGCACTGAATTCACCAGGTAGCTGAGGGGAGCTTGGAACTTCTGCTGCCTCTGCCTCCACCTGCTGAGGGCGGGGCTGGGGCTCTGCGCAAGCCAGGCAAGCACTGCACTGGCTGAGCTCCTCAGCACAATGACGTCACGGGGGCGGCACTGGGGAAGTAGCCAGTGCCAGAGCGGAGGTCCGCAGGCTCAAGGCTGCAGTCCTAGGGTCTGAGACGTGGCACGTCGCAGTGGTTAAAGGGTGTCTGCCCTGCTATCATGAGGACTTCTATTTGGGTCCCAACACCTATGTCAAAGCTAGACACAAAAAAGGAAAATCTGAATAGTGCCCTAGAGAACGACAAAAGGAAGGAAACAGAAAATAAAAAGGTCTACATTCGACCTCCAGTAACACACAAACATCACAGAAAAGGAAAAAGAGAAAAGCAGGAAAAAAAGCCCCGAGTATTGCTAGAGGTTATTGCTCAGAGGAGGGTGGCCTCTGCCCCACCCTGTGTGGTCTGGTCCTCTCCCACTGTGGCCCACTCACAGCCAAGTGAGTTCTTCCGCGCAGTGGCTTTCCACATAGGATGTTTACTTTATCCTGGTCTGCCAGTTCGGGAACAGAGGCTGTGGAGACAAGCTATTATTTGACTTAAGCACACAGCAGGGGTAATTCCCAGGGGTGCGGGGCAGATGTAACTCATCTTGTCCTGGGGCGACTCCAGAGATGGCAGCAGCCAGGAGCCAGGCTGGAAGCATTGCCGCATTGTCACCAGGGGGAGGCCACATTTGCCAGCATCTATAACTACAGTGGGGCTGGCCACCCGCCATAGTCCCCGAGTCTCTGCTCAAGCTCCTCAGATTCCCAAACTCCTGCGTGAGGCCTGAGATAGGGCCAACAAAACATAAAATTTCCCAGTAACCCTTACTCACCAAAGCTCTTTTGTTTGTTTATTTGTTTGTTTGTTTGCTTTCCGAGACAGGGTATAACAGCCCTGGCTGTCCTGGCACTCACTCTGTAGTCCAGGCTGGCCTCAAACTCACAGAGATCCTCCTGCCCCTGCCTCCTGAGTGCTGGGATTAAAGGCGTGCGACACCACTGCCTGACTCTGAGTCTACCTCTATAGTATGAGTTATTTTATTTGCTTTGTGTGTGTGTGTTCATGTGTGAGTGTGCACAAGTGTGCTCATAGGCATGTTTATGTGGACGTCACAAACTTCAGGATTTATTTCTCAGGTGCTTTCCACGCCTCTTTGTGTGTGTGTGCATGTGTGCATGGTGTGAGTGTATGCATGCTGATAGTTGTGTGTATGTGCACATGTGTGTGGGTGCTCATGCATGGGGAGGCAGGGGCAGCCCAGAGCTCTGCAGCATGGATGATCCTGCTAGTCAGCTTGCTCTGAGGATCTCCTCTGTGTCTGACTCCTGAGACTGGAATTACTGAAAGCCACCAGGCTCACCCCCATCCATGGGCTGCTGGGATCTGAACCCTTGTCCTCAAGCTTGTATTACAAATGCTGTCAACTGCTGAGCCATCTCCCAGGCTCTTTGGTGTGTGTGTGTGTGTGTGTGTGTGTGTGTGTGAGAGAGAGAGAGAGAGAGAGAGAGAGAGAGAGAGAGAGAGAGAGAGGGAGAGCAGGCACACATATGCTTGGAGGTCAGAAGACAACTTTCCCCTACTTGGATCTCTCCTTCCGCTGTGGGCTCTAGGGAATGAACTCAGGTTCTCATGTTTTCCTCCACTTTCATCGCAGAGCTGGGTTTCTATCACGGTTAGGAGAAGTGCTCCCTGGAGCACTGCGAGACCTCAGGAAACTCATTTGCTGGGACTATACTTGCCCAGCCCCCCACCCTTACACTCACCATGGCGAAGCCAGAGAGGAGGGCGGAGGTCCTGCTGGAGGCTTTCAGCTTGGCCCTGCTCAGGTACAGCTTCCTCCAGGACAGCGCCTGCACTGAATGGTGGTTGGAGGTGACCAGTTCCAGGTAGCTGCGCCGGACCCAGTCACGGTAATCCATGCCCTTGTGGCCCGGCTCAGGGCAGGCAGGGGTGGAGGGGTCCATGGGCACATTCAGCTCTGCACTCATGGTGGGAACCAGGCTGGAGGAGGGAAGACAGGTCATGTTAGAGCATCTGAGGTGGTTCTTGTGCAAAACCCAGAGTCTGAGGCCTTTTGTGGTTTTTGTTTTTTAAATATATATTACTACTTCTTATTCCAAGTGGGAAGGACCCACTTTTTTAAAAATGTATTTTTAATGTATTGTGCCCGCATGAGGGTGTCGGGTACCCCAGAACTAGAGTTACAGACAGTTGTGGGTTGCCATGTGGTACTATTTCCTATCTGTGTGTGCGAGCCTTTGTCAGTGTATGTGCACATGTGTGTGGTGCATGTGCCTGTACACGCGTGGAGCCAGCAGACAGCAGTGCCTGTCCTTCTCTAGCACTCTGCCTATTCTTTGGGGGTCTCTTTTTGAATTTAGGGGTCACCATCTCTCCGCAAAGTTGGAATTCAGCAAGCGCCAGTGTTCCTTCTGGTTCTGCCCTCCTCAGACAGACACAGGATACATGGTTACAGACATAGAGAGGATGCCCAGCGTGTCAGGCTGATGTGGGGACATGGCCTCCATTCCTCACGGCTGAGCACCAAGCATTCTTAATGGCTGGAACCTCTCACCAGCCCCAGACTTTGTTTAAGATTTATTTGTTAGCTTGGCGGTGGTGTCACAAACCTTTAATCCCAGCACTGGGGAGGCAGAGGCAGACGGATGGCAGAGTTTGAGGCCAGCCTGGGCTACAGAGTGAGTTCCAGGACAGCCAGGGCTACACAGAGACCCCTGCCTCAAAAAGCCAAAACCAACCAAGCAACAAACAAACAAAAAAACCTGTTTTCTTCATTTTATTTATATGAGTGTTTTCTTTCAGGCATGTGTGTGTACACACATGTGCCTGGTGCCAGCGGAGGACACTGGAGCCACAGACCTGGAGAAACAGATGACTGTGAGACATGTGTGGCGGGGGCACTGAATGGTCCTCAGGACAAGCAGGAAAAGCTCTGAATCCCTGAGCCCTCTCTCCAGACCCTGGTCTAAATGCTTTCACTATATTTTAATTTGTGATTGTGTCACGAACACAAACATTCACCTGACACAGCATGCATCTGAAGGCCAGAGGACAGCATGTAGGAGTTGGTTCTCTCCTTCCACCACGTGGCTCTCTGGGACCAAACCTCAGTCGTCACAATTGCCAGCATCTTGCTAGCCCTGCAAAGAGCCAAAATCTCAATTCTCTGATGTGGGTTCCCCTCTGTATGATGTGAATACCATTGGTGAATAAAGAAGCTGCTTTGGACCTATAGCAGCACAGAACTTAGCTAGGTGGGGAAAACTAAACTGAATGCTGGGAGAAAGGGCGGAGTCAGAGAGAAGTTACGTGGCCCTGCCGAAGATAGATGCCAGAACTTTTCCTGGTAAGCCACAGCCATGTGGCGATACACAAATTAATGGAGATGGGTTAAATTAAGATATAAGTGTTAGCCAATAAGAAGCTAGAGCTAATGGGCCAAGTAGTGTTTTAAATAATATAGTTTCTCTGTGATAATTTTGGGGTTGAGCAGCCAGAAACCGCGGCCTTTCAACAACAAACTGGCACTCCAACGTGTGCTATTTAAATCCACATAAAACCTGAGAGGGCTTGGAAAAGAATTCTAGACACTAAAAAACAAAGTTTAGCTGAATTTATTTTCCTGAATGGGCTTTGCTAGGTGGCGGCACACTGCAGCTCCTTTACAAGAGGTTTTCCTGATTCAGTGGTAGCAGAAAAAGTCACAGTTTTGAAATGCTGGCTTTCTGGGCTGTGCTGCCAGCACAAACTCTGACTCTTTCTGGAGGTCTGGCTATGGAGCATTTAAATGGGGTTTATGAAGAGAGTGCTACAACTTGCTTAATGGCAACATAGACTGGCTGTGTGCCTAAAACTGGGGCTGTGAGCATGGCTCTCAGAGGGAGCAAACAGCTCCGCCATGCTGGACTGGGTGGGGCAAGCAGACAGTGCCATATTTCCTCTAGCAATGGTGCCACTTAAGTTCATAAGAAGGGCTTAGCATTTTAAGAAGCACTTCTGGTCAGAAAATAATTACAAATGCACAATAAAGACAAATTCAGATGGAAAAGACCTCTAAATGGGTCACAGTGTTGGATAAATGTACATAGGCTTGGGAGAGAGAAGAAAAAGAGTATAAATAGTTATAAAAAGGAGTAAATGGTTTAAAAAAAGGTAAAGTCTTTAAAGAGACAGAGTACAGACAGACATAAAGGAATAAATATAATAAAATAAATATTAAAAAGTAAAAACAAGCCACGTAAAAATGGTAAATTCACAGAGAGTCTGGATTATGTACACTATTGTATTTTCTTTTTCTTTCTTTTTTTTTTTTTTTTACTGTGAAGGAGCTGAGTACAGAGAGACATTTCATTATATGGCTGCTAAGCTAAACCAGCATGTATATTCTAAAGGTATCATGACTTCCAAAATTGGGTCTAAGGTTCTGCTTTTGTTTCCACAGAAGATGAGAACCTGTAGAATCCTTCCAGACTAATGTAGTTTGATGGTCCAAGAGCCCCCCCCCCAGAAGATCACTGTGAACACCCCCAAAAATACTACGCCCAATAAACAGTAGGAAGTAGTTTAGAGAGAACTATGCCCAGATTCCCTAAATGATTGTTTATAATTATTTTTTACATTTATAGGAGGATATGATATAGATATGAATAATTTGCATTGGTACAGATTTGGTTTATTGATACAAATTTATGGTAAATTCTGTTATACTGTGTATATGTATTGCTGGTCTTGATTAATAAATCATGTTTGTGTAGCTCATTTAAAAATGTAATGTATAATTAAGAAATATAGGTTAATAGTTATCTATAATAGTCAAGCCTGTAGTCATGTTAGATTTTCTAGATGTACAGAGATGTATTTCAGATGGATAAGGATTCTTCAAATCTTTCAAAGACTACAGAATATGGCATTTAAAATGTCTTAAGAATTTAGAACTTTTCGTGACAGTGAGATACATCTGCTCCTGGGAGCACCAACTACTTCAAGAGGAAAATGGGCATCGAAGAGGCTCTTCATGGAGTTTGCTAGCCATTTGGGCAACAAACTGCTCTTGCCTGAACTACCTAACTGGACATGAAGAACCCGCAGAGAGATGACTGCTGAACTTGCCTAAAGGCGAGATGATCCTGTGGAGTCCCTGCTTCATGAAAGAGTCTGCTAGACATCCTACAGGACATAGAAGAAGTGACTGACAAACTGTCAATATAGGCAGAACTGTCTTTGATATTTCCTGCTTCATGGAAAAGTCTGCGGATACTATGGGCCTGAAAGCTGAAGATGGATCCCCAAAGGTACAGAAGAACCTTGGGTGACTGTCCAGGCAGCGAGATGTCTCTGTCAATTCTAGAGTTTTGGAAGTTATTTACAATGCACTTCCTGTTTACTTAGGTAATATTATATCCTTCTGGAGTCTTTGATGGAGTTGAAGAATTTATAATTATAATTATAGTTTTACTTAGTTATGATAAATAATAAAATAGATATAAATATTCTAACTGTAATTCTTGCTTGGTAACTGTTTTGTTATATGTAATCTTACTGTTAAAATTAAAACCTTCCTTTTTATTTAAACAGAAAAGGGGAGGTGATGTGAGATTCCCCTTTGTATACTGTGAATACCATTGATTAATAAAGAAATTGCTTTGGATCTATAGCAAGGCAGAACTTAGCTAAGCAGGGGAAAAACTAAACTGAATACTGGGAGGAAGAAAGCGGGGTTTAGAAGAAGCCAGGGAGCTACTGCCAGAAACAGACTTGCTGAAACCTTGCTGGTAGGCCACAACCTTGTGGTGATGTACAGATTAAAGGAGATAGGTTAAATTAATATGTAAGAGTTAGCCAATAAGAAGCTAGAGCTAATGGGCCAAGCAGTAATTCAATTAATATAGTTTCTGTGTGGTTATTTGGGGGCAGAGCTGCAGGAACAAACAAGCGGCCTCCTACAACAATACTTTTGAGACAGTGATGAGGCAAAGATGATATGATCCTCTGCTTCCACCACCAACCAATCAAAGGCCTGCGTGCCATCGCTCTGTTAGACAGCATCAAGCAGGAAACCCAGGGCCTCTGGTGTGTCAGGTGGACACCTACCAACTGAGCTGCATCACCAGCACCTGTATACCAAACCCTAGCCAGGTGTGGGGGTGCACACCTTTAGTCCCAGCACTTAGGAGGCAGAGGCAGGAGGATCTCTGAGTTTAAGGATAACCTGGTCTACAGAGTGAGTTCCAGGACAGCCAGGACCACATAAAAAAAACTCTCACGAAACAAAACAAAAAACCTCAAACCTGCAATGTGTGCATATGTGTGTGTTTGTGTATTTGTTAGCATGTGCAAACCTATAATGTGTACATATGTGTGTGTTTGTGTATTTGTTAGCATGTGCAGAAGTGAATGAGCATGATAACATATGTACAGAAGCCAGAGTTTACACTGGGAGTCTACAATCACTCTTTGGCAATCCTCCTGCCTCTGCCTCCCCAGCACGGGGTTTACAGGTACATCTGCCTGCACAGCTTTACATGGGTGGACTAGACTCAGGCCTTCATGCTTGATGAACATGGCAAACACTTTATGACTGAGCCGTGTCCCCAGCCCTGTGTTGTTTTGAGATAATGACTCACTATAAGCTGGCCTCAGACTCATGACCCTGTCTCAGCATCTTGAGTGTTGGAATTCTAGGCCTACACCACTTAGCTTGGCTTCCAAGTCCAAAGGCAGAGGCATGGGGTCTAAAGGTAGCTTGGGTTTGGGGCCCTGGACTCTAAGGGAGTCTGCAAGATAGAACACAGGGCCCTCTGCAGAGAAGGGGGTTAGCACGCAATGCCAGGCACCTCCATGGCCATGCTGCTGCTCTGTGAAGTTGGATCCACCTCGCTCCTGACACTCAGGACAGAGTGTATTTGTGTGACTAGAATTTAAAGTTTGGCAGAAAGTACCCACTGACTCCCCTGACTGCTGCTGTCTTCAAGGAATGGGGAACTGTCACACTGAGAGCGAGCTAGGGGTCGGCAGTGGGGAAGGGGCTCAGTGGTAGAGTGCTGCTGCCTGGAGTGTGCATCGCTTACTGGTAGATTCTACACAAATACTCTACCCCTAAGCTATGCCTTTGTCCTCACTGGGGCACTCTAGGTACAAGTTCAACGACTGCCACACCCCAGCCCCTCACTGGGGAATTCTAGGCAGGGGCTCCACCACTGAGCCACACCCCAGCCCCTCACTGGGGGATTCTAGGAAGGAGCTCTACCACTGAGCCACACCCCAGCCCCTCACTGGGGAATTCTAGGCAGGGGCTCTACCACTGAGCCACACCCCAGCCCCTCACTGGGGGATTCTAGGCAGGAGCTCTACCACTGAGCCACACCCCAGCCCCTCACTGGGGGATTCTAGGCAGGGGCTCTACCATTGAGCCACACCCCAGCCCCTCACTGGGGGATTCTAGGGAGGAGCTCTACCACTGAGCCACACCCCAGCCCCTCACTGGGGGATTCTAGGCAGGTGCTTTAGCTCTGGGCCACACCCCCGCCCCTCACTGAGGGGTTCTAGGCAGCATGAGTTAAAGTTTCTGCTCAAACTCTCCCCACTACTTCCCTCGTTTGCTAGCACGTGCATCTGTGTATCGTGTGCATACATGGTGCCCATGGAGGCCAGAAGAGGCCAGATGGCCAGGAGCTGCAATATGGGTGTTGAAAGTCAACCCAAGTCCTCTGGAAGAGCAGCCAGTGCTCTTTACTGAACCATCTCTCCAGCCCCTTCTGCTCTTTTTTACTTTTTGTTTTAAACCTTTTATTTTGAGACAGTTTTGATAAGTTACTCAGGTTGATCCTCCTGCCTCAACTTCTGTGACACATGAATTGCAGGCCTGTCTACCAGACCCAGCTACTTGCTGGATGCTTGAACACAATGTCCCTGAAGGCCCAAAGCTGTTTGCAATGTGAGGGTGTGGTATTTCTCGGCAGTTACTAGCTTCTCAAATCTAATCTTAAACATGGTAAGTCACCTCCAAAATCTATAGCGACTTTCTAAATTGAGTCACACCCAGGCTGCAAGAGAAGCCTTTATTAGCAAAAGGAAAAAATGAGAGTGGGTTGAGGCAGAAAGATATAAAGTTGATGGCCATGCTATGAGCTATGGTTGTGTGTGTGTGTGTGTGTGTGTGTGTGTATGTGTATGTGTGTGGCTACAGGAGGACATCAGGTGTTGTCCTTTACTGTTTTCTACTTTGAGACAGGCTCTCATGTTCCCAGCCACCCCTGCTGCTGCCCTGCAGTCTGGGATCACAGACAGATGCGCATGTCCAGCTTTTACCCAGGCCCTGGGTATCTGAACTCAGGTCCTCTTGCTTTCGTAGCAAGTGCTCTTATTACCTGAACCATCTCTTTAGCTTCTGAACTGGACTGCATGGGAGACCCTGTATCAAAGTGACAGCGTGAGGGCCAGAGAGACAGCTGTGCAGCCTTGCCACCAACCCTGATGACGTGAGTTTGACCGCTGGAACCTACACTGTGGGAGGAGAGAACAGACTCTCACAACTGTCCTCTGACCTCCGCACGCGCACTGTGGAGTGGAGTGCATTTTACACGCACACAAAGCAGACACGTGAAAGAGCTGTGTTTTAAGAGGAGCCCGGCCAGGGCTACATAGTGAGGCCCTGTCTCACTGTACAAAGGGAAGGAGGGGTGGAAGAAAAGGGAGTGGGAGAGAGAGGATCCATCAACTGACATCAGTATGCTTTATTTTAAGGCACGGTCTTTCTATGTTGTGTCCCAGTTGTCCTGAAACTCACTATGTAGACCAGGCTAGCTCCAAACTCACAGGGATCCACCTGCCTCTGTCTCCCAGGTGCTGGAATTAAGGGTGTGCACCCCCACACCGCACGCTTTAAAGAGACACACAGATCAAAGATCTCTGGGCTCCTAGTGGACTTTGGGTCTGGCGATGGCGTGGAATGAAGCTCAGGGGTGATGTGTTAAGATGTATGACTCGGGCCAGAGACGGCGCAGTGGTTAAGAGCACATAACTGTTCTTCCTGAAGACCTGAGTGTGACCCCCCAGCACCCACAACAGGCGGCTTACAACTGCCTGTAAATCCAGGGGAATCTAATCTCTGTGGGCACTTGTATTCATGTGCACACCCCCCACATACACAATTAAAAAAAACAAAAATCAATCTTCAAAAAAGATGTCCCCACTGTTTAACTGAGCATTGGCATCCAGTCCCTTTCGCTCAGGGTGGCCTGCGGCAGCACACTCCGGGTGGATCCAGCTGGGTAATCTCTTTGGAACAAGCCCGAGGGCAAAGGCACCTTGCAGCTGGCTTGGCATCAGACAATAACTCCTGTGTTCAGAGCTCCCAGGCCCCAGGAAAAGCCTACCTAAGGCTTAGAGCACAGGCAGGTGGGCTGTGGCGCAGGCCTGTCATCCCCGCCACTGTGCCACCACTGTGGAGGCTGAGTCAGGAGGCGTGAGAACTTCAAGCCAGTGTGGGCTGCAGGGTGAGGTTGTGCGTGTGTGTGTGTGTGTGTGTGCGCGCGCGTGCGTGCGTGTGCGTGCATGCATGTATGTGAGGGAGGGAGGGAAGGAGAGGGGGGCAGGAAGAGAAAGAACACACACCAGTGAGATGGCTCGGTGGGGAAAGGTGCTTGTCACCAAGCCCAGGACCAGAGTTCCATCCCTGGGGCCCTCACAGTGGAAGGAGAGAGCTGACTCCCGCTGACTCCCGCAATTGTCTTCGGATCCTGACAGGGGCACTGTGGCATACACCAAAATAAGTAAAATGCAATTTAAAAGTAAGAAAACAGTGAGACACACAAACACACACACACACACACAGAGAGAGAGAGAGAGAGAGAGAGAGAGAGAGAGAGAGAGAGAGAGAGAAACAAAATATCAGACATCAGGGCACGGGGTGCTTGTGAGGATTAGCAGTGAAGGAAGAACCTCTTCATGTCACTCCCTAAGAGGACCAAAAGGGAAGACAGGAGGTGGTAAGGGTCCTTTGTTTTGCCTTCCTCCTTGTTCTAATGCAAACTGAAGATCCTCAGCTATTATTGGCCAACCAAAGGGTCCCCAGGGAACAGATCTGTGGTCCCTCTAGGGAACAGCCAGTGGCAACAATATCTTCACTTGTTTTTGTGCATGTGTGTAGGAGACTCTCTCTGGCTAGCCTAGCCTAGCCTAGACCTTGCTATGTAGACCACAAGGTCTGCCATCTCTGTCCCTGAGTGCCACCACACCTGGCCTCCGGGTCTGTTTATAGGAATGACAACTTGAGGACTATGGTCACATGTCACCACACTTGCAGCTAGCAGCACCGGGGATAATTACCTCCTCAAGGATGCTTCCTCCCTGGGAGGAGATTCAGACAAATATTTCTCACCACTCCATGGGTTAGGTCCAATGACTGAACATGTCACAGTTTGGAAACGAGCATGAACTCCCCCCCACCACATAACACAGAATGAAGCCTGAAGTCTGGAGAAAACAGTAGAGTTGTGAAAAGCAATCCTCACTCCCCAAGACCCCATGGGTACTCACACAACTGTTGTTACACATCAAAGACGAAAGAGGGCCAGAGGGCCTGAGGGCTAGCTTAGAGGTGAAGCACCTGCTGGCATCCCCCAGTGAGGGGTTGGGGTGTGGCTCAATGGTAGAGCCCCTGCCTAGAATCCCCCAGTGAGGGGCTGGGGTGTGGCTCAATGGTAGAGCCCCTGCCTAGAATCCCCCAGTGAGGGGCTGGAGTGTGGCCCAATGGTAGAGCCCCTGCCTAGAATCCCCCAGTGAGGGGCTGGGGTGTGGCTCAGTGTAGAGCACCTGCCTAGAATCCCCCAGTGAGGGGCTGGGGTGTGGCTCAGTGGTAGAGCCCCTGCCTAGAATCCCCCAGTGAGGGGCTGGGGTGTGGCTCAGTGGTAAAAGGACTACCTAGCTTTAGGCTGAATCTCCAGCATGGTAGAAAACTGGGTGGGATGGCGGTGCACACCTGAAATCCCAGCACTGGGAAGGCGAGGCAGGGAAATTAGTAGTTCAAGGCCATCTTCTGCTATAAAGTCAAACCCAGTCTGAGCTGTAGGAGACCCTTTCTCAAAATAAAAAACAAAGCAAAACAAAACTCAAACAAACAAAAATTGTGGGGAACCAAGGAAGCCTTGCGTGGATGTGTAGGGAGGTGATGAAGTCCTGAGCAAACACATTGTATTGACAAGGGCCAAGGCCTCAGACCCATGGGAACTGGCAGAGCCTTCCTCTAGGTGAGTTCAGAGGCAACGCCTTCCTCTGGACCAAGCAGGTGTTTATAAATGATTGACCAGTGTGCAAAGCCTGGCAACTGCAGCTTCCTCCTCCAGGAGGGCTGCAGCCTGGGAGGGGCCGTGACCCCAATCCTTTGACACCTTTGGTAGGGTGCAGTGTCAGAGGACTCGGAGGTTGAGGTAAGGGACAGAGATACACATGGCTGCACTCACAGAGACATCCTCTCCTTGTGCTATACAAAATAAACTCACTGAGGACCAGGCTGTTGTATATCAGAGTGAGCATGGCCTGCCTGATCCCAGCTTTTCTGTACCTGGATCTGTGTGTTCCCTCGTCATTCCCTTGTTGCTCCAGTCAGGTTTCCAGGACCAACCCATGCAGGATGGGGTGAAAAAACCAAACAAAAACCCCACAAGAGAATGAATCTCTATCTTCAAAGAACTCATGCCCCAAAGGGGAGCCAGATAAGCGGGAAACACTCTTATCCAGTTAGCTACTTGCTTCAGCGGTTGGGGGTAGGGGGGCTGAAGGGCTGTCTGTCTGTCACATGCATACCACATTAGGGCATACAGACATGGGTAGAGAGGCAATGTAGCATAGACAGACCATTTGGACACTGGAGGTAGAAGCATATACGACTCTTGCAGAAGACCAGACTTAACTTCCCAGTACTCAAGTCAGACAGCTTACAACTGCCCCTTAAGTCTAGCTCCAGGAGGTTTGATGCCCTCTAGGGGCCTCCACAGGCACCTGCACTCATGTGCACATACCCCCCCCCAAGACACACATATATAAGCAAAAACAAAAATAAAATCTCAAGCAAACAAAAAACAAAAGCTGGCCCTCAATCCAAGACAAGATGTTGCTCACATGGAGGGTTCTGAGAGGCAAGAAAATGAAGTCAACTTTAGGAATGCTACCCTTCTCCAGAAGGTGGGCAGGAAGACTGGTTGAAAGACAAGGAGACAGAAGACTCTTGGGGCCTGGGGCAGCAGCCTGGAGCTAGGTGCAGACACAAGAGTAGGGCTATTGTGGACTTTCTCAAGCAATGCTAGGACCTGGGAGCATGTTGGGAGATGGCTTGTGGAGGGGCTGGAGAGCTGGCTCAGCCATCAAGAGCACTGGCTGCCCTTCCCGAGGACCCAGGTTCGAGTCCCGGCACCATTTAGCAGTTCATCACCATCTGTGACTCCAGTTCCAGGGGCTCAAAGGACGGAAAGGATTCATGACATAAAGAAGATGGCTACCCAGGGGAACCACAAATGAGGAAGGCCCCCGGGGCTCCAGTCTGAGAGCGTGGCTGAGCTAGGCTATGCAGAGAGTCCCAGAGTGGTTGGGGTGGGCATGAAGAGCTGCGTGCCTCTGAGTCTTGAGATAGGCCTGCAGGTCCAACGAGCCACCCTCCACTGTGATTAGTCCAGAGGTTCAAATCCATTTTACTTTCTTTTCCCTTTCCTTTCCTTTTTTTTTTCTTTCTGAGATAGGGTCTTATGTAGCCCAGGTTGGCCACCAACCCAAAACATAACCAAGGATAGCCTTGAACTCTGGATGCTCCCAGCTCCAAGTGCTGCAATTACATGCCTGGCTTACATGGTGCTGGGGACTGGACCCAGGGCTTCCTGCATGCTAGCCAAATATTCTGCTAACTGAGCCACATCTGCAGCCCCCACCTGGCCCCTTTCTACTGCTGGTTTTGTTCTGAGGCAGGGTCTTGCTGTGTAGTCCAGGCTGACTTGGAACTTGGGACTGTCCCGCTCCATCTCCCGAGTACTGGATTTATAGGTATTTGCCATCAGCCCCTCCTCAAGCCTATTCCTTATACTCCTAGGACCTATCTTGGTTCAACCCCTGCCCCAGGGGGAGGAACAGAGTCTGGCCCACTACACACTCCATGCTCAGGCTGGAGGGGGAGTGCTGAGACAAGATGGAGCCCACGTCTGTCAGACAGCATCAGCTCTAAGAATTGCTAGGCAAACTGAACCTTTTTTTTTTTTTTAAATAAAGAGCAGAAGATGAGGTCTTGTAGGGGAAAAAAAAAACATAAACCAGCGAGACTGCTAGATAAGCCGTTCTCTTGTCTTGTCGGGTTTGTTTTAAGCAGTCCAGGCAGCAGGTTATGGAGTCTGCTTGTTTTAACTTCCTCTAAATATCTGGGGCACGGGAAATGTCTCTTGTCACCCACGCACAGGAGAGGTGCAGCGGCCAGCCAGAATCAGCCACCTGCATTCCTGTCCCTTACTTTAGGGAATTCCCTGCAACTGCAGGGACTGGGAATCAGCTGGCAGCCCCAAGCTCTGAGTCCTCTGACATGGCACCCTACGAAGGGTATCAAGGGATTGGGGTCACGGGGCCACCACTCTGCCCTTCGGTCATTCTGTCCCTTTCTCTCCATCCCATGCCTGCCCACGAAGAAGCTCCGTCTCCTCCACGTTCAGTGTCCCTAATCCAATTCCTCTCCGCGCCCCCTAGCTGGGAGGGAACATACTCCTGTCCTCTTCAGACCCTTCCGAGACAAAAGGATGAACGTTCCCACCCTCACCCCAAGCACTTACCCTGGCTCCCCAGCCCTCAGTACTTGGCTCCAGCTCCCAGCTCCCGCTTGTGGCTGGCGTCTGAGTCTCCGCAGGCCGGCTGGCCCCGTGGCCAGGCCAGGGCGGAGGATTGGCCCCCCTCCCTCTTTCCGCCCGCAGCCGCTGCCTAGGCAACGTTGCGCCGCCGCCGTCATGTGACCGATCCGTGGGTCCCGCCGCGGACCATGTGACCTGAGAACTGGGTGGGGACCTACCTCTCGTCCAAGATCTATGGGGTCCTCGCCCCAGCAATCATCCCCGTGGGACCCAGGTGGGTGGATCTGAGCGTGGGAGAGCGCCACTCCTAGCAGAGTATCACTAGGGGATGCCCAGCATCTGTTGTTGGCAGCATGGAGAGGTGGGGACAGGGCGAGAGCACTGCAGAGTGGCAAGAGGGGTGCAACGAAGGCTCAGCTCGGCGACATCCTGGTTTATCCAGGTTGTGCAGTGACACCATGCACAGAGAGCTACTGTGGTCACCCCTGTGGCTCTGGGTTCCAGCAAGACCGTGAGAACCATACAGTATCCCTGGAAGGCACATGCACTATTCTAAGCTCAGGCAGGCACTGTGTGGATGGTAGAGAAGGGTCGTTTGGATGCTGCGGTAGGGCACGCCCTTCCACGCCCTGCTGCAGCTCCCCTCCCTCCCACCCCCCCCCACCCCCCCTTTGCTGGTGAAGTCTGGGGTTTTACAACCGAGAAACTCAAACAGAAACGGTCTCAGCAGGAAGTGCACAGTAGGTAACTGAGAAACAAGAAGAGATCGCATCAGCGCCGCAGTGGGTGCTCCGTGGCCCCTCAGAGTGCTTCCTATTTGCCTGGTAGGCTGCTGCTGCGCGCTCTACATAGGACTTTTCCATCTGCCGCAATAGCACTGGACTGTGACACATTTACCCAGAGGAACGAAAAATTCCACTCATGTCCAAGTTTCCTGACTACTGAGAGAGTTGAGAGGTTGTTGACATCAGTTTCCAACTCGAGTCCCTGAGCCCAGGCACTTAGGACGGGAAAACCGATGCCTCCCTCCTGGTGGCACGCCACCGCATGCCCTCTGCTACTGCCCCAGCTCCGCTTGTTTTTCTCAAGGCAACTGCCAGGCGACTTGCAGACCTGAAGTTGGAGCAAATGAAAACAGGAAGGAGACATATGGTAAGCTCCAGCCATTGCATCATGGATGACATTCTTTTGACAAGGGGTTTTTGCTCATTGTGGTTGTTGGGAACCCTGGCTTTGGAGTAGGGCTTTTCAGTGCCAGGCAGCAGGGCTCCTCCACCGCCAACACAATCATCTGGCATGCCTGGGCAAAACTGAAATGTAAGCGCTGTAATTACCAGTCCTCCTAGGAGCCATTCTGCTAACCAAACACGGGCAACAGCCCTTAAAGTTGTTTGGTTTACTTTGTCCACCGAATGAAGGAAGCCACGCTGTCATTATGAAAGGAGAGCCCAGCCCCTGGCAGTTGAAGGGTTCCCCATTTCAGGGTCCCCGGGGAGCTGATGGAGGTTACACAGAAGGAAGAGGGTTCAGGTCCGGATGCAGGGGCTCTTCTCAGGGCGTTGCATTGCTATCTGGGCTGTCTGCAAACTGTCGGTTTGTCTTGGCAAGTTACTTCCTTTACTTAAAAAAAAAATTTAATTACATTTTGTTTATTTAGGGGTGGTGGTGTGCGCCATGAGGCACACGTGGAGGTCAGAGGACAGCTGTGGGAATCAGTTCTCTCCTTTTACATTTGAACTCAGGGGTCAGGCTTGTCAGCTAGTGCTGTTTACCCACTGAGTCATCCTGCTGGCTCCTATACTTTTTCTAAAGCCTTAGCCAGCCTGTCTTTGAACACCGATTCTTGGACACATACAATGAAGGTATACAGCATATTCTCTCTCAATCAATGAATCCTGTTCCTTGCTTTTCTATGAATCCTAGGTCTTGTCACACAGCATGGTCTCAGCGTTTGTGTGACCAGCACTGGCCCCTCTCTCTGTCCCCTGCACTCATAGCCTACCTGATGTGTCCCACTATCACAGTCTACTGGAAAAATTTACTACCAAACATCCTAATATAGTGGTCAGACTTCTGCATTTTAGGAAAACGCCTGGGGCTACATTATAAAGACAAGCTGTTTATTCCGGTTTACACTTGTGGAGACAGAGGCTCTAGCAGCATGGTGGGAGCCCCCTGGACTGCCTCATGTGGTAGAGGTGTGTACCCATCACACCACACGGTGGTCTCTCTTCTCCTCATAAAGCCACCAGGGTTCAACTGCAGTGACCCCACACTAATGACCCAATCACTTCCCAAAGGCCCCACCCCTGAACACAGGTAGTTAAGTTCCCGCCCTCATAACGCTATTAGGATTTGGGAGGTTAGACTGCTTAGATGGCGGGGGGGGGGGCAGCAAATCATACTACCTACTCTGACCTTTCTTACTCACTTTACAGTCCCACCAACCCCCTTCCTGGGTCTTCCTAAGACCCATCCTTCTGCCTTCCCTCCTGGTTAGAGACGGTCCAGCCTTCTCCCCAGCAGGTCCTTCAGAATGAGAAGGTATCTCAGTGGTATCACTTGGGGTTTTTGTTTTTTGAGACAGGCTCTCTCATGTAGCCCAGGCTAGCCTCAAACTTGCTATGTAGTTAAAGTATTTGATTTTGAATGCCTCACCTTCTACCCTTCTACTTCTCAAGGGTCAGGCATATAGGCGTGCCCTGCCACCACTGATGGAACCCCGGGCTTCAAGTAGGCATTCTACCAAATAAATCACCCCTAAGATCGTTATTGTTCTCGCCTATTTTTTTTTTTTTGGTTTTTCGAGACAGGGTTTCTCTGTGGTTTTGGAGCCTGTCCTGGAACTAGCTCTTGTAGACCAGGCTGGTCTCGAACTCACAGAGATCCGCCTGCCTCTGCCTCCCGAGTGCTGGGATTAAAGGCCTGCGCCACCACCGCCCGGCTCGCCTATTTTTTTTTTTAAGACAAGGTTTCTCTGTGTAACAGTCCTGGCTGTCCTGAACTCACTCTGTCACAGAGATCCACCTGCCTCTGCCTCCCAAGTGCTGGGATTAAAGGTGTGTGCCACCACCGCCCAGCTTTAAATTTTTTTTAATTTTATGCATATGGTGCTCTATCTGCATGTAAACCTGTATGTCAGAAGAGGACATCAAATCCCATTATAGATGGCTGTGAGTCACCAGGTGGTTGCTAGGAACTGAACTCAGGACTTCTGGAAGAACAGTCAGTGCTCTTAACCACTGAGCCATCTCTCCAGCCTTGGATTTATTTTTAATTTTGTGTGTGTTCTCTCCCTCTCTCATGCGCATGTGTGAGGGTGCCTGAAGAGGAAGTTGGATCCCTGGAGCCGGAGTTGCAGGTGGCTGGTTGTGAGCTGCCTGATGTGGTGCGAGGACTCAAACGCCAGCCTCTATAAGGGCAGCAACTGCTCACAGCCACTGAGCCGTCTCTCCAGTCCCTGTGAGACCCACTTTATATCATTCTGGACTCTTGTCCTCCCCAGCCTCCCCAGTGCCTCTGTCCCTGGACTCCCCCAATTGCCCTGCCCCTAAGTCAGGACGCTGACCCCTCTGGGGGCATCACTGCCAGGGCCTTCTCCTAACCTCCTTCCAGTCCACATTCCATGGTGAAAGATCCCCTTGAGAGGCCCTCGAAGCCCCCAGCATCCGGTCTCCACCATACCCCAGCCTCTCACTGGCTCTGGAATTCAGGGTTGAACACTTGCTTGGCTTTCAGTAAACATTTACTACAGTGTATGGAACGAGGAAGCTGAAAAGGGCCTCTCTGGACTCCCTCCAGGCTGATTTCTAAGAGTGTTCTCTTTATGGAAATACATGCTAATATATGGTAATTACAGCTCCTTTAGTGGAGGACGCCAGAGAGTAAACAGAAATTAAGTTCCAAAGGGGAAAAAGAAAGAGTCTGCTTGGTTCTTGGGCCAGGAGGGAAAGCAGTTTCTACATAACCTCCTTCTGTGCTGCCTTGGGAAGCAGCCAAGGCCCTGGTCCTGCAGAGCCAGGCTTGGATCTCCAAGTCCCAGAAGTGCCGTTCCTCCTGTTAGGGCTGGAGAGATGGCTCAGTGATTAAAACCATTTGCTGTTCTTCCAGAGGACATGACTCTGTTCCCAACACCCACATGGTGGCTCACAACCATTTGTAACTCCAGTTCCAGGGGACCCAATGCCCTCTTCTGGCTCCACAGGCACCAGAGGATGTGGTGCACGTACATACATGAAGGTGAAACATACATTAAAAAAAAAAAAAAACCTAAAAAAATTTTTGACACAATTTAGAATCACCAGGGAAGTCTCAATGAGGGACTGTCTACTTTGGGTTGGCTTGTAGGCATATATATGGGAAACCTTTTTTTCTTTAGCCCTGGCTATCCTAGAACTCCTTCTGTAGACTAGGTTGGCCTCAAACTCAGAGATCCGCCTGCCACTGTCTCCCCAGTGCAAGGATTAAAGGCATGCGCTACTACTGCCCAGGCCAAGGCAATTTATTTGTATTTTTTAAAAATATTTATTTATTTATTATGTATACAATATTCTTTCTGCATGTATGCCTGAAGGACAGAAGAGGGCACCAGACCTCATTACAGATGGTTGTGAGCCACCATGTGATTGCTGGGAATTGAACTCAGGACCTTTGGAAGAGCAGGCAATGCTCTTAACCACTGAGCCATCTCTCCAGCCCCCAATTTATTTGTTTTTTGAGACAGAGTTTCTCTGTATAGCACTGGCTGTCCTGGCGCTCACTCTGTAGACCAGGCTGGCCTTGAACTCAGAGATCTGCCTGCCTCTGTCTCCAAAGTGCTAGGGTTAAAGGCATCCCACAAATGGAAGCAGACAGAGAGCAGACAGGGGGAATGGTGTGGGCTTTGAAACCTCAGAGCCCATCCCAGGAACACAATTCCAACAAGGCCACACCTTGAATATATGAGCCTATGGGGGTCAAACCATGTGTTATGCTTGCCTGAATGTATGTGTGTCTGTGCCATACTTCAGACACCAGAAGGTGGCATAGGATTCCCTGCAACTACAGTCACAGACAGTTGTGAGCCAACATGTAGGTGCTGGAAAATTGAACCCAGGTCCTCGGAAAGAGAAGCCACTGCTCTTAGATGTTGAGCCTTCTCTCTAGCCCCAACTGTCTTAAGTTAACTGACGTGGGAAGCTCCAGCCCACTGTGAGCGGATCATTCCCTAGGCAAGGGGCCACCGAACTGTTAAGAGTGGAGAAACTGAGCTCAGCACGAGTGAGAGGCAGGCATTCATTTCTCTCTGCTCTTGACTGCAGTGTGAAGGGATAGCTCTCTGCAGTTCCTGCCCTGACTTCCCCAGTGATGGTTCGTAACAGAATTGTAAGCCATGTCTTACAACACTTCCATGTCTAAGTTGGTCTTTTAATCAGGCTTTTAAAAAATATCATAGTATCAGAAATAAAATTAAAATACTCCATTAAATCAATTTGACAATATCTCTAAAAGATTAAGGCTGTAAACAGGTAAATTTAAAATACTCATGGCTCTCTGCAGGGTAGGTGGAGCATGTCTTTAACCCCAGCATTTGGGAGGTGGATTTCTATGAGTTTGAGGATAACCTGGTCACATAGTGAGTTCTAGGCCAGTCTGGGGTACACAGTGAGACCGTGTGGTGGTCTGAATGAAACAGCCTCCACAGGCTCACAGGGAGGTGAGGTGTAGCCTTGCTGGAGGAAGTGTGTCACTAGGGGGTGGGCTTTGAGGTTTCAGAAACTCAAGTCAGGCCTATTGGCTCACTGTCTCTTCCTGCTGATCCAGATGTAGAACTCAAAGCTCCCTCTTCAACACCATGTCTGTCTGTATACCACCATGCTTCCTGCCATGACAATAATGGGCTAAACCTCTTAACTCTACGCCAGTCCCCATTAAATGTTTTCTTTATAAGAGTTGCTGTGGCCATGGTGTCTCTTCACAGCAAGAGAACACTAAGACAGACTCTGTCACAATAAAATAAAACAAAATAAAATAAAAATAAGTTTAAAGAAAGAAAAAAAGATACTTGTTAAAATTCAGCGTTTCTCAAGATGGGAAGAAATCACCCAAGACTCCTGCTCAAATGCCCTCTCTGGCCAGCCCAATTCTCCTGATTACCAGACCCTCCTCCATTTCCCATGCCCTTATGATTAGAACGGTAATGAATCAAAAATTTGAGGCTATCACTGGGGAGCCTACATATTTATTAGCTTTTTTTCTAAGACAAGGTCTCATATAGTCCATGCTGGCCCCGACTTGGAACTCCTGATTTCCCTGCCTCCACCTCTCAAGAGCTGGGATTCCAAGCTTGCAGAGGCTAGTGGTCACCTTCCTCTGTGTGCATTCGGGGTCTGGCAGCAGGCTCCTTTACCCACTGAGCCATTGCAATAGATCTGGAAACTCCATCTTTGCTGCACACGCATTTCAACTGTCGGGCCTGCAAACAGACAGGCATCCCGACACATTCGTGTACCAAGCTTGAAGAAGTTACCTCTGGCTTTCAGTCTCTGTGATTTCCTTGTTTCCCAGTTACTATCACACGCCGACCTTCCTGCTAGCACTATGGATTCACAGTCCGGTACCTGAAAAGCTAAGGGTTTGAGACTGGAGGGAAGCCACTGGAGACTGAGTATGTGAAACCGCTCTTTCTGATGGGAGGACTGGCAGGTGGTCGGAGGCCATGTCAGCCCCATCAGGGTGGAGGTGCTAGAGGTGTGGGTGGGGACATGAGGCATAGGTCAGGACCAGGTGACCCTGCTCCCCAAGCTAGTATGTGCATGGCGGTGCAGCTTCCCTCCATGGGAAGAGGAGAACATGCCGAAGCCGAGAATCTTTTTCTTTTACAGTAGGATTTACATGTCACACACTCCTGGGACACCATTAAGTAATCACCGAACACACGTGTGTGTGGCTCTTAGTGGGGATGAGACCCCAGACTCAGAATGTACCAGTTTACTTGACACTCAAAGCAAGACAGGCTCTCTTGGGGCCTGGTGTGGACAGAGGACAGTAGGGTCACCCTACTTTCTGGGGCTTGAGCAAGGAAGACAATACAGGAAGCAAGCAGGCACTGTCAGCAATGCTGATTGTACAGGACTGTGGACAACCTGGCAAGGAAGAGCCAGAGGACACCAACATGGGCGAGGGGAAGGCACAAGGACACCGACATGAACATGGGTGAGGGGAAGGCGCGTCCTTGTTTGTTTCTCTGATGCTGTTCTAAAGCCCTGACCTAAAGCAACCTGGGGAAGAATGGGTTTATTTGGCTCACAGCTCACACACAGTCCATCAAGGGAAACCGAGGCAGGAATTGAAGCAGAGACCAAGGAGGGTTGCTGCTTACAGCTCATTCAGCTTCTCTCCTTATACAGCCCCCCTTGCCCAGGGATGGTATCACCCAGAGTTGCCCACAGTGGACTAAGCCCTTCCATGTCAATCCTCAGTCAAGAAAATGCCCCACAGGGGGCTGGAGAGATGGCTCAGTGGTTAAGAGCACTGACTGCTCTTCCAGAGGTCCTGAGTTCAATTCCCAGCAACCACATGGTGGCTCACAGCCATCTGTAATGAGATCTGGTGCCCTCTTCTGGCATGCAAGCATACATGGAAGGAATGTTGTATACATAATAAATAAAACTTTAAAAAAAAAAGTAAAAAAAAAAAAAAAAAAAAAAAAAAAGAAAATGCCCCACAGATGCGTCCCCAGGCCAATCTGTGGGAGGCAGTTCCCCAATTCAGCTCCTCCTCCAAGTTGACACATTCTATTCCAGAGTGAAATCCAGGACGCTGGCTCTTAGGAACACTACACAGCATCCTAATACGACACCTGGGGAGATCTCTTAAACCACAGTCTCACCCAGAGAACCAAAAGGCACAGAACACTAGCCACTAGACAGACTGACTACACGAGCTGAAAGAAGGAATGGGGCCGAGTCCTTCAGCCTCATCTGGGAACGCGGTGACAGGCCACTAGAACTTTCTGACACTGGATGGAAACGACTGTAAAAGCACTGCGAGGACAGGTTTGTGTGTTACAGATTTTGATGAATAGCCAATTCACAAAAGGGACTCATGAATAATGAGTGTCGGCTCCACTCAATACACTTTTTATGTATGTATGTGTATCGCATGCACATCGAGTGCTCATCGAGGTCAGAAGGCACTGCCAGATCCTCAGGAACTGGAGTTAATGCATGGTTGCAAGCTACTGTTTGGGTGCAGGGGGCCAAAGGCAGGTCCTCTGCAAGAGCAATTAGTGCTATTAATATTAACTGCTTAGCCCTCTCTCCAGCCCCTTACTCAATTCTGCTCTATGAGGGCTGAGGAGATGGCTCAACGAGCAGCATAAGGACCTGAGTTCAAATCCCCACACCCACTAAAAAGCTGTAACCCTAGCGCTGTGGAGGTCAGAGAAGAGGACTGCTGGGGCCTGTCAGCCACCAGCCTCATTCCAGGCTTAGAGACCCCGTCTCAGGGGAACAGGGGTAACATGACAGGGATGCTCTTTGGTCTCTAGAGTGCGCACAGGTTCATGAACCACATGCCATCACTCATACAAAGGAGGGCTGTACATCCTCGGCCCTGGCAGTACCAGGCACCCTCCCCTTCTAAAGTGGTGCTACAGACGACACTCCCCAGGGCTGCACATCAACAACAGTCCCAGCCATACCGGCTGGCTCAACCCCAGCTCCACCATTTGTAACAAGAGAAACTGTATTTGGGAAGTTCCATGAGAAATCTAATGGAAGAAGGGTAAAGAACATTCTATTCTAAATGACTAGGCTGTCACACAGAGTGCTCAGCACATCTGTCATCAGAGTGTAGGTAAATCAGGATCTTAAGAGACAAGGTTTGTTCCTCCAGAGACCAGGACAAGAGGGCTTAGCTTCCCACAGCAGAAGAGATAGGTGTTTGGGGTGAGATGGCCACACTCACCAGGCTTTCTGAGACAATTATGTTATATACGGCCTGGGGTTCACTGCCCTCAACAAGCACATGACAGCACAATCCTCCTCTCTGTGGCTTTGGGGGCAGCTGACAGTATCAGCCACCCGCCTCAGTGACGCCATCTCCCCAAACAAACAACAGTCCTAAGATAGACAGAGAGTCTGCTAAACTAGAGAACTGATAACCCCTTAGCCAGAAAGGTCTCCGCAGACGCTTCCTCCTTAGCAGACAGCCTGCAGTCCTTTTGTTTAGTCATCCCAAGCTGCTGGACACAGGTGCTGAGTGCAGCTTGAGGCCAGGCAAACTGGCAGAGGCAGGAAGGGACTTGTCCCCGGCTCTGAGGCAGCAGATGGAAAGACTTTTAGGCCCAGCCCTCCTCACTCAGCAGTCCTCATCCAGCAGAGCAAAAGCCCATGAGCCTGACACAGATGGGTAAAGGGAGAATTAAAAGCAAATCACAAACCCACAAGGCTAGTCCTGACACACCTGAAGATCGCCTGTAACTCAATGTGCTGGAGGGACAGGGGCCAGACGTCACATGGCTCAGAATGGGCACAGGGCATCTGTGCCACTGCAGTAAAAGAAGGGAAGAGGGGCCATTTCCTTCAGAGGCACAGCCACTGGGAAGGTTCCCATGTTTTGGTAAATAACTGACCACCCAAGCTCATTCAGGCGACCTTAACGCATGCCATGCCAAAAACAAGACACGAAAGCAGGAGGGGAGTCACGTCTGCTGGGGAAAGGACCCCGTGGGGGTAGGCTAAGAGAACGGAGTAAACACGATCAAAGTACATCACAAACATGTAGGAGCTATCAAAGAACAGCAACAAAAGTCAAAAGTAGAAGACATTCTTAGTTTCCCTTTCACTCAACATGCTACTAACATCCACAGAAGGCACACGGCACACTGGGGAACTGGAGACACTCCAGACACAGAGCCACGCTCTACTAGAAACTGCCCGTCACCCCACTGGCCTGATAATGGCTGAGGACCAAGGCAGTCCTGGGTCACCTCCCCCCTCCCTGACACGGTGTTGGTTGCATTCTGGACCTGTACACACAGCAGGTCTGGACCACAGCCACTCAAAGACACTCAGTGGGAGGACTGACAGGAGGGTTTTCCATCCCGAAGAGCTCACCTCTCCAGTCCCTCTGGGTTTAGATCTCCTGACTTGGGGTGGGAGGAAGGCTTTGGCCAGTACCTGTCCTGTCTCCCATGTCTCTGGTCACCCCCTGCTTTCTTTCATCACCTGTCTTCCTGGAGCCCCTCTCCTGCCCAGCCTCCTACTGAGAGCCCTGGTCAGCTCATACATGTTCTGAGAGCTGCTGGGCGGGCACAGTTCTTCAGTGCTGAAGTCTGCTGTTCCATTAGGGACAGGGCAGGGCACCCAAATGGTAGGTGTGGAAGGGAGCCTGCAAAAGAGGACCCACCAAATCCCAAGGTCCAGTCTCTGCGTCACTTCAGTTTCTCTGAGGCTCTGGTAATTAACATCTCGAACACGTGGACAAAACCTACAGGTGTTCTGCTCTTTACTAAATAAATATTCCCTTCACAGAAACCAGCCCAGAGCTCATCACTGTTTAAGCAGAAAGAAACAGGCACCAAGGGGAAGGTGAGGAACTCCCCTTCAGCAAGAGCAGGGCGGGACGCAGCAGGCAATCTTCACACGTCTAGGGGATGGCTCCTCTGCTCCCTAGGCAAGCAGCGGTGCAGAAGGCTCCTGCCTTCTCCCAACACAGCCAGACTGGCAGATGGGCCACAACCTCTCTCCTTTCTGAGGATGGTCAGAGAATGAGCTGGGCTCACGTCCTCATCGCCCCATGATGACGCTGGGTTCCTCTTCCTCCTCCTCTGTCCCAGATGCCTCCTCAGAGCTGCTGGCACGCTGTTCTTGGCACTGATTGGGTTCTGTACCAACACAACATTCAAACCATAAGCAGACAGATCTGATGGATGCAGGGTTAAGTAAGGGAATGTCTTGACTGCACTTCTAATTCCAGCTCTTCAAACATGGAGGCAGATAAAAGTCAAGGACATCCTCAGCTACATAGTGAGTTTAAGGTTAGCCTGGGTAGCAAACCCTGTCTCAAAAAGAGGAGGAGAGCAGCTGAGGGTATACTTGTTCCCAGGCAGAAACAGCCAGGAGTCAGAGGTGGCCACTGTGTGGAAGGTCTACCACAAAAGCAATCTGCATTGCTCTGAGAGCGGCACCTCAGGCTCACCAAAAAGATCTGGCTGTACACACTAGAACCGGACACCCCAAGTCAGGCCTGCTGAGTATATGGCCCCCACTGTCTACATCACCACCAAAATAGGGTACCCTGAGAGATACCCAGGTGTTTCACATCTCCTACTGGGCTACCAAACTCCCCTGCCTGAGCCTCGATTCTCAATGAAGACCGCAAGAGGATCTTAAAAACCAATACAAACAAAAGCCCACTGAAACAAGGGGCTGTGCCCACAACAGCCATGCCAGCCTCCTGGCTCTCCTCAAACACTGCCCAGGGACCCCTCTCCTGTTGCCCTATGGCATATTCTAATACTGCTTTAGCACTGTGGCACAGCTAAGCACAGAGACATCTTGTCCCCAGCCCCCCCCCCTCCTGTCCTGAGAGCAGGGGAGTGGGCGGGAGCTGGCTGCAAAGAGGCGGGGGAGGTCTCAGCACAGGGCCCAGCTGACTCACCAGGGACTTTTCAGGCAGTGAAACTACTTTGTATATTTTCTGGCAGACTCACAATACTACGCACTAGACAGAATACATGCACTGGGGCTGGAGAGAGGGTATTGTCCAAAGCCCTGGATGCTGTTGCAGAGAACGGAAGTTGGGTTTCCAGCATTCACATGGTGGCTCATAATCATCAGTAACTAGTTCCAGGGGACCTGACACACTCTTTAGACCTCTGCAGGCACCAGGCACACATGTGATACACATATATAAACACAGGCAAAACACACATAAAATTAAAAACTCTAAAAAAAGAAAAAAATTAACTCCAAATCCAGTATATCTGATGGTTTCCCCTGGCCTTTATGGGAGCTATACATACCTGCAGATATATATAAATTAAAACATACATCTTTAAAGTCACTTAGGTCAGGGGTTAGGATGGAATGCAGAGTCCAACTGACTTATAAATGCATCTCTGTGAAGGGTGGGGTGGTGCTGAGCAGCACCGCTGGAAACACGTGGAGTCTACAGCTACAGGCACAGGCCCCTGTGCTCTGGTGTAAGTAGCTATGACCCACAGGGAAGCAGTAACTCTCCACACGTGCGGAAGTGAACAGGGTGACGAATAAGGGATAGTACAGTGGACAAAGCTGGAATGACCGCTGACGATGGAGAAAAGCCGGGTATGTCGGGACTCATGATGAACTTACTGTGGACAGATGGTCGTGTTCAGGCATTGCTCAGGACCCCCCCCCCCCCACACACACACATGCTGCACAGCGATCTCTACCAACTGACAGACTATATGGTGTGATGGAGGGCCCACCAGATAGCATCACTTAGTGTCACAGGCACCGATGGGCATACAGTCTAGGACACTTGCAGAGCAGAACTGCCCTCCACTGCTTTGTCTACCAGGCACCCCCATGATCTTGCTTTCTAACACTAAGCCAACAAAAGAAAGCAGATGTCTTGGAGCAACACCCGAGGGTTGAGAGCAGGAAATCCTCCAGATGAGCCTGGAGTACTTTACAGTACCAGAAAGCAAGGAAGTGCTGAGAACTTGTGATAGGGAGGCCCGTGATGATGGGACCTCATCACCAGGACAACAGACGGTCCCAGCAACAAGGTACAGAAAGACTGGATCACACACAGGTTTGTCCTCACAGACAAACACTTCTGTAGACAGAGACCATCTCCTAAGTGGATGTCTGTAGATCTCTGCCTTCAGTCTGGAGGGGGCTGACTGCACCTCAATCCTTAGATATGGGCTGCACGTGGCAATTACCTTCCAAAAAGTAAATTATTCGGGGGAAGAGCAGCAAATTTATAGTGGGAAAAGCTGATAAACACTACCTCTGTGGTGTGGCCAACAGCAACATTAACAGCTGTAAGCTGGGATGTGGCTCCAGGTGCAGGGCTTGCCTAGCATAAGAGGCCATGCTTCCATCCCCAGCACCACAAAAACAAACAAGACCCCAACAACCACTGCCACAACACTGAATAGCAGTAGAGAGCCAGGTCAGTTGTCTACACTGTCCAGCCTGGACAGCAGGAGCAGGACGGCAGTGGACACCGTCCAGCAGCTCCAGTCCAATCACATAAAGAACACCAGTCAAATCTCAACTGTGAGATGTCATACAGATGCCAAGCCAAGTAAAGTCTGAGAAACTCTCAGTCAATGGAGCCCAAGGCCACATGATGACTGAACACGCTGTGGGCTCTGTGCTGAATTCTCAACAGGAAGAAGGGAGGGAATAAAAGGCGAGGACCCCGAGAAAGGAGGAAAGCTAGCTACCAACAGGAGGTAGACCAGGGTGTTAAACAGGGGAGACTGGGTACACGAGGACTCTATAACTTTCAGTGAATCTAGGTTGTAGGTGCAGCTCAGAGTAGAGTACTTGATTGGTACACACAAGTCCCTGGGTTCAAGCCTAGCAACACAAAACAAAGCATATTTAGAGAAAGCTGAAAAGCTGGGTGGCAGTAATGGTGCATGCCTTTAATCCCAGCATTCGGGAGGCAGAAGTCTACAGAGTGAGTTCCAGGACAGTCAGGGCTACAAAGACAAACCCTGTCACAAAACAAAAACAAAAACAAAAACAAAAAAAACCCCAAAAAAACAAACAGAAAAGAAAGAAGGCTGGAGGGACCAGAGAGATGATTCAGCAGCTAAGAGCATTTACTACTCTTCCAAACGGTCTGAATTCAGTGCCCAGAACCTGATGCGGCATATTCCTCTACACTGTGTGAAGATGTGTCACTGTGATTGGTTTAATACAGAGCTGAATGGCCAATAGCTAGGCAGGAGAGAATAAACTGGATTTCTGGTGTTGGGGGGGGGGGGTCTGGGAAGAAGAGAGGTGGGGATGCCAGGAGACTGAAGAAGTTGGACATATATACAGCACAGAGCAGAGATAATTAAGCCATGTGGTAGAATGTAGATTAATAGAGACAGCTTGATTTAAGTTATAAGAGCTAGTTGGGAAAAAAGCCCAAACTAAGGTCAAGCTTTCATAGTTACTATTAAGTCTCTGTATATACTGGGGAGCTGGTAGTTCTACAAAACAAAGTTACGGCTATCCTGGAACTCACTCTGTAGACCAGGCTGGCCTCAAACTCAAGATCTACTTACCTCTGCCTCCGAGTGCTGGGATCAAAGGTGTGCACCACCACTGTCCAGCTCTATTCGGAGATTTTATTCCGCTTATAGACATACCACTGGGTGAAACTGAAGACGACAGGGTTTTGGGTTTCTTTCCCTCAGATGGATTAGACAGGATAAGGAGGGGGGGAAACAAAAACAAAAACCTCCACCCCCAACCCTAGTACTATGGAACTGCAAGGCCATGGGAAACTGCCTATGACACAAAGTTCTGCGGTAACATTAGAACAGCCTGGTGTTAACATGAACAGGGCACATGTATGAAAAACTGAAAGCAGAAAATAAAAACACTAACGTAAGCTATTGTTTTTAGTAAGGATTATAGTCACTATCATTTTTCACTTTGTCCTATTCAATGTACCCTAACTTCCCAAGCAGGAAATACAATGGCTTCATGATCAAAGGGTACAAAGAGCCAGGCAGCTTTCCAGTCCATTACACTAAGTCTGTGGCTCTGTAGGTTGGTCCAAAGCACACATTAGGTACCATCTGGACACAGTGCCTCTAGTGAATATCTCTAACTCAAAGGGAATGCTGTGCCCTGCTGATTAGGGGACATCTGGCAGTGCCAGGAGATACTTTTAATGCAATGATCAGGAGGAAGCAGCTGCTTCTGATGTACTGGGTAGTGGATGAGCCCTCCAGACAAAGAGAAACACCCCCTGCCCCCACCACCGAGGCTGGGAAAGAGCTCTAGCTGTGTCCAGTAACAGGGGCCTTAAGCTCACTTCAGATTCTCTTCAAGGGCAGTGTGGTAGGGAAGGGAAACCCTGGTTAGGACACAGCACTGCAGAGCTCAGGGTCTCAGAAGGATCCAAACTGGCTCATGGCCAACCAGCTGCTCTCACTCAGACACAGGTCCCACACCGCAGGGCGATGACTGAGCTACTACACAGCACAGGCCGCAACCCTAGGCAGCTGCCCTTCCTGCTGCCAACCCAGCAGGAGCCTCATGGTGTGCTGGGGCCACCCTGTGGCACAGTTGGCACACTACATTAAATTCTATTCATTTCAACCAGGCAACTAGAAAATCTCACTCTTTCACAAAATGAGAAATGGGGAAATAGTCAAAGTGAGGGGAGAGGCATGGAGGCCACTGCTGATGTCCCCAGACCATATCTATGCTGTTCAACACAAAGTGCACACAAGCAGATATGTTCTGATATGCACGGGCGGGCCACACACCACACCAATGATAACACCTGTTCAGTCCAGCTGAGGAAGCCCTAGAACTTCTGAGCCTCCTGCTTCTACCTCCTGAGGGATAAAGATCTCATGGGGTCAGAGATGCCCAAAACCAAGCCAAGTTTTTGTGCAGTGCTGGGATGGAAGCCAGGTAAACACTAACCAACTCAGTGTACCCTGAGTCCAAGCATGGCTTTTTTTACAGACAAGGTCTCTAGCTGGCCAGAGACATGCTGGCTCACCAACCCCCATACCCCCATCACCCCCCCTCCCCGTCCCATCCCGTCCCTCAAGTGCTAGGAATAAAGACATGTGATATTACAGCCATTCCGAGCTTTACTTTTAATTTACTTATTTTTCTGAGGCAAGGTCTCACTATGCACCTCTGGCTGGACCAAAATTTACTATGTAGACCAGGCTGTCCTTGAACTCACAGAGGTGGGCTTGCCTTTGTCTCCTGAGTGCTCAGGTTAATGCTGTGTGCCACCATGCCTCACCTAAGTGCTCTCTTTACTGCCCTACAGTCACCACAACCATGTCCACACTACAAAGAACCCATTAACAACTTCCCATGGTCAGCCTCTCAAATCTGTACAACCATCACTGTGCTCTAAATGTGGTACTCTGAGAACCTCACACAGTGGAGTTTCCTCCTTTTGTCTGTGTGTATATCAGGGTCTCACTGTAGTTCACACTGGCCTTGATGCTGTACGGGGCTCCTTCTGACCACCATGGGGAGCCCATGAGTACACACACCACACACACATACACACCAGAATAAATAAAAACAAAGTAGCCATGTGCTATACAGTTCAGGCCCACTAGGTTCAAAGTAAGACCCTGACTAGCACACACAGCAACAGCAGTAACAACAACACACCACCACTACAACAACTACAACAGTCAGACTTGTATCTCCCTGACACTTCACAGTTTTACCAAAAGGATAGACCTCAGTATGCATGCTTCACCATGACTGTGCAGTTTTAACAGTGAGGTCCTTTATCTTAGCCACTGAACTCAAAAAAACTAACCAAGATTGGCCACTGGATGGCACTCTTGGGCCATACCTGGAGAACACAGCGAAGACTCGTAAGAACCACAATGCACGGGAGGGCCAGAACCTGTTTGCTGAACATAGCCAGGTTACTGACCCACTAGAGATAGAAACAAGACCACAGCCTTGAGAAATGTGATGATCTGGGGCTGAACGGCTGCGGAACCAGGCAGGACAGAAACTTCCGTTTACAGAGATGTCACTCGAAAAGCTCGGGATACACGAGAAGATGACTTGGCTTCTCAAGACGCAGGAAGCTCAACTGGTACAAGAAAATCAACACAAAGCCAGGCGGTGGTGGCGCACGCCTTTAATCCCAGCACTTGGGAGGCAGAGGCAGGCGGATCTCTGTGAGTTCGAGGCCAGCCTGGTCTACAAGAGCTAGTTCCAGGACAGGCTCCAAAACCACAGAGAAACCCTGTCTCGAAAAACCAAAAAAAAAAAAGAAAAGAAAAGAAAAAGAAAATCAACACAAGACAAGGCCTAACAGACCAGAGACAAAGACCCAAGTAGATTAGGGACCAAGACCCACGCAGACCTGGGACCAAGGCCCAGACTGACCAGGGGCCAAGGCCCAAAAAGACCAAGAATCAAGGCCCA
Organism: Microtus oregoni; assembly: GCF_018167655.1. Taxonomy (NCBI): domain Eukaryota; kingdom Metazoa; phylum Chordata; class Mammalia; order Rodentia; family Cricetidae; genus Microtus; species Microtus oregoni. The sequence goes on along the minus strand of NW_024543062.1, from coordinate 7,769,573 downwards.
GACAGACCAGGCACAGGAAGTGAGCAGCTATGTAGACTAGTGTTCTTATCATCTTGACACAAATCAGTCATCTGGGAAGAGGGAACTTCAAATGAGAAAATGCCTTAATTAAATTGGCCCATAGTCAAGTCTGGGGGGTATTTTCTTGACTAACGATTGATGTGGAAGGGTGGAGCCCACTGTGGGCAGTGTCATCCCTGGGCAGGCAGTCCTGGGGTCCGTAAGAAAGCAGACTGAGCAAGTATGGAGAGTGAGCCAGGAAGAAAGGCTCCTCCACAACCCCTGCGTCAGCTCTGACTTCCTCACGCTGGAGAAAACCCGAGCTGCCATTGCTCACGGTGTTTATGCAGCTGTAGAAAGCAAACCAAGACAGCATCTGGTTTAAACCTTTTCCAGAATGTAAGAGTGGCTGAGTCCTGAAATGAACAGGAAGGCAGTCAGGCATGGTGGCACTGGCACACTCTTTAGTCCTAACACTCAGGATCTCTGTGAGCTGAAAGCCAGCCTGGTCTATATAATGAGTTCCAGGAAAGTCAGGGCTACAGAGAGACCCTGCCTGAAAAATAACAAAAATTTAAAAAATGAATGGGATGGCAAAACTGCAACAAAGAATGGAAAACATGAATCGGAATCTAATGAAAGCTTTTATAGCTTCCCTATTACATCACTGAGACAAAATTCACAAGACAGGATCAACCACAAAACGGAGACGTCACGGGGAAGACAACCTGTGGGTGGACAATTAGGAACTATCCAAATGAACGGAACAAGTTGGGTTTTTTTCCTTACCCAGTTTGACAAAAAACATGCAAGCGTGAAGAAACACCTACGGCGGGGCATTCCCACGTCCTGTTTAAGACAGGACAGGTGTAATCACAGAACTTGGGAGGCAAAGGTAAAGAGGGTCAGAGAGCAAGGCCAGCCTGGGCTACATGAGACGCCGCCTCAAGCAAAACAAAATAACAAATAATAAACCCAAACCATGAGAGAGAGTGCTGGTAAGAAGGCTCCGTGGTGAAGGTTCTTGCTGTCAAGTTGGACAACCTCAGTTTGATCCCTGGACTCACATGGTAGAAGGGTGGGAACCAGGAGTCTCAGTTCAGAATCAGCCTTGGCTACATGGGAGACTAGGCGAAAGGTCAGTCAGTACAGGTGCCTGCCTTGCTAGCATGAGGACCTGAGTCTGGACCCAGCACCAATGGAAAGGGTAGGCATGGGAGTGTGTGCTTGGAATCCCAGCTCTAGGGAGACAGAGAAGGACGATCCCTGGGACTTGTCAGGCAGCCAGCCCAGGGAAATCAGTGAACTCCAGCTTTAGTGAGACTGTGTCACAACAATTCAGGTAAAGAGCAACTGAAGAGGAAACTGACATTGGTCTCAGGCTTCCATGTGCACATATGTACAAACACAGATGTGTGTATATATGTATGTACACGTAACTACAAAACAAAAGGGTTCCAAATGCTGAGACAGCCCTTCAATCCTTCCTCCTGGGGAAAAAAATGAGGCAAGATGGAGAACCACTGGAAGACAGTTGGTGGACAGCTGGAGGTACCTGAGGAGCAAGGCAGTGTGAGGACAGGGACAGAGGGAGTGACCCTAGTAACCAGGAATCCAGTAAGTTGCCCCAAAATCCTACTGTGAGCTTTCCTTTTTGCTTAAGTCAGTCTGGCTTTCTTTCTTTCTTTCTTTTAGGTTTTTAAGACAGGGTCTTTCTACAGAGCCCTGGCTGTCCTGGAATTCACTAAGTAGACCAGGCTGGCCTCGAACTCACAAAGATCTGCCTGCCTCTGGCTTCTGAGTGCTGGGATTAAAGGCGTGTACCACTATGCCTAGCTTAGTCATGTGGCTTTCTGACATGACACACACAGCTAACCATGAGTCTTCACAGTTTAGCAGCCACTGCCATTAGCGATGGTGACCAGCACTGAGAGAAATGTGGACACAGCTCACCTTCCTTCTGGTTCTTCTGCTCACGCTTCATCTTCTTTGCCATTAACTTCTTCTCTTTTAACTTCTGGCTACACATGGAAGACATACATGGTGGTTACCTTGGTGGGTGTTTTGGAAAAGCCTGTGATGAAGCTATCTTTATAGCAGTGCAAATGTCACAGTCACGGCTAGAGACGGCTCGACAGCTAGGACTGGAGCTCAGCTTCCAGCATCCATGTCAGGCAACTCACGACTGTCCGCAACTCCAGCTTCTCTTCCGGCCCCATGAGCACTCATATTTACATGCACAAACCCACACAGACACACGTGCCCTTTAAAAAAACGTGATTCTGCTAGCCTGTCACTGTCAACTGTTTTCACTGAAGTAAGTAGAGATCAAACTCTGAAACTCTGAGGAGTAGGCTGAGTGTAGTGACTTATAAAAGTAGTCCCAGAATTTTGGTGGGGCCAAGCAGAAAAACCAAGAGTTCAAGGCTGGCCTGGGGTACATAGTAAAAGTGCCTCAAAAACAAACAAACAAACAAACAACAACAACAAAAAACCTGACAGCCCCCCCCCCCCCCGCCCCAAAGTCACATGGGAAGATTGGTTAAAAGAGTCTCAAAAATAAAATGTTCAGCCGGGCGTTGGTGGTGCACGCCTTTAATCCCAGCACTCGGGAGGCAGAGGCAGGCGGATCTCTGTGAGTTCGAGGCCAGCCTGGTCTACAAGAGCTAGTTCCAGGACAGGAACCAAAAGATACGGAGAAACCCTGTCTCGAAAAATCCAAATAAATAAATAAATAAATAAATAAAATAAAATGTTCAAATGTAGAAAGGAAACTGAGCCAGGGAATCAGTGTTGAAGCCAGCCTAAGCAACACAGCAAGACTATCTCAAAAGGCAAACAAAACCAAAATGCAGAAATGTTGGGAGACATGGAAACCCACACAGTCACTAAAGTTCCGACAGTATCTTTGGGAGATCTGTAACAGGCTGAAGGACCATGAAGGACGTGTGGTTCCCAAGGTCTTATAAGAAACCATTCCTCTTAGTGCTGCTATCTCAGGGCTGGCCTTCCCAGAACCCCTAGAGGTTATACAAGTCAACCTCTGTTACCTGTTTTGAGGGTTTCTTCTTTATATTTTATTTTTATTCCTTACTTTTGTTTTTGAGTTTAGAGACAAGAAGATTTCTCTGTGTATTGCTGGCTGTCCCTGGAGCTCATTCTGTAGACCAGGCTACCCTTGAATTCAAAGATCTATCTGTCTCTTGAGTACTCTCTTTGAGTACTGGGAATAAAGGTGTGCACTACCACCACCCAGAGAGGGTTTATTTTTTTTAAGATTCATTTTATCAACTGGGCAGTGGTGGTGCACACCTTTAATCTCAGCACTTGAGAGGCAGAGGCAGGTGGATCTCTGTGAATTTGAGGCCAGTGTGGTCTACAGAATGAGTTCCAGGACAGCCAGAGCTACACAGAGAAATCTTGCCTTGAAAAAAGCCAACAACAATTCATTTATCAAGTGTGAAAGCCGGGCGATGGTGGCACAAGCCTTTAATCCCAGCACTCAGGAGGCAGAGGCAGGCGGATCGCTGTGAGTTCGAGACCAGCCTGGTCTACAAGAGCTAGTTCCAGGACAGGCTCCAAAACCACAGAGAAACACTGTCTCGAAAAAAAAAAAAAAAATTATCATGTGTGTCTCAGTGTGGGTATATGCACATAAGTGCAGTGTCTATGGAGGCTAGAAGAGGGCATCAGATCCTCTAGGGTTAGAGTCATAGGTGGTTGTGAGCTACCCAACATCACAGGTGTGGGAACTGAACTCCAGACCTTTGGAAGAACAGCAGGAGTTGTAAGCTTACAGAGCCGTCTAGTCAAACATTTGCATGAGGTGTTGTGAATGATGTGTGTGTGACTGGCATATGCGTGGAGGTCAGAAGACAATTTTATGTTTTTCGGGCCTCTATCCTGACAGGGTCTCTCTGTGTAGCCCTGGCTGTCCCGGCACTTGCTCTCAGGATCAGTCTGTTCTCAAACTCAGAGACCCACTGGACTCTGCCACTGGAGTGCAGGGGTTAAAGGTGTGAGCCACTAATGCCCAGCTTGAGGATAACTTTTAAGAACCACCATGTAGGTTCTAGGGCCTAAACTTTAGGCTTGGCAGCAAGCATCTGTACCTGCTAAGCCATATCACCAACCCTTTTGATTTTGTTTTGTGACAGTGTCTTTCTATTTGGCTCAGGCTGGTCTTGAACTCCTGCCCTGGCCTGAGCCTCTAAGGCCTTGGCTCACTCTCCAGCACCCGCTTCCCCACCTCCCGTCTGCAGACCACAATGATTGAAAGCTCTTACCGCTTTTTCCGGCGCTTTGCGGTCTGTTCCTCGGCGGCAATCTTATTCTTTTCCAGTCTCTTCTGAAACTCTGCATCCAGTTTTTGCTGAAAAACAAAACATGTCTTCACTCAGACCTACCTGGGCTGCACAGACTTTATTACCTACCATGAGGAAATGTAATAACTAAGAAAACCAAAATCCTGAGAACCTGACATTGAACACAAACCACTAATTACACCGACCACAATGAACCATATGAGACACTCAGCCCAGCAGAGAGGAAAGAGAGGAAGGAGGACAACGGTGTGGAAGCCCTGACCTGCTGTTCCACTACGTAACAAACGGCCTGTGGAGGGCAGGAAGGGGACTCTGGAGCCCTTTCATATACAGGGAAGACTCCTACACACCCCTCCCCCAGTGTGAACAGCTTGTCGAGTCTGATCCAGAGTCACCGGATTCCTTGGCTCACTAACCTTCTCAGCCATGGCATCCATGTAGTCCTGCCGCTGGTACTCTCTCCGCCGTAGGTGCCTATAAACGTGGAACTCTCCACTGCCAGCCCCGGCACTGGAACCTAAGGCCAGAACAGTCCAGAGTTGTAGATAAAATCAGTTAACCAGGCCTAGGGACAGAATACCATAGCAGAGCATTTGCCTGGCAAAAGGAGAGGAGGAATCCACTCACCAACATAAGCTGCACTTAACCCTGAGACTAAGGACAAGAACTCAAACTGAAGGTACTATATGTACTGGGACTTTCTACTTGTATTCCAACAAGGACAGGGTGTGGCACATCGTAGGTTTTATTAACGACGTGTATGAGGTCACTAGAAACCCCACTCTAAAACAGCAGTGGTGGCACACGTCTGTAATCTTGTACTCAGAGGCTGAGGCAGGAGGACCAGAGTTCAGGGTCAACTTAAGCTCCACATCAAACCCTCGGTTCAGAAGAAAACTTCTATATGACAGTAAGAGGAGAAGCAGACTGCGGCTCAACAACTGGCCATCCAGAAAGACTTACAGCGTCCCTCCATGATTTCACAAGTGACAGCTAGATCCCTAATAGCTGGAAAAATGCTTCCGATAAGAAGTGGGATACAAAAACATATGAATAACTATATAGAAATAGTCTATCTTAGACTTATGGTTTAAGCATGATGGCATGAGGGACAGAAGGAAGACAAATAGGTCATTGAGAGACGGGGAGCCACATCTTGATTATTTATCAGACTATGCAAAGAGCCTTGAGGTAAACTGAGGCACAGGGAGGGAGCACTTGCAAGTCAGCAACAAACCTGAGAAGCCAAGCCTTCTCTCCACCTTGGTTCCAGTATGTCCTTCTGTTTATATGTATAGTAGGTGCCTGTGTGTGCATGTGGGTGCCAGGAGAGGCCAGAAGAGGGCCGATCATTGTGCTGGCTAGATTTATGTCAACTTGACACAAGCTAGTCATCTGAAAGGAGGGGACCTTAATTAAGAAAATGCCTCCATAAAATCTGGTTGTGGGTAGTGTGATCTCTGGGCTGGTGGTCTTCGGTTCTCTAAGAAAGCAGGCTGGGCAACCATACTGGTAGGATGAGCCCAGTAAGCAGCACCCCTCCATGGCCTCTGCATCAGCTCCTGCTTCCAGGTTCCAACCCTACCTGAGCTCCTGTGCTGACTTCCTTCAGTGATGGACTACAATGTGGAAGTGTAAGCCAAACAAACCCTTTTCTTGCCAACTTGCTTATGGTCATGGTGTTTCATCACAGCAACAGAACTCTAGGACACTGACGAAAGCCTGTAATGCCTGCCAGTCCTTAGGAGGTCAAGGAGTCAAAGGAGGCTTCTGAGTTCAGACACAGCCTGGGCTACATAGTGAGACTCTATCTCAAAAAATAAACAAGCACCTTTAGCACAAAGCAAGCCTGGAAGATCTTCCTTGACTAGTTTGTCTGATCTTGTGGACCCCCTTCAGCCTTTACCAACTTTTTAAGGACTTTGAATAAAATGTTTAACCACAAGAAACAAAAATACCAAAGAATAACTGGGCAACCATTATCTAGTGTCAAACACAGCACTCCTTCACTGTAAAGACAAAAACAACTTCCTACCAAAGATCTAGCTGACAAGTAACAATAGTGTTCCCTATTCCCCTTAAAAATTACCCCCCCAGCCCGACACAGACAAAAGACAGTACCCATGACATCGCGGACAAACTCTGGAGGAGGCCGAGGAGCCCACTCGTTCATCTTCTCTGGAATTGGAACTGCTTTGTCCTGCAACAGTTAAACAGAATCGCATTTGTAAGCATACACTTGCGGAGGAAGTTGCCTCTCTTGGGACCTAACACAGATGAGCATGCTTCTCAAACCTGGAGTTGACTGCTTATCCTCTGTCCTGAGCTTACTTCATCCTGTAAACCATGGAGTCTAACATGGGCAAAAGCTCTCCCACACTACAGACGTTGAGAATCTAAGTCACTGAGAGGAAAGCCAACCTCTTCTTGGCGAAGATATGAGGCCTTCTCAGTTAGCTGTTTTTCTGAAGTTGGGTTGGAAGGTAAAGAGTGATGTGTTCCAAATTTGTTAGCCAATGCCTCTTCAATAACGGGTGCTATTTAGAGGGGTTGAGCACTTTTCCTAAGGCATAGATTCTTGGTTTTTGAGATAGATCTCACTATATAGCTGGCCAGAAACTCACTATGTAGACCAGGCTAGCCTGGAATTTGTAGCAGTCTTCTTTGTCCTACACCAGAGTGCTGGGATTATACAGGTGTGCCCAATCATGCCCAGCTTCTGCCGCTTTTGTTCTTATTGAAGTTAAAACAGAAAGAGCTGTGAAGCAACCTGGAATCTCGGTGCAGGAGTAGTTGGGGACCCAAGGCAGGGGAACCCCAAACTTGAGGACTGTCTATGCTACAGAGCCGATTCAGTTGGAGCGTGAATAAACGCGCAATTCCACAGTACCTCAAAAAGAAAATCTAAAAAAGGAGGGTATGGAGGGCTGAAGCTCGCCCTCCATGCAGCTGCGCTGTAGGACAAGGACAGCCACGAAGCTCACTCTCGACGGGGCAGCCTTCCCCGTGCCAGGCCTCCTCCAGGGGTACGGAGGGTACCGTTCCCGAGCCTGAAGGGGCGAGGGGGCTGGGCCTCGGCCGGGCCGCAGAGCCCACTCCGACTCACCGGGTTCTTCATGAGCCGCTCCAGCTTGAGCTTCTGCTCCTCGGCCGCATTCTTGGGGATGACGAGCGTCTGCGGCTCTTTCTTGGGCCTGGGCGGTCTCACGGCGGTGGCTGTAGGACTCGCCATAGCAGCTTTCTACTTCCTCGCAGGCGCCGCTGGCGCCCGCTCGTCTTGATGACGACAGAAGGGCGCGCCAGCTGCGCACGCGCACTCCCAGACCTGGGATGCTCTCCGGCGACGCGTGCGCACTCTCTCTCTCTACGGGGGGGGGGGGGGGGGGGGGTTCGGGGACGGTGTCATGAGCCTCGCCGGCTTGCTGAATATTCATGAGCGCGAGGCCAGGGTGGCTTAATTTTGACCTTAGCAGCGTAATTTCATTTCCTGTTTCAAAACAAATCAAGGCTGCGTGACTCTCACGTCCCTAAGGGAAGAGGCGGCCTTTCGTGATGAGTGGCTCGGCCCCAGGCGACCTCTCAGGTCCCCTAGGGCTTCGCGCTGCCTTCACGTGGCTCTCAGCACTTCTCTCCCGGTTTTGCTTGTCCCTGGGCTTTGTCTTGGAGAGCTATTTGATTTAGCTCCTCGCGTCTTTTTTTTTTTTCTTTTCCCCTTCTTGTGAGATGAGATAGTGTTTATAGGTAGCTCAGGTTGGCCTCGAACTCCTGAAAATCCTCTTGCCTTTGTAGAGACCGGTACAGGACACCCCAAAACCAAGTTCTCAGCACAAAGAGGATAATATTTGCCCCTGAGGGACAGAGGGCAGGGAATAAGAAACAAAGACAGGAGGCAGAGAGGGAGAAGGGGGAAAGGAATAAAGGAAAGGGGAGAGGGGTATTTGGGGGCCACCGCAACCACAAAAGACTGTTTCTGGATAGAGAGGAGACTGATGTGGCCCATAGGCAAATGGTGGTTTCTAAAGGAAAAAGAGAAACCCATGTTAGGATGGGGTGTTTTAATTTTAACTGGGCGTGTTAAGTAGGTGAGCCAAAGGGGACTTCTGACTGCTGGATTGTATGTAATACTTCTATAGTCAGTCTCAGGAGAAGGAAGAGGCCAAATAAGGGACTAGACATTGGTGGGCAGCTTTAGAAATGTAATCTAGTGAGTTTTAGCATGGCAGAGGGAATGGGGGTAAAGGGTAAGGCCTGCCAGAACCGTGTTTGCCATGCTTGCCTCCAGAATTCTGGGGTTAGAAGTATTAGCCTCTGTGTCTAGCCTCACACCCCATTTCTTATAATCTTTTTTCATAACACCACACTAAAACATAACTCCGGAGACAGATCTGACCGCCTTGGCCATTCTGAAAGCACAGCACTACCAGGCGAGGCTGAGTCTATGAGTTTTTCTTAGAATAAAGAAGCTGCCACTCCAGTCTAGGAGTTGGCCAGCAATTCACTTCAAAGTTTTCACGGGAAGGTGACCATACCTAATTTTACATAGCGTCTACGGTAATGGAAAATGACCGGGCTGGGGCTGTCCAGGGGCAGAGTGTTTTGCGGGTCATACGTGACGCACTGTATTAGCTCCAGATAATAAAAGGTGAGACAAGAACGGCAACAGTTGGTTTTTTTTTTCGAGACAGACTGGAACAAGTCCTTTCGAGAGACTTGTTATAATGAAAGGACCTCGAGAGTGTTAGACAGAATCGATACAATGTATGCAGTTCTTTTTTTTTTTGTTTTTTTTTTTTTTGTTTTTTCGAGACAGGGTTTCTCTGTGGCTTTGGAGCCTGTCCTGGAACTAGCTCTGTAGACCAGGCTGGCCTTGAACTCACAGAGATCCGCCTGCCTCTGCCTCCCGAGTGCTGGGATTAAAAGCGTGCGCCACCACCGCCCGGCCAATGTATGCAGTTCTGAACATGGTGGAGCCTTAGAGGGAATGAGAAGGTTCCCTTTGGAGTCTGGAGAGTCACTAAAACTGGGAATAAGAGAAAGATTGTGTGTGTGCGCGTGCGTGTGTAGGACTGCAGAGGAATCTCTTTCGAAAATAATATGGATTTTATTTTCCATGGATGCTCAGAGTCATCTTTCCCAGCAAGTCCCCCTGAGGAGTGACCAAATTCCCAGAACAAAGGAAGGATCTTCTCATTCTCCATAACCTTTCAGGGGCAGCAGAATGCTTAGCAGCATGTGATTTGACTCAGGACAGTGAACATGACAAAAGTCACAGAGGAGCAAGGTACCATAAATTAGGAGCTGCCAAGTCACAGCACCGACTGATCCTGAAATCTATACCAGAGCGAGCTGCTGGAGGCCTGCCTGACTCAGGCTACGGGTTAAGGTCTAAAGGTGCAGGCCTATATTCTAACACTCCTCAGTGCAAAAATAAATAAATAAATAAATAAAACCCCAAATCAAAATATCCAGCCGAGGACAGTAGCACACACCTGTAATCTTATATTTAGGAGGCAGAGGCAGGAGGATAGACAATTCAAGGCCAGCCAGGCTCTGTCTCAAAAATTAAGAAGAATGGTCACGATGGCAGACACCTTTAATCCCAGCACTCAGGTGGCAGAGGCAAGCAGATGTCTATGAGTTCAAGGCCAACCATCTCTATATATCAAGCTCAGTGGTAGAGCACTTGGCTAGAATCCACCAGTGTGGGGGGCCAGGGGCATTACTTATAGTGAGCATGCTTGCCTAGGATGTACAAGTCCCAGTGTCCAATCCCAATCCCTGTACTGTAAATAATAATATTGTTTAAAAATGTAATCAGGTTGCTGGTGGCACTCTGCCCTGGGGGAGGGGAAGCAGAGGAAAGGGAACTGTGGGCGCCTCTGGAGCTTCGGTTCCCGATGGAAGGATGGGGACCCCTGAAATGGCTCAGGCTTCTAGGCTCCTTCTAGCAAAACACATATTCCCAAGCTTCTCCCATTCTGTAGGCTGCCGGTTTGTCGTGTTGGCATTTACCAAAGAATGTGTACTCACACCACAAGGACATGTGCTCAGCTGTGTTCACAGTAGCCAGAGCCTAGAAACAACCTAGCTGCCCCTCAACCGAAGGATGGATGCTCAGCGGTAAAAAACAATGACATCTTGAAATTTGCAGGCAAATGGGCAGTACTAGAAAAAGCCATCCTGAGTGAGGGAACCCAGACCCAGAAAGACAAAAATAATATGTACCCACACTTAAGTAATTAATAGACATAAAGCAAAGGACAACCAGCCTGCAGGCCACAACCCCAGAGAACCTAGGTAACAAAGGGAACCTAAGACAGACAGACATGGGTTTGCCTAGGAAGAGGAAAAAAAAACAAACAAACAAGAATTCCTGAGTAAATTAGGACCATGGAGGGCAAGGGGGAGGCTGAGAGGGTAGGGAGGAGGGTGAAAGGGGAATGGAGAAAAATGTATAGCACATCCCATCCAAACAATTAAAATGAGAAAGATTTAATAAAAAATAAAAATAAAAAAGAAGTTAAAACTACTCAGTCTAGTTCTGTGAAGAATATCTTAACTCAGTCTCCACATAGGGAAAGACTTGGTTCAATTGGTGTACCTACAAGCTATGGGATTAGTTTGGCATTTTTCTAATACAGCTTCATATATGTGTCTTGGATTTTTAGTAAGAATTGAATTACAAAGTAATAGATGTAAAGTTTTTGAATTTATAAGCATCACTCGAGTCCTGTCAACTCTGTCAGTCACTTTGAGAGTAACCAAATTTGTATATGTGTGTGTTTGCATTCATGGTGTGCACAAGAATACTTGAATTCTTCTCCAATAAATGCTTTTATTCTTTTTTTTTTAATGTAAGCAGCAGCCAGGAGGTGGCAGTGCACACCTTTAATCCCAGAGCTTGTGAGGCAGAGGCAGGTGGATCTCTATGAATTCAATGCCGGCCTGGTCTACAGAGTGAGTTCCAGGACAACCAAGGCTACACGGAGAAACCCTATCTCGGGGGGGAAAAAAGGAAAGAAAGAAAAAAATGTAATCAGTGAATTGACCCCACTCCTTGATAATGTCTAGTCCTAAGGAAAGTACCTTACCTAAATTCTCCCCAAATCACCATCCAGAAGCCCAAACCCCTTAACAATCCTTCTTGAACCCTCTTCCTGAAAACAGCCGTAATCCCAATGCTCAACCACGGGTGTGGGGTGTGCACTTGGTGGTTTTCACAACTGTTGGGGCTCTTTTTTTGTTTGGTTTTGGTTTTGGTTTTCGAGACAGGGTTTCTCTGTGTAATAGCCCTGGCTGTCCCAGAACTTAATTTGTAGACCAGGCTGGCTTCGAACTCACAAAGATCTGCCTGCTTCTGCCTCCTGAGTGCTGTAATTAAACACATGTGCCACCACCCAGCTCCTCCTCCTCCTCCTCTTCTTCTTTAATGCTGATCAGACAGAGCAAAGACTAATGTCTGTTGTTCTCTTGCAACACTACAACTCCCAACATCCCTCTGGACTCCAGCGCACGCAAGCGCGGGACACATTTCCCAGAAGCCTTTGCATCCCCCGTTAAAAGCAAGGACAAGCCACGAGTTGGCCCCTTCCCTTCTTGTCCCTTTCCTTTTGCCCCTTCCTTTCACTTTTCCTAGTGTGTTTCCCCCTCCCATTAAAAGTGTACCACGTGCCGGGCGGTGGTGGCGCACGCCTTTAATCCCAGCACTTGGGAGGCAGAGGCAGGCGGATCTCTGTGAGTTCGAGACCAGCCTGGTCTACAAGAGCTAGTTCCAGGACAGGCTCCAAAACCACAGAGAAACCCTGTCTCGAAAAACCAAAAAAAAAAAAAAAAGTGTACCACGTGGGACCGCCGCGTGTCTGTGTCTTTCCTCATGTAACCCTCGTCTAACCCGCAGAAATTAAGAACAACAATGTCCATGGGAAGGCTGAGTGGGTCAGGGTAACAGACTCAAATCCAGTTGTTTGCCCTTTAATCTTTGAGGGTCTGAGTCATGACAGGCGTCATGGCGGATGGGATGAGATCCTGGATGGTCTGTTGTTGGGAGCTGTGAACCCCCAGATCCTGAATTTCTTGTTAACAACTTGTAATGCTTGCAGCTGCTCTGAGCAGGAGACCCTCAGGAGTTCCTGATGGCAGGAAAGTGGTTTCTGGTGGGTTTGGCTGGGGTGTGGCTATCAGCTAAGCATCCCTATACAAGCTGCCCTGGAACACAATAAAGGGGGCATTCTTGGGGAATTCAAGGATGACCCGTGCCTGTCTGTTGCCCGAGGCTCGCGAATGGTCCTGTAATGCAGGCGCCGCAATACAGAAGTAGTACCGCACTGTCACGTAGTACAGACGGGCGGTGCAGTCTGCTTACAAGGTGTCTTCTCAAGGCTGAAGCCAGATTTGAGATTCTGGTCCTTGGTGTGAGCCTACCTTTTTTCACCTTTGATTCTCCTCACAGGATTTGAACCCAGACCACATACTGCCACCAGAGGGCGACAAAGTGCCACCAGACACCGGCCCTGGACATCTAATCACAATGCTGCTTTGTCTTCCTGGCAGGAAACAGAGACTCCATCCCAGGGAGCAAGATCTACACCCCAGGAGACCAAGGCCTGTTGGTGCACACTTGTAATCCCAGCACTTGGGAAGCAGAGGCAAAGGGATCAGGAATTGAAGGCCAACCTCAGCTACAAAGTGAACTTCAGACCAGAATGGACTACAGAGACGCTGTCTCAAAACTGAAAGGCGGTGGAGTAGAGGGAGTCCTGTTCAGGCCTGGAAGGGAGGCTCGTGGTGGATGGAGGTGCCTGACGATGAGCAGTTCGCATGTGCTGGACTACAAGGTTCCTATGTCTCCAGGCCCTCCCTCCCTTCCAGGGCTTTCCACTCTGGGGCTGCCCAGCTATGCAGGGGCCATAAGAAGCGGCAGTGGTGCCTGTTACCGAGTAGGGACTATGCCATGCCGTCTAGAGAGACGTGAGATCTGTGCTGGATACCAAAACCGGAAGAGGTAGCTTTGGAACAATCAATGGAAAGAGTTGTGGTTTGTTTTGTTCTTTTGTTTTGTTTTTGTTCTTGTATTTTTGAGACAGGGTTTCTCTGTGTAATCCTGGCTGTCCTAGAACTTACTCTGTAGAGCAGACTGGCCTAGAACTCAGAGATCCAACTTCTGCATCTTCCTCTGCTGGGATTAAGGGCATGCAACACCACCAGCCAGCAAGAAAAAGTTGGTTTTTTTTTTTTTTTTTGGTTTTCTGAGACAAGGTTTCTTTTTATAAGAGTCCTGGCTGTCCTGAAACTCGCTCTGTAAATCAGGCTGACCTCAAACTCACAGAGATTCTCCTGCCTCTGCCTCCTGAGTCCTTGGACTAAAGGTGTGTGCCACGACTGCCCGGCAGGAAGAAGTATTTAAAACTGACCAGATACCGGGCTGTAGAGATTCGTGGTGGTTAAGATCATGGTTCCCAGCACCACATGGTAGGTCACACTGTAACTCCAGTTCCAGGGGATCCGGTTCCTTTTAAAAAAACGATTATTTTTCGAAAAAAAAAATATGTGTGTGAATGTTGCCCTACGTGTATGTGTGTGCATAATGGTTTGAAAAGAGGTTGGAAGAGGGTGTTGGAAGCCTTGGAATTGGATGCTTGCGAGCCGTCCTGTCGGTGCTTGGAATTGAACCCAGGTCCTGTGCAACAATGCTTTAAACTGCTGAGCCATCTTTCCAGCCCCCTGACTCCCTCTTCTGGCCTCGGAAGGTACAGGGCATGCACATGGTATGCAGATGGACATGTATGCAGACAAAAACATCTGTAGACACTTAAAACATGCTTTCTGGGCCAGCAAGAGGCACAGAGGGTAAAGGTGCATGCCGCCAAGCCTGAGGGCCTGAGTGCAATAACCTGGCCTCTGACCGCCACATGTGACTTCTTTCTTGGCCCCACCCCCACCCCCGAAGGGGGGCTTTTTTATTTTTAGATCCAAGGTTTCACGTGGCTCAAGCTGTTCTGGAACACCCTGTGTAGCCAAGGATGACCTTGAACTCCCAATCCTCTGGCCTTCTACCACCAAAGTGCTGGGATGACAAGCCTGAGCTACCAGCCTGGTCCGTGCCTACCTGTGACTGCACAGGGCTCTGTGCGTGCCTGGCAAGCACTCTGGCATCTGCGCTAATAGCCCCAGTTCCCTGGTCCAACCTTCTCATCAGCCCCTTCCAAATGGCCAGGCTTCTCTAGGAGTAGTAAAAATAAGTCTAATACAAAAAAAAAAAATTAACAAGGACCATAGAGTAGGACTTGGTGGTTCAGAGCTATAATCTCTGCTGCTATGGAGGCTGAGGCAGGAGGATCATGAGTTTGAAGCATGTGGTGGGAATGTCATTCAGTTATAGGTCACTTAGCATGTGCAAAGTTCTGACTTTGGTCCCAAGCAATACACACACACACACACACGTTTCCATGAATCTACATCTATATGTCAACTCACAATCTAGTTCCAGGGTATCTGACCCTTTTCTGATCCATAAACATATACGCAGGCAAAACAACTATACACATAAAACTTTAAAAATAGACATTTATTGTTCTCATTATGTGCCTCTCTGTGTGTCTGTGTGAGTGTATACACATCAGTGCAGATTCCAAGGGAGTCGCAGGTGTCAGATCCCCTGCAGCTGGAGTTGCCGGCAGCGGGAGTTGCGGGCAGCTGTGCACCTCCTGACTCGGGTCCTCCCCAAGAGCAGTCCGTGAGCTTCCCTGCTAAGTCACCTCCCCATCCCCTGGCTCTGTTCCTTATGTTCTAATAGCACAGGGTAATTCCATGCCTTGCCGCAAGCTTATGCCTCAGGTTCTACTTCCTCCATGGTAGTTGCCTTCATCTCCCCTCTCCCCTTTCTCAGTGTCCTGGGGCAAACACAAACCATTCGCATCTCTTCCATCGCCCTCTTGACATTCAGCTTCATGCAGGTCTCTCCCTGGGATAGGGCAAACAGCAGAAAGCAGGAAAGCAGAAGTTTACATGCTGTTGGAGAACTGTGAGTGGGGCCAGGGTGGGGCACCTCCTCTGCTCTATTGTTGGAGCTTTGAGGGCGTGTGTGTGTGTGTGTGTGTGTTTGTGTGTGTGTGTGTGTGAGCGCACGCGTGTTTCTTTGTGTGTATTTCTTTTTTGTTTTCGTTAGTACCAGGGGTTGAATCCAGAACCTAACACTTGTTATTCAAGAGCTCTACCCCTGAGCCACACCCCAGCCCCTCACTGGGGAATTCTAGGCAGGGGCTCTACCACTGAGCCACACCCCAACCCCTCACTGGGGGATAGGTTTAGGTATAGGCAAAGGGTGTGACTCAGTGGTAGAGCCCTTGCCTAGAGTCCCCAGGTGAGGGGCTGGGGGCATGGCTCAGATGTAGAGCACTTGTATACCACGTGCAAGGCCCTGGGTTCCATTCCAGCTGCAAAGAAAACAGACCCTAGTGCGTGATAAAGAGTCAAATCATAGAGTTTATACATGAACCCCGTGGACGAACCACCTCGTGTGCCCTCTCTTCTAGTGCACTCTGGCAGGCATATTCTGACCTGACGTGACGTCAGGATACCGCCTGACAGTTCATTGCCGTAGCCTTTGGTCTTCTTAGCTGTGGTGGTTTCTCAGCCTCTTTCCGATCGTGATGTCTTGGACAGTGTTGAGCAATACTGGCCGGAGGTTCGCAGTGCATCCCTAGGGTGTGTCTGAATGCTTTCTTTTCATTAGACTCTAGCACATTTGACGTTTTCATCTACGGCTGTCATTATTCCATCGGAGTCCAGACTGTTGCAGTTTTGGCTGGTAGGAGCCATTCAAACAGACCATTGTACCCTTAAAAAACAAACAGGCAAAAAAGCTGGGCAGTGGTGGTGCGTGCATTCAATCACAACACTTGGGAGGCAGAGGCAAGCGGATCTCTGTTAAGTTCAAAGCCACCCTGGTCTAGAGAGAATTCCAGGAGAGCCAAGGCTATATGGAGAGGCCCTGTCTCACAAAACAAAATACCAAACCAAACTAAACCAACAACCAAAAACAGCTTAAAAAAAGGAGGAGCCAGCAAGATAGCTTAATGGCTAAAGGACTTGGTGCCAAGACTGTTAAACTAAGTTTGATCCCAGGCTTTACACTGTGGGAGGAGTGACCGGACTTCTAAAAGTTGTCTCCTAGTGCAGTGACACACCCACACACACACCCACACACACACATGCATGCACACACGCATGCCCATTAAATGTAATTTTAAAAATTAAAAAAAAGAACCAAGTGGTGGTGGTGCGTGCCTTTAATCCCAGCACTCAGGAGGCAGAGGTAGGAGTTCAAGGCCAGCCTGGTCTACAGAATGAGTTCCAGGACTGTTTTCGTAGCTACTAAAAAACCCTGCCTCAAAAAAAGAAAAAAAGAAGAAAAGAAATGTAGAACAGTGCCAGGAGTAGCATGTTATTATAATCCCAGCCCTGGAAAGACCAAAACAGGAAGATCGGCAGTTCGAAACCAGCCTCAGCTATGTGAAATCTCCTGTCAAAGGCAAGCAAGCTGGGTGTGGTGACACGGCAGAAGCCTTTAATTCCATCACTGAAGAGGCAGAGGTAGGCATAGCTCTGTGAGTTTGTCCTGAGTTCCAGGACAGCTAAGGGTACATCGTGAGACCTTGTCTTTAAAAAGCAAAAACAAAACAAACCCAAAAAACCCAAGAACCACCCCCAAACAAACACCCAGCCAAATAAATAAAAGGTTGGAGACGTAGCTCAGCTGGTGACGTACTGGTCTAGTATGCGAAGGGTCCTGGTTTCGATTCCCCAGACATGGTGGCACGTAGCTATAATCCAAGCACTTGGGATATATAGGCAGGAGGATCGGTAGTTTACGATCTTTGTGCTGCATAGGAAGTTGAAGGCCAATCTATATGACACTCTATATTAAAGAGAGAGGATAGGAGGAGAAAGAGGGTTCATTTGACTTCATAGTTGAGGGGTTGGGAGGTCGTGAAGCCCCAAGTGATGAGGCTGTTGGCCGTTCCCCAAGGTGGACACAATGTCACAAGACATGGGGAATTTGTGTCCTCTGTCATTGTTTTTCAAATGTAGCTCAGGCTGGTCTGGAACTCCTGACGCTACCATCTCAGCCTCCAAGTGCTGGGGTTACGTGGGTGGGTGTGCCACCAGACCCAGCCCTGAGATTTGCTTGCGGTTCAGACTCATTCTGAGAGTGTCCACAGGCCCCACAGATTTGCCTGCTGCGGAGATAAACAGCTTCTTTTAGCTTCGGGCTGTTTGTTATTTAAATAAGGGCACAAGTAAGCCGCAACAGGAGGGTGAACAGGAAGAAGGAGAACCTGCACAAGGGGCCAGGACTGTGAGGCTGGCACTGGGGAGGTAGAACAGAACTCAGAAGTTCAAGGTCATCCCCAGAGACTTAGTGAGGTCAAGGTCAGTCTAAGCACCGAGTCTAAGCACCGAGTCTAAACGAGTCGAGGTGTGTGTGCGCGTGCGCGTGCGTGCGTGGGTGGATGGTGGGAGTTGCCCTTAGCCTTCCTGGAAGAAAGGAAAACCCTGGGAGGTTTTCTGCCTTCCGGGAAAAGTCAGGGCTCTCTACCTAGCCTCAGGCCTGCCATGTTTAAGCGCCGTCTGCAAAGGATATTGTAGAGACCAGCATGGTGGCCAGGGCGTGTCCGGGGAATCACTTTCTTTACAAGGGCTAAGACTTTTCTTCACTTCTCTTCCTTCCTGGCTGCAGTAGGGGCAGAAGGGAGGGTGCAGGAGGAGGTGTGAGATGGTACCTCCATTGCTCCCTTGGTCCCACTAAACGGTAGAGCTGACTTCCTTCCTCACTTGACTTTGTCTATCTGTTAGGGACGCCATGCTAGGTCTTTCTGAGGAACTTCTGGTGGTGGGACCCACAGAGAATTCTCAAGATAGCCTATTCTAATGCAGCTCTTCCTATGCCGAGTTTACAGGTGACTGTGGCTTTTTCAGACACGCGACAGAGAGCAGTCCTCCTCCTTGGCTACAGATGTGTCTGGATCTCCAACACAGCACAGGAGCTCTGCCTGCCGTACTGAAGTGGTTCAGCCTGACCACAGTATTTCTTCCTCTTCTGCAAGTGCTCATCTGTCTGTTGTATGGCATTGGATATGGAGCCCAGAGGCTTTATACGCAGTAGGCAAGGCTCCTAAGCAGAGCCACACCCAAGCCCCTCACTGGGGGATTCTAGGCAGGGGCTCTACCACTGAGCCACACCCCAGCCCCTCACTGGGGGTTCCAGGCAGGGGCTCTACTGCTGAGATACTTGCCTAGCCTTTGCCTTCTTTCACTCTCTTATGTATTAAAGGAAGCGGGGTGGTTGCTGGGGATGCCAGATCAGCCTAGATCCTTCCTGACAAGTGCCACACTTGTTGACTGGCTCTGTAACTTGTCATGGTAAAGTATTTTTCTCTCCATTTCTGTCCCTGCCCTCTTTGAGACAAGATCTTGATATATAGCTCAGGCTAGGCTGGAACATGAGACCCTTCAGTCTAGCCTCATGTGAGGACCGATTGGCCCAATGCGTGTATTTTAAACTGTCTTCTTGACGGCATCATTTACGATGAAAAATCTTTCTTATCTTTGTTCCCAACTAGCCCTATGATGTTTGCTTATTGGAGAGCAGTTCTCATAGAGTCCAGGCTGGCCTCAAACTCACCACGTAGCTGAGGATGACCTTAACTCCTCCCAAACCCCTGACGCTGAGGTTTCCTGCCTCAGCCTTTCCACAGCAGTTCCTACTTTCCACGCTAGTCATGGAAAGGGGTGCAGTAAGGATGACTCAGGGCTAAGAGCTCTTGCTGCTCAGTCACGAGGACCTGAGTTCAGACCCTGCCATGCGCATCTCATGACTCAGAAATCTTATAACCCTAGCGCCACGCGGTCTGTCATGTTGGTCTCCTCTGGCCTCTGCCATCATCTGAAGACACTTAGAGACACACACTTACACAGACGCAAGCACCCATGTGTACACACACATAAATAAAATGAAATCTTAAGAAGAGAAGAGACGAGCCAGGCCAACATTTGAAAGGCAGTGTCAGGCAGATCTCTGTGAGTTCAAGGCTAACCTGGTCTTGGGGAGAGAGAGACAGACAGACAGAAAAACAGAGACAGACAGACAGAGACAGACACAGAGAGAGACAGAGAGTAACTTTTGTTATAGTGTTATGCTATTTTTCTATTTTATGATAAATTACTGCTTATCTTTCATTATGCCTAATTAAATTTTTTTTTCGAGACAGGGTTTCTCTGTAGCTTTGGAGCCTGTCCTGGAACTAACTCTTGTAGACCAGGCTGGCCTCGAACTCCCAGAGATCCGCCTGCCTCTGCCTCCCCAGTGCTGGGATTAAAGGCGTGCGCCACCACCGCCTGGCAAATGTGTAGCCCAGGCTGGCCTCGAACTCGTGATCTTCCTGCCTCTGCCTCCTTCAGCAAATCCTACTGGCGTGCGCCACCACAACCGGCTAATTAAAATTTTAGTACATTTAATTTATTTAGTTTGTGTGCATCTACGAGTGAGTGAAGGATGCCCTTTTGCCCCAGGAAATCTGTAGAGGACAAAGGATAAAAGGAGTAAGTTCTCCCCTCCCACCATGTGGGTCCCAGGAATAGAACTCAGGCCGCTGGGTTTGGCAGCAAGCGCCTTTACCCACTGAGCCATCCTGTCTGCCCTCATTATCCGTGATTTGTAAGTTAAACTTTGTCATATGTAGGAAAAGGAAATGTGTGCTATATCAGAGGTTCAGGAGGTTTTCAGACATTGACCAGGGGTCTCGGCACATGTCCCCAGAGACGGGGAGGACAGTACAGCCAGTGACATTAGTGACATTCATGATGTTGTGTAACAGTCCCTGCTGGCCATTCCAAAACCCTTCCATCTCTCCAGGCAGGAGTGCAGGAACCATTAAGCAATAACTACCTCCCCCAGAGCCTCATAACCTCTCACCGATTTTCTTTTTCTTTCATTTGTTTGCTTTTTATGTATAAAAATCACTTCATTGTAAAGAACTTGAAAATAAAATATATCACGCAGCTTGATGAGCACAGCTGCCCTAACAGACTCTGGCCTGGACCCAGAGTCTACACGTCTCATTGAACTTCTGTGCAGTTAGAACAGCAATTCTGCAGCTGGGTGTAGTGACTCACACCTTCCACCAGGTCGTGGAGGCAGATGCAGGCAGATCTCTGTGAGCTCCAGGCCAGTCAGAGCTACACAGTGAGACTGACTCTGTCTCAAATCAAAAGAGCTATTCCGAAGCCGTGGAGCTGCACACTGGACACTTTCACTGATAGTCACCCTTAATGCCTTTATCCAGCGCACACAAAAACCCGAGAAACTCCGGGACAGAATGAAACCCAGAAGAGCGATGAGCTTTCCGCCCTCTTTCTTGACTCATGAGTCCTCCCTCGCTGACCCATCCCTTTACTACCTGATCCCATTCTCTCGTTCACCTTACCGTGTGCTAGTCTCTACTCACACGTGTGCTTGTTCACGTGGACCCATGACAGGCTAGGACCCATATATGATGCATGTCTTTTCTTTTTTGTTTTTGGTTTTTCGAGACAGGGTTTCTCTGTGGTTTTGGAGCCTGTCCTGGAGCCAGTCCTGTAGACCAGGCTGGTCTCGAACTCACAGAGATCTGCCTGCCTCTGCCTCTCGAGTGCTGGGATTAAAGGCGTGCGCCACCACCACCCGGCATCTTTTTTTTTTTTTTTTTTTTAAGAGATGAGTCGTAGTCCCACGTTCCATGTGCATCAGGCGGTCATAGCAAGTCTCCGGTTGATGGTCAGCTGGCTGGGTCCCATTCTTTGCTACAGAGTGACAGCGAGCATGGGGTTGCAGGCGTCTCTGTGGACAGCTCTGGGGTTCTCTGGGGACACGCCCAAGAGTGAAATAGCTGGGTCATATGGTATTCCATTTTTAATCTCCTGAGGCATCTCCAAACTGATTTCCACAATGGCTGATGAATTGGCACCCTCGTCAGCGGTGAGTAAGGGTTCCTCTCTCTCCCCCATTTTTTTTTTTCGAGACAGGGTTTCTCTGTAGCTTTGGTGCCTGTCCCGGAACTAGCTCTTGTAGACCAGGCTGGTCTCGAACTCACAGAGATCCGCCCGCCTCTGCCTCCCAAGTGCTGGGATTAAAGCCGTGTGCCACCACCGCCCGGCTCCACATCCTTTCTAACATTTGCTGACAGAGTTTTAATCGTAGCCATTCTGACTGGACTGAGGTAGTATCTCAAACCAGTGTGAATTTGCATTTAAAAATAATTATGGGGTCGGGTGGTTTTGGAGCACGCTTTTAATTCCAGCACTCAGGAGGCAGAGGCAGGTGAATTTCTGTGAGTTTGAGGCCAGTTTGATCTACAGAGTGAGTTCCAGGACAGCCAGGGCTACACAGAGAAACCCTGTCTTAAAAAGACAAAAAAACAAAAAGTTGTTGGTCATTTGTATTTTCTGTTTTGCAGGAGACAGTTCTTTTTGTTTGATTGTTTAACTTAGGGTCTCCTGAACCTCATGGTCTCCAGTTGCTGTGTGGCCAAGGATGACTTTGAACCTCTGATTCTTTAGTCTCCATTTCCCAACCGAGTGCTGGACTCTCAGGCCTGTGTCACTCTGACAGAGCCCCCCCTTTCTTAAAAATATCAATTCATTTTATGTGTATTTTGCCTGATATATGTCTGTGTACCATGTGCATGCAGTGCCTGAGGAGGCCAGAAGAGGGCATCAGGTTCTCCAGGATGGGAATTACACAGGGTTGTGAGCCAACGTGGTGGGGGGGGGGTGCTGTGAATCAAACCTGGGTCTTCTGGGAAAACCACTGGTGCTCCTGAGCACTTGGCATCTCTCCAGCAACCTCCCTCTTTTTGAGACATCATCTAGATCAAGGCCCAGGTTGGCCTTGATCTTTTTGGCTTCTGAGTGTTGCAATTACAAGCATGCCTTTATCATATTCTCTCTCTCTCTCTCTCTCTCTCTCTCTCTCTCTCTTTCCCTCCCTTCCTCTCTCCCTCTCCCTCTTGCTCTCGCTTGCTCGCTCACTCTCCTCTTTCTGCAATATATCTAAGGTAGCTCCAGCCCGGCCTCAAACTCATTATGTAGCTGAGGTTATCCCTGAACCTCTGATCTTCCTCCCTCCAGTTCAGAGTATTGAGATTGACTTCAGTTCTGAGCGCTGAGACTGACTTCAGTTCTGAGCGCTGAGATTACAGGCATTTGCCACCACATCCAGTGTACACGGTGCTAAGGCTTAGTTTGTGATAGGCAAAGCCCTCTACCAACTGAACTACATCCCCAGACATCAGCTCCTGTTTCTAATTGGCATAGACCTTCTTCTGATTGCCTTCTCTTTCAAACCAAACTCTCTGGCCTGGCATCAGAGCCCTCTCCACCTGCTGCCCCTTGAACCTGCAGCCCCCACCCCCCAACCCCAGTACCATTAGACAGAGCACATGTGGTCTCAGGGCTCAGCTCAGCCTCTGTGGTTGACCACCAAGCTGCAATGGCTCGGTCTGGCTGTCTGCCTGGCTGTCCCATGAGCCTTTCCTGGCACACAGCCAAAGATCTGAAATGTTCATTGAGGGACAAGCGAAGACACCTTTGAGATGCTACTGCCAGCTGTGCCACCGCTGTTTTCTCTGAAAGCAGCACTGTGAGTGATGGACATGAGGGTTTGCCTTGCCTTGGTGACACGCTACATTACAGTCCTTCCCTGCTTGTCCTGTTCCTGCTGTGACCTTGGGGAGAGCTGAGGACACCACAGGGGGCTGCAGAGATGCCAAGACCTTCCAGTTCTTGAGGAGGATTTGAGTTCAGTTTCCAGCACAGGGGATCTGATGCCATCTTCTGGTCCTGGGTATATGAATATGCCCCCCACCCCCCACATACACTTAAATAAAAATAAATCTTGGAGAAAAAGAAGGTCATAAGAAAGAGGGTCCGGCTTGTGCCTTCCCCAGCCTCGCCTTTTTGCAGGGCTGGGGGACTTGGTAGTGTGCTACTGAACCACACCCCAGCCCCTCATGAGGGGGATTCTAGGCAGGGGATCTACCACTGAGCCACATCCCAGCCCCTCACTGGGGGATTCTAGGCAGGGGCTTTGCCACTGAGCCACACCCCAGCCCCTCACTGGGGGATTCTAGGCAGGTGCTCTCCCACTGAGCCACACCCCAGCCCCTCACTGGGGGATTCTAGGCAGGGGCTCTCCCACTGAGCTATATCCCTAGTCTTTTACTGCTGTATTTAAGGTAGGCACCCTTTCTCACTCTTATATTCCAGGTCTCAATTCTGGAAAGATGACAGTTCTCCATACATTTGCTCTAGACCCCGTCTTCTCTCAAGGCAAGATGGAGCCTTGCAGTTGCCTTAGCGCCATGGGGCTCCAGCCACAGCCAAATGGTGACGCTGAAAGCTGACTCAGCATTGTGGTTGCCTTCCTTGCCTGGGCTTAGCAGTATGCTCTGTCATTTCCTGGCAACTGCACTAGCAAAGCCCTTGGAGCTACCCCAGGGTACTCAAGCACCCCTTATGGGGAAGCAGCTGCGGGTGCCTCAGCTGCCACTCTGGAGTCTTTCGCCATTTGAGATCCGTGATGGACATGGCTGGCTCCGGCCCTGCAAGGCTGTGGGTCTGACTGGGGAAGGAGCGATAAGCCTCGGTTCTGTAGGACAAGGGTCTTCCTCTGAGGGGGCTATGTGAGCAAGCTGGGGGTGTCAGCTGCCTCTGCCTGTGAGGTCACGCTAAGCCATTTCTCAATCATCTGCATCAGAGCTGGGGCACCCAGTGTCTCCTATTGCTCAACCCCCCCAACAAGCTAGGGTGGGAAATTCCTAGCCCAGCACCCAGTCCACCTTGGAAGGCCTTTCTTGACCTGTCCAGTGACATCCTTACTGTCCTAAGCAGGACCCGACTTCTAGCCACTCAATTGCTATTCAATCGCTATTCCTTGGCATTCAAATCATCCATAACCACGACTGTGGGTGTCTCCTCTCCTCTCCCTGCCCTTCATTTTTGATACAGGGTCTCATGTAGCTTTGGCTGGCCTCAGATTTGCTCTTTGCCTGAGGATGGCCTTGAACTTCTGATCCTCCTACTTCTACCTTGGAAGTGCTGGAGTTCCAGGCATGCCCTACCACATACTTTTATGGGGTGCTGGGGATGGAACCCGGAAATCCCGCATGCTAGGCAAGTGCTCTACCCCCTGAGCGGCACCTCCATATCTGGTTTCATTCTTCAAATTATCTCTTTCTCTCCGAGTTCCACTTAAGACCGAGTGCGCGCCCTGCTCCCCGGCTGACTCCCTGCGCCCCGCTCTTTATTCCAGCTGCCTCTCCTAAGCTCTGCCTGGGTAAGCCTGTGGCAAGGTAGCAATTCCAGACCTCCGGAGACCACTTCCTTCCCCATGAGGACAGTCCAGCAAAAAGACAACAGGAGAGCAGGGTGTAGTCCCTAAAACAGGCTCTTTAATAATGCTTGTCTTCACTGAAGAGTTTGACTTTTCCCCCAGCACTGGGCTGGGGCTGGTGGGCCTTGGCAGGCTGTCCAGGCGGACCACTGGCAGTCCTGGCTCGATGGGAACGGCTGACCATCTCTGACCAGTCAGGCTGTTGGTGCAAGCGGTCCAACACAGGTGGACGGGGCCTGAGACTGTTAGGAACCAGTGGGTAACCTTCATGGGCAAGGCTGCTGTCAATCGCTGCCGCTGTGGGAGTGACCGACCATCGGTGGGCAGCGCCTGAAGTCACCAAATGCGGTTAGTTGTCAGTGAGTTGCCTGCCATGGATTTGATCCGCCTTATAGCCATAGATAGCTGTGATGGGCGTGGCCAACCACCAGTGGGAGGGGCTTGAAGTCATGGGTTTGCTAGACCATGCTTAGCCCTTGGCCTGCCATAGATAGTCTTAGTGGGCCCTTGGGGGCCGAAGACGCTAGATGTGGCTAGTCGGCCAGCTGTCCTGGGCTTGATAGACCATGGATAGTCGTCCCCAGCCATTGTTAGGTGTTGCTGACCATCATGGGCTGACCGGGCTGCTGGTGGGCGGGACAGATCCCAGGTGTTCTTGGCCTGCTGTGATGTGGGTGGCACCACGGGTAATAGGCGTGGCAGCTAGTAAAAGGAGTATTGGTTCTCCACTGCGCGAGCACGGCCCAGCGTGGCCTCCGTGGGCTCCTCTGTGGCTCCGGACGTAGCCTCCAGCAGGTGTTCTGCGCTGTTGCTGCGGCTGCGTGCACTGAGTGGCCCCTCGGCCAGGCGCGGAGGCATGGACGTGGCCGAGGATGACGAGCCAGATGACGACGATCCTCCAGCGCCATTGGAAGGTGAGGTGGGAGGGCAGGAGGCCGAGGCCAGGCTAGAGAAGTAGTGTTGGCTAGCTGGCTCGGCCCAGCAGGCAGGGACCGGGGCCGCAGCGCTAGGCGCTGGTCCTGGGTCTGCAATGAGAAGCCGTGTTAGTCAGCATCCAGACCTGGGCACCTGACCTTCATCCTCTAAAGCCAGCCAGTGTCAGAACCCAGGGAGGGATGATGTAGTCCAGACCATTCGGGAGTCCGGAGACAGTATGCAAACACACAGGCATTTCCAGCGTAGGCTGGGCACCCCACCAGTGCAACCTTCAAAAGATGGGTCCCGAACTCTAACCTTGCAGGACTTCCAGAACCCACCCCAGCTGTCTTTGGGTGTCCAGGTGAAGGGTTTCAAGTCTGGGTCTAACATATCCTATGGCCTTTAAGTCACTGTGTTGCACAGGATGGCCTTGAACTCCCGATCCTCCTGCCTTCGCCTTCAGAGGCTGGGATTACAGGAGTGACCGGACCCAGTTTATGAGGTGCTGGGGATCATATGAGCATACTAGGCAAACCGTCTATCAACCGGGCCATCTATCAGGCTCTGGGCATCTTACCGAGAGGCGGGCCCTGGGCGCGCACATAGCTTCTGAGGGTGATATCGGCGGATCCCCCCGACTCCAGGGGGATGGGGTGGGTGTGGAAGTGTCGAAGCATATCAAACACAGACTGGAACCACAGATGCTGGACGTGGCACTGGCCGTGACCATTCAGAGACAGACGAAGATGCTGAGGGTGCAGATGGGAATGGTCAGCGGGGGGTCCCGGGCTAGCTATCTGTTTGGCACATTGGGGGTTGTTGGAAGACTACGCATCGGTCCCATTGGGACCATATGGTACTGTGCCATGCTGGGGGCCCTCACACTGAGTCCTGTTTGGGGCAGGTCATTCTCGTGGTAGGTATAGGAGATGGCACAACAGAACTAGGCGGGGGCTGAGGGTGCAGATGTCTTTCCTCACACTGGAATCCATCTGTCTTTTTGAACATTTGTTTGTCTTGGGGACCTCAGGTGACCCAGAGGTGTGGATGGTAGCACATGCCTCTTAGCAATGACTGGCTCCTCTCAAGGTCTCCTGAGTTTCCCTGAGGCAGGCGGCTCAGTGTCAGGAGCCACAGACCCATAGTCTTTGGTATGGGCCACAGGTCTCTGGTGTCAGCCCTTCTTTGCCCACTCTGTGACAATAGCAGCCTGGCTAGAAGAGTCCAGATTAAAGGTCATCTCATGCCTGCCCTATCTCTCCCTTCATGGGTCTCGGTGGACAGGGCACCATCTTGTCCAACACTGGGCATGCTCGAGTGAGATCAAGGTTTAGTAGTGCCGGCCAGGATGTCAATTACCAGCCACCGGCGTGACATTAAGTGCCTGGTTGTCACAGGAACTGACAAGGCAGTGTCCCTAGGGAGACTCCGCCTCCTCCATATATACACAGCTGGCCGGCACTGCTGTGTATATATGTAGCGTGAGGGCTGCTGGAGTTAGAAGTGAGGGTGGCCATGACCTTAGCTGCAGGCCTGGGGCAGGGAACCTGGGATGCTATGGGGGCTGCTGGGAAGTGGTACCCTGGGCAGATCTAAGGCTGGGTCTATTTCCTGATTGGTGTGGGGGGGGGCACAGTGACTCCTACCCACTCCCACCACAAGGTCAGGCCCCAAACTGCTTGACTTTTGTCCTCTTTCTCTTTTTCACTAGTTTTTAAAACAGCATCCATCTGTCTGTCTGTCTGTCTGTCTATCATCTATCTATCTATCTATCTATCTATCATCTATCTGTCTGTCTGTCTGTCTATCAATCAATCATCTATCTATCTATCTATCTATCTATCTATCTATTCATTTATTTATTGAGACAGAAACTCATGTTGCACAGGCTGGCCTCGAATCCAGTATGTAGCCAAGGATGACTTAAATTCCTGATATCCCATCTCTACCACCTGGTGCTGGGATTGCAGGTGTGCACCACCAGGCCCCAGATGTGGAATTTGCTGCTGGTATAGACCTCATTACAGATGTTTTACATAGGTTGGAAGCGTCAGGATTGGGAGAAAATGATGCCGCAGAACAAAGTAAGATACCAAGGGTAGGTGCAGCGACTCATGGGAGATATTTGAGAAAGAGACTTGCTATGTAGCCCAAGCTGGTTTCTCACTCCCAGCAATCCTCCTGCCTCAGCTTCTGAAGTGCTGGGACGATAGGCATGCACATCTGGCTGCAAAGCTAACCTCTCAGAGAGACTCACTTTTTGAGTGGGGTTGGTCACCAGCAAGCAATGAGCCTTAGGACCTGGTCCACCTCAGTCCACCTTCTCCAGAACAGGCTGCTCTCCCCATCACTCCCACCCCGGACACACTTGCCTTGGCCTTGCCCTGGAAGTTGAAGGTCAGCACACACTCTCCAGGCCGAGTCTCACTTTGGCGGATCACAAAGAGGCCGTGGCTCCGGGGCCCTCCAGCCAGCACCAGCTGAGCGGCCTTCACCCGGGACAGTGTTCCATGGAACCAGGGGTAGTCGGAGAGTTCCAGCTCAGTCTCGGCTTCAGTGTCCAGCTCAGCTCCTTCGTCCCCTGGGGCAGAAGGAAGACAAATAAATCAATGAGAGATGGGGAGCTATATCTTCTTTTTTTGGGTAAATTGCCATTTGAATATCAGACCTGCACAAAGAGCTGACTACATCTAGTTAGCCTTCAGGTAAACTGAGGAATGGGGAGGGAGCATTTGCAAGTCAGCAACAAACCTGAGAAGAAGCCAAGCTTTCTCTCCACCCTGGTTCCATTATGTCCTTCTGTTTATGTGTATAGGTGTCGGTGTGTGCATGTGGGTGCCGGGAGAGGCCAGAAGAGGGCATTAGATCCCCTGGAGCTGGATCACAGGCAGGTGTCAGCTGCCCTACATGGTGCTGGGAACCAAGCTTTCTCTTGGGCCACCACCAACCAGCTTCCATATCACTATGCAGAGACTTATTATTAGTTATGAACGCTCAGCCTTAGCTTATGCTTGTTCCTTGCCAGTTATTATAACTTACATTAGCCTGTTTTCCTTCATTTATGTTTTGTCTTGGAGCTTTTTACCTTTCTTTCCTTCTGTATGTCTACCTCCATATCTGCCTGGCTACCTGGCCCCAGGTCTCCCTCTCTTTCTCCCTCATTCTCTTCTCCCTTTCTCTCCAGCCTAGATTCCTCCTCCTATTTATTCTCTCTGCCCGCCAGCCCTGCCTATCCCTCCTCTGTGCAGCTATTGGCTGTTCAGCTTTTTATTAGACCAATCAGGTGCCTTAGGCAGGCAAGTGAAACAGCAACACATCTTTACATAATGAACAAATGCAGCATGAATAGATGTAACACACCTTTACGTAGTTAAATTAATATTCCACAACACGGGTTCTCTGAAAGAGCAGCAATCACTATTAACTAGTGAACCAATGAACCAGACATTTAGCTCTGGCCTCTACAGCCCAACTGCTGGGTACAAGCTATGCCACCAAACTTACCTTTTGTGTCTCTCTATATGAACAACTTAGCTCCCTCCCTTTCCTGTCTGTCTGTCTTTCTCTTTCTTCTTTTTGCTAGGTCTCACTATGTAGCCTAGGCTAGCCCCGAATCTATGTGGCACTCCTTGCTTCAGCCTCCTGAGTGCTGGGATTACAGGTGTGTGCCACCACCCCCACAGCTGAGGGAAAAGCCAAGTGCCCGTACTGGCTTGCAAAAGCCAGAACCACTGTAGACACAGCTGGTGAAATGTCACCGCTTCCTGGGGATCCACGTGGGTCCCTGTAGAGGGTGCGGGGACCCCAGTGGCACCTGTGTTATTGCTGTCACTGACAGCACCACCCGAAGACTCCAGGGTTTGAAGGAAAGTCTCCAGAGGGACATGGGCCAGTGACTCTCCCACGGTGTCGCGAGCTCTGCTGTGTGGGGCTGTCACCACGGCACCCACCGCTGTCGTGGTCTCTGGGGGCCGGGACGTGTCCGCTGCAGGGAAATAGGGGCAGATGCAGGCATGTCTCTTATCTGCCCTCCACCCTCCCACACTGTCCCCCTGACTCCAGCCAGCTCCGCCCCACCTACCTTCTGCCAGGAACTCACAGCTGCAAGAAGTCACCCGGCTGGCCAGACAGCCTCCCCGAGCACAGGAGAGCCCTGTGTCCTCCTCACTGTCCCTGTGGAGTTGAGGAAGCACAGCACATCTTGCCACAGAGCCTGGGCTGGGACCCTGGACTGCTCACAGAACACCAAGTCCTTCCTACTCCCTCACCCTCTGGGTGAGTGACCCATCATCGAGGCCACCAGGAACATAGTGTTCCCTGAAGTTGTGGCTCATTCCTGGGGTCCCATAGATACCTTCCAGTGGGGGACAGTGTGATCAGTGGGGCCTGGGCAGCCCCTTTGAGGCCATCCCAGCTCTAATAAAGGTCTGACCCCATGGGGAAGTCTCTGGGGCAGATGGCCGTCAGAGTAATAGGGGGGTGATGGCAAGCACTTTGGGGCTGAGGGCTGCGAGGCACTCGGGACTCTAACTGAGCTTTATTGAAATGAATCTGTTAATTAGAAAGCACCCCCCCCCCCATCCTATTAGCCAGAGAAACGGCTGCCAAGTGCTCAGCTGGTGGCACCACGCTGCAGCCTCGCCCTGGGCATCTCTTCTGGACAGTGGGGCCATCCTCTTCCTGCATATAACTGACCGGAAGTGCCCCCCATGTCACCAACCACGGCTCCATAGTGCCCTCAGCCTACCAGCTCCCCCATCGAAATCCAACTGTTCTCTATAACAATAATGTGTGTGCGTGCGCGCGCGCACGCGTGTGCCCACGAGGACATAGGCGCTGTGGGTGCAGCTGCTGGAAGGGGCCAAGGCATCGGTCCCCTGGAACTCGAGTCACAGGTGATTATGAACTGCCTGACGTGTGTCCCAGGGATTGAACTCATGCCCTGGAAGGGCAGTACTGCTGGGCCATCTATCTACCCCCCAAGTCCTACTTATGATGAGAGGTGTCATAGAACACACGTGTAGCATACACAAGGCCCTGGGTTAGATGCCACGGAGGCCTTGACACCCTCCATCTGTCTGGCTCTGGCCTAGTCATTTTGTTGTTATTTTTTTAGGGGAGTTGTTTTGCTTTTTTTTGTTTCGTTTTTGAGATAGGGTTCACGTAGCCCAGGCTAGCCTTGAGCGAGCTATGTAGCTGAAGATGACCCTAGGCTCCTGATCCTCCCGCCCATTTTGGGAATAGCTCATGCTGGCTCTATGTTAGTACTTACCCTGTCTAGTAGCTGGGTCACTTGGAAGGAGGGGACGAGGCACACCCCCAGCTCCACCCCACATCCTCAGGGCTGGAATACTCACCCTGGATCCACGCAGCCCTGGATGTCCGCCACCCATGAGTGCTTCTGCAGGGAGTCTATGGTCTCAAGAATGTACTCTGCTCCATTCTCCACCTGGATGACAGCAGCCCTGGTAAAGCTTCCTCCATTGCGGGGGGGGGGGGGGGCTCGGCGCCCCAGGACCAGTGAGCCTTTGCTCGCCCCTATGTTAGGTCCCGTGGATATGAACAGAAAGGACAGTGTGGGCGGGGGGGGGGGGGAATCACCCAAGTCAGGGTGAGGGCTGCAGCCTGAAGCCCACACAGGGGAGGAGATGCCAGGCTCTGGAGGCCCTGAGTGTGGGACCGGAGACCCAGCATGCTCAACCCATGTCCTGGTATCCCAGATAGGGTTCAAGTCGTGTGGGAGGGCCAGCTGCCTTGGCACAGAGTCGGGGTGCTCCCAGGCCTAGCGACTGCGGCGCTATTGCTATGGCGGCCGATGCTCTTTGTGCCTTGTCCATTGAGTTCCCGACAGCCCTGGGATAAGAAGCCTTGTGTTCAGGGAGGGAGAAACTTGCTCAGAAGTCCCACAGCAGCCAGCAGCTGCTGAAACCTGAGCCTGGGGCCACCAGGTCTTCCTGTTCTTGGTCCCCTGTCCTGTCACTGTTGTAACGTGGTATTGGGTAAGAGGATCCTGACAGCCTTCCTCATTCAGTGGGGAGATGGCCCACAGTGGGGTTGGCAGAGGAGTCCTCCTGCCTCAGGGGTGCCCGAGGACCACCCAGCAGCTGAGAGTACCAGATGGACAGTGGCTGTGTCTCCAGCGATCAGTCTTGAGGGGACAACTCAGGACATGGAGTTGGCACACATCTACCCAATGAATAAAAGAATCCGTGGCTGGTATAAACACAAGCTCAATAGGAGCTTGCCAGAGAGGGTGGGGGCTCCGCGCAGCTTCAAGGGGAAGGAACCGGCCTCCCGGAGGGACTTCGTTTAATGGTCTAACTCCTTCCAGGAAGCCCGACCACAACCCTAGCAGCCTGGACCCATGTCCTCAGCAGCTCCCGCAGGCCATTCCAGTGCTACGGGCAAGGAGAAAGGGCAGGCGGCTCCCAGACCCTCTAGGGTGCCTCCCACCCACCCTCCTGTCTTTGTGCCCTCTGCAGGGACTAGGGCTGGTTCCCACACTCCACTTCCTTCTGCCTGTGGACATTTGCATAACTTCAACAAGCTGGTCACACTGGTAGCTGTGAGGTGGGTGTGTCTGGCTCCAGAGGCGGGGGAGGGGAAGGGAACTCAATGACATTTACTCAGACCCAGGAAGGAATGGCGAACAGGGCTGGGCTGGTGAGATGGTTCAGTGGGTGAAGGTGCCCATCACCAGGCTTGACAAGCTGGGTTTGATTCCCAGGGGAGGAGCCCACTGGCAGAAGGGGACAGTTCTCGTACTTGACCCCTGAAAGTTGTCCTCTGACCTTCATGACCTCCTATGGCATTCACTCGCACAGGCAGGCAAATAAATGTGGCCCAGTGGTGGTGCACGCCTTTAATCCCAGCACTTGGGAGGCAGAGGCAGGTAGATCTCTGTGAGTTCAAGGCCAGCCTGGTCTACAGAGCTACTAGTCAGGACAGTCAGGGAAATCCTGTCTCGAAAAGCCGGTGATGATGATGATGATGATAAGTGTGATTTAGAACTGGGAGGAAATCCAGGTGGCCAACCATATCGGGATAGACATTAGCACTCAGACCCAGACTCGAGCCTCCTACCTAGGTGATGGACACCTGTTGTGGGGTCCATGGGCACCCCCTCATTGTTGCTCCCTTTGATGGTCTAACTGGTCCCCCTGTAAGGAGCTAACGCTGTGTTGCCCTCTAGGGCTGTGGTCCCAGGCAGCCACAGACCTGGGGGCTGCAGGGGCTCTTACCTTGAGCACGAAGGTGTTGTCCTTCTCAGGCATTTCCAGGGGCATGGTGGTCCGGACCTCGATGATGGCCGACAGGGGGATGCTGACCTTGGGTCTGGAAGCCTGGGAGGCCAGAGGAAGAACAGTGGGAGGAGCCCCTCGCAGGCCTTCCCAGCCCACTTTGCAGCATACATGGGTCACGGCCACCAAGACTGCCAAGGTCCTGCTGTCAACCGTTACCAACCGCATTTTAGAGATGGGGACATTGAGAGAGACAGTGGGAACCCTCCTCCTATGGTCACAGCAAGTTAGAGGCTGGCTGGTACTGCTGAGTCCCCAACTCCTGAACCCCAACCCTGTGAGCTGTGAGTGCTCCCTGGCCCACCCTGCAGCCAGTGCACCTACTTCATGTGATCCCCCCCTCTTCTCACCTCCCTCATTCCCTTGAGCCCCTCACTGGGGGATTCTAGGCAGGTGCTCTCCTACTGAGCCACACCCCAGCCCCTCACTGGGGGATTCTAGGCAGGTGCTCTCCCACTGAGCCACACCCCAGCCCCTCACTGGGGGATTCTAGGCAGGTGCTCTCCCACTGAGCCACACCCCAGCCCCTCACTGGGGGATTCTAGGCAGGTGCTCTACCACTGAGCCACACCCCAGCCCCTCAATGAGGGATTCTAGGCAGGGGCTCTACCACTGAGCCACACCCCAGCCCCTCACCCTTGGTTTTTAGAAATAGGGTCTCAATCCACAGCACAGACTGACCTAGAACCCACTATGTAGCCCAGGTTGGCTTGAGCTTGGTCAATCCTTCCTGAGTTTCCTGGGCTTTGGGGTTGTACAAGTAGAGCACTGTATTTGGCATTCAAAATTATTTTTTCTTTTTGAGACAGAGTCTCACTACTTGGATCTGACTGGCCTGGAATTCACTATGTAGATCATAGCACAGAAACCTACACAGTGAGTCCAAGCCAGCTTGGTCTATGTGAGATACTGAATCAAATGATCCCCAAGTGAGGAGTTGGGGGGTAGGGTTCAGTGGTAGAGCACCTGCCTAAAACTCCCAATGAGGGACTGGGGGTGTGGTAGGCATGGCTCCTAAAATAAGGCAGCTTCCTGCTTTGGATGAGGTGTTCTGGAGCTGGGTGTGGCCTGTGTCCAGGCCTGTGGGAGAGGGGAGCCAGCATCCCCATGCTGCCATCACAGGGTTAAACTAGGGCAGTTAGCAGGACTCCTTAGGAGGGTCGCTCTATGCAGGCCCTTTTATGCTCTGGTCCACAGTTCCTGGCTACACTCCCCGAACCTCCCTGGACTGGCCGGAGGCCGACATTCCCGGCAGGGCTGGGCTCCAGGACAGGGACTTTCTGAGGTGGAAAGGGAAGGGCCTCATATCAGAGTTGAACTCTTGGCCACTCTGGACACTGTCCAGTGGGCCCTGGGCTGGGCCTACAGCAGTGACTGATGGGCTTAGCTGACCACATCACGACACCAGCCTGTGGCTGGGGTTGGCATCCAGGACAGTAAGAGCAGAAAGGTTTATAATGACGCCTCCCGTCGGGCTCCCACTGGCTGGAGGTCCCTTCCCTCAGCCCGATGTCCGAGGCCATCTGTCCTGATGTAGTTGTTGTTGCCCCACACCCCCAGTGCTGGGGTAGAGCCCAGGGCCTCATGCTTACTAGGCAAGGGCTCTACAGGAGTTTTTTTCCTGCTCTTCGCTGGGGGACCCTAGGCAAGTGTTAGTGACTGAGCCACGCCTCTGGCTTGACTTGTTTCTCCCTATTTTTTCTGTTTATTGTTTTTTAAAATTACTTTATTTTTAGATTTTATATGCATTAGTATTTTGCCTGCATGAATGTCTATATGAGCGTGTCAGATCTTAGGGCTATAGGCACTTGGGAGCTGCCCTATGGCACCTGGCAATTTAACCGAATCTTCTGGAAGAGCAGTCAGTGCTCTTAACCCCTAAGCCAAGGGACCAGGGAGATCTGGGTTGGTAAGTAGGTGGGTGACAGACAGTGAGGATGTCAGGACAAGTGCTTTGGGTACCCCTTCACCCTGGGGCAGACTCTGAGGACCAGACACAGCAGGGAAACCTATTCTGAGCCTTCCTGAGTACAATGGGTTAGACATAGTTTGCTTCCCCAGGGCTAATGGACTGGGGGTTTGGCTCCCAGTATGCTCATAACACAAGATGGGGTGGGAAGAGAGAGAGAAAAACATATGAGCGTGATGTGACTCAGTTGGTGGAGTGCTCACCCAGCATTCAGGAAGTCCTGGGTTTGATCCCCAGCCCCACATAACCTGGGCGTGGTGATAAATGCCTATAATCCCAGCAGAGGGGAAATGAAAGGCAGAACCAGAAGCCTGATCTCCCTGAGACCTTCTCAAAACAAAAACACAAGTAATATTGAAAGGGTGGTAAGATGGCTCCGTGTGGAAAGGGGTCTGCAACCCAGCCTGCATTTGTTGGGTTTTTGTTTGCTTGTTTGTTTCCTAAGACAGGGTTTCTTTACTCCTCCAGGCTGGCCTTGAACTCACAGAGAACCCGCCTGCCTCTGCCTCCTGAGCTGATCCCAAGACCCACAGGGTAGAAGGAATGACCTGGTTCTCACAGGTTGTCTGCTGACCTCCACATGTGTATTCCCCCTGCTCAATAAATAAATGTTTTCAAATGTTTATAAGTTGCTCGACCCTCTAAGAGGCAGGCCCTAGTCACTGGAGCTGCTATGCCAGGAGGAGATTAATGCAGTTCTCAGGGAGCCTGGGTTGTTAGAAGGTGAGGTCCCTCTATACCTGACCTTCTCTACACATGGCTACTTCCTCCTCCCCTGTCTGCCCTGCCATGAGGGGCTGAGAAGACCTTCGCAGAGGTAGAACAGACCGGGCTTCCTGACCTTGGATGTGCAGTTTCTAAAACCCAGCTAAACTGATCTGCTTCCCCCCCCCCATTTTTGAGATATGGTATCATGGAGCTCAGACTTGAACTTGCTATGTAGCCAAGGATGACATCGAACTCCTGATCCTCCTGCCTTTATTCCCCAATGCTGGGATTATAGGCATGCTGCCATGCCCAATTTCTTTTTTTCCTTCCTTCCTTTCTTTTTCTTTCTCTCTTTCTTAAATATACTATATAGCCTCTGGTATTTTGTTACAGAAACAGAAGATAGACCAGTACATTCTAGAATGATCCACACTTCCACGAACCACTCCTAAGTGTTCTACTATGCGCTGATATTCTGAGAGCCTGAAGCAAGATCAGGGGCAAGGAACCTGTTGTCTTCATTGAACTGTGGAAGGAAGGGCTCAGTGATCCCTCGGGAACGCTCCCTTCTGCCAGCAGTAGAACTGGAGGGCTCCGTGGGGATCACTGAAAAGATGGGGAGGGCCACAGCTGCCATGTCCTCTCCCCCAGGGCAGCAGGCACAGCTATTTGGAGAGCAGCAGCTGGGGCTGCCACTCAGAGCTGGAAACAGTGAAACCTTGGGCCTCTGCCCCTGCCCTTTGGGTGACCCTGGGCAAGCCACCCTCACCAGGCTTTGGTCTCTCTGTCTGTAGACTTGAGTTTAGTGGCATTTTTCTCAGGGGCTGAAAGTTGAGGGGTGTGGGTAAAACCCCCCTTGGGAAATCTGGGGGTGCTGGGACTTGGGGTGAGAGCTCCTCACCAGCGTGTTCTGGGAGCATTTAACTGCGGGCAGCTCTCACCCTGGCACCTTGAGGGGAGGCTTGGGGGACAAACCTCCAGGACACTGAGTCAAGCTATCTAGGAGAGCCCCGGGGAGACTGAGCCCTGCGGTGGACAGATCATGGGGTGTTAGCAGCTGCCTTGCTAGTACTCAAGGGACTCTACCCCACTCCTTTGATTCTTGTGACTATCTGAGTGGTGATGTATATAATTTCTTCTGCGACCCTCTGTCTGTGTGACTGCAGGCAGGCCAGACCCCTCCTCGAAGGATCTACTCTGCTTTCTTCTTTCCAGACAGTCTCATGCAGCCCAGGCTAGCTTCCAACTTCCTATGAAGCTGAGGATAATCTGGAACTTCTGGTCCTCCTGTTTCCGAGTGCACACCACTCAGGGATTTTGGGGACTGGTGACGGAATTCTGGGCTTCCTGAGCCCTGGGCAAGCACTCTACCTTCTGAACTGCACCCCCAGCACCTCTACTTTTCAGGCAAGTTACATTTGCCTCCCTGAAGCAGACCCCCAAGCTTCCCATCCCCTACCACAGGAGGGCTTTGATGGCCGCTGGGACCAGGGGCCAGAGGGTTCAAAGGGGCATGTAAAACGGTAGCAGCAGGCAAAGAGTCTTTTCCTCCTGATGAGAAGGAAGGGGCCACTGGGCCGGGCTCAGCTGGAGCCTGGCAGGGCCAGCAGATGTCTGATTGCCATGGAGCAGGACACAGGCCTCTGGGGACATGTCTGACTGTACCTTGCTACTCCCTGCCTTCGAATGCTACAACACATCTCTGGGAGGTTCCTTCTATACTAAAACTGTGACAATCAGGTCAGGTCACACCATACCCAAACCAGTCCCAGGCACCCACCTGTCACGGGCCTGCGGATCCCTTAGGCCATACAGGCGACCGGGTCCCCATGAGTGATGGGGAGAGAGATGGTAACATGCACCAAGATACGAACCTTGGGTGGCACGAAGAACTCCAGGCGGAAGCGCTCCCCAGCCACAGCCCTTCTCAGAAGCAGGCGACACTTCTGCCATTGTGCGGTGCCCCCAGGGCCTGAGGCTGCATCATCTGCCACCATGAAGCGCAGCGCGCCCTCACGCTGGATGTCCACTAACTCCACCTTGGCCGCCAGGGTCCGTGCCAGCCTCAGGCGTCGTGTCCATTTGTCCCGAGGCTCAGATGCAGGCTCAGCGACCTTGGGGGTGGCCCCAGCATGGGGCTCCGGGGACGCTCGCCGGTGCCACAGGTCGCGTACTCCATCCACCACGCACAGGCTCATATTACGCAGTGAGAAGCCTTTGCGGACACGAGCCTTGGTGGCAGCGTGGGCAGACACGTCCTCGGAGCTGCGGGAGTGGCCATAGGCTGCAGCCTTGAGTGCCGATGTCACGGAGGTCACGGCAGGCTCGGGCTCCATGGTATCCGTTGCTGTCCCCAGCACTCGGCGCACTTCCTCGCTGAAGACTGCCAAGAAATTGGCTGCAAAGTGGCGGGAGAATGAGGTCCCTGCGTCAGGCGTGTCGTAGGTCGGGTTGTCACGAAGGAAGCGGCAGAACTTGTGAGCGAAGTCCACAGCAGCCACCTGTGCGTGTAGCTCGCAGAATTGCCGCCAGTCGGGGACTGGGGCGGGGGCGGCGGCCGAGCCGGGGGTGGCACCATTCATGGCTTTGGTCCCATGGCAGCCTTGGGCTGAGGGGGGAAACGTAGGTATTTGCTTTTTGCTTTCTCCTCCCTGCCTCCCCTCCTTTCCTCCTCTCCTTCCTTCAGAGACGGTGTCTCATGTAGCACAGGTTATCTGCAGACTCCATACATAGCAGAGAATGACCTTGACTTTCTGATCTTCCTGGGCCCCTACACAGCTCTCCCTGGGGATCTCCTGCATCGCAGAGGCTCTATTCGAGCATGCTCCCAGCCACTGAAGCTAGAGGTGCAGGCTGCTGATCAAACAGCGTGCTTGAGACAGGTGGAGAGATAGGAGTCAGGTGTGTGTGTGTGTGTGTGTGTGTGTGTGTGTGTGTGTGTGTCTTAAATAGCACTCTTGGGGATCCCTGGGGTCATTCAAGGGCTGGTCAAGGAGGCTGAGGGGACAGACTCTTCCAAATGGTGCCAGTCGAGTTTTGGGTGACCCCATGCTCTTCAGTAGCCTCCAAGGTCCCCAGAGCCCTGGAGAAGAAACTGTGGACTTCCTGGAGTTGGAGTTCCAGGCAGGTGGGAGTGCTGTGTGGGTGCTGGGCACCTAACTCATTCTCTGCAAGAGCAACAAGTGTTCTTTACCTTTGAGCCATCTCTGCAGCTCCTAAGACTCTGCCTTAACCACTGTCTCTCCCTTCATCTTGGCCACCATGCCCTGAGCTGTTTATTCTGTCCCTTCTTCCACCATGTTCTACCTGAGTGGAGGAACTAAGGAGCCAGCGACCACAGCCTTTAACCTCTGAAACTGTGAGCCAAACTAAGCCCTCCCTCCCTCCCCTGTGATGCTCCTGGGTATCTGTGATGGTGACAGTGGCTTACATTCAGTTTCAGGGTCTTTACTCAGCTTTCTGATCCTGGGACTCTGGAGGTCATCTTCCTATATGGCTTAAAGACGACCATTTTTATTATTGGCATTGAAAGAGCAGCCTCCCATGGGCTGGAGAGATGGCTTAGAGGTTAAGAGCACTGACTGCTCTTCCAAAGGTCCTGAGTTCAATTCCCAGCAACCACATGGTGGCTCACAGCCATCTATAATGAGATCTGGTGCCCTCTCCTCTTCTGGCATGCAAGTATACATGGAAGGAATGTTGTATACATAATAAATAAATAAATCTTAAAAAAAAAGACAACCGACCCCCCCCCCCATAGCCCGCCTGTTGTTCCTCCCAGAACTCCCATCCCCACTGGACCAATCTAGAAATCCCAGCTGTCTCTTCATTCCAGCTTCTTCTACTTTGTTGCTAGGCAACTCCATCTTTTACCACTTAGGATGGGTAAACTGCAGAGTGCAAGTCAGGTAGTCATCTGGGGGACTTGCTTCCTGTCCACGGTTGTGCTAAATGTTCCTGGGAGCAAAAACCCAGCCTGCTCTGCCTCCCTCATCCACGTTCTTAGATTGTACCCAGTGCCTCCTTCCCACATATTGTTCAATGACTCTACCTCTGAGCTATATCCCAAGCTCCTCCTGGGGGATTCTAGGCAGGGGCTCTACCACTGAGCCACACCCCAGCCCCTCACTGGGGGATTCTAGGCAGGGGCTCTACCTCTGAGCCACACCCCAGCCCCTCACTGGGGGATTCTAGGTAGGTGCTCTGCCACTGAGTCACACCCCAGCCCTTCCACTCAGTTTCCTTTGGTAATTTTGTCCTTAAATTAGTGGGGGAAACAACAACAGAAAAAAAAAATCAAGGAGATTAAGTCTGGAGACTCCAGCCTCCCTGGCAACCCCTGTTGGAGAGGCCAGTTTAGTGTGAATTGTTGAGGGGCACCATTCTTCTGAAGCACTGATGTAGAGGCTCAAGCTCTTACCTGTCCTCCCAGGATCCCCATGGCTTTGGACCCACCCTTCCCCCACAGCCTGTGAGAACCCTGGCTCAGATCTCTTCTGTCATCTAAGCTGTATAATTAAATGCTAGGCAAAAATAGCTGTTCGACTTTTCAATGGCATCCTAGGGACCTCAGGGCCAGAGGCGCAAGGGAATCCCTTCCCTCCTTAGGGCAGCCTCGGGCACAGCGACTGTCGTCAAGTACAGGACCCACCAGGGTTTCCTGACCCTGTGCTGGGCTTCACACCTAAACATAAGACAAAGATGGCACCTCAGAAAGAGCAATGCCTGCCGCAGGACTTTTGAAAATCAGAAGGGTGATGTGCAAAATCAGGAGGAGGTGGGGAGAAATGGGTGCATACACCAGGCCAGACCCTTTCTCTATCTTGCCAACTCCTATTCACCCTCCCATCATGGTTCCTCTTCCTCCACAAAGCGTTCCCTGACCTCCTCTGCCCAGGCTGACACCGCGTCTCCCTTGAGTGCCCTTCTAACAAGCCACCGCTTGCACTGTGTTCTGTGCATGCTTTTAAGTCTATCTCCCCAGTTGGCATCAGGCATTCTTTGGGGGCAGAGGCAGGAAGAACCCACCAGGCTACCACCACCACCTCAGCCTCTAAGAAGAATGGAACCATTGCTAACCCCACGAGGGCCTGCCCCAAGGCCATGCACTTTTCCAGCAAGGCACCTGCTTTGTGCATGATGGCATGGGTGGAAGACTGGGTATGGGGGTGTGGAGGCTGCCAGGTCAGCCCCAGCGCTCTATTTTCAGGCCTCTCTCTCTCTCCCTGACCCCCAAGACAGGGTTTCACTGTGTAGCCCTGGCTGTCCTGGAACTCACTCTGTAGACCAGGCTGATCTCCAACTCAGAAATCTGCCTGTCTCTGCCTCCCAAGTGTTGGGATTAAAGGTGTGCACCACCACCGGATAGTTTTCAGGCTTCTCTTTGTCCCTCCCTGCTTGCTGAGAAAGCCTTTGAAGGGAGAAGGAATAGAGTCACAGGGGACAGAGCCTCGTAGGGTCCCACCTAAGTCCAGGATTCGGGCAAGTGTGTTATGTCCTAAGCAGGAGACTGGCTAGTCCTTCCCTGACCTCCTTCCCCAACCCCACTGGCAGGCCACAAGTATATGGGCCTGCCAGTGCAGCTGCCTGTGTCCCAGGCTCCACAAAACAGGGTAACAGGGCGTGGTGGCACATGCCCATAATCCTACCTAGCATTGGGAAGCTGAGGCAGGAGGATTGGAATTTTAGGTTACTCTGAACTACAGAGAAAATTCCAGGTCAGTTTGGGCTATATAGCAAGATTTTATCTCAAAATGAAAAGAAAGAGACAAATGTAATCAAGGGAGGTCAGCAAGCCCCCTGCACCTAGTTACAGATAGAGAGGGGGTCCAGGACTCACACACGGGGGAGATGGAAGGGAGGCTGTATACCACAGACCAAAGGGCCCAGTCAAGGAGGTGCTGTTCCCAACAGCCCCTGGGGCCGGATCTGGGGGAGGAAATGAAATCCTTGACCTTGGCTGACCTTCCCAAATTCTGAGCAGCACTTGGGGAGACAAAGGCTTAGCCCTCCCTGGAAGGAAGGACAGACAGCCCAGGAAGTGGGCTCTACAGTCACGGCAGGGCCTGGCTCCATCCATCTCTGGGTAGAGCCTGGAGGTGTTTCCACTCACTGTGGCGATCAGCCAGTGTGTGACGATCCATCACTGCGCAGATGATTGTGGGCTCAGCTAGCGGGAAAGCAGGGTCAGAGAGCAGATCCCAGAGGGACTAGACGCACGGTGGACAGTGTCATCCTGTTCCCATCTGGGCTGGCTTTGGTTTATGAATAGAAGCCCTTGACCTTCAGGTGTATAGAGCCTTCCCTTTTATCGTTACATTTATTTGTGTGTGTGCGTGCACATGCGCATGTCACAGCACATGTGTGGAAGGCGGAGAACAATTTATGGGAGTTGGTTCTCTCCTTCCACCTCATGGGTCCCAGGATTGAAGTCACGTTGTCAAGCGTGGCGGCAAGCACCTTTACCCACTGGGTCAGCTGTCCTGCCGGCCCCATCTGTGTGTGTGTGTGTGTGTGTGTGTGTGTGTGTGCAGGCACACACGTGGAAGACAGAGGATGTCCACATCCTACTTTATGACTCTCCACCTTATTTCCTTCAGACAGGGCTCTCCCACTGAACCCGGATCTAGGCTGGCCGCCAGCAAGACCCCATCAATCCTCGCATCCCCACCCCCGAGTGCACTGGCGTCACAGGGCATATGGCCGCATGCAACTGCTGGGGATTGGAACTCAGGCTCTCTTGCTTTCAAAGCAAGGGCTCTTAACCACTGAGCCATCTCCCCAGCCTCCAACCCTTGCTTCTCCTGGAGTTTCTCTCTGCACTAGACAGGAACTCACATGTCCTGTGGCCCATGGCTGTCTGGTGCTCAAGGGTCTTATGTCCCAACTCTCCTCCTGCAGCCTCAGGTGCTAGAAATTTAGTGACTCAGCCCTGGGAGGGGTGTGCTCTCTCCCAACCAAACACCCTATTCCCTGGAGCCCCGGTTTCTCCATCAGTAGAACAGAGGGCTGGAGCAGGGGGCCGATTAAGATACACAAGTATGTTCCCTGGACATTGGAGACGGAGGACCAGCTGCCACCCTACTAGGGACAAGCACCCTGAGGACTTTGGATAGAGATACAGACAAAGTCTCCTGGCCAAGCGGGGAGAGGTGGTAGGTCCCCAGGCACTGGCTAGGTCGATCATGCTCCACACTTCACTGCAATGGGATCTTGCCTGGGTTTAGCGGCCCTAACTAGCTTGCCAGCCTGGAAGAAATGCTGGTTTTATTGTTTTTGAAGCAGTCTCTTATATAGCTGAGGCTGGCCTCGAACTCACTACACTGTCAAGAATGACCCTGATCTCTTCATCTTCAGGCTCCTGCCTATTGAATACTGGGATTCCAGGTGTGCACCATCACATCCAGTTGATTGGCGGCTGGAGGCGGGGGCACCCAGATCCTCATGGAATACCAGGCAGGTTTCCAATCAATTCAGCTATTGCCCCAATGCCTGTTTTTTTGGCTTTATTGGTAAGTGGGATGGGGCTTCAGAAGGGTCTGGGGGAGGGCAGGACAGAGGTAGCTTAACCGTGCTCCCCACACTGTTCACGGCCTCGCAAAGCAAAACCGCCGCCTTGACTAACCTCAAGGCCAGACACCCAGACCTAATCATCGTGCAGACAGGGGCAGCAGAGGGGGTGGATGGCTTTCCGGTAGTAAAAATAGCGCTGACAATCGGAAAGGGGGATTTAAAAAAAAAAAAAAAAGCCCGTCTTCAGCCCCCGCCAGCAGCGAGCATTTCCGGACCCCAAGGCCTGGTCATTCCTTAAAATATTGATGAGGCCGCCTCGCCGCTGCGCGCTAATGGGCAGAGCACTAATCGATTCAGCGCTCGGTGGGCGGGGAGACGCAGCGGCCCCGCCCCCTGCCCAGGAGGCTCAGGTTTCTGGGAAACCCTTGCTGTGGCGACAACAGCCTCCCTTTGGTACCCTTCTTGCTCAGGAGTCGGACAGATG
The DNA here is from genome assembly GCF_018167655.1 of Microtus oregoni. Lineage (NCBI taxonomy): Eukaryota > Metazoa > Chordata > Mammalia > Rodentia > Cricetidae > Microtus > Microtus oregoni. The sequence continues at coordinate 7,725,928 of NW_024543062.1, read as the reverse complement.
CCCCCAGGAGGGGAAAGGTGAGGAGATTGAGGTCCCTCAAGGTGCAATCTATCTGTTACCCAGGGTGCCCGCGTGTGATGTGCGATACGGTGGCCAGGAGGATGCAGGCAGCGTCAAGCAAGATGCCCCTTTCTGCTACCACTTAGTTTGTGCAGGATCACCAGCACAGAGGAAGGAAGGGATGGTCAGCATGAAGGGCCATCCGCTTTAGGCGAGATGGTGCTCTCCTCCAAGGAGCCATTCACTATGGTGAAACTAAGGCCTCTTGCCCCCACTCCCCACGCCCCCCCACCGCAACACGAGAACAGTCTGCTGTCTCTCCTACAGGACTTTCCTGGAAGCCAGTCCCTGCCATGACTGCTCATGTCCTCCCTTCCCAGGACTGACCCGGCTTGGCTGGTACCACTCAGCCTCCCACTGACAGCAGAGGCTCATTCCAGCCTCCTGTGGCCCCAGCTGAATCTTCTATTGCATCTCTCTCCATGCAGCCCATCCACATCCCTTCAGCCCCGAGTGGCTCTCACCAGCAATGGTAGGTGCCTGGGCATTGCTTCCCTAGGGCCACCTGACCTCTCACCTTGGGGGAGGCCACACGCATATGGCAGACCCTCACGTGGCTGGTCCTCGCCATCCTTTCCCACTCCACCGTGCTGCCACTGAGTGGCATCATGATGATGTCTGGCCTTCCCATTCTTGAACCTGCTTGACTATCGGTAGATTAAGAGTCTATGGCAGCTGGCTGATAGGGTGCTTGCCTAGCACACGTAAATCTCTGGGTTCCATTCCCAGCACTGCATCTACAGGCCTGGTGGCAAAACTGTAATCCTGTCACTCAGAAGGTGGAGACAGAAGGGTCAGTTCAAGGCCAGCGTGGGCTATATAAGAGGTGGAAGCTACCCTGGGCTACTCGACACCTTGTCTTAAAGCAAAAATGAAGAAAGGTTGGGGCTGTAGCTCGATTGCCTCAGCATCAAATACACCTGGCAGTGGTGGCTCATGCCTATCTTCCCAGCACTCGGGAGGCAGAGACAGAAAGATCGGGACTTTAAGGCTGTACTCAATATGGGAAGCCCTCCTTTGCCTCAAAAGGGGGAAAAAGGCATTGGCTCCGTCACTTTACAGGTGGGTGTCGTGGAGCTCTGCATAGTTCCGGCTTTTCTCTGAGTGCCGGGCTTCTCGCTAAGCATGCAGAGATCTCTGCCTAGACCACAGCCTGACCGGAAGAGCAGGTCTGGAATGCATCTGTTAGAACAGTCTAGAACACTCCCAAGCCCCTCAGATAACTAAAATCATTCCCCTTCATCCACCTGGGACAGTGGAGGGGCCAAGTGGACTAGGTCTGAATCCCAGCTTCTCTGTTTCTTAGCCCTTACACTCACTGGAGCCTCAGTTTCCCCATCTATGAAGATGGAGGACCCTGTGTGAGGTGCGTGCGTGTAATCCCAGAAGGCAGAAGTAGGAGGGTCGTGAATTCAAGGCCATCCTTGGCAAGGTAAAGAGCTGAAGGCCAGCTTGGTTTATGTGAGACTGTCTCAGAAGTAAACAGGGCGAGTGAGGCGGCTCAGTAGGTAAAGTCACTTGCTCACAGCCTGAGTTTGGGACCCAAATGGAAGAAGAAGAAAACTGACTCTTCCAAGTTGTCCTCCGGCTGCCACAACGGCAAGGAGGTGCCCGTGTACACAGACAGAACATAAAAAACGTAGTTATAAAGATTAAAAATAAACACCAGTGAAAAAGTAGCTTTTTAGAGATTATTCTCCCTGCTTCGATTTCTTATTTCTCTTAGGTAACATTGTCCCTGCTTCGATTTCTAAATGGTTTTTGTAATTCCCTTTGTAATCGAGCACTCCGGTGCCTGCTACAGTTACCTTTTCCCTACTTGCCCGACCCCCACTCAAGTCCCTATAAATGGAGGGTCCACACTGTGGCCCAGGCGAGTTTTAGAAGCTCATTGACTGACTGGGCCTCCTTTCTCCCACAGCATCTCCCCTGTAACAAAGGCTTCTCCCACTATCGTGGACAAAGAAATGGGGTTCTGGTAAGGGGGGGGTCCAGACTCTTGTGAGCTATATTTATACAAGGCCGACCCCCTTAGTGTATCAACCACAATGTGTGGTGACCCAGAGTTCAAAATGAGCCAAGTTCCAGGCCTGTCCCTTGCTATAGTTCTTATTCCTAGCAGAATCCCTCAAGGGCACAGAAGGGGCACTGACCTCAAAAGGCTGGTCCACTTTCCCTCAGAAGCACCTAGTGCTGGACAGCTCCCCAACACAGGGTTAGGCTGGCTCCAGATGTACCCTTCCTCCTCTCACCCTGCTCTCACTTTGTGGGGGGCCCCTCTCCAGCTCTGGCTTGGGCTCAGGAGTCTCTTCCTCTTCCAGTGTTGTGTGCTTCACTTGGTTCCTGACTCAGCCCCCAAACTTACAAGGTGTTCCCCTCTGCCTGCCATTCAGCTTATCCGGGCACGTGCCGTGCGTGCATGCATATATGTGTGTGCATGCTCACACCCATGTGCGATCTTGTGCATGTATGTGTGCATTCATGTGTCTCTCTCTCTGTATGTGTGTGTGTGTGTGTCTGTGTGCAAGTGTGTACATGTGCATCAGAGATTGACATCAGGTGTCTTCCTCAGTCACTCTCTCCCGTACTTTTGGAGAGAGGGTCTTGAAGATTTGCCCTTCCCCAGACCTGGGATCACAGGCAAGTATAGCCGTGCATGGGTTCTAGGGGTGGCTGAGACTTGGCTCCTCCTACATGTGGCAAACATTCAAACCCTGGGCCATCTCCCTAGCTGCTCTGTTGTGGTTTTGTCCCGATAATATGAGTGACTCCTGTGGCCCCCAGTTCTGAGAAAAACAGAACTCTGGGTGCTGCTGATGCTAAGTGCTCCAGACTTTACTCTGATCTCCTCTGACACTGGGCACCCAGCCTGGCATCTTCCCACCCACCCCACTCCCCTACCCCATTGGTTGGCAAGTCCCCGCTTCTCTTGGGATGCCTCTATCCTTGCCCTATTATAACACCTGTGGTCTGTGACCTGTTTCCTCCATCAGACTGTGACTTCGGAGGTCCTGTCTCCCCCCCTTCAGAGGGTCACGAGCTTCTACTTCACCCAGAGAAAGAAAACAATGTGCTCCCACACACCATGCCCGCTCACTATGCCCAAAAAGGTGTGGGCTTGAATTCATGTTGAGGGCACACATGCTGTCCCTGGGGACAGAACACAGCCGCCATAAAAGGACTCAGCTAAATGAGAGTGAAAGAGACTTCACTAGAAGCAGGAACTGTGGCAGGCCCTGTGACCCCACATGACAGTCAAAGATAGGTATGAGGCAGGCTCTAAGACTAACAAAACCCCATGGGGACTGCAATCTGGAGGCTCACAGCACCTGAAAACCCTCCCTCATACTTCACCAGGGTGCAGGAGACGGTGCCAAGAAGTAAGAACCAGGTTTAGGCATGGCAGTGCACGCTTGTGGTCACAGCATTTAGGAGTTGGAGGATCAGGAGTTCAAGACCAGCCTTGGTAAAATAGTGAGACAGAGGCCATCCTGGGTTACAAGGGCACCAGGCAGTGGTGGTGCACGCTTTTGATTCTAGCCCTCAGGAGGCAGAGACAGGCAGATCTCTGAGTTCAAGGCCAGCTTGGTCTACAGACTGAGTTCCAGGGCAGCCAGAGCTACACAGAGAAACCTTGTCTTGAAACAAAAACCAAACAGAAACAAACAAGCAAAAACCCACAATAGCTATCAAAATGACTTGCTAGGTAGAGATGCCTGCCGCCAGGCTTGATGACCCCAGTTATTCCGAGGACCCACATGGTGGAAGGAGAGCACCGACTCCCAAAGTTGTCTTTTGGCTGCCACACCAGGGCATCCCTCCCCAAATAAGTGTAATAAAAATTAAAAAACAAAAAATCAAAGCTGAGTCCTTCCAGAGAGAAGTGGCTTCAAGGCCTCTCACTTGTGGGTTGAGTGACTTTGGGCAGATCATTTCACTTCCTCTAAATTTGTTTTGTGACAATGCTCAGAGCTTGGTGTGGGTCAGCTGAGATCAAAGACTTAGCCCTGGGAGGCTCAGTCTCCACTGGCTGCATGTCCCTGCCTCAGAGCTGGGCGGGGCGGCGGGTGGTGTCCTAAGTGTGTGTTCCAAGTCCTCCTTGGGGACTCCTAGGAAGTAGGTAAGAGGGACTAGGAAGCTTGGGGAGCTTTTTCCCCCATGATGGAGGGGAAGAAAAGTGTACATATTAACTCTCTGTTCCCCAGAACTGTTCAAATACAAGCACCTGGTGTCCTCACCACCGCCATTCCAGGGCGGCTGTGTAGCCACTTACAGGGACTAGGAGGGAGCTAGGGAGAGCAAGCAGCAGGTGGATAAATATGGCTGAGACCCTGCCCCCATCAAACTAACCCTGCCTCAAACACCCACATAAAGGTAGGCGAGACGGAGTTGCGCAGTGGTGGCGCACGCCTTTAATCCCAGCACTCACTCTGTGAGTTCGAGACCAGCCTGGTCTACAAGAGCTAGTTCCAGGACAGGCTCCAAAGCTATAGAGAAACCCTGTCTCTAAAATACAATAAATAAATAAATGAAAAAGTAGGAGAGACCCAAGTTGGCAGGTCTGTTCTCTGATCTTCACATGTGTACTGAGGCACATGTGCCCACACACATCACATACACACACACACACACACCAACATTTAATTGATTTAAGAATCAATTAAATACAGGCAGATCTCTGTGAGTTCAAGGCAAACCTGGACTACTTAGAGACATAATGAGACTGTCTCGAACAAATAAAACCATGATACCCAATACTAGCTTAATTTTTTTCAAAGACCTTGGAAGCCAAAGGATATAGTGAAGATGAGACAGTGTAGGTGCTTCCGACCCCAGAGCCGCCTAGGAAACCACTTACCTAGGCTGCTGCCCAAGTAGGAGGGGTGCTCCTTGAATGGGGCAATTCCAGCAGGCCCCGGAGAAATATCATTTTATTTGCACGCAAGATAATTCAGCTCAAGGAGCAGAGATCAGGTTGATGGCTCAGAGGGTAAAGACACTTGCTGCCAAGTCTGAGGACCTGAGTTTGGTTACTGGAACCCATACGGTGTAAAGAAAGAACTGGCTCTTGCAAGCTCTCTCTCTCTCTCTCTCTCTCTCTCTCTCTCTCTCTCTCTCTCTCTCTCTCACACACACACACACACACACACACACACACAAGCAAATTTTTAAAAATTTACGAAGGGGCAGGCAGAAATGAAGTTCTCCACGTCCTGACAGCCCACCCCCTGCATCAGCTCTGGTGAATTACACTCTGTTTTGTTCATATTCACAGCCTCTTTGGGGGGGATACCCTGCGACTTCTGACCCTGAAGACTCTACTGGGGACTACGCGAGAGTGGAGGGGTAGGAAAGCCCTGGCGGGTCCCAGCCTCTGCCTAGCTTCGGCCCGCAGCCCTGGCGCGGTTCCTACATTCGCAGCTCGCAGGTTCATCAATGGCCTAGGCCGAAGGGGCTGAATGGAGGGCACTAACCCGCCCCTTCTTAAAGGCGCCGGCCTGTCACCCTCGGCGATCCTCCTCTCAAACCCGGGGCTGCCCCGGAGCTCCAGAGTGGGCGGGTCACGAATGGTGGCCATGGGAAAGGGGCCTTGGGTCGAAAGGAGGGCTTCCCCATGGGGTAACTGTGGCCCCGCAGAGGTCCCTCTAGACCCCAGCGTGTAGCCATCACCCTCATTCTGGGTTGATCCACCTCCTCCCAGACCCGGGAAGAGACCTGAATGTCCCCTCCCCCCAGCCTCAGATCCCTTCCTGTAGGGGACTAGCTGCGCTCGCCCCTCCAATCCGCCAGTGTTCGAGAAGGGGACCGGGGCTCAGCTGCTCCGGAGGTAGCTGCTTCCCCCCAGCCCCAGCTTCCCGTCACTCTCCACCTCGCTTGGGCTACGGGTCCTCGATCCGATCCCAGCGGGGCTCCCATCCCCTCTGTCGTGCGTCCTCCTCCCTCCCACTGGTGCACACAAAGACGACACGCTCGGACCCGGGCGCGTGCGGCCCCGGGGTGGCTGTGAGCACACCACACACGCACACACACGCACGCACGCCCGCCTTCGGGGACAACCGGGCACCGGGATGGGATAAAGAACCATGGGGACAGGGAGCTGAGGACAAACAGGCCGTACCTACAGGCGCGCAGCTTCGGTCGCGAGGGCCGGGGCGCCGGAGCAGCGCTGCCCGGACCGCAGCCGGGATCCCGGGACCCGGCGGCGCATAGCCCTCCGGGCAGGAGTTCGGCCCTTGGTGGCCGGTGGTGACGGCGGTGGCGGTGGCACCCGCTTCTCTGGCCTGCAGCCTTTGAGACTCGTGCGCTCTTGGCGGTCCCGGCACAGCCCCCTTGAGGCTCTCTGCCTTTTCGGGCTTCCGAGCTCAGCGCGCTCTGAGCCCAGACTCGCGCGCTGCGCGCCCCTGCAGCTCCCTCCGCGCCCCCGGCCCTCTCCCCAGCCCAAGCCGCGCGCGCCTTCGGGCCCCGCCCCACCACTAGTCCCGCCTGGACACCCCCACCCTCCCAGCTCAGGCCCCGCCCTTGCCTCACCCCCGCCCACGCGGCGCGAGCCTCTAGCCACGCCCCCTGGTTCCCCTCCCCGCCCCCGCGCGCTGTCCGGAGCCCCAGTGGCGCCGACCAAGCCCTCTGTCTTCCTCCGGACAGTGACTGAGCCGAAAGACCTGACCTGGGTGCCCAGTCCTAGGAACCCCCCGTCCCCCACGTAGGGGCATCTCCCGGAGCCTGGTGTGGTGGACCCCGAGGGCGGGATTGGAGGGTGTTCTGCGTGGACACCCTGGAAACGTCCTTGGGTTATGAGAGTCGGACGGGGGCGGGCGCTATGGGCCGACCCTCCGCCGCGAGGACAATGGGATCCTCGAGGAGGTCCAGATGTCGCAACCGAGGAAATGTCTGTCTGGTTCTCAGGAATCCCGAAGTCGAGAGCTACGCCTCACGCTTCACTCGTGCCCTCCGGGTGCGGGAAGTCGCCCCGCACCTCAGGGCCCGGAAGAGCCTCTACACCCAGGTCCTCGCCTCCCAACTTTACTAGGGTGTCGGGGAGACTGGCCCCACCAGGTGACGTGTCTGAGGTCGCCTGGGACTCGGAGAAGTTAGTACTCTCGTTTGACTAAGAACTAGAACTGAGCGTTACTTACTGCGGTGGCTAGCGCTCTAGAGTCACCAGAGGGGCAAGGAGGCCAGAGGAGAGACAGCGCCCCTGTGAACGGGCGGGCGGGACGGAGCCAGGTGGGTTGACATATGCCTATAATCCCAGCGCTGGAGAAGGTGAGGCAAGAGGGAATAGCAGTTTGAGGCCAGCCTGGGCTACATAGACCCTGTCTCAAAAAGCCCAAATTGAAGAAACAAAAGTCCACAGGTGTGTTAGGATGCTCAGAGACAAGACCTATGGCTTATTAATGCAGTATTCTTGAGTCTGCTCTCTCCTCCTGGCTATCTGCCCCAGGCATGACTGGTCAGCCTGTTGACCTCGGGCTGTAATCTGCTGCCCTCCTCCCACTGGCAGTGGCCTCTGACCTTTGTAAGGTCCTTTCACTCACGGGAGATCAGATTCACTGATTTATTTCCTAGAAGCATCAGGGGTGGCATGGGGCGGGGCGTGTGACACTGGACAGGTGAGGTGGGCTGAGAACATGGCAACTGGCTCCTGGAATCCTTGGTGCTGCCGTTCACAGGAATGGGGGCTAGACCTCTGTCGAGCCCCGGGTACCTGTCCCTTCACTGCTACAATGCCCAGCAGCTGCTCTGTCTTTACACTGGCTGGCAAACACTTAATGAAAGCTTAGGCTGTAATCCAGCCATTGATTGCACATGTGCACAGGTCCAATTGCTTGACTGGGAACCAGGAGACCTATGAATGAAGTCAGGGAGGGTGGGCAGAGATGGGAGAGAAACTGTATCCCTGGGTGGTCTGGCTATGGAACCCACCACCCGGGGAGCAGGGATGCTGGGCTGTGAAAGAGGACTCACCTTGAATTTGATGGTGGGCTGTCAGCGGTTCTGATTCCCCAGAGGAGGAAGTGAGGAGCGAGTCTGACCCACATGAGGAACTGAACGGGGGAGGGGGGGGAGAAGGGGGGGGACACACGACACAGTGGCAGTGATTGGCTAAGAGCAACTGTTACGGAGATTGGAATGAGGGTTAGGGGGTTAGGGGTGACAGGTGCATCCTAGCTCCCTGAGGGTAGAGGTTTGGGGGCTTTGACGATCAGATAGGACAGGCGATGAGAGGGTGCTGTTGAGGGACCCTGAAGGAGGGGCCTCCCTGGATGCAGAGGCCACAGACAGCTCAGGGATAAATCTGACAGAGGTAGCCTTGCTTGTGAGGGGGACAGACTGAAAGCTGGCCCTCAGAGCCCTGGAGAGGAATGGCTCTGGTGCACCAGGCAAGCAGGGGTCCAGGAGGAAGAGGCATGCTTCATACATGATTCTGGGGCACACAAGAACAGAAGCAGGAACTCCCCAGGAGTTGACATGGAAGTGTCATGAGACATTTTAAGACATGTCAGGCCATCAGCCATGGCTGGTGAGTACCCTGTGATATGTGGTTTTATGAGACGCTACTGTTGCTGTTGTAGCTCAGGCTGGCCATGAAGTAATGATTCTCTTACTCCAGTATCCTGACTGCTGGGGATACACACACACACACACACACACACACACACACACACACACAGAGAGAGAGAGAGAGAGAGAGAGAGAGAGAGAGAGAGAGAGAGCGCTGTTATTTATCTTTTGGGATGGGGATTGAACTCAGGGCCTTGGGCATGCTAGGTAACACTCTACCACTGAGCCACACCCCAACCCCCTCACTGGGGATTCTAGGCAGGTGCTCTACCACTGAGCCACACCGCAGCCCCTCACTGGGGATTCTAGGCAGGTGCTCTACCACTGAGCCACACCTGAGCCTCTCACGAGGGGGGGGGGTTCTAGGCAAACTGTAACACTGAGTTAGATCCAACAATTTGTTTGGGAATAAAAGATTTCTGGTTTGGATGGGACTGTATTCAACAGACTCAGACACTCTGGTCTGGGTTCCAACAAAGCTCTGTACACATTCACAGCATTCTTGGGGATAGGAAGGTGAGAGAGTTCCTATCTACCTGCCAGGTAAGCGCCAGGGGATGGGGCTGCAGGTACCCACTAGCCTCTCAGACACACAGTATCTAGCTGAAGAGTCACAGAACACAAGGCCCCACTGTGGCTGCAAGGAGTCTTTATTTCAAACATGCAAAGCTGAAGAAAGCATCAGATGCAGCTGAGGAAGATGGGTGGCCCTGAGAGGTGGCCTGGCTATCCTAGCCCAGAAGTAGTTTTGCTGGGGCCTTGCAGACTGTGGTCTGAAGTGCCTGAGGCACAGGAGCCTTGTTGGAGAGACTTCCTCTTATAGAAACCAGAATACTTTGCTAAAGAAGCAAGCAGAACTCAAATCATGGATTGGGTGCTGGAAGGGGTAGTGGAAACCATCCCGCCTTCTGTATAGCTCCCTGTCTTAGAGGTGGCAGAGAGGTTCAATCAAACTTCTGCCCCCCTGGGGAATAGGGCAGACAAAAAGCCCGCAGGCCAAGAAGAGCCTTCCACCTATTCTGTGGTGTGGGTGGGGTCCTAAGAGAGCCTATAGGAATGCCAGAATGGGCGGTGACAAGCTTTATCACAGCCAGGAAGCTCTGCCACCAGGGCTAGAGGTTCTGATGTGGACGGAGCCAGGTCAGTGACTAGACTGAGAGTGGAGCCTCCGGGCCCCAGCCTAGCTGTGTGGCAGGGGTTGTCTGGACCTTGGGGCTCCTATGGGGCTGTGACATCCTTTGAAAGGGGCTCCAGGGGCTCTGGGGCATCTGGCAGCTGTTGGCTGAGGACAGAGACAGTTTCCGTGGGGGATTTTTTTGGGGTGGGGAGTCTATGTCATTAGATACAGCTGATCAAACGGGGGGTGGGGGATGCAGCCAACATTTCTCTGATGAGCCTGGGTGTCACTGCCATAAATCACCAGCTGCTGCCCCGTTGTCACTCTCGTGGAATTTGTGCAGATGATCGGCAAACCTGAGGGAACAGGAATGAAGCTGAGACTAAGTATAGAAGAAGATGGGTGAGCACAGGACTAGGGACAGCAGGAGGGGACAGCAGGAGGGGACAGCAGGAGGGGACAGCAGGAGGGGACAGCAGGAGGGGACACCAGGAGGGGACACCAGGAGGGGAGCTGTGTTAGAGGCCTGGGGACACCAGGAGGGGAGCTGTGTTAGAGCCCTGGGGACACCAGGAGGGGACAGCAGGAGGGGACAGCAGGAGGGGACACCAGGAGGGGAGCTGTGTTAGAGGCCTGGGGACACCAGGAGGGGAGCTGTGTTAGAGGCCTGGGGACACCAGGAGGGGACAGCAGGAGGGGAGCTGTGTTAGAGGCCTGGGGACACCAGGAGGGGACAGCAGGAGGGGAGCTGTGTTAGAGGCCTGGGGACACCAGGAGGGGACAGCAGGAGGGGACAGCAGGAGGGGAGCTGTGTTAGAGGCCTGGGGACACCAGGAGGGGACAGCAGAAGGGGAGCTGTGTTAGAGCCCTGGGGACACCAGGAGGGGACAGCAGGAGGGGACAGCAGGAGGGGAGCTGTGTTAGAGGCCTGGGGACACCAGCAGGGGAGCTGTGTTAGAGGCCTGGGGACACCAGGAGGGGAGCTGTGTTAGAGGCAAAAACACGGGGCTTGGAGCTAGTGCTGGGGATCATGGAGGCTTGGCTCTAGGTTTGGGAGGACCAGGGGACATCCTTACTTCTTGGCGCAGGTGGCAGCACAGTCTCTCTCCACGCTTTCACTCCATGCCAGCTTGTACAGCACCTGGTCAGGTAGAGATACCATGACAACTGCCATTGCCACCTACAGCTGTTAGGCCTGGTCTGCGGGACAGAAGGGTCTCGTGGCCCAGTCCTAGCATGGGTGGTCTTGGAGATACTCCAGAGCCAGCCTACTTAATAGATGCTTAGAAAGCAGCAGACACAGTTATTCAAGTTAGCCTCCTACCATTGTCAGCAGATTCCACAAGAGCACTGGACTAGGAAACCAGGCTAGCCCCGGGGCTATCTTTCACCATGCTTAGTAGGGCAGTGGCTCCTGATGCTGCAGCCTTTAATGCATACAGTCCATACCTATTCCCCTCTACCTGGTAGATAGAGACGTCACTCAGCCCCATGTCCTTGGACTGCCCTCAGCCCACTCTCTACCTGGGCAGATAGTCCCGCATGGCCCTTCTCTGGGCAGCCCACTGTCTATTCCCTGAGGGTCTAGTTAGGCCTGCTCTTTTCCTGCCTTAACCTCCCTCCCACCAATGCAGGAAATGGAACCTGGGCCTCACAAATGCTAAGCAGGTATCCTATCCCTGAAACATGCCCCCAGCCTCTGGGGGTGGGGCGAGATTCTAGACAGGTGCTCTATCACTGAGCCACACCTCAGCCCCTCACTGGGGGATTCTAGGCAGGTGCTCTACCACTGATCCATACCCCAGCCCCTCACTGGGGGATTCTAGGCAGGTGCCCTACTGCTAAACTATATCTCCAGTCCTCTTTTTACTTTCTGAGAGAAGGCCTCATTAAGTTGTCCTTGAACATGCTATGTAGCACAGGCAGGGCTTGAACTTGTGATCCTTCTGCTTCAACCTCCCAAGTAGCTGGGATGACAGGCCTTCATCTGCATGCCTATTTCTTCACCCAGTCTTTCCTCAAAGCACTTCCAGGACAGGGTCCCTGGCCTCCTCTTCTAAGTAAGTGGCTCAGCTCTCCCCAGGCGGGGGGGGGGGGGGGGCTGGTGTTGTTGTTTTCCTTATCTCTAAAGGAGTTTGAGTCCTTGGAGTTGGGGGAGGAGACTGTACTGTGCCAGAGCTGAGGGTGTGGCACTGAGGAGGCTCTGGAAGTCCTCCATACAGTAACAGTGCCCTGCTGCCCAGAATAGCCTGGAGACATCCCTGGCTGATGTGTGCACGCTCACCAGAAAGACCAGGCAGTGCAGGAACAAGGTGTAGAAGAAGCCAATGGTGCGAGCCATTTTGTTGGAGAGAATCAGGCGTCCCTGCAGGCAAACAAGGGGATAGGTGGGCATGGTGTTGCTCTGTGCTCTTTCCTTCAGGGCTCTGCAGGAGGGAGAAGGGGTGGGCTGGCAGCAGGAACCCACTTGCCCCCTGTGACAAATGGGGTACTTAGGCTACAGAGGTAATTTTTTTGTGTGTGTTTATGTGCACACGCCCGTGGAAGCCAGAAGCACACTTGGCCTTGACTACAGAGGTCTGCCTACTTCTGCCTCCCAAGTATTGTCCAAGTATTGTCAGTATGCCTGGATCAACTTTTTTTTTTTTTTTTTTAAAGACAGGGTCTCTCCGAGAACGTGGAATCAGATTTGGCTAGACTGGCCAGCTAGCAAGCTGCACATTTCCACCACCGCCACCCTAGTGCTGGGGTTCAGATGCTTGCCATGGCACCAGACTCTTTTACATGGGTACCGTGACTCAAACTCAGTTCCCGTTCGCTCAACAAATCCTTTATCTGCAGAGTCACTGATACAGAGTTTCTGGTGAATGTGCCTCCTGCAAACCCATCCCCGAAACTACAGGCACCGATGTCACCTGATGAGCTGTCCCAGAGGTCGTGTTCTCGAGGTGGATCACCCAGAAGAGGGTCTGTGTGACTTGGGGCTCCTTCAGAAGGGGCTAAAAGGCCAAGGACGTAGGCACACCATGGGTGAATACAGGGATATGGACTCACCATGCCAAGGGTGGCCTTGTCCCAGGGGCTCAGGCCCAGGTACTTCCTCTGCCGCTCCTGAAGACAGAGACATGAAGAGAGGGTCCCACAAAAAGGGATCCCTACCTGTGCAAAGCTGCCTGACCATCGATGTCACTTTACCACACTAAAGAGCTACTGGGAACTCCCTGGGTGCCTAATCTGGTGTCACACTCAATATGACAGCCTGGGCTCCCTAACAACCTATGGCCCCGGCCTAGTATCTCTTTCTAACTATAGGGAAGTCCTTCATGGGCAGGGCTTCTGCAGCCTAGGAGGGAGGGAGCTTGGGGTGGCTCCTGTCACCAGTCACCTGCCACAGGCAGTTGTAACCCCTTTGCTGATCTGGTTGACCCTGCAGGTGTATTCTGGGTTACCCTGTTCACCAGCGGTTCTCACCTTGTGGGTCACAACTCCTTTGGGGTCAAACAACCCTTTCACAGAGGTTGCCTAAAACCATCCCACTATTAGATATTTACATTATGATTTGTAACAGGAGCAAAATTACAGCTATGAAGTAGCAACGAAAATAATTGTATGGTTGGGGTCATCACGCATGAGGAACTGTGTTAAAATGTCGCAGCATCAAGAAGGTTGAGAACCACGGCTGCTCACTGACACACACCTTCCATGGAGAATACACCCGGGCTATACAGAGGTGGCTCAGGCGTTCCGGGGGAAGGGGTGGTATGCCCGAGTAGACAGGGCACATGGAGCAGAGGATGCTGTTTTGTGGATGGGACCCAGGGTCTCACCCACAGCAGACAAGGGCTCTGAGCCACGCCCACAGACCCTCACTGGAGGACTCTAGAAGGCACTCTACCCCTGAGCCACATCCCCAGTCCCAGGTCCCTATTCACGAACCCGCTTGCTGAAGGAGGAGAAAGGGTCCAGGCGTTCTTCATACTGGGAGGAGTAGCGCAGCTCGGTGTCATCGCTGCCACTGCCCTGCACAGGGGAGCAGAGAGACCCAGTCAGTCACCTGGCCTGGGGATCTGGGCTCCAGGACAGGGAGGGTTAGAGCTGGGGGAGGGTCCAGGGTGACAGTGCTAATGTGGCGGTGGCTTGCATGTTACGGAATGACTGGGGGTCTTGCGTTCTCTCCCCTTACTTCCCAACCCCAAGAATGGGGCACAAAACCTCTGGGGAGCTACATCTTAGAAACGATAGAAGACAGAGAGCTGTTCCCAGTGCATGGGGGTGGCTGTGTGTGTGTGTGTGTATGTTCTGGGAACCTTGAACTTCTGGTCTCAAGTGGTCCTCCTGTCTCAGCCTTCCAACAGGTGAGTGCCACTGAGCAAGAGAAGGTTACTGAGAGCCAAAGGGGCAGACAGTACCCTGCAGAAGAGGCACATTGGTTTACAGAGCCTGGGTGCCCTCTAGTGGCCCAGAAAGGATTCTTGCTTCAACTGAGTGGGAATAGTGCTGTTGGGCCAAGAGTCTTAGGACCATAAAAGTCTTTAAGTTTCCTCCCTCCTTTTCTTTCTCCCCCCCGCCGTGTGTGTGTGTGTGTGTGTGTGTGTGTGTGTGTGTGTGTGTGTTTGTGTGTGTGTGTGTGTGTGTGTGTATGTGTGTGTGTGTGTGCACATAGAAGCCCTGAGGTCAGGAGTTATATTACACGTATCCATTGGGGCAGGATCTCTCATTTGATCTACAGGCTTGTCTATATGGCTAGTCTAGCTAGAGCTTGCCTCTCTGCCTTCTGAATTCTGGAATTACAGGCAGGCTGCCATACCTACATGGTCCTACAGGCTCTCACTTACAGGGGAGTGTGGGATCTGAACTCTAGTCTACAGGCTTGCATGGCAAACACTTTGCCCACTGAACCATCTCTGTCCTTCCCTGAGCTACCGAAAGGGTTTCTGTGCACATGGTGGACCCTGCCTGACAGGCCTGGGGGCTGACAGAAGCCACCACAACAAACAGGTTTCTAGTCTTTCCTGTTCATTTGTTTTCGGGGTATACATTATAGGTATCTTTTTATTTTTTGTTTTTCTAAAATTTATTTTTTATGTACATGAGTGGTTTGCCTATATGTGTACCACATGTGTGCAGTGCCCACAGAGGTCAGAAAATGGTGTCTTCCCAACCATTCTTCTTCTTTTTAGACAGAGTCTCATTAGGTAGTCTAGTCTGGCCTCAAATTGGTGAGCCTCCTGCGCCAGCCTTCCACCATCTCCAGGCACTACCATGCTTAGTCAATAAAGAAACAAAACAACAACAACAACAAAAACAAATTGTGATCCAGGTGCAGTGGCGCACGCCTTTGATCCCAGCACTCAGGAGGCAGAGGCAGGCAGATCTCTGTGAGTTCGAGGCCAGCCTGGTCTACAAAGTGAGTTCTAGGACAGCCAAAGATACACAGAGAAACCCTGTCTTGAAAAAAAAATGCAAGGGGGCTGGAGAGATGTCTCAGAGCTTAAGAGAAGCAGCTACTCTTCCAGAGAACCTGAGTTCAGTTCCCAGCACCTGCACAGAGGCTCACAACCTTCACAACTCCAGTTCCGGGATCCAGTGCTCTCTTCTGCCCACGTGTAGTGTACAGACATACATGAACGCAAGACACCAGAAACATAAAAGAGTCTTAAGATTTTTGTTTTTTTTTTAGAACACATTAATTCAAACTAGGCATGGTGACACATGCATCCTATCCCAGCACTGGGGAGGTGGAGGCAGGAGGATTGCAGGTTTAAAGCTAGTCTCGGTTACACAGTAACTCTGAGGCTAGCCTAAGGTACACACAACCCTGTCTCAAAAACAATGTCCCCATCACATCCCTAGTGCCCAGGGCCTGTCTTACATGTTTAGCATACAAGTGTTAAATCCCTGTCTAGGGTGAGCTGGCAGACCATCCATGTACCACAGAGGGATAGCTGGAGCTAGTGAGGCCTTGGTTGGGGACCTTGGACTTGTGCCCTGACTTGTGTAGTAGCTTGCTACCTTCTGACTGGTTCTGAATGAACCTCTATAGCATTTCTCTCGAGTGGTTTGTTCCATGCAGAGTGGATATCTGACAGGTGTGTGCACACAAATATCATTTTGAGTCCCCCCGGTGCTGACTACCATCCAATCCTCCCCAATTTGACCTCAAGTGCTCCATCAACCTCGCTCCCCACCTGGTCCCTCTGGGGCTAACGGGCTTACCCGGCCGGGGTAACTCTGCAAGAACTTGATCTTCTCAAAAAGCTTGATGTTGTCAGCGCGTAGACTGTCCAGCTCGCTCTGCAGGGCCTGGATGGTGTGCTGGGCCATGCGGCTCTCCTGTGAATGGAGTCAGGGCAAGGGTGGATGAAGGAGAGAGATGAGGTCTCCATCTGTCAGGACTCTTTCTGTGCCCATGGCCTTGGTGTGTGCGGGATTGAACTCAGGTCCTCGTGTTTGCACACGGAACACATTACCCACTGAGCATCTCCTAGCCGCCCATGGTCTTGAACTGCTGACTCTGTTCCCAGAGTCTCCTCTAGAAAGTCCCTTCACAGAAAGGCCAGTTTCTTCATATTTGAATTTGCTATTTGTTATGGTTTGGATTTTTTTAAAATAAAAATTTAAAAAGATTTACTTATTTGATGTGTCGGCAGGTATGTGTGGTGCCCACGGAGGCCAGAATGGGGTGTTACAGACAGTGGTGAGTTGCCATGCTGGTGCTGGGAACCACATCTGGATCCTCCATAAGAGCAACAAGTGCTCTTAAGCGGAGACACCGCTCTAGCCTTACTATTCGAATCATGTGCACTCAAAGATCATGTGCAGGAGGCTTAGTCTCCGGTGCTGGGGCACTATTCAGAGGTGGAAGAACCTTAACAAGGTGGGGCCTTATGGGAGGTGTGCCCCCGGAAAGAATACTGAGACTCAAATCCTCCCTGTTTCTTCGCTAGCTGGCAGCTATGAAGTAAGCAGCTTGCCTTGGTCATATACTTGCCTTGGTCATATACCACGATGTGCTGCTTGGCTACAGGTCAAGGCAACAGTGACAAACCATCATAGATTGAAAGGTTTGAAACCACAAACCCCCAAACCTTCCATCTGTTGCACCCTGCCTTCTTTCTTTTGCTTGTAGTCTTGGGGATGGAACCTAGGACCTATGTATGCCAGGTAAGTGTACTGCCCTTGGCCCACGCCCCAGCCCCTCACTGGGGGATTCTAGGCAGGGGCTCTACCACTGAGCCACACCCCAGCCCCTCACTGGGGGATTCTAGGCAGGGGCTCTACCACTGAGTCACACCCCAGCCCCTCACTGGGGGATTCTAGGTAGGTGCTCTACCACTGAGTCACACTCCAGCCCCTCACTGGGGGATTCTAGGCAGGTGCTCTACCACTGAGCCACACCCCAGTCCCTCACTGGGGAATTCTAGGCAGGTGCTGTACCACTTAGCTATACCTCTAGCTCTACCACTGACTTATCTTCAGTCCCTTTTCTTGACAGATGGTCTTGCTAAATTGCTCAGGCTGACTCTGAATTTAAGATATCATCCTGCCTCAGCATCTTTAGAAAATGGGGTTATAGACTTGCGCCACCAGTCCTGGCATACAGTTCATTTTGATGGGGGTCTGCCCTACGCTCTCCCATCCATCCTGCTTCCCATTCTTCAATGTGCTGCAGCTATTCCTCCATGGCCTGCTGTACCCAGGGGCTTTCTGCCCGAGTGTCCATGGGCCCTCCATGCTGTAGTCCCTCACTCCTGTCAAAGTCTATGAGGGTATTCCAGCCAGGCAGTCTGGTGTCCACTGGTCTTGTGTCCTATGTCTCTTTCCTCCAACCCTGGAAAACCCTGCATGTTCTTTCCTGAGTCCCTGAACAGTTCTCAAGGCCCCAAGTGGCACAGCCTCCTCGGGACGTCTCAAGGGCACAGAACACATCTAATCTTGCTTGTTGACGCATAGGTTGTTTCCCCTGAGCCTGTGCCTTCCCACATTTGTGCATGCAGATTTGAGGCCTCTGAGGGGACAGGAAGCAGGGTGGACTCACAGCCTCCAGCTCTTGGTTCCGGGTGCGGAAACGTTCCCTCTGGCTGGAGATGATGGAAAGTAGGGAGTCCACCTGCCCTTCTGGAAGGGTCCCACTGGTTGGCACCGAGGGTCCTAGGAGGCAGCAGGAAATGGCTTGTTGTGTTAGGGCACTGATCACCATCTGTACTGTCAGAGGGTCAGGTCCCAACCTTCCCCTCCCTGTGTCTCTGGTACTTGAACAGGAAGCCTTGCAGCCATCAGGTGAGGTGTGCTGGGGTTTCTCCATCTATGAAACCGACACCAGATCTTTGTGGCCCGAAACACAATGGTGGAGATGGTGATGGTGGTTGGGGGGGGGAGGACCACTAAAGTATGAGAACGCTGAGGAAACTGGGGGGCCAGGAAGCCTAGGCTTCTGGCCTGGATGCTGCAGAGGGTGGCTGGGAGTTCTCCCCCTGTATCTATTCTCTGAGGTCACTGGTAAACCATGGAGGCAGACACTGCTGGGATGGGCCCCCTTCTTTCTTTGAGGGAGAACATATACTTTGGGGGTCTGAGTTCTCAAAATGCACCAAGTGCTCTCCCTGGCCCCCAACTCCTTGGGCAAGTGCTAGTCAGCCAGTCTTTCCTCACCAGAGAACAGGGCTGTGGCCTCCTTGATGGGTTCTGGAATCTTCTCTAGGCCTTGCTCAGAAGCTCCCTGAAGGATAAAAAGGAAAAGGCAAGACTTACTCGAACATTGTGGGATGAACGAATGAACAAATACATTTAATAAAAATTAAAATGAGGAGGCTGGAGATACGGTTCAGATGTTAAGAGCTTTGGTTGCTCTTCCAGAGGACCCAGGTTTGATTCCCAGCCCCAGAAGGCAGCTCCCAACTACCTGCAACTCCACGGGCACTACAAGCACATGCTGCACAGACATACACGCAGGCAGAACAGTCAAACACATAAAATAAAAATAAACCTAAAAAATTTAAAGTGACACGTGGCTCCTTTAGGCAGCT
Organism: Microtus oregoni; assembly: GCF_018167655.1. NCBI lineage: Eukaryota > Metazoa > Chordata > Mammalia > Rodentia > Cricetidae > Microtus > Microtus oregoni. The sequence goes on along the minus strand of NW_024543062.1, from coordinate 7,707,163 downwards.
CTGGGCCATCAGCTGTGCAGTGGGTCCATGTGACCTTGCTTTGCCCTTGACTAAAGCTTTTAGTGCCTGGACACAAGCTGGCTGGAGGAAGATGTGTGGCATCTGCTCTGGGGTTGGAATGAAGGTGTTTTCCGTGGGGCAATGAAACCTCTATGGGGAGGCCAGGGGGATGGCTCTGGTTCGGGAGGCCTGTGCTTTGGGGTTCCAGGACCCTGGGCGGGGCTCAGTGAGCAGGGCAGGCAGAGGCTTACTTCGGCATCAGGCCGCTGGATGGACTGGATGGTGCTGAGGTCCTGCTCCAGGCGGGCAATCAATTCCTTTTGTTCAACGACCTTGGTGGTGGCCTCAGTGAGGCGGATCTGCAGCTCTGCACAGCGCCCTGTGGTGAAAGGAAGGTGCGGCCATCAGAGAAGACTGGGGCACAGGGATCCTCGGTACCTTCCAGACGCCTCCCAAACTGAAAGCATGAATGCCTGAGAACTCTAGTTGCCTTCTCTACTCCTGCACTGGCCCACAGGCTGGCGCCCTGGATAACTCAGAGGTCGGAGGGAATAGGGTGCAGTAGGGCAGGCAGGGAGCTGTCCCAACTCAGGAACTCACCACAAATGAGGCTTCAGAGGCAATGGTGGAGACAGAGGTAGTGGGGTGACCACTCAAGGTCTCCTGACCTGTAACCCTGTTCTTTTCCTATCCAAGAGCTATGAGTTTTATCAAGAAGGCACCCACCCCAACTTTTTGGGTTCTAGAACCCAAGGCCTTGAACATTTAAACATGCTAGAAAAGCTTGTTGCTGCTGAGCCATGCCTTCAGTGCCTCTTGGGAGATTCTAGGAGGGTGCTCTACCACTGATCCACACCCCAGCCCCTCACTGGGGGATTCTGGGCAGGGGCTCTACCACTGAGCCACACCCCAGCCCCTCACTGGGGGATTCTGGGCAGGTGCTCTTCCACTGAGTCACACCCCAGCCCCTCACTGGGGGATTCTGGGCAGGTGCTCTTCCACTGAGTCACACCCCAGCCCCTCACTGGGGGATTCTGGGCAGGTGCTCTTCCACTGAGTCACACCCCAGCCCCTCACTGGGGGATTCTGGGCAGGTGCTCTACCACTGAGTCACACCCCAGTCCCTCACTGCGGGATTCTGGGTAGGTGCTCTGTCACTGAGGGTTCCCTGTACCTCAAGTTTTGGAAGAGAAATCACCCTTTCTGACTTTTATTTGAAAAACCTGTTATAGTAGGGAGAAGAGAGATGCCTCTCAGCTTTTAACAGCTCTTGCAGATGGCCTAGGTTTAGTTTCCAGCATCGACGTGATAGCATCTGTAACTCCAGTTCCAGGGGATCCAACACTCTCATCTGACCTCCACAGGCACAAGTCACACATGTGGTTCACACATTTGCACATTCAGAAAAAAATGTTTCTACACATTAAATAGATAAATAAGGAAGGAAGGAAGGAAGGAAGGTAGGTAGGTAGGAAAGAAGGAAGGAAAAAGCAAGCAAGCAAGCTGTGACAATAAATTCACTTAAAGTCCTGCCAATAGCCACTAGGGGGCACTATGGCCTCAGAAGTCCAGAGGCTCCTGTGAGCCCTGACAGGAAAATGGTTCAAGTACTTGGCCAGCCTTAGTGACTCTCTGGCAAACACTCAAGCAGGAGTGTCTGAGTATGATAGCTGGGCTCTAGGCCACGGGCTGGGGAAAGTCCCCTGTCATCCCAACACACACCAAGCCTTTTCTGCACCTTAAAGTTCTGAGCAGCTGTGGAGAGATGCCGTACCCTTCACAGGACACCCTCGGCCTGTCCCCACGGCATTGCCTGCGACTCAGCCTGTGGGTGGCTGCCATCCATTTGGACCACAACGGTAGGTGGTATTGATTGAAATAAGGTGGTAAGGCAGAGGGTGGACCCCAGGGCAAGACCAGGCCATGAGGGACAGCTGTGGATGGCAAGGGTGAGTTTAGACCCTGGTGACCCCCATGGGGAGAGGGTACAGTGTCATCGTTTGCTGACCTGGTGTAGACTCCTTTGATCCAGGCTAGTGGAGGGACTGTAGAGCCTACTTTCTCACGGTACCGTGCAGACTCAGGAAAGCGGATAGACAGGAGCATTGAGACAGAGGGGAAGAGAGCCACAGAAAGCTAACAGGGCTCTCGGCGACATTTACAGAGGAAAGCGGCAGTCGGGTGGAAGGAAGGGATAGGTTTAGTTTCTGAACATCCACAAACTGGACCTTGCCCAGGAATGGTCCTATACCAAAGCACCTGTGCCATGGGCTAGAGGGACAGGGCTGAGGGAAGCCCATGGAGAAGCAACTGCCACCCATCCACAATGAACCTGGGTCCCGAGAAGTGTGTAAATCTTCACGGGGACTCACCAGGGACTCAGAGAACCCTCCTGTGTCATTGCTTGGGGCTTGGATCAGAGGCCTTGGCCTGTTTGTCTTATCTGTCTTCAGTCTGTGGCCATTTCATCGTGGGAACTGCCCATGGACACAGGAAAGATGTGCAGTGTCCAGCGGGTTCCTGGGAGCAGAAGGCAGGTCCTTTGCCTGCGCACACCAGTGACATTCTGGGCATATGTGAAGTGCCCTGAGAGCAGACCCTCAGGCCTCAGGGAGGCCCAGGCCAGCTCATCTGTGGACAGTGTGTTCAGCTGTCCAGAGACCTTTGCCACTATGGCTGTAAATGCTCTCAGATACGGCATCAGCACTGAGGGGATCTGGGCTGGGGTTCAGGCTCTGGGGAGGTCAACTCTGAAGATGGCTTTGGGGGCTGTCCAGTGGCCAGTGCGGATGTGCTGCTAAAAGTGGGCACAGAGGAGAAACTAGCAGAGGCTGGGCGGGGAGGCCGTGGGGTGAGGTCAAAGGGACAGGGTCTGGGACAGTCTGTGCTGGAACCTATCACTCCACACCAGGATGAGAAGCCTGGAGTCTGGGATGGTTAATAACAGCTGCCAACCTGACAGGATCTGGAAGCATCTAGCCCACCTCCGGGTGTGTCTGTGAGAGAGCTTTTAGACTGTTGACTGAAGAAAGACGGAAGACCCACCCTGAATGTGGGCAGAGCCATCTGGTGGGCTGGTGTCTCAGACTGGATAAAAAGGAGAAAGTGAGCTGAGCACCAGCACAGGCTTGGCTCTCTCTGCTTCCAGACTGTGGCTGCCATGTGACCAGCCGCCCCAGGCTCCTGCTGCTGCGCTTTCTCTCCTACGAAGGACTGGTCTCTCAGAGTCTGCGCCCAAATGAACCCTTCCTCCCTGAAGTTCCTTTGGTCTGGCATTTTGGTGTAGCAATGAGAAAAGTAACTGATATTGCACACCGCTCGAGGGACCTCAGCTACGGATCTAATGTAGAGAGAATGCTGCCTTGTTGGTTGGAGGTAGGGACATGCATACCAAGGTGTTTCGGTCATCTCTCTAGATGGCATGTGGCAAAAAAGGGAAGGTCCTGAGTTGGAATGTTCCAGAACTGAGCCTGAATTCTAGGCCTGTTTTCTAGGGAGTCCATGGTGTTGGGCAAGCTATCTGACTTGGGGAGTCCAGGAAGATTTCAGGGTGGCAGTAGGAGGGAGAGGTGGGGGAGGGGGGTTAGGACCCTGTTTGAACCCAAGAGAGGAGGTCTGAGCCTAGACCTGGGACCATCAAATTGGGCAGCAGTTTGGTGTGGCTCTTGAAGTAGTAGGAAGATGTCAATGACTAGGGTACTTGGATCAGGGAACCTGAGACTGGACATGGAAGCTGGAGAGACGCCAGTCTAGAAATGACTGAAGGCAGGGATGGGGGAAAGGCAAAGGCTCTGAGAGATCACAGCTGAGGTGTAACCCTTGGGGGGAGTGTGTTCAGGGTGCAGTGATAGAGGGACGGCCCACAAATGAGGTGGGGGCATGGTGCCCTGAGCTGAAGACTGGGGGTCTGCTGGCATGTGCATGGTCCAGTTCACACAGGGGAAGCCCAGAGCAGCCAGAAAAGGGGATATGGGCGAGGTGGTGACTGGTGGTGGGGAGCATGCGTGCGTGAGAAAGCATGTTGGGAAGCAAGGAGCATACAGGACTGAGTGTGATGGGGTTGGATGAGTGCCAGAGGGTCTAAGACTTCTTCATCCCCCTACAAAGGTCTGTGGAGCCTCATTTTCCTGCAAGAGACTGGAAGGGCTTCCTAAGAAGGTACATTTCACAGAGGTAAAGAAATAAGAATACTATCGAAGCCAGGGTCTAAGGAAGCTAGACTCTGTTAGTCACAAAGAGGTGAGCGTGGTGTCTCACAACTTATAATCCTAGTGTAGCGGGATTGTGAGTTCCAGGCCAACCTGAGATACATGGTGAGACTCAGTCTCAAATAATACAAGGGCTGGGGTTACAGCATAGCTAAAGCAGTAAGTGGTTGGTAGCATGGCTCAGGGTCTCCCTAGAACACCCCAGTGAGGGATGGGAGTGCTGGAGGACAGCTGTGCAGAACCCCTCGCAGAGGGGCTGGGGGATGCGACTCAAAGGTAGAGTACCTGCCTGGCACGCACGAGGCTCTGGGTCCCATCGCTAGTGCTACAGAAAGAATGGTGACAAGAATCAAGGCACAAGGAGCCCGCAGACAGACCGCGTGCAAGAGCTTGTTATAGGAGTCAGAGAGGCCTAGGGTGCTGCAGTCATTGGCTTTTCTGATGGCAGGGGACCCTGCTGTGTTAAATTAGCTTCTTGCAGGCCAGGTAGGGGTTGAGGGCTAGTTAATCAATGCACACCGTGCCACCTTTACCCTGAATCCACAAGGCTTCACAGACACTGAGAACTGCCCAGTGCACCCATGAGGGTGTCCTTAACAAATTGCCCCTCTGGGTTCCACTGAAGAACTTGTCTGTTCTCCAATGCCTAACTCTCCAAGACCATCAGTTGGGTTCTGCTGTTCACTGCACCAAACTGGATTTGTCCAGGTCACTCACAACCTCTGTGTATTGCTAAGTCCGAAAGTTAGCATCAGTCATGAGCAACAGTTAGCCAACTCTGCCAGGCACACCTCAGTAGGCTGGACACTATTTCTCTCTGCTAAATTCCGAGTGTTATTTGGGCCCAGGACCCACACACTTTCTTATCAGTGCTGGCTACCTCAGACTTTATCTAGATGCCTGGCACTCTCTGCTGTGCATCTCACTTGTCTGTTTATTCATCTCTTGGAGACAGGGTCTCACTGGCCTCGAACTCATAGCAGACTTCTTGCTTTAGCTTCCTTGATGCTGGCTTGATAGGTAGGTGTGCACCACCATGCCCGTCAAACTGTGCTTGGTATTTAAGGGAAGGTCTGAGTTTAAACTTGCCTCTCCTTCCTCCCAGGTTCTGCTTTCCACGGTATCAGCCTCCGCTCCCTGGTCTGAGTGTCCTGCCGGCTCTTTGTAGATGCTGAGTTATCTATCTAGCAATGACTCAAACTAAGCCTTAGTCATTGTTGCTGTCCATTATACCTTAGGTTGGGAATTGAATGCAGGACTTCACATATGCTAGACAATCACTCAGCCACTGACATACCTTTCGCCCCTCACTGGGAAACTCTAGGCAGGTGCTCTACCACTGAACCACACCCCAGCCCCTCACTGGGGGATTCTAGGCAGGTGCTCTACCACTGAGCCACACCCCAGCCCCTCACTGGGGGATTCTAGGCAGGGGCTCTACCACTGAGCCACACCCCAGCCCCTCACTGGGGGATTCTAGGCAGGTGCTCTACCACTGAGCCACACCCCAGCCCCTCACTGGGGGATTCTAGGCAGGGGCTCTACCACTGAGCCACACCCCAGCCCCTCACTGGGGGATTCTAGAGAAGTGCTTTGCTTCTGAGCCAAACCTGCAGCCCTTCCATTTTGGGCCCCACATGCTCTTAGAATGTTCTAGAAGGGCCAGACTCAGCTCTCTACTTCATGGGAACCATGGTGAGCAGGAGCAGACACATGTTTGGCCCTCTCACCAGTGCTGGCCAGTCACTGGGACATTCTATTAAATGCAGTGAACAGAATGAGCACAGACAGCTCTCTTGTTCCAATACACTGTGCAATCTCACAGTCCCACCCTGTATTCTGTAACTACTTTCTTGGAGCATTCCAAATGCTGCGACCCTTTAACACAGTTCATGTTGCAGTGACCACCCCAACCATAAAATTATTTTGTTGCCACTTCGTAACTGTAATTTTGCTACTGTTCTGAGTCGTGATATGCAGGAAATCTGATGTATGACTCTGAAGGGATTGAGACCCCACAGGTTGAAACCCTGTATTAAGGTCTCTAATTTGATGCAGACCCACTTATCCATAGGGAAGGCAGTATGGCCTATTCCTGGAGGCTGGCAATGTGCCTGCAGTGGGTGAGTCTCCCATCTGCAGCCTGAAACCTTTCTATCTGTTCTTGCCTCCCAAGCTGGTAGTTTGTAAAACAGCTCTACAAAACCACATGGAAAGTTGGGTGTCATGGCACATGCCAGGAGACAGGAATCCTAGCACATGGGAGGTGCAGGCAGGAGGATCAGTAGTTCGAGGTCACCCTTACCTATATAGCAAATTCCATACGAGTCTGGGTTATATAAGGCTACATACTAACCTTAAAACAAACAAAAGGTAATATTCAGTTGGTAAAGTGCTTGCCGTCCTCAGAACCCAAAATTTAAAAAAGCCAGGCATGGAGCTGGAACAATAGCTCAGTGGTTAATAGCACTGGTTGCTCTTGCAGAGGACCTAGGTTCAATTCCCAGGACCCACATGGTGACTCTCAACCATCTAGAACTCCTGTTCCAATACCCTCTTTTGGCTTCATTGGGCACCTGGTATGCACATGGTGCAAGGCATATATATGCAGGCAAAATACCCATATATACACACACAGTAAGAAAAAAATCTAAAAAGGGTGCAGTGGAGAGCTTGTAATCCCACCCAGGTCTGGACAGATGGAGACAAGCAGATCCTTGGGGCTCCATGGCTAGACAGTTTAGCTCCAGGCCAGTAAGAGTAACTTTAAGGGGCTGGAGAGATGGCTCAGAGGTTAAGACTGCCCTTCCAGAGGTCCCGAGTTCAATTCTCAGTAACCACATGGTGGCTCACAACCATCTGTAATGAGATCTGGTGCCCTCTTCTGGCCTGCAGGCATAAATGCAGGCAGAGCACTGTATACATAATAAATCTTTCAAAAAAAAGTTTCCGTGGGAGGGGTTGGCACTTGGAGACAATGTAATGAGATAGTGACAACTATGTCCCTTGAGTGTCTGAATGAAACTTGGGGGCTCTTAAGGGATCTGAGGATGGCACTTGGTTCTGAACTGGAGGGTACACAGATACACATGTAGGCAAAACATATACATTAAAAAAAGAAAGATGCCGGTGGTGGTGGTGCACACCTTTAATCCCAGCACTTGGGAGGCAGAGGCAGGCAGATCTCTGTGAGTTCAAGACCAGCCTGGTCTATAAGAGCTAGTTCCAGGATAGGCACCAAAGCTACAGAGAAACCCTGTCTCAAAAAACAAAAAAAAAAAAAAGAGGAAAGAAATCTTAAAAAGACTTTTAATACGGTCGTGGAATATTACTTTAACTGTGTAAAGGTGTGTTACATTTGTCTATGTTGTGGAATATTACTTTATGTAAAGGTGCGTTACATTTATCTATGTTGTGGAATATTACTTTATGTAAAGGTGTGTTACATTTGTCTGTTGTGGAATATTACTTTAACTATGTAAAGGTGTGTTACATTTGTTCATGCTGCATTTGTTTAACTATGTAAAGATGTGTGACTGAGCTAATAAAAAGCTGAATGGCCAATAGCTAGGCAGGAGAGGGACAGGTGGGGCTGGAGGGCAGAGAGAATAAGTAGGAGGAGAAATCTAGGCTCCAGAGAAAATGAGGGAGAAAGAGAGGGAGACCTGGGGCCAGGCAGGCAGCCAGGCAGCCAGAAACGGAGTTGGAAATACAGAAGGAAAGAAAGGTAAAAAACTTGAGGCAAAACATCGATGAAGAGAAACAGGTTAAATTAAGTTATAAGAGATGGTGGAACAAGCATAACATAAGGTTGGGCATTCATAGTTTCCATGTCATGATTTGGGAGCTGGTTGGCAAGTCTGTTTTTTTTTTTTTTTTTTTTTAACAATTACCATTTGCTGAGAAGGCTGCCAGTATGGAAATATTCCTTTTGTGTGTAAGCCTTTTATGTTAAAACTGCAGGCCTAAGGCCTGAATGTCTATGATCTTTGGGGAAGATTTCACTCTTCTAAACAGGACTGATAAGCAACTTTGACTAAAGATATCCTACCTCCCGACAGAGTTCACCTTGTCCGTTTTAACATCGTTTTAACAAGAAACACCCTGTGATGTCATTCAAATCCCTTAGCAACCCTGAAAGATGATCCCTTCAGCACTCACTAGCTTCTCCTATTTGACTATTATAAAGCTAGACAGAGTGACACTCTTGAAGGAGCCCACCCCACGTTTGCTGCCTTCCCAAGCACCTCTTTTCTCTTAACATTTGTGTTTAAAATCTGAATTGACAATGTTGGGGCCAGCAAGACGGCTCAGTGGGTAAAGGTGTTTGCCACCAAGCATGTTGATCAAAGTTTGACCCATGGGTGGAAGGAGAGAGATGACCCCATTAAGTTGTCCCCTGACTTCCACAGGTGACACCCATATACCACATACATATACATATTAAATACAAATAAAAACAATCATTTAATAAACCTCAGTTCTGCTCCTACTATCTTATCCTGAATTCTTTTCTGCAGGGAAGCCAAGGATCTGGTTTTACCTGAGTTGAGGTCCCTAAAGATAACAATTCCTTAGGCTAATAAGGGTGACAACTCTATCTCTGTCCTTGTCACCCTTGACAGTACTCGGAGGTGAGGGCCACACACAGCAGCAGCAGAGGCCAGTGGTCCTCATAACATGCCTGCAGGACAGCTCACAGTGTCCCCTTATAGGGACAGACAAGGAAGGAGGTGGATGCCAGACAAGGTGGTTCAAAGATACAGGGCAGGGAGTGACACAAGCAGGCAGAAAGGCCTTCTGGGTATTCTCACTGGGTATAGGAACCTGCCAGCACCCAAATCTACTACATCCTAGGCTTCAGCCTGCATTGCCTGGGAACCATGTGACAACAGGCTATGCAGGAAGTGAATGGCGATTCTCGGGGACTCCACTGGACCCATGTCTAAGAGTCTGTTGCCATTCTTCAGGCCGGAGAAATCTTCAATAAAAACAGCCCACACGCACTTGTGTTTGTATAAAAGATATTTACTTCAATTATCACACCTAGGGTGCTAGTGAATAATAATACATGGTGTGAGCTTCGGTGATATTGCTTCTCCGTATCATAATAGGGACCGTTGGACAGTGCAGAGAACAAACATTTCGTATGGCTAACCAAAGACAAGAAGGACGACGCTGAGGGGCCGACGGGTGCCTCCCCCACCCCCACGCCAGCCGGAACCAACTCTTATTAAATGTAGAAAACAAATCGCAAGAAAAATTAAGATGATAGGAGATGGTCACAGCAACACAAGGCTTCTCAAAACTACTTGTACAAAAAAAGAGAGAGAGACACACACATCTTTTACAATTTTTTTCTTCCTCTCGCTTCTTTTTGGTCAATTAGGTCTTGGTAAAGATTAAAATTAAAAAAAAATCTGTGATTGTATTAACACACAAGCTGTATAAACACCTAAGACTTAGTGCCTGACAGAAAGAAAAAGTAAATACTGCTAAAATGTAACACATGATGGGACTGAGGAAGGGCTGACTTGTGTCTTGTGCTGTGTGTTAGTAGTCTAGAGGAGGGTGGTGCTACCCGCTCTCCTAGCAAGTAGTTATTGCACAAACGCAAAGAGCTAGGTTTCTTGTTCTGTGGGAAGGGACTCAGGGAAAACCACAAAGCTGATTCCTCCCCACTGTCAGCTTATAACAAGCTAGTCTCGAAATGCTTGAAGGTTTTTTGTCAAATGCATTCTCATGTTTCTAAAATGTCTGGCATTTTTCTGAGGCAGGGGCAGTCTCAGAGGGTGGGGAGACATCTATTTTGTGTGTGTGCCTGTGCACACACACATGCGGGGTGTGTGGGGGGAGAGAACTAGAGAGACGAAGAGAGAGAAATACATAGACTAATCAAGAAAAAAAAACCACCCTTGGGGAACTGGGACAATTTTATTGGAGAATTTTACCCCCAAAGAGATGAGTGGGACTCCTCTCCTTGCAATTTCGGAGAATGGGAAAAATATAGCACAGAAAAAAACATGGACTTGACCTCAGTGGACTGTTTGGGTTTGTAAAGGCAGGTATCTGGACCTACCTAGGGTGTGAGCAGGCCCCTAGCCTCTCCCTGGGGTGAGTCTCCTTTTAAAGTTTGCCCCCTCCCGTGAAGGTAACCACACATACCCCCACCCTCTGCTGAGCAAGCAATGGGGGTTTCTTGCTGCCTGTATTTCCAGCAACAGAAAATCCTTCCTCCATTTTTCATGACATGGGAGGGTAAAGGGTTCTTTCAACCCATGAACTAGGTGTGTACCCTCCAGCCACAACCAGGGCTAGGAAATACCTGTTGCCTTGAAAGATGCCTTTTGACTTACTTTGAATGCAAGGAAAGACAGCTGACAATGAAAACCAAAGATGTGGCAACCCGTGGGGACCACTGAGAAATCACTTTCCAGTTCAGGGCGACAGCCTTGGCCAGACCGCAGGCCTCTTCCCTGATCCAGGCTCGCTGAACCTTCATGAACCCAGAAGTCTTAACAGAGGCTCTAGGAGGCTTTGGGGGAACTTGAACTTGGCTTTTCTGTTTTTCTCACTGCATTATAGCGCCTCTGGAAGCAATTCTCCCGCCCAGTGCTGCCTGACATGGTAACTTTGTTCATCAACTCTCAGTTGAACAGTTATATAAGTAGAGACCGCCAGTTTTTGAGTGGCTACCAGGGAGACAGGTGTCTGATTGTGCTGGAGGACTCCCTTCTGTCCCTCATACCTCCCACCTCAGTTCCCCAGACCTTTTCAGACTCTGGGGTGGGGAGAAAAGAGGTGGGGAGTAAGGGACAGTAACCACTGGAGTGACAGCAAAAGCATTCGCAACAACAACACAAAATGACAACACACTCCTGATAAGTACTTAAATGATTAACCTAATAATAAATTAGAAGAGAATAGATAGAAATATTTTTTTTCTTCTTAAAGAAACATCCTTTTATAATAACCCTCGAGTACGCTGACAGATCAGTAGCAGTCGGTCTATCTCCACAAAGAGAGGGTTAAGTGCTTCAAGGGTCGACTGTGGGGTCAGGCATTCCGGAAGGTTCCCCAGCTGCTGGAACCCAGGCAGCCACGACCCAGGGCTCAGGGGCTGAGCCTCAGTGGCCAAGGTAGGCCAGCTTGCCCGTCGGTTCATGAACACACAGAACTACAGTGAACATACTCATCCACGACCTGAATCGATCCTGGTTCTAAAGCTTACTTAGGAGTTCATTTGGTGTGCAATAACGCTATCTTTTTCAAAAAGAAAACAAAATAACCCCCCCAAACAAAAGCAACAACATGACTTCCATTGCACAGAGCTTTGACACAGAGCCATCTATTAAGTGCTTCCTGTTTAAAGCAAACTACAAAAAATAAAATAAAACAAACAACAAACAAAAGATAATTATGGGTTGGGAAAAAAAATATCAAACTAAAGCAGCCCCGTGCCACTTGGATGTGTCTTGCTGAATGGTGTCCTATTTTGCCAACGGAAGTCCCAAACACTTCCTGGCACTGTGCTTCTGATATATTTTCCATAGGGATAGAGGAGTGGTATTGGGATTTAAGGCACCTTTCCTTTCTGATCACAGAAAGCTTAGTACATAGCATATTTGTGGTAGAAATTAAAGCCAGAACACTACAAAATTACAGTAACAGACTCTATTTAACATGAGCAAACTAAACCCATCTACAAAAAGCAACTCAAAGGCATTTGAAATTTGAATAACTGAGGGATGGGGCATGCACATTCATGCATAATCTAATGTCTTTCTCTCATTAGCCCCCTCCCCCTCATTCTTGGCAACAATGCTGAACTTTTCAAGTCAGCATTTCAAAGGAGACCAGGAGCTTTGGAAATGTCTTGTTAAAGCTAAATGTCACTTTGTCCAAAAATGAAAACTCAATATGCCACTGAAGGTGTGGCCATGGGATCTTTGGAGGGGAGGTGGCAGGAATGGGGTAGGGGCGGGCATGGGGGCGAAGAAGCAGGTCCTCAAGTGGAACACTGGGGAATCCTGGCTTTTCTTTTGCTGTTCCTGAACTCCGTTCTGGCACTGGTTGAGCCTGAGGTCTTGGGTTGTATCTTTGCTGAGGAGCTTGTCCCTACCCTCACTTTCTGGTTAGTTTCCATCTATAATGCACTGGCAGAAGTAATGAGAACAAAATTTTCTCAAATTAGTCCATTCTCTTAGCATGCAATTTTACTGGTCAGTCTGGCATACAGGACCTCTGGGAGCTGGAATCAAGCCAGTTAAAGAGTCTCAGGCCACCTGGGACAAGCATTGCCATAGTGGCCACAAAGCCTTCCCCTGAATCAGTAAAGCCTTAGAGAAACTGCAGCGGCAGCTATGCCAGGTGAATTCGATGGGGACAACAAAACTAAGTTCCCTATGTCCTACTAGGGCACTTTGGCCACTACAGCAGGTATAACTCAGATCCACCAGCTGTCCTGGGAGCTGGTTTTCACCCACATGGAACAAAAACTAGCATGCTCTTTTGGGAAATAAAGACCAGGTATGCATGATAGGGGAGAAAGTCCAATGGCCTTTCCTGTCCTGGAGATACTTGTGTTTGTAGAGTTCCTGGCAAGGTTGCAGGGCTAGATACAAGAGATGTGGATAGTCTCAGTTCCTACAGATGTGTGCTTATGTCCTCTGGGGATAACCTCTGGCCAAAGGAATGGCTGTGATGGAGTTTGACAGCTGTGTGGGAAGGAAGGCAGAGAGAAAGACAAGAATTTCTGAGGCTAGAGACCACCCCTGTCTACAGACCCAACAGCTGCTGGAGTTCCAAGAACAGCTGAAAGCCAAGAGAAAAATCCCTGCGCTTAGCAGACTTCAGACACCACTCCAGGATGCGCTGACGGAAGGAGGCAAAAAGCCCACCTGCCAAGCTGAGATGATCTGTTAAGCTTGCAGCCCCTTGATCCCCCCTCTTCCCAGGCTACTTGCCTCACAGTTCTGAGTGATGTCAAGTGGTGAGGTAGAAGAGGACAGATGAAGGAAGACAATGAAGAAGGGACAGGAGCAACATAACCAAAGAGCCTTCAACTCCCTTGCTCTAGCCCATCTTCTCTAACAAGGATGGCTGACAGCCTCAGGGGGCTGACCTGGAATGATTACAGGTACCAGCAGCAGCACAAGCCTGTGATGGGGAGCAAACCATTGCACAGGATGCTCAGGGTCCACTGAGGCCTCCTTTGTAAGAAAACACCACTATGGAGAACAAAGCTATCTAGTCTTCTGTGGCAGGGAGGCACCTGTGGTGCAGGTCACCAGCACTCCAGCTCCCCAGTGCTTAGGCAATGCCTAGAGAGTGCCCCTTGGCATTGGATACAAGCTGCTTCCTGCTGGACTTGCTCATGAGCTCCACAACTGAACTTGGCTCTGGCTACGGAGGCAGATGAGTTATGTGGGTAGCAATGGGCAGAGACTCTAGGACACAAGAGCCCAGAGGAATACTCAGCACATAGCCCTGCTGTATTCTGGGCCATCTACCAGATGTGGCTTTAAACAGGGGGAAGAGAGAGACACTGACTAGAGGAAAGCGTAACTGGGAGACACCTGAGTTTTGCAAAGAGAAGATCTGTCCCAAGGAGGATGACAGCTGTCTTCTTTCGCCTCATTTTCAGAGAGGTGTGGCTGGAGTTCTAATCATCCCAGAGAGTCTTCACTGATTCCAACCCAGGATACAGTCATAAGCCACTTGTGATATTTTTCAGGTGGCTAGCTAAGAAAATAGTCAACTTCAGCTAAGTGCCTGCCTTTTTTTTTTTTTTTTTTTTTAAATAAGAGAGAGGTCTAGTAGACAGAGATCAGACATCTCCACTGACTAAAGTTTCAGGGAAGAGGTGACTGGGAGCCAGGTCAGAGTGGAAGTAAGTGGGCAGGAGTCTAAGAACCTACATGCCTACTACTTCGGATGCCACAAGGGGTCTTGGACATGAATAAAGAGGCATCAAGGGGCCTGATGTGAACACTGATTTTATGGTGGGCTCCCACTTAGCCAGCTGGATAATGGCATGATAGCTAGTTAGGATTGCTGCCTCTAATTAAAGAGAAAGGCATTTAGAATGAGCAGTGGCTTGTGATGAAGTGTTAGTGTTTATATGGAACCATTCTCCCCTGGGGGAGAAGCACACTCAGCTTTGTAAGCTGAGAGAGTGTAAAGAGGGTGGTTGGCTGCCTGCGGGAGCTACTGCTTGGATCTCCAGTCAGCGGAAAGTCACCACACGAGAGAGCGCTGTTCAAGGCACTTGAATATTGCTTTTCAAGATGAAAGATGAACCCTTGGACTCAAACTGGGAAGGGAAGGAGGATCTGATGAGGAGGGAGATGCAACCCCCGCAGGTTTTTGTGTTGTCTACTAGCAATTCTCAGAAAGACTACAGACAGTGCTAGCTTAACCCCAAACCCCATCAAGTTGGGATCTCAATTAAAATAATAATAATAATAAATAAGAGAAAATACAAATACAGAACTCAAGCAAAAACCTAACCAAGTGATTGTATCGAGCACCCAGATGGAGGTCTGGCACAAGAGACAGAATGGAAATCAGTAAGAACCTAGTTAAAGAAACAAAAATGACTAACTTGCTTGGAAGAGCCAAAGGCTGTCTTAGACTGCTACTGTGTGGCCCCCAGGATGGAACAGAACTTGACTTCCATTTCCTCAAGATCTAACACTGGTTAAGTAACAGTCACGCCTTTAAAGCGAACACACTACCCTCTTCAGTCCTGCTAACTCTGCTTCTCATCCTAGTGAAAATGAGCGGTTTAAGGTCCATCACCCATGATGACAGATTCCCTCAAGGGTTTTGTGGAGAGGGTACCATGATCCCACCAGTGACACTGCTCCATGTCCCTAATGGGTCCCTGGTGTGAATGAGCTCTTCCTCACTCAATATCCCTGCACAGAGCCTGGTGTGACTCAGTTTTCTCCTTCTGTCCCTTCACTGTGAATTTTCTTCTCACTGAACCAGATCTCAAGTGCAGAAGACCATCCAAAGACAGAACAAAGGGGTCTACCTCCCAGCCTCCTAGAGCCTCCTGGAAACTTCTCATTCATGAAAAGGCATTGTTTTTAGTGTCGTGACTCTTATAGTCTGTGAAAACTCCAACTAAGGGCTTGCAGCTGCAGGTTGAAAGACTGTGAATGAAAATATATAAGCTCCAAACATCATGCAAGAAATGTGGTTTCACATCTGACAGTCAAAGCCTACAAGCTAAGAATAACAAGCACACTGAGGTGTAATAGCGGGAGATACTTTTAAAATTAGAACTCCCTCCCACCCTCCCAAATAAAAAAAAGTACTATTAATTAATTAAACTTAAGAAATAATGAATGCACCATTAAAATGTCATCCAAAGATGTTGACCTAAGACAAAAGTTTCAATGATACACAATACGGTCAAAAAGTTTTCAATCAGTAATATACAGTATGACAGCTACATCTTGTAAATTATACCCAATACTGCCGGCAGTCTATCCCTCTAAAGAATATTTGCCCCTTTCATCCCTTCCTAACAATCAGATAATAAAATACAGCACCTATAAATAAGCAAAAAAAAATATATATATATACCGAAATCATCTATTGTTAGTTTAAAGGTATGGCAATAAGGAGTCTAAATTAGCAAAACCTGTAGAAGCCATGACTGATAAACCAGCTTATTGAAAAAGGTGGCAGTAATGCACTCTATGTGTGCACAGGTACTTAAGAAAATACACAGACGTATAAAATTGCACACACACACACGCACGCACACTCTCATCCACCTCTATACTCACGCATATACACATAGACAATGGGAGGAATCAAGAGACAAGTTAGACTTTTGATTTGTACTTAGACTGCCCTAAACTGTGCATTAAAAAACAAAACAAAACAAAACAAAACAAAACTTGTGAGAGGAGAAAAGAATGAAGGGCCAATGGTCTGGTCTGGAATTGAAGTGTCACCATTTTGGTGAGTTTGGGCCATTTCTATAGGGATGGAAATAGAGCCCAGACTGCTGCGTTCTCTCTTCTGCAGGGAAGGAAGCTTCCCACGAGTAGATAGGGTTATCAGTGCTTGTGGTGGGAAGGGGACGGGGAGAAGAGAAAGAAGAGAGAGCGAGCGCATGGATGCGTCAGCCCTGCCCAAGCCCAGGAGCATCTTCTCCTGGAGGCTCAGTCTGTCAGGTGCCCTGGAGAGTGGCATGAGGTGAGGTGCCTTCTGTGCCAACGAAAGATGAACAGACAGTTGCCTGCACACGGAGGGACTAACTGCTGTGACCTTGCGGGCCTACATTTTCCTTCCTTCCGACGTTTGCACATGAGCAAATGTGCCAACACAGATGCAGACACCATAAACAAAATGAACCGGTACATGCTACAGTTCTAACTTGTCTCCTAAACCTCCGAGATATGAGGTCTGATCAGCGTGCTCTGCGGTTAGAGGTTAAAAAGCAGATTATAAAATACCTAGATTCGGATCTTTCTTTTTGTCCTGATTTGGCCTAGAATGGAGTGTATTAAACAAACTCTGGCCAGCAAAAGCCCAGAGTCAGTTAAAGCTATGGATCAATGTGCACTACATGTCAGGATTCTATTTACGTACAAGAAAACACTACATCAGCTACCACAAAATCAGATATTTTTCCTGATGTGACTTTTCTTTTTTTTTCTTTTTGTTAAAAAATATGTGGAGTAAATGTGTTTTATTTTAATTCAAAGTTTCAAACGAGAAGATTCTTTTCTTGAAAATATTTAGGAATCCAAACTAGTGTGTTTAGAGTCGGTTTGACTGTGCAATCTCTTAGTGGCAACTGAACAGCTACAAAAACTTTCTTTTTTAATTTTTCTGAAAAATCCCCCCCTTCCTGGTTTAAGAAGATAATAGTGTATTATCGCTCTGAAGCCATTAGATGGCAGATAAAAAGCCCCCTTTTAATATGTGGGTTTGATTTTTTTTTTTTAAAGCCCACACGAAAGAGGAGGGCACAAGGCAAAAGCTGTATAGAGTTATTCCAGAACCTGTGGAAATCACTTAGGGCAATTAAAAAAAAAAAACACTTCAGGGTACAAAAAAGCTCGACTACACATTTCCGTTTTCTTCCTTGAAAACACGACATAGATTGGGCTTAATGCTCCTTTGTTTTCTATATGCACCTTGGCCTATGGCGATTTTGCCCTGTGGCCCGCAGGGCGGAAGTGCGCAACACGTCCAGGCCTCGGGTCAGCACCGCCCTCCACACACCCGCCTGCCCCAGCCCACTACTAGCCAGTGCTGACTAGGCCTGGCGGGGACCTGCTAGGCGCAAGTAGGCCTGGCTAGGCCCGGCGAGGCCCTGCTGATCAGGCCCAGAGGCCCGGCGCCCTCAGAACTCCCATTCAATGGGCTCCTCCCGGCTGGCAGCCTTCTCCAGGCGGTGGATGATGCTGTTCAAGTTTGCGGCCTTCTTTTTGCGGACCGGGTTGTCTCGGGCACCCGCCGCCTCAGGCAGGCCGAAGAGGCTCTGCAGTGAGCTAGGCCTTCGTGCAGGTGCGTTGGCGGGCGCGCTGGTGCTTGGCAACGCAGAACTCCTCTCTGCAGGGCCCGCCCTAGCCGCCCCAGGGGCCTCGGTGGCCGTCGCAGTGACTGAGGTAGCGGCGTCCTCTCCAGCCGCGGGTGCGGCGAGGTTTGGCACAGGCGCCGGAGTGTCGGCGAGGCCTTCGGGCG
Organism: Microtus oregoni; assembly: GCF_018167655.1. Taxonomy (NCBI): domain Eukaryota; kingdom Metazoa; phylum Chordata; class Mammalia; order Rodentia; family Cricetidae; genus Microtus; species Microtus oregoni. The sequence goes on along the minus strand of NW_024543062.1, from coordinate 7,689,239 downwards.
GTGGCCTAGGCCGGCCCGCATCTTCACCGTCATCCTGTCCTGGGGTCGCTGAGGATAGTGGCTGCACCTTCGCCTTCTCAGCAGGCTGCGTTGCCTCTTCCTGATCGGCCGCTGCGGCCACCTCTGCTGGCCCTCCCTGAGACTTGGTGGCTACTGTGGTGCCACCTGGCTCCTCGACATCAGCCGCCTCCACACCATCACAGCTGTCACCTTCTGAGCTGGGTGCGACGCGGCCACTTCGGGCCGAAGGTGAGTCGCTGGCACCGGCCTGGCCCTGGCTTCCGGCTTGAATCTCCTCAATGAACAGTTCTCTGCGGATTCGAGACCTGCAAGACACAAGCGAAGGCCCTGTGAGGTTCCTGTGCACAGGCCCGGCTTTACTTCTGTGCACCTTCTCTCTACCACATACTTAATTTTTTTGAGATAAGATCCCTTATCCCAGACTAGCCTTGGACTTGTTAATTAGTCACGAGCGAGCGACCTTGAGTTTCCAGTCTAGCAGCCTGCATTTCCCTAGGGCTGGGGAAAGTGTGCACCACCTTTCATGGTTTACGTGGCTCTGGGGAAAGAAGTCAGGGGTCTGAGCATGTGAGGGAAGCACTCCATCAACTGAGCTACATTCCCAGCCCTATTTTAATTTTTGAAACTGGGTCAGGATAGTCTTGATTTTGGCTCACTTAGTCTGGCCTTGAACAGAGGATCCTCCTGTTCCAGCCTCCAGAGGACTGGAATTCCATGGTGTAGTTACTGGCTGGCCCATTTCTTCCAGCTCCATCTTATTCTGATGGTCCATTAACCAGCTGCTTCCTCTGTGTTGCAGCAAGCATGGTTCCTGGCATGTGATCATATTCACTGACTAAATAAATGAAATTTCGTTGGAAAGTCATTTATTGGATGTAACCCAAGGTGGGAATCTTGTAACTTCAGCTCTGAGCCAGAGACTGTCAGGCCTCTACCCAATGGTGTATTTTCAACTGATTCCCTACTCTGAAGGGAGCAGACTCAGTGGGGAAGTCAGTTGATTAAGAAGGAAGGAGACTAAATATATGCTTTTATTATATCAAGCCTAAAAAAATGTGAATGGGTATTTTGCCTGTATATATCTGTGTGTACCACATGTGGGCCTGGTGCTGTTGGAGGTCGGAAGAGTGTGTTGGCTCTCCTGAAACTGGAGTTACAGACAGTTGTGAACCTCTATAGGGGTGCTGGGAATCAAACCAATGTCCTCTGGAAGAGCACATTCTCTATCACAATCTATATCTCTCTAACCCCTGAACCAAGTGTGTATATGTAAATATATATATATATATATACATACACACACACACACACACACACATATATATATAGTTTTTCTTTGAAATAGGGTCTCACTATATAGCTCTGGCTGTTCTGGAAGTCACTATGTAGACCAGGATAGCCTCAAACTCAGAGATCTGCTGGCCCCTGCCTCCCAAAGGCCACCATGCCTGGCTTAACTAAGTTTCTCTGTGTAACAGTTCTAGTTGTCCTGGAACTCGCTCTATAGACTAGGCTGGCCTCGAACTCTCAGAGATCTGCCTGCCTCTGTCTCCTGAGGGCTGGGATTAAAGGCATGCGCCACTACTACCCTACAGACTTTTAAATTTTAAGACACGGTCTTTCCAAGTTTCCATTGAACTTAACTCTGTAGCCCAGGCTGGCCTTAAACTGTAAACCTTCTTTCATTAGCTTCCTGAATAGCTGAGGTTATAGACCTGTCCTAGGCTTTATTGAGGGGATGTGGTTTGGCTCAACATATGAGAACCTTGGGGCAGTTGTTTACCTGGTCCATAGTTAAATGTTTTTGCTAGAGTGAAATCAGAACCTCATCCTAAAAGTTCATTCATTCATTTGTTTATTTATTGAGACTGGGTCTCTCTACACAGCTCTGGCTGTCCTGTAACTTACTATGTAGACCAGATTGGTCTTGAACTCATAGAACTCCACTTACCTCTGCCTCCCCAGTATTAAAGGCCACTTTGCCCAGCTTTTTAAATTACATTTCCTTATTTTGTTTGGGCGTGTTACCTGCATGTATGTACGTGTACCACATGCATGCCTGGTGCCCATGGAGGCCAGAAGAGAGTGTTAGATCCCCAGGAACTGGAGTCACAGATGGCTATGAGCCACCATGTGGGTGCTGGGATCTGAACCTGGGTCCTCTGGAGGAGCAGCCAGTGCTCTACTGCTGAGCATCTCTACAGTCCCTGTCCTTAAGACCTTAGAGCTGTGAGGTTCTGATAGGTCCCCAGGAAGATCCAGGCATAACAGCTTTCCTAGGGTAGCTTCAGGAACTTGGAAACTGGAGGCCCAGTCCCTGGTGCTGTGATGGGAAGGTGGCTCTGCTCATAATCAGTTTTCAAGCCTTGTGACATCAAGGATACCAGTGGGGTGAGCACCCAGTTCTGTTCTGCCCAGTCAGGAGATGACAGGTTAAGTGGGTAGCTATGCTAAATCTTATAAATTGCTTGCAAGTATGTCTCTGCCAATTACTAGCTATACAACTAAGATAAATAAGTGTGGGTTTTTGAGTTTGTTTGCTCTCAAGCTTCTTTCTCAGACAAGGCTTTAGTATGTAGGCCAGGTTGGGCTAGAACTACTACCTCGGCCTCCCGAGTGCTAGGTTTACAAGTGTGTACCACCATGCAAGTTCTTACAGGACCTTTGGAGTGAGAGAAGGCAGAGGTGAATGGGCTGGATGTGGCAAAAGGGTAGTACAGGATCTCTGACCTTATACACCAGCCTCCTTAGTAGGTGTATAGGACTTTTCTTGGTAAAATACAACTAGTGATCTGGAGCTTGAGTACTGGTTGGAGGACATACACTTATCTATTTACTTTTGGAGATAGGGTCTTACTCTGTATCCCAGACTAGACTCAAACTTTCCATCCTTCTGTTTTTCTAGATACTGGGGTTAAAGATGTGCAGCACCATGCCTGGCATTATCTTCTAAATTTTAGCTTATTTTCTTGAGTGTAAGTGACAGAATGCAGCTACACCACTGCAACCTCAGAGTTAATTTCTAGAAAAGCTGTACAGAAAAGAATGTTTGGGAGGCATAGGGGATTTAAACAAGGTCTTGTCCATGCTAGGCAAGGGCTGTACCACTGTGCCACACCCCCAGCTCCTCACTGGATTTTAGACAAGAGCTCTATTGCCAAGTCACACTGGAACCTAGGCCAATTCTCAATTATCTGTTCATGGTTTATTTTCTCTTTGTATGTGTGTTTGAGGTACATGTGGCAAAGCCACATGCCATGTGTGAAAGTCTGGACGGCTTGCAAGAGTCAGTTCTTTCCTTCTGTGTGTGGGGCCAAGGATCAAGTTTAGGTAGTCAGCTTGGTGGTAGGCATCTTTACCTGCTGAGACACCCTACCAATTCCTAGCTTTTAAAAAAAGACCCTTAGGGCTGGATGTGGTGGTACAGGCTCTTGATTTCAGTTCTTGGGTTTGAGGCCATCCTGGCCTATGTAGCAAATTCTAGGCCAAACAAGGCTATGTAGTAAGACACTGTTTAAAGTGATGATGCTACCACTGGGCAAGATGGTAGGCATATAGAAATAGAGATAGCAACAGATAGAGGCACTCTGCACAGACATCTGACAAACTGAGTTCCGCTCCAGAAGCCCATAAGGCGAGTGGAGAGAACTGAAACCTAAGAGTTGTCCCCTGACCTTCAGTCAACACAAGCATGCACAAATAATAAAGTTTCCTCAGTTCCCAGAGGAACTGTAGCCTCTTTACCCAGCTGTTCACATTGTACAATGTTTTGGCCTTGGGTTTGCCTTCAGAACCAAGGGCCACACTGTGCTCTGTTGGGTGTTCTCATGGTCTAGGCTTTGGAGCTCTTGATAGGGCTCTACCTGTAATTATGGAACCAGTTGATGACGGTGCTGGTCTTCAGGTTGAGTTGTGTGGCAAGCTCCTCGATTGTTTTTGGTGACGGATATGGCTTCTGCTGATAAGCTCGCTTCAGCGCTTCTTTCTCCTCGGGCGCCAGCACCACTCGAGGTTTCTTCAGCTGGTGTTGTGGCTGAGGGCTAGCGCCTTGACTGTAGTCAATGCCCACAGAGGGGGGCTCACAGGGCTGGCTGTCACTGACAGAGCTGTGTCGCCGCTTCATATAGGCTGTAGGGAGAGAGAGTGAGCAGGTGAATTTAGGGATAGCTTGGAAACCAGTTCAAAGCCTCAGCTCTGGGAACAGAGCAGGATGCTGAAAAACCTGTAGGCTGAGTATGGTGGGACAACATATGCAGTCCCAACAGTGAGGAAGCTGAGGCAGGAGGATCATGAGTTTGAGGCCAGTCTGGGCTACATACTGAGATGTAGTGTGAAAAAAAGACAAAAACAAAATAGCTGGGGTGTAGCTCAGGGCTAGAGTGATTGTTTAGCATATATGATATCCTGGGTTTGAGCCCTAGCACTCAAAACTAAATCTAACACCACCTCTAATAACGCCCTGCAGTGGAACCATACTGTCTGTCCTCAGCAGATACTGAGGCTCACTCTGATGTCATGTGAGGTCCCAGCTATCTCTGGCCAACCTGACAGTTAAGGGCTGCGGAAAGATCCAGCTTGATGAATACACTGGTGGCAGGGACACTTGGGGTACCTGAGAGGGGCACTAATGGAGGTCACTGGACAAAGCTTGGAAAGGGCTGAGAGACTTTCCAAGAGAGGATATTCTAAGGTCATCTTGAAGGATGATGTTGGTTCATCTAGAAAATATAGGCTCTGGCATAGAAGACAGTAGAAGACTGTAACTGCCTGGGGAGATGGCTCAGAGGTTTATGAGCACTTGCTGCTCTTCCAGAGGTCCTGAGTTCAAACCACATGGTAGCTCACAACCATCTATAATGAGATCTGGTGCCCTCTTCCGGCAAGCAGGCATACATGCAGACTAACACTGTACATATAATAAACAAATAAAGTTTCAAAAAACAAAACAAACACAAAAAGAAAATGGAAATTTAAACTGAGGTGGTGAATGCTTATAATCCTAGCACTTGACAAGTGGAGGCAGGAGAATTAGGTAGGTGTTCAAGTCATCTTTGGCCTGGACTATGTAAGACCCTGACAAGAGAAAAAGAGTAGGGAAAAGAAAGAAAGAAAGGAAGAAAGAAAGAAAGGAAAAGAAAGACAGAGAGAAAAGGAAGAAAGGGGAAGGAAGACAATAATAATGGAAGTCAATGACTGAGATAAAGGTAATATCAAAATGGAACCCTAACAGACCCCAGCATGGTGTAGGAGGGTCTTCTTTCTATGTGTTGCTTTCATTGATCGAATAAAGAAAACTGCCTTGGCCTTTTGATAGGGCAGCCCTTAGGTGGGCAGAGTAGACAGAACAGAATGCTGGGAAGAAGGGAAGTGTGGCAGACGTCATGATTCTCCTGCCCAAGACGAACCCTGGTTAGACTCATGCTGGTAAGCCATAGTCAAGTGGCGATACACATTAATGGAAATGGGTTAATCAAGATGTGAGAGTTAGTTAATAAGAGGCTAGAACTAATGGCCAGGCAGCAATTTAATTAATACAATTTCCATGTGGTTATTTCAGGGGTTAAGCTAGCTGGGCGCTGGGAATGCAGCCCGCTCCTCCTCCTTACAACACCAGCACATCAGCACATCACCACAGGAGATTTCCAAGGAGAAGCCAAAAAGGGCCCAGAGGGACAGTTTGGGGCTATTGGTTCTATAGAAAGGGCTCAAGAACCTTGAGGGGACGGACTGACAACAGCATCTAGCACCACAGGGAGGAATGTCAGGAAGGACTAGACTGGACTTTGTACTTGGTAAATATGGGGGAAAATAAAACCCATAGAACACAAGAGGTTACGTGGTATTGGGCGGGAAGGAAGGAAGCAAGGGTGGCCAGTGAAGTTGCTATCTGTGTTGGGAGGCTGAACTACAAACATAGGCAATTGCTCTGGGGAGACTGAGGCGGAAGAATTTTTGTCAGTTCAGGTTCATGAGGGGTTACACAGTAAGACCTAGTCTTAAAAACAAGGAAGGGAGGGAGGGAGGGAGGAGAGGAGGGAAAGAAAGAAAGGAGGAAAGAAGAAATGAAAAGCAAAGACGTGACTTCTAGAGGGTAAGTGCAGGGCTAGGAGTGACTTTTTAGTGAGTGAGTGACATGAGTGTGGCTCTGTGGTAGAAAATAAACTTACTGCACACTGGCTCTGAGTTCGGTCCCAAACTGTTCCTCACAAAGATAAGGAACAAATTCTAAGTGGAGGAGAGAGGCTATGGAGAAAGCATTGGGGAGGAATCCAGATGGCTAGACTGAGGCAGGATCCTGAGCCTGGAATTGGAAGGACAGTTGGAAACAGCGATCGGGTCATGGGATAATGGTAGTACCACTGATGTCTTTCTATAGGAGGCTATGGGGAGGGCCATCAGGTCTGTGGAGTAACACTGAGGACCCCACAAAAGTTAAAGGCAGCAGTCTGTTAGAGGTAGTCCAGAGGCACTTAACAGCCTACGGGGGACAGAGGAGTGTGCCTGGAGCGCAGCGCTAGCAGGGGTACTCAGGGTTGGAGGAGTGGAAGATACTTGGCGAGAAGAGGACCATAACCAGAGAAGTAGAAGGGGATGCCAGAAATCCAGGGGACCCATCCTGGGTAAGTGGAGCAAGAAGAGAAATAAAGGCAGGATATAAGATGGCTGGGGAATCAGGAGTCTGAGTTTAGGATCTGGAAGGTGGAAGAATTTGGTTTGGTAACAAAGTCAGCCCAAAGTTGAGGAGGAGTTCTAAGAACTTGATACCTGGGTGCTGGACTGAAAAGAAAGATCATCCATGTGGGACATTTCCTGGCTGACACAGGACAAGGGCATGGTCAAAAGCCACTGGCTTGTGAAAATGTAAAGTGATTGACAGATTATGCAGACAGGAGTTTTTCATATATGAAGGCAGGATGGCGATGGATCCGGAGGAAGAGATCTTGCTTAAGGTGTACCCTGAATGAACATGTAGGTATACAGGGGAAGCGCAGTGGTGGAATTGAGGTCCTGGGATGCTGTGTGGGCTCTCTGTTGTGTGCCTCTGTTATAGCAGACAGTGCTTGGAGCCACAAACCACTGTGATTGCTTTAGCAAGGAATTGGTCACACTACTCATCTCCCCACTCCTGCCATGTGTGTGTGTATGCACATGTGTACATAACACATGTGGAGGCCAGAGGACAACCTCCAGCAATGTTCCTCAGGTGTCATCCACCCTAATCCCTTTTTAAATTATCATGTGTGGGTGAGACAGGGTGGGACAGTATGTAGCATGTGCAGTGCTAGAGACGTCAAATTCCATGGGTCCTGGGTTATAGGTATCAGCCATAAGGTTGCTGGGAACCGAATGAGGTCCTTTTTAAGAGCAGCAAGTGCTCTCAGGCACCGAGCTGCTTCTTCAGCCCTCCCTTTCTTTTAGTTTTGAGACAGAGTCTCTCATGGGTCTGGCACTCATTGAATAAGTCAGGATGGTTTGCCAAGGAGCCCCTAGGATCCACTTGTCTTTCTGACTCCCTTGTGTTGGAATCACAAGTACATGCCTGTCATTTTTTTTTTTTAAAGGACAAGGTCTTTCTATATAGCCCTGGTTGTCTTGGAATTTACTGTGTTGCTATGTAGACCAGGCTGGCCTTGAACTGCAGAGATCCATCTGCCTCTGCCTTCCTGTTGGGATTAAAAGCAGGTGTGACAACATACCCCACTTTATTTTTTAAATAAAGTGTGTTCCAGGGCTGAAACTCAGGTCCTCTTGCTTGCAATGAAGCACTTTATTGACTGAGCCATCTCCATTTCTCTCAATATCTAGTCCTGGTTATCATTTGTAGCCTAGGGTGGTCTGGAATTCATGGTCCTTCTGACTCAGTTAATAGAGTGCTGGGATTATAGATATGTGTCTCCATACCTGACATTTTAACAGAATACAAGTTAATCATTCTCACTTTTTGCATAACTGCCTGACTGCTTCTTCTGTTTCTAACTCTTGTTCTCTGGAGAGGTTGGTATTTTCATCGTCCTTGGTTGCAAGAAGAGAGCTTTATGCTAGGTAGTTAGTGAACTCTACCTACTATTTTATCACCAGGAAACTATTGGGAAGGTACATCCTGGGGGCTATGGATGGGGATCAGTAGAGGATTCTATTCCCAGCACTGCATAAGCCAGATGTGGTGGTGGGTGTCTCTAATCCCAGCACCCCAAAAGCTGAGGCAGGACCACTAGGAATCCAGGATAGCCTGGGCTACCTAATAAATTGGGGGGGGTATGATCAGGAGTTCAAGGTCACTTTTGGCTACAAGAGATTGTCATATATATGAGAAAGAGATGGAGAAGGGAAGGGGGGGGTGGTGAGGTGAGGAGAGCCAACCTCTAGATTAACAGTTCTCAACCTGTGGGTCACAACTTCTCTGGGGGTGGAATGACCCTTTCACAGGGGTCACCTAAGACCATCAGAAAACACAGATATTTACATTATGGTTCGTAACAGTAGCAATATTACAGGTATGAAGTAGCAACAAAAATAATTTTATGCTGGAGGGGTCACTACAGCATGAGGAACTGTATTAACTGCACCATTTGTAAAATTGAGAACCACTGTCCTAGATACTCAGGAAGTGACAGTCATCACAGGCACCAAGGGGAGGACCAAGCAGTAGCACCTGCTGTGTTACTGACAGGTCAGGTGCCCAGTTACCTGAGAAGGTTAGTGAAGGCTTCCCTATCTAGTAGCTCCAGTAAATGGCTTAATAGCCATTCTAGGGACCTTGGATGCCCCAAGGTGTGGGCTCCATGAAGACAGTATCACTTTTGTGACACAAGATGGCACCAGAGCCCACGTGGAGGAAGCTGGAGGCATGGAAAGCCTGGAGTATCTAATCTGGGGTGGGGAAGGGGAAGAGGCTATAAAAGAGCCTCTTGTAAATGTCTGAAGGGACAGGGTTCAAGGTGGCCTGGTATCATACTTGTGGTGGCTGGTCTTGGCTTTGACAGAAGTGGGGCATTTAATATTATCTGGGTAAGTACTGGAAACTGTTGGAACTCAGCAGCACTGTTTACTAGCTTCTTTTGCTTGTTTTCTTATTCTTGAGCTAGGGTCTCACTAAGTTGCTCAGTCTGGTCTACTCACTCTGTAGAGTAGTTCTGATAGGTCTTGAACTATCCTCTTCCCTTCTCGATAAGATTTCCTGAGGCTTACTGTGTAGCAAAGATGACCTTAAACTCCTGATCCTCCTGTCTTTATTTCCAGAATGTTGGTGATGAAACCCAGGGCTGTGTGCATGCTAAGAACTGGGCTATATAGCCTATGCTCCTGTTTCAGCCTCCCATGCCTTATTCCTGGCTTGTCTATTGTTTCTTCATAGCATTCTCTGTGTTTTTTTGCATGAAATTTAATACAGTAAATTAAAAAATTAGCAAGTCACTAGGCTTTCCAAGTATATGGTGTTGCCTGGAGCTACCCTGGAGGCTATGGCCTGAATCACACCTTAGGATGGGCCACATCCAGTTGAAGTGGCCCTTGATGGGTGGAGAGCACACTGCTAATAGAGGCATCCTGAGGTCCCAGTGTGGCAGACCATTGACATAATGGTACCAGCAATGGCAGCTCTTCTCCCAGCTTTCCAGGGTCAGGGACAGAACCCAGGGCTTTCTACATGCTAAGAGAGTACTCTACCACCCAGGCTAGCCCCAGCCTCCTCTTTACAGGTATGTACTATCATGTCTGGTTCAAGTACTTTCTTTCTTGTATTTCCCCCAGTACTGGAGGTTGAACCCAGGCCTTCTACATGCCAAGTAAGCATTTTATGAACTAGTTACAATCCCAGCCCATCAATATACGTATCTTAATGAGCTCTTCACCATCTTCACAAGCCTTTAGCCTGAGGTACACACACAGAAGATGATGTAACAGATGTAGTAAGTGAGCTAAAAGGCAGCCAGCAAATGAGCCATTACCACAGACTGTGATGTGCTCAAGGGTCACAAGATCTTTATTTATAGACTCTTGGCCCCAAAGAGGGACAAGTCTCCCTTGTCCTTTGAGCTACTCATTGGCTGTACTCGCCTAAACTAAGGTGCCCTGCTTTACAGAGTCCTGATCAGGATGAGGGACCCATGTCCCTCCATCTCTGTGGAAAGACTTCCAGGAAGGATGTGTGGGAATGATGGTGCCTGGGTGGCAGAAGGTGGGCAGGTACCTTTTTTCTCCATCCGCTTCATGTCCATCAGCTTCTCCACGTTGTTGGGGTCGTTCAGCCATAGTTGCATGCGGACAAAAGGCTCTCGTCCTTTCAGACTGAGCTTATGCCAGGGCTTTGGGCGGGCAAGAAGGTCGGAGACAGAGCCCTGGGTGAGCCCCAGGATGGTCTCCCCAAATAAGCGCTGACCTGGAAAGCAGATGTGAGAGATGGTCACTGACAGACAGGGGCAAGCAGGTGCCCAGAACCTGAGCTAGACACATGGTTCAGTGGCCCATAGCCTGGACTGTGGAGGCCTGGCCTACAGCAACACTTTGTAGAAACATTTTTCTTTAGTTTTTATAGGCTGGAGAAGGAACCTAGGGCTTTGTACATAGAAGGTGAGTAGTCTATTACTAAGCTACACCCCCTGTCTCTTACTGGGGGATTCTAGGTAGGTGTTCCCCCTCGGACCTAGAACTTCAGTACTGAAACATTTCTTTCACTTGTCTTCTAACAGTTTCATTGGCAAGGGAATTAGAATACACTTGCATTCTACCTGTATTGACAAATGACTATGCTTTTGGAAAAGCTTCCATACACACTTGTAATTCTAGCACTTGGGAGGCTGAGGCAGGAGGATCAGAAGTTTTAGGTCAGCCTGGGCTACATAGGGAGTTACAGTAGCCTCATGAGAAAAAAAAAGAAAGAAAAGAAAAACTTCCAGGAGCCAGGTGAACTGAGGGTGACACCTGCAGTCTATTAGAGGCAGTGAAATCCCTAAGCACAAATCAGAAGGTGGAGTGGCAGCTGCTCAACTCTCACAGGCAACTTCTAACCAGAGGCCAACTGGGTGTCTTGTTATGATTAGCAAGGCAAGGGTCTTACTGAGAGAACAGGCACTTGACCCCTGGGTCACAGCAGGAGGGAAAAGGGGTCTGGAAGTTTTGGGTTTGAAAGGCTCACTGGCTTCACTGCTTCTGCAGTCTCAGCTGCCTTTCTTAATGGGGCTCAGAAGACCAGACCTTCCCTGGAGCCCTGTCTTCTCTCAGGCAGGATAAACAGCCTGCTCTGGGATGACTACAGGGCAGGTGGCTATGGAGGCTGCAAGAGCTCCCAAGCCTGCACTGTGTCACAGACTTAGAAGAAGTGCTTGCAAGCTGGAAGAGATGGCTTACCTTGTGCAAGCATGAAGAACTGAGTTAGATCCCTAGAACTCATAATAAAAAGTTGGGCATGGCTGTGTGTGCCTATAATCCCTGGACTGGGGAGGGGAAGGCAGGAAAACCCCTGCAACTCAATGGTCAGTCAGTCTAGCCCTAACAGTATGCTCCGGGGTCACTGAAAGATATTGTCCCAAAAACTAAGAGTTTGAGGAAGACAATCCACATTGATTTCTGATCTCCATGTGTACAACATGCATGCACATATACATACAAAGTGGGTTTGCTTCCTCATTAAAGCCATTCCTCTGCATGGTGGAGAGAGGGCTGCCATTTTTGTTGTTGTTGTTTTGTTTTTTGAGACAGGGTCTCTCTGTGTAACTGCTCTGGCTGTCCTGGAACTCAATTTGTAGACCAGGCTGGCCTCAATTTCACAGAGACCCACTTGCTTCTGCCTTCAAGAGCTGGGATTAAAGGTATGTGTCACCACTAAAGTTATATATCAGAATCTATTATGACCTATATGGACTGATGGGAAGAGCTTGAATGAACAAAAGCTACTGAGTGGAAGTGGAGATTGGGATTAGAAAAGCCACCATTTGGTCTAACACAATATCTGGGATATAGGATGCTAAGCAGAATGTGCCAATTCCACACTGTGGCTAGAGACTATGGAGGCTGACTTATGCTATCTGTGGTAATGTCTTCAGCTATGAACTGAAAACACTATAGGGAACATCCAGAGAAAATGATGTGTCACTATAACTATAAATATGGTTGACTGTGTGGCCAAATTTAGTTTAGGGGATACCCCCCACCCCATTTTAACTTAAATTTACCAGGTTAAGGTTATAGCTCAGTGCTAGAGCATTTGCCTAGAATTCCCCAGTGAGGAGCTAGGAGTGTGTCAGTGGTTGAGTGTTTAAATAAACACGCCAGGATCCAAGGTTAAGTTGGGAGTGCATCTGGATCTTGATCAGGGGTCATCTCTGTTGCCTGATGCAGCTTGACGCTGACCACTCTGTGACCACAACTACATCCAGGGTCTTGTAGGAAGGCAGATAACTTTCTCCACAAGCCTTAAGAGCCACCAAGGGGGACTACTTCTGATTGCTAAGCCCAGGTGATGGGCTACAGGCTTTCTTGGAAGTTTTTCAGGGTAATAATTGGTCCTATGTAGCACTTGGAAGTGCTGTAGGCCAGCAGGGTACTGCTCTAGCTGCATGTGATATAAGCCAACTAACTTTCCAGTAGGAATGGAAGCTGGTTAGTGATGCCAAGGAGGAGGCTCCAGTGTTTGTCACTTCCAAACTGTGATCTTACAACTTGGTGGTTTGAAAGGAGATTTTTTTTTTCTTCTGCTATTCTCAGTGTTTACATGGAAGGATGCTTTCTAACTGGGAGTGGGTAGCAGGAGTAATCAGCCTGCTTCCTTGGACTTGTGACAAGTCTGTGAAGAAGGGGATGACTCAAGTGTAGGAATCCTTCCACATTTCAATAACCGATGAACATATGGGCTTTGGGCTGTTCTCAAATCAGCAGCTAAATTTTCATTTTTTTATGAATGAATGATTACAATTGTTCCCAGTGGATGTTTCTTTTCCCTGTGTTCTGTTTTGGACAATACATTGCACATAGGGGACATAAATGTGACATAGGGGAACAAGAGGATGGTTGGGCCTGATTCTAGACTGTAAGTCACTGGCAGACTTCACTGAAACTCAGTAGCAACTTGTGTGTGTATATGTGTACATGTGGCAGCCAGAGGACAATTTCGGTGTCATTCCTTAGGCATAGTCTACCTTCATTTAAATTTTTTTCTTTTACATTTATCTAGGTGTGTGTGTGTGTGCGCGCGCGCGCGTGCGTCAGCCAGAAGATAACTTGTAAGAGTAGGTTTTCTATTCTACTCTGTGGGTTTCAGGGATTGAACTTAGGTCATTAGGTTTGACAGCAAGTGCCTTTATCCATGAGCTATTTTTCTGGCTCTCACCCTGTATTTTTAAGACAGTTCTTTCACTGGCCTGGACTTCAGCTAGGTTGCTAGCTGGCAAGTGAACTTCAAGGATCCTGCTGTCCCTGCCTTCCTCACACAAGGATTAAAAATATGCTACCATGCTTAGCATTTTTGTTTGTTTTTGATTTCCGAGACAGGGTTTCTCTATATAACCACCCTAGAACTCACTCTGTAGACCAGGCTGACCTCGAACTAACAGAGATCCGCCTGCCTCTGCCTCCTGAGTGCTGGGATTAAGGTGTGAGCTACCACTGTCTGGCTCAATGCTTGGCATTTTTTACATGGGTTTTAGGAATCGAACTCCATGCTGCATGGCAAGAACTTTACAGACTGAACTGTCTCTCCAGCCTCAACTGCAATGTTCCTCTTGTCTTATTCTATCCTGGGGAAGGTGAGACATGCAGCTCTCCCAGAAATTGCTGTACAGTTCCAGTCATTCTGTGAGGCTGTCTCAGTGTGCTCATTTCATCGACATTTTCACTTGGGACTCATGAGGACATACGACCCACAGAGAAGCAGATGTTTTTCTTGACATGCCTGCCCAGGAAGGCCTGACTGATCAATATAACTCTGAGGAGGCATGATAACATAACAATGACAAGATTCCTAATATTCTTAGGGCCATAGCAGCTCCTATCCAGCAACAAGAGAGCCTCATAAAACCACTTCAGGCAGAGCCCAAGTTAGTTACAGCATGTATAAGGCATATGACCTATGGTCGACACCATTAGAGGGTGACCAACTTAGTACTGCAAAGCAAGAGAGGTAACAGTAGCAATATTAGATGGCTTCAAGCTTCCAGGTAGGTACCTCACAGCTACTAAGAGTCACCAGCCTGTGATAGTCAGAATCAAGCCAGTATCACTGAGGGGGTGGCTTACAAGGCACACATCTTGCCCCACAACAGGCACATTTAGGAAAAACGGGTAGACTTTGTTTTTTGATGCCCATGAAGTGACCTAATGCTATAGGATTGAGCTGATCCATTCTGAAATCCACTATGGATTTAGGCTCTTCAGGGCATGTCCTAAAATAAGAGGTGTCTATGGGCCACCTGATCTGCTCTGGCTTATAGGCTGTCTTCTAAGGTATGTTGGGAGTGGGCCTGGATTGACTCCTATGGTTCTTGTACGCTAGTGAGCAGGCTAGAATTCACACTGTAATATATTTCATATTTTGTTTGTTTGTATGGAACCCAGGGTCTCAAATATTCTAGGCAGGTAGTCTACCATTAAGCCACACCCCCAGCACCTCACTTGGGGATCCTAGGCAGGTGCTCTACCACTGAGCTACATCTCCCAGGTAACTTATTGGGCAATTTTAGGCATATGCTCTGACTCTGAGTCACATCCCGGGACCAGGTTCTTTAAAGTATGCATGTCCAACATGTAGCTTGACAGTTATCAATGTAGCCCAGTACAAAATCAAAATATTAATATTATGAGATTTCTGTTTTAAATTTCTTCTGTGAGCTTTGTATATAACAACTCTGTGTGGTAAGTAAAAAAACTTGAATATGGAGATTTTAGAGTTTTTGACTAGCTCAGCCTGCAGCCCCTTCCCTTACACTTTCAAGGCTTCAAACAGGAAATGACTGGATGACTGGTGACCCGGCAATGGGGACCTACCGAGGTTGTTGTCCGTCAGCACCTCTTTGACCCTCTTGGTTATGCCGTAGGTGTCCAGCTCGGGAGACATGGCTACTAATTCTTGGATGCTGAGGGCTGAGTGTCCAGAGAGAGGCAGCGGTGTTGTGGGTTGGGAGTCTGAGGCTGGTGGGTCGCTGGGTTCTGGCGGTTTGCCTTCTTTACTGGTCTCAATGGCAGGACAGGGCTGCTGGACCAGTTCAGTGAGACTCTTCACGGATTCGCTGGAACTCATTGGGGACTCAGGGGCAGGGCTACAGCTGGCAGAGGTCTTTGGAGTGCTTTCTAGAATTAAACACAACAAGAATGGCTGCTGAAAACAGTCATCTTTCACCACATAACTGACTTTACTTACTTAGGAAATGTTAATTAAATCCCCTGTTCCAGAAGGGTAACGTGTGGTAGTCCTCAGGACTGTCTGTTACTCCATAGTTCTTTCATTAAGTGTAACCTCTAATTTTCTGCATTAAAGGAATAAAAATAATAGAACAAAGGCAAAAAAAAAATCAACTAAACGTTCAAATAAAAGGTTTCTGAAGTCTTAATATCAGGGCATTTTGCTAAAAAAAATGTCATTATGACTGCTATGATTTGTTCTAATCAAACCCCATGATTCTGGTAATTCAGAGGGACTGAGGGTTGAGTTTAATATATGTGATTATTTCTTCTATATTTTCCAGAACAAAAATATATGGACAGGAGGTGGAGAGATAGCTCAGTAGGTGAAGTGCTTGCCTTGTAGGCATGGGGATGGATCTAAGCTCTATCCCTAGAACCCAAGTTAAAAAGACAGGCATGGTAGTGTATAGTTGTAATCCTAGCACTGGGAGGCAGAGACAGGCTGCCCTAGGGCTCACTGCTTATTCATCTTGCTGTACTCAGTGAGATTCAGGCTAGTGAGAGACACTTTCTCAAAAAACAAGGTGGATGGTGCCTATGGAATGAGAACCAAAATTGTCCTCTGGTTTCTACGTGAATATACAAGTGTGGACAGATCATTTTAGGTGAGGGTTGCCTATGAGGCTAGATGGTCATATGATTACAAAGACTCTTGAGGGCTGGAGAGATGGCTCAGCGGTTAAGAACACTGGCTGTTCTCCCAGAGGTCCTGAGTTTAATTCCCAGAAACCACATGGTGGCTCACAACCATCTTTAATGAGATCTGGTGCACTCTTCCTATATATATAGGCAGTACACTCTTGACCCAATGCCTCAGCTGTTGGTCTCTGTGGTGGTCCAAGGAGACTTAAGTCTTGGGATCAGATTGCTTTTCTATGAGACTATCAGAGGTGCTGAGGCTAGCGGAAGAAGGATACCAAAGAAAGGTGGCATGCCTGCTCTGCACCAACCTAGGGGCTTGGTGGTCCTATTTTTAGAAAACCGTGCTCTTTGATCATCTAGACCATACTGTACTGGCACCAGAAAGGTGTGGAGACCATCAGGCATTGCGTGTTTCTTGCTTTAGAACAGTCTGTGTCTTGTTGGGGGGTGGGTACTGATGGTGCCCAGTGGGAAGTGCTACACCTTCCTTCTGGCTGAGTGTGATGGTTAATATGGCCAGTGTGAGAGGATGAAGAATCACTGAAGGCCAGTCTCGGAGATGACTGTGAGAGCTATGCGGACAATTCCATTCCATGGGCTGGGCTCTAGGACTGAATAGAAAGGAGAAAGTGAGCTGAGCACCAGCATCCATCTCTCTGCTTCCTGACTACAGATGCAATGTGACGAACCGCCGAAGCTCTTACTGTCATGACTTCTCTGCAATGACAGGTAGTGTCCGTCCTCTCAATCCATGAGCTAGAAGCTTTCTGTCCTTAAGTGGCTTCTGTCAGGCATCTTGTCATAATAACAAGAAAATAAACACAGGAGCAACCCCCCTACCTCTCTTTAGTAGCATCACCTGTAAAATCTGGCATACTGCCTTGAGCTGGTTTGGGGGGTGTATTTAGAACTGAGACTGGTCATATCTTAATTTCCAAGGACACAGAGAACATCAAGAAGGAAATGAGAATGACTCTTATCCACAAGACCCAATCTGTCTTTGGCCTTATTCAGTGTTTGGCACACCTTTCCTCATTTCCACCGAGGCTGACATATCATAAGGCCATGTAGGAGGGGTCAGGCAAGGTGTCTGAGTGATGATAATTGTATTGAAATGTACTTTTTTTTCCTAAGAAGGTCTCTATTCAACATAAAGCTCTAATTTATAGCTAATCCTGCCAGTGGCTAATAGATGAGTGACTGGTGATGTTGGCCAGAGTCCAAAGGCAGAATATTCTGTGTCTTCTCTTGTTTGCAGCTCCTTCAAGCTGTGACAAGTCCCTCAATAGCATTATCAGCACAGCTTCAGGTAGCCAAAAATACTGTTGCCGCCTGGGTTAGGGGTGTGGTGTAGTGGCAAAGCACCTGCTGCTGAGCATGTTGAGTGCCTCGAATTACATTTATGGTTACGCCAAAAACCAAACCAGTACACAACCAAACAAAAAACAAAAAAGGAAACTGTTATCTGACTAAAACATAACAGCAAAGGCTTTATGTGCAGGTATACACGCCCATACAGAGACCAGAGGAGGAGGTCAGGTGTCCTGTTCTATTACCTCTTACCTTATTCCCTTGATACAAGGTTCTCACTGTACCTGGAGCTAGGCTGGAGGCCAGGAAGTCCTAGTGCGCATGGGGCTATGTTAGGCACGTAGTAACAGTTGGCTTTTTAAATGGGTGCTCGGGGTTTGAACTCAGGCCCTCACACTTATGCAGCAAATGCTTTTACTACTAAGCCATTTCCCCATAGAATTTTTTTCTATATATCTGGACTAACACCTCTCCTGTATTCAGGGAGTAGGATATACATTAAAAAACACAAATATCTTATGAATGACTAGAAAGAACAAAACTTGAAATGGAACCACAATTGAATCCAATAAGTCTGCGTAATGTCCTCAATTGGTACAAAGTCCCACTATCTCATAAAGTTGTGTGCTCAGCATGGAAAAAAAAAATCAGGTTAAGAAAACAACTGAACTGCTTGTGAGACATGTAAAAGAGATGAGTGTTGGGGCAGAAATGGCTTGAATCCATTTTTAAGGCAGTATGAATCCTGTAAATCAGATTTCTTCTCTCTACTCACCCTTGGGTCACCAGACAACAGGGTCTAAAACCTAGCAAATGCTGTTTGTATGTCAGAAGCAGCGAAGGAATTGCACTGTAAATTCACCCATGCGAGGGAGCCCATTGGGCAGATCATCTATCTTATTCACTGACTACTGTCAAGAATAGCAGGCGTCCCAAGCATGATAAAGAGATTTCTCCTAGGTTTGTGTCCTTTAACCCACAGCAAGGTCAAAATCCTGGCTGCCTGCAGCTAGTAGACAGCACAGGGCTGGTGGCTCTCTGGGAGGTAGGTCTTACCAAACAGCTCCAGTTGTCTGCTAGTCCTTCTCGAAGTTGTGTTCTCAATAGGCTATGCAAGGCCTGCAACACCTAACAGGTATGCACCTAGCATGTGTAGCGTTCCTTTGCGTTTTCCACTGGCCTTGAACTCACTACCTATCTGGGATTACAGGTATGACCTACCATGCCTGCTTTATTCAGTGCTGGGGATTGAATTGAGGGCTTCTTTGGCTCCATGGTGTTGCTGTGTCTTTGTGAGAGCTGGGGGCAAGAAGCTGGAAGGATGGAGATGCAGGCTCAAAAGCAACTTAGGAGACAGTGTGGGGGGTTCAAAGATGTGTGGTAGGAGGATCTGGATGAGGTCTGGAGTCCCCTGCATAGCAGGATGTGTAGCGAACCATTCAGACGGGGCATGCTGTTGCAGAGGTGCTGTGGGGCAAAGTGGGACACACGCTCTCCCCTCCCCCAGCTTAAGTGTGGTAGTGACCACCTATAGTCCCAGTACTAGGGAGGTTAACACAGGAGGATCTTGAATTTCAGGCCTTCAGGAGTTATGTAGCAAGAATCCATTAAAAAAAACCAAACCAAAACAAACCAAACCAAAACCCCTAAATGAAAATCAATCAAGGCAGGAAATGGCTCGGCTGGTACAGTGCCTACCATGAAAGTATGAAAACCTCACATCAATCCCTGAGACGGCATTTTTTGTTTGTTTTGTTTTTTTGAGACAGAGTTTCTCTGTAGCTTTGTAGCCTGTCCTGGAACTCTCTCTGTATAACAGGCTGGCCCCAAACTCATAGGGATCCATCTACCTCTGCCTCCCAAGTGCTGTGATTAAAGGTGTGTGCTACCACCACTGGTGAGATGACTTTTTTAGCAGGTAAGAGCACTTGCCATCAAGCTTGATGACCTGTGTTTGATCCCTGGGAGGGACCCAGAGAGGAAAAAACTGATATCTGAGGATTACTCTTTGATCACCTTATGCACAATATGACACACATGCACCTACACATATCAGTCACACAAAAATAAATAAATATAAAACAAATCAGGAAAGCAACCCTTCAAGTCTGACATAAACAAATAAACGAACACCAAGAACCTAAGTACAGTGGTAAGTACTTGTAATACCAGGCCTAGGGAGGTGGAGACAGCGGAGCCCTAGGGCTCCCAGGCCAGTGAGCCTAGTTGAGTAGGCAAGCTCCAGATCCAGTGAGAAACCCTGTCTCAAAAATTAGGGTGGAGAGAGACAGAGGAAGACTTGTCACTGACCTCTGGCCTTCACATGTACCATGTGCATGCAAACCCTATATAATCATGTACATGTGTGCACATGCACAAAAACAAAAAAAGGAAACCCTACTTTGTGATCATGTGTCACACCAGCCACCATGGAAGTGACACTGACTAGGCTTACTGTGCACAGGTGCCAGGGTGACACTTATGGAAAGGAATTCATGCACTCAATCCTCATGACCATCTTTCAATGCACAGCAGAGGTGACCTGGACACACTCAGATGTCTCATCCTACAAAGCCACCTGCACAGTTGCTCAGTGTTCACCCTGTGCTGCCTGACTGCTCGAGGCCTGTTTTCTGGGCAATGATTCTACAACACGTGTGTGAGCAGCAGAGATCTCAAACATGGTGATGAGTCACTAGAAGTCAGTGGCAAGGGTCAGGGAAGGGGCTCAAGGCACTTTTTTTTTTTTTTTTTAAATAAACCTCAGATGCACGAAGCTGTGTGCTGGAGACCTGGGCCGATGTCTTGCTCCAGTCTCCTAATAACCCTGGTTGGACACATGCCCACAATGCAGGCTGGAGAACTGGCTGGCTCTATCTGGTCGGATATCCTTGGATAGAGCAAGGATGGGAGTCAGAGCAGAATGGAAAACTGCATTTCTACCTATAATGTTGTCTCCCACCACCAACCTGACAACCTCTTGGCCCCATCCACCCTATCTATTATCCACAGCCCCCATCCAGCCATCCACTGTCCATCTATCAATCCATTCCCACCATCTTTATCTTTTATCCATCTATCCATTTTTTTTTCCTTTTCTTTTGGACAAGGTCTTACTATGTAGCCCTGTCTGGCCCAGAACTCATAAGTAGACCAGGCTGGCCTCAAATTCTTAAGATGATTCTTTCACTTCTACCTCCAGAGTACTGACATTAAAGCTATATGATACCATGCTGACTTTGTTCATCCATATTAAAAATTTTTGGTTTTTAAAGTTTTATTTCTTTTTAAAAACACTATCTGTCTGCTTGGGTGCACATACTATGGCACACATGTGAAGGTCTGAGGACAACTTTAGAGTTGGATTTCTCCTACTATGTGGGTTCTGCAGATCAAACTCAGTTTCTCAGTCTTGGAAGCAGGTGTTTTATCTGCTGAGCCATCTTGATGACCCTTCTGCCCACATTTTAAAGCACCTACTTTGTGTCATATGCGTCATGTACTCTGCTAGGCACTGGAGAGAAAGTAGACAGACCTCCCCAACAACAACAACAACAACAACAACAACAACAACAAAAACCACAGATCCCTTTCAACAATCTAAGCAGCCTTAGGCCTGTGATAATTAACGGCGTAATTTGCATACTTTAAAAGCTCAGAGGGTATTGGGGTATTGTTCATGGTAAGCACTGGTCTAGCATGCTGCGGGCTGGGTTGCATCTTGGATCTTGCAAGAGGAGCATGGCTATGAAACACAGAGGGCAGGGACAGTGACTCAGGGCCTGCAGAGATATGCAAGGTGTTTGGGAGCCATAAAAGGATTATGAAAGATATTATATTCCCCAAACAGCAGGCTAAACAACAGCTGCTTTAAGCTTTCAATAGAAGCCAATAGAAAACACATCCGCCCCAATTTTCCAAGACAAATCGCTCTGCAGTTTATCTGATCCGCTGCTGCAATTTCCACGCCCAACCCTCCTCTATCTCGGTAATAACCCAAATTCCATTTAGTGTTCATTTGAGCAGTCAGGATGAAGTCATTTTTGATTATCTCCCTACTGTGTAAAAAACAGCTTGAAGGTAGGAAGTCAGCAAGCATTTCCTCCAAAAAGTAATTATTGCAAGTGACATTTTTACTGCTGGCATGCCATACGGCGAACTGCGCGTTCAGAAGGACAAGTTGCTGAAACAAAATGACAGGGTACTCTGTGACATTCTGACAAGAACCCAAACATTATTTAACTGGCGGCTGGTCTGATGCACCGCTTTTCATTATGTCCAGAGTTTAGACTTTGAGCCAGTGCCAGGCCAGGCAACTTCAAGTGACTCTCAAGACAGACGAGGAAGAAGAGGTGGGGAACTCAGGGAGCCAGGTTACAGGAGAAGGGAGTGGTATGGCCTAGCTAGAGAAAGGAAGACTAAACCAGAAGGGGACATGAACCTCAGTAGTTGTGGGCAACAGTTCAGCAGGTTCTAAGGAGCTCAGTGTGGACATCTTAAGTGTAGCAGGTACTCTGGCAGCTCTGGAGGGCTCTGAGGCCCTTTCCAGCTTATAGCCATTGACGGACAGTGCTATGGACAACCAAGGAAATGTGCGTGCTCAATGCTACCTGAGAGCATCCAGTCTTCCAGACAGAGTAGGCCTTTGTACTTAATATGAGAAGCACACTCTCCTTAGCCCCTGTGGTTTACAGGGTGAGGCATGGACCATGTGGTAATGAGTCCTGACTCTACTATAATGTATGTGGCTTCCCATCTGTGCCTAGGCTTTGTGCTAAGCAGCTGATTCTCACAGAACTCCTGGCACCTCCCCAAAATTCCTACAGTTACAGGTCTCCAAGGTGTCTTCTTTAATCTCAGCACTTGGAAGAAGAGGCAGGAAGCCCAGCCGAAAATGCAAGGTGTCTTCTTTTTAATACAAGTGTTGTTTTGGACCAAAATACAGGCTACTCCGATCCATGTCCCAGCTTGCTGTGCCCACCCTTTTCCTTGTGCCTTGAGACACTTCCTCACTAACAAACAAACAATAAAAACCAAAGGAAGAAAAAGTAACCAGTTGTGTCAGAGATGACCCACAGCCTTCTACCATGAAAAAACGTCCCAACTTCTGACATCACCAGCCAGTTCCCAAGGAATTTTGGGCAGACTACTTCCTCTGGGTAAATCCAGCCAAACAGATGGCAATGGCAGGCCTTAAGCAGGTCCCTCCCTCTCCTTGCCTACTTATTAACATACCAACCCTGCTGGCCTTAAGTCTCAGGAAACCTACCAGAACCCCCTTTCTTTTCAAATAGTAGAAAGGGGAGAGCTAGGCTGAGGGTGCAACTCTGTTGGTAGAGTGCCTGCTTAGCATACACCAAGCCCTGGGTTCCATCCCACCTAGCATGGCACTAAACAGGTGTGGTAGGGCACACCTGTAATCCCAGTACTCAGGTGGGGCAGGAGGACAAGGTCGGGAATGTCAGACTTTCAAGTGTTCTAGGCCTGATCTGCAACTTCAGCAGTGATTATGACCCAAGCTCTGCTCAGATAAGGGACTGAGGACACAGCCCAGTTGGCAGAAGACTTCTGAGGCCCAGCACCACAGAAAGCTAACATAGTGGTGCACAACCATAATCTCATAGAGATAAAGCTAAAATAGAAATATAATGAAAAGAGAACATAAAATATCTGCCACAGAGTAGGTGCTAGTGTGTGCGCTCCTGTGTAATGACAGGACTGACTTAAAATTTGCATCAGGAACTCTTATGATACAGGAGGTTCACATTCCTTATGAGCAAAGCAAGGCTGTCCAATTAAATCGAGTTATTCAAGTTAAATTGCCTATGTGTCCCTGGCTTTGACTTCTGAGGCACTTGACTGTCACTGAGACCTCTGAGTGCCAGGCAGGCTGGATGCTGGGGTGTGCGTGTAAAGAAAGCATCCTGTAAATCACAGCATTTGAGGCCAAGTGGCAGAGAGATATCACTCAACAGGTTCCATCAACAAAGACTCTGGGGTGAAAATGGGAGATCTAGAAGAGCACCTGTCACCCTGAGGCTGAGACTGGGGACTGTCAGGAACAGTCAAGCCTAGGAGAGGACAGAAGAATGGAACACCTAAGATTTAGCCCCATGTACAACTGCACCCTACTTTTCCAGGGATGCTTTTTAACCCCCCTTTCCTCCTTTACACTGAGTAAGTTGCTTAAAAGGAAATGGGGTCTTAGGAGTTCTGTGCAGAACAGGTCTCAAATTCACGCCTCTTGCTATAGCTTCAGAGTACTGGGATTATTGCATGTACCACCACACCTGGCTCTCCTTCCTTCTCCCCTTCCTTCATTTATTGTTGTTTTGAGTCACGGTCTCATGTACTACCAGATTGGCTTCAAATACCTGAACTTCTTGCCTCTAGTTCCCCAGTGCTGAGATTATATTTGTGCACCACCATACCTGTTTTCTGTGGTGCTGGACTGGAACCCAGGGCCTCAAGTGTGCTCTGCCAACTGAGCTGCATCCTTAGCCCCATGTGTCTTTGAGCAGAGTTTGGGGCCCCTATGTCATAATCACTGCTGAAGTTACAGATCAGGCCAAGAAGTCATGGCTTGATAAAACTGTGGGAGTGACACAGTTGGTCCTGTTTCAGGGACTGGGCTCACCTTGCTATAGATCATATATTTAGAAATAAGGCTTTCAAATTTCCTCTGATAACCTTATTACTGAGCCAGCTGTGCGTACGAACACTTATCAGTGAATCCTTGTGTGGTAAGAGAAAATGCACATCACATAAATAGTCTAAATATACATTACTGCAGAGAAAAAAACAAATACTTAAGATAAATTGCTTTGTTGTAATCAAAGATTAATCACTTTCGAGTGTGTGTGTGTGTGTGTGTGTGTGTGAAGGTCAGAGAATAATCTCTGGTGTCATTCCTTAGGCACCATTCACCTTGGCACTTTGTGGTACTGGGAATTACACTTAGGACTTTTTATGTGCTAGGCAAGTGCTTTGCCTCTGAGCTGTATTCCCAGTCCCACCTTGATTTTTGAGATAGGATCTCTCATAGGTGTGGAACTAACCAAGTAGGCTAGGCTGGGGATCATGTATCTACCTGTGTCAGCCTTTCTAGTGCTGGGATTACAAGTGTGTACCATTGTGCCTGGCAACCCCACTTACCCTCAACTGTGGGTTCTATGAATCAAACTTGAGTTCCCAGCCCAAAGCAGGGCTTTGTTGGAGAAGGGCTACATACTCCAGGCTGGCCTTGACACACTGTTAAAAGGTGGTCTAAAATAGTCTTTCCTTCTTAGGCCTTCTGGGACTGCAGCTCTGAAATTCCTTCCTCATGGCACATCATGGGCAATGAGCTTTGTATCCACCTGTGCAGGGAAAAGCATCTGTCCCAAGTAGCCTGTCCTCATTCAATAACAAAGCCACTTGGCCAGCGTGCAGGTAATGAGTCTAAGCTGAACAAGTGAGGCTGTTCCATGGCCAAATGAAGTCAGTGGCACACTTGGGTGTAGCTAGCTACTTCCTGTTTTTTAATGACTATTCAGGTAGGTGAATGGCTCAGTGAGGAACCAGGTGACATTTTCCTTATAGACATCTTTGTTTGAAAAGCTATTATGGTACATTATTTTACATATCCTCCTAATCTTGCCATACTGCTTTCCTTAATTTGTGATGAGATTGTTGGGAAAGGGTACTTAATGTAGGACAGTCAGTAAAAGTAATTTATCATTTCCCTGCTTCAGTGCGCCTGTTATCAGCGGGCTCATTTTCTGCATTCATCATGCAATCAGCCTATTATTTGCATATTAATCAGGCAGTGGACCATGAAGGAACCGCATCCCCGCCAAATGCTGCACTATCTCAGGAGAAACACTCAGTAATTATCATACATCAGTGTTATGATGTGGTAATTGATTATAACATCTTCCTGAAGCCCCTGGGGAGTCCCTCTACTAACCTAGCTCCAGGCACACTGGGTGGATCTTTTTTTCCTTGCAAAAACCTAAGTGACTGTTGCTGTTCTTCCGTAGTGTTATTTCTAGGGCGTAATTATTATCATGTTTATATTTTATTACACTTTTATCTGTGTATGTGTGTGCACATGCCAGCATGCACACGTGGAGGTCAGAGGACAACTTGTAGGACTCAGCTCTCTCATTATACTATTTGGGTCACAGGGATTGAATTCAGGTTGTCAACTTGGTGGCCAAGTACCTTTACCCACTGAGTCACTTTATTTTCCCTGATTCTATGAAATGTTCTCATGAGACAACACAGACCTTAACTCAGGAATGAGAAGATTGGGCTGAAGGTGGACTGCCTGCATATCGTGCACGGAGTACTAGGTTCTACCCTCTGCACTTTATGAATCAGGCGAGGTGGGATATGCCTGTAATCCCAGTATAAGAGGTAAAGTTCAACCTCAGCTAAGTAGAATTGGAGGCCAGCTTGGGACACTTGATACTATTTCCAAACAAACAAACAAACAAACAGTGAGAAGGTCTGTGACCAGGAGGCATCCTGGGGACTTCATGGGTCTGTGCTGCTCAGTCTTCAGGTTGTCAAGTCTGTTACCTCATCAGCACAAGAGTTTCTTACCCAATAAAATGTGCTACCATTCCAGTCTTTCCTAATTGCGAAGTTGGTACGAAGGCAGTCTGCCTGCTTTATTTAGGTGCCAAATGACAGGCTAATTTTGGCCCTTATGTAAAGCATGAACCCCACATCTGCCAATTCAGACATGGGCTATATTTAGGATCCTAGTTCCTCAGGGAAGAACAAACAATCCAAGATGAAGCCAATGATGGATACCTCTGGGTTGCCTCCTGCCCTGCCCTGTCCTCGAGAGGGCCAGTGGCCATTTCCCACCTCATTCTTGGGGGAATCTGAGTATGCCCTGTGGGTTAGTCACATGGAGTTGGGGTTTGACTCAGATTAAGACATAGCAACCTAGGAGTGGAGCTGTTCTCAGCAAGAGGATTTAGACTGAAAGACCCTCTACCACCTAGTCTAGGTATATCTAAACTAAACACTGGCAAACTTTCTAAGTTTAAGCCCCATGTTGTTTGTCACTGAGGCTATGCTCTCCTCCCTCTTTCAAGTCGAGGTATAGTTTTACATAGGAATCCTTCCTTGACACTTACATTTTTCTATCAGTTTGCTTTGCTATGGGTCTGATTTTTATTTTGCCTATGATTTGACTCAAACTTTCTTGTGTGTGTGTGTACATATACATAAGTGCATATGGAAGACAGAGGTTAACCTCTGGTGTCATTCCTCAGGAGCCACCTATTTTGTCTGTTGAGACAGTCTCTCATTAGCCTGCATCTACCAAGTAGTGTTACTGCGGATGCTGCCTCCTCACGTGCTGGGACTGCATGCACACGTCACATCACATACCCGTTTTTTGTTTGTTTGTTTCCCTTCCCCCTAACATAGGTTTGGGGACAGATTTTAGGTCTTCATGCTTGCAAGGAAAGCATTTTACTGACTGATGTTTTGAAGTCTTCCCTTGATTTTCTATGTAGCTGCAGTGGTGAACCCTTCCTTTGTCCCAGGGGACTGGATCCCCTGACCTCTGGGGCTGGCTCCTATGGACACCTACCTCAGTGGCACTAAGGCCACTGGCCTCAGGATCATGTGAACTTCAGCCAGCCACCTGGTGGGTGGTGGGCAAATTCCTTTTTCTTTTGGTTCCTCTCTCTCTCTCCTTCCTTCTTCTTCTTCTTTTTTTTGAGACGGGGGTTTCTCTGTGTAGCACTGGCCACTCTGGAACTCTGTAGACTAGGATGGCCTCAAACATAGAGATGCACCTGCTTCTGACTCCCAAGTGCACACTAAAGGCGGTTGCCACCAAAGCCCAGAAAATTCCCTTTTTCTTAATCTGAAATTTCCTTAAGCAGAAATCCCCACAAGTGTAAGTTCTGCTTACTAAGGACATCAAAATAGTATGTGGCCCATGGAAGAAACAATGTGTGAGCCTCATCTTATTCTCACTATCTTTCTAAAATTACCTGAGAATTTACTGCATTCCGTTTCTTATTTTATCCCTAGATTGGAACATTAGAGACCCAAGTCCTCATATGCTCCTGTGACCTACTTCTCTCTCTTGTATTGAAGGTCCAGGACACTGTAAATTCTGTTTCCCAAAGTAGGTATAGAGAAGAGGGAGGACATGTGGCTCAGGCTGTTCCTGGGCCAGATGGGATTTTGTAAAAGTGAGGCCAGGCAGTGTCAGTCTTAAGAAGCTAAAGACCCTGGTGGGCTGGTCATGTTCACCCTTAATGGCAATACCTTTTCCAGACTCCTTTGTCTAACTCTGCGTGCTGACTGCCGGCTATAACTGTTCTTTTGAATCTCAAGAGGTTGCAGTGGTGATTGAAGAAAGACATTCTTTCATTTACTTGTGCTCAGATGGAGTCTAGGGACTCCTGTATGCTAGGGAAGTACTCTATCACTGAGCTGAGATACACATCCTACCTGGAAAGCCAACATTTAAATAGCACTTGGCTCAATGCTCTAAAAGCATTATACCTAAAGCCATTCAGGTCTCCTCATAGTCTAGGAGGTAGGGCTGAAGAAGCAGGACAGGAAGGTTGAGTTGCTTTGCCCCAGGTCACACAAGTACTAAGAGGCAGAGGAATGATGAGTCAGCACTGGCTAGAAGCTGACCACACATCTGGCTTGCTCTCCACTAGGCTAAGGGATGCCACTGTTTAGAAACCAGCCTGAATCTCTTTCAAGGGCTGGGGGTGTGACTCAGGGGTAGAGCCCCTGCCTAGAATCTCCCAGTGAGGGGCTGGGGTGTGACTCAGTGGTAGAGCTCCTGCCTAGAATCCCCCAGTGAGGGGCTGAGGTGTGACTCAGGGGTAGAGCCCCTGCCTAGAATCTCCCAGTGAGGGGCTGAGGTGTGACTCAGGGGTAGAGCACCTGCCTAGAATCCCCCAGTGAGGGGCTGAGGTATGTCTTCATCCCAAATACAACACACATATATAAATACAGAAACCTGCAAGAAACAGCAAGTGTTCTACAGGAAAAGAGGACAACATGCTTTCACCATGTACTTTCTTCCTGCTGTTAATAATAAGGCTTCGGAACTAGTTGCTTCTCATGTGTTCATGTTTGTTCCCTACCTGAAACATTTTGTTGTCTGATTCCATATCTTTTCATGGCAAAGTTGCAGCTCCAGGGACCACCTGATGTGCCATACAATAGCCCAAATCCAGAAATTCCCCCTTTGGCCTCAGAATGGAAAGTCCTTATAATATGCTACATCTAATAAAATAAAAATGACTCAAGGCAGGCTGCCAACAAGAAGGAGAGAATTGAATGGGCTACCATCTTGATGGAACCATAGGCTAACATTTCAGGCAGTAAGGCAGTGGCCATGTGTGGAATCTTTTCAGATCTTTTCATGGAATTTCAGATCTTTTTCTTTGTGGGTGGGTATATCATATGTATGCCCATATGTATGGGGTGCACATACATGTGCACAGCCACAGGACAACCATGGGTGCTCCTCCTCACCTGTTTTGTTTCTGCTTTGAGACAGAATCCCTCACTGACCTGGAACTCAGAGAGTCTCCTATTTCTGCCCACCAAGCATTGGGATTTACAAGCTTGCACCACCAAAACCTAGCTTTTTCAGGTGGGTTTTGGGGAGTGCACTCGGATCCTTATGTTTGCATGGAAAGCTCTTTACTGACTGAACTATCTCACGGGGCCCTGAGTTTTTCTTTTCTGTTTGATATGCTATATGAGGCTATGTATAAGTGATTATACACAAATACAGTTACATGAACGCAGCCAGAAGCATTCTGTCTGGATAAAACCAGTTGCTCTCATGACATTCTTGGAGCAAAGAGAAGGAAAATGTAACTTGAATCTAGTACATTCATGAGGAATTCTGTCTCCTCTATTCAGTTCCACGAACTTTTCTGAGGCTGCCACCAACCCTCTCTGTCACCTCTTTTAAGTCAGCCAAGTGCCAAGAAGTGGCTGCTTAGTCAAAGACAGACTGCAGCAGAATCCTGCTGTTTGGGTCTGAGAGAAGAAGCTCCTTGAACAGACTTCCCAGCAGCTCAAGCAAGTGTCAGGATGCACACCCTGAAGGATACAGGCTACCATGCTATGAGGAATATCCACAGACCTCACCTACACAGCTGTGGATGTCTTAGCTGGACTTCCCATGCCCTAGCCAGCCTGTAGCAGCTGTCTCCTCTAAAGGACAGCTGACACTCTGTTGATGGACAATGGCGCCATGGAGTTGCATGACTCTTCATGGACAGACATGACTTGGAAGCCACTCTTCCTGACCACCCAGAATGCTAGGGAAAAATTGAGCATTTTGTGCCTAATCTATAGAAAAGGGCTGTCATTTCATTTGTACACTTTGACAAGATCTGCCAGAAGCTAGTGTGAAAAAAGCAGGCAGAACACCTTGTTAGCTATAGTCATGAAAGGCTCCCTTATCAACAAGTTCCCAAGTTGATGGCACAGACAGCTCTTGTACGAGCCCTCCAGCATGCCACAATTTCTGTCACCATGGGGAAGGCCTCTTTCTTCCCTTCAGAGCTACCTTTTATCTCCTTCTGTAGAGGATGAAAGATGAACCAGCCCAAGCATCTGCAGAAGTTAGTTTTAAGAAGTAAAAAGGAAATTATTACACAAGGTTAGCAGATGCTCTCTAGTGTGTGTGCTCCCTTAACCCTGAGAATCCATGTGAAAAAGCTAAGTGCCTTGGTGCACGTTGTAATTCTAGCTCTGAGAAGGTGGGGCTCTCTGGCCAACTATACTAGCCCAGCTGATGAGCCCCAGATTCCAGGGAGAGACCCTGTCTGAAAAAACAAGGTTGACAACTCATATGGAATGACATATAAAGTTGACCTCAGGCCTGGGCACCCCATCTCCCCCACCCTCCCACAGAGGTAACCATGGAGCAACACTGGTAATTGAAAATGACATTCAATTTCCTTTGTGCCTCAAGGTTCAGATTATCAGAGGACACAAAGGGTCACATCCACTAAGACAGTTGGAACTTGGGCCTCTCCTCACCAGAGAGATTAGTGTATGAGAATTCCTGACCCTTACTAACTCCTCAATACTTTATGTTGTACTGGTGATGAAACCCAGGGCTACATGCATGCTAGGAAGGAATTCTACCAACTGAGTCACATCTCCAGCTCCCAGGTTGGAGTTCTTTGGCAAGGAGAAGGGTCCCTAGCCAGCACTTTGTCCTTTGCCAAGGAGGGCTTTGACAACCAAGCACAGAGCCTTCTGTTTAGGCCCTTGATCTCTGCAATGGCCTGGGAAACCTCACTGAAGGTACAACTGACCAAGTAGATAGAAGGCAGGTCCTTCCATGTTCCTATACCCTGGGGAGAGAAGTGAGCCCCACCACTGCCCAGGAACTGACCAGGCCATGCTGTGCACCTCCAGGTACAGTTGTCAGGGATCTGTGAGGGGCAGAGTTATCTTTCTCAGTTGATATATTTTTGAAATGGGTTCCATAGTAGCCATGGCAAAAGAGGTAATCAGAATTTTATGAGGTTCTCCGAACCAGAGAGTTCTTTTAGAGGAAACAATGATAAAAGCTGTCAAAGATTCTAGAATTTTCTAGAGTCATTTATCACAAGGATTTACCGATACTATCATTACAAAATAATTCCAGTTTTGGGGGAAGGGGATGTACCTCAGTTGACAGAGTATTTGCCTAGCATGCTGAAAGTCCTGGGTTCAATCCCCAGCAATGCATAAACTGAGTGTGGTGTTGTATGACTGTAATGTAAGCACTCAAGAGGTAAGGACAGAAGGAGCAGAAATTCAAGGTCATCTTTTGCTACATAGTGAGTTTGAGGCTAGCTAGGGTTAAATGAGACCCTGTCTTGGAGTGGGGAAAAAGGAGTGGGGTCAATAAGATGGCTCAGTTGGTAAAAATGCTTGCCACTAAACTTGATGACCTGAGTTCAATCCCTGGAACCCACAGTGTGGAAAGAAACAATTTCCACAAGTTGTCCTCTGATTTTGACATACATGCTGTCACACACATCCATTAAAAACAAAACAAACCCCTTTGAGATATACGGAAATGTTTTGGTCAGGATTCTAAGAGATATGGTACTGAGGGGCATTTAGTCTTGTATTTAGGAGTGAAGGGCTTTCATCAATAAAGCATCAGCTCTGCCACAACAAGCTTCGTTTAGCCTGGAATGAGCAGTAGTTGAAGGAAAGCTGACTTCTCACTGGAGTAGGAGGCCAGGCCACTTTACCATACAAATACCCACAGAAGTGCAGCACAAACAAGTTAGCCACGTTCCCTCCTAAATTCTGAGTGTGAGTTGGAGAGAGAGAGTGCTGGTAATTTTCCCAATGCATCTGTCCAGTCTCTATTTCCCATTATGGACCAAACAAAACCACAATACCTAAAACCCATAAAACCTTCAAGGGAGAGCTTTGAGGCCACCGCAGCACCCTGATTCTGTGTATGTGTGTGGGGGAGGGAGAATGTGTTTGGGATCTTGCAGCAGCAGCAGCTATTGCTAAAGCTGTCCAGCTGTTCCCCTCTATGCACATGTGTCCTCCCTTCTGGCAAGCTGACAGGCTTTGCGCTCATTCCTCACTTAGCTTTGTTTGTGTTTTCAATGAATCAATGGGATACGGAGACTAATCAACATGTTTAGAAAAATAGAGAAAAAAGAAACGGCTCACACTGCCGGCTGTTCCTCGGAGCTGGGAAAGAAAGCTGGACTGACTTGGGCTCAGTGTAAAAGGCAGTGATGAGAGCCTGGGAACAATGGCTGTGGTCAGGGCATGCATGCATTTGGCTACTGTGGCCAGGAACCTCAGGGAATAGATAACAGATCTATCAGGTGCCTTTGAGACCTTCCAGTTTTTGGAATCAGTAGAAAGTAGCCTGAGCTTCATGGTCTGTAACTGCTGCCATCCCTACTTGCTCCCATCCTTTACTTTCAATCTTGGCCCCTTCTGAACCCTCACTGAGTGTCCACTGAATCTCACCCTAGCTGCTGCTGGAGTTACTCATCCTTGGCTTCTCTATTCTGGTGCTCCAGATGGAAGAGCTATCCCCTCCCATAACTCCTGGGTCAGTGATGGCTGTGTCTTGTCCCTCCTGCTAGACTGAGATCCCCTGACTGTGAAACTTGCCTCCAATAGACCCCAGCACCAAACACAGAGCTTCATACTTACAAAACAATGAAGAGATCCAGTAAAGGCATGGATTTTATTGGTCTCACTCCTTAGCTGCCAATTCTATTACTGTCCTCAGAAAGCAAGTTCAGGAAAGCTGGACACCGCATACTCTTTTTACTGCCATGCCAAGTCTATGAATAATTGCCACAACCTAGAGATAGCCTCAATGCAGTACAAACTTTGATATAACCATACCATAGGAATACTACTCAGGCAGGAGAAGAAATTACTGCTGCACATCAGGTCAGTGGATCTCCAGGACACTTTGTCTAGTAGAAGGTAATTCTTAACAGTCATGTCTTGCATGATTCTATTTACACAATGGCCTCAGATGACAGCATGGCGGAGAGGGAGAGACAGCTGTTTGCTAAGGTTAGAAATGGGACACTTACTCCCAGATCACAGATTTCCAGAGCAGAGGCGCTAGCAAATAAACATGAGTGGCTAGTTACCTGAGCTTACACAGCCCTGCTGGAGGGGGTCCTGAAGAGATGTCACTGAGTGGAGGACTGTGGAAGAAAAAGGTACCGTTACATAGGAAACAGGGCTTGGAGCTTCCCAACTGCACAAAAG
The DNA here is from genome assembly GCF_018167655.1 of Microtus oregoni. NCBI lineage: Eukaryota > Metazoa > Chordata > Mammalia > Rodentia > Cricetidae > Microtus > Microtus oregoni. Next base: position 7,656,101 of record NW_024543062.1, on the reverse strand, counting down.
ATACTAGGAGGGTCAGCAGGAGTTCAGAGGGAGGGAGGCTTCTTATTGTCATGCTGAGGACCAGGATGCTGGATTGGGATGAGGGTTGCTCAAGTCTATAAAATGCCAGAAGTCTCACTTTAAGGTAGCAGAAGCCACTGCCTGTGATACTTTCACTTCTGAAGTTACCCTGGCTAGATTTCCTTCTCAGTTCCCCAGTGAAGGTACTTGACTTTTACCTATATTTACATATAAACAGCATTTTCTTAATTGGTAACTAATTTTCTGCTGCTTATAAAATTAGCTGGGCTTAGTTTCTTTATTCCTGAAAGCTAAAGATGGAGACAGGTATGGGTACACATTTGCCTTTCCATCATTTGGGAAGTTGAGGCAGGAGGATCATGGGCTTAAGGTCTGCTTTGGCTAGACAGTGAGTCTAAGGCTAGTCTGGGCTATATAGTAAGTTTGAGGTCAGTCTTGAAAATATAAACAGACCCTATCTCACCACTCCCCATACCCCCTCAAAAACTACAAAAAACAAAACAAAAACAAAAAAGAAAGAAACAAACAAAAAAACCCCAAATCCAAACCAAATCCAAACAAAGCCCATGGATGGAGGATGTCCTTGTCAGGCTCTTGCAAAGGGTGGTTGGCTGTTCTCACCTGGCCCTTGTTGCTGCCCTTGCACAGGCAGAACACCCTGGCCTAGCTCTCCATTCAGCCAGAGCTGCATCCGGATGAAGGGTTCTCGGCCTTTCTGGGTCAGTTTGCTCCATGGCTTTGGCCTTGAGAGCATGTCGCTGACACTGCCCTGGGACAGGCCCAGTACCTGAAGAAGCAAACAAAGAAAAACAATTGTCAGCTTCTAGAAATCTGCATGATGCTGCAAGGTGCTTTAGAGACATACATGTGGCCCTGTGAGGGCTGGGGGAGATGAAGCCACATACAAAGTGCACTGGTGGACTCCTGAGCACAAAATCACAGCCCAGTGCATGGCGACAATTTGCAGGGGTCAATTTTAGCAGATTACTAGTAGGATAAAGTTTTGGGCAGGGCAGGGGTTCTGGGCAAAAGAAATGATTATAAGCACAACTTCTATTGGGAATGTGGCTCAGCAGCAAGGCACCTGCTTTGAATCTCCTATTGAGAGGCTCAGGGTGTGACCTAAAATCTGCCAGTGATGGGCTTGGAATGTGTCTAACCCATGCAAGGCCTGGTTTTCATCCCCAGCATGATCAAAAACAAAAAAGAGAAAGGGTAGTTTACAGCTCTTACTAGAAAAGGGTGTGGAAGGAAGGGGCCAGCTTTCTCCAGGGTCTGAACCCTGCAGAGGCTGCAAAGTTGTGTTCTTGAAAACTGAGGAGCAGACACTGCAGAGCATTTTGCCCTTTGCCTGGTGTTAATCAGGACAGGCTGGGATACTGGAATAAGAGCCCACTGGAATTAGGAGATATTCCTGTGCTCCTGTATTGACACAGTGCCAAAAGAGCATTTATAAAAGGTCATTCTCTCTGGTTGTACCCTGCTTACAGGTTGACCAGAGGAGAGCTGGTGGGGACAGGGAGCCAGTGTGGGAGCAACACTGAGCAGCAGAAGACCGACAACTTGCACGCATGCACTCAGGCTGCTGCCTCTCACATATGGCCATACATATGTATGGGCACAAACACCCCCCAGGGCACAGATGTAGCCCAAAGATATTTAGAGGCCTCATCCCATCACTTTGCAAAGTTTTCCAGTTCCAGAATAAGCAGCACTCATGGCCAAACAAATTCAATGTTATTAAGTCTGCTAAATTTAAGGTGGGAGCACAAAATGCCTATTTAAATGTTCACAAATTTTATTTTTACAATGCTGCACTCAAGATTCTCCAGGGACTTTCAATTCACATCTTCATGTCTATATACCTCCATTACTTATTGCAAAGTTGGGACAAGGAAGCCATAAACAGACTATAGAGTTCAAGGTCAACATAGAGATGAGACAGAGAGGGACTGGGTGGGGAGGGATGAGTGTCCAAAAGGGTTGGGAGGGCCACTGCTGATCCACTTCCTGTGTCTTCTCTGGAAGAGAGGACTTCTCTTTATATTCAGCAACTCATGGTTTACTCTCTAAAGATATAGGTTATTGTATTTATTTTAGATTTTACAGGCATGGTAAATCCTGTTATCCTGAATCTACCACAGGATAGGTCTAGAAGCTCATCCATAAGTGAATACACTTCCATGAGGCAGGAAGAGATGGTGTGTGACGCTCTGAGTGGTTCTGTAGGCCCTCGTAGTGCAGAGAAAGGAACAACTAGGAGCTGAGCAGTTGCACACATCTGTAACTGTGGCATGTGGGAGGTACAGGTAGGAGGATTCCTGCTAGGGTGAAGCCAGCCTGGGCTATACAATGAGTTCTAGGTAGGCAGGACTACACAGGGAGACACTATCTCAAAAAATAACATAAACTAAAAGTAAGCCCCTCTCAAAACAACAATGAAGCGCAACAAACCAACACAAGAAAGAAAAATCCAACAAAACAGCCAAGGAGGAATTATGTTCTGTGCAGCTTTTTACTTTCACATGTGTTTTGGTTCTCAGAAGGCTGGTTATCCCTGTAGGATATGATCCTATCAGACCTTTTAGGGCCGGAATGGCTTGCAGAGGTATCTCTACACTGCATTTGGCCTCAGAGGCAGGGCAGGTACTGGGTCACCTGCCAGCTTGCTGCATGCAGACACTAATGGACCATGCTTCTTCATCTGCTGCATGTCCATTTATCAGTTACTAAGCAGGACAGCTGGGATACACAGGTTGGCACAAAGTGGGCGGCCTCTGGAATTCTGGGAGTCTGTGATATCTAATACTCTTATGATGGCCATGCTGTGCAGGGTGGACACTTGGTCCTCAGGCCCAAAAAGAGATGGAAAGCCATGCTCTCCCCTAACAGTGAAGGCCCTTACCTTCTCCCCGAAGATCCTCTGGCAAATGCCATTCTTGGCCAACTTCTCTTTGACTTGCCGGGTGAGCTCAATGGTGTCCACTTCCTGATACATGTAGACCTCATACTGCTCAGGAGTCAGTGGGGGTACTGAGGGCTTTGCTGGCTTTGCCATGGGCACGATTGGGGAGGAGGGCAGAGGACTATTCTGGGGTGTCTCGCTGCGGCTGGCTCCAGTGAGGCTCAGCTCTGAGCTCTGGGAATATGGCGACTCAGCATTGGGCCACTCTTTCCAGTACTCTGCTGATGACGAGGGTCCCTGAAGCTGGCTGCGCTCAGCCCGAGGTTGGCTACTGACTACCTTTTCTTTCCCACTTGCAGCTGCTTCATCAGCCTTGGTCTCTTCGGAAGAGGTGAGATTTCTTCTTTCAGGCTGTACAGGGCTCCACCAAGGATCCTTCCAGGTGCTGCCACGGACCAGCTCACTCTTCACCTGTCGCAGTACCCCCTGGGCAGCATCAGTTGATCCTGGAGGGTCTAGCCCAGGTGCATCCTGAGCCTCTTTTTTGAGGGCTGGGGCATTGGGCAAGGTCGAGGTACTGGCCTCAGGTGCTGTAGGGGTTTTCTTCAGGGGAATGGCAAGAGGAGAGTAAGTGGACACAGTAGACATGGGTGAGGCAGACAAGAGCTTGGGAGTGAGGATGGCGAGGTCAGGCTGGGACAGTGGTGCTGGCTTTAAGGCAGGGTCAAGGGCCGCCTGCTGGGCCTCCATTTCCCGGCGGGCCTGCTGTAGGATGGAGCGGATGGCATCATCAGAATTCCCACTGCTGGATGCGGAAGATGGCTGGACTGGCTCAGCTGTAAGAATACACACAAGGTGAAGTTGTGGTAGGATGGTTCCTGGCAGCTGTGGGCTTCATCCCACCTACTGGTCTAGTGCAGTCACTGTACTACTTGTCTGATGCCTCGTCATCAGTGAAACATGGAAATATCTGTACACCTTGTTTGAGAGGGGAACACAGAGGACTGACATACCTGCTCAATGGCCTAACTGCCTCTAACTGCCTTTGTGACATAGCAGCTGGCTTTTCAACCATGGAGGATGATCAGTGGGGACTCACTTCTACCCTGGCTTTCTTTTTTACATTAAAAAAAATACGTTTATTTATTTTATGTGTATGTATGTGGGTGCACATATATGTGGTACATGATAGATAAACATGATAGTTTGTCAGAGGACAAACTTCATGAGTCAGTTCTCTTCTACCATGTGGGTGCCAGGGAGCAAACTTAGGCTGTCAGTCTTGGCGGCAAGGGCCTTCACTTGCTAAGTCATCTTGCTGTTACCTCTTTCTTCTCTCTGTGTGTGTGTGTGGTGAACATACTAAAGAGCTCCTGTGGAGATTAGGACAGACAACCTTGGCTGTTGGTCCTTGTTTTTCCAACTTGTTTGAGATGGTGTCTCTGTTGCTGCATTAATTAGGTTGTTTGGCCTGTGAGATTCCAGGGATTCTCCTGTTCCCACCCAGATCCCCAAGCGGGGAGGGCAGGGTTACAGATGCTTCTGCCATTCTGGTTGTTATTGTTGGTTCTGGGGATCCAAACTCAGGTCTTCAAACTGTTTTGCTAAGTGGCCCATCACCCTAATCCACTCTGGCTTTCTTTTCTGGAAGATTTTAAATACTAACTTTCATGAACCACATACCTACACCTCTCTTGGTTTTGCCAAACTCATGAAGCACGATTTCTGTTAATGTCTACTGGAAGTCAGAGTCTCTGATGAATCAATGACAGGCTCTTATAATGAGCACTGGGGTATGGCTAGTTAGCAGTGGGGAGGTGATATTAAAAGTAGAGCTGGGCATGGTGGCACATACCTATAAACGTAGCACTCAAGAAGAGGCAGAGACAGGAGGCTCATGAGCTCAAGCTATATAGAAGACCCTATCTCATGTACAAAAACAATTTCCCTGCTCCCCCACCCCAAAAAAACCCCACAAATCTAGATCATACTTCCCTCTGCATATGCCTAATGTATGAAGATATAAACTCAGTATTGATTTAAAAGGAAAAGAAAAGATAAGGAATGTAATTATCTATTGACTAGAGCACTTGTGATATAGGTCTGAAGATAGCGTGAGGAAATAGAAGCCCTACCAGTTTTCTGCACTTGGAGTTCCCTCTTGGCTTGTTCCAGGATAGACTTGATTGCTTCATCAGAACCAGTCTCAGATGCTCGGATCCTGGTAGTGATGTTACCTGCAGGGAGAAGTCCCAGTGATGACATTAAAGCCAGCTCTCAAGTGGAAATAAACACTGCACCAATGCACCAAGGCATTCTGACCCAGGGCCCCAGGTGAGGCATGGTCTCCCACTCATCCCTAATTGCTACAAGTGTGATCTTGTGGCATGGATGTGAGACCTGCCTGGCAAGAGGTTTCCTGCTGAACCTGTCTCAAGGTCAGTGTCACTCTATTGGCAGAATAGGCTTTCTTAACATGTGAGCTAGACTGTGCCCAGAGGTCAGTACCAGACAAATCATTTAGAACACCATAGGGAAAGAAGGCAAATTGAAAGGCAATGTTTTTTCATAAGCTTTTATTAAAAAGCTTTGGCTTGGAACTACATTCAGGCTCTGTACATTTATTTTTCCTAAACATAAACATGAGAGGAAGGCAAAAGGCAAACGATGAGCCTGAACTCCTTAGTGTGTGTGTGTGTGTGTGTGTGTGTGTGTGTGTGTGTGTGAGAGTGTGCACGCTCGTGTTACTGGGGATTGAATTTAGAGCCTTAGGCATGCTAGGTAATTACTCTGTTGCTGAGCCATGCCATAGCCCTTCACTGGGAGATTCTAGGTAGGCACTTTAATCACTAAGGCATGTCCCCAGCCCCTCACTAGGGGATTCTAGGCAAGTGCTCTACAATTGAGTCATGCCTCCAGCCCCTCACTAGGGATTATAGGCAGGTGCTCTACCCACTGAGCAATGTCCCTGGCCCTTCACTAGGAGATTTTAGATAAATGTTCTACCATTGAGACTGAGCTACATCCCTAGCCCTTGGGTGAGACCAATCCTGGCTCACTCATTGGGATGTGACAGGTGAAGAGGAATGAGTGTGAACATCAACTTTTCTAGATTTATAACGACATACTGTGTTTTCGAAATGTATCAACAAGGAGAAAAACCTGTTGAGATCCCTAAGGACACAAGTGCATTCTTCTGGTCACATGGTGGTACTCTGCATAGCAGATACGTGTGCAGATGCCCTGAAGGTACAAGGACTCACAGGTTGGGCCCAGACTTTTGTGGAGCTATCCAGACATTCTAATTGTTCACTACCTTTCTCAGTAGACATGTCACATTAAGCAATTTAATAATGAGGAGGACACTTTGGGAAGGAGCCACTTAAAGGAGTATGGTGAAGATTGGCTCACCAATGCCTGTGGAAGAACCAGCTTTGTTTGGAATCTGAACACATTATGGAATTTCTGACACATGTCAGCATTAAAAATTTGAGGAAGCAGCAATATCTTTGACATGGTCACCTGATTTTCTCAGAGCACAACTGTTGTGTCACTTGCTCCTGAGAAAACATGCATGGTGTCCCTGAAATGAAACCAAGGATTGATGCTGAGGGGACTGACCTTGGGTATGGCTTGTCTAGCTTTGGCAGCTCAACAGGAAAGGGGCTGGGCGCCTCTGAACCCGTGCTTTGTTTTATACTTACTAGCTGTTTTTCCATCAGGTTCCAGGCCAGAATTACAATGCATAGTTTTAACCCAAATACACAGCTAAGGACATGCTGCTTCCTAGTTACTGACTGCAAAGAGAAACACCTGCCTGAGACATACCTTCAGACCCATTTCTTCGTTTCGGTACTTCCTGAAAGAGTCTGTTCAGGCTCTGGCCTGGATTCTCTGTTGAAAAACAAGTGCGGTAAGAACAAAACAATCAGGGGGATGGTGGCGTTGACGACATGGTCTGTGTGACATGAGAGCTGAGCCACCTGCCTCTAAAGAAAGGGCTCAAGGCTTCCTGCACAACATGAGTGCTCCTAGAACTTTCTTACAGGCATTGGGTCTACTGTAAGAAGAGAGGTGACAGTAATCACCACTAGGAAGGGCAAAGGGAGGGAGAGGTGCTTGCCTGCCAGTCAATGATAGTGCTCACATTAATCATCCAAAGACATCCAATTTCAGTTTAACATTACCAAAAAAAAAAAAAAAAAAAAAAAAAAAAAAGCACTGCATTGCATTCTTGGTGTAAACTCTCACTGTTTGTTCATTATCTCCTTTCTGAGTTTTAGTCTAAATTTCAGGGTATTTCAAATGTGACTGAAAACATTGTCTCTCTATGTCACTGCTGACTCTGCTCCATCACTGTGGGAGCATCTCACTTTCTAGCATTTTATGAAGGGTGTGGCAGGAAGGGGAACTGAATGAAACTTTCGTGTCATTTATTGAAGGTAGGCATGTTTTGTTTGTGTTACTGAAAAAAAATCACTAATTGGACATAAATGATGGGACCTGTTCTAAGGTGAAGGAGGCAGAGGGCAGCTTTAACAGGCTCGTCCCACAGAGCCAGTGCCTTGTGAGGATTATAGCTGTTTGTTCTATTGGGATAGAGTTGGATGGCACCCGAGGAGCTGCTCCTGGAGGGAAGCCAGCACCTGATGCCAAGTGGACCCAGGGATCCTAAACCTGTCAGATGACATGCATGACCTAACTTTCTCTAAACACAGAGCAGTGAAATATGGAATTTAGTGAGGCAAGGTGCTGACTACACTCTCCAAGGTCAGAGTTCCCGATATAATGGTTTCTAGCTCCTGCTGACTGACCCTTGAACGCTAGATAGGGTAGTACTGAAGAGCACTTTACCTGATGTGATGTACAAATGTTCAAACACACACACACACACACACACACACACACACACACACACACACTACTGTACCAGGCACACATGGACATGTCTCACCTCTCTGTCTGCCTTGGATGCTACGAAGTGCCAAGATGTTCTGTTCATCAGACAAGAACTGCTTCATTTTGTGGAATGGCTCCTTGCCACGGACAGTCAGCTTATTCCAGGGCTTTGGCCGGGCCAGAATCTCACTCACAGACCCTTGAGATAGTCCTAAGACATAATGTCCAAAAATGCGCTGTCCAATGTTGTGCTTGATCAGCTGTTCTTTGACCTGCCGTGCGATTTCTGCTGTATCAATTTCCTCACCCTCTGAGACGCTCCCAGCACTTTCTGATTGGCTGGGAGATGGGGCCATGCCATTTACATCTGGGCTTTGTTGTAATGGACTTGGGGAAGATATGGAGTTTGTGCTGTAAGGACCTGTTGAAAAAATCGTGCTTGTGCTTCCGGCTTCCTGCATGGCCTTGGAGTAGAAGGACTGCATTAGCTGTCGCTGGAGAATAGAGTTTAGTGCAAACTTTCCTGTAGAAGCCAGGGGTAGGCTGGGGTTGGCCAGGTTTGAGCTGAAAAAGTCTTGACTTAACCCCGCTGGTGAGAAGTGGTGTGTACCGTTAGTATTGGAAACCTGTTCCCCCGTGTTGCGGGGCAACTGAGGAGGAGGGGAGGCCGGCAAGGGTCCCGGGCGCCGACTCTCAGGCTGGTCTCTCCCTTTTCTCCTGGCTGACCCTACAAGGAAGGGCAAACAGAATGCATTATGGGGGATTCAAAAGGGAAAAAAAACCAAGACCAGAATGCAAAGTGTGCCCCACAAAAAAAGTGCAGATTTTTCTTTTTAATTTTTTTTTTTTAAACAAGGGCCAAAGTGGTGTGTTGGTTTATTTTTCAATTGAATTTGTGAATCAGCCAAATGAGGCCCCCCAAAACAAGCCACATGCATTCGTGTTTGCACCTTTCTTGTATGTTGCAGCCGGGAGAATCCCCTTGACAAAGGTTCTAGTAACACACATAGGAAAGAGGTGACAGGTCTTGGGGCTTCTAGCACTGCAGTTACCACCAAAGGCTCTGCCTGAGGACCAGCAAACACTGACACTTGGGGACCTATGGGATCGCTCACACCACATGCTCTGAGGCAGATGCACCCATTGAGTCCCCTTGATCGAAGTCGCACACATTTTAAGAACTGCAATGCCACTGGAGTCCAGATAACAGTTACACACTTTGACCAGCTGCTAAATCCAAAAGCAGCCAGTGACTCTGCCATTTTAGGATGAGCAAAGGAGAGGCTAAGGATGGGGGATGGACTGTGTCCCCAAAGAAAACCTCATCGAGAAAGAAAAGTACCACTAGAGGGCCGGCGACCTCTCAAAGCACACCCTGGAGCGTACCCAGAGGGAGACCATGTGTGCTTTTACCCCTGGCCTGTTCATAGACCAACTAAGAGAAGATTAGAAAGCCAACATCCTCAGGGTGTCCCTCCTGGGACCTTTTCAAAAGGCCCCTAGCTGACCCCGTAGATTTGCTGTGGCGGCGCACACGCATCTCGCTGCAGAAAGGGGTGGGGCAAAGCGGTAAGGGATACTGTTTACACTCAGGGTTGTTAGTCCAACAAGTCTCTGGTCACCCAGCGGCGCTCCCATCATGCACACACAAACCCAGACGAAAGTTTCACCCTCCTTGTCCTTGACCCCTGGAAGTGAACCAAGCATAGTACGTGTGTGATGCCCATCCACCTACCGCTCAGGTCACTGTTGGAGATGCGCAGCGTGGCATTCTCAGACTGCAGCGAGCGGTTCTTCTCCAGGAGTAAAACCTCCAGGGGCTTGGTAGAGTCCTGCACAGGGCAGAGCAGGGATCACCGTGGGGCCACCTTGAACCCATCCACTCCCCAACTCAGCTTCCATGACCCTGCAACATGCATTACTGACTTGACTTCCACAAGGGAAAAAAACTCAAGGTCCTTACAAAAAGTTGACATGATTTTTGTCTTTAGACTCAGATATCCTTCCCCCGTTTTTCATGTGTGTATATATGTGTGGTGTCTGTATATATACACCTGCACGTGGGCACACATGCATGTAGACGCCCCACGGTTGATCTCAGGCATCATCCTCAATCACTTACCTTATTGACTGAGGAAGGGTCTTTCAATAAAACTCAGAGCTGGCTGACATAGCTAGTCTCACTAGCTAGCTTGCTCTGGGGAATCCCTTGTCTCTTCCTTCCAAGACTAGAATAACAGGTAAGCCATCATGCCCACCTAGCATTTACATGGTGGTTTCTGGGATTTGAACTTCTGGCTCAGACAGGACAAGTGTATTACCTGTTGAGCCACTTTCCTAGTTGACAATTATTTTCTATGCAGTTCCCAAATGCTCACAGTCTAAGCATGGACATCATTTGGCAATAAGATAAGCTGCTAACCCTGTGAGAAAGCAATGAGGAACCTGTTATGCCTTCTGGATAATGGGAACAAGACTATACTTGTGATGTAGGTTCTATATATTTTAGAAAACTTTTCCTTTTGTTTTGCTTTGTTGCTTCAGAGTACTGGGCTCAGGTGATCTTCTTGCTTCAGTCTTACAGTATTTGGGACTATGGATACATCATCACTTCTGGCTTTATGATATATTTAACATATTGTGTGTATATAACATGGTCTCACATAGTCTAGGCTGGACTTGGACTTGCTGTGTAGCCCAGGTTGGCCCTGAATTCCGGATCTTCCAGGCTGTATTCATGAGTGCTGGTATTACAGGTATGTGATATTATTATTATATTAGAGATGTAAACTTTAAGTGGCTGCTAGATAACAGGGTACCACTGTCACATGTCCCCTGAGTTAACACTAAGGCAGTACACTATTAATTTCCAGGCCAAACTTTTTTATGAGTTGATCTTTAACACAACCTCAAATATTTGTTGATGTTGTTTTTGGTGCTGGAATTGAACCCAAAGGACTCACACACACTGAACACACACGCTACCACTGAATTGCAACCCAGCCCCTGAAATTATTCTTGTTACTACTTTTCAGACAGAATCATATTATGTAGTTCTGACTGGCCTAGAACTCACAGGATCTGTCTGCTACTGTCTCCCAGGTGCTGGATTAAAGGTGTTACCATATCTAGCCTGAAATTATTTTTCATCTGTGTTTTCAGCATATGCCCCAAATGAAGTCACACCCAGGGCCCACTGAGTAGCCTGGCAAACACTAGCCCTTTCTTTACTGAGGCTGATTAGCTTTTACTCAGTCAAGTCTTGTTATTGCTTTTAAAGATAGTCTCATGGACCCAAGATTGGTCTCAAACTCACTGAGTAGTCAAGGTGGACTTAGAACTTTTGGCCGCCTGTCTCTACAAAGTCCTGGGATGACAGTCCTAATCAACCATGCCCCATTTATTCTGTCAGTGCTGGAGATGGAACCAGGGCTTCATGATACTAGGTAAGCAAGCATCCTAACCAACTGAGTCTCAGGCCCAACAACAAGGATTAATCCATCCTTTCACCCTTCTCTATTTTCTTTTTATTGTTGTTGAGACAGTATATCATGGAATAGCTGAAGTTGACCTCAGACTCCTGATCCTTTGCCTTCACCTCCCAAGTGCTGGCATGACAGGTGTGCACTACCAGGCTCAGCTGGTGAAATGCTCTTGAGGAAAGACTTGGCAGCTGTAAGCAAGGCCCCTCTTAACAACATGAAGATGCAGATGTGAGCCCCAGGGACCAGCAGTGACCAGCAGCTGCTGCTACCACCCTGGGAACAAAGTGAGCTGGTGTACCTGTGTCCCTGCTCCTTCCGATGGTGCAAACTCCATGGACTTCAGGGTGCTGAAAAAGGCAAGACACATTGTTACTTTCAACTATTCCCTTTATTAGTGGCCTCTCTATAGGCATTAACGCGCTGGTTCCTGCTATGCAGGCACAGAGGAACTAACAACTTTAACAACTTCCCTGGCAGAAATTGAATTTGATAATGCCCCTAGAAGAGCTAGTCTTCAACTAGCAGTTGGTTAGCAAAAGTTTTTTTTTGGCCCAGCATGTAAATCGCTCCATATGAAGTCACACCGGGTCTGCTCAGACTCATTTTACAGTGTAATACAGATATCACATTGTTGCAAGCTGAATGGATTTGTAAAGTTTATAGGAAATGGGAAGTTCTATGAGGGGAGGGAAGAAGGAGAGGAACTCATCACCCACGGTCACTGCTCATGTGCTCTCTGGGAACTGGTGCTTGCTTAGAAATGAGGAAAGAGATGGGGTGGCTTAGAATCAGAACAGACCTCTGCAGCCCCAGATGTGGTGAAGGACAAAATAACTGCTTCACTGTCTCCTTAGCAATCAATTCAGGCTGTGTCCAGATAGATAACTGGGGCTCTGGACTGTCTGAACAAGCCAGGAGCTACAAGCAGATCAGGATCATGGACCTTATGTTCTCATTGTATGTGTGTGTGTGTGTGACAGACATGTGTGTTCACATATGTGTACAAATGCAATGTGGATGCCAAAGGTTGATGTTGAGTGACTGGCTGGTCAGTGAAACCAAGGGTCCTCCTGACTCTGCTTCCCTGGTGCTTAAATTATAGGCACATACTGTCCTGTCTGGCATTTTATATGAACACTAGGGATGGAACTCAGGCCCTCATGCTTACACACAGTGTCCCTGTATTCACAGAGCCCTCTCCCTAGCTCTGCCATGTTCTTTTCTGCTATAATGTTTCATTCTGCCAGGACCAGGAAGAAGAGGGGAAATGAGTCTATGGGGTTCTGAGAATGCGCCAAATATTCCCTTTAAAACCCATGCTCCTGGGGTTGGAGAGATGGCTCAGTGGTTAAGAGCACTGTCTGCTCTTCCAGAGGTCCTGAGTTCAAATCCCAGCAACATGGTGGCTCCAAACCATCTGTAAAGAGATCCGGCGCCCTCCTCTGGCGTGTGGAGGCAGAAAGTTGTATACATAATAAATAAATCTTTAAAAAAAAACAACAAAACCCATGCTCCTGTTGCCAAGCCTTATAATCTTGTTCAATCCCAGAACCCACAAAATAGAAAACGGACTCCTGAAAGTTCTCCCAACTTCTACACATGTGTACCCCCACACACAACTTCTACACGTGTGCCTACACACAACTTCTACACGTGTGCCTACACACAACTTCTACACATGTGTGCCTACATACACAATAAATAAATGCAACAAAAAATTAAAGCCTATGTGGATTAACAAGGCTCACAGTGATCAGATTATGCAATCCGTGGCTCTCCCTTCAAGGACAAGATACATGTACAAATGTATGAAATTGTCAATAAATAATAAAAAGTATTTTTAAAAACAGCTGGGTGTGGTAGTACACACCTTTAATTCCAGCATTTGAGAGGAAGATACAGGTGTATCTCTGTGAGTTGGAGGCCAGCCTAGTCTACATAGTAAATCCAGGATAGCCAGAACTAAATAATAGAGAGCCCTATAAAAAAAAAAAGTATTTTTTAAAAAATGTCACCTGAGGGTAGTAGTCGTGGAAAAACAGATTCTCAAACACGGGGCTGAGCTTGGAGGAAGGGGTCTAGCCATGGGGTAGGTATGTATGTGTATGTGTGTGTCTATCAGTAGGGCCAAGAATTGCACAACAGTGCTTTTCTTTTTGTTTTGCGTTTTGAGACAAGATCTTAAGCAGTCATCTGGTCTTGAATTCTCTATGCGGCTGAGGATGATCTTGAACTTCTGGTCCTCCTGAGTACTTATATTATATATTATAGATGCGTGTCAACATGCCTGCTGCATTCTTTGGCTCAAAACTAGAAGGCTCAGTTTCTTCCTTCCTTTTTTTCTTGAAGCATCACCAGGCTTTTGTAGCCCAGGTTGGCCCAGGACTCATAATTCTCTGCCTCACGTTTCCAAGAGCTGATATTATAGGCAAGCACCACTATACCATGCACCTAGCTTACCTTGAAGCCATTCATCTATTTATTATTTGTTTGTTTATTTGTGTGTGGGGCACACATGTGCCACACTACATGCATAGAGGTCAGAGGAAAATTTTTGAGTTTCAGTCTTCTCCTTCCATGGTAGGTTCTTGTGACAGAACTCAGAACATCCAGGCTGAGCTATCTCACTGGCCCTTCTTCGTTTTTTTTTTTTTTTTGGGAAAAGGAAGGACAAATAAGGAAGTCACAGAAGGACAAACCAGGTAAAAATACATGTCACTAAGCTGGAAGTGGAGTTGGGAATGCAGAGCTTATGAGGAAAGGAATGGTGGGGGGTGCTTAGGGGTTTATTTAAGAAGCTGCTGGTAGACAGGGGGGAGGGGAAGAGAAGAGGAGAGAGGAAAGGAGAGGGGAGAGGAGAGGGGAGAGGAGAGAAGAGGAGAGGAGGGGAGGAGAGAGAGGGGAGGAGGAGAGAAGAGAGAAGAGGAGAGAGAGGGGAGGAGAGAGGAGAGAGGGGAGGAGAGAAGAGGAGAGAGGGGAGGAGAAAAGAGGAGAGAGGGGAGGAGAGGAGAGGAGAGAGAGGGGAGGAGAGAGGAGAAGAGAGAGAGGGGAGGAGAGGAGAGAGGAGAAGAGAGAGCCTGTAAAGGAAGAGTGTGCTGAGGACAGAGGTGGAGGGAAGCAATGTAGGAGTCTCACCATTAGTTTGAAGGAGGTCACAAGCAAGCAAAAGGAAGTTGGGATTTATAGAGAATAAAGCTGTGAGGGTAGGCTTGTCTCAGAAGATGAAAGTGAGGGTAACTGGAAAAATGAAAGTGGGAAGAAGGGGACACAGACTAGGCAGATAGTCTAGATTTCCCACAGATAGACAAGAGGTGGAGCCCAACACCTGACAGGATCTACAGTCACCTAGGAGGCATACCTCCGCATTCATCTATGAGAGACTTTCTAGACTGGGTTAACTGAGGTGGAAGACTCATTGTGAATATGGATGGCACTATCCCTGGGTCTTGGGACCTGCACTGAATAAAAGGAGAAAGTAAGTTGAGCACCAGCATTCACCTCTCTGCCTCCTGACTGTGGATGCAGTGTGTCCTGCCACTTCTTGCTCCTCCACCATGCCTTCCCTGACACCATGGACTATACCCTCTGATTCTGAGTCAAGATACGACCTTCTTTCCTTCCTAAAGTTGCTTTTGTTTTTGTTATGGATTTTGTCATAGTAACAAGAAAAGGAACATTATAATATGGAGGGATTCCAGGTAAAATGAAAGGAGCAAGGCATCTACATGGTCCAGCTGGGGTCGGGGTGGGAGAGGTCAAGAAGGGCCTTGGAGGCACCACCTTGACTGTAAATCATGGTGCAAAGACGGGCACCTATAGAGATTACTCACAGCATAGACTACTCTTAGAGATAGCCAAGTAGGGGTAAAGGGGGAGCCCTGTGTACTGACTGCACATGGGGGTTTAGGACAGCGTAAGTGAGCTGGGGATGCCATGCAGGCTCAGGGGGAGGAGTCAGAGGTAGAAGGGGCCAGAAGAGAACTTCTAAGCTTTCAAACGCAGGTATTAGCACCGAAAAAGACTGGCTTCTGGCAGGGAATGGAATCTGGAAGAAGATGGGTAGTTCTGAGTACAGGAGGCCCTATAGTATTAAGCCCTGAGATTTCAATGGAAAAATGTTTTACTCTGTGTCTGCTTGGGGGATTGACACTTGACAAACAAGCTCAGACTGTACAATTGCTGTAAGGTGGCATTTGCTCTGGCTACATGCATGCTGGAATACTTTAAATACAGTCTCATAACGTCCAAAGAAGGATGGGGATGTGGCTTAGCTGGTAGGCTGCTTTCCTAGCATTCACAAGGCTTTGGGATTACCCTAGCACAGCATAAAGCAGATGTAGTAGTACATGCCTGTAATCCCAGCACTTGGGAGGTGGAGGCAGGAAGACCAGGAGTTCAAGATCACTTTGGCTATATATATGGAGTTTCAGGCCAGTCTGGACTACATGAGACCCAATCAAAAAACAATCAGTCACCCACCCACCCATGCAACCAACAAACCAACAAAACCCTGCAAGAGGCTTGAGTTAGAACAGAAAGTTCTGGGTGGCTCTGGATTTGGGTACTACTTTGCACCCATCAGTAGATAGTCCTAGAAGGCCCATGTTTCTCCATACTTACTTCAGCTCTTTTTTCACTTCTTCATAGTCAGCCTGGCCTTTGAGTTTTTCTTCCAGTTGCTGAAAACAGAAGTTTTATTAGTAACCATGTCTTAAGGGAGGCTGCCAGACTTTACAATCCCTATGAGCAACTCTGTATTCAGGGAGCCAACAACATGGGAGCC
The DNA here is from genome assembly GCF_018167655.1 of Microtus oregoni. Taxonomy (NCBI): domain Eukaryota; kingdom Metazoa; phylum Chordata; class Mammalia; order Rodentia; family Cricetidae; genus Microtus; species Microtus oregoni. Next base: position 7,640,008 of record NW_024543062.1, on the reverse strand, counting down.
AGCTTCTCTTCTCTTTCTGTGACCTGGTGTGGGTGTACATGTGTGTGTGCATGGACACACAAGCAGAGGTTTTAGTGCAAAACTCAGTGATAGAAGGAAAAAGTCTCACGAAGCTAGAAATATCCCAATGTGTATAATAAATGCCAGTAGACGGAAGCAGGGTGAGCCCTGTTCCTAACATTCCAGAGGTATCATGTGGTTTTTGAACAAATGTGTTTGACTGCCTGGAGGGTACAGGTAAAATTGCAATTTCGGTGGAATCAGCCCTCAGCTATTCATTGGAAGGCTAGATAGGCACCAGGAAGAAAGCACGTTCACTCTGGGAGACTTAGATATTAGGATCTGGGGAACAGAGGCCAGGTCTGTGGTGTGGCTCACTGTAAACCAGCTTCATTCTTATGGGAATGGCTCTGACTGACAGGGACTGGCCCCACTGCCCTCTGGGGCAAGACAATGTATTTCCAGAGTGATCATATGATTAAGTGTTCCAGAATACAATGTAAGCTTGTGGGACACTTCCACGGCTATCTTTATACCAAAAAGCTTTCCTAGGGTCATGTGGCAAGTCTCAGGTCCACTCCAGGTAAGCCATGAGTCTGCAGGGCAGGATCCTTGTGAGTTATCATGTTTCCAAGTTTGAACTAAAAAAAAAATCCCAGGGTTTCAGAAGCTAGCACCTTACTATTTATGGAGCTTCTAGGTGTCTCTTTGGGTTCTGGTTGAGACCAGTGGAAAACATTCTAGAACCTGAGGAGGAAAGGCTTACTTGGCCCATCAGCTTCAAAGCCTATGTGTATCAGAACCTAGCTAGAGTTCCAAGCAGACTGTTGCTTTCTCTTACTGACATCCACTCAGCTCATTTTCTTCCATTGCCTCTGCCGACAAAGTTCATGTGTATTTCCCATTGCATAAAATTGCTCCACTTCGTTCCCTTTTAAATATTTTTTGCTAACTTTCTAAATTATAATGGTTTTCTCAGGGACAATCAAACGGAGGCTGGTAGGCACTCATTTTCCCATAAAAGACTCTCAGAAGGTGTTCTGAAAGAAGTCATTATTTCATTCCTTTCCCTACAGTCAAATAGCAGGAAGTACTAATGTACCGCCCACCCTTGAAAAGTGTTATCTGCAGTGTTTCGGAGAGGCCAGATGTGAACACAAACATCAAGTCACCTCCAGAGAATGGCAGAAAGTAGGAAGGAAGGCAGAAAGAGGGACAGAGATGTGGTGTGTCACAGCCTAACAAGGCCAACCAGCATGAGTGTCAGCCTGTCTCTTATAAGCCAGGCATCTTTGGGGCAGCTGATATGTTACTCCTCCATAAAATGAGAGCAGCTACAAGGGGCCAAAGTGTCCTATGAGGAAAGAACGGGTGGGAGCTACCTCTAGGCCTCCCAGGGCTGAGATTCTTGTTACTGTTAAGTGTATTACACAGTTGGTTATCCAGTGATGAGGCTGATAAAAAAGAGGGCTGGAGAAATAGTTCAGTTGGCAGAGTGCATGAAGCCCTGGGTTCCATCCCCTGCAGCACACAAACTGCATGGTGGTGTATACCTGTAATCCCGGGAAGCAGAGACGGGAGAGGCAGTATTGTATTAGTATTGTATTAGTATTGTATTAGTATTGTATGTATGTGTATTTGTGTGACTTATGTGTGGGGCCCCATGTGCCATGATACGTATGTGGAGGCCAAAGGGCAATGTTTGTAGAGTGTGGTCTTTTCTTCCATCTTTATGTGGGTCCTGGGGTTGAACTTAGGTTGCCAGGTTTGTGTGGAAAGTACCTTCACCTGCTGAGCCATCTCAGCAGCCTGGAAGCCGTATGCACCTGGCCTTTAATCCCAGCACTCGGGAGGCAGAGGCAGGTGGATGTCTGTGAGTTCAAGGCCAGCCTGGTATACAGAGTGAGTTCCAGGGCAGCCAGAGCTGTAACAGAGAAACCCTGTCTTGAAAACCAAAAAACAAACTAACAAAAAACAAAACAAAACACCTCCAAAACCCAAGAAGAAACAAAATAAACCCCCAATATTAAAAAATAATTAAAAAAATATAATAAAATAAAAAAAATTACTTCTACTACTACTACTATATTATGTATGGATATGGGTGTGTTCTTTGACCTTTGTGTGGATCCCAGTGTTGAACTCAAGTTGTCAGGCTTGCAGTCAAGAGCCTTTACCCACTGAGCCACATGGCTAGTGTGTTCTAGTTTGGTATTAGCAGTGCTCAGCAGGAACTAAATAGCTTCTACTGAAATTTCATGTTTTAACTGGAAAGTTTTACAGAGAAGATCCCACTAGTTATTTTGTTATTTCAGTGACATTTTTCATTCTGGAAAGACAAAGTGCTAGGAGCTTGGCAGAGGGTGACCTTCAGTGCCTTTGGCCAGGCCCTGTCTCCTTAGATAGGAGTGGCTTCAGTTGCTCCATGCAACCGGATCAAACACAGGCTGTCTGGCAGGTCTTCTACCCATCGAGCCACTTCGCTGGCCTAACATAGTATCTTTATAAATTGAGTGCCTAATTAAGTCTTAGCTCATATCTCTTTGTTTTGAGAAAGAGTCTCATGTAGCCCAGCTGGCCTTGAACTTTCTTTATATCCAAGGATGACTGTGGATGTCCAATCTTCTTACCTCTACCTCTAGAATGCAGAGATTTAGGTATGCACGAGTACACCCAGTTTATGCAGTGCTGGGGACAGAACCCAGCTACACAAGCATTCAATCAACAACTAAGCCTGAGACTTGCTAGCCTTTTCTGTAAACACTCATTTTTAATTGAAGGTACTAGTGACTTTATTTTCCTTGCCACACTGAGGACGATATAGGTGACTGGCTAATTGTACTGCTTCTTCATGAAGAGTGCTGGAACAAAACCATGGAACAGTTATCAAAAGTAGCTGCCTGTCATGGTGGCTGGTTTACTGCATTAATTATGAACTCGGAATTATCCACCACAAGTAGCACAGTGCTGCTGAGCACTTGTCAGACTGTGAAACACTTCTCGCTCACAAGCCAATTTCTACACTTAAAGGTGAGAAGACATGGATGGTGATGAGCTAACTGTAATGTTTGTATGAAAGAGTAGAACATTGGCCAAGAGGAATTAGTAAATATGAAACCTCATGGTGGAGAAAAGATGGTAAGTTTCAACATGCTGGGGTATGAGAAGCAATTAATCAGTTACCTGGGATGCCCAATTATAGACAACACCAGCTAAATGTATTGGTAAAAAAAAAAAATCACCAATGTGAGGATTCAAGATTCTGCCCATGGGGGCTGGAGAGATGGCTCAGAGGTTAAGAGCATTGCCTGCTCTTCCTAAAGGTCCTGAGTTCAATTCCCAGCAACCACATGGTGGATCACAACCATCTGTAATGGGGTCTGGTGCCCTCTTCTGGTCTGCAGGCATACACACAGACAGAATATTGTATACATAATGAATAAATATTAAAAAAAAGATTCTGCCCATGGACTAGGAGTGTGGCTCATCTGGTAGAATGTTTATATAGCATGCATGAAGCCCTGGGTTCCATCCCCAGCACCACACCACCACATAAACAGGGCATAGTGTGGTATGCCTGTACATATTAGTACTCCATAGGTGGAGGCAGATGTTCAAGGTCAGAACTGGCTACTAAGTGAGTTGAGACCAGCCTGGGATATATGAGACCCTGTCTTGACCACAAAGCCCTCAACTGTGTATGACTTGCTCTCTCAAAGTGACTGTGTTAGCAGACTCATCTGTTTCAAAGATTAAGGATGTATAATATGATAGGAAAACCACCAGCAGTTCTTCCTGCTGGAAGCTACAGTGCCCCTCCTAGGCTGCACCCTGACTCCAATCTCTCAGCACATCTTTGGGAGTCCCCCCAAACTTAAAAAAAAAATATGGTACAAGAAAGAAAACCAAACCAAACAAAAAACAAACAAACAAATAAACAAAAGCAAACAAACAGCAATAACAACAAATGAGTGAAGGGGTGGGAGACAATGGGAAGAAAAGACAACCCAGGAAGAAAAATCCCATAGTAAGTGGACATGGTGATGCACACGTATAGTCCTAGTATTTGGGAGGCTGAGGCAGGAGGATTAGGAAATCAAGGTCAGCCTTGGCTACACAGTGAATTTCAGGTCAAATTGGTGCATGGGACTCTGTCTGAAAAAGAAAAAGAAGGAGAAGGAGCGAGAAGGGAGGAAGGAGAAAGGAGGAAGACACAGTAGGGTAAAATAAACCACCATTTGTACCTTGTAGCTTTATAGGGACTGTGACTATTAGGTCAGAGTTCCTCATTGTAGAAGCATCAGGTGATAGGTTGATAAGGTAACAGATCATATTCATAAAGTATCTTCCTAATGATTATATCTACATTTAGTTTATGTCAGACACTATAAATTATGCACATAAAAAGAAGCCCTGACTGAGCACAGTGGAACATATCTTTAATTCCAGCACCTAGGGGACACAAGTGGGTCGCTATCTGTGAGTTCAAGGCTAGCCTGGTCTACATAGCATTCTAGGCCAGTCAAAGTGATATTGTAAAAACCTGTCTTAAATACAGATAAATACCTCTCAAGTCTAAAAACAAACCCTGAGACGTTACCTTATTCAATCAAACTTAGGGCATTTGCCCATTTGGAGACCTCTGAGGTCTTCTGTATGGGGCTTTGATATGTATGGGAGCCATCTTTACTCCTAGCAGCAAGGGGTTAAGATAATTAAAATCAGAAGGCTCATTACTAGAGGATATGTTTTGATTATTAGATCAGGCGAAGGGAAGGAAGGATGATTTTGGAAAGAAGTATCACTGGATTGTTTCATTAACTACGCAGTATTAAAGAATTCCCCCAAGACACGATAAGAACATTAATTTGTGCAACTCTGTTTCACTTTGTGTGTGTGTGAAGGCAAACATTAGAGCCTTAACTGATTTAGACGAAATTGCTCTGTATGAGAACTGGAGGGCTGACAGCTTGCAGCTCTGCCAGGGAACCATGAGCAGGATACGTCTGAGTCAAGCCCTGACTGGGACAGAGGAGACACAGACAAATGAGCAGATGATGATGATGCCATCACCAGGTCAGAAGTGATGATAATACCTTAAGTTAGACTGGGCCAAGACCTCAGACCTGAGTTCTCACACTTGCCAGCTGGGCAAGCTGAGAGGAGGAAATGCTGGGTTTTGAGTCATCTTCCCAAGTCCAGGGTCTCCTCCTCAGGAACACCTGGGCATTGGGCACTGTACGAGCAAATGGAAGATACCCCTGCTAGAGAAGCAAAGGAGAAAATATCCTGGCAGAGCTGTGGGTGCTGCTGGTATTAGCCACAAACCAGAAGCAAAACTGAGTTCTAGGTTAAAGTTGGTCATGTATCAAAAAGCAAAACAAACAAAACCAAAACAAAACATTAAAAGAAAAAGGGCTGGAGAAATGGCTTAGTCAGTAAAGTCCTTGTAGTATGAGCCTAAAGACCTAAGTCCTACCCCAGAAACCACATAAGAAAGTTGGGCATGGATGAAGAAAGTATGGAATATATACATATTAGAGTATTACTCAGCAGTAAAAAACAAGGACTTCTTGAATTTTGCATACAAATGGATGGAAATAGAAAACACTATCCTGAGTGAGGTAAGCCAGACCCAAAAAGAGGAACATGGGATGTACTCACTCATATTTGGTTTCTAGCCATAAATAAAGGACATTGAGCCTATAATTCATGTTCCTAGAGAAGCTAAATAAGGTGAATCCAAAGACAAACACATAGGCATCCTCAGGAATATTAACCTTCATCAGGCGATGAAAGGAGACAGAGACAGAGACCCACACGGGAGCACCGGACAGAAATCTCAAGGTCCAAATCAGGAGCAGAAGGAGACGGAGCACGAGCAAGGAACTCAGGACCACCAGGGGTGCACCCACACACTAAGACAATGGGGATGTTCTATTGGGATCTCACCAAGGCCAGCTGGCCTAGGTCTGAAAAAGCATGGGATAAATCCGGACTAGCTGAACATAGCGGACAATGAGGAATACTGAGAATTCAAGAACAATTGCAGTGGGTTTTTGATCCTACTGCACGTACTGGCTTTGTGGGAGCCTAGGCAGTTTGAATGCTCACCTTACGAGACCTGGATAGAGGTGGGCAGTCCTTGGGCTTCCCACAGGTCAGGGAACCCTGATTGCTCTTCGAGCAGATGAGGGGGGGGACTTGATCAGGGGAGGGGGAGGGAAATGGGAAGCGGTTGTGGGGACGAGGCAGAAATCCTTAATAAATAAATAAATTAAAAAAAAAAAAAAGAAAGTTGGGCATGGAGGCATGCTTTTAATCCTAGCGTGGGAGCCAGAAGTGGGTAGATAACTGGGACTTGCTGGCCAGTCAGCCAAGCCTACTCTTGTGCCCTGGGATGGCCTTGACTGTAAGATTTGACCACCAAGTTCTCCACAAGAAGTGCCCATCAGCACTGGGTGGTGTGTAGGCTTGGGAGGTCCCAGGTGGTAAAGCAGTGCAGTGGGCAGACAGGAGCAGGCAGGTATGGGCCAAAGCATCAGGGACCTCTGTGTTGTAGGGGTGTGGTACCCTGAGAAGGAAATGTCAGGGATGGTAGTGAAGTCAGACTCAGTTTCCTTGTCTCAGAGACCTAGGACTTTGTTCAGAATTGACATGGGTTCAAGGTTGCCACAGTAGTGTGGGCCAACATGGTCATGAAAGCTCATCCACGCTTCCTAACCCCACCATGTACATGCTCGCATCCCCTTCCATGCTCTTACTTTGAGTGTGTTATTCTTGGCACTCAGTTGCTGCTCCAGTTGTGAGATCTGGCTGGCAGAATTCTCCCGCAGTTTGGTGAGGCTGGCCTGGAGTCGCTGCACGTCTTCCACCAGTTGGGCAATCTCCCGCTCTTTGGCAGCCAACTCTACTTCCAGGCTGGATCGGGTCAGCACCTCCATGGCCTGCTCCTGGGAAGAAGAAAGCAATGACGAAACAGCACCGGCTCTAGAGTAGGGAGCTCAGGGACCTGCCCACCTGCAACTGAGGCATAGTTACAAAGTCGCACAGATACAGAGGCGCACACAGCAAGCTTCAGGGCCAGACATGACTTCCTGCCTTTGCATGGCTGTCACCTGGATCTGTTATTTGGGCAAATATTGTCTTAGAATCTACCTTGTACTGGGCATGGGGCAACTGAACTGAAGCATGAAAGTCTGACTTTTGCAGGGTTAGTCTAGTGGGGCTGGATGAGTTAGCTACACAAAAAACACGGATTTGTGATATGTGAGGTGGTGCCAAGAACTACAGAAAATTCGAAGTAGAGAGGGTATGAGAGCTAAAGTTAGAGAGGTTCTCTATTCAGTAGTAGGGTTTCACCACGTAAGCCTAGGCTAGCCTGGATCTCATAGAAAGCCACCTTTCTCTGCTTGCTTAGATCTGGGATTAACGATGTGCATTGAAAGGCGATTATTATCATTATTTATTTACTTTTCCAAAGACAAGGTTTCTCTGTGTAGTCCTGGCTGGAACTCACTCTATAGACCAAGCTGGCCTCGAACTCACAGAGAACTGCGTCTGCCTCCCAAGTATTGGGATTAAAAGCATGTCCCACAACCGCCTAGAAAAAGGCTCATACTTTAAAATAGATTGGTCCAAGAAAGTCTCACTGAGATAGAGATATGTGAGCAGAGACCTGGAGGGTGTGAGGTGTTATTTGGTGGAGAAAGCCAGAGGAACAGCAATGAGGGAGGTTCAGATGACAGTATCTAGACCTTTGTGGAAACACTTGGATTTTTTTTTTTTTAATCCTGTAGTGGGACCCAATGTTCTCTTACCTACAACAAGTATGTTATTTAGCAAACTGACTCCCAGTATTTTCCTTTTGCATTTTGGTTTAATGAGGATGGCTCTAATGTACCTCAGGCTGGACTTGCTATGTAGCGAGGCTGGCTTTGAACTTCTTCATACCATACTTGCTTCTCTTTTGTGCTGTACTTCAGTTCCTGTCTCCACTTGGAGAGCAAGGTTAGATGGGTGGATCAGATGTTTGCCACATAGGTGGCCTTGCTTTCCAATATTCCAGTTCTGCTAGGCTCTAAAGGATGGCCAGGTGAGCTCCAACGGTTCCTTGAACTAACATTTGTCTGTAGACATTCACAAGGACTCTTTTGAGTATCCTGTATTGCTCAGTGCCCATGAAAGAATGACAAGTGGATGGGTGAAAGAAAAGGGGCTGTGGACTACTTGGCACGGTGGATGTCTCATGCTCATGCGAGACAGCCAAAGCACTGCTTCCGGCTCTGCTACAGCCATGAATTCTACCTTTTCCCAGTTAGTTCTGCCAGCCAAGCCCAACAGACCATTTTTTCCTCCTGGCTCCGTGCCTGTGGTGGCCTCCACGGGAAGGTACAGATAGGGAAGTCCCTGCTCACTGTGGCTGGGAGACTAAAGCCAGGCCAGGTCAATGTTGCACTTAGCCATGATGAAGTGTGGAAGCCACCTCAGGCCCCACAACTGACTCGACCTGCAAAAACATTCATTTCCTTCTGGAATGTTTGGGTTTGCTGTGGCCCAGTAAGGTGCCAGGATTCTTTGTAATCCAAACATTCAGCTCAGAAGTCCTGTTAGACATGTTAGGATGAATGGCTTCCTCCTGACCAAGGGCAGCCACAGAAGCTGGGAAGCTGCTGGTCCTGGCTCTTTGGCCTGCCTCTGCCCTGATGCAGTTCCCAGGGCATTTACATCTGGGCAAGGAAGAATAAAGGGGTCATTTCAGAGAAAAATAAGTTATTGTGTTCCTGAAGTTGTGAAGGAAGTGACAGTCTCCTGCACAAGAACCTTTCTACCACACCCTGAAATGGTCAGGGCACTCTACAATTAGTACTATTATTACTTTTGAGATAGGGGTCTTGTTGCTATGTAGCCTAGCCTGGCCAATTCTGCCAATCCTCCTGCCTCAGCTTCCTGAAGTTTTTCTTTTGTTTAATTTTGTTTTTGAGTTTGGGTTTCATATAGCTCAGGCTGGTCTTGAACTTGCTAGGTACCTAAAAATGACCTTGAATTCCACATCTTCCTGGTTCTACTTCCCGAGAGATTGGATTACACATGTTTGACACTATGCCCAGCTACAACCTCTTTTTACAGAGAGAGAAACAGAGTAAGGAAGATAGATCTCTTTGCTTCAAATCTCCAATTCAGAGACTGCAGAGCTGGGGTCTGAACTAATGAACTAAGCATCTTAGCTAGTGTGTTGCTCAGTCACTAGTGCCAGTTACCCAAGGTCACCAAAGGTATCTGAATCTGCTCAGTCAGGGCCACCTTGACCAAACTTTGATAGTCCTGTTAACTTGAGAAAAGTCACATGGGACTGGGCATGTTATTGTATATCTGTGATCCCAGGAACACAGGAGGTTGAGGCAGAAGGACTGCCAAGTGGAGGTTAGCTTGAACCAATGTAGTGAGATTTTATCTCAAAAAATGAAAACAAAACTAAAAATGAAAGCAGGGGTGGTGAGATGAGTTTGCATAAAAGTGTTCCTGTGTACACCTGATGGCCTGAGTTCGAGCCTCAGAACCTACACCATGAAGGAAGAAAGCTTACTCCTACTGACCCTCACACATGTGCAGCTACTCCGACACTCACAAAATAAATGAGAGAGAAAAGACAATAGTTTGGACCTTTGGGTCCCATTCTTCTTGCATGTTTGTTTCTCAGGTGAAAGTTCAACCACTGAATACATCCAGGGTCAGCTGCTATTTATGCCCCACTGGAAGGACTGCCTCTGCTTCCCTGTGAAGCTCTGGGGCAGCACTCCTTTTCAGATCTAGTTACTCCTAGCCTCCACCTGGCACAGGACATGTACACACACAATGCGGTCACACCAAAGCAACCCACGAGGGCACCTATGAGTTATTGGCAGAGCTCTTCTCAAGTTCTATCCCCAACCCATTAAGAATTCACAACTATTTTGGTTAATACTGTAGGCTTGTCAGGATCTAGAGTCATCTATGCACCAGAGAGACCTCTGTGCATAGCTGTAAGGGAGTTCTGAGACAGGTTAGTTGAGGGGGGAGACCCACCCTAATTGGGGTAGCACCCAAGGCTGGTGTCCTGGAGTTGAGAAAAAAGAGAAAGGCAGTTAAGCAACAGCATTGATTCCTGCATCTTGACTGCAATGTAATTCTGCTGCCATGATGGACTGCACCCTTGAACCAGGAACTAAAATAACCCCAGCTTTGGTCCTTTAAGCGTCTGTGTCAGGTTTTTTGTTGCAGTAATGAGAAAAGTAACCAGCACATCCATTCAACAACCATTCCTGCTTCAACTATTATTCCAAAAGGAAGAGTTGAAACAGGAGTGATGTGGGGTGAGGGTGGGGTCGGGGTCAGGGTTACCCACCACATCTGGAGCCTTCTGGATCTGTGAGGCCAGCTGCAGAGAGTGGTTGGCTGATGAAAGCTGTTCCCTTAAAGTTTCTGCCTCTCTCTGTGCCACTTCTGCCCTCTGAGGGAAAAAAAAAGGGGTGAAGAGAAGAAAGTACATTGGTTTAACAGCTGACAATTATTATAAGAACATTCATCAATTCATGCCTGACTGACTGTAATTGATTTTCCTAAACACTCAACCTAATAAATGCTATGGAAACACACACACACACACACACACACACACACGCACGCGCACACACCCTAGAATGTGATGGATTTTTATTTTAAACAGTACAAGGAAGAAATAATTGAGCGATTATGACAGTAATTTAACGCTAGGAGCGAGGAATCCCCTGCTGGTATTAATGCTCCGGCCCATTGCGTTTCCCAGACTGAATAAATACGGCTGGAAATAGAGTCTTCTGATTCAATTTCTTTCTATTCTCATGGACCGAAGAGACTTTATCACAGGATTACTCCTGGGAGTCATTCTCATGGGTAAACACTGAATTAAAGACATGCTGGCGATCCTCCCCAGCACAGACACAATGTTGTGGTTGTTTTCACCCATGGTACGTGTCCATAAGCAGTCTGTGGAACTGTGGCTTCATTTGTTGAGGGATGGGCTGGATTCTGCAGTTAACCCATCATGGGGAATGTTTGCAAATGTTGACATACGTAGCTAGCCAGGCTGTTCTGGGCCAGCAGTGAGTGGGCAGCCCAGGCTGGTGCTGGAAGCTTTAACAGAAATGGCTAGAACCTTTTGTAGTATGTCTAGGACCCTAGATGAGGAAGCCATGACTGCTACAAATTCAGACTTGCTACTGGACAAAGAGGGGAGCCACTCTAGTACCTACCACTCAAGAGGCCATCTGGGAAGAGAGGCAGTAGGGACAGCTACCTATGTATACTCCTGGAGCCTCTACACAGGCATCTGTAGAATGGAAACATTGTGTCTACACAGATACCTAACTTAGGTTCTATTCCCACAGGGCTTTACCATGGAAGTAATTTTTCATTGGGTTTATCCAGGTCTTATTATTATGACTAAGACAAAACTAAGACAGGTGGACAATGGCAGCTAATGACATTAATACTTGGACTGTGAACGAAGTGCCCCTTCTCTATACCCTGGGCAAGTTATATTCTGTTACCATAAAAAGTTAAGAGAGGCAAGGCAGGAGAATTCTGAGTTTTAGGACAATGTGGGCTATACAGTGGGTTTTTAAGGAAGTCTGAGCAACACAGCAAGTTGAATACCACCTTAGTTACAGTAATTTCAAAGCCAGCTTGGGCTATGCAGTGAGTTCAAGGCCAGCCTGAACTACACTGGAATATCTTGTTTCAAAAAACCAAAACAAAAAAGTTACCTACAAAATAAAACAGAAAGGTTAATGAGGAAAGTCTGGTTGAGCAGGACTTTTCCACCAATTACCAAAAGAGAAGTCACAAAGAAAAAACAATGTATTATCTTGCTGCTTAATCTGTTTGTACAATGACAGGGCTGGACAGCTGAAGTGCCTTGGTGGTGGCAGCAGTGAGTACAAAAAGAAGTTAGAATCTAAGGACAGTTTATCTGCCCAGGGCGAGGCTGGTTCTTGCAGAGCTTGGAGAATGGCCCTGAATCTGTCACATCAATGTCTAAGTGTTTCCTAACACATCTCTGTTCTGGACAGAATGGAGAACCAACAGGATACGAGAACCAAAGGGACTAAAGAACCAACTGTCAGGAAAAGTTTTTGGTATTATGACAAGAATGAGAGAGAAATATCTGCTTTGTGCTAACTTCCAATGAGTCCTATTCCCAGCCTTCCAATGGGGGATTCTAGGCAGGTGTTCTGCCAAAGAGACCCATCCCTGCCTCTTCACTGACGAATTCTGGGCAAGGTCTCTACCACTGAGCCACACTCCCAGCTTCTCACTGGGGGATTCTAGGCAGGCACTCTACCACTGATATGAATCCCCTGCTTTCTTTTTTTTTAAAAAAATATTTATTTATTTATTATGTATACAATATTCTGTTTGTGTGTATGTCTGCAGGCCAGAAGAGGGCACCAGACCTCATTACAGATGGTTGTGAGCCACCATGTGGTTGCTGGGAATTGAACTCAGGACCTTTGGAAGAGCAGGCAATGCTCTTAACCGCTGAGCCATCTCTCCAGCCCCCTTGCTTTCTTTTTATTTTTTGTTTTGAGGCAGGTTCTTACAAGCTAAGTTGCCTAGTCTGGTCTTGAACTTGCCATCATTCTGCTTCAGCCTTACAAGAAGTTGGACAACAGCCGTTTTTCCCAGCTTTTCTGACAGTTAAGACACATAACTGAAAAGCATATTCCTCCATAGTTAGTGAGGTAAACCTTCAGGTACACGATTCCCACAGCTCTTTCAGGAATTGCATGTATTGTGACAAATTTCCCAGTCTCTTTGATAAGGAAAACTATTCCTTCATCTATTGGGGAAGAAATTCTGATAGTTGCTGAACAGGTAGCATTACCACAGTGGCATGTTACACTGGCCCCGTCTCCTAAAAGCCTGTGAAGATGCCAGGTGGCAGAATACCGTACATCACAGACTGAGGTATCAGCTAGCTACCTGCAGTTTTATTTTAAGGTCAGCATTTGTATTAAGTCCCCGAGGTCACAGTAGTGTGAGGTGTGGAGGGTAATATCTATAACTTCAACACTGGGGAGGAGGATGATTCAAGAGGATAGTGAGGTTGAAAACAGCCTGGGTAACACACAAAGAGCCAGCCTCAAAAAAGCAAAGCAGAAACAGGTTTGGCATGGTGGTGCATGCCTTTAATGCTAGTTTGAAGCTAGCCTGGTCTACATAATAAAACCCTATCTCAAAGCAAACAACAAAAACAAAGGGCTGGGGTGGCTGCTTAGCTAGTTATTAACTTAAAAAAAAAAAGGTCTGGGGATGTGGCTCAGTAGGTAAAGTGCTTGTATAAGATGCATGAAGCCCTGGGGTTCAATCCCATCACCGAATAAACTGAGCATGATGGTATAAACCTGTAATCCCAGCATTTGGGTGGTAGAGGCAGGAGGATCAAGAATTTAAGGTGATCTTTAAACTACAGCTATAGTTAGTTTGAGGCCTGCCTGGGCTATATGAGATACTGTCTCACAACCAAAACAAAACAAATAGAAAATATCAACAATAAACCAAACCAAAAAAAAATAATAATGATCAATGAGGTTCTGTTGGAAGTCACTGTCCCAAGGTGGCCTAACTTGGTTACTTTAGTATAAGTTCTTGGTTTCACATTTACTTAGGATTTCTATTGCAAAATACACCCACCATCAGCACTCTCAACGACAACAACCTGCTGACAAGGTGTTCGAGATCTGTGCAGTTAAAAGTTCTAGAACAAAGGAATTGAAAAGCAGAGCATTTCAGGGAAGGCATAAGGGACAGGGTGACAGACACTAGTTGGCATCTGGGGTGATCTGTTTCCAGGTCAACAGAACTAAATACAGCCTTCCTCCAGCAGCTGAGGCAGACAGTGGGGTGCTACCTGGGTTTCGTGCTCCATATTTGGAGCCTCACACCCCCTTGACAAAACCACAACTTGACGACTGAGGTTGGGATGCAAAGCTGACCCCTACTTGGTGGCATAAGGCTGCATGCTTCCGAGTGTTCTTAGACAGGCCCATCCCTGAAGAGGCAGAATCAGAACATAGGACAGGCTCCTGAACAGCAGGCAGGGACAGCACTTGCCACCCTCTGGGGCTGCCCTTATGCTTTTTCTTGAGAAGCAACAATTTCTGGAACAGAGGGAGAAGTAGAGGTAGGAACAATGCAGAACAATAGCAGTGCTGAGCTTTGGTAGCTGCCAACAGCTACTCTGAAAATCAGCAGGGAAGGATGTGGGGAGGGGGAGTGAGGCTGCAGAAGTCAACAGTAACTGCGTACACCACAGTGACAGTGTCAAATTATTAAGACTATCTCTGGGGCCACTACATGTTCCTCATCTAAGATAGATGACTTCAGTTTTTGGGACAGGGTCTTATATGTAAGTTCAGGCTTGCCCCAAAGTGACTAAATAGCTGAAGAAGACCTTGAACTCCTGATCCTCCTGCCTGGTTTATATTGTTCCAGGATGGAATGCAGAGCTTTGTGCATAATAGGTGAGTAGTTTATCAACCAAGCTACGTTCCCCATACCTACCACCCCCTTAGCAGGGTCTTATGTAGAGAGCTGAAGCTGGTTCTCAACTCCTGACCCACCCCTCAAGTGATTACAAGTGTGAGCCACCACATCTGGCTACTTCCCTTGGTTTATATGGTGGTGGTGGGGCCTTTAATCTAATCTTCTGCCTCTTTTGGCTCTAGATTATTTGCTTATGTATTCTCCATATATGTGGCCACTAAAATATAGGTATAGGAAAACCTGAAATAAGGAAATCTCTGCAGGAGCAAAGCAGCTTAGAGTGTGAAGTGGTGATGGCTGGAATGTAACCAGAAGCATGGGAGGCTGCAAGAAGTGACCCTGTTAATGGTTCTGTAGGAACCTGGAGAAGGTCATGAGCCACAGCTTGTGCCGCTGGCCACTGCAGGTCAGGAGGAAAAGTCACTTATGTGAGTATGACTATAGAAGTCTGATGAGCAAACTGCCCTACTTCTGACTGCCACCAAGGTGCTCTCTGTGTGTCCTGGAGCAGGAATGTAAGACAGGGCCACACCAAGGAATGCCAAACTCAGTTGGGGATGTGCCTGGCCCCATGGGGAGGGCCAGGTCTTGACCTATGACATCCCCACTCAGGCCTGCTAAGGGCAGGGTACTAAGGCCAGGTGAATGAATGGAGGTATATGTGAATGAAATCCTGCCTCTATGCTATGGGTGGGGATATCTGGGTACTGGAATGGGGTTTTGGTTAGTTTTTGAGTGTGTGAACCTGACACACAAGCTAGAGTTATTTGGGAAGAGGAAACACATTTGAGAAAATAACCTCCATCAAATTGTCTGTAGGCAAGTTTGTGGGACATTTTCTTGAATAATGATTGATGTGGGAGGGCCCAGCTCACTGTGGGTGGTGCCATCCCTGGGCCAGTGATCCTGAGAGCTATAAGAAAGCAGGCTGAACAAGCTATGGGATGTAAGCTAGTGTTCCTCCATGGCCTCTGCTTCAGGTCCTGCCTCCAGTTCCTTGGCTGATGAACTGTGACATGCAAGGTGAAAGAAATGCCTTCCTCCTAACGCTGCCTTTGGCTATGGTGTTTAGTTCAGCAATAGAAAACAAACTAAGTCAGTGTGGGTAACAAATGCCAAATCTAGAACATAACTTGGGTGTCCTGATTCCAAAGCCAAGTGCTGTGGAGCTCTTTCCACCCCTTGTAACTCAACCCTCTCAGCACCTGGCTCTTCCTTCTTGGGGAAGTTAAGCTATGCTTTCAAGGCTAGGAGATACACCTCAGTTGGTAGAGTGTGCCTAGCAGAAGGAAACTGCATGAACTGCATGGCAGTGCATGCCTGTAAGCACTCGGTAGGTGGAGGCAGGAATATCAGGAGCTCAAAGTCATCCTCAGATGCAGAGTGAATTTGGCCAGTCTGGGCTAGGAGAATCTTCTCAAACACACACACACACACACACACACACACACACGCACGCACGCACGCACGCAAACAAGTAAGCTCTATCCCCAGCCCAAGGGGTCTTTCACAACAGTCTTGTTTCATAAACATCAGTAGGGTAATAGAAGGAGAATAATTTGGCTTAAAGAGCTTCCTCTAGGCCCTACTCCTGTGGCTTTGTGTAAGGAATCAGAGTGCTCTGGAAGGGGAACAGGGAGAGGAACAGCTAGCTGGCAGCCAGCCCACATAGGGAAAGGAAGACATGGTTCCTCTATGCTCTTCGATGTGCCAAGCTAAGGTTTGTTTATCAAGAAATTCTTGGAGTCCAGAATCTTTCCTGTGAGTAGCCAGTTAAGATGACAACTATTAATGCAAGTGCTGGAAGTTGATCAAACATGTGTTAGGAGACACCCCTGTTTTACTAATAGCTCTGCCCATTTTCCTGGTTCCCTGAGGTAGAGACATAATCCCTGAATAATGAAACAACACTATGGGTTTCAACAGAATGTCTGGAATAAACCCAGGGCAAAACCAACACTAAATGTCAACGAACAAGCAAATTGCTCCTCCTGGGTGAGTGCCATGGTCTGGATGTATGTGGCACCTATGGCACTCAGTGGCTGTGGCAGCCCTGTTCCTGCTCAGCCTACCTCTGCCTTGCTCCCCTGGGTACCATTCTCCTCCTGTCCAGCCCTTTAGTCTTCTCCTGTCCTGTCACCAGGGTTGCTTGTTGCTCCCTTGCCTTCTGGCTTTCCCATCTCCATTCCTTATTGCAGCTTGATCTACAGTGATTCCTTATTTCTTTTTAATGATTTTTAAAAAGATTTATTTTAGCTGGTTGTGGTGGCCCACACTTTTAATCCCAGTGCTGGGGAGGCAGAGGCAGGTGGGTCTCTATGAGTTCGAGGCCAGCTTGGTCTACAAATTGAGTTCCAGGACAGCCAGGGCTGTTACACAAAGAAAACCCTGTCTTGAAAAACAAAACAAAACAAGATGTGTGTGTGTGTGTGTGTGTGTGTGTGTGTGTGTGTGAAAGTGTAAGTGCAGGTGCTCTGTGAGTTCAGAATCGGTTATCTGATCCTAAGTAACTGTTCAGAGTAGGTGCTAAGAACTAAACTTGGGTCCTCAGCACAAGGAATAAGTGCTCTTAAAGGCTGAACTATCTCTTCAGCCCCAAGTGACCTTATAATTGAATACAAATCCAGGACCTCCATCCTCCCAGGATAAAGACCCTCTCCCCCTAACCAACCAGGCCCTTCCTATCAGGCCACTCTCTAGCTGCTGCCACACAGCCTAGCTTTCCTCATGTCAACTCCAGTGTTTATCCTGAGACAGGGTTTCTCTGCATAAGTCTGGCTATCAGGATGGTCAGAGTTAGACCAGGCTCGCCTCAGAGAGATTCGACTGCCTCTGCCTCCTGAGTGCTGGTATTAAAGGCATGCACCATTACCACCTGGTAATTTTCATTCCCCCCATCCTCCACCCCCAAATCAGCCAGGCAACCTTCTGGGGCATCTTTATTCCCCTCTCAGATGCTATACCAAGGGTACCCATTCTTTTAATATTATAACACAATGTTGTCATCTACAAAGTTCACACTTGTTAAACAAAACAAAAGCAAAACAATATCCCCTAAAACCAAACAAAATAAAAGCTCCCCAAACCAAATGAGAAACAAACTATTCCCCAAATGTGCCACGACAACCTTAAGTAAGACTTCTGGGTTTCTCGGCCCAGCCGAGTGATGGACCAAACACTGACAGGGTTTCCCTGTTTGTAAAATAAGAACCCTAACCATGTGGATCTCAGTGGGGAGGCAGGGCAGGTGAAGTGATAAGGTTCCAGCAATGAGCTAGGGTAGCTAAGATTACTTAGGAGACCTCAGGTGACCAGTGCCACACTCTCCAAAGAAAGCCCCATACAGGTCAGACCCAGGACCTTAGGAAAGGCCTAAGCTCCAACCACTGACCCAACCCAATTGTCCTATGGGAATATCAGAGCCATACATATCATCATTCCCTTCTGTGCAGGTTTTCCTGCTTAGGCTTCAGGTTAATTTTATCAGGGAAGAAATAAACAATGCTTTTCCCTGAATGCTGGTGAAAGTCTGAATGACCAGTGCCTATGAAAGACAGGTTCCCAACGAGCTCCTGAGGAGGCAAGCAGGACTGCAGGGATTCTGGGAGGCTTTTTGTTTCACAGAGAGGCTTGAACTCACTGGGTGGGGCGACCCAATGCAAGATTCCACACTTGCCAGTGCCTATGGCTACCCAGCTGTAAAATTGAGAGGCCACAGGCCATGTCCTTCTGAGAAATTTAATTTCTATTTTAACTGTTTCTCCACCAAGTAAAGAATCTTGCCTGGAATGCAGCTTAGTTAGTTGGCAGAATGCTTGTCTAGCATTTGTGAAACCCTGGGCTTGATCTCCTAGCACTGCATTAAGCAGAGGTAATGGTGCACACTTGCCATTCTAGCAAGTGGAAGGCAGAAACATGAGAATCCAAGGTTCAAGGTCTTTCTCAGTTCTATAACTAGTTTGAGGCCAGCAGCATTAGTTGTGAAAGCAAAATGTTTTACTCCCCTGTAGGACCTGTGAAAAAAGGGCTTATGGATAGCTGAGTGCTTGGAACCATCTGATACTATGTGACTGTTCTCTGTGTATTATTGGGCTGTGTATTTCCTGAAAGGTATATCTGATAACTGGGTATCAGCTGAGGGGAGCTGCCCACTGCAAGTTCCACTAGAGCAAGTAGCTGGAACCTACTAAAAGAAGATGACAATTAATTCTATGTAATGAATGCCAGTGGACAAAGCATCAGACATGCTCAACCTTCTGGCATTGGGATGACTCTGTCATCTTCAATGTTTCACATTTTGGAATTGCACAACTGCAAATCAATCAGTCAATCTCACAATGTTTTAATGAGTTTAAATTTTCTGTTGGGCCTTATTCATGGCTATTCTGGGATGCACGTGGCCTGTGGTCCATGGATTGGACACTCCTGGAATGATTGCACTAGAGACAGGGGATCAGAAAAAGAACAAGTACCCTTATATATTTGTGTCTCAGACACTGGGGTTGAACCTGAGATTCTGCCAACGAATAGTGCTACGGATTTACTTCTAACTTCTGATGATACTATGAAAATGGTTCCAAAATGATCACTTATCTTAGCATGAGGCATCTCCCAAGATAACAGATTGGGTGAGATGTGGTGTTTTATATTGAAGATATGAACAGCTTACCTGATTGGCTCTTTCAAGGTCAGTCATGATCATCTCGATCTCGTCGGCCCTGGGAAGGCAAGGGGGAAGAGAGGTTAGTTATCACTGAGGCAGGTACAGTGAAGTCACCAAGGGACAGGCTCTTTGGCTCAGACTGAAGCAGAATGACCATATCCACACAAGGTGAGGCATTAGGGAAGGGAGGACCAGATCAACCTGTAAGGGTTTATACAGTGGCCAAAGGGATAAGGTAGACTTATGTCATAGGCAGCAAGGCTGTCAGTTTTATTCACTATTTACTTGTTATTATTCTGTGTATCCCCCTGCCACAGTGCAAAGGACTACTTTCAGGAGTTGGTTCTCCTTTTCTATCGTGGGCTCCAAGGATCAAACTGAGGCTCTCAAGCATAGACAAAAATCAATTTTACCCACTGAACACCTCATCAAACCTTAATTAACTCACTTATCCTGAGATAGGGTCTCCGGCAGCCAAGGTTGATCTCAAACTGTCTGTGTAGTCAAGGATGACTATGAACTCCTGCCCCTACCTTTTAAGTGCTAGAATTATAGGTGTGTACCACTAAACCAGGCTCTTCATTCACTTTGTTGATATTCATGTGTCTGGAGAGGGGAATAAGAACCCCTCTGAATCTTAACCACCTCTGCTAGGCAGACAGAGCCAAAAATTAGTAAAATACAGGTCACTGGATGTGGCTCAATTGGTAGAGTGCTTGCCTGGTCTGCATGAGGCCCTGAGTTCATTCCTCAGTAACCACAAAACTGAGCATGATGATACAGGCCTGTGACTTTAGCAGTCTGTAGGTGAGAGCAAGAGGAGCAAGAGCTCAAAGTCATCTTGTGAACATTGTGAGTTAAAGGTTAGTCTGGGGTACAAGAAACCCTGTTTCAAAAACAAAATACAATGTCTTGTTACAGGTTTGGCTGGAGCTCTGGAAAACAGGAGGAATGATGATGAATCCTCTTTATGGAAGGAATCAGGAAGGGCTTCAAAGGAGGTGATGCACAGGCTGGGATTTGAAGGATAAATAGCAGTTTGCCAGACTGAGAAAGAAGGAGCAAGAGAGTCTACCCTTAGGAAAATGCCCTTAAGCCAGGCGGTGGTGGCGCACGCCTTTAATCCCAGCACTTGGGAGGCAGAGGCAGGCGGATCTCTGTGAGTTCGAGGCCAGCCTGGTCTACAAGAGCTAGTTCCAGGACAGGAACCAAAAGCTACGGAGAAACCCTGTCTCGAAAAATCAAAAAGGAAAATGCCCTTGACTGCAAGGACTTTACTAGGGCACTGGGTCCTTATAGCAGGTGTGGCCTGTAGGTGTACGTAAGGATGGAGATGTGGGTTGCAGTGTGAAATGCCAAGTCTAGTTACCTCTTAGTGTGCACAGTCTTGGGGCTCTTAATTTTTGTTTGAAAGGACTCCTCTGAGTGAAGGCACATACATAGTTCCACACCTGTACTGGATAGCTGTACATCAACTGACACAAGCTAAGTCATCAGGGAGGAGGGAACCTCAATTAAGAAGGTGCCTCCAGCCGGGCGGTGGTGGCGCACGCCTTTAATCCCAGCACTCGGGAGGCAGAGGCAGGCGGATCTCTGGGAGTTCAAGGCCAGCCTGGTCTACAAGAGCTAGTTCCGGGACGGGTACCAAAGCTACAGAGAAACCCTGTCTCGAAAAACCAAAAAAAAAAAAAAAAAAAAAAAAAAGAAAGAAAGAAAGAAAGAAAAAGAGAGTTCCTCCATAAAACCCAGCTGTAGGGCATCTTCTCTTTTTTTTTTTTTTGCTTTTTCGAGACAGGGTTTCTCTGTGGCTTTGGAGCCTGTCCTGGAACTAGCTCTGTAGACCAGGCTGGTCTCGAACTCACAGAGATCCACCTGCCTCTGCCTCCCGAGTGCTGGGATTAAAGGTGTGCGCCACCATCACCGGCCATCTTCTCAATTAGAAACTGACAGGGTCAGTCCATTGTGGCCTAGCCCATTGTGGGAGGAGACATCCCTAGGTTGGTGGTCCTGGGCTCTATAAGGAAGCAGGCCAAGCAAGCCATGAGAGCAAGCCAGTAAGCAGCAACCCTCCATAACCTTTGTACCAGCTCCTGCCTCCAGGCTCCTGTCCTGCTTGAGCTCTTGTCCTGCCTGCCTTCCAACAGTAACAGTAACAGACCTCTTGATAACAGTAACAAGTGTAAATTTCTCCCCAAATTGCTTTTTGGTCATGGTGTTTCGCTGCAGCAAAAGAAACCTAACTAAGACAACACCCTACCATGAAGAGTGGATCCTAGAGCCTGGGGTAGGCAAATGTCTTGCCACCATTGCATATATGGGAGAAAAAGCCAGAAATAACTTGGCTGCTGAGAACCCAAGATAAGATATGCTGGAGAAGGTGGCCAACTTCTCCTTAAGCTCTGCGGCTGAGCTGGCTGCAGAATATGGGAGGGGATGAGGATCAGCTAGGCCTGGGTAAGTAAGCAGACCCTGAATATGTGTTCAGGTAGGACAGCTCCTTGTATGAGCGGGATCACCTTACTTTAGTTCTGCTAAACAATCTTTATGTCATTTTGTCTATCTGACTGGACATGGTAGGCATACCAACTTCTGTCTTCTACATCATTCAATGTTTATGTTTTTTTCCCCTGTGTGTGCATGCATGTTCATGCGTGTGCATGCTTGTGAGAGCCAGAGGTTAGCGTTCAGTGTTACCCACTTATTTTTGCAATGTGGTTTCATTATGTATCTTTTGCTGTCCTGAAACTCATTATGTAGGCCAGACTGGTTGTGAACCTTGCCTGCCTTGCATTAGGATTAAAGGTATCTGCTTGCCACATTATTTTTGAGGTAGGTTCTCTCAGTGGCCAGGAGTTGGCTAAGTAGGCCAGGCTGGCTGACCAGAGAACTGCAGAATTGTTTCTGCCTCCTCAAAGCTGGGGTACTAAGTGCACCCCACCACATCTGGTGGTTTTACGTGGGCTCTAAGGATTGAACTCGGGACCTCATACTTGCACATCAAGTACTTTAGTGACTGTGCCCTTATCTTCCTTTAGTTCTGCTGAGCTTCCTTCACTCTAGCATCTTCCTTCCACTCAACTGGCAATGGGTTAGCACACTCACTTCTGTCTTCCACTCATTCAAATATGTCTGTATATTTTACCACTTTTAAAGTAGAGTTTTTATTTTATATTTACTTACTTTGTGTGTAACATGTTCCATGGTGATGTGTGTGGAAGTCAGAAGACAATTTTAAGGAGTCAATACTTTCCTTTCAGCATGAGGGTCCCAGGGACCGAACTCAGGTTCTCAACCTTGTCGGCAAGCACCTTTATCTAATGAGCCATCTTGCCTGGCCCTTAATTCTTTAAATACAGACACACAGATACACTGTATATGTGCATCTGCATGAATGCATGCCATATCATACATGTGGAAGTTGGTTCTCCCCTTTCACTTTTATGTAGATGATTCTGGCAACTGAATTTAGGTCACCAGGCTTGTGCGGCAAGTGCCTTTACCTGCTGAGCCATCTTGGTGGACTCTTTATGCTTTTCTGCTGTCTTGTAGAAAGTTCTAACTTGTCTTAGAACCACTGCAAGTTAGCTGTTTTCTACTTTTGTTCCTCAGTAACTCTTCACACCTGTTATTTTCTTAGTTCCCTTGCTATGAGGAATTCATCTCTTGTTATTTTTTCTTAGTCCCTTTGCTTCCCTTGCTATGGGGAATCCATTTCTTGCGTTTGCTTCCCTTCACTGCTCCTCCCGAGAGGTCACTTTGGATTCTCAGGGAGAAGTAGCAGTAGGAGAAGGCTGCCTCCTCTGGGTCTATCTGCCCATTCCTGCTACCCAGATTGCCTGTAACTCCATCCACTCCACACCTGGAGGAGCTAGACCCAGAATATAAAAGGCTGGTGGGGCTGCCAAAGGCTCAGCCCACCTACAGCAGGAGCCTGGGGATAGGGAAGTGTAATTTAGATAGAATCTGGAAAGTTTGGGGCTGTTTCTTTCTTTCTTTTTTTAAAATATTTATTTATTCATTATGTATACAATATTCTGTTTGTGTGTCTGCCTGCAGGCCAGTAGAGGGTACCAGACCCCATTACAGATGGTTGTGAGCCACCATGTGGTTGCTGGGAATTGAACTCAGGACCTTTGGAAGAGCAGGCAATGCTCTTAACCTCTGAGCCATCTCTCCAGCCCATGGGGCTGTGTTTCTTCAACAGTGAATGGTGTATGCACAACACCTGTAACTCCAGCACTGGAAAGGACGAGGCAGGATGATGAGTTTGAGTGTAGCCTAGGCTACATGATGAGACTCTCAAATGTTCATTAGAATTCTTTTTTTAAAAAAATTATTTTATTTTATGTGCACACGAGGTCAGAAGAGGGCGCTTGATTCTATGGAACTGGTTACATATGGTTGTGAGCTGCCATGTAGATGCTGGGAACTGAACCTGGGTCTTTTGCAAGAGCAGCAAGTATTCTTAACTACTGAGCCCCAAGGATTCCTAATATTTAGGAAATGCAATAAAAGATTTCAGATCCTTTATGGGAACCTAGTCTTTAGTCTTGAGCTGGGACTAGAGATGGCTCAGTGGTTTGATTCCCCAGAAAACTATATAGTAAAAGAGACAAGACTTCTGCAAGTTGTCTTCTGACCTCCACACAGGTCCATGGCAACTGTGTGTGTGCATACACATACAAAATAAGTAAATAAATAAATATAAAACAATTTTGAAAAACAAAATAAAATGCCACCTAGTCCCATTTAAACAGGAAGATGTTTTATCTGCTGTTTGAAGCAATTACTGGAAGTAATTTTAAATTTTCCATTGGTGGGGCAGTCTAACTTGGGTTGCTAAGCAACCACAGAACTGAGCAAAATAATGAATGTGGTAATGGCAGCTGTACGTTTCACTTTGAGAACACTTGTGGCTTTCCTGGACTCTCAGAGGAGATAACAACGCTGTTCTGTTGAAGTATGGCAGAGTTACTCAAATCTGAAGACTGTGGTGACACCCAGACCCAGAGAGGCTACCGTATCCAGAAATAACAGAAGACAGGAAGGGAACAAGGCTTGTCCCAAAGTCTACATTATGATGATGATGATGGCAGGGTTTCTCTGTGTAATAGCTCTGGCTGTCCTGGAATTCCCTCTGTAGACCAGGCTGACCTCCCAGAGATCTGCCTGACTCTGCCTCCTGAGTGTTGGGATTACAGGCATGCACCATCACTTCCTTGCGTACTAAACTATTAATATTACATTTCTGTTACAAGATCTGATATATCTCAGTCTGCCCTCGAATTTACTATGTAGCTAACTGAAGATAACCTTGAATTTCTAGTTCTCTTGACTGCAGCTCCCAAGGGCTGAAATCCCCAGAGTGTGCCATAGTACTTAGTTTTAAGTAGGGCTGGGAATTAAGCCCAGTGTTTGGTGTTATGCTGGGCAAGAGCACAAATGAGTTACACAGATGATTACTTTAAAAGACTATACGTAAGCTTTCTCTTATTTTTTAGGAGAAAAACTCCCACCTCCTTTCTCTAGGTCAAAGAGAACACAACTAGTTATAACTAAATTACTTTAGGCAGGGTCTCTCCTGATTGGATGGCAGGTATGCTCCACCATGCTGCACACCACTAGCTGGGAATTTCAATGCAATATTGAGTTCTGGAAGATGTGAAGCACAGCTTGGACCATCCAGGTGGGTCCTATCTTGAAGCACTACTCCCCACCCTGTGCTGGTTACTTGTAAAGTAGACACAAACCAGTCACCTGAAAAAAGGAAACCTCAACTGAGGAACTGTTTCCATCTGCTTGACCTATAGGCAAGCTGTAGGGTTCAATTAATAATTTTAATTATTTTAATAATAAAATAGTATTTTTTGATTAATAATTGATGTGAGAGGGTCCAGCCCACTGTAGATGGTGCTCCCTCCCAGGTGATCCTGGGTTGTATAAGGAAGCTGGCTGAGTTCCTTTCATGTTCTCTCTTTCAATTCTTGCTTTGATGTCCCTCAATAATAAATTGTGATGTGGAAGTGTAAGCTAAATAAACCCCTTTCTCACTGATTTGCTTTTGGGTAGTGAGTGTTTTGTTACGGTAGTAGAGAAGCAAACTAGGACACACCCTCAAGTGTACTGCTGTACCTTATTTGCCAACAAAATCAAGCCCACTAGATCACTTGTCCTTTGTAAGTACAATGGAAATGTCTAGGAGCCAAGAGCCACATCTGCTGCTTTACCTGAACATGTTATGAGCTGTATGGGATTCATAACATGACAGTTAATCTTTGAGAGGGTTTGTTTTCCTTTTTTCTTCTCTCCCTCCTTCCTCCCCTGCTTTTTAAAAGATGAGTATTGCAATATAGCCCTTCCTGGCCTAGTATTCATTATGTAGTTCTAAGCTTGCAGCAATCCTGCTTCGGTCTCTGGGATTACAAGTGTGCATCACTGTATCTGGCTGGAGAGGGTACTCATTCTTCGATTTGTCTTGAGTCAGGTCTCACGGCCCTAGAGACTCAATCCTCCTGACTCTGCCTCCTGAGTGCTGGGATTACATGACTGTTTTATCAAGCCTGGCCATTCTTTCC
Organism: Microtus oregoni; assembly: GCF_018167655.1. Taxonomy (NCBI): domain Eukaryota; kingdom Metazoa; phylum Chordata; class Mammalia; order Rodentia; family Cricetidae; genus Microtus; species Microtus oregoni. The sequence goes on along the minus strand of NW_024543062.1, from coordinate 7,614,205 downwards.
ATTTCAAAGTTCCTAAAGATTGTGAGATTGACATTTGTCTAAAATCTTTTATATTTCAAAGTCTGTATTAGTGCAGACTGTTTGTTCAGCACAATTTATTATAAAAATCTCATCCTCTCACCTTTTTGTGAACTGACAACCCAGCATTCACTCTCTATAAATCTGTATTTTTTTATGCTCTTCTCTGATTTCAATCATGGGGTCATTTCATCAGGGCATAGAATGAATGAATGAACACACACACACACACACACACACACACACACACTTCATTCAGTTGTTTCCCTGCACATCATTTCAGGGTATTCTCTGGGCTAACATATCATTTTTATGACAACTTCAAAGGAAACGGTCAAGGTTGATGGAAAAGAAATTATAGCCATGCCAGACACCATGTATTTCCTTTCGCACAAACCTCCTGAGTGCTAGCAACATCCGGCCTAGAGCCAGGCTGCTGCATATTTCACCGTCTTAGCCATCAATGACGCCAGGAAAACAATGTGCTCAGTCCTCCATGTCCTTAGGTTCCACTTTTTCAGATTCGGCAAATGGTTGCACAAAGATGTTCCATGTCTTTATCAACCTCCAATGAACCTCATTTGATAAGCAATGTAGTGTAAAACTATTTACGGAGCATGTATTATAGTATCTATTAAGTTATGGGTGGTGATTTGGAGAACATTCTATGCAAATGCTGCAGAATTTTATTTTAATTATTATTTATATGTCTATTTTCTATGTATGTATGCATGCATGCATGTATGGGTATGCATGTCAAAAGCAGAGAACAAATTGCAGGGATCTGTTCTCTCACGGTGTGGGTTCCAGGGATCAAATTGAGGTCATCAAGCTTGGCAACAAGCACCTTTACCTGCTGAGCCATCTCATCAGCCCCTAATTATTATTATTATCATTTTGTCATTAAAAAAGTTTGAGATATGCAAGATAGACAGGCCAGGATTTGAGTCCAAGGTCAGAAAGAACAGGTTGGTGGGAGTAGATGGAGTTTGGCTCTGAGGAAAGGTGCTCTATGATGGGGACTGTCATCCCCATGAAGGGTAGAGGTCTCCTCTCTCGGTCTGGCACAAAGAGAAGGCTCTGGGAAGGGCAGGGACAATCTGTGTTGAAAAGTTGTTTGTCGGCTGACAAGGTCTGGAAGCATACAGGAGAAAGAAAGCCTCTGGCATGTCTGTGAGGGACTGTGGAGATTAGGTTAAGTGAGGTAAAAAGAACATGAGCAAGACCATCCCCGTGGGCTGGGGCCGGACTGAAGACAAAAGAGAAAGCAAGCACCAGCATCCATCTCTCTCTGCTTCCTGACTGAGGACGCAGTGTGAGCAGCCGCCTCACACTTCTGCTGCCATGCTTTCCGTACCAACTATGAGCCAAAATTAACTTTCCTCCAGTTGCTTTGGTCAGATATTCTGTCACAAGAAAATTAATAAGCTGCATAGAATGTGGGAGTCAGATGTCAATCAGGAGGTGGGACAGGTCTGACCCACAACAAGGAGTCAGTTGAACAGAGGAGGTGTCACCTTGCAGACATGTAAGGTGGCTTGGTCAATTCAGTGACAGTTTTTCTATGGCTCCTGTGACCTTTCACAGTATTCTAAGCCCTTGTCTGCAAATGAGGAGAGCAAAGAATCTCTGATATCCCCCACTCCCCTTCTTTATCTGGGAAAATTGGGCTGGGAAGATAGCGTGGTTGGAAGCCGGGCGGTGGTGGCGCACGCCTTTAATCCTAGCACTCGGGAGGCAGAGGCAGGCGGATCTCTGTGAGTTCGAGACCAGCCTGGTCTACAGAGTTAGTTCCAGGACAGGCTCCAAAGCCACAGAGAAACCCTGTCTCAAAAAAAAAAACAAAAAAAAAAAAACAAAAAAAAAAGGATAGCGTGGTTGGTAAAGTGCTTGCATACGTGACAACCTGAGTTGGATCTTTAGAACCCACATTAAAAAAACAGCTGGGCATGGTAGCAGGTGCTTGTAATCTCAGCACTGGGGATATAGACACAGGCAGATCCTGGGACTTAATAATCATCTAGTTTAGCTGAAGTGGCAAGCTCCAAGAATAAGGGAGAGCCTGTCTCAAAAAAACCCAAAAGGTGGTTGGAATCTGTTCTCTTGTAAACATTCAAGTGTGTGATTACCTATATATCCAAACACACACACACACCATTCCATACAAGATGCTGGCTAATTTTAACTTAAGCTATAGTTATCCAAGGGGAGGAAGCCTCAATAGATATATTGCCTCTGTAAGATCTGGCTATAAAACAAGCCTGAAGGGCATTTTCTTTATTAGTGGTGTGTGTGTGTGTGTGTGTGTGTGTGTGTGTGTGTGAGAGAGAGAGAGAGAGAGAGAGAGAGAGAGAGAGAGAGATCAATCCACTGTGGTGACACATGATAGCAGGCTGAACAAACCATGAGGGGCAAACTAGTAAGCAGCACTCCTCCATTGCCTCTGCATCAGCTCCCAACTTGCCTTCCCTCCATGGACTGTGATTCAGGATGTATAAGCCTCCACAAGTTGCTTTTGGTTATGATGTCTCAGCACATCAGTAGTAACCCTAACTAAGACAACAGTGGGGAATCCTTGTCTGGTATGGATTTCAAGTGTTAACAAACCAACTATTTCACAAGTCACCATATTGCTGTTTTTTTTTTTTGGCTTTAGTATATACATTTGGATTTTGTTAATACCCATCTCTTACTTTATTATGAATTTTTAATAAAAGATGGGTATCGATTCCTTTAAGTACCTCTCAAGCATTTATGTAGCTAATGAAATGGATTTTCTCCTCTGACCTGCTAATATGGTAAATTATACTACCTGTTACTTGTCCCCATTTATCTGTGGTATATCAGGAGTTTAATGAGTTCTCAGGTCTGTTTGCTAATACTTCATCTAGTATTTTATATAAGTATTTATACATGGGTATGGCCTTTGTTTCTTTTGTCATCTTGAGTAGACAAAGTTATAAAAACATTTTATTAGGGTTGGAGAGCTGGCTCAGTACCTGCTGCCAGATTTGACACCCTGAGTTCCATCCTCAGGACTCAAATGGTGGATAAGAGAGAACCAACTCTCAGATGTTGTTTTCTGACCTCCTCACACACACTTTGGTATGTGTATAGAACAGACATGAAACAAACAAAAACTAAATAATTTTTATTACATTTGATTGTGTGTGCACATGCAAGAGGACAGCTTGTGGGAGTTGGTTCTCTATCATGTAGGTCCTGGAGATTTGAACTCAAGTCATCAGGCTTGGCAGAGGGTGCTGACTTATCTTGTTGTCTCACAAGGCATTATGACTAGGACACCCACATCCACAGGTGCCTCCTTACATTCTTGCCTATGGCCTGGCTCCAGGAAAGCCTCTCATTCTTTGTGGGCCTTTTCTATTTCTTCAACATTGTGTCCCTTTGAACTGTGCAGCTGACCTGGGAGTTTCTAGCCCTGGAGTCCAACATTGGAGATGCCTAGATTTTGCAGTAAGGCAGGACCAATGGCTAGAGAACGACTCAGGAACACAGTGCTCCTTTTCCAACAGTTTTTATTTACTTTTAATCTTTAGACTACAGGGATTCATGTAGCACAGGCTGGCCTTGAACTTTGCCTTGAAATTCTGATCCTCCTGCCCCTACTCTTGCCCAGATGTCTACAATCAGAATTCTGAAGACTCCTTCATTATGCATCACACAATCCTTTGCTTTGGTAAGTTTTTCTAGCAGTGGGCTTGTTTCTATCCCCATCTAAGCACTCCCACTGCGCTGAAGACAGAAGTACTGTCTTTTTTTTTTTTTTTTTTTTTTAAAGACAGAGTGTCTTTATATAGCCTTGGCTGTCCTGGAACTCACTCTGTCCCGGAACTCACAGAGATCCACCTACTTCTGCCTCCCGAGTGCATGTGCCACAGCCTTTTTAAAGTACTATTCTTAATATGTGGCACTAACAGGTGCAGGCCAAGCTCATGAGACAATTCCTGTGGCTGCTGGCCTAGTACCTCTTCCTGAGCATTTTCTGTACAGGAAGACTCTACCTTGGTCTTTAAACAGGTAAGGAAACAGGCCTGGGGCAAAGCAGTAATGACCCAGGTAAGAACACAGGGAGCCTCAGAGTCTATGAACACTTCTCTTACTCCAAGATACAAGGGCCCTCTAATTACCTCCTTCTCCCCTAAGTACTATGCTGGTGTGGGAACTGTTAAGAACAGGGTACGTGGCAGAAGCTAAGGAAAAAAAAAAAAACAAAACTACAAAAAAACTGGTTATCATACTCACGCCCCTACCACCCTACCCTGACCCCCACACCTCAGTCCACTTCTTAGCTCCTTCTCCCAGCTCCCTTTCATGTAAGTGTAAAAAACTCCATACCATTCACCTGTGGCTTTGTTTCCACCATGGTTCCCATACTCCCTTCACTGCAGTAAGTTATATGATGGTGTTCTTCACCCCTAGCTGAAGGGCTGAACAGCAAATCTGCACAAGCTAGTCTGGAAGGCTGCAGAATATTTGTAGGAAAAGACAAATCCTTCCTCTTCTACTAGCTGGCACCAGAAGTCTGCATTGGGGCAGCACATAAAAGACTTTTTTAAGGTAACTTAAAAATGAATAATTCAGAGGTTCCCATTCTATTTGTGAAGTCAGACAAACAGTTTGACTGGGGCCAGACTTGCTGGCCCCACGCAGACCATCCTTTCCCTTCATTCTGACCTCAGCGGATTTGGCCTCACTTCTTTAAGGATGCCCTCCATCCTGTCTACTTGCTAAAATACCACAGAGGAAGTCCACAATACTCCGATGGAAGGAAAAAAATAGAAAGGTTAATTGCAAGATAAAGTTTTCCCTTGGAGTCAAGCAAATAGTAAATCAGGGCACTATTGCAATTCTGGGCTTGTAAAAAAACATCCAAACAATAAAGTATCACGTGGAGGGAAATGGCCTGACTATCAGGCTGTTAAATAATAGAGCTTTTTGTACAAACCCGAGTCTTAAAAACTCATCTTCCCCCCTTTACTCAGACTCCACTCTCAGAACCTTATTGTTTCAGGATTTTTCCTTACAACTACTTTAAATACTTCATGGAAGTAGGCATGATGAAAATGGTAGGTAAGACAAAACAGTTTCTCACTTGGTTACAAGATTATTTTTAGAAGGTGTGTGTCTGTATAGTGAGAGAGACACTGTGTGTGTATATATGCCTATATCCTTTTAGTCTTTTATTAAAGGAATCACTCTTTAAGTTTTAATTGTCATTATAATGTGTGTGCATGTGCATGCCATATCACACCACTGCATGTGGAGGTTAGAAGACAACTTTCATGAGTCAGTTTTCTCCTTCCACCTTTACTTAGGTTCTGGGGATTGAATGCAGGTTGTCAGGCTTGTGTGGCAAGTGCTTTTAAATGCTGAGCTATCCCATCAACCCTCTCTTTTAAGATTTATTCTTATCAACACACACACACGCACGCGTTTTTTCGAGAAAAGGTTTCTTTGTGTACCCCTGGCTGTCCTGGAACTTGTTTGTAGATCAGGCTGGCCTTAACTCAGATCTGCCTGACTCTGTCTCCCGAGTGCTGGGACTAAAGGCATGTGCCATCATGCCTGGCCCTTGGAAGGGAGTCTTAATGGGTAAGCCATATGCTCCTGCTTTCCATCATGGCTGGATAATGTTGGTTGATAGAATAGAATCTCTTCAATGGGACAGGTCAAATCTTTGGTTTTATAGCGTATGCTTTTAGTTTTAACTTTTTATTTTTACTATTACAACTATTATTATTATTATTATTATTATTATTATTATTATTATTATTATTATTATATTGTGTGTATGTGTAAGACTGCAGTGTGCATGTGCCAAGGTATACATGTGGAGGTTAGAGGGGAATTCTGGGGAGTTGATCCTCTCCTTCCACCTTTATATGGACTCTGGGGATTGAACTCAGATAATCAGGCTTGCAGAGCAAGTTCCTTTACCTGCTGAGCCATTTTGCCTTTGATCAGCACTGTACAATGTCACTGTTGCTCTGGAGAGGAAATGGAGTTCATTTTTAAAAAGACAATTAAAGGAGGACCCTGGATACCCAGATGACAGATTTCTGAGTTTAGGGGAAATAAAAAAAAAGGGGGGGGAGGGGTTTTGAAAATAATACAATGACAAGAACATTGTTAGTCAGTGTATGTCTCCTCCTGGGATCTACTACCCACAATTCATGCAAGGGTGGTGATTTTTCTGCTAAACAGCGGAATATAGTTGGAAATGGCCTTGTGTGGTGGGGAACACCTGTAATCGTAGCATTAAGGAAATAAAGGCAGGCAGATTCGTGTTCAAGGCCAGCATCCACTATACACCTTGCTGGAGGCCAGCCTGGACTATACAATGCCTTTTCAAAACAAAACAATTCCCCTTTCTGAAAAGAAAAAAAAAAGCTGGACAATCTAAATAACTTATGAGAATTCATTGGTAGGAATCCTCGAGGTCAGTATGGATGTTCTAGAAGAGTGGGCCTCGCTGCAGAGGAGGGATAAGGTAATGTAGTGTAATTTGCTGCTATTTGGACATGGCCTGTGATTACAGTACTGTATAGAATGGTAGGACACTGAGATACACTACTTTTAAAAGACTTCAGATGGGCTCACTAAGGTGAACCTCAATAAGAAAAGATCTGAACATTCAGGTGCTGAGTTAATATGGAAAACTCTTTCTGAAATATAGCAGGAAGTTATTAGGAGTCAGACATCAAGGTCATTCTCAGCTACACTGCAAGGGAGAGGCCAGCCTGGGCTACATGAGAACCTGTTTCAAAACATCGCCTGTTCCTGTTGTTACCAAAGGTTTGAAAAAGTCACTACATATGGGTAATATGGTTGCCAAGCAATTCAGTTTAGCAAATGGGTGGTTAGAGATGAGGCCAACAAATTTCACTTATTTATTTATTTTTGGGTAAAGATAAGAAAATAAGTTCCCATATGCCAATTGTAAATATCTGGAAAATATAATAAATGATCTAAAATAGGGATATAATTATGAAACATGGGGGAATTAAAACAAAGAGGCATATATTCGACCTATAAAAATCAAATTACAAAATGCTAGTACAGAGAAAGAATAATGAATGACATTATACATTTGCAGGTGTGGTAAATAAGGGTAAATTTATTGCCTGAGTTAATTTATAAAACTTGATAAAATAATAAGAGGCATTCTGTAAAAATTAAGTGAGCAAACAGTGAAGGCATAAAACAACAACAACAAAAACCCCAACAGAAACAGTAAGACAGTATACAGACATGAAAATTAAAGATTGTATGCAACTTATCAGGATAAAGATTTAGGCAGAAAGAGTGAACTTATTGGCAGAAGTCAAAGACGTGTAATTATCATTCTTCTACTGCCCTCTTTTTTTCAAGACAGGGTTTCTCTGTATAACAGCCCTGGCTGTCCTGGAACCTACTTCGTTGATCAGGCTGGCCTTGAACTCAGGGATTCACCTGCCTCTGCTCCCAAGTGATGGGATTAAAGGCTTGTGCCACCACTGCCTGGTATGAGTAATTTTTTATATCTGATTTGCACCATGCAAAATATTAGACAAATTTGGGTTCCAATATGGCGAGTTGGGTTTGGTGCTACATATCTGAAACTATAGGCTTTGCGCTCACAAGTGCAATGCCACATCTCATTCAAACAGAATTCTTAAAAATGAATTTAAAAGTAAGATCTCATGTAGGCTAGGCTAACTTGTTATGGAGACAAAGATGACCTAGAACTCTGAGTGCTAGGATTAAATGCATGCACTACATGTCCAATTTATATAATAGTGGAAATTGAACGAAGGGATCTCCGTATATGATAGGTATACACTCTATGCACTGAGCAACAGCTTCAGCCCTAAAATATTTTAAATATATACATTTACAAAGAGCAACAATTACTTCCAAGAACAGTTAATAGAATGTTAAAAGAAACATAAATTTGTGCTATATCAGGCTGTCCTTTAGTGGGATGATAAACAACACTACTAGTGACCAATCAGTATTGTGCTGAGCACTGGAAGTGTCTGTGATATAACTGAATGTGATGAGAAAACAGCTCTACATCTGAAATTAGCCTGGTTTGTTGACTACCTTTACAAATGAGAGAAAATCGCTCCACCACACATTGACAATCAAGATGTACTATTTCTGGGTCTAGATTCAAATCTCCCTGAATTCTCTCCACAGACTCCATGCTCAGCGAGTAGGGAGACAGCCCTGAGCATAGCCAGAGCTAAGAGTTAGAGGTGTGGAAGAGCACGGATTCGGGGGGGGGGGGGGCGCGCTGGTTTTGGCATTGGATGGAGCTGTTAAGGCAACTGCATTGTGATCTGGGCCTTGTCCTTGGAGGCAGGAGAGTAAGCAAGGAAGGATCTTAACCAGGGCAGCCCAGCACAGGATTATTATATTTTGGACACTTTTAGCAGATCCTGGGAAGGTAGATTCATCCAGAGAGAAAATGGCAGCAGAGAGACAAGTTGATAAGATATAGAAACGATGCTGAGTGAGAAAAGAGCTCAGATTATGGTGGTAACAGTAGAGCTAAGAAATAAGAAATGAAGATAGTTGTGGAAGAGGGACTGATGTAGATTTAGATAGGAGGGTAGCAGAGAGTCAAGAAGGACCTGAGGTTTTTGGAATTAAGGAAAAAATAATGATCTCAAGTGGGAGGTGACACAAACCACAAACAGAGGGACAGCAGCCTGCACTGAAGAGGAAAGCTATGAAAGGCAGTTTGAAATGCCTGTGGTACAAATATCCACCTAGGAGAGAACAGAAAAAGCTTTCTCTTTTGGGTATTACACATTTTGCTATTGCTTTGTAAAACATATACATTGTATATGTCTTACAATTGTTTCCATCCATTTACCTTTCATCCATCTATTTGTGCATTGATCCATATATTCGCTCTTTCCACCATTCACCTATTTGCCATTTACACCTACCCATCCATCACCTCATTTAATCTATCCAGTCTATTCACCTATAGATTTTTGTTATTATTTTGTAAGAAATATATGCTAACCCTTTATCTGTCTTATAAATTGTAAATAGTTTATCCATTTCTATCTACCCATTCATTTCATGCATTCATGCCTTCTACCCACTCATCTATCAGTCCATTATCCCTTCCTCCCACCTATACATCCACTCTACTGAACTCTAATATTTTGTTATGGCTTTGTAAGAAACAGATATTAACCATTTTTCTACTTACACACTGTAGATGTTTTATCTATCCTTGTCAGTCTTCTACCCATCCTGTCCACTATCCACCCCCAGAAATCTTTGAATATCCCACAGGTTTTCTACTTTTGGCATCAAGCTTAAAAAAAAAAAAAGGTCTTTTCCACTTCCTTATTATATAAATCCTCACCTAAAATCTCTCTTATTGTTTTCATGATTTCTTTTACATGTATATATTTAAGACATCTAGGCTTTAATTGGCATAGAGCACAGCCCTAGCTTATTATCTACATACTCAGCCATTTGTTCTACTGCTTGTTGAAGATTCCATCCTTCTCCAATTTATTTAAGCTTGAACAATTTTTATATACAACTTATTCTTAATTTTGAAAACTTCAAAAATATAGAAACCTCCTGAGGGGAAAAAATAACAATCAGCCATATGGTCCAAACCAGAATTAGCCACTGAATACGAATGGTCCCTTTTCCATTGTTAGCGACCAGCTCTGGACTTCTGATTCCATTTGGACTTTTCATAGAAACTGGAGAGTCTCCAGTCTTATGTGTATTCTGTAAGCCTTGCAGATCGTAAAGCTTTTTTTAAGGGTGGGAAGATCACAGAAATACATCCAAGTAAGAACAGCCATGGTGGAAAAAAAAAAGTGAAAAGGTAAAAACACACACTATCTGATGAGATTTTGAGACCATGCCCTGCTTTGTGCTCCAGGCTGTTTGGAGAACATTCCAAACACAATAGAGTTTTAATTTTCTCTTCCAACTCCTTAGGGTTAGCTTTCTGGAGATAAGAGGGCACCAGCATGGTTGTTGGGGGGTTAATTCTCACTGTGTTGAGTGCCCCCAAGTCCTCACTCTGCTCATCCGAGCATTAAATCTGTAGGCTCAGGAGAGCAATGTGGCTGGCTGCAAGAGCGATGCCATAACGTTCAGCATTAAAAATTCATTCTGCAGGCTCGCTTCAGAACTAGCGGTCTGGTGGGGGAAATATGAGACATCCCACTGTCTTTCTGGCAAATGGAGACATTCCTCAACATCCAGCACCTTAGGAAGAGAATGAAAGGGCAAACAAGCCGTGAAGGAAAACAATGAGCTCAATTATTTGGCTCTGCTCTGGCTTTCCTATAGGAAACATTTCATTCTGCTTCCTAAAAGTTTAAGTGAGAGTCGGAGATGGCCCAAGCACAAGGACCTGGGTTTAGTGGCACATGATTGCTGGAGAGATGAAGACAGGTGGATTCCAGGCCACTGGGGAGACCCTATCTCAAAAACCAACGTGGGTGGTTCCTGAGGAACAACTGAGGTAGTCCTTTGTCTCCACACGCATGAACATATATGCATGCGCCTACAAAGTTTCTTACAAGCTATCTTAGAATGAGGGCCCTTGGGTAGCCAACTGTTCAGTATCTCTCTTGATTTGATGTAACCAGCCTAGAATCCCTGAGTTCTCCACGACAGATACCTTTGAAGCTCACCTGGATGCTACTGGGTCTTTCACACATATTTCTGCCACTGCAGAGCCAGAGTAAGATAAGGTAGGAGGTCCCTCACACTGAATGAATTGTTCACACTTCAAAACATGAGTCCTACACAAATGTGACATTTTGACACTAAACTACAGTCACCATGGATACTGACTGTATTAATTTGCATCTCTGTTACTGTGATAAATACCATGACCAAGAGAAAGCTGGTGAGCAAAGGGTTTATTTCATCTCTCACAGTTTAAAGCCCATTATGATGGAAGCCAGGGCAGGAACTCAAGGCAGAAACCTGGAGGCAGGAACTGAAGCAGAAACTACTGAGGAATACTGCTTACTGGCTTGCTTAGCCTGCTTTCTTTGACAACTACCTGCCCAGGGGTGACACTATTCACAGTAGGTTGGGCCTTCCCACATCAATCATTAATGAAGTAAATGGCTTTAGAGACAGGGTCTCTCTAAGTAGCCCTGGCTATTCTGGAACTCACTGTGTAGACCAAGCTAGCCCTGAACTCACAGAGACCCTTCAGCCTCTGTCTCTGGAATGGTGGGATTAAAGGTGTGCACCACCTAGTTTCCACAGTTAATTTTAAGATGTTTATTAAGGTGTTAACATCTCTGGGATGGTTTGAACTTGAAACTTTTGATCCTCATAGTACCAGCACCTAAATGGCAACTAGTTCAAATTTCAAAATGTAGAGTCCAAGGGCTGGGGAGATGGCTTGGCTGGTAAAGAGCTTGTTGTTCAAATATGAGGGCTGAGTTCAATACCCAGAACCCATAAGAAAAAGCTGGGCATTGTAGTACACACTTGTATTCCCAGCAGTGAGAGGCAGGCAGAGGCTGATCCCATAGGCTTGCTGGCCAGACAGTCCAGCTTACTTGGTGAGTTCTAGGAAAACAAGGGGGGAGGGGCTGCATCTGAGGAAAGGCAGACAAGGTTGTTTTCTAACCTCTACATGCACTCATATGTGCATCTGTGCACACAGGCACAGGTTTGTACACACATGGACATACAAAGTAATAAGCGTCTTCTGGGTTTGGACGCAGGAAGCCAACCTCTTCATCTTAGTCCCATCCAAGGAGACTGAAACAGAAAAGCCTTGGAAACTCACCCAACACCGAGTTTTAGATGTGAAGCAGAACCCTTACACAAGGATGGAAAACGCCAGGAATTCTACCAAATGTACTAATGCCTCTGGAAATAGAAATAAGACATTGGCGGAAAGTCCAGGTCTGACTAAACTATTCAAGTCCATACCCTTAAAATCACACATGATTTGCTTCTGTTTTTAGAAAAATTAATCCAACCAGGATAATTAATTACAGCAACTCACACTGGAAACTGATGATTCATTAGAAAGATGGAGAACAATTACATTCTGAAAGTGATGGGGAAAAGAATGCCACTGAGGTTTCAGGACACCTCCCTTTGGTCTTCCCAAATTTACTGGTGTGTGTGTGCGTGTGTGTCTCTGTGTGTGTGTCTGTGTGTAGGATCATGGCCACAGAATTCAGGATCAGCCAGGGATACAGAATGAGATACTCCCACTCCCCTCAAAAGCTGAATGTGCAGTACATGTTATGTCTTTAATCCCAGCATTCAGGAGGCAGAGGTTGATGGATCTTTGTGAGTCCAAGACCTGGTCTACACAGTGAGTTTTAGGCTAGCCCTGTCTCTAAGCACCACTGACAAAGAAAAGGGAGGTTTGGCAGCTCAGGAGTTAAAAGCACTGGTTGCTCTTCCAGATAACCCAGGCTCAGTTCCCAGTACACACAACTGTTTTTAACTCTAATTGTAGAGGATTTGATGTCTCTTACTTGCCTCCTTGGGCACCAGGCATGCATGTGGTACACAGACATGTGTGCAGGAAGAATACCACACAAGCAAAAAAAAAAAAAAAATTAAAAAGAGTCAAAGGATGCAACGTTAGTGTAACGTGACAGACAGATCATAATAGCCATGTGATTCTTGGGCATATAGTCTTGGTCAGATAGTCTGGCCCAACCTAATTTCCAGAGTAATTCATGTAGAACTATAAAGAAAAGGATGGTAAAATCATAAACAATAGGCTTTGCCAGGAAGACACTGAATGTTTCACAGAAATCTGCTGTCACCATTAGCCCTCACACAGGTTAACAAGGCCATTATAGAGGAAGCCTCAGAAAGGGACATTATTCCCTTTGCTGAGAAACCAAGGCCCTGTACGTGCTAGACAATCACTCTCGCTGAGTCATGCCCCCAGCCCCTCACTGGGAGATTCTAGGCACATCCATGCCCCCAGAGAACTATGAGGTCCTGTGCAAAACAGCACTTCACTTCGAGCCGAATGGAGGAGGCAGGAGCCTGACTGGGTGCTGCCTGCCATGCCTCATTCATGCAGTTAACATAGTAAGGGCTTTCTTAATGACTGCCACAAACAGCAAGTGTGGTGACATTTGAAAATCTACTGTGTAATAGTCCAGAAACATCTGTCCAAGGGCTGCTGCCGCCTCTGCTCACCAGCATGCTAGTCACACTTCCCATTGGACAGTCATACTGGGAACCTCTGGCTTCCTCTTTCAGTTTCTGCCTCTTTGTCCTCTGTTGGAGCACAGAGGTCCCCATGCCTGCAAATCAGTTTGGGTTCTCTGAGCAATCAGCTGAACTGACTAAGAGAAGTCTTGTCTTTCCCAGAGCAATGGATATGATACTCACTGGTCACACACAGTACAAAGAACATATTTCAAAATAAATCCAAGTATTTTTCATCAATGTTGCTTTTGTAATGTGCTATGGAAGTATTTGCATATATAATGTCTTTTCTTGAAAACAAGCAGAGGAAAGGAATACAACATGAAAAAGCTTAAGGAAAATTTGGGAGTAACAGAGTAATATTAGCTGTAGAAAGAGTATGTTTGTTCCTCTCCCTCTTCTGTGCCCAGTATGAGAGGGAACTGAACCCAGAGCTTGAACATATTGGGCATGCACTCTATTATTAAACTATACCCATCTGTCAAAAGATTGAATTTTTTTTTACTGGATTTTATGTAGCCCAAGCTGGCCTCAAAGTTGCTATGTAGCTCAGGACAAATTTTAACTTTGATCTTTTTGCCTTTATCTCTTGAGTGTTGGTGGTTAAACCCAGGGCTTCACACATGCTAGCTAGGCAAGGACTATACAACTGAGCCACATCTCCGGTCTTTAACCTTAGGTAGGAGTGTAGCATTTTATCACAACTTAATCTTCCTTTTTACTCTGCCCTTGTGGTCTAGAAGGTGTTCCAGGGCTCTCCTTGTTCACCCAGGCCCACTGCAGAGGGAAAACTGAAATAAGAAGTCTGGGGCTGGGTAGAGGGCTTGGTGGGTAAAAGTGCTTTTCTGCCAAGTTTCATGACCTGAGATCCATCCCCAGACTCCACATGGTAGGAGAGAACTGGCTCCTACACGTTGTCTTCTGATCTCTACATGTGCACAATAATACAGTGTACACATTCCCCCACAAAAGGTTTAAAAAAATACAAATGAAAATGGGAATTCTTGTGCTCAATTATATGGTGTCTTAAACTCAAGGGGAAGTGAAAGATTATGAAACAGAAGCGGAGGAAAGTGGGCAGTGTATGAGGTGTTCAAGGCCCTTCTAAGGGTGGCAGCCATTGCTTGCTGAAAGCAGTCCTAGGGAACAGCGAGAATGGTAAAACCCACACTGACAGACTTTATAAGATGCAACTTTAAGGTCCTTAAAGTGCTACATATGCATTTGCTGTGGGGAGAATGGGACTCAGGGCTGATCATTTGGGGAGGTACATTAAAAAAAAAAAGCTGAAATAATCCATTTATTTAACCCAGCAATGGTTATAATGTGAGGGCCTGCAATCCGCTCACACAACAACTGTTTGGCAAGCCCCCCCCCCCCGTGTTCCAACAGATATTAAACTGTGCTTGCCATTTGTCTACGGAATCTTGCATTAATAAACATGAAGAAGAACACTTTACCTCCCACTCTCAGTGATGGGACCAAACAAAGACCAGCTGTACTCATCAATGGGGCCTTGTTCTGTGCATAAAGGCTAATTACATTTTGCTTCAAGCCTACACATGGAAAACTTTACTGCCACTGTCCCTATCACAGCCAGCCAAGCAGTCCCAGCTGACGTACAGCTGAAATGACTGCAAAAGCTGCAGTTAGGGTTGGGGGTGGAAGGCTCCAAGTGGCCTTGTTGCCTTTGACCTACATCCCCTCAAGGGTCTTGAATAGCCCAAATTGGCCTCTAACAGTATAGCTGAAGCTGACCTTTAACTCGTCATCTTCCTGGCTTCCACCTCTCAAGTGCTGCGATTAGAGGCATGTGCCACCACACCTGGTTCTTGTAGTATTGAAGAGTGACCCCAAGGCCTTGTGGATGCTAAGCAAGCACCCTATCTACTGAGTTACAGCCCCAGTCCCTGTGGTTTCTTTCTGAATGGGGGAGAGGGAAGGTCAGTGGTCTGAATGACTGACACATTTCAGACTAACCTTCTCCAAGAGGCATACATGGGATTCTGCTGTGAGCACCCCAGGCCTTGCCATGTTGCCTCTGCACACACTTCATCACTCTCCATAGCTACTCAGTGATGCAGCTGCTCTTATGCCCCTTGTCCAAAAGACAAGAGGCTCTGGAGGTCACAGTGTGTACAGGAAACAGAGCAATCGCTCCCAGAGCAGTCTTTCCTCAATGCCTTTTCTCTGTCTCCTACCTCCCTTCCTAGGTTCTTTGTCAGGATTCTGTTTTTTCCCCTTAAAAAAAAAAAAGATGTTTAAAACCATCCCTGGTGTGTGTACATGTGCACATGAATGTGGATGCAGAGAGGTCAACCTTGTGTGTTGTTCCTTAGGAGCCATCCATCTTTTTTTTTTTTTTTTGAGACAGGACCTCTGACTGGGTCCTGAGGTCAGTTAATATAAGCTGCTGTTCAGGGAGCCCCAGGGATCTGCCTGTCTTTATGTCCCCAGTGCTAGAATTTCAAGGGAACTTTACCAAGCCCAGCTCTTATCTGGGTTCTGGAGATCAAATTTAGGTCTTCATGCATTCATGACAAGCACTTCCTAGCCTGAGTCACCTGCCTAGCCCCAATCAGTCCTTTCTTTTTCTAATCAGAGAAATAAATTTTCAGCCCAGTCTAGTTGGACTACCTTTCTACATCCATCAATCCACTATACTGTGGGCACAATTTTCAGAACTGTGGCAGGTCTTCCAAGAGACCAATGTGGCCTTGCTCTTTCACAGACTTCTTATATTTAGAAATTACTCATTGAGTCCCACATCCTTGCCAGGTCAGCAGCACATTTACAGCCCCCAGCTATTGCAGAAGCTGATGAAGGAATTATCTCTTGAACCTAGGAGTTTCAGATCAGCCTAAGTAGTGCAGTGAAACCCCCTCTCAAAAAAGAACAAAGGAGGACTAGGAATGTGTCTCAGTGGGCAAAGCACTTGCCATGCAAGGATGACGACTGTGGTTCAGAGCCCTAGGACTCATCTGAATCCTGGATTGGCTAGGTAGGCTGCCTGAATCCAGCACCAGGGAGGCAAAAACATGATATCCTTAAAGCAGGTTGTTGCGTCAGTGAGCTCTGGGTTCAAGTGAGACCCTGACTCAAAATATCTAAGGTGGAGAACTGTTGAGGAAAACACCTGACATCAACCTCTGACTTCCACATCCAGCTGCACATATGTACATATGTACCCACATACATGCACACTCATAACATATGCACATCAAAAGCTCTCAAAAGACTGCTAAATCCATAATCACAAACACTCAAGGTTGTCCTCTGACCTCTAAAGGTATGCTGTTGCATACACACATAGAAACATAGATAAGAAAACAAGTACATACAAGAAAGTAGTACAGTTTAGCAATAATAAATAGCGATATAAACAACTATATTTCCAAACTCACTAGGACTTAGGCCAATCAAGACAGTGATGTGGAGTGGAAGGAGGAGGCACACACTGATTAACATACTGTCTGCACATCAGGGTAGCCAGGGCTATGCAGAGAGCCAGAGTAAAAAAAAAAAAAAACAATAACAAAAGAAAAAGAAAAATATTCAGTTACTGAGAAAAATGATCAGTTTAGTAGGATAAAATCCAAGCAGAAATGATCACATTACATAAAGATAAAACACTGACAGAAAAGGGGACAGGGTCCAGGAGTTTTAGCACGGCAGTTGATGTGGTTTCTGCTGTGGGAATGTGTTGCAGGTGAGAAAGTCTATGAGATTTCAAAGGGTGGGAGTAGCGTGTGTGTCCTCCAGTTGGATGATGGCAGCTGCTCTTAGATGGTCCTGTCTTTGGGATGGAAGGAGGTAAGCCCGAAGTCATAGAATTTTACAAGGAAATTTAACCATTACTCCCTTAGACTGAGCTCATTTGTACTTTTCAAGCCTAACTGTAGAGCATGGAGGGAGGAGAGTGATGGCCTAAAGGTTTTTATGAGGTTTAGCTATGCTATCAAGTCAGCCAGCTAGGGAGACTGATGAGGACATCTGGGTCTCTGTGAATAAGTTCTAAGTTATCTAGTGAAGTTTGACTGCAGGTCTGGGAACTAACTGGGCCTTAAGGTCTGAACTACTAAACACAGGAGAGTAGAGGGTCAAGAAATGGCCCCGAGGCTAGGGATATGATGGCTTGCTATGTAAGAATGAGGGCCTAAGTTCAGAACCCTAGCACCCATGTACAAACCTAAGTGTGGTGGCACATGTTGGTACTCCCACTCCTGAGGACTACCTATCCCTAGAGCTCACTGGCTAACAGTCTAGTCCATGTGTGAACTCCAAGTTTATTGAGATATCCTGCTTAAAACAAAAAACGAGGAGAGCTGAGATGACTCAGTGGTTAACAGTACTGGTTGCTCTTCCAGAAGACCTGAGTTGGACACACAACACCCATATGGTGGCTCATAACTACCTGATAGTTCCAATTCCAGGGACTCTGTTGTTATAACCTCTGAGAGCATCAGGCATATACATGGTACAGACATAAATGTAGGCAAAACATTCATATACATAAAATAAAATAAATAAAATAAATAAGTAGCGAGTGATTGAGGAAAATACCCAATGTCTGGCTTCCACAGGCACACAATTCAAGTACACAAACACATATATCACATGAAAAGGACAAGGATTGCTGGGGTGTAAGTCCTGTCTCTCACTACAATAGAGTGGGAGCAACTCAGATGTGACTCTATTGATACCCATTGGAGAAACATATGAACAAACCAAGGACCTGTGTTCCCAGTGGCCGGAGGCAGCACGCTGCTGAATACATGTACATTTCTGTGGAAGATCAGAAGAGCCTTCTCCAATGGGAAAAAGCCATGAAAACTTCAGCCTTACACAGCTTGTCTGAACATTAGCCATAGCTAGCAGACTTGTGGCTGACTCACAACTTAGGACAATATCAGTTCCTCCTCTCTGCTCATCTACAAGGAGGGGTTTGGTAGTAAATGTTCCTGTCACAGGTTACTGTAGTGTCTGATGTCATCTTGACAATGGTCAAGTAAGCAGGAAGCATCACTGTCCCAGTCTCATCCCTGAGTGTCCTCACACAGGGAGCCCTGTACAAAGCTGTAAGGCTCAGTGACAAGCTACCTTTATGGGCTGTGCTTATTCTTCCTAAGGTACTCTGTCGCAGAATAAGAAGGTGACACAATTTCTCCAGACTGTATTTCCACAGAAGTGTCCCACCAATCACATTGCTTGAAAGTTCACCCTTTCCCAGTGTAGAAAAAAGTAAAGCATATGGGCTGGACATGGCTAAGCAGGTAAAAAATGCTTGCTGTGTAAGTATGCTAATGAGAGTTTGACCTCTAGCATACAAACGAAAACACCCAGGTTCAATTCCTAGCCCCCACATGGTGGCTCACAATCACCTATAACTGCAGCTTCAGAGGATCTGATGTCCTCTTTTGGTTCACACACAATACACAAGACATACAGACCAAGACCAGAAAGGCAAAACACCCAAACCCATAAAATAAAATAAATTAAAAAATAAAGTCAGATGTGGTACACATCTGTAATCCTAGCACTCCTACAGTGAGACAAGAGGTTGAGACAGGAGGCTCATCTAGAGACTTACAGATAGGCTAGCCCAGAGCATAAAACAGGCAGAAACAAGAGACCCTGACCTAAAGGGGTCCTCAGACTTCTACATGTGCACTGTGGTATGCACACTCATTTACACAGACACACATGCACACACGAGCGTGCAAAGTCTAGACTTCTTTGTGACCAGGAACAGAAATTTCAGTGGGATGGATATGATACAAGGGACTTATTAGACTGACATTATATCTTGACAGCATGACAGGAGGTTGAATATCTTCTAAGCCCATCTTCTGTGGATTAGCAATAGCACAGTCATCTTGACCAAATGCAAAAAAAAAAAAAAAAAAACAAAAAAACAAAACAAAACAAAACAGAGGATGATATCACATAGACACTTACTTTGCAGTAGTTTCTTCATCATATTTGGTTTTCAGGTCAAATAATTCTGTTCGAGTTTTTTCCAGGGCTAAAAGGCAAGGACAGAAACCATGATGTAAGATACCAATTGTGTCTGTTTTCAGACAGGGTCTATGTAGCCCAGGCTATCCTTGAGCTCATTATACAGCCAAAGATAACATTGACCGTCTGACCCACCTGCCTCTACCTACTCAGCATGGAGATTACAGATATGAGCCTGTTTTCCTTCATGATGGGGATCAAATCCAAGGATTTTTGAGTACTGGATAAGCACTCTACTGATGTAGCTATATCCCCACCTCTTTAGGCTGCTTTCAAAGATGGGGTTTCAAATTCTGGATCTCCCTGGGTATAATTCTCCAGTGATGAGATTACAGGAGTGTGCCATTAAGCCAGTTAGAATACCAGCTGCTTAAAGTAAAAAGGGAAAAGTACACGAAGATGAGAGACATACAATGGATGGAGAAGAAAACTTCCCCTCACCCCACCTTATCTCTCCGAAGTACCTCCTTCAACAGAGAACCACCATCCAGTTTGCTGCAGACTTTCAGCTTTTAAATGGCTTTTATCATCAAAAATCATTTCTATATCAACTGCAAATACAGTTGCATATTATATTAATCACAGACCAAGTATACGATGAAGGTCACATATAATTATATTGGAGGTAGAAAGTTCCTATCATCTAGGCGCTTTATCGTCTTAGTGTAACACATGACTTGTGAGCCTACAGTGACTCTGGCATGCTACCAGCTGGGTAAAAACATGCATATGGTAACTGACCATGACTATAAACAGCTCTGCTACTAGCTTATAAGACTTCAAAAGGTTTAGTGTATGTGTGCTCATATCTCTGTGTGCGCATGTGTATGTGTTATAAACTTCAGTCTTCTTCTGACGCCACCCACCTTGCAGTTTTTGGAGCAGGGTCTCCCACTGACCTGGAACTCACCAAGTGGGAAAGATTGGCAGATTAGTGAGCTCAGGGACCAACCTGTCTTCACCTTGCTAGGTTTGGGATTATAAGCATGGTCTACCATAGATGGCTTTTTACATGGGCTCTAGAGGTTGAATTCAGATCCTTATGTTTGTGTGCTATGGATCTGAGCAAACTCCTCAGCTCCTATTATACTTTCAATTGTTATTTAATACATACCTCTATTTACTTTATTATGGGCTGGAGAAATGGTTCAGAGGTTAAGCTCTTGCAGAGGACTCACGCTTGGCTCCCAGCACCCATGCTGTATAACTGTCTATAACCCCAAAGGGATCAATGCTTCTGCAGCCATCTGCAACTCATATGTATGTACACATGCACAAACCCACACAGACCCAAAGTTTATTTTAAAAGAGTGTGCTCTGTGGTAGGGGCAGAAACCTCATCTATGGACTGTCAACTTCATTTACTGGCCGAACTGAAGAGCAAGGCATAGTGGTGCATGCCTGTTATCTCAGCACTGAGGAGGCAGAAGCAGGAGGGTCATGAGGCCCAGGCTAGCCTGGGTTACATGAAGATCTTAATAGCTCCATAAATGGGATGGTTACGAGTATTTTCTGAGGCCCATCTTTTTCCTTAGTGGTCTAGGATGGAAGTCTCTCCATGTCAGGTCACAGGCAGACCAATCAGTTTTCCTTTTAACACACTCAGAAGTAAGGTGGTTGGTAAAGAACTGAGCATGCTTGCCCTTACATAACACCCAGCCAGCCTCAAGAGGCAACTCTCCCATTCACATCCACACAGCGCCTGTGACCATGCTCCTACATCCTCAGCAACAACGGTATTATCTGCTTCAAAAGACGCTGACAGCATGATAGGCAAAACTATCTTTCACTGATTTATCTGCAAATCCCTGACTGTTAAAAACTGTCAGCTCTTTCCCTTATGATCCACACTGCTTCTCAAAGCTTCCTGCTACTTCACTTACTGTTCTGCTGGACTGTTTCTTCATTTTCCAGAATTTTTAAGTGATATATCATGTGTGTAGACATATGTATATACATACATGCATATATAAGGTGAAGAATGAACCAAAGCTTTTGTGCATACTAGGCAGGTGCTCTACAATTAACTCACACTTGGAGCCCCTCAATGGAAGATTCTAGGCAGGTGCTCTACCACTGAGCAGGCTCCCAGTCCCTTACTGATGGTATTATAAGCAAAAGCTCCTTTGCAGAGCTACATCAGTAGCTTGGTGTTTGCAGTTTTTGGACATTTATTCATTTGACTGTTAAACTGGTTGTGACTATTTTTTGTCCCTGTAACATTTGTGTTCTAAGTTGGATCATGATGTCTTCTCATTTTTCTCCCCACATTTAAAGATACCATGCTGCTTCCTTCTCAGAAAAGGAAACAAAAAAAGAAAGGCAAACTTTGGTATGACCTTTTTTGGTATCTTTTAGAATTTAAAGGTTCTGCTATAACAGTTCTTAACTTCATTTCGGGTAGAACTAAGTCCCCTCACCCTCATTATTGTTCCAAATGAGATGACAGTTCTTGACAGTTTGGTGATTTAGAAGTGTTTGTTGGAAAGAAGAACAGGAAGGATGGCTGGCACAGGGAGGGAAAAGGCAGGAGAGCCACCCACGTCCACATTAGCAACTCAATGCAGTGACTAATGCAGTCAGGTAGAGCAACCTGGGATTCAGGCTTCAGTTATGTGGGCTCAAGATTCCTAGCTGCAGGATCCCCAGGAGCAACAAGTAGTAGAGGGGCTAGAAACAGGCTAGGAGACTGGCCATGCTTGCCCAGCCTACTTCCATCTTCCACATGTGTCTTCAAATAGGATGGAGAGCATCGAACCTGTTTGCAAAGTCTGGAGTTTGTGCTCGGCTTCCTCCAGCTTTGAGGTGGTGGACATCTGGGTCTCTTGCAGTTTTCTGGGAAAAGAGAGAGAGAGAGAAAATGAACCCAAATTGGTCATCTTGTTTTGACTACTGAGATAGGCTGTGTGCCCTGAGCCCCACTGCTCAGCACTCTTCTCAGGGAGGCCCTGCCTCGCCTCCTAGGACAGCTTGAGTCTCTGCATCTCACCTTTGTGAATGTACATTATACAACGTGGAGTGTGTGCACCTTGCAGGACCTGACATGTGTGGCAGGTTCTCCTATATGAAACTTGTTCTGAGATAGCAGATATTAAAAAGAAATCAAATAGCATCATCACACACTCATTGTTTTCCTAAGTCGGGAAGAAGAATGATACATTTACATTCTGCTGATGCAGAAAAGGAATCTGTTGGCATAAAGGATGTCCTAAACAGATGTGACAGCTGTCCCTTCCTCTAAAGTGGAGCACAAATGCTACCACAGTGGGTGGGGGTGGGGGAATTCTGAATATCTGAGAGTAGTTTACTATTCCCATGGT
Organism: Microtus oregoni; assembly: GCF_018167655.1. NCBI lineage: Eukaryota > Metazoa > Chordata > Mammalia > Rodentia > Cricetidae > Microtus > Microtus oregoni. Next base: position 7,591,634 of record NW_024543062.1, on the reverse strand, counting down.
CTCCAAATGCTGTCCCAGTCAAGAGACAACATGCTTTCCTCTGTGTCTGCAGCAAAAAAAAAAAAAAAAAAAAAAAAATCTAAAAACAAGTTCATCATTTTTATATCCTATGAATTTAATATATGCTCAACACAATAAACGGGGGGTACAAAATAGGAGAAATGATGGCTTAAAAAATAGTCAAATCTCTGTCACCTCTAAAAAAGCTTTGCCAATACTTCCCATGTGTGTCTATTATAAAATGGGAGGACCCTTAGCCAGGCGGTGGTGGTACACGCCTTTAATGCTACCACTCAGGAGGCAGAGGCAGTGGATCTCTGTGAGTTCGAGGTCAGCCTGGTCTACCTAGTGAGTTCCAGGACATGCTCAAAGCTACAGAGAAACCCTGTCTCAGAAGACAAAAAAAAAGGGGGGGGGGGACTCATTATAAATTATAAAACTGCAGAGGACCAGAGTTCATTTTCCAGTGCCCACATCAGGTGGCTACCGAGTGCATGTGATTAATTCCAGGTTTTTTTTCTGGCCTCTTCCAGCCCCTGTAGGTACCTGGACACACACTGACACATATTCATACATATACACATAATTAAAAGCAAGTCTTAAGAAAATCCCACTTTAAAAATTATATGATCTACCTCCATATCCGAGGATAAAAAAAAAATTATATGATCAAGTATGTGTGTGTGCCCATGTGTGCAAGCTAGAGGCCAATGCCTGTATCTTCTTCAACTGTCTCTTGACTTATTTTTGAGACAGTGTTACTCACTGAACCCTGATCTCAATCCAGTTGCCTTAGCAATCAATCTACCTGTTTCACACCCCAGTTCTGGAATTACAGTTGTGTTGCAGTACCTGGCTTTTTTACATGGGTACTGAAAATTTGAACTCAGGCCCTCAAGCTTTTGTAGCAAGAATTTACCAACTGAGCCACCTCTCCAGGCCCCAAGGCCTTTTGTTTGTTTTTGTTTTGTATTTTGAGGCAGAGTCTCTCACCTAGGCCCTGGCTGTTCTGGAACTCACTATGTAGACCAGACTAGCCTCCAAATCGCAAAGATCCACCTGCCTCTGCCTCCCAAATGCTGGGATTGAAGATGGTACCCCCAATTAAAAAAAAATACCAAACACTACAAGAGGATAAAAAGTACAGTCTTTCTTAATTCTTTTACTCCTCAAAGTTCCCTTGTCCCTTTCTACAATGCAACAGTATAATAAGTAACTACAGGCACACAAACTACATAAAAGGCATGTGAACTAATACACAATCCACTAACACAACAGACTGACAAGTCTTATGCTGCTGAATAATGTAGCATACAGTAACATGTAACAGTATGTATGAACTAAATTAAAATGTAACAAAGATATATAGTGCAATATAAGTTCCTTTCCCCCACTTACTTTTATGGAGGGGAGGGTTGAGAAGGGACTCCCTTTAGCTAAGGCTGGCCTTCAACTCTAGAACTCTCTGCTTCAGCCTCTTGTGTATTGGATCATGAGACATGAAACTACCCTTTCTTTTACTTGTGTGCTTGGCAGTCTGCCTTTCCCTTCATCACCAGTTTGGAAGTGTTCTGCTTCAGCATATATTGCTACCCCTCATTCTCAGTAGCAAACAGAACCAAAATGCCACAGATACCTAAGACTGTTTAGTTTCTTCCTGCTAAAATTTCGTCAACTATGTTTTTGGCTAACTTGGAGAGTGAATCTGTTGGAAAAAATTCTAACAGAGTAATTTTAATGGTCACAAGCTTTATGTAATTGTTTTTGGTTTTGGATAGATATTGAGAACTTCCCAATTAAAATCCTCTAATTTAAACTCCTGCCAATGTGTTTTTGTAAACGCTGCCAACACTGGATAAAATCAAACTCAATATTTATTGCTGTCTCTTTGTATGCTCAAATATCAACTTTGCCCACTTTTAGAAGGTTGTTACTAGTTTTGTTTGTTTGTTTATTGAGATTGGGTCCCAGGTAGCCAAGGCTGGCCATGAACTCCCAATCTTTTTGCCTACACCTCTTCAGTGATGGGATTACTGGCATGTACCATCATGTATGGCAAGTAGAACTGATCATTTCCTTCCATTAATCTGTAAGAGCTCTGAGTATATGCAGAAGAGCTTGGGGTTGGTGGCCAAGAGCTCTTGCTACTCTTTTTAAAAAGACCGGGGTTTGGTTCTCATCACCCATATGAGGCAGCTCATCACTGTCTTAACTCCAGTTCTAGGGGATCTGGTGCCCATTTCTGGCCTTCACAGGCACTGCATGCACATGGCGCACATAGATTCATATAGGCACACACACACACACACACACAAATGAAAGAATATATATGCACATGCACTCTCCCGTACCAATTCACATACAGATACACAGACACATAGTTAAAAATCAATAAATAAAAGTTCACCCATTATTTTATGCAGTATAAATATATTTTTCTCTCTTTGTTGATATCTTTAAAACTTTACTGTTATTGGTTTTTTAAATTTTGTTTTAAATATTGGATGGTTATATTGATATACTTTTTCAGATATTATTATAAAGAATTTTTTAACTTCAAAAATATTTAAAAATATGTATCAAAGTTCTCTTTTGATATATAATGAATTAATTACTACCTGCTGGGATTACAGACATAGTCACTATGCCTGGCTCCATATGATTTTTTCTACATGTAAAGAAAGGTAATAAAGGCAAAGTTTTGTTTTCATTCCTTTCCCTAAACATTATTTTCTTTTAATATAATCCATTCCTTTACCTAATTTGAATTCACCTGAACAGTACCACATTCCCATATCAGTTTATTTCCACACTTTCATAGTATATGAGGCTGAAGGGATGCATGCTATCAATTACACTATACATAACCTCTTTCTTTCTTTCTTCCTTTCTTTTTTGAGAATGGGTCTCATGCAGCTCAGGCTGGCCTCAAACTCATTATGGAGCTGAGGATAACCTTGAATTCCTGATTTTTTACCTCTCCAGTGCTGGGAGTAAAACTGATGTCAACATACTTGAGTAAGTGGTGCTAGGGATGGAATCTGGAATACTCTGCCAGTGAATGTATGGAACTTTAAATCCTGTGGTTTTCACTCTTATCTTGCCGTATTGTTTGCTCAGGCTGTTGTGAATTTTACTGAATTATAGTTTCCATGACTAAGAAGAGTTATGGTTAGAGATGGCCCATATCCCTGTATCCAGTTTTCATGGTAAGAAGTGAGGGGTTTAGAGTGCTGTATTTTCCTGCACAATCAAGCATTGCCCATGCTTTTTTGTATGCTTATTTTTGATAAATCATCTCATACTGTAGCTCAACCATACTTGAAATTCATGCTATAGCCCAGGTTAGCCTCTAACTTGTGGGTGAATCTCCTATCTCTACCTCTACACTGCTGGTTATAAGCATGTACCACCATACTGGCCATTTTCCTTCTTTAAAAATTATTTTAATTATTATTCTGAAGTATGTTGCCCATGTGGAGGTCAGAGGACAACTTTCTGGACTTGGTTCTCTTTCCACTTTTTTTGGGGGGGAAGGGGAGACGGGGTCTCTGGCCTAAAACTCATTATGTAGACCAGGCTGGCCTCAAATTCACATAAATCTGCCTACATCTATCTCCTGAAAGCTGAGATTAAAGGCATGTGCCACCATGCCTGATCCTATTTTCCTTATATTTGTTCATTTTTACTTGTTTTTATTTAGATCAGGGTCTAACTATGTAGCCATCACTGATCTGGAACTGGTCTTAGACCAAGCTGGCCCCAAACTCAGAGGTCTGAGATCTGAATGCCTCTGCTCCCCAGGTTCTGGGACTAAAGGCATGCACCACCACACTTAGCTTTTCCTTCTTTATAAATGGAGCCAATGAAGTCAACATCACAGTATCCCTGAAGCTTCTGAGACATGGGAGGTGTCCTAGTTAGATTTAATTGTCAACTTGACACAGCCTAGAGTCATCTGAGAGAAAAACCTTGATTGTGAAATTGCCTAGATCAGATAGGCTGGTAGGCATTTTAGAGGTATGGAGTGTCTTAATCATTAATTAACGAAAGAGGGACCAGTCTGCTAAGGGTGGTACCATCCTTGGGCAGGTACTTCTGGAATGTGTAAGAAAGAAGTATTCCTCTATTGTTTCTGCTCCCTGTTCCTGCCCTGACTTCAAACAATGATGAATTGTGACCTAAAAGAAGAAACACATTCCTCTTCAAGTTGCTTTTGGTCATATTTTATCATAGTAACAGAAATGTAACCAGAATAAGTTTTTTTTGTTTTTCTTTCTTTTCTTTTCTTTCTTTCCTTCCTTCCTTCCCTCTCTTCCCTCCCTTCCTTCCTTTCTTTCTTTCTTTCTTTCTTTCTTTCTTTCATATTGGTGTTGGAGACTGAGCAAGGGCATCATGCAGTTAAGCATGAGCTTTATGAAGGAGCCTCAGCTTAGCTTTGATACCTGACATCTTTTTCTTTTGGTTTTCCAAGACAAGGTTTCTCTATATTAATAGGCCTGGCTGTCCTGGAACTTAGTAGACCAGGCTGCCTTGAACTTGCAGAGATCTGCCTGCCTATCTTGAGAGTCAAGCCCTAGGATTAAAGGCGTGCACCACCACTACCCAGGACATCTTTTATTTTTGCTTTATTTTGTTTTTGTAGACAAGGTCTTGCTATGTAGCCCCATGACATGTAGGTGTGTATGTCTTTCATGTCTTTAATTCTAGCACTCGCAGGCAGGCAGACTTCTGGGAGTTCGAGGCCATTCTGGTCTACCTATTGAGTTCCAGGCTAGCCAAGGTTACATAGTAGGACTTTGTCTCAAAACAAAAAGGAACACATGATTCTCGTACCTGAGACTCATGAATATTGGAATCATGTGTGTGCCACTGTACCTGGCTCCTGTGATCTTTTTGAGGTCACCCCATAGAACTCTGGTGAATTAACCATGAAATCAATGTTCAAAAGTAGAATAAAACACCATGCTGGGGCTGGGGATATGGCTAAATGGGTCAGTTGTTTGCCACACAAGTTTGAGGACCTGACCAATTGGTCTCCAGATTCAGTGAGAGACCTGTCTCAAAGAAAAAAGTGGAGAGTAAAGGAGGAAGACACCACACCTGACACTGACCTTTGGCCTCCACAATCACTCACACCTCACACCCCTAGTGAGTAAACCTAGCCACTTACTTGAAACGATAAATCTAATTAGTGCCTCCTGTTAAAATGTATGTGCATTTCCTCATGCTAGCGCTAAAATTTAACATCTTAATTTAACTAAAGAGTTTTTAAAAATCTGACTAACACAGTTGGAACTAACAAGCTCAAGAGTTCCCACAGCTTTTACAAAAAAAAAAATATCTGATTTTCATTAAATTGTTCCATTAGTGGAAAACTACTCATTTATGGAGAAAGTCTGGAATAAAATACGTCATTCGAAAGCTATAACTGTCATTAGTCAGGTGCAGCATGGGTGGGTACATTTTACTGATCCGGGCCGAGGGTCCCTCATCCAAAACGCGTGGACCACAACTGTGACAGACTTTTATTTAGAGATTTTAAAATTCTGGAATATTTATATAGATGGCACTGGGTGAAAGTGTCAAGTCTAGAGTGCTCTAAAAAGCCTGAACTTTTTGTTTCTTCTGGTGCTGGGATGGAAACCACAATCCTGCACATGCTAGGCATGGATTCTGAGTGATCTCAGTCCTGGGCATACTTAACTTTTTCAGTATTTACATGTCAAGAATATTTCAAAATTTTTGGATTAGAGATCTCAATTCCTTGCTTTATGAGGTACTGGTACAACAGAAAGAAGCAAAACAAAACAAAACAAAAGCTATTTTTTTACGTGACACATAAATATCAGATTCAATGACGGTAGATGGAGTTCAGGCTTTTTGCAGAGGGCACATGTTGGCAGAACCTGTCCTCTGTTGCCTCAGTTCAAGTACAGCTGTCATTTGTCAACTTGTGTTCAACTTATACAAGCCTTGTTCTCACTCTGCAGGTCTGAGAAACACTTGTGTTCCTGCTGCTGTCGTCATGGCCACCAGGAGAAAAGTGACACATTGCACTCAAGGGATTTTACAATGAAGAAGCAAGGATCGCTGTCATTTCTTCAACAAAACTTTCCAGCAGTGTTGAGGATGGAATCCAAGGCCTCACTCACAGTGGGGACTACAGGCAGGTGCTCTACCACTGAGTGACATCTAAGCCTTTCAAACAAAACTTTGCTTAGGAGCTTTGAGACTTTAGTCAACAACCTGGGCTGATTTCACATGTGCATTTTTCAAACTGTCATGTGACGTCAGGGTTAAAGGTGAAGTGTTTATTGGTGCTGTAGTGGTGATGGGAGCTGTGAGGCTGCACTCACCTCTCCTTTTCTGCAAAATCATTTTGCAACTTCTGTTCCTTCTCCAGAGCAATGGTCTCGGCCTGGCTCTTCAGAGTCTGCTCGTATTCTCGGATTTTCTCCTTAAGTGCTTTTATCGTAACCTCTGCAGAATGAAAGACCGAAAAACCAACGGTAAGGGAAGCGGTTCCTTATAGCTGGGTGAACCAGGCTTTTGTAACCTGCCGGGATCACTGTATTTTAAACTTGAGCTTGTCCACGTTGACACAAAATCAATGGTTATGAGTCCCTTTGGGGACCTTTTACTCCCTCAATGTGAAATTGAACTTGTAGTATTCAAGTTGGAGAGGATCAATGGGTTTTGCCAGGAAGGACTGTGGTGGTCCCTCCAGCACACTTAGAAAAGGGGGAAATCGATGATAAAACATATATTGTCTTACTGATGCATCCTTAAGTTGGTCCTCTCTACAGAGGGCAGACTAATAAAGTTTTGGTGTAGGTTTAAAGACTTTACTACAGAGGAAAGGGTGCAAACATTTGGAAGTAGAGTCAGACATAGCCCTCATCAGGCACCAAGGCAGCTTTGCTATTGTTTCTCATGAAATGGAAAATGCCAGGCACTGTGGCTGAATGCCATTTACTGTACTGGGGAAGGGAGAAACCACCATAGAATTTGGGTGTTGCCGTCTACTTGAGTTCATTTACACTCTCAGCATCTGGTACAGTATTTGAGGTAATAAATGGAAAAGCAGAAACTGACAGACCAGATAGGGCTTGTAGCCCTAGCTCTCTATAGTGCCACCTGTCAGGCATTATATATTTCGTGTGTTCCCATGAACACTCTCTGAAAACAAATTAGGAATGGAATGATGTTAGCATTTTGGGGGAGGCTGAGGTATTACTAGTTGAAGACTACTCTGAACTTCATAGTAAGTTTGAGGATAGACTTAAATGCAAGATGAGTTTGGAAGTCAGCATGGGCTACATGGTGAGTTTGAAGGCAGTCTGAGCTACAGAATGAATTTGAGGTTTAGCCAAGGCTGTTTACAGTGAATCTGATATCAGACTGGGCTATACACTGAGTTTGAGGCCAGCCTGAGATACATGGTAACTTTGAGGTTAAGCTGGGCTAGGTAAAATCATTGTCTCTAAGGTAGCAAAAAAGGCATGCCACTGGAGCTAAGAGTAAAAAGAACTAGATTTTCTCTAGGTATGTGTAACAAAGCAGGTGTGCACATAATCATCTGTCACCCAGGCACTGGGCATTTCAAAAGAAACAAATTTTACTGGCAACTGCTGCAGAAGGTTGCTGGGGGAGAGAAAAGTCTTGAAGAATCCCAGCTTTGCATGCCTAACAACTCCCTTCCACGCAGGACAATGCTGTCCCTTGTGGTCTCAAAGGTATCATATTCTCAGTAGAACCAGACTCAACTGGGATCTGATCCCCACATTTTCTGCATCCCACCATGAATTCAAGTTCCAGGCAGTGTGTGATCAAGGGTCCCTAAGAGAAGCCAGGGGCCAGCTGTCCTCACTCTCCAGGCCTGTCTGTCCTTGGAGCTCTTCCTACATCATTCCAGCCTCTTTATGGATCTTCCCACAGAGAGTGCCCCATCCCAAGTCTGTCTCCAACATTCTCTAAGGGAAAAAGAATGCTCTTCACAATCCTTGAGCTTTAGATTAGTTTTCTAAAGCTCACTAAATATCAGGGATGCAGAGGAGCCAGGCAGGTTGATGCCCCTCCCTTCCACCGAGGTCTTCATCTGTATCTCTAAAACAAAACCATGAAGACACATAGACACAAAAGAAACTTAGGAGTTGCTTTATAAATCTTGTGACTGCTGTTGAATAGCTTTTTTTTTTCTTCAACACAAGGAAGCCAGGAGTTTCTGGGGCATTTTGTATTGTTTGTTTTTATTTTTTATCAATGGAGAATTGAACTTAGGGCCTTGATGATGCAAGGCTGGTTAAACACCGAACCATACCCCCAATCCCTCACTGGAAGATTTACAACTATTAGCTATATACCCTCAGCTCTCTTTTTGCTTTTACTAAATTGCTCAGAGCAGCCTTAAACTCAACCTATAGCTTAGGCAGACTCTGAACTTTGGATCCTCTGACCTTGGCCTCCAGAGTAGCTGGATTTGCAGCTTACACCAGGCTAGGACATGGTTCTAGGATTTTGAACACACTTGGCTTTTAGGTTATAGAACAAATTTCTTTATGTTTGTTTGTTCCCTGTCAAGAAAAAGCATTTGTCTCTCCTGCCTTGTAATGTAAGGTAGTCCTGTCAAGAGCCTGTTTTCCCCCCTTTCTTTTCCAGGAGATCCATAATGAATGGATGAGGTTGACATGGGAAGAATGGTGTGTAAGCACACAACTTGCAAGGATGCGTCTTGTCTGGAGTCTTAATGGATCAGTAGCAGTTACTAAATGACTTACTGTGTATGACCCTTTGATCAGGAGTTGGCTGTCTGACAGGTGTCGCCCAGAGGCGACACATCAGTCTTTGAAAAGACAGATCCTATCACAAGATGATACAGGAGAAATTTTCAAAGAATCCTGATCCGGCCCAGACCAAGAGCAATAAAAAAATCCAATGTAGTTACTGCGGGAGGAAAAGTTTAGCTGTGGCATAGTTAGGCAGTGTCATTATCTTTGTTTAAGAGATTCGGCTGCTTGCCCCACCCTGGCTTCATAAGGAGGGTAACAATTACAGCCAGTCCCAACAGTATGAAGAAGGCAATTAAGGGGGGAAGGGGAAGAAAGCAAAGCCAGGCAGGATTTGCCACTGACCTTGATGTTTCACTTCGGCAAACTCCTTGTTGTATTCTTCTAGTGTTTCTCTAAGTTTCTGGTTCTCCGTTTCAATGTCATGTAGACGCTGCACTTTTATTTCCAGCTGTTGCCCGAGGTCCAGGGCTGGTACAGGATCTACACAATGGGAGAACACAGATCAGCATACTGCACCCAGATCCTCATCCAGGAAACACTACCACCAAGCTATGTTCTCAGGCCCTCACTGGTGGATTCTAGGCAAGTCCTCTTATGCTGACATACCCTTAGTTCTTTACTGGGGGGCAGCTAAGTAGGTGCTGTGCTTCTGAGCCAAACCAGTCCCTTACTGGCAATTCTAGGCCAGTATCCAAAAGTCACCTCCTGGAGACACTCTTGGGGCCTCAATTCTCCTTTCTCCTAGGTAGTTTAATAAAGAAGGAACTCAATACAAGATCCTTAATATGAAAAAATGTGGTGACGACAGGACTCATTGGTATTTGCCAACTCTTGTGCGGTTCTCTAAAAATTTTCATCCATTGGTCAGTGAAAAGAGAGGCGTGGGTGTACTGAGTAGGAGGAAGGGGCTCCAGGGATGTCTATCTTACTGCAGAGCCTTCTCTGGATGATACTACTCCATGGAACGGTGTCTCTGTTTAAATGTGTCTAGGAAGTTCATGGACTTGGAACTAAAGGCCATATAACACTTGTACAAACAGGACATTCTCTTGCAAGAGTCTCACAATGACATGGTATAGAAAAGTAGCACTAAAAATCAGTACAGAGGAAAGGCTGGCCCGAGTTCACCTGATTGGCTGGTAGGCCCAGAGAAAGCTGACCTAAGCTGGTTGACTCCAGGTGATCACTATTCTATACATGGAAACTCTTGGGTCTCTGTAAGGACATGACCCTTTATTTTCTTTTACTTTTTGAGACAGAGGTTTATATATACCATGCTGGCCTTGAACTTCAGATCCTCGATTTCATTTCTCAAATTCTAGCATTAGAGGCATGTAAAAACATGGTTATATCATGTGCTGCTGGATATCTAATCCAGTGCTTTGTGCATGTTGCAATTCGTGTGTGCTCTATCCCCTGAACTACATCTACAGCATGACATGGTCATTATTATTATTATTATTATTATTTTAAATTGTCATCCTCCTTTACTGATGATGGGTGTTAAGAACAGTCAGAGGTGTGCAGCTGATGGTTCTAAGACTGGAGACCCCTATAAAAGCACAACTGGAGGTGACCCAGCATTACCCCTGTGACAGGCACGCAGCCAGTCAGCTAGGAAGCCACCAATTCCCATTAGAATACAGAGAGCAGAAGAGCATCTGGGCCTGTCCTGTAATACCTTGTGAACAAAAGAACACACTGGGGCTGGGGAGATGGCTCAGTCTGTAAAGAGCTTGGTGTACAAGCATAAGGACCTGAGTCTGAGTCCCCAGCACCCACATAAAAAGTCAAGTGTGGCATTAGTGATCCTAATAGTGGGGTGGAGACAGATGGACCTCTCTAGCTCACTGCCAGCGAAGCTTGCAGAACTTCTGAACACCAGGTCAGCGGGAGACACCGGCTCCTGAGGAACAATACCTGAAGTTGACCTCTGGCTTCCACATGGATGTTCATTCACTCACACTTACACAAACTGGCCCCCCTGCCCCCAAAAGAATGATATCTGCCATGAGATTTACTCAGTATTAGATTATAGTCTACAGTTGGAAAAATCAGACATGCAATTTATAGGACTGGGTTTTGGCCTCTGGCTTTCCCACGAATTCTCAGCAGAAGACAGACAGACATTAAATGCTTTGGGTCAATTTGATCTTCATTTTCCTTCTGTCTAGGAGGCAATTACAACTCATCAGGGGAACACACCCTTTGGAATTCTGAGAGTAGAAGAATACCCAAGTCACAAGGCTTAGAAAGATTACTGAATCTATTTCTGGCAGGGGCGCCAGCCTCGCCTGGGGATGGTTATGGAGATTTAGTCTCATCTCAAGGAATGCTAAACACCACACATGGCAGATCAGTGAGGGTATATATTCAAGAGCTCACTTAATTTTCCAATGCCAGAGTCATTAATTTTTCAGACCACCCTTGGTTCCTGGAAGCAGGGCTGGCCCACCATGGCTCTGTGGATGCTGTTTCACCAGAGCCTGGCATTCTCTGAGATGTCTTTGTGTTCACAGAGTTTATCCACTTGTCATTAGGATGTGTGGAGCTAGAGTCTGCAGCCCCAGGGGAGCCCTGCACTGGGGCTTAATACCAACACTGTACATCATCTGAATCTGAGGCCTACTGGGCACTTATGTGGCCTATATACACAGTCCCTGCCTGTCTCCCTTTCTCATTCATGATTTTTCATTATTATTTCAATCAGCATTAAAATATTTATGTTATGTTAGATTGCCAGAGCTATTTTGGGAACATAGTTCTTCTAAGCAGGAGTGGCAATAACAAGAAAAATGAAATTCCTAGGGCATCCCAGGTGTTTTTTTTTTTTTTTTTTTGATTGCAGTATCTTCCCAGGAAACCTGGATTCCTCTTTGGCCTCTATGTCTTCAGGCTGGGAAAATGGCTTGAGAGAAATGAGTGATATGCCCACAGCCTCCTTTATATAGAAGGACAATTTGAACTTGATCCATGTCAGGGATGGAGAGGGGAAGGTGTTGTACTTGGAGAAAACTCTATGGATGTTCACTGATGTTGCCTTTTCTAGCACAACTGATAGTACCAATTTGACTTTTCAAGAACTAAGGTCGCATTTTAGACATGTGTGTATGTGGACATGTGGACAAGGTGTTAATGATGGGTATCTTCCTCAATCTTTCTCTTTTGTTGAGACAGTGTCTTTCATTTGACCTGGGTCAATTTGGTCTTCCTTCCTTCCTTCCTTCCTTCCTTCCCCTTCCTCCCTCCCTCCTTCCATCCTTCCTTCCTTTGTAGGCTAGGTTGGCTGGCCAGCAAGTTCCAGAAACCCACCAGTTTCCACCTCCCCAGCTCTGGGGAGTACAAACTCACAGGAGCTTTTTCATGGGTACTGGGGATGGAACTTGGATTCTCATGTTTGTCAAGCACTTTACTGTACTGACTGAGCTATCTCCTTGGGCTCCTCTGGGCCATTCCTATTTAAAGGCCAGGATCCAGTGTGTCTGTCTCTGAAGAAAAAATAGCTTTCATCTTGCCATTCAGCAGGAATCCAGTAACATATGCAGAGAACACACATGTTATGAAGCAAATCGTAACCAACAAAGACTTTAGACAAATTCTCAACATGCCCCGCTGTAAATGGAAGTTCTGGCACTCTTGTAATTATTCATCATGGCATCTATATTTAATTTAACAATATTAAAGTTAATGTAAAAGTAGCAAAACTGGCTACAGAATGGAAAAGGAACTCAACGTTCAAATAGTGTGATGCATTAGACTCCCAACTTTACGATGGTACACAGAATGACTAAAGGCCCACAGCATTGAAATATTGTTTTGGGATATGTAAAAGCCATTGGTAAAGTACCTCTTAGGCTTAATTTTTATTATGTGTATTAAAGGAATGGCTAATTACCACATGATGGTATAATAGCCCTAGCATGTTTGAGCTGGAGACTGAAACAATGAACTTCAGCAAGCCAAACCCCAACCTGCATGTTAAGCTGGGGAAATCATAGCTTTCTGTCTCGTTAAAGATTTCCAATGCCATTTAAACTCCATACAAGCATTGTTAGGTCTCAGGCTGTACGTCAGAAGCCTCTGATTTCAGCAGTTCAATTACGGAATTGTCTGAGGGAGGAGAAAGAACACACCCATAGACAGAAGAATAACATGCAAAGTTCTGTAAGCCACCTGCCTAGCCTCCATCCCAACATGCTTTACCACTATCCCCATCCACCCACCATGACAAACTCAAAAAACATTTTATGATTATCTGATAAGTTAATTCCTGAAGCATGCTCAGATGTAGTGTGCAGTTCGTTATGCAACGCAGGACTTAAACAGCATAATTATATAACAAACAACCCTATCACCTGGATTTATTCAGCACATTTTGCTAAGCGCAGTAACATTATCTCATTAATTCTAGTCATCCCTGCAGAAGCTGGGGGAGGGCAAGCTGTGATGTGTCAGGCGCTGGCATCTCCCCCAGAGACAGGGATGGGAAGGGAAGCTGGCTAGGCCAACAGGTATGCAAAATGCTAATTAAGAATGCTATTTCCTGAGCCAGCAGCCACCTCAATTATACTGTCTCTTCATGTACTAATTTAACAAGGGTTTCCTAAGTGGCTACATGATTTGGGAAAGGCCAGGGATGGGCACTGCAAGGGACACTGAGCCAAGTCAGCAAGAACCAGCCTCTCTGGAGAGGTAGCCCAGGTACATCAAATATCAAGAAAACAAAACAAAAAACCCAGTCAAGCTCACAGATGAGTGGAAGATGGGCTCCATATAAATGGAAAAGAGAAGCTTTGTTTAGTAAGAGGAGACAAAGATACTTGAGTAGTTGTCTTAATAGAGACACAAGAGGAATGAGGAGATCAGTGCTAGGCATGACTAGAACCATCTACCACCATCAAATTAATAGATAATGTTAATGATAAAGATACTAGGGTGGTTCTGGGTGCTGAAGGGACACATGATAAACAAGATTAACACCTAGCTCTCAAAGGCTTGCCAAAAGGATTAGAGGTATACATCCCAAAATACAGTAACCAAAAACTGACAGGACATGAGAAAAAAGAAAAAAAAATCCACAATCATGGGCACAAATTTCAAATCTCCATTCACATTTATTAATAACAGGTATAATTTCTTCCCATGGTGCTGGGGAAGGAACGCAGAGCCTTGAGAATGCAAGGCTAGGGCTCTACAGCTGAGACATGCCCACAACTCTTTATGGCTGGGACTCTATGCAGATGCTCTTCCACTGAGAAACCCAGCAAACAGTCAGTATGGATGCAAAAGCCTGAAGAACACAGACTACCAAGCACTCTGGTAGCCCCACACAGCTGCATAACAAGTGTTCCTTTCATATGTACGAGGAACATCCATCAATAACAAGCAGAGCTGCAAACAAGTCTTGATAAATTCAAAATAACAAATATCATCCAAAGTATATACTCTGGCCACAATGGAGTAAAAACATAACCTGGACCTCCACTTAAGAACATAAAAAAGGAGCAAATCAAACACAAAGTAAGCAGAAGTGAGCAAAGGAGATTGGGGAGCAATAAAACTGAAAAGGCAAAAAGAAAAAAAAATCAATACAAACAAAAGCAGGTTCTTAAAGAAAAAAAATCATTGAAATTGATTAGCTTCTAGCCAGACTGATCTAGAAAAAACCTTAGAATTTACAAATCCCAAGATCAGAAAATGAATGAAAGAATGGATATGACAATTCTCTCTTCTCTCTCTCTCTCTCTCTCTCTCATCAGGGTCTCACTAGAATTTACAAATCCCAAGATCAGAAAATGAATGAAAGAATGGACATGATAATATTCTCTCTCTCTCTCTCTCTCTCTCTCTCTCTCTCTCTCTCTCTCTCTCTCATCAGGGTCTCACTATAGACCTGGCTGGCATGGAAATCAGTATTTAGACCAGGCTGGTCTCAACTGCTCAGAGACCTGCCTGCCTGTGCTTCCTGGACTGCTCGGATTTGAGGCATGCACCACCACGATTGGCCCATCCTACAGATCTTAAAATGTCAGAATACGCCTTTAGTGCCAACACTGAGAGTCAGAGGCAGGTGGAGCTCTGTGAATGAATTTGAGGCTAGCCTAGTCTATATAAGTTGTTCTAGGCCAACAAGGGATATATAGTAACTCTGTCTTTAAAAAAAAAAGATAATAAATATACTATGATTAAAATCATGCGAATAATTTTGGTATTTTAGATGGAGCAGATCATTCCTTACAAAGCCAGGTGTGGTGGCTCATGCCTGTAATTCTAGCAGTCTGGAAGGCACAGATAGACAGATCTACGTAAGTTCGAGGCCAGACGAGTCAATATGATGACAAATTGTTTCAAAAACGCCAAATTGGGAAGACAGCTCAGTGGGTAAAGTGCCTGCCATACAAGCATGAGGACCTGAGTTCTGATTCCCAGCCCATGGCAATGCCAGGTCTAGTTGCCAATGAGGACAGAAGCACCCCTGGGGGCTTGCTGGTCAGTCACCTTAGCCTACTTGGAGAGTCCAAATGCCAAGAGAGAAAGACCCTGCCTTAAAAAACAAGATAGCTCTCAGTTGGTAGAGTACCTGCCTAGCATACATGAAGTTCTAGGTTTGATCCCACACAAACCAGGCCTGGAGCCACACACCTGTACTCAGGAGGCAGAGACAGGAAGATCAGAAATTCAAGGCCATCCTCAGCTATAAAGTGAGTCTCTGAGGTCAGCTTGAAGATACATTAAGATCTCTGGCCAATGCTCTGTTCGGATGGGTGTGGCTACGGAGCCAAGAGTAGCCAGCAAGATGCAGTAGGCAGGGTGAACCCAGGGAGTAAGGGATCACTGGACCGTGGATGAGGGAGGTAGTGGCAGGGGTGATAGGAAGGGCATAAGTGAGGGTCAACTTCTGGGGGTGTGCTTATTAGGTGTGAGGAAAGACGAGAATCCTGGACGACATATGCAAGAAGACCAATGCTGAGTTTCAGAAGTCACCTAGTTTGTGCTGAGAAGGCAGAGGAAGAACCAGGGCGCCAGTGTAATCAGGTGGAGTGGTGACTTAACAGCGCGGACCCCAGGAACATCTGTTTCTGTGGAGATGGTGCCATAATGCAAGACAATGTTGGGGTCATTTATCCACTCTGGTCAAGCCACTCGCCCCGGCCCTCCAGGACTTTAATATAAACATTTTATTTGCGAGTCTCTGATTACTACCCAAGAAGCTGGCATGCTCCAATAAAGTGAAGTAGTGTCAAACAAAGAGTTCCCAGAATTACTGAGGGCACACTGATGGGCTTCACTGAAGCTGCCAAGATGACAAGTCTGTTTCAGATCTGGCTAGGACTGTTTATGCCAGGGAAGATTTGGAGGTAGTTGGGCTTGTGGCAAACAGATCTACCTCATACTGTGAGGGCTTAGAAGCCCATCTTAAACCCTGGGCCCATGTTTGCACAGACAGTTCTGCAGGCAGCATAGGGCTGTCCCCTGCCACCAGTATCAGGATGAATGTGTTCCTTGTGAGCAACGTCCCAGCAATGACATCACATAGAGGCAGACTCTACTTTTTGCCAGGACACTCTGGACTAATGTAATCATACGATTACATAATTAACCCAGCTGTCTCATTAAGAAAATCAACTGGAATTCAAGGCATAATTAGTTATATGACAATTAGCATGCTGATGAGCAACCGACAAAAAGCTGTCTAGATACCCAGCATGCCAGGACCACCCCAGTCATGGCCGGGCTGGGGGTGGAGGGATGGGGAGAAATGGATGGGACCAGACCAGATACCCCTGTGTGCAAGCACACCAAGGATTCCCTGGATCAGTTCAGTTCTCAAAGCACCAGTACAGCCAAGGTTTGGGGTAGGCAGGACCAAGAATGAGGATAGCATGCCAAAGCTTCTGGCACGGACATAGGCATCCACCTTGTAACTTTCACTTCTTGAAAGTGATTATAGCTGGGTGTTGTGGATATGGCTCCATTGGGAGACCCCTTGCCTAGCATGCATGAAGTCCTGGGCTCTACAATTCACTCAACCACACATAAACAGGATATGGTGGCATGCACCTGCAATCCCAGAACTCAGAAGGTAGAAGCCAGAGCAAGGGGCTATCCTTGGTATACAGTGACGCAGAGGTCAGCATGGACTCTGTAAAACTAAAAATAAAAACTAAGAGTTTGTAGTTGATTGATCACTGCAACAGCATGTAACAAGGCACTGAGATAAAAGATATGCCAAGTTTTACTGGTGTCCTGGTCATGGAGGGTGGAAAAAAAAGTTGTCTCCTGTCTGGTTTCTAATTCCTCCAGTGTGAAGGATAATTGCCTCTTTGCTTCTTGTATCTTGAAGCAGCTTTAGGACCAGCTCCAGGCCAAGGAGCCACAGGCAGCTGAGTGCCTGCCTGTAACCCAAGCTACACTGCTCTTCAGATGTCCCTGTTCTCTTTTTGTCTTGGTTTGGTGCCTCAGGTTGTTTCTTAGTAATATGAATCAAAATGTCCCAGGAGGACAGACAGGACACCTGTGAGGGAGATCTTGTAGGTCTCAGGCCACTACAGTCACACTACAAGAGTCGGGGGCACTGGCCCTAGTTTGCCAACATCAGGAGACCTAGAATACCTGAGCTAGACTATCCCTCTGGAATCGGACTAGAGGCAACCATATTTTTCCAGCCTCGAAGGCTAGCACACCAATGACATAGTGGTTGGAAAACCAAGAGGCACTTCTATATGACACATCAGACCCTGTCAGCTTTCCTTAGGAGTCATTATGGTCAACAGAGAAGAAGGAAAAATGGAAAGAAAGTTTCTAATTTTGTCTGTGACATGTCCTCACCAGAAAGTAACAGCACAAAGGACTAGCTGGCCATTTCACCCCTGTGGAGGGACATTAAAAGGCAGACCTCAAGCTGAGGCTATAGCTCTGCTTATAGTGTATTTGCCTAATATGCTTGGTGCTCTGGATTCAGTGCCCAGCCTTGCACCACATAAATGGGCATGATGGTGCACACCTGTAATCCCAACACTTAGGAGGTAGAGGTTGAAGGAGCAGGAGTTCAAGGTCATCAATAGCTAATGACTTTGAGGTCAACCTGGGGCTACTGAGACCTTGTAATTGTTGTATTGTTAAACAACAATAAAAGGTTGTGTACCATTTGTGCCAACTTTATATAAAGTTCTGGGAATAGAATAACCCACAAATGAGCTATTTCTAGGAAGATCTCACTTATCACTTCAGAAAACCCATGTCATATTGTGATGGTTAATTTTCACTGTCAATAATTTAACTGGATTTAGAATCACCATGAAAATACATCTCTGGATTTGACTATGAAGGTGTTTGTAGAAAGATTTAATTGAGGAGTGAAGACTTATTTTCTGGTTGGGGTCCTGGACTGAGGAAAGGAAAGTGAGCTGAGAACCAGCATTCAACTCTTGGCTTCCTGACTGTGGATGGAATATGACCAGCGCCTCGTGCTCCTGCTGCATTTCTCCTCTTGATGTATCTCCTAAAACCATGAGCCAAAACAAACCCTTTCTCCCTTAAGCTGCTTTTGTCACAGCAATAAGAAAAGCAACCACCACACCAAAACTACAGTCCCGTTTCCTAGGACAATCAAAGAAACCGAGGCAGTTCTTATAATGTGGACTGGAGCCCTGATTCATGAGGTGATGAATATTTTATAGTGCTGGTAATGTATCTTTGCCTTCTAAGTGCTGGGATTAAAGGCACACACCACTATCACAAAACTGATAACCAGGTGTGGTGACACAGGTCTGTAAACCCAGTGCTTGGAAGGATTGGGCAGGATTCAGAGTTTCAGGACAGCCTGGGCCATGTAGTGAGTATGAGGACAGCCTTATTCTTTCAGATTTTATCTCAACACACACACACACCTCCCCAAAATTACTGCATCAAGAACTTTCCAGAGCAGACAGCCGATCATGTTTTAGTTTTATGAGTACTTTACAAGTAGGCAGCTAACTGTGCTCTTATCTGTGATGCACTGGTAAGGGCAACTCTTAGTTGATTGGGGAGAGTCTTCTGTTTTGTGTTAATTTCATTGGTTAAATAAAGAGACTGCCTCAGCCCTTTAATAGGTCAGAAAATTAGGTAGGCGGAGTAAACAGAACAGAATGCTGGGAGAAAGAAGCTGAGTCAGGGAGTCGCCATGATTCTCCCACTCCAGACAGACGCAGGTTAAGATCTTTCCTGGTAAGCTAGCTCATGGGCTACACAGATTATTAGAAATGGGTTAGATCAATATGTAAGAGCTAGCCAATAAGAGGTTGGAACTAATGGGCCAAGCAATGCTTAAAAGAATACAGTTTCCGTGTAATTATTTTGGGTATAAAGCTAGCCGTGCGGGTGGCCGGGCGCCAGGAACGTGGCCCGCCGCTCCTATTACAACACTTAGTCAGAGTTACTTTCGCTGTGATAAAATACTATGATCAAAGCAACTTGGGAGGAAAGGATTTATTTGGTTTATATGCCCACATCACTGTTAATCAATGAGGAACTCAGGACAGGAACTCAAAGAGAGCAGGAACTTGGAGGCAGGACCTATTGCAGAGGTCATGGAAGTTTGCTGCTTATCGGCTTGTTCTCCGTGATTCCTCAGGCTGCATTCTTAGAGAACCCAGGACTACCAGTCCAGGGGGTAGCTCCACACACAATGGGCTAGACCCTTCCCCATCTTAAGAAAATGTTTTACAGGCTTGCCTACAGCTCAACTTTAAGGAAGCATTTTCTCAGCTGAGACTCCCTCCCCTGATGATTCTAGCTCATGTCAAGCTGACATAAACTAGACAGCACAACAACTGAGAAAGTTAGACTGCAAGTGATTGTTCTGCTGATTTATGTATGTTGTCCTCTTCTAACCATGAAAACAAATACATTATCACAGAATGAAAATCTGAAGAAAGTCACCCACTCAAGGTTAATGACTGGCAGATTATGCATGCCAACAGGAAAATTCCTTCTATGCAGAGCCTTCAAAAGGAGGCCATTCTGTAATATTCAAGCTATGAGAGAGCGTCACCCTTTAAAAGTATCGTCAGTTAGAGATACAAGCTGCTTTACTCAAATTGTAATTGTGAAATATTTTTTCTACTGACCAAAGTGTGTGTGCAGTGTTGGGGGAGTGGGATGAAAGAAAGGAATTGAGTCTTTTGGTGTTCTTCATTCAGGCTTCTTGATGTAATAGACTGCCAGGAGGTGCTGGCAGAATTGAAGTGTCTTGAACAGCATGTCTTAGACTGTGCTTTTTCCGCTGGAAAGTTGTTGGCATCAAGAAACCATCCAAAACTCTGCCCTTGTCCACAGTCATGGACCCAAATACAGAGAGATGACAGCCTCAAGAATAGGAAAACTGAAGCAGAGGGGAGCCTCACTGGGGGAATCCTATCAGGTCACAAAGTTGGCAAATGGTCATGACACTTGTACTCATGAGGTGAATTGTTAGAGAATGGATATAAATCTCAATGAGAAGTGCGTGGAATTAAAAAAAAAAAGTAGCCAAGCATGGTGAGGCATGCTCAGAATCTTAGCACTAGCTGAGGCTGGAGTATCAGATATATAAGGCCAGTGCTGGCTGCACACCAAGTGTTAGGCTATCCTGGGCCACATTAAACCCTGTTTCAAAAAAAAAAAAAATAAATGAATGGAGACAAGGATAACAGTTCAGCAGGTAAATGTATTTGCTGATAAGCCTGATGATACAAGTTTGATCCCCAGGACTCACATAATGGAATGAGAAAATCACCTTCTAAAGGTTCTAATTCCTATATATGTGATATGGCACAAACATGCAAGCACACCCACATAATAAAAAATTATAAAATAACTAATGAATTACTAAAAAACTAAACTGGAGCCACAGAAGTGACTGAGTAAAACGCCTTCTTATGGAAGTCTAAGGCTTTGACTTCTTAAGTGTGTTGGTAGCACACACTTATAATCCCAACACTAGAGAGGCTGAGACTGGAGAATTATAGGTTCCAGGAGGGTGACAGAGTAAAAACCCAACTCAAGCAAATCATACCTGAGCTGGACCCAATGGTTCATGCTTTTATTTTTTTGGATTTTCAAGACAGGGTTTCTCTGTGGCTTTGGAGCCTGTCCTGGAACTAGCTCTTGTAGACCAGGCTGGTCTCGAACTCACAGAGATCCGCCTACCTCTGCCTCCCGAGTGCTGGGATTAAAGGCGTGCGCCACCACCGCCCAGCTTGGTTCATGTTTTTAATCCTAGCACTGTGAAGGCAGAGGCAGGTAGATCTTAAAAGAATAATTTAAAAAAAATCTGTCACTAAGGAAAGATTAGGCCATTATTATTTTAACTGCTGGGATAATGACCAATAACTCAAGGTTATTTTGCAATAAAGGTCTAGTCAGTATCTTTAACATGTTGGGATTTTTGATAGTTGATTGTTTTTGTTTTTTGGAGACAGGATCTGTGCTGGCTGGTCTTATGTCAATTTGACACAAGCTAGCATCATCAGAAAGGAAGGAACCCCAATTGGAAAAAATGTCTCCGTAAGATCCAGCTGTAGGGCATTTTCTTAATTAGTGGTTGATGGGAGAGGACCCAGCCTATTGTGGGTGGGTCATCCCTGGTCCTGGGTTCTATAAGAAAGCAGGCTGAGCAAACCATGTAAAATAAGCCAGTAAGCAGCACCCGTCCATGGCCTCTGCATCAGCTCCTGACCTGTCTGAGATCCTGTTCTGACCCCCTTTGGTAATAACAGCAATGTAGAAGTTTAAACTGAATAAACCTGTTCCTCCACAATGTGCTTTTTGGTCATGGTGTTTCGCTGCAGCAATAGAAACCCTAACTAAGACAAGGTCTCTTTAGAATTATTTTTTTATTTGTGTGTGTGTGTGTGTGTGTGTGTGTGCGCGCGCGCGCGCGCCTGTGAAAGTCAAAAAGTTATCTGATCCCTGGAGCTGGAGTTACAGACAGTTGTGAGCCACCTAACATGGGCGCTAGGAACTCGGGTCCTGCAAGAGCAATACTACTCTCACTTAACTGATGAATAGATGCAGGGTCTGGTGTATTTATGAATTTCTTGACCCTTCCAAGTGCTGGGATTATAGGTGTGTACCACCACACTTTGCTTTGTGGGGGTAGGGGGGTGAACATGAGGGATGAAAGAAGTCAAAGCTGGCAGAGTCTTTCTCCTTCACTCCTAGTCCACGAAGTGGCTAGAAGTCGGGGCAGGTGAATAGGCAGGGTATAAGGAGATCCTGGCTGGGATGCAGGCAGGAGAGCTGTTCAACCAAATGCATGTGCTAGGCATTAAAGCCACAGGATGGAAAACTTGCCAAGCACATGTGCTGGACCCCAAATGGAAAGGCTGTCTCAATACCTTTGCAGCCATGAAAATCTTTATAGACTGACATAAAAGCTAAATGAAAATTCAGAGAGCTATTAAACCTGTCCATAGCAGTGACAAGACAATCTGTTCTGGAGCAGTAGATGCTGTCTGATACTTTAGATACTCTAGGGAGTTCATTCCCATGGGTGGTGTCAACCACAGGAGCAAGGTATAAATTTGATTGAAGAAAGCTACAGACCAAGGAAACCTTAAGTACATACTGTGTTTAGTTTACCCCGCACAGTTTTATGTCATTCATATTGCCCTATAGTGAAACTCTTACAGAGGTGAGGATAACCTTAAATTCTGAGCATCCTGCTTCCACAACCCTAGTGCTGGGATTATAGCACCACCCATCTGACTTCAGAAAGCACTTTGAAGAAATGATTTGATACATCCACTTGTACATCCACTGGCTAAATATTTACCAAATTTCTACTACTTGGTAGACACTGGGGTAGATGCCTGGGAAATGATTAGGAACAGGGCCATGTTGTTTGAGTGTCCCTTCCAAAAGAACCCAGTTAGCAAGTATAGTCAAGCATCTATGAGGATAAATTCCGAGAAATGTTTACTGGATTCTGTCATTTCTGAAGAAATATTACAGAAGCAAAAACAGGGAGGAAATCACTAGGTGACAGTCTTATAATACCACTGTTACTGTATATGTGTTCCCTTGTTGACTAAAACATTGTTATGCAGCATGCAACCATAGTTACAATGGCAGTGAGATGCCTGGGCTGTAGTTCAGTTGGCAGACTGCTTGTCTAGTATGCATGAGATCCTGGAGTCAAAGGGTGGTACATACTTTTAATTCCAGTACTCAGGTTGGGGAGGCAGGAGGATCAGAAGTTTAAAGTTATCCTCAGCTACATATCAAGTTTGAGGGTAGCTCTGAGCTACATCAGACCCTATCTCAAAAGGGAGGGGGATGACAGGAAGCTGAGTATGGCAATGCATGCTTGTGATCTTAGCATTTGGGAGGCTGAGGTAGGAAGATGGTGAATTCTCTACTTAAACTACACAGATCTAGACTATGAGGTCAGAGCAAAATGTGTCAGGATAAGGTTGAACATTTTAGGATGCTGGGTCCTCATATAAATTAATCTGCAGGTCTAGCAAGAGGTGAACTGAACTGTGCTTGGGGCACCTGCAATGTAAAGAAGAGTGTCAGGAACTGGGATACAGACATCCTACAGGCTAGGAGGACAGGGTGACTATATGGTCCTTGGGTGAGCATATGGGTAAGAGAAAGTGCCACTCAAAAGAAGCAGGGTCCAGGGAGAGGACAGTGTCCCTTGGGTGGGAACAGGGGGCATTAGCCATCCCAATGGACAGTTCAGGAGACAGTTGGCATGCAGGCTTTCACCTGGGAATGAGAGCTAGACAGAGATGAAGCTATCTCTTTGGTGACTGCTGCTAAAAATGGCTTGGGGTCCCTGGAGGTTCTATAACCTGCCTGGCTCATATTTTCTGTATGCCTATTGGTGGGCACAGAGCAAGAGAATAGACCTTGGCCATACGGCACTTTCCCTCTGGTAGATTCCACAAACAAGGAGCAAGAAGAAACAACAAATACAGCTCTAGGCGGCATGGCGGCTGGTGCCACCTCAGGACCCGACCCAGCTCTTCCCGGGGCTGGCAATCCTGCCTTGCCTGAGCTCCTGGCACTGAACCACAGGGCATGTAGCTGACATACCTGTCGGTTTCCCTAAGCTTCTTGATAATATGAGTTCTTGTCTCTCTTAAGTACAACTCAATATGTCCACAAGTCCTTCTGTGTTCTACTGGACTGCAGCCTAAAGCCCACAGACAATGAAGGCTCCTGGACCCCTGCCTGGCTGGGTGGCTGTCAATAAATGAGGCGCTATTGACCAGGCCTTTCCTGGAAGCCCCAGCCACAGGATTACCTCATCTAAGCAATCGCCAGACTGCATGACCCAGGTGGAGCACCCCAGCCCAGCTTCCTAGGAAACTTGTCAGACCTGTCAGTGCACAGCATGCTGAGGGTAGTGATCTACCTGGGATTTAAGTGTCTGAGTTGAGTTTGATAAAGAAAACATTTTCTTTTCTTTTTTTTTTTGAGACAGGCCCTCCAGTAGACCATGCTGGCCTTGAACTTGGTGTGTAGCCAAGAATGAGCTTGAATTCCTGATCTTCCTTCACCCCGAGTGCTGGGATTACATGTATTTACCATAGTGTCTGGATTTACGTAGCTACAGATGGAACCTAGGGCTTCATGTATGCTAGACAGACACTTTATCAACCTTCTTAATGCTGCGATCCTTTAATACAGTTCCTCATGTTGTGGTGACCCCCAAACACAACATTATTTTCATTGCTATTCCACAACTGTAATTTTGTTACTGTTATGAATCATAATGTAAATATCTGATATGCAGGAGATCTGATATGCTACCCACAAAGGGGCCATGGCCCACAGGTTGAAAACTACTGATAGTTCAAGCTTGGTGTTGTAACACACACCTCTATCTCTAGTAATTGTGAGACTGAGACAGGAGGATTGTGGTGAGCCAGAGATTAGCCTGGACTATGTAGTGAAACTGAAGCCACCCTTCAATATACAGCACAACCCTGCCTCAGAACCCAAACATGGGCCGTTGAAATGACTCAGAGAATAAAGGTGCTTGTGGGCCCAAGTTTGATTACCAGTACACACATGATAGAAGGGGAGAACAGACTCTGACAAGTTGTTCTCTGATGGACACACATGCTCTGTGGCACACATGTATGTGCATATGTACACAAGCAAATAAACGTTAAAATAAAATTCTTCAGTCCAATATGATAATTATGACAACTATAAAAATATAAGATCTTTATATATAAAATATAACTTTAATGAGAAAACAATATATTTGTGTTCTATGGGAAACGAAGCTAGAAAATAATTTCAGATAAAGAATCCAACAACCTGTTAAGTGTTTACTTATCTGGGAAACTTCACTAGGGGAAAATACTGGTACAAACGTGACTTTGCACAGAATATGTTTTAGCTTGAAAACAGCAGCCGAGGTCAAAATGAAAGTAGGTCTTTTGTGACCACAAAATAATAATTCCCCAGCTTGACAGGCTCGGCTCCCATCTGGAACACCCTTTCCTGTGGAATCCTGCAGTGATGGCAGGAGCAGAGAGCAGGAGGAACCAAGAGAACACTTGGAGAATGAATGGTATGGAAATGACTGTACTTTTCCTATAAATTCTGCATCCTGGGAGTCAGTGTGGACATCACATGGTTTGAGAAAACATTCTCAGATGCCTTACATATAAGAGAACCAAGCTGATTAACATGTACAAAGTCCCGGGGGATTCAACCGCCAACAATGAAAAGTAAAATAAGAGAAAAAAACCAAAATGTAAGAGGTGTTCATCAAACTGCTGGCACCTGAGGAACAGTGCAACTTAGAGCAACCATGGGAAGGAGAATTGCTCCTGTGGGCAATTCTTGATTAGTGATGGATGTGGGAGGGCCCAGTCCACTGTAAGCAGTGTCACCTCTGAGCAGGAAGTCTGGGTTGTACAAGAAGGCAGGCTGAGCAAGCCATGGAGAGTAAGCCAGTAAGCAGTTTTTCTCCATGGTCTTTGCTTTAGTTCTTGTTTCTAGATCCCTGTTCTTACTCCTCTCAAAGATGTATGTGATCAGAACATATAAGTTAAATAAATGCTTTCCTATCCCAAATTGATTTGGTTGCTGTCTTATTACAGCAACAGATAAGCAAACTAGGGCATGCAGTGTACCCTAAGCACCAAATAATCCATTTATAATACAGAAGTTTCCTTGTTGGTTTTGGGCACAGTCTTCAGAAAACCCATTCTCACATACAAACGCTTACAGAAAATCCCAAGGTCAGAATTTTGAGCTCAGAGCATGACAAAAAACTAAGGCAGTAAAAACGTGGGACATGGGAAAGTATTCTCCACTCCATCATTCCCATATCCTATCCATTTTACAAAAGAGAAAACTGAGATCCAAAAGGAAAAGCAATACAGAGAATTCCTTGTTTGGTTCAGCTCCCAGAGAAAAGAGCGAACTCTGGTGGCATTGACTTGGTGGCTGTCAGTGACCACAGTGCTATGGACCAGGCCCTTCATAGAAGGAAGGCAACACTCGTACAGGCACAAAAGAGAAGCTCTGCTTTGTTTGCCAGGGCATGCCTCATATGGGTGATGTCTGCACAATTATCAAACAGGGCAAATATGTAACTGCAGTGTGTGTGTGTGTGGGGGGGGGGGGGTTCTTTGGTTTCCTTGTCAGCAGAGGAAGATAGCTAGGTGACTTTTCCTCCAGGGCAGAGCTAGGACCCATGTGATTATGTCCTTCTGTCCCGACAGATTCTCAATCCCATGAAAGCTGAGGAATGAGGGACCTACCACACTGCCCTAAAGGACTTGGATGGCACCTCTTTGAGGTATCCCTGACAAGGAGCACTTCAACTTGAATGCATGCCTTTAAAAGAAGATGCAGCTCAAATACTTAGTCACAGTAAATGGGGCTGTCAGCTTTAACCCTTCAGTGAAAAGATACTTTCCCAGAAGTCACTGATCCTCTGTGACCCTGGAGGGGAGTGGAGCAATCAGGTGCGCTGTAAGCATCACTTTAAAGGTCCTGCAGGGGGCAGCTGCCCTTGGGAGACCACTGCAGAGCACTTAACATCATTCTGTACATTCATGCGACACATACATCCTGCAGCATGGCCACAGGCATGGGCTTCTGTGCTTACAGAGGAATCAGCACGTGAGCCTGGGATTACACACATATTGCATCTTCCTGCTTGCCCAAAGTCTGGGTTCTAAAGACCTCACAATCTTCAAACCCCTTGGTTTCCCAGGGACGCTGCATGAATGATCCATTCACCTTAGGAAAACTAAAAACAGTTACTAACCGTCACAACTAAGCAAACACAATGTTCTTCTCACTGGCTAGCAATGGCCTGATTTACCTGGAACATCAATTAATCTCTTGTACACAGTCAAGAAGGCCGCCTCTGCTTCTTTGCTTCTTTTACTCAGTGCATCAATCTGAAAGGAAAGGAGACAAGAGATAATTCAAAATGTCTTACTATATAGCCTGAGGTAGCCTAGAACTTCCTAATCCTCCTACCTCACATATTTGCTTATGTTCTAGTTGTGGAATAAAAGTTAAGATCCATGGATAAGGCTATAGAAAGTCATGGACATGGGAGCAGTCAGCAAGGGTCTTAGGGAGAAAGCACAAATATACATACATGGAACTCATTGGCAATGACACTGGATGGGCAAGTGGGATAAGAATCCAAGAGGCCATCCCTATACATGGAAGAGGATAACATTTACCTGATATATATCACAGTAGAAGATACCCAGGAAGAGGCTGGGATTGGAAGACCATGTAAATCTTTCTGTCCTCATTCTAGAGGACAATGTGGAAGCTTTGAGAAATGACCAATGGGGAAAATTGGAGCATGCTGAGTTAGTATGAGGCATAGAAAAAAATAAGTTAAGGACACTGCTGGTGTTTTCCAGTAGGCACTGGGGAGGCTCTGTGTCTGTGCTGTCTTATGAAGACCCAGCCGAGCTCATTTTCTTCAGCCCATGTCTACATATCACGGAAGGTGAAGTAGGAAATCCCAAGTAGACTGGGGTTCCAAGGAGTTTCAGACTGTCTTGTTATGCTATTTACCTCCCGCCATACAGCTGCCAACCCAACAGACAGTTCTTGCTCCTGAGGCAGCAAGACTTCACATGCACTAAATTCATACCAACTCAGGAAGAGGACCTGGAATTACAGTTTCCTGCTGGCCTTACCTAGGATCACTCTCTCTCCTGTGTTATTAAAGAGGCAAAAGATGGGTCTTAATTACAGGGCCTCTCACCTGGGCCAGGCAACAGTCTGTTAAGGGCTGAGAATAATCTGAGAAAGGAAGGTGAACCATTGAAGAGTGGGGGACACAGGCTCCTTGGTCTCAGGAGTTCTAACACAGGGCAGGCAAGTGACACTGCAAAAAACAGCAGCTTCTAACAAGTGTTCCAAAATCAACATCTGAAGTCACTTGTTTAAAATTCAGACTCTATTCTCCCTTCATTAAAAAAAAAAATTGTAATTTGATGGGGGGGATGTTGTCCCAAAATAATCTACAAGGCAAATACCTCTTTCCCCATCTCTCCAGGATCTCCTGTAGTCCATGCTGGCCTTGAACTTACTATGTAGCTAGAAATAAAATTGAACCCTGGATCCCCCAGCTTCTACCTCCAAGAGCTGAGAAAGGTATCCAAAACCATGTTTGGCTTGCCTCTAGGATGGACTACTTCTTATGCATTTAGCTGCCTTTGTGCCTTGATCCCCGCACTGGCTCCAGAAACCATCACAGCACAGGCCAGGGAGGTACCTGCATTTCCCAGATACTCTTGCTATGGGTAACTAAAATGGCTTCCCTTTCAGATCCCTGTGGAAGCTGTTTACAAGTCTAAGAGGGGTGTGCTGAATTGTATGTCTGGAACTACCTATGAGTCCTAACCCCTGCCAGGCAGTAGTGGTGCCTGCCTTTAATCCCAGCTTTTAGGAGGCAGAGGCAGGTGGATCTCTGTGAGTCTCAGGTCAGCCTGGTCTATATAGTGAGTTCCAGGACAGCCAGGGCTGTTAAACAGAGAAACCCTGTCTTGAAAAACAACTCCTCCCCAAAAGACACCAAAAAGTCAACAAACAGAAACAAAACAAAACAAAAAATGACCCCTAGGTCCCTTACAGCCATGCATATGGCCTTACTACAGGTTCTGAGGTGATAACTTTAACCTAACAGGACATTATAGAAAGGGGTGACTTGAGGGTTGGGGAGACACACACACACACATTCACAGTAAAATGGAGGGGGACACAGACATGCTATCACCAATGAGATGGCACAGAATCACCACCCGCTTTAGTATAAAAACTAAGCGAACTTCCCGTCCCATGTGTTTGCAGCCTGGTTTTGGTCATGATCCACACGTTTCATAAAAAGAAATTGCCTTGCCAGGTTACTTACACCTTGTTCATGTGTTTGTGCAACACCGAAATGTTTTTTTCTAGCAGACATACGCAGGGAGACTATCACTGACAGAGGAAGACAGGCTGGGCTTCTGCTTCTACATACCAAGGATTATCATTTGCCACTACCTTGTTCTCAAAAGGAACCAACCCTGTTCAGACTTTCACCTTGTCCTTTAGTCTCAGGACCAGAAGGCAATCATTTCTGTGTTTAAGCCACTCTGACAGCACCAGGAATCTAATTCCTAGTCTGTGTGGTTCTAAGCGCTCCTTTCTGTGACTTTTCCACAAAGGCAGCGAGTTCAAACCCAGTCCCAAGAAGACAAGAGTAAGTGGGTTTAAGTAATCCACTAAGTAAGTAGATACTAAGTTTTTCTTCTTCTTTGTTTCCTTCCAGGACAAGATCTCACATAGTTCAGACTACCCTTGAATTCACTATTTAGCTGGGGATTACTTTGAATTCTTGATCCTTTTGCTTCCACAGATGTGTTTCCTTGTCCAGTTTATTCAGTGCTGGGGGTCGAACCCATGATTTCATGTATGCTTGGCCTACCAGTCAAGCCACATCCTCAGCCCATGAGGTTTAAGAGAGGCCAAGTTTCTAGCTGAGACTGCCAGTTCCCTGGGTAAGTCTTCTCTAATGGTCTGGAATAAGGACATTTTGAGAATTCTGACAGCCTCCTTATGATCCCCTTTCTTCTGCCTTCTCCCTATGGTTGCTGTCCTAAAATATGTGTTAGTCCTTAGCTCATCTTTCCTAGGTGGCTGTTCTTATTTAGTGCTCATAGCCAGTGCTGCCGGTGGCAGCACTTTCTGTTTCCAGGTTTCCACCTGAGCCTTCTCAGGCATATCCAGGCAGAGCAGACTATTCCCAAGTCCACTTCTTCTAGATTCAGTCCAGACTTCCTCTGCTTGGCAGAGTTCCAGGGAAGAGCAGGGTTGGAAGGAAGTGCTAGAACTTTGGGGCTGACTGTCTGATCAGAACTGCCTGGGGCTACAGGTGACAAACTTCACCTACCAGGGCTGAGCAAGCAAGTGCTCTAACACAGTCAAGTAACCTAACACAGAGAAGTGATATTGACTTTGTTCCCTGTAAGAGCAAGGCTGCAGGTGTCTATGTAGGGAATGGTCCTCTTATCTGGACTAAATTCAAAGAGGAAGGCAGAAAGAAACTTACACCCATCCCATTCTTATCTGCCTGTCACTATGTGTACAGGCAGTGGCACACAGGCAGGGCAGCTCTTTGGGTGAGGTCTAAAAAAAAAAGGGTGTGGAATCAGGTTCCCAGGTTATACCTTATGGCTCCTTTGTGTACATATAGGCCTGAGGTGGCAAATCTATCTACTCTTCCCACCCCATAATACCAACATGAATAAGAGGAAAAGACAGAGGCATCACTGTGATGACCAGACTAGGTTGGATCATGAGACCACACAGGCCCTGGCCACCTGCTTTAAAAAAAAAAAAAAAAAGCTTCCTGTTCAGTCTGGGGCTCACCTCCTGCCACGCCTCCCCTTCCAGCCACACCTAGTCACTCCCTGTTCCTGGGAGTTTCATTCAGCCTAGAAGGCGCCTCATCGGAATTTTCTACTGATCCCTGGAACTGGGCTCACATCTACTTATAAATTTAGGCCACTCCCACTAGCATAGGAGACCAGACTGTCCACAGAGCCAGGGCTACAGACCAGACTCAACCCCCACTTCATCCCCCGCCCCCGCTCAAGGAGTTTCCCAAAAGGAAAATCCTTGCTACAGCTCCTATATTCTTTCAGAGAATGGAAACCCATACTCAGTGAGCAACTATTTCACTTGCAGGAAAGAACTGATGGTTTGGGAATTTGTCTTCAAGTCATTCTGAAGCTGGTTAATATGAAAAGGGCTGTCTGAGCATAAGCACCCATTTTTGGGGACATGGTGTAATTGATAGCCTTTGGCGATCCACAGACACTGAAAACCAATCTCCCCCACTCCTCTAGGCATCGCTCTACAAATGAAACGTACACCCCCACCTCCAGCAACATGACCAGAGTCTTCTATCAGACATCTCTTCCCTTGGTCTTCTTATTTTGAGTCAGGGCTGAATAAAGCCCAGAATGGTCTTGAATTTGACATGCTGACAAATATACTGGACTTTTTACCCCTCCCCCCTTTTTGAGACAAAGAGTTTCTCTGTGTAGCCCTGGCTGTCCTAGAACTCGATTTGTCAACCAAGCCATCCTCAAACTCACAGAGATCCACCTGCCTCTGTATCCTGAGTGCTGGGATTAAATATGTACACCACCACTATCAGCTGACAATGGATTTTTGATCCTCCTGCCTCCATTACAGGACTGCTGAGATCAGAGTGTGCACCTCTACACCCAGTTTATACAGTGATGGTGATAGAACCCAGGGCTTTGTGTTTGCTAGGCAAGTAGTCTACCCACTAAGCTTCAGACCTATTGATTTGCTGTACTCGATAGTACAGTTCTGAGTCTGTATTGAAGACTGTCTGTACTTAACAATGTGCTATGTTAGCTCGAAAGAAAAGTAATATAATGCTTGCAAAGTAATCAGGTTGTTAATTCCTATGTGATGCTGGCTTAATTTAGGGATCTAAGACTTTTTTTATTCCAAAGTTGACAGTACAGCTCAAGTCTCAAGAATTACATGTATGGATAAAAAGTCAATATGTATATGAAAGACCTATAATAACAGTGTTTCGTATCAGTAGCAGAAACAAGTTTTGCCATGGTCCTGGGCATGGTGGCACAACCCCTGCTGTCCCAGTACCTGTAAGGTATAGAGCAGAAGAAACAGGAGTTCAAGACCATCCTAGTCTACATGTTGAATTGAAAATCAGTATGAACTACAAGAGAAAAAAAAAATCTCTTTCTCTTCAAACAAAATAAAAAATGAAAACAAGACAAAACAAAAAAACCTTTGTATTTTGAATGTGGAGGCCAGAGAATATTGTGGAGGAGTCAGCTCTCTCCCTCCACTATGGGGGTTCTGGGAATAAAGGCTCAGGCCATTAGGCTTGCTGGCAAGTGCCACTACTGCTGAGCCATCTTCCTAGCCCAAGTCATCTATTTTTGGGTGAGGAAAGTGTGCTTTAGCAAAAATCTGAAAGAAAATGTTGCCATAAAGAATGAATGGGTTAAGAGTGAGAGGCCACAGGCAGAGGTATGGGTAAAGTGTCAGAGGAAGAACAATGCAGATAATCAAACTGAGAATTAATGTCCTCTCCGTGCAGTCTGAGGGGCCCTTATGTCACCACTGACATTCCATTTTCAGCAATGCAGATGAAGAGCTGTGTGAGGCTGAAGGATTAGCTGCCTGCAGTTTCCCTAAAGCTCAACCAGAACTGCAAGGTAAGCCACAGATCACACCAATGGCAGGAGACTACTGTGGGCAGGCTCAATGCAGAGGTGGGAGGAGCCAACTGCCAGCCTCACTCTCTAGTTCATTCATTCCTTCATTCCCACCATGAAAACAGCGTGGGGAGGTTCACAATCCTCACCTAGCAGAAGACTTTTACTTTTTTTTTTTTTTTTTTTTTTTTGTGTGTGGTTTTTCGAGACAGGGTTTCTCTGTGGTTTTGGAGCCTGTCCTGGAACTAGCTCTTGTAGACCAGGCTGGTCTCGAACTCACAGAAATCCGCCTGTCTCTGCCTCCTGAGTGCTGGGATTAAAGGCGTGCGCCACCACCGCCCAGCAAGACTTTTACTTTTATCTCCTACTAAAAACCATGGGATGAATGTGGAAAAGTATTCCCAGAGAGAGTAGTCGCCTGAGGTAGTAAAACAGTTGGTAGAATGCTGGTTCATTCAGCATGCATAAATCCCTGGGTTCTATCCCCAGCACCTTATTATAAACTGGTCATGGTTGTACATGCCTATAATCTTATCACTGGGGAGGTGAAGGCAAGAGTATCAGAAGTACATGGCCAACTTTGGTTACATAGTGAGTCGGAGGCCTGCCTACGACATATGAAACCCCATTTCAATCAAACAAAACACAATGTTCAACAAGGCGGGAGAACAATGTAAGAACAATATACAAAACAAAACAAATACAACAACAGCTCTATCCTCCTTCCTTTTCTGGCATTTTGAGGTAAGATGTCACTATGCAGCTCCAACTGTTCTCAAACTCACTTTTACCCTCTTTTTAAAGTCCTCTTAACTTTACCCCTCTGAGTGAGGCTAGGATTACAGATATTTAGCACCACGTACAGACTAAAGTCACCTCTCTTTATGACACTAACAGTAAGCATCTGAAAGTGACATTAAGAAAAACAATTCCATCCAGGCACATGCCTTTAATCCCAGCTCTTGAGAGGCAGAGACAGGAGAACATCTTGAGTTTGAGGCCAGCCTATTCTACAAAACAAGTACCAGGATAGCCAGGGCTACAGAGAGACCTTGTCTTGAAAACCAAAAACAAAACAAAAATCCCAACAATCCCTGGGGCTGGAGAAACAATGCTTATACCAGACATGGGAGAACTCCTTAAAAGTTGTTGGTCAGGGGAGATCCCCCACACACACCAAGCAACACAAGATTATCTATTCCACTGCTCTTAGTTGCCCACCATAACTAGACATTATGTCCCTATTTATGAAGACACACCAATTTTAGTTGCAAGACATACAGCTTCCTCCCTACTGGATGGCTATCAAGTGCCAAAAGATGTTACGCAGGATGCTGGAGGAGAAAAGTCATCAATGGACTGACTTACCCAAACATACACCCTGCAAGCTACAATACTAATGTGCTAGACAAGATGTGTTTACTCGTGTAATAATGGCACAGCAGCTCTCTGGTTGCATTTGAGGCTTGCTCCACAGGAAGAAATTCATGCCTGGCATTGTAAACCTGTTCAAAAGCTCATGGCTTAGAAGGTCACAGACTGTAATGGGTTCTCTCCCACTGCTGTTTTGTCAAATTGCCTTTTAAATATTTATATTTATACCCATAGATTAGTGCAGCTCCAGACTGGTCAGAAAACATTCTTTCTGCAGTAGGTAGCTGTCAATCAATGCAGAGGTTCATAACTGGTTATGGTGCTGAGAATACTGACTGTGAGTGCTTAGCCCTAAAGACGACAATCATATGAAGCACTCTGTGGCTCAGGGAACTCTGGGAAGAGGAGTTGGAAAGAATGTTAAGAGCAAGAGGATGGGGAGGCACGCTGTGAAGCACTGTCTACTAGATATTACTTATGAACTCGCAACACTTTTGGTCACCGCATAAGACTAAGCCAACCACATTCCAACACGAATGGGGGAGGAGCTCATAATGCTCCACCCATAGCTGGAGAGTTATTGGCTGCTGATGGTTTGTGTGAGTGTGGGGGTCATTTGTCTCTAGGGGCAGGGCCCATGCTCCACTGCAGGGCCACATACACACTCAGATGGCACTTACTGGATTCAGTGGGTATTAACAACCAAAAGAGAGGACATTACAGAGGGAAAGGAAAGTATTGATGGTCTGAGCAAGAGTGGAAGGGGGCAGATTTGGGACAGATATGATCAAGATACATTGCAAAGCTGGGCATAGTGTAACATGTCTTTAATCCCAGTGCTAGGATGCAGAGGCATGTGGATCTCTGTGAGTTGTATACTCTTGAGTTTCAGGCCAGGCAGGGCTACATGGTGAGATGATGTCTTAACAAAGAAAAAAGAAAAAAAGAAAAAGAAGAAAACTACATTGTAAACATATGAAACTGTCAAACAATTTTTTTAAAAAAAGGAAGTATAAAATTTACTCTGAAAACAACAAAACATTATAGAAACAAACTAAATTAAATGGAGGTCTTTGCTGAATTGAAGACTTAATACTATGACAATGATAATAGCCACAAAGCTGATTTACAGATTCAACACACTGCACTCCAAAATCCCAGCTGGCTTCATTGCCAAAAATGACAGACTGATCCTGAAATCTGTGTGGAAATGCAAGGACCTCATCAGACAAAAAAATCTTGAAACTGGAAAAAGTTGGAAGACTCATACTTCCCAGTTGATAAATTACTACAAACCCTGTTAACTAAATGTGGTACTGGTGTAAGGAAAACCATATAGATCACTGAAGGGTGAGTATAGCCAACAAGAAATACTTACATCATAATGAGTTACTTAGGTTGACAAGAACAATGAGATCATCCAATGGCAGAAAGCTTGCTTTAGTTTTGGAAATGCTAAGGATTCAACGCATGACTTCACACATGCTAGGCAGGGGCTCTACCACTGAGCCATGCCCCCAGCCACTTATGTTTCTAAGTGATCTCTGCTCTCAAGTTCACTCTGGGAACCTGACCTTTTGGCCATTTGATCCTTGGTTTCAGTCTCATTCATAGAATTGTTGCATTGAATCACTGGACTCTAGGGAAACCTAATGAACATCCAGATGTAGCTTTTCCAAAAGAAGATATGTAGAGAATCAGGCATGCAAGTCATTAAAATTTGACCATATTCCTATTTGAACAAATCTATGTGACTAGGATTAATTTTAGGCTTGTAGGGGAAGTAGTATCAGCTTATTCTTATGCCCAAATACTGTTTCCTTTCTTCCTTTATCTTCTTACTGCTTTCTCCTCCCTGTTCCCTTTCCCCTTTCAACATGGTTTCTTATAGTGCAAGCTAGCCTGGAGCTCTCTAGGTAGCTGAGGATGTCTTTGGACTTCTGGCCCTCTTGGTGCTGGAATCATGGACTGCTACCATGCCATGTTTATAAATACTGTTGTAATTCTCATCCAGATCTATACCACTGAGCCCTCATGTTCATCATTTGAATTGGCAGAGGCACTGAGAAGTCAGCTGATTTCGCCAATGTCACAGTCAGGGGCACCAGGTCTTAAACTTACTAACTTTAGGACTAGTACTCTTATCTTAATATCCATGAGTTGGGTTAAGTACAGAAGCTGACAGAAGATAAAGCCTTTTTACTCACGGGAATGTTTTTAATTTATATAGTAAAAGTGTTACTTTCACCCATGCAGATGTATGTCTGTCTGTCTATCTATCTATCTATCTATCTATCTATCTATCTATCTATCTGTGCTGGTTAGAAATTTGTCAACATGACATAAGCTAAAATCATCCATAAAGAAGGAACTTCAATTGAGAAAATACTTCTATAAAACTGGCCTGCAGACAAGACTGTGGGGCATGTTATTATTATTAATATGGAAGGGCACAACCCATGTGCGTGGTGCCAACACTGGACAGGTGGCCCTGAGTTCTGTAATTCAGGCTGAAAAAGCCACAGAGAGCAAGATATCAAGTAGCAATCCTCATAGTTTCTGCCTAAAGGTTCCTTCCTCTGAGTTCCTGTCCTGGCTTCCCTTTATTATAGACTTGCAAGCTGTAAGATGAAACCCTTTCCTCTGCAGATTCCTTTTGGTCATGGTTGGTTATCACAATAATAGAAAATAACTAGAACACAATTTTTCTGTTTGATCCATGCATTCTTGCCAATCTCAATCTATTCAATTATCCATCTATCTATTCCATTTCATACACCCTCTCTATAAACCCATCTAACCTCTTAGTCATCCACCCATCCATTCCCATTAATCTATCAAATCATTCACCCATCCCCATACATCTAGCTCCCTCCATCTGCTTTATCATCCATCTATTCATCCCCTTTCATTCATCCATGTATCCAGACACTCAACCACTTCTTCCATAAACTCTTCCAGTCCACCTACCCATTCAGTTATTCATCCATCTACCCTACCCACCAATATCCATCTATCCTATTCATCAGTCCATCTACTCTCTTCCATATGCACACATCTATCCATTCATGCCCTTCATCTGCCTTTACCAACAGCCATCAATCCATCCATCCATCCATCCCATTCATCTACCCATCCATCCTCACTCATATAAATCCATCTATTCATTCCAATGAACAACATCCTTCTACCTCACTCACCAATCCATCTAACTAACCCACCCATCTACCTTCACCCAACCACAAAGATCCATTAGTCATTCCTCTTCCTTGCATCTTTTATTTAATGAGGGTCTACCATTCACCAAGCACTGTGTAACATGGGACACAGATCACACATTAAACTCATTGAAAACTGTATCTGCATGAATCTTTCTGCTATTGCATATCAAGGTGTAGTTCAGGTAAGGCTTGACACATAAGTATAACTGAATCAAAGAAAGAATAAGCAGCCCCTGTTTTTGAGAACTCACAGTCTAGACAGAAGACTGACATTAAGAATTGTGACTTGGTGAGGCAGTTACATATCCACCATGAACTGAACAGGAGTGGGACTGAGGTGAGCCTTCTTAGCTGTGTGAATCACCATGATTCCCATATGATCAAGAAACCAAAGTAAAACAGACATGTCCCATCGTGCCAGGTCTGCATGGTTCCCATGGATACTGACATGGGTCTCTGGATCACACAGGATCTGACTTTCTTGCCTTAGGCCACCTATCTCTGTTACCTGAGGTTCTATGTGAACACTACCAATATTGCACTGACCTCACTCATGCTTCCTAAGCTCCATTTTGTCTGTTTCCACCAGTTCAGGCTGATCCAACAAAACTTCTCAGACATCTATGTGTCTGGGAGACACCAGAGTCCCTGAACATCTTCCTGGAGGAATAGTAAAGAGGAGCACTTAACTCTAGGCACAAGGAGACTGCCAGGTGCCTGCTAGGCAGCTGGAGCCCAATGCAGAGGGATTTCCAAGCTCAGAGGCCAAATGACAGCTCGGTAGAGAACACTCCATTTGGGTACCCACTGTAAACATCCAAGAAATCTAGTGATGGCTACTGAGAGGACGTTAAAAATAATTACCCTCTGAAAATATTAGATTTGCTCTGGATTGTTCATTACACACAATGGTTTAATAGGGCTTTTATTGAATAGCTGCAGAGCTCTGGGCCGAAATCAATTTGCCTTACACGCGGAATTTTGATGTGTGCTGTTGACTTCCCCAACACGGAGCAATTTGTAATAGCTTTGGCTCGCTGTTGTTTTCAAAGCTCCCTGCTACATCACAAGCATTTATTTCTGACCACAAAATTACATTTATTCAACAGAAAGCAGCTCTGGGTCTTTAAGAGGTTAACTTCTGGAGTGCTTGGCTGCTCTCCAGCGCTGAGGAGGAGCGCGGGCGCAGTGGCCCCCTGTACACAGGGGTGGCAGCGCCAGGCGGGCGGCCGTGATTAATAGAGTGCTGAGTGTGCGCCTTTCCACATGCGAGCTGCTCAGACCCCGGCTCCCATAGATCATGGGCTCGGTCTCAACATATCTGACTAAAATTGAATTTGGCTTCTCTCTCAACCGTTCATTTCCTATGTTATGCAAGGTTATATCCTTTTCTGCATGAGCAGAGCTAAACCAGCTGCAGCTTCGGAGGGGAAAATGTGCTTTCAATTATAGAGCTGGCCTACTTGCCTCAGCACAGTCCCGCGTGCCTTTAATTGAGCCATCACCCAGCCAACCTCCAGGAGGACCCTGTGCTGGTTCGGCCTTGGGGTTTTGCTCTAAGATCTTTAAAATGCACCATTCCCATTGCCACCTTAGCCACAGTGGTCCCTTCCACTACTCCAGAAGGGCCCAGGGCTTGAGGGTAGCTGAGCTGGATAAGAAAGAGGTCCAGGGCAGAGGGCCACACAGGAGAAGGTATTAGTCAGTCTGACCTATCCTCAAGGTGGCTAGAGCTCTCTCTTGCGCTCTACAGGGACCCCATTAAAGATACTTTATTTACTTACTATTTGTCTTATTGGTGCTAGGGATCAGCTCCACGGCGTTATGCATCCCATTTAAGAGCTCTACCACTGAGCCATAACCCTGTCCCACTCTGTCCCTTGCTGGGGGATTCTAGACAAGTACTGTACCACTAAACCATCTTCCTAGTTCTTGGTTGTAAAGGAAATTGTTTCTAACACAAGTAGGTTGGATGACTATTGTTGGAGCACATAGGCAGTTTTTTGCAAGGTTAAAAAAGTTTCTATTTATAGCTTGCTAATAGTTTCTGTTTAATCATTTTTTAAAAATTTTAACGTTATTCATTTTATTCATGAGTATGCCTGATAATATATCTGTATACCACTTATGTGCCTGTGAAGGCAGAAGAGAATTCTGGATCCCCTAGAACTGGAGTACAGGTGGTCACCAGCTGCCATGTGGATGCTGGGTACTGAACCCAGGTCCTTTGCAACAGCTGCTTTTAACCAATCCTCTTGAACAGATTTTTATCAAAATATTTTCTTATATTTAGTGAAATGGCAATTCTCCATTAATCTGGCCATGTTATAAAGTAATAATAATGTGATCGTCTACTGTTAAATAAAACTATTTTAGGGATACAACAGGCCTAGTGGCTTCCACTTACTTTTCTTGGAGCTCCTAAACTATTTATTTATAGCTAAATAAGAATGACTTTGATTTTCCTTCTTGTTCAGTTCTTGTCTGATTCTGACGTCAAGGTTATAGTGGCTTCAGAGGATAAGTTAAGAATATTCTGTCTATCCCATGAATGCCGACAGAACTCTCTTAGAGAGAGCTGTGTGCACTCTGTTCTATAGTGCTTTGCTCCTAGCATCACTGCCATTATTTTCATCAGAGCAGCCGTGATGACTTGTAAGTGACCTTCAAGATGGAGCCTAAAAACTGGTATCCATCACAGAAGACGTTTTGGGAGTCACTGCACACTTAGTCACTTCCTCTTACATTTCTCAGATATTTGCATACAATTCTGCTCCAATCGCATGTGGCTTTGTACATGTGGCACGGGGTACACAGACTGTGGAAGTTGGGACTCCTATGTAGCTACAGGGATGTTGCTGTCCATTTGGGATGAGATTCTGTGGTGCTGTAGTTGCTTTGGGGTTATCCAGGCTTCTCACTTTTTGTTTTTATATTATTATTATTATATACTTTGTATGTAAGCCCAAGAAGCTCACTGTTTCCTCAAGTGGGACCTTGGCGGCATCATCTGTGGTGCTCTATAAGGACTGTGATTCCCTGACTAAGGTAATGTACTCCCTGCAAGAAAAGGCCATTTCTAGAATTTTCTCTTTTCTCCTTGTCCTCTCTGAGAAAGGTGTGGCCTGGAAGGTGCAAGATCAGGGAGCTACTGGCAGCACTAGTGTGGAACCTGGGAGAAAACTTTAGGTAAAACCTCACAGTCTTATTAGAAGACAAATAGAAGTGTGGAAAACTTGAGCTAAGCAAAAGCTTTCAAAAAGTATCACAGTACAGTTTACCTATGATTATAAATCAAATAGATAAAAGGATAAAACAGAAATAAACAAAAAAGTACCCAAATGGACATACTCAACGTTGGGGTTTTTTTTGTTTGTTTGTTTATTTGTTTGTTTGCTTGGTTGGTTTTGGTTTTTCAAGACAGGATTTCTCTGTAGCTTTGGGACCTGTCCTGGAACTAGTTCTTGTAGACCAGGCTGGTCTCAAACTCAGAGATCTGCCTGCCTCTGCCTCCTGAGTGCTGGGATTAAAGGGGTGTGCCACCACCACTCAGCTCAAGGTTGGTTTTTCAAAAAACAACTCACACAGTTGATAACCCATTTTACTAGTAAAAAAAGGTTAAGACAACGTAAAGAATCAAAGTGAAGAAATATATCAAAGCTTCAGTAGGTTAAAAAGATTAACGGGCTGTAGAGGTGGCTTAGGTTAGTTAAGAGCATTTGTTGCTTTTGTAGGAGATCAAAGTTCTGCTCCTGCGGGGCGGTGGTGGTGCACGCCTTTAATCCCAGCACTCAGGAGGCAGAGGTAGGCGGATCTCTGTGAGTTCGAGACCAGCCTGGTCTACAGAGCTAGTTCCAGGAGAGGCTCCAAAGCCACAGAGAAACCCTGTCTCGGAAAAAAAAAAAAAAAAAAAATCAAAGTTCTGCTCCCAGCATCCACATAGTGGCTCATAACCATTTGTAACTTCAGTTCCAGGGAATCTGACCTCTGTATGTCCCAGGTGTGAATATGTTTGTTTGTACTGAGACAAGGTATTGCCATATAGCATAGGCTGAACTGGAACACACTATGTAGCTGAGATCTAGAACGAAATTCTCCTCTCAGTCTTCTGAGTGTTGGGTGGATTACAAGAATGCTTCACCAGGCCTGGTTATGAGGGATTATTTAAATTACTGTTGGAGTAGACATGCTTCAAGTTGGATTGAACACTGAGTGAGGTTAACTCCTGCTCCCAATTAATTGTCTGGGCTTGTGAAACAGAAAATTAAGTACAGCAATCAATCAATCTAATTTCAACATGAGTTAAATTTGATGACTTTGCCATAATAATTACATGTAATCATTATGATTATAAAATTTCAAACTTTTCAATCAAAGACAACAGTTATTATTGGCTTTTTCTAAAAGTATTTCTGATCTACTTTCATCTTAACAGCCTGTCTGTTGGGGAGACATCAGGGAAAGCAGAGAGTGGAAGGGTTTTCAGGAAGTAAGACACATTCAGTACCATTTCCACAGCTTCTCACCCAGTCTGAATAAAAAGGAGAAAGTAAGCTGAGCATCAGCATTCATGTCTATGCTTCCTGAATGAGGATGTGACCAAGATGCCTTATGCTACTATTGCCATCCCTTCCCACCATGACGCAGACTGCACCTTCAAACTGTGAGCCACAACCAACATTCCTTCCTTAAGTTGCTTCTGTCAGGTGTTTTGTCACAGTAATAAGAAAAGTAACCAAAACAAAAACAAAAGGTGGCTTGAGCAAAAGTGAACATAAAGGCTCACTTACCTCCCCTTGGAAGCTCTTGAGCAGTGGTGCTACCTGCTTGCGCAAATCCTGGGTGGAAAGGAGGTCAGGAAACAGCCATGGGAAGAAAGAGAAGAACAACATGGGTTAGGATTCCTACGAAGGCTCTGTGCAGATTATTACCACAGAAAATCACAAAGCAAGGCCTTGTTCTAAGACAAAATGAAACAAAACAGTGTAACTTCTAACATGCACATGTGTGTGTGGTATATGTACATGTTCATGTGAGATGAATGTCTTCCTCACTTGTTCCCTTTTTTAAAAAAATATTTATTTATTTATTTGTTATGTATACAATATTCTGTCTGTGTATATGTCTGTAGGCCAGAAGAGGGCACCAGACCTCATTACAGATGGTTGTGAGCCACCATGTGGTTGCCGGGAATTGAACTCAGGACCTTTGGAAGAGCAGGCAATGCTCTTAACCTCTGAGCCATCTCTCCAGCCCCCTCACTTGTTCTATGCTTACTTTTTGAGGCAGGGTCTCTCAGTGGCCTGGAGTTGATTCAGCTAGGCTTTCTGGCCAGAGAGGCACCAGTGTCTCTGCCTTCCAACACTGGTATTATTAAGTACATGGCCCTGCACATCCAGCTTTTATGTGGGTGCTGGGGATCAAACTCAGATCCTCATGCTCACATGGCAAGACATTTTACCCACTGAGTCACCTCCCTTACCCATAGTTTCCTAAGGGTTCCATTCATACATGTGGAGAAACCAATATTTTTTGCTCCTCCACTGGATGATTCCTGTATTTTTACACTATGTTCAATGACAGAAAGCAATGAGATGCATTCACAGGCTTTTTTTTTTATTTTTTTACACAAACATTGCTACCTGTGGAGACTAATGGCCCCCAAAAGATATCTTGAGGCCTGCGAATACGTGAGTTCACACAGTAAAGTGACATTGCAGCTGTGATTATGTTAACAATCCTGAGATAGAGAATCCTGGACCATCCAGATGGGACTAATGTCATTAGAGTACCCAAGAGAAACACAGGAGTCCTTCCAAGAGAGAGTCAGGAGGGGACTCTGACACTGAAGCTGAGATTGGGAGTACAGGAAGATGTGGGGTCCTGGCCAGAGGATAAGCATAGCCTGGCAGAACTGGCACAGGCTGGAACCAGACCTCCCCAAAGCTTCTGGAAGGAATGCAGCTTTTGCTGGCACCTCTATGTCCATCTCGTAAATCCTGTTCTGGATTCCTACCCTCCAGCGGTGTTAGATGATGTATTCCTGTTGTTATAAGCAGATGGTAGCAATAGGGAATAAAATATTATTCTGTTCAGCCCACCACCCCTTCCAGAAGGACAGGATAAAAATCTAACAGTGAAGGGCAAAGAAAGATTAAAAGCAAGAATGACAGGAGAAAGATTTGTGTTTCTTGGGTTTGTTTGGTTTTTGAGACAAACTCTCATCTAAACCATTATGTAGCTCAAGATAACCTTGAACTTCCACCTCCCAAGGGCTGGAATTATACAGCCCTTCTTATAAAAAATTAATTTTATTCATTTATCATTTTGCATCTATCTTTGTACCTGCATGCAGGTGCCCACAGAGGCCAGAAGAGGGTGCTGGATCTCTTGGAACTAGAGTTACAGGTAGTAGTTAACGACCTGTGAACAGAAACCTGGCCCTCTGCAGGAGCAGCAAGCACTTTTAACCACTGAGTCATCTTTCTAATGAGCATTGGATGTAGTGGAGCACACTCGTACTTCCAGTACTTGGTAAGTAAAGGTGGGGAACCTCAGAAGTTCAAGGTCAGTCTGAGCTATATAAGAACTCGTGTGGTGTTCACAATCACTTTACATTAAGTCTTAGTATACTGGATATTTGCTACATGGCTCAGCGGGGAGGAGACACAGGGCCTGGTGGCACGCCCTTTGCCACAGGTGGTTGACCATCTCTATCATGGGTAGCTCATGCCAAGAGATGCATTTACAAATCAGTACTCTCCTGGGAGGGAGGGTCAATGGGAGAGGTTAAGATGCGGACAAGAACTCTAAGAGCCAGGAGAATGCAGAGCTAAACAGGAGTTCCCAAGAGAAGGGTGTTGCTTCTACAGAAAGCTGCAGAGCAAAGGACCAAGGGAAGACAAGACTAGATTTAGCAGCTGGGAAGCTCCAGGGAACAGAGAACAGCTGGAGTAGGTTTGGAAGCTGCCATAGCAAATGTGTTGAACCTTTAGTTAAAGCATAAGAGGAAAGGACAGGGAGGAACAGGGCACCAGCAGTCCTTAACCTTTGCCCAGTGATCCCATCTACACCATGGCTTGGAACATTGAACAGAAGGATGTCCACAGTTTAGAAGGGGAAGGAATTTGTCTAAGGTCAGGGAGCTGGACGAGTTAGGAACTGAACTCAGTCTCCCCACCGACCTTCCTCTCTAGTTCACACTAAGCTAAAATTGTATAAAGAATTAAATCACCACAAGTGTGGAATGGCATAATGTAGTAGCCACCAAAAGAGTAACATGGTACTGATGGACATGTGTGTCACTCAGACGGCTTATG
Organism: Microtus oregoni; assembly: GCF_018167655.1. NCBI lineage: Eukaryota > Metazoa > Chordata > Mammalia > Rodentia > Cricetidae > Microtus > Microtus oregoni. Next base: position 7,547,181 of record NW_024543062.1, on the reverse strand, counting down.
AAAGTCACGTGTAGTGACTTGTGCACAAGGGAGGCTGACTCAGGAGGATGGCAAGCTCAAGTCCAACTGAGTTGTACCAGTCAGGTCCTCTCTTATAAAGCCTCATTCAGAGGATTAAGAGAAAAGCTGGGTAAGGTTACACAATGACAGAAATGAAGAGCCCCCAACATGGGGACCACAGCAGAGAAAGGGACATGGGAGCCTTTTATGGGTCAGTGGGGGCCCAAGTCCAGGTAGTCCCTGGGCTCCCCAAGCCCGCCTCTTGGTATAAAGTTGGCCTTATAAGAAAACTACTGCCTGAAGCAAGGAGGTAATAGAATTATCTCTGCATCCTAACAGGGTTCTAGGAAGGCCAGAGAGCTACACCTCTCAGGACAGGCTTGCCCTTTCTAATTATTTGGGGCTTTTTAAAATAGGATTTCACTGGACTTGAACTCGATGTAGTTAAGGATAACCTTGAACTCCTCAATCCCTCTGCCTCTACCTCATGGATGCTGAGAATACAGGAATATACATGCCAAGCTGGTGTGATCTGGGGATGGAATCCAGGGCTTTGCCAATTGGGCCACGATCCCAGTCCCTGAAGTAACCTTTTGATATTAAAGCCAGATGTGTATCTGTGTGCACACAGGTGCATGTGCACTCCCTACCCTTCCCAAAGGCTGATGGGAAGAAGAAATGACTATGTATTCACATGTCTCACACAAACTGACACAGATGCACTTCAAACCACCAGCTAAAAGTCACCCATTCTAATTTTATTTCTCAGCAGTTTGAGAAATGCCTTATCTCAATCTGCTGCCTGCAAATATTATCTGGTTTGTTACTAAACTAAGGAGAGAGACTCAAAGTTGCTCAGTTCTGGCCCACGGGACTCTGTCACCATCAGTTAGCATGGACAGGAAGTGATTTATCCTCTTTTTAAAGCATGGTGCCCTTTGTATTCTAGACAGCCACTGAAACCACAGTCTCTGCTGCTTCTGGTCTGGGGTCATCACTGTTGCAACCATCGTGACAATTGCCAACTGAAGAAAGGTGGGGTTCAGGTTGATTGAAACCATGCTGGAATGGTAACTGACATCTGTTTAAAAGCCCTAAGAATAGAGTTGAACACTGATTTGAGTTAAGGGTTTTTCAGCATTATCAATTTTTGTTCCATCTCGTATCCTCACTAAACAAAATGCAAAACAGGTCTTAATCACAGAAAGAGGTGCTCTTGTGGGAACATCTCATGAGGCGATAGTTCAGTCAGTTAGCTGCTTGCCGTGCAACCATGAGGACCTGAGTTTGATCCCTAGCACCCTGGTAAAAAGCTGGGCATGGAGAATCCCTGGGAATATTGGGGTTCGCCAGTCAAGCTGACTCACTGTGACACACATGCTAGTTAGAAGCCTTGTTTCAAAAAGCAAGATGAAAAATTCCTGGGGAATAGCATGAGATTGACCTCTGACCTCTACACAAATCTATACTACCTATACCTACACTACCTATAATCACAACATATATATACACATATATACATATGGTAAATGCATTTTTTAATTAGGGAAAAGACATGCCCTTGAAGAGATTACTATCAGATGTCTGTTGGAAAAGGCCAAAACGATTTGTTTGGCCCTCTCTCTTGAGCATATAGCATAAAAGGTTACATTACCAGAGAAACTTCTATGCAGAAACAATTTTCATTATTTTGGACTGGAGAGTTGGCTCAGCAGTTAAGAGAGTACATGTTGCCCTTTCAGATGACCTAGGTTTGACTCCTAGCACCCACATGGTGCTCACAACCATCTGTAACTCTAGTTCCAGGTGATCTGAAGCCATTTTCTTGTCTCTGTAAGCATCAGGCATGTGGTGCACATACATACAGACAGACAAAACACTCACATACATAAATAAGAAAATAAATAAATCTTTTTAAAAAAAAGAGTTGGTTGAGACAGTCACTCTGGCTTAAAAGGAAAAGAGATAAAATACAAAGAATGCTCCAACTATGTTCTTAGCCCTGCATTTAGGAGGTGTGTGGTCTCCATAAACATGTACTCAGAGGCCCTCATGGACCTGGACTGTTTGTTTATCTGAGGCCCAGAAGAAGTTACTGGAAGACTCTGTCCCTTCTTTGAGGTCTTAGGTCTCTAGTCCCTTGTGACATCTCTCCTGCTTCCAGCCCCTCAGACCTCCGGCTTAAGTATCACCTCAGGACCCAGATTTGCCTTGTTCAGAGTTGGGGCCCACCTTTCTTCGCTCCTTAATTTTAGCTCACATTTTCTTCTTGTGTCAATGTGTTTGAAAAGCTGGTAAAAACGGAAGACTGGTTTTCACAAAGGACCCTCAGAAATATTTAAGGTGAGGTGACATGTCACATAGCCACATAGGACTGGAAAACATCATTTATTAGGACTTTATGAAGCCTTCACTTTGCCTTCATTATCAAAACCTCAAAGCCAGAAAACTCTTAGTCAGGGATGGTGGTGTGAACTTGTGGTCCCAACACTGGGAAGATACAGACAGGCAGATTTCTGGGGCTTGCTGGCCAACCACCTAGCCTACTTGGAGATCTCCGGGCCAGGAAGAGACCTGGTATCAAAAACCAAGGTGGATAGCTCCTGAAGAATGACACCCGAGGTAGTCCCCTGACCTTCACATGCACATGAATAGATGATCCCCAACACACACACCCCACAAAGGAAATTCTGACTGAAAATGTCTTACAGAACCAGTAAAGTAAATGAGTTTGCTGCCAAGCCTGGCAACTCAAGTTCAACTCCAGAGTTTGTATGGAAAGAAAGAACTAACCAAATTCTCTCTCTCTCTCTCTCTCTCTCTCTCTCTCTCTCTCTCTCACACACACACACACACACACACAATATGTATGTTTTTTAAAAATGAAAATGTCCTAAGTATATGTTCAAAGCACATTTCAAATTTTTATTTTTATTATTTGACTGCATATTGTCTGTGCACCATGTATGCCTGGTACCTGAGAAAACCAGAAGAGGGCATCAGATCCCCTGAAACTGAAGTTACATACAATTGTTAGCTGCCATGTCGGAGCTAGGACTTGAACCCAGGTCCTTTGCCATTGGTCTTAAATGCTGTCATCTCTCCAGCCCCCAAAGCACATTTTTATATAGCCTACCGTGTTAAAACTAATAGCACCAAATGCAAGACACACCATTATTCTAAACTGCGAAACAAGTGCTTTTATATTTTAATGGTCATCATCATTTATATTGACCCTGATTCTAAAATGGACAAAACACACAAAAACCTAAGTATTATACCTGACAAAATAGGATTACTTCAAAATTTAACACAGTACAAATAATAGCCTGCAAGTCACTGCTTTTTTTTAAATCTAAAAGACTATATAGTAACTCCTATTTTAGAGACTATTGTGATATTTTGTATTAAACAAAAAAGGAAAGGTCCTGGTCTTCTGAGATACATACAAGTATTCGTGACTTGATTTATAGGCAGGAATGAGGGGTGAGACTAGGAAGAGAGAAGTAGTGATGGTTGTAACAGGCATAATGAGTCTTAAGGGGTGGTGCTACTCCACCTGGTCCTGTGAATATTTGAAATAGATCAGTTATATCTCTCTCCAAGACACTGGGCCTTCTGCTGAGCAATCACAGAACTGGCAGAGAGTTAGGAGAATGGAGTCAGGACTGCCCTTTGAAGCCACAGCCTTTGAACTGGTCAGTGGAACTTGCCAGTTGTCAAGTTCACCTGGGAATGTCAGAGTCATGCCATCCTACACTCAGACCACCTGTCCTGCCTTTCACAAGGAAACTCATATCAGGTCAGGACTTTCCACCAAGCTGGGAAAGTGTTGAGCTTTGGTAGAAATCTCTCTGGTGAAGAGTGGCCAAAACATTGTTGCTTAGTAATACTTGGTAGGCATTTCACTTAAACCAGGCATTGGTGGTTTACAATTACAATGCTTTACATTACATTCCATAGCTGTAATCCCAGGACTAAGGAAGCTGAGGCAGGAAGGTTGAGAGTCAAAGCTTTGAGGTCAGCCTAATGTACATGGTCAAACTGTATCTCAAAATAAAACTTTTTAGGGCTGGAGAAATGGCTCAGTGGTTAAGAGCACTGACTGCTCTTCCAGAGGACCCGAGTTCAATTCCCAGCACCCACATGGCAGCTCACAACTGTCTGAAGATCCAGTTGCAGGGGATCTGACACCTTCACACCAATGCACATAAAATAAAGTTAAATAAACCTTAAAAAAATATTTAAAAAAAATAAATAAAATTTTTTAAATAAAAAAAGGAAAGTTTGATTAAGTGATTGGGGATGCAGCTCATTCCATATAATGCCTGCTTAACATGCATAAAGCCCTGGGTTTGCTTTCAGCACCACAGTCAGGTGTGATGCACACCTGCAAACCCAGCACTCAGGGAGTGGAAGCAGGAGGACCAATTTAGGGTCATTCTAAATAGGATTGGGCTTTAGGAGACTCTGTCTTAAAAAAAAAAAAAAGGAATAGGGGCAGGGGAGAAGAAGAAAGGGGAAGAAAATTCGCAGGTGCTTACTTTACTAGGAGTTTGCTTTAGTGAGACGTCAAGTGGACGGCTCCCCAAATCCCCAGCTCTAGAACAATGTGAACCCGAGAAGAGGAGGTGGAAATGGCTGAAGTTTCTTCTCACGCAGCCCTCCTCTCCTCTGAAAGTGGCTGAAGATGTAGGGCTAGGCTCTCCTGGCCCTCCTCCCAGTGCCTGACACATGGTCTCCAGGCTCCTTCCTCTGTCCAGTGTCGCCAGTGTCATCTGACTCATGAGTCACACTGCACAGGGGCTGTCCAGAAGGAACTGCTAGAGTTCCTTTCTAGAAAAGAGGGAGTGGGATTCTAGTCCTTGTCACAGTGGACAGTGCACCTATCAAATCCTAGGGCTCTTTACAAATACAGAAAGCATGGCTAGGACTGCAGCCCAGTTGGCAGAATGCCTGTCTAGCATTCCTGAAGCTCTATGTCCCATCTCTAATACCACATAAGCCGGGTGTAATGATGTATGGCTATAAATATGGCACTTGTGAGCTGGAGGCAGGAGGATCAGGCATTTGTAGTGAGCTCCAACCCAGCCTGAGATACAAAAACTCTTCTGAAAGAAAGAGAGAGAGAGAGAAATCCAAAAAACTCAGATTCCAGAACATTTGTATGCTAGGTAGGAGCAATTTAAACAGGATGATTTATTCTGTAATCTAGACATTTCTATATACAGAATCTTTTTAAAAATCTGGATTCATTATTGACAAGTACAAGAAAGTGAGTACATACGAAGTTAATACAGCCCTCTAAAAAAAAGTACAGCTTCTTGAAAAAGAACAAACCAATTTCCCCTTCCTTAAAAGTAACAACAAGATTGCCCCCCACATCCCCAACTTTTCCTTCTTGGTATGTGTGTGTGTCTGGGACAGACAGATGGACGGCAGACCTCACACCTCATTGTGTAGCTCATGCTGGCCTCCAACTTATGATCCTCCTGCTTCCTTCCTCCTGAGTGCTGAGGTTACAGGCCAGGACCACTAAACAAGAATAAGGGGCCTGCTGTCTTAAGAAGTAAGCCATCCATCCTCACAATAATCTGCAATCCATGAAGGTGCAGAGCATCATAGCTCCCTGTTAAGGGAAATTAGCTCCAAGCATTTATTCCTGGTGTCATTTACAACACCCATGATTCCCCTTTATCAACACAGCCAAGAACCCAGGCCAGGTGTGAAGCTTATGAGTGTGGAGGCCTGAGGTTGATAGTGACTTCCTCAATCACTCTCCACCTTTTCTTTGAACAGTGGCTCTTGTTGAACCTGGAGCTTGCTGATTCAGTTAGACTGGCTGCCAGCAAATTCTAGGGGTCCTCCTCAGCTCTGGGACTGCAGGCATGAACCAACACAGTCAACTTTTACCATGAGTTCTTGAGATCAATTCAGGTCCTCATGCTTGCATTGCAAGTACTTAACCAACCCTGAGTAGAAGGTAGTTAAAACAAGATATGATACTTCAATTGCAGGGTTCAACTGAAAGAGAGTTTGGTGAGAAGTGAAGTTTCCCTTTGTCCCAGGATGCAGGAGCCTTCACTTCCCATCTCATCACCTGAAGGTGAATGGTATGGCTATTGATGGGCTTCAAGCTTTCAGATGCTTTTATAGATGAGCACATACCTTTTCCAGTCTCTGTGAGGTGAAGGAGTAGTTTTAAATGTCATTTAAACTGGGGTGTTAAATAAAAAATCTCTCTCTACAACAGCATTCAGTATGACCTGGCAGCAACTCAGAGAATTTAGTTCACAGATTTACGAAAATTCCATTAGCTTTAATTATTTATCAGTAGTCGAGTTAGATTACAGTTCTTGACCTATTTTCACAGTGGATGGGCCACCCAGCAATGGAATAGATGAACAGTCTTTTTCCTAAACTTGTAATAATAGAAACATATTTTAAAGAATGAAACCCAAACATGTAATTACCATGATGCAGACCCTGCCACGTTGCCTTTGTCTCCAGATAAAATGTACATCTTTGTGAGGTTTTGGTTATTAAATAAGATTATCTCGAAAAGGAGAAACTCACTCGTGCTATAATTTCTTCCCATTTAAATTTCTTTGCCCCATTTAAAGCATTTTATGTTCTGGTGGAGAATCTCAAATGTGATAGATGTGACTTTAGCACTATCCTAGTAACACTGGGTAAGGGGAGTTTCCTGGAGTCACAGAGTGACTGGAAGTGTGGAGATCAGGTGTGGGACTCTAGTGGGTAAGTGGTAAAGTTAGTCAGTGAGGGACATAAAGGACAGAGACACTGAGTTCCCAAGCAATAGCAGCTCTGCCAGGTTCACTGCTCAAGATCCAGCATCACTTGTGTCCCATCCATAATGTCTGTCAGATTTGAAAAGAAACAAATCAAGGAGAAGGGGATGGTTCCAGATGGGCATGGGTTACAGTGTAACAAAATGACTGGCAGGTGCATGACAGTTGCCTGGCCTATTGCAGAACCTGAGTGTTGAAAGGCAAGGGTTCATTTAGCTAGTGTCTTGGGAATTCTGGCTTTTTCAAGACCCTGTAGCAAGTCCACTGAGTTAAAACTTCTTGCTATTTTGGCATTTCTCAAAAGCAGAGTTTTCTAGAAGCTCTAATATCCTTACTCCAATATTGTTACAAACTTCCATATTCATCTCTAGCATGGTCAACACCAATAGACCTTGCCCACCCTCTTTGCCTCCCTGCCTCCCTCCCTCCCCAAAAATCTTGATATGGCTCCTGCTGGCCTCAAAACATACTATATAGCTGAAGGTGACCTGGAACTCCTGATCCTACAGTCTCCCCCTCCTGAATGTTGAGTTTACAGGTGTGCACCACCATGCCTGATTATGGAACTCACTCTACCAACTGAGCCACATCCTATCCCCTATTGCTCTCAATTTAATGAAAATAAAATGCTGAGAAATGGCTATTTCATCTGAAAACTAATGTCTGCTGGGAGTTCAAAACCATGTTTCTGCTCTGAGGGCCAATATGCAATACAGACAAAGAAGTCAGATGTTTTAAAACATCTGTGGCCTAGCATCCCCACTTGGGAAAGTGTGAAAACACTCGCCTGTCTTTGCCCAGTTCCCAAATCCTTGGGTCCTAGAGGAGGCACATGCTGCAGACACAGCTTGGTAGACAGAGGGCCAGGAAGAGAAAAACAAGAAAGCCACCTCAGATTTCTGCGATCTGTTCTCAAAATGAGTCTTGTTTGTCTTTCAGTTGATCCCAATATTTTTCAGTTTTTTCTTTCTTTTCTTCTTCTTTCAGTGTGTATGTGTAGGTACACTGTCAATATTTAGGTGCCATCTACCTTGTTTTTTGAGACAGGGTCTCTTACTGGCCTGGAGTTAACCAATGAGGCTCCTACTGACACACCTCTTCCAAGGCCACCTTCCCTAATCCTTTCCCCAACAGTTCCACTAACAGGGGACCAAGTATTCAAACATGAGCTATGCAGACCATTCATATTCAAACTACTGCATGCATATTTGTACACATGTATGTAAGTGCCCTGAGGCCAGATGTTGGATTCCCTGGAGCTGGAGTTATTGGCTGTTTTGTAAGCCATAATATGAGTGCTGCGAACTCAAGTGCTCTTAACTGTTGAGCCATCTCTTCAACCCCAATTGTTTTAAAATATGTAGTAATCATGAATAAGCAGTCAGTGAAGGTAAGAAACCATGCCCCACAACTACAAACCCAATGCCAAACCATATTTACTTAAAACATTTTTGTCAATTATTTACTTATTTCACAACTCATTTTTCAAGGTGTGAGCTCTGTAGATTATAAATGATATCACAATATCAAGGTTGTACAGGCCTAAAAGCCACATGCTAATACTCATTTTTAGGATATAGCTGGTTTAATTTTCTCTTCTTTATGCTGAATGCATATTTCTGTGATGAGTAACTCCACTTTATCATCAGAGGAACAAGTCTCAGGAGACAGTGTAGAAGATTTGAAACACCACAAACCAACATCTAAGGAACAAAGATGGTCCTACACAGTTACAGTGTGAACAGAGAGAGGGTATCAATATTCAAAACAAGGACATGGGGTGTGTGTGTGTGTGTGTGTGTGTGTGTGTGTGTGTGTGTGTGTTTCTTAAAGGCAGACTGAGGCTTATGCATGTAGAACATGTGCCTAGAATCTCCCAATGAGGAGCTAGGGACAAGACTCAGCTTAAGAACTGTTTTGTACTATTGCCAGAGACTTGGGTTCAGTCCCTAACAATCACAAAAACAAATAATCAAACAAACAAATGTTTATATAACTTAAAGTTAGTTCTCAAACATGCCATGTCTCCATTTCCATTGCTTCCTCATCTGAAAGCCTGGCCTCAATTTATCCATCATTCATGTGTACATCACTTTATAAGAGGAAGATGCATGGGAAGAAGGGTCCTTTGTCTCAGCTTAATCACGAACATATACTGTTTATTAATATTTAGTAGCTTCACAGAGCAGCTCAGGAGTAATTAATAATAAACGATGAGCAAATCTACTTGCAGACACAATGCTTACTGCACACGATCAAAAAGAAGCTGGATCCTAACTAGATGCCCAGTGGTCCATGAGGAACTAGCAAGTCCACAGAGATGGAATCTAAATGAGGTCTGCTTGCACATGACTTTCCCCTCTTCCTCTTCTACTGTCATTTCTTATGGAAAATAACACAGAGCCAGCTACTGGCACAGGAAATGCAGACCATAATTTCTTAATTTCTAGACGAAATTCTTTATGCCACATGGATGGCCTACAAAATGTCTCATGAAGCAGGCAACTAAGGAATGGAAATCTTTGAAAGCAGCTTTTAAAACTATTTGAAGATGTTCCGAAGCATCTCAAAGGAAGCCTGTACCTAGCATGGGAGGGAAAACAAAATCTTCAGGGCAGAATGAAGCATCCTGACCCTGGTCTTTACCCTGAGTGCTGTGTGTGTGCTGCTAAGAAAGGAACTCAACTTCATTCTATCCAAGAAGGTCCCTTTTGGGACCTCCAAAAATCAGCTCCTCAGATCCATTCAGTGTTATCTAATAAGTATCCCCAGAGAACTCCTAAACTAAGCAGCTGAGGTTTACCATGGTAAGCAAGGGTGGAGAGAAAAGGCACACACTCTAGAACATTCTAATGTTCAATCTCCAAAAGATTTCTGAGCCAGTGACTTTTCATTATTCACTAGTCTGCAGTGCTTAAAGAATACAGTTAACTCTCTCATTATTCACAGGGTGTTGGCTTCAACCCTGCACCCATCTGAAACAGTATCTGTGGATGCTGAAGTTCCTTACATAAAATGGCACCATACGTACATAGAACCAACTTGTACATCTCCACACAGTGTATTCTGTAAACCATATTTTAATTTCTATTTTGTTGAGATTTGGGGGTGGAACTCAGGGAATTACCTGTGCTAGACAAGTGGTCTACCACTGAGCCATGCTCCCAGCCTTTCACTAGAGATTCTAGGCCAGTGTTCTTCAGTTGTACACCAACCAGCCCCGAATTATCTCGAGATGACTTGCAATACTTGTCATAGTAACAATGCTATGTTTCTAGCTGGTATATTGAGTCATTTCAGGAATAATCACAGAAGAAAAATCTTTGCACATTCAATACAGATGACAATTTCCATATTGGTTTTTCACGACAGGATTTAGACCAGGCTGGCCTTGAGCTCACAGAGCTCCGCCTACCTCTACCTCTTGAGTGTTGGGATTAAAGGCATGCGCCACCATTGCCCAGCTCCCTCAATATTTTTAATTTATATCCAATTATATATGTATACAGAAATTGAAGACATGGGGGTGTCAACTACATAAAGATCTGTTTAAGAGCATTAAGAAAAAGTGTAACACTCAACAGAGAAAATGGTTTTAAAAGACTTTTGAAAGCAGGGTGTGGTGGTGCATGCCTATAATCCTAAAGTTGGGAAGTTGAGTCAAGAGGATCATGATTCTAAGCAAGCCGGGGCTATCTAGAGAAACTGATTCAAAAAGAAAAAAAAAAAACATGCACACAATTTTTTAAAAAAATCAATTAAATACTTTAGGAATTCCTCTTGTCACCTCTCGTGCCTCTTAAACAAGGGCAGGCTATAGGCAGTCTTGAGATTCTTTCTTGACTCTCAGCCTGGCATCCGTACAGTGAAACAGTTTAGCAAAGAAATCAGTGGAAGGCTTTTGCTATCCAGAGCCGCCTAACTGGCGGGATGAGTCATACATAAGTTCATAGATGTCAAAAGCAGCTGCCCAGACTTTTCTGTTATTACCATATACGGCTAATATAGATCCACTTATCTCCAACCATCATTCAGTGGAGCTCCAGCAATTTCCATACCTTATCATCTCTCTTCAGAGTTTCTCGATCTGCAACTCCAGGACATAAGACTGTGTACCCAACCACAGGACCTAAAATCATCACCCTGGGCTGCAAAATGTGTGCATAGCTAAGTGTTTGAATAAGGTCAAAGTACAGGGCTAACTGTTTACATTCCAGCAACATCAAAAGAGAATAGCACAGGACAGTCAGGATTCAAAAACAACTTTACCTGAGTAGCACCCCCCTCCAATGCGTTTTATATCACATACTCAGGAATAGTTTGGAAAATTGTGCTTGGTTAGGATTATTTTTTACCTATTCCCTATTTAAATGATAAAAATAGTTCAGGTTCCTACAAGCTGGGAGAATTAACTGGGTAAGGGCTAAAGGTGTATGTAGCTCAGGTGGTAGAGTGTTTGCCTAGCATGATGAAGCCCTGTGTTCAATTTGTAGTACTACATAAACCTAACACGGGGCAAACGCCTATAATCCTAGCACTGAGATGGTAGAGGCAGGAGGACTGAGAGTTCAACATCACCCTCCACTACATAGTAGAAGCCAAACTAGGATACTTGAGACCCTATCTGAACAACAAAACAAAAACCTAACCAACCAACCTAAAAAAAAAAAAACCTCCATCCTAGACAAAACAACTGTCCCAAACTAACCAACCAATCCAAGAAAAAGATTAATAATTATCTAAGGAAATGGCCCATTCATAGATTCAACAAATAAATTTCTATGGAGTCAAACTTATAGACAAGCAAAGAAATACATCCTTAGACCTGTCTCTAACTTCCAGCAGATGAGAGAACAGACACCCATTCTCGAAATGGCCAGCAGTTGACACTTCATGACCCAACTGTGTTTCTTGGGAGTTCAACCAAAGATGACACAGCAAAGAGGGCTTATCAGTCTTGCCTTCTAACTTTCATTTTCATATTCTCCCATGTAGCAAATAGAAAATCCTTAGCTACAACTTTTAAAAGCTACAAAGACCTATAAAAAGCTTCTATAGACAGCCAGGGATATAGAAGTCCAGGCCCCAGGCATCCAAACATCTACTCTGAGGTACAGCTAAGATTCCCCAAGACTTGAATAAAAAGGAACTAAGGCTTAGTTAGCATGATGGTACATACTTGTCATCCCAGCACTCAAGAGGCTGAGGCAGGGGGATCATGAGTTTGAGGTCAGTCTAGGCTACAGTGCTGAAGAATGCTACCCTCTGTGGTTAGTATATGGCAATTTCTATTCTGTAATCAGAGCAGCTAAGATTGCATACACATGAGACTCTCACAAGACTGGGCAGCCTGAGTCAGAGTGTAGCTGGTGGGCCAAACATCTCTACCATGTAGCCCTACTGTAAAGAAATAGGAAAGACTACCTGGGGGAAGAAAAGGAGATGTGAAGAACTTGGGGCTGAAGAGACCTGGTGGGGTGGGGAGATGAATCAGCCAGTAAAGCACTTGCCTTCCAAGAGCTGTCATGGACAGCTAATCTGAAACTTCCAGGCCAACAAGGAACTTTATCTTCAACAAAAGATAGAAGGTACCTAGGAAATGACACCTAAGGTTAACCTCTGACCTCTACACATACATGCACACATCCACCTGTGTGCACATGTACGCACACAATAAGGCCTGGCTCACTTGATTTGTTGTACCTCCGATAAAGCTCAGCAGCTCCCTAGTCTCCATGGTTTTATTTCTTAATCCTTCCAATAACTGAGCTGCTGCCCCGTGGAGCCTTCAGGACACATTCTAAAGGGTTATCCTGGGGAATGTGCCAAGTTTAGTGATAGGTTAAAGTCTGGCCACATCCTATAAAACGTCTGATAGCAGCATATACATACCAGCACCAACGTGCAGATTTACCATCACTCTGTATACAGGACATGTGGTATTTGGGAACCTAATGCCTTCTACCCTAAACTATCTGGATAGAATGCCAAACTGAGACCTGCTGGTGCCCCAGACTGCTGTGCCCTGATGTCTTCTATATTTTCCTGGAGGTACTAGAGATGCAGGCCAAGCCTTTGAACATTCATTCCAGTTCAGGTTAGAACGTGTATCCCAGATTTCCTGGGCCTCCTTTCTGTCCCCAAATGCTCCCTTGGACCTCAGGCACGGTGAACCTGAACTTAATGAGTGATCAGGAACGGAGCAACTGTTGAAGAGCTATTAGAAGTTCCTTTTGCCCATTAGAAAGCACACAGTCAGGACAGGGTCTGTCCTCTAAAAAAGATACTTTCTTATAATTATCTTTTATTCTTTTTTGGAGTCAGGGTCACATGCAGCCCAGGCTGGTCTCAAACTCTCTAGGGAGCTGAAGGTATCCTTGAACTCTTGACCCTCTAGCATCCACCCATACATGCAAGAATTACAGGCTGCTAAATGTGAAGTGCTTGTCTGCCTGCACTACTCAAGAGAAATGAAGGAGAGAAAGGGGCCTGCTGAGAGGACAGTCATTGATAGGTGCTAAGCATTAGTCTAGTCACCTAGCTACCTGTCATATACTTGAATCACGCACAAACAGAATACAGATATGTGCATAGATGGCAGATAAGGAAAGGATAAGACCCAAACAAACAAACAAACCCAGAAGGAAAGTGCAGGGCAGATGCATAATCCAGGAAAGGGGTGGGAATGGAGCCAGTGAAGGTTTAGAAGCAGAGATTGAGCAGAGAAGAAGGGAATCTAGAAAGAGGACCCAAAAGAGGCAAGCTGGGTGCATATTAAAAGCAGGGTAACAAAATGGTTCAACAGGGAAGGTGATGGCTGACAAGCCTGAGCACCTGGGCTGGATTCAAGGAACCCCACAGAGTGGAAAGGTAGAACCAACTCCTTCTTGCAAGTTGTCCTCTGATCTCCGCAGCACCATGGCATCCCTACCTACACGTTTATGCACATACAGACTAAATGAAAGATTAAAGAACACATCGACAGGGATCCAACTGTTGAGGTGGTCCGAGAGACCACTGCTGCTCAAAGAATCTAAAGAACATAAAGAACAGTCACCAAGCTGGCTCAAGGTAGGTGAAACCCTGTCCAGAGCCTGTTGTAAGACCATGACTCTGGCCAGAAGAAGCATGGAAAGCCGGCCTGAGGTCACAGAGCCACATACAACACACAGGTAGTGCAGCCATGCTTGTAACTCAGAACAACAGTGGTTCTGTGAGTACCAAAGGGTGACTGTGAGATGCGGACATGGCCATTTTTAAAAATGCTCTTGACTCTGTTGAACACAAATGTGTCTGTGACCGGGTTTAAGTCCACTGACTCACAGTTGCTCTGCCCCAGCAGCAGGGGAGGGAAAGAGACCAAATCTGCAGAACTGTGCTCATAACTAACAGGAGATGGTCCACCCTGGGTCGGCAAGCTCCAGCTAGCCAGCTAAATCCAGCTGGCTCCCGGTATTTTTATGGTCTGTGAGCTAAGAATGGTTTTTACACTTTTAAATGGTTACATTTAAAATGGTTATGTAAGTGAGTACATAATATCCTGATTTTGCCTTTTGCCCAGTCAGGTCTAAAATATTTAATGCCATACCCTTCAAGAGAAGGTTTGTGGTCAGATCTGTGGTACTGGGCCTGTCTTCCCAGCTACTTGGGAGACTGAGGCAAGAACAGAAGTTCAAGGCCTGCCTGGGAAGCTTGATGAGACCCTGTCTTTAAAAAGAGAAGATAGATAGATAGATAGATAGATAGATAGATAGATAGATAGATAGACAGACAGATAAAGGTTTAAGAAGCTAGCTCAGAGTTGAGTGCTTACCCAGAATCCCCAGTGAGGAGAGTGCCTGCCTAGTGTGTGTCAGGTTTTATTCCTCGCACTATAGTCACACACAGAAGTTGTGGACCTCTGATCTGTTCTTTTCTGTTTGTCCCACCCTCTTGCACAAGGTATACTTGTGAGAAGGATTTGCCTTAGCCATGTGGAATGAGCCAGGCTTTGGAATTCAGGCACGTGTGTGTCCTGTGAATGTCTGAAGCCCACTATGATCTTGTGTAAACTGAAAAGCTATGACCCTCAACATCAGTGAGGCCCCATCTCCCAGACTTCCCAGCCCAAGAGGCTGTTGTAAACATTAAATGAGACCTGGAACATGAATATGTCTGTGAAAGCTCAAAATGCTTCTGGAATAGAAATTTACTTGTGGTCATTTATGAGCCTGTTTATTACCAGCATCTACTCTTTCTTCTCATAAATGTTGCAACTTGACATCCTATCTCAGTCCAAGACATATAGCACATGGGATGGTAGGGCAGGAATTTGCAGAACTGCCAAAGAAGTGACCTGGGCATTCTGCCCTGTGTCCCGTGACCCTGTCTCATCAACAGGTCAGGGGCACCTCTCTTAGACCAGTTCCAGTCATACCTCACTAAACACATCCTGATGGTAGAGGAAGATGTCAAACTCAGGCTAAAAATGAGTCCTTGGAAACTTGCACTCGAGTCTGTAATCCACTATGGAAAAACCATCCCAACCATACCAGATATGGATAAAGGGGACATGGGAATGAGCTGTGTATTTTGTGGGAGACCTAGAATGTTCAACATCATATGGAAGCTGAAACTCAAAGTATTCTAAGGAGAGGGCACACTGAATGTCACACTTACTCCTAAAGGAGTTGCCAAGTCAACTTTCATGGAAGCATCACTTTGTTGTCCTGGCAGCTTCAGGTGCCTGGTCACTCACACTAATGTGACCCAACATACTCATGCTGCATTGAGGCTAGTAGGCTGGGGGAGGCCTGCTGAGGCAGCCAGGTTGCCACCAGAACACAAGTTTTCCAACCCAGGGAGGATCCAGGCTCTGACCCATGTGTAAAAGTCCCTTTTCTCTGTGAGCTCAGGCTGGGCTGGGATACGCCGATTCCAAGTGGCTTTCTTGCCTTCTCTGTGTGTGTGTCTATGCACATGTTTATTTGCATGTGTGCAGAAGTCAGAGCTCCAGACGGTGATATTTGTAAGTGCTTTATTTTTTGAGGCAGGGTCTCATTGGCCTGGAAATTTCAGATTCAGTTGTGTTGGCTGACCAGTGAGCTCCAGAAATCCACCTGCTGCTGCCACCCCTCCTCTTCGATGCTGTGATTATAAGCACATTATTCAATGAGACAACTAGAGTGGGAGTCGTGGGTCTCAGGTTTCACTACTGTTTCAGTGCAAGTGGCTAATTAGTAGGGAAACAATTTGGACCAGGGTAAGTCTTGCTGCTTTGAGTAAACCTGCAGTGAATGTCAGAAATGCACTTGTATCTGCTGTGTGCCTTGCACGCATACAGCCAAGAAGTTACATAATCCTCACCCATCATTCTTCCTTTTTTTCTGAAATAGGGTCTTGTTATAGGTAAGCTGGCATCAAACCTAACAATCCTCCTGCTTTAACCTCTGTGTGCTGAGATTACAGGTATGCTACCACACCTGGCTGGTCCTGGCCTCTTGAAGTGCTTCAGGGAGGACAAGACACATTCACTGACAGCACAGGAAGGCAATTTCAGGAGCCCATGCAAGGCAGACACAATAGAAGCCTGGACAACCAGGCAACCCCTTGCATGAAGCCAATCTCTCCTCCAGGCAGAAGAAACTTTCTCTTGGAATTCCATGCACCTAACATAGAGCTGTTCACCACCCAATACAACTGCTTTACAGGAGAGAGAACCCAGAAGTGAGGCCAGGCCACTCTAAGGTTGATGCTCCTAGTGCTTATAGAACCCACTTGATGGAAGTGGTTATTGAGTGATCTAAAGGGTAGAGAGGGATCATTTCCCATTCCTACCTGCCCCTCACTCACAGCTAAATAAACAAGAATGACTCAGTTAAAAGGCAAAGAACACAAACATTAAACACGATTGTGTTCAAGCTGGAGAGGAAGGCCAGACAGCCTAGGGGTTAACTAAAGCCCAGGAGGGCCAAATTGAAGGTCACAGCCAGCTCCCAGGTCTAGATTGTGGGTAGGTATCTTAATAATTTTCAGAAGACTTGAAGCTACCCGGTGATGATGGTTAAGAGATACTGAGTCTAGCTAGACATGAGGACTGTTCCTAGTCAATTGTGACACTCCTAGCACCCGGGAGCTACTGGGAGGTTACTAGTTCAATGCCATCCTGGGCTACAGAGTGATGAAATGCTGGGGGTGTGGCTGAGCTGTAGAGCACTTGCCTAGCATGCACAAAACCCTGGGTTCCATCACTGGACCAGCAAATAGAATAGATTAAAGAAGAAAGAAGGCACTCTCCGTCAAAAGCACAGACTGGGGAAACACTTGGAAGTGCTTTTGCTGACAAGCTGCCCGGGAGAGCCACTGCCGACAGAGGCCAGTTTCTATTTTAGTGCTAACATCGGGAAACAAGCTGAAGACACATGCGTCTCAATTCAGGGCAGCTGCTTTCCCAAACAGCTCAAAATAGGAACTCTCTACAACACACGTGCACTGGCACGCACACGCGTGCATCCACCACTCAAACAACCAGCAGATCCAGAGTTGGCACAAAGGATTTCATTTTCTTACAGAGCCTGAAAACTCTAAAGCCCATATACTTTAAACCCAGACCAGCTCCACACAGTTGTCCATAATCTTGAAGCAGGCTGCCTGTCACTCTTCCTGGTGCTCTGTGAGTCACCAGGGAAAGTTTAATCTTGGAAGCAACTGGACCACAAGTGGCCCTGCTGCAGATCAACAGGTCAATTTGTCTGTCAATTTGTCACCAGCTTCAGCACAGCAGAAAACCTGTTCCCACAACCTGTTGGTAGGGTGCTCTTTCTGGAGCAGTGACAAGTCTGCTTCCCAGATGTGGCCGAGTAAATCCAAGAGAGGCATGATGGTTAGGGAATTGAGATTTCAGACAATCTCACAGCACTTGCAGCATAAGTTTAAAGGACCAGGCTTCTGCCTAGTAGGAGGTTGGAGTGAAAAAAGACATCCTGATGCAGGAGGAAGCAAAGTCTGGGGAATGAGCAGACTCTAGCAGCCACCTTTCTAGAGCCCCCTCCACCACCAGAGTGCCTGGTCTTGTGCTGGAGGAAGGCCAGCAGATGCTCAGGCCAGGGACACAGGGTGAGGCCGGATTCCGTGGCTGGTGGAGGCTTACAGACCTTTTCCGGGCATCCTTCAGCAGCGAGGCCTGGCCCAGAGGAAACATACTTCAAAGCCTAGCTGTGAACCTGAGAGGTCAGCAGCTCCTCTCTCTCATATCCTTGACACAAGTCCGCACTGTTGAAGAGGGAAGAAGAAAGCTGCTAGCAGTCAGCAGGAGGAAATAGCTTCCTGACTGCTCCCTGGTATGCCTTGGAAAGCCAGCTTTGTGCCCAGTCCACACTTGATGGGGCATGGGAGGCTGAGGTTACTGTCTTGGTTCCAAAGATCCTATCTTTTGTGCCAGTGGTGGACTCAACTTCATGAGGCCAAAGCCTTCCTATTCCTCCTTCCAGAAGTCCTGTGAAGCCCAGGGGTGGAAATAGGAGATGAGGATGACAGGTGCTTTTCAAAATATCCTGGCAAAGCCGTGACTGAAAGTGTGTGTCTTGGAGTATATATCATGTGTGCTTTTTAATAGGCCATCTCCAGGGTTTATGCAGATTGTTTTCTGAAGTCCATGTGGCAGGAAGAAGGAAGCCATAACGAAATGGAAGAAGGTGCTGCAAGGCTGAGGAGTGGCCCAAGCAACCTAGGTGAGCTGACCAGAGCTGGTGTGGGGAGAGCCACAGAGCGCCACCCTAACAATTTCCAGTACCCATCCACAGCCTGACTTCAAGTTGTCAAACGCTCCCTAAAAATGAAGCCAAGGCCTTTTAAAAACTTATTTGTGTCTGGATTACCCCACTCAAAATAATGTTTTCTCATTCCATCCAATAAAAAGGAAAAAAAAAAACTTATCTGGAAGAGAAGTATTAAACAGGTTCCTGAAGGCAGCAACAGAGGGAGCCCAGGCCTTCAGGCCAGTCCAAATACAGTTGCCTGGCAGAGAAACTGGCTTGTCCTGGTTTCTAGCAGATGTGGGCAAAGCTGGCCACGAAAACAATGCAGGAGGGGTGGAGGGAGGCTCAGGGCTGCACTCACAGGGGTACTGTAATGATGGTGAAGCTGGAGGGAACAACAGATGACCAGGAAGGACTGTATTTTTGCATGGAGCAATTGATTCAAGGTAAGCTTGAAGGTGACTGACCCTGCACTGCCAGGCACAGTGAGGGAACGGTGACTGAGGAAAGGTGGAAAGGAGTTGGGGAATGGGTGACAGTAAGGAGAACATCATACAATCCTGTCCAAACTGCTTAGAGAGGCAATGAACTGAGTGGGGAGGTAGGAGTGGTTGCTAGTCAGCAAGGCATATTCAGAAGGAGATACACAGCAGTTGCGCTGCTTGCATTAGGAGTTCTCAGATCTACTCTGGACTGGAAAGGCAAATATTCCCCTTGGGAGCTCAGGAGTACCCCAATATAATGAGTCCTGCTCTCTCCACAGGCCAGCTTCACTGTCTGCTCACTGGCCAGTCAGCCTAGTGTAAGCAGTGTGTTCCAGACCAGTGTCTGACCACGTATGTTTAAAAAAGCAAAGAACATTTGAGGAATGTGATAGCTGAGGTGGTCCTCACACACACACAAAACCCCTCCAGTTATCTCTTGGTATTTGGGTAGCACAGGTTATAGGTATCCCAAAGGACACTCAGACCTGACACTGTTCAAGTCTAGTATAAAGTGACATAATGTTTATATATGATTTCCACATCTCTAATGACCTAATTAGTACTGTCATACTTTTTTCCCCCAAGTGGATTCAATGAACAGTTGCACTCTGGAATTCACATCTTACTTTCTGAAACTTCCAGGGTTTCTTCTTTCCAAATGTCTGTCTACTGTGGGCTGAATTTGAGGAGAAAGAACCTGCAGAAACTGAATTTGTTCAGTGTTCACTAGTCTCTAAAGGTACAA
Source organism: Microtus oregoni (assembly GCF_018167655.1). Lineage (NCBI taxonomy): Eukaryota > Metazoa > Chordata > Mammalia > Rodentia > Cricetidae > Microtus > Microtus oregoni. The sequence goes on along the minus strand of NW_024543062.1, from coordinate 7,527,404 downwards.
AACTACCATGAACTGGGCAGGAAAGATGGCTCAATGGGTAATAGACTCACTGAGCAAGCCTGACACCCTGAGTTTGGCTCCAGATTCAGTAGCATATGCATCTGCAACACTCGCACCACTATGGGGAAGGCCAAGACAGTAGATTTTGAGGAAGCGAGTAGGCCACTTAGAGCAACAACAAAGAACTTATCTCAAAAATAGGTAAGACCCAAGGAAAGTAATAGCACCTGAGGCTATTCTCTGACCTTCACATGTGTTCTGTGGCATTCATACATACGTGCACATGTATACACACACACACACACACACACACACACACACACACACACACACACACAAGATTTCTTTTTAATTACCATGAACCAAAAGGTCCATCAAATTTAAAAAAAAAAAAAGAAGGGGGTAGCCTCCCTTTTCCCCCAAGAATTTAACCCATATTAATAGTTTGGTATATTTTCTTCCAGCAACAGCTGGATGAATCTGCCTTTGATCATTGGCATCTGGGTTCAGCGCTATATCACTGAGGTCTAAGTCATTGTCCCCTCTGGAACATACGTCCAAAAAACAAACATATATTTCCTACATCTAACAAAGAGGCACTAAATCTCCTTCTGGGCACTGAATGCTCAACCAGGATGCTCACAGGCCCCGGAAACTCAACTAGCTTTTGGCAAGCATTTGTAGTCAATGTGGTCTCAACTGGAGAGGATCTCAGCCTCTTGAACTCTCATCAAAAATCAGATGTCAGTTTTAGGCTGGGGAAATGGTTCAAAGGGTAAAATATCTGCTGCCCAAGCATGAAAACCTAACTAAAACCCTCATAAAAATCTGTGTGTGTGATGGCTTCAGTCTGTTGGGGTAGCGGCGACAGGAGAATCCCTGTCACTTGCTAGACAAGTCAGTCTATCTGAATCATTGTGCTCCAGTCTTGAAACCCTGTCTCAGAAAATAAGGTGGAGGGCTAGCAAGATAGCTCACCAGGTACTCGCTGCCAAGCCTGACAACAAAAGTTTAATCTTTAGAAACAACATGGTGGGAAGAGAGAACTGATTCCTCTAAGTTGCCCTTTAACCTCCACAAGCTTGCCATGGCAAACATGCTCCCTCCTAGATAGATAGATAGATAGATAGATAGATAGATAGATAGATAGATAGAGAAAGATACCTGGGCATTCTCATTTTCTCTCTCTGTCTCTCTCTCTGTCTCTCTCTCTGTCTCTCTCTCTCTCTCTCTCTCTCTCTCTCTCTCACACACACACACACACACACACACACACACACAGACAGAGTCAAAATCAAGGTTGTGCTTTGAAACTTTTCTGTAGTCTTTGTGGCAGAAGAGTGTCCTTAAGTGACAAATGGAATAGATGTGCAGTTCAGTGGGCCTGGGACGCTGAGGCTGAACCATCACCTCCCTCATTTCCACCTGAGCTTCAAGCAGCTCATGGAAGGGCTCTAGCCAGGGGCACTGGCACCCAGGATTCCTTCCTCGCCAACCCCCTATGACCAACCATAGCCACACTTACCTGCCACATGTACTACAAATTCCAAAAGAAAATTCTATTAGCCCACATGAGAGAGTCCTGATGAGCCAAGTAATATTTTTAAAAATAAAAAAAAAAAAATACTGGTAGCCGGGCGGTGGTGGCGCACGCCTTTAATCCCAGCACTCGGGAGGCAGAGGCAGGCGGATCTCTGTGAGTTCGAGACCAGCCTGGTCTACAAGAGCTAGTTTCAGGACAGGAACCAAATGCTACGGAGAAACTCTGTCTTGAAAACTCCACCCCCCCCCCAAAAAATACTGGTTAAAAATGTAATTGATGTTCTATAGAAGCTTTGAATTCTAGCAAAACCTGGTCAACCAGAGACTTTCGGAATTTTTTGAGGCCTTGGTGCCTGCTCTGAGCCTGGCTTTCCTAGGGACAACATTCTAGTTGATATTCTAGAATGCTTAACAATTCAAGTGAGTAGGAGGATCCCATGAATGCCTTTTTTTTTTTCATTTGTGCACACATGCACGTGCATGTATGAGCATGACATGCCATAGCATGCACATAGAGGTAGGAAGAGAACCTCAGATGTCAGCCCTAACCTTCTGCCTCCTTTGATATAAATCTCTTGTCCACTACTGCATAGCCAGGCTACCTGGCCCTCTCTGGAGCTTCCATGATCCTCCTATCCCCTGTCTCTCATCTCCCTGTGGAAGGGCTAGGATTACAAACACCTGCAGTGCTGCATCCAGCTGTTTGTGGGATCTGGGGATTGAAATAGGGTCCTTATGCTTGTCTGGCAAGCACTTTAACCACTGCTGTAGATTCCAAGTCTTGTATGCCTTGTTTCAAACAAGCTAGTATTTGGACAGTTTTCCGTCCCTCCCTCCCTTCAGTACAGTGTGATGATAAAGTAAAACCCACAATTCCTGCCACCCTGGATGCTAAAGTTGCCCCTCCCTCCGACCCCGCCCCTTCTGCCGCCCCCACCCCTCCCTCTGACCCCACCCGTACTTCTGTCCTGGGGGTGGGATCACTGCTACCTCAGCTGCACCTGGTGTCTGACAAGCCATTTGCATCCACAATGCTATGGTTCATGTCTTAGTAGAGGGTTGCACAGCATATGATTTAAAAACGCATGTTGGAGGAGAGAATTGCAGAGCACTCACACATGAAGCCTTCATCATGTAAAACTGCCACCTTTCTCAGCCCCTGAGCACTTTACCTCTGGATCTACTGTTAGCACTGGGAAGTGTAAAGGGTTCAGGGATACAGGAAAATTATAAAAAGATACAGCCAAGTGGTCCTCACTAACCACACAAGGGAAAGCAGGACTCTTGGGGTCTTGATCTATTTAGTCAGTCAGTCAGTCAGGACAAAGACCCCCAACAGTCTCTAATTCTGTCTCTGTCTGTCTTGATGAAGTCTCATGTAGCTCAGGCCTCAAATTAACTATGTAGCCAAGGATGATCTTAAACTACTAATCTTTCTGCTTTCCCCTCCCAAATGCTAGGACTAGAAGTGTGTACCACATGCATGGTTTAAAAGGCTTTGTGGCATGTTAGGCAATCACTCTACCAATAGAGCTATATCCTCAGCTCCTGACTTTGTTTATAATTATCTTTGAAACATGATTCTTGTCTGCAACAGACTTCAAACAAGACTTGTTCTTGGATTACTACTCTATACGTCCACTGAAGAATCTGATTGTCACTATTGTCAAAAAAAATGTGTTCACAAAATGTCTGTACTCTTGAACAGTACCAAAAGCATTCTTCCACACAGTTAGTTAGGTCAAAAGAGCCCTTTTCAGTCCACCATCAGCAACTTCAACAAGCCCTTCTACTTAATGTCACATACTCCCTGCTGTATCTCTTCCATTGTCACCACTAGTCTCTGAATCCCAAACAGGCATGCTACTTGGTTAGGAGAGGTCAGAGTTCTGCACTGCAGTTGGTAGAGGCCCAGAACAGAGGATGCATGGGGAGCCCAGACTTGGAACTTGTTATTTTGTGGAAGCCAGTGAAAAGCACAGGCTGCTGCCATGTTGATACGGCTCCTAGAAAGAGCTAGAGACTGATGGCTGTGCTGGGGATCAGAGGATGTACATGCTAGTTCGGCAGCCTCAGTTACCAATGGGAAAGGCTCCAGAAGCCTCTGATCAAGTAGAGTCCAGTATTAGAATCCATTCTTATGTCAACTGGTCAACCCTCTAGGCAGCTTCCTCTCAACTCTGATCAGCACCAACTGGGAGCTATGCTAGAGGCAGAAGTCATGCTCCCTAGACCTGCAAGGGAGACTGGACTCAGAGCTCATCCTCAGGTCCCTCCTGAAGCCACTGAAGTGCAGTGAGGGTGGAGCCTGGGGTTGCTAAGGATGGTTCCAGCAGGCCTAGACAAGGGCCCTTGCCCCTCATCTTCTTGGGAGGAGTCAGGGAAAAGATACATGCAGTCTAGGAGAGAAATTGCTGGTTGCTCTTTTAGGTGAGTCATGCAATGGATAGCTTTTTTTATTTTACTAACTCACCCAGTACTTACTTTAATAATGTTCTTATTTAGTCTTCTCTGCTAAGCGTCTCAAGAACAAACTCGTAGATAAAACTCTCTCTGTCTCTTCCTCTCTAGTGTCTTATGTATCTTGGCTAGCTTTAAACTCATTATGTCAGATGACCTAGAACTTCTGATCCTCCTGCAACCACCTCCTGAAAGCTGGCCTTATGGGCAGGCACTATCATATCTGATTTGGTTTATGCAGTGCTGGGGGCTAAAATTCAGTGATTACTGCAGTCATCATGTGCTCTACCAAATGAGCCACATCCCCAATCTGTGCAGTTTCAGACATTCCTTCTAAAAGCTGCCGAGCCTAGTACTAGGCTACAAATTATCTGGTGTGGACTATCTCATTTGCTTGTCATAACAAGGAGAAAGTTTCTATTATCCACATTTATGGGCCCAGAAACTGAGGTAAGGGTGTTCAACAAACTACCCAAAAAGGTTGCTTCTCCAGTCACTTGACTCCAGGGTTCACAAGCTGCCTACCACAGTTCACATGCAAAGTGTATCAATGTGTCCCTATGTTCTCTGCCTGTCCTAAAAAGATGCAGAGTCTCAAGGTAGGTGGAATCATTGACCTTTGTCTCATACCTGCTACCATGACCTTGAACAGAATGTGGCTCCTGACAGAGCCCACTGGCAGATACAGGTTGTATTTAGGAAAAGGTTGACAAACACACACCCTGCCTCCACTTCTGACCTTAACCTTAATCTTGGTGGGACCTCTAGGGTCTGGCTGCATCCTGCCTGAGCAGGACCCTTTCCTGGAGGAGCTGTGTGTCTCACCATCTTGCAGAAGCAGGTCAGCTTAGGACTGAAGGTGAATGTATCTGAAAGCCATGGCTATAGACTGTATACACATAGCAATTTGTTACTGTGAAAAACCATCTGTTTCGTGGTATTACAATCCTCAGAGGGCAAATTATAGCTAGCGTTAACATAAAACATCAATTTAAACCATCAACTATTCATAATTTCAATTCTTTATTGGAAACCAAGGACATAAATGTCAGGGAATAAAGCAATATTTCTTTTATTAACTGTTCCATTCATCTGGCTATTAAATAAAACCAGGGCCCCAATAAATGGCAGGAATCCTTGCCTGACAGCCATGCCAAATAGCTCCATAATTCTCAGACGCTCTAAAACAACGAAAATGGCGTTATTTGAAAAGTTCGAAACTTTAATATATAATAAAATTAAGATGGATGTGATCTGGATACATTGGGAGGCTATGTGCAGTGTCTTCATATTCAAATAGATTTCAACTTGTGTGTTTTTATTTTCTCTGGGGTTCATTTTGTACCTAGATCACACTGGTTTTATGAGCAGGCTTGGCAGGCACCAACCACTAACTGCAGCATTTTCAACTGACATCTAATTTTCCCAGGCTCAAACCACCTCCCCATTGCTCGCCTGGGCCTGTGTCATAAGGGTTGTTGTAAGGGAAGCACATTTCTTAGAGTACAAGGATTTCAGGACCTGGCCCTGAGGGTCTCTCTTAAGCATTATGTAAAAACAGCAGAATAAAAAGCTCAAAGAAGGTTCTTTAAAGCAGTGGCCTATTGTATGGGAGGAGGGGCACACTCATGTGCATGCACTTGTTTGTGTGGTGGAGAGAGGTGAACATCAAGCATCTTCCTTAGTTACTGACCACTTTATTTTTGGAGACAAAATAACTGAACTTGGAGTTCCATGATTCGGGCAGACTGTCTGGCCAGGAAACCTCAAGGATCCTCCTGTTTGCCTCCCCAGCACTGGGTTACAGGTACATGCAGTAATATTCAGCTTTTCATTTTTTTAAAATGCCTTCTAAATTATTTTTAGTTTTTGTAATTTAACTTTTTGAGATAATTATTTAATTTCCCCCTTCCCTTTCCTCCCTCTAACACCCTCCCATGTACTTTCTCCCTTGTCTCTTTTTGATTATCCTCTTCCCCCCCACACACACACTACACATATAAATAGAACATGATCAGTCTGTATAAGGTTACTTGTATGCATGTTTGCAAGGCTGACCATTTGGTGCTTTTACCTGGGTGCTAGGGTCAGAAATCAGGTCCTCGTGCTTTGGTGGCAAACACTTTATCCACTCAGTCATTTCCCCAGGCCCCTTCTTTCTTTTTATAGTAAGCAACATGAGTGTATGAAAAGGAAATTCGGGGACTTTTAAATGTACCATCACATAATAACTCTAATGGCAAGAACATTTAACAGATTAGGAAGCAGGTCACTTACTCACCTCATCAACATAAAGTACAACTACTTGTTAGCTGACAAGGAATTCAAGGCCACTACCTAACAATCCGGGGATGGTGGTTAACACAGAACTTTGCAACAAGCAGAAGCAGGACAAGGTCACTAAAGAGGGAAAGAACTTGGTTCCTCATCCCACCCGGAGAGAGGAAACTGGTAAATGGAGGTAATAGGGAAGCCTGGGAACTGGGCAATAAGCCTGGGTAGAGTGTCTTCCTATATTGTTTTGAGACTGGATCTTACTCCATGGACCTGGCTGGCTTTGAGCATGGTATAATCCTCCTGCCTCTGCCTCCTGGGTGCTGGAATTACAGACCTGAGCCACAGTGCAATTACTTGCTGTGATTTGGCTCTTAAATGTCCTTCAAAGGTACGTGTTTTAAAGGCCTGGTCCCCAGCTTCATGCTCTTGAGGAGTGGTGGGAACTGTAGTATGGAATAACTGGAATGGCTTTAAGTCATGAGATGGGGGAGGAAAAAGCCTAGAAGAGGATGATAGGATGCTAACTCTTGCTTTCTCTCTTGATTCCTGGTCATGAGTGGCCAGCATTGTTCCACCACAAGAATCTCCCACCATGTTTCATTGTACTACTACAGGCACAAGGCAATCTCTGAAAGCTTTGAACCTGTAAGTCAAAGTATACCTTTTCTCTTTATATGTCCATTATCCTGGGCATTTGTTACAGTGATAGAGTCTTACTACCAAAATTCCCTTTCTTCCCTTTCTTTTTTTAAAGCTTAATTTCTAAGACAGGGTCACCCTGTGAATAGCTATTTAAAGAAGAAAATTTCTGGGCTGGGATGTGACTCCGTGGTAGAGCCCCTGCCTAGACTTCCCCAGTGAGGGGCTGGGTGTGGCTCAGTGGTAGAGTACTTGCATAAAATCCCCTAGTAAGAGTGTAAGCCCTGCAAATTCAGGGAATTATGTTAGGGTTAGGGCTCTGAAATTCAGTATAGGATGGTGGCATGAAGCCTGGGACAAGAATGCATCATCGGGAGGTACAGGCGGGAAATTATAAGATCTGAATTTCACTATTAAAAGTTAAACTGTGCTATAGGCTATGGACATAAGTGTGGTAGGATTATGACAATAACAACAATGTAGTGGGGAGGTGGCACATAATGCTTAGAAGGCTACTGGGAAGAAACCAGGCCACATAAGACCTTTACCTTGAGTGGCTTGTGAGTGGTGACTTCATTTCCTGGAGGACCAGGCTAGTGGCAGGGAAAGTGGTAAAAAGATCATGTGTCTTTTTTTAAGTCCTGTGAAGTTTGAGGTGTCTCTTCAAGTACAGATGTTGACTAGAGTAGGCAGTAGAACACTGGGGCTAATATCAGTAAAGATGTGGGTGGTGTTTAAACTAACAGGCACTGAATGTGATGGCAAATGCCTGTAATCCCAGAATTTGGGAGATGGAGACAGGAAAATTGAAGGCCAGCCACAGCTACACAGCAAGATGGAAGTATTCATAAGACCTTGTTCAAAAAAGCTAAATAAATAAATATAAAATGGATAGGAGAAAGTTGGATTGGAGACACTAAAGAACAGAACCCGTAGATGCCAGAACACCAAGACTCACAGGATGTACAATAGTGAGGGCTGCGAAGGGACAGCACTGGGCATGTGAAACCCTTCAAGACAGGGACCGATGGCAAGAATCAGGAAAAAAACAGGTTCTAGGGAGGAGGAGGTGACCATGACAACGAGGTGACTTATCAGTTGGCTCTTTGTGACTTTCACACTCACCCTGGTTGCCCTGTGAGTGATGAGGCTAAACAGGTCAGATTTCAACTTGTCATCTCAGTCATTAGACCCTACAGAGAGAGGAAAAGAAGTGTGTGCGCACGTGCATGCACGCATGTGTCTTTGTTTCTTGTTTTTTTAGATTTTCTGAAACAGGATCTCAAGTAGCTAAGGATAGTCTCAAACTCACTATGTAGCTGAAGATGACCTTGAACTTCATAAATGTGTGTCTGTGCACAAGTACATGTGTATTGTTATGTGTGCAGAAGCATGGGTGTGTACAGTCATGGAGTAAGAGGGAATCCTGTTTGTAGTTCTTTCAGCTGCTGTCCACATTTGTTGTTTTTGAGACAGTATCTCTTTGGCTTGGAAATTGCCTATTAGCCTAGGTCGGCAGGCCAGTGAGCCTCGGGGACTCTGCTATGCTCACTAAGCAGGCACTGGGAATATCAGTGTGCTCTACTGGTGTGGGCTTCGGAAATGAACTCTACTCTTCATACTTGTGCAGCAACCATTTTACTCACTGTACCATCTCCCCAGCCTAGAATGAAAGTACATTTAGAGCTTTCCAATATGTGCAGTTATGTCATCATCTTAAACACCAAAATTCTACTGTGGTCCATCCCTCTGACACTTTAAAGGCTGCTCAAAAAAGTCAGGGAAAGGGGGCTGGAGCGATGGCATATATGTATTTTGTTGCACATTTCTTACCTTTAAAAACATTCTAAATTCCCTGTAGAACTTGGAACTGAACTCATGGCTTACTGTGCAATATAGTAAGTCTCTGCCATCAGTTAGAATGCTGAAAAGAACACTGCATTGAGCTGGAGTGGCACTGCACACCTGTGCACTGCACATCTGTAAGCCCAGATCAGGAGGAGGCAGGACTTCAAGGTCACCTTTGGCTGCATACTGAGTTTGAGGCCAGCATGAAACACACAAGACACTATCTAGAAAATACAAAAACAAATAAAACAACAAAAACAAGACCCCCAACTCCCCCTCCAATAAACTCAAACCAAATAATAAAAGCAAACAAAATAATGCTTGCATTGAGAAAATTAGCTATCAGTTTGGGACAGGAGATAGATCCCTGCACCTCATACCACACACGTAAAACTGTTGTCACATAAAAACTGATAATCCACAGTGGCAATCCCAGGTAGGACAACATATTTATGGTGACAAGGGAAATGGTGGATTTGGGGGAAATATACATAAAGATGAAATATACAATGAATAAATGCCATATTCTTTAGAAACCAACAAACAACAAGACAAAGCAAGAAATCTATCAGGGCCAGGCGGTGGTGGCGCACGCCTTTAATCCCAGCACTCGGGAGGCAGAGGCAGGCGGATCTCTGTGAGTTCGAGACCAGCCTGGTCTACAAGAGCTAGTTCCAGGATAGGCTCCAAAACCACAGAGAAACCCTGTCTCGAAAAACCAAAAAAAAAAAAAAAAAAAGAAAAAGAAAAAGAAAAAAAAAAGAAATCTATCAGGAAAAAGATGATCAAAGGCACCAAATTATCACTGGGTAGTAGTACTGGAAGATGCCCCCCCTCCACCTTACCAATTTGTTTTGTTTGTTTTTGCATTGTGAGAGCTATCTCACTCTGTAACCAAGGTTGGCCTCCAACTCAAGGCTATATTATACTGCCTCAGCTCTCTGATTGCTGGGATTACAGGCATGAACATCCATGCTGGACCACTACACAATGTATTCCTACTATAAAACTTAAGGAAATATAGCCCAGGCTCCAATCCTGTTAGCTGTCACTGCCATAAGTCTCTCTATAACACAAAAGGTACTCCTTACAGTCTGCTACACTGTACTTGGTGGAAAAGGCCAACATGTAATATATCTCCATCTTTATTTAGGTTATAGAATTAGATCCCAATATAGTGGACTTTCATCTCTTAACATAGGATGTTTCCCAAGTCGCCTAAATTAGAATTTCCCACTCATTAGTTTCCTGTAAGCTAGGATGCAAAGCCCTCACACTTCCTAGCTTCTTGCTTCTTTCATCATTTCACAACACTTCAAATTTCATCAGTAGTTTTTGGGATTTAAGGTGGAATTTCATTTCTTAACAATCTGTGAAGATGGGAACAAAATTAAACTCAGTAATGTGGTTTAGGAGAGCTTGTGGAATTGAGACTTTCAAGGATGGTGTCCTGGCCAAGCCACTTGTCCTTTGTGGGTCTGATGTCTAACTTGTGAAATGAGGATTTCAACTGATAGGTCTGTACCACTATGTCTGGCTGGGTCAGTGGCATTGAAAGCTGAGGGCTAAGAGGACAATTCAAGATACAAAAAGAACCCAAAGGGGTGTGTCCTCCACCAAACAAAGTGTGCCTAACACGACCAAATCACACTGAAGGATGAGGGCTAAGTGGCACGACTTGGTGCTTCTCTATTAAGATGTAGAATGTATAACTGGCGACTTAAATTGCATGAAAAGTAATCCCAGGAACCCAAGCACCACTTTTAGAGTCAAAGGAAAGAAGCCAAAAATATAAAGCAGAGCTTTGTACCTTAAAGTCATATTAGGGTCTAGGGTGTGGCTCAGTGGTAGAGCACCTACCTAGAATTCCCCAGTGAGGGTCTAGGGTGTGGCTCAGTGGTAGAGCCCCTGCCTAGAATCCCCCAGTGAGGGGCTGGGGTGTGGCTCAGTGGTAGAGCCTCTGCCTAGAATACCCCAGTGACAGGCTGGGGTGTGACTCAGCAGTCCAGCACATATACAAAGTTGGGTTGGATTCCTAAGACCCGTGAAAAAAACAAAAACTCTGTGGGGCAGTAGCGACAGGCAATGAAGACATCCCTGAAGGTGAAGACAGAGCTGTGTGACAGCTACTATACAACAGTGACCTGAGACTCCTCTTTACAGCCACTGATACCTCACTAGATAGTGTCTATATGGCTTGCTCCATGTGATTGACCCATAGACCCGGGACAGCTAAAATGCTGGAACCAGAACCCAAAGTGTGAGGAGTGAGGAGGTCTTCTCCTTCTTGGCTAAACCAAGCAGAGGAATACATTGGACAGAGATGATGAAGGCACACTGGGACAGCACAAACAGTAACCGCCACTCTCAGAGTCAAGGGACTCAATGCCTTCTGGTCCTGATAGCTGCTCCCTCCCAGAAATCCCTTCAAGCCGGCTGACCAACAAAATTTGTTTTTGGAGGCAGGTTTCCTTGTGTAGCCCTGGCCGTCCTGGAACTCACTTTGTAGACCAAGCAAACTGAGATCCACCTGTCTCTGCCTCCTGAGTGCTGAAATTAAAGGCATGCATGCACTACTGCCTGGCAACCAAGAAAATTCTTAAGACCACCTTGTCTACAAACTGCATGTATGTACCCCAAAGAGAGAAACAAGCAGATATAAGGATAGGGAGTTCTATTCTAGTTCTCAACAACCAGGGCTTTGTTTGCTGTGACTCTGAACTCAGCAGTCACCCTCACTGAACAAAGCACAGCCTGAGGGGTTCTTTTCCTCTTCTTACAGATAAATGGAAAGGTATTTCTATTAAACTACAAGATACATACACACCATGGCAAGCAGTTGCCAGGAACTTATAACCAGCATTGAGCTACATGTCCCTTCGTGGGCATCTTGGAGAGTGAATTTCCTCCATACCACAGTAGCCATGCTTCGCCTCTACTCATACCCTCTTTTTAGCTCATGAACAGTAGGTCTCATCTACTTGGCTTTTGGGATGTGTATGGTCAAATTCATGACTCATCTTTATCAAGAGTATTAAGACCAGGGATGTATTTTGAAAAGCTGCCCAGTTTGGGGTCTGCTTGTCAGTTCTTGCTTTTGCATGTGGGTTTTGCTTTTTCTGTGGGTTTTTTTTTGGGGGGGGGGGCGCTTTGAGTTTTCAAAACACCAGTTTCTCTGTGTAGCTGTGACTGTCCTGGAACTCACAGAAACCCACCTGCTTCTGCCTCCGGGGTGTGGGATTAAAGGTGTGCACCACTACCACTTTGCTAGTCAGTCTTCGGTTTTACTTCCTTTCTTCCCCCGCCCCCCACCAGTGTTAGTCCCTGCCCTGATCTTCACCCTGAGCCAACTCTCCCTAGGCAAGCTGTTGGGAATTGCAGAACTCAGTAAAATACAGACAGCTGAAGGTCAGTCATGGCATGGTGACAAGAGCATGATACTTGGGGTCAGTGAACTCAGACTCAGTATTAGGTTTGTCACAGGCTTGGGCAGGATAGTGACTGTCTGACCTCAGTTTCTCAGATACATAATGGAGAAGTTGTCTTGCCCAAGCGATCACTGACATCAATTTAGCTGACGTCTTTAGCAGGGATCAGCCATGCACAAAGTAGGTGCCTAGGACAAATTGCTCATTTCACTTCCCTTCGACTGTAGGCAAAATTGGCAGAAATCCCACCCAAGGTCCCCATCTCCAGACACCAGGCACCTCTATACTCCAAGGAAGTCAGCTGACCATGGGTTGGTTGATTGCGACCAGAAACTGACAAATCCAAGATGATAGACTTAAATCTATCTACTCTAGAAGGCTGATTCTGCCACCCCGGGGGCATGGCCCCTTGTTGACACCTGAGGTCCCCTTTGTGGGATCTGAGCAGCCCACACAGGACACCTGGCATGAAGCTCTGTCTAAATCAAGTGTGTGTCAGGGAAGTATTGAAAGTCAAGTCTACCAACTTCTTTGAGAATAGTCTGTCTCAAGTTTTGTACCTCAGGCTTCCTGCCCCACATCACTCAGTAAGATTCTGGGACACTTTCTGCAACTGTCACTCAATTCTGGCTCCAGATTGAAACCTCATTTGAATGTTAACAAGCACAGCAATTAGGAAGGCCGATCTGTTGCGTACACATCACAGAACACATTTGAAACCCAAATACAAATATTTCAGTCTGCCCTGGGTAGGAATAAGCGCTCTGAGCTATATGACTTGCAAACTCAATACTCTCAAACATGTCATTTCATGTTGGGTCTCAAAGACGGCATCACTAGGGGGAGGGGAGAAACAGGCTTAAAGAACATTATATGATTACAAGAAAATGTTCTTTAAAAAACACAGTACTAGGCTCGGGGGGGTGGATCAGTGGGTAAGAGCACTTGCTGAAAAGCATGAAGACCAAGTTCAGATCCCTAGCCCCCATGTAAAAAGCTAGGTGTGACCTTGTACATACCTGCAGTTCCAGTACTGTGAGGATCAGAGACAGAAGGATCTTTGGAGCTTGCTGGCTACCAGCCTAGCTCAAGGTTCAGTGAGAGACCCTGTTTCAAGAAAATAAAGAATAGAGCAGAACGCCTTCTCTGGTCTTGCACACACTGCACACTCATGCATACCCACGGGGGTGGAGAGAGCAAAAATACACATATAGGAGGAAAGTGTTATTTTACAAAGAAAAACACTGTCCTAATATAATGATGATATATGAATTCGAAATACCTTTAAAAATAAACAAGCAAACAAACTTGGAGATTGGTGCCTCTTTTGGGCACAAAAACCAAACAAGAAGATAGAGATAATTCACAAGAAGGGAAGGGGCATTTATCCTGTGGAATCCGGAGTCCTGCTGAGGGGAGGCCAAGGCCTGAAGAGTTCGTTATTACTGCAGGCCAAACACCTCATTTTTCCAGGTAGGTGCTAACTTCTCTGGATACAGTTGAATACATTCCAGAAGAGCACACTGCACACATTTCAACTAAAGATAGAAACTATGCTTTAAAAGCTAATTTGGTATTTTTAGAAGTTTAGGTTTCTTTGATCTGGCCAAAAGAGGCTTAAAATTCAAGCTTCCAACTATTTCAGTGCTAGGAGGACTTGGATGTCTTCAGCTCTAAGTTATTAAAAAGTGAGGCTTTCTTTAACCCCCATGCTGAAGAGGTGGACGTGCCAGGCTGCACTCGCAGTGAAGGGAGGGCTCTTTCCAGGGAGGATTCCAATTTCCTAAACAGACATGAATTCCAGGAGTATGACTTGATCTCCTAAACTCAGGGTGTCTCTTTATCTGTCCCCTCTCCCTTTTTGTTAACAGTGTTGCATGTAGCCTAGGCTGGCCTCAAATTTTCTATGTTGCCAAGTATGAATCTGGACTCCTGATCCTTCTGCCACTGCCTCTTAAGTTCAAAGGCATTCACCACCATATCTGGTTTATGTGGTGCTTGGGGTAGAACCCAGAGTTTTGTGCTGGCTAGGCAATCACTCTGCTTATTGGAGTCACAACACCCATCTATTCTGTGTATGTTTTGAGAAAGGATCTCACTATGTAGCACAGGTTGGCCTAGAACTTGTGATCCACCTGTTGACCTCCCAAGCACTAGAATTTCAGGGCACATGCCCACCGGGGCTTTTGTTTTTTTTAAGTACTTTTGAGATAAGCTCTCAGTCTGGGTAGACCATGGGCAGGACTTGTTACAATAGACTAGGGGCCTGTGGGTGCTTCCCAGTCCCTTTATTCCTGAGGAAGGAGAAGTAGGAGCTGAGTACCCAAACCCAAAGCAACATAGCCAAGGAATTGCCAATTACAGATCCAAGGTCAATCTCTAAAGTGTTGATCTTCACCACCACACACACACACACACACGTGGGGAAGAGACAGAGACAGTTGTCTAGAATGCACATGGTCATGGGTTCCACCCTAGCACCATAAACAACAACAAAGACAGCAAACAATAGAGACACTGGACTTACCAGACAGACCAAGAAGACCAAGAAGCCCACAGAGAGTTAGGTCTCCTGGTGGCCACCTTTTGATATGCATTAAATATGGAAGTATTGTCCTTATTTGATTTGTTTATTCAGCACTGGAGAAGGAAGGGGACTTGTGCTGTTAAGTAAGTGCTCTACCCACGAGCCACACCCCCAGTCCCTCACTGGGAGATTCCAGACAGGTAATTTACTGTTGAGCCACACCCCAGTCCATCACTGGGAGCTTCTAGGCAAGTGTTCCAATTTGGAACCAAGGTTTTCTGCTCCTTCGTTTTATGTGAAGACAGAAAACAAAGGATAAAACTGCAACACATTCTGATTATTTCAAGTTGCTAATACCTTGAAAAGCAGTTAATGCCAAGGACTTTGGGGTGCTCCAGTCCCTGAAGTCTCATGGTTTATATAAGGAAAGGGATCTGGAGAGAGGAAACAATTTGTCTAGGATAAATCCCAATTGTGTGTTTCTGGGGATCTTTTACAGATCTTTTCAGAGAGTATGGTACACAAATCACCCCTTCATGTGGACGAATCATTTTAGGGATGTAGTTTAATTAAACTCAGCTTACAGAACCTGTGTTTGTGGTTTTCCAGCATTTAAGATACAACCAGACTGAACAAGTCACTTAATTTTTTTAGAGCCATTGTGATGCCATTATTTGAGAAAGAATTTGTGTTCAATGAACATTATACAAGCAAGGCGCTTTTAAAGATTTCTAAAACCTGCAGTTTCAAATCTTTCACAACAAAGACAGAATCTAGGTTCTCAGTCCATCTTGGGACTGGCATGGTATTTTAGAAGCTGTTGGGGCTTTATTAGTCATTGGAAGAGACTTAACTAAGTCATAAATGTGTTAAATGGAGAAAGATTCCAAATAACCCCTTCCAAAGGTAGCTAGGGCTAGGAGCTACACAGCAGGGCCAGTGTGGATGCAACAGATCCTTTCCATGTGAAGGCTCTAGAAGACACTGGCTAAACTGTCATTGGCATCTTTAAAAATAATCCCAACCTAGGGTCTCATGTATCCCAGAATAGTCTGGAACTCTCTATGTAGCAGAGGATAACTGAACTTTCTGTCTTCACTTCCAGAATGGTGGGGTGACAGGCATGTCACACCCTGTTTATTCACTGATGGGGATGGACCCAGGGCCTCATGCAAATTATATAAACACTCTACCAGCTGAACTACACCTCCAGACCTCAGGTAGGTTTCTATGTGGTCCTGCAGCCTTGGTCTTTTGACATATCTGACTCCATAATCCAAGTCCCAACATGGAGAATGAGCACACTTCCATCACACTGCAGAAATCAGCTTCAGGGACCAGACCAGACGGTAATAAGAAACTACATCTATTTCTAACACTGCTTTTCAGAGAAGAGTGACAGGAGAAACGACTAAACTTCCAGACACAAGGCTCCTGTGCCAACCATGTGTCAATACACCAGGCACACCACTCCCCAGTGAGGACTAGGAGGGGCTGCTGGCTGGGGAATAGGCTAGGCCCCAAGGAGCTGATCCTGCTGGTACCTGCAGAATCAGGGCAGTCATGGAGAACTAAGCATGCCTTCTATTCTTGACAGTGCTTCAGTAAGGATTTGGGAACCAGGAGGACAAGGGCCCGCGGCCCCTAGTGACACTAAGAGATGCCAGGGGAATGGCACCAGCTGTGTAGTATCCAGCAATTCTGTCACAGCTTGGCTGATCATGTGTATCTGCCATTGTATGAACTGGGGAAGCAGGGCTTTCTGGAACATAAATGTGACTATGCCACAACATGCATAACAGTGAACTTAGCCCCATTCTAGCTGTGCTCGTGTTACTTGGTACAGTGCCTGGTCCCTGAAAACACTAATGACAATGGTACACTTGCCACATCGAGGCCAGGTGTCCCCTGGATGCAGAAAAATCATGGTAACAATGGTAAGAATGACTTGCAGGGACAAGTGACTATAAATCCAGGCACAAATGACCCTGTTCTTTCTTGCCTCTTTTCTTTTATTCTCATCTCTTCCACAGAAGGCAAACTGTGCTTTACAATGTGATCCACTTGGGGGTGTGGGCTTGCTTACCCACAAAACCCTTCCCTTGGCATGCCTTTCACATTCTCTCCTCTTCTGCGATCCATAAGTGTGTTTAATATATGTTGCTTCTAGTCCCTTATATCCCAGAAGTCCTTTCTCCAGAGTGTTCCCCATTTAAAGGACCCAGTAGATGATACAAAAGAAGCCAAAACAACAGGTATCTTTTTTTTCCCCTTCTAAGAATAAAAAGAAGCAAATCATAGGCCATTAAACAATCTGGGGTCATAGCCTTCGTGGGTGGCTGAAAGACCTCAGAAATCCAGCAGACTAGCTGTGGTGAGTCAGGGAGCACCTCTGGGCAAGAATGGAAAAGGAACTGACCATAATGGGCTCTATGCCTTGTAGGGTAGAGCTGGCTGTCAGGGAGGTAAGTTTTGCCTCAGGGATACTAGTTATGTGATCCTTAGGGCCCTGTCTGTTCCTGGCTAACCATGTACCCAGTATCCTGTACAAACAAGACAGGAGGCTGGAAGAGAGGCTACTGAGGAGCAACAGGCTAAGGAAAGCTATCTGGCTATGTCCACTACTACTCAGAAAACCCAGATTGGTGGGAAAACTCCAAAATGCCCTGGTTAGTATCTCCAAAGACATCCCCTCCACCAGGTGGAACTCTACCTACAGGGGCAGCTCAACACAGTAAATTATAACAGCTAAAACTTATCACATACCATCTTTCCAGGGATGTATTTTCAGATCTCCTAGGTAAGATTATCATCATATTAAGTCCTGACAGATGTATTTCAGGCCATATTAGAGTATATTAGAACTGTATTCATAATGGACTCTATTTCTAAGTCACAGTTCACTGGGCCATGGATGGAGCAGAGATAACCTTCTTCATGAATCTGTGGCAGAGCAGACACATTGAGTCTCCTGCAGAGATCTGGAGAGGACTATGGCTTTGTTCTTCTGGATGGTTTCTGGGTAAGACCTGCAAAGGTATATCAGGTATGATTCTTCACATCCAGAGTTCTATTTCTAAGAGTACCTAGGACAGAAGCATGCCAATGGATGCTTCTGAAGAAGATTCGTCTCTGACAGCTGTTTTCAAGTCAGGAAGGACACAGGCAGAGGAGGCAAGGGTTATACAGAAATGTCACCCCATGAAACCTTAGGCATGAACATGTATACACACATCTTCAAACAAACACACTCATATTCCCAAAACAGCAGCACTGGGGATTGAACCGAAGGCCTTGTACATGATAAGTAGGTACTCTACCACTGAACTATATCCCTGGCCCCTGGATGTTTTGTGTACCAACACATCCCAAGTCAATGGCAAACACACAGCTCATTTCGTGGGCCAGGTGTACTGAATACGCTATTTGTTTTAAGACATCTCATTCACAAGGCTAGCCCAGTGAGGCCAGCTGACAAGACATGAGGCACAAAAAGTCAAGAGGCTTGTCCCAGGTCATACAGTAAGTGGAGACTGGGTAGTGAGAGTCATTCTGATGTGTGACTCTCAACTATGACTATGCAGCACCTCCCAGGCATGAGGACACTGGAGAGTGGAAGAATGTGAACTAGAAATCCAGAAGAGGGTTTCCTAAAGTTAACTGCTAACTAGTCTATTCTGACAAACGCTTTCTGTACCTTGCATTCTGGGTTATCCTTGGAAAAGTTTATCCAAGCCAATTTGCTGTTTACTATGATTTCTAAAACAATCAAATAAATAAATAAATAAATAAATAAATAAAATTTGGGGAAAGCCCCAGGGGTCCAAGCTCATGCTGTCACTTCTCCATAATGGCCCAACAATATCCCAGGCTCAATCAAATATCTCAAGGGAAACTGCTCAAGGGAAGGACTTGGATGTGATGGGAAAAGCTAGGTGGCAGGAGCATGTGCTGGGCTGCCTTACCTCCTCATCTCTCAGTGGCTGGGAACTGAAATGAAGGTCTAAGACTCAAGGCCCTTTGCCCTGCTCCCAGAGAATTATTTCCTCTAATGAGGTTCTACCTCGCAAAGGGTCTATAGCCTTCCAAAACAGCACTGACAGCTGGGGATCAAGCGTTCAAACACATGAAGGGTGATGGGGTTTGTTCCATACTCAAAGAGTAACAATTGCTAATGTGAAGAGGAGTTGGACTAAATAAGTCCCTACCAAGTTAAAAAGGCTCCCGGAGCTAGAGAGATACTCTGTATTAAGAGTGTAAACTGTTCTTGCAGACAATTCTTATTAGGTTCCCAACAGCTACATAGGGTAGCACACAGCTGTAACTCTAGCTTCAGGGAACCTAATATACTCTTCTGGCCTCTGGTAACACCTATACCCCTCCCCACACTCAAACATATATAAATAGTTAAAAATAAAAAAAAAATTAAGGATATCATCTCCTGCTGACTGGGTAACAGGTAATTGACGGTTGTTTTCAGAAGGAGAAATGGGCTAGGGGTGGCTGAATCACAACAAAGACTCAGATCAGCCCCCAATCTGTCCACAATCCTTGCCTTCTGTCTTCCAAGGAATGGCACACCACATCACACATATACGCATGCACACACGCAAGCACACGGTACTTTCTTTTTTTTAATATTTATTTATTTATTTATTTATTTATTTATTTATTTATTTATTATGTATACAATATTCTGTCTGTATGCTGAAGGCCACAAGAGGGCCCCAGACCTCTTTACAGATGGTTGTGAGCCACCATGTGGTTGCTGGGAATTGAACTCAGAACCTTTGAAAGAGCAGGCAATGCTCTTAATCACTGAGCCATCTCTCCAGCCCCCCACACGGTACTTTCAAGAAGTGTAAGAAGAGGGAGAATTGACAGGACCAGCAGTCACTGAAATACAGACCAAACTTCACTATCAAAAAGAATTAAAGAAGAAGCTGGTATATGGTTCAGACGGTAGAGTGCTTTACCTAGCATGTATGACGCCATGAGTTTGAAACTTAGCACTGAATAAACTGAGGTAGTTGCACATACCTGTAATCTTAACACTTGGAGAGATGGTGGCTAAAAGATCAGGAGTTAAAGGTAATCCTCAGCTACTGGGGGAGTTTGAGGCCAGTCTAGGGTACATTAATACTGCCTCAAAAAAAAAAACCACCCTTTCTTAATATTCTATTAATTCTTTGAGAATTTCATACAATGTATTTTTTTTATTTTTTTTCATACAATGTATTTTAATCATACCCCCCTTCTTCCAGATTGATCTATTTCTTCCCCAGTTCATGTCCTCTTTTCGTCTTCTTCTTCTTTTTTAAATTAAATAACCCACTAGTTTGTGCTGACCATATATTCCTAGGAATGGAGCCATCCACTGAAGCATAGTCCACCTATCAGAGGCCACACCCTTAAAAAGTCTGTTTTCCCTCTTCCCAGAAACCATCAATTGTTAAATTTTCCTTGGAGGAAGGGACCTACAAGCCTCTCCCCGTTCCATGTTAGAATGTTGACTAGTTTGGTCTTGTGCCAGCAACTAAAAAAGGTGTTTTTGGTTTTTGAAACAGGGTCTCACCATCCAGCCTTGGCTGGCCTAGTTATAACTGGCTATGTAGATGAGGCAGGGCTTGTACTCACAGAGATCTGCCAGTCATTGCTTCCTGAGTGCTAGAATTTAAAAAAAAAATGCACGTCATAAATTTAAGTAGAAGATAGCCAAGTGGAAAACAAATTGAGACTCTGTATGGGAACATTTCAGTTCTGTATCCTGTTTCTACATTCCAGGTGCATGTTTGCTATGCCAGGTAAAAGACAGCATTTTGAGGCAAGGTGAATTGCAGGAAAATTTTTTTAAAAATGTCTCTCCGATTCTCTAATCAGCCAGTTCCTTGTTGATGAAGAAGGATACTCTGTTGGGAGTGTTTATTTCTTTTCGATTGTGTCTAGGGTATGTAATGTGTATGTCTGTACAAGTACACATGCATGTGTGTACGCATAGAGGCCAGATGTTTATGCGGGATGTCTCTCTACTGTATTTACTGAGCAGAGTATCTTGCTGAACCCTGTGCTATCTACTCTAGCTAGCAAGTTTGCTCCATGAGTCCCGTCCCATCCCATCCCCATTTGTAGCCTATCTAACACTTAGGTGGGTGCTGAGAATCCACACTCCCATCCTCAAGCAGTTGAATTTTGTTCCTGGTGACCAAAGTAATATTTGTTATGACAGTACATTTTTTAATATTTATTTATTTATTTACTTATTTATTATGTATACAATATTCTGTCTGTATGCCTGAAGGCCAGAAGAGGGCGCCAGACCTCCTTACAGATGGTTGTGAGCCACCATGTGGTTGCTGGGAATTGAACTCAGGACCTTTGGAAGAGCAGGCAATGCTCTTAACCACTGAGCCATCTCTCCAGCCCCATGACAGTACTTTTAAAGCAGGCTAAAGGCAGAAGAGAACATTGCTGAGGTCCTGCCCTTTAGGGGCCCAGCTGGTACTCCACCACAGCTCCTTCAAGTAGTTCCAATACATCTCTTCCGAGATTGTGATAATGCTCTGGTGCCCTTCCTAAGTTTTCTCCCTCTCCTTATCCTGCTGCCTGTTCTACAGACTTGCCACCAGCGTAATTTTTAATGATTGCACAACACTTCAAAGTGTGGCTAGCTTGGCTGCTTTTTTAAAATATACAGCTTCCGTTGTTCTAATAACAGCTGACCTAAGGCTAAAGGAACAAACAGATGATCCTGTGCATTGTGAATTTCCATGTGGCTGCCATAGGCCTCACCTCCCAAATGGTTGTGCAAATGACATTTTCACCTAAGACTAATGATGAGGGTGATAACTAATACAGATGGTTCAAAGTTGACAAAAGTGTTTTTGTGGGTTGGAGAGATGGCTCAGAGTTTAAGAGCACTGGCTGCTCTTCTACAGGATCTAGGTTCAATTCCCAGCACCATATGGTGGCTTACAACCATCTGTAACTCATTCCAGGGAGTCTGATTCCCTCTTTTGGCCCTATACATATAAAAATAAAATTAAACACATTTTAAAGAGAGATTTTATGTATACTGAGCTGGGTCCTCACAATAACCTTGTGATCATCAAAAGACACAAGAAAGGAAAAGTTAAACTCCCCATAATCCATGGACACAGGTAACAAAGGGCACATGGATGGCACCTGTTGCTATATCTACACCCAGACTCACACCTTTATTCTTGAGGACTGGCATGTCGCCTAGACAGCTCTGCTTGAATGCCCCACTACACTCCCAAGTTCTCCAATTTGAAAGTTTGTGAGGTAGGTTCCTCACTGCCACCCCTGCAAACCTAACCCCTTGTGGATCCCTGTTAGAGATCCACACAGCCCCACCCAAAGGGCTAAGCTTCCCCCTGCCCAGAACCATTATCCCTTACCTCTGTACACGGCCATCTCAGGGCTCTCTCCCTACTACACTGAAATGCTCAAGTTCCCTGTTTAAACTAGGCAACCAGAAAGAAACATTTACAGGAAAGGAGGAAGAGGGGCCACCTGGCCAAAGAGTCAAAGCTGTATTTAAAAAAAAAAAAAAAAAGCTCAGGAAAAGAATATCTTCTGGCTCACAGCAATCCCACTGAAATCAGGAACAAGACAAGGCTGTCCACTCTCTCCAAATCTATTCAATATAGTTCTTGAGGTCCTAGCTAGAGCAATAAGACACCAAAAGGAGATCAGGGGATACAAATCAGAAAAGAAGTCAAACTCTCACTATTCGCTGATGATATGATAGTTTACATAAGCGACCCCAAAAATTCAACCAAGGAACTTCTACAACTCATAAACACTTTCAGTAATGTAGCAGGATACAAGATTAACTAAAAAAAAATCAGGAGCCCTCCTGTACTCAGATGATAAAAGGGCTGAGAAAGAAATCAGAGAAACATTACCCTTCACAATAGCCACAAATAGCATAAAATATCTTGGAGTAACTCTAACCAAACAAGTGGAAGACTTCTATGACAAGAACTTTAAATCTTTGAAAAAAGATATTGAAGAAGACACCAGAAGAAAGTGGAAAGATCTCCCATGCTCTTGGGTAGGCAGACTCAACATAGTAAAAATGGCAATCTTACCAAAAGCAATCTACAGATTCAATGCAATGCCATCAAAATACCAGAAAAATTCTTCACAGACCTCAAAAGAACGGTACTCAATTTCATGTGGAAAAGCAAAAAAACCAGGATAGCCAAAACAATTCTGTACAATAAAAGAACTTCTGGAGGCATCACAATCATTGACTTCAAACTCTACTAGAGAGCTACAGTACTGAAAATAGCCTGGTATTAGCATAAGAACAGACAGGAGGACCAATGGAACTGAACTGAAGACCTGGATATTAATCCACACACCTACGAATACCTGATTTTTTTTACAAAGAAGCAGAGAGAAAGAGGGGGCAGGGGGCAGAAAGAGGAAAACATATTAAGGGGATCTTTCTAAGTTTTCCCCAAAGTCACAGCTCCTTGGTAAGAAAAAGGACCTCACAATTAGTTGTGTGATTTAATGTTAGTCCCTTTGCAAAATCTATGCAAAACAAATGTCAGCCTTCCTTAGCAAAAACCTAGAACAGGACAGGACAAATACAGGGAGCTTCACTACAATAAAACATCCTAGATAAATTACAATATAAAGATATTAAAAAGAACCTTCAGGCGCATAGTAAGTGACTTCAGTCTAGGGTGGAAGCCTGATACAAAACATCCCCTAAAATGCACTTTAAGGGTCTATGTGCCTGTGAAGCAGCTGTGCCACCTGGGGCATCTCTGTGTCAGTAAAACAGCTAACAACAATGCTATTCTGAAAAGGGTTGCAAAATGAATCTAGTTATTGCCCTATAAAGAGGTAAGTGTGTAACTAGGCTTAAAAGGGTCCACACGTTGTGCCATGTTCAAACAGAAAATCTGTCCATGGTTAGATCCTAAAGAGAACATGTTCCCATTAATTAAACCATGAAAACAGCAGCCTCCCCAATCAAGCAGGAACAAACACGACAGGAAAGAATATACTTCTTGTACAAGGGGAAAGAGACATGCACACACAGAGGATGAAGCTATGCACTCCACCCTCAATATCATCAGTTTCAACAGAAATAATTAGAGGCTTGATGTGAGCTTCCTTCCCTGCCTGATTTACAGCACCCAAAAAAGCAGAAGGGCTTTGGCTGGTACTGAGGATGGGATATCCAGGGCTCTGTGTTCAAACCAGACAAATGCCCATGTTAGGGAGAGTCATCTCTAATGGGAAAATGACCAGAAAGACAAATTATATAGAGACTAGACTATAAAAAAAATCTACTATGGTATGAGGTGACAAGGGAATACAGAGCAAGCTGTATATAGAACATGAGGGAGTAAGAGGAAAAGGCAGTCCAGAAATGATGCGAGTCATGCTTCCTAATTGTTATACTCTAAAACACACACACACACACACACACACACACACACAGAGAGAGAGAGAGAGAGAGAGAGAGAGAGAGAGAGAGAGAGAGAGAGAGATCTGTGTTTCCTTAAAGTAAAGGTATCAGGGAGACTAAGGCAGGAGAATTACAAATGCAAGGCCTGCCTCAAGAACTTAACGAGAACTTGAACTCAAATAGAAACTTAAAAAGTGTAGAGATACAGCTTAGAGATAGTCCGTTGCCTAGAAATCCCAGTGAGGAGCTGGATACTATGGCTCAGTGGGACAATGCTTGGCCAGCAAGCACAAGCTCCTAGGTTCAACTCCCAGCTGACCTCCACCTTCTCCACTGAAAAAGACTAAATAATAAAATTTTAAAAATAGTATCTACTAGATATAAAGGCACCTCATCAAACGAAAATTAAAGCCTCCATGTCACACAACAATTGCCTTTTAGGCTACCTGCCCACCCAATCAGGTCCTCGAGTTCTTCTGTCTTGTAATGCTCTCCAAGTTTGCAGCTCCAACATGTCACTCAGGGTCTCAGTAAGAGCCCAGTTCACATGACATTTCCTTTCCCCCTTTCCTTAGCTCCCTCGGGGTTTGCTGGACAGACTTTCCTTATCCAGCATCCATCCAATTTCAATACCCACCCAATTTTAGTGTTTGTTTGTTTGTTTTGTTGTACACCCCTTCCCACCTCTAGGTTGTAAACTTCTGGAAGGACACATTATTTATATACAAACATTTGCATGTAACAAGGCTCAGCAACATAACCCCAACAGGAATACCCCAGATGGATGTCTCAACAATAGGCTCCCTTTTCTTGATCTTAGCATTTTTGAGCACTTTGCAAGGCACCACTCCACTGAATCAACTTTAACAGACTGGATGCTAACACTGAGCATGGACTTACCCTCCACAAACCAGTCAATACATAGCAGGTTGGGTTTCTGAAGGCCTAGAATCTGGCTCTGCTAACTTCTATTTCCCACTTAAGAATGTTGGGGGAGGCTGGGGAAAATAGCTCAGTCAGTAAAGTGCTTACCTTGCAAAAATCCAAGTTGTTTTTTTTTTTTTTAAAAAAAAAAAAAGCTGGGTGTGGTAGACCACATTTGTGATCCCAGAGCTAGGGAGGCAGAGACAGGTGGATCCTTGCAGCTTGCTAGTCAGCGGTTCTAGCCTCCTTCATAAGTTCCAAGCCAATGAGAGGGCCTGTCTTAGAAAGATGGGTTGGTGAGATGGCTCTGCAAGTGAGACTGCTC
Organism: Microtus oregoni; assembly: GCF_018167655.1. Lineage (NCBI taxonomy): Eukaryota > Metazoa > Chordata > Mammalia > Rodentia > Cricetidae > Microtus > Microtus oregoni. Next base: position 7,501,980 of record NW_024543062.1, on the reverse strand, counting down.
ATTGTGCAAACTGAACAAGTTGAGTCTGGCACTCAGAATCCATAATGGAAGGAGATAACTGACTTCTGAAAGTTGTTTTCTGATCTCTACATCATGTCATGTCACATGTATACTAGCTCACACATGGCACATTACACACACCACACACATACACACAGACAGACACACAATCTTGTACTTACTAGCCCATGTCAGACACCACTCCAATATTTGCATGCACTTGTGTGGTCCATAAAATTAGGTTGAGAAAACATTTGCAATTCTTATATTAGGTCATATCATAATACTTTCCATGTCATTTTTTCAGGGTTGGGGGCTGTTGAGACATGGTCTTGCTATGTAGCCAAGATAGCATGGATCTTCCCATAGCAGTCTCACAAGTTCTGTGATACAAGTGTATACAACCCTGCTTGGCCGTTTTTTCTTGCTTTTAACAAACATTCCTGGAAAATAATTTCACTTATATAATTTCAATGAATTAATCTGCCATAAAAAACATACTTCTTGGGACATTAGGTTGTTCCCCTTTTTGAATCCATTATTCATTGGCAATTACATACATGTATAGGTGCATGTTGACATTTTTGCCTCCTGTTACCCTTTATAACCTCCCTCCTACTCAATCATTTTTTTAGTGTGGGAAAAACACAGGATGCACATATTCTTGTTCATATAACATGCTGAATTCCCCCCCTGAACACTGATTCTTAATCAGCAGGTCACAGAAATCTAAAGTTCATCAGGTGTGCATTTTCAAAAGGGACTCAAGCAAACATCCACCCTTTTAAAAGATCTCTGAGAGAAAAGTTGATTTGGAATCCATTTGAGTTTTTAAAAACTGACCTATTTGAACTGAATATACTATGAGTCAGATCCTAATCTGTGTATCTGGTGTCATTCCCCAACAAGTTAGTTGGCGCCAAATATAACCAGATTGCTTCTGCACAAGCTGAACCCAGCACAGAAAAGGAAATTACCTCAGCCAGTGTCACAAAGACCCTATAAACCTGCCTGCAGACAAGATGGGTGTGTTCACAGTGGTGTTATGAGCCTGAAGATAATACTCATTTCAAATGGGGACTGCAGCATATACCATGATAAGGAGATGACGATGCTGACTTCTACCCACCATATTGGCTCTATTTTTCTCTCTACATTTTTTTTTTTTTTTTGGTGTTGAAATGGAGATTAAACTCAGGGCCTCTTGCATGTTAGCCAGGCTTTCTACTAGTGGCCACATCCTCAGGCCCCCACTTTAGGATTCTAGGCAAGCACTCTACTACTGAGCCACACCCCAGCTTCTTGCTGGAGGATTCTAGGCAAAGCACTGGAAAACTTTATTTTAACATCTTCTAAGTTCAAGTATTTCTGTGCAATTCACCTTCTATTTGGTGAGAGTACAGTTCACAACATCATGGGAGACAGTGAAGTGTGTAACTTGCTGCTTGTCATTGCCAGGCAAGGTCACAATTGATAGAGTCAAGTGTGCGCCATCTGAAAACAGCTATGTGGCAAGACATGAAATATCTATGCCACAGTGTCTTCCCATCAACAAAGGATACAAAATAGTACCAGTGTGCACCACGAGTCTGCTATATATAGTAAAATGCTGAAGGCGTGGCTCAGTGGTAGGGTTCCTGCCTAAAATCCCCCAATGAGGGGCTGAGGACACAGCTTAATGGTAGAGCACCTGTTTAGACTCCAGCAGGTGGTACAAAACCCAGGGAAGAGGCCCTTCTTGTGTCACATTGGCTATTGAGCCTGGCAAGTAACAAGGATAGGCGTAATAAGATAATTCCAATGGTCACCATTTATAAAAACCCTCATTTTGAGTCACAATTTGAAATGTTTTTCCCCCAAATTACCCACAAGAATCTAAAAAATTTAGGCCACACTGAACACAGACAGCATGAAAAGGTAGATACAAAAATGTTCCTCAAGTATTCCAACACCACAGTGATATGAGCACATTGTGTGTGTGTGTGTGTGTGTGTGTGTGTGTGTGTGTGTGTCCATCCTTGAACATGTGCCAAGGAAAGATGCTAACTGTTCTGTTCTAATCATGCTCTGCCTTATTCCTTCAAGACAGAGGAGGTCTCACTAAACCTGGAGCTAGGTATGGTAGCTCCACCAACAAGCCCCAGAGACCCTCCTATTTGCCCCACCCCTCACAACACTGAGATAGGTATGTCAAAGTTCTGTATTTTATGTGAGTGCTGGAGATCCAAACTTAGGTCTTCTTGCTTACACAGATACAGCTCTTATCTACTGAGCTATCTCCTTAGTGCCTAGAAGGTGACTCCTACAAGCAAAAGCTGGGCATCCACTTGACTACTTGATGTTGTGAGACAAAACAGGAGACCCACAGTCGCCAGCACCCTGGCACCAGGCTGAGCCTCAGCCTACAGTCCAGATAATCTGTATTTGGTTCATGATGTAAACCTGGAACATCTTACTCTTTCACATTTAGTGCACTAGTTTAAACCATCGTTACTCACCACTCTGTATATTCACTTGGAAACTCAGAGGTGGTGCGGCCCACTCCCACATCTCTTAAAGGAAAAAGTAAGTGAACTTCTCTTGGATGGTATAAAATTCCCCAAAGATCTTCCCAAAGGGGGCAAACCCACAGAGCAACTCTGTAATTTTACTAAGAAGACTGAACAAAAACACAGAGTTTACTTCAGGCATCTTTCTGCAAGAAGTGTCTGGTTATGAAAACCAGCCTTGTACTTGCAGCTTCCTCACTGCACCAAATGTGATCTCAGCTGCCTTTATTTATTACCTATTTGATGGGGAGGGGGACGGGGGAGAAGAAAATTTCCTGTTCCTTTCCTAACGAGATGAGTCACAATTTCCAAACATCAATCAATTCCTGAGTCAGAGTGGAGTAAGAAGAGGAAACGGCTGCAAGGCCTCCCACCATGAGCACTTCTCAGAACCATGGAAAATCAGGAACCCCCGAGTTGCTGACTCCACTTCCCCACTCCTCCTCACACAGGGACACACAGCATGTGGACCACAGACCACAATCAGGCACAAGAGCTCACAATGCAGTTCTTCTGCTTCCCCGAGTACCAACAGCATTAATATTAGTCATATTCAGCATGCACTTTGGTGGTTGCAAAAACATAGAGGTGGGCACAATGCCCAACTGCAGAGCCCATGTGCAAAGATGAAAGCCTGCAGGTAGTATACATGATGACTGTGGAGTGCAGACAAGGAAATCAACAGATCAGGAGAGGTGGTTAGGGCTCCATAAATACTGTTGGGTTGACACCTCCACATAGAAGTTGGTGACAGCAGCAGGGACTCAACAGCCCATACAATAACTACTAGGGGAGAAACATTCCAGGACACCAGAGTCAGCCTCAACACAGTGGCTGGTGAAGGTGCCGATGATGCTGGCCTGACCGCTATAGCCTTGAAGACTTGAGGATATACATTTCTAACAAGTTCCCCAGATAAAGAACACACTTTGGGAATCACTGTTCAATCAACAACAGCCTGAGGGCCAAATCTATCAGTATCTTGCTTGCTTTGCTTACTTGTTTTAAATATATGTTTTATAAATATATAGATACCCTCACCACTTACATATGGTATAAGGCAGGCTTACAGCAGAATTGAGAAGTACAAGAGGCTGAATGTACTGACAAGCTTGTAGTATTTGACTATCATTTACCATGTGAGTTTGCCATTCCTCACATAAAGATATGAGCAGATCGAGACAAAAACAATGTTATGGTTAGTGAATTTTCAGGGTATCAAACTAATCCATATTAAGTAACTTTCTTTTCTGCAAGACTTTTCAGAGACTTGAAATTTAGGGACCAGACTTCCCAGGAACATGCATATTTAGGGTACTATGAGTAGTCTGTCATCAAGGGAAGCAACTGATAGGAAGAAAGAAGGAGAGAGAGAGAGAGAGAGAGAGAGAGAGAGAGAGAGAGAGAGAAGCTAGAAGCTTGTGTAAGTAGGAGACTATCAGGAGGCAAATGAGCATAAGTGGATTCCAATCAAATTTTATTTTTGTTTATTCTTGAGAAAGGATCTCACTATGTAGGCCTGGCTGATCTAGAACTCAGAGATCCTCCTGCTTCTGTCTCCCTAATGTTAATTAGTCACATTTCAGTGTGGGATGAGGAACAAGTACAAGAGATGATAGATGGTAGTCTTGCATCATGCTTGAAACCACATAAATCTACATACATCAGTGTGGTAAAAAAGTGGAACTGTGGTTCTGCACCCCACATCTGGTGTATGCAGCACTGGGAACAGAGTCCAGGGCTTTATGCATTCTAGCCAAACACTCTACCACTCAATAGCAGTCTCAGCCTACACCATAGCAGTTCTGAGATCAGGGATTTGAGATCAATTCTGAGATCTGGGAAGACAGTGTGTGTCAGGTAGGGGCAGCTCACAAATGCCTGTAATTTCATCCAGCACCAAAGGTACTAACATTCTCTTTGGGCCTCCAGGGCACTCCCACATATGTGGTTTATATTCATGCAAACGTGCGTATACATTCAAATAGTAAATAAAGACAGGTTCTCATGTATTCCATGGTGACTTTGAATTCTCTATGTAACAGGGCTCATTCTGAACCCCTTATCCCCCTGCCTCCATCTCTGGAGTACTAGGATTACTGGCTGTAAGCCACTATTCCATTTTAGGCAGTACTAGGAGTAGAGCACAGAGTTTTGAACATTCTAGACAAGAGCTCTCCAATTATTTATCCATTTTCAAACATGGAGGTTACTCTTAGTTCTCAACCACATAGGCAGCAATGTATAACTGTGGGCGATAGTTTCCCAGGCCTGCTTCAGGGCTATGTAGGAGAATAAAGAAAAGACCATGACTCAAGTCTCTGGGAGTATGGGATGGCAATTAAGTGGGGAGGATGCAGAAGTGTAGGCAAAACATGGAAGAAAAGATCTGGGGTCCAAAAGAAGAGCCTGAATGGTTGTCAGATCTTGTGTCAACCCCCTCAAAATCACTTTCAGGACAGGTCAGGGCAGACATATTTCCCAATCCTAAGCTCCAGGACACCAGCCCAGGAGAGACCTGACTTCTTGAAAGAACCCATCTGCCTCTACAGGGATCTGGGTACTCCTGCTTCCTTTTCCTCACAGAAATCCTACCCTCAAGGGCTGTGCTGGTGGACTACTGCTGGGGAGAAAAAGAAAGCCCTTTGCCTTACCTCCTAATAAGTTGTTACTATGATGGGCCAGAGAGATGGCTCAGTCAATTAAGTGCTTGTCCTGCAAGCACGAGGGCCTGGGCTTAGAACCAGATAGCCATGTAAAAAGTCCCAGTGTGGTGGTACATGCCTGGGGTTCACTAGCCAGCCACTCTGTCTCAAAATTACAAGGTGGACAGCATCTGAGCACCAAAACTGAGGTTAGCGTCTGGCCTCCATTTATATACACACATGGATACGGATGTTATCACTTTCAAAATCTCAGATATACTCAGAATATTACTATGAAACTCAAACAGAGAAGGGGGTTAAATAACACATAATGACCAGTATTTCCCAGATAATCTATTTGGGAAAAGACACTCTATGGATTTGTTTATTTGGTTTGATTTGGCTTTGCTCTCTGAGGTGTAGAGATGAAACTCAGTGCTTCTGGAACACCTAGTGTGTGTGGTGAAGGGGACTGAAGTGAGGACTCCATGTGTGCATAAAGCACTCTACCAACTGAGCCTTAGCCCCCTCAACTTCAATGCTCACTTTTGCAAGTGCTTTACTATTGAACTACACCCCCAGCTGTTACCCAGATAGATGTTTTAATTTTCACTCCACTGTGCACTGAGATTTTTATAAAATATATTGAAAATGCCACTTGGATGCCACTGAAATGTCACATTGCTATAAACGTTTCTCTACACCTCCTCCAAGTTTCCACACTCATCTCAACACACCAAGGCTACTGTCCTTTGATTATGTCCTGACATCCTGACACTATGACTCTTGCAGTGGCCCTTACTGGGCCTCTTGAAGTTTCTCTGCTGTTAACGGCCAGATTGGGTAGTATGGTTTTTGGTCCCCTTCAGTACAGTACAGAAGAGTGCCCATGACATAAGTATGAGGGAGGACCTGAGTTCAAGTTCCTCGCATCCGTGTAAAAAGCCAGGTGTGGCTGAATATGCATCTGTAACCCCAGGTCTAGAGGACAAAGATAGGGAGACCTGTGGGGCTTGCTGGTTGCTAGTTGAGATCAGGATTCAGTGAGAAACACTAGTTCAAGAGAATAGGTAGAGAGTGATAGAGCAGGACACCTGACATCCTCCTCTAGATTCTGCATGTGCACAAGTGTGCAGAGTGGTACATACTCTAGATTGGCCTTGAATTTGCTATATACCCATGTATAACCTTTAACCATTATCCTCCTGCCTCCAAGTGCTGGGGTCACAGTTACGTAACACTAATCCAGTTTATGTGGCACTGAATATGGAACCCAGGACTTATACAAGTCAGTCAAACACTCTACAGACAGAGTTACATCCCTACCCCTACATTCTTTAACTTAAATGCTCATTTTTATTGCGGAACTCCAAGGCACTGAGCTCTCTATGAAAACCTGACTTCTGATGTGTGTGGGGGGGGGGGGGCACCAAAGCAAAACGTGTTGCTCACTCCATCAGAACAGACTTGCACTTGCCTCTTAAAAGATGTAACTGCAAATCATTTCAGAAAGTGCACAACAACTAATTATTGTTATAATACCAAGTTTACATAGCCCAAATAATGGACAAATATCACCATGTAATAGAACGGTACAAAAATGGTAATTTGACTATGGAAAGTTGGAACTTGCCATTTCAAATTAGCAGAAGCTGTGAAGTGGGCATTACTGACAATGTGAATATAGTAATTGGGGCTGATTTCTTGGCGCCTGGCCGAATCTGACTGCCTGGCGTCCTGCGAGTTAATTATAGCTCTGTTAGCAGAGCACGGAACAGGGAACACTTGCAGTGACGGAGATAAACCCAGCACAGGTCTCTGCACACCAGGCTGGAAGTAAGGGCTCTGGCTAAAGACTAGAAACCAATTGAGCAGCTTCCACCTTAAAAAACCATATACACGTATGGTTTGGAGTAACAACTTCCAAACCTCCAGAAGCCCTTGCTAAGGCACTATCTCCTTTGCCAGCAGCAAGACACTGCTGTGGGGTGACTAAGGAAGTCATTTCAGGCCATATCCAAAGATATTTTGCTTGTGGCTTTAAAGTTTCCTTTAAAAACAGTCCAGAAATCAAAATAGGTGATCCCATCCAAATTAGTTCTCTGTTCAGACTGAGCCAATTATTTCACTGAGGGTTTCTGAATAACCAAGCTGGTTAGACTAGTTCATACCTACAACTCCTAGTACTCAGGAGGCTGAATCAAGAGGACTTCCACAAATTTAAGGCCAATGAAGGCAACAGAATAAGACCCTATTTCAAAAAACCAAAAGAAATATAGCTCAGTTAATAGAGTGCTTCCCTAGCATATACAAAGTCTTAGGTTCCACCTCCAGCACAACATACATACTCCATGTTTAGGGGGTGAGGCAGAAGGATCATAAGTTCAAGCTCATCCTCTACTACATAGCAAGTTCAAGACCAGCACAGGACATACGACTGTCTCAAAAATGGGAGGAAAAAAGGAAGAAAGGGAGAAAGAGAAGGGAGTGGGAGAGGATCTTTCTTTTGGCTCATCTGAGGAGTCCTGACTGTGTACCTGGGGCTCTGAGATAGCATTCTTTGCATTTCTGAGTCTGTCATCTCCAGCATACCAACATGCCCCCACATTTTGAAGGCTTTCTTCAAAAACAAGCCAGTGCCTCCTGTGGACTCCTACTTTACACACACAGAACACTGGGACATGTTTAGAACTTTGAGCAAGGCTCAGCCTAGAACCAGACATATTCTCCCACTTGTAGCCCTGGGTTCAGACCTGTGTATTCTGTCCCTTTCCTACACTCAGGATGTAGCACCTTGGGCAAGTCAGGCTCCCTGGACATCCTGCCAGGGATTCCACTTTCACTCAGAACCTACCTGGCACAGATTCTGGCAGAGAGATTCCCTGTTTGACAAACAATTTCCCAAAGTCCTTGTGTAGCTGTAAATAAATAGGAAGAACTCCTAACTGTAACTGATAAAATGAAACGAAAAGGGAATTCAGTGGCAACTAAAATACATGTATCAGTAACTATTCTCTCTTCCCGGCAATAAATCATGAACTGGGCTCAACAGTACTGAGTTTGGACCAGTGCAATGGTGCCTTCTATTCTCATGTCTGGGCATCTGGTCTCAGCTCTGGGTACCAAGAAACAGCAGGCTATGGCCAAGCCTTCCTTACCTCAAGATCAGCTCCAGGAAGCAGGCAGTGATCACATACCTTGAGACCCTGAGACCTTTAAAGGAGAGCAGTGGGCAAGAGGCACACAGGCTTTTCAAGTAGTAATGGAAATAGTAACCCCATATGCCCTCTGGGAAACCTGCAGATTCTATGCTGGGTTGGTGGGCCCTAAAAACAGAGTGCCAAAAAATAAAAAAATAAAACAAGAGCTAGGTGTGTAGCTCAGTGGTGGGGTGCCTACTTTCTAGGCAAGTGTCCTACCACATAGCCATACTTCCAGCCCTTCACTGGCAGATTCCAGGCAAGCAGTCTATAACCGAGCTACATCCCCAGCCTTCTTTAACTTTTATTTGTAATAGGCTCTCACTAAGTCTTCCAGGAAGGCCTGAACTCTCAATCCTCCTGTCCAATCTTCTGAGTAGTTGGAATTATCTGTCTTTTAAAAAAAAGAAAAGAAAGAAAAAAAAAAAGCTGGGGTACTAGTATATACCTGTAACCTCAATAACCTCAACACTTGCAAGGTTGAAGATTAGGAGTCAAGGTTAATCTTGATTACATGGAGAGTTCAAGGCCAGCCAGAGTTACATGAGAACTTGTCTTTAAAAAAAAAAAGAATAAATTACATTTAGAACTTAGCCAACAATCAATCAAAGCCATTGTCATAACCAAAACCTCACAGGAAAGGACACTGTAGAGACTTATTTCTGTTACTTCTGGCAAGATTATTCTTCTTGCTCTGAGTGATGCTGAGCCTGAGTCCTTACTGTGTATCGTGCTTGTGACACTTGACACTGAAAAGCACTCACCTGGGAGAAAACATGAAGCTGGCCCAGTGGGTTCTTGTGGAAGGGCTGGGCAGCCAAATGAGCACAGAGAAACACTACTGCTGGCTTAGTTGGACACGAGGAGTTCACCTTCCTTCTTCAGTGTAAGCCTTTATCAAGATTAGGAGAGGGGGCCTCCATCAGGCACCTCCATGCAGAATATGATGCGGCACTGAACACAGACGCTACCTCTTTATTCATCATGATCAGTTGTAGGAAGAGCAGATTCCCAGCTGAGCTGAATGAGGCATGGAAAAGCTAAGGTGATCCACCAGCAGCCAATGAAGCAACGCTGTGTTCCCCTGGAACTGCTCCTTCTACACCAGGAGCTAAAGGCTGGAGGAGAGGATGCAATTGGGAGCAGGGGTCATCAAGTTGCTTTTAGCTTGAGGAGAAGGTGGTACTGTCACATGCTGGTTCTGCTCAACAAGAGGCTTTGGACTCTGAGAACTGCTGGTTGGCCAACAAAAAAGGAGAACAAGGAGGGGAAACCCCAAGCAAGCACATTGGAGGGAGACATGCTGCTCACTTTCTGCCCAAAGTCAGGAGACTGGCAGGGGATGGGGCAACAGCATGTCTCCTTTCTGTAGCCAGCTAGCAGGGGTAGAAGGGGGTGGAACTACTGTTGAAGTGCACTTTGTTTGAAATAATACTGAGGACAAGGTGTCAGCGAAACACCCACCTGCAGAAACTGGGCCTCTCAGAATGAAAAGTCAAAAAAACTTTTGTTCCGTTTCACTTGTTTTATGAAAGCAAGTCTATGTCCCAGTGTCTCTGCATTACAGACAGGCAGTCTCCCCACTGGGAATGTTACCATGCTGGCCCTGACACTCCACCCTACGTGCTTTGGGAGTAGTCTTTTTCTCCCTGAGTCATACTTTTCTGGACCCCTTCCAGCCCTCAAGCTAAACCTGTAATACCCTAAAAAGGTAGATGAGCAGTGCTTCTAGGATTGAAGTCTTTCTCCACCTACTGGAACAGAAGGTGGGGATGTTTCTACCCTAATGCAAAAACAGACCCAGGAGACAATGTACTGGCATGTTTGATAATTCTGAAGTAAAAACAGTGTGTGTTGAGGGGGTGGGGTGGAGTAGAGAGAATAGGAAGGAGCCCTTTCCCTTGTTTGTGGTTTAACAAGCCGTTCCTAGTGTTTTCTGTTCTTTTAAGGCTTGCAAGCAGCTCTTGAGCTTAGCCATGCAAATACTCCTCAGAACCCATAGATACATCTGCAAACTCCAGAGGGGTAATTTAAAGTATAGAATTTGGACTAGCAAGTAGGCTCAATCTTTAAAGGCACTTGCCACCAAGTCTGACACAGAAGAGAACTAGCTCCCCAAAGTTGTTGACTGACACATGCACACAGCAGCAAGCATGTACACACACGCGCGCGCGCGCGCACACACACACACACACACACACACACACACACACACACACAAATGTAATAAAAAATTAAAATAAAATAAAAATTTAAAATTCCCCAAACGATGTATCTGGGGTGGGGGGCAGGGAACTCTTACTGGGTAAAGTGCTTTGCTAAAACCTATGGTGGGCACACCTATAACCCCAGTGACAGGAAGGCAGAATAGGCAGATCCCTGGGATTTGATGGTCTAGTCAAAACAGTGAGCTCCAAATTCAGTGAGAAACTTTGTCTCAAAAAAACAAGGTAGAGATCAACTGAGAAAAACACTGACATCAATCTCTGACCTCCACATGCACTTACATATATATATATATAAACCTAAACCAAATGCATGCACACAATTTTTCCGCTATTCTATCTTTAATATTGCCTCCAGAAACTGTAAGAGAAGCCCTATATTCTCCAGAAAACCCACCCACCTCTGAACAGGGCTCCCACTGGAGATGTGTCCCAGGACAGAAAGGAGGGCCAGCCCATGCATGTTGGGAGGCAAATAGCATGGCACTACTACATAGTCACTCAGTTAGACCGCTCCACTAGAAGTAGGAAGAGAGAGGCTCCATGGGGCATTTGGGCCTCCTTCCCAAGAACCAGAGAGAGGGCCAGTCCTACAGCCTATCTAGGCTGAGGCTCCACTGGGCCCCAGGCTGATAGGAACAAGCTGCCCCGCTGGCTGCTTCCATGGAAACAAGGTCAGGCTGGCAATAACAAGGCCCAGCTTTAAAAGAGCCACCTGCCTCCAGGAAGCCAGGCACATTGCCCTTTCCCTTCTGACTTCTCAAATCTTCAGTATGAAAACAAAACAGGGGAGCATCTTCAGTATGAAAACAAAACAGGGGAGCAGTAGACCATGAAAGATATTGGACCCTTACAGATGAGTCCTGACCCACTAACAAGATATTAATGGCTGTGTGGCTCTGAGGAAGAATTACTCTACTCTGAGTACGAGTCTACTCTTGAAGAACAAGACAAGGTGGGTTACTCATACTGAGACAGCTGTGATAGCTTCAGCTATTCAGGAGCACTCTTGGACCAAGGAGGGGTCAATCAGAAATATATGGATAATGGCATACAGAAAGCACCAAGTACACATGGAGCGTCAATGTACTGAATCATGGACTTGTGAGGGATATGAGATGTTCCAACCTTCCCAGAGCTCAGAAGCTTTAGAGAAACACATACTGAGCCTTGTTGAGTAGAGGAATTCAGTGGGGATGTAAAGAAATTTGAGAGGAGATCTAAAAGACCAAGGTCACAGCAAGCATAGGGCCTGGTTTCGCAGGTACTATGGTCCTCTTTTGCCCTGTCCCCACAAGAGCAGGGACAGCACCTGACCTGTCACTGGATGCATTTCTCTGGACAATAATTCGCAAACCATCTCCCCCTCATGACACGAGAGAAACAAATCAGGTTTACTCACACAAAATCCTCATCCTTCATGAAAACAGTTCACACTCAAGTGAGTGTACTTGGGCCATGTGACCAGAGAAGCCTAGCCCTATCATTAGCCCATCAGGTCACTAAGCAGTGGAGGATAGATGGCTTTTATCAGGCTGGGGTATAGAGGATGGAGGATGGGGATTCTGAGATAAATACAATTTGACTCATCATTCCGGGGCAAGTGAAATGGTTCAGTGGGTATAGGCAGTTTTCCCCAAGCATGAAGACCTAAGTTTGATACTCAGAATCTACATGGTTGGAGTGTGCTAACTCTAAAAATTTGTCCTCTGACCTCCACATTTGAGCTACAGCACCTGTGTGTTCCCCTCCAACACCCCCAAATAAACAAACAAAGTTGTAAAATGTAAATTATCACTCTCCATGGCTGGGCATGATACACACATCTATAACTGAAGCACTCAGTAAGGTGAGGCAGGAGAATGGTTAAGTTCCAGACCTGCCTGGCTTACACAATGGGAATTCACAAAATGCTATACTGCTGAACCATGTCCCTTACTGACAAGATTCTAGTCAGGTGCTGTATTATTAAGCTATATCCCCTGCCCTATGGCTCACTCCACCCATGTTCCTGTGGGTACCAGCAGCAGCCATCCAGAATACTGACTAGGGAACGCAATGCAAGTGCAGCAGGGCCTCCTGCATTCATGTACCTTCTTCATCTCTAGTCCAGTCTGCTCCCACACTGCCACTTAGATGCCTTTACCACTGTACTGTACTTGCTAGCCTGTGTCACAGACAGACACACACCGGGGGGAGGAGGGGGAGCCTTTTCTTTCCCCAGAGCAGTGCTGATGCTTGCTCTTCTCCCTGTAAAAAACACACAGCAAATCCTGCTGTGCTTTGGCTGTGGCTGACTTGAAAAAAACCACCAGTTTGCTTTGGAAAAGAAGTAGAAGGGAAATCTGGAAGGAGTCTTTGGGTCGATAAACACCTCCGGCCTCCCTTCCCCAGCCTCTGGCACAGCATTTTCCCCTGCTGGAAGCACTTTCTGGGACATGATTATGAGTCTTAAGAACAGGGAACCAGTGGCCTGGGGGCAGGGAATGGAGAATGAATGACCAGAAGGTGCATTAGCACTGGGAAGAAAATGCCATAACATGTGTTTCCCATCCACTGAAACAAGCAGCAATGAGATTGTCCTAGCTTGGCTCAATGGTGCGTTGCACACTTGCCATGAAGGCATTACTCTCTTATTGATTGATACACAGGGTCTCAGCATGTAGCTCAGGCTGGCCTTAACCTTGCTATGTAGTCCAGGCTGTCCTTGTCTTGATCTTCCTGCCACTCTAGTGCTGGAATTACAAGTATATGTCATCACACCTCACTGAAGTGTGCATGTGTGTGTATACACATGTGTGTGTGTGTGTGTGTGTGTGTGTGTGTGTGTGTGTGTGTGAACACTCATGCTTTAGTATAGAGTTTAGAGGACCACTTCAGGTGTTAAAATGGGGTCTCTTGTTATTTGGCACTGCATATAACAGGCTGATCCCAGAGTTTCTAGACTTTCTCCTGTCTCCCTGTCCCATCTTTCAAAGCAATGTAGGGATTACAGGTGTGTGCTGCCACACCCTGCTTTATGTGAGTTCTGGGATTGAATGCAGGTCCTCATGCTTCTGTAGCTCTCTCTTTACCCACCAAACTGTCTCCCCACCCTATTGTTTTGTTTTTCTGAGACGGGGTCTTCCCATGTAGCTTTCCACATGCCATGTTCCTGCCTCAACTTCCTGGTAATGATTTTCTTCTTAAAGTATTTGTTTTCCTTGTTATTTCATCAACCAAGGTGTTTATTCTGGCTGCACTGCTTGGAAAACATTCATCTGAATTAAAAACGTGTATTTTTTAGAAGTTTTGGGGGCATATGTTTGTAATTCCAGCACTAGGGTGGCAGGAAGATCAAAAATTCAAAGATAACCTGGACTACATAGCAAAGTAAGACCAGACTGAGCTACATGCTGAGACCCTGTGTATCAATAAAAGGAAAAAAAGAAAAACAGTCAGCACATACAAAAACTTTAATCCAACCCCTAGAATTGCTAAACAAACCAAAACAATTTACAAAGTAAAAATTCAAGTAAACTATCTCTAAAATAAAAAAGACTGTCAGTATTTTTAATGCCTAACTTTGGCAGGAGGCAGTCAAGGACAGGTTTTCCCATTTCTTTTAATTTTTTTAAATTATTTATTTATTTATTATGTATACAGAGCATTCCTTCCATGTATGCCTGCAGGCCAGAAGGGGGCACCAGACCCCATTACAGATGGTTGTGAGCCACCATATGGTTGCTGGGAATTGAGCTCAGGACCTTTGGAAGAGCAGACAATGCTCTTAACCTCTGAGCCATCTCTCCAGCCCCAGATTTTCCCATTTCTATCTACCCTATCATGCAACCTGACCTGCAGGTAGGTCAGAGGGACCAGGGTAATTCTGAATATACCTAAACAGGTCCATTATTGGTTTGGTGTTTTGTTTCCTTGAGACACAGTCTTACCTAGCCTAACCTGGAGTTCTTCATCCTCTTGACTCAGCCTCCCAAATGCCATGATGGCAAATGTGCACCACTGAGCCAAGCTAGGACAATCTCAGGAACAAGTGAGTACATTTGTTTTTCAGAGTGAAGAGGTCGTGATTATAGGAAGGCTTCTTAGGCCAAGAGCCTAAGCACGAATTATCGTGCTCTAAATGGGCCCTTGGATCTCAATACCTGAGAGGCAGGCTAAATATGAATACATCATTAACGAGCCAGGGAGTGGGGGACAAGTGGGAGGACCACCAAAACAAAGCAGACTTCCTCCATAAACATAAACAGCTTTTAATGACCCTTAAGTTACTTTTTAAACTTTTTACATAAGAAAAGTGGGAATTATTATTAAAATCAGTAAAACGCTAAAGTTTTTCTGAGTTATGGTTAGAAGACATAATGTTTTGGGGTTCGGCTTTGTTTTCCAAGGCTGGAGACGGAACCTAGAGCAGAGCAGATACTCTACTGTGGACTATCCCTTCAGCCCCTTACTGGGGGATTCTAAGGCAAACGCTCTCCTGAGCTATGTCCTCAGTCCACAATGGTTATTTTCCAAAGCTTGGTTAAAAATTACAAAGTCTCAGCTGGAGTCAGATGGCACATGCCTACAATCTCAGCACTCAGAAAAGCCGAGGTCATCTTTTGATTCCTTAGGAATTTGAGCCCAAACTGGGAGGAATTTGAGACAAAGGGAGGGAGGGAGTAAGGGAAGAAAAACAGGAAGGAAGAGGAAGGTAGGGAGAGAGAAAGGAAAAGGAGGAAATGTTTTGAAGGTAGACCACAATTATATGAACAAACCTTGAATGTTTTTATTTCTGTTTAAAACACACATATGTACATCCATACACCAGTGAGTAGAATCAATGAATGTTATATTCATCTTTAATTTGTAACTGAAACTGTCGCCAACAGTCAAGAAATTTTAAAACTGCTAAATGAGGACAGCGGATCCTTTCTCCTTTCTAACATTGGGAGTGGCGACATGAGGGAGGTGCACACATACCATGGTGTGCACCTGTGGCAGTCAGAAGACAGCTTTATGGAGTCAGCTCTCTCCTTTGTGTACACACACAGCTCAATCCCAGCACAACAGGGGAATCTCTGAGTTCAAGGCCAGCCTGGTCTACAGAGTTGAGTTTCAGAACAGCCAAGGATACACAGAAAAGCCCTGCTTCAAAAACAAACAAACAAACAACAACAACAACAACAAAAAAAAAACAAGAATAGTTTTTTAAAAGAAATACCAAATGAGAAACTTCTTTCTCTTTCTTGTGGATACTGAAGGTGTTACTCGGGGCCTCACCAATGCTAGTGTTTTACCATAGAGCTGAGCTACACCCCAGTCCTTCTTCTAAAAAAACAACACTGTAATTGGCCTTACTGAGTTTTCCAGTCCAGCCTTGAAATCTTGATCTCCCACCTCAACATCCCGAGTAGCTTCATGTATCACCATGCCTAACTACATATGTGGATTTTTCTTAAATTTTATTTGTTAACTGGGGAAGGGGTACATGCCACAGGAAAAGTGTGATGATCCACTATGGTTTCTGGTGGTTGAATTTAATTCATTAGGTTTACATGGCAAATACTTTTACCTGTCCAACCATCCTCCTGGCTCAGGTTTTTAGTCTTCTATTCAAAGGGAAGCATATTAAAAGTTATATTATTAATACAATCCTAATATCACAATCATTCTTTTATCAATTTTAATTTTAAAAGAAACCATAAAGTCCATTAAGAAGTTCATAGCAGTTGATAGTATAAGAATAGTGTCTTGATATTGTTTACCTAAGAAAGATGCAAATACCCAGTTCCAAATTATCATTATTTTTTAAAATTCAAATTCAGGACGAAGGAGATGACTCATCAGGTAAAGGTGCTTTACATCCAAGTCTGATGACCTGAATTCAATCTCCAGAATCCACAGTGAAAGGAAAGAAACAATCTCAGAATGTTCTCTGACCTCCATATGCACACTGTGGCATATGTGCACACAATAATAATATATTCAATTATTTTAAAACCCAGTTCACTATTAAAGCAAAAAACAAACCAAAAAAAAAAAACTAACCTAAAATGTCCACTTAAGTATAAATACAAAGGCTCTGTAATTTTTTTCAGTGCCCCCAGAACCTCTAGAACAACGCCTGCCAACTAAAACACCTACTATGAATTTAGTAATGGGTTACACAAACATAAATTACAAGGCCAGACATTTTAAAAGGGAAAAAGGTGATTTATTGGCGCACTGGAGACACGGCAGGATAGAAGCACTATTTCAATTTTCCACACAGTCCTCAATGCTGCAGATGTGCTAATGCAAAAAGAATTTCAGAGTGAAACAGCTCTCAGCTCCCCGGTTCCTTCCATATCAATTCCTTTACTTAAAAAGGCTGGCTGGCATTCCCACACTTACATTCAAGACAATGAATACATGTTCAAGCGCTTTATCTGACTATAAGTACAAATGGATTTGCTCAAACAGGGGAGAAAGGGAAGGAGAGAAGGGGGGAGGAGAAGATGGGGGAATTAGTTTTCAAAATCTTCTTTCAGTAACAAGAAAATGTGACTATAACTCAGCTGGAAGGAGTGACTCTGACCTACCCTGATCATGTTTTCACTTCCCCTCTGTATCCTTACATACTTATTTACTGGTCACTTCTTCTGGATTCATGTCATTAAAAGAAACAATATTTTTCTTTTACAAAGTGATCATTTAAATCATAAGCAAAGAGCAAGGAAAAGATGGTTCAGTGTGTAAAGTTGCTTGCTGACAAACCTGACTACCTAAGTTCCATCCCTGGGACACAGGGTGGAAGGCCTGATTCTTACAAGTTGTTCTCTGACCTCTACATAAATGCCATGGTGTGCAATCATGTACAAACATGCATGTATATACACAAGGAAACTTTAAAATGTAATAAAAGAATAAATGGTAAGTGAAATGCTGTTTGTGGGATGTTTATATACAAAATAAATAATATTCTTGTCTTCAACTTTTAATTCAAGGCAATAGACGCCAACACACCACACACACACATCTCAGATTAGGTCAAAGGAACAGTCAGGGCCGAGTGCACATCACACACATGAGAAATCTTTATGTTTCCTTGCTTTGCCAGTAGCTTTCAGCTTCACAAATGTCTATCTTGCAAGACCCAAAAAAACTGGCTAACTG
Organism: Microtus oregoni; assembly: GCF_018167655.1. Taxonomy (NCBI): domain Eukaryota; kingdom Metazoa; phylum Chordata; class Mammalia; order Rodentia; family Cricetidae; genus Microtus; species Microtus oregoni. The sequence goes on along the minus strand of NW_024543062.1, from coordinate 7,484,221 downwards.
AGCTTCTCCCCAGGAGCTTAAAAATATTGCATAATGAAATGTGTTTTAAAATGCAGAAGTGTTTCTCTGTGCAGCTAGCACATGTACACATGCATATGAGTATGTACTGCACAGTTCCCAGATCTTTGATTATGTGAACACACCTGACCTAGGGGAAGCAGGCTTCACCCAACCCTATATTTCACATAAACCAAACAGCCAATAGACAGTAATGGCTCTCAGCTACTGATGACCTGCACCAAAGATGAAGAGACACTCCATCTTCCTCAGGAAACTGTCAGTGGTAGGAGGCTCAGAGCTGACCTCTCGCCCTGTCTTAATCACAGCCACCTATGATAACAGAGTGGGGTTTATTTTTATGCTCTGCTCCAGATCAAAATGATCAATCCTTCAATTCTGACTACTTTGTATCTACACAATGAGCTGCTTAAGTGAAGGCCCTGTAAGTTTTCATTAGTCCCCTGAGCCCTACATGGAATTACACTCATCTAAGAATATGATCTGCAATAACACTATCAAAATGCTGAACACTTCGTTGAGTCTGTCCAAATCTACAAATTAAAAGAAATCCCAATAAAAAATAACAATTTAACTTTTCACTTAAAAGGTAGAAATTTTCAAAGCTAGGCATTGTGGACCCACAGACCTAACATTTCAGCTACTTGAGAGGCTGAGGTAGGAGGATTGCAAGTTTAAAGTCAGCTGTCTACAGAATGAGTTCAGTCTAAGACTAGCCTTACAACTTAGTGAGAAGTGGCAAATGACAGACTACTTACTTACCAAGTGTGCATGTGTTCAAGCCTGGGAGGAAGAGGAGAAAATAGAGCTGGTGGCCAGAAGAGCTGGGGATTTAGCTCAATGGTAAACCACTTATCTAGTATTCTGTCCCCAGAACCAAAACGAAAATAAATAAGACTTTTCAAAATGAAACTAGGAAAAAGATTCTGTAAGCGGCACAGCAGAAGAATGAAGACCCAGACACAGTGTACCTAGCACTGAAGAATGAAGAGTACAGGATGTCTATAGAATATCAGACTCATCAATGACATGAAAAACATTGGAAGCATCAAAACAGTACGTGGATGGGACAATCCAGGAGCACTGATGAGGAATGTGGTAGTTGATAAAGGACAAAGAAGTCAGAGACAGCTCCCTGGGGTCAGGTAGACTTAATAGTTAGTCACTGGTTGCGGGGAGACAAGGAGCTCTAAGAGTAAAAGGGAAACTGAGGCCATACCTACCACCAACCACAGGAGAATGCCCAGGACTGGGGCAGAAAGCAAAAGCCTGCACTATAGAAGGAGCCCAGGATGTGTCCTGGTGACATCTGCACAGAGCAGCGTTCCAAAATAAGATCCAGAACAGCTGTGCTATAGCTCAGACGGTAGGGTGCTTACCTAAGCAAGCCCTAGGTTCCATGCCCTGAACCACCGAAACCCAGTGGCAATGTATGTCTATAATCCCAACACTCAGGATATGGAAGAAGAAGAAGGAGTATTCTTGTCTACAAAGTAAGCTCAAGGCCAGCCTTAGCTTAGTAAGATATTATCTCAAAAACAAATGAACAAACATAGAAAGATTTGGAATAGAGAAAAAAAATTATGTAGAAAACGGTAGTCAGGGTAGGGTGGGAATCCCCACTTGTCCGAAAACAATTCAGTTCCACATGACAGACAGTACAGTAGGCAAGGGGACAATACACACCTTGGTCTGGGAGAGGTTCCTAAGGCAAACTCTCCAGAGAATTCAGACTGGAAACATCGGGGCATGACAAGTCAGCAAATGGTCCAATAGGGAATGTAAGCAAAAGATGTCAGCAGGAAAGACAGAAGAAGAAACTGTGAACAGGCACTCACAGCAGAAGATAGTTTGCCAGTCAAGAGAAAGAAGAAAATATGAGTACACAAAGTTTCAGCCCACACTCATCTAATGAGCACAACTCAGGTAACGGAGAAAACCAGCAAGATACTGTTAGATGAAAAGGCTTTCGGAGCAGAAATGCACCCTGTATCTTAGAAATGCAATGCTCCATAGTGTAACACGGAAGCTAGTAAAGGAAGAACTTATCTGCCCCAAAGCTCAATCTCCTTGCAGTAGCTGAGCTACCAAGAAAGACGCCCTATCTAAGCACACTTGGTGCTAGTAGACCCTCTTTACAGCATCCCTCATGCGGTCAGCACAAGATTATAGGAGGGTTCCAAAGAGCCTGATATGGGTAGTGGTGGTGTATACCTTAATCCTAGCACTCAGGAAAAAGAAGCAGGCAAATCTCTATAAGTTTGAGGCCAGTCTAGTATACAGAGCTAGTTCCAGAATAGCCAAGGCCACACAAAGAAACCCTGTCTCAACCCCCGATACACACACCACCACCACCACCAGCAGCAGCAGCAGCAGAAAAAGAAGCATGAGCCGAAGGGCCTGATGGGCTAACTCAGGGACTTCTCAAATATGAAGTTGGAGAGGAGGGGGGTGGCAAAAGGATGGGCAGATAAGGCCATAAGAATCAGTTCCAACTCTCCTCTAAGTGCACAGGAACGCTTATGTACTAAGAAGCAGGCAGGGAAAGGTGGTGGCATTGGTCCAGGCAGCTTCAGCAGTAGGAGGCGGCTCTGGAGATCCATCCCACAAGGCAGCTGGCTCTGTGCACCCGGAAGATGGCTGTGGGCTGCAAGACTGTGGAAGCACCCCCCAGGGATCTGCACTGGCACAGACCTACAGAAGGCTTGCCTAGATGTGTGTCTCCCACCAGCTTTGTTGATTTAAGTAGGACACACAAAGCAAGTTAATGTCTTTTCTGGGTCTCAATTTTTCTCTGCTTGAATAAAACACTGCACTTACTGCAGAGGCAGTGGATGGAGACAGGCAGAATAGTGTATACCTATAATCTCAGCACTTGTAGATGGAGGCAGGTTGGGAATTCAAGATCATCCTTGGCTACATAATGAGTCTGAGGACAGTGTGAGCTACATAAGACTCTGTCATTTAAAAAAGAGCTACATAAACAGATAGCCCTCAATAAATGTCAACTACTATTATAAGCTGTTCCTGTGATATCCCTCAAGCTACCAGGAACAAGAAGGTAATAAATTCCTGGTGAACTCATGGTTCTCACACATAACAGGGTCTCTGCAAAGATCTTCAAATGTATACAAGATTCCAGAAAAAGGAAAAACCCAAAGAGAGCTTACCATGAATATTATGGAGAAAGACAGACAAGGATGAAAGGAACCTGCAGAGAGAAACAGGCAGCAGAAGCTAGTGTGTTCTCCGCATGCTCTGAGCAGTTTGTTGGCAGAGGTAAAATTACAGATAAATTACTTCACCATTTAAAATCTTTCAAATGAAAGGTGATGGGGCTTGATCAGGCTACAAACCAAGCCAGAAGCAGCAGAGCTAGAATGAAGCCCCAAGAGTTCTGATTTCCATCTAAAGACTCCTTTAGGAACAACAACTAGACCATGGCTACTAATTCACCAGGCCATGAATTAAATTAGTCTGTCAATTGGGCCTGGACTGTCCCTCATAGGGTCAATTTTTATGCAGCTCAGGTTTGTGAGTTAAGATCAAAAACCAATACTGGCCAATAACAGTAATCCAAACATATCCTACCACCCCACACATCTATAAGTGACAACAGACCTACACTCTTGGAATGCTAAGGCAAGGAGATTGCAGGTTCAAGGCCAGCCTAAACAATATTGCAAGACCTTACCTCAGAATGAAAACTTAAAAGAAGGTAGAACACTTGCTTAGAATTCCCCAGCAAGGAGATGGGGGTGTGGCTCATGAGTATGATGGTTGCCTAGAATCCTCCAGTGAAGAGCTGGGAGTTAGTGGAAGAATGTTTGTCTGGCATTCAGGAAGCCCTGGATTTCATCCCTAGTACTCAAAATAAATAAGATAAAGCAGAATCTACCCCTGAACTCAATCTCTTCCCTCAAAGTAATATCCAACACAAGCACACAGCTTCAATTACTTTGCCATATTATTCTTGACGTGTTATCAACCGAGCATCTGGGACCATCAGTCCCATTTCTCCATAAGAACACAGAGGCTCACAGAGGTCACCATCAAAACTCTAGTCCACGTAAATCTCTTTACAATCCTTTCCTTTTCACAGCTGTTAAATGCTTGGATAATTTGTCCATGATGCTTAAAATAGCCCACTAGAAATGCCAGACACATGGAGGAAGCGACACACAGCTCAGGAAGGAAGAGGCTGCCGGTTCTAAGGGCTCTTCAGTGAGAGCTGGGGCCCTCATCTGTTGTTCACATAAAGAGTATATGGTGGTAGGACCATGGGTGGCCCTGTTGCTTGAAAGCAGGCATAACAGAGACACCGAGAGATTAACTCTTCATGGGTCACTTAAGAATACTTCCAATATCTAAAATCTACATTCAGTAGAAGCCCTCATCTTTTGAAAGATGGGATCTAATGTCTTTCTGTTTAACACAATAGGCGTTTACTTAAAGTTGAAGGACCCCACTGACAAACAACCCACCCAAATTCACCAACAGTGGCTTCAGAATTTCTATTGCTGGCTGTGGGTTTATGTGTTTGGACTTAAAGATGGTAACAAAAAAGGGGGGGGGGGGGGACTTTCATTCTTAGATTAAAAAAAAATCTCAGTTCCTCCAAGGTCCTTATCCACCCACACTACTGAATTATCCTGTGTTTTTGTTTAACTAGGCAGGTGCTTTACCACTAAGTAATATCCCCAGCCAGTTTATTCCTAAAACATATTCTCACCAATTGCCCAGGCTACTTTGGAAGTCCTAATTCTCTTGCCTCAACATCTGCAGTGACTGGGATGAGAGACCCAAGCTACCAGGCCAGGCTCTGTTTCAGTGTATATACCACCTGAAGCTACTTTGTGCACCATTTGTTTAGTGGCCATTATCTGCCTGCTCCTGTTGGTAGCTGGAGCCTTCTCTATACCTTCCAGCTCCAGAAAGAATTCAGGACTATTTTTAGAGGGGGCAAGGGACTTAAAGTATTTGGTGAGCACTTACTACATGTTTTACACACTTTACCCGCCAGCAAATGCGTGTCAGAGGCAGAGCACTCCTAATCCAAACATCTGAAGCCTTAAATCCTCTGACATGCTCCAAACACTGTAAGTTTTGGAGATCTATGGATTTTAGGTTAGGGGTGGCAATTGATGAAGGTCTACGGAAATATTCACAAATCTAAAGAAGAAGAAGAAGAAGAAAAACTTCCAAATCTAAAACACTTAAACCCAACACATGCTGGGTGAGAGCTGCTCAACCTGTATCAGTCAGATTATAGGAAAGGGACACAAAATTTGGAACAGTGAGGAACTTTGCTCAGGGTCAAAAACCTGGACATCTGCAACACCTAGTCTGAGAGCAGGCATTTATCTTTCAAGAAAATTGGAAAGAATTGAAAAAGGCAAAGAATAGTTCTGCAGATGAAAGCCCCTGCAACAGAGACCATTGTGTGTGGGCAGGGAAGACTGGACTAGTAGGGCTCACACATGCTTACTCAGAACCCCTGGATCCCTCTGTTCTTCAGGACTGCTTTGTGCCCTCCCAAACCTCTCACAGACTCTTTCTGAAACAAGGAAGAATACTGTGGCTTGAGCTGCACCAGATACTTGGAGCAACTTTTCCCCTGGGGTCTCCTTATAACTAAGAAAACTACTTGAGTTTTTGTATTGGCTAAATGTGCTTAACTGGTAACAATTAAAAAGTCCCATTTAATTTTTAAGCTTTTTCTAGTTAAAATCTTATTGTATTGTAACTTGATGGTAGATGATTCTAGAATGATTAAACGCCCAGGTTGATTATTCAAGCTTTATAATTCTGCCAGATACTAGAGTGACCTCTTGACAATGAATCAAAAATGTGCATAGTGGCTTTACATGGAGAGCTTTGGAGGAGGAAAAAACAAGGAATTAAAAAGGTTGCCTGCAGATTTCCCACGGCTCCACAAAAAGAAAAATTTATCTAAAATAATAATAACAGACCACTCTGGGTAACTCAGTGAAACCCTGTCTCAAAATAAGAAGCAGACTTCAGAAGAGTTAAGTCAGTAAAGTGCTTGCTATGTAAGCATGAGGATTGAAGTTTGAATCCTAAGCAAACATGCAAAACTCCAGGTGCATTTGTAATCCCAGCATTAGGGAATCAGAAATGGAAGGAGCCATAGACTCACTAGAGTGGTATGAGCAGGTCCCCAAATCCCCACAATGGGTTCTTGCTTGCGACAGGGTTGCTCATGTCCCTAGCATGTGACTAGTTTAGAGTACCTCTAAGCACTAATGTCATTGCTGAGAGGTCCATGTCTGGCAAAACATTAACTGGTCTACCTTCTCCCCTAAAAGTCACAGTCTATGGCATCAGGTATGTTCATGGGTTTCCAGTGCAGTTGACTGAATGTGTTCAGTGTGAAACAGAAAATCCAGCTGTGTGTTTGCTAGATTGAATGTGGAGGTTTGGGGCTTAAAGGCGAGCTGAAACAAAAGTGAAAAGTGATGGCATACACCCTTAATCCCAGCAGAGGCAGGCTGATCTCTGAAATCAAGGCCAGCCTGGTCTACAGAGTTAGTTCCAGGACAGCCAGGACTACATAGAGAAACTTTGTCTTTGAGGGTGAGGGCTGGGTATAAAACCTGTCAGCCACAGCAGCCTTCTAGGTCTGGCAATAAAATGAAAGCAAGAGAAGTGCTGAGTGGCCAATAGGCCACACACACACACACATACAAAGGTGTCTCTCTCTCTCTCTCTCTCTCTCTCTCTCTCTCTCTCTTCCCCTCTCCCTCCAACAATATCAATATACTACTTGAAAGTTCAGCGTCATGTGTGGCCATCCTGAACCACACCTGGTGATTGTAAGATCACCCTTACATGAGCACTATACCTCTTCCAGAGCCAAGGTGCCCCTCAAGGCTCCAGCCAGCTGGCTGCATATGACCAAGATGTGCCCCACTGGAGTGGCTACTTTATTTTAAGTGACTCTCTTTTTCCAGGCTGAGTCACTCCTGCATGGCTATAAAAGGCAGTGGAACAGTGACTAAATGCACTTGGGTCCCAGCCACAGTTAAGTATTACTACCCTCTACTCCTTCCTTCTTATTTGCCTAACACAGGGGTCTTACTTTACCCCAGGCTGGCCTTAAACTCACAACAAGCCTCCTATCTCAGCCACCATAGTTCAGGGATTACAGACAAAAGTCCGAGTCCCAGTTTCGTCTTTCTTCTGACTCCACTTCCTGTTCTAATTCTACAACTCCACAAAAGGTTGAAAAGCAAAGATGTAGGGCTATCACTTCATCCTTGAAAACTCTTCCTCCCAACAGACAAAAAGCAGAGGTCTTTTCCCACGTCCAACCTGAAGCACAGAAATCATCGACAAATCTAGTCTCCTCCTAACATGGTGCAATCCTAGAAGAGACCTGTCCCAAGCCTAGCATTTTGAAACTGTTCAAGAATGTAAACATCTATCAGGTATGGAAGTGTAAACCTGCAATCCTAGAAGTCAAGAGGTGGAAACTGAAAATCAGGAGTTTAAGGAAAGTATTGATTACATACTGTGTTCAAGACCAACTGGGCTACATAAGACCCTATAAAAGACTAAAAGGCAGGGATATAGTTTGGTTGATAGGGTGCTTGCCTTGCCATGTACTCTCATCCCCCTATCTCCATTCCCAGACTTCATAAACCAACTAGATGTAGGTAATCCTAGCGCTCAGAGAGAGATGGAGGCAGGAGGTCCAGAAAACGCATTACCAGCCTTGGCTACAAAGTAAGTTGTAACTCTGCCTGGGCTGCATGAGAACTTATGGACTGGAGGAATAGAGGGAGGGAAGGGAAGAGGGAGAGGGAATCAATGTCTATGAATCAGAAAAGAGTTCAGGCCTAGAATTAAGATTCTGATCCCTGGAAATAAAAGCCAATTAACAACTGCTATTTTATATTAGGCACAGAGAATATTCCTTCACAAAATGGGCATGCCAAATCAGACATCAGAGCTCCTGCACTGCAGGGGGGGCAGTAAAGATGGATAAGGGACCCTCAGTGGTCAGGGCTCAGGATGAACTCTTCTCCAGAAGAAAGGAGCCAGGGAAGGCCATTTGTAAACAACACCATGAAATGAGGCACCTTTGGAAGTATGCTCCAGTGAACAAGAAATACCAAGATAAAAATGATGCACTGGCAGAATGGGAGATCCCTAGGAGCCACATAAAGCTGGATATGGCTGCACACATCTGTAATCCCAGTGAATCTATGTGATATGAGAAGCAAAGAAACAAAATGCCTGGACACTTACAGGACAGCTACCCTCTTGTAGACAGCATAAAACAAAATACCAGTCTCAAAGAAAGCAGAAGGTGAGGACCACCAATACTTAAGGTTGTCCACGCTCATGCCATGAGGCCATGGGAAGGGTACACCTCTATATTCTATACTCACACAGGGAGGAATGAACACACACACACACACGCATGTACACACGTGCGCACACGAACGCACTTTCTTCCCTTCTTATTTATTAAGCTAGAGGAAAACACGTTGGAGTGAGAAAAGACAATCAAGGAGTGGCCTGAAGAGCCCAGCTTTCAGTACAAAAGTTGCTTGGTCGAGACAAGCACCGAGACAGTTTTAGGATGGGTGGCAGTGCTTCCACTCAGGAATATGGCTCTCCTTTTTCTTAGTTGTCCCATTGAAAATGGCTGATGTGGTGCAAAGCTGAACAAAATAATCAGAATGCTCAGGCTCCTCCTAGAAGCACACCAGGCATTGAAGACTCTGATCTAGTCTTTGAAATAGATTTCAATCATCAAAGACCTGAAGCAAGGCCTGAGTTACAAGACAGTCAATGGCATGGCTTCTCTAAGAATGTGTGAGGCCATGTTTCATCCAAAGCACAGGGGAAAACAAAAACAATCACACAAATAAAGCAACCAACAAAAGTGAGCAGGATTGAGAGAGATTAAGAAAGACGTGGCTCTAACAAGGCTCAAAAAAGCAGAAGTGTTCATCTGCATGGAAGGTTACTGAGCCATCTGTGGCTCCTACAGAGAATGCTGTCACATGGGTATGTGTATGGTGCAAGGAAAGGACTTCTCTCGGCAGAAGATGCCAGTTATGGGATCCCAGCACTCAGCTTGCCACATGGCCATGGTCTACTGCCTGGTGGAAGAGACAAAAAAAAAAATAACTTTGAAGAAGAGGGATAGGAGTTCCTCCCCAGGACCCACTGTCTGGCACATGGACGGCATTCCATAAATATCTGCAAAATGATTAACTGTCAGCACAAACCACCTCGGGGAATATTTTAAACTAATAACTATTAAATTAGGTTTCTTTTTTCTTTTTTTTTTTTAAGTTCCCTTTATGAAGCAAAGATCCACTGCACCTATAAAGTATTCTACTTTCCAAGCTAATAATGGTTTGTTTTATTTTATTTTATTTTATATTAGATGAGACTGGGCATATTAGGCAAGCATCTTATTCCTAAGTAATGCCCCCAGTCCCCTCACTGGGGGACACTAGGCAAGCACTCTATTGTTGAACCACATGCCCCCAGCCCTATTTTTACTAACTATTTTAAGACAGGGCCTCACTAAGTTCCTTGGACTGGCCTTGAACTTGGTTTTTACCCCAGAAAGTCCTACAACTGAAGATCCTACTACCTCAGCTTTCTTCAATAGCTGGAAGGTAAGTATGTGGCATAAGACTGGACTCTTTTAAGTTATACAAACACACCATAGGTAGGAGGTGCCAGGTATACAAGTAGCCCTTCACAAGCTGAGCACCAGCATTAATCTCTTTGTTTCCTGACTACAGATACAATGGACCAGATACCCCAAGCTCCTGTGGTCAAGGCTTCTCTACCAGAGTGGACTGTACTCTCATATTGTAAGTCCAAGTAAACCCTTTTTTTCTTAAGTTGCCTTTGTCATGAAAGTGAACAAGTCACTAATACAACTCTCAACACATTCATAGAAGCTCAGGCTCTAGAAAGAGTCATGCACATCACCCTTACAACCTGTGTCAAGAAACATCAAAGTTTATAGCAGAAGAAATGAGGTTTTTTACCAGCAATATTGGTGCAATGCCATCTTCGAACACACTACTTGCCTAGCATCATGGAAATCAGCATGAAGCTCACTGTCCCACAATGGTCCTGGAAAGACTTCAGTTAACACCATCCTGACATACCAGAGGCTAAAACAGCAAATGGGCCTGACAATGCTCACGTGTCCAGCCTATATAATGCCTATACTTGGTATCAACAACTTGTCCACTGCCACATCCCATGGGTGAGGCATATATATACTCTGCCAGGGTAGAGTTGGAGGCAAGTGGAAAAAGCAGGCATCCTGCCATGTATTTTTTTCTGAAGAACTAAGAAATGTCTCAATAAGTATTCTAAATTATCCCAGGGGTCATGAGACCCCTTCTGAAGACTGCGACTCAGTCCCAGCTCACCTCTGGAGTGTTCTTCTTGAATTCTCGGCTCTGCTCAATGAGCCGTTTTCTGGACTGCTCACTCTCATCTTGCCTGTTTGCCAATACTGTTGCGGTGGCATCAAGTTCTCTCTGTGGGGAGATTGAGAAAGGAAAAGCAAGATTATAATTTGCAGTTTCTACCAGGAGGGCTCAAGTGGATGCTGGTGCTGAATAACAAGGAGAAACTCCTGGGAATGAATTCATGGGCAGGAAGTAAGCTCAAGGACAATGTTAAGGACCATAAGCATAACATACTCACTCAACACCAGTCCCAGACAGTAACTGGAGAGAACCAAATTTGTTCAGCATGCTGCACAAAGGATTCCTTCCTATGGTAACAACCACAGGAACAGTTTCCCTCCTAAACCTTAGTTGAGTCAATGCCCCCACATCTCTCCAGGCCATTCTCCTGAGTTCTCGTCCCCCTGCCTAACAGTGTTTGCCCCAAATAGATTCTACTATTCTGGCCAGCCTTCTACAGTGTGGACCTGAAACTTCAGGGAACAACAGTTGGTTTAGTTCCACTCAACAAATACTGCTTGAAAACTTATTCTAAGCCAGGCATCCCAATTGGATCCATTAATCTATTAGTTTGAGAAAGGAATTTTTAAAAAGCAAATTCCAAGAATAATTATCCCCACTGCCCTGTAAGCTTTTCAGAGGCACTGTTCACCAAGCATCCCACAGGCCTTGGAGTTTGAGGACCCCCAAAGTAGGTTACCAGAACACTGGCCAAGTCTGAGGACTCTGCTCTGAACAGCAATCAGTCGTACACAGTGTCAGAAAGCCCGTGTCCCAGCCCTAAGACTGGGAGAATCTGTCATAAGGAGCTGCCCAGAACAGCCCATGGCAGATGGGGCCCAGGATGGAGCTCCAGGCTCACAGCAGGTATACAGGCCATGTGGCTGCCCACTGAATGGCCTGCTGTCTCATATGCTAAGTCGAGTAAATTCAGTAACTGACTACACAGAGCAGAACATTCTGTGTGGCATTCAGTAACTGTTACAAGTGATTCCTCATCCACAGCAGGTCCCACTCTGTTCCTGGGAGAGCTAAAAGGCCAAGAAGGCCACCAAGATCCCATCTCCTGAGACAATTCATGACGGGGGGGGGGGGGGTTCTCATGTACCCCAGTTGGCCTCAGAATCATTATAAAGCTGAGGAGGCCCTGGAATTCCTGATCCTACAGTGTTTGTCTTTCTCCCAATTGTTGGGATTATAGGCATGTATTATGCAGTGCTGGGGCAGAACCCAGGACTTTATGTATACTGGGCAAGCACCCTACCAACTAAGCCATATTCCTAATCCCCCTCAGAAATTCTACAAGTCTTAAAAGGAATTGTGCAGTGCAGTTCCCTAGAGCTAGCAGCACTGGCATAAGAACATGGAGGGGTGCATGTAAGAGAACTGGTAGGCAATATATAGCAGGTTGCCCATCACTCAAAGCGCTCCTAGCTACCACCTGAGTAGCTAGGATGGGAGGTGAAAGTCAATTTGCCTTATAGAACTTTCCATGGGAATGTGAAGTGGGGTAAGGGGTAGATACCCCTGCTGAGAATGACCTTTAATTTCTGATCCTCCTGCCTCCTCCTTTGGAGTGCTAGAGTCACATGCATGTGCCACACACTATGTGGTGCTGGGAAGAAACCTAGGGTTTCCTACATACTAGGCACTTTATAGACTGAATAGCATTCTCAGCCCCCTGCTTCCTTTTTAGTGGAAACAACCCACTAGGCCAGAAAGCCATCCTGGGTGACACTTCCCTGGTACCATGATGGTGTGGCTCATGGCCAGACAAGATGACAGAGAGCTGGAACAACCAACCAGCATGCTGTCAACTTAGAAATCTTAAGACAGTTTAAATGTGGAGAGGGGAACTGTGAGGTGGGGAGAGGCCCTCATGCCACACTCCCTTTAGTATTTCTGGCATTCACACAAATCCTGGGTGAGCAAATCCAAAGGAATACTGTGGGCTAGCATTCAAGAACAGATGTCAAAGCTACTGCAGAAACGAGGGAAACACTGGGCGTTTTGATAGACCACATTTGAAAGTCATCCCAGAGAAGAGGAGGCAGGGGAAAAAGAGCAACCACCACCAATGTGGGGAAGTGGGATGGAAAGAAAGGCAAGCAAGCAGCCACAGATAACGCAGAAGGCTTGCAAAAATATAAACAATCTGGCAAGAAGGAGGACTTAGACGGCTATATTTAAGCAGCAGAAAAAGTTATAACGGGAGACTTGGAGAAGGGCGGAAAAAAGCCAATATTGAAATATGACAGGAACGGGAGAAGTTGATGTTTCCTTCCAGACACACACACACACAAACCTTGGAGAAACAGAAAACCAGTGCTGGCTGTCTTTTTCAACAGGGATCCAACTGCCTGTAGTGAAGAAGCCTGGGTCCCCAGTTAAAGGACAAGTGACATCTTTTGTCTTCTTCAAGTCAATGGGGTGTTGGATGTTAAAGGGAACTTGTGGGGTTCCAGCCTTCCCAGTTAGTAAGTACATTTTGGGGGATAAAATTAGAACACAAGGTTGCTGGGCATGGCAGTGTATGTAATCCCAGCACTCAGGAGGTAGAGGCATAAGATTAGAAATTCAAAGTCATCTTCAACTTCCTATCAAGTTTGAGACCAGCCTGGTCTTCCTAAGTCTGTGGCTTGAAAAACTAAACAACGGGCCAGTGAATATGGCTCAGTGTAAAGTTCTTACCTAACATGAATGTAGGCCTGGGCTCAAACCCCCAGTACCAAAAATAAATAAATAAGGTAATAAAGAAAGCATTGCTTACTGACTCAAAAAGCACAAGCAGCTGAGTTAGATCTCAACATGCAGAGAAAAAGCTACATGTAAGGCCACTGTTAGAAAGGAAGAAAGGATGTCCCTGGGGCTTACTGGTCATCTAGCCTACAAACAACTCCCACTGTCATGAGAAACCCTGTTAAAAAAAAGAAAAAGAAAAAAAAAGATGAATGGCACCTGAGGGATGATAGCAGAGGTTGTGTTCTGGCATCCACAGACATGTGCACAGAGAGGGGCAGTGGGGTGAAAGTGAGGCACCTACCTACCTACACACACACACACACACACACACACACACACACCACAAAGAAAATAAAGGACATTGGTCAGACCCTCTGATTCTGAGGTCTTTCCCCAGGCTGACAGCTTGAGTTGAATAGGTGGCTGGTGACCGGGAACCCACCTCTGACATCACATTGTAAAGCCCACCTGGGGCCAGTTGCTGCTGGCAGTCAGGGACTTTATGGGGATCCACCTCAGTCCTTAATGCCAACCTTGTTGATATATGTGAACCAACATGAGGAGCCATGACAGAGACCACATTTGGAGACCACAAGAGTCCCCAAATTTAATACTGTGCTGCCACCTGCCACGACAGAAACAGACTGACATGGTGAGTAGATTAAGTCTTCCACCTATGTGTGGAACTTCCACTGCTCCAGGTAGGACTAGTCACATTGTTAAGGCTCTAAGTCTTTAACTGATTGCTTACAAAAAAGAGTAAAACACCACCAAATCTTGGGGGAGGGGTCCTTATCTGTGTTCGCATATGGAGGCCAGAGATGGAAGACAGAAACTTTCCTTTATCACTCTCACCTCATTTTTTGGGACAGGGTCCCTCACTGAATCAGAAGCTCACAGATTCAGTGAGGCTGGGTAATTAATCAGCTCCAGGGATCCATTCACTTGCATCCACTCCCCAGAGCTAAGACTGTGGATATACAGGTTCATAGCCAGCTTCTAACATGGGTGCTGGGGTTCCAAATTCAGGTCCTCATACCTAGTATCAGAAATTTGACTGACTGAGCCATCTCCCCAGCCCCCACCAAACCCTTTTGAAGGAGAAGACTGCATTCTCAAGCTCCAGAGACAACAAGAAGGGAATAGACGGCTACAAAACACATGACCAATACCGTTTTATTATCCACCGAGCCTGTCTATTCTCAAAGTGTCAAATACAATGACGTACTAATAAGAGAATCTAATGTGTTGAGAGAAGGGGGAGATGTGGGACCAAAACACAGAATCATCAGCTCATGAGTCACAGGTCACATGGAAACAGGAGCTCAGAGAGTCCCCACATCTGAAAGGCATTAAGATGCAAAAAAGGGAAAAGCTGGAACCAACTTAACTGCCTGTGAACAGCGTTATTTGGCATGGCCACCAATGAATGATTTTTTTTTTGTGGTGGTTTCTAAAAAACAGAAAACAAACAAACAGAAACATTTTACATGGACCCAAAAATGCTATGTGGGACAGTATGGTTACCAAGATCTACTTAGTCAAAATCAGCAAATAATCAAACGGTGCTTACACGGTAAAAAAGGCTATCTCTCCACACGCTAGCCAGACTCGAAGAAACCTGAACTGAGTTTGTTTTCAGGAGAGTCTAGTGAGGAACAGACTTACTTTGAGGTGTGAACTCTTTGACTTTCTTGGGAAAATGGGAAGGTATTAATTTTTAAAATCCTGCCATCCAGATTTAATAGCACAGGCCTTTAGTTCTAGTTACTTGACAAGCTGAGGCAAGGGGATCGTTTCAATTCAGGAGCAAGCTCAAGGCCAGCTTCAGCAAGAGCAAAATTCATCTTGGGGGCGGGGGGGGGGGCCTATCATTACAACATTCCCCATCTTTTGCCAAACAGCTGCATTTCAAACAATGTACCCACTGGCCAAGTGGGGCTAGAAGAGAAGAGGAGGCAGCCATGGCAGCTACAGTCATTCACAAAAATACACCCAGCCCAACCAGACACTTCTGCTAATGCAGGAAAGAAGAACCCTAGGTCCCAGGTGGACAAGGCTGACAACAGTATAAACACGAACTCAGAGTCTGACACACCC
Source organism: Microtus oregoni (assembly GCF_018167655.1). Lineage (NCBI taxonomy): Eukaryota > Metazoa > Chordata > Mammalia > Rodentia > Cricetidae > Microtus > Microtus oregoni. Next base: position 7,468,880 of record NW_024543062.1, on the reverse strand, counting down.
AACAAGGTAGAAAGCACTGGAAATGACACTGAGAAGTGTCTCAGCAATAGGGGCACCTCATACAGAAACTGTTTTCTGTTTTAAAGGAATCCCTTCCTGGATGATTGGATGACAGATCCAGGGTGAAACTCTGGCTTTTGAACCTCATGGCCCCTTGTAAGAGGCCACTTGTTTGTTTCCCAGCCGCCCAGAAGCTCTGCCCCGAAATAACCACACAGAAACTGTATTCATTAAATCACTGCTTGCCCCATTAGCTCTAGATTCTTATTGGCTAACTCTTACATATTAATTTAACCCATTTCTATTAATCTGTGTATTGCTACAAGGCTGTGGCTTACTGGGTAAAGTTCCGACGTCTGTCTCTGGTGGGGCTACATGGTTTTACTCACTATTATTATTAGTGTGAGTAAGCTCACACTAATCTATTATCTGCCCCTGAGTAGCATATGGCTTCTGTGGCACTTCTTAGTGCTCTATGGTCAAGCTATGTATGCCAAGCCAGGAAGGGAACCTAGTGAATGCTCATTTCTCAAGGCTATTCTACTGACCAAGCCTAGAGAGCCCCTGCCCTTCCTCAGAAGAGCTTCTAAAGATACCACCAAGACTTATCAAGGAGAGCAGATAGCTGTTGGCATGTCCCTGTGTCTGAGTTCACAAATATATAGGCCTTCCTTGACCTGGGGGACAGAGGTGTGGCTATTTGCCTCAATGATTTTGAACTCTGGGATATTTTATCTGTTTCTGACAGGTCCTCAAAGGGTTCCTAATAGCTCTAGGTTTTCCTCTGTGGGGGCTCCAGCCTCCAGCCAAAAGAAGATGCATTTGCAAGAAGACAACCAAAGACTGCCATGTAAGGTCAGGCCTGTCTCCCAGAACCTAGACTGGGCATGGTATTGCATGCTGTCATCCCAGTACCTTGAAGGTTTAGGCAGGAGGATTGAAGGTTGGAGCCAGCCTGGGCTAAATAAGGAGCGGAAGGAAGGAAGGAAGGGAGGGAGGGAGGGAGGGAGGGAGGGAGGAAAGATCAAACAGGCAAGGATGTTTAAAAATAAGTCTTAATGGCCGCTGAGATGACAGGTAAGGGCATTTGCAGCCAAGATTGATAATCTGGGTTTAATTTCTAAGACCCATATAGTGAAAAGAACCAGCTCCTACAAGTTGTCCTCTGACCTCCACACACATGCATGGCACATGCAAAGACACACACACACAGTGAAAATGAAATAGAAAATTTTTAAATGAGTCTTGAGAGCACCAATGATAACTTTGAAACTGCTCACCCTAAGAGCATGTCTTTTTTTTTTTTCTACAACAGAAATGTTCCTGCAGGGCAACCCCACTTCTGCTGAGGTTCACTCTTCTTCAAGTCCCCAGGAGCAGACATTTGTATACCATTGGCCAGGCTTTCCACTGGGTGGGTCTCCTCAGACCTGTAAAGTAATCTCCACTACCATTCCATGCTCATGCAAATCAGAATCATTGCCCCTGAAACTGATACTTCAGCAATACAAGTAAAGTGTTCTTTTTGCATTACCTTTACCTTCTTTATGTTTTCTTTTAGTTGTGTGTGTGTAGGTCAGAAAACAATCTTTGAGAGTTGGTTCTCTCCTTCTACCATACGTGTCCTGTGAACTGAACTCAGATCATCAGTCTTGGTTGCAAGCACCTTTACCAGCTGAGTACCATGCTGACTCAAACTCTACCTTTAATCTGAGAACCTATTTCAGATGATGTCCCCTTTAGAGACTGCCTGTCAAACCCATCAGAACAACTACAGCTGACAGAGGAGTTGTCAATGATATCAATGCAAGTAAAAACTGAGCTGCTGCATCTATAGAAACAAGCCTTCACAATTATTACACAAGCCATTTCTCCCATATTTAAGCGCCCACATTTGTTTGGACTAATAGGAGGTGCTCCAGTTACAAAGGAGTAAAGACTCAGGGCTCAGCCACCCATCAAATTCCTATAACTCCCCCAGCCTCCACTCAAAAAATATTTGGCTGGGGATAGAGATGTGGTTCAGCATTAGATCATCTCCCCAGAAAGGGGCCAAGGACATAGTCAGCAGTACATGGCCTGTCTAGAATCCTCCAGTCAGGACCTGAGAGCGTGGCTGGGCTGTAGAGTTCTGGTCTAGAATTCCCCAGGGAAGGACTGCGAGCATGGTTCAGCAGTCGAAGCCTAGTCTAGAATCCACCAGTGAGGAACTATGGTGTGGCTAAGCAGTAGAACACTTGTCCAGCAGTGTGAGGCCCTGGGTTCCATCCCCAGTACTGCAAAATGAATGGATGAATGAATGAATGAATGAATGAGAAGTCCTTCAATAAGTGACGGGGGAAACCCTGCACAGAAACTTGACCTCCTCCCTCCCACAATCTGTGGTAGTTGTGGTCAGCTGGTCCCCTCTCTGGAGATTAATTAAGATAATGCATCTGAAGTTCAGGGCGCAGTAACCATTACATCAAGGTTAATTTCTCTTTACTAGTGAAGCCACACACTTGGCCTTAGCCCTGAATTCATTCTACCACCAGCATCCTAGACCAGGTGGGAGCCCTGGAGACTCAGATAAACCAGAAGCCTTGCAAACTGAGGGGACTGCTATCTAGCAGAGAAAAAGAAAACAGGGAGGAAAGATCGACAAGACAGAAGTAAATATGCTGGTGGAGAAAAGTGGGAAAAGTCAGGGAAGAGAACAAATCCTTCTGAAGGGAAGGCACCTAGGCTTCTATGAAGGACCTCCATTTTCACTGAGGCTGGGGCACAGGTGGGCTGTGTTCATTCTCAGGGCTTACCCAGAACTCTGCTCTATGTGACAAAACACAGACAACTTCAGAGACACTGGGAACCTTGTTACAGCTACTCGGGGCCAGCAGTGAACAAGAAAGTACCATCTAGAGAGCAGTAGCCTGGCTTCCATGTCAAAGGGACTGTGAGAGACAGGCAAGGGTCAGACAGCAGCAGGTGTGTGTGTCAGGCTCAGGATTTCTACAGAATGTTTTATAGGAGCAAAACCTCTCACAACAGAGAAAGATACGGGGTGACACTTTTGAGGATTAGGAAGATCCTCTAGGGCCGTGCTACTGCACACTTGGGTTATGAATGTGTGTATATGTATGTGCATGCATGTGGAGGTCTAAGGTCAACTCTGGGTATTATTCTCTAGGTACGGTTCCCCTTTTCTTGAGCAGGCTCTCTCAGTGGCCAGGAATTTACCAACTAGGCAAGACCAGCTGGCCAATGAACCCTGGGATTCTCCTCTACCTCCCCAAATAACAAGTATGTTTCACTACAACCAGTTTTTTTGACATGGGCTCTGATGATCAAACTGGGATCCTTAACACTTTAATGACTAGGCTTTTCCCCTAGTTCTGTACCTATACATTTTTTATTAACATTTTAAAAGCAAACATTTATGTATTAAAAAGTACATTTTGTCCCCATACTAAGGCCTGGGCTTGAAAGCATTGGCAAGGACATGGGGGTGCTTCACTCATAGAATGGTGTTGATCTCCAGTGTAGGACAGCATGGGGGATTACTCATGGTCTCCACTTTAGGCAGAACCATTCAGGATCCCCCATGTAAATATTAATGTTTTCGCCTACTTTGTATGGCTTTAATTCAAGAAACAGGTATGACCTATTTCCAAATGTTTTTCTGGGGAAGGAACCTTTCATTATTGGGTTCCTCATCACAGACTTCTGGCCCACAGTCATAACTCTAGTCTTCTACTCTGAGATGTCAGACACAGAGTCAGATGTCAGAGTGGGCACCCCTCTGTGGAAGTCACAGGTCTACAGAATCAGGCTGACCGCCAATGGACCCTAAGAGCAACTGGTAGTGGTAAAGGCAGTGTAGTTGGAGAGGGAGACTCACACCGGAACAGCATTGCCAATACGCACGTGTCCCAGGAAACCCTTGGATTCTATAGGCTGGTAGAGATTGGGCTAGTAATCAACATGGAGCAATGGAAGAAAAGGGGCAAATGGAACTGAAAGGCCAGCCGCTTAGGAGGGACCACAGACCTGGGGATATAGGCCCACATACAGGGTTTCAAGGGCCAGACTGGCCTATACAGAAAGATCCTGTCACATAAAGAGGGGGAATGGGTGGAGAGGTGGTTTAGCAGCTCTTGCTGCTCTTCCAGACAACCTGAATTTGATTCGCAGAACCCACATTGGATGCCTCACAACTACCTCTAAATCCAGCTCCAAGGGACCCAACATCCTCTCCCATCTCCAGGACACCCACCACTCACTCACCCACCCACAGGGAGGGAGAAGGGAGACATACAGAAATAAAAATAAGATCTTTTAAGAGGAAAAAAAAAACTGTTTTCCAACTTAGGGAGCAAAAAAAAAAAAAAAAAGGGCAGAGTGAGCATGTGCACAAGAAAGTCCATGCTAGTATATGACCTTCCCAGGGACCTGGAGAGTTACAGGAACTCTGTTTTTTAAGCCTTGGTAAGCATCTTAGTGTTGGCCACCTCCATCCCCCTTTAAAATTAAGGTGAAACAAGGAGAATAAAACCTCACTTAGAGCCTGCTGTGGTGGCACACACCTTTAGGCTCAGCACCTCAGGAGACAGAAGCAGGCAGATCTCTGTGAGTTCAAGGCCTGGTCTACATAGAGTTCTAAGACAGCCAGGACTGTTACACAGAGAAACCCTGGTGGGGGGCACAGGCACACACAAAAAAAGCAAAACCTCAAGAAACTTCCTCATAAGATCTAACAGTGCACAATAGTTAGGTTTACTCTGTGTTTACCCCATATCAAGGACACACCCTGCTCTTCAGCAAACCCACAGTAAAAAAGAAAGGATAATATGGGCTGTCATGATGGCTCAGTGGGTAGCAGTGCTTGCTGGCAAGGCTGATGACCTGATCTTGATCCCCAGATCTTACAAGTAGAGAACCAACTACATAAAGTTGTCCTTGGTTCTCCGCGTGTATGCCATGGGACACAGACATACACAGTGCACTAACACAATAAATAGATGTAGAAAATGGAATTTATAACTTCAGAAAGGATAATTTGTGAACTTCAAGTGCCTTGTAAAGAAGGGCACTCAACTTCAGCTTCAGAACCAGTCTGAACGCAGACAGCTTTGCACCTGCTAGTGGCCTTCAGCAAGCCACCTCACCTACAGGATAGGCATAGTGCCCTGAAGCTCCTCCTAGAGAAGTATGGAGAGGTATAATGAAACACTCATAGTGCAAGAGGTGGTGTGGCTGTCACGCCTCCTCTCCAGGGCCCCACAGTCAGTTGGGAGTAGCAACAGATGTCACACTTAGTAAGAGTGGTGCTGCATACTTGAGGTCATGGAGAGAGTTCAGTGTCAGCTGCATGTGACCATTAGTGCTGTCACCTTGACAAAAATCTACAATTGCCTAGAAGATGGGCCTCTCAGTATGCCTGTACAGGACATCTCGACTGCATTAAATGTGTTGGAGAGGCCAGCACTATTCCCTGGCTGGGATCCTAAACTGTACAAACGGAGAAAGAGAGCTGAGAAGCACATGAATGCATCAATCTTTGGTTCTCGCTAGGCATGTATTAGACCAGCTGCTTCAAGTCCCCACTGTCTTGACTTCCCAGTGATAACGAACTATACCTGGAGCAAGCTGAAATAAATCCTCACTTTATGTTGTTTTTACAAGGGTATTTTATCACAGCAATAGGAAAAGAAACTAAAACAGCATGCAAGCATGAGTCCCTGACTTTGCTCTCCAGAAGCCATGTGTTTAAAAAAAAAAAAAAAGTTGGTCATTGGTGGCATGTTCCACCCACACTAGTAAGGCAGAGACAGAAAGATCCCTGGAGTCAGCCAGCCTAGCCTAATCTGTGAGCCCTGGGCCATACAAGCCTTTCTGTGAATCTGTCGAGATTGAAAAACTTCAGAGACCCAAGATTTGGAGGGTTTTAGTTTTGCTTTTCACTCCATCACAACCCCCATTCCCAGCGCAAAAATAAAAACTGCAGCTGCATCTGACAAGCCTTGCACCACACACAATACCTGCTAGACTCTCAGACAGTGAGACGTGAGAGACAGCATTTCAGGGTGAAAAATGAAATATGCAGAACATCAGATAGCAGCCATTCTAAGAATCAGTGTCAGGCAGGCAGGGACAGAAAGGCAGCCTTTCAATCTGCACAGGAGGGGCAGTTTCTGAAACATCCATTTCATACACTGTGTTCTCTGGGCACAAATGCAGCAGCTTGACTTCTCTCTTCAGAAACTTTGGGCTCCAAACAGGGGCCATCTTCCTCTTCTCCCAACTGCCACAGGACCCTCCTTCTCCCTCACCAGTCCTCTACCATAACTAACCCAAGGTTGGCTCTTGATGTCTAATGGTCACTGTCTGGAGATCAGTTACTTTCTCCCTAGGTTGTCTTATACCTGGGCTAAAGAGGAAATGTCCCTACCTCACCCCTGGCTGGGTTCTCATGCACTTTGCTTTCTGTGTCCCTCAGATCACAGCACCCAACACCTCACAGCAGGGCCCAGCCTAGGAAGCATGGTGTTGTGGACATTGCCACTCTTGTGGGCCTTGAGGTGAACCTGGGGGAGAAGCAGCCACAAGAGCTTCATTACTAGCCGGGCGGTGGTGGCACACGCCTTTAATCCCAGCACTTGGGAGGCAGAGGCAGGCGGATCTCTGTGAGTTCGAGACCAGCCTGGTCTACAGAGCTAGTTCCAGGATAGGCTCCAAAGCCACAGAGAAACCCTGTCTCGAAAATCAAAAAAAAAAAAAAAGAAAAAGAAAAAGAAAAAGAAAAAAAAGAACTTCATTACTCGGGTCTCTGATAAGGAAACAGATCTCTCTATACACATTCAACCAGTTACTGCTAATACCTGCCTGGGACATGCTTCCTCCAGACTTCCTCTGGGTTCTTTCCACTTGTACCATTCAGAGTTCCTTTTATACTCAAGAATACATTTTGAGTCAAATTTGATACATTATTCCCTTAGTCACTGATATGGCACCCCACCCACCTAAGTCACACAGCGCACTTCAGTGTACTTTAAAAGATCAATGGAGGGTGAAGGATGTAGCTCATCTGGTAAGGTGCCTGCCTGACATGTATGAAGCTCTGAGTAGGATCTCCAGTCCTATAAAACTGGGCAGTAATCTCAGTACTCGGGAGATTGAAACAGGAGAAAAAGTGGTTGCATGCCAATCTGGGCTACATAATGAGAGACTGTTGTTGTTGTTGTTGCTGTTGTTGTTTAAATAAGGGGGGGGGGTGGACAGCTGGTCTAGTATGGGTGTCTCCTGCAGGACCTGAGAACCTGCATTCAATCCCCAGGATCCACAAGGTGGAAGGAGAGAAAAAATTCCATATGAATGAGCTCAGTTAGTCAGTCTGCTCAGTGCCCCAGCCAAAGTAAAGATGTAGACTCAAACTTCTACAAAACCACAGGCCAGAGAGCTCTTTAGAGGGCTCACCCAACAACATATTAACTGAATTCAAGGAATAAAACTGAGGGAGACAGGCAGCTGAAATATCTAAACTGAAGTTCCCAGCAGGTGCACAGAAAGAAATAAATCAAGACCTCAGTTTCTCTTGTCTGGGGATGTAGCTTAGTTGGTCAAGGAGTTGTTTAATATGCATAAAGCCCTGAGTTCAACCTCCTCCAGTACTACAAAAAAAAAAGAGTATGGAGGCACAGGCCTGTCATCCCTGCACTTGGGAGATAAAGATGGGAGAATCAAAGTTTAAGGTCATCTGCAGTAATATAAGGAGTTTGATACAAGCCTGGGCTGTATGGGGTCCTGTTTAAAAAGTAACATAAAACTGCTTCTTTGTCACAACAACCAGATGATGATGGATCAGAAATCATACATGATAAGGGTAACACAGAGACTGTTGGTTCTGTCAGTCCAGAAAACTCTGTGGACAGTGTTGATTTTCTGGCCTTCCAGGTTCTAAGCGTCATGACAGAACCTGGTACAGTGCCTGTCTAGAATATATGAAGTCCTATATTCAGTCACCAGCACTGGGAATGGCGGTATGTAACTATAATCCCATCAGGCACTGGTGCCCATTTTGTGGGCAGGAAACTGAGGGCCAGATGGGTGTGCAGCTTTGTCTAGATCCCATCAGGAGGGAAAGGACTGGATATGTTTGTTGCCCAATTTGTGTCTGTGGGAATCCCACCCTGCCTCTTCCCCAGGCTCAGACCCAACTCCTCTTTTCCAGGAAACAAGGACGGGTGAGCAGGTCATCTTTGAGAAAATGAGGCAGGCAGAGGGAAGCCATTGTGCTTTAATCTCAAAATAATCACACCACTGCCAAGAGGAATAACCCTGATCTCATCTAGGCTGGTAGAAATGTTTTCCTCCTAAAGTATTTGTTTCAGAAATAAGCCTTTAATTTGAACACTTTGGGAGCCAACATTTCTGTCTGTTGAAAATATTTATCTCCATTGTTTGGCAGGAATCAATTTGTTAGGGCATCAGCCACTCTGGCAAAGGTTCCCTGCTACTTTCCTGGGAAAGCGCTGGCGGCTAAGCTGCCTTGCAGCACTAGCGCTCTCTGTCTCTCTCTCTCTCTCTGTCTCTCTGTCTCTCTCTCTCTGTCTCTCTCTCTCTCTGTGTGTCTCTGTCTCTGTCTCTGTCTCTCTCTCTCTCTCTCTCTCTCTCTCTCTCTCTCTGTGTGTGTGTGTATCCTGCCACAACATCTATCAACATAGACCCAGACTGTGAATCGCAAAATATAAAATAAAAAGGAGCCACCTGAGGCATGCATGCTAGGTTGGATAGATTTTAGAGGTCTCTGAAACAAGCCTGGTGAGTGACTGGCTGCTGATCATTTTCAGGCTCTGAACAGGAGTAATCCTTATCCTTCAAGCAGCAGAACAATTGGTAGTCTGTTTTCTCGCATAGCCCCACTCCCTTAAAATAAAAATCGTATATGGCTATGAGTGTACACAAGTGTGCTTGTACTATGGAGGCCTGACTCAATATTGACCTTCACTGTAGTTCCCAAGGAGCTGTCTACCTTGTTTTTTGAGACAGGGTCTCTCAGTGGCCTAGAGTTCCTCTAGTAGGATAGGCTGGCTGGTCAGTGAGCCCCAAGGATCTGCCTGTTTCTCTCAAGCCCTAGGATTACAAGTACATATCACCATGCCCAGTTTCTTTAAAAACAAAGCAAAATATTGATTATGACTGTTGAATTCAGGTCATCACGCCTTTTTCTCTCCTCAGCCCATATAGCCTCATTTCTTGGGAAGCTAGACAGGACCCACACAAGGCATTAAGGGATCTTGGGCTCAAGGCAGCCCAAGCTCCACCCTGGAGCTGGTTCCTCCTACTATCCCCAAGCTTCAGTTTTCTCTCCTGTGAAAATACACACCTGACTGGACCTCACGAGTGGTTAGAAGGCTCTATGATGCAGAAAGAAGCCAAGCCTTGCATGATGGTACACATTTGTTATCCCAGCACTTGGAGAGCGGAGGCAGGTGGGTGAAAGCAAGTCCAGGGCCAGCCTGGACTAGGGTACCAAGTGCCAAGCCATTTAGGTCTACACAGAGAGCAAGATCTTGTCTCAAAAAGAAAATCAATATGAAGACTGTAGTCCCAACACTCAGGAAACTAGAACAAGAGGGTCATCAGTTCTAGGCCAGGCCTGACACAGAAACTCCAGGATAGCCAGGGTTACATAGCAAGACTCTGTCTCACAAAACACAAGGCAGGCAGGAGAATTGTGATTCCAACATCAGCCTGGACACAACAGCAGAAACTAAAGTGGGGGAGGGTGGAGCTAAAAAGTTCAGGAACTAAGGAACTTGCTGCATACCTCACAAGGCCCTGGGCTTGCTCTCTAGCACTACAAAGAAAGAAAAATGAGAAAAAGTAGAAACAGTCAAAGGAGTTGCAAGAATGGGGTGTGTAAGAGACAGGTTGTGAAAGTTAAGAGCCATCACAGTTACAGGTGAAGTGCTAATAACTTCATTTTGAAACTGTTGGATTACGTGTGTGTGTGTGTGTGTGTGTGTGTGTGTGTGTGTTTAAAATCACAGCTGTGCCTTGCACCACAACCCTACCTGTAGCTGTGTTCCCTTCTCACATTTTAATTAGCAAATAAACTCTGAAAGGCTCTCAAGATGTTTCTGCCTGGAGTTATAAGTCAAAGTGAAAAGATGACAAGTGGTTCCCAGGAAAAGCCAAACTTGAGAAGATACCTATCAGCCAACTGCCCAAATTCATGGGTAACTTAGATTCAGTCAATATGTGCTACCTCTGCATCATTTGAATCATCTTTGACTTTTATTTTGTGGTTGATTTTCAAGATATTCAGGGCTATGTTTAGCAAGTAACTTTATCCTGCCACTGGGTGAGAGTTACTGTCAGCCAAGTGGACCCCAAGAGCAGCTCACATAGAGCTGGGTCACAAGTGATTTCTGCCAACAGTATGCTGGCTGCTTGTCACACAGCCTAGGTGTTGGGAAGAAATAGGTTAGGCTATATGGTAGTCTCTGGTGCCTAGAGCAGAGAAGTAGGCTTAAGGGGTCATTTTAATCCTCAGTGAGAATTGCCGATAGCAAGGTAAACACATGCCTGCTGCTCATCTACCCACAATAGTCTCTAGGAAACTGTTTATCATCTACACCCCAACTTGTCCAAAAGTTGGAGGGGCCTAGCTACAACCACACAAAGCTAGCTAATTAGCCACTGCAACTGTCTGAACTTGCCTAAAGGATGGAATGGCAATTAACAAGCACAATTACTACATATTATTGCTGCCACAGAGCAGGGGTTCTGACACTGATTCAGTCATAGCCAATGCTATTCCTATCAGAAGTGACCCCACATCCTAGGTATCTCCTCTGTACCCCATTACTGAACAAAGCTCCTTGAGGCAGGAAATTATATTCACTGCAATTTGCTCCTTGGATTAGGGATGTGGCTCAGTTGGTAGAGTGTTTGCATGAAACCTGAGTGCATTCCTAGGACTTCATAAACCAGGTGTGGTGGTACATACCTAAAATCACCATACTGGAGAAGTGGAGACAGGAGGATCAGAAGTTGAGATATCCTCAGCTACATGGTGAGTGAGTTAGGAGGTCAACCCATGCTACATGAGACCCTGCCTTGAAACAAACAAACAAACAACAAAAAAAAAAAGCACAAAAAGACTTCCAACAGAAGCTAACTGCTAGGTTTGTTCCTAGCAGACCCCACTCCTATCTGTCCGCTAACAGGTTTCTCCCTAAGATTCCCATATATCTGAATGACACTTATGTGATTACCCAATAGCAATACCTTGGTCTGTTTCATGGGAAGGTTTGAATGGAGGTGTCTAATGGGATTGTAAAGGGCCCATCTGAACCTGAACCCTACAAACAGGAAAAGGCTATGCTGGTTTCAAAGGCATTAAATTCACAAAGACATATAAATGTGAAAAGGGGATTGCATGAGTTCAGAGCATCACCCCGGAGGAATAGCCTGTGGTCCATGACATTAGGGCCCTACTCTTCCCATCTAGCTCATCAGCTGACTTATTTACATGCTGGACTCCCTGCAGGGAACAAAGGGCCCTCATAGTACTCACAATGTGCTTGGACACCTCTTAGGAAAAAAGGTACCAAGACTAGCTGCGAGTGGGGTGGACAGAGGAAATCGCTAGGAGTGGGGTGAAGAACGTGTTTCCTGCTAAAGATCAGAGAAGACAGAAAAACAGCAAAGAAATCAAGTGGCTAGCTAGGAGGGAAGATTCCAGGAGGCAGGAGTAATAAAAATAGCTGCTATATCAGTTTACTGACTCATCTTTTACATCCCTTGTGGTTTTTAATACCCGTGACAACCTAACACAATGCTGTCTGTCTGCTCTACCACTGCACAAACTGACATTCACAGGTACAGCCAGCTGACCAGAAGCACAGCAGAGAGGCCACCACTTCCACATATTTGACCCTCTTGGGCTGCCAGTAGGCCCCAAGTTGCAGGGTCCTACCATTTTAAAGTCCTGGGGCTATATCTGTCCTGTGACATGGTGAGGTCTGTCTTTATGTACCCCAGCTTTCTCTGTGTTCCCTCCTCTTCCTTCCCACAATGGAGATCTCCAGAGCCAGGTCTGCTTTTCTTTTCTTTTTTTCCAAATGTAGAAAACTTTCCAATTTATTCACAAAATATTATTAGAATTATTTATCATGACCCATTCATTCATGCGCGCGCGCACACACACACACACACACACACACACATACACACACACACACACATATCCACCTTATCAGGTTTGCTTTTAAACAAGAAAGTGCTGGGGTCTCTGGTGTCATCTTTGTTAATGAACTGTTGGGTCACACTGAGAAAGGCAGGAAGTAGATACCCCTGTGATCTCAAAGCTTGAAAGGCACAAGCCACATTGTGAATTTATGATTAGTCTAGGTCACATAGCAAGGCCTTGTCTAAAAAAACAATGAATAAACAGCTAAATATGGTGGAGCACACTTGTAATCACAGCACTTTAGAGGTGGAGACAAACAGGCCAAGAATTCAAGCCAGCTTCAGGTATACTGAGTTCAAGGGCAGACTGGGCTATATGAGACAATGTTTCAGAAACAAACAAAAATGGTTTAAAAAGTAAAGCCAAACAAACAACAACAAATCCCACAAGAATAGAGACTAGAGGAAAGCTGCAGCTCAAGAAGGACGGGCCACTAGAGGACAAAGGCAATGGAATATACACTCTAAATTCTGTATATGCATGTGTGTGTATGTGTGTGTGTGTGTGTGTATGTGTAGATGTGTATACATGCAGGTCACTGAATATCTACTGTTCTATTACTCACCACCTTATCATTTATTTATTTATTTTTAAGTTATTTATGTTGTGTGCATATGTATATGTGTGGCATTGAATGTAACATACACAAAAAAAGTCAGAAACCTACTTGCAAGAGTCTGTTTTTTGTCTTTCTATCACGTGAGCCCCAAGGATTGAACTCAGCTCATCCAGCTTGGCAGTAAGTACCTTTATTGCTGAACCATCTTGCAAGCTCTTCCACCTTGTTTTTTGAGCTAGGACACTCACTGGACCTACAGCTCATGGACTGACTAGGCTGGTTAGCCAGATCAACCTTCCTTGGTGCTGTGTAGTCCTACAGACACAAGCTCCTATGTCCAGCATTTTACATGGGTGCTGGGGATCCAAACAATCAGGTTTTCATGCTTACATTGCAAACACTTTCCTACCTAAACCATCTCCCAGCTTCCATTTTAATCTTGATGAGCAGGCAGCAGCCACAAAGTATAACTCACAGTGACATCAGGCCCCAAGAAGGGGAAGAATCAAGCACAGTCTCTAGCAGAATCTTGAATCAGCTTCAGGGAATATAGTTAATACAGGAAGCAGCCCCCAGACGAACAAATAGGATACAGTGAAATGGAATTATGAGCCTGGCGCTGAACAGTGGTAGGAACTTCCCATCCCTATGGCTGCCAGCTTTCGTTCTGGTCCCTTCCTTGCATTAAATGTTCCTGGGGCTCCCAGAGCCAGTCGGCAGCTGACCTGTCAAATCTAACTTCTGGAATAAAAATGAAAAGGCCAAGTGGCAGCTGTAACATGGAATTTCCTTGTTTTTATTAGTTTAAGGCTCTTAAAGAGTAACTTTTACATTGGGGAAAACTTCTCAAATATGTACTACTTGAAACTCAGCTCTGGTTACCTCTCACATGTTTCCAATCACTCCCCTTGCCAAGTCCACTAGTTATCAAAACACACTGTGGTTTAGAGCAGGGGGGTGCTCCCCCCACTAAGAGTGCATCTGCTTTTCCCACTGTGACCTCATCCCCTGGATCCCTGACCCCTGGAGCTGCCAGAGACGCCTTATCCACAAAACACGGTGAGCTACTGTTCCTCCCAGGTGGGTGTGATGAGAAGAGCGGGCAGCACTGCTGCACAGCCACACCTAGGTTAAGGATTTAGGGAGGTAGATAGAGATAGATAGATAGATAGATAGATAGATAGATAGATAGATAGATAGATAGATGAAAGCTGTTGATTGAGTCAGGCATGGTAGAAAATCACAGTACTTGAGAAAGGGAAGCAGAAAGATCACAAGTTCAAGGCCAGCCTCCTAACAACTTAGTGTGATTTTAAGGGCTAAGTGATGGCTTAGTTGGTATAGTACTTGCCTTCCAAGTATGAGGACCTGAGTTCAGATCCACAAAACCATGTAAAATGTCAGGCGATATAACAGCACATATCAAATGCTAAGCGATGGGAGGCAAAAAAACAGGTGGATCACTGAAAGTTCCTGGCCTACCTGGTGAAGATTCAGGACGAGATACTCTATCTTAAACAAAAGGTGGTAGGAACCTGAGGATCAACAGCTAAAGTTGTCTTCTGACCTCCACGTGTGTGCAAGTATTTGCTCTCACAGGAACATGCACGTGCGCATGCGTACATGTACACACACATACAAACACACACACACACACACACACCACTTCTAACCTTAAAGGAAGGTATGGAACAGAGGTGAGTGGTGCTGGCTGAAAGAAGGCTGCCTTTGAGACATGACTGTATTGTTTATTGAAGCTCAGGGCTAACAAACTACGAACTATAAAAGGTAAAGATTATGCTGGGTGTCCTAGACTGAGATACAGGGTCTGTTAAGCTTCTGGTTCATACCAGAATTTGTATTTTTCCCATCAAGACAAAAATAGTACACAGATCCTCTAAAACAAATAAGAAAACTTCAAATTGAGTTTGTTAGGGGTAGACAGACACCAAATTTCCCAGAAGGAGAAAAAAATTATTTTTAAACAAGTTGATTTTTTTCAGTTGAAACCTGTTAATTCCATGACTGAGAATTCATCAAGTTTCAGACTAGAATTAATTTTAGCAACTGCTTTATACCAAAAATACTAGTAGCTGTGGCTGTATAGTTGGCCTTGCTTCACACACTGTCACAGTGACATCTGAGTATGTTGTCCCTGCAGACATTCAGATAGAGTTGACAAAGACCGTACTGAAGAGGCTTCCGGGTCCCAAGAAATGAAGCTATCAGAAACGAAAGCCACAGCAACAAACTGTTCGCAGGCCTTCTTGCATTCCCTCCCCTCTTAGGACAGACTGTCATCCTGTACCACCACTGGCCCTCCAGGATGCATGGTGGTGGAATGCTTACTGTGTGTGGAAACTGGTCTCACTGTGTCTGGTGCTTCTTTATTCCCACATCTGCTCCCTTGCTTCCTGCATCCCAGACTCCACCCACAAGGATAAATTCACTTACTGCCGACAATTTGTAACTTGGACTCAACTTGGTTAGTCTGGCAATAAGAAGAAAACTAGAAAACTCAACCCCCAAATCATCAGTCTGTCCCTTTACGCTCTGTCACATCAATTTCTGGCCTCCACATACATGTGCCCATACATCCATGCACATCCAACTCACGCATACACATATATCTACTATAGCCCCCCCCCCCCAAAAAGCAAAAATGTTTATTTACACACAGACAAAATGACTAGCACTGAAGAAAGCTTCTAGGAATCTGAGGGGAGAGCAAAAGTTTAAACAGTCTTGTGTTTGATTCTGCATTGCTCAGGCACTCCGTTCATTAAAACCTGGGCTGTAATTCATGTCTACAGATTTGAATGAAATTCTCATCACGCTTAACTTTCTGAGGAATTACAATAGTGTTATAATTGTGAGGTAATTAAAAAAAAACCATACATACAACTGAATGAAATTCTCATCACGCTTAACTTTCTGAGGAATTACAATAGTGTTATAATTGTGAGGTAATTAAAAAAAAAACCATACATACAACTGTGCATCAGCTATATCCTAGCTGGTGGTTCAGCAGCTTTATCACTTTTGTGGTGTTAGAATCATTGCTGTGGCCCTACAACACCATGGGCTCCAGAGCAGAGAGTTTGCCATTCATTTACAAAATCTCCAAAGCATCCTTGATCCTAACCTGAATATATATTTCACACAGTACCAAAACTTTTAAATATCTACAAGAAGATTTCATTTTTATAGGCAATAAACATTAAATCTAAAGAACTGGAACATAAAAAGTGCTTTAATACCATATAAATTATCTATCCTGAGACAGACTAAATCTCCGAAGGTTTTAAGAACTGCTATATAAATTTTTATGGCAAATTATCTACATAGAAATTATCTGCATGGGATGCACTTTCACTTTCCCTGCTCATTTGCATATTGCTGACAATCTTTGCCATCACAATGGCCAATCCAAATTGAGAAATTCAGAAGGCAGAGAATGCCAGAGCCTACTCTGAAAGCATACCTTCTGCCTCTAAGTACTTGACCCAGAGGAATGGTTAGTGGCTCAGAGGATGAAAAGGACAGTCACCTTGGCCAGAGGATGTAGCATGGTTGACGGAGTGTTTCCTCAGTGTGCACAAAGCCCGACTTCCATCTCCTGCACTGCATAGATGGGGTCTGGTGGCACAGGCCTATAATCCCAACACTTGGCAGGTGGAAGCAGAAGAACCAAAAGGTTCAAAGTCATCTTCTAGCACATAAGGAGTTCAAAGCCAGCTTGGGCTACGTGGGATCCTGTCTCAAAAATAAAAACTAAAAAGGAAGGAAGGAAGGAAGGAAGGAAGGAAGGAAGGAAGCTACAGAGAAACCCTGTCTCAAAACCCCACCCCACCCCCAAAAAAAAGGAAGGGAGGGAGGGAGGAGGTGTGAAGGAGAGAGCCAGAGAGAGTTCTACAAGGCAGGGTTACAGACCAGACCCCAAACATGCTTCACACTGAGTTTCTCTTGGCCCATCGGCCATCCATCCTAATTGTGAAGCCCATGGGACTAGTGCTGCCAGAACTTTCCATCTGTATAGCTCCAGAACTGGCACCTCCAGAGCGTCCTGTGCATGAGGCAAATATTTCACATGATTTTTCTTCTAGGAATTAAAATATACAAAGGAATCCATCCAGTGAGAACATAAATTAGGACAGTTCTATCAAAAGGCAAAATATGATATTAATCAGCATTTTATGATATTAGCAAGTCATAAAATTTACAACCTGTCTAAAGAATACAAGGAGAACAAGCGTTTTTTAGTTCCCTATTTGAGCTATTTCCTAGTCACAGAACGAGGGAAACTAGCAGGCATGTCTGCTTTCAGGTCTGCAATTAATCTTCGCCAGCTGTGAGAAGCGGGGGACGGAAAGTGGTCTGCGTGTTCTCTCCCCACTGGTTTTATTCACATAATAAATATTAAAGTTAATTTTTATGTCTTTCATCTAAGGATCACTTTAGGCCTTTTAATGGTCGAAAAACTTAAATACAGCTCGCCTTCATTTTTGTGCAAGGCCTAATCAAACAAAAATAGATGTAGCATTGAAAAATTCTGCACAGAAACAGAAGAAAAGGGAGTCATATTTTGGCAAAGGAACATCAATTTTAAGTGACTCTAGTTTGGATATCTGATCATTAACAACAAGCTGATGGGAAGGGAAAGTGTATTTTAACAACATTTTTCAATTAAATAGTCATAGTCTTTAAAAAAAATCCATAGATTTTTAGGCTTCAAGTTAACACAATATTGACGAGCCCATTTCCTCTGGTTCATTACAAAATTTTCTTGTTGGAGTAGCAATTTCTGTCCTGGACATCTAGAGGAGGGTAATTAGAAGCCCACAGTTAAGTTCTGGAAAATGGAACAACGAGAAGACAGTGAGACAGGGTGCCAGAAACACTCTGTTTTGCAAATGAAGGGGGTAACATTTTTCTCTCCAGATTAAAAGACACTTGATGCCAACTAACAGCAGCTTGTGTAATCTTATTTAAAATGTGCTAAAGCATTACACCACTTCGCCAAATGGGAGGGAACAGAGTGATACCAAACCTAAAATTAAAAAAACCGGGCCAGCAAAGCTCATCAAAAGCCCTGTTCTCTTTCTTTTTTGCTTTCTTCATTCCTTTGTTTTTTTCAGAAACAGTGAACCAGAGTAGTCTAGCTTGGCTTCTCTGTGTAGCTTAAGATGACCTTGGCCTCTGATCTTCTTGCCTTACCTCCTGAATGCTAGGATCAACTATGTCTGGTTACCTGGTTTTTGTTTTGTTTTGTTTTTTTGTCTTTGTTTATTTTGTTTTTTAAAGGAATTATATTTCTTTGGATTTAGGGAAAATAGAGGACCATTGCTCCCAAATTTGTATTTTATCCCTATGGCCCTAAATTTGGAATCCTGGTGCTACCATCTCAATGAAGATCTCCTTGCTTTGCCAATCATCCTTAGATTGTAATGTCACATCCTGGTACCACTGGGTTGATTACTTGTGTGTCCTGAGACCAGTATGAACACAGCTATGAGGGTAAGGGCTGTCTTATTTAGCTTTGGACTCCCCCACTGCGCCTGGTACAGGTGTAAATACTGTTATTGCAGAGTCAAATCCAGGACCAGACCTCAAATAGCTGACTTCCGTAGACTAGCAAGAGTTACAGATGCAGTGATGGGAGGGCTAAGGTATAGCTCAGCAGTACAATACTTGGAATGCTCAGTGAGGGACTTGGGGTGTAGCTTGGTGCTAGAGTACTTGTCTGTCATGTCCAAGTTCCTAAATTTAATCCTAAGTACCAGAAAAGGTGACAGGGGGATCAAGACTACCAGATGCAATGACTAAAGAAAACATTTTTGGTGCCCATACATCTAGTGATAAAACATCTCTGAAAACAAAATTACAGGATCGATATGACTCTGAAAGATTCCATCAGAGGTGTTTTGAATGTGATACAATAATCATATTCTTTCTCAAAAATAAAATTCTACTAAATGATCTAACACTAAATAAGAAATAAGACATCTCACTTAAGTGACAAAAGAGGTAAAAATAAAAATCACGCAACAGCCTAAACAATGTCAAGCCACACTTCAGAAATAAAAGATCTCATGTGAGCACATCAAGTGAGAAGTAGAGGACTAAAAGCCATCTCCACAAAAGAGCTCAAGGTTAGCCTGGACAATTTGTTAAATAACTAAAGAGTAAATAATAGAATAAATACAACTCAGAAACAGCAAGGTAGGTTTGTATCCCAGCAGTGAATAGAGAAACCTTCATGTTAGAATTTATAAGCCAGCCTTTTACATACATGGTCACGTCACCATTGTGTCCAAAGTCGACTCGTGAAAACAGTAGCTAAAATAGTAAGGCAAAGCTCCCAGGGCTGGGCATAGGATACCTCCTTTTGGGCTCTCCACACCCTGGGAACAGAGAGCCCTGCACCCTGGCTGGAGAAGTCTTGTTTCCTTATTGCTGAGCTAGGGTTGTTGTGGTAAGTTGACAGTCTCCCACGTTCCCACTCTTGGGATGGGTGGACACTTTAAACTTTTGAGTTACCCACCAAAACGCTTTCTAGGATATCCATCCAAGTGCCCCACTCAGTTTCCAGCCTTCTCTCTGTGTCTTGGGGACAACAAGCCTCACACCAGCAGCAATAGTTCAGAACACTCACACATCTCTGCTACAAAAACCTGCTGCCTCTCTGCGTCAAGCACAAGATCGAAGAGTTCCACAACACACCAAGGAAAGAGCGCTTCTGCAGCTTATAGGCAGTCAGCCTCAAGGCCAGATTTGCAAGTCCCTAGTTCTTTTTCCTGAGAAATAACTTCTGGTACAATCCAGATGTGTTGGGTGTGCTATAGGAAAAAGCACTACTTCACACTTCTTGGTCTGTATTATGAGCCTTTCAATAACTATTCAATTTTCTGATATTGTGACACAATGTTGCTATCTGCAAATAGCTCATGATTTTTGTTTTGTTTTGTTTTTTTATGTATCCTTGGTTGGCCTAGAACTCATTGGCCTAGAACTCATAAAGATCCACTTGACTCTGCTTCCCAAGTGCTGGAATTAAAGGCATGTACCACCAAGCCTGGATTCTTATGATGTTTCAAATTTATGATTCAGTGTTGGGACCCACTCACATCTATCTTTGGCTGCATGTGGCTGTGGGCCAGAAATAGAAAGTTTAATGGAACTAAAAAACTGGAGGACATAAGGGGGGGGGGGCAACATTCCCCTGCCCATGTCTTGCAGACAACATACCCTTGCCCATATCCACCAGGTCAGGGCTTGGACCTTGTCCCACAGAACTTATGTTCTAGGGCCCAACTGTGTTGCCTGACCCATTTTGGGACAATGTTGTCTGTTCAATATGCCAAATAGGCATGGCAAGATGGGGGCTACACTGTGGCTAAGAGTGGAGACAATTCTCTTTCACCATGAAGCATTTGCCCATCATCAAGAGTCAAGTTTAAACCTGAACAAGGCAGAACATGTAGCCAGCTCTCAAATACCTCCACAACACAATGAAGCCAATGTACTCCCAAGCAATGGGAGGACAGAGAGCAGGGGGCCACAGATGCCTCTTCTGAAGGCCAGGGCCACCAGATGGTGAGTTGCTGATCCTCTCTACAACTGAACAACAGACTTAGGCAGAGACACCCACTCCAGCTATGCTGCCATCCAACTCCAAGGTTGTCTGGGTCTCAAGTGGGTCTGCCATGATCCAAAAGTCACATTCTCTTGACTGAAACACAGCAGAGGGAACATCTGGATACTCATCTCACTGTATATCTGGAAGGGGAATCTTCCCGGTCTTTATAAGGACATCCTTGCCTAGATGTTTCCAAAGTTCTTAGTGAACTTGAAAATCCTCCAGGCCCCCAGCCTTCAATACATTGTCCAACCAGAAAGCTGGCATGCAAAAAATAATTCAGTGAGGCTGAGGAGATGGCTCAGAGGGTAAAGTGCTTATGGTACAAATGCAAGCAGCAGAACCTGGGTTCCCCAGATGCCATGTAAATGTCATGTGATGACCCACCTGTAATCCTAGCACTTGGGAAACAAAGAAAGAAGATCCCCAGAGCAAGCTGGCTAGTTAAAGAAAGACCATGTCTCCATATATAAGGTGGAGAGCGATCTAGAAAGACATCTGACATCAAACTCAAGTACACAAGAATGCAAAAAAAAAAAAAAAAACAAACCTGATTTAGTGCAAGTCATTCCACCACATGCGACTCACACAGCTGGTACTGCAAGATACACAGAGGGAGTAAGTGTAGGAAATGGAGGAGCTGGGGCAAGCCTGTTAGTCTTGCTAAAGGCGAGCAGCACCAAAACCCAAACAACGGGAGCGTGGGACTCGAAAGGACCAGGGGAATGACTTCTCGTCACTGAAGAACTCACTAAAGCGAATCTCCTGTTTACCCAACATCTGTGTTGTCACTGTGTAAATAACCATTAAGGCGCCAAATCAAGAATTAAGCATTTTCTATACTGAAGTCAGCATTCTAGAAAGCACAAAACTTTGCAGAAAGGAAGAAAAGGACTTGAAAAAGAATTCTATAATCCATGAGACTGCTAATCACAAGTGTTGTCCCCAAGCCACCTAGACCTGCTTCTGTTCTTAGGGAAGAAGCCAACAGTGAGTGTAGCACCCAGTACAGGAGAGGCTAACAATGTGTCTATACAGCATGAGGTCTTTCAGATAAAGTCTCAACGGGGTACCAGCCCTTCCCTGACTCACCTGAAAACTAATACAGCATTCCCTATTATCTGCAGTTTCAGTTATAGTCCACCAATGTCTGAAAATACCCAAAGGAGAAAACTTCAGAAATAAATAATTCATAAGTCTGAAATTGCACACCATTCAGAATAACACAACAAAACTCTTGCATCATCCCACTTTGCCAAGCCTGAATGTAGATCATCTCTTGGTCCAGCATATCCACACGGTATGTACATCAATCATTGTTCAGAGTATATACACTGTATATATACTGCCCTCCCATTAGTCACTAAATAGTTATCTCAACTATCAGATCAACTATAGTTCAGTTTATCCACCCTGTATATATTTTCCTACCATCATTCACTTAGTAGTGCCAGTCAATCATCATCATGATACCCCAATGCTTTAATTTTAATATTGGCTATTGTTGTTAATCCCTTACTATGTCTCATTTACAAATTAAGTTTTATCAAAGAGTTGCATCTACAGTTTTAAAACAACATAGGCTCTATAAGGCTTGGTACTACCCTTGGCTCCAGGAATCTGTTGGAGGTCTTAAACTTATACCTGACAGATACAAGGGATTTACTGTACTGTAGCAATTACTAGAATTTACTAGTAATTACTATCTAACTTTAGAACACAGCATTTCTTGGACCCCATTAGAAAGACTCTAAAATAACTACAGATAAAAGACATTTGCAAGGAGCTGAGTGTGATAGTACACAATTGCCATCCCAGTATTTGGGAGGTAGTGGCAGAGGGAACAGGAACTTAAGGTCTTCCCCAGCTACACAAAAAATTCAGTGTTAAGTCTGGGCTTCACAAGACCCTGTCTCAAAGAACAACAGAGAGGCACTTGCTACCAAGCCTGACAACTTGAGTTTGATCCCTGACACCCACATAGAAGAAGAAAACCGATTTCTTACAAATTGTCCTCTGCTATCCCCACCAACTCCATGGCATGTATATACCTACACACAAATACAATTAATGAATTAAAATATAATAAAAAACATTAAAAGAACAATAGCAGAGCTTGAGAGGTGGTTAAGCATGTATACTGTTCTTGTAGAAGACTGAGTTCAGTTATGAGCATTCATGTCAGGTGCTTCAACCACTTGTAACTCCAGCTCCAGGGAGATCAGATGTCCTCTTCTGGCCTCTGCAGGCCCCTGTACTCACATGCACATACTCACAGAGACAAAGAATTAAATCTAAAGTTTAAAAAAAAAAATCGGCTGGAGGGGAGGCAGAGGCAGACGGATCTCTGTGAGTTCGAGGCCAGCCTGGTCTACAAGAGCTAGTGCCAGGCCGGGCGATGGTGGCGCACACCTTTAATCCCAGCACTCGGGAGGCAGAGGCAGGCGGATCTCTGTGAGTTCGAGACCAGCCTGGTCTACAGAGCTAGTTCCAGGACAGGCTCCAAAGCCACAGAGAAACCCTGTCTCGAAAAAACCAAAAAAAAAAAAAAAAAAAAAGAGCAAAATTAGCTGGGCAGTAGTGGCACACACCTTTAATCCCAGCACTTGGAAGGTAGAAGTAGGTGGATCTCTGTGAGTTCAAGGCCAGTCTGGTCTATAGTCTGTTCCAGGACAGCCAAGATCACACACACACACACACACACACACACACACACACACACACACAAAACCTTTCTCAAAAAACAAAACAAAATGAGCAAAATTAAAATAAATAAATAAAAAACATAAGACTTCACCTCTCCTGTCCATTTCTTAACAGTTCCTGCATGCTATGGAAACTCAGGAACAGTAGCTAAGAAAAGTACAATGAGTTAAAATTGCTCATGAACTCCAGCCAGCTTTTGTCTGTATGTACATATTATAAAGATCTCAGGCAGGCTGGCGTTTTGCATCTTCTGCAAACTTAATCCCGATAACCACTTCCACAGTCCTACTGTAAACAGAAATTACTGGCAGAAGTCTGATTCAAAGGGTGGCAACGTTCCGCAAGCAGACTGTGTGACAGACTCGCCCATGGTATAAATAACTTGATGCTAGGAAAGTGGGAGGGGGTGGGGGAGCACAAAGTAATGAGTACCACTCCTCCATATGAAAAAATTATCTGTAATTTTTGGTGAGGTATGAAGACAACTACTAAGCATCATCCTTTCCCAACTCTCAAATTTTAAGACTCAGCCAAGCACAAGGACTGGAGTTCCACCCTCAGAACCCAATTAATAAGTCAGATGTAACAGTGCATGCTTGTAATCCCAATACTGGGGAAGCAAAGAGGTGGATCCCTTAAGTTCAATGGCCAGTTTGGCCCTGTCCACTTGATGAGTTCCCAGGTTTAGTAAGAGACCCTGTCTCAAAAAGAAATAAAGGAAAAATAAATAGGTGGATAGTATCTAAGGATTGATAGCTGAGGCTGCCCTCTGGCCTCCACATGCCTACAATGTGAACACCCATACACACATACAAATGAACATGAAGACATGTATGTGTACACACACACACACACACACACACACACACGAGCCAGTCACTGGTCTGCACTCTACAGACAGTTTCCAGTCACTCAGGGCTTCACAGGTCTAGCCTGGTCTCGGCCAGGGCTGTTAAACAGAGAAACCCTGTCTCTAAAAAACATTTTTTTAAAAAAAGTCCAAGTTAATTTTCTGCTACAAAGTGCAATTGAGGTCAGTCTGGGATGCCTGAAACTCTACCCCCCCCCCCCCCAAAAAAAAAACTCCTCAGGACAACTACCTGTCTTGGCAACTACCTTACATTGATAGCATCCTTTTTTGAGTCTGGAGCAGATTCAGAGATGCTAAAGACTGTGTGCCTGAGGCACCACACCAGCAAGTTCTAGAAGCAGAACAGAGCCCAATTCTATCAGGCCCAGACCCAATCCCTCCATCCCCATCACACAGAGGGACAGGGCTGCTGTATTAGATGCTGGAGATTCGTGCCACTCAACTTCCCTCAGACCTCTGTTCTGATTGAGAGCAAGTTCCATATTTGTACACACACACACACACACACACACACACACCTTACGGTGTAATATAGTCTTACCCCAACCTAGCACAGGGCCTGGTGCCAGGCAGGTTCAGAGTAGAAGGAAGTGATCAAGGACATCAGGACACCATGAAAGCTGTGGCTTGACAGGTCCACAGCTCAGGGAACACAGGAACTGGGTCCCTTGGAACTGATATTAGATTCAGACTCTGATTCTGTTTTTTTTTTTTTAGGTGATTCACACACACACACACGCACGTATGTGTGTTGATGCATGTGTATGCAAATTGTTTGTGTGCGTGTGTGTGTGTGTGTGAGCGCGTGTGCACAAGCACACACTAATGTTTGTGGCAGACAGATGACAATCTCAGTTTTCTTCCTTAGGTATTACCCACCTTGCATTTTGAGACAGTGTTTTTTTACCTAGATGTCACCCACTCAGCTAGACTGGTTGACTGGTGAGCCCTTGGAACCCTCCTGCATACCTCCCTAGTGCTGAGACTACAAACATATATCACAACCCCCAGGTTGTATTTCCTATGGACATTTAATGAACATAGGTCCTCATTATCGCACAGAAATATCCAGCCCAGAAGTCTGTCTGAATAAAAGGGCAACAGTTGTTCTGTAAACATGATAGAATCAAATGTGGGCCACACACAACCCTTTTCTAAAACTCTCCATAAGAAAGGGCTGTGGACGCCAAGTAACAAGGAGTCACTGGTTCCCTTCTCTTGGTAAGTTAAATATCCAACTACAAGTCTGTGGCCCAACAGGTCCCATCAAATCCTTGAATAAGCAGGAAGAATTCTTGACAAATCTATAGCATCAGAAAATCAATCCCCAAATGCCATGTAATTCACTGACAAGCCCACCGGGACATTTGTATTAAATGGGAATGGAATTCAGCCCCCACCTCCAAAGAAAAAGGGCCAAAATAAGAGCAAGAGCATATTTGGATTTTTTTATATTCAGTTCTGAGCCAGGGAAGCAGGAGTAAGGAGAGGCAAAAGGCGCGCAGCCCAGGCCTGGCAGCGATGGAGATGAATGGCAAGGTAGAGTGCTGGAAGCGCTCCAGCAAAAACTGGTCTGTACACGGGAACACCGTGTCAGACTAAGACAGAATCAGCTTGTCTGACTTGTGGTTTTCTTGACAGCATTCATCTCCTCTTGGCCTGATACAGGGCAATTAGTGCTTGTCGGCTGAATCATGTGTTATTAAGATCATTCAGGCATTTTTTAATTACGGTGAGTGAGACAGACAGTAATAAGATCCCCAGCAACTTGAACTTTCCACTTCCTTTTCAGATAAACTGTAGGCTGCCTTTGTCTTTCTCTCTTCCTCCTCTTCCTCCCTCTCTCTCCCTCCCCTCCCTTCTCTCCAACCCTTTCTTTACAGACCTTTCAAAAGAATCGTTTATTCCTGCAGGTAGGTACTTGTAACTCAGCCCCTGGGGCCCCATCTCCATGCAACTGTTGGGGAGCTCCCTGTAAATCAATCAAAGACACCTTTTTTAAAGGGGGGGGGGTGGCTGGAGAAATGGCTCAGCATTCAGGAGTGCTGACCACTGTTCCAGAGGACCTGGGTTTGATTTCCAGCCCCTACATGGTGGCTAACAACCTTCTATAATGCTAGTAACAGGAACTCTGGCTCCATCTTCTGGCCTCCGTAGGCACCAAGCATGCACATAGTGTACAGACACATATGTAGGCAAAACAACCATATAGGGCCGGGCGGTGGTGGCACACGCCTTTAATCCCAGCACTCGGGAGGCAGAGGCAGGCGGATCTCTGTGAGTTCGAGACCAGCCTGGTCTACAAGAGCTAGTTCCAGGACAGGCTCCAAAACCACAGAGAAACCCTGTCTCGAAAAAACCAAAAAAAAAAAAAAACATATACATAAAATAAAATAATACTTTTTTTTTTAAATAATACTTTTTAAAAAATTGAATGGGAGTCTGGCAGTGGAGATTCATGCATTTGATCCCAGCACTCGGGAGGCAGAGACAGGAGGATCTCTGTGATTATGAGGCCAGTGTGGTCTACAGACTGAGTTCCAGGACAGGCTCTAAAGCTACAAAGAAACTATGCCTCAAAAAACAAAACAAAGAAAAGGAGGGAGGGAGGGAGGAAGGGAGGGAGGAAAAGTTGAATGGGAGGCAGAGCATAAGTGTGTGCAGATGTCACAAGATAACCTTGGGTGTCATCCTCAGAAACACTACCTCCTTTGGGACAAGTCTCACACATTGGCCTGGATCTCACCCATAGGCTAGACCTGTTGGATCCAGGGCTCCTCCAGCCTCCACTTCCCCAGAGCTGGAATAGTAAATGTGCATTACCCACACCAGGCTTTTTTCATCCCCATGCTCTGACATAAGTCTCTTACTGACAGAGCTACTCCCCAGCCAAAAGGTGCCTTTTTGTAACATCTGATCTCTCCAGGAATACATGGGACCTCTAAAGTATGCTTTAAAAATTGCTCTGAAAAAGGCTCAGCATGTAGCTTGGTGGTGCGGCATTTGGGTGGCAGTAAATGTCTGCCATCCCAGCAGCAGAAACATTGTGATTTCAAGGCCAGCCATCTCAAAAGTGCACAAACTGTTGTGAGAATTCCACGTGGAGGTTTTCTCAGACCCACAGAACCCCTAACCCAGATCCTTGGCTGCTTCTAGCAAGCCTTTCTTTCTTCCAAAACCAAGCCCTTTTTCTATTCTCTTTCCCTATTGAATGGCACCAAAACCCATGAAGCATAAAAATGATTTAGTCATTTTCATAGTCTATATTTCATCCTATTTGCTTTTCAATGAACAATTCTCTAAAAGGTTACAATACAGTCTCTGGTTCCACCTGGAACTGAGTTCACAATTTCTGTATTCCTTAATGCTCCCCTTGCGTCGATATTTCATTGAAGGAATAGTTTTCCTTTCCTGGGAGATTCAAAATGCTTACAGTGTGGGTCCTTTCTCTTTATATAGTCAAGAGCCAGTGTGACATCTCCAGAATGCCATCTGCTTCTTTATGAGGCTAGTGAGAAGGATCTAGGGAAATTTTGATAAGGATAAAAAGGCCCCCTCTGTACTTTTTTTTTTTTTTTTTTTTTTTGGTTTTTCGAGACAGGGTTTCTCTATAGCTTTGGAGCCTGTCCGGGAACTAGCTCTTGTAGACGAGGCTGGCCTCGAACTCCCAGAGATCCGCCTGCCTCTGCCTCCCGAGTGCTGGGATTAAAGGCATGTGCCACCACCGCCCAGCTCCTCTGTACTTTCTTGCCAAGGACAAAGGCACAAAATCTTACCATATGGCTGTGAGCCTTCAGTCCTTCCCAAAGAACAGAGATATTGCCACTAAATATCAGATTGTGGTCAGAAACACACATACACACACACCTCCCCTCTCTCCAGGGTTTTAAGTAGCCCAGGCTAGCCTTAAACTCACTAAGTAGTCAAGGATAACCTAAAACACCTAATCAACCTATTTTCACTTCCCTATGCTGGGATTATGGGCATGAACCACCATGTCTACTTTATGTAGTGCTGGGGATGGAAGTCAGGCTTCAGGCATGCTAGTAGACAAGCACTCCACCAACTGAGCCACATTCCCAGCTACTTTCTCCTTCTCTTTTTAAAGTCAGGGTCTCTCTATGTAGACCAAGTTGACCAAAACTTATGATCACCCTGCTTCAGTTGTCTCCAAGCACTAATATTACAGGTATATGCCAGCATGCCTGGCTTCCAAATGGAATTTTCTTAAGGCATATCCGCTGTGGGGCAATGGTTTTATCCTGTAACCATTTGTTTCTTGTACTTGTTTAATAAAATGCTGATTGGCCGGTAGCCAGGCAGGAAGTATAGGCAGGGCAACCATGCAGAAAGTAGAGGCAGGGCAATGAGAACAGGAGAATTCTGGGAAGAGCATTCTGCATTCTGCAGTCGTCACCCAGCCACAGAGGAAATAAGATGTGACTGACTTGCCGAAAAGGTACCAAGCCACATGACTAACATAGACAAGAATAATGGGCTAATATAAGTTATAAGAGTTAATAATAAGACTGAGCTAATGGGCCAATCAGTTTATAACTAATGTAGACCTCTGTGTGATTCTTTGGGGCTAAATGGCTGTGGGACAGAAAACCTCAGTCAACACATATCCTCCAGTTTACCCCACTTCCTAGGAGTATTTTTAGGCAAGTGATATTGTGTTTGTTTGGTTTCGGTTTTTCAACAAAGGGTTTCTTTGTGTAACCCTGACTGTCCTGTGGATCAGATTGCTCTCAAGAGATTCACCTGCCTCTATCTGCCGAGTGCTGGGATTAAAGGAGTGATTTTTTATTTTTTACAACCCTTTTCCTAAAGTTGTTCATGTATGTAGCACATCCTGCAGTCAGTTGCATTTTCAGCCTTTGCACATCCTCAGGTGCTTTTTAAAACCAGTCACTTCCTATAGGTTCTGCACCTCTTGGGACAAAGAGCATGCTGTGATGTACACACATGTTCCTTGCCCACATAAGCTCTTATACTTGTTCCACATACCCAGTGACTATATGTCACTACCAAGTAGGGAAAGGGGTAGATGAAAATTCAGAGAGTGGCCCAATCTCTTCATAAGGAAGCACCTGTCCCAAGCTGAAGGATATCAAGTGAGTCTATGGAACCACCTGTCATCATGGGCAGGAGCTGAACCTACAGTCGACTCCATGTCTACATTTAGAACTCACTAATGATTCCCATAGGAGGCAAGCATGTGACACCTCACTTTACCCACACCAGGTCTCGGGAGATAGAAAATAGCCCATAGGCTGGCTATGAGCCCTAAACAGAGGTCAAGAGGCAGGGGGCAACAAATCCAGACAGAAGCCAGCCTCAGTCAAAGAAACCAATTCATAGCCCTACTCCAAAGAAACTCTCAAGGTAGTGAGAATGTTTCACTTAGAAAAGCAAGCAAAAAATTCACATTGTTTTAGAACACTTTAAACTAGAAATAGGGCTGAGTACCTGGGCTGACCCCTTGAATGCAGAAAACCCTGGGCTCAATCTATGGCACTACGTAAGACTGGCATGGTGGCACAAGCATGTAATCCTAGAATTTTGGAAGTAGAAACAGGAGGATCAGAAGTTCAAGATCAGCCTTAGCTATACAGCAAGTTTGACGTCTGTACCACACAAGACTCTGTCCTATCTTGAAGAAGAGGGGGTGAGTAGAGGAGGAAGAGAAAAAGAAAGAACGGAGGGAGGGAGGGAGGGAGGGAGGGAGGGAGGGAGGGAGGATAACTAAAAGGATTCACTTTTTCTCAAACTTTCAGAACAGGTGGTGCAAACAGCACATCTACTGGCTGACACAGAGTAAGGGCTCTCATGTCAAAGCTATCTGAAGGACACAGGGCAACAGGCAGGGAATCGAAGTTGCCTAAAGGCACAGAATTTCTGCTGCCCATCCCCACAGGCAGCTGAGGGGGGCCTCCTAGGCTCAGCCTAAGGGCTCAGGTCAGCAGCAGTCAGACACTTATCCCTGAGACCAGTTTGAAAAGTTTTGATACTTTCCAACTGCAGATCTTTAAGCCTGATGGTTTACATTTCTGCAAAGAATGGAAGGAGCCAGATGGCTCCCAGACAAGCCAACAGGCCTCCTACCCAAGCAGAATTCTGGAAGAAAATAGTTCCTTCCACTTAAGGAACTCAAAGGCCTCTCTCTGTCCCTCTGTCTCTCTCTGTCCTTCCCTCCCTCTCAGCCCACGCTGGCCTTTGCTATGTAGGTGATCCGTCTGCCACTACCTCTAGTGTGTTGGGGTTACTGGTGTGCCACACCACTTTGCATTTATATGGTACTAGGGATGGAATTCAGTTTTGTGCATGCTAGAAAAACTCTACCAAGTTACAAATCCCCAATTCTTTAATATCCTTATGAATATTCTTTTACATTTCTAATTATTTGTGTTCGTGAGCATGCTACAGTGCATGTGTGGTCAAAGAACAGCTTCAAGAATCAGTTCTGTCCACCATGTGGGTTCCAGGAATATATATAACTCAGGTTCATCAGGCTTATTGGCAAGCACCTTTACCTACTGAGCCACCTTCTTTTCACCTTTTTAATGTATCTTTATTGAAAGGGACCCTTTGTGTATTGTCTTCTCTGAAAACAAGAGTTGAGAAGAAAACTACATTCGGTTTTTATAAGGCCCCTAAATCCTGGCTTGCTAGCAGCTGCAGTGGTGGCAGGTTTGAGCAGCCATGATGGTTGAGGCAACAGCAACTTTTCTGTTTAGTCCCTCCTTCAGCCCTAGTGGCAAAGATTTCTGTTCCTAAAACTTTTCAGTGTCAGAATAGTTACTCCCAATACCCTCAGTGAAACTGTGCTCAGTTGTTGACTTGCCGTGAGATCAGTTGCTTAAAAGGACCTGCTGCTTCTTTGGATACAAAACCTGAAGTCCTGCTTATTCAATGGGAAAATGGCTTTATTTCAGGTTGATAAGGAGAGGGTGGGGAGAGTACCAAAGGATCTCAGAATCCTTTCTGGTTTTCTTTGTTTGAGACAGTCTCATATAACCTAGGCTGGCTTCCAACACAGTATGGAAAAAAAAAGATGACCTAGAACTCTTGATATTCCTGCCTCCACTTCCCAGGGCACTGGGATTTCAGACTGCATCACCATATCTGGTTAATGTGGTGCATTTGATCAACTCAGTTCCAGTCTCCTTCATGATCTCTTGCTTCTATGTATATTTTAAAGCAAAGAAGGTTATTCTGGTTTTCTTTGTTCTTTTCACATTCCTTATGAATTAGTATGTGCTATTTGCATAGCGAGAATGGTAGTGAAGAAACTGGAATTTGGCCCTGGAAAACAAGGCTATCTCTTACCATGCTGGTGTGCAAAAGGTAACACAGACACAATTATATCCACAAATGCCCCAGTCCATAACTCCAACACTCTCCTGCAGACCTACCCCTTGTATTCTCCTTAAGCAGGCACCAAATTCCCCAAGGGTGTGTTGGATACAAAAGCAATGACAGGAAGCAGTTCAATAAACTATCAAAAGAGAAGTGAGCCTATAAAACATGATTATCTGGGTCACAAAAACAAGAGACAGCTTTTATAAGCATGTAGGGCAAGAGGACATCTTTAAGCTTCCAAGTAGTGATTTGGAACTGCTAAGAAATAGTTAATTGAGCTGAGGAGATAACTTGGTGGATGAAAACTTTGCCTCACACAAGCTGAGGACTCAAAGTGGATTCCAGAACCCATGTTAGAAGGCTTGGTATGGAGCTGGAGAGATGACTCAGCAGT
Source organism: Microtus oregoni (assembly GCF_018167655.1). Taxonomy (NCBI): domain Eukaryota; kingdom Metazoa; phylum Chordata; class Mammalia; order Rodentia; family Cricetidae; genus Microtus; species Microtus oregoni. The sequence goes on along the minus strand of NW_024543062.1, from coordinate 7,437,111 downwards.
TAACAGCACTGGCTGCTCTTTCAGAGGACTCAGGTTCAATTTCCAGTACCCACACATGTGTGCTGTGCACTTGTGTGGTGGTGGCTCACAACCAATCACTTGAAACTCTAGTTCCAAGGGATCTAGTATCCCCTTCTAGCCTTATAGGCACTAGGCATACAAGTGGTGCACAGACATACAAGCAATTGAAAACACCCTTACTTACACATTACAGAGGGAAGGGAGGGAGGCACACAGAGCAGGCAGGCAGGCAGGCTGGGTGTGTGTGATGGTTTGGAATACTTGCTCCCCAGTCAGCCTAGACTACTTACAACAAGAGCTCCTAGGAAATGAAAGACCTGTCTCATTAAAAAAACATGGTAAGTAGGTCCAGTAGAACAAAACCTAGGGTTGTCTTCTGACCTCCACAGGCATCCTCACAACTACACCAGCAGACATAAGCTATGTGCGAGTGCCACACACAACACACACACACACACACAAACTAAAATACGCAGTTAATTTTGAAAAGTGTAGAGGTAAGGTCCAGAAGAGTGTTCACAGCAGACTGTAATGGCAGATAAGGGACGATAATTCTCAGATGTAGTCTTAATCTACAAAGAAACTGGAACGCCAGATCAAAGAGAACTCAGGCAGACAGAAAACTTCTCTAATTCTTTTTGATCTGTGAAATTATATTTTCTCAGAAATAAATAATAAAATAAATTAGGATAGTTGCTGAACTACCCCAGCTTTTCTAGAAGGTGATGTCATCACATGTACTCAAAAATCTTGAAAATGTTTACCTTTAGTACATACATCTATATTCGGAAATTTAGCCAAAGGAAACAGACATTTAAAACAGTCATGAAAAATAAGAAGGTGAACCCAAAGAAAAACATATAGTTATCCTCCTGGATATGGGAAGTAGACAAGATTGCAGGGCAAAAAATTGGGATCTTGGTGGTAGGGTGGGATGGGGGTAAGGGGGGATGGGGAGAGAAAAGTGAGAAGGGGAGGATGGGGGGAACTTGGGGAAATGGGATGGTTGGGATAAAGGAAGGGTGGATATGAGAGCAGGGAAGTATATATCTTAATTAAGGGAGCTATCTTAGGGTTGGCAAGAGACTTGAACCTAGAGGGGCTCCCAGGTGCCCAGGGCGATGTCCCCAGTTAGTTCCTTGGGCAGCTGACGATAGGGAACCTGAAATGGCCCTATGCTATAGCCATACTGATGAATATCTTGCATATCACCATAGAACCTTCATCTGGTGATGGATGGAGATAGAGACAGAGACCCACACTGGAGCACTGGAATGAGCTCCCAAGGTCCCAATGAGGAGCAGAAGGAGGGAGAACATGAGCAAGGAAGTCAGGACCGCGAGGGATGCACCCACCCACTGAGACAGTGGGGCTGATCTATTGGGAACTCACCAAGGTCAGCTGGACTGGGACTGAAAAAGCATGGGATAAAACCGGACTCTCTGAACATGGCGGACAATGAGGCCTGATGAGAAGCCAAGGACAATGGCACTGGGTTTTGATCCTACTTCATGTTCTGGCTTTGTGGGAGCCTAGCCTGTTTGGATGCTCACCTTCCTAGACTTGGATGGAGGGGGAGGACCTTGGACTTTCCACAGGGCAGGGAACCCTGACTGCTCTTTGGACTGGAGAGGGAGGGGGAGAGGAGTGGGAGGAGGGGGAGAAGGGTGGGAGGAGGGGGAGAGGAGAGGGAGGAGGGGGAGGGAAATGGGAGGCTGGGAGGAGGCAGAAATTTTTTTTCAATAAAAAAATAATAATAATAATAATAATAAAAGAGCAAAAAAAATAAAAAAATAAATAGAACAGTCATGAATAGATGCCTGGACATACAAGAACATTTCAGGACTGACTCCTGAAAATTGTCCTAAAACCACATGAACACTGAGGTACCAGTATAAACCCACACACATATCCACACAACAATAATAAATAAAATTCATAAAAATATTTCCAAAAAAATCATACAGTAGAATCTCATGGAACATAGCACCTCAATACAGTTTGTATTTATTTATATTTTGGGGGTGATGATGGGAGTGTTTTTGAGACAGGGTTTCTCTGTGTTCCTTGACTTTCCTGGAACTCATTCTGTAGACCAGGCTGGCGTTGAACTTGAAGATCTGCCTGCCTCTGCCTTCCGGGTGCTGGGATTGGAGGCATGTGCATATTTATTTTTCAGTGAACTTTGGAAATTTTTTTCTTTGATATAGCCCAAGCTAGTGTCCAACTCGCTATGTAGTTGAGGACATGCTTGAATTGCTGATACTCCTGCATCTACTTCCCAAGTGCTGGGATTATGGGAATGAGTTTCCATGTCCCGTTTATGTAGTGCTGAGAATGAAAGCCAGGGCATCCCAGTATGCTAGGTAAGAGCTCTAGTAACGGCACTCCATATCTATCACAGAAAATATCTTTAATAGCTTGGTAAACTCTGGAGTAGGAGACAAATGGCTACAGAACAAGCCTGGCTAGGCACTTGAAGTGTCTGATGTTGACACCATCACTGAGGAATGAGAGTATCTGTAAGATTGCTAAGACTGAAACTGCCACAGGATTGGTGGTAATTTTTATTTCTTTCCCTGTGCATTTTGAGTACCTTCTTAATTTCTTACTTTAAAAAAGAATCAGAGGAGGCCATAGGATAGCTCAGCTGGGAAAGGCTCTTAGCATACAAGTCTGGAGACCAGAATACAATCTTCAGAACCTGCATAAAGGAGGAAGGAAAGAATCAACTCCAGAAAGTTGTCCTCAGACCTCCACATACACACACTGGCATGCCTGCCCTACCCCCTGTCCCACACACAATAATAATACATTTTTTAACTAGAAGTAAGCTTGACATGGTGGCTCATGCTTGTGATCTTAGCAGTCAGGAGTCTGAGTTAGAACTGCCATTAATTTGAGTCCATCCCATGCTACACAATATGACACTATCTCAAAATAAATAAAAATAAGGCATCTTAAACATATACCTTTTCTCAGCTTAATAGTTCACTCACATTCTTATGAGTTCCTTTGTCTTTCTTCATAGACTGCCTCTATTTCTATTGCCTTAAAAACAGTAAGTAAATAAAGTCAGAGACAAACTGTTTCCACTTTGGAGACGAGAAAGAGGTAAGCAAATGCTGCTCTTCTCTCTCTAAGAATGTAAAGTCTACACAGCAGTATGATAAACCTATCAGTCCGAAAACCAGGAGCACAAACAGGAGCATGGCTCAGTGGTAGACCATCAACCTAGAAGTCCCCAGTGAAGGGCAAGACTATGGCTGAGAGGCTAGAGATGTGGCTCAGTGGTAGAAGTCTTACAATGAAGCACAGAGTTACATACATGTACATGGCATGTTGGAAAATCTTCCATTCCCCAACGGCCTTCACAGCCAGTAGCCAGGTGTCCTTCCTCTAATAGGTAGACATGGTAAACAAAAACCAGACCCAAAATAGCAAGCTGAACCGCCAAGGTGAGCAGGGTGGGAATGGTGAGGCTTTCATTATCCCTTCCCATTCCTTCTATGTTTCGCACATAGTTTATTACTATGCACATGGTTTATTACTGGGCAGTGTGACAAAAATACATTCTAACAGCAATCAAACACCGAGACTAACAGCCAAGTGTTTTCAGTTAATAAAGAGCTCAGCTTGAGATAAAAAAAAAAAAGTCACTATATAACACAAGCCGAGGCCAAGCCTGTGTCCCTACTACTCACCAGTGATTGACAATAGTTTTCAAACAATCATCACAAAAAGAAAAATAATACGAGAAAGACTCTGCAATGTGATCAGCAGGCTCTAGGTGTAAATTCTACCTTTCTCAGTCCCTCCTTAAAAAAATGGACCTGGGGACAGGAGATGGCTCAATGGTAAAGCATTTTGTCTAGTACACATGAAGCCCCACGTTTGATCTGCAAGATCACAATAGAGAAAGGGAAAGGGCCCCAGTCGAATAACTTCTTGGCCTCTTTTTGTCTCTTCCCTGTCATCAACCAAAATATGACAAATAAAAGTAGGCCCCATCTCAATACTGAAATGAGAGAGAATTTGTCCTTGAGACACTGGGGCCATGGGCCCTGCCCCTGAGTGGGAGTTCAAGTGCTCCTAGTCTCAGTGTTATCAAACTGGGTCATTTTAGGTAGAAACTGTTTCTAGTAGTATCAGTCACGTGCTGTCCATCACAAGGGACTGTGGTTTTGCTTCAGTTACAACAGCCCCTGTCTGTGTGTTCCCTAACTGGAAGCACAGGCTGATCAAGAGGCAGAGCAGAGCCTTAGGGTCAGTAGGGAACAGAAACAGGCCCCTGACCCTGACCTGCTTGGGCCAGTGACATGATGCCTACATGAAACCCCATGCTACCACCAACACCACCCCACCACAACTGTTCCAAAAATTTAGAGATTTCTAGTTCTCAGCCGTGCCTGGCACTGCAGGTGACACCCGATAAATCTTTCCTTCCTCTTTGCCACCAACAGCTTGCCACTCAGCTTCGAGGGAAGAGTTTGGAGAAAAGCTCTTGGGCCTCCGGGATTCTTACTCGGAGCTATGTGTGTGTCCAGGCCTCCTTTTCAAAAAAACAAAGCTCAGATCGGGATGTTGTGAGGATTAATTGAAAGGGAATAATAAGCTCTGATTTCCTTGGAGAGACAGCCAGTAAGCAGGGGATATTACTCCATCACCCGCCTGCTTAGAGATCATCCCCCACCACTGGCATGAAAGGAATGTGTGGGCACTCCCACCCTGTCTGCAATAATCCCAGCTCAATTAAGCTCTTTCCTAAAGCAGCCTTTTCCTGCAGGACAGTGGGGACCAGAACTAGGCTCACAGAAAGTGTATGGTCTCTAGAGGAAGAAAAAGTACAGATTTCGTGGATCTCCTCAGTGCTGGGGGGGTGGGGGTGGGGGTGCTTTCTCTGTGGAGAATTCTCTGACACTTCATTGAAACAGAGACAGGGAGCTTCCCTTCCATCAGAAGGCATTAGTCAGAAGAGAAAATATACCTTAAAGCTACCTTCTTTTTGTTGTTGTGTTGGTGTTTCTGTTTCATTTTTTGTTTGGTTGTTGTTGTTTTTGGAGGCAAGGTTTCTCTGTGTAGCTCTGGCTGTCCTGGAAGCTCTGTAGACCAAGCTGGCCTTGAACTCACAGAGATCTGCCCTCCCAAGTGCTGGAACTATTGCTTCACCAGAACTCGGGTAATGTTTTGTTTTTGAGATGAAGGTCTCATTACGTAGCTCAAAATTAGGATCCTCCAGCCTGACCTTCTGGAGTGCTAGGACCATAAGCCTGTGCTGCCACACCCAGAGTATCTTTTTAAAATGTAGACAAAGTATTTTACCTAACTTCTGATAGATTTAAAAATAAGAGAATCCCAAAGTTCTTAAAAAAAAAAACAAAACAAAAAAACAGCAGAGGCTAGGGGCCTTTGAGATGGTTCAGCATAGAGTCACATGACCTGAGTTTGATCAAGAACTTACAAGGAACTGACTCCTACAGATTGTCCTCTGACCATCGAATATGTTCAATGGTCATACACATGTATGAATACACACACACGCAAAAAGATAAATGTTTTTTTTAAAAAACAGAATAGGATATAGCTCAGTGGCAGAGAATGTGTGAAGGCCTAGATTCAATTCCTAGTACCCCCCCAAAAAATATTTATACATACACACACCATTAAAGTCACCACAATTCTAACATTGTAGAAGGCAGTAGGGGTGAAACATCTTGAAATCAAAGGTTGTTATGAACACTAGGCTAAGCCTGTTTACTATATCAATACACACTGCACCTGTGTGCATCTGGTACCTGCCGCTTCATCTTATATAACAAAGTATCTCAAGCCACAAGGAAAGCAAATCCTTTCAGAGCCACCACCTAATCAAAACAAAGTTGAACATTTTGCCAGATTTACTTCTGTTTGTTTTGACAGGATCTCCTGTAGCCCCGGCTGGCCTTGAATTGGCTATGCAGCCAGGGACTGCCTTGGACTCCTGATCCTCCTGCTTCTACCTCTCAAATGTTGGGATTACAGATATGTGTCACCACAAGAGAACCCATTTTCTGTTTTAAAAGGGATAAAGCAATTATAATTAAAGCCCCCTCCTCCCCATTAAACTTCTATTGGTTCATTTCTCCCTTCTTCCTCTAAAATAAACTTTTTAGAATTTAGTATTTATGTTTCATCCCCAAAATCTTCTTATATTCAATAGATTTCTGTGGTTCTACTAGGAACATAACATTGATTTGCATATTTCTCTCAGTGTTAAAGAACCTACTGCCTATGCCCTCCAGTTGCCCTTTCTGCTGTGTTACCAGGCTGTGTACAGGGGTGCACTTGTCTATAAGGGCTCCACCCAACACTAGTCACCCTCGTAGTCCCTGTTCAAGACTTAGAAGAAAGATCAAGAGTTCAAGGTCATCCTCCCACACAGAGTTTCAGGCAGGTCAAGAAGATGGATTGGTGGGTAAAGGGCCTTCCTTGAAAGCTCTTAGCACCCATGTAAAAGGCCAGGTCCATGCTTGTAACCCCAACTCTGGGGAGGTAGAAAACAGATGGGTCCCTAGGGCTCACTGGCTCCAGGTTCAGTCTCAAAAAAATGGTGAATAAGAAACAACAGTCAAGGTCAACCTCTAGTCTTCACATGTAAGTGCACACAAAAACACAAGTACATTCACCCACATACACACAAACATGCACACATACACACACCTGTTTGCACACTTACAGAATACACAGAGGGTTATGTAGGCTCTAGGCAATCACCACCCATCTCACTTGGGAGACTAGACATCTGTGGATTTTGTTAACTGTGATCCTCCAAACAGAAATCACTCCAAGATGTACCGAAGAGGGATGGTGGGGACTAAGAGATCAAGGGTGACACTCCTGCTCTTAATGATATTAACTTTAACATCTGCCACTGTGGCCCTGACAACCCACCAGTTACCAGGCATACAGGTGAGTTCACCTTCTGGAATTATTTATAAAACTGACATTAAGGGGCACTGGCCATGGCTTTTTTTTTTCCCCCTTGGGAGGCAGATAACAGGAATGTTGTAGAATAATCTTTTTGTACACTAGGAAGACTTGTCACTCGAATTGGTTTAATAAAAAGCTGAACGGTCAATAGCTAGACAGGATTTGGGGGGCAGAGAGGATACTGAGAAGGAGAAATGAGACAGACATGGCATAGACAAAATGGCATAGAGGTAAAAGCCATGTGGTAGAATGTAGATTAATTTTTAAAAAGGGGTTAATTTGTATTATAAGAGCTCGTTATGAACAAGCCTAAGCTATCAGTCAAGCTCTCATAGTTAATAAGACATCTCCATGTAGTTATTTGGGAGTTTGCAGGCAGGTCAGAAAAAGTCCGACTGTCAGACAGGAAGATCTCTATGAGTTCAGGCCAGCCTGATTCCTACAAAGTAAGACACTGTATACAAGCAAACAAACAAAAAATAAAACAACACAAAAGGATATGGTGGAGAAGACTCTCAACATAAACCTCTGGATTTTAGGTGTATGTATATCCATACTTGAAATACATACCACCCATACATGTACACACATATCATCACACAAAGAATCCTCTGAAAACACAGGTGGCTGCAACCATATTAGAAGACACTCAAGTAAAGAGCCATAAACACTCCCTCCCTTGATGCTGATGCTCCTCCTCTTTGCAAAATTAACTGTATGTAAGTAGCATTCTATATTGGCAGAGTATCAGCATGGAAAACCAAGTCACCAGGAGAATATAAACTGTCACTAGTTTTCAAACCTTTCTGTGCAGGTGGCAGAGCCATCTATACCAAAGTCTCTTCCATGCCTTTCTTGCCAGCTCTAAAGTCAATCCAAAGCTCAGAGGGCAAAGTAAAATCATCTTCAACACCATGTTTCATGAGTATGTATCTCAGACTACCCAAGTAGGAAGTTCTCCTAATTTCATTTGTTATCAACAATTTAATGACGTGTTCGTTCCATCAGCCTTGAGCGATCAGCAAACAACAGCCTGTTCATTTATCTACTCTGGTTTATTTGAGTCCTTGTAAATGTTCATGCCTGCAATAAAGAACTAACTGGGACTCTTTTTGTCTAGAGACTGTTTTACAAACTTTCTACAAATGGATCTCTTCCTTGATAGTCAAGGTCACCTACCTGCCTGCCTGCCTGGCTTGCCAAGGTCTCTCAGGAGCAAGTCTGCCTCCCTTGAATCACCTAAAAGTCTGCCTCTGAGGGTAAATGCATTTTTCAGCACTCATCCCAGTAACAAACGTGGCTCCGGGCTCTTACTAAACAAACAGATATTAGTTTCAGGGGCTGCAGTGCTAGCTCAGTTGATAAAGTCATGCAAGTATGAGGACCCAGTTCAGATCCCTTGCACCATATGAAGACAAGTACAATAGCATATGTATGTTATGATCCCAGAACTGGGAAGGCAGAGACAACAGCACCCCTAAGATTTGCTGGCCAGCCAGTCTAGGTGAATCTGTAAGCTCTAGGCAGTGAGAGATTCTGTCTCAAAAAATGAGGAGATGAACTGAGGAAACACACTGACTTTTGGCCTCTACACAAAAGTACACACACATGCATAGAAACCTGAACATATATATGCACACATCAACATGAACATGTACATTTATCACATATGCAACACAAAATGCCAGGCAGGCTTGCTGGTGTGGTGTCTATTTGTGATCCAAATAATGGGAAAGTGGAGATGGCAGATCCCTGAGGATTGCTGCTTTGGCAGCACAGCCTACTTGGTGAGTTCTAGACCAGTGAGGCCCTGTCTTAAAAAATAAGGTAGACAGCACTGGAGAAATGACATTTAAGGTTGATCTCTGACCTCTACGTGTATCCATACACATAGCATGTTGTACACTTGTATACAGTCACATAGCACACACATACATACGTATTAGCTTCATGAATAGAAAAATGAGCCACCCATCAGGGCTGTTGGAACAGCACATCTCTCATGTGCACATGTTTCTGCATGCATGAACATCATAAGAAGAGACTACATGCACACCCGTTAGTGGGAGCTGGCTGCCTCTTGCTGCCAGGCACATGATTTGACTGCTATGCACCAAGGGCCTTGTTTTTTATCATCTGCAAATAATACACTAACCTACAGAAGATTACCAATGCACATTTAACAGGACCAAAGAAACAATTAGTTCTGCAAAGTAAAATTGTTAATGGGACAGCCAAGCCATTCCAGGGTGAAAAATGAAGCATCAACTTGGCTAATCTGCATGAGCATCAGGACCTCCATGGGGGCCAGAAAAGTGCTCTGTAAAGGTCATGTGTGTAAACACGTTCTGTAGAGAATGAAAACAGTTGTTCTGGGCTATCAGACAAATAGAATCTCCACTGTATGGCAAGAGCAACTGCCATGGGCATCTGCAGTCAACACAACAGCCTTTGTACACCTGGCCTCTCACTGAGGACTCTGGAAGGGTGGAGGTCAGCCAATCAGAAAGATCTAGGTCCCAGACACCTATTGCATCTTACACAGTAAAGGCCACAGGCAAAGCCTCTGGGGGTTTTGGTTGCTTCCTGATAAACTAAGAGGATTGGTCCAAGTTTGCTAATTCCACAAAAAAAAAAAAAAAAAAAAATAGAAAATTCACATCTACAGTACAATGTAGGAACTCCTATCATTCTTGGTTTGTTTTGTTTTGCCTTGCTTTTTTAAGCATTAATTAAGGTGTAGAACTGGGTAGAGATCAGAAGTAGATTGCCTGCCTAGCCTGTTCAGGGCCTGGAGTTCTAAGGAAGGGAAGAAAGGAGAAGGGGGAGGAAGGAAGAAGGGGAAGAGGATCATGATGGAGGAAGGAAAGAAAGGAAAGAAGGATTAAGGTAGCTCACAAAATACATCCCTCATCTAGAAGTACTCTACTGAAACACAATGTCTAAATAAGTATTAGAAGTTTTGAGTAGAGACAGCAAGGGCATGAATGGGAGAGGTTAGAGGGAAAAACTGGAAAGGGGAAAATGATGACATATTATAATTTCAAAAATAAATTATAATTTATTTTTAAATATTTTTTAAAATAATTTATTTTTATTTTATGTGCACTGGTCTTTTGCCTGTAGGTACATCTGTGTGAGGGTGTTAAAAGTCCTGTAACTGGAATTACAGACAGGTGTGTGTGAGCTGCCATGTGGGTGTTGGGAACTGAACCCGAGTCTGAGCAACCAGCGCTCTCAACCACTGAGCCATCTCTCCAGCCCCCATAATTTTTTTAACATAGAGATGGTTCATAGGTTAAGAGAATTTACTGCTCTTGCAGACTAGAGATCAGTTCCTAGCACCTACACAGCAGCTCACAATCACCTGTAACACCAATTCCAGGAAATTAATTCAGTGCTGGCTTTAGACCTCTGAGGGTACCAGGCACACACATGGCACACTTACATATATGCAGGCAAACATTGAAACATCCAAAAGTAAATCTTAATAAATAAATAATAGCCACCATTGTCAACCTTAGCTACATGAGAGTCTGTTTCAAAACCAAACAACTATCACCAATGACACCAGGAGACTGAGACAGGAGGGTTACTCAAGGACAACCTGAGCTAAAGAGTAAGGTCTTGTCTGGAGGAGAAGGAGGAAAAACAAGATAGGATTGATGAAAATATCAAATTTACAGGAAAAAGGATATTTGAATACTGACTAGCTAGGTGATGGAAAATTAGGGGTGATAATGATAGTGTGGTTGTTTTCATTATTTTTAACATCCTGTTTTGGAGCTATACAATGAACATATACAGCCAAATAAGATCTAATGATAGCAGGATTAATTAAGCCAACTTGAGGATAAGAAAGTTTGACTAGAATAAGGCGACTCTTCATGAGTGAATAAATAATGAAGCTGGTAGTGAGCACATAAGAACTTATTACACTCTGCTGCTCAGGTGTGTATTTAAAAAACTCTCATAATTAGAAATATAAGATAAGGTGCTGGTGTAGGAGGCCCTTCTGTATTTGTGCTGCTTTTATTGGTTGAATAAAGAAACTGCCTTGGCCTTTTGATAGGGTAGCAGCTTAGGTAGGCAGGGAGACAGAATGGAATGCTGGGAGGAAGAAGGGCAGAGTCAAGACGCCATGAATCTCTGGCCTGAGACAGACATAGGTTAGAATCTTGCCGGTAAGCCAGTCACGTGGTGATACACAGATTTAATAGAAATGGGTTAAACTAATATGGGAGAGTTAACCAATAAGAGGCTAGAAATAATGGGCCAGACAGTATTTTAATTAATACAATTTCTGTGTGGTTATTTCGGGGGTTAAGCTAGCCGGGCGGCCGGATGCAGCCTGTGCCTCATACAACAAGGTGCTAGGGTATAGCTCTGTGGTAAAACCCTTGCCTAGCATGTACAAATCTTCCATCACCAGCTCAAAAAAAGAGTTAGAAATAAAGCAAAATTACTGTTGTGAAAAAATAAACCAGAAGAGAGAAAGATCTGGATCCATGCTGTCCAAACGTAACACGCTTTTACTCCTTTGGCGCGCTAAACTTCGGGTGTGAAAGAAACCTCTAGACACACATGGAGGGCTTACAATCGTAGGGAAATCTACATGGTGCCCCTGCCTTCAGCCTGGTGACAGACTGGCTTCAAGCAATATGCAAGTGGTGTATCACACCAGGATTAGACCCGGTCTCCCGTGTAAACCAGGTCACTCAAGTACTCAAGCAAAGGAAAGCCCAACCGGTCGAAGGAGTTGTTCTGAGGTTAGGAGGCTGTGTTCTGCCTTCTCCATCACCTTCTGGACTTGTGTCAGGCCTGGACCTGAGTGGATAGCACTGCTTGGGCAGGATGCCCAGCTGAAGGGCAATTGGTAGTTGAAAGGGCAGGCAGATGATTCCACCCACAGCCTGGTCTCAAGAGCACTTAACAGAACATATGCTTCATCTATAGCAGGGCTCGATTTATCTGTAACCCTTCTAGAAACTGGGGCTGGGGAGATAGCTCAGTGTGAGCTTGAGGACCTAAGTCTGATTGCCCAGAACCCACATTAAAGGGGGAAAAAGGTAGCATGTGTTTGTAATCTCAGAACTAGTAAGATAGAGACAGAAGGATCATGGGGGCTCACTGGCCAGCTAGTATCACTGAATCAATGTGTGCCATGAAAAGTAGCCAGATGTAGAAAAGCATGCCTTTAATCCCAGCATTCAAGAGGCAATGGCAGGCAAATCTCTGCATAGTGAATTCCAGGCTAGTCAAGGATACATAGTGAGAGTCTGTCTCAAAAAAAAGGGCCGGGGGGAGACCCTGTCTACAAAAAACAAAGTAGAGAGTAACTATGGAAGATACCTAACATTGACCTATGGCCTCCCACACATGGGAATATCCACATGCACACACGCACACACTCACGCATGCACCACATGCACAGAATTTAAGCAGTGAAAGCAAGGGTTATCCTGATTGTTCCCATCATATAGCCCAAACCCAAGAAAGTTGGCTAGCATGTGGTCAAGAGCGCCACAGATGTCTTAGAAATTCCTGATTATATGAACAGCTAATATGAATCCAGAGTTAGAGGAAATGTCTCAAGGAAATGAATCACACTGGTAACGGTGATTACTGCTCTGGTGATTGACACAAGCCACCAGCCAGTCCAGGCATGTGAAAAACTCTCTCATGCTTTAAGACCTAGCAGGATAACTGCCAGCAAAGTAGGACTGGTGTGGACTTGCTTTTCACCCCGTCCCACTTCACCTCTGCTTCTACAACAAGAGTCCCCAGCCTTCTACTTAACCTAGCCAGGCTGAAGTCAAGGCCATGGGCAACAATGTTCTACCCTGCCAGGTAGGAGACCTTGGAGACACAGCTACCACCAAGAACCAGCTGAGAGTATGCCTACAGTTCAGTTCCAGAAGTTTGGGGTGGCAATGGGTTGCAAATATAACACCTGTTATTGGCTCTTCACAGCTAGGCTGCTAAATGTGGAAAGAGGTCTTCCCCTCACGGATTCTGTTCCTCAGAAGCAACTTTTATGCAGTATTGTTTCAGATAATCAGCATGAGCCACAAAAATACCACAGTGGGGCCAAAGAAACCAGGAGCATATGTTTAATAACCAAGGTGGCAAACTAGGGGTGTGGCTCAGTTAGCAAAATGCTTGCCTAACAGATACAAAGCCCTGGATTCTATCCCCAGCGCCTCTTAAACTGGGTATGAGAGTACATGACTGTAATTCCAGCACTGGGGAGGTGGAGGCAGGAAGATCAAAAGCTAGAGAGTATCTTTAGACAGCCTGGGCTACATGAGAACTTGTCCCTAAAACAAATAAGGAAGGTGGTAACTTTTAAAGAAAAACAGCCCAAGTCTCACCCAGCAGGGATGCAGACACCATCACGTGCCTACTCTCTGCATGAGGCCAGCTGACTATGTCCAGATACCATCAGTCAGAACCTCATTCAGTCTAAGACACAAGATACCCAGGATCAAGAGTCCTTGCAATTCCCCAGGCTATCAGAGAATGAAACTGAGAACTGAGTGTCTCTCTCTTTTCTCTCTCTCTCTCTCTCTCTCTCTCTCTCTCTCTCTCTCTTCCCTCTCCTTTTCCCTCTCCCTCTCCTCCCTCTCTCTCTCTCAGACAGGGTCTCCTTACATAGCCCTTGCTATCCTAGAACTCACTATGTATACCAGACTGGCCTCAGACTTATAGAGAGCTGCTTGTCTCTACAGCTTACCTACTGGGAGTGTAAAGGCCTGTGCCACAACACCTGGCCTAACAATGCTGTTTTCAGAGAGACATTACCTAACGATACATACTGAGGGTTACGACTATGGCTCAGTGGTGGAGTAGTATCTACTGTCTACAAGAAACTTATTCCATCCCCATCACAAAAGCAACAAGAAGACACATATTTAAATATTTATGGATACTGTGAGGCCATTTTCAAAATCCAGGGTTGGAGATAGAAATGTGGCTAGACTGGCATGAGCTGATAAAGTTGGGGGAACAGCACTGGGATTCACTGTTCTAATCTTGCATGTTTAAAATTTTTCCAAGGAAATTTTTTTCTAAATTATCTTCTAAAATACTGATGGCAATGCTGTCTGCCTTCAGGAGAGTCTTTCTTACTCGTTTAGTCTAGGCCTTCACAAAAAGGTGGAGAGGGGTTTGGTAACACATGCCTGTAATCTAAGCACTGGGGAAGCAGAGACAGGAATATCTCCCCAAGTTCAGAGCCACCTTGACCTAGATACTGAGTTCCAGACCAGCAAGGGCTACACAGTGACACCCTGTCAAAGACCAAAATAAATACATATAAATAAGTAAAAAGGAAAAAAGAAGACAGGGAAGGAAAGAGAAGAAAGAACAACCTCTTGCTCCTATGTTAGACACTGTCCATAAAACATAGGACTGGGAAAAAGGCAAAGAAAGACATATCTGAGGCTCAGTGCAAAGAGTTCATTCAACAAGTTATCAAGTGAGCAGAGAAAACAAGCCGTGTCAGTATGAGACCATTAAATCAGCCTTCTGGCAGAAACTGCGATTTCCAAACGTTCTGATGACAGCTAGATCAAACCCGCCAATATCTGACAGTAATAAATACAGTTATTTGGGGGAAAAAAAAAAGGAGTGACCTTCCAGTCCACTGAAATATGCCAAATAAGGCGAGCTGCAAGCAGGAGGAAATGGAAAAGAACAGCTAATATTTGGCAAGCTTCCCTTATGATCAACAAATTAAAATGTTAAGGAAGCAATTTGTTGAGAAAAGATATTTTTAAAAGAAGCTGAATCATTCAGGTTTGGCCCCGGATATGGTCAATTGGTGATTTTAAGTCTTATTTTTTTAAGTTAATGTTTACAGCCTCCAGAAATGGCATTTAAGACATGGTGTAGTTAATCATAAACCTGTCTTCCTGCCATCTCAGGTGGTGAGGTGGGTGAAGGGAAGGCCGCCTGCAGCCTTCCCAGTCAGCTTGCAGTTCTGGCTCTCCGGGCAGCAAGAGTTAAAGGAAAACACAGCCCACAGTAGGAGTCCACTCTACTTCAATCATCAGTCATCTATCTAACCTGGTTTGAAAGGCTCAGAAATGCTGAATCTCACTTGCACAAAGTCCAAGTTCAGTGATAGGATAATCAGGATATGTGGGCCGGAGATCATTCTCCTGATTAAAAAGCCATTCCCAGGACTGGTGTGGTGGGACATGCCTACAATCCCAGCAAGAGGCAGAGGCAAGGCTGAGTTTGAACCCAGTCTGGGCTACATAGTAAGAGCCTTTTTTTTTTAAAGGGGTGGGTAGAAGGGTATCAGAGATTAAGAGCACTAGCTGGTCTTCCAGGAACCAAGTCAATTCCCAGAAATCACACAACTGTTCACAACAGTCTGTAGCTTCAGTTCCAGAAGATCTAATGCCTTCTTCTGACTTCTATAGGCACTAGGCATACATGTACTATGCAGACATATGTGCAGGTAAAATACCTATACATGAGCTGAGCATGATGGCACTTGCCACTAATTCCTGGTCTTGGGAAGGAAAGGCAAGTGGGCTAGCCTCGTCTACATAGTGAGCTCCAGGTCAGCTCCAAGTCTACATTGTGAGACCTTGACCAAAAATAAATAAATAATAAAAATGGAAATAAATAAATTAAAGCTGAGAAAACGGCTAGTTTTGCAAGCATGAGGACCTGAGATCAAATCCCTGATAGGGAGCCTCCTTCAGCCAATGACCTTTGAGAAGTTGGACCAGGTTGACGTGGCTTTGAGTACCAAAAACGTGAGCACCCACTCGCACGCACGTGCTCTCTCTCTCTCACCTGGATGCTGAAAATATTATCTCCCTTCTCAGGTCTTCAATGGGGTTGAAGACTAGAGAGTCATAGTTACTTTCCTCTTATGACTTAGCCAAGCCATTTCTAAAACAAGACTTAGACTCCTTAAGATAAAAATAATTATTAAAACACTTAGCCTATGTTTCTTCCTTAATATTGTTTATGCTGGTTGTAATTCTAATTTTTATACTTGATATCTGTTCTTATTGTTTATAGTTATGTATTTGGTTTGGAACTCTCTTATTCAGACAAAAGGGGAAGGTGATGGGGAACCTCCTTCAGCCAATGGCCTTTGAGAGGTTAGGCCAGATAGGGCATGGCCTTGGGAACCAAAAAGGTGCACGCTTGCACACCCATTCTCTCTGTCTCTCTCTCTCTCTGTCTCTCTCTGTCTCTCTCTCTCTCTCTCTCTCTCTCACTTTGATGCTGGATTCAGTTCCCGTTCCCTGTTTGTTCAGGACTGTGTCCCCCCTAAAATAAAGAACCCCTTTATTATACTCAATTCTGAGTCAGTGTGGGACTATTTTATTTGTGTTCACTTACAGATCCCCAGCTCTCACATAAAATTGGGCAAGGCAGCGAATGCCTATAATTCCAGAGCTCAAGGGACAGAATAGAGCTATGATACTAGCCACTAATCAGAAAGTGCCAAGTTCAGAAAGAGACCCTGTTTGAAAACAATAAGGTAGTGATCAAGAAAGATACTGGATTCTGAGTCCTCCTCATACATGCATACCCATACATGTACACATGTATGTAAATATGCATGAACAGGTATGCAGACATGCAGCACACATATACAAGCAAACAAAAATGTCACTCTCATTCTAAACACCAAAGTGTATCCTTGCCAAGGCTATGCTGTTTATGCCAAGTATGTACCTACTTACCTTGGTGCTGAGAACAAAGTCCTGATTTGAGGGGTAGGGTGGGGATGAGGGGCTAGCGGGTACCATGTATTAAGGGAGGAATGGGAAAAGAGGAAGGTTTTATAAATGCTAGGACATGTGATAAGACATTAAAGAAGAGAAAGAAAAGGAGAGAAAGGAGCCAGAAGGGGTGCAGATCTTAAAAGAGAGGATCTAAGTGGAGACCTGAGAAAAGAAAAGACAACCAGCACACACAGAAGTTACCATCTCACTCAGAGTACCACCACTGCCCTGGAAAGCAGACAACAAAATGCCTGTGGCCACTTACTTGTGATTGGCTGCACCAGCTTTACTCCTCAAGAAACACAGGCACTGCATTTCTCAGGCAGGCTCTCTGTGCTTTGTGATTGCCCCTCCTCAGTAACAGCTGAAATAGTGGTCTCTCCCATGAGCAAATGCAGGGGCATCACCTGTTGTCCATCTAAGGTCTTCAATGCATGCTGTGATTTGGTCTTAGACTCACACAGTGCGATGGTTTCAGGGCCATCCAGAATGTACCCCTTGGTGGCTCTAATGTGAGCTTTTAGTTCCTTCAAAAACTGCTGTCACACAGTGGCCACCTGCCCATGGAAGACAACTGGGTATGAAGGGGTCATGTTCTCCAAAGACAACAACAGGAACCAACAAATTCAACTGCATTTCAGCCCTGGTAAAAAGTAAGGAAGGCCCTGTGTGGTTCCCAGTCCCTGCTAGAGATTGGTACTTTATTAACAGGCCCAGGAGAGTCACAGCTGCTACCTTGAGTGCCAAAATTGGGCCACTCTCAGAGAAAGAGGTCCACAGTGAATCTTGCAAGGACTTAGTGAATTTACTTCCTGTTGGTTTGCATTAGTCTGTTCTCATCTTACTAGCTGAGCTACTGTCTGTACACAGCTGTGAGTGCAAGAGGCAGGGCACCCAAATCACATAAGAAGTGGTGGAGCCAGTAAGTGGAACAGGAATGCACAGTCTACTTACTAGACGGGTTTGCTAATGTTTTGAGCATAGGCAGCACCAGCTCTGACAGTCACATAACATGTTCCCCAGCTTCAGTGTCCTATTAAGTAAGAATGATAAACTGGAGGCATGGTTCAGTGTAGAGCACCTACATAGAATGCCCCAGTGAGGGCCTGGAGGTGTCACTAAGTGGTCGAGCACCTGCCTAGAACCCCCCAGTGAGGAGACAGAAATGTGGCTCAGTGACAGAGTTTTTGCCTAGCATTCACAGGCTCTGGGTTTCATTATCATCATCACACACAAAAAGAACAAAAACAAAAAAGAAAGAAGTATTTTAAACGAAATAAGTAAAGTTGATTTCCACAAACCACCAGGAGGAAGCCATAAGAAAAGGAAGGACCCTCTTTGCATTTATGCAAAACAATAAGACTAAGTCACTCAGCTAAATTCACTCATTTGGAAGTGACAACCTCACCCCTGTCAGACAAATTCTGTCCTTCCCCCCATGCCTAATTTATGGAAAGATAATTAATCCAAGTTGTCGTCTGGGGTACAATGGGGAAAGGGTCTCACTCTGTAACCTAGAATCCTCAATCCCCCAACTGGGGATTCCAGTCTCAAAGGTTAAACTCCATCCTCTGGCTCTGCCTGATCCAAACCTCCCTGTGCTGATGTCAGAGGCAAGCCACCCTCATTTTTCATGCCAGCCCCCATCATTCCCCATTATGGAAGAGCAATGAAAAGTCTTTCTGTGCGGAAACGTCTATTTGAAGTTGAAAAATCCACGAAAGCATGCATTAGTTCCTGAAGACAAAAATAAAAGTGATTCCCCTTTTACTTCTATAGAATTCCAAAAAGATGGCCATTTTATAAAATGCTGTGTCTCTAAAAGAAGCAAGGCCTTGTGAAGTGTCTTAGTTAGGGTTTCTATTGCTGCAACAAAACACCGTGACCAAAAAGCAAGGGGGAGGAAAGGGCTTATTAGGCTCACACTTCAGCACTGCTGTTCATCCCTGAAGGAAGTCAGGACAGGAACTCAAATAGGGGAGGAACCTGGAGGCAGGAGCTGAGGCAGAGGCCATGGAAGAGTGCTGCTTACTGGCTTGTTTCCTGTGGCTTGCTCAATCCACCTTCTTATAGAACCGAGGACCAGCAGCCCAGGGATGGCATTGCCCACCAGAGGCTGAGCCCTCCCCTGTGGATCACTAAATGAGAAAACGCCTTACAGCTGGATCTCACTGAGTCATTTCCTCAACTGAGGCTCCTTCCTCTGCTGACTCTAGCTTGTGTCAAACTGACACGAAATCAGTCAGTCCATGGGGTAAATGGGCTCCAGTCAGGCACAACCCACATTCAGATAAAGCAGTCACCTGACAGAGGTAGAAAACCAGGTTTAGGTGAGTAAATTCTAGGTTGAAACATACAGGGCAGGATTACTACAAAAGATCATTACAGAAGACAAAACCTGGGCACAGGGCTGACAGGGACAGCTCAGTTGGTACAGTGTTTGCTGGGCAAGCATAAAAACCTGAGTGCCAGCCGGGCAGTGGTGGCGCACGCCTTTAATCCCAGCACTCAGGAGGCAGAGGCAGGTGGATCTCTGTGAGTTCGAGACCAGCCTGGTCTACAAGAGCTAGTTCCAGGTCAGGCTCCAAAGCCACAGAGAAACCCTGTCTCGAAAAACCAAAAAAAAAAAAAAAAAAAAAAAAAAAAAAAAAACACCTGAGTGCCATCCTTTGAACCCACATAAAAAGCCAGCAGCACCTGTAACATCAGCACAAAGGTATGGGGAATGAAACAGTGGCTTGCTGGCCAGCCAATCTGGACAAATTGATGAACTCGATGTTCAGTAAGAGATCTTGTCTCAGAAAAAAAAAATATAATCAATAACAATAATAGTGTGGAGAAGTAATCAAGAAAGACATCCAATATCAGCCTCTGATCTTCATGTGCATGTACTTACATACATGTATGCATGCACACACTCCAGGCAGGGGCTCAGAGACCTGAATCCATCAACTGTATGATCCAAAGCACTTCATCCAAACAGAAGCAGACTCTCAGCTGAGCAGGGCTTCAGAGACTGAAAATTATGGGAGTAAGGGTGCTCTGGAGAAAGGACAGAGAAGTTGAGGTCACGTTTAGGAGACTCTGTAAGACCTGCAT
The DNA here is from genome assembly GCF_018167655.1 of Microtus oregoni. Taxonomy (NCBI): domain Eukaryota; kingdom Metazoa; phylum Chordata; class Mammalia; order Rodentia; family Cricetidae; genus Microtus; species Microtus oregoni. The sequence goes on along the minus strand of NW_024543062.1, from coordinate 7,417,261 downwards.
GTGGCGAAGTGTGGAAGGGGCAGCAAGCAATAGAACAGCAGAAGAACTTGAAGGGGTCAGAGAGGCTGAGGCTGAAGGAAGTACAGCAGAACTTGAACATCAAGAAGGCAGCTTCTGCTTAAGGATGCTCAGAGACCCTGAGTGAAAAGCAAAGTCTGAAGCACCTGTGGGAGTCTACAGGTAGCCTCAGTATGTATAAGGTGGTGGTACAATGGCACAAGCCATCAGTGTGAGCATCAGAATCAGAGGTCCAGATGATCTTAGCCTAAAGGGAAGTATTGAAAGTCATTACCCTGGGGAGGAAGCCCTTCCTCCTGGGCTGAAGGAAACAGATTGGCTGCTGCCTGTCCTCACTGGAAGTCTATAACCTGAAAGTCTCTCTGCTATAAAAATAAAATTCATCCTCTGGTCATTGTCCTAGGAAAACCACCTCACTTTTCACACCCACCAGACTTCGAGACAGAATATTCCAAGCCCTGAGTTCACACCAGAAACATGAGGGTTGTAGATACAGTTCTGTTGGTAGCGTACTTAGGTAGCATACATAAAGCTCTGGGTCCAATCTCCTGTACCGAACAAACTGGACATGGAAGTCCCATCACTTGGGAAGTGGAAGCAGGGGAATGTGAAGTTCTAAGTTGTTGTCCTGAACTATAACAAACACAGAGTTCAAAGCCACCCAGGGATATGAAACTGGAGAGATGGCTCAGCGGTTAAGAGCACATACCACTCTTGTGGATACCTAAGTTCAAATCCTAACACCCACGTCAGGCAGCTCACAACCACCTGTAACTCTAGCTCCAGGGAAATCTGATGTCTTTGGCTCCCACAGGCATGTACCCACACACACAATAATAATAGTAAACCTTAAAATATATTTTTAAAATTCTTCCTACTATAAGAGGGTTTAAGGCTAAGTTGGAAAACATACACAAAGGAAATATTTATAGATAACTTTTATTTTAAAATGAAATACAAAAAGTTGGATATTGAAGCTGGGAAAGAGACTGGTGGGAAGTTTCTGTTCCTTGAGCATTTCCAGCTGTGATGACTATAGGGACCACATGGGAAAGTATTAATTCTGCCTTCTGTTTGGCTGTAAGGTCTCTCTCATCTGGAACCAACTTTCTCTCATCTATACCTCGGTGAACTTCACTTGGGCTACAAATGACAGGCTCGAGGCCACAGACCTCCAGTGAAACTACCTGGGATTGCTGGGCCAAAAGTCCAGTCAGGAAGCCCAGGTACACCCTAGCACCCAAACTTGTACTATAGGGAACTGCTGAGCCCATTCTGGGGAAGAACTGAGTTCTTTCCCCCTGAAAGCAGCACACTGAACTTTCTCGTTTGGCTTCTGAAATCCTCCCTGATCCAAAGTCTGTACAAGTATTTGCCATTTCCTCCAGTTTCCTGATCAACATGTGTTTCAGATGAATTCTCTGTGCTGCAATCAGCCAGGACGCCATTCTGTTTAAAATTACATGGCACTAAGGCTGGGGAGATAGACCAGTTGGAAAAGTGCCGGCTGAAAAAGCCTAAGGACCTGGGTTTAAAGCTCAGGACCTATGTCAAGAGAAGGTGGGCACAGTAGGACATGCCTGTATTTCCAACTAATTCCAATGATGGGGAGAGGGAGAATAGAAAATACCTAGGGTTTGCTGGCTGGCCAGTCTAGCTGAATTGGTGAGCTCCAGGCTCAGTGAGAGATCCTGTCTCAAAATATAAGGTGGAGAGAGACAGAGGAAGACACCCAACACCGACCTCTGGGCTACACACACACACACACACACACACACACACACACACACACACAGAGGGGCGGGGGATGGTGATTGATTGAGGAAAACACCCTGTTGACCTCTGGCTGCCACACACAGGCACACACATACACATAAACCATGACACAGGAGGAAAACCTGTCCCCTCTCCTAGAGCCTCTGGGAAAATGATTAGAAACGATTAGTTAACTACAGAACAGCCCAAACTTGCTACCAAATAAAAAACATCTATTTGGAAAACAACACTCAGAGTAGAATAAGCAAATCACACGTCCCTAGAGCAGTTCTGTGACCCTGGCTGTCAGACACCAGGAGAAAGTCAACCTTGAGCTCATTAAGACGGTTTGGGGAAGTACCCTGCAGGTATCATGATAGCCTACATACTCCTTGGTCAACTCCTTGCTCGTGCAGAACTACTGACAATTGATCTTATCTCTCCATTGAAGCACTTCCATAAATGGAAGTCTTGCTCCACACAAAAGAGACAAACTCCAAGCTAAATCCAATCTTCACAAAGGTCTAGATCAAGTAAATAAGAATGATTACAAGTCCGAAGCTACAGTAAGAACCAAGATTCCTGTTTAAGGACATCTTTCACCATTCAAATCCAAGAACACATCCGCTTTGAAAATCCCTCTTTGGGGAAGGAAGAGCTCTCCTCCAAATATTTAAAGCCACAAGGTGCTGCTGCTAGGTGACTCACACTGACTTGCTCACTGAGCCAAGGAGGTGGAAGCAGCTCACACTCAGGAAGCTGGCTTAGACCTTTCAGGTACACTCTGGCAGGTTGGAAGCATAGCTCAATTGGTAGAGTAATGCTTGGGAACACAGAAAGCACCTCAGATTTTGTCATCATATCTCTTCTATTCTTGCTGAGGTTATTGTTTTGTTGAGATAAAGCCTTACCAAGGTCTAGCCTACACTAGCTTCAAATTTACCATCCTCCTGCCTTAGCCTGAGTGCTGGTAATACAAGCCTGTGTCACTGTCCCAAACCACTGACACTATTCTTTCTTAGCATAAGATCCCTCTCCTGGCAAGTTGCAATGCCATAGCATTTTTTCACTGTGATGGGTACTTCAGGCACTGCCCTGAGTCTTGCTGAATCCTCAAAGTCAGTAGTTTGAACACCACTGTTTTAGAGGGGGCAGGTAACTCAGTGGGCAGACAGATGAGAAACAAAGACTCTAATCCTAGGTTGGTAGAGTGTTTGCCTACCATACAGGAAGCCCTCGGTTCGATCCCCATCACCATATAAACTGAACATAATAGCATAGTTCTAGTACTCAGAAGCAGAAGGATCAAGAGTTCAAGATCATCTTCAGCTACATACTGAACTTGAGATCAGCCTGCGATACATAAGAACCGGCTTTTTAAAAAAATGGCCAGGCGGCGATGCATGCCTTTAATACCAGCAGCACTCAGGAGGCAGAGACAGGTGGATCTCTGAGTTTGAGGTCAGCCTGGTCAACAGAGTGAGTTCCTGAATAGTCCAGGCTACACAGAGAACCCTGAGGAAGGAAGGAAGGAAGGAAGGAAGGAAGGAAGGAAGGAAGGAAGGAAGGAAGGGATTCCTCCATAGCAGGAGCTCCATATACCACCAGTCAGGCTGGAAGGAGAACGGCTGATGGGCCCTGGGCAGGCCTGAGGGCAAGCCCTTTTGAAAACTACATGTTCCCAATCACTAGAACAGTAAACTTAGCACTATTCAGACAATCGTAGGAGGAGGAGTTCCTCTGAAATCACTTTCCAAACAAGTATTTGTCTTTGGTGTTGGCCTGGCCTTGACCTTACTTCAGCCCTAGTGAGGTCAAGAGTAGAACCACAAGACACCTAGCACTAACCAAGAAACACTAACACACAGGATAAAAAACTTCACTGACCTCCTACAACCAAGAGCCTGCATGTGGAGGAGCTGCCTGCAGAGCAGCCAAGCCTGGCCTGGCATACTTTGGAGCTGTCTTGTCTTCCTGCAGCCAAGTAGATGATTTGATCCTAACGGCTACTAACCTGGTGCTGCCCTAATATCTCCCTGCCATGCTTCCAGTTCCCTGTTGCCATGTATTAGTGCCTTGGGAAGCAGAGCCTGAAAAAGAACTGCACATAGAGTAAAAGAGCTGGTTTAAACAGGCCTGGGAGACAGCCTGAGAACCTCCCTCGAGGCACTCAGGCCACTCCCTATAGCTCAACCTTCCACTCTGGATCAACTTACAAGATAAGGGAGGAGCCACTCTACTGAATACTGCCAACAATCCCTGGTAAAGGATCTAGTCCAGGGCTTATCAAACTCTAGTGTATACAGGAATCATCTGCTAATCTCATTTAAAAAAAAAAAGTAAAATGTGACTCAGTGGGTCGGGTAGGGCTCCAGAGTCTGAATTTTTAACAATCTCCCAACTCATATTGCTAGTTTACAGACTACTCTGGTAGCAGAAGTCTAGATTAAGACAGTGCCATCCAAAGAATTGCAACATAGTTGGGAGCTGAAGAGATGGCCCACTGGTTAAGAGCACATACTGCTCTTCCTAGCATACACATTAGGCTGCTTACAACTGCCTGTGACTACAGCTCCAGAGAATCTAATGCCTTTGGTCTTCACGGGCACCTGCACTTACATGCACATACAGACAGATACACATGCACATAATTCAAAATTAAGGAAATCTTAAAAAATTAAGAGAAACACAATATGGCCAGAGATGTCATCTTCAATGTTCTGGCAGTCAGCCTCAAGGTCAATCTAGTTACCCACTTTTATTCCCTCTCCACTTTGACCACCAGGCCATGAGTCAGAGGGAGCAGGTCTCAGCCAAGAGGGAATTCTGGCTGTACTTAGTATTACCTTTAGATAAGAACAGATCATGGGCTAGGGATATAGCTCAGTTGGTAGAGCACTTACCTAGCTGGCATCAAATTCTAGGTTCCCTCCCAAGTACTGCAGAAACCAGGATGATACCCACATCTAGGCTAGATAGGCTACATGAGACTGCCTCAAAAAGAAAGGAAAAAAAGAAAATTTAAACATAAACACACAAGAGATATTATTGGTCCCACTCTTACTTGGACTTTCTGAGGCCAGGAAATTGTGGCACTGCTTGCCATGGACTGCTTTTCTGGGTGGTACCACTATTCTAGAAAAGCAACTGGATATATACAAATACATATATATATATATATATATATATACTTTAATATAGTTATTTAATATGTATGTATATTAAATCAAATAATATATTTTATAATTTAATATATTTACATAAGGGGTAAATATAAAGGCTATTTATTAATATCCTTTAATTTATTTAATATAAATATTTAATTGTCTAGCAAAAAGAGATCCTAGTAAGTTTTAGGACCTAACAGTAAACCCAGGCCACAGGAACAAATAAAAGAATAAAAATCAGCTCTATTCCACCAGGAAAAGGGAGGCAGTAGATACATCAGTAGTAGAATGAATGAATCTTAATAATGCCAAAAATAATCTAAATTCTGAATTTCAGAATAAAACAGGCTGTGTACTGTTAAAATCCAAGATGGGAAAATTCAACTCTAATATCCTTACAAGAAAAGACCAAAAAGGAATGGTAAACAGGAGTCGCAGAATAAAAGATCAGAGGTCCTAACATAACTGCAGTGACACAAATGTGCACCAGTTTAAATGCACTAAGCAAAGAACCTTAAGCTAGGTGTGACTAAAACCGGGAACTTTTTTTTTTTTTTTTTTTTTTTTTTTTTGGTTTTTCGAGACAGGGTTTCTCTGTGGCTTTGGAACCTGTCCTGGAACTAGCTCTGTAGGCCAGGCTGGTCTCGAACTCACAGAGATCCGCCAGCCTCTGCCTCCCGAGTGCTGGGATTAAAGGCGTGCTCCACCATCGCCCAGCTAAAACCAGGAACTTTTTATCTGCAACAGGAACATTCAAAGTCAAAGCACACTGAAGGACTGAAAGCATGGAAGAGAATAGGTCGGAAGAGAAAAAAAAAAGAAGAAGAAGGTAATTCTAACATTAAACCAAATAGACTTGACAATGAAATTTCAAAGATGGAGTCACTCACACCAGAAACAGAAACAATAAGTAACACAAAAAGGATTCCAATCCTAAGTACTATCATAACATAATATTATGGGGCCAGTGAGACAGCTCAGTAGATGAAAGTGTCAATGCAAAGCCTGATAACCTGAGTTTGAAGCCTGAAACGCACAGTAGAAAAGAGAGAACTGGCCAGGAAGTGGTGCACGCCTTTAAACCCAGCACTGCAGAGGCAGAGTCAGGAGAATCTCTGTGAGTTTAAGGCCAGCCTGGTCTACAAAGTCAGTTCCAGGACAGCCAGGGCTGTTACATAGAGAAGCTGTCTTGAAAAACAAAAAAAAAAAACAAAAAACGGAAAGAATTGACTACCATAAATTGTTCTCTAACCTACACACGTATGCATGTCACTCAAAGTATGACACAGTGTGTGCACACACCAGCACACACATACACAGTAAAGTTTAAACTATGTGTCTATGTATATATTATATAAACATTTAAATATTAAAATATGTACATTATAATATAGAAATATATGTATATGTAACATATATATAGTCAAATGACAAAACTTTATGAACAAAATTATTCAAGTGATGAACACAAATCTACTGAATAAACTCCATGTATCATGAAAGTGTCATTTCACATGAGTGTATATACAAAGTTTTGTCTGTCCCAACCAAAATCACATTTTTTGAGTATATATACTAATAAATAATCATAAAGATCCATGTATCAAAGCAATCTCAGACAGCCCAGGGACTACATTCTCTGACCATATATAATAAAAATACATCAAGAACATAAGAGAAGCCATTAAGGAAAAATGTAAAGAAACTAGATTATATATGTTATTAAATAACCCATATGTCAAAGAAGAATAATAGAGAAATCACAAAACAAATATTAAATTTAAAAGTGAAAGTGCTACATGTCAAAATTTATGAGCAAGGCTAAAGTAACATTAGAGGGAATGTTATGGCTTTGAACAGATTTATCCGAAAATAAGAATTCAAACTTAAAAAGTTGAGCCCTCAAAAGAATGTAATAAAAAGAAAATGAATTAAGAGACAAGAGCGAAATAAAGGTGAAAACCTGGCCACACAAACACAAAATAGAAGACTAACAAGATCAAAAGCTAATTGTTCAAGATTAGTAAGAGAAGCGGGAAACTGGAGAGATGGCTGAGATGGTAAAGTCCTTGCCGTACAAGCATGAATTCAGGTCACCCAATACCCATGTTCACAGCCTGGGCTCAGAAGACAGTATGAATCGCAGCACTTGGGAGTAGGGAGGTGAAGACAGGCAGATCCCAGAGATTCCCTGGCCAGTCACTCTAGCAAAAACAGAGAGCTCTAGGTTCAGGGAGAGACCCTGCCGAAAAATAAGGTGGAAAGCAATTGAGGAAGAAAACTGATAGCAACCTCTGGCCTCTCTATATGTGTCAACACAAGTGAGCACATCTATGCATATATGTACATACTCATACTACAACACACATGTATACACACACAAAGCAAGATGGAAAAGCAGCTAAGAAAGACACCTGATGTCCACCTTTGGCCTCCACCAGTACATGCACTCACGCACAACACACACAGAGACATGCATATATACCACACACCATAAATAAACAAATAGATAGAATAAGCAAAGCTCTATGCATAAGAGAAAATAAGACTATGAGAAAATTCCAAAAGACAATATAGAAAGTAAATAGGAAATAGTTACAGCTAAAAAGACAGTTACAAAATAAAGGCAATACTATGAAGAAATACATTAAATTCTAAGGCCTTGATGAGCTAGATAATTTCTAAAAATTATATAAAGTGTTGAAACTGAAACAACAGGAAACTTGATTAGGAAAGAGAGTTATCACACCTCTGGGTCAGCACTGATGGTGCTGCCAGTAAACTCTAAATCTAAGAATGCATAGTACGCTCTACACACAAACCGTCCCAAAGCAGTTGAAGTCATTTAATGAAACCACTATAATCTCACATCTAACTGGGTTGGGAAATCTCACATCTAACTGGGTAAGGATAGGAAGATATTAGTCAACTTAAACTTTCAAAAACTGTCACTCAAATCCAATAGTAGCTTTAAAAAGGAAAAAGAGTCTATCCTAGGAAGTAAAATCAAGTAATATCATTTAACATATTCATGGACTAAGGCAAAACAAAATCCAATTGACAGGAAAAAAATTGCCAAGGGCCAACATCCATTTATGCTAATAACTCTCTGAAACTGGGAGAAAGGGGGTAAGGGCTGTTCCTTTGCAAGGTTAAAACTCTTTAAAAAAGATAACACATTTCTTTTAAGGCAAGTTTTTGTGCAATTGGGTCACTGAGGTTCAGGCCAACAGAACAAGGTACTCCAACATTAGGACTAGGAGCAAGGGACATAAATAATTGCCAAATTCTGCATATGCTATTATCCCCCTAAAAAAGACAACAAGCTATCTAGTGAAATTAGTAAAAGCTATCTTGTCTTACTCAGAATCAATGAGCAAAACCAATGGTTTCCCTTGACACTGTAATAATCACTTTGAAAATTGAGGTGGGGGGAATCACAATAACTACAAAAACTGTAAAGAACCAGCAGTTAATTTAGTTTGATCCCTAGTGGGCCAGTGTGTAAGGTTGTGGAACCTTTAATAGGTGGACCCTAGTGGGAAGTCATTAGGAACTGGGGTCCTTTTCCTGGGAAGGAATTAAGCACTTCTCTGGGACACTGATTAATTAGTTCCAGAAAAGAGGAGGGGGAAAACCCAGCCCCTGACCACTCTATGGCAACTTTTCTTACTATGTCATCTTGTTTCCCACATAGCCTACCTTTATATCATCTATCGGGAATTGACACAGCCATGGAAAGGTCTTTCCAGAACTGGCACCATGTTGTTTGGACTTTCTGTCTCTAAAACTGTAAGCTAAATAAACCTTTATTCTTGATAAAGCATCCAGCCTCTCATATTTCATGATAGAAACAGAAAAATGGACTAATATATACACTCATAAGGACTTAGAAGATAACAAAGCAGTGCTCCAAATCAACAGAAAAAGATAGGTAAGAAATCAATGTCAACCTAAATTACAGGTTTAGCTGTAAAGGACAAATCTATATAGATACAAAGCTGGGAAGACAGCTTAGTAGGTTTAAAAAAAAAATGGCCAAGGCCAGGTGTGGTGGCACACACCTTTGATCCCGAACTCAGGAGGAAGAGGTAGGCAGATCTCCCTGAGTTTGAGGCCAGCCTGGTCTACAAAGAGAATTCTAGGACAGACAGGGCGACATAGAGACCTTGAGTCAACTACCTCCCTCCAAAAAGAAAAAAATATTGGGTGTGGCAGTGCGCGTCTGTAACCCTAGGTCAGGGAGTTAAAGACAGGATCCCAGGAGCTTGCTAACCAGCCAGTCTGACTGCTCCAGGTTTAGTGAGAGACCCTGTCTCATAAGCTAGAGAGCAACAGAATCAGTGTCAGTCTGCTGGCCACACACACACACTTTATATGTTTACAGAAACAACTGCTTTGTGATCTTTAATTAAAAAACATTTCTTGGACAATTTTTGACTGAACTACCATTAATCAGGAGCACAGGAAACTGATAGATCTGACTCCAACAGTTATGCTTTCCTATGTCCTAGAGGACACTACACAGGCAAATCAACAAAACAAATGAGAGAGTGGGGGACTAGGCTCAAAGCAAGGAAAATCAACAAATGTGGAACACACAAATCTGCAGGGAAACGGCAAACCACTAAAATAAAAAGAACAAAAAATGAACAGGGGCCTAGAGAGCTCCGTAAGAGTTCTGATCACTTGCTGCTGTTGCAGAAGATCTGAGTTTGATCCTAGAGCACACATCAAGTAGCTAACACCTGCCTGTAACTTCAGTTCCAGGGGGACACCCTCTTCTGACCTCTGTAGGCACCCACACATATATATGGAGAACATACATACATTCAAGCACATACATATACATATAAATAAAAATTGTTTTTAAAAAGTAGACAAGCTTGCTGGACAGTGGTGAGGCACACCTTTTATCCCAGAACTCTGGAGGCAGATGCAAGGATGCAAAGGCAAGCAGATCTCTGTAAGTTCAAGGACAGCCTGGTCTACAAAGCAAGTTCCAGACCTGTTGTTACACAGAGAAACCCTGTCTTGAACCCCACCCTCTCTCCCTCTCCTACCCCCCACCCCCACCAAAAAAAAGTGGACAGTCTTGAGTGAGTGCACACACTCTAACCCCAGTACTTGGAAGGTAGAGTAGATAGATCTCTGTGAGTTCCAGGTCAGCCTGGTCAACCTAGCAAGTTGGCCAGGTAGAAACCACATAGACTCTGTCTCAAAATTAAAAAAACAAAGAACAGAACTTATCCCCAATAAGGAACTCTGCATAGCTATCAAGTACAGATTGGGGTTTATCAAAAGTATAAGCACCCTGGTGATCAGAAGAAAATGACAAATCACTAATGAACTGCTTTAAAAACATCAGAATGTCAATAAGGGAATAATCAACAAACAAACGTCTGTACAAAATACTGCAAAGAAGAAATGGAGACAAGACACTCTCATTCATGAGTAAAGTGCTCCAGCCATTCAGGAGAACACTCCAGGACACTCCAGGGGATGCATGTAGCTCTGTTGGTAGAGTACTTGCTTAGCACAAATGATGTCATGGTTCACCCTCAAGACTTGAAAAACCAAAACAAACAAAAAACAACAACAAAAAGCATGGTGGTAAACACCTAAAATCCAGTTGAAAGGCTGAAGCAGGAGGATTATGAATTCAAAGGCCAGCCTGAGCTACACAGCAAAACCAAATCAAAAGGAAAACTTAAAAAATGAAATAAGTCATGATGTATTATGGCCTGAGGCCCGGCACACAGTTCATGTAGGGCAAAACAACTGCACACGTACACAACATACACAGAACACCAAAACAATAGGAACTTGGTTTCTCATGCCTTCATGCAAAAATGGGACATTAAAATATTTGCCGTTTTAGCCGGGCGGTGGTGGCGCACACCTTTAATCCCAGCACTCGGGAGGCAGAGGCAGGCGGATCTCTGTGAGTTCGAGGCCAGCCTGGACTACAGGAGCTAGTTCCAGGACAGGAACCAAAAAGCTATGGAGAAACCCTGTCTCGAAAAATTAAAAAAAAAAAATTGCTGTTTTACTTAAGGATCTTTAACATAATAAACCAAGTTCAAAATGATCCTGAACTTTCCAGATTACATGGAGCTCAGTTGCCTTGTTTCTGTCCCTGCTTAAGATAAAGACTGAGAACCACATACACACATTCCCAACTAGAAACAGCCTTGGTATTTCACTAAAACTTACAGAACCTGCCAATTTCATTCACAATTTACACCAGCATCTAATTATACTGAACTGAATATTAACTGTTCTAATTGCTTAATGTTTTATTGGCTGGAGCTAAAGTATGGAAGGACAGCTGGCAAGGCAAATGGGATTCTGTTTGCCATTAGAAATGAGAGCTGGGGACACACGTCTCTCCCATACTCACATCTGCCACCCTGAGGACAGCATGTCTCCAGGGCACTCCTCTGGGTCCACGCCAAGCCAAGGCCACCAGGAAAAACCTCCCAGGAATTGGATTTTAATTATGACATCTTGTTTCAGAGTGCTTTTTCCAGCCAGACACAGTGGCACACACTGTAATAGCAGCACTCTAGAGACAGAAGCAAGACTGTAGCTAGTTCAAAGCCAGTCTGATATACATAATGAGACCCTATCTCAAAAACAAAAAAGCTAGATAAGACAGTACACACCCACATCCCCAGTACTAGCAAGGTAAAGGCAGGAATGCTGAAACCTCAAGGTTATACTGAAGTACCAAGTTCTCCAGGTCAGAGGACTAAGTAGTGAGAACCTGTCTCAAAACAAAGCACCCAATAAAAACAAACAGCATGTTTTTCCAGGGATTTGGGGACTTAGTTCAATGGTACAGCACTTGCCCGCAAGGTCTTCAGATTCAAGAATAAAACCTGGCAAGGTGGCATGTAACCTTAATCCCAGTACTCAGAAGGCAGAAACAGGTGAATTTTCATGAGTTCAAGGCCAGTCTGGTTGTCGTAGCAAGTTCTAGGCTAGTCAGGGTTACATAGTGAGATCCTATCTCAAAAAAAAAAAAAAATGCTTTTTCCAGCTGTAGGAAATCAACACTCCAGCAGGAATGATGAGGAAATGTTTTTTCCTACCACAGGTGACTACAGTAGTGGCTTAGTGGCTTTTTCAGTACCTTAGAGCCACCAAGGACACAAGCACCTTCCACTGTACTACTCTGTGACTGTCACTATGGCTTGAAGCCCCCAAAACTGAGATGGTAGTAGATATCTGGGCAGCCTTTTTTCATACAGGCAAATCTAGAGGCAGGGAGCAACTAGACCCCCACAGTCCCTGGGTGGTTATCAAGCCAAAACCAAAGACCCACACAAAAGCTAGTCCAGCAAGGCTCAAGCTTGGCTCTAGCAGTGATTCTCAATCTGTAGGTTGTGACCCTTTGCGGGGTTAAGCATCCCTTTCAAAAGAAGTCATTTAAGACCACTGGAAAATACAGATATTTGCATTTTGATTCATAATAGTAGCACAGTCACAATTATGAAGTAGCAACGAAAATAATTTTATAGTTGGTGCTCACAACATGAGGAACAATAAGAAGGCTAAGAACCACTGTTCTAGAGGGTAATGGGTATATGGGATGTAGGGGGATCCCTTGGTGGTGTGCTGAGATGTGCAGGAAGGGGAGGAATATGTTCTCATTCCAAATCGTTCCCCAGTTGTTTCCACAAAATCAACTTGTGAGCAGGAGCAACTGGGGTTGGGGAGGAGATGCAGAAGGAGTCCAAGAGGGTTATGAGGAAAATCAGGCCAGGATAGGGAACAGAGAGCAGGCCAGGTGTTAAAATATGCACTATGGAAAGAGTCACAAAAGAGTCCCAAAAGTCACAGACTCAAGTTAAACACATCACAGGAGACTGCAACAACCCCTAAGAATATACCTAAGAAACGTAAATACATCATTCACACAAAAAACGTGCACACAGGTGCTAGAGAGAAAACTGTCAATAAAGTGTGTGCAAGTGTAAGGGCCTGAGTTCAAAGCACCAAAGTAAAAGCTAGGCATGGAAACAAAGCTTTAAACCCAGTGCTAGGGAGGTAGCAAAGAATCCCTGAGGCTCACTAGCCAGCAGTCTAGTCACATTTATAATCCCAGCACTTGAGATGGAGGTAGAAGGATCCTTGGTTACACAGTGAGTTTGAGATGAGAAGGACAGTCTTTATACCAAGTTGACAATGCAGAAAAAAGACAACTTTCAAAATTTCTTCAAGCCATGCTTCCAAAAGATATCTTTTTGTTTCTTTTAACAATTCTCAGAACGCTTTTTCAGTTTTCTGCATTAACTCTTACAGTGATGGGAATGAAAACTCAGGGCCTCTTTCATGTTATGGCAGTGTTCTACCGCCAAGCAACTTCCCCCAACCCAAGGTAACTTTTTGAAAGTAGCTGTGCACCCTGTATGTGTTCAAGAACCATTCTCCTCTCAATAACAAAAACCATGTAATGCATCCAGGCTGCTAGATGGGCCTAAGTGAAATTCCTGTCTCAGGCAGAGCTTGGAGATGGACAGGGCTCTTTCATGTTGAAGGGCCCACAGCAGGACACGGGGTATATAGCACCTAGAATGCCTGTCTAGTGTAGTCTTCTGAGAAGATGCCCTAAAGCAACTCCCTCTCAAAAATACAATACCGGAGCCCGGCGGTGGTGGCGCACGCCTTTAATCCCAGCACTCGGGAGGCAGAGGCAGGCGGATCTCTGTGAGTTCGAGGCCAGCCTGGTCTACAAGAGCTAGTTCCAGGACAGGCACCAAAGCTACAGAGAAACCCTGTCTCTAAAAACCAAAAAAAAAGAAAAAAGAAAAAAAAATACAATACCGGGACTTGAGAGATGGCTCAGTGGTTAAGAGAACTGACTGTTCTTCCAGACATCCTAAGTTCAATTCCCAGCAACCACATGGTGGCTCACAACCACCTATAATAAGATCTGGTGCCAACTTCTGGCCTGCAGACAGAACATTGTAAACATAAATAAATAAAACTTAAAAAAAAAAACAAACTAGGCAGCAAGGGCCACCTAGGTGCTGTATGTACAGTCTACTTCCAGACACTTCCTGGAAGAAGGTGGTAACAGATCATTCATCAAGCAGGCAGCTGAGGTCTTCCACAAATACAGAAGGCCCCTTTAGGGACAGTTCAGCACCTCCCATCAGAGGGCAATTGGTATGAAGGGATCCTTAGAAAGAAAGGGCCCCTCTTTCTCATATTTCTCGCTCCTCTTTTTTCCTTTTTTCTTTTCTTTTTTTTTTTAAGATGGGGTCTCATGTAGCTCTGGTTGGCTTCAAGTTCATCACATAGTCAGTCACAAAGAACCTTGAACTTCTGATCCTCCTGCTTCAATCTCCCTAGAGCTAGGTTTATAGGCACGCACCAGTTTATGCAGTGCTGAGGATGGAACCTAGGGGCTTTGTGAATGCCAGACAAAAGGGGTTTTCTAAAGGCTGCAAATTCAGAACTGTGGTTTAGGGTCCAACAGTTCCATTTCCATGCCCTAGATCCCTGCACCTTGTCCTGCAAACAGTACCACAGGGACATTTTTTACACTTGACTTCTGTCTTCTTTCCCTCATGCGGAAGTAATTTTCATGCCATCTCCCTTCTCCTTTAGCTGCCCATACCACCACCCTTATTTCCCAGGCAAACAGAATCCCAGAATGTCACCTTGGCTTCCTGGTTCCCTGCTACTTGCCTTTGGAGCTATAATCCTTTATATCAACCTCATCCTAAAACAGACTTTCCTTTCTTGGCCTGTCATCGCCTTTCTCTGCATGTCCAATAGTGGAGTTATCCCAAGGAGGCACCCAAGAAGCCATAGCCAGTCAGGCAGCCCTGGTGCCTCTGCTGTGATGCCTGCCAGCAAGTGTCTGTCCCGATACCTGGCAGGCGCAAACCCCCACCAGCACATACCTGATTTGCCACCAGGTATCATTATAATTAGTCACTGTAATTGAAGCTGAACACAATTAATTACATAATTTTTGAAGTGTTCAAGTTTAATTCCATTAGAATTACATCATGAAACCAGGGAATTACATAGGATTACCAACAAAAAGCAAATAGGGATGAATAAAAGGAACTCCAGGCTGACTCCCCACATGTCTGACTCACATCCAAGGCTGGAGCTCAGAGCCCATCACCACACCTGTTTCAAACAGGCCTGTGGCACACAGACAGTTGGGTATCATAAGGACCTACCTCTGAAAGAATCCATAACTGCACCCCAAACACTGGGGGACACAGGCCTCCTGGATGCTCAGTGACAGTGTAGCATTGAAGACTACTCCTTCCAAGGAAGGATGGTCTCTCTAATAGTTGCTATTCCTCAACCTCAGCTTTTTAGAACTAAATGGCATGCTAGTAAAATGCCACATATCTATCCCATTTCTGTTATGACCTCACCCAAAATGGCAAGCCTGGGTACATTCAATCTGGGAAGGGCACTAGCGTAGGCCTTTTTCCTGGGTCTGGCCCTCCCCATATCTCCTGGGGACTATGGCACTGCCACACACACCCTCCCAGTTCAATTCCTTATTGCCTGTCCTTTCTTGCTGTGGTCTACCCTTCATATGGAGCTTCTGGAAAGGTATTTTGCAATGCAAATCTAAGCCTTCAACTATTCATTTTCAGTCAGTTGTTCCTCCAGGTCTTAGAAAACAGAAATACCTCCATGTGCTGTGCTAGATGCCCTGTTCCCTTTGTTCCCAGGACCCCAGATACCAACAAAGTGTCACTCACTGCTTTACCTTTCTGTCTCACCTATAGGAATGCAGTTTCCTGAATGCCAAGAATTCCTTGTGGTTCTAGAACACAGTCCAACCTAGCACTAAGAAACAGGATGTTCTGAATATTGACAAACCAAGCAGTTGAAGGAGGCAGGGATACTCGAGATCTCTCACCAGTAGAACAGGTGCTTACTTTATGTCAAAAAAGATCCAAGGCAGTCAGACACAATGGAATATGTTCAGTAAGTGAGTGGAGGGCTGGACAGATGGATCAACTGGGGAAGTACTTATAAGCATGAGAGCCCAAGTCTGACTCCCAGAACCCACATAAAAAACTGGGTGTGGTAAAGCACACCTGTAATCATCTGGGTGCTGAAGAGATGGAGACAAGAGGGTCCCTGAAGCTCACTAGGCCAGCCAACCCAGCCTACTTGATGAACGCCAGCCAGTAAGAGACCCTGTCTCAAAAAACAAGGTGTATGGCCAGGTATAGTGGCCCATGCCTTAAGTCTCAGTACTCATGCAGCAGAGCCAAGCAGATCTCTTAAATTTGAGGCCAGGCTGGTCAACAGAAGGAGTTCCAGGACAGTCAGAGCTACACAGGAAAACCCTGTCTAAGAACAAACAAACAAATAAAACAAAGTGTATGACATCTAAGAAATGATAGCTAAGGCTATAATTTGGTCTCCACATGCACATATGTGCATATACACCTGCAAACACTCGAGTGCTCACACACACACACACTCACACACAATGAGTGCAGGAACAGCCCAAGTAGCCTGTGGAAAATACAAGTTGATCCACAAACAAAACTCAAACATGTTATTTCCAAAACCACACATTTTTGCATATTTTCTCTTTATTTTTTATGTTGTATTTTTTTCTTTAATTTTATCATTTCATAACAAACCATTGTCATCCCCCCCATCACCATCAAGGTCTACAAGATGGATCACCAGGTAAAGGTGCTTGCTGTATAGTATGACAATCAGTTTTAATCCCTGGGACCCACGTAGCAGAAAAAAAGAACCAACTTCCAAAAATTATCCTCTTATCCCTACACATATGCTGTGCCTTGAACATTCTCCTATACGCATACACATACGAACAAGCAAGTGTAAAATATTTCATGTACATCAGCCATGCAAAATAATATTAATAATTTTCTGAGTCCAGAGTCATCAAAAAAGCTCAGTTTCCAATAATAAATCACTAAGAAAAATAATATGTGCAGAGTGTCACTGTGACCAGGATGCTTCTCTGAGGACAGATGGCCACCCACACAGCTCTCAGAAAGTCAGTCATTGAACATCTACTACACACCACCCCTCCTGCAAGCTAAAAACAGATCCCTTGTAGGGCGCTGTCCTGAGGCTATCAGAGGACTTGGGAGGCTCTGACACCACACTCAGCTCTAGCCCCAGCCAACACAAGGTTAAACACTCACTAACAGCACAATAGTACATGGTTCCCCAAACTCATCCAGCATAGCTGTATTGTGTACAAGTTACGAACAGATACACTGGTTGAGAACACAGGCAGGGGATCTAAGAAGGAGGGCTCCTTTCAGCCCGCAGCTGAAGAAGTTTCAAGCAAGGGTGCAGTATCTTAGGCAGTGCTTTTCTGTCAGCTAAAGAGGAAGCAGAAAGCACGCAAGCTATGAAGGTCCCAGCAACAATAAGTCTACCTGAGGTTGGGACATTAAGTCTCAAGCCAAGGAAAGGCCAGGTTCCACAAGGCAACCCAATCAGGCCCCATTTCACTCTCCAACTACTTAGTAAACAAGACAACCAGAACATTTCTTAGGCAGCCTTTCTGAGTCCTCGAGACCTCCCTACACAGCTGAATTTATATAGCTTTCACAGAGTTGTGTAGGGATACCATGGAATAAACTAAGGGCCTAGGCCATGACCTACTAGTGTTCACTGCCCAGGAAGTGGGGGCTGGCAATGGGGGGAAAAAAATAAACTCCCCTGCCCTATCACCAGTAGACATAAGCTGGTGACAGTTTATAAAGCCATCCTGTGAGCAGCCTGTCCTTTCCTTTCTCATTCCTTTTACCTGACATTGGAACCCCTACATCCAGAGCTGTAAAAGTTAAAGTGAGGAGGCATATCACAGTCAAACTAAATCTTGGGTTCAATCCCTAGCACTTCAAAAATAAGATCTACAAGTAAAGAAACCTTTACCCACTCCATCTCCAACAAAGATAGGCAGGTTTCTCCTCTCTCTCCCTCCTTCCCATCCTTCCCTTCCTCCTTCCCTTTTTCTGTCTCTCTGTCCTTGGTACTGGGGATTGAACCCTGGGCCTCCTACATGTTAGGCAAGAGCTGTACTGATGAACTACATCCTTAGCCCAAAATTTTACAGGATTCTCAAGCATTAATCAAAGTCCCAAGGACTTCAATCCATCTCCCTACTCAGCACCAACCTTTTGCCCAGACATTCAACACAAGAGTACCCCAAACTCCTGAAATCCCAAAAGAAATGAAGTCTCTTCCCCTTGCTGGTCCACTCCTTCCCTTGTGCCCCTACAGCAGCAGGTCATATCCACTACTGGGCCATCCTACTCCTCTCATATCCCACCTGCCACCCTTGCTTCCCCAAGTTCATGCAAATGCTTGCTTGTACAGCCAGACAATGATGTCATCACCATGGAAATATCCTAGGTAGTACTTTCTTGGACTAATGAAAAAACAGAGAAAGTGTGGGCTATGCAGACGACTGCTCTGAACCAGGGCTGGCTGGGTACCAGGCCCATGAGAGTCCTTCTGGGGAATGGGCTGGTGCAACACATTCCTCTGGCCCAGACGCCCAAACCTGAGCACTTTTAACTCCAGGCTTGCTCTGATATTTGCTGGGTCCTGACTACTAGACAGTAAGTGCCTTTGCCACTCAGTGTGGAAAGTACCCTCCTTGTCAGGCTACAAGTAGACTTGACAACGAATCTCCAGCATAAAACTATTCTGTCCAAATCTATTTTTTAAGTGGATTTTTAGGGAGCTAGGGACATGGCTCAGTTGGTAGTGCTTATCTAGCATGCATAAGGCCATGGGTTCTATCCCCAGCATGGCAGGATGGGGGTAGGGGGATGACAAAACAAAAAACCCTACATGGATTTGAACCAACATGTGCAAAGAAGGAATAAATGGGAATGCAAATCAAGCATATCCCTTCAGCAGATTTCCAAGTAGAGCCATTTTAATAGACCAGTCCTACCTTTCATGATATTAAGAACCAGATTTCAGTTGGAATGTAGTTCAGAGGTAGAGTATTTGCCTAGCATGGGCAAGGCCCGGGGTTCAATCCTCCGTATCAAATGAAAAAAAAAAGAAAAAGAAAAAGAAAAAAACAACTTTGCATTCTAAATTTAACCAGTTAAGAGTCCCCAGCAGAGCACAGAAAGGCCAGCCCCTGAAGAGGCCACATCCTTCAGGCAGCACTTCCCAGCTGTGCACAGCCTAGGAGAGAGTGTGTCAGAAAGTACATGAGGAACAAATAGTGGACAGCAGGTGCCTGAGAAGTCAGGACAGTTGGATGGTGCCCCAGCTGCCATGTGGACCATTAGAGACACTGAAGGAGGAAGTCAGCAATTGGAAGGGAGCCCCAGAGACTCCCAGCCACCCCATAACTGTTTTCATGGGAAGCCCCCATCCCCCATACTTGGCCTTCCTTTTCCATTCCTCACCATTAGATTTCGTGACCTTCCAGCTGCCCCAGTCATGCTGTCAAAACCTCCTCCTTGCCATTCAGTCTGTTTCCTCCCAGATAGAGCCTGTCACTCCTCCAGGCGGGAAGGAATGCATGCAATCAGGTTGAACCCTCAGATGGGTGGCCAGAGGGAGCTTCAGAGGAGAATGTCCACAGACAAGCATGATTCTGGGTTTGCTTCTGCTGGAATGAAGAAAGGTTTAGATGCATCGGAGACAGACATCCATCAGAAGTTCTGTCTGCCAGCTTGGGGAATGTGGTCTCCATTCCATGCCAGAGTAAGCTGCTGTGGGTGTTTATGGACAGGCACACCATGATGAAATCAATACTTTGAGAAGATTCATCTGGCAGCCCAGTCTGTCATGGATTTCAACCTGCTCTGGATGGACAATTTTGAAACAAGTAAAGATTGTGAACTCGGGTGGCATGCGTAAGAAAAGGCAAGATTTCATTGGCAATAAACAACCCCAAACTGTGTGTGTGTATGCACGTGGGCAAAGATTTCAGTAAAGTATCAGCAAACTGTGGGATGACAGCATAATTACATACCAAACTGAAGCCATTTAAAACAGTTGCAAACCACTTCTAACTCCCCTGACAATGACCTTCAACCATGACTAGTAATCCTTCCTTTCCCAATCCCACGTTGTACTGACAAGGGTGGACAAGGGAAAAAAGAAAAGCAATTTGTTCCCTCTAGGATGGCCTACTTCAGGTGACACTGTACCATATCCTGGTGGAGCTAGAAAAAGTACCCAGCCATGCCATGGGTCCCCTGTGCTCAATGCAAAGGCGGTGGCAGACCTCATCACCTGAAGTGCAAGGCACTCTTACAGCAGCCAGGCTTCCTGTCTGGCTCCAGGATTCCCACACTTGCCTACTGCGCAGAAACATGATCCCAACTTGAACCTGTCTCCCACTTGGCTGGGAAGATATGAGAGCACGAGTTGTTGCGAAAGCAAGAGATTGAGGTAGGGCTGAAACAGCCAAGTCAGTAAGTGAGCATTCTAACACTAGTCTCAGCGAAGGCTACCATGGCCATCATTTTCTGTTCCAAAGCCTCAATGGTTGCGACACTGAATGGAACTATAGCTCAGTTCAGAATTTAAGGTCTGTGCACCATGATGAAGGTTTTTCCCCCACTGGAAAGATCTGAGCAGCATAGGCTGCTCTTGGTGAAGGTAGTCCATAGCAATATTATATGGAATCACAAAGGTTCACGTTTCTAGGCT
This sequence comes from Microtus oregoni, assembly GCF_018167655.1. Classification (NCBI taxonomy): domain Eukaryota; kingdom Metazoa; phylum Chordata; class Mammalia; order Rodentia; family Cricetidae; genus Microtus; species Microtus oregoni. The sequence goes on along the minus strand of NW_024543062.1, from coordinate 7,396,640 downwards.
AACTAGCATGGTGAAAAACAGAAAGGAAAGAGCACAGCCTGGAGTTGAAGTACTGCCCTATAATCATGGCCCTAGGGAGGCAGGAGCAAGAAGATCATGAGTCCAAAGGCAACCCTGGCTATATAGCCAATTCCAGGTCAGCATGAAATCCTGTCTCAAAACATAAAATGGCTAGTTTGGCAATATAATGCTCAAGAAGCAGAGATAGAATAATCAAAACATAAAGAATAGATTAGGCCAGCAAGATGGCTTAGCAGGTACAAAAACACTTGCCAGGCAAGCCTAAAGACCTGAGTCTGATCCCTAGCACCTACAGCTGAAAGGGAAAACGGACACCAGAAAGTTGTCCTCTACCCACCCACCCCCAAACATACCATGGTACATACTTCACACAATAATAAACAATTTTTTTTAAATTTTAAAGAATATATTTATTTCACCAGTATCTGCCATGCTTTATGGAATGATTGAAGAAAATGATAATCAGAACAAAAGAATGTAGCTGTCTCCAAGGGGAAAAAAAAAAACAAAATCCTTTCAAACCTCATCAATTAAAAGAACAAAATTGTAATATATAATCCCCTCAAGTAATAATTTAAATTTTCATTTACATCTTATCTTCTAAGAATCTCAAAATAAAGTTCCACAAATACTTATTAAAAAAAAAAACAGTTGTCATAACACTGAAGATGACAGGCCTAGCATGGCAGGAGCAGGGCAAGAAATGACAGGCAGAGGTGACAGAGCTCCGGGCAGCCTCACAAAGGCTAAGGGTGGCTCCACAGTGGCCCTTCCTTACCCAACAGCCCCCAGGCCTAGCTAAGGTTTGCAGCTCCAAGCTCTTGAAAACAAGTTTGCCTTCCAGGCCCAGAGAGATGGTTTAGCCAATAAAGGCACTTACCACCAAGCCTGAGCACCTACTATTCCAACTCTGGGGGCTACATGATAGAAAGAAAGAACTCACTTCCAAGTTGTCCTCTGAACTCACCTCTTACACCACACATACACACACTCAAATAAATGTAATTTTTAAAATAATAGTTTTCTTTCTGTATCATTTACTAACTTTTTAAAAAATTTCTCTCTCTCTCTCTCTCTCTCTCTCTCTCTCTCTCTCTCTGTATGTGTGTATGTGTGTGTGGTAGGGGGTATATGAGCACCTATGTATGTAGGCACTTGACTGCAGAGGCCAGAGAGGGAAAGCAGGTGTCTCATTTATTGAGACGGGTCTCTCACTGAACTTGAAACTTTTTTGAGCTGGGCTGACTAGGGAGCTCTGGGGATCAGTCTATCTCCTCTCCCATAATCTGAACTTCCAGCCATGCTCCCCATAGTTGCTAAGAATTTAAACTAGGCTTCTTTTGCTTTCACAGCAAGTGCTCTTTCTCATTGAACCATCTCCCCAGCCCCATTTTACTAACTTTCATCAAATCATTTTTAACAGAGTAAACAGGCAGGAGGGAACATGGCAGTAAACCAAGTTCTCAGAGGTTCAAAGAATGATGCAGTAATGGCCTTAAGGTGAGTTCACAGCTTCTGAATCCTTAAAACATCAAACTATGTTAGAAAACAAAAGCACAAGTTATTAGAGAGAAAGACCCAACTGAAAGAACACTACCTTGCTTACAGGAGGAGGGCAAGTGGAAAGAAGCTCTTGAGCTGTGGGTTAAGTTTAATCTTTTATTTTTTCAGACAGGGTCTCACTTAGTCCAGGCTGCCCTCAAACTCAGTGTATTCAAGGATGACCCTGAATTTCTGATCCTCCCTCATCAAACCTCCCGGTCCTGAGATTTACAGGTGTGCACCATCTTACTGGGTGTGGAACCTAGAGCCTGGTGCTAGCAGGCACTCTACAACTGTACTACATCCTCAGCTCTGATTTTATTTTCTTCATATACCAAGTGGACAGGATCTGAGAGTCCCTTCCATCTTAAAAAAAAAAAAAAAGCTGTCAACACCCAAATACATTTTAATGAGAGTATGAACGGCATTCCGTTGCTCGACATTTTGCAATATTCACTTAAGGCTAATTTATTCATTTGTTTCTCCCTTAACCAAACTTGGGATGCCTTGCAAGCAACCACAGACAATTTTTTTTTTTATAATGTTAACTGCATTTCCTTATTGAGCAAGTACAGCCGGACAGAATGATTCTGCAGCCTCATTCAAGGTAATGTGAAAAAAGAAACACCTACTCGGAGTTCAGAGTTTAAGCTCTGGTAATTTCCTTCAGCATTAACTGCATAAATCAAACACTTGAGCACATCCTCGATTTCAAACAAGGGTGAATGAAGGCAGCAGGGGCCGTAAACTCTGGTGACTTAGAAAGGTGTGGCCTGCTTTCCCAGCCACTCGCTTCAAGGACACTTGAGTGGAAGAGAGCAGTTTTACTTGAATCTCCAGCGCAGCTACTGCTTCCTTGTTCTGCAGTGTTTCTTGTTTCCTCTCGTTAGAAAGACACCCCCTCCAACCCCACATCCTCTTACCCCACTTCCCAGGGCCCAGGGCTCTATTAAACACAAAACTCCTGCCAAATGCCTGAGGCCTACAACAGTAAAGAAAAAAATACAGATGAAAATGAAGAAATTGATATACTTTACTTTTATTTACTATAACTTTTTTTCCAGTGCTAGAGAGGGAACTTTTTGATTTTCATACTAGGCAATCGATCTACCAGACATCCACAGCCCTAAAATTCTTTTGTTTGTCTGTTTTTCAAACTTACCGTGTAGCCCTGGTTGATCTGGAGCTCACTATGCAGACCAGGCTGGCCTCAGAGATCCACCTGCCTCAACCTGCAGAGTACTGAGATTAAAGGTGTATGCTACCATGCCAGGCATAGCCCTAAAAATCTTGAAGAGGTTTACAACAAACTAGACATCTTTCAGAAAGGTGTTCACTTCAGAATTTTTAATACAAACAATGTATACCACAGCACTTTTTAGAACTGAAGAATTCTTGGTACAGCTGCACTGAGACCAATAGACCAACACAGGTTCTCTCAATGCCCAGAACACTGTAAGGACACTCCCTTCCCTGACACACAATGCTCGTCTCACCAACTTTCTCAGAACCCAGCTTAAAAAGAGACAGGGCTTGCAGGGCAGTGATGGTGCACCCCATTAATCATAGCACTTGGGAGGCAGAGGCAGGCAGATCTGTCAGTTCTAGGCCAGCCTGGTCTACAGAGCTAGTTCCAGGACGGCCAAGGCTTCACAAAGAAACCCTACCTTGGAAAAAGGAAGGAAGGAAGGAAGGAAGGAAGGAAGGAAGGAAGGAAAGAATCTGTGCTGGGCGGTGGTGGCGCACGCCTTTAATCCCAGCACTCGGGAGGCAGAAGCAGGTAGATCTTTGTGAGTTTGAGGCCAGCCTGGTATACAAAAGCTAGTTCCAGAACAGGCTCCAAACATACAGAGAAACCCTACCTCAAAAAACCAAAAAAAAAAAAAAAAAAAAAAGAATTTGTCAGGGATGAGTAGAGTGGTTCATGTCTGTAATCTCAGTATTGGGATGGGTCAAGGCAGGACTACTCTGAGTTTGAAACTGTCTTGTGCTACAGAGATAAATTAATTAAAGAATTTTAAAAGTGGGACTCAAAGCAACTCAGGAAACATGAACAAGACCAACAACTCCAAACACTCCTTAGAAAATCCTAGTACACATACACACAGCAAAACCTAATTTGGAACATACAGAAAGTCAAAGTCGCCAGGTGGCTCTCAGAAGTATACCCTCAAAACCTGAAATAGGAAAAAGGCAAAAAGTTCAAGAGATCCTGGCACTGATGTGTTAGTGAAATACACCCCAGACCAAGTAAAAATTTTAAGGCTTTCAATGAAAAAGCCTTTCATTACATGTAGAATTTTTAGGCAAAGTAACTTGTCCCTGAACTCAAATCACCATCAAGTTATCATAAAATGTAAATCTATGTTTGGATCATGGATGAGCCAAGAGTAGTGACTGGTGCCCTTAATCCCAGCACTCAGCAAGCTGAGGCAAGTGGATTGCTGAGTTCAGGACAGCCAGGGCTAAGTAGACAGAGAGACCTTGTCTCTGAAAAACAAAAAACACCTATTATCCAATTGCCTCTGAGATCTTTTTACTCTCAGACATGACTAGGATGTTCAGGTAAATAGCAGTTTGGGGCAAAAAGAGGCTTGTGGGCCTCTCTTCAAATATCACCAACAAAATGAATAACTAGCAGCAGCAAGTGTCCCTCCACTTGGCTACGGTCAGACTCCCACGAAAGAGTCCAAGAGCCCCACCTGTTTCCAATTAGATACCAGAATTGCTGGAGTGTTTAAACTGCATTTGCTTGCTACTTACGCAAAACAAGTCTTCCAGGTTTTTTGAATGGTTAAAATATGTTAAAATAAGATTAAGGGTCTGGTTTAAACAATCAGAGGCAGGGGAATTTCAATTGAAACCAAAACTATCTCTCTGCGGCAGCAATAACCCAGAGCTTCAGACAAAACAAAAAGACGAGGTAGACACATTTCTGCCGCTGACAATGACTAATAAAAATCGGACCTTTCTTGGGAAGGGCATATATACTTTAAAGCAACGTATTAAATTTCAAATAAATTTAAAATAATTCTCATAGTCACTTACAATTCTATATAGCAGAATAACTTACTACAGTAACTTGACATTCATGTTATGCCCCAGTAAGATACGTGAAATTTTTGGAAACTATAAAAAGAACCAAGGTCAAGAACAGAGATTTTTCTTATGGTGACATTTCTCCTAAAGTAATATACAGATTGTCCCCTAACAAATCTATCTTTCCTTCATTTCACTATGGAATAGAGACTTGGACTTTTCTCTGGCCTTATTTTTCCTACAATCCCAGGAAAACCTTGACCATCAATGGAAAGCTCCCACACACACTGATAGTTTTCTCTTCTTTGACTGTCAACAGAAAAGGTACTTTTAAAACTAGTAAGTGTCTTGGGCTCTGTGGGGTTGAGCAGAAGGCAGGTCCACTCGAGGGATTAGGAGAGAAAAATTCTTGAATAGACGGAGTTGTCTGTTCCCATTTCCAAGTTAGACCTGAGTATTGATAGAAGACGGGCTAAAGGGCTTCAGTGCACCCAACCGCATCAAGAGTTACTGCATTATTTTATCCTTGCACTGACTTGTGCCTTTAAAAAAAAAAAAAAAAAAGTTTCACCCAGGTAAAAGCTTTAAGCAACTGATAATAACACTTCCCACACCCAATCTCATAAGACACCTATATTAAAAGAACCAGGAAAAGAAAAAAATAGGAGTGCCCTGCATCATTTGTTCATTCATTATCCTATCAAAGGCACTAAGGGAGGTATTTTAATTGAAATTATATACTTATTACAAGGAGCAGCGTTGAAGTGCTGGAAACACAACTCACACACACAAACACATGCGCACACACATACAAATTCAAGCATGGCCATAAGAGGAAAAAAAGAAAAGCAACCAGAAAATGGACTTCAGCAAAAACTGAACTGGTTTTTTAATTTGGGGAGAGAACAGTTTTAAAGTTCACTTTTGCACGGAATTTTCACAAGAGAAGAGATCACACTACAGGGAAAACGCCCCAGACTGACGCAGTCACAGGCAGGCCCCATCCCCGAGAAGATTCAGAGCTCCACTAATGTGAAAACAAGTTACAAGAGTTAAATATACCTCTTTTCAAACATGTATTTAAAAGATAAATTTATACAATAGTGTTTTTCTTAATTAAAAAAAAAGTTTGGTTTTTACAAGTCTAGGACAGGATCAAAACTTGTTCAACTAGTCTTAGCAATGCTAGAGCACACTAATTTTGCACAGGACAAGCCTCGGTTGGTGATGAGAAAGGAAACAGTCCAGTTTTCAGAAACTCTCTTTAGCAGCAGACATCCACTCCAAGTCCCAAGGTGGTTTTAAGACCCAAGAAGAAGGGGCATAAGAACATAGCCCTCCAAGATGCTGAAGGGGTGCAGGGTCCTGCTGCAACTAGCCAAGACCTAACTGGATCCAGCTAAGATTCAGAGAAGGCTTTCAGTCAGTTGAATCTCAGTGATACCTAAAAAATTCTCACCCAAAATCTCCAACTCTCCATTAGTGAGAAAAGAGGACCCTCAACCAGATACCAACTCAAAAACCCTGGACCTAAGCTCCCAGATAAAGGAGCAGTCCAGAATCACACTTGATCTTTGGCATTCCAAGTTCAAGTAAGGCTTTCAAAGTTGCCTACTGGTGACACAGTTGAAACCACCTAAGGCCAAATCGTTATCTACCAAAAGCCAATAGGCTCTGTAACAACAACAGTGCTTAAACAAAGGGTTTTGTTTGTTGTTGTTGTTTTAAGAGCAACAGAAAGTTCATTCGAGTTAACTATAAGGGAAACTTAGAATGAAGTCATGAGATGAAATGTCCTCAAGATCCCCCCAAGAAAGCTAATCAATGTATTGGGGGGCTGGAGAGGCTGCAAGAACATATACCAAGTTCATAAAATCTATTAATTCTCAAGAAACCAAATCATTTTTCTGGCCTTCTTTGGGAATCCTTAATAAAGGAACTTTACTGATATTAAACTGGAATGTCACAAGGGGGTAGTGATAGTGAAAATTAAGGTTTGTTTCTTAAAATTCCACAACGGGTTTTACAGTAAGCACACGAATTAAATTATGGTAAAAGGGAGCTATTTTTACTATAATAGGGTAGACCAATTAATCAAAAAATGCCATCCGGCTGTGTACATTACATTCAGGAATCTAATTTACACAATGACACTATGGAGTAATCTATTTTAGTCAGTAAATACTCGAACTTCTTTAAGTTTTAATCTTATCAGAAATACATATTTCACATAGTCTTCCTTAGTTAAGAGAGAAATGGGAGGAAATTTCATAACGAGTATGAGTCTGCCTTATCGTCCTCACGTAGGCAAGGGAAGAAAAAGCAAGCACAATTAAAGTTGTTTCACTCCACTTATTTATGTTTTAATCCAATCAGCTTCGTTTCCTGCAGGCCTACATATGGAGTTCGTTTGTTTCAGACTCCTAAGGGTGCTGCGGGTGGGTTAGGAAAGTTCACTCAAGTTCAAGTTCAAGCACACTTCAGAGTTGGGAGCAAAGGCGGTTCCCTAGAGATGTTATGGAACATCTCTCTCTCACACACACAATGCCGCTCTGGACCACAAAACTGTCCCCACTCCCCAGGGTCCCCAATGATCAAAGCTCTGCGGGCTCATTCGCCGCTCACCTTCAACTTGGCTCCGGCTACGCAAAACATCCACCTGGCTGATTCCCGGGGCTGTCCAGGAGCCGCGAATGCGGAGCTAGCACTAGCAGGGAGGGCCCCAAGGGCGAGAAGCTGGTTCAGATGAGGGGTGGCAGGCAGGATACCATCCTCTGGGCACGCAGGCAGCTCCGCGGAGAAATGGGAAGCCCCGGCACCATCCCCTCGAGGAGATGGGGAACCACAATCAGTCTCCACACAGTCCAGCGGGGCCCCCGGGGCTTTGCTTTCGAGAACCGGGCTGGAGAAGGCAGCTTGCAGAGGACCTGCCGCGCGCTCCATAGCTCCTGGGGCCCCTTAGCAGAGAGGACAGAATACACCCCTCCGCGAAAGAGAGTGAGGGGCTGGAGTGATGCAAGCGACGGGTCAGTGAGGCGAGGGAGCCCTGGAAGTCCCTGAGACGCACAGCTAAGTCTGTCTGCACCGATCAGTGATCCGGTAGGAAAAGCGCCCGGGATCGGGTCACGCAGGGGCCTGCACTCGGTGGAAAGTTGCAGCCTTCCTCCCGCACCTTCCCCCTCCTCCGGGGCCGATCCCACACTCTGCGCGACCCACCGGCGTCCCCCGCCAGCCAAGTTTTCCCCTTCCAAAGCTTTCCCCCACAACCCCTTCCCAGGGAAGTCCCCCGGCGCAAAAAAGGGGGACAGATCCAGCTCCGCAGTCACTTTCACGCAGCAGACACACAAAAGAGCGCGGGGCTTGCGGGTTGGCCCCGGGACGTAAACAAACGGGGTGGGGGAGGGACCCGCCACACCGGGAAGCCGGTCCCCTAGCCGGTCCACACCGGTTGACAATCCCTTACGGGAGTAGTGAAAAGAGGAATGGTGGCGGCTCTGCCCAAGGAGACCGACCGGGGAGCAGCCAGGAGCTCCAAGCCTCCCGCCGTCTCCACGACAAGGGGCCACCCGCCAGCCTGGCCGTCGCCGCCGCCAGCCGCCGGTGGCCGATCTGACCCTCCCCCGGAGCCGGCGGCACCACAGCGCCACCAGCTCCAGCTCCGCCGCGCCGGCGGGGCAGTGGCGGCGGCGGCGGCGGTCCGCGACTCTCTCCTCCCGGAGACAGAGGAAAGAGAGAGACAGGCGCTTCACCCCCCACCAGCAACTCCCCACAAACTTTCCCCGGGAATACGCCGGGGCTGAGCCGGGGGGGAAAGGCAGGACGTGACTGGCGGGAGGGCGACGAGCGTCCCGCAGCTCTCTGCTCGGCAAGCCCGCCACCCCTCCGGAGTCACCCCGTGGCGCGTCCCCCTCTTTAGCGCGCGCGAGTTCCCACTGAGCCCCCGGGGGGGGGGAGACCGCCGCTCCCCCCTCCTTCCCACCGGGGTCCCACGACCACGACAGCGCGCGGGGTCGGCCACGACGGCGACGGTGGTGATGGCGATGATGGTGGGGAGGAAGACACCCTCCGGGGTTGAAGGGGGCAGACACCGGGGGGCAAAGATGTTGGTGGCGGCTGGCGGCTCCGGCGCCATCTTGGGCTGATCGATGAATTGAACAAAGAGGATCAATTTCTGATCAAGCCGAGTGATCAATGAGAGCCGGGGAGCCCGAGGGACTCGCCGCCGACTCGGCCCCGCTCTTCTCCCGGCACCCCCCTCCTGCCTTCCCCCGTCGCCTCAGCACCCCCGCCAGGGCCTGGCAGCCCGGAGTGTCACCCTCCTTCCTGAGGGAGGCCGCGACCGCCCGCAGCCCTCACCCCCCGGGCGCGAGGCCGAGCGCCGAGAAGCCTGACCTGCAGCTGCTGTAAATCAAAGCGCTTCCAATATTGAAACATCGATCCCACATTGGCCGCCATCTTGAGACATATTGAGACGGAGTGAGAGGCTGATAGAGAGGGGGCTGGAGTTCAGGAGCCGCCAGGAGGCAGCAGGCGGGCGGGCGCCAAAACCCGGCCTGGAGCCGGCCGCCGCCTCAGCCACCGCGGACGCGGACTCCTTCCTCACGGCGCCGCCGCCGCCACCGCCGCCGCCTCCGCCGCGGAGTCAGGAGCCTGAGGGTAACGCGGCGGCGGCGGCGGCCTAGGCGCGCGCGCGCCGCGCTCTCTCCCCACAGCCCGAGCGCGGGCATCCGGGGCCCTCGCGACCCCTCACCCTTTTTCCCGCGCGCCCCGCCGCGAGCCCCCCTCCCCGGCCGCGCGGCGACCCTGCGGCGGCCCGGCCTCGAGGGGGCGCTGCAGGGTCTCCACGGGGGCCCTGCCGCTCACCTAATGGGAGGCCCCCCCAAAAAGGTCGCACGATCGCTGCGGGGGGGGGCTCGCCCCGAGGTGAAGTCCCCCGGCTTTCTCACGCGGGGACGGTGGCCTGCGCCGCTCGCAGCCGTGTGCGGGCGCAGCGCTCTTTGGCCCGGTGCATGCGGAGCGTGCCATGACCACCTGCAAAGCCGGCGACCCGGACCCACCGCCCGTCCCGCGCGCGTGTGCCGGGGATGACCTCACTCCGGTCCCCTGTGCGTTCCAGCTAGGGGACCTCCAGACCACATGGGTCACGACCAGTGTTTCACATTCGGGGAAGTACAATTGTGTAGTGGTAAAGGGAGGGGTTGACCACCAGCCCTGGACCCTCCCGCGGCTGCTGTTGCTGTGCTCGCGTTCATGCCCCACACTCGGTGCGATCCCCAAATTGCACGGGTACACATCAGCAAGTGGCAGCAGGCTCCCCACCCTTCAGAGCCACTCCAGCTTCGGCCGGGACTGGCAAAGTCTTAGAGTATAGCTCTGTCCCCAACCACGCTTCTGCGACACAATCCAAGAAACTTCCTCTGTGGTTCACTCAGCTCCGCGCCTCGTCTTTGCAGGCAGAAAGTTTGAAAGCGTGCGTTGCACTCAAAACGGAGCGCGTGTTCCCGAGTTTACAGAAATGCTCACTTTAAAACCGAGAGTCGGGGGAGGAAATTCTCTTTACGTTTCCTCTGGCCCCAAAGTACGCGTTTTAGGATCGTCATCTTTAATGGATTTATTCACACCAGCGAGTTTGCGTTTACAGTAGGGGTACAGTGTTTTCACTCTTCTGCGTCTCGTTGAACGTGTAATTAGTTAAGACAAATCCCCCAAATTCCTTAATCTTTAAAATTATATGTAAATAACGTGTGTATGGAACACAAAACATGACAGTAGAAAATAATTGCTCTGGGGCCAAGTTTGAGGGTTTAGCGCTAATCGGTTGCGGTGAGATCGATATTTTTGGAGAAAGGGGCTGGAAGTGAAAGTTCCCACCCGAGATTTAAAGAACGCAAGTGTCCCAGATCTTGCAACTGCCGCCCGAAGCGTCTCTGTCACGGAGCGGTCGAGACCCGGTTGCACTGGGCTTCCCAAGTCGCAGCCTCTGAGCCGCAGGAGCGCCACGAAGCAGGTGCGTGGGAGCGCGCGGGCGTCAGGGGGCGCAGAGCCAGCCTCCAGTCCGGATATCGTGACGCGGTGTCAGGAGGGACACTGCGGATCTCGGGTGGCCGCAGGCTTGCCTGAGTGTTAGGCGCCGGAGCCGGAACGCGCGGGCTGCTGCTCTGCAGTTCCGATCGCGCCGCCCGGTAGAGGGCAGCGGCTCCCCGACACTCGGATTCTCAGGGTCCCCCGTCACACTTGCCCACCGGGGCTCCGTGTACTTGGCCACGCCCTGTTCGGGGTCCAAGCGGGAAGCAACTACAAGGCCACCTTGAGCCACTTAGATCTTACCCTTTTTTTCCCCCTATCTTGCACTTTAGAGACCGTCTGTGTTTGTGCGGTGGCCGGCAAGAACGACAAAAATTGGCCTAAAGGCGGTTAAACAAAATGTGCGGGAGCCTTAAAACAAGCCAATTCCCTCTCGTGAGGAACGATCGGGGAAATGGTATGGATTTACCACAGATGTTCTCAATCTAATTATCGTGTCGATCCCCTGGGTTTGAACTTTAAAAACTGAAATATATATGACCTGTGTAATAGTCGGGAAATACATCTGGTTGGAATTCAGAGTTCTGAATCCATAGCAATATTTTAGATACAAGTTTGACGGGTATTAAATACAACTGTTCCGTTTCTAGTTATGTTTATATTTTTGCATGTTAACCTGGCTTACATTGGGTGACCCAGAGCTTAAACTTTATTTAAGTAAAATTTAAATTTCTCCTAACATAGTTTTTGAGTTATACAAACTTTTATAGCCCTCAGCCAAGAAGGGGGGGGCGGGGAGAGGAATTAGGATGACTTCTCCAATGGCATAAAATGTTCTCATTTCAAAAGTTAAATCACTAATCAAAAATTATCTTGGTTGAATGAAGTAACAATGCAAAGACTTGTGAAAAGATTTTGAAGAGTGCATTTAAGATGTCCGGAACAAGAGGAGACATAAAAAGAAGAGCTTCGAGATGGTGGGGTGTCTCAGTGGGCAGAGCAATTGCTGTGCAAGTAGGATGACTTGAGTTCCAGTCCCAGAATGCACGAAAGTGTCCTCTGACCTCCACCCTCTAGCTGTGGCATATGTGCCACTGCACACATCATGCACACAAACTCATCATATTCATAATTAATAAATGAAATTTAATAAAGAACAAACTATAAGTATTTCAAAGACTGAGTTTGGTTTTTTTTTTTTTCCCCATTTCAGGTTGAGGTTCAGGCGAAGTATTGTAAAACTTGCACAGCCACAGCCACTGGCATCTCAATACAGTGGCTTTACAAAGTTATGAACTGCTTAAAATATTTCAAAAATGGAAGGGTTTAAGAACTTCTGCCTCCATCGCCACCCACAAAGATAACACAATGAGTGATCAGATCGTTCCAGAACCCAGAGTGAGAAAGGATGGCTCTGACCCAGGACCAAAAAATAAAATAAAATAAACTCGACATACAATTGATATGACTTTGAATGAGGCATAAGAAAAACAATCCAAAGGCATTTGGTCATATTTTTTTTTTAATGTTTAGCTTCTCCCTTTAGGGGAAGAGACTCGCAGTTCCCAAGTGCATGACTAATCGCCACCCCAAGCTTTCCCCATTAAGCCCCCTGTCATCAAATGAGAAAACTGATCAAAATGATATCCATTCCTGGCACCTTTAAATCTGGCTTAGCACCAAAGAGGGCAACTACGTAAGTAATTGCAGGAACCCAGAAATTTCTCTGTCTCTTCTGGGGCTGTTTTTATTGTTACCCAAAATGATAAAATAAAATAGGGGTAGCCAACATGGTGGCGCACACCTGTCACCCCAGCAGGAGGCAAAGGTAGAAGAGCAAGAAATCCAGCAGGATACATAAGGAATTTGGGGCCAGCCTTGCTGATGAGACCCCGTCTCCAAAGACCAACAACAGCACATAGTGATAACAAGACTCCATTGCGGCTGTGGTAACACTAAGGGATGTCAGAGAAAAGTGTAAGATACCCTGGGGAATTTACTCTTCCCTATTTCTCCTCATAGTGTGAACTCCCTCTTCTCATAGCATCATGTTTAGTTTACAAAAACCTGTTAGGTGAATGTTGGCGAATGTACGGCTTCCGAAGCCACCATCCAGGGTAATACCTACTAAACGCATCCTCCCTAGGTGATCCCTAAGAAATGTTCTTCCTAAGAAACACCAAGGAATAATCTGGAATATTTACCAAACTAAAATCCTAAGAATAAGAGGCAGGCAGATCTCTATGAGTTCGAGGCCAGCCTGATCTACAAGAGCTAGTTCCAGGACAGGCTCCAAAAATACAGAGAAACCCTGTCTCAAAAAAACAAAAACAAATAAAGAAAAAAGAGAATAATCCCAAAACCCCAAACTTTCAAACAATATGTTTCAAAGGGTAAACATGGAGATACTCATTCTAAAGTCTTAATTCTCTTTCTTATATTTTTACATCCCAATTAGAACTGGAGTCAGTTTTCATCAAGGAATATTCCGGAGCCTTGGAGATAGTTCAGTAGGTAAAGGCACTTGCTCTCAAAGTCTGACGACCTGTACTCGTGCCCCAAAACTCACAGGTGAACAGAGCAAGCTACCTCTGAAAATGATCTTTTACGGTCCCATGGGTACCATAGCACCTGTACGCACATACATGCATGCATATTAATAATAAAGAAATGAAAATTTTCACATAACCATAAACAGTACAAACTCTGAAAACAACACCACAGGGGCTGGAGGGATGGCTCAGTGTTAAGAGTACTTGCCCCTCTTGCAGAGGACCTGAGTTCAGTTCCCAGTACCCCTGCCAAGCAGCTCACAACCAGCAGTTATTCCTTCTCCAGGGGATTCCATGCCTCTGACCTCCACAGGCACCCGAACTCTTGGTCACATACCCTTACATAGACAGACACATGCACATAATTAAAAATAAAATTCAGTTAAAACCTACACCGTAATGTATTCACAGCTACGAAAGCATGACTGTAGACAATAGGGAAAAAAAGATTCCTATTCATAGTAAGACATATGAAAAAATATCTGAATTTTACAAATATAGAAGTTCATCTGGGCAGTGGTGGCGCACGCCTTTAATCCCAATACTCAGGAGGCAGAGACAGGCAGATCTCTGAATCTGATGCCAGATTGGTCTACAGAATGAGTTTCAGGGCAGCCAGAATACACAGAGAAACTCTGTCTCAAAAAACAAAAAATAAAGAAATATATATGTATGTATTCAAAATTAGCTGAAGGTATTCATTCAAAAAATGCATCAATGTCTTCAATTTGAAAATATCTAAAACCAGACAGAAGTTTTGAAACACTTCAAATTTGTAAAGGCCTTTTTTTTTTAAAACCAAAACATGAACAACAGAGGGGTGTGTGTATGTGTGTGGTAACTGTCTTCCAGAACAATTTGGCACCAATGCTAAAAGGAACGAAAGAAGATTCCAGATCTATTTTTGTTTTTTTTAGTTCAAGAAAGCCAAACTACTTTTAATTGTTTTGTTTTTTGAATTAATGCTTTATGTTAATTATTTCTAAGTACACTATTCATGGCACGATGTAAGTACCCACCAAATAAAAGTACACATTTTGCTACATGTAATTACATGCACAGTACCTCATTCATCTCTACATGCCAACTGTATATGGAGTTATATAATTGTACCAAGAACCTGTCGGACTTGTAAGAACTAAGTCTAACTAGGAGACGCTCATGTTCGCCACCCTCCCTGCCTGTCTTCATGTCTGAGACCCTTTATAAAACCATCAAAGGCTTCATTCCTGGCCCACCTTTAAGCCACGCACTTCAGATCGGCAATATCTTGATATATGATGACGCTTGCAGGAGGGATCTTTCCACACCTTTAATGATTCCGAAGCTCTGCTCTCTCCCACTTGTCTTAAGAAACTGAGCTTTTTGATGGAGGCAGCCTACTCTTTGAACGCAGATCGGGAATAGCATTGTGGGGGCTGGGGCTCAGTGGTAAAACTCTCCCCTTACCTGCAGGAAGCCTTTGTTCTGATCCCCAGCAAGGCAAGCAATGGAGAGGAAAACTGTTACACATCTAACATCGCAAACTTGACCTCTTGGGACGCTGGGCCATCCAAGTAAGCAGGAGAGGACCTGGAATTTCTTATTATCACTTACGCTTCCAAATCCTACCTCACCAGCCACAAGTTCCCTGGCTCTAGTCTCAGCTTAATCAAAACATACGTTATCTTTATTTTAAGTGTATGGTGTGTGCAGGTGCACATGTAATTGTATGTGTGTTGGGGGAGTTAGGGGTGCACTAGTAGAAATCAGAGGAGAAGTTCCAGTGTGAGTCCTAGCCTTCCACCTTGTTTGAAAGTCGCTGGCTGCTTGTTGTTGTATACAGCAGGCTAGCCGAGGGACTCTCCTGTCTCTACTGCCCATCTTGCTATAGGAGTAGTGGAACTATAGACATGACTACTGAGTTTGGCTTTTTTATTTATTTTAGTTCTTTTTTTTTTTTTTTTTGGTTTTTCGAGACAGGGTTTCTCTGCAGCTTTGGAGCCTGTCCTGGAACTAGCTCTGTAGACCAGGCTGGTCTCGAACTCACAGAGATCCACCTGCCTCTGCCTCCCAAGTGCTGGGATTAAAGGCGTGCGCCACCAACGCCCGGCTATTTTAGTTCATTTTTTAAAGTCCTTTTTATTTTATTTCTTGTGTGTGTGTGTGTGTGTGTGTGTGTGTGTGTGCGCTCAAAGTGAGTCCAGGTCCCATTGAAGGCCAGAAGAGAGCATTAGATCCCTGGAGCTACAGGGGCTTGCACACTGCAGGATGTGGGTACCAGGAACTGAACTCAAGTCCTCTGCAAGAGCATCAAGCACTCTTAACAACTGAGCCATTGCTCCAGCCCCCGAGATTTATTTTTTATTTGTTTGGTTTGGTTTTTGGTTTTTCAAGACAGGGTTTCTCTGTAGCTTTGGAGCTTGTCCTGGAACTAGCTCTTGTAGACCAGGCTGGTCTCGAACTCACAGAGATCCTCCTGCCTCTGCCTCCCGAGTGCTGGGATTAAAGGCATGTGCCACCACGGCCCAGCTGTTTGTTTGTTTTTAATATGGTTTCTGGGCATCGGAACTCAGATCCTCGTGCTTGTGCGGCGAACACTGTACCCGCTGGGTCATCTTCCCAGCCCCTGTGTTATATCTCATATAAAGTTTCCTAGTCTTTGGAGTGCATTAGAAATCCACTTTAGCTTTTTTTTTAACCTTCTCTTCCTGTTGGTGAGATGTCCACATAGGTCATACTGCACATTGCCACCCTCGAGGACGCCCACTGACGTCACTGCTGAATCAACAGAAATTTACAGTGCACCTAGTCAGCAGCCTGAAAGGACTTGAAACGTGTAAAGTGCTAGATAAATATTATTATTATCTTCTTTAATGTCCAGTTCAAGTTCTGCACAAAGGCAGGACCTGTGCTGTTAATTCCTGTCCTTAACTCCTGAGTGGGATAAGTCGTGTGTGCTCTATTCGCATTTTTATCTCAGTATTAATATCACTTTGTTCTGTTTTGTAATTTTAGAGAGGGTCGTTCTGTGTAGTCCAGGTCCGCCTTAGACTCCTCCCCTGCAGAACTGGTACCTCTGAGATTACTGGTGTGAGCTACCACACTTGGTAGAGTCATGTGATCAACACTTCTGAGATGGAAGCAGGAGGACCCAAAGTTCAAGTCCACCCACGGTTTCATAGTCCAAGGACAACTTGACCTATACGTGACTCTGTCTTGAAATATATGTATGTGCATGGACGTGTGCACGCACACACTCATGTGTGTGTGTGTGTCTGTATGTGCCCATGTGGGGCGGGGGGCTGGAGAGACTCAGAGGGTAAAACTGGTCAAGTAAGTGGACCTGAGTTCAAATCCCCACCACCCATGTAAATTCTGAGTGGGCAGGGTAATCCACCTGTAATTCCCATGTAAAAGGCAGGGACAGGGGATCCCCAGAGCAAGCTAGAGAGCTAAACTGACCACCATCTTGATGAACAAGGTGGTGACTGAGAAAAAAAAAAAAACCTGAAGCCATCCTTGGCCATCTACATGAATGCACACACACAGATGCACATGAACACACACACCAAACACATGCAAAAACATACATATATATATGTAAATATACATGTTTGGTTTTTTTTAAAGTTGTTTTCCTGAAGCAAAGTGAAGCATTGTTCTACTCCCCACACTTTGTTTTATTTCTAATGACACAAATATGTTTCTATGTGTAGGCATGTAGTACGCAAGTGTGCTGCTGCCTGCAGAAGCCAGAAGACAGCGTCATATCCCCTGGAGCTGAGTTTGCACCTAACATGGGTGCTGTGAACAGAACTCGGGGTCCTTTGGGAGAGCAGCAAGCATCCTTAGCCACCAAGCCCTCTTCCCAGCCCCGTGTTTCTTTCCCACACACCCCTACAGTTCTACAGTTCGAGTCAAATGATGATTTGTTTCTATGAACTGTAATTGGATTTCCGTTGTCATGGGGCTGTCGGGTTGTATATTATTTTTGTCCTGAGTAAGTGGGGTTTGTATGATTCTAAAGGCTTGCTCCCGCTGAGAACGGGAAAGCTGATCTCCCTCCTAAGGAGTTGAAAACTTTTTTTTTTAATTCCCTCAAGCTCTATTCAGATTAAACGTTTGATCGACTGTCAGTTTTTGAAAGTCTGTATTATGTCATTAGAACTTTAAGTAGCTAGATAGAATACAGCCAGACTCTCAGAAGATGTCAAAACTGTGGTGGGTTTTTTTGTTTGTTTCTGGATACAAGATCACATATGTGTATATATATATTCTCCCAGGCTAACTTGACACTCGCTATATAGCCAAGGATGAACTTGATCTTCCCATCCTCCTACCCCCTCCCAGAATGCCGTGGCTACAGGTATGTGCCCCTGTGCCTGGATTCATGAAGTACCGGGGATCAAATCCAGGGCCTTCTACATGCCAGGCAAACATTCTACCCACCGAGGTAATCCTTTAGTCCCTGCCTGGCATGTCATTTCTTAGACAGTAATTTAACTCTGACGCAGCAAAGGAGTGCATGATCCCATCATTACGGCAGACAATTGCAAACTGCAACGGAAAATCATGTCCTAATTTTGCCACTGAGTCACCGCCTTACTTGGCCTCGCTTTCCTGTCTGTAAAATGGGAATAATTAACACTTTCTTGTAAAATTCTCCTGAGCCTCCAAGGAAAGATCCAACAAAGGCACCAAGTGAGGTTCTATTAGTACTAATTGAAGTAAGTGTGAAATACAGCAGTGTCTGGGTGAAGGGGGAAATCCTCACCGTCAGGGCAGGGAAGCTACGGCAGATGCTGCAGCAACTGCAGAATCCAGGCTGATTGTTTTCTTTTTCGTTTGTTTTGATTTGTTTGTTTGAAGCATTTTTATGATTTATAGTGTGTGTGTGTGTGTGTGTGTGTGTGTGTGTGCATGCGTGCATGCGCGCGCGTGCGCTCACAGAGTCTCCAGAAGAGGGCATTGGATCCCCCTGGAGCTGGAGTTATAGGAAGTTGTGAGCTACTTAAGGTGGGTTCTGAGAACCAACCTCAGGTCCTGTCTATGAGATGCGCTCTCAACCATCGAGCCATCTCTCCAGTCCCTCCCGTGTTCTTTAAAAAAGGCTTTTGGAAGCAGGGCCGTGGTGGTGCACGCCTTTAATCCCAGCACTTGGGAGGCAGAGGCAGGTGGATCTCTGTGAATTCAAGGCCAGCCTGGTCTACAAGAGCTAGTTCCAGGGCAGGTTCCAAAGCTACAGAGAAACCCTGTCTCAGGAAGAAAAAAAAAAAAAAGTCTTTTGGGGATGGGGTGGAAGGAACAGACAGGGATGTCACTAATCATTCTGGAAAAACTCAACCCTAATCACTCAGCACCACCTGGGGAGTAGAACATTGTGTCAGACACTGTAAGAGACTCACAAGCTGCAGAGAAGGTCTCCACCCCAGAGTTTAACAGTTTAGAGGCTGACGATGTGGCTTGAAGCTTATCCTGGGCTCAGCCAGCTCCAGGGCACCTGGGCTACTGAGACACTGGTGTGTGTCTTAGTGTTAGTGCTGATCTGAGCAAGTAGCTAAGACCCATCACTGCTTATTGATTGATTGATTGATTGATTGATTGATTTTTGTGCGTTAGTTTTTTGCCTGCATGTCTGTATGAGGGTGTCAGGTCCCCTGGAACTGCAGTTACAGACAGCTGTGAACTGACATATGGGTGCTGGGAATTGAACCCCGGGTCCTCTGGAAGAGCAGACTGTGCTCTTAATGGCTGAGCCATCTCTCCAGTCTCCGTATTCATTATTTTACATTTCCATTTGTGTGTTTACTTGTTTGTTTTGGGACACCTGGGATTGAACCCAGGACCTTGTGCGTGTTAGCAAATGCTCTACCACTGAGCCACACAGCCAGCCTGAGGGTACCCTAGGCAGGGGCTCTACCACTGAGCCACACAGCCAGCCTGAGGGGTCCCTAGGCAGGGGCTCTACCACCAACACACACCCCAGTTCCTCACCAGGGGCTTCTAGGCTGGTGTTTTACAGTGGAGCCACGTCCCTAGACCCTAACTGGGGAATTGCAGGCAGTCTCTATCACTAAGCCACATCTCAGGCTTTGAAACTCATTCTGGCTTTGGATGAGCAAAAGAATTCGAAAATGATGGGTTCTTGAGTAGGGTAGGATTTAAGGGCGGGGCGGGGGGGCAGGTGGAGGATATTTGGGATCAGAAAAAGCATGCTCAGTGTGTCACAGACTAAATCCCCTATAATGCAGGGGAGGAAAGCACAAGGGGCTGCTGAACTAGGAGCCAGGATGGTGAGGCGCAGATTGGAATCTTCAGATGTCAGCAAGGTGGGGACAGGCTCGAGATGCATCTCGTGAGAATCGGGGGGGGGGGGGGGGGAGAAGCTTGTCATTTTGGACAGGATACCACCATGCTGCCAGCCACGCAGGTCCTACCAAGTGCCCGTTTCCTAGACTGACAGGAGCCTTTACCTCATCTCTCCAGTCAGCATACTGGAGACAGCTGGCTAACAACACAACATGGTCAAATGCTCATCATTCATACAGTCAGTAGCCAGCAGGAAAATCAGTGAAAGGGGCTGGAGAGATGGTTCAGTGGGTCAGAACACAGTCTGATCTTGCAGAGAATCCAGGTTCGAGTCCCAGTACCCACAACTTCCTGTGACTCCGGCTCCAGGGAGATCTTATGCCTAGTTGTGTATCACGGCCCTCAGGAGGCAGAGACAGGAGGTTCCAGGGTGGCCAGAGCTACATAGCGAGGCAAAACAAACAAAAAGCCCAGCTAAGGCAAGGGATTGTCAAAGAGGCTTAGCAAGTAAAGATATCTGCAAACTTGCCACCAAGTCTAATGACCCAAGTTCAGTCCCTGGAACCAACGTGTTAGAAGGAGAGAACTGACACTAGCAAGTTGTCCTCTATCCTTCATGTGCACCCTACGGTGAGTGTGCAGGCGGGCACTCACGCACAGGTACACACACGTTAAATACACAAACAAATAGCATCAGAAACTATCTAGACCTTATATAACTGCAATCCACACACATCTCCTTATTTTGTCTTTCTTCCCATCCACTGATATTTTAGTCCATTTTCTAGACTAGAAGATGGAGACCCAGCGTACTGAAAAAAAGAAAAAAATGGGGATTTTACTTCTCAGCCAGGGTCTCAGGGCCCTGCTTGACTGTGTGTGTGTGTGTGTGTGTGTGTTCATATGGATTCGGGTGCACATGTGTGTTCACATGCATATACACAGGTGTGTGCATTCACGGAGATAGGAAACCTCTCGAGTCTTTCAGCAGGCACCATTCAACTTTTTAGGGCTCTCCTAATGCTCTGGATTCCTCTAAATAGGCTAGTCTAGTTGGCCAGTGAGCCCCAAGAACTCACCTTTCCCCACCCTCCCAGGGCAGGGATTCCAAGCCAGTGCCACCACACCCACAGGCTTTTTACAGGGGTCCGAATGTTTGCCAGGCAAGCGCTTTGCCGACTGAGCCATCTCCCCAGCCCGGTTTTCCAACCGTCTTTTAATGACATGATGTCAGCTACCCTCTCCCAAGGTAGTTTTCTCAAACAACTGATGTATTTATTTATGATTTATTCCTCCCACGAGTATTTTTTGAGGGCCTACTTTGTGCTAGGTCGGCAGCCAGAACTAGGTGTGTGATCCTGAGCTCTCTGTCCCCAAGCATTCAGGGAAGACATTCCAAAGGGAGAAAGGACTTCCCCACCTTCTACCCCACCCTGGTCCTTTGGCTTGTCTTTGCTGGTTAGTAAATGCCTTGACTTCCCCAACATACATTCTTCAAGCCACAGAGCATTGTAATCCTTTGCTCTGTTGGCAACATAACCACTTATTACCAGCGCGAGATGTGTTTTGGGTAGGTCTGACTTTGGCAAGGGGCTAGCCTCATATCCAACTTAAAGTCCTGTTTCTCTGGGACTTTTTATTTGAGAAATCGGGGCCAAGGCCACAACCACATACAGAGAAGCAAAATTTCCTGCCTTTCTGATGTGATGTGAAATAAAGCAGACCTGTATCTGCAATTACTGCTGAGAGCCGGATCAGGCTGACGGCGTTGGTGCGCATGCGTGCGTGCACATGTGTGCGTGTGCGGGCATGTGCGTGTGTGTGCGTGCATGTACTTTCTGGGAAGGTAGTAAAGCAAGGTGGCTGGGAATACGATAACTTCTGTGCTGAAAAGAGTTTAAAATATCCCTGGGGGTGGGGCAGCAAGACGGTACAGTGGGCAGAGGTGCTTACTGCCAAGCCTGATGACCGGAGTTCAATCCCCAAGAACCACGTGGTGAGAGAGATTCAGTGCCCACCAGTTGTCCACACGCATACTGTGGTGTACACACACACACACACACACACACACAATGTAATTTTTAAAATGTTTTTAATTTCCCTGGGGAGATGATTCAATCAGCTAAGTGCTTGCTGCACAAGCACTAGGAGCTGAGTGCAATGCCCAGGACCCAGGTAAGAAAGCTAGATCGGGAGGCACAGGGCACCCATGTTCCCAGCACTTGGGAGGCAGTCACAGGAGGATCCCTCCCTAGGGCTTGCTACCCAGCGAGGCTAGCTGGATGAGAGAGCTTCAGGTTCTAGGAAGACCTCCAGCCTCCACAGACACACAAACACATACACACACATACAGAAAATATGTTTTTTTTTTTAATTTCCCTGGAGGAACATCAGCTATGTTTGAGATTATGCGGCATGCCCAAGAGAATAATACCGGGCAGAGGCAAAAGTCCCCTAAAGAGCAGCCCTACAAAGGTGTGTTACTATGGCCAGCAGACACACACTTGGGATTTCAAAGGAGTGGAACCCAGCCATGTGTGGTGTCTGTCTTCTACTCCCTTCCCCTTGGGAACTTCTGAGCACCCCCCCCCACACACACACACACACAATAAAACATTTATGAAACTCTCGCAGCAGAGAGTTAGGAATAGAGCCACATGGGACATCCTGAGATGGGAAGTCACAAGTTCGGAAAAGTCCTCTCTCTGCCCATAAAAACACTTAATCCCTGCCTTGATTAGACACTGAGTTTTTCAGCAAGTGTGTCTCCAGGCATTGCAAGCAGGTTTTCCAGGCAGGAAGAAGGGCGAAGTCTTTGCCTCTTTTACAGGGATGAAGACTGGGGTTCAGGGAGGCTTGGCAGAGTTGGAGATGAACGCCACGGCCTAGTGACTAGTATGTGAACACTCTATCATTGAGACACATTCCCCTCCCCCAGCCCCTAGGCCAGGGTTTTCTGTAGGACTCAGACCTCATCCACCCTGTCCTGGCTGGTCAGAACCTACAAGGGTGTCCGAAAGAGCGTCTCTCTTCCACCCCTGCAGGTAACCCCGGGTATTGCTAGTCCAGGGAGGACCTTAGGTCTTACCTTGCAGCAGCCGGCTTGCCAGCAATCCTTGGCACTGGAGTTCTTGTCTGCAGACATCTTTCTGTGGTGGTGGAGGCTCCAGACACCCTGTCCAGGGCATCTATCATAAAAAGGAATAACTTGACCTTGATCTTGGATGAATCATTGATTGAAGAGAACGACGAGGAGAGTCAAAAGTCCGACCCCTTAAGTACAGCAGGGCTGGTAGTTTGGCAATCTAAGCGCCTGGGAGAGGGTGTGTTTCCCTAGTCATCATTGGGAATCTTAGTAATTGCCCAGGCTTCTTACTTCTTCACTGGAGGGGAGTCTGGTGTAATGGACTGTCTGGAGTGGGGGAAGTATCTGATTAACTAGCCTACTCTGGCTTCCACATTGGGAAGGGAGGGGTCTCTCCGAGAGTCTAAGGCGGGTAGTTTAGGGAACCAATTGGAACTAATTTCAAACGAGTTATCTCGGCTTTTCTCATTCCTAAATTTAATACCGGCTCGTGAGTGGGTGGCAGGATCAGTTTACACAAGCTCCAGTTGATCAGATCACAAGTTTTATTGCCAACCAAGTCAGACCAGGCAGCAAGATTTGATTCTATTTACTTCTGGAATGCTCTGTTTTACTAGTGAGCTCCCCACCCCCACCCCCAAGTTGTATGCCCTTTAAAAAAAAGAAGAAGGGAGGTGGTCTCAAATCCCCCTACTTGTCATCTGTTGTAGCTTGATTTATTTAAGATTCATTTGTTTCGAACAAATCCTGCCCCAGTTTCTCCCAAGGTCGCCTCTTCCCGTGAAGTCCTCGGGAGCGGTGTGTTTGACACCAGCTCAAAAATCTTGTAGCTTCTCGCCTTTCCGCTCCCAGAGGAATCTGTTATTCAGCACTTCAAAGCCCAGGGCTTGTTTGCACCTCTTGTTTCAAACAATAGACCAAATTTCCTGTCACTGCCTCTCTTTAAAATCCGCCTACCCTGTGCTCTCTGGAACGATCCCGGCTGGGCTGCCTCTGCCACAGATGAAGCAGAAGGAGTCCTACACTCTTCCAGCCTGGGTCTCAGAGGCCTGAGGGGTCAAAGGGACAGACAACAGCTAGGTATGCTCATTTGTAAACCATACAGTCTGGGCAGCGTATTCACTGAGCAACTTTGGATCGGCTACTTAACCTGTCTGACTCACTGTGTCCTAGCAGAGTAAAACTTGTTCTTCCTGTAGTGATGGTGTGGAGAACGAGACGGAATGATGAGGGTCTAAGAACAGCTTCTGGGGACGGAGAGGTGGCTCAGCGGTTAAGAGCACTTGATGTTCCTCCAGGAGGCCCTGTTTCAATTCCCAGCGCCCTTATCGGTGACTCACAAAGGTCTGTAACTCCAGTCCCAGGAGAATCCAATGCCTTGTCCTAGCCTTTCAGGGACACTACACAAACATGGTGAATGAACATATATGCATAAGGAAAATTATATAACATGTTTTGTTTTGCCTTTGAGAAAGGGTCTCTCACTATGAGAAAGGGTCTCTCTGGCTGGCCTGGTATGTAGACCAGGTAGGCCTTGAACTCACAGCCTGCCTCTGCTTCACCATCACTAGCATTAAGTATATATGCCATCACACCCGGAGAGTATAAGAAAGAAAAGGAGAGGGTGCTATGTTTGTGGTTTAGTTGGTTGAGTGCTTGCCTAGCAAGCACTGAGACTAGAGTTCCATCTACAACATGGCGGAAACCTAGCATTTCAGTAATCCCAGCATCCAGAGGTGGGGATGATCAAGAGTTCAGGTCAGGTTTGGCTGGGTGGTGGTGGTACATGCCTTTAATCCCAGCACACAGAAGGCAGAGGCAGGCAGATCTCTGAGTTTGAGGCCTGCCTGGTTTATAGAGCGAGTTCCAGGACAAAAACAGAGATTGGGGTGGGGGTGAGGGAGAGTTCAGGGTCAGGAGCTGAAGAGGTGGCTAAGCAGTTAAGTACACTTTTCTCTGGCAGAGGATCTGAGTTTAGTTCCCAGTACCCCTGTGAGACTGCTCATGGTAACCTATACGTCGGCTCCTGGAGATCCCACACTCTCTTCCAGTCTTCGCAGGCACCTGCGCTTATGTGCACCTGCTTGCAAACATGCATGTATACATAGATTTTTAAAATTAATTTTAAAAAAAGTTTGAGGTCATGCGTCTTATACAGAGAGTTTAAGAGCAGCCTGAACTACATGATACCCTGCCAAAAATTTAGAAAAAGAAAAAAGAAAAAAAAAAGCCAGTCACGACTGCATTCATTCATTCATTCATTCAACCCCTGGCTACATGGCCTTGTTCTGTGTCCTGTTCACAGTGCTCAGACTCTGTACCTTGTACCTCTGCTTATGATTATCGGAAGGACCCTGTGGAAACTTGGTCAGAATTAATTGACACTTACTATCCTGAAAGCTGACTTTGAACTCTGAGAAAGACTCAGAAACCCCGATCCTCCTGCCCCCACCTCCTGAGTGCCGAGATTACAAGCGAGGGCCACACCACGCCTGGCTCTCAGTCAGTTTTGGTTTTGCTTCTTCTCATTCCTTGTTCCAGAAGGGATCTTTGACCACACCCTTCCTTCACTATCTCTGCTCAGTCTTTGTCTCGGATTCTTCTCATAGCATTAGGTCATTTGGCTCGCTAGGCCAGATGTGTCCTATAATGGTCATAGTTCATATATTTGTTTTGTTTTTGAGACAAGTTCTTGTGATGTACAGCCCAGGCTGGTCTGGAACTCTCCGTTCTCCTGCCTAGAATCCCCCAGTGAGGGGCTGGAGGTGTAGCTGAGAGAAAAAAACGCTTGCTTAATGTATGTGAGGCCCTAGGTTCCATCCTGCAGAACACAAAGACAGGAGAAAAAGTTGCCTGCTGGGTAAAGC
The DNA here is from genome assembly GCF_018167655.1 of Microtus oregoni. NCBI lineage: Eukaryota > Metazoa > Chordata > Mammalia > Rodentia > Cricetidae > Microtus > Microtus oregoni. The sequence continues at coordinate 7,371,219 of NW_024543062.1, read as the reverse complement.
AGTGTTCAGGCCCATCCCCACCTCTCCCAACTCACTCACAAATAAGGATCAGTGGCCCCGAAGTGACCACTGCCTTCAGGATCCGTGTTGAAACCAAAACAAGTCTGCAGGCTTTTTATCCTCAGGGGGATTTGCTGGTGAACCAGTTCTGTTACCACCCTCATGGAAAAGCATTTTCAGGTCATAGGTAATTTTCAGTCTGACTAGAGGCTCTGAGTCAAGGTCCCTTTCATGTCCTGTAAGTTGGGAGTGAATCACGTTGCTTCGGGTGGACTTACCGGACACTCTTGCTTCCTTGTTTGTGAATTCACAGAGCAGGAGACTTCTCTGTCCTGACTCACCCTCATTCATACACACATTCACCCTTCAGAGTCCTGGGCTAAAGTGGAACCAGGGCAATGGACTTGTCTTTCCCAGATTCCTAAGCCTGCGGACTTATCTCCTCAACATAGATGGTGGTCAAATGATTCACCAAAGCTACTCTAAGTGCTAAGGCCCCAAAACCTAATAAAACAGCCTTCCCACCCACCTCACATCCTACGAGGCAAGGAGGTCTCCTTGTTTTGTGTCCTGAGGCCAAGATCGCAACCACCTTCCAGGAGAAGGCAACCAGCCTCAATAGCACAACAGGAACTGCAAAAACACGGTTGAACTCAGAATGGCAGCTTCCCGCCTCATCCTGTCTAGTTGTCTAGCTATCAAGCTCTTGTCTGGGAGGTTCAGATTTCCTGGCATGCCATCCATTCTTACAACAGTAAGGCCAGTCCTGATGGTGAGGGCATCAGGATACCAACGTCATTTCAGATACTCAAGAGTCTAAGAGAAGGATAGCAAACTCAAGGCCAAGCTAGGCTAAAGAGTGAATTCAAAGACAGCTTGGAAAACTTCACGGACTCCTTGTATTAAAATACAAAATTCAAAGGGAATTGGAGACATGGTTCAGCAGTACAGCCTTCACTAAAAATCCCCCAGTGAGGTGATTGGGGAGTGCCTCAGCAGTAGAGGGTCTTTTATGAAAGGACTGGAGGTACAGCACCTCCTAGAATCCCCCAGTGAGGGGCTGGGGTGTGGCTCAGTGGCCTAGAATCCCCCATGGTTCACAACAGGTCTTAAACTTGCTAATGATCCAACAGCGACCAAATCATGTCTGTAAAATTTGATGTCAGCAAGAATATTGGAAATTATAATAGGCGATTACTATAAATTGCCACAGCAACAAGATTCGCGGGAAAGGATCCAAGTGATAAAGTAAAACATTGTGACTTCTGACAGATCGACCTCTCAAATCTCTTTTTTCCCCATCTGTAAAATGGGACCAATACTTGCCTTATGGACTTGGACTGGATAATTAAGAAAATGCACAAGCTCCAGGGAGGTGATGGCGCATGCCTTTAATCCCAGCACTCAGGAGGCAGAGGCAGGAGGATCTCTGTGAGTTTGAGGTCAGCCTGGTCTACAGAGTGAGTTCCAGGACAGCCAGGACTGTTACATGGAAAAACTCTATTTCAGAGAACAAAACAAACAAACAAAGGAAAGGAAAAAGAAAGGAAGGAAGGAAGGAAGGAAGGAAGGAAGGAAGAAAATATATGTGAAAACTTTTTTCATTCAAATATAGATCTGGCTTTGCTTGTTTACTGGTGTGCTTGTGTATAGAGGTAGATGTCACTATTAGCTGAAGCTGGCTTTGAATTCATTTTTATTCTTAATTATTATTTTTAAATAGTTTTCATTTATTTTTATTTATTTCTTTGGTGAATGGATGTGTGTTTGTGTGTGTGTATATATGCGTGTCTGTAACGTGCATGTTTGTGCCACACTGGGTATTTGGAAGTCAAAGGACAACTTATGGGTAGTCTCCTGCCACCTTGTGGGTCCCGGTGATCACACCCAGGTGATGAGTCTTGTGAGTAGGCACCTCTGCTCTTTGAGGGCAAGGGCTCACACCGGATATCGCCTGGGCCAACCTGAAACTCACTCTGTAGCCGGTTCTGCCATCAAACTGGAGATCCCCCTGCCTCAGCTCCCGGAGGACTGGGATCACAAGCGTGCATCGCCACACCTGGCTCATCTGTGACTGTTTATCCGCTGGGAATTGTTAAAACTTGCCTGAGCGCAAGAAGATGCAGTGTAAGAGAAGCGGAACACCATAAAACAACACGTGGGTGTCATCACTTCTGGCTGCACGTCTCTTAGCCTCTGATGTAAATAATTCAGAGCGTTAAAGATGAGTTAACAGCAGGTCTTTGAGGGACAGGAGAACATTCGAGAATGAGGGATTGTCTTCATAATGAGGTAGTGCTGAGCAAAAGAGAATTTCGCATCGAGACAAGCATCCCTTCCGTAGTTATTAATCCGGCTGGATGGGGGTTTTTAATAATTAAATGGGATGACTATAATGTGATATTTTATGAAGTCAAATGAAATGTACGTTTAGGAATTTAATTTGAAGCATAGCATGCTTGGTTATTGTATTTTTCATAATTGCGGGTGTTTGGAAACTGCGTCTCCTCACTCCGACTGGCGTTTTCTGTGCGCGTGCGCACTTACCCGCTTGTATTATTCATGTAATGTTGTTCATTATGTTTTAATAAAATTGATGGAAGGCTTATATTCTTTTTAACATTTATTTATTTAACGTGTGTGTGGGGGTAGCTGGCAAGGGCTTGTCACAGAGTTTGTGTGGCGGTCAGGGAACAACTTGAGAGAATTGGCGCTCTCTTTCCACGGAGTGGGTCCTGGGGATCCAGTGCAGGTTAGATTGAATGGCGAGCATCTTTACCCGCTGAGCCATCTCTCCAAGCCCAATAGAAGCACTTTTAATGCTAAGTTCCTAAGCTAGTGTCAAAAGTTTCTGACTGATTCTCGATAAAAGACCCCATAATGGGCAAGGAAGACAGCCCAAGCGGCAGGAGACCAGCGCTTCAGAACTTTGTTTCACAAGTATCTCCGCATTTGTTTGAGTTTCTGAAATTTTCCTTGTCATTTCCAAAATCAATACAAAATACAGCTAAACACCAGACTTCACTGTTCTCCTCCAGACAAAATAAAAGATTGAGAGCTCCGCTATCACCAGCTGTCCGTGGCAGAAGATCGTCTTGCTTGATGCAATCACTTTCTTTTCTTCCTCGTTTTATGTTTTAACATGACTCATTCCCACGATCCCTCGCTCGGCCCCAGATGCACACAAAGTATGTCTGTGAAGGCATGGCATGAAGGAGTGGGACAGCTGGCAGCCATCGGTTCAGTTGATCAATACAGACAGCACCGTAAGAAGCTACCAAGCCAGCATCATCCCCCGTCCCTCCCCCTCCCACCATCAGGGCACCTCCTGCTCCTGTTTGGGAAGTAAGTCATTTACTTTGGCTACCTAAAAGAATAGATTGGAAGCTACTCCTTTGTCTTCTACCAAAAAATAAATAAATAAATAAAGGTTTTATGTACTTATTTTTATTTGCTTTTTTGTTTGCTTGGTTTGGTTTCTTTTGTTTTGTCCAGACAGGGTTTCTCTGTGTAGCCCTGGCTGTCCTGGAACTCACTCTGTAGACCAGGCTGGCCTCGAACTCAGAGATTGGCCTGTCTCTGCCTCCTGAGTGCTGAGATTAAAAGCACAAGCCACCACCACCAGGCTGCTTAATTTTTTAGATAGGTTTGCACTGTGCGTTCCTGACTGACTCATAACTTGCTATGTAGACCAGGCTGGTTCCCAACTCACAGAGACCTGCCTCCCGAGGGCCATGATTAAAGACAGCACCATTCCTGGCTTATCTTAATTTTAATTTTTAAGGATGTGTATGTGTGTAGGTTGTATGTACGTGAGTACAGGTGCCCTTGGAGGTCAGAATGGATCCCTGAAATTGAAGACAAAAGTGGTTGGGAGCCACCTGACGAGAATGCTAGAAACTGATCCAGGGTCCTCTACAAGAAGAATCACTGAGCCATCTTTCCAACAGTTACCCCTTCTCCTATAATTTTGATGAACTCAAAGTGGTCTTGAGTGCCCTGTGTAGCTAAGGATGACCTTGAACTCCTGATTCTTCTGCTCACACCTGCACCTCCAGCGAGCTGGGACTGCAGGTTTATGCAGTGCTGGCCTTGTTCTGCTTCCCCGTGCACCTGTTTAAAGGGTTAGGTCCGTGCTAAAGGGTAGCCTCTGACTTTGAGATTTGAAAGACGTACTTACTTCAGATCTGCAGTAGAAGTAAATACTGTTTTGCCCACAGCGTTTGCGTGAGTTCCACTTAGCAGATACTCATTTGGGGGAAACTTAGGGCCTAGCCTTGGGATGGATGTCAGCAGCTTCCCAGGGTTCTATTAAGGGTACCCCAAGTCCTCTGGACAGACTCCAGTACTCTTCCTGGGAGAAGGTGGTCCTCCACGGTGCTGGACTCTTCAGCCTGGGCTGGGTTCGTGGAACTGAATCTCCCAACTTTCTTGCTATTGGGGGCAGGGGGTTGCACTAAGTGGACTAGCACAGGCCTGTGATCCCTCTACTAAGGAGACTGAACAGGAGGATCAACAGCTCCAAGTAAGCCTGGACCACAGAGTGAAACCGTCTCAAAATGAAGAAACAAACAAGCAAAGGACTGGGTCAAGATGGGTGGCTCAGGGTCAAGAGCGCTTGCCGAGGACTCAAGCTCAGTTCACAGCCCCCATATCAGGTGGCTCATACTGCCTGGAACTCACAGAGATCCACCGGCCTCTGCCTCCCGAGTGACTGGGATTAAAGGTGTGCGTCACCACCGCACAGTGAAATTATTTTCTTTTTTTTTTTTTTTTAGAATTTAGAGGTTTTTTTTAATATTTATTTATTTATTATGTATACAGTATAGTCAGTATTCTGTTTGCATGTGTGCCTGCAGGCCAGAAGAGGGCACCAGATCTCCTTACGGATGGTTGTGAGCCACCATGTGGTTGCTGGGAATTGAACTCAGGACCTTTGGAAGAGCAGTCAGTGCTCTTAACCTCTGAGCCATCTCTCCAGCCCCCGAAATTATTTTCTTATAAAGTAAAAATAGGGGCTGGAGAGATGACCCATCAGTTAAGAGCACTGCCTGCTCTTCCAGAGGACCTAGGTTAGGTTCCCAGCACCCACATGGTGGTTCACAATTTTCTGTAACTTCCAGTTCCACCACCCTCTTCTGCCTCCTCAGACACCAGGCATGCATGTGGTGCATAGACACACATATAGACAATAACCTACACACATACAGACAAACACCTACACACATGCAGACAAACACCTATACACATACAGAAAAACACCTACACACATACAGACAAACACCTATACACATACAAATACCTACACCCATACAGACAAACACCTACACACAAACAGACAAACACCTATACACATACAGACAAACACACCTATACACATACAGATAAACACCTATATACAAACAGACAAACACCTATACACATACAGACAAACACCTATGCACATACAGACAAACACCTATACACAAACAGACAAACACCTATACACATACAAACACCTATACATACAGACAAAACACATAAAAAATACAGTTTTAAAAGGGGGAGGGAAGAAGTAAAATAGCTCAGACATGGATGAGAAAGTTTTAACCTGGGACACAGCTCAGCAGTAGAATGACTGCTTAGAACCCCCAAGTGAGGGGCTGGGGCTGTATGTCAGCAGAAAAACACGGAGTAGCATGTGAAAATTCTGGGTTCAATCCCCAGTGTCTCCAAAATAAAGAAGGGAGAAGAATGGACTTAAGGTCACGCGGCTTCGTTCATTTCTGCTCTTTGTGGCTTTTAAGTCATAAATAGTGCTATCACCAAGGAAATGGACAGCAGTAGGCTGGCCTTGAATGCACCTCAGAAAGAAAATGCAACTGGGGACTATTGTCTAGACCCTCTGCCTTCCCCTTTCCTTCATTCCTTCAATCTGGGCTCCCGTGTTCTCAACATCACTGGACATATGGAGCAAGCTATTATGGTCAAGATGCTTGGAAGGGCTGCCTGGGTCAGGGTCCTGAAATGTTCCCGAGACCACTGCCCTGGGAACCTCTAGGGCATTCCCTGTTTCCTATGCAGCTCAGCTCTCAGCCCCATTTAGCATTTCCTCCCCTCCTCTATCTCAGCTCTTCAGTCTCCCACCTCCTTCCTCCAGTCTCCTGCTCCCTAAACCCATACCACATACTGGTAGAAACCATGTCTTTTGACTGGCCAGGGTCTGCCCTGACTCCTCAGGCCTGCCTAGTCTGCTCACAGAATGTTCCATTTCTTTTGAAGCAGAGTCTCACTGTGTAGACCAGGCTAGCCTTGAACTCATAGAGACCTACTTGCCTCTGCTTCCTGAGTGATGGGATTAAAAGTGTGTGTCACCAAATCAATGGGATTTGTTGCTATTGTTGTTGCTGTTTTTATGACAGGGTTTCTCTGTGTATCCTTGGCTGCCCTGCAACTCACTCTGTAGACCACCAGGTTGTTTTCCATTGCGTTATTCCCTCTCTTCTACTCTCCTCCTTCCCCTCCTCTCCCTTTTTTTTTTTTATTTTTGAGACAGGGTTTTTCCGTAGCTTTTTGGTTCCTGTCCTGGAACTAGCTCTTGTAGACCAGGCTGGCCTCGAACTCACGGAGATCCGCCTGCCTCTGCCTCCCGAATGCTGGGATTAAAGGCATGCGCCACCACCGCCCGGCCTCTCCCTTCTTTTTTTTCCCTTCCCGCCTCCCTCCCTTTTTTCTCTGACTTCCCTTCTTTCCCCCCATCTCTATCATCTCAATCTCATTCTCCTCCTCTACCCCCATCCCTTTGCTCCTCCTTGAACCAGGGCTTCCTGCATGCCAGGCAAGTCCTCTATTACTGAGCTACCCAACCTAAGATCTCTTTTTTTTTTTTTTATTTACAACCAAGACAAACTGTACATGAGAGGCAGGCAGATCTCTGAGTTCGAGACCAGCCTGGTCTAAAGCATGAACTCCAGGACATACAGAGCTACAGAGTGAGTCCTTTTCTTGAAGAAGGGAAAAAGGAAGGTTGGGACAGTATGTGGTATGTATAGTGGCACCTGCCTGGAGGATCACAAGTTCAAAGTTAGCCTGAGCCTCAGAGTGAGATCATGGCCACCCTGGCTTACATAGCAATACCAACCACCTCTAATGTGGTCTCAAGGGACCAGCCGAGCTTTGGTTTTCCACTACTTCCAGAACATTTCCCAAACATCTTGCAGTGCGAAAAGAGCTGGGCAAGGCCTGGAGCCAGCATCAAGGCAGCCCAGAGCTGTGAACCTGAGAGAATCCTAACAGTCCTGAAGCCAAGCTGGACCCAGGCATGAGCTCATCAGATACCTGAGCTACCTGCAGCAACTTGTTCACCACCTCCCCTGCTGCTGCTGCTCATAATTCGTGATTCACAGATTTTTTTTTCCAACAACAAAAACATTCAGATTACATTTTTATGGGAGATGTTTTTTACTCCTCATACAAGCATTATCAACGACTTCAATCACAAAATAAACTCTGCCCACCTCTGTAATTATTTGTGGATTTTTTTCCCCACTTGTTTTTCTGCTTAATGTGATCAGAGATAAGGAAGGCTGGGCATTGGGAGGTGGCGGTTACACTGGGGCTTATCAGGTGACTGAGCCAATTTGATGATTCAGTTCGCTTTGCTCGGTGGAACAATCACTTACAAAAAAAAAATCCATTTATTTCTCTATGTGCTTATGGGGTGTGTGAGTGTGACCGTGGCGGCCGTGCAGGGGTCAGAGGACAGCTTGCAGGAGTCACTTCTTTCCTTCCACCGTGTGGGTCCTGGGCATCGAACCTGTATCTTTGTCCATGGTGGTAATCACCTCTGGCTGTTGAGCCTTCTCGGCTGGTCCAGAATATGACTTTTTGGTTGTTGCTGTTCTGGGATTTATTTTTTGTTTGTTTCCTTGCCCCCCCCCCATACATGTGACTGATATTTGGGTGGGTGTTGTGTGTGATCGTGTGAGTGTGGACGCGGGCTCCACAGCGCAGCACTCAGAGACCAGAGGACAACTTTGAGAGTTGGTCCTTCCTCCCACATTGTCTGAGGCAGGGCTCCTGTGTAAGCTAGATGTTGACTCATGAACATCTGGAGTCTCTTCTCTCTTCACCTCTCACCTCTCTTTAGGACTACTAGCATTACAGACATGCAAGATACTGTATTTGGCTATGCAGGTTCTGGAGATCCAACCTCAGGTCCTCCTTTTACATTGTAAGTGCTTTATCCACTAACTCATATTTCTAGTCATTGCTTTTCTTCAGGCAGGGTCTTCCATAGCCCAGGATAGCCTTGAACTCTCTATACAGCCGGATAACACTGAACATTGGGTTCCCGTGTCTCCACTTCCCAAGTGCTTGGTGTTACAGAAGTATGCCAGCATGTTTAGTTTAAACAGTGCTGGGCCTGGAACCCAGGCCTTCCCTGCTTGGTAAGTAAACACTGTACCAACTGAGCTACATTCTCAGCCCTCAGAAACATGGTGCATATTTTTTTAAGTTTCAGCAATCCTTAAAGTCCGTTTCTCCTCTTTTATCTGTTAAAGGAATAGCCAAAGGATTAACCCACGCCCTTAAAAAAAAATTGTACATCTGTCCTTGTCAGTGGCTTATGTACATAGTCAATAAAGGAAGTGCTGAGAGTCATATGCCAAATCACCTTAAATAGAGTAACTTCGCTTCCCACAAGCAGCCATGCAGCTATGTAATGCCATATCTAATCTTTCTTTCTGGAGTGTCCAAGTTTCTGCTACTTTAAGGGGAGCCATTTGTTCAAATGTCTTCAAGCAACAGGACAGGGAAACCTATTTCAAGTAAGAAGGATCAGGGGGCCAGCAAGATGGCTCAGGGCAGTGGTTCTCAACCGGTGTATCACGACCCTATCGGCAAACCTCTATCCCCAAAAGTATTTACATTGTAATTCATAACAGTAGCAAAATTACAGTAATAAGGTAGCAATGAAAATAATTTCGAAGCCGGGCGGTGGTGGTGCACGCCTTTAATCCCAGCACTCGGGAGGCAGAGGCAGGCGGATCTCTGTGAGTTCGAGACCAGCCTGGTCTACAGAGCTAGTTCCAGGACAGGCTCCAAAGCCACAGAGAAACCCTGTCTCGAAAAACAAAACAAAACAAAATAAACAAACAAACAAAAAAAAAAAAGAAAATAATTTTGAGGTTGCGGGGGGAGGGGGGGTCACCACAACATGAGGAACTGTATTAAAGGGTTGCAGCATTAGGAAGGCTGAGGAGGGAGAAGACATTTGCTGGCAGCCAGATGAAGGAGTCCAGTTCCTAAGACCCACATGGTGGAAGGAGAGAAGCAACTCCAACGAGTTGCCCTCTGATATTTACACACGTGCCATGGCTCATGTACACACACACTGGTGGGGGCACCTCTGCTATCCCAGCACTGGGGAGGCTGAGACAGGAGAATCACTTCCAGTTGGATGCTTTATCAACTGCACTACTTTCCCAGCCTTTTTTATGGCCTCATTGCAGCTTTACCTGTTTCCTCCGCTGCTCAGGGCTACTCCTCTTCTGTAAAAGTGATGGTTGATCCTGCTGTCCGAGCAAAGCCCACTAAAGGTGTCTACGCTTGAAACTGTCTTAGAATTGCTTCCGGGAGTACCAGACCTGATAGCAGGGAGGAGGAAGGGACCAGCGCTGCACGCAAAGACAAAACACAGATAACAGGTTGATGATTAAGAGACAATCGGACTCATCTCTTTCTGGCTTCCTATTCTTTCATTATTCCCCTTTCCACCTCTTCCCTCCCCTCCCTTCCCCTTCCTTGCTCTCTCCTCTCCTCCCCTCCCCTTCCCTTTATGACCTCCTGCAAGGGCTAAGACAGAACCTGTAAACAAGGATCAGGGTGTGGCTTGGCTCAGTGGGTAAAGCACTTGTGTGAGGAACTGAGTTCAAATCCTCACAAGCCAAGTAAAGTCAGGACTGTTAGAATGTGCGGGTAATTCCAGCACTCCTAACTCAAGATGGGAGGAGAGAGAAAAATACCAGGAAGTTCACGGGTCAGCTAACGTAGGCTATGCAGTGGTGTCTCAGACAAGGTGGAAGGCAATGACTGACGCTTGAGGTTGTTCTTTGACCTCCACACATGTATCTTATTCTGTGCACAACCTCACTCGTGTACATGCAAGCCAAAAACACCTGTAAAAGCATAGGAAGGAAACTAGAGAGGAGAATGGGGGTGCATAAGATTAAATTGACATTATACACATCTATGAACATTAATGAACAGATTTTTTAAAAATTGGGCATATAAGGTGGTGGTAGTGCACACCTTTAATCCCAGCACTTGGGAGGCAGAGACAGGAGAATCTCTGTGAGTTCGAGGCGAGCCTGGTCTACAGAGCGAGTTCCAGGACAGCCAGGGCTACACAGAGAAACCAATATCCCAAACAAACAAAACAAACATAGTAAAACTGTACACATGTTCCACGAGCTTTGCCTCCCTGCATAAGGGCTGTTAGAGGTGAACACACGGGTATGTAACTGTTAGACAAATGTTCTGTGAGACCAATATCTTTATTCCTGTGTAGCTGTAGTAAAAGAAAACCCACAGAGGACTGGGGAGCTGCTATTGCACAAGCATGGGGGCCTGAATTTGATTCCAGCACCCGTGTAAATGAACCAGGAGAGGCGGTGTACGCTTGTAAACCTGGCAGGGGTGAGGTGGAAATAGCATGGTCCCTGGGGCTTGCTGGCTAAGCAGCCTAGCTGGATCAGTGAGCTGTAGGTTCAGTGAGAGACCCTGTCTCAAAATATAAAGTCAGGGCAGGCATAATGGTTCAATGGGCAAAGGCACTTGCCACCAAGTCTGATGATGACCTGGGTTTGATCCCTGAAACCCGCACGCACACGCACACAGACACACACACACACACACACACACACACACACACACACGTGTCACTCACTCACATACCACTAAGACTAATGTGACAGTCAGAAGTGACTGAGTTTGGATTAGAACTGTTCTGGTGGAAGCTCCACCCAAGGCCCCTCCCCCATCTCTCTCTAAGCCCTGCTGCTTCTCAGAAAGCCAGCCAAATGATGACCTTTCCCCAAGAGATGCTCAAGACCACTCCCACAGCGTATTTAAAATGGCCCCCTCCCCCAGAAAACAGACGTGTTTTATTTATTTATTTTTTTTTGTCTCTCTTTTCCATCTCCTCTCTGGGGTCTGGAAAATCATCCGGGAGCTTAGTACTATCCATTAAACCTGGGCTTTTTCTAATTCAGTCCGATGTGATCTGAATTGGATTGCTGCATTGGCAGAGAGGCTTATCAGGGTGCAGAAACTTTTCAAGAACCAAGATACTTGGCCTCCAAACCGCTCTGGCTGGCAGGGATAGAACTGGAAGCCACTTGTTTCCCCTTAGCCCAGACTCATTTCCAAATGGAGCTGTGAGCGGGCCCCCTTGGAAGTCAAGCTTCAATCAACCCCGGGCTGTATGCGGGTTGTCACAACTGTACCCAGAACAGGCTGTGTCTCCAGCACACTTCCCCTGCAAGAAACAAGAAACGCAACACATTTTCATCACGGAGATTTGCATAGTTCTTTATGCATGAAATTATGAGCAGCTGTTCCTTTGCTGCATTCACGAGAACTGCAAAGGCAGAGAGGGAGCGAGCAGACATGTTAGGCAAACTGCCTCTGGCTCCCCTGTCTCACACTTCTCTTTTCCCGCAGAATAGCAGACAATGGGTTTACCAGATGTCATTGCCTGCTTGTCTGGGACTGGCAGCCAGTGTAGGTGACCACCTCTTTCTCCAGGCAAATGACCTATCCACTAAGCCATCACTCAGGCCTTTGACCTCTTTAAACAAAAAACGTTTTTTACATAAACAGTTTAAATTACATTTATTGTGCATATGTGTACACGTGTGAGTGTGTGCGGGTGTACACGTGTGTGCCAGGACATGCATGTAGAATTTCGGGAATAGCTTTCAGAAGTCAATTCTCTCCTACCACGTGGGACTGGGGATCGAGCGCAGGCCACTAGGCTTGAGCAATCATCTTTCCCACTGAGCCATCTCGCCCGTGCCTTCCTTTATTGCCCTTAGAACATACTGAACATAATGGTTTCTGTCCACATCCAGAGCCGTCTTGGCGTAATGGGTCAATGGCACGCACGAGGTGGTGGATTCTCTAAGAGATGTCGTTCTCCTCTAGACCATCTTGCACATACCTGGGCTTTCTCCTTACTTGCTGAGAGGGCTTTGTGATGGCAAGTCTCCTGTGGGCCTTAGTTCTGGGGTAGGGTCTGTTACCAGTTCTAACCATGATAGGAGACAAGTCAGAGGCCAGAAGAAGTATTAGGGGTGTGTGTGTGTGTGTGTGTGTGTGTGTGTGTGTGTGGTGTGCGGGAGCTCCTATGTGTGCAGGTGTGCATGTGTATGGAGGCCAGAAGGCCAGTTGGGTGTTATTCTTCCATCGGTCCATTTTGTTTTGTCTTTTGAGACAGGGTCTCACTGTACAGCTCTGGCTGACCTGGAACTCAGATATCTGTCTGCCTCTACCTTCCAAGGGCTGGGATTAAAGGCTCTAAGTTGTTTTCTGACATGTTATAGCATGGCCTCTCCCTGGCCTGTAACCAACTAAGCGAGATTAGCTGGTCAGTGAACATTAGGGTTCCCTCAGTCCTGCCTCCTACCACTGGGATTGCAGTGAAGGCTTTCACACTCGGCCTTTCTTTCTTTCTTCCTTTCTTTCTTTCTTTCTTTCTTTCTCTTTCTCTCTCCCTTTCCTCTCTCTCTCTCTCTCTCTCTCTCTCTCTCTCTCTCTCTTTGATTTTTTGAGACAGTGTTTCTCTGTGTAGCTTTGGTACCTGTCCTGGAACTCACTCTGTAGACCAGGCTGGGCTCAAACTCTCAGAGATCTGTCTGCCTCTGCCTTCCGAGTGCTAGAATTAAAGGCATGCACCTCCACTGCCCGGCTCACACTTGGCATTTCTTACATGAGTTCTGGGAATCAAACTCAGCTCCTAATGTCTACAGGGCAGGGCAAGCCACCTTGGGGTTTGTTGTTGTTGTGGCTGTTGTTTTTGGTTTTGCTTTTAGAGAAGAGCTCACACAGTAGCCTGAACAGTCGGCCTGGAATTCACTATGTTAAAATAAGAAAGAAAAAAAAAAGGAAAAAGAAAGGAAGATGGGGACAAGAAGGGGAGGGACAGAAAAGAAGAAAGAAAGGTTTGAAGGCCCGCAGCGGAGGAAGAGACAGTGGATCTGTGTGAGTTAAAGGCCAGCTTGATCTACAGAGCGAGTTTTAGGACATCCAGGGCTACACAGAGAAACCCTATATAGGAAAACAAAAAAACAAGGAAGGGAAGAAAGAAAATCAGGTGTGGATGAGTTTAATACCATTCTGTGAGAAAGGCCAGTACCTTTACACAGGCTAATGAAAAGAACTAGTGTGTGTGTGTGTGTGTGTGTGTGTGTGTGTGTGGTTTAGAGCAACTTGCCTGTCCACACCTTGAGGCTGAAATCAACACAGGGAGGAGCACACTCTGAAAATGACACAGGCAGATCAGTTACCCTCCTCTCTTGCCAACACAAACTGCTCCACCACCTCCAGATGACAGAACCCCAAGAAGGTGACAAAAGAGGCTCCTCTTACCTTCTTTGTGTTTGTGTTCCTTGGCATTTTTTCTTCTTTTTGTAGTGCTGGGAAAGGAACCCAGGAACCACACATGCTAGACAAGCCCCAAAGCCAAGTTCTCATCCCCTCACTGGGGGATTCTAGACAGAGGCTCTACCACTGAGCCTCAGCTAAGCTTCACGTTCTCAACTTTTTTATTTTGAAAACAGGCAGGTCTTTAACTTGCAACCCTTCTGCTTCCCAAGTGCTGGGAAATGGGTTTAAGCCATCGATCCAGGTGTGGTTTGGTTTGGTTTTAAACAGGAATGGGAAAGAAAGAGTAAACTAAAAGGGTCAGTTTGGCTAGAAGACCCTCACCCAAACCTTTGGGGTTTAAACTACAGGATGCTGGGCAGTCGGGCGGGGAAGCCGTTAGATCCTTGATTTCACCTTTAGGGCTTTGATTATTATCAAAGCAAGCAAAGAAAGTCAGTCATCCTTATCTCAGTGTCAGCTCCTGATGGTTAAGGAGATGAGCTGTCAGGTAATTAGGTGACTAGGCTAGGCCACTTTCCTGTAGGGTTAGTAAGCACCCACATACCACCCACTGGGCAAGAAAAGAGGAGAGATCCTTTCCTGTCTTTTAACAGGACAGTCAAGACTTTCTGAGGAGGGGTGTAAGCCAGTAATCCCGGTACTGGGGATGAGAGGGCCTGGAACATTAGGGCAGCCCTGGGCTACCTGGCAGTTTCAAGCTCATCTAGGCAACACAAAGAGACACAGTTGGAGCAAAAAAGAAGGATGGGGGAAAGTGGATTTGAAAATGCAGAGTTATTTGTTATGCTTTTTGTCTAGCCTGCATAAAGAGCTCTGACTTCCGCCCAGTTTCCTATAAACCAGATGTGGTGGGGCATGTGGCAGATGGAGGCAAGAGGAGCTTAACGTTTTCTTTTGCTACAATTCAAATTCAAGGCTAGCCTGGGCTATGTGAAACTGAGTTTCAAAAAAAGAAAGAAGGGAGAGAGGGTGAGAAGAGGGAAGGGAAGGGGAGGAGAGGAGAACGGAGGGGAAAGAAAGGAAGAAAGGGGAAGGGAAGGAGAAGGAAACTGAAAGGAGGGAAGGAAAGAGGCCTGGGCAGGGAGAGGAAGGAAAAGAGGGGCCCAGGGGCCAGAGGTTTGGGCACAGGTCTGTGAAGTTTGAGTTTGGCCTTGATCTGTCACTCACCAGTACCCTTAGTCTGTTTGCTTCAATTTTCCAACCTTTGGAAGGCGACAGCCGACAGCCGAGACACCTCCCCATGAGTAGTAGGGCAGTAGGTTAAATTCCTATGATGCTGGGACTCTATGTCATCAGCCAGGGGTCTGGCTATCAGACTGCAGCCTATCTGATGCCATCAACTGAAAACAAGGATACCAGGATGGAGTAAGTCATCTGGGTGGTGCTGGAACGCTGCCACAGGTCAGAATCGATGCCTGCTCTCCACTCTAGATTGGCTCGATTACCCCATGCTGATACCCCAGGCTATGATATGAGAGAGAAAGGCTCAGGTTTGGACAAGAGAACACAAGGTCTGCACAGATAACTTTATAAAAAGGGACCATTTGATTTTTTTTTTCCAGACGGGGTGTCTCTTTGTGTAGTCTTGGCTATCCTAGTACTCGCTCTGTAGACCAGGCTGGCCTTGAACTCACAGGGATACACCTGTCTCTGCTTCCAGAGTGCTGAGATTAAATGAGTGCACCACCACTGCCCAGCACCTTTAAAAATTTTTCTTGTTTGTGTTGTATGTCTGGAACCCAGGGACTCCTGCATGCTAGGCAGGTAGGTGCTCTACCACTGAGCCATACCTCAGCCCTCACTGGGGGATCCTAGACAGGTGCTCTACCACTGAGCCACACCCCAGCCTTTCACTGGGGGATTCTAGGCAGGTGCTCTACCACTGAGCCACACCCCAGCCCCTCACTGGGGGATTCTAGGCTCCAGCTCAGATTCAGCTGCACCAGGGAGCTATCATGTGTGAAAGGCTGAAATTCTTCACCTTCCTTTTAGCCACCCTGGACCCAAATTAGTGCAGACCCCAACCTGATGTGGGAAGAACAGTTCTAAATCTGAGTCATTGAGGGTCTGAGTACCTCTGAGGGTGCTCGGAAGTAGAGCATCTGTCTGCTTAGAATCCAGTGAGAGCCTGGGGACATGGCTCAGTGGCAGAGTGTTTGCCTAGATCAGTGGTTCTCACCCTTCCTAATGTTGTGACCCTTTAATACATTTCCTCATATTGTAGTGACCTCCAACCATAAAATCCTTTTGGTCAATACTTCATAATTGTAATTTTGCTCCTGTTATGAATCATACTGTAAATATCTGTGTTTCCCTGTGGTCTTAAGTGACCCCTGTGAAAGGGTCATTTGGGGTCACGACCCACAGCTTGAAAACCACTGACCTAGATGGATCCATGCACTGATTGGGTTAGAGCTCTCATCCCACCGCATCTCAGAGATTGAGTCCTCCAGCTGAAAACCAAAACTTTAACCCATGAGCCTTTGGAAAGACACTTTGTGTCCATGGCCCTTTCTCAAAGATATATTGTATCAAAGTAATTCAGAGCTCCTTTCTTGCCTCATCCAAACCACAGTGGGTCCTAAGCCAGAGGCTATTTACAAGGTTGACTTAGCTTTTTTCAAAGCCATGTGGAGTGATGAGCTTTGCTGCCTAAAGCTCCAGACCAGGTGGTTGTCTAGAGCCCCTACCAGGCCTAAGGACTCGGGGTCACCATATCAGGCCTTGTCATAAGCAATGTGCAGGGACCAAGGAATGATCTAGGTGTTGGGGCTGCCTTAGGGTTTCTGCTCCTGTAATAAAGCAGCATGAACCACAGCAACTCCAGGAGGAAAGGGGGTGCATTTCACCTTATAGTTGCAGTCCGACATGAAGGGATGTCAAGGCAGGAACTCAAGGCAACAACCAGGAAGCAGGGATTGAAGCAGAGGCCATGAAGGGATGCTGCTTACTGGCTTTCTCAGTCTGCTTTCTTAGATAGCCCAGAACCACCTAGCCAGGCATGGCACCTGCTACAGTGATCTGGGCCCTCCCATATTAATTGTCAGTCAGTTTTC
Organism: Microtus oregoni; assembly: GCF_018167655.1. Lineage (NCBI taxonomy): Eukaryota > Metazoa > Chordata > Mammalia > Rodentia > Cricetidae > Microtus > Microtus oregoni. The sequence goes on along the minus strand of NW_024543062.1, from coordinate 7,354,513 downwards.
TTGGGCCCTACAAATTTGCCCATGGGCTTATCCTATGGAGACATTTTCTCAATTAAGATTCTTTCTTCTGCCAGCCAGTGGTGATGCAAGTCTTTATTCCCAGAACTTGGGAGACAGAAACAGGCAGATTTCTGTGAGTTCTAGGCCAGCCTGGTCTATAGAGAGAGTTTCAAGATAGTCATTGTAGTTACACAGAGAAACCCTGTCTCAGGGAAGAAAAAAAAAGATTTTCTTCCAGAAAACTCTAGCTTGTGTCAGGTTGACATAAAAACTAACCAGTCCAGGGTCCTTCTTTTAAAAAATATTTTAAAATATTTGTTTGTGCATTTACTTTTATTGTATATGTATGAGTGTTTTGTCTGTATATGTATATGTATGTAAATGCCAGAAGAGGGTGTCAGATCCCCTGGACCTGGGATCCATGGATAGTTCTGAGCCACCACGGAGGTCCTAGGAACTGAACCCAGGTCCTCTTCAAGAGACTCTTAACTACTGAGCCATGTTTCCTACCCTAAAGTTTCATTTATTATTATTATTGCTGGGGTGGGGGATGGGACACATGTGCCGCAGTGTATGTATAGAGGTCAGAAAACAACTTTGTGGAGCTGGTTGGGGGGTTGACCATAGGTCATCAGACTTAGTGATGAGTCATTTTGGCAGCCCCATATTGAAGTTGTCCAACTTAATCTGGCCACAGGAGACATTTGCAGAAGCTTGGATAGCCACCAGGGACATCCGAGTGACAATTCTTGGTACAAGCTATAAGAAGAAAGGTATATAGTCCCAGCACTAGTATCTCCAGTTCGAAACCAGCCTGAGCTACTTAGTGAGATGCTGGAAAAACAAACAAGACGGTGCTACTGAGGACTGTGTTCTGGGATCTTTAGCAAAGATGGATAGTGAGCTGGGTAAAGTGGAACATTCCTGCAAGCCTAACCCTTTGGAGGTGGAGGCAGGAGGATCAGGAGTTCAAGGTCATCCTCAGCTACTTAGTGAGCCTGAGATAGACCTGGGCTACAGGAGACCTTGTCTCAAAGAAATAAAATTAGGAGTTTGATCAGAGCCAGTGAGATGGCTCAGCGGGTAAATACTGCTGCCAGCAAGCCTAAAAACTTGAGTTCATTTTCCAGGACCCATGTGGTGGAAGGAGAGGACCAACTCCCACAAGTTGTCCTCTGACCTCCACATGTGGGTCATGGTACCCACAAGCTGACCCCTGGAGTAAGTCAATATAATTAAAATAAAATTTAAATAATTTGCTCATGGGCTATGGGGAGCTGGCTGTGGGAGTGATGCCTCTGGGGCCTGAGAGCTGGGTAAGAACGCCCACTTTCTTTAGCCTGTCCTGTCTCTCTAAAGCCAAAGACCAAACTGCTCCTTTGAGGGAGGAGGGAAGGGGAGAGAAGACAGATGAAGGAAGAAGGTGCTGCGCGTGTGTGTGTGTGTGTGTGTGTGTGTGTGTGTGTGTGGTGTGTGATACCCCAGCCCTTGGGAACTCATGCTGTGCCTCTTTGCTGAAGTCACCAGCCCTCATCCTGGGGCTTCCCTGCAGCTAAGTCAAGCAACCCAGCCTGGGACAGCCTGCTCTTCACTTGGCTCTTTTTTTTTTTTCAAAGCTTTCCATTCAAACGTTCTGAGCGCAGATGCCTGGTGCATCCGTCCAACGCTAAAAAGACACAGCGAGTGATATTCGCGCCATATGTCAATACACATGTTTGAGTCTCCACAAATGTTCGCTGTGGTTTTTATGGTACTCAGAACGGTGGTGTTTATACCGTTTTGAGGGGACTTGGAACTCAAATGTGCAAATGATTTTTTTTTTTTTTTACAAGATGTGATTCAAGGACGAGTTGCAGTTGGGGTCGCCTGCCAACCAGATGGCAGAGACTTGCGGCTGCTTTGAGCTTGCCACTTGGGAGTCTGAGCAAAGCCTTTCTGTCCCCATCATTTTCTTCCACTTCCTGTTCCTGGTACTGTGAGGACAAGGCTGGTAATGGGGAGAGGGAGGGGTCAAGACAGGGTTACCCGGGATCAGGGTCTGGGCTGTCACCTGTTAAATGAGACCAGGACTGGGAAGGAGAAGGAGGTATCAGGAGAAGACTGGGGCAGGAAGAGGAAGAAGGGAAGGCCAGGGGAATGGTAGGAGGCGGTTGGGGTACAAGGGGTCCAGGTTGGATGAGTGCAGGGTTGTAAGAGGAAAAGTGAGTTAGGGGATGGGATGAAAGCTGGCCCTCCTAATCTCAAGTGCTCCCAAAAGTCCTCAGCTGGAAGGCTTCCCAGGTGACAGAGTTCCCAACAGTCTCACACCCAAAACCATTCAATCCTCCTGCCCCTCCCTGATTTTTGAGATACCAGTTTCTGTAGGTTAGACTGATCTTAAACTCATTATGTAGCCAATGGTGTCCTGGAACTCCTAATCCTCCTGCCTCCGCCTCCAGAGTGCTGAGATTACAGATATGTATCACCATGCCCAGTCGGGGGCCATGCTGGGGATCAAACTCAGGGGTTTTGCAGGCTAGGCAAGTGCTCTACCCACTGAGTACATTCTCAGTTCTCCTCATACCTTGTCTGGGCGAGTATCTTCCTCTCACCTACCTGAGAAGTTCCTAGTGATCCCTCCCTGTCCTGCACCTTCATTTTCTAACCAGTCCTGCCACTTGTCATTGTCTAGCTCCAAGTCTTCGCCCATTGCTCTAAAGCCTCATACACAGATCTAAAGTTACGGTCAGGAGTCCTGTGCTGTTCTCCCTGAGCTCCAGAGAAAGAGGCTTCTCCTTGAAACTCTGGTCTCCTAAGCCAGAGAAGCCCACATAAGGAAGGGAGGAACCAAGCCCTCATCCCGTGCCCAAGAGGGTTCAGAAGCAACTGAATTTGAACACAGGGACCTGGAAGTTCAACATTCTGTCTCATCCAGGGCCAGCCCAAGAGCAACCCTGCAAGAGGATGCAAGATTTGGATGACCCTGCATTGCAGCGGCACCTGAGGAATGGCTTTTAGGACATGAGGGCATCTTTGGGAGCACGCACACAGATACACACACACGTACACACACACACAAGAAGGGCGACAACTTCCAACCATGCCTGGCTCTGGTACCCTGTTGTACTTCTAGAAGCCCCTTCTGGGGCTCTGAGACCCAGTGTGGCTCTGCTGTCAGTCTCGCTTGTCGATTTTTGCCCTCACTTGTTCAAATTTGTTCTTGCCAATATCTCAGGCTTTGTGGGTGCCGTGGGGCGCACCGATCTACCCTGGGGGAGCCTGGAGGTGTGTATACAAGAGGATAGAAGGGGGTGTCTCTGTTGTTTTAAGCAAGCGTCTGTGATATTTGGAAATCAGTAACCTCCCCTCTCGCAATAGACCTTCTTTCCCAAGGGACTGAGGGGCAAGAGGGGACGTAATCTTGGAGCCTCGATCTCCTTCAGGGGGGTTGGCATATACATTGCCTGTAATTACAGCTTGATAATGATATAATTTATAGTATGTATATCATCATTTGTGAGTGACTGGACAAGCTGGCAGGCGAGCAGGCGAGAGCCGTGTCATAAGCTTGTAAAAAGGTAATTATATTTCTTTCTGATCTACCTTTCGCCTACCCAGTCAGATCAGGCTGTTGTGAAATATGTATAGAGGAATAAGTGCCAGGATTGTCGGAGGTGCCGTAGACCAGGGAAGCTTGCCACAGCGGCCCAGCACACTCCTGTTTGGGGGTCTAGAGACCCCATGGGCATCATCGCTGAAACAACTGAAAGCTTCCACCCCACTATCTACAAATATAGAAGGGCTTGATTGACGTGTGAATAAAGTTGCAGGTACCCTTAGAACTGCAGCCTTGGGGAAGGGATCAGGCTGGGGATGCAGCTCTGTGGGCAGAGTGCTTGCTTAGCATACAGGAAGCCCTGGGTTCTATCCTCAGATGAACCAGGAGTGGGAGTACAGGCCTGTAGACCCAGAAAGTGGGAGGTGGAGACAGGAGGGTCAAGAGTTCAAGGCTATCCTTGGCTATCGTAGGGGGTTCAAGTTTGAGGCTAGACTGGGCTACATGAGACCCTCTTTCTAAAAGCAAACCATACACCCACCCACCAAAACAACAACAACAAATAAACAGCAACCAAAACTACAGAGATCAGAAGTGAATCTTTCTCATCATTTTCCTTACCCACCCCTGTGGGAGATCCTGGGGCTGGAGACACTTGTATCACGTCTTCCAAGCTGATAGAATCTTCCAGAATGGAGATGGAGATGGGCTTGGAGTTTTGAATGATGGTTGGGAGAGATTAGGTTTATCTGCCTCCCATCGCCCATTCTCAGTAATAAGCGAAGCTGCAGAAAGCCCTTGGCCCAAGCTATAATGGTGTCATGTAATTACCGTAATAACACTTTGTACTTCTGCATAGCCTTTCATCTGCGGTGCTCCACGGCCTTTATAAACATTAATTAATTCCCATAACTGGGCGATGAGGTAGGTAAGTATCGTCATTCCCATTTCACAGATGAGAACAGCCAGCACCCAGGAGGGTGGGCCACCAGCTCTGTTTCTTGGCAGAGGCCCCCGACATAGCCAGTGTCCACCTAAATCTGGTATTTTCCAGGTTGCCAGGCCTAGTTTCTTACTATGCAAGGATTGCATGAGTCCTAGAGGTCCTTTGTATACTCTCTGGGAACAAGCAGTATTCCCGAGTCATCCATCCCCCCTCCGCCATGGCATACCCCCATCCAAGCCCTAGGCACCAGGGGAGGTCTGAGATGCCCTCTGGATCCCTCTGTCAGGGAGGCGGGGGAACTCGAAGAGATGCCTAGATCAAGTTTGAGCCTCTCACCCTGCCAGACAAGTCAAACCCTGCTCTGACTACCTCTCCATGATGTCTCCCTGAGTAATAGTGGCTTGGTCCCCTCCTGCTAACATCTATATCCCATCCCAAACCACAATCAATTGATAAGCTCTGTCATTCACATTAACCCTCCTTACTGCTATCAATCTAATCCGGAACATGCATCAAACCCAGGCCACATTTGACTACTTAATTGATTTGTTTTTTCAGTTTTGGAGCTTGAACTTATGAGCCTTGCACACCATAGGTAATTGTTCTATTACTGAGTCACACCCACCCCAGGTCCTTATTGGATGATTCTAAGCAGGTGCTCTACCACTGAGCCACACCACAGCCCCTCACTGGGGGATTCTAGGCAGGTGCTCTACCACTGAGCCACACCCCAGCCCCTCACTGGGGGATTCTAGGCAGGGGCTCTCCCACTGAGCCACACCCCAGCCCCTCACTGGGGGATTCTAGGCAGGAGCTCTACCACTGAGCCACACCCCAGCCCCTCACTGGGGGATTCTAGGCAGCTGCTCTCCCACTGAGCCACACCCCAGCCCCTCACTGGGGGATTCTAGGCAGGTGCTTTACCATCCTTAGCCCCTTACTTGGGAGTCTAGGTAGCTGCTTTACCACTAAGTTATATCCCTGTCTTCTTTGTACTTAAATATTTTTAATTGCATGCATTTATGTATTGTGTGTGGGGAGGGTGGTAGATGTAGGTGTGTTCACATGCAATGCTGTGGCTCTCACTCATGTCAGAGGACAGCTTGCAGAAGTTAGTTCTACCCTACCGTGTGAGTCCCTATGAAGCTCAGGTCGCTAGGCCTGACAGCAGAGACTTTTATGCACTGAGCCATCCTACCCATCCAGGTTTTTTGGGGGGGAAGAGAGGGGAGAGGAAGAGAAGTTATCCAGATGGGGTTTCTCTGTGTAACCTTTGCTGTTTTGCAACTCTTTCTGTAGACCAGGCTGGCCTGGAACTCACAGAGATCCCACCTGTCTCTGCCTCCCAAGTGCTGAGATTAAAGGTGTGTGCCCCCATTGCCTGTCCCACCCCAGTTTTTAACTTTTTTATTTTGATATAGGATTTCACTAAGTTGTCTGAGCTGGCCCTGACTGTATCCTACTTCAGTTTTCTGACTTGGGATTACAGACAGGCACCACTAGGCCCAGCAATGTAGGAACATAAATAAAGCCAGGTGCAACTGTGCCAGCCCAGCACTGGGGAGCTGAAGGCAGGAAGATCCTGGACCTCCCTGGTCTGTCAGTCTAGCCTAACTACAAGCTGCAGCTTCAATGAACAATAGCGATGACAATGACAGTGACAATGAAATGGGCTGGAGAGATGGTTCAGCAGCCAAAAGCGCAGTCTGCTCTTTCAGTGAGCCTGAGTTCAGTTTCCAGCACCATGCTGGGCAAGCCACAATTACCTACAACTTTAACTCCCAGGGGATCTGATACCTTTGGCCTCTGTGGGCACCTGCACTCACATATCCTTACCCTACACACCTACACATAAACACACACACACCTATACACAGACATACACATACATTCACACACAGACACATATAGACACACATCCACCTCCACACACAGACATACACACACACAGACATACACACACACAGACTCAGCCACACACACATGCAGACACACATCCACCCCCACACACAGACACACACACACATCCACCCCCACATACAGACACACACATCCACCCCACACACAGACACACGGACACACACACATACATCCACTCCCCCCCACACACACACAGACACACACACACACACAATACTTGGCCCTGTGGGCTGCCGTGAATAGCAACTGTCTGTAAAAATTGCTGCAGGTGGAGACTGAGAGCACACCTGTCATGGTGCTGGAGGACTTGCTCTTGAACATCAGAACCCAAGTCTTGAGTGGGTCCCTGAAGCCCAGAGCCAGTCTGGCATAAAGGTTCTGGAATAGTAACTTGGTCCCCCAGCCCCTGAGACTCACCCAACCAGACTAAGGCTATCAGAAGCCTCGGCTTGACATCCCTGCCTCTTGCCGAGGTCTGTGGGCTGTCACTCTTCTGGGTAGGAATTTTAAAAGAAGGGACCAAAGAGAGGGAAAGTTGTCTGACCGGTCCAAGTGCATTCCAAGAAAACAGACTCCCGAAGCTTGTCCGGATCAGAGGACTTTACCGCGAGCTGCCAAAGTGTGGCGGGGCACTTCCTCTTTAAGTCAGGTGGCCACTTAGGCTGCAGAACTCCAGGCCTCGAGGACGCTGGGGCTTTGAATGCCTGTGTTCTCTTCGTGATTAGCTGTGTGGCCTGAGGGGAAGTTACTTAACCTCTCTAAACTAGAGGCTGTTAGGGTTCAGAGTGCTAATTGTGTCTGCCTCAGTGGGTGGTTGGGAGGCTTAAATATTTAAAGAGACAGAATTGTTGAAGCGCTTGCTGGTTATACCTGGGAGGTGGGAAAGACCTACCTGTTGTTCTAAAGGCAGTTATTAAAAGGAGCCAGTTAGGGCAGGGGTGGAACTCAGTTGGTCAGCGGTTCACCCAGCATACATAAAACTATGGGTTCCCTTCTCTGGCATCATGTGACCCAAACCCAGTACTGTATGTAACCTGTAAACCCAGCAGTCTGGAGGAAGAAGCAGGGGGAGCAATCAATCCTCTGGCTTCAGCCTTCTGGGTACTAGGATTATGAGCTGGTGAGCACTAGCAAGATAGCTCAGTGGGTAAAGACACTTGCCAGCAAGCCTGATGCCTCTACTGAGAAAATAAGACATTAGCAGATGATGGTCTACATGGGAGAAACAGCAGGTGCAAAGGTCCTGTACCTGTGTCAGTACACACAGACTTAAACCATGAAAAGGAGCCGGGCCGTGGTGGCGCACGCCTTTAATCCCAGCACTCGGGAGGCAGAGGCAGGCGGATTTCTGGGAGTTCGAGACCAGCCTGGTCTACAAGAGCTAGTTCCAGGACAGGCTCCAAAACCACAGAGAAACCCTGTCTCGAAAAACCAAAAAAAAAAAAAAAAAAAAAAACCATGAAAAGGAAAGATGGGTGTCAGGCTGCCTCTGCTAGCAGACTGCTGTGTGTCAAAGGCAATTTTCTCTCCCTCTCTGGATTCCGTTTTCTTTGTGAAATGGAAGGTGGCCTGAGCCCGCTGGGCGGGCTATAAGAACTTTGAAGACATCCACCAGTGTACAGTTAGTAGTTGGGGGGTACAGAAGTAGCTTCCACTGAGGCTGAAAACAGGTTGGGTGGAAACAGCAGAGAGGCAAAGGTGGTTCCCTGCTACCTGCTGCTCAGGAGCCATCCCAGAAAGTCAGCCTGGATGGTGGAAGCCAAGCTCCCCCTAGCTCCTGGATTGAGGCACCTGGCTTGCTTGGACTGATACCTGGAAGGCTTCTCATGGTGTGGGTGTTCAGGGGGCTGAGCTGCTGTTCCTGGAAATCAAACTGGCTGAGCAAGGCGTGCTAGCAAGTTACGACTTGCCCTAGGGAGGCCTCAAGCCATGGAGCCCTTCTGAAGCTAGGGGGACCATTGACCCCTCCTCTTTATGGTCCATGGGTGTCTTTGCTTGGCTGCTGGTGGTGGTGGTTTGAGTTCTGGGTCTTTTGCGTGCACGCTAGGCAAGAGCCCTCCTACTGAGCTACATCCTCCAGTCCTGAATGAGATCTTTGCATGTGTGTTCTTGTGTTCACGTACACGTGTGGGCATGCATGCATGTAGGGGCCAGAGGTCAATGCTGGATGTCTTCTATCATTCTCTACCTTATTCTTTGGAGGTGGCCTGAGACCCAGCAATCTGTCTAGATATTGCCAGAGATTCTCATGTGTTCCCCTCCCCTGACCTAGGATTAGAGGTGGATGCTATCTGGCTTCTTCCCCTCTTTTTCTCTGTTGGTTCTAAAGACTGGATTCAGGTCTTAATGTTTGCAACGGAAGTGCTCTTATCTAATGAACTATCTCTAGTCCCCCCCCCCAAAAGGTCCTGGGTTAAATCTCTAACACAATCAATCAAATTTAGCTTATTCACTATGAATTTCAAAGTAGGTATATTATGTCGGCATCACACTATTTTCTAGGTCTACATCAGCAACATTTAAGTGCAAATTCAATAGTATTGGGAACAGGGTTTCTTGTAGCCTAGGCTAGCCTTGTGACCAAGTATGACCTTGGATTTCCTATCCTTCTGCCTGACCCTCAGGAGTGCTGGGAATACAGGCATGAATCACCATGCCTGATTTATTCAGTGACGGGGAAGGCACTTTGTGTGTATCAGGCAAGTGCTCTACCCACTGAGTGACACCTCCAGGCTTGCAGATTAATTAGTAGTGATAAGAAATACTTTATACCTGGAAGCTCTCTGTTTTGCTCCATCGTTAAGAAATGAGGAGCAGAGCTGGTGAGATGGCTCAGCAAGCAGGCCGGCTGCCACACCACACCTGACCATCTGAGTTCCAGGACCTGCACGGTGGAGGAGAGGGGCAACTCTTAAAGCTTGTCCTCTGACTTCCCCAAGTGGGTGTGGTCATAGCTCTCACCCACCCAACCACACACACACACACACACACACACACACACACACACACAAAATGAAGAGCAAGAAATAAGTAAATGCAAAATAAATAAATAATTAATTAATTAAATAAAGCCAGGCGGTGGTGGCGCACGCCTTTAATCCCAGCACTAGGGAGGCAGAGGCAGGCGGATCTCTGTGAGTTCGAGACCAGCCTGGTCTACAAGAGCTAGTTACAGGACACGCTCCAAAACCACAGAGAAACCCTGTCTCGAAAAACCAAAAAAAAAAAAAAAAAAAAAGAAATAAGTAAATGATACTTTTGGGGAGCTACAGGGTATAGCCCAGTTGCTTAGTGTTGCACAAGGTCTTGGATTGTCCCCTCAGCCTCAAAAGAAATGAGCCTTCCTATCCAGTCATAATGGCTCCTGCCAATAATCTCAACTCTTGGAAAGCTGAGACAGGAGGATTGCTAGGAGTGTGAGACTACTGTGGACCACAAAACAAGTACAGTTTGAGACTCTGTCTCAAAAGAAAAAGGACCTGGGCCAGTGAGATGGTTCGATGGGTAAAGTCACTACCACCAAGTCTGACCTGAGTTCAATCCCAGGAGCCCACATAGTGGGAAGAGAGAACTGGCTCCTTCGTTCAAGCTATTCTCCGACCTCCACATGTGTGTCGTGGCATGTATACGCGAGAACTCACACAATAAACAGACAAACACAGAAATGAATGCAATCTAAAACAATAACAAAAAAATTGTGTGTGTTTGTGTGCCTTAAGAGTCCAGAAGTGGGGGTCGGATCCCTTGGAGCTGGAGTTACAGGCATTTGTGAGCTGCTCATTGTGGTGCTAGGATCTGAACTCAGGTCCTCCGATGGAGAAGTAAACACTCTTAATCATTGAGCCCCAAATAAATGTAATTTAAAAATGAAAAATTCCCTCCCCCACATGCTTTTTTCTCAGTATGAGATCAATACCATGAGGGGCAGATTTTTCGGTAACTCAAAATTCTTACAACCCTGCTGTCACACACATTTATTTAGTTAGACTTGGGGGTCTTACTGTGTACCCTTGGCAGTCTGGACTCACAGCAATCTGCTCGCCTCTGCTTCTGGAGTGCTGGGATTAAAGGCGTGCACTCCATACCCAGTCTCCACACACGTAATTTTAGATCTGCCTTGTGGAAATCTGAATGCAGACTTTGCTCTTAAGATTTATTGATTGGTTGATTTTATGTGTCTGTGTGTATCCTTGTGAATTTATGTGCACCACATGTGTGCAGGTGCCCACGGAAGCCAAAGGGTAGTGGATCTCCTGGGGCTGGAGACAGATGTATACCAGCTGACGTGGGTGCTGGAGACTGGACCTGGGCTCTCTGCAAGGGCAGCACGTGCTTTAACCACCGAGTCATCTTGCTAGCTCTGCATTCAGACTTCGATTTTCACATGTTTTTCCAATAATCGCAGTCACTCAGAAAGTTGACTGCGACCAACATATATGATCATTAGTGACAAGGAAGACATTTGTCTTATTCACAATGCAAATGCACACGACGTCAGCAGGGATGGGCGGCTTAGCTGGGTGAGCAGGTGACACGTTTGTCAACCCAGACACGGTGCTGATGGAGTCGCTCCCATTTCTCTTCCACTGCTGTATAAGGCGAGGCATGAACTGCCTATCACGTCTGTGTAGCCAATCCCCTGTCTTATATGTTGGCTGCTGCTGCTGCTGCTGCTATGGGTGTTTTATGTTGTTGGTTTGTGCAGGGGGGTGTGCAAGGGCACACGTGTGTATGTGGCTGCATACATGCCACAGCACCTGCGTGGGGGTCAGAGGACATCTTGTAGCAGGTTCTCTCCTTCCATCATGTGAGTCAGGGATCAAACTCAGGCCATCATCTGTGACAGTAAGCTCATTTATTGGTTTGAACCATTTCAGGCACCCTGTTAGCTAGATTCTTTCTTTCTTTCTTTCTTTCTTTCTTTCTTTCTTTTTTAAATTATTTATTTTATGTGCATTTGTGTTTTGCTATGGGTGTCGGGCGCCCTGGAACTAGAATTATAGACAGTTGTGAGCTGCCATGTGGGTGCTGGGAATTGACCTGGGTCCTCTGGAAGAACAGTCAGTGTTCTTAATCACTGAGCCATCTCTCCAGCCCTAGATTGTTTCTTTGAGAATCTTATCTGTTGCCCAGACTGACTCTGACCTTCTGTGTTTAAGTGATCTTGTTACCTCAGCCTCTTTTGTAGCTGCGACTACAGGTATGTGCCACACTGCTTGGGGCATATTCTCTACTCAGAGTGGAAGAGGTGGACCCCAGGGCTTCACAGGCTAGACAAGCACCCTACCACTGAACCACGTCCTCAACTCTTTTCATACTTTTTTTTAAAAAAAATATTTATTTATTTATTTATTATGTATACAATATTCTGTCTGTGTGTATGTCTGCACACCAGAAGAGGGCACCAGACCCTATTACAGATGGTTGTGAGCCACCATGTGGTTGCTGGGAATTGAACTCAGGACATTTGGAAGAGCAGGCAATGCTCTTAACCTCTGAGCCATCTCTCCAGCCCCCTTTTTGTACTTTTTCATTTGAGACAGAGTCTTGTTAAGTTGCCCAAGAGGCTCATTCTGTAGCCCAGGTAGGCCTTGAACTCTGGATCCTCCCCATCAGGTGGCTCCCAAGCGCCCAAGCATCTGACTCCCTCTTGTGGTCTCCACAAGCAGGTGCACACAAACACACACACACACACACACACACACACACACACAGATACACATGCATACATATAATTAAAAATAAATCTTAAGAAAACCAAACACACTAGACTAAGTGTTCTCCACTGTTCTTTGGCCTGTCAGGCCCATTTGATGACTCAATACATGAACTCTCAGAAAGGAGATAGTAGGAGATGGTTATACCTTATTATGCTTGGGAATAAACCTTGAAAACACCGTTATAAAGAAGAAACCAGGTCAGCAAGATGTCTTAGCAGGCAAAGGTGCTCGCCCACCCCTGCCAAACCTGATGACCAGAGTTCCATCCCTAGGACCCACGTAGCAGAAAGAAGGAACCAACTCCTGTGAGTTGCCCTCTAACCTCCACATACACGCTCCCCCAATAATTAATAAAACATAATAAAAAAGAAATCTGATTTCTTTTTGTGAAATCTTTCTCCCAGCTATAAAAGACAATTAACATGTAAAAAAAAAAAGGAAGAACATTTGAACTGAATAAAAAGGTGGGGCTTTTTTAATATATTGGAGAGATAAAATAGAAACCTTTTCGTTTAATTAGTCATTATGATCAGGTATCTATGGAAACAACTGGTGATCGAGCTCAAAATAGACAATTATGCATCTGGGTGACAATGCACAATCAACAGGGATGTTGTGGAGACTGACAAGCAGCGATGCTGGTTCCCTCCCCAGGGCTTCTTGGCCATCAGCAATTGCACTCTCAGATCAAGATGCAGTCCCTACTTCCCCAGGAACTGAGCGTCTGCTAGCAAGCTCATACCCCTTGTCCCAGGGTCACGGGTATGCTGGCACCCTAGCAAAGAGACCCTGAGCAGCAAAAAGTTGAGATGTGAAGTCTCTGAGTAGTTACCTGGGGATGAGGAGACACCAACAGTACTTTGGGAGGGACTAGAAATTTCTAGAATTTTAACAGAATGGTAGGGCAACACTAGGGGACTGAGGAGGAACGTGGTGATTTGGAGGCCAGCTTGAGATAAATAGGAAGACCTTGTCTCAGGAAAATAAAAACGAAAACAGAAAGAAACAGAGACACAATAAAAAAAAAAAGTTCTAGAACTCAGTAGCCAAGTGGTGATGGCTCCTGACTGTAATCTTAGCACCCAGGAGGCTGAGGCAGGAGGACAGTGAGATTGAGGCCAATCCGAGCGCCATACAGAACCCATCTTAAGAGAAATGTACAGGGGTTAATGTGATGGTTCGTCAGGTAGAGACCCTTCTGCTGACCTGGATTAGATTCTGCAACTCACGTGATGGAAGCAGAGAACCGTTCCCCAAAGTCGCCTTCTCACCTCCACAAGAGCCTGTCTCCACTAAATAAATAAAGAAAATTTCTGCCGGGTGGTGGTGGCACATGCTTTTAGCCCAAGCGCTCAGGAAGCAGAGGCAGGTCAATCTCTGTGAGTTCGAGGCCAGCCTGGTCTACAGAGTTCAGGATAGTCAGTGCTGTTATATAGAGAAACCCAGTGGTGGGGGTGGGAACAATTTTTTTTTTCTAAAATTCAGGTAGGGAAAGTTTTAGAATATAATCAGGGAGGTGGTTAAGTATGTGTACTAGTTAAAATGGATGCATCAGATCAGTGTCTACAAGCGTGAACCTGAAGCCACTGCTCAAGCTGAAGGGTGGAAGGTTCAAGGCTTGCCAGAATGATACAGGGAGATCACATCCTCAGCTGAATGGGAAACACAGGCCTTGTGGGATGAGTCGGTAGAGAAAGGTGCCCACTTCCAGGTCTGGCATCCTCCTGACCAACATGATAGAAGGAGAGAACTGATTTTTGAAAGCTGCCCTCTGACTGCTAGACAACCCCGCAGGGCACACTCCCTCCCAATAAATAAATAAGAAAAAGTAAAAAGTTAAGAATAATTGAGATTAGGGGGGCTGGAGAGATGGCTCAGTGGTTAAGAGCATTGCCTGCTCTTCCAAAGGTCATGAGTTCAATCCCCAGCAACCACATGATGGCTCACAACCATCTGTAATGAGGTCTGGTGCCCTCTTCTGACCTGCAGACATACATACAGATAGACTATTGTATACATAATAAATAAATAAATAAATATTAAAAAAAAGAATAGTTGAGATTATGGCTCAGTGATCCAGCTCTTGCTTAAACTCCCCCAGTGAGGGGCTCAGCAGCACAGCCCTAAAATTTACTTTTAATGTATAAGGAATTTAGAACACCTCTGCAAGCAGGAGCTGGAGCGATGGCTCAGTGGTTAAGAGTATGCACTCTTCTTCAAGAGGACCATAGTGCAGTAGCCGGCACTCACATTGGGCAGCTTACAACTGCTCCAGGTCCAGGGGATATGATGCCTTCTTCTGGCTTCTGCCAGTACCTGTGCTTGTGTGCACATATCCACATAATTAAAAATAAAAATAAGGCAAACAAACAAAACAAAACAAAGACCCCAATACATCTGCAAATGTTGAGGCATCTTGGTGTTAGACTTGCAGGGGTCAAAAGTGTGAAAAAGCCTGCTCCCCTCCATCTGAACCCACATTGTTCTTTAAAAAACCAGCCACAGATTGGACTGGTGACTCATCAGTTGAGTGCTCTTGTAAAAAAGCCAGGTTTGGATCCCCACCCCTGACTTCCAGCAGCTGACAAACATCTGAAACTTCCTTTCCAGAAAACCTGACGCCCTCTTCTGGCCTCCTCAGGTACCTGCACTCAAGTGCACTTTCACATAACTAAAAATAGTTATCTACCTAGCACAAGACCTTTCTGTTTTGGAAGGAAAAAGAAAGAAAGAGAGAGGAACAGGAACGAAGGAGGGAGGGAAGGAGGAAGTAAGGAGGAAAGAGGAAGGAAGGAAGGGAGGGAGGGAGGAAAGAAAGAAAGGGAGGAAGGAGGAAAGAGAAAGTAAGGAAGGGAGGGAGGGAGGAAGAAAGAAAGAAAAACTGTAAACCCCCCCCCCCAAACACAAAAGATGCAAAAATGCTTCTGAGATTCTTGCAGTTGGGGGAGAATATTGATTTCCTGGTGGAGCTGTCATTACCAATTATTATCTGATCATTCTGAACAGCTTGAGGAAATGAGAACATACCTGAAATTCACAGGTAAACATTGTATCTCTTAGAAAACAGTGTTTATCATTAAGAAGTCATGACAAGTGTATTTCAGCTGTGAATGAAGGCAATTTGGAAGGAGTTACAGAGATACAAAGGAGAGCTGATTTTGACACACAAATCTGTTCCTGCCTAGAGAAGCTAACACAGTCAAAATGAAATTGCTAGGACTTGGGGCAACAGCTCCAGGATGGTACCTACTAGACTCTCCCCAGTGAGGAGCTGGAGGGTGGCTGAAGGGAACAGGGCTTGTCTAGCACTACAAAAAATGACAGTAACGACAAGAAGAGACACTCAGTACAAACAAAAACGGTAAATATCTCAATTGCTAGCACAGCTAGAGAGATTCTTGGATTTTGTTGCTATTGAAAAAATGATTAAAGCCAGTTGATATATGGTCATAAAAACTTAACGGGAACTGTGGAGAAGGCTCAGTGGGTAAAGACGCTTGCTATCGAGTCTGATGAACTGACTTCAATCCCTAGGCCCATGTGGTGGAAGCAGAGAGCCACCTCCTAAAAGTTTGTCCTCTGATGATCGTGGCACATAGCACAGTAGCTCATGCATCCCCTCCCCATTATGTAAATAAACTGCCCCCCCCCCAGACAGGGTTTCTCTGTGTATCTTTGGAGTCTGTCCTAGAACTTGCTCTGTAGACCAGGTTGGCCTCCAACTCCCAGAGATCCGCCTGCCTCTACTGGGATTAAAGGCCACCACCACTTGGCAAATAAACATAATTAAAAAAAACACACACACACTTTGATTCAAAACGAAGCAAAGCAGGACATAGGCTGTGTCTGTACTTAGATTTTAGAGTGCGTGTCCAGTGTGTATGAGGGCATGAGTTCGAGCCCCAGACTGCGTACACACAAGAAGTAAACAAGGTGTGGGCGAAGTGGTAGCAGGAGGATTACAAGTTCAAGGTCATCTTCTAGGACACAGCAAGTTCAAGGCCAGTAAGTGTTCCGGGCTGGAAGGGGGAGGGGTTGTGAAGAGCTTTGTTGCTTTCAGTCTTTGTTCCACGTTATCCATTCATCTGTGAAAAGGTTGGCGATTTCCCAAAACACATATCCTAGGAGGGGGGGGGGGGGCACCAGGCAAGACTCCGGGGCGGTTGCTCAAAGCGGGCTGAGCCTCGCATCACTGGGTTTTATCAGCGAGGCTGAGCGCCTTTCAGCCACTATTGAAACGCTGGAAGCGGATCACCAGACGCACAGGTGGCCCATTTAGCCAGAATTCCTTTACACGTGCTAAATGTTACAGCAAGTGCTTTTTTTTTTTTTCCTTCCTTCTTCTTTTCTTCCCGGTGCGCTTCAAAGCGGAACCACAGACATGTCTTCATCGCTTTGAGAAGTACAAGCTGTCTTTCAAGCCGTCCTTTCGGGCGTTCGCCGTCTCTAAGAAGTGATGACTATGTCATAAACCGCTGGGTATGAAGCAAAGAGACCCATGCCAACGATCCTGTGCGCAGGGTTCAAAGTCAAAACAGAACAATAACAACAAAAGCGAAGGAACGGTCTGGCTTTAGGGCAGGATGTGTGCGGCGGAGGGGGGGAGGGGCATTCAGAGGAAGGAGATTTAGAACCCGTACTTTCCCCTCTACTTTCTTCAGAAAAGTGTGTAACTACATCCAGTCTGTGAAGGTCTGGTTAAATGTGCGTTTCCTTTCCCCCCACTCGTCTATTTGCCCCTCCCCTCCCTTCCCATTCTCTTCTTTTCCTCCCTCTCCCCTACCTCTTTTCCATTTTCTTCCCTTCCACTTGGCACACTTGCACGTGCACACACACGCACATACGAATCAAATAAATACATGTAAACACACAAGCAAACAAATGTTTAGCCATGCGTAGTGGCTCATGCCTGTAAACCTAGCCTTCCACAGATGGACGCAAGGCTTACAAGTTTGAGGCCGGTGTGGACGACATATAGAGGCAAGCTGTGCTTGCAGGCGTTCATCTGTGAGCCTTTAGGGGAGGGTGTACTGCTGTCTGCAAGTTACACTGCTAGAAAAATAAAATAAGATGTATTTAGGCTTGCAGGATGGGTGGACAAGTGATAAAACATTACAAAAGGTTAATGGGAGAATTTAGGAAGGGCACAATACTCAGCCATTTTGCCGTTGGTTCAAGTCAGCAGGATGCTTCCATATTGTCATAAAATGTTGGAATACGTTTCTTCTATTTAAAATATATATCCAGTCACAGGAATTTTGGACAATAAGGAACAGTGTAGCTGTAAATCTCTTGCATCCGGCCATCCAGCCATATTTCTTCCTTCCCTTTTCTTCTCTCCCTCCCTCCTCCTCTTGGTCTTTTTGTTTCTTCAGGCAGAATCTTAATACATAGACATAGCCCAGGCTTGCCTTACACTGTGGCAGCCCTCCTGTCTTCGCCTCCCTAGTTCTGGGATTATAGATTCACACCACAATATCCACCCTCCCTTCCTTCCTCCCTCCCTCCCACCCTCCTTTGTTCCCTTCCTTCTTTCCTCCCTCCCTCCCTACTTTCCTTCCTCCCTCCCTCCTTACTTTCCTTCCTCCCTCCCTTCTTCCCTTTCTTCCTCTTCATTGCCTCTTTCCTTCCTTTCCGTTTCTTCTTTCTCCTCCTCCTCATCTTCTTTTTATTTTCCAGGCAGGTACATAGTCTAGGCTGGCCTCCCACTTGCAGCAACCCTTTGCTTCTTCAAGTGCTGGGATCTCAGAGATGCACTTCCACATCCACCTAGGGAGCTCCCTCCTCCCCTTCCTTCCCTTCCGTCTTCCCTCCTCTTCCCCTCCTCTCCCTCATGCGTGCTAGGTTAGTGCTGAAGTACTGAGCTACACTCCCCAGTCCTCAAATATGTCCTTATAGTTAAATATTCCATTGAAATTACATTTCTGCTCAGCAAGATCACCACTTCCCAATATTTAGGAAAAACTTCAGGTTTGTTCTTCCGTCTCTAGCCTGAAGTCACCCATGCCGGTTGCCTTCCGAACCTTACCAGCTATTCACTCTGTTTCCCCCAGAGTGGTGGCGAAGCCCTAGCGACCCAGGCACCCAGGTTGGATCCCCAATTTTGCAGGTACTCTGGGGGAACCTTGGGTAGGATCATATACCACTTGCGAGCCTCAGTTTCCTCGTCTGTAGAGCAAACACGGTGTCTTCTATTTCCCTGGGGTGGCTGTGTGTGGCGAGACAGGACCCACCAGGGTGTGTGCCCCGGAGCCAGGCCCTTCAAGTGGTGAACGGCACTAGCCTGCCCTCGCCCCAGTCTCCTCAAGGAGGTCGCCTGGACTCGCAGACTTGGCCCAGCTCCATCGCTGTACAACTCTCTTCCCTGGAGCCTGACTGGAATGTTTTTTCTTCCCTCCTCCTCCTTTTCCTGTGACCGTGTCTGCAGGACTCCTCTGCTGTCCTGGGCTCCCCAGAGAGCAGCCCTAACCCTCTTTCCCTGTCTGTCTCCCCACCCTGCAGCCCACCGGGCTGTTTCCAATTTGGAATCCATACATCTTGTCCCTCAGATCATAGCCGCCTCTTAGAAGGGGCTAATGAGGATTTAAGGGCCCGGAGCCCTGGACCTCCCCAAACTGAGATAAATCCTGACTCTGTTCAGACAAGGGGCCTCCAGCCAGGCATGCAATCCCCTCCTCCAGGCTGGCCCCGGAGGCGCCTGGGGAGCCCCCTTCTGGCAGGCAGCGGGGGCCTCTGAGCTTCTCATAGAGAGACAGGAAGAGACAGTTTCTCAAAGGCCCAGACGAGGGTCCCACGACTCGGTAGCAGAGCGTGGCAAACTTGTGGAAAACGATGATTGTCGCGTTTTAAAATTGTATTTACTTATATTCATGCGTTCGTGCACATGAGTCGGAGTGTGCTTCGTGCACATGGGGCCAGAGTTCAGCATGCAGGGTCTCCTTTACTGCCTCTCCATAGCTTTAGAGAAAGGGTCTCTAACTGAACCTGGGGTTTGCAGTTTCATCTGAACTGCTTGCCACAGAGCTCCCAGAATCCTCCTGTCTCCAAGCTCCAGAGCTGGTGTTGCTGACACGCCAGGTTTTTAATGTAGGTGCTAGAGATCCGAATTCTTTATGCTCGTTTAGCAAATATTTTTATTCATGGAGCCATTCCCCCTTTATTTTTATTTATTGATGGAGCATTCATTCATTCATTTTTGAGACAGGGTTTCTCTGTAGCCCAGGCTGGACTCAAACGCAGAGATCCTACTGACTCTTGCCTCCAGAGTGCTGGGATCAAAGGCATATGGCCCATTGCAAATTGCTTATTTTTGAAATAAGGTCTCAGTAGTCACCCTGGCAGACCTGGAACTCCCTTATGTAGACCAGGCTGGCCTGGTATGTGGCAGGCTGGGAACTCTAGCGGGTTCTTTTCTCAGCTGAGATCACAAGTGTGCACAATCAGTTGAGAGGGCCCTTTTTAAGGACGCTGTGTCCCCTGGAGCCCTAGGGGACAAGCTGGAGGAAAGGGGGGTTATGCAAGCTAGTCAGATGGGGGAGAGGGTGACAAGCACACCTAGTTCCTGCTCCCTGGGGCTCCTGGTAAGAGGGTGGGTCATCCCAATTCTGTATGCATATGTGTGTGAACCTAGAGGCAGGAAAGACCTGACCTAGCTGTGCAGTTGGGAAGGCTTCCTGGAGGAGGCAACTTTGTTCAGGGTTTCCTGAGTATGTGACAAAACCCTAACCAGGCACAGCAGTGGGTATCTGTCATAGTTCCAGGCATACCCAGGAGTAAGAGGCAGGAGGATTTCCATAAGTTTGGGGCCTGAGGGGGGGGGGGGCTACATAGTTAGACCCTGTCTCAGAATATATTGAAAAAGAAAAAAACAAAAAGCAATTGAATCTTAAACCATAGGTTTTGTTGTTGTTGCTTTGAGACAGGGTCTAGTGTAACCTTGGCTGCCTTTAGACTCATGATTTCTACACAACTGAGGATGACATTGAACTCGAGACCCCCCCCCCAGCCAGTGCCTCAGCCAGCCCCCCCCCCTACTTCTGAGCACCCCATACCACCCCTGGAGCTGCTTAACCTTTCACTTCCTCCCCTTTAAGCCCCTGCTTCTGGCTGCCCACATTCCACTCCGTTTATGTACAAACTAGCAATTCATTTAGGCTTAGCAGGAAAACTTTCTGGACTCTTCAGGGGAGGCAACCAAGCTGAGGTTAAGACTCCCTTCCGGTCCCCCCCCCCCCCCCCCCAGCAATAGGGCTCCTTCTTTGATCATTCCTAACTGAGTATCAAACACAGGTAAATAGGTTGACCAGAGGGCTCAGTAGGTAGAGGAGCTTGCCACCAAGCTTGAGGACTTGAGTTGGATCCCTGGAATGCACGTGATTGGAAGAAAGAATGGACTCCTAGGGTTTATCCTCTGACCTACACGGGCTGGCTTTAACATATGTTTTCCCTTCCCTTACTCCCACAAAATAAATAACAAATGCAAAAATCCGCCAAACAGAAGAGAAACAATAACAAACAGAGTAAAATAATAACAAATTCAGGATCCTGGTCTTGGGGTGCGCGCGCGCGCACACACACACACACACACACACACACACACTCCTAACTGAGAGGCTGAGGCGGGAGGGTCATGAGTTCCAGGTCAAACGGACTAGATGCAAAGTCTTGTGGGGAGGTGGAATTCACCTGGCTATTTCTGGAGGGTCTCCTTGTCTCAGGGACTCTAGGCACCTGCTTGCTTAGGTTCAGAGACACTAGCAGTTGGGCCTGGACCCAGCTCCACCGTGGCGATCTTGCTTTCTGCCTTTTGTTTAGAAGAGCCTAATTAATGAGATTTTCATCCAGGCCGGCCATGATCCTTCAAGAACGTCATGGGAGCCGAGGAGTAAGAGCTGCTGCTTTCCGAGTGTTTCTCTCTAATGCCTGGTCATCTTTCCAGGTGAGGGGGGGTGGCCCTGAGTCTCTCTCGAACCAGGATTCCCAAAGGCAGGGGCAGTTTTTGGAGTCGTTGAGTTCATTGCTCAGGACTTGGGAATATCGTAGGTGCTCGATCAATGTTCCAAGGATTGGATTCCGTAGGACTCTATGCCCGTGGCACCCTTTCAACTGAGGTAGCCACAACCCTGGAGTAGGCTTTGGGAGAGCTGGCCTGGATCCAGGAGGGTTCAGGGTGCAAAGAAAATCATCGTGGGGGGCCATTTGGGGTCGTCCCGGGGCGCTTAACCTTGGCTTTCTAAGCCGACTGGGCTGTGGCTCTTTACTCCAGGGCCCCGGGCTGCACGCCCGGGAAGAGGAGGAGGCGTCTACTGTCTGCACCCATCACCTGAGCTGCACCGGGCGGGGAGGATAACAATTATTGGGAGAGGTTTAGAAAAAAAAATCATTATCAAATAACTACAGCTTGCAAAAGTTGGAGGGTGGAAAGTAAAACGCGGACCGGATCGCTGCAGGATCGTGCGGCCGCTGGAGTCCCGCCGCGCCGCGCCGCGGTAGCCGATCTGGAAGGAGAAACATCTGCAACGCATTTGTGCGAGGCTCACCTTTGAGACCTCGCGGCTGGATGGAGGCGCTGAGTTCGCGCGAAACGAAAATCGCTTTAAGAAGGCTTTCCTAGGGGACCCTGTCCGGCGCGGCCTGTCAAGGCCAGTGAGTCGGGGAAGAGCGCCCCCTGCCAGGTGCACGAAGAACCTTGATGACCCGAAAGGGAGGCCACCTCCTCAGCCTCAGTTTCCCAATGGCTCTCTTTTCTCTCCCGGCTTCTTCATGTAGCCCAGGATGACCTATAACTAGAACCCACTATATAGACAAGGATGGTCTTGAATTTCTGATCCCCCTGGTCCCACCTGAGTGCTGGCGTTACAAATGTGTCACCATCCCTGTTTTTTTAAGTTTTGTTTTTGGCTCTGGGAATCAAAGCCATGATAGAGCTTGCTAGGCAAGTTTAAACTCTATTAATTGAGCTACCTCTCCAGCCCCTTTTTTGTTTATGTGTGTTTATGTGAGACAGGATCTTATGTAGCCCATGCCTGCTATATAGTTGAGCCAAGCCTTGAACTCCTGACCTTCCTTCTTTGACCTGCCTATCTATCTATCTATCTATCTATCTATCTATCTATCTATCTATCATCTCTTTGGTGCATTGGTGTTTTACCTGTACAGATGTCTGTTTAAGGGTGTTACTTACACTAGAACTGGAGTCACAGACAAGTGTGAGCTGCCATGTGGGTGATGGGAATCGAACAGACAAGTGTGAGCTGCCATGTGGGTGATGGGAATCGAACCCAGGTCCTCTGGAAGAGCAGCAAGTGATCTCAACCACTGCACCATCTCTCTATCCAGCCCCTACAAATCTGGTTGTTAAGATGTATTTTTAGCAGCATATGAATGGACATTAATACTGAATTCATCAATCAGTTCATGTGATGAATTACGATAACACTTTAATTTTTTTTTTTAAATACTGCCTGTCAGAAAGAAAAAAGGAGGTTCTATTTTTTTCCTTTCCTGGTAAAACAGGAACTGCTCTTCTTCCGTGTTTTTACTTTTGACAGCGTCATACAGTGCACTGTGATCACTCTTCTTCCATTCCCTCCAGTGCTCAAAGAACCTTTCCAACTTCTCCCCTCTCCTGTCCTCATGCCCCCCCCCCCCCATGCCACATGCAAGCATAGCTGCTGTACCCATGATCACAAGGGTCTTGACAGCCCCTCCACACTCTTCACCCTCATTCTGCTTCCACAGTCCTCCCACGTTCTCTTCCCAGGTGTTCTCTGGGCCTTGGACTCCGTGGTGACACCATTTGGATGCGGTGACTCCGTTTGGGACCAGGCATTCAACAGCCACTATTCATTCTCAGCACCTTGGCCAGTTATACGTCCTCCTTAACCCATGTCCACTAAAGAAAGCCTCTTCTGGCCAAGGCTGCGAACTTCACTAGTCTATGGGTATAAAGACAAATGTTCAAAAGGCAACTTTAGTCTTGCCCAGATGGCTCAGTCAGTAAAGGTACCTGTTGCTGCTGCACCTGAAGACCTGGCCTGGCTCTCCCATGACGGGAGAGAGAATCCACTCCTTCAGGCTGTCCTCTGGCCTTTACAACGAGTGCAGTGGGTGTCCTCACACACAAAATAAGTAAATAAATATAATTAAAAAATAAAAATGTTAGGCGGTTTATGAGGTCATTTGACACATCAACAGGAGTTCCCTGTCTGGCCTGACTTCCCTAGCCGCAGGCTTCTCACCAGTTCTGCAGGCCAGACACGCACTCCTTTCCCTGGGGGAGGCCTCAAATCCTTTCCTAAAGATAGGCTCTCATTTGTAGCCCAGGCCTTGAACTATCCAAAATCCTCTTGCCTGCCTCTTGACTAGTAGGATCACAGGTAAGTGCCACTGTGTCCGATCCTCTTCCCTTCTCCTTCCTTCCCTCCCTTCTTCGATTCCTTGATTCCTTCCCTCCTTTCAATAAGGTCTCCCATAGCCCAGGCTAGCTTCAGAGTCAGTACGTGGCCAGGGGTGACCTTGAACTCCTGATCCTTTTGCCTCTACCTGAGTTCCTAGGCTAGGGATGAAACTTAGCTACCATCCAGGAAGCCCTGGGTTCCTTTCCAGAGCTGCATAAACCAAAGGCATATTCGTAGCACGTTTGAGGCCAGCTTGGGCTACAGAAGACCCCCTGTCACTTTTTTTTAAGAGTCCAGAATTTCATGTATATATATCATTTATTTTTATTTTATGCACATTTGTGTTTTGTCTGCTTATATGTCTGTGTGACAGTGTCATATCTCCTGAAACTGGAATTCCAGGAAGTTATGAGCTTGCCACATGGATGCTGGAAATTGAACCCAGGTCCTCTGGAAGAGCAGCCAGTGCTTTTAACCGCTGAGCCATCTCGCCAGTCTCCAAGTCCAGAGTTTCTAATTCAGGGACTAGGGCAAGCCCCTCTGCTGGTCCAGCTGGGTAGCCCACATGGAGACGCTGTAGCTATGCACTGCCTGGTCCCATGGTGGGAGAACAGCGTAGCCGACCTAATGAATTTTCAGGTCTTGGTTTGGAATACCAAGGTT
This sequence comes from Microtus oregoni, assembly GCF_018167655.1. Classification (NCBI taxonomy): domain Eukaryota; kingdom Metazoa; phylum Chordata; class Mammalia; order Rodentia; family Cricetidae; genus Microtus; species Microtus oregoni. The sequence goes on along the minus strand of NW_024543062.1, from coordinate 7,330,330 downwards.
AACATTGGCCGGACAACTGTATGTGACCTTGGTGTCACTGTCCAGTCTGAGCAGATAACAGAGGTAACCCTGTACAGGAATCATGGGGCCAACTTAAGGACCTCCTTCAGGGGTGGAGTGCGGGGCAGAGACCCTGAGGTCATACGGGGTCATAGGGCTGCCTCCCACTCTGGTTTTGTTTTTTCTTTGCTGTTTTCCCCAAAGGCCCCATGTTGGCACCAACTGTCACCAAATGGCAATTGGCCCAGCCCCCAAAGCCCCCAAGAGCCTGAAGATAAGAAACATCTTCACAAAGGGAAGGGAGACGCAAACCTCACAGGAAGCCAAGTGGGCAAACCGTCACTTGGGCTGAAGTGAAAACTGCCTTTCTCTCTCCCAGCTGGGGTGACTTTGGATGCCCTAAAGGTCAGGCAGGGTCACAGAGGGCAGAACTCTGTGACTGTGGGAAGGCCTGAGGAACACAGTGACCAGGTCTTCTCTTCAGAGGAGTCTGGGGGAGGGAGCTGGAGATGCAGTTTAGTGGTAGAGTGTTTGCCTTGCATGTACAAAGCCTTGTATGTTCAAGCTTCCGCACCCCAAACAACACCCAAAACTGACTTATTAACTACTTGGACTGACGAGACAGGAAGATTCATGAGTTCAAAGCCAGGCTAGGCTACAAAAGGGTGCAAGGCCAGCTTGGGCAACTTAGTAAGACCCTGTCTTAAACTAAAAACCAAAGGGAGGGCTGGATGTAGTTTTGTGGTGCATACATACAGTTGTTAGGGGATGTGTGGCTCAGCGGTACATGCTTGCCCAGAATCTCCCGGTGAAGGATTTGGGGATGGCTCAGTGGCAGAGCTTATGTGTATCCCCATCTTATTTTTTGAGACAGGGTCTCTCATTGAACCTAGAGCTGATTTGGGTAGAAAAGTTGGCTCCAAAACTACCAAGGACATGCCTGAACCCCGGGGTTACGGGTGTGCACTGCCATGCCGTTTTTAAATGTATGTTCTGGGGATTGGACTTAGGGCCTCACGTTTTCGTGGGGAGCACTTAGCCAACAAAGTCATCTCCCCAGCCCTCCCTCCCTGCAGGAAATCTAACAAGCTGCCCGAACCAGGGCTCAGTCCTAGCTGTGGACAATCCATCCTGGAACTGTCTTTGATTTTCTACCCACCCTGGAGAGCTCAGCAAATGCAGGAAGTTAGAACTGGCAGGGAAGGGGGCAGCTAGCCAGAGCAGTTCCTTCTTGGCCTCTGGGTGGCTCCTCTGGAAAGCTACCTCCAGCTCTGCTTTGGTCATTCTGGCCCTGGCTGCCTCTGATTTATTAGCTGTGGGACTGTCAGAAGGCAAAAGGAAGGTTCTAGCATGCCCAGGAGGTTGCAGGAATTCATTTCACACTTGACTATTTTTTCTGACACCTACTAAAGTCCTTCTCGTTGGCCTCAAAGTCCCCTGGCTTCTCTACCCTGAGAAGATCGGGGATGGCGTGGAAGCCGAGAGTGTGGAAAAGCCTCTAGTGGTGACCAGCTGTGGGCCTGCAGGCAGGTGCAAACATCTGGGTGCCTAAGGGGAGTTGGAGTGGGGGATGGGGCCAGGAAGGGGAATAGGATTTCAGTCCCCCCCTCCAACAATCATAAGCTGTAAGACAGAGCCTGGCTCCCTTACAACAGCATGGCTGTCCACCGTGACAGTTCACCTTCTGTGAAATGGGTGTGGTTAGCCCTTCGCACGGGTTGTGGCCAGCGCAGAATGACTGACGGCTGGGTGCTAACTGCCTGAGACATTGCTGGACCCCTAACAAGAGCTGGATGGGTGCAGCATAATCTGTCTTTGATCCCCACGAGGAAACTGGCCCAGAAGGCATTTTTCTGGGCCAAGGTTTTCCTGCCCACTTGGCCGCTGTCCCTTCCCCCGTGTTTCTGTTGAAATACTAGTTTCCAAGGATTTCCACTGCTCGCTTTGCCGCGAAGCGGGACCCAGTTGGATCCGTTTTGACACCAGGCCACCATCCTGTCTAGTCTCTCTGTTGTCATTGCTCCTTCTCTGTAGCGACCCAAGAGTGGTGCGGGTGGGGGAACAAAGCATATGGAACAGGGATGCTTCCAGAAAAGCCAGCTGCAAGGCGCCTGCCTCTCCCCCAGCCCTCAACGGCTCAACAGCTGGCTTACACTGTCTGTGGCCCAGTTGACAGAGCTGAGAGCATGGTCTCTGAGGAGAGAGGCAACAGGTGCAGGCTGGAGGCAAGAAGATGGCGATTGGTCCATAGATGCAGTCACGTGACATTGCCTGGGCCTGTCACAAGAACAGCTAGGAGAGACTGTTCTGAGACCTTTCCTGATTGGCCTTTGTTGTGGTTTGGGTACAGAATGTCTCCTCCATTGGGTTTACTCCTGCTCCACAGATGAGGTGCTTTTCGGGGGCAGGGGTAGGGGATTGCGCCGGCTGGTGTGTGAGTCACTGTCCTGAGAACGTGTGTGTGTGTGTGGGGGGGGGGGGTGTCAGGATTTCCCACAGAGAGACTAGACAGAGGCTAACAGAGAGACTGGACTGCCCTGGCTGTCCTAGAACTGGCTCGGTTGACCAGGCTGGCCTTGAACTCGGAGATGCTGGGATTAAAGGCTTGTGCCACCATGGCCAATTGGCCCGGGAACTTTTGAGGGTTCTAGTGCTGTCCTGTTACCAGTCTGGGTTCTCTTTGGTTTCTTGATCTCCTAAGATGTGGAGAGTATCCACCACACCTTGTAAGGCTGTCAGATCTGTTACGAGACGCTAGAGTAGTTTCTTCTGGAACTCCCTCGGTTGTCAACCTGCCTGCATCTGGAATGAACTAAACCCAAGAGGCTGAGCACGTTTGCCTCTTGCAAGTCGTGTGAGGGATTCTCTCTTTCCCTTCCTCCCTCTCTCCCTCTCTCTTTGAGGAAGAGTCTAACTCTTGAGCCCTGGCTGTCTTGATTCCACTATGAAGACAAGGCTGCCCTCGACTTCCTGCCTCTGCTCCTAAATGCTAGGCTTAAAGGTATGTGCTGCTATGCCCCACAGTGATGTATTTTCTTGATCAGATTATTTGAATCAAGAAGACCAATCCTAAATCTGGGGGCAGGGCAGCCAAATAAAAGGACATGGAAGAAGGAAACTTTGCTTTTGTCATCTTGTCACCTCTCCCGTGGCCGAGACATTCCTCTGCTGGTCTTAGAATCAACCTCGTTGGGGTTCCAATGTAGTCTGAAGACCTGTAGCTCTCCAGGAATCTTCCAGGATCCCAGAACTGCATTGGGACTATTCAGACACCCAGCCTCAAGACTGAACAGCTACTGGAGTCTAGTCTCTCAAGCGAGGCAGCCCGTGTTGGCTTATCTGGACCACATCCTATAAGATAATCTAATACATTCTCTTAATATATGTTTATATACATATTCATTCTAGCAGCTGTTTCTTTTTTCTTCTTGGTTTTCTTTTTTCTCTTTTTATTTGTTTATTTTTCTTCTTGGTTTTCTGAGACAGGGTTTCTCTGTGTAGCCCTGGCTGTCCTGGAACTTACTCTGCAGACCACACTGGCCTCAAACTCAGAGATCCACCCGCCCCTGCCTCCAGAGTGCAGGGATTAAAGGTGTGTGTCACCACTGCTCAGCTCAGCTCTGTTTCTTTTTTCTATTTATTTATTTATTTATTTATTTATTTATTTATTTATTATGTATACAATATTCTGTCTGTGTGTATGCCTGCAGGCCGGAAGAGGGCACCAGACCTCATTACAGATGGTTGTGAGCCACCATGTGGTTGCCGGGAATTGAACTCAGGACCTTTGGAAGAGCAGGCAATGCTCTTAACCACTGAGCCATCTCTCCAGCCCTCAGCTCTGTTTCTTTAGGGAACCCTTGTAGCAAGGTTTTTTGTGGGCTGCCAACCAACTCCCAAATTGTGACATGGAGACTTATTATTAGTTATGAATGCTGGACCTTAGCTTAGGCTTGTTTCTTGCTAACTTTTTTTTTTTAATTGTTTTTATTGAGCTATGTATTTCTCTCCGCTGCTTCTTGCTAACTCTTATAACTTAAATTAACCTGTGTCTCTTCATCTTTTTTGCCTCAGGGCTTATTACCTTTCTTTTATTCTGTATGTCCTCGTCTGTGTCTTTTTGGCTGGCAGCTGTCTGGCCCTGGACGTCTCCCTTTCTCTTTCCCTCTTCTCTCTCTTCTCTCCCAAGCCTAGATTCCTCCTCCTACTTATTCCCTGTCTTGTCCCTCTACTACCTAGCTATTGGCCATTCGGCTTTTTATTAGACAAACTAGTTGCCTTAGGCAGGCAAGGTGCAACAAATGCAACACATTTTTGCAAATCAAATAAATGCAACATAAACAAATGTAATTCATCTTTGCCTAGTTAAACAAATGCAACACGCCTTCACATAGTTAAAGGAATATTCCACAATATAAACAAATACAACGCATCTTTACATAGTTAAAGTAATGTTCTGTAACAAACCCTGACTGATACATTTCCCCACTGTGATAATCTGAAGCCGTGAGCCAAAATAAATCCTCTCTTCTTTAAGTTGCTTCGCTCAGGCATTTGACACAGCAAGGAGAAAAGCACAAGTACTTGGGGCTCTAGGGAAGGTTCAAAAAGACTGTTATTTTTTATATATGCCTTGTTTGTTGCTAAGAAACAGTGATGTTTGGTGCCATGACTCAGTCACCAGTCTCAATTCAGAAAGCCTGATGGACCAAGTCTGCTGACCTGAATTAGAGCCCTGAGACCCACATAATGGACAGAGAGAACTGACTTGTAGGAGGAGTTTTCCTGTCCCCTGGCAGCTCCTAAATCAATACACTGAGGTTTATATTAATTACAAATGCTCAGTCAATAGCTCAGGCTTATTATTAACTAACCCTTACATTTTAAATTAACCCATATTTCTTATTTGTGCTTTGTCACATGGCTCATGGCTTGTTATCTCAGTTTTTATGTGTCCTGCTTGCTCAGTGACTGGCTGGCATCTCCACCCTTTTTCCTCCCATCATTCTCAGTTTGGCTTTCCTGCCCAACTTTATCCTGTTCAGCTATTGGTGAGTCAGTTTGTTTACTAAATCAATCATAGAGACATCTATTCACAGTGTACAGAAGGATTGTTCCACAGAGCTGACTCCCACAGAATGTCCTCTGGCCTATACAAGAGCATCGTGTCCCCCAGGGAATAGCAGAAAGCCTGGCGTATGGAGCCAAGTTTCTTGCCCTGTCTCTAACTCACTGAGGCTGCACTCCCCACCCTTTCGAGAATAACTATCCTTACTTGTCATAGGATGGGGTGACATGAATGTCATGTCTGTACCTGCCTCCTTCAGGATGAGTGACCCCTGTCTGGTGAACACAAGATGGTATCTTCTCTCTCTCTGCCTCTGAGCAATAGAGGAAGGAGTGGTGGATGTAGCACTTCAGAGCAATGATGTAGCCAGCATTGGTGGTGTCAGGAGTCCTTTCTAGATCAGGTAGCAAGGGGGACCATCGTCTAGAGCCAATGGAATCACAAGAATAAAACCACTCAAGAAGACTTGCTAATGAAACCTGATAGAGTTGTCATTTACAGATGTAGTGTACACTCAGATGAAAAGGCCTGGAAGATAACAGAGAGTAAAGAGCCTACTGTGCAAGCACAGACCTGAGTCCAATCCCCAGAGTCCACATGAAAGTGCTGTACATGATGGCACATACTTGTAATCCCAGCACTAGGGAGGCAGAGACGCCAGACACTTCAGCTACTTTGTGAGTTCTAGACTAGTAAGAGACTCTGCTTTGAAAAGCATGGTGGGCTGGGTGTGGTGGTGCACACCTTTAACCCCAGCACTCAGGAGGCAGGGGAAGGCGAATCTCTGAATTTGAGGCCAGCCTGGTCTGGAAGTCAACATGCACACATGCACATGCACACACACATGTGTACACACTCACACATGAACACACAAAAATACACACATTTATATACTTGTGCACACACAGAGAAAGAAAGAAAAAAACATCAGCGGCTCCAGCATGATGTTCCAGACAGGCAAGTGAGGAACCAGACTTCCTGGCTCTAGAGGCAGAGGCTGAGGGCTGTGGGAAAAGTATGCCCCAGGCAGTGAGTGCCTAGCTTCAGGGTTATTCCAGTCACATCCCAGATCACAGCTCAGTGACACCAGAGCACAGCCTGGCCCTGTCGCATGAAGTCTCCCAGGCCTATGAGCTGTTTCTTCCACACACATGGTGACCACAGCCTTTGGTCTTGATAAGTAGATGGTATTGACTCATGGCATTGGTCTTCAAGTCACAAAACCACAGTCTGGTTCAGGACATCATTTCACTGGAGAGGGCGGAAGGGAGAGAGAGGGAGAGGGAGAGGGAGAGAGAGAGAGAGAGAGAGAGAGAGAGCGCAAGCTGGTGAATGGGCAGTTAAGGATCTTCTTGACCAGAGTACAGGAGACCATGGGATTGCTTGACTGGGGTGGGGGCTGGGGAAGTGCTGTTGCTATGATGGTATGCTACAGCCTCTCTGAGGAACCAGCATGAGGCAGGACAGAAAGAAGGGCCTGCCACTGCTACAGAACTCAAAAGGCCAGCCTGTCTGACTGCCTACTTTCCTTTCTTACTCCCTCTTTCCTCCTGTCCTCCCTACTCTCTTCCCCTTCTTTCCTTCCTCTCTTTCCCTGCCTCTTTTGCCTTCCTTCCCTCCTCTGCCTGTATAGGTGATTGGACCATGGCCTGACACATATTCTGCAGGTGCCTTACCTCTGGGTGCCACCTTCTTAGCCCCTCACTGGGGGATTCTAGGCAGGTGCTCTACCACTGATCCACACCCCAGCCCCTTACTGGGGGATTCTAGGCAGGGACTCTACCACTGAGCCACACCCCAGCCCCTCACTAGGGGATTCTAGGCAGGGGCTCTACCTCTGAGCCACACCCCAGCCCCTCACTGGGGGATTCTAGGCAGGGACTCTACCACTGAGCCACACCCCAGCCCCTCACTGGGGGATTCTAGGCAGGGGCTCTACCACTGAGCCACACTCCAGCCCCTCACTGGGGGATTCTAGGCAGGGACTCTACCACTGAGCCACCCCCAGTCCCTCACTGGGGGATTCTAGGCAGGTGCTCTACCACTGAGCCACGCCTACAGACTGTTGTTTACCTTTTCTATTTCTATTTCTTTTTTATTCTTTTGAGATAGGGTCACATTAAGTTGCCTGTGCTAGCTTTGAACTCACTGTTTTATCCAAGCAGGATTTGAACTCTCACCTGAGTCTCCTAAGTAGTTGCAATGAAAATCCTGCACCGACATGCCCAGCTTCCTCTAATTATATTTTGGAGCCTAAGACATTTCTAGACTGGATATTGAGAGTTTGGAGTCACCGAAGCTGCTGAGGTAGATGAAGCCATTCAGACAGGACATATGACACAGTTTAGTATGAAGGTCCAGGTCTTCATGTCACAGGAACCCCGAGTGCATTTGTTGTAGGAATATTTCCAGTCCTGACTTAATGGGAAAGCCACCTGGGAAATCTGTTAGAATTTCAATGCCTGGAGAGTTGGAAAAATGGCTCAGTAGTACAGGGAGCAGCTACCTAGAATCTTAATTGAAGGCCTTAGGTGTGTGCATCAGCAGTTGATCACCTGCCCAGACTCCTCCAGCAAGTGACTATGGTCATGAGCCAACAGTATAGAGCTTGCCTAGAACCCCCAGTGAGGGGCTGGGGTGTGGCTCAGTGGTAGTGCCTCTGCCTAGAATCCCCCAGTGAGGGGTTGGGGTGTGGCTCTGTGGTAGAGCCCCTGCCTAGAACCCCCAGTGAGGGGCTGGGGTGTGACTCAGTGGTAGAGCCCCAGCCTAGAATCCCCCAGTGAGGGGCTGGGGTGTGGCTCAGTGGTAGAGTACCTGCCTAGAATCCCCCAGTGAGGGGCTGGGGTGTGGCTCAGTGGTAGAGCCCCCAGCCTAGACTCTCCCAGTGAGGGGCTGGGGGTGTGGCTCAGTGGTAGAGCACCTGCTTAGAATCCCCCAGTGAGGGGCTGGGTTGTGGCTCAGTGGTAGAGCCCCAGCCTAGAATTCCCCAGTGAGGGGCTGGGGTGTGGCTCAGTGGCAGAGCACCTGCCTAGAATCCCCCAGTGAGGGGCTGGGGTGTGGCTCAGTGGTAGAGCCCCAGCCTAGAATCCCCCAGTGAGGGGCTGGGGTGTGGCTCAGTGGTAGAGCCCCAGCCTAGAATCCCCCAGTGAGGGGCTGGCGTGTGGCTCAGTGATAGAGCACCTGCCTGGAATCCTCCAGTGAGGGGCTGGTGTGTGGCTCAGTGGTAGAGCCCCAGCCTAGAATCCCCCAGTGAGGGGCTGGGGTGTGGCTCAGTGGTAGAGCCCCAGCCTAGAATCCCCCAGTGAGGGGCTGGGGTGTGGCTCAGTGGTAGAGCCCCAGCCTAGAATCCCCCAGTGAGGGGCTGGCGTGTGGCTCAGTGATAGAGCACCTGCCTGGAATCCCCCAGTGAGGGGCTGGGGTGTGGCTCAGTGGTAGCGCCTCTGCCTAGAATCCCCCAGTGAGGGGTTGGGGTGTGGCTCAGTGGCAGAGCACCTGCCTAGAATCCCCCAGTGAGGGGCTGGGGTGTGGCTCAGTGGTAGAGCCCCAGCCTAGAATCCCCCAGTGAGGGGCTGGGGTGTGGCTCAGTGGTAGAGCCCCAGCCTAGAATCCCCCAGTGAGGGGCTGGGGTGTGGCTCAGTGATAGAGCACCTGCCTGGAATCCTCCAGTGAGGGGCTGGCGTGTGGCTCAGTGGTAGAGCCCCAGCCTAGAATCCCCCAGTGAGGGGCTGGGGTGTGGCTCAGTGGTAGAGACCCAGCCTAGAATCCCCCAGTGAGGGGCTGGGGTGTGGCTCAGTGGTAGAGCCCCAGCCTAGAATCCCCCAGTGAGGGGCTGGCGTGTGGCTCAGTGATAGAGCACCTGCCTGGAATCCTCCAGTGAGGGGCTGGGGTGTGGCTCAGTGGTAGCGCCTCTGCCTAGAATCCCCCAGTGAGGGGTTGGGGTGTGGCTCAGTGGCAGAGCACCTGCCTAGAATCCCCCAGTGAGGGGCTGGGGTGTGGCTCAGTGGTAGAGCCCTGCCTAGAATCCCCCAGTGAGGGGTTGGGGTGTGGCTCCTTGGTAGAGCCCCTGCCTAGTACCCCCCAGTGAAGGGCTAGGGTGTGGCTCAGTAGTAGAGCACCTGCCTAGGACCCCCCAGTGAGGGGCTGGGGTGTGGCTTAGTGGTAGAATGTTGATTTAGTGTACAAGAGATTTTGGTCTCAATACCCTATACTTGGTGAGTGTTTGGATTAAATTCTGGGGGGCTTGGTGGCAGTGTGTTTGGATTAAATTCTGATGTCAGGGATCCCCCTCCACTCAAGCAGCTAAGCACTCTTGTGCGAGTCTAGCATATCAATAAACCTCTCAGTAATTCTTAGCTGTGTCCCATGTGAAGAGGAATCAGCCAGTTGCCGCTCTGTTGAAGCCATCCTGCAAGCCTAGTATAGGACTAGGCACTGGGGAGGGGAGAGAAGCTTGTGGGAGGTTCTTGTCTATGCTCCAGGACTCTGTGCAGGTGAGGAATCCCACAAGCCTGGAAGAGTAATTAGAGAACAATGCGAGACAGCCTGTAATTAATTGTTAGCTACTTGCTGCCCACTCATGCTGCTTCGAGAGCCCTAGGAACAGGGAGATGGAGGGGACAGAAAACGCACTGACTAGTAATAATCCCACGCAGTGTGCCATGCCTAAGGGGTCTACCATGTGTCTTATAGCCACCCTCTTCCTGTGTTCTGCAGAGCCTCAGTCCTGAGCAAGCAACTGTTAACTCACTAACACTGAGATTCTTGTCCTGCTCACATCCTGGTTGGTGTTGGAGCCTAGGGCTTGCTGTGGAAATTTGAGTGGGTGAGATCCCCAGGGAACCTAGACCATTAGTACAGCTCCCATTCTGCTCTTCTTCCTCCCTCTCCTTCTTCCCTCCCAGCTGCCTCCTTTCCTCCTTCTACTTCACCTTCCCTTCATATGTATATATAGATATATATGAAATCAATATATATGAAACAATATAATTTTTGACAGTTTTGTTAAAAGTAGCCCATTGAACTCAGTCTTCCTGCCTCAGCCACAAGAGTTCTAGGATTACAAGTATATCAATATTGGGGGGGGGCGTGGCAAGGGTCCAGGGTGTCACTACGTAGCTCTGCATGCCTTGGAATCCATTATGCAGACCAGACTAGCCTTGAACTCGTGGAGATCCACTGCCTGTGCCTCCTGAGTTCTGGGGCTAAGAACTAGAACTATCATACCCAGCCTGTCCTGTATCCACTTTTCTTGGTTTCCAGCCCTTCTTCTTTTGCTTATTTGAAACAAGGTCTCATGTAGTCCAGGTGAGCCCTCCAACTTCTGTGTAGTAGAAGATAACCTGCAATTTTTCTCCCTCCCTCCTTTCCTCCCTCCCTCCTTTCCTCCCTCCCTCCCTCCCTTCTTTCTTTCTTTCTTTCTTTCTTTCTTTCTTTCTTTCTTTCTTTTATATTGTTTCTCTGTTTAGACCAGGCTGACCTCAAACTCAGTGATCCACCTGCCTCTACCTCCTGAGGGCTGGAATTAAAGGCGTGCACCACCATGCCCAGCTGACCTTTAACTCTTGATCCTCTTGTCTCCACCTCCTGAATGCTGGGATTAGGAGAAGGAGCCAGGAAGTCTACCTTATGCAGTGGGGAGACAGAACCTAGGTTTTCCCATGTGCTAGATACACACTCTGCCAACTAAGGTACGTCTCCAGCTCTGGTTTGCTTAGGCCTTGGGTGTCTTTAGCTTGACTTCCTGTGATGCTCTGTTCTGGAATTACAAAATCTGCATGACCCAGAGCTGTGGGCCAAGTTTGGGAGCTCATGCCTGTAAAGCCCACACTTAGGAGGGGGAGGATCAGCAGCTGAGGCCATCCTGAGTTACATAGCTAGTTCTGGGTCAACCTGGCTGCATAGCGAGCTGAAAGCAGTCTGGGGGTACATTCGACTTTGTCTCTCATAACCAAAATCCAACCATAATCGTCTTTTCCTTATCCGGCATCAATTTTTGCTGAGAAGCAAATTTTCCTTGTTTAAGAGAAAGCTGATGTGACTGACAGGGCAAGGAGGCGGATGCACCAGGACTGGGCTCTGCTGCTTCCTCAGAAGGGAAGATTCGAGGGGCAGGAGATGGAAGAGAGCGAGTGGGGAGGCCCCCCCCCGGGCAGAGACAGGAGCTCTATCCAGAGATTCTAATGAGTCCTGTAATTACTGCACGAAAGCGGATGCCCTGTCTCTCTACGTGTCAGGAAACCTACCCACACAAATGCCTTGTGCGAGTGGGTTTAGGGATGGAAAAGAAGAAATTAGAGTCTACATCTGGGGGTTGCTCTGGAGCTACAGAGTCTCTGCTAGGAAGTGGAGATGGGGAGGACTAGGGAAGGAAACAACTCAGGAGCCAAAGTGCCTGCTGTGCAAGGCTGAGGACTGGAGTTCAGATCCCCAGAATGACCTAAGTGCCAAGTGGGCACGAGACCTTACCTCTGACCTCAGTTTTTATTAACAGAGACAGCGGTCCTCAGAGCAAGCTGGCCAGCAGGTCTTGCCATATCGGTGAGAGACTTTGCCTTACCGAATTGATTGAGCCTGATTCCCAACATCAGCCACGGACTTCCACATGCTCGTGCACACACATATGTAAAGATTCATATAGACACATGAACACCACATATAGGCACATGGACATGGAAAAGAGGGAAGGAGAAGCTGCTGAAGCCCTGTAACTGTTCCAAGAGTGAAATCCCAGAGAAACAGTGCTCAGACATCTGCGGGGAGGGGTTAGCTCTAGCTCCATATCAGCAAGTGTTGGACATCTTGGGAAGACAGATCATAGTCTGCCGCCATCTGCAGCCTGGGGTCTAGCCCCACAGGGTCAGGAGAATAATACCAACCTCTGTTTGCAACGGTCTTGGTGGGTTCCTGCCCAAAACCTCATAGAGCTTGGCTTGTCCTCTGGTGTTGACTACAACTGTGGGGTTGGTGACTTGGAGAAGAGGTCTTCCCAAGGGGTCCTCAGAAACACCCGTCCATCTATCAATCAAGGGACCGTGTACTCCAAAGGGGCTCGCCTGATTTCAGCTCCAAGCTGCACAGGAAATGACGACTGCAGCCCTTCTCCCTGGCACATGCTAGAAAGCAGCTCCCTGACTTCAGAATAAGACTGAGAAATATAGATAAATTGTGACAACACTGGCATGATCCTGCAGCTTCAGAATCTCAGCTCCCAAAGATGCCCAGGCAGGAGGATTGAAGAGAAAGTGTGAGTCTTGTCTACAGAGGGAGCTTAAGGCAAGCGGGGCTGTATATCTTAAGATAAAATGTAAAAGCCAGGCGGTGGTGGCGCACGCCTTTAATCCCAGCACTTGGAAGGCAGATGCAGGCGGATCTCTGTGAGTTCGAGGCCAGTCTGGTCTATAAGAGCTAGTTCCAGGACAGGAACCAAGAAGCTATGGAGAAACCCTGTCTCGAATATCAAAAAAAAAAAAAAAAAAGATAAAAGGTAAAAAGAAAAATTAGGATATGGCTCAGCAGTAGAGCACCTGCCTAGAATCCCCCAGTGAGGGGCTGGGGTGTGGCTCAGTGGTAGAGCACCTGCCTAGAATCCTATACTAAGGGCTGGAGGTATGGCTCCACACTAGAGGGCTTGCACAATATGCACGATTCCTTAGGCTCAGCCCCCTGTAATACACACACACACACACACACACACACACACACACACACACACACACACACAGAGAGAGAGAGAGAGAGAGAGAGAGAGTGAGAGAGAGAGAGAGAGAGAGAGAGAATGCACAATAGAGCAATAGTGATATAAAGTCGCCATTGAAGCAATTCGGCTACTGCCGATTTATGACTTGGAAGGTATTTTTCCACTGATTTAGCTGATAACTCTAACTCTAGCCCTAACCTTAACCCAGATCCTAACCTTAAACCATATGCAAGGTTTTTACACCGAGACAAGCTAAGCAGCGATAGCCAGAGGCGGTGGTGCAGGCGGATGTGAGTGTGGCCTTCAAGCCAAGGGGCCACTTGGTGCTTGCACTTCCTCCTTCCAAATCTCCTGAGCTAAAAGACTTCCCACAGGGAGAGAGCTGACTCACAGTGTGGCGTCTGCTTCCTGGACCTCCCACACTGAGTCTGGCACGTGTGTTGATTGGTGAAGTTCAGGTTCAAATGTTCAAGCCTGAGCTGCCAGGAGTTGGGAAAGGTGGATGCCAGTTATGTGATGGGGAATTCCCCAGATATATGCGAACTATTCAGTGGCAGTTGGGAAGGCCAAAGGAACACACCCATCTTGTGGGAAGGGAGGGTTCTATTGGCAAGTGCTCTACCAACTGAGCTACACCCCCTTACTGACTATGGCTTCTCTAATAGCACCTCACCTTCGCTTTTGTCTCCAGCACGGGGCTTCCCCTGAGTGGCCCCTCCCTGTCCCACCAGTGCAGGGGGATTAGAGACGGGGCGGGGTGGGGAGTGGGGGGGGGAGCAGTGGCGGGGAAATCTTTCCCTTTTTTTTGGTTGTTATGGTAGCGGGGGTTGACCTGCCTGGGGGTCCGGGTACTGCTTATGGACCTGAAGTTGCAGGCTGGTGAAGAAGGTGAACAGGACCACAGAGGAAGGGAGTAGGGAAGGCTGCCTTTTGGGGGCTGCAGGTGGGCATACCATATTCATCTCTGTGGAGGTGATGGCACAGACCTTTAATCCCAGCACTCAGAAGACAAAAGCAGGTGGATCTCAGTGAGTTTGAGGCCAGCCTGATCTACAGAGCCAGGGCTACACAGAGAAACCCTTCTCAAAAACAAACACAAACCCCCAAAACGTATTTATCTCTGTGTCTGTTCCACAAATCTTCTTCTATCATCTAATGTGCCCCGACGGAAGGATGGAAGAATGGAGGGAGGAAAATGGGGTAAGAAGGAAGGAGAGAGGGCGAGAAGGAAGGAAGTCACTGACTCACCTAAAGCACCTCCTATGATTTATATACTTCCATCCCAGCTGGCATAGGGGAAGATGGCACCCATTTGAGGGGGCATTCCTGGCTCCCAGGAAGGGTCTCTGTGCCCTCAGCAGCTGTGTGGTCTAAAAGAGTCCCTCTCCTCTTTAGGTGTCTCCGTTATTCATCTGCACAATGAAGAAGGGAACACACAGCCACTTCCCCTGCCAGGGCTGTGGGGTCAGAGAGGACACGGTACTGAGTTCAGGGCAGACTGGAAGACACCGAGGACCAGAGTTCTGGGTCACCAACTCATGATGACCTCTGAGTGAGACCGTTATTGAAATCTTTAGGGTCAGAACCTGAGCCCTGGTGGTCCCGACAAGCCAGGTTCTGCCACCCATCCTCACTGGGCCAAGTGGACAAGCCATATTGAAAAGTGAAAGAGAGATTCATTCCTTCAATGTGGTCACCCTGGGGAGAGGAACAGAGGCCAGCGAGTTCACCTTTGGGCTCCTGACCTCGGGTTTATGTTTAAATAGAGGGAGAGAAGGATTCATGGCCAAGCTGTCCAAGTCAAGGTGTGATTGATCATTCTGATGATAAGCTCATGTCTGACCCTCATTGCTGGGGCTCTAGTCTGTCAGGCAAGGCAGACTGACAAGTTGTCAGACCGGTGCCGAATTTCTTCCCAGAGACAAGTTCCTCCTCTGGCTGCACCAGGCTTCAGCCTTTTCCTTCTCCCACTGTGAGACTCCTGGGGAGTTGTGATTCTCTCAGCGTTGCAATTCTCTGATAGTCTGAGGGTGGGCATCCTTAGGTCTCCAGTCCTGCTAGGTCAGTTACAAGGCCGCCCTTGATTGTGCTGGACTCTGGTTTGGACGTTCGTCTGTGTCTCCAGCCTTTGTTGGGGATGATGGCTGCCTATAGATGGTCCCCGTGGGGCACCTTCCCCAGGGGCTGGAGCTGGGCTCTGCTGTTCTCAGCCCCTCAAGAGAGCAGCAGCCGTTCTGCCTGCCAGAGATGAGGGGCTGAAGAGAAGACACCGAACCAAAATAGCTCTTTTCCATAAACAAAGCTGCTTTTCATTGGGGAAAATGTAAACAGGCAGATGCGTTAGGAGACCATGCCATCCGGCTGCGCTGCGGGGGAGGTGACAACTGGGAGGCCCTGAGCCTGAACAGCCAGGCTGCCTGAGCCAAGTAGGAGGCTGGGCAGTCAGGGAGCCAGGGTCAGCTGGGAGACCAGCATAGGACTCTGTCAGGGGAGTTGGTGTGTCCAGCTGCCAGCAGCTGAGAACAGCCTCCTGAGAACCAAGGAGCAAGGACTTATGGCCTCCCTGGTGCCCAGTGAGTGGCCCAGCATCTGAGAGAATGTTACCCTTCTGGTTGGTCACCATTCCAACTTTCAGGTAGGGTCTGCTTCCTGTCTGGTTTTGTTTTTGTTTTTGAGATAGGGTTTCACTAGGTAGTCCGGGCTGTCCTCGAACTCACTACGTAGGCCAGCCTAGCCTTGAACTTGTGATTCTTTTGCCTTGGCTTCTCAAGCTTGTGTTACTAGGACAACTCCAGGCTTATGGTTTTGTTTTCAGTCTTATGTATCCCAGGCTGGACTTGAATTCACTTTGTAGCTGAAGATGGCCCTGAACGTCTGACCTTCCTTCCCTCTCTGCTCCAAGACTGAACACCCCCACCAAACCCCTTTCCCCTGGCTCCCGCTCTTAGCAGTCACCTGTTTCTCCAGTTTGTCCTCCCTGACCTCATTCAGGTTTCCTTCAAAGTCCCCTCCAGAGACAGCACCTCTTCCAACCTGCTATCTTGTCCCCCCCACTTCCCCTCCCCCCACCCCCGTTGCTCTTTCCACAGATGGGCCCTACTTAAGCTTCCTTCTGTCTAGGCTCCACAGCTGTGCCCTGAGGACCACCTGGTATAGTGAGTCCCCAAGATGCTTCCCCACAGGAAGTCATCTGAGCTGTCAGCAGGTCTAAGCCACACCCTCAGCTGGAGGCTGTTGGTCAAGGGCTAGCTTCTTGTTTGGAGAGGTGGGAGTGGGCAGGGTCTCTTGTATCCCAGGCTGGTCCTGAACTCACTGTGTAGCCAAGGATGACCTCGGACTTCTGATCCTCCTGTGAAACTCTTGAGTGCTGGGGTGACAGACATGCATCTCCTCACCTGGTCTGTGCCGTGCTGGAGATGGACCTTGGGCTTCATACGAGCTAGGGCAGGATAGAGCGCCACCCTCAGCTCCAAGGGATGTTTTTACAGTAACACCTCACCACCTTCAAACATGGCAAGGCGGCCTGGGCCAGTGTTTCACAGATGTGTAGAGGCTCAACAGGGCATCCTGTCTTACAACTCACACTGATGCTTCCCTTATAAGGTTTTTTACTTTTAAAATTTGTTTATTATTGGAGCATGTGTCTGTGTATAAGCGCAGGTGTACTCAGGTCACTGCACACTGATGGAGGTTGGGAGACAATTTTTTGGAAATTGGATATCTCTTTCTACATTTTTTAAAAAACTTTTTTCTCTCTCTTTCTGTATGTGTATGTATGTGTTTGTGTGTGTGGGAGAGAGAGAGGAGCATTTGTATGCATGTTTGCATATGTGTGGGTACCTGTGCAGAGGCCGGAGACTGGTCACTTCCATCGCTCTTCTACCTTATTCCTGGAGGCAGGCCTCTCAATCGAACCCAGAGCTCGCAGATAGGATGAGTCTCACTAGCCAGCTTCCACTGGGGATGCCCAGTGTCTACCTTTGAAGGCTGGAGTTATAGGTGGGCTTCTTGTTACACCTAACCCAGCACTGACATGGGATCCTTACGCTTACGCTACAGCAAGTACTTTAACTGCTTAGCCATCTCCCCAGCCCTCTCCCTTTTTTTCCTTTCTTTCTTTGAGGTACTGTCTCTCTTGTTTCTGCTGCTGTGCTGTAGACTGCAGGCTAGCTGGCTCAGTGCTTAACTGTGGATCTCTGCATCTGCTTCCATCAGTTGCTGGGTGAAGGTTGTATGATGACAACTAAGGTAGTCATCGTTTGGTTACAGAGAGAGGCCAGTTCAGGCACCTTCCTATTGCTTAGATTCCTAGCTGGGGTCATCCTTGTGGATTCCTGAGAATTTCCCTAGTGTCAGGCTTCTCGCTAGCCCCATAATGGCTCCCTCAATCAAGAAATCTCTTTCCTTGTTCTTCCTCTCTATCCTCCCCCATCTCAACCATCCTGTTCCCTCAAGTTCTCTTCCTCCCTCCCCTTCTTCTTTCCCCTTCCTCTTTAGTTCTCTCTTCTCTCCCCAAATGGACCCATTTTTGAGTCTACAGTTTGACCCTACTGAGACTAAAAACTGAACATGGGCTCTTCCAAGAGAGGAACAAAGTTCATGCTATAGCTAATGTGCTAAGCTGCGGGAAGAGGTCTGTGAAGGAGCATAGAAGGTTCTAGAACACGATGAGACTTACTCTCTTGTACTGATACCACATAATATTCACATTGCACTTGCTCTGGCCTGTATCTGAAAGTGATACTATTACGCCAGGGTTGCAGAGGAGCAGCCAAGGCCCGGGAAGTGAGCAAGCCCACTCTAAGAATGCTATGGCCCAACCAGCATCCATCACAGCTTTTGGCCAGAGAAAGTAAGACCCCAGACTCCTTAACCAGGGAAAGAATCAGAAACCCAGTGACATTGACTGGAGATACAGTGGTAGAACACTTGTCTAGAATCCCCCGGCGAGAGCCTTGGGGTGTGGCTCAGTGGTAGAGCACCTGCCTAGAATCCCCCAGTGAGGGGCTGGGGTGTGGCTCAGTGGTAGAGCCCCTGCCTAGAATCCCCCAGTGAGGGGCTTTGGTGTAGCTCAGTGGTAGAGCACCTGCCTAGAATCTCCAAGTGAGGGTCGATGGGCTATGGTCAATCTCCAGGACCACACACACACACACACACACACACACACACACACACACACACACACACACACACCAGAATCAGTATTGTCCCACCCAATGGAAGCTGACCCTGTCTTCTCTTGGCTTCACTCCCAGCTTCAGTGAGGTGACTCCCCCACCCTCCACTTTCTCCTTAGCTCCCACAGTGGGGGTTAAACCAAATGTTGTGTCACAGCTGAGCTGATTGGACAATTCTGATCCCCAGTGTGGCTTCCTGGAAGAGGTTACAGGGTTCTTACAGCCTTCTCTGAGAACCGGCTCTTTGGAATATCCACCAAGACGAGACAGTGGCTAGCTCCAGACACAAAGGTGCCTCAGTGGAGACCCACATGCCTGCTCTCCTCCCGGGAAGTGGGACCAGGTCTGAGACGTGATTCCCAACCTCTGCACCCATGAGGTCACTGGGGACCTCCTCCCGGACAGGGCTGGGGAAATGATGGCACACACTGGCCCTCCTTTCCCTGGCAGGCAGAGAGGTGGAGCCTGCTATCTGCACCCTCATCTAACTAGCCCCAGAGGTAATTGCTCTGGGTTTTCTCTGACACCCTGCGATTTCTCTCCAGGGCTGTGCACGGGCCGGCCGAGCCCCATTCACCCTAGGAGCAGGATCCCGGAGACAGCTTGATTGCTAAACGCGGACAGTTCCCCGGTATCCCGCCACGACGTGCCCGAGCTTTGAGACAGCGCGAGTTTATGGCGCGTCCCATTATGTCTCTTGCACAAACACAGAATGTTGAAATACCCAGCGGATGAGGACACTGTTGAAATAACCTGTCATCTCAGCACTTTCTCTGTCATTAACCGGTTGTGCCAAGCCTCAGCGCTTTTGCAGCAGGGAGGGGGCTCCGCCAGGCACTTCAGAGGGTGTGTGTGTGTGTGTGTGTGTGTGTGTGTGCAGAGCGGTGGGCTAGGGTGTAGGCTAGAATTGGAGGATGCTGCCTGATGTGGTGACTCAACCACAGCATCCCTGTAACTCCAGAGGCTGAGGCAGGAGGATGGCTAGTTCCAGGCCAACCTGGGCAAGTTAGTAAAGCCCTGCCTCAAATTAGGAAGTATGGTGCATGCTGGGGATGTGGTATACTGTTTGCCTGGGTTTGTTAGTCAGGCACTGGGGGCTCAGTTCGGTGGTGGAGAAACTGCCTACAATGCCCAAGGGAGAGGCTATGGCTGTGGCTGTTGCTCCGGGTCCCCTAGAGGGTTCTGGGGGCATGGCTCAGCAGTAGAGCACTTGCCTAGCATGCCCAGTGCCTCAGATATAATCCTCAGTACCCCCAAGTGAGTTCAGATTGAGCCCAAGGCCCTGTGCATGCTGGGTAAGTTATTGAACCCCTGAGCCAAAGGCTTTCAGCCTCTGTTTACTCCCTTGAGATAGAGACTTTCAAAGATGCCCAGGCTGATTTTGAACCTCCAATCTTCCTGCCTCAGCCTCCCAACTGTGGGGATTACAGAAACATCTCACCTTACCCAGCCGTACCCAGCATTTCTTTCTGGCCCGCACTACATATCAATTAACTGAAAATGGAGAAAATAGTAATTTCTTCTACGCCACACCTCCAGCTTTCAAAGCGAACTCTGCTGCAATTGTCAAATGCAGGAAAGTGATCCTGGGAGAGCACCATCAAAGCGAGAGTCTCTGAGCATCCTGGGAGAGCACCATCAAAGCTGGGAGAGCACCATCAAAGCTGGGAGAGCACCATCAAAGCGAGAGTCCCTGGGCATCCTGGGAGAGCACCATCAAGCTGGGAGAGCACCATCAAAGTGAGAGTCCCTGGGCATTCTGTTTATTTTTACTCCTGTTCTCTTTGGATCCCAGGATCCTGGAATATGGCCTAGGGAGACCTTGAATATTCTCTATCTCAGTATTTTTGTGTGTTTGTGGTTCTAAAATTTTATTATTTGATTTTAAGACTTCTTTTTAGTTGGGCAGTGGTGGCCTACACCATTAAGCCCAGCACTCAGGAGACAGAGGCAGGCAGATCTCTGAGTTCAAGGCCAGCTTGGTCTAAAGCTCCAGTTCCAGGGTGGTGTGGAAAGTATGTGCACATGAGTGTGGTTACCCCCAGAGGCTAGGGGCATCAGGTCCCCTGGAGCTGGAATTATTATAGGTGGCTGTGAACTGCCCAGTGTGGGTGCTGGGAACTAGACTCACGTCCTCTGCAAGAACGGTATGCTTTCTTAACCGCTGAGCCATGAGTCCAGCCCATTATTTATTTATTTAATCATTGAGATTAATACAGTCATAACTATATAGACTGAGCTGGACTTGAGCTCTTGCTCTTCCTGCCTTAGCCTCTTGTTACTGGGATAGCAAGTCTGAGGCACCACATCTGACTCGAAGTAGAAAAATTTCAACCATCCCACCAGGCTGCTTGCTATCTCGGTATTATTTTATAATTCATTTTACTTATTTATCTTGGAAATAGAATTACATGGCCTGGGGTCTAGGGTCCTGCCTTGGACCCTTCAGTGTGTATGTTTAATATTTCTTCATTTTATTTCTCTTAAAAACATTCATTATTTTGGTGTCTTTATGGGCACATTGTGGCATGGAAGTGGCAAGCGGAGGCCTGAGGACGACTCTACAGAGTCGGTTCCTTCCATCCACAGCGTGACTTCTGGAGCATGAACTCGGGTCATTGGTCTTCCTTTGTGCTGAGCCATCCCGCCAGCACCCTGCTTTTCCTGAGGAAAAAAAAATCACAGCACTTGGAAGGGGAAGACAGGAGGATTGCTGGGAGTTCAAAGCCAGCTTGGGCTCCCTGTTGAGACTGTATTTCCGAAAAATACTCCCCCAACCAGGTGTGATGGCCAATCCTATAATACTTGGGAGATAGAGGCAGGAGGATTGGGAGTTTGAGACCAGCCTTTGGGTATGTGAAACCCTATCTCAAAAGAACAACACAGCTGGGCCAGTGAGAGGGCTCACGGGGTGCAGGCGACTGCTGTGCAAGCCTGGAGACCTGAGTTCGATCCCTGGAACCCAGGTAGAGGTGGCTGGAGAGAACCAAGTCTACAAAGCTGCTCTTGGACCTATGCAAGTGTACCGCGGCAACACGCACATACATGCACACCGAAACAGCAGATCACAAGATTCCCTGAAAGATAAGCTTTTTAGAGTCTAGGGCCAGGTTTGCCCTCGACCGGAGATCCTGCCTCTGCTCCCTGAGTGTTGGCACTTTGGGTCTTTACCCATCACACCCCACTCATCCAGTAACGTTGTCATCCATGCTGGGTATCACCTGAGACCAGTTTCAGCGGGTGTCCGTTAATAGGACCGTGTTTATTTCTTTATTCCATTCTACAAGTATTTATTTTATGTAATTCTTATTTTATATAATTATATATATGAAATAATTTATATCAACATAATTTAAAATATAATAACTTTAAATTTTATTTCATATACTTTTTAAAAATTAATAATTTTTTGGCTTTTCTGAGTCAGTGTCTCAAGTATCCCAGACTTACCTTGAACTTGCTAGTTGAGTTTGGCCTCCTAATTCCTTGGGGTTCCAGGTGTGCACCCCCATACCTTGCTTTCTTAGAAGTGTGAACTGGCATTTTAACACATAGAAGAGATGTCTTTAGTTCCCCATTCGCTTATGCATCCAATTACTCCTTTAAAAAATCATTTGTACAAAATTTTTATTTATTTTACCTATATGGATGTTTAGTCTGTGGGCTACATATGTGCCTAGTACCCAAGAAGGCTAGAAGAAGGGGTCAGATCCCCTGGGACTGGAGCTACAGGCCGTTGTGAGCCACCGCGTGGGTGCTGGGAACCAAACTTGGGTCTGCTGAAAGAGCAGCCAGTGTTCTTAACTGTTGAGACATCTCTCCAGCCCCACTCAGTTTTTCAAAAATGTTTATTTTTATTATTTTAGTAATGTGTGTGGGACTGTTATTTTGGACACCACAGGTATTGGATCCCACGGAACTGGAGTTACAGCTGGTATGGGCTTCCAGATGTGGACTCTGGGAACTGAATTCAGGTCCTTTCCAAGAATAGCATGTGCCTTAGCCGCTGGACCATCTCTCCAGCCCTTTTAGTTACTTATTTTTGTTTCTGTGCTATGGCCTCTCTTTTTAATCCCTATTAAATGTTTTATTTTATTTTCAGTGCTGGAGATAAATCCCAGGACCTTGTGCATACTAGGGAGGTGCTTTACTGTTGAGCTGTATAGCCAGCCCCTCACTGGGAATTCTAGGCAGGGGCTCTACCACTGAGCCACACCCCAGCCCCTCACTGGGGGATCCTAGGCAGGGGCTCTACCACTGAGCCACACCCCAGTTCCACTTCATGCCTCTGTATTAAGCTGGAACCCCACAGTCTGATGCAAAGCCTCTTTAGGAACTGGCTCTGGCCCATCTATCTCAGAGCCCCCTTTACCCTCCCCTCTTCTGTCCTACCGCCAGCCTTTCTTGGAACACCTCCTTTTCTGGAGACACTCCTCCGAGGTTACTCCTCCCTCCCCAGCTTCCACACTTAGGGAGCCCACACTCCCAGCATTGTTTCTGTACCCTAAGGGCCTATCTGAAGTACGCTGGGGAGAGGGCACACCCTGTGGATTTTATTGATGTTGATAACTTGTCACCCTACTCTGGTGACTCGGTGAGCTCCGGGTCTTAGTCTGCCACCCAGGACTGTGAACCCCTCCAGGGCAGGGAGTCGATCTCCGCATCTCTCAAACTCAGCACACAGTAGGTCAATATTTATGGATTGAATGAAGAGTCATGTTCCAGGTCCATGAGTTCTGCTACCCTGTATACCTACTGTGTGCACGGGTCTGTGCCAGTATTTGAGGACCTGACCAGAAGTGGGAAGGAAGACAAATCCACGGTGGGGCTTGACATTGACCAAGGTGACTAAGCAGCAGGTGCTTCCTACCTTACCCCAGTCTTCAGAGTTCGGCAGCATCCTGTTCTATAGCTAAGAAGGGGGAGTTCTCAGAGAGAGGAGGTAATTTCCCCAGGGCCTCATAGCTGCCATTCCCAGAGCTAACATTTATACACCAGACTGTGGAATGCCTTTGTTCACACACCAGGCAGGCCCTGCTTCAACTTCTTCATCTCCAGCCGCGAGTTGAGTTCAAATGAACACCCAGGGCTTCCTCCAGCTCCCAGATCTCGGTGGCTTTGCGTGACTTTTCATTGAGAACAACACTGCTCCCAGACCCAGCCTCGTTGGGTGTTTCTCTTCCAACTAAAAGAGCAATAAAAGACTCCCGTAATTGGAAGACAAAGGCGTCTGCCTGCCCAGCCCGCCTTAAGGAGCGGACTGCCGGTAACTTGGGTGTGATCTCACCCAGTGATTCAGACTACAAAATTACAACCTTCCGTGTACAGGTGTGTGCAAGCCGCCAGGCGGGTGGAGAGTGAGCCAATGCGCATTTAATACAGACAGTAAAAGCCAGACCTGTGGTGGGAAGTCTCAGTCACACACAAACCTTCTCTCCTACCCAGCCTGCCCACCCCAGGGAAGCACTGCTGGAAAACACAATTTGTACGGTGGCATGCCCGGTGGATTTTAATGTTGGTACCTTGCCATCCATCTCTGGTGACTTGTGACAGCTCTGGGTCTCTGTCTGCTACCCAGGTCTGGGGACCTCTCCAGGGCAGGCTGCATCTCTCAAACCTAGCACACAGTAGGCCAACATTTATGGAATCCCTGTGGCATGCTAGGCTTGAGGAAGGTGTGGGAATTATCACTTTCATATGGCGGCTGTATGTTATAGCTGGATGAGGGGCCTACCTTGAGGTCAGTGGAACAAGGCCTAAGAAGTGTCTGGCCATCTTGTTAGTATTAGGAAGCCTTCTTGAAGGAGGCAGGCTCTGGAATGGCGCCTTTTGCCTGAAGGTTTATTTATATTCTTTTTGGTCGTGTGTATGTGGTATGTGGTATATGCACATGCGTGCAGGAGCTCACATAGATCAGAAACTGCTGATGCTCAGGAGCTACAGTTACAGATTTATTGTATTTTTATTTTTATTTATTTATTTGCCAGATGTGGGTGCTGGGGATTGAACTCTGGGTTTTTGCAAGAGCAGAACACTGCCTAACAGCTGAGCCTCTCTCGAGCTCCTGGATCCATGCATCCCTTTGATTCCGTCTGTCCCATCTGAGTTGCTGCTGGGAGGGACAGTCTCTAGATCACTAGATCCCGCAGAAAGCCAGAGCTACCTCGATGGGGGTGGGGGCTTCTCAGCCGCTGGTCAAAGAATCAACTAGGGCTTGGAAACAAGCTCTGGCAACTTGAGTTGAGCCTTTTTTTTCATGGCCTCTGCGCCCCTGTCCCCATATCCAGCTGTCTTCTCCTTTGGCAGAATCGGCCCCCCCACCCCCACCCCGACCCCCGGCAGTGAGATGCTCAGGATTGAACTATAAAATGTTTGTGGTCCTGAGTTCCTGAGAGATTTGTTGTTGACCCGAGACTGTACCATGAGCCTCCCTAACTTTCAGGTGCCCATTGGCTCCCCAAGCCCCAAGACTGGATTTTCTTTTTTCCTTGTTTTAGTGATTTCCTTTTTTTACCTGTTCCATAGTTCCATATTGCCATTTCCCTCTAATTGAGGAGTAAGTTCCTGTGACTCTAAGATGGTATCGAGGGATAAACAGACCACCAGATAAATACCAGAGTGCATTTATGTTTATTGACATGGCAGGTCACCAATTTTAATATCACTATAGAAGCTTGAATATGTAATATGATTCCATGGTCAGACTCCACATGGCTATTAACACACAGACTCATCCACTGAAATCCCATTTCTGCCCGTCCACCACTCCCTAGAGAAACAGTTAATTAGTTTCTTGTGTTTCCTTCCAGGATTTCGTTATGCAAATGAATAAAGCAAGATCTATTTGCATACATGGCTATTGTTTTGTTCCTCCTACCAAACACTGTATCTGGGAAACCACTGGGCATTGATACCAAAAGAGGTTCTTCTTCCTCCTCCCCCTCCTCCATTCCCTCTCCCTCTTCCACCTCTCTCTCCTCCTCCACCTTTTCCTCCTCCCCCTCCCTCTTCCTTTCTCTCTCCCTTCGCCAACTCTCCTTCTTCCTCCACCACTCCCTCCTCCTCCACCTCTTCCTCCTCCCCTCTCCCTCCTCCTTCCCCTCTCCCTCCTCCTCCCCTCTTCCTCCTCCTCCACCTCTTCCTTCTCTTTCCCCTTCTCCTCTCCTCTCCCTCCTCCCCTATCCCTCCTTCTCCCCTCTCCCTCCTCCTCCCCTCTCCCTCTTCCTTCCTCTCTCCCTCCTCCTCCCCTCTCCCTCCTCCATCTCTCTCTCCTCCTCCACCTCTTCCTCTTCTCCTCTCCCTCCTCCTTCCCCTTTCCCTCCTCATTCCCTTCTCCCTCCTCCTCTCCTCTCCCTCCTCCTCCTCTCTCCCTCATCCTCCACCTCTTCCTCCTCCTCCACCTCTTCCTTCTCTTTCCCCTTCTCCTCTCCTCTCCCTCCTCCTCCTCTCTCCCTCCTCCTCCTCTCTCCCCCCTCCTTCCCTCTCCCTCTTCCTTCCTCTCTCCCTCCTCCTCCCCTCTCCCTCCTCCATCTCTCTCTCCTCCTCCACCTCTTCCTCTTCTCCTCTCCCTCCTCCTTCCCCTTTCCCTCCTCCTTCCCTTCTCCCTCCTCCTCTCCTCTCCCTCCTCCTCCTCTCTCCCTCATCCTCCACCTCTTCCTCCTCCTCTACCTCTTCATTCTCTTTCCCCTTCTCCTCTCCTCTCCCTCCTCCTCCTCTCACCCTCCTCCTCCTCTCTCCCTCCTCCTCCCCTCTCCCTCCTCCTCCCCTCTCCCTCCTCCCCCATCCCGGACAGCTGCATACTATTCCACACAGCCACTGGACCACACTCTAGCTTGGCCCTTTCACGCACATTTCTAAAACAGCTGGAATGTCGCCAGGCTTCTGTCGGCATGCCTCGCAGCTTCTTCGGTGAATAAGCTTGTTCCTACATCACTTCTCAAGCGCGCAGGGGATGTCTCTGGAGCAGATTCCCAGCAGTGGGATCGCCAGGTCGTGAAGTGAACACGTCTGTAACTCTGATAAGAATTACCCAGTCATTTCTCATCCCGAGCGCTTGTACTGTTTTGCATTTCACCAGCGACATAGGAGAGCATCAGCCTGTGTTGTCATGCTTGTTTCTCTTTTGGATTTATGCCTATCTGATAGGTGAGAAATGGTTTTGTGAGATAGTTTTAATTCATCTTTCACTCTCTTGGGGTTTTGTTTGTTTGTTTGCATAGGACTTTGTGCTGTGAGTCAGGGGCTCTACCACTGAGCCACACCCCAGCCCCTCATCCTTTTCTCAGTGTGAGTGAGCTTGGGTAATCAAATATTTAATTCCTGCCTACATTTCTTTCCCTTGGAATGTCACAGTCATTTTGTTTTTGCCTGCTCATTTTTCTTTTCTCCCTCCTTCCTTCCTTCTTTTCTTTTCTTTTGGTGTTATTTTTTCTTTTTGAGACAGGATTTCTCTGTGTAGCCCTGGCTGTCCTGAAACTTGCTTTGTAGACCAGGCTGGCCTTGAACTCACAGAGCTATGCCTGCCTTTGCCTCCCAAGTGCTGGAATTAAGGGCATATGCCACGTAAATTCACCCTTGGAGGCCAGAAAAGGATGTCAGATCCCCTAACGCTGGAGTTACCCACAGTTATGAGCTTCCTGATGTGGATGGGATGCTGGGAAGCAACTATGAACTTCTGAAAGAGTAGCAAACATTCTTAACTGTTACCCATTTCTCCAACTGTGTCTTAGGGTGCTAGTGTTTCAATAAACACCTTGACTAAAATCAACCTGAGGAGGAAAGGATTTATCTCACACATCCCAACCACAGTTCATCCCTGAGGGAACTCAAGGAAAGAATCTGAAGGCAAGAGCTGATGCAGAGGCCTGGGAGGGGTTCGGCTTACTGGTTTGCTCCCTAGGGTTCCCTCAGTCTGCTGTCTATAAACTCTGGATCACTACCCAGGCACCACCTCCAGTGAACTAGGCCCACCCACATCAATCACCAATCAAGAAAATGCCCCACAGACATGTCCTCTGGCCAGTCTGGTGGGGTCCTTTTCTCAGCTGAGTGCTTTTTTCCCATATGACTCCAACTTGGGTCAAATTGACACAGAGCTAGCCAGCATACCCATGGTCTTTTCTTCTTGTCCCCCAGAAACTCTTTATATATGAGAGAGATGTGATTCGACTGGGGTGTGAGTCCTGAGGATTTTGTCCTCTGACTCTGCTTGCTGGGCTCTTTGTCACATAAAAGATTTACTGTTGTTGTTATCCTTTTTACCGTAATCGCTCATCTCTTCTGGCTTTTAAGTTATGAATCTTGGCTGGATGGCTTTTCTGTGCCGTCATTGTAAAGGCATCCATTCGTGTTTTCTTTTCATTCTTCTAGGCTTTTAACGTTTACCTCTGAATCATGGCTCCTCTTGTAGATTGTCCCAGTCATCTGGGGAGGAACCAGCACTGCTTCCCTGTTTTGTTTTATTTTTTTCTTTTGACACAGAATCTCACTCTGTAGCCCATGCTTCCCTCAGACCCAAGGTAATCCTCCTGTCTTAGCTTCCTGAGTGGTAGGACTGTATATTCAAATTTAAAAACCCTCTGTGTTTTTGTGCGTGTGTGCGTGCATGTATTCATGCGTATACACAAGTATGGGCGTGTGCACTTACAATGACATACATGTGGAGATCTGGGAACTCTTCTACCTTGTTCAATGCCGTGTCCATTTGTTTTCCAACTTTCCACAAACAGGAGTCTCCTGGGATTAGGGAATGGGAGCCTCGGGTCGGGAACTGGCTCTGTAGGATTGGCTGTGGGCAAGCCTGTGGAATATCTTCATGATTGATGGCTAATGTGGGAGGGGCCTAGCTCACTGAGGGCAGCGCTGTCTCTGTTGTCTCTAGGCGAGTGATCCTTGGTTTAAGAAAGCAAGTTGAGCAAGCATGTAAGCTTCATCCACCATGCTTTCTGTTTCAGTTCCTGCCTACAGGTTCCTGCCCTGACTTCTCTCAATGACAGGCTGGACGCTGGAAGCTGAAATAAACACGTTCCTCCCCAATCTGTTTTTGGCCATGGTGTTTATTACAGCAACAGAACCCTAACTAGGACCGGCAGAGTCTCTCGTTTGCTGATGCATAGAGCAGGCTAGCCTGGCCCACGGCCTTCCAGGATTCTCCGGTTTCCCAAGGAAACTGGGATTCTGGGCGCTGTTAACTTGTCCATCTTTCTACGGGTCCTGGAGACTCAAATTCAGTTCTTCGTGTGTGCACAGCAAGCGCTTGATCCACGGAGCCGTCTCTTGAGCGCTATCATTTTGTTTTGTTTTGTTTGTTTGACTGGAGATCTTGATATGTAGTCCAGGCTGGCCTCTAATGTAAAATCCTTCTGTCTCAATGTCCTGAGTGCTGGACATTGCAGGTGTGCAGAACCATGCTGAAATGAACCCAAAACTTTGAAGAGCTTCTGAAATTGTCCCAAACTCTCACCCTCCCCCACCAGCCACCTCTCCCACAACAGAGCCATCAAGGCAAGAGTCACTGGGTCACCAGGTTGGTTGCAACTCAAACACCTCTAATGGGTAGTGAGTGAGTTGTCGCCTCCTCTGGGAAGCCTTCCAGGACCTCTCCTTGCCCTCGGGGCAGAGCAGATAACTTGTTCAGCAGGCAGGCAGTCATTACTTACAGAGCTGCGTCATCCCTGGGTGACTGTCTTGGGCTTGGCTCTGCCTCCTCATGAATCAGTCAACACGCTTCTTACTCATTTATAGGGCAATAATTTGGCTACAGCCAGGGGTGCCATGAGAGAAGTGTTTGATTTCTTGTAAAGTGTCAATCAATCAGTCTGTGGATATGTTCTTGTTTGCATTTGTGCACATGCATGTTTAGGTCTGTGCAAATGTGCGTGTGTATGGAACTGTGCATGTGTGTGTGGTGTGTTTGTATGTGCATGTATGTGTGTATGCTGTGTATGGTGTGTGTGTTGGTGTATGTGTGCACATGTGTGGTGTGTGTGAGTGCAAGTATGTGTGTGTGCATGTGTGTATGTGGTATGTGTGTGTATGCATGTGTAAGTGTGCAGTGTGTGAGTTTGTGTGTATGGTGTATGTATGTATAGTCTGTGTGTGGTGTTTGCATGTGTGCATGTGTGTATGTTATGTATATGTACATGCGTGTGTATGGTATATGTTGTGTGTAATGCATGTGTGTATGTAGTGTATATGTGCGTGTGTGTATGCTGTGTGCATGTGGTGTATATGTGCTTGTATGTATGTGTGTGTGCATGTGTATGCATGTGTGTGTGTGTATGTGTGTGTATGGTATGTGCATGTGTGTGATGTGTAGTGTATGTGTCTGTGTGTGCAGAGTATGTGGAGGTCAGAGTTCAAGCTTGGGTGTTGTTTGTCAGGACAGTGTTTTCGAGAGAGGGTCTCTCACTAGCTTGGAACTCACCTGGCGACTAAGAAGCCCCGGGGGATCCACCTGTCTCCATTTCCCCAGCATTAGGATTACAAGCAGGCACCACAATATCCATTTTTAAAAAATGCTGTGGATTCTGGGAAGTGAACTCAAGTCCTCATGTGTGCAAGGCAAGCCCTTTACTTACTGAGCTATCACACACACCCTTTTCATTTCAAAAAAAATTTTTGACAGAGATTATTATGTAGCCTAGGCTAGCCTTAAACTTGCTACGTAATCAAAGATGACCTTGAACCTGATCCTCCTGCGTCCACCTCCTGAGTGTTGGGATTACAGGCTGCTCCATCATGCCCAATAAGTGTGGTGCTGGGTTGGGAACCCCAGCATCTCCCACTCTAGTCAAGCATCCTGCCAACTGAGCCACATTCCCAGCCCTCCACAGACATTTTCTGAGTTGCTTTGTGAATTTTGGCTCTAGGTCCCCTCTCTCTTCCCTGGGACTGCGAGCCAGGCCTGCCCACTGCATCTCAAAGGACTGAGTTTTGAGACTAAGCGTGCCTGAAGACTCTCTGATCCGATGGAGAGGCTCACATCACTCTGTGGGGGAAGATGCTCCTGTAGAATCTACAGAGGCGAGCAGAATCCAGTTAATGTGGTCACAGCTGTGAGGAGATGGGTGAAGAGGTCTTGAGGGGTAATGAGCTCGTTGTCATGGAAAGGATGCCCAAGACTCAGATATGTGCTTCTGTCCTTGGTGGAATCTGACTATTATTTCCTCCTCCTCTTCTCTCTCTTCTTCCACTCCCCCTCTTTTGAAACAGTGTCTCAAGCATCTCAGGCCGGCCCTAAATTTGCTGTGTAGTCCAGAACGACTTTGAATTTATTATCTTCCTGCCTCCGACTCTCTAGTACTGGAATTTCAGACTGTTCCAACATGGCCAGCTCTTCCTTTTGAGCCCGAGTCTCTTTATGGAGCCCTGGCTGACCTCCAATTCATCAAAATCCTCCTGCTCCAGCCTCGAGTGCTGGAATTATGGGTCTGCACCATCACACCTATTTCCGTTACCTTCTCTGTCCTCTGAGAGCTTGAGGCACAACTGAGCGTCAGACCTGAGGGGCCTGACGAGGCTGTGCGACACAGACACGGACAGATCAAAGGTGCAGACACTGGAGCCCTTGGGACCTGGGTTTGCCTCCTGGTTCTGCCGCACTAGCGAGCTTTGTGTCCTTAGGCAAGTTACTCAGCCTCTCTGAGTCCCAGCCCATCTGCATCGCCCTTACCACTTTGTGCCTGAGATGAAATGAGAGGATGGGTGTACAAGTTGGTGTCTAGCCTGCTGTACAAACCAGTGTCTAGCCTGCTGTACAAACCGGTGTCTAGCCTGCTGTACGAGCCGGTGTCTAGCCTGCTGTATGAGCTGGTGTCTAGCCTGCTGTACAAGCCGGTGTCTAGCCTGCTGTACGAGCTGGTGTCTAGCCTGCTGTACAAGCCGGTGTCTAGCCTGCTGTACGAGCTGGTGTCTAGCCTACTGTACGAGCCGATGTCTAGCCTGCTGTACAAACCGGTGTCTAGCCTGCTGTAGGTGCTCTGTAAGCAGAGTTGCTGCTGCCGACATTCAGAACAGATACCTAGTAGCTGACCCACCTCAGGGGTGTGTGTGTGTGTGTGTGTGTGTATTAATATGTATTTATATTTATATGTGTGTGTTTGTCCATGTGAGTACTTGTGTGTTGGGGGGTCTGCACAAACCTGTGTATGTGGGTGTGTGCATGTACCTGTGTGTGGGGTACATGCATGCATGTGCCTGTGTAGGTCGTGGACAACCTGGGCTGTTGTTCCTCAGGGGCCTTCCACTTTTTGTTTGAAATAAAGCATTTCATCAGTCTTAAACCAAGGAGGCTAGGCTAGCTGGCCAGTGTGCTACGGGGATCCCCCTGCCTCCTCTCCCCATCTCCCCACCACTGGGGTTACAAGCATACATCACTGCACCTGGTTTTCTTTTCTTTTCTTTTCTTTTCTTTTCTTTTCTTTTCTTTTCTTTTCTTTCTTTTTCCTGGTTTCCGGAAATCCAAACTCAGTTCTTCGTGCTTGTGAAGCAGCTGCCTTACCTCCTGAGCCATCTCCTCAGCCCTGACTCCCCTTTTCCCCTTCAGAGGTGTTTCTATTCCTCTCTCTCCGTGTCCCCTGCCCCTACCCCATTAGAGCCAGACTGTAAAATCTCCCAGGGAGGGAAGCTGGTGACATCTTTAGTGGTAACATTTGGGTGAAAAATTCATGACAATCAGTTACTCGAGGAAGACGGCGGAAAAATGAGCCATTAGCGAGGCTCAAGACCGAGGCTGTATCGGCTGCGAGTCCACAAATCTATTTTATGGGACCAGATCTATAGGCTAATAGGAGCTTATCACAGACTCAAGGAAAAGCCTGCAATAACGTGACACTCCTTCCCCACCTCTCGGCCCCACCAGGCGTCCTTCTGGAAAATGACTACCGTGGCGTGTCAGTGTCCAGGAGACAGAGAGAGCAGGGGTGGCTGCGGGTGAGAACTGGGCCAGTTCAGAGCCAGGTTGGCAGTTCAGACCTGTAATCCCAGCGTTCAGGAGGCCAAGGCAGGAGGATTGCAAGTTCAGAGCTAGCCTGGGTACAAAGAGATACCCTGTCTCACTGCTTCCAAATATATACATACAGGCACACGCACATATACCTGCATACACGTGTTCACATACCCAACATATACATTCGCATATCCACCCAACCATATGTGTGTGTACACATGTATGTATACATGTGTGTATGAATGGGTATATGAACACATGTCCAGAACCTGGGGCCTAAAAACCCATAAGGCAGTCGTATGCGTCAGTTTCTTCTTTGCTTTTTTCGAGACGGGGTTTCTCTGTGTAACAGCCCTGGTTGTCCTGGAACTCACTTTGCAGGCCTGGCTGGCCTCAAACTCACAGAGATCTGCCTGTCTCTGCCTCCTGGGTGCGGGGATCAAAGGCGTGAGCCACCACAGCTCCTGTTTGAGTTACTTTTATGTCACTGTGGCCAAACACCTGACAGAAACCGCTGAAGGGTGTTTCTCCTAATGAAACACTGTGTGAAGGCGTACTGCTCTAACTGGCGAACTGAAAAGCTGAATGGCCCAGAGCTAGGCAGGAGGTGTAGGCGGGATTTCCAAGGCCCCGTTGAGATGCCAGGAGCCATGGAGAGGACACAGGAGGTGCAAAATGGAAGAGAAGTAATGGGACGTGATGGAACGTAGATGAAAATAAATGGGCTAATTTAGGTTATAAGAGCTAGTTAGGAATAAGTTTTAGGCCAAGCTTTCATAATTAATAAGAAGTTTCCATGTCATTATTTGTGGGCTGGTGGCCCAAAGGAAAGTCCAACCACAAAACACCACGACCAAAAGCAACCTGGGGAGGAAAGGGTTTATTTTAGCTCATAGATGCACTACAGCATGAGGGGAAGTTGGGGCAAAAACTCATGACAGGAACCTGGAGGCAGGAACTTATGTAGAGACCATGGAAGGATGCTACTTTTGGCTTGCTCCTCATGGTTTGCTCAGCTTGCTTTCTTACACAACCTAAGACCACCTGCCCAAGAGTGGCAACTCTCCTAGTGAGCTGGGCCCTTCCATATTAATCATCAATCATGAAAATGTCTGTCTCTGGGCAGTGGTGGCACATGCCCTCAATCCAGCACTTAGGAGGCAGAGGCAGGTGGATCTCTGTGAGTCCAAGGCCAACCTGGTCTACAGAGCAAATTCTAGGACAGCCAAGACTGTACAGAGAGACCCTGTCAAGAAAAAACAAAGGCAAACAAATGAAAAAGAGAAAGAAAGAAAAAAGAAAAAGAAAAGAAAATCCCCTCCAGATACCTCCACAAGCCCGTGTGATAGAGGCATTTTTTCAGTTCAGGCCTCTCTTCCAGATGACCTTAGCTGTGTCAAGCTGGCAAAAGAAGGTTAAATCAGCACCAAGTTCATGCTTTGAAAGGAGATAGCCATTGTTGGGGGAAATGGATGGTGGTAGCAGCGTGAAGCAACCTGCTCATATCTAGGTGGGACAGGGTCATGGAAAACTCCTATAGGAAGTAGAGCTCAGGTATAATCCTCAAATTTCACCCACCCTTAGAGAGCTGCTCCCCCCCCTCCAGACAGCACCCCCTTCTGGAGAGGACATGTTAGCTCCTGAGTCTGGCGGGTTCATTTCCCATTTAGACCAAAACAGCAATCAACACTGAAGGCTGGGGTGAGCTCCATAAATAATAGCTGGCCATGAGTCAGCCAGGTGTAATTGTTGTGTGGCCCCAGGCTGCTTGCCTGGTAATTGGATGTCTGAGTTCCTAGTAGGCAAAGCAGAGGAACTTGATTGGTCTTTGCACCTAAGGATTCATGAGGGGGCCATGCTGTGACTGAGGAAGCTGACAGTTTCCAGGGACTTAGTCCAGGGAAAGAGGCCTTGGGGCATCCTGATAGGCGGGTACCAGGGCAGATGGAGGATGGTGTTCTAGACGATACGCAGGTCAAACGAGAAATGTCAAGAGGGCAAAATCAAAATGATTTCTTGATCAACCTGTACCCAGTCTCCAAGTCTCTGAAATGCTTACGGAGGGGTGGTAGGAAGGAATGTTTGATCTCAGGGACCTGCACCTCCAGGCTCGAGGACATTAGGGGACAGCAAGAGAAGAGGAGATCTTAAGCTGACAGTTTGCCCCATGCCAAGGTGCAACCATATCAGCGTGGCCGTGGGGCACAGGCACATGTACACGGGCTCTGCAGAAGCCAAAGAAGCTGACTCCCCCCACCCCCCCCAAACACACACTTTTTTTTGAGACAGGGTTTCTCTGTGTAGCCTTGGCTATCCCGGAACTTTCTCTGTAGACCAGGTTGGCCTCGAACTCACAGAGATCCACCTGCCTCTGCCTCCCAAGTGCTGGGATTAAAGGCGTGCGCCACCACTGCCCAACTGACTGAGCCTCTCTTTGCTCTGGGCCACCTGCAAGCCCCTCTCCAGCCTCGACAGTCATGATTGTCTGCCCCCTTCCTCTTTGCACCCCACACCAACTCTAACCCTCTCTTCTCTGACTTTTCCCCTCATTTGCATATGCTGTTTGCCCTGGTGGGACCCTATTTCCCATGAACGCCCTCCTTCTGGCTAACTCTCCAGGTGACAGTTCAGAGACCATTTGGCTGCTCAGCCTCAGCCTTTGCTTACCTCTGGTTGAGTCAGACTCTCTCCATGTGACCCAAAACATCCTTCCTGCCCTCGGGGAGGCTATGTGGCTCTGGGCTACAACGGCCTATGTTCTTGCCTGCATGTAGTTTCCAATGCATAAGTGTTGGTAGCCTTGTTGGCTTAGATTCCAACATGCTTCTGGGGCGCAGTGTAGTGTACCTGGGAGCTGCATTTTTGTAGTTTTTACAGGTACCCTTGGAGACCAGGAGAGGATATCAGATCTCCTGGAGCTGGAATTACAGGTGGATGTGAGCCAGCTCAAAGTGGGTGCTGGGAACCGAACTCAGGTCCTCTGAAAGAGCGGTACATGCTCTTAACCACTGAGACATCTCTAGTCCCAGCCTGGGCCCTGCTGAGTGAAGAGTGAGGGTTCTGTCCTCTCTTAAGTGTTCACACATGGCAATTACCAGACCCAATTTGGCACATAAAGGCTTTAGGATAGCAAGGTCATCAATAAGCCTTGGCTTTCGTGATGGCTAGCTCTAATTGTCAATTTGATACAATAGAACTACCTGGGAAGAGAGTCTCACTGAAGGATTGTCCTCCTTGGGTTGGCCTGTGGGTGTGTCTGTGGGAGATTACCTTAATTGAATCCATCAGTGTGGGCACTGTGGGTGGCACCATTCCCTCCACAGCGGCTCCTGAACTGTGGAAGAGCGGAGGAACCCAGCTGAGCATAAGCGAGCGAGTGAGCGCACGCACATTTCTCTCTGCTCTCGACTGTGGATGTGGTGTGACCAGCTGTTTGAAGTTCCTTGCCTTCCCCAAAACGATGGACTGAAACCAGGAACTGTGAACTATAATAATCCCTTTCTCCAGGAAATTGCTTTTTGTTAGGGTAGTTTATCAGAAACGAACCTAGGATAACCTCTCAGCCACTGGGTTGGCAGACACTGTAACCCCAACACCATGGACAGAGCAGCCTGAACAAGGGGTGGTGAGGAGGACAGAGTCTTCTCTCTGGGTACCCCCAGTAGTTGAAACTCCCACAGAACAAACATAGGTGAATTGGCAGAAGTACTTGAGAGCCAAAGAAGTACTGTTTGGGGTTCATTTTAATTTCTGACTTACTTTTTAATTAAAGAAATTGTTTGTGTGTGTGCGAGCGGTAGCAGTCCTGGCTGTCCTGGAACTCACTCTGTAGACCAGGCTAGCCTCAGATTCACAGATCCACCTGCCTCTGCCTCCTGAGTGCCGGGATTGAAGGCATGCGCCACCACTGCCTGGTCCAGGGAAACTCTTTAAAATTTGGTCACCTCCAGGGACACTTTGGGACCAGACACTCATATGGCAGACGTCAAGCGGGTTGGAGGCCGGGACTGGCACATTCTCCAGGCTTCTAGAAGGAAAAGAAGAGCAAGGGAAGTGTGGTCAGCTCTCTTGGACATGCTGGACTGGTGACCTGGCAGCAGACGGCCAGGCCTCAGGTGCTGGCTTGCTTCGTGGCTAGTCTGGCTGGGGTGGAGGGGGGATGAGGAAGAAGATGCTGCCAAGAAGGAGGAAGAGGAGGGAAGAGGGAGATGTGGTGGGAGGAGAGAACTGGAGGGCATCCTTGAATGGTCTTCACGGTGGGAAGATGTCCCTCTTTGTATTTCTACACCTTCCTCCATGCCCTGCTGCACAGCCTGTCCACCTTGGTATGAATGAAGCTCTGAGCAGAACCCAGAGCTGCCCTAAGGGCCGGGACACAGACTCCCAAGGTCAGCGCAGAGCTCACCCCTGCCTCCCTGCCTTCCTGTGGTTCCATTCTGGACCTGCTCTGTGCTCCAGGACTCTCCGTCAGAGACCTGTGGGCGTCTAGAGTCCTGCAGGGACTGGGCGTTAGGGAGGCAGCCTGAGCTGACCCCGCCTGACCCAGTGTGACCCAGCCCTGCTGACCCTCACACACGTGGGGACATTCATCCCTGGTGCCATTGTCCCCGTGACAGCAAGGTAAGGCTCTCTGTCACTCACAGCTAATATGGCAGGGTGATAGATAGGGTCCATCCCTAGGGGTGAGTCTTATGGAAGGAGATGGCGGGGGATACATGCTAAAGGTGGCATCTGAAGTAGTCTAAGGACTGTATTGCACATGTCCACATGTGCATATGTGTAGTTTCTTAATTTCAGTCTTCTGCCCTCCCGCTTCCCATTCTTTCACTAAACCTCGCTTTGTGTGCAGTTTCTGCTGTGTGATGCTGTATCAGTCACTTGACCTCTCTGGGCCCTGGTTTCATCACCTACCCTAAAGGTCTTTCTAATCTCACCCATGTCAGTTGAGTATGTGTGACATATCACAGGCTTTCCCAAGTTCCAGCATCATGGTTCTGACTTTGCCCCAGAGCCTGTCACTGACGCTGGCCTTGCCCGCCATGCTCCCAAGCCAAAGACTATGCTGGACATTTGAGACCAGAATACTTTTTTGACTGGGGACCCCCTACCATGGAGGGTCCAACTGAAGCTTCACTTAGGAGTCAGTCATGAAAGATTTCCTGTAGGAGATGATGCTGGACAGAGCCTGGGGTGAGGAGGAATAAATTAAAGCTTAATCTCAGCCCTAGGAGGCAGTGGGAGGTGGAGCTCTCTGAGTTCAAGGCCAACCTAGTCTACAAAGTGAATCCCCGGACAGCCAGCAACACAAAGAGAAACCTTGTCTTAAAAAAAAAAAAAAAAAACCAACCAACCAAACAACAACAACAACAACAAAAAATTAAAGCTACTCTCTTGGTTGGGGCTAGCAGAGTGTGGATCTGTGCCTCCGACCCTTTAGTTTGGCGTAGTGGAAACTGTGGACTCATCCGGGGATGGGCTTTGAAAGCATCACCCCGAACCAAGAGGGCAAAGGCAGATGCCAGGTACTGCTGTCCCAGGGGAGCAGAAGGGAAACGGAGTCCCTGCTGCTTCCTGAGCCCTCCCCTCACCATGCTGTGGGGCAGGAATCTCCTTTATTCTGTGAATGTGCGCCTGTTTTTTTCACTTATTTATTTTTGAGACAGGGTCTCACGCAGTCCCGAACTCACCACATAGCTCAGGCCGCCCCTGAACTCCGGTTCCTCCTCGCTTCCGCCTCCAGGGTGCTAGGATTATAGTCAGCTGCCACATGCCTGGCTGCCTCCATCCCACTTTTAACGGAATTAACTTCTTCGTTTTCAGCGCCGCGCCGCCGGAGATAGGATCCAGGGCTTTGCGGTGCCGCGCAGTTGCTCTGCTGCTGAGCCAGGCTATCAGCCCCCCACTAGGTGATTGTTAGTGGCGGCTCTATCAGAGAGGCCCGCCCCGACCCTGCCTCTGTTCCATTCTAAAGATGAAGAAACTAAGGAAGGGGCAGAGAGGGTGTGAACCGCTTAGGTGGGAGCGGCCCTAACCTAACCTTGTCCCCTCTTCCATTTATCTGCCACTATAGAGGCAGGAGACTCAGGCCTTCGATGGAAGCTGAGGCTGGGACACGTGGGGATTGAAGACCTGGGGCGCTGTGACTTGGGTCAGCCTGGCTGAGCTGGCCCTGCAGTCCACTCAGATCCTCGTTAGCGGAGCGCCACCTAGTGATGTTTGTGGGAACTGGTCTGACTTCCAGTTTCTTGGTCGCAAGATAGAGGAGCAGCAGGGAGAGCCGGGAAGGGGGGGTGTCCCTCACCTGGGCTGTGGCTCCTGATTGCCAGAGACCAAAATAAGGAGGAAGAGGGCTGCAGGGAGGGCAGGTGTTAACTAGACTTTGGTTCTAGTCCGACCTTAGTCTTAACCCTGCCCTTGTCCCGACCGTGACTTTAGTGTCCCTGCCATCTGCTGCTCTGTTCTTAGCTTCCTTCTGCAGAAGTCTCC
Source organism: Microtus oregoni (assembly GCF_018167655.1). Lineage (NCBI taxonomy): Eukaryota > Metazoa > Chordata > Mammalia > Rodentia > Cricetidae > Microtus > Microtus oregoni. The sequence goes on along the minus strand of NW_024543062.1, from coordinate 7,291,955 downwards.
TTGAAGGCAAACCATGGTGCAGCTAGCCATGTGGTGCACAGTTGTAATCCCAACACCCAGGAGGCAGAGGCAGGAGAATCAGACATTCAAAGTCGTCACTGGCTATATAACGCATTCACGGATAGCCTGGGCTATGAGACTTTGGCACAAATGGGACGCAGGGAGGAAAGAAGAGAAAAAGGAAAAAGAGCGTTGATGCAGGGAGATTGTCTGTGAGTGTAAATCTGGGTATAAGTGTGTGCACAAATGCCTGGTGTTAGCATGTGTGTCTCTCTCTGTGTCTGTCTATCTGTTGTGTGTTTTGCCGGAATGTAGTCTGTGCAGCACTGTGGATTTTGTGTGCATGATTGTGTGTTGCGCCTATGTAGAGGTGAACATGTGTGTGCTTGTGTGGAGGCCAGAGGTGAACTTCTGGTATTCTTCATGATGCAGTGAATCTTCTTTTTTAAGACAGGTTCACTCACTGACCTAGAGACCACGGATCTGTCCGGGCTAGTCAGCCAGCATGCGTTAGGGATTCGCTTGTCTCCCAGGGCTGGATTAGAAGTGTGTGCCACAACACCTGGCTTTTTATGTGGGTTCTGGGGTAACATTCTGGCCTTTGTGCTTGTGTGGCCAGTGCTTTACCAATCGAGCCGTCTCCCAAGCCCCAGCAATGAGTTCCTCTGGATTTCTCCAGCAGTGGTCTGCAGAGGAAACCACTGAGTCATCTGCCAGGTGCTCTCTGCCGGAGAGCAGCTGTGAAGGACATCTGTGGGTGTGTAAACATGCACGTGTGTGGCTGTGTGCATGTTTTGTGTTTGAAAATGCCTGGCAGTACATGTGCTTGTGTGTGCATTCTCTGGGAATGTGCACTGATGTGTGAGGCGTGCTTTGAGTGTGTGTGCACACAGAGCTGTGCACGCATGAAACCATACAGCTCGTCTGTGCACGTCTTGCATGTACATGTGTTGGGATGTATACTTTGGAAGCTTGCACTCACGTGTGCACACACGAGGGTACGTGTGCCTATGCTTGTGTGCTTTGGATGTGGGGAATCATGAGCGTGTGTATTCGTGACTTTGTGTATGCTTGTGTATGTGCACTTGTATGTGTGAGTGTGTATTTGATGCGTGCATGCTCTGAGCATGAGTGGTGCGGGTGGGAACGTGTGTAGATGTGTGCACACTTTGATCGTATGCTTGGGTGTATGCATGCTCTGAGTGTGTCCATGCATGAGTATGTTTGTGAGCTTACACTTGTTTGGATGGATGCACCGTGTGCTTGTTTGTGCAAGCCTGTGTGTGTAAGCAGGTGTGTGCCGACATTCTCAGTGCCTACTTGTGTGATATTGTAATAGCATTTCCCCAGACTGCTTCTGCCTCCCTCAGCCCACCTCCACTTCCCACAAGGTGGTGGCCTGCATGAGCCAGCTGCCAACTGTCCCTGGGAGGAGGATTGTGTGTGTGTGTGTGTGTGTGTGTGCTCGCGTGCGTGTGTGTGTTGAGACTGGCAGCCTGGCACAAGTCACTGGCCAAATTAACTCAAGTTTCCTTTGGGGAAAAATGTCATCACTTATTTCATTTGGGTCCATTTTAACAAATTAACTTGTCTAGTATTTCCTTCTTATTTGTTTTATTGGGCAGAGGAGGGGATGTGAAAATAGGAGGGGCTCAGCAGGGACCAGAACCCAGCTGGGACAGCTGCTGGGGCAAGCTTCCCCTGGGGTGTGTGACTGAGCTGGGCTGTGAAGGAAAGTGGACCTGGGTCCAAGTGGGGTCTGCTCAGGGCCTGGGGTGGAGCCTACACCAGAGACAAACTTCAACAGTGGTGTGTGTACCCACTTGGAGAGCAGATAAAAAGATTTCTAAGGTCCAATGAGGCCTCCTGAGACACATCGACTCTTGGCCAGAAAAAAAGTCCAGAAGATTCCGTCAGGGCCACTCTAAGTGTCTGATCTCACCGTGGTCACCCCCACAGGCACTGAGCGGCTCAGGCCTGCCTTCGATAATCTTTCTCCCTCCCTCCCTCCCTCTTTCCTTCCTTCCCTCCCTTCTTCCTTTCCTCATTCATTCAACTTAGAAAGAGGCTCTTGATGTATCCCAGGCTGACTGGCCTCCAGCTTGCCCCATAGTCAAGGACGACCTTGAACTTGTGATTCTCCTGCCTCCACCTCCCGGCTGATGAGGTCACAGTCACATTCTACCACACCTGGCTTATGCCGTGCTGGGGATGGAAGCCAGGGCCTCATGCATGCCAGACAAGCACTGTACCCGCTGAGATCCAGCCCCAGACTGCTTTTTCTCTTTCTGTGTTCTGAGCCTCGCTATGTAGTTCGGGCTGGCCTCACGCGTCACCCACAGCTGGGCCCAGGTCCCCATTACCATGGACGTCAGCTGTGGATGTTAACAGCGCCTGTGACTCTCGAGCTTTGTTTCCGAACAGAAAGCAAGAGAAACATCCCGGCTCATGCTCAGGGGCTGGCAGCGGCGTGTGACCGAGTGGACACCACCATCGGTCCGTCTCACAGTTGTGAATGTGGAATTTGGACCGTCATAGTGAGCTGCAGGGGCGTACAAGTCCCCGTTGACCCCTCCTGTCTCCACACCCCCTCTTGTGTGTGTTGAGACTGGCAGCCTGGCAACAAGTCACCAGTCAAATTAACTCAAGTTTCCTTTGGGGAAAAATATCATCAGTTATTTCATTTGGGTCCATTTTAGCGAATTAACTCATCCAGTATTTTTTCCTTATTTGTTTTAATGGGTCGAGGGCGGAATGTGGAAAGAGGAGGCTCACGCAATGGCCTTGGGGGCAGCCTTCCCAGCTTTTCCCTCATGACAAGCCCTCATCTCTGTCGGGAACTAGTGGGAAATGCTGCTTCTCTTGGGCTATGGGGATATAAGCGGGGTTGCATAAAGCGTGAGGACCTGAGTTCAAACCCTGAGCACCCATGTAAAAGCTGGACATGGTAGTACATGTCTGTAACTTCATTGTCTGGGGGGGGGGGGGGATGAGAGAGAGGAAATCCCTGGGGTTCTCTGGCCAGCAGTTCGGGCAATTGGCTAGTCCCGGGCTCAGTGAGAGACCGTGTCTCACAAAATAAGCTGGAGAAGCAGGGGACGCCCAGCAGGTAAACGCGTTGGTGACCAGCTGGTGACAAGAGTTTTATCTCCAGGATGAAGTTGGTGAAGGAAGAGAGAACTGACGTCTGAGAGTTGTACTCTGACCTCCAGATGGTGTGCTTTGGCACGTACACAGCATAAATAAAAAGGCAATAAAAATATTATAAAATAATAATGTGGAGAGTTATTAAGGGAAACACCAACGTCGACCTCCGGTTTCTCTGCGCAGCTACACACACAGAATTTCTTTTTCTCTCCAGCTTTAGCGTTTGTTGGGAACTCCCCGACAGAGTCCTGAGAAGCCAGCAGGATCCTGGTTGTTTGACCTTCCAGCCGGCCTCCTTTGGACCCCGCAGGAGCTCGGGAGGTGTGGCCAGATGACCTCCTGTGACCTTGCGCGGCTCAGGCACCCTCGTCTCCCCCTCCCACTTCCCAGTGAATCTGACTCGAGACTGTCTATTTTTTCTCCCACTACCTTTCAACTCAAGTTATGGTTTTATAAATAATATATACTGCAAGCCGGGCTGGGGAAGGACGTTCATTCTGCCCTGAAATATTTATAGCCCACAGTGTCTGCTTTCTTTGCCTCGGAGTCATTTTTTAGAGTGGCGGGTGGAGAGAGACAGCGCCAGGCACATCCTTGACAGCGGCACCTGGAGGAGGGTCCTTTCAGCCCAGCTTCGGGCTGATCTATCCTGCGGCCGTGGAAGGGACACGGCAGTTGTGCCTGGGGACACTTCCTTGGCCCAGAACTCTTAAATCATCTCAGATGGCTCAGCGCTGTGACAGACTTAGCGCCGCTGTCCTGGGGATGGACGGGCTTTGTAACGTGTGTCTGGATCTGGAATAATAACATCAGGAGTTGGGATCCGTCTGGAATCCTTAGTCCTGTCCTGGCAGGTGGGTGCTAGAACTAAGTACTTTACAGAAGGGGAACAACGCGGAGAGAGGAAACAAGCACAGAGGGCAGGGCACACATGATGAGTAACAAAGCTGCGTGTGTCTGTCTGCTTTCCTGTGGGGGTGACTGCAGTGTGACTGGACATGTGTACTATCCCTGATGGAATCCCTTCTTGTTTCATTTTTCTTTTCAGTTCTAGGTATTGAATCCAAGGCCTCCCTATGCTAAACTATTAAACCATGCTTCTAGCCCCTCACTGGGGGATTCTAGGCAGGTGCTCTACCACTGAGCCACACCCCAGCCCCTCACTGGGGGATTCTAGGCAGGTGCTCTACCACTGAGCCACACCCCAGCCCCTCCCTGGGGGATTCTAGGGAAGGGCACAGAGGCTGAAAAGGTGCTGAAATGGTCAGGAAGGCACTGTGGCCCTCTCAACTCTGTTACCCACTGTTGTGTGGGCCTGAAATATTTACCCTGGGCAGGTGGCACAAGTGTAGTCCCAGAATGTGGGAGGTTGAGGCAGGGGGATCATGAGCTTGGGATAAGGAAGGTAAGGAGGATGAAGGAAAGGAGGAAAAATGAAGGAGGAAGAAAAGATAGAAGAGAAAAGGAGAAGGAAGAAGAGAAGATGGAAGAGGAATAGGAGGAAGGAGAGGAATGAAGAGTTTTGTTTCTCTGTGTAACTCTTCTGGCTGTCCTGGGATAGCTCTGTAGACCAGGCTGGCCTCAGACTCACAGAGATCCACCTCCCTCTGCCTCCCAAGTGCTGGGATTGAAGACATATACCACCACCACCACGCCGTTTTATTTCGCTGATGGGAACCCAGGTGTCCTCTTTTCTGACAGGCAGTCTGAATGTAGGCAGACCCGGACTCAACCCTCCAGTCCTTCTTGGGTACCTTGGAGTCATCCTTCCTCCATGTGTCTGGGAAGAGGTGCAAGCCCCACCCACACACCTCCAGATCTGGTCACACGCGAACAAAGAAGAACTGAAATGAAGAAGCAGAGCCCCTGAGTTCCAGAGCAGGCGTCAGACGGATCCACAGGGAGGATCACTTTAAACACAGGGCATACGTACGAGTCTCCCACGTGTGCGTGAGGCGCCAAACACTCGTCACAGAAGATGGCCGCAGGAGAACTGAAGATGGGATGGTGATTCCATCAAGGCGCAGTGTGCACATTGCTAGTGGATACCTGTGTGGGCTCCTCAATCACAGGAGAAATTAATAACCTGAAGCTGGAGACAGAGGCTTCCAGAAGGGACATGATGCCTGTCTCTCTTCTTATAGCTCTTTCTCTCCTCCCCATTTCCTGTCTCCCTCCCTCCCTCCCTTCCATGCTCTTCTGTGTTTGTGCGTGTGTGTTGAGTGTACATACATGCTCGAAGGAGTATAAGCACATGGGGGCCAGAGATCTACCTCTCTCCAAATTATTTTTTGAGACAGGGCCTCTCACCAAACCTTCAGCTCACCAGTTCGGCTAGACTGAGCAGCGGGATCTGCTGGCCTCTACCTGATCTGGGGCTATAGATGTGCCCCGATGTACAGCGTTTTACCCAGGATTGGAGATTCAAACCCAGATCCTCAGGCTTGTGTAGCAAGTATTTTACCGACTGAGCCACCAGCTGGACACAAAGCAGGTTTCAAAGCACCTACTACTGTTCCAGTTCTCTGGAGGAGAGGCGAGGGCACGGGAGTCAAGTTGATAACCATCGTATAAACAGTGCTTACGCACTGTGTAGATTCAGTATATGTCACAAATAATTTCACCAAAATCCTCAGACACAGAAGCAGGAAGGTGGCCCGGTCAGTGGGAATAACGAGTTTCTCTCTAAACAAATAAATCAGGAAGGCACCCAAATCAGTAGGAAAGACGAATCGGTCCTTTTGAATTTGGGCTTTTCCCCCAGATGGCATTGACTTCTGCAGACAGTGTAGGCAATATCTCCATCTAAGAGCTTCATTTCATCTTAAGAGTCTCTTTGAACTAGGCGTGGCGGAGGCGCACTCCTACGTCACCACGGGAGGCGTTGGGAGATGCCTCCGTTGGTAAAGTATTTCTTTTGCATGAGGATCTGAGTCTGATTCCCCAGAACTAACTTTGTAAAAAGCTGAATTTTTTCATATATATTAAAGCATGATAGCGCACACCTTTAATCCCAACACTTGGGAGGCAGAGGCAGGCGGATCTCTGTGAGTTCGAGGCCAGCCTGGTCTATAGAGCAAGTGCCTGCACAGGCTCCCAAGCTACCCAGAGAAACCCTGTCTCGAAAAACCAAAGCTTCATTTCCCTCTTGGTACCTAGGTTTTGGCCACAGGTCCTACTTTTCTTTCTTCTCCATCTCATTGCTCTTATCCTATTAATTTTCTCAGGACTTTTTTTTTTTTTTGGATGGAGGAATTTCTTATCTTTTGCTGGTTTCCTGCCAAGAGCTCATTGCTCCTGGGTACGTGTACAGTCTCCAGTCACAAGCCTCCAGCAGCAGGGAACTCCTTCCTTCTCCACGGCTTCCTTATTTGAACATCTCCTTCCCCAAAGCCTTCCACCACTGTTCAGAAATCTGGGACAGAGACCAAGGTCCAGTGACACCCTCTCCTTTGGCAGATGTTGACAGATAACAGCTGGATCCTCCTCACAGGAAAAAGGCTTCCGTGTCTCACACCTTGTTACAGCTGTTCACTCCAAAGCTGGTTGGCCTCCCTTCTATCTCTGCATCAGCGTGAGGACTTTGAAAACTTGGGGAAATGTGTGTCTAGGACTTTGGGTGGGCTCAGGTGAAAGGCTGACAGGGGCCAGGGGAGACAGCTCAGTCAGCCATGTGTAATGTGCTTTTTATATGAAGAACTAAGTTTCATCCCCACATCTCACGTTTAAAAAAGATGAGCAAACCAGGAATGCTTGTTTGAGATTGTAGTCCCAGAGCCTGCAGACAAGTAGATCTCCGGGGCTCACTAGACAGGCAGGGGATGTGGCTCAATTGATAGAGTGCTTGTCTAACACACACAAGGTCCTGGGTTCGATCCCCAGCTCCCTATAAATTAGTTCTGGTGATTCAGTTCTCTAACCCCAGCACTTGGGAGACGGAGGCAGAAGGATCAGAAGTTCTAGGTCATCCTTAGCTACAGAGTCAATTTAAGGGCAGCCTGGGTTACATGAGACTCTGTCTCAAAACAAAACGAAAATGAAGCAAACTAAGGGTGGACAACATCAAAGGAGTGACATCCAAGGGTGGCCTTTAGCCTTCACCCATATGCACACATATGTGTACTTGCACATACATAAATAGGTATGTACAGAGAGAACACAGACATACACACAGAGACAGGCAGACAAAGAGACAGAGACAGGCAGAGACACACGCAGAGGCAGAGAGTGTGAGATACGGGAAAAGTAGGAAGCTGGGCCTGGACTTCTGAGGGATCTTGAAACAATAGATAAGGCAGTGTGGTCTCCGGCTTCTATGGGGCCAGGCTGACTTTGCAGACTTCTGAGAGGTGTTGTCCCAGGATGGGACTAGAGGAAGTGGGTCATTAAGGGTGGGTCTTCAAAGACTTCTCTGTCCTTCCTCACTCACTGTGGCTCCTCTTTCTGCTTCCTGTCTTTCATGAAGGGTGCAGCTTCCTGGGTTTTCCACCACGTTGCTCTGCCTTGCCTCAGGCAAGACAATGGAGCCGTCTAACCCTGAGTCAGAACAAACCTTTCCTTGTTTCACGTGTTTGTGTCAGGTGTTTTGTTACGACAATGAAAGGCCTAACACCATGTTTGGAAACTTCCTGGTCAGAGGACGTAACTTGTTTCCCTTTCTGTCTCCATTTCCTGAAAAGATGTTTTTTTTTTTTTTTTTAATTTATGGGTGTGTGTATGTGTATGCATGTCTGAAGAGGCCAGAAAAGGATGTCAGATCCCCTGGAGCTGCCTGACTGTGGAAGTGAACCAGGGTCCTCTGGAAGATCAGCAAGCACTCGGAACCACTGAGCCATCTCCTCAGCCCCAGTCCCCCATTTTTAAAGACTCCAGAATGCTGACAGCTTAAAATATTAACCCCATGTTGTCCACAATAAAGACATCGGCATTTCTGTCCAATCTCTTTCTCATTTTTTCCCTGTCTACATCTGTCATTGGAACTTTTCCATTGTCATGGTTGAGAATATTTGCCTTTTTAGCCTTAAACCTTCCTTAGCCCCATCCATAGGCTGAGTAGGAAAACTGGAACTAAACAACGGGTTTGTTGCTGGGATTATGTGAGTGGTGCCTACTGGGAAACTCAGTGGTCTGTGAGCGTGGTTTGTTTTGTTGCTGTGGCCTTTGAAGGGCTCTAGCAGGCCTGATCGTGGCAAACATGGCTCTGGCAAACCTTGCCCTGCCCCCATTCCCTTTGCCTTGCTAAACCATTAGATCACGTTTCTAAAGCTAGCCACCAAGGTCTATCCCCTTATTTGGCCACTTTTTCCTCCTGAGCCTGACCACCAAGGTCCAGCTATCAAAGTACTCAAGTCCAGCAATCAAGAGCCCTCTTTGGCTCACCTAATTAACATGTCCAAGCAAAACAAAACTTGTTCTCTCTATCCAGAGCCAGTCCTTTGGTGTTAGCCTCCCTCACCCTGGAGGTGACAATAAATATTCCTTCCCCCTCTTCTTTGTTCCTTTTTCCTTCTCCCTCATTCTCTATCTCCTGTCTTTCTTTCTCTCTCTCTCTCTTTTGTTTTTTTCATGACAGGGTTTCTCTGTAGCTTTGGTGCCCGTCCTGGAACTAGCTCTTGTAGACCAGGCTGGCCTCGAACTCACAGAGATCTGCCTGTCTCTACCTCCGAGCGCTGGGATTAAAGGCGTGCGCCACCACCGCCCAGCTCTGTCTTTGTCTCTTATTCCCTGTTCTTTGTCCCTCTGGGGCAAATAAATCTTTGTGCTGAGAACTTGGCCTTGATATGTCTTGTGCTAACTCTGGTCTTTTCAACTTTTCCTCCTGTTCTTACTCATGAAACAGATTCTAAGTGTGTTCTTTTGCTTCGATTTATTGCCTTTTAAGTTGTTCTAAAGTTCCAGGAAAAGTATCAGATCTATGGAATCCTCCATCCTCCCTGGACTCTTTCTCACTGCTGTTTGCTCTCACCTATCCTCTTTGCTAATCTGGATCCTGTCATCCAGGGCTACTCTTTGTTATTCCCCTGGGCTGGGCCACTTTTGTGTGAATCCCATTTCTTCCTCTTTCTTGAATTGTTTATTCTTTCCTTCCTCTGGGAGGAATTGACAGGTGTTTTGAAAGTTTGCAAGTCTCAAAATCCACCTGTGGTGCTGGCTAATTTAGTTGGGTATAGAATTCAGGGTTGCTGGCTAGTTTAGATGGATATAGAACAGGCATACACTACTATGTCCCATGACTCTTCATTTTTTCCCCTCTCTCCTTCCATGTGATTCATATACCCAAGCACCTGTTGGATCCCAGGAGCCTCTACTGTGGAGGGTCTCCAACCAAGCATCAGGTCATTTGCAGATCTTGCTTGTACTTGGCTTTCGAGACACAGAAAGACAAAAATCATGAAAGACAAGTATCACATGTGTTTACTTGTATAGAAGCAAAAGAGTTGATCTCAAAGGAGAAAAGGTATAATAGTGATTGCTGAAGATTAGAAAGTGGCTAGAGAAAAGAGAAGATTGAATACCAAAATATATTTCCAAAAATACAGTCAAATGGGAGAATAAGTTCTGGTGCCCTACAGCACAGTAAATTGACTATCATTTACAATGATTTATATATTACATGTATATAATATTATAATGTATATTATATATATGTAAATGTTTTGAAATTGATAGTTTAATATATGCACAGCTCTAAATATACAATATACAGCTTGTGCATGTAGGGCTCTCATGATTATTCTTTCATTGGGGCACCTCTGCCATCTTTATTCTCCAGCTACTGCAAGAGTGAAGAAGGTTCATGAACGTGGTCTGCCTTGTTTGGATAGGACAGTGGAGATACATTAGGGTATATATGGAGAGCCGGATTAAAGAGGCAATGATGTTGGCATACATTCCAGAGCACAGAGAACTCCTGGAGCCTTAGTTTGACTACTTCAGCCAAAGCCTTACCTGGAATAAGAGTCCAGATGGCTGGGAGAAAATCCTCTGTGCATGGTGGTCACCTACTCAGAGTGCAGCTGGACAGCTGACATCCCAGGGTATGTGAACTTGGCTGTTTTATGGTAAAAATAAATGCTATTGTAAAACATTGCAGGTCCCCAAGTAGTGGCAGTGGGCAGTGGGCAAGAGACTACGGTGGCCCACAAAGGCAGCTGGTCCCAGGCAGGGAGCCATGCAGCTAGTGAGAGACAGAGATCTATTAGGCATGCCATGCAGAGTGAGCTTGGATATTTATTTAGTGGGGTTATGGAGGGGAAAGGAAAAGGGGGAAGGGGAGAAGGGAGAAGAGCAGAGAAAGAGACAGAGAGAGAGAGAGAGAGAGAGGAGGAGGAGGAGGGAAGGGTAAAAGTGGGGAGAAGAGAGAAAGGAAGAAGCTGCCTCTTTGGGAGAGAGACAGAAAGGAACTCAGCTGGAAGTGGAAGAAAGATCTGCTTGCTTCAGCAGACAGGGGAAGGAGTGGGCAGGGCTTGTCTCTTAAAGGGACAGAGAGACCATTACATTCTTATCTCTTTTTTTATAATAAAAAGGTGGGAGGTTAGGCACAACAGGTAAAGGAATTGGGATGGTGGATTCTCAAGACTGCCTCCTGCTTATTTGTGGGTGTTGTCTTGTGGGGAGGGGCCTGAGAAAGCTGGGTGCTGGTCACATCCTGGTATAGCTGGTCTCTTTGCTCCTGTCTGTTGTTTGTGGTATGAAAATGTCTGGTGTCTTTTACACCTGTTTAAAATATTGGCAGAACAGAGGACAAAGTTAAGTTTAGAAAAAAAAATTTTAGGGCCAGGGAATTGAGAGGGGTGTATCTGACCTGTTTAAGGTGGATCCTTCAATTCAGCTCCCTGGAACTCACAAGAATTCTTTGGGCTTGTGAAAACATCAGAATGATTGCAACAGATGTTTTTGCACAATGAAAAGTGTTTTTAAGACTATGGAAGGTAGTATGAGAGAGATTTGATAGCTAGTACTTGTTGAAATTTATTTGGTGAGACTGTCCTTTTAAACAACAAAACCTCTCAGCTGTCAAACTGCATCAGAGGTCTTTGAGAAGGATAAAATTTTACTTGAGTTATTGATTAAAAAGCAACAGAGAACTTACTTGGTTGGCACCTATGGTCGTTGAGGGTCATATTTGCCTTTTGCTGTTTAGCACAGGGCCTGCCAGGCTCCAGATGATCCTATGGGCTAAGAAATCTGTTAGAAGACAGGCCTACCTTGACCTGAGCAGCTAGGCTGTCGATTCCAGCAATTCTGTCCCCTGACTGGTGATCTTCAGTTTAGACGAAAGGCAGTTTTGCCCAGTGGTCAACACTTGACAGTTGAAGCGAATTATGAATAGAGATTGCTTTTTGCCCATTTCTTTTCTGTCTTCTTCGGAGGAAGTAGAGTGCTGCTGCTAGGAGCCAACCTGTCTCTTTTTGTTATGAAAAATCTTTTAATAACTAAATAGTTAAATGCCATATTCCCCAGATTGCTGAGCAGTTGAGGGCTGTTTACTGGGTATAGATGAGCTATAACTACAGTATAGGAACTGCCTGGAGAGATGAGTCCAAGCTTGACCATACCGGCTATCAATTTAACAAGTAAAGCAGGGTTGGATTAAGAGACTTAAAAGTACATACCAATTTAAAATATGAGACTTATTGTTTTGTAGTCTGGAATGAGATACAATGAACAGACAATTATAACATTTAACGGTAAACATAGGTGTATTTAAGTTACGTGTATGTACACATAGAGTGAACAGGAATTGGGCAAAGTGGATTCTTTTGGTGGGCCCTACCAAAGGCATGCCACTGCACAAAACACACATGCAACAGAGCCAGTACCAGGGAACCAGGCAGGGAATACCTCATTAAAGATGGCGGGACTTGGCCACCTGACCTGGCTCTCAATTAAGATGTTGGTGAAGTCACCTTACCTCACTTAAGATGGTGGTAAGGTTACCTGACCTTAGTCAAAATGGCAGCAGTCACGTGTTGCATGAAGAAGCCATTTTTTTTTTTGAGACACAAGAGTTTTAAACATAATAACAAGAGGGAGGGACCTAGAGATGTGATCTGCCCTGTTGCTGAGCCATCACACCACAAACCACGGTAGGGAACAAAGACTGGAATTGAAAACAATTGCCTCACAGACCCGACTAATCTTGTCATTTCCATGAGACCAGCAGTAGTGGTGGCAGGAACAGTTTGAGGAAAAGCGGAGCTGGTGGGACACCAGCAGAGCATTCATAGGCAGGTGGCTGGAATTTGAGGGTTTATATCATAGCTGAAAGTGTGAAAACCTGCAAAAAGACCACAGGGCCTATCTGAGGACATCTCGTCTCCGTAAGCAGGGTGTTGGTAAAACAGCGCCACCGCAAAGCCTGTAGGAATGTGTCTCTTCTTTGTAGGCAGGGTGTTGAAGCCTGACTGACTCTGGTCTGGGCAACTCAGAAGCTAGAGGCTGCTCTGAGCAGTCTCTCATGGCGGGACCACTTCTGAGTGGTCCAAAAGAAAAGAAAAAAAGAAAGGAGACAGAAAAACCCAAGGGACTGGGGCCCCAAATCGCATGCACCACATGCACTACACAGTGTGCAGTGTTAGCATGGGAGGGCCAACCTGCTTAGTCTGGCCACGTTTTCAGCTGTGGGAAGCAACCAGAGATGAATGTCAGTGAAGGGCTCAACTGTAGCTGTGAAGGCTGTGATTGGGGGCTGGAAGGGGAGAACTCACCACCGAAGCCGCTGGTAGAACACAGAGCTGTTGTAAAGAAACCTGGTTCCAGAGCCCAGGGTTCCACATGTCGTCAGCAGGCCCACCCTCGGGCAGGAGGGAACATGGAGAGAGCCTGGCCGAGTCACGAGCACCAAATGTTATGGCAAAAATAAATGTTATGGTAAAATGCTGCAGGTCCCCAAATGGTGGCAGTGGGCAGCGGGCATAAGACCATGGTGGACCACAAATGCAGCCGGTCCCAGGCAGGGAGCTGCACAGCAGGTGAGAGACAGAGATATGGACAGGCACGCCATGCAAAGTGAGGTTGGATATTTATTTAGTGGGTTATGGAAGGGAAAGGTAGAAAGGGGAGAAGAGCAGAAAGAGAGGCAGAGAGAGAGAGAGAGAGAGAGAGAGAGAGAGAGAGGAGGGAAGGGGAGAAGTGGGGAGAAGGGAGAGGGAGAGAAGCAGAAGCTGCCTCTTTGGGAGAGAGACAGAAAGGAAGGAAGATCTACTTGCCTTGGCAGACAGGGGCAGGAGTGTGAGGGGCTTGTCTCTTAAGGGGGCAGAACAAACCATTACAGGCTGGATACCTATATTTTGTAATCCCAGAGGGCCTTGTCCTTCATATCAAGAGTCACCATGGTGGGAGCTGGGAGATGGTTCTGTTGATAAATAATTTTCTGTGCAAACATGAGGACCTGAGTCTGATCCCCAGAACCTTTTTAAAAAAAAAAAACAACTAGATTTTAAAAAAGCAGGGTGGTGCAACACCTTTAATCCCAACACTCAGGAGGCAGAGGCAGACAAATCTCTGTGAATTCAAGACCAGACTGATCTACAGAGTGAGTTCCAGGACAGCCAGGGCTACACCGAGAAATCTTGTCTTGAAAATAACCCTCTGCCTCCCGACCAACCAATTAAAAAACTACAAAAAGTTGACTGTGGTGGAGTCCACTTGTAATCCCAGAACTGGGGCAATGGAGTCAGGCAGATCCTTGGGGCTTAGAAACCAGCCACCTAGCCTACCTGACAAGTTCCAGGACTGAGAAACAAACAAACAAACAAACAAACAAACAAAAAAAGGTGCATGGTGTCTGAGGAAAAAAACACACACACATACACATGCACTCACATGAACACACACACACACATACACACAGTCATTATTGTATAATGGATAGGGAAGTATGGGAAGCCATGGGTACTCCCTGTGAGCCTAGGTACTCCGGGGTGCGGGGGGTGGTCAGAGTTCTGCCCTGGTGTAGTGGGTGGGGTGGAAGCAGATTCTATACCACGTGACTCAGGGCTGTCACGTGGGTATTTATCAGAACAAACAGGTTTTGTGTGCATTTCGCGATCTTAGCATCTTTAATTTGTCGCACAACAAATTGGAGAAGATTTAGCATGTATTTAATTAATTTGACGAAAATAGTTCAACAACTGTAAACAAGGCTGAGCAGAGACACTCGCTCGTTCTCTGGAAAGCAGAACCTTGGCTCCTCCAGAGAGCAGAGAGGGCGGGGTCTTGAGATGGATTGCTAAGCCTGTTGGCTCTCTGTGGAGGGGGGCACAGGCTCAGCACTAGGGTGTGGCTAGGGAGCTGGGCTGGAGGCTTAGGTAAATCTTGGTAGCAGGTCTCCTGACAATCCTGACCTTCTCATGAGGAAGTGATAAGAACCCCTGTTGGACCTCCTGGGTCCTGGGCATGAGGCCCAGTGTAACTTCCTGAGCCCAGATCGAGTTTGGAGACCCATCTCTGGCTACCCGACCTAGTCCCCCCTCTGCCTAGACACCACTAATGTGGCAGAAGATTATTGGCCCTTGTTCCTTGATCAGCCTTGGCCCATCCCAGGCTTCTCCACCCCCATCACAAGCCTATGTAAGTCCCTGCTTGATACCCTTAAACAAGTCTGCTTTGAAAGACTCCTGACTCAGTGTGTGTTTCTCCCTGGTGCCCTGGGTGGGGGGGAGGGCTGAGTCACGACTCTCACCATCCCCTTCAGCCCCAAGGAGAGTCTGGCGGGTCCAGCTCTGCCTGTCACTCTCCCCTCTTTCTGCCAGAGAACCCAGCAGACTGGTGCCCCGTGTGAGGATCTTTCTGCCAGAGAAGCCCACAAACCCCTACCCCACCCCAGACTCCTGGCGCTTCCCAAATCAGTAGCTAGAAATTCCTAGAGTTTATTGAGCCTCTGTCATTCAAGGAGAAGTTTTCCCCCAAATAGTCCATATTAATTGGGGATTGAGTTTGGGGGTTGGGGAAATGGCTGTTCATAAAATGTCTGCATGACAAACATGAGGGCCTGCGTTTGAGCCCCAGGACCCACATAAAAAATTGAGCACGGTGGTACACTCTTGTAATCCCAGTGCTGGGGAAGTAGAGACAGGATCCTTGGGCTCACTGGCCTGTCAGTCCCTAGTCTCAGTGAGAGACCCTACTTCAAAAGCCAAGTTGGGGTTTGGGGAGTGGCTCAGCAGTTAAAATGCCTATCGCAGAGTATGAGGACCCGGGTTCAGGTCTCCAGCACCTTGTAAACAGCTGGGCATGTGGCATGCATCTGTAACCTCAGTGGCAAGGAGTGGAGACTGGAGGACCCCTGGGACTTGTGGGCTAGCCATTCGAGGCTTGGGTGACCTCCAGGTTCAGTGAGAGACACTTAAAAGAAAAAGAACTACAGCAGGGCTGAAGAGATGGCTCAGTGGTTAAGGGCATTTGTTGCTCTTGCAGAGGACCCAGATTCAGCTCCCTGCATCCACATGGTGGCTCACAACCATTCATAATTCCAGCCCTGGGGGAATCCAATGCCCTCTTCTGACATCTGCAGGCACTAGGTACACACGTGATATACAAACATACAGGCAGGCAAAATAGTCATAAAAGTAAAATAAGTCTAATAATAATAATAAAGCAGAGATCAATAGCGGAGACATCTGTCTTTATGGGTGAGCACCTCTCCCCACACAAACAAGGTGGATAGCTCCAGAGGATCAGCACTTGAGGTTGACCGCTGGTGTGTGTGTACGCGTGCGCATGTGCTTGTGCCCAAGAATGGTATAAACAGTGGGGGAACTTGGCATATAAGAAGTCCTGAGATAGAAGATTATATATATATATATATATATAAATTTTTTAACTTAAAAATTAATATATATATTATATATATTTCTACGATGGCCTCAGTTCCTCTTTTTTCTTCTCTTCACGCCTTTAGGCACTTGCCTCGTATCTTGTATCTTTAAAGCCCCAAGACAGCTGCTCCATCCACATCTCAATTCCACACACAAACAACACAAGCTAAGACACGCCTTTCTAGAAACAGCAGGCCATGTCTTTTTACATGACATAGGCAATGATTTAATCACCTTGTCTCTGTTGTCATTGGGGGTGAGGGCTGTAGTAGCACCTTTTGGGGTTCACTAGGTGCCCAGGATGACCTTGAACTCACTCAGGCCTGCAATTTGTTCTGTAGCTCAACCTATCTTAAGCTCCTCCTACCTCAGCCTCCCGAGTAGTAGGGATGAAAGGCTTGGACCACCAGGCAAGACTCTCAAAAAACAGAAGTAAAAGTGGGCTGGGGGCGTGGCTCAGTTAGGTAGACCACGTGTCTAGAATCTACCAGTAAGAAGCTGGGGGTGTGGCTCAGGGATTAGAGCCCTGGTATTAATAACCCAGAAAGCTAGCTAGGGCTGGGGTAGGCTAGTAGAGTCTCTGCAATTTCTGTTTTAATCCAAACTGTTCTGAGGTAAAAGCTGTGTGCTGGGGATGCGCGCCTTCTTTGTTCTCTCTCCTGTCAGGTCCCAGCTTGTGGTGGGAAGCTGGGCTCAAAGAATGGCTTGAGGTCAGGCTGCAGGAGGCGTCTGTACCTGGGGAGAGGAGTCTCGCCTGTGAGTGTGAAGGGGCTGGGTGGCTAGCCACACCCCGGTGCCGGCCCAGAGTGTGGCCTTCCCCATACCTGGCAACTTGGCTAGTCGCTCAGTCAGGAGGGCGGATGTGGCTCAATATAATTATAGTTTGTTCGGTTCATAGGCTGTCAGCTGGGGGCCCCCAGGGGAGGGTGGGAGGAGGCTTTGGGCAGCATAAAGCTCCCATTAGTACAGCAAATTGGGCCTGTTTGGCAGTCTGTAGGTCTTGGGGAGGCCTCAGACCTGGCCCTGCCTGAGCTGCCCTGTGTGGGGGATGCTTGCAGGGTTGGTATTGATTGAGATCCTGGGTTGTTCGGCTCCCTTTTGAGATGGATGGGCTTGGTCTGCACTAGAAACATCATGGCCCCTTTAATGCACCCACCTATATTCCAGGCCTCAGTTTCCCCAGCTGACCAAGGAATAAGGTTTACCTGGCTCTTGGGGGAAGAGAAAGAGAATCAAGATCTGGGTTTGGCAGTACGTGGCTGCCCTCTCAGCATTTGGGAGGATGAGGCAGGAGGATGGCAATTTCTGGTGGATTCTGGACTACCCAGCGTGAGATTCGAGACTCTGTCTCACAAACCCCCAAACTCAAGTCTAGGGAGATGGCTCAGTTGGTACAGTGTTTGCCCTATAAGCACTGTGGCCTGGGTTTAATCCCTAGCATCTCTTATGCCCAGATCCGCAAAGTCCCCCCAAAAGCCAACAAAGAGACCGAGCCAAAGCAAAGAGCCTTTATTTTATGTAAGTTTGCAAACTTGGTTTCTCCGCATGTCCAACGTATTGGAATAAACGGAGATTCCCCGAGCTCAGTTAGAGTTGGGTTTTTATAGTAGTAAAGATGGGGGTGAGGGGTTTCTGAGTTCAGGATCCCTGATTGGTTGACATTTGTCTAGGGGTGTCCTGGTGAGTGTGCTGGTGGGTGACCCTATCTACAGCGGTTGGAACATTAGGAACATTAGGCATTTCCTTTGAATGGTCTGTTCTTGGGTGGTGCTCGGGTAACCTCAGTTTGTGGTTCTTCCTGCAACCAGGTATTGCTTCAGGGTAAACTACTGAGACCCAGGCCTCCATTAAACTTATCTATGGCTGAGTCCTCCTCTTGCAGGTGATAATGGTTGGAAGTAAAGAACTTCCTTTGGGTGGTCTCTTTTTATTTAGCTTAGCATGGCTGGCCCTATAACACCCACATGCAAAAGCTGGATGTGGTGGTACCTGTTTGTAACCCATCAGTGAGAAGGCAGAGATGGAGAAGGGGTGGGGAATCCCTGAGGATCCCTGGAGTTCCCTGGGGCCTGTTCTAGCCAGCCTAGGCAAATGGAAAAACTCCAGGCCAGTATAAGACAATGTGGACAGTCTCCTGAGGAATGGCACCTCAGGTGACCTTTTGACATTCACATGCGGGCGCGCTTGCACACACACCATCTCTGTGAGTGAGAGGGCAACCTGATCTACCTGAGGAGTTCCAGGACAACAAGGCCTCCATAATGAGACCTTGTTTCTTTCACAAATAAAAAAGTAAATAATTTGTATAAAAAAAGAGGAAAGATAGGAGACAAGATCTCATGTAACCCAAGTCACTGTGTGGATGGAGACGAACCTCTGATCCTTCTGACCCCACCTCCTAAGTGCTGGAACTATGGGGGTGCAACCACTGTGCTGGGTCTACATGGTGCTGGTTATCAACCAACTAGCGTTCTGTGCATGTTAGGCAAAGACTCTACCCACTGAGCCACATCCACAGGCCTGATGGGAAATACTTCAGATTGAAACCATAACAGAGCCATGTATGGTGCTTCATGGCCTAAAGCCCCTGCACATGGGAGGCAGAAGCAGGAGGATTATAAGTTCAAGGGCGGCCTGGGTTACACAGTGAATTGATGCCAGCCTAGGCAATTTAGTGAGATCCTGTCTCAAAATAAGAAACAAAACAAAACCAAAATGAAGTCATAACAGGACTAGACCCCTCTTTCCCACTCTTGGTTCTTTGGAAGCACAATCTCTCTTGTCTGTAGAGAATGTCATTACCATCAACTGTCTCTCAAGTGGTAGTTTCCTGTCCTTCCTGGGTTGGCTTGGCCGTGGGAAGATCCTGAAGAAAGTCCCGGGTATGAATTTCTACTCCACGACCTGTCGGATCTGTGATCCTGCATTGCTTTCTAAGGGTGTGTGAGTCCAGGCTGGCCCTAGCCTTCCTTGTTGCTGGTACCATCGCTGCTTCGGCCAGCGAAGGAGGGCAGAAGTATCAGCGTGAGGTTTCTGAGGCTCTTCCAGCGTTGTGTCCTGGGACATTGCTGCTACAGCCCTGGGCCGCCATAGGAGAAGCCTGACTATCACGAGGCAGCCATGTTGTAATGGAGCCCAAGTCACAGCGTTCTGGTCAACCTACAGTGTCTTTGAATCTTTTCAGCCCAGACGACAAACAGACAAGATGCAGCCTATAAGGACTGATGTTGATGGACTACTTGACAGCACCTAGAATCATTAAGGGACATCTGTCCTTGTGTGTCTGTCTGTAAAGAAGGTGGGAAGAGCTCCCGGACTATGGGTGACATGGTCCCATGGATTTGTGTCCTCTACTGAACAACACAGGAGAAAGTGAGCTGAGCACCATCATCCGTCTCTCTCAGCTTCCTGACTGTGGATATCATGTGACCAGCTGCCCCTTGTTCCTGTAACTATGTCTTCCTGACCATGATGGGCTGTATTCTCAGCCTATGAGTCCAAATCAACCTGTCTTCCTTCCTGAAATTCTATTTTCTCACACCAATGAGAAAAGTAGCTAGTTCATACTCCCAGGTGGTCTCTGCTTCCAGTGGGAGGTTCTGAGCTTAGGCCTGCTTTCTTCTCTAAGCCCCTTCTGACTTTCTAACTCACAGCCCCTGTGAACACCCCAGGGCTGTGAGCTGATTCTGTCTGTCTGTCTGTCTATTTGAGATAGGATGGGCTTGAACTCTCAATCCTCAGTCAACGGAGTTCTGGGAATTGTGGAATGGTTCTCTACAAAACCATAAACCATTGCCAAAGCAGTGATACTGTTCTTTTTTTTTTACATCTGTTTATTTTGTGTGCATGTGTGACAGAGATCGGAAGACAACCCATGGGAGTCAGTTCTCTCCTCTCACCATGTTGGTCCCATGACTTGAACTCAGGTCATCAGGCTTGGTGGCAAGCACCTTTACCTGGTGAGTCATCTCTTCATCCCCGAAAGCAGTGACATCTGAGTGTGATCTGTGAGGGTTCGGGATGTACAGATGTCCGCCATCCCCCAGGTCTCTGAGGCCCTGCATAGGTTGATCATGCAGTTGGATATACCCAGGTTCTAGTCCTTATGTGACTACAGATCTTTCTTTATGTATAACATGGATGAGGTCATTTGTCACCGTGTAGGGTTGCTGGGGAGTTCAGAGAGGCGTCTGCCTATGGAGGTTCCGTATAAACCTAATCGGAAAATTGCTTGCCTCGCTTTTTAATGCCCTGGGTTTGAACTCCAACCATGTATAACCCAGGTGTGGTGGCACACACCTAAATCCCAGCACCCAGGAGGTGGAGGCAGGAGGATCAAGAGTTCAGGGCCATCCTCAGCTACTGGGAGGCCATGATACTGGAAGTCCTGACAAAACAAACAAACGAGTAAGAAGTCCTGGCTGCAAATCCCGTGTGGTGTTTTGGTGGTCAATGGTAGGAGACAAGATTGCCTATGGCCATATGATCCTTACTGTCTGAAAGCAACACTCTCCTGCCCCAGGCCTCCATGTTCATTCTCCATCAGGAAGCAATGTTTGGGGAGGTTCTCAGACTTTCAGAAGGTGGGGTTCGTCTGAAGAAAGCCATCATGGGAGTGGGCCTTGATGGTTATACCAGGACTGTGCTTCCGGTTTTGCTGTCTCCACTCCCTGGCCCACCACAGTGTGAGGACTGGTCCCATCAGCCTGATGGACTGGACCCCTCTGAAATCCTGAGCCAATGTCCCCGCCATACATTCTGTCATGAAGACATGAGGCTAATACAGTCTCGTACCAAGATGAACAAGTCTCAGGTTTCTCAAACTTAACCCCTCTGCTCCATGCCTATATTGAAGGGGCAGATGCAAAGTGTGTTCACTGTGGCCTGCCCTTCTGGGGCAGGATGACTCCTTGGACATCCCTGTCCTTCATTCCCAGCAATGAACCATGGTTTCCTTGGGACCACCATGGCTCAGGGGACACAGTGGGCTGCTTCCACAGTAAATACCCCAAGTCATGAATGGTCATGTTTCTGACCCGGTGACAGTTAGGTTTAATTGCAAACTTGACACAGCTTAGAATCCTCTAAAAGCAAAGCCTCGGTTGAGTAATTGTCTTGATTGGGTTTGCCATGAACGTGTCTATAAGGGATTATCTTCATTATTAATAGATGGAGGAGAGCCCAGCCACTGTGGGTGGCACTATGCCCTAGGCAGGTGGTTACATAAAATGTGATATAACTGTTGTGCTGGAGAGAGGTGATTCAGTGGTGAAGAGCCTATGCAGCTCTTCTAGGGGGCCTGAGGCCAGACTCCCAGAATCCATATAGTTGGTTCACAACCTCCTGTAACTCCTGCCATCTTCTGACCTTTGTGGGTTCTAATAAACATCCCAGACACACAGGCACTATCTGTCATCTATCTGTCTGTCTGTCTATCATCTATCTATCTATCTATCTATCTATCTATCTATCTATCTATCTATCTCCCAGTTCCTGGCTTGAGTTACTGTCCTGACCTCCCTTGGTGATGGATTGTGACCTGAAAGTATCAGATTAGACAAACTCTTTCCTCCCCTGGTTGGTTTTTATCAGCGTGTTTCTATCACAGCCGCAGAAAGGAAACTCTGAGCTCCAGATCTGTTCTATGTTCAGAGAAGACATCTCCCATAGTCCTTGGGCTACCTCAGAGAAGCACCTGGGCTTCTCATCAACCTGAACCGGACTAGGAGTCAAAGACTAGATCTTGCCAGGAGCTTCTCCCACACAACAGTTTGTATCCAAGCAGAACCCCAACTTACAGCCTAATAGTCTTCCTTTTTTTTTTCTTTTTCCCCTGCCCTTCCTCTCATCCCAAAGGACATGGCTACTCACCTCCGTCAGCTTCTAATTCCCAGGCAATGTTTTGAGGACAGCTGGAGAGCCCTCTGCCTTTCCCCAAAGCCCCTGGTGTTGCCTCCTTCCCAGCTGCCCCCCTATCCTCACCAAGAAGCTTCCCCTCATTAGAACAGGCAGCAAAGCCTTTAAAACCAGAAGAATGTCTCCCAGAATGCCTCAGGCCTGCTTTATGGCTGTGGCTACACAAGGGTGGGCCAAGTCAGGGCATACACACTACAGAAACACGCAAGGGGAGTCTGTTCAAAGGACCTGTGGCTCCAGACATCCTGCCGTAAAAATAGCTGTGGGCTGATGGCTTCAAGGGGGAAGGGGCAGGGGCGGTCTACATCATTTGAGCTCCTGAGGGAGTCTAAACCAGAATAGGTGGCAGTTGATGCCAGGCCTGGGAGCTCTTCTCTGGGTTTTTGGTGAGATGTTGTGTGTGTGTGTGTGTGTGTGTGTGAGCGCGTGTGCATGTATGTGTGTATGTAGAGGTCAGAGGTCGACCTTGCATGCTTTCCTCAGTAATTCTGCATCCTGTTTTTTGAGGGAGGTTCTCTCCCTTGGCCTGTAGCTTGCTGATCAGCCTAGCCTGTCCAGGAAGTCTGAGACTCTGCCTGTCTCTGTTTTCCCAGCTGGGATTGTAAGAGTGTTCCCAAATGCCTGGTTTGTTTGTGTGGGGTTCAAAACCAGACTGAGTTCACCCCCAGCCCTGTATTTATTGCTGTGGTTTGTATTTTGAGGCAGGGTCTTGCAATGTCACCTAGGCTGGCTTTGAACCCCCGATCGCCCTGCTTCCTTGGACCCTGGAGGCTTCTCTTTCATTATCCATGTCTCCCCATTTGAACATGACCCCTCATGCTTTGTGACTTCACACCCTTGTTGGTGTGCTAGAACATTCAAAAACCTACCTTTTCTTTCTAAACCCACAAACAACGCAAACCATGCCCTCAGTATTCTAGGCCCAATGTGGGGACATCCGCCCAGGGAAGTCCCTCTGAGTGAGTGGTGGCGTTCTCTGGTTCGGTTACTCTCAGAGCCATACTGGTGTTATTCACCCGAGGGCTTGGTGACTCAGAAAGTCCTCAACAAATATTTAATGCTTGAATAAACTCCGTAGGCACCGTCTAACTAGGTCACTAAAATGTTCCCAATCTTAGGGTCATTGAGCGTGAGTTCCATCCCAGCAGTCCACGCAGATCCTCATCTGAATTGCTGAGAAGACAAGCTTGGGAAATACACTCCCTGTCACAGCGGGTGAGCAAGGAGAGCCCGCTTGAAAGAAAGTCCCCAAGGGCGCTGTGCCAGTGCTTTTCTCACCAGGGTGACACCGTTTGGAGAGGAAAGATTGATTATGCCTCAGAGATTCAGGGGACGCAGGTCCATCAGGGCAGGAAGGCACAGTACACGGACTGGCTCCTGTTCATGAGGTGGAAACTTGTAAGGGGATCCTCTCACGTGGCACCAGACAGGAATCAGAGAGCCAGATAGGGTGAGGTAATTCCAGCACTCAAGAGGTTAGGAGGTCAAGTCATCCTTGGTTACAAAGCAAGTTCAAAGATAGCCTGAGCCACATGAGTTTGGCTTGTGGGCCTGTTCTGGTTTCCTCTCAGTTTCTGGTACCAACTTGGGCAGGAAAGGGGTTGTTTGGCTTATACTTCCAGGTCACAGTTTATCAACGAGGGAAGTCAGGGCAGCAAACTGAAGCGGAAACCATGGAGAAGGATGCTTGCTTGCTAACTCACAGGTTCATGTTCAGCCAGTGATCTTATACAGTCCAGGTTCACCTACCCAGGAAATGGTTCCACCTGCAGTGGGCTGGATGCTCCTACATCATTTCATAGTCAAGACAAATCCCTACATCCAATCTGATCTATGCAGTTCCTCGACTGTGACTAGGATGTGCCACATTGACTGTTAAAGGACACCAACCACGTAAGTACACAAGTAAACAGTAACAAAAGGAAGCTGAGGGCGTGGCTCAGTGGTAGAGCCCCTGCCTAGAATCCCCCAGTGAGGGGTTGGGGTGTGGCTCAGTGGTAAAGCACCTGCCTAGAATCCCCCAGTGAGGCACTGGGGTGTGGCTCAGTAGAAGCGAGATCTCTTTAACTGTTAACATCCTCCTTCCCTTCTGTCCTTGGCACAGTTAGCTTTGCCCTCAGCAGCCAGGCTCCATACCCCAGTGCTTCCACAACCTTCCAAACAGCTTTGCACACACTGAGGCCCCAATAATGGCAGACTCAGATGGGTTCCTTAGGCTCATTGGATCTTGCAGAGCAGAAAGTCTGCCGGACAATTAGCATATGGAAGGCTGTGTGTGAATATTGCCCTGGAAGCCCAGCATGCTGCTACAGAGCTGTATCCCCAGTCCTTCTCCCCCTCCCCTTCTCTTCCCTCCTCTCCTATTCTTCCTTTTCTTTTTTCACCTTGAGACAACATCTCACTAACTTGCCTGCCCTGGCATGGAACCCACTATGCAGCTTAAGCTGGTCTTGAACTCAGTCTTCTAATGCCATGACAGTGTGTGCCACCATGCATGGCAGGAAGATTTTTAGCATGGGGGGCGCTGGCTGAGGTTGAGGGTGGGGAGACTAGGGTAGCTTGTTGATGGCAAGGAATTAGGAGATAATTCAGTGTTTGCTAAGCAAACAGGAGACTTCAGTTGGATCCCCAGCACTGATGTGAAAAAGCAGGTATGGTCATGTGTTTGCAAGCCCAGGTCTGGGCGAGCAGAGACAAGAGGCTCTCTGGGCTCATTGGCCATCTTGCCTAGTCCAGTTGGCCAGTTCAAGGCCAGTGTGTGACTGTTTCAAAAATAATAGGTGGCCAGCTCCTGAGGAACCCTCACAGTTGATGTCTGGTGTCTGGTATACAGACACACACACACACACAGAGGCACGCGTGCACACACACACATACACATGTGCGTGCGCACACGTGCACAAGGGAGCAGGGATGGAGGAAGAGTTGAAAGGAGGAATCACCTGTTCCAACTGGCCTCGGTGTGGTCTGAGCAACATCTGTCTCTTTCCAGGCAGACATCCCCGGACACCTCACTGTACTCTCTGGCATTTGCAGGGCTCCAGCTAGGATGGAGATCCGGTGTTATTCCCAATGGCACTCCCATGGGCAGCCTGTGATCATTCTGCTTGCTCAGAGCTGTCCTGGGCTTTTCAAAGTTAGAGTCCAGATGCTGTCATTGTCCCCCTCATGGATCCCAGAGCCAAGAGGAACCAGGGTTAGGCTTATGGCCCGGCGAGGAAAGACAGTACCCCGCAGCTGGCACAGAGAGCAGCCACCTGCGCCATGTGTGCCCCCAGAAAGGAACCAGCACCTGCTGCAGTCACGCGGCCTGTCTACCCACCCATCAGTCTATTGTGGGCAAAGCTTAGATTCCAGGGCTACTTCCACAGCCAGGGTCACCTTCAGCGGGCCGAGCCTACTGAGGGCCTGGGATTCTCTGAAGGGGCCATGGAAGGACCTGGCCAGTATAGGTGAAAATCCAGCGAGGAACGAAAATATGATTCAATATTAGAACACTTGCTTAGAATCCCAGCCAGGGGAGAGGGCGTGAATCTGCAGGAGAGGACCTGCCTACAGCTCCCCACAAAAGGATGGAAGCATGACTCAGTGGTAGAGCCCCTGCCTAGAATCCCCCAGTGAGGAGCTGGGGTGTGGCTCAGTGGTAGAGCCCTTGCCTAGAATCCCCCAGTGAGGGGCTGGGGTGTGGCTCAGTGGTAGAGCCCTTGCCTAGAATACCCCAGTGAGGGGCTGGAGGTGGGGAACGCCATAGAAAGTGAACAGAATCTGCTTTAGTCCCAGAAGATTAAAATACAGGCATGAGGAGAGGGTTGTTTATATGGCTAGAATCTTCTAGAAGTTTTTTTATGAACCTGTTTGAATGGGCCTCTCTCCTTAGCTCACCTCCTCTTACCAGCCATACAAGTTGTAAGGATGTGAATATGTGACTTAGCCCACTGGTCCCTCAATTTCCTCACCTGGAGAGTGGGTTAAAGTTTGACTCTGATGGGGTATGGTAGCTCCTGTCTTTTTTTTTTTTTTTTTTCGTTTTAATCTTTTTATTTATTTTTTTTTATAATTTTTTTATTAAGAAAAGAAAAAAAAACATAAACAAAAAACAAGTTTCCACCTCCTCCCAGCCTCCCATTTCCCTCCCCCTCCTCCCACCCTTCTCCCCCTCCTCCCACCCTTGTACCCCTCCCCCCACTCCTCTCCCCCTCCCTCTCCAGTCCACAGAGCAGTCCAGGTTCCCTGCCCTGTGGTAAGTCCTAGGTCCTCCCCCCCTCCGTCCATATCTAGGAAGGTGAACATCCAAACTGGCTAGGCTTCCACAAAGCCAGCACATTAAGTAGGATCAAAACCCCGTGCCATTGTCCTTGGCGTCTCATCAGCCCTCATTGTTCGCCATGTTCAGAGAGTCCGGTTTTATCCCATAGAACCTTCATCTGGTGATGGATGGAGACAGAGACAGAGACCCACACTGGAGCACTGGACTGAGCTCCCAAGGTCCCAATGAGGAGCAGAAGGAGGGAGAACATGAGCAAAGAAGTCGGGACCACGAGGCGTGCACCCACCCACTGAGACAGTGGAGCTGATCTACTGGGAGCTCACCAAGGCCAGCTGGACTGTGACCGAAAAAGCATGGGATAAATCCTGTCTTTAATCCTAGCATTTGGCAAACAGAGGCAGGCAGTTGGTGCTCTATGAGTTCATGGACAGCCTGGTCTACGTTGTGAGTTTCAGGACAGCCAGAACTACACAATGAGACTCTGTTGAAGGAAAGAAAAGAAAGAAAAAGAAAAGAAAAGAAGGATTAACTCTGTCTCCGAAGATCTGTTTTAGAGCCCGGTGTGACCTCCGGGTTTATAAATATCAGGGCACTCTTCATTTGATTAGTATCATATTCTCTCTTCTCAAGGCAGGGATCAGCCGTACCAGGGCCTGCAGGCTTGAGGCCAGCTCCGGGGACAGCTAAGCTCTCCAGCTCTTGGGGACCTGGCAGCCGATCACATGTGGTTTCCCCACGCAGCAGCCAACTCGGCTAGCTGGAGTGGGGCTGCCTTTGAGACTGAGCGGGGGCCACCAGGGCCACACTGGACACCTGAGGAGGCTGCTGACAGCAGGTGTGGGCTCTGCTTGGCTCAGGGGGAGAATTCTTGGACAGATCCTCATCCGGGAGATGGGTTTGTATGCGTGTGTGAATAAGTCTTTGTAATGCTCCCTCATCAGGGCCAACTACGTGCTTCTTTTGTTCTCTCTGTAGTAGTGTTCTTTCTCAACACTACTCTGTGTGTTTTCTTTTGTGCCCTCGCCCCACCCTGTGTGTGTGCGTGTGTGTGTGTGTGTGTGTGTGTACATGCATGTGTGCACGTGCATTGTACTAAGGATTGAATCTAGTACATGCTAAGCAAGTCTTCTACCGTTGAGCCATGCCCCCAGCCCCTCACTGGGGGATTCTAGGCAGGTGCTCTACCACTGAGCCACACCCCAGCCCCTCACTGGGGGATTCTACGCAAGTGCTTCAGGGATGAGGTACCTTTCTAGTTGCCCTTTCGTTGTTTTGGGACAGGATCTCATGTAGCCCAGACTGGCCTTGGATTTGCAATACAGCCATGACAACCTTAAACTTTTGATCTTCCCGCCTTCACCTCGCTGTGCTGGAGTCACAGACATGCACTAGCCCTCCTAGCTTCACTTCGTACATTTTCAGGTTCTGAAGAGGGAGGGACCTGCGCCGGGGTGGATGAGGATGGCCCTCAAGCCCCAGAGCAACGTGGAGCCACCCTTTCTGTATGTGCAGATTCAACCAAATGTGCTCAGAAGTTTTAGGCAAGGATAAAAGGTGTGAACAGGAGGGAAATCTTTGCCTGCATCTGAAGCGTGTGAGTTCGATCCCCAGCACCAGACATTAATCAATCAATATATCACACAGAAGCACCTAGCTTCTATGCTAATAACACATCCTCTATATAAAGGACTTGAGTATCTGTAGATTTGGGGGTATGAGGTCCTAGAATTCCAAAGGGTTACTGTAGTCATGTAGGTTGTGGGACCCTGGGGGACCACATCAGACCATACTACAGGTAGCAACATCACAACCTCTCCCACATTGTCCCTACGAGAGGGCTGAGCATCCCAGAGGATGGTGTCTCACACAGAACCCTGAAGCTCACGAGTGAGTGTCTGGTACCAGTTGGGGCAGTGCCTATACTTCCAGAAGCTCTTCTGACCCTCCTGGGTCCAACTGGTCCCTGGCATTGACATATCCTTCATGTCCTTGGCCACCTGTCCCCTTCCTGGTCCATGGTCTGTTGCTGTGAGAGAAAACAGTTGGCTTAGTGATGTTGGAGATCCCCATGGCTTAGACAGTCTCCACACTGGTGGCCTCTGCCACCCACTCCCCACAGCCCCGGGGAAATGCCTGGCTTGAATGCCCCTCATCTTGTCCTTGGTCACCTTCCAACCTGTTGTCTAGGACTGGAATGGTGCCTGGCTTGGAGGTGCACTATTTAAAGAGCCACCCCGAGTTGCCTTGTCCCCAGATCTGCCGCAGCACTCAAAAGCACGCCAGACCATGGTAGGCTGGAACCACCTTCCCTGCACAGTCCCCATGGGGCTCAGCATCTCAGCTTTGGTCCCCTTCCCGCTTCCCTTCCAGCCCCAACCTCAGACCTGGCCTCCTTGCTCAACTCTAGTCTCATCTTGGGAGCTTGACTTTGTGTGTAATTCTGAGTTTTTCTTTTTCAACTTTGACCTTGTTGCTTTCAGTGCTTCCCTCAACCGGCAGCTACGGGCAGACTGACTTTGATCCTCAGACTTGGCGGATCCTCTGTTGGGTGACAGTAGCTTGGGTGTTCAGTCTCATCCGTGTGGCTTCCTTTTGTATGTGGTGTGTGTTTACATGTGTTCTCATGTTTGCAACTGTGCGTGCACCCATGTGTAAAGGTCAGAAGTCGCCTCCAGTGTTGTTCCTTAGGTTCATTCATCTTGTTTTTGAGACAGGGTCTCTTACTCTTAGCTGGAGATTACCAATTGGGCGAGGATGGCTGCCCCATGAGGTCAAAGGATCCTGTTCCCTTTCTGCCAGCACTGCATGGCTTCTGGTTCTCACGCATGCAAGACAGTCACTCCTCAGAGCTAGCTGTTTCCCAGCATCTCATCCACGGTGGTTCTGACTTGGTGATGTTCTTTAATTCCACAAGGATGGAAGTTGGGGGATAAGGAAGAGGAATGTGGACAGGGATCAGTGCCCTGGTCTTACTGGCTTCATAGACTGTAGGGTTCCTGCTGTCTGCTGGGCAGAGGCTCAGATTGCAGTGGGCTGGAGGTGTAGGTCTCTCTCAGGCCCTGTGGCTGTCCCCTGCCCCTGTGACTCAGCATCTGTCCTTCTTTCTATCACCTCTTATTAATGGCCTACCTCCTATGGGACTATAAGCTCTTTGGAGACAAGAAAGGGGGTTGATTCCTCTCAGGGTCCTGGAGACTAGACCCAGGCTTTGACTGGAGGTTGGCAGGTGTCTTATAATCATTCTGATGTTTTGAGGTTGGCATTGTTCTTAGTTTTATAAGTAAAGGCATTCTGGGGAGTGTGGCTTAGTCAGCAGAGCCCTTGTTCAGCATCCATGAGGTTTTGTGCTCCATCCTCAGCACCACACCAACTGGGCACGGTGACACATGCCTGTCATCCCAGCACTTGGGCGGTGGAGACGTAAGGATCAGAACTTCAAGGTCATCTTTTGCTACATGATGAGTTTGAAGCCAGCCTGGGCTTCATGAGACTCTGTGTAAATAAAAAAAAAGTTAATAAAAGAAGGGAAGCGGAGACTTACAGAATGTAAGTGTCTTATGTACGCCAGTGCACCTGTGCGCATGTGCAGAGAGGACATCAGGTGTCCCGTTCTGTCCCTCTCCACCACATTCCCTTGAGACAGGGCCTCTCACTGAACCTCGAGTTCATCTAGCCTCAGCAGTCTCTTGTCTCCGCCTCCCCTAGCATTGGAGTTCCAAGTGTGTGGTCAAATGCACCTGGCTTTCCATGTGAGTTGGGAGGATTTGAAACTCAGGTCTTCCTGCATCTCCAGGAAGCACGCTTACCCACTAACCCATTGCCCCAGCCATGTTAACTAAGGTCTGGGTGACCCCTTCTTCTTGGGAATGTTCCCTTCGAGCGTAAACTTTCAAAGGTGTATATGAACTTAAACTTCCAAAGCCAGATAAAAGAAGCTTTGCCTTGCAGAGCTCTAGGCCCCAGGAGGGTCTGTGACCAGGTGGACTTGGAAGGCCAGGGTGGAGAAGGCATAGAGAGGTGTGTGTGTCTGTGTGTGTCTCTGTGTGTGTCTGTGTGTCTCTGTGTGTGTCTTTGTGTGTGTGCCTGTGTGTGTCTGTGTGTCTATGTCTCTGTGTGTGTCTGTGTGTGTCTATGTCTCTGTGTGTGTCTGTGTTTGTGTATGTCTGTGTATCTGTGTGTGTGTCTTTGTGTGTGTGTGTCTGTGTCCTTCTCTGTCTGTCTCTGTTTCTTTGTGTATGTGCCTGTGTGTGTGTGCCTGTGTGTGTGTCTCTGTATGTCTGTGTGTCTGTGTCTCTCTGTGTGTATGTGTGTCTGTGTGTCTGTGTCCTTCTCTCTTTCTCTCTCTGTTTCTTTGTGTATGTAACTAGGTGTGTGTACCTGTGTGTGTGTCTCTGTATGTCTGTGTGTCTGTGTTTCTCTGTATGTCTGTGTGTCCGGGAGGTGGCTCGCAGTCCTGAGGATGAGTAGAATGTCCTGCTGACGGAAGTGATCATATTTTATTAATCAGAGGGAAATGTATATGTAATTATGTGAGATGAACTCCGCAGGGGAGTTCTTTTCTTTATGATATCTGAAGGAATTTATAATTATTTCCTAGGCTTACAGCATCCCACGTGTGGCCTCTTTGCCAGGCACCCCCTCTTTCAAAGGATTATTCAAGATTAGCACCCAGTAAAAGCTGATTATAAGCCACTGGGTTGTTGCTCCTGACTTGTGCCCAGAGTGGAGCTGGGAGACCACACAGGTGCTAGGGGGGCAGAAGGGAAGCTGGAGAAACCCCAGCTAGGTGGATAAATAATGCTTAGAGGAGGAGTGGGCTGCTGGGGGAGGGGTGGCACCCAGACCCGTGTTCCTCTCTGACATCAGGGGTCAGGGGCTGGGGAGAACTGTGTTGGTAGTGTGCTTGCTCTGTGAACATGAGGTCCTGAGTTTGACCCCCAGAACCCAGGTGGAAAAGAAAATGTTGGATGCGATGACATGGGTTCACAATCCCGGCGCTGGAGAGAGGTAACAACACTGGGGAGACAGAGATGGTGGATCCTTGGGGCTCAAAGACCAGCCACCCTGGCTGAGTAGGTAAACTCTGGCCAATGAGCAATCTCGTCTCAAAAATATAATTGAGAGGCGGCTTGGCAAGTAAAAGGTGCTTGCTGCCAAGTCTGATGACCCTGATGGTCCTGGTGCCCACACAGTGGAAGAAGAGAGAGCGCTGATTCCTGAAAGCTGACCTCTGACCTCCACATACACACACACTATGGCACGTGCCCACACACATCACACGTACACATCCCATTCTGGGGTGACAGGAGCAGAGGTTGGGGTTAGAAGGCGTCTCAAAGTGGGTTTGGGGTGGGGAAAGGACCCAGGTGAGTGGCTGGGGAGCTGTGAGATCCTGTCCAGGATGAATCTTGCAGGACCAAGAGCCTAGACAGTGTGCTGAGAATATCCTGGAAGTTTTTACGACTAGACAAGGCCAGATTCCAGCAGAGTCGGGGGTTATGGGAGTGAGCTCAGGAAACTCCACAGAAGGTCTGAAGATAGAAAGTGCTCATTTGCATCTGCCTCCTTTGGCAGCCTGGACAGGGGTGGGTGACTGGGTGAGGAGCAGTGGCCCCACCCTGCTCAGTGGACACTCCGTAGACTTCTTGCCTGAGCTTGTACTCGTGACAAAAGCAAGCTAAAGGAGGCAGGATTTTTTGGCTCCCAGTTTGAGGACACAGTCTGTCACTAGGTGGGGTTGTCATAGCAACAGGAGCATGAGGCAGCGCTGCATCTGCAGTCAGAAAGCAGACAGGTGAACGCTGGTCCTCAGTTCAGGACCCCAGGCCGTGGGATGATGCCACCCACATTTAGGGTGGGGCTTCTCACCTCCATTAACTAGTCTAAAAACTTCCTCACAGACATGCCCAGGGTTTGTCTCCATAGTGGCCCTAGGCCCTGTCGGGTTGACAGTCTTAGCTGTCACAACTAATTGTGAAACTCGGTCCACCGCTCCAGCCGGCTGCTGTGTGTACAGGGAAGAAAGATGATGGTACCTGGACCATGGTGTTCCTGGACCCATGGCCTGGCACTGATGACTGCTGACCTCTGGAGGAAGCAATGGCCACAAGGATTCACCTCTTCTCCACAGGCACCCAGAAGAGCCCGGAAGAGAGCAGAAGGCACAGCCAGTTCCAATGTCTTCTCGATGTTCGACCAGTCCCAGATTCAGGAGTTTAAAGAGGTTGGTCAGTGGCCCTGGGGACATTGGGCACCTGTATTCGCTACTTTCTTTCTCCAGCCACGACATGCCTGGAAAAAGCAACTCAAGGAAGTAAGGGCTAGCTCCTGCTCACAGTCTGAGTGTACTGTCTGTCAGGGTTGGGGAAGGTGTGGCGGCAGGAATGTTAGCTGCTCACACAGCGTTCAGTCAAAAAGCAGAGAGAGATGAAGGCTGGCGCCCTGCTTGCTTCTCCTTTTCATTCAGTGAGAAACCCTGCCGGCCCATGAGAAGGTGCTGTCCTCACTTAAGGTGGGTTTTCCCTCCTGAGTTAACCCAGTCTAGAAAACCCCTCACAGATGCGCCCAGAGGTGTTTCCATGGTGATCCTAAATCTAGTCAAGTTGTCAAAAACAGACGAACCATCACAGAGGATTACCGGGATTCTCAGAGGTTGTCCACAGTGACTGCCCACACTGTTATCATTCTTCAAGGTCTTCGTGGCTGCCTTTACGCCTGCGGAGGTGGCTCGCTGCTCTCTACCTTCCTTTTCTGAGCCTCAATTTCCCTCCCCAAGCTTCAGTCTCCCTCGCTGAGCCTCAGTTTCCCTCTCTGAGTCACTGTGTTCTTGAAACGAGACAAGGAGTGTGGAGTCCCAGACCACTTAGGGTAGAGGCTGAGAGAGGGTGGACTACAGTTCCCAGGATGCTGTGTGCACAAACTAGGTTGGAGCTCTGAGAAGCTGGGGCTCCTCATTGAGAGTCCTCCTGTAGTGGACAGCCAAGGACACTCTGGAGAGAGGGGGTGGGACCGGCTGGTCTGGGTCGGCCCTGGTGGCTCATGGTCCGTGTCTTCATCAGGCCTTCACTATCATGGACCAGAACCGGGATGGCTTCATTGACAAGGAGGACCTGAGGGACACCTTCGCCGCACTGGGTGGGTAAAGCGGAAGCTGAGGCAGTTTGGGACCTTGGGTTTGAGAGGGAGCTAATGGCCAAAGCAGCCACAGAGAGGGGCACAGTGGAGGGGAAGGTTTCTATGGGGCAGGAGATCTTGGTGGCTAGGGAGAACATCATGAGATAGTTTTTGACAGTGTGCAAAGGCCCTGGGGCACTGAGAGGTCATAAGGCTGCGGTAGTACGTGCCTGTAAGCCCAAAACTCGCACACCAAGGCAGGTGGAGTTCGGGTTCACGGGTAGCCTGGACTACTTGGCCAAACACTGACTCAAAATAAAATAGTAGAAAGCTGGGGTTGGGGAAAACCTGGAGCTGATTAACTAAGGTACCAATATGGGTGGAGTTTTGAGGTCCTGGGAACCTGAGTGCCCACTGGGACCATGCAGAATCAACGGTTCCCATGTCCAGGAATGCATGAGACCTGAGGCTCCCTACACACTCCCACTTCTACTTCTTCCAGCCTCAGTTTGCTTGTCTGTTCATTTGTTGTTGTTGTGCTAGTCTGTGAAAGGGAGCTGCAGAGTGGCTCGCTCTGCTTTCTGGGAAGATGGATGGATGGACGGATGGATGGATGGATGGACGATGGCTCTGCTTTCTAGGAAGATGGATGGATGGATGGGTGGATGGATGGAATAATGGATGGACAGATGGATGGATGGACGGACAGAAAGGGGGGCGAGGGTGGAAGCAGCAGCCTGTAGACTCCAGTGTTCTCCCTGAAGTTTCCCTAGTAGATAGACAGTGCCCGCTGGAGGTGGGTGGAGCAGTAGAAGCAGGAGACACTGAGGCTGTCCTTGAACTCGTCCCCTCTCCCTCTCCAGGTCGCATAAATGTCAAGAATGAGGAGCTGGAAGCCATGGTGAAGGAAGCTCCAGGGCCCATCAACTTCACAGTTTTCCTGACCATGTTTGGGGAGAAACTCAAGGGTGAGTGAGGATTTTGTGGGCCCAGGGGAGGGCTGGGAGCGGGAAATAGATACACCCACCTGCTTGGCCCTTATGTTATATAACCACGGATGGAAACATGGTAAGATTCCCAGATACTATCCCCTGGCTGTACACATTGGCCCAGATCCTGCCTCAATTTCCACCTCTGTGTACACAGTGGAGAGCGCTGTGATTGACCCCTCCCTTGTGATCCTTCTGCCCAAGTCAGGACAATACCCACCCACCCACTTCTACTCCAAGTTCCCCTTTCTACCTGTCAGCTTTGTCATCCTCCTGTTCTAATCCTGCCCCACCTGGGATCAACTTGTGGCTGACCCCACTGCTAGGCTTGTCTTGTTCTGTTCTGGAGTCACTGTGGTCTCCACGGAGAGAAGTAGGGAGCTCTTCTCAGTGCTGAGGAGTGGGAGGATGTTCACTGAGTTTGTGATGGCTGCCCCTGTTGCCCCAGCAAAAGAAAAGTTGAATAGATCCAGTTATAACTGCTCCATATTCCTGAGACACAGCTCCAGGTCTGAGGATAGAAGATGGGTCATCTCTGATCCTCCTCTCTTTGGCTCTGGGAACTCCCCTGCAAACACATCCCTGAGCTCGGGGGTTCTGTGGTGGAATGGGGCACCCTGGGCTATGGCTGCCCCTAAACTTTAGCAATAAGATCTGGCCTCCCTCACAGAGTGAGGCAGTGAGAATGAGTGGGCTAATTTGTGTTCTGTATTTTAGTAGAGCCCTTGCCTAGCATATTCACTCAGGGCTGGGGTGTGGTTCAGGTGTAGAGCCCCTGCCTAGAATCCCCCAGTGAGGGGCTGGGGTGTGGCTCAGTGGTAGAGCCCCTGCCTAGAATCCCCCAGTGAGGGGCTGGGGTGTGGTTCAGGTGTAGAGCCCCTGCCTAGAATCCCCCAGTGAGGGGCTGGGGTGTGGCTCAGTGATAGAGCCCCTGCCTAGAATCCCCCAGTGAGGGGCGGGGTGTGGCTCAGTGGGAGAGCCGGAGGATGGTGTCTCTAGCCCTGGGTGACCTGTGTGTTGGAGATGAACAATAGTTCATTTATGGCCTCTTTTGGGTGCTCACAGAAAGGGGCACCACTTTCAGCTGTGATGACCTGTTTTACAGACAAGAGATTGAAGCACGAGGCTCACTTAGTCTGTGGCTAAGTCAGAGTGACGACCGAAGCCCCGCTGGGGACCTCGAACTGCATCTTGTTCTCATCTTTGCTGGGGTTCCGGGCCTGGGGCTCCAGCTGGGCCTGTCATGCAAACTTGTCTAGGGCTGCGTGAGAGGCTGGCAGCAGGGAGGGCAGTGGGCTGGGACGGGCACCATCGCAGCCGCAGTCGTTAATTGAGACAAGGAGACGGTCCTTTGACTGCCCACAATGGCAGGGAGCCACCACACAGGGCTTTTTATGGGTCTCCCAGGTTTCAGAGCAGAGGCCCTCTTTGGGGACAAGGCAGGGAGTGGCTGACTGAGGTGAGCGTCCCACAGCCAGGCCAGAGCTAACAAGATTCAACACTTGATCCCCAGGAAGATGATGGGAGCCAACTGTGGACCTGTTCCAACTTCCCAGACTCTTTAGAGGGACACGGGGTTTAGCTAATTGATAGAATTGGGAAGCGGTGGCCTTGGAGGCTGGGGCTCCATCCAGCCCCTATCAGCATCCCTGCACCTTTAGCCTCTCCACCTTCAAGCTATCCTCAACTCTGCTGCTAAGCCCACCTGAGATGGACTCACTGGCTCTAGTTATTATTCAGAGGGGACGAAGCCCTTATTCCCAGGAGACAGCTTGATAGAGAAGACACACAAGGCTCTGACCCATTCTGATAGGGGACACACTCATCGGCCTGGCATATTCTTACAGGAGAGAGACACAGGTCCCTCATGTAGTCTGATGAGGGAGGCACAGAGCCCTGACTTAGTCTAATGGAGGAGACACAGGCAGACCTGACTCATTCTGATGGGGGAAATAAGTGGGCTCCGCCCCAGTCTGATGGGGAGACCTAGACAGCTCTATGTCCATGTGGTGAAGCCCAGGCCTAGAGCTGGGATTAGAGCAGGGATGGATTGGTAGCTCTGATTCATTGACTTTATTAAAGTCTATCTGCTAAGCTGTGTGGTGGCACATACCTGTAATCCCAGTACTTGGGAGGAGGGAAGCAGGAGCATCAGGAGTTCAAAGCCAATTTCAGCTATACAGCACGTTCTAGACCAGCCTGGGCTAGATGGCATGTAGTCAAAAACAAAACAAAACAAAACAAAAACTCCACCACAACAAAAAACACCAGCAGAGCAAAACAAAATAAAATTCCAGGCCATTAGCAGCTATCAGCCAGCTGGTCCTGTACATAGTGTGGCAAACAGACCTTTGACCTCTTGGCAGTGCAGGGCCTTGATGGAGGGAAGGGCTTTCCAGGTTCAACTCTGAGTCAGGTGTGGGCCAGCATGATTAGGATAAAGGCCTGACCAAGGATTTCAGGGCACCTGCTTCCATCCGGGTAGACACTGAGCCACACTGCAGCCCCTCACTGGGGGATTCTAGGCAGGGGCTCTACCACTGAGCCACACCCCAGCCCCTCATTGGGGGACTCTAGGCAGGGACTCTACCACCAAACCATGCCACCAGCCTCAGATTCATTTATTTTGGTAACAACTTTCTTCAAAGCCACAAATGTGGTACAATAGAAACTGTTCGAAGAGCCTGGCAGTTTTACAGAAACCTAGGTGCACTGCGTACATTTAGTTGCAAACAGCCTGTTCCATTGCACATAGATTCCCCAACGGAGCATTCGCTGTGCTCTTCACTCTCCTGACAGTGGCCCCCATTTCACAGATGAAGAAACTGAAGCTCAGGGAGGTCAGGTGACTTGTCCAAGGTCTCAGAGCTGATATGATTGAATGACCACTGAGGTCTGGGGGTGAGGAAGCAGCAACCGAGAGATTCATTCTTGACTCAAATTGTGCACAGAGGCTGTAAGTGAAGGGAAAAGACCTCTGATCATGGGGCTGAGGTTGGACTTCATTGGTTAGGTCTTCAAGATCAGGTCACCCTAGGTAGAGAGGTGGGCCACGGGCTGGGTGACAATGCAGTCGGAATAGTTCCTCTTGTGCCACTTCTGCAGCTTTGAAGGAAATTGTTACTGAAATAAATAATTCAGAGTCTGTGGGGTGTGGCTCCGTGATAGAGCTGCTGCCTAGAACCGCCCAGCGAGGAGCTATGGGTGTGGCTCAGTGGAAGTTGGGGTAGTTGCCCCTTTTTCCTGCTCAGCTTGGCACCACCTCTGAGAGGTCCTCACTACCCTTTTGTTCTCCCTGTCCTGTATCTGCGATCTCTAGGCACGGACCCGGAAGAGACCATACTGCATGCCTTCAAAGTGTTTGACACGGAAGGAAAAGGCTTTGTCAAGGCTGACTTGTAAGTTCTCAGCTGAGGCACGCCAGAGTGGATGTCAGGCCTGCCTCTTTCCCCCTCAGCACTCCCCTGAGCAGGGTTAACATCCATCCAGTGGCTAGAGGCCACAGCCAGGCCAGCACAGCTCCCTCCCTCCCAGGCCTTGGTGCCCCCCTCTCTCTGTGTGTGAGTGGATGGGCAGTGTGGCATGGGCCGAGGAGTGCTTCTGAGTGTTGGGGATGGAGAAGGGTGGGGGGCCTTGAAGGATGCGTACAGGTTGTCCAGTGTAGGGCAGGAATGGCATTTCAGATGTGAGAACAGAGCGTGATTCCCGGCTTAGTGTGCTTGGACTACTAAACTGGCCTGGGGGCGGGGGGAGAGGAGTAGCCTGGAGCCTGGAAGAAGCAGAGTGGGGTCTATGGCCCGTGGGTATGGGGGTGGAGTGGGAAGGACTGGCCAGCAAAGATCCGGAAGCCAGGGCCAGTAGAACACCGAGCTCGAGGAGAGGACAGTGCCAGATGGGGACATCAGTGCCCAGCTCAGCTTGGGATGCCTAAGTAAAAAGTGTCCATGGGAAGCTGTTCTGCAGGCCATCGGGCTGCCATCACAGAGATGGGTTCTGCTGTGGTGGCCTGTGCCATATGCACACAGGAGGCACAAAGAGCCAAGGTCAGGCTCCCTGGAAACTGGGTTAACCTCCAAGCTGTCCCTTCCAAACCTGGCTGGTGAGATGGCCCCTCCTTAGCCAGGATAGATGGGTACCCAGTGACAGCCATTCTTTAGGAGTTCAGGTGTTGATGGGTCTGGCCGTCCACAGGAGCTTCCCCCAGCAGGGTGGAGGAGAGGGCGGATAAAGTCTGGTGGAGACACATGTGCATGTCCCTTCTTATATACTGTCTGCTGAGGCTCTGAGTCAGGCTTCCTGGAGTGCAGAAGGACTACCAAGGGCACATCAAACCAAAACCCTATCTTTGAGATCTGTGGCTCATTCTTGACTCTAGAGGAGCCAGGAAAAACCCTTGGCATGACTGGGACTCCCAGGAATATGAAGATAGCACTGAGGTGGGCGAGAGGAAGGGGCACTCATTCTGGCAATGGAAGGGACAGTCCTGGTCTGTGGGGACATAGAACACAGGGCTGCT
This sequence comes from Microtus oregoni, assembly GCF_018167655.1. Taxonomy (NCBI): domain Eukaryota; kingdom Metazoa; phylum Chordata; class Mammalia; order Rodentia; family Cricetidae; genus Microtus; species Microtus oregoni. The sequence goes on along the minus strand of NW_024543062.1, from coordinate 7,253,186 downwards.
GGCCAGACAGGCCACAGAAGTGGATCTGGTTGAAACAGAGTCTCTGCAGAGTCCATAGCTTTGGCAACCTGGAAACTGTGACTGTCCCATAGTAACAAACAATGGAAAATGTGTGTTGCTCCCTAACCAGGCAGGCCTGCCACCGCCGGCGCCGGAGCATGTCCTGAGAGCAGAGGCTCTGCTGAGCTCTCTGATCCCATGCTTGCCCACAGAGCCTCCTGAAGCTTGCAGGCCCCTTCCCAGTTCTCATGCAGAACTGAGTGCTGGCCCCACCTCCAGTAATTTCCCCCCTGGATCCCAAGGAGACAGCCCCAACCCTGACACATCCTCCCTCTGGGATGGCAGGCAGATTAGAAGCCCTCCCAAGCTTCGGTTTTCCCTAGATAAAGGGGATTCTTGCACTAGTAGCCGAGGAATCAAGTTCTAAAGAGACCCATGGGAAGACTGGGCTGCAACTTCCCGTGATGCTCTTGTACAGTGTGACGTAGTCTGGGAAATGCTGGTCGGCTGACAGCCAAAACAAGTTGGAAGAGGCACCAAGGAGAAGCCAAGGTGGGGCCAGGCTGGTCGTCCCAGCTACTCTGAGGTAGGAGAGGCAGGGCCAGACAGAGTCACAGAATGAGTTCAAGACCAGCCTGGGAAACTTAGTGAGTCGTCTCAAAACAGAAAGTAAAGAGAAACCAGGTGGTGGTAGTGCAAGCCTTTAATCCCAGCACTCGGGAGGCAGAGATAGGCAGATCTCAGAGTTTGAAGCCAGCCTTGTCTACAGAGTGAGTTCTAGTACGTCCAGGGCTACACAGAGAAATCCTTTATTGAAACTAACAGCAAAAACAACAACAGAAAGCAAAGAAAGAAAAAGAAAGAAGAGAAAAGAAGAAAGACAAAGTAAAGAAGACTAGGGACATAATTTGAGGGTAGAGTATCTACCTTGAGTGATTCAGTGAGGGGCTGGAATGTGGTTCAGTGGTAGAGTACCTGCCTAGAATCCCCCAGTAAGGGGCAGTAGAGCATTCCCCTAACATGGCCCAGGTCCTGGGTTCCATCCCTTGATAAAAGACAAAGGAGTCTGCGCCCACCCCCCCAGCAGTCTAGGTTGATGGTTAGCAAACCCTGGGCATTTCAGTGGCCTTCAGGTCATGTTGGAGTCTCAAAATGATTTCATTCTGTCCCCCATGGTTGCTAGAAGAGTACAGGTTGCCAGAGAAGCAGTTAGGACTTAAAGAGTTGCTTTGGGGCTTGGAGAATCAGCCCTAGGCTGGGGTCCCCCAGGCCAGAGCTCCCCTAGGAACCTTGTGGCCACGTGGCCACCGGGCAGCTCTTCCACAAGACCTGATGGCTTCTCTCCACCACCAGCATTAAGGAAAAGCTCATGACCCAGGCTGACCGCTTCAGTGAGGAGGAGGTATGTGTGGGCTTTGAGGGGATTCCTATAGATTTCCTGCTCTGATTCCTCTTTCTTCCACCTCCCCCATCTAACCTGACCCTCTGCTCCCTCTCCCAGGTCAAGCAGATGTTTGCAGCTTTCCCACCCGATGTCTGTGGCAACTTAGACTACAGGAATCTGTGCTATGTCATCACACACGGCGAGGAGAAGGACTAGAAGAAGCCCCTCCTCCATACCTGGAGTCAGCCAAGATTGGCTGGGTGGGGGGACCAGCACATGGCTCCCGTTGCTAGTGTGTGAAGGGAAAACAGTCTCCATCACCCCCAGAACCCAGGGCTGAAGTGGGAATAAATATCACAGAGACATCCATCTGGGTGATGTTTGCGTGGTTAGTGCTCTGGTCGGGAAGACAATGAAACATTCCCCTCCTTGCTAGTTTTTCCAAAACGTTTGGGCCTCTATTTCTGCTCAGCTGTTCCTGATGAGCTGGGTTTAGAAGTAATGGATGGTCTTAATGCCCCCATCTGGCCCATAGGGCATTGTCTTCATTGATGAGGGTTTTATTGAGCACCTAGCGTCTGTGAGGCGCCTGCATGAGACAGGGTTGCTCATGTGCAACCTGAGGGTCATGAGGACCACGGGGAGAAAGATCCTCAGATGGACCAAAGCTGGGACACGAGTGGGGAGGAAGGTGGGACAGAAAGGGAGACACTAGGGAGAAGCAGGGGGGCACAGGCAAAGTTGGAGAGGAGGGGAGATCCACGCAGGAACATTTAAAGGGTAGGCGGAGAACTCTTCATCCTCACACATGGCATTGAAGACGGACTAGCCCGGGCTAAAGGGGACTTCGTTGTGATTAGAAATGCCTGCCCACCAAAGACACCACCAAGAATGCAAAAAGGCCAGGAGATTCTGGGGCATTTAGATTTTGACAAAGGTCTCTTATCTTTCCCATCCCCACCGTGTGTGTGTGTGTGTGTGTGTGTGTGTGTGTGTGTGTGTATCTGTATGTTATTTTTAACCCTGCTGCATAGTAACAATGAAAAACATCATAGTTATTTTAAAAAAAATTTAATTTAGTGTATGTATGTATGTATGTATGTATATATGTATGTATGTATACATACATGTAGAAGTCAGAGGACACATGGGGCATTGGCACTCTCCTTCCACCATCTGGGTCCTGGTACTCAAACTGAGGTCTCAAACTTGGCAGCAAGTGCCTTCACATGCTAAGCCATCTCCTTGGCTCCCTACTTTTTTTGCCCCTGTAACAAGACAGCTGAAAAACCAACTTCCGGGGGGAAGGATTTATGTTGACACACACATTCAGAGTGTTCGGCCCAAGGTGACTGCAAGTTTGAGGCTGACCAGGCCTATGGGATCCTGTCTCCAATAAACAAAACAATAGGAGAGGGAGAGAGAGAGAGAGAGAGAGAGAGAGAGAGAGAGAGAGAGAGAGAGAGAGAAGGAGGGAGACAAGGAAGAAAGAGAGAGGAGGGAGGAAGAAAGGGACTGATGGACAGTCAGACAGACAGACTTAGGAAGTATGCAGCCGTTGACCTTCTTACCCCTCAGGGTAGGGGATGAGGGGGGTTCCCCCATCAGCCTGCATCTCCTGGCCTGGGTACCAGTGGACTGTCCACTAGAGGAGGCCAAGGCTTCTAGAAGAGTCCTTGCTTTCTAAGACTGGCTTTCCTGGAAATCGTGAGCTGAGCGCTGTCAACGCCACTGAAGACTTGTCAGACCCGTTTGTCCCATAGAAGGAAACAGGGCCAGGGCTACAGGGAGTGGGTGCCTCATGTAACTTCTGACTCCCCTTCCTTGAGATTCCGGTTCCCTGACAGCAGGGCCTGCCATCCTGCAGGGGCCCTGGCTCATTAGGGATGCTGGGCAGCCAGTGTAGAGGTCGAAGGGATGCCACAGGTTGAAGAGGAGGTGCATATGGGGAGGGCACTCACCTTTCTCCTTCCTCTTCTTCATCTGTTTACAGTACAGAGTGCAGTGGTCATCAATAACACCTATTGAACTGTGTGAGCTCTTGAGGAACTTAGTAAGATCCTCTCAATGCGGACACTAAATCATATTTGAAGCTCAGTGGGAGAGCACCTGCCTAGAATCCCCAGTGAGGGGCTGGGGTGTGGCTCAGTGGCAGAGCACCTGCCTAGAATCCCCCAGTGAGAGGCTGGGGTGTGGCTCAGTGGTAGAGCACCTGCCTAGAATCCCCCAGTGAGAGGATGGGGTGTGGCTCAGTGGTAGAGCCCCTGCCTAGAATCCCCCAGTGAGGGGCTGGGGTGTGGCTCAGTGGTAGAGCCCCTGCCTAGAATCCCCCAGTGAGGGGCTGGGGATCTGGCTCAGTGGTAGAGCCCCTGCCTAGAATCCCCCAGTGAGGGGCTGGGGATCTGGCTCAGTGGTAGAGCCACTTACCTTCCTGGTAAGCTTGAAACCCTGGGTTCAGTCATCAATTCTGCAAAACAACAGCACAAACAGTTTAAGAACTTGCTGGACTCCTACTTTTTCTGATACTTCCTCTGGACACCGGGTCTTTGCTCGCGGCGACTCCTCTGTTTGGAACTCTCTCTCTGTTACTCCAACCTGGCTATGGCCTCAGTGCAGTGACAGGGGCTTAAATCCCAGACCCAAGTCCCTTTCAGAATACCTGATACTCAAGCATACGTATTATTACTTGTGTGTGTGTTCACGCCCTCACACCTGTTTGCCTGCTCCTGTGGAGTTCAGAGGACAGCTTATGTGGGTTGTTTTCCTCCTCTGGGACAGAACTTAAGTTGTCAGGCTCATGAACAGCATTTTTCCCCACTGAGCATAGTTGGCCCGCCAGGTATTCTTGCTGGGAATTGTAGGTCCAAAAGAGTGGGATTTGGCTGGGGTTTTGCTCACCACAATGTCCCTAGACCCCTGCAGTAGACCTGGTATACAGTGGAGTCAAAGTTCACCAACTCACGGGGCAGTGGTGGCACACGCCTTTAATCCCAGCACTCTGGAGGCAGAGGCAGGCGGATTTCTGTGAGTTCGAGACCAGCCTGGTCTACAAGAGCTAGTTCTAGGACAGACTCCAAAGCTACAGAGAAACCCTGTCTCAAGAAACAAAAACAGCAACAACAAAAAAAGTCCGCCCAGCTCTAAGATCCCCAGAGAATCAGCATGAAGCCCCAAGTCCGATGGAGACCACTCTATGTGGCCAGACCTGGTACTGTATTTTATTTCAGGACTGGACCCTCCCTAGGCCTCCACCAAGCCTACCTGACTAGTCTAGTCTTCAGTCTCCCCATAAGAAGATTGGACTCAGGTGTCCCTTGGCATCTTAGGGACAATCAGAGACCATTTTTCCAGTTTCCAGTTTTCTTATAAACTGGACAAACTGGATCTCCTAGAATGCTTGGTAAACACTGACCAGACCAGGTAGGTGATGGGCTACAAGCCCAGGCAGGTCTTCGGGTCCCCAGAGAGCTGGAGCAGGGAGCTGGCCCTGCCTGGGCTCTCAGCCGGCTCCCCCAAGCAGCTGTATCTCATTGAGGGTAATTAGCCCAGCCAGACGCTTGGCTCTTGGCCTCTCATTTTCCACTCAGGATCCATCTGCCGGGTGGGGGGGGGCTTCGGACAGTGACCCCCACCTATAAATCAAGAGGGGGTCGCTGTTAAGAGAATGGGGACATTCTTTCCACCCGTGTGGCTGGCTAAATTGCCTCCAAGAGCAGATTCTATCCTGGAACCCACTCAAGAATGGTCAAGGCCTTTGAAGGCCCTTCCAGGATGAACCCCAGGGGTTTGAAGCTGGCTGAGCAGGCGGGAATCTCTCTGGGGGCCTTTGCTGACCACAGGAGGGTGGGGCCTCTAAGGATAGTGGGATGATATCCAGGATGGACCCCAGGGGTTTGAAACTGGCTGAGCAAGCGGGAGTCTCTCTGGGGCCTTTGCTGACTATAGAAGGTTGGGGCCTAAGGACAGAGGGATAACACGGTAGAAGAGGGACAGACCTTGCTTGACATGAGACACCTCCATTATGGGGTCACCATAGCAACTTTGGAGGAGACTACATCTCTATATTTTTGATGGTACAGGAGATGGAATCGGGAGTCCCTAAGTACTAGGCTCTATCATAGCTCTAAGTAAGTGCTCTGTCATTGAGCCACACCCCAGCCCCTCACTGGGGGATTCTAGGCAGGGGCTCTACCACTGAGCCACACCCCAGCCCCTCACTGGGGGATTCTAGGCAGGGGCTCTACCACTGAGCCACACCCCAGCCCCTCACTGGGGGATTCTAGGCAGGGCCCTACCACTGAGCCACACTCAGTCCCTCACTGGGGGATTCTAGGCCAGTGGTCTATCAGGGAGCCATGCCCAGCATTGGCTGGGGCACACAGGCTTTCTACCACTACCCCCACCCCGCCTCTTTGCTGTGCCTGGGCTGCATGATGAAGACCTATTTCAAAATAAACAAGTTTAAAAGCTAAGTAAACGTAGGGCTAGGAGCTCATCTCAGCGGAAGGACATCGAGGACCCTGGCTTTGCTCACCATCACTTCAAAAAAGGAAATAAATTAAAACAAAGCAAATGTATATCCACAGGTTGATGTTAGTAAAAAGACGGGTATATTTTTAGTGATAATCAAAAATCATGGAAGTGGAATGAGAATCATTGAGGTTTTTGTCAGTGAGTTCCGGAGAAGAGGTCCTAGAGAGACTGTGTTAAGGGAGACTGCTTTAGAATTTTCTGGAATACTGATCCCAGAACTGTCATACTCTTTCCACTGAATCAGCTTTTTAGTCTTGACCCTGAATTTTATTTCTCTTTTCTTTTTTTTTTAAAGATTTGTTTCTACTTTTGTTATGTATATGCATGTGTGTGTGCTCTTGTGTGTGCGTGTGTGCATGGGTGTGCATGTGTGTGTGTGTGTGTGCGCGCGCACACATGCAGGTGCACATGAGGATGCTGCCTGTTACGGGTGCTGAGAACTGAACTTGGGTCCTATGGAAGTGAAGTACATACACTTAGCCGCCAAGTCGTCTTTCCAGCTCATTGATCCCAGTTTCTTTCAGCAGTGAAGTTGATCCTGAACCCCGCAGGGGCAGGTCGGAGCTGGGAAGTGTGGCTGCTTACAGGCAGACAGAAAGAGGAACTCCAGCTTATCTGGAGCTTGTGGTCTGGCGCCATCATAAAGCCAGAGTTAATCTTCCTGGAAGCTAAACTTCTTGGTGACTTAAGTACCTGCTCAGGGCCACCGAGAGGGACATTCTGCACTCGACACCTGGCTGTTTCTTGAAGTTTTCTGAGGCCACGCTCACCAACAGCACCAGCACCCCACAGCCTTTCCTGGCTTGCTGTAGCTCTGCCTCCCTCATGTTGACCCCGTGCTGGCTGGGGAATGAAGAAGGGGCAGGGTCCAGCGGCCTGTCCGTGGTGTTGCAGGCTCATGCAAACCCTTGTCTTTATATCCTTGACTTGTCTAGACCGATCCTGGTTAAGTTGTCTCAGAAGGCAAGGCTGTATTGATGGTTGGGTAGGGAAACAGCCCTCGGACAGTTCTGACACTCCTTAAATAGTAAGATAAAGGCCCTTAGCACCTTTCCACGATCCAGCTACTATCATGGAGTCCACAGCAGGCAGGGACAGAAAGACACACACAGTGGCTCAGGACCAAGGCTCAGAAGCCAACTCAAGACCCAGCTGCCGGCCTCCCTCATTCTTACCCAAGACCTGCTATCCGGGTGTTGGGTGCTAATGTCTGTGTTTGGAGAGGGTGGGGCATTGGGACCCAGACTTCTTGGTGCCATGGGGACACTGGATAGGAGTGGCGGTGGGCGGTGGGTTCAGGGGTGGGAGGAACAGGCCATGTGGAGCTACCGTAATCCAGAATTTAGCTTCAAAGGCCGTGCCTTCAGTTTCATTGGAATGTCCACCCACAAGGGTGGAGGCAGGGTAAGTCTGGCTCCCATCAAACTTCAGAGAGTTTCTGTGTCTTGTTTGGCTGGAACTGAGGAGACTGTGTGGCATGGGGGGCCAGATCAGGGATCTCAGTGGGGGCATGTCGGGTCAGGAAGCTCCCGTTCTGCATTCTTAGGCTGTGTCACCTCCAGGTCACTGACAACCTCTCTGGGTCCTCATATCGCACTCAGAGAGATAGGACGGATGCCCACCCCCAAGCCCCCATGCAGCACTGTTCTGCAGAGCCTGGTGCCTGGGTTGGGGACTCCTGTCTGCCGGGTGTGTATGGAACGCGCACAGACCGCGTTTGTGGCTCCACAGTGCCATCTACTGGACACGGAGCCACTTTGCTTGGCTGCTGTTTCTTCCTGACTTCAAGATGGCGCAGTTTTAAAAGCGTGTAATTTTGAGGGCAACAAGTATGAATGCGAGTTGCAGCTGCCTCAGTTACCTCTGAATCACAGCTTTAAGTTTCCTGTAAAAATGAAAAATAGCTTGTGTGCTGGTTTCAGTCTGTAAAGCTTGCCTTGCAAGGACGAGTCCCATCTCTAAAACTTATCAAAAAGCCAGGTTCTGAGGCCTGTGCTTAAAGCAGAGACAGGTTAAATCTTGGGTCTTAATGACCAGACAGCGTAACCTGATTGGCAAGCTCCAGATCAACGAGAGACTCTGTCTCAAACAAGCAAACAAAACAAATAAAAGTGACCATGTTCTTGAGGAAGACCTAAGATTTTCTTCTGGCCTCTATGTTCGTTCATGCACACTCACAGACATGAACCTTCACATGAACATGCACCAAAATGCAATAAAAATAGTTTGCAGCCGGGTGGTGGTGGTGCACGCCTTTAGTCCCAGCTCTCTGGAGGCAGAGGCAGGTGGATTTCTGAGTCTAAGGCCAGCCTGATTTACAGAGTGAGTTCCAGGACAGCCAGAACTACACAGAGAAACCCTGTCTCAAAAAACAAAACAAAATAATAACAAAAAAGTAGCTTGCAAGCTTATAACACGATCCTTAAGCTCTGCCGTGTGCACACAGGACCCTATTACATCCTTGATGATCTCCAACTTCAGGGAAGAACACTGCAGAACATTTGTAGATACCCAGGGGATGAGCATAGACAGCTCTACACATGGACAGAAGGCACCGGGCTGCCAGAGCCTGCTGGATGCACACTTCCCCCTCAAATTCATCTGCTTTCTGTGTCTTCTCTGGGGTGTCCAAGGACCAGTGCACACGTCCTGATCTAGCCTCCGGCTCGGGAGCCAAGGCTGCTTCCCACTACAGTGGATACCCATCTTAGTTTCATTTCTGTTGCAGTGGTAACACATTCCGACAAAAGCTACTTAGAGGAGAAAGGGTTTATTTCAGTTCTCGGTTCCCGGTTACCGTTCATCGCTACGGGGGAGTCACAGGGGCAGGAGCACTAGAGACAGCTGATCTCATCACATACACAGTCAGGAGCAGAGAGAGAGAGACGCATGCTCACGCGCTGTGCTCAGTCGGCTTTCTCTGTTATCACACAGTCCAGAACCCAAACCAGGGAAAGGTGCCGCCCACAGTGACGTCCCACGTCGACTAACAGTCAAGACTCTCCCCGACCAAACAGACACTCCCACAGAACAGACACGCCCACAGGCCAACCTGAGGAGGCGATCCCCTACTGAGCCGCTTTTCCCAGGTGACTCTAGTTGCGCCAAGTTGAGCACTAAAACTAACCTGAACAGTGGGCGAGGGAGGAACCACTTGGACCCAGATCTGTCCCCAGTGTAGCTCAGGGTCCTGAACAACTCCTCTCTCTGCAATTGCTGGCTTCCTGGGTGGCAGTTTAATTCGCAGAGTCCTTTTGGTCACTTCTTCGGTCTAAGCCCCGTCCTGCTACTTCTCAGCTGCCTAGACAGTGCCGCTGCGGGCAGGCCGTGAACGAGAAGGTAGAGGATGCGCAGTGGGACCCAGAATCCCAGGAGAATCCTCATCCTCACCCCACCCCAAGCACTGTGGGCCTCTGCCCCCTAGGGTCCAGGTTGATTCAGCTGGGTGGTGCCCTGCCCCTTCTGGAAGTGTCTCCTGCCCCCACCCCAGCTCCTAATCTCCTTCCTGCTTAGCCTTGAAAGGCTCCGGGGACACGATATCTTTTGAGGACCCACTTTTAGTGACCTACTTCCTCCGGCAAAGCCCTGCCACCTAGAGTCTCCCCGCCCCCATTAGTGCTGCCATTTGGGGATGAAACACTTGAGCCTGTGGGTGGTATTCCCTATTTAAACTCTAAGACTTGGCTGAGATACCCTGCTGCACGCGAGGCTGAGGCCGTAGGTCTTCAGCTTGTGGTCCTTCTCCCTGGGTGCTGTCCATCCATGTTCTTGCTGAACAGGGACTCTGGTCACAGCAGGAAAGGTGTAGCAATGTAGAGCAGTTGATGTTAGAGTGGGCAGGAAGCGAGAAGACAGAAAATAGACAGTGGTGGACAGGAAGCAGCTAAGCGCTGTCCCTGAGTGACACACGTTCAGAAAGCATCGGCTGCATCTATCAATATTGCATGGCGTGGCGCTTGATATGCAGAGTCCCGAGAGCATAGACGAGATAGAAGCGCTCATAGCTGGAGAGAAGGAAGTCAACCTACGAACTGGTTAACCAGGCAGCCAGCCTGCCATTGCTGCTGTTATTCAAGAGGCTGAGCAGGAGGCGGGATCCAGGGCTGGCCAGTCATGTGTCTAGTGTTGGGCATCTTCCTCAAAGCCTCAGGGATGCGTATTGGTCATGACAGCTTTGACTCATCTCTGGGAACAAATAGGAGGTTTATCCTCCAGTCTGCAGAGGTGACAACAGCGGTCACTGATAGACGTGGTGAGATGTTGGCCACGACGTGTCCTGTGAGCCTGGAAACGTTAGAAGTTGCTAGCTGGTTCCTCAGGGGTGGCGCTCAGGAGCATCTCAAGAGGGTAGAGGGAACTGGCTGCTTAGCTACCTGGGTTCTGTGGTGTGTGTGTGTGTGTGTGTGTGTGTGTGTGTGTATTATATGTTCTTGTGGGGAGTGTGTGATTGTGTGTGCGAGTGTGCCTGCACGTGTGTACATATGAGAGTGGAGGCCGGAGGTCAGCCTTGGGTATCATTTCCCGTGCTCTGCCCGTCTTGTTTGAGACGGTGTCTCGCACTGGGACCTGGGGCTCTTTGATTAGGCTAGGTTGGGTAGCCAGTGGGCCACAGGGATCTCCCTGTCTGCACACCCCAGTACTAGGATTATAAGCACACAAGTCCATGCCCCGTTGTCTTATTTTTTTAATGTCAGTTCTAGGAATTGAACCGACGTCCTCATGCTTATAAAGCAAGAGCTTTACCAACCGAGCCATCTCCCCAGCTCCCTGTGTGCCCTCTCTTATGGGTCAGTAGGGGCTCCTGGGATGACCAGTGAGCTCACAGAAAAGACAGGCCTCTAACAGGTTCTGGGTTAAGGAGTTTTGCTAGATTCCCACTGCCTTCATTAGGTCTCAAGGTGCTGGCAGTCATCAAGAAACAAAGCCCAAATACATGCTAGGCTAGAAACAAAGTCCTTTAGCTCTCATCTGGGCCCAGTCTGGGTGGTATGGATCTAATGTCACCAGTGAGGAATTTTCTGTTGTTGTTGTTATATTATTTTCACATTTATTGCTTGTCCATCTTATCTGTGTTTGTGTATCTGTGCTCACTCTCACGTCATGGTACGTCTGTGGAGGTCAGAGGGTGAGCTGGTTCTCTCCTCCCACCATGTGTGTTCCCAGGGATCAAAATCAGATCATCCGGCTTGGCGGCAAGCACCTTTACCTGTTAAGCCATTTTGCCAGGCCCTCACCAGTGAGTTTGCCAGAGCTGACTGCCTGTCTTTTTTGCACCCCTAAAGGGTCATGTTGGTTATACCCACACCACCTGTCTCTGCACTCTTTGTCCACAGCCCAAAGTGCCAGCCAATTCCAGGAGGCTCCGGGGCCTGTAATTGTGTCCTCAATACTAGGTCATCAAAGACCTCAAGGGGCCAATTTTCTGGTTTCCATGACATCATGTACCTGAAAGTGGCCCACCCCAGCCATGTGCCATGAATGGGCCTCTTGTTCTCAGAAGCCACCGTCATCGGTGCTGGGTTCCTGGGAGGTGACTGTTTGCCTCACTCACCCAGTCAGATCCCAGGGGCCAGGTGGGGCTGGGAGTGACTCAAGGTTGGCTCCAAACACGTTCATCAGCTGTAGGGCCTTGGTTTCTCTGCCGTTAGTCTTAGCCGGCGGGTATGGGGGAGTAGCACTGCAAAGATCCAAGTTGGGTCTCAACATCTCCCCTGGGCACTTGGGGGTCTTACAGGGCCAGTGTAAGATGAATAAGGAATTGGTGGTAGAGAGCGAGGCAGGCAGGCAAGCAGAGCACATGCTACAGAGGTGGAGAGACAGGAGATGTGGAAGTGGGGAGGAAGCAGGGTGCGTGGACTCTGTGCTGGCCTGGGAGGGTAGTCTTTGTCAAGCTGGGGCAGAGACTCACTGTGTAGCCCAGGCTGACCTCAAACTCAAATTCCTGCTGCCTGAGCCCTTCTCAGTCCTGGGATTGCAGGCCTGTGTCATCACAACTGGTTTGTTTCTGGCCGTTCTAAAAGATGAAAAACATCCATGGTGACTTGTACAAAAACCCAACAAGATGGCAATTGTTTGAAAAAAAATCCCATGACTAATATCTTCTTAAGTAAATGAACACTTAAGAAAATCTGGGCTAGGGGTGTGGTTCAGTTGGTAGAATACTTACCTAGGATACAGGAATCCCTGGGTTCCATCCCCATCACCCCATAAACCTGGCATAGTGGCTCTTGCCTGTAATCTCAGCACTGAGAAGGTGGAGGTAGGAGAATCAGGAATTCAGAGACATCCTTAGCTCCACAATGAGTCTAAAGCCAGCTCAGTACACAGGAAACCCCATCTCTCTATCTCTATTAGGGCTGAAAAGATGGACCGAGTGGTTAAGCAGGCTTGCTGCTCTTGCAGAAGACTGGAGTTCGATTCCCAGCGGCCACATGAGATGGCTCACGACCACCTGTAACTCTAGCTCCAGGTGGAGGATTCTAAACTCCCTCTTCTGGCCTCCACGGGTGTCTAAACACATGTGGTGTATGTTCTCACGAACAGGCGCACACATGCACCCCCCCCACACATCATCATCATCATCAAAATAAGTAAATGTTTTTGTTTGTTGTTGTTTTGAGAGAGGGTCTCACTGTGTAGCCCTGGCTGTCCTGGAAGTCATTACAGAGGTCAGGCTGGTCTTGAACTCACAGAGATCTGCTGCTCCCTAGTGCTGGGATTAAACGTGTGTACTACATTTTTTTTTCTTTTTGTCTTTTTTGTTTTTTAGAGACAGGTTTTGCTGTAGCTTTGGAGCCTGTCCCGGAACTCGTTGTGTAGACTAGGCTGGCCTTGAACTCACAGAGATCCGCCTGCCTCTGCCTCCCGATGCTGAGATTAAAGGTGTGCGCCACTACCGCCCGGCCACATTTTGTTTCTTAAAGTGTTGAAGATTCCTAACTCAGGCCCTGCACAGGTTTCTGAGCAGACTCAGGAGCCAAAATCCTGGGTCCAAATACACAAGCTGAGCAACAGAACTTCTCTGCACTTTGGGATTTTCTTTGTGGAGCAAGCAGCTTCCTCTCTGAGCTTTGGCAGAGACAATCAGAACATGATGACTGTCACTGACACATCAGAATGTTTGGCCGGGTCTTTGGAGCAGGGTGGATGGGGACTTGACATTCTGGGCCCGCTCATCCTCTTGTCTATGAAGTGGACCCAGGTCTCCTGAGGATTCACTAGGCTAAGGTGTCCAGTGGCAGAAGCACCATCTTTGTCCCATCACTAGGTCCCCAGACAGCCCAGGGCACGACAGAGCAATGTTTAACATATGTTAAATGAATGATTAAAGGCATCCTTCAGTTCCTGGAGCTCTCCAAAAATACAAACAAAGGACAAATTGGAGAGATGGCCTAGGGTGATGGTTCAGTGAGTGCTTTTGAAGGCATGAGAACCTGTGTTCCATCCCCAGAAACCATGTAAAAAGAACGAGTCTGGTGACACAGCCTTGGGAGGCAGAGGCCGGAGAAAGATCCCTGGTGCTCTCTGCCCAGCCAGCCTGGCTAAATGGTGAGCTCCAGGTTCAGTGACTCTGTCCCAGAAAAACAAAAAGTCAGCAGCCTCTGAGGAGCAATGCCAAAGCTTGCCCTGTGGCCTTCAAACTTATGGAAACTCATGTGTGCCTGTGCATGTGTGCAATCACTCCCTGCACATACAAAGGAAGATAGCATGTACGCTGAGAGTGTCCATCTGCATCTTAGGATGCTGAGAATGTCCATCTGCATCTTAGGAAGCTGAGTATGTCCATCTGCATCTTAGGAAGCTGAGTATGTCCATCTGCATCTTAGGAAGCTGAGGATGTCCATCTGCATCTTAGGATGCTGAGGATGTCCATCTGCATCTTAGGAAGTGAATCAGTTATTTTTGCACCGCTATGACCACAATGTAACAGAGACAACCAAGAAAAAAGAAAAAAGATTTGCCTTGGCTCGCAGCTTCAGAGGGTTGCAGTCCATCCTGGCTGGCAAGGCAAAGCAGAACAGCCCTCAGGCTCACCCAACCTGTTGCTACTGAAGCCTGACATTGCCATCTACAAAGTTCACACAAAAAATATCGCAGGCTAGAGAGATGGTGCAGCAGTTAAAACGAGCTTGCGACTCTTGCTGAGGATCTGGGTTCGGTTCCCAGCACCCACGTCAGGCAGCCCTTATCTACCTGTAGCTCCCGCTCCAGCGGGTCCTACGACCTCTTCTGGCCTCTACAGGCACCTGTATTCTTATGTGCACGTTGCCTACAACACACACACACATACGCACGCACATGCACACACACACACAACTAAACCACAATGTAGAGGTTGGTGAAAGTTACACGTGTGGAAGGCACAGGCTAAGGACAGGAATGAGGATGAGGCCAAAAGTTCATGCCCACAAGGCTGCCTTTTTCTCTCTTGCCTTGCTTTCTCCCTCAGGACCCCTGCTATGCACTTGTTTCTCCATGCTGGGCTGACATGTGCGGGTCCTTACAGGCAGAAAGCAGAGGAGCAGTGAGGGTATCCTGGCTGGGGAAGGGGAGACTTGGGGCAGAATTTTCCTTAAAAGTTTTTGTAGGGATATTCAAGTCTCAGTTGAGTCCAAGCTGTGCAGGGATGAACCTCACAATTAGAAAGACCCCAAGCCTCCTGTCACTGGGGGCGTGCAGCAGAAAGAGCCTTATCCACTCAATCATTCATTCATTCATTCATTCATTTTTTAATAGAAATTTGATTTTAGGCCCCTCATGTCAAAGTTGTAAGCGTATCATGAGGCAGAGATTGACATCCTGGCTTTGGGTCAGAGCACAGTAGTTTCCTGGTTATACTCTTGAGGGAAGTGAGTGTGTGTGTGTGTGTGTGTGTGTGTGTGTGTGTGTGTGTGTTTGTGACTGGATCTCATGTAGCCCAGGATGGCCTCACACTCCACATGTAGCCAAGGACAGTCTTGAACTTCTGATGCTACTGCCTTTACCTCTTAAGTGCTAGGGTTAAAGGTGTTGCCACTATGCCCAGCAATCCGTCTTGTCTGTTGATTCCTGTCTCCACCCCTCCACACCCAGACAAATACACCCTCTGTATTTGTTATTTTTGCATTGCTGTGACTGAATGCCTGAGAGAAGCAACTTGTAGGATGGAGTTAATTTGGATCATGGTTTCAGAGATGTCCGTGGTCATTTGGCTCCTCTTGGGCAGAGCATCATGGTGGCTGGAGTGTGTGGAGAGAAGCTGTTCACTTCATGGTGGGTAGGAAGCAGAGAGAGACAGGAAGAGGGGAAGTTCACAGTGCCCCCTAAGACCCGCCCCCAGTGGCCTACTTCCTCCAGCTAGATCCTAAAGTTTTAGAACAAAGAAGGAGGAGGAGGAGGAGGAAAAGAAAGAGGAGGAGGAGGAAAAGGAAGAGGAGGAGGAGGAGGAGGAGGAGGAGGAGGTACCCAGCTGGGAACCAAGTTCTGAACACATGACTGTGAATTGCATAAGCCTTTTGGAAGGGGATTTCATGTCCAATCACAATACTCTCCTAGTTGGGTCATTTGATGGGCGAGTAGATGGATAAATCAGTGGATAAATTTGTGGACAGATGGATGGACAGATAATGAATAGGTGGGTGGATATATGGATTGTTGGGTAGGGGTGTAAGTGTGTATGTGTGAATGAATACATAATGGATGGGTGAGTAGGTGGGTGGATGGATGGATGGATGGATGGATGGATGAGTGGATAAATAATTGGATTAATGGATGGGTACAAAATGGATGTGAGAGGCTGAGTAGATAAACGGAATGGATGATTGGATGGCTGGATGGCTGAATGGAGGGGTTGGATGAACAGATTTGAATGATGAGTGGGTAAATGGATGGAGGACGAATCAGTGAAGCGGCCGGAGGAGCAGCATGGGTAGCGGGGCATGAACTTTTGACACAATTGCCAAGCACCCTCACCTCCTTTATTGTGGCTATCCTCACAGTGGACTTCACAGTGCGGCTAGACTCACTAGTCCCACGCTACAGAACCGAAAACGGAGGACCAGCAAGATAAAGGGCCGTGCTGCTCACACAGGGAGCAACTGGAGCATCAGTCCTTGTTCCTGATGGTGTGTGTGTGCGTCTGTGTGCATGTGTATGTATGTGTGTGTGTGTGCCATAGCACACATGTGGAGGTCAGAAGGCACCTTGAGGGAGCCAGTTCTCACATCCACTGTGGAGATCTGAGGATTGAACTTGGATCATCAGGCGTGGCTGCAAGCACCTGCCATCTTGCTTCCTCACCCTGGTTTCTGAGAGTCCTTTGAGACCCGAAGCTTACTGACTGGGCTAGACGCCGGCTAGTTAACTTCCTGGGAATCCTCCTGTACTGGGTCATAGAGGAATATGCTCGAGTTTTCAGTTCTGGGAATCTGACTAAGGTTCTCTCGCCCTTGGGTGGCACTCACTCTGCACACGGCGCTATCTCCCCAGCCCTTCTGGTATCTTTTCTAGTTAGTCTATGATTCTGTCTTATTTATCATAGTCATCGGGTGTCCCAAACACCCCTTCTGGGCGACCTGGTGCTGGGCGAACTGGAGATGTGACCCATTCCCCGGGGAGCCAGCTCACGAATACCCAGGGAACAGCTCAAGTGGATGGTTTTGCTTTAAATGCTGGTTGGCATTATGGATTCATGTGGGTGGTACTCAGGCCGTGTCCTTGGGAAGACCTGAGGGAAGGCTGCTCCTGCCAGGCAGGTAGGTGAGGAAGACCTGGCTGATGCCAGGCTAAAGTTGCATAGTTGCTGGATCCCCAACCCTGCTCGTATCTGTAACAGTGAAAGGGATGGAGTAGGCCAGAGCTGCACGGGTGCTTCTGTGGGAGGTGTGGGAGAGTCCCCACAATAAAGGGACTGATTTCTATCCACGACCCCTTCAGGCCTCTTACCCATCCAGGAAGCCCCGGGCAGGGAGCCACACTAGTAACCTGACCCCACCAGGCTCCCTTGGTACCGCCTCCCTCAGGCAGCGGAAAAGGCAGCCAGGGCCAGGGCCCACCCACGACTGCCCACCTCGGGCGAGCTGGCCTCTGCCGTCCTGGGAGACCTCAGGCTGGGTCGAAGGCACAGCCTCAGAAGTCGCCTCCACGGGCGCCAGGTGCAGCACGGTGGTGCTCATTAGGCCTCGGAAGGCGGGCCAGGCTTACAGGGCAGCCTTCTGAGAATCCCCGAAGAAGAAAGGAATCAAAGGCTGGGGATTGGGAAACAAGGATGAGGAGATAATGAAACAAGATTCCTATCTGAATAATTTCCTCTAATTGCTGGTAAGAGACATTCATTTTCCTTTTGAAGCTCCCGGGGCCCCCGGGCGTCTTGGGACGTGCCAAGATGGCAGCCCGTCTAGCCGGATCGTCTCAGCGCTGCCTGCGGGGCTGGCACTGGGCCACGCGGGGGCGGGCAGCGGGGCTCTGCTCCACTTGGATGGGGTGCTCTGCTCTCCGCCTGGGATGTGCAAGAGGCCTTGGCAGCGCGGGCCTTTGCAGCGAACTCCTGGTTTCTCTCTCCCGTCTGAGATGGACACACCGCTCTGATCCCAGTCCTTTCCTTATGCATCCCCTGGGTTCCGCTGGGAGCCTGATGACCCACTTTTTCTCCACCTGACTACAAAGTGTGGCCAGTGAGGTCAAGGCCAGTGTACAAGCAGTCCCGGTGGGACTCTTAGCTCCTTCAGGGAATTGCAGGCTTCGTGGTGACGCCCATTTTACAGATGAGGGAGTAGAGGTTCAAGGAACAGGATTGGACCCACTGAGAGGGAAGCTGGGTACGCACGTCCTCCCTTTGATATGTGCAGTCCACGTCATACAGGAAGTGGCCCTTGCTTGAGTCTGTGGGGTGGGGGTGCATTTGTGGAATATGGGGGGTACTCCTTGCTCTCCCCTAAGATTTTCATTCTCTTTGATCCCTGGCCATGTATGAAGAATAGAACACACATGTCCCTGGTTACTATCTATGGAAATCATGGAAATAGTGACTTATTTTTTGAAGGAGTCATTTTTTTTTTTAATGTGGAAGTTTCTTTCATGTATTTTTCAAGAGTCTTTGTCCAGAAAGCAGAAGACCTGCCCTGCTTCCCGTGTGTCCTGTTATGGTACTGTGACAGAAAGGACTCGCGGTGTTCCTGCTCCCCTGGAATATTGGGACAAGGCCAGAGGGCTGCCCGGAGGAGGTGGTACCTGCTCATACACAGACTGCCTCCAAGTCTAGGTTCCTTAGGTTCCTTCAGTGCTGTCTCCCCACCCCAGTCCTTCTCTCCTCAGTCTTAAACTGGCCTCTCCAAACTTGCAGTTGCTTCCAGAACTTGCTAGTCTATTCCTATCTCCACCTGTGTATGAACTCTTCCCTCTGCTGTGAATGCTGCTTCTTTGCTTTTGGTCTCTAGTGGCCTTCTGGCTATCCTTGGGTTCCCAGGCCCAGTGACGGCATGGCCGTCTGTGCATACCTTACTCCTCTCCTGGGCAGCCCTTGTGTTTAACCCCAGCATGGAGAGGAGCCTGTCCCCCAGGGTACCCGGACCGCGTTGTATAAAGGTAAAAGGCTGCCCTGTCGTGTTGAGAAAGTGACTGGGAGCCGATGAACTCTCCCAGGGAAAGCCACGCACGTTATTCATTTTCTGTGTTTTATGGGCCTCCTTGGACGACGAGAGACAGAAAAACAGGATTCCATCCTCCCTGGCAAGCCTCAGATCTCATCGTCAGGGTGGAGGAGGGAGATCTAAAGACAGCCCCTGTGCGCCAGGACTGAACCCCCAGATCCTTCTTGGAGCCAAAGTCCTGGGGATAGAGGTGGCCCCAGGCAGGGGCTTAAATCACAGTGGAGAGTCCTATGATCCAGTCTCTCTCCGTCCCTGCCTCTATCGCACAAGAGCTGTGTGGTCTGTAGAGTGGATGGGAGGAGCCCAGTCCTATTTTACAGATAGGTGAGCTGAGGTCTAGATTTGCCTCGTCTCTGTCACTGGGTTTTCCTGATAAAAGACATGCTGCTGTGGTCCTCACTGCCTTGTGGGCCTGGGATCCTTGTAACTAACTGTGAGCCCGAATGAGTCCTCCTGGGCAGGAAGGGAAGGGGAGTGGAGGGAAGAGGTGAGGAGGTTGGGGAGGTATTCTAGTCAGGTTCTGGTCCTTGTCTAGATGCTGATTTAGCAAGTGGCCTTGAGTCCATCCTCTACATAACCTCAGACTACCCAGCTGTGAAATAGCATGGGTTCCTGGGGCTAGTAAGTGGCTCAGTGGTAGAGCACCTGCCTAGAATCCCCCAGTGAGTGGCTGGGGTGTGGCTCAGTGGTAGAGCCCCTGCCTAGAATCCCCCAGTGAGGGGCTGGGGTGTGGCTCAGTGGTAGAGCCCCTTCCTAGAATCCCCCAGTGAGGGGCTAGGAGCATGGCTCAGTGACACCGCATCTGTCTAGCAAGTGCAGAGTGCTAAATTCGAATCCCTAGTACCTGGGAGGAAAATTTCACATTGCTGCAACGCTGTCAGGCTTGTGTAAACTGTGATGTGGAGGGGGCAGGAGCAGCTTCTGTTCAGCTGTTCAGAACTGCGCAAGGAAGTCCTAAAACTCTGCAGACATTGGAACCCCCTCGGGTGATGGTAGGATGCAGGGTCAGCCACATGATGGACGTGCTGGGGATAGGAGGACAGTGTGGGGGGCTAGCTGTCCCGTACACCACCTGCCCAGTAATGGATGGCAGATAGGAGCCGTTGGGACTGTCGGGAAGAAGGCGGAGATGGCTCCTGATTTACAGTTGCTGGGGAGGGAAGTGCAGGCTAGATTTATGGACACTCAAGTGACTTGTTGGAGCCGAGTTTATTATCTGTCACAGGCATCTGGATGTGTATTTATGGCTTTCCAAACAATCCTGTCTCGAAGAAAAACCATCCACAGAGATGAATCTATAGAGAGGGCTGAGCCAGAGCGAAGTTCAAGACTCTCTCATGGTCTCCCAGGGACGCCTTGGAGCTCAGGTTTCTGGTCTGGGTCCTGTGCAGCAGCCTGGGTGCAGATGGTGTGCCAGGAGCAGAAGGAAGCGTTGTTGCTGTGCAGATTGATAAGACAGGGGCAGGTGGGACAAGGGTAGGACATTGCTTTCTCCCCTTTCCTCTTTCCCCTTCTTCTCTGATTTCTTTCGTTCCTTCCCCTTTTCTTGCTTCTCCTTTCTTTCTCTCTCTTTCGTTTTTCCTTCTCTCTTCCTTCTCTTATTCTTTTTGAGCCAGGGTCTCGTGTAATCCAGGCTGGCTTCAAATTCACCCTGTGACTGAGGATGACCTTGAACTTCTGATGAGTCTGTTTACAGCTCCAGAAGGTGGGAGGACAGGCACAGCCAACTCACATAGTGCAGGGGGTGGAACTCCAGGACTTCCTACATTCTAGGCAAACTCTCTGCCAATTGGGGCACACCTCCAGCCTCCCACCTTAACACAGTCTTGCTACGTAGTCCAGCCTAGCCTTGAACTCACTATCCTTCCAATCTCTGCCTCCAAAGATGATGACTGGCAGATAAGCAGAGGGTCTCTTACATCTTAGCTCTGTCTCTTACAAGCTGTGTGACAACCCAGGGGTGGTTTTTCTATACAAGCGAGAACATAGACATTTGCAAGCTCCTGAGCCTTTCTCAGTCTCTGTTTCCTCATCCAGAAGAGAGCAAAAACCATCAGAGCAAGGAGTCCTGAGGCATGCACGATACCACACGCACGGCGCTTACCGCAGCACCCTGGCATTCAGTAAGCCCCCATAAATATTTCCTATTCCATTATCACGGTTATTACCCAGGCATTCTAGGCTGTGTTTGGCACAACCTGACCACCAAACAAGATGAGTTTTTGGCTGGAGCTCCATTCGGTAGAAGACAGACCACTTACCTGCTCTGTATGCCCAGGTTTCAGTGAAGTGGATCCTGGGCAGTCTGAAAACTACCCGAGCGGCTCTGACCTTGGCGCTTGGAAGAGAAGGGGAGCAGTCTGTAGGTGATTTTGCTGGACCTGAGCTTGGTTGTTTTGCCAGTGCACATTAGTGCAGCCTTTTCTTTACCCTGTGTGTGTATGTATGTGTGTGTGTATACATGTGTGTGCATATGTGTAAGGTGCACGTGTGTCTACATGCTGTCCACCTTGAGTTTTTTTAAGGAAAGGTTAATTTTGTAAACATTTTTTGAGAATTGTGTACAATGCATTTTGACAATATTCACCCCCTCCCCCAACTCCTTCTAAAGAGACAAGCCTGGCCTGGAACTCAGCAAGTAGGCAAGGCTGGCTGGCCATTGTACCCCAGGAACCCTCCTGTCTCTACTTCCCCAGGCTAGGATTATAAGGACACACCACCATGCTTGGTTTCAAGTTTTAAAATTGTATTTATTTTTATTGTGTGTACATGCATACGTATGTACCACAGCACACCTGTGGAGGTCAGAAGGACAACTTGTGGGGTTGGTTTCTTTCTTCCACTATGGGAATCAAACTCAGGTCATCAGGCTTGGCAGCAAGCGCCTTTTCCCACTGAACCATCTCCCTGGCCTGTTTTTTGAGTTTTGATTTCTCTCTTCAGTTGACTTCCTCAGTCTGCAGAGAGCTGCTTTGTGTGTTCTGAGATTTTTGTTGTGCTCCATGGGAGAGAGGAAGACACATGCTTGCCCTATTTTGACTGGACACAGAAATTCTGCAGCTCAGTCTTGCCCCCTAGTGTATTCTGTCCTTGCAGCCAGTTACTTGTAGATTTTTATTTTTTCCTTTCCTTCCTTCCTTCCTTCCTTCCTTCCTTCCTTCCTTCCTTCCTTCTTCCCTCCCTCCCTCCCCCTCCCTCCCTCCCTTCCTTTTTTCCTCCTTTTCTCCCCTCTGTCTTTTGTCTTCCCCCGCCTCTTCTATCTCTCTTTCTAAAAAGAGATTTATTTTACTTATGTGTCTGTGTGCACGTAGGTATACACGTGTGTGGCTACCCACGAGGACTACCAGAGGACGCTGGGTCTGCTGGAGCTGGAGTTCCAGGCAGTTGTCCCATCTCTCCAGCCCGTTCCCTCTGTCTCCCTCCCTCCTGCCTCCCTCCCCAGTGCTGAGGATGGAACCTGGAGCCTTGCGCTGTCTACCAGCTGAGCTCTATTCCCAGCCCCTAGATTTTTTGAAAGCCAAATAATCTCGGAATAATAGCAACTCAGTTTTTTCCCTCTCTAACCCTCATGTTATTTTCTCATCTTGCTGTGGGGTTTGGCAAACATGTATTTTCGAGTTCACAGCCCACATGGCTTCCCATGCATCTACTCTTCAATGCCCAGGGCTGGGCAACAGCAGCTGTAGGCAGTGTGGAAATGAGTGGTCATGGCGGGCTTCCAGAATGACTTTATGCACAAAATCCCCCAAGAAGGACACAGGAAGAACACCAAGAATCCACTCCTTTGTGAAGGTGATGTGAACACTGACAAAAATGGCAAAAATGAATTTTTCATAACTCTGAAAAAGTAACTAAAACCTTATGAGACATCAGAAAGTGTTGTTGTTATTGTTTTGCTTTGTTTTGTTCTGTTTTTTTGAGACGGGTCTCATTCCAGTCCTGACTATCCTGGAGCTTGCTGTGTAGACCAGACTTGGTTCAAACTCACAGAAGCCCATCCCCCTGCCTCTGCCTCCCAAGTGTTGCGATTAAAGGTGTGGACCACCATGTCTAAAGTCTATTATTATTTTTGAAACATGGTCAAGGGCTGGGGAAAGGCACAGCTGGCAAACATTTGCTCTGTGAACATGAGAACTGGAGTTCGGATCCCCAGGACCTGTGTAAATGCCAGTGGGCACAGTGGCCTATAATCCCAGCTCCTGGGAAGCAGAGACAGGGATCCACAGAGCAAGCTCGCTAGCTCAACCTGCCTAGCCAGAAAGCTATGGGTTCAAATGAGAGACCCTGCTTCAATAGGCAATGTGGAGAGCAATCAAAGAGCCAGTGTCAAGCTATGCCACACCCCCCCCCCCCCCACACACACAAAGCTACATAAAATGTGTATAGCTGAATCACAGTAAGATTATTGTATTTTATTGGTTTTTTTGTATGTGCATTTGTTGGGGCTTGTATATATACAGGTGTGTGTGTGTGTCCATGCTCCTATGTCTATAGAGGCCAGAGGTCAGTGTTGGGTCTCTTCCTCAGTCACTCTACACCTTGCCTTATGATGCAGGGCCTCTCCCTCACCTGGAACTCACTGACTCTGGCCCCTGGGCCCCAAGGATCCTCCAAACTCTATACCACTGGGTTATAGGTATACAGACACCCAGGTACATATTTTTTTTTTTTTTTACATTGGGTACCCAGAATCCAAACTCAGTTTTTGGTGTCTCCATGGCAAGAACCAACCGAGCCATCACCCCAGCCCAGCTCTGTGCTGGTTTGCATTTGACTTATTCCACAGTTCGGTCACAGGCCTGGAAGCCGATAGTCACACAGCTCTGAGGGTTGTGATACCAGTTCCCATGGCAGCCCCTGACGGGAAGAACAAACAGGCTCAGAGCTTCGGGGATGAGTCCTATCCCAAGGGAACCATTACTATTTGATTCGGCTGGAAGTTTCCTGGGAAGTTCCGTTCTGTGGGAAGGTAAGACTCTGACTGACTCACGTGGGAATAACTGTAGCTCCAGGGCGTGTCTTAGGACAGTCACCCACAACTGTTTAGCACACTGCTTCCTGAAGAAGCCAGGTTGATGAGCGTGTAAACTAAGACTCGAAAGGCCACTGGGCTGTGGCTCAGTGGTACAACACTTGCCTCCCATGCCAGGTGCACTAGGTTCAACCCCACTACTGCTGAAAAAGAAGAAAAGTTAGGGAGACTCCTTTGAGGGGTTCTAAACCCAAGAAGGCCCTGTGCACACTGACATATGCATCCCTCAGGTCCTGCAGATGCCCCTAGCCTTTACCTCTGGATGACTGTCCTCAGCGGCTCTAACTGTTGTATTTGTTTTGTGTTGTTTGTTTGTTTGTTGACTGTCAACTTGACACAAGCTAAAGCCATCTGGGAAGATGGAACCACAACTGGGGGAAAAAATACTTCCACCAATTTGGCCTGTAGGGCATTCTCTTGATAGATGATTGGTGTGGGCGGTGGCACCCTTGAGCGGGTAGTTTCTGGGCACTTTCAGAAAGCAGGCTGAGCAAGGTGTGAGGAGCAAGCCCGTAAGCGACACTCCTCCATGGCTTCTGCATCAGTTCCTGCCTCCAGCTTCCTGCCTTGAGTCTCTGCCTCGACTTCCCCTGATGATAGACTGTAAGCTGAAACGCCCCTTTCCTCTCCACACTGCTTTTGGTCACGACGTTTATCTCAGCAGTAGAAAGCAAACAGATGAACAGCATGTATTAACGGCCGAGCCGTCTGTCCAGCTCGGACTCGTTGCGTGTTCTCGAGAGCCTCGGCTGGAGCTCCAGCAGCCCTCTGCCTCCCACCACATAAAAGATCATCTCAGAAAGGTCGTGCAGCTAAATGCAAGAGCCCAAGCCATTAGAAGGCCAAAAGCCTTTAGAAGGAAATGTAGGTGTCGGTAATTGTAATCTTGGATTAGGTGGTGGCTTCTTTGATGTAGCACTTACGATTCAAGTAATGACTGAGAACAAAGTAGACAAATCGGGTGCCTTCAACAAGAGCTCCCCGCCACCCACAACAAGGAATGCTATGGGAATAAAAACTCAGTCATAAAGTGGGAGAGAATGTTTGCAAATATTGGACACGATATTGGGTTGTTTTTCATCTGGGTATAGGACGAACAAGTCAGTGGTAAAAATACAAACACGCCAGCTCAACTTCAGTCCACGAACTCGTGTGTGTGTGTGTGTGTGTGTGTGTGTGTGTGTGTGTGTGTGTGTTTGGTGTTACAGCAAAGAAGCCATTGCCTAATCAGAGGCCACAGCTATTTACACCTGTCTTATTACAAGGACGTGCAGTTTTAGGTCTATAATCTATCCGGAATGAGATGTTTTATATGTTGCGAGGTGGAGACCTGTTGTGGAGAAAGGGCTTCAATCAGCTTCTCTTCAAAGGCAAACAATGGAGTTAACCAGGACAGCAACTGCCCTCCCTACCCACAAAGAAGGCTATAATAGAAAAACGTAATAACAAGGCTGGGGAGATGGCTCAGTGGTTAAGATCGCTTGCTGTCCTTGCAGGGGACTAGGGTTCAATTCCCAGTCCCCACACTGAAGGGCTCTGGGGGGAACCCAAGGCCTCTGGATCTCTCCTGCTTGTGTGTACACACATGGGCTCTCTCACACTTATGAAATTAAAAGCTGATCTTTAGTTATACAGCATAACAAGCATTTGGTGAGGGTGTGGCAGAGATTGCGAAAACTTGCGGTCACTTTGAAAGGTCATTGTCAGTTTCTCAAACTGTAACCCGGTTACTAGAAGGCCTGGCTGCTTCCTTGGATGCTGCACCAGTTACTTCTCATTCTGAGGAAAAATACCTGACAAAAGCCACTTAGGGGAGGCAGGGTCTATTTGGGCTTCACAGTCAGAAGGGAAACAGTTTGCTGGAGGGAAAGGCTTGGCCACAGGCAGCTCCCAGGTAAGGTGGGGGGGGGGTGTAGAGGGAGTGTTTGAACCCGTGTCTCCTCATAGCTTAGTGAAACAAGAGGCTGAGAGCTGA
Source organism: Microtus oregoni (assembly GCF_018167655.1). Classification (NCBI taxonomy): domain Eukaryota; kingdom Metazoa; phylum Chordata; class Mammalia; order Rodentia; family Cricetidae; genus Microtus; species Microtus oregoni. The sequence goes on along the minus strand of NW_024543062.1, from coordinate 7,227,636 downwards.
CAGGGAGCAGGCCAACCAGACGATCAAATGCACGAGCCTCTGGGGCCTTCTTACACCCTAACCACAGAGGAGTGCCTGTAAACCATGAAAACATGCCTGTACGAAACCACGCACAGGGCTCAGTAGTTAAAACATTGATCTCACAGGCGACCCAAGTTCAGTTCCCAATACTTATACCTGGTGGCTCATAACCACATGTAGCCCCAGCTCCAAGGAATCTGACGCCCTCTTCTGGCATCCCCAGGCACCTGCGCACATGTGCGCGCGCGCACACACACACACACACACACACAAAGCATTTTACAAATAAAAAGTCATATGAATGTGTGAATCTCAGCATTGTTCATAACAGTCCATAGGAAGGAGGAACAAAAGTGTCTCACCAATGGGTGAAGAGACAATGATAGTCTCTGGCACTTCCGCCTGCCTCTGCCTCCCAAGTGCTGGGATTAAGGGCACTTGCGCCACCACCACCCCAAAAGGTGTTTTACTTTTTTAAACAAGTATTTATTTTGTGTTCTCCTTCATATGTCAGTGTGGCTGTCAAAGCACAGCTTTCAGGGTTTGTTCTCTCCTCCCACCATGCTGGTTCCAAGGATCCATCTTGGGTTGTCAGGCTTGGCAGCAAGCGCCTTTACCCCTGAGCCATCTCGTCGGCCCTGATGCTGTCTGTGGTTTAAATATCTCCTTCAAAATCCACACATGAGAAATGTGATCTCCAACATGACAATGGGGGAGGGGCTTCTAATCACTGATTACATTATGAGGGTTCCTTCCTCCTCAATCGATTAATTAACCCATTTAATTCCAGTTTCTCTCTCTTCCTCTCTTCTACTCCTCTCCTCTCTTTAACAGGGCTGTTCTTGAACTCATAGTCCTACTGCTTGAGCCTCTCATGTTCTGGGGTAACAGGCTGATACCCCAACACTCAGCTCAGGGATAGATCTTTTGAAACAGATGCGTTTTGCCTTCTTGTCTCTCATTCCTGCTCTTTCGGCCTCCTCCTCCGTGGATGACAGACAGAAAGCACTAAGGTCCCTGCCCCATCCACCCTGCCCCAAACTGGCCTCTTTGTCTTGACCTTCCTGGTCTTCAGAGCCAAACAAACCTCTGCTCTTTATAAACGATCCAGGCACAGGTTTTCTATTAGAGCATAATTGAAACAAACAGATAGATGGCTTCATAGTTCTGGGAGTATATTAAAAACCAATGAGTGGGGCTTTAAAGAGAATTTTATGCATTTGAAATATCTATCTATCATTTATCTTCCTATTTATTATCTATCTATCATCTATCTACCTATATATATCATCTATCATCTATCTATCTGTCTATCTATCATGTATCTATCTATCTATCATCTATTTTTCTGTCTATCATCTATTTACCTATCATCTATCTGTCTATCTATCATCTGTCTATGTATCTATCTGTCATCTATCTGTCTTTCTATCTATCTATCTATCTATCATCTATCTATCTATCTACCTATCTATCTATCATCTATGTATCTGTCTATTTATCTGTCTGTCTGTCTATCTATCTGTCTATCATTTCTGTGTGGCACATGTGCCCTATAGCTCTTGTGTGGCCATCACAGGACACCTTGCAGCAATCAGTTCTCTCCTTCTGTCACGTGGGTTTCTGGGATTAAACTCAGGCCATCAGGCTTGGTGACATCATCTTTACCTGCCATGCCCTCCAGGCCCAAGAATGGATTGTACAGGGTGGATATTACAAGTCAATAAAGCTCTTATTCCAACAAAGCCAGGCAGGGAAGAAACTGAGGCACAGGCACGAGTATGACAGCTTTCCCTATTGTCTGGGTGCCCAGCTCAGTGCTGCATAGAAGCAGTGATGGTCTGTGTCCTTCTCTGCTTTCCAGCCTGGAGAGATGTTTCGTGGTACGCTGAGTCTTCTTTTCCAGTCCACTTCAGGGGTTGGAGCTATGTCTCAGTGGTTAAGCACTCATTGTTCTTCCAAAGGTCCCGAGTTCAATTCCCAGCACCCACATGGCAACTCACACCTGTCTGATGCCCTCTTCTGGTGTGTAGATGTGCATGCGTACAAAGTACCCATGTACATAAAATACATAAACAAACAAATCTAAAAATACATAAAACCAAATCTTAATTATTAGATAATTAAGATTATTTTTATTTTCTTCTGACAAAGGGTCTTGCTACCCACTTGTTATGAAGTCAAAGATGATTTTATTTTAAATCATTAAGGTTAAGGGAGTGGGGGTACACTTCTGTGATCCCAGCACTTGGCAGGTAGAAGCCAGATGGTCATGAGTTCAAGGTCATCCTCAGTTACTTAGGGTTAGAGTTCAAGGTCAACCTGGGCTCCAAGAGACCCTGTTTCAAAACCAAACCAGGACTTGTGGCTTCTGCCTATCTAATTCCGGCTCTTAGGGGGCGAGGAAGGAAGATTAAAGAGATCGAATACAGCCTGGGCTACCCTGGACCTTGATTCAACAAAACAAGAAGAAAGAAAACCAGCAGCCCAATTTTAGTTTCTGGCACATGTCTGTGTGCCCACGTTCATCTGGGGGTCTACCCTCGACATTAGGGGTCTCTCTTGACTGCTCTCCATCTTGTGGGGCTCCTGTTGAACCAGAGTTTTGGCCTGTCTAGCTAGCCAGCATCCTCCTGGATTCCCAGTCTCTGCCTCCTAATTGCTGGGAGCTGGGATCACAGGCAGGCTGCCACACCTGGCCAGCATTTCTTTTTTCACTTGAGTGCTGGGATATGAACTCAGGTCCTCACCTGTGGCAAGTGCTTAACCTGATGAGCCCCCCTCCTTACTGTTCGATATGTAATTCCATGTGTTAAATTCTATCTTAACGGGCCTCTTGCAGAGCACCTGAATCTAGCTGCCAGCACTCACCCACTCAGGTTGCTCACACCTGCTTGTGACACCGTCTTCTGGCCTCCATGGGTGCCTGCACTCACTTATCAACACAAACACTTTTACTATCTTAACCAGTGATGGTTTTCTACTATTTATTGATTTGTTTATTTATGTATTGTTTTTTGAGACATTATTAGCCCAGGCTGACCTCCGACTGTCAACCTTCCTGCCTGGGCCCTCTAGATGTTGGGATGACAGGCAGGGGCGACGACAACAGGCTCCAGCTGCTGTTGGGATTAAAGGGTCTCTACTTACCCTAAGATCGGATGTTTGTCTGGCGTTTATTTGATGTCGTGGTTGAGACCACTCTGCCACCTGAGCTGCATCCCTGGCCCTGGGGTCGTTTCGTACTGAGTTTCCCTTTGTAGATTTAATTCTTTAAATCTTTGGAAGTTGATATTGATAGACGGTGTGAAGGAAAGAGCTAATTTTATTCCCTTCCAAATAGCTAACCAAATGTCCCAACATCACTTCTGGAAGACTTCAGCTCGTTCCTGGTGGATCTGCAAAAGCCATCTCAGGAAACGGAGACCAGTGGTCACCATGGCAACTGGGATGCATTAAAAGCTCCCCCGCGTCTGAAGTAGAGGGCTGAGTTCTACCTGATCTTGATGCCCATCTTACCTAAGAAAGACACACTCTTTGAAAACAAAATTCTCACAGTGGCGGGAGGAATGGCTCAGCTGGTTAAGTGTTTGCCAGGCACGTGTGAGGATCTGAGTTTGATCCCCAGAACCACCACCACCACTACCACAATTCAAAAGAGGAATTATGGCCAGGAAGTTTCGTTCTCAGTCAACTCTGCTCAGTGGTTAGAGCATTTGGAGGGGGAGTCATGGGAATATGACATGGGCCCTGACTTGCTCCTGTGACATTCTGAGAACCTGAAGGGACATCATCCAAGTTCTTGAGTGGCTGGGAGGTAAATGTGGGATGGGCAGGTTTGAAAATGAGTTCTCAGGACCACTGAGCTGGCTCTGGGGTTCACCACTGCATGCGCTGCCAAGTCTAATGGCCCAAGTCTGATCTCCAGGACCCACATGGTAGGAGAAGAGAATGGATTCCTGAAAGTTGTCCTCCGACTTCCACACAAAACCGTGCACCACGGCAGGTGTGCACGCACACACACATGCAGATAAACAAGCAGAAGGTAATAAAAATGAGGCCCTAGGAGAAACAGCGTTTCCTCTGGCCCAGCAGCAGTCCAGCCAGACTGAGTACCCCTCCGCTTCCAGGGAGCATGGCTTCTGCCTCCACAGGCAACAAAACCCTTCTTCCCATGCTGGGATTTCTGGCTTAGGTTCCTGAATCCACTGACTCTATGCCCCATTTGTGTCCAGGCCCTGAGGAGAGATAGGACCCAAACCTGTCCTTATAGGACCCAGGAGCAAGAGTAGTCCATGGACCGCACATGTGTGTCCCCTAAATTCACATATTTGTTAGCCTCAGATGGCTAACAGCTAGAATCACCATGGCAACACGTCCATGAGGGAGTTTCTAGACTGGGTGAAATGAGGGGAAGACTCTCTAATATGGTGATACTGTCCCAGGGGCTGGGGGCCTGGACTGAAGAGCAAGAAGGAAGCGAGCTGAGCACCCGCATCTGTCTCTTGCTGATTCCCGACTGTGGATGCCACGTGAACAGCCACCTCCCTCCTGCTGCCACCATGCCTTCCCCACCTCCATAGACCATTCCCTCACACTGTGCTCTTCAGACAAACCCTCTTTTCCTTACGACAATTTTGTCAGGTATTTTGTCACCTCAGCGAGGAAACTAACATCCAAAGCCTGGCTCTTCTGCGTGACAGATGAATATTTGGGAGAATGGAGGAAATCATAAAGGAGGAAAGACAAGGAGGGCTTGTGGGAGGGGGTGTGGTCCTGAGGAAGGAGCCCTTGGAGACAGGATTAGTGTCCTAAGAACACAAGCCATTGTGTAAAAATTTCTTCCTGTGAATTGAAAGCTCCTTAAGACCCAGGAAGTATACAACTCTCAAGTCTCAGGAAGACCCTGAAATTTATCAGATTCAGAAACATCAGCCCTGCCCCTAAGGTTATCTGAGGAGGAAGGACTACTGAGAAGGAGGGACTTTCCCACCTGTTGATCTGTCTGTAAGCCATACAGAGAGCTCCAGGGTCACCCTTCACCCAGGCTGAGTGATGCAGCTGCCTCTGAGTCACCCACGTTCCTGTAAGTGACCCCCCCCCCATGCTCCTGAAATTAACTCCAGTAAACTCATTGGCTCACTAAGTTGGGCTTTGGTGATGTCATCAGTCCCCCATGTAGGGTGAGCAGACACGTGTTCACCTCTCCCCAGGAAACGTGTGCCATGAGAGACGCAGCAAGGAGTGAGGAGTCAGGAAGAAAGTCCTCAGCCTGGCATGTCTGACTGCCAGTAACTTGATCTTGGGTCTTCCATCTTCTAGAATTGGGAGGCCTACATATTCAGCCCCGTGGCCGATGGTCTATTTGTTACTGCAGCTCAAGATGCTTCCTGGGGGTCATCCTGGAGCCCCGTCAAGAAAGACTTTATCGGGCATTAGGAAGTGCTTTTGCTTCAATGCACCCGCTCCTCACCCGGCCCACAAGGTAGTCAAATGCACCAGGAAAGCCTGGCATCTCCACCCTTATTCTGCTTCTGCTCCTTGACTTTGGGGCGGCGACAGACTGAATTTCTCTGCCTGTTTCTATCATGAAATACTTACTTAAGGGAATGGGGCAGCAACAGTCTGAATCTGCCTGTTTCTATGATGAAATACTTAAGGGAACGGGGCCTATTTTAGCTCACAGTGCCAGGTACAGTCGTTGTGGCCGTAAAGTTGGAGTGACAGGAGCTGGGAGCAACTGTTCACTTTGCCTCCATGAGCAGGAAACAGAGAAGAGGCAATGAAGCTCCTCACTTCCCTTTCTCCATCAGGGAATGGTGCCGCCCACAGTGGGCGGGTCTTCCCTTATCAATTTACACTGTCCTGAGATAATTTTCCACAGGCACCCCTCTGTGTGGTAGGTGGGGAGGGGGCTCTCACAGCTGATTCTAGAACCAGTCAAGTTGATAGTTATCACTAAACACCATAGCTAATAATTATCTCTGCACATGGCGCATCAATCACTCAAGGAGTGTCTTTCTAAAAACCGTGATACCCGACTTGACTCACCGGCTTCACAGCTGAAGGTACAGGGACAAGTCACTGAAGCCCCTTGAAGCATCTACACGGTCCCCTACGAGAACCCTAGAGATTGCCTCGAAGCCTCTAGTCACTTTGGACTCCAGGAACAGCAGAGCCTCACAGAGATTACCCCATGATGAGAGCACCCCCAAACAGGAGTGACGCAGCTTCAAGAGCGGCTTGTCCCCTCAGGCAATATGGTTTTCATCTGGTCACCCTGCAGAAGGAGCTGAGAGGATGGTCAGCACAGGTCCACCCCGTCAGGACTGCTGATTCCACCTGCCTCTGTCCCCTGCTCCTTCTCTCCCTCCATCATACGGGTGTGGGCAGGGGGGCGGTGAGAGAGATCGCTACACCCCTTTATCTGTCCCTTTTTCCAACAAGGGCACATGGATTAAATCTCCTTTCTCTGCTTTTTTACCGTCTGTCATCTCTTTAGAGACTGGGACAAGTGACTCATCTAGTTACTTGCTTGGCTCTCACAGCCCGACACTTTGCCCCAAACTCCTGCTCAGTGGCAGGCGACTGCTAAGGCCCCAGTCCCAGGGGCAGGACAAGTAAGAGGCCCTGGGAGGAAGGAACTGAAGTTACCAGCAAGCAGAGGCCACAGGGCCTGAGACAACTGAAAGAAGGCTACAACAGGAAGAACACGCAGCAGTATGGCCTAGAGGGACCAGCAGCACACCTCTGACTCCTGTTCCTGTCCTGAGGGCCCTCTTAGGTCCTCTTACAGAAGTCCCTATCTTCCTTGTTCCCTGTCTTGTGACAGCAGCCTTTGCATCTCAGGACCTCCGGGACTTGCGCTATCTCCTCCGTTGTCTAAGGGACCGGAACAACCCGTGAGCTTCAATGACAAATGGACTCAGACAGATGATAGGGAGACAGACAGATGCTAGGTAGGTAACTAAGTAGATAGACTGATAGAGAAGGCAGATGTTTTGTCTTGAGATGTCACCTCGCTACGTCACCTGGATAGCCTTGAACCCTCAGTCCTCCTGCCTCTGCCTGAGTACCCAGATGACCAGCGTGTGCCACCGTCTCCCGAGAGCTCATTTTTCACAGGCAACCCCATCAATCCCGAGCCTCCCCCTGAGTCATCCTTATTGAATCCTTACACACCAAGCCAATACTCCCCTGCTGCAGAGCTTCTCTGACTAGACGTGAAGCAGGCTAAAACTTGTAGCTTAGGATGAACTTGAACTTCTGACCCTCCTGCCTCCACCTCTCTGGTGCTGGGATTGCAGGTACGAGCCACCAAGCTTGGTTTACAATTGCGGGGATTGTGCTCAGAGCCATGTGTGTGCAAAGATCTTCCAGTTGAGTTACAAACCCTGACCTGTGGCTGTGGGATGAGGTGACCCAGGCCTGTAACTTCAACAACTAGGAGCTAGAAGCAAGAGGATTGAAAGATTGAAGCTATGGGCTGGAGAGATGGCTCAGTGGTTAAGAGCATTGCCTGCTCTTCCAAAGGTCCTGAGTTCAATTCCCAGCAACCACATGGTGGCTCACAACCATCTGTTATGAGGTCTGGTGCCCTCTTCTGGCCTGCAGACATACACACAGACAGAATATTGTGTACATAATAAATAAATAAATATTTTAAAAAAAGATTGAAGCTAGCCTGGGTTATGTAGTTAGTTCTGGAGCAGCCTGGGCTACATAAAAGACCTTGAATCAAACAAACAAAAGAACTGTTTGCATCACCCCCTATATACCCAGAGTGACATTGGATCAAATACCGAGGTACTTGGTGAGCTGTATAGAAGGGCACGAGGCCACACTGTCCTTGCCGTGTTTGTTCTGGAGCAGTAACCAATATCAACCCTAGGTACTCGGAACCCTGGAGGAGACAGCGTGACCCTCCTTCAATGCCGAGGATGCTGGGCACACTGTCGTCCTTTCTCAGCTGGGGAAAGAGAGGACGTGTATCCTAGCCGTCTACCTCAGAACACGCGACAGGCTCCTCAGCTTCACCAGCCCCCACCACAAAGGTATTAGCTTGCCTTTTTACAACGTGCCAATTGCAAGTTAATTAACTGGCAATTGAGAGTTATAGGCGGCATTAGAATTTATTAATAACATTGGAAGTAAATCTCCCTGGGAATTCAATTAATTGAAAATCTCATGAAATTCTCCATAAAGCAGGTCTGCGAGAGCGAGGCAGTTGGAAGTGCAGGTGCTGGCTCTCCGCGGGGTGGGGAGGGCTTTGGGAAGCCCTGGTCCCTCTCTCTGCCCACTGCCTTCTCACTGCCAAGGCCCTGTCACGTAGGTGTCAGTGATTTGACACAGTGATTTCCTGTGCTGCACCCAGGTCGGCTGGGGACTGGGGACAGGGATGGTTCCTGCACCTGGACAGTCACAGCTGAGCACGGGAGGCTGAGCTAGGGGGTGACTGTTGGATTCAGTGAGTCATAGGTTTGAATGGGGGACCTTCATCACCCCTGGCTGGGGCCCAGTGCTGGAGTGTTTCCACCTCTGCCTCTCATGGTTTGGGGGACAGTCAAGAAGAGGGGATACAGGCGAGACTACTTAGGGACAGAAGTCCCAAGCGTCTGCAGTGGGAAGGGATGAGGATAGGCAGGTGGGGCTTCTGGGGTGGGACAAGAAGCCAAGAAGCTGTATTCGGGCCATCAGGCTGTGTGTGTGTGTGTGTGTGTGTGTGTGTGTGTGTGTGTGTGTGTGTGTTTGGTGTGTGTGTGTTTGGTGTGTGTGTGTGTGTGTGTGAGAGAGAGAGAGAGAGAGAGAGAGAGAGAGAGAGAGAAAGAAGGGCTAGAGGAAAGGAGAGGAAGGGATGGAGGAAGAGCATATGTTTTAGCTGGGTGATGGTAGCATACGCCTTTAACCCCAGTGTTCAGGAGACAGAGGCAGAGGCAGGCGGATCTCTGAGTTTGAGGCCAGCCTGATCTACAGAGTGAGCTCCAGGGGCAGCCAGGGCTACACAGGGAAACTTGGCTCGAAAGACCAAATCAAACCAAAACCACATATGTTTTTGTAGCTCTGTCCCTTTACCCAGGGACAAAGGGGTGTGACCATTCTCCATTCTCAAGCCCCCGCTTCCTGTCAAAGTCCAGCTTCAAACCCTTGTCCTCCTCCAGTCTCTCCAGGACGGAGTAATCCTGACTGTGAGTGCAGAGGAGAATCACACACCCACCTGGCCCACTTAAGGAGGTAGTGGCATGTTCATCACCCGGAGAGGGCAGGTGACGTCCCCAACTGTCTGTCTCGGTTCCATTTCTCCCATCCTTAGCTTTTGGTTCCAGGCTACGGAAGTGGTCCAGGGTCTCTGCCTTCTCCTGCATATTTGATGTCCATCTTCTTCACTGAATTTTAACTCTGGTCAGATGTCAACTCTGGTTTGGAGAGGCCCAGGCACGCAGAGAGGGCCTGGTGGTACCGAGGTCTACAGTGATCCAGCAGCCATTCTGGACCCCACCCTGATCTATGGGGCTTGCTTCTTGAGTATTTGGGCTTCTCTGGTGTTCTAGGGAGGAATTAATTTATCGCTGACCCAGGTCTGCACAGGTACAGAGACAGGGTACAGGAATCTGCACTGCCCTGGTATGATGTGAGTTGTCTCTTAAGCCCTCATCAGAATAACTCCACCTCAGAGCACACCACCTTGCAGCCGTTCCCCATCCCAGAATGCCACGAAAACAAGCCGTCTCTCCCATGACCAGACACTGCTTGCCCTGAGCAGCAGACCCCTTGAAAGGGCAAAAGCAGACTTCACATTAACATATAACATTCCTAGATTCTGAGTCTTTATAGTATTGTTATTACTTATTGTTATTGTGTGTGCGCCATGTGCTGTGGGATGCACTGCGGAAGTCAAAGCAGTCAAAGGACAGCACTGTGGAGCTGACTCGCTCCTTCACCTTGATGCCGGTTCCTGGGATCGAACTCAGGCCCCCGGGCTCGTGTAGCAAGCTCCTCTCACCGGTCACCGAGTCTGGTTTGTTGTGCCTTACATTGTCTGAGTCTGTGGTCACCTCTACTGCTTTGACACTAACTGTATCCCACACTCAAGCTGGTACAGACTGTGTTGAGACTCGGAACTCTGTGAAATTGGAGTGTGGTGGGTGGGTGGGTGGGTGATTGACACCTACGAAGGAGGAAATGGAGCTGTATTTTTTCCCTTCATGAACTCATCAAATCTGTCAAGATAAGCTTGTCTGAATCATTCTTTAGGCTGCTGATCTGTCCCAGTTGGGAAGTAGGCGTTAATTATACATGTTCCCCCTCCCTCACGTCATGCACCACTTGGCATCCCTCAGTTTAACTCTGCCTTGTACTACTGGCCTGGTGGTGCATGCCATTAATCCCAGCACTCGGGATGCAGAGGCAGGCAGAAATCTGTGAGTTCAAAGCCAGTCAGGTCTTCATAGTGAGATCCTGTCTCAAAAAACAAAACTACAACTCTTTGCCTTGCAGGGCTGGGGCCCCAACTTAGTTTAAAGTCAGCCTTGCTGAAAAGAGTGGCCAACCTTTTCTCTTCCTTCTTTTAAAATTATTTTTTTATTTATGTGTACTCATGCTCATCCGAGTGTTTGTATGTGTGGCTAACTGCAGAGGCCAGAAGAGGGCATTGGACACCCTAGAACTGGAGTTTCAGGTGGTCGTGAGCTGCCCAAGGTGGGTGCCACACACGGACCTTGGATCCTCTTGCAAAGACAAAAAACTATCTTAGGTGCTGAGACATCTCTCCAGCCCCATCTTAAAAATATAGATTATTTATTCATTTGTGTGTAGGGGCACACGTGGAGGTGAGAGGATAACTGGCAGGAGCCAGTTCTCTCCTGCCACGTGGGTCCTGGGGACTGCACTCAAGTCACCAGGCTTGGTGGCAAGTTCTTTTACCCATAAAGCCATCTCAAGTACTCCAAACAGCTATTTTTGAGGGGTCCCTTTCCTCTTCTAGCTGAATTCTTGGGTTCCTCTGCCCCGGAAACCTTAAAGTCACCCCAGAGCTGGATACAGTTGTTCATCAGTTCTCTGGCTGGGTGAAGGTCCAGCCTCCCGACAGCTGCCAAGTCACAGGAAGGCCACAGTGGGGAGAGCACCTTTATTTGAAATAACATCACAGGTCTCAGATCACCTCTTGTTAGGGACAGAGAAGAGCCCAGGGATAGCCAACAGGACCCAGGGGGACAAGGACACAGCCTTGCGTAAGCACCAAGATCTTTAGGGATGGTCACTCCTGCCAGGCAGGGAGACATGCCTGAGGGTGGTTCCAGGCCTTCTGCTCTCTGAGTATAAGGGGTTGTGGCCCGGTGGGAGGAGCGCCAGGGTAGGTGGGTCATAAGAAGCCAGCACAAGGCAGAGAGGCCTTCAGTGCTGTGGACCAGCTCTGCTAGGACCCAGCCCCAAGGCATGGCATCGAGCGAGCCTAGGACATACGCAGCTTGATTCTCGGTCAAGGGGACGTGGGCTTGCGTTCCACCCACGCAGAAGGTTCTAGAGACTTCCATGAAAGACTGACAGTGATGGAGGCTGTAGGCCCTACCCTGGATGGACAGTCCCGTTAAATGCTCTCTCCTTTTCCATGGGGGAGGACAGGCGAGGGCCAGTGGGCTCAGCAAGCCTGGGAGACAGGAGGGAGCACTGCCAATCAGATTCAAAAGCCTCTCCTCTGAGCCCCAAAGACCCTACCTCTTGGTCCCCAAGTCCCCTTGGAAGCTACCCCTTGTCCCCAGATCCAGGAAGAGACCGGAAGAAGAGGGGCAGGTCCAAAGTCCTGGGGTGCCCCATGTCTTCTCAGGTGGCCCTGCCTCCCAGCAGCCCCGCTGCCTCAGGAGTGCCCTGGGCCACGCACCTCATGATGAGGGGAAGAAGCTAGCCAGGGCTGTAAGTCATGGCTTCAGCAACAGCGAGGCCTGGGTTACAATACCATACACGCCCCCACTGATATCCAGGATCTGGTCACGCGTACTCTCCACACCTCGGTCCCCACGCTGAGTGGGTCTCACAGACCTACCTTTTAAGGGTTAAATGAGACAGTATAGGGAAAGCACCTGGGCTGGCCCTGACCCCTAATGGAGCGGGGGCTCAGCCATTGAGAATCATGATTATTCTCCTGCCTGCCATCCAGCCCACCCAGACCCCGTCTCCAGCCGGGAGTGGGAGGGAGGGGATAGGGGCAAAGAAAGGTCCTGTCAGGGTGCTAGTCTGCACTGGGCCTTGCCCCTTGGAGGCAGCATCTGTCCCCACGGACCCCAGGCTCCCAGCGTCTTTCACAATCGTCCCTGCCTGATGCCCAGCCCCACATGGGGCGTCTTCAGGGTGCGGTAGCTGTTGAGCCCCAGGGCTGGGCTTGTTCTTACTTCCTGTCACCAGCCCGGTCCACGCTCTTTTGTGCAGGGTCAGGGCCCAGCAGGGCAGCCAGGATACCATCAGGTTGAGGGCCTCCCCGCTTCATCTTGAGATTGGCTCTCAGGGCCGCGTCCTGCCCAGAGCCTCCTTCAGGGGAGGCCAGGGGATCTGGAAGGAGGGCAGCAGGGGTGTTCAAGTCAGCCTCAGTTTACTGAGCAGGCTCTGCCCCCAGAGCCTGGGCAAGCCCAGTGAGAGGAGGCAAGTAGGCCTCGCTCACTCATTCACTAACAAACGCAGTCACTGATTTGTTCATTCAGCAGCACACACACGCATTCACCTATTAATTTACTCACCCATTCATACATACACTTCCCCATTCAGCTTCCCTCCCATTCATCCTTTCACCCCTGTAGTCAGGCTCATTCACTTTCCCATTGATCCACGTGCTCACCCCCTGTGCACCCTTTGATCCACCTCCTTGTGCCCGCATCCATCCCTTCATCCACCCCCCCTTCTCCCATCCACCCTTCCTCCTAGTCACCCTCCCGTCTGTTTGTTCCTCCGGTCACCACCTCTCGACTCACCGGCCCACTTATGCTTTAACCAGCAGCAAGTGGCCTGAGCTTCAGACCCTGCAGAGGAACCAGCCACCCCCAGCTTAGATAAGGACTCCCCAGGAAGATGCGGGGGAAACTCCTTTCATGGTGACAAGGACGATTAGGACAAAGAGGAGGACTCAGGACAGCTTCACCACATTCTGATTTGGTCAGTGGTCAGCAGGTGGAGGGACTGGCCTGGGCAACCCATAGAGGTGGGAGGCAGCCTGGCTTGTGTAGGCGTGGCTGGCCATCCCCTGTGAGGCCGGAGAGTGGGTTTTGACACTGAATGTCCTTGAGCAGACAAGGGACGGGAGCAGAGGGGTTTAGTGCAGGCCATCTGGCATTAACATGGTGGAGTCCCTGAAATCAGGGGACCACACAGCTTTAGCAGCCCCCAGGAGGTCAGTAGGTCATGGGAAAGTGGGAGGCCTGCATGCTACTCACCGTGGACCCCAATCATGTGTTCCAGGATGAGGACCCTCTCTGCCAGGATCTTCAGGGCTTCTCGAAGCTGCTGCACACCCTCACCCTGATGCGGATGAAAAGCCAAGTTCAGGGTCTCAGTCAGGCTGGGGTGGGACAGGGGCAGAGGCTATGCAGACACAGTGGACATTCCTCATAGCCCTGCCTCTTCTGCAACGTCCACACCATTACAAACAGACATCGGAGCCAAGCACTGGCTGTGTCCCAGGCTGGTGCTCCAAACAGGGCTCACTAACGACCAACCCGAAACCCAGTCAGCCGGCATCTCCATAGCGACACAGCATGAATTGCGCCGACTGGGGCTTCAACTCTAGACCCAGTGGGCTCAAGCCTAAGTTCTTCTCCTGCCGTGGTTTTCTAAGGGCTCCTTCCCAGCGTGCCCTATGATGATTCTGTTTGTTAGTTTGACACAAGATGGAGTTATCTGGAAAAAGTACCCTCAGTTGAGACAATGCCCCCATCAGATTGGCTTCTAGGCCAACCCATGGGGCATTTTCTGATCGATGTGGGAGGGCACAGTCCACTGTGGGTGGTGCCATCCCCTGGGCAGGTGGCCCTGGACTGTATCAGAAAGCCAGCTGAGGAATCCACGGGAAGCAAGCCCGTAAGCTGCACTCCTCCATGGCTTCTGCATCAGTTCCTGCCTCCAGCTTCCACCCTGAGTCTCTGCCTCGACTTCCCCTGATGATAGACTATAACTTGTAAGCTGAAACGCCCCTTTCCTCTCCACACCGCTTTCTGTCATGATGTTTATCTCAGCAGTAGAAAGCAAACAGACAAGCAGCATGTATTAACGGCCGAGCTGTCTGTCCAGCTCGGACTTATCCCGTGTTCTCGCTCCAGCAGCCCTCTGCCTCCCACCACATAAAAGATCATCTCAGGAAGGTCGTGCAGCTAAATGCAGGAGCCCAAGCCATAAAGCCTTTAGAAGGAAATGTAGGTGTCGGTAATTGTAACCATGTGTTAGGTGGTAGCTTCTTTGATGTAGCACTTAACATACAAACAATGACTGAGAACAAAGACCAATCAAGTGCCTTAAACGAGATATTCTTCCCCGATGAGGAATGATGTTACAATGAAAACTCACTCATAAAATGGGGGAAAACTTTTGCAAATATTGGACACACTATTGGATTGCTTTTAGCCCGGATATACGAAGAACTCTTACAAGCTTTGGCTTCCCTGATGACAGACTGTAACCCGAAATCCAAACGAACCCTTTTCTCCCCGAGTCCCTTCGGTCACAATGTTTATCACAGCAACAGAACTCTAACTAGGACAACATCTTCCAGAAAACACCAAGAGGCGAGAGCACGCAACTTCGGGCCTACAGGTAGAGAAAGTGACGGCGCCTGCCTGGACTGTCCACCCGAGAGCATTGGCCACATCAGCGTTGTGGAGCAGGCCGGGCCAAGCCAGAAGGAGACTGGAAACAGTCAAGCCTCCCAGAGTGCTGGTAGGAGCTAATGCCAGCACATAGCCAGAACTTCATTCCTCGTGGCTTTGTGTGTGGAGATACCTGACCATGCCAAGGTGAGCTGCTGCCCTTGAGAAGACGGACACCAGGGCCAAGCAAACCAGGTGGCCAAGGGGCTGGAGTCAGGGAGGCTGTGTGGCTCTGCCTGTGGAACACGGCAGACCTGCTATTCCACTCAGAGTCAAAGAGAGTTCACTGGTTGGTAGGAGTGAAGTCCCCAGTAGGAAACAGAAGGCAGCTATGGGCAGGGTCCATGTCTCTTAGCTGGGGAAGGGCTCTGGGTGGGGGATGAGGTCTTTAGGGTTTCTCTGTCTGACCTCCAGACAAGATGTCCTTCTTCCCCTCCACTCTTCTCCTTCCCCTCTCCTCCCTCCCCCTTCCTTTCCTTCCTTCCACTTCCTTCCTGTCTCTTTTCCTTTTCCCTTTTCTCCCTGTCCTTCCCCTCACCTCTCTCCCTCTCCTCTTCCCCCTTCTCCCATCTTTCTGATGCTTCCTCTCTCATCTGATTTCCCTTTTTCTTCCCTTCCTTGTGTGCTTGGTTTCATTGTGATTGTTTTTTAGGCAGGGTCTCATTATGTAACCCAGGCTAGCCTTGAACCCATGTCTCTTCTGTCTCAGTCTCCTGAGCACCAGGGTCTCCCATTCCTTAAGTACAGCAAGAATTTCCCAAAGCTCCTATCCCACTCCCCATGCCCTGGCTCAACCTCACTCCCGCAGCCCAGGCCTCTTCTACTCTGCTCCAGCTCCCCCAGCTCATCCCTTCCACACATACAGGAAGCCCTCAGTAGGCACTTCCCTTCCCAGCCAATTTTTGCTGTTGTCCTTTATTTGTTTTTTGATTCCCCACCTCACTGGACCTCCACCTTTCAAGGTCCCCCATGCTGGCTGAGGACAACCTTGAACTTCATCCGTGCTGGGCAAGCACTCTACCAACTGAGCCACGTTCCCAGCCCTGCTTTTACAGCTTCCCCTGGGGACCCCGGCACCCTAGTTCCCTTTTCTCCACCTCCAAGCTCTTGGCCCAGTTTTCTCTTGCTTGCCCCAGGCTTTTCTTGTTCCCATCATCCCTCATTAGGATCTGAAGTTGAAGCCCCTTCCTCCACCTGTCGCGCCTTACATCCACCAGCCACTCCTGAGAAGGCTCCTCCCGTGCCAGACCCCAGGGTCAGTTGCCGCAGCTGTGGCACGCCCACAGTTGCAAAACTGTTCACACTGTCACTGTGTTGGGCTTGAATTGCCTGGGGACTAAGAGAGACTCTATCCTCAGCAGCCAGTATCCAGCCCAGGGCTGGCCTTGGGGCGCCCAGCTTTCCCCGCTAGTACAAGATGCTGTGGAATAATCCTTTTGTACACTGTGAAGATGTGTTGCTATCATTGGTTTAATAAAGCACCAACTGGCCAATAGCTAGGCCAGTTGGTTAGGTGGTTAGGCAGGAGATCAGACTGAGAGAATGCTGGGATGAAGAAGGGTGGAGTTGCGAGGAGACACAGGAAGAAGAAAGATGAACGTGCTGGGCTGAAAAAAGGTACCGCCAGAACATGGTAGAACATAGATAAGAAGTATAGGTTAATTTAAGCAGTAAGAACTAGTTAGTAACAAGCCTAAGCTATCAGCCAAACATGTATAATTAATAAGTCTCTGTGTGGTTATTTGGGAACTGGCTGACAGGATGGAAAATTCCACCCACAACAGAAGACACTGCCAACAGGCACAGTTACCTCTGCAGTGGCGGCTTTGTCCTCTTCTCCTTCCTTCACACTGGGCTCACCCTAGGAAGCAAGTCTCATGGTCAAGATATTGGGTGACATGCAGAGACTGAAGACAGACGGTCTGGCGTGAGACAAGGGAGGGAGGGCATACATCAGGACATTACTTGTTCTGCCCATCATACAGACATGTATTGGATCTGAAATGGGGGACTTGGAGAACTCATGTGTTAGCTCTTGTGGGTGTTCTTTAAATCACCTTTGCTTCTGGGCTCTGTTTCTCTGTCTATTAAATGGAACCAGTAAGACTAGCTTCGTAGCATAGCATATACATGGCCAATGACTACTTTGTGACTTTGAGAGGGTTGCTTAACCTCTCTGTGCCTCCATTGCTCACTGCTAAAGATGATTAATAATGATACCCATCTTACTGCTATAAAGGGGGTGGAGTAGATTAACACTAAGCAGGAGCTTAAACTAGCCTGGGTTCTAGAAGTGCTGTCAAAGTTGTTACTGTCATTTTTTACTAGGCAGAGGCACAGGAGAAGTTAAGTTTTGGAGGCTGACACTTCTGAGTCCAAAATTCCAGCAGTACTATTGTGTAGCTGTGTGACTTTGGGGAAATAATTTAATTTCTCTGAGCCTCACCTGCCAGTTCTGATAAATCAGTATAATAAAGTGTAGTCTGGATAGCAGGTAGTGAGGCTTAAATACATGATGAAAGCTACTCCCTGATACTGTATGTATCAGCACACAGTAGATATTCAGCAGAGACCATCCTCCACCCCCTGACCCTGATATCAGTCTCTTTGGCCTTGGAGACTGGAGCTGAGACCCATAAATTCTTGTGTTTGAGAAGGGTCATGGAGGCCAGCTGTCTAAGCACCAGACTCTGGGAGGTTCAGAGAACCAAAGAGATCTTCCCAGGCATACAGATCATGAATCTATGGCCTTATGCTACACAACTCCAGACAACTTGGCATATTAATCCAGGTAAGCTGTGACTAGACCTTCCCAGGACAAGTCCAAACTTTAGGTCATTTCCACTCTTGCCACACTCCCTGGCAGGAGTCCCGGGTGATCTCGAAGTCACCCCTTTTCTGTTGGGGCAGCTCAGGCTGTACCTGGTTCTTGCTCTCCAATCCCTCTCCTAGTTGGGACAGACAAGCCTTTGTTTAGAGACACTATGGGGTTGAGCACAGACATGGCTCCCAATTTCCCAGTGCCCAGCCCATACTTACAGATGACCTTGCCACAACCCACTCATCTATCAGTCCCTGGAATAAAAGGTCAGTGGGGCTCTCCTGCCTTTGATGTTTTCTGCCTCTGGCCCCACCTATACTGGGTCCCAGCAGAAGAGGAAGCTAGAAGTTCAAACTTGGGACCTGACTGTGTCTGCAACTCATCCACAGCAGAGGTCTGACACTGAGTCTTGGGCAAGCTTTTGATCTAATCTCTTATACAGTAAATCAATGCCAAGCATGAGTATTAAGCAGAGGAGGAAAACAGGTGACTTAGCACTTGGGCAGAAAAACCTACAAGTGGCCAAGGCAGGAAGGGTCTTATATGTGCGGATCCAGCGTTTACATGTGCTGAACCCAGAGCTTAAATATGCAGTCATCTCCTGGCACCCAGATGATCACAATGTACTCCCCAACCTTTCACCAAGTTGGAACCCTAGCTCCCACACTCATACAGTGAGCCAGAGGAACCTTCTAGAAATGTAAACAATTGCATAAGAAATCACTTCCAGCTCAATCAGTTCCACCCATATGACAGAAACCTTCACAGAGATAAGACACAGACACCTCACCTGGTCTCACAACCCACTCTCCTTTCACTACCAGCCTTGTCCCTAGATCAGGGCATCAGCACTTGTATTCCTTTCTCTAAACTGATGGACCACATGGCTGGAGAGGCAGAGCAATTCTAAGGTTAGGGCCTTGCTTCCTCTCCAATAGGTGATCTCCAGTAGAAACAAGGGTTCAGGCATCACTGGGTGACCTGCTGAGAATGTCTATGTGGCTTCCAGCAACATCTAAGCTCTCTGGGACTGAGCTCATCAAAAGAATGGGAGTTGTACCACACTGGGACATTAACACTGCAGTCTATTCCCTGTACTACAACAGAAATGGCTGAGTCCTTACCTGGGATCCAGGTGCTCCTGGAGGTCCTGGAGGACCATGTGGTCCTGGGGGACCTGTGGGTAGAGTCATTGGTGAACACTTAAGGACAGAAAAGCTCACTGCTTCCCCACCAGACCTGAACAGGGGCATTCCCAGCATTCTGACCTTGCCCTGGGTCTCCCCCTTCCCACTAGTAGCAAATGAATATTTGGTGAATATCAGAAAAGACTCAGATTCTCCATATCCCTCCCACCCTCTGCTCTCAGAGGCCCACCTCCATCCACCCATCTTCTTCCCTTTTTTTTTTTTTTTTGTTTTTTTGTTTTTCGAGACAGGGTTTCTCTGTAGCTTTTGGTGCCTGCCTTGGAACTAGCTCTTGTAGACCAGACTGGCCTCGAACTCCCAGAGATCCGCCTGCCTCTGCCTCCTGAGTGCTGGGATTAAAGGCATGTGCCACCACTGCCCGGCTTCTTCTTCCCTTTCTAATCCACCTGGTCACCCCAATCCTGAGACCTGGCGACTGAGCAGGGAGCTCACTCACAATATCCCAGCCCAGCCTGTCAGTCTTCTGCCAATTTGGAAACCTAGAACCATCTGCCCTTCAGTTGCCCCAAGACCCCTGGACTCAGTACTAAGGATGAAGCTGGGTAGCATACTTGACTGGGTGGGTTCCTAGCATAACACAGACCAGGTGGAGTGGGGCTACTTCAGCAATCCCAGAATTTGGGAGCTAGAGGCAGGAGGACTAGAAGTCAAACATTATCCTTGGTCACACAGAGAATGGGAGGCCAGCCTGGGCTACATGTTACCTTGTCTCAACAAATAAATAGATAAAGTAGGAAAAAGTCCTTTGTTCTCAGGACAAGCCCAAGAAGGAATCTTCAATCCACTCACCAGGAGGGCCAGGGGGACCCCGGGGACCTGGGACACCTGTCAGCACTGTGTCAACCACAGCAGGGTTCAGCTGGGAGTCTCCATCTGCAGAGAGAGTCATATGATCAGTGACCAGGTGGGGTGAAGGTGGCCAATCTGGAGGCCAAGTCTGAGGGGTTAGTGGGCTCCCCAGAGCTGAGTCCAGTACCCTCACCCTGTGTGTGAATGGACACACTGCATTTATTGCTCAGAAGCATCAGGGTTAGGGGTGAGGAGGTGGATCAGTGGTTAGAGCACTTGTCACACAAGCTTGAAGACCCGAGTTTGAATCCCCAGCATCCACATAAAAGCTGGGAGTGGTAGCGCCTGCCTGCAATCTCAACACTGGGGCCTGGAAACACCAGCTTTGTTGACTGCCCAATCAGCACGCTCCAGGTGCAGTGGGGGACCCTGTCTCTAATAATATTGTGGAGAGCAATGGTGGGGGGCACTCAGCTCAACCTTTGCCCTTTACACACACAGGTATACACCTGCACAAACACATACATAGCACACACACATGTTCACGCATGTACACACACATGCATATATACATGTACATCAGAGTGGACCCTCTGTTGGGCTCCTCGTGGCTTGTGGGTATATTTTAGTGGCCATTATGATCATTACCTGCTCCTCAACACACCTGCCTGTACCCTAACTAGGGGCATTTCTTCAAGGAAGCCCGGGCTACAGATGAAAGTCAGAACTGGCCTTTGCCCCACCTGGGACCCTCTGAACCCACCTAGACTCCCATCTGACCTTGGGGACAAGCCCAACTCTGACTGTAAGCACTCAGGGACTGTGTATTTCAACCTCCAGAGTGGCTTTCTTAGGGAGCATGGCTTTACAACTGGGGAAACTGAGGCCTGGATGAAGGAAGTTATCAGTGCTATGGTGAGGTTTGTGTTATATGTATTCGGTTGAACAGGGGTCTCCCCTACTCCCTTCCTGTGACAGCTAACATGAACTCCATACCATACTGTCAGCCACGGGCCCTACCCATCCTCTTCTTCTTCGGGATTTCACTTTGGGAACTGGCACGATGGCTCAGAGGGTAAAGGCATCTGCCACCAAGCCTGACGACCAGAGTTTGAGCCCCAGGACCGCATGGTAGGTGGAGAGAACTGACTTCTACAAGTGCTCCATCCTATGACCTCTACACGTGAACGGTGGCACGCCCCTACTGATAAGTAAATATAGTAAGCTTACTTTAGATTGCTCTTCTTCTGATGCAATTGTTTATTTATTTGTGTGGTACTGGAGATTGAGTCCCATGTCTCATGCATACTACATAGATGTTCTATCACTGAGCCACACCCCGGCCCTCACTGGGGGATTCTAGGCAGGGGCTCTACCACTGAGCCACACCCCAGCCCCTCACTGGGGGATTCTAGGCAGGGCTTCCACCATTGAGCCATGTGCCCTAGCCCTAATTTTTTAAAAATACACTTAATTTTTTTTTTTTTTTGAGACAGGGTTTCCTTGTGTAGCTTAGACAGGCCTTGAGTTTGTTATGTATTCCAGATTGGCTTAAAGCTAGCAGTAATTGTCCTGCCTCAGTTTCCCGAGAGCAGGAATTTAGGTTTGTGATATCATGCCCAGCTTCTCCAAGATTTTAAAATAACCCCAGGGGTTAGGGTTAGAGTTATGGTTATGATTATGGTTATGGTTACGGTTAGAGTTATGGTTATGGTTATGGTTAGGGCTAGGTTTAGGGTTAGGGTTAGGGTTAACATTAGGGCTAGGGTATCATTTGAGTTAGGGACAGGGCTATAGTTAGGCTTAGGTTTTGGGTTAGTGTTTGGTCCCTATTCAAGCTTGCTGTTCCTTTCAGAGTAACAGACTCCCACCCTCAAAGAGGTCCCTAGACCCAGAGTCTTTAACCCCTTCGGGCTGTGTCCTCATAAAGCTGGTATGTTTTGTACTCTTTGGCCCATAACCACCCTGAGGTCCCTAGAGACCACGTAGATCTATTTCGTCACATTTTGTGCTCAGTCAACACTGTAGGGAGTCTCACTGTGATGAGACCTTAGAAGGAAACGTGACAAAGGGTGTCTGCAGTGGGGTCGCCTTGCCAGCGAATAGAGCCAATTACAGTTGTAAGTGGGATGCGTCAGACCCAGTCAGGTGAGCCTTGAGGCCCAGAGCAGGGTTGGAGGCCACGCCATTTTCTCAGGCAATCCTCCTTCAGAACAAAGTCTCATTTCCTGGCTATCCCCACCATGGTGGGCTCCCAGCTTCTCTAGGATCCCTAGGGGAATTCTAGTTTTCCCGTACAGACAACTTAGCTCAGCCGGTCCCTCCCACCCCGGCACCCAGCACTCACTCTCCTTGTCTGTGGGTGGCTGCAGGGAATACAGGACACCTTGGGGGCTGTTTGGCAAGAGGCTGGGACTGCCTGCTGGGCCAGGAGGGCCTGGTGGACCAGGGCGCCCCATCTCTCCAGGGAGCCCGCGTGGTCCCGGTGGCCCCAGGAGACCTACAATGCAGAGCAAAGGGTTAAGTGAGACTGACCAGTGTGACGTCACAGACAGGTAACCGAAGGCCTGAAAGGGCAGAGGAGTGGCCGGGGTCATTTGGGCACTCAGTGACAGGCCTCTGCACCAAAGGAGGGTTAATGAGAAGGGTTCCCCTTCCAGGTAGGGGACACAGGGACAGCAGAGGACAGACATGATAGCATTTGAAGAAGTGGATCAGGACTCTAGAGGAGTTGAGCTCTGGAGCAAGGACTGAGGGTGGGGCAGTTCTGAGCAGGGGCTGGGGTTCTGCAGCACTCAGGGGATCATGGGATTCCTGAGTGATGTTTCGGGTGCTTGGGACAAACCCCTAGTCCTTAGCAGTCCCACCCCACCCTAAAGGCCCTTATAGAATTTTGTCCTGTGGTAGCCCAAGATTGGAGAGGGAGAAGGGTGATAGGAAATGCAATGGATTTGAGGCTAACAAGCAAGATTAGGGTGCACGGAATGTCACCACCGCTCAGGTACAAAGCAAATCACAGTCTCTTACTCCAGTGGACAAAGATTCCTTACCTGGAGGTCCTACTGGTCCCTTTTCTCCTGTCTGGCCCCGGTCACCTTTGGAACCTGGGGGCCCTGCAGGCCCCGGTGGTCCCATCTGTCCTGGAGGTCCTGGGGGAGAGAATAATGGATGGGCACTGTAGACTCACAGTGCCATGGAGGCTACAGTTCTGGGCACATATAGACTCTGTGCTCAGATGAGTTGTTGACAGGTGCTCTCCACTGAGCCACACCCCAGCCCCTCACTGGGGGATTCTAGGCAGGGGCTCTCCCACTGAGCCACACCCCAGTCCCTCACTGGGGGATTCTAGGCAGGGGCTCTACCACTGAGCCACACCCCAGCCCCTCACTGGGGGATTCTAGGCAGGGGCTCTACCACTGAGCCACACCCCAGCCCCTCACTGGGGAATTCTAGGCAGGGGCTCTCCCACTGAGCCACACCCCAGCCCCTCACTGGGGGATTCTAGGCAGGGGCTCTACCACTGAGCCACACCCCAGCCCCTCACTGGGGGATTCTAGGCAGGGGCTCTACCACTGAGCCACACCCCAGCCTCCTGGGTGTACCAGCCATTAGAGCTGACAAGCTGTCTTTCCCTTCTGGGATCCCAATAACTGTGTTTGTTCCCCCCTTTTACACATGGGTAAACTGAGCAGCAGAGAGGAACAAACTCCTGCTCCTGGCTACAGAGCCAGGGTATAGCTTGTTTTCACACATCAAATCTGTTCCTTCTTGCTTAAGGTCCAGCACTTGTGGCAGATGAGCCCAAGCTGCCCTGCAGGGTCTGCAGGGTCCGGCCTCCTGCTTTGAAGCACTATCCTCTTGAAATGTTCTAGAGGCCTGAGAGCAGCCGTGGTGCAGGTCCAGTTATCCCAGCGCTACAGAAGCTGAGGCAGGAGAATCAAACGTTCAGAGACAGTCTGGTGACAGGGGAACTTTGTCTCATGGTTAAGTCAACTAAGGGTCATTCATGGTGCTCACCATTTAAATTGCATTAGACCCTGGTCCATGAGGAGGAGTTGGGCTGGCAGTGTCTGTGTGTGTGTGTGTGTTTTAAAAAGTGCCTCTTGCTGGGAACTTCCTCAGGCCAGGGAGGCAGGAGTCACCATTAGTAGAGAGTGTCTACCACCTTCTGGCCATTGCTGGAACTTCACTTTCTCTGATAAAGTCCCAGCCAAGCGCATCAGTGAGTTTTGAGACAATCCATGAAGGAGATTTGGGGCCTGTGTCCTTGTGGAGATGGGATAAAGGGCAGGAGTGTGATCTCAGAGGTGAATCCTGGGATTCGCTGGAAGGATGAAGAGAGAAGCAAATCGTGCCCCCGGGGTCTTGTGGGGCTGTGGATCACCAGCAAACTGGGTGACCTGGGGCAGTTACCTCTGTTAACTCTGCTGTCCACAGGCCTTGATAAAGCCAGGCCTGACTGTCTGCCACTAAACCCCAGCACAATTGGAGTGGGGTGCCAGAGACGAGGGGACCATGGGGGCTTGTGGGCCTCCAGCCTACATTCAGGTTCAACGAGAGACCCTGTCTCAGTGGAGTAACGTGGAAGGTGACAGACATCCTCCTATGGACCTTGTGTGGAGACACACATGAATTTATGAAAATATCTAGGGACTAACCCCAGGAGACAATGACCCTGTCAATCTTCTAGTTAACTGCCCTCCCCACCCCCACAGACACCCTCACAGTCAACACCTGAAGCCAGCATGAGCCAGATGTCCACCACAGTCAGCTTAAATGTCAACTTGACACAGCCTTGAGTCACCTGACAAGCCAGTCTCAGCTGAGAACTGCCTGGATAAGATTGGCCTGGGGCCTGTCTGTGGGGTTTGTCTTCTTGGTCAACTGATGTAGGAGGCCCCACACTGTGAGGTGGTGCCAGCCCAAGGTGGGTGGTCTGGTCTGTGTATGAAGGCTAGGTAAGCATGAGCCTGGGAGTGAGCTGGGAGTGTGAGCGAGGAATGAGCTGGGAGTGTGAACTGGGAGTGAGCCGGGAGTGTGAGCTGGGAGTGAGCCAGGAGTGTGAGCCAGCAAGCAAAAGTTCTTCACGGTTTTTGCTTCAGCTTCCTTCCCTGACTTCCTTCAGTAATGGACTGATCTGTAAAGGGAAACAAACCCTCACTTCCCCTAAGCCACTTTTCCTTCAGTGTTTCATCAAGCAACAGGAAAGACACCAGGACAAGCAGGCGCTGACAACTGCAACCGAGTTGGCTACAAACAACAGCGCCATTCTGCTGCCTGGTCGCAGAGCCTCGACCTCCAGGGAGAATCTACAGAAAGGAATCCAAGTATGGTGGCCCAGGTCTGCAATTCTAGCACGCAGAAGGCTGGAGCAGGAGGCTTGGGAGCAGGACAACAGAGCTTAGAATGGATCTATAGGGCTCCACGTGGCTTAGGAGCAGCTGAATGCTTCCAGACTTGTCTTTCTGTTTATTACCACCCTGGGACATGAATCCAGAACCTCACACATAATAAGCAGGGGCTCTACACTGAGCCACGCTCCCAAGTCCATTTTATACTTTGAGACAGGGTAGTGTTTTGCTAAGTTGCCCAGGCTGGACTTAAATTCACTGTGGCTCAGGCACACCTTAAGCTTATAATCCCCCCCCCTTTTTTTTGAGATAGGGTCTTTCTTGTAACAGCTCTGACTGTTGTGGAACTCACTTCATAGACCAGACAAGGCTGGCCTTGAACTCACAGAGATTCGCCTGCCTCTGCCTCCGGAGTGTTGGGATTAAAGGCGTGCGCCACCACCACCCCCCCACTCCCCCCCACCCCCGGCTAAAGTTTTGTTCTATTTGACTTGAGTTGATTTTCCCCCAAGACAGTGTTTCTTTGTGAAACAGTCCTGCTGTCCTAGAACTCACTCTGTAGACTAGGCCGGCTTCCAACTCACAGAGATCCGCCTGCCTCTGCCTCCTGAGTGCTGGGATTAAAGGTGTGCGCCACTATGCTGGCTCCTCAATTCTCTCCTTCTACCAGGAGGAGCTGGAGGACTGAACTCAGGTTCTCAGACTTGGTGGCAAGTGCCTTTACCTGCCGAGCCATCTTGCCAGCCTCTGATTACCCTTTTAGAAGATCCTTTATGTTGGTCACAAGGGTGCTGGGGATTGAACCCAGGACACTTCCCCATCACCAAGTTATATCTACACCCTTCAGCATAACTGTAAATGGGATAAATGGTGAATTCTATATTTATGAATTTATTTCAATTAGAAAAAAAATAGAAACTGGGCAGTGGTGGCACACGCCTTTAATCCCAGCACTCGGGAGGCAGAGGCAGGTGGATCTCTATGAGTTCGAGGCCAGCCTGGTCTACAGAGTGAGTTCCAGGACAGCCAAAGATACACAGAGAAACCCTGTCTCAAAAAAACAAAACAAAACAAGAAACCTTATAATCCTCCTGCCTCAGCCTCCCAGGTAGCTGGGATCACAGACCTATGGCACAAGACCTGGCCAGATCTTACACTTTTCTAAGAAGAATGTGAACTCCTGGTGTTATGCTTAATCCACCATTTCTTAGCAATTACTTCAAATTTCAACACACTAAATGAGCAAATCAGACCCAGGAGGCCAGGGTGTGGCCTATGTGTGGAGGCCCTGGGCACCCACTCTGACTTCATTCCCTGGCCGGATTCCTCCCCAGTGGGCCCTGCTCACCAGCTGGACCTGTGGGTCTTCTCCTTCGGGGCCCTGGGTGAGCAATGGGAATGGCATCTGGCAAGAAGTCCTCATTCCAGGTTGGCGGGGTGCTCTGTGGGGGTGGCAGGTCATTGTCTGGGCCTGAAGGCTGCTCAGCAGCTTCCAGCAAGAGGACCTAGTCAGAAAACGGAGGAGGGTCAGGCCCTGGCGAGCAAGGATGGGGGTAGATAACAGGCAAAAAGAATGGGGTCTAAGTACACAACAGAGTATTATTCAGCTATCAAGAGGAGCGCTGTTTGCAGAGAGATCGTCAGGCTAAGCAAAATATAACGGACTCGAAAAGACAAATACTGTACATTTCTCTCACACTCAGAATTTCTCTCTCTCTCTCTCTCTCTCTCTCTCTCTCTCTCTCCTGAGTTGAATACAATTAAAATACATGAAAAAATACAGCATGCACTTTTAGACAACTAAAAACATACATGGGCTGGCCAGATGGCTCAGCAAGTAAATACGCTTGCCACCAAACCTGATGACCTGAGTTCAATCCCTGAGACCCACGCGGCGCAAGGAGAGAGCCGACTCCTACTGCTCGTCCTCTGGCCTTCAAATGCGCACTGTGGCATGTGCGTGCCCCTAACCCCACATCCACAAAAAATAAATAAAATTAAAACTCCTAACGAAAATGGAAAGAAAGTTGGGCGTGATGGGCACACCCATGTCCTCAGTATTTGGGAGGTGGCGACAGGAAGATTAAGAGTAAGAGTTTGAGGCCAGCCTGGGGTACATAGGAGTTCATGGCTAGCCTGGGCTACATGAGACGTGTGTGTGTGTGTGTGTGTGTGTGTGTGTGGTGTTGTTGCTGTTGCTGTTGTTGAAGTAGAACAGGGGCATGGATATGCAAAGACACCCCCCCCCATAGTCCCTGAGACTCAGCTGTGCCCTGCTCACGGTGGGTTATGCCTCTGAGCAGAGTCACATCCTTTGGTAGGTACATCCCTGTCCTTCCTCTCATCAGAAGAATTGTGACTTTCCAGACCCTCTAGTTCATTCTATAGCCACTCGTCACTGTGACTGAGTGACACCAAGCTCCCCCCTTCACTGACACGTGAGACTGTGAGCGTGCGCTGTGTCCCCTCTCTTCGTGGCTTGGTGCTCATATTCCTTCACTATGGAATAACTGAGGATGGACGAATGGACAGACGGATGGGAGGATGGTTGCTATAGGGATGGGTGGATGGGTGGGTAAGTGGACGGACGGGTGGGTGGATGGGTGGATGGGTTGATGATGGGTGGGTGGATGGGGAGATGGACGAGGAAGGAAGATGTACATGACCCGTTTTGGTCCATGGCCCTTGATAACCATCTAACAAAACTACATGGAGACAGTGGCTCCCCAGGACCCCCTGCCCTTCCCTCTCCCCTCAATGAAGGCAGGGCTCAAAGAGGGCAAAGACACGTGCCTGGAACTCTTTCCCTCAATTCACTTTTTAAAGGAATGTACGAGAACACCACAACAAACCCCATAGCTTTATGTGTTGACTTTTAAACAGTTATCTATTTTTGTTTTATGTATGTGAGTATTTTTTCCTGCACGTATGTCTGTGCACCACGTGTTTGCCTGGTGCCCACAGAAGACACAACAGGGATCAGATCTCCTGAACTGGAGTTATGGAGAACTGTGAGCCATCATGCGGGTGCTGAAATCCAAACCTGGGTCCTCAGAAAGAGCACCAAGTGCTCTTAACTGTTGAGTTATTTCTCCAGTCCTTTCGTGTGCGGATCAAAAATCAATAATCAATCAATAAATAAAATTAAAATGTCCGAACCCAGTGGCTCCTGGCTATTCCGCTACGTCCAGCAGAGGGCGCTGTGTGCCTGAGCTGAGCACAGGACAACCACTGCTCCGGGCGTCTAGTCTGGAGTCTGGTGGGCCCTCGAGTAGAGAGGGGTACACTTGGGAACCCTGTTACTCCCACTGATGCCGACAAAGGAATAAACTGCCCTCTGGGGCCTCAGCTAGCCTGAG
Source organism: Microtus oregoni (assembly GCF_018167655.1). NCBI lineage: Eukaryota > Metazoa > Chordata > Mammalia > Rodentia > Cricetidae > Microtus > Microtus oregoni. The sequence goes on along the minus strand of NW_024543062.1, from coordinate 7,199,247 downwards.
GTTCCACAGGCGGTATGCCTCTCCGGTTCAGCTGTGTGGGACCCCTCTCCACCTGGTACCAGGGCCACTCCCTAATCCACTCTCTTTGATCCTTGAGCCAGGAAGACTCCCTGGATCCTCCCCACACACAAACTGGAAATGGAGGCTCAGAGACTGCACTTAACTCCTTTGAGGTCACCCAGGGAGCAAATGGTCAGACCAAGGCCTTGGATCTTCTGCCCCGCCCGCTCCCGCTCCCTGCCGCCTCTCAGTCCGCAGGACAAAGGGAGGGTTCTGAATCCTGCTCCACCCCGTGGGCATCCCAGACCTCTGGCTATTGTTGGGTGTGCTGCAGAGGTGCGGGGGTGGGGTGGGTAATGGAAGAAATGTGTGTCCGCGGATGGCATGAGCTTGGTGACTCAGAGCGGTGGGTGTGACAGGAACCTGAAGCCCCTGTGGCGGATGGTGGAAGGCTGTTTCCCACTTTAGCCTGGGTACTGAGAACACAAAGATCTTGTCCATTAAACAGGGGCAGGCTTGGGGTGCAGTTGACAAGCAGTTGGGGTGCACTATATCCCAGTATCCCCCAGGCTCTAGAGATGAGCAAGGGGACAGACCCAGGTACATGAAACAGAAGTAGAGCCACGTGAGAGGATGGGGAAGGGGGAAGGGAACTGGGACAAACAGCAAACCAGAGGGATCCAGGAAGAAGTGTCCACCCTGTGTCTCTGAGGATTGACCCCATACTCTTTCCTGCTAAATTCTGGGCTCCTTCTAAGGGATCTGCTCTTTGCTTTGGCACTAAATGCTTGGCTGACTCCTTCTAGATACTTCCACGTGGCCACCATGGCCCACAGAGCCCATGAGCCTGGGCAGAGGTGTCCCAGTCTCGGTTAAATTTGAGTCTGCCTCAGCCTGAGCTTCTGCACTCACGGCTTGGCATGGCCGACCTCCCAGGGGGGAAGAAGTCTATTTGTGCCCCGACTGAGTTTAACAGGACTGATATGGAGCACAGTCCAAGAAAGCCAGACTATGGGCTGGTGTGACGGCTCAGGGGGTAGAGGTGCTTTGCTCCCAAGCTTGCCAACCCGAACTTCATCCCCAAGATCCACATAGTGGAAGGAAAGGAGCGACTTCTGCAAGCTGTCCTCTGCTTGCACGCACACACTGTGGCATTCGTGCCTGCACTCACGAGCATATGTGTGACCATGCTCACACCCAGTGCATCAAGGAAAAGAACAGTAGGAAGGAAGAAAGAGAGAGAGAGAAAGAGAGAGGGGGGAGGGAGGGAGGAAGAAAGAAAGAGAGAAAGAAAGAAAGAAAGAAAGAAAAAGGAAAGAAGGAAGGAAGAAAGGAAAAAGGGAAGGAAGGAAGAAAGAAAAGAAAACCAGACCACAGATCTTCTGAGACAGTGGCCCGATGATGTCATGACAGTCAGGTCCCCACCTTCCTCCATCAGAGACCTGAATGCTGGGATTTGTGTAATTTTCACTTCTTGGGGTCCCCCTCAGTCCTTAGGGGTTGTGAAGTGGGAACTGGAAAAGGAGAGGACGGAATGCAGATGAGGAGCCAGGCCCCTGCTGGCCTCCTGTCCACCCTCCCTGCCCAGGACAAGAGGAAACCTACCCTAATGGCTGCCTGTCCCTCAACTTTCCCTTCATACCTTGCTCTTGAACTTCCCACTGTGATGGAGGAAGGTCATTGGTTAAAAAAATAAAGAAACTACTTGGCCCTCATAGGTTAAAACATAGGTGGGAGGAGTAAACAGAACAGAATGCTGGGAGGAAGAGGAAGAGAGCTCAGAGGCCATGCTCCCCTCTCCCGGGCAGACGCAATGATGCAAGCCACCAGGTCAGACATGCTGAAACTTTCCCAGTAAGACCGGTGCTACACAGTTTATTAGAGATGGGTTGATCGGAATATCAGAATAGCCCGTAAGGGCTAGAGCTAATGGGCCAAGCAGTGTTTAAAAGAATACAGTTTGTGTGTTGTTATTTCGGGGTATAAGCTAGCCAGGCGACCAGGAGCTGGGGCGGCAGGAACACAGCCCGCAGCTCCTACAACACCACTGTGCTGAGTTTGTGTGTGGTCCAGAGACAGAAGCACAATTAGCTGTCAATCGTGTCTGTCTCTTTTTCCTGGGTAGGGTGATCATCTTCCTGGCTGGTGACCCCTGGGGGATCCCACCGCCCAGGGCTGGCCCTTGGGACACTGATTCTGTTGGAGTGCTCGGTCTCACCTTTGCCCTGTCTACATTATGGATACAGGGTGATGATGGGAGAGCTTGAGCTGCAGCAGCTGCTTTGTAACACGAGGCGTCTTGCAGAGCCGGAGTCATTGGGGAGGCAGCGGGGAAGGGTCAATGACAGGCACTGAACAAATCCCAAGACATCCAATTCCTGGACTTCTGTCTGAACAGACATATGTAGGGCGTCCGTTGGCTCACTACTATTGGCTGGGTCTGTCTCTTACAACTTGATGTACCACACAGAAGCTTATTCTGAGGAAACAGAAGCCTCAGACTCTAGGCTTCTGCGTTGCGGCTCTTGGCTAGGCTGCCTCATTAAGCCTGTTTTTTTGTTTGTTTGTTTGCTGTTGTTTTTTTCTTTTGTTGTACCAGAGATTGAACCCCAGGCCAGGGGGCACAGGGGCACTGAACAGGCACCTGGGAAATGATACTGGCAAGGAGCAGTGTCCTTGGACCCTACCTGAGCACTCAGGGGTCTGTTTGAAGCAACCTGGACTGAGGAGCTGGGCTCTGCTCCAGGGTGGGCCCCATGCTCCCCAGATTCAAGCTACCTCCCTGGATCCCACACCCCAAGCTTCTGAATGCTCCACCCCATCTTGAATCTGGCTATTTCACGATACCCTGTGGTCCCTCTGCCAGCCTGAAAGAGGGAGGGCAAGCCTTTAACAGGCGGCTGCTTACGCTGTTGAGACCCTTTGTGGCAGGGGTTGTCAGGAGCAAGGAGATGGGGGAGGAATGGCTCCCAGCCAGAGAGCAGGCATGAGGGCCAGGTGCAAGCGAAGACAGTTGGCCCCCAAAAGCTGTGACTTTTAACACCCAGAATGCTGAACCAGAGCCAGACCAAATCGTCAGCTTTTCCTCTGTGCCAAACCCTACCACGGCTTTGGAAAGTGCCCATCAGGCCAACTCTCCTCCCCTGCTCTAAAACCTCAGGGGCAGAAGTTCGTTCCAGCCTCGTCCCCAGCATCCTACCCACCCTTTCCAAGGTTGACCTGGTCCCGGCTGGGGAAACCTTCCACCCCAAAGCCCCCAAGAGATCCTGACTCCGGAGGGAACAGAGGGCCTCTCATTCCCCACAATGCCCTGGGCCTGGGCTGGGAGACCCTGCCTGCTCACATAGGGGTTTGAGCACAGGAGGCTGTGCATGTATAGGGGCCTTGAATATTCTAGGTTCTGCACAATATCCCCCACAGCCTGTCCCTGAACTTCTTTTTTTATTACGCAAGTGTGCGTGTGTTTGCACAAGGTGTGTGGTGGTGCACCTGTGGTCAGCAGACAGCTTGAAAGGGTTGGTTCTTTCCCTTCACCATATGCATGCTGGGAATTGAACTCAGGCCATGGGACTGGGCAGCAAGCTCCCTTAACCACTGGCTCACTGGTCCTCCTCCTCCTCCTCCTCCTCCTCCTCCTCCTCCTCCTCCTCTTCTTTCCTTTCTCTGTCCCTCTCTCTCTGGAGCTCAGGTGAGTCCCACCTAATCCTGCTGGCTCTGTCTAGACATCCAAGCTACTACAGAAGCCCCTATGCCTTCAAAAGGCTCTGTGACCCCAGCAGGACACACGCACGCACACACACCACCCCTCCTGCTCTGGGTGTGGTGGGAACAGAGCATGGCCCTCTAAGGGGCCTGTCGTAGGCACCTTTGATTTTGCCTGCTGCTTTCTGGCTAGCGAGGTGCTGTGATTCAGGATGAAAGCAGGGTCCTCACGGGAGAGGGGGACTGACTCTGAAGAAACTTCACCCAATGTGGAACAAGAGAAGCTGCTGGGCTTGTGAGTTCCCAGCATTTGCTCCACAGCGCCCCCAAGAGGAACCGTAAGATAGACTCCTATTGCTAACGGGATGAGCTGCTGGCAGGCTGCAAGGTGAGCTCCAGGCTCCCAGCTTTGTGAGCTGTGTCACCCACGCTGGGCTTTGGTGATGCAGTTATCTTTGAGCCATTTCTGTTCCCATAGTAACCCTTCACCTATATTCCTATGAGTAACCCCAATAAAACCCATCGGCTCATCAAGTTGGACTTTGGTGGTAGTGGTTCTGGGCTCCATGTCTAGGGTGAGTGTGTCGTGTCTCCCCAGGAAGGCTTGTCACCCAACACACTCCCTAGTGGGACCACAATATGGAGCCTCAAGGGCTGTCTGTGCAGGTACCCAGACAGTGAACACACGTGTCCTATGCACAGGGTTGGTACCCAGACAGTGAACACACATGTCCTATGCACAGGGTAGGTACCCAGACAGACAGTGAACACATGTGTCCTATGCACAGGGTAGGTATCCAGACAGTGAACACACATGTCCTATGCACAGGGTAGGTATCCAGACAGTGAACACACATGTCCTATGCACAGGGTAGGTATCCAGACAGTGAACACACATGTCCTATGCACAGGGTAGGTACCCAGACAGTGAACACACATGTCCTATGCACAGGGTAGGTATCCAGACAGACAGTGAACACACATGTCCTATGCACAGGGTAGGTACCCAGACAGTGAACACACATGTCCTATGCAGGCCCCCCAGACCATCTAACCTTGGCCTCCAGCGTGGTCAGACGCTCACTCATATCGCTAAGCCGGGTACAGTTCATACACTCTGGAAAGAAAAAGAAAGAACCAAAGTGAGGTACAGCATAGGACCCCCCCATCTTCCGGAAAGGGAAGCCCGACTGCAAGGATAGCCTCTAGTGACAGCTGGGTAAGACATGTCTAAGATATTGCCTGGAAAGTCCTCCCCATCCATCAGGGCCTTGTCCTTGAGGCCTATCCCCCTCCTTGCATCCCTCTGTGCTTGGGTCAGCCTGGGTGGGGGACAGTTAAGGAGGACATGATGGAGATGGGGGCACTAACGGGAGGTCTAAAGCCTGCAGGGTGGTTGATACATGCAGAGACCCAGACGGGAGCAAAACCGAAGCAGCATCTACATCCAACCAGCTCATCTGGGGGCTGGAGGGAGGGGTGGCAATGAGCCCGTCCTCACCCCAGAGGGTCTGGGATACAGGTCTGGCAGTGTTCAGAAGCCCATGGGTAGCACTGGAAGGAGGGCTTCAAGAAGGTGAAAGTCGGGTTTGCAGGCTGTAAGGCTCCTTCCGAGGGCTAGGCTAGGGCTCCGCTGGGAGGGAGGGCATTGCCAGACAGCAAGCACTGCAAAATCCAGGCATGGTGCAGGCCTGGGATTCCAGAGGATACACTCCGGATCACCACAACTGTATATCAAGTTCAAGACCAGCCTGTGATACATAAGACCTATCTAAAAACAAACAACAAAACCCCTGTATATCCTTGGGGTCTGTGCACAGTGGCTAATACCTATGATTCCAATATGTGAGAGGCTGGGCAGGAGGCTCAGCGAGAATTCCAGGCTAGCCTGGGCTACAGAACAACTTCTAGGCTAGACTGGGCTACACGGCTATCACACACACACCACTCTTACATACATATACACACCTCTTTCCCTCTTATACACACACCCCTCTGTCTTACACACAACTTTCTCACACACACTCTCTCTCTCTCACACACATTCCCTCCCCTTCCCTCCCCCCTCTCTCTCACACACACAGCCACCAGTAATGAACTCTCCTAGGCCCTCTCCTCTTCTCACTTTAATTATCTGTTTACATCAGTCTCCCCAGACCAAAGCTCTTTAATGTGGAAACAGACGGTCAAAGCCGCTTCAGAGAGCTTTGATTGCTTTAGACCTCAAGGCTCGTCTCTCTGTCCCTCTCTGTTCTTTGCCCAGTTCAAAGCCTAGATTTGTAGGAAGGAACCTCGTTCCGGAGAAACAGATGCCCAGAGACATGGGGGGCATTGCTGGCTGACTGGATAGCTGTGCCCACGTGGGTGCCAGCGCCTTGGACACAGGCTGCTGAGAGGTTGAGACCTTCCAGGAGGGGTGTGGTAAGTCCTGGGGTAATGAGTGTTAGGACAAAAGCACTAGCTCTCTGAGTGTGCACAGGCTAAGCTGGGCACCGGCCTGGTGCCCCATTCAAAGAGAAAATAAAATGAGTATAGTGCACACGTATAATCCCAGCCCTCCAGAGGCGGGGGCAGGAAGGTCGAAAGTTCAAGGCCAAACTGGGGTACAGAAGCCTCTGTCTCAAAAAAAAGTAAAGGCTGGGGAGAGGCTCAGTGTGCAAGCACGAGAATCTGAGTTAAGTCCCCGGAACTCTTGTGGGGAGCACAGACAGGAGGATGGCTGGGGCTTGCTGGCTGCCAGCCCAGGCAGGAAAACAGCGAGCTCCAGGTTCAATGGGGGACTTGGTCTCAAGAAAGGAAAGTGAAGAATGGCAGAGCGGAGCAGTTGATGTCTTCCCCAGGCCTCTGCAAGCGTGTGCACGTGTGCCTGAACCCGCACACGCATGTATGCATGTGCCACACACATATGCATGCCCCGAAACAATAAAACAAAATAAGCAGAGCAAAACCAAACGCAAAGAGATGGCGAGTGATAAGGAAAAGCCAAGAGGGGACTTGGCCAGTGCACACCAGGAAGGGAGCAGATAAAGGGGTCACATGCCCCTAAGTCCATCTGTGGCCCCAACGTAAACTCTTGGCTAAGAGGAAGGGTCAGGGCAGGGAGGGAGAACAGTGTATAATTACAGTTCTGGTCAAGGTGGGGTGTGGGTGGTCACTGTCTTGGTCTGGTTCTGAGAAGAGGTCCAAGGAAGCCTTGTCGCTTGAGGGGACAGGTCAATTCTCAGAAGCAAGCTACTTCAGCACCCTCCTCTTTGTGGATAACTGAGCGTATGGACTCCAGCAGGGGCTTTGATCTGTGCTTTCTGGAATTCAAGGTGACTGTAGGTTTGTGTTTTTTAAAGATTTATTTTACTTTCATTTATGTGTCTGTGTGTATGGCTGTGTGTAAGAGTGTGTGTGTGCATATGAGTGCAGGTGCCAGTGTAGGTCAGAAGAGGGCGTACTATCTCCTGGAACTGGAGTTACAGGAGTTGCATGAGTTCTTGGACCTGAACTCTGTCTTTTGCAATGATGGTGAGTGCTAACCCCTGAGCCACCTCTCCAGCCACACAACTACAGGTCCACAACAAAGGAACCCTCTGTGGGTTCTGGAACAGGAGGACATAGACGCTGACAGTAAGGTGTCTCTGTGAGTCTAATCTCACCATTCACTTCACGATGAGAATGATCAGCTAGATCGGGTATCACCAAGTTTTAGATGGATGCTCCTGAGTGATTTCTGGACCCATGAGTAGAGGTAGCAGCTGACCCAGGTAAAGGATGAATGCAGAGTGAAGGCGGAGACACCAGGCTTCCAGCCTGCTTTTTCTCAGTTACCTTACAGGCCCAGGTGAGGAGGCTGTGCTTTTCAGCACAAGAAGCTTGAAGTGTCCAGTTGTTTTGTTTTGTTTTTGAGATACTGGATATTGAACTAGAGTAAGAGCTCTCCCACTGAGTCACACCCCAGCCCCTCACTGGGGGATCCTAGGCAGGTGCTCTACCACTGAGTCACACCCCAGCCCCTCACTGGGGGATTCAAGCAGGGGCTCTACCACTGAGCCACACCCCAGCCCCTCACTGGGGGATTCTAGGCAGGGGCTCTACCACTGAACCACGCCCCAGCCCCTCACTGGGTGATTCTAGGCAGGGGCTCTACCACTGAGCCACGCCCCAGCCCCTCACTGGGGGATTCTAGGCAGGGGCTCTACCACTGAACCACGCCCCAGCCCCTCACTGGGGGATTCTAGGCAGGGGCTCTACCACTGAGCCACGCCCCAGCCCCTCACTGGGGGATTCTAGGCAGGGGCTCTACCACTGAGCCACACCCCAGCCCCTCACTGGGGGATTCTAGGCAGGGGCTCTACCACTGAGCCACACCCCAGCCCTCACTGGGGGTAGAGCAAGTGCTCCACAATGGAACTACATCCCTGGCTCCTTATTGCAGGGTGCGGGGAGGGCTCTAGACAAATGTTCTACCACTAAGGCCCATCCCCAGCTCTCTTTTTACTCTATATTTTGAAACAAGAACTCACGAAGTTTCTCAGGCTAGTCCTGAACTTATTCTGTAGTCCAGCCTGATCTACATTTTTCCATTTCTTTGCCTCAGACCCCAGAGTAGCTGGGATGACAGACGTGTGGCACCTGGCCCAGCTCTAAGTGTCTGCTACAGTAGGATTACGAGAACAGGTGAGTGGGGCTTTGTCCTCCACCTCCTCCTCCACTTCCATCCCCAGGCTCAAGCTGACAATCACTTAGCCCAGCCCACCTCCTGCTTCCCAGCTCTACTTGACTTAGTGGAAAAAATTGTACGGCTTGCATGGAGCCTTCCCTGCACCACTCACGCGCGCACACACACAAACACACGTACACACACACACACACACACACACACACACACACCAATTCCTCCCTCCTACCCCGGGCTGTTCTGCATCAGTGGTTTATAAACAGGTTTTAGAAACAAGGACTCTTTTCCCCTCTCCATAAAACCCTGTCTCCCCGATATATAAAACAGATTAAAGATGGAGAGATAAACACGGAATATTAACACAAGCAGAGGAATGAGGATGTATACAGTATCCGAGGCCGAGACCGGCAGGACTTTAGAAAGGAAAAGCAAGCGGGAAGTGGTCTTCTGGTTTAACTTGGCAGATTAAATGCACATGTTCCTTAGAGGGGGAACCGGAGGTAAAGAGAAAAATACAGCAGACGTACAACAGAGCGAAAACGCCTGCTGCCAGTGACATCTCGTGAGACTGAGTGCAGTCAGGCATTCAAGCTCATCCTTGCAAACCAGTGAGGGCCAAGTCACAGCCATTGGCCCCAGCTAAGGCTGGAACAGACAGGGACAGGTCCTCTCTGGGATGGGACCAGCCGAAAAGGAAAGGGCCATGGACACTGGAGTCTAGGGAGGCCACCGATGAAACACTGGATCCCAAGAGAGCTGCTTCTTGAGACGCACATGCGTGCGTGCGTGCGTGCGTGAGTACGTGCGTGAGTGCGTGTGTGGGGACGTGGGGGTGTAGGGGTGTAGGGGTGTGGGGGTGTGGATTTGGGTGTGTGTGTTACGTGTTGGTAAACCGGGTCTGCAGCAAGAGCAGGGGCCCTGGAGGATTCCCCGTGTCTCTTTCCTCTCTCACAACCAACGATTCCTGGGCCATTTAAAGAAAAACCTAACAGGGTGGGCAAGAACCAAAAGGAGCGCAGACCACCCGTCTGTCACTCCAGGCCCTGTCTTATGCCGGACAGTGCTCTTTACTCGTCTTCCATCCATTTCCCATGCACCCTCATCCATCCCTCACCGACGCCCCCACCCATCCCCCATCTCATCCTTGCCCCATCATCTACTTTTTTTTTCTGAGACGGGTTTTACATGGTCCAGGCTGGCCTTGAATTCATTGTGTAGCCAAGAAGGACTAAGAACTCCTGATTCTCTTGCCTCCACCTCCTAAATGCTGGGACTAACAGCACACACCACCACACCCTACTTGGCCGTTGTTGCGAAAGTGATTTTCACTTTGAGCCTTGGCACCCCCTGCCCAGATTGGGAGGTCCCCACCCTACCCCAGGGGGCCACCACAAGGAGCCAGAAGACCACAGCGGACCTGGGTTGTGGTAAGTTAGTACCTTGGCCCTTCCAGGGCTCTGGGTGAACCGCCCATTCCTGAGGCCTCTAAAGGCTTCTAAGGGCTGTTTCCAGGGTCCAGAGCAACAAATAAGACCCGTCACAGGGGGCAAGGGCAGCTGAGGGAGGAGTCTTAGCTCTGTGGGGACCTGTTTCTGGAAACGTGTTGAGCCCAACCCTGTCTGCTCTGGCTTCGGCTGCTTTGGCAGGTGTGCAGTGCCTTGGCCCGTGGAAGACAGGATGGGTGAGGCATGTCCCACGCTCCTGCCTCAGGGGGGTGTCCTAAGAGACCCAGCCAGCTCGGACACCCCATGCCTTCCACATCTGGTTGATCTACGGCGCCCCTGGAATCTGTCACCAACAGGCAGTTAAAGCCTGTTTGTTTAACTTGTTCCAACTATTAAGCAGTGTAGGTGGGGGGCTGGTCCTGTCCCCTGGCTCTGGGACCCAGACAAAGATTTATCTGCCTTGCTCTGGGCCTCAGTGGCCTTCTCAGTAAGATGCAGGCTTTAACTTGGGGGACTCTGAAGGTTTGAGCCCATCCTGATTACTGTCACAAAACACTTAAGCCAGGAGGAGAAGCTGGGACCAAGGACATTCCCAGCATCTAGAACATGGGCCGGGGGAGGATCTTTTGATCCCTGTGGGTTATAAACACCCCAGGTGGCTGGGGTGACGCTTTCAGCAATGCACCTGCCTTACAAGCATAAGGACTTGAGTTCAATTCCCAGAGGCCACACAAAAAAGAAAGGCATGTAGGTGGTACCCACCCATCGGCCTCTGGGGCCAACTGGTCACCTAGGCTATCAACCTTGCTAAGTTCCGGGCCAGTGAAAAACCTTGTCTCAAAAACTAAGGAAGCAGTGGGGTGGTGGTGGCGCACACCTTTAATCCCAGCACTTGGAAGAAAGAGGCAAGGGGATCTCTGTGAGTTCAAGACCAGCCAGGTCTACAAAGCGAGTTCCAGGACAGTTAGAGACACAGAGAAACCCTGTCTGAAAAAAACAAAAAAACAAACAAAAACACAAGGTGGCAATTGCGGCGGTTCATACCAGTAGGAGATGGAGAGGTGGAGGCAGGACTATGAGTTCCCAGGCCAGCCAGGACTAACAAGTGGCTCACTGGGCAAAGGTATTTCGAGTTCAATCCCCAGAACCCAAATAAAAGTGGGAGAACTGAGTTGTCCTCTGGCCTACACACACACACACACACACACACACACACACAGAGAGAGAGAGAGAGAGAGAGAGAGAGAGAGAGAGAGAGAGAGAGAGACCAGGCATGTTGACACACACCTGTAATTCCAGGACAGAAGGATTACTGAAAAGCTGAAGTTATCTTGGGCTACAGTGGGCTTTGGGCCAGCCTGGGCTACATATTGAGAGCGTGGGCTTGCTCACTGAAGGATGACATCAGCTCCCCCATCTGTAGAAAGGATTTTCATTGGATCAGCCCCAGGGCCTTGGTCACGATCCTGAGGTCCTTCTCTGTCCTTAGCTGACAGACCCTGCCTGCGCACACTGAGAGAGTAGCCGATGGGTCCCTTCTGCTGCTGGCATTTGTCCAGCACTGCTGCTGGTGGTGGCTCCACTCTCAGAACTCAGGCCTCACCTCCTGTGTGAGGCTGCACTTCAGAGGGTGGGCTCTGAGAAAGGCTTTGTTGATAAAGTAGGAGTTGGCTACTGTAGGAAGTTTAAAGAGACAGCAGAATCTCACTGGGAGGCTTTGTCATAGATCCTAACGGGGAATTTGAGGGGACAGCGATCTTGTTCTCCCAAAGTCAGCTTCCTCTGTTAGAGGTCCCAGAATGGATGCCAGTGGGCACCGCCAGGGTGCTGTCACCAGTAAGCCAGCGCAACCAAGGACTACTTCCAGGAGATTCTTAGATTGGGGAGACCCTTGTTCCCGCCAAGACTCCTAGCCCTGTTGGGAGACGATAGATCCAAGGCCACAGGGAAAGATGCTGCCAGGCCAGGGTGTGGTGTAGCACAGTGGTCCCAGGAAAAAGGCAGCCTAGTGTGGGCTCAGTGTCTCCAGTACGACAGGCAGAAGGCAGAATTAGGCCTGTCTTAGCTCACAGGCCCTGGTGGAGGCAGTGCTTATGATGGACTTGGCAGAACCTACAAGCACCTGGGAGATGGACGGCTGCATATGTCTGCAGGGGGTCACCATGGTGACGTTAATTAATGCAGAAAGACCCACAGTTCACCCTGGGCAGGAGTCCACAGTGAACCGAGCTCTGGAGGGTTCCTGGCTGTTTCCTGACAGCTGGGTGCGTGAACAGCTTTTTCAAGTCCCTGCTCTTATGACTTCTCTCCCGTGATGGTTGTACCTTCAACTGTGAGCCAGAAAAGCAAACAACAACAACAAAGCAAACACTCTTGCTTTTGTCAGGGTGTTTTTTTTTATTATTATTACAGCAAAGAGGCAAAGAAATGCACATTTGGAAATAAATTTTTTTTAAAAAGCAGATAAAAAAGTCAGTAAAGGATTACAGATGTGGGCATTTCTTTTTACAAGATTGGAAGGGAAAAAGGAGTGTGAAAATTACAAGAAAAAAAATAAAATTCGAAGAATAATAGGAGGTCCGTGGTTAAAGGAAAAGGAACCAGACAAAGGGAGTGAAAGGAAGTCGCCAAGAAGTTATCGGAAAAGTTACCTAAAATGGAAATGTTTTTGCAGATTTGTGAATTGAGGGTTGGTGAGAAACACTCAATCCCTGGATCCCACAGGGTGGAAGAAGAGAACCAATTCCTGCACGTTGTCCTCTGACCTCCACATGCATGCTTCCTCCCATAAACATAACTTTAAAAAACATATCAGGGGCTGGAAATGGTTTAGTAATTTAGGAAAATAGCTGCTTTTCCATAAGACCAAAGTTCTGCATCCTGCAACCGTATCGGATGGTGCACAACCCCCTATAGTCCAGCTCCAGGGGATCCCATGCTCTGTTCCAGTCTTCATAGACACCTGCACACACACACACACACACACACACACACACACACACACACACCCCACAGAGAAAGAAATGAAGACAAATCCTTAAAAAGGCATAGGCATAATAATATTGCAAAATTTCAGTCTCAGAGGTAAGGAAAATACAGTTTCCAAAGATCAAATGAGGATCAAAGATCAAATGAGGGAGATGTCAGAAATCAGATTGGTGTTGGAACCCTGAACAGTAACAAAATGATGGAAGTAGAAGGTGGAAGCTAGCAGTACTCTTTTGAGAAAGAAGGTTTTCTGGCTAGGATTCTATACCCAGCACAACTGTCCCTCAAGATCTGAGACTAGAATGAAGACCTTGGTTTCAGACACGCAAAGCCTTGAGACACACATTCATACTCCACATCCCTCCTCTCAGAGTGATGGTGAATGATGAACATCACCCAAAGAAGAGAGGAAGCTAGAGAGAAGAAAAACAAAACATGAATATGCAAAAATGGGGAGTTCAACTTGATTTTGAATCACAGAGCCCAGGATGACTTTTTACTCCGAATCCTCCTGCCTAGGTGCTGGGGTCACAGGTGTGTGCCACCTGGTGTGGTTTATGCAGTGCTGGAGATGATACCTAGGGCTTCAAGTATGCTAGGTAGGTCCTTTACCAACTGGGCTACATCTTCAGCCCCCACTTCTCTTTTATAAACGTTAAAAGCCTTAGCCGGGTGGTGGTGGCACATAACTTTAATCCCAGTTCTCAGGAGGCAGAGGCAGGCAGATCTCTGAGTTTGAGGCCAGCATGGTCTACTGAGCAAGTTCCAGGACAGTCAGGGCTACACAGAGAAACCCCATCTTGAGAAACACACAAACAAAAAATTTGAAGCCTTAAAGAACTGCCTTTTTCTTATATATGATATAATTTGAAACATGTTATTTTTGGTTGTTGGCATTTAAACTCAGAGCCCTGTGTAGGCTCCATATGTGTCCTCCCACTTACTTACACACCAGCCCAAGGACAAAGTTACTTTTTTTTTTTTGAGACAGGGTTTCTCTGTGCAGCCTTGACTGTCCTGGAACTAGTTCCATAGACCAGGCTAGCCTCGAGCTCACAGAAATCCACCTGTTTCTGTGTCCCAAGTGCTGGGATTAAAGGCGTGTAGCACCACTGCCTGGCTCAATTGCATTTTTTTTAAATGGGAAAAAAAATCAATACCATAGGAAAAGATGTACAAATTATATCTGTATTGTGAATGGAGCAGGTGGGATGCTCACACTTCCCAGCAGTATGCAGTCATTTTTGAATTAACTTATTACTTTGTATACTTATTATTTGTGGGGGGGTATATGTATGCATGCCATAGTATTGAGGGCAGAGGGCAGAGGACAGAAACCAGCTCTCTCCTTCTACTCGGGGTGTCTGGGGATTGATATCAGGTCATGAGGCCTGATAGCCAACACCCTTACCCATTGAGCCATCCTACCAGCCCACAGTGCAACTACTGTTAAAGAATGTTCTGCCCATTTCTAGCAAGTCTAACTGTAAGATAACTTGACAAACATGCCAAGCAAAATGAATATATGCATTTGCCAAGACACGTGAGTGTGAGGGAGTGCAGCCGGCTTGCTCGTGGTAGTCCAAGCTACAAATAACTCTGGCTTCTTGGCTTAGAGAAACGGCCCAGTGGCTAAAGAGCTTGGCTCACAAGCGTGAGGACTTAAGTTGGCATCCCCAGAACCCACATAAATTGGGATGTGGTAGCAGACATCTGTGATCCTGGCTCTCGTATGGTAAGATTAGAGGCAGGAGAACCCACAAAACCTCTCAGGCCAGCTAGCATGGCATATACAGACCACAGTCAGCAAAGGACCTGCCTCAAACAAGGCAGAGAGGAAGAATTCTTTCTTGAGGTTGTCATTTGACCTCCACATATGTGCTCCATGGCATACGTGTACTCACACAGAGGGAAAGAGATCAAGCAAGAGAGACAGAAACAAGGAAAAAAGATTGATTCCCAAATCAGAAACCCAGCATGATGGTGCAGGCATCAATCTCAGATACTTGGGAGGCTAATGCAGAAGCATGGGGAGTGAGGGGCTGGGGTGTGGCTCAGTGGTAGACCCCCTGCCTAGGATCCCCCAGTGAGGGGCTGGAGTGTGGCTCAGTGGTAGAGCCCCTGCCTAGAATCCCCCAGTGAGGGGCTGGAGTGTGGCTCAGTGGTAGAGCCCCTGCCTAGAATCCCCCAGTGAGGGGCTGGGGTGTGGCTCATCAGCAAAATACTTTCTTAGTTATGTAGTAGGCCCTAGATTCAATTCTCATTAAATAAATAATTAATAATAATGATAAACATTTCTAACTATAAACACAAGTAAGAGGAGGTTAGCATGCAGAATGCTAGCACTGTGGACATTCTATTATGTACAAAGCCAAGTAGCAGTAGAGACAGGGCTCACTGCCTTGCTTACAAGTTTTCCAGTCAGATCTGCCCTCCCTCACCCCTCCCAGGAGACCCTCAGCTGACCCAAAGGGTAGCTTGCTTCTCTGAGGCTGGCTGTCCCAGTGCATCCTGGAGGCTTCCTGCTAGAACTTCATCCCCTGCACAGGAAGTGCCTCCCTGCCCAGCCGCACCGTTCCCATTTCGTCCCCTGGTCCCCCCAACAGCTGTTCTCCATTTCCTGAACAGCTCAGGTTGCAGGCACACAGATTACAGATGGAGATAAAGATCTCTGATAAAGAGGACTGGCGGTCCTACATCCTGGCTGTGTCACGAGAAAGGAGAGAGCAAGCGGGTGGGAAGGGGGGACGCTCACTCCCAATTGCCCGAGAGGACCCAGGGGACAGCCTAGGCAGAGAGGATACAGGTTAGAGTGAAGGAACTTCCCTGGACGAGGTCTCAAGTGCCAAACCTATACTGCCCCATGTTCAGTGTGAACGCATCTAATCCCGAAAACCACCACTGAGGCCTGAACCTAGATCAGGCAGCCATGATGCTTAAGGCTGCGGACTGCCTAGGTTTCAATCAGGCTGTGTGACATTGGATGGGTTAACTAACCTCTCTGGGCTTATTTTCACCATCTCTGCTTTCTTGGGTTCTTGTGGGCAGGATGGTCTTGTGACACACACACACATGCACAACCACCCACATACACACACAACGACTCAAACAGCAGCGCGGTCCTGCCTGTTACCCACGTCCCCCTGCTGGCTAGGTCAGCACTGAAGTCAAGCTGACCTGTGGGAACTACCAGCACCGTGTACCCTGCCTCCCTCATCATGTACTGGAGCTCGGCAAGCTCGGCGAGGCAGCTGCCTTGGGATTCAACATCTGTGCCAACCCGGTGAGTGTGAGGAGACACCTCCTGTGGCTTGAATTTGTATTTTCTTCTTACCTGCCTATAATCTCACCCCCAGGGAGGGGAAGGTGGCAATGTCATAATTCTGAAGCCAGGCAGGGCTACACAGTAAAATCCTGTCTCAAAAGAAGGAGGAGGAGGAGGAGGAGGAGGAGGACAATGAAGAACCCACAACTAAACAGAGCGCAGTGATTTTGTTTTTAACTATGTACATGTGTTTGCTTGTGTATGTCCACATGAGTCCAGGTTGCCTCAGAGGCCGGAAGAGCTAGTCAGATCTGGAGCTGGAGTTACAGGCAAGAGGGAGTCACCTTCCATGAGCGTTGGGAGTCAAACGCAGGTCCTCTGGAAGAGCAGCCAGTGCTCTTAACCACTGAGCCATCTCTCCAGCCCCTGAATCTCTCTTTTCTGCGCTGCCGGAGAGGCAGGTTATCTTCTCACAGTGCGTGAGCCTTTTCTGTTCCCTCCCCTGTGTCCCTTTGTGTCCTTCAACCGTGTCTCCATTGGATTGTTCTAGTTCCCCCTCACATTGGCTCACAGGTGTTTGCTTTTGTTTTGAGACAGACTCTTACTTGGTCCAGGGTGACCTTGAACTCACTATGAGGTGGGGTCTGACCTTGAACTCCTGATTTTCCGGCCTCCATCTCCACCATAGGATTATAGACATATCCCTATAATAAAAAATATAAAGCCCTGATTGGCTTTTTTTTAAAGTTTTTTTCATTTATTGACCTCTTAGTGTTGTGTGTGTGCATGCGTGCGTGCGTGCATGCATGAGTGGGTACCTGCGTGCGTGCGTGTGTGCGTGTGTGTGTGTGTGCGTGTCTGTGTGTGTGTGTGTGCGTGTCTGTGTGTCTGTGTGTGGAAGAGGTGCACTGTGGAGGTCATCCTAGGTATCAATCTTCAGATGCCACCCATCTTCTGTTTGAGGCAGGGTCTCTCCTTAGCCTGGAACTGCACCATGCAGGCTAGGCTAACCAGCCAGTTAGTTTCCTCTCCAGTTCTGGAATTACAGGTGCAGGCTCCTGTTGTGTGGTTTTGGGCTCCAAGCTGGAGCACTCCACCCCTGAGAGAGGCTCCAAGGAAATAAACGACTCATAAGCCTCTGGAAGTCCCTGAAACTCGACGGACTCTCTAAGGCCCTTCCCAAGGTCAGAGAAACAGCAGGTCCTGCTGAGGGAGGAGAGCCTGAGGCAGGGAGCTGCCTGCCAGTTGTTCAGAGAGTGCCAAGAAGGCAGTTTTTGTGAGCTGGCACCCAAGTTGGCGAGGGCTTTTCAGCAATATAGCTGCCTTGTCCTATAAGTAACCCCACTGCTGTCATTGATCCACCAGGAGACAGAATCGATCATGTCTTTAGTTTCTCATTGGGACTCTACCCGGGGGCAGGTGGTCTTGAAAGCAGCCTGCACCATGCCTGATGCTTTATGTGGGTTCTGAGGATCCAAACTTGGGTCCTTCATGTGTGAACTCAACACTTTACCCCCTCAGCTTCGCTTGGTTTTTCTTGTGTTTTTGTTCTGTTTTGTTTTGAGACAGGATTGTACTAAGTAGCTCAGCCTGGCTGCAAAATCATGATCCTCCTGCCTTGGCCTCCCAAATGCTGGGGTTACAGGGCTGTGCCACTGTGTCTGCCTTGAAGTCTCTCCTCCTCCTCCTCCTCCTCCTCCTCCTCCTTCTCTTCCTCCTCCTCCTCCTCGCCATCAACATCACCATCATTATCATTATTATTAATTAGTGTATTGCGAGAGAGTTCACATGGCCCAAACAGACCTCAAATTCACCATGTAGCCTAAGATGATTTTAAATTTCTGATCCTCCAGCCCCCACCTCCCGAGTGCTGGGTGACAGCAGTGACCTCCATCTCTGGTCCCCACCTCCTGAGCGCTGGGGTGACAGCTGTGACCTCCATCTCTGGTCCCCACCTCCCGAGCGCTGGGGTGAGAGCTGTGACCTCCATCTCTGGTCCCCACCTCCCGAGTGCTGGGTGACAGCTGTGACCTCTGTCTCTGGTCCCCACCTCCCGAGTGCTGGGTGACAGCTGTGACCTCTGTCTCTGGTCCCCACCTCCCGAGTGCTGGGTGACAGCAGTGACCTCTGTCTCTGGTCCCCGCCTCCCAAGTGCTGGGTGACAGCTGTGACCTCCATCTCTGGTCCCCACCTCCAGAGCGCTGGGTGACAGCAGTGACCTCCATGCCTGATCTGCATGGTGCTGGGGTCAAACCCGGGGCTCTGTGCACACTAGGCAAACACTCTACAAAACGAAGCTGCATCTCCAGCTGCAGCATAGCTTCTCCGAAGGCGAAACTCCCACCCCAGGACAGAGCGCAGGGACAGCGCGTTGGATCAAAGGCTGCAGGATGCAAGGGCGGCTCCGGGTGCCCTCTGCGCACTGTGAGAAAGGAGGATGAACCTGATGTAAGATACGGACTAGGAATCAGGGAAGAGATGCAGCTTGGTCAAGGGGACACAGCCGGGGTCACGACCCCAGCCAGGCTTCAAGCTCAGCTGGCTGGTGACTCTCACCACCTTCCTCCTGCCTCTTTTCTTCCTTCCTTCTCTTATTTCTTTCATTACTTCTCTGCATGCAATTCATGTGTTCATGTGCATGCATGTGTGTTCATGTGAGTGGAGGCCAAGGATCAAATTCAGGGGTGTGTGTGTATGTGCACGCGTGTGTGTGCGCTCATGGACACACACACTGTGGCACGTGTGTGGCTCTATCCTTCCACCATGAGGCTCCTGGGATTGGATGCAGGTCATCAGCCTTGCCTTCAGGTACCTGTTTTCACTGAGCCACTTCACCGCCATCTTGTTTTTAGAGCCAGCATCCCTCTGACCTGCTGATTCAGCTGGGCTGGCTGGCTAGGGAACCCTAAGGATCCTCTTGTCTTGTCTTACCCAGTCCTGGGATTACAAGCGGGCACCACCATGTTCAGCTCCCCCCACCCGCATGGGTTCTGGAGGATTTGAACTCAGATCCTCAAGCTTGCAAAGCAAGCACTTCAGCCACTGAGCCGTCTCCACCGTCCGTTCGGCAGTAGGTGTCTTGCACACAGTACGGCTGATTGGAGACGGCCTCCTGCCTTTAGCGGACTTTCCCAGGGCTGTGCACAGGGTGACACTGGAAGACGTAGGCATTTCCCACAGAGGAGCGAGCGCCTCGGCACTCTCAGCTCTAGTGCTATTGTCGGTGATGATCTCAGTGAATCTCCCAGCCCCACACCTCGCCCTGTGGGACAGATGGCTGCAGGGAACCGGTGACACAGCCCGTCTCAGAAAGACCACGACAATTCAGCCTGGCTTCAGTTCCCAGAGACTAAAATTAGACAGGAGAAATTTAGGATATACTTTAGATGTCCAAAGAAAATAGGGGTGAGGGCCAGAAAATGGATCATAAAAGAATTTGGGTGACTCAGCCCCAGCTGCGGAGCAGGCATGAGCTCTGCCTAGGAGAAGGAGCAGCGGATACTTTTCTTCCTTCACAGCCAAAGGAGACCGAAGGTCTCCCAGATCAATACATTCTTTCAACAAGGCCTTGGTTCAGTCTCATGTCCCAGACAGAACAAGAGATGCTGGCTCCAGAAGGCGCTCCTGGTTGAGAGGAAGTGAGCTGAGCTTTTATTTCAAATGGTCCTGTTTCTTCTCCTCTTAAGGATGCACAGGGGAGCGAGTCTTACATCTTTAAATTATTATTGCATGTGTGCCAGACACAGGTGTGGAGGAGAGAGAGCATGGAGCGTCATTTCTCCCCTTCCACTTTTCCCTGCGTCCTAGGGATCAAACTCAGTCCACCATGCTGGCACCGGCAAGCGCCTGTACTTCCTGAACCGTCTCAGCAGCCTGTGTCTGGGGTCTTGAATGAACTGCTGCTCCATTTGAGCTAAGTGTATCTATTTCCAAAGTCCAGGTGACCAAAAGACAGTTTAGGAGAGAAAGGGGGTTTATTTGGCTTATACTTCCAGGTTATATCCCATTCTAGCATGGAAGTCAAGGCAGGAAATTGAAGCAGGTCATATATGTGGATGGATATGTGTGTGTGTGTGTGTGTGTGTGTGTGTGTGTGTGTGTGTATTCACAGTCAAGAGTAGAAAGAAACGAACGCTCTATGCTGCTGTTCAGAGAGCTTTCTTTAGATCAAGGCCTAGGGAATGGTGCTGCCCACAGGGGCTGGGTCTTCGTACATCAATAAACAATCAAAATGATCCCCTACAAACAGGCCAACAAGACAGTTTGGTTTAGACAATCTCTCAAATGAGATTCCTGTCTCAGATGATTCTAGGATTTAGCACATTGACACTTTAACCGACACAGTAGTCAAGTATCTGGGACTTTGAAAAGCAACCCCAGATGGGTGCACACCTGTAATCCCAGCGCTCAGGAGGCAGGAGGGTCAGGCGCATGCTTCAGGTGAGTTTAGGTCAGCCAGGCTGCATGAGTCCCTGTGTCCATAAAACCCAAAGAAGAGAAACAAAGAAAGACGTGGAGGAGAAGAGAGAACAGAACGTGAGAAATACCGACCCCACAAGAAGTGAGACCCAGCGAGGAGCCGTGCTTTCTCTTCATCCTGCCATCTTCTCTGGAAGACCCAAGATCTAGAGTTAGTGAGAGAGCTCAGAACCCTCTAGGACCCCAAGAAGCAGATTCTCTGTATGGGGCAGAAGGTTTGGCCGAATTTTCAGAGAAATGGAGTACATGACCCCTGAAGTCTGAGACTATGACCTTGTTTATTTAATTGAACCTCTTTTTGTAATTTTATTTGTGTATGAATGTATGTTGGGGCCAGAAGTCAACTCCAGGTGTCTTCCTCAGTCATACGCCACATCACATTTCTTTCTTTCTTTTTTTTTTTTTTTTTTTTTTGGTTTTTCGAGACAGGGTTTCTCTGTGGTTTTGGAGCCTGTCCTGGAACTAGCTCTGTAAACCAGGCTGGTCTCGAACTCACAGAGATCCGCCTGCCTCTGCCTCCCGAGTGCTGGGATTAAAGGCATGCGCCACCATCGCCTGGCCACATCACATTTCTTAAAAGATTCATTTAATTTGAGTATATGCACGTGAGCACAGATGCCCACAGAGGCTAGAGGCTTCAAAGCCCCTGGAGCTGGACTGCACAGGTGTTCAGTGGGCTCCTGACATGGTGCTGGGAACCTAACCTGGGTCCTCTACACGCGCAGTGCACACTCCAACAGCCTGGGCCCTTACACGCGCAGTGCACACTCCAACAGCCTGGGTCCTTACACGCGCAGTGCACACTCCAACAGCCTGGGTCCTCTGCACACGCAGTGCACAGTCCAACAGCCTGGGTCCTCTGCACGCGCAGTGCACACTCCAACAGCCTGGGTCCTCTGCACGCGCAGTGCACACTCCAACAGCCTGGGTCCTCTGCACACGCAGTGCACACTCCAACAGCCTGGGACCTCTGCACGCGCAGTGCACACTCCAACAGCCTGGGTCCTTACACGCGCAGTGCACACTCCAACAGCCTGGGTCCTCTGCACACGCAGTGCACACTCCAACAGCCTGGGTCCTCTGCACAGACAGTGCACACTCCAACAGCCTGGGTCCTCTGCACAGACAGTGCACACTCCAACAGCCTGGGTCCTCTGCACGCGCAGTGCACACTCCAACAGTCTGGGTCCTCTGCACAGACAGTGCACACTCCAACAGCCTGGGTCCTCTGCACAGACAGTGCACACTCCAACAGCCTGGGTCCTCTGCACAGACAGTGCACACTCCAACAGCCTGGGTCCTCTGCACAGACAGTGCACACTCCAACAGCCTGGGTCCTGTACACGCGCAGTGCACACTCCAACAGCCTGGGTCCTCTGCACAGACAGTGCACACTCCAACAGCCTGGGTCCTGTACACGCGCAGTGCACACTCCAACAGCCTGGGTCCTCTGCACAGACAGTGCACACTCCAACAGCCTGGGTCCTCCACACACACAGTGCACACTCCAACAGCCTGGGTCCTCTGCACAGACAGTGTACACTCCAACAGCCTGGGTCCTCTACACAGACAGTGCCCACTCCAACAGCCTGGGTCCTCTGCACGCGCAGTGCACACTCAGCTGCTAACCCCTCTCCAGCCCCTCTGGTTTATTGTTGAGACAGGATCTCTCACTGAACACGGAGCTCACTTTTGTTAGTTGTGCATGGTGGTACATCCCTGTAATATTCAAGGGGCTGAGGCAGGAGGATTGCCACAAGTTTCAAGGCAGTCCAAGCCACACACAGAGTACAAGGTCAATCAGAGCTTTGCAGAAAGAAATCTTGTATGGATGAAACACAGAGAGGAAAATCAGTGAAACTAAGAGTGAAACAGGGATTCTTGTACAGCTCAAGACATCACAACAAAAGTGGACAGACAAGCTATGGGATGAGAGGACAAATTAGTCACCTGTCTGAGACCTTAATATTCAGACCCCGCCTTACAGCTCAACAACAGCAGAGCGGCTCAATTTAAAAGAAAAGATGTGTGTGTGTGTGTGTGTGTGTGTGTGTGTGTGTGTGTGCAGTGTCTGCCAAGGCCAGAAGAGGGCATTGCGTCCCTTAGAGCTAGAATTAAAGGTGGTTTGAGCCATCTGACATAGTTGCTAGGGTCTGAACTCAGATCCTCTGAAAGAGCAGCAAGCACTGTAAACCACCGAATCATCCCTCCAGGCCCAAAAGCTCAATTTAAAAATGTTAAAAAGACATTTCTGTATAGATTTCTCTTTAACAGACATATCAAAATCCCCAAAATGCGATGCCACTGACTCTTTAAATTGTCCTCTGACTTTTACACACACACACACACACACACACACACACATACACACACACACACACACACACACAAATCAAATTTCAAATAAAAACAATTTAGGACAAGATACAGTTTGTTTATATTGTTTAGCAATTAAACAATATAGTGGGGTTTTTTTCTGTTTTTTTTTTAACCAAACACATCTGAGTCACTTCAAAGTGATTAGTTTTGCACTGTGTGACTCTAACCTCAGTAAGTCATTCTAAAAACCAAGTCTCTCCCTTAGATGAATAATGTTTCAAATGCGTGGAGTTGAGATTTGAGAATGTTTGCCTACACTTTATCAATTGAGCTTGGAAACCCGAAATGTTCCTTCCCCAGGCTGGACCATCCTTTTTTTTAGGCTCCTCAACCAACACCTTTACCCCACAATCCCTGAGAAATACAACCAGCTTTTTCCTTTAGCTAGGCAGGAAAAGAGAGCCATCCAAACTGAATGTCTTAGGCGTTGTTTTGCATGTGTGAGTTCTGCATCAGAGGCGACAGAGAAAGAGCACCTTGCAGAAGAACCAGGGCTTGATGGGACGCAACAGTGTTTCCAGTTTAAATGATACTATTTCCGGCTTTCAATACAGCTGTTTCTGGTTTAAAATCAGGCTATTTCCAGGTTCAAGGCATCCATTTTTATTCAAAAATAGCACCCTTTCTCATGTGAGGTTTTATCACTCGGCTCCAGGCTTACATTCCCTGTCAAAGGGACACTCAGCAAGCTTCCTAGAGAATTTCACCAGGACCGCTCCAGGAGGATAGCTTGTTTTTGGATTCAATTGACAAAATTTTCATCCCCCAAGGCAGACATTATTAGCGTGATGAGGCTGTCTGGAGAGGTTAGGGACTCTCCCGTTACCCTGCTGAAGCCAATGGCAGAGCTGGAACTGAGCCCAGGCTTAGCTTCATCTATCAAGGCGACAGCACCTGGCAAGGCAATCTCAGTTGAGGACTGGCCGCAGATGGGACTGTGTGCATGTGTCTTTGGGTGATCGCCTTGATTGCTGATTGACGTAAGAGGTCCCAGCTCACTGTGGGCAGCTCCATTCCCTAGGCAAGTGGTCCTGGACTATATAAGGACCGTAATAGGAGAGAGAGTCCCTAACCTCTCCAGATGGCTTCACCACGCTAATAATATCTAAGAATGAGCCTGGGAGCGAGCCAGCAAGCCGCAATCCTCTATGGTTTCAGCTTCTAGCTGCTACCTGAATACCTGCCTTGACTTCCTTCAGTGATGAACTGTGACCCTATGGGCCCAAACAACCCCTTTCCTTCCCTAAGTCCCTCTTGGTCAGAGTGTCTCATCACAACAAATGAAACCAGAACAGCAAACTCCGTGTGTACAATCCCACAGTCCTCTAGGGACATTCTTGCTACAACGACAAAAACGACAGGCATGTCCCTTCCTACCGTGCCTGCCTTACTCTCCTTTCCTTCCCTTTGGCTCCAAGCTCTGCCTGTCCATTTGTTTCTATTTCATGGCCACCCTTAGATCTCGAAGCGGGGACTAGGAACCCTCAGAGACCAGCATGCTTCCCTGCGTCTCCCCCAGAAGGTGTCCAAGGCATGGGCCAAACCAATCTTTGCAATCAGTCATACTAGGCAGGAACCCAGATTTTAGAACCCATTAGCTAGCTGAGGAACCCCAAGCAACTTAGCTCCCCAAAGTGTCCTGAGTGTGAAAAATGGGCCTACATATGAAGTTGTTATTGATGTATTTTGTTTTTGAGGGTTTTTATTGTTGTTTTGGTTTTTTTCTGAGACAGACTCTCACTTATTCAGAGAGAGAGGTCACCAATGTTCTTTGTGGTGGTCAGTTCATGTCAGGCCTTTGTGTGTGTATGTGTGCATTGTGCATGTATTTGTGCAGTGTGTACAAGCATAGGTGCACATGCACGGTGCGTGCGTGTGTGTGTGTGTGTGTGTGTGTGTGTGCGCGCGCGCGTGCATGCTCGCACACACATATGGAGGCCAGAAATCTTTCCTCAGGAGCTGTCTACCTTGTGTTTCGAGATCAGGTTTCCCTCTCACTGGGTCCTAGGGCTGGACAAGTAGCTATGCTTGCTGGCCCATAAGCTCCAGGGATCCGTCTGTCTCTGCCCGACTCACACTGGGTTCACAAACATACACAACCATAACTATCATTTTAAAGCGTGGGCTCTGAAGATCAAACTCAGGTCCTTATGTTTGCGTAGCAAGCACAGGCAGCTATTTCCTGCCCCCAGGATTTGGATCACTCAACCTGCCTTCTGAGATCAGAGGAAATTCAGAGCCAACCAAGGCTTCGTCCCTGCAGGCATCAGGCTCACAGAGACATCAAAAGGCAATAAAGCTGGGCATGGTGGCACATGCTTGTCATGCCAGCATTTGGGAGGCTGAGGCAGGGGGATCCTGAGTTCAAGGTTAGCCCCAATTACATAGTGATACTCTATCTCAAAAAAAAAAAAAATCATCCCCACAAACAAAAGGGCACATGAGGGCCAAGAGCAGTTGTCGTGGGATCTTTGCTTAGGAGGCGTCCAGGGACTGGGAAGGAGCATGGAGGCAGAATGGAGGGGTGCTGGGGCTCAAGTGATGAAAAACTTTCTGAGTCTTGAGCTAGAAGGAAAAGTCAGTCATAAGAGGCAAGGTGGGGTGGGGTAGAGAGCTTCCAACAGGAAGAACGCGGGAAAGAAGGAGGATGAGAGCTGAAATGGGCCAAGAATATTGCAGTGGTCAGGCCCTACTTATTGTGTGTCATCTATCATCTATCTATCTATCTATCTATCTATCATCTATCTATTATCTCTCTCTTTCTCTATCATTTATCTCTCTATCTATCTTCTATCATCTATCTATTTATCATCTATCTATCTATCTATCATCTATCTATCTATCATCTATTTATCATCTCTCTCTTTATCATTTATCTCTCTATCTATCCTCTATCATCTATCTATCTGTCATCTATCTACCATCTACCTATCATCTATTTTCAATATATAGATCTCTCATCTTCTTATTATCTATCTATGTATCTATCTACTATGTATACATCTTCTGTTTCTACACATATCACATCAATACAAAAATCTATACTTAATAACAATTACCATGTGAATTGTGCTAATATTAATAAATATAATAGTATATTCATATATTAGCATATTTAAAACACACACACAAATATATATACATCACAATGCAATGAATGGAACCCAAGGCTGGCCAAGCACCTACTAGTTAAGTGAGCTCCCACTGAGCTATACCCCAGACTCTCGAGGCCTATTTTAAACACTTCACAAATATTCACTCAGAGGAACTTCACCACGGCCCTATAAGGAGGTATTACCAGTATTCCCATTTTATAGCAGACGAAATTGTTCACAAAAGAATGCAGCATGGTGGGACCGAGGTTTGTTTTTTGGTTTGTTTGTATGTTTCGCTGTTGTTTTAGACAGTGTCTTACAGTTAGCACAAACTGCCCTCGAGCCCCCACGTGCTCACGGATCACTTTGATCTTTGATCTTTCTGCCACTGGTGTGTGAGATTTTTGGGTGCGCACCATCAGTTATGCAGTGCTGGGCAGAACCCAGGTTCTCCTGAATTACCGGCAAGTTCTCTATCAGCTGGATTGCAGCCCCATCTCTGACGCTGGGGTTCTGTCTCTAAAGTATTGCACGTGCTTATCTGCCGTGTGCTTACGCCTGTGGCGAACCAGCGACAACTCCGGGTCATTGGAAGAGAAGAGGTGAGTGGGTCTTCGGGAACTGGGCCTGCACAGTCCCCGCCAGGTATCATGGATGTCTGTGGTCATTACTACAGCTCTCCAGCAGATGGCAGCCTTGCACCTCTGCGGGAGGAGGGCTGTCTTTTCTTGCGTTGCACAAAGACATCTGTGTCCTAACATAGTTGCTGTTTGGCTTCTAGCCAAACGGAGTGGACCTCCACTGCAGGGTCTCCAGTGGAAGAGTGGGATGGCTGGCTTTCCGTTTTAGACAGTTCATTCTTGATGGGAGGACGCTGTTATGGCTGAGGGACTTACAAAGGCCCCACCGACAGCAGAACAATAGGCTAGCAACTGAGAAGGAATCAGGGCTTTGAGATTTCAGATTCAGTAGCCAATGGGTTATACTGGGTGGTGCGGGTCACCAAGCAAGGGTTAGAAATGGTTCTAGGGAATAAGGGGGAGTAACTTGTTTGTTTTGTTTTTTGGGACTTGGTCTCACGTAGCCCAGGCTGGCCTTGAACTCACTGTGTGTCTGAGGATGACCTTGAACTCCTGATCCTCCCACGATCTGGGATTGTAAGCACGTGCCAACATACCTAGTTTTACCTAGTGCTAAGGATGAAACCCAGAGCATGCAAGGGAGTAAGCTTCTCAAATGTGGGGGATGAAGGGAACACACAAGGAGGCTGGACACCCAAGAAGGATACTCAGAGGAGGTCAGGATGCAGAGATCTGAATCTTTGCTCATGGTGGCTGCTAGCTGTCTGAGACTCCTCAGAAGTCTGGTGCAAGTTCCACAGCACAAATCCAGACTCAGACGGAATGGCTCCCCATCCTGCTACAGTGCGACTCCAGATTGCTATCCGTTTTCTGGCCTAAGACCTTATTTTGAATATGCACACACATACACACATACACACACACACACACACACACACACACACACCATTCACTTTGCTTTTGGAAACAGGGTCTCATACGGCACTGGACTGCTTTCTAGCCAGTGACTCCAGGGAGTCTGCCTATCTCTGCCTCCCCGACTGTGGGGGAGGCGGGGGCTAGAGGGGAGCACCTATGTGGGTGTGGTATACGTGCTCATGTGCATACACACAGAGACCGGAGGAGAGTTTTGTGGGTCCTCCTTTATTACTTCTTTCTGTATTATTTGAGTCAGAGTCCATCCCTGAACCTTGACACTTGAGTTTTTTTTACAGCCAGGCGAGCGTCCTGCAAGCCCCAGCGATCCTCCACAGTGCTAGAGTTAACGTGCACGGGACCATGCCTGACCTGTTCTGTGGGATCCTAACCCAGGTCCTCATGGTTGCGAGCAAGCGCTATTACCCACTGAGCCGTCTCCCCAGCCCTCTGGCCCAGGGTCCTTTAAATACGGTCTCTCCATGGAGCCCTAGTGTCTTCTGACTGAAAAAGGGCGTGCACATCCAGAAGTAAATGGAGTCCCCACCACCATCCTCACCAGCCCCTGTCTCCCCAGGAACTCCTTCTGCAGTAAGGGGCAAGAAGTGGGACAGCAGAGGAAAGGGATCCAGGGTTGCATAGCTTGGACAGAGACCCCAGGCTGACACTGAAAACCACGGTCTGGGGGAGCCGCTCTCTCAACCGCTTCACGCTGGAACCACCTTCCCAAGAGACAGGCAAGAGTGACTTGGTTTCTGCTTAGAGTCTCCCACCACCTCTTTGATTAGCAGCCAAGACGCGTTTCTTTCCAGGTCCGAGCGAAAATAAAATAAAGCATGCTAGAGAGTGCCTCCCTCTCCTCGGATTCATTTTAATGTGGTTTTCAGCGCCGGCTTACTGTGAATAGGCCTGTGTGCGTGAGCACATGTGCTCACAATATGCCTGTGACTGAGGCCGGGGGAGGGGGGCCGCGAGCAGCCGGAGGAGGAATCGGCAGGAAGGAAGTTAGAGGCAGGGCTTGGAGGATCAGGTCACTGAGGGCCGAGGTATCTGTCCGAAAGGCTGATAGGATGGGAGAAGGATGGACAGATGGACAATTCAAGAGCCATGGCCCGCAGGGTAGGAAACAGCTCAGGAGTGTGGCTTCTGTTCGCTTGCCTCACAAGCCCATGGACCTGAGTCTGGATTCCCAGAAACCACTGAGAAGTCTGGGCACAGGAATGCACCTCTGTACTCCCGTCCCCTGGGTGAGAAGATGGAAGGTGAGGAAGTTCTCATCTGACTTTCACGTGTGCTCTGTTGCATGAGTCTGCGCGCACACACATGTACACACACACAAACACATACTGACACACACACAAGCACTCACAAACTTCTTAGAGCCATGAGAATCAGAGCAAGGTGGACGGGATGCTCCCCTGCAGAGGTGACTTAGGGTCTGGCATGTCAGAATACTGGGTCATCTCAGGCAAGTTCCTGTCCATCCCTTAGCTGTTTGGCCTCAATTTCTCCACCCTTAAGAGTTACCTGTTGGCTTTGGAAACCAGTATGACAATTTCTCAGAAAATGAGGAAACAACCTACCTCAAGACCCAGCAATACCACTTTTGGGTATATATCCAAAGGATGCTCCATCATGCCACAAGGACATGTGCTCAACTATGTTCATAGCAGCTTTGTTTGTCATAGCCAGAACCTGGAAACAACCTCGACCAAAGAATGAATAAGGAAAATGTGGTACATTTACACAATGGAGTACTACACAGCAGAGAAAAAATGATAATATCTTGAAATTTGCAGGCAAATGGGCAGAATTAGAAAACATCATATTGAGTGACCCAGAAAGACAATTATCACATGTATTCACTCATAAGTGGCTTTTAGACATAAAGCAAAGGAAAAGCAGCCTACAATTCACAATCCCAGAGAAGCTAGACAACAATGAGGACCCTAAGAGAGGCATCCATGGATCTAATCTACATGGGAAGTAGAAAAAGACAAGATCTCCTGAATAAATTGGGAGCTTGGGGATCATGGGAGAGGGTTGAAGGGGAGGGGAGAGGAATGAAGGGGAGCAGAGAAAAAAACTTAACTCAATAAAAACAATAGTAAATAAATAAGTAGACTACATCTCAATAAATAGATAGATTAATCAATAAACTTAAAAGAGTTTCTTGTTGGTGAGATGGCTCATCGGCAAATGCGCTTGTTTCCCAGCCTGTCAGCCCGAGTTTGATCCCAGGACCCACGTGGAGAAAGGAGAGAACCAACTCCCACAAGTTGTCCTGGGACCTCCACACGTGTGCCATGGCATTTGAGCCCCCAACACACACAAATACACAAAATAAATAAAAGGATAATTTAAAACTTTAAAGAGGTGTTTGGCTTAGTTTTTAAATTTTTTTCTCTTTTTTAAAGTTAATTTTTAATGTGTATGAGTGTTTTGCCTGCATGAATACATGCATGCCACATGCATGCAGCGCCCAAGGAGACCAGAAGAGGGCATCAGATCCCTGAAATTGGAGCTACAGAGGGTTATGCGCCACCACGTAGCAGCTGGGAACAGAACCTGGGTCCTCTGGAAGAGCAGCAAGTGCTCTTAACTGCTGAGTCATGTCTCCAATCCCTTCTTTTGTGCATATGTGCATGTGGGTGCGCACACGTGTGTGTGTGTGTGTGTGTGTGTGTGTGTGTGTGTGTGTGTGTGTATCTCAGGAACACTATCCTCTTCTTTTGAAAACAGGTCTTTTATTGGCCGGGAACTCACCACTTAGATTATGTGATTGACCAGTGAACCCAGGGTTCCAACCGTCTCTGCCTCTCTGGCCTGTGCACCACCATGCTCAGCTTCTTACATGATGCTGGGATTGAACTCTGACCCTTGTGTTTGCAAAGCAAACGATTTATTGATTGACCATTCCCCCAGCCCCTGTTCCTCCCATTTCTCACAGTCTCTGCCTTCCCTAGGTGGGGGAATGAGGGTGATTTCAATGCTATTCTGTAGCACTGAAGGGTGCCTTAGATATCACCAACACCCTCCCCGTGTGTTCATTAGCTCTCTGCTCAGTTTCTCCCTCCCACTAGCTTGGTGTCTCTGGAACCTGATGTTCTTGCCTCTCTGGGCCCTAGCCAGGGCTTCTTTTAGCCCCGTGACAAACAGCAGGTTCCTCTGGAGAAGATGGTGGAACATGCTTCTGGGTCATTACTCTTTGTGTGTGTGTGTGTGTGTTTGCGTGTGTGTGTGTGTGTGTGTGTATGGGTGGGTTTTTGGGTGGGTGGGTGGATGGATGGGTAGATGGGTGCGTGGATGGATGGAAGGATGGATGGATGGATGGATGGGTGGATGGATGGATGGATGGACGGACGGACGAATGGGTGGGTGTATGTGTGAATGGGTGGATGGATGGGATGGGTGGGTAGGAGAGTGTGTGGGTGGATGGATTCTGTGGTATGGGATTGAACCTAGGACCTCAGGCATGCCAGGCAAGTACTCTGCCACTGAGTCTGTCCTGCTGGTGCAAGCTTGGGTTAAGAATGTACTTAAGGTCCAACCGGTAGAACTTAGTGGGATTCTTCTCAAAATAAAGTTTTTCTTAAGAAAGCTGAGATGGTTTGACTCAGTGGTAGAACGCTTGCCTAGATTCCCCCAGCTGGGGTGTGGCTCAGTGATCTAGTGCTTTGCCCAGCGCGCATGAGACTCTAGGTTCAATCCCCACCACCGCAAAAGAAATAACTGAAGAGTCAATCCCAGCTCAGGCCTTCACAGGCACTGAGTGGGTCATTGGACTCCTCTGAGCTCAGTGGCCTCATCTTGGAAACAAATGAGTAAAAACATCATAAAAATCCTCCCTGCCTGCTGGGCCTCCTGAGGCTCTGCAGAAGGATGGAGGAGATGACAGGAGGGCTGTGTTTTATGCATCCCAGACCCCCATCGTCATGTCCCTCAGCTACAGCTTCAACAGATTCCCCACATATGGGAACGCTGGCAACTCAGGCTCAGGGAAGGACAAGGTGCGAATCTCAACCCAGAAACTCCTCAGGTGAGAGAGATGGCTCAGAGGATAAAGGCGCTTACTGCCAAGGTTGATGAGCTGAGTTTGGTCCTCAGGGACCCACGTGATGGAAGGGAAACAAAACCAAAGCCATGATTCCCAGAAGTGGCCCTCTGACCCCCACACGTGTGCCACGGCACACGCATCAAACTCCACCCCAACCCAAAGTAAATAAAAATGTAATAGAGAGGGCCTTTGTCCCGAGTCCCAAAGAGACAGGGGTGGGCTGTGGTGGAGAAGGTGGCTGGCTTACGTAGGGCTGCAAACCCTCAGTGACCCAGGCGTCTGTGCTCTGGAGGAGGCCAGCAGGGCCTGCCTGGCCAAAGCTGCCTGAACCGCAGCTCTCCGGCTGCAGAAAGGCAGATCAGGCCTCCTGTATGATCCATGTCTGGGAACCCTTCCGAACGCCCGTATCATAACACGACTGTTGACGGGCCCCTATTGTAGACCCGTTGTGGCCACAAGGTTTCTACCACGCTACTGGGCTGCGTTTGGTATAGTTAAGGCAACGGTCTCTCTAAGGAGAAAGATGGACACTACCCTCCCACGGCCTTTGCCAGGGGCCACCTCTCTCTTCTCCAACCTGCCCCGGTGGTTTCTCACAGCGAGAGGCCCAGAGTCAGTCTAGAGGTACTATACTGACACCTTGACTGCCCCCCCCCCCAAGCGGTGTGCTCCAGACCAGTGGCACGTGCTAGAAGCTGGCTAGAAATGCAAATGCGAGCTGGGGTGGGGTGGAGGTGGTGCAGCCTCTAGTCCCAACCCTTGGCCCTCGGGAGGTGGGAACCAGATCACAAATCTCAAAAGCCAACCTCGGGTGAGGTAAGGTTTAGCCAATAAAGCCCTCACAATGCATGTTTGCATGACTCGAGTCTGATCGCTGAGTAAAAGGGCCACTGATTCTGCAGTCACGTGAGCTCTAACTCCCGCATGTCCATGTGTTCCCCGTCACACACATGTGATTATAATAAAGTTTTAAAAACTTAAAAAAAAACATGTTGGAGCTGGGCACAGCGGTACCTGTCTGTAATCTGGTTGCTTTGGAGGTGGAGATGGGAGATTCAAAGCTGGTCTCAGCTCCTAACAAGTCTGAGGCCAATCTGGGCCGTGTGCAAACCTGTTTCATAAGAAAACAAAACAAAGCAAAAACCAGGAACAACAAAACCAAACAAACCAAGAGAGACTGGAAGAGTTTGCTTTGCAAGTATGTGGACCTGAGTTTACTCCCTAGAACACAACAAATAAACAACAAAAATCGTGGGGTGTGGGAGTGTATGCCTGTGATGCTGGGGAGGGGAGACTGTGGGTTCCTGGGGCTCACAGGCCAGCCAGCCGTCGCTATTGGTGGGCTCATACACTCACACACACACACACATGCACACACACACTCACACACACATGCACACCCCCCACACTCATATATACACACGTGTGCATACGCACACACTCACATACAAGTGTGCGCACACACTCACATACACATGCATACACACGCATGCACACACTCACTCACATACACACACTCACATACATACACAAGCTCACACACTCACATACACATGCGTGCACACACTCATGCATACACCCACTCACATACATACACTCACACACAACAACAACAACAACAAATGCAGGCTCCTAGGCCTTGCCCCCGCCCTACCCACTCTGAATTTTGTCAGTGGCTCTCCTAGGTGACTTCTGTGTAAGGACAGTTTGAAAGGCACTGTCTCACGTGTCATTTTCCAGCCAAGAGATGCCAAACCGGGAGCGTGGAAGAGACACTGTCCTGTTTCAGGGACAAATGGGGTGTGGACTCCCCAGAAACCTGACAATGACCTTCCACCTTGTTTGAGATGAGTGCCCTGCTTTACAGATGGGGAAACTCAGAAACTCAGGAAGGTGATGATTGGCAGTGGGTTGTCTTCTGACATCTACAAGTGTCCTGAGGCATGCATACACATCTGTATTCACACACACACACACACACACACACCCCAAGTTGTTTGTCCCCATTCCATCTGGGGCTCTGATTCTAGAGGTTCTGCTACTACCTTTTCTTTGCTCAACTCTTTTTTTTTTTTTTTTTTTTTTTTTTTTTTTTGGTTTTTCGAGACAGGGTTTCTCTGTGGCTTTGGAGCCTGTCCTGGAACTAGCTCTGTAGACCAGGCTGGTCTCGAACTCACAGAGATCTGCCTGTCTCTGCCTCCCGAGTGCTGGGATTAAAGGCGTGCGCCACCATCGCCCGGCTTTGCTCAACTCTTAAACAGGCTCTCTCTCTCTCTGTGTGTGTGTGTGTTTCTGTCTGTCTATCTCTATATCTCTCTGTGTCTGTCTATCTCTACCTCTATATATCTCTCTATCTCATTCCTGTGTACGTGTTTGTCTCTCTATGTGAGTATGCACATGTGAGTGCAGTACTCCTTACGGCCAGAAGAGGGCACCAGGTCTCCTGGAGCTGGAATTACACATGGCTATAAGCTTCACAGTGTGGGTTCTGGGAACAGAACTCTGGTCCTTTGCAAGAACAGTAAGCACTCTAAGGCACTGAGCCACCTCTCCAAAGCCCCTAAAAATAATATAAAGTGGGGTTTTGTTTGTTCAGTGCTGGGGATTGAATCCAGGGACTTGGAGCCAGGGCCTCACACAGTGCATGTTTGGTGTCCTAGCTAGCTTCAGCTGTCAACTTGACACAGCCCAGCCTCATCTGAGGGAGTCCAGTTGTGCAATTGCCCAGATCACACTGGCCTGTGGTCATACCTATGAGGAACTGTCATGATGGTTGATTGATGT
Source organism: Microtus oregoni (assembly GCF_018167655.1). Classification (NCBI taxonomy): domain Eukaryota; kingdom Metazoa; phylum Chordata; class Mammalia; order Rodentia; family Cricetidae; genus Microtus; species Microtus oregoni. Next base: position 7,164,891 of record NW_024543062.1, on the reverse strand, counting down.
CCAAGCCAATATGAGCGGTGTCATCCCTAGGTCATACCTATGAGGAACTGTCTTGACGGTTGATTGATGTCCAAGCCACTATGGGTGGTGTCATCTTTAGGGAGAGGGCCTGGGCTGTTTGAGAAAACATCTCTGTGGTTTCTGCTATAGATTCCTGCCTTGATTTCCTTCTGCCCCAGCTTCCCTCAGTGCTGCCCCGTGACCTGTGGGAGTGTAAGCTGAAGTAAACCCTTTCCTCCCTTAAGCGTATTTTGGTCACAGTGTTTACTCCTGCAATAGAGTGCCCGAATAGTAGGCAAGTACTCTGCCCACATCCTCCATCTGAACAGGACCTTAATGCTAAGATTAAAGGGGAGGAAAGCTACAGATGGACCATGTGGGGTGACCACTGTCCCGCATCTACCCAAGGGAGCTCCCTCACCCAGAAGCCTCTTCCTCTCAGCCTCCCTTGCTCAGCCCGTCCTCCTGGAGAAAGGTTCCCCCAATCTGGAAAGCATTGAGGGTGAACGGCTCCATCTCAGGCGCAATCATTACAAATCCCCTGGGGAATGCGTCTCCAAAATGAAATCCCCCTGTCAAAACTTTCGTGAATGCTCCCTCCGTCTTTGTCCTGGGATTGGCCTACGTTCACGTTCTGCCAGTGAGCACTTGATGGGGACCAGATTCTCAGGGTGCGGCGCAGACGGTAGCCAACCCCCCAAGCCTCCTCCCTTTGCAAACCCTTGTGAAGCCTGTCTTCAACCTGGTCTCCAAAGGACAGCATCTTCTGTGGTGGGGACATTGTCTCAACCAGTAACATCATGTTCAGAGTTCAGAACGCATGGGTACTTGCTTGAGATAATTTCTCAAATAAAAAAAAAAGAATCTCTGTGTGTGTGTGTGTGTGTGTGTGTGTGTGTGTGTGTAGTGAGTTCTTGTGTGTGAGTATGTGCTGTACCACACACGGAGAGGCCAGAGGACAACCTCAGGTATTTGTTCTCACCTTCTACTGTGTTGGGAGACAGAACCCTGGGTTGTTTGCCACTGTAACCAGGCTAGCTGGCCTGTGAGTTCCCAGGGGTCTCTTATCGCTGCTCCCATCCCACCCCCCAGAACACTGAGATTATGGGCGCGTGACTTTACGTGGGTTCTGGGACTGGGACTCAGATTCTCATGTCCACACAGGAAGCTTTCCGCCCACGGAGCCATCTTCCTAGTCTTCAGATGTTAGCCTTCCTGAAGGTGACTAAGGACAGAGAAAGTGACACCGGGTATGATCCAGGGTGTGTACTGTGGCCTGGGGACTGGGCTAGAAGCTTATCATCTGTTAGAGTTCATGCTCAGATGCACTCTGCCTTAAGTCTCTAGGAGCTTGTAACATCACAGTCCACACCCCTACCTAGGAAAAACCCACTTTACAGTTGGGAAGAATGAGGCATGGGGGTTCAGGCTGAAGATGAGTTCTATGGGGTTCCCTGGTCTGCTGGGCACGCCCAGGTCTCTGTTCTTAATCTCCCTGACATAACTTGGATGGTCCACAGGGGTGGGGGCAGAGGTGCTGTGTAGCCATATTCTCTGTATTGAAACGTCCCCATGGAAGGAGACTCATTAAGACTCAGGACGTAGGAACTGGAGAGATGGCTTGCGGTTAAAAGCACTGGCTGCTTTTCCAGAGGACCCAAGTTCAATTCCCAGCACCCACATGGTGGCTCACAATCATCAATAACTCCGGTTACAGGGGCTCTAACACCTTATTCTGGCCTTTGTAGGCAGCTGGTAAGCATGTGGCGGACACACACCCGTGCAGACAACACACCCCAGATAGATAAAATCAAATAAAAATGTTTTAAAAGACTTGGGAAGCAAATACAACTCACAGGCACAAACAGACCTGGTGGGTTTCAGGAAGTTCTGAAGCCTACAGGAGCCCCCTCTTCTGGGAGATGATGGCCACACACCCCAATAAGTCACCCTGACCTCTAAAGTTGCTTTGGTTTTGCATTTGGGGATCAACGACAAGACAACCTAAAAGGCTTGAGGGAATTCCCAGAGTAGACCCCACCACGCACACCATCACCAGTGTACCCCACCTTCTTGGATGGAAAGGGAGCAGTGACCACTGTTCACCCCCGAGTCCCTTTCCTGTTCTGACATCATAGACATACTCCAGGCCTCTGCTACACCCTAAGTTCTGCTGTTCCCGCTGTGGTTGGGCTGCCCGACAGGTGTCTACTGCAGCCAGCCTGCACTGGAGGGGGCACTGTGAGTCCCTGTTTCTCCTAAGCACTCGTGGTACCAGCCCGATGCTGCCTACTACTGACCCTGTGACCCCGGGTCACAAGTCCGTTCACTCGAGCATTTTCCCAGAGGAAGCTCTCTACTCTGGACGGTAACAAAACCCACCACGGCTCCCAGGGTTTGGGCTTGTCTTGCAGTCCTGAGCCATCCTTCTGGTTTTTCACGAGTCCTTCGAAGTATCCAAGACAAGAGTGACCAGATGTGGTGATGGCAGGTCCCACACAACCCACAGTGGCTAGCTGTTTTCTGGATAGAAAATCTGTAGAGCTAAGTGGTTTCTCCTTATCATCAAGGGAAAATCAAGGGGCTGGGGGAGACAGCTGCCCAAGTGTCAGGACCTGCGTTCTGATCTCCGGCACCCACTAACAAAAGCTTGGCATGATCACGCATGACTATAAAACTCCAGCACCGTGGAGGCGGGGTGTAAGCAGGGACAGGACAATCCCTAGAGTTCACTGGCCAACCCATCGAGTGTAATTGATGAACCCAGGCCAGTGAGAAGACCCTTGGCAGAGGATGCCCAGTGTTCATCTCTGGCCTCTGCTTGCATAGGTGAGAACCCCCTGCCCTCTGCCCCGAACAGAGAGGAGGAATCAGGTCAGCATGCTGGTCTCCCTGGTGTCTAGGCTGTGTCACGGTAGACAGCCTCATAACCAGCCATACTCGGTGATTACAGCCAAGGGCTAATGGATCCTCTTTCCACAGTCTCTCTGGTAATCCAGCCCCCTCAGCGAATAGTGTAATGCCTCTTTAAGACAATAATGCTCCAGGTCTCTCCCTGGCCCCCACCCTCACAGGGCCAGAGTAGCATCAGGTCAAGGACTTTCTTAAGTTGCAGCACTTTCTTCTGCTGCCCTTTCCAGAAGGGGGTCTGTAGCAACAGGGGCAACCCAGGCATGCAGAAGCCAGGCTTCTTTTTGCCGAGGGGAAGGGTCACAGCCATTTGGCGGGGGTGGGGTGGAAGGGGGGCAGCACAAGGTCGTGCTTGCAACCCGTGGAGGTGCTCCTTATCACTCACATGGGTTAAAGCCAAGTCACGTCCATCCTACTAAGCATGCGCAGTTGGAAGAGCTGGGCCTGGCCCCCTGCCATACCTTCCTAGACTTAATTCTCTCGCTCGCTTGCTCGCTCGCCTATTCAGCAAACCCGGGAGAGCTGGCCTGTCTGCAGCGCACAAACCGCGCGTTATTTGAGATTCTGAAAATACAGACAAAAGCCTTGAGGGACCCTGCCTCTGGAACTCAGGTTCACAGCTGGGGTTCGAGGGGGGAAGGATCAGGGGCCGGTGAATACTAGAGACTTAGCTCAGTCCGCAAAGTGCTCGCTTGCAAGCACGAGGTCCCAACTTCTGTCTCTGGTACCCAGGGAAGATGCCAGGCATGGTAGCTGGTAGCATGCACCTGTAATCCCAGCAGAGACAGAGAGATCCGGGCACTAGATGTCTAGGTTAGTCTTATTGGTGAGCTTCAGACCAATGAGGGTCCCTGTCTGAAAAAAGATAGATGGTGTTCCTAAGGATGGCACCAGAGGGTTGTCTCTGGCTTCCACTTACCTATGCATGTATACTCATGCACACTGTACACGTGGAAACACACACATACAAACACACATGCAGAATACATGAACAAATAAATAAATCAGGGGCTGGTGAACTTGAGAATTAGAATTATGGGTCTGAATTGCAAGGCTAGGGTGGGGAGACTGCATGTGGGTGGTCAGCCTGGGCTACAGAGAAAGTAAGAGGTCAGCCTGGGCTACATAAGAAAACCTGGTCTCATGGTTAGAAGCCCGTTAGATGTGTGGAGGGCCCTACCATGTACAAGACGGAGGTGACGCCTGTTTTCAGGACAAATGCAAGGTAGCCTGACTGGTTGGAAGAGCCACTAGGGGAACCTGAGCCTGCAAATCCCTGTCCCCTCTTCCCTATCACAAACAAAATGCACTTTTCCAATGAAGTGACCCAGACACCAGCACACACTGCCTGCGCTTCTATAGAAAACCCTTCTTGTCATTCACTTCGTAAAATTTCTCTCTTTTTTTTATTTTCTTTTTTAACACTCAAAACCTGGCGGCACTTTTCTTTAAAGAAAAAAAAAAAGAGCCCTCAGTTTGATTTCTCTTTATAGCTGCACTTTTCCTGAACCAAACAAAAGCCCCCTTCTTGGAATTGCTCCATGTACCCCTAAATACCTGCTTGCTACACCGAGGGTGCTTGCACCCTCCAACCTCCTCACTCCCCAGATCACTGGGAGACAAGGCCGTTGTCACCTGCCTGTGATCTCAGAGGAGTCTCTCTCTCTCTCTCTCTCTCTCTCTCTCTCTCTCTCTCTTTAAATTTAAGGGTAGGGAAGATAGAGGAGGAGAGACAGAGATAGAGAGATAAAGAGAGGCAGAATAGAACACACAGATTTACAGGTGCCTGGGGAGGTCAAAAAGAGCACAGGAGCCTCTGGAGCCAGAGTTACAGGCGCTGTGAGCTGCCTGACATGAGCTTGAGAACAGAATCCAGGTTTCTGCAAGAGCAGCAAATGCTCTTAGCCTCTGAGCCCTCTTTCCAGCCCCTAAGGCTGGTCTTCTGACCTTTCTGAGACTATATCTTCCTCTCTAGGCCGTGTTCATAGCCACCCACATTTCACAGGTATATCTCAAGTGTCAGCACGGGTGGATGTCGGTGTGGCCAGAGGCATGAAAGGCAGGCTCCCAGTTTGCCTGTCTGAGCTCAGAAGCACAGTGAAGCAGTTAGTGAGATGGTCTCAAGATGTCCCCATCTGCCCCGCCCCCGCATGTGTATGTGCATGCACACACATGTGAATGCTTTTCCTGTATGTAAGTGCACACGAGAGCACACCTATGTATACACATGTAGAGGCTAGAGATCAACCTTGGCTGTCATCCCTCAGGTGCTATCCCACCTTGCTTTTTGAGGCAGGGTCTCTCGCTGGCTTGGAACTTACTGATTCAGCCAGGCCGGCCGACCAGTGAGACCCAGGGACCCACCTGATTCTGCCCCCTCAGTCCTGGGATTACAGGACCATGCCGCTACGCCCAGATAGTTTCATGTAGGCTCTGAGGATCTGACCAAACTCAGGCCCCCACGCTTGTCAGGCAAGCATGTGACTGATCCCTCTCTCCAGCCCAAGCCCCTTTTAACTCTGACCAGCTGACCCTGCAATACTGTCACTCACTTCTAGAGTGGCAGAAGTGGGGGTATTCTCTGGTACCCTTCTTCCTAGCACGCTGTGACAGCTGAGAAGGCTCCACGCCTTCTTCCCCCCGCCCCCCTGGCTGAGGAGGTCTGGGCTCCAGCCCAGCTGCCTCACTTCCTCACCTGTCACATAGAAGCGATGCCTGCCTGTTGAGACCGGCGCCAAAGAAAGGGAAGATGCCGGCCAGTCTTGTCCCCAGTGCCTAGCTATGTGCTCTGTCCTACAGCTGGGGACTTCCTTGATCTGGAGATTAAAATGCTGGCCCTCGGCCAGGTGAGGTGGTGCACGTCTGTAATCCCATCACTTGGGAGGTAGGGGCAGGAAGATGAAAAGTTGAAGGCCAGCCTCTTTAACGTGGAGAATCTGAGGCCAGATGGGGCTAAATGAAACCCTATATAACAAAGTCAAAATTGGCCTGGGGAAAGGGCCCTGTTTCTTGCCTTGCAAGGTTAAGAACCTGAGTGCATTACCCTGAAGATCCGAGTTCAGGTCCTAGAGAGCCGCACAAACGCCAGGTAGTCCTGGAGGACCACGTCAGAAAGTGGAGACAGGGAATCCCCAGATCAAGCTGGCTACAAAGCCTGGCTGTCCCAGCGAGCTCGAGGATTGGTGGAGAGACCTGCCTTGAGGGATAAGCTGGAAGAGCTGTAGATGATGGTTTCTGACATCTGCCCGAGGTCACCACACGCCTTTACACACATGTGTGCATGAACCTAGACACACACACACACACACACACACACACACACACACACACAAGCAAGACATATAGCTCTCCCATCTGAAATGAGCAAACACTAAAGTTTTGACCCAGTTTCTCAATTAAAAGCGGGGCAGGGCCTGGGAGATGTCTGTCCCAACCAGTCCACAGGCCAACGCACAGAACTATGGGATCGTGGATGCTACGGGAATGACAAAATGAGCGGATGAGTAGATGCAAAACAGGCGCCTCCCTCCGGGGCGCAACCAAGAACATTCCACAGGATGCAGCTAACGGACGTGCATTCAGACCGGGGTCGCGCATAGCGATTCTGACATTTGTACAACTTCATAGGCTTATAAAATTGCTAAAAGACCATAAAAGGAGGCGATAACCCTAGAGGGTGTGCTGGAGAGAGAACATCTGGTCATCTGGTAATCCACCCCCCCCCTTTAAAAGTTTAATCAGGGTGCTGGGAACATCCTGGAGACGGCCAGTGGTGACAGTTGAACCCCCAATGCAAAAGCACTCGATGGTACTGAACCACACACTTGAAACTACACTAATTCTCAGAGTGGGAGAGATGGCTGAGCGGTTATGCGTGCTTGCTGGTCCCAGCTCCGTTCCCAGCGCCATGCTGGGCCACTCAAAATCAGCTGTACCTGAAGCCCCAGGAAATCCGACAGAATCTTCTGGCCTCTGAACGCACCAGTGCTCCTGGGTACACACAAGTTCGCGTAATGTACATTAATTCAATCAATCTGAAAACCAGCTGAAGTGATCAGTTTTACCTTATCTTTTCCCTGTGTGTGCCTGTGCCTAGGTGTGTCCAGTGCACACACTTCCAGGGGCCAGAAGCCAGCCTCCGGTGTCAGCCCTCAGTCACTGGCCACAGTGTTTGGAGACAGTGCCATTAACTGACCTGGAACTCACCCAGTAGCCTAGCATGGCTGCCCAGGGAGCCTCGAGGCTTGTCCTGCCTCTGGGACCCCAGCACTGGAGTTATAAGGGCACATCGCCACGCCTGGATCTGTTTTGTTTGTTTTTTTCACCTGAGTTCTGGGAACTGGTTCACCAGTTGAGCTGCTTCCTCAAGCTGGTATGGCTGTAGACAATTTCATCTTTAATTTCACAGCACTATTAAAGAGAAACTGGGAATCTCCTCAGCGGGCAAAGTGCTTGCCGCGCAAGTGTCGATGGCTCAGTGGTTAAGAGTACTGACTCCTCTTCCAGAGGGCCTCGTTCGACTCCTAGCACCTACATAGCAGCTCACAAGGCCTGTAACTCCAAGATTTGACACCCTCACATAGATATACATACAGGCAAAATACAATGCAAGTAAAATAAAAATAAACAAATTAAAAAAAAACTGAGTTTGGATCTTCCAGACCTACAAAAAGCTGCACACAGTGGTAAACATCTGTACTTCCAGGACTCCTATAAAGGGATGTGAGACCAAGACCAGGAGAAGCCGGAAGACCAGCTACCCTGGAGGGAGAAGCCCAAAGGCCAGCTATCCTGGAAGGAGAAGCCTGAGGGACAGCTATCCTGGAGGGAGAAGCCCAAAGGCCAGCTGTCCTGGAGGGAGAAGCCTGAGGGCCAGCTATCCTGGAGGGAGAAGCCCAAAGGCCAGCTATCCTGGAAGGAGAAGCCCGAGGGCCAGCTATCCTGGAGGGAGAAGCCCGAAGGCCAGCTATCCTGGAAGGAGAAGCCCGAGGGCCAGCTATCCTGGAGGGAGAAGCCCGAAGACCCACTACCCTGCAGTACTCACCAGCTAACAAGAGACCTGGTCTCAAACAAGGTGGACCTCCAACGTCTACACGTATGCCAGGCTCCATGTGCCTACAAACACACTACTTAAAGAAGAGATATCCTGAGTTCAGTTCCCTGTACCCACTTGGAGTGGCTCACCATCCCGTGTGGGTCTAGCTGCAGAGGATCCATGGCCTCCGTGTGCACCTGCAATCATGTGTACACCCCTGCATTAAATTAAATACATGCACATTAAATAATAATATGGGACAGGACACACTGCCCCTATGCTGCCTGGTGGTACCCAATAAAACCCTTCTCTCGGTCTTTTCCTGTGGTTATTGTTATTAGATTTCTGGGGCTTAACCTCAAGGCCCCATGCCTGCCAGGCAAGCGGTCGACCCATGGGCTCCATCTTTGCCCTAATGCCTCTAGTTTTCTTTAGGACTAGAATTGGCTGAGCTGGAAACACAGGCAAGGAAAAATGACGACAAAAGACCACAGTGTAAAAAACACTTGGTAGCCCAACAGTGACAAGTAGGTCTGCTTTGTGACCTGCCCCAGAAGCTGCCTTTTCTATCTAGAATCTCTCCTGACCCCCGTGACAAAGATGATCTTCCTTTAGACGGGAAGTGACCAAGCAGAGGACTGGCATACAGAGGGCTGAGGACTCTGGGGACACAGAGCAATGGGCCTAGGGTCTCAGGTCTTCATGAGAACAGGATATGTCTTACCAGGATCCCACCCTCCTCATGTCACAGAAGCACCCCAAGCGGTGAGTGTTATCGAGAGTCCCACCTTCCACAACAGCCCCTTTGGGTGTGTCCGAGGAGTCCAGGGTAACTAGAGAGAGTACTGGGTACCAGAGCATGAGAAGAAAGGTTGAAGGGATGGAGAAGGGGGAATCCCTTTCCCCCAGGGCCACATCCGTCAGTGGCCCCTGAGATCTGTTTAGTCTCTGTGCTCTGGCTCAGGGCAAGATGGAACTTTGTGCTGCCTGTATCTTCAGGGTCTGCTCAGAGAGACTGCTCAAGGACACACACTTCTCCTGGATGTGGACGGGCTATCTGCTACCTAGGTTTCAGCCTCTCCCCCACACCCTGTTTCTGGCCTCAGTGCCCCACTGTTGGCTACAGCCTGGGATAAGACATGAAGATAACCCCCACTGGGCTGGGACGAAGGCGCAACCGGGAAAGCACCCGCCTCTGAAGCGTGAGAACCTGAGTTTAATCCCCAGAACCGAAGTTGGAAAGTCACAGAGAGTGGTCCATGCTTGTAATGCCAGTGCTGGGGAGGAAAGACAAGGGGGTCCCAGTCCTTAGCAGCCAGCCAGTCTAGCCGGAACAGTGGGCTCCAGGGTCAGTAAGAGATCCTGTCTCTAAAAGAAAGGTGGTTAAGGAATGGAGGAAGACATCTCAACTTAACCTTCTATCCTCCACACTTAGACACACACACTGCACACAGCACACATTCACAGTCACACAGTGAGAAGGGAAAAGGAGAAGGGTCACTGCTTACAAAGGTATAGGGGGCCACTATGGCTGGGGACACACTAGGCAATGCATTCCTTCCACCCACAAGTATCTCCCCACCCATGTGTGTGTGTGTGTGTGTGTGTGTGTGTGTGTGTGTGTGTGGTGTATGCATGTGCACTTGCTCACAAGGCCCATTTGGAGGCCATAGGTTGACACTGATGTCCCCTTCACTTACTCCCCACCTTCGTTTTTTGAGACAGTGTCTCCCCCCCGAGGCTGGAGATGGCTCTTTCAGTTAGACAGACTGGCCGATGAGCCTCGGGGACCAGCCTATCTCTGCCTTCCCCAGCATTGGGGTTACAGATGTGTGCCCCCAAGGCCATATTTATGTGGGTGCTGGGGGATCAGAACCTAGTCCACAGGCTTGTGCAGCCAGACTTTACCCACTGAGCCTTCTCTCCAGCCCCTCCGGTGGTTTTGGGAGTGGCATCCCACTTCACCTGTGCCATGGCACCTCCTCCCTGCCCGGTACCTGTATTCCAAAGGCTCCTTGTCCTTCTGCACCCACTGGCCTCTCTACCCACGTCTGCTTGGAATTCTCATAGAACTGGGAGTTGTGGATGTGGGCTTCCTCCCCTGCCCCCGCCCCCGCCCCACCCCCACCCCGCCCAGGGACTGTGCCCAGGTTTCTGATACCGCTGTGATGATCAGGGGGTGAACATAAGCTGGATATTTGCCCAGAGACTTCAAAATGAATAGCCGCAGAGTCTGATTCCAAAATAGCATACATTAACAACCTGGAATCCATTCCGTCCTGATCCCGTTAGGCAGGAGGAAACGTGGGCTGAAGCCAAATAAAAGGCATCCTGGAACCCTTACGGCCTCCTCCGTGGAAGACAAAGGCAGAGCGGGGACATTATGGGATGGACGTGCCTAATAAACGACGTGTTGGCATCTCCCTTCCACGGGGACGCGGATTAACAGCAGATGTTCTACACGCATGTCGACTTGTATGCTAATGGGAAACATCGGTGAGGCTCTGCAGACAGGAATTCCATACATGCAGACCAGGGCGGTCCTGCCGCTGCCGGCGGGACAGCGGTGGAGGTAGAGCAGGCAGATGGGGGGCTCAGGCCCCAGCCCTCCCCGCAGAGCTGCTGATGGGGTTGGAGGACCCTTAGCTCAGGGTCAGTGATGATCCAGTTCCTGCTCTGCTCCGGACCGGGACCGCAAACCTCAAGGGGATGGAGCAGGACACTGAACGCCTTGGGTTCCTGGGAAGGTGAACCAAGAATTCAATTTGGTTCCTCTACGCTACAGGTCACAACTCCTTCGGAGGGGGTCAAACGACCCTTTCACGGGGATCACAGATCAGATATCCTGCCTATCAGATAGTCATATCACAATTCATCACCATAGCAAAATGACCGTCATGACGTCCCAATGAAAATAATTGTATGGCTGGAGTCATCACCACAAGATGAGCTGTATTAAAGGGTCATAACGACAGGAAGGTTGAGAGCCACCACTCTATTGGATGGGTTGGAGAAGACATCCTGACATAAATCTCTGTCCTCCACATGTGTACAGACAAGTGAGCACACACACACACACACACACACACACACACACTGGGCATGAACACACATCATACACGCATACATGTATGATGACTGATCTTAATTGTCAGCATCATGGGGTTTAGAGTCACCATGGAAACAGACCTCTGCACTTGTCTAGGAAGGATTATCATGGTTAGGTTAGTTGAGGGCTGGTGAGATTGTTCACAGGGTCAAGGCACTTACCGCCAAGCCTGACGACCTGAGTTCAATCCCTGGGACCCACAGGGTGGAAGGAGAGAACTGATTCCCACAGGTTGTCCTCTGACCCCCACAGGTGTACGCGTGCATGCACACAAACACAGACATGCAAATAAAAATAAATGTACCTTTTTTTTTTTTTTTTACAAAATTAAATAGGCGAGGTTGTTAAAGTGGGAAGATCCATCCTAAATGCGGGCTGGGGTTTTGAGCTGCATAAAAACGGACAGAGTGATCTGAGTGGCAGCGATCCTCTCCACCCCCTGTGCTTCTGGACTGTGGGCACCCCTGCCTCTGTGCCTCCCCGCCATGCGGAGCCTCGCCCTCAAAATGGGAGCCAAAATCAACCCACATTTCTGTAAAAATTCATTCATTTCTTGTGTGTATGATATGGGGTGTGTATGTGTGTGCGCATACCACAACACGCATGTGCAGGCTAGAGGCTACCTTTTGGGATTCAGTTCTCTCCGTCCACTGTGCATTCTGGGGATGAGACTCAGGTCCTCGGGCTTGCGTACAGAGCAGACACTTCACCCCCCCCCCCCCCACTCAGCCACCTCTCCAGACTCTTTCCCTACGGTGATTTTTCAGACATTTCCTTACAACGAGAAAAGTAACTAAGCGTGCTAGCTGGTCCTTTGCCAGCTTGACACACAAGCTGGAGCTATCTGAAGGGAGGAAGCCTCAATTCAGAAAACGCCTCCACGGGATCCGGCTGTAAAGCATTTTTTAAACTAGCGGTTAATGCAGCGTTCCCTGGGCTGGAAGTCATGGGTTCGATAAGAAATCAGGCTGAGCAAGCTATGAGGAGCAAGTCAGTAAGCAGCACCCCTCCATGACCTCTGCATCAGCTCCTGCCTCCAGGTTCCAACCCTGCTTGATCGAGTTCCCGTCCTGATTTCTTTCAGTGATGTGGTCGTGTAAGCCAAACAAAGTCTTTCCTCCCCAGCTTGCTTTTTGGTCACGGTGTTTTATTGCAGCAACAGAAACCCTAACTAGGACACAGAGTTAGGACTCTTGAGGGTGCAGACGATGAAATAAAGTCACCAAGGCAGTTATCAGACACGAGCATCTGCAGGGAAGAGGATGAGAGTTAACCACAGGCTGGGACGCAAAACGATAAACGGGGAACCACAGCCTTTCGTTAGCTCTCAGGCCCATGTCCGTGGAGAAATTTGGTATCTCCTGCAGCCACTAACACTGGTGCACTAGTGTGTGTGTGCGTGCGCGTGTGCGTGTGTATGTGCACGTGTGTGCGAGTGTGCACGCGTGTGCGTGTGTATGTGCACGTGTGTGCGTGTGTGCAAGCGTACTTGTGGAGAAGAGAGGAAAACTTTGACCATTGCTCCTCAGATAACATCTGTCTAGTTTTGTGGGGCTTCAGGTTTTGTCTTGTACTTTGCTTGTTCTGTTTTTGAGACAGGGTCTCGGTAGTTATCCCTGGCTGGCCTGGAACTTGATGTGTATATCTGCTGGCCTTGAACACACAGAGTTCTTCCTAGAACTGGGAGGACAACTGTCTGTGACCATGCCCAGATTTTTTTTTTTTAGTGTGGATTCTGAGGATGAAGCTCAGGTCACCATGCCTGCAAGGCAGGTTCTTTATCGGCTGAGCTATTTCCCAAGCCTCAAATCGATGCCTGACTTTGGGAAGTGGTTCTAGACGTGTATGCGATCTCTAAGACAACCCTTGGCTGTGTAATTGATTCAAAAACAGCGTGTCCTGGGCAGGGAAGACGGCTCAGTGCACACGGCGCTCCCAGCGCAAGTGTTAGGATTGGGGTTCAGATTCCAAAAGCCTGGTAAAAATGGCCACCTGCTTGTAATTCATCGCTCAGGAGGTAGAGATATGGGGGTCCTGGAGCAGCTGGCTAACTACACCATCCAAATTGGTAAGCTCTTGGTCCAGGATGAGACCCTGCCTCTATCAATACAGTGGACAGTGACTGAGAAAGATACTGGATGCTGACCTATGGGCTCCATGCACATGTACTTAGGTGTACATGTTCACACACAGGTGAACACACACATGCACAGACACACAGAGATGGGGAACACACATGTACATAGGCACACACACACATACCACATACATATGAAAATAGTTATATTCTTGGTTGGGCTTACTGGTGCATAACGGCACTCCTAGCATGCTAGAGGCTAAGACAGGAGGACCGTGAGTTTTAGAGCAAAACTCTGTCTCAGATAAACAAGGATTGTGGTGTAGTTCAGTGGCAGAGCAGTTTCTCAGCATGCACAAAGCCCTGGGTTTGATCCCAGGACACAAGACACACACTCCAACGATTATTACATTTACTATGTGTGTGCGCATGCGTGTGAGTGCACACACGCACACATGTGGAGGTCCGAGGACAACTTGGAGTCAGTTCTCTCCTTCAACCATGTGGATTCTGGGGACAGAATTCCAGTCGTCAGTCTTGGTGGCAAAAACCTTTAGCCAGTGAACCATTTCCCGGCATGGAATTCAAAGACAGCCTCAAGATACATAGACAAATCATCATGAATCTACAGAACACCAAAGACAAAGACAAAATCTGACAGATTAGCAAAGGACAGAGTTGCCTCCAAAGACATTCTCAAATGCCTCTGAAAAGCAACTACAGAGGCCAGAAGATAATGGCATACTGTCTCCCAAAGGACAGAGAAATATCCATAGACCAAGAGGGTGGCTTTTATTCTTATTTTTAGACTTATTTGTTTTATTTTCTGTGCATAAGTGTTTTGTCTGCATGTATATATGTGTACCATGTGCACACCTGATGTGCACAGAGGTCAGAAGAAGGTGTCAAGTTCCCTGGAATGAGAGTTACATATGATTGTGAGCCACCATGTGGGTGCTGGGATCAAAGCCCGGGTCCTCTACAAGAGCAGCCATTGTTTGTAACTGCTGAGTCATCTCTCTAGCCTCTGACCACGAGTTTTATACACAGCTAAACTATCATTCAAGAGTAATGGTGTAATTCAATAATCGGAGATAAACAAGACTGAAAGAAGCCAAAATTTAAGATGTATTAGGGAAATGCAAATTTCAAAATGAGTTACAATCTCCCATCTGTGAGTTTGCAAAACTTAGTAAGTCTGGGCCCAGGGAGAGGCTCAGCAGGTAAGATGTCTGCTGTCAAGCCTGAGGACCTGAGTTCAATTTCCAGGACAGACATGGTGGAAGGAGAGAACAGACTCCCACCTGACCCTCATATGTGTGTCCTGACGTGTCCTCACACACACATACACATGCACACACACAAAAGTGAATAAATACAATTTAATAGAAAAAAATTAGGAAGGCCTGGCGGTGGTGGCACACGCCTTTAATCCCAGCACTTGGAAGGCAGAGGCAGGCAGATCTCTGAATTCAAGACCAGTTTGGTCTACAGAGCAAGTTCCAGGACAGCTATGGCTATACAAAGAAACCCTACCCCCCCCCCCCCCAATATGAAGCCCAACACCACCAATAACTGGCCGGGCTATGGAGTGATGGAGAACTTTGTTCACTGCTGGTGGGGTGGAAGTTAGAACTCTGAGCTTGGAGAAGAACCAGCAGCTTCTACCAGAGTTAGACAGGGGTTGGCAAGACGGCTCAGTGGATAGCGTCTGCCGCACAAACGTGACACCTGCTTTTGTAGCTTTGATACCCATGTCAAAGACAGCTGTGGATGTGTGTGTCTGTGATCCCAGTGTTGGGGGAGAGGAGAGAGGTGGATCTCTGGTACTCCCTGGCCAGACAGTCTAGCCAATCAGCGACTCGGGCTCACTGAGAAACCCTGTCGCAATCAATAGAGATAACCTCACGTCAACCTCCGACTTTTGCATGCACACACACACACATAATACATGCACATACCCCCACACTCGTGCATACATACTCACACACGTTTCACTTGCACGCACACATACACACATCCTACATATGTGCACACAAATCCACACACGTGTGTGCATCACACACACATGCATATATACAGACAAACTCATACACACACACACACACTGTACAAACATAAACACACAAAAAGTTACAAATGAAACACAACATAATAGGGTTTAGTCTTGGGAAGCTTTTGCTGATGAGCACAAAGCCCCAAAGTTGAGCAGGCACATTGGTGAATCCCAGCACTTGGGAGGAGGAGGCAGGTGAATCTCTATGAGTTCGAGGCCAGCCTGGTCTACGTTCTGAGTGCCCAGACAGGTAGGGCCACACAGAGAAACCCTGTCTTGAAACAAAAACAAGAAATTCCCCAACGTTGCTCCCTGAAGTTCCACTCAGAATTGTAAGAAAACGCCTTTTGTAAGTATCAGATAGACAAGCTGGAGGGCGCGCGTGTTGGGAATATTATAAAGCCGTTAAACGTCAGCAGGTGGAGGAAGGATCTATGTGGCTGGGCCTCGCAAATGTCTTCTGTGGAAAGGCAAGCTGTGCTGACAACTTCAGCAAAACTTCATTAAAAAACAAACAAACCAACCAACCAGGGTCCCACATAGCTCAGGCTGGCCTTAAACTCACTACATGCAGCCAAAAATGACCTTGAACTCCCAACCCTTCTACATCCATCTCCATAGCACTCATTGGGATCACAGGCACGCCGTGCCATGTGTGGCTCAGTTATACAAATTCATATACAACACAAAAGCACAAAACTTAGCCTGAGGAAGATACACACTAACCATAAGTTAGTGTTATGCTTAGGAAGGAAAAAGAGGAAAAGGGGGGCTGGAGAGATGGCTCAGTGGTTAAGAGCATTGCCTGCTCTTCCAAAGGTCCTGAGTTCAATTCCCAGAAACCACATGGTGGCTCACAACCATCTGGAATGAGGTCTGGTGCCCTCTTCTGGTCTGCAGGCATACACACAGACATTATATATATATATATATATTTAAAGGAGGAAAGGGGCCAGCAAGATGGCTCAGCAGGTAAAGGAGCTTGCTGATAATACCGAGAGCATGAGTTCAGTCCCTGGGACCCACATGTTGAGGGAAAAAAAAATTCCTGAAATTGTCCTCTAACCTTTACAGGGATGTTGTACATATGGGGGAGGGGGCGGAGGGAGAGAGGGAGGGAGAGGAAGAGATATGGGGTTGGAGACACGGCTCTTAGCCACTAAGTCACGTCTCTTGTTGCTCTCGCAGAGGACCTGGGTTCAATTCCCAGCACCTACAAGGCAGCTAGCTCACAGCTGCCTTAACTCTAGATTCAGTTCTGACGCCCTCTTCTGGCCTCTGCAGGCACTGCATGTACAGAGTGCATAGACATACAAGCAGGCAAAACATCCAACCACCTAAATTAAAAATACATGCACCTTTTTAAAATAAAAAGAAAAGAAAAAGCAAATAGAATACAGTTATAACTATACGGCCTGGTCTACATAGCAAGACCCTGTCTCAAAAAGAAGAATACCTTGCCCTGGACTTTTTCAAAATAAAAGTCAAGGAAACAGTGAAGCAAATATGACTTAATGCTAACAGCTATTTAATCTCAGCGGTTGGTATATGAGTATTTTATGGGGTGTTTTATTTGCTTCTTAGCTCAGAAATATTTCTTACATAAGGTTTAAAAATTAAGAGTTTAATATTACCGTCAGGATGTCAGGAGGCTGGCTAAAGCTGACTGTGCCCGCCTGCCCTGTGTGGTGACCTGCCGCTGCGAGGGGACATTCCACGGTTTTCTTCTAGGCTGTTTCTGGCACCGATGGCAGATACTACCACATTTCCTGAAGCCCAACTGAAGGGACAAAGGGGATTAACTTTTAAAGACAGAAATCCACAAAGGCTAAAAAAAAAAAAAAACCAAAAAACGAAAATCCAACACAGAAACTACAGAAAAACGGGTGCTGAGCATGCCCAGTCTGGGAAGGCAAAAGCGGGTGCACTGTGTGCACCCGCAATCCCAGTGCTCAGAGGCTGAGACAGCACGGTGTCTCACACAGTGAGACAAGGAGTGTAGACACAGGTGGAGTCAGAGACAGGGACAGAGACAGGACTCAGCAAGTGAAGGTGTCAGCGGCCAACTCTGATGGCTTGAGTTCAATCCTCAGGACCCACATGGTGGAGAACTGATTCCTGAATATTGTCCTCTGACCTACACACACACACAAAAACCCCATAAAAACAACATGCTTCTCTCAGTAGAAAAAGAAGATGAGCAGGAATGGGGAGAAGTGAGGGGAAAGAGAGAATGAGAAAGAGAGAAAGGAAAGAAAGATGGGGAGGAAGGGGACAGTAGGAGGAAGAAGGGGAGAGGAGGAGGGTGCCCTGATTTGGCAGCAGGAAGGGCTGATAGATTCTGGACCCCGCAGAGCCCCGTCCCTAGTGGCGTGCGGCACGACTTGGACTTGAAGGGAGAGAACTCAGAGGTGCTGAGTGCAGACCGGGTTCGTACGGGAGGACATCCCTGGGTACCGTCCTCTCCTCGGGCAGAAAACTGGACTCTTTGCGGAGGGCAAAAGCAAATCGCTCACTACTGAAAGACGCCAGCCGTGGTGAGGATGGAGAGCATGGTGAGACCAGGGAATGAGGTGTGAATTGATGCACTGACTTGCTGGATGGTTCCCACCCTTCATTCTCCCAGCTCCGCTTCCAGATGGCAGGTGGCCAGACACACCCAGCAGGTACAGTTAGACACATTTCCTGAGGAATCTGTTCATGTCAAGAGGAGGTCATAACGGCTTGTTAGACATACACTACACACTGCACCTCCACGCTCTCACGCACAGACACACGCATGGTCGTCACAGACATGATGCACTCGCCCTAAGTGCACAGCACGTTCGTCCCACCCAGACACACATGCCAATGGACACGCACTGCTCCTCAGCTTACAGTGAGTTTACATCTCCACAAATCCTCCATGCGTTGAAAATACTATTAAGTCAAAGGACGTTAAATATGGCTGGGGTGTAGCTCAGTAGTAAAGTGCTTGCCTGGAATCCCCAAGTCAGAGTCTGAGGGTGTGGCTCGGTGGTAGAGCATTTGTTTGTCTGAGGGAGATGCTGAGTTCAACCCTCAGCACCATGAGGGCAGCAGTGGGGGCGGAGAAGGTTCCAGCAACAATTAAAGAGCAAAGAGAGGCTATTCTCTGAGGCTGACCAGTTGGGAAGACAAACACATAGGCAATTAAGACAGCAGTAAGAAAACTGCAGAGCTATAAAGGAGTGTGGAACAAGAGGCCCGGGCAATAAACGATTGCATTATAAAAGGCAGAGCAAGCACAAAATTCTGGAACATTCCAAACCCACATCGGGAAATACAGGCAATATTTGGCCATAAAGAACATTGAGGGGATTCTTGTGCGAGCTAGGAACCAAGAGCCAAACACATTCCCTGGGACACAGAGCTAAAGACTCTTCTAGAAGCCCCTGGAACACGTTAGCTGGGAGGTGGGAGGGTCTGAGCCATGGATTCCAGGGTTTAAGGACTCCAAGGAATATGAGGGCACACGTCATGAATTGAATTGAACAGTGGAACAGTTGGCTGGGAGGAAGCTGTCCTCATGTCCTCTTGGAGGGGACATGAGAGACAATGACCTCAGACACAAGATTCATGTAAGCCAGAATCAGGTAGTCCCGTGATTGATTGACCACACCCACCCACATGTGACCACTGTGAGACTCCAGCCACCAGGTCCAGATGGCCCTGTCATTCAGCCACGGGCATTGCCAGAGCAAAGCTCAAGGCTTGATGGCAGGGGAAAGACCCCCCAGGTGAGCCCTCATCAGAGGCCAGAACCAGAGGGTGCCTCTATTAGATACCAGCACCTCCTCAACCTTTTGACTCAGAGCTAACACACAGGAATCTTTTTTAAATCTTGGGTTATTTTTTAAAGGATTTTTTAAAATATGCATGTGTGTGCCTGTATGAGTGTAATGTGTACCATGTGTGTGCAGATGCCTGGAGAGGCCAGAAGAGGGCAGCAGATCGCATGGAAATAGAGTTACAGATAGTTGTGAGACTGGAAAAGTGCTTTTAACTGCTGAGCCATCTCTCCAGCCCAAGATGGAATCTTAATTAAGAAAATGCCTTCATAGGATAGGCCTGTGTGATATTTCGTTTGTGCTGTAACAAATAAAGCTTGCCTGAAGATCAGAACTAGTCACTAGTTAGCTACAGAGGCTAGGCAATGCTGACACACAGATTTAATCCCAGGATTTGGGAGACAGGCAGATGGGTCTCTGTGAGTTCAAGGCCACCCTGAGCTAAACGAGATTGAATCAGTCTAAAAGAGAAACAGAGCTCACACCTTTTATCCCAGCACTTGGGATACCACCCTTTTAATCCCAGCACTTGGGAGTTGGAGTCAGGAGTGATGTGACAAGAGCTCACAGCATTCAGTCTGAGGTTTCGGAGGGACAGGCAGCCCTGTCCTGCGGCCTGAGGTCTGGCCCTTTAGTCTGAGGATTCAGTAGAGATAAGAACTAGTGTCTGGCTGCTCTGCTTCTCTGATCTTTCATCTTTCACTTCCTAATATCTGACTCCGGGCTTTTATTATTAAGACCAATAGAGTCTACACTGCAGGCCTGTAGGCAAGACTGTGGGACATTCTCTCCATTGATGCCTGAGGTGGGAAGACCCAGCTCTTTGTTGGTGGTGCCGGCAATGGGCAGGTGGACCCAGACGGTATGAGAAGCAA
Source organism: Microtus oregoni (assembly GCF_018167655.1). Taxonomy (NCBI): domain Eukaryota; kingdom Metazoa; phylum Chordata; class Mammalia; order Rodentia; family Cricetidae; genus Microtus; species Microtus oregoni. The sequence continues at coordinate 7,145,020 of NW_024543062.1, read as the reverse complement.
GCTGAGCAAACCCTGAGGAGCAAACTAAGCTGCACTCTTCCATGACCTCAACATAAATTCATGCCCTCAGGTTCCTGCCCTAACTTCCCTAGACAATGGACCACAAGCTGTAAAGTGGGGGTAGGGGGAAAGACTTCCATAGCCGAGTGGCTTTTGGTCACAGTGTTTTATCACAGCAACAGCAACCCTAACTAAGACACATCTGTTGCATAATATATAGAGAGACGGGCATGGCAGTGCTTAGAATCTCAGCCTTGGGGGAGGCTGTGAGAGGGTTCTGGAGTTCAATGTCTGGGCTACACAGTGTTCCAGGACAGTCTGGGCTATAGAACCAGATGCTATCTCAAATAACATTCAGGGAGTTCTTGTGGGAACCAGGAACCACAACCCAAATCCATACCCTAAAATGCAGTGTTCGAGTCTCCCCAGAGGCCTCTGGAACATTTCAGCAGTTAGCCACCGGATGTAGGGGCCCGAGAACAGCAAGTGCTCTACCTTTAGGGCGGGTCTTTCTAATCAATTAGTCTAATCTAGAAGCCCCTCCTAGGCATGCCCAGAAGCTGTCTCCTGGGGATTCTAGATTCTGTGAAGCTACCAGTTTGATACCAGAAGGAAACATATTGCTGTTCATTTCTTTGTTGTGAGAATTCCTTCAGCCAATAGCCTTTAAGATACCAGTGCCTGACTCCTGACAAAATAAATGGTGTCCAAACTGGACAAGCAGGATACAAGCAAAAATGACCATAAAACCTTGCCAAGATGGGGTAAGACAGCTTTTCAAGTTTTCCTGCCTGTGAAAATGGTCTGTCAGGTACTCTAGGCCTTAGCCAAACTTGGTTGCCCCAATGTTGCAAATAAGACTTTGGGTGATTGTCCAGGTCGCCAGTTGTCTCTGTCATTTCTTGTACCTTTTGGAAGTTGCCATCCCAGGAGAAGCTTCAAGCTGAGACCCAAGTCATGGCCACATGCTGAGGGCTGCATGTCCTTGTGGTTTCTGAACCACCATAAGAGAAGAAGTCGGGGCTGAGAATATAGCTTGGTGGTAGAGCACTTGCCTAGCATGCATGAGGCCCTGGGTTCAATTCCAAGCACTGCAATAAATAATAGATGGATAGATAGATAGATAGATAGGATGGATAGATAGACAGACAGACAGACAGATGGAACTGGGAGGTAGCTCAGTTGGTAAAGTGCTTGCCAGGCAAATACAAAGATCGAGGTTCAGTCCCCACTACCTACGTAAAAGGCTTGGGCATGATGGTGCACGCTTATACTCCCAGTGCGGGGGATACAGAGACAGGTGGATCCTGGGGACTTCTGGTCAATCTGCCTACCTTAATCAATAACCCCAGGCCCCAGTGAGAGTCCTTTTCTCCAAAGACAAAGTAGATGGCTCCTGAGAGAGACTATCCGGCGTTAACTTCTGTCTTACACACACACACACACACACACACACACACGCACACACGCACACACACACGCGCGCGCACACACACACACACACACACACACACACACACACACGCACACACACGCGGGAATGGAAAGGATTTGCTTGGCTTCCTTTCCCCCAGGACATCTTGACACAGGACTCTATAAATAGAGTTTGAGATCAGCCTGGGATGTGTGGGACCCTGCCTCAAAAAGAAGGAAAAGAGGGAGGAGGAAGAGGAACTGTGGTTCTTTGAAGCTTGGGGTGGGGACACACACCTGCAGTCCCAGCATTCAGGAGGCTACGGCGGCAGGGTTTGAGTTGGACGCCAGCCTGGGTTACATAATGAGAGTCTACTTTAAAAAAAAATACTAGCTATGACAAAATACTATACCACAAAGGCCCTTCCTGTTGGACATGGGCAAGGTGTAAATCAGCGCAGAGCCCCTGAGGAGCGGCAGTGGCTTAGGGACACTGACATCCTCTGAACCTCACTGCCAACCCCAGGACATCCTTGTCTTCTGCTGAAGTCTCCATCCTGGCATGGGTTTGCTGGGCAGTGAGGACACACGCAGGGACACACCCGGAGTCCCCCTGCCCTGCCCTGCCCTGCTCACTCTCTGTGAAAAGCCCATTGCCAAGTACATGGCTGAGGGACGGGCTAAGACTTCTGGACGTGCAGACAGACCAGAAGCCACACAATGTGTTTCGTGAGCTGAACAAGAGCTTTCCAGAAAAAATCAGGCAGGTGACACGTGCAGGTTCATGTGCCACATGGGGCTCCATGGCGGCATGACTGGAGGAGAGCAAGGATCTGATAACAGAACTCCATCCTGTGCCTGGCCTGGTTCTGGGTGAGACGGGGATATCACAGGCTCAGGGTGAGATGTGGTTATCACAGGCTCAGGGTGAAATGGGGGATATCACAGGCTCAGGGTGAAATGGGGGTTATCACAGGCTCAGGGTGAAATGGGGGTTATCACAGGCTCAGCGTGAAATGGGGGTTATCACAGGCTCAGCATGAAATGGGGGTTATCACAGGCTCAGGGTGAGATGGGGGTTATCACAGGCTCAGCATGAAATGGGGGTTATCACAGGCTCAGGGTGAGATGTGGTTATCACAGGCTCAGCATGAAATGGGGGTTATCACAGGCTCAGAGTGAGATGGGGGTTATCATCACAGGCTTAGGGTGAAATGGGGTTATCACAGGCTCAGCATGGAATGGGGGTTATCACAGGCTCAGCATGAGATGGGGTTATCACAGGCTCAGGGTGAGATGGGGTTATCACAGGCTCAGCATGAAATGGGGGTTATCACAGGCTCAGAGTGAGATGGGGGTTATCATCACAGGCTCAGGGTGAGATGGGGTTATCACAGGCTCAGGGTGAGATGGAGGTGTCACAGGCTCAGGGTGAAATGGGGTTATCACAGGCTCAGAGTGAGATGGGGGTTATCATCACAGGCTTAGGGTGAAATGGGGTTATCACAGGCTCAGCATGAAATGGGGGTTATCACAGGCTCAGCATGAGATGGGGGTTATCACAGGCTCAGGGTGAGATGGGGTTATCACAGGCTCAGGGTGAGATGGGGTTATCACAGGCTCAGGGTGAGATGGGGTTATCACAGGCTCAGGGTGAGATGGGGTTATCACAGGCTCAGGGTGAGATGGGGATATCACAGGCTCAGGGTGAGATGGAGGTGTCACAGGCTCAGGGTGAAATGGGGTTATCACAGGCTCAACGTGAGATGGGGGTTATCACAGGCTCAGGGTGAGATGTGGTTATCACAGGCTCAGGGTGAGATGTGGTTATCACAGGCTCAGGGTGAAATGGGGTTATCACAGGCTCAGGGTGAGATGTGGTTATCACAGGCTCAGGGTGAGATGTGGTTATCACAGGCTCAGGGTGAGATGTGGTTATCACAGGCTCAGGGTGAAATGGGGTTATCACAGGCTCAGGGTGAGATGTGGTTATCACAGGCTCAGGGTGAGATGTGGTTATCACAGGCTCAGGGTGAAATGGGGTTATCACAGGCTCAGGGTGAGATGTGGTTATCACAGGCTCAGGGTGAAATGGGGTTATCACAGGCTCAGAGTGAGATGGGTTATCACAGGCTCAGGGTGAGATGGGGGTGTCACAGGCTCAGGGTGAGATGGGGGTGTCACAGGCTCAGCGTGAGATAAGAATATCACAGGCTCAGCGTGAGATGGGGATATCACAGGCTCCAGAGCTCTTCCACCAAGTCAGTGTCTATAGAATAAAGGCAGATGCAATGAGGCAACTGAGGCCTCAGCTCATCTCCCACTCCCATGCCTGCACACCCTCAAACTGGCCCTCTGTCCTCACCATGGCACAAAGTCTACCAGGGATGATAAAGAAGGAGGTGTCAGAAGTGGGTGTAGGAGGAGCTGGGGTCTTGACTCAGAGGCTAGACCAATTGCCACATAGCATGAGGACCTGAATTCGAATTCCCAGGATCCACATAAATACTGGGGGGGTGTGGCAGCCCCCCTGCAATTCTAGCCTGGGGATCCTTAGAGAAAGCCAGCTAGTGAGACTTGGTATATTATGGGCTGGCTCTGGGTTTGAGTGAGAGGCTCTGTTCGATGAACAAGGCGGAAGAAGGGTTGAATACGATTCCTGATATCAACCTTGGACCTCCACATACATACACACTTGCAAAGACACACAGATACATGCACATCGCATACACACATATGCACAAAAAAAAAAAAGAATTTAAACAAATGTTGTGGCAGCTGGGGGTGAGAGGCGGCTTCATCAGTAAAGTGCTATCATACAATTGTAAGGACCCAACTGTGATCCTGAAAATACACGTGAAAAGCCAGGTGTGGTGGGGTACATCTGGGATCCCAGCACTGGGGTGCAGAGACATGGCCTCATGGGTTGGAAAAGATTCTGGAGGGCCAGAGCCTGAGTCAGGGAAAGAAGGACAGGCTCACAAAAGGACAGAGAGCAAAGAGGAGGCAGTACTGAAGGTTATGGAGAGTCAAGCTGATTTTTGTAGTTTGAGTTTGAGGCACTGGGGACAGAGCTCAAGGCCTGGTCATACTCCTCACTGGGGGATTCTAGGCAGGGGCTCTACCACTGAGTCACACCTCAGCCCCTCACTGGGGGATTCTAGGCAGGGGCTCTACCACTGAACCACATCCCAGCCCCTCACTGGGGGATTCTAGGCAGGTGCTCCACCACTGAGCCACACCCCCAGCTCTGAAGATTCTTCTCTTGATGGTAAGAAACACTAATGGGAAGGAACTAGAGGGAAAGAGATATGAATTTTTTTAAAAAGATGTGTGGTAATATCCAGGAAATAGGATCCCGTGCAAATAAATAGAAGCCATAGGGCCAAGCCTGGAGTTTTGAAAACCCTACCCACCAATCTCTATCCCCTGTGGCTTCTGCAGTGTTTCAAACACACAGTTCTTTCCCAGCACTGAATCCTCTACTCAGCTGTCCAGGTGCATCTTGCAACCCTGCATCTGAGATATCATTGTGACGCATGCATCCAACACAGTGCCTGGAACCCTCTACATCTGCCATACATTTTAATAAGTGGCCATATTTTCCCAAGTCCCTCTTCAATGGCAGCCATGAAAGACAAGCCATAAAGACCTCCTAGATTCACTGGGAACCATTTCCCTAAAACCCTGAGCTCTGCAGATTGGCCAGGGTGGCCTCAGCCCCTCCCAGGAGAATTCCTTCTGGCTTTGAACCCTCTGCCATTCAAAATATAAACAGGCTAATACACAGAGCATATAAGCGGGGTGAAGGAGCAACCTCATTTGGACTCAAATCAATCAGCTCCACGCTCGAATGCACTGGCTAAACACCTCAGCCCCAGGCTTTCCTTGTCCCTAAAGAGACTCTGGGGATTTGTTTCCTGCCTTCCCAGGTTTATTTCCAGCTGGAAACAAAGAAAGGAAAAAAAAAAAAGAACAATTCCACACTTAGGTTCAATTTACCTCCTGCTGGTTGAGTCATTCAACTTGTTACAAGTCTTACAAATCCCTCAGACACTCTTGTCAGTTACTTTTCTGGTTGCCCTGACCAAATACCTGACAAGAAGCTCTTTAGGACAAGAGGGGTCTAGTGTGGGGTCCTTTTGTCTATGTGTTGCTTTTATTGGTAAATGAATAAAGAAACTGCTTGGCCTATAACATGAGAAACAGAAGGGCGGAGTCAGAGAGACGCCATGGAGCCGCCATCAGAGATAGACAAGCTGGCACTTTACCCAGTAAGCCATTGCCACGAGGCGATACACAGATTAATAGAGATAGGTTAGTTTAGGATATGAATTAGCCAGAAATACACTTTAACTATCGGCCAAACAGTATTCCAGATAATACACTTTCTGTGTGCTTATTTCGGGTCTAAGCTAGGCCCGGAAGAACAAGCAGCCTTCCTGCAACAGGGATCTGTTCTGGCTCATGGTTTCCAGCAACAGTCCCTGGAGGAGAGGAAGGCACAGTGGCAAGAAATGCCATGGTGGTAGGAGAATGTGCTGCTAGGAATCCCTGCCTCCTCCCTTCTTAGAGGAACAGGAAGCAGAGAGCAGACAGGAAGTGGGCTGCAAACTTGTTGCATTGCACTATCTCGGAGGCAAACAAGCACCTTCTTCACAGGACCATTGGCGTGCAAAGTCATCACAGCTGGGATTGGTGCAAAAAACAATATATACACATACACTTACATATAAATATATAGAGAGGGATTAATCTTACAAATCTTATACCTTAAGAAAAGCTGTTAAAGAGACAATATAAAACCAAAGGATTATGAGATTAATGGCAATAAAATGATCCTTAAATTTTTATTTTTCTTCTGTCCCATATCATGTGGCTCTTCTGACTTTAGACACGGATTTTGGATTTCACTTTAACAAACATGCCTAGGCTTTGAGGAGGAGAGAGCCACACTCCAACTCCAAAGCCAGTTTAATCTTTAACTGGACCGGGACTACAAAAGACCATTTGCATTATATGTCTGTAGAGAATAGCAGAAACAAACATTTGGGAAGATTTAAGAAATTTTATCCTGTTGGAAATGTGATACACCAATAGGCCAATTTACTCTTTTTCTTGAGACACTTTTTTCTGGAGATTTGTCCTTTTTCTTCAGATGTCTCATTTATTCAGTGGTCTTCAGATTCCTTAGCTGGATGCCTTGCTTCTCCTAAAAAGACAGAAACAAAACCCTTCCCCAACACTAATTTTGAGGAGATTTTCTTTTGACAAGTTACATCTGATCAAATAAAAAGCCTTTGTTAGTTTTATAGGTTAGTTTAGATTAAATGACCATGATGTTTGATGAACTATCATCATCTCTTCTAATTAAAAGGTGTCTCTTGTTCAAATCGAATCTTTATCAATTTTGATGGTATCCATACTTTTTCTTCTCCTGTGGAAACAAAAGTAAAACCCCTTCCCCAACAGAGCACATTTCCTGGTTTCCATTCTGAGGTAAGTACATCTTTAAAGTATATTGACTGATTTAATTCTGTAGTTTTTCTACTATCGATGTCTCTCTGCAACTGTTGTTCCTGTCTCATTTGCATTCAAAAATTAATAAAGCATTATGCAGTTTATTCTAGGGGTTGTTATCATCCCTTTCTGTTTATTTAACATATCCTTTAGAATTCAACTTGATATTTCTCTAACTGCCTGGCCTATAGGATTGTGTGGTATATCTATAATATGCTTTATAATATAATAAGCAAAAAACTGCTCCATTTTCTTAGAGACATACCCGAGAGCATTGTCTGTCTTTATTTGTACAGGTATATTCATGATGGCCATAACTTCTAATAAATGTGTGATTACTGAATCAGCCTTTTCTGAATTCAAAGCAGTGCACATATTTTATTTATCCAAATTTTACAAAATGGAACACATCCATCTGCCAGATTTCATTCCTTAGAGTACCCTTTGGGTTACTTCCTGCAGGTAGTGGTGTTTGGTCATATAAAGAACAAGTAGGGCATTTTCTTATAATTTCCTTGGTTTGTTGCCTCGTAATGGAAAAGTCTTTTTGTAAACCTTTGCTATTGACATGATGCTTTTTTATGAAATTCTGAGGCCTTCGGCACATTTCCAATCAATAATTGATCAATTTCTGCATTACCTTGTGCTAGAGGACCTGGTAGACCCGTATGGGATCAGATGTGTGTTATGGATATGGGATGATTACTACTCCTGATTGAATCTTGTAACTGAGTAAATAATTAAGTCAATTCTGTATCATCTGGTATAAATTCAGTGGTTCCGATATGCAAAACAACTCTTTCTGCCTATTGCAAATAGGTAATTGTGTTAAGAAGCTCTTTAAAATCCCTTAGTACCATAAGAATAGAATATAATTCTGACTTTTGGACAGAATCATAAGGGCTTTGATCTGCTTTACTTAGTTTTTTTGATTTTTAACCTGCCTTTCCTGGTTTATTTGCATCAGGATAGAATGTTGGGGTTCCAGTTATTGGTGTGCCCCATACAATGTAAGGAAGGATCCAGTTAGTTCTCTTTATAAGTTGGATTCTCTTACTTTTGGGATAAACTTTCCCAAAAAATAACTATAAGCTCTTTGCCGGGGGTCACTTTCCTCCCATAACTTGTCAATTTCATCATTATTAAAAGATACTATAATTTCTGCTGGGTCTATTCCTACTAATTGACAAAGTCTCAATTTTCCTTTTAGAATTAACTCAGAGACCTTTTCCACATACGTTTTTAATATTTAATTTTTTACTCAGTTTATGTGGTAAAAAGATCCATTCTAAGATAATATATTCCCTCTACATTAAAATTCCTGTAGGGGAATGTTAGGAGGGTAATGACCAGAATGTAGTTAAGATTCGGATCCATGGGATCCACATGTGCCTTCTGTAATTTCTCTTCAATCAAAGTCAATTCTCTCTCAGCTTCAGTGATAATTCCCTGGGACTATTTATGTCCTTGTCACCATCTGAGGTTTTGTTTAAATTAATCAGATCATCAGGACCTATCCCAATAGTATGCCATAGATGGAAAATCCTAGCAATCTTTGGAAGTCATTAAGAGTCTGCCATCGATCTTTCCTAATTTGCATCTTTTGGGATCTAATTTTCTGTAAACCTATTTTATAATCTAAATAATTAATATAATCTCCTTTTTGTAATTTTTCAGCAGCAATTTGTAATCCCCAACAAGGCAAATTTTTCTTTAATCTTTCAAACATTTTTCTAAAGTATCTACATTTGAATAAGATAGCAACATGTCATCCATGTAATGGTAAACTATAGATTCAGGAAATTGCTTATGTATCATTTCCAATCGCTGACTTACAAAATATTAGCACAGGTTGGGGCTATTTAACATTCCCTGTGGGTAATCTTCCATTGATATCTTTTAGCAGACTGAGATTTATTATAAGTAGGCACTGTGAAGGCAAATTTTTCTCTGTCTTTTTTGTTATTGTTGTTGTAAAAGTCTAATGAAGAAACTATCTTTTAAATCAATAACTATAGGAGGCCACCATTTAGGCAACAGGGAAGGTAAAGGGTAAAGAAATGTCAGACTGTAGAGAGCCCATTGGCTGAATCACCTTATTAACAGCTCTTAGATCTGCTACCATTCTCCAGATCTCTTTTTCACAACAAATACAGGAGAATTCCAAGGGCTGGTTGGTTCTTAAATATGCTGAGCATCTAGTTGCTCCTGTACCAGCTATTCTAAATCCTGCAGTTTCTTTATTGTTAAAGGCAATTGCTTTAACCCATATAGTTCTTCTGTCAGCCATTTTAAAGGTAGGGCTGTTGGTGCCTTTGGAAGCTCAGCAGCTGTTGTGCCCGGTTCTTGTACAACCTGAATGGTCAGTGACTGTTCTTTATAAAACTTTCTAATATTTTTTCCAGAAATATACATTAATTTGTGGCTTGTTTCTAAGATTGGGGGAATGATAATTAATCTAAGTTTTCCATTGCTATAAAAAAATCACATCCCCAAAAATTCATGGCTATGTTAGCTACACATGGCTTTCATATCTGTCTCCGTCTTTCTGGCCCTATACATTTGGCCAACCTTGCGTTCTGCTTTACCCCAGACAAAATTCAAATCCCTAAAAATTGAACATTTACATTCTGAAGGGATCGATTTGGATGCTAAGATTCTGATGAAATTATTGTTACATGCACACTTGTGTCTACCAGACCTTCATGACAATGACATTTATTCATATTTTTAATTTTGGTCTTTGTTCATGTATAAAGTTTGCCAAAATACTCACTTTATTGTTCCTCCTGAAGTTTTTGTTTTATCTTCTATAGCTGCTCTATTATCTAGAGAGGTATGGTTTCTTACACTAGTCATTAGGTTCTTTCATTGCTCTGGGAAGGAGTTTCCTCTTTTGTGGCAGGAAATGATTTGGTCTAGGGGCCTGCAAGAGGCCTCTCATGGAGTTCCCCGATGCAAAAGAGTACCATGAATATTCCTTGTTGGCCTATATTCATTAGTCCAATACCTGCCTTCACTACACCTTCCATATAATCCAGAAGGGAGGGGTGTTCTGAACAGACTATTCTTATAAAAAGCATTGTTTCTAGGAGAGCCCTGTCTACAGTCCCTTTAATGGTGATGTTGCTTGCCACAGTTATAACACTTGACATTTCAATTTTTCCTCAAACCTCTGGAAATCACCTCTCTACCCATGCATCATCACGGTCATGAGATTCAGTATTAATTGTATCTCGGACCCATTCCTCCAAAGGTACTGACTTTCCCTTTACCAGCCTAATTATCCTTTTTGCATAGAAAATTGACATTTTCAAAAGCCAGAGATTCAATTATTATTTGCCTAGTTTCTAAATTTGATATCATTCTATTTACTGCTGACGTCAATCTTTGTAAGAAATCCACGAAGGCTTCCTTTGGGCCCTGAATAACTTTAGAAATGACTCGATTTTTCTTTCCTATTTCTCCAGTTCTTGCCAAGTATTCAAAGCTGCTGTGTGGCATAAATCCAGGGTGTGGTCATCATATACAGCTTTCCTTTCTATGGTAATATAATCTCCTTCTCGAGAATTTGATCTTGGGAGATTTCCCTACCTCTAGTTTACTCCATTGTTCAATAGTCTCAGCCTCTTCTCTGAACCAGATGCTCCATTGTAATTGTGGACCAGGCTCTAAAACAGCTTTAACCAACTCTATCCAGTTGTTAGGAATAATTCTATCACAAACTGCCAGAGTTTAACATTTGCTTCACAAAAGGTGAACACAAGCCTCATGAGACTGTTGCTTCCCTGAATCTCCTTAAATCTAACACTGGCACAGGAGTCCAGTTAGCTGTAACAGAACCCCTGCCATTTGGTAATTCCTGTAAGGTTACAGGATATATTAAAGTTGGTTGTCTGAAAACCTTAGGCTGTTCCTCTCTATTCTTACAATGCAATGCTGAAATTGGGTCTCCATTAAATTCCTCTGTCTGGATTTGAATATTTCTGGGATCTTTTTTATTAGGTTTTTCTAAAGCCTGTATCTTAGCACCAAGATTAACCAGCTTTTTTAGTGATAAGACAAAAATGATAAAGCTGCTAATATTTTCAATTGACATTACATAAATCCCATCTAAATTAGATATTATCTCAATTAATTGTTCCATTTTCAAACTATCTAGTATATTATCATACAGAGACCCAAACCCCTCCATTATAATGTTTTTCCCATTTTTTAATATAGGGAAAAACTCTCTCTTTTAACTAATTCCTTCTTCCTTTAAGAATTTCCAATTGCCTTACCAAATCTGCTAACAATATTGATGAAGATATAAGGCTTATTGCTGCTGCATAGAACAGTTAAAAACCTGATTGGATTTCAAGGTAGTTATCTAGTTTGGTAGCAGCCCATGAAGGGAGTTCAGAGAGAGCCCTCAACCCACCCTGGAGAGAGAGGGAGAAAGAGCTGGTTGTCTGAAAAACTCACAAGGCATTGAGAGGTTTGGGGAAAGAAGAAAAGAAAGCCTGACCAGGTGGGGCTCCAGCCCCACCCACAGCTCTGGCCTGTGCCAGTGACTAAAATGTCTCAGGCAAACTTTTTTTTTTCATACTCCAAACATTGGGTGTCAAATGTAGCATGAATAATAAAAACTCAGAGACAGATAATGGGATTCAGCCTGAAGACCAGGAAAGCAAATCAGCCAGCCATTGGCTCTTACCTCTACCTCAGTCTTAAATGGGGATCCTGCCTCCAGGAATCTCAGAATGAGACTGTGTCTGAGAGCTGTCTCCTCCCTAGGGCTGGGATTAAAGGCGTGCACCACTACTGCCTGGTTTCTATGGCAACTAGTGTGGCTACCAGGATTAAAGATGTGTGTCACCACTGCCTGGTCTGTGTGGTTGACCACTGTGGCTGTTTTACTCTCTGATCTCCAGGCAAGTTTTATTTATTAAAATACAAATGAAATAGCACTACATGTAAGAGATGTGTATAGCAATGTGCCTGAAACTCCACCACTGGAGAAGCAGAGACAGGGATCGCTGGGGCTCACTGAGCAGTAAATCTAACAGAAACAATGAGCTGCAGGTTTGGTGACAGACCCTGGCTCAGAAATAAGGCAGAGAAAACCTGGGGAGGACCCCTGGAATCAGTCTCTGGCTTACGCATATGTACACCATGTCATCCATTTTTGGATGTGAGAGGAAGCACAGACCAATTGTCCCTCAGAGCCTGGCTGGTTTTACTCAACATGAACTTCTGCTCCCCAATCATTTCCCAAAAAAATGACACAATTTCATTCTCCCTTGTGGCTCAATAAAAGTCCCTGTGTGTACAGGCGCACCTTCTCCATCCCCTCATCTACTGTGTGTACAGGCGCATCTTCTCCATCCATTCATCTACTGTGTGCACAGGCGCATCTTCTCCATCCCCTCATCTACTGTGTGCACAGGCGCACCTTCTCCATACCCTCATCTACTGTGTGTACAGGCGCATCTTCTCCATCCCCTCATCTACTGTGTGTACAGGCGCATCTTCTCCCTCCGCTGCTCATCTCCTGGTGGGCACTAGGTAGACTCCAGAACAATGCCAATATTGTCTCAACTCAGAATCAACCGTGTCACCTCCTCCAAGGCTCAGGGAACACCGCCGGGGAAGGGACAGAAAGAAAGAAAAAGTTGGAGGGAGGTGGGGAGTGTCCCAGAATTCTGTCTTGTAGGCATGACACAGCATCAGGACTCAGACTCTCGGCAGCAGTCAGGTGTGAAGAGGCCCACTCTAGACTGGGCCATCAAGACCCCTTCCTGGAGGAGGGAGGGACTCAGGAGGCTCCACCCTCCCTGAAGATCTCTAGTCAGTGTGGTTGCTGGGGGGAAGGAGAGGCATTTTCTTCTGTGTTGTAGCCACTAGTGAGTTGTCCATGCCCCTGTAAGTACCCCTTACCATGTTCTTGTAAGCAACCTTAAGGAAACTCATTGAATCCCCAAGCCAGCAAACAAATAAGTACATAACAGCAGAAGACAGAAAGATAGCTGGAGCTCGTAGGCTTCTGGTCAAACCCAGTCAAGAACACATGAGCTGAGCCTCAGATTCAGGGAGAGACCCTGCCTCAAAAGAGCAGGTGGAGAGGGCTGGAGAGATGGCTCGGCAGGTAAGAGCACTGGCTGCTCTTGCAGAGGACCTGGGTTCAGTTCCCAGCACCCACATGGCAGCTCTCCAAAATCTAGAACTCCAGTTCCAGAGGATCTGCTGCTCATTCCTGGGCTCTGTGGGCACCGAGTATGCACACGATGCCCAGACATACATTCAAGCAAAACACCATACACATTAAAGAAAAATCAAAAAAAAAAAAAAGTTTTAAGGTAAGAGAGCGGTAGAGGGTGCCCAGTGCCCTCTTTAGACCTCCACACTTACACACAGGCAATGCACCCCACATACATGTGGACAGAGAGAGAGAGAACTAAATAAACATTTGTGCATTATAAGTATATGGGAAATTTGCTTTATTTTAAAAAATATATGTTTATAGGAATGCCATGAAAAAATTGGAAATAACTCAAATATCTTATAATAGGAGTTCAGTTATAGATGGTGTGTGCTCCTGTCTCCCCGAACCACTGAAAAAGGCATTATAGAAGACCTGTCCACAAGAAGGCATGGCCTTGAATGATTGTTCCATAAGCACAAAAAAGGTCTTGAGGTTTGCTGTTGTTGCCGCTTTTTGGTTCTATTTTAATTTTTTGCCAAAGGGAGACTCGAGGCTACTTTGAAAGAGGCATTCTAGGCGTTTCTATCTTCAACACTGAGCGTAAATAGGTGCTTTGTGATTTATAACAGGACAGTGCCCAAATATACTCTTCATAAATTTAAAATGTCAAACATGCACTTGAGGGGCTGGAGGGATCCCAAGCCTTGGCCTGAGGAACACTAAGCTGGGTGTGCTGCTTGCACTGGCTGCCATCTCCACACTGGAGAGCTGGAGACTGGGACCCATTGCTCAACCAACCAGCCTACCTTAATCAGTGAGTCCCAGGTTCCAGTGAGGAACCTTGTCTCAAAATGATGAGGTTGATGGTTCCAGGATCAACTTCTGACCTTCACAATATTCACACAGTCATGTGTACCTACATAGTCTTTTGTGTGTGTGTGATTATCATATATTAACATATAATATACATACGTATTAATATATGTAACATAATTTATTATAGATAACATAATGTGTATATTATATATATTTATAGCACCATGTGTTGTGGGAATATTTGTTCACTATGTGAAAATGTGCTGCTGTGATTGGTGTAATAAAACGCTGAACAGCCAATAGCTAGCCAGAAAGTATAGGCGGGACTTCTGGGCAGAAAGAGAACTCTGGGGAAGAAGGTGGAGCTGCCAGCCAGACACAGAGGTAGCAGCAGTATGGAGAGATGAGGTAAAGAGCTATGCAACAGAATGTAAATTAAAATAAATGGGTCAAGGTAAGTTGGTGGAACAAGCCTAAGCTAAGGACATGCTTTCATAATTAATAATAAGTCTCTGTGTCGTTATTTGGGAGCTGGCGGTACAGAGAAAGAGTCTTTGCACATGTGGGCACCAGAGCCAGGCTGTGCCAGGGCCCTGAGGCATTGGGAAGGAAGGACTGAGCCTGGCCCGTCTATCCATTTTTTCCACTGAAACTGAGGGAAGCCAGGCACAGCTTGGCACCCTGGCATCTGCCTGATTGTACCCAGTTAAACTTTTATCTGTATTGGTTTGGCCACGAACAACTAGTAGTACCTGCCCCAGTTCTGAGTGTGTCAGAGCCAGAAGAAGAAGAAACTGGCTACCACTCATGAGGCTCCCCCATCACCCAGTCAACCAAGACAAATAGGAACCCATGTCACGACCCACAAACATGGCGGACCTCGGCACCCAGAGCACTGGGCTCGGGGATCTTTCAGAAAATAAAGAACTGCATTCTCAAAGTCTGTAGAAAGGGGAGAAGCTGGCACAGGGCAGTTGGGGGGATGAGGACAGAAACACCACCGCCCCTCCAGCCTAGATGACGGGACCTCATCCCCTACTTACCCTCTTCACAGTTGCTCCCAGTAAACCCAGGGCAACACCTCCACTCCAGCGCAGTCACCGTGCGGTAGGAAACCCGGTAGGTCGGTCTGATGAGAGTTCTGTAACTAACACAAGGACGAGGTCAGTGGGGATGCACTCCTGCCTGTCCACCCCAGACTGGCTGCTGAAGGTACTGTGCCTGCTTAGTGTTCAGGTGGTCACCAGGACAGTGGACATGTCACCCAGGCTTTGTGCTCATTGACTGTGGTTCTAGACAAATCACCAGCCCTGGAAACCAGGTAGGGATCAGAGACCCTTCCAGACCACTCTGCTTCCTCAAAACCCATCATTGGAGGATGCTAGCCAGGCACTCTAACACCCTGAAATAAGCCCTCATCCCCACCCCACCCCACCCCAGCCCCTCACTGGGAGATTCTAGACAGGGGCTCTACCACTGAGCCACACCCCAGCCCCTCACTGGGGGATTCTAGGCAGGGGCTCTACCACTGAGTCACACCCCAGCCCCTCACTGGGGGATTCTAGGCAGGGGCTCTACCACTGAGCCACACCCCAGCCCCTCACTAGGGGATTCTAGGCAGGGGCTCTACCACTGAGTCACACCCCAGCCCCTCACTGAGGATTCTAGGCAGGGGCTCTCCCACTAAACACCCTCAGCTCTCTCTTTAAGACAAGGTCTTACTAAGCTGCCTAGGCTGGCCTTGAACATATTCTGTATCTTCCTAGCCTTGAACACGCAATCTTCTGGTCTCTGCCCCTGAGTATCTGGATTGCTCATTTTACTGGCTGGGTTTTGTGTGTCAACTTGACACAAGCTGGAGTCATCAGAGGAAGGAGTCTCAATTGGGGAAATAACTTGATGAGATCCAGCTGTAAGGTGTTTTCTCATTTAGTGATCAATGCAGGAGGGCCCAGCCCATGGTGGGTAGAGCCATCCCTAGGCTGCTGGTCCTGGGTTCTATAAGAAAGCAGGCTGAGTAAGCCATGGGAAGCAAGCCAGTAAGCTTGCTCCGTGGCCTCTGCATCAGCTCCTGCCTCCAGGTCCCAGCCCTGCTTGAGTTCCTGTTCTGACTTCCTCCAAGAAACCCCTTCCTTCCCAACTTGCTTTTTGGTGGCCGTGTTTTGTAGCAGCAGTAGTGACCCAGGCATGTCCCACAGAACCTGCTCATCCCTTCCTTTCTCTAGCTCTCCAAATACATCTACTTGTTGAGGAGAGATATCTTAAATTCTTGAGTCGTCCTGGAGTTGTACTGTGGGCACAGCAGATGCCCACCCTGAGCAAATGCATTTCGATTAAAACTCAGACAGCCGCGGAAGACAGTTGAAGCTACTAGACACATGAAGAAGGTGAAAAGCAGGGCTGAGGGAAGGAACAGCCTCGTGGGTAAAGTGCTTGCCTTGCACATATAAGATATGAGTTTGATCTGCAGAACCCATATTCAAAAGCCCAGTGTTGTAGTGTGTGCTCATGATCCCAGCTCTCAGTGGAGACAGGAGAATTCCCCAGGCTTGCTAGCCAACCGGTCTACCCAAATCCGTGAGCTCCAGGTGGAGTTTTGCCAAGTGAGGTTGAGGGGCTGGTGTAAAGGTGTGAAGGGTAAATAGGTATTTCCTGCCAGGCTGTTGGCCTGAATTTAACCCCCTAGACTCGCACAGGAAGTAGAGAACCAACTCCCAGTCTCTGCCGCTGCGAGTGCACTGTGCATACATGCATGTATGTGTATGCACACTCGAGAATACGCACACGCGCATGCACACACACACACAAAGAAAGGTTAAAAATGAAAGCTCAGTGTTATGGTGCCCACCTGTGATCCCCCGTGCCTGGGGAGGCTGAGACTGAAGGACCTCATTTCTAAGGCCAGCCTAGGCTATTCACAGTGGGACCCTGCCTCGAAAAAAACACCTATATGGTCAAAGATCACAAGTCCGGGTTCATGTGCGTCACTTCAGCCCACTCCCCAAACACGTCTGCACCAATCCCCCTTTCACGGAAGGCTACATGACTTCACCAACACTTAAATCCACTGACACAGGGTGACTCAGCTGGCAAACGGAGAGATGACGAATTAATTGGTAGCAGCATCTGGAGCTATTCTGTTGACAGGAAAACACACAAATCACGGCCGTTTCTAAAATTGGATTTCAGAAATAGAGCTTGGCTTGTGGGAATTCTTGAGCGTCCCCTCCAAGTTATGTTTTAGCAGCACTTCAGGGCTTCGTTACAAGCCCCTGCTTTCGTTGGGGTGGGACAGCCCCTTCTACAGACTGTGACACACACTGCCCCTCCCTCGCCCAGCCTCTGAGCACCTCAGAGGTACTCCATCCAGTCCAGGTTTTAAGTGATGATGCTGGTCAGAATCCAAGTACCGGACTGGAGGGATGGCTTAGCAGGTAAGGTGCTCGCTGTCCAAGCATGAGAACCTGAGTTCAAATCCCCAGCACTGGGCTGGAGAGATGGCTAAGTGGTCAAGAGCACTGACTGCTCTTCCACAGGTTGTTCAGTTCCCAGCAACCACATGGTGGCTCACAGCCATCTACAATGAGACCTGGCACCCCCTTCTGGCTTGTGGGCACACATGGAAGGAATGCTGTACACATAATAAATAAATAAATATTTTTTAAAAAATCCCCAGCACTCATGTAAAAATGCCGGATGTGGCGGCATGCATCTGTCATCCCAGAATGGGGGAGGTAGAGATAGGAGGACACTTGAAGTTCACTGGCCAGCCAGTCTAACCTACTTGCGAGTTCCAAGCCAGTGACAGACCCTGTCTCAAAGTAAGTAGCCAGAGGGCTGGAGAGATGGCTCAGTTGTTAAGAGTATTTGTTGCTCTTACAGAGAACCCAGGTTCATTTCCCAGCACCCGGCTCACAGCCGTAACTCCGATTCCAGGGGATCAGGATCAGACTCCCTCTTCTGGACTCTGAGGCTGCATACACATGGTGCACATATACACATGCAAGCAAAGCACTTGTATACACGAAATAAAATACCTTTTAACATTGTTCTGAGGGGCTTTCGGGTGCCTCAGTGATTAAAAATATGTACTGCTCTTCCAGAAGACCCGAGTTTGATTCCAGGTACCCACACTGGGCAGCTCACAACTGCCTGTAACCCAGCTCTGGGGACTCAATGCCTCTGGTCTCCGCAGGCACCTGAACTCACATGGACATACCTATACACTCAGACACACACCATACACTTAGTTAAAAACAATTTTAAAGCCAGGCAGTGGTGGCACACACCTCTAATTTCAGCACCCAGGAGGCAGAGGCAGGTGGTCTACAGAGCTAGTTCCAGGACCGGTTCCAAAGCTACAGAGAAACCCTGCCTTGAAGAGGAATCTAAAATGGCTGAAAGACACTTAAGGAAATGTTCAACATCCTTAGCCATCAGAGAAATGCAAATCAAAACAACTCTGAGATTCCATCTTACACCTGTAAGAATGGCCAAGATCAAAAACATTGATGACAACTTGTGCTGGAGAGGTTGTGGGGAAAAGGGAACACTTCTGCATTGCTGGTGGGAGTACAAACTGGTACAACCCCTTTGGATATCAGTATGGTGATTTCTCAGAAAATTAGGAAACAACCTATCTCAAGACCCAGCAATACCACTTTTGGGTATATATCCAAAGGATGCTCAACCGTGCCACAAGGACATGTGCTCAGCTATGTTCATAGCAGCTTTGTTTGTCATAGCCAGAACCTGGAAATAACTTAATTGCCCCTCGACCAAAGAATGGATAAGGAAAATGTGGTACATTTACACAACGGAGTACTACACAGCAGAAAAAAATGACATCTTGAAAATTGCAGGCAAATGGATGGATCTAGAAAACATCATATTGAGTGAGGTAACCTGACCCAGAAAGACAAATATCATATGTACTCACTCATAAGGTTCTTAGATATAAAGAGAAAAAACAGCCTATAATTATCCCAGAGACCCTAGACAATAAAGAGGACCCTAAGAGAGACATACACGGATCTAATACTGGAGAAAAACAAGATCTCCTGAGTAAATTTGGATCATGGGGACCATGGGAGAGGAAAGGAGGAGAGGGAAGAGGAAGGGAGGGAAGCAGAGAAAAATATATAGTTCAATAAAAACAATTTTAAAAAAAGAAACCCTGTCTCAAATAAAATATTTTTTAATCTTTAATTGTTTTTCTAAAGTGGGCAGCATCCAAGTGCATTTGAACACAAAAATAATTACTATTACCATGCAGAACATTTAAAAAATTATGCAGTATTATTGTGCAGAGAGGGCCGTGCATGTGCCAGAGCACACATACAGTGGCCACAGGACAACGTTCAGGGGTCGGCTTTCTCCTGCCATTGTGGGGGTCCCACGAATCAAACTCCTGTCCCTGGGCAGCAAGCACCTTTCCCCTCTGAGCCATCTCACTGGCCCTAATACAGTAAGTTGAGATTCAGTAATGGGATACTGTAGCAGATGGTTTATATACACTCATGCAGAATAAGGCAAGAGGCAGAGACCATTACCGTCCCAGGCTTGCACATGAGGAAACTGAGGCAGGAAGATGTTAAGAAACTTTCATAGCAGCGATACTACAAGTCCGTGGCCCTGTGCACTGAGTCGGGGGAACCGTTCCAAGGCCCAGTTATTCCATTCAGGCTATCCAGTGCCAGGGAACACTTTTCCTTCCAGAAGCTGCCCGAGGCTTCTGCTTTCAGACCCCTGGACTGCACGGGGAGAGCTTGTGCCTCCAGTACAGCTTCCCTCTGGTCCCTATTCTCGGGGCCATGCTGCTGACTGGTGACACTCAGACTTCCAGAATTCTGGGCTCCTAGCGGACAGCAATGTCAGGCACAGGCTCCACCAGTGGATGGCGCTGTTTCACCAGCCTGACCGACCAAAACTCTTGGCCGGACACTTTGTCTCCTGGATATCTAGAAGGCTTTGTGAATTTGTGAGCCCGTGGAAGATGGAACCTGAGGGTGCTTCACCCTTCTATATAAAGCCTCCTGCTCCTGGTCTTGCCCACGAAGGTTCCCCTCTGTATATGCCTTTCCTTCCTCTTCCCAAAGCCCCTTCACAGTGAAGCTCAAATGTCCCCTCCTCTATGAAGCACCTCTGTCCTCTGGGCAGAGATGACAAGCTCCCTCCTCTTCCCTTTCTACACTTCTTGTGAGAGAGCTTGGTTATACGTCATTCCTGCTGTCAGTAAACAGTTAGCAGCAGCCTGCTTTGTGCAGGAGATGGGAATGTCAGTGAACAAGTTGCCAGGCACGGCTGTGTACACCTTTAACCTCAGCACTCCGGAAGCAGAAGCATGCGCATCTCTGTGAGCTCAAGGCCACTCTGGTCTCCATAGCAAGTTATAGGTTAACCAGGGCTACATAGCGAGACTCTGGCTGTCCTGGCTAGGGTTTCTATTGCTGTGATGAAACACCATGACCAAAAGCAAGCAGAGGGGGAAAGGGTTTATTTCGCTTACACGTCAACATTGCTGCTCATCACTAAAGGAAGTCAGGACAGGAATCTGGAGGCAGGAGCTGATACGAGTCCATTGAGGGGTGCTGCTTACTGACTTGCTCTCCATGGCTTGCTCAACCTGCTTTCTCATAGAATCCAGGATCAGCAGTGCAGGGGTGGCACCACCCACCAGGGCTGGGAGCCCCCATCAATCACTAATCAGGAAAAGGCTCTACAGGACTGCCCACAGCCTTATCCTATGGAGGCATTTTCTTAACTGAGGGTCCCTCCTCTCAGATGACTTGATGTTTGTGTCAAGTTGACATAAAACCATCCAGCGCACTGGCCAAAGACAAAAAATAACATACAAGGCAGGCAGAGAAAAGTGAGGAGCCAACACCAGATGGGTGTGGTGAAGGGAAATTCCGACTTTCTCCGGTTTTGTTTGAGTATGTGTATGGGTGCAAACCACTGCATCTGGGGGTGGGGGGGGGGTCACAAAGCAACTTGTGGGAGTCAGTTCTCTCCTACCACGATCAGAGGCAAACTCAGGTCCTCAAGCTTGGCGGCAAGTACCCCTCCCTGTGAGGACCCCGTGTGCACCTCAACCTGAGGCCAGACAGGAAGGGAAGAGAAGCATGGAAGGGAGTCAGGGGTTGCTAACTGAGAAGCAGGGACCCAGCAGGGACAGATGGACAGATGGACAGAAGAAAAGTGACACCCAGCGGAGAATGAGGTCAGACTCAAGGTAGCTTGACAAACTCAAGCCCCCAATGGGACCGGTGTGTCTGCTGAGCCACGTATCAAGGCTCTCAGCTGGAGTCTTGGGAGGGGGCTTTGTGAGAAAGAGCACTTTCTGTACAAACCTGAAGACCTGAGTTCAAATTCCCAGTATAAAGCCTGGGCCTGGCTATATGTGCCTATAACCTCAGAGCTGTGACGAGTAGAGCTAGGGGCATTGCCAGGACCTGACGGTTGCCAGCCTAGCTCAGGATCGAGTGGAGATCCTGTCTCAAGGGGATAGGATGGAGGTGAGAGGACAGGACACAACTCTCTCCTCTCATCTCCACACTGGACCTGGACCGTGAGCAGTCAGAGAGGCCTTGCCTTCTGCAGCGCCCCCAACCCTGCGGAGACCCTCTGCGGTAGTTTCTGCTGATCGTCAGCTTTACGGGGCCTAGAGTCACCATGGAGACAAATTTTTGGGCATGTCCATCATAGAGTTTCTAGATTAGGTCAATGGAGGTGGGAAGACCCAGAATGTGGGTGGCACCCTAGGCTGGGCTCCTGGACTGAATACACAGGAGAAAGCGAGTTGAGCACCAGTGTCCATCTCTCTCTGCTTCCTGACTGTGAATGCCACATGACCAGCTACCACACATTCCTGCTGCCATGTCCTCCACTGTGGATCGTACCCTCCAACTATGAATCACAAGTCAAACTTCCTCCCTCGAGTTGCTTTTGTGGGGTATTTTGTCATAGCCAGGAGGAAAGCAACTAATTGTGCTGTTGAGTTTTATGTCAATGTGACACAGGCTAACATCATTTTGGAAGGAAGGACCTTAATGGAGAAAATGCCCCCACTAGATGAACCTTTAAGTAAGCCTAAGGAGAATCTTCTAGACTGATGACTGACTAGTATAGGAGGTCCAAGCTCACTGTGGGTGGTGCCAACTCTGGGTTGGTGGTCCTGGGTGCTGTAAGAAAGCAGGCTGAGCAAGCCATGGTGAGCCCGCCAGTAAGCATCACTCTGAGGTGGCCTCTGCATCAGTCCCTGCCTCCCAGTTCCTGCCTCTGCTCGTGTGGATGATGGGTTACAAGTGGTGATGATGAAATAAGCACTGTCTTTTCCACATTGACCTTGTTGATATGTTCTCACAGCGACAGAAACCCTACCTAAGATACTAATACACCCTTCAAGGATACACGGGTCCTCCAAAGAAATGGTCTAAATCACAAGAATGGGGCATGAAGGGAACTCTGAGGGGGTCTTGTTACAGGCCCACAGCTATGCAGTGATTGTCCTGGAAGGCTTCAGACATGCCCAATGTGTCCCCAAAAGTAGGCTGCATTAAAAGAGATTAGAAGGGCTGGCAAGATGGCCTAGGCAGTAAAGATACCTGCTGCCAAGCTTGACCACCTGAGCTCAATCCCCAGGACCTGTTTGGTGGAAAGAGAGACTCGACTCCTGAAAATTGTCCTCTGGCCTCAACATGTGTGCCATGACACACACATGTACATACACACACACACACACACACACACACACACACACACATTTAAAAAAAGAGAGATTGAAGGAGGTATTCCCATCAGGCATAAGTTACCTTTACACTAGAGATAGATGAGCAGAGGCCATAACCCTCGGCCCTTCTAAGGTGAACTCCCTATAGTAACATAAGGTCTCTTAATGGGATCCTGGATACTACATGACCCAGAAGCCACTGGCTCAGGCCTAATTCTTTATCCAAAAGAGTCTGACGTCTGTCTCTCACTGGGAAGGCCATCCTCCCAGGCTCCCTGGCTTGCATGGGTCCCTGCTTCTTCAGCAGAGAACGAAGAGGAACAGGCTGGAAGGTAGCAAGGCAGGAACCGGGGAGGCAATGCTGGGAGGGGAATTATTTATCTCCTGGCTAACAGCAGAAGACCAGCAGGGAGGGAGGGGTGGTTCCACTGCAATACTGAGGATGGAAGGATTGTCTCTGGCCTCTGGCACTCTCCAGTGTCAGATGAAAGGGGCAACCGGCCAGTCAGGGTGGCTCACTTGAGAAACTGAGGCAAGAGGATTGTGAGTTTGAGATAAGCCAGGCTACCTAGTGAGTAGGTAGGTAGGTTTCATCTCAAACAATGATGGAATCAGGTGGAGGCTGGAGAGAGAGCTGAGTAAAGCCTGAAAGGATTAGGATCAGAACCTGATCCCTAGTATCCACGTGAAAAATGTTGGTCATGGGTCAGCAAGATGGCTCAGTGAGTGAAGGGCTTGCCACCCAAGCCTAGAGACCTTAGTTCAATTCCTGGAACCCATGTAAACATAGAAGAAGACAGTTGGCTCCGTAAAGTTTGTCTTCTGACTGTCACATTAACACACACACACACACACCACCACCACCACCACCACCAACAACAACAACAACAACAATATTTAAGTGTCAAGGTGGAGACAGGAGGATCCCTGGGGCTTGCTGGCCAGATAACCGAGCCAAAATGGTAAATTTGAAGCTACATGAAAGATCATATCTCAAAAACCAAGGTGGAAACTCTAGTACCACCTGAGATAGAACTGAATACCTGCACACATATTCATGCATGTGCACACACACACACCAAGAAAAAACAGGGAAAATACAGCAGACGCAGCGCAGCACACAGCTTCTTCCATTTTAGCTCAGGTCCACAGGGGTGGGAGACATCCCCAGACACGGGGGGGGGGGGGGGGGGGGGCTCTGAGCTTCCACTTCACAGTCAGGGTGAAGAAGAGGAGGAGGAGGGACAAAAAAAGGAGGAAGAATGGGGGAGGGATGAAGAGGAGGAGGGACAGGAAGGAAAGACCGCATCTTAAAGTATTTAAATCAGAACTCCATTTAGCCCAGCAGGCATCAGCCCCCTGAGTAGCAGGCAACCCCACCAGAGCAGGGGGCCATCCAGCAGGGGATCGTCTGGCAGAAGAGGAATGGGGAAGCAGATGACGCCCTAGAGAGTTCCTACAAAGCCTTCCACTCTGCACATCTGGAAAAGGTTGGCTGGAATGCCATCAAAGACCTCCACGGGGCTAAAGAGTCCGGCTGCCAAGGGCAGAGGAAGCCTGGTGGAGCAGAGCTACCCACCTCTCAGTCCCTATGTGACCCAGGTCTGGCAGACCTCCTGAACCCAGCCCAGCACTGCCAGTGGTTGACTGAGGGACCGGGTAGAGGCACTCAAGGGTGGCATCCATACCACCTGACATTCACTGCACAGAACAGACACAAGCCTATTCTCCACTGCAGCACAAGAGAGAGGTTAGGGGTCATCTCCATGTCCCAGCTGAGAAACCGAGGCACTGAGCAAGGAAGCCCAGATGGTCCGTCCTGTCTCCAGGTCCTTCGTGAGTGCTGACCCGTAAAGGGAGGAAGGGTTGATCTGGGCTCACAGTCCAAGGGCAGAGCCCATCAGGAGAGAGCAGTTGAAACATTGCCTCCACAGTCAGGAAGATGTGTTGAGTATTGGGAGTGAGCTTGACTCACTTTCTCCTCGTTTTAAATTTTTACTTCATTTTATTGATTCATCTGTCCCTCTCCCCTGTTTGTGTGTGTGCATGCGTGTGCAGGTACCTCATGCATGCCAGAGGTCAACCATCCACCTTGGTTTTGTTTTGGAGACAGGTCTTTCACTGGCCTGGGGTTTGCCAGTTCGGCCAGGCTGGCTATAGGTGACCTGGCCAGCGAGCCTCAGGGATCCACCTATTCACCCCTTCCCCGAGCTGGGGTTACAAGTGGGCACCACCACGCCCTGTTTTTAACCTGGGTCCTGGGACTTGAACTCAGGTCCTCAAGCTTGCGAGGCAAGCCCTTTACCCACAAAACCACGTCCCTCAGTCAGGTCCAACTCTTTCTCTGCTCACAGGAAAATCTGAAATCCTTACTTCCTCACCTCACCTCATTCTTAATTTCTCCCGGCTCAATGCCATCCCCATGCCTACCACTTCCCCAGCAGTGCACTCACTGCTGTCCCCAGCAACTCCCAGTGCTCTACCCTCTGGTGTTGTTCCCCTGAATGACCAGAGAGCACCGGGGAGCCACCTTCCTCTGCCTCCCCAGTGCTGGGGTTACAGGCATGTGCCACTGTGCCCAGCTCTTTTACATGGGTTCCGGAGATGGAACTCAGGTCTCTTGTTTTTAAAGTAAGCACTTTACCCACTGAACCATCTCCCAAGTCAAGATTAATTACCTTGAATAGAGCATGAGACTCTTAATCTCAGGGTCGTGAGTTCGAGTCCCACACTGGGTATCATTTGTAGGCCAAGTTTTCCTATGCTGGCAGCCACTCTCAAATAACCACTCAGAGTCTTAATATTAATTATAAGTGTGTGGCCAATAGCTCAGGCTTATTACTAACTAGCTCTTACAACTTAAATTAACCCACTTCTATTAATTTATGTGCTGCCCCAAAGCTTGGGGCATTTACCTTTCCAGCACATCTTGTTTATTTTCTGTCTAACTGCCGACTCCTCTCTCCACCCCTCTTCCTCCCAGCATTCTCTCTGTGTCAGGCTGTCTTGCCCAGTCTCTTCCTGAACAACTATCAGCCAATCAGCTTTTTATTAACATTAAAAGCAATACATATTTACAGTGTACAAGATAGTTCCACAGCATCAATGTAGCCCAGGTTGGCCTGAAGTTCAGTCTCCCTGCCTTGGTCTCTTGAACACTGGGATTACAGGCACCCAAACAACCTTCCTTGAGGGTCTCTTTCTCTCCTTTTCCTTTTTTCTTTTCTTTCTTTTTTATTTTTTATTCTTTTATTTTTTATTTTTTGAGACAGGTTCTCATGTAGCCAAGGCTGGCCTGGCTATGTAGTGGAGGATAACCTTGAACTTCTGATCCTCCTGCTTTCAGTTCTCAATACTGGGATTCTAATCATGCTCCACCACGCCTACTTTATGCAGCGCTAGGTATGGAAGCCAGGACTTTCTGCATGCTAGGTGAGCACTCTACCGACCGAGTCAGATCCACAGCCCCTTACTGTCTAGGGCTGACCCAGGCTTGAGAAATTGAACCCATGTTACTACCATGGAGAAAGCACACCAAGAGAAGCCGTTTGCCTCTGATCTCGGGCTTAGTGAAGTGGGTTCTGTATGTATCCTGTTTTCCCCACCGCGGTTCTATGCCAGCCCAAATCAAGGCATCCAGGAATGCATCAAAGGATGGGAATAACCAAAATTGGGCCCCACACAGCTTCAGAAAAACGGGGAGGAGAAACAGACGAGAAATACGGAAACCTGAACGCTGCTGTGTAAACGCTGCGGTTGAAACGTGGCCAGACTCGCTGAGTAACTGGGATCCTCAGCGAAAGAATAGGTCCCGAATCCTCTCAGGGTAGAGTGGGGGTCCTGCTTCCCTAACCTCAGAAGGAGGAATGCAGGCCCAGGCCTGAACAGCACCAGGAGCTGCCTGGGGGCTGAGATCCTGGAGTTGGCTTCTAAGCTTCTAAGCCACATATCAAAAGCAAAAGCCTCCGCCTCCGACTTGATTAGAAGTCAAGTTCCTGCGGGACTTCCACCATGGAACCTCATCTCCTGCTCCAGCAATATCTTGAGGCAATATTCTGTTTCCTCCACTTTAAAGTAGGGAAACTGAGGCCTTGCAGAATGAGTGTTAGCCAATGAAACATCGAGGGAAATCTCTGAGAAGGCTGGGTTGTGGGAAAGTCGAGCTGTGAGAGAAATGGGAGGAGGATGGCTTGGGAGTGGGCATGCTTGAAAGGGTGGGGCCAGGGTGGGTGTGGCTTTTAAGGGGACGTGGTTGTTGGCGGATGTGGCTGTGACTAAGAGAGTGCAGACCTTTGGGAGGGCATGGCTATTGGAGTCCTGACTGTGGGAAGGTTTGATTTGAGAGAGCGTGGTTGTGAAGGGGCGTGGTTGTGGGAGGGCGTGGTTGTGGGAGGGCGTGGTTGTGGGAGGACTGACTGTGGAAGCTTCCGGAGCAGTTGTACTAGCGCTGTTAAGGGGCAGCTCTAAAAGCTGGATTTTCAAGCCCCACAATTTAGTTTTATCTACTTTTTTCCTTAGCACCACCCTCACCATCTCCTCTGACCCCTCGCTGCAAGCATCTATAACAATCCTGAACGATGACACTGTGTCGGGTAGGAGGACGTCCCTCTCTTGGTGGCACGTACACCTCACTCGGCTGTACACAGAATCTGCGCTCACCTCTCCTCTCCAGGCATCAAGCCAGACAACCCCAGAGCTGTCCTTGGGTCATACCATACAAGGGAACAGAAAGACAAGGCAGGGCAGGGCACCCCGGGTGCCTTTACCTCACGAGGTTGGCACAGGGCCCAGGCCACCGGCAGCTCTGGTAGACTCGCTGGACCACCGTCTCCGAGCCGTTCTGCACCTGGCAGGACACTGTCCTTGTCACCGTGTGATGGCACCAGTGCCTGTGGGGACAGCAACAGTTGCATTAGCCTTGGCCGTTCTCAGAGGGTCCAACGGCATTCTAGGAGATTGTGCTGTGGGGAAAGGGGTACTGTCAAAATAAAATACCCAACAAAAACAGCTTAAGGAAGGAAGGGTTGATGTGAGCTCAGAGTCTGCGGGTGTGGTCCATCCATCATGGCCAGTAAAGGGTGGCAACCCGTCACATGGCAACCACAATCAGGAAGCAGAGAGAGAAACGGATACTGGTGCTCAGCTCACTTTCTCCCTTTTATTCCTCCCAGGTCCCCAGCCTAGGGAATGATGCTGCCCATTAGGAGTGGGTCTTCCCACTTCAATTAACCTGATCTAGAAACATACTCAGAGCTATGACTCCTGGGTGATTCTGTATTCTGTCTACTTGGCAATCAATATTAACCACCATCTTCGGGCCCAGACCAGATCTGCCTGCTGTGGGACTCTTTCTAGAAAAGGCATCCAATACCAAAAAGAATGGAAGAGAGAAGATGTTGCAGGTCTGTAGGAAGTACAGCTTAGAGTAAGCATTGGAGAAACCAGGATTGGCAATCATATGGGTGTAGCTGGAAGCTACCCGCCTGGTCCTGAAGCCACTTATAATCACTCAGAGCCTTAATATTAATTATAATCATTTGGCCAATGGCTCAGGCTTATCACTGGCTAGCTCTTACATTTAAATTAACCCATTTCTAATAATCTGTGTATCCACGACTTGGTGGTGTTATCTGGTCTCTAGTACATCTTGCTGCTCTGACAGCTAACTGGCTTCTCTCTCAACTCAGCCTTCCTCTCCCCTGTATCTCTGCTTGGATTTTTTTGACTAGCTCTATTCTGCCCTGCCATAGGCAAAGCAGCTTTATTCATCAACCAATAACAGCAACATGTATCTGCAGCGTACTGAAGGGCATCCCACATCCCTTGGGCCTATTGTCTTCAAAGAAGAACAAATGGTGCCTGGTCACCTGGAATGCCAGTGAACACCGTCAAATGACCCATGATCCTTTGCTATTCTTTTAGGAGCCAGCCTCCACTTGACCCCTCCCCCAGTATCCTGAGCATTGTTTAGGCTCTAATACTGAGCAACATCTCTCAGTGAGTAGACCCATCCTTATCAAAGAGGTCCCATGCACTTGGCATCCTCCACCAATAGGATCCATCCTTACGTTCATTACAGATCCTTCCTCTCTAGGCCCTATAGCTGAGCTCATAGTCAGCCAATAGAATTCATCCTTATGGTAAATAAGGTGCTTTGCTACAGAGTTTCTATGTAGCCATGCCTGAAGCTTTGCGGTGATACTATGTTTAAATGTGTAACAGTATACCATGAGATCAGACCTAGATGTTTTTGATCCAGTGTCTGCAAAGATGGTACTGACTGGAGTTTCCCTCTTCTCTCCCAGCCAGCTGTGAGGCTTATGGAGTCCCCAACACCAGTGGACTGAAGTCAGGACAGCCCTTGAAAGGCTTCGATCCCTGATCCACTTTGTCTTCTCACATTATACTCCAAAACCACACGGTGGGGCAGGCAAGCGAGGTTTACAGTCGCACACATGGCAGTCAGCAGGTTGTGAAGGGCAACGACCCAGGTCATTCTGTTCCCGGTAGCGAGCGAAGTCACGCTCGGCCAGTAGGCAGGGCAAGCGGCGCTTTAAGCAAATCAGCAAATAAATCAGTATTGAATCATTGGTATTTTCTACTTCATTCTCTTTTTCTTCAAATCCTTAGCTTCTTCCCACCCCCAAGACACAGTCTTGCTGTGTAGCCCTAGCTGGCCTGGAAGTTGCTATGTAGACCAGACTGGCCTCCCACTCACAGAGAGCCCCTGTCACCGCCTCCACCGAGTGTTGAAATTAAAGGCGTGTGTGGTAGCCCAGAAGAACGTCAGTTAACACTGATCTTCAGAATCATCTAGAAGACACCCCCTGGAAGTGTCTGAGAGGTCTCCTTAGAGCTATGTAACTGAGGTGGGGAGGCCCGCTCTGAATATGGGTGACACCATCCGGTGGTTGGTCTGGAGTCAGGGACAGAGAAAGCAAGCTGACTGCCAGCACCCACCTCTCCCTGCTTCCTGACTGTGAAGACAGTGTGACCAGCTACCTCAAGGTTCTGCCCACACTCTCGCCTGAATGAACCCAGACTAGAAACTCCCTCCCAGACATGTCCACGGTTTTGTTTCCATGTGATTCTAGGTCTTGTCAAGTTGATAGCATGAACTACCAGAGACCCCATATCAGGGACTGAAAGGAAGGGAGAGGACCTCGGGCTCTGGGCCCTGTTTTCATCCTAGTCACTAACCTGCATCAGATCCCATGAAGGAGGCTCAGCCCCACCTTGCTGCAAAAGGCTACTCTAGTGGGGATGACAGAGAAGGACAAGGTTACAGCACCAGAACACAGGGGAAGAGGTCCAAACACCTGCTGAGCACAAGGAGCTACGGAAACAAAGGAGGGTCAGTTCTAGGAAAGGCTACCACCTAAGCACGGAAAGATCAAATTCATTAACTGCAGTTCTATCAGTCATCAAGGGACAGCATGAGTACAGAAGGGTAAGTGTGGGCCAGCAAGTGTGAGAGACACAAGCATGCCAGAAATCTCCGTGGAACTAGAAGTGTCCCGGAGGGCTCAGACCTGTCGTATCAGCTCCTCTGGAGGCTAGGGCCACTCAGTAGCAGGGCACCTGCCTAGAATCCCTCAGTGAGAGGCTGGGGTGTGGCTCAGTGGTAGAGCACCTGACTAGAATCCCCCAGTGAGGGGCTGAGGTGTGTCTCAGTGGTAGAACCACTGTCTAGAATCCCCCAGGAAGGGGACAAGAGTATGACTCAGCAGGACAGTAACTGGCTACAGGAAGTAAGAGGAAAAGAGACCTGAGCAGAGGTGGAAAGGGGACAGAACAAATAACATGAAGATTAGGCTAAGATGTCCAGCAAGAACATGCTCCCATCCCCTCCACCTACCACCGTATCCTAGAAATTTCAAAGCTAAAAATAAGTCCCAAGCCATATTAGAAAATGAGAAGCAGTGGGCTAGACGTTTTGAGGCTTCCAGGAGAGACGGAAAGCAGATGGGAGCAGTTTGGAGGAGGAGAGCACAGCCGGAAATATGCAGCCACAGGACCAGCACTGATGATGGGGGCAGGGCAGGAGCAACACATGTGGCCAATATGGAGGGGAACCATCCCAGGTGACTGTCAGACAGTAAGGCAGGGGACCACACCACAGCGTCAGAGGGTAAGACAGGAACCACGGCATCTGAGAGTAAGGCAAGGACCACAATACAGAGTCAGAGGGTAAGGCAGAGACCACGGCTTCTGAGGGTAAGGCAGGGACCACAATACAGAGTCAGAGGGTAAGGCAGGGACCACAACGTCAGAGGGTAAGGCAGAGACCACAATACAGAGTCAGAGGGTAAGGCAGGGACCACAACGTCAGAGGGTAAGGCAGAGACCACGGCATCTGAGGGTAAGGCAGGGACCACAGCATCAGAGGGTAAGGCAGGGACCACAATACAGAGTCAGAGGGTAAGGCAGGGACCACAACGTCAGAGGGTAAGGCAGAGACCACAATACAGAGTCAGAGGGTAAGACAGGGACCACAGCATCAGAGGATAAGGCAAGGACCACAATACAGAGTCAGAGGGTAAGGCAGGGACCACACCACAGAGTCAGAAGGTAAGGCAGGGACCATGGTGTCAGAGGCTAAGGCAGGGACCATGGTGTCAGAGGCTAAGGCAGGGACCATGGTGTCAGAAGGTAAGGCAGGGACCACACTACAGCATCAGAGGGAAAGGCAGGGACCACACTACAGAGCATCAGAGAGTAAGACAGGGACCGTGGTGTCAGAGGGTAAGGCAGGGACCACGACATCTGAGGGTAAGGCAGGGACCACACTACAGCGTCAGAGGGAAAGGCAGGGACCACAGTAGAAGTGGTAGAGGGCAGGAGTAAGAGCCATATCTCCCTCTATCCCTGCTGGTATCAAGAATCAAGCATCGTAGCTGAGAGGGGTGATATACGCCTACAGTCTTAGTATTCGGAAGGCTTTGGCAGGAGGAATGGAAGTTTGAAGCTATCTTGGGTTTACACAGTGAGTTCAAAGCTAGCTGATAACCTTCAATACACCCTCAAATCAGATATCTGAAGTCTTTTACACACTTGTTCCCTATTTTTCACCCATACCACCAGTGTACCAAAAGTCAAGGTGTCTTCATGTAGTTATTGGGGCACACCTTTAATCCCAGCACTCGGGAAGCAGAGGCAGCCAGATCCCCGAGTTTGAGTCCAGCCTGGTCTACACAGCAAGTTGCAGGACAACCAGGGCTATAAAGAGAAATCCTATCATGAAAAAAAGAAAAGAAAAAAAATCTCAAGGAAACCAGGTGTGATGGCACATACTTGTCATCTTAGCACTTGGGGAAGTAGGGGCAGGAGGATCAGGAGTTCAAAGTCATCCTCAGCTACCTATCGAGTTTGAGTTCAGCTTGGGCAACATAAGACCCTAACAAAAAGAAGCAGGGAGGGAGAGGGGATGAAGAAAAAGAAGACAGAGACAGAGAATGCAATAAGAAAAATTTACCAGAAGGTGGGTGGTGGCAGGGCACACCTACTTAATCTGAGAACTTGGAAGGCAGAGGCAGGCAGATCTCTGAGTTCGAGGCCAGCCTAGTCTACAGAGCAGTCCCAGGACAGCCAGGGCTAACAAATCTTGGCAGTAGTGCTATTTTGAAAGCTTGTGGCGACTTCAGAATGAAGGACCTAGCTAAAGGAAGTAGGTCACCAGGGATGCAGCATGGGCGTTATTACAACTGGTTATTTCTTGTCAGTCTCTCCTTCCTGGTCGGCCATGATGTGGCCCCACAGTGATGGACTGAATCCTCTGAAACCACCAGCCAAAATGAACCATCTGTCCTTTGTCCTTCATTGTCCACTTCAGCTGTTATGGCCATGGTAAAGCAGAGGAGACTTTAACACAGACAGGAAAGCGAGTCCTGAAGCTGTGACCTCCACAGCTCGGGCGGACATTACGGCACACCTGTAGAGGTCAGGCAGCAACTTCACGTGGGTCCTGGGGATTGAACTCAGTCAGGAGAGCCATCTTTACCAGCTGAGCCATCTCATCAGCCCCTTTCCCTTCATTACACCATAGCATGGGTTCTACATCACCACTCCGTGTGTGCCGCCCAAAGGGCACAGAGCTGTGGTTCTCAAATGATCTATTGCCAATCCGAGGACAATGCCCAACCCTGAAGCACATCCCGCGAACACTAGAAGCCACCTCTGGATCACACCAGGTTGTTTCCACAGGGAAATGAACTGCAAATTGGAAAACATTTTCCAATGGTTTGAATCACCCTTTGCAGACATCCGATGTTTTCATGGGCTGTCGATGGCTTCCAGCAACCAAAACCTGGCCCCAAACGATGAAGACAGCAAAACGGAGACAGAGAAAGAGGGCTCTGGGCCTGTCCAGACAGACTTGCAAACCCAGCTCATCCGTGCAAGGGAGGTGGCTCAAGCAGTGAAAGAATCGCCACGAAAGAACGAGGACCTGAGTTTGGTACCACAGTATCTTTGTGGAAACCGCCAGGAATGGGGCACACCTGTAATCCCAGCCCTGGGGGAGCAGAGCTGGGAGGGCCTCTAGGGCTTGCAGTCAGTCTAGAAGGATCAGAGAGCTCTAGGTTCAGTGAGAGATGTTATATGAAAACAATAGTGTGGAGAGCAGTTATGGAAGGCACTTGACATTGACCTCTGACTCCACACTCACATGCGCACACACACATACAACACACATGCACACACACAGACACACAAATTAAAGAGAAACAAGACATTTCATTCTAGGATCTCATGGTCTGAGGCCCTTCCCAGGCTCTGGGTCCTGTATCATCACCCATGTCTTCCGTTCACTGGAGGGGCATGTTCCACCACCTGCCCACACCTCCCAAGTCTGTCTGTGCTGCAGAATAAGTCCAGCCAGAGAGGTTTGGCAAGAGAGGTGTGGCTCCTTGCTGACATCCCTTTGAGGATGGATCCAGACACACAGAATTTGTAACACACACACACACACACACACACACACACACTAGTTAAAATCAAAATAGGACTGGAAAAATGGCTCAGGGGCTCAGGGGTTCAAAATGCTTGCTGCTCTTGCAGGGGATCTGACTCCTGTTCCCAGCACCCATATCAGTCTGCTCACAACTACCTATAAGTCTAGCCCTAGGGGATCTGCCACCCTCCTCTGGCATCCCATGGCACTGCACAGCACTTATGTGTATATACCCCATGCAGACACACATCTGTACACATAAGATAAATCTTTAGAACTTGGAAATGGCAAGCTGCTCCTCAGGCTGAGAAAAAGATACACGCTTGGTTGAAAGAAGCAGGCTACCTCTGTTTTTGACATTATCTGAGCAAAATATGTTCCCTATGGCCCTGAGCAGGTGAGCTGCAGCTCCCACATCTGGGAGCATTGAGTGCAGGTGAGCTGCAACTCCCACACCTGGGAGCAGGGAATGCAGCTGAGCTGCAGATCCCACACCTGGGAGCAGGGGATGCAGGTGAGCTGCAGCTCCCACGCCCAGATACGGAAGCCCACATAGGACTTAGAGATCCACACCAACAAGAAGTTCAGTGTGAGACCACAGAGTTGTGGCCTCCAAAGAGCCAAGGCAGAATCCAGAATCAAGACAAAGAAAGATGGCTCCATGGGTAAAGAGGCTTGCTGCCAAGCCTGATGACCTGAATTTGAACCCCAGGCCTCACAGGGAAGAAGGAAAACTGACTCCAAGTTTGTCCCGACTTCCACGCGCTCACCGTGGTAGTTACACCCACACTCATGCATGCAAACACACAAAATGAGTAAGGAAACAAAGAGCTAGATTTTTAAATTGTTCATGTGTATGGGCACTTTTCCTGATTGTATGTAAGTGTGAAGTGTGTGCCTGGTACCCAAGGAGGCCAGAAGAATACAGCAGACTCCATGGAATGGGACTTACAGATGGTTGTGAGCCGTATGTGGGTGCCGGGTCCTCTGCAAGAGCAGCCAGGGCTCTCAACGGCTGGGCCATCTCTCCAGCCCATAATAAGTAAAAATTGTAAGCCTAATGTGGAAGATAAACTGTGTTCCCCAACACACACTCCACCCATGAGTGCTGGAGGCTGGGATAGACCACTCAGATGTCCCGTCTCTGATGGGATCAAATGCCTGACAAAAGCATTTGAAAGGAAGAAAGGATGTGTCTACTGTGGAGTGTGCGTGGTAGTCAGAGGATGACGCTGGGGACACGCTTCTCTCCTTCCACCTTGTGGGTCCTGAGGCTCCAACTCAGGTCATCAGGCTTCCACAGCCTCTACCCACTGACCCATCTCAACACCTGGCTCACAGCTTGAGGGTACAGTCCACTGCAGGAGGAAGTCGTCATGGCAACAGGAGGGTGAGGTGGCCGGTCACATCACATCCTTAACCAGGAAGCAGCGAGAGATGGATACTCGGCCTTTGTTTCTGACCTAGGACCCCAGCCCATGGGATGGTGCCAAACCTCTCCAGGGTGCGAGTATGGTTAGAAGCCAGAGGTCAACCCCAGCGGTCATTCCTCGGGTCCCAGCCATATTGAGTTTGCTGTTGTTTGAGGCAAGGTCTCACTATGCAGAACCAGGCTGGCTGCAGACTCACAGAGATCTTCCTGCATCTGCCAACCAAGTAGTGGGATCAAAGTTGTGTGCCAACATGCCCGGCCAAATGACAGGTGGAGCCAACCAACTGTAGAACCTAGAATCTTCTGATACAGTCAGACATACTATCCGTTGTGTGCTAACCTCCTTGCTTTGATGTTTAAAGACGAGTCTCTCACTGGCCTGGGACTCAACAAGTAGGGTAGGATGGCCGGCCAGTGAACCCTAAGGAGCCTCCTGACTCCACCTCTCCAGCTCCAGGATTACATCCATGAGTTGCCATGCCTGGGTTTATTTTTTTAAGTTTTTATTATTATTATCACAGAGCAGGTGAGAGCACACATGATGTGTATGTGTGGGCATGTGTGTCGTGGAGCTCAGGGGACACTGTGGAATGGGTCTTTCCTGCCACCTTTACAGGGCCCAGGGATCAAACTCAGGGGTCACACGATTGTAAGGCAAATAGTTCTCCAACTGTGACCCAGCCCAAACTGCTGATTTCAGATTGACGGGGTGCTGATCTGAGACCCCCGTGGCCACTGCCCAAATCTCCTGGCAAAACAAGAAGGCAATAGCATGGCGCCTGGATTCCGGGAGCCACCAGTGAGCCCTGAAGGATGAAGAACATATGTGGAATTGTGTCCAGAGGGCACAGAGAGAGCAAGCTATGTGCCTTCCTCCTATCCTTTCACCAGAACCTTCCACGGTGAGAATTCCAGAGCCTACTCCATGGGAGCGAGCCCTCCACAAACCATCAGCTCATCCCCAATATGCTGATCAACCCAGAAAGATAGTTAGGGCCGTTTAGAAATCAGACTTCCTATCCAACAGGGCCACAGAGGGGCTGTACAATAGGACAATTAGGGCCATTTAGGAACCAGATTTCCAATCCAGCACAGTCACAGAGGGGTTGTACGATGAGGACAACAGATCTTCAGCCATTCATAGGTATGTCAGAGAGGAGCACTGGGAGAAGAGGGAGCCAAATGCTCTCCCCTGGGATCAGCAGCCCCTGTGACACATTCAGGACACTGAGGAACAGGTTCTGGCTGGATCTGGGCAAAGCCCACAGAACTGAAAAGCTGAGTAGCTAGCTGTTTCTTCTTTTTAAATCCTGGACCCAGAACCCAGTGCTCTAGTACTAGTCATGCCCCTAGCCTCTCACTGGGGGATTCTAGGCCCTGCTCTACAGGTGAGGCACCCACTTAGGTGGGAAAAGGAAGGGGGTCAGCGGGAGTGGGAGGGGTAACCAGAGGTGAATATTATCATAACACACTACATAAGCTTGAAGCGATCGCTTAGTGCACAAAGCCATGCAGATGTGAGGGCCTGAGTTCAAGGCCTCGGAACACGTGTAAAAAACACCGACAGAGAGTGTGAGACTCTGTAATTCTAGATTTCCTACAGAAAGGTGGGAAGTGGAAACAGGAGAGTCCCCGAAAGCCTACAGGCCAGCCTGGACTCTGCAGTATAGAGACAAGAGACCTATCTCAAACAAGATGGAAGGCAAAGACGAACAGCTGAGGTTTTCCTTCTGCTTCCAACGCACACCTCCATGGCAGGCCCATTAACATACACTAATGAAGAAAGTTTTAAGAACCTTAGAGCTGGGCATGATGATTGACACATATAACCCCAGCATTTGGGAGGCCGGATGAGGCAAGAGGTGATGAACCAATCTACCTCCATCTATGGCTTGAAAGTCATCTTACGGTAAAGACAAACTAGATTCGTTCCTGTTTATGATTAATCTGTTTCTCAAGTACTGGGCTGTGCCCGACCTATAACTTCACTACAAATGATTCTGTCCTGCCTGATCCAGGAAGTGGCAACCATGCCTTTGTTTCAGGAGATGTTTATGACCGATTTTTTGTCCTTATGGTCTGCTTCTGTAACCCCACCTATTTACCTGCCAAACCCCCCATTTGGAAACTCCCTACCTCTGACCTATAAAAAACCCTTATCTTGCCCATGTCCGAAGCTGACCTTTTGAACTGCACCTTAAAGGGAGGCAGCCCGGGTACACGAATAAAAAGCTTGCTTTAATTAGTTCAGCCATGATAATTTGGGATGGTGGGTCTTTCTCCTCACTTCTTTGCGATTAGCAATTAGCGAGGGATCAGGAGTTCAAGGCCAGCCCGAACTACTCAATGAGACCCTTGTCACAGAACAAAAACATCCAGCAAGATGGGTCAGTGGGTAAAGGAGCTGCCAAGCCTGACTGCCTGAGTTCAATCCCTGGGACACACTTGGTAGAAGGGGAGAACCAACTCCTGTAATGTGTTCTCTGACCACGTGCACACACTAAAAACATAATAACAAATGTTATTATGCACCCAGGATCAACACGAATAAGCAAGCGTGCAAGCACTTGTAAATTGTAAAGGGTCCTTAGCAGTCCCCGCCACACCAGTGACTGGAGATTAAGTCAGCAGCCATGTGCCCAACTGCTGGACTGGGAGGTACAAAGGCTCTAGAATGTTCTCTGAGTGCCTGGTGCTTTGGAACTAAG
This sequence comes from Microtus oregoni, assembly GCF_018167655.1. NCBI lineage: Eukaryota > Metazoa > Chordata > Mammalia > Rodentia > Cricetidae > Microtus > Microtus oregoni. The sequence goes on along the minus strand of NW_024543062.1, from coordinate 7,107,262 downwards.
TATGCCAATCTCCGCCATAATTGTTCTTCAGAGAACCAGATGTTCATAGGTCTGGGGCAGTGAAGAACACGTCTCTCATCCTCTGATGAAAGCAGAAGAATGTGTCTCATTGTTTCCTGGAAGCTTTGTGTGGTGGACTTGGGTAGAGACAAGAGAAGGCTTTGTACTGCAAGGCTTTGGTGGGTGGTGGAGGTGGCGGTGGCGGTGGTGGTGGTGGAGGTGGAGGTGGAGGTGGTGGCGGAGGTGGTGGTGGTGAAGGTGGTGGAGGTGGAGGTGAAGGTGGTGGTGGTGAAGGTGGTGGTGGTGAAGGTGGTGGAAGTGGTGGAGGTGGAGGTGGTGGCGGAGGTGGTGGTGGTGAAGGTGCTGGTGGTGAAGGTGGTGGAGGTGGTGGAGGTGGTGGAGGTGGTGGTGGTGGTGGTAAAACTGTCGAGATTCCTCAGTGGGTAAGAACACGTCCTGCATAAGCAGGAGTACCCCAGTTCAAATCCGTGTAAAAAGCTGGGCATGGCTGAGACCAGCTGCGTACTGGCTGGTTTTGTGAGTCAGCTGACACAAGATAGAGTCATCATACAGGAAGAACTCTCAGTTTAGGAAATGCCTCTTTGACATCCAGCTGCAGGGCATTTTCTCAGTTAGTGATCAATAGGGAAGAGCCCAGGCCATGGTGGGCGGTGCCATCCCTGGACTACCGGTTCTGGGTTCTATAAGAAAGCAGGCTAAGCAAGCTAGAAGAAATAGCCAATAAGCAGCACCCCTCCACAGCCTCTGCCTCAGCTCCTGCCTCCGGGATCCTGCCCTGTCTGAGTTCCTGTCCTGAATTCCTTCAGGGATGAGCAGCAGTGCTGATGTGTGAGCCTAATAAGCCCTTTCCTCCCCCCTTGCTTTTACTTACAGTGTTTCACCGCAGCGATAGAAACCCTGTCCAGCATATAGGAAAGATGCTGACCCAGGAGGACCATTGGGGCTCACTGGCCAAGATCCTGTCTCCAGAGAATAAGATGGAAAACAGGACACCCCCCCCCCTCGCACACACATCTACACATGCTAACATATGGGAAAAGAAAAAAGGTTCTCTTGCCTCACTCCCCGCCCCCACACACACACCCTCTGTCCTTCTCTTTCCTTACTTGTCTTGGGACAGGGTCTCGCTCTGTAACCCTTGGCTAGTCCTAAACTCATGATCCTCCTTTTTCCACCCCCCTAAAAACTGAAATCACAGGTTGCATCCCCAGGCCTGGCCCCAAACTCCAACAGGTGATGAAAATCAAGACCCAGAGAAGGAAATGGCCGCCCATAGTGGCCGAGCAAGCTGCGGGCAGAGTCAGCAAAACCCAAAACTGTGTTTCATTTTCTCGCCATCCATCCCCTTGCGATCGGCAGGCAGACTGGTTCCAGTGTTCACTAGAGGGAAAGAGAGACCTGATAAGAATCTGTGGAATGCGAGCGAGTGCTGAGGGGGGGGGGGGGGATGACCACAGAATTTGGCATCGGATATCTCAGGGCTGCTGAGGCTGCTGGGAAGGTTTCAGGGAATGGCAACCAGAGTATCTCACCATGGGCAGTGCACCTCCTGGTCCTGAATCCAAAATAACACATCTACAAATGTAGGCATGCATGTACCCTGCATGCCTACAATCTCAGCACTGGGGAGGCAGAGGCAAGAGAATTCCTGGGACCTGTAGCTAGCCAGTCCAAACAGACCAATGCTCTCCAGGTTCAGGGAGAGATACTGTCTGGAAAAAAATAAATAAAGGTGGGGTTGGGGAAATGGCTCAGTGGTAAAAGCACTGGCCACCAAGTGTGGGGACACATGCAAATGAAAGAATGAACTCAAATTCCAGAATCCATCCCGCTGATTCTGAAGCTAGACTTTTGTGTCTCTCCAAGCCTCTTTGAGATGGTCATGGCTGGTGGTTCCCAAAGTTCCCAACTTGTGAGTTCAGATGAAGCTGAACACCTTAAGACCCCATAGATGTAGACGAGGAAGCTGATTCCAAAACCTTGGGTGAGGATCATGCTGTGGGATCACTGACTTTGTGTGGGGCGAGCCTTCTCCGGGCTCCAGGGTCCAGGCTCATTCTCATCTGCCAGCAGCCCACGGAGCAGGAAGGACAGCCTTGAGGCTGGGAGGGCTTCAGAGCCCTTCATGCTGATGTGCGGATAAAAGGCTGGAGCGCTGGGGCAGCTGTGCAGGTGAAAACCAAAGCGGTCAAGCGAATAGTTGTCTGGGGGCCAGTTTCCACTGCCTCCAGGGTTCCTCAGACAGGGACAGCCTCGGGCTTACCCTGCAAATATTTGGCAAGATGAGGTCATCTCTAGGTCCGCAGGGACTCTGAGATAACTTCCAGCCAAGTGGTGTCAACTAAAAAGGTACATGTGCTGGTCCTGTTCCATTGTCCCTTCCTTCCAACTGTCACTGCTGGCGGGCAGATCCCAGAGTTCTGGTCCCCAGCTCCCCAGCCCAAGGGTGGCTTAGGATACGCATTGATAAGAACCCATATGAAGAGAGAGGTGGACTGGTCTGCAAGGGACAACACCCATCCTCTGGAAGTCACCCAGACTGAGTCCTGGCTGGTCCTTTGGTAGCTCCTGTCCTGAAACACAGGGCTCCAACGTACACACACACACACACTCACACACACACATACACACGCGTGCGCACACACACACACACACTCAGGCTGAGCTGGACTCACATTCAGACTTTCATCCCATACAGACTCTTCCAGAAATGCCCCGGTTCCTCTTACCACCCTGCCTCAGTGGGACACCTCCTCCTCCTCCATGGTTTTTCAAAAATAATGACCCAATTAACCAGGGTTCCCAGATCAACAAAGTCTACACCCCTCCTTATGTAAGGAGTCCCTCTGAGCATGCTCAGTGCCACTATGGGAGTGATGACAATGGAGGTAACTGAGTGGCTTTTGAAGACACAGAGAGGGTGACTAACTCATGCATGTTTTAATCGGGGTGACAGGAAGTATGTGTAAATACGCATGCGGGTGCACTCGCCTGCGTGAATGCATTGGAGACCAGTGATCGGTGTCAAAATGGCTGCCTCTATCACCCTCAACAATATTTTCTAATTCTACTGAAACTGGAATTCATAGAGCCATGCCCTCAGCCCTTCAGTGACATCTTCTTGACAAACACTGTATAGCTGACACACACCCCCAGCCTCTCACTAGAAGATTCTACTGTTGAGCCACACCCCAGCCCCTCACTGGGGGATTCTAGGCAGAGCACTTAAAAGACCCTGAGTTCCATCTTCAGTACTGCAAGACAGACAGACAGATGCATGTGCATAGAAGCATGCCACATTTTTCTGAGGACCGCCCTACTCTACCTTTCAAAGATAAGAATTTGGAAAATCTTAAAAGCCCTAGAAGTGTAAGGAACAGCTCTGAGTGGCTGGAATGAGTTGAGGAAGTGGGAAGTGAGGCTGGGGCGGGATCAGAAAAGGGCCAACCAGAGAAGGCCATTGGGCCTGAGCTTGGAACGCTGGCCTGAGGCGGTAGGAAACCGTGTAAGGGCATTTAGGTAAGGCCTGGACCTGAACTGAAGCAGGCATCAGAATTTTTTCTCCAGCCTTCTCCACAGACACTGTGGCCCGGGCAGCTGAGACCCCTGCCCCCACTGCAGCAGACTGCGGAGAAATCCGAGCTGCCCTCAGCCTGTTACAGGCAATTAATTGCCCCCCTTTGTTCTCCCGCATTGATCAAAGGCAGATGTCCCCCTAGTGGAAGGGTGCAAGGAGCCCACCTCTGCTCTCTCTCCCATCTCCCCAGACTGCCGCGCCCAAGTCCTGCAGGCACGGCGGGGGCCGCCACCACTAGACCACAAGAAAGACCCAGAATCACCCAGAGGATCCGCAGCTGTTTTAAGTTCTTGATTTGTCCCTGCAGAGCCATCCTCCCTCCCTCCCATGCCACACACCCTGCAGTCTCACTGATTAAAGGGTTTTCCTTTCAGGAACCCCTGCAGACCCTAGCGAGGGAGATTCCCACAGAGTGCCAGAGAAGCCCCGACTTCCGCACCTAGACCTGGGAGCCACCGCCGCGCTTGCTTGTAGGTTCCTCTGTGGGATCAAACAGAAAATTAAATCCATCGCAGGCTGCAGAACGAGCCGAATTAGGCTCATCCATGAAAAATCTGAACGCTAATGACTTGCAGTTGCCTTACCAGAAAGGTTTCCTTTAATCAACCCTGGGGTGGGTTTGCCAGGCTCTGGGCTAGAATTCCTGGGGATAAGTTTCTCTCCCTGTGGAGGGGAACCTCACAATGGGACATTTGAAGCAGTGAAATCTAAAAAGTGCTCTTTTCTCCCTCCTCCTCTCCCTCTTCCTCCTCCTCTTCCTCCTGCTCCACTCTAGCTTCCCTGAATAGTCACCGGTGCTGGGGTGTACTTTCACTGATGAGGAGGAGACCTTTGAGTCACCCCATACTCCTGTAAGGAACCCCAAGAAACTCACTGGTTCAGCCGTTTGGACTATGGTGATGTCCTTTTCCCTTGTGTGTCAATGGTTCCTAGCTTTGGCAAAGAGGTATTTGTGTCAAGTCTCCCCAGGAACAGTGGCATACGACATCTGAGGCTCACACCAGTGAAGAGGGTCACTGCTATCCCCTGATAACTACATTCATGATCACTTATCTTTTATTACAGTTTTACTTTATTTTATTTATGTGTGTGTGAGTGTGCACATGGAGGTCAGAGGACAACCTGCAAGAGTTTCCTCTCTCCTTCTACCATGTGGGTCCCAGGAATTGAACTCAGGTCCTGAGACACATCAGCAAGTGTCTTTACCCTCCGAGTCATCTCTCCGTCCCCTGCTTGCTTCTGCATAGGCGACATTCAACATGGGCTGTCATGGAGTCCTAATTGTTAACAAGGTCTCTAGCTTCTGGAGCCTCGATGCGGTAACCTACATCCCGCACACATACATCCCGCAATGCTCAGCTATGGTTTGAGTCTGGAATATCCCACCCAGGTTCGTGTGTTACCTGTCCCCAGCAGGAGAGCAAATTCACTTCCCAGCACCCGTTCAGACAGCTCACAACAGCCTGTACCTCCAGCTCCAAGGGGTCTAATGCTCTTCTAGCTTTGGGGGCACCTGTGTTTACGCACACACACAATTAAAAATAAATCTTTCTTAAGAGACTACAATAACACCCTTACCCACATCGAGCTCATGTCCCTTGCCTCCTACCTATGTCTCTGTGTCCCCTGTGTCACACCCCTTCCTCTTGAGAGGTGTAACAGATTCCTTTATGATGACATGGTCTCTGGATATGGAAATGTTACTGTACCTCACTTTTCTACTCATCCAGCAGTGTGTGTGTGTGTGTACGCGCACATGCGTGCACGTGTGTGCATGTGTGCACTTGAGAACACAAGCACGTGCCATCCAGAGGTCAATGTTGAGTGTATTCCCCAATTTCTTTCCACCTCTATTCATTCTTTCATTCATTCATTCATTTTTTGAGGCAGGGTTTCCCTGTGTTGCACTGGCTGACCTGGAACTCACTCTGTAGTCCAGGCTGGCCTCGAACTCAGAGATCCATCTGCCTCCGTCTCCCATGTGCTGGGGCTGGGATTAAAGGCATGCAGCACAACAGCCTGGTTTTCCACCTTTTTAAAACAGAGTTTACCCATTTGACTAGCCCGTTACCTTCAGGGATGTGCCTGTCTCTGCACCCCACTGTTGTGGAATAATCTTTTTTTTTTTTTTTTTTGGATTTTTTGAGACAGGGTTTCTCCGTAGCTTTTGGTTCCTGTCCTGGAACTAGCTCTTGTAGACCAGGCTGCCTCGAACTCACAGAGATCCGCCTGCCTCTGCTTCCCGAGTGCTGGGATTAAAGGCGTGCGCCACCACCGCCCGGCTTGTGGGATAATCTTTTGGTACACTGTGAAGAAGTGTCTCTGTCTAAGCTGCCTTCTGATTGATTTAATAAAGAGCTGACTGGCCAATAGCTAGACATGAGAGAATAGGCAGGGCTTCCTGGGAGAGAGAGAGGAACTCTGAGGAAGGTGAGGCCTGGGGAATCTGCCAGTGGGCCACAGGGAAGTCAGACATACAGTATGGAGGAGAGGTAGTGAGCCACATGGCAGAATGCAAATTCATATAAATGGGTTAACTGAAGTTTCAAGAGTGAGTTGGGAATAAGCCTAAGCTAAGGCCAAGATTCCATAATTAATAAGGAGTCTCTTTGTGTCATTACTTGGGAACTGGTGATCCAAAGGATGTCCAGCTGCACTTGCACCCCACAAGTGCTGAAGCTGTAGACAAGCAGAACCACGGCCAGCTTTTACAGGGCGTGAGGATCCAGACTCAGGTCCTCATGCATACACAGCAAGCCCCTTACCCATGAGCCATCTCCCTAGGATGAGGATACTCTGTAGGTTAGGATGGCCTGCCACTCCATCCACCCAGATGCAGACTCCGAGATGCAGAGAGGCAGAAGGTGTGGTACCCGAAGCCAAAAAACCCAGGCTCTGAGCTGGGCTCAGGGCTCGGTTGGTAGAGTGCTTGCCCAGCGTTCATGACGCTCCGGGTTCCATTCCCCAGCACCACATAAAGCAGGAGTTGCGGTAAACACCTGCATTACCTCACTCCAGAGGTGGAGGCAGGAGGTTCAGAGGTTCAAGACCATCCTTGACTACCTAGTCAGCCTGAGCCTCCATCCCCCGTACACACACACACACACACACACACACACACACACACACACACACCAAAGCCAGGTTCCAGCTCTGCCTGGCCCAGCCCTTCTCTAGCTGTAAGACTTGGGGTAAGTCCTTCCTTGTCTCTTTCTTGAGACAAAGAGCCCGTATTTCCATAGCAAAGGACACACAGCAGCAAGCAAGCAAACAAACAAAAAAAACTACAGCAGTAGAATTCTGCAAATGTTTCCGTGGAGAAAGGTGCTTGCCGCCAACCTTGACTCCCTGAGTTCGATCCCCCAGAACCCATAGGGTTCTGAAAATCGTGTCTTCCACAGGCACGCCATGGCACCAATGCCCACACACATACAAGCTCATCGAATAAATGAATAGATTTCTTTTTAATCTTAAAAACTACAGCAGTGAGGTACTGTTTCCAAACCTCAGCCTGTAGAATTCTGTAGGCCTTGAAAATGTGTAACTAGAAATCGAGTTCCAACGCAGAAACTGACCCCTTTTCAGGTCTCAGAGAAGATCAGTAAGGGTGGGGGAAGATGCGGCTTTGCTCTGGGAATTTCCTGGGCCCAGCCATCACTCAACGGGACCTTGGCTGATGGTGCACGGGATCCTCCAGGCCTTGGGGTGGGTCATGGCCCCTTCCCTGGAAAAACTGACAGCTCGGACCAAACCAGATCCTGGAGAACATAAACAAGGAGGCTCTCCTCCAGGCTCCGGTACACGGCCAAAGCAGAGAAGGTGACCTCCAACTCTGTCCATTCAGTCATATGGGAGTAAACTACAGCCAGAAATACTCCAGCCTTGCACTGGGACCGGATGCCCCAGAGAGGCAAACAAACTCTTGTTTTTCTTCACCATCTGCTCTGTCTTTCAGAGGGCTGAGGTTCTGGCCCATCCCCCTTCCTTCCTGCTGGTCTGTCACCAGCCCGTGAGGGTCCAGTTACCACAGGCGGGCAGTGCACTGACCTCAGGACAAAAGGCTTTGGTTACTGGGTCAAGCTAGAGGGACAAATCCCTGGAGCTCAATGGCCGTAGCCAATTGGTGAATTGGATTCAGTGAGAGACCTTGTCTCAAAAATAATAATAAATAATGTGGAGAGGAACTGAGGAAGACACCTCACACCCACTTCTGGCCTCCATGTGAACGGTCACATGTGTGCATGTGTGCCCACACTCACAAGTGCGTGCACACACGTACAACACACAAGCACAAATGACTCTGGAAGGTAACACACAGCAGACAGGAGCCCTTGAGATTACAAACCTGTCGAGATATTTCATTTGGATTTTTTTTTTTTTTTTTTTTTTTTTTTTTGGTTTTTCGAGACAGGGTTTCTCTGTGGCTTTGGAGCCTGCCCTGGAACTAGCTCTGTAGACCAGGCTGGTCTCAAACTCACAGAGATCCGCCTACCTCTGCCTCCCGAGTGCTGGGATTAAAGGCGTGCGATAAGTAAAGCTTGCCTGCAATTTAGAGAGTAAAACAGCCATACTGGTTACAGACCAGGCAGTGGTGACACCACAGCTTTAAGCCCAGTAGCCACACTAGTTTGCCATAGAAACTGCGCTATAGTGATGCACACCTTTAATCTCAGCACTAGAGAGGAATATAAGACGGGAGGAGACAGCTCTCAGCCAGTCTTATTCTGAGATTCCTGAAGTCAGGATGGCCATTTCATACTGAGGTAGAGACAGTAGCTGGTGCTCTTGCTTTTCTGATTATCAGGTTGGCTTTACTTATTAACATACAAATAAAATATCACTACACAAACCTGCCCATGGTGAGGAGTAAGCGTCTGACAGCTGGGGGAGGCCGGGTTTGTGTGGAGTGTGTGTGTCAGGTCAAGTCCGTGCTGATGTATTCAAGTTCTCCATCTATGGTGTTGGTCCTTTGGTCCTTGCCTGTCACTGGCTGAAATGTCTTCTTGTTGTGTGGATTTTGACTCAAGGTCTCACTTATCCTGGGCTGGCCCTGAACACGTTGTTTACTGAGAATGGCCTCCTGGCTCCATCCCCCAAGTACAGAGATTCCAGGTGTGTGTCACCATGCCCAGTTTTTGCAGTGCCGAGGATGGCACCCTGGACTTCACACATACCAGGCAAATGCTCTACCCATCGTTCCACATCCTAACCTTAAGAGGAGGCTTGCATCCCTCCGTATTTTGATCTGTGGGTGTCTAATCCCTAGGCATCTGCCTCAGACACCTCATAGTCCCGAACACTCAGAAGACAACTACCCCAAACACAAACACACTGCAGAGAGTGTACACCCCACAGTCCCCAACACTCAGAAGACAACTCCCCCAAACACACACACACACAAACACACTGCAGAGAGTGTACACCCCACAGTCCCCAACACTCAGAAGACAACTCCCCCAAATACACACACACATGCACAAACACACTGCAGAGAAAACTCAGAAGACAACTCCCCCAAACACACATACACACACACACACACACACACACACACACACACACACACACGCACGCACTGCAGAGAGTGTCCGAGGCAAGCTTTCCCACCCTGGGACCACTGGGGAAAGAATCAGATCAGCATCTTCCCTGGGTTGACCACCCTCTCTGCTTCTATTCCATTTGCCAATAGAGCTCTTCCTGACCCAACACAAAGAATGATGCCGATGAAAAAGTACAAAGCTGGAGAGAGGGCACAGCTGTTAGAGCACTTACTGCTCTTACAGAGGCTCCAAGTTCAGTTCCCAGCACCCTCATCAGCTGGCTCACAACAGCCTAGTTCTAGTGGACATACAAGCAGACACACACATGTTTAATCCCAGGACTCGGGAGGCAGAGGCAGGTGGTCACAGCGAGTTCTAGGCCAGTCTGGTCTACACTAGCAAACTCCAGGCTAGGTATGGCTACATAGTAAACCTCTGTTTCAAAAAAAATGTTAATACATATTAATATACCACACACACACACACACACACATTAAAATATGCATAGTATTTACTGCATGGATAAGCTGGCAAGGAAGGAGGTAAGGGCTAGCAAGGTGGTTCAGTGGATAAGGGTGTTGGCCACCAAACCTGACAACCTGCATTCAATTCCCTAAAACCACAAAACCCTGGATTCCTCCCTATCCCTACATAAAACCAGACATACTAGGCAGTCAGAAGTAGGAGGATAAGAAGTTCAAGGTCATCCCTGGCTACTTAGGAAATTTGACACAGCCTACATGAGACTGTGCCTCCATAAAAACTAAGTCATAGTTAAAGCAAGAGTTCAAGTTATGAGTGAGCGCTGTGACACGGTATGTTTAGAGACAGTTCTGTTTATCGTTTACCTTTAACTTCAACACAGAAACGATGTCGTGCGCCTCTGTCTCTCCAGATCCCTTTGTGATACTTAGATCTTCTTTCTGTGACAAAAGACCTGAGATGATAATCCTGAAAGAAGGAAAGGGCTGCGTCTGGGGAGACAGCTCAGTCAGTGAGGTGCTCGCTGTGCAAGCGTAGAGTTCAAAGCCCCATATGAAGAGCCAGGCACAGCTGGGCGGGGGTGGCGCACGCCTTTAATCCCGGCACTCGGGAGGCACAGGCAGGTGGAGTTCAAGTCCAGCCTGGTCTACAGAGTGAGTTCCAGGACAGCCAGGGCTACACAGAGAAACCCTGTCTCGCAATCTAAAACAAAAGCACCTGCATGGTTGTAATATCAGCCCTGGGGAGGTGCAGACAAGAGGATCCCTGGGGCTCCTTGGCCAGCCAGGCCAGCAAATCCAAGGGCTGCATAAGTGGCGTCTTGTCTGAAGAGACAAGGTGCAAAGACTCGGAAGATGTGCAGTCCATGAGATGCCGGCCAGATGAGCGACTCTGTGCAAACAAACCAACAGTGCAAAATGCCTGAAGAATGACAGCCGAGGTCGTCCTCCACCCTACACACACACATGCACACACGTGTGCACACACACACACGCACACACGCACACCAGAAAAGTAACTCAGCTGGGTATGACCACGCTCACTAATTTTTTTTTTCAAGACAAGGTTTTTCTGTGTAGCTCTGTCTGTCCCAGAACTCACTCTCGAACTCACAGAGATCTGCCTGGCTCTGCCTCTCAAGTGCTGGGATTAAAGGAGGGCGCCACCCCCACTGCCCAAGCTCATTCTTTTTTTTTTTTTTTTTTTAAAGATTTTTTTTAAATATTTATTTATTTATTATGTATACAATGTTCTGTCTGGGTGTATGCCTGCAGGCCAGAAGAGGGCACCAGACCTCATTACAGATGGTTGTGAGCCACCATGTGGTTGCTGGGAATTGAACTCAGGACCTTTGGAAGAGCAGGCACTGCTCTTAACCTCTGAGCCATCTCTCCAGCCCCCCCAAGCTCATTCTTATTCCCAGCATCTGGGAAGCTGTAGCAGGAAAATACTGGTTTTGATGCCAGCCTCAGCTACACACAGAATTCAAGGCCAACTTAGGCTACCAACACAGTCTAAAAAAGAAAGAAAGAGAGGGGAGGGCAACTCCAAATAAGCTAAAGGTTTTAACGCAAGACCCCAAATACTCCAGCTCTTAGAGGAAAATGCAGGGGAGAATTTCATGACATTGGATTGGGTGAGAGTTTCTTGGCTATGACACTAAAAACACAAACAACAAAAGAAAAAGCAGATACATTTGATTATGTTAAAATTGAAAACATGTGGGGTCTGGGGAGACAGCTCAGTCGGTGAAGGACTCGTTGCATCTTGAGCATGAAGCACCCATGTATAAAAGTCAGGCATGGTGGCGCGGGCTCGCTTGTTACCCCAGCATTTGCGGCATGGCGACCAGAGGATCTCCAGAGCTTGCTGACCAGCCTTGTCTAATCAATCACCAATCTCCTTATTTAGGTAGAGATCTTTAAAAAAAAAAAAAAAAGTAGATGGAGATTGATAGAGGAAGACACCCAGCATCAACCTCTGGCCTTCTCACTCACGTGATACACACACACACACACACACACACACACTTCATGTATGATATATATATATATATAGTCATTTTTAATTTATATTTATTTGTTTATGCCACACTCATATGCACACACATACACTTCATGTGCACTGCATACACAATAATTTTTTAATTTGCCATTGTGATGTATATTGGTATTTTGCCTGTATGCACGTCTGCGTACCACTTGCATACCTGACGTCTGTGAAGGCCAGAAGAAGACATTGGGTTCCCTGGAACAGGAGCTACACTTATGAGCCACCATGTGAGTACTGGGAATTGAACCTGGGCCCTCTGCAAGGATGGCAAGTGCTCTTATCCACTGAACCATCTCTCCAGCCCCACAATTTTTATTAAGAAGTAGGTAGTTTTAGCTGGGCATGATGATGCATGTCTATGATCTTAGCATTCAGGAAGCTGAGGAGGAGGATTCCGAGTTCAAGGTCCACCTGGACTAGAAAGTGAGACCTTATCTCAAAAATAAAATCAACCAAAACAACAGAAGCAACTGGCACACAGCTCTTCACTGTTAATAGGGATGGATTCTGTCACTGCCACTGTAAAGTGGGTCCTCAAAAAACAACAGACTGGCACTGTGATCCAGCAATTCTGCCCCTGAACTTGCACCCAAAGGAGCTGAAGGCAGAGATGAGAAAAGATGCTCACCCAACTGCAGTCTTAACAGCAGTGCTATGACAGTCAGAAGCACATAGCAAGATCCTGTTTTACACACACACACAGACATGCACACATGCACACACACGCATCCACAAATACATGTGCAATGCACACAGGCATGCACAGAGTTGCAGGTTTGGACGTTACTTCAGTAAGTAAGCAAGCAAGAAGGACCTTAGTTTGATCTCCAGAACCAACATAAAAAAAATTAGGAGGAGTGGCGTGCACCTGGAATTCTCAGTGTTGGGGAGGCAGAGATGAGCAGATTCCTGAGATTTGCTGACCAAACAGAATAGCTTATTCAGTGAGTTCCAAGCTAGCAAGAGACTCTGTCTCAAATTAAATGAATGAATGAATGAATGAATGAACAAATAAATAGATGGCGAGGGGAAGGGCTAGAGATGTGGTTCGGTAATTAAGAGGACATTACTCTGGCAGAGGACAATTGAGTTCTCAGCACCCACACCCAGTGACTTGCAACCATCTGTAACTCCAGTCCTGGGAGATCTGCCTCCCTCTTCTGGTCTCTGCAGGCGCCTGCATGCAGACAATGCGCGTGCAAGCAAGTAGGCATACACACAAACACACCAAATGCGGGCGCTTATTGCGCGTGCAAGTGCATGCACGCACACGCACACACACAAATAAATAGATATACAAATAAATAAAGCTTTTCTTTTTAAATACAAGGTGTAGACTCGAAAAACAACACTCACAATTTGCCACTGGTCTTCACCCACTGGTGTGCTCGCGCATGCGCAGTGTGCCAGAACTTTTAAAAATAGACGAGCGAGCCTCACCTCCACAGCTGTGCTGGCCCCGGGAGCCTGAGCCCTCACAGCTGCCCAGCCTGCAGAGCCGCAACACCCACCAGCTTCCTCTACCTGACACCAACATTTGGCTTCCATTTCTGGCCCCTCACATCTTTCTCAGAGACCAGCTCTTGCAGGGTTTCAGGTCGAGCGGAAGCCAGAGGCTCTTGGGAGAGTCAGTTTGCATCTCAAGGGGTGGGAGGTGGATTTGACTGGGCCAGCCAGTGGGATGTCTTGCCCAGCCACCCCCTGGCGCCCCCAAATCCCATCCATCCTGCAGGCTCCCCACCCGCTGTCAACAGGGCAGGCACACTTCCTGGTGCAAGGTAATCCTAGCCGGCTCTGCTCCCCATGGGCTTGGCTGGGCTCTGTTATTAATCTCCGGCAGATCCTGTGTCCTGAAGCTGAGACAGCTGTCCCCATGTGCAGCTGTTCCCGACCAAAAACAGCAGGCAGACAACTTCTAATGTTATCACTTTTATGGAGAGAGGGGGAAAAATTACAAAAAGTAGATATGAGCCATTCGTTCTGCAGCAGCCTGGGCAGACCCTCGCGCTGTCAGCGTGCAGGGGCTCCTGGCTCCGTGCTTAAAACACATTTCCAGGCTCAAGAGTTCATGGATGCTCATGGTCAAGATACTCATCTCAAGTGGAAAAGTGGACGCAACAGAATTCCATTGAAATTGAATCAATAAGGGATTGTTGGGGCTGGGATGTAATTCAGTGATTGAGAACTTTCTTGGAATCCCCCAGTGAGGGGCTGGGGTGTGGCTCAGTGGTAGAGCCCCTGCCTAGAATCCCCCAGTGAGGGGCCAGAGTGTGGCTCAGTGGTTACCTAGCACACATAAGACCTGGGTTCCATCCCTAGCACCACAAATGACAAACCAGAACAGGGCATTGCTTTAGCTCATGCCCCGCTCAATACTGCAATACCTGCTATGGTAGGTGGCTCAGGAGGTAGAGTGCTTTCTCAGCATGCATGAAGTTAGATTCCTATGCCACATTAAACTGGGAGCTGAGGCAGGAGAGATGCCTTAGTGGTCAAGAGTACCTACTGCTCCTCCAGAAGACCTAAGTTCAGTTCCTAGCACCCACGTCAGGCGGCTCTCAGATGCCTACAACTCCAGCTCTAGGGGACCCAACACCCTCTCCCCACAGCTTCATTCATGTACACAGACAGACAGACACACACACACACACACACACACACACACACATTTGGTTGGGCATAGTGGCAAACACCTCTAATCCCAGCACTGGGGAGGCAGAGGCAGATGAACCTCTGAGTTCCAAGCCAGCCTGGTCTGCATACTGGGTTCTGGGATAGCATGGTATACATAGACAAGTCTCAAAAATAAATGAAAAAATAAAAAATTCATTAACTAATTTAGGAAAGGAAAGGTAGCACTGGGATTAGACCTGGGTCTCTGCACCCAGCTCTCAGGCCGTCGAGGCAGAAGGGTCGCAAGTTCATTGAGTTGCTGGGTCCACAATTTTCTTGTGATCAGATGGAGTGTCCAGTCCAGGGTCAAAGCAGGCTTTGATGCATACACGCGCACATTCACACACACACACACACACACACACACACACACACACACACACACACACGGGAGATTATAAGATTTTCCCAAAAGCCCTAGAAAACCACCTGGTAAAACATTAAAACAATTAAAACAATTTCTCAAAAATAGTCTGGGTGTTGTGGCGCACGCCTTTAATCCCAGCGCTCAGGAGGCAGAGCCAGGGGAATCTCTGCGAGCTGGAGGCCAGCCAGAGCTATATAGTGAGACCCTGCCAAAAAAAAAAAAAAAAAATCAACTTTCTATTATTACTCTGTGTGTGCGCGTGTGTGTGATGGGGTGGGAGGCCTCATGCTTCCTTTGCATGTGCTGGTCAGAGAACACCCCTGTGGAGTTGGTTCTCTCCCTTCACCGTTATGTGAGTTATGGAAACGGAACTCAGGTTGCCAGGCTTTCGAGGCATAAATAGTTCCAGGATTCGGAAGTGAGGAGATGGTTTAGTGCGCAAGCGCACTTGCCATTGCAAGCACGAGGACCTGAATCCAGCTACCCGGCCCCTTTGTGGAAAGCCGGGCACGGCCATGCCCACCTGCACCCCCAGGGTCGTGTCGGTGGTGAGACAGGAGGCCCACTGGGGCTTGCTGGCCGCCTCCCTAGCTCCAGAGCTCCAGACTCCATGAGAGGTCATCTCAAGGAAGTCAAGTGGGATGTGGCACAGTAGAGCACCTGAGGTACCCTCCGGGCCTCTGCATGCGAGCACACGAGCCCAGGCACCACACACACAGTGCACACAAACAAGAAATCCTCAGGGTCTGAGTGAACTGTCACCAACAGCTGCGGAACGAAGGGGAGGATGCGGCTGACACATTCCAGCAGCCCAGGATCACATCACCCCAGAACCGGGTGCCCAGGCAAACCAAGACCTCTTGGACTCCGGGACCAGCCGTATGGCCAAGTCAATCACAGGGGGGACCAGAGGGGAGAACCACAGACAGGGCTTGCCAGGGGAACAGGAAAGACAAACGTGTCAGAAGCCAGAAGTGACACGCCTGGCTGTAGGCAGTGGGGCACAATCAGAAAGAAACTGCTGCACTCAAGCATTGGGGTGCCCACGAGGTGTGAATTGTCAGCATGCCCAGGCCCCTCCAGTGGGCATCAGGGAAAATCTAGCAACATTCTAGGGACAAGGAAAGAAAGCCTAAATCATCCACAAGGCTCCCAGGAGGAATATGACTCAGTAGATAAAGCACTTCCCATGTGATCATGAGAACCTGAGTTCAAATTCCCAGAACCCTCAGAAAGCCAGACAGACACGGTAGGATGTGGCTGTCACCCTGGCCTTCCTCTGGCGAGACGGTGGGTGGAGACAGGAGAAGCCCAGAATCTCCAAGGCCATCATCTAATCTACACAAGCATACACATGCACACGCGCGTGCATGCGCGAACACACACACACACACACACACACACACACACACACACACACATTTTTCATGTTAGATTTAACCAGGAGGCTAATCAGCTTGCCCTCACCTACAGCCTTATGAGTTGCTGCAAGCGCCCTACCCAGAGCCTGTCTGTGACCCAGGAAAGAAGTTAGGACACGCTCGGTCGCACCCATCTTTTGCACACTTTATCTCCATCCTCCTGGGTGATTCGGAGGTCGGCGCCGCTGTCCAGAGAGGCAGACGTCCTACTCAGAGCCTTTCAGTGAGTTTATTTACAAGTGTCTGGATTCCAGGAGAGTGACACGTGACATTCTCGCTCCACCCCATCCACACCCCCCCCCCCAACGAAGCTTCCAGACCTCAGGTTGCTGGCCCTGAGGCATTTGAGGATTAAATCATATCCTGGGACCAGGATTTCACAGAATGCTGTCTAGAGTTGGGATCCAGGCTCAGTCTTCTCCTCACACCCTCTCTCTTTAGGAAGAAAACCCCGCAGCTTTGAAATGAGGACTTCAGCATGTTCTAGGAAGCCATCACCCCTGTTCCAACAGCCCTCAGCTCACATCAAAGAGCACAGGGTCTTAGAAGACCTTCATGGCCACCCCTCTTAAGAGCAGCTGAGTATAGCTGTCCTAGCAGGAACGGAGATACTTTAAAGAGACACTGGGCCCCTTTCTTTGGCTATCAGGCTATTGAGACAATGGTACCAGTGCTGGAGAAATTGGAATTTCCCCGGAAATCTCACGCTGAGAGAAGGAAAGAGCCGAAACCTGTTGCCAGTCAGAGGTGGGAGCTATACTGAAACCTCCTCTAACTATATGAAGAGATTTCACATAGTTCTGATGACATATCAGACCATCTTGGAGAAGAGACAGGAGCCAAGACAATGGTGGGCCAGTGGTAGGCAGAACCACACCTTGACCGGAGCTGCTTAGCTGTGGATACATTTTACCCTAACATAAACCTAAAGCTAAATGTTAGGATACCAAAGAAAGACTTTGGGATGGAGGGACCACTGTGTTCCTCTTCCCGATGTGGTTAGTGTGACCAGTTGAATAAATCTCTTTCTTTTCGCATGGTGTGTGTGTGCATGTGTATGCATGTGTGTGCATGTGTGTGCATGTGTAGTGTGTGCATGTGTGTGCATGTGTATGCATGTGTGTGCATGTGTATGTGCATTCCACGACACGTGTGGAGGTCAAAGGACCATTTACAGGAGTCAATGTTTCTTCCCACTATGTGGGTCTCAGGGTTTGAACTCGGGTTGTCAGTCTTGACAGCAAGCACCTTTGGTTCACTGAGCCATCTCACCAGCCCTGTATTAATCGTTTCTGTCTTCAATGTTGAATTGTCAGTTTAAAAGACAAAACCCTGCACATGGCTTATTAGGCACTACCAGCGCCTAGGCTCTGACCGTGACAATTCAGGTAACAGCGTCAGACGAGAAGATACGAGAAGCCAGAGGATTCACTTCCGTCCTCGGCTGTGACCCATTAACCTGGACTGGAGGTTGCTTATTCCAAAGGGAGATTCAGAGAACAGTATATGATGTGCAGGTTTGCCATGAGGCCACAGACCGTCCTCCCCAGGCACTGTTGTGTGAACATTCTTGGAAATCCTCTAACAGTTCCTTATGGAGGTTCGGGTCACCGCCCCAGGGGCAGCTGGTCTGCGTCCAGATCACACATTCTTCCAAGAGCAATGAAGTGTGCGGCCAACCAGAGCCAAGAGAAGCTAATGGGGATTTCTACTGCCACAGCAATTCTTTCTCTGGGAATCGATCTTTAAAATAACGGACAAGCTGTGAGAAGAGAGGGACGGGTCGAGAGAGAGAGAGAGAGAGAGAGAGAGAGAGAGAGAGAGAGAGACCCCTGGGGCTTTGCAGGAAGGCTCCCCACCTCCCCGAACTCACACGCATCCGTGAAGACTGTCCTGTGTGATCCCATGCTGGAGGAAACGGCTCAGTCTGTAAAGTGCTTGCCGAACACGTATGGGGACCTGAGTTCAAGACCCAAGTGGAAAGCCAAGTGTCCTGGCGTGTTCCTCTAATGCCAGCTCTGGGCAACGCAGAGGCAGGAGAATCCTTGGGGGTTCACTAGCCAGTCTAGCTGAACTGGTGAACTCCAGACAGTGCCTCAAAAACTAAAGTGCCAGGCCCATGAGATGTCTCAGTGGGTAGAGGTGACTGGCACCAAGTTAAATATCCAGAACCCACATGTTGGAAAGAAAAAAAAAATCATCTTCTACAAGTACCATAGCATACAAGCTCACATGCATGCACACATAAATGTGAGTGTGTATGTGTGTGTGCTTCTATGTGTATGGATAATTGAAGGAGCCACAAGAGGGTGTCAGATCCCCTGGATCTGAAGTTACAGGCAGTTGTGAGCTGCCCCACAAGGATGCTGGGAATGGAACTCCAGTTCTCTGCAAGAGCAGCAAGAGCTCTAGACCACTGAGCCATCTCTTCAGCCCCAGTAAAAGTCATTTTAAAAAAAGGAAATAGGTTTCCAGTCCTAGGTGAGAAGTGTGCACACCCAGGGCCCGTTCTACCAACTCCAAGGTATTTCTGCCCATGTGCAACCCACTAACTGGGGTTATGTTCCCAGCGGTCAAGGGCCCCAGGTTCACTGTGGAAAGCCCATACAGAGAAGTCCTGCCAGGTGTCTCGGGATCTCCAAGCCACCAACAGTATCACAACTGCTCTGCAATGCAAGGGACAAGCTGAGTGACCATTTCCAGCAAGACGCTCTCTGAGTGTGCCCTGGCACAGTCAGCTTAAGGTAGCGACCACAGTCAGGATGCCCTGAGTTGAGAAGCCCATTCCCTTATCTGCCTGAACCACACACCTGGACCCCAGCAAGATGCAGGGGCAATTGGCTCCAGTGGGAGGTGGAGAGGAGACACCAAGAAGGGTTTGAGAAGCTCTAAGGTGGAGAGATTAGAAACCTAGCTCATGGGTAGCAATTTCCTCCAACTTCAGTATCCACCCTTGAGATTCAGTAAGTTCTGAAAGGAGACTCCTTAAAACTCAGGAAGTAGACAACACACAAGTCTTAGGAAGACCCTGAAACTTAACAGATTGACAAAGCTCCTCCCCTCTCAAGGTTATATAAATGGTAAAGAACACTGAGGAGACTCCAGCCTGCTGATCTGCCTGCAAGTTGTACAGAGAGTTATATCTTTTATGAACCATCATCCGTGCTCTCAGGGATCCAGCTGCTTTGAGACATCCATGTTCCTGTAATTAACTCCTCACACATGCTCCTGTGAGGAACTACGGTGAACTCATTAGTTCACCAAGCTGGACTTTGATGGTGTTGTTGCTTCAGTCTCTGCTGGTTCCACATCTTGGGTACATAGATGATGTCTGTTCATATCTCCGCAGACACAGTGTCACACAACACCATCCTAGAAAGGCCAGGAGGCAGCAAGAAGTAGTATATCTCCTCAGCTGGTTTCAGGCCATCAGAGGGTATTCCATTGTTCCATCAGATAGCACTTACAGAGTTAAAGATAAGAACATTGAATGGCTGGGCCGATGGTTCAGCCAAGAAAGTGCTTGCCTTAAAAGCCTGAGGACTTGAGTTTGAGCCCCAAAACCCACGGTTTTAAAAAGCCAGGGGTGGGCAAAATAGCTTAGCAAGTAAAGGCACTTGCCACTAAGACTGAGGATCTGAGTTCGATACCTGGGACCACCATGGTGGAAGGAGAGAACCAACTAGTCCAAGATGATCTCCACCTTCTGAGAGTGGGATCCTGACTGGGAAATACTGGACTGTCCTGGGAGATGTCCTTGATGCTGGCTCTTCCTGAGGCAACGTGAAGAAAGGGTAGAGAGGGAGAAGGAGACAGAAAGAGCAGGAAGGAGAGGAAGTGAGGAGGGAAGGGAAGGCAAGAGAGAAGGGGGAGAAAGAGTGAGGACATAGCCCTGTCATCACGTCAAGGCTCACAACCTTTCCCAAACAAACCTGCCAGACACTTTCCCAGTGGGCCACAAAACGGTTTCAGGTTCTGCATTCGCTCTGTCCATCTGTACAGAGGACGGTCAGGAAATGGGCAAAGACTTTGCACATGGAGCCAAGAAGTAATTGAGTTTGTTTTTGTGAGAAAGGAAATGTTTTTGTGTATATGCAATGTGCTTGCGTGTATATGCAATGTGTTTGCGTGTATATGCAGTGTGTTTGCGTGTGTATGCAATGTGTTTGCATGTGTATGCAATGTGTTTGCGTGTGTATGCAATGTGTTTGTGTGTGTATGCAATGTGTTTGCGTGTGTATGCAATGTGTTTGTGTGTATATGCAATGTGTTTGCGTGTGTTTGCAATGTGTTTGCGTGTATATGCAATGTGTTTGCATGTGTATGCAATGTGTTTGCGTGTATATGCAATGTGTTTGCGTGTGTATGCAATGTGTTTGCATGTGTATACAATGTGTTTGCGTGTATATGCAATGTGTATATGCAATGTGTTTGCATGTGTATATGCAATGTGTTTGTGTGTATAGCGAGCCTATTGTCTCTACTCCACACAGTGCTGGAGTCGTAGGTGCCTGCATGACCATACTCAGCTTACTGTGTGGATGCTGGAGACTTGAACTCAGGTCCAAATGTTTGCTCAGCAAGCATTTTAACTCACTGAGCCATCTTTCCTACCACTGAGATTCTGTAGGAACAAACCCCGAGGTCTTTCCTGTGGCTTCCCCTCATTTCTGAAAGGTGAATGTGGGACTCGTGCCCCCCTAAACCCTAACTGTGTTAGACACAGGAACCATAACACCGATGGCAGTCAGCCCCAATGAAGTTAGGGCTTAGAAGAACGCATAGCAGGTGGGGCTGCTCAGCCTGCAGCGGGCAAGGGACCATGGAGAGCGGCAGGAGGCAGAGGAGGCTGTCTATCTCAGATCAGAGAAGGGTGAAGCACGGGCTAAGCTCTTCTGACCCTCCTGACTGCAGCTGTAAACAAAGATAAATAAACGGAGCCATAGGTAGTTCAGGTTGTACATCGCTTGGCCGGCATGGAGAAGGGCCCAGGTTCATCCCCAGCAATGCGTAAACCAGGTGTGGTGTACACACTTGCAATCCCAGGAGGATCGGGAGTACAATGCCATCCTTGGCGACATATTTTGAGGCCAGCCTGGACTTTATGAGAGGGGACAGATGTGGAGATATATGTTTGCAGTTCCAGGGCCAGAGACAGATAGTACCGGACAGCCAGCCTAGCCTGTTTGGTGAGATCCAGGCCAGTAAGAAACCTTTTCTCAAAATGTATCTCAGACATCATATATGCATGCAAAGAGATACATATCCAAACACATGTGTACACATACCACATGTACATATATGCCATTCGCACACACATACCAATTAGCTAATAGTTTTTTTAAATAAAGATGAATTAAAGGGTGGGGCTGTCACCGTGGTAGAGCCCCTGCCTGATGTATGCAAGGCAGTGGGGTTCGATCCCCGAACTACATGGCTATAGGGGGAGGGGTGCTGTGTAGAATTATTGTGTTCCATAAATGACATCACACTATACAGACCATTCTACAACTTATGAAGCTTGCTTACTGCTATCTCCACATCTGGAAGCGTGCAGAGCCTACACTTCTGTGCATGTTCCGAGACCTCTCCCAGCAAAAACTTCTAAAAAGCATTTCTGAACAAACTGCAAGTGATAAAATCATAGACAAACATTTGTGTGTGTTTGGAGAATCCTTCTAATAGACGCTTCTAAAAAATATTTCTGAACAAAAGGAAGGCAGTTAAGTTCCATGTAAATTTGTGTTTGTGTGTGTAGACGTTTCTGTGTGTGTGTTGCACGTGTGTGTGTGTTTAGTTGTACAGCCCTTTGTGTGCACACAGGTATTGGGCAGAAGTCAAGATCAGATGTCTTTACCACTCTCACTCTCTACTTTTTTGTCTTTGTTTCTCGGGACAAGGTCTCTCTGCACAGCCCTGGCTGTCCTGGAACTAGCTCTATGGACCAGGCTGGCCTCAAACTCAGAGATCCGCCTTCCTCTGCCTCCTGAGGGCTGGATCTAAAGGCAAGCGCCACCACCGCCTGGCTTCAACTTTACTTTTCTGAAGCAGGGTCTCTCACTAAATCTGGAGCTAATGACTCTGCCAGCCTCACTGACCAGCAAGTCCCAGGAATCCTCCTACCTCAGCCTCCCAAGCACTAGCACTGCAGTCGCACGCTGAAGATCCATCCAAACCACCTCCCTTACCCCAGCAAGCAAATTTTGGCAGAGAAAAAGGATCCACTGTCCACGAAGCATCCGCAGCTCCCAGCACAAACTGTTCCGGTCTCCTTGCTGTAAAATGCTGATAAAATTCTTGTTCATGGTTATTGGGTCTAGTATCTACTTATCCAAAGTTGGCTGAATCCAAGAGATGCAAATCTACACATCAGGGAAGGTGTGTGTGTGTGTGTGTGTGTGTGTGTGTGTAACTCCAGACCTCTGCTTTAGTCTCAGGACTCTCTGTATAACAGTTAAATTACACACACACAAAACTACTTCCCAAGTCAGGCACAACATACATGCCTTACTGTAATCCTAGCTACTTTGGAAGTTGAGGCAGGGGGATCAGAAGAGTGAGGTCAGCCTGTGCTATACAAGTTCAAGACCAGTCCACACACTTTAATGAGACTCCATCTGAGCTAAAGAGAGGGCTCAGTGAATAGGAGAGCTCGCTGTACAAGCATGAGGACCGGAGCTTGAATCCCCAGCATGCATGTTCAGTTGTTCCAAAATGAAATCATGGCTCACACTATACAGAATGTTCTATGACTTCCAATGCGTGTTTCCTGCTATCTTCACATATGGAAATATGCAGTCTACACTTCTATGGGTGTTTGGAGATCTCTCCCAATAGAAGCTTCCAGAAAGAATTTTCCAACAAAATAAAAGCAATAAAATTGCAAGCAAACTGGCAATAGGACTTGGGACCTAGTTCTTGGCTTTCATAACGGTAGGGGAGCAATAGAACACGTCCGAAGAAAGAAGATGGGAGTCGCCCCTGCGTGCTGCCAATGAACTTAGAGAGTGAGGACTTCAGTTAAGAGACGGTGTGTGTGTGTGTGTGTGTGTGTGTGTGTGTATACACGTGCATGTGAGTGCAGTTTCCTCAGAGACCAGAGGAGGGCCTCAAATGCCCTGAAGCTGGAGATACAGGAGATTGCGAACCCCATGCCCTGGGTGCTGGGACCCCAACTCTGGTCTTTTATTAAGAGCAGTAAACCAGTATTTTAGTACTCTCTTGCGGCTCTTGAACTGATGTAAGGATGAAAACTTATGTCGTGGCGCCGGTACAGGTGTGAAGATTGGAGATACCGTCAAATGGGAACGCTAAACTCAGTAAGATTTATTTGGTTGCTTTTCGTTTTCTTTGGGAATTCAAAAGCTTGCAAGACTGAGCGTTAAGCCATCAGGGGAGGCCAGCGCGCCACCTGGCGGTAGATGGAAGCAGCGGGCGGGTCCAGGCACTAAGGGTTGAGTGACCCCGTGCCTCCTCCATCCCCACACCGAAGCCTTGGGATCCAGGCGGGTACCACGTCCCAGAGTGAATGGGCAGTCTCAGCCAAGGTGGCCTCAGGCCGCAAAGACCAGATAAAATGGCCTCTCTAGTGTCGCCAAGTGGCCAAAAGGACTCACTGCCTTGGTAACTCTGGAAACTGTGGAACAAAAAGCCAAGGCCGCACAGGTGAGCCTGGCAACTTGGTGGAGGCTGAACTTGGTGGAGTCTTGTGAGTGCGAGGAATTCTCTCTACGACTCCCGAATGCAAGTTGGTACCATCTCCATTCGAAGCCCCGGGCTGAGGGGCAAGAAAACCAGGACGGGAAGAGACGGAGTGGGCGCGAACGGAGACCACCAAAGCCGGGGCGATGCGTTCCCAGCACCCCTCTAACACAAGTTGGCTCCCAGGCCTCCTTAGGCCTGGGGTTTCCAGCACAAGATCGCAGTATTCGCTCCCACCCCCTGATTCTGACCACAAAGCTTCCACCGTCGTGCGTTCAGGCCATCCCGAATACACAGGCCTGCATCCGCAGCACCGGTATCTCGGAGGCCACCCCACTGTACCCTATTCTAGCTTTCAGGCTCCACACCCCAGGCCTCGTGCTCCAAGCCCGATGTCCCTCCATCCCGATCACTGGGCCACTACGCCTCATAATCTCCTGGTGCGTACCCAAACTCGGAGGGCTCAGTGTGGAGTCACAGCGCCTTGGATCAAGCGCGCACTGGCTCCAAGTCGCACGCCCCTGTGTCCTGAGTTCCCTGACACCGAACCACAGCGCTTCGAAGTCCTCACTGTCCCTCGATCCAGCTCCTGCGTCCCCAGCACCCAGACACCGCGCCTTGGAGTTCCCACTGTCTCACGTTCCATCTCTGCAGAGCCCCAAGCCCCGTGCCTTGCAACCCCAACAACAGGCCACCGCTCCTCAGATCTCCTGTTGTCTCTGGATCCGGCCCTCACGCCTTCGAGCCTCCCAACCCTCGACCACAACTTCTCTGTGACCCTTAGTCTCTCTATGCAGTCCTTGGTCCTCTATCCCACTCCCCACCCCAGCACCGGGCCAATGCTCCTCACAGTCCCCGATGTCCCTGAATCCAGTCCCCCCCCCCCCCGCCCCTGAGGCCACTGTCCTGTGTCCCCAGTACCCGACCACGGCTCTTGCAAGCTCCGGCTGTCCCTAGATCCAGCCATCGCTCCCCCAGGCCCGGCGCCTGGCGTTACTCACCGGCGACTCGAGTAGCTGTTGCCGGGGGAGCCGGCGCCCTGCTCCGGGTAGCCGTGCTGTTGCAAGGCTGCTGCCGGGAACTGGTAAAGGAAACCGGTGGCCAGCGCCGAACCGCACAAGCAGCAGCACGCCCATGGTAACAGCAAAACGAGCTTCATTTTGTACCACTCGCCCGCGGGGACCTGGAGTCCCGGGAGCTGGGGACAATCAGGCGTGCCCCGGACGGCTGGACCGATCCTGCGGCCCCAGGCTGGAGCGCAGGGAGCCAGCCGGTGATGGTGTGAAGGCTGGGTCTGAGGTGGAAGTCGTCTGGGGGTCGCCCACGCCTCTCCAGGACCGCCTTTTCAAATTCAGCGAGGTGGGCTCTGCGCAGTTAAAGGGGGCGTGGGTCTTTCTTTTTAACCCTCAGAGGTCCAGGGCTGAGGAAGCGTCTACCAAGCTGGGGGCGCCCCAGGAGGCGCATCCTTCTGAACACCAAATCTTACATCCCCAGGGCCCTTAATATACTTTTTGAACTTTCCATACCCAGGTGAGAAAAACATCCAGGTTTCCACGAAGCCGCACCATCTAAGATCCTTATCGGCTCCATTTTTCAGAAATGGAACCTTAGTTAGGCTCAAGGAAAGTTAAGCTAGGTAGATGGCTCTGTGGGTAAGAGTGTGTGCTACAGAGTGTCTGCAGAGACTTGAGTACGAATCCCCAACACCCATGTAAAAAGCCAGGCATGGCCTCTGACCCCATCCCACATCCCCCAGTCCGAAGAGTGGGAGCAGGAAGATCCCTGGGGCTTTGCCATCCTCTGACCTAGCTCCAGGTTCAGTGAGAGAAACCCTGTCTGAAGGTGGAGAAACTAAGAGGAATAGGGCAGATCACCTATGCTTTTCCCTGGCCTCCACACACCCATGTGTATGCACGCGCATAACACACACACACACACACACACACACCTTCAGCCAAGACCCCACAAACTGATCGTGAATTTTGGGGTCAGTCTAAGCAGCAAAATGAGCCAGAAAAAACAAATGGAGTTCCTTCTCTCACTGTAGCACCCACAGCACAGACCAGCTGACAGCAGCGTGGAGCTTTCCTGTCTTCTTCACTATCTTAGGAGCTGAGGGAAGGCTCGAAGACAGTGTCTTTCAAACCCAGGGGAGGAGGGGACTGTGACCTAACTATGTATTGGACTTAGCCAGTGCCCACAGAACACACTGAAGATTCCTTTGGGAAGAGGCACTGGTACTCCCCATAATGCAGGTTCTCCAAATCATCAGGCCTCCGGGGAGAGATGGATGGAGTGTAAGAAAGGACACTAGGTCTAAGACATTAATCCCACGAAGGGGCTCTCCATTCTGCCATGACTAACCTGGCTTCCAAGACTATCGCGAACTCATGAAGGGTGGACATTCCACAGAATAAGACGGAGCAGGGCTGAACATGGTGGTGCTTGCTTGGGAGGCAGAAGCAAGAGGAGCCTGGTCTGTAGCATGACTTGTTTTGTAACAAGCAATACAACTAAGTCAGGAGACAGGATGGGCAATTTAGGAAAAGAAGGTGAAGAGAGATGAGTGTGATATATTTGGGTACCCACACAAGAAGGTACCTATGGGTTGCGTATCTATGGGATAATATTGGACCAGATAGCAAGTGTAGTGTGAATTCTAATTGGTCTTAATAAGAAAAACTCAGAGTCAGATATTAGGTGGTGAAAGCTGAAAGACCACAGAAGTAGAGCAGCCAGACACTAGTTCTTACCTCTACTGAATCCTCAGGCCTAAGGGGCAATCCTGCCTCTGTAAGTCCTCAGACTGAACGCTTTGAGCACTTGTCTCCTCCCTGCCTTATATTCCTCTCTCTGCCCAGCCATATCCCTTCCTGTCTCCACCTCCCTAGTGTTGGGATTAAAGCCACATGACTCCCAAGTACTGGAATTAAAGGTGTGAGACACCACCGCCTGACTCTGTTTCTCTTTGAGATAGGATCAATCTCGTGTAACCCAGGGTGGCCTTGAACTCTCAGAGATCCACCTGCCTCTGCCTCTGCCTCTGCCTCCCAAGTGCTGGGATTAAAGTTGTGTGCCACCACTCCCTGGCCTCTATGGCTAACTTGTGGCTAGCTCCATACTCTGATCTCCAGGCAAGCTTTCTTTGTTACAGCACAAACAAATATCACCACGAGCAAGACACCCGAGTGGGCTGCCCACCATACTTTATTAACAACAGTGCTATAGCCAGATGATGAAGTGATGCTAATTCCAACCTCAAGCAACGGGGATGAGACTTTGAGTCCAGCCTGGGCTATACAGCAAGACCCAGTCTCAAAGAAGGCACCGAAGATGTAGCTGCTATACAGAATCCCCACCCCCAGCAAGGTGCTGGAATGTGGTAGAGCCCCTGCCTAGAATCCCCCAGTGAGGGGTTAGGGTATGGCTCAGTGGTAGAGCACCTGCCTAGATCCCCCAGTGAAGGGGCTGGGGTGTGGCTCAGTGGTAGAGCACCTGCCTAGAATCCCCCAGTGAGGGGCTAGGGTGTGGCTCAGTGGTAGAGCACCTGCCTAGAATCCCCCAGTGAGGGAGGGGCTGGGGTGTGGCTCAGTGGTAGAGCACCTGCCTAGAATCCCCCAGTGAGGGAGGGGCTGGGGTGTGGCTCAGTGGTAGAGCACCTGCCTAGAATCCCCCAGTGAGGGAGGGGCTAGGGTGTGGCTCAGTGGTAGAGCACCTGCCTAGAATCCCTCAGTGAGGGGCTGGGGTGTGGCTCAGTGATAGACTGCCTATTTAGCATGTACAAGGGTGTAGATTTGAGCCCTAGCAACACAATGCACAAATACACACACACACACACACACACACACACACACACTACAATCCTTTTGCAAAATCTACTGTAATACCTTAAGCACAGGTGTGTTCTGCAGCTTCTCCATCACAGACACCTTACAGACTTGGCAAGGTCAGAACATCTCAGAGCTTGCTCAACCCTCAGGACAATACCAGGACAGCCAGTAAAGGCTTTCACCCTGTGGAAGTAGAGCACAGGCCAGGTTTCCTGTCCCATCTGGTGTCATACAGGGTACAGTCCCACACAAATCAACTCAGATGAGACCTGGAGCCCAGTGTCTCCATCTGTAAAACATGTCTTTGGGGAAGGCAAGATGGCTCAGTGGATAAAGGTATGTCATGCCAAACATGACACCTGAGTTTGGTCCTCAGGTCTCACACAGTCGATGGAGAGAAGTAACTCCAGCAAGCTGTCCTCTGGCCTCCACATGTGGACCACGGCACATCCGTGTGTGCACACACACACACACAATTCAAATGCAACTAAAAATAAAGTGTACCGCAATAGAGGAAGGCATCTACCATCAACCTCTGGCCTCCACACACATAAGCACATCCACAGGAGGACACATAGGCCACACGCAGAGACACAAGAACAAGCTTTTTAGGTAATCTTGTAACTCAGTTGTGCCGTTCTCCAGCATGGACTTAGTAGATGACAATGTCATGTTTTGACGTCAACCATCTTCTCCTGTCTCCAAGACAGCTGTGGATGCACACAACGATTTAAAGTTGCTCCCCCTCCTTTCTCTCATCGCTCCCAACCCCAAGACAAAGAGTTCTCTGTGTAACCCTGGAACTAACTATGTGGCCCAGGCTGGCCTCGAACTCAGAGCTCATGAGTGCGGGGATTAAAGGCATGCACCACCACCGCCTGGGTCTGACATTGCTCCTCCTGAAGGAGGTTTTCCAGATGCAGCACCAGCCAGCAGCGGTGGATGAGAGAGCAGGGAAGGCATGATGACATCTGCCTGTCTGCTCTCCCTCCCCCAAAGAGAACACCTGCTGCTGCACCCATTCCACAGCACCCCCTGTGTGACTTTAGATAAGTCACTCAACCTCTCTGAGCATCCTCATCTAGGAAATCAAAAGATTAATCACAGTAGTTTTGTGCAAATGTCATAATGAAATCCATGATTTTGTTTATCAACTGATAAAAATTAACTTAGAAACTAACAACAACAACATTGGGCTGGGGCTGTAACTCAGTAACTGACGGCTTACCTAGCATGCGCATAATCTTGAGCTGTGATCTCCATACTGCATGAACTAGGCATGGTGACACATGCCAGAGAAGGAGACATGCCAGGCTTGGTAGCACACAACTTTAATCTTGGCACCTGTGAATTCAAGTCCAGCCTGGTCTATAGAGCTAATCCCAGGACAGATACACAGAGAAATCTTACCTCAAAAAACCAAAAAACCAAAGGAAAGAAAGGAAGGAAGATGGAAGGAAGGAAGGAAGGAAGGAAAGAAAAGAAATGGAGATGAAGACAGGAATGTCAGGAGTTCTGGGTCATCCTTGGCCTGCCTGGGTTACCTTTTCTCCCTGAAGCAAAAATAATATGAACAGCATCTAATTCATAAATTTGCTGAAAGCATTAAATGAATTATTCAAACGATGCACTTGGAACCATGTGCCTGAAATAGTACAACCATCCATAAATACTAACGAGTATTAATTAACGGAAGCACACCCGGTTTCTCAGATCCCCGTGGATGGCAACAGACAATAGACTCAGAGGCAGAAGGCAGGCTTTCTCTCTCAGAGGACCAAGCTTAATGCATCTTTTGTGTGTGCACGGTACTGGAAATTGAATGCAGCAGGGCTTTGCTCATGCAACACAAACACTCTACCAGTTGAACTATATCCCGAGCCCCTGGTACATCCTTGTTGCTGTGTGGAGAATAATTTAAAATAAAATTTCGTTTTGAAGAAAACACAAGCCAGGCATGCTGGTACACATCTGCTGTAATCTTAGCGCTCAGGAGACAGAAGCAAACAAAACGCATAAATCCTATGGAGGAGAAGATGCGATTCGTATGACTTTCCGTGTTGTTTTTCTTTCCACCATGTAGCTCCCAGGCATTAAGCCGAGGTGGGCAGGCTTGATGGCAAACACCTTTATTCCATGAGCCACCTCTCGGGTCAGAATTCTATTAAAAGATAAAGTAAAGCGGTGTGCGGTGGTGCATGCTTGCAATCCCAACACTTGGGGGTTGAGAAAAGGTCAGGAGTTCCGGGTCAGCCTCAGGGACGCAGTGAGTTCAAGGACAGCCTGAGCCATGGAGGACTGTCTTAGAAAAAAATAATAAAAAAAAAGTAAATTAAAAACTTTAAAAAATTAAGAATAAACTCTCTAAGGGTTGGACAGAAATTTAGGGACATTCCGGCAGCCTCGGAGTCCAGCACTCCTTAGAGAAGCCAGCAAGAGACAAACGCATTCTCTGAACTAGAATGTTCACAACTGCTGTTGCTACAGCTGCCGTCTCCGCCCCCGCAGGGCTGCCCCAGGGGCCTCTGATCAGTTCTCCACACGGGCATTTGTCTGTGTTTCAGAACTGTGTTCCCAGCATTCCTGAGATACATGGGAAAACTTCCGGAGAGGCGGAAGCCACTGTTCATTTTCCAAGAGCCCCAGAAATCTAACAGCCCAAGTCTGGAGCTGAGAAGGGATCTGAAGCTGGCTTTGTCCCTAGGAACCCTCTGTAGTCACTTCACTGTCCGGGAGTTCACCACTGGATTAGGGGGAAAGCTCCGCTGGTAATGTGCTTGCTTTGCGAGCATGAGGATTTGAGTTATATTACCCCGCCAGAAAAGATGGCTTGGTGGGTAAAGGCGCTGGCAGTCAAGCCTGACGTCCCGGGTTCCATCCCCAGAACACACAGGGTTGAAGGAGAGAGCTGGCAGCCATGGGTTGTCCTTTGACCTCCACATGCACCCCTTATACACACACATGCACACACACACACATGCCTTAATAAATACAGTGTGATTGAAATAAATAAAATCAGGGTCTGGTGGTACACAGCTGCAACCCCAGCATTGGGCAGGAGGATCCCTGGGCTGGCTGAGAAGCCAGTCTAGTCCTAAGTCCCAGTGAAAGACTGTCACACAAAAAAACAAAGTAGACAGAGTGTGAGAAATGTCATACAGCCATATGGCCCCCAACACACACATGTCCATGTGCGTGTACACCTGTTCACACGCAAATATGCATCCGCATCTGGACAAAGGCTTTCCCTCACCACTAGATCCTCATTCTCTCACAAGGTTCTGTGTAGGCAGGTCGGGGCTTGCAGAGTCGCTGTCTGACAGATGGAAGTGACTCCTCCCCTTCCATGATGGACCGGCAGCTGTGTGTGCAAAGAGGAGTTGGTGCTGGGATCATGACCAGGGTCTTGAACATGCTGGACAAGAGCTCTTTGGGAAGCCTGCTTTGCCTGCTTCTGGTCCTACCTGGGCATGCAGCTCCACGGTGGTGTTTTTGACTAGCATACACAGACACAAGGGGCCTGCCTGGATTCCCCGCCCAGCGCCACGAGGAAACAGCAGTGACAAACTGCTAATAGCTTTTGAGCTAGATATGGTGGTGAAGACCTGTCATCCCAGCAATCAGGAGGCTGAGGCAGGAGGATCATGAGTTCTAGAATAGAAAAAGAGAAAGAGGAGAGGGGGTGGGAGGAGAAGGGCTAAAGAAAGGAAGGAAAGAAGGGAGGAAGGAAAGAAGAGAAAAGCAAGCTATCACAGAGAAAGCAGTTTTTGCAAATCTAGTTTGTTGGCTCTTCTGATAAGAAAATCTCGTCCGCAGCATCCTCTTCAGCCCACAGAAAGCGACCCTTCACTTCTGCTGAAGTCAGCAGAGCCGCTGAGCAGAGAAGTAAATAGAGAGCAAGCCGAAGCCAAGGTAAATAGTGACCTCTTGGCATGATAAATCTTCCTGTTAATCTAAAACAGGAATCTCTCCCAACCACCGCCACGGGCCCCAGATTGCCCCATAACAGGACACGGATTCTGCAGGTCTCAGGAAGGCAGAGGGAGGAGGCTAGCTAGCACTCTTTCTCCTGACACACCGGCTCCCAGCTGTTTCAGGTCCCAGAGTAACAGGAGAGTGATAAGGCTCAGGGAACAGCAAAGCTGGACCCAAAGGACTTCTTGGTTTTGCACCGAGTACTCTGTGGAAAACTGCAAGCTGTCTGTGGATATCACAGAAGAGCCCGGCTTGAGTTTTCTTCTTTATCTCTACTCCTCAAAATTCCACCCAGCCTCTCTGAAAGCAATGGCTCCTTTGCTGAGCAGGTCTGCAAGCGGAAACCCATTGCCCTGGTGCTGCCAAGAGGCAACCAGAGGGTCCAAAGACGGCTGGAGAGGGATTGGGGTGGAACTCAGATAGTAGCGGATGTGCCTGGCATGCAGGAAGCCTGGGGTTCCATCCTCCTGCATCACATGCACCAGGCATGGCGGCACACACCTCTAATCCCAACAGTCAAGAGGTGGAGGCAGGAGGATCAGATCAGGGTCATCCTTGGGAGAGATAACAAGTCCCAGGCCTGCCTGGTCTACAAATGAGACTCTGTCCCCAAAGAAACAGAATGAAATTAAATAAATATATGTAAAAGATCCGTCTGAGACACTGTCTCAAAAAGAAAAAAATAAGAGTACAAAGAAACAAGAAGACAGTGAATTAGCCGACCATTGTTTTGGTTACTTTTAATTGTCAAATTGACACAATCTAGCGTCAGTCACCTGGAAAGGGAGTTTCAATGAGGATTTTCTTGAGCAGGTTAAACTTTGAGCATGTCTGTGAGGCACTGTCATGATCAGTGGGAAGACCCAGCCCACTGTGGGTGGCACCATTCCCTGGACAGAGATCCCGGATTGTATCAGCATGGAGGAAGCCAACTGAGCATCAACATGCATGCATGCATTACTTACTCGCTGATCTTGTCTGTGGTTGACAGGTGAATCTTCTCTCAAGCCCCTGCTGCGCCGGCTGTGCTGGACTGAAATCTGAAATTTTGAACCAAATAAGCCCTTTCTTTCTTTTTTTTTAAAAATATTTATTTATTTATTTATTATGTATACAATATTCTGTCTGTGTGTATGTCTGCAGGCCAGAAGAGGGCACCAGACCTCGTTCCAGATGGTTGTGAGCCACCATGTGGTTGCCAGGAACTCAGGACCTTTGGAAGAGCAGGCAATGCTCTTAACCACTGAGCCATCTCTCCAGCCCCAGCCCTTTCTTTCTTAAGTCGCTTTGGTTGGGGTATTTTATCCCAGCAACGGATAAAGTGATTAATACAGCTGTCCTAGGATACCTAGCAAGACTTTGCGTCAATAAAATAAGGAATATGTCACTGTTAGTCCTCTCCTCTCTCTCTCTCTCTTTCTCCCCCCCCCCCCCACTGAAAGGTAGTTTTGGTGATTCTGCATCTTTTTCAACTATAAAATTTAAAGTCATTAAATAATAATCTGGCTGAAAAAGCATCTATGAATAAGTGTCTGCCATCAAGTTCTCTATGGATTTATGGCCTAGACATCATTTCTTTGTGAATTTATGTTGTTGATGTTGTTGTATATTTGTGGTCTATCTTCTAGTTATTTTTCAAAATTCCTTCAGAGTTAAATGTCTTCAGTTAGTAAGGGTCTACACTTACATTACTTCAGACTTTTTATGTGTTTTTGAGACAGGATTTTATACAGCTCGGGCTGGACTCATTTTTACTCTGTAGCCAAGGTTGACTGTGAGCAGTTCTTTCAGACCAAACATAACCTCTTAAGAAAAAAAGTTTATTTTCGTGTGTGTGTGTGTGCTCCTGCATTACCATACCCATGCAAGAAAGTACATATGGGTTGTGCACCTATGGGACTATACTGGGCCAATTAGCAAGTCACCAAAGTAGGATTTTCCCACCGCATTCTTCCTACAGCCACATGGTGTAGTGAGCTGTGATCCTGGCCCTCTGGAGGTCAGAGCTATAGGAACCAGACTTTGGAAGCTAGAAGAGGGAATTCAATCCCCTGGAGCTGGAGTTTCAGTCTGTTGTGAGCTTCCAAACACAGATGTTGGGACCTGAACTCGGGTTCTCTGAGAGAGTGGGCAGTCGTCTTAACCACCTTCCATTCCAGCCCCAGTCACAATCTCTTAATTTTGACAAAAGTATCATGAGTCTGTGAGATTTTAATATCAGTGAACAACTGGGGGCGGGGGGTAGATGAGAACACTCTGTTCCTGTTTCATGACTTTTCTGTAAAGCTAAAAATTATTGAGAAATAGATAAACATGGTATCCAAGGGCTGGGGAGTTTGCTCTGTGGGTAAAGTACTTGTCACATAAACGTGAAGGGTTAAGCCAAGATCCTTAGAACCCATGCAAAGCTGGATGCTAGGGCTCACATCTGGAATCCCAGCATTACTGTGGAGAGATGGGAGAAGATGGGAGAATCCCGAAGATTCACAGGCCAGTGCAATGATGAGCAAGAGAAATGATCTCAAACAAGGTCAAAAGTGAGTACCGGCCCCTCAGGCTGTCCTCTGACTTCCACACATGCACCAGAGCACACCTGTGTCCACAGTCACATGGTCACTTATGTACACGTGCATGCATATACACATGCATACATGCATGTGTGTCTATGTGTATGTGTGTACATATCCAAACACAACCCGTTGCCTTTGCTCAAATCCTAGTTCTGAACAAAGCGACGGAACGAATCTTGATGACAGAGAAATCTGAGAGCAGACTTGATACTGAATAACACTGAGACGTCACTGACCATTTTATTAATGGTGCTGTGCTCGTGTGTTCGTCTGAAGCATCTCTCTGGTAAGAACAAGCATCTAGTCATAAAATAACACGATGTCTGGGATTTGTTTTCAAATATACCAGAGATGGGGGCCCAGTAGGAGTGCACGCCTTGGTCCCAGCACTTGGGAGATAAAAGATATAGGTTTGAGGATCAGAGGTTCAAGGTCAACTGCGTGGCTTGCTCAAGGCCCACCTGTCCCAAACAAAAACAAACAATAACAAGAAGAAATAAACACCAGGAAAACAGAGAAGCTGATGGTAGATAAATAAAATGAGGCTGAAAGTGGCTGGACATTGATGGAGTAGTTGACAGTACACATAGTTTAACTCTGGGCCACTGAGATGGCTCATTGGTGAAGGTGCTTGCCACCAAGCCTGATGACCTGAGTTCAAGGCCCCAGAACTACATGGTGATGGAAAGAACTAACTCCCAAAAGTTGTCCTCTGACCCCACCTCACACACAGGGGGGCAGGGAGACAGACAGACAGGCAGATAGACACGGGGGGGGGGGGGTGGCGGTCAGAGTACTACCTGAATGTTTAGGAATTTGGAAGGCTGGAGAAATGTGGTTAACAGGTTATGCTGTTCTCCCAGAGGACCCAAGTTCAATTCCCTGCACCCACGTCAGGGGGCTCATAACCACCTATAACTCCAAATACAGAAGCTCCAATGTCCTCTTCTGGCTTCTCCACGGGCACCCACATCAGGGGGCTCATAACCACCTATAACTCCAAATACAGAAGCTCCAATGTCCTCTTCTGGCTTCTCCATGGGCACCCAGGTCAGGGGGCTCATAACCACATATAATTCCAATTCCAGCTTCAGAAGATCCAATGCTTTTCTGGCTTCTCCATGGGAGCCCCTCTCACAAGCACGTAGCCACATACAGACACACAAGTGACGTGAAGTCTGGGAACAAGCTTAATGGTGCAAGGAGAGAACTGGGCTCAACAGGAGGGTTGTAGCATGTTACATGCGCACACGCATGCACACACACATGTGCACACACACAAGCGCGCGCACACACACACCATAATAATGATTTTTTTTTTTAAGTAGAAGGAAGTTAGGCATGGTGGTACATATTTTTAATCCCAGAGCTTGGGAAGCAGAAGCAGGTGGAGCTCTGTGACTTCCACGCCAGTCTGGTCCACAGAGTGGAACCCTGTCTCAGTCAACAAAACAAACTGGAAAGGAAAAGAGAAATTTAGAAAGGAAAGGAAAGTTGGGAGCTCGCAAGGGAGCTCAGTGGGTAAAGGTACCTGTCACCACGCCTGATCCCTGGGTCCTGACTGTTAATTCCTGGAGCCCAGATGGTAGAGGAGAGAACCCACTCGGCAAGCTCTCCTCCGATCCCCATATGTTTTCCATGGCGTGTACACATACACACAAACACACACACACACAAACACACACAATTACATATACAATGAATAAATGTAAAACTTTTTTTTACATAAACAGCACCTGAGGAACAACCCCTGAGATTGTTCTACATACGTGTGTGTACCACACCCACACAAACATATACCATTATGATAATACCTACTGCACAGGATGTTGACAATTTTAAATGAGAGCCAGGAAAATGGCTCCATGGGCAGGGCGGTGGTGGCGTATACCTTTAATCCCAGCGCTCCAGGGGCCGAGGCAGGTGGACCTTTGAGTTTGTGGTCAGCCTGATCTACAGAGCAAGGATACCAAGGGCTACACAGAGAAACGCTGCCAAAAGAAAGAAAGGATGGATAGAAGGAAAGAAGAAAGGAAGGAAGGAAGGAAGGAAGGAAGGAAGGAAGGAAAAGGGGGAGGGAGGGAGGAAAAAAGAAAAGGAAAGGAAAAAAAAAGCAGGGAAGTGGTGGTGCACACCTTTAGTCCCAGCACTTGAGAGGCAGAGGCAGGTGGATCACTGAGTTCGAGGCCAACCTGGTCTACAAAGTGAGTTCCAGGATAGTCAAGTCTACACAGAGAAACCCTGTCTCGGAAAAAGAAAATAGCTCAGTGGGTTAAGGTGCCTGACGACCCTGAGGTCACTGCGACCCACAGTAGTGGAAGGAGAGAACCAACTTCGTTGTACACATGTGCACACACACAAACACAAATCAATATTTTTTTTTCAAGACAGGTTCTCTGTGTATACTTGGCTGTCCTGGATCTTGCTCTGTAATTCAGGCTGGCCTCGAACTCAGTGCTGACTGCTTCTGCCTCCCGAGTGGTAGGATTAAAGGCATGCGCCATCACGCCCAGCTATTTTGAAATTTTTTAATAAGCTGATATGTGCAAAGTGAAGGCAAGGATGCAAACCCTTCCAAAGTTCTCACGGCCATTGCACAGATACTTTGTTCGTTGCTCTGAACAAAGGCTTAGCTGCCCCGGCCTGCACATGCTGATGGCCAGGGAGTGCTTACGTCCCTGCCTCTCCTTGGAACCATAACGCATCCCATATGAACATTAGGAGTCACCCGCAGCCATCTGGCCAGAACTGCGCCTTTTCGTCTATCCCATGCTCCTCATGTTCAAATTAACATCTCTTGTTTTCACGGTCATTGTCAGAAGCAATTTGACGAATCCTTTTCACGGCCTCGAAAGACTCCGCTGAGGAATCCCTCTTGCAAAGAGCAATCCGCCAAAAAATCAACAGACAGCAGATAGAGTGGGACGTGGATTTCCAGGGGTTCATTTCATGGCGAGGGGGGGGGGAAGGGGGTGTCTGTCTGTCTGTGCATCCTTCACGCTGGGTGGACACTCCTGATATCCATGTAAAAGAGAACATGCCTTGAATTACGATCTGTCTGGCATCCTGGAACTCTGCATCCTGTCTATCCTTACAGCTGGACCATGGGCAGAATGGGGGATGTTCAAAGAAATTCTCTCCTAACATATGAAACCTCCCCGGAGCACACCAGCTCTTTACAGCATATTTAGCTAATTGGTTTATGTTTGATTGTTCTGCACAGCACAATCAAGCCACTTCCTGGCTCTCCCAAGCTTCTAATTCGCAACAATGCAACATGCTTTTCTTTGGGACCTTTCTATTCTTCTACAGAAAGACTGGCCCAGGAATACAAACACATGCTGTTGGATTTGGACCAAAGTTTCGCATTTATAAAAATCTAATGTGGAGTGGCTGGAGAGAGAGGTCAGTGGTTAAGAGCGTATACTGCTTTGCAGAAGATGGGCATGGGGTCAGTTCTCAGCCGCAAGTCAGCCGGCTCACAACCTCCTGTAACTCCAGATGGGCATGTCTGACGTCCCCTTCTGGCCTCCTTGTGACCTGCACTCACATGCACATACACACAGGCATACAAATAATTAAAAATAATTTTTTTTTTAGAAATCTAAAGTGTAGAGGAGCCTGGTTAAGAGAGCTTTCTGTGCAGTCACAAAACATTCAGATTCCAACACTCATGTAATGAATCGGTGTCCTGTCCAAGCCTGGAACCCCAGTTTTGAGGTGGGTGGAGACAGCTGAGGAGGCTTGGTGGCTTTCAGCTTAGGAGAAAAATCAAAAGCGCCAGTTTCAGTGAGGAACCCTACCTCAAAGGAACAGATACAGAATTATAAAAGAGTACGATATCCCACATCCTCTTATGGCCTCTGAGTACAGACAGATGTGCTCAACCCCACACATGTGTATAACCAAAAATACATAAGTGAATCAATAAACCCTTAAAAAAGAAAAAATGAGTGGAGCTAAGAGTTCAAGACATGGTGGGCTTGGGAGATGGCTCAGCAGTTGAGAACACTTGCTGTTTTGCCAAAGGACCAAAGTTCAGTTCCCAGCACATGAGTAGGGTACGCAAAGCCACCTGTAACTCCAGCCCCAGGGGACCTGACGCCCTCTTATGGCTTCATGTGACAGAGGCATTTATACTCATGTAAGCATACACAGAGACACATAAACAAAAATAAAATACAAAGCAAAAGAGGAAAGAAATCAAACACTGGTCCTGCAGTGTTGATGTAATCCAGTAACTGCTGCCCTCCAAGGGAGATTGCGAGGTCAAAGCCAGCCTGAGCTTTCTAACACAATCCTGTCTCAATAGCCAAAACAGTCCTGGGGCGACGGATCAATCTGCAAAATGCCTGCTGAACAAGCATGAGGACCTCAGCTTGATTCCTAGAATCCACAGTGAGGGGCTGGGGTGTGGCTCAGTGGTAGAGCCCCTGCCTAGAATCCCCCAGTGAGGGGCTGGGGTGTGGCTCAGTGGTAGAACACCTGCCTAGAATCCCCCAGTGAGGGGCTGGGGTGTGACTCGGTGGTAGAGCCCCTGCCTAGAATTCACCAGTGAGGGGCTGGGGTGTGACTCAGTGGTAGAGCCTCTGCCTAGAATCCCCCAGTGAGGGGCTGGGGTGTGACTCAGTGGTAGAGCCCCTGCCTAGAATTCACCAGTGAGGAGCTGGGGTTGGAGCTCACTGATAGAGCATCTACCTAGAATCTTCCATTGTCTTACTCCAAGTCAGTTATCTTTCCAACATGTACTGCTCCTCCCAATGCCCTCATTCAGAATAGTGCCAGGTTCTAGGGACTAATGTCCCAGAGAAACTTTTCCATCAGTCTGTTGTAATTTTTTTTAAGTTTACATTCAATATTTCTTTTCATTGCAGGTTTATTTCAGGATACTGCAACTTATCGAAGAGCCCATAAAAGGATCTCCTGGCCTGAATTTCTACTTCAAAATTAATGGACTTCCTATACTTCTGAAAGGCTCAAACTGGACCCCAGCTGACTCATCCTAGAGAGAGTCACTCCCTAACTGTGAGTGTTGGCTTCTTTGCCTGTCCTTCCCCTACCTCTCTGTACCACTGCTAAGCTCAGAGTTCAAAGTTACTCACATCTGTTTCTTTCACTCTGTTGGGAAATATTTTTATATGACAGTTTCATAATGAAAATTGATGAAAGGTTTCTTTTTTTTTACTTCATTAAGTGTTTTTTAATTTATTAGATTTTTAAGAGTCTTAATCGAAAGCATATATTTCTGGACCTGGTTCCTGATCAGAACCTCTTCTGCCTTTTGGCCTTGCTAGAGATGGAACTTCGGGCCTTTTACAGAGATTCTAGGCCAGTATTCTACTGATAAACCACGATCACTAACACTGGGTCATGTCTCCAGGCCCTCTCTGGGGGATTCTAGGCAGGTGCTCTGTCACTGAACCATGCCTGTGGTGGTCTGAATAAAAATGGCCAGCATAAGTCCACAGGGAGTTGAAGTATTAGGAGGTGTGGCCTTGTGGAGTAGGTGTGGTTTGCTGAAGGAAATGCATTGCTAGGGGTGGGCTTTGAGGTCTCAGAAGCCAGACCTGGTGGGTCACTTTCTCTCCCTGCTTCATGCCTACCCAGAGACAAAACCCTCAGTTCTTTCTCCATCATCATATCTGCCTACATGTCATCATGATTCCTGCCATGACGATAATGGACTAAACCTCTGGACCTGTAAGCCAGCCCCAGTGAAATGTCTTCCTTTATAAGAGTTGCCGAGGTCATGGTGTCTCTTCCCAGCGATAGAAACCCAGACTAAGACAATGCCCCCATTACCCCCACTTTCTCTTTATTTGTAAAGGACAGAAGATGTTTATAGAGAACGGAACAGACCAAGGTTCCAAACAGCTCCACAGCCATTCTTATCACTGAGGGCTGACGTGGATAGACTGAAAACCTCTGTGTCGCACAAAGAAATTCTTGAAGGTCGTTTTTATTCCCGTGAGTCACAGGAAATCCACAAGTTTTTTTTTTCTTAGGTTGTAAAAATAGCATGTGTTGTCACTGGGGCCGTGGAGTGTCAGCTCAAACGATAGACTTTTATGACTGCTGGTTATATGAAATCTTTTCAACAATTCATATAAAGGATTTAAAATATGTCAAACTTATTTCTTTCCTTTTTTTTTTTTGTCAAGTGAGAGATTTTATTGCCTTGATCACTGAACAGGGGGAAATGAGTTTTACTCCCTGCAGCCCTTGTCCCTGCCAACATCACACTGCCCAAGTCTTAAACTGCAGCAAATCAACCGCATCTGAATAAATGAAAGCCTTAAAGTATTTTAATAATTTATGATGATCATAATAATCCCAGGTTTAAATAGTGCATATAGCCAAGCAAAACAAAACACTTCACGTTTTTAATTCTCTCACCTGGAAACTGAAAACCAAACCGCTTTGGCAAGACTAAAGTGACAGCCACTGGCTTAGACTCTTAGATATATAAAGGACAAGAGGATATGTGGGCTGGGCTGAGGGCTCAGCAGCTCCGAGTGCTTACTGCTCTTACAGAGGATGGAAGTTCAGTCCCCAGCACCCACATCAGGCAGCGCCCAACTGCCTGTAATCCCAAAAGCTCTGACACCCTCCCTGGTCTCCACAGGCACCTTCGCTCACATGCACGAACACACATGTACACATATAGACATACTCAAAAACAAAGCCGGTGGTGGCAGAGGCACACACCTTTAATCCCAGTGCTTGGGAGGCAGAGGCAGGCGGATCTCTGAGAGTTCGAGACCAATCGGGTCTACAAAGTGAGTTCCAGGACAGCCAGGGCTATACAAAGAAACCCTGTCTCAAAAAGAAAAAGAAAAAAAAAACACACCAACAAAAAAAAATCTTTAGAATCAATGGGGTGTGTGTGTGTGTGTAAGTGTGTTGAAAGAGACAAAAAAAAAAAAGAATTTGTCTGTATTGAGTACCTGTAGATCAGATTGGCCCATGGCCTTGTATGAAGCTCTTTCTTAAATGCTGGTAGATACAGGAGGGCCCAGATCACTGTAGATGGTGCTACCCTTGGGCAGGTGGGCCTGGGCCATGTAAGAACAGCTGAGCAACCCAAGGGAGAAAGTCAGAAGTTCGTCCATGCCCTCTGTCTCTGTTCCTGGCTTCAAGTTCCTGCCATGGCTTCAGACCCGTTGCACTGCCACGCTCCAAGAACCTTGAATCAGGGGCAGAGTTGGTGACGAAGCTGACCGGAAATAGTCACAGACATTTTGGAGGACCCAAGATACAGTGGAGAGGCACAGGAAGGAGTAGGGAGGGTCTTAGAAAGATTCAAGGGCTTTTTCAGTCTTGAAAATGTGGAGAGAGTGTCGGTTGGTCATTCTTTCCTGCTTTCTTTTTATTTATTTATTTCATGTGTGAGTGCTCAGCATGCATACCTGCAGGCCCCAGGAGAGGGCATCAGGTCCCATTAGAGATGGTTGTGAGCTGCCATGTGGCTGCTGGGCATTGAGGTCAGGTCCTCTGGAAGAGGAGCCAGTGCTCTTCACCACTGAACTATCTCTCCAGACCCCTGCTTTTTTTTTAAATTTCCTTTTTAAAAATTTGTTTATTATGTATACAATATTCTGTGAAGAGGGCACCAGAGATCATTACAGATGGTTGTGAGCCACCATGTGGTTGCCGGGAATTGAACTCAGGACCTTTGGAAGAGCAGGCAATGCTCTTAACCACTGAGCCATTTCCCCAGCCCCCTGGACCCCTGCTTTTTTGATCTATCAGGTTTTTACCCCAATATCTGACTCCCGAGTTTTTATCAATAGAACAGTTTAGATAAACCCTTTTCCTATCCCACCTTAGTTTGGACCCAGGTTTTATCTCAGCGATAGAAAGCAGACTAAGGCAATGTTCACACACACACACACACACACACACACACACACACGCATGCATGCATGTGGGTGCAGGTACCTAAGCAGGACAGAAAGGAGGGTTGAAACCTCTGAAACTGGAATTATAAGCAGTTGGGAGACACCCTAAGCAGGCATTCGGAACCAAACTCTGGTCGTCTTGCAAGAGCAGCAAAGCACTCTTAGCTGCTGAGCCGTCTCTCCAGCTCCTCTGCCTTATTTGTTGAGGCAGCGTCTCTCGGTGAACCTGGAGCTCACTGCTTCAGCAAGATTGGATGGCCATTAGCTCCGGGGATTGGCTCCTTCTGCCTCCCAAGCAGTAGGATTACAGGGGTGCTTGCTGTCACCCCTGACATTTTACGTGAGTGCTAAGGATTCAAACTCAGGTTCTCCTGCATGTGTGACGAAATTTTCACTCTGAGCCATCCCCACAGCCTCTTGTTTGTTTGGTGGGAGGGAGGTGTTTGAGTTGAGTGTCCAGCCGGAACCAGAAATTCCCATTTCTCTCTCTCTCTCTCTCTCTCTGCAAATCCTATCCTCTCAGAGAATCTCCAAAGAAGAGGCACCAAGATGTCCAGTTCTGCATTCTTGGCAGTGGTGGCAGCTCCTCCCCTGAAGCTGCCAGCAATGCAAGACCCCACCTAAATCTGTCAGTGTTTGACCATACTTGGGCTCAAACCCAGCTTGTGCCATCAACCCCTCGCCTACATAAGCTTCCTGCTTTAGTTCAGGTGTGTGACTTCTCCAGCCTGATCTCTGGGGCTGGAGGACTCACCCGGGAGTTGCTTTACTCAAATAAACCTGTTCTTTTGCTTTTCTCAATTTGGCTTGATCTGGCTTACTGCATCAGCAAAGAAACCTATTATCAAGTTACAGAAAACCTATTAATGAGGCTTGTGCAGCCTAGGTTGACCTTGAACTCCCGATCCTCCTGCCTCTACCCCTTAGTGCCAGGATTACCCAGGCTTGCACATCGTGCTTGGCTTTTTCTAGAATGTTAAAGGATGGAAGACAGCAACTTCTTCCCAGTGTGATAAACAAACCCCCATGCTGGGCTGTGGACCAAGCCTGATGCAGAAAAGAGGTAAGCCATTTCCACACACAAAAGAAACAGGGCACCTTTGCACATAAAGGGGGGGATGGGAAGATTGGGGTGTGGCTCAGTGAGTAAGTGCGTATCACACAAACGTGAGAACTTGAGTTTGTTCCTAGAAGCCATGCAAAAGCATAGGGCAAGCATCCATTGTCTCAGGCCTGGGGAGGCGGCACAGGAGACACCTGG
This sequence comes from Microtus oregoni, assembly GCF_018167655.1. Taxonomy (NCBI): domain Eukaryota; kingdom Metazoa; phylum Chordata; class Mammalia; order Rodentia; family Cricetidae; genus Microtus; species Microtus oregoni. The sequence continues at coordinate 7,063,890 of NW_024543062.1, read as the reverse complement.
AGCTTGATGATCAGCTGACCTGGTGAAATTCATGTTCAGTGAGAGATTCTGTCTCAAAACTTAAAGGGAAGGGACTGGAGGGTTGACTCAAGGGTAAGAGCATTGGCTCTTAACTGGGATTTGATTCCCAGCACCTGCATGGCAGCTCCCGCCAGTCAACAGTCAACTCCAGTTCCAAGGAGATCGGATGCCTTTCCGGCCTCCTCGGGTAACGCATGCAAACAGTGCACAGACATGCATGCAGGCAAGACATCCATCCATACACATAAAATAAACATCAAAAGATCTTTTTTAAAAATGGTGGAGAGTGCCAGGCGGTGGTGGCACATACCTTCAATCCCAACCTGTAGAGACAGAGGCAGGTGGATTTCTGTGAGTTCGAGACCAACATGGTCTACAGAGCGAGCTCCAGGACAGCTAAGGCTACACAAAGAATCCCTATCTCAGATCTTCTGAGTAAATTGGGAGCATGGGGACCTTGAGAGAGGATTGAAGGGGAGGGGAGAGGCAGGGAGGGGAGCAGAGAAAAATGTGGGGCTCAATAAAAATTAATAAAATTAAAAAAAGAAACCCTGTCTCAAAACCAAACAAAAGGTGGAAAGTTACAGGAAACACCAGATATGTACCCCCTAGCTCTGTAGACTGTATATATACATGCATGTGCACAAACACACATGTATATGTACCTTCATGGGCACACACAAGCATGTGCATACACATTCATGTACACACAGAGAAGGGAGAGAGGAAAGGTGGCTGGGCTCTTAGCCTGTTGTTCTGTCTTACTGCTACCAACTTAGCCACAGACCCCTTATACTGTGTGTTAGTTGCATGTATGTCATGTTATAGTGCCCAGACTACACAACTTACGGGGGGGGGGAGAATTTTGTCTCAAAGAGTTCAGTCTATCATGGTGGCAATTCAGTCCACACACAGTGGCCAGGAAGCAGAAAGCAAGACAGGAGTGTAACCTGGTATAATATACCCTGCAGGGCCCGCCCCTGCGACCTCTCTGCTTCAGCTAGGCTCTGTCCCCTAATGTTTGCAGAACCTCATAAAACAGCACCACCAGCTGCAGAGCAAACATTCCAAACCTGAGCAACCGGGAGGTTCCTTAAATTAAACCGCACACCTTGACTTTGGGGATTATCTTAGGCCAATAAAAACAAGCCTCTAGGGACTGAGGAGATTGCCATGCAAGCGCGAGGATCTGAGTTCTAATCCCTGGCATCCACATAAAAACCTAGTGGCAGCACTGGAAGGGGAAGAGGCGATGGGATCCCAGGGAGCTGCCAAGCTAGGAAGGTGGAGAGTGATAAAGATACACAAAGCAAACCTCTGTGCTCCACTGGAAGACAGAGAGACAAGCACGTATGTGCTCCATGCTTGCACACACACACACATACACACACACACAGTGCATGAGCAATTCTACGGGAATCTACTTGGCAAGGGGAAATGCACTCTATAGTTTGTCTCTCATCCGAAAAGGAAGCTCAAGATGGGAAAGGAGCTGAGGAGTTCCATCTCTGAACCCAGCCTTGCCCAATGGCCTGGCACCAATTTCTCCTAAAACCCAGGCCAGTGACTTAAGTGTTTCACGCCAAAAGTTGGAGTCGGGAGCATAAAGTTCCCTTCAATTTTTCCACGTTGTATAAAGGAATAAATAACTTTTCTGAGGGTCCCTGGTCTTTTGAAACTTTTAATTTTTTTAATGCATGCAAAAGAATGTGTGTAATATATGGCTGCAATGAAGCAAAAGCAATAAAATGAGCCACCTGGGACTAATATAACGGTGCCAAAAAGTATGAAGGAGGGGGTTGGAGAGATGGCTCAGTGGTTAAAAGCACTTGCTGCTCTTGTAGAGAGCCTGAGTTAGGTTCCCAGCACCCAGTTTGGGCAGCTCACCTCAGCGCGCTGGAGAAGCTCTGGATGGCCAAGAACAATCTCAGCATCGAGATAAACAATGGCGGGCTGGCAAGTGGCTCAGCAGATACAGGCCCGTGCCATCTGACCTGAAGACCAGAACTTCATCCAAAACGTGTGTGGTGGGAGGAGAGAACTTACTCCCATGGGTGGGCCTCTGAGCTTCACGTGTGTCATGGTAGATGCGAGAGATAACACGCGCACACACGCGAAGAAAGAAATATAACTTTTTAAATTAAAAAAAGAGTTGGAGGGGGCCTGGAGAGATGGCTCAGTGGTTAAGAGCATTGCCTGCTCTTCCAAAGGTCCTGAGTTCAATTCCCAGCAACCACATGGTGGCTCACAACCATCTGGAATGAGGTCTGGTGCCCCTCTTCTGGCCTGCAGGCATACACACAGACAGAATATTGTATACATAATAAATAAATAAATATTTTTTAAAAACCGTTGGAGGTCGAGAGTGGTGGCTCATGCCTTTAATGCTGGCTGGCACTTGAGAGGCAGAGGCAAAGCAAGTGATCTCTGTGAGCTCGACCAGCCTGGTCTACAGAGAGAGTTGGACTGGGAGTGTGGTTCAGTAGCAGAGTGCTCGCCGAGACTTCATGAACACCTGAGTTCACTCTCCAGCACCCACGGAAAAGAACAACCACCTTTTAAAATCGGCACGAGCTGGACTGAGGTGCAATGCAGGCTAACACCTATGAATGAGACCCCGGGTTTCAACCCTCAGTACGAGGTATGAAAGAAAAAAAAATCACAGTTCTGGCTTCCAGTCCAGCTTAGCAGCTCCCGACTCCCTGGAACGTTCACGTTCACGGTGACCGGGAGAAATAAAGCAGATTAGAGCCTGATCATTCCGGAACCCCTTCCAGTGCCCAGAATGCAGTCAGCAAACCCAGTTTTGCTTTTCTCTTTTGGTCCTCCTCGGCTTCCATAGCAGACCCACTGTTTCAGACCCCGGAACTGGCCGAGTTTCCTGGGTTTCTACGCAGCTGTCCCCCGGTCGCCGTGGAAACCGATCAGCCAATCGGAGCGTGTAGCCCTTCTGGCTGACGCGGCGGGATCCAGCGTGCTTTGGCGGTGGGCTTCCGCGGGTTCTCGATAACGGACAGCGATGCTGAAGGCCAAGATTCTCTTCGTGGGGCCCTGCGAGGTGAGACCGGCCGGGTTCGGGAGACTCCTAGAACTAGGATTCTTTCCAGGAGGTGCAACTGGGACAAGCGTCCACACTGGGGGCTGCAGCTGGCCTTACGTGACCTGCGGAGCTGCCAGGCCTTGATCCGGTTCACCCCACCGTAGTAGTGGAGGAAAATCCTGAGGTACCCAGGTCTGAAGGCCAACGGGAGTGAGGGGCATCTCATGACTCCCGCTTCGAACCTTCGAAGCAAAAGGAATCTGTCAAGGGGATGAGAAAACTAGATTTTTCAATATAGGGTCCTGGAGCAAGTGGCTATTAATTATGAGAGAATTACTACATAGGCGATGCACACTATACACCAAATTAAAGCTCGGGTGGGCCAAAACTAAACATGCAAATGAGTTCACTGTAGAAGAAGCTAGGTGTATTGGCATATACCTGTAATACCAAGACTCAGGAGGCAAAGGGAGGAGGATCATCACAAGTTCAAGAACAGCCTGGGCTTACGTGTTGAGTTCTGGGACATTCTGGGCTGCAATGTGAGATGCTGTCTCAAAGTAACAAAATGTGTGTGTGTGTGTGTGAGAGAGAGAGAGAGAGAGAGAGAGAGAGAGAGAGAATAGAAGATGAATATGTTTATTCATATAATAGCCGGTTTATTAAAGCTCAAATCTCTGGGTACCAGCTCAGAAAGTTTTCTTATGTTAAGTTTTGTTATTTGATGACAATGTAGTTCAGGCTGGCCTTGAACTCAAGACCCCCCCCCCTGCTTCAGCTTCCCAAGTACTGGGACTAGAGGCCTGTGTCACTATGCCTCAAACAGCCTAGTTATTGTTCCTGAGTAGTTCTGGGAAGAATGTAGGAATTCACATTTTGTACATTGGTCTGTGGAACCTCTGAGAACCATTGTGAATTAATCGGTGAATATATGGCAAAGATGAGGTCTTCATCTTAAATTAGGAGGCTGGAATGTGACTGGATGATAGAATGTTTGCCTGGCATACGGGAATCCCTGGGTTCAATCCTCGGCACCACATAAAACTTTCATGGTGCCACACGCCTCGATTCCAGTATTTGGAAGGTGGGAGCAGCACCATCGGGAGCTCAAGATCACACTCCTGGCTACAATAACAAGTCTGAGGCCAGCCTGGGATACATAAAACTTGTCAAAGAAAAAAATTCTAGTCCCGAGTTAGGGAAGAGTTCAGCACACACAAAATCTAGGAAGGACTGAGCCGTGCATTGTGATGCAGACCTCAGCACGCAGGAGACTAAGACAGGAGATTGCCACAACTCTGACGCAGTCTGGGCTACATAGGGTTGTTGAGGCTAGCTTGGGGCAGAGAGGAGGAGAAGGCGGCTCAGCAGAAATGACAGCCAGGACTGGAAAGAAGTTTGGGGTTAAGATCACATAGAACTCTTCTCTTGCACGGATCTTCGTTTGGTCCCCAGCACTGTAGCTGTTTGCTTGTTTGTTTACTCTTTGGGGGCCACCACCAGCTCCCTAATAAACAAATGGAGACTCGTTCTTACTTATGACTGCCCGGCCTTAGCTTGCCTTGTTTTTCTAACTTACATTATCCTGTTTCTCTTCTTCTACCTTTTGCCGCTGGGCTTTTTACCTTTCTTTTTTTTTTTTATTTTATTTATTATGTATACAATCTTCTGTCTGTGTGTATGCTTGAAGGCCAGAAGAGGGCACCAGATCTCATTACAGATGGTTGTGAGCCACCATGTGGTTGCCGGGAATTGAACTCAGGACCTTTGGAAGAGCAGGCGATGCTCTTAACTGCTGAGCCATCTCTCCAGCCCCCTTTTTACCTTTCTTTATGCTGTATGCCTTTCTTTCCCACTCTGGGACCGGCTTTGTGGCTGGCCCCTGGAGTCCTCCTCACCACCTTTTCTCACTCCTCTCCCTTTTTGCATCCATTTCTAGCCTAGATTTCTCCTATTTATTTTCTCTGCCCACCATTCCCCCGTCCCTCTCCTGCCTAGCTATTGGCCATTCGGCTCTTTATTAGACCAATCGGGTGTTTTAGGCAGCTAAAGTAACACAGCTTCACAGAATTAAACAGATGCAACATAAAAGAATGCAACACGCCTTTGTATCGTTAAGCAAATGTTCCACAACTCAAATAAATGTAACGCATCTTAAGCTAATATTCCACAACAAGCTCCCATGCCAGCTGGCTCACAACTGCCCATAACTTCCAGTTCCAGGAGATGTGACAGCTCAGGCACTCAACACGCGCAGACACATGCACAGACTGGGCATAATGGTACATGTCTAATTCCAGCACTGAGAAGGCAGAGACAGGTGAGTCTGATCTGGGGGCCAGCCTGATTGACATAGTGTTCTAGGCCAGCCAGGGCTACATAGTAAAACCGTGTGTGTGTGTGTGTGTGTGTGTGTGTGTGTGTTAAATTTAAAAGAGAGCACAGTTGTAGTTTGGAAAAAGGTTGCAAGATTTGTTACAAATCTAGGTTTGGCGATAGACAGTGGTAATTTCATCATTTTGAAGGCCAAAGCAGGAAGATTGACCGTTGGTACCCAGCTTGGGCTACATGACAAGTCCTTACCTCAAAGCAAGTGGTTTAGAGAACAGAGTTTAAGGGCAGAGAGGCTTTTTTGGGTTTTTTGCTTGTCTCTGTTTTTCTTATAATGGCTTTTGGGTTTGCTTGTTTGTTTGTTGAAACAAGATCTCAAGAATGAACCTGACCTACTAATCCTCCTGCCTCTTCTCACCACCTCTCCAACCCTTCTCTCCCCCTTTCTTCCCTTTTGTCTTCCTTTTCATTCCTTTCTCCTGTCCTGTGGAATTTTGCAAGGGCTCGCTCAGATTTAAGCCACTGGCTTCTGAGGAATAATTTTATTTGTTTTATATTGAGGCCTCTGCAGTATTTGTTCAGTGGGCGGTGCAAATACGCAAAGAAGATCTGAAAAGCAGACCATGGCTCTGAGGAGGGAACGGGTGGGTGGGTGAGAGGGTGAGTGGGTGTCTGAATAGATGGGTAGAAGGATGGATGGAAGGGTTATTGGGTGGATGGATGGATGGATGGATGGGTGGGTGGGTGGATGGATGGATGGGTGGTGTGAGTGAGTAGCTGAGTACATGGATGGACAAGAGGGTGAGTGGATAGTTGGGGAGATAGGTGGATAGTTGGGGAGAGTGGGTGGTTGAGTCAATCTGTGAGTGGATGGAGGAAGTTAGTGGGTGGTTGAATGGATGGACAGAAGGGTGGGTGGAAACCTGCTTTGAGTAGAGGGCTCAGAAAGGCTGTCTTACAGTCCTGTTGACTTTTTATAGGAATGTTGATTACTTATGTAACACATGAGAAGAAGTAGACTGCTGACCTTGTGACCTCATAGACTGATTGGCTAAAGCTGTGGAGAGAGGCAGGGGAGGGGTGGCGGGACACCCACTTACCTGGGTTTGTGTGGTGGTTGTTTGTTTCTGGTTTTCTGTTCTCAGGTAAGTTAACCTACTCTAAAGTAGGTTTTCTTTAACATACCTTAACAGCCAGACTGTCGGAAAGGCTTGCTTGGTCCCAGTCCAAGCTCTGTCCACTGCGCTAGGGCAGGGCAGCATTCTTTCCAACAGCGAGCTCTGTGTCCTAGAGATCTCAAGGAGTCTTGGCCAGTACTTCACCACACCTATTCCCAGGCTGGCCTCAGGGTCCCCCTATGTAGCCCAGGCTAGCCTGGTACTGGCACTCTCGCTGCCTCAGCCACCTGAGTGCTGGGGTTACGGGGGTGTGCCACTGTACATGGCGGGCGAGGGCTCCTGTGTGGCTTATTTCCGTTTGCTCTTACTTTCACAGAGTGGCAAAACAGTGTTGGCCAACTTTCTGACCGAATCTTCAGACATCACTGAATACAACCCAACCCAAGGTGTGAGGTGAGCCTGTCCAGTCTCTGTATCTAGAGCAGTTGTGGAGCACGTGCATCCCCTACCTCAGGAGCTGTGCGTGTTCCAACACAGCTTCCTAAGGAAGGCCCTGCTGCCCTCTTTGTATTTTCAGGATTCTAGAGTTTGAGAACCCACATGTCACCAGCAACAACAAAGGCACAGGCTGTGAATTTGAGCTCTGGGACTGCGGTGGCGACTCAAAGTAGGTTTTCTTTATCATAGCTCTGCTTCGACAGCTGACTGACAAAAAGTAGGGTTGGGGTTGGGTGCTCAGTGGTAGAGCCCCTGCCTAGAATCCCCCAGTGAGGGGCTGGGGTGTGGCTCAGTGGTAGAGCCCCTGCCTAGAATCCCCCAGTGAGGGGCTGGGGTATAGCTCAGTGGTAGAGCCCCTGCCTAGAATCCCCCAGTGAGGGGCTGGGGTGTGGCTCAGTGGTAGAGCAGTTGCACACCTGTAAAGCCCAGAGTGCAGCAATAATAATAATAATAATAACAACAACAACAACCACCACATTGAGAAGCGAGGATGTCCTACCATTGTCTCTTGACTTCCTTCTCTCTTGTCAGGTTTGAGTCCTGCTGGCCAGCCCTGATGAAGGATGCCCATGGAGTGGTGATTGTCTTCAATGCTGATATCCCAAGCCACCTAAAGGAAATCGAAATGTGGTATTCTTGCTTTGTCCAGCAGCAGTTCCTCCAAGACAGTCACTGCATGCTCGTGGCCCACCACAAACCAGGTTCTGGAGGTGACAAGGGCAGCCTGGCTTTGTGTAAGCACCCTAGACTTCTTTCCTTGCTTTTGTCTCCACTGTTTCAAGCATTCCTGGGGGAGGGGGGTGTGCGTGCGTGCACACTCCCATGCACAAATGCACAAAGGCATAGTTCTATGTTTATTTGGAAATCATAGATCAACCTTAAGTCTCATTCTCAGGAAAGCCATTCACCTTAGGTCTTTATTTTTTTAATTTTATTTTTTTGTCCTTAGTTATGTTTTGTGTCTGCCTATGTATGCATATGTACCTCATACATACCAGGTCTTCATAGAGGCATGCATTAGCCATAAGGTGCTTGCCTCAAATCCCCAGTGAGGGGCTGGGATGTGACTCAGTGGTAGAGCACCTGCCTAGAATCCCCCAGTGAGGGGCTGGGGTGTGACTCAGTGGTAGAGCCCCTGCCTAGAATCCCCAGTTAGGGCTGGGGTGTGGCTCAGTGGTAGAGCCCCTGCCTAGAATCCCCAGTTAGGGCTGGGGTGTGGCTCAGTGGTAGAGCACCTGCCTAGAATCCCCCAGTGAGGGGCTGGGGTGTGGCTCAGTGGTAGAGACCCTACCTAGAATCCCCCAGTGAGGGGCTATGTGGCTCAGTGGTAGAGCACCTGCCTAGAATCCCCCAGTGAGGGGCTGGGGTGTGGCTCAGTGGTAGAGCACCTGCCTAGAATCCCCCAGTGATGTATTAGGCAACAGCTCTGTTACAGAGCACCTGTCTGATATGTACAAGGCTCCTGGTTCCTTCTGAAGCACCATAGAAAAGACAAAAATAAGAACTGCCAGTACCTACTTGGGTATCTTTCCTATTGCCAAGGGGCAGTTTCAACTTTTTGTTAGGTTTGGTTTGCTTTTTGAGACAGGGTTTCTCTGGTAGCCCTGGCTGTCCTGGAACTCACTTTGTAGACCAGGCTGGCTGCCAACTCACAGAGATCCATCTGCCTTTGCCTCCCGAGTGCTGGGTTTAAAGCCGTGCACTGCCACCAATGCCATTCCCTGTGTGTCAAGCAGGTTAAAGCTTGTAAAAGTTCAGCATGTCACAGGTGTGCTAGCACATGCGTGAAATCTCAGCACTGGCAAGATTGAGCAGGAGGACCAAGTCCTAAGCATGCCTAGGTACACTGCAAGACCTAGCAGGGAGGGAGGGTGGAAGAAAGTGGTACTCCAGTAGCCTGGGTTGTTACGTACTAGAAAGAGCTTGTTCGACCTTGAAGCCTAATTAATTAGCCTTGTTTCTCCTGTGGAGCTCCCCCCCTGAACAAGCTGAAGCTGGTGCACTCAAACCTGGAGGAAGACCCCGAGGAGGTCCGAGTGGAATTCATCAAGTATTTAAAAAGCATCATCAACTCCATGTCAGAGAGCAGAGACCGCGAGGAGATGCTCATCATCACCTAGTGCCCTGTGCCACCACCTCCCAGACGATGCTGACTTCCCCAGGCAGAGCTGACACCCCACCCAGCTGCTGACATGCCCTTCTCCCTGTGGCTATAGACGCATTCCTTATCTGCTAGAAGGTGCCAGTAAGAGTCAGGCATGGTGGCACAGGCCTGTGATCCCAGCTCGTGGGAGGCTGAGGTAAGAGGGCTGAGAATTCAAGGCCAGCCTGGGCTATAGATGAAGCCCTTATTGCAACCCCTCTCCAGAAACAAGAAGCTACCCTGCCTCTCTGTCTCGGCTGTCACACCATAAACACATCCTTCCAGCAACCTTCTTGGTGCTGTTTTCAGGTTGAGCTGTTTGTTGGTGGTTAAGGGAATGAAATGGCTGGGAGCGGAGAGATGATGTGATCTCTGATGTCCCTGAGAGCAAAAAGGATGTGGTGTTTCTTACAGAGAACCCAGCTAGAGCTGCTGCTTCCGGACTTGACAGCAGTGCTGTGTGCTATAAAGGAATCAACAGCAGGGACCAGTGAGATGGCTCAGTGGATGAGTGCGCTTGCCGCCAAGCCTTACAACCTGAGTTCAATCCCCAGATCCCACTTCAAGGTGGAAGGAGAGCTCCGCCCCATTCAACCCCCCCACACACACACAAAAACACACACACAACACAATCGCACTATATAGAACTTTAAAAAGGAATGGGCTGGAAACACGGGTTGGTGGTTAGGAGCACTGTTGCTAGTGCTGAGGACCTGAGTTCGGATCCCACATTGGGCAGCTTTGCCTGTAACTCTAGCTCCAGGAGATCCAGCCTTTTTCTGGTCCCCATGGGCACACACACACACACACACACACACACACACAGCATACACTCTCTCACACACACACACTCACACAGACTGTGTTAGCTACTTTTCCACCGCTGTGATAACACACCATGACCAGGGCAATTCTAAGAAGAGTTTATGTGGGCTTTCAGGTTCCAGAGAGATAGTAGTCCGTCAAGACAGGGAGGCGTGGCAGCAGGGACAGGAAACGGAGGCTCATATCGAACTGTAGACATACATCAGAGAGAGCAGACAGTGAGTGGGCCCCCAAACCCACCTCTAGAGACGTAGTTCCTCAAGCAAAGCCACACCCCCTAGAACTCCCAAACAGTGCCACCAACTAGGAGGCAAGTATTCAAATGCCCAAGGCTATGAGGGACATCTCTTTCAGAACACCACACAAACACAAATATACACAAATAAGTCTTTTTTTAAGGGAAGGGCTCAGCAAAGGACTGGGCCAGTTGTGTGGCTTCACAGTAGGACATGTGCTTGAGTCCCCCAGCGAGGGACTGGGGGTGTGGGTTAGAAATGGATCACTGTTTAGCTTGTAGGAGACCTTCAGTTCCATTTCTAGAAAAAGAAAAAAAATCAACAATACAAAGTGTCTTTTTAAAGAAATACAAGGGGTTAGGGAGATGGCTCAGTTGGTAGAGCGCTTGACTTGCAAGCATGAGGACCCAAGTTCAATCCCCTAACCAAGTGTAAAGATGCTGGGCATTGTGGCATGTACTGGGGAGCCAGAGACACAGATACTGGGCACTGCTGGCCAGCCAGCCTATTCTGTTCTGTCAGCTTCAAGCCCATGAGAGATCCTGTCTCAAATATAAGGTGTGGGCTGAGTGATCAATCCACTTGCCACATGAGCAGGTGATGAGGACTGGATTTAGAGTCTCGGAACTCATCAAAGTCAGGCAAGTGTGACCACTTGCTGTAATCCCAGTACAGGAGAAGCAAAGACAGGACCCCCCCAAGGCAAATTGGCTGACTGGACAAGCTGGGATCAGCCAACTTTGGGTTCAGTTCAAGACCCCGACTTAGTAAGAAAAGTGGATCAAGGAAGATATCTTTCATCACCTTTGGGCTCTGATGGCGCACACGCTCATACACACACACACACACACACACACACACACACACACACTGAGGCATGTACATAGAAAGTAGAAGCAGGAGAAGAATCGGGACTTCGAGGCTAACCTGGGCTACACGAGACTGGATCCTTTCTAAGCAAGCAGACGCCATGTGCATGAAATAGATCACTGGTGAGAGTGTGACAGGCTAGCAGGATTGGGTCCCAGCGTTCACCACGGTCACCATTCTGGGTAACTTGAAGGAACGTTGCTCATGTCGACAAGAAAAGGCTGGTGAGATGGCCCAGCAGGTGATGGCGTGTGCTGCCAAGCCTCGTGACCCGAACTTGATCTGCAGAACCCATGTGGTGGCAGGAAAGAGCCAACTCCTCAAACTGTCCTCTGACCTCCACACGCACACCCCGCAGCACGCTCGCAAGTGTCCTCGGGCACACACACGGTCACAGAAAATAAAAAAGTATGATTCTTGCCTTGATCTCTTCTCATTTTAAGGCTCCACTCTCAACACTAGAGGTCAGAAGTTCAAAACTGATACCTACTGGGTACAAGTCAAGCCGCACCCCCCCCCAACCCCCGTCATAATCACTCTCGATGATTTCAGAGAATTATTGTTTGTTTGCTTTAGTTGTTTGGGGGCCTGACTTTGGGACAACTCTCTGTGTAGCCCTGGGTGGCCTGGAACTCACTCTTTAGACCAGGCTTGTCATGAACTCACAGATAACTTCTGCCTCCCTAGTGCTGGGATTAAGGGCATCCACCATCACTAAGGCTGCTGCTGGCTGCTGCTGGCTTCTAGTGGCTGCCCGCATTCCTGTCTGTGGCCCTATCCCCCCTGTAGTCCAAGGAGACCCAGCAAGACAGACAGGGATAGGGTTGGATCCCAGACCTCTGCTCTTCCCTCCCTCCAACGAGCCTGGATTTTTAAGTGTCGCCCTCAGGGACCAGAACTAGTAAAGCAATAGTCACCACAGTGCTGTCGTTTGAACTGTATGAAGCTTTTTCTTTGGGGCCACCAACCAGCTCCCAAATCAAGCCGCGGAGACTTAGTAGTTATGAACGCTTGGCCTTATCTTAGCTCTCATTTCTTGCTAGCATCTACGTTTTTGCCTCAGGGCTTTTTACCTTACTTTTTTTTTTTCTAAGACAGGATTTCTCTGTACAGTTTTGGAGCCAGTCCTGGAACTCGCTCTGTAGACCAGGCTGGCCTCAAACTCAGAGATCGCCTGCCTCTGCCTCCCAAGTGCTGGGATTAAAGGTGTGCGCCACCCCCACCACCTAACCATCTTACCGTTTTTTCCTTCTGTGTATCTTTCTTTTACTGTTTCTCGTACCTGGTTGGCTAGCCGCTGCCTGGCTTCTGGCCCAGGGTGTGTCCCTCTCTTTCTTTTCTCTCTTCTCTCTCGAGCCTAGATTTCTGTTTCTACTTATTCTCCCTGCCCACCAGCCCTGCCTATCCCTCTCCTGCCTAGCTATTGGCCATTCAGATTTTTATTAGAACAATTAGGTGCCTTGGGCAGGCAAGATGCAACAAATGCAACACATCTTTACATAATAAACAAATGTAACACATCTTTACATAATTAGCACACATCTTACATCATTAAACAAATGCAGCAGAAACAAATATAAACACACCTTCACATAACTAAAGTAATATTCCACAGCATAAACAAATGTAACACATCTTTGCCTAGTTAAAATAATATTCCACCACATGGAACCTTAAATGGCCCAAAGGCCCAAGTGTTGGAAGCTTGATCATTGATCTGGTGCCGATGGAAGGTGGACATCTCTGAGATGTCAGTCCTAATCGGAGGCCATGGGGAGCACGGCCTTTGAGGGGACCGTGGAATGCCAGTCTTTCCTATGCTTCTCTGTGGCCACAAGGAGGGAGATTTGCTCCATTCTGCTTCCACCATGGTGTGTCTCTTTCCACAGGACTATACACAACCTACCGCAACTGAAACCTGGGGGGCCACAAGCCAGAGCGCTCTCTCTCTCTCTCTCTCTCTCTCTCTCTCTCAGAGGTCACCTCAGGTATTTTGTTACAGTAACTGAAATCACTGCCACCACTGGGGTCAGCTGTGGGGAAAAAGCACCTAGGCAGAAAGTGGCCTTAAGGGGTCCAGAAAGAGCAAGCATCAGCCCATTGGACAGAAACCTGTGCCTGGCTTACATCGTCATTTGAACATCCATGTCTTAAAATTGATCAGGCAAAGTCCCTGGAGATCACTATATTTTTCAGGTCACATGGCACGCAGATCCATGTTTTGTGTGTGTGTATGTGTATGTTGCATATACACGTGGATGCAGGTATGCAAGCTCATGTGTACACACAGAGGCAGGAGGATATCCCTTGGTCTCGTAGAAAAACCAAAACAAAATGGTTGGAGATGACTCAGCCACACTGGCTGCTCTGGCAGAGGACCTGGGTTTCCTTACCAGCACCCCCTTGGCAGCTGGCAGCTTACAGACATCCGTAGCTTCAACTCCAGAGGGTTTGATGCCCTCTTCTGGTTTCTACGGGTACTGCATGCATACTATACACATCCATGCATGCAGACAAACACTCTTACACGTTAAAAAAAAAAAAAACAGAGTTGCCTGGTGCCACACCAACTCCAGTGTCGTCTGTATGACATGACATATGCCATTATACCAGACGGGAGCTACGTGTCCTATGGGACTAGGCTCCCTGGAGGTCAATGGCAGACAGCCTGGTATTGGCCGCCCTTGGGGCATAGACAGGTTTCTCGAGTAGCTGGCTATGTGGGATATGAGCTTTGCACAATCTCTTTCATAATAATGATAGTCTTTATATATACAAGACAAGGATCATTCTCTTCAGGAACAGCTCTGGGATAAGGAAGCACAGTATGGGAATGTATAAGACTACAGCAGAACCTTTGTCATACATGGGGTGTATGATGAGCAAGGGAATAGATGGGTTAATGTTGATGGACAAAGACTTGTTATATTATACTTTGAACTTTATGGATAGGCTTGCTAGATCCCAACCCCCATGATGTCTGCTGCATAAGAAGGTACTAAAAAGTATATTTCAACAGGTGCAGAGAACTGATTAGGTATATTTGGTCACTAGATGAAATAAAGGGTTAGGAAGAGGAAGGGTCATGATAACGATAATGAGACAGAAACTTTCTATTCATAAGATGAAACCACTTGCCTGAGGTTTACATTCCCAAGGACAAGATTTCTTCTTCTAAGAATGCTTTATGTCTAACACCTGCTCCTGATAATATACTTTTCTTAAATATCGCTGATGTGACTAAAAGAAGCTTTCATACTGTGCCAACCAATGATACATGACCTTCTGATTTGTTCTTTGTTTGAATACTATATAATGAAAACATTAATTTAGTAAAATTGCAGCAGATTCCAACTACTCTCTTGTGTGTTGTGTTTGTCTGTCATTCACCGAACTTGTGCCTTCCTGTTACCAGGACCCTGCTTCTCCTACGGTCTGAGTGGCTCCCCTGAGCTGGTCCGTGGCAGCCCGGTTGTTGACAGATTTTTCCCAAGCCACTAGCAGCTTCCCAAATAACCTACACAGAGGCTTAATATTAATTATAAACACTCAATTGATAGCTCAGGCTTGTTACTAGCTAACTCTTAAACTACATTAACCCATATTTCTCATCTGTGTTTTGCCATGTGGCTCATACTTTCTTATCTCATCTTCTACACTTCCTGCTTCTTTGGCAATTGACTGGCATCTCCTGACTCCACCCTTCCTCATCCCATCTTTCTCAGTTTGGCTTTCCCACCTAACTCTATCCTGTTCAGCTATTGGCTGGTCAGCTTGTTTATTAAACCAATCATAGTGACACAGTAGACAGAAGGACTATTCCACAGCACCTGATCTATGGAGAAAATTCAAAGCCATCCTGGACAACTTCGTGAGATGCCATCTCAGAATGAAAAGGTGGTGGAAGATGTGGCTCAGGGTAGAGCCCCTGCCAAGAATCCCCCAGTGAGGGGCTGGGGTGTGGCTCAGTGGTAGAGCCCCTGCCAAGAATCCCCCAGTGAGGGGCTGGGGTGTGGCTCAGTGGTAGAGCCCCTGCCTAGAATCCCCCAGTGAGGGAGGGGCTGGGGTGTGGCTCAGTGATAGAGCCCCTGCCTAGAATCCCCCAGTGAGGGAGGGGCTGGGGTGTGGCTCAGTGGTAGAGCACCTGCCTAGAATCCCCCATTGAGGGGCTAGGGTGTGGCTCAGTGGTAGAGCACCTGCCTAGAATCCCTCAGTGAGGGGCTGGGGTGTGGCTCAGTGGTAGAGCCCCTGCCTAGAATCCCCCAGTGAGGGGCTGGGGTGTGGCTCAGTGGTAGAGCACCTGCCTAGAATCCCCCAGTGAGGGGCTGGGGTGTGGCTCAGTGGTAGAGCCCCTGCCTAGAATCCCCCAGTGAGGGGCTGGGGTGTGGCTCAGTGGGAGAGCACCTGCCTAGAATCCCCCAGTGTGGGGCTGGGGACAGCTTCAGCTGTAACATGAGAGAGGCCCTAAATTCAGTCTGTAGCCACACACACACAGGGAAGGCATTCTTGCTTTTAATATGAAGAAGAGACTGTGGTTCTGATGTGACTGCCTGTCTCTCCGTGTGTTAAGACGGGAACCTTTTTCCTGATGAAGTTGCAGCAATGGCAGTGTGCAGGCCACCTGTTCCCACCACAGAATGAAAAAGCCCCTGGTGTCTGATGTGAGAAACATCTGTTATCCACTCTGCACTCTCAGTTCATTCTAATCCAGGCTTTTGGATATTTTTTTTTTGAGTCCTGTGTAGCCCAAGCTGATCTCAAACTCCCCATGTAGCAAAGGCTAACTTGATTTCCTGCTCCTTCCCCCTCCACCTCCCAAATACTAAGATTACAGGCATGCGCTCCCATGCCCAGGTGATACGATGCCACAGATGGAGCCCAGGGCTTCTTCGTGTTAGACAAGTACTCTGCCTACCAAGCTCCAGCCTCTGTCCAGTTCTTTCTTGGGACTATGAAAGCCCCCCCCCCCGGCCCCTTTTCTAAGGCTCGGCGCAGACTTACTCTTCAGTTCAGGTCTACTTGGAGAGTCTAGACACCCAAACCTGTGGGAATCAAAACAAGCCTAATCTCCTCGTCTGAATTTCATGCTAAGTTTCTATTCCTAGAAACCTGTTTCAGGGGGCTGGAGAGATGGCTCAGCGGGTATGAACACTGGCTACTCTTCCAGAGAACCGGGATTCAGTTCTCCACACCCACATGGCAGCTTACAGTTGTCTGTAACTCCAGTTCCAGCCAAAGGATTTGATACCTTCACAACAATGCACACAAAGTTAAAAAAAAAAAAAAAAAAAAAAAAAAAAAAAAAAAAACCTGGCTGTGGTGGCGCACGCCTTTAATCCCAGAACTCAGAAGACAGAGGCAGGCAGAAACTCGAGTTCAGAACTATGAGTTCGAGGCAAGCCTGGTCTACAGAGTGAGTTCCAGGATAGTAAGAGCTGTTATACAGAGAAACCCTGTCTTGAAAAAACAAAAACAGTATATATCTCTTTTGGAGTTGGGGAGATGGCCCAGTCAGTACAGCATCTGCTCTGAGAGCAGGGGAACCTGAGTTCAGACCCGTAGCCTCCACGTACAACAACCTGGTAGGGTGGTGATTCGTGCAATCTCAGAGATGGATAGATCCCCAGCACGTGCAGGCAGCCAGTTAGCCAATTGATGTGTCTCACGCATGCACGATCGATGGACGTACGGAGAGACGGCTTAGAGGTAAAGTGAGGAGCAGAGTTTGGATTCCCAGCACTCACACAAAAGCCAGGCACTGAGGCACTCGGGGGAGGAGGAAGGGGGCAGAGCCAGGAAGCATCTCAGTAGCTTGCTGGCTAGCCAGTTTAGCAAACTAAGATGAAGATCCCCTGAGCCTGGTTGAGGCAGACTTGTGGCATCGTGCACCTGCACACACAGGCCAGAAGAGGGCGTCTGATCCCTTGGACTAGTCAGCATATTATATAAGGGGGGGGGGGAAGCAAAAGGCCATCGGTCATCTTGCCCCTCTGGTCAGATGGTTGGCATTGTCTCTTGAGAATCCACTCTCCTTAATTATTGTCTCTCAGTGTGTAGCAGGAGGAGGGTTCACATACCAAGGCCTTGCAGTCTTCTTGTGCCTGGAGAGGGTATCTAGATTGAAGAGAAACTCAGAACAAATAAGCCATTAGCAATTTTTAAGATTTATTTCTACTGAATTGTTTACCAATAATAGACGCTATGAAGTGCGACTATTAATTCTATTATCCACGGGTTACTTTGAGCTACTGTTGTGCTCAATAAACCTGAGAAGATAGCTGGAGACAGGCTAGGCAGGTACATGCTCTACTTAGGAAAGGCAGAGTCTGAAACACAGTCCCGAGGGTTGACATTAAAAAGGGACTTATGAGTACTACTTACTCTAAGTACTTTTGAGGCAAATTCTGTGTCAAGAATCTAGAGGAAGAATTTTTATCCCCCTTAAATGTTTGGCCAGTGATCAATGGACTACATTTCCCATAGCTCCTGAGGCAGTTTCGCTTATGCTTCCCAGAGGGCTGTTCGTCCTATGCTCTGAGCCCTGAGTATCGGTGGGAAGACAAAGAGGCGCTGTACTCGTCAGCATTGCTTAAACCAAATATTGTATTCTGTCCTTCCTCGTTCCTCTAATCTGGATTCTGCTCCTTTCGGAGCCCAAATAATCTGGGAATTGTCGATCTCTGCGGTATCAGCCATGCCTGAGCATTCTGGGAGTTGTAGTTCTGGTTTCCTTGCAGGCTGTAGCTTGTCTTTGCTCCGCCTCTTCCCGCACCAAACGTGGGCGTCCGGTGGCGGCGAGCCCGTGAACGGGTGGCAGCTATGAGGGTTAGTGACAGATCTGCCAAAGAGCACCATGCGGGCCACCGACGACCGCGGAGCCAGTGAATTTCCTGTCGCGAGCCCCGTGCGGTCACCGGGTTGCCGCTGAGAGCTCTGGGAAATGTAGTTAGGCGCGAGCAGCAGCCGTTAGCTGCGGGTCTGCGGCCGGCACCGCGGCTCCGCAGCTGCCTGCGGCTCGGACCGTCCTCCCACGGTGAGGATTTTCAGCCGGGAAATCGGGACCAGACCCGGGTTGGACGCGCGGGAAACCGGGCCCTGAGCCGGGTGTCGTGCTCGTCACCTCGCCGGTCTTGAGACCCCGGGTGATGCGCCTCGGGTTCACCGTTCAGGTTCCTTCGTTTTGCCTGGAATAGCACAATAACAAAAACCTGGGCATGGACACACCCATCAGTGACGCCAGCGCTGTGGGGTCAGAGACCAGAGGCTCGCTGGGCTTTTGGGCCGCCAGCCTAGTCTAGCTGCAGGTTTAGAGAAGGACCCTGTTTCTAGGGAATACGGTTGCGAGTGATAGCCTCCTCTGTCCTCTGCAGATGTACACATACGTGAGCATATCTCACACACAATACCAATAAATGACAAGTTTTGAGGGTTGCTTTTTCTTTTCTTCTTTAAGTATGTGGGGAAAGCATGTAGAGGTCATAAAAAACTTGTTGGGATCCGGATTGATTCTTTCCATTGGCTTGAAATGTGGGTCTTGGGGCTTGAGCTCAAGGGGTCGAGGTTTGCAGGGATCACATTTATCTGCTGAGCTATCTCCCCACCTATCTTGGTTTTTCGGAGGTTGTTGTTGTTTGTTTGAAATATGGTCTCTGCATAGCCAGGACCACCTAACGAAGTCAAGCAGAACGGAGCATGCCTGTAATCCCAGTACCATGCTGGGGAAGCAAGACAGGCAGACCCCAAAAGCTGGACGGCCAGTCACCCCCGCCAAGTCAGGGATCACTAGGCTATAGAGACCAGGTCTCAAAAACAGGGACAGGGACAGAAGGACACCCAAGGTTGACCTCTGGCCTCCACAGGCACCTGCGCGTAAGTAAAAGCGAGAGCCAGCATTTGGGCCTGCGTTCTGACTCAGCCGCTTGACTGGACCGCCCCCGCACCCCCCCCCCCCCACACACCCTTACGTATATGCAGATTACATAGCCTTTAAAGCTTTCTAGTTTTTCAAAACTTATTAAAATTTGAATAATTGTAATTTAGACTATCTCTGAGAGCTAAGGATCACGAAGGGCATTTCCTTTATACATTCTCCAGTGCAGGCGAATCCGGGGGCTTCCACACACTTAAGTGTTCTAGTAGTGCTGTCTTGGCACATTTTCATAAGGCTCTAAGTTGTTATTGCTTAGTAGTGGGTATTTGTAGTAAATAAACATTGATTTTCTAGCCAGAAAGCTGTTTAAAAAAACAACAACAAAAAAAAAAAAAAAAAAACCTAGGGGCGGAGAAATGGCTGAGAAGTTTAGGAGTGCATGCTGTTCTCACAGAATATCTGAGTTCGGATCCCAGGACCCACTTCGGTTCCAGGGGATCTGATGCCTTCTTCTGGACTCCATATATGCACATATACTCACACAAACATATACTCATATGCATAAATAAAATAATAAAAAGAAAATTCTTAATAAAGAAAAATACACTGAGTGGGAAGAGGTGTGGGGGTGGGGCACAGTGGCTCACCCATTATTCCAGAAACAGAGGTACAAGTTCAAGACCAGCCTGACCATCATAGTGAAAGGCTATGTGTAAAGACCCTCTGAGAGAGAACTAAAACCATGCCAAGCATTGTGGCACACACTCCCAGCAGGCAGCTCTCTGTGTCTGATGCCAGACTGGTCTGTATTTGGGATCTAACAAATTTCATTAGAAGAGGAAGTAGGGCTGGGCACGTGCAGTGAGAATGCTCGCCGAGCACACCAAAGCTCTGGGTTCGGTCCACAGCACCACACTAAGTGGGATGGTGTCTGCCTGTAATCCCAACACTTAGAAAGTGGAGGCAAGAGGATCAGGAGTTCGAGGTTAGCCTCGGCTACATAGTGAGTTCAAGGCCAACCTGGGCTATATAAGACAGACAAAAATCCTGAAAGTCAAGGACTTACCTAGGTAAATCCTGAGAAGTGGAGAGAGAAGAAAGAGGAGGGGAAGGGAGGGAAAACACGGGCTACATAGCCCCACCCCATGAGGCGTCTTTCTTTTAGGGTTCCTGATGTTCTGTTATTCTTCACAGTCCACAGTTCAGGAAGCTTCTGGAACACACGACCTCTCTGCAATGGAAGCAAGATCTGCATCCCCAGCTTCAGACGTGTTCATGGAGCCCTGGTAAGAACTGGGCCTGCAGCAACTGTGCCTCCTTGCCAGGGCTAAAAAGCTGTCGAACCCCACTCCTCAGCTTTGAGATCTACATGGAGCCTGGTGTGGTCCTCACGCTACCTTATGACCCCCGAGGGAGCGCGGGGTCCTCCTGTCTGCTATCTTTAACTGGCTTGTGTCCTCCATCCCCTGAAGAGTTGCTTTAGGACCACTGTTGGGCTCTTCCCCATTGTCAGCTGATGACTTTCTAGGCAACTTGCATGTGGCAGTGTGGCTCCTGAGCAGGTGTGTGGACAGTGGCATTCCTCCTGGACTCAGTGTCCAGGTGGTGTCCCCCTGGGCTATCCAGTTCCTTTCTCGGGAATCCATGGGAGAGCCTGTTCCGGGGAAAGAGGGGCTGCAGATGAACTCCGTAGACCCAGCTGGGTGTGGGGTTTCACACCTGTGGTCCCAGCATCTTGGGAGGCAGAGGCAGGGGCATTGGTGGGAGTTTGAGGTCAGTCTGAGCTATGTAATGCAACTCTACCTGAGACAAAAGTAGCTGAGAGCCTCTTTAGCCACGCCCTCTCAGCCCCAATCCGTGGTTCAGCAGTGAGTGGTGGTCAGGACCCTTCTCCATCCCTGGACCAGCGTTTGTGTGTGGAAATCTCTAGCTTCTCAATGATTTTAGTGTCATATAGCCGTTCTCCACCTGCCCAGCCCAATGACGTGCAGTCACCAAAATTAGCTAGAGTCAGGCTTTGGCTCCCAGTGTGCAGCAGTACAGGCTGGGGCAAGCCCTTTCGCTTCTCTGAGCCTCTGTTTCTCTGTATATGAATATCAGATAAAATAACAGATGAGGATTGGGAATGTGCCACGGTGGTCACCTGCCTAAAATCCGCCAATAAGGGGCTGAGGTGTGGCTCAGTGGTAGAACCCCTGCCTAGAATCCCCAGTGAGGGGCTGGGGTGTGGCTCAGTGGTAGAGAGTGCCTGCCTAGAATCCCCCAGTGAGGGGCTGGGGTGTGACTCAGTGGCAGAGCACCTGCCTAGAATCCCCCAATGAGAGGCTGGGGTGTGGCTCAGGGGGAGAGCCCCTGCCTAGAATCCCCCAGTGAGGGGCTGGGGTGTGGCTCAGTGGGAGAGCAGCTGCCTAGAATCCCCCAGTGAAGGGCTGGGGTGTGGCTCAGTGGTAGAGCTCCTGCCTAACACACATAAAGCCTTTTGTTTGATCTTGATGCCCAGACGATATATGAAATAAATAGTAAGTTTAAAAGGATTTTCTAAATTACAGCATGCTATACATGGAAGTTCTTTTGGTTCCTCTGTGTGTAAGTGTGTGTCTAAACAGGGCTTCGCTTTATAGACGAGGCTGACCCCAAACTGTGGTCCTTCTGCCTCAGATCCTGAAGCTTGGGGTCACAGGTGTTAGTCACCCACTCAGCTCAGTCTTATGTGCTTGCTCTTTGCCCAGCCACAGCCTCAAGCGCAGCCTCCCTCCCGCTCCTGCCCTTATCTTCTTCCCGCAGTTGCCCCGGTCTCTCCCTACAGCTGCCCCTGAAGTCCTCCCAAGCTCTGGACAGCCTCCACCCGTCTCATAACTGCAGCTGCTACCTGCCTGGCCGGCAGGACTCTGCCCTGGGGCGTCATTAATCAGCACCCCTTCACGTGCCCCACGCAGCTGTCAGTCACACCCTCCACTTGGTGGTCAAATTAGTGTTACCAAACCGCTCCTACCTCCTCCTTCCTCACCCCACCCCAGCGGTGTGAAACAGTAGCTGGTGAGCTTTCCCAGGGGAAAAAAAAAAAAACAAACAAACAAACCCAGATGAACCTAGAAAGAGAATGGAAGGGAGTCGCAAGCTCACTGAGATCCTCGTAGTTTATAACCGGCTCTGATACTCAGCCGGGTGTGGTGAAACTGAGGTAGGAGGACCCGGGGTGGAGGGAAAAGAAAAAAGGGCCTGAAAAGATAACCGAGTGGTTAAGAGTTTCTATTACCCAGTAATGAGGAGCGTAGTTCAGATGTCAGCACCTACGCAACAAGCTGCATGTCACACTCGGGCCTGCAACCCCAGCCCCAAGGGGTCAGAGACAGGAGGATTGCCTCCCAGGCTGAGGAATCATGAGCCCTAGGTTCAGGGAGATGCCCTGCTTCCATTGGCCTCTATACATACATTCAGGCACGAACGCACACAAATATTTTTTAAGTTTTTTTTTTTAAGGCATGGTAGATTGTGCCTTCAATCCCAGCACTCAGAGGCAGAGGCAGGCAGATCTCTGTGAGTTAAAAGGCCAGTCTGGTCTTCCTAGAGAAGTCTAAGCCAGCCAGGGCTACATAGGAATACTGTTTCAAAAATAAAAGTGTTCATCTCTTGCTGTGGCTGTGGCCTAGTATGGGTGGATCATGAAATAACTAAGGCCTGGGGCTATAGCTCACGCGCTAGAGTGTTTACCTAGTGTGTGCAAAGCCCTGGTTTCCACCCCCCCCCCCCCCAAGTACTTAAACTGGCTGTGGAGGTACACATCTGCAGTCCTAGTGTTTGGGAGTTAGAAGCAGGAGAGTTGGAGGCTCACAAGCATCCTTGGTGCTGAGTGGTGATGGCACACGCCTTTAATCCCAGCACTCAGAAGACAGAGGCAGGAGGATTTCCAGGCCAGCACAGTGAATTCTAAGACAGCCAGGGCTACTGAGAAAAACCCTGCCTTTCAAAAAAAAGAAAAAAGGAGCATTCTTGGCTATACAGAGTTTAAGGCCAGCCTGGGCTACAGGAGACCTTGTCACAAACCAGCAAACAAGCAAACAAACAAGAACTCTAATTCCTTAAGATCATAACACTTACCAATAGTGGTGGTGCATGCCTTTAATCCCAGCACTCAGGAAGCAGAGACAGGTGGATCTCTGAGTTGGAGGCCAGCCTGATCTACAGAGAGAGTTCCAGGACAGCCAAGGCTTTACCAAGAAACCCTGTCTCAAAAAACAAAACATAAACAAAAAAAAATTATACCAATTTACATTTCGTTATTGTACTGTACTCCATAGTTCCTCGGTGGGTCCAGAGGGGAAAGGACTTATTCGTGGACCCTGAGGTAACAGATCTCATTTGAATGTTCTCTGTTTTTAAGACCAAAGAGTTCACCTCAAACTGGGAACCTTCTGAAAGCTACCCGCGAGGGACCTCAAGTAGAACCTCTGGAGAAGCCGCGCAGCACCCATGCCAAACAATACCACAGCGCGTTCAGGGACCCTCCACTGGCTTCAGGATCTCGTGGAGGAAAAACTAAGCCATTTCATTCCCGGGAAAGGGGCTTCAGACAGGACGGAAGAGGGAAGAGCCATCCAGGTAAGTCCCGTGCTCCTGTCAGAAGCATGTAGGCAGAGGCCCGTGGTGGGTGTTACGTGTGTGCCTAGTGCCAAATAATGAGAAGGTCTGAGGGAAAAGGTCTGGCTAAGCAGGAAGCTCTGATGGACAGCTTGGCTGTAGTGGTCAGAAGAAAACAGCCCTGTCTTCAAGGGTGCCGCTTCTCCGCTGGCCGGAAGAGAAAGCGGTGAGCCATGAGTGTGGATTACTTTTCTTGTCCAGTGGCCAAAATACCTGACAGGACTGGAGAGACGACTCAGCAGTTACAAGCACTTGCTGCTCTCGCAGAGGACCCCAGTGTGGGTCCCAGCACCCACATTGGTTGGCTTACAACCACCTGTAAGTCCAGCACCAAAGGACTTGACACACAGTGTGATCTGCACACACACACACACACACACACACACACACACAGAGTTTAAAATTTGTTAGACAGCTAAAGGGAAGAAGAATTTATTTAGGCCCATAGTTTAAGACAGTGGTTCTCAACCTGTGGGTCAACCTTTATGATGTCAAAGGGCCCTTTCATAGGGATCACATATCAGATCCCCTGAATATCAGATATTTACATTATGATTCATAACAGTAGCAAAATCACAGTTGTGAAGTAGCAAAGAAACAATCTTACTGTTGCGTCAAAGGGTTGTGGCATCAGGAAGGGCGAGAAGCAGGGTCTGGAGGATTCAGTCCATCACAGCAGGAAGGCAGGGCAGAGCTCAGGGTAGCAGCAGTGTGTGGCAGAGACTCCTGTGGCGGTGGATACCGAAGGTGGACGAGCCAGAAGTGGGTACAGTCCTCAGAGGCCTGCCCACAGTGACCTGCTTCCGCCAGCCAGGCCTCCACAGCCTTCACTAGAGCCAGGAGAGCCTGCCCCGCCATTAGAGCACTTCCTGCTCTTAGAAAAGACTGAGTTTGGTTCCTAGCACCCACATTGGGCAGCTCACAACCACTCTGACAGCCTCTTCTGGCTTTCTCAGACACTGGCCATCACGTGTCCTGCCTACCTACATAAATACACATAAAAAGAAAAAGAGCAGCACGAGCCGGGGACCACGCATTCAGACGTGAGCCTTCGGAGGACATCTCAGATCAAACAGCAATGCCACGTATTGTGAGAAGGCCTTTCTCCCTTCCGCTGTTGGACTTGATAGGAAACCACCCTGGAGAGTGATCGGCAGGGACTGAGCAGACTCTGTGTTCGTGGTCAGTCCCTGAAACACCCCACTTGGAATCTGCGGGCAATTCTAGGCTTATCATAGGCTTGACTCGAAGCTGCACCCACTCCACAGGGAGCTTTCAGAGAGACCCATGGAGAGACCATAGCTGGTGCCTCCTTGCTGAGAGCTGCATGTGGTTTCATGTTGCAGTCCCAGTACCAGGGAGGCACAGGAAGGTGGATCTCTGTGAGTTCAAGGCCAGCCTGGTCTTCATAGTGAGTTTTAGGCCAGCCAGAGCTACATAGCAAGACTCGGTGTCCAAAAGAAGGGAAATATAGGTTGGGGGAGAAGAAGAGAAAAGGAAAATTGCTGGGAGCCAGGCACGATGGTACACACTGTAACCATGGCACCCAGGAGGCTGAAGTAGGAGGACCACAGGTTCGAGGCCTGTCTGGACCACATAGTGAGAAAAGAAAGCCGGAAGTCAAGGATTTCCCCTAATGGTCTGGCTCCATGGAAGATGCCACAGACCAGAGACCTCCCAAGGTCAGCCTGTCTCAGATGACAGGACTCCAAGCATCAGAAGCCAGTGCCCTGTCCCTTTTACTATACCTGGCCCTGTGCCACAGCAGGTCCACACTGATGGAAGATTGACCCAAGCCCTCTGATCCAAGATGATGCCCTCTGAATGACAAACTCGTGCTGATAGGTACTAGCAAGGGTTGGGCAAGGAAGCCTGGCCTTGGCTCCAGGTCCCCACAGAGGTGGCTCGGCTCTGACTCACCTTAATGACTTACGTTTGAGTATACAGCTGCCCTCGAGCAAGCTTGTTTCGATTTAGCTCATTTACATGTTATTTGATTTAATTTGATTTAGTGTGTGTGTTTGTGTGTATGTATCTGAGAGAAAGATAAAGACACACATGTGCCGTAGCACATGTGGAAGTCAGAAGACAACTTCCTTCTTGTTGGGGGTGTCTCTTGCCCCTTCCATGCTTGTGGCCCCAGGCTCAGTGGCCCCTGAACTTCCGGCCAAGCTTCCTTCCTGTCTTCAACCTCTCATCTTCTCTCTGGGACTTACAGATGTGTGCACACCACCTTGCTGGGCTTTTTGATATAGATGTCAGGGGTCAAACCCAGGTCCACAGACTTGTGCGGCACCTGAGCCATTTCGCCAGTCCCCTCCCTCCCTCCCCCCTCTCTCTCTCTCTCACACACACACACACACACACACACACATGCACTTTCTAACAACCCCCCCCCCCTTGAGACATAGTTTTCTATGTAGCCCCAGCTGTCCTGAAATTTACACTGTAGCTAGACCAGGCTAGCAAATTCAGACTCACAGAGATCCACCTGCCTCTGCCTCCCAAGTACTGGGATTAAAGGTGTGCGCCGCCACCACCCGGCCGCAACAGCACATTTTTATGGTTTGTATAAACGTCCCTGTAACTTTGAAGGAAAGATGTTTTACATGTGATGCTTTGGAGGGAAGTCGAGGACCACACAGGAAAGGCAGCTCCTTCCCTTGGCAGGTGTGTGAGCTGAAAGGACCCAAGGAACACAGAGGGCAGCCATTCATCTGGAATCCTAGCCCAATTTGGAAGGAAGGGAGCTGGAATCTGCCGGAAGGGTGGTTTACGGGCCAGCATCAGCTCAATCTCAGCAGCTGGCTTCCACTTAGGAGCCCCCTGAGTCACTGTTCTACTGCTTCTGACCTTTGTGTGTTTGGGGATTGGTGGTGGTGGTAGTGGTGGTGGTGGTGGTGGTGGTGGTCTGTGTGTGTGTGTGTGTGTGTGTGTGTGTGTGTGTGTGCATACATGTCTCTACAGGCTTGCACAGGCCAGCTTTTGGGAGTTGGCTCTTTCTGCTATAGGTCCCAGGAATCAAATTTAGGTGGTCAGACTCACACACCAAACACATTTACCCACTGAGCCATCTCACCAGCCCACTTCTGCTACTTTTTAAAACTTTGTATTACAGTTTTCCTATTAATAACTAAAGTAAAAATAATAATGTGGGGAAAGTCTAGTTTGCGATGGTGAAAACCATGGGTGACACCTGAATACCCTTGGGACACTTGCTGACTAGATGAGCATGCGCATGTGTGTTTGTACGCTTTCCTCGCTGATGACTTTAAAAGTGGAATCTCAGGCCGCTAGCTCGGTGCACCGCGGGCATGGGCGGCTGGCCCTAGAAACGCTGGGCCTGTTTATCAGCAGGCCAGCTTGCTCTTCTAGGCGATACTGCATGCAGACACAAGGGGGCGATATGTGTCCATGGATGTCCTTTACAGAGCCTGCTGCAGACAGCAGCCCAGGAACCTGATCTTCGTGCCCTTCGGAGCCTTCTCCAGGGACAGAAAACAGAGATTGTTTTAACCAGGTCACCCCGAGCCACTCCTGGCTCACTCTGCTCTCTGTACCTATAAGAAACCTTGGGAGTTGGGATCGGATCTTATGCAGTGGCAGAGGCAGGTGGATCTCTGTGGGTTTGAGGCAATCCTGACCAGCATAGAGAGTTTTGGGACAGCCAGACAGGGAGGGTACTTGGTGAGATCCTGTTGGGACGGGGAGGATATTCTTGTTGACTGGCTAGCTCCACTGATAAACTGCTTGTCTTACAAGCACAAAACCCTGCATTGACTCCCCAGAAACCACACAAAAGGCCAGCCTGGGGCCTCACGCTTGTAATGCCAACAACAGAGAGGTGGGGCATGAGTGAGCCTAGCCTAATGGCTGACCACTTAGGGACCCTGCCTTAAAAGAGACAAGCTTGGAGCTGGAGAGATGGCTCAGTGGTTAAGCACACTTGGCTGCTCTTCCAGAGGAACTGGGTTCAAGTCTCAGTACCCACATAGCAGCTCACACGGTCTATAACTCTCTAGTCCCAGGGTTCTGACACCCTCACTCAGACACACATGCAAGCAAAACACCAACACACATAAAATAAGTAAATAATCTAGAGAGAGGAGAGAAAAGTGCTTCATGTCTGAGAACAATCCCCAAGGTTGTATGCGTGCACACACACACACACACACACGAAACCTTGGCTTGTGAGGAAGAAGAGAATTCACTCGCTAACTGATGTTGCCTGCATTTGACAGCTCTTTCTTCATTTTGCAGCCTTGGGCTTTAACAATAGGTTACAGAGCCACTCAGACTGCTCCCCTCAACCTCACGCCCTCTACCGCCTCCCCACTCGCTCCCAGGATTAAGTCGGATCGGAACACCTTAGCAAGGTCACTGGGTCACTGAGACAGACCCCTCCCCTGTTTGCTTTCTTTGCCTTTTGGGTTTGGTTGTTGTTGTTGGTGGTGGTGGTGGTTTGTGTTTAAGACAGGGTCTCACTCCAAAGCTCTGGCATGGAGTTTGCTAGCCTTCTGCCCCAGCCTCTGCCGTTCCGGGGTTCCAGGCTTGCACGGCCATACCCAACTTCCTCTATTTCCTGATCACCTTAGGCTTCCTTCAGCAGCCTCCACACTTGTCCTGCAATGTCAGCTCTGGCCAGGCACTTCTGGAAGGTTCTCTCCCTGCATTTCACCAGAGAGCACCTTCCCAGAAGTCTCTGCGGACTCTGTGGTGTCAGATGATGTAATCCCCCCCCCAAGCTCCCCTGGGGCCCAGCAATCTGCTTTCAAAACACTTAGCAAGCTGGACTGCCTGCCCCTCTTCTAGGACGGGAGTCAATGGAGAGCCTGGGGTCGGACCTGTCTATTTCCCCAGCTCCACATTGCCCGGGTCCCCTGTGGGGGTCGGGGGAGGTGCGCTAAGTGGGTGCGTGTCTGTTTCACCCTTGACCTTCCGGTTCACAGGGCTCCCTAGTGCCCCTGGAGTCTCTAAAAATACATCCCCAGTAGCAGGTGATGTCACCAGTTGTGCCCCTTGTCCCCTTTGGTGTTAGAGAGGCAATGTGGTTTGGTCTAAGACAGGTGTGGCTTCAGCAGCCTCCGGTGTGGGCTCTGCCACTTATGATTACACGCGTACTTACTTTCTTTCTTTGGTTTGGGTTCTGTATCTGTTTTTGTTTTTGTCTGGTTGTTGTGTTTTTGAAACAGCGTCTCATATAACCCATGCTAGCCTCAAACTCATGGCATAGCTGATGCCGGCCTTGAACCCCCAACCTCCTCCCCTACAGTCCTGAGTGCTAGGATTACAGACCTGAGCCACAGCTCACTGTTGACTGTAGCTCAGACTGGCCTAGAGCTCAAAATCTTGCTACCTCAGTCGCACCCAGTGCTGGGATTACAGCCCGCATTGCCACACCCAGCTTTATCTCTGACAGGCACACAGTCCGTGGCTGAGCTTGCAGGGATGCCGTGAGGAATAAGCTCAGCCTAACACACAGAGGGCAGCCATGGGGCCACAGTTCTCCCTCCCTGCTCAGGCAGTTCTCTCTTCTACATCTCTTTCTGCAACCTCTGGACACAGGTACCCCTAGAAGCCCAAGGCCACCCCGCAGCTTGTAGCTGACACTGCCTTCTTCCTTGTCTTGTATCCCAGCACCAGTACTAGATAGGACAGGTGCCCTGAAGATTTTGTCACACGTGAGCCAGCCATAGCGACAGTTTATGGAAAATACGGGCAGTCAGGCCTTCCTGCCTATTACTGGCGGGCAGAGTACCTGGAGTTTGGGGTGTTAGGAGCCCTCACAAGGCCTAGTCAAGGGACTAAGGAAAGGGCCTGAATCTTGCTGAGGGATAAAGAGGAGAGAGGAGCTATGAAGAAAGCATGTAGCCCAGAGGGAGAAGGGAGCTTCCGGAACCATGGAGCCTGGATTCTCCTCTTCTATGCAGGGGTGGGGGACCCTTCATGGCCCCCCAGAGCTCGCCTGTGCAGAACCATGAGTCATCTGGAGATCTCTGCTCCAAAGGCATCATTACTCCTTTAAACCCAGGCTTTCTGGTTCTGCCCTCGCCCCCTCCCTGCCTGCCAGCCTTCCGGGCCTCACTCTGTGTGGGCACAGATGACCTTGAACTCCAGATCTGCCTCCCAAACACTGCCATCACAGGAGCGCATCCTTAGGCAAGTTTGTGTGGTGCTGCCGAGGGTACCCAGGACCCTGTGCCTGCCAGGCAAGCGCTCCACTAACTCAGGTTCCTTCCCAATTTTGAGGCAGTGTCTCTGTGTAGCTCTGGCTTGGCCCAAACGCTCTTGAAATTAATTCATTTATTTACTTATATTACTTTTTTTAAAATTACAGTCACTTATTAGGAGGGGGGGCACATCTGCTGTGTGAGTGTGAAGGTCAGAAGACATCTTATTGTCTCACCTTCCTCCTAGTAGGACCCAGCTTTGGCCGCGAGCACCTTTACACACTGAGCCACCTCACCAGCCCCTCTCAAACCCTTGATCCTTTTGCCTCGGTCTCCCAAGTGCTGGGATTGCTAGCCTCCACCTCCACACCTGGCTCTCTGTCACATCCGCTGCTAAGAGCATGAGACTTGTCGAGACCACCTTCTAAATCAGACCGTCTCCTCCTGTGTGAGCACTTTAGGTTGTGAGTGCTCCAAGCTCCATCACTGTCCTCTTTGGGCCCCATCTTTGCTATCCTTGTCTTGGGAGATGGGAGCGCCCCCGGAGCTTCGTCACTGATGACAAGCATCCACCCTCTTTCCAGCCGGAACCTTCAGCTGATGAATAAGGCTTGATTTGTCCCCTGAACCGTCACCACCCCCGATTCATTCCATTCAAAGGCTTTCACTCCAAATGGCTCATCTGACGCTTCTGGGAGCGGTGGGGCCCCCTTGGAGCTCCGCTTCCACATGTAGAGGGTGCGCTGTCTCCTGTGACGCTCTCTGGAGTGATGCGCTCTGACGTGGGTTCGAGCCTATTCAGGTGCTGTATCCGCCCTGTGATTTTCCCCTCTCTATGGCTGCTCGCCTCCATCCAGTCCTCCCTTTCTGCATTCATCGGGAGTCTCTCCAGTGTGAATTAGAGTGAATGGAAAATTTCCCTTATTCACGGCATTCAAAGGCCCGCTCAGCCACGCAAATGTGTTGGTTAGCTACTACGTCCCATCCAAACATCTGGGCAGAGCAAGGCCCAGAGGGGCTAAGCTTTGTCTTCGCATGTTTTCTGTGCCTGTTGTGAATACAGCGACCAAAGGCGACCTAGGGAGAAGAGTCCACTGATTTGTCCCAAGGTCCAATCCATCATATAGGGAAGCCAGGGCCGGAGTGCAAAGCAGGAACGTGGAGGCAGGAACTGAGGCAGAGACCGTGGAGGAGTGTGGCTTGCTTGCTCTGATTTATTCAGCTACCTTTCTCATACAGCCCAGGACCACCTATATAACGCAGGCTAGCCTCAAACTTGCCATTCCCCTGTCTCAGCCTATTGAACAATGGAATTACAAGTAAGAGGCAGATTCCTGGCTCTCTGCCCATCTTTCAAGCCTGCCCAAAGACCCCCTCTTCTCGGAAGCCCTCTGGAGATTCTGTGGGCTCTACACACTGACACATTTCTGTGAGAATTTGATGTCTGCAAATGTTATCTTCATCTATGATCTATTTATACCGCATTTTTTCCTTCTCTGACAGATCTAACATTTGAAGGTGAGCCACATCTGTCCTTTGCGTTCTCCATGGAGCCTTCAAGGATGGTGCTGGGGCTTGGTAGCTGTGTCGCTATGGACACTGTGGCATAAGGAGAGGGCTCTGGCCATTGGCCTTGGAAGATGAAGCTCGCCTTTTCCAGATGGTTTCCTTTCTTTCCCTTCAAGGTCACATGGGGAGGAAGGGAATTTCTTATTGCTTCCTCTTCCACCCTACCACCCCACTCACCAGGCCCTGAAGATCCCCCAGGAAGTGACAGGAGCCCCGTTGCCTCCCCTCCATCAAGGAGACTTCACTGCTTAGTTGGCCTTGTGCTCAGACAAAGGAATGACCTTGGGAAAGGACACTTGATGCGCAAACAAGAACGGGCGCTGGTGTGTCTGTTTACCATGGCCAGCTTGTGGGGGAAGCTGGCTCGGCTTCTATGACACCAAGGCAGACTGTTTATGGCAGTAAGACACAGAGAATTAAGTGAAGGGAGGCACTGAGCTGCCCGGCCTCCATCCCCGTGTGAAGGCCACTCCCTTCCTTTCAGTATACAGCTGAGATCAGGGTCTATCCTTGTTGGTTGTAAAAAATCTCTTGTGTCATGGATGAAAAGGGGGGGGTGTGTGTGGCAAATGTCTCTAAACCCAAGTTCTTGTATGGCCACTGCTCCCTTCTAACCTTTTAAAGCGAGTACCTTAGGGGATGGGGATGTAGTTCAATTGGTAGGGTGCACGCTTAGTGGGCCCAAAGCCCTGGGCTCCTTTTCTCGTGTTCCATAGCCAGCTGTGGTGGTGCATGTTTGTAATCCCAGCACTTGGGGACATGTGGACAGGCCACACACAGACCCGTTTGTCTCCAGTATTCCATGCTCCTGTCCTGGAAGCACACAGCTAAAATGTAATTTGTACTAAGTCTCTAGAACATTCTCTCTAGTAGCATCTATAATGACTGTCCCAAGGCCACTTCAATAAGAAATGGCACAAGTGGGTAGAGGAGGAGACAGAAGTAGAGGAAATTTAAGCTCGGCTCTTGAAGGAACGAAGGCCTGAAGTGAGAGTGTACCCTAACCCGGGCACCCCAGGGAGCTCTGAAGTCTGCCCTAAACGGGGCTTCTAGGAACCTGCTCAAGACAGATGCCCACAGATGCTCCCTGGCTGGTCTTGGCAGTACACACACATCAGGTGTCTCAGCAACAAGGCATTCTCAAGAGTTCCAAGTCATGCTTGGCCTCAGAGTGTGCTTGAGGCCTGCCTGGGTGACATACTCGAAATCCTTTTTTTTTTTTTTTTTTTTGGTTTTTTGAGAGAGGGTTTCTCTGTAGCTTTGGTGCCTGTCCTGGAACTAACTCTTGTAGACCAGGCTGGCCTCGAACTCCCAGTGATCCGCCTGCCTCTGCCTCCTGAGTGCTGGGATTAAAGGCGTGTGCCACCACCGCCCGGCCTTGAAATCCTTTCTGAAGAATAATTAAAGTGTCATGCTGGATTCCCCTTCACCCTATTTCCCATTCTGAGATCACCAGCAGAGCTCCCAGCCATTCTTGAGGTCCCTGACTCCCCCGATACACTATTGTTTTGTGGTTTTATTTGTTTTTTTTTTTTTTTTTTTTTTTTTCGAGACAGAGTTTTCTCTGTAGCTTTGAAGCCTGTTCTGGAACTAGCTCTGTAGACCAGGCTGGCCTCGAACTCACAGAGATCCACCTGCCTCTGCCTCAGAAGTATGTGAGAGATGCTCTTTTTCTTCTCTTTGTTTCCAAGCACTGTAGATAGAGTGAGAGACGCTCTTAACAGTACCTAACCTTTTAGTGCTCACAGTGACCTGGGAGTCCCATGCAACAATTCCTAGGACTAAGTCTTTGGGCCATGTGACAGCTGAGGGAAACAGGCGTGGGGCTTTACTCATCTCTCAAAGCCTCGCAGCTCCCGGGTAAAGGAGCCCGGTGACTGCCCGGACAGTCCCCGTGTTGGTTGCAGGAGTTTCCGTTTCATTCACTGGGATAAGTAGCCCACTTCCAGGACTCTGGCCTGTTTCTACAATCTCATCTTCAGCCTACCCAAACCTGCCCAATCCTTTGCAAAACCATCTGCTCCCCATTGAGAGGCACAAGCTCCCAACCAGCAGCAGACACTAACTCATCTGATCTGGGTGGAAACTGAAGGACTCTTGAGTTGGGGCAGATTCAGAAGCCTCCGGTTATGCCCTCGACTCTACAAATCAGGCATTGTTAGGGTTGATCTTTGCTCCACTGGGATCTCCCTGGATTGTCTGGAGATCATGGACACGGTCCAGGTAGGGCTCTGTGTCCATAGCCTCTGCTATGTCTTCCCTTTGGGTTCATCTTCTCCCTGTGATATCACCTGGGGCTGGGGTGCCGGAAAGGGCTTTGGCGGGCAGGTGTCCACTCTCTTCCTCTTGTGCTGTCTGGGCTGTCCGAGCCCACGCTAGGACCATCCCTCTCCACTGCACTCCACTTTACCTGGCCTCTCTCTAGCCAGTGCCACCTAAGGCAGTCATATACGAAAAGATTCTGCCTCTGTGCATGAGTTCTCTTCTTTGGACCAGAATCTAATGCAGGCTAGCCAGCAACTTTTAAAGTCATTTGACTGAAAAATGGAAGGAAATCCAGTCAGGCCGGTTAGATTTTTTTTTTTGGAATCTGAACCTGAAACCTGACTCATGGACAGTATGTAACAAGATGTTATGCTGGTCAGTAGGACTTTGATGGGCTAATGTTCTGGCCACAATCACAATGGAGAAAGTTAGTGAGGAAATAGGAAACAAGTCTGTGATATGGGGAAGATCCACTTCCTGTGGAACAAAGGAAAAGGAGAGAACGCTCAGAGCCGGCCATGACTAGTTAGCCGCCCGCCTCACTGCCCTGTGCCCCACCAGGCCCATCCTCGCCTGTCTGTGTCACTGGAGCAAGCTCGTGTTGTTTGCTTTTGCTCTTGATTGACTTAGAAGTGGCCGTGCGATTCAGTTCTGCTGATAGACTTACGGGGAGACCAGGATAAGATGAGAGAAGGAAGCTGTGGTTCCTGACGACACTGTTGAGCCATCACACCTGCCTGCCTTAGGAGACTGCCGTCCCCTGAGTCCCGTGCCGCCCCTGTGGCCTGGAACGTTCCTCAGCTCTTCACAGAACTTCGCGGCCTCCCTGCCCCTCATTGCTGCTCTGTAGGCCTCTCTGAGCGGAGGAAACAACCCCAGCTGCTTTTCTTCCTAATGTTGGGAGAAATCCGGCTCAGATGGTAGAAAATCGACAGGAAAAAACCAACCTCCGCGATCAGTCATAACCCTTCAGGCTTACTGGACAAGACCAGGAAGGATAAATAGTTCTGGAAATTTCCATATGCATGAGCCCAAGTCTTCTCAGACAGGGCTGAGGCATAACTTTTTAGAAGAAAAAAAAAGACACTGGGGGGGGGGGGCAGTAGTGGGTGTTAGTGCCTGAGACCCAGAGCCTAAAGAGTGAGAAGTCAGAATAGATCGGGTGAGTGACCTCTGAAGGCAGTGCCGGTATCTACAGCTGGCTGTTGTTAGCAGTGCACAGGAGCTCAGGAGCAGTTTGTGGCACCTGGAGCCAGCAGGTGCAAAGGCCATGGTCAGGAGCCAGCCCGAGTGCTCTTGGGAGGAACAGTGCTAACCGGTGCCTGCTGCCCTTCTCTATGCTCGGGCGTATGCCATCTTCACTCCTCACCTCTTCTCTCTCGCTCCCTTTTTTTCTTCTACCTTTTGTTCAAGTGATGAAGGCAGGAGCCAGAAGTGCAAGCCACCAACCTGCATCCCTTTCACGCAGCTAAGCCCTGGGAGATGGGGAGGCTGGGGGTGTGGTTCGGTTGGCAGAGTGCTTGCCTAGCTGGCACAAAGCCCTGACTTTGATCCCCAGCACCGCATAAACTAGGCATGGCTGTATGGGCTTGTAATCCTACCCCTTGGGAGTGGAGACAGGAGAGCAAGATCTTTGGAGAAGCTGGATTCAAGGCCTGGCTCCTCCCCCTTGAAACTGTGCTCTCTAAGTGAAAGGGCTAGGCTTCTGGTGCCTGATTTGAAGCTGACAAACACCCATTGCCCTGTTACAAGGAGACTCTAGCAAGAGCTGCTCTCTCTCTGGGGCATCAGTGAGAAGCTGTGACATAGACTGACACCAGCCCTCAGGGTGTGTATGGAGCCAAATGCTGAGGCCAGTAGCTCACAGTTGTCTAGTGTAGACTTCATTCGCTCGATGAGAATAGACTAAAACCAGCCAAGTGGATCTCAGCTTGTAAAAGGGACAGAGAAGGTGAGTCACACAGAGGGAAAAAAAGCTCCTATGAGGCAGAAAAGGAGCAAAAGCTTGGGCTGGGAGTGAAAAGGCAAAAAAGAAATGTTTAAATGTGTCCCCCTCCCCGATAATTTTTTGTATAGATAGTACCAGAGATTGAACCTTGGACCTCACACATTCTGGAAAGTTTTCTCTCACTGAGCCATGCCCTGGCCCCTCACTGGGGGATTCTAGGCAGGGGCTCTACTGCTAAGCCTCTTTTGACTTTTGATTTTGAGACAAGCTCTTATTGAGTTGCCTAGGCTGGCCTGAATCTCACTCTGTAGCCCAGGCTGGCCTTAGACTCACTCACATCCTTTCTCCTGCTTAGCCTGCTGAGTCACTGGGATTATAGATTTGCCTCAAGACTGTAACAGACTCACCAAGCTATTGCTGACACTTGGAACCCAAAGTCTCCCCCACTCCCAAACCCAGGAAGCCTCCCTATAGAGATCACAGCTTTGTATTCTCTTCAGTCCAATAAAGGGAAGCTTCAGCTTTCCTTGCTTCTTTACACGAGGGCTTCATGCCATGAGGTGATGTGGTTAAGCCCCACCCCACCAACCTTTATGGGTGCCATTTCATTCCTGTGCATTCTCTGATGAGAAGCCCAGGGCCATCCCTGCAGGCCAATTCCTCTTGCAGCTTCCTCTCCAAGCAAACAGCCACGCTGAACACACACCCCTGCCAGCTTCTCCTAAGGGCATTGTCATAGCCCTTAGTTGTGACTGATTTAGGGTTCAGATGACTTAGCTGATAGTGTCTGACATGAAGTAGCTGGCACAGTCTGTAGGTTAGGATTCTGACAAAGGCTCTTCACTGCCCATTATCCTCCAGGGTCTCTGTCTGCTACACAATCCCGGCTGTCTAATTAGCTCCGAAGTACTAGGGAGAGGGATTGATTGACACACCTTCGCTAGCATAGGGCTTTTCCCCAGTGTGAATTCTCTGACATTGAATGACTTTCCTGATCTTGAAAGCCTTCAGGCGGTCACTGTGGTGGGTCTCTGTTGAGTGGAAAGGAGCGAGGGTGCATGGGGATGCTGACTGGTGCCTCCCACATCCCCAGGATGCTCTCCAAGGTAGATGTAATGATGTTTGGAAGGTTGGAAGCCTCCAGGAAAACTGTTTTGTGTTTGCGACAGTCACTGCTGTTCCCGCCAGTGCCGGCACTGTAATACTGAATAAACTTGATCCAGACATGAAACTCAGCCTCACTTATTTCTAAAAAATGTATTTGGCCTTTTGTGGAGGGTGGTATGTGTGCACACGTGTGTGTGGGTCATGGGTCACATGATCTTTCTCCAACACAATCCACATTGTCTCCCGAGTCATGGTTTTTCTCCAGTTCAGAGCTCACTGAGTAGACCAGGCCTTATGGGCAGTGCAGCCCTGGGGATCTGTCTGCCACCATATGACCTACAAGGACATGCCACCAGGCCCAACTTTTTTACATGGGTTCTAAGGATCAAATCCTGGTACTTGTGTGCGCACAAACACTTTACTGAGCATCATGGCTGCCGTGTTGCTGATCCTCCTGTCTCGACCTCTTTTGTGCTAACGGCTGTGTGCCACCATGCCTAGCCTTCCTATACTTGTCCACATACCCCTCATGCTTTATTTTAATTAATTTAAAAGTTTTTAACTTTATTAAAGAACTTGCCTAGAATCCCAGTGAGGGGCTGGGGTATAGCTCAGTGGTAGAGCCCCTGCCTAGAATCCCCCAGTGAGGGGCTGGGATGTGGCTCAGTGGTAGAGCCCCTGCCTAGAATCCCCCAGTGTGGGGCTGGGTGTGGCTCAGTGGTAGAGCACCTGCCTAGAATCCCCAGTGAGGGGCTGGGGTGTGGCTCAGTGGTAGAGCCCCTGCCTAGAATCCCCCAGAGAGGGGCTGGGGTGTGGCTCAATGGTAGAGCCCCTGCCTAGAATCCCTCAGTGTGGGGCTGGGTGTGGCTCAGTGGTAGAGCACCTGCCTAGAATCCCCCAGTGTGGGGCTGGGTGTGGCTCAGTGGTAGAGCACCTGCCTAATATATAAGGCCTGGCTTGGGTCCAAGTAGAATAAGCACTCTCCAGTGATTACCCAATTGTTTCTAATGAATCCCTCTCTTCCCCGCTATTTTGAAATTCTGCCTTTATTGTTAGATTCTTGTTCAAGTTGACTGTTAACCTTGAATCTGCTTGAACCTTCTCCAGCACTTAATTATCTCACTGTATAATTTGCTTTGATATCTGATTCAATTGTTCTCCCTCTTTCTGTTTCAATGTTCACACAATGAAAAGCAGGCAGCTAGGTTGGAGCTGATGAGAGTTACTCTGAGGTTGAAAAACATTCTCAGCCAACTCTTGTCTGTGGCCAGTCGTCCAGAGGGACGAGATACTGGGTACGGTGAAGGGCTGAGATATCCTGTAACTGAAGAAAAAAATGCATTCCCCATGTTAGGAACTACACAAGATACCACAATATAAACAACAGTTGGACCGTCTCTCGTCTTCAGCAGTTATTCTTTTCTCCACAGTGTATTCCTGAAACCATTTGTTGTTGGTGGTGGTGGTGGTGGTGGTTTTTTTTTTTTTTAAATCATGTTGTCAATAATGACTCTGGATGAGAAACTTAGTTTCAAATGAGATTTTGATTTTCACCCATTATACAGCCCTGACATTAGGTCATGCGACATGGCTCTGTCTCAGGACTGGAGACTTCACAGACCTTGGTACACTGTGCTACAATGCCCAGACTGTCCTGCCTTTCTGCCCTTCTAGAAGTAGCCCTGTGACCGAAGCCAAACAGAGCCTTAGCCATTGTACTTCCTTTCTCGGGCTCTGGTGGAATTGTGAGCAAATTATGTCTCAGCTGCCCATCTTTTCATAGAAAACAAAAATGGACCTTTGTCATTTGACAAGGTTCCCTGAAACCAGCAGGAGCCTTTGGAATTATTCCAAGGGCCTGTACCATTTGCAGATATTCTCTGTCTTCATAGGGACAATAGGTTTTGTGTTGTTTTGTTTTTGACAGAGATTATTTTTATTTGTAAGTATGTTTTGCCTCCATGTGTGCATGAGCACGGCATGCATACCTAGTGCCTGTGAGAGACCAAAAGAGAGCACCGGATCCCCTGGAATTGTAGGTATGGATGGTTGTGAGTAGCCACGCAGATACTGGGACCTGAGCCTTGGTCCTCTGCAAGAGCAACATGTGCTCTTGTTGGCTACCCCCAGGGCAATGGTTTTGAGTACACCAAGCAATTGAATATGTGTGTGTGTGTGCATGTCTGTGTCTCTGTGTATGTCTGTGTGTGCATGCGTGAACACACGTGAATGTCATCTGTGCATGTGTGCCTTTGCTCCTTTCCTCTCCCCTCCCCCTTAATTCTCCCTGTCTTTCTGTTCTACTTCAGCTGGCCCCACATAACTCACATGGAAAGATTTTCACAGTTAGGATTTATTTCAGCAGATACATTCAATGCAGGCCCAGCAGGAAAGAGATAAAAATAGCTGGAAGGTGGCGGGGTCAGGCACACGCTTTTGCTTCAGGAGCAAAAAGCAGAGGCTGGTTTGGGATGTCCTTGTCCTGGAAATCTCACTTGAGTCCTAGCGTCAAAATTCTCCATAGGAGTTGGTCACATGCCTGTTTTGTGACTACCACGGTCCCATACAAAGCGCCCAGTGAGTGTGTTGAATCCCCATGCCTTCTGTAAACAGGCTGGCAGGCTGGAGAGATGGCTCAGTGGGTAAGAGTGCTTGCTGCACAAGCAGGAGGACCTGAGTTCAAATCCCCAGGCCCCACATAAACCAGTCAAGGGCACATTGTAACCCAGTGCTGTGGAGGCAGAGACAGGCACTGGGGTCTTGCCAGTTGCCAGCCTAGCTCCAGATTCCCTGAAAGACCCGGCCTCAGGGGCATGAGGATGAAAGGGGAAGAGCAGGACCAGCTGTGTTTGCAAATGTGGGCACATAGCATATGCATACACAAAGAGCTAGTGAGAAGTGGCAGGAAGTACTGGCATCTGTCACCAAGCCTGGTGACCTGAGATTGATTCCCTGGGATCACATGATAGAAGGAGAGATCTGGCTTCTGCAAGTTGTCCCTGTCCTCCTTATACAGCCATACACAATCACACACACACACACACACACACACACACACACTCACACATGCACACACACTCACACATACACACACACCCACATTAATCACAGTTTTTAAAAACTACACCTGCTGTGTTGGCTGTCACTCTGACAGTAACTCTGCGGCTCTGGGGCAGCCAGCCAGAAGAGGAAAAGGTTACTGGAGCTCCGGTTTCAGCCCGGTCTCCGGGCTGCTGTGCATCTCTGACAAGGTGGGAGGAACGCCAGGAAATGAGGGACAGCAAGGCTGCTCACCTAATGGCGTCTGGAAAGCAGAGAGGAAGAGGAAGGGGTGGGGATGCTATGAGTCCTTCCAGGTCCGACAGTGATGGATTCCTCCAACCAGGCCTCACCTCTGGAAGTTCCCATCACTTCCCAGTCTCGCCATCAACTGGGCACCCAGTCTTCAACACGTGAGCCTTTGAGTACGTCCCGCACCTGAACCAGAGCTGCCAGGATGGCCTGGCTCATCGTGGCGTTAGGTTTTCCACAGATGCGTTTGTTGCATGTGCTCACATGTGTGCACAGCCGCACATGCCTATGAGGCGAACATCAGCAACCCCACCATATAGCCTTGACACAAAGTCTCTCATTGCATTTGGAGCTAGACTGTTGGCCAGCAAGTCCCTGAGAATCCCGTCTCTGCCCCCCCCCCCCGCCCTGGAGTTACAGACATGTAAACGGTCATGCTTAGCATTTTACACAGTGATGGGGGTTCAAACTCAGGTCCCCATGCTTACATAGCAAGTACTCGTGCCCACGGAACCATCTCTCCGGCCCTTAGTTTGTCTTTTTCTGATACACGGTTGCATGTAGCCCAGGCTGGCCTCCTGCTATGTAACCCAAATGAACTCCTCCTCCTCCTGCCTCCACCTCCCAAGGGCTAAGATCACAGGTGTGCTCCTCTGTGCTGGTTTACAGCCGGGTTCGTCTTGATTCTATTTTGGGCACAGAGAATAACTCCTTCCTAATAGCTCTGTGAGGATGCTCATTCGGTTTTCAGAATGTGACCAAGGGTCATTGCCATGGCTACAGGGATATGTGGAACTGCAGCGAAACAGACTTGCTGCGTTAACTCTATCCTCACTCCTACAAAGGAAATCTCCAGGCCAGACAGTTTCACTGAGGGATTCTGCTCATAAACACAGTGCTGCAAAGCCATGATTCCAGGTCTCTAAAGGCAGGCAGGAGGACCCGAAGTTCAAGACCAGCCCAAACAAATGGGTGAAGTTTTGGTTTTTTGTTTTTGTTTTGTTTTAGACAGGCTTTTATTATGTCTCTTACTACTGGCTCCTCTGGAATTCTCTATGTAGATCAGGTTTGCTTCAAACTCAGAGATCCACCTGCCTCTGCTTCCCTGGTGCTGGGATTAAAGGTGTGCACCACCCCCACAGGCTTGTCGGGGTGTTTTCTCACAGTGACAGAAATGATGCAAAGCAACCATCCCACAAGTGATTGGTACCACACTCAGCATATGCAAAGGCTTTGGGCCCCATCCCAAGAAGAGAAGGGGAAGGAAAAGATAGGGATAACAGAGAGCAGGGAGGGGACAAATGGGGGGGAAGGGAAGAGGGTGAAACAGACAATGGGCATGATGAGGTATTTACTCGAAATCGATACATAACATTAATATGATTGGCTGTTAGGAAGACAACAATTGAAGTCACAATGAGGTAACACTAAGCTTGTATTTGAATGACTAAGATAGCTTGGTGGTGGCGGTGATGGCGCACACCTTTAATCCCAGCACTCAGGAGGCAGAGCCCCTGCCTAGAATCCCCCAGTGAGGGGCTGGGGTGTGGCTCGGTGGTAGAGCCCCTGCCTAGAATCCCCCAGTGAGGGGCTGGAGGCATGACTCAGTGGTATTGCATGTGCCTAGTCTATCCTGATTGGTGAGCCTCAGGCCAGGGAGAGACACTGTCTCAAAGGAGGTGGATAGTGTTCTTTTTTTTTTTTTTTTTTTGTGGATAGTGTTCTTAAGGATAACACCTAAGGTTGTTTTCTAGGCTCTGTACTCTCTCTCTCTCTCTCTCTCTCTCTCTCTCTCTCTCTCTCTCAGACACACACACACACACACACACACACACACACACACACACACACACACTGGGGCCTGGAGAGATGGCTCAGTGGTTAAGAGCACATTCCGCTCTTGCCCAGCACCCACACCAAGCAGCTCACAACCTCCTGTAACTCCAGCTCCAGGGTAAACAACATGGCTTTCTGGCCTCTGGCAGCACTTGCATCCATGGGCACACACATACGAATGATTTTTCTTAAGAGATCTTACATGAAGCTTCCATTAGCTGGAGGTAGGATACTTGAAGTGTGAGATGCTGGGGTCTCAGGATGAGGGAAGGAAACCCTGGAAACTGAAGCGAAGGGACAGCCTCAGCTATGCAGCAAAAGCCCACGTTGAGAATAAAGAGAGCCTGTGAGATAGCTCAGCAGGGGAGGGTCCAGCCACCCAAGCCTGATGACCTGAGTTTGATCCCTGGCTCCCACTTGGTGAAAGGAGAGAGAAGACTCCTATAAACGGTTCTCTGACCTCCATACGTATGCGACGCACGTGCGCACAGTCTCCCCAACCACCCACGCACAATAAAACAAAGAATAAAGGGTAGAGGAGAGGAGGAAGGGGGACGGGGGAGGTGGAAAGGAAGCCCTAAATATAGTCTATTATGAGGAACCTCAATTAGGACTTCACTCTGTGACTTTGGGGACAGAAGTCAGGGCACCATTCTGCCCGTAACACACAGAAAGCTCGGGGTGGTTTTGTTCCATATTGAACAAAAACCTTCTAAATATATAGTGGAGGAGGAAAAACCTCATCTAATGAGAGATTTCTTTGCAATTTTGTACTGACTTCATCCCATCTTCAGCTGGGTAAATCAATAAAAGTCTCCGCAGTTTAAAAATACTTGGGCAACTTTGACACTGAAGAACACTGAGTGCCTAAGCGAGTTCTCAGACTCGCTCGTCTTGCTGGAATCTGCTTTTCCAGAAGAAGCAGCCTCCACTTAGCTCTTAGTCATAGTTGGTCTTCTAGAACATCCTTCCTTAGCACCTGTACATTTCCCAGCGGTTGCGGGTGGCTGGGGCATTTGGGGTAACCTGACTATGTTAGCTTTCCTCTTCATGATGAGTTCCCCGAGTTTTCATAGAAAAAAAACACCAAAAAGCCAAACCAAACAAACAGCAACAAAACCAAAACAGAAATAGTTGAACTTGCATTGCAGCGACTTTTGGTTTTCTAAGATTTATTTCGGTTTATTTGGGGGTGGGGGAAAATGTGCAAATGAGTGCAATACCTGAGTAGGCCAGAAGAGGGAGGCAAAACTCCTAGAGCTTCAGCTACACCTGTGACTGGCTGTGAGCCACCCAACACGGGCATAAAGGTGGTGCACAGACATACCCGCAGGCAAAGCACTCATACACAGAAAATATTTAAAAGGAAGAAGAGGAAGAGGGAGAAAAATGAGATGGGGTCAGGGATATAGCTCACCGGGTGAAGGAGCTTGCCACCAAGCCTGACTTTAGTTCAAGCCCCCAGATCCCACATAGAGGAAAGGGAAAGACTGACCCCTGTGGGCTCTCCTCTGACCTTCACATGATCCCGTGGCATGCATGTACTTGCAAACACAAACGCACATAAAAAATTGGAAGAAGAAAAAAAATGATTGCACTAAAGTGTGAATCTAAGCACACATGTGGAAACATTACCCACCTGGTGTCGAATTGTCACCCGGGAGTGCAAGGGCTCCAGTCTGAACCCGGTTGTGACCGAGTGTACAGTGCTCCAATCGTGAACCTGGGAGCGACCGAGTGTACAGGGCTCCAGCCGTGAACGTGAGGATTTGCAGCCAGAGTTTGTTTGTGTTGCTGTGACGAAATACACAAGATTGGACGTCTCATGAAGCAAAGAGGTTTATCCAGCTTGAAGCTGGGAAGGCTGAAAGTCCAGGCTGGGCCTCTGATACACACGGGAGATGACATTTGAGGGGGGCACAGGTCATCTGGTAAAAGAGGAAGAAGACCTTAGGGTCGGGCCATGCTCACCTTTCTTTTTACTTTCTCTTTATTTATTCAGTGTGTCTTTCACATCATGCATTTTTTTATTTTATTTATTCTTATTGTCATTTGCATTGGTGTTTTGCCTGCATGTATGTCTATGTAAGGTGTCAGACCTTGGAGTCACAGACAGTTGTGAGCTGCCATGTGGGTGCTGGGAGTTGAACCTGAGTCCTCTGGAAGAGCAGTCGGTGCTCCCAACCTCTGACTCCCAACCGCTGAGCCACATCTCCAACCCCCACATCATGCATCTTGATGCCATTCATTTCCCTGTCCCTTCACATCCGGCCCCCGCCCCTGCAACACTCCTGTAGTAATAGGAGCGGTGGGGCTGAGTCCCTGGCACCCGGCCGCCCCCACGGCTAGCTTTACCCAAAATAATTACACGGAAACTGTATTCTTTTAAACACTGCTTGGCCCTTTAGCTCTAGCCCTTACTGGCTAATTCTGATATCCCGATCAACCCATCTCTAATAATCTGTGAGAACCGGTCTTACCGGGAAGAATCTAGCCTAGTCCATCCTGGGTCAGAGCTTCATGGCGTGTGTCTGCCCGGGAGCGGGGCATGGCGTCTCTCTCAGGCGTCTGCTCCCGAGAGGAGAGCTGTGGAGTCTGAGCTCACTTCCTCTTCCTCCCAGCATTTTGTTCTGTTTACTCCACCCACAGGGCCA
Organism: Microtus oregoni; assembly: GCF_018167655.1. Lineage (NCBI taxonomy): Eukaryota > Metazoa > Chordata > Mammalia > Rodentia > Cricetidae > Microtus > Microtus oregoni. Next base: position 7,019,460 of record NW_024543062.1, on the reverse strand, counting down.
AGCAGTTTCTTTATTGCTTAACCAATGAAATCAACAGATTGATATATGACACTCCCACATCACACTCCTCTCAAATAAAACAAAATCTAAGAGAAAGGGGGAAAAGGAACAAATTAGAAGTTTCGTCGTGGCAGCTGCAGTGTGACACAGAGTCACGCAGTGAACCCCTTTGTCCGTGCATCTTTACTTGCAAGTGTTCATGGCTGAGTCCAAGGTCTAGCTGGAGGCCTCTGGTTTCTACTGCACTACCAATGCTGGGCCCTCACGGGGACTCTTCTTGGCTAGCCTGTTGTTGCTCTGTGCTGTGGAGATCCTGCAGCTTTGGGCCTGCAGGCCAAGCCCCTTCCCATGCCCCAGCAGATCATAGATGAGGTAGATACTAGGGCATGCCAAGCCATAACCCAGGTTCTTGGCCTGGGCACCTGTAAGGTTGGTCTTCACCGCCAGGGTGAGCTCTCCAGCATTGCCCCCCCCCCCCATTCACTCTGGCAGCGATGAGGGAGGGGTGGGGCCAATTCTCCTGCTTCATGCCCTCAGGGTCAGCTCTTCCACCTGTCTCAGGCCAATGATGGGCTAGAGGTGCGGGGGGGGGGGGGGTATCCTTCCTCTGTCCATGCTGCTACATGTCGGATGAATAATGGTGACAGCTCTCTCTTGCTCCTAACATTGGGGCTGGGTCACCCACACCTCCCACAACAGGAGACCGCTAGTATGTGTCCTGGCCATCCAGACCCTAATAATCACATAGAGACTATATTAATTACAGCACTGTTTGGCCAATGACTTAGGTGCATGTCTAGTTAGCTCTTTTCTTAAATTAACCCATTTCTATTCATCTGTGCATCGCCATGAGGCTGTGGCTACCAATAAAGGTTCTGTGATATAGGAGGGTCTTCTATCTATCTGTTGCTTTCATTGGTTAATAAAGACAACTGCTTGGCCTGATAGGTCAGAACATAGGTAGGTGGGGAAGACAGAACGGAATTGTGGGAGGAAGAAAGCAGAGATAGGCAGACGCATGATTCCCCTTCCCGAGATGGATGCTGGTTAGACTCATGCTGGTAAACCACGACCTCGTGGTGGCATAGATTATTAGAAATGGGTTAATTAAGATGTAAGAGTTAGCCAAGAAGAGGCTAGATATAATGGGCCAGGCAGTGTTAAAATGAATACAGTTTCCATGTAATTATTTCGGGTAAAGCTAGCCGGGCAGCGGGAAGCAGGCCCGCTGTTCCTTATTACAACAGTTCTGGGCATCTTTCTCCTTCAGCAGCTACGTGGCTTCTCTTTGACTCTGCCTGCTCTATCTCTGCTTTGATTTCCTGCCTGGCTTTACTCTGCTAAGCCATTGGCCCAAAAAGCTTTATTCATCAAACAATAAGCACAACACATATATATAGAGGGACGTCCCACATCAGAGGAGCAGGGCCTGCTTTCCTGAGTGCTGCAGCTGGCATGGGGGAAGGTCATCTCAAACAATTGTTGCAGGCTGTAAGGATTGGGGGGATGGAGGGAGTTAATGGGGGTATCTCTCTCCCACCCACACGGCAGAATGATGGATGAGTAGTGGGGACAGTTCTCCCAAAGCTTACAACTTCGGGGCTGGCTCACCCACACCTCCGTCAACAGGGACATCCAGCCCTGTGGGACTGAGCAACTTCTAGATCCTTGGGCTTTCCATTTATAGTTCGCCATTGCTGGATTAGCTGCACTGTAGCCTGGAAGTCATCCCAATAAATTTCTTATATAGATCATGACCACCTATAACTCCAGCTCCAGGGGGATCCAACACCCTCTTCTGGCCTCTCTGGGTATCTGCATTCATGTACATATAACGCACACACACATACTAAGTAAATATCTTTTTAAAAAGAAAGGCCAGGTGTGGTAGCGCACACCTTTGATCCCAGCACTTGCAGAGGCAGGTAGAGCTCTGTGAGTCTGAGATCTGGTCAGCCTGGTTCACATAGTGACAGTCAGACCACCCAGGGCGAGAGGGGGTGGGAAGAGGGGAGAAGAGGGGAGGGAAGGGGAAGAGAGGAGAGAGAGAGAGGATGGGTGGTGGTGGCACACACCTTTAATTCCAGCACTTGGGAGGCAGAGGCAGGCGGATCTCTGTGAGTTCGAGGCCAGCCTGGTCTACAGAGCAAGTTCCAGGGCAGGCTCCAAAGCAACACAGAGAAACCCTGTCTCAAAAAACCAAGAAAAAGAAAGAAAGAAAGGAAGGAAGGAAGGAAGGAAGGAAAGAAGGGAAAGAAGACAGGTTTTTTAACCTAATCAGGATGGCCCTTCACAGATTGCTCAGAGGCCCTTCTTCCAGGCAACCTGTGGCATTGACAACTAACCAATCATCACACAGGACAGGAAGCAAAGAACAAGGAAGACCCATCCTTGGTGGCCTGCTTCCTCCAGCTATGTCCCACTTCCCAAAGTGTCCAGAACCTTCCAAGATGGCACCACCAACTAGGAACCAAGCCTTTTGGCCAAGTTCAGATCCTACTGACCCCCATGTGACACTCTCAGATAGTCTGACTCAACATAAAACAAACAAAAAAACCAAAAAGGTGGCAGTGAAGGGTCTGAGGAAGCCGCAAATAATGTATGCTGGAAAAGACTTTTGTGTGTGTGTGTGTGTGTGTGTGTGCTCACTGTGGAAGTAGAAGAACAGAGAGCTGAGGCTAAGGAAAGGATCCAGTGGCTGGCTGTTAGATGCACAGTCTGGGTTTACTGCACTGGGCTTTAACCAGCAGAGCCCCTGGTACTTGGCAGCTATGGTCATCTTTGGCTTCTAGCGGCAGGGGGTGGGGCCTCTGAGAATCATCTTGAAGTTTGGGGGCCCTCAACTCTTAGAAGAGCTAGTTATAGGGATGTGTTAGAATCCAGCTTCTGGAAGCTGGATACCAGCAGCAGTGCACGCCCCCCACCTGACAGGCACCCTGTGGAGACATTGTGAGTCCCTAGATAACACACTTCAGCTGCCAGGATCTCTTCCCCAGGAGTGGTTTTGGGTAGCCACACATCCTGCTCCGCACCCTCCTGCCTGGGAATCAGAATCTCAGATGTTGGCTCTTCAGGCATGACAAACCCCTGAAGTGCCTCTAGTGACTGTACCTGTGCTCTGCTTTGTTTTTAAGATTTGTTATTTAATGTGTATTATGTGTGCCTGAGTGTATGTGTATGTACCACATGTGTGCAAGTACCCGAAGAGGCCAGAAAAGGGCATTGGGTCCTCTGGAACTGGAGTTACAGGCAGTTGTCAGGGGCCAGGTGTGGCTACTAGGAACCTATTGTGGAATATTAGCTTAAGATGTGTTACATTTGTCTGTGCTGTGGAACATTTGTTTAATGATGCAAAGATGTGTTGCACTCTTTTATGTGGCATTTGTTTATCTCTGTGAAGCTGTGTTACATTGCCTGATTGGTCTACTAAAGACCTGAACAGTCAATAGATAGGCAGGAGAGAGAAATAGGTGCAGCCGGCAGGAAGAGAGAATAAACAGGAGGAGAAATTTAGACTAAAAAAGAATGAGAAGAAAAGAGAGAAGGGGAGGAGGATGCCAGCCACACGTCCACACAGCCACACAGACACACATCCACACAGACACAACCCCCCCCCACACACATAGATACATACCCACACAGATACACAGCTAGTCACAGAGTAAAAAGGAAAGTATAGAATAAAGAAAGGTTTAAAAAAAAAAGCCCAAAGAAAATTTAAATTAGAAAATCTGGCAAGAAATAAACCATGCTAAGGCCAGGCATTCATAAGTAAGATGAAATCTCAGTGTATTAAAAAACAAAACAACTACAAGAACCACACTCAGGTCCTGTGGAAGAGCAGCAAGTGCTCTTCTCTGCTGCCCATCTCTCCAGCTCTCATAGTGGCATTTTCTAAAAGAAAAAAAACCTTCAAGACCAATTCTCAGACGCCCCACCCTCTGCCGCTAGAAGCCAAAGATGACCATAGCTGCCAAGTACCAGGGGCTCTGCTGGTTAAAGCCCAGTGCAGTAAACCCAGCCACTGGCTCCTAAAGCCTGGAGCTACAGGCCCCTAGTTTTCACGACTTAAGTTCTGGGTCTATCAGCACTTAAGAACTTCTCCTTGCTTACCCACAATTCCTGTCCACTGGCAGAGCAAAAGAGCCCCAGCCAGAAAGCTATGACAGCTTAAAGTAGTTTATCCAAAACCCTCTAAAGGTAGCTTCAGGTCTCTTAGTTATCGTAGGGAACTGCCTGGTGGCTAAGGCCTGTAATCTTATCTCCACACAAGATCTGTTTGTTGTGGGCCAGGGAAATGGCTTAGTTGGTAACAAGCTTGTCGTGGGAGCATGAAGACCTGAGTCTGGACGCCCAGAGTCCACGTTAAGAGCTGTGCATGGTGGGGCAGGCATTTGTAACCCAGCGCTGGGGGGGGGGGGTCCTGGGGCTCGCTGGTCAGGCATTTGTAACCCAGTGCTGGAGAGGTGGGGAGGGGGGTCCTGGGGCTCGCTGGTCAGGCATTTGTAACTCAGTGCTGGAGAGGTGATGGGGGGGAGGCTCCTGGGGCTCACTGGTCAGGCAGACTATTTGGTGAGCTCCAGGTTGGAGGATTAATTACTGCAAAGCCTCAGATGGAGAGCAAAGTTGACTTGCCTGATAAGGAGCTGATCCACATAGCAAACCCACTAGTATCTACCACTTTGACACTACAGGGAACTGAACTGCAGATGGAACCCTCTATCCGCTAAGGGCTCCCTTCCCATCCATGCCGTTCACACAGTTCCACTCCCGAGGAGAGACTGTGTTCAGCTGTTCTGGTTGAAGAACACATAGGCTTCTGGAGATGCCTATCACTTCTATCAAACACAGGTTCAGTGAGAGAATTTGTCTCAAAAAAAAAAAAAAAAAAAAGGCAGACGGAGAGCCCGGTGTGGTGATGTGTGCCCCTAATTCCAGCACTGGGGAAGCAGAGGCAGGCGGGTCTGTGAGTTGGGAGCCAGCTTCATGTACACAGGGCATTCCAGGTCGAACAGGACTTCATAGCGGGACCATCTCAAAAACAAAAAAGAGGGACTGAAGAGGAAACCCAAGTCAGACCTCTAGATTCCACAGGCACTCCACACACATGCACCACATACACACATACACCCTAATTTAAAATAATAATAAACCATTTTTATTACAGTTTATTTTGTGTATGTGCACACCACAAGGTGCATGTATGAAGGTCAGGGAATAACTTACAGCAGTCAGCTCTCGCCTTTGACCATATGGCTCCCGGGTATCGAACTCAGGTTATCAGACTTGGCGGCAAGCACCTGTACCCGCTGAGCCATTTTGTGGGTCTGTAAAAATAATCTAAAAATCTGATAGATGGAGAGACTCTTTCCAGCATCCGGTCGCGCCCCGCCCTCCTCGCGTCGCCCCGCCCCTTTGTAGGACAGCGTGCGCTCACTGGCCATTGCGGTCCTCTCGCTCCGCCCTTGATCCCGCCTCCCTGCGGAGGACAGCTGCTGCGCGCAGACGCAATGACTTCCTCTTCCCAATGGAGGGGCTCCCGGTCCTCCAGATCACCAAGCCGGCTTCCTAGAGTAGCCCCTGCAGAGGCGCCACCCGGAAGTTCAGGCTCCCAGAGGGGACCCAAGCATGCTCTCCGTAAAGTTCGCCCTCCTCCCTCTACCCTGAGGCTGGCCTCAGGTGGCTGTCCTTTGACAGGAAAGATGAACGAGGCCCATTGGCTGTCGCATGAAGGGTCGCAGGGCTGCGTGGTAAAGGATGAACCCCCAGAGAGCCTGTGGAGAACAGCCTGGGCCTAGCTCTGGCTCTAGTTGATAGATCGCTACGGATAAAATCAAAGGAAGCTGTCATGAGATCATCCTTGGGTGCAGGGTACATGGATGCCCAGAGATGAAGCTGCAAGGGTAAGTGGGGTCGATGCTGAGGGCTGAGACGTTCAAACACTATCTTGAGTAGCCTTTTATTTTATTTTATTTTATTTTATTTTATTTTATTTTATTTTTTTGAAGCAAGGTCTTGCCATGTAGCCCAGGCCAGCCTGGAATTCAGGAATCCCCTTGCCTCAGCCTCCCAAGTGTTAGGGCCATAGGCATGCACCACCACCACTCTCGGCTGTAGACGGTATTTCAATAAGGGCATTGGCGCCTCTATTTTGGCCATGAAATGCAGCTCGTGCCAGACTGGGTTGGACTGTGTTGACTGGAAGCAGGAACTACCTGATTATATAAGTATTAGCTATTCCGGCTCTTCCACTACGATGTAGCTTCCATGAGAACAAGGGTTCTCTTTTCCTACCTAGCACTGAGAAGAATGCCTGGCACATAGTAGCTGCTTAGTACATAGTGTGGGTGGTTTTACTCTAGATGCTACATCTTCAGTTACCGCTTTGCCAGAGCAACTGAGAAGTAGAAGAAAGGTAACTGAAGGTTGGAAGATATCAAAAGCAGCGTCCTGGTCAGGAGGATTTGCTGAGCATCCTGAACTGACCCCTGGCACAGGCTCCGATGAGGTCAAGAGAGGGGCCCAGAGCCCAGAATCGGACCACAGCTAAATTTAGTCTCACTGACCTTCAGTGTCCCTGTCCTTTGTGCCCACACCCATGCCAGTGTTGGAAAATGATTTTGTTTTCTTTGAATATTACCATCTACAGGTGCAAAGCCAATATGCGTGTGTTGTTTAAGCCGTCTGTAGCATTATTTAATCATTTAATAAGACCGTTCGCTATGGTTTCCCTCTCTGTCGATGCAGGATGAGTATCTTCGTGCCTGCCTGTTCTTCCCTTTCACTGAACGTTTTCCCAAAGAGTATATTACTTAACCAAATTATATTGTGTCTTACTGCTTCTTAGGTTACTTCCTGTGTATTAGCTTTCTAGAAAGTTAATAGTGATGATGGGCATTCCTATAAATAGAAACAAGGCTTCAAAGCTGACCTGGGTATTGGGACCCTGCCTCCCATGTATATGTGTACGTGTGTGTGTGTAAAAACATGTATGAATGTGTCTGTAAATATACGTGGGAGGCAGGTGAAATATCTCTGTTCATAAAGGCACTTGTCAAGGCTGATGACCTATGTTTAATCTCCAGCACCCACATAAAAGCCGTATTTTTTTTTTTTTTTTTTTGGTTTTTCGAGTCAGGGTTTCTCTGTGGTTTTGGAGCCTGTCCTGGAACTAGCTCTTGTAGACCAGAGATCCGCCTGCCTCTGCCTCCCGAGTGCTGGGATTAAAGGCGTGCGCCACCACCGCCCGGCTAAAAGCCGTATTTTTGTGCACATCTATAATCCTAGCACTGGGGGTGGGGACAGATAGATCCAGGGCAAAGTAGCCAGTCTGTTGGGTACACTCGGGGTTCAGAGAGAGAGACCCGGTCTATAAGGTTGGGGGGCAGTAGTGGAAGAGATTGGATGTCAGCTTCTGGCCTCCACATGCACACACACACGCGCATACACACACACACACACACACACACACAGTCTCTCTCTAATAATAATTTTTAAAAGTTAATAATGAGGGGGTGGAGTTGCTCATAGGTTAAGAGCGCTTATTGCTCTTGCAGAAGACCCAAGTTCAATTCCCAGCACCCACATGGTGATTCACAACCATCCATGATTCTAGTTCCAAGTTATCCAACACCATCTTCTGACCTCTGAGGGCACCAGGCCTATATGTGATACACATATACACATGCACATCCATACACATAAAATGAAAAACAATTGTTTCTAAAGTTACTAATGACAAGAATCTGTTTCCTCAGTAATTACGGCTTGAGTGTCTACTGGTGTTAGGCACTGAACTGGGCTCGGGAAGACCAGACAGACACAGATCCTGCCCTCGGGTACCTCCCAGCCTAAGGCAGGAGGCCAGGACTCAGCCCATGATCAACACAAGTGGCCGATGGCACACTGAAAAACAGCACAGAGCAAACAGAGCCACTAGCAATGAGGATGAAATCAGAGTTTCAGTTTCAGGAGAGGGGGGGCAATGGTGCTGGGAAGTAATTTTAGAACTGCGCCCCCTTAAAAACTGGTTCTTCGCGATGGCTTCGCCTGGGTTGGGTTCTGAATTAACCGCACTGTGACTTCCTACTTCCCCTTTAGTTGGGGACAGTGAACAGTACTTCCAAACTTAGGGACCAGCGAGATGGCTCAGCGGTGTGCTGGGAACAGGGAACTGCAGTTGAGAAAATGGCTCCATCAGATTGGCATGTGGCAAGTCTGTGGATTTCTTGAAATTTCTTGAATTTCAGTGGGGGAGGGCCCAGCCCAATGTGGATGGCGCCATCCCTGGGCTGGTGGTCCTGGTTCTATAAGAAAGCAGGCTGAACGAGCCATGAGGGGCAAGCCAGTAGGCAGCACAGCTCCGTGACCTCTGCCTCCAGGTTCCTACCCTGCTCTTCCCCCCAGTAATGGATGATGTTTGGGATGTAAACCAGATAAACCCTTTCCTCCCTAAATTGCTTTTGGTCACGGTCTGTAGCAGCAATAAAATGTAACTAGGGCGCGTGGGTAAAGTGCTTGCCACGAAGCCAGACAACTTGAATTTGATCCCGAGACCACGTGGTGGGAGGAGAGAACTGAGTCCTCCTGCAGGTTTCCCTCCGACCTCCACGTGGACTTCATGGCATGCGCACCTGCCGGCCATGGTGGCGCACACTTTTTTTTTTTTTTTTTTTGGTTTTTCGAGACAGGGTTTCTCTGTGGCTTTGGAGCCTGTCCTGGAACTAGCTCTGTAGACCAGGCTGGTCTCGAACTCACAGAGATCCGCCTGTCTCTGCCTCCCGAGTGCTGGGATTAAAGGCGTGTGCCGCCACCGCCCGGCCTTGTGGCGCACACTTTTAATCCTAGGAAAGCAAAGGCAGGTGGATCTCTGTCTGTTTGAGGCCAGTCTGGGCTACGTAGCACCTTCTAGATCAACCAGGGCTACATAGGAAAAAAACCCACAAAAAACGGAGTATAGACTGAGGCATACACTTTGTTAGAGAGGAGTAACTGTACGTAACTGACTTTGCCTCCTGCGTGGGCTCTAAGCACATAGCCCCTTCTGTCTTTTCTAATCTGAAGGGTCAGTAAGAACCAGGTGCAGAATTGAAGGCAGCTTTGGTTCAAAGCAAGTAGGAGACTGTTGGGGGTGTTGCTCAGCCAGTAGGGTGCTCACTACGCATGTGTGAACTCCTGCATTCCCTTCCCCAGCACCACATAAACCAGAAGTGGTGGTACCGCACCAGTAATCCCAGCTCTTGAGAGGTGGGAGCAGGAAGATCAGGCAGACGTTCAGGGTTAGCCTCAGCTACCTAGTGAGTTTGAGGCTAGCCTGAACTAGAGACTGGGAAGGAAGGAAAAGAAGCAGGGAAAACATGGAGTGAGAGAATGAAAACCTCCTTTAAGGCACAACTGAGGTTAAAAATCCCAGGTCCGGGGCTGGAGAGATGCTCAGTAGGTGAAGAACTTGCTGAACAGGCCTGACGCCCAAGTGGTCCCCTCCACCATGTTAAGTGGGAGAACCAACTTTACAGAATTGTCCTCGGGTCTCCACACTTATGTTTCGGCCTTTGTCATGCACATCAGACTCCACGTGAGAACGGTAACTTTCCAGAGGCCTATCCCAAGGAGGAGTTGAATGGGTGTCCATCAGGTCTGCCAAGACAGAAACGTTTGTCAACCCGGTCTCCTCTCACAGTTTCCTGAAGTCCTTATGTTTCTGTTCAGTGCTAGGGATAGAATCCAGGCAGCTGCAAATGCTCTACCACTGAGCCACACCCCAGCCCCTCACTGGGGGATTCTAGGCAGGGGCTCTACCACTGAGTCACACCCCAGCCCCTCACTGGGGGATTAGCCAGTGCTCTGTGACCAAGTTGTATCCTCAGCCTTCTTTTTTATTTGTTTGTTTTTGTGATAAGGTCTTTCCATTTAGCTCTGGCTGGCCTGGAACTCACTGCATAGACCAGGTTGGGCTTGATCATAGAGATCCTCCTGCCTCCGACTCTTGAGTGTTGGGATTAAAGATGTGTGCCACCGCACCCAGCCTTAGTTGTTTGTTTGTTTGCTGTTTATTTTTTATAGTTATTTTATTTGGGGCAGGAGAATGGCTCCACAGTTAAGACACTTGCTGCTCTTACAGAAGACCCGGGTTCAGTTCCCATCACCCACATGGTGGCTCACAACCTTACATAACTCCAGTTTTGAGGGATCTGATCCCCTCTTCCAACTTTCGATGGCACTAGACATGCACACGGTGCACATATATACATGCAGACAAAACATTCATGTATATAAAATAAATTAATTAAAATTATTTTTATTATGTGTATCTGTGTGTGCCTATGTGTGAGTGTGTGCACATGATGCAGGTGTCCTTGGAGACCAGAGGTGTGTCACATCTTCTGGGACCATTGTGGTTGCTGAGAACCAAATATGGGTCTTCTGCAAGAGAATCAAGTTCTCTTAACCACTACCCCCGAACAACACACACACACACACACACCTTTCATTATTTTGAGACATGGTCTCATTAAAGTTCGCTTGGTCTTGAATTCATTCTTTGACCCTGGTGGGCCCTTAACTTGTGATCCCTTGCCTGCTTCTGCAGTAACTAGAATCTGGGCTCACAACCTCCAGTCCCAGAGTGCCCTTGCCTTTCTCAGCCTGGAATTTGCTCCCATTTCCCTGCGTTGCTCTTTCCTTCCCATTGTTACGCCAGAATCCCGCTTCCTCTGAGCGCATCACTGCATCCTACAGCAGCTTCCTTTCTTTGGTCTCTTTCCTGTAATGTTTCATTGCGCCTTCATCTCCCTGAGCATCTGTGTGGGTTCTGGTTTTCTTTCCCTTCTTTCCCTCCTCATTTGTTCATTTATAGTGGAGGAGTCACGTGGTCAGGGGCTGAGTGTGGAGGCGCCAGGACAGCTTAGTGAAAATCGGCTCTTTCCACCAGATGGGTGCCAGGGACCAAGCTCAGTCATCAGCCTTGGCAGTTAGCACCTTTACCGACGGAGCCATGTTTTTGTGCTAGTGATGAAGCCCTGGGCTCATGTTTACTAGGCAACACCCTGCACACTGAGCTACAGCCTAAGCCCCCACTTAAACACGAAAACGATTTCTCTCCTCTCAAAACCTCACACAAACTTGGGTTCAAAATTCTCCAGATCCCAGGTGATTCTCCATTTTGTGGACCCTATCTTGGGGTCTCCCCTATGCTGACATCTGAACCCACAAGTTACAGCACTCAGTCTGTCAAGACATTGCCTGCTTCAGATGGCTCTCACAAGCCCCAGGTTGCCCCTGCACCTCCGAGTGCCTAGTTTTCTGATTGAGAGCTGTAACAGCTGAGAGATTCAAGGAAGCACCTGCCATCACTGGTTTCTTAGGAAATTACAACTCAGGAGTGGCCAACTGGAAGACGTGCGTGGGCCGTGTGTGGGCATAGAGGGTAATTCATGCATGGCCTTCATGATACTTCCACGTGATCACCAGCTCAGAAGCCCTGAACTGCAGTTGAGAGCCTTTTATGGCAGCTTCACTCCCCTAATGAACAAGGGGTGGATAAGGCACAGAGTTCCAAGCTTTTCATCTGGGCTGTGGTCGTCTGGAGGGGCCTCCATCCTGAAGCTTCCCAGGACCCACCAGAATCCACCTCGTGAGAATAGAAAGAGTTCTCATTCCTCAGGAAGACCCAAGGGATTCAGGACTAGGATGTTCCCGTGACCCCCATCAGGGATTTTATGTGGGTGTGGTAGCCCACACCTTTAATCCCAGCACTTAAGAGACAGAGGAGGTGGATTTCTATGAGTTTAAGATTATCCTGGGCCATGTAGGCCATTCCGGGACAGCCAGGACTATGTAGTGAAAATACTGCCTCAAAAAAACAAAACCCAGGGATCTTACCAACATTGCGTCAGAGTGATCTATATACATCTATCATTTTGTCACCCTGTTTGGGGTTTTGTTTTTCATTTTTAAAAAATTTAATTATGTGTATGTGATGTGTGGAGAAGCCTCCAGAAGCCAGAGGCATTGGATCCACAGAACTGCAGGAGGTTGTGAACCATCTGACATGAGAATTGGGAACTGAGCTCAGGTTTTCTGGAAGGGCAGGCTGTTTTCTTCATTCTTTATTTTATGTATTTTGGTGTTTTGAGACAGGATCTTCCTGCATGATTCTGGCTGTCCTGAAACTCACTCTGTAGACCAGGCTGGCCTCAGACTCACAGAGATCCACCTGCCTCCCAAGTGCTGGGATTAAAGGCCTGTATCATCCCACTTGGCCAGACTGTTTTCTTAAGTACTAAGCTATCTCTAGCTCATTTTTCATTTTTTTTTTTTTTAAAGACAGGATCTTGACCTGAACCCATAGAAGTAAAGGTGTCACGGGGCAGGACTGGGAGTGAGAATAAAGAAGACAGACAGCAGGGAATGGGAGGTGCTCTGAAGTTGGTGGCTTATGCTGAGCCATTGACATAGAAAAAAAAAAAAGAAAGAAAAAAAGAAAGAAAGAAATACAGCATCTTACACAGTATTTGTAAGGGGAGAATGGGCCAAAGTAGCAGAGAACTAAATCAGACGATGCTGGCAAAGAGAATACATGATACTCAGACACCTACATCTGCCCAAGGACTGATAGCCACAGCTCAAGGGGAAGAACAGGATCCCAATAAGCTGCAGTCTTCAGTCCTTCGCAGCATGGGCCCCAGCCTCAAACCTACCCAGCCTGCTTCTGGACAATGACGCACAACTAAGCTCCCCTTTGTCTTTTTATCCGGGCCCCCTCCGAGAAAGCCTTGGAGTCTCAGTCTCCCGACAGGGTCTCCTGTACCTTAGACTAGATCTGAACCAGCTGTGTAGCCAAGGATGGTCTTAAACTTACTGATCCCCTGCCGGTGCCAGGATTCTAGGCCTGCACCACCATTCCCAAGTCTGCTTCTGTTTATTTATGCCCCCAGGGTAGGTGCTTGGGGACGGGAGTTTGATTTCTATCGGGGTCAATCTCGGTACTTAGTGAGCAGCATATAGGAAGTACTCATCAGGAGTGAGGAGTCAGTAAGCAAGGGGCAGGGGTGGAAGGAATACCAGGGGCTGCACGTGCAGAGGGCCTCTGGTCATTGCAGGTTTCAGAATCATAGGGCGGGGCAGTGAGTGTGCTGACTAGTCAATCAACTCGACACACAAGCTAGAGTTATCTGAATGGAGGGATTCTCAGCTGGGAAAATGCCTGCCTAAGAGCCAGCTGTAAGGCATTTTCTTTATTAGTGATTGATGGCTGAGGGCCCAGCCCGTTGTGAGTGACTTCTGGACTGGCGGGCGTGGGTTCTATAGGAAAGCAGGCTGAGCGAGCCAGTGAGCAGCATCCTTCGTGCCCTCTGCATCAGCTGCAGACTCCCAGGTTCCTGCCCTGCCTGAGTTCTGTCCTGACTTCCTTTGATGATGTGTGTGTGTCAGCCCAACAAACCCTTTCCTGCCCAGGTTGTGGTGTTTCAGCACAGCCATCGTTAGTAACCCTGACTCGGGCAGTGAGAAAATCTGTCTCAAAAACCAAACCCAGGTGGTTGGCACCTAAGGCGTGATATCTAAGGCTGACTTTGGGCCTCAGGAGCATGCGCACACACTGAAGGAAGGGGGAATTTGTGCAGCCACAAATAGGGTTTTGGTAATAACTTTCTTCATATTCGGCAGAAATGCATTAGGCTGCGGGTGTGGTGGTATACAGCTTGGGAGGCAGCGACAGACAGATCCTAGATTTTTTTTTTTTTTTTTTTTGATTTTCGAGACAGGGTTTCTCCATAGCTTTTGGTTCCTGTCCTGGAACTAGCTTTTGTAGACCAGGCTGACCTCGAACTCACAGAGATCCGCCTGCCTCTGCCTCCCGAGTGCTGGGATTAAAGGCGTGCGCCACCACTGCCCGGCCAGATCTTAGATTTTTAAGGCAAGCCAGTGCAACATAGGAAGACTCTGTCTCAAAAATATAACAACAGAAAAGCGTGCTGAATCTTTAGAGTATTAAATTCCATTGTGTGCCTGAAGGGCAAGATGAAAGGCCCGGACCGTTTACCACGTACTGCTCCTAATACTAAAATACCAGAAGTTAGCACGCGTCCCTTCTCCTCAGGCCGAAGGCCTCGGGTCCTCAGTTACCCCAAGAAGATAGTTTGGCTAAATTACTTTGGAAAGATCTGACCCTGCAAGAGCTAACTTTTATTTTTAATTATGTGCAAACCTATGTGTCTGCATGAGGACACATGCACAGGAGTGCAGTTTCAGGGGAAGGTCAAAAAAAGGCACTGGATTCCATGGAGCTGGAGTCAGAGGCAGCTGTGAGCCAGTGTGAGCCCTAGGAGCTGACTTGGCTCCTCTGCAAGAGCAGTATGGGCCTTTGACCCCTGCACTGTCTCTCTTGCCCCATCAGCTTTTCTTCATATTACTCTTAGTGTCCACTGTGGTCATGTGTCCCAAGTCTGTGGGGAAATAGTTACCAAACCCTCTTGCAGTGTGTAAGCCAAGGCCCTCGGACCCCTGGTTCCCATTAGGATTTTGTTGCAAACACTGAAGATAAATAGCCTCCAGGGGTCTACGGATCCAGCACAGTGAAGGGCTGTTAGACTGGTTGCTAGGATAACGTGATCCTCCAAGGAGGTAGGGTCTAGCTAGGGTACCAGGGAGGCCAAAGGCAGTGGAACCCAGCGTAGGCGCTAGCGCCACCGCCCGCCCCGGCACAGGAGGAAGGGGCGGGGCCCCCACAGGTCGTTGCCGGAAGTGCCTCTCCGTCCCTGCCACTGGACCATGGAGACCGTGGCCCAGTAGAGACCTTAGTGTGAGGCTTGCAGGGGTAGTGGCCATGGAGGCCGTGCTGAACGAGCTGGTGTCCGTGGAGGATCTGAAGGTGAGGCCTGGAACATAGGAGGAAAGCACACTGGGCAAGGGCAACTCCTGAGGAGAGCTAGCCGAGGCCGAGCACGACCGGCTTCGACTTGTTGGGGAAGCTGGACTACGGCTCCCAGCAGCCTCTGCGGTATCCTGCTTCTTGTGGGTACCTGCGCTGTGTTCCTCGGCCTGATGGGAGTTGTAGTTTCCAGGGTTTCGGCACCTCAGCCTTGAGGCCTTGAGTCTAAGGGGGCTCAGTGTAATGCAGAGTTGGGAATTTGGAGTACTCATGCAGGCGATGAGGTAGCATAGTCACCGGCATACGCTTTTGCAAGTGTTGAGTCCGGCATGGTTCATTGCATGCCTAACCTTCGTCCTTGCAGTGGCGTTTTCTTTCCTCTTGTAGAACTAAGGTGAGGCAGGTCCAGGCCGAAAAAAATGGGGGGTGGAAAGGGACCAGCAGCCGTAAGCGAAGGTCGCGTAGGAGGTCATTTAGCTGCTGGGGCAGTATGTTTACTGTTCAGCTTCTTGGGGTCAGCTGGTCCGGGAGCAGTGTCCGCAGCTGCCACCAGGTGGCATCTCCACTTGGTACCACTAGGGGCTGGGTGCAGGGACCATCAAAGGGGAGGGCACCGAGCCTGGGTACCAAGATCTGCAAGGGGAAGGTGGTCTAGCTGGGACTAGACACCGAGTTCAGCTGGGGAACGGTGGATGCCCTTTGCTTATAAATGATGTCTTCTCTCTCTAACGACAGAATTTTGAAAGGAAATTTCAGTCTGAGCAGGCGGCTGGCTCAGTATCCAAAAGCACACAGTTTGAGTACGCCTGGTGCCTGGTGCGAAGCAAATACAATGATGACATCCGTAAAGGCATCATGCTCCTAGAGGGTAAGGCGCTGGGTCCCTTGACCTCACCCCATGGCTCATTTGCCACCCAGTAGCCACCAGTAACTTCACTGCAGCAGAGGACTAGGTTGCTCCTCTGTATCCCCAATTTCAACATCCAAACATTCATTCATGTGGAAAATGCTGTGGGGAAAAAAAAATACATGTTCTCAGGCAACTCAGAGTGCTTCTGTGCAGGTATGAAGACCTGAGTTCGAATCCCCAGCACCCATGGAAAAAGCTGATAGTTGTGGCTGCAAATGTCTGTATAGAGAATAGAAATGAGGTATTGCTGGGGGCTTTCTTGCTGCAATCTTAGCCCCGGTGCAGAGGAAGACTCTTTCTCAAGGGGATGGGGTAGAGAGTGCCTCTGGTCTGTATGGACATGTGCACACAGCTACCCGTACATACCACACACACACAGTATCCACGTAACACTTCTTGTTCGGTTATTAATTGCTGTTAATGTAGCATTTACATTGTGTTGGGTAGCTGTAATTAAGAAAGTTCTAGAGATTAGAATATCTGTGGGGCTGTTGTATTAAGAGCATGTGATCCCAGCGCTCCAAAGGTGGAGGCATGGGGACGTGACTGCAGAGATGAAAGCAGGAAGTTGAAGACCAGAGTCAGCTCCGTACCGATCAAACTCGAGGTCAGCCTGGGCTACCCCCGAGCTCCCTGTCTTAAAAAGGCATCTTTGGGGAATACAGCTAGGTTCTATGCAAATACGGTTTAATTTTATATAAGGGCCTTTATATCTGTAGGTTTTGGAATCTGAGGGGCATCTTGGGATAATGCCAGAGGCAATCAAAGAACAATACTAACAAAGATGCCTGCGTCATTTAGTTTTTGGTTTTGACACAGGGTCTTTGTATAGCTTGGGACGCTTCCACGTCTGCTTCAGCCACCTTAGTGCTGGGAAGTAAGCTGTGAGCTCAGGGATCCTCGTAAAAGCAAATGCTGTCCCCTACTTGGATCGGTTTGGATTCTTCAGGTTTCTTGTGTAGTAGGGCACAACAGGAAAAGTGGTCTCGGAGTGTCTGAGTCTCATGAGGGGCACAGTGCGGACACTGAGAAGATCTCAACACTGCAGAACTTAGCCTCAAAGGATGGTTGCATATGCCTGTAACTCCAGCACCAGGAGCCTCAGGCACCTGATCGAGAGTTTGAAACCAGCTTGGGCCACATAGCGAGTGGCCCTATCTTATTCTATCTGTCTGTCTACCTACTTTTAAGACAGGATTTCTTCTTGTAGTCCAGGCTGTCCTGGAACTCATTCTGTAGATCAGACTAGTCTCAAACTCACAGAGATCCTCCTGCCTCTGTCTCTCCAGTGCTGGGGTTAAATGTGTGTACTACCATTGCTAGCTCTGAGTCCTAATCTTTTTTTTTTTTTTTTTTTTTTTTTTTTTTTTTTTGAGACAGGGTTTCTCTGTGTGGTTTTGGAGCCTGTCCGAGAACTAGCTCTTGTAGGCCAGGCTGGTCTTGAACTCACAGAGATCCGCCTGACTCTGCCTCCCGAGTGCTGGGATTAAAGGCGTGCGCCACCACCGCCCGGCTCTGAGTCCTAATCTTAACCCCTACCTACCCCGCGGAGAGAAAAAAATTAAAAAAAAAAAAGTCAGGTGAGGGTCGCTCAGGAAAACTAAGAGAAAAGGGTGCGTTGTAGTGGTGTGTGTCTTTAGTTCCAGGACTCAGGAGGCAGAGGCAGGTGGGTCTCTGTGAGTTCGAGGCCAGCCTGGTCTACAGAGCGAGTTCCAGGACAGACAAGGCTACACAGAGACACCCCGTCTCGGGGAAAGGGGAAAGCTCAGTCAGCAGAGTGCCTGTCTCCTGTGTACGGGACTGAAGCACTGGTCCAGTTCCACCCCTGGCACTGTAGAAACCAGGTGTGGTCCTGTACTCAGGAGGTGGCAGCAGGAGGGTTAGAGTTCTGGTCGTCTTCGGGTAGCTGTCACAAAAGAGGGAATGCAAATGTCCGGCAGGAGTGACCTTGCGGTGAGACCAGTAGCTGGCCAGTGGGGATGCGCCCTTCCATGCAGACTGCAGCAGTGCGGACCAGGTCGCTGGTTCCCAGCATCCACATGGGGCTGTAACTAGAAAGCAGAGGGTGATAGAAGCTGATAATGGAGGTCTAGGACAGTGACCTTCCCAGCATCCTAGAGTGAGTCAGCATGGCAGGACCTCTGGGGCGCACTGTTAAAAAGAGAATCCAGGGGCTGGAGAGACGGCTCAGCAGTTAAGAGCACCAGCTGCTTTTCCCAAGGATCTGGGTTCAACTCCCAGCTACTACACGGCAGCTCACAACTATCTATAACTCTGGTTCCAGAGGATCCGAGTACCCTCACACAGACATGCATGCAGGCAAAAAACCAGTGCACATCAAATAAAATAAATATAAATTTAAAAAACAAGAGAGAGAGAATCATCTTTCTCCTCTCCCTTCTCCCTCCAGAGCTGTTGCCCAAAGGGAACAAAGAGGAACAGCGGGATTACGTCTTCTACCTGGCGGCGGGCAACTACCGACTCAAGGTAAGGCACAGAGTCCTTCTTCCCATTGCTCATTCCGCTTGAGCCCTCCAGACAGAGCCCTGGCCCTCAGGAAGCTAGCAGCGGGCAGTGGGCTGGGGTGTAAGTGCATGGGTATACAGTAATTCCAGGACAGACTCTAAGGGAGGATGAGAGAGTATCAGGGTGTGGAGATCATGGTGACGTCAGGATTGGGGTGCAGCCCCATGCCTGTAGCTGTTATCTCCACTAGCTTATCACCCCCCCCACAGCTGGGCTGTTTGTGGACTCTACTCTGTGGGGTGGGGCTGTAGCAGGAGTGGGGGAGGAAGATGAGCCTGAGCTGAGGCCAGGAAGGACGGACGGCTCTGGGTGGGGGCTGGCGGGCAGCATTCTGACGAGCGAGCATGTGGTGTGAGGCCTCTCCCTTTGACTGCAGGAGTATGAAAAGGCCCTAAAGTATGTGCGAGGACTACTGCAGACTGAGCCGCAGAACACCCAGGCCAAGGAGCTGGAGCGCCTCATCGACAAGGCTATGAAGAAAGGTGACACCCCCCCACAGTCCTTTATCAAACCTACCCCCCTCGAGGGTCCCTGGAGCCCCAGCCTCCAGACTCTTCTGTGGGGGACAGGATCAATCTGCTCACGGCCCCCTCTGTCTTTTTCAGATGGACTAGTGGGCATGGCCATTGTTGGTGGCATGGCCCTGGGTGTGGCGGGACTGGCCGGACTCATTGGACTAGCTGTCTCCAAGTCCAAATCCTGAAGACAGCCTCACCCGCTCTCTGCCCTGGTGCACCCGGGAGCCTGGGGGCCACTGGAAGAGGGTCCTGTTCGTCCTCACCATCATCTTCCCTTCTCCTCCCCACCCCTCGTCATCCATCTCTGCAGTCTCCGTGACCTTCACCCTCTCATCCCCCAGCACCTGTTGTTTAGCCCTGAGTCAAGCTTTGCAATGAGTGTAAATAAAATTGGGCTGCGGCTTGGGAACCTCTGTGCTGGAGAGTCTGTTGAGGGAGGAGCGGGTTCACTGGGTGCACTGTGGCCCCCGCTACCCCCCTTCAGGTTCCTTTGCCTACATCCCAGCCCACACCCTTCCTTCCTCCCCTATCCTGAATGCACAAGGCAGGAACAGGGAACAGCTCGGAGTACATGGCCTTTCCATTGCCCCAGAATCCTGGGAGAACAGCAAACAGAAGAGGGAACAGCAGCCTGGGATTTATGACCGTGGTCTCCTCTGACCCACTAAGCCGCCTGGAGTTTTCCACTGCAGGGGGCCCCCACTGGGCTTCCTCCGAAAACCTCCGCCCTTCCCTCCCTTTGTCTTGCCGCCCCCTCCCCTTCCTCTATCCAGTCCTTCTTAGGGGGCCATGGATGGATGACGTAGTATGAGAGAGGAAGCCGTATGAAGATGCCAGGGGCTGTGGGGGTTGTCGGGCACAGGATACCCCAATCCCAGCCTGTGGGACGGGAGGCAGAGAGCTCACAGATCTCACCCCACGCCCCCTGTGCCAGGCTCTGCGTGGGCCTGTTTGGCTTCCCGGCATACTTATCATTCCACAGCCCCTGCCAGGCTTGCTGGGGGGGGGGGGGAGGTACCTGGGGGGAGCACGGAGGAGTCTGCTGCAGGAAAAGGGTGGGGGTGTCAGAGGGCATGGCTTTGTCTCACATACTCCAGAAAGGGAACACTGGTGCCAACTCACCAAGCGAGACGTGGTCAAGAAGGCAATCTTTATGCTCAGACAGGTGCGCAGCCAGGATGGAGTTGGGGGACCCAGAGGCTTCCGTTAATCAGAATGAATTAATAGAGCTGGTGATAAGTTCTCAGTAAGTGAATAGGCAGAGAGATCAACCAGAATCATTTCCTAGGCTCGCGATCCATCCCCCAACCCTGGGCCCCTGGGCCCTTGGCAATGAGATCAAGCTCAATACCGAAGCGTCAAAGGTCAGCTCCGGGAGGGACAATTCAGGAAGTTTGGAGGAAAGTAGCATTGGTGGCCTCACCTCAGCCTGCAGCTTTCAGATCCAGGGCAATTACCAACTGCTGGGGCGATGGGAGTGTGCCGGGAGCTGTGATCTGTGGTCCCAACTCCCATTACAACCTAAGAAGCCAATAATGTTGTGTCAACAAGGCTGAGAGCCAAAACCTCCAGCCCTTTGATAATGCTGGAGTCTAGTGGGAACCAGGTGGCTGGGTTCCAGAGCTTCTGTCGCCCCGGAATCAACCTTCCTGGTCCTCGGGGGATGTAAGTGTCCCAACTTGGGGTCTTCAGTGACTTGGGTTGCTCTTGGGGAGTCTCAATCCATCGCAGAAGCCTGTGGTGGGCCCGTTGGAGGTTCTCTTCTCTCTTGACACGCTGATCTCTCAGCTACCGAAAACTCTCTGTCCCTCATTTCATTCCCCGACCCTGGTGACAGCTGAGTCAGAGACAGGCCACTTCCCCTGGATTCCTGATGGATCCCTGGGGGCTGCTTCTTCCTTGGCTGTATCCCTGAGTCTCCTAGTAAGTCCAAGCTCCCCCCCCCCTCTTAGGGCGGGGAGTCCCGGGCTAGGCCGGGGGAGGGGGTGGACTTTTGGCCCGTTTATTCCCTCCATCGCAGTCAACAGCTGCTGAGCGGAGCAGGCTTGGCTCATTCCTCTGACCTGCCAGGAAGGAGAGAGTCCCAGAGACTGGGCCGAGACAATCAGACCTGAGCTCCAGGAGAAGGCAGACGAGGATCGCAGCTGCACGGCCCGTCCTACACCCTTCTCCCTCCTTAGTCTCCAAAGCCCCCAGAATTCACCTGGAGGTGCCACATCTATCCCAATCCCTGGGGCTCCAGCCCCTTGGGGGATCTGCATCCCAGCATGTCGATAGCTGTGGAGACCTTCGGCTTCTTCATGGCAGCCCTGGGACTGCTGATGCTGGGGGTGACCCTACCCAACAGCTACTGGAGAGTGTCTACCGTCAATGGGAACGTCATCACCACCAACACCATCTTTGAGAACCTATGGTACAGCTGTGCCACCGACTCCATGGGAGTCTCCAACTGCTGGGAGTTCCCTTCCATGCTGGCCCTCTCTGGTATGGGGTGAAGGGGGCTCTAGGGGACAGAGGGAGATTGGGTGGCTGGCTGGAGATATCCTAGAGGACAGGTTGGAGGTGGTTGCCGTTGTTCTGGCCTAGGCACCATAACGACAAGTTCAGGTCAAGCCCTCGGTTCCGGGCAGCTGCAGCAAAGAGTCCTGCATGACCCAGAGCTATACATGGCTCCCTGTCCTGACGTGTGACCCTCCTTAGCTAAGTCGAGCTTCCAGGTGCAATCCAGGCCTTTGCTAGCTCTAGCCCGCAGATGAGTGATGGTCTTGGATGATGAATTTGGTCTTGGCCATCCGCAAACTAAGAGCAGTCACGGTGCCGGTGCGCGAGTGGTCACGAGGCCTCTAGG
This sequence comes from Microtus oregoni, assembly GCF_018167655.1. Taxonomy (NCBI): domain Eukaryota; kingdom Metazoa; phylum Chordata; class Mammalia; order Rodentia; family Cricetidae; genus Microtus; species Microtus oregoni. Next base: position 6,997,789 of record NW_024543062.1, on the reverse strand, counting down.
CAACAAAACTTGCAGGCGTGAATGGGACGTTGACTATATATATATTTTAGTGTTTTATTCTGGGGAATGTTTGCTCAGTTGGCAGGGGTGAGACCAAGACTCCATCTTGGTTGATTGACTGCTAGCCCCAGTAACCCTCTGGACACTAACAGACTGGTCTACCTACCCTGCTGAACTTGACGCAGCTCCCTTATTGTGGAGGAGACTCTCCTGAAAGTGGGTGGATGCTGGAGAGTGGTTATGTGGACACGCATGTATATTTGGGGCTCAGAGTGTGGCTTTTGTTGTTATTGTTTTGCTTTGTTTGAAGATGTTAGCATGCTACCGCATGCAGCTCTAACTTGGGCCCTGGCGTTCCTTTGCTACCTGCATTGCCTGCCCCTTGCTCCTCTGCACAATAACCCTCCGTCACCCCCATGCCGTCATTTCCCCCAAGGGGTCCATTTGGACTTCCTAGTCTCCCCCGTGCTACAGAAACCAAGAGTTGATGACCGAGAACCCTCCCTGGTTGCTCCTGCCAGTAGGTTCCGATCTTGCGTTTCGAGGAATCCGACTGTAGATGATGAGCGGGTGGGAGGCTCTGAGGCCCCCCCAGGGTGGGAAAGTAGGTGCTGGGAAATGGCCCCATCAGTCTGGAAGGTGCCCTGAGCAGTGATGGTGTCTGGGTGGATCACAAACTCAGAGCAGTAGTGCTCAGAAGGGACCATAGATATGGGCAACTCGGTGCCCAGCCAGCCTGCTGCATCCCCGGTGTGCAGAGGGCATTTGGTTGTGAGCCTGGCCACTCAAGAGGGGCCTCTCACCGTGTTGCTGCTCTTTGCCTGCAAGAGAACATGAATTTGGAGGAAAATCACATGGGAGGTTGCTGGGGGTGATGGAGGATGGAAAGCCTTGAGGTCTCCAGGCCTCCAGGGCTGTAATCACTTCCTTTTCGTGTTTTTGGGTTTGGGTTGTTTTGTGGGGTGTGTGTGTGTGTGTGTGTGTGTGTGTATTTATGTGTGTGTGTGTGTGTTTATGTGTGTGTGTGTGGTATTTTAAGGCATGGTGTTACTATGTAGTTCGTTCCCCGACCTCACTATGTGGTCCTAGGCTGACCCTAAACTCAGAAAGATCCTCTTGCATCGGCCTCCTAGGTGCTGGGATTACAGGTGTTCACCACCATATCTAGCTCTTCCTTTTATATGGACACTGCCCTTCCCCCACACACATCTGTGCTTTTCAGAAATATTTGCATCATTAGCTGGACCACTCTGCAGAGCTAAGCACCCCGCCTAGAGGCCAAGGAAGTGGAGAGGAAGCTGTGATTCTAATCCACTGTGTCTGGGCTGAGGACCAGTTTCTTCCTCTGTGGTCTGCTGAGTCCCAAGAGGGATCCTATCTGTTTGCACCCAGTACTAGAGGTTAAACTAAGAACTATATGCATGCTAGACAATACCCTCTATCCCTCACTGGGGGATTCTAGGCTGGTGTTCAAGCTCTAAGAGCCACCCTACCCCAGCCCCTCCCTGGGGAATCACAAGCAAATGCTCTACCTCTGAGGCAGAGCCCCAGCCCTCTTCTTATTTATTATTTTCATTTTATTGGGTTGTTTTGTTTTTGTTTTTGAGGCAGGGTTTCTCTGTGTAGCCTTGACTGTCCTGGAACTCACTCTGTAGACCAGGCTGGCCTCGAACTCCCAGAGATCCACCTGCCTCTGCCTCTCAAGTCCTGGTATTAAAGGTGTGCGCCACCACCGCCCGGCTTTCTTCTTATTTTTCATTTTGAGACAATCTTGCTGAGATGCCCAGGCTGGCCTTGACCTTACAGCCCCCTTGCCTCAACCTCTTGGGTACGGGGGTGATTTCCCACATCGCTCACCAAGCCAAGCCACTGTGACACTGGACCCACGGACCTGTAGGTCCTTCAGTCATCTTTCCTTTCTCCATCAGCATTCTCTGCACATTAAGAATTGGTGGGTCCTGGAGAGATGGCTCAGCGGTTAAGAGCACTGACTACTCTTCCAAAAGACCCTGGTTCAGTTCCCAGCACCCGCATGGCAGCTCACAACTGTCTATAACTCCCCAGGAACTGACACCCTCACACAGACATACATGCAGGCAAAACACCAATGTACATAAAATAAGAATAAATAAATTAAAAAAAAAAAGAACTGAGCCGGGCGATGGTGGCACACGCCTTTAATCCCAGCACTCGGGAGGCAGAGGCAGGCGGATCTCTGTGAGTTCGAGACCAGCCTGGTCTACAGAGATAGTTCCAGGACAGGCTCCAAAGCTACAGAGAAACCCTGTCTCGAAAAACCAAAAAAAAAAAAAAAAAAAAAAAAAGAACTGGTGGGAAGCCAGGTGGTAGTGCACACCTTTAATCCCAACTCTCAGGAGGCAGAGGCAGGTAGGTCTCTGTGTGTTCAAGGCCAGCCTGGTCTGCAGAATGAGTTCCAGGACAACCAGGACTGTTTCCGAGAAAGCCCAGTCTCCGAAAAAAACCAAACCAAACCAAACCAAACAAACAAACAAACAAACAAAAATGGTGGGGAATTCTAGAAGGTGCGGCTGGGAGTCATAATGTCCTCTCAGAGAACTTTGTCCCTCCTCCTTACCTCGTAACTCCACCGTGCTATGGGCCCCACCCGGGAAAGGGGTACAAGGTCCCTGAGAGTGCTTGACAACCGTCAAAAGGAGGAGGAGATAGCAGCTTTCCTCGTCTTTGAGAAAAGGGAAACTGAGGCACCAAAAGATTATGAGCTGAAGTGACTGGGATGAGTTCCTTGGCTCAGGTTTCCCAGCTCCCCAGCCCCCAACCACCACCACCACCACCCCCAGCTCTAGACCATCTGCTCTGAGTCACTACTGCCCCCTGCTGGTCACTCCAGAAGAAATTCAACTCCAACCCAGAGCGTCCATGGTGTTGGAATGTCGGCACAGGTCTGTAATCCCAGCAACCCAGGAGCTGAGGCAGGAGAATCAAGAGTTACCTCAAGATCATCCTTGACAAGGCCAGTTTGACCTTGTCTCAATCAATCAACCAATAAACAAACAAACACACAGGCAGGGGACGTAGCGCCTCCTGTTGGTAGAGTGCTTGCCTAACATGCTGAAGTTCTAGTGAGATCTAGTGAGTCCTTCAGAGAGGCAGGCTTGTGGACTGATGACATTCTTTATAAGAAAAGGAGAGGATGGGAGGCATGGAACCCTCACCCCAACCTCCCAGTCACCCCTCCCAACCATTTGTTTGCAATTCTACCCTCATCGCATGGGTGTCTTAGGGAGAGGCTGGAATATGTGTGTATGTGTGTGTGTGTGTATTTATATATATATATATATGTGTGTGTGTGTTTATCTATATGTGTGTGTATATCTCTCCTCAAGGGGACAGCTGGGAGACGGGGCTTCATCTCTGTGGCTATGGGAGCATCGTCCACACCGGGTGAAGACTGTTGTGGCTACTTTGGGTCAGCCATCCTTCTGCCAGTTAAGCACTCTCTGTGCTCTCTGTGAGGCAGCCCAGTTAACTCGCTGGTTCCCCCAAGGTGGTATTTGGTGGAATCCTACTTTGGTTTGTTCTCCTGGGACCTCAAGAGGAAGGAGTAGACATTTGTTATATTCCCCCAGGGAAGGAATTTGGCAACACCTGGGTTGAATCCCCAGCACTAGATAAACCAGGTCTGGTTGTGTGTGCCTGTCATGCTAGCAGGGGTGGAGGGATGGGACACGGACTGATGGACACAACACAGACGAACACGGGACGACGACAAAAGGATCAGAAGCTTAAGGTTATGCTCAGTTATTTAACAAATATGAGGCCTGGGTTTATGTTATGTTTTTTTGTTTGAGTGCTTTGGTTTGGTTTTTTTTTTTTTTTTTTTTTTTTTTTTTTTTTTTTTTTTTTGAGACAGGGTTTCTCTGTGTAGCCCTGGCTGTCCTGGAACTCACTCTGTAGACCAGGCTAGCCTCAAATTCAAAGAGATACACCTACTTCTGCCTCCCAAGTGCTGGAATTAAGGGTGTGGGCCAGCCCCAGCACCCTTCCCCTCATTTTTTTAAAGTTTCAACAGTAGCACCCCAGCAGGGAAAGGAGGGGTGCAGGACGAGGGAGCCAACAGGGAGGTTGATGTGAATCCCAGAGAGGAAAATTGCTAGGAGCTTTAGGTGCTAGAGACCAGTGGGAAAGCATGGCGGCCGAGGGATGTGTGGAAGAGATACACTGACAGCTTCACCCTGCCCGCTCCCCAGGGTATGTCCAGGGCTGCCGCGCCCTCATGATCACTGCCATCCTCCTGGGCTTCCTGGGCCTCTTTCTGGGCATGGTGGGGCTGCGCTGCACCAACGTGGGAAACATCGATCTCTCCGTGAAGGTCAAGATGCTGGCCATTGCAGGAACTTTCCACATCCTTGCTGGTAATGAGGGAGTAGGGGGTGTGTGGGTTAGGGAGGCCCTCGCCACAGCCCCCGGCGGCTTCTCTTGTCCTCCTCTCCTGCTCTCAAGCGTACCTCACCTTCTCCTCCTCGTTGACCCCTGCTGTCTCTTGGCCATCTCTCCCTGTTCCCTACCCTGTCTGTACTCGGCAAATCTCTAGACCACAACTTAGTGTCCAAGAGTAGAGCTGCTCCACACACAGCTGTGCCACATCCCTGCCAGGCCTGAGAGGCTATTTCCTCCGAAACTTACGGGGGATCAGAGTCATGGTGTATACACACACACACAGTAACAATGCTATAGACGGCCTATACCTTACTGTCCAGCTTGTTACATTTCTGCACACGTTTCTTCACAAAAAACCATGCAGAACTGGTGAGCGAAGAAATGGATTTTGAGGTGACCCAAGATTGGTCCAGGTATCCCCGGGGTGGATGGGAAGAACCAACTGAAAGTGAGCACCTGTACTCACACACATACCCCCGCACACCAATAGTAGTAAAACAATAATATTGATAATAGTCATTTTAAAAAATCCAGACAGGGTAGGTATTTCCCATTTTCTAGATTTGAAGGTTTGGAAAGGTCCCCCAGCCAGCGTGACAAGTGACGGGTGATAACTCACAGGGATGTCTGTCGGGGCAGGAAAGACTTTCTCGACAACCAGGCTTTCAAAGACAGGGGTCATGATCATTTTCTCTGACAGCTAAAGAATTAAGAGGCAGGGAAAATCTCAAGCTGGCCAGGTAGCCGAGAGAAACCTTGAACACAGCAGATGAATCAGCAGGTGAGAAAAGGCATTTATCGGGCACGAGGAGACACACGCATGCAGCAGACACACAGAGGAACACTCAGCAAGGCAGAGGGGGAACTGAGAAGCCAAAAGTCCAGGATCTTTTGAAGGCGGGACGTTTAAGTCTGAAGAGCCTTTCCTCTTTAGGGTTGGTCAGTGTGAAGACAGACAGGATGACTGATTGGCCCTCAGCTGTTGCATAACATGTCCTGATCCAGCACTGAACCCATGAGCCAGTTCACCCATGGGCAGGAGGAATAAAAGCCAACAAGGCCCTTGTTTTAAGCTGCCAGGCTTTTGTCCCAAGTCCAGAAGGGAGGGGGAAGCCAGCCGTCTTAGAAGTTCACCATCTTCATGACCTAGGCATGGCCACTCTCCTTGTCCCCCGGGGACTCTTTCTAAATCCTAGCCCCTCAGTATATTTTGAGGGCTAGCAGGCATAGAGCCATGTGACCAGCGATGGACGATAACCCATAGGGAGGTCGGCAGGAATCACCTGCGGATTCATCTGCTGTGTTCAAGGTTTCTCTCTGCTACCTGGCCAGCTTGAGATTTTCCCTGCCTCTTAATTCTTTAGCTGGCAGAGAAAATGAAGCCAATTGTGACCCCCATCTTCAAAGCCCAGTTGTTCCATCCCCTGCACTGAGTTAACTCTGTGTGGTGGCTCATGATTATAATCTCAAGAGGTAGCAGGATCAGGGTCATGCCAGGCTATGTGGTGAGTTCAAGGAGAGCCTGTTAGGAATATTTTTTAACGTGAGCTCTCTGCCAACGCAAAATAATCCCAATCAAGCCAAATCAGACCAGATTAAAAAATATCCAGATTTAATTAGAAACCTGCACTCCTGGGTGGCCCCGAGGGGAACAGGAAGTCACCAACATGACCACTGGAGAGGAAAAGGGAAAACCACGTGTTTATTTTTGGGGGGAGGAGTTTAAATAGCCCGTGGGAATGGTCTTGACCTTTCCTGGAGAGGGGTCAAGGTTCAAGGGGCACAGGGGAGGGGCCTCCAAAGATGGAGGCTGGGTTTTACACAGCCTAGGCTTCATAAGATTATCTTTAAAAATGTAAGATATCCCACTGAGTAGTGGTGGCACACACCTTTAATCCCAGCACTTGGGAAGCAGAGGCAGGCGGATCTCAGTGATTTCGAGGCCAGCCTGGTCTACAGAGCAAGTTCTGGGATGGCCAGGACTGATACACAGGGAAACCCTATCTCAAAAAAAATAAAATCAAACAGAGAACAAACAAAAAAAAAAGTAAGATATCCTAGGACTCAAGTGGCCTAAAGGCTGTGTTTGAATGTGTCTGGGCCACAGGCTGTGTCTGGGACAGAGGAAAGAGACTATTTCTCTTGGACATGACGTCCAGTCCCTCAAACCCCTCAGAGCTCACTTGCTTTGAGAGGTTGTGGCTGCGAAAAAGGCCCAGAGGACCACTCCCACCCTTTTCTCCAGGTACCTGCGGAATGGTGGCTATCTCCTGGTACGCCGTCAACATCACTACTGACTTCTTCAACCCCTTGTATGTTGGAACCAAGTAAGTGAGGAACCCTGCCCTTGAGGACAATGGGTAGGTTTTGGGCTAGCCCCTCTGGGCTGGCACTTACCTCTTCTGCTCCTCAGGTACGAGCTGGGTCCTGCTCTCTACTTGGGCTGGAGTGCCTCCCTGCTCTCCATTCTGGGCGGCATTTGTCTCTTTTCCACCTGCTGCTGCGCCTCTAAAGAGGAACCAGCCACCAGGTGAGGAGAGGGAGGAGGATGGAGCAAGGATGGCAACATGCTGTGACCACCTGTGACCCTGCCTTCCTCTCAATTCCACAGGGCCAGGCTTCCCTATAAAGCTTCTACGGTCGTGATACCCAAAACCACTTCAGACGAAAGCAATGTCAGCTTTGGCAAATATGGCAAAAACGCCTACGTGTAGGAGCTCTGGCCTGGTGGACACGGCCCCAGTGGAAAAGTGTCCCCAGGATGCTCGGACCAGTCTCCAGTTAATAACCTCAGGACAGGCCATTTCCAGGCACCACCCTGCGCCTGGAAGCCATGACCTGCTCTGGGTATACCTTCTCTGGCACTCCAGCCTCCCCCAGGGACAGAAGCTGCGGGGGGCAACTCACATGGCCTCCTACAGCTGGACCCAAGGGGACAGAGGTGTCTGCAGCTTGTGATGCCATATAAATACATGCATAAATAAATGTATATTGTGATTGTTCAGGGGCTTCAGGGGCCATGAAGTTGCAGCCGAGTGAGGGGCTCACTCTCAAACCACAGACTGTCAATATTGTCCACTTTTGAGCTGTCTCATCCAGTGAGGATCTGAGTTCAAATCCCCAGAACCCATGTAAAAAGCCAGGCCAGGTCACACTCCCATACCCCCAGCACTGTTGGGAAGGCTCTCTGAGGCTTACTGGCTTCCAGCCTATCTCCAGGTTCAATGTGAGACCCTGTCTCAGAGGTCTAAGGCAGAGAATGATAAAGTGCTGGAAGCCCTCCTCCGACCTGTGCAGGCACACAGACTGTGCACAAACAGCATGCACAGGTTCTCAACAAAAGGCATTGCCAGTACCCACCTCAGGGAATTATTGCTAGCTGGGATGCCCCCTGGCGTCTCTCTCTCTTGACTCTTAACCTGTGTTCTTCCAGCTGCATGGAGGAGCTGTTGATCCAGAACAGGTGTCTGTGTGTGTGTGTATGTGCGTGTGAACTAGATTTGGGGTTTAATAAAGATATTTTAAAAGATGCATTATTTACATGTATGTGTGTGTTTCTGTGTACCATGTGCCTGCAGGTACCTGAAGAGACCAACAGAGGGCACCAGATCCCCTGGAACTGGAATTACAGGTGGTGGTGAGCTGACATCTGTGGGTGTTGGGAGCAGAATCTTGATCCTCTGTCAGCTGCTAGTGCTCTTATCCACAGAGTCATCTCTTCAGTCTCTTAATAAAGATATTCTAATATAGACAGAAGCTCAAGCGTCGAGAGAGGACCTTATAAGAAAGTGATACCTGCTGGGCAGTGGTTGTGTGTGCCTTTATCTCAGCTCTTCGAGGCAGAGGCAGGGGGATCTCAGTGAGTTTGAGGCCAGCTTGGTCTATAGAGTGATTTCCAGGACAGCCACGACTGTTTCAGAGAGAAACCCTGTGTCGAAACCATACACCCCCTCCAAAAAGACTCCAAGCCCACCTGCCTAGGGATGGAAACACACACAGTGGGCTGAACCCTCCCTCATCAATGAACATAAGAAAACTCCCCACTTGCCAATCTGATCCAGTCCCCCACTGAGACTCCTTCAGATAATTTTGGGCTGTGTCAGTTAACAGCAGAAGTGAACCAGAACACCCACGGTTGTTTTGCACCTATCATGTACACAAATACTTACACACACACACACACACACACACACACACAAGAGAAAGGGAGGGAGGGAGGGAAGGAGGGGGGAGGGAGGGAGGGAAGGAGGGGGGAGGGAGAAAGGAAATGAAGCCACTAGACAGAAACTTCTAGTCCAGTGGGAGAAAGGGACGGGCTCCTGACTGGTGTCTCCCGCAGCTGAGTGGTGAGCAGGCAGGGTCTGCCTCTGAGTTCTGCCAAGCAGCCCTTTCTTTTTCTATAACAAACCCACTCAATTGCATCGGCTCCCCTGCCTGCCTCTTCTTTCCTTTTCCTTTCAGAAAGCCTGAGCTGAGTTGCACAACTGCACCCTTAACTGCATTGAGCATGGCCGTTGTGCTGGGCTTGTTTCTTCAGTCACTGTGTGGTCACATAGCTATAAAAGACCAAGGGCAACTTTAAAAAAACAAAACAAAACAAAACATCCCCCCCTTTTTGGAGACAGAGTTTCTCTGTGTAGCCCTGGCTGTCCTGGAACTCACTCTGTAGACCAAGCTGGTCTCAAACTCAGAGATACACTCCTGCCTCTGACTCCTGAGTGCTGGAATTAAAGGCATGCGCCACCACTGCCTGACTAACGAAAACATTTAGGTACTTTGTGTGTGTAAGAGTACACACACGTGTGCCAACCATACATGCAGAAGTCAGAGGACAACTTGTGGGAGTCAGTCCCAGGGATCGAACTCGGGTCCCCAGACTCAGCCACAAGTGCCTTCACCCACTATACCATCTTACCAAACAAAATTCTAGGGAGAACTTGTCTCAAAGAGCAAAACAAAACAACAACAAAAAAAAAACCCTCACAAAACTTTGCTGGATCTCATTAGTAGCTTATTAAGGTCATTTGTTCAACAACTACTTAGGACACCCTGCTGTACTTAGCAGGGTAATTTCCAGGATTACATGATTACAGCTTGCAATCCACTTAGAGAAGCACTGATCTGTAAACGCCATGTCAGTCTCAGCACCAGCACCATCAGCAACGGGACCTCTGACTTCCTGGGAACGGCTCAGTTGTACGCTGTAGTAATTCCACACACACTCCTCTTCTGACATCCTAAGGAGCATGGGGACAGGACAAGCACCAGCCTGACTGATCCCACTTAAAGTGTCAGACAGAACTGGTTCCCTCTCCTATCATTTCTCAACGCTCCTCAGCCCTCGCTCCACTTGCCCAGGTACCCAGCCCTTGAAGCTAGCTTATAACTGCAAACACACGAAGGGCTGGTGATAGTGCAGTCTGTAATCACAGCTGCTGGGGAGGCAGCAAGATCAGGAGTTCAAGGCCTGCTGGAGCTAGAGCGAGGTCAGTCTGGACCACCTAGTGACATCCTGTTTAAACTGCAAAATAAAAAGTGAGCTGAGTAGGGGGTGTAGCTCAAGGGTGGAGTGTTTACCCAGAACCCTCCAGGTGAAGCCTGTTAGGTGAGGTTCTGTAGAAGAGCTTGGGTAATATATTAAACTCCATAAAAAAAAATAAAGAAGAGTAAGAGAGAGAGAGAGAAACAGAGAGAGATGCAAAAGAGGAGGGAGCAGGAGTAGAGGGGAGGGAGGAGAAAGAAGTAAAAATACACTCAGAACCAGAAAGATTAAAAATATCTCCTTCCAGGACTGGGCAATGGTGGTACATGCCTTTAATCCCCAGCACTCAAAAGACAGAGGGAGGTGGGTTTATTTGAGTTTGAGGCTAGCCTGATCTACAAGAGCTAGTTCCAGGACAGCTAGGACTATTACACAGAGAAACCCTGTCTTGAAGAACCAAAAAAAAAAAAAAAAAAAAAAAAAAAAAGAAAAGAAAAGAAAAAAAACCTCCTTCCAAGTCAGGTATGGTAGCACATGCTTTAAATCCTAGCACTCAGGAGGCAGAGACAGGTGGATCTCTGAGTCTGAAGCCAACCTGGTCTACAGAGGGAGTCCTAGGACAGCCAGGGCTACACAAGAAACCCTGTTTCAAAACAAAACAAATCCAAAAACCCTACTTCCTTCCAAACTAAATTCCTAAGAATAACTAAGAAATAGAGCCGGTGAAGATGGTTCAGCGGGCAAAGATGTGTGCTGCCAAGGCTGGCAACTTGAGTCCGACTCCTGGAACCAGCGTGGTGGGCGCACACACACACACACACTGCCAAGGCTGACAGCTTTAGTCCGACTCCTGGAACCAGCACGGTGGGAACACACACACACACACACACACACACACTGCCAAGACTGACAACTTGAGTCCAACTCGTGGAACCAGCGCGGTGGGAACACACATACACACGCTGTTAAATCTTCAAAAACAAGGGAAAAACTCGAGGCAACCGACAGGAGGTGAAGAAGAGGGATTGTAACAGGACACTAACCACCAGGGTTGATGCAGCTGGCCTCACTGGCTGGCTGGGATCCCTCCCTCCTTAGCCCCTCTACAAGCTTCCAGAAGCTATGACCTCTGGTGAAGAGATGCCTGCCCCCAAGAGGAGGAATTTTTTTAACTTTTATTGTTTTTATGTATATGCGTTTATTGTTCTATGCATGTGTCATTGTTTTATGTATGTTTATTGTTTTGTGTCTTTATTGTTTATGTTTATTGTTTTATGTGTTTGTTTTATGTATGTGTTATTGCTTGCTTATTGTTTTTATGTATGTGTTTATTGTTTTATGTATGTGTGTTTTGTCTTCACATATATCTTTGCACTCCAAGCATGAGCATAAAGCACCCTCAGAAGAGGGTGTCAGATCCCCTCAAACTGGAGTTACAGATCGTAGTGTGGGTGCTGGAAATCGAAACTGGGTTCTCTAGAGGAGCAACCAGTGTGCTTAACCACTGAGCCATCTCTAGCCCAGCAGGAAATTTTTTCCCAAAGGTACTCAAGTGGCTGTTGTTCCGTGGCTCTAACAGGCAGGGCAGGGGAGATGGCCGGGCGGGTAAGGCAGTGGGACCCTTGAAAGCCTGATGACTCACGGTTGGTTCTTAGCCCCTACACGTGCCCTGGCTCCTATCTGCAATCCTAGCACCTCTACAGTGAGATGGCATGTAGGACGCTCACTTGGAAGCTCGCGGAAGAGCTAGCCTGAAGCCCACTGAGGGGAGACACAGTAAAAATCTTGTCTCAACAAGGGAGAAAGAGAACTGAGTCCCTCAAACTAAAGCAGTTGCTACTAAAGGCAGAGATGACTTAAGCGTAGCTGGAGATGGGATATAAACCCCACAACACAGAGGGCAAACAACGGAAGGCCAGACGAGGGAAGACAGGACACATGCAGGAGCGACAGTCACCTCCAAACACCTCAGAAAAAGCCGGCAGGTTCTTTTCACTGGGCCATTTTTGATCACTTTTTATATTTACATCTATTATAACTCTGTGGGTTAGACCAATCCCACACAGTCCCCGGGGTCCGTGTGGTCTCCGTTGGTTGGCAGGACACAGCTTCGCTGCGTGAATGGATGGTTCTTCTCTCTACCCTTTGAGGATGAGCTGGGGGAAGGGTTGGGGGTACTTCTTCTCCTGATGCAGGTTTACACGGTCCACTTCAGACACCTGCAGAGAGAAAAGAAGCCCGTTGGAGGCGGAGAGAGGTCCTGGATGCTGTGTGGAATGGCACTAGGGCATGGTTAGAGTCAGGCTCACCTGGTCTCCTGGTGGGTGCCCAGGCAGCGCACTGTGCAGTACCGGGCACCACAGCTTACACAGGTATACGGGGATGGGAAGCCACATACAGCACAGAAGGGGCGCTGGGGTCGGGATGGGGGACCCGCACAGGCTGTCAAGTAGTTGGGACCCTCAGACGCACTCAGGTTCTGCAGAGACATGAAGGGACAGGCATCTTAAGTGCTCTGATCTGCCATGCAGCTGATGTCCACCAAGGACCCTTTACTTTCGAGGGAACCACCACCACCACCAGGCCAAGGACTCTCTCACCTGCTCCTCCAGCAAAGCCTGGAAGTTTTTCCGGAAGCGAAGCTTGAAATGGTCACCTCGAGTTTTCTTCTTTTTCTTTCCTAGGGGAACCAAGGACAGCTGCTGTGACACTTGGGGTCTGCCTGTACCCTGACATCTCCAATCCTGGTAGCCCAGGCTGGCCATGAGCTCACTATGTAGAAAAGGATGACCCTGGACTAGTCCTCCTGCTTCCACTTCTCACGTGCTGAAACCACAGGCCTTTCGTTTTCGCTGACTTGACATAAGGTCTCATTACATACCCCAAGCTGACGTCAAACTCACGATATAGACCAGGTTAACCTTAGACTTGTGGCAATTCTCCTGCCTCAGTTTTCTGTGTGTTGGTGTACACACCATCATACCTGGTGCTCCATCTTTTTTACTCCACATGAAGACACGCAGGCGCAGAGAGGGGAAGACAGTTGCTCCCAGCACAGGAACTAGTCATTGGCAAAGACAGGACTGGTTCCCAGCCACCCTCTGCTGGACCCATCCCACATGGGCCTCCACAGCCTTGACTTCTTTTCTTTCCCAATGACAGGGATAGTTTTTTTGTTTATGAGACAGGATTTCTCCATGTAGCCCTGGCTGTCCTGGACTAGTCTGTAGACCAGGGTGGCTTTGAACTCAGAGTTCTGCCTGCTTTTGCCTCTCAAGTTTTAAGATTTAAGGTGCGTACCACTAACACCCGGCCAACAGGGATACATTTATTTATTTATTTATTTATTTATTTATTTATTTCAAGACAGGATTTCTCTGTAGCTTTGGAGCCTCTCCTGGAATTCACTTTTGTAGACCAAGATGGCCTTGAACTCACAGAGATCCACCTGCCTCTGCCTCCCGAGTGCTGGGATTAAAGTCATGCACCACCACTGCTGGCTTGGATACTTTTATATTCTGTATTAAAAAAGATATACTTGGGCCTGGAGAGATGGCTTAGAGGTTAAGAGCACTGACTGCTCTTTCAGAGGTCCTGAGTTCAATTCCCAGCAACCAAATGGTGGCTCACGGCCATCTATAATGAGATCTGGTGCCCTCTTCTGGCATGCAAACATACATAGAAGGAATGCTGTATATATAATAAATAAATAAATAAATAAATAAATCTTTTATTAAAAAAAAAGACATACTTGAAGCCAGGTGGTGGTGGTGAATGCCTTTAATCCCAGCATTCAGGAGGCAGAGGCAGGCAGATCTCTGTGAGTTCGAAGCCAGCCTGGTCTACAAGAGCCTAGTTCCAGGACAGGCTCCAAAGCTACAGAGAACTCTGTCTTGAAAAAAAAAGAAAAAAAAGAAAAAAAAAAGACACACTTGAGCTAGCAAGATGGCTCCGTGGGTAAAGAGCTGCTGCCGAGTCTGACAGCCCGAGTTGAAACCCCAGGACTCACATCACAAAAGAGGGAAGCCAACTCCTGAAAGGTGTCCTGACATCCACCCGCATTCCATGCCACGGCATGCATGTGTGCACATATATGCACAAATAGAGCAACAGAAATTGTTTAAATTTTAAAAATCTCTCTGGGCAGTAGTGGCGAACACCTTTGATCCCAGCACCTGAGAGGCAGAGGCAGGAGGATCTCTGTGAGTGCAAGGCCTGTCTGGCCTATATATAGAGACCCTTTCTCAAAATATAGACTGTAGTTGGCTGTTTTACTTCTTTGCTCTTTAGCTCCTTTGGGGGGCCCACCACACAGCTCCCAAACAATCATATACACGGAGGCTTATTCTTACTTATAAATGCCAAGTCTTAGCTTGGCTTGTTTCTAGCCAGCTTTTCTTAAATTATCATGTCTACCTTTTGCCTCTGGGTTTTTATCTTTCTCTATTTCTATATACCTTTCTTTACTTCTTACTTTGTTGCTTGCTGTGTAGCTGGGTGGCTGGCCCCTGGAGTCTTCCTATTCTCCTTCTGCACTCCTGATCTCTCTTGTTTCCTCAACCCTCTTTTCCCCTTCTGTTTATTCTCTCTGCCTGCCAGCCCTGTCCATCCTTTCTCCTGCCTTGCTATTGGTCATTCAGCTCTTTACTAGACCAATCAGGTATTTTAGACAGGCAAAGTAACCCAGCTTCACAGAGTAAAACAAATGCAACATAAAAGAATGCAACACATCTTTGCATCATTAAACATATACTCCACAGGGGGCTGGAGAGATGGCTCGGTGGTTAAGAGCATTGTCTGCTCTTCCAAAGGTCCTGAGTTCGATTCCCAGCAACCACATGGTGGCTCACAACCATTTGTAATGAGGTCTGGTGCCCCTCTTCTGGCCTGCAGACATACACACAGATGGAATATTGTATACATAATAAATAAATATTTTTTTAAAAAAACAAACAAACAAACAAAAAATATACTCCACAGCATAAACAAATGTAACACATCTTAGAATAATAGTCCACACAGACAGACAAAATCCTCCCGCAATAGGAAGAGCAGAGAAAGAACAGGCATGTACATTTATCACTAGCTTAGCAAACACAGCTGTTGATGGTTTTTTGTCAAGTTAATCCTGCCCTCCCAGTCCAGGCATCCTTGGAGGACAAAGGTAACCCCAGCAGACACTGAGTTACTCAGTGGTTCAAAGTGCCTTTGCCCACCAGCTCAGACATCAACAGAATGAGGGACAAGATCAAGGGATGATAATGAGAGACATAGTCACCACAAGTCTCAGAAACGTGACACAGAGGGGAGAGACTGGAAGTCAGTCAATCCAGAATGACCAACAGCATTTTGTCTGTGTATAACCTGCTGACTGAAGATGCATTCTCTTCTCAGATTGTCGACTGTCTAAATAAATTGAAGTTTTGAAGAACCAGGGGCTGGCACCTGCAGCCAAACCCAGCAACCTGAGTGACTTAGTTCAAACGCTGCTATAGGGTGGAAGGCGAGAACCAATAAGTTTCTGTCTGACCTCCACATGCAAGCATGTGCAAAACTGCACAGACACACACATGCATAAATACACACACACACTAAAGAAATGAAAAAATACAATAAAGATTCAATTCCCATCTCTGCTCCATGGCATCTGAGGTAACAGGTTGCCGGGAACTTCGCGACACCATCTCATCCTCTCTCCCACAACCCCCACCACACCTGTGTCTGCATCGTCATCAAACTGAGGCAGCCTCTTGCCCAGCTGGGGGAGGCCTGCGTGGGGGTCATCCTGGAAATTGTCGTTCTCTAAAGCCTCGAGCTGTCGATTGATCCGCCGCTGCCGGGCTGCCCGGTCCAGCACCCGCCGCTGTCCAGGGTCCTGGGAGCGAACTAGATGGGACAAACAAGAGTTATGGAAGACAAGAAAGGAAGGCAGCTGGGCTGGTAGGGCAGAAAGCCACAGTCTCCCGGCCTTGCCCCATCACTATGCTGCGGGAAGTTCCCAGTTCTTGACTCTGCTTCCTTTCAGCTGGGGGAGCCGACTTCAGCCTTTCATGCTCTTCGTCCCCAGTACCAGCAGTAACTCGAGACACAATAAATTGCAGTTAGAGAGATGGCACAGGGGTTGAGAGCACTTTCTGCTCTTGCAGAGTTACAGTTCCGTTTCCCAGCACACAGTACCATTAACCACTAGGGTGATTCACAACCATCTGTAACTCCAGCTCCAGGTCCTCCGTGGGCACAAATCCCTAGCCTTTATCTAACATTCCATTCGCACATAGCAATACACACACACGCATATATAAATTTTAAAGAATAAGGGAGTGTATGTAGAGGATTGACACTATGTTGACCTCTGGCTTCCCTATTCAACACACCTGTGACTCTGCAGGGCCAAATCCAGCGTATGTTTCTAGAATGTTCCTTCAGCCTGAGTTGCATTCCTATGCCCTGTGACTGCACTGAATACCTTCCTTGAACTAAGAGTCTCTGTTCCTTGGCGTGACTTCCAACTGTCCTCCTGTCACAGCTGGTGTGCTTTCCAGTCCCACATCTTGGCCCCCCTCTTCAGGCCACCTCTGCTTGTCCTTCTTCTATTAATAACCCCACCTCCCCCCAACCTTCAGGAGGGTCTCAGGAGGCCCAGACTGGCCTGGAACTTACTACGTAGCTGGGCACGACTCTGAATGACCTCTTATGCACCACCACGCCTGTGGTTTCTGTGGTGCTGGGGAATGAAACAGAGCTTTGTGCCTACCAGACAAGCCCTCTACCAGCCGAGCCAAATCCCTGGCCTCTTTCTCTAGCATTTCATACTTCAAAAAGCTCATTTATTTTATGTGTTTCTGTGCGCATGTGGGTACCGCAGTACACGGGTGGAGGACAGAGGACAATTTGTGGAATTTTTTTTCTCCCATCATGTGGGTCCTAGGGACTGACTGACTCAAGCTTGGCAGCAAACACCCTTACCTACTGGGTCACCTGGGCAGCCCATTCCTGGTGCTTCTAACGCAAAGAAAGAGCTGTGTTCCACATAACATGCCAGTCTCAAGCCAGAACCCTCTCAAACCACAGACCTGGTTACAAGACATCGAGAGGCTGAGGCAGGACCAGCCTAACTACACAGGCAGCCTAGGGTACAAAGTGAAACTTGTCTCGATAAATAAAAAAGAACTTGAAGAGTGGCGTGCGTGGTGGTGGTGAACCTAAAGCCAAGGCCTTTGATTTCCTAAGCGTCTCCGTCCCCTCCATCCAGAAGCTGGGGTGGGTACAAATGCTCATTGCACCCAGGCTTTGGAATGACAAGGCTCTCCTCTCCATCCCTGGTGTCTAGCTTACGGCAAACATTCACCAAAACATTCACCAAACACGAATGAATGGTTGCGGCGCTGCCCCAACGCCGGGCGAGAGGGCCTGCAAGGGGATTTGACAGGAATAACCGGGCGGCGGGGTAATGTTAAGATGGATTCGAACTTGGGATGCAGAAAAGGGCGAACCTCTAAAGGCTCACGTACCCGAGGGTTTCTTCTCCACCATTTGCGCAACAGTTGTCGGAAGAGTCTACTGCGCACGCGTATTAACCACCCACCCTCGGCCCAAGCGCATCCCTTCCGGTGGCGTGCACTCGGGCGCGTGCGCAGTCAAGCCCCGCCTATTTGAAGTCGGCCGTGTTGTTCCCTTGGAGACCAGAAAGCTTTTCCGCCATCTTTGATAGGGGCAAACCTACTTCCGGTCTCGGTGTGGTTGTTTTAAAAAAACAAAAACAAAAACCTAGGAGCCCCTGACCCGCCCCACCCGCCAAGGGTTACTTTTAAAACATGGTGCGGGAGGTTTGCGGGGTCCCGGGGCGTGTCCCCGGGAAGCGGGAGGCGTGGTGGGCAGGTTCGGGGCTTTGTGGAACCCCCGCCCGCAGCGATGTCCGCGCGATCCCGCCTCTCCGGGCCCGTCGTCCCCGCCGCGCGCCCTCGCGGGCCTCGCCGTCCAGTCCTCCTCCGGATCCGGACTGCGGCCAAGACTCGCCCCCGCGTCCCCTGGACCCTCCCCGGGGGCTCGGTTCCCCGGCTCCTCCCCACCCCCAGCCCGCGCCCACGGGACAAGCCTTGCCTTGTCTCGCCGTCTGCATCTCGGGTTTTCGGTGGCCTCGGGTTACGCCTTTTTTCCAGGGCGGAGTCCCAAGCCCAGCTCCTCCTCACAGCGGGCTCGGCTTCCCTTTTCCCAGAACCTTCTCCCAGAGTCGGAATCCAGGCGCTGAGCTCAGCCCCGTGGCGGGCCCGGGTGTCGCCTGAGGGTGCTGCTGACCATGGCTGCTTCGGGCCCGGAACCCCGGTTTTTGCTCCTGCTGCTGTTGCTGCTGCCGCCGCTGCCCTCAGTGACTTCTGCCTCCGATCGACCCCGGGGCTCGAACCCTGTCAACCCAGGTGAGAACCCGGGAGGCCGAGGGGGCAGAGTCGACACGTCTGCCAGCCTGGGAGGGAGTGTCCTTTCTCACCGGGGACCCAGCGCAGCACCCTCTCCCCACGCTGAACTAGGGGCTTCCAGTCTCCCCAGACAGACAGGAACACCCCAGCCCCCATTCCTGTTTCTTGACTCTTCTGGAGACCAAATGTCCCTGAGCAGGAATTAAGGAAGGAACGGGAGAGAACTTAAGTGAAGTAACAGGGAGATGGAGGGGATACACAGGGATAAACACGTGGGTCCTAAGTGCTAATTCCTTGGTTGTGTCAGACAAATTGCTGGTGATCACTGTGGCTACGGCAGAGACAGAGGGATACCGGCGTTTTCTGCAGTCTGCGGAGTTCTTTAACTACACCGTACGGGTGAGTGGGGGACTCATGGGAGAAGTGCCGTCAGGAGTGGGCTGGGAGCTGGTCGTGTTGCCTCACCTTGACCTGTGGGGCTGGGTTCTTTCCTGCAGACCCTGGGCCTGGGACACGAGTGGCGAGGGGGTGATGTTGCTCGAACAGTTGGTGGAGGCCAGAAGGTCAGGTGGCTAAAGAAGGAAATGGAGAAGTACGTGGATCGGGAAGACATGATCATCATGTTTGTAGACAGGTAAGGAGGGTCTGTCTGGGTGGAGAGAGAGGGAAAACGGAGGAGCAGAGAGAAAAAGAGACCCTTTTCCTCGTCCAGCTACGATGTGATTCTGGCCAGCAGCCCGACAGAGCTGCTGAAGAAGTTTGTCCAGAGTGGCAGTCATCTGCTGTTCTCTGCCGAGAGCTTCTGCTGGCCCGAATGGGGACTGGCCGAGCAGTACCCTGAGGTGGGCACGGGCAAGCGCTTCCTCAACTCTGGTGGTGAGTGCCAAAGTGCCCTCAGCGGCGAGGCATCGCATGCTTCTGGTTCTTGAGGGTTGGAGAGAGAGTGGGATCCTGGGATCCTTGGGGGTCTACTTCTTTTCTGTCCCCCAGGATTCATTGGCTTCGCCCCGACCATCCATCAAATTGTCCGTCAGTGGAAATACAAAGATGACGATGACGATCAGTTGTTCTACACGCGCCTGTACCTGGACCCAGGGCTGCGGGTAGGGAGACTCGGGACGGGGGCATCCCCTGACTGACATGAGGGGAGTTGCAGAAAGACGCGGTGTCACCTGTCCCCTCTTCGTTCACTGCTCCATCTCGTGCCATCTAGGAGAAGCTCAAACTTAATCTGGACCATAAGTCCCGGATCTTCCAGAACCTCAATGGAGCCTTAGGTGAGGAAGAAGATGGTTCGAAGTAGGTGATGAGGGACGGGTTCCTGCCAGAACTGGGCTGGTCTACGGATGACCAGTGTGCTAACCTATCCAACACCTAAGCGTGTTAGCAATAGTGAGACTGCGAGTGTGGCCCTGCAGCAGAATGCTGCTGCAGGTTTGCCAGGGAGGGGCTGGGGTGTGGCTCAGTGGTAGAGCCCCTGCCTAGAATCCCCCAGTGAGGGGCTGGGGTGTGGCTCAGTGGTAGAGCCCCTGCCTAGAATCCCCCAGTGAGGGGCTGGGGTGTGGCTCAGTGGTAGAGCCCCTGCCTAGAATCCCCCAGTGAGGGGCTGGGGTGTGGCTCAGTGGTAGAGCCCCTGCCTAGAATCCCTCAGTGAGGGGCTGGGGAGCGAGGAACTCAGGGACAGAAGGTGTGCCTAGCATACAGAAACCCTAGGTTCAGCCCCCAGCACCATCCACATATCTGTCTAGCAGACATACGCTAAGGTCCCCAGTCAGGGACTCTACTACCGCTGTGATTTCATTAACACAGAGCTTCTGCAAAGGGAGTAGTCCCTGACTTCCCACCTTGGAAGACCCTTTGGCAGGTGAGAAACTGACTCCCTTAGGGACTAGTGAGTCACCCCAGGTCAGGTCGAGTGACCTCTCGAAGGCGGCAGCAGCCTGGACAGACTGGCAAGGCAAGGATGGTGTGAGTTTCCTGGCCTCAGAGGCAGGAGGACCTCGAGTTGCAGTCCATCCTGGGCTACATAGTGAGACCCGATCAAAGGAAAGAAAGGACTCACAGAAAAACTCCAAAAAATATTGTTTTTCTCATGTGTTTGTCTTGGGGTGGAGCACTCGTGCCCCAGAGCGGAGTCAGAGAAGAGCTCTTTACTTCCGTGTGGTTTCCGGGTGCCAGGCTTGGTGCCCAGTTCCTTTATCCGTTGGGCCACCCCACCAGTCCCAGTTGGACACACTATATGATGATTTAGAAAAATAAAATAAGCTGGGTAATGGTGGTATACACCTTTAATCCCAGCACTCGGGAGGCAGATCTCTGTGAGTTCGAGGCCAGCCTGGTCTATAGAGTGAGTTCCAGGACAGGCTCCAAAGCTACAGAGAAACCCTCTCTCTAAAAACCAAAGTAAATAAATATAATAATAATGCTTTTATAAGGAAATCCCAGCCCGACAAGAGCAACAAAAGAAAGCACTGCCCTGACTGAGCTGTAGTCCAGACCGTTGGTCCCCCACACTGCCCTGTCCACTAGAGGAGCTGGGACCCCATTGCTCTGTGGTTCCCAGATAAAGGAACTCCTGAAAACCTCCTTTCCTCCCGCAGATGAAGTGGTCTTAAAGTTCGACCAGAATCGTGTGCGCATCCGAAATGTGGCGTACGACACTCTCCCTGTTGTGGTCCATGGAAACGGTCCCACCAAGGTGCCTCTGGGGTCCTCAGCCCCTGCTTGTCTCGAGCCCTGGGTACCCCATCCCTCCTGGTCCATCTGGTCCTCCCCAGTCCCAGTAGAAGAGGTGCTGGGATAGCCACCTCTCTTCACCCTGTGCTGAGCCCAGCTTGCCTTTCATGTGTCCCCAGACATGTCCACCTCAGCTACCCTCCCTCTGTTCCAACAGCTCCAGCTCAACTACCTGGGGAACTATGTCCCCAATGGCTGGACTCCCCAGGGAGGCTGTGGCTTCTGCAACCAGAACCAGAGGACACTCCCGGGGGGGCAGGTGAGGAGAGAGATGTGATGTAGGGGAGGACAAGCTGGGCAGCCCCAGTTGCCGAGCTCCTGGGCGTCCTGACCTGGCAGCGGGGCAGAGAGAGGCCCGGGCTTCTGTGAGCCTTGTCCTGTGGTGTTCTCAGCCTCCCCCCCGGGTGCTTCTGGCCGTGTTTGTGCAGCAGCCTACCCCCTTCCTGCCTCGATTCCTGCAGCGCCTACTGCTCCTGGATTACCCCCCAGACAGGATCTCTCTCTTCCTTCATAACAACGTGAGATATGGAACCTCCCCACCCCCACATCCTACACCTTTTCCCATCCGTCCTGCCCTGATTGCATCTCTGGGTACCACCTCTGCCCAAGCTGTCAGTCCATGCTCCTCCCTGTCCCATCTTTAGGAGGTGTACCATGAGCCTCACATTGCAGACGCCTGGCCGCAGCTCCAGGACCACTTCTCAGCTACAAAGCTAGTAGGGCCAGAGGAAGCCCTGAGCCCGGGCGAGGCCAGGGACATGGCCATGTGAGTGAATCTCCCTCATCTGCCATAGACGGTGGAGCCCCTGGGGAAGGAGACACACACTGACTCTTGTCTTCCTCTCAGAGCTGGGAGATCCCCACTTGTCCCACCGTTCCCGTTGCCTTGCCCGCATGCCCCATTTGAACTCTCTCCATTTGTGGGTCTTCCCCTCCAGGGATAACTGTCGGCAGGACCCCGAGTGTGAGTTCTACTTCAGCCTGGATGCTGATGCTGTCCTTACCAACCCGGAGACCCTGCGCATCTTGATTGAACAAAACAGGTGACCAGCCAACCCTATGCATCCATAAAGCCCCAGGAGGGCCTAGGAACTCCACCCCTCCCTTGGATGGGACATAGTTCTGTCCCCTCTTGTTCACTCCCTTTTGCCCAGCCTTCACCTCTGTTTTATCCAGGAAGGTAATAGCCCCCATGCTTTCCCGCCATGGCAAGCTCTGGTCCAACTTCTGGGGTGCCCTGAGCCCCGATGAGTACTATGCCCGCTCCGAAGACTACGTGGAACTGGTGCAGCGGAAGCGAGTGTGAGTCCTACCCATGTGTACCATGCAGGGACCAGAGCCTTCCCTGGATCCCCACTTTGTAGCATCCTATGTGGTCATTAGACAGGCCACAGCTGTGGGTAGGGACCGGCAATGGATTGGGTGGTGACTTCCCATCAGTGATGTGATGGCCACAGGCTCAGGGTTCTGGGGTACCCTGAGGGACAGAGCTTTTACAGTTAATAAAGTATAATCTGAGGGGTTGTCCGCCTGGCTAACGATACTCGGTGTCTGCAGGGGCGTGTGGAATGTGCCCTACATATCCCAGGCATATGTGATCCGCGGGGAGACCCTGAGGACAGAGCTGCCCCAGAAGGAGGTGTTCTCAGGCAGTGACACTGACCCAGATATGGCTTTCTGCAAGAGCCTACGGGATAAGGTGAGTGGGGTGGTTGGCATGGGTTGCCAAGTCTGGGGACTTGATGCTGTGCCGACAGCTTCCTGTGGTCCTCCTCACGCATGCCCACCCTTTACCCCACTCCAGGGCATCTTCCTCCACCTCAGCAACCAGCATGAGTTTGGCCGGCTGCTGGCCACTTCTCGCTATGACACTGACCACTTACACCCAGACCTCTGGCAGATCTTTGACAACCCTGTGGTGAGATGGGCCCCCTCCATTGCCCACCACGGGGAGTGGGTAGCCCATGGGGAGAGTATAGAAGGTGCCACTCAAATGCCACAATCCCTCTTGCAGGACTGGAAAGAACAGTACATTCATGAGAACTACAGCCGAGCCCTGGATGGGGAGGGGCTGGTGGAGCAGGTAAGCTGCCCCAGGACCGCGGCCTATGTGACCCGCCCACCGCTGAGACTGGTGGGTTCCAAGCTGAGCTCCCAAAGACTGAGGGTTTGCTGTTTGGACAGGAGGGAGGCGGATAGCCACACTGAGTATAACACTGTAATCCTAGCGGTCTGGAAGCTGATGCAGAAGGATGGAGAGTTCCAGGCTAGCCTGGACTGTGTAGTGAGTGTCATACCGTCAGGTGGCTAGACCAAGTCTCAATAAAACAGATGGGGCAGAGGAGAACACTCTGTAGTTAAGCACTTAACACATGAGCATAAGGACCTAGTTCAGCTCTCCAGAACCCAAGTAAATGCTGCATGTGTGGTAGTCTGTCTAATTCCAGCATTAAAAGGCAAAGACTCGGGATCCTAGCTGACTGGCCAGACTGGCTGCATCAGTAAGCTCTGGGCTTGATTAAGAGATCCTGCCTCGGTGGAGAAGGCACAGGAAAAGTTGAGCAGTTCCTCGTGGCGAACTCAGATCCTCACATACACACATTTGAGCATGCACGCCCCTACACAGGTGTGCCCATGCTCACATGAAGACAGAGGTGTGGCGCTTGCCTGTAATCCCAGAAATTCAGGCAGTGGAAGGAAGAAGCTAGGAGGGTTAGGAGTTGAAGGCCAGCCTCAGACACATAGCAAGTTCAAGACCATCTGGATTACGTAGTAAGACCTTGTCTAAAACTAAGAGAAATAAAGGGGCTGGGGATGTAGCTCACTCGGTAGAGGACTTGCCTGGCATTCACAGAGCCCTAGGTTCTGTCCTCAGTACCGTATAAACCGAGCACGGTGTTGCAGCCTATGAGCTCAGCACTTAGGAGGACCAGAAGTTCAAGGCCAGCCTTGGCTACACAGTGAATTTGAAGCTAGCCTGGGCGATATAAGACCCTGTCTCCAAAAAAATGGGTAGGGGAGGGGACAGAACAGGATCATTGTCCTAGATACTGGGGCTCTAGGCACCCTATTTCTGCCCTTCTCTGACCACTGGAAGCTGATGCAGGAGGATGGAGGCCTCTTCGCTGACTACACCCCAGCAGCTGCCTAAAGAGCTCAGGTTGCCCTTCCATAGATCCTCTCCTGTATGTCTCCCCTCCCCTGTCCTGTCGCCTGTCCCGCCCCTTGTCCCTCTCCCTTGAGTTTCACCGTGCCGTGTCCCCAGCCCTGCCCAGATGTGTACTGGTTCCCACTGCTGACGGAGCAGATGTGTGACGAGCTGGTGGAGGAGATGGAGCACTACGGCCAGTGGTCTGGAGGCCGGCACGAGGTGAGGGCGGAGGTTCCCAAGGGGACAGTGGGCTTGGGGTGAGGAGGGATTCCCAAGGGTGGGGCTCATTCAGGGCGTGGCAGTCACTTGTCTCGTTTTCTGTGACAAAGTATCTGACCAAAGCAACTCGAAGGAAGGGCTCACAATCTGTGAGTACAGCTCATCACGGCGGGAGGCAAGGCGGCAGGAGCCTGACACAGCTGGTCACATGATATCTGAGTCAGACACAGAGATGGGTGCTGGTGCTCAGATCCTGTTCTCAGGACCTTGGCCCGTGGGATGGGGCTGCCCACAGTGGTCAGGTCTTCCCGTCTCTGTTAACGTAGTCTGGATGAGGCCTATCAAGTTGACAATCCAGGTTAGGTCTTACACAGAGGGTGCTTATTTCATGGGCTATGAGTGTTAGATAGCATGGCCAGATAACATGGGAAGGCCAGAGCGATCCATAGGAGAGCGGACAACACCAGAGACCGAAAGGTTCAGCACCGTGACTCTGGCTGGCAGTGGTGCTGTAGCCTTTAGTCCTAGCCCTTGGAGACAGAGGCAAGCGGATCTCTGAGTAGTTAGAAGCCAGCCTGGTCTACAGAGCGAGTTCCAGGACAGCCAGGAATACACAGAGAACTCTATCTCGAAAAACAAACAAAAAGACTAGGAACCAGCAAGAAGAAGCTGATACTGTCTCCGAGGAAGAATGGGCCAGCCCAGATGTGAGGGGCTCAGTGTCTGTTGTCCGCAGGATTCCAGGTTGGCTGGAGGATACGAGAATGTGCCCACCGTGGATATCCACATGAAGCAGGTGGGGTACGAAGACCAGTGGCTTCAGCTGCTGAGGACATATGTGGGGCCCATGACCGAGTACCTGTTCCCTGGCTATCATACCAAGGTAGGATATCCAACCACTGCTGTCTTCTTGTACCCCCTCTCAGTCCCTATAGCAACTCAGGCTCCATAGACTTGGGGCTTGGGATTGAGGTGGCTTGGGAAGAAGCCAGGTCTCCTACTTGGGCTGCTCTGTCATTAGAAGTCCCTGGCCGGGCATGCTGCCACCTGTAACCTCAGCGCTTGAGAAACTGAGGCTCAATAATAATAATAATAATAATAATAATAATAATAAAGTTTCATCAATAAAATACACTTAAAAAAGAGAGAGAGAGACTGAGGCTTGAAGAACAAGGGTTTGAGGAGACCATGGGCTGCTCAGTGAAACCCTGTCTCAAAGCAGAAAGGAAGGGCTGGGGATGTGGGTCAGTTTGATGCTTGCCCAGCGTGCTTTGTCTCCAGCACTGTGTAAAATGGGGTAGGACAGTAATACAGGACTGTTATCCCAGAACTCAGGAGGGAGAAGCAGGAGGATCAGAAGTTCAGGGTCATCTGTAGTCACACAGTGAGTTCAAGGCCAGCCTGGGCTACATGACCTTGTCTCAAAAACCAGGAGAAATGGGGCTGGGGAAGATGGGGAAGAGTTCACGTCATCAGCTCCCGTGTGAAAAGCTGGACATCGCGTTACACATCTGTACTCCCAGTTCTGGGGAGGAACCTAAGGTGGAGGAGGACAAGTAGACCCAGGTGTGGTAGCACACACCTATTATCCTAGCACTAACGAGGCAGAGGCAGGAAGAGCTATGAGTTCGAGGCCAGCCTGCTCTACATAGTGAGTTTCAGGACAGCCAGGGCTACACAGTGAGACCTTGTCTTGAAAAACAAGCAAAAGAATATGAGACAAGGAAGAGGCGTGGCTTCCCTTGCCCGTCTGTGGCTTCCACTGCATGTCCCCACAGACACGGGCAGTGATGAACTTTGTGGTCCGCTACCGGCCAGATGAACAGCCCTCACTTCGGCCGCACCATGACTCGTCCACCTTCACTCTCAACGTCGCCCTCAACCACAAGGGCGTGGATTATGAGGTGAGTCTGGGTCCTTCCTGTCTCAGGACACTGCACACACTTCTCCCGGCAGCCATGTCTCAGCTCCTTTCCCAGTCTCTGGCTGTATCAGGTCATGGCTGGACTGCTCACAGTCATGGAGGGACAGGACAGGAACTCCAGCAGGGCGAGAACCTGGAGGCAGGAGCTGATGCAGAGACAGACCTTGGAGGGGTGCTGCTTTCTGGCTCGTTCTTCATGGCTTCATCCACGGTGGGCTGGGTCTTCCCCCATCAATCATCAGTCAAGAAAATGCCCCACAGGCTGGCCCAATGGAGGTTTTACCTCTGTTGAGATGCCCTCCTCCCTGATGCCAGCTTGTGTCAAGTTGACACAACCATTGCAGCTGCCTCTCTATGTCCTCTGGCTGGCCATGTCTGAATTGGTTACTTTTCTGTTGTGGCCACAAATTTCCTGACAAAAGCAATGAAGGGGAGGGAGGGAGGAAAGATGGAAGGGAAGGAGGGAGGGAGGAAAGATGGAAAGAAGGAAGGGAAGGAGGGAGGGAGGGAGGAAGGAAGGAAGGAGAGAGGGAGGGAGGAAGGAACGGAAGGAAGGAAGGAAAGAAGGTCTGTTTTGGTTCACATTCTGGGAGTACGGTCCCTCATGGTGGGGAAGGCATGCTGGCAGGAGGGAAGCTGCTAGCTACGCTGTATCCACAGTCAAAAAGGTGAAGCCTGAAGCCCAGCTCACTTTTTCTTCTTCTTTTTTTTAAATTTAATTTAATATTCATTGGTGTGTTTGCCTGCATGTGTGTCTGTGTGAGGGTGTCGGGTCCCCTGGAACTGTAGTTACAGTTGTGAGCTGTTGTGGATGCTGGGAATTGAACCTGGGTCCTCTGGAAGAGCAAGCAGTGCTCTTAACTGCTGAGCCATCTCTCCAGTCAGTCCTTACTTGTTCCTTTTGATCAGTCCTAGATGATGAGATGGCACCATCCTTCTTTGGGGGGGTTTCCTCCTCCCCTCTCTAACTTGTTCTAGAATTCCCTCTCAGATATTCCCAGAGGTGGGTTTCTGTGATGGCTCTAAATTCCATCAAGTTGGCTTGCAGATTAACCGGCACATAGCCTCTCTTGCCTGTCTCAGCAGCCCATTTGATTGGCACCTCTCACGTGCCTGTTGCCCCCTGCCCCCCACATCCCCATGTCTGCTAACCTTACTTTTTATGTTCTCTCTCATCTCCCCAGGGAGGTGGCTGCCGCTTCCTGCGCTATGACTGCAGAATCTCATCCCCGAGGAAGGGCTGGGCTCTCCTGCACCCTGGCCGCCTCACACACTACCACGAGGGGCTGCCCACCACCCGGGGCACTCGATACATCATGGTGTCCTTTGTTGACCCCTGACACTCAACCAGTCTGCCAAACCTTCTCTGCCATTGTGCCTTGTTGGGCTCCGGGGGTGCCGTTCTCGGAGAGAGGGAGCCCAGCTCTTCTCATTTCCTGAGTGTGTCTGTGTGCCTGGCACTGAGTGTTCTGCCCTCAGCGTCCCTCTCAGGAGGTCCCTGGAGTCTGCCACCTTCCCACCGACCCAATGGACTCAGGGAGAGTGGACTTTCATTGTTGTTTTATTTTTTGGTTTTTTCGAGACAGGGTTTCTCTGTGTATCCCTGACTGTCCTGGAACTAACTCTGTGGACCAGGCTGGCCTTGAACTCAGAGATCCGCCTGCCTCCCCCTCCCAAGTGCTGGGATTAAAGGCACATACCACTGCTGCCCCTGGGAGTGGACTTCTGAGGGTTCCCTGATAAATTATTGAGCTTTCTCAGCCTCACATTGAATAAAAGGGTCTTTGTAGCTCTCGAGCCCACGAGTCATATATGTAAAGTCGGTGTCTCATGTAGCCCAGGCAGGCCTCCAACTCACTATAGGGATTACGGTTGTGCACCACATGTCCAGTTCACGTGGTGCTGGGATCAAACCCGAAGTCCTGCGTGGTGGCAAGTACTCTACAACTGAGCTACATCCCTCTCCTTTATTCTTGTTGTTTAAATAAATTATGTGTGTAAGTGTAGGTGTGTACATGAGAGTGAAGGTGTCCATGGAGGCCAGAAGATAGTATCGTACCCCCTTGGAACTGGAGTCACGGGTAGTTGGGTCGAGAGCCACCTGTCTTGAGTCAGGTGGGAACCAAACGCTGGTCCTCTGCAAGAACAACAGCACTCTTAACCTCTGAGCCATCTCTCCAGCCCTCACCCCCTTTTATTACATTTATTCAACGTGCGTGTGTGTGCGCGCGTGCGTGTGTGTGTGTGTGTGTGTGTGTGTCTTATGGGAGTAGGTTTTCCACCCACCCACACAAATATTCTCTAAAATTAAAAAAAAGTTTAGACTCAATTAGACTTGATCACCACCAGTCGTACATACCTGCCTCATCATGCTTCCATGCTCACAGCAAGTCCCTTCTCTGCCCAGCGTATAAACTGATGACATAACCGATCCACACAAGGTTGAGGGAAGGCCTTTATTGTAGATACGAGAGACGACAGTCAGAGGCATGTGGAGGAGTCCTGGAGCAGAGAGGGAAAACAGACTGGACCTGACTGGGAGAGAAGCAGAGCAGAGGGGGAGAGGAGAACGGAGTGCCGGCAATAGAGAAGACGGCAAACTGGTGCCGCACGCCATAGACTCCAGCTCTCCGGAGGCAGAGGCAGGCGGATCTCTGAGTTCAAGGCCAGCCTGGTCTACAAATCGAGTTCCAGGACAGTTAGGGCTACACACACAGAGAAACCCTGTCTTGAAAAAAAACAAACAAAAAGAGAGAAAGGAAGAGGAGAGCATGGCTGAAATAACAGGGTTATGAGGAAAATGAGCCACTCTGGGGAGGGAGGGAAGCTCCCGAGGAGGAAGTCAGGATGCCAGCATGGACTCTGAGACAGGTCCTTGTGATACTGAGGGAGCCTGGAGCGCCCCCCCCCCCCCCCCCCAGCATACGCTTTGCTGTGCCGATGGGCACTGCAGACAACCATTTGTTCTTTCTGCCAGTGATAAAGGAACCGGCTCCTTTGGTAGAGGGGAACCAGCGGCACATGTTCTTAAGGAATGCTGGTGCCTAACTGCTGGAATTTGGGAAAATGGAGTTTGCTTTGCACCTGACACCCAGGCTCCTAGGAAAACCTTCCTGGCGGTGGCAGATAACCCACACATGGTTTGAACACTTTTGCCAGAGTGTGTATGTTTGTGTGTGCTGGGTGTGTATGTGGTGCCTATGCAAGCTAGGCGGATGCTCTCCCACTGATCCACACCCCGCACCCCCAGCCTCTTACTGGGGGCTCAGCAGGAGCCCCACAGCTGAACTCCATGCCTTGCCTTGGGCAGAGCTCTGTCCCATGGATGGTAGTAATCTGAGCAAGGGAGATGGCAGGGGCGGGGGGGGGGGGGGACTTTGGCAAGGTCCCTGGAAGGAGCAGTCTACATGAGCCAGAGGGAAGAGGACTGGCTTTGCCTGTCTGCCTGGGGCCCAGAATTTTGTACAATCACCTCCGGCATGCTGGCATTTGGTAACTTTTCCTGGAGGGTAGATTTCTGTTCATTAGAGAGAGAGGGCAAAAGGAGCTGGGAACGCAGCTACATTGGTAGACTTTGCCTGGTGTCTTATTTAGGGTTTCCATTGCTGTGAAGGGTCACCATGACCTCGGCAACTCTTATAAAGGAAAACTTTTGTTTTGTTTTGGTTTTTCAAGACAGGGTTTCTCTATGTAACAGCCCTGGCTGTCCTGGAACCCACTTTTAGACCATGCTGGCCTCAAACTCACAGAGATTCCTTGGCCTATGTCTCCTGAGTGTGGGGATTAAAGGTGTGCACCACCACATATGGCCAAGGAAAACATTTAATAGGGTAGCTTACATTTTCAGAGGTTCAGTTCGTTATCATCACAGTGGGACATGCTAGCATGCAGGCAGACATGGTGCTGGGGAAGGAGATGAGGGTCCTACAGCTTGCAGGCAACAGGAAGTGACCTCTCACTGGGTGTGGCTTAAGTAATATATAAGACCTCAAAGCCCACCTCCACAGTGACGTGCTTCCTCCAACAAGACCACACCTACTCCAACAAGGCTACACCTGATGCCACTCTCTCTCTCTTTTTTTTTTGGTTCCTGTCCTGGAACTAGCTCTTGTAGACCAGGCTGGCCTCGAACTCACAGAGATCCGCCTGCCTCTGCCTCCCGAGTGCTGGGATTAAAGGCGTGCGCCACCGCCGCCCGGCTCTCTCTCTCTCTTTTTTTTTAAAGATGTATTTATTTATTATATACAGTGTTCTGCCTGTATGCATACCTGCACCCCAGAAGAGGGCACCAGATCTCATTATGGATGGTTGTGAGCCACCATGTGGTTGCTGGGAATTGAACTCAGGACCTCTGGAAGAACAGTCAGTGCTTTTAACCTCTGAGCCATCTCTCCAGCCCAATGCCACTCTCGTTGGGGGTCATTTTCTTTCAAACCACCACACAGAGCATGCTTGAAGTCCAGGCGTCTGTGCCCGGTGCTGCACTGAGCCCCAAGTGGCGGGGCACACTGTAATCCCGGCAGGAGATCAAGGTCATTCTTGGCTACATAAATGAGTTTCATGCCAGCCTGGGCTTTATGAAATAGTATCCTAAAAAGGGAGGGGACAGTGCTGGAGGAAGTGGGCAACAAAAGACCAAAGAGATTACCCCATCCAAGTCTGGTTTGGTGAGCCAGTGACCCACGAAAGCTTTCCGTGAACTGCCTGCTGAGCTAATCTCCCACCTCCCAAGTCTACTGTTGCACCTCTCTCGAGACTGCGAGACTGCGTGAGCTGGGACAGGAACTGAGTCAGAGGGGGGAGAGGCCAGAAAGACTGGTGAAAGTCTGATAACGACCCCACGTGTCGAGGTGGGCATGGGGTGGAGGTCAGAGGTCAACGTCAGGTGTCAATCCGTTTTGCCATCCACCTTGATTTTAGACAGAGTCTCTCATTGGCCTGGAACTCAGTAATTACCTGAGTCACCTGTCCCCACCTCTCCAGTGCTGGGATTACAGTAAGCGTCCATGCCCAGTTTCGTGTTTTGAGACAGGGTTTCTTTCTTTTTTAAAAAAAAATTTATTTCTTATGTATACAATATTCTGTCTGTGTGTATGCCTGCAGGCCAGAAGAGGGCACCAGACCCCATTACAGATGGTTGTGAGCCACCATGTGGTTGCTGGGAATTGAACTCAGGACCTTTGGAAGAGCAGGCAATGCTCTTAACCTCTGAGCCATCTCTCCAGCCCCTTGAAACAGGGTTTCTTTGTGTA
This sequence comes from Microtus oregoni, assembly GCF_018167655.1. NCBI lineage: Eukaryota > Metazoa > Chordata > Mammalia > Rodentia > Cricetidae > Microtus > Microtus oregoni. Next base: position 6,966,192 of record NW_024543062.1, on the reverse strand, counting down.
GCCTTGTCTGTCCTAGCTCTGTAGACCAGGCTGGTCTCGAACACACAGAGATCTGCCTGCCTCCAGGGTGCTGTGATTAAAGGCGTGCTCCACCACCGCTGGGCTCATGCCTAGCTTCTTGACGTGGTTGAGTTCTTGGGGGGCAAACTCAAGAAGACAAGTTCTTTGCTGACTGAGTTATCTCCCTAGCCCTCCCACAACGCCTTTTAAAAAGATTTATTTGGGGACTGGAGGGATGGCTCAGCCATCAAGATAACATATTGCTCTCCCAGAGAACCTGAGTTTGGTTCCTAGCACCCAGGTCAGACAGCTCAACTGTTCCGCTGGAAGATCCACCTCAGTGCCCCCTTCCCTCTCCAAACCCATCAGAAAGCCTGGCAAGCGGTGGCTCCTCCCCTGGATTTCCTCAAGACCACGCCTACAGGATATTTAAGCTCCGCCCATAGACCTGCCCTGTGATTTCTCTCCTCCCTTTCCTGAGAGTCACCTGGGAATGCTTTGCTCAGATTAAACCTGGTCTTATGAATTTGGATTGATCTGGTTTACTGTATTGATGGAGAAACCTACTACTGGGGATCCGAAAATCTTATCAACAACCACCTGTAACTTCCACTCCAGAGAACCTGATGCCTCTGGCCTCCAAGGCTCCTGCTTTCACCCTCCCACCCCGAACACACATACACATGATTTAAAATAAACAAATTAAAAAAAATCTTCCTGTAAAATATTTATTTTTTTTATTTGGATTTGTGTTCATGTGTGTGTACACGTGTGTCCAGGGGCATGCAGGTGCCTGTGGAGGCCAGGAAAGGGCATCAGGTCCCCTGGAGCTTCGGTTACAGGTGGTTGTGAGACAGCTAACAAGGGTGTGGGAACCGAACTTAGGTCCTTGGCAAGAGCAGTAAGTTTTCTACAGGGTTTCTCTGTGTAGCCCTGGCTGTCCTGGAACTCGCTCTGTCAACCAGGCTGGCCTCAAGCGCATGGGAATCCATCTGCTTCTACCTCCCGAGTGCTGGGATTAAAGGTGTGCCACCCTGACCGGGTGCAGTCAGTGCTCTTAACTGCCCAGCCATTGCTCCAGATTCTCTGTACCCTCCCCTTTCTGTGAATGACAGTTATTCAGCCAAATTATGTGTAGGGCCTGTGTGTGCTGTCCCAGATGATTTCAGGAAGGTCGAGCTCCTGTGCCTGAAGACAGCGTACCCCAACAGCGGGGCACTAGAACCGTCAGCAGGCCCCACAGCTGCCTCTTGATGCTTACAGCCTAGGGAATTTGACCTTAATTAGATCCGGGCACTGACTATGGGATTTTCAAACCTGTTCTTGTAACGGCCCATGGGGCCTTACACAGTACATGTCAGATCTCTACTTCAGCCTATTAGTGGAGACCAGAGGCCCTAACCGCTCTGGAGTTCAAACACCTTGCTCTAGGCTCCTGCGTAATTTCCATTTCATACTATTGGTCATTCCTGAAAGCTCGGGGAGAGATAGCTTTGCTTTGCCCCTGTTCACAGTTCACTGGCCACGTGGCTCAATGTGTGGGTCAGAGCAAGGGGGTAGGAATGGGAGTGGGCCCAGGCTCGGGAGTCAAAGTCAGAGGATTGAGTCAAGAGGGGGGGTGTACTTAATCTGTGGGTTGCCCCTGTGCCATTCCCTTCTAAAGTATGGAGGTCTCGTCCAGTCCCCTGCATCGGAGTCTTCAAGTGTTTGCTGGGCTTCAGTAGGTCTTTTCGTTCCTGGGACTTGGTGAGTCTCCAAAACCCCCGGAATCAGACAAACCTGGTTATTGGTGCTTTTCTTCCCCTATGATCCCAAGGAGACAGAGTAGGAATTTCTGGGGTCCTAGCAGGAGTATGGGGCTTGAATACTGTAGGACTGGGAGGGTGGGCCAGTGGGGAGAGAAGGGCTTAAACATCTGGGGTCTTTTTTTTATAAAAAAAATTTTGTTATTATGTGTATTTATTTGTGGGGAGGCATGTTCATGCCATAGCAAATCTGTGCAGAGCAGAGGGCAGCTTGAAGTAATCGGGTCTGTGATTTCATTATATGGGACCCGGGGATCGAACTTAGGTCACCAGACTTGACAGCAAGCAATTTTACCATCTCAGCCATCTTGCTGGCTCTAACACTCGGGTTCTTAGCATGCTTTGCTATCTGGTCCTGCAGCCCTGCTGTGCCCGGTGGCTTTGGTCCTAGCCTCCCTAGGCCGGGCCTGGACCCTCGCGGTCCTCTACCTGACCTGGCTCTACAGAGACAGATACACACCCAGGATGGGGGTCCGCCGCTCTGCCTGGGTCTGGAACTGGGCAATCTGGAGGTATTTCCCAGACTGCTTCCCCATCACGGTGAGGGTCCCAGAAAGTGTGCTGGCTTGATGGATGGGTGGGGTTTCAAAAGAGACAAATGTGGCCACCCCTCTTTCCCCACTTCCGATGCTGTTCCTCACTGGGAAATGGGAAACATCCATACCCTTTGTTCTCCAGCTGGTCAAAACGGCCGAGTTGGGTCCATCCCGAAACTACCTTTTTGGTTTCCATCCTCACGGGGTCCTGGTTGTTGGGGCCTTCGGCAACTTCTGTACAGAGGCCACAGGCTTCTCTCGCCTCTTTTCGGGTCTCAAGCCACACCTTCTCATACTGCCATGTTGGTTCCAAGTGCCTCTCTTCCGAGATTACATCATGACCAGCGGTAAGGAAGCCCCTTCTCGAGATCCCCGGGCGCTGGATGTTACCTAACCTTTCTTATCCTGGGCTGGGGGAGGGGGTGCGGGCGCCTGTGTTCACCTCTATCTTGGTGGTATCCACGAGACCCAGCCTTTGTCCTCCCCACCCAGGTTTAGTCTCTTCTGACAAGGCTAGCGCTCCCTATCTCTTGACCCACCCCGAGGGTGGCCAGATGGCCTTCCTGGCTGTGGGAGGTCCCCTGGAGGCAAAGCCAGGAACAGTGAGTTTGCAGCGCCGGAATCAGAAAAGATTCATTAAATTATCACTGGAACACGGGTGAGGAGTGGGCGGGCGGCGGCAAGGTATATCTACGGGAGCTGCTCTGTTAGAGAGGAGGAATGAGGCGCCCGGTACCTTCAGGCCCCTGTCCGCCCGCGGGCGGGTCTCTTCCTGCACCTCCAGGGCTTCGCTTGTGCCTGTCTTCTCCTTTGGAGAGAAGGAGCTCTTCCAGCAATATCCTAACCCTCCAGGCTCCTGGGTGAGGAGGGTACAGGAAGCTCTTCAGGCGATGCTGAGCGTGTCCTCTCTTTCATGGTCGCCTGGGTCTCCTGCTACCCTTCCGCGAGCCCATCCACACTGTGGGTGAGCCATGTATCTTTCCCATCATCTCCCTTAAAGCCTGATGTGCTAGCTCTCTGGTCCACGAGTCTGGCATGTATTCCCCAAGCTTTCTAGCCTGATCCCCAGTTAGTGGGAGATTTAGAGACACCTCAACAGTCAATCTTCTCCTCTCCCGTTCCGTCCTCAGTGGGCGCCCCGATTCCAGTCTAGCGAAGCGGGAGGCCCAGCCGGGAACAGATGGACCAGCTGCACACGTAGTATGTAGAGCGTCTCACACAGCTGTTTGAGGAACACAAGACACGATTTGGGGTCCCTGCTGATCAACACCTTGTTCTTACCTAGGCTCCTCCATGTCCCAGTGTCCTGGCCTTCCTGAGTGACTGCAGGGGATGGGAGAGGGGATGAGGATGCGTGGGAAACGAAATTAAATGTGAGAATAGACAAGAAGCATGTGTGTGTTTGTACAAGTTCAGGGGAGGGAAGAGAAGCCTCGGGGCAGGGGGAACCATTGTCCCCTCTGATACTGGTGTAGCCTTGACCACTCCCAGAGACCTGCAAACAGATTACATCGTCAGTGCCTGCCTGCCTGTGTGTCTGGGTTCTCCTGCCCTGCCTTGCCTGTATGTCGGAGATCAGAGTCTCCGATCCCCCCATTGTCCGGGTCCTGCGGGCCAGTGGGTACCTGCTTCTTGCCTACTCCCTACCTCAATGCCTCAGTCACCAGGGAGGCGAAGGCTGTCCCTTTTCTACCTCTCTTTCCCCACTCCGAGCTCCTCCAAGTAACCTGCCCAGACTCATTGACCAAGGAAGTTCAAAAGTCAGTCCAAGAAGGAGCCTAGAAAGTTCTGGGGCTCCAGGTCCAACATCTGATCACTTCAGAGGTGATCTGCTCCCTGTGAGATCACACCCCCAAACCTTCACCCTCTGTTTCCTGGGTCCTGGAGTCCTGGTGACACAGAGTCACTAGGACTGCTATCCCCATATCCCTTCTCCTCTCACCATGAAAACACCTCAAAAGCAAAGGCTTGAAGTGATAGGCACCTACCAATATGTGGTCACTTTTCTCTTCATGGGTAAGTGTGACTGGCGGGGGAGGGGGGACATGGGGGCCCAGAGACAAGGGAACTAGGTAAAGGACATTGGTGGCCATATGTCTGGGCTGTTACCATTGTGGGCTCCAGGCACCAGGAAAGGGCCAGAGGAGACCACAGGGCTGCTCAGCGGGAGGGGGGGGGGGGGCAGGTTGTTTTGACTGACTGCATGACAGACAGAAGCCCAGTCTTCTTTCCTTTTCACCCAGGCCTTTCCTGCACCCTTCTGGTCTTCTTTCTCCATTTTACCCGGCTCTGGTCCTTCTCTGTTCTCTATTTCGAGTGGCTGTACCTGGACTGGAACACACCCATCCAAGGTAAGTCTGGGGCAGAGGTCTCCGGTCATGAGATGTGTGTTTCCACTGTTCGTGTGTGTGCATGTTGTTTTTGTTTTTTAAGTGTGCATAGGTTCTGCTGGTGGGAACCAGAGGTTGATTCCATCACCCTTCTGCCTTGTTCACTGAAGCAGGGTCTCTCAATCAAACCCAGAGCACACTGATATGTGGCTGTCTTTTGCTTCTGAGACTGGAATTGCAGTGACTTCCGTGCCCACCTGGCAGTTCCATGAGTTCCAGAGATCTGAACTCTGGTCGCGTTGCTTGCTTGGCACGTGCGCAACCCTTATGCCACCTGCCCCAGTCCAGAAGAGACTGTTCCCCCACCCCCACCCCGGGAAATTCTTTCATCCCAGCCCCATCTCTCTGTGTGCAGGTGGAAGGAACAGCAGGTGGATGAGAAAGTGGACAATCTGGAAACACCAGAGAGATCATTTCCCTCGAAAGACAGTTGGTCTCCTTCCTCTCTAAGGCCTACTCACCTTCCTGCCTGCTGGAGCCTGTGCTGGACGTCTGAGCTGGGGGATGGGGTGATACGTGAGAGTGACCCCTCTGCCCTTAGTCCCATCTTAGGACCTTGAACTTTGAACTCCAGTGGGGTAAAGGGCAGTTTTTCCCAGCAGTTACTTTGTATTCTTTTTTATTTTTTATTTTTACTTACTTTTTAAATTAAAAAAAAAAAAGCTTACATTGTGCTTATTTGGAGGGTGGGGAAGGGGCTTGTGCAGGCCACCGCGTGCCGGTAGCAGTCAATCAGGTTTCCCATCACGTGGGTCCCAGGGATTGAGCTCAGGTTGTCGGGCCCTCACCTTGCATTCTGTGCCTCTTCCTCTGTGTATCTCCCCAAATACCTCAAAGCTACTGAAAACTCAGAGCTGCCGGCTGACCGGAATTACGTGCTGGGTGCCCACCCCCATGGGATCATGAGCACAGGAATCTTCTGTAATTTCTCCACGGACAGCAACGCCTTCTCCTAGCTCCTTTTCGGGCTTAGGCCTTGGGTGGCCACACTGCTGGACTCTTCTATCTCATGTAGACTACCTCATGTTCAATGGTGAGCCTTCCTAGCCTTGTGTCGGCTTGACACAGCCTGCAGCCATTTGAGAAGGACTTTCAGTTGAGGGATTTCCCGGATCAGCTTGGTCTGTGGCTATGTCTGTGAGGCACTGTCTTGATTATTAGTTGATGGGAAGACCCAGTCCACAGTGGGCAGCACCATTCCCTGGGCCTGCATAAGAAAGTTAGCTAAGCCATGAGTCTGCAAGGGAGCCTGTGAGGAGCGTTCCTCCGCGGGTTTTGCTTCAAGTTCCTCCTTGGGTTCCTGCACGGACTTCCCACAATGATGGGCTGTAACCTAGAAGCTGAAACAAACCCTTTCCTCCCCTCAGTTGCATTGGATTATAGAAAAACACAGTAACAGAGATGAAAGGCGGAAGTGCCCATGGATTATAGGGTATCTCCTCTAACAAGATCCTTGCTTGGTTAAGAGGACTGGCTTGGTCCTACTCAGAGGGGAATCCCAAGTGTGGTGTACAGGATGCAGGGGACGCAGGACTCAGAACTCTCAGGTACTGCTGAGTGGAGGTGGGAGGGCTAGGGAACTGGGGAGAGGGTGGTGACAGTGGCCCACTTCTGTCCGCAGGGCTGTGTCCTGTGAGTCGACAGAGTCTGGACTTCATTCTGTCACAGCCCCAGCTTGGCCAGGCAGTGACCATCCTGATTGGGAGTGCCCAGGAAGCCCTGTACGCTGTTCCAGGGGAGCACTGCATCACACTGAGGACACGGAAAGGCTTTGTGCACCTGGGGCTAAGGCAAGGGTGAGCAGGGCTACAGGTTCTTCTCAGGTTAGGTGTGCTTTGTAACAGGGTCTTGCTGAGTGGAAGCTGCTTGTTTGTTCCCGGCTGCCCAGACTCCCGAAATAACCACACAGAAACTGTATTAATTGCAACACTGCTTGGCCTATTAGCTTATGTATATTTCTAGTTCACTCTTACCTCTTAAATTAACCCATTTCTATTATTTTATATTTTACCACGAGGCTTGTGGCCTACCGGCAAGGTTCCAACCTATAGCTTGCGTCTTTCTCCTCTGGTGGCTCCATGGCATCTCCTTGACTCTGCCTACTCTCTCTCTATATATATATCTCTTCTAGCCTGGCTATATTACGTTAAGCCATTGGCCAAAAGCAGCTTTTTTATTCATTAATTGATAAAAGCAACACATATACAGAAGGATCTCCCACACCAAGGTCTCAAGTAACCCAGGCTGTCCTTGAACTCCCTGTGTCGCCAAGAATGACTTGGAACTTCGGATCCTCCTGCCTCCACCTCTTGAGTACTGGGATTACAATAAGTGTGCACCATCACGTCAGGTTTATGCAATGCTGGGGTTAGAGCCCAGGGCTTCATGCATGCTAGGTGAGTGTTCTACCTGAAAGATATAGATATATCTATATTGCATACACACCACACACACACACACACACACACACAGAGGCACGCACACAAGGCCATAAGAACGCACCAGGTCCCCTGTCTAGAGTTACAGGCAGCTATCTGTGAGCTGCTCAGCAAAGGGACTGGAAACCCAACCCTGGTCTTCTGTCATAGCAGCAAGTATTCTTGTCTTTAATTTTTATGTGCATGCGTGTTTGCCTGCATGCATGTTTATATGCTATGTGTGTGCAGTGCCCAAGGAGGCCAGAAAAGGGTATTGGATCCCCTGCAGTTGGAGTTAGAGACAGTTGTAAGATACCATGTGGGTGCCGAGACTCAAATGCAGGTCTCTCCAGCCCCATCCTGTGCATCTGGATTTTAAAACCCAGATTCTGGGAGTCAAGCTCAGGTCTTCACCATTCTGCGGCCAGCACTTCACTGTCTGGGCAGTATCACCAGGCCTTCAGCCCATCTCAAGGTGATGCCTTGGAGCCAGGTGTGGTGAGATAGGCCTCAAATCCCAGCACCCTGGGAGACTTAGGCACGAGGAGACACACATACTAACCGCAGGAAGCCCTTCTTCCCTTTCGCCACCCTCCCAGGGCCTCCCTCGTGCCTGTGTATTCCTTTGGGGAGAATGATATCTACAGAATCAAGTCTTTTGACCAAAACTCCTGGCAGCATCGATGCCAAATTGCCTTCAAGAGACTCATGGGATTTTCCCCCTGCATCTTCTGGGGCCGTAGTCTCTTCTCGGCCAACCTCTGGGGTCTGGTACCATTTGCCCAGCCCATCACTACTGTGGGTGAGTGGGGAATCCCTGGGGAGGGGAGATGCTGTCAGTTTCATTTGCAGCAAGAGAGCCCTGCCACCCACATCTCCCCTCCCTGCAGTGGGCCGCCCCATCCCTGTGCCCCAGTCCCTCAAGCCCACCGAAGACCAAGTGGATCCTTATCACCGGCTCTACATGAAGGCTCTGAAGCGATTGTTTGCAGACCACAAGGAGGCCTGTGGTGTCCTTGCTTCCACGCACCTCACCTTCCTTTAGACCTGACACTCTGAACCCTGTTCCTGGAGAGGTCCACCGTGCCCGACTCCGAAGCTCCTTCATAACTGCTAATTCTGCAGGTGAGCATGTCCAGACATGGTCACCCCCATCCCGAGAGGCTACAGAGTGTGTCCTGCCCCCGTTCTGGGTCCCTCCCGAACCCGAATCTTTTCCCAGTGAGTTCTGGCTGTTTTTTGATCTTGGATACGTCATTACTCTAGCTGCTTAAGTTTTTATTAACATAATAGGGATCTCGTGGGCCTGGAGCGATGGCGCAATAGCTAAGAGCACTTGTTGCTCTTGCAGAGGATCCAGGTTGGAGGCTCACAACCACCCACAACTCTAGTTCCAAGGGAGCCTTCTGAATGCCACAGGCACCAGGCAAGCGCATGGTACACACACGTTCATGTAGGCAAATAGTCATTCACATGAAATAAAATAAGTAAATCTAAAACTCTTAACTATTGCGGTTTTTGTTTGTTTGTTCTGTTTCATTTTTATTTTTTGAGACAGGGTTTCTCTGTGTAGCCATGACTGTCCTGGAACTTGCTCTCCATAGACCAAGCTGATATAAGAGATCCGCCTGCCTCTGCTTCCTGGGTGCTGGGATTAAAGGCATGTGCCACCACATCCAGCATCTATCAGGTTTGAGTATGACATTTTCATACATGTATATAATTGATTTGACCTTACTTATACCCAAGACCCTCTCTTGTTCCCCTACTTTCCTCTTTCCAACTGGTCTGTCTTCTGCTTCCATGTCTTTTTTTGTTTGTTTGCAGGGTTTGGGGACCCAGTGAGTTTCATTGGTGTTGTTTACAGGCGTGTGAGCACCTCTCCAGTGGCTCTGCTGTGGCAGAGAATGTCTCACCCCCACCCTAGCAAGCATCAAGCTCCACCCCACCTCCCAATTTGGAGCCAGAGTCCCTGGCTGACCTGGAACTCACTGTGAAGACAAGCAGGTCTCTCAAGTGCTGAGATTAAAGCCGTGACTACCACCACCCCTTTTTTGAGACCGAGTCTCCTGTGGCTCAAGCTGGCTTTGAATGTATCCTATAGCAGAGGTGGGCCTTGAATCCCTGCTCCTTTTGTCTCCACGCCCCAAGTGTTGGAATTGGAGTTGAGTGTTACTGAGAGGCTGTAATCCTTGCTGAGAATTTTGCTCTTTCTGTAAATGAGGCCAACAGTTTAGTCAAGAACTGCCAGGTACTCAGTGGTGGTGCACGCTTTTAATTCTAGCACTCAGGATACAGAGACAGGTGGATCTCTGTGAGTTTGAGGCCAGCCTGGTCTACAGAGTGAGTTCCAGGACAGCCAGCGGTACACAGAGAAATCTTTTTTTTGGTGAAGTGGGGGAACGGGGAGGAGTTGGAGAACTGGCAGGCTACAGTGCAGAGCTGTGTGGAAGGTTAGCTTTGAAGGGTGAGCAGAATTTTGGAAGTAGGAGAAGTGAGGGTAGGTACTGGAATACCATGAGCAAAAGCTCAGCTTGGGATCTGTCCTGGTGTTCACGCCTTTGTCCCCAGCACCTGGAAGACTGAGGCAGGAAAGTCATGGCTCCTACAGTGAGATGGGGGGAGGAGACAGTCAACTCCCCAAAAGTTCATAGGCCAGCTAACCTGACATATGCAACGGCAAACCAGAGACCCTGTCTCAAGGTGGACAGTCGGTACTGACGTCTGAGTGTACACCAGCATTCACACAAACACTCCCACACAGAGACTGAAAACAAAAAGAAGGAAACACATGCCTCGTACCAGTAAATCTGGCCAGGAACCAATAGTCTGGGGGAGCTCGTAGGGGCGAAGGGCGAGCCTGCTACTATCCCATTGTTAAATGGACAGACCATCAGAGGGTTCACTAAATCCATGTATCTCCATTACCCACAGATTCCTGCGGCTCCCAGACTTTCTCAGAAAGCTCCCTTGTGTAACAGGCAATGGTGAAGGGAGAAATGTAACTAAATAAAGCGCAGAGACCAGGTCAGTGCACTGCTCAGCCCCGGAGGGTCACTGTCAAGGTGCAGGGACCATCTGGGAAAAGGGGAGCAGGAAGACTGTAGGAGTTGGAGGTCAGTGCAGGCAGAGTGGCTTCTGGACATGACAGGACACACCACCCACGAACTCACACCAACTGCAGTGGAAGGGGAGGGGCACACAAGACCCCTCCCTACCTGAGCTGCTGTTGACAGAGGCTTCTGGAGAAGGGAGGGGCAGTTTTCTTTAAGGGTACCAGCCCTGGCAAGTAGACCTATTCTAGTGGATCCATGCATACCCATGAGTGTATGGGCACCGCAAAACGGAGTCAGTGAGCTATAAAAGTGTGTGTGTGTGTGTGTGTGTGTGTGTGTGAGAGAGAGAGAGAGAGAGAGAGAGAGAGAGAGAGAGCAGTTCAGAGGGGATGGGGAGAGTGAGAAGTCAATGTAATTGAAATACTTTGTATTCATGTATAAAATTTCCTCCCCCAAAATTAATATAAAATATTATATTAAAAGATTTAAGGGCTTAAAATAAGGGTGGAGACCAAAGTAGGGTTAATGGCACAGATAAGATGCGGGGGGTAAGATCTGATGTCTTCTGAATCCTGTGGCCACAGCATCCTTTCACTTTGCCTTCACCTGTTTGCCTGCATCCGGGACTGAGAAGCAGAAGGACTTGTCAGCGGGGCGTGATGACTCATGCCTGATCAGCTCCTGCGTCAGAAGACTTCTTTCCTGGCCCAAGATTATTAATAATAATAATACCAATTTGTCTGAATGTGAACCGAATGCAACTCTATTTGTCATCCACTGTCCTAAAAATATATTCAGGGGAAGAATTTTCTCGTATCTCCAGGCAAATATTTGGGTAAATTCACAACTTTTGTTGGTCTTCTTCAGATAGGAAGTTGTTTTCTTTTCTTTTCTTTTTTTTAAAGACAAGGTCTCATGTAGCCCAGGTTACCTTCAACCTTTCTGAGTGAGGAGAGGGTGCCTTTGAATTCCTGATCTTCCTGTCTGTGGTGGGGATGGAACCCAGGGTTATTTTGTGTGTGCTACACAAGCATCCTATCAACTAAGCCATCTCTCCAGCCCTCCTGATATTTTGTTGTGGTGTGTGTGTGTGTCTGTGTATGTGTGTCTTTGCGTGTGTGTCTATGTGTGTGTCTGTGTCTATGTGTGTGTCTGTGCATGTGTTTCTGTGTGTGTCTCTTTTTATGTGTCTGTGCGTGTATGTCAGTGTGTGTCTCTATGTGTGTGTCTGTGCGTGTGTCTGTGTCTATTTGTGTGTCTGAGTATGTGTCTGTGTGTGTATGTCTGTGTGTGTCTGTGTGTGTAGATAGCAGGATAGCGAGGCTAGAGGACACTCAGCATCCTCTATTGCTTTCGGCCCTGTTCCCTTCAGACAGGGTCTCTCGTTGAAGGTGGAGCTCAGTCGCTGGCCAGCAACCCCAGCAATCCTTGTCTCTGCTACCCCTGGGCTGAGGTTACAGGTACGTATGTATGAAGCTTGTCAGATTAAACCCTCATGGGCTCCAGCCCAATAGGCCTTGCCTCCTACTGGCTCCAGTTCTCCAGGGCCTGCCTTGCTATTTTGTTACACGCCTCGAATATGCTCAAGCCCCCATGCCCCACCCCATGCCTCCTGACTTCCCCTCTTCACTCTCATCTCTCCCCACTCCTTCTCTCCTCTTCTATTTGAGACAAAGTCTCAGGTAGCTCAGGCTGGCCTTGAACTCGCTATGTAACCAATGCTCCTCTTGAACTCCTGTCTCCACCTTCCAAGTTTTGAGATGACAGACTCTGCCTCCATGCCTAGCTCATAGTAAATTTTCTCCAGAAAAGGGCAAGTGCCAGGTGTTGTGGTATAGTCTTTTTGTACACTATGAAGACGTGTCTCTGTGATTGGTTTAATAGAAAACTGAATGGCCAATAGCTAGGCAGGAGAGAATAGGCGGGACTTCTGGAGAGACAGAGAATGCTGGGAAGAAAGGGATTTTTGCCAGCAGACTTGGAGGAGTCGAACTTGCTGTACTGAGAAAAGGTAAAAGCCATGTGGCCGAAAGTAGATTAACTGAAACAGGTTAATTTAAATCCTAAACTAATTGGAAACAAGCCTAAGATAAAGGCCAAGTTTTTATAATTAATAATAAGTCTCTGTGTCATTATTTGCCTATTGGATGTCCCAATGATTACTGCTTCTACGTTTGGCACCCAACATGGAGCACGAACCCATGACCCTGGGATTAAGAGTCCAATGTAGCACAAATAATAAAAACCCAGAGACAGATATTGGGGTTCAATCAGAAAACCAGAAAAACAGGGCTGGAGAGATGGCTCAGAGTTTAAGAGCAGTGTCTGCTCTTCCAGAGGTCCTGAGTTCAAGACCCAGCAACCACATAGTGGCTCACAACCATCTATGAGATCTGGTGCCCTCTTCTGACCTACAGGTGTACATGCAGACAGAACACTGTATACATAATAAATAAAATCTTAAAAAAAAAAGAAGAAAGAAAGAAAAGAAAACCAGAAAAGTAAAGCAGCCAAGTCACTGGAGAAGTCTTTCCTCTACCAGGACTGGGCAACCACAGACTAAAAAGACTAAACTTCTTTCTCCTCTCATTTTATATTCCCTCTACTGCTGGGATTAAAGACATGTGACTCCCTAGTACTGGGATTAAAGGTGTGAGCCACCACTACCTGGATTTGTTTCTACATTGATCTTGTGTAGTTCAGGGTAGCCTTGAACTCATAGAGATCCACCTGCCTCTGTCTTCCAAATCCTGGGATTAAAGGTGTGTGCCACCACTGCCTGCCCTCTAGTGGCTTACCTTGCCCTTCTGATCTTTAGGTGAGCTTTAATATTAAAACATAAACAAAATATCACTATAGTCCTATGCTCTACTGACTGATACCTACGACATACTTCCTTCTGAGTGGCTCTTACCCAAGCTCCCTTCCCTTCAGTGGGTCAAATTCCTTAGACATCCTGGCATGGCTGTTCCATCTAAATTAACTTATAAGACTAGCAAATGTCTTTCATTTGATCAGACATAGCCTGCCAAAAAGGAAACCTCTCCAAAGTTAGGTTGGGACAGGGTTTTGTTTTTGACTTTCCAGGAGAATAAAAGGGCCTAACTAAAGAATCTAAAGACCACTGGACCAATCAGATGTCTGAAGAAGAAGCATGAATCATCCCAAGAAAGAGAGTAAATTGGCTTAATGGTATAGCACCTCTCCAATAGGAAAAAAATTCAGAAACCTTCCCAAATGTTTGTTTCTGCTGTTCTCTACAGACGTATAAGGCAAATGGTCTTTTGGTAGTCTCAACTTAAAAATTAAATCTGGTTTTGGAGTTGGAGTATGACTCTCTCCTTCTCTAAACACAAGCATGTTTGTTAAAGGAAAACTCAACGTCTTTGTCTCATGTCAGAAGAGTCACCTGGTATGGGACTGGAGAAAAAATTAAGGGACTATTCTATTGCCACTAATCTCATCATTCCTTGCTTTTATTTTAACTCTTTAAAACCTTTCTTAAGGTATAAATATTATCTCAAAATTTGTTTTATATATATATTTTTTCTGTCGTGATATTAATGGTTATAGAGTATTGACTAATTCTAGAAATAGGCTTCATCTAGCTTCCTGCATGTAATTATATAATTTTGGGTTGACTTTGAAGCAGGTAGTTAGGAATTAAGCTTATGTATCCCAGGTGCATTTAATAAATTGTGGTCCTTTAACCTCTCCAAGGTCTGCTGCATATGACATTCAAAATGTTTAAGTTTTCTGCAGTGAACCATGACCAATCCCAACAGCAACCTTTGAAGTCTCCAAAAGGATGATGGGGCCTCACAGTGACAATTCTACCTGGTTTGTGGTTACACCACTAAGCTGACAAACACGACCCAAAGACCAGCTTTGGACTACAAACTGTTCAGGACAATTCCAAGGCAGTTAGCTAAGATGATCCAGCCTCATAGACCACTCCAGTCAGGACTTCAGCTAAGCCCTGTACTTTTCCATCACACCAAGACTGGGTACCAGCTAACTCTCCCAGGACTTGGTCTTTATCTTAATTTTTTCAGGGTCTTCTAAAGATGCTATTGCCCCCAGACAACAGCAAGTAATTTTAAGAACATGATGCCCATATTTCTTTCTTTTTTTTTTTAAAGATTTATTTATTTATTGTGTACACAGTGTTCAGCCTCCTTGTATGCCTGCAGGCCAGAAGAGGGCACCAGATCTCACTGTAGATGGTTGTGAGCCACCATGTGGTTGCTGGGAATTGAACTCAGGACCTCCTGAAGATCAGCCAGTGCTCTTAACCTCTGAGCCATCTCTCCAGCCCCCATATTTCCAAGAGATGGGTTTGGTGGTGTTTGGTCATTTGGTGGATGTTTGTCATCATTTAGGGGGGATTGGTTACAAGTTGCTATCGGCCATGATCGTGGAGGAAACTAAGCAAAGTATATTAGATTCAGGAGTCTCATTATGAAAAAACGGGGTATAGGAATGATGAGATAAAAGGGAAGATTATTGAATCTACTTTTAAACTAAAAAGGCAACTACTAGTCTCAAACATTTTATATTGGTATGGATTTTTGTATATTTCTACAAATTTAATACTTTTTTGTTATACTGTATATATGTTTCTACTCTTGTTTAAGTTATTTTTGTATATTTATACAAATCTAAAGTTATTTTTGTTATATTCTTGTTTAAGGCATTGTACCTATGCGGCCCATTTAAAAATATAATGTAAGGTTCTAGTACTTGAAAGCTATTAGGTAGTAGTTAGTCTTTTATAGCCATCAAACTTACAGTCATGTTAGGAATATTTTCAAGGTCAAACAAAGATATATTTTAAATAGATAGATGGTCTTCAAACACTTCAAAGATCTATATATTATGGAATTTAAACTGTTTTAATAACATAGGACTTTCATGACAGTGAAACACATCTGCTCCTGGCAGCACCAATTTACTTCAAAAAAAAGATGATGGGAATCAAAGAATTTCCATATGAAGTTTGCTTTCACTATGGCAGAGTTATCCACTGGGTAAAGAAGCTGCCCTTGCCTTGACTGCTGACAGTATACTGTCTAAATTGGACAAACAGAACACAAAAGAAGATGACTGCTGAACTTTGCCAAGACAAAGTTCAAAGGACAGTTCTTCAAAATTCCTGCTTCACAGAAAGGTCCGTCAGATATTCTGGGCCCGTAGGCTGAAGATGGATGCCCCAGCACTGCAGAGGAACCTGGGGTGACTGTCCAGGCAGCCAGATGTCTCTGTCATTTCCATAGTTTTGGAAATTGTTTGCTCTGCACTTCCTGTTTACTCAGGTGATATTATATCCTTCTCAGGTCTCTGACGGGATTGAAGACTAGTTAGTTATAATTACAGTTTTCTTTAGTGATGATAGAAAGTAAATTAGGTACAGAACTAATACAATGCCTAACACAAATGGACTGGACATTGTGAATGTAATTATTACTTGATAATTGTTCTTATTGTATATAGTTTTACTATGTTAGTTAAAACCTTTCTATTTAATTTAGACAAAAAGGGGAAAATGTTGTGCGATAATCTTTTGTATGCTAGGAAGATGGGCCACTGTGATTGGTTTAATAAGAAGCTGACCAGCCAGTGGCTAGGCAGGAGAGAATAGGCAGGACTTTGAGAGAGATAGAGAGTGCTGGGAAGAAGAAAGGGATTTTTGCTAGCAGACTCAGAGGAAGTCAGACACCCTGTACTGAGAAAAAGTAAAAGTCACGTGGCAGAACATAGATTAATAGAAACAGATTCATTTAGGCTTAGGAAGCCTAGGCTAAAGCCCAAACTTTCATAATTACTGATAAGTCTGTCATTATTTCTAAGCTGGCCGTCCCATCTGGAAAGTGCGGCTGCAGCCAGGTCTGTAACATTCCATGCTGGCCTGTCTTTTCCTTTCAAAGGTGAGATCTCAGTATGCAGCCAAGCTATCCTGGAATTCACAAGCATGCTGAGGGCTGAGAATACAGGCATGACTCAGATGGTTCTGTCCCTACTCCCCTTCATTCCCCTCCTCTTCCCTTCTCCCCCTTCTCTCCTTCCTCCCGTCTCCATCCCTTCCCATTCCCTCCCCTCCTCTTCTCCCTCCCTTCCTTTCCCAGAGCCCTGTATCCTAGAGTTCACGGCTGTTGTGGATCTCTTCCTCACCGTGCAGTGAGCAGTTCTCCCTGCTCAGGAGGCTCCATGAGCTAAGCTTCTTGTCCCTTCTCTTCCTGCCATTCTCAAAGTGGCCACCAGAGGGTGATCTCTTTTCACAAGGCAAATCTGTCCCTCTCCAGTTTAAAACCCCTGCCTGCCAGCCAGGCCAGCTTACTGGGAGGATCCAACGGGCAATCACACTCAGTCTCAAACTCACAGAAATCTACCTGCCTCTGCTTCCAGAGTTCTGGGATTAAAGGCGCGTGTCAGCACTGCCTGGCTCTGCTTGTTTGGATTATTTGGTTTTAGCCTTTAAGACAGGATCTTACTTTGGAGCACAGGCTAGTCTTGAACTTCTGAACCTCCAGTCTCAGCTTCCTAAATGCTGAGATTACAGGCATGAGCTGCTATACCCTGAAAAGTGCACAGAGCAGGAGGCCTCTGAGCCCTAGATTTCCCTAGAGACCAGGTGCCTACCTGGAGGGGAACACCTCAGTACAATTCATTGTTCATTTCCAGAGGGGCTTCCCAGGCCTGCAACCTACCAGGTGGCTCAAGACCTCCCTTAAAGATGCCCCTCATCCCATTTACTGTATTAGATTGCAGTATGTTAAACATGCCCCCAGCTAAAAGTAAGGACTTGGGCTGGATGAAGTGGAACACATTGGTCACCTCAGCACTAGGGAGGCCAAGGTGGGAAAATGGTGAATTCAGGGCCTCATAGTGTAAAAAAAAAAAAAAAACATACATATACATAATAAATTTAAAAAATCTGATGATCTGCACTAAAGGGCATGGAACAACTCATTAATTTGAAAAGGTTATTTTAGTCGGGCAGTGGTAGTTCATGTCTTTAATCCCAGCACGTGGGAGGCAGAGACATGTGAATCTCTGTGAGTTTGAGACCAGACTGGTCTACAGAGCTAGTTCCAGGATAGGTTCCAAAGCTACAGAGAAACCTTGTCTTGAAACACACACACACACCCAAAAAAGAAGAAGAAGAAGAAGAAGAAGGAGGAGGAGGAGGAGGAGGAGGAGGAGGAAAGGGAAAGGAAAGAAAAGAAAAAGGAAAGGTTATAAGGTTATTTTAAAGAGTGATTTTATTGATTTTGTGTATGCTAGAGTTGTTGGTGAGTGTGACCTGGATGCTGGGAGCCAAACTCAGGTCCCCTAAGAGCAGCAAGTACTCTTAACCATTTAGCCATCTGTTCAGCCTCTATTTTAAAAATAATAGGGGAAACACTTCCTGCCATTTATCGTGCCTTGAGAAGCTGTCTCCGCACCTTTACGGTAAAGGAAGACAAAGCTCCCACCAGGGATTCCAGATAGCCCATGACGTCAGACGGGTGGGATGAAAATATCGCCTGTTTCTTTGTTGTTTGACTTTGGTTTGCTTGGTCAGGGAGCTGAAGTTTGGACTCAGGCCTTTGCAGATGGTAAGCATAAGGCTTGGTGCAGCGGGGAGCAAGTTTAATCCCAGCACTCCTAAGGCAGAGACAGGTGGATCGCTGTGAGTTCGAGGCCAGCCTGGTCTACAGAGTGAGTTCTAGGACAGCCAGGGCTACACAGGGAAACTCTGTCTAGAATAACAAAAAGCAAATAAACAAAACAAAGCTGAAAGGGCCAGTGAGATGGCTCAGGGGTTAAAGGTAATTAGTTGCTTCTAAGCCCGATTGCCTGAGTGAGCCCACAAGATGGAAGAAGAGAGCTGAGTCTTAGAAATTGTTCTCTGGCTCCCACGTGTACCCTGTGGCGTGTGCTTGTACACATGAAGGGGGCGGGGAGGGGGAGAGAAAGAGAGAGAGAGAGAGAGAGAGAGAGAGAAGGACATATTTTAAAGCACATGTTGTTTTGTTTTGTTTTTTAAGGTGAGCCTGAACTCTGACCCCTGAGCCACATCCCAGTTGTTTTTGGTTTCCGTTTTGAGACAGGTTCCCACACAGCCCAGATGGTCTCAGATTGCTGTCTAGCCAAGACTGGCCTTGAACTCCTGATCCTCCTACCTCCATCTCCCAAGTGCTGGAATCACAGACAGGTGTGCCTTGTACCACCCCATCCCACTGCAAATATCATTTTTGTTTTGCATGTTTTATTACATTTTATTTAATATGTAACATGTGTAGTGGGTGGCTGCGCGCTTGCTGAGGTGCTTGCGGAGGTCAGAAAACAACTTTTGGGAGCCAGTTCTCTCTTTCCACCATGAGGATCCTGGGGATGGAACTTGAATCATCCCATTTGGCCGCAAATGCCTTTCCCTGCTGACCATATCACCAGCCCAATTTGCCAATTATTTTTGTTGTTAGTTAGTTTGCTTTTCAAGACAGGGTTTCTTTGGGTAACCTTGGCTGTCCTGGAACTCACACTGTAGACCAGGTTGGCTTCAAACTCACAGAGATCCGTCTGCCTCTGCCTTCTGGGTGCTGGGATTAAAGGCAAGAACCACCGCCACCCAGCTCCAAATTGCCAATTTTAAAATCCAAATTTGTCTGGGTGTGGGGTTGCGCACCTTCAACCTTAGCACTTGGGAGGCAGAAGCAGGTGGATCTCTGGGAGTCCAAGTCCAACCTGGTCTACAGAATGAGTTCCAGGACAGCCAAGGCTACATGCAGAGACACAGTCTTAACAAACAAAGAACTATCCAAATCTGTGCCAGGCGTTCTCCCACAGTGATGACAACGGCCACTACTGAATACACAGAGATACAGGGATGTCTCCAACACGACCCTGTCCTAAAAGAGTTCACAATCAAGTCTGATGGTTCTTCTATCTCTGACTCATGAAGCTCTCAAGGGTGTTCCTAGAATCGTACAATCCTGCCCACGGAGTCAACAAGAGCAACTTCCGGCATGGCTGCCTTGTGCTGTGCAGGCTGTGACGAAACCCTGCTGGAGAACGGCTGCTCCAATTGGCTAGATAATAATTCCTCCCATTACCTGAGCCTCTGTGCCAGAAATATAACGCTAAGCCCTCTCCGTGCATCATCTCACTCAGCCCTTACTGGAAGCGAGGGGCCAGGTCGTGATTCACCGGGCGAGCGTGACATCAGCAATCCATCCCCTTCTGCGCCATCCAGGCCTTTCCTCTAAGTGCTATCCTTCTGAGTCAGGCTTTTAGGCATTCTTCAGCTCTGCAATGATGGGCTGCCAATTGCTTAACCCTTTTGTGTCTGGTCTCCTCCCTTGTCTGAAAAGGGAGCTCGTTGTGACGGTGGGAGATGGAACACCTGAGAGACGCTGGGGGTGTAGTTCAGTGGGTAGACTGCTTGCCTAGCAAACAGGAGGCCTTAGCTTCCATCTCCGGCACTCTGCAGAAATCCAAATGGAGCATGGAATCGCGGTTCATGCCTGTAATCCCAGAACTAGGGAGGTAGAAACAGGAGGATTGGGAATTGAAAGGCAGCCTCGGCTACACGAAGCCCAGATGCCAACCTGGGCTACGCGAGGCCCTGCTTTTGTTTTAAAGCATATGGGGTTGTCAGGATGACTTGCTCAGTGGGTGAAGGCACTGGCTGCCAAGCCCCACAGCCTGGTCTCCATCCCCAGATGGAGGAAGAGAACCAACTCCTAACAGTTGTTCTCTGACCTCCACATGTGTGCTATGGTGCACAGGTGCCCCATCCATAATTAAGCAAATGGAATTTTTTTCTTTTGTTTTATGTGCATTGGTGTTTGGTCTGCATGAGAGGGTCTGGTGTCCAGGAACCGAAGTCACAGATAGCTGTGAGCCGCCATGTGGATACTGGGAATTGAATCCAGGTCCTCCAGAAGAACAGTCAGTGCTCTTAACCTCTGAGGCGTCTCTCCAGCCCGCAAATGTAATGTTTTTTTCAAGACAGGGTTTCTCTGAAGCTTTGAAGCCTGTCCTGGAATTAGCTCTTGTAGACCAGGCTGGCCTCGAACTCACAGAGATCCGCCTGCCTCTGCCTCCCGAATGCTGGGATTAAAGGCGTGCGCCACCACCACCCTGCTCAAATGTAATTTTTTAAGTGATTGGACTTTTAGAAGTTATGAGGGTGTTTTTTTTGTTGTTGTTGTTTTGTTTTGTTTTTTGTTTTCTTTCATTTTTTTATACAGGGTTTCTTCTCTGTGTTGCCCTGGCTGTACTGGAACTCACTCCGTAGACTAGACTAGGCTTGAACTCACAGAGAGCCATCTGCCTCTGCCTCCCAAGTGCTGGGATTAAACGTGTGAAAGTATTTTACTTTATGTGTCTGGGTGTTTTGCCTGCCTGTATGGCGGTGCACCACATAGGTGCAGTGCCAATGGAGGCCAGGAGAGGGCATCAGATCCCTTAAAACTGTAATTGTGAGCCACCACACGGGTGTTGGAACTCAAACCCAGGTTCTCTGGAAGAGCAGTCACTGCTCTTACCCATTGAGCCATCTCTCCAGTACCAACAAATTTTTGTTTTGGGGGGTTTTGTGTTTTTTTTTTAAGAAAGTGGTGAGAGCTGGTTTGATTTTGAGCATCAGTAATCCCAACTTTTGGGAGGATGAGGCAGGAGGGTCACAGACTCAAGGCTAGCCTAGGCTGCATAGCAAGAGCCTGGCTCCATTCAACAAACAGAAAAGGCCTATTCTCCTAATTCATAGTGATTTTTAAATTTGTATTTATATGTACGTGCATATATGTGTCTTTGTGAGTGTGTATGCATGTGTGTGTGCAGGTGTGTGTGTGTGTGCTCTCACAGAAACAGGAAGAAGCTGCCAGGTCCCGTGCAACTGGAGTTACAGGCATTTGCGCAATCCCCTGATTATTTCATGGGGCCCTTAGCCACTGATGACTTACTTTTGAGACAGGGTCTCCTGCAGCCCAGGCTGACCTCAGACCCCCTATGTGTCTGGAGGTGAAGCTGGCTTTCTGATCTCCCCACCTGTGGTTGGCTTTTACGACATGCCTTTCTTGGTGGCGCTGTTTGAAAGACTGTGAAACCATTAGGAGGTGGAGACCTACTGGAGCAAGCGGTCAAGATTGGATTTGAGTCACGTAGGAGACACACCTCTGAGTATGTTTAACTGAGGAGAGAGGATGCACCCTGAATGTGAGCAGTAGCATCCTGTGGGCTGGAGTCCAAGACTGAATAGAAAGGAGAAAATTGAGCCGAGCCGGGCGATGGTGGCGCACGCCTTTAATCCCAGCACTCGGGAGGCAGAGGCAGGCGGATCTCTGTGAGTTCGAGACCAGCCTGATCTACAGAGCTAGTTCCAGGACAGGCTCCAAAGCCACAGAGAAACCCTGTCTCAAAAAAAAAAAAAAAAAAAAAAAAAAAAAAGAAAGAAAGAAAAGAAAAGAAAATTGAGCCTTCATCTTTCTCTACTTCCTGACCATGGAGACAACGTGACCTGCTGCCACTGCCAGGGCCTCTACCTTCAAACTGTGAGTCAAAGGAAACCCATCTTCCCGGCAGTTGATATTTGTCACGTATCTTATCTTGTCATAGCAACTATGCAAGTAACAAATACACCCCCATCACAGTAGAGCTCCAAACCCACCCCCAGACAGCGCCGCCTGCTGGAGACCAAGTGTTCAGACACACATGACTGCAGTGACATTTCACACCCACCATAACCACCCACCTATGGCCTTCTGAGAATTATGCCAACTCTCTTTGAGAACACTCTGGATGGGGCTGTGATTCATAATGCATCATGGCCTGGAGGGGACCCACACAGGGCTGCTGAGTCAAAGGCCTTCTCTCTCTCCTGCCTCTCAAAAGGCCTTGGCTAATATTAGCTGCTGCTGAGGGTGTATCAGAGGCAGCATGTTTGTCTTCCACGCTCGAGCTCCTGGGATGGATTGCTGGTGCCAAGAGGAAGAGGAGGAGAAGAAAAGAAAACAAAGTGTAGTCTGCATCCCATGAGAATTAGCATCTCAAAAGCCACAGTCACTGTCCTCTGATCTTTATCGTGGGGCTTGGTGGCCCTGGAACTCACAAAGATCTGCCTGCCTCAGCTTTCTGAGTGCTACTTGCTGCCCTTCCAAAGGACCTGGTTCAATTCCCAGCACTCACATGGTGGTGGCTCACAACTGTCTGCAACTCCAGTGCCAGGGGATCCCTCCTCCATAACGGGATGTCGATGGGGTAAGCTTTGTCTTGGTCTTGTACAGGTCAAGCCCTGTAGTCTTCAGTGGCCCCAGAGGAGCTCGGACATGCGTTAAGCCTAGTTCCCTTTTTTCTTAACCATTGCTGCTTCCCCTCACCCAGGCTGGCCTAACTGGAGGCAGGTTACAAAGACTCAGACAGGGAAAAGGGAGCTGGAGCTTTTCTTTAGAAGTATGTTTCAGGAGCTGGAGAGCGGGCTAAAGCCAGTGGTTCTCAGCCTCCCTAACGCTGTGACCCCTGAATACAGCTCCTCACGTTGTGCTCGCCCCCAATTGTAAAATTTCTGTTGCAACTTCACAGCTGTAAATTTTGCTGCTGTTATCAATCATAATAAAAATATCTGATATGCGATCCCTCTGAAAGGGTCTCTTGACCCCCCCAAAGGGGTCATGGTCCAAAGGTTGAAACCCACTGGCTTAAGCAGTTAAGAGCCCTTCCTACTCTTTCAGAGGACCTCAGTTCTGTTTCCAGCCCCCACTCTGGGCAAACTTTCCGTAATTCCAGTTCCAGGGAATCCGATGCCCTGATGTTCTTGGGCACTCTAGTATGCACCTTGTCCCTAAACATACATGCAGGGAAAACACACATAGGAAAAAAAATAAACAACAGTGTTCCCCTCACACAGCTCTTGGTGCCACAACTGGTTACCTCCTTAAGCCAACCAAGCTAATCATCCCCTGCATAGTTGGGGTCTGTGTCCCTGGAGTCCTGGCTAAGGGCGTTGAATCAGGTAGTGTGAGAGGAACGCTGGAACTGGCTGAAAGAGAATGGTGGATTTGATTGGTTGTGCGGTTCATAAGAGGAAATAGATCCGGAATAGGAGTCATCAGGACTTGGGGAGGGAGGCCCTTTCTCTTTGGCTTTGTCTCTGGGCAGAGGAAAATAGAAGAACTGGCTGCTAAGAGCATGCCAGGTTCATAGAGAGGGACTCGGAAGGAGATTTGGAGGAAGGGATGTGGAAAGAAGCTGTTAAGCAGGAGGGGTGAGGAACCCTGGATTGGCAGTGGTCCTGGAGGGTGAGAAGGAGGAAGAGGAGCCTGATGTGTGGTGGTACAAAACTCGAATCCCAGCACAAGGAGGTGGGCTGATCCACGAGTTCAAGGCCAGCCTGGTTTAGCTACATAGGGAGTTCCAGGCCAGGCCAAGGAGAAGGAGGAGGAAAAAAAGGAGGAAGAAGGAAGGAAAGAAGAAAGGAAGGGAGGGAGGAAGGAAGAAAGGAAGGAACAAAGGAAGGAAGGAAGGGAAGAATTCCAAATGGGAAGGAAGTAATTTGTGGTTTGATTCCTACAAAAAGGCAGACAGATTTGGAATAGGCAATAGGGAAGTCTCTAAGGGGACAGAAACAGCCAGAGGAGGATCAGGAGGCAAGATGGAGGAGAAACAGCGTGAAGGCTCAAATTGGGTCCATTTAGGGTTTCAGGGCAGAAGCACAAAATGGGGAGAGGAGGCAAGAGGAGGGAGGCTCCATGGGGTCCTACAGAGGACCAGGAGGCTGAGAGCCAGAACTTAGAGTTGACCTAGACTAACGCGGTGACCCTTTAACCCTGTGTTCCTCATGTTGTGGCGATCCTCCACCCAACCATAAAATTAATTTTGTTGTGAGTTCATAAGTGTAATTTTGCTACTGTTATGAATCGTAATGCAAAATCTGTGTTTAGCAATGATCTTAAGCGACTTCTGTTAAAGGACCCTTCAGAAAACCCCCAAAGGGGTCGCCACCCACAGGTTGAGAACCAGTTCTCCAATTCATCCATTTGTTAAAAAGGGATAGCAATAATTTACATTTTATCTCCACAATAGTTTAATAGATGAAGAAATACGGTAGCAAGCTGGGGTGTGGGTAAAGTCTTGGGGCTAGAGCCAGAGTTACGGGACGTGGCGAATGGTCTGGGCCTGGATACTCTCAAAGCCGAAGAGGTAGGGGTCCTAGCGAACGACTCTCCTTCTGCTCTGTAGTCCCAGCTATACTGGCCTCCTCGAATCTGGCCTGTCACCTGAGTGGTGTGGTCTGCGTGCGGCTTGTGGGCCAGGGAACCCCCAGTGATGGCTGGGGCGGAGCTTGGGAGAGAGCCCCCTACCGGCCGAGGATGAAGCTGTCGTCTGCAGCGGGAGCCACTCCCAGCCTGGATCCAGACCCTGCGGGCGCTCCTGGAGACCCTGAAGGCGCTGCACCAGGAGCAGCCTAGGCTCCTGCACTGTTTCTGCTTATAGCCAATCAAGGGACAGTCTCCGAGGACCAAGTTGGCGTGGCTTTTCCAGGCAACCATCTTCCCTCCAACCCCAACTGAGGAAATACTTCTTAACCCCCAAGCTGGTGAAGATATAGGATGCTCAGACGGCCCAACATCCCATCTCCACGGCCAGACGACCCTGCCAATTCTTTAAGAACCTAAAATTTTCTAATTTGAACCTCTTTCATTCTATCTTCTGATCCATCTCCCTCGTTTCGTCCCCCTTTGGAGACCCAGGGACCCAAACACCCTTATCCTCAGCTTACTCCAAACTCATCCATCTTTCTGTAGGGATCCAGGTAGTGGGACCCTTCTGACTCTAGTCCAGTCCTGGTACTTTGGGGGATCCAGACTTTTACCCAGCTTACTTCACCTTCATCCCTTAAGCCAAACCTCTGGAGGATCGGCCCATGTGAGATACTGTGGGAACGATGATGTTGAGGAACACCAGCCCTCTGGGCTGAGGTGCACGCCCATTATGGTCCCCTTGGACATCCTTTTAGCGCCATTCATTGAGTGGAGAATTCCGGCCTAGCCGAGCCAATGGTCAACATCTCTGCCCACCATCTTCATAGCAGGGCAAGCTAAGACACGGCCCTCCTGCTGCTGTCGCTCTCTCGGCAGCGCGACCGCCACTAGTTAAGACTGTTGGTGTGATCAACAGTGGCTATTCAAGGCCAGAGGCCTGGAGCTGCAGGCCCACAGCGCAGGCTGTGCCTGTGTCTCTCCGCATTCTGACCGGTGGAGAAGGCCAGTATTGTCTTCCGCAGCAGCTCCTGGGCGCAAGTGTAGAGCCAGCAGCTAGGGCGCCTGCAGCGACCAGTCGCTTGCCTAGGCTGCACCAGCTCTACTTGGCATCCCGGCCGTGCTCACAGCTGGCTGACTTGTCAGATCAGCCTAGGAGGGTTGAGCTGGCCAAGGGTCGCACTGCGCAGTGCCTGCTGGAGGGCTGGATGTCTAAGGCCTCTGGGCCTCTTCTCCAGAAAGGAGCAAGAAGCTCTTCCTCCCCTCCCCTCCTGCAGATCCTAAGGCAGCCCCACCCCTGCCAGCCCCAAGCTCCGCCCCTCAGAAATAGGCTATTTAAAACAAACAAACAATATCATATTTGCTTTTCATATTTAATTATTTTTTTGTATGTGTGAGAGCGTCACTGTAGGAGTGTAATGGTCAGAGGGAGGTTTGGGGGAGTTCAGGGAGTTCTTTCCTTCCGCTATGGTGATCTAAGGAATCAAATTCAGGTTGTCAGGCTGAGTAACAAGAGCTTTGACCACTAGGCATCTTGTGGGCCCTAACCTCTAATTATTTCTTTTTTTAGAGTTATTTTGTTTCATGTATATGAGTGCTTTGTCTACATATACTGGTGCCAGAATGATCAGAAGAAGATACTGGGTCCTTTGAAATCACAGTTACAGATGACTGTGAGCCACCATGTGGGTGCCAGAAACTGAAAGCAGGCCCTCTGCAAGGGCAACGAGTGCTCTTAACTGCTGAGCCTTCTCTCCAGCCCCTCTCCTCCTTTAAAGGTTTGCTTTTAATTTCTTAAAACATTGTGGAGGGCTGGAGAGATGGCTCAGTGGTTAAGAGCTGGGCTGCTCTTCCAGATGACGCAGGTTCAAACCTCAGCACCCACATGGCAGTTCACAACTGGGACTCCAGCTCCAGGAGATCTGTCACCGTCACGCTAATGCACATAAAATAATTTAAAAAAAATTGTGGAGAGGGAGTAGGAACTTGGATTGGGTATGTATAATGAAAAAAGATAGTTTGTTTTCTTTTCTAAAAAATAAAAAAAAATGGGGCTGGAGAGATGGCTTAGTGGTTAAGAGCACTGGCTGCTCTTCCAGAGGTCCTGAGTTCAATTCCCAGCAACCACATGGTGGCTCACAACCATCTGTAATGAGATCTGGTGCCCTCTTCTGGTGTGTAGGCATACATGGAGGCAGAATGCTGTATACTTAATAAATAAACAAATCTTTTTTAAAAAAATTAAAATGTATTTTTATTTTATGTGCATGGTTGTTTTCTCTGCATGTATGTCTGTATGCAACGTGTGTGCAGTACCGGAGGGGGCCAGAAGAGGACGCTGCATTCTTTTGGACTGGAGTTACAGGTGGTTATGCGACTCCACCTGGGCATTAGGAACCAAACCCAGGAGCTTTGGAAGAGCATCCAGTACTCTTAACCATCGAACCATCTCTTCAGCCCCTAGGTTTTGATTCCTAAGCCCCTAACTTTTCTTATCTTGCTAAAAACACCCCAAAATGCCCTTGCCCACATCAGCTCCTGATTTAGGGGATTCTCTTGCGAGATCACTACCCACTCTGTGCACAGCTACTGACAGGCCCCTTCAGGGTTCTTCGCCGTCCCGAAGCGAAGAACGTCCTTCCTGGCTTCTCTCTTACACCCCCTGGTGGAAGCGAGCAAAAGTGCGTGCAGCACTCAGCCCCTAGTAGGAGAGTCCTGTATCTGTATCCTTGCTCCCTCCCTAAAGTCCCAGAGCTGGCCTCAGGCCCCTGACCTCAGCTTCTGTTTATCCGGAAGGCACTGCCTTTCTCCTTGCCCGTTTTTCTCCTCCACTCTGAGCGTCTCTCTAAGATTTAGCTCTCTCTGTGACCTATCCCTCTAGCTTCGCCCACTGCCCAATGTGTATGAGACTTTGTAATGGAAACATATTTCTAATGCTCCCCATTTGGGTTCCCGTGTTTATCTCTGGTGAGGCATTTTCTGAACCTTTCCGCCCAAGAGGGATTGGGGGGGGGGGCGGTTCCTAAAAAATTATTCAACGACGGTTTCGCTGTTCAAGGCTCCATCCGGCAAGCGGTTCTGACTGGGCTGGAAGCCCGAGGGCAGCAGAGGGCTATCCCATGATATTTCTGGATCCGTCTCTCACCATTCCTCTAAACAACGTGTGGACTCCCCCACCCCCTTAGACAACATCTCATGTATCCCGTAGCTGGGCCTGAATTTGAGATGTAGCTGGGAATGGCTTTGACTTCCTGATCTTCCTGCTTCTACTTCCAAGTGTAGGGATTACAGACA
The DNA here is from genome assembly GCF_018167655.1 of Microtus oregoni. NCBI lineage: Eukaryota > Metazoa > Chordata > Mammalia > Rodentia > Cricetidae > Microtus > Microtus oregoni. Next base: position 6,938,454 of record NW_024543062.1, on the reverse strand, counting down.
TGCCTGGTGAGACTCAGTGCTGGGGATGGAAGTCAGAGGTTCGGTTTGTGCATTTTTGGCAAAGGCTCTACCGATTGAGCTGCACCCCAACCTAACCCTGGATTCGTTTTGCTTAAATATGAAAAATGACTTGTGTTTATAGGGTGTGGTCTCCTTTGTTGGGTCTCCACGCTAACTAGAGGGAGAGAACAAACCCAGGAAGATCCAAGTGGCTTCTAAGTCTCTCTCAGTTGCCAGAAGCCTCTTCAGAGTCTATAACCTAAGCGGTCCAAGCCCCGAGCATGCGCGGAATCTCTCTCTGGGCGATGCTATCGGCTTGAACTTCTCGTTGGAGAAGGGAACAGTTGCTAGGGAAATGTTACCTTCAGGACAGCGTTTGCTGGAGATGGTATCCAAGGTGTGGGCTGTGAAGGGCTCCAGGAGGTTTCAATGCATGAAAAGGGGACAGTCATCGCTGTCTAATCCTTCCCAGTACAGCCATTGCAGACTCTGCCCTGTCTTAGCCTGGCCATGCCACCTTTCTGGTCGTTTCCACTATGGCCATGTGGCACTAAAAGATCTTTGGTCTTTCCTCTGTGTGTGTATGTTTCATTTTTGACCATGGGGAAGGATGACTCCCTCCCCCCATCAGCCTGTATTCAAGAGGCTCTCCAAGCCAAGCCCGGTAGCAATTGGGCTAATGACTTCCTGGAGCAAAGGGCGGGGAGAGATGCTGTCCATTGCACTCCCCCACCTCCACCAAACAGAAGAAAGAACCCAGCTTGTGCCCTGGCTAGCCCAGGGCCTCAGTTTCCCCTGGACATAGGAATGAATTGCTTCCTAAATTCTTGGGTTCGTCTCCTGAGTTCACTCTGTCATCCAAGACCAGTCTCTCTCTCAACCCCAATCCAGGCATCTGGCTCCCACCTCTTTAGACTGTGCTTTTCAGACGTTCTCTGTCTTTCCTCATTTCTGGGTGGGCAGCGCGTGACAGAGAGGAGGAGGTGAAAAGAACCTGGGCACCGCCCCCCACCCCCTTCTGCTCCAAGAGCGGCGGAGACTGCGATCCTCAATTTTACCACACGGGGGCGCCAGGACAAGTGCGGACGCGGGCGAGGCAGCGCAAGGTGGTTCTCGTCCGTGTGAGTGCGCCCATGGGTGTCTTTGTGTGTCTGCGTTTCTGTACATACGTGTGCGAGCCAAGGGTTGTCTGGGTGGGATGTATTCGGGGCAACAAACCTGATGTATCCTCTGAAACAGGTACTCCAAGTGTCTTTTCTTTTTATGAGGATGCTTAGTGTCACTGGCTATGTGTGGATGGCGAGGCAGGCGACTTATGTGTATTGTCGCGTGTACATAGTGCCGGCTGTGAGTCCCCGAAAAGGCGTCTTGATTTTTTGAAGTCACGTTCCATGAGGCTTTTTTTTTCTTTTTTCTTTATTTTTCTTTTCTTTTCTTTCTTTCTTTTTTTAACCCTCTCTCCCACCACCCTGGGAGAAAAAGGGAATAAGGGCTGTCAATGAGAATTGATATCACTCCGGGCAAATCCTCAGCATTAAGTCTGGGTGACTGTGCCAAGTGTGACATTGTGTTTGTTAAGTGGGTGTGTCTGAGAGTCGGAGAGTAACTCGGTAAGAGGGGGATCGGGTCCTGGGACAGGTGGATTTTGGAGGGGGTTGGAGCAAGATTTCCCATATTAGTGGTGAATACCACCTTCATTGTATGTGTGGATGTGTGTGTGCGCGCACACGCACAAACGTATGTGGTGTGTAACCCTTCCTAGGTCTCTCAAGTAACAGTTTCTCTGTGTCTCTCCCATCTCTGTCTCTTTTCCTCGTTGCTTGGTGACTCATCTATGCGGCAATGGCCTCCCCCGGCTTGCTGGGTCTCCCTTCCCCCACTCAGAAGTGGGTGGGCAGGGGTCTAATAGAATGGGACCTTGGGATTAAAATTCAGAGTGGGAATCCCCCTCCCCACAATGTATCATTCGGAACCTTGTTGGCCCCCCTCCCTGACCCTCTCTCCAAGTTCCTTCCCAAACTTCCCCAGCTTTGGGTTGACTTGGGGGGGTAAGACATGAATGGATTCTAAATCGGACCATTCTCAAGGGTCCTTAACACTTTTTCTCTTTTTAGTTCAAAGTGGAGACCCCTCTCTCCTTATCAAGCGCCCCTCTCCTTGCCTATTTCCATCCCTTCTCATGGCTGACGAAATGAATGGCTGCAGAGGTGAGTCACCAGTTGGGGGAGGGGAAGCAGGAAGAGGGGGTTGGATGAGCTGCAGGGCTGGGGGTGGGGAGAGAAGCCCCTGCTCTTCCTCTCCCACTCTTCCTAATGCCCTTCCCCCAGCCCTCCTCCCTGTTTTTCCAAACCTTCAACGCTGTGATCATGGCTCTGCTGAACCTCACCTTCTCCTTCTACCCCTGGAATGCATGAGATTCAGATACCAGGACCAAGGTGCACAGGTCCATATGCACAAGTCAGAGCAGATACCTGGTGTCCCCTCCAGGTCCTCATCTTAGTTACACCTTTTCTAGTTGTCTTTCCATGTCATTATCCATCTGGCCATTTCCCTCCTCTCCCGCAACCTAGGGACCTGCCCCTTGTCTAGATCTTTTCCTATGTAGAGGCGGCAGAGTCTTAAGAGGTGGTTGATAGGACTGGGGGGGGGGGGAGTGGAGCTCCTTCCGTAGAGTCCTTACTCAGCATACATGGAGCCCCGAGTTCAATCCCCAACACCGCATAAACTGAGCACTGAGGATTGCATCTGTAATCATAGCACTTAGGAGGGGGAGGCAGGACCAGACAATCAAGGTCATCTTCAGTTAGTGATTTAGTGAGTTGGTGGCCAGCCTGTGCTACTTGAGACCCTGCCTCAGAAACAACAAAACAATGTAACTACAAAGGGGGAAGTCGTGAGAGCATCTGTCATCCCTGGGAGAGGAGGGATGTGTGCTATGTGAATGAGCTGAGCTAGGGACCAGGTAGAGAGACACAGAGTCCCAAGAGCAGGAAGGCAGAGGGGCTTGACCCTATGAAATGAACTCATCAAACCTGTCTGCTATCTGGGCCCTTCTTGCCCATCTCCACCCTATGACGACCAAGGGTCTTGAGATATGAGTTTATGCGCAGTTACTTGGGTTTCCAAATAAGGGGAGGTGAGGATGACAGAGAAATAGGGAATGCCCCTAACAGCCTGGGATAAGGACTTGGGGGAGAGGAGCTGCAGATAAACGGCTTCAATTATAGACTTTATTGTCCTGAGATTTGCAAGGCGAAGAAAGGAGAGGGACAAGAACGGTACAGAGTTCACATAAGCATGGATCCCCAGAAAGGCACACACACTAAGCCAGACACCAGATCTGGGAGCATTCAAAGACCCCAAATAGCACAGGTGTCTGCCGAGAGTTCCAAGAGACTAGAATTTACCCTGTGCAGCAACAGCCACACAGGTGGTAAGAGAACCCCCCCCCCCAACTCATTTAAACTGGAACCGCATCCATCCAGTCTCAACCTGATTCCTTCACTTGCTTCTTCCTATTTCTCTTTTTCTTCTCTGCCTTGGGTCTCTTTACTCTCTGCCCAGAGAAACGCTCACACATGTACACGCATGCATACAAGATACAAGTCCACAGGTATCTGGTTTCTCTCGGGGTCTGTCTCCTTTCCCGGGATCTCAAACTCAGACTCTCAATCCCCTCAGTCACCCCTCTTTGGCGAGCTCTCTCCCCCATCTTCCTCTCGCTGAAGCGCCCCCCCCCCCACTTCAGACGTCGGAACCAGCAGCCTTCTGATCTTCCTTAAGGAAGGTAATGCGACCCTCTCCTTAGCCCACTGCTCAGGATGAAGGGAAATGGGAGGGGAAAGGAATGGAGGGGATTCTGGCCTCTGGCCGCAGGCTCTGGATGGTGGTGTGGGGGAGTGTCCGTCGCTGCTGCAGTGGTGGTGGTGGGTATCTCTAGGCCCTTCTCCCTCCCTTCTTTGGAGTGTATACTGTCACCTTGGTTCTCAAGTTGGTTTGTTTGTTTCTCTCCTTTAGCCCGCTCCTTCAACCTGCTTCAGGTTCTTTTTCCGTCCCTTCCCCCTGCCCCCATCTCTTCCCTTTCCTCCCTTACCCCACCTTTTTCTCCGCAGAGCTGATGGGTTTTCTTCTGGGAAAGTCAAGTCACTGATGGAAGGGAGAAGCCACTGCTGGTTATAGAGGGAAAGCACGTGAGTGTGTGTGTGTGTGTGTGTGTGTCCATGCCCGCGCGCAGGCGCGTGCACGAGCTAGGGGCTTAGAACAAGGGTCAGTTTAATGGTGGGATAATGGTAGGGCTAACTCTGAAAGAGGCGCTGAGACCCTCCACACACACCCATCCTGGTTTCCAGATTGTTGGGGTGCTGGGGGGGGGCTTTTCGTGTGCCTACAAGCACCCCTGTGTCCGCAGTTCTTGTGTTTCTGGTATGTGTCATTGTCACCCCCCTTTCCCTGCCCACGCCCCCGCACTGCTCTCCGTCCGCCTGTACCGCAGCCCCCTTCAGCCTCCCTCCCTCCCTTTCGTTCCTGCAGTAGCTGCTCCCTGGGCCACCTTTCCCTCTCCTCTACCCCCTCCCCATTTCCGTCCTCCCATCCCACCTCCGCCCACGTCTGGTCTCCCTTCACCGGACCCGGCTAGCTGATAGATTTTCTGCGCAATCTCTGCGTCATCGCCCCCCACTCCCGGAACCTCTAGCTGTTCAAGCCCCCAGCCCCAACCCCTCTGGGCAGGAGATACGGTCTAAGGGTCTGATGGCTGAGAGGGTCCATCTCTGACGTGGCAGTGCACCCCCCCTCCGGTCGCATTCAGACCTCCCCTTTAAGCAGCAGAGAGAAATGGAGTTGAGTCACCCTCTCCACCTGCTCAACCCCCTCCCCACCTGGTCTGGTCTCGCCCTCCAAATGTCCTTGGGTGGGGGCTGTGGGGGAGAGGAAAATAAGCAGAAGGATGTGGGAGAGGTGAATTGAAAGGGGGCACAACAGGGTCCCCTAACACGCACAGCAGAGTCCGCTGGCCAGAAGGACAGACACACCTTTTTCCCCACCCCCTCCAGACACGAACCCATCGTGAGCAGACACGACCCAGAGGCACACACATCGTCAATCTTTCCCTTTTCTCTTCCGACTAGGACCCTTTCCAAGGTGATTACCCAAACCGCAATATCCACCCATCTGCCCTGGCCCTGGGCGGGCATTCCGCACCGCAGATCCACTCCCTCCTCTCAGGTTCACGCCGTCCTTGGGCGTGCTCCCTATAGACCACGCTGTGGCGGCGGAGTAGCGAGCTCGACCCCCTCCCCGGCTTTCAAACCCTTACCGTCCCCCCTTCCAGTATTGATCTCTTACTGACGCCCAGTTAGTTGCTGGCGGTGCCCTCTTCCTAGCCTATTCTGCTCAGCAACGCCGGCTCTGCGCCGCAAGTTGCTTTGTAACCCACCCTCCCGCCTTCTGGCTCCTCTGTACCCACCCTTCCATTCATTCTTCCATTCATTCATTCATCCTTTTCTCCTCGTCCCTCCTTCATTCATTCATAGCCCCCTGCCCCGCCCGCCTCGACATTTCATTCATTCATTCATTCATTCATTTCCCGGAGCTCGGCTAGCGCACGCCCCTCCAGCCGAGGGCCTCACTGCGCAGGCGCAGGCCGGGAGCGACGCTCATCCTCCAATCACTGGACACCCACCATCACCCTGCACCCGCCCGCTTCCCCATGAATGAACATTGACGTCAATGGGGCGGGGCGAGCCCACGTGACCCCGCTCGCTCCCCTTTATAAGGCGGCGACGCGGGCGCTGTCCAGCGTGCTGAAGCCGGAGCGAGAGAGCTGTTGCTGACCCAGCTGAGCCCAGCTCCTAGAACGCCAGCCTCGACCATCGCTGATACTCCAGCCGCGGGACGGAGTCAAGGCGGACGGGTCCCGATCTTCTCCCTGTCCCGACCCTCCTCTCCACCTTCCGCCGTCGTGACACCGGCTGGTAAATACTCCGATGTCCATTTCTCCAACCCTCTTTAGTCGTGGGCGTGAAGGGAGGGTTTTTTTTCCCCCCGAGTGGGGTATTGAGAACACAGCGGGGTGCCCCCGAGAAGGGTCTTTGGTAAATGGGGGAGTCTCTGCTTTTCTGTCGCTGATGAAGTCGCCCACGCACCATCCGGGGAGTCCTGTGGGGAGGGAACAGATACCCCCCCTCCTGCTTATCCTTGTACGCGGGCGCTGGCTGAGAGATGACTTAGGGAAGGGGGAGACAGGAGGCACTGGGCACCCAGAACGAGGACTGCGGACGTTGTTTTTCATTTGCACGACTCTAGAGATCGCTACATCTTTCTTGTTCTCTGCTAAATGTGTTCTCTTCGGGTAAGGTTAGAGAAATGAGGGAAACCCCGGATTTCCTGCTTAAAGGTGGGGGAAGGGAATGCAGAAATAGAAACCGGGGGATTCTTACAGAAATTCTCTATTTCTTTTGTTTTTTTCTATTTTTCAGTCTCTGGCAGCCCGTTGGTCATGAAAACCCTCACGTTGCCGGCATCCGTCCTCTTCTGCTTCCTTATACTGATCCAGGGGCTGGAAGCAGCGCCCCCCAGGCGCTCCGATGCTTATCCTCCACCCCTCGGCTCTGAGCATAAAGAGCTGGTAGCTGAGGACGCAGTGTCCCGGCCAAAGGATGACAGCGTCCCAGAGGTCCGAGCCGCTCGGAATTCTGAGCCTCAGGACCAGGGAGAGCTCTTCCAGGGCGTGGATCCCCGGGCGCTGGCCTCGGTACTGCTGCAGGCACTGGACCGTCCGGCCTCGCCCCCGGCGGTCCCAGGAGGTTCCCAGCAGGAAACACCCGAAGAAGCAGCAGAAGCTCTTTTGACAGAGTCCGTGCGCAGTCAGACCCATAGCCTCCCGGCACCAGAGATCCAAGTGCCCGCTGCAGCCCCCCCTCGCCCTCAGACTCAGGACAACGATCCCGAGGCCGACGACCGCTCAGAAGAGCTGGAGGCGCTAGCATCCTTGCTTCAAGAACTTCGAGATTTCAGTCCGAGCAATGCTAAGCGCCAGCAAGAGACGACCGCAGCAGAGACGGAAACTCGCACGCACACGCTGACCCGAGTCAATCTGGAGAGCCCCGGGCCAGAGCGCGTATGGCGCGCTTCCTGGGGAGAGTTCCAGGCGCGCGTCCCGGAGCGCGCTCCTCTGTCACCCCCGGTCCCTTCGCAATTCCAAGCTCGAATGCCCGAAAGTGCTCCCCTCCCCGAAACCAATCAGTTCGGGGAAGGGGTGGCCTCCCCTAAAACACATCTAGGTGAGACTTTGACACCCTTAGCTAAGGCGTACCAAAGCCTAGGTGGCCCCTTCCCCAAGGTGCGCCGGCTTGAGGGCTCACTCTTGGGCGGCTCCGAGGCTGGAGAGCGCCTCCTTCAGCAAGGGCTGGCTCAGGTAGAGGCAGGGAGGAGACAGGCGGAGGCCACCCGGCAGGCCGCAGCGCAAGAAGAGCGGCTGGCCGACCTCGCCTCCGACCTGCTGCTCCAGTATCTGCTGCAGGGCGGAGCCCGGCAGCGCGATCTCGGGGGTCGCGGGCTGCAGGAGACGCCGCAAGAGCGGGAGAGCGAGAGGGAGGAGGAGGCGGAGCAGGAGAGACGCGGTGGTGGGGAGGACGAGCTGGAGGAAGAGGATGAGGAGGCGGCGGAGGCGGAGGCAGAGGCAGAGGAGGCAGAGAGGGCGCGGCAGAACTCGCTCCTGTTCGCCGAGGAGGAGGACGGGGAAGCCGGAGCCGAGGACAAGCGCTCCCAGGAGGAGGCGCCAGGCCATCGGCGGAAGGATGTAGAGGGGGCAGAGGAGGGAGGGGAAGAGGACGACGACGACGAGGAGATGGATCCGCAGACGATCGATAGCCTCATTGAACTGTCCACCAGACTCCACCTGCCAGCCGACGATGTGGTCAGCATCATCGAAGAGGTGGAGGAAAAACGGAAGCGGAAGAAGAACGCCCCTCCCGAGCCGGTGCCGCCCCCCCGGGCTGCCCCAGCCCCCACTCATGTCCGCTCCCCACCGCCCCCACCTCCCTCCCCGGCCCGGGATGAGTTGCCAGACTGGAATGAAGTGCTCCCACCCTGGGATAGGGAGGAGGATGAGGTGTTTCCCCCGGGGCCCTATCACCCCTTCCCCAACTACATTCGGCCGCGAACACTGCAGCCACCCGCATCCTCCCGCCGCCGTCACTTCCACCACGCGTTGACACCTGCGCGCCACCATCCCGACCTGGAGGCCCAGGCCAGGCGCGCGCAGGAGGAGGCGGACGCGGAGGAGCGCCGGCTGCAGGAGCAGGAGGAGCTGGAGAATTACATCGAGCACGTGCTGCTGCGCCGCCCGTGACCCGCCCCGGCCCCGCCCACGCGCGCCCGCCCCCAGCTGGGCGCGCCACCACGCCCCCCTCCGTGTCACTCCTCCACCTTCTCGGTGTTTGCATGCGCCCCGGCTCCGCCTCTCGGCTGCCGCCCGGCCCCGCCCCACGTAACCCCGCCCCGAGTTCTGTCGGGACCGGACCTGTCAGACTCCCCCGGGTCTGCAGTCCAGAACTCCTGAAACTCACCGGCGATCCCGGGGCCATCCCAGGCTGGTGGGTGTTTTGTGCGGGTCCCCTTACACCCCCACTTCCTCCAGGGGCCTCGTCCCCATCTAGTTTTGCCGGTCCCAAACGGGAAAACCTGTTCTAATTAATCGTGTGAAGTGTCTGTCTCCCAGCCTTGGGGCCACCCTGGAGCCTCCCTTTCCCCAAATCGCTGTGAACTTCCCCACTTCCTACCCTTCTCTGTTGTAAATACCCCTCACGGAGGAAATAGTTTTGCTAAGAAATAAAAGGGACTATTTTACTAGAGGACTTTGTTTTCCGTTATTCACCAGTCCCCGTGGGCCTGCGTGGTCCTCTCCAAGGGGCGGTGATGGAAGCGCCAACATCACCTGTTCTGGACTCTCTGACCAAAGCCAGAGCTGCCGGGGAGAAAGGTGTGAAGCTGTACCTGGAAATACCTATGTGGGATGGTTCAGTGGGTAAAGGCACATGTTGCCACACGTGACAAGAGTGTGACACCAGGGTTCTTTCCACATGATGGAAGGGGAGGGCTGACTACCACATGCCCACCACGGCACACCCACCCACCCACAGGATAAAAAAAAAAATAAATAAATGTAATAAAAGCCAAAGCAAAATAGGATCTCAATCTCTGCTTTCCACTACCACCTTGTGCCAAAACTGAACCATAATTCCTAGTCTTTGACCTAGGTAAGAGTGGACTCCAGCAAGGGCCAGACGTTTGGTTGGGATATGGCTCAGTTGGTACGAGTGCCTGCCTAGTGTGCACTTGGCCCCTAGGTCTAGTCCCATAAACTGAGTTCATAAAGGGTCAGAAAAAAAGACAAAACAAAACAAAGAAAAAAACAAGAAAAGAGCCAATTGTCTGGGACAAGCCAATTTCTAGAACTCAAATGAAAAAAGGTACCACCTGAGAGATGTTCCTCATTGGGTATCTGGGAGGTTCCCCCCCACCCCAAGTCATCCATGCTCCCCTTCATGGCTCCCTGAATTCCCAGAAACTTGGGGAGAAGGAGCTGACCCCCACACACCTTGTTTTTAATCATTTCTCAATTACCCCCCCCCCAAAACAAAATGAAAATGGAAATTCTCTATGCAGACATCTCAGAAGAGAGAACCTACGACTTCCGGCCTGTCCTTCCCTGGGTATGTGTGCAGTCACAGGCAGTGTGTGGGGCAGGGCCACCAGACAGAGCAAGACATTCATGCAAACTTCAATTCCAGATAAGCCCTAGATCCCCCAGAATAACCTCTTCACAGTGTATGGGACACACTAATTTATCTGTTGGGGCTTTGGTTGTGGCTCAGCAATAGAGCACCGACCTCAAATGCAGGAGACCCTAGTATTGCAAAATACAAAATCAACTCTTGTGGTTGGACATGTGGCTCTGTTGATCTAGTGCTTGCCCAGCACGTATGAAGCAATTTGTAAAACAGAATGTATTGTTGAACAGCTGTAACCTCAGCATTTCTAGAGTAGAGGCAGGAGGATCAGAAATGACAAGTTTATCCTCCCATCCATATTGAGTTTGAAGCCAGCCTATACTACGTGAGATCCCATTCTAAAATGTAAAGAAACTTCCAATGCATCTGTTGTGTCGGGGTGTAGTTGGCACATGCTTGTACTCCCAGACTCATCCCCGAGATCCAAGTCACTCCGTGTCTCCAAACACAAGTCTAAGTGCTCAGGAGGCAGAGTATCTGCCTGGCACGCACAGGCCGTGGGTTTGATTATCCCAGAACATAAAGCAAAACAGCAACCAAACCTGTTGTCCAGCTGTCATTCAACTGGGCATCTTCTATTTTTAGCCTTTCTTCTTAACTATGGTGACCCAGGTCCCAGGAAGACACTAGCAGGAAGCTTCCCTTGACCTCAGGGTGGACACCAAACTGGTTCAACAAACACAGAGGCAAGCCAAGTCCAGAAACACTTGTCCTTTATTCCAGAAGAAAGGAAACAGAGGCAGCCGCTTGGCCCACTCTACCCGCTTGGCTGGAGTGGAGGGGGACAGGGCCAGTGTCCCAGAAAGCAGGCCCTTCCCCCAACTGTCCCTTCCCTCCAGGAGGCAAGGTTAGAAAAACATTAACTTGGTGGTTCCTTCCCTGGCTCTGGCTGGACACTGGAGCCCAGCAGGAAGTGGGGGCAGGAGAGGGAAATCCCCTCCCAGGCAGAGAAGCTGCTCTGGCTGGCTATGGGGAAGGGTGGAGGTAGGTTTTGGGGCAGAGGGGAGAAAAGAGCCCTGGAAACCTTTTCCCTTTAACCTGACATATTTATATATTTACAGCAATAAAGGACAGGGAGGATGGAGGATGGTTGGGGTTAATGTTGGTTCTTCTGAGGAAGGGAATGAAAGCCATTTAGCACCCCCATCCAGGTCACACTTTCCTGCCTTCCTACTCCTAAAGCCTCCGCTGGGAAAGGTAGAGGGTGAAGGGAGGGAATGTTTGAATGAAGGGCTGGAGCCACAGCTCCTTCCAAGGAAGGTGAGGTGGCCGAGGAAAAACAGCCGGCTCCCACCAAGAGAAGGGACCTGGGGGAGAGGTGGGAAAAACAGCCCCCCAAGTGCTGCCTCTTGTCTCGGCTCCCCAGTTCCACAGGGTCCCCTGCTGGCTGACGGGGCTACGCCAGGCCCATCTCCTCCAGGACACTGCGGGGCGACTCATCCTCCTGAGACACAGGGAGGGCAGACGGGGAGGGCAAGATGAAGGGATCAGAGTCAGGGGAAGCACAGACACGTGGGGGTGGGGGGGAGAAGCTGAAGTGAGCCCAAGTCTGGAACACCATGAGCCCTCAGTTGAGGGGGGCTCACAGGCCTCATGACACCACTCCCAGAACCCACAGTGGTGAGGAGAGGTGGATGCCAAGCTCATCACCACCCAGAATCTAAAGCTCTGGACTCGGGGAGCAGGTGTGCAGCTTCAGAACCCAATGGCTGGGGCAGGATGCAGAGGAACCCTGATTCCCAGGAGGCAGGTGGCATGGACGCTTGGTCTGTGCCTCTTAGAGTGGTGAAGCCAGCAAGACACTGGTCCCAGAGTCCTCGGGAAGAGAAGTTTAATGACCAGGGGGCACGCACGCATCTGTGTGTGAGGGTGTGACATGGGCGAGCTTACCTCGCTTCATTCCACCGTGTCTCCCCAGAGAGCCAACCTCCCTCATCGCCCCCATCTCTCCCCCTCCTCAGAGCCAGCTCAAGTTGGCTTGCTTGTCACTGCAGAGCCCTGGTGACTCATCTCCCTGCACCAAGGCTCAGCAGCAGCGTGGCAGAGGGGGTGTGCCAGATAGCAGGGAGAGCTAACAGTCCCCACAGCCGTCGGTGCCTGAGCAACAGCGGGGTGTGTGTATGTGTGTCTACACGTGCATGTGTGTATACATATGTATGTGGGTGCACATGTTGTTAAAAGTGGGGATCAGGCATGGCTGTGGAGACTGCCCTGTCATTAATGTACTGTCACGTGAGCAGGAAGGCCTGAGTTCAGGTCCCTAGCAACCACATAAAAGCCTGGCATGGGGGAGTGGGCAGGAAGGATAGAGACAGGCAGATCCTGGAGCTCAGGGGCCAACCAGCGAGGCTGAATGAACTCCAGGTTCAGTGGGAAGAGACCCAATTTCAACCTATGGCCTCCACACCCCCCTCACGTTACACACAGGAACACACATACAGGCAGGCCAAGTACGGATCAAGGCCCTCGGCTCCATTAGCAGAGACAGAAAATAGATATGAAATCAAGGAAGAAAAGGCTTATCTACCATGAACCACTCTCCAATTCTCTCAACAGCCCTTACTGTCGGGAGAATCATTAAGTCAAAGGAAATGGGTCCTGGGAAGAGGCCACAGCTTGGGATGGCGAGTGGAAGATGGCTCCACCCACCTCCTGGTCCAGGGGCTCCAGACTTAGGACAAGTCAGACAGCAGGGCGTGATGGAGGGGGCCACTCGTCAATGGGCAAGGTGTCCGAGGGAGGGGAAGTCCCCTCGGCCACAGTATTCCTCCTCCTCCTCCTCCTCCTCCTCACTGTCCCTGGCTCGTACCTCCTGCAGCAGGTCGGCCTGCTCGATGGCCTTAAGCACACTCTTCTTGGAGGTGTCCTGGACGTCCCCACCCATCAGAAACTCATCCAGGATAAAGTAGGCTTTCTCAAAGTTGAAGATGATATCCAGCTCGCACACCTGGGAGAGGAGGGAGAAGGCAGAGCTGAGCATCAAGATGTCCCCGAGCCTTCTTCCTTCTGTTTTACGCCCCTGCAGTCTCATGTAGTCCAGGCTGTCCCTGGATTCACTGTATAGCTGAAGCTATCTTAGACTGGCTCTCCTGCCTCCACACAGCACCACATGGCAGAGGGTACCGGGCATGCAAGGTAAGCAAGTACTCTACCAACTGAGCTACATCCCCAGCCCGCAGTGAGTCCCTTCAGTGGCTCTCAGATCCTCCCAGCCCTCAGCTCTCAACTCTGGTCTTTCCCCAGGCTGACCTTGAGGTCTTAATCCTCCTGCCTCCGCCCTAGTGCTGGGAGTGCTGGGATTATCGGTACAAACTGCCCTGTCTCCTCATCCTTATAGTCAGCCTCCTGTTCTGGACCAGGAAATAGAAGTCTGTGGTTGCTGTTGCCTTTCTCTTAAAATCTCCAACATGGTTTCTGCCAGACCCTGGGCTAGTCTCCGCCTTAGGCATTCTGGGGCAGAGGAGAATATCATGGTCTTTGCTTTAGAAGACCCAAGGTGATCTCTGCTAATACAAAATTAGCTGTGTACATCATGGAATGTCTATGGGCCTCAGTTTCCCCATCCAAAAATGGAGACGGTAATGCTGACTCCTTGGATAGATGAAGAACAAGCCAGAGAACCTCAAAAGGCCTGTGGGAGTGGTGTAGGTCTCTGGTCTCAGCTATTCCAGAAGCGGAGGCAGAAGATAGTCTCCTGGGCTACAGAGGGAGTTCAAGGTCAACTTGGGCAACCTAGTGAGACGCTTTCTCAAAATACAAAGTACAAAAGGGGCTGAGGAGATAGCTCAGGAGAGGAGCATAAAGTACCCTGATGTATGAGGCCTTACGTGCCATGTCTAACCTGAAATCAACCAACCAATCAATCAACCTAGTCTAGGAATACAGCTCAGGTGGTTGAACGCTTGCCACGCTGGTGTAAGAATGGCCCCCACAGGCTCATATACACGAACTTAGTCACCAGGGAGTAGAACTGTTTGAGAGGATTAGAAGGATTAAGAGGCGTGGCCTTATTGGAGGAAGTGTGTCCCTGGGGATGGGTTTTGAGGTTTCAAAAGCCCATGCCAAACGCAGAGTCTCTCGCTATCTGTGGGTCAGATTGTAGTTAGTTCTCAGCTACTGCTCCAGCACCTGCCTGCATGCTGCCACGTTCCCCACCAGGATAATGGACTAAGCCTCTGAAGCTGGAAGCAAGCCCCCAATTAAATGCTTTCTCTTGTAATAGATGCGTTAGTCATAGTGTCTTTTCACGGCCAAAAGAACAGTGACTAAGACACTTGCTTAAAACGGGTCCGTTCCCAGAACCCTATAAACTGGGTGTGGTGGTCAGACCTGTGACCCCAGAACTTGGGAAAACCAGAAGTCCAGGGTCACCCTCAGTTGCACAGTGAGATGGAGACCAGCTTAGGATACATACATGCTACTCAAAAGCAGGAGCCAGGTGGTAGTGGCACACGCCTTTAAACCCAGCACTCGGGAAGCAGAGGCAGGCAGATCTCTGAGTTCGAGGCCAGCTTGGTCTACAGAGTGAGTTCCAGGACAGCCACGGCTATACAGAGAAACCCTGTCTTGAACCTCCCTACCTCCTCAAAACTAAACAGAAAATGGGCTGGCCAGATGGACTAACAGGGAAAGGCCCTTGTCACATAAGCCTGACTACCCTAGGACTTACGCAAAAGTGGAAGGAGAGAATTCATTTGACAAAGATGTTCTCGGGCTTCCCAGAGCCATGGCAAGCACACCCCGAATAATGATAACAATAAGGGCAGTCAGATGGCTCTTTGGGTAGGGACACTTACACTTGCTGCCAAGCTGGAGGTCAATCTCCAGGACCCACGTGGAGGAAGAAGAGATCAGAGTCTCAAAAGTTGTCCTTTGACCTCCGCATTCCTGAGTGTGCCTTACCATCCCCAAGTAAATAAATGTAACAACAACAACAACAAAAAAAAAACCCGCTTAAAACAAAACAAAACAAAACAAAAAACCGCTTAAAACAAAAACAAACAAGAAGAACAACAGGGAGATCACAGAACAGCAGCAGGAGCGCAGCGCAGGCCTGGCCCCATCCCTGGCACCACCAAAGGAAATCAACTCAAGTAGAATCCGCCCCTCCCCCGCCCCCTGCCTCAGCAGGGCTTCTCTGTGTAGACCATGCTGGCCTTCAACTCACAGAGATCCACCTGCCTCTCCCTCCCGAATGTGCCACCACCACCCGGCCCCGGTTGGGCTTTGTACATTATTAACAGTGTTACGCATTACCGCGGCATTCTGATTCTGTATCTACGGTCTGCACTATCTGTCAGAACCCAACCTGCATGAACCACACAAGTTCATTCAGAATCCGAGAGGTTAGGTTCTGCGTCTCATTTTTTTAATGTTTTAGATTTACTTATTTTCTTCTGCACGAGTGTTTTGCCTGCATGTATGTATGCATATGTACCGTCTGCTTGCCTCGAGCCCGAGCAGTTGGGTCCCCAGGGCCCATGTTAAAAAAAAAAAAAAAGCTAGACATAATGGTGCTTGTTTGTACTCCCAGTGCAGGGGAGATGGAGACAGGGGGATCCCCAGCTGAGCTGAATCAAGGAGTCCCAGGCCAGTGAGAGACCCTGCCTCAACACAAACAAACAAAAACCAAAGCAAGACGGTAGCTGGAGATGTGGCTCGGTATTTAGGAGGACATACTGTCTTGCAGAGGGCTGAAGTCAATCCCCTGCACCCACGTACTCCAGCCCCAGGAGTCTGACCTCTGCAGGCACCTGCAACCACATGCACACGCCCAGACAGACACACACACACACATATGAACAAACAATAAAACGGGCCAGGCGGTGGTAGTGCACACCTTTAATCCCAGCACACAGGAGGCAGAGGCAAGGCGGATCTCTACGAGTCTGAGCCCAGCCTGGTCTACAGAGTGAGTTCCAGCTACACAGAGAAACCCTGTCTTGAAAAATCTAAATAAATAAATAGTATCCTTAACCCTCGCGGTGGGGGGGGGGGGGAGAAAGGAAGAAAGGAAAGAAGGAAGGAAGGAAGGAAGGAAGGAAGGGAGAAAAGGAGAAAGAAGAAACTCCACCAAGGTAGAGTGGGGGGCACAGATGAGCAACACATGAGTTTGTCCTCTGGCCTTTCCATGAACATTTGTGTGTAGATACACACACACACACTCACACATGCATACTCTCTCTCTGCGTGTCTCTCTCTCCCCCCGTCCCTCCTTCCCTCCCTCCCTCTCTCCCGACTATTCCGACACAATGCCAAGGTCAGGGACCCCTGAACAAGGAGAACTTGGTCTCTGCCTATACTCAATGCCAGGATCCCTCTATTGCCACCACCCTCTACCTCACACAGCGAGGCCGGAGCTCAACTGACTGAGGTATACCCCCAAGCTGATTAAGGGCCACAGCTAATAGGCTTAGAGCTTTAAAGGGGAGATTAATTATGGCTCCTGTGCCCCAACACTACCTCCCCACTGAGACTTCCAGGGCAGGGACTGGCTGAGCCTTTCCTAGGGCTTGGCAGGAAGATGGAACTGCCTGGCATGGAAGCGGGGGTTTGTGGAGAGACGTACACTGCCGAAGTACTTGTCCAAGAGCTCCACGTATCGGTGGATCAGCTCCAGTGTGATCAGTTCGTTGTCTTGACCTTCAATGGCACAGCAGAAATAGAGACTGGCGTATCTGGGGAGGAAGCCCATGAGGCATAGTTAGGCGCTGGCTTCAGGACCCTGGAGTTCCAGGCTCAACCTGTCGGCCAGCCTGAGGTCCCCCAACTGTCCACAGACACAATGGTCCCAGCGGGTACAGAGAATAACACGTTTCCTGTGAGCATGCTTCAGAAACACCCATGATTTGTTCCCTCTCCCTCATGCTCTTTGACCTGCCTGGCTGGACTCAGCATAGACCTGAGCCAGTTCACACGCTCAGAGCAGAGGGAACTGGGAAGGTATGCAGGGGAATGTGGGTGTAGGCATGAGGAAAAGTGGCGTGAGGTCTCAGCATGGTGAAGGAGACTGGAAGGGACCTGTACGTGGGCAGGAGAGCCTTCAGGGTGTGTGCAAGAGGATGTGTCAGAGCCGGGCGGTGGTGGCGCACGCCTTTAATCCCAGCACTTGGGAGGCAGAGGCAGGCGGATCTCTGTGAGTTCGAGACCAGCCTGGTCTACAAGAACTAGTTCCAGGACAGGCTCCAAAACCACAGAGAAACCCTGTCTCGAAAAAACAAAAAAAAACAAAAACCAAAAAAAAAAAAAAAAAAAAAAAAGAGGCTGCGTCAGAAAACCAAGGAGGCAACCAGAATTTAGATGACCTCAGAAAGTAAAGGAAGAGGGCGTTCATGACCACCCTGTAGATTCCTCAGCTCCTCAGAACCCTCCCGACGTCAGAGAAATAACTATTTCTCAGCCACTTGAACCCAGTGCGAATGCCAAGTGCAATCCAGGGACGGCTAAAATAAACGGATGGAGTATCACCTCTTATAGACGACTTTGAGGTCCCTCCACTCCAGGAAGCTGCACATCTTGGGCTTTCGAGCCAGTACGACCTGCATGAGTTCCCGGACCATTTTCTTCCTCTCCTTGTCGGAGGTGGCCAGGTACCACTTCTGCAGTCGGAGTTTCCCTTGCCGGCTGAACAGCAGCATGAAGCGCATCTGGAAGGGAGGGAGGACCAGAGCTGAGGGGCAGAGAATGGTTCAGAGCCTCTTGCCTTGCACCAGCACACAGCCCCAGACTCAGCAATATTCACGACCACCTTCTTCAAAACTGCCCTAGTGCGTAGAGAACGATGCTTCTCCTGAGGGAAAGGCAAAGATTTTTATGCCTGCGGTTTGGGTTCCAATCCTGGCTGCACTAGCTGAGTACGACCGCCAGCAAATTAATCTGTTCTGGGCTGGCAAGATGAGCGAAATTGGTTAAGGTGTTTGCTATCAAGCCTGATGACCTGGGTTCAATACCAGTGGCCCACATTCCAGAAGAGAGCCACCTCCCACGAGCTGTACTCTAACCTCTACACTCTAGCTGTGGCAAGCCCCCTCCCCCCACGACAAAAGAAATAAATGTAAAGACATTTTATTTGCCAGGTGGTGGTGGTGTACACCTTTAATCCCAGTGCTTGGGAGGCAGAGGCAAGAGGATCTCGAGAGTTCAAGGGCAGCTTGGTCTGTGAGAGCTAGTTCCAGGACAGATAGAGCTGTTATGCAGAGAAACTCTATCTTGAAAAACAAACAAACAAAAAACCAAAAAAAAAAAAGGAAAAAAGTTTTTATTATACTTATTTGTGTGTATGTGTGTGTGTGTAGTTCAGAGGACAGTTTTGAGAAGCTGGTTTTCTCTGCTTCTATAATGTGAGTTCCAGGGATCAAATTTAGATACACAAGTCTTGGCAACAAGTGCTTTTACCCACTGAGCTATCTCACTGGCTTTGTAAAAAATTAATTGTCTCTGAACCTCATTTTGTTTTTTTTTTTTTTTTTCAAGACAGGGTTTCTCTGTTAACAGCTCTAGCTGTCCTGGAACTAGCTCTGTAGACCAGGCTGGCCTCGAACTCACAGAGATCTGCCTGAACCTTAGTTTCTTTACCTGCAAGATAGAAACAATAAAGTTACTTTCCTTACAGAATTCTTTTAAGACTTGTCTCTCTTCTTACTTTTTAAAGACTTATTTTACTTTATGAGCATGAAATAGTCACATGCATGCCTGTTGGAGCCCTTAGGACTGGGGTCACAGATGGTTGTGAGCCACCATGTGGGTGACGGGAATCACACCCAGGTCCTCTGCGAGAGCAACACATGCTCTTAAGCACTGAGCCTGCTTTTGTTCTTTTTAATGATGTGTAAGTGTGTGCCGTGCATCTAGACAGTGGGGATGTGCACGAGTGCAGGGGCCACGGGGGCCAGAGGCATCGGATGTGCTGAATCTGGAGTTACAGATGGCTGTGAGCAGCCTGACATGCGTGTTGGAAACTGAACTGGGTCTTCTGGAAGAGTAGCAAGTGCTCTTAATGG
This sequence comes from Microtus oregoni, assembly GCF_018167655.1. NCBI lineage: Eukaryota > Metazoa > Chordata > Mammalia > Rodentia > Cricetidae > Microtus > Microtus oregoni. The sequence continues at coordinate 6,919,664 of NW_024543062.1, read as the reverse complement.
CTGAACCCCTCCTGCCTTAAGGAATTCTTCAATGAGCTAATTTGTGGGTGCAACAAGCTAGGGCTACTACTGCTCCCTGACCTCCTGTTTCCTAACCTTGCTCTCCACGAGGATTAAGATGCCTGGCCTCATGATGAGCTGATGCCAGCGACATCAGTCCTAAGTTCCTTCTAGACCCTGTGTCTCAGAGATGTCTCTATCCCATCCTGCCATAAGCCCCTTGACACATGGCCTCTCAGTGCCAGGCCCACGCCTGTTGATAATCTTCTCTTCACATTGTACACATATCCGAACTGCGCTTGGTACAGGGATATTCAGCTCTCGCCCTCTGCTTTCCTCTGCTACCCACGCATTTGGTTCCTAGTGCTGGCTTTCCTTCCAGTTTCTTAAAATGTTATTTTCTATGGGGGAGGGGTACTCATGCGGGGGCGGGGTGTGTGTCAGAGGATAACTTTTGTGGGTCAGGTCTCTCCTTCCACCATGAGGGTCCTGGGGACTGAACTCAGGTTGTCTGGTACTTTCACAAGCTGGGCCATCTCTCTAGCCCTCTTTTCTTTCTCTTTCTTTTTTGAGCCGGAGTTTCAAGTAGCTCAGGCTGACCTCAATTCCCTATGTAGCCAAGGCTGCCCTTGATTTTCTCTGATCCTCCTGTTTCTACCTCCTGAATGCAAGGGTTACAGGTGTGCACCATAGGCCTGACCTTCCTTCCCAGACACCAGATCACGCAGTCAGTCCCTCATAGAGGGTAGGTCACCCAGGATGGCTCTCCTAGGGATGTCTGTGGAATAAGGAGCAAGCGGAGTCCTCACTGCTTCACGGATCTAGTTTCTTCCCAGTTGGAGGGGCTCCTAATTCCTTACCTTGAACTCAATTCCCAAGCAAAGAGAACTGTGAACATAGCCAGGGCTGGAATCTCTGGGTGTGTGTGGCACTTCCAGCTTACAGGTTATAAATTAAAAGGAACAAAGACCCCAGAAAGTAGGGCGGGGGTTGTTGGGGGGACAGGGGATGTGAAGAACTGAGGGAGCCAAGTGCGGCTAAGATAAGGGGGTGACAGCTATGGCAGGAAGACGGAAGGCCTAGGTTCCGGAAAAGAAAATGGACTGGGGAGGGTGGAGAGCTGGGAATACCCCTGTAGGGGAGTCTTCCAGAGCCTGTGTTCCCCGACCACATACACAGGAGCCCACCTGAGCGAGAACTCCGAGCGAGCTCAGTCAAGGAACAGAGACAGGAGGTTAACTACAGACACCCGGAAACCGCTCTCCTCGGGCCCCGCTCCAGCGTGGGCCTCATGGGAAGGGGATTGGGCGAGCTGCGAGCCCCCGAGCGACCCCGGCGCCCTCTCCCCGTGTGGCTTCCCTGCAGCTGTGACCGGGGGCATCGCGAGGACCGAACCCCGTGTCCCGAGCGCTCCACTGTTCGGGACAGTCCCGCCACCCTTCAGCCCAGTCCCCTCTCCCCGCCCCTGTCCCGAGTGCCATTTCCAGCTCCCGAGGTCGGTTCGCCCCAGTCGCTCCGGGAAGTGGATCCTTAGCGGACCACAGGGAAGACAGGGCGACCCCTACTACAGGCGGCCCCCCTCCGGACCCCCGGCAGGTACAGCCCACGCCCCTCGGGTCCCCGTCCCCTCCCTCTCTGCACAGCCTACCATCCTGCAGCCTCTGGCCCGGCACGTCCCTCTCCGGCCACCGTAGAAGACAGCTCCACTCCCCGTCGGATTCTTTTCTTTTCCCTCCCTCTCCGCTTCAAGCCCCGCCCCCCGGCCTCGCCGGCTCCCTCGCCCGGCTACATTGCGCAGGCGCCAACGCTGCAGCGCCCCCTCCCCTCCCACCCGGGCTGGAGGCGGAGAAGCAGAAACCATGGCAACCAGGTCCTTGACTTCAGCTTTGCAGAAGCTCGGTTGTCATGGTAACAAGGCTGTCTTGGAGGGTTGATTGGAGGATGGGAAAGGGAGAGAGGGTAGGGGGACAATGAGGGCCTCGAGCTTTGGAGCATTTGTTGAGGGGGGAAGGCGGGAAAAGGGTGAGAGGTGGCTGCACGATCTTTAGAGTTTATGAAGAAGCAAGGAGGAATGATGCAGGGAGTTGAGCACTGAAGAGGGAGCACGGTGGGAATGACTGTCAAAGGGTGGTGATGGGGCAGCACGAGGGAAGTAGAGAACGGAGGCTGGGGGATACAAAAACAGCTCAGGGCTACGTAACACACAAGGCAGGTGTGGTGGCGCACACCTGTGATTCCTGCACTTGGCAGGCAGAGACAGGAGCAACTTGTAGTTCAAGCTTAGCCTCAACTAAGTGGCATGCTGGAGACCACCCAAAGCTACCAGAGAGCCTGTTTTAGGCAAAGTGAAACAAAACAGTGCGGGCGCTATGACTCCAATCACAGAGATGTTCCCCCAAGCCCAAGGTGAAAGGAAATCACTGGCTCCTGCAAGTTGTCCTCTGACATCCACACAATGGAGCACTCTGGCAGGTACACGTTCCCACACAGCACACTCCCTAGCAACGCAAAATACATCTATTAAATGTAACCTTCAAAAACTAAAGGAGCCGGGCGGTGATGGTACATCCTTTTATCCCAGCAGTGGGCAGGCAGAGGCAGCAGATCTCTGTGAGTTCGAGGCCAGCCTGGTCTACAGACCAAGTCCCAAGACAGCCAGGGACAGAGAAACCTTGCCTCGAAAAACAGAAAAGCTTAACAGTATAGAGCTTAAGTACTGAGTGAGAATTTACTAGACACAACACTCTTTTGTGTGTATATACAGTTTGTGTGTGAGTGTGTGTACACCTGGGTGTGGTGGTATGTACGCGCAATATTGGAGTTAGGAAAGAAGAGACAAACAGATCAAGGTCAAGAGTTCAAAGTTATCCTCGGTGGTACAGCAAGTTCACAGCCGGGGTTGAAACGTCTGTCAAAACAAAAACAAACAGCAACAACAAACCCCCAAAGCAAAACAAAATAAAAAAAATCATGGGTGGTGGTGCACGCCTTTAATCCCAGGCAGAGGCAGGCGGATCTCTGTGAGTTCCAGGCCAGCCTGGTCTACAAGAGCTAGTTTCAGGACAGACTCCAAAGCTACAGAGAAGCCCTGTCTCGAAAAACAAACAAACAAACAAATCACGGGTCAAAATTAAAATGTAGCAGATGTAAAACACACCTAAATGTGAACTCGGAAAACAATATAAATTGTAGCAAGAGCTTTTAGTGCTGTCTCTCCATTTCCCTCTCCTTTTCCTTGTTCCTCTCTCTGTAGTAAAGAGCTGTGGATATAAGGAAAACACATTTGTTTAGGCAGAAAGTTTACAACCACAGTCACCTTTTATCCTCGGGAGATTGCATCCCAAGTCTCCCAGGTGACTCCTGAAGCCTCAGCTGGTATGAAATCATGTACTGAAATTGTCCTATACCTATTATAAAGTTTAATCTATACATTGTGCACAGAATGAATCTACTGGCCAAAGCTAATAGTAGGAGCTGGAGAGATGGCTTAGTGGTTAAGAGCAGGTACAGCACTTGGAGACGACCCTAGTTCAGTTCCCGGCATCCCCGCTGGGTGACTCATGAGTCCTTGTAGTTCTGTGTAATTGGCTCGTGATCCAACACCTACTTCTGGCCTTCAGGGGCACCTGCACATCTGTGTGTGTGCCCATACATATACGCATGTGAACAAAAATTAAAAAGCCCGAAGGATGAAAGAGACCGATTATGACAATGTGTTGCCATGAAGCTATCACCGTCGCTGCTTCTGTACTCTAGGCCATTCAGCATAACATAGGGTATTTGGACACAAGCACTGTGCTCAGTCTGATAACCAAGATGGCTACTAAGGGGTTAATGTGTGAGTATTGGACAATGGGATGACTTGGGATGGAGCGGGGAGTCCTTAGGAATGGCATGTGCTTTAAAGCTTATTAATCGGGCTGGGGATGCAACCCAGTTGGTGGAGTGTTTGCCTACCCTGTCTGGAACCCTGGGTTCTGCTCCCGGTGGTGAACACCTGCAATCCCAGCCTTTGGGTGGTGGAGGCAGGAGGTTCAGGGACTGGAAATCATTTCCCTCTGCTTAGCTGGGTCAAGGCCAGCCTTGTCTCTGTGAGACTGTTGTCTAACAAACAAAAAGGCCAACCAGATGGTTTAGCGGGTAAAGGCATTTGTCCCCAAGCCCTGACCTGAGTTTGATTCCTTGGACCCACGTGGCAGGAGGAAAAGGCTGATGCCCACGAGCTGTCCTCTGACCCTCTGGCATGGCAGGTACACACACACAATAGTAAACAAATAAATGTTTAATAAAAATGCGCAGGGAACTTGTGAATTGTTTACTTCTTTTTTAATTTTAATTTATTTTAAAAAGTAGCTTTTCTCATTTTACAAGCCAAATCCATTTCCCACCCAGTCCCCTCCTCCTGCTTCCTCCCCCTCCCCCCTCCCAACCATTACTCAGAGAGCTAAGGCTTCCTGTGGGGAGTCAACAAACCCTAGCACATCACTTAGAGGCAGGACCAAGGCCCTCCCCACTATATCTAGGTGAATTGTTTCCTTCTGAGTATTTTTCCATTTAATTTTTTTGGATTACAGTTGACTTTAGGGAACTGAAACTAGAGTATTCATTACTAAATAATGGTTGGGGGCAAGAAACAACTGTATTTTTTTGTTTTCTATACATTTTTTTTTTTTTTTTTTTTTTTTTGGTTTTTCGAGACAGGGTTTCTCTGTGGTTTTGGAGCCTGTCCTGGAACTAGCTCTTGTAGACCAGGCTGGTCTCGAACTCACAGAGATTATACATTTGTTTTTGAATTATGTGTGTCCGCGTGTGTCTGTGTATGTATATGGGCACACTAATGTGAGTGTGGGTACCCTTGGAGGCAAGGAGAGGCTGTGGGAGCCAGGTGGTGATGGTGCACACCTTTAATCCCAGTGCTCGGGAGGCAGAGGCAGGTGGATCTCTGTGAGTTGGAGGCCAGCCTGGTCTACAGAGTGAGTTCCAGGACAGCCAGGCTGTAGAATCCCCTGGAACTGGAGTTAAACACAGTTGTGAGCTTCCCCGTGTGGGTGCTGGGAGCTGAACTTGGGTCCTCTAGAATTGCTCTCAACAGCAAAGCCTTCTCTCCAGCCCTGTGTTTTATTATTGTCATTTATTTTATTGCATTTTTTTTTGTTTGTTTTTCGAGACAGGGCTTCTCTGTAGCTTTGGAGCCTGTCCTGGAACTAGCTCTTGTAGACCAGACTGACCTCAAACTCACAGAGATCGCTTGCCTCTCCCTCCTGAGTGCTGGGATTAAAGGTGTGCGCCACCACCGCCATGCTTCTCTGACTTCCACTCATATTATCACAAGTGCACACTGTCTCTATCTGTCTCTCTCTCTCTCTCTCTCTCTCTCTCTCTCGCACACACACACACACACACACGAACATGCACACACAAATAAGCATTAAAAAGAAAAAGAGGTGGAGAAGCAGCCAACAACAGCGCCTGTTAAGTTTGGAGGCTCCAGAGGTGCGAGTCCCCACACTCTCTGGGAAGCCGGGAATTTTGAGAACTCCTCATCGCAGAAAAGAGGCGATTCACAAGAGAATTGTCGGGAAGACGAGTTTCCGCAGACATGGCTGGCTAGTGTGGGAGCTGACCATTGTCCCTGTGTGGTTGCCTGTCTGCCTTTCCACTTGGAAGGCGGGAGAGAGCAGCAAGATGCTGAGGGAGGTGAGGCTGCCAGCCCTATTAACTGTTCCCCTCCTGCACCAGGCTTGTACGCTCAAGAGGAAACTCTGGCTTTGATCCCCAGTGCCTAGCACAAACTGCAGTGGTTTACAGAGATTTGAAATCCCAGCATTTGGGAGGTAGAGGCAGGAGACTCAGGAGTTCAAGGTATCTAGCTGCTACTTAGTGAGTTCAAGGTCAGTTTGGACTAGGTGAGGTTTTGTTTCCAAAGCAAAACAAAAGACCAGAAAACAAAACAAACGAGAAGTCAGGGCTGGGGAGCAGTTGCTGCACTTCCAGAGAACCAGAGTTTGATTCCCAGCACCACAACATCCCTGCCCCTCCACCCACACCCCTCCTCCGTAACAGCAGCTCCTTGGAGTCTGCCGCTGGCATTTATATCCTTCCGGCACCTGCACATACATGCACACACTCTCACACAGACGCAGGAGCACAATAAATCTTAAAAACAAACAAGCAAGGATTCTGCTCGTGGAGAATGACAGAAAGGTGATGGCTGGATTTCTTAATTGTTTGTGAATAATGAAAGCTGAGACTACATGAGAGGGTTCCTTCCTGCCGGTGCCCGGGGAGGAGTTAGGGTTTGATGCAGTGAGCAACTGGGAGTCGTTATGGCCATTGGAGCCGGTGAACCACCTAATGAAAGCCGTGGTAGGAAGCTGTGAGCCGGCTCCGTGGTTACAGTGTTAGTCATACAGCACTGTGTGGGATAATTGGAAAGCACTGATGGAGGGCCAGAAGATCACGAAGGAGGCCGCTTAGGTGTATCCAGGCACAAGGGGGAGAGGGAGAGAGACAATCAGAGCTGAGTGTGATGAGCTAATCAGCCTAGGCTGAAAAATGAGCACAGAGGCAGAGAAGGGAGAAGAATCAAAGATGAGATGGAGGAGCATGTGTAGATGATGGAGACCACAGAAGACAGTGTTGGGGGGTGGGTACCACCATCCCAACCAGAGCAGCAGCCAGGGCCTTCCGATGACATAACTTTTATTTTTATTTTTTTGAAATGGGGTCTCACGTAGCTCAGGCTTATCTCAAACTTGTGTTGTTAAGCATGACCCTGAACTTCTGATCCTCCTGCCCCTACCTTCCTAGCGCTGGGATTGCTTGCTTGAACAACCACATCTGTTTTGTTTGTTTGGATTTTTTGATATTTGTTTGCTTATTTTTGAGGATTTTTTTCCAGTCAAGACTTCTCTATATAGCCCTGGCTGTCCTGGAACTCATTCTGCAGATCAGGCTGGCCTTGAACTCAGAGATCCGCCTGCCTCTGCCTCCTGAGTCCTGGGATCAAAGGTGTGCACCACCTTGTCTGGTTTGTGCAGTGCTAGAGATGGAACCCAGGCCTTCAAGCAGGCTAGGCAAGCGCTCTATCAACTGAGCACATCCCAGTCCTCATTTGACAACCTTTGCAATTTAAACAATCATGGGTGTGGGTTTTTGTTTTGTTTTGTTTTTTGAGATAGGGTCTTAAAAATCCAGCCCAAGGCTAGCTTCCAAGTGGCTACCTAGCCCAGGCTGCCCTGGATCCTGAGATCTCTTGAGTACTGGGATTACAGGTTCATGCCAACCACACCCTGCTCAGCATGACCCTTGCAGTCCAGCTCAGGGCTTCGGTGCACCTGCCTGCTGGACTTTGGTCCAGGAGGGAGTGAGGCAATCAAAGCAAGATAGGTAGACTCTCAAAGAGAGTCAGAAGGTGAAATCCCTCAGATGGCCGTGTCATGATGCTGCTGATGGTATCCCCTGTTCAGTGAGGACATGGGTGGGGTAGGGAGGCACAGGTGTTTGGGGGGGGCATCGTTCTTCATACGTAGCTTTGTTCCCCTGCTGGCCTGGAAGTTCTCTAAGAGCCCGTTTCCCTGCTGTGCTTCCGTTAGTCAGAGCTGGTTTCTGTTCATGTCACAGAGAGCTGCCTGGTAAATTTCCTCATTGTGCGCTCTCTGCTGCCTGCCTATGAGTCAGCCTCATCGATTCAGCTGGGTTCCGGGCTCCTGTGGGATGCTGACACGTGCCTTCTCATGGCTCCCCATCACCCAGAAGAGGGGGGTTTGTTTCTGTATGTGTGTGTGGATGCATACGTGTGTATACTTATGTGCACACGTGTAGTCTGTGTACATGTTTATATGGGTATGTGCATGGGAGTTGTCTGTGTGTACGTGTGTGTACATCCATGTGGAAGACAACGATGGATATCTGGGTCTTCCTCAATTGATCTCCACCTTGTTTATGAATTTTTATTACATTTGTGTGTGCACACGCTTGCACGTACATGCATGCACATGCTTTTCACATGTGGCAGCCAGAGGCCAACTCTCAGGAGTCTGTTCTGTCCTTCCATCATGTGGGACTCAGGAATTGGACTTGGGTCATCAGGCTTGTTGGCGAGTATCTTCATCTGAGCCTCCGACTCATTTTTTTGAGAGAGGGTCTTATTGAACTTGGAGCTCACCAACTGTCTAGGCTGGCCGGCCAGCGAGATCCAGGAACCTGACTGTGGTTGCCTCCCCAACCCTGGGATTACAGACAAACACAGCTGCACTCAGCTTTACACAGTCTGTGGGGATCGGAACCAAACCCTCACATTTGCCCAGCAAGTACTTGGCCTCGGTAGGCTGAGCCCCATCTCCAGCCCCCAGAATAGTTGTGATCCACATAGATGAGTTTTGATATAGGTTAAGTGTGGGTCCCCTAAAATTCCTACCTTACTTTCTCAATGTGACAATATTGGGCAGCAGGGTCTTTGAGAAGTGAGATGAGGGGTGGGGCTGGAGAGATGGCTCAGTGGCTAAGAACTTGTTCTTGCAGAGGACCCCGGTTTGATCCTAACACTCTATGTTACCTCACAACCATCTGTAACCCCAATTCCAGAGGATTTGATGCTCTTTCCTGAACTCAGCAGACACCAGACATACGTGAGGTGCACATACAGACAGACAGACAGACACAACACTCATAAATATTTAAAAAAAGGTGGTTAGGGGATAGCTGTGGTTTGAAACAGAAATGCCTCCTACAGGGCTGTGTTTTAAGCACACTGTCCCCACACTGTGAAGCCTGTTAGGAAGTGTGGCGTGATGGTTAGTGCTAACCGACAACTTGACACAGTCCCGAACTCCCCCGGTCAGAAGGACACTTCCACTGTGGGCGGCACCATTCCCTAGTCGGGATCCTGGACCACGTAAGTAGAGGAAGGGAGCTGAGCACCTGCGGGTACTACTCTATGTTCCTGGTGGTGGGTGGCATGTGACCAGCCGCTTCCTGCTCCAGCTGCTTTGACATCCTCATAGGTTGCTTCTGGTGGTGTGTTTTATTGCAGCAGCGAGAAAAGTAACTATTACATGGGGCTCGGCTGACAGAAGTGCAGCACTAGGTCTCTGAAGGCAACACACACACACACACACACACACACACACACACACACACTCCCATCCAGCTTCCCGTCTCCTGGTCTCTTACCATGGGAAGAGCCACTGCAGCATGCTCCCACCGCCTGGGACAGAGCCATTTCCCTGTGTCTCCCCAGGACGATGGACTGCATCCCCCTGAAATCACAAGCCCAAATAATTCTGTGATGGTTAGTCTTCATTGTCAACCTGGCTGGATTTAGAATTACCTGGGAGATGAACCTTTCAGTGTGCCGGGAAGACCCACCCTGAATGTGGGTGACGTCATCCGGTCCACTGGGACTCCAGGGAGCTGGGCACAGCACCTGTCTCCCTCTGCTTCCTGACTTGAGATGCAGTGTGACCCCCCCACCTCACCCCTCTGCCGTCACTCCCTCCCTACCATGATGGACTGTAGCCTTCCAGTTTATTGTGGCTCACAGTCTGAGCTCGGCGCTGCTTGGAGCTGCTGGGATTGTCAGGTCTTTTATTACAACACAAAAGTAAGTAACGCAGCCATTAAGGGGGTGATGATGACTTCCTCAGTCCTTTGAGCTGGATTAGTCACTGGAAGCGCGTCGTTATAAATGGAATCCATCCTCCCCGTTGTCTTTCCTTTGCACACGTCCATTTGCCCTCCCCTCTCCCCCCACCACGGAAGCAGCATCAGCCCCCACCCCCCCCCACCACCGCAGAAGCTGAACAGATGCTAGGGCTGTGCTCCCGGCCCTCTCAGCCTCCTGAGCCGACCATCAGGATCCTCTACCCTTTGTAGATCACCAAGTCCTAGGTGGGAGTGCTGGCTGGCACTCGCCTGTCAACCCCTGATCTGAGTGACTGACCAGTTCAAGGCCATCCTGGGCTCAAAAGTGAGATCTAGTCTCCTAAAACAACCCTGAAAGCCAGAACAATAAAGCAAGACCTGTGTGTGTGTACATGCAATCAAAGGTCCACATGCAGAGGAGGTCAGAAGACACTGGCCTAAGCTAGTTCTTGCCATCCCAATATGGGTCCTGGGGATTGAACTTGGGTTGTTGGGCTTGGTGACAAGTGCCTGTGGCCACTGAACTGTCTCAATGGAACACACACACACACGCACACTTAGGCTTCACAGCCCTAGTGCTTTCCCCCAATCTCCTTTCTTTGAAACAGGGTCTCATGTATCATAGGCTGGCCTCAATCTTGCCATGCGGTCAAGGATGATCTACAGCTTCCAATCCTCTTGTCTCCATTACAGGAGTGCTGGGATTACAGGCCCGTGCCATTCTGTTTGGGCTATGGTGTTGCAGGGATAGAACTCGGGACTTTGTGCATGCTAAGCAAGCCCTCCACCAGCCGAACTGTGTTCCCAGCCCGTATTTGTCTTGTAAGTGAATCTGAGCTAAACACAGAGTTCAGAATCTCGGCAAGATTTTGTTTGAAGACACATCTGCTTCCGTCCAGAAAAGAGCATTCCATTAGCATCAATGTGACATCTGGTGGGGTGGGGTGGGGTGGGGGGAGCGCAGCGATGACACACACATTTCACCCAGGAAGCCTCTGTTTAGGCTAAAGAGTGGCATATGCAAATGCAGGTAGTGGAGACGGGACATGAGGCCAAAATGGTCTGCCTGGCTGTGTGTAAGTTCTACACACACACACACAACAAAATAATTGATTGTGTGTGCCGGGGGAACGCACATACCATGTCATGTATGTGGAGATCAGAGGACAACTTTCAGGAATCAGTTCCTTCCTTCCATTATGTGGGACCCAGGAATCGAACTCAGTTCCTCAGGCTTGGCAGCAAACACTTTCACCCACCAAGTCATCTCCCTGAGCTATTTCATGGGCTCCTCTAAGCACTTTTGATGTCTGGAGAGACTTATTCATCAATGCCACAGAGAGTCAACACACATATCGACAGAAGTGCAGGTATTGTTCTCTGTGGTGCTGTTGGGTAATTATGACATCATCAGTAGGAATTAGGGTGCATTAGTGACTGTATTCCCAGCTACTTAGCAAGTTGAGGCAAGAAGGCTGCTTAAAGCACTTGGGAGGCAGAGGCAGGCGGATCTCTGTGAGTTCGAGACCAGCCTGGTCTACAAGAGCTAGTTCCGGGCTGGAGAGATGGCTCAGAGGTTAAGAGCATTGCCTGCTCTTCCAAAGGTCCTGAGTTCAATTCCCAGCAACCACATGGTGGCTCACAACCATCTGTAATGGGATCTGGTGCCCTCTTCTGGCCTGCAGCATACACACAGACAGAATATTGTATACATAATAAATAAATATTTAAAAAAAAAAAAAAAGAGCTAGTTCCAGGACAGGCTCCAAAAACCACAGAGAAACCCTGACTCGAAAAAACCAAAAAAAAAAAAAAAAAAAAAAAAAAGAAGGCTGCTTAAGCCCAGGTGATTGAAGCTATCCTGGGCAGTATAATAAGACACTGTCTCAAATATACTATCGTTGATGGAATTGTCCAGCTTCTCAATCTCTCTGCATTTCTCTCTCTTTTAAGTTAATACACACGTCTTTAAGACTTTTTAAAGAACACTTATGTATTTACTGTATGGGTGTGCATGCGCCATGTGTGTGGTGGACAGAGGTTTTCTCCTTCTTCCAGGGTTCTGGACCTTGAACTCTGCACATTTTGGAGACAACAGCCTTCATCTGCTGAGCCATCTCGAGGACCCTGTCTCAGGTTTCCTCGTCTCCACGTAACTGCTTGCCACTGCTATTTTAGTGACGCTTACTTGATGGATCGATTTACAAAATGGTTTAGGGGTTAGAGATGTGGCTCAGCAGTTCAGAGCGCTGCCTGCTTTTCCAGAGGACCTTAGCTCAATTCCTATCACCCGCACGACAGCTAATAACCATATAACTAAAAACTCCAGTTCCAGGGAACCCAATGCTTTCTTCCACCTCCTCTGTCACGGCATGGATGTGGTACACAGACATACATGCAGACAAAACAGCCATTCTAATAAAATAAGAATCAATAAATCTAAAAATAATTTAAAAAAGATTTAGTTAAGTCAGATGTAATGTTACATACCTGTCATTCCAGCTCTCAGGATTTTGGGGCAATATGATGGCAAGTTCCAGGCTAGCCTGGGCTACATATCAAGATCCTATCTTAAAACAAACAAACAAAACCTTCCTCACAATTAGTGAGTCCTTTAATTCCAGCACTTGTGAAGCAGAAGCAGATGGATTTCTATGAGTTTGAAGCTAGCCTGGTCTACACAGTGAGACCCTGTCTCAAAACTAACAAACATAACCAAAATCTCACGATTATTAGATTGGCACGGTGTCCCACAATCCCGGTACTCAGCAGCATGTGGCACGGGGATTATGAGTTCGAGTATAGCCTAGGTCGTTTAATGGTATCCTGTTAAAGAAAGGAAGGAAAGAAGGAAGGAAGGGTGGAAGGAAGAAAGAAAGAAGAGGAAAAGTTTGGAAACAGGTCACATCTCCTTGACAGATGTGGTTTTTATAGAATATTTTTGTCGTGAAGGGTTTCTCACATTCGTGTTCATTGCCTGTCCGTGGGCAGATAAACAATCCCACTCTGTGAAAGTCATAAAAATAAAAAAAAAAAGAAACTGGGTGTGGTGGCTGGGGATGGATCTTGTTGGTTTTTCATCTCTAAAGAAATAGAGAAAAGAAGAAAAGTTTGGGAGGCCAGAAAAGGCGGCCGCGCAGAAGGCAAAGAGGGCAGGCAGGTGGCGTGCTGTGAGGTTGCTGCGGGGCCTCTGAGGTCCCTCACCGTCTTTATCTCGACTGGATCTGAGAATAACCGAGAGCCGGTTAAGTGGGGCAGTGCCTTGCTTGATTCCTCTGTGGTGAGGGGACCTTTTGAAGAGTCCTTTCTTCTTGAGCCTTCCCAGCATGTGAGGCCATTTTTGAACTCTGCATTGGAGAATTAGGGCTCACGAGTCCTACTTTTTTGAGATTTTTTTTTTTTTGGTGTAGAGTTCCTTGTAAGTTTTTAAAAGAAAATCTCTTATTATAAATGGGTCACACTCCAACCTTCGGCCCGAGGCCTAGAACTGCTCACATTTTCGGGGCATAAGGAGATTATATCTGGGTCCCAGTGTTCTTGAATTCTTAGACAGTTGTCTTCGTAACCCTAGCTACCCATCAGTGAGCTCAAAGGGAGTGAGGCAGGAGGATGGAAACTAGTGTCGGAGGAGGGTTGTCTTCTTCTTCCTTCTTTTACATTTATCTCCTTCGCATGCATGCACGTGCGTGCTCCTGTGTGTATGTGTGTTCAGGAATACAGATATGCACGTGCCGGGGTTCACACATGGAGGTCGGAAGACAGTTTGCAGCACTCGCTGGTTTTCGCTCCACCACGTCAGTCCTGGGAATAGAACTCACACCCTCAAGCTGGGCGGCAAGCGCCTTTCCCCATCGAGCCATGTTGCCTGTCCTCAGCTGAAGTTTAGGCCACAATCTCAGTATAGAACTATCTTGTTTGGATCTCTAGGCTAAGTTAACCCAGTGCTGTTGATGCTGTTTCCCTTTGTCCTTTTAATTTTGTCATTTTGTTGTTGTTGTTGTTGTGTGCTGGGGATTGTGCCCAGGGCTTCACACATGCAATGTAAGTATCCTACCACCCAGCCAGTCCTCTGGCTCTCACTGACCAATTCTATCCAGCCTGGAGAACACTTGCCTAGAATGCTCGAAGCTCTGACTTGGAATCCCAGCCCTACACACACACACACACACACACACACACACACACACACACACCCCAGAAATAAATAAGCCCCCAAATCCCAACTGGAGGGAGGGGGGCTTTATAGGAGGGTCTTTAAAAGTGGCTACAGAGAGTACATACGTAACGAAAGAACCTCGGTTCCTGGGGACCTGATGTCTAAATAGGGCTGGGCACATGAATGCAAACATGGTTATAGGCTGGAAACGACAACTTGAAAGAGATCCCACTGATGGCTTTGCTGGGCCATCCCAGAGGGAAGTACAACCTGATCTGGGGCTGGAGAAACAGAGAGCAGAGGTAGAAAGCGGTGGGTGGGGGTCCATGATGGAAGGAATGACAGGAATAGATTCGAGAAACAGCGATGGACAGCAGCTAGGTCTTTGGGTGTGGGTGAGAAGTGTTTGATGGATCTGGATCCCTGTCTCAGCTTCTCTCCCTTTCTCCTCCACCCTTTTCTTCCTCTTGTTTTCATACATCCCAGGCTGACCTTGAACTCACTATGTAGCAGAGGATGACTTTGAACTCTTGGTCTTCCTGCTTCTACCACCTAAATGCCTGGCTCAAGCCTGGTTCTGCTTCTGAGACACAATCTCATTCTGCTATCTAACTCCTAACCTTCAACAAGTGCTAGGCTTACAGGCACGCCCCACTCACCCTTCCTTCCCTTCTTCCCTCTCCCCTTTCCTTCCTCTTTCAATTCATCAACCTCCTCTCCTTCATTCTTGCCGGGGTCTGTCTTTCTCCGTAACCCTGGCCAGCCTGAAACTTGCTGTATGGACTAGGCTGGCTTTGAACTCACAGACATCTGTTTGCCTGTGCTTCTCAAGCGCTGGGATTAAAGTTGTGCGCCACCAAACCCAACATACCTCTCCTCCTCCCCACTCCCCTTTGTCTCTCTCTCTTCCTTTTTTTCCTCCTTCTGCTTTTCTGGAGACAAGATCAGCTACAAATTCATTACGTGACCCCAAGATGAACTTGAATTTCTGAAATCCTCCTGCCTCCTCCTCCCGAGGCTGGAATTACAGGCATGTGTCACCGTGCCTGGTTTGATGAAGTGCCACGGATCAAACCTAGAGCTTCGTGCATGCTGAGCAAATATCAACCAAGCCACATCCTCAGCCTATCCTTTCCCCATTTTAAGGATGGTTTCTGGGGGAGACTCAAACCCTGGACAACCTGTCCTTGAGGCAGGACACACAGCTGTGGTGACTGTCTCATGGATTTTCCCACAAGCTTATCCCTGTGTGGTTCGCCAAAGTCCCTACTGGGGGTCTGTTATGGTTTCTTTGTTGTTGTTGTTGTTGCTGTAGTCACTGATTCCAGTTTGTACCTGAGGCTAAGCTAGCCTAGAACTGGAAATGTGTGTGTATGTGTGAGCACCTAAGTGTGTGCTCAACGTGGGTGTGTCAAAGTCAGAGGACAACTTGCAAGAGTTGGTTCTTACCTCCTGACCTGTGGGTTCTGGGAATTGATCTCGGGTCTTTAGCCGAGCCATCTCAGCTGCCCCTTAACTTTCTCCCATTCTCACTGTCTGCGTGGGTGAGTGTGGGCGCATGTGCCATGTTCTGTGTGTGGAGGTCAGCGGACTTTCCAGGGGTCAGTTCTCCCTCTCCATCATGTGGGATCCAGGGCTTGAAATCACATCATCCGCCCTGTGTGGCAAATGCTTCACCCACTCAGCCATTCCAGCCCCCAATATGGTTTTGACTCCTTGTGTTCAGCAAAAGGAAAAAGGCAAAAAGCAAGTAATGTTGCTTGCATATTATTTATTTTTATTGTTTTTGAAAATATATTTACCTGCTTATATATCAAAAGTGAAAAAAAATGCTTGTTACCAACAAAATTCAAGAACATTCATGCCCACATTTGGGGCCCCTGTGGGTACACGGTGTATGGCTGTCCAGTGCATAACAAAAAGAGGAAAAAGAGAGAGAGAAGGAGAGGGAGAGAGGGGGAAACGAAAACACAAAGAATGAGTTTTGTTTTTCTTTCCAGTGGAGGCGTAATGGATGCAGAGTGGCCTGCTATGAGATTGCATTCACGGTACCTTCTTGCGCAATGTTTCAGTAAATTGGTTTTCTGATCATACCCCCAGCTAAGGAGGCTTTCAAAAATGATTATAGGAGGAAGGTGGTTGACCGGGAGCTGGCTGTCTCTCTCATCTCCCCCGCCTCCCCACGTGTCCAGTGCTCACATACAGCAGCCGGAAATGACACACTGAAGTGAGTCACCAGTGCGGCTCTGAGTCACCCAGTAATTGGAGAAAGTTCTGTCCTGTTAGGTCACACAGTCCCTTTACCATTCTGCTCCTGAATGTATTGGAAAAATTTGAAACCACTTTGCCCTCCCTCAAATCTCTCTCTTCCACCCAATCTTTTTTTTTTCCCTTCCTCTTCTTCCTTTAACGTGGGCTGCCAAGCATCACCTTGGCAAGGTCCCTAGGGAAAAAAAGCCACGGAGGGTGGGGGTAGGGGCGGGGGTGGGGAGCATTGGGGTAAGGGTGCGTTAGGCCACCACTAGGCGGCAGTGTGAGCCCCATCACGGGGACCACCAGGAGGGCAGGCTTGTGGAGTGAGGCTCCTGAGAGACAGGGATATAGACCCCAAACGGGACACCGTGTGCCATGGTTTAAATAAAATGCTTTTTTTCTTAACAGTGCTTCTTCTTTCCAACCAGCATACAAGAGGGAGAATGAGATAAATAGTCAAGCACACCCCCGGCATCTCCCCCGCACCCCCTCAGTGAGACTGCGGATGAAGAGCCAGGCACACACACATCTGATCTTTCTTTCCCTTCCCAAAAGAAAACTGGGTTGTGAGTGAAGATAAAGAAGCTATGTAAACAAGTCTCCTACACTCTGAAAGAACCTCTGCACGCTGTGTCGGGGAGGGACAAGAGGAACTGGGCTCCATACTGGGCAAACACCCAGTCTGTCCATCTGCTGCCCGTCGGAGCTGGGCAAGGTGGTCATCCCCACGGTGGACCTTGAGATAAGGCGGCATTTCTTCCTTTGCCTGTGGACACCCACCTCAGCAGCGGCAGACGGTGCAAGAGGTGGCCACAGTGTGATTTTTGCCCCAGCATGCTGAGGGAAAGCCCTGAGGCCCCTTGGGGCGTTGGTGGGACCTGGGTCCAAAGGCTGAACGGGAGAAAGATGAGCAGATGAAGGTTCTGTGAGGTCGAGGGTCTGGATCAGGGGAGTCTGCCTCCAGTGAGGGAGTTAGACACTTTCCCCTTCGAGAGTCTGAGGTCTGGGAGGCTGGCCAGAAGGGAGAAAGAAATGCCTTCTCCTTCTCCCAAAAGAACACTTAGAATAATTCTCTTCTTCAGAGTTTCTGCTTATTACAGCTCCAGTTTCATCCCGAGCGAAGGCCTCTCTTCTGGCTATCAAGGCTCCATCACTTGGCCCATGAAGAGGTTCGTCTCTGTGGGTAGAGGAATCATGCATGCCAGGTGAGAATCAGAGCAGGTGAGTGAGGGGCAAGTGACTGAGTTAGGACTGGGGTCCTGGCACTGTGTGGGCTATGACGGGGTGCTGGGTTGGAGCGGAACTGAGCTCCAGAGCCTTCACTGAGTCCCTAAAGGCTCGAGGGACATCTACATGGTGGGCAGGTCTATCATGGTTTGAAGAAATAGCAGGAGGGGAGGAGAGTGCTGTGGGTTTTGCTCACCTGTTGGATTGTGCCGAACCACAAAGAGGAAGGGTCGGTCCATAACCACCTCCTGAGGGGCCATGCGGCTTGAGACAACAATGGCTGAAAGAGAAGAAACCATGTGTTAGGGTTAGAGGGACGCTGTCATTGGTGTGATCCTAAGAGATCCAGTGACCCCAGTCTATCTGGGGGCAGCACTGGGAGATGATATTCAGGTGGTTTAAAGGAAACCAATAGTGGGTGTGAAACCCTGAGCCTCGGACATGCTAAGGCAAGAGTGCTATAGTTGAGCCACACCCGAGCCCCTCACTGGGGGACTCTAGGCAGGGGCTCTACCACTGAGCCACACCCCAGCCCCTCAATGGGGGATTCTAGGCAGGTGCTCTACCAATGAGCCATGTCCCCAGCCCCTCACTGGGGGATTTTAGCAGGTGCTCTACTAATGAGCCATGCCCCCAGCCCCTCACTGGGGGATTCTAGGCAGAGGCTCTACCACTGAGTCACACTCCCAAGCCCCTCACTGGGGGATTCTAGACAGGGGCTCTACCACTGAGCTACACTTAGCATACTGCTAAGCAAACTCTTTGAATCCACTTTCCACTGCGGCAACACCTCAGGTCTTTCTTTGGGGTGATTGTCACATCCTGGGACCCCAGGAGCCATGGATGGGGCAGCAGTGTCCCAGGGGAAGTGAATCCATTTCCACATGAGAAAGAGGTTTGGGGAAGGGTGGTGATGGACCTGCTCTAGCTCCCTGCAGGGCTATTGTTGTCCCAGGTTGGTGGACCGACCCTGGCAGAGCCACACTCACCCGTGGAGGAAGACGCCACTGTGCCGCTCTCGTTCACCTCGATCTTGACTTTCTGCAGGGCCTGAGCTACAGAGAGCTGCTCCTTGTCTGAAACAGAGGGGAGCAGAACACAAAGGGCAGGTTAGCCACCACTCTGTCCTCTCCAGGGGACTCTGACCTGTGGAAGTAATAAAGTGAGAGGGTTCTAGCTCACCAGAAAGACTGGAGAAGTCAGCCTGGGCTGGGTTAAACATGTCAGTCATGCCCAGATTCTCCAGGGGCCCTTTGAGGTCCACTTCAGTCTCCAGAGAGAACCTGTGGGCAGGAGCAGGGAGCAGCGTTAGCGTGACCCTCAAATGGCTGATTCTCCCAGGACCTACCAGGTATCCGCTAGGATAGTGGGATGGGGTAGCAACTGACATGAGCATGAAGACCTGGCTTTTATTTGCCTTGACCCAGGAGCTCATGTAGCCCAGGCTGGCCCCAGACTCATTATGTAACCAAGATGATCTTGAACTCCTGATGCCCCTGCTTCTCCCTCCCGGTGCTAAGGTTTGCAGATGTGCACCACCATGCCTGCTTTATGTGGGTCCAAACCAGGAGCTCCAAGTTAGGCAAGCAGTCCACTAACTCAACTACTTCCCCAGCCCTGACTTTGAAGGGATCCCCCTGCCTCCAGCACCCTAGGACAGGATTAGAAGTCTTTGAAATCTCATTTGGCTAGGTGGGGGGTCAGGCCTTTTTCCCCCCTCCTTGCCAGAAATGTCTAATATTAATGAGCAAAGTGCAGCATCTCCACCCCCTCAAGCCCGTGACTAATGGCTTTCCCCAAATAAGACAGCAGTTAGAACATAATTGTATTCCGTTTGACTGCGGGAGAGGGACAGGTTCACATCGACCTGTGCGGGTGCTGGGGATAACTGTGGTCTGCAGGCTGTTTCTGAGCGACTCACACAGTGAGGCTTTGGGGGGGGGGCCCTGCTTCCCACCAGGGCATGACTCATTATCTCCATCTTGATGAGAGAGGAAGGCAGTGGAAGCTCGGGAGCTAAAGCGACTCAATCCCCCCCTTTCTCCAAGCCTGGCATTAGAGCATCTGGGAGTTTAGGGGAAGCCTGGGCTGGGAGCTTCCCTATAATTCTGGAATTACCCAGACACAACCCTCTCCACCCCTTTTGATTCTGCAGAGGATTAGGGGAAAAGAGATTTTTTTTTTTTTTTTTTTTTAAGTCTCAGTCTGGAGCTGTGGCTGCTCCTCTGCCTGGTCTTGGAGTGGATGGTGCGCAAGGGAGGAGGTGGGGATAGGAACAAGCCGGAGAATAATTTAGAAGCCCCTACGTATGTATTTCTCTAGCTCCTCTTTTGGCTGGTCTTTTTTTTTAATTCTTTTTTTTTTTTTTTTGATGGGGTCTCATGTAATTCAGGATCAGCAAGAGGGTGACCTTGAACCCCTGATCCTCCTGCTTCCAGCCCCCTCGTGCTGAGATTGAGGTTATGCAGCAGCGCTGGGGATCCAGTCTAGGGCTTTGCATATGGAAGGTGAGCACCCTGACAACTAAGCTCCACCCCTTTCCCTGCGCCCCTCCCCCTCACGAGATAGGGTCTTGCTGCATATAGCCCAGGTTGGCCTTATCCTAAGTGTGAGGATTACAGATTTGTACCCCCATGCCTGGTCTGTGTGGGTTCGAACCTGGGGCTTCATGCATGGCATGGGAGCACTCTACCAACTGAGCTATGGCTTCAGCAATCTTGCTCCCCATAGCCAAGGCCCGAGCTCTCAAGCACTGAGGCTGCAGGCTTGCACCCTCCACTTCGGTGGACTTTGACTGGGTTTTTGGTGCATGGCTTCTGCGGGGATAGATTTTATAAAAATCTATCTCCTCTCCAACAGTAGAGACATTCTCCAAGTGTGATGATGAAATAAGAAACCATAATCAAACCCAGGCTAAAAGGTTTCCCATCAGCCTCCCACACATGTCCCTTCCTTGTGGGTGTTCCCCATCCGGGAAACTGCCCATGGGGACGGTGGCTTCAGGAGAGATGGTGGATGCTGGGACTAGGGTGTTGGCGAGTGGGATGGCTTACTTGGGCAGGATGAGGAGCCGGGGCAGTCTGGTCATGTTCCCTTTCCATTGTCGGATGAGCTCAGCATCCAGAATGTTGGTGAGGGCAGAGAGGGGCACGTCCTTCTCGTAGGGCGCTGCGATGAACATGCTGAGGGTTTCGCCATGATAGGGCAGTTCCAGGATGTCGTAGTAGTGGCCATCAGGAGTGGTGAATTCAGCTGGGAAGAACCAAGATGGCACCTTGGAAATGGCTCCAGCTCACGTGGATTCCTCCCTAACTCTCCTCCTGCGTCTCTTGTTTCCTCTCCTTCTAGAAGACCGAGCTCTCTGTTCTAGTTTTGGAGTTCTGTCACCCAGTCTACATGGCATTCCAATGTTTTCCTTTCATCTTTTAACTAGCTGTAGTCAAGGATGGCCTTGAACTTACTCTCCACCACACCCGGCTTTTGAGCTAAGCATGGAACCCAGGGCTTTACTGATGCTGAGTGAGCTTTCTCCCTAAGCCACACCCCCACATCCTCCTATTTTCTCCCTCCTGACCTTCACTGATTTCTGTCTGACCCCAGCCACTAATTATTCCCATCCTCAGCCTCTAAATCTCAACTTCCACACAGTTTTCCCCTCTCTCTGGGCTTGTTCGCCTCAGGTAACGACACTAGAAACCTCTTAGAAGAGATGGGCTTAACGGTCGGGCAGATGTGGGTCAGGAAGACCGTCTCCATTTCAGCTTCACCTAGCATGAAAGAAGCTGGGACTTTTCCTGCTTCTTGGATTATCTCAGTATGTCCTGCTTGGGAAGTCATTGTAATAACTTGGGTGTGTCCACCTCTCTGCCATCTTCCTCCCTCTGACAGTGACACTGGATGCTGCCCAGGGTCTGTTGTTGTTAAAAGGTAGGGACTGGGGATCTTGGACTCACTGTAGTTGAACTTGTTGGTCTGAGCCATCATGGGCACAGAGACGGTGCTGCCGTCAGACTTATGGAAGAGGCGGTGGTGGGTGCTGGCCTCTGAGAAGGGGGTCTTCCATTGGCCATTGAAGTAGAGGGCGTTCACCAGCACGAGACGTGTCAGCTGGTCCACAGCCCCTTCGGCAAGTAAGTCACTGATCATACCTAAGGGAAAGCAAGGTGAGATGGCTTTTAAGCATCTTTGATGCTTCCCTGCTACTCCCTGTTCTCAAACAGGTGTTTGTTGAGGGATGCAAAGAGCTGCTGGGGGTTAAATGGGTCAATTTGTTTTAAGAGTCTTGGGATGTCTTCCAGCTCAATACCCCCCCATTTCATTCCTTCTCTCCCTTCTCTCTTCCCCTTTTTTCCTCTTCATAGTACAGCCTACTCCAGAGCTCACCCAAAGCCTAGGTTGGCCTTGAGTTCATGGTAGTCCTCCTGCCTCAGCTTCCCAAGAGCTAGGATGATAGGATGAGCCACATCCCTGGCTTCACCACATTTTTCTTGGCTTTGGGATCTAGTTTAGCATCAGAATTAGACACCTATGCCTTCTCTCATTACACCTCTCCTCTCAGCCTCTAAGCTGTAATCTTGGAGGCTTGTCCACACACGCGGAAGTTCCTGCTGTTCTTACTGAAGGTCATGTCTTTCCATTGGCTTTGCTTCTGTTTGTTTGTTTTAAAAAATTATTTATTATTATTGTGAGGGGAAGTATGAGGTGTGGGGGGGTGCGTGCATGCCAAGTGGAGGTCAGAGGACGACTTATGCAGAGTTGGTTCTCTCCCTTCCCCATTTCTGTGGCTTCCAGGAATCAAATTCAGGTCACCAGGCTTCACGATAAAAGCCGTTACCTGTGGAGCCATCTTGGTGGCTCTGGTGGGTTTTGGTTGTTTTATCTATCTATCTATCTATCTATCTATCTATCTATCTATCTATCTATCTATTTGGAGGTGGGGTGGAGTAGCTAGAACTACAGGTATATGCAATGGTTTGAATTGGCTAGTTTTCTCTCTCTAGTGTTTTTGTTTTGTTTTGTTTTTTTTGTTTTTGTTTTTGACAGGATCTTACTGTGTAGTTCAGGCTAACCCCAAATTCATGATTTTCCTACAGGAATGACCCATTACACCCAGCTCTGAGTGGTCTTATGAAAAAGTCTAACCAAGACAAACAGGGTTTTGGGTTAGAGCTCAGTGGTAGAGCATGTGCCTACCATCCCCCAGTGAGAGGCTGGGGTGTGACTCAGTGGTAGAGCACCTGCCTAGAATCCCCAGTGAGGGGCTGGGGATGTGCCTTTAGAAGCAGAGGATTGTCCAGCAAGCATGAGGTCCTGCCTCCCATCCTCAGCACCACAGGAAGAGAGGAAAAGGACAAACATTCGCCTTTTATCCTCAAATACAAAGCTGAAAGTGAGAACTGAGGATAGGTGAATTTAACATGGAATTCCCTTTCTCTGCACGCGCCTCGGGACTGGCCTACCTTCCCTGCCACTTACGTCTGGTGTGCCTCTCCACCCAGTCATTGATGATGAATCTGGCTCTCTCCACCTCCAAGAAGTCCACCTGCTTCACCGTGGTCCGGAAGAGCTTGAAGAAGTGGGGCATGAAGCCCTGGACCAGCTCCAGGTCCCGCTGGACGAAGATGGCGTCCGCAGTGCTAATCTCATTCTTGTTCCATGGCCCCGTGAGCTCCTTGGACAGCCGACGGAGGGCAGGAGCTGTACCCTTCTCTGTAGAGGTAACAGAACAGGATCCATTATTCTCCTGTTGAGCCAAGGGCTTTCGTCTGGACCAGGTTTCCCAAAGAAGACCTCGCCCCGCTCAGGTGGATGAGGCTCTTTCATCCCTCCAGCAGTCAGTGGAGGAGCATAATTGTACCTCTTTCTTTCTCTCTCCCTTTTTCTCACCATCCCTCCCTTCTTCCTTATTTTTTTGTTCATTTTTTTGAAACCAGGTCTCACCAGACACCTCTGGGTAGTCAGACATTACTGTTTAGTTCAGGCTGGCTTTGAACTCACAGAGAACTGCCTGCTTCTGCCTCCTGGGACTAATGGTGTGGACCACTATGCTGCCTCTCTCTCTCATACTTTCTTCTCCTCTCCCCACTCCTCTCCCAGGAGGGTCTCACACAGTAACTCAGACTGCATAGACCGGTTTGCCGCTCATTATATAGCCCTAGATATCTTGGAAGCTAACAGAAATTCCTCTGCCTTCCCCTCCCCTGTGCTGGGATTAAGAACATACACCGCTAGACTCAGCTCTCAAATTTTAACCCTTTGTGCATCCTTCCCCCAAAAGTCTCAGCTCCTAATACTTTCCTTACATTAGAACATTCTTCTCAGTTCTTAAATCATAAGCACAAGTTTGCGTCCACCGCCCCCATCCCCAACAGTCCTCCTAAGGGCCACAAGTGCTGGCATTACAAGCACAAGTCACCACCCTGTTTGACTTGCTCTTCTGTTTGGTTTCGGGACAGGGTCTTGCTCTCTAGCCCAGCCTGGAGTGGAGCTTGCCTAGGCTAGCCTTGAATTCATAGCCCCCCTCCCTCAGCCTGCCATGGGCTGGGATTACAGGTTTGTACCACCATACCTAGCTAGGTTGTTTGCATAATAACGGTGTTGTCAAGTAATTCAAGTTCACGATCCTATTACACATTAACCCTGTGTGGTAGACACTTTTTCAGGCATTCCCCATTTTATAGACAATAAGACTGAGGTTTTCAAGAGTTAAGGTCATTGTACACCATCTCCAGTTTTATTTGGTATTGGGGATGGAACCCAGGGCCTTGTGCATGCTAGGTAAGCTGTATCCCCAGCGTCATGGGGATATAAGCACAGTTTGGATGTTCTGTACCTACTGGCTGGTACACCATAGACAATTCAAGGCCATCTGACCGAGAAGCTGGAGAGAAAACGGTTGGACCCTGGACTGCAGCTGAACACGGCCTGACTGGGGGATGCTGGAGTGAGTCTTCGCTACCTTCTCTGCTCTGTTTGCTCTGGCCCCTAGTCTGTGAGGACCTCGTGACTCTCCCCCTCTCGCTCTGCCCCGTCTCTCACCATTGATTTTGAATCCCATGGCATCCTGGATCTGCTGCTGGGTTTTCCCTGCCGTGGTCAGCTGCAGCATGGCCAGCACTGAAGACACCCCGTAGGGAGAGAAAACCACGTTCCGGTCCTGCGAGGCCTGTACCACATGCTTAAACACTTTGACGCCGAAGTCAGTGGCCTGGTGGATTGTGCGGGACTCGTGATGTAAAACAGAGCCTTCCCCAAAGACCAGAACCAGGCCCAGGGTGAGGCAAGCTAGTGCTGGCGTCTGCATCCTAGGATAAAAGGGAGAGAATCTGATAAGGAAAGGATTCTGGAAGACATCCCGGAGCCGGACCTGGTGCCTCAGCCATGGGCTAGGTTCTCTGTGTTTGTCTCTAGCCTGTAAGAGATCAGTCTGGTAAATTCACATTCATTAAGATTCCATAGTGGGATTGGATGATGAGCTCACCCCCTTCTGCCTCCAACCAATTCTTTCCATCTTTTCCAGACAGAGTCATGTTATGTTGTCCAGGCTGGTCTTGAACTCAGGGTCCTCCTGTTTCAATTCTTCCAGGTACTGGGATTACAGGCATGCCTTATTGCCCATAGATGCTACCTGAGTTTTGATCCCAGGCCACCCTCGTTTTTGACCTGTGGAAATCTTAGAGAAGAGCCCCTGTGTCTCTTTTCCCTTCTGTGGGACTGAGAACTTTGGATAATGACAGCTTTTGATTTACAAGTTGGTTTGTTCGTTTGTTTTCTCTTATCACAATTCCCCAACTACTGCTTGTTCCTTTTAGCAGTATGAAAAAGTTCTCTGGGGCCAGGAGGACAGCCAAGTGGGTAAAGGCACTTGCCACCAAGTCTGCTGACCCGAGGTCTAGTCCTGGGACCCCCATGGCAGAAAGAGCGGACTCCTGAAAGTTGTCTTCTGCTTTCCACACTTGAACTGTGACACACGAATGCGCACACCACACATACACGCATGCACATACAAATGCAATTTTTAAAGTTTTGGTTTGGATTTTTTCCTTTCCATCCCATCCTTTCCTTTCCTTTCCTTTCCTTTCCTTTCTTTTTGGTTTTGTTTCTCTGTGTAACAGTCCTAGCTGTCCTGGAACGAGCTCTTATAGACCAGGCTGGCCTCGAACTCACAGAGATCCGCCTGCCTCTGCCTCCGGAGTGCTGGGATTAAAGGCGTGCGCCACCACCACCGCCTGGCTTGGTTTTTCTTTTAAGTAAAGTTTCTTTGCTAAAGTGAGAAAGGGGAGGTTTTCTGGGGAGGCCCCGAGAGACAGCATCTTCGCTTCTAGGATCCAGGGTTGGAAGTGGAGTTTGACCATCTTTCTCGACCACCTGCGGTCCTGGGTGGGCTAAAGCCTGCGGAGTTCCAGAACAGGGCGGAAAAGAAATGCCTTCTGGGAAGGGAAGGTCACCTTCCTAACGTAATTTTAGGCCTTAGGAAAGAGCTCGCCTTTCTCCTACCTGGAGTTTTCCAAGGTGCCCTGTGATTGACTCTTCTTCCCGCTTGCTGGCTGTTGCTCAGCTGTGGTTGGTTGCGTTCTGCAGGAGGCGGGAGTGCAATGGTCCTCTTTCGCGGCTCTGCAGCAGCTTGCTCCAGCTGTGCCGTCCTGTGGCTCCTGTCTCCCTTTATACCAGATGTGGGCAGGAAACAGATGAACTCATGTTCCAGCCCCACCCACTTTCTAACTCTGGAAATGTCTGGGCTGCCTGCCCGCCCTCCTCCCCCTCCCCCCTCCCTCCCTCCCTCCCTCCCTCCCTCCCAGGGATTTGCTGGGACATGTGTGTACGTGTGCTGGAGGGCATGCCGGATAATTGAGCAAACCCTGGTTGCCTTGATTGGAACATCCCAGTCAATTTGCCTTTGGCTGGTCGGTCGGCTCAACCCCCGGTGGCACCACAGAGCTTACAACGCCTAGTGTCTGGGACTCCCTTCCCTGGTTCTCAGCTTGCAGCCACATGACTGGGTTTGCCCCTTTGCTTTGGAGGAACTCATCCCAGAGAAGCTATGGAGCTTGTTAGGGCTGTCTGCCCCTTGTGCACCTTGGGCCTACCTCCAGGAAAAGTTGGCCTGGCCTTCCCTTGGGTTTCTGCCCAGTGGCCAGAGGGCATGAAATGTGCCCTGTGATTGTCTGGGTTCTGGTTCCTCTTGGGCTTGAGCCCAAACCGGAGAACTTCAGGTTCTTTCCTCCTCCCTCCAGGTGCCTGCCGGGCCTGCTGTGAAGCAGGGCTGACTCCTCACGTGGGGCCAGACTATCCTGGTGCCCTGAGGGCTCTGTCAATAGCCTTGTGTGGCTGGGTTTTGAAGTGTACTGGGTGGGGCACTGGTGGCTGGATGGGACCAGGGTTTACCACAAAAAGCCTGGTCAAGGGAACAAGGAGATGTCTGGAAGTTTTGCTGATTCGGAACAGCCTGAGACGACTCAGGGAGAAAGATGTGTTTTTTTTTTTTTTTAAGATTTTATTTTTATCAACTATTTATTTATTTACTGAGAGAGTCTATCATATAGCCCCAACTGGGGAACTTAAATCTGGAGTTCTGGCTGGCTCCCAGCTCCCAGCTCCCAGCTCCCAGCCTGCTTCTGCCTCCCGACACTGGAGGTGTGCTCACCACGTCCAGCTTTATTCTTAAATTTTAACTGTGTGTGTATGCGTGTGTCCATTCGAGGGGATGTGCAGGTAGAAGCAGGGGCATGTCAGGTTCCCTGGAGCTGGAGTTACAGGCAATTGTGTGCTGTAACTCCACCGAGTACTCTGTTCATTGTGGGTGTGTAGCGGTACTTAGGTCCTCTGCAGGAACGGTATGTGCTCTTAAGGGCTGAGCCGTCTCTCTAGACCCCAGAGGACACTTTAGAGTTTGCTTCTCCCCTGGATGTAGACATAGGCGGGCTGGAGCCACAGGAGCAGGGATAGAAAGAAACAGAATATATATCACGGTGGGGGTCTGGTCCTAGACCATCATGATCCTGGGGAGGAAGAATGACTGAGGAGCTTTTAAAAAAATTAATTAATTAATTTTTTGAATACTCTCATGCTGATGCAGCCCAGGCTAGCCTTAAACTCATTATATAGCCAAGGATAGCCTGGAGATTCTGATCCTCCGCCTCCACCTCCCATGCAGTACTGGGGCTCGAACCCAGGACTCTGCACATGGTAGGCAAACTACCCACCGAAACGCTGCTTTCCCAGTCTCAGGCTTTCTTTAGCGGGTGAACATTAGGGCAGCACCTAAGAGGACCAGGCTGCTGCCTCCCAAGGTTGGACAGACTCAAACGCCCATTGTGACCCCAGACCCTGTGACTAGAGAAGGTCAAGGCGGTCCGGCCGTGGGAGCTGAGAAGGCACTCTGGCCTTGGGGTTCACGTGCTGTCATCTTCTGTATAGGTGACAGGGTTCACTTGGCAGTATCCATGGAGACAGCTGGCTGGCGAGTCATGGGAGGTTTAAGTGGGTGGTAGAGCGAGGATGTTTGTTTTGGATTTTCAATAAACAGATACCAGGGCAACCAGTCCTACAGAGTTTTCTCATGGCGACCCTGCCTCCAGAGCCAGGTGGGGGAGGGAGGGTTGAGGAGAGAGGGGAAACCTCGGTTGGAAATTTAGGCTCACAGGCCAAGCAGAGAGGCGTTCTGGCCCAGCTGCTGTTTGTTTTGTTTTATTTCATCTTTCTCACCCCTTTCTCATCGTGGCTGCTTGCCTGGGAGGGAGAGGCAGATGTTCTGGGCCATCTCTGAGGAAGATGACAAAGACCAGACCCAGCCTCCTCTCTTACCCCTAGACACATTTCCAGATGCCACACCCTCAGTCCTTAGCGGTCAGGGGCCCAGGAGCTGGATGTCCCCAAGGTTTCAGAAGCGGGGCGGGTAGAGATTGCAGCTGGAGGTGAGCCTCCTTGGGTTCTCTAGCTGGGAAACTGAGGAACCCTCTCTTCCGCTCCCTGCCTCTCTCAGATTTTTCTAGATCTCTCCTTTCAGGGGCGGGGCGAGACTCTGCCAGGGTGCAAGCAGCTTTTTCCTGACTGGTGTCCCAATACACTGTTCCAGGTCTCAGGGGAGCTGGATAAGGGCTCAGTGTCCCTTCTGGAGTTGGGGCAAAGAGGAGATGCAGGGACCATGGTCAAATCTGGGTTCGAGGCCAACTCAGTAGTCCTAATTCATAAAGAAACAGAGGCCTCATTCTGCTAGGCTATGCCTCAGTTTGTATATTTTTATCTAGTTATTTGTTTGTATATATGTGCATGTCCATGTGTAGGCAACGTGTGATGTGGAGGCTGGATGAGGGACACCCTTTTCTTAGGAAATGGAAAGCTCTGAGTCTCTCTCTTTCTTTCTTTCTTTCTTTCTTTCTTTCTTCTTCCTCTCTTTTCCTTTGGTGGGGAAGACACTAGAGATAGAGCCATGTTATATAAGCCTGAATGTTCCGGAACTCACTATATAACTCACAGCAATCCTCCTGCCTCTACCTCCCTAGTGCTGAAATAATAGGCATGCCCATCTTTTTTGTTTTGTTTTGTTTTTTCCTTTGAGACAGGATCTTACTATGTAGCCCAGACTGGCACTGTTCACAATCCTGCTTTAGTGTCACAAATGCCGGGATGACGGATGTACCAACATGGACAGAACCCTAACGGTACCTCCAAACTGAAGGGGACCCATGGGCATCTAGTGGGTGGGTTTTAGAAACTGAGTCAATGGGCCTATGAGTTGGCTCACTGGGCAGAAGTGCCTGCTGCCAAGTTTGATGACCTGAGTTCAATCCTGGGGACCCACACGATGGAAGGAACAAACTGATTACCACATGGAAGCTGTCTTCCAGCCTCTACATCACACGTTGCCTACACATGGACATGCGCATATAAACAAATAAAGAACTAGATAAAAATACAAACTGAGGCATAGCCTAGCAGAATGAGGCCTCTGTTTCTTTATGAATTAGGGCTGCTGAGAAGGCCCCCAAACCAGATTTGACCATGGTCCCTGCATCTCCTCTTTGCCCCATGACCTTATCTATCCTCGAACACAGGATGCAGATTCCTGCGGGCTTCCTGGAGGAAGGGGGGGTGTCTTACCCTAACCCCCAAGCCCTCTTAGGGACACCCTTCTCAGAATCTAACCTGAGTCACCGGCTTGTGTCACTTTCCCTTTTTCTTCCCCACTAGAACCCCAAAACCACTTTGACCTCATCATCTTCTTTAACTTTTGACCCTTTGGTCAGCGCGGGGGAGGGGAGGGAGCGAATGAACAGAAAGAAAAGTCCGGGCTGTTGAAATAGCTCAGCCCTTGATTTGCCTGGGATCAGAGATAAGAGCACGTGCCTTACATGGAGCTGTGGATTTCTGGGAAGGTTCCAGGATCAACTCCACAGGAAAATGGCTCTCTCTGGTCCCTTGGCAGGTAGTTTGTCATTGGAGGGAACTCATTCTTTCCATGACTGTCCCCTACCCCAACTCCTACCCCTGCACTCTCTTACAGAGCAGCAGGCTCCACTGGGGCCTCAGGAGTCGTGATCCTAGGTCCATGGCCCTTCCCTGCTTTTAGTGTGTGTGTGCGCGCGCATGCGTGCGTGCGTGCGCAGGTCAGCCTTGGTGGCACGAACCTTCATTTGCTGAGCTGTCTCCCAGCGGCCCCTCTTCCCTTTTCCTTTTGCCCTTCCTGTTTGCATCTCTAGATCTCCCCTCTCCCCCAGACGAGACGTCCGTCCGTGTCACTCAGGATAAAGCTGCTCCTTACTTCCTCTTCTGGTCTCTCTCTTACACTCTTTGTCATGTCTCTCAAAGGAGATGGCGCCCCCACTCCCTCTCCTCGACGTCTGACTCAATCCCTCTTTCCTTCTCCTTTGCCTCCTGGAATCCCTCTACAGTCAGTCTGGGCTTCAGGGCTCTTCCTCTGGGGAGGAGGTTCAGCCTCCTGCTAGTTACACAGGCTCCTAGGAATGCTGGGTCCGGCCCCCCAAGCCTGGTGATTTCACTGGGAGAGCCGGGGGTGGGAGAAGACAAGACCCCCCCCCCTCGCCGCCCCCCCCTCCCCCCCCCCCCCCCGCCCACCCTCACTCTAACTCACTGCACTATTCCTGGCCTGGTGGCTTTCCAAAGAACACAGTTCTGAAAATAGCCCATGTTTGGGCTGGACTGCTTCTGCCCTTTCTAGGAGTGAGCTGGGCGGAGTGGTCAGTGCCTTGGCTGCTGTTCATTGGCAATCATGGCTCCGGACTGTCCCATATGGCCTGTCTGGTGTCAGCCTGTCTGGGTTCTCCTCTCCTACCTTCATAGACGCAGCCCCTTGGGTCTCTTTCCTTCTGTAGCCCATGGCCAGCCATTGTCCTTTAACTTTCAGATTAAGTTCATACTTGCTCTGGGTCCCCACAGTATAGTCCATGTTTAAATGGTGTGTGTGTGGTTTTGTGTGTGTGTATCAAACTCTGGCTTCCAGGCTTGTGTAGCCTTTAACTACTGAGCTATCTCACCACTCACCAGCTCTGACACACACACACACACACACACACGTTTCAAAATTGAGGGTCATAAAAGTTCACTGAGCCGGGCGGTGGTGTCACACACCTTTAATCCCAGCACTCGGGAGGCAGAGGCAGGCAGATCTCTGTGAGTTCGAGGCCAGCCTGATTCCAGGATAGGCCCCAAAGCTACAGAAAAACCCTGTCTAGAAAAACAAAACAAACAAAACAAAAAAAAAAAAAGTTAATTGACTCAGAGAGGCCAAGATACGAATTATGGTCACACAGCAACTGTTCTATAAATGGAAGAATGCTAGTCACAGTCAAATAGAGCAAGCCTCCAGGCAAGGACCTGATGCTGACCGGCTGAGGATTACCGTAAGGATTACACAGTTCAGAAAGATCAAGAGATGAGCTATGGTCAGACAGCAACTGTTCCATAAATTTCCATAAATGGGGATGGGGGGCAGATACTGGCAGTGAGGTCAGACACTCCAGGCCTCCCAGCAGGGACCTGAGCCTGGATGAGGATGTAGGAGCGTATGAAGACAAAAGTTAACAGTGCTGTGTCCGGTTTGTCTGTCTGACCTGGAACTTACTAGGTAGCTCAGGCTGGCCTTGAACTCTCCCTGCCTCAGCCTCCCAAGTGCTGGGATTGCAGATGTGTGGTCCCTCATCCAGCATAAGTTAATCACTTTGAGCCTTAGTTTTAATTTTTAAAAATAATTTACATGGATTGATGATTGATTGGGGGGACTTGTGCGTGCGTGCGTGCATGCGTGTGTGTGTCTGCCTGCGCATGTGAGCAGGCCAGAGAACACCTGTGGGAGTTAGTTTGCTCTTCCACTCTGGTTGTGGGGCTAGAAGCTAGGTCAACGGGCCTGGCAGCTTGGCCGCTAGCACTTGGCGGTTAGCACGTTTACCCTCTGAGCCCCGGCAACTTTCGTTTTTTTTTTCCTGTTGTTGTTTTTTGGGGATTGAACCTAGGGCTTTACCCCGCCCGCCAAGTCACACCTTCTGCCAGGTCCTAACTCTCCCGCTAATTATTAATCGTGTGTGCGTGCGTGTGAGCGGCTGGCGTACATGCATGTGCTCCCTACCTATTTTTTTATTCATTCATTATTTATTTTAGAGACAGAGTCTCTCACTGATTCCGCTAGACCAGCTGGCCAGCAAGCCCGGGGATCCCTGTTTACATCTCTCAGGTCTAGGCTTAAGGCTGCTCTGGCCAGTGTTTTAAAAATATGGGCTGGGAGTGGGGGAGGGGGGCTTCCAACTCAGGACCTCAGGTTTATGTGCCAAATACTTGACCTCTTGAACCATCTCTCCAACCTTCTTCTCTCTCGTTCTAAAGTTAAAATTGTGTTTATTTACTGAATGTGTGGGTGTCAGCCTGTGTATGTATGTAGGTAGGTAGGAGTGTGGTGGTTAGAGGCAGTTCTTCCCTTTTGCCATGCGGGTTCTGGGGACCCAACTCAGGTCATCAGGCTTGATGTGAATGCCTTGACCCCCGGAGTCATCTCACTGACCCAGCCTCTTACCTGAGAGAGGTAGGGATTCCCATGTTTGGGGCTGCTGTGAGGGTTTGAGCTTGCTAGCATTTACGCAGCGTTGAGAGCCCTAGGGACACTCGGTGAGTAGTAGCTATTTTTGAGTGGCAGACAGCCGACGTTGTTAATTCTTAAAGAATGCGAGCTCCCTGAAGGAGGAATGTTGGAGGCCGTCTTTGGGACTTCCTGTGTTTTGCAGTTAGCCTCAGATATCTTGATGGACAGACTGCTCCCCCGGGGGCACTGCTGCCAGCCACTCTCTGGTTGGTTTCCATGCGCTTTCCTGATGCATCCTACTGACTGGTGTTGCTGCTTGGGACTATGGGGTCCTGTATGGACCCTTCCCATAACCCAGGTATAGCCTCTGTGCTCTGTGACGGGTTCCTGCTGTGTAGCTTTGACCTCACTGGAGTCCAGGCTGGTCTTGAGTCCAAAGCCTCCTATCTCAGGGCTTGACACACCTTTCCAGAGGGGCCCAATGGGACATGAGTCTTGCTATCCACAACTCCTGTCCCCGTGGTCGCACTGTGTGTAGACCAGGCTGGCCTCGAACTCACAGAGTCCCGGAGCTGAGGCTCCTTGACACTCTTCTGGTCCTCCTGCCTCCATTCCTAGGACACAGCAATTACAGGCATGCTCCCTGTTTTTTGAGGTGCTGGGGATCGAACCCAGGGCATTCTTTACATGAGGCAAGCACTCTACCAGTTGGGCTACATCTCCAACGCCCTGTTTTTTTCTTTTTCAAAATAAGGTCTTGCTGTGTAGCCCAGGATGGCTTTGAACTTGTAATCCTCCTGACTCCACTCCTGGAATACTGGGATTCCCGATATTAATCAGCAAGTCTGGTTTCTACTATTTCCTGAGGGTGTTTACTGCAGGGTCTCTCAGGAGCTGTGTTCAACAAACATGACTGACCCTCAAGCATCCGAGGCGAGAAGGAGCCGTCTAGAGGAAGTGTGTCGGCGGGAGGGTGGTGCTCACCGTCTGGACAGACGTGATCACCGAGGTTGACCCGGTCAGCAAATGAAGAGACTTAGGACCCAAAGGGCCCCGGACAGCATCCTGTCCCTTCATCCATTTCTCTTTTCCCAAGCCAGGCTCTGACTCACATTCCTTCATCGTAGCCAGCCCCTGTTCCGCATTCTCTACATTCCTAAGTTTAGTTCTTTAGGTCTTTCTCTGAACACAGCCTGTTTGCATTCTGCTCCGGTTGAAGGATGAATCTTGGCTTCCCCAGCGTGACCAAATATTAATTGCCACTCATGCTCGATGGCATAACACCAAGAAAAGAGAAACAGTTCTTTTCCCTGCAGAAATGTCACACACACATGCTGGGGGCCAAAGACGGACTGGCTCTAGTGATTAGGAAATAGCATACAGAGGCTGGGAGGGTGTGTGGCTCAGTGGGCAGCTTGCTTGCCTCCTGCACAAAGCCCTGGGTTCAATTCACTGCGTACAGTCAGGCCTGGTCAGGACACATCTGGAACCCCAGCTCTCAGGAGGTAGAAGGAGGATCAGTTCTGGGTCATCCTCAGCTACATAGTGAGTTCAAGGCCAACCTGGGCTACGTGAGACCCTATTGAAATAAGCAGAGAAGAAACTGTTAATTTGGGAGTGTAGCCCCCAGCCCCCAGCCCCCAGGCCTGAGAGTCTATTGGTCTGGACTCCAAATCCCAGCATGCCAGGTCCTAACCACCCCTCCTTGGGTATTTAAGATAGCCCCCAAAGGAGAATCATGCGGTCATGTCTGTCTGTCCATCCGTGTCCCGTCCCCGTTCCCCCCCTCCCCGTTGCGATTGGCCTCTTAGCCACCCAAGAGCGCAGGAATCCCATTAAACCTGGATATTTTTTAATTTGGCTTGATCGGAATTTTTGCAACGGCAGAGAGCTCGCGTTAGGAAAAACTCCTAAAAGAAACGAGTGTAGTGGCAGAGGTGGCATACACCTTTATTCCCAGAGCTAGGGAGGCAGAGGCAAGGGAGGAAGAAACTGGGCATCTTGGAAATTGGCCATTTGTATTACTAGTCATGGCCCCTCTTCCTGTCTGCCGACCAGGGAGTCTATCTAACTCTGGTCTCTTTAAGACTGGCCTTGCTGGGCAGTGGTGGCACATGCCTTTAATCCCAGCACTCGGGAGACCGAGGCAGGCAGATCTCTGTGAGTTCGAGGCCAGCCTGGTCTGCAAGAGCGAGTTCCAGGACAGGCTCCAAAGCTACAGAGAAACCCTTCTTGAAAAACAAAAACAAAACAAAAGACTGGCCTTGAACTCACAGACACTTACCTTCTGTTCCCCACCAGTGGGCCCCTGCTGATGCCTGGCTCAGCAAGCTCAAGACCTGGTCAGGACAGTCACACCACAGTTGCTGACCAATCAACAGCTATCCTATCGGCTTCAAATTGACCAATCCTAGAGTAGGGGAAGATTCTTCAGGGGCTTTAAGCCCCGCCCCCCCCAAACAGGCCTTGAAATGGTGTGGCTTTTGGGCTCTCCCTCATCTGCCCTGCAGAGGTCTCTTCCTCTGTGTGTCTGCCGTGTGCACACTTCTTCACCCCCGACAAACACCTTCCTTCAGCAGCTGATTCTGTCTGTGGTGCTCGGGAACTCTGCTGTTGCCTCTCCTGCTTCTGGTTTTTTGTTTTGTTTCTTGCCTTTTAATTCTTTAAAAGACAGAGAAAACAAACCCCATCAAGACCCCTAGACTGTATCATTTCTAGACTGGGCCAGCCTGGTCTACAGAGTGAGTTCCAGGACCGCCAGGGCTATGTAGACAGACCCTGTCTCAAAAAGCAAAACCTTGGTTTGGAGGAGAGAGTCTCACTGATTCAGCCAAGCTGCCTGAGCAGGGAGCTGCCCCTCAGCCCTGGGATCACAGACGGGAGCCGCCACACCCAGCCTTGACATGAGTGACAGGGATCTGAACTCAGGTCCTCATGTTTCTGTGTCAAGTGCGTACCAAGTGAGCTGTCTCCCCAGCCCCTTAAGCTACATTATGAGACTTGGAGTCTCATATAAAGATATGCAGACAGTGTGTGAGGAAGGAAGACCTCCTGGAGGAGGTGGGCTTGGTGCCTGGTTGTGAGGGAGGCCTTGTGTCCTTGGGAGAGAAATGTGAACGGGGTAGGCCGGGGAGACACCAAACACTGCAAGAGAAGGCATGGGTGGTGGTTTGACTAAGGAGGGTTCTGTTCGGCTCATATTCTTGAATGCTCAGTCACTGACAGGCAGAACTTTTTGAAAGGATTAGAAGGATCAGGAGGTGTGGTCTTGTTGGAGGAGGTGTGTCACTGGGGGTGGGCTTTGAGGTTATAAAAGCCCTTGGCAGGCCCAGTCTCTCTTCTCTGCCTGTGGTTCAGGATGTAGCTCTCAGCTGCTGCTCCAGTACTGTGCCCTCACCATAATGATATGGTCTCAGCCTCTGAAACTGTAAGCAAGTCCCCATTTAAGGGCTTTCTTTTGTGAGAGTTGTCTCGGTCATGGTGTCTCTTCACAGGAACAGAACAGTGTGTTTCCATTTCTAGAGAGCAATCATCCTCTCTCTGTCTCTGGGGATGGAACACAGGGTACAGATTTGCTGGCTAGTTAGACAAGTATTCTGCTATTGAGTAACTCCCTAGTCCCTGTCTTACCCTCTTTATGGGCTTTGATGTTGTAGCTCTTGCTGTTCGGGAGGCTTCTGCCCATTGAAATAGATGTTCTTGTTCTAATCTGGCTGTGGACAAGGACATGCCGTGTGTGTGTGTGTGTGTGTGTGTGTGTGTGTGGTGGCGGCACATGCCTTTAACCTATGGAGCTAGGAGGCAGAAGCAGGTGCATTTCTGTGTGTTCAAGGCCAGCTTGGTTTATATAGTGAGCGCCATGGTAGCCAGAACCACACAGTGAGAGTTTTATCTTACCAAAACAAAACAAAACAAAACAACAAAAAGATTTGTTTTAATGATTTATTTATGTGTGGCTATGTCTGTGTGTGTCTGTGTGTGTACACAAGATGGCGGGTGCCTGCAGAAGTCTGAAGAAGGCCTGGGAGCCCTCTGGATAGGGCACTAGGAATTCAACTTGGGTCCTCTTCACCACCGAGCCATCTCTCCAGGTCCCACCCCCACTGTTTTGTTTTTGTTTCTTTCTTGTATCTCAGCGTGACCTCAGACTATACAACCAAAGACAGCCCTGAACAATTGGTCCTCTAGCTTCTACCTGTCGAGCGCTAGGATTGCAGGCATGCATCTCCATGGCTGGTTTATGTGGTGCTGGACCCAGGGCTTCATGAGTGCTAGGCAACAGCTTTAGCAATCAGCTGCATACTCGGGCCCTGGACTTGACTTTTTGATTGCAATCCCACGGGGCCAGGCAGATGCCCAGAGAGATGGTGACTAGGGTCAGTAGAAGCTTTGTGGGTAGCCAAATCCCAGGGACCGAGAAGACAAGGTGATAAAACTCTAATGAATTTACCACAGGGTCTCCAGGGTGCCCCGACTCATGGTTCTTTTCCCCCTAAATTTTCCATGGGATCAAGACTCTTGTGCGTGTCACCGTCTGAGTCATCCCTGCTCACTCTGCTGTTCCCACCATAATGCAGTCAGGCTGTGGCTTTGCTTACATTGCCCTGCACCTGAAGTCCTTCCCAAAGCCCTGTGCACAGGGCTGTAGAGGTGGGAGAGCAGGTACCTGATGTGAGAGGGTGAGACTGGGGGACCCTAGACCAGATAGGAAGTCCCTGGATTGCTCTTTCTTCCTCCACCGCAGCTAATCATAGCAACAGGGTCGACAAGATGGCTCAGCAGGTAAAGGCGCTCGCCACCAAGTCTAATGACCTGAGTTCAATCCCCGGAAACCACAGGTGGAAGAAGGAGAGAATCGACTCCTGTAAGCTGTCTTCTGACCGTACACATAAGCCAAAGGATGCACAGTTCACACACACACACACACACACACACACACACACACACACACACACACACACAATGTGTTCAACAGGGTGGGGAGTGGGAATACCAAACCAACTAGCTCTTTTGTGTGTTTATGCATGTGTGTATGCCTACTTGCAAAGGCCAGAGGTCCATCTTGGGTCATTTCTCAAGAGCTTTCCACTTTGCTTTTGAGACAGAGTCTCTCACTGGGACCTGGGACTCTCTGCTTGGGTGTCCTGGTCATAGAGCAAGCCTCAGCAATTCCCCTGTTTCTGCCCCCTGGTGTTGGGATGACAAGCGTGCTTCCCCATGCCTTGCTTTTTACATGGGAGCTGGAGCTCGAACTCAGGCCCTTGCGTGTGGGCCACAAGCTCTTTTTTAACGGAGTCACCGCCCCAGCCCCTGCTTATGATCTTTTCTGGAACGGGTTATGTGACCTTCCCAGATATGTACGACAGATACAGTCTTTGTCCTTAGGACCCAACACAATATTTAAAAAACATTTTCCTTTTAATTAAAGTCTATGCCTGGCGTGTGTGTGTGTGTGTGTGTGTGTGTGTGTGTGTGTGTGTGAACATGAAAGCCGGCACCTGAGGCGATCCTTCAGAGCTGGACTGACAGGCGGTTGTGAGCCACCTCCCAGGCCTGTGCTGGGACTAACCTTGAGTCCTCTGCGAGAGCAGTGCATGCTCTAACCCCTGAGCCACCTCTCCAGTTCCTGCCAGAATGGAGGCCGTGAGAAAGGGCTGCCCCAGTCCTCCCCACCCCTTGCTTCCCGCTTCTTTGCCCTTGTCCAATCCTGTACCCTATCTGTCCCTACTAGAGTCCTGCCCTTGTGTAGTGTCTCTGCTGGATTCCCGGCCTCAGGCAGTCCTCAGATGTAAGGACACTCAAGAGCTCGGGATGTGGCTCAGTAGGTCGAGTGTTTGCCAACCGTGCAGGAAACCTTGGGTTCCACCCCCAGCTCGCTAAACTGGGCGTGGTTGTGCAGCAGTTGGGAGTGGAGGTGGGTCAGACATTCAAGGTCATGTTTGGCTGTGGGGAGTTGGACACTCTGGCTGGGCTGTTCACTGTGTGGAATGTGTATGTAGGTCAAAGGACAACTTGTGGGAGTCAGTGTTCCCCTTCCACCGTGTGGGTCCCAGGGATTGAACTCAGGTCCTCAGACCAGGTGGCAAAGACGCTTGTCTGCTGAGCCATTTCGCCAGCCTTCTTACTTTATTTATTTATTTACATACTTACTTATAGACGGTCTCTTATTGACCTTGGAGCACAGCAATTCAGTCAGACTGGCCCTGGCTGTCTGGCCAGCCTGAGGAGCCTCCTGTCTCTGCCTCCCCAGTGTGTGATGTCATCCACACAGACTGCACCTGACTATTACTTGGGCACCAAGGGTCCAGCTCAGGTCTTCATGCTTGCACTGTGGACGCTCTGCCTATGGAGCTCTCTCTCTAGCTCCATCCCTTGAGCTTTCGCTGATGGAGGCCAGGACTCCCACGCTAACTAATGCCAAACGGTGTGATGAATGAGTTAGTCCTTCAGTAAAGGGACCCTGGAAGCCGAGTAGAGGCCGTCTGGGTCAGTGCTAGAGTGAGGAAGGTCACCAAAGGCTCTAACTCTTACCTGTATCCTGCCCAGCAGAAAAGGAACCAGACATTTGCCAGTGCTCGGGAGACACTGAAACCAGCCTGGTCTTCATAGCGTCCTGGGCCAGCCAAGGCTACATAGCAAGACTCTGCCCCAAAACAAACCAACAAATATTAATTAATTAGTGTATGTACATTAATTAATTATAGGTCTCGGATGAGAGAATCACTATTATGGAGGGAACTTGACCCCGAAGCAAAGCCTTCAGGCTGGTACCCCACCTACTCCCAGAATCTCCTGAAGAGTAAGGACTCACTATCCTCCCTTCCTGGGGGTGGCTCTGCTGCACCCCTGCTGGGCTCACCAATCTGGGTCGGAACTACCAGACAGGATGAGTAAGGGCTGATGCAGGCAGGGCGAGTAACCGTTATTCATATCAGTTCACACTGAAGCATGGCCTTGCTGGGGGCCCCGGGGGAGGGGTTGGAGCTGCAGAGACCAGGAGAGCTGAGGTGGCAGCTATGAGGCAGCTTCTGCTCAGTGGCTGGAAGAGTGGGGCAGCCTGGGGTGAGCTCTGTATGCCAGGAATCTGACGGGAACTCTTGAATTGAGCATGTGAGGACAGGAGCTTCAAGGCTGGAGCCACCCCTTGTCCCTGCATCTGTTCCTTCGTCCGTACCTTTGCAAACCCCACTGATTCCAGCAAGGTGGCTTATACCCATTATCCCAATGCACCAGAGGCTGAGGCAGGAGGATTTCAAGTTCAAGGCCAGTCTAGGCTACAAAGCAAGACCCTGTCTCAAGAAACTAAGAGGCAGGCGATACAGCCCGGCTGGTAATGCCTATCCAACATGGATGAAGCTTTGGGTTGGATCTTCAGTACTGGGCATAGTGATAAATGCCTATAATCCTCGTACTGGGAGGTAGAGACCTTGGGATGAAGAGTTCAAAGTTATTCT
This sequence comes from Microtus oregoni, assembly GCF_018167655.1. NCBI lineage: Eukaryota > Metazoa > Chordata > Mammalia > Rodentia > Cricetidae > Microtus > Microtus oregoni. The sequence goes on along the minus strand of NW_024543062.1, from coordinate 6,879,901 downwards.
CAGTTATGTAGGGAGCTAGAGGCCAGCCCTGTCCACATAGGCAGTTAGAGACCAGCCTGGGCTACATGAGACCATGTCCCAAATAAATAAAGAGAAGGAGGGAAGGAAGAGTGGAGGGAAGGAAAGAGGGAGGGAGGGAGAGAGAGAGCACAAATAGGACATACCATGAGAAGGATATTTGTTGTAGGAGTTGAGTAGCCCCTCTTCTGCCAAATCTCTTCTGCCAAATGGTGCCCTTGGTTGCCAGTTGCAATCTCTGTCTAAGCAGGTCGTCATCTCCTTCAACTGGAGGGTTCTTTACCAAATTAAGTACTAAACTAGTGGGAGAATGAAGTCTCCAGTGGGGTAGAGTCTACCCTTCTCTGTGTGTGTCTCCTCACCTGACCACCCCAGGTTTGCACCCTGACAGCACACTTTCCTGCTGCATAGGGGATGGCTTTCTGTCCACGGAAACACTCCACCCGAAGTGGACACCAAGGAAGAGGCTGTGAGGGAAGAGTCCCATTTCCTGCTTCGGTCCTCCGCGGTCTTCAGCACCAGGCTGCTTTGCCAGTGGTCTAGCCTCTGGCTGGTGGCCAGCCCCTGTCTGGACAGGAGGAAGTGGAGACATGAGGGGCAGCACACTGTGTCCTCAAGAGAAGAAATTCCACCGGAAAGGAAACAATAAGCCAAAGAGAGTCATTCTCCGTAGAGAAGAGATCCCGGAGACAGGGAGGACCTTCCTGCCTCTGCAGGACAAACAAGCCCACTGGGGAAGCCCCAGCTACGCACTATCCTCCAGATGTGCAATGGGAGTCTGAGCAGGGTGTCAGTTGCTGGGGATGGGTCCTCTGCTTTGATACCATGGGGAGAAGTCTCTCTTGCCTTGTGTTCTAGCCAAAAGGTAGATGAACTCCTAGTAGGAGAGTCAAGATCAGTGGGGCCAGTGAGACGGCTCAGCCAGTAGCTTGCAGCCACACTGAGCGCAACCCCCACAGATAAAACAAATAAATATGCTTTAAAAAAAAAGAGTTCTAATCAGGAGGATCTGAGCAAGGCCAAGGGCAGACCATACGAGCATCTTCTCCAGAGTTTCAAGTGTGGAAACCAGACTAGTCACAGACCCCAGTACCCAGGTATCTTTTAGAGACTAAGAAGACAGTTCTAGGTTTTAAAGAAATTCAGACAGCTCTATGGGTAGAGGGGGGTAGGTGAATAGCAGGCTAGCCCAGATACACTATCTGGGGAACTAAAAAGGACAATTAACTTCCTTCTTCCCTCTCTTCCCCCCTCCTCTTTCTTTAAGACTAGGTCTAGGATTATAGTCCAGGTAGACCTTGAGCTCTCCCTGGTCTTCCTGTTTCAGCCTCCAAAGTGATGGTACTGCAGGGTTACAGGTATGTCAGCACACCAGCTCTTCCTTCAGGGCTCAGACACAGCTTGCCTTCAGGAAGGATACAGAAGAGCAGGAAGGAGGAAAACCTCAAAACTAAAGAAGCCGTTCGTGGAAGGAACAGAAGAAGTCCACAGGCCTCAGTGTCCCTAGGATTCCCAACCCAGCTTGTCAAGTCCAGAAAGACAGGAAAAGAGGCTTAGGGCCCGGATCAATGGTAGAACCCCTGCCTAGAATCCAGCAGTGAGGGGCTGGGGTGTGCTTCAGTAGTAGAGTACCTGCCTAGAATCCCCCAGTGAGGGGCTGGGGTGTGGCTCAGTGGTAGAACCCCTACCTAGAATCCCCCAGTGAGGGGCTGGGGTGTGGCTCAGGTGTAGAGCCCCTGCCTCACATGAATCAGGCCCAGTATGCACAAGCAGGCTGAAGTAAAGCCTGATGCCCAGAGGGAGAAAACTTGGACCCAAAAGTCTTGCATTGGTGTTTGACCCTTTGTTTAGTGTGGTCATTTTCTACTCTGCAAACTCACTCACTTTTAAGATCTGGGGGTCCCCACCCCCACATGTCAATACCAACCATGGCTAAAACATGTGAGCCAATTGCTCTGGCCAAGCCCGGCTTTATTCCCATTATTTATTTCTTCATCACGGTGCTCGGAAGTGGGTGCGCCTGGCTGCCTGTCCTGCGCAGAGAGAATCAGATACACAGAGGGTTGATATCTGGCTCTGACCAAAGCTCTTTGAAGAAGCCACAATCTTGAAGATTCCTTAGAATTACTGGAAGTTGGAGATTTCGAAGAGATAAAATGACGCAGCCAGAGAGCAGAGTTATTTGGGGCATTCACAGCTAGGTCTCGACAACCTCTCTATCTGACTTAGTAGCTCCCAAACCCATCTTTCTCCATCCGCCAAGCCGGGAGTTGACAGGCGCACACGTCAGAGCCTGGCTCTTAGGGTGAGGGCTGAAACTCAAACTCAGGCCCTCATCCTTGCGCAGAAGTACTATTAACCACTGAGCCAGCTCCCCAGCCTCCTCAACCTTCTTTTTTGAGACAGGGTCTCTCACTGAACTGGCGACTTGATGATTCGACTGGGCTGGCTGGCCAGTGTGCTCCCGGGACCTGTCTGCCTCCCCCGCGGTGGGGATTTCAGGCGTGTGTTATTACGCCTGCGCAGAGCTTCGTGGGTACAGCAGTGAGCATTTGTAGAGACTGAGTCGTCTCCCCAGAGCCTTTCCCAAGAGTTTTTGAGATATCTGGAGCCGCGAGCACCCCCGCCTTTGAAGATTCTCATCAGAATTCTAGGACGCTGGTGTTTGGGTTTTAATGGTTTTCATCAGCGGTCTAGGTGAATCTAGGAAGGTGATGGCGGCAAAACGGCTCCTTGCTGCCCTGAGGCAGGTGTTGAAGTCAGAGTCCTCTGTCACACTGGAGGCCCAGGAGCCAGGTTCAGTACAGACCTCAAGGGACTGGAAAGAATTCAGTCAGTCTCATAGGAATGTCACAGCTGGGGACGTGCTGGGAAGTAGGCCTGGGCCAATACAGCACATTAACGGGATGTCATCTGCCAAGTTTTCCTTTGCCGTGGGGCCCAGAAAGAGCGAGCAACTTCGAGTCTGTGGAGGGAGAAAGGATAGGCATGTAGATGTATTATTGCTTTCAATTTTTCAAAAGTTGTTACTCGTTTTCTTTATATATTTATTTGTTTGTGTCAGTGTGTGTTTGGTACACGTGTGTGCATAAGTGTGTAAATCCCAGAAGTAGACACTGGGTGTCTTCTCTATCACTCAACACCTTAACCTTACTTAGTATATTTATACTTAGCCTAGTGTGTGTGCATGTGTGTGTGTGTGTGTGTACTGTGCACTTATATATATATATATGTGTTAGAGGTTGGTATCAGGTGTCCTCTCCTTCTTCTTCTTTCTTGGGGGTGGGGGGTTTGAGACAGGGTTTCTCTGTGGCTTTGGAGCCTGTCCTGGAACTAGCTCTTGTAGACCAGGCTGGCCTTGAACTCACAGAGATCCGCCTGCCTCTGCCTCCTCAGAGTTAAGGTTGTAGGCTTCCATATACAACTGAACATGGCCTTTACATTGGGAATTGAACTCAAGCCCTCACACATTTCAGTGACAGTTTTTCTTGTCTACCTCACTCCCTATGCTTGCCAGCCCCCAAACAGGAATTTTAAAGGGGAAGAGGCTTCTAGGGGAGTCTACGACAGATGCCTCTTAAAATGGGGAGTCCAGCAAGGAATATATGGGGTTTGGAGGAAGCAAGAAAAAGTTCACAGACTTGAGTGTGGCATAGGAAGATTGGAAATGGAATAGAAGGGCCTGGAAATGGGATGTTGGGAGCCCTGCTGGGGCAATGGCACACACGGGAGCCTGATGGAGCCCTTCTGTTCCCTGCCTATCACTCACCTGCCCCAACCTGCTGAATGAATCAGCACCCGGTGCTTCCTCCCTGCAGTGCCAGGGCGGCTGATGAGGCCCCCGTTATTCACAGGCTGAACCTCGACTCCCAGGGTGCAGCCTGGCCTGCCAGCTCACTATTCCCTTGTCGGTGGCCCCAGACCCAGACAGCCCCGGGTGTGCCCAGGGCAGGCTCTGCAGACAGAGCCCTCAGTGGGCAAGAGCTAACCCCCTGAAAGGACTGGGTTGTCTCAGGAAGCTCAGGGGGGTAATGGTGTTTCCACCGCCTAGCTACCTCCTTCAGTGATCCCCAAGGGGATTGCAGGAACCAGTCAAAGCAGGCTTTGAGGTTCAGGAAACATGGACTCTTCCTTCTTATTCTGATTCCTGCTTTAAAACACACACACACACACACACACACACACACACACACGATTCATTCATTATTGTTTATGCATTGTACAAAATGTTCTTCATTTTAATTTAATGTTATTTACATGTGTGAGGGTGTTTTGCCTGTGTGTCTGCCTAAATGCTACATGTGTGTAGTGCCTACAGAAGAAGGCACTGGATCCCCTGGAAGTGGAGGTACTGACACTTGTCAGCTGATGTGGGGACTGGGACTCAAACCCGGAACCTCTGGAAGAGCATTTAATGCTCTTAGTCACTGAGCCATCCCTCCAGTCCCTGCTGGCGTTTTTGTTTTTGAGACAAGGTCTTACGGAATCCAAAATGGCCTTTCATTCACTATATTCAAGATGACCTTGAACATGTGACGCCCCATCTCTCCACATGCTGAGGTTACATACAGGCTTGTCTTTTGCAGGATGGGGGATGGAATCCAGGGATTCATGCATTCTAGGCCAACACTCTACCAACTGAGCCACATCCCCAGATGCACCTCTGACTTGGTGGTGGTGGTGTGTGAGTGTGTGTGTGCATGTGTGAGTTTCATCATGATATTTTCACATATGTGTATCATGTACTTTGGTCCCTATCACTCTCTTCTGTTACCCCCCACACTGACCCCCCTCCTTTTCCAAACAGCCCCTCTTCTATTGTCATGTTTGATCTAAAAAGCACCTGGATTCCACATCTGTGAAAAACCACAGAACCTTTATCTTCCTGAGTATGGCTTATTTCACTCAACACGATGATCTCTAGCCCCGCTCATATTCCTGAAAAATGGCACAATTTTACTCTGTCATTTGTCTTTTTAAGATGAGGGCTTGCTATGTAGCACAGGCTGGCCTTGAACTCATGATCCTCCTGCCTAGTCTGCTAAAAGCTGGGATGACAGGAATGTAGCACACCACATGACTTATTATTCCTTCTTAGAGAATTTATTCATTACACTAATGCGTGTATTGTGGGGGAGCACACCTGTGGGGGCCAGCACACAACTTTTGGGGAGTTGGTTCTTTCCTCCCACCATGTGGGTCCCAGGGATCGAACTCGGGAGGTGAGCCTTGGCTGCAAGCCTCTTCACCACTGAACCAACTTGTTGGCCCTCTTCATGTCTTTATAAAACTCCACTGTGTGGACATAATGAGTTCTATTGTAGACTAGCACATGCTTCTCTTATCTCTGAACTTGTTACCGATGGTGATGTCAAAGTACTTCAGTTCCCAGCCGTTATTTCTTCAGGAAATGGCGTGCCAAACATTGTTTTGCTCTTGTCTGGTGTTGGAATAGGCTCATGAATTGGCTCACTGACTGGGGGGTGGGGGGAGTGTGGAGATGGGAGGCAGGGCTTGAGCGTAGATAGAAAGCTCTGGAAACTCCCAGTTACTCTTTCTGAGAATCCCAAGGGGCTTGCAGGCAAGAGGTTATGTTGTGTCTAGAACGCCTGACTGCCTTTCCGGGCTGATTCAGGGCCAGGGTCAGCGACCTCGCAGCAGGTGGAAGTTGGTAAGAATTTGGCTGGGCAGAGCTTTCCTATCCTGCAGAGACAATTCCAGTAGCTGTAGAGATTGTGTGTGTGTGTGTGTGTGCGTGATGAGCAACTGCTGGGTCTGTGTCCTCTGGTTTTTTTTTTTTTTTTTTTTGGAGACAGGATCTGACTTCATACCCCTATATAGCCTGGCCTATAACTCATGATCTCCTGCCTCAGCCTCCTGAGTGCTGGGATTACTTGTAGATGTGTAGCATCCTTTGAATTTGATGAGTTTATTTTGAATAAATATGGTGTTGGTAGTGGTGACGATGATATAGTACTAGGGATTAAACCTAAGGCCCCCACAGGCTACAAAAGCACTCATATTATTGTATGTGAGCAGGGGCATGCGTGTTCCTTGCACACCTGAGGAGATCAGAGGAAAACTTCAGGGAGTCAATTCTCTCTCTTCCACTGTGGGTTTCAGGGATGGAACTAGGGCCATCAGGCTTGCAGGGTGTCTCAGTTAAGGTTTTATTGCTGTGAAGAGACACCATGACCACGGTGTCTTATAAAGGAGAATATTTCATTGGGGCTGGCTTACAGCTCAGAGGTTTAGTCCATTATGGTCACAGGTGGGAAGCATGGTGGCATGTGGGCAGACATGGTGCTGGAGAAGGAGCTGAGAGTTCAACATTTTGATCTGCAGACAGCAGGAGACTGCGTGCTACACTCGCTTGAGCTTGAGCATATGAGACCTCAAAGCCCGCCTCCTCCACAGTGGCAAACTTCCTCCAACAAGGCCACGCCTCTTCAGCGTGCCACTCCCTATGGGCCAAGCGGTCAAACACATGAGTTCATGGGGGCCATTCCTGTTTAAACCACCACACAGGGCATGCACTTTTGCCAGCTGAGCTCACTTGCCAGCCCCCATGTTGACATATCGTTTGCTTTTTCCTAGAGTCTCATGATGTGTCTAACAGTGTTGACTTTACCAACGTAGCCTAGACGTTTGCAGAGGTCACGGCCACTAGCGAGTTAGCGGGCTGAGTGGTGAGTCTGAATTCAGTCCGGTCTGTTCTCCATGCTCTCCCTCCAAGGAGAAGAGGAGCATATCAATGACATCACTGGGACCAAATGCCAGACAAAAGCAACTTAGGGGAGTGACTATTATTTTAACTCATGCTGCAGAGAAAAGCCAGTCCACCATGGTGGGGAAGGCGGGGCAGCCAGAGCACGAGGCCAGCCAATCACATTCCATCTGGATGCAGAAGCCGAGAAAGAGGGGACAGGAAGTGGGACTGGGTTAGAAAACCTCAAGCCCCGCCCCCAGTGATGTACTTCCCCCAGCTAGGCTCCACCTCCTGAAGGTTCTGCCCCAAACAGCGCCACCACCTGGGCACATGAGCCCATGGGGGGCGTTTTCTCATCGAAACCCCCACAAAGAGGTCTAGGTGAGCCGGAGGTGGGAAGACCCACTTCACTGTGGATGGTACCAAGTCCTGAGCAAGGGGCATGGAATGCACAAAAAGAGCGAATAACTCAGGGTGCAACGCCACCAGCTGCCTGAAGCTTCTTCTGCCATGATGTCCCTGCCACAGTGAACTGGAACCCGAAACTGTGAGCCAAAATGAGCCTTTCTTCTTTGGTCAGGTACTTATTATATTTATTTTACTACATTTTATTTATTTGTGTGTGTGTGTGTGTGTGTGTGTGCATATGTGTGCCTATTTGTGCCATGATGCATGTATGGAGGTCAAATGACAGCTTCCTACCTTGTGGGTACCAGGGATCAAACTCAGGTCATCAGCCTGGGTGGCAAGTGCTTTTACCGCTCAGCCATCTTGCTGGCCCGTGGTCAGGTGTTTTGTTGCAGCAATAGAATAAGTAATTACTGCTTATGGTGGGCAAGACGGGAAGGCGTGTGTGGAGGGCCCTGCTCAAGATAGGAAGGTGCATGTGGAGGGCCCTGCTCAAGACGGGAAGGGGAAGGCGCGTGTGGAGGGCCCTGCTCAAGATGGATAGGCACATGTGGAGGGCCCTGCTCAAGACGGGAAGGCGTGTGTGGAGGAACCCATCTTGTCCAAACCCAGTATTCAGCCTTGGTAGCTAGATTTGGCAGCTGTGGTCCTCAGCTGAGGATGAAATGGTAGGAAATGAGCTTTACAGGGGAAATTCCAGTCTTGATTATCTGAAGAGGCGAGATCTGGCATGGTGCCCCGACTGGGAGCACCCTGATTGTCCAAGTTGTTTTTCTGTGGCTATGATAAAATATATTTACAGAAGGCAACTTCAGGGCAGAGAACTTTAAAAAGCTGGTCGCATCTCAGCCACAATCAAGAGTAGAGAAATGAATGCCTGCATGCTTACAGCCCATGAGCCCCGCCTAGGGAATGGTGCTGCCCATGGTGGGCTAGGTCTCCCACACCAATTACCTTAGTCAAGACAGTCCCCCACAGACACGCCCACGGGCCAGCCTGATCTAGACAATCCCTTGTGAGACTCTCATTGTTAATCCCAACACTGAGAATAAGGCCACTATCACAATTTGAGCCAAATTTGAAACAAATTTGATTTTTTTATTGAGGTTCACCCAAGAAGTGACCAGCAACTGCTTCCTAAGTCAGGTTAAAGGTAGCAGCCCCAAATCCATCTCTTGGACCCCTTTTAAGGAGTAAAATCACTAGTAGCTCTACAGAAGGGAGACAGCGGGGCAATAAGGAAATATGAAAAAAAACTTAAATAAAACATAGGGGCTGGAGAGATGGCTCAGAGATTAAGAGCATTGCCTACTCTTCCAAAGGTCCTGAGTTCAATTCCCAGCAACCATATGGTGGCTCACAACCATCTGTAATGGGGTCTGGTGCCCTCTTCTGGCCTGCGGTCATACGCACAGACAGAATACTGTATACATAATAAATAAATAAGTATTAAAAAAATAAAACATAATATTGTCTCCCTCCCTGTGATTAGGGAGGGGTCACGGACGGCCAGGGAGGGTAAGGGAATTCTCAAAAAAAATCAAAGTCATGGGTCAGCTTCCAGGAAACAGAACAACTCAACGTTCTCAGTAAACAGAAACTTATTTTAAAAAATACAGCATAATGGTTCCTGCCTTCAAAATGGAGTCAGGCATGTTCCTCATCATCCAAGTGTTTCCAGGATGTGTCAAACTGACAGAACTAACCATCATATCCTCTCCCCTACACACACGGATGAGGATAATCGCTCCTGGCCCCACGCACAGTCCCATGTGTGACTTTCCATCGTACCCTCTCCTGAGTGTTTTGCCTGCATCTATGTCTGGGCGCCACACATATGTCTGCTTACAGGGGCCAGACAAGGCCTGAGAGAGACTGCAGTTATAAACAGTGGTGAGCCTCCATGTGGGTCCTGGGAATCAAACCTGGGTCCTTTGGAAGAGTAGCAAGTGCTCTTAACCCCTGAGCCATGTCTCCAATGCCCACCTTAGTGTTTTGAGGCAGGGTTTCTCACTGAACCTGGCACTCACTAACTTGGCTAGATGAGGCTGGCCAGTGAGCTGCCAGGAACTGGTTGTTTCTGGACAGGACTGATGGGTGCACTGCCTTGCCTGGCTTTTACTTGGGTTCTGGGATTCGAACCAACATCTTCATGTTCGTGTGGAAAGCACTTTAACAAATGGGGCCACTTCCCTAGCTCCTTTTCTTCGTTCTGAAACAAGGTCTCACTGGGTAGACTGTGCTGGCCTTGACATTGCAGCTATCCTCCTGCCTCTGCCTCCTGGACGCTGGGATTAGAAACATGGACCGCCACGCCTGGCTGGTCAACATTTCCCTTCTCCAGAACTGTCACACCTAACATACTGACATAACCTGACATCACCTGCTTAAATTTTCCCTCTGCCTTGATTGGCAGCTTTTCTTTGTCTACAAAGAAAGGTATTTTTCTTCCAATTCAGAAAATAAAAGCCCATGGCCGGACAGGGACTGGTAGGGGCTTGAAAAGACATGCCCAGCCTTATGTATTGTAGCTCATATACTGATGTTTGGAAAGGAGGGCCTAGATGTAATATTAGGAAGTAATATTAGACAAAGTCCTGAGGGTGGGGCCTCTGTCTGCTTCTTTGAAGACGAGAGACATGACAAAGGCTTGTTCGGTTTCATAAGATGACCTCTGTCATGTTCATGTAGCAAGACACTATCTGATGTCGGCGCCACGTCCTTGAACTTCCTGGAACGGTGAGCTAAGACAACTCAGTATTTTGTTGCTGCTCTGTGAGACAGGGTCTCTGTCTGTAGCTGCCTTGGAACTCAGTATGTAGCCCAGTTGACCTCAATCTCTTCTAGTCCTCTGCCTCAGTCTCCTAAGAGCTGGGATTACAAGTGCAAGGCACTACCTCCAGTCAAACTTATTATTTACAAATAATGGCCAGTCTCAAGCATGTTGTTATAGCAACAGAAAACAGATAGCTGACTGCATGGCTTTGTCTTGTAGGCATAAACATCTTCTCATCTCAGATAGAGCCAAATAAAGGAATCTGCCCGAGTCCAGCTCGGTGAACCAGTGAATTTATTGGGGTAACTTTCAGGGCCATGGGTGACTCACGGGTGGCTAAATCCCTGGAAAGTCCCCTAAATGTCTTACAAACAACCATAGCGTGGAAGTGTCCCACCCCAGTCCATTGTCTACTGTGCAGAGAACGGGGACTGGAATGTCCAGGAGGGGAGGGGCCTCATCTCCTTATCTCACGAGATCATCACGATGCCTCTGCTTTATTATGGCCGAGGTCATGTTCAACCTGGAGACAAGAACTATGCTATCCAGATCAAGGCCTCTGCAGAGGCGAGGCAGCCAGAGTGTGTGGGTTTGTATTCGAGTCCAGGGCAAGATGCAAGGTGCAAGCATGCTAACTCTGATTCCTGCCCTGGACAGACTGCACGGTTGGCTCCAAAGCCCAAATACAAAGAAAGGAAACTCACCCCAAACTAATTTTCTGTGGGTTCCTGCTTGGGAAGCTGAATTCCAGCCCAGGAAAGGCCCTGCTGACCATAAAACACCAGGGAGCCAGGAGGAAGGGTGTGGGGCGGAGGATGCCTCATTTGGTGAAGGGTTTCCCTTACAAGTATGAGGACCTAGCTGTAGAGCCCCAGAACCTGTATAAAAACCAGGCACGGGTGGTGCATATTTGGAATCCCAATCCTGTGCAAGCAGAGACAAGAGCATCCCCGGGTCTGGCTGGCCAGCTAGTCCGACTGATTGTTGAGCTCCAGGCCAAGGGGAGATCTTGTCTCAGAGAAGGCGAATGGTGTTCCAGAAGATGTCCTCTGACATCCCCTTCCAAGGGTGTCCTCTGACCTCCACATGCACACACGTGTGAAGCTTACACACACGTTCATCCATGCATGTGTGAATGTGCACAGGCACACGTGTTCAAGCGATGACAGCAAAATGCAGCTGGAGAGATGGCCTAGCAGTTAAGAGGACCAGGGTTTGGTTCCCAGCACTGACATCAGGTGACTCACACCAGGGGACGGGAAGTCCAGCCTCAGGAGATCCAGTGATCTCTCCTGGCCTCCACCGCACTGCACATGCAAACACCCCTCCCCTAACAAACACAGAAGAGGAATCATTTAAAAAAGAATAAATCTTCAAAGGAAACAAAGCCGGCAAACAACAACACATAAGCCCCAAGATGCCAGGTCCTCTTGTCTCTGCAGGTGGAGGACAGGGAACAACCTGAAACCTCAGGCTGGCTTGAAGGCAGATCCCCTTCCCCATCATCTGCTGTCCTCCACAAAAATCAACTCCCATGTCTCCACAGATGAAGTGAATCCGCAGAGGAATATGGGGGGAGCTGGAATGCTGTCCCAGGAGGAGTTGGGAACACACACACACACACACACACACACACACACACACACACACAGAGAGAGAGAGAGAGAGAGAGAGAGAGAGAGAGGGAGGGAGCCAGGTCAGATATGGCTTTGCTTCTTGGGGATCTCCAGTGTAGCTTTCCCTTGTCTGGGTGTGGTAACAGAGCCCTGGAGGGCTCTGGTCTCTGCCTGGCTCCTGGTGATTCTGCATATGTTACATAATTCCGTACTCTCACCCTTCTCCTCGTGGAAATGAGCGTGGCAGTAAGGCCAGCCTTGTAGAACCGGGAAGGAGAGAATTGAGATAACATACACAGTCAGTAGAAAGGGGCCTGACTTAGACTTGCTGCCCCTAGATACCATTTTCTGTCCAGCATCCATCCATCCATCCACCCATCCATCCAATATATATTTTATGAATATCTTGGGAACCATTATTTTTACATTTTAACCTGTTTTAATTACTCTGTGTGTGTATGTCTGCATCCTGCTCCACCACTCTCTGTCTTATCGTTTGAGATACCATCTCTCACTGTCCCTGGAACTAGGCAGGAATCCCCAGCGATCCTTGTCTCTGCCTCCCCACCTCCACAGCATTGGGGTTCCAGGCTTGTGTGAATGCCTGACCTTTTAGGTGGGTGCTTGGGAATCGAACTCAGGCCTTCATGCTTGTGCCCCACGTTTCTCTTACCCACCGCACCATCTTCTCAGCCTCTCGGGAGTTATTCTAAGGAGTTACCATCTCTGAATGAGTGAACAAAGTTCCCAGCTGGAGTGGTGAGGCAGAGCTACCATCCAGACATTCAGGAGGCAGCGGCTGGAAGATCTTGAGCTTGAATCTAGCTCAGGCTGCACAGCAAGGCGCTGTTTCATAAAGCCAGAAGGAACCAGCTGTGGTGGCTCCTGCCTACAACCCCAGTATGTGGGAAGCTGAGACAGGGGGATTACAGCAACTTTGAAGCCAGCCTGGGCTACAGAATGAGACCCTGCCTCAGGAACCAATGACAACAAACAAAAAAACCAAACCAAACCAAAAAACCCAACCACCCCACAAAACAAAACAAGCCAGGGCAGGGCAGGGCAGGGCAGAGCTGTGTCCCAGTTAGTTCTGTGTTTGCCTAGTGTGACCCCAGGCACCACACAAACTGTCTATGGTGGTGCACCCCCATAATCCCAACAATTGGGAGGCAGAGGCAGGAGGATCAGAAGTTCAAGGTCATCCTTAGCTACAGAGCGAGTTTGGCATCAACCTTAACAATCTGAAATTGTTTCAAAAATAAGTAAAACCCTCAAGAGAAAGCTCTCCAGGGTGAGCTTGCCCTCTTTCCTCCCCAGACCCAAGCTACCTCACTGTTACTCATGCTGACCTCCTAAGGCAAAGGGAGCCCTGTACTCAGCCCCAGGGCCTCACCCCAGCTGCAGAGTTGCCAGGAACTCCTCAGATCGGGTTCCACAGCTAGGCTGCCACAAATGCCTGATGTGTTTCCTCTGCCTGCAGATCTCTGCAGAATACCTGCGCTCGGCTGAGTCAGACTCCTTATCCTGCTCTGTACAGAAGCCTGGCCATGCCAGGCAGGCCTGGGAATGCCAGCGAGGGCCAGGGTAGAGGGAGATATCCTGTGTGTGTGGCCTTCACTTTGAATGACCACGCCACAGCCATGGCGTCTCTCTCTCTCTCTGAGAATGCTGTTATCTTCCTTAATCCTTTCCTCCTTCCCTTCTTTTTTCTTTTCTCCTATTCACGTGTGTTCTTTGTTTGAGAGAGCCTTGCTATATAGTTCAGGCTGCCCCTTAAACTCCATACCCCCCAGCCTCCACCTCCTAGGTGCTGGGATACAGGCATGGCCCACAGTCTTAGCTGGGGATGCCCCCAACCTCACCCACCCACCCCACATAGTTCATCGAACCATCCCTGCGACTCTGGAGAAAACAGACACTGTTACTTCTGAACATGCAAGTCTTCAGAATTGGCCCCTGAGAAAAGTCAAGCCTGACAAACTCCCTTCCCATCTCCTCAGTACAGGCAGAAAGCTGGGATCATCTGTCTAGCGTGTTCCAGGCCTGGGATGAGTCCCTCCACCCCCATCTCCTTCTATGTCTCTCTTGCTCTCTCTGGGACCCAGCCTCTCCCTGTAATGAGGCTTTTCCACTGGAGCCGTGGGCGGCAGAGGTGGCCCCTGGCACTGGAGTGCACAGCAGGATAAAGGGAGGGAGGAGGGAGGGAGGAGGCTCGTGGCCACATGGCTTGCAGCACGAGCCCCTCGTGGGTCTGACCACAGAGGCAGGCGCTCTGCCTTGAGGTTTGAAGCTGGGAACTGGTTGTCCTCGCTGTAATCTTGGCTCACATGGACCGAGGCCGTCTCCTGTCGCCAGGCCCCCTCAGCTTGCTGCTGAGTCACGTTCCCCGGGGTTCGCCCAGGCGCCCAGGTCCGGGCTTAGTCATCGGAGAATGAATTGCAGGATTCTTCTGTAGGCTGTCACTGTGCAGTGAGGCCTTGTTCCTGAGCCAGGCCATTTGCAGCATTCTCTGCTAGGCTGTCATTCTTTCTCCTTGTTGGGGGTCCTGGCTGGGAGAACAAGACCATAGAGAGCCCCAGGTGGGAAATGTCTCAGAACTGTCTTTCTACACCTCCAGGTCAGACTTCCTCAAGGCCCCAATCCTCATTTGTTCACTGTATCTTCCTGTCTTGTGTGTGGGCGTTCCCGCACACGTGTGTGCCAGCGTGAGGTAGCAGAGACCAGAGGACAGCCATGGCTGTCAGCCCTCAGGCACCATTCACCTTGGATTACTGAGACAAGGTCTCCCATTGGCCTAAGACTCCAGAGATTCCCCTCTCTAGAGCTAGGGCTGTACGTGCTACCACGTCTCTCTTCAAAAAGATTACTTATCTAGAGTATGGGGAATGTGTGCATGCGTGCCATGTCCACGCGTGGCTGTCAGAGGACAGCCTGAGGGAGGCACTGCTCTCCCTTGCGCCCCATGAGTTTCAGAGACTGAACTCAGGTCAATCTTGGCAGCAAACACCTTTACCTGCTGAGCCATCTTGCTGGCTCAGTGCCTGACTTTCAGGAAGGGTTAGCTCAGAAGTGGTTCCATTTGTTCTGCAGAAGCCGGGCTGAAAGGAGACCGGATCACGGGTGTCATTGTGTTGGTTGCTGTGGCTTCTGCAATGTCCCCAAGGAATCAGTGTGGCCACCCTGGGACTGACCACCAGGCAGCCATGACAATCTGACTCTTTCTGCTCCTTAGGTCCTGGTGCCTTGGTTTGAATCTGAAATGTCTCCCACACCCATGTTTAGAGATTTTATTTATTTTCAATTTTGTGTATGTGTGTGTGTGTGTGTTTGGACATGCACACTTGTATGCAGTACCCATAGAAGCCAAAATAGGGCGCCAGATCCCCTGGAACTAGAGTTAAGGGAAGTTATGAGCAGGTGGATACTGGGAACTGAATTCAGGTCCCTTGCAAGAGCAGTGCATGCTCTTAACTGCTGAGCCATCTCTCCAGCTCCAGGCTTGTGGTACTATTCTGAAGGTTATGGGGATGTTTAGGAGCTGGGGCCTGGCTGGTGAAGTATGCCACCAAGGGTGGACTTTGGAAAGTAATACCTGCCTCTGGCCCCAGTCTGTACTTCTTTCTGGTCTTCTATGACACAAGGAGTTTCCTTACACACTCCCATTGCCGTGGCAGACTGAGACCCTCTGAAACCATGAGCGGATATGCACTGCTCCTTCCTGTTTCTGCAGGGTTACCGTGTGTGTTTGTGTGTAGTGGTGTGTATATGTGGGGTGCATATATAAGCCATATATATATACATATAAGCCAGAAGTCAGCGTTGGGCGTCTTTCTCAGTGGCTCTCACACTCTTGCACACGCACACACACACACTTGATTTTGTTATTTTGTGTTTGTGCAGGGGCGGGGTGTGGATACAGATGCCATGTTGGGCATGTGAAAGCCAGAGGACACTTGCAGGACCCGTCCTTTCCTTCTGCCGTGTGGATCCGAGGGATCAAACTCAGGCCACCAGGCTTCGTGACAGGCACCCTTACCTGTTGAGCTAGCTTGTCACCGTATTTCAGAGGGTCTCTCATTTGGCTGGAAGCTCCCTGCTTCCGCTGGGCTGGCTAAACTGCCTGTCTCTTACTCCCCAGCGCTTAGGATCCTAGACATGCCTCAGCAAGCCAGGGTTTTGGAGGGTGCAGGGGATCTGAACTCAGCCCCTCCTGTTTGTTTGGCAAACGAGTCACTCACAGAACCATCTCCCCAGCCCTCGTGAGGTGAAAAGGGAATGTCAGTTGAGCGACGGTCTCCGTCAGGTTGGCCTGTGGAGCGTTTTCTTGATTGACAATTGATGCAGGAGGGCCCAGCCCCCTATGGGTAGTACCAGCCGTGGGCAGATGTGCCTGGGTTGCCTAAAAAAGCAAGCCGAGGGCCCGGAGAGGTGGCTTAGTGGTGAAGAATGTTGCTTTCCCAGAGGACCCAGCTTCAATTCCTAGCACCCACATGCCAGCTCACAAGCATCCATGATTCTAGCCCCGGGGCATCTGACTTTCCAGCCTCGGAGGGCACTGCACACACATGCTGCACAGACTTACCTGCAAGACAAATAAAATTAAAAAAAAAATGTGTGTTTAAAAAAAGCAAACCGAGCAAGTCAGTAAGCAGCACTCCTCCATAGTCTCTGCATCAGCTCCCACCATCAGGTTCCTGCCTTGGCTTCCCCGACTGGACGCTGAAATAAACCCTTTCCTCCCTAAACTGCTTTTGGCCGTGGGGTCTTTCTCAGAGGCATGCAGAACAAACAAGGCCAGCCAAGTAATTACTACAGAAACGGTAGAGAACTTTATTGAGAAACGGGAGGCACAGCGCATGCAATGGTAAGGCTTCTCAGCATAGGCACTTGGTCCCCTGGCAATGGAGAAGTGGGCAAGGCTGACTCTCAGGCCTTGTCTTCAACCCACTCTCTCCTGGCCCCTAAGATAACCAGCTACAACTTCCTCTGGAGACACGCTGGTCTTCCTAAAGTTCCGGCTTCTTCTGGTCCCCTTCTCTGCACAGGCCCACCTTCCTCTATTTGGTCACCAAGATACCTCACCGGGTACATCAGGAGAGGAACACCTGACGTCAGTGAATGGTCTCTGATCCTCCAATCCAGGTGTCTGGAAGTCCCTGAAGAGCTAATCTTTCTTCTTCCCTCATGCATTTTAATAAATTAAGTCCCCGAGACAGTTGGCTGGGCTGATTCTGGTACCTTCTGTCCAGCCCACTTCTGAAGAGCTTCTGGGTGCTTGGGCAGCTTTGCCCCGGCTAGGGTAAGGCAGTTTTCTCCCCATTTCACAGGTTTGCACCCCTTCTCCAGTTCTCCAGTTAGAAGACTGTATCCACCCTCAACGTCCCTGCCAGCGAGAGATGGCCAGGTACCTTCACCCTGGCTCCCCTCAACCCAACTCTGCCTAGCTCAGATTCCCCCAACATCACCCGTTTCCTTAAAAACATGTTCCCTCAGAATGGTGCCCATAGGGATGAAGGAAAGGACACCACTTCACAGATCGGTCTACAGCGAAAGATCGCTGTCTTGTCCCGCCCCCACATCATATTCTCTCCAGACTATACAAAGGTAGGCCACACATGCAATTAAAAAAAAAAAAAACTTCCCAAAATGTCAACAGTAATTGGTCCTCAGTCAGAACAGCCAATTCCCTGCTAGCTTTGAGAATGGCCCTGACACTCAGCCAACTGGGCCATTGGTCCCTTGCGTGTCTGTGGTCACTTGTGTGTTTTGCTGAGTGGCTTGTTTATGTAACTTCTGAAAACTAAAATAAATATTATCCCCAGGAGAAGGTTCACAATGTAGCTTTAGCCAGACTTTCTTAGGTATGTTATTTTCCTAAACATTTATATTTAATATCTATGTGTGTGGCTGTGTGTATGTAAGTGCAGGTGTCCTTGGAGGCCAGAAGATGGCGCTAGATCTCCTGGAGCTGGAGTTTAAGGCTGTTGTAAACCACCTGATCTGGGTGCTGGGAATTGAACCCAGGTCCTCTGTGAGAGCGACAAGCACTCTTAACCACTGAGCTACCTCTCCAGCCCTTATTTTAAGACCAAGTCTCATCTGTAGCTCAGGCTGGCATGATCTTCATGTTTCCGCCTTCCCAGCATTGGGGTTAAGGTCTGTGTCATCGCGCCCAGCTCTTGGGCCTGCATGTCACAATTCTCCCATTCAGTCCTACTCTAATGAAGGACTGCAGAGTCATATGAATATAAAAAATACTGGCAGTTTTTCTGTTGCCTTGTCTCCCTTCCTCAAACAACATCCACTTGTCCCCAATCCATATACAACCTGGACCGTTCCAAACAGGAAAAGAATAATTGATCAAGTTGTTGCTACGCGGCTAAGGTATTGATTAAACACAAAGAACAATTCTAAGTCTGGGAGGGATGGGTTAGGATTCCCAGGTCAGTTAAGGTGTGGATTTCAACTTCCAGGTGATGCTCAAGGCCATCCCTCCCACCACCCCCCATATCCTAGTGTCGGTGCCTCCCACCCCTACCCACACCCCTACCCATTTATGAGTTTAGCATTTCCCTTCAACTTCTGAGGTCCCAGAGAAGACTTTGGTTCTCTGTCTCTTCAGCATTTGTAGGATTCTCTTTCAGAACCAGGCGGCCCCTCCCTTCTCCTAGTACTGTGTATTAAATCCAGGACCACATGCATTCTAAGCAAACCTCTACCACTGAGCCACACCCCAGCCCCTCACTGGGGGATTCTAGGCAGGTGCTCTACCACTGAGCCACACCCCAGCCCCTCACTGAGGGATTCTAGGCAAGCTTTCTATCCCCGAGCTCCAGCCCAAGTCCTTTTTTTACTTTTTATTCTGAAACATGGTCTTGCCAAGTGACCGAGGCAGGACTTCAATCGGCTATCCTTCTGCCTCAGCCTCCCTGCTTGCTGGGACCACCAGGACGGGTTCATTTCTGAATTAGCCTCCTGCTCCAGGTTCCCGCGCACCTCTGCAGCGCTGCGCTACTCAAAACGGCACAGGAGCCCCTCCCTTACTCCTCCTTCTCCTAAAAGAGGTGGAACACCCTCTCTTGTCCCTCACTCTTCCCTCTCCTAAAAGAAACCAGACAACCCCAGTCCTCTATTTTTTGAAGTCTTGCCTTAGGAGGTGCAACAGTGCCCCCTACTGGAGACTTCCCATCAACCAAGATTTCTGCAGTCTGGCTTAAAGATGTGACATACAGAAACCTCGGTGTCAGAACAGTCTGATCCCCTCTCTATACGTTAATTCACTTCACAGACGGTTATTGAGACTTGCGTTGGCTATCACGCTACCTCTCCGGGCCTTCATACAACTCCTCCGATCTCACTTCGTTCTGTAGCCCCAGCATTCGGTCAGGACTGGCCGGGAGAACTCAGCAAGACTTCCCAAAAGGAACTTCATGGCCACCCCGTCACCTGTGGGGACCACCCGGCTGCAAAATAACAAACCTCCAGCCTCGTCCTAAGTGCGGGAGTTACCGGAGCGCACTACCACATCTGGGCCGGATTAAGTTCTTCTTCTTTTTTTTTTGTTTTTCGAGACAGGGTTTCTCTGTGGCTTTGGAGCCTGTCCTGGAACTAGCTCTTGTAGACCAGGCTGTTCACGAACTCACAGAGATCCGCCTGCCTCTGCCTCCCGAGTGCTGGGATTAAAGGCGTGCGCCACCACCGCCCGGCTAAGTTCTTCTTAAATATTATTTATAGAAGTATATTTTCTTGAAGTATTCAATCATATAATACTAACTGAAATAGAAATATGCAGGTGTACCACTTCAAAATAACTCAAAAAGATGTAACCTCCGAGATCATTGGCTATTTACAGATTAGGGATCCGTTGCTGTCTTGGCAGCTGTCTAGACAGTCTCACCTGTCGCTGACCCGCTGCAATCAGAATGCCCCAATCAATCACCATGCGTGCACGCACACACAAGGTCTAGAAGACACCAAGCGTCCCTCTCTGTTACTCCCGACCTATAACTTCGAGAACCTGGAGCTAGCCCGGCAGCAGCCAAGCCCCTGCCTGCCTCTGTCCCTCTACCCTTATAGCTCTGGTACATGTGGCCACACCTGGCTTTTTATATGCGTGCTGGGGATCCGAACTCAGGTCCTCGTGCTTGTATGGCAAGCGTTCTTACCCACGGAGCCGTCTCCCCCGCCACGCCCTCAGTCTCTTCTCTCCCCTTATGACTGCATCACATACCATTCCTTTCAAAGACTTCTCATGGCTGTGATCCACAATACAGACCACAATCTCCTCAGCCCTCCCTCACCACGAAGCAGTTTCCAGTTAACAGTAATGCAGGCAGCTGTAAAGGTCTTTGCAAATATTTTTCCACGACTGAATTATTTTCCAGAATGTATTCCCCAAAGTGGCATGACATTTTCCCCCCAGGGCTACGGAGGAAACAGAGCCACCCACTGGGGAAGTCTGGGCAGAACCTCCAATCCTCAGCCCCTGGCAGATTCCAGACAGGCTGAGATTAGTGTAGTTTTACAATCATTCAAGAAGAAGAAAAAACAAAAACGGGGCAAATATTGCCAAATGTCCCTCCAGGAAGCACTGTTTTACAGTGCCAGGAGTCTACGTGTTTCTCCAGAACACGTTCTAACCTCATCGCTGGCGCATGCCAGTGGTTTTGTTTTTTTTCGTCTTACCAGTCCCTGCTCATAGATGCTTCCCCTGGGTGCGTGAACTAGTTCGTTCTTTGTCCAAACAGGAGACGGGTCTTTTTTTTTTTTTCTTAAAAATAAAAAACTGGGTACATTAGTGATTCAGCTTTTCCTTATCAAATCAGAAGTCCATGTTGTTTTGTAACCTTACTGGCTTCCATGTCTTCCTTTATGTTTTGGTGTGTATGAACTTCTGACTCCCCTGCCTCCACTCTATCACTAGGATTGCAGGTATGTACTATACGTGTTTCTGTTCAGTGTTAGGGATCAAACCAGGGCTTCGCGTATGTTAGGCAAGCACTCTACCAACTGAACCTATGGCCCCGCCTGCCTTTGTTGGCGAGGGTCTCTGGAGCCTAGGCTGGCCTCCCACTCACAGTTCTGCTTCCCCCTCCTGAGCCCTGGCATTACAGGCCTGCACCACCATGACAGGCTTTGGAAATCTATGTGTATTCAAAGCTGATCTGGACATTGGAGAGTTCCTTCCCTGGTTTCTACAAACAGTAAACATGTCCCCCAGAAAAAGGGTCCTTTCTCCACCCCTACACTGCCCATCTGGGTTGGTTCCCAAGCCCCGTGGATCCCGCAAACACCCTGTCACTGCCATCCCCACCTTAAGTTTCTCTCCAGCATCTGTTCCCCACAGTTCCCGGCTAAACAAGCCCCCCACAGAGACCTCCACCATCTCCGCCCTAAAGCTGCCAGCACAGATCAAAACGACGAGGACGGTGGTGGCTGCTGCTACCTCTGGCTGTACCATCTCTAGATTTTTACACCGCTGCATCATAGCCCCCCTCCATCGGCACTCCAATCCCACGCTTCAGTGGCGTCCCCCTCACCCTCCCATCGCGGTAAACCTCACTTCGCTTTGTCCACATAAAGGCTAACATTTCCGTAAAGGAATTTTCCAGCCGGGAGGTGGCGCACGCCTTTAATCCCAGCACTCGGGAGGCAGAGGCAGGCAGATCTCAGTGAGTTCGAGACCAACCTGGTCTACAGAGCTAGTTCCAGGACAGGCTCCAAAGCCACAGAGAAAACCTGTCTCGAAAAAAACAAAAAAAAACAAAAAAAAAAGAAAAAAGAAAAAAAGAAAAAACCAAAAATAAAATAAAATAAAAAAAAGGAATTTTCCAAGAAAGCTAAGGAAAAGCAGTAAATAAATAAGATCCCAGGAAGCATATGGAAAGCATAAGAAAGGAGTTAGATTACAGAGATCTCAATTCCTATTTAAATACCGCTGCTGATTGACTAGACTGTGTTTTTCACCTCTAATATTATATATATCACATACCCATATTTTTTGTGTATAAAACTCCACTGTTTGCAGCCAAGCATCACTACTGGTTCCCCACTGAGCCCCATAATAAAAGAAGTATGGTGTTTCTCTTACTCGAGAGCTAAGGAAACATGCCTGAGTCTTTATGGACGTTGGGATATGGAGACAACGTTCCTCCCTTAATCTATGCCTCCCAGGCCCCCAGCTCACCTGGGCAGGTGCAGAGATGGTGGGAGGGAGATGACAGCGGCCCTGAGGGGTCATTTGTGCCTCTGCTTGGAAGGTGAGGTGAGGTGTGGGGGCAGCTCAGTGGGTGACTTGTGTGTGATCCTCCAGTTGTTCCTTGTTGTTAGGCAAGACGGAATTCATCTTTCTTCCTGATGGTGCCTGTGATCTTGCAGCTGATGGCAGGGGAAGGGCTGGGGTGTGTGTGTAGATCTTGGAGATAGTCCTGTGCTTGCCAAGTACCAACTCAGCACCCTTCACACTCCCGCTCTAGGCACGCCCAAAGAGTGCCACCCTGCACCGCCTACCAAGGCGTCCATCAGGGAGTCCTCCAGACCCACCCTTACTATCCTCCAAGTGATGTCACTGGCCAGCACACCACCGTCCACAATGTCCGGCATCTCAGGCTCCAAGGCCTGAAACCTGCTGAAGTCCTGGGTCTGTTAGTCCCTGCATCTCCCTAGGGCCTGGGACAATGGCCAGGAAGGATCTGATGTCCCCGTCACCATCTTCTGACACTTCTCCTTCATGAGGGGATGGATGATACAGGGATGGATCGCGGCCGAGTCCTGGGCATCCTGAGGGTGGCATTTCAGGGCAGAGCGGTTATCTTGGAGAGGATTCTGCTTTCCTGTCTCAAAGGGCTTCTGGTCGTCAGACCGGAACCAGTTGATGTAGACTTCGGACCACCTTGGGGTGTCGATGAGCTTCACCAGCAACCACAAGACCCACCCCATCAGGGGCTGCATCTTGATCCAGTGAGCCTTACTCGGCAACACACGGATCTTATCATCACGGTTTCTGAGAGCCTTGATGGCATCTGAGAACTCGGGAGATGTCCGGCTTGAGGACACTGAAGGGCAGGACGATGCAGTCGGTGGGCTTGGTGGAGCATTCAAGGATGGTTACAGAGTCACAGCCCTGCCGATGTGCTCCTCTCCGGAAAGAACCCCTCAAGCGTTGATGCTGACCGTCTGGAAGGGTCACTCCCTCTGACAGTGGACATCCTTGCCGATCCGATGATCATGTCGCCAGAGATGGGGCTCTGTCCACGGGACAGCCTGGTGCTTGAGAGTTGGGAGAGTCCAGCTTTTTTACAGTCTCTGAATGTAGCCCAAACGTATGATCCTCCTGCCTCAGCCTCCCAAGTGCTGGGATTACAGGTGTGTTGTGATACACACCTGGCTTTAATCTCACATCTATGGCCTCTGCCAGCACTCTCTGACCTCTGACACTTTGAAATCTACCCTATACTTCACTGAGGGAGTCTCTTCTCCCTGATGGTGGTTAGCAGAACGTGGCATTGTTATCGCCATTCTGAGACCTCTGGCCTCTTCTGACCTCATATACCCCCGTGAGAATGGCCAGTTTTCACCCATTTCCACCATGCCCACCATGTCTTGACATAGACTGGACTGTCCTTTGCTTGGAGAACGACATAAGTCATCTATCTCCCTAGGCCTCACTTTCATCTGTTCCGTCTATTTTCTCCCCCAGGTAGGAGGTAAGACCTAGGGATTGACCAGGACTTCCTGTAGGCTAGACAGGTCCTCTCCCACTGAGCCACACCCCAGCCCCTCACTGGGGGATTCTAGGCAGGTGCTCTACCACTGAGCCACACCCTAGCCCCTCACTGGGGGATTCTAGGTAGGTGCTCTACCACTGAGCCACACCCCAGCCCCTCACTGGGGGATTCTATGCAGGGGCTCTACCACTGAGCAACACCCCAGCTCCTCACTGGGGGATTCTAGGCAGGAGATCTCCCACTGAGCCACACCCCAGCCCCTCACTGGGATTCTAGGCAGGGAATCTTCCACTGAGCCACACCCAGCCCCTCACTGGGGGATTCTATGCAGGGGATCTTCCACTGAGCCACACCCAGCCCCTCACTGGGGGATACTAGGCAGGGGTAATCTCCCACTGAGCCACGCCTCCACTCCTCATTGGTAGACTCTAGGTAGGCACTCTACTATGGAGCCATACCCACGCCCCCAGCCTCATTTGTGATTTCTAGGCAAGTGCTCTACAGAGGATTCGTGACCCCATCCCAGGAATGGTTTTGAAGAATACAGATCAAGAATCGCTTATAAATCTCAAGACACCTAAACTATACAGAGGAGCCGCAGCGGCAGGAGTCACTCCAAAGGAAGCAGTTGGGTTGACTTCTGGCACCTGCTGCGTGCTCCTGAGGTTATGGTCACACCACCACCGCTCTTGGTGTCCCTTCTCCTCATACATCACAAAAGGAGCAAGCATTTTGCCAGCTGGGAAAACAGCCTTGGCTACATCATCCCATGGGTGCCCTCCCTCCCCAGCTGCCCTCCCATCCCAGCCCTAAGCTCCTCTAACTGTCAGGAAACCTGACCCTGAACACATGGATAGTCCCGTTACTGAGGGACACCACCAGATATTTGCCGTCTACCATGGTGGTCACCCGGGGCTTTTCCAGGCCGTGATATGCTGTAAGGAAGTCACCGAGAAGTGACCCCTTGGGATCCAGGATCACCACCTTGTTCACCTCTCGAAGGGTCAGGAAGATGAAGCCTTTCTTATCCACAGACACAGAACCTGGCTGGCAGCCATGTAAACCCGGGCCCTTGTATTCCCAGATCACCTGGCCTAGCCCATCACAGAAAACCACACTGTTCTGCTGCCAATCTGACCCCACGAAATCGCCCTGAGGGCTGGTGGTCAGGAACACCAGGGCCCGCTGGCCCCGGCTAGCCTTGCCTCCTGGGATAAACCGCGTAGCCAGGCTGCCTTCCTTCTTGTATACCTCCACGTGGCCCGCCACACTGACGGCTACGCGGTCTCCACACGGCATCGCGGCCACAGCGTGGCTGGACTGGGTGAGGCTCAGGGATCGTCGCCATTGAACTTCTCCCTCAGGACTGACGAGGTAGAGCCTGGCATTGGCAGAGAAAGCCACTGCATTCTGTAGGGCAGCCACACTGCACGGGGAGCAACCCTCGGGAACCGGCACCGTGCCCTTATAGTCGCCATTAAGAGAGAAGCGTTTCAAGACCCTGTTCTGCTCATCCGCCACCAAGATCTCCTGGGGGCCATAGGGGCAGAGCCCGGTGATCCGCGGGGAACGTTTGTCTCCCGGCATCCTCGTGGGGAAACTCCAGGAGAAAACGGGCCGAGGGAGGAGGCCTGAACCTTCTAGGTTTGGCCTCAGGATGGGGCTGGGCTCCCGAGAAATGGGCTTGCCTCTCCCTTTGCACTTCTTCTTTTTGTTAGACCTGTTGCCCCTTTCAATTTGGACATCATCATCTTCTTGGGAGTTCTGGGCCTTGCCTTCTTTGGGAGCTGGGGCTCCATCCTTACACAAGGACTGGGCGCCAGCCTGCTTCCCTGTCTTGGTTCTCTCCTCCCCTTGGCTCTGAGAGTCATTTCCTCCTTGGGTACCAGCTCCGCCCTTCTCAGAGTCCTTCTGGGATTGTTTCGGCTCCTCAAAGGAGAGTCGAAGCAGGTGGCAGTTCTTGTCCTGGAGCCCAGGGTAGAGCTCCAGCTTGGGCAACACGCAGCGGGTAGGCCCGGGTGTCCAGGGAGCGTCTTGAAGCTGGCGCAGGCGCTGTGTGATCGCTCCCTCCAGCGACAGGATCTCTGCCTCCAGACCCAGGCTGAGCACTCGGCGGGCAAAGGCAGCAGCCGCCTTGGCCACTTGCTCCTGGCCCTCTATCTTGGTCAGCCTCTCCCTGGTAGCCTCCTCAGCAGCCTCCACATGGGCCCGGAGTTGTCCCAAGACTTCCTGCTTCTGTGTCAGCAAGGACTTGAGGATCCGTTCAGCGGCCTCTTCTACCTGCGCCCCCACACTGGCTGCCTGCTCTCGCAGCTGGGCTAAGGCTTCCTTTTCTGCTACCCGGGTGGCCTCTAGCTCCACCAGATTGCTGTCCACACCTGCCAATAACTCCTCAAGGCCCGGTTTCCGGGACCGCACTGCCTCCGCCAGGGGCAAGCAGGGGTGATCCAGATGGGGCCCCAGACGGCAGTCCTTACAGAGCAGCTGGGAACACGGTTGGCATAGGAAGCAGAGGGCTTCCCCTGGGTGCTGGGGACACTGGGATGCCTGGCGCTCGCGAGCCTCTTCATCATACCACCCGGCTCTGTAGCCCACCAAGTCCACTACGCGGTGCTTATGAGTCTGGCGGGAGCAGCGATGCCCGTCGGCACAGGCCTGGCATAAGTCATCTGCACAGTCCAGGCATCGGGCGGTGGCGGGTCCCCCAGAGCTCTTACCTCCCACCAGAGGGCACAGAGCGCACGTTGGCTTCCCTGAATGCGCGTCTCCAGAAGCCCTGGCCTTGACAAGGTCCAAGAGCCCATTGACAAAGAAGTTGGTCTTGAAGGCGGCCACACCCTCGGGTGGTACAGGCACAGTCTCCCGACACTCAGGGCAGCGGACCTGGCCACCAATGTCCAGTTGGGCCAGGCAGTCCTGGCAATAGGTATGTAGACATGGCAGCGTCTTGGGCAAGTGTAACTGCTCCAGGCAGATCTTACAGGCTAGGAAATCGCTGCTCAGAGCCTCCAGCAGAGTGGGGGAGGAGACTTTGGAGACCATCCTATAAGGGAAGGGGCAGAGGTCAGAGGCACCCTGGCCACACCCCATCTTGGTTCCCCACCCCCTTCAGCCTGGCCCCTCCCCTGCTCTTTGCTGGTGTCTGGTGTTGGCACTCACCTGGACGGCTGGGAGATTCTGGCTTCTAGGAGGTACTGGGTACTGGGGGAAGGCTGTCTTTCTTCCACTCCGTCCTCTTTACAGCACGCACCAAACGTAAACATGCAAAAGCCGTGGGTAGGGCAGAGCTTGTGGGGAAAAATGAGACCAGGAAGCTCCTGGGTCTCAGAGGTGAAGTAATCTAATTATTAAAATACCAGGTCACGGGCCAAAGGTAAGGGTAGCCCAAACCCTTCCGGTCTCACGTAGCCCAGACCAGTTGTGAAACCGAGGATGACCTTGAACTTCTGAACTTCCTGCCTCCTCTTCCGGGATTACTACCAGTTTGTGTAGCCCTGGGGATGGAATTTAGAGCTTCTTGCATGCTAGGCAAGCAGTCTAACAAGTGAGCTACAGTCTCAGGTTCTGGCTTGGAGCCCATGCTCCTCCTGCCTCAGCCTCCTGAGTGCTGAAATCACAGGCAAGCACCATCACGTTTGTTTTGGTATAGGGTCCTGTTATGAGTGGATACCAGGGCTCAAGGGGCAGCCGGTGAGGACACATAGGAAGAATGTCAGGTGCACAGAAGTGCCCGGCTTTTTGATGTTGGGGCAAGGTCCCACAGTCTTAGTTTCCTTTGTCTGGGAGGGTGTCCTGAGAGGGTGGGGGCCCTACTTCCTGCCCCAACTATTTTTGAAAGTAATTCCAGAACAAGAGGAAGGCTCCAGTGGGAAAAGTTCATCTCCTTTCTTTCTACTGGACCTCGGGGTCATTGACCCCCGGAGTCCTCTAATTTTACCCTTTCCTACCAAAGGCATTCTAGAAACTTCTGGAGGGAGGGCATTACAGGTCCCCAGCTCGGTGGGGACTTAGGGAAAAACCTAGCCCTCCAGAGGCTGAGGCAGGAAGACTGCCACGAATTTGAGGCTAGCCTTGGTTACAAGGAAGTTTCAGGACAGCCTAGGGCAACAACAGTTAAGAGATGGCTGAGCCTGAGTTACAGAGAGAGACCCAGCCTTTAAAAAGAGAAACAGAGATAAACAAATAAGATTGATCGATAGCACTCTCCGGTTCCCCCAGGGTTGGGAGAGGAAGCTGGGGGGGGGGGGGGCGCAGGACGGGGTGTGGTTGTCTGTTCTCAGGGAGGGTAGGACTCCCAACACGGTGGGAGGTTGAGGGACAGGGCCTGCCACCTGGCTAGTCCTCTCGGGCCTCCCAGGTCCCTCCTGCCCTCTCTCCCCTCCCTTTCTTTTCCTCTCCCGGGCTTTCTCACTTCCCTCCCGTTCTCTCTCTCCCCTCCCCCCAACCTCGTCTCTCTGGGTCCCGTCTCTTACGCCCCCATCTCTCCTTACCCAGTCACAGCTGACCTTGGACTTCCGCAGCAGGGTCCGAGGAGCCCCGAAATCCCGCTACCGCCGGCCCTCGACTACCTGCAAGAGAAACAAAACTGAAAGTAGTCGCACTGTGGTGCAACTTCCGTCCCCGGCCCGGGACAGCCACTCCGGGGCACAAGCCCCGCCTTCCTCCCCACCTCACCCTGGAGCGCTCCCTTCCTGGAGGGCCGGGGGCCATAGGACAGGGACCCCCTTCCAGAAGGAAGGGATGGGGGCCACAGGCCAGGGCGCCCAATGGCCCCAGACTCAAGCTGTCAGTGTGCGTGTGTGTGTGTGTGTGTGTGTGTGTGCGCGCGTGTGTGTGTGTGTGTGTGTGTGTGTGTCTGTGTGTGTGTGTCTGTGTGTGTTGCAAACAAAACACTGCCCCAGGGTAGGTTCTCTAAGAGTGTTTATTGGGTCAGGATGTTTATGTGTGGGAAGGAATGACAGATGGGTGATCTGGCCAGTGGGCGGGGCTCCTCCGCTGCTTCGTCGCTAACCACAGTTGAAGCTGTGAGCCCCAGATAAGAACACCATTTCCAGGGCTTAGCGCAGGCTTCCTGGAGGAGGCTCTATCTAGAGATATGTTTGAGGGGATCCCAGGGTAAGGGCTTTCTGAGAGCAACAGGTGTGTATGGGGGGAGTGCAGGGGGACCAGAGGAATGGTAGGGACAGCTGTAATCCCAGCACTTGGGAGGCGCACAGAAGTTTGATGCCAGCCTCAGGTTCTCAGGAAGTTTAAGGACGCCTGGGAGCCACTGGAGCCCCTGTGTGGAGAGAAGGATTGCCCAGCCCCCCAAAGTGGCTGTAGAATGACGGGTGCCAAGGGGACATTGTGATCCGTGGCAGAGGCAGGGACTGATGTGTTGGATGCCACAGGCCAGGTAGTCCATCCAAACAGGACGGGAGATCATTCTGGTAGTACCTGATTTAAGATGGTTCACCTTGACAACCTTCCTACTTTCATTTTCCCTTCTCATGTTGCACTTCATGGTTAAAACTGTACTCCTGTTGGTTTATTTTTATCTCTTTATTTAGACAAGGTCTTGCTGTGTAGCCTAGGCTAGCCTCAAATTCAAGATGCTTCTGCCTCAGCCTCCTAAATGCTGGTATTACAGGTGAGTAGCACCATACAGCATCTTTGAATTTTGGTACTTAGACTCAAAAAATAAACGCACGCACGCACGCACACACACACAGGCAAAATTATTCTAAGGGGAAGGCCTGGAGAAGTCAGACAGCCCAGAAAGAAAAAGGAAATTAAGGGCAGATGGGGGTGGACTGGGGACGTGGCTGAGTTGGTAGAGCCCTTGAGTGCACGCGCGAGGCCCTGGCTTCCATTCCCAGCACTTGGGAGGTGGGGGCTGGAAGGTCAGGAGTTCAAAGCCATGCTCAGTATACAGCAAGTGCCAGCAAATAAAGGGGCTTGCCACCAAGCCTCAGGATCTGTGTTAGAGTCCCAGAACCCGCATGGTATAAGGAGGGAATTGATTCCCATAAGCTGTTGCTAGACCCCAACACCTAGGCCACAATACTTGTGTGTGCATACATTAATAATCAAGTTAAACTTTTAAAATGTGTTACCATAGCAATGAACTTGGACCCAGTAGAGCCTTTCTCCTCTCCCGGCCAGGCTGTGATTGTCAGAAGTCATAGCGGGCCCTTGTTCTGTAAGTTAGGTCATAGTCCCTGCGCAAGCCTTGTGGCCAAGGTTTTACCTGTAGCTCTTTACTTAGTCCTTTTCTACCCCTTCTCCTTTCCTCCTTTCCCCTCTCCTATTCCTTCCCTTTTCTTTTTCCTCCCTTCCTCTCCCCTTCCCTTACTTTCCCCCCATTCTTTACTTAGCCCAGGCTAGGATGAAATTCAGTATGTTACCCATGCCTGCCTGAGCTTGGAAGTCCCCTGCCTCAGCTTCTCAAGTCTCTGGTGTTGTGGGTGTACCTCCAACCAGGCTTAACTTGGGTTTAATTTGCCCTTCTTTGAGTTTCTTGAGGTGAATGAAAGCTTTGATTATTAATCTTAGATCCTTCTTATTATTTAAAATTTTGGGTTTACTTATTCACCCCTTTTGCTTACTTGTTATTTGAGCTCCCACATGCCTCAGTGGGAGGGGCTTCAGAGGACAGCTTTGTCTCTTTCCACGGGGGTGAAGGGGGGTGGGGGTGGGGATGGTGATGAGGATTGAACTCAGCTCGTCAGGCTTGGTGGCAAGCCCCTTTAAGCGCTGAGCCAGCTCACCCTTCCCTCTTCATTCTTTTCTGAAATCAGCTTTTCAAGCTGCCCACTGACCTCCAAGCATTGCTTTATCTGCCTGCAGGCTACGCTGGCCAGTGTTCACTGTCTAGCTCTCAGAGGACAAAAACTAACAACTAAAAATCACCATTTACTGCATTTACAAATTCTGGTTTATTTTTTGAGCTGGGCTCTCATGGAGCCCAGACTGCCCTCACGTTCACTGTATGGCAGAGGCTGGTCTCGAACTCCTGATCTGTTTCTGGAGTGCTGGGGCTACAGGTGAGCACCACTGCTCTGGCTTCATTTACACGACTTCATCCTGTGGCATAAATCCTCCTACCCCGGTGGGTTTACAGATGTCAGTGTGAAATTACAAAATGTAAATTTGGGAAGAGACTTGCAGAACTTCCCACAAGCCGGTACAAACCGGCCCGGCGTGTTACTTCCTGGAGCCTATTTTTAGCTGTATTTTCCTTTTCTGTTTAAAGGGATTTCTTTGCCACAGTTATTTATCTCACGTGGGCATGTGAGTGTGAGGGGGTTGCTGCACGTGTGTGCAGATCAGAGGACAAAGCACACAAGTCGATCCCCTTCTTCCAGCACATTGTGGGGCCCTGGGGTCAAACTCAGGTCACCAGGATCGGTGGCAACTTCCTTTACTGCTGCGCCCCATCCGTGGCTCTTTATTTTAATGAAAATAATAATATGTTGTGATTTACTTGCTACTGTTTTTTTTTCTTTGATCCACAGGTTACTTAAAAGTATGTCATTCAGACTTTGAAGTGTGTATGTGGCATGTATAGGGGCTCGTGTGTGTGTGTGTGTGTGTGTGCGCACGCGTGTGTGCATGCTCACTTGAGGCGGGTTATGTGAGGTATGTATGTGCACACACATGTGTGCCCTTGGGTACAGGATGACCTGAAATTGACACCCAGCGTCTTCCTCCATTGCTCTCCGCTTTATTTTTTGAGGCAGGGTCTCTCAGCTGAACCCAGAGCTCATCTCCCCTGCACAGGCATCACAGCCATGCACCTCACCCGCTTTTATGTGGATTCTGGGCTTGAACTCAGGCCCTCAAGCTTGCATGGCAAGCATCTTACCAACTGAGCCACCTTTCCCAACCTTAGTTTATTGAGAGGCAGGTGTAACTAATGCTATTTTGAAAAAGGAGGTGGGGAGGGCAGGCTCAGTTTTAACCAGGTATCATCCAGCCTCAATTGGACGTGTTCTTAGAGGAACTAAGCCCAGAATGGGGACAAGAAAACTTTTGCCACCACAGTCAGGGGACACAGCAGAGTTCCAAAGATCAGAGAAAGTGTTTCCATGAAACATAACCATCTTCCATGTTACAGGACCAATCCCATGCATGCCTACTAGCCTAAAATTTGATTTCTTCTCTACTAGACTTTGGCTGTTGCAACCATTCCATAGCAACCACAATTTCTCCCCCCCCTTTCTCTTTCTCTCTCTCTCTCATTCTCTCCTTCCTTCCCAAGACTTATTTATTTGTTATGTTTACAGTGTTCTACCTGCTTGTATGCTTACATGCCAGAAGAGGGCACCAGATCTCATTACAGATGATTGTGAGCCACCATGTGGTTGCTGGGAATTGAACTCAGGACCTCTGGAAGTGCAGCCAGTGCTCTTAACCTCTGAGCCATCTCTCCAGCCCAGATTTTTTTTTTCTCAAATATCGTTTGAGCCTATGTAACGGCTTCTCATGGGGGCAGAGACTTAGATTGTTCATCCGCTACAGAGTGCTGCCTGCAGCTACTTGTTTTCAAGACGGGGTCTGAGGTAGCCCAGGCTGGCCTCATCAGTGCTGTGTAGCCCAGGCTGGCCTCATCAGTGCTGTGTAGCCCAGGCTGGCCTCATCATTGCTGTGTAGCCCAGGCTGGCCTCATTGTTGCTGTGTAGCCCAGGCTGGCCTAATCAGTGCTGTGTAGCCCAGGCTGGCCTCATCAGTGCTGTGTAGCTCTCATTCTTCTGCCTTCACCTGTCTAGGGCTGGGATTACAGGCATGCGTCACCATGTCTGACTTTATCATTGTTTCTTCAGGCAGTAAGAATGACTTGCTGGAATATAAAGACACACATCAAATACAAATGTCTCTAAGTTGGACATGGTGGCACACACCTTTAACCCCAGCACTCCGGAGGCAGATCTCTGAATTTGAGACCAGCTTGGTCTACAGAGTGAGTTCCAGGACAGCCAGAGCTACACAGAGAAACCCTGTCTTGGGGTAGAGGTAAGAAAGAAAGAAAGAAAGAAAGAAAGAAAGAAAGAAAGAATCAAAACAATAAGCAAATGAGCCAAAGTGGACTGATACAAAAGGGTGGTACCCGAAGTTGAATTTTGACTTTTACATGAGACACACACACACACACACACACACACACACACACACACACAAGCATGCATGCACGTTTGCATACACACACGCATACACATCAGAATCACCACATTAAAAAAATCCTTCCAGGCTAGAGAGATGGCTCAGAGGTTAAGAGCACTGGCTGCTCTCCCAGAGGTCCTGAGTTCAATTCCCAGCAACCACATGATGGCTCACAACTATCTGTAATGAGACCTGGTGCCCTCTTCTGGTGTGCAGGCAGACATGCGGGCACAACACTGCATACATAATAAACATAAACCCCTTTCTTCTAAAGCAGGTTTCCATTAGTTCACCAAGTGGCACGTGCCTCGATCTTGCTTTCACTTCATATTTTACTTGTTTATTATTTCCTTTATATATGCTGTTCTTGACATTGTAGGCAGCCTCCTGGGCTCTGTTTATTTTATATTATTTTACAGAAAGTGTTTCATGGTGCGCAGGCTGGCTTTGAACTCACTATGCAGTCAAACATGATCCTAAATTCCTGATCTTTCTGCCTCCACCTCCCAACTGTGGGGATCACAAGTGTATACCAGCCTGTCCAATGCTGTGAGGTGCCGGGGATGGAACCCGGGGCTCGGCAAGCACTCCGCCCACTGAGCTACGCTCTCAGCACGTTGTCTTTATTTTGGCACACTGTGCTGTGTTGTCTTGCACTGTATCCTGCTGTGTTTTGTTTATATGGGAAAGGGTCTCGTCTATCCCAAGCCTTGAACTCACTGCGTCGTTGTGGAATAATCTTTTTGTGTCCCTTGAAGATGTGCCACTGTTATTGGTTCAATAAAAAGCTGAATGGCCAATAACTAGCCAGGATTTCCAGGCACAAGGACACTGGGAAGAAGGGCGGAGATGCCAGGGGTCACCAGCCGGATGGAGAGGAAGCAAGAGATGCAGAAGGAGAGGTAACAGCCATGAATCAGTGTGATGACACAGAGATGGACATAGAAATGGGTTAGGGTTTGTTGTTGTTGTTGTTTGTTTGTTTGTTTTGGTTTGGTTTTTTGAGATGGGGTTTCTCTGTAGCTTTGGAGCCTGTCCTGGAACTAGCTCTTGTAGACCAGGCTGGCCTCAAACTCACAGAGATCTGCCTGCCTCTGCTTCCTGAGTGTTGGGATTAAAGGCATGAAGTGGGTTAATTTAAGTTCTAAGAACTAATAAGAAACAAACCTAAGCTATTGGCTGAGGTTTCATAATGAATAAGTTTCTGCATTGTTATTGGGGAGCGATGCCCCCCCACTTGTGATCCCCTGCCTCCACCTCGTGAGTGCTGGGGTTACAGGAGTGTTCGCACCCCTAGCCTGCTTGTTCTTCAGTCTGTTTTCCTCTGTGTGCGTCCGTTCCTTGAGTCCATTCATTCTTTGGCCGTCTCAGAGTTGTTATTGAGCTCTCCTGATGAATCCTTACGTTGTCGATAAAGACAGCGTCTCACATAGCTTGGGCTGGTCTTGAACTCCCTGTGAAGCCAAGGATGACTTTGAACTCTTGATCCACCCGCTTCCACCTGAGTGCTGGTGTTAAAGGCGTGCCCCATGACACCTGGCCGGGATGGAAAGTGGGCTTCGTGCCTGCTAGGCCAGACTTCCACCCAGGGGGCTACATCCCAGCTCTACTATCACTTGACATGACTTCGGTATTCAATTTGTCTCCCTGGTGGTGTGTGCTTGGCTTTGTGTGAGGGTGCTTGCATGTTCATATCTGTGCAGGTGCATGTGAATGTATGTGCATGCATGCACCTGTGTGTATGTATGTGTGTGAGCAGGTAAAGAAGCCTGCTGCCAAGATGGATAATCTGAGTTCGGTCCCCAGGACCCACACGGTGGAAGGAGAGAACCAACTCTCTGAAAATTGTCCTCTGATGTCCTTAGTGTGTGGCAACATATGCGTGACCCTCTCCCATAAATAAATGTAATGATAAGTAAAGATAAAATAATAAGGCACTTTAATAAAGAATGATTACATTCTTGAGATAGTTATGCAGAAAATAGCCTAGAATACAGTGAATTCATAATGCTCATTTAAGGATTTTAAAATTGCATTTTATTTATTTATTTATTTTGTTTTTCGAGACAGGGTTTCTCTGTGGTTTTGGAGCCTGTCCTGGAACTAGCTCTTGTTTTGGGGACTGGGAGGAGACACATGTGGAAGTCAGAGGACAACTAGAGCCGGGCAGTGGTGGCGCACGCCTTTAATCCCAGCACACAGGAGGCAGAGGCAAGCAGATCTCTGTGAGTTCGAGGCCAGCCTGGTCTACAAGAGCTAGTTCCAGGACAGGCTCTAAAGCTACAGAGAAACCCTGTCTCAAAAAACAAAACAAAACAGACAGACAAACAAACAAAACAAAACAAAAGCAGAGGACAACTATTGGGAGTTGGTTTTCTCCTTCCACCATGCGTGCCTCATCCACCGTGTGGTCCAGGGCATGGAACTCAGGCTGTGGGTCTTGACGGCATGCCCCTTTACCTTCTGGCACAGGATGCTCATTTGAAAGTGCACCTGAGGTTCAGTGTGTGGTACACTTGGAAGACCGATCAGTAAGAGAGGTAGGAGGCTATCCTGGGCTTTAATATATATATATATATATATATATATATATATATATATATATATATATATATATATATATATATATATATATATATATATATATATATATATATATATATCAGGTCCAGGGGTAGATCCCCAGCACGAACGAAACAAAACAAAACAACAAAACAACCTTAAAGAGCCAGGAACCAACTCCAAAACCGTTTTTACTCCCCTTGCCCACCAGAGGGCGGTAGACACCCTCCAAAGCTGACCTTAACGGCTAAGGACAGATAGCTTTCCAGGCCCCACGAAAACCACCTCTCTTCTTTCTGAACCTCAAGGGTCCATATTTCTGTGCCTCCCCTGGGATTTGCAGTACTCCAACTAACAAATCATAATGTTGTCATGGCAACTCTGCCTTCATTGGGTTTTTCTCCTTAGCCAATTGGCTAGGGATGAAGACACCCCTGTGAGAGGCTCCTTTGGGGTTACTCAGAGGTTCTGAGAAGATTCCAAGACAAAGGGCTGGGGTGTGGCTCGAGGGTGCTTCCTTAGCGTGCACACGGCCGGGGTTCCCACGCCAGCATCACATACACCCAGCATTGGGTCTGCACCTGTCATCCCAGCCCTGGAGAGGTAGAGGCTGGAGGATCAGAAACCCGAAGTTATCCTCAGAGACATATGGAGTTCAAGGCCAGTCTGGACAGACTGAGACTCTGTTTAATCTTATAATCCCAGCACTCCGGAGGCTGAGGTGGATCACCATAAATCCAAGGACAACCAGGATTACGTGGTGACTTCCAGGCTATCCAAGGCTCAGAGTTAGACAAAGAAAGAAAGAAAGAAAAAAATCCTTATCCTGCGCCTCTGCCGTGTTCAGACGTTGGGGCAGTGGTGCACCTGTAAGCTGCTTCTGCCAGAAGCCCCGTTCTCCACCTCATTTGTACGTGTCCCGGGACTGGGGCTGTGGCTCCGCTGGTAGCGGGCTTGTCTAGCATATGCGGAGCCCTGGGTTCTAGTTCAAGTACTGCCTAAACCAGGGGAGGTAGGACAAACCTGCCACCCCAGCACTCAGAGGTGCTAGTGTGAAGACCACAAGTTCAGGCGATTCTCCACTATGTAGAGACTTTAAGGCTAGCCTGTCTAAGGAAAAAGGAAATATTCCATTTAGCTCTTTTAGCCTCTGTCTCAGACACTGAATCTGAAGGTGTTCCCACACCTCGGTTATCAGCCTGCTGCATCTCACCGCTACTGTGATGCCCAGGGGACACACCTCTGGGCAAGCCTGGGAAGGAGTTCCTAGCCTGGGTTAACATCCTGAACATGGGCAGCATTGTCCCACAGGCTGGGGTCCTGAACTATAGATGCCATGTGACTGGCTGCTGCATGCCCCTGCCGCCATGTCTCCCACCATGATGGGCTCCCCTCAAACTGTGAGCCACAAGAAACCCATGTGACGGGCTGCTGCACGCCCCTGCCGTCATGTCTCCCATCATGATGGGCTCCCCTCAAACTGTGAGCCACAAGAAACCCATGTGACTGGCTGCTGCATGCCCCTGCCGCCGTGTCTCCCACCATGATGGGCTCTCCTCAAACTGTGAGCCACAAGAAACCCATGTGACGGGCTGCTGCACGCCCCTGCCGCCATGTCTCCCACCATGATGGGCTCCCCTCAAACTGTGAGCCACAAGAAACCCATGTTGCGGGCTGCTGCATGCCCCTGCCGCCGTGTCTCCCGCCATGATGGGCTCCCCTCAAACTGTGAGCCATAAGAAACCCATAAACCCATATGACGGGCTGCTGCATGCCCCTGCCTCCTTGTCTTCCACCATGATGGGCTCCCCTCAAACTGTAAGCCATAAGAAACCCATGTGACAGGCTGCCGCACGCCCCTGTTGCTGTGTCTCCCCACCATGATGGGCTCCCCTCAAACTGTGAGCCACAAGGAAACCCTTCCTTCCTGAATAGCTTTTGTCAGGCAGTGAATGAGGGGCTGAGTCACAACGAAGTGTAGAGATACGTGTGATGAAAAACATGCCTTTAAATTACATTGTGTGCCTGTGTCTGTGTTTATGTGTATGTGTGTAGATAAGAGTATATGTATGTGTATATATGTGTCTATGTATGTGTGTGTATGTGTCTCTCTCTGTGTGTATGTGTCTATGTATGTGTGTGTTTGTGTGTATGTGGCTCTCTTTGTGTATATTTGTCTATTTATGTGTGTTTATATATGTGATGTCAATCTCATGACTACACACAACATAGTCACATGGAGATTTTTCAGTTTTATTTTCTTTAAAAAAATTTCATTTGTGTTTTTGTCAGGGGTGTTGAATCCCCTGGAATTGGAGTTACAGACTGTTGTGAGCTGCCGTGTGGGTGCTGGGAACTGAACTCAGGTCCTCTGGAAGAGCTGCCAGTGCTCTTAACCACTGAGCAATCTCTCCAGCCCAACACATGTAATCTTAAAAATGGAAATTATTATTGTTTTTAAAGGACAGGATTGGTGTTAGCAAGTCTGACGGGTCTCTGCTAGGGTCCCCCATACCACTCATTTAGGATCTCTCTTCTGTATCCCCCTTAGCCCCCCTCACAGCTCTCTTGCCCTCCCCCAGTTCCTTTAGCTTATCTTGCTTCTTAAAATAGAAGAGAGCCGACTGCTCTTGACCTCCATTGCCCTGTTAGCATCCCTGCCTCACACTGCTGAGAGCAGGGCTTGACTCTCAACTTCGGATCCTCCTGGCCCAACCTTCCCAGTCCTGACCACACTTGGTTTATGCAGTTTGCTGGGAAATGGCGTCCCCTCCAGGCAAGCCCTCTAACCAAGCCCCAGCCCCAGTTTCATCATCTTGACCCAGAAGTCCACAGTATTTCTATTTCCTTTTCTCTTCATACTTCCTCCCTGAATGAGCTCATCCGACTTTATAATCCAATTACGGCGTATCTTTTATAAAATGATCTATTAGTCTGCTTTTCATGACTGTAACAAAATACACAAGGCGGGGTAGCCTTATAAGGGGAAAGAGGTTTGTTTGGGGTCATGGCTCTGGAGGCACGAGGTCGAAGGGCTGCTTCTAGTCATCAGAGACCGAGAGACAGGGAGCTTGGACAAGTGTCTTCCTACAAAGCCACTAGAATTAGTTCCTGGTGACTGATATTGGACCCAGCCCTAATTGCCTCTGAAAGGTCTAACTCTAAAGGCCATGCCTGGTTAGCTTTCTGTCACCGCTGGTGAAGGCTGTGACGATCCACAGGGGGAGAAAACAGAGACTCCTTATCCAGGCTTTCCAGGTTCCTAACTCCATCAAAGAAAAGGACCCAATCCGGGGAGGTGGCTCAGTGGGGCTTTTCATTCACGCCCGAGTCACCGCACCAGCAAACATAAAAAGCTGGTGGCCAGGCACCAGCTATAGGCCCAGTATTCCTACAGTGAGGTGGGAGGCAGAGGCAGGAGAATCACTGGAAGCTTCTGGGCCAGCTAGCCTGCCCTGCACAAACGGCATGGCGGAAAAGGACAAGAGAGCCAACAAGGGGGAGGGGAGAACCCTCCTGAAAGGTGTGTTCTACAGACCCACCAGTGCTTGCGTGAGCACATACACACGCGCACACACACAACACATACACACACATCACACACCACACGTACACACTTACGTTCTTGAAACCAGAAGCAGCCACCAACCATTATTTCCTGACCTGCCACGGAAGCCCCTATGAGTGTTTGTCTTCCCTCCTTGGTATTCACTAGGATGTACTTTGGGGTCCAGGAAGTGCTGGCGTCTTGCAAACGTCCCTTCTGCGTTTGAGGAAAATGTCTGCCCGTTAAATTGCTGGGTTCGGGTTGCAGAGATGACTCAGTGAGCAAAGCACTTGCATGAACCCGGAACTGGACATGGTAGAACACGCACCTGCAAACCTGCAATCCCAGCATTCCCTCAGTGAGGAGGGAGGTGGAGACAGAACCTGGGAACTCAAAGGCCAGCTAGCCCGCTGCTGTGGGCAGCCAGCGGCAAACAAGGAAAGAGATCCCATCTCAGTCAGACAGAAGGTGAGGATAACAGCAGAGAATGCCCTCTGACCTCCATACCCTTTCCGTGGCATGCACACACCACACACTCACACATACACACACGCATACATACATCATATATATATACAAAGGTCAAATGAATAGTAAATAAAGAAATTGCTGGGATCTCTCTCTCTCTCTCTCTCTCTCTCTCTCTCTCTCTCTCTCTCTGTTCAAGTGTAGGGCATCTGTGTGTCCTGCCTGTGGAGGCTGGAGGGCAACCTTGTGCCAGCCCCCAGGATGTCATCCACCTTGGGTTTGGTTATTTGCGTCAGCCTCGATTGCCTTGTCTTAGGTTTGTTTGTTTCCTTTTTTCCCTGTTGCTGTAATTAACAGGCTGACAGGTGGCAGGAGCCTGAAGCAGCTGCTCCCGTTCCACCCACAATCAGGAAGCAGAGAGCAATGAGTGCTTGCTGCTGTTCAGCTTCCTCTCACCACCAGTACAGTCCAGGATCCCAGCCAGGGAAGGGTGCCGCCCACGGTGGGCGGGTCTCTCCACTTCATTTAAAGATACCCCGCCCCTACCTCGGGCTCCCCCAGAGAGAGGCCTGTGTCTCCAGTGAACTGGAAACCCTCCCAGACCTGGAGCATACTGTTTCTGCTAAACTCTATGGCCAGCCAGCACCAGGGTCCTGCCTGTCTTCCCAGTACCCTACTCTCTTATCTAACCAAATGTCACTTGCTTGCTTTCAAGGTTTCTAGAAATGGGACTCCACCCCCTGCCTACTTAGACAGCCATCCTCTGGGCACCTTTCCCCTTCCCCTTCCAGAACTGTCCTCTCAAGAATCTGACTCCATTTGACTTCTTCCAGGAAGCCCGCCGGGGTAGTCATTCACAAACAAATCTCTCTTACCCCAGTCTCTGCTGCTGTGGTACGCACCTGGAGCGTTCCTCTCCTCCTTTTCTCGTTCTTATCTGAGCATGAGGTATTAGGGTCTTCCTTCTCTAGGTGCCCCACCCACCACCACCACATGGTGCTTGTGTTTGGAAGACGCAATTCGCAATTCTGGCTTGTTAAACTTAATTGAATCACCGCTCCTCTCTGTAGAGCAGGGCCAGGCCTCCTGCACCCTTCCTCGGGAAGGAAACAAAGCAAAATGAAAGGCCAGCCGGGCTTCTTTCTCCTTCCCAGGGGACCTAGGATCTGTAAATCCTGCGCCTCCATCTCTGGGTCTTTTCCGGTCACACTCTGTCTCTAAAGACCTAAGGAATGGGGAGGACAGACGTATGAAAATAAAGCCACAGGTTCAGACTTTATCGCATGTAATAAATAAACCACGAGCGATGCCCACGCCTACAGAGATGGGGACAACTGGGGAGGAGGGTCATATCTCTGAGTCCATTACCAGAGTTGTATTTTGGATAACTGTGCTGAGTTTGGCCTTTAGAACCCCCTGGGGGGAATCCTGCAGACCCCACGGAGGTGATGGGATTCTGTGGATGGAATTTGAGGGACACCCCCAGGTGGGGCAGGTCTGACTCAGCTGTGGTGATACAGCAGGTGGGGGGCGGGGAGGCAGCCTCCTAGGCTGAGCCGCCAGACAGGAGGCTGGTCTCACAGGGGAGCCCAACAGCGAAGGAAATTTACTGCCTGTGTTGGAGCCAGAGAAAGTGGAATTGAACTTGGGCGATAATCAGTCTGATTAGGTTTGTGCCTCCTGGAGGGAGCTAGAGGGAGGGAGGGAAGCAGAGCCAAAGTGGTGTGGGGGTGGGAAGCCAATCTAGCTAGCTAGCCTGGAGGTGGAAGCCCCAGAGGTTTCCTGAGGTCAAGAGCAGCTGGAGGACTGGGCATGGAGGCACACTTACCTGCACTTAGGAGGATGAAGCAGGGGCATTACTCAAAGTCCCAGACCCGCCTGGGCTAACAGTGAGCTCTGCGCCAGCTGGAGTACATAGACTGAACTGCTCTCCCTCTGC
Organism: Microtus oregoni; assembly: GCF_018167655.1. Taxonomy (NCBI): domain Eukaryota; kingdom Metazoa; phylum Chordata; class Mammalia; order Rodentia; family Cricetidae; genus Microtus; species Microtus oregoni. Next base: position 6,838,991 of record NW_024543062.1, on the reverse strand, counting down.
CCCACCCCCAGATGCAAAGAACAAGAGGTTGTGTGGAGGAGCAGACTCCTAACGGACAGGGAGGGAGCGAGGGAGCGCAGAGCAGTTTCCAGGCCACAGGCTGGGCATTCCTGGGCTCTGGTGCACTTGCTAAGGAAGCTGGAGCTGGGGGAAGGCTGTGGGCAGAGCTGGAGTGTGCCTGACAGCTCCTTCCTGTGTGTCAGCTTACAAGGCAGGAGCTGGCAGGATGAAAGACTCAAGAAGGTTTGATGCTGCAGGCCTGCTGGGCTCATAGTACCTGGGAGGCTGGGGGCAAGAGGGTGGAAGGAAGTACAAGGCCAGCCTGGCTGTTTAGCGAGACCTTGTCTCAAAAAGCAAAGAGAGGGCTAGGGATGTGGCTCAGTGGCAGAGCACCTGCCTAGAATCCCCCAGTGAGGGGCTGGGGTGTGGCTCAGTGGTAGAGCCCCTGCCTAGAATCCCCCAGTGAGGGTCTGGGGTGTGGCTCAGTGGTAGAGCCCCTGCCTAGAATCCCCCAGTGAGTGGCTGGGGTGTGGCTCAGTGGTAGAGCACCTGCCTAGAATCCCCCAGTGAGGGGCTGGGGTGTGGCTCAGTGGTAGAGCCCCTGCCTAGAATCCCCCAGTGAGGGGCTGGGGTGTGGCTCAGTGGTAGAGCACCTGCCTAGAATTCCCCAGTGAGGAGCATGAGGGTTTGTCTCAGTGATTAAAGTGCTCAGCACACGTGAGACCCTAGTTTCAATCCCCAGTACAGGGGATGCAAACAAGCAAACACCTACATAAGCTTCATCTTGCTGTCCATCTCTTATAGACTCCCCATTCTTAGCAGGCACCCCCTCGCCGTGCATGTCTCTGCTTCCAAACAACCCCCCTTTGGTAAGAAACCTTTTAAATTAGAGGTTCACCCTATTTTAGTAGGAGCCTTTGTGTTTGCTGTCATTGTTTAATTCTCAGAGACAGGGCCCCGCTATGATGCCCAGACTGGTCTTGAACTTATGACCCTCTTGCCTCTGCCTGTCAAGTCTCCTTAGTTATCCCTTTAGTACTCTGGGCAAATTACCGGTCTTTGCTTCCGATGTCCTCATTTATGAGATAATGGTCACCCATAGTTCACATTTAATTAATTAATTTTTGAATGCATGTCTTAGCACGCGTTTAGAGGTCAAACAACAGCTTAACGGGGGCAGTAGTTGCCTCCTACCATGCGGGTCTCAGGAATCGAACTCAGGTCGTCAGGTTTGGCAAGCGCCTTTACCCACTGAGCCATCTTGCTGGACCTGGCCTCTCCACTTCTACAAGTGAGACAACAGGGATGGGAGGAAGACGTGACCGTCACACCTTTACCCAGGTGGCTGAGAGGGTGGGAGCCGGCCAGTGGCTGCCTGACTGCTGTTGGGATGGGGTCCACCTCACTGAGCAGATGGAAGCAGACAGGAAAAGTGCTGGCGTGGATAATGGGAGGCAAAGTCGACGGTCCTGGGAAAGCCCTCCTTTTGGGGTGGTGGTCCATGCCTGTAATCTCAGCACTCAGGAGGTAGAGGCAGGAGGATCAGATGTTCAAGGTTATCCTCAGCTGCATCTCAAGGGGAGATCAGCCTGGTCCCACTCCCGTTTCAAGGATGTGCAGGCTCATGAGAGAAAAATCCCTTTCTTTCTACCCCCCTAAAAATTGAAGTTTTTGGCCAGGTAGTTGTGGCAAACCCCTTGAATCCCAGCACTTGGAAAGCAAAGGTAGGCAGATCGCCATGAATTTGAGGCCAGCCTGGTCTACAGAGCGAGTTCCAGGATGGCAAACGCTACACAGAGAAACCCTGTCTCAACAAACAAATCATTTGTTTTACTTATGTAAATGTGTGCATGTATTGCATGGGTGTGCATGTGTGCACTGAGCTCACCTGCCCTGGCAAGCAAGGTCAAAGACAACTCGCAGGAGCTGGTTCTCCCCTACCCTGTGGATCCCAGGGATCAAACTCAAGTCGGCTGGCTATGCAGCGCCTGCCTTCACCAGTGGGTCCATCTCACCATCTCTCTGAGAGGTAATTCTTAAAGTGAAGGCATCTAGATAGAGCGAGCAAAGGATTTTGAGGGTAAATGAAAAAATGAACTATGTAGGCTGCAGCTTTTCTAAGGGAATGGCCGAGAAACTGACCAATGCCTGCAGATGCTCAGAATGCCCACGAGGGGGCGGCAGAGTCCAGGCTCTGTTTTAGATTTAGGGTGGCTTGAAGTGGGAGGCCTTGGAAGGGCAGAATGGACCAGAAGCATAAGAAATGAAGGCCCCTTTCTTGCCGGGCCACACCTTTAATCCCAGCACTCAGGAGGCAGGTGGATTTCTGTAAATTGGAGGCCAGCCTGATCTACATAGCAAATTCCAGGCCCACCAGGGCTACATAGTGAGACTCTGTCTCAAAAACAAACAAACAAACAAATAAATAAGGGGGATGGAGAGATGGCTCCACGGTTAAGAGCCCTGGCAGCTCTTCCAGAGAACCCGGGTTCAATAGCCTAGCACTCACACGACCGCTCACAGCTGTCTGTAACTTCAGTTCCAGGGGATCCGATACCCTTGCACAAACATACATGCCAGCAAAATACCAATGCACGTGAAATTAAAACTAAATAAATAAATAAAGTAAAACAAAACCGTTCCCAAGGTTTGGAGGGAGGGATCTGAGGGCAAAATGCTTGCTGTGCAAATGTGAAGACCTGAGCTAAATTACACAGAATTATGTATAGATGGGCCGGTAGCACACACCCGTAATCCCAGTGTTCCTGTGGAGGGATAGGAGCCGAGGCGGGAGAATGCCTGGACGTTGGTGTTGGTGTCTCAGCTCGCCTGGCACAGGCAGCAGGGAACAAGAAGATACCTTGTTTCAAACCTGTGGAAAGGGAGTCGGAGGACGCCAGAGGTTGTCCTCACGTTCTCTGAGGCACGCGTGTGACTAGACTCTCATGCACACCCTAAAAACTGACCCCCGACAGGCCAGGCCAGCGAGGATGTCTCGCAGATGAAGGCACTTGCTGATGAGCCCCATGCCCTGAGTCCAATGCCCCTGACCCACACGGGGGAAGGCGAGAACAAACTCCCTCAAGTTGCCCTCTGACCTCCCCACGTGTGCAGTAGCGTGCAGCTGTGTGTGCCCCTCTGAGCACACACAAACAGATGTAAAATAAGACATCTCCAAAATGTTCAGACTTGTAGGAGTGAAGTGGACCTGAGGAATGATCTGGGCTGGGTCCGAATGGTCACATGATTTCCCCCGGAGCTGATGAGAGAGCTGGGGCTGGAAATAGAGCCCAGGACACCCATCTCTCAGGGACTCTGCAAAGAGCATGAACTTTGTTCTAGAGGAAAGCGGGGACTTGGTTATTTTCTTAAATTTACTATTATTGTGTGTATATACAGTGTGTGTGCACATGTGTCTCTGTGCGTGTGCCTGTGTCTCTGTGTGTGCCCGTGTGCCTGTGCTCTTGTGTCTCTGTGCATGTGTATGTGTGCCTGTGTGTCCGTACTTGTGTGTCTCTGTGCGTGTGCATGCGTGTCTGTGTGTCCATGTGTGCCTGCGCACATGTGTCTCTGTGTGTGTGCATGTGTGCCTGTGCTTGTTTGTCTCTATGAGTGTGCATGTGTGTCTGTGTGTGCCTATGTGCCCATGCTTGTGTGTCTCTGGGCGTGTGTCTGTGTGCCTATGTGTACCTATGTGTCTGTGCATGTGTGTCTCTGTGCCTATGCATGTGTGTCTGTGTGTGTGCATGTGTGCCTGTGCTTGTTTGTCTCTATGCGTGTGCATGTGTGTCTATGTGTGCCTATGTGCCAATGCTTGTGTGTCTCTGTGCTTGTGTGTCTGTGTGTGTCTCTGTTCCTGTGCACATGTGTCTCTGTGTGTGCATGTGTGCCTGTGCTTGTTTGTCTCTATGCATTTGCATGTGTGTCTGTGTGTACCTGTGCGCCTGTGCTTGTGTGTCTCTGTGCTTATGTTTGTGTGCCTCCGTGTGCATGTGTGCATGCGTGCCTATGCATGTGTGTCTCTGTGTGTGCATGTGTGCCTGTGCATGTATGCCTCTGTGTGTTTGCATGTGTGTTCCTTGGTGCACATGTACATGTGTGCCTGTGTGTATGTGTCTGTGTCTCATGTGGGTCACACATGGAGACCAGAGGGAAAGTCAGGTGTCCTGCTCTGTCACTCTGATTTCCTTAGGCTGGGTCCCTGGATCTGCAGTGAGGCTGGCAGCTGGGGTTACAGACCCATGTGGATAACCATGCACAACTCTTTAGTTTTTTATTTTTATTTTATTTTTATATTTTTGAGACAGGGTCACATCATGTGACTCTGACTAGCCTGGAACTTACTCTATAGATCACCAGGCTGGTCTTGAACTCACAGAGATCCACCTGCCTCTCTTTCCCGAGAGCTAGGACTGAAGGTGTGAGCCACCACACCTGGCAAGCACAGCTTTTAAAACATTTAGTACATTTTAATCACTTTTTTGTTTGTTTTTTCAAGACAGAGTTTCTCTGTGTAGCCCTGGCTGTCCAGGAACTCACTCTGTAGTCCAGGCTGGCCTTGAACTCGCAGAGATCTGCCTGCCTCTGCCTCCTGAGTCTGGGATTAAAGGTGTGTGCCACCACTGCCTGGCCCTTTAATTGCTTCTTTTGTGCATGTATATGTGTGCATGTGTGTGCACACATGTGTCACGGTACATATGTGACGATCAGAGGGCAATTTGTGGGAGTTGATTCTCTTTCTATCAGGTCTGGCATGACAAAAAGCACCTCTACCCATTGAACTATCTTGCCAGTTTTCCGCCTTTTAACTTGGCTTCTGGGGATTTGAACTCAAGTCTTTATGCTTGCCCCAAAAGTGTTTTTATCCACTGAGAAATTTCTCCAGCCCCTAAAGAGCTTGATTCTCTTTCTGCCTTGTGTGTGTGAACAAATGTGGTCCTGAGTCATGGCATTCTCCAGAGATCAGCAAGTGAAGCTGGGGGAGGCTCGGGGTGGCATCTTTCTTGGGTGAAGATATTCCCTCTCTTGGGACTTAGGATTGAATTACATTCTGGAAGAAAGAGGAGAACAGAGAGCCCAGGAAATGTGGCTCAGGAACCAGTATAATGTGGCAAGTAGAGAAAGTTCTAGAATCTGTAAAACTTGCAACCAATTTGCTTTGGCTGCTTTTAGTTATTTATAAATGAATATGGGGGTTAGAGTGATGGTTAAGTGTTCACTTCTCAGTACCAAATACAGGCTCACAATAGCCTGTTTCTCCAGCCCAGAGGATCTGGTGCCCTTTTCTGGCCATCACTGGCAATTGCACACATGTTCACGCAATACAGATACACATACAAATAATTAAAAACAAGATAAATCTTAAAAAATTATATAATTTTATTTACATAGGAAAAATTAGAATTCACCAAAAAAGCCTTAATTTTACCCGATCTTAGAAAGAAACTTAAAGCTAAGCATGACCTTGTAAAGACAGATGGTCTATATTAAAAACAGTGCTGTCCCTGGAAATGGAATGCCATCTTTCTCAGAAGAGTGTTTGAAAATGGTAAAATTCAGTCCAGTGTCTAAGCAATCATTGCAGGAAAGGGCACGCGGGGCACTGTCCTTGGTGCTGAATCGGACTTAGGCGTTCTGGGAGGCACCGCCTGCTGTCATGACACGCCGGCTGTAGTTCCGCTGTAGTTTCCACACTGTTGGAGCTTCCAGCACTGCGGTCTCTCCGGTGTTCACTCTTTCTACTACAGGGTCTATTTCCCAACAAATCCCCGTGGGGAATTCTCAGTGGAGGACGTGTTCCAACATGCTTGACCCAGTGGGGCTCTCCTCAGTCCTCAGCTCCACGGTTCCATGCGAAACCGCTTACAGTGACGTCATGACGACCTGGGGCCTCTGGATCTGGATCTGAAAAGAGGAACAGAAGTGGGCGAGGGCCGAGCACAGGAGAAATCTAGTTTTTGGAAACACTTAAGACTTGGGCCCACAACCCTGCAACTATTCAGACCCAAAATCAGGGTTAGGGGTTGGGGTCCTACCAGGTAGAAGGGACGACGGAGGGCTTAGGGCACCGGAGGTGGGTGGTTCATCCGGGTCATTCTTACCTTTTCGTCAGGGTTTATATTACGCAAGGCATCAAAGTTGCTGTACACAGAGCCCAAGTTGATGTAGTCTTCTCGTTCTAAGGGAGGAAGAACCCCAAAGAAACGGGGTCACAAAGACAAACAATCATCAGTTCCTTGAGCCCCAATGATTGGGAGGGTGTTCGTCCCATACCCAGGAAACAAAAGCCAATGGGAGTGCGGTAGACTGCTTGAATCAGTTGCTCCCCAATACCTCCCTGAAGTAATCATTTTAAAGCTACAGTCGGGTGTGTGTGTGTGGGGGGGGGGGTCCGTGCCTGTAATAACAGGACTAAAGAGGCAGAGGCAGGAGGATGACAAGTTTGAGGGTACTATGGAATATAGGGAGAGAGTGTGTCTCAAGAATGATGTAGACAAGACTGGCTTTGATTCACAGGTCCACTTCCTTCTGCCTCCCGAATGCCAGAATTAAAGGTCTCCACTACCAGGCCCGTCATTGTTTGCTTTCTGAGACAGGGTCTCACGTGTCTCGGGCTGGCCTCAACTTCACAATGTAGTGAGGGATGACCCTCTTCTGTGCTGGGGTAACGCAGGCGCACCGCCACATGTGATTTATGTGGTACCGGAAATCAAAACTAGGACTTCCTACACCCTAAGCAAGCCCTCCACTCACTGACTCACATCCCCAGTCCCGTTTCTGGAAATTATAATGTTTGCGTTTAACAAACTACACTGCTAACCTCTTTGCTGAGTTGTAAGTCTCTTGGTGATGGGCATATTTGCCCCTGGTCTCTCCTCTATATCCCCATAGGCATGTATGTTCCAGAGAAATGTATACCATCGACTGGCTCCGTGCTTCCCCTAGGGTGTTGCTACAATACCCATGTTGTATCTCACCCAGGCTCTAGGTGAGCTTTTGAAGGCGGCACCAAGTGTTCAGGGATGGCAAATGATCCGGGTACCTTTCTCGGGGCTCCTATGTCTCCCACCCTATCTGAGTCTGAGCTCCGCAGAGATTGCCAGTACCTTCGTTGTGGTCAAAACCCATGTTGTTGAAGGTGCCAGGAGTTCTGCCTTCCTCTTCATTCCACTTTTGCATCTGAGTCACTCTGGAACGTTCCCTGTTGGTGGAAAACACCAGGGGACCCAGTTAAGCTTACAGAGTAGAGACAACGGGCCCGGGATGAGCCACATCCGGAGAGAGAACATGGAGAAGAGGATTTGGATGGCGAAGGAAGGGGGGGCCAGCCGCTTACCTTTGCGCCTCTCTTCTGTAGCGGAAGGAGAACACGGCCAGGATAACGAGGACCACAACCAGCACAGCCACCCCGGCTCCCACGAGCCCATAGACCAGGCTTTTCTGGATGCCCCAGTCGCAAGTCTCTCCGCTGTACCAGTGAGTGTCTGTGGTCAGGCAGCTGATGTGGGAGGAGGGCAGAGAGGAAAGAGTCAGTCATGCTCTGGCCTCGTGGGTTCCCAAGGGGAGGTGCACGTTTGAAGAGAGCTCTGAGGAGATGAACCTTGGCGCCTGTGGGGGCAGAGGCCAGCCTCGGGCCCTGCCTACCTGGTTTTTGGAGGCCAGGTCTTTACGTGGTTGTAGTGGTTGAGTGAAAAGTGGCCCCCACAGTGTTGGAACATTTGGCCGGCATTTGGTGGTGCTGTTTGGGGAGGGTATGGGACTTTTAAGAAGTGGAGCCTCGCTAGAGAAAGTACGTCTCAAAGTTGGCTTTGAGGGATTATGGTCTCTCACCATTCGAGATCCCCCCCCACCAAACAATAAACCAAAATAAATGCTCCCCCATAATTGCTTTTGGTCATGGCGTTTTATTGCCACCGTAGTTAATGGACTGGTTTGTAGCTTGTGTACTTCGTGCATGCAGTACCCACAGAAACCAGAAGAGGGCATCTTATTCCCCAGAATTGGAGTTAACAGTTGTGAGCCACCAGGTGGGAGCCAAGTCCTCTTCGAGAACAGCAAGCGCCCATGACTTCCAAGACATCTCTCTAGCCTATACCTGGCTTTTACACTGGTGCTGGGGATCCGAACTCAGGTCCTCATGCTTGTGTGGCAAGCACTTTACCAACCGAGCCATCTTCCTAACCCTTCCTAGTCCCCCGCTTTGAGACAGAGCCTCTCAGGGTAGCCAGACTGACTTTGAACTCATGATCTTCCTGGAACTTCTGCCTCCCAAGTGCTGGTATCACAGACATGCGCCACCTCACTCAGGGTTCAGTTTGCAATGCCCTTCTTTTTTTTCCTATGCTGTGAGTAGGCTGTACCGGCTTCCTGTCCCATGGAGACACATACAGCCTTCTTTATCTATTTCAATAGCAGGAGACTTTTTTTTTTCCAAGACAGGGTTACTCTGTGGCTTTGGAGCCTGTCCTAGAGCTAGCTCTGTAGACCAGGCTGGCCTCGAACTCCCAGTGCTGGGATTAAAGGTGTGCACCACCACCGCCCGGCAGGAGACATTTTTAAAAATTATAAAATTACATTTATTCACTCTGTGTGTGTTTGTGTGTATGTGTGTGTGTGTGTGTGTACTGTGTGTACTGTGGAGGTCAGAGAGCAACTTGCAAATGTTGGTTCAACTCATTAGGCTTAGCGGCAAGCCCTTTAACCCACTGAGACACCTCTCGGGATGTGGGGTGCACGTTCTTTCTCTGGAAAGGAAGCCCTGTGTTCTCTGCTAGACTGGGACCCTGAAGCTTGAGCGTCCACTGCTCATTCTGTCTTGAAGTTTCTCCTGACCCACTTTTGTCGACTCTGGACTTGGCCATGCATGTCCCTTTAACCCTGCAACCTGATTCTTTCACAACCGTATACTCTCAAGAGGTGCAGCATGTTATATATAATAATCTCATGACCTTGGCCTCCAGGAGAGGAGCCTCCCCACGGGCAAAGTGCGGTACTCACAGACACTGGGGGCCACTCCGCTGCAGCTGGCACTTGCCATAGTGGCAGTCCAGGGAGGATTTGTACCCTGTTGAGCAGGCCGTGATACAGTGCCACTTTTCGTCCTTTTGTTCCGTGAAGACATACTGTTCATACTCTTCCCCAGCCTGCTGTCGGCATTTCTCTGAGGGGGACGTGGAAAAACAGCTAAGAATCAAGAGGCCCAGCTCCTCCCTGCCAGGCTCCTCCCTGCCCCGCTCCTCCCTGCCCTGCTCCTCCCTGCCCTGCTCCTCCCTGCCCAGCTCCTCCCTGCCTCCCTCCTCCCTGACAGGCTTCTCTATCTTCCCGAGCCTTTTCCAGAACAGCTCACATTACTTACCTTCAGGAGTGATGATGCCTGAAATGTTTTGCACTTGGGTGTCTTCTGCATTGAAACACAGTAAAAATGCTGTGGAGGAAACACATACCGCCCATTATCACAGAGGCTCCTGTGTGGGAGAGGGGAAGGAGCGAGACAGTGCACTGTGAAGTGTTCTCCTTAGGCTCCTGTGTTTGGACACTGTCTGGGGAGGTTGTGGAAACTTTCAGGCACGGGGCTTCCCTGGGTCAAAGTAGGAGCCAGGCTAGAAGGCTGTAGACTACTCCGCTTTCACCGGAGCCTTCTGCCTTGAGGGCTTTTTTTTTTTTTTTTTTTTTTTTTTGACAGGGTCTCACTCTGTGGATAACCCTGGCTGCCCTGGAATTCAATATGTGACTGGGTTGCCCTCCAACTCACAGAGGTCTGCCTGCCTGAGGCCCCAAGGCTGTGTTTAAAGACATATGCTACCACATAGGCCAGGCCAGGACTTCATGAGGAACAGCAGACAGCAGGTGTCTGATCTGCTTCCATAGTGCTGCCTGCCCATCCAGGGGAGGCTGTATCCCCACAAGTCAGGGAACCGAAAACATCCTTCCGCTTTGGCCTTGTTTCTGATAGTTTTGACAACAGCCCTTTAACTAGTGGGCATGGAAGCTGGAAATCGCAGGGGTTGGGGTGGGGTTGGGGGTTGTCAGGCTTTCAGCTGTCTGATGGGCCCCACTCACAGGGTCCTGTGGCTCAGAGGGTCTCAGAGGGTCCACAGCCCCTCTGCCAGGATCCCCCACACAGCTCACTGTACAGCCAGTCACGTGTTGCCCCATCCGTCCCAAATCCCCTTGCTGTTGATGCTCTGCAGGAATTCTCCATCTCTGCACTGCTCCGTGCCCTCCCACCCAAGGCTTTCTCCCAGTGTGACGGGAGTGACAAGCTGGACACAGATCCCAGTGACCCACAACCTCCACTTGCCTTCCTTTCCTAAACCTCACCTGCCCCAGGGTCAAAAGTCAGGGGAATTAAGGAGTCACCCTCTGAGAGCCCTTCCCTCCAGGAGGGCCTTACCTGTACAGTTATTATCAGCACCGCTTACTTGAACCTGGGTTGCATTTATGATTGTTTCCTGCACATTACTTTTGATGTTCTGTAACACGTCTTCATATTTTGGGGTGTACTGGGTCTTCAAGATGACATCATAATCCACAATGATACTGCCGTTCCTGGGGAGATAGGGGTGGTACCCTTGAGCATCCTCCTATGGTCATCCCTGCTACTCACCTTTGACATCCTTTGCCTCCTCTATACTCCTGGGAGGAATCCCAGGCAAGAAGATTTAAGTACAGAGAAAGATTTTATCAGGAAAGACAGAGACAGAGGGAGAGAGCGAGATGAGAGAGACAGACACACTGAGAGAAACAGACAGACAGACACACATACACATACATGTATTAGGGAGCACTGGAGAGATAGCTCAGTTAGTTAATGAAGTCTCTGATGGACAAACACAGAATTCAGGCGCTCAGGTAAAAGTTGGCTGTCATGACATACATCTGTAACCCCGGCACCAGGGAGAGCAGAGGCTGGTGGATTGCTTGATCTCCTGTGAGTCTCACTGAATTGATGAGCCCCTGGCTAAATGAGAGACCTGGTTACTAAAAATAGGGTGGAGAGAGAGATTGGGGGAGACACCCGATGTGGGCCTCTGGCTTCCACATCTATTCACACACATGTACCTATACACACACACACACAGATGGAGGCACGTGTATGTCTCTGAGCATACACACACACACACACACACACACACACACACACACAAAATATGTATGAGTGGTGGAGAGATAGCTGAGACTTGCACCCAGAAAAAGTCACCAAGGACCCAGGGAAAAGACACCACCCTTGATCTCAGACTTCCCGCCACCAGAGCAGTGGGCGTAGTAGAGATTTCTGTTGTTCGAGCCACAACTGCTGGCATTCCCGTGCAGCACCCACTGTGGGCTAACACAGGTAGCCCCCCAATTGGTCTCTGTAATCATGACTGTTGTTTCTACACAAAAGACCTTCTTTTTGCTAGACCCGGGTACTCACTTCAGCCCTTTGATGATAACCCCGTCATACTCAGGAATTCCAGCATAAATCTTCGCCATCTGAAAGGCAAGGGGCCAATGTGTCATCCTGGAAGTCCCATCTTGGGGACTTTCTGTGGGATAGCAGTACTCCCCAGTCCTCATCCCAACTGCTAGCAACCGGGAGATCAAATAGAGAGTCCCTCGCCAGAGACCAGGCTTGTTCCGGTACCTTCTTGCAGCTCCCAGGCAAGTCTTGCTTCCCATCCCCTACCTGCCCTGGCTAGCTGAGAAGCACACACATTTAACAACTCAGTTGCCATCTTAACCCCTCCCTCCAGATTCCTCTGGGTGGTGGTGGGGGGTGGGATGGGGCTGTGTGGTCTCCTGGGGTTACCTGTTCTGAGAATGTCTCATTGAACTTCTTGAATTCATCGGATTCTCGGTCATTTAGCTCTTCGCTGAAGTTTTGGCTGGTCACTCTGACAGTCACTTCCACGGTGGCAGAGACTGTGGGCTCTAAGAGGACAGACAGAAGCACCGACCACTGAGAGGGACCCTTACCAAAGAAATCCCGATCCCCGGAAGTCCCAGTCTGGACGCAGGGAGGAGGGGCATACTGTATTCCTTAGGGCTTATGGATGGTAGAAAAATCGATTGTATATTGTACATTTCATAAATGAAAGTTGTATTTAACCTGGGCAGTCATCTGGGATGTAACTCAGTGGTAGGATACTTGCTTAGTAAGATCAAAGCTTGGGTTTTGCCACCAGCAACACAACACACAAACACACACACAACACAACACAACACACACAACATTTGATCCACCTAACCTACAGCCCACTCCTGTTCAACCACACAGCCAGCTGTGAAAGGTCAGGTGATCATTTTTTCCCTTTTCTTTTCTTTATTCATCACACCTAGTCTGATGGTTTTTCTGTGTGTCCATGTGTCTGCCTGTGGGAGAAAGAGGGTAGTTTCACACGCCACCAGCCCAGGAGAAGACCCATGTTCAAGATCTGAAGTAGGATTTCCACAGAGCAGCTATTGCTCTTCCAGCGTGGGAAAGTCAAGCAAATTCTGGCTGTGGGCGACTGTGCACCTGCAGCTGCGCGTTGAGGCCAGAGGACGGCATCAGCTGCCGCCATGCCGCCACTGTCTTTGTTTTGGGGGATAGGGTCTCTCAGTGGATGGGAAATGGATGAGCTGGTCAGCTAGCCCCGGGGTCTGCTCGGCTCTGCCTCCCCCACAACTGGGGTTACAAGCATGCACAACCACACCCCCTCTTTTTTCTACACAGGTCTTAGGGATTGAACTCAGGCCCTCAAGCCTGTCAAGGCAAGCATTTTACCAACCAAGCTGCCCTCCAGTCCAGAGTAAGACACTATGACTCCAACACGGTAAATAGGGGGGCCACCCCTCTGCAACCATGGTGAGTTAATAGCTTGGGTTTTTCAAAGATTTATTTATTTATTATGTATACAGTGTTCTGTCTGCATGTGTGCCTGCAGGTCAGAAGGGGGCATCAGATCCCCTGGAACTGGAGTTACAGATGACTGTGGGCTGCCGTGTGGGTGCTGGGAACTGAACCTGGGTCCTTTGCAAGAGCAGCCAGTGCTCATAACCACGGAGGCATCTCTCCAGGCCCCATGTATTTATTCTTATATGTGTACCGCGTGTGGTGTGTGTGTGTGTGTGTGTGTTTGTGTGTGTGTGTGTGCCTGTGGAGATGTGAGAGCCATGTGCACCTGCACAATGGAGGTCAGAAGTCAATGTCGAGTGTCTCTCTTTGTCGATTTCCACCTTATTTTTTGAGACAGGGTCTCTCGTGGGACCGGGAACTCACCAGTTTGGGTATGCTGGCTGGCCGGTGAGTTCCAGGGGCCCCACTGCTCTCTGCCCTCCCCCATTTGGGATTATGGGTGTGCACTGCCACACCCAGCTTTTTAATTGGGTGCCGGGCACCAAACAGTTCTTCCTGCTCCTGTGACAAGTACTTTACCAGGCCTTGATTCATTCTGTTTATGTTATATTTAGTTTTTATTTGTATGTGGAGGGGGTGAATGCGTGGAGGTCAGAGGACAGCTTGTGGGAGCCAGTTTTCTCCTTCCACCATGTAGGTTCCTGGACTTGAACTCTTGTCTTCAGGCTGGTGGCAAGAGCCATCTTGCCTGCATTTGTTTTGTTTTCTTTTTTTTATTTAGATTTTTTTTTAACACTTTTTGTCACCATGTAAATGTAAAATATGGGGTGACCAGAGTGATGGTTCTGAGATCAACAGTGTGTATCGCTTTTGTGGGAGACTGGAGTTCTGTTCCCGGCAGCCCAGCCAGGCAGTCATAATTCCTGTAACTCAAGTTCTAGGCGGTCCGACTCCTTCTTCTGCCCTCTGTTGGTGCCCACACATGCGGCACATGCATACGTGCACACACACACACCACATGTGCTCACACACATAAATAACTCTTTAAAAAGATATGGGCCATGAGAGGTAGGGCAAGGACAGGTGCTGGCGGGAGATTTCTATGCTGGGCACTGGGGAGGGAGATCCCTGTCTACATCTGTCATGTGACTGAATTTTCACTCACCTATCTCGATGCTCTCCACTACCTCCTCACAACGGGGTCCGTAGAAGAGGCTGGTGCACTGACATTTGAGGCCGTCCCATACCCCTCCATTCTGACAGATGACAATCGGAACAGGATCCTGACAGCGATCCCCCGAGAAGCCATTGGGGCAAAGGCAGACCTTCCCTGTCCAGGATCCTCCATTCAAGCAGTCCACTGCAAAAGACAAAGCCAAGATCTAGTACACATTGGGGTAGCATGCCATAACTTGACGTGTTCCAGACGCTGCTGCCCCTCACTCCTTCTCTCCTTTTTCATCGTCTTCTTTTTCCCTGCCTCCCTAATTTTCCGAGATGGTTTCTCACTATATAGCACAGGCTGGCTTTGAACAGGCTTCAGCCTCCCGAGTCCTGGGATTAGAGGCCAGGAATGTACCACCATGTCTGGTTTACACCCAGTGACCCTGTGAAATTGGACATTCGGACAAGACCGTCAGCATCGCCCTCGCTTCGCAGACAGAAGCAATGTAGACAGAATCCTATCCAAGCACCCAGAGAGCTTGATCTGACCCTGAGTCCAGCTCCCATCAGGTCGTCTCACAGGCATGGAAGAGAAAGCAAACGGGAAGGAATGGCATTATATCGGAAACAGAGACAGAGACGGGGTGAATCCGGGGCGGCTGACCAGTGCTGAGTCCACCAAAGATAAATAGGCATCAACTTGCCCCTCCATGCCCAGGAAGTCTGGGGTGCTGTGTTGGGCTGTTTTGACTGTTTATAACTTCTGCTAGTCAGAGACAGAGAGCTCAACAGAGAGACATGGTAGGACAGGTGGCAGCTACTCCTAACTCCTTGGGATCTGTGCAGCTCAACTTCAAATAGTTTAAATTCTCATTGTCTTATGTATTTATTAAATGCAATGTGTGTGTGTGTGTGTGTGTGTGTGTGTGTGTGTAGTCTGGATGTTGTGCCGCGTGTCTTTCTCAACTGCTCTCTACCATTTATGTTTAGGTCATGACTCACTGACCCTGGAGCTGCCTGATTTCACTAGCCTTGCTGGCCAGTGAGCCTCGGGGATCCTCCTGTGTCTGCCTTAGACTAGTCTCCTCAGAACATGGGTTCTGGAGATCTGAGCTCAGGTCCGTCTCCTTCCATAGCTGGCGCTTCACTGACTAAGCCATCTCCCCAAACCATTGATTCACTCAGTTTTAGTCTCTCTCTCTCTCTGTCTGTCTCTCTCTCTCTATAATATATTGTCAGAACTAGGCTGGGCTGTACTATGTAACCCTGGCTGTCCTCAAATTATCACTTTTCTGGCTTTGGATTGCTGAGTGGACGATTACAGGCTCCAGCCACGATTTTCAACGTTAGTTCATGTATTTGAGCATTTATTTAGTAAATTATTGAATACGTAGGAGGCCCTTTGTCAGTGTAGGAGGGCGACTGGAAAGAATACCTTACACTGTAAACTGCACACTTCACACAAAGTACAAATGACAATAGATTATAATAGAACAAGATTAGAGAGCAAGGAGAGACAGTGCAAGGGAGCACATCACATCAAAATCAGAGAGACACAACACAAGGAAGAGAGGGAGACCCACTACTGCAGGATGAGAAGGGATAGAATCAAGTCAAACTATTGATAAGAAAGCAAATAAAACATGTGATTGTCAGTGGCAAACAGATCTTGAAAAACAAAGAAAACAACTGACCCTAAATACTGAAGTATCAATGACCAAATATTGGGGAGGGAAAAAAAAGACACAGATTTAATGACATCATTGAACGTTTTTACAAAGGGGATGACCCAGAGAGACAAATAGAGAAACAAGAAAAAGATAAAAAATAACATTCAAAGATTGAAGCAAGCATGCCTGTGTTATATGTGTGTGAGTGTGTATAGTTTCTGTGAGTATCTGTGGATGTGTGTGAGTGTCTGTCTATATGCATGTGTGTGTGAGTATTTGAGAGTATGTGTGTGAATATGAGTGTGCAAAGGTGTGAATGTGTGTGAGGGTATGTGAGTGTCTATGTATGTGTAAGTGTGTCTGAAGATGAATGGGAAAACTGTGCCCTGCTGTAGCACATGAAGGATACTACAATAGAAGCAGGAAGAAGCGAAGAAAAAAATTAACAATCTACGACAGAAGAGATAAAAATTGTAAAAGTAATAACAAAACACCAGAACTGTGCCAAAATAAAAGGAGAAAATAGAAATGGAAAAAAAGAGAGAAGTGTGAGGTTCATAAAAAAAGATATACAAAATGACATATGCAGGGGCAGAATTGAAATACAGGAAACAGAAAGGGTGAGAGATAAGAGAAAAAGAACAAAAGAGAACAGAAGTTACAGAGAAGAAGATGGGGAGAGAAGTATGAAAAATGTGGAGAAAAACATTGAAAAAATGCAAAGCAAAAACTAAAAAAAGATAAAAAAAGAGAGGAGAGAAGAAAAAAAAATCTTACCCATAGTGGTGGTGAAAACAGAGGTGGTAGTAGGTTTAGTAGTAGTGGTGGGGGTAACAGTAGTGGTGGGGGTCACAGTAGTGGTGGGGGTCACAGTAGTGGTGGGGGTCACAGTAGTGGTGGGGGTCACAGTAGTGGTGGTGATCTCAGTGGTGGTGACGTCAGCAGTGGTGGTGATCTCAGTGGTAGTGATGTCAGCTGTGGTGGTGATCTCAGTGGTGGTGACGTCAGCAGTGGTGGTGATCTCAGTGGTGGTGATGTCAGCAGTGGTGGTGATCTCAGGAGTTGTACTGATCTCAGTGGTGGTGACGTCAGCAGTGGTGGTGATTTCAGTGGTGGTGACGTCAGCAGTGGTGGTGATCTCAGTGGTGGTGACGTCAGCAGTGGTGGTGATCTCAGTGGTGGTGACGTGAGGATTGGTGGTGATCTCAGTGGTGGTGACGTCAGCAGTGGTGGTGATCTCAGTGGTGGTGATGTCAGCAGTGGTGGTGATCTCAGGAGTTGTACTGATCTCAGTGGTGGTGACGTCAGCAGTGGTGGTGATTTCAGTGGTGGTGACGTCAGCAGTGGTGGTGATTTCAGTGGTGGTGACGTCAGCAGTGGTGGTGATCTCAGTGGTGGTGATATCAGCAGTGGTGGTGATCTCAGTGGTGGTGACGTCAGCAGTGGTGGTGATCTCAGTGGTGGTGACGTCAGGATTGGTGGTGATCTCAGTGGTGGTGACGTCAGCAGTGGTGGTGATCTCAGTGGTGGTGACGTCAGCAGTGGTGGTGATCTCAGTGGTGGTGACGTCAGCAGTGGTGGTGATGTCGGCGGTGGTGACGTCAGCAGTGGTGGTGATCTCGGTGGTGGTGACGTCAGCAGTGGTGGTTATCTCAGTGGTGGTGACGTCAGCAGTGGTGGTGATGTCAGTGGTGGTGACATCAGCAGTGGTGGAGATGTCGGTGGTGGTGACGTCAGCAGTGGTGGTGATCTCGGTGGTGGTGACGTCAGCAGTGGTGGTGATCTCAGTGGTGGTGACGTCAGGATTGGTGGTGATCTCAGTGGTGGTGACATCAGCAGTGGTGGTGATCTCAGTGGTGGTGATGTCAGCAGTGGTAGTGATCTCAGGACTTGTGGTGACCTCAGTGCTGGTGACGTCAGCAGTGGTGGTGATCTCAGTGGTGGTGACGTCAGCACTGGTGGTGATCTCAGTGGTGGTGATGTCAGCTGTGGTGGTGATCTCAGTGGTGGTGACGTCAGCAGTGGTGGTGATCTCAGGAGTTGTAGTGATCTCAGTGGTGGTGACGTCAGCAGTGGTGGTGATTTCAGTGGTGGTGATATCAGCAGTGGTGGTGATGTCAGTGGTGGTGACGTCAGCAGTGGTGGTGATGTCGGTGGTGGTGACGTCAGCAGTGGTGGTGATGTCGGTGGTGGTGACGTCAGCAGTGGTGGTGATCTCGGTGGTGGTGACGTCAGCAGTGGTGGTTATCTCAGTGGTGGTGACGTCAGGATTGGTGGTGATCTCAGTGGTGGTGACATCAGCAGTGGTGGTGATCTCAGTGGTGGTGACGTCAGCAGTGGTGGTGATTTCAGTGGTGGTGACGTCAGGATTGGTGGTGATCTCAGTGGTGGTGACATCAGCAGTGGTGGTGAACTGAGTGGTGGTGACGTCAGCAGTGGTGGTGATTTCAGTGGTGGTGACGTCAGCAGTGGTGGTGATGTCGGTGGTGGTTACATCAGCAGTGGTGGTGATGTCGGTGGTGGTGACATCAGCAGTGGTGGTGATCTCGGTGGTGGTGACGTCAGCAGTGGTGGTGATCTCAGTGGTGGTGACGTCAGCAGTGGTGGTGATCTCAGTGGTGGTGACGTCAGCAGTGGTGGTGATCTCAGTGGTGGTGACGTCAGCAGTGGTGGTGATCTCAGTGGTGGTGACGTCAGCAGTGGTGGTGATCTCAGTGGTGGTGATGTCAGCAGTGGTGGTGATCTCAGGAGTTGTACTGATCTCAGTGGTGGTGACGTCAGCAGTGGTGGTGATTTCAGTGGTGGTGACGTCAGCAGTGGTGGTGATCTCAGTGGTGGTGATCTCAGTGGTGGTGACATCAGCAGTGGTGGTGATCTCAGTGGTGGTGACGTCAGCAGTGGTGGTGATCTCAGTGGTGGTGACGTCAGCAGTGGTGGTGATCTCAGTGGTGGTGACGTCAGGATTGGTGGTGATCTCAGTGGTGGTGACGTCAGCAGTGGTGGTGATCTCAGTGGTGGTGACGTCAGCAGTGGTGGTGATCTCAGTGGTGGTGACGTCAGCAGTGGTGGTGATGTCGGCGGTGGTGACGTCAGCAGTGGTGGTGATCTCGGTGGTGGTGACGTCAGCAGTGGTGGTTATCTCAGTGGTGGTGACGTCAGCAGTGGTGGTGATGTCAGTGGTGGTGACATCAGCAGTGGTGGAGATGTCGGTGGTGGTGACGTCAGCAGTGGTGGTGATCTCGGTGGTGGTGACGTCAGCAGTGGTGGTGATCTCAGTGGTGGTGACGTCAGGATTGGTGGTGATCTCAGTGGTGGTGACATCAGCAGTGGTGGTGATCTCAGTGGTGGTGATGTCAGCAGTGGTAGTGATCTCAGGACTTGTGGTGACCTCAGTGCTGGTGACGTCAGCAGTGGTGGTGATCTCAGTGGTGGTGACGTCAGCACTGGTGGTGATCTCAGTGGTGGTGATGTCAGCTGTGGTGGTGATCTCAGTGGTGGTGACGTCAGCAGTGGTGGTGATCTCAGGAGTTGTAGTGATCTCAGTGGTGGTGACGTCAGCAGTGGTGGTGATTTCAGTGGTGGTGATATCAGCAGTGGTGGTGATGTCAGTGGTGGTGACGTCAGCAGTGGTGGTGAACTGAGTGGTGGTGACGTCAGCAGTGGTGGTGATTTCAGTGGTGGTGACGTCAGCAGTGGTGGTGATGTCGGTGGTGGTTACATCAGCAGTGGTGGTGATGTCGGTGGTGGTGACATCAGCAGTGGTGGTGATCTCGGTGGTGGTGACGTCAGCAGTGGTGGTGATCTCAGTGGTGGTGACGTCAGCAGTGGTGGTGATCTCAGTGGTGGTGACGTCAGCAGTGGTGGTGATCTCAGTGGTGGTGACGTCAGCAGTGGTGGTGATCTCAGTGGTGGTGACGTCAGCAGTGGTGGTGATCTCAGTGGTGGTGATGTCAGCAGTGGTGGTGATCTCAGGAGTTGTACTGATCTCAGTGGTGGTGACGTCAGCAGTGGTGGTGATTTCAGTGGTGGTGACGTCAGCAGTGGTGGTGATCTCAGTGGTGGTGATCTCAGTGGTGGTGATCTCAGTGGTGGTGACGTCAGCAGTGGTGGTGATCTCAGTGGTGGTGACGTCAGGATTGGTGGTGATCTCAGTGGTGGTGACGTCAGCAGTGGTGGTGATCTCAGTGGTGGTGATGTCAGCAGTGGTGGTGATCTCAGGAGTTGTACTGATCTCAGTGGTGGTGACGTCAGCAGTGGTGGTGATTTCAGTGGTGGTGACGTCAGCAGTGGTGGTGATCTCAGTGGTGGTGATATCAGCAGTGGTGGTGATCTCAGTGGTGGTGACGTCAGCAGTGGTGGTGATCTCAGTGGTGGTGACGTCAGGATTGGTGGTGATCTCAGTGGTGGTGACGTCAGCAGTGGTGGTGATCTCAGTGGTGGTGACGTCAGCAGTGGTGGTGATCTCAGTGGTGGTGACGTCAGCAGTGGTGGTGATGTCGGCGGTGGTGACGTCAGCAGTGGTGGTGATCTCGGTGGTGGTGACGTCAGCAGTGGTGGTTATCTCAGTGGTGGTGACGTCAGCAGTGGTGGTGATGTCAGTGGTGGTGACATCAGCAGTGGTGGTGATGTCGGTGGTGGTGACATCAGCAGTGGTGGTGATCTCGGTGGTGGTGACGTCAGCAGTGGTGGTGATCTCAGTGGTGGTGACGTCAGGATTGGTGGTGATCTCAGTGGTGGTGACATCAGCAGTGGTGGTGATCTCAGTGGTGGTGATGTCAGCAGTGGTAGTGATCTCAGGACTTGTGGTGACCTCAGTGGTGGTGACGTCAGCAGTGGTGGTGATCTCAGGAGTTGTAGTGATCTCAGTGGTGGTGACGTCAGCAGTGGTGGTGATTTCAGTGGTGGTGATATCAGCAGTGGTGGTGATGTCAGTGGTGGTGACGTCAGCAGTGGTGGTGATGTCAGTGGTGGTGACGTCAGCAGTGGTGGTGATGTCGGTGGTGGTGACGTCAGCAGTGGTGGTGATCTCGGTGGTGGTGACGTCAGCAGTGGTGGTTATCTCAGTGGTGGTTTCGTCAGGATTGGTGGTGATCTCAGTGGTGGTGACATCAGCAGTGGTGGTGATCTCAGTGGTGGTGACGTCAGCAGTGGTGGTGATTTCAGTGGTGGTGACGTCAGGATTGGTGGTGATCTCAGTGGTGGTGACATCAGCAGTGGTGGTGATCTCAGTGGTGGTGACGTCAGCAGTGGTGGTGATTTCAGTGGTGGTGACGTCAGCAGTGGTGGTGATGTCGGTGGTGGTTACATCAGCAGTGGTGGTGATGTCGGTGGTGGTGACATCAGCAGTGGTGGTGATCTCGGTGGTGGTGACATCAGCAGTGGTGGTTATCTCGGTGGTGGTGACGTCAGGATTGGTGGTGATCTCAGTGGTGGTGACATCAGCAGTGGTGGTGATCTCAGTGGTGGTGATGTCAGCAGTGGTAGTGATCTCAGGACTTTTAGTGACCTCAGTGGTGGTGACGTCAGCAGGGGTGGTGATCTCAGTGGTGGTGACGTCAGCAGTGGTGGTGATCTCAGTGGTGGTGATGTCAGCTGTGGTGGTGATCTCAGTGGTGGTGACGTCAGCAGTGGTGGTGATCTCAGTGGTGGTGACGTCAGCAGTGGTGGTGATGTCAGTGGTGGTGACGTCAGCAGTGGTGGTGATGTCAGTGGTGGTGGCGTCAGCAGTGGTGGTGATCTCAGTGGTGGTGACGTCAGGATTGGTGGTGACGTCAGCAGTGGTGGTGATCTCAGTGGTGGTGACGTCAGCAGTGGTGGTGATGTCAGTGGTGGTGATCTCAGTGGTGGTGACGTCAGCAGTGGTGGTGATCTCAGTGGTGGTGACGTCAGCAGTGGTGGTGATGTCAGTGGTGGTGACGTCAGCAGTGGTGGTGATCTCAGGAGTTGTAGTGATCTCAGTGGTGGTGACGTCAGCAGTGGTGGTGATCTCAGGACTTGTAGTGATCTCAGTGGTGGTGGCGTCAGCAGTGGTGGTGATCTCAGTGGTGGTGACGTCAGGATTGGTGGTGATCTCAGTGGTGGTGACGTCAGCAGTGGTGGTGATCTCAGGAGTTGTAGTGATCTCAGTGGTGGTGGAGTCAGCAGTGGTGGTGATGTCAGTGGTGGTGACGTCAGCAGTGGTGATGATTTCAGGAGTTGTATTGATCTCAGTGGTGGTGACGTCAGCAGTGGTGATGATCTCAGTGGTGGTGACGTCAGCAGTGGTGGTGATGTCAGTGGTGGTGACGTCAGCAGTGGTGGTGATGTCAGTGGTGGTGACGTCAGCAGTGGTGGTGATCTCAGGAGTGGTGGTGATCTCAGTGGTGGTGACATCAGCAGTGGTGGTGATGTCAGTGGTGGTGACGTCAGCAGTGGTGGTGATCTCAGGAGTGGTGGTGATGTCAGTGGTGGTGACGTCAGCAGTGGTGGTGATCTCAGTGGTGGTGACATCAGCAGTAGTGGTGATCTCAGTGGTGGTGACGTCAGCAGTGGTGGTGATCTCAGTGGTGGTGACGTCAGCAGTGGTGGTGATCTCAGTGGTTGTGACGTCAGCAGTGGTGGTGATCTCAGTGGTGGTGACGTCAGGATTGGTGGTGATCTCAGTGTTGGTGACATCAGCAGTGGTAGTGATCTCAGTGGTGGTGATGTCAGCAGTGGTAGTGATCTCAGGACTTTTAGTGACCTCAGTGGTGGTGACGTCAGCAGTGTTGGTGATGTCAGTGGTGGTGACGTCAGCAGTGGTGGTGATCTCAGTGGTGGTAATGTCAGCTGTGGTGGTGATCTCAGTGGTGGTGACGTCAGCTGTGGTGGTGATCTCAGTGGTGGTGACGTCAGCAGTGGTGGTGATGTCAGTGGTGGTGACGTCAGCAGTGGTGGTGATGTCAGTGGTGGTGGCGTCAGCAGTGGTGGTGATCTCAGTGGTGGTGACGTCAGGATTGGTGGTGACGTCAGCAGTGGTGGTGATCTCAGTGGTGGTGACGTCAGCAGTGGTGGTGATGTCAGTGGTGGTGACGTCAGCAGTGGTGGTGATGTCAGTGGTGGTGGCGTCAGCAGTGGTGGTGATCTCAGTGGTGGTGACGTCAGCAGTGGTGGTGATCTCAGTGGTGGTGACGTCAGCAGTGGTGGTGATGTCAGTGGTGGTGATGTCAGTGGTGGTGACGTCAGCAGTGGTGGTGATGTCAGTGGTGGTGACGTCAGCCTTGGTGGTGATCTCAGGAGTGGTGGTGATCTCAGTGGTGGTGACATCAGCAGTGGTGGTGATGTCAGTGGTGGTGACGTCAGCAGTGGTGGTGACGTCAGCAGTGGTGGTGATCTCAGTGGTGGTGACGTCAGCAGTGGTGGTGATGTCAGTGGTGGTGACTTCAGCAGTGGTGGTGATCTCAGTGGTGGTGACGTCAGCAGTGGTGGTGATCTCAGTGGTTGTGACGTCAGGATTGGTGGTGATCTCAGTGGTGGTGACATCAGCAGTGGTGGTGATCTCAGTGGTGGTGACGTCAGCAGTGGTGGTGATCTCAGTGGTGGTGACGTCAGCAGTGGTGGTGATCTCAGTGGTGGTGACGTCAGGATTGGTGGTGATCTCAGTGGTGGTGACATCAGCAGTGGTGGTGATCTCAGTGGTGGTGATGTCAGCAGTGGTAGTGATCTCAGGACTTGTAGTGACCTCAGTGGTGGTGACGTCAGCAGTGGTGGTGACGTCAGCAGTGTTGGTGAAGTCAGTGGTGGTGACGTCAGCAGTGGTGGTGATCTCAGTGGTGGTGACATCAGCAGTAGTGGTGATCTCAGTGGTGGTGACGTCAGCAGTGGTGGTGATCTCAGTGGTGGTGACGTCAGCAGTGGTGGTGATCTCAGTGGTTGTGACGTCAGCAGTGGTGGTGATCTCAGTGGTGGTGACATCAGCAGTGGTGGTGATGTCAGTGGTGGTGACGCCAGCTGTGGTGGTGATGTCATTGGTGGTGACGTCAGCAGTGGTGGTGATCTCAGTGGTGGTGAGGTCAGCAGTGGTTGTGATCTCAGTGCTGGTGACGTCAGGAGTGGTGGTGATCCCAGTGGTGGTTATGTCAGGAGTGGTAGTGATGTCAGCAGTGGTGGTGATGTCAGTGGTGGGTACGTCAGCAGTGGTGGTGATCTCAGTGGTGGTGACGTCAGCAGTGGTTGTGATCTCAGTGGTGGTGATGACAGGTGTAGTGGTGACGTCAGCAGTGGTTGTGATCTCAGTGGTGGTGACATCAGGATTGGTGGTGATCTTAGTTGTGGTGACATCAGGAGTGGTAGTGATGTCAGGAGTGGTGATCTCAGTGGTGGTGACGTCAGCAGTGGTTGTGATCTCAGTGGTGGTGAAGTCAGCTGTCGTTATGATATCAGTGGTTGTGATCTCAGGAGTGGTAGTGATGTCAGGAGTTGTAGTGATATCAGTGGTGGTAATCTCAGTGGTGGTGATGTCAGTGCTGGTGACGTCAGAAGTGGTAGTGATGTCAGTGCTGGTTGTTTCAGTGCTGGTGACGTCAGAAGTGGTGGTGATCTCAGTGCTGGTGACGTCAGGAGTGGTGGTGATCTCAGTGCTGGTGACGTCAGAAGTGGTGGTGATCTCAGTGCTGGTGACGTCAGGAGTGGTGGTGGTCTTTGTGTTGGTGACGTCAGCTGTGGTGCTAATTTCAGTGGTGGTGATGTCAGTGTTGGTGACATCAGGAGTGGTGGTGATGTCAGTGCTGGTGACATCAGGAGTGGTGGTGATCTCAGTGCTGCTGACGTCAGTAGCGGTGATGATCTCAGTGGTGGTGGTCTCAGTGCTGGTGACATCAGGAGTGGTGGTGATGTCAGTGCTCGTGACATCAGGAGTTCTGGCAATCTTATTGGTGGTGACGTCAGGAGTTGTGGAGCTCTCAGTGGTGGTGGCGTCAGCAGTGGAGGTGACATTAGGAATTGGGGTCTCAGTGCCGCTCCTTTTTACCCGATGTTTCGTCTCTGCAATGTGAATCCCACAGTCATTAGTGCAGTTTTTACTCCACAGGAGCAGATGTCTATGAATTTTCCTATTTAATGTGTGTGTTTCACCTGCACAGTTGTCTGTGTCACTGTTTTTCTGTTTGTGAGCTTATTTTCTTAATGTTTTCATCTGTCAGTTTCTTTCATGTCACTATTTTTTTCTCGTTATTGCACGGGTATCGTATGTTCCTCTCGTGTCTGTCTGGTTTTGTGTTTTAATCCCTGCATCTCCGCTGTCCCAGTCTCCGTCACTGAACTTCTCCCTTTGTGAAAATGAGGCCTTTTTTCTATTATTGTCACGTCCTTACGTTTAGTATGTGAATTCTCATTTTCCACAGCAGTGTGGTTTATTTTAACTTCCTCTCCCCATTTTATTATCTTTTTTTCCCCTGCCTGTTCACTTGACATTTTGCGGGGCTGTTGTTTTGTGTGCCTGACCCTTTTCTTGAGATTTAAGGACCCGTTGGCTGAGGTTGTCCTGTCTTTTTCTCTCGGGTCCCATTGATTAATATTTGGTTGTTTTCCTGGCTGCAAACCTCCATATTCTCCCCTCTCACTCCATCCAAGTTCCACTTGGTCCCTTCCTCCCTCCATGGCTGTTTCTCTTTCCATTGCCTCCTCTGTCCTTTTGCTCTGCATGGGCCCAGCATTCACAGTCCGTAAGCTGAGATCTCTTTTGATCCCGTCTCGGTTATTCCCTGTTTTGCAGCATGGGACTCCTTCCCCATGTTTATGCATTGGCCTTGCCACTTCTGTGTTCCTGGTTCATTTTTTGTCAAGTTGTTACGTTAGAATTGTTTGGGAGAAGGAACTTTGATAGGGAAAATGCCTGTATCAAGTTGTATGTGGTAGGCAAGTGTGTGGCCCTTTATTCCCTTTTTACCCTTTTTTCTTTTTTTCCTTTTTTTTAAAAATTGAGGCAGGGTCTTACTAAGTAACTCTGGTTGGACTGGAACTCACAGAAATCCATCTGCTTTGGTCTTCCAAGTGATGTGATTAAAGAAAATGTTCCTTAGGAGTGTGATCGTGGTTAGCATAAGGAATCTGATGGAGCCGCTCTCCTCCAGACCCCCTGCCTCCCTATTGCTGCTGTTGCTTCCCCAGGTGACTATGTTAGAATGAGGGCCCCACCCCCATGTTTGAAGACTTGTTCTCAGTGGTGGTCATAGTCAGTGGAACTGTTTGGGAAGAATCCAGAGGTGTGGCCTTGTTGGCAGAGGTGTGTCACTGGGGGTGGGCTTTGAGGTTTCCAAAGACACACACCCATCCCAGAGAGTGTCTCTCTGCCATGTGGCTATGTCTCAAGATGTGACCTCTCAACCACTGCTCCAGTGCCATGTCTGTCTGCCTCTGCCATGACCCCTGTGATGACAGGCGTAGATTCTAACCATCTGGCCCCAAGAGCTACATATTAAATTCTTTCTTTATAAGTAAGTCAGACAGATGACCGGAAGTGTAAGCCTAATAAATCATTTCCTCCCCAAGTTGCTGTTGGCTGTGGTGTTTATCACAGCAGCAGAAAGGAAACTAAGATACCTGCGCGGTCGGCCAGCATCCTCTGGCACTGAGTCGTCTGGCTGTCTTCTTGGGGGCTGCATCCTCCTCCATCCCACACACCTCTGCTTCCGGCAATCTCTGAAAGAGAGACAGGGCTGTTGGTCTCCCTGAATCACCGACCTCCTTTCTCTTCTGTGTCCTCCCTGCTTCACTACATCTGAGCTCTTACTTCCTGCTCCATAAAATGTTAACCCCTGGGACCAGTGAGTCAGGAATTAACCATGGAGCTTGTTCACCACCAAAGCCCACCTAGAACATAGTCTTAATTTATGGGTCACCCAAAATTGACTGTTGTGGTTCTAAACAAGCAAAGACCAAATCTCTACTCAAAACCCAAACTGTAAGAACCCTGAAATATTTGTGGCGACTCACTCCTGTGCTGCATCTTGCAATTGCACTGAATCCTTGGATGTGAATACAGACCTCTCTGTGCTGGACGTGCTGTCGTCTATGTATCAGCGACAAACCTGCCCGCAACCCCTCAGCCCCAATTCACTGCTGGTCTATAGCATTTTTACTCTGTGTTCAAAGTTTTATGTTCTTGGAACTTGGAGAGCTGTCTTAGGTGGTAAAAGTGCATGAGGACTTGAGTTTAAATCTCCAGTATCAACAGGAAGAACTGAGCACAGCGGGGTGTGCCTGTCATCACAGCCCAGATCCCTGGGGCTTGCTTGCCAGCTGATCCAACCAAATTGGCAAGTTCCAGACTCAACAAGAGACTGTCTCAAAACTAAGGTGAAAGCCAGGCATGGCGGTTTATACCTTTAATTGTAGCAGAGGCAGGGGATTAAACAGAGGTGGATCTGAGTTCAAAACCCAGTAAAAAGCTGAGAGAGAGAGAGAGAGAGAGAGAGAGAGAGAAAGGAAAGAGAGAGAGAGAGCAACCAAGAAAGAAGCCCAGCACCTTTTCACCTACAGGTGTGCGTACATGGGTACACATAATCATATTTATAAACACACAAAAAATGCTTTGCATTCTTGGGGAAAATAATGGCTCTTATTTATGGAATGCAAAGATTTAATATTTCTCTACTAAACTAGTATCAAGTTAGCATATTTTTGAATTGGCTCAGACAAACAAGCACACCCATCTCATTGATATATAAATTTGCTTTCACTTTCAGTAAATGGTAAAACTATCTATCCATACAGATAATTGTTTTAGAGTCAATTTCTTTATGATTTGCTATGAGTTAATGTTTGATCTGTAGATCTATTTTACATGCCTGTGTATCCTGGGCTCTCTAAAAAATTAAAGAGCAACAACAAAATAAAGCTTATGCAAATATAATTCAAGGAGACGGGCCAGGTTTCACCCCAAGCAGGCAGTGGAACTTGACAGCTTTAGCCATGATGTTTAGAGTCGTGAAGGATTCCAGAGTAAAGGGGATGGGACTCTTCCTCTGAGGTCAAGGGAAGCTGCTGAGATCTGGTGTGTGGAGAGGCCAGAGTGTGCAGCTGTGAGGACGAAGCTTGCACGGAGTTGGAGACCCCACGATGTTGGAGGTGTCAGAGCTGTGGGAAGTTCACCAAGGAGAGCTGCAGACAGGGCTTGGAACCAGCCAAAGAGCACGGTAATAGAAAAAGTACTGAGACACCCCCAGACACGCAGAGCAATGCAAAAGATAGGAAAATGATTTTTCTTGTGTGTGCACGAGTGTGTGTGTGTGTGTGTGTGTGTGTAAGAGCACATATGTGTGCAGTGCACATGCACATGGAGGCCGCGGTTACAGTGTCATCTCGTGGGAGCCATTCACTTTATTTGTTGAGACAGGGTCTCCTGAAACTTGCTGTTTGGCTAGGCTGTTGACCAGGAAGCCCTGGGACCCTGCCTGTCTCTGCATCCTCTGGCGGGGGTTACAGAGGTTCACAGCCACACAGCTTTTCCATGGGTGCTGGCATTGAACTCAGGTTCTCATGTTTATGTCGCAAGTACTTTACATGGCTCTGTTCGCTTCCCCTCCCCTGAAAGTGATGTTTCAGTGTACTGGGTACCAGACGGAAAAGGACAACAGTTCCTGGGAGATGTGGAGAGAACCTACGGTCACCTCAGCGTATTGGCCTGACAGGATTTTCTGGAAGCAATGAGGAGAGGTGAATACAGGTGAAGGAAGACATGGAGTCTCCCTGAGTTGGGAAGATGCTGTGCTGTAGCCATGGGAGATGGTGGCCCCTAGAGTTTGTGATGCAGAGTTTCATGAGCAGAGTGTGTGCGCTGGCTAGTTTTATGTGAGCTTGACACAGGCAAAAGAGGAAGCCTCAGTCGGGGAAACGACTCTATAACAGTGGTTCTCAATCTTCAGAATGCTGTGACCCTTTAATACAGTTCCTCAGGTTGTGGTGACCCCAACTACAAAATTATCATTGCTACTTCATAACTGTAATATTACTACTGTTTTGAATCTTGATGTAAATATCTGTGTTTTCTGTAGTCTTAGGTGACCCCTGTGAAAGGGTCTTTTGACCCCCTAAGGGGTCATGGCTCACAGGTTGAGAACTGCTCTCTACAAGATCAGGCTGAAGGCAACCCTGTAGAGCATCTTCTTAATTTGTGAATCTTGGGGAGGGCCTGACCCATTTATGGGTGGAGCCATCCCTAGGCTATTCGTCCTGAGCTCCATAAGAAATGAGTCTGAGTAAGCCATGGAGAACAAGCCAGTAAGCAGTACCCTCCCTGGCCTCTGCATCGGCTCTCGTCTCCAGTTTCCTGCCCTGCTTCAGTTCCTATCCTGACTTCCTTCCTCAAGGGACAGCAATCTGGAAGTGTAAGCCAAATAAATCCTTTCCTCCCCAAGTTGCTTTGGTTATGGGGCTTTATCACAGCAAGAGAAATCATGACTAGGACAGAGAGATACATAGTAACCCTGACTAGGACAGACAGATACATAGTAACCCTGACTAGGACAGACAGATCCATAGTAACCCTGACTAGGACAGACAGATACATAGTAACCCTGACTAGGACAGACAGATACACGGTAACCCTGACTAGGGCAGACAGATACATAGTAACCCTGACTAGGACAGACAGATACATAGTAACCCTGACTAGGACAGACAGATACACGGTAACCCTGACTAGGACAGACGGATACATAGTAACCCTGACTAGGACAGACAGATACATGGTAACCCTGACTAGGACAGAGCGATGCATAGAGACTGCAGAGGTGAACACTGGCTTCTGTGGTTAGTGCTAGTTAGTGTGCAACCTTGAAAAAAGTCCTTGAGGGCAGAGGACAGTGTAGGAAATGATGAGAAGGAACAGAAGGTAATGCTCATTGTCACACAGGGAACAGGGCTGCTTCCATGGGCCAGACTGGAGAAGCCTGCAGCCCACAGGGCACTGAAGGAAGGACACGTGAGGACTTTGCTTCACTAATAGGAAATGGCAGCAGGGCCTAGGGACTCGGAACTCCAACCCTCAATAAACAAGAGGCTGAGGCAGGAGGATCATAAGTTTGAGGCTAGTCTGGGCAACTTAATAAGACCCTGTCAGAAAATAAAGGGTTAGAAGGGTTTGGGGAAGCAGAATGGGAGTGGGGGAGCATGGTTCTCAGCACCTGCTTAGAACCCCCCAGTGAGGGGCTGTGGTGTGGCTCAGGGAGTGTGCTAAGGCCCCCAGGGTTCAGTCTCCAGTACTCACAGAAAAATTATTCATTATGATAATTCTTTTGGGCAGCTTTAAACAGCATAGTACATAAATAATTTGAATTCAAGAAAAGTAAGGGAGCCGGGCGGTGGTGGCGCACGCCTTTAATCCCAGCACTTGGGAGGCAGAGGCAGGCGGATCTCTGTGAGTTCGAGGCCAGCCTGGTCTACAAATGGAGTTCCAGGACAGCCTCCAAAGCTGCAGAGAAACCCTGTCTCAAAAAACCAAAAAAAATAAAAAAAAAAAAAAAAGAAAAGTAAGGGAACAAAATATACATCAAAAATAATGTCCCCCAAATAGCAAACACAAAATAATTCTAAATTCACTCACTGAAGAAGTTCAACTCCCTCCCAACACAAAACACACAAAGAACGCATCCACAATGTTCCTATTCCATCCACAGTATAACTGTTAAAGGGAATTTCATCAGCAACTGTCTTCCGTACATTTCACAGCTTAGATGAAACGAACAGATTCCCCGAAAGACAAACTCACTCAAACAGATTAGGGGCCAGCAAGATGGCCCATCACATAAAAGTGATTGCTTCCAAACCTTACGATCTGAGTTCAATTCCCTGCATCCCAGCCCTTGGGAGGTGGCAATAAGGGGATCTTAAGTTCAAGGTGAACCTTGAGTATGTGGTGAGTTTGAGGGCGGGTGAGAGTCCCCAGGCCCGTCAGCTCAGGACTGTGAACTTACTGAGATCTCTCAGTTCAGAGGACGCTGCTGGACAGGTCAAGGGTAATGGAAAAAGCACCACGAGGAAGGACAAGGTGGCTCCCAGAACTAATTGTTTTTATTTTATAGCAGAGATGGACCAAAGGTTCAGGCTCACACCAGATTTTTCTAGAACCACCCAGTGTGTCCCTGCCTGACACCTACAGGGAAGCTGTGTCAGATACAGGAGTCCAAGGGTTCACGTCCAGCCATCCCTGAACCATCCTCAGTAGCCTTGACCCCACTGACTCCTAAGTAGCGGGAAGTGCACAAGGAAGTGCCAACTGGTGGGGCAAAGGGGACAGGGATGATGGAGGAGGGAGAGTGGGCCAGGCCATGGACAGGCTCGGGAGGAGGGGGTGCAGAAGTAACAACCACGATGGACACCACGCTGTCAGTCTCTACAGGAGGCTTCTCTAGAGATTTCCACATTGACTCTCTCTCTCTCTCTCTCTCTCTCTCTCTCTTTCTCTCTCTCTCTCTCTCTCTCTCTCTCTCTCTCTCTCTGTGTGTGTGTGTCTCTCTGTGTGTGTGTGTGTGTTGTGGAGGCCAGAGGACAAACTTGACTGTCATTTCTCAGGTGCCGTGCCCCCCCCCCCCTTTTAATTTTTGAAACAGGGACTCCCACCGGTCTGACATGCCAAGTAGGCTAGACTGGCTAGTCAGCAACCGCCCCTGGGGTCTTCCTGTCTCCTGATTATAAAGGTGCACCACCAAGTCTGACTGTTCTTTTAAAAATGCATGTATTCTTCTAAGTTGTTATCTTTCTGTGTATGTGGCCTTGACCGCCGCTGTGAGTCCAAGGGTGTCCAGGTACCTGGGGAGGCCAGAAGAGGGCAGTGTAACCCCTCGCACCCTGAGTTACAGGTGGTTGTGAGCCTCCCAATGTGGGTGCTCTTGTCCACTGAGCTCTCTCCAGCCCCCTCCCCGACTTTTCCCCGTGGGTCCCTGGAAGCTGACTTTGGTCTCTGTGTTTGCCTTCCCTGACTCAGCTATCTCCCTAGCCTGGTTTTGCTTTGTTTCTTTGTTATGTTTTTGGGGTTTTTTTTCTAATGAAGTCACCTTATTATAATGGACTCACAAATAAAAACATCACAGAGCCAGTTTAAGGAAGTTACTCAAACATCTGCCAGGTCCAAGGGCTATGTATCTCAGTGAACATCTGTACTTGTCCGAGTGGCCATTCTGAAGCCTTGGAGCTTTATGCTTTCACGGTCAATTACATTTTTCTGCACCTATTCAGCACACATGCACACACACACACACACACACACACACACACACTATAACAGAGTTGGAACTGGGAAAAACAAACTTTGTAATGCCCACACTTCCAGTTGTTGACATATATGCATATGCACAGCATGCAATATTACTCAGTTGTAAAGAACAAGAGATTCATGGGATTTGCAGGAAACTGGGTAGACTTGAATGGTATAATAATAAGCAAGTTCAGAAACACACACACATGCATACACATATACATGCACAAGCACACACACAAACACACAGACATGCACACACACACTCATGCACACTCTTCCTCATCTACAGGTCCTCACCCATAAGGCACAGAGGTAACCATGTAGACAGGCACAAGCTCTGCCTTTATCTCCTTTGGTTGGACTGTCTATTTTTGTTTGTTGTCTTACTAGGTAGACCATGCTGGCCTCCAATTTGCTGTCCTCCTGCCTCAGACTTCCCAATGGTTACAAACCAGCTAGTTCTACTTTTAGGGTTGTTCTCTTGGTTTGTTTTTCACGTTTAATTTTGACCAACTGTTGAGAAATAGATTGCTCAGGCTGAGGCTAAAAGAGATCTTTTAGAAGGTAAGAGCTGTAGGAGAGAACCAAGCAGACAAAGTATATGGCTGGGACAAGACATGGCCATGAATGACAAGAACGACTGAGGTCCCTTCTGCCTTTCTCCACCACCAGCTCCCCTCCCCGATGTCTGTCCTTCCTTCCTTCCTTCCTTCCTTCCTTCCTTTTTCTTGTTCTTTCTTTTTTATTATTACTTTTTTGAGGCTGGGTTTCTTTGTGTAGTCCTGGCTGTCCTGGAACCCACTCGTTACACCAGGCTGACCACGAAAAGAGATCCACCTGCCTCTGCCTCCTGAGTGCTGGGATTGAAGGCGTGTGCCACTGTGCCTGCCTCCTCAATGTTACTTCTGGCTAACCACAATTAATTTAATCTTTATTAATCTATTTATGACTTATTTATTTATTTGGGGGTGGTCTCATGTGCTGCTGCATGGGTGAAATTCAAAGGACAACTTTCAGGAGTTGGTTCCCTCTTCCCACCTTGTGGGACCCAGGGACCGAAGCCAGGTCATCAGGCTTGAGCAAGCGACTCTTCTTGTTGAGCCACCTCACTGGCCCAGCAATTGCTATTGTAAAGAAAGCCCCTGAGCTGGGGCTACAGTCAATGGCAGAATACTTGCCTAAGTAGCAGGAGGCCCTGAGTTGGGACCCCAGCACCACAGGAGAAAGAAAAGGAAAGAAGGGAGGGAAGAAGGGAGGAAAGAAAGAAAGAAGAGGGAGGAGGAGACAGGGGAAGAAGAGTCAAGCCCCATTACCTCTTCTGCCTAAATCCCCTCATTCTTTTTCTGTTATTTGAATTGAAGCCTTAGCCCTCAGCACCCCAGGAGACCCCTGTTGCTTTGTTTTGTTTTTCTGTGGCAACCTTGTTTGACAGTAGTCTTTGCAAAGTATTGTGTCAAACTGAGGTCATTCACGCGACCCCCAATCCAGCACCACCAGTGTCCGTATACATGGGAAGATCTGGACCCAACACAGGTGTATACTTGTGGAGAATATCACGGGGACTAAGAAAGCAGATGAGGGCCCCAAAACACCAGAGATTCGTCAGCAGCCACCAGGGTCTCGGGGACAGACCCTTGCAGAGCGACTTCTAAATGCGTGAGGCGGGCTCGTGAGGTGGCTGGAGGAGAAAGCCTAACATGATGGCCTACGTTTTATCCCTGGATCTCACATGGTGGAAGGCCAGAGCTGATTTCTCCAAGTTGTCTTCCTCCCACCCCCTCAACACATACAAAGTCAATTAAAACAACAGCAACAACGAAGATGGACACCCTGCTTGACCCCCCTAGCCAGAAATGTGA
This sequence comes from Microtus oregoni, assembly GCF_018167655.1. Taxonomy (NCBI): domain Eukaryota; kingdom Metazoa; phylum Chordata; class Mammalia; order Rodentia; family Cricetidae; genus Microtus; species Microtus oregoni. The sequence goes on along the minus strand of NW_024543062.1, from coordinate 6,805,265 downwards.
GATGAGAACTCTGTCATTTTAAGCTACCCAGGTGGTGGGTTGTTGCTATGACAACCAGGGAGTGGGACAGTGATGGAAATAAAGGATGGATCATGTACCTGGGACCGGTGAAATGTGGTGGGTGAGAAGTCACTTGTGAACAGGAGTCATCATGGGGGTGACTAAGAGGGTAACGGCTAAGGCTAAACAGTTGTGGGCAATCCCAGAGGACACCGTGTCTCATTAGTATGTCACGTACACAGCTATAGGAGGAAGATAAGAGGGCATCTTCCAGGCAGGGCTTATCTGAGATCATCGAATTATTTCTGTAGCTACACCCTATCCTGCCATAGCCAAGTCCAGTGGCCTTGAAGAGGTGTAGTGCCCCGGGTCCCCGGGTAAAGAACACAGAAGAACCCAAACACTAATGGACTTTGATTGGGATCCTGGAGATCAAGCCCCAAGGCAGAGGGGGTGTGTAGAATTCAGCAGAGCAGAGAGAATCTGGAAGCTCCATTCTACAGAGGGGGAAGTCGAGGCTAGTGATGGATGGGTCATAGCATAGCGGGTAGACCAAGGTAGGGTGAGAAGAAAGTGGAGAGAGGGAAAAGAGAGGTAGAGAGAGAGAGAGAGAGAGAGAGAGAGAGAGAGAGAGAGAGAAAGGGGGGACGGAGAGATGGCAGGGAGCTGGGAAACTCCTGCCCTACTGGGACCCAACAGGAGCTTAAATGCTACCCCCGTAAGAACGGCCCTTACCTGTGTTGCCCTCTGTTCTCCGTGACAAGTTCTCACTAGAGAAGACCTGGTAGGGGCCATGGCCTAGGGGGCAGTGAGTTCCAAGGCAAGACAAAGTCTGAAGCAGGCCTTTACGATGAAAGCCTCTTGTCCCTCTTGACTCAAGGACCTTTTCTATCCCCTTGACCCTCCCAAGGAGCCATAAAGTTGGGAGAGAAAGGAAAGAAGTTGGGATCTGTGTGGTTTGTTTCTGCCTCAGTTTCCCTTCCTTCTCTGAGACCAGACAAAGGGGCAGACTGGCTGATCCACTCTCATTTCTTGCTCCTCTGAGCCTGGTTCCCAGGGCCAAGGAGTCCTAAACAACTGAATTAAATGGATCCTTAGAAATCACAACCCCCCCCCCCCCCCCCAACCAGGGGACTGGAGAGATGGCTCTGGGGTGTTCTGTCAGGAATGAGTTCAGATTCCAGCCCACATCTGGGCAGTTCACAAACACCTGTAACTCTAGCTCAAGGTATCCAACATTCCCTGTGGTCTCTTGGGGCACCCACATACACATACATGAAATGAGTTTAAAAATAAGAAATCCCAGCCCAGGACTTCACACATGCTAAACAGACGCTCTACCATAGCAGCCTGGCCCCTGGCTGGGCCTTCTGTACGGGCACTTTACTGCTGAGTCACCTAGTCCCTTGCTAGAGAATTCTAGGCAAGTGCAGTTCCCCCTTTTTTGTTTTATTTTATTTTATTTATGCTTTTTTCCCCCTGAGATAGTAGCCCTGGCTGGCATGGAACTCACTCTGTAGACCAGGCTGGCCTCAAACTCACAGAGATCTGCCTGTGTCTGCCTCCTGAGTGCTGGGATTAAAGATGTTTGCTACCATAATGCCCGGTTTCCAAGTACTTTTTGTTTATTTGATTGATTGATTTGTTTTAGGCAGGGTCTCTCTAAGTAACCTTGGCTGGCCTGGAACTCACTATTGTAGACCAGGATGACCTTAAACTCATATAGAATCATCTGTCTCTGCCTCCCAAGTCCTAATGCTCATGCCACCCTATGGGGCTCTCCATCCCATTTTTACTTCTTGTTCTGAGATAGGCTCTCACTAAGTTGCTAAGGCTGGCCTTGAACTCACTCTGCGGCAGATCTTAAACTTTCAATCTTTCCCGGGTGATGGGATGGCAGGCTTTCCCCACCCGAATGAACCAACCCTTGTCTTTCCAGAGGAGCAAACAGACCAGAGAGGTGCTGAGCAGATGCCCGACACCATTAGTACACGAGAAAGTTAGACTCTGTGGTTCCTGACATCCCATCTTGCTGTGGTCCTGTAGCTTCCTTGGCTAGTAAGGCAGGAGAGGAAGGGACACACACACACACACACGCACGTGCATACACACACACACACACACACACACACACACACGTACACACACGTACACACACGTGCGTGCATGCCAGGACAGAGTTTAGAGAAGGCAGAACAAGACAGCAGTTGTTGTATGTTATGTGAAGGTAACCCTGCCAAGCCTGCCATCCCAGCCTTGGGAGGCTGAGGCAGGAGGATCCGAATGATTACATGGTTAAGTTTTAGGTCAGCCTAGCCTATAGCATGGCAAGACTGTCTTTCCCCCTCTCCTCACACACAAAGATAGGAGATAAGAGCACCCGGATAGGCACACTGAGATAAACGCAGGCTTTATTTAACATGGCTGGGTGTCTACCTGCACGGAAGGGAGGATTCTGTTTAATCCCAGCGGCCACTCAACTGACACCTGTTACTGTCGCTCCCTGGAGTGGTGGCCGCCCAGAGAGACAAACTGGTCTTTCCCCAAAGCTCTTTAGGAGACAGGAAAGAAGCCTCAAGCTGAGCATCAAGGAGAAGATGTCTCGGTTGCTTTTGATGGAGGAGTTAGCTCTGCCCTGGAGCCTGGCAGCTCAGGGATGTGGGCTTGTGGGAAAGGGGCCCAGGACAGTGGGGCTGGGGAGCTACTCACCCTCTGCGGAAGCAGTGAACTGAGGCAGGAACTGGAGGATGAGCGCCAGCAGGCAGAGCGCCACAGTCTGCCTTGTCCTCGGCGACATCGTTGGAGGTCCTGCTAGTGTATGGTGAAATGAACGCGAGCCAGGGAACCCCAGAAATAAAAGCAGCCAAGAGACCTTTGACCTCTGAGATACTGAGGGCGGGGGGGGGGGTCAGGTGAATAGGAGTCAACCTGACAGCTTCCCGTATGACGAGGGGGTGGCGACTGGCTATTCTGGCTGGGCCAAAGAGCAAAGGGAGCGGTTCCCTTTCTTGGCCAGACAAGCACAGAGGTGTTCGGGTAGGTAATGAGATTCATCACCCCAGTGAGGGGTGGTGTGGGGAGTAGTGCTCCTGGCCTCCCCACAGAGACGCACGATAGAGCCCAGATCTGAGCAAGAAAGGGAAATATCCTGGATTTGTCCACCATCCCTCAAGCCGTCCCTCTTTCTGTTCTATAGGTACCCCAGAACATGGGGTTCAAGTTATGACACCCTGAGATGATCAGAAGTTCACGTGTGTGTGTATGTGTGTGTGCATAAATATACACATAATATATATATGTATATATACACACACACACATATATATATATATTATATGTAACATCTTGGCTGCAATTTTCCCTCCTTCCTCTCCTCCTAGTTCTTCCCCCTATGCCTCCTCTGTTCCCACCCCCTAATCCGTTTCCTCTCCATTTCTGTTTAGGAAGGGACAGGTCTCATGAGTAGCAACACAACATGGCATATAAAGTCGTGGCAAGACTAAGCACCTCCCCGTGTATTTAGGCTAGACAAGGTGACCCAGTATGAGGAGTAGGGTCCCAGAAGCCTGTAAAAGAGTCGAGACAGGCCCTGTTCTCACTGTTAGGAGTCCCACAAGAGGACCAAGCTACACAGCTGCCACACGTATGCAGAGGGCCTAGGTCAGTCTCATGCAGGCTCCCTGGTTGTCAGTTCAGTCTCTGTGATCCCCTAGGAACCCAGGTTAATTGATTCTGTGAGTTTTCTTGTGGTGTCCTTGACCCCTCTGGCTCTTACAATCCTTTCTCCCCTTCTTCTGTAGGATCCCCAAACTCTGCCTAATGTTTGGCTGTGGGTTTGCTTCTGTTTCCATCGGCTGGTGGACAGTCGGGCTAGGTATCAATACGGCCAGACGATGGTTAGTTCAGGCTACCTATCCATCTTTGCTAGGAGTCTTAACTGGGGCCATCCTTGTAGATTCCTGGGAGTTTAAATTCCTTGTGCCAGGTTTTTACCTGATCCTGGAAAGCCCCCACTTCCAGTAGTCTCTTTCAGTTCTCCCCCTCTGTGGATCAGGAATTCTTTTTTTTTTTTTGGTTTTTCGAGACAGGGTTTCTCTGTGGCTTTGGAGCCTGTCCTGGAACTAGCTCTTGTATACCAGGCTGGTCTCGAACTCACAGAGATCCGCCTGCCTCTGCCTCCCGAGTGCTGGGATTAAAGGAGTGTGCCACCACTGCCCAGCTGGATCAGGAATTCTTAAGTGTGTGAATTAAGAGGTAAGCAAGGCCCCCTCGCCATCTTCATGGCCACCTGGAGTGACCTTGTCCACCCTCAGTGTCATGGAACCAAGCACTTAGTCCTCAGCCTTCTGGAGGTTCCCACCGCTTTGCTCTGGGACCTGAGGCATTCTGTGCCCAAGGCCTGGCTCTGGGTTTGTCCGTCCTCAGTGACCTCTGGCAGAGATGGGCCTAGCCCTGCCCCAGTTGGAAGAGGCAAGTGGTTCAGACACTGGGAATGTTTAATCCTGGGAAGATTGTTCCAACCAGAGAGGGGCACAAGACATGTCCCTCCATCACTTCCAGAGGCAATACACTACGCTAGGCTGCCCCCCAACACACACACATCGGGAAGAGAAGAAAACAGGAGACTCTGCGTTGAAGAACTGCTTTACTGATGGGGGAATTCCAGAGCGGGGTGGAACCCACACACAGACAAAGATGCCAAAGTGTTTAGAAACCTTGGGTTCCTCAAACGTGGAGGTGAGGAGGAGGTGGTACCCGGCTCTCGGGCCTCGACTCTTTGCTCCTTTGGTTAGTCTTCTGGCAGTGACCACGGACGAACTCTGGCCACCTCAGATCAGACACGCAGAGCTTTGGGATCTGGTGTCAGTTTTGCCTTAGCCAACCAGGAAAACCTGTGGTGGGGACTGCGGCCCTCTCTTGTCTGAATCTGGATGGGGCAGGATGGGGTAGCCTAGACGATTCTGTTCTCACGGAGCTGCTGATTTCACCACCTCGGGCCTCTGAAAGTTGAGCTGGGGAAGAGAGAGGCAGGTGACGTGGAGCCGAGGTTGGGAGGAACCACAGGTGGGGGGGGGCAGGGAAAACCGCAGGAGTAAGAGAGTGAGAAGCCCCAAAGAGAGGAAGCTCTTATCTGTGTCACCTCAGTGTTGGGGTCCACATACTGCAGGTTTGGCTGGAAGTGGCTGTGCCCTTGCTCCAGGCCTAATTGGTCTTCTTTCAGATTCTGGCCTGTAGGGAAAGGGGTGGTGTAAGACAGGGGGCCCCCCAGAGGAGGTGGGAGCAGCCATGTGCAGGTGGGATGAGTGTGGGTGGGGGGCGGGGGTTCCAAAAAAAATGAAGATAACTACTTTGACTTTTCCAATCCTCGTTGGGGTCTTAGTGAACTTGGCTTGAGCCTGGAAGCTGGTCTGGAGCCACACAGGGAGGCCAGGCAGAGAGAGCGGCCTCCCTACTCACCTAGTACTGTGTACCGTGGGTCACAAGTCATACCCATAAGAAGTCACTGTCATCGGTGCGAGGTTGGGAGTGGAGCTGGTAGCAGCCTCTTGAGTCACATACTACACCCCTCACCTGCCTGGTCCTTAGCAACTATGTAAACACAGCAGACAACCCAGGCTTTCCGTAAATCATCCCCGTGGCTGTTGTACATCAGCAACCTCCACTTCTTCTTCCTGACTTCCTGGAGTCCAGCCCAAAGCCTGGTTTTTCTCCTTGGCATCTTAGCCATTCCTTAGCGGACATCTTAGACTGCCTGTAACGGCTACCCGTCTAGATGATCCTAGGAGCCCCATCCCCTTTCCCTCTTTAATCTCCAGCCCTCCCTTTGCCCACTCAGACTCCCGGTGCTGTCTTCAGGTCGGAGAGCCCTCCCCTTAGGCACTCCACCGGGTCCCACAGGCTTCTCTCATGGATGCCGGACTCAGCGGCCACCATATTCCCTTTGCCAGCCTGCCATCAAGGCCAGCCCTGCTCCAAACTGCCTCATCTGGTTCCCCCTCGACTTCTCATCCTGCCACCTTGTCCCCATCTCCCGTGCTGTCTCCCTCAGACCCACCTGAGTGACCCACTTAAAACTCATCTGTGGATTGGTGATATATATACCTGTCCACTCAGCGGCTTGGGAGGCTCGGCTAGAAGGCTGGTGGGTTCAAAGCTAGCCTGGGCTACAGAGCGAGACCCTGTTCTAGATAGACAAACACACAACATCATATACCCAGTTCTTTTATTAACGCCTTCTGAAGCCCTCTTTTCTTTTCTTTCTTTCTTTTCTTCCTTCCTTTATTTATTTATTTTGGCGGTGGAGGAGAAGACGCGTAAGCCACCTAGCCTCAAACTTGTTATGGAACAGAAGATCACCCTGAACTTGACTCTCCTACGTCCATCTCCTGAATGCTGGGAGGCCACGAGTGTGGCCCCCTGAGTTTTTCTTTTTAAAGATTTATTTATTTATTTAATATACATTGGGGTTTTGCCTGCATACGTGTCTATGTGAGGGTGTCAGATCTCCTAGAACTGGAGTTACAGACAGTTGTGAACAGCTATGTGGGTGCTGGGAATCGAACCCTGGTCCTTTGGAAGAGCAGCCCGTGCTCTTCACCTCTGGGCCGTCTCTTCCATACATTTTCTTAAGTAGTGCTTCTAACCTAAGAAGGGTCTGACTGTCGACTCGGGGATCGTTTGTAGGACCAGGAAGCTAGTCTCTGAGTCACTTGCTTGAAGACTCAGGCTTACGTTAGAAGCCTTCGATGGACCCGAAGTCCAGGCTGGGCCATACCTGGCTGGGTGCTCTGGTCATAGTCTGTGCACTGCCATGTCCTGGCACTCCAGAGAGTGGCTGCGTGTCTGCCACCCTTGTCTTGTGAGGCGGGAGACGACTCTGAGCCTACCCTGAATCACTGGGAAAAAGGTAGCATACAAGGGCTCATAAAACCCCTAGGAAGTGGACACCGTGGGTGTGGAGGTGCACACCTGTAATCCTAGCACCTGTGAGGCTAAATTAGGAGGAGCCTTAGGTTCAAGGCCAACCTATACTACACTGCAGTTTGTTTGAGATCACCCTGGGCTACACAGGCACAGCAAAGAACTGTGTAGGGAAGATGACTCAGCTGGTAAAATGTTTGCTTCATAAATACTTAGGGCCTGAGTTGGGTCCTCGGGATCCATATGGAAAGTTCATGACCCCAACACTGCGGAAACACACTGGCGGATCCCTGTGACTCTTCGGTCAGCCTGACCCAATCCATGAACCCCAGGGTTCTGAAAAAGACCTTGTCATCCAAAACCGCTTGTGCAGCTTCTGAGGATCGACACCTGAGACTGACCTCTGCACGCATGTGTGTAGGAGTGTGTGTATGTGCCTGTATGTGCACGCGCGCACACACACAAACTGGGAAGGTGGGAAGTCTAAGCCTGATTAGAGGAACCGGGCAGAGGCGGCCGTGCTGATAGGAGAAGTTACCTGGCAAGGCATGGACAGAGACTTGGGCAGACACAGCACCAGGGAGAGGAGATTAGGACAACGTGGGGGTGGAGGGGGGACCCTGGAGAGGGAAGGGGTCATAAATAGGTTATGGAAACAGTAGGTTTGAGGCTGGTATAGGTGGTGGGGAATGAAGCCTTTCAGATAGTGGTGTGATGTGTACAGAAACACAGAGGGGAGAGGATGCTCAGCAGAGGCCCTGGGAATTTGATGCGGGGAGGGGGGGAGAAGCCGGAAAAGGTCCAGAGGTCAGGCTGGTGAGATGTGTAAGGTGACCAGAGTCCCATAAAGGTCCCACATGATGGAATGAAAAAACCGACTCCTGGAAATTGTCCCCTGACCTCTGCCCACATACCATTGCACACAATGCGTCCACTAAACAAATGTAGTTAAAAAAAAAAAAAACAGGAGGTCGGTGAGAGGCCTGGATGCTAGGGAAGGACAAGGGGACGAGGGACCGCAGGAGAGCAAGGGGTGGGTGCACTGATGCAGGGGCAGATGTGACGTGAGCTGTCATCAGGGCACAGCAAGGCAGGACTTGTATCGTGCCCTCTCCTCCCCCCTCCCCACAGAACCATTACCTTCCCAGATGCCAGAGCTCCGGAAGATTCCAGGGAAAGCTTCTCTCTGCCATGCCTGAGACAGGTCGTATTTTGGCCTGCAAACAGTCATATCACAAGTGAGGTGGCCGCGTGTGACAGGAGTAGGAGGGGACTCGGCAGACCCTGACCCTGAGGGTGGGCAGTCACATCTCTACCCTTCAAAGTAGCGGCCATGAGGAGGGACAACTGGCTCACTCTGGTTTCGCCAGCTCCGCAGGCAGTGGCCAGGCTCCCTAGACATCCTGCAGTTCCCTGATGGGCCCCAGTCTCTGGGTATGAAATGGCAGGGGAGGGGAGGTTGCAACAGTCCCTTCTGCCCATTTCTAGCCCGGATGTTCTAGTGACTATTTCTTGGTAATTCTTGGAATGTACATCTCAGCCTATCTGGCTCAGACCCATCTTCCTTGATACTCTCTAAGGAAGTCTAGATAATAAAACATAATTTTATCGCATAAACTATTTTCAGCGCTTAAGTTTCTGTTTCCACTTCTCACTCAAAGAGACGATCAGATAGAAAAGCCACCCTTGGTGATGCCAGCGATGGGTGGGGCTAGCCACCCTGCTTGGCCTCAGCCTACGTCTTCACAGCCAGAACTGTAGAGCATTAAGACAGTGACTTCTGGGTGGCGTGTCCTCGCTCCCCGATTGGTGCCTTCTCTCTGGATGCGTGTGAGCTCACCTGTGCAGCTTTTCTTGGGACCGGCCAAGGAACACAGCCAAGATGACCACAAGGACCAGCAGCACTGACAGCACGGTGCCCACAAGTCCGTACACGAGTCTCTTGCTGGTTCTAGACTCACAAGTCTCTCCCCAGTACCAGTGGGTGTCTGTGTTCGGGCACCTGCAGATACACACACAGGCTCAGGCGAGGTCCCTTAAATCAGGTCTCCTGAAGGGAAATTATTCAAAGCCCAGGAAACTGCCCTAAAGGAAAGTGGGGGTTGGGGAGCCAGGGTACTGAGTCTTAAGTGTGGGAGGGGGAAACTCAGGATGACCTCAGAGGGACCTCAGGGTACTGAATGTCTTGTCCTAGCGAGACGCTTGCACATCTAATCTCAAAGCAGTTGGCATCTGAATGGGCTTCTTATCGTGTTTATCACTTTGTACTTTCATTTTTGATCTGGACACTAGCACGTCCAGGTCTCAGTTAGACGTGTTTATGGCTAAAATGTCGTAAGAGAAATTAAGGATGAAGCTAGGCACTACAGGTCAGGTCTGGAATCCCAGGACTCAGGGAGGTTGTGGGAGGAAGATTGGTTCAAGATGGAGGCTGGCCTGGGCTACACAATGAATTCCAGTCCAACCTGGGCTACAGAGACCCAATCTGAAAACAAAATGAAGAAAAAGAACAGGAGAGGGAAGAAAGAAGGAAGGAAATAAAGAAGAGAAGGGGAGGAAAGGGAGGAAGAAGGAAGGAGTGAGAAGATGGGAATAGAGGAAGTGGCCAGTGACAGGGCCAATAGATTGAACCTTCTCAGAAAAACCCTGGCTGGACTGGAGAATGCCCGAATCTAGAACACGTGGCCACTCATCACTCTCACGGCGGCAGAGGGTGGAGGGAGATCCCCATAGAGTTAAGAGAAACGTAGAAGACTGCGGAGGGTGCCTTCCAAGCATCCCCATTGCTAGATACAGTTGCCTTGTTATTTGCCCATGTCACCCGCCCACCTAGCTACTCAGGCACAAGAGAAACTGGGGGTGGGTGAGGCACAGGGCATGGTGCAGCAGGTTGGTGACTCCAACCCTCTGGGGACACCCTCCCGTCAGGAGGAGGGAGTGATGCGCCGAAGGAGGTAGGCACTCACACACAGCGGGGCCCTGAGCGGAGCAGCTGGCACTGGCCCAGGTTGCAGTTGAGTTGTGACTTTGTCCCCTGAGTGCACTTATTCACGCAGGTCAGTCTTCCCTCGAGAACCTCTGGGTAGAAGTACTGGCCAAAGTCCTTGGCAGCCTCCTGCATGCAACGCTCTATAGGAGGAGGAATGGCAGCTCCTGTAGGCACCGCTAGAACTCTCCCTGGACCCATTTACCATCCACATTCCACCGGCTCCTGCCCACAGCTCCAAGGGGCTCAGAGTTTCGGGCTCCACACTCACCCACGGGGTTGAAGCTGAACTTTAGAGTCTCCGTGTGCACAGTGGTGAAGTTAGAATTGTAGCACAGTTTGGCATCTGTCAGTGAGAAAGGGGAGAGAAAAACAAAATGAAAACCATAAGGGCTTCCTTAGGTCTCCCCTTCTCCTACCCAGGTTCCTCCCCTTTCTCCTACTCAGGCTCCTCCCCTCTCCCACCAAGACTCATCCCCTTCTGCCACTAGGCTCCTCCCCTTTCTCCCACCCAGGTTCCTGCTCTTCTCCCACCCAGGCTCCTCCCCTTTCTCCCTCCAGGGCTCCTCCATTTTCTCCTTCCTCTTCCTCTCCTCTACCTCTTCTCCCCTCCACCTTTTCCTTTCTTCTTCCCCTCTTCCTCCTCTCCCTCCTCCACTTGACTCTCACTTTCCATCCCTGCTCTTTCCCCTTCTTTTCCCTCCTCTTTGTCCTTATTTTGTTCTCTCTCCCCCAATGGCTTTCCTTCTGCTTCCTCCCCATCTTCTTCTTTTCCGCCTCCTGCTTCCTTCATCTGCTTCCTCCTCTTCCCTCCTCCCCACCTCCCTCCTCCGCTTCCCCTTCTGTTTTCTTCTGTATCAACCGTCCACACTGAACCAATGTTGGAACTCCAGGTACACAGTCAAACCTGTGAGCATACTCCCAGGGGACATGGGGGTGACAACTTCAGTCTGGGACTGAACAGAGTGGCAGGGAGCAGGATGGAGTCAAGGGAGGCACTGGAGTGTGGTTTTGCTTTGTTCTGAATTTTCTAAAGATTTATTTATTTATTATTTTGTTTGTTGCTTTCTGAGACAGGGTTTCTCTGTGTAACAGTCTTTGCAGTCCTGGAACTCAGTTTGTAGACCAGGCTGACCTTGAACTCACAGAGATCCACTTGCCTTTGTCTTCTGAGTGTTGGGATTAAAGGTGTGTGCCACCACTGCCTGGCAAAAGGTTGTATTGCCAATTATCTTGTTTTTTGTTTTGTTTTGTTGGGGGTTTTGTTTGTTTTGTTTCTAGAGCTAAGGACTGAACCCAGGGCCTTGCACTTGCTAGGCAAGCACTCTTAATTTCCAACCCCTTGAGATTTATTTTATTTTTATTTAACCCTCCATGTATGCAAGTGTGCATGTTTGTGTGTGCATGTGCGTATGTGCACATGCATGTGTTCACATGTGTGTGGAGGTGGCTGTGGAGACCAGAAGAGGGCATTGGATCTTCTGGAGCTGGAATTGGAGGCAGCTGTGAACTGTGGTTGCTGGAAACTGAACTCAGGTCCTCTGTAAGAGCAGCAAGTGCTCTCAGCTGCTAAGCCATCTCTCCAGAACCCCTGCCTTTTGTTGAAAGGGGGCTATAAGCGTGGAGTTCACTGTGGAGCCAGACTATCTCTGAACTCATGACAATCCTCCTGCCTTAGCTTCCTTAGTGCAGAGACTGTGGGTGTGAGCTACCACACATGACACATTCTTTATGGTGGGAACTCTGCTGTTCCAAATGAGGAGAGAGACAGAGAGAGAGAGAGAGAGAGAGAGAGAGAGAGAGAGAGAGAAAGGAGGTAGAGAGCAGGTGTTGTGGAATATTAGTTTAAGATATGTTACATTCATTTATGCTGTGGAACGTTTGTTTACTGATGCAAAGATGTGCTATATTCTTTTATGTTGCATTTGTTTAACTCTGTGAAACTGTGTTACTTTGCCTGTCTAGAACACCCGATTGGTCTAATAAAGCACTGAATGGCCAATAGCAAGGCAGGAGAAAGGATAGGTGGGGCTGGCAGGCAGAGAGAATAAATAGGAGAAGAAATCTAAGCTTGACAGAATGGAGGAGAGAGAAAAGGAGAAGGAGAGGAGGACACCAGGGATCAGCCACCCAACCACCCAGCAAACCCAGCCACCCAGCCACTCAGCCACCCAGCCACCCAGCCAGCCATGGAGTAAGAAGGAAAGATATATATATGTATGTATGTATATAGAAATAAAGAGCCGGGCGATGGTGGCGCACGCCTTTAATCCCAGCACTCGGGAGGCAGAGGCAGGCGGATCTCTGTGAGTTCGAGGCCAGCCTGGTCTACAAGAACTAGTTCCAGGACAGGAACCAAAAGCTACGGAGAAACCCTGTCTCGAAAAATCAAAAAAAAAAAAGAAATAAAGAAATAAAGAAAGAGGTATATAACAAAAGGTATATAGAAATAAAGAAAGAAATACAGAATAAAGAAAATCCAGAGGCCAAATGTAGTTAAAGAAAATGAGATAATTTAAGTTAGACAAGCTGGCTAGAAACAAGTCAAGACCAGGCATTCATAAGTAAGAATAAGTCTCCATGTATTTATTTGGGAGCTGAGTGGTGGGCCCCCAAAGAGTAAAAAGCCAAAAACCAACCAACTGCACCCAGGCTTCCTTCCCAGCAACGCCAAGGAGTCTCAGAAGGACTTACTTCGGCACAAGGACCTGTCAGTCTCGTTGGCTCTAGTTGCATTCATAATCTTGGCTCTCACGACCCTGGTGAGGTTGCTGAACAGTGTCTGGTACTCGGGGGTGTAGTTCGCCTCCAGAACCACCTCACTTTTCACCACGATGCTGCCGTTGCTGCAAGCGGGAGAGACGCCAACATTTTCTCCACGTCACCCACACCCAGCAAGGAGGGCGAAAGCAGCAAGAGAGGAGATGGGGAGGCAAGGGGTGTGGTGATGCACCCCTGGCGTCCCAGCGTTTGGAAGGCTGAGGCAGGAGAATCACATGTTCAAAGCCAACCTGGGCCACATAGTGAGTGAGACCTTTGTTTCAAAAATCCAAAAGAAATAAAAGGGTGGAGGGAGGAGCGGAGGAAGAATGGAAGGAATAAAAGAAGGGAGGAATGGAAGAGGGAAAGGGAAAAAAAGGAAGGAAGGAAAAAAATGAGGCCCCCCCACTTTTCGACAGTTAACAAATTCCAAGGAGCCAGTTGAGTAAGACAGTTCAAGATTGGTAAATCTCAGTGTTTGTCACAATAGCTAAAGGATGAAATTTATCTTTAAAAACAGAGGCTTGGGCTGGGTGGCAGTGGTGCATACCTTTAATCCCAGCACTCGGGAGGCAGAGACAGGCAGATCTCTGTGAGTTCAAGGCCAGCCTGGTCTACAAGAGCTAGTTCCAGGATAGCTAAGGCTGTTCCACAGAGAAATTCTGTCTCAAAAAAAATATCAGGGGCTTGGGTCTTCATGATGGCTCTGTGGGTAAAGACACTTGCAGCCAAGCCTCATGGACAGAGTTCGGTTCTAGGACCCGCATGGTAGAAGGAGAGCTGCAACTCCTCCAGATATCCTGTGCCCTCCATCCCTCCACGTGTATACAGTGGTACAAGCACACATTTGCTGCACACACAACATACACAATAATGTCATAGAACAAGAGACCCTTGGGTGAAGATGTGTTGCTGGGAATGGAGGAATGCGAAATGGCAGAACATCAAGAACATAAAAACAGTTGAACATGGTGATTACAGCTTCAGTGCTTGTAGAGCAGGGAAAGGAGGAGGGTTGAGGGCAATGGCAGCGGAGAGGGAGAGAAGGAGGAGGAAGAAAGAATGAGTTCTGTTAATAAGCGGGACCTTGGCCTTGAAGCCCCTCACTAAGTGGCCAGTGGTGCTGCTGAGGGGGATGGTTTCGAGACAGAGGCCATCATCTGTCACGGTCATGGCCAGAAGCCAGCGGCCTTCTTACTGCTCTTCGTATCCCTCACCCAGCGCAGGCACCGCAGGCCTCAGCAGCTCTGGAGTCTGTTCCTACACTCTCTCCTTTCTCTCCCCAAATCCCCACGGTCATCTCTCAAGACTATCCCCACAGGACCCCGTTCTCCCACCGGTTCCCTCTCTAGTCATTGACACCATGACACCATGGCCTCTAGTGTAGACCTCTGCCCTGCCCACCTTTCTCTACCCTGCAGCCAGTCAGCTTGCAGGCCAGTTGCTGATAGGAACAGTCTCCTGGATTGGCGTGAGTCATTTCTCCAACCTCTGCGGCCACTACTGAGTGTGCTTCCAAGTTTGTAGATTTGCCCCCCCCCACCCTGCCAGCACTCTGGGCTCCCCTCCAGTGCTTCCCCTACTTTAACTCTTCCCCTGGCCTTTCTCTACTTTATTATGACCGCCCCTTTAAACCTTAGCTGTTGCATTCTCTCCCGCTGGCCACACTTGCCTCTCGGCTCTTTCTCCTGACACACTACAGTTCCTGATTACAGCTCTCAGCAGTGTGCACTGTCTTGGGGCCCCCTGTGCCCTCCATTCTGTACTCCAGGAATAGTGAGCTAAGCATCTAACACTGTTTGTTTTGATTTTCTTGTTTGGTTGAAGCAGGGTTATTTTACATAGCCCAGGTGGGCCTGGAACTCCCTGTGTAGTCCAGTTTGGCCTTCAACTTCTATCCTTCGTGTCTTAAGCTCCCAAGCACAAGTGTTACCAGTGTGTGGCACTCAGCTAGGGGTTGGCTTTTTTAATCGAAGTTGACGATTATAAAAATGAATGAATTAGACGAATAAACAAACTCGTGGCGAATGAATAAACACGAACGATGAAAAATGGATCAGCACAAACAGCCAACAGACATGAAAATCAACGAAAGAACAGATCATGGATGAGCGCACGCGGAGTGAGTAAGTGAGCAGCAAGGACAGAGCTCACACGAGCAAGGAGCTGAGTAACCACAGTGAACAAACGAATGGGTGAATGAATGAGTAACCGTGATGACAAGGAAAAGAATCAGTGATGCGTTTATGAGTGCATGGCAAGTTTTTGAATGGATTAATGAATAAGTGAACAGATTATGAATGGATAACCACGACGAACAAATGACAGAGTGAGTCAGGACTCTGGGGTGTTCCTTCAGGACTGGAGTTCCCCAGTCCCAGACAGATGTCATAGCCTAACCTCAGGGTAGGAGGAAGGAGTAGGAAGAGAAAGAGGGGGTACCTTCCCCACTCACAGCAGTTCTTTGATGATCACTTCTTTGTACTCGGGAAGGTCATGGCCCTCGTAAATTTTATCCATCTGGAAAAAAAAATCCGAGATTGTACAGAACTGGAGTATGTCCCATCCTCAGACAGCTCCAGGCTGGTGTGGGTGGAGCCCATGGGAAAGGGAAGGTGCAGAGGCTGCCTTGATGGGACCTGAGTGGGGTGGGGCTCGGAGAGGACCCAACCTAAGGACCCCGGGAGACAAAGGGATTACAGTTGAAAAGATGGGTGACCATAGCCCTCCCTTTACTGAGTGTCACTGCTCCTACCTGGCTCAGGAAGAGGTTGATGAAGTCCTTGTAGGCCTGGGAGGATGTGTTCCTCAGGTCATCTGAGAAGTTCCGTTCAGTCACCTTTACTGTCATGCTCACGGTAGCGTTGACAACATTTGGGATATCTGTAGGACCAGGTAACATGGTGCATGAGAGAGCGACCCTCAGGGCCTGTGGGAATGTCTCTGAGGTAGGTAAAGTTTCCTGCCTGTTGGTATCACGGAGGAGATAAGGAGAGGAAAAGAGGACAGAAGCTCAAGAGTTAGCTGAAGGTGGCTGAGACTTCTGTCTCTACCGGTATGCATGCATGTTCACACAGGTGCATGTTTGTGTGTGCATACACATGTATGGAGTTCAGACATGCATCTTGCATATCTTCCTCTATCTCTCTCCACCTTAGGGCTTGAGACAGGGTCTCTCACTGGATATGGAGTTCACCAGTCTGTCTGGTAAGTGAGCCCCAGGGATGTGCGTGTCTCCTCGGGGCAGAGATTGCAGATGCTCAGCACTACGCCGAGTTTGACATGGGTCCTGAGAACCCCAACTCAGCTCTCCAAACTTGCACCATGAATACCTGACTGGTGGAACTATTTCCCCAGACCCTAGACCCTGACTCTTGAGCTCACAGAGAGATGACTGCCAAAAGGAGACCCAGGGAGTTAGGTGGGAGGCTTCACAAAGGGTCGGGGTGGAAACCTCCTGAGCAGAGGGGGTAGGAGAGCCAAAGAGGGTGGCCATGAAGTTAGAGGCAGGAGGACATTCCAACATGGCCCCCCATTAAGTGTCAAGGCGCACAGGGAGGGCTGCCGGTCTCAGAGCAGTCATTACCTATTGGGAAGGAATACAGGATGGTGTCGCAGAGCTGGCCAATGTAGCCCGTCATGCATTCACACTGGCTTCCGTTCCATCTCCCGTTGTTGCAATCCTCTAAGAAATGACAGAATTTCGAAAGATCATTGAATAAGCTCCAGGGACAAAAACACTTGCTCCCATCCAGGGGTCATCAAAGCCCTGACCTTGACAAGGGGGCTAAAGCTAGACCATGGTACAACATTTAAGAACCCCTCATTCCCATCTTACTTCTAGAAGCTAGGGAGAAAGGAGGAGACAGAAATGGGTTTAAGGATACAAGAAACACAAGAGAAGGAAGGAAGAGGAAAGGAACCCATGAACAAAAAGAACCAACAACAGCACACTGGGCATGAATGACTCACACTTGTAATCACAGTGCTTGGGAGGAAGAGGCAGATGGATCCCAAGACTGAACCTAGCCTAAGACGCATAGTGAGATGCCATTCCGGTACTCCCAACTCCATGCCAAACACCACACATATCAATGTGGGAAATAATCATTGGTAGGTGTAAATGTCAGGAAACATGCAACATGGTCCCACATACGGAAAGATGGTTAAGAGCCAAGGTCTAAGGGAGAAACGCAGAGCCAATTGTATGAAACTTACGTGATGGCAAAGAGACGGCCTGAGTCCTCATGGAAGTAGGGTATATGCTGGGAAAAGGGGGGCGAGCAGTAGAGCTGCTGAACACAGGGTTGCTGCTGGAAGGGGAGTGGAGGGAGGTAGAGGATGGAGGAGAAGAGCTAGGGAGGCTTGTCTGGGCTGAAGAGTCAAACACTGGCAAGGAGGAGGAGTGAGGAAATGAAGGTGTCAAAGAAGTAGCATCGTGAACCGTGGTTTCAGGGCTCCCTGGTGACGTTGGGGAATGGACTGAACTTGGGCTGCTGGAGAAAATGGGTAAAGATGAGACTGAGGCTGGCGAGGTGACAGGTGATGCTGGTGGTAGTGGTGACCTTGAACTGTGGGGAGGGGATGAGAGTCCTGGTGTAAAAGCAGTTGAGGACGGGTCTGATGATGGCGTCCTGGGGGATGCCGACTCATCAGGAATGGTGGTGGACGGAGAACTCGTAGAGGGAGGGTTCCTGTACGTGGAAATCCCACTTCCCGGGAAGGGGGTGGATGTCTGAGTGAAGGCTGTTCTGGAGGCCTCAGTTGCTTGAGTTAGCTCAGTGGAAAATAGGCCGTTTAGGGAGGATGTAGATACATGTGTTTCGACTGTGGAATGGGAGGTTTCAGAAGGTTCAGTTGGTTCTGTTGAAATTGGGCTGCTTGGCAAGGTGGAAGACTCCTGAGCTAAGAACATTGTTTGGGAGATCTCAGTGGTCCGAGTTCCTTCTGTTGAAATAGGGGGGCTCAAAGAGACTGTAGATGCTTCAGTCAGGGATGAAGTGAAGGGTGTCTCCGGAGAAATGGCAGCTTCTGAGAAAATTGGGATGCTTGGAGAGGTTGGGGATTCCTGAGTGAAGACGGTTGTTTGCAAGATATCGGGTGGTTGAGCTGAATCTCTGGAAAAGGGGATTCTTGTGGAGATTGTAGAAGGCTCAGTCATGTCTGAGAAGTGGGTAGTCTCAGGAGGTACAGTTCTTTCTGTGGAAACTGAGCTGCTCAGGAAGACTGTATATTCCTCAGTGAAGAATGATGTTAGGGCAGTCTCAGTTGCTTGAGTTCCAGGTTCCAAACTTGGGTTCCTTGGGGAGGTTGTAGATGCCTCAGTCAGGGCTGTGAGAGGTGAGGTGTCAGGAGGGACAGCTGTTTCTGGGGAAGCTGAGCTGTTTGTGGAAGTGGTAGACTTCAGTGTTACAGGTGGGTTGCTGGTTTCAGTTGGCTGAGTAGCTTGGGCTGAAAATAGGCTGCTGGATGATGACGTGAAAACGTCAGTGAGGGGTGATGTGTGTGAGATCTCAGAAGGGACAACTCTTACTGGGGAAACTGGGGTGGTTGCAGAGGTCATAGATATATGAGTGAAGTCTATGCGTGATGTCTGGGTTCCTTGAGTATCTTGTGTGGAAATGAGGGGGGCTGGAGAAATGGTAGATATCTCAGAGAGGGATAGGGTGTGGGTGACCTCAGGAGGGCTAGGAGTTTCTGAGGAAATTGAGCTGATTGGGAGAGAAGTAGATTGCTGACTGGAGACTACTTGGGAAGTCTGATTGACGTGAGTTGATAGGGTAGAAAATGAAGTGCGTGTAGATGGGCTGGAAGACACAGTCAGAACAGGAGAAAAGTTAAGAGGTACAATGGTTTCTGTTAATAATGAGTTGCTTGGAAGAGTTGTTGATTTTTGCATGAATCCCGTTTTCCATGTTTCAGTGGACTGAGAGACATAGGCTGATACTGGGGTCCGCGGGTGTGTGGTAGAGGCCTCCCTTGATCTTGAAGTATACGGGGTCTCAGGAGGGACCAGCGTCCCTGTGGAAACTGAGCTGGTTGGGGAGGTTGCTGATTCCTGGGTGAACACGGTTCCCCGTGACTCAGCTGGTTGAGTTGCAAGTGTTGAAACTGGGGTCCTGGTGTAGGCTGTAGATGGCTCCTTCACAGCTGCGGTGGAGGAGGTCCCAGGCGGTCCGGCTGTTCCTGTGGACACTGGGCTGCTTAGGGATGTGGAAGGTTCCTGAGTGTGAAGTGTTGTTGCAGAGTTCTCTGGTGCTGGAGCTGTCTGTGTCGATGTGGCGCTGCTCAGGGACGTGGTAGAGGCCTCAGTCAGCGCTGCTGTGTGGGTGACGTCGGGCGGTGCAGCAGTTCCTGGGGACGCGGAGCTGCCCGACAAGGTTGTGGACTTCTGGGTGAGCCCTGTTGCGGAGGTTTCGCTTGGCTGGGTGGCATGTGTTGTCCTCGGGGTCCTGGAGGATACTGTAGACGCCTCGCTCACAGCTGAGGTGTAGGAGACCTCGGAAGCTACCGCGGTTTCTGGTGAACTTGAGGGGGCTGTGAAGACCGTGGATGCCTGAGTGAACACTCTTGGTGATGTCTCAGGCGCCTGCGTTGTCTGTGTGGACGTTGGGCCACGTGGGGAGGCTGTGGACCCCTCAGTGACAGCTGAGGTGTAGGAGGTCCCAGGAGTCCCAGCTGTTTCTGCGGGTATTGTGCTGGCTGTGGCTGGGATGATTGTAGATTGCTGGGCGAAGACCGTTGTCGGGGAGGTTTGAGTCGTGTGAGCTGCCTCTGAGGAAACTGGGCCGCCTTGGGAGGCTGTAGATGCTTCAGATTGGACTGTGGGGCGAGCAGTTTCAGCCGGTCCCGTGGTTTCTGTCGACATCGGGCTGCCAGAGACGGTTGTAGCTTCGAGAGTGAAGACAGTTCCTGGGAGGGACCCTGTGGCTTGAGAGGCATGTGTTGAAATCGAGCTGCCTGTGGAGGCTGTAGGTGCCTCAGGTTGGACGGTGGTGAGGAAGCTCTCAGGGGGTACAGAAGCAGTTTGTGTGGAGATGGAGTTGCTCTGGGGAGCTGTAGACCCGGGACTGAAGACTGTTGTTCGGGCTGTGTCAGTTGCTTGCGTTGCTTGGGTAGACACCGGGCCCCTGGGCGACGTGGTCGATTCTTCTCTGGGGGATGTAGGGTAGGGGGTCTCCGGAGCTCCAGTGGGTACCGCGGAAACTGAGTTTGTTGGGAAGGCTGTAGATTCCTGATGGAAGACTGTTGTTTTGGACGGCTCGGTGGTCTGAGTGCCACCTGTTGAAGTGTGCTGGCTTCGGGAGGTGGTTGGCGCTTCACTCAGGACCGAAGTGAAGGGTGTCTCAGCAGGCAGGGCCGTTGCTGGGGAAACTGAGCTGCTTGGAGAGATCGGAGATTCCTGAGTGGAGACGGTGGTTTGCAAGGTACCAGAGGGTGGAGGTGAATGGGTGGAGATTGTGCTGCTTGGGGAGGTTGTAGATACCTCGGGCAGAGCTGTGGAGCGCGAGGTGTCAGGAGGGACGACCGTTTCTGGGGACACCGAGCTGTCCGTGGAGGTCGTAGATTCCTGTGTGAACTCTGTTTGGGAGGTTTCCCTTGGTTGGGTTGCATGCGTTGAAACTGAGCTGCTTGGGGAGGTTGTAGACACCCCAGTTTGCCCTGTTGTGTGGGAGCTCTCAGGAGGAGGCGAAGTTTCTGCGGAAGCTGAGTTTCTCGGGAAAGTTGTTGGTCCCTGAGTGAACCCTGTTTTCCATGTTTGAGCTGACTGAGTGACCTGGGCTGATACTGGGGTCCGCGGGTGTGTGGTAGAGGCCTCCCTTGATCTTGAAGTATACGGGGTCTCAGGAGGGACCAGCGTCCCTGTGGAAACTGAGCTGGTTGGGGAGGTTGCTGATTCCTGGGTGAACACGGTTCCCCGTGACTCAGCTGGTTGAGTTGCAAGTGTTGAAACCGGGGTCCTGGTGTAGGCTGTAGATGGCTCCTTCACAGCTGCGGTGGAGGAGGTCCCAGGCGGTCCGGCTGTTCCTGTGGACACTGGGCTGCTTAGGGATGTGGAAGGTTCCTGAGTGTGAAGTGTTGTTGCAGAGTTCTCTGGTGCTGGAGCTGTCTGTGTCGATGTGGCGCTGCTCAGGGACGTGGTAGAGGCCTCAGTCAGCGCTGCTGTGTGGGTGACGTCGGGCGGTGCAGCAGTTCCTGGGGACGCGGAGCTGCCCGACAAGGTTGTGGACTTCTGGGTGAGCCCTGTTGCGGAGGTTTCGCTTGGCTGGGTGGCATGTGTTGTCCTCGGGGTCCTGGAGGATACTGTAGACGCCTCGCTCACAGCTGAGGTGTAGGAGACCTCGGAAGCTACCGCGGTTTCTGGTGAACTTGAGGGGGCTGTGAAGACCGTGGATGCCTGAGTGAACACTCTTGGTGATGTCTCAGGCGCCTGCGTTGTCTGTGTGGACGTTGGGCCACGTGGGGAGGCTGTGGACCCCTCAGTGACAGCTGAGGTGTAGGAGGTCCCAGGAGTCCCAGCTGTTTCTGCGGGTATTGTGCTGGCTGTGGCTGGGATGATTGTAGATTGCTGGGCGAAGACCGTTGTCGGGGAGGTTTGAGTCGTGTGAGCTGCCTCTGAGGAAACTGGGCCGCCTTGGGAGGCTGTAGATGCTTCAGATTGGACTGTGGGGCGAGCAGTTTCAGCCGGTCCCGTGGTTTCTGTCGACATCGGGCTGCCAGAGACGGTTGTAGCTTTGAGAGTGAAGACAGTTCCTGGGAGGGACCCTGTGGCTTGAGAGGCATGTGTTGAAATCGAGCTGCCTGTGGAGGCTGTAGGTGCCTCAGGTTGGACGGTGGTGAGGAAGCTCTCAGGGGGTACAGAAGCAGTTTGTGTGGAGATGGAGTTGCTCTGGGGAGCTGTAGACCCGGGACTGAAGACTGTTGTTCGGGCTGTGTCAGTTGCTTGCGTTGCTTGGGTAGACACCGGGCCCCTGGGCGACGTGGTCGATTCTTCTCTGGGGGATGTAGGGTAGGGGGTCTCCGGAGCTCCAGTGGGTACCGCGGAAACTGAGTTTGTTGGGAAGGCTGTAGATTCCTGATGGAAGACTGTTGTTTTGGACGGCTCGGTGGTCTGAGTGCCACCTGTTGAAGTGTGCTGGCTTCGGGAGGTGGTTGGCGCTTCACTCAGGACCGAAGTGAAGGGTGTCTCAGCAGGCAGGGCCGTTGCTGGGGAAACTGAGCTGCTTGGAGAGATCGGAGATTCCTGAGTGGAGACGGTGGTTTGCAAGGTACCAGAGGGTGGAGGTGAATGGGTGGAGATTGTGCTGCTTGGGGAGGTTGTAGATACCTCGGGCAGAGCTGTGGAGCGCGAGGTGTCAGGAGGGACGACCGTTTCTGGGGACACCGAGCTGTCCGTGGAGGTCGTAGATTCCTGTGTGAACTCTGTTTGGGAGGTTTCCCTTGGTTGGGTTGCATGCGTTGAAACTGAGCTGCTTGGGGAGGTTGTAGACACCCCAGTTTGCCCTGTTGTGTGGGAGCTCTCAGGAGGAGGCGAAGTTTCTGCGGAAGCTGAGTTTCTCGGGAAAGTTGTTGGTCCCTGAGTGAACCCTGTTTTCCATGTTTGAGCTGACTGAGTGACCTGGGCTGATACTGGGGTCCGCGGGTGTGTGGTAGAGGCCTCCCTTGATCTTGAAGTATACGGGGTCTCAGGAGGGACCAGCGTCCCTGTGGAAACTGAGCTGGTTGGGGAGGTTGCTGATTCCTGGGTGAACACGGTTCCCCGTGACTCAGCTGGTTGAGTTGCAAGTGTTGAAACCGGGGTCCTGGTGTAGGCTGTAGATGGCTCCTTCACAGCTGCGGTGGAGGAGGTCCCAGGCGGTCCGGCTGTTCCTGTGGACACTGGGCTGCTTAGGGATGTGGAAGGTTCCTGAGTGTGAAGTGTTGTTGCAGAGTTCTCTGGTGCTGGAGCTGTCTGTGTCGATGTGGCGCTGCTCAGGGACGTGGTAGAGGCCTCAGTCAGCGCTGCTGTGTGGGTGACGTCGGGCGGTGCAGCAGTTCCTGGGGACGCGGAGCTGCCCGACAAGGTTGTGGACTTCTGGGTGAGCCCTGTTGCGGAGGTTTCGCTTGGCTGGGTGGCATGTGTTGTCCTCGGGGTCCTGGAGGATACTGTAGACGCCTCGCTCACAGCTGAGGTGTAGGAGACCTCGGAAGCTACCGCGGTTTCTGGTGAACTTGAGGGGGCTGTGAAGACCGTGGATGCCTGAGTGAACACTCTTGGTGATGTCTCAGGCGCCTGCGTTGTCTGTGTGGACGTTGGGCCACGTGGGGAGGCTGTGGACCCCTCAGTGACAGCTGAGGTGTAGGAGGTCCCAGGAGTCCCAGCTGTTTCTGCGGGTATTGTGCTGGCTGTGGCTGGGATGATTGTAGATTGCTGGGCGAAGACCGTTGTCGGGGAGGTTTGAGTCGTGTGAGCTGCCTCTGAGGAAACTGGGCCGCCTTGGGAGGCTGTAGATGCTTCAGATTGGACTGTGGGGCGAGCAGTTTCAGCCGGTCCCGTGGTTTCTGTCGACATCGGGCTGCCAGAGACGGTTGTAGCTTCGAGAGTGAAGACAGTTCCTGGGAGGGACCCTGTGGCTTGAGAGGCATGTGTTGAAATCGAGCTGCCTGTGGAGGCTGTAGGTGCCTCAGGTTGGACGGTGGTGAGGAAGCTCTCAGGGGGTACAGAAGCAGTTTGTGTGGAGATGGAGTTGCTCTGGGGAGCTGTAGACCCGGGACTGAAGACTGTTGTTTGGGCTGTGTCAGTTGCTTGCGTTGCTTGGGTAGACACCGGGCCCCTGGGCGACGTGGTCGATTCTTCTCTGGGGGATGTAGGGTAGGGGGTCTCCGGAGCTCCAGTGGGTACCGCGGAAACTGAGTTTGTTGGGAAGGCTGTAGATTCCTGATGGAAGACTGTTGTTTTGGACGGCTCGGTGGTCTGAGTGCCACCTGTTGAAGTGTGCTGGCTTCGGGAGGTGGTTGGCGCTTCACTCAGGACCGAAGTGAAGGGTGTCTCAGCAGGCAGGGCCGTTGCTGGGGAAACTGAGCTGCTTGGAGAGATCGGAGATTCCTGAGTGGAGACGGTGGTTTGCAAGGTACCAGAGGGTGGAGGTGAATGGGTGGAGATTGTGCTGCTTGGGGAGGTTGTAGATACCTCGGGCAGAGCTGTGGAGCGCGAGGTGTCAGGAGGGACGACCGTTTCTGGGGACACCGAGCTGTCCGTGGAGGTCGTAGATTCCTGTGTGAACTCTGTTTGGGAGGTTTCCCTTGGTTGGGTTGCATGCGTTGAAACTGAGCTGCTTGGGGAGGTTGTAGACACCCCAGTTTGCCCTGTTGTGTGGGAGCTCTCAGGAGGAGGCGAAGTTTCTGCGGAAGCTGAGTTTCTCGGGAAAGTTGTTGGTCCCTGAGTGAACCCTGTTTTCCATGTTTGAGCTGACTGAGTGGCCTGGGCTGATACTGGGGTCCGCGGGTGTGTGGTAGAGGCCTCCCTTGATCTTGAAGTATACGGGGTCTCAGGAGGGACCAGCGTCCCTGTGGAAACTGAGCTGGTTGGGGAGGTTGCTGATTCCTGGGTGAACACGGTTCCCCGTGACTCAGCTGGTTGAGTTGCAAGTGTTGAAACCGGGGTCCTGGTGTAGGCTGTAGATGGCTCCTTCACAGCTGCGGTGGAGGAGGTCCCAGGCGGTCCGGCTGTTCCTGTGGACACTGGGCTGCTTAGGGATGTGGAAGGTTCCTGAGTGTGAAGTGTTGTTGCAGAGTTCTCTGGTGCTGGAGCTGTCTGTGTCGATGTGGCGCTGCTCAGGGACGTGGTAGAGGCCTCAGTCAGCGCTGCTGTGTGGGTGACGTCGGGCGGTGCAGCAGTTCCTGGGGACGCGGAGCTGCCCGACAAGGTTGTGGACTTCTGGGTGAGCCCTGTTGCGGAGGTTTCGCTTGGCTGGGTGGCATGTGTTGTCCTCGGGGTCCTGGAGGATACTGTAGACGCCTCGCTCACAGCTGAGGTGTAGGAGACCTCGGAAGCTACCGCGGTTTCTGGTGAACTTGAGGGGGCTGTGAAGACCGTGGATGCCTGAGTGAACACTCTTGGTGATGTCTCAGGCGCCTGCGTTGTCTGTGTGGACGTTGGGCCACGTGGGGAGGCTGTGGACCCCTCAGTGACAGCTGAGGTGTAGGAGGTCCCAGGAGTCCCAGCTGTTTCTGCGGGTATTGTGCTGGCTGTGGCTGGGATGATTGTAGATTGCTGGGCGAAGACCGTTGTCGGGGAGGTTTGAGTCGTGTGAGCTGCCTCTGAGGAAACTGGGCCGCCTTGGGAGGCTGTAGATGCTTCAGATTGGACTGTGGGGCGAGCAGTTTCAGCCGGTCCCGTGGTTTCTGTCGACATCGGGCTGCCAGAGACGGTTGTAGCTTCGAGAGTGAAGACAGTTCCTGGGAGGGACCCTGTGGCTTGAGAGGCATGTGTTGAAATCGAGCTGCCTGTGGAGGCTGTAGGTGCCTCAGGTTGGACGGTGGTGAGGAAGCTCTCAGGGGGTACAGAAGCAGTTTGTGTGGAGATGGAGTTGCTCTGGGGAGCTGTAGACCCGGGACTGAAGACTGTTGTTTGGGCTGTGTCAGTTGCTTGCGTTGCTTGGGTAGACACCGGGCCCCTGGGCGACGTGGTCGATTCTTCTCTGGGGGATGTAGGGTAGGGGGTCTCCGGAGCTCCAGTGGGTACCGCGGAAACTGAGTTTGTTGGGAAGGCTGTAGATTCCTGATGGAAGACTGTTGTTTTGGACGGCTCGGTGGTCTGAGTGCCACCTGTTGAAGTGTGCTGGCTTCGGGAGGTGGTTGGCGCTTCACTCAGGACCGAAGTGAAGGGTGTCTCAGCAGGCAGGGCCGTTGCTGGGGAAACTGAGCTGCTTGGAGAGATCGGAGATTCCTGAGTGGAGACGGTGGTTTGCAAGGTACCAGAGGGTGGAGGTGAATGGGTGGAGATTGTGCTGCTTGGGGAGGTTGTAGATACCTCGGGCAGAGCTGTGGAGCGCGAGGTGTCAGGAGGGACGACCGTTTCTGGGGACACCGAGCTGTCCGTGGAGGTCGTAGATTCCTGTGTGAACTCTGTTTGGGAGGTTTCCCTTGGTTGGGTTGCATGCGTTGAAACTGAGCTGCTTGGGGAGGTTGTAGACACCCCAGTTTGCCCTGTTGTGTGGGAGCTCTCAGGAGGAGGCGAAGTTTCTGCGGAAGCTGAGTTTCTCGGGAAAGTTGTTGGTCCCTGAGTGAACCCTGTTTTCCATGTTTGAGCTGACTGAGTGGCCTGGGCTGATACTGGGGTCCGCGGGTGTGTGGTAGAGGCCTCCCTTGATCTTGAAGTATACGGGGTCTCAGGAGGGACCAGCGTCCCTGTGGAAACTGAGCTGGTTGGGGAGGTTGCTGATTCCTGGGTGAACACGGTTCCCCGTGACTCAGCTGGTTGAGTTGCAAGTGTTGAAACCGGGGTCCTGGTGTAGGCTGTAGATGGCTCCTTCACAGCTGCGGTGGAGGAGGTCCCAGGCGGTCCGGCTGTTCCTGTGGACACTGGGCTGCTTAGGGATGTGGAAGGTTCCTGAGTGTGAAGTGTTGTTGCAGAGTTCTCTGGTGCTGGAGCTGTCTGTGTCGATGTGGCGCTGCTCAGGGACGTGGTAGAGGCCTCAGTCAGCGCTGCTGTGTGGGTGACGTCGGGCGGTGCAGCAGTTCCTGGGGACGCGGAGCTGCCCGACAAGGTTGTGGACTTCTGGGTGAGCCCTGTTGCGGAGGTTTCGCTTGGCTGGGTGGCAAGTGTTGTCCTCGGGGTCCTGGAGGATACTGTAGACGCCTCGCTCACAGCTGAGGTGTAGGAGACCTCGGAAGCTACCGCGGTTTCTGGTGAACTTGAGGGGGCTGTGAAGACCGTGGATGCCTGAGTGAACACTCTTGGTGATGTCTCAGGCGCCTGCGTTGTCTGTGTGGACGTTGGGCCACGTGGGGAGGCTGTGGACCCCTCAGTGACAGCTGAGGTGTAGGAGGTCCCAGGAGTCCCAGCTGTTTCTGCGGGTATTGTGCTGGCTGTGGCTGGGATGATTGTAGATTGCTGGGCGAAGACCGTTGTCGGGGAGGTTTGAGTCGTGTGAGCTGCCTCTGAGGAAACTGGGCCGCCTTGGGAGGCTGTAGATGCTTCAGATTGGACTGTGGGGCGAGCAGTTTCAGCCGGTCCCGTGGTTTCTGTCGACATCGGGCTGCCAGAGACGGTTGTAGCTTCGAGAGTGAAGACAGTTCCTGGGAGGGACCCTGTGGCTTGAGAGGCATGTGTTGAAATCGAGCTGCCTGTGGAGGCTGTAGGTGCCTCAGGTTGGACGGTGGTGAGGAAGCTCTCAGGGGGTACAGAAGCAGTTTGTGTGGAGATGGAGTTGCTCTGGGGAGCTGTAGACCCGGGACTGAAGACTGTTGTTCGGGCTGTGTCAGTTGCTTGCGTTGCTTGGGTAGACACCGGGCCCCTGGGCGACGTGGTCGATTCTTCTCTGGGGGATGTAGGGTAGGGGGTCTCCGGAGCTCCAGTGGGTACCGCGGAAACTGAGTTTGTTGGGAAGGCTGTAGATTCCTGATGGAAGACTGTTGTTTTGGACGGCTCGGTGGTCTGAGTGCCACCTGTTGAAGTGTGCTGGCTTCGGGAGGTGGTTGGCGCTTCACTCAGGACCGAAGTGAAGGGTGTCTCAGCAGGCAGGGCCGTTGCTGGGGAAACTGAGCTGCTTGGAGAGATCGGAGATTCCTGAGTGGAGACGGTGGTTTGCAAGGTACCAGAGGGTGGAGGTGAATGGGTGGAGATTGTGCTGCTTGGGGAGGTTGTAGATACCTCGGGCAGAGCTGTGGAGCGCGAGGTGTCAGGAGGGACGACCGTTTCTGGGGACACCGAGCTGTCCGTGGAGGTCGTAGATTCCTGTGTGAACTCTGTTTGGGAGGTTTCCCTTGGTTGGGTTGCATGCGTTGAAACTGAGCTGCTTGGGGAGGTTGTAGACACCCCAGTTTGCCCTGTTGTGTGGGAGCTCTCAAGAGGAGGCGAAGTTTCTGCGGAAGCTGAGTTTCTCGGGAAAGTTGTTGGTCCCTGAGTGAACCCTGTTTTCCATGTTTGAGCTGACTGAGTGGCCTGGGCTGATACTGGGGTCCGCGGGTGTGTGGTAGAGGCCTCCCTTGATCTTGAAGTATACGGGGTCTCAGGAGGGACCAGCGTCCCTGTGGAAACTGAGCTGGTTGGGGAGGTTGCTGATTCCTGGGTGAACACGGTTCCCCGTGACTCAGCTGGTTGAGTTGCAAGTGTTGAAACCGGGGTCCTGGTGTAGGCTGTAGATGGCTCCTTCACAGCTGCGGTGGAGGAGGTCCCAGGCGGTCCGGCTGTTCCTGTGGACACTGGGCTGCTTAGGGATGTGGAAGGTTCCTGAGTGTGAAGTGTTGTTGCAGAGTTCTCTGGTGCTGGAGCTGTCTGTGTCGATGTGGCGCTGCTCAGGGACGTGGTAGAGGCCTCAGTCAGCGCTGCTGTGTGGGTGACGTCGGGCGGTGCAGCAGTTCCTGGGGACGCGGAGCTGCCCGACAAGGTTGTGGACTTCTGGGTGAGCCCTGTTGCGGAGGTTTCGCTTGGCTGGGTGGCAAGTGTTGTCCTCGGGGTCCTGGAGGATACTGTAGACGCCTCGCTCACAGCTGAGGTGTAGGAGACCTCGGAAGCTACCGCGGTTTCTGGTGAACTTGAGGGGGCTGTGAAGACCGTGGATGCCTGAGTGAACACTCTTGGTGATGTCTCAGGCGCCTGCGTTGTCTGTGTGGACGTTGGGCCACGTGGGGAGGCTGTGGACCCCTCAGTGACAGCTGAGGTGTAGGAGGTCCCAGGAGTCCCAGCTGTTTCTGCGGGTATTGTGCTGGCTGTGGCTGGGATGATTGTAGATTGCTGGGCGAAGACCGTTGTCGGGGAGGTTTGAGTCGTGTGAGCTGCCTCTGAGGAAACTGGGCCGCCTTGGGAGGCTGTAGATGCTTCAGATTGGACTGTGGGGCGAGCAGTTTCAGCCGGTCCCGTGGTTTCTGTCGACATCGGGCTGCCAGAGACGGTTGTAGCTTCGAGAGTGAAGACAGTTCCTGGGAGGGACCCTGTGGCTTGAGAGGCATGTGTTGAAATCGAGCTGCCTGTGGAGGCTGTAGGTGCCTCAGGTTGGACGGTGGTGAGGAAGCTCTCAGGGGGTACAGAAGCAGTTTGTGTGGAGATGGAGTTGCTCTGGGGAGCTGTAGACCCGGGACTGAAGACTGTTGTTCGGGCTGTGTCAGTTGCTTGCGTTGCTTGGGTAGACACCGGGCCCCTGGGCGACGTGGTCGATTCTTCTCTGGGGGATGTAGGGTAGGGGGTCTCCGGAGCTCCAGTGGGTACCGCGGAAACTGAGTTTGTTGGGAAGGCTGTAGATTCCTGATGGAAGACTGTTGTTTTGGACGGCTCGGTGGTCTGAGTGCCACCTGTTGAAGTGTGCTGGCTTCGGGAGGTGGTTGGCGCTTCACTCAGGACCGAAGTGAAGGGTGTCTCAGCAGGCAGGGCCGTTGCTGGGGAAACTGAGCTGCTTGGAGAGATCGGAGATTCCTGAGTGGAGACGGTGGTTTGCAAGGTACCAGAGGGTGGAGGTGAATGGGTGGAGATTGTGCTGCTTGGGGAGGTTGTAGATACCTCGGGCAGAGCTGTGGAGCGCGAGGTGTCAGGAGGGACGACCGTTTCTGGGGACACCGAGCTGTCCGTGGAGGTCGTAGATTCCTGTGTGAACTCTGTTTGGGAGGTTTCCCTTGGTTGGGTTGCATGCGTTGAAACTGAGCTGCTTGGGGAGGTTGTAGACACCCCAGTTTGCCCTGTTGTGTGGGAGCTCTCAAGAGGAGGCGAAGTTTCTGCGGAAGCTGAGTTTCTCGGGAAAGTTGTTGGTCCCTGAGTGAACCCTGTTTTCCATGTTTGAGCTGACTGAGTGGCCTGGGCTGATACTGGGGTCCGCGGGTGTGTGGTAGAGGCCTCCCTTGATCTTGAAGTATACGGGGTCTCAGGAGGGACCAGCGTCCCTGTGGAAACTGAGCTGGTTGGGGAGGTTGCTGATTCCTGGGTGAACACGGTTCCCCGTGACTCAGCTGGTTGAGTTGCAAGTGTTGAAACCGGGGTCCTGGTGTAGGCTGTAGATGGCTCCTTCACAGCTGCGGTGGAGGAGGTCCCAGGCGGTCCGGCTGTTCCTGTGGACACTGGGCTGCTTAGGGATGTGGAAGGTTCCTGAGTGTGAAGTGTTGTTGCAGAGTTCTCTGGTGCTGGAGCTGTCTGTGTCGATGTGGCGCTGCTCAGGGACGTGGTAGAGGCCTCAGTCAGCGCTGCTGTGTGGGTGACGTCGGGCGGTGCAGCAGTTCCTGGGGACGCGGAGCTGCCCGACAAGGTTGTGGACTTCTGGGTGAGCCCTGTTGCGGAGGTTTCGCTTGGCTGGGTGGCAAGTGTTGTCCTCGGGGTCCTGGAGGATACTGTAGACGCCTCGCTCACAGCTGAGGTGTAGGAGACCTCGGAAGCTACCGCGGTTTCTGGTGAACTTGAGGGGGCTGTGAAGACCGTGGATGCCTGAGTGAACACTCTTGGTGATGTCTCAGGCGCCTGCGTTGTCTGTGTGGACGTTGGGCCACGTGGGGAGGCTGTGGACCCCTCAGTGACAGCTGAGGTGTAGGAGGTCCCAGGAGTCCCAGCTGTTTCTGCGGGTATTGTGCTGGCTGTGGCTGGGATGATTGTAGATTGCTGGGCGAAGACCGTTGTCGGGGAGGTTTGAGTCGTGTGAGCTGCCTCTGAGGAAACTGGGCCGCCTTGGGAGGCTGTAGATGCTTCAGATTGGACTGTGGGGCGAGCAGTTTCAGCCGGTCCCGTGGTTTCTGTCGACATCGGGCTGCCAGAGACGGTTGTAGCTTCGAGAGTGAAGACAGTTCCTGGGAGGGACCCTGTGGCTTGAGAGGCATGTGTTGAAATCGAGCTGCCTGTGGAGGCTGTAGGTGCCTCAGGTTGGACGGTGGTGAGGAAGCTCTCAGGGGGTACAGAAGCAGTTTGTGTGGAGATGGAGTTGCTCTGGGGAGCTGTAGACCCGGGACTGAAGACTGTTGTTCGGGCTGTGTCAGTTGCTTGCGTTGCTTGGGTAGACACCGGGCCCCTGGGCGACGTGGTCGATTCTTCTCTGGGGGATGTAGGGTAGGGGGTCTCCGGAGCTCCAGTGGGTACCGCGGAAACTGAGTTTGTTGGGAAGGCTGTAGATTCCTGATGGAAGACTGTTGTTTTGGACGGCTCGGTGGTCTGAGTGCCACCTGTTGAAGTGTGCTGGCTTCGGGAGGTGGTTGGCGCTTCACTCAGGACCGAAGTGAAGGGTGTCTCAGCAGGCAGGGCCGTTGCTGGGGAAACTGAGCTGCTTGGAGAGATCGGAGATTCCTGAGTGGAGACGGTGGTTTGCAAGGTACCAGAGGGTGGAGGTGAATGGGTGGAGATTGTGCTGCTTGGGGAGGTTGTAGATACCTCGGGCAGAGCTGTGGAGCGCGAGGTGTCAGGAGGGACGACCGTTTCTGGGGACACCGAGCTGTCCGTGGAGGTCGTAGATTCCTGTGTGAACTCTGTTTGGGAGGTTTCCCTTGGTTGGGTTGCATGCGTTGAAACTGAGCTGCTTGGGGAGGTTGTAGACACCCCAGTTTGCCCTGTTGTGTGGGAGCTCTCAAGAGGAGGCGAAGTTTCTGCGGAAGCTGAGTTTCTCGGGAAAGTTGTTGGTCCCTGAGTGAACCCTGTTTTCCATGTTTGAGCTGACTGAGTGGCCTGGGCTGATACTGGGGTCCGCGGGTGTGTGGTAGAGGCCTCCCTTGATCTTGAAGTATACGGGGTCTCAGGAGGGACCAGCGTCCCTGTGGAAACTGAGCTGGTTGGGGAGGTTGCTGATTCCTGGGTGAACACGGTTCCCCGTGACTCAGCTGGTTGAGTTGCAAGTGTTGAAACCGGGGTCCTGGTGTAGGCTGTAGATGGCTCCTTCACAGCTGCGGTGGAGGAGGTCCCAGGCGGTCCGGCTGTTCCTGTGGACACTGGGCTGCTTAGGGATGTGGAAGGTTCCTGAGTGTGAAGTGTTGTTGCAGAGTTCTCTGGTGCTGGAGCTGTCTGTGTCGATGTGGCGCTGCTCAGGGACGTGGTAGAGGCCTCAGTCAGCGCTGCTGTGTGGGTGACGTCGGGCGGTGCAGCAGTTCCTGGGGACGCGGAGCTGCCCGACAAGGTTGTGGACTTCTGGGTGAGCCCTGTTGCGGAGGTTTCGCTTGGCTGGGTGGCAAGTGTTGTCCTCGGGGTCCTGGAGGATACTGTAGACGCCTCGCTCACAGCTGAGGTGTAGGAGACCTCGGAAGCTACCGCGGTTTCTGGTGAACTTGAGGGGGCTGTGAAGACCGTGGATGCCTGAGTGAACACTCTTGGTGATGTCTCAGGCGCCTGCGTTGTCTGTGTGGACGTTGGGCCACGTGGGGAGGCTGTGGACCCCTCAGTGACAGCTGAGGTGTAGGAGGTCCCAGGAGTCCCAGCTGTTTCTCCGGGTATTGTGCTGGCTGTGGCTGGGATGATTGTAGATTGCTGGGCGAAGACCGTTGTCGGGGAGGTTTGAGTCGTGTGAGCTGCCTCTGAGGAAACTGGGCCGCCTTGGGAGGCTGTAGATGCTTCAGATTGGACTGTGGGGCGAGCAGTTTCAGCCGGTCCCGTGGTTTCTGTCGACATCGGGCTGCCAGAGACGGTTGTAGCTTCCAGAGTGAAGACAGTTCCTGGGAGGGACCCTGTGGCTTGAGAGGCATGTGTTGAAATCGAGCTGCCTGTGGAGGCTGTAGGTGCCTCAGGTTGGACGGTGGTGAGGAAGCTCTCAGGGGGTACAGAAGCAGTTTGTGTGGAGATGGAGTTGCTCTGGGGAGCTGTAGACCCGGGACTGAAGACTGTTGTTCGGGCTGTGTCAGTTGCTTGCGTTGCTTGGGTAGACACCGGGCCCCTGGGCGACGTGGTCGATTCTTCTCTGGGGGATGTAGGGTAGGGGGTCTCCGGAGCTCCAGTGGGTACCGCGGAAACTGAGTTTGTTGGGAAGGCTGTAGATTCCTGATGGAAGACTGTTGTTTTGGACGGCTCGGTGGTCTGAGTGCCACCTGTTGAAGTGTGCTGGCTTCGGGAGGTGGTTGGCGCTTCACTCAGGACCGAAGTGAAGGGTGTCTCAGCAGGCAGGGCCGTTGCTGGGGAAACTGAGCTGCTTGGAGAGATCGGAGATTCCTGAGTGGAGACGGTGGTTTGCAAGGTACCAGAGGGTGGAGGTGAATGGGTGGAGATTGTGCTGCTTGGGGAGGTTGTAGATACCTCGGGCAGAGCTGTGGAGCGCGAGGTGTCAGGAGGGACGACCGTTTCTGGGGACACCGAGCTGTCCGTGGAGGTCGTAGATTCCTGTGTGAACTCTGTTTGGGAGGTTTCCCTTGGTTGGGTTGCATGCGTTGAAACTGAGCTGCTTGGGGAGGTTGTAGACACCCCAGTTTGCCCTGTTGTGTGGGAGCTCTCAAGAGGAGGCGAAGTTTCTGCGGAAGCTGAGTTTCTCGGGAAAGTTGTTGGTCCCTGAGTGAACCCTGTTTTCCATGTTTGAGCTGACTGAGTGGCCTGGGCTGATACTGGGGTCCGCGGGTGTGTGGTAGAGGCCTCCCTTGATCTTGAAGTATACGGGGTCTCAGGAGGGACCAGCGTCCCTGTGGAAACTGAGCTGGTTGGGGAGGTTGCTGATTCCTGGGTGAACACGGTTCCCCGTGACTCAGCTGGTTGAGTTGCAAGTGTTGAAACCGGGGTCCTGGTGTAGGCTGTAGATGGCTCCTTCACAGCTGCGGTGGAGGAGGTCCCAGGCGGTCCGGCTGTTCCTGTGGACACTGGGCTGCTTAGGGATGTGGAAGGTTCCTGAGTGTGAAGTGTTGTTGCAGAGTTCTCTGGTGCTGGAGCTGTCTGTGTCGATGTGGCGCTGCTCAGGGACGTGGTAGAGGCCTCAGTCAGCGCTGCTGTGTGGGTGACGTCGGGCGGTGCAGCAGTTCCTGGGGACGCGGAGCTGCCCGACAAGGTTGTGGACTTCTGGGTGAGCCCTGTTGCGGAGGTTTCGCTTGGCTGGGTGGCAAGTGTTGTCCTCGGGGTCCTGGAGGATACTGTAGACGCCTCGCTCACAGCTGAGGTGTAGGAGACCTCGGAAGCTACCGCGGTTTCTGGTGAACTTGAGGGGGCTGTGAAGACCGTGGATGCCTGAGTGAACACTCTTGGTGATGTCTCAGGCGCCTGCGTTGTCTGTGTGGACGTTGGGCCACGTGGGGAGGCTGTGGACCCCTCAGTGACAGCTGAGGTGTAGGAGGTCCCAGGAGTCCCAGCTGTTTCTGCGGGTATTGTGCTGGCTGTGGCTGGGATGATTGTAGATTGCTGGGCGAAGACCGTTGTCGGGGAGGTTTGAGTCGTGTGAGCTGCCTCTGAGGAAACTGGGCCGCCTTGGGAGGCTGTAGATGCTTCAGATTGGACTGTGGGGCGAGCAGTTTCAGCCGGTCCCGTGGTTTCTGTCGACATCGGGCTGCCAGAGACGGTTGTAGCTTCGAGAGTGAAGACAGTTCCTGGGAGGGACCCTGTGGCTTGAGAGGCATGTGTTGAAATCGAGCTGCCTGTGGAGGCTGTAGGTGCCTCAGGTTGGACGGTGGTGAGGAAGCTCTCAGGGGGTACAGAAGCAGTTTGTGTGGAGATGGAGTTGCTCTGGGGAGCTGTAGACCCGGGACTGAAGACTGTTGTTCGGGCTGTGTCAGTTGCTTGCGTTGCTTGGGTAGACACCGGGCCCCTGGGCGACGTGGTCGATTCTTCTCTGGGGGATGTAGGGTAGGGGGTCTCCGGAGCTCCAGTGGGTACCGCGGAAACTGAGTTTGTTGGGAAGGCTGTAGATTCCTGATGGAAGACTGTTGTTTTGGACGGCTCGGTGGTCTGAGTGCCACCTGTTGAAGTGTGCTGGCTTCGGGAGGTGGTTGGCGCTTCACTCAGGACCGAAGTGAAGGGTGTCTCAGCAGGCAGGGCCGTTGCTGGGGAAACTGAGCTGCTTGGAGAGATCGGAGATTCCTGAGTGGAGACGGTGGTTTGCAAGGTACCAGAGGGTGGAGGTGAATGGGTGGAGATTGTGCTGCTTGGGGAGGTTGTAGATACCTCGGGCAGAGCTGTGGAGCGCGAGGTGTCAGGAGGGACGACCGTTTCTGGGGACACCGAGCTGTCCGTGGAGGTCGTAGATTCCTGTGTGAACTCTGTTTGGGAGGTTTCCCTTGGTTGGGTTGCATGCGTTGAAACTGAGCTGCTTGGGGAGGTTGTAGACACCCCAGTTTGCCCTGTTGTGTGGGAGCTCTCAAGAGGAGGCGAAGTTTCTGCGGAAGCTGAGTTTCTCGGGAAAGTTGTTGGTCCCTGAGTGAACCCTGTTTTCCATGTTTGAGCTGACTGAGTGGCCTGGGCTGATACTGGGGTCCGCGGGTGTGTGGTAGAGGCCTCCCTTGATCTTGAAGTATACGGGGTCTCAGGAGGGACCAGCGTCCCTGTGGAAACTGAGCTGGTTGGGGAGGTTGCTGATTCCTGGGTGAACACGGTTCCCCGTGACTCAGCTGGTTGAGTTGCAAGTGTTGAAACCGGGGTCCTGGTGTAGGCTGTAGATGGCTCCTTCACAGCTGCGGTGGAGGAGGTCCCAGGCGGTCCGGCTGTTCCTGTGGACACTGGGCTGCTTAGGGATGTGGAAGGTTCCTGAGTGTGAAGTGTTGTTGCAGAGTTCTCTGGTGCTGGAGCTGTCTGTGTCGATGTGGCGCTGCTCAGGGACGTGGTAGAGGCCTCAGTCAGCGCTGCTGTGTGGGTGACGTCGGGCGGTGCAGCAGTTCCTGGGGACGCGGAGCTGCCCGACAAGGTTGTGGACTTCTGGGTGAGCCCTGTTGCGGAGGTTTCGCTTGGCTGGGTGGCAAGTGTTGTCCTCGGGGTCCTGGAGGATACTGTAGACGCCTCGCTCACAGCTGAGGTGTAGGAGACCTCGGAAGCTACCGCGGTTTCTGGTGAACTTGAGGGGGCTGTGAAGACCGTGGATGCCTGAGTGAACACTCTTGGTGATGTCTCAGGCGCCTGCGTTGTCTGTGTGGACGTTGGGCCACGTGGGGAGGCTGTGGACCCCTCAGTGACAGCTGAGGTGTAGGAGGTCCCAGGAGTCCCAGCTGTTTCTGCGGGTATTGTGCTGGCTGTGGCTGGGATGATTGTAGATTGCTGGGCGAAGACCGTTGTCGGGGAGGTTTGAGTCGTGTGAGCTGCCTCTGAGGAAACTGGGCCGCCTTGGGAGGCTGTAGATGCTTCAGATTGGACTGTGGGGCGAGCAGTTTCAGCCGGTCCCGTGGTTTCTGTCGACATCGGGCTGCCAGAGACGGTTGTAGCTTCCAGAGTGAAGACAGTTCCTGGGAGGGACCCTGTGGCTTGAGAGGCATGTGTTGAAATCGAGCTGCCTGTGGAGGCTGTAGGTGCCTCAGGTTGGACGGTGGTGAGGAAGCTCTCAGGGGGTACAGAAGCAGTTTGTGTGGAGATGGAGTTGCTCTGGGGAGCTGTAGACCCGGGACTGAAGACTGTTGTTCGGGCTGTGTCAGTTGCTTGCGTTGCTTGGGTAGACACCGGGCCCCTGGGCGACGTGGTCGATTCTTCTCTGGGGGATGTAGGGTAGGGGGTCTCCGGAGCTCCAGTGGGTACCGCGGAAACTGAGTTTGTTGGGAAGGCTGTAGATTCCTGATGGAAGACTGTTGTTTTGGACGGCTCGGTGGTCTGAGTGCCACCTGTTGAAGTGTGCTGGCTTCGGGAGGTGGTTGGCGCTTCACTCAGGACCGAAGTGAAGGGTGTCTCAGCAGGCAGGGCCGTTGCTGGGGAAACTGAGCTGCTTGGAGAGATCGGAGATTCCTGAGTGGAGACGGTGGTTTGCAAGGTACCAGAGGGTGGAGGTGAATGGGTGGAGATTGTGCTGCTTGGGGAGGTTGTAGATACCTCGGGCAGAGCTGTGGAGCGCGAGGTGTCAGGAGGGACGACCGTTTCTGGGGACACCGAGCTGTCCGTGGAGGTCGTAGATTCCTGTGTGAACTCTGTTTGGGAGGTTTCCCTTGGTTGGGTTGCATGCGTTGAAACTGAGCTGCTTGGGGAGGTTGTAGACACCCCAGTTTGCCCTGTTGTGTGGGAGCTCTCAAGAGGAGGCGAAGTTTCTGCGGAAGCTGAGTTTCTCGGGAAAGTTGTTGGTCCCTGAGTGAACCCTGTTTTCCATGTTTGAGCTGACTGAGTGGCCTGGGCTGATACTGGGGTCCGCGGGTGTGTGGTAGAGGCCTCCCTTGATCTTGAAGTATACGGGGTCTCAGGAGGGACCAGCGTCCCTGTGGAAACTGAGCTGGTTGGGGAGGTTGCTGATTCCTGGGTGAACACGGTTCCCCGTGACTCAGCTGGTTGAGTTGCAAGTGTTGAAACCGGGGTCCTGGTGTAGGCTGTAGATGGCTCCTTCACAGCTGCGGTGGAGGAGGTCCCAGGCGGTCCGGCTGTTCCTGTGGACACTGGGCTGCTTAGGGATGTGGAAGGTTCCTGAGTGTGA
Source organism: Microtus oregoni (assembly GCF_018167655.1). Lineage (NCBI taxonomy): Eukaryota > Metazoa > Chordata > Mammalia > Rodentia > Cricetidae > Microtus > Microtus oregoni. Next base: position 6,767,945 of record NW_024543062.1, on the reverse strand, counting down.
AGTGTTGTTGCAGAGTTCTCTGGTGCTGGAGCTGTCTGTGTCGATGTGGCGCTGCTCAGGGACGTGGTAGAGGCCTCAGTCAGCGCTGCTGTGTGGGTGACGTCGGGCGGTGCAGCAGTTCCTGGGGACGCGGAGCTGCCCGACAAGGTTGTGGACTTCTGGGTGAGCCCTGTTGCGGAGGTTTCGCTTGGCTGGGTGGCAAGTGTTGTCCTCGGGGTCCTGGAGGATACTGTAGACGCCTCGCTCACAGCTGAGGTGTAGGAGACCTCGGAAGCTACCGCGGTTTCTGGTGAACTTGAGGGGGCTGTGAAGACCGTGGATGCCTGAGTGAACACTCTTGGTGATGTCTCAGGCGCCTGCGTTGTCTGTGTGGACGTTGGGCCACGTGGGGAGGCTGTGGACCCCTCAGTGACAGCTGAGGTGTAGGAGGTCCCAGGAGTCCCAGCTGTTTCTGCGGGTATTGTGCTGGCTGTGGCTGGGATGATTGTAGATTGCTGGGCGAAGACCGTTGTCGGGGAGGTTTGAGTCGTGTGAGCTGCCTCTGAGGAAACTGGGCCGCCTTGGGAGGCTGTAGATGCTTCAGATTGGACTGTGGGGCGAGCAGTTTCAGCCGGTCCCGTGGTTTCTGTCGACATCGGGCTGCCAGAGACGGTTGTAGCTTCGAGAGTGAAGACAGTTCCTGGGAGGGACCCTGTGGCTTGAGAGGCATGTGTTGAAATCGAGCTGCCTGTGGAGGCTGTAGGTGCCTCAGGTTGGACGGTGGTGAGGAAGCTCTCAGGGGGTACAGAAGCAGTTTGTGTGGAGATGGAGTTGCTCTGGGGAGCTGTAGACCCGGGACTGAAGACTGTTGTTCGGGCTGTGTCAGTTGCTTGCGTTGCTTGGGTAGACACCGGGCCCCTGGGCGACGTGGTCGATTCTTCTCTGGGGGATGTAGGGTAGGGGGTCTCCGGAGCTCCAGTGGGTACCGCGGAAACTGAGTTTGTTGGGAAGGCTGTAGATTCCTGATGGAAGACTGTTGTTTTGGACGGCTCGGTGGTCTGAGTGCCACCTGTTGAAGTGTGCTGGCTTCGGGAGGTGGTTGGCGCTTCACTCAGGACCGAAGTGAAGGGTGTCTCAGCAGGCAGGGCCGTTGCTGGGGAAACTGAGCTGCTTGGAGAGATCGGAGATTCCTGAGTGGAGACGGTGGTTTGCAAGGTACCAGAGGGTGGAGGTGAATGGGTGGAGATTGTGCTGCTTGGGGAGGTTGTAGATACCTCGGGCAGAGCTGTGGAGCGCGAGGTGTCAGGAGGGACGACCGTTTCTGGGGACACCGAGCTGTCCGTGGAGGTCGTAGATTCCTGTGTGAACTCTGTTTGGGAGGTTTCCCTTGGTTGGGTTGCATGCGTTGAAACTGAGCTGCTTGGGGAGGTTGTAGACACCCCAGTTTGCCCTGTTGTGTGGGAGCTCTCAAGAGGAGGCGAAGTTTCTGCGGAAGCTGAGTTTCTCGGGAAAGTTGTTGGTCCCTGAGTGAACCCTGTTTTCCATGTTTGAGCTGACTGAGTGGCCTGGGCTGATACTGGGGTCCGCGGGTGTGTGGTAGAGGCCTCCCTTGATCTTGAAGTATACGGGGTCTCAGGAGGGACCAGCGTCCCTGTGGAAACTGAGCTGGTTGGGGAGGTTGCTGATTCCTGGGTGAACACGGTTCCCCGTGACTCAGCTGGTTGAGTTGCAAGTGTTGAAACCGGGGTCCTGGTGTAGGCTGTAGATGGCTCCTTCACAGCTGCGGTGGAGGAGGTCCCAGGCGGTCCGGCTGTTCCTGTGGACACTGGGCTGCTTAGGGATGTGGAAGGTTCCTGAGTGTGAAGTGTTGTTGCAGAGTTCTCTGGTGCTGGAGCTGTCTGTGTCGATGTGGCGCTGCTCAGGGACGTGGTAGAGGCCTCAGTCAGCGCTGCTGTGTGGGTGACGTCGGGCGGTGCAGCAGTTCCTGGGGACGCGGAGCTGCCCGACAAGGTTGTGGACTTCTGGGTGAGCCCTGTTGCGGAGGTTTCGCTTGGCTGGGTGGCAAGTGTTGTCCTCGGGGTCCTGGAGGATACTGTAGACGCCTCGCTCACAGCTGAGGTGTAGGAGACCTCGGAAGCTACCGCGGTTTCTGGTGAACTTGAGGGGGCTGTGAAGACCGTGGATGCCTGAGTGAACACTCTTGGTGATGTCTCAGGCGCCTGCGTTGTCTGTGTGGACGTTGGGCCACGTGGGGAGGCTGTGGACCCCTCAGTGACAGCTGAGGTGTAGGAGGTCCCAGGAGTCCCAGCTGTTTCTGCGGGTATTGTGCTGGCTGTGGCTGGGATGATTGTAGATTGCTGGGCGAAGACCGTTGTCGGGGAGGTTTGAGTCGTGTGAGCTGCCTCTGAGGAAACTGGGCCGCCTTGGGAGGCTGTAGATGCTTCAGATTGGACTGTGGGGCGAGCAGTTTCAGCCGGTCCCGTGGTTTCTGTCGACATCGGGCTGCCAGAGACGGTTGTAGCTTCGAGAGTGAAGACAGTTCCTGGGAGGGACCCTGTGGCTTGAGAGGCATGTGTTGAAATCGAGCTGCCTGTGGAGGCTGTAGGTGCCTCAGGTTGGACGGTGGTGAGGAAGCTCTCAGGGGGTACAGAAGCAGTTTGTGTGGAGATGGAGTTGCTCTGGGGAGCTGTAGACCCGGGACTGAAGACTGTTGTTCGGGCTGTGTCAGTTGCTTGCGTTGCTTGGGTAGACACCGGGCCCCTGGGCGACGTGGTCGATTCTTCTCTGGGGGATGTAGGGTAGGGGGTCTCCGGAGCTCCAGTGGGTACCGCGGAAACTGAGTTTGTTGGGAAGGCTGTAGATTCCTGATGGAAGACTGTTGTTTTGGACGGCTCGGTGGTCTGAGTGCCACCTGTTGAAGTGTGCTGGCTTCGGGAGGTGGTTGGCGCTTCACTCAGGACCGAAGTGAAGGGTGTCTCAGCAGGCAGGGCCGTTGCTGGGGAAACTGAGCTGCTTGGAGAGATCGGAGATTCCTGAGTGGAGACGGTGGTTTGCAAGGTACCAGAGGGTGGAGGTGAATGGGTGGAGATTGTGCTGCTTGGGGAGGTTGTAGATACCTCGGGCAGAGCTGTGGAGCGCGAGGTGTCAGGAGGGACGACCGTTTCTGGGGACACCGAGCTGTCCGTGGAGGTCGTAGATTCCTGTGTGAACTCTGTTTGGGAGGTTTCCCTTGGTTGGGTTGCATGCGTTGAAACTGAGCTGCTTGGGGAGGTTGTAGACACCCCAGTTTGCCCTGTTGTGTGGGAGCTCTCAAGAGGAGGCGAAGTTTCTGCGGAAGCTGAGTTTCTCGGGAAAGTTGTTGGTCCCTGAGTGAACCCTGTTTTCCATGTTTGAGCTGACTGAGTGGCCTGGGCTGATACTGGGGTCCGCGGGTGTGTGGTAGAGGCCTCCCTTGATCTTGAAGTATACGGGGTCTCAGGAGGGACCAGCGTCCCTGTGGAAACTGAGCTGGTTGGGGAGGTTGCTGATTCCTGGGTGAACACGGTTCCCCGTGACTCAGCTGGTTGAGTTGCAAGTGTTGAAACCGGGGTCCTGGTGTAGGCTGTAGATGGCTCCTTCACAGCTGCGGTGGAGGAGGTCCCAGGCGGTCCGGCTGTTCCTGTGGACACTGGGCTGCTTAGGGATGTGGAAGGTTCCTGAGTGTGAAGTGTTGTTGCAGAGTTCTCTGGTGCTGGAGCTGTCTGTGTCGATGTGGCGCTGCTCAGGGACGTGGTAGAGGCCTCAGTCAGCGCTGCTGTGTGGGTGACGTCGGGCGGTGCAGCAGTTCCTGGGGACGCGGAGCTGCCCGACAAGGTTGTGGACTTCTGGGTGAGCCCTGTTGCGGAGGTTTCGCTTGGCTGGGTGGCAAGTGTTGTCCTCGGGGTCCTGGAGGATACTGTAGACGCCTCGCTCACAGCTGAGGTGTAGGAGACCTCGGAAGCTACCGCGGTTTCTGGTGAACTTGAGGGGGCTGTGAAGACCGTGGATGCCTGAGTGAACACTCTTGGTGATGTCTCAGGCGCCTGCGTTGTCTGTGTGGACGTTGGGCCACGTGGGGAGGCTGTGGACCCCTCAGTGACAGCTGAGGTGTAGGAGGTCCCAGGAGTCCCAGCTGTTTCTGCGGGTATTGTGCTGGCTGTGGCTGGGATGATTGTAGATTGCTGGGCGAAGACCGTTGTCGGGGAGGTTTGAGTCGTGTGAGCTGCCTCTGAGGAAACTGGGCCGCCTTGGGAGGCTGTAGATGCTTCAGATTGGACTGTGGGGCGAGCAGTTTCAGCCGGTCCCGTGGTTTCTGTCGACATCGGGCTGCCAGAGACGGTTGTAGCTTCCAGAGTGAAGACAGTTCCTGGGAGGGACCCTGTGGCTTGAGAGGCATGTGTTGAAATCGAGCTGCCTGTGGAGGCTGTAGGTGCCTCAGTTTGGACGGTGGTGAGGAAGCTCTCAGGGGGTACAGAAGCAGTTTGTGTGGAGATGGAGTTGCTCTGGGGAGCTGTAGACCCGGGACTGAAGACTGTTGTTCGGGCTGTGTCAGTTGCTTGCGTTGCTTGGGTAGACACCGGGCCCCTGGGCGACGTGGTCGATTCTTCTCTGGGGGATGTAGGGTAGGGGGTCTCCGGAGCTCCAGTGGGTACCGCGGAAACTGAGTTTGTTGGGAAGGCTGTAGATTCCTGATGGAAGACTGTTGTTTTGGACGGCTCGGTGGTCTGAGTGCCACCTGTTGAAGTGTGCTGGCTTCGGGAGGTGGTTGGCGCTTCACTCAGGACCGAAGTGAAGGGTGTCTCAGCAGGCAGGGCCGTTGCTGGGGAAACTGAGCTGCTTGGAGAGATCGGAGATTCCTGAGTGGAGACGGTGGTTTGCAAGGTACCAGAGGGTGGAGGTGAATGGGTGGAGATTGTGCTGCTTGGGGAGGTTGTAGATACCTCGGGCAGAGCTGTGGAGCGCGAGGTGTCAGGAGGGACGACCGTTTCTGGGGACACCGAGCTGTCCGTGGAGGTCGTAGATTCCTGTGTGAACTCTGTTTGGGAGGTTTCCCTTGGTTGGGTTGCATGCGTTGAAACTGAGCTGCTTGGGGAGGTTGTAGACACCCCAGTTTGCCCTGTTGTGTGGGAGCTCTCAAGAGGAGGCGAAGTTTCTGCGGAAGCTGAGTTTCTCGGGAAAGTTGTTGGTCCCTGAGTGAACCCTGTTTTCCATGTTTGAGCTGACTGAGTGGCCTGGGCTGATACTGGGGTCCGCGGGTGTGTGGTAGAGGCCTCCCTTGATCTTGAAGTATACGGGGTCTCAGGAGGGACCAGCGTCCCTGTGGAAACTGAGCTGGTTGGGGAGGTTGCTGATTCCTGGGTGAACACGGTTCCCCGTGACTCAGCTGGTTGAGTTGCAAGTGTTGAAACCGGGGTCCTGGTGTAGGCTGTAGATGGCTCCTTCACAGCTGCGGTGGAGGAGGTCCCAGGCGGTCCGGCTGTTCCTGTGGACACTGGGCTGCTTAGGGATGTGGAAGGTTCCTGAGTGTGAAGTGTTGTTGCAGAGTTCTCTGGTGCTGGAGCTGTCTGTGTCGATGTGGCGCTGCTCAGGGACGTGGTAGAGGCCTCAGTCAGCGCTGCTGTGTGGGTGACGTCGGGCGGTGCAGCAGTTCCTGGGGACGCGGAGCTGCCCGACAAGGTTGTGGACTTCTGGGTGAGCCCTGTTGCGGAGGTTTCGCTTGGCTGGGTGGCAAGTGTTGTCCTCGGGGTCCTGGAGGATACTGTAGACGCCTCGCTCACAGCTGAGGTGTAGGAGACCTCGGAAGCTACCGCGGTTTCTGGTGAACTTGAGGGGGCTGTGAAGACCGTGGATGCCTGAGTGAACACTCTTGGTGATGTCTCAGGCGCCTGCGTTGTCTGTGTGGACGTTGGGCCACGTGGGGAGGCTGTGGACCCCTCAGTGACAGCTGAGGTGTAGGAGGTCCCAGGAGTCCCAGCTGTTTCTGCGGGTATTGTGCTGGCTGTGGCTGGGATGATTGTAGATTGCTGGGCGAAGACCGTTGTCGGGGAGGTTTGAGTCGTGTGAGCTGCCTCTGAGGAAACTGGGCCGCCTTGGGAGGCTGTAGATGCTTCAGATTGGACTGTGGGGCGAGCAGTTTCAGCCGGTCCCGTGGTTTCTGTCGACATCGGGCTGCCAGAGACGGTTGTAGCTTCGAGAGTGAAGACAGTTCCTGGGAGGGACCCTGTGGCTTGAGAGGCATGTGTTGAAATCGAGCTGCCTGTGGAGGCTGTAGGTGCCTCAGGTTGGACGGTGGTGAGGAAGCTCTCAGGGGGTACAGAAGCAGTTTGTGTGGAGATGGAGTTGCTCTGGGGAGCTGTAGACCCGGGACTGAAGACTGTTGTTCGGGCTGTGTCAGTTGCTTGCGTTGCTTGGGTAGACACCGGGCCCCTGGGCGACGTGGTCGATTCTTCTCTGGGGGATGTAGGGTAGGGGGTCTCCGGAGCTCCAGTGGGTACCGCGGAAACTGAGTTTGTTGGGAAGGCTGTAGATTCCTGATGGAAGACTGTTGTTTTGGACGGCTCGGTGGTCTGAGTGCCACCTGTTGAAGTGTGCTGGCTTCGGGAGGTGGTTGGCGCTTCACTCAGGACCGAAGTGAAGGGTGTCTCAGCAGGCAGGGCCGTTGCTGGGGAAACTGAGCTGCTTGGAGAGATCGGAGATTCCTGAGTGGAGACGGTGGTTTGCAAGGTACCAGAGGGTGGAGGTGAATGGGTGGAGATTGTGCTGCTTGGGGAGGTTGTAGATACCTCGGGCAGAGCTGTGGAGCGCGAGGTGTCAGGAGGGACGACCGTTTCTGGGGACACCGAGCTGTCCGTGGAGGTCGTAGATTCCTGTGTGAACTCTGTTTGGGAGGTTTCCCTTGGTTGGGTTGCATGCGTTGAAACTGAGCTGCTTGGGGAGGTTGTAGACACCCCAGTTTGCCCTGTTGTGTGGGAGCTCTCAAGAGGAGGCGAAGTTTCTGCGGAAGCTGAGTTTCTCGGGAAAGTTGTTGGTCCCTGAGTGAACCCTGTTTTCCATGTTTGAGCTGACTGAGTGGCCTGGGCTGATACTGGGGTCCGCGGGTGTGTGGTAGAGGCCTCCCTTGATCTTGAAGTATACGGGGTCTCAGGAGGGACCAGCGTCCCTGTGGAAACTGAGCTGGTTGGGGAGGTTGCTGATTCCTGGGTGAACACGGTTCCCCGTGACTCAGCTGGTTGAGTTGCAAGTGTTGAAACCGGGGTCCTGGTGTAGGCTGTAGATGGCTCCTTCACAGCTGCGGTGGAGGAGGTCCCAGGCGGTCCGGCTGTTCCTGTGGACACTGGGCTGCTTAGGGATGTGGAAGGTTCCTGAGTGTGAAGTGTTGTTGCAGAGTTCTCTGGTGCTGGAGCTGTCTGTGTCGATGTGGCGCTGCTCAGGGACGTGGTAGAGGCCTCAGTCAGCGCTGCTGTGTGGGTGACGTCGGGCGGTGCAGCAGTTCCTGGGGACGCGGAGCTGCCCGACAAGGTTGTGGACTTCTGGGTGAGCCCTGTTGCGGAGGTTTCGCTTGGCTGGGTGGCAAGTGTTGTCCTCGGGGTCCTGGAGGATACTGTAGACGCCTCGCTCACAGCTGAGGTGTAGGAGACCTCGGAAGCTACCGCGGTTTCTGGTGAACTTGAGGGGGCTGTGAAGACCGTGGATGCCTGAGTGAACACTCTTGGTGATGTCTCAGGCGCCTGCGTTGTCTGTGTGGACGTTGGGCCACGTGGGGAGGCTGTGGACCCCTCAGTGACAGCTGAGGTGTAGGAGGTCCCAGGAGTCCCAGCTGTTTCTGCGGGTATTGTGCTGGCTGTGGCTGGGATGATTGTAGATTGCTGGGCGAAGACCGTTGTCGGGGAGGTTTGAGTCGTGTGAGCTGCCTCTGAGGAAACTGGGCCGCCTTGGGAGGCTGTAGATGCTTCAGATTGGACTGTGGGGCGAGCAGTTTCAGCCGGTCCCGTGGTTTCTGTCGACATCGGGCTGCCAGAGACGGTTGTAGCTTCGAGAGTGAAGACAGTTCCTGGGAGGGACCCTGTGGCTTGAGAGGCATGTGTTGAAATCGAGCTGCCTGTGGAGGCTGTAGGTGCCTCAGGTTGGACGGTGGTGAGGAAGCTCTCAGGGGGTACAGAAGCAGTTTGTGTGGAGATGGAGTTGCTCTGGGGAGCTGTAGACCCGGGACTGAAGACTGTTGTTCGGGCTGTGTCAGTTGCTTGCGTTGCTTGGGTAGACACCGGGCCCCTGGGCGACGTGGTCGATTCTTCTCTGGGGGATGTAGGGTAGGGGGTCTCCGGAGCTCCAGTGGGTACCGCGGAAACTGAGTTTGTTGGGAAGGCTGTAGATTCCTGATGGAAGACTGTTGTTTTGGACGGCTCGGTGGTCTGAGTGCCACCTGTTGAAGTGTGCTGGCTTCGGGAGGTGGTTGGCGCTTCACTCAGGACCGAAGTGAAGGGTGTCTCAGCAGGCAGGGCCGTTGCTGGGGAAACTGAGCTGCTTGGAGAGATCGGAGATTCCTGAGTGGAGACGGTGGTTTGCAAGGTACCAGAGGGTGGAGGTGAATGGGTGGAGATTGTGCTGCTTGGGGAGGTTGTAGATACCTCGGGCAGAGCTGTGGAGCGCGAGGTGTCAGGAGGGACGACCGTTTCTGGGGACACCGAGCTGTCCGTGGAGGTCGTAGATTCCTGTGTGAACTCTGTTTGGGAGGTTTCCCTTGGTTGGGTTGCATGCGTTGAAACTGAGCTGCTTGGGGAGGTTGTAGACACCCCAGTTTGCCCTGTTGTGTGGGAGCTCTCAAGAGGAGGCGAAGTTTCTGCGGAAGCTGAGTTTCTCGGGAAAGTTGTTGGTCCCTGAGTGAACCCTGTTTTCCATGTTTGAGCTGACTGAGTGGCCTGGGCTGATACTGGGGTCCGCGGGTGTGTGGTAGAGGCCTCCCTTGATCTTGAAGTATACGGGGTCTCAGGAGGGACCAGCGTCCCTGTGGAAACTGAGCTGGTTGGGGAGGTTGCTGATTCCTGGGTGAACACGGTTCCCCGTGACTCAGCTGGTTGAGTTGCAAGTGTTGAAACCGGGGTCCTGGTGTAGGCTGTAGATGGCTCCTTCACAGCTGCGGTGGAGGAGGTCCCAGGCGGTCCGGCTGTTCCTGTGGACACTGGGCTGCTTAGGGATGTGGAAGGTTCCTGAGTGTGAAGTGTTGTTGCAGAGTTCTCTGGTGCTGGAGCTGTCTGTGTCGATGTGGCGCTGCTCAGGGACGTGGTAGAGGCCTCAGTCAGCGCTGCTGTGTGGGTGACGTCGGGCGGTGCAGCAGTTCCTGGGGACGCGGAGCTGCCCGACAAGGTTGTGGACTTCTGGGTGAGCCCTGTTGCGGAGGTTTCGCTTGGCTGGGTGGCAAGTGTTGTCCTCGGGGTCCTGGAGGATACTGTAGACGCCTCGCTCACAGCTGAGGTGTAGGAGACCTCGGAAGCTACCGCGGTTTCTGGTGAACTTGAGGGGGCTGTGAAGACCGTGGATGCCTGAGTGAACACTCTTGGTGATGTCTCAGGCGCCTGCGTTGTCTGTGTGGACGTTGGGCCACGTGGGGAGGCTGTGGACCCCTCAGTGACAGCTGAGGTGTAGGAGGTCCCAGGAGTCCCAGCTGTTTCTGCGGGTATTGTGCTGGCTGTGGCTGGGATGATTGTAGATTGCTGGGCGAAGACCGTTGTCGGGGAGGTTTGAGTCGTGTGAGCTGCCTCTGAGGAAACTGGGCCGCCTTGGGAGGCTGTAGATGCTTCAGATTGGACTGTGGGGCGAGCAGTTTCAGCCGGTCCCGTGGTTTCTGTCGACATCGGGCTGCCAGAGACGGTTGTAGCTTCCAGAGTGAAGACAGTTCCTGGGAGGGACCCTGTGGCTTGAGAGGCATGTGTTGAAATCGAGCTGCCTGTGGAGGCTGTAGGTGCCTCAGGTTGGACGGTGGTGAGGAAGCTCTCAGGGGGTACAGAAGCAGTTTGTGTGGAGATGGAGTTGCTCTGGGGAGCTGTAGACCCGGGACTGAAGACTGTTGTTCGGGCTGTGTCAGTTGCTTGCGTTGCTTGGGTAGACACCGGGCCCCTGGGCGACGTGGTCGATTCTTCTCTGGGGGATGTAGGGTAGGGGGTCTCCGGAGCTCCAGTGGGTACCGCGGAAACTGAGTTTGTTGGGAAGGCTGTAGATTCCTGATGGAAGACTGTTGTTTTGGACGGCTCGGTGGTCTGAGTGCCACCTGTTGAAGTGTGCTGGCTTCGGGAGGTGGTTGGCGCTTCACTCAGGACCGAAGTGAAGGGTGTCTCAGCAGGCAGGGCCGTTGCTGGGGAAACTGAGCTGCTTGGAGAGATCGGAGATTCCTGAGTGGAGACGGTGGTTTGCAAGGTACCAGAGGGTGGAGGTGAATGGGTGGAGATTGTGCTGCTTGGGGAGGTTGTAGATACCTCGGGCAGAGCTGTGGAGCGCGAGGTGTCAGGAGGGACGACCGTTTCTGGGGACACCGAGCTGTCCGTGGAGGTCGTAGATTCCTGTGTGAACTCTGTTTGGGAGGTTTCCCTTGGTTGGGTTGCATGCGTTGAAACTGAGCTGCTTGGGGAGGTTGTAGACACCCCAGTTTGCCCTGTTGTGTGGGAGCTCTCAGGAGGAGGCGAAGTTTCTGCGGAAGCTGAGTTTCTCGGGAAAGTTGTTGGTCCCTGAGTGAACCCTGTTTTCCATGTTTGAGCTGACTGAGTGGCCTGGGCTGATACTGGGGTCCGCGGGTGTGTGGTAGAGGCCTCCCTTGATCTTGAAGTATACGGGGTCTCAGGAGGGACCAGCGTCCCTGTGGAAACTGAGCTGGTTGGGGAGGTTGCTGATTCCTGGGTGAACACGGTTCCCCGTGACTCAGCTGGTTGAGTTGCAAGTGTTGAAACCGGGGTCCTGGTGTAGGCTGTAGATGGCTCCTTCACAGCTGCGGTGGAGGAGGTCCCAGGCGGTCCGGCTGTTCCTGTGGACACTGGGCTGCTTAGGGATGTGGAAGGTTCCTGAGTGTGAAGTGTTGTTGCAGAGTTCTCTGGTGCTGGAGCTGTCTGTGTCGATGTGGCGCTGCTCAGGGACGTGGTAGAGGCCTCAGTCAGCGCTGCTGTGTGGGTGACGTCGGGCGGTGCAGCAGTTCCTGGGGACGCGGAGCTGCCCGACAAGGTTGTGGACTTCTGGGTGAGCCCTGTTGCGGAGGTTTCGCTTGGCTGGGTGGCAAGTGTTGTCCTCGGGGTCCTGGAGGATACTGTAGACGCCTCGCTCACAGCTGAGGTGTAGGAGACCTCGGAAGCTACCGCGGTTTCTGGTGAACTTGAGGGGGCTGTGAAGACCGTGGATGCCTGAGTGAACACTCTTGGTGATGTCTCAGGCGCCTGCGTTGTCTGTGTGGACGTTGGGCCACGTGGGGAGGCTGTGGACCCCTCAGTGACAGCTGAGGTGTAGGAGGTCCCAGGAGTCCCAGCTGTTTCTGCGGGTATTGTGCTGGCTGTGGCTGGGATGATTGTAGATTGCTGGGCGAAGACCGTTGTCGGGGAGGTTTGAGTCGTGTGAGCTGCCTCTGAGGAAACTGGGCCGCCTTGGGAGGCTGTAGATGCTTCAGATTGGACTGTGGGGCGAGCAGTTTCAGCCGGTCCCGTGGTTTCTGTCGACATCGGGCTGCCAGAGACGGTTGTAGCTTCGAGAGTGAAGACAGTTCCTGGGAGGGACCCTGTGGCTTGAGAGGCATGTGTTGAAATCGAGCTGCCTGTGGAGGCTGTAGGTGCCTCAGGTTGGACGGTGGTGAGGAAGCTCTCAGGGGGTACAGAAGCAGTTTGTGTGGAGATGGAGTTGCTCTGGGGAGCTGTAGACCCGGGACTGAAGACTGTTGTTCGGGCTGTGTCAGTTGCTTGCGTTGCTTGGGTAGACACCGGGCCCCTGGGCGACGTGGTCGATTCTTCTCTGGGGGATGTAGGGTAGGGGGTCTCCGGAGCTCCAGTGGGTACCGCGGAAACTGAGTTTGTTGGGAAGGCTGTAGATTCCTGATGGAAGACTGTTGTTTTGGACGGCTCGGTGGTCTGAGTGCCACCTGTTGAAGTGTGCTGGCTTCGGGAGGTGGTTGGCGCTTCACTCAGGACCGAAGTGAAGGGTGTCTCAGCAGGCAGGGCCGTTGCTGGGGAAACTGAGCTGCTTGGAGAGATCGGAGATTCCTGAGTGGAGACGGTGGTTTGCAAGGTACCAGAGGGTGGAGGTGAATGGGTGGAGATTGTGCTGCTTGGGGAGGTTGTAGATACCTCGGGCAGAGCTGTGGAGCGCGAGGTGTCAGGAGGGACGACCGTTTCTGGGGACACCGAGCTGTCCGTGGAGGTCGTAGATTCCTGTGTGAACTCTGTTTGGGAGGTTTCCCTTGGTTGGGTTGCATGCGTTGAAACTGAGCTGCTTGGGGAGGTTGTAGACACCCCAGTTTGCCCTGTTGTGTGGGAGCTCTCAGGAGGAGGCGAAGTTTCTGCGGAAGCTGAGTTTCTCGGGAAAGTTGTTGGTCCCTGAGTGAACCCTGTTTTCCATGTTTGAGCTGACTGAGTGGCCTGGGCTGATACTGGGGTCCGCGGGTGTGTGGTAGAGGCCTCCCTTGATCTTGAAGTATACGGGGTCTCAGGAGGGACCAGCGTCCCTGTGGAAACTGAGCTGGTTGGGGAGGTTGCTGATTCCTGGGTGAACACGGTTCCCCGTGACTCAGCTGGTTGAGTTGCAAGTGTTGAAACCGGGGTCCTGGTGTAGGCTGTAGATGGCTCCTTCACAGCTGCGGTGGAGGAGGTCCCAGGCGGTCCGGCTGTTCCTGTGGACACTGGGCTGCTTAGGGATGTGGAAGGTTCCTGAGTGTGAAGTGTTGTTGCAGAGTTCTCTGGTGCTGGAGCTGTCTGTGTCGATGTGGCGCTGCTCAGGGACGTGGTAGAGGCCTCAGTCAGCGCTGCTGTGTGGGTGACGTCGGGCGGTGCAGCAGTTCCTGGGGACGCGGAGCTGCCCGACAAGGTTGTGGACTTCTGGGTGAGCCCTGTTGCGGAGGTTTCGCTTGGCTGGGTGGCATGTGTTGTCCTCGGGGTCCTGGAGGATACTGTAGACGCCTCGCTCACAGCTGAGGTGTAGGAGACCTCGGAAGCTACCGCGGTTTCTGGTGAACTTGAGGGGTCTGTGAAGACCGTGGATGCCTGAGTGAACACTCTTGGTGATGTCTCAGGCGCCTGCGTTGTCTGTGTGGACGTTGGGCCATGTGGGGAGGCTGTGGACCCCTCAGTGACAGCTGAGGTGTAGGAGGTCCCAGGAGTCCCAGCTGTTTCTGCGGGTATTGTGCTGGCTGTGGCTGGGATGATTGTAGATTGCTGGGCGAAGACCGTTGTCGGGGAGGTTTGAGTCGTGTGAGCTGCCTCTGAGGAAACTGGGCCGCCTTGGGAGGCTGTAGATGCTTCAGATTGGACTGTGGGGCGAGCAGTTTCAGCCGGTCCCGTGGTTTCTGTCGACATCGGGCTGCCAGAGACGGTTGTAGCTTCGAGAGTGAAGACAGTTCCTGGGAGGGACCCTGTGGCTTGAGAGGCATGTGTTGAAATAGAGCTGCCTGTGGAGGCTGTAGGTGCCTCAGGTTGGACGGTGGTGAGGAAGCTCTCAGGGGGTACAGAAGCAGTTTGTGTGGAGATGGAGTTGCTCTGGGGAGCTGTAGACCCGGGACTGAAGACTGTTGTTCGGGCTGTGTCAGTTGCTTGCGTTGCTTGGGTAGACACCGGGCCCCTGGGCGACGTGGTCGATTCTTCTCTGGGGGATGTAGGGTAGGGGGTCTCCGGAGCTCCAGTGGGTACCGCGGAAACTGAGTTTGTTGGGAAGGCTGTAGATTCCTGATGGAAGACTGTTGTTTTGGACGGCTCGGTGGTCTGAGTGCCACCTGTTGAAGTGTGCTGGCTTCGGGAGGTGGTTGGCGCTTCACTCAGGACCGAAGTGAAGGGTGTCTCAGCAGGCAGGGCCGTTGCTGGGGAAACTGAGCTGCTTGGAGAGATTGGAGATTCCTGAGTGGAGACGGTGGTTTGCAAGGTACCAGAGGGTGGAGGTGAATGGGTGGAGATTGTGCTGCTTGGGGAGGTTGTAGATACCTCGGGCAGAGCTGTGGAGCGCGAGGTGTCAGGAGGGACGACCGTTTCTGGGGACACCGAGCTGTCCGTGGAGGTCGTAGATTCCTGTGTGAACTCTGTTTGGGAGGTTTCCCTTGGTTGGGTTGCATGCGTTGAAACTGAGCTGCTTGGGGAGGTTGTAGACACCCCAGTTTGCCCTGTTGTGTGGGAACTCTCAAGAGGAGGCGAAGTTTCTGCGGAAGCTGAGTTTCTCGGGAAAGTTGTTGGTCCCTGAGTGAACCCTGTTTTCCATGTTTGAGCTGACTGAGTGGCCTGGGCTGATACTGGGGTCCGCGGGTGTGTGGTAGAGGCCTCCCTTGATCTTGAAGTATACGGGGTCTCAGGAGGGACCAGCGTCCCTGTGGAAACTGAGCTGGTTGGGGAGGTTGCTGATTCCTGGGTGAACACGGTTCCCCGTGACTCAGCTGGTTGAGTTGCAAGTGTTGAAACCGGGGTCCTGGTGTAGGCTGTAGATGGCTCCTTCACAGCTGCGGTGGAGGAGGTCCCAGGCGGTCCGGCTGTTCCTGTGGACACTGGGCTGCTTAGGGATGTGGAAGGTTCCTGAGTGTGAAGTGTTGTTGCAGAGTTCTCTGGTGCTGGAGCTGTCTGTGTCGATGTGGCGCTGCTCAGGGACGTGGTAGAGGCCTCAGTCAGCGCTGCTGTGTGGGTGACGTCGGGCGGTGCAGCAGTTCCTGGGGACGCGGAGCTGCCCGACAAGGTTGTGGACTTCTGGGTGAGCCCTGTTGCGGAGGTTTCGCTTGGCTGGGTGGCATGTGTTGTCCTCGGGGTCCTGGAGGATACTGTAGACGCCTCGCTCACAGCTGAGGTGTAGGAGACCTCGGAAGCTACCGCGGTTTCTGGTGAACTTGAGGGGGCTGTGAAGACCGTGGATGCCTGAGTGAACACTCTTGGTGATGTCTCAGGCGCCTGCGTTGTCTGTGTGGACGTTGGGCCACGTGGGGAGGCTGTGGACCCCTCAGTGACAGCTGAGGTGTAGGAGGTCCCAGGAGTCCCAGCTGTTTCTGCGGGTATTGTGCTGGCTGTGGCTGGGATGATTGTAGATTGCTGGGCGAAGACCGTTGTCGGGGAGGTTTGAGTCGTGTGAGCTGCCTCTGAGGAAACTGGGCCGCCTTGGGAGGCTGTAGATGCTTCAGATTGGACTGTGGGGCGAGCAGTTTCAGCCGGTCCCGTGGTTTCTGTCGACATCGGGCTGCCAGAGACGGTTGTAGCTTCGAGAGTGAAGACAGTTCCTGGGAGGGACCCTGTGGCTTGAGAGGCATGTGTTGAAATCGAGCTGCCTGTGGAGGCTGTAGGTGCCTCAGGTTGGACGGTGGTGAGGAAGCTCTCAGGGGGTACAGAAGCAGTTTGTGTGGAGATGGAGTTGCTCTGGGGAGCTGTAGACCCGGGACTGAAGACTGTTGTTCGGGCTGTGTCAGTTGCTTGCGTTGTTTGATTTGTCTTTGTAGTACTTGGACCACGTGTTAATATGGTAGAATCTTCTGTTAGAGCTGAAGTGTAGTTGCTCTCACTATTTCGATCTGTTTTAGTGGTAATTTCACTGCTTGATAAGATTATAATTTTTGTTGTGAAGCCTGTTTTAAAGTTTTCACTTGGTACAATTGAATGAGTTGTTGGCAGGCTTCTTCGGGATGTGGGTGAAGGCTCAGTCAGGGCCACCATATCAGTAATATTGGTAGGTATCGCAGTTTCTGTGGAAACTGACCTGTTTTTTAAGGATGTTGCTTCCTTCAGTATCACTGTTGTTTCGGAGATATCATTTGGTTTAGTTGCCTGCTCTGAATTTGGGGTATTTTGCGAAGCTGTTGGTGTCTCACTTTTAAAAGTTGTTTGTAAGTTGCCAGCAGATACATCTGATTCCTGGGAAATCCCACTGCTTAGTGAGGTCGTGGCTGCCTCCTCCACTGGGTTGGTGCTGTGGGAGGTCTCAGGCATTATCGATGTTTCCCTAAAAATTAAGTCGCTTGTGATGGTTGTAGATTCACGAGTGAAGACAAGTTCAGAGGTCTTAACAGATTGAGTTGCATGTGTTGAAATTGGGCTGCTTGGGGATGTTGTAGATTGCTCAGATTGGGATGTGGTCTGGGTGATCTCAGCTGGTACAGCTGTTAATTCGTGAATTGACGGCGTTGTGAAGATTGCTGTTTCCTGAGTGAAGACTCGTGGGGAAGTCTCAGTGCCTTGAGTTGCTTGTGTCCAACTAAGGTTACTTGGGGAGGTTGTAGATGCCTCAGTCAGAGCTGAGGTGCCGGAAGTTTCAAGAGGTACAGCAGTTTCTGGTGAAATTGGGGCACTCTGGAAAGTTGTCAGTTCCCGAGTGAAGGCTGTTTGGGGGGTTGTCTCAGTTGCTTGAGTTGCTTGTGTTGAAATCAAGCTGCTTTGGGGGGTTGTGAATGCCTCAGTCTGTCCTGTCATTGGCAAGGTGTCAGGAGGGACTGCAGCTTCTGTGGAAACTGAGCTGCTTGGGAAGGTTCTAGACCCTGGAGTGGAGACTAGTGTTTGCCAGGACTCAGCAACTTGAGTTGCATGATTTGAACTTGGGTTGCTTGGGGATGTTGTTGATTCCTGAATCCGGTCTGTGGTGTGGGAGGTTTTGGAAGGTCCAGCTATGTCTGTCAAAATTGAACTTTCTTGGAAGATTTCATCTTCTGTAATGAGGACTATTGACTCGGAAATTCCAGGGTTTGGAGCTGTGTAGGTTGTTAGGACTGTGTTTTGAGAGATTTCCCTCGTTGTTGATGTGGATCTTCGGGTGCTTTGTTTAGGTGTTGATCTCTCATCTGGGTCTTTGCTTTGGGAATTCCCAGTTGTCACTGGCACGGGTCTTGAACTTGAGCTTTCTACTTCAGTGGTTAGTCCCTCTCCCAGGGCTGTAATCTGAGAGTCTTCGTTGGTCACGGATATGTTTGCCGAGCTGTTTGTGGATTTGGTTGTGACTGTTTCTATTGTTTGTTTGTGCCCAGCAGACACTGTTTTGTGTGCTGAATTTGTGGGGCTTGACAAGGTCGCAGATCCATACACACCAGATAGTATAGCCGAGTAGCCTGTGCTTGTTGCCGCTGCTTTTTCTTGTCCTTGGTTTAATTTACCGATCATTAATGCTGTAGTTTGAAAGAAATCAGAGAAGGGATGCTTGCTCAATTTCTTATCAGTTTTTCCTGTTATTCCTGAGGAAGGGATGGAAACTAGCTATGAACTGTTTTTCATTTCCTTTTCCCTTTGAGGTTTTTTTTATTTTGTTTTGAGTACTGGATATTGAATCTAGGGCTTCGTTTACGGTAGACAAGTGCTCTACCATTGAACCCCAGCACCAGCACCACAGAACTGAAGCTGGACCTTCCTCCGTGGTGTGTAGAAATTGACCTGTAACCTGTAAACTTGACCAAATAGCCAATAATTCTGCACGCCTCTTTTTCTCTTCCGAGCAACATAATAGCTTATCAAGTAGTGACTGTGTCACAAGATAATTTACGAAGGGTTTGTAGTATGGTACGGGCCTGCGACGAACCCTTGTGGATTAGCCAAAGCCACATTTATTCATCTCAACCAGAATTTCCCACATTCTCCTTCCTCATTGCATGGGGCTAAGGTCATTGCCTCTGGTGCTCTGGCCATAATTCTCTCAGGGCCAGGCACATCCCTTTGGCTTTATGCTTTCTCTCACCTTACAGGTCACACCTGTCTTGTGGCCTCTGTCTTACGGGTAGCCTACCCACCCCCCTTCCCCATTCTTTACTTTGCATGTGTGCACCAGCCTTTCCCACAAATATAGATGGTACCGGAGAGCTGATGGAGTCAGTCAACTCCATGGGCAATTCTCTCTGTGTCCTTTCTCTCTAGGCACACCCACACAGGGGCATACCACCCTTTGGGAAATGCTGCCAGTCCTGCAGGCCATTCTGCCGTCCTCACTGCCTCCAGCAATAGGCTCCTTCTCCACTCTCAGCCCCGCCTCCCACTTTTGGGCTCTATCTGTACTGAAGTAGCAGAGTTCAGAGTTTCCTGTGATCTCATGACTGGAGGGCTCGCAGCACCTTTTCAGGCGGGTCATGCCGCTGTGCAGGCGGCACCATTGCTATGTCCTGACGGTGGCTGATCTTCACCGTCAGCTTGACTGGGTCCGGAATCACCTAGAAACACGCTTTCATGTCTAACTTTGAGAGAGATTCCAGAGAATTTTAGCTCAGGAGGGAAAGCCTACCTTGAGTATGAATGACGCCATCCATCTGGGCTGGGATCTCAGACTGAAAAGAATAAACCTTTCTTCTCTTATGATGCTATGCTCAGGTAATTAATTAGTCATAGCAACAGGAAAAGTAGCTAGGGGCTATGGGCATTTCTTAATCAGCAAAATGCTTGCAGTGTGAGCATGAAGACATAAGTTTGGATCCTCAGTATCTACGTGAAAACCAGGTAGTACATGCCCGTGATTCCAACACTGGGGAGGCAGAGACGGGATACTAAGAGCTGTCTCAAATGAGAGACCCTGTCTCAAAAGAGAAAGTGGGAAGTCATTGAAGATCTCTATGTCAATCTGTGCCTTTCACAGTCATGAGCATGTGTGCACACACACACACACACGTAAAGATTATCTGATATAGATGGGAATATAATAGCTGATTTGCAAACATTTACCTAAGAACAGGCTGGAGAATAGGCTTGGTGGTAGAAACTTTACCTACAATCCCCCAGTGAGGGGCTGGGTGTGGCTCAGTGGTAGAGCACCTGCCTAGAATCCTCCAGTGAGGGGCTGGGGTGTGGCTCAGTGGTAGAGCCCCTGCCTAGAATCCCCCAGTGAGGGGCTGGGGTGTGGCTCAGTGGTAGAGCACCTGCCTAGAATCCCCCAGTGAGGGGCTGTTTGCTGGTGCTGGGGTTCAATGGTAGAGCACTTGTCTACCATAAATGAAGTCCTAGATTCAATCCCCAGTACTCTAAACAAAATAAAATAAAACCTCAAAAGGGAAAGGAAATGAAAAACAGTCTTTCCATCTTTTCCCTGAGTTGATGATTTATGATTTTTAATTCCTAAAACCTTAGGCATTATGGCACCTCTGCCTGCATTACAGTGATTGGCCCTTTGCTGGTTAACATCCTCCAATGTTCTGCAAAGTACAAAATCCAAAAGCGTGAACCAGGACCCAGTGGCCACACAGTCCTGCGCCCTCAGTCTTGGTACAGCTCTCAGCTCTCTCTCTGACGGTCTCTCAGGGCTGCCTGTGATGACAGAGAACACCTCTCTCCTGATGGCTCTGTTAGGGCCTCAGAGGTGACAAAGATGTCTGTCTGACTGGATCTTATTCCTGGTGCTGGGGAAGCAGAGGTAAGCGGTGTCTGTGAGTTGGAGGCTCTCTTTTCGCTTTTATCTTGAGACAAGGTCTCACTAGGTTGTCCAGGCTGGCCTGAAACTGACTTTCAGTCTACCCGATTAAGCCTCCCAAGTAGCTGGAATGGCAGGCCTGTGCCACTAGGCCCAGTTTGGTTTTCATTTGTTTGGTTTGGTTTCCTGCTAGGCAAATGTTCCACCACTGAGACACACCCTCTGTCTCTACTTTAAAAATAAAAAATGAGTGAACATTTGATTTTGCTCCATCTTTTCTCCCTGATCTAAGGTTTGTCTCGTTCAGCCTGGAGCTAAGTCTGTCTTGTCAGGAAGGTGTTGGGCCTCCCTCAGCAGTATAAACAGGTGAGCAGAGAGATAAAGAGATCACGAGAGTGTCTGGGCCACATAACTGCAAACAAGTCACTTTCTGCCTGGAGGCTGTGTCTCAGAAGTGTGTGTCTTCCCACAAAATGGCATTTCTTCCTTCCCTTCTTGGTCATCAAGGAACAATCTCTCTGTCCTCCTGTCTCATGCCGCAACCACCATCTGCAAAGCCCCCTCCTCCTTCTCTCCCAGAGGCAACCACCTTCCGAAGCCATCCTGCCTCTGTGTGTCTACAGGCCACCCCCTTCTCAGTCCTGTATCTGCTTGCCCATGTTTCCGCTGCACCATGTTGCTTGGGATCAACCAAGCAACACCAAGGAACCACGCCAGGCCCTGGAATCCAGGACAAATCAATCGCAAATCCTCCCCAACCCGATGATGAAGTAGGAGAGGCTAGGCATGGTGAAGCACTCCTGTTATCCCAGCACCTGTGGGACTGAGGCAAGGAGGACCATGAGCTTGTCAGGTCCCATCTTCAAGCGAACCAAAGGAAGGTTTGGAGAATGCAGCGTGTTTGCCTAGCATGTACAAAGCGGTGGGCTCCAACCTCAGCAGGGAGGAGGGGGGGGAGCGGGGCAAGCCTGTAATTCAAGCACTCGGGATACTGAAGCAAGAGGATAGTGAGCACAAGGCAGACCTGAACTACAGTGTGAGGTCCTAGCTCAGAGATCCAAGGGAAGAGCTACAGATCTAGCTCGGTGGGCAGGGTGCTTGCCTAGCGTGTACTCGTCCCTGGCTTCTGTCAGCAGGTAGAGGCAAGAGAAGCGAAAATTCAAGGCCACCCTCTGCTACATAGTACATTCCAGGCCAGCCTGGGTTATAGGAGCCTCTATCTCAGAAAGGAAGAGAGAGTGAGAACGAAAGAGAGGAGGAGGGAGGGAGGAGAGAGAGAGAGAGAGAGATCGGAAAGGCACCACCAGGAGCCATTAAGGGAGACCGCAATTGCTCTGTCTCCATTCACATAGGTTTAAGGGAGGAGGTAATACTTAAGCTATTGTGTTTCCCTTCCGCATAAAAAAGATTAAAAAGGAGTTTCTTAGTATATTCATGAAGTTTACTGGACTTTTTACTTTGGGACAAGGTACCATTGTTGCTGTGACAAGTCAAACAATAAAAAGGATTTAAGTGTAGTTTATGGCTGTTTTTCCTAACTGACTCACAAAGAATGCATAGAGGTGGGGAGAGGTGGTTTTTACTTGAGAACCAGCCCTCCACCTCTCAGGAGAGGCTGTGCAAATCAAGCTCACTGACTTCCTTCCAGCCTAGGGAATGCCTTTGTCTGCATAAATGTTGTCACCACAGGGGTCCATGCAAGGGACCCAAAGTTCATGTTCTTTTTTTAAAAAAAAATATTATTTAAAATTTTTTTATTCATTTTACATACCAACCACAGTTTCCCCTCCCTCCCCTCCACCCACTCTCTCTTCCCCAAAACCCACCCCCCATCCACTCCCCAGAAAGGGTAAAGGGCTAATCTCCAAAATATATAAAGAACTCAAGAAACTAGACATCAAAATACCAAATAACCCAATTAATAAGGGGGTAGAGATCTAAACAGAGAATTCACAACAGAAGAATCTCAAATGGCTGAAAGACACTTAAGGAAATGCTCAATATCCTTAGCCATCAAAATGACTCTGAGATTCTATCTTAACACCTGTCAGAATGGTTATTTTCAAAAACACTGATGACAACTTATGTTGGAGAGGATGTGGGGTAAGGGAAACACCCCTGCATTACTGGTGGGAGTGCAAACTGGTACAGATCCTTTGGTTATCAGTATGGCAATATCTCAGAAAATTGGGACTCAATCTACCTCAAGACCCAGAAGTGCCACTTTTTTTAAATCATTCTTTTAAGACAGATTCTCAGGGTTGGAAAGATGGCTCAGTGGTTAAGAGCACTGATTGTTCTTCCAAAGAAGCTGGGTTCAATTCCCAGTACCCACAGGGTGACTCACGGTGTGTAACCCCAGTTCCAGGAGACCCAGATCCTCTTCTGGCCTCCCTAGGTGCCAGGTGATCATGGGGTACACAGACATACATTACATACAGGTGCAAAATGTATGCAAAAAAAATAGATAACTTTTGCCGGGCAAGGCCAGCCTGATCTACAGAGCAAGTTCCAGGACAGCGAGGTTATACAGATAGACCCTGTCTCAAAAAACAAACAAACAAACAAACAAACAAACAAATCAGAGTCTCACAGTGCAAGCCAGTCTCAACCCAGGCTGGCCTCAAAGTCAAAATTCTCCTACCTTGGACTCCCAAATGCTGGGATTGCAGGCATGCGCCAACATGCAGTGCTAGGAATGCAGGTATGCACCATGCAATGCTGGGGGTGCAGGAACGTGCCACCACACAGTGTTGGGAATGCAGGTGTACACTATGCAGTGCTGGGAATGCAGGCATGTGCCACCATGCAGTGCTGGGAATGCAGGCATATGTCACCATGCAGTGCTGGGAATGCAGGTGTATACCATGCAGTGCTGGGAATGCAGGCATGTGACACCATGCAGTGCTGGGAATGCAACCTGCTCTATTAACCGAACCACATCCTCAGCCCTGCTGCACAAATTTCTTATAAGACTGCCTCAGACAAGCAGGAGAGAAACTAGGCTTCCTCTCTCTCCAGTGTGGTCCAACTATAAATCAAACCCATTTCCCTCGTCAATTTCTATTTCCCACCTTCTTTTGAGATACAGGAGAACTATCAAGTGTTCCTTTGTTGCTTGTTGGTTGGTTTTTGGTTTTTCTCTTTTTTTGCGGGGGGGAAGTGCGTGTTTACTGTTTTTGACACAGGATTTCTTGTCGCATGGGCTGGGTTCAAACTTGTTATGTAGCTAAGAATGGCCTTGAACTTCTGCTCTTCCCCTCCCTCTTCGGAGGGTAGCCTTCCAAATGCGCACCACCACGCTAGGTTTAAGCAGTGCTGGGGATCGAACCCAGGACCTCATGCATGCTAGGCAAGCATTCTCCCAGCTGAGCTTTGTCCCCAAGCCCTAATCATCCTGCCCTTCTTCCTCGTTCACTAAGAGGAAGCTTGGACTGTCTCTCACCCCCTTTCTCCAGGCAGACTCCTCCCTGCTGGAGCTTTTCTCACTCCCTTAGAGAAGAGACAAGGGATGAGGGTATAGTGTGAGAAGATTCGGACTCTCCCTGGCCTGGCTTCTGAGAGGTGGCTACATCCAAACAGGAGGCGGAGCAGGAAAGGCATCCTCCTAAGGTCAACTCCAAGGTTTAGGGTGCTGCACTAGGAAGGTAGTCAAAGCACCCTCCTATGTGTTTGTGAGTGTGTGTGTGCACCCGCGTGCATGGGTGTGCATGCATGTGTGTGTGGGGGGGGGGGGTGTGGGGGTGTGTGTGTGTGAAAGGGTACCTTTGGGTGTTCCTGTGTGTACAGGGCATGTTAGCTTGTGTATGTGTCTGCAGTGGCCAGAGGTCAGAGGTCAGAGATCAGATGACTTCCTCTACTGTTCCCCCACCTTGTTTTATCTTAAAACAGGGTCTTTCCCTGAAAATGGGGCTCTTTGACTCAGCTAGACTGCCTGGCTAGTGAGCACCCACAACACCAGGGTTACTACAGGGATTTGGGGGACGACGCCTGGCTGCAAAAGCATATTTCTCCTCCAGAGAAACACAAGCAGCCAAGAAGCTTCTGGGAGTGAGAAAAGTAAATAAACCTTGCCAGGAAACAAAGCTGGTGGCAAAGCAAGCGACATGGTGGTAGAAAACGATCCTCACTGGCAGCCAGGCTTGGCAACACAGCCCCGTAACCTAAGAACTCGGGAGGTGGAGGAAGGAGGACCAGGAGTTTAAGATCCTTCTTCAGTTACATAGCAAACTCGAGGCAAGCTTGGGTTTCAGGAACCCAGGCCTCAAAACAAACAAACAAACAAGTAGGGGTAGGGAGATAGCTCAGTCCCTGCTTGGTGAGGACATGAGTTGAGCCCCAGAGTCTGTGTTAAATAAATAAAGGCCAGACGGGGGAGGGAGGCTAACGCTTATAACCCCAGATCTATGGAAATTGAGACACATTGATCTCTGAGGCTTCCTGGCCAGGCAGTCCAGCCAAGTTAGGGAGACCCAGGTCAGTAGCGACACCTCTCAGAGAGCAGCATGAGAGCTGGAGAGACGGCTCAGAGATAAGAGCACCTGTCTTTCCAAAGGGCCTGAGTTCGGCTCCCAGCACTCACATTGTGTGGCTCAGAACACTCGAGGTTGACTCTCTCTGCATGCTGCAATGATGGTGGCCATTCTCTCGGTGTCAAATGCACATCTAAGGAGTAACTTAAAGCCAGCAGTGGTGGTGCATGCCTTTAATCCCAATACTCGGGAGACAGAGGAAGGTAGATCTCTAAATTCAAGGCTAGCCTGGTCTACAACATGAGTGCCAGGACAGTGAGGGCTACCATTTTCATGATGTCATCTGTAGTTACGGTTAGAAGGCCATCTGATGCCCGTATGAAAGGTTTTATTCTGGAATGTGCAGGACTTCATCACTCACTGTTGTGCTGAGAAAGGACAAATGATGACTTCACAGGTTCTCCAGAGGATGCAAGAGAAAGCGGCGAGAAAAACATATACTTCCAGAACTGTATGCAACAGCACACACTTACAGCATTTGAGAGAGCCAAGGAGAGGCACCAGGGGTTGAGGCTAGCCTGGGCTACACAGTGTTGCAGAGCAAGGTGCTCGGGTGACTGTATCTAATCTGCTCACACACCCGCACAGAACGGCCAAGGTCCCAGACCAGGAAAGCGGAAACTGAGCTGAGCACCGGCACCCATCTCTCTCTGCTTCCAGACTGCTGACTTCATGTGACCGGTCTCCTCACGCTCCGGTCACCATGTCTTCCCACCACAGTGGACCGTAACGTCAACCTGTGAACCAAATCCACCCTGCCCTCCTTAAGTGGCTTTGTCAGATTGTCTGTCAAAACGATAAGAAACGTAATTAACACAGAAAACTTTATTCACGGAGCTTCACAGAGCTCATGTGGGGTTGGGAGGGGGGGGGGGGTTTGGAAACACAGTCATTCCAGGGGTCACCCACACTCCTATCAGTAAGCCTGACAGATGAGAGTGAACTCATGTTTGTTCATTTCTCCCCAGAAAGTAACACAACACCAAAGCATGAAGATCACAAGTTCAGGGGTAACCTGGGCTACATAGTGACACATGAGGGGCTAGTGAGAGGGTTCAAGGGTAACCTGGGCTACATAGTGACACATGAGGGGCTAGTGAGAGGGTTCAAGGGTAACCTGGGCTACATAGTGACACATGAGGGGCTAGTGAGAGGGTTCAAGGGTAACCTGGGCTACATATTGACATGTGCAGGGCTAGTGAGAGGGTTCAGTGGGCAAAGGCTCCAGGCGCGAAGTCTGAGGACCTGAGTTTCACCCCACAGACCCAGGTGGTAGAAGGACCCACTGACTCCCTAGAGTTGTCCTCTGACAGGCCTATTGTGACACACAGATTCCTAGCTTCAAAAATTACACAGAAGTCACCTGTCCGCAGAATAAATGTAAAGACATATTCAGAAATAGAGTAAAATATTAACTCTTTGGTACATTTGAGAGAGATAGCCTTTCTTTCGTTCTAAATTCTCCATGGTGAAGATAGAATGTTATAATTTTTACTTATATTCATTATTGCTTTTCAACATAGGGTCTTATGAGGTAGCCCAGGCTAGTCTTGAACTCCTAACCTTTCAACCTCACTCTCCCAAGTGCTGGAATCACAACTGTGTTTTTATCACATCGGGTTTTAATTATTTGTCTGTTTGCTTTTGTTTTTGTCTTGTTTGTTTTTTGTTGGACTTTGTGGTTGTTTTTGAGACAGGGTCTCAGGTAGCCTAAGATAATCCTCTTGTCACGAGAACTGGACTCACAGGTACACACCATCACACCTGGCAAATGTTTATACTTTTTGTTTTGTTTTGGATATACATACATACAGGGTCTCACTATGTAGCTCTAGCTGCTGTCCTGGAACTAGGCCTTGTAGACCAGGCTGTCTTCAAACTCACAGAGATCCGCCTACCTCTGCCCCCGAGTGCTTGGATCAAAGGTGCACGCCACCACACCTGATGTTGTTTTGTTTTTTAAAGAAGTCTCACTTCGTGGCCCTGCTAGCCTCAAACTCTGGGTGATCCCCCTGCCTCAGCCTCCATAGCACTGGGGTTACAGATGAGAACCATCACATCTCTTTACCTTTTTGTCCATCGCCCCTGCAGCTCCCCGAACTCCCACAGACCTGAGAATGGAACTCAGCGTCTTGCGTGGACTCAACAAGTGCTCTGCCCCTGCATTGTTCCCCCATGTCGTAACTAGCAAACCACAGTGACAGACTTTCAGAGGAGAGAGGGTGTGTGAAATGCCACTCCTCTGAGAGTCTGGGAGAAATTCCATACTGCTGGAATTCTTTAAACCTTTGTGGACAACACAATCAAACTGACCGCACACTCTGACGCCAGCCAGCTGTGCTACCAAGCAAGAAATGTTTGCTTTGCTTTGATTTTTTTAAAGGTCTTGCTATATAGTCCAGACATGTTTTGAACTCACAATCCTCCTGCTTCAGCCTCCAACACGCTAGGATTAAAGACATAGACCACCATATTGACCTAGCTTATTTCTTATTCTATTTAACATTATGATGTGGTATCTCATGAAGCACACAGAGTACCTTCGTGCTCACTTTACGGTTTTTCTTCCTTCATTGTGTATATATGGATTCTTCCTTTAAAAGACTAATGTAAGACTGAGACCTAGCTCATGCTTGGAATCCCGCTGCTTGGGAAACTGGGGCCTATCGGTGTTCTGTGTTGCATGAGACATCAAAGACAGAAGGTCCCTCCAAGGTGAATTCAAGCCTGTGTGGCAGCGGCGATGTCCAGCCTCCATGGACTGAACCCCAAACAGCTGTGCAAAGGTGTATTTATTCATTGTCACCCAAAAGTTGGTTTGGGGGTAACACAAGCTCTACATTCCAAAACTCTGATCTAATCTATTTGTTTTGTGAAGGAAAACATCACGCCCCTGCAACCTCAACCTTTAACATCGCACCCCTGCAACCTCAGTTTAACATCGCACCCCTGCAACCTCAATCTTTAACATCGCACCCCTGCAACCTCAACCTTTAACATCGCACCCCTCAACCTCAGTTTAACATCGCACCCCTGCAACCTCAATCTTTAACATCGCACCCCTCAACCTCAACCTTTAACATCCCACCCCTGCAACCTCAGTTTAACATCGCACCCCTGCAACCTCAGTTTAACATCATACCCCTGCAACCTCAGTTTAACATCGCACCCCTGCAACCTCAATCTTTAACATCTCGCCCCTGCAACCTCAATCCTTATTGTGCACTGTTTGCTGTACCCAATAATGCAAGATGCTCCAGGTTTTCCAGGCCCATCTTGTGACTAAGTCATGCAAAGAAGCTAAAACTCCTTCAGGAAAACACTCTGTATGTCACAGAACCCAGTCACTGTTTTCCTCCGCTGATTTCTTCAAGGTCTAGTACTTCTGGAAAACACTGTCTCATTCTAATGTTTACCCTAGATACAAAGACTCTACTAGATACAAAGACTCTACTAGATACAATGACTCTACTAGATACAAAGACTCTACTAGATACAAAGACTCTACTAGATACAATGATGACTCTTCTAGATACAATGACTCTGTAAATTCCCATCACAGAGACCAGAGGACTTCAAGTATGAAGCCAACCTGGGCTACAGAGTGAATTTCAGGGCAACCTGGGCTATGTAGTAAGACATTGCCTCAAAAAAAGGAAGGAAGGAAGAAGGAAAGAAAGCAAAGACATAAATGAAGGAAGAAAAAAGAAGTAAAGGACAAAGGAGAGAGAAAGGAAGAAGGATGTAAAAAGAAAGAAAGCAGAAAAATAGGACTGGGAAGATGGTTTGGGGGGTAAGGAGTTTTTGTGTAAGCATGAGGACCCAAGTTCAAATCCCCAGCACCCATGTAAAGCCAGGTCAGGGGATGTGCACCTACAATGTCACCATGGGGGCTGAGGAGACAGGCAGGTTCCTGGGGCTCATTGGCCAGCCAAGCCAACCAACACAGCAATCTCTAGGTTCAGTAAAGAAACCCTGTCTCATGAACCAGGCTAGCCATTTCTGTAGGTTTTCCTCCAGTGTCCCTGACCCTCGGGGCCCCTACAATCCCTCCTTCCCCTCCTCAGAAGGACTCCCCAAGCTCACCGTCTTTGAATTGGATGAAGGTTCTCTGCTGACAACTGGGGTAGTCACCAATCTGACCACAGGGGATGGCCAGCTCAGGCTACACATCCACTGCTTCCAGCGTCTTACCTGGAGCCATCCTTGTAGACTTCCTTGCATCAGGCTTCTGCCCTGGCTCATGGGAGCTAACAGAGTCTGAACCAACAACCAGTGAGCCTGCATGGGACTGACTGAGGTCCTCTGCATACATGCAACAGTTGTGTAGCTTGGTCTACTTGTGGGACTCCTGGCAAGGGGAGCAGGGCTGTCTCTAGTGCTTTGGCTGCTCTTAAACATCTATTCCTCATGCTAGTTTGCCTGAATACAGGGGGCGGTGTTGGTATGGCAAATTGATACGCCATGCTTTGCTGACAATGGGAGTCCTGCCCCTTTCTGAGCAAAGAGGGGGGATGTGGAGGGATGGAGGGAAGGAGAGAGAGAAGAGGAGGGAAGGGGCTGTGGTTGAGATGTAAAATAAATGGATAAATTAATAAAAAAAACAGTAAAGAAAGAAAAAAGAAAGAAGAGAGATGGGAGGGAGAGGGAGAGAGAGAGAGGAGGAAGGAAAGAAAGAAACCCTGTCTCAAACAATAAGGCAGAGACGCGACTAAGGAAGATGTCTGAAGCCGACCTCTGGCCTCCACACATGCTGGCACAGGTGACTGTACCCACACCCACCCATGAATCCAGCACCGTACCCCCGTGAACAAATGTTCTGCACTAGAACGCACCTTGGGAGGAGAGGTTTGAAGACTGCCATGACACATGGCATTCTCCTCTCACCTCCAAAACACGCTTATGCCTGTAGGGCAGCAAGGAACGGAGATCCCCAAAGCAAACGCCCCAGAAAGGCAGCAGCAACCAGGTGCAGCCCCGGTAGTCTGCCAACGGGGAGGACTCAGCCTCCAGGGCCAGCCTGGCCACAGCTGTGACTTTGTGCTACACAGTGAACCTGTCTGTGCATCCGTTTCACACTGAAAAGTGAAGAAAGTGACTGCTATGACCGCTCTGCTTATCTGGAATGTTCTAGTATGTTCTAAAATTGTGGTAAGTGACACCGGGGTGAGCTTTGACCAGCTGTCACGGATGCATCCTCTAGCCTGCCATGCATGTGCTCAATGGTGTGGGCCTCACTTCTCTTTTCCCTCCTCCTCTTCCTCCTCTTCTTCCTCCTGTGTAGCACAAACTGTCATACCCAAGGATGACCCTGAGCTCCTGATTTTCCGCCTCCATCTCCCAAGTACTGGAATTGCAGGCTTGTTTTTCTAATCTCTGGTTTATATAGTACTGGGACTTGAACCCACAGCTTCCTGTATGGTAGGCAGACACTCTACCAGCTGAGCCATATCCCCAGCCTGGTATTCCTTTTCTGGAAGATCCTCCATATCTGTCACACTTGTGATGGAGAATGAGTCAGGCCACACTCTCTTTCCTTCCTCTGGAGACACCCGTGGCAAGAAGAAGACTTCCTCATTTTCTCTTGTCAGCAGCTAGTGTCACCCTGGGCCGTGCCTACCGCCTTCTTCAAGCCAGAGCCTCCTGCCTGCTGCTGGCAGTCTGGCTCACTGAGCAGTGCATCCCCCCTTTCCGTGTGTCTTAGCTGGGCTTACTATGACTGTGTTGAAGCACGATGACCGAAAAGGACGTTAGGAGGAAAGAGTTTATTTGGCTTACATTTCCACACCATTGCCTATCACAGAAGGGAGTCAGGGCAGGAACTCAAGCAGGGACAGAATCTGGAGGCAGGAGCTGATGCAGAAGCCAGAGGAGTGTGGCTTACTGGCTTGCTCATCACATCTTGCCCGGTCTGCTTTTTCATAGAACCCAGGACCACCAGCCTAGGGATGGCACCACCCACAGTAGACTGCGCCCTCCTACATCAATCACTAATCAAGAGAACGCCTTCCAGCTGGATCTCATGGGAATGTTTTCTCAATTAAGATTTCCTCCTCAAATGACTTTCGCTTGGGTTAAGATGGCAGAACTATCCAGTACACTGTGAGGTGTGGCCGGGTCGCGACCTGGGGGAGCTGTGGCTGTGATCTTCTGTGGGTGTGATCTTCTGTGGCTGTGATCTACTGTGGGTGTGATCTTCTGTGGCTGTGATCTACTGTGGGTGTGATCTTCTGTGGCTGTGATCTACTGTGGCTGTGATCTACTGTGGCTGTGATCTTCTGTGGCTGTGATCTTCTGTGGCTGTGATCTTCTGTGGCTGTGATCTTCTGTGGCTGTGATCTTCTGTGGGTGTGATCTTCTGTGGTTGTGATCTTCTGTGGGTGTGATCTTCTGTGGTTGTGATCTTCTGTGGCTGTGATCTTCTGTGGCTGTGATCTTCTGTGGATGTGATCTTTGCAGGTGTGATTACGTTCGAGGACCTCAAGGTCAGATTTAGGGTTGACCTGACATCCAAACAGTGCTGCCCTTGTAAGAGGCCCCTATTGCTATCTCATTAAAATGCCCTGTAAACTTTTTATGCGATCCGCCTTGCCCAGGACACCTGCCCAGGAAGAGCTGGAGGACATTTGGCCTGTGCAGGATGCAGACGAAGAGATTGGAGCGATGCTGCCGTGAGCTGAAGTCTGTTAGACACCTGAGCAGCTGGAAGAAGCATGTTCTTGAGAAGCTTTTGAGGGGCTCGCACCCCAATCCCTTCATTTTAAATTTCTGCCCTCCACAACTGAACAGAATAAACACCTGTTGTTTTTAAATCGCCAGCGTGGGGTCATTTGTTAACAGCAGTCACAAGAGAACGAGACTGACAAAAATTTCCTGTTATAGCAAATGGTGAAAAATATGGGTTCTGAGGCTAACAGGCTCTGGTTCAAATCCTGGCTCCCCTACTTGAAAGACGGGTGACCTCAAAGAAATCATGAAGGCCTCTGGGTCTCGGTGTTCCCATGGATAAAAAGAGAAAGTACCAGAACCTTCTCTTAAGGTCAATATGGAAGTTTAATGAAGGTGAACATGGTGGTTCAGGCTCATGATTTCAGATGCCTGGGAGGCTGAGGCATGAGGATCACAAGTTCAAGGCCCACCTAGGGAACTTAGCAGGAGCCTGTCTCAAAATAAAAAAGAAAAGAGTTCTGGGGCTGTGGCTCAGTGATAGAGCATTTGTCTCCCACACAAGAGGTCGTAGGTTCAATTCCGAGAATCACCAAAGAGGGGCCAGCAAGATGGCTCCAAGGGTGCTTGCCACCAAGCCTGACCAGCACCTACATGACAGGAGAGAACTGGCTTCCACAAGCCCATGGCATTTGTGCCCACAACCACATAAATAAATGTAGTGGCAAAGTTAAAGGGAGAAAGGAAAGCGTGAGCTGAGCCCCAGCATCCGTCTCCCTCTGCTTCCCAACTACAGTTGCCATGTGACAGCTGCCTCATGTCCCATTTTGCCATGCCATCCCGCCATGCTGGACTGTGTCCCACCAAACTGCACGGCCTTTCTCAAGTGGCCTCCTCCCTTCAATTCTGTCACAGGCAGAATAAAAAGTGGCTAAGGTACTGTATTAACGCCGAGACTCCTGGGGACCAGTTAGCTTCTCTAGCCTACTGGGTACTGAGTCTTCGTGTGGCTAGCTGGGCTTCCCACACTGCTCCTCAGCCATCGTGACCTCTCCCCAGGATGGTGGCAGCCTCTGTGCCCCCCCACATCACCACCCCCTAAGTCCTGTCCCCACCCCCAGGAGCTTGAGTGCCAGATTGTGTGGTGGCTCTTTCTGTACTGTTCCCATCTCATTAAATGTCCTGTAAACGTTTTATTCATCCTGCCTGGTCCCAAGTGCCTGCCCTAGAGAAGCTGGTCCTTGGCGGCAGTATTTGCTCTGTGAGGGGTTTATGGTGCACTGTACAAAACGGCACTTCCTCCCCATCATCCTCTGCAAGTCTCAAAGGTTGCCTCTTTGGCGTAAGCAAATCTTTTATCTCCCCCACTCCCACACTATGTACTCTTCCCATTTTCCCCCCAATTGGTTTCTTCTGTTTTTATCCATTTCTAAATCCTGTTACATACTATTCTATATTATAGCTACATTGTGTGTGTGCCTGATGAGGGGTGAGCATATGCCACGGGGTACTTGGCGGTCGAAGGACAGCTCTGAGGAGTCAGTTCTCTTCTTCCTCCTTTGTTTGGGTTTGAGGACTTGAACTCAGTTCCTTAAGGGTGACAGGTGCCTTTTTCATTGTGTCAATTTTCCTGGACCCCTGGTTTTTTTGTTTATTTATTTGTTTATGACACAGAGTCTCACGTATTTGAAGCTGGATTTGAACTCTCTATATAGCTAAGGATGACCTGGAACTTCTGATCCTCCTGTCTCTACCTCCTAGGTATTAGGATTACAGGCATGAACCACAGTGCTGGTGACGGAACCTGAAGCTTTGTACTTCCTAGGCAAACATTCTCCCCTCTTCCTTTTAATTAATTAATTAACATATTTATTTATTTTGGTTTTTTGAAACAGGGTTTCTCTGTGTATCAGCTCTGGTTGTCCTGGAACTCACTCTGTAGATCAGGCAGGCCTCAAACACACAGAGATCCACCTGTCTCTGCCTCCCAAGGGCTGGGATTACAAGCGTGCACCACCACTGCCTATCTAACTTTTATAAATTATTTTACTGAATTACATATGGTTGTTTTCATATAAAACAGGATTTTGACCTCAGAATCCTGATCCACTGCCCTCGATATCCTCGGTGTTTGCCTGCCTGCCGCACTGTGATCAGTTCTTCACACATGTGTAAGTGACCATCCCTTCATTTTTCCTCTTCATGTCTGAACGGAAGACCTCTGGTCCCTTCAGACTCCTGCCCCTGTCCCACCAGGATGGACACTTTGTCCCTTGGCCTCCTGTAGCCCAGGAACACCCCTCCCCTTACTGTGAGCTTCACATCCATGAGACACTCAAGCTTATTCTGTTTTCGTGTGTGCGAGAGAGACAGGGTCTCTTGCAGCCCAGGATAGCCCCCAACTTCACAGGTAGCTGAGGATTACCTTGAACCCCCAATCCTCCTGCCTCTACATCCCAAGTTTTGGGATAAGGAGCGAGCGCCACCACATCTGATCTTCCTGTTGACTTTTGACATGTTTCTGGCATTTTCTGGCTCTTATGCTCCAGCAGATCATAGAGAACAGAGGAATTTTTGATTGTGCCCCTGTCCCTGAAGGCCTTTCTTGGAGTCCCAGGTACCCAGGACAGCTTCACACAAGACCCACAATCACCCTAAACTCAGCAGGTACAGAGGGAAGCCGTTGTGAATCCTGGAAAACAGGCTTCTGCCATCGCAGGCACTGTGGGCTCTAGGACTAACCGTGCTGGCACCCTGGGGATCACCAACAAGTTGAGCTTTAGTTTCGAGCAGGCTGGGTACCCAGCCGGACCGCCATAGACCTCTCTGCAGCCTGGATACCTGGCAGGAGCTGTCCACAGCTCTGCTCAGCCCACAGCGCTTCCTCTGGTGTGTGAAAGTCTAGCCCTGTCGCTCCCAAACACACCTGCACCACCCTGCCTCTCCTATCAAGATCTCACTCTACCTGGCGTATGGTCTCTTACCTTCTAGAGCATCCCTATGCCTTGTTTCCCCCTCCATGCCCATGTGTCCAAAATTCCAGGGAACAGACAGGAGAGAAAGCTACAGTTGCTACTTGGGGTCCTGAACTTGACCTCTGGAGTTCTTCCTAAGGAACCATTCTGGGTCCCCAGGGGTTGAAAAGACATGAGTGAAGAAGACCAAGGTCCCCTAGAGGGAGGAAGGGCAGGGGCACAAATTGTGTCAGATGAGTGGGACTGTGCTATTTGCTGTGTGGCTCCTGGGAAATTACACACCCTCTCTGAACTTCTGTCCCTCCATCCCTCCTGATATCTTTACACAATCCCTCTTTCGTGAACCACAGGCACTACCCTCAGGGAAGTATCTTGGGAAATGATAGAGCCCTCGGCCAGTGAGGTGGTTGGGTATATAATCAGATCTATGTTTCTGGGTGACTATTTTCCTGGTCTCATGTATCCCTGACTGATTTTTTTTAGCTTTGAAAAGTATTAACATTTTAATTTTTTATTCTTCCCAATATATTACATTTGGACCACGGTTTCCCCTCCTTATGCTACCCCCAGTCTCTCCCTCCCCACCTCCTTTCTCCTGAAGATCCATCCCTCTCCATCTCCCTTCAGAAAAGAGCAGGCCTCCCAGGGACATCAACCAAACATGGTATAATATGCTTCAATAATACCAGGCACATGCCACCATATCAAGGACGGATGCTGACGAAGTCTCATTGAGTCCCAGCTGGCCTCCATCTCAGCACATGGCTAAGGTTAACCTTGAACTCCTGATCCTTCTGCCTCTACCTCTCAAGTGCTAGGATTGCAGGATTATGCCACCATGTCTGGTTCACGCAGTGCTGGAGCTAGAATTCAGGATTTTGTGCGTACTAGGCAGGGACTCTACCCACTGAGCCCCAGCCCAGCCATTATGGTTATTTCTGAGATAGGGTCACTCTGTTGCCTAGGCTGGCCTTGAACTCACAATTTCTTCCTCCCAGACACTAGGATGACAGGCTTGTACCACCTTCCCCGGCTTGCTGTTGACACTTATAGGAGGTAGATGTCTACCTGGCTCCCTCGTATGCCAATGGGCTCACATGTCACCTTCCGCATGCAAGTTTAAGTACTTGAAGAACAGGGTGAATTGGTCAGCTGTGATCTGGGCACACAGGTACAAAGGCTTGCAGACTGCTTTCATTGTCGTCACCATCATCATCATCATCATCATCATCACCACCACCACCACCACCACCACCATCATCACTCCCCTCGGAGAGCTGGGTCCCAGGCTCCACTGGGAGCAATGAACACCGACTTCCTTCTAATGTGCATCTCTCTCTCTTCTTGACGTAAGACCTCAAAACTGTTGTGTCTGATATTAAGGCACCTTCACAGTGGCCCCAAACCCCTGCAGTTCACCCCATAGTTGCTTCCCTCCCACTCTGATCCCCAAATCATAGCAAAGTGTGGAAGAAAAGGACAACAAGGATTCCTTGGGCTAGGGCAACCTCTGAAGGGCTGAGTTCCTGGCCAGGGTCCTGAACTTACTCTGTGGGTTATCTGAGAAATGAGCCATGAGGCGCTAGACGCGTCTAGCCCCAGATGAGCGTATGGCTAGGGATGTTTTCCTTCCTCTCTTAGCCTTCAGCTCAAGGCCTTCTCCTCCCATCTGCATCCTTAGTCCCCCCACACACTCTGGCACCCTGGTCCCCTGGGGCTCGTTTATACTTCAGAAGGAATCTGATCAGCCTCTGATCAGTTGCATCCTAGAAATGGTTATGATAACCCCAAAGAGGAGCACCCCCGTACCCCCATACACCCAGAGCCGAGATCTCCCCACTCAGCCCCTCAGCCAAGTCAAGAGTGGAAGATAAGCCAGGAGTGCGGCATGCATCAGGAAGCTGAGGCAGGAGGACTACCCTGAGCAGAGACTAGCCTGGACTCCATGGGGAGACCTTGTCATACAGAGCAAAATAAAAACACAGCAAAGGAGCATGGGGGAAATGCCATTCCCTCCCCAGAACCGCTGTGGTCGATGTGGTTGGAGAGAACCAGCTCCTAAAATCTGTCCGCTGACTTCCACACAGTGTCTGGAAAGGTTAGAAAGGCCTGGCCTCTGAGCAGACACAGCCCCACATGTAAGGGACAATGCAGTGACCGCTAAGTCAACAAAAATCCCCTTTCTCCTGCAAGGAATGGCTGAAGAGCAAGAGAGATGGATTTCAGCCAACCCTCCACAGGCCAGGGACTGTGCCTCAGGCCATTTTTCAGCACCTGCAGACATCTTCCGGGGCCTCTTAGCACCCCAAAAGCAGAAGGAGACCCTCACACAGATTTCTCACCCTTTCGCAGACCCTTCCCCTAGAAAGAGAAGCCAGACATCTCCAGCTCTGCCCAAAGCCCCAGTGCACCAGGCTGGGTGTCACTCACCCGGAGCTGCTGAAGAGGTGGGCACCCAGGGCTGGAGAACCAGCAGCAGGATCCAGGTCACCAGCATCTCCCAGGGAGAGGCCCCTGGCCATAAGAGCTTTTCTCCTCAAGAGGTCCAAAAACTGAGAGCCCTGCACAAGTGGAGCTCTTATAAAAAGGACCCTTGGGGGAGGATAGTGTCTGGCCCGGGGTGGGGATGACTATGGTTTGGTGGCAGGGGCGGGAGGGGGTGACCACAGGGAGTTGGCTAAAGGGTAGCCTGGTCCTCCCCCCTAACTCCAGGTGTGTTGACTGTCCCAAGCAACAGTCAACGGAAGTGAGAATCACTGGCTGGGTGGGGCAAGACAGGTAGAACAGACCCAGAGGCCGAGGTGTTGAGGTTCTGAAAAGAGTAGCCAAGAGGTGGACGCCAAGTAACACAAAGGTGTGGTAACTACGGACGGAAGAATGCCTGGATCCCAGAGAGGGACCGTCTCAAAGACGCCAGGGTAGATGATGGTGAGCCTTCCTCGGAGCCCAGCAACCTTTTCGCAGAGAGGGACCGTCTCAAAGACGCCAGGGTAGATGATAGTGAACCTTCCTCAGAGCCCAGAGACCTTTTTATCTTTTGTCTTCTTTCCCTATTTCCCCCCTGAAGCTGCCCACTTCCGTTGCCTTCTTGTAGTTGGGGGGATGCTGTCATTTACACCTAAGATTTTATGGGCTGTTCTCCACCCCTGGTCAGAGTCAGAGATGAGAGAAACCAGTATTAATTGTCTCTTCCCCTCACGGAACTAAACTCTGAGAGACCTCTCCTAACATCTGAACCACGTGCACACGCACACGGGCACACACACACAAAGAGCCACCAGGTCCCACTCACTGGCCAAGTCCAGGCAGAAACAGGTGGGCCACCACTGTAGGAGCAGGAGGGGACCAAGGCTGCACAAATAGACAGGTAAAGTCACCTGCTACCGAGCCTGACGCCCTGAGTTCAATCCCTGGAACCCACAGGTGGAAGAAGCGAATCAACTCTTGCAAGTTGTCATCTGACCTCCACACGGGTGCTGTGACACACGCACACACCACACACACACACACACACTACAAAATAAATGTAGTAAAAATATCAATCTTTTTACCTCCCTGACACAGCCCCAGGGGATCTAATTCCTTTCAGCTAATTCCAGCTCTATGCTTCCATGGTCAAGGCAAGAAAGGGCAAGATTGCAAAACACAAGGGACTCCGCCCATTCATTGTTGATGGAGAGAGTCTCCCCCCCCCCACCACCACCACCAGGCAGTTAGTGAAATTCACCCCCTTCATAAGATCTAGGTACAGCTATGGCCCCAAGAAATGCTCGCCTTCCTTCCTGGGAGAAAAGGATGCTGCCAAACCTTCTTACATCTCAGCGTGGAGTTTCAGTTTTTCAGCCAAATGGGGACAACTAGGGTCAGGGGTGGATAGGAGAAAGACACACATATGAAGCAGTTTTGTCTACAATATTTATTGGATTTATGTGGGGAACTACACACTTGTTGACTTCCTGTCCTGGCAAAGGAGATTGGGGGGGGGGGGCTCCAGGCTGAGAGGTTATGGTAGTGACATGGGGACACCAGGGAAGGACAGAAAGAGGTGTGAGAGAGAAAGAGGATGGGGAGGGTGTAAAGGGAGCTCTGTCCCATCATCCTTGGATGAAGCCATACCCCATACATACCTAGAGTGGTTCAGACTCCATGAAGAGTTGAAAGAAAAGGTGTAGACTCAGGATAGAGAAGCAGAGGCTTGGAGGCACACACTGGGGAACCTTTGACACCCTGACCCTATGAGGACCTAGGAATGGAGATGTGGGAATGAGGTAGGGTTCAGAGCTAGGTACTGGGATGGAGGAGGGAGCAGGTTTGCAGGTATCAGGATAGAGGTGCAAGGATATAAAGTCAAGGTAACCCTCAGCTACTTAGAGAGTTCAAGGCCAGGCTGTGGTTTATGAGACCCTGTCTTCAAAGGAAAACTGGAAGAGACCTAGGACTGAGGGAGGAGACTCAACTGAGGGTCAACTCAGAGTGAGGAGCTTTGCGGGGTGAGAGCAAGAGTTACAGTAAGGAGCTATGAGGGGTGACCAGTTTCAGGCTGCCCACAGGTGCAAGTTCAGACTGCCCACAGGTGCAAGTTCAGGCTGCCCACAGGTGCAAGTTCAGACTGCCCACGGGTGCAAGTTCAGGCTGCCCACGGGTGCAAGTTCAGGCTGCCCACGGGTGCAAGTTCAGGCTGCCCACGGGTGCAAATTCAGGCTGCCCACAGGTGCAAGTTCAGGCTGCCTACAGGTGCAAGCTCAGGCTGTCTGTAGGTGTGAGTTCAGGCTGTCTGTAGGTGTGAGTTTGGGCTGTCTGTAGGTACAAGTTCAGACTGTCTATAGATACAAATTCAGGCTGTCTGTAGGTACAAGTTCAGGCTGTCTGTAGGTGTGAGCTTAGACTGCCCACAGGCACGAGTTCAGGCTGCCCACAGGTGCAAGTTCAGGCTGTCTGTAGGTGTGAGCTCTGGCTGTCTATAGGTGTGAGTTCAGGCTGTCTATAGGTACAAGTTCAGGCTGTCTGTAGGTGTGAGCTCAGGCTGTCTATAGGTACAAGGTGAAGGATAAACATTGTTAGGATAGTGACAGAATGCAAATGCAGAAATAAGAACCAATGGACTGAGGATGTAGCTCAATTGGCAGACTGCTTGCCTGGCACCCAGAAGGCCCTGGGTTCAATCCCCAGCACCACAAAACCCAGCAGCAGTGGTGCATATCTGCAATCCTAGCACTTGGGAGGAGACAGAAGGATCAGAATGTCATAGCAAGTTCAAGGCCAGCCTGGGATACATGAGGCTCTGTCTACAATGGAGACTGAGACAGAGAGGAAATGAGGTTGGATGGGAGAGAGAATCTGGGAGAATCAATGGGAGGATAGACAAGGGCAAAAAAAAAAATCTACCAAATCCGTGTGAAGTTCATAGTAACTGTGTGAAGTTTCAGGGTAAAGGCCTGAGTGCATCACATCCATTTCACGGATGGGAATACTGAGGCAGAAGATAAGACTGATTTGCCTGCCACACTGGAGTGAAGAGCACAGATACATTCTCCAAGTGGGTTTCAGCCAAACAAAGAGAAGGATGGGAGGGCAAAAAAAAAAAAAAAACAAACTTATTTTGTCCAAAAACCCCGGAAGCCTGGGGATGTGGGTACTGGAACCAGTTCTTGCACAATGGACCCAGCCCTGAAGTCCCGGGTGGGGTGGAAGAGTACGGATACGGAAGTGGCCCAGCAGGGCTCGGGTTGGTGACGATGAAGCTATCTCAGGTCTTTGGATGTGGACCTGCCACAGAATGGACATTGAGAGCGAATGCTCAGCCACACGCGGGAGCTGGTCCAGGGAAGTCACTGCCTGGTCCCCACCCAGCCACCTGCCCGGACAGAGAGTTTGGGAGAGTTGCTTAGTAACCCCTCCACTGTGGCCTCACCCTCACGTTGGTTTCCACCTTCTCCGGGGCAACAGGGAAGTTTTCGTTATTAACTGCAGAGAAAAGAAAAGAGGGTGGTGGAGGGGAGGACACAGGGACTGCATGACCCAGGAAGGGTCTG
Organism: Microtus oregoni; assembly: GCF_018167655.1. Classification (NCBI taxonomy): domain Eukaryota; kingdom Metazoa; phylum Chordata; class Mammalia; order Rodentia; family Cricetidae; genus Microtus; species Microtus oregoni. Next base: position 6,728,240 of record NW_024543062.1, on the reverse strand, counting down.
TCAGGAATTGTTCCTTCCTCGGGAGCCATGGCACATGCTCTCTGGCACCAGACACATCTGGTTAAGCTCTGGCTAAGGAGGTCAACATGCCCTCAGCACAGGAAAGCCCTGTCTCCAGGCAGCAAGACTCACCCGTTGGGGAGTCCCGGGAGCCTAGTTTGGAAAAAGTCCCCTTGTTGTCTTCATCCCAGATCTCAAACCATTTCCTGTCCTGGGTCTGGGACCTAGGTAGCAGCTCCAAGAGGTCACATAGCTGGGCAAAAGCTGTAGTGTCTGGGGACCCCACCCACCCCTTCATCCTTCTAGCATACCTGTCTGGGGGCTGGTACCCTTGTCTCTCCCCTGGGAATGTGCCACCCAGACACTTAGGGCCAGCAGTAACAACAGCAGCAGGGCATCAGCCCCCCCCCCAGGTTCCCAATCGGTACCCTCCAGTGCACTGCCATCTCACAGTGCCAGCCTGAGACCAGTAGGCACCTGTGGAGAAGCAGCTACAAAGGGAGTCACAGACTTCAGACAGGTCACAGACTGGTAGGCAGGGCCTCACAGGCTGGGGTCCACCACCTAGAGCACATGGGTGGGGTCTCCAGAAGGGACAGTGGAGTGTGGTGGCTCACATCTATAATTCTAGAGCTTGGGGAATTGATGTGGGAAGTCCTTCTGTATATGTGTTGCTTTTATTGGTTAATGAATAAAGAAACTGCTTTGGCCTGTGATAGGGCAGAGTAGAGCTAGGTGTGTGTGGGGGGGACTAAACTGAATGCTGGGAGAAAGAAGGCGGAGTCAGTGAGAAGCCATGTAGCCAGTATCAGAGACAGATACACTAAAACCTTGCTGGTAGGCCATGAGCCTCATGGTAAAATATAAAATAATAGAAATGAGTTAATTTAAGATAAAAGAGCTAGCTAGCAATATGCTTGAGCTATTGGCCAAGCAGTGTTTTATATACAGTTTAGCTTCTATGTGATTATTTTGTGTCTGGGAAGCCAGGGATGAAGAAGCAGGCTCCACCTACAGGAAATGATTCAAAGCCAGATGCTGGAGACAGAGGCCAGCATGGATCACATAAGACTTAGAGAACAGGACTGAAAAAAAAGAGGAGAGGGAGGAAGGAAGGAAAAGGGGGCAGAAAGATGTCTCAGGGGGGCAAAGGTGCTTGCTGCTCAAGCCTGGTTTGAGTTTAATCCCTGGAACCCACGTAAAGGTGGAGGGCAAGAATCGATCCCAAGGAGTTATCCTCAGATCTCCACTCCACATGCACACAGAATAAATAAACAAAGCACAGTCTTTAAAACTAAAACATTTGAAAATAAAATAAATGTTAAGAACCAAAAAGACAAAAAGGAAGGGTCCCTGGGGCTGTAGATAGCATCTCCATCCTAGCACAGTGGGCAGGACTCCTCTGGGAGGAGCATTGGGTAGTGGGCGTGACCTTGGGAACTTCTCTTGGGCGGGGGCGGGGCCTATTGGATGGGGCGGGACCTCACGGGCAGGTTGGACCACTCTTTCGCAGAAAACACTGTCCCTGTTGGCAATCCATGGAGCCTTCCACACTCCAGGCATGCAACTGGTGACATAGAGACCCCTGTTCAGCTCCACCAAGGGAAAGGAGAATTCCGCATAGGCCTTGGGGGCAGTTTGGTGACAGATGGCTGGAAAGGAAGACAAGGGGAGATGACAGAAACAGGGGCTCCATTTTTTTCTACTCAGTAACCTGGCTTTAGTGACCTGAAGTAAGGCGGGGGAGGGGAGCTGCGGCTGGTTTTTCCCAGGTGGCGGCCCTGAGATAGACCCTTAGATTAGATGAGGGAAAGAGACCCTGGCCTTGCTTGCGGGTGCAGAGATGTGGCTCTGTGTGTGTGCGCGTGCATGTGCGTGCGTGCGTGCGTGTGTGTGTGTGTGTGTGTGTGTGTGTAAGCCTGATAACCTCAGCTCAACCCCCTTCCACACCCACCCACTAGGTGGAAGGACAGAACTGACTCCCACACTTATGCCATGCACATACACACATACACACACTCACACTCATGCACACACACGCACACACACACACACACAAAATAAAGTGAAATAAAAAGGGAGGACCCAGAAAGTTGCCATTCACCTACAACAGTGGCTTCTTCCCTGGGAACTTCAAGGATTTGGTATTCTCTGTTGGAAAGTCCACGCCCACCTGAGGCTACTCAGCCCTGGCCCTACCCTCGCCAGTTACACAACAGTAACTGGTGTTACTGTTCACTTTGATGAAATCCAGCTTAAAGCACGGGGCTGGAGGGAAAAGGGCAACATCCAGGTATGGGAGAGGAAGAGAGAGCTCCCTCAGTATCCCCAGCATGTGGAGGAGCCACAGGGAAAGTGTGCTGTCACCTCGCTCCTGCCTGCTGAATGTTCACCCTCACGAGACCCTCCCAGGCTGAGCATACACTGTGCCTCCACTCTCAGCCTGTGACAATGGCCTCAGGACTGGCATGCAAGCCCCCAAAGGTCCCCTGACCTGACTGAGCTTTGGTAGGTTAGACAGACAGCGTTGACCTTGTCCCCTCTCCCAGCCTCAGCTCGCTCTGGTTGTCCTGACAGTCACCACCATCATGACTGGCACTCTAGAGTTCCTCCGTCAGTGTCTTCTCACACTCACTGCTCAGCTGGGGACCGAAGGACAGCTTCAGCAGGACCAGGGAGTCGATTGTGATGCTGCCACTCCCGAGGGGCCAAGGGAATCAGAGGCACACAGGGCACAAAGGGTCCCTGGGGCACCTTTAGGACCAACCACAAGTGTCCTAGAAGGAAACATGGATTCAGGCTGTGACATAAAATGTCACATTCTTTCTGAGAGAGAGAGAGAGAGAGCACATGTGTGCATGCACCAGCATGCAAGGACACTGTATGTGTATAGGTCAAGGGACAACCTTAGGCATTGTTTCTCAGGTGCCTTCCACAGTTTTTTTGTTTGTTTGCTTGTCTGGTTTTGATATAGAGATTCTCACTGGCCTAGAAGGTCCCCATATCGTCCATATAGGGCCTGTGAAATTCCAGAGACGTACTCATTGTCGTCACCATTATCACCATCAGCTTCTGTCTATGTGTGTTTGTGGTGTGTGTGGGTGGGTACTCGCCCATGCTTAGAGACCAAAGGATAACATCTGGTGCCATGCTCCATCTCTCTGCATTTACTCCTGTGGGACAAGGTCTATCTACTGATCCTGGAGCCAGGACAGTAGTCAGCAAGTCCCCAGTAAAGCCTCCATCCCTGGGGTTGCAGACATGTATGCCCATGTCCCACTTTTTGCATGAGTGCTGGGATTTGAACTCATGTCTTCCTGTTTGCTGCACAGCAAACCCTTTTACCCATTGAACAATATCCCCAGCCCCAAGCCCAGCTTTTCATATAGCTTCTGGGAGTCTGAACTTGGGTCTTTATGCCTTGGAGACCTTTCCTGACTGAGTGTTTTCCCCAGTCCCACTGCATTCTTTTCAGAAGGGGAGGCTCAGCCAGGGAAGCAGGGGAAGAATGAGTAACATGCTCTTCCTATTGTGTCATGATGTAAGCAGACTAGGGGCTGGAGACATGCCTCAGTGGTTAAGGGCACTGGTTTTTCCAGAGGACCTGGATTCTGTTCCCAGCACCCATATGGGAGCTCACAACCATCTGTAACTCCAGTCCCTAATACCCTCTTGGGACTTCTGGCACATATGTGGTACCTGCATACCAGCAAACATTCATACACATAAAATAAATTTTTTAAAAAGATATTGTGAAACTGTTGCAAGGAGGAGCAGATTGCTTGTTGTCCCAGCCACCTGGCTAGCTTACACCCGAAATAATCACACAGAAACCATATTCATTTAAACACTGCCTGGCCCATTAGCTCTAACTTTTTATTGGCTAATTTTAACATCTTAATTTAACCCATTTTTGTTAATCTGTGTATTGCCACATGACTGTGGCTTACTGGCAAGATTCTAACCAGCATCCATCTCAGGCAGGAGATCCATGGTGTCTGCCACACTGCCCTTCTTCCCAGCATTCCGTTCTGTCTACTCCACCTACCTAAGTTCTGTCCTATCAACTAGGCCAAGGCAGTTTCTTTATTCATTACCCAATGAAAGCAACACACAAACAGAAGGAACTCCTACACCATTTTCCCTTTTTTGTTTAAACAAAAAGGAAGGCTTTAACTTTAACATAGTAAAATTACATATAACAAAACAGTTATCAAGCAAGAATTACAGTTACAATATTTATATCTTTTATCATAACAAAGAAAAACTATAACTATCTATTCTTCAACTCTATCAAAGACTTCAGAAGGATATAATATTACCTATGTAAACTGGAAGTGCATTATAAAAAACTTCCAAAACTCTAGAATTGACAGAGACATCTCACTGCCTGGACAGTCACCCAAAGTGCTTTTGTACCATTGGGGCATCCATCTTCAGCCTACAGGCCCATAATATCCAGCAGACATTTCCATGAAGCATGAAATTTTAGAGACAGTTCAGTCACTTTCTTCTGTATCCTGCAGAATGTCTTGCAGACTCTTTCATGAAGCAGGTACCCGAAGGATCATCTCACCTTTAGGCAAGTTCAGCAGCCATCTCTCTGTGGGCCCTGCATGTCTAGTGAAGCAGCCCAGGCAAGAGCAGTTTTTTGCCCAAATGGCTAAGGAGCCTCTTTGATGCCCATCTTTCTCTCTAAGTAGCTTGGTGCTGCCAGGAGCAGACATGTCTCATTGTCCTGAAAAGTCCTAAGTTACTAAAACATTTTAAATGCCATATTCTGAAGTCTTTGAAAATATAAATAATGTCTATCTAACTTAAATATAACTATGTATCTAGAAAATCTAATTAACATGACTACAAGTTTGACTATTATCAATGATTATCCATTAACAACCTATATTTCCTAATTATACATTACATTTTAAATAAACTACACAATCACAATACCTTAATCAAGAGAAGAAATACACATATAACAAGAATGACCTTAAATTTATATCAATAAAGAAAAATATATACCAATGTGAATTATTCATATCTATATCATATCCCCTTTTAAATGTAAATAAAGAGTTATAAACAATATTTGGGAATATGGGCACAGTTATTTTTTCCAAACTTTTTTCTGCTGTATGGGGGCGCTGTTAATCAGGTCCTTTATGGTATATCCTGTGTGCTAGGTTTATCTCAGTCAGCAGTTGAGTGAAGTAATTTTTTGAGGGTGTTCATGGCAACCTTTTAGGAGGGCGTGGTCTATCATACCATATTGGTCTAGAAGCAATCCACAGGGTCTCATCCTCTGTGAAAACAAAAGAAGAACCTCTTTTTTAAAGACTAATATCCTTAGACCCAGATTTTGAAGTCATAATACTTTTATAGTATACATGGTGTTTTAGCCTAGCAGCCCATACAATGAAATATCTCTCTGTACTTAGCTCCTTCACAGTGAAAAAATTTAAAGAAAACATAATAATATACAGAATCCAGACTCTCTGTGAATTTTTTATTTTTACATGGCTTATTTTTTTACTTTATTTAATCTATGATTATCTGTACTCTGTCTCTTTAAAGCCTTTACCCTTTTTTAAAAAGCATTAACTTTATTTTGTGACTCTGTATACTCTTTATCTTTTCTCTCCCAAGCCTACATACATTTATCCAACACTGTGACCCATTTAGAGGTCTTTTATGTCTGAATCTGTCCTATTGTGAATCTGTAATGTTTTACTGTCCACGAGCACTTCTTAAAATGTTAAGTGCTTTTAAAAAACTGTAGGTGCACTGTTGTTAGGGGTAATATGGTACAGCCTGTTTGTCTGCCCAGTCTAAAACTTAAGCTGTGCTGTTATTATGGTAAATATGGTAATTCCTGCCCTCCCTCTGCAGAGTCCAGCATGGTGGACACACTTGTGCCTCTGTATATGTGTGTGTGTGTGTATATATATATATATATATATGCGTGTGTGTATTCTCCCCCTCCTCTCTCCTATATCTCTCCCCTCCCTCTCCTTCCCCCTCCTTCCTTCCCACAGATGGAGCTGGTACCAGCCAAACAGAGACTAAGTCAACAACCCCACCTTTGCAAGTCTCATGCAGTTGTTCTTAAAAGGTGAACCATTCCCCTGCAAAGAAATAGCCCCCCAAAATTAATGTGAAAGTCCCCCTCACAGAACTCCCCTGAAGACTCCCTCTGCTCTCTTTGTGGTAGCTGTTGGTTCCTTTCCCCTATTCCACAACCCCAGAAGGGTCTCCTACCTCAGGGACAGGATCTGCACACTCTAGAAACCACGAACAGTCTGGTTAAACCTGTATCTGAAATGCCGAGGGTCTCTGCGACTATGTCTGAACCTGTGGGCCTGACAATACCCAGGGGCCCATGCTCAGATCCAGGGGAAGATAGTTAAGCTCCCTCCTCCCTGCTCTGGAGGCATTGCTGACCCTGGAAGGCATTGCTGAAATCTCTGTAGACCTTGCAAGTGCTGTTTTTGAGGTTTGGAGAAAATTCCTGGTTCACAGATACCTCCATGCACACTTCAGTCTCCACTGTGTCTGTAATGCAGAATACCTAGCTCTGACTACTTCCTGTCTGCCCTTGTCTGCCAGCACTACCACAACTCTCTCATCCATAGGCTTTTCCTCTGTCTTTCTTCATCATTCCTGAAGACTCAACTAAAGAGTTCCTGGAAAGGAGAAGGAATTCTGGAATAATATCTGGGGGTGTTGCTCAGTGGTAGAGCTCTTGCTAATAATTCCACAGAGAGGTACTGTGTTCTGTTATCAATACAAATAGAATAAATCAATTAATTAATTCTGCTATGTTTTTTTTCAGAGGTGAAAGAAAGAAGGCCAACTTTAAGAGATTGGCCTATAACCCTTCCATTTTCTCCCAGGGCAGGCAGAATAACAGAATAATAGTTCCTAAAGATGTTCTGCCTTAATCCCCAGCAAGAACACATGACTATGTCATCTGATATGGAAGTATGACACAGATACTCTGTGTCAGAATGCAGATAAATTAACTTCTTTGAGAGCTAGAGAGATGGCTCAGCAGTCAAGAGTGTGTATTTCTCTTCCAGAGAACTCAAGTTCAGTTGCAAGCATAACATTCTGTAACTTCAGGCCAGGGGCATCCAGTGTCTCCGGCCTCTGTCTGTAGCTCCAGGCCAGGGGCATCCAGTGTCTCCGGCCTCTGTCTGTAGCTCCATGTCAGGGGTATCCAGTGTCTCCGGCCTCTGTCTGTAGCTCCAGGCCAGGGGCATCCAGTGTCTCCGGCCTCTGTCTGTAGCTCCATGTTAGGGGTATCCAGTGTCTCTGGCCTCTGTCTGTAGCTCCAGGCCAGGGGCATCCAGTGTCTCCGGCCTCTGTCTGTAGCTCCAGGTCAGGGGCATCCAGTGTCTCTGGCCTCTGTCTGTAGCTCCAGGCCAGGGGCATCCAGTGTCTTCCGGCCTCTGTCTGTAGCTCCAGGCCAGGGGCATCCAGTGTCTCCGGCCTCTGTCTGTAGCTCCAGGTCAGGGGCATCCAGTGTCTCTGGCCTCTGTCTGTAGCTCCAGGCCAGGGGCATCCAGTGTCTTCCGGCCTCTGTCTGTAGCTCCAGGCCAGGGGCATCCAGTGTCTCTGGCCTCTGTCTGTAGCTCCAGGCCAGGGGCATCCAGTGTCTTCCGGCCTCTCTCTGTAGCTCCATGTCAGGGGTATCCAGTGTCTCCGGCCTCTGTCTGTAGCTCCAGGCCAGGGGCATCCAGTGTCTCCGGCCTCTGTCTGTAGCTCCAGGCCAGGGGCATCCAGTGTCTTCCGGCCTCTCTCTGTAGCTCCATGTCAGGGGTATCCAGTGTCTCCGGCCTCTGTCTGTAGCTCCAGGCCAGGGTATCCAGTGTCTCTGGCCTCTGTCTGTAGCTCCAGGCCAGGGGCTTCCAGTGTCTCCGGCCTCTGTCTGTTGCTCCAGGCCAGGGGCATCCAGTGTCTCCGGCCTCTGTCTGTAGCTCCAGGTCAGGGGCATCCAGTGTCTCTGGTCTCTGTCTGTAGCTCCAGGCCAGGGGCATCCAGTGTCTTCCGGCCTCTGTCTGTAGCTCCAGGCCAGGGGCATCCAGTGTCTCCGGCCTCTGTCTGTAGCTCCAGGCCAGGGACATCCAGTGTCTCTGGCCTCTGTCTGTCACCTGCACTCATGCTGCTCACAGACATACATACATTAAAAACAATAAAGATAAATCTTTACTAAATTGCTTTGCTTCAAATTTTTCCTTTTGCTCTGTTTTTGAATTGGGCTCTCGCTGTATAGCCCTGGATGGCCTGAAACTTGCCATGTAGACTAGACATGTTTCATACCCACAGAGATCCACCTGTCTCTGCCTCCCAGGTACTGGGATTCAAGGCATGCGCCAGCATGCTCTGCCCACGTCTGATGCTGTAATGGTTAATCGCCATCGTCAGATCAACAGGATCTGGAACCTCCTAGAAGACTACCTCTGGGCACATCTGTGAGGGAGTTTCTAGGTTGAGTAAGTGAGGTAAGAAGACCTTCCTTAAATGTGGGTAGTGCTATTCTGAGGTCTGGGATCCCAGACTGAATAAAAAGAAGTGAGCTAAGGCCTAGCATCCATCTTTCTCTGCTTCCTGACTGTGGATGCCATGTGAGCAGCTGCCTCACGCTCCTGCCACCATGATGGACTGTGTACCCTCAGACTGTGAGCCACCCTTTATCAACCTTTATCCCTTAAGCTGTTTTTATCTCTGGTTATGATGGCACACACCTGTAATCCCAGCACTGAAAAGACAGAGGCAGTGGCATCCCTGTGAGTTTTAGGCCAACCTGGTCTACATAGTGAGTTCCAAACTAACCAGGGCTATAAAACAAGACTCAATATCCAAAAACAAGTTGCTTTTATCAGGGATTTGGTCACGGTAGTGAAAGAAGCAACCAATAGAGACCTGCAGTCCACAAAATGGTTTCACAGATGCCAGCTCCGTGGCCATCACAGCAGCCACTGGAACCAATAGAGACCTGCAATCCACAGAGTGGTGTCACAGCTGCCAGCTCCAACAAGAGTCACAGTCGTGCCTGAGGTGAGTGAAGATGGTCGGGTTGTGGTCCGGAAGGTGGCGGGGGTAGATGTCTCATTGCTAGAGACAAAAGTGGCGCTGTCTGACGACACAGAGTATGTGGTAGGAGGTCTAGGGACGGTGACCTGAGTGAGGTCACCAAGGTAGACAACGGAACGGTGTACTGTGTCAGTGGCAGGTGGTTGTGAACTTGAGACAGACATACAGAATGGAGCCCTACTCGTGTGTGAGGTCAACACACTGGCGGTCACGTGAGAAGAGCTCATGGAGATCCCAAATGTGAGTGGGCCTGTGGCAGTGACTGAGGACGTGGATGGGAAGTCACAGTTGTATGGGTCATGAGCAATTCTGGAGGAAGGCCGGTGACAGGATTCATTGTGCCTTTTCTAGTGGGTGTTCCCCCAGGGTGGGGAAGGGGGACCAATCTGCTCCAGCCACTGCCGAGTGGAAGGGGTGGTTCTGTCAATGTGGGGGCCGTGAGTGTCGGAGTGACATCAACTCTAGTGTGGGGCGTGTGGTTGATGACAGGAGCGGGTAGCACACTGCCCATCTGTGTGGTCTCAGCACCGCTGGCAGAGACAGGGGACGAGAATGCAGATGTAAGATGGACTACTCGCAGCAAGCAGACTCGTGGGGTTTCCTGCCCTGGAGGGATCAGCTGAGTGACTGGTGGTAACGGCGGGGTAGGGCGTGTGCTGACACGTGGTGTCTCTGTGCTCTGGCGTATGGAGGAAGGAGGGCTGAAAGCAGTGTGGGCTGGTGGAGGGCTGGAGACCGTGTGAGTAGAGGTGCCACAGGGTGCTCAGTATTTCCCACGGATGAGGGGGTGAGAGATGTGGTGGAGGGGGTGTGCTAGGTGAGGAGGAGACTGTGGGTGTGAGTTTGGGATGTAAAGAGGTGGCAGATAGGTGTCAGTCGAGTGGCTCTCTGAGGCTGTAAAACTGGGAGGTCTGAGGGAGGGGGTCAGGGTAGCCAAGGGGACTGTGTCTGTGTGTCTGTGGCGGCGTCTTGTCGGTTCCGGAAGTGAACCTGGCGGTTGAGGGGGTGGCAGTGGCAGATGTGTCTGTGGTGTAGGTAGGAGATGTGAAACAGAGCACAGACTGTGTGACTGACCCGGATGGGGAGCTGGGGGAAGAAACTAGAGATGTGGCCTTGTAGTTGGGAGCGTTGTCACCAAAGTGGAGGAGCGTGTGCGCTGCCAGGAGTGACCGGATGCGTGTTTGGAACAATTGTCGAGGACGGGACCCCACTCGTGTGTGAAAGCAGCGCGTGGGTGGTCAGTGAAGGAAAGGTGGTGAGTACCAGAGTCAATGTATCTAACGAGGCACATGAAGAATGGGCGGAGGCTGTGGTTGTCATTTCTGAGACTGGAGATTGTATGGAAAGGTCTGTGGTGGAGGTCACTATGGCTTCTCTAGTGGATGTCACGGTGGTGGTGAAGAAGGTTCTAGTCTCGATGCAGTAGCAGAAGGTGGTTGCTGTGGATGTGATTGGTGGTCACTCCACTGCTGTGTGGAGAGCATGGGGAAAGGGTGAAGCTGGGGGTGCACTAGATGTCTGGATGGTCCCAGTACGGCTGGCAGAGGTAGTCAAGGGAAAACAGATGTGACTGGAAGGCTCATGGCAAGGGGGCTTGAGCTCTCCCCAGTGTGGCTGTCCTGCTGGATGTGGCATGAGTCGGAGTGATAAACGGCATTGTTCCTGAGGTCTGGGGGCTTGGAAAAGATGGGGTGGGAGTGGAGTGGGTTGCTGATGTAACAGAACCTTTGTAGGTGGAGGCGATGCCTGTTGTGACTGGTGGGACAGCGTTGCTTGAAGAAGAGGTTTTGAGCGCTGTAACTGGTATGGTAGTGTCATCCATGGTGGGTAAAGCCATGGGTGTAACTCTGTCCCTGCCACCAGAAGTGGTAGGCGTTGTAGAGATCCTATCTATGGAGTAGATGTTAGAGGTGATGAAAGATGGGGTCTGGGCAGCCATGGTGACTAAGGGTGTGGTGGAAGACCTGACTGCTTCTGAGCTGGGTAAGGAAGGCCCGGTGGAAATGACAGAAGTGGTAGGGGTCAGTGTGACTGTGGTGGAGGAGGGAGAGGAGGTCTCTGATGACAGCAATGTCGAGGCATTGGTGGAAGGGCTGGAGGGGGTGGCCTGAGCTGGGCTATAGACTTGGCTTTGGTAGTTGGGAATGCGGTCTCCGGGGTGGAGAACGGGGGCCCTGTGAGTGATGTCAGTGATGACTGGCTGCGAGCTTGAGTCAAAGCAGTAGTGTTGGGTGAAGTCAACACACTGGTGCTCACTGGTGGAGAGACACTTGCTGTCCCAAAAGTCAGTGGATCCGCGGGTGCGACTGCCGACGCCATCTGGGAAGTGGCTGTGATTTCTGTCATGAGAGATTCTGTAGGAAGGTCCGTGGTGGGAGTCAGGGTGGCAGTAGTTAAAGGTGGCTCTGTAGACGTGGTGCTCGTGAGTGTTGGGGTAGATTCGTTGTCATGTGGAGTGTTTGAGGGATGCTCGGAGCTGAAGGTGTACTTTCTGTGTTCCCAGAACTGACATCAGCCTTTGAGTGTAGCTGCGGCAGGAACACGGACAGCAAGAGAACGTGTTTGGGTGTTTCCGGTGTGTGTAAAAACAGCTGCTCTACTTGTGGGGTTGGTGTGGAGTGGCCTCATCAGTGCTGTGAGTTCTGTGTTATTGATGAAAAGGGAAGCTGAGGTCATAGCGTTGTGGGCTGTGGACATGCTGGAATCGACACTGGAGGAAGCAGTGGCTGCTATAATAGATGAATCACTGCTGCCTGCGGGTGAGGGGAGATCTGCGGCCACAACTGTGGAGACGCCTGCACCAAAAGAAGACAGCACCATAGTTATGAGTGTCTCTAGGGTACCACGGGTGTTGAGATGTGAGAGGGTAGCAGCCGTGAGTGGAAGTTCTGTGAGTAGAGTCAGTGTCTGAGGTTGTGAGGTTGGGGTGCTGTGAGATGTCACGGTAGCCATGGTGACCGAGTGTGTGGCAGTTCTGGCTGTTCTGAGGTGAGCCAAGAGGTCCAGGTGGGTGTGACAGGGGTGTCAATGGTCGGTGCATGTGTGGTGGTTGTAGGAGAAGTGAGATCTGACATGCAGTGTCCAACAGGGTTACTCAGAAAGGTGGGTGAGTTGACCTGAGACGCCGCTGTGTATGTGGCATTGGTAGCTGGACATACTGTCGTTAACATAGATAAAGTGGTGGTGGATATCGTACCAATGGTGACAGATTGCATGCCTGGGCAGGTACAGAGGAGAGAACCCTACTTGTGGGTGGCGTCAACACAGCCGTGCTCATAGGAGAGGAGATGTCAGATATCCCAGAAAGTCACACCTCTGTGGCGGCACCTGAAGAGGTGACAGAAGGAACTGTGGTTATTTCTGTCAGGAGAGACTCAGTAGGAAGGTCTGTGGTGGGATTCAGTGTGGAGTCTCCAGCAAGTTGGCAGCAGGAGTGGGGAAGGGGAGCTGACCTGCTCCAGTCACTGCTAAAGTCGGAGGAGCTGGCTCCGTAGATGCGGGGACTGTGAGTGTGGCGGTGGTTGTGGGTGTTGGGATGGGCTCAGCTGTTGTGTGGAGGGTGTGGGTGATGGTTGGAGCTGATGGCACACGGTCCATCTGTGTGGACCCAGAACTGTTGCTGAATATGGGCGAGGGAATGAAGATGTGCCTGCAATACTTGTATCTAGGACACTTGTGGTGTTCCGAGCGCCTCCAGTATTTGGAAGGGTAGTCACCGTACTGGAAGTAGTTGGGGTGAGATTCGTTAATAAGCCTATCACTGCTCTTCATGGCGGGGTAAGATGGGATGGAATTGGTGTGTGTTGCTGACTTGCCGGAAACTTTGTGGGTTGAGGTGACATCTGTCATGGTGCCCCATTGACTGGTGTCACCCATAGATGACAAGGGGAGACTTGGCTCCTGAAGGTATGGATGCCTTTACTAGGTGACGAGGTTTCAGGTACGACTGGCACACTGAATATTGACCTACTAGAAGCCGCTTTTGCAGACCTGAGACTCGTCATCATAGGCGTGAAACCTGTTGTGCCTACAGGCGCATGGCTGGTAGCTGCTGACATCGTGATGGGGGTGTCTGGACCAAGTGCAGATGCTGTGTGTGTGGTTTGGCATGTCATCATAAGACCTGTAGGAGTGGAAATCAAAACCATCCCAGGTGTGGATGTTCTAAAGGTGGAGTCAATATCAGAAGGTTTAGAAGGCACAAAGGTAGCCAGGTTGGAAATTGTCATAGAAATCGTCACCTTGCCGGTGGATGACGTTGTTGATAGCGTTGGGTGAGAAGATGCCATGCTGACAGTTTCTCTGGGAATGTCACTCGTGTGTTTATACATGATTTTCCCAGAGCTCATCATTGTCATCTCCACAGACAGCTCACCTGCTTGAGTGGTTGTTTCCTTAGCAACCAAAGCAAAAGGTGCTGACTCATTGGTAGAACCCAGGGACTGGGCGGAGGAAGCTGCTCTTTGGAGAGAATTGCTAGCAGTAGGAAATGGTTTAGTGGAGTCGTCACGCCTGTGGTGATCAAGGCTCCGGTCCTGGGTGGGGCAATGTTATCAGTTACTGTTGTCGTGGAGACTTGCGTGGGAATTTGAGAAGGAACAGTAGCAGACCGAGAAGTAATTCCTGGAGTGAGAAACAGAGTTGTGTGCACACCTGCGGGGGTCATGGTGACCATTTCTGTGGTCCCTGCGACAGAAGGGGTCAGAATTCCTTGGGTTGTGTGTACGGTTGGGACAGAAGAAGAAGGTGGGGACATTATTGTGGGTATGGCCCCCACATTAGTAACAGTGGAAGCAGAGGTCATGGATGAGGTCACTCCTGTCGTCACTGGCTTGTCAGTCTTGGGTGTGGTGGTATAAGAATCAGTGAGGGGCTCATGGGTTGTGGTTACAGAGGTGGTGGGGGTGGGAGGGGCCGATTACAAAGCCAGAGGGGTGCATACACTCAGTGGTGGGTATGCGGACCAAGAAAATAGGACTGGTCTCAACCTTGATGGTGAACTTAGTCATCAGGGCCATCATGGTGTCTGGCCTGATTGGAAATCTGATCAATGATTCATAAATGGGTTTAAAGTTACTAGGCAAGTGGTCAGTCCTGGGTGTGTGTTCCCCATCGTCGGGAGCTGGATAAGGGGGTTCATGGGAACTGAGAAGCCACTGAGGCATACCTCCACCCTGAAGAGGAGTGTTGACAGCAGTGTGAGCTGCTTCCACACCAGGCAAGTATGAGCTAGAGGTGGTTGTGGCCGAGGATGGAGTTTCTGTGTTAGCAGAATATGGTGAATTCACAAGTTATTCCGTCACCATCACACACCATGGGGGATCCACTCTCCCAGCTTTCCACACCCGAGTCACAAAGAACAGGATATGCCTCTCTTATGGGAGGTAACTTGCAGCTGGAGCCTTTGGGGTCTGTTTAGGGGGCAATGGGGTGAGGATCCCTCAAGTCCTTATTGGGTACTGAGTGTCCAAGTTCTTTCTTTCCTTTCTTCCTTCCCGTCTTTTTTTCCTGGTGGAGGGGAATGGTGTGTGTGGGTGTGTGTGTGGTCTGTGTGTGTTATGTGTATATGGTTTGTGTTTGTGTTTTGTAATATTGTTTGTGTATATGTACGTTATGAGAATGTGGTTTTTGTGTGTGTTATGTGTGTGTGGTTTGTGTGTATATGTTATATGTATGTGTTTTGTGTGTATATTATTTACATGTTGTGCGTATGCTATGTTATGCACTTTGTATGTGTTGTGTGTATATTGTTTGTGTGTGTTGTATGTATGTGATTTGTGTATTTTTGCTATATGTATATGACTTGTGTGTGTCGTGTGAGTTTGTGTGTACTGTGTATGAGGTTTGTGTGTGTTATATGTATGTGTGTGGTTTGTGTATGTGTGATTTGTATGTGTACATGTTATGTGTGTGTGGTCTGTGTGTGTTTTGTATATATGGTGTGTGTGTATATGTATGTGGTTTGTGTATATATATTGTGTGTATGTGAAGGAGCTAAGCACAGAGAGACATTTCATTTTATGTGCTGCTAAGCTAAACCAACATATATACTTTAAAGTTCTTGATTTCAAAATATGGCCCTAAGGATATGTTGCTTTGGAAATGCGGTTCTCCTTTTGTTTCCATAGAGGATGAGAACCTGTGGAATCCTTCCAGACTAATATGGTTTGAAGGACCAAAACTCCCTGAAAGGTTGCCTTAAACACCCCTCAAAAATTACTTCACGCCGGGCGGTGGTGGCACACGCCTTTAATCCCAGCACTTGGGAGGCAGAGGCAGGTGGATCTCTGTGAGTTCGAGGCCAGCCTGGTCTACAAGAGCTAGTTCCAAGACAGGCTCCAAAGCTACAGAGAAACCCTGTCTCGAAAAACCAAAAAAAAAAAAAAAAAAAAATTACTTCACCCAATAAACAGGAGGAAGCAGTTTGGAGAAGAACTACACCTATATTCCCAAATATTGTTTATAAATGTTTGTTTACATTTAAAGGGAGATATGCTATAGAGATTTGCATTGGTATGTATCTTGCTTTATTGATACAAAATTAAGGCCAATTTTGTTATACTGTGTATATGTATATTTCTGCTCTTGATTAAGGTATTGTGTTTATGCAGTTCATTTAAAAATGTAATGTATGGGCTGGAGAGATGGCTCAGAGGTTAAAAGCACTGACTGTTCTTCCAGAGATTCTGAGTTCAATTCCCAGCAACCACATGGTGGCTCACAACCATCTGCAATTAGATCTGGTGCCCTCTTCTGGCATGCAGACATACATGTAGACAGAACACTATATACATAATAAGTAAATATATATTAAAAAATGTAATGTATAATTTAAAAATATAAATTAATAGATAATCATCTATAATAATCAAGTTTGTAGTCATGTTAGTTAGATTTTCTAGATGTAGAAAGATGTATTTCAGATAGCTAGGCTTTCTTCAAACCTTTCAAAGACTATAGAATATGGCATTTAAAATGTTTTAAGAAGTTAGGACTTCTCATGACAATGAGACACATCTGCTCTTAGCAGCACTAATCTACTACAAGAGGAAAATGGGCATTGAAGAGGCTCCTTGCAGAGTTTGTTAGCCATTTGGGCAAGAAACTGTTCTTGCCTGGACTGCTTGATGGATTGGACCTGCAGGACCCACAGAGAAATGACTGCTGAACTTGCCTAAAGGTGAGACGGTCATTCAGGGTTCCTGTTTCATAAAAGAATCTGCTAGAGGGGCTGGAGAGATGGCTCAGAGGTTAAGAGCATTGCCTGTTCTACCAAAGGTCCTGAGTTCAATTCCCAGCAACCACATGGTGGCTCACAACCATCTGCAATGGGGTCTGGTGCCCTCTTCTGGCTAGCAGGCATACACACAGAATATTGTAAAAATAATAAATAAATAAATATTTAAAAAAAAAAAGAATCTGCTAGACATTCTGCAGGACACAGAAGAAAGTGACAAACTGCCAATATAGGGGGAACTGTCTTTGAAATTTCCTGCTTCATGGAGATGTCTGCCAGATACTATGGGCCCATAGGCTGAAGATGGATGCTACAATGTTACAGAAGAACTTTGAGTGACTGTCCAGGCAGCGAGATGTCTCTGTCAATTCTAGAATTTTGGAAGTTGCTTACAATGCACTTCCTGTTAATTTAGGTAATAATTTATCCTTCTGGAGTCTTTGATGGAGTTGAAGAATAGTTATAATTGTAGTTTTTCTTAATTATGATAAAAGATAAAGTATATATAAATATTGTAACTGTAATTCTTGCTTAAGAAAACCTTTTTTATTTAAACAGAAGAGGGGAGGTGATGTGGAATTTCCCTCTGTATGCTATGATTACCACTGAATAATAAAGAACTGATGAGCCTATGGTAGGGCAGAACAGAACTAGGTAAGGAAAGCTAGGCTGAATGCTGGGAGAAAGAGGGCAGAGTCAGAGAGAAGTCATGTAGCCCCATCAGAGATTGATGTCGGAACTTTTATCTGGTAAGCCACAGCCTCGTGGCGATACACAGATTACTAGAAATGGGTTAAATTAAGATATAAAAGTTAGCCAATAAAAAGCTACAGCTAATGGGTCAAGCAGTGATTTAATTCATACATACAGTTTATGTGTGATTATTTCAGTGCTAAGTGGCTGGGAACCAACAAGCAGCCTTCCCATAACACTGCTGAGCCATCTCTCCAGCCCCTTCTTTTTTTGAAACAGGGTCTCGCTGGGCAGTGGAGACATACCAGCGCCCAGGAGGCAGGGCCAGCCTGGTCTACAGAGCAAGTTTTAGGATGGCCAGGACTACAAAGAGAGACCCTGTCCTAAAAACAAAAACAAATTAAATAAAATGTATAAGCAGAGCCCTGTGCCACCCAGATTGGCCCCCAGCTCACTACATAGGCTAAGATGAACCTGAAATATTAACCCTCCTACCTCTACCTCAGGTGTGATCAATCATACCAGGCTTTATGTAGTTTTGAGAGGTTTATGCCACTAGACAAGCATGATACCAAATAAGCCACACTTCCCCAGCTAGTCTCCCCTCTTTTTATTTCTTTTCCTTTTTTTTTTTTTTTTTTGTAGCTTTGGAGCCTGACCTGGAACTCACTCTGTCAACCAAGCTGGCCTCAAATTCACAGCCATCTGCCTGTCTCTGCCTCCTGAGTGCTGGGATTAAAGGCGTGCGCAACCTCCACCCGGCTCCCCTCTCTTTTTCTCTGCGTCCCCTCTTCCCTTCCCTCAGCCTTCATCTCCACCTGTTGCCGCCAGTCTTCCAGCCATCTTGGTTTTTGGGCCTCACCTTTTAACCAACCCCTACCCTTTCCCTGAATATTAGGGGGCCTCCAGCATTGGTCTGGGAGGTGACCCACACCACAGAAACAGGAACCAGAGCTCAAGAGGGGACAACTGGAGAGGAAGAGACTGGCATTCACAGTCTACTAAGACAGGAATGGACAGAGAGGACCACATGGAGAAGTGAAGGGATCTGGAGGAGAAGAAAGCATCCAGGATGAGATATCTGAGCAGATCTTCACGGGTTCTGATGGCATTAGGGCTTAGGGATCAGCATTAACCATTGGAACACACATTCAAGGGGCCAAGAAGATGGCTCAGTGTGTAAGAGTGCTTGCTGCTCTTCCAGACATTGTGAGTTTGGTCCCAGCATCTACATCGGGCAACTCAAGCCTGCTTGTAACTTCAGCTCCATTGTCCTCCTCTGGCTTCTGTGGGCACCCACGTGCACATGCATGCATCTGTCTCACACACACACACACACACACACACACACACACACACACACACACGGGGTGAGAGGGATACACATCTTCCATAGTGCTTTTGTCCTGGCTACTGGAGTAATTAGTGTATCAAAACAAACTTTTCTGTTTTACATTTATAGGTAGGGGTGCATGAACCACAGCGCAAAGGCGGGAGGCAGAAGACTTTGGGGTGCCCATTCTCCCCTCTTGGGAATGGAATTCGGAGGGTCGGGCTTGGCAGTCAGCATCTTTACACACTGAGCCATCTCACTGATGCGAAAGTGTCCTCTCCCTCTCTCTGCATACATGCATTTCATCTCTATGACGAAGCCAGCAGGCACGGCTTAGGCACCCTCAGCGTCAGTGTCAGGATTACAGGCGTGTACCCCCCTCCTAGCTCGGACTCACGGTGCGTTCCCAGCACATTTTACACATGGTGGTACCAAAGACCAGACGGCCATAGCTGGGGTGAGCGGGAGCAACCCCACCTCCTGCAGGCTGCCTTTAGCACCTCTGCATAAAGGACACAGACGTGTTCTTCCTGAATACTGATGTCACCTCTCAGCCCAGCAGATGGGAAAAGAGGGGGAATAGGGCAGGGGGTGAGGATTCTCAGTCAGGGTCCTTATCGGCCTAGTCTTTGGCCTCCAGGGACATGAAATGAGCTGAGGGTTCCAAGCTGGGGTGCTCTGTAGTTGAGCTATGGCAGAGATAAGCACTAAAGGGCAGAAAGGAAGGAGGAGGCGGTGGTGACTGTGGGTCCTGAGAGGTGGGCCCCACACTGGGTAGTCTTGGGGCCATACCCTCTGTTTGTTTGGGTGGATGTTGGAGATCCAGCCGGGGAGACTCCCACAACTGAAAAAGCACCGCCCGCCCCCATATCCACCGTGCCTCTCCAGCCCAGGAGAGCCCTGGAGAAAGCAAAGCAGGCTTGGAGGTTCCCCAAGATGAGGTGGGCAGCAAAGGGGGAGTAAGGAGGAGAGAAAAGGGGGAAGGGGAAAGAGGAGAGAGTAGAGGCAGGGAGGAGAGAGAAGCAGAAGCAAGAAGAGAAGGGAAGGTGGGAAGGAGAGGAGGGAGGAAGAAAGAAATGAAGGGAGGAAGGAGCGGAAGATGAAGAAGGTGGTGGTGATGATAATGATGACGAAATGTCCGACAAGGAAAAAGAACCCCCTTGAAAGAGGCACAGAGGTTGGAGGAGACTGAGGAGTGGTGACCAATACAGAGGAGGAGACAGCAAACGAAGTCCAAGCTGCCTTCCCAGTCCAACTGCCGCCCTCAGGATGCAGACCTGAGCGCAGAACGCTGCAGCTCCTCCCCTCCCCACCTAGCCTCTCAAACCAGAGACCAGAGGGACCCCTCTTGGCTTGCTCTGAACAGCCAACCTCCCCATCCTTGATCAGGAGTCCCTAGGGTCTCACCAGTCCCCTACCCTCTCTCTGTAGCTCCCCAGCACCTGCTTCCCTGGGGCAGACCCTGAGGAGCCAGAGGAGGCTGAGCAGCAGCAACGTGGGGGGTGCGGCAGGCTGGGAGCAGAACCGGATCCAGAGCCGACTGCTTTGAGGACAGAGCCAAGTGTGTGAGCTGTGAGCCATGGTTCCTGGCCCACACACAGTGGACTGTTTTTCTGCCCTGCCTGGCATAAAAACGGAACGACTTCACCTTTGAGCTCCGCAGCCTCCCTCTCTTCTCACTGCTACCCGGACCTCAGTGCGGTGGAAAGGGAGGGGATAGCGAGCTAGGACCTGCCTGTTGGGGGCCAGGTGGGAGAGCCCCACGCCTGGCCTGTTCTGCGAGGCTCCATCCTTTCTAAGGGCGCTGCCTTCCTCCCCCTGCCTCCCATAGAGAACACACCAGAACAAAGCCTTTGCTTGGCGTCAGCCCTTCTGCTTTGTTTCAAGTCCCCTCTGCCCTCTCTCCACCCTAACAGCCATGGGGCTTTGGGGCTGAGACTCTTCTGGAGAATAACCCATAATTCAACCTGAAGTCTTTTCACTATCCGAAGAGCTGGACTGGGTGGGTCCCAGGAAGGAAAATAAGCTAGCCATGGAAACAAAAATGCAGGTTTAATGTTGAAGGCGATGGCAGAAACTGTTGTTTGAAGAAGTAGGTTTGTGGGGCTTGGGAGATGACTCCACCAGTAAAGCGCTTGTTAGGCAATCATGAGGACCAGAGTTCAAATCCTCAGTGCCCACAGGTGTGACAGAGCGAGGGTCTGTAACCCCAGAACTAGGGAAGCAGAGACGGCGGATTCTAAAGGCTCGCTGGCTGGCTAGTCTAACCACTGTGAGCACTCCTCAATCAGTGGGGGACCTTACATGGAAAAATAAGGTGGCGAGTGATTGAGAAAAGCCTACCCCATGCTGTCCTCTCTCTGCATGCAACCCCAAGACAGACAGACACAAAGGAGAAGGGGCCTAGGAGGAGGAAGAAAAACAGCAGAGGCAGCAGAAATAACGGTGATGATGATGATGAGGAGGAGGAGGAGGAGGAGCCGGGGGTAATGATGTACACCTGTTATCCAAGAACTCAGAAAGTAAGTGCTGGTTGGTGTTGTTTGGTGAACTTGGCTGAAGAATGAATAGTAAAAACTCAGAGACAGAAATTGGGGCTCAACCTGAAGGTCAGATAAACAAAGCAGCCAGCCACTGTCTCTTACTTCGACCTCAGTCCAAAATGGCCATCCTGCCTCCAGGATTCTCAGAATGAGACTGAGAGCTGTCTCCTCCTGTTTTATAATCCTCTCTAGTTCTAGGATTAAAGGCGTGCACCACTGGGATTAAAGGCGTGCACTACCAATTTCTATGACAACTAGTGCGGCTACTGGGATTAAAGGTGTGTGTCGCACTGCCTGGTCTGTAAGGCTGACCCATGCGGCTGTTTTGCTCTCTGGTCTTCAGGCAAGCTTTGTTTATTAAAATACAAGTGAAATGTCACTCCACCTGACACAATGACTAGACGTTTCTGGGAACAGGGATCTCAGCAGCTGGGAAAAAGAAAAGAAAACAAGCAAATGACAACCAGTAGGCAAGCCTGCGGGCATATTCTTTCTTTCTTTCTTTCTTTCTTTCTGTTTGTTTTTAAAAAGTTTATTTAAAATACCCACTTGTAGAAGTTCACATAATTTACAGATCATTAGAGAAATTCTTTTCTCTCTGCAAACACAACAGGTTAGGAATAATAGATTAGAAATATATCCACTACAAAACCGCCTGTGACTATCTGTACATTTACCGTGTGCCTTAAGAGAACTCAGCAGTGTGCTAGACTTACCCTGCAGGTAACCACACACTTATAGCCTGTCACCCAAAACTGACCAGTGGTGGTGCTTGACTTTATAAACAGCCATTAACTGATGCATTTAAAACTAAATGTGTATTTTACATTCCAAAAAGTGAAAGTAAATTCAGCCGAAGGTCTATGGCTCATCATTCAAATGTTTCATGGCATTTCTTTCAAATAAAGAATTGCAATATTATGGTACTGAAAGAACTTTCATGACAAATGAAGAGGTAATTTTTCTAAATACCTCATAGAGTACAGACACATTCATTTTCGTCAAGGTTTTCCTGTGCCTCTCACTAAATATGCTAGTCTTATTAATAAGACACTGGTCCTATACAATTTTAACAGTCCATCTTCATTTAAAAACTGTAACAAAATAGTATCATAATTGTAACAAAAAGTGAATATTCTAAACCCACAAAATATGTAACAAAATGAAATCAAATTATGCAGCGGTGGCAGGTTATACATTTTAAGGAATCTCTTTTTACACTTAGTCAAATAAGAAAGAGGTTGAAATGTAAACTTATTGAATTATGGGAGGTTCCCCCCATAGGTCAAATTGGAAAATTTGATATAAACATGAATATTTTCTTTATTTACATTTAACATAATTCAAAATAATCTGTACACTTATGTATGGCTCATTCTATGACCATCATCCCTGTACATAGGACAGAAAAACCAAACAAAACTATTTACTGCTGACTAGAAATGCTAAACACTGGAAAAAGATGAAATTTTAAACATTTGTTTTTAAATTTTTGACGAAGATATTCTTCAAAAAGTTAACACTGCCTTCCACAAGTCTGTGAATATGTCACGAGACACCCAAAACAGTGTGAATTCCATCAAAAAGTCACTGCTTAAATACTCAGAATAATCCGACAGGTTTACTCTAATGATGTCTGAGTAAGAATATATTTGAAATAGGTAACTAGATGAATCCTTGTAAGAGTACAGCGTTACTGCTTACATATTCTTCAGCTATAGATAAGGAAATAAAGTGATAGAGAAATGACCCTTCTATGACACTTTGAACACATTATAGTTCTGTAACACAAAATAAGAAAAATATTTCCTTAAAGGCACAAAAGCATGAAATAGTAAATGAGGATTGTACTTTACCAGGCCAACTTTTCAATGGAATGCAGTCGTCAACTGAGCTGTGACAGAGATTAGCACTGTACCAAAAAAGCAGCGACAAGAATCACACGCTGTCTGCTGCTGTAGCCTTTTCTAGCCAGGGCGACAGCTAAAGACATTTAACAACTGAAAAATGAACATGGCAATAACTCTTATGTCTCATCTAAACTTCCATGTGAGAAAATAATGTTTTAGATAAATGAAGAAAATGGGTCATAGAGTCACAAACCCGAGAGACCATGTGGAGTTTTCAGACAGTTTAGGACGGTGAGTCACGCACCTTTTGAATCCATTTATGAAGAGATATGTGGACATATTCTTAACTGATGACAGATGTGAGGAGCACAGCCCATTGTGGGTGGCGCCGCCCCTAGGCTGGTGGTCCTGGGTGTTATAAGAAAGCAGGGAAAGAAAGAAAGAAAGAAAGAAAGAAAGAAAGAAAGAAAGAAAGAAAGGGAGAGAGAGAGAGAGAGAGAGAGAGAGAGAGAGAGAGCCAGGCAATGATGGCACACACCTTTAATCCCGGCACTCAGGAGGCAGAGACAGGTGGACCCCTGAGTTAGAGGGCAACCTGGTCTACAGAGCGAGTTCCAGGACAGACAGAGCTCAGTTCCTGCTTCCTGGTTTCTGCCTTGAGTGACTGCCCTGGCTTCCCTCAGCGACAGTGTGATATGAGAATTATAAATTGAAATAAACCCTTTTCTCCCTCAAGTTGCTTTTGGTCATGTTATTTTATCTTAGCAACAGAAACCTAAGACGAGGTGGAAGGGGGACAATCAGGAGTTCAAGGCTCCCTCCCACTACATTGGTAAATTGTCTTTGTTCAAGCAAATAACCCACGCCTCTGCCCATGCAGCAAACCTTGTTCAACCCAGAGGAGTGGGGCTGGCTAGAGCAAAGTCACCTTTACTCCTCAGGTGAAGGTGCTTGCCACCAAGCCTGGTGACCTGAGTTCAGTCTCCAGGACCCAAATGGTAGGGGATCACGGACTCCTAAGAGTCGACCTCTTTAACCCAGACCGAAAGACAAATATAATATGTATTCACTCACAAGTGGTTTCGAGACATAAAGCAAAGAAGAAAAAAAAAACCAGACTACAGTCCACAACCCCAGACTACCTAGACAACAAAGAGGACCCTAAGAGAGACATACGTGGATCTACATAGAAAGGAGAAAAAGACACGATCTCCTGAGTTCATTGGAAGCGTGGGGGTCACGGGAGAGGGCAGAAGGGGAGTAGGAGTGGGGAGGAAAGGAAGGGAGCAGAGAAAGATGTATGGCTCAATAAAAGCAATAAAAAGAGTTTACCTCTTACCTCTATTCACACTGCGGCATGCACGCACGTGCACACACACACATACAATTTTTTTAAAGGAAGCACAAGAAAGTAGGAGGGCTTTGGGGGGAGAAGGGTTGGATGGGAGAAGAAAGAGGAGCGAGAGGACAATGGATGAAATATGATCGAAGTACACTATGTAGCTTACGGGTCATATCATACATATGAAACCGTGAGAGAATACATTCTGAAAAGTAAAAACAGAAGGGATTTTGATGGTATCATTTTTTTTAAAAAAAATCTGTGTGGCACTGGAGATCAAACCCAGGGCTTCTTCCTGAATGCTGGCAAGTCCTTCACCACTGAACTAGAGCCCCAGGCCAGCGATTATGATTCCGAATGAGAGGCTGGGAGAGGGTTGAACAACTAAGAGCCTGTCCTGCTCTCAATTAATCTTCCCAGCACCTCCATCCGCCGGCTCATAACCATCTGTAACTTCAGTTCCAGTGGATTCATTGCCCTCCTCTGATCCCTGGGGACTCCTGCATGAATGTGGTGCACATACGTATACTCGGATACACACACACACACACACACACACACACACACACACACACATTAAATAATTCCCTACCCCATAACCTCTACTCACCCACCCCTCTTCTTCATTCGGGCAAGCATTCCTGCAGATGTTCGTTGCCCTTCAGCAAAAACAGGTAGCAACCCAAGTTGGGTTATTGCCACCCAGAAAGACGATGAGGGCTGGGTGTGTAGATCGGTGATTGTGTAGCATGCTTGCCCTAGATTCAACCTTCAAGCGGGAGGGAGAGAAAGAGAGAGGGAGGAGAAAGTATCACCAGGAAATCATGGAGCAGTCACCCTATGGACCACCATGCTCAAATTAGAAAGAGCAGATACGAACATCAGATGCATGACACAACTGTCATCTTAGAAGCTAAAGGTTTATATCAAGTGTTCTGCCGCCGTGGCACAGAGGTAACTACCACACAAGTTGAGGTTTAGCGGGAGGTCTTTGAGGTATTGGGCACGCCCACAAAGGCAACCCCCACCTCTTCCTTTCCCACCTAAGCATGCAGTAAGCAACAGCTTCCTCGACCCTTCGAGAGCCCCCCACCGCCCCGTCACCACTGATCCAGAACTGCGGAGGGCAGAGGTCAGCCTTCAGAAGCCAGTGCTCACCCTCTACCAATTGGGTCCCAGGGATCGAACTCGGGTTCTCAGGTTTGGTGACAACTGCCTTTTTAGCCAATGGAGCCAACTCCCCTGCCCCTAACCTTCGGAGTCTGTTTCCAACAGATGAAAGTCACAGTCTTAGAAGTGGCCAAGGCTGATGGAAGATTCTGCCGCTCGATCCAAGCAGTATGTGAGGTTAAGTTCCCTGTTTTCCGTTCCTGTGGAAGGGGAAGAGCCTAGCTTCACTAAGTGTCATCAGAGCACCTAGTCACAAACGTGTTGGGCTCTTCTTCCCTACTTCAACAGTCCCTAGTGACTAAAATCTGACGTGGGGCAGAGAGCTGGTTCTGCGGTTCAGAGCACTTGCTGCTTTTGCAGAGGACCTGGGTTCCGTTCCCAGCACCCACCTAGGGGGGCTCCAAACCACCTGCAACCCCAGCTTAGAAAAAATTTTTTTTTATTTTTTATTTTTTTCTTTCTAGAAAATTTTTTAAATTAAAAAAAAAAAATCTTTGAAATCTGTCCTGACTGCTTTACAGTATATTTATCTTTGTTTACTTTTGACAGTTTGAAAGTAATCAGAGAACATTGCGTATGTGTGTGTTTGAAGGTAATTAGAAAATATGTATTTTATGGTTGAAGGTACAACTTAAGAGAAGCCCTCTAGCCTATTGTCCACAAGGCCCTGGGCTCAGTCTCCAGAAACATCAGAAAGCAGTTCCATGTTTTTCATCTGCATGTGCATGTCTGTGGTATACATATAGGTGGGGACGTGTTTTGCTTGTGTGTAGACACGTATGTATGGGACTAGTCATGCGTGTGTGTACATGTATGTGTGTGGTCAAATGATGTCAAGAGTCACCCTCAGTTCCTCCTACTTTAGTCACTGAGGTAGTGCTGTGGGATAATCCTCTTGTACCCTGTAAAGATTTGTCATTCATGTTGGTTTAATGAAATGCTGATTGGCCAGTAGCCAGGCAGGAAGTACAGATGGAACAGCCAGACTAGGAGAATTCTGGGAAGAAAAAAGGTAGAGATGGAGTCACAAGCCACATGCAGAGGAAGCAAGATGAGAATGCCTCACTGAAAAAATAATTCTCATCTATGTTTAACCACATGGCTTGGTACCTTTTTTCAGTGAGGCATTCTTCAAAATCAAGGAGAGGACACTAGCTCCCCGGAGATGGAGTTAGAGGTGTCTGTGAGCTGTCCAACCACAGCTGTGCAGCTGTGGGCACCAAGGAATAAATTAAAGTCCTCTGCAAGAGCAACACCCACTTTTAAACATCGAGCCATCTCTCCAGTCCCTTATATAAAAAAAAATAAGGCCGGATGGACAGTTCAGTTGGTAAAGTGATTGTTTTGCTGGGAGAGTTGGTGTATCAGTCAGAAAATGTCAGGTTACACTGCAGTAACAAACATCCCATCTAGACTGTGTTTTACAATGGCAGAAGGCTGTCACTCGTGCTATTTATTCACCCCAGTGTCTGTCCCTTCCTCCAGACTCCCTCTACTTTGGGATCTAGAATGGTGGAGAAGCCCCTGTCTGAAAGACACTATGGATCTCTGACAAAAGGTAACTTAGGGAGTAACAAAAGGTAGCAGTCACAAAAGGTAGATCAAAGCTGGGTGCTAACACCCCGGAATCAAACCAGCTGTGGAACACGGCAGGATCCCCCAGGACGGAGCGAGCTGAAGCATGCGTGTTCACTTGTTTGCTCGGACGGATTTCTCTGCTCTCACACAGCTGAGGATCCCATGCCAAGGGAATCGTGCTGCCCACTGGAGACTAACTCTTTCTACATCAATTAATATCAGGGGATGCCCCACAGACATGCCCACCGGCCAACACAAAGCGATGATCTCTCACTAAGGCTCTCTTCCCAGACGATTCTAATCTGTGTCAAGTTGATCATAGACGCTAACCATCACCATGGTTAACATATTGCTTTTTTTTTTTTTTTTTGGTTTTTCAAGGCAGGGTTTTTATGTGTAGCTTTGGAGCCTGTCCTAGAACTATCTCTTGTAGACCAGGCTGGCCTCAGACTCACAGAGATCCACCTGCCTCTGCCTCCCGAGTGCTGGGATTAAAGGTGTGTGCCACCACTGTAGGGCCAACATCTTTCTTTTAAAGGTTGTTTACAGAGAAGCTGTGTGCCCATCCCCCTGGTCTGCTGGCTAAAGCGAGTGGTGTGCTTTTTGTGGAATAGACAGGACATTAGGGAGAGACAGTAAAAGTCAGATACCAACCTCGATATCAAGAGAGGCAGGTCCAGAAAAAGAAAACTAATTATTTCTGATCAGTAACACAATATACCACAGATAAGATCCCTGGAGTGGTTATGATTCCTGCTAATCAGTATCTGACAGTGGAGAGTTCTCAGCAGGTAAAGTGCAAGCTCAAGGAACAGAGTTCAACCCTCAGCACATGCTAAACAAACCCAGGTTCTGCAGTGCACACTTGTAATCTTAGGCCTGGAGCGATAAAGATGGAAGGGACCTCTGGCCGGCCAGCCTAGCCTTCTTGACAAGCTCTGGGTTCAATGAGAGACCCTGCCTCAAAAAAGAAAGTGGAACTGGGGGGGGGGTACGGCTCAGCGGCTAAAGTACTTGCCTTGCAAGCTTCAGGACTGGTATTTGGATCCCTAGAAAGCTATGAATATTTCAGGCAGGAACGGGCATCTCTAATTCCAAACCTGGGAGGTGGAGACAAGGGATTCCCAAAGCAAGCCAGCAAGCAAGATTAGCCATGTCAGTGAGCTCTGGGTTTGACTGAGAGACCCTGCCTCAGTGAATAAGGAAGAAAGGCAGCTGTGGATGAAATCAGACATCAACCTTGGGTCTCTACATGCTGCATGGGCACCTCCCACCTGTGTGCACGCACACACACATACACACACACACACACACACATGCACGTGGGCACGCACGCACACACACACACACACACACACACGCCCGCACACACACATGCACGCGGGCGCGCGCGCGCGCGCACACACACACACACACACACACACACACACACACACGGGGCGTAGAAACAAAACCGTGGACAGCACCGGAGGGAGCACGGTGGAGGTTGTTCTCTGGCCCCCACCCCCACACACATGTGCGCACACACAACATGCACACATACACCAGGTAATGCAGTTCTGTTAGCAAGCACCACAGCTGCTCACTCTAGTTTCACTTCTGTTTCTGTGCTAAAGCGACCGGGGAAAAAGAAACTTAGGAGAGACAGTCGTTTGTGCACCTCCCAGTTCCATGTCATAGCCCATCACTGTGGGGAAGTCGAGACAGGATCCCGAGGCAGCTGGTGACATCGCAGTCACAGCCAAGAGCAGCGAGAAATGAATGCAGGTATCAAACTGTCTGCTTGATTGTGCTCGGCTCACTTGCGTCCGCCTGTTCCTGGTTCAGGAGCCCCTGCCTAGGGAATGGGGCCGCGCACGGTGGGCTGGATCTTCCCACATCCACTAACTTAAGACAGTCTCCCTCAGGCATGCCCACACCAGCCCCGCGTAGACTACCCCTTATTGGAACTCTTTTTCCCAGCACTCCTGGGTTGTGTGAAGTGGACGGTTTAAATTATCGGAGTGCTCAGGGGAGTTATCACCAGAGGCCTCTATCAGTGGGAAGAGGGTGGCTTTAACACAAGCTCCTCTCAATGTTGAGATCATACGAGAAACATGGATGGTTATGACTTATGTTTCTTTCTGGCCATAGTGTGACCATAGTAAAAACTACTGGGGTTGGGTGCAAGATAAATATAATCATCAATATTAGAATAAAATCATCAATAAATTTTGTTTTCTTTTGTTGTTTAATTTTTTTATTATATTTGCTGGGGACTGCATATGACAGCTTGCGTGTGGAGGTTAGAGGGCAATTTGTGACAGCTGATTCTCTCAAGTGTGTAGATCCCAGGAAATAAACAAAGGTCATTGGGCTTGGTGGCAAGCACCTTTACCCTCCCAGTCATCTTGTTGACTCTTGCAGTAGCTTTGAGATAGAGTTTCGTGTAGCCTAGGGATGGCCTCAAACATGTTACGTAGACAAGACTGGCCCTGAACTACTGAACCTTCTGTGTGTTAGGATGACAACTATATACCACTGTGCCCAGCTTTCAACATCTCTTTTTTTTTAATTATATTAATTATATTTATATCTTTATTGTTTTTGTTTTTTGAAACAGGAATTCACTTTGTAGACCAGGCTGGCCTCGAACTCACAGAGATTCACTGACTTCTGCCTCCCGAGTGCTGGGATTAAAGGCGTGCACTACCACCACCTGACCTATTTGTTCATTGCATGTGTATTTATTTATTTGAAGGCGTGAATGCCACAGCTTACATGTGAAGGTCAGAGGGCCACCTGACAGTGAGTTCTCCTCCTCCACCATGTGGGTCTCAGGGAACAGCCTTTGTGGCAAGCACCTTTAACAGCTGATCCATTGTACCACCCTTTAGCATTGTCTTTGCTTGTTCTGAGACAGGCTCTCTCTATTTAACCCTAGCTGTCCTGGAATCCCTGTGTAGACCAGGCTGACCTTGGGCTCGCAGAGATCTGTCTGCCTCTGACTCCCAAAGCTGAGATGAGAGGTGTATGTGCCACCAGGAATGGCTTTCTCAACATCCTAAAGTGAAGCATTAAAGCAATATTGAGAGACCAGGTATGGTGGCACATACCTTAATTCTAGCGTTTGATTAGCAGAGGCAAATGGATCTCTGGGAGTCTGAGACCAGCTTGGTCTACATAGAAAGTTCCAGGACAGCCAGGGTTACATAGCGAGATCCTGTCTCAGAAGAAAAAAAAAGCAATATTGAGAATAAAGATATATTTACAGATGACTATCTATATCACAACCCATTTACATGATTTGATTTTTTTATTTGTTTTCTACCTGTTTTCTCTCTCTTTGTGTGTGTGTATGTGTGTGTGCATGTAGCAGGGCAAATATATATTTATTATGGAAAAGTGAGAAAGAACTCCAGCAGAGAAGAGGAAGGGTTCTAATGGATGAACATCCTGTGTGCATGTATGTGTGTGTGACAGAGAGATTTATATATATATATATATATATTTCTATCTGCATATATATTAATATATTACATATTATCATATATAGGATAACACACAGGATAATATGTGAAATATATATACACATATTTGAGAGAGATATAGAAATATTGCTGGGCGGTGGTGGCACAGACCTTTAATCCCAGCACTCAGGAGGCAGAGGCAGCAGATCGTTGTGAGTTCCAGCCAGGTGTACACAGAGAAACCCTGTTTCAAAAAACAAAAATAAATTTAAAAAAGGGGAGGGCTGTAGAGATGACTTGGTGGTTAAGAGCACTGACTGCTCTTCCAGAGGACCCGGGTTCAACTCCCAGCACCCATATGGCAGCTCACAACTGTCTGTAAAAAGTTTCAGGGGATCTGACACCAATGCACATAAAATAAAAGTTAAATAGATAAAAAAGAAATATCTCACCTAAAATTTAGTACAATTTTTTAAAAATTTTAAAAACCAACTGGTAGTGTTTTATACATGTTTCCTGACACTGAGTATAAAATTAAATGCTTAACCCCAAGGCCAGCTTCCATTGACCATAAGATATCAGGCATTACCTGTCGTTCCTGATTCTGGTAAAGATTAATAAACTCATAAAGTTAAGTACAGAGCTTATCCCCGTGGAGGGACGCTCTCAGTGAGTCCAAGCCGTGAAATGACGTCGTTTATGGATTTATGAGTGGCAAGGCAGGGTTGCGCAAACACGTCTCAGGTGGTTAATTGTTTTTCAGACTACCTATGAAAGGCAGCGCAGGGCGGCCTGAGTTTTCTCAAGGTCGAGCAGAAACTGAACCAGGGGTTGGGGCTCCTCAGCTTTCACCGATGCTAATTTCTTCCCTCTTCCCAGAGTGGGAGCACCCGAAGTTATCTGAAAGCCACCTAAGCTGCACACGGCGGCAGAAGCAACTGTCACCATCAAGGGGGGCACGGGGTGACTCCTGCTACTGCAAACAGAGGAACTCAGTTAATGTTCACTCAAACCGGATATCTTGGCTAGGTTTCTATTACTGTGATAAAATCCCACGACCAAAAGCAACTTGGGGTGGGCAGGCTTATTTCAGTTTACAGCTTGTAGCCCATCATCCGGGGAAGTCAGGACCAGAACTTGAAGGCAAGAACTAAAATAGAGACTGGGGGGACCACTGCTTACTGGCATGCTCTCCTTGGTTTAGCTCAGCCTGCTTTCCTACCCGTCCAGGACCACCCACACGGGAGGTGGAGTAAACACCACCCCTGTGCTCTATGCCCTCCCATATCAATAATCCATCAAGAAAATGCACCACAGGTCAACCTGCCGCAGGGGCTTTCTCAACTCAATTTCCCTCTTCCGAACTGTAGCCTGGGTCAGGGGACACAAACACTAACCAATACACGGGGCTGAAGCCAACATGTGTGGCACACGGGGACTATCCAAGCACTTCGGAGGATGAGGCAGGAGGATTGTGAGTTTAAAGTCATCCTGAGCTACATAGGGAAACCCTGCCACAAAACAAAAGACAACGGAAGGGGGTTCCGTAGCAGTCTGCTCTGTACAGTGAGCTCGGGGTCAGGGAGGCTGTCTCAAAGAAAGAGAGGACTAGGAGGGGGAGAACCAGGCTATCTCAGAAGAGAGGGATAGGAGAGAAAGGAAAAAAGGAGATGGGATAGGGAAAGAGAAAGGCAGGAAGAAAATCAGTAATCAAGCAAAAATGAAAATTTGGTTTTTTCTTTGATTGTTTGTTTGCGGTCTTTGACACAGAGCACCATGCAGCCCAGGCTAGCCTTCAACTCTTTCTCTCTATCACAGAGATCCGCCTGCCTCTGCTCCCCTAGTGCTGGGATTAAAGGTGTGCACCACCACCGCCCAGCCTCGATTGTTATTTTTATTATCATCATTATTATTATTACATTTTCATCTATTTGGGGGTGTTGTGCACACATGACACAGCACACAATTTGTGAGACTGGGGTTCTCGCCTTCTGTCATGTGGGTCCCGGGGATTGAACTCAGGTCCTTAGGATTGGCGGCAAGCACCTTTACCTGCAGAGCCATCTTCAGCTCCTGACTTTTAAACAAAGAGAGAAAAGCCGAGACAGACACAGGATCAAATAGACATGTTTTACTGATGAATAGGAAGCATGGGTAATTCCATGTGTGGACCAGCTGTGTCAGGGAAGAGCTGTCGTTGGGCTTCTGGGAACAGTGACTGTGTGTGTGTGTGTGTGTGTGTGTGCGCGCGCGCGCGCGCGCGCGCGCGTGCGTGCGTGTATGTGTGTGTAAGAAGAAAAGTTTTATTCTCTTCTCATCATAGAACTTAAGAAGTGGAGGCAGGAGAATCAGTTTGAGATTGTCCTTGGCTAAAGAAAAAGGCATGGTGGCATGTATTTGTAATCCCAGCAGTCAGAGGCAGGAGAATTGCTGTGAGGAGCAAGGCCATAGCGTATTCAAGGACAATCAGGTCTATTCTACAAGACCTTCTCTGAGAAAGAAAAAGAAACAAAGTAAGGACAGAGTCTACCTAGGCGGTGATCGAGTGCTTCTACAGTGTGCACAAACACTTGAGTTCACTTCCAGCGCCAAGACATGGGGTGGGGGGGAGGCAATATATATACATGTACATACAGAATGTATGCATTGCAAATTTTGGCAACAGAGCCAGGGAGATGGCGCCATCGGTGAAGGCACTGGCCACCGAGCCTGACAACCTGAGTCAGATCCCAAGAGCCCACTTGGTAAAGAAAGAGGACCAACTCCCAGAAGAGAACTCTAACCTCCATCCACACAGCGGTGGCACACATGTGCCCTCCCCACGCTAAATAAATAAGGAGATGGGAAACTTCCGAACTAAAACTCGAGAGCATAAAGATATTCCCCGGGGGTTATTCTGAACGGTTGGAGTGCTGATTAAGCTTTCGTAATTTTCACCCAGAGAGCCGCAGAGATCAGTTAAAGTTGGTTGGTTAATCAAGTAATAAATGTTTTAAAGGATCTTACAGTACAAAGGTAAATACTGAGAGGGATAAAATCATGTGATAAGTGGGGAGGGGCGGGGAGCTAACTGATGATAATTGCTTCTCGTTAAGAAAGCAATAGATGCCAGGCAGTAACGATGCATACCTTTAATCCCCGCACGCAGGAGACAGAGGCAGCTGGATGTTTGTGAGCATGAGGCCAGTCAGCCTGGTCTACAGAGTGAGTTCCAGGACAGTCGGGTCTGTTACACAGAGAGACCCTGTCTCAAAGAGGAGGAGGAGGAGAGGAAGAAGAAGAAGAAGAGGAGGAGGAGGAGGAGGAGGAGGAGGAGGAGGAGGAGGAGAAGGAGGGAAGAAAAATGAAAAAAAGAAGAAAAGAAAGGGAGAAAAAGAAAGAGCAATGGATGTAGCTAAGGAAATAGGATTGTGTTTGAGCTGGGGTTCAGTGCATAACAGAGCTTGTTGCCAAGCCTACTAACCTGCTTTGGTCCCTGAACCCACATGGTGAAAGGAAAGAGCCGACTCCGAAAGCTGCCCTCTGAACGCCATTGATGCACTACGGCACTCGCGTTAGTACGCGCGCACACACGCACACGCACGCGTGCACACGCACACACACATTTATAAGTAAATAAATATATGCATTTACAGAAGCGATATAATTGCTGGTAGAGCTCTTGTCACTGTCTAACCCACTGTCCCTTTCGGTGTCCCAAATAAACCTGATTTTTTTTTCCCACCAAACGAACACTGGACCATCATAGACACCAAAGTTTCTCTGGGCAAAATAATATGACCACGTTATCTACTGAGAAAGTGTTCTGGGTGTGGTGGCACACACCTTTAATCCCAGCACTTGGGAGGCTGAGGAGAGGAGAGCTGTGAATTCCAGGCAGCCTCAATGCCCCTGTCTCAAAAAAATGAATACAAAATTCTGAAAACTGGGCAGACAGCCTAGCTGGTAGAGCACTCGCTAAGCGTGGGTGCGACCCTGTGTTCCATCCCAAGTGCCGCATAAAATGGGTGTGGTGGCAGAATGACCCAGGTGAGATAGTTATCGGTGATCATGCTGATGAAGACAATTAAAAGTTAGGAGACAGACCTGCTTTTTTTATTTTTATGTATTTATTTATTTTTGAAGAAGTGAAGTGAGTGAAACAGAGGAAGAGTTGATCTGGGTGGGAGGGGAGGTGGGGAGGAAGGGGAAACTGTGGTAGGGAAATAGCATGTCAGAGAGTGGCAGTTTTAAAACAGTTTTAAGTCCTTCTTACTGATGGCCAGAGTAGGCTTGTGCCTTGAAAAGTCTCTTGGTGTCCAAAGCTCAGGGACTCAGAGTTTCTAAAGGCAAAATCCCATAAAGACTATAATTTGCATCATTAGACGAGGGGCAGAGAAACCGGGAAAGTCCGCTCCCGGAAGAGCGTAGTCGTATAGACGTAATTTGCCAGTTACTCTGGTTACTGCATCTGGACCGTGGACAAGGTCATGGAAATCGCAAATGTGTCGCCAAGGTCGACGTGACTGCGGGGAGGAGGGCAGAGAACTGAGAACTGTCTGAGAAGTTCTCTTAGAACTTTCAAAACAGAAGCAGACGGCCAGGAATTCAGGGTCATCCTTGGCTGCGTGCAAGTTCCTTGTAGCCTGAGCTACGGGAAACCGCGTCTCCAAATTCCCCTCATAATGGATAGAAAACTCAGGCCTCCCGATGCACCCCTGGTTGGCTGCCAGCTCACACCCAGGCTCCCGCAGGCCCTGGGTTCCCTGACAAGGTTTCTGGTTACAGGTTAGCTGTACACCTTGCATGTCTGCTCGGGAACAACTGAATGAAGTCACAAGAGGTGCTGTTCTGGTTAACAGCCAGGGAGCCAGCCACTCCTGGTCTGCTCTGCAGGTATCAGCAGGCCAATTGGGAGCCACATCAGAAGCCTAGATTCCTTAAGTGACTTTGACTGTTGCTCTAGGGACATCAAGGATGCACAGAGTGGCACAGGAAGGGGAGGGACTGCCTGAGATTACTCTGCCTGACCAGGGGAGGGTGCAAAGTTAGCCATGTGGTCAGTACCTAGGGGCCACGTAGAGCCCCTAGCTTAGCAGGTCTGTGATGTTGGCGATACCAAGGTGGGTCAGTGAGTAACCCAGACTCATTGTTAGTTCCATATTAGGATGTGGGATTGAGGAGAGTTCTTCTTTGCCAACCGACTCCTTCACCAACACTCCACTAAATACCATTTCATTTCATTCTCTTTTAAAGCCCTTGCAGCAGAGAGCCTTTGTTATCAAGGCCATGAAATAGGCAGGACGTCAAGACGGGCAGAGACATCCGCAGATGATGACTGCTTACTGCTTAGATTTCACTGGGTGATAAGCGGGAGGCCCTGGACTTTACATGAGAACTCTGATCTTAAAGCCATGGTGTTGAGTGAGCCACTTGCCCCTTTCTGTGACTTCAAAAGAGTGCCTCCCAGGCCTAGAGGGATACCTGCTTGCTGGACAAGTGTGAGAGCCACGGTTCGTATCCTCAGAGCCCCTGTAGATGCTAAGTGGGTGTGGCAGGCTGCCTATAATTCAAGCCCCAGAAGGCAAAGCTCCCCAGAGCAAGCTGACTAGTAAAAGGAGCTGTATCAGTGAGCTCTGGGTTTGATTGAATGGCCTTGCCTCAATGTGTAGAGTAAAAAACACAATTAGGAATGATTCCTGAGATCCACACGCCCCACCCACTCACATCTGTCCAAACACACACAAGATACGTGATAAAGCACTGACCAAGAGCGAAGTGGGTGGGAAAGGAGTTTACTTGGCTTCCAGGTCCATCAGCTATGGAAACCAAGGCAGGGATCTGCAGGCAAACACTGAAGCACAGACCATGGAGGAATACTGCTTACTGGCTGGCTCTCTTAGCTCTCTCAGCCTGCTCTCATACACAGGCCAGGAGCCTTTACACAAGGGTGGCACCACCCACAATGGGCTAGACTCTCCTGCATGGATTCTCAATTAAGAAAACACCCCCACAGACATGCCCAGGGCTCAGTATCTTGGGAGCAGTCCCTCTACTGAGTTTCCCACTTCCCAGATGTGTCTAGGTCAGTGACAAGTAGACAGACACTGTGGCTGTTCCCTGCTCTCATTTTTGATTCTACCTATATGTCTCTACTCGGTGCCGGGCTCACGATGCTGAGCCTGTGGGTGACAGAGAGAGATGCAAATACAGGATACGCAGTTCTGAAAGGAGAACTGGGACTGACTTTGCATTTCCCAAGAACTCTTCCTCCTGTCCTAGGGCCCTGTGACTTTGTGAGAGCTAACCTAGAGTCGCCTGGGTTGGCCAGTGTCTTCGCAGCTTGTCTTAAGTTGATTGATGTGGACTAAGCCCACTGTGAGCAGCACCACTCCCTAGGCAGGGCATCCTGGGCTGTATAAAAGAGGAGAAATCTAGCTTAGCAAGTGAGGGAAGGTGCATGCCTTCATTTCCCCCTGCTCTGGACCGTCAGTCTGCTGTGGCTGCTGTCTCAAGCTGCCACTACTGTGGCATGCCCACAATAATGGGTGGTAACCTGGATTTGTAAAGTTAAAACAAACCCTTTCTCTATTAAGTCATTTTCCTCGAGGTGTTTTATCATAGCAACAGAAATGAAATGAGACCAGCTCTCAGAGACTGAGCTTCCAAAGCAAAGGGTCCTTCTATGGAGGAGGCAGGACAGGAGGGCATGAGAGCCCGGGGACCCTGGCGAGAGATGAAGGGAAGAGGAGTTGAGGTCTTAACTGTAAGTACTTGGAGCCCCACCCTCCACCACCCACATTGCCCCCTCTCCCCTTCCTTCCCAACTCCGTGGCAGGCGCAGGAGCTCAGAAACAATAGTGAGTGGAGAATCCTGGGGCAGGTGGGCAGCAGCAAGCATTGTAGACAACTTCCTAAGGTATCTGCAGAGCCAGAGAAGAATAAAGCTACAGCTCAGGTCTGGGTCACAGACAAGTGGGAGACACAGCTAGTGATAGGGTCATCCGAGTCTGGGGTGAAACCCTTCTTTGAATTCAGTTCTGATGTTTCCTTACCCCTCCTGGGTACAATGACAAGGATCTGGTCCCTGGGGTCACAGCTCAAAGGTAAATCACTCGCCCAACATGCATCAAGCCCGATGACCTGAGTTCCATCCTCTGACCTCACACATAGAGAGAGGACCACCACACATGCGACAAGGCACACTTGTGAACACATGCACACATGCATGTGCACACACACACATGGATATAAAAACAAATAAATAAATGTCAAGATAAAACATTTTAAATAAAAATATTCCAAAATGATAGTCCGATCATTATGTAAAAGATAGTTCTCCTTGGTCATTTGGGTTTCAAAAGTGTAATGCAAGGTTAAGGCTTCTTTTAAAATAATGGGATATTATCTCCCTCGACTTCCCCTATGCTGGACTGGGATAGAACCCAGGATTTTCCACATCCTAGGGCAGCAGCCACAATCCCTGAGCCATGCCCCCAGCCTCTCACTGGGGGATTCTAGGCAGGTGCTCTACCACTGAGCCACACCCAGCCCCTCACTGGGGATTCTAGGCAGGTGCTCTACCACTGAGCCACACCCCAGCCCCTCAGTGGGGATTCTAGGCAGGTGCTCTACCACTGAGCCACACCTCAGCCCCTCAGTGGGGGATTCTAGGCAGGTGCTCTACCACTCACTGAGCCACACCCCAGCCCTTCAGTGGGGGATTCTAGGCAGGTGCTCTAACACTGAGCCACACCCCAGCCCCTCACTGGGGATTCTAGGCAGGTGCTCTACCACTGAGCCACACCCCAGCCTCTCACTGAGGGATTCTAGGCAGGGGCTCTACCACTGAGCCACACCCCAGCCCCTCACTGGGAGATTCTAGACAGTTGCTCTATCACTGAGACAAGCCCCTAGCCTAAAATTTAGGATAACCTGGAGTAAGGGACATAGGAAACAATGGACAATGAAAGGAATAGCCTCAGATTGCCCATTTTTCAGAGTCACAACCTCGATTCTTGGGAATCATGCAATGGCTGCTTTGGACACCCCCTGGGGCAGAACAACCTAGGATGGCATTGGCTGGAGACTGTCCCTCTCATTCTGGAAAGATCTAAATCAGGACCTAATGTCCCCAGAACAGAACTCCCATGTTTAGGACCGCTTGTCCTATCCACCTCTCCATCTCCACAATGCCCTCAAGGACCTCCATTCTGGATGCTCCTTCCCTGTCAACCTCCAAAGTCCCAAACAGCGCCCTCCAGTGTACGATATGGATGTTACTCCTCCAGGAGGACCACAGGATCTCAAACAGCATCCTCCAGTGGATGGCCCAGGCATGACAGGAGAACCCAAGCCAACCTGGAGCACAGGTTACAAACTAGGGGTGCAGATTTTGTGGAAGCAATGGTGTCGTCTTCCAAATCTGGATGTTTTAGAAGTGTTTCACACATGAGGTGACAGAGACAAAGGAAGGTGTCATGGCATTTAGCGGATAGGAACCTTCCCCAAGAATATGTTCTCTCTTCTTTCTATTATTAAGACAGCTCAGCTGTTAAGAGCACTGATTGCTCTTCCTGAGGACCTGGGTTCAATTCCCAGCACCCACATGGCAGCTCACAACTGTCTGTGTCCTCCAAGATCTGACACCCTCACACAGACATATACGCAGGCAAAACACCAATGCACATAAAATGAAAGTAAGTTGTATAAAAAAAGACAGTCAAGAGCTGATTATAATTGGCTTAGTGGGTAAAGGGCTTGTCACCAAGACCTGCAATCTGTCTTCAGGACCCATGTGCTGGAAGGAGAGAGCTGACTCCCACAAGTTATCTTCTGACCTCTACACATGCGTGTGCCACCACTGCCCAGCCTT
The DNA here is from genome assembly GCF_018167655.1 of Microtus oregoni. Classification (NCBI taxonomy): domain Eukaryota; kingdom Metazoa; phylum Chordata; class Mammalia; order Rodentia; family Cricetidae; genus Microtus; species Microtus oregoni. The sequence continues at coordinate 6,689,095 of NW_024543062.1, read as the reverse complement.
GTAATAAATAAATAAAACGTGATTTAAATGTGTCAAATTTTAGATCAGTCTAAACAAAGTCAACATAGTTAGACCTCTTTCGTAGCAATTATGATCTTAGAATTACACTTTGACCTAGTATGGAAACTCAAGTATTTTGGCCAGCGGTATGGAAAGGCAAGGACTGCGTGTCAATTTCCAGAAAATGACATTAAAAGGAGCAGGAATGCTGTTCAATGTTTCTCCGATCCCATCTTGGGGAATGCAGATGTTATGGCTGATATAACAGTTGCGCCACATGGTGGGAGCCCCTTGCTGAAAATGGCAAAGCAAGACACAGCAAAGGGGGCAGCAAGGTTCCCTGTGGTAGAAGCAACTGGTCCCTGACGTCAAGCGCAGTGTGCCAGCCTTACATGGCTGTCTCCAAAGCTTCTTTCTCAACTTCTTCTCCTCCTCCTCTTTCTCCTTCATCCTTATTTATGGGGGGTAGGGTACATGCCACGGTGCCCACGTGGAGGTCAAAGGACACCTTTCAGGGAGTTGTTTCTCTTTTTCCACTTTGTGTGCCCCAGGAGTTTAACTTAGGTTACAGTGTTGATGGCAAGCGCCCTGACTGCCTGGTCACCACCTGCCTTTTCCCCTGCTCTTTCACTTACTTAGTCATCTAAGATATTATGGGTTTAGCAATAGCCCTGAGGTCCACAGATAGCTTATTCCTGTCCCAGATCTTTCCTTCGGTGAAACAAACTCGTAATTACAAAGATCAGATAATAAACTGCCCAACATCACTTGCTCTCGAACAAATTGGACAAGGAACAAGATACCATCACTAACAGGGCCCACTTTATGGGCTAAAGGCCCTGAGCGTCAAGACTGGACAAAACTGGGCTCATTCGTTCCCCCCGTTTCTCCATGGTTTTAACGATCTAGCATTATCACGCTCAGAAGCCGCTTCAGACTCTTTCTCTCCCTCAGCGACAGTAACACACCCTCGCCCCTCTTTCCAGAAAGACCAGGAAACAGATAATGAAGGGCTGATCCCATCCGTCTTCCAGGCCAGAGTGGCAGCCTCTGGCGCCACCTGGCGATAGTGTCATCGAGTCAAGCACCGACTCGTCGCGGGTGAGCTGGCCTGCAGATGCGTTTCCCGGCATGCAGTGGCCAGGTTCTCCAGGGACAGGAGGGTTGGGAGGTGGGGGATGTCGTAGTTTGGAGACGTGGAAAGCGCACTTCTGGGCGGGGTTCGACTCAGCGCTGGTGTCCCCTGGGCCAACCTTCTTCAAGGCAGTGCGCCCTAGCTCCCAGGACCTAGGAGGTGACCGATGGGTGTCTGGGGCGCGAGGGACAGCGCGCGGCGGTCACAGCGAGCATGCGTGCGCGTGTCCTCCCCCCACATCGCTCCACGCAGCGCCCCGCACCGCGCGCGCGCGCACGCACGTCCTCACGCTCGCGCGTGCAGGCCAGTTTCCCACGCAGCAGCGGCCGGCAGGCTCCAGGGACAGATGCCCCCACCCACCTCGCGAGCCACTTGTCCCTCCCGCGTAGTGATCTCGTGTGGGCACGAAGCTGCACAATTTCCACCGTCACTCGGGTGCTGATAGGGAGACTCCCTAGAAGGCAGAGCGTGTGGTCTGTAGGACTCATGAGCAGTCTGGGGGCTCCAAGGCCTGGTCGCTCCCACCTGCTAACCACAGCGACCAATGAAAGCTTGGCCTGGTGATGTCATGGCCCGACCGGACCCTTGTGATGACAGCCGGAGGTCATCGGTCAGGGGAATCAGCTCAAGCCCACCCTTGGGGGTTCCGGAAGTTTCCACTGCTGCGGCCGTGTGCAGTCTCGCCCTGCAGCCTTCTGCAGGCCACTGTGTGGTCTGCCTTCTCAACTGTCCCCGCGTCACCTCTCCTTGCCCTCGGGGGGGTCTCCTCCTATGAGGAAGAGCCTGTGTTTCTGTATCTGTTCCCACAGGTGTCCCTTCATCTCCAGAGATGCTCCACGTCATTTTCTTCTACCAGTGCCAGCTGAGGGGGTCCTCGGTCAGGATTTCACATGTCGCTTCTCCTAAGCCACCCCCATGCTATGTCGTGGTTACAGATGCTCAAGTAATAGGCCTCTGATCTTTCTGGATTAGGGCTATCATTATGTCCTTCCGTCCATGAAAATCGGTCTGTCTGTGACTTGTCACCGCAGGAGACTGTCGCCTGCGTGAGCGGTGTCTGGTGTCTCCGCAGGCTGCGGTCCGTCTATCTGTCACGTGGGTGTCTGACCCGTCGCTGCAGGTCTGCGGGTCTGTCGGTCTGTCTGAGTCTAACACTGGAGCGTGTCTGGGCCCCGCTCCCCGGGGTCCCGGGGCTTGAAGGGAGGGAGAAGGAGGGGAGGTGGCAGCCCGGGGGAGCGGGGAGGGGCGGGGGCGGAGACAGTGGGCGGGCGGGGGCGCCGTGCGGCCCGGAGGGGTGTGTGCGGGGGGCCGGAGGCGGCTGTCACTGTCGGCTCAGCCTGCGCCGGGGAACATTGGCCGCCTCCAGCTCCCGGCGCGGCCCGACCCGGCCCGGCTTAGCCGCCTCAGGTGAGTCTCCCAACCCACCCGGGACCCTCCACCGCCTGGGGACCAATCCGCATCCCAGGGAAACCGGGCGGTCCTGGAATGATCGGAGCCCCCCAAACAGAGTCCACTGCGCCTTCTGCCTCCCGGGGCCTGCCCAGAGGGGCCCCCCACTACCTCGCACTCCTCTGAAACTCCCGCTAGCCGCAGCATACTTATGGTGATGCTCGCCTGGCCGGTGGCTGCTTCTGCGCTCTCTTCCTGCAGGGACCCCCTGAAGCCCCATTCCCCAGTCTCCTCCAAGTCTGGGGACATTGGAAGACGCCCCCTGTTTGGGGCGGAGCCCAAACTGCGCAGGTTACTGACATCCCGACTGCACCACCCCCCATCCCGAAGGCCGCGACCCCAACGTCCCTACCCAGAGCCCCTTGCCAGCTTCAGAACCCCCTCCTGCGGAGATTCCGTCTCTATTTTTCTTTCTTCCTTTTTTTTTCCTTTTTTTTTTTTTCTAAAGGGAGGCTCAGCGGAAGCCCCGAGTTATAATTAGCCCCACTCGGGTTTCCTGATTAATCTCCAGCAACGCCACTATCCCCAGATCCAGACGAACAGGGCTGGCTGGGTGATGGGTGAACGCCCGGAGGGGGTAGTTCCGACCCGGGGAATTTTGATCTCTTGGCTGGAGATGCCGGAACTACAACAGCTGTTGCCCCCAAAATAGCACCCCTGCCTTTGCAGCGGGGATCTCCGGAGCTCCGGAACACAGGCGTCCTGACTCGCCCTTCAGTCCCCTCTGCGATGCTCACGATCCTTCAGATCCCCCCCACATCAAGGCTCGGGCGGGGAGCACTGGCCTCCTCTTGGTCTCTGCTGCTCCCGGTTGGCAGCGGCAGGCACTGCAATATAGGGATGCATAGGGGCTTGAGTCCTGGGGAGCCCCTCAAGGGGCTGGTGAGCCAATTGGCTGGAGTCAGGAGAGAGGGGTGCGGCTGATGAGAAGCAAACGGGTACCAACCGGCTGTACCAGGAAGAAGATGAGGCTGAGCAGGGTGGGGCAAGGTGTGGACTGGACAGGATTTGGGATGCCTTCAGGACCTGGGACTCCCAATACCTTGAATGCCCAACCCAGTCCCTGAAGGCTTTGGCCAACCCAGAGAGACTTGGGATGTGCTTTCTTACCAAAACTTGCAAGCTCCTGAAGGGCCCCACCCGGCTTCGAGGGCCCCGCCCCTGTCCTGAGGCCTGTACAAGAACTGAGGCCTTTCCAACCCAGCTCTGTAAGCAAGGGGGTCTTAGGCCAAGCCACAGAGGCAGGGGAAGGAGGTATGGGAGGCCTTGGGACTTGCTGGGCCGGGGAGAGTGTGTATTAGTGGGTCTTATCTCAGTTGGCTGCACTTGTTGTGGTATGGGTGTGTGTGTGTGTCTGTTTGATCTTGTGTTCCCTCCGGTTTGTCTGCCTGCGTCTTGTCTCCGTGTTTGATTCCATTCCTCCCCTCCCCTTGCCAATCTGCCCCACCTCCTCTGCAACTCCTTGATAACCCTTAGGCAAAACTGTTACTTAATCTCCTTCTGAGCTGCCTCCTGTCTTCACCCTTTACCTTTCTTTCTCCCAGCAGACATCCGCCTGTCATGGCAGTCATGAGGCCTTCCTGGTATCCCCTGCACACACCCTCCCTGACATCTCCCCTCCTCTTCCTCCTCCTCTCCCTCCTGGGAGGAGGGGCAGGGGCTGAGGGCCAGAAAGACCTACAGCTGCTGGTGAGGGTTCGAGGGGGCCAGCTGAGGGGCATTCGCCTAAAGGCCCCTGGGGGCCCAGTCGCAGCTTTTCTGGGCATCCCCTTTGCAGAGCCACCTGTGGGCTCGCGTAGGTTTATGCCACCAGAGCCCAAGCGGCCCTGGTCAGGAGTGTTGGATGCTACCACCTTTCAAAATGTCTGCTACCAATATGTGGACACCCTATACCCTGGGTTTGAGGGTACTGAGATGTGGAACCCCAACCGAGAGCTGAGTGAAGACTGCCTGTATCTTAATGTGTGGACACCATACCCCAGGCCTACTTCTCCCGCACCTGTCCTCATCTGGATCTATGGGGGTGGCTTCTACAGTGGAGCATCCTCCTTGGACGTGTATGATGGCCGTTTCCTGGCCCAGGTTGAGGGGACCGTATTGGTATCTATGAACTACCGAGTAGGAACCTTTGGCTTCTTGGCCCTTCCGGGCAGCAGAGAAGCCCCTGGCAATGTAGGCCTGCTGGATCAACGGCTTGCCTTGCAATGGGTACAAGAAAATATTGCAGCCTTTGGGGGAAACCCAATGTCAGTGACTCTGTTTGGGGAGAGTGCAGGTGCAGCCTCGGTGGGCATGCACATTCTGTCCCCGCCCAGCCGCAGCCTCTTCCACAGGGCTGTCCTACAGAGTGGTACGCCCAATGGGCCCTGGGCCACCGTGAGTGCAGGAGAGGCCAGGCGCAGGGCCACACTGCTGGCCCGCCTAGTGGGCTGTCCCCCAGGTGGCGCTGGTGGCAATGACACAGAGCTGATAGCCTGCCTGCGGACTCGGCCAGCTCAGGACCTGGTGGACCACGAGTGGCATGTGCTGCCTCAAGAGAGTATCTTCCGATTTTCCTTCGTGCCTGTGGTGGACGGGGACTTCCTCAGTGACACGCCAGAGGCCCTCATCAATGCTGGAGATTTTCAAGACTTGCAGGTGACTAATGGTTGCCCGGAGTATTCTGGGTTTCATCCATTCCTCCCCTTCCTTCCCCAGAGCCCCAAGCATGAGGGCTTACTGCAGACCCACTGTTAGAGGTCCGAGCTTGTGGGTCCCAAGGTCATTCCCTCCCTGAGGAGGGTTCAGATCCCATAGTAGTTGCTGGGCAAAAAAGAAACGATGGGTATATTTTTTTTCTTTCCTCCATGCCTTGTCCCTTCCCTGCTCTCTACGTAATTCTGACTCTGTGATGGTTCGTCCCTCTGGCTATTTGTTTGTTCATCTGTTTCTGTCTGCCTGTCTATCATCTCTCCATCCTTCTCCCCATCTCCAACAATCCTCAGGTGCTGGTGGGTGTGGTGAAGGACGAGGGCTCCTACTTTCTGGTTTACGGGGTCCCAGGCTTCAGCAAAGACAATGAATCTCTCATCAGCCGGGCCCAGTTCCTGGCTGGGGTGCGGATCGGTGTACCCCAAGCAAGTGACCTGGCGGCCGAGGCTGTGGTCCTACATTATACAGACTGGCTGCACCCTGAGGACCCTGCCCACCTGAGGGATGCCATGAGTGCAGTGGTAGGCGACCACAACGTTGTGTGCCCCGTGGCCCAGCTGGCTGGGCGACTGGCTGCCCAAGGGGCCCGGGTCTATGCCTACGTCTTTGAACACCGTGCCTCCACATTGACTTGGCCCCTCTGGATGGGGGTGCCCCATGGCTATGAAATCGAGTTCATCTTTGGGCTCCCCCTGGACCCCTCGCTGAACTACACCATGGAGGAGAGAATCTTTGCTCAGCGACTTATGAAATACTGGACCAATTTTGCCCGCACAGGGTCAGTGGTATTGGAGTGGAGATGGCCTCTGGGGGTCCAGGGGAGATGGGTGCTTATGGCTGATAGTGGAAGAGAAATACCCACAAAGGAAAGGGGATGCGAGAACAAGGCAGGCAGAAGGGGGAGTCCTTAAGAGACAGAGCCGGATACTTTTTATCCCAGCACTCAGGAGATAGAGCCCAGTCCACTCTATATACCCAGGCTACATGGAACTACGTAGGAAGCCTTGGTGGGGGAGGGGTTGGGGCGAGTGCTGGAAGTACGGCTCACTGGTAGAAGGCTAAGGACACAAATATATACGAGGCCATCCCCAGCACTGCAAGAGATAGCGAGGTGACTGGCAAGATGGCTCAAAACAGGTAAAAAGCATCGCTGTGCAGGCCTGACTACCTGAGCTGGATCCCTGGAGCTCACATAAGCGTGGAAGGAGAAAACTCCACACATTTATCTCTGACTTCCACATCTCTCTCTCTCTCACACACACACACATCATCATCATAATTTTTAAAAAAAATATTAAAGACAGAGAAAGGCAATAGAGGGCTGGGGCACCTCAGTTGGTAAAGTACTTACTTGCCTAGCAGGCACAAACCCTTGAGGGCACCAGATATTCTGTCACCCATGTTTTAGAGACAGGACTGCACCCTACCTACGCCCAACTAGGATTTTTTTTAATAGAAGGGGAAAATAAAAATTGAACAAAGAAAACAAAGGGAAGTGGAGAAAAACACCCTTTGTCGTCCCTGCGCTCAGGGAAACTGAGGCAGAAGCATTGCCAAATTGAGTTACACAGTGACACGCGCGCGACGAACACACACAGATGAGATAGACAGATGGCTGGAGGAGTAAGGAGGAGAGGATGGGTGTCTCCCTGGAGTTGAAGAGGGTTCAGAGTCAGGAAGAGGACCAACGACATCATTCCTTATCCCTCTGGGCAGGCTGAGATTTCCCCTTCCTTCCGCAGAGACCCCAATGACCCTCGAGACTCCAAGACCCCACAGTGGCCACCGTACACCACTGGAGCGCAGCAATACGTGAGCCTGAACCTGAGGCCCTTGGAGGTGCGGCGGGGGCTGCGCGCCCAGACCTGCGCCTTCTGGAATCGCTTTCTGCCCAAATTGCTCAGCGCCACTGGTAGGCGCGGGGTGGGGGTGAAGGGCAGGGAACTAATGAGGCGGCAAGGGTTGGAAGGAGGGGAGAGCAAAGGGATGCAAAGACAGGGTGTAATCCCCTCTCTTCTCCACCTCCCCCAGCCACGGAGGCTCCCTGCACCTGCCCAAGCCCCGCCCATGGGGAGGCTGCCCCGAGGCCCAGGCCCGACTTATTCCTGCCCTTTCTCCTTCTCTTCCTTTTCCTCCTCCACTCCCGGCTTCCGTGGCTGTGACTACAGCCTCTTCTCTCCTCTGGCCTCAGAGGACACTTACTCTAGTATGTGGCTGGAAGGAAAAGAGGGGCCCCTTCTAGGGATACAGCACCCCCTCCCTTCTCAAGCCGAGACAAACTGGACAAAGTCAGTTTAAGCGAAAATCCAAAAACCAGTTTTCTTTTTTTTAATTTAAAATTATCACCTGGAAATTGAGCCTGATGTTGAGGGAAGAAGGACCCGGGGATAGACAGCGTCAGTCAATGGGGCTTATAACCGCCAACCATTTCTGTGTCTTCTCTCTTTTCCCCAACCCATGGACCCTCCTCCCATTTTGGTCCTGTCCCTCCCATCCATCTTCCGACCATTTCTCTCCACGCGTGTTCCTGCCACCCTTCTCCACTTCTACTCTCGTCCTCCGTATCATCCACTGTTCTCTTCCCACCACTCCCTTCGGCCTCCTACGTGGCGTGCACGGCGGCGCACTCACGCCCCCTCTTGCTGCCCTATCCGCTCCGTTTCCCTCTCCTACTCTTGCGGGGCGCCCCGGCCGCAGACACGCTGGACGAGGCAGAGCGCCAGTGGAAGGCCGAGTTCCACCGCTGGAGCTCCTACATGGTACACTGGAAGAACCAGTTCGACCACTACAGCAAGCAGGAACGCTGCTCAGACCTGTGACCCTGGGGGGACCCTCAGGTCTCGCCGCCCTGCCCGAGCCCCTAGCTGTGTATATATACTATTTATTTAAGGGCTGGGATATAATACAACCAAGCCCCAGACCCTGTCCACCCCATCCCGACTCCCCCCCCACCAGGGGCTCCCCTTCTTCTGCATGTCTGGGACCGAGCTCCCATCCCCGCGGTGCCTTCGCCCCTCCGGGCCGCCAATAAACTGTTACAGCCACTAGTTTGTGCTACTGGCGGGAAGTTGGGGCGGGGATCGAGTCAGTGCTGGAAACAGAAGTCTCAGGATTGGCGAACATCGCTGCACCTTGCCTGCAGGATCCGGCGGAAGCAAGTTCTGGACCCACCCCTTGGGGCGGAGCTTGCGACTGCGCAGCTGCTCGTCCGCATCTTTTAGAAGGCTCCGAAATCGGTGTCTACTTGTGGCATTTCTCCTTCGTGCTTCGGTTTGGTGAGGGTTCCCCGGTTCCGCGCGCCCACCCTGCCCGCAGCTAGCTCCAGAAAAGACCGGGAACCCGTAATTCGCCCCGCCTCGGCTGACACCTGCCTGAGCACCCTGGAGCTGTTGAAGGACGTGCACCTGGGCCTGGCTCTGCCCTGCCACGATCCCGCCCGACTGGCCCTCCTCTCGGGACACTACCTTTACTATCACTACGGCTGCGATGGACTGGATGACCGCGGCTGGGGATGTGGCTACCGCACGCTGCAGACACTGTGCTCTTGGCCAGAGGGCCAGTCTTCCAGCGTGCCTGGGCTGGCAGCCATACAGGCTGCCCTGGAGGACATGGGCGATAAGCCCCCAGGGTTCCGGGACTCTCGGGACTGGATTGGCTGTGTAGAGGCCAGTCTCTGCCTGGAACACTTTGGAGGACTTCAGGGGCGCCTATGCCACGTGCCCCGTGGAGCCGGACTTCTGGGAGAACTGGAGCGGCTTTATTCCCACTTCATGGAGGGCGGTGGCCCAGTAATGGTGGGAGGGGATGCAGATGCTCAGTCTAAAGCCTTGCTGGGAATCTGTGAGGGGCCAGGTCCGGAAACCTATATATTGATACTGGACCCACACTACTGGGGCACTCCGAAGAACAGGAGCGAACTGCAAGCTGCTGGGTGGGTGGGCTGGCAAAAGGTAAGCAGTGTCTTTGATTCCAGTTCCTTTTACAACCTGTGCTTGACCAGACGTACCTGAATCGACCCACCCTGCCTGCACTGTGGGACAGGCTCCAGAACTGAGACTGCTCACTGGTCTCTTCCACCACCAAAACTCTGGGACGGGGCAATGGCACAGGCATGTGGATCTGCGTTCAAAGCCAGCCTGGTGGTCTACCCAGCAAGTTCTAGCTAGCCAGGGTTAGAGGGACACTTCTCAAAAACAGTAATAAACTGGCACAGTTCAGCTGACTCCGGTCCTGCCTGTGTTTGGGAAAGGTGTACAGCACATGAGACACTAGCAAAGTGCTTTTTACTAGCAGGAAAAACAACGTACAAAAAAATTCTCAGCTGATGGGATGAAGTGGTCATGGGTAGTAGATGGTCGTCGATGTAGAGTGAGGGGCTCAAAAGAAATCAACATCATCTGGGGCGTCCAGGTCCCTATACTCCACTATGGCCCTCGGGTCTCCTCGAACCATCCTGTGAAATACAGGAGTGTGGGGTGAACAGAAGCCCCTGGTCAGAGGAGGGGGAGGAGCGTGGGCCTGTCCATTCCTGCTCACCTGTTCCGAGGTTTCCCAGGGTATCCTCCTTGGCCTCGAAAAGCATCATAGTTCCCGCGACCGGCGCCATACGGAGCATGGGGGTATGGAGGCCCTCCTGTTGGGACTGCAGGGCGGACAGCACCAGCTATGACAAAGACCCAGGTTGAACTAAAAACTGACCTCAACCTCAGCCTAGCTAAGCTCTGGAGCCCTCCTCAAACACCAAGCCCCTGCATTGCCCTTCCAGACTCACCTCCATAGCCCAAGATGGGAGGCCGGGGCTGACCATATGGCATCAAGCCCTGTGGCGTCTGGTGCGGATAGGGAAGTCCTGGAGTCAGGCCTGGGGGGAGTACAACATGGACAGGAACATGAATTACTGCGGGGGAGGAAAGGAGATGACAAGGATTCTAGGAATAGGGCCGAGAGGTTAGTGGGGTACACTTCTCGAGTAAGGAATCAGGTGTGGCAGTCTCATGGATCATATCTTACTCTGGGCAGGGCCAGGTGGCTGAGCAGGCTTGATCTCGGGCAAAGCTGGGCGCTTAGCGTCTGTGAGAAAGTTGTTAAAGAATGCCACCTCCTTCTTCACCTCCTCTATCTTCTCTGCGTGCTTATTGAAGATATGTTTGCGTACAAACTCAGGGCCCTGGGTGGGAAGGACCAGAAGAGGGCAGCACATGCTGCAGTCTTGTTCCTCCAGAACCCCCTGGGCAGTCACAGCCTCCTCCAGTCCTCTAAGGGGTCTTGCTGCCCCAAGGCCACCTCCCAATCCTCCCACCAATTCTTTTCACATCCCAGACCTTGAATTTCTTGCCACTGAGAGGACAGAGCCACTTATCCTTGCCCAGTTCCTGCGTGTTGGAGGTGACAAACTTCTCCACTTCCTGTTCTGGGTCCTTACGCCCCATCTTCTGGGCCTCTTCTTCAGAAAGTGATTCCCGCACACTCAGCAGCGGAGTCAGTTTCTCCTCAAACGTCTTCTGCCACTCCAGCACTGTGGATCGGACAACAGAGCAGGCTAGAGCGAGCTGGAGGCAGGGGTAAGGAGGGACAGGAGAAGACGGGGGACACAAGACAAGATTCAGGGGACCTGCAGCATACCTTCTCCGTGACTGATCCGGTTGGGAGGCATGGGCCCCCGAACGTGGATTATGCCGCAGCGGTTGGGCATCTCGTCTTCGTTGGGGTACTCACAAGTGTTGTAATAATCCAGAGAGTGCACAATCCGCAAATACAGCAGGAGCTTATCTAAGACCTGAGGGAGTGAGACATACCAGGTCACTACGCAGCCAGCACCCCCAGGGCCACACCACCCCAGATGGGCACAGCTGGCACCTTGATCAGCTTTTCATCCCTCTCCACATTGATCTCTGCTGGGTTGCCTTCCTTGGGAGGCTCCTCAGGAGGGGGCCCTCCACTGCTCCCCAGAAGCTCCTCCTCTTCCGCACTCACTTCCTCAATCAGGTAGTCAGTGATGTTCTTTAGGATGGGGTTTTGCGAGGGCAGGCTCTAACAGGAATGAGATGGACAGTGAGGCAGAGACGATGGGAAGAGGGAAGCGCTTCCTACTGCTTGCCACTATGTAGGCCCTTCCTGCCCAGCCCAGAAATTACTTAAAATGGGGAGATACCACCCAAAGGGGCAAATAAGGGAAGTTCTGGGTAGGATCCAGACAGAGGTCATGAAAATAAGAAAATGAGGTCAGAGGGCAGGTCAGAGGGATAGTGAGTTCTCCCAATTGATTGTTCAGTTACACATTCAACTCCTGTTCTACATTTTACCCCCTTCTGACTTCTCAACTTAAGATACTCTAAGGAGCTGTTGGGTGCACTGGAAATAATCCCTGGGAGTCACCTACTGTGGGCACAGGTGGTGTCCCAGGCTCAGAGGCCCAGAGCTGGGTCCTGTCATCCAGTGTGTGGATCAGCTTGGCTGCCAGCTTGATGTCATTGCGCACTATCTGCTTGTGCTGTGTGATACCATTAATGTTGCGGACACGACGGGTCAGGTCTCTGTTCACACCAGGACTCAATTCACACTCACGGAGCTGTAGGGACACAACAAGCTGGCCCATGACTGCCCCAGAAGCTACACCCTCAAGACTGGGCCCTATAGAGAACTGGTAGTTAAATCCAAACTCCCCAAGGGTCAGGGACCAGAGGGATTGAACATGGTCCCAGCCCCACAGCTTCTCAGACAGAAGGGAAACAAGTAGGTGAACACTCGTGGCTGCGAGTGGACAGGCAGAGCCTGCGCTGCTTCCTGCAGCCCCGTGCCCAGCACTTACGCGGATGTTCTGCAGGTTCCAACAGATCTCCTTAATATTAACGCTGCGATCAAAAGTCACCCAGCCACGGCGGAAAAACCTACATGAGAAAGCTTGTTAGCAGAGCCTGTTAGCACGGTCCTGGGATAGAGCCAGTGGACTGCTCATCACTGTCCAGCTCACCTCCTCTCAGGTTGGGGCTCCGACAGCGCCACTCGCATAAAGCCTGGGTACCGCTTACAGAGCTGCAGGAGTCAAGGACAGAGAGAAGAGTTCACGCCTTTCAGCTCTGCACTTTCAGAACCCTAAAGTACCCATCATCCCCAACACCCAAAACCACAAGGCAGACCAAACCAGGTGTCCCTAAGCCAAAGGCAGCCTGCCACCTGAAGGATCTGAACCTCAACCAGCCCTGTCCCCAAGACCAATGTCCCCACTCACAGAAATGATCTCTGCCCTCGAAATGTTGGGGGCAATGTTGCGCATGAAGAGAGAGCAAGTCTTGTGCAGGGGCCGGGGCTTACACTCCAGCCCTGCAGCATCCTTGGGCTTCTCCCTCTCTTCTTCCTTGGGCTTCTCCTTTTCTTTAAGTGCTTCTTCTACTTAGGAAGAAGTAGGAGTTAATACAACTTTATTCACTTGGGTGGAGTAGCAGTTACTACCAGACTTCACCTCACAGGACACCTTCCCACCAGTCAGACTATCTGTCTCTGGAGCATGTTCTCGCTCTCTGTGTCTCTCTCCACCAGCCCATGCAGTAAAACAAAGGAGTAGAAACAACAACAGTGAAGCGTACCGGTCTCCTCTTTCTCCTCCTCAGCTGGACCACTCTCAGACTCGGACTCAGATTCGGACACACTGCCCTCATCAAAGCTGTCATCACCACTCTGCTTCCTGTTCCGCTTCTTGCTCTGGGGAACAACAGGAGCAAGCCAATCAAGACCACCCAAGATCTGGTCTGACACCTTGGTCTCATGCAAGACACACCTTACCTTCTTGGGTTCCTTCTCAGCCTCTTCTTTCTTCTCCTCGTCCCCATCACCCTCAGATTTCTTAGTTTTGTCATCATTAGGACTGTCATTTTCCGGCTACATGAAGAGAGAGTTTCTGAGAATGTCAATCTTTTCCTCTGGCCGCATCAGAGCCACCCCTACCATCCCACAGTGGAGGTTACGGCTCCCTCAGCCCCCGCCTCTTGACCTGTTTTCCATCTTCTTTCTTCTCATCCTTATCGTTGACCTTGCGCTCTCCATCCCCCGGGACTGGTCCAGCACGGCCTTCCTCTTTCTTGTTGGTCTCCCCAGCCTTGCCTGCCTGTTCTTCCTCTTCCTCCTGCTCCAGGATTCGGAGGTCATTCTCCGTGCCACCTTCCATCTTAATGACAGCTACCAACGACAACAGCAGAGGTCGTAACCAGAGCTTGGGCTTCTATTCCCAGCCAAGACCTCCCCAGCCTCTAAGCCCACACCTGCATCTAACATCTTCACAATGGCATCAGCTTTGTCTATGTCCAAGAGAAGGTTGTCAAACCAGCCACTCTCCATGAGGGACAGGAACACCTTCAATCGGTTCTGCAGGGCCCCCCGGGCCTCCTGCCGGCGCTTTCCCACCTCATCGGGGTGATACTTAGATCGGAACCTGGGAGAAGAAGCAAGCAGGGTAGGAGAAACAAAACAGTTACTAAAGGTCCAGGCAAGGCTGTGGGGAGGGGCCCAAGAAAGGTGGGGCATAGCCTCTCACACCCACAGAAGGTAATAAAATCAAGAAAGGGGTGCACTAAAACCACCCAACACCCCGAAAGGAACCAGAGGTCATGCTCTGGGAAGATGTGGGGAGAAGCAAGAATTGAGAGCTCTGTTAGGACCATGCTCTGGTCACAGGTCATGAGGCAGCTCTACTGCTGTGGGAAGAAGCACTAGTGTGCCAATTTTTCCATTCCCAATGCTTCACAGAAAGCTAGGGAGCAGGAGCCCCCAGAGAACCTCCCTCTCCTGGCCAAGCCCAGACGAGGTTCCCGCCAACTCCCTCCACCCAGGTGGAGCCAGAAGGAAACCTGAAATGTACCAGATAGAAAAGGCCAAAAGGCAGGACACCTTTCTTCCCTAGCGGGATGATAAGGCAGTGAAGGGACAGGAAAGAGCAAAGGGTGAGGCCAGGGCTGTACAGCTCAGACAGGCCCATGGGAGAGAAAAGAGGGCTGGAGGGTTAGAATTTGGGGAGAGTGTGAAAAGGAAGCATTTTAATAGGCCTCTGAGGGTAGGGAAGGAAAGCCGAAACAGAACAAACTAGGGGTATGAAATAAAGAGGAAAGGAGGGATGGGGAAATGTAAGGAGGGCCCAGAAATCTGAAACAAAGACAGACGAGCTGAGAAAACAAAAGTGCTCAGCAGAGAGCAGACATGGACAAAGAAAGAATGAAAGGTTCATGAGTGATGCAAAGACACACAGGGCATCAGAAGGGCACATAGGACAGGACAGGACAGGCTGAGCAGAGAGGAAAGCCGCAGGCGTCACCTCCAGGATCTTTACCTTGGCTGCTTGGTCAAACAGAGCTCAAGATTTAACTAGTGGCGCCCAGGGCCCATGCTGGCTGGCGGGCTGCCCGCTGGCTCCTGGCTGGGGTGACCGGCCTAGATGCCCCGCCCCCGCGGGCCTCCGCGGTGGGGGCCCTAACTGACTAGCTGCCTAAGCAATACATTCAGCTAGACCACTGCATTGTGCACAGCGGTGCCCTGCCTGTCTGCCTGGCCGGGCCCCGCCGCTCTGCCCAGGGGCTCATGTATGGGCTGGGTATGGTGGGGGTGGAGGTGGGTTTGCTCCGAGCTCCGTCGATGAGCGGGTGTAGTTCCCAGTTCTGGCTCTTTTCAAGGAGGAGGAGCAGAAAGAGGATGAGGAGGAGGAGCAGGAGAGGGGAAAAGATGGTTGATTAAAATTAAAACATCCACATAAGGAAAAAAAATTCAAATTCTTTTTTCTGTCAAATGACCCTGAGATCTTGGCTGTTCTTGTCTGGCTTCACTCGTTGCCTTTGGGAGACCACTGCCACACGGGGTCCTGGTGACTGGGGATGATAATGACCCACACCAACAAGAGGGTCACAGTCTTGTGCTGCCCCAAGAGGCTGAGTAGTAGCTCTGGTCAACTGCCTGGAGGTGTCCCAGTGAGGACAGCAGAGAAGGGAGACGGGTGGGGGTCCCACCAGCCAACACTGTTTCCCTCCCCTTTCCCACTCCCAGGAAGCACCATGTTGGGGAGAACTGGAGGAGGACAAGGCTGCAGCTCCTCCAGCCAGACCAGAGAAATGGGCCAGGGCAAAAGGGGCAGGCAAAGCCGGGCGGTGGTGGCGCACGCCTTTAATCCCAGGAGGCAGAGGCAGGCGGATCTCTGGGAGTTCGAGGCCAGCCTGGTCTACAAGAGCTAGTTCCGGGATAGGCACCAAAGCTACAGAGAAACCCTGTCTCGAAAAAAAAAAAAAAAGGCAGGCAAACAGGGGCACTCACCACTCCTCATCTTTATGAGCCAGGAAAAAGTCCTGCATCTGCTGCCTTCGGAAGTCGAGCTTGTAGTCATTGTAGCGCTTAACTGCCTCGGTCTCATCCACGGAGTCGTCCAGGGACAGGAGGAATTCTTTGAAGGACTTCATTACGGGTGGTGGCACACCCAGGTCAATCTCTGCAATGCTGCCTAGCCTGAGGAAGGCTCGATTGTGAAGGAGAGGTAGGATCTAGGCAGTCAGACACCCACCCCTTCCTTTGCCCACATGCCCACCATGCAAGCAGTAAGTGCTAACTTCACAGGCACCCAGAACCTAGCCCTCTCCCAGGTTCCAACCATGGTCTCTAGCTGCCCCAGACAGTCCCAAAACCTGGAAAATCCCTTCTTCCCACAACCCCAGGCTTTACCTGGCCTGGATAGGCAGGACATGGTGCTGCATGATGTGGACGTCTGGGTGGCCCCAGGGCTGAGGGGGGCCGTAAGTTGGTCCCCCACCCCCCCCAGCATAGGGCATGTCATAGCCACTGTGGTATGGGTCAGAGCTGTGCTCATCCCTGAGGGTAGGGGACACAAAAGTCAGACACAGAAAGAACCAGAGCCACCTCTCCAGGACAAGGACAAGGGCAGGAGGAGGGGCACACATAGGATATAGTCTCTCATCCAAGGGATAATGGGACAAAGGAAGGCTGTATGTGGGGATGACCGAGACATGGAAGCAACCAGCTTTCAGCAGAAGAGGAGGGCTGAGGCCCAAGGGAGCTGAGGGTTAGAAAAGAAAGCAATGCCACCTCACCAGTCTCTCCGCATGCGCTTTTGTGGAGGGCTAAGTTCATGGCGAGGGGGTGAGAAGCGCTCTCTTCGATTCCGGTCATAATCTCGGTATTCACCCCGACTGCGGCGCTCACGGCCACGGTCCCACTCTCTGAAAGTAAGAACAAGTCACAATAGGAAAGACGATAGCTAAGATGGAGATGCGGATGCATTGGTGGAATGCCTGCCTGGAAAACACAGGCCTAGCTGGGCTGCAGTGGTGCACGCTTTTAATCCCAGCACTTGGGAAACAGAGGCAGGCGGATCTCAGTGAGTTTAAGGCCAGTCCGGTCTACAAAGCAAGTCTATTACACAGAAAAACTGAAAAAAAAAAAAAAAAGAAAAGAAGGTAGAGAAAACACAGGCCTTGGGTTCATTCTCTAGCACTGCACAACACACAAAGCACAGTAGCTTGACAGCTGTGGTGGTTCACACACAGGTTGGCCTTGACCTCCCTATGTGACTACAGCTTATCACTTCGAACCTATCTGCTACTTTCACATCCCAAGTGCACACATCACTACACTTACATTAAAGCAAAGCTTTAGCATCTGTGAACCTTAAAACTACACACTAATATAGATTACTGTGGAGGTACAGAAACTCAATCTCGTGCTTCCTGAATTTGTTCCACCTTTGAGCTGTGCTATGCCCCTGTCAGGCTGCCCTGAACTCACTCTGCATACTAGGCAGTACCTAAACTTGAGATCCTCCTGCCTCAGTTTCAAGAGGAGAAGAGATTATAAGCTTAGATCACAAAGTTATTCTGAAGTCTGGTTCAGAAGAGCGCCCACAGTGGTAAGATGGAAAGACAGACAACCGGGGCCCACATGCATTATCATAAAAGAAAACACTTAAGTGGCCCTTTCAGACAATTTTGGCTACACCGCTATACCTTCTGCATAAAGTTAACGGACTCCTGCTGTGCTGGCAGAGTTCTCAAACTTTTTTTTTTTTTTTTTTGAGACAGGTTTTCCCTGTGTAGCCCTAGCTGTCGTGAACTCACTCTGTAGACCAGGCTGGCCACAAACTCACAGAGAAATGCCTACATCTGCTTCCCAGGTGCTGGGATTAAAGGTATGGACCACCAAGCCCAGCCGCTCTCAATCCTCCTGCCTCAGCCTCTCAAGCAGCTGGGCTAGGTAGTTTTTGGGTTTTGTGGGGTTTTTTTTGGGGGGGGGGTATTTATTTATTTATCTTTTAGACAGGGTCTTTCTATGTAGTCCTAGCTGTCCAGGAACTCACTGTGTAGAACAGGCTGGTCCCTGACTCCCGCAACTAATAGAAGGTGTGAGTCCCTCAACTAGGTCCCCTTTTTAGTTTTTGTGACAGGTTCTTCCCCTTTGTAATCATGGCTGGTCTGGAACTCCCTACTTAAACCAGGATTGTCTCCAACTTCCACAAATCCTCCTGCATTTGCCTCAGGAGTGCTGATTACAGGGGTGAGCTCTGCTCCTGGAAAGAGACAGTTTAAAAGCTGAAGCAGGTAACTAGCACTTGGAAAATGAAGGCAGCTACATAGTAAATATGAGACCAAACGAGGCTATATAAGGCCCTGTCTTTAAAAAGTTAGCTGGGCCGGGCAGTGGTGGCACACTCCTTTAATCCCAGAACTTGGGAGGCAGAGGCAGGCGGATCTCTGTGAGTTCGAGACCAGCCTGGTCTACAAGAACTAGTTCCAGGACAGGCTCCAAAACCAGAGAAACCCTGTCTCGAAAAACAAAAACAAAAAAACAAAACAAAACAACAACAACCAAAAAAGTTAGCTGGACTGTTTAACCAAAACCACACCAGTAGGCTAAGGCTGTGGCTTGCCTAGAATGTTCAATGCCCTTCTACTCACTGTGCTACCAGCTCTTTGAGCAGCTCCTGACATTTCTCACTATACAGTATCAAGATATATTCCATTAATATAAGTCATTAATATAAGTCATTAATCCCGGTACTCAGGAGGCAGAGGCAGGTGGATCTCCAAGTTCCAAGGCCAGCTGGGTCTACAAAATGAGTTTTAGGACAGCCAGAACTACACAGAGAAACTCTGTGTTTAAAAACAAACAACCCCCCCACACACACACAGCCAAAAAAAAAAACAAAACAAAACAAAAAAAAAAGATCTATTTCATAAAAGGCTGCTCATCTCAGAAAAGTTTGAACACTAGGACATTTTCAAGCTCATACCAGTAGATACAAGTTTTCCAAAATTGTTTCTACCATCAAGTTCCATTAGCAACAAATACAGACAGCTTTCTTCTAAGCAACAGTTTCTCTTAGCTACTCTTCTGCACAAGTTTGCTAACATTAGGGTGAAGTCCTAGTGTTGACACTGCTCAAATAAAAAACAGCACCTGTAAGAAAATGCTTCAGGCTCCCCAGCCCATCACACAGTTGCTTTTGCTAACAACAACCACGACTACCCTGCAGCACCGTGCTCTAGGATGAACACTTCCCATCCGTCCGTCACTCATCCTGAACACCAAACCAGAAACACTAACTGATGTTCTCCTAGATGGCATCCTTCCTATGACCTCCGTGCTAAGCATCTGCCCCTCAGAAATTAAGTTTCCTCACAATGATCTATTTGTGGCGTGTACCCAAAGCCACTTTGACCTCGCTGGTGAACTCTGAAGGACTTCATCTAGTTTCAGACTCAGAAAAGCAACTCTGTGTCTTCTTCCTTAAAGAAACACCAAGGAAAGTTGGGTATGGTGACTCACTTCTAACTCAAGCACTGAAGGGGCTGAGGCAGGAGGATCATGTTCCAGGCCAGTCTATACCACATAATGAGACCCTGTTTGAAAAACCAAAGTGCAAGGGGTGTAGAGAAGGCTCCCAGCAGTTCAGAGGACTGAGGCTCTGTTCTAAGAATCATATGGCAGCTCACAACCACCTGTCAACTTTCTAGTTCTAGGAATACAACACGGTTCTGCCTTATTCTCTCGCTTTTTTTTGTTTTGTTTTTGTTTTTGGAGACAGGGTTTCTCTGTAGCTTTGGAACCTGTCCTGGAACTAGCTCTTGTAGACCAGGCTGGCCTCGAACTCAAAGAGATCCGCCTGCCTCTGCCACCTGGAGGTGCCACCTCCACTGCCCCACCTATCCTGGCTTCTTACAGGCATCAGGCACAACATAAATCATGTAGGCAAAACACTCCAACATATTTTTTTTTTTTAAATTTTGCTGCTGGTGGTGATAAAGGCACTCATTTAATCCTAGCACTGGGTTATTATTTTTTGGTTTTTCAAGACAGGGTTTTTTCTGTAGCTTTGGTGCCTGTCCTGGAACTAGCTCTTGTAGACCAGGCTGGCCTCAAAACTCACAGAGATCCACCTGCCTCTGCTGGGATTAAAGGAGTGTCACCACCGCTCACAGGCCTTTCTTTACTTTTTGGCTTTTTTTTTTTTTTTTGACTCCTAGCACTGGGAAAGCAGAGGCAGACTGGTCTCTGTGCTTAATGTCTGCCTGGTCTATGTAGTGAATTTCAGGACCACCAGGACTACAGAGAGACCCTGTATCACACCCCCCCCCCAAAAAAAAAAACAAGAAAGGAAAGACAAAACAAGCAAACAAAAATAAATAGATAAAAGATACAATGTACACATAACAAAATGCAGTGCTTCTTGGACAAGGGTCATAACTTCCTTGAGCTCTTGTCCAGCAAGTACAAAGACCTCGTTCCCATCCCTAGTACGGCACATGCCTGTAATCCCAGCATTGGGGAAAGTAGACAGAATCAGAAGCTTAATGCCATCCTTGGCTACCCGGCAAGTTCCAGGCCAAAGGGCCAAGAAACCTCCGGATGCCCCTATAAAGACTGATTTTCCCATTCAAACTCTTGGTTCTAACGCTTTGATCTGTCTTTTCGTCCTTACTGTGAGGGTTTGAGCTGGAGGTCTCCCTATGTGGCCTACATCTTGGCGGTGGATGCACGGGTCCAACTAGCTGCACAAGGCTCCTGTCCACCGCTACCACTGGCTGTCACTTTGATCTTAAACGCTTTTTAAAATCCAAGACAACAGTAAGTAGAAAACGGTCCAATGGTGGACTACATCTTAACAAAATTTTGTAAGGGAAAAGGCGACGCAGGTAAGGTGGGATGGAATAAAACCGCGGAGTGGGAAGGCTGGGGGATAAGGAGGCGGGAACTACATTAAAATTTAATATTGTCTCACCGGTCATTCCAATCGTCCCCTCGCCGTCTTTCATCTCTTTCCCGGGAACGGTCATAGTCACTGCGCTCTCTCCGAAATTTGTCCCTCCGTCTCCGATCGTATTCGTCATCACTGTCACCCATCGTGCTGTCAGAGGAGGCCTGGGGCCCGGCGGCGGGCGGACACGGTGATGATGAACAAGGAGGACCAGAGGAGGAACAGTCCCCCGGGGGCAGCACGCCCGCCTCCCTCCCGCCGAGGCCGGCCTGCCATCCCGGGCAGGGCGATCGCTCCGACAGTTTCACTGTCCCCAGGGGTTCCCCCTTGTCCACCCCGAAGCCCCCGGGCACAGTCCTCTGCTTCCGATCCCGCCGCCCGGGCCTTTCTTTCCCCTCCCCCACCTGGCAGCGGTCGGGTCCGTTGGAAGCGCGCGCCGGCGGCGGCGGGCTTGTTTTCCGGGCGGACCGGAACGCGCGGGGATGGCTCGCAAGGAGGGTTGGAAGGAGGACGGGACGATGCTCGGCCCGGAGGCCGAAAAGGAGGAGGGCGAGACGGCTGAGGGTGAAGGCGGGGGTCGCAAGGGGTCGGAGCCGCCCCGAGCTGGGCTTCAAACTACAAACAAGCCCCCCCTGCCAAACTTAAACTAAAAGAGAGGACGAGGGGCTGATGGGAAAAGGGTGGAGACACGAAACTCTCGCGCGGTTTTACGACAAAAATCCCTCAAGCGCTAGGAGCTACGGAAGCTGAGCGCGGCCAAGCCAGGCCTCCCCTAAGTGCTCGTTCCTTTTGCACACGAGGGGAATGGAAATGGAGAATTTCGCTCCCTCTAACGTCTTCTGGATCGGAACAAGTTTGCGTCTAAGAGTTGCAAGAACCCTGGGCTATTGCACCTCCTGACCTCTTCAAGGGTGGATTTGCCCCCTCCGCGCTATGGATGGCGTTGAGGGCAGTGGATGTCTAGGGAATAATGCATAGAAGCAACCATTTTAAAGGCATCTCCTCCCACCATTTTCTCCTTCCGCAGAAATCCACGGTATGTGCTACCTGCAAAACGCTCTCTTCCTGCTTTTCCTGGACAGAGGCGCCTAATCCTCCTGCAAACCGTGCAAATCTCAGTTTTAGTGCCCAATACTTTAATGGAGAAGCTGTACGTAGCAGTCAAAACAACCGCCAGGATCTAGTAGCTCCCAGTTTAAACGCGTAATTCCCCAAGATAACACTAAGCCCGTCTCAGTAAATAGAATGCCAAGCTAAAAAATGGGCACAGGCCTGTAATCCCAGCCACTCAAATTGAAGCAAGAGAATCACAAATTCAAAGACTGCAGAACGCCGGGCGGTGGTGGCGCACGCCTTTAATCCCAGCACTCGGGAGGCAGAGGGAGGCAGATCTCTGGGAGTTCGAGGCCAGCCTGGTCTACAAGAGCTAGTTCCGGGACAGACACCAAAGCTACAGAGAAACCCTGTCTCGAAAAACCAAAAAAAAAAAAAAAAAAAAAAAAAAAAAAAAAGACTGCAGAACGAGTTCAAAGCCAAGCTGAACAATTTAGTGAAACTCTGTCACAAAAACATTTTCTGCTGGGCAGTGGCGGCACACGCCTTTAATCCCAGCACTTGAGAGGCAGCGGCAGGCGGATCTCATTGAGTTCAAAGCCAGCCTGGTGTACAAGAGCTACAGGACAGGTTCCAAAATTACAGAGAAACCCTGCCTCAAAAAAAAAAAAAAAAAAAAGAAGAAGAAGGAAAGAAAGAAAGAGAAAAGAAAAGAAAAAGAAATGAAAAACATTTACAAAAGGGCCTGGAAAAGGGTTCAGTGATTCAGAGAACTTCCTAATCTTGCAGAGAACCAGTTTCATTATGTCTGGTGGCTCACGGGTAAACTCCAGTTCCGGGGGATCTGAGAGCTCTCCTGGACTACAAGGGCACTATGCTCAAATGCCCAAATACCCACACATAGGTACACACACACAATTTTTTTCCCCTTCTGTTTAGCCCTGGCTGTCCTGGAACTCACTCTGTAGGCTGGCTTAGAACTCAGAGATCCGCCTGCCTCAGCCTCCCGAGTGCTGGGATTAAAGGCGTGCGCCACCACCGCCCAGCTTATCCACACATAGTTTAAGATAAGGGAAGCAGTGGCGGTAGATGGCTCGAGTTAGAATGCTTGCCTACCATATGAAAGAACCTGGGTTTAGGAAGTAAGAAACCAAACAAGGCGAGAGGGAGGCTGGGGGTACAGTTTCGTGGTAGGGCATTTGCTTAGCATGTGTATGTCTCCCAGACCCATCCCCAGCACCCTCCCCAAAAAAGCAGCCAGACACAGTGGTACATTCCTATAATCTCAGCATTTGAGAAGTGAAGACAAAAGGATCCAGAGTTCAAGAACAGCCTCAGCTATCTCAGCTGTGTATCAAATTCAAGGGTAGCCTGGGATACATCAGAACTGGTCCTTAATAAAAAGCACTTCATGTGGCTCTAGCCTATGTCATGACATCACAGTTAAATGCGCTGAGAAGGTCAGCGTCACAGGACCTGCTATACTGACTCCCTTTGAAAAACAGCAAAGAAAACTGAAATCAGCTAGCTTGTCAAGTGCACCGGCTCCTTCCAGGGCAAGACCAAGATGAGGAAAAAGGCCTATTTCTAGGTGTGTGCCACCAAGCCTGGCACTGGGGTTCCTGCATTAGAACCGTGGCTGGTGGGCCCTGACCTGCAACATGGCTTGCCAAGTCTGCTGTCAGAAGACTGAAGGAACTGAAAGAGCAGTAGCAATGAACCATTTGAGGAATCCACAGCCTACAATAAATGGGCTAATTAACGATGTAATGACAACAGAAGCATAGGATAGCAGGATAGCAACCAGGCGTGGTGGCACACACCTTTAATCCCAGCACTCAGGAAGCAGAGGCAGTCAGAAAGATCGCCATTAATTCGAGGCCAGCATGGTCCAGAAAGAGAGTTCCAGGACAGCCAGGGCTGTTACACAGAGAAACACTATCTCAAAAAAAAAAACATAAATAAAGTGTAAGATATTTGTTTTAGACATGATCTCACTACGGAGTCCTCACTGGCATGGACCTTACTATGTAGACCAGGCTGGCCCCGAACTCCCAAGTGCTGGAATCTGAGGCTTACACAGCCCTCCTCCCCTAAGATCCCAATGAAACGGCAGACTCACGAGTCCTTTTAAACCCTTCAGGGGGTATCATTTCACAAAGAGGGGAAGAGGCAATAGCATTTGGTAACAAACAGTAAAGGTGGGTGTCAGGGGAGGTGACGGACAGGGCTAAGATCGCAGCAGGCACTTCCAGGAAGAGTCAACAGTCAGTGGTGACAGTGGCCGAGAGCTCTTGAATGCGCCACGCACTGCAAGCCTTGCACAAGATGTGCCCGTCCAGCGGGTAGCAGCCTTGACACTCACCCTCAGAGGACAGCAGCAGCCCACACTCCTGTAGGGAGAAACAATACCTTCCCATTAGCCCGAGAGCGCTGTGTCTCCCCTTAGTGCTCTCCCGCAGCATCCCGGGCTCTGCAAAGCCCTTGTTCTCATCCAGGGACCCCTCACCTCACACTTGTAACAGCCAATGTGGAAACTTCGGTCCAGAGCAACAATTCTCACCGTCTCCTCCTGACCTGGTTCTGGCATGATGGCCCCACCACACACCGAGCACCGTGGGGCAAATTTCCTGAGGTGGAAGGGAACCGTAGGGGCTTTCAGGTCCCTCCCTCCGCACGGGAGGCTTACAATGGAGCCGAGCGAAAGTGGAAAGGGGAGGGAAATGAGAAGGATTGGGAAAGAAAGGGATGTCAAAGAAAGAGAGGACCAGAAGTCACAAAGGAACATGAAGCGACAGGACAGGTCAAACATTCCGAGTCAAGGCAAGACCTGTGGAAATCCTCAATGCAGTGGATCTGGCTGGTGGCGTCCACAGTGAAAGGGATGCCATCGAGGCCACGGTGACACACCACACAGGTGAAGCAACCAGGGTGGTAAGCCTTCCCCATAGCCCTCAGGATTCGGTCCAGGATGGGTTCAGAGCAAGTGGAACACTTCTCCAGGGTGGCCTAATAGGAAAGAGGAAGGAAGGTCGGACAGAAGCAGCGACAGCCAGGGAGGCTCGCTGGCCACCCACCCATCTGCTGTGCGCAGCTCAGCTCCCGCACAGGATTCAGTGGGAGGTGACCGTGCATCTTTCGGTTCTTATCCCAGCACTGTGGCTTCCAGACAAGGAATTAAGCCTCCACACACTTCCTTCTCTAGTAGGCTGAGTCACCAGTAATGGCTGCCTCTGAGGAACGCTGTCAGACTTTCACAAATGACCTCAACCCTAAAATGCCTTCGAGCTGGGTATGGGGACTGGCGCACATCTGTTTTCCTAGCTCTCGGGAGGCTGAGGCAGGAGGACCATGACTTCAGGGCCAGCCTGGGCTACACAGTGACAGGAAGGAAGGAAGGAAGGAAGGAAAAAATCCATGAGAACAAGGCAGTAAGAATGGAAGGAAGGAAGGAAGGAAGGAAGGAAGGAAGGCCTCTCAATTGAAACGAGCAGCTGCTCTCCCCACCCCCTTCAACTGGTATCCACATTTAACTCCTTCCTTGCTCTGGGGGCTGAAGCTCAGTTGGTAAAGTGTTTGCTTAGCATGCCTGAAGCCCTGGATTCCATTTCCAGCACCCCTAAAACACCTGGTGGCACATGTCTGGAATCCCCAAACCCCACGGATAGAGGCAAGAAATTATTCCTTAGCTATATACGTAAGAGTTTCAGGCCAGCCTGGGATACACGACATATTATCCCAAAGCAATAAACTAGCAACCAAAGAAACAAAACCCAAAATGCTCTTTTGGTTGATGGGCCAACTGATCTTTAGAAACATGTGCCCCATCTCTCTTAGACGGGAGCCCGCCTGCCCATCGTGATGCTTACTTCAGCCCCCTCTCCCCAGCCTAACCACTCACCACGTAGCAGCTCTCACAGTAAGCCCTCCTCTCTACAGCGTAGAAATGCTGGCCCCGGAGCTGGGCCCGACAGGTAGAACACACAAAACAACCAATATGGAAGACACGGTCCAGGGCCACAACCCCAGCTCCATCGCCAACCACATCTTCGCCACAGCCACCACAGCGACCTGAGGATGGAGAGCCATGAGATCAGTCTGCACAGCTCCACCGTCCCCACCCTCTTCCCACCCTGCCCACCAGGCCAGCTCACCAAAGTACTCCCCACTGGGCGGGTGGCTCATGTCATGCACCAACTTCTTCGTCAGTCTCTCCAGCTCCTCTTCCGGAGGTTGGCTTAAGGGGACCTACAGTGAGAATCAGGGCATTGCGGGGCGGCCTACAGTCTCTGATAATCATAACTTATCCGTAAGATCAGGAACCCTGAAATCTCCTCTGAGAACATCTCTCAGAAGCTGCTGGGGGCGGTGGGGAGCCCTAACCCCTTCCCTTTGGCCGTCTTGACCCTTAACCTGAGTATTGTAAAACCAGGAACGATGTATTCATTTATTTATCTCTGCGCAGTGTCTCATACAGCCTAGGCTGGCCTGGAACTCCTTACGTAGCCAAAGATGACCTTAATGTACTGATCCTCCCGCCTCTACCTCCATCACGCCTGGTTTATGTGGTACTGTGGATGGAACCTTGGGGGCTCCTGCATACTAAGCAAGCACTCTACAAACTGAACCATATCCCCAGCCCTAAAACCAGCATCCTAAGCAACCCCCAGCCTCCAAGCCGCCCAATCAATGACCACAAACCACAGTGCCCCCTGACCCCCATCCCGGTTTACCTGGGGCCCATGCCCGCCTCCTCTTCCTCCTCCTGCAGGGCCATGTATCCCAGCAGCTTCCTCCTTAACCCCTGGTCCTGGCTCACGGTGACCCCTATAGCCAGACCCCCAGACTTCACCACGGCCTGGCAAAGGAAAGTGGGGGCCCGGAAGAGGCCCAGGGGCCTGAGAGGCTCCCCGCCTAGGCAGTCCACAGCCTCTCACAGGTTGAGCCACCTTCACTTGCACAGGGAAAGCAGGGCCAGCCGGAGTGCTGGCGGTAGCATAGGAGGCTGGGGTAGGTCCGCCATAAGGGGATGCTGGGAGCATAGGGTTTGGACCCGCACCTCCACTGGGCTTCAGGGAGCCTGCACGGTAAACATGGGGTGGAGGGGCCTCAAAAGCCTGGGGAGACAAGCAATGCAGAAACAGTGAGTAAGGCCAGATTCACCATCCATGCAAGCCAGGTGGGAGCCCCGGGGAAGCAATGACTTTTGACAAGTTCCCAGGAACAAGGCCTGACAAGAAGGAAGCTCGGGCTTCCTGGGCTTCCTGGAGCCAGGCGTCCATTAGTTGCAAGGAGGGTAGGTGGGGAGTGGAAAGGGTGATTTGAGGAGAGAATCCACAAAAGGGAACTGACTGGGGACGGGGAAGCAGAAAGAGGACACAGGACACAGACCTGTCGGTCTGGTCGCCGAGGAGGATGGCTGCGACCTCCATCCAGATCCGCCAACATGCTGGTGAGCGAATCGATCTCAGCATCCAGGCTTCCAGGGCGGATGACGCCCCTGTCTGGCGGGAGCCCCTGGAGACAGAGCCAAAGCAGGGAGAACAAATATAGACCACAACCCCTGGGCTTCTCTCACCTTCACCCCGAGAAAGAGACCCACATACCCTACCCTCACCTCCAAGTCTCACCTGCAGGCGCTGGGGTGCTCCGTGGGATCCCACCCAGGAAGGCCCCCGATCGTCCGGTACCCCCGGAGGCTGGTAACATTGTTCAGGTGGGAGGGGGCAAAAATTGACCCTGGGGTGGGGCTGGAGTGCTGTAAGAGAGAACAGACGTGGGAATGGAGACGGGGTACCTCCTGAAGGCTGCCCTTTTCGGGGCGCCTCTCCTTCACGTACCTGGGGCGTCTGGGAATGGATAGGAGTCAGAGAAGGTTGCACAAGGGTAGGGGCCTCTGGCTTGGGGAAGAGACAGCAGGAAGCAGCCGGGCAGGGAAGAAAAGGCGAAGAGTGGCCGGCCAGTGGCTCTTCCGCCACTCCCGGGTATGAAAGAGAGGAACACTTACTTGCTCCGTGGGCCGGTGGCGGCCCCAGGGCGCCTCGGGGAAGCGCTCTTCCCTGAGGGACTCTGGAGGGCTCTGGCTGCTTCGGGGGAAGCCAGGTGGGTCCCGACATGGTCTGGAATGGTTACTCCACTCCAGACAGAGGTCAGGGCCCCCACAAGCCCGGAGCCCGAAGCCTTGAGCCCCTTTCCTCCCCTTCCGTCCCCCGCCCCGTTTGGGACTCCCGCAAAGAAACTTTTTCTGGCTTTTTTTTCCCCTTCCTCCCCAATTTTGGGGACAACCACGCCCCCTGACGTCACCGCATTCCTGGGGGAGGGTCACGTGGTCCCCTTAAACCCTAATCTGCAATCCCTCCTCTCTCTGGCCCCCTCCTGTTAAGAAAGAACCGCCCTCCTCCGGAGCCAAGCCACAGGGTGGGCTGCATGCTGCTTAGAGAGGCTGCGGCCCAGCAACTCTCTGTGATCCCTGCCCCGGTTCTGCACGTGGCAGCCTCTTGGCCGGGACTCCAAAGGCTTCTGGTCTCCACCCCCTTCCAGATCTCTGCCTTCCCACCCGCCCCCTCTCACCTACCCACCAGCAGGGCTCCACCAGCACGTAGTGTTTTGGTCTTTTATTAATGATCAGTAGTTAGAAAAATAAGACAAAACACAAACATCACCACCCAAGGAAGTCAGGAGAGGGAGGCGGTGCGTCTGTGGCCAGGATGGGGACACTGAGGTAGCCTAGAGTCACAGAAGAGACCAGCCCCTCTGGTCAAGGCACCAATGAAGGAAGCGGAGGCAGGCCAGGGACAGGGCCGCGGTGTCGTCCCATGTACAATGAGGACGGCCACCCGAATTAGTGTACTATGCCCCCCCCCCATCCAAAGAAGGCCGTGGTCCCTCTAAAACATCATCCGGAGGGCAGGGTCCATAAGGGGTCCATTGTTGAGAATGGGCCTGGGCCCTCTCTACCCTGTATAAACAGGCATCAGAGATCAGTACAGGTGACCGGAGTGACACCATGAACAAGAAGGGTGGGGCCTAGGTCACGGCTCAGGATTTCCAGCAGCGCCAGGTATCTGGGGTAGCGGGCAGGATCGGCCGGCGGTCGAGGCAGGTACAGGAAGGTAAGGGCTGTAGTGGGTCCCTCCGCCCCATCCCTTCCTTCTGGCCCCCCAGGGCCTCCTCCCATGCCTCGCCCCTGCTGGGCACGCACCAGACCGTTAGCACTACAAGCCAGAGCCTCAGCCTCTTCATCTCCTCGACCACCATTCACGAAGTCCCCTTCCTCCTCCTCAGACTCCCCAGTCTCGGCCCCTTCACCCCACACCACCTCTTGCACCTCTGCCCGGATCCTGAGTTGACTCAACAGAGCCCGCAGCCTTCCCTCCGCTGCCCCAGGAGCCTCCCTAGGCCCCAAGCACAAGAAGATCCGGAGCCGGGCACTGTGCCATGCAGGCACCATGCTTAAGATGGTAGCCATCTGCAACAGGAAAAGGCCACAGACGTCCACGTAGCCGGGCCCACCCCGGGGCCGCAGCAGGTTCAAGGGCCACACGTCCACGTGATGGAGCTGAGCGCTGCTACTGGACCCCCGGCTTAGCCGCTCTGGGGGCAAAGCCCCACAAGCCCGGGCGAGAACCACATTCTTGTTCATCTTGAGAGCATCTGCCACCGTGGCCACGTAGTCCTGGGGACTGAGAGCTCTGGGGCTCCCTGGAGCCCGAGGTGGAGGGAACAGCGTGCTCAGGGCAGGCGACCCGCCCTCTCTGGTGCCCTCTGCAGGCTCGGAGAAGGCTGGGTCTGTTAGAAAATGGTCCTGGGGTGGGGTGTCATCATAGAAGCCGAGCACCAACGTGTTGGGCTTCATGCCACCTAGGGGCAAAAAAAGGAAGACAGGAAGGAACAGAAATCAGGCTGAGGGTTGAGTTGACACCACATAAAATGCGCCCACTCACACTTAGGTCAGCCATGAGGTATGGCATCTTATTTGGCTGGGGCCCCCTTACAGCAACATTATACGCCCGTTTGCACAACGATTTGGCGTTCTTAAACACGTTCACATGCATTTGTTTGACTATCTCTAGGAATAATCTCCTCCACTTTAAATATGTAAATTTCACATTAGGATTTTTTTTTCCTCTGTGGGGGGAGTGGTACTGGAGAGTGAACCTGGTGTTTCACCCACACAATCAACCACTGAGCTATGCTCCCAGTCCCAGTTCCAAGTGTTGGGATTATAGGTGTTCGTCACCACTATCCTGTGAAGTTCATGGAGGGCTGGGATGGACCGTGGGGCTTCCTCACGCATGCTAGGTAAATGCTCCACCACTGAGCTACACAGCCCTAGCTCTGGGTTCTTTTAGGGTTAGGGTTGGTTGTTAACCACCACAGACTTTAAAACAGCACATCCTTTTCACACTAGGAGAGGCCATTTCATCCAGGCGTGATGGCTCCAGTCTGTAACCCAAGCAACTGGGAAACTGAGGCAGGGAGATTACTACAAGTTTGATGCCAGTCTGGGCTACACATTTCAGGCAGCGCAGGCTACAGAGCAAAAGCCTGTCTCAACCAGAAAACAAACAAACTGACAAAAACCCAGAGATTTGCCAGGGGTTGGTGGCGCTTGCCTTTAATACCAGTACTGGAGAGGCAGAGGCAGGTGGATCTCTGTGAGTTCGAGGCCAGCCTGCTCTACACTGTGAGCTCCAGTTTAGCCAGGGCTGTTTCACAGAGAAAGCCTGTCACAAAAAAACAAAAACCAAAGCAAAACAAAAACTCAGAGATTGAAATTGAACTCTACTGAGGAAATGAGACTTCTGTAGCCCAGGCTGGCTTTGAACTTGCAACCCTCCTTGCCTCAGCCTCCACGGTAGCAGAGGTTACTGCCTGCATCACCAGGCCTGAGTAAAATAAAATCAGCCTGACCGATCAAGTTCATGACATCCCAGATCCCTCCAGGGGAGGATGGGAGTGAGCTGGGCTCTGCAGCTTCCTCCTGTGGCAAAGTTCTAAGGACAGAGGTCTGCAGCCTGGTACCCAAGAGGAGACAGAGCATCTGGTGTTGTCAGAGGCCAGATCCTGGAGAAGGCGCTCACCTCATCTGAACCTAGCGGCAACGCTGTGAGATAAGACTGTTTATTCTCTCCTTTACAGATAAGGAAGGACCTCAGGCCCCACGCCAATGAAGTCACTGGCCTAAAGGCTCTGGCCTGAAAGGGCCTGGGTGCAAGGTAAAAATGTCTGTTCACACTAGAGGCAGTTCCCTGACCTACCTAACTCAGCTTGGACCAACCTCAGTGACCGAAATCTCTTTTCCCCAAAGTCCCAAGGGTGCAGCAGGAAAAACATGGGCCACTCAAATTCCTGACCATAGTTGTTGGAGTTTGTTTTGTTTTAGTTTTTTCGTTGTTTTGGTTTGGTTTTGGTATTTCAAGACAGGGTTTCTTTGTGTAACAGCTTTGGCTGTCCTAGAACTAGCTTTGTAGACCAGGCTAGCTTTGAATTCACAGAGAATTCAAATTCACACCGGGGCCTGATATGCAGTCAGCTCTCTGCTAACCTCCTGTGGGTACTTGGCTGCCAGACTGGTGCTGCAAACACTGTATCAACTGAGCCATCTTACCAGGTCTCCCCACCCAACACCTCCAGATGGTTTCTCTGTGTAGCCCTGACTGTGCTGGAACTCACTCTGTAGACAGGCTGGCATTGAACTCACAGAGATCTAACTACCTGTTCCCAAGTGCTGGGATTAAAAGCGTGCACCACCACCGCCGGGCTTTCCACCCTATTTTTTAAGACAGGGTCTTACAGAATCTAAAGCTCACTGCCTGGGCCACACCAGCTCCCCCACCCCATGGACTATACTCCAGTCTCCACCTTCCCAGTGCTGGAATTCAATGGGCACAGAGGTGCCTGGCCTTTACATGGTACTAAGATCCAAACTCGGGTCCTTTGCTTTGCACAGCCATAGCTATACCAGCTATGAGACATCTATGATAGCTCCCTGGCCCCTTTCTTTTGACAGCATCTTCCTCAGGGTCACTGTCACTAGTACAGTAACCCTTCCAGAGAAGAAGAGCAAAGGCCCTCAAGCGCTCCAGGGGTAAATGGTACTCAGTGGATCCCTGAGCCTGCTAGCAGGAGGGAACAGCTGGGCGTGACCCAGCAAGCCAAACTGATCACCCACCACCCAGAGGTGCTACCGAACCCTGCTTAGCACCAAGCCCTGCGAAGTTCAATATTGTTGACCTTTAGCCTGCCTGACTGCAGCTGAAGAAGGAGATGTTTGCTCAGATGACAGACACTGGGATGGAGGTGACTGAGCATGGAGGTGCCTGGGGTACAAGGCTGCAGGCCTTGCAATATGAGTCCCAGAGCTGGAGCTACGTGGTGGTGCAGGCCTGTAATCCTAGGTGCGTAGGAGATTGAGGCAAGAGGATCTCAAATTTGAGGTTCTCCTGAACAACTTAGTGAGACTGTGTCTCAAAAAAAAAAAAAAAAAAAAAAAAAAAAAAAGGCCGGGCGGCGGTGGTGGCGCATGCCTTTAATCCCAGCACTCGGGAGGCAGAGGCAGGCGGATCTCTGTGAGTTCGAGACCAGCCTGGTCTACAAGAGCTAGTTCCAGGACAGGCTCCAAAACCATAGAGAAACCCTGACTTGAAAAACCAAAAAAAAAAAAAAAAAAAAAAAAATGGTGAGATGTAGCTTAATTGTAAAGTATCACTAGAATCCCCCAGTGAGGGACTGGGGTGTGGCTCAGTGGTAGAGACCCTGCCTAGAATCCCCCAGTGAGGGGCTAGGGTGTGGCTCAGTGGTAGAGCATCTGCCTAGAATCCCCCAGTGAGGGGCTGGGGACATGGTTTAGCGGTAGAGCGCTTGCCTAACTTAAGCAAAGCCCTAGCTTCAAACCGTGTGTGTGAGTGTGTGTGTGTGTGAATGTGTGTGAGTGTGTGGACAGGAAGAGTCATAGAGCCAGCAACACTCTATTTTATCTGAAAGCACCACTCCCATATACCCTCAAGTATCCTTGGTAACCTAGGAACCCCGTTCTCCTCCTTCCTGCCACCTTGATTGCCTGTTTGTTGGTGTAGGGTCTGGCTGTAAAACGCAGTCTGTCTAGAACTCCTGCCTCAGACTCCCAAGTGCTAGGACAAGAGGCATGAACCATCACCCCGGCTTCCCGACTGCAGAGTCTTTGCAGGCCAGGCTCAGTTAGCATCTCACCACGAAACCTTTGCTGACCATAGCAGTATTCAGGGCTCTCCCCATCTCTGAATTCCGGTGGTTAACGAGCATCTACTTATCTGCAGTAGCATCTCCCCAGCCTCACTGGGTCTCAGACACTAAACAAGATTTAGCCCAGTTAGTATTTGGACAAAAGAAGTTCCGTTTTAATGGGGCCTTCTAAAGTCTCAAAACAATTTTCCCACTCTCCTTGGAAAAATACTCCCCAGAAGCCGGGCGGTGGTGGCGCACGCCTTTAATCCCAGCACTTGGGAGGCAGAGGCAGGCGGATCTCTGTGAGTTCGAGACCAGCCTGGTCTACAAGAGCTAGTTCCAGGACAGGCTCCAAAACCACAGAGAAACCCTGACTCGAAAAAACCAAAAAAAAAAAAAAAAAAAAGAAAAAATACTCCCCAGAGCCCACATACTCTCTACTTGTTGCCTCAGAAAAAAGAAAGAGCTGAGAATGGTTCTCTGTTTAGGGAGTTCTGTTTGGCATGCACAAATCCCTGAGTTCCATCCCTAGCACCCCCAAGAGGGGGCACAGTGCTGCAGGCCTCTGATCCTCAGTTACAGAGGGAATCCTGAGCTCCACTGGACCCGTCTTTGGAAAAAAACAAAACAAAACATGGCCAGCAAGACGGATCAGCGGTGCATTGGGTGTCTGTGGCAACCTTGATGACCTGTGTTCAGTCTGTAGCATTCAGATGACATATGAAGAGAACTGACTCCTGCAGGCTGTCTCCTGACCTCCACACATGCACTGCAGCATGCTTGCACATGTATGTGTCTGCGCATGCACGCACACACTCACAAAAATGATTAAGTATAATTTTGGTTTGTTTTCGAGACAGGGTTTCTCTGTGTAGCCCTGGCTGTCCTAGAACTCATTCTGTAGACCAGGCTGGCCTCGAACTCGGAGATCTGCCTGCCTCTGCCCCCAGAGTGCTGAGATTAAAGGCGTGCACCACCATTGCCCCGCTAAATGTAATTTTTTTTTTTTTTAAAGCTAGCCGCCAACATCATGCCCTGTCTACGCCACATCTCCAATCAGACATTGTGGCCAGTGTTATCTCTGGCTCCTGTCTTATCTGCTCTGTGTGGCGAGTCCCTTTGGCAGCCACAATCTAGCTGATTCCCTGAAGGAAGGGGCAGAGATGGAAAGGGGCCGCTGACGTGGCTGAAGACAGAGAAGAGCAGCTCACCAAGGCCAGAGATCCGTAGTAGATGCTGAGCCCCCTGGCGCACAGAGGGCGACAGTGTGAGATCCACAAAGGCTTTCACTTGGGCACGGTCCACCAGGCTCAGCCATGCGCCATACTGTGGCTGTACAGGGTCTGACGGTAGGGAATCTGCAGAGAAAGCAAGGAGAGAAGGCGGTGAAGGTACAGTGACACAACCTGACCCCAGTGCTCAGGGGACGGAGGCAGGAGGATGACAGATTCAGGACCAGCTGGCCTGTGTAGCGAGAACCTACCTCACACACAAAAACAAAAACAAACAAAAAAGGACTGGCAATCTAGCTCATTAGTGAAGTGTTTGCCCAGCATGTGCACAGTGCTGGACTCAGTCCTCAGCAGTTCAAAAGCAGGGGAGAGACAGAGAGAGAGGAGAGACAGGGTGGGGGAGCAGCTATTGGCCAAGGTCATTTACTCTTTACTAGAGCCCCAGCTCTAGTAAAGTATTTCAATGGTAGAGCACCTGCCTAGAATCCCCCAGTGAGGGGTTGGGGATGTAGTTCAGCAACACCTGAGTTGTTTAAATCATTTACTCTTTCCTAGAGCGCAAAGCCTACGTGAATCTGGACAGAAACATGGGGCATCTGACACAGAAGAAAGGAGGGACAAGGGCGAGAACAGTCACTCACCAAGGTCTCCCAGAGTGACATGGCCCAGCACATAGAGTCCCCCCTTTTTCAGCTGGTTGGCTAGTCGTAGCAGAGGCAGGGCACCCCGAGGGTTTCCCACCAGAAGCAGCAGCTGGGGCCTCCAGAACTTCACGTGCTCCTTGCGGACGTCCAGGCGGAGCAGGTACTTGCGCACCTGGGAAGCAGGAAGAGGTGGGAGGGGGACAGGAAGAGCTCTGCTCAGCAGCTGCCGCTGGGCTCTTCTCAGATAGTAACTCAAGCCCTCCGGGGTAGGAGCAGGAAGCGTCCCAAGACTACCTCCCACCCTTCCTCAGGGCTCCCCAACCTGGTGGAAAAGCAAGGCTTGGCTGACATAGCCCCAACTGCTGGGTCCTCCTCGTGCGGTGAGAAGAGCAGAAAGCAGGCCCATGAGAAGTAGGGACCCACCAGCGGCCCCAGGACTGATGAGGAACATCATCAGGAGGCAGGAGGCCACCCCAAGCAGGCAGGTGTGCCAGGAGAACAGGCTGAAGGTGGGGCTGGGATGGGCAGACGGAGGGAAGGAAGAACACTCAGGGCTGGCCCTGAACACCTACCTGTCCCTTGCTCTAGTCCCCCATCCTCTCCCTTGAGGCTCCCTCCTTCCTGTTCCTCCTTTCTTTTTGGTTCTCCCAGGCATTGATGTTTCTCACCGGAAGTTGGGGGCTGAAGCCCACTCCAGACTCAGGCAAGACAGGTCCACCGCGGCATAGGCCACCAAGTAGAAGACGGTGACCACGGCAGCCAATGTGTTCAGCTTCCCAGCCAGCAGGACCAACTGGGAACAGACCAAGAGGTGAGCGTTAATCAAAAGTGCCAATTCCAAGGACCGGCCAGATGGCTCAGTGGATAAAGATGTTTGCTGCTGAGTCTAACAGTGTGAATCAATCCCTGGAATTCACATTCTCGAGAATCGATTCTCTGGAGCTGTCTTCAGACCTCCACACATAGGTGTGCACATATACACACTCAATTCTGAGCAACCATTGCAGACATGTATGAGTTCTAGACCATTCTGGAGTGCGTCTCAAGTTCCAGGACAGCCAGGGCTACATATTGAGATTGTCTCAATATAAATAACAATAAATGCCAGCATAACCCAAAGAGTGCCAGTATGTGTCTGTGTGTGTGCGTGTATGTGCGCGCGCGTGTGTGCATGTGTGTATCTGTGTGTGCATGTGTGTGCATGCATGTGTACATGTGTCTGTGTGTGTGCATGTGTGTCTCTTTGTGTGCATGTGTGTGTGCGTGTGTGCATGTGTGTGTACATGTGTGTGTTTCTGTGTGTGTGTACATACATTCATGCGTGTTTGTCTGTGTTTTGTTTTTATGCTCTAACTGACTAGCCTGGCCACACACTTGTTGCAATCCTTGTACCTACTGAGTGTTAAGGTACTATGCCTTGATACCCACTTTATTTTTAGGCTGGGTCTTATCATGCCGCTCAGGCTGGCTTCAGTTTCAATCCACTCCCTTACCCCCAAATTCAGACTACAGGTTTGCAACACTAGCTAGCCTATGTCCTTATTTTCATTTATACCTCTGATCTAGACCTAAGATGGGTTCTTAGTCTGCTAGCTGGACAGTGAAGGTCAGGGCAGCTGAAAGGAAGACTTACCTGCACCAAGCCCCAGGAATACAGGACAGCACCCCAGGGGTTGCCCCCTCCAGAAACCACCTTGGCCGGTGCCAAGATGACTCCTGTTAAAAAAAAACAAAACAGAATCATACCAGACACATGAGTCTGGGCCTAGAGGGGCCAAAGACAGACCCAGGAGGGCAAGCCCAGAGCAGCACGCAGACCCAGAGGGCACCACACCGAAGAGGTCATCCTGGGCCAGGGCATGCAGGATTCGGGAGGCACCGATGAGAGAACTCATGGAGGCCGAGAGTGCCGTGGCGTAGATGCCAATCAGCACAAGTGGGGGCCACAGGCTGATGCCACGGAAGAACCCGTAGTCTTCCTGAAGCAGGGTCCTAGCAGGAAGAAAAGGAAGAGGTAGGGGTCGTCAGCGAGCCATCATAAGGTCCTCATGAGAAAGGGTACTTCTGACACTGTGTTTCTAGAGCTGTGTCTCAGAGGGGGCCTTGTGATGCTAGCACTCAGGACGAAGAGTCAGGAGGATCTGGAGTTCAAGACCAGTCTCAGCTATATAGAAGGAGTTTGAGGCCAGCCTGGGTTATCTGATACCCTGCCTCAAAAACACACAAAAGAAGTTAGGTCCTAGAGCCTGGCAGGATGACTTACACCTGTAATCCCAGAATTTGGGAGGCTGAGGCTGGAGGATTGCCATGAGTGTAAAACCATAGGATAAAACCCTGTGAAAGAACTAGTTTAGCCGGGTGGAGGTGGCGCACGCCTTTAATTCCAGCACTCGGGAGGCAGAGGCAGGCGGATCTCTGTGAGTTCGAGGCCAGCCTGGTCTACAAGAGCTAGTTCCAGAACAGGAACCAAAAGCTACGGAGAAACCCTGTCTCAAAAATCAAAAAAAAAAAAAAAAAAAAGAAAGAAAGAATTAGTTTAGGCCAGGAAAGATAGTGCACATCTGCGGGAGGGATGAGAGAATCTCTGGTTCAAGGGCAGCCGTGCACGAGCTAAAAGGGCTGAAAGATAGCTTAGCAGTTAGAAGAACTTCCTGGTAACCATGAGGACCCGAGTTTAGATCCTAGCACCCATGTAACAAGCCAAGCATAGTTGTAGCCCCACAGGAGACAAGGTTCTCTGGGTTCAGTGAGAGACCCTGCCTCAAAATAAAGAGAAGCCAGATGAGAGGGGGGTGGGAGGAACGGGACCACCACTACACTATCGATGGCAGCACTGGGGTGGCAGAGGCAGGTGGATCTCTGTGAGTTTGAGGCCAGCCTGGTATACAGAGCGAATTCCAGGACTGCCAAGTCTACAAAGTGAGAGACCCTGCCTCAAAAAAGAGTAAGAATGTACTAGAGGATACCTGATACCTCCCTTTAGCTTTGGAGAGGAATGTACACATATTACACACACACACTTTTTAAAATTTTAATACAAAATCAGGTGGTGGTGGCCTTTAACCCCAGCACTTGAGAGGCAAAGGCAGGCGAATCTCTGTGAGTTCAAGGCCAGCCTGGTCTACAGAGTGAGTTCTAGGACAGTCAAGGCTACACAGGGAAACCCTGTCTCGAAAAATAAGAATTTAATACAAAATAAATTCCTCCTCAGTGAATATAGCCCTGACATCTAGACAAGTCTGACCTATACCTCAGAGGTGCCCAGATGTGTTCATGGCATCCATCGGTTATCTCTGATCTCCCTGGAGCTCGTCATTCCCAACAGTACACAACCAAGAGGCAAAACATTTGTACAAATACAAATGACTAGAAACACGACTAGGGCATGCTTGTGCATGCCTGTAGCCACACTGCTCCGGAAGAACGGTGGGAAGACTGCGTGTTCAAGGCCAGCCTGGGCAACATAATAACCTACTCTATCACCCCAACAAGAAAACACAAACAAAAAATCGTCCGTTACTAGAAAGGACCTGCGTTCCCCACCCCATCCCACCCCCACACCCCGGTTGCCTCTGCTACTCCAAAGTGCTTACAATTCAAGCAGTTGCATCGCAGCTGCTGGTGACAGGCTGATTATAGCCGTCACCATGGGTGGCACCATCTCTCTCCCAGTGGGAGACAGTATCTCAGCTTCAGTGAGAGTCTGCTGCCTCCCTCCACCACGTACCTGTCACAGGTGAAGCTGGAGAGGAAGAAGAGCAGGATGTAGATGAAGAAGGTGTAGGCGACGGCAATGATTGTGCCCAGTGGAATGGCCCGGCTGGGGTCCTTCAGCTCCCCTGGAGGGACAGGAGCAGAGAGAGAGAGAGAGAGGCCAGCCTTTTTATCACACCTATCTCGCTCACGGTAGCAACCTTAACCCCCCACACCCACACACCCACCACCAAGAGCAGACTCTCACCTGACATGTTGGCCCCAGCCATGATGCCGGTGCAGCCATTGAAGAGGACAGCGAAGACACTGGCAAAAGTCATCATGGCGCCCGTGGTGTAGTCCTCAGCATAACCAGCTGACAGAGAAGAGTATGTCAGCATCCCTCTCGGTGGTCCAGACATCTCTGCCCTGCCATCCCTCCCCTCCACAGCCCTGACTTCTGCCCAAGCTGTGCGGGGGTCACGCGTCGCCTCCTTCCCATTTTCCTCTGTACTTTCTCATGGGTCTCCTGGGTCTCTTCCTCCATCCCAACTCCTATCTGAATTCACCCGCCCAGCTCACAGTACCTGCAGGGCTTGCTCTTGCCTTCCCCAGCCCCAAATCAAGGTCAGGTTCCCCCTTCTCTGCTTAAACCACGCTTAGCCTGTTCCTCCCTGCTTCTCAGGCTGGCCTCAAATCCACTGTGCAGCTGAGGATGAAGAACGAGCTTCTGTTCCTCTTGCCTCTACTCCCTGAGTGCTGGGATCACAGCGTGGACCACCGCGAGACGAGTGGCTGACGTGGTACTGGGCGGAGAACCTGGTGCTTTGTGCGAGCGAGGCACATGCTCTACCAACTGAGCTACATCCACAGCTTTTCCTGGGATCTTTGTCTTTAAGGCTTATTTGTATGATTTATTATAAGTATGGGGGAGGGGTTGTGCCATGTGTGTACAGGTGCCCACAGGAGCCACAGAAAGTGTCAGTACCCCTTGAAGCTGGTGCTGTGAACTGCCTGACCTGGGTGCTGGGCACTCCTAACCACGGAAGCATCTCCCCAGCCACACCTCCAGGGATCCCAAGGCCCACCCATCACTCAAGCCACCCCCACACTCCCCCCCACACCCCCACACTCCCCCCCACACCCCCACACACCCCCGGCACTGGCGTGTTCATCTCACCGCCCAAGTTGTCCTTTAGGGTGCTGCCATTGAACCCAGTGAAGTGGCCATACCGGGGTGGTACAGAGGAACCATTGGTGCCCGGTCGGGGCGCTAACTGGATGTCCCGGGGTCCCACCGCCACAAAGCTGATCAGCACGGAGGCCAGGGAGCCAGAAACCAACAGGAATGTCAGAAAGGAGGCCTGGGCGTAGAGTCCAGCTCCCAGTGTGCACACGCCACCCACAAGGCCAAGCAGCAGAGAGCCATAGAGCAGATTCCAGCCATAACCCTGGGGTAGAACCCGGATCCCACTGGAGCCTGTGACATCTGGAAAAAAGCAGGATTGAGATAAAAGACCAGACCCCCAAGGAGACACCCAGCCCTAACTAATAACCCCCTCTACCCATCTGCTACTAGAGACCTCATTTATCCTGTATCCCTTTCAGGGTAACTCCAGCATCTTCGCTCTCCCCCTGTGGGTACCAATCTTGCTATGGAAATTTCTAGAACATTAGAACATTCTGTCTGACTAAAACCAGGCATGTCCAATCTTCTGACTTTGCAATATGACACTGTCATTAGCAAATCCTTCTCAAGAACCTCCTCTCCTCACAAATTTTTTTTTAATCTCATAAAGGGACAAACAAAGATGGCCAGGCGGTGGTGGTGCACACCTTTAACCCCAGCACTCAGAAGGCAGAGGCAGTAGGATCTCTGTGACTTAGAGGCTAGCCTGGTCTACAAGTGTTAGTTCCAGGACAGGTCGCAAAGCTACAGAGAAACCCTGTCTCTAAAAACAAAACAAAACAAAGACAAAGATAGTTCAGGAGGTAAACAAACCCACTGCCAAGTCAGACAAACTGAGCTCACTCCCCTAGAACCCGCATGGTAGAAGAAAAAGTTCCTACAAGTTGTCTTCTGACCTCCAGCAGAAGGCCACATGGCATTGCCTACTATATACACACACACACACAGAGAGAGAGAGAGAGAGAGAGAGAGAGAGAGAGAGAGCTGGATCTGTAGCTCAGTTGGCAGTGTTTGCTTAGCATACATAAAGGCCTGGGTTTCATTCCTAGCCCCACACAAAACGAGGCATGGCGGCACATGCCTGTAACTATTGGGGAGGTGGATGCAGGAGAGTCTGGAGATCAAGGTTATCTCCAGGACAGTCTGGGATACATGAGGCTTTTTATTTTTAAAAAAAATTAATAAGGGCTGGAAAGATGGCTCTGCGGTTAAGAGCATTGCCTGTTCTTCCAAAGGTCCTGAGTTCAATTCCCAGCAACCACATGGTGGCTCACAACCATCTGAAATGAGATCTGATGCCCTCTTCTGGCTGCAGGCAGACACACAGACAGAATATTGTATACATAATAAATAAATAAATTTTTAAAAAATTAATAAATAAAAGAAGGTGGGAGACGGCTCAGTTGGTAAAGTGCCTGCCATGTGTGACGGCTGTTCTTGGTTGTCAACCTGACTACATCCGGATTTGACTAAAACCCGAATGACTGGGCACACCTGTGAGGAATTTTTTTTATAAGATAAATTATTAGGAGGAAGAACCCACTTCTAATCTTTGAGGTGGGAAGGTAAACCTTTAATCTGGACCACACCTTCTGCTGGCAGCCTATAAAAGGACCGGGAAGAAGGGCGCTCTCTGTCTCTCTGTCTGCTTGTTCTCACCCTTGCTAGCAAGTCCACTCCTTCCCTGGCATTGGAGCCTGCTTCTTTGGGATTCTGGCTTATACAGAAAACCAGTAGAGACATCCAGCCTACAGACTGAACAACTACTGGATTTTGGACCTTCCATTCATAGATAGCTATTGTTGGATTAGCAGAACCACAGCCTGTAAATCAGTATAATAAATCCCCAGATAGAGAGATTATATACTCTAGACCCTGGCAAATACAGATTTGGGTACCAGAAGTGGTTCTAAAGCATCCCAGTAAGCAGCACTCCTCCAAGGCCCCTCCATCAGCTCCTGCCCAGGTTCCTGCCTTGTTTGAGTTCCTGTCCCGACTTCATTCAGTGACAGACCACAGTGTGGAAGCGGAAAAGTCAAAGTGTAACCCTTTCCATCCCAAGCTGCTCTGGTCACGGTGTTTCATCACAGCAATG
This sequence comes from Microtus oregoni, assembly GCF_018167655.1. Lineage (NCBI taxonomy): Eukaryota > Metazoa > Chordata > Mammalia > Rodentia > Cricetidae > Microtus > Microtus oregoni. Next base: position 6,647,474 of record NW_024543062.1, on the reverse strand, counting down.
GTAACCCTAGCTAAGACGCCGTGCAAGCGTGAAAACCTGAATTTGGATCCCTAACACTCATGCAAATGCCAGGCTCAATGGCAAGTATCTGTCAGTTACTTCAGCAGTGCTGGTTGGGCAAAGCCGGGCAGGGCCTTGGAGCTAACTGGCTAGGCGGTGCAGTCAATGGAGCATGCCTGGTTTTTTGGAGATATTTCTTGCTTTTCCTTAATAAATCTAACTTCACTGTGCACAAAAAATAAGACAGGCAAGATGGCTCAGTGGGTAAACAATGTTGCTAAGCAAGTCTGGGGACCTGAGTTTGGTTCCCCGAAATAGCACAGAGGTAGAAGGAGAGAACCAGCTCCACAAAGTTGTCTGTGACCTCCACACTCAAACCATAGTAGGTGTGTGTCCTCCTGACATACACACAACAATAAAACAATTAATGAATACTCGAACCAGGTAAAGAGCAGTAGAGGAAGACAGAGAACATTGACCTTCGGCCTCCACATTGGCATGTTCCTGTAGGCTCACCCACACATACACATTTACACATCACACATGTACACCCCATACTTGCCACTCCCCCCCGGCCAAAAAAAAGAAAAGAAAAAGACATGCATATCTAAAAAGAATCTAATGTTGTACGTAAGCTTAAAATTTTGTGTTGGGAGCATTTATAGCTATCCTTGGCCACATGCGGCCAGAGGGCTGCAGGCTGGACATGCCTGGAGATGGTGAGTGCCCTGGGGACCGAGACGAGTACTCGGTCGCCTACAGGTGCTGCAGAAGGCAGACCACACAAAGAGAAGACTCAGTGTGTGCATCTTGGGAAACATGACTCCGTAATTCCAGACCCTGGAAAACTCAGCATCCCCCCAGACCAGGACAGGGAGAGTACAGACCAGCCCCGAAGACATCCAGCACAGACTCCACCAGTCCCAGCAGGGACACGGCACAGCCGCAGACGTTAGCCAGGTAGAACATGAGGCCAATGCTGCCGCCAACCTCGGGCCCCAGGGTCCTGCTGATCATGACTAAAAGTGGAAGCAGGGGGTTGAGCGTTAAGGGAAAAGAAACCGAAATGGAGGAAGGGGTCATAAGTTGATCCTCTCAGCTTCACCCGCAGGTTTCCTGCTCAGTTCTCAGCAACCCTGTACCCATGTCTTGTATCTTTGAGTAAATGGCAAGAATACACAATCTTCTCCATTTTCCTACTCCTGCTAGGCAAGTTCTCTCCCCTGAGCTATTTACCCTGTTCTCTTTTTACCCGTTATTTTGTCTTGTTTTTTGAGACAGGGTCTCAAGTAGCCCAATCTGGCTTCCAGTTCACATTGTAGCCTAGAATAACCTCAAACTCCTCGTCCTCCTGCCTCCTTCTCCCTAGTGCTAGGATTAGGGGCATGGTGATGCATCCCCACTCTTTTTACTTTGAGGCAAGGTCTCCATTAGTGGCCCGGGCTGGCCTTAAATTAGCTCTGCAAGCCAGGATGGTCAAGAACTTTTAATCCTCCTGCTCCCATCTCCCAGGTATGCAGGGTGACAGGCCTGCATTTCCACACCCGGGATCCACTTCCTTCCTTGGCTGTAGAATGACTATTAATGGTTTTTGCTGTTGTTAGAGAGGAGCAGGACTGGGGATCAAACCCTGGACCTCAGGCATGCCAGGCAGGCACTCTACCACTGAGCCACAGCCTCCGCTAACTGATAAGATTGTCAGGAGACCAGACAGTGCAGATCGCCTTCATCATCTCATCCTGTGTTCACCATTCATAAACATGTGGCCTGTTTTCAGACAGGAGATACTGGTCCCTCCCCCTCCACACACACACACACCTGGGAAGACAGAACAACCCAGACCCAATTCACCTAAGTGGGAGGATACAGTAGGCTCCACCCCCTCTCACAGCACCATTGGTGGCAATGGCACAGACTGAGAGGACCGTGAGTGCCAGAATGATGTAGGCGACCAGGAGCATGGCCAAGGCCTGTAGCAGCCCAGCGTGGCCCACCACAAAGCCTGAAGAGGGGGAGAAAAGCAGGTCACATGGGAAAGTTACAGCCTCTTCCCCTACCCCGTCTCACTGGGTAGTAGAGTCCCACAGCAGAGCCACACACCAGACCACCGGAGGTCTTTCCCTTCTGTCCTCCCTCCATCTGTCCACATCAACTAGGGACCGTCCCTAGCCCGAGCCTGGCCTGTCCCCAGACTCACCAATCCTCAGGAACACAACGATACTAAACATGGACAGGACGGTGGGCACCACCACACCCAGGAAGGTGGAGAGCTTTCGGGCTGATGCCACTCCAGATCCTCCAGCTCCATTGGGAGGGAAAGCAGCCCCCTCTTCCCCCAGAAGCCTGTAGGCCAGCAGAGGGGAGCTCTCGCTGGCCATAGCTGAGCATGGGCAGAGGAAGCCACAAAAGAGCCAGGTGACCTGTAAAAGAGGTTTGGGGGGCTGGAAAGCAATTTCCACAAAACCGTTTCCTCCCAAACAAAACCCTGATCAAACACTCAGAGCTTCCTCAAAAGAAGAGTTGCAGTTGCAAAGGACACACACCCACACAGGGTAAAGAAACTCAAAACTGTCCCAGCAACTTCCCCTATACTCTCCGACCCCGGGGTATAAGTAATCAGAGCCTCTTTCAGCTCTTAGCTCTATGCCCCTAAAACTAGAGGTAGCAGATCTGCAAAAGGAACATCGATTTCTCCCTGTCACACCGGGTCTCTTCTTAACTGGCAACAAGAGAGGAAGGAGATCTCCCCAAAGGGAAGTTAGCGACAAGCTGTAAGCACCAACTCCGGAGTCCTAAGCTGCACCCCTCAAGTACACCCCCCCCCCGAAAAGCATCTCACACATAGGCAATAAGAAACTTTCAAAGCTCCACCCTCCATCAACCTTGTCTCTCAACCCATTTCAATCGTAACCAGATTTTTCTAATCCCTACGAGAGCCACCCCCTCCCCCAAACTCTATCAGTCCAAATAGAGCCACCGATTGTCCAAACACGCACGCAGGCCAGCTGGCATCTCGCCACACGGGGTCCCCAGGGTCCTCCTCCCCCACCCACCCGTTCTTGTCCACTTGCTCCAGTAACTGGATGCCTAGGGGCCAGAGACCTGGCTGCGGCCGGCCAAGCGCACCCTGCAGCTGGATGCCGCAGGGCGCTCACTCACCACCCTACGGAGCAGCTGCTCCGGAGTGATCCCCGCGCGCCTGGGGGGCTCCGCTACGCGCGGAGGAGGGGGCGAGGGGCCCGGAAAAAGCAAACGGGCTACCGGGATGTCAGGCCCGGAGCCTGCCCTCCCCAGTAAGGCGTCCCATTGGTCCCGGATCAAGCCCCGCCCCAAAGGCGTGGCCCACGCACAAGCCCCGCCTGCACTCTGCCAAGCTGCTTGTGCCAGCCAAACTGCTCCACGTGCATCCCGGGTGTCATCTGCATGGTAGTGGGTGACGATCCCAAGAGTCCCCCGTTACCACGATGCTAACGGATGCCCGAGGAGCGGATCCGACTCCACTCCGAGCTCCGAGGACCGTGTGGCGACTGGGGAAAAGTGGCCTGGAGTGGGCGGAACCGCGGCACCTGACTCAGGTGTGCGGCTGGGAACTGCGAGCGACGTCGGTCAGCGCCTTCCGGAGTCGTACCAGTCCAGTCTCTCCAGAGACCTAGAATGTCCTCGGGGTTCCAGCCTCGTCCCTTTCAGACCCGGAGAAGACCCTCTCTCCTCGCCCAGTTTCAGCCCGCGGGCTGCGCTCTTCTTTTCGGCCACCAGAGGGAGCCGTGAGCCCCCATCCAGGCGCAGGTCCTAGTGGATAAGTTGCCCTGCCTGCTTTTGTGCCTGTCGGCAAAGATCGTAAATCTGTGACGCCCCCCCTCCCCCCCCGCAACTCTCAAATTGGTGTCCCTTCCTCAGCCCTTACAGGTCTCACTAACAGCGTTTCCTCTTCTATAAAACGGGACTTAACTAAAACACCCCTCCTAAAAGAGCAGTTGAGAGATGAGCTAATCGTGTAAACTCCTTTTCTTTTTTCTTTCTTTCTTTTTTTGTGGGCGTGGGGAAGGGAGCCCTTATGTAGGCTGGGCTAGGCCTCTCAATTCGCTACGGAGCTAACGAGGACTTTATGCTTCTGATCTCCCTACCTCCACCTCCTCTGTGTTGGGGTTCCAGGTAAGGAACACATCCCGATGCTAATAGTTTATTTTCCTGAAAGAGCACCGCCGCCCCCATTAAACACCCCCCCCCTTAGGCACAGCGAGAGCTATAGCACTCAACCACACACACCTTAACATACTCTTTAAGTATGCATGCATGTTCACTGATTTCCCCCTATTGTTAAATAGACATAACCGTTCTGTGAGCGCTGCTGCTGCTGCTACTGTGGGTTTTTTGTTTTTTACTTTTTGTTTTTTGTTGGGTTTTTTGTTTTGTTTGTTTTTTGGTTTTTTGAGAAAGGGTTTCTCTGTAGCTTTTGGAGCCTGTCCTGGAACTCACTCTGTAGATGAAACTGGCTGGCCTCTAACTCACAGAGATCCACCTTGGAGAGACCTATCATAAGAAAGAAAAGGGAAAGTGACTGAGAAACCTCTAGCCTTGACCTCTGGCTTCCCACATGCATGAGCATAGGTGGACACACTCATAGGGTGGCTCTGCCACGGATAAATCTGGCATTTCCGGAGTCATCTCTGCTACCCGTGTTTCAGTCATAATTTTTAGAGATTTTGTATAATTTCTAAAAGCTAGGACGTGTACTCCAGTAAAAAAAAAAAAAAAAAAAAAAAAAAAAAAAGTGCTCTAGACGCACCCCTCCCCGTTTGTGTGGTGGAGACAGCCAGCCTCCTAAGTGACCTTGGCTGGCTGTAGAGCTGAGGAGGACCTTCCTGCCTCCACTTCCAAAGTGCTAGGATTATAGATATTTCACCATCATGCCTGCCTTATTCTTTCTTGATTATAGTTTTTGTCTTTTGTTTTGTTTCAAGACAGGGTTTGTCTGTGTAGCTCTGGCTGCCCTGGGATGCGCTCCATAGACCAGGCTGGCCTTGAATCCCGAGTGCTGGGATGAAAGGTGGGCACAAAACACCACACCCAAATGCTCTTGTTCATGTTTTAAGTGTGGTTTTGTTTATTTTTGAGACTGGGTCATGAAGCCCAGGCTGGTCTTGAACTCCTGACCCCCCTGCCCGCACTCAGAGGTATGAATGCCACATGTATACCAGCTCTAAGGTGTATGCTCAGCCTGGACCTCTACGCTTCGCTTCAGACTGTAAGTCCCACAATTACCCCATGAAATGTCTTCAGTAAGCCACCCAGAATCAGCTCCAATGTTGGACAGCCCATCAGGGCAGAATCAGGATCCTTTCACAACGAGCCCCTCTCCAAGGTCATCTCTGTCTAAGTAGTCAGTTCGAGGCCAGCCTCATCTACACTAGATCCTCTTTCAAAGCATCAAGGAGGAGAGGAAAGGGGGGAGGAGCCTTCACCCTCCAGCTTCATAATCTTTTTGTAAGACAGGGTCTCCCTAGTTAGCTGTCGGCTGGCCTAGACTCACTCGGTAGACCAGGCTGTCCTTGAACTCTTAGAGATCCACCTGCCTCGGCCTCGGCCTCGGCCTCGGAGTGTTGGGATTAAAGGAGTACAGCAGCACATCTGGTTATTATCTTCACTGTAATTGACTTCACAATCAGGCGGAAGCCCACAGCTGGGCAATCTGATGAATCTCCCAGGGGCTTTGCTGGAGATATCACTTCCCGTGGGTTACGATAAGGGCTGCCTTTGTAACAAGCGAAGATGCTTCTCTTGGGCTAGCAAACGTCCTAAGGGTGGCTGAAACTGGATGAGAAGTCTTGGCCTCTATATTCGGTTTCTTTTCACATTACTGTAGCAAAGGCAACCTAAGAAAGAAGAGTTTGTTTTGGCTCACAACGGAGAGGCAGATGGAGCGAGGAGGCTGCTGGGTCACGTGGTGTGGCATCCAGTCAGGAAGCAGAGCGCGATGAACGCTGCGTTTCTGCGCTCTGCTCGCTCCTTTTCATTCAGTCCCCAGTACGGTTTGCCAGGCTACAGTGCGGTGTGTCTCCCCACCAAAGCCCTCATGAACCTCCCCAGGGGTTGTTTATTTCTTTGGTGACTCTAGATCCCATAAGTTGACGATGACGATGAGCTGGAACAGCTCTGTTCTGTCTGCTTTGCTGCCTTTTTAACCTTTGGGCCAAAATCCTGCTCCAGTTCACATACAGACCCGCTGGTGAGTTGAGAAATGTTTTGTCTAGGGTGGGAGAAATAGTTCAGCTATTAAGGGTACTTGTTGCTTTTGCTGAGGACCCAGGCTCGGTTCCCAGCACCCACATGATGGTTCAAACTCCAGTTCCAGGGGACCTGATGCCTTCTGACCTCTTTGGGCAACATGCGTGCACATGGTGCACATACATACATACATACTGGCAGGCAAAACACTCATATACTTAGAGTAAATAAATAAATCTAAAAAACCTTTTTTTCCTTTTTGGTTGTTTGAGACAGTGTTTCTCTGTAGCTTTGGATGAAAAGAACTTTTTAAAAAGAGAATGCTTTCTCCAAGGCTACAACACAGGATTAATCTAGTTACTTAGTCTCTTTCTTCCCCTTTCACAATTAAGACACTCCCACTAACCTCAAACTGGGCACGGTGGCTCCTCTTAGCACTGACTCGGCAGAGGCGAGTGGACCTCAAGTTCAAGGACAGCCTGGCTCCAATAAGTAAATAGAAGCCATGCCTTTAGACTGCAGCTGTAGAATCCCTCTGACTCCCCCAGTCCACAGTAAGCAGCTCTAGCCAAGGTCTTGCTCGTCACGTGACTGCACAGGCCACGCCCTCAGGGAAGGCACTATGGCGGCGCCCAGGATGGCTTCAGAAAGAGGGCAATCAACGAGAGGACGCTGATGCGCCAGAGCGTCCTCACCCGCGTCGTTTCTGCAGTTGCATGCTGGGAAGGCGGGAACTCTGGGTCTATGCACTGGACCTCCTCCCGGTTTTTAAAAGAGAGGGGGAAAAAAAAAAAGCAAAACACCTAAACCCCAGAGACAGCATGATCTGACCTACCTGCGACCTCCCCACTTCTTGAGGACCCCAGGATCCAAGGCAGAAGGATGAACTTGTGGCATTCAAAAACTCCCCCCCCCCCCAAACCCTTTGTGTCAACCCCTTGCCAACTTATTGAGTGACCTCGGTGTCAGCCCAGCCTCTCCTTCCCAAACACACACATAATCTGTTCTTTCCTCTGCGGATCAGGAAGTCCAATCAACCAGGGAACTCAGAAACGAGACCTCAAATAATAATTTCCTGGCGATACCCCCATCCTCCCTCCCTCCCAGCGTGAGCTCCCCAGAGTCTGGTGATTCTGTCTCTCCCCCCTCCACCACGACCATGTCAGGTCCCTAGAGCAGATGAGCCCTTGGCCACCACCCCTCCAATTTCCTGAAAACCCAGCAAACAAAAGGCTCGGGAAGGGAGGCGAAGCTGAGCAGGGCGCCCTTCCTGCAGGACAGCTGATGGAGCAAAAAAAAAAAAAAAAAAAAAAAAAAAAAAAAAGTCCAGGAGAGATGACATTCCAGGTTTCCTCCAGGGATCCTTCCAGGTCCTGGGGAGGAGAGAGCGCATCAAGGGAACTGGACTAAAAGGGACTGGGGACACCTGAACTTGCAAGCTGCCTTGGTGGGGTGATGTCAACCTTAGGGAATGGAGGGGGTGGGGGCAATCTTGGGGTTCAGGTGTGCTGTTTGGCCCCCAGGCGTGAATAGTGGAGGCTGGGAGACGCCTGAAGCCCTGCGTCATCTCCTCTGGGACCCAGGCTACCTCCCCCTGGCCCGACCTGCTACCCTCTGTGGTGGCCCCACCCGGATCCTGGCTTCCTGCTCCTCCCCAACACAGATCTTACCCTGCCAAGTGACCTAGCCTGCTCTGGGTCTTTGGGTCTGTCTAGAACTCTGGTAACCTGGGCCCTAACCACTGGTAGTTTTCTTAGTCTCAACTAGAGCTAGTCTCCTGCCAGCCCCTGCCCTCGCCCCCTTTCCCAGCGGTAACACAATGACAAGGGAAAGAGCAGTCTAATAGTTGGGGCCGGAGATACTGGCATGGAAGGTTGGGGGGCTTGGCCTCATATCCTGTCAGGCTGCCAAGGGAAGAGAGGAAACAAAAGACTTCCCCCTACCGGGACAATGAGCCTCCCACTAACTCTCCTCCACCCTCCCGTTGCTCCACCTTTCCACCCCCCCTCCCCCAGCGCACCGACTTTAAACTCCCCCCCCCCCCCCAGTCCTTCAGCTTCCCTCCTCTTCTTCTCCATGCCCCCTCCCCACCCCAGCAAGCTCTACCCTACCCCTTTCTCCTCCTCCACTAGGTCCCAACTGGTTGGGTTCTCTACTTGCTGACATATCAACAGCATTCCGGGGCCCCTTTTCTTGACAAGGTTGAAGGCAAGGTGGAGAGGCACCCCTGCAGTAGTAAGGGGTGAACTGCCCCACCTTGCCTCTCTTTTTTATTTTATTTATGTTTTTACTTTTTGTTTTCCGAGACAGGGTTTCTCTGTGTAGCCCTGGCTGTCCTGGATCTCACTCTGTAGACCAGGCTGGCTTCAAACTCACAGAGATTCGCCTGCCTCTGCCTTCCGAAAGCTGGGATTAAAGGTGTGCACCACCAATGCCCAGCTTAACCAGCCCCTATTAATAGTGAATATAAAGGATGAGCTTGGGGCTGAAAATGTGGCTCGGTTTGTTGACTGCTTACCCAGGCACCCGAAAAACCCGGGCTTGGTCCCTACGACTGCATAAACCAGCACGGTGGTACTTGCCTATAATCCCAGTCCTGAGAAGGAAGGAAGAGGATCCAGAGTTCAAGGTCATCCTCAAACATAAAGGAGTTGGAGGCCAGCCTGGGCTACATAATGCTGGTTTCAAAAAGAGAAATGGACAAGAAAAGATGCTGCTGCCTCTGTAGAAGAATGACACCCTCAACCTGGGCAGGCTCCTGTCAGCCAGTGACTTCTTGGCCAAAGAGGGAAGGCTGAGGGAGCAATCTGGTACTTGAGGTGGCACAGGGTGCCCATCTCAATGCTGACCCCAGTGCAAGGAAGAAACAGTGGGTCAGCAGATCTGGGGGCCTTTGACAGGTCACCGAACCTTCTTTTTAAACTTTGGTGTGTGTGTGCACGCACACACTCATGAGCACATGCACATGCAATCTTGAACCTGTGCCATGGCTTATGAATTAAAGATCATAGGAAAATTTGTGGGAACCGGTTCTCTCCTTCCACCATGTGGGGTCTGGGGAATCAAGCTCAAGTCTTCAAGATGGGTGGTGAGCAGCCGGGGGCGGTGGTGGCGCACCCTTTAATCCCAGCGCTCAGGAGGTAGAAGCAGGAGGATCTCTGTGATTTCGAGGCCAGCCTGGTCTGCAGAGTGAGTTCCAGGCCAGCCAGTGCTGCTTCACAGAAAAACCCTGTCTTGGAGGAAAAAAGAAAGAGAAGAAGAAAGTTCTGAGCTGGCAAATGGGCGCTGGGATCCTCTGGAAGAGCAGCCAGTGCTCTCAACCACTACGCCCCTCTCCAGTCCCAATCTGTATTCCTTTAAGTGTGTTCACATGTCTCTCAAATGGGTCTCTCAGCCTGTAGAACACGTAAGGGTTAGTATTATGTTATCCATATATAATGGGCCCTTTAGCAACGACACTGTGAAGTCCTGAACTGCCACCCCCAGTGAAAAGTACAACTATGGAGATAACCTCGGTGAAGCCCGAAAACCTTTAGTGTCTGATCTGAGCAAGTGATCATAGAACTCAGACACTAAGAAGATACTATGAACTGAAGAGATGGCTCAGTGGTGAAGAGAGCCTCCTTCCCTTGCAGGGAACCTGGGTTTGGTTTCCAGCACCCACATGATAGCTCACAGCCATCTGTAACTCCAGTAACAGGAGATTCAGTGACCTTTCCTGGCTGCTACAGGAAATGGGCATGCGTGTGGCACACAGATAAACATGCTCATGGTGATTAGAAGTGTTAGATCCCCTGGAACTGGACTGAGATATGAGGTCTCTCCAGCCTCATAACCTTTCTCTGAAAAAAATATACTGAGCTGGGCTGTGGTGGTGCACACCTTTAAGCCCAGCACTCGGAGATGCAGAGGCAGGTGGATCCCCAAGTTAGAGGTCAGCCTGGTCTACAGAGCAAATTCCAGGACAGCCGGGGCTACTCAGAAAACCCGTCTTGATAAACCAAAGCATGGTGGCCCATGTCTCGCACTCAGGAGGCAGAGGGAAGCAGATCTGTCTACATCATTGTGAGCTCCAGGCCAGTCAGGGCTGCATAGTGAGACCCTGTCTCAAAAACTGTTTTTAAAAAGGAATGGTTGGCGAGGGCTAATACAGCTTGATAAGATTTTACACAGCATAGGTGGAGATACTAACTTATTTAGTTCTTTGTGGTGTTATTTATCTTTGAGTTCTACAACGTTTTTGTTACCTGGGCCTCTGATAAGCTTGGAGGGGCCAACTGGAGATGTTTAGTTTGGCCTAGGACCAAAGGTTGGCCAGCATTTGTTCCCTTTCAGCTAACCCTGTATTCCTTAGGGCTACACGTGGTATTGCAGTCAGAGTCTCCCCCCGTAGGCCACATCTGGCTGCTGAGGGGGCTCCTGTCTGGACAAACAATCTCAACATGACCCCCACCAGAAGAAATGTACTTAGTGCCCGCAGGAGAACTGCCCATTCCTAGCTTAAGTTTAATCCCTTTAACCTGCATTGTTTTCGGTCTCTATCTGCCAACTGATGTTTAATTGCCTCTTACACTCCGGAGGCCGCCAGGAACCGGGCACACCTGCTTCCAGCATCCGCCCAAGCCCGATAGCATTAGAAGACCAATAAATCCACAATTTCACACGATCTTCAGTTACGGCAGGCGAGGGCATCCTCCCTTAGGGAAGTGGTGGGGAACCTCCTTCCCCCACCATACAGTAGAAATCAACTGGACCTGTGTTTTGTATTTTTTTTTCACACCTATGGTAAACTGCCAGTTAGGTCCCAAGGCTGTCGCAAGATCTACCAGCGCACATTTGGTTCTCCGCCAATTGGCCCCCCACAGACTCCAGTTCAATGCAAATCTACCCACATTTTCCTCCTAGTGACAGAGAGAGGTTCCCTGTTTGGCTTGTTTTCTTTTCATCTGTTTTTACTTGTTTTAGCACCTTGTGGACCTGGGTCACACAACAGACTAAGCCATTTATGTTTGTTGACCTTTTCCACCTCTTAGGGATTGTGTCCCTGTGGTGTTCAGGAGGACCAATAAAGCCCCCTGCCAGCCATTCAGTTGCTCAGCTCGCTTTCCTTCCTTCTCTCTCTCTCTCTCTCTCTCTCTCTCTCTCTCTCTCTCTTTCTCTCTTTCCCCTTGCTACCTTCCACCCATTTTTTTTTTTTTTTTTTTTTTGGACAGGGTTTCTCTGTGTAGTCCTGGCTGTCCTGGAACTTGCTCTGTAGACCAGGCTGGCCTTAAACTCAGAGATCTCTGTCTCAGAAGGGCATATGTGGTTGTCTCATCCCCTTCTCTGCTCCTGCTTCCCTTTGAGGCTCTTTCATTGCTGGTTTAAAAATCTTCTCCAATTCTAGGCGTTTCTGTGACTACTTTCGATGTGTTGTGTTCCAGAAGGTTTGCTGTGAGCAGAACAGCAGTGTGGCGATTGTCACGTGCTTCTTGAAGTTTCAATAAGTTGGAAAAGAACCACCAACTGCAATTTTTAAAAGATGTATCTATTTATTTGGTTTTTTTTTTTGGTTTTGTTTTGTTTGTTTTGTTTTGTTCTGTTTTTTGGTTTTTTGAGACAGGGTTTCTCTGTGGCTTTGGAGCCTGTCCTGGAACTAGCTCTTTTTTTTTTTAAATATTTATTTATTTATTATGTACACAATGTTCTGTCTGTGTGTATGTCTGCAGGCCGGAAGAGGGCACCAGACCTCATTCCAGATGGTTGTGAGCCACCATGTGGTTGCTGGGAATTGAACCTTTGGAAGAGCAGGCAATGCTCTTAACCACTGAGCCATCTCTCCAGCCCCTGGAACTAGCTCTTGTAGACCAGGCTGGCCTCGAACTCACAGAGATTCGCCTGTCTCTGCCTCCCAAGTGCTGGGATTAAAGGCATGCGCCACCACTGCCTGCTTATTTGGTTTTTTGAGAAAGGGTTTCTCTGTAGTTTTGGAGCCTGTCCTGGAACTAGTAAAAGATGCATTTATTTTTATTTTGTGTGTATGGGTGTTTTGACTACATAAGTATCTGTGTACCGTGTGCATGCAGTGCCCAAGGAAGCCAGAAGAGGGCATCAGTTCCCCGGGAACTGGAGTTACAGACAGTTGTGAGCTGCCATATGGGTGCTGGAAATTGAACCTGGGTCCTCTGGAAGACACTGCTCTTAACCACTCTGCCATTTCTCTAGTCCCACAAATGATTTTTAATTATGATTTTACTTTTGTGTTATATGTGTGTATATGTTCCCATGTGTGTGCAGGTGCCTAAGAGGTCAGAAGAGACCTTGGGATCCCCTGGAGCTAGAGTTCTAGGCAGTTGTGAACTGTGCCAGGTGGGGGTGCAGGGACCCAACTTCTGGTCCTGGCCAAGAGCAGCAAGCGCTTGTAATAACCATGCCATCTCTCCAGCCCATATATCATGATGTCTAGAAAAGCGGCATTTATTATAAACGCTCCTCATTGATCTCTCTGAGATGCTTTCATGATTGTTTTGTTTTGTTTGTTCTCCTGTTGGTTGTGCTGGCAATAGGACTCAGTCCTGTGTCTGATAAGCATTTGCCCTGTTACTGAGCCACATCGCCAGCTGTCTAGGTGATGCTGATACTTCCATTTCCTCCTCTCGGCTTGTTTCCTGTGAGATGTGTACTTTTTGCTGGGTGTGGTAGCTCATAGTCTATAATCTAGCACCTGGGAGGCTGAAGAAGGAGAATTGGGTGTTTGAGGGCAGCCGAGCAGGGCTACATGAGACCTTGTCCCAAGCAAATAGAAGGAGCCACTGAAATGACTTAGCCAGGAAAGGTACTTGCCAGCAAGCTGACGGCTTGAGTTTAATCCTTGGGACCCACAGGGTAGAAGGAGGGAACCAAGTCCTTGGTATTTTATTTTTTATTTTTATGTGTGGGAGTGCTTTGTCTGCATGTACGTGTGTGTGCCACAGGCACATACAGAAAAGGAAGTAAGATCCCTGAAATTGTAGTTAAAGATGGTTTTGAGCTACTGTGTTTGTGCTGGGGACTGAACCCATGTCCTCTGTAAGAGCAACAATTGCTCTTAACCCTGGAATCGTCTTTGTAGCCCTAAGAATCAACTCTTGCAAGTCACTTCTGAGTTCCACATTTTCAATGTTACCTGTGTATGTGTATATAAACACATGCATACACTAAACAAGCAGATAATGTTTTAAAAAAAATATTTGGATGGGTATGGTGCTGCTTGTTGGATGTAGAGACTAGAGAATCATGAGTTCAAGATCAGCCCGCGCTACATGTCAAGACTCTCAAAAACTGAAAAAGGCTTTGAGCAGTACACCTCTCTCAACAATGTACAATACCTCTACCAGATTCTTTTGTTGTTTTTTTTTTTTCTTTCTTTGGTTGTTGTTTGTTTTTGAGACAGGGTTTCTCTGTGCAGCTCTGGCTGTCCTGGAACTCAGTCTGTAGAGCAGGCTGGCCTCGAACTCACAGAGATCTGCCTGCCTCTGCCTCCCAAGTGCTGGTATCAAAGGCATGCACTACCACACCTAGCCCTACCAATTCTTTTTGTATAAGAGCTGTGGGGAGGTAGAGACAGGAGGATCGAGCGTTCAGAGTGAGCCTCACCTACATGGAAAGTTTGCGTCCAGCCCAGGACACGTGAGACCCCCATCCCAGTAATTAACAACAGTGAAAACGGGGCTAATAAAGGGCCATGTCCAATTTTAGGTTATTTCAAGTGTCGTTATGCCTGGGACTCACTGAAGAGCTGCTCAGGGCTGAGGATGTACCTGCAGGTGGAGTGTTTGCCTAGTGTGCTCAAAGCCCTGGTTCAATCCCCAGAACCCGCATAAATGCAGTGAAGTAGTGCATGCCTGCTGCGGTGCATGCCTGCTGCAATAGCAGCACCGAGCGGAACAGGAGTCAAATGCCACCTTCGGTTACACATTGATTTCTAGGCTACCCTGGGATGTCTCAAAAGGAGAAAAGGGGATGAGGATTGCTGGGGAGATGGCTCAGTGGGTTAAACACTTGCCACACAAGCATGAGGCCATGAGGATTTGGGTTCTGATCCTTGTAGGTATAAGTGTCAGGGTGGCACCAGCTTGTGACCCTAGCACAGTTGCGGGGGGCACAGACAGGTAATACCCAGGGGCTCTCTGTCCAGCTAGTCCAGCCAAAATAGAAAGCCCTAGGTTCAGAGAGAAACTGTGTCCAAAAAACAAGGTGAACAGCAACAGAAGACACCTGTGGTGAACTTCTGGCCTCTGCATGCAAAAAAGAGCGGGCATACACACCCAAATCACCTCCAGAAAACGGTTTAACGTGGTGGTATTTATTAACCAGGGCCAGGGAAGCAGCCAGACAGGTGAGGGGCGCTGGAGTTTAAACATCATGGAACTTTGAAATAATCTTGAACTTTGGACTTGACAGGGTTAAGCGTGCCAAGAGAGGAGTGCTGGGCTGTGAGAGATGTGGCGACTTCTACAGTTTATACTTTAGAGGGGTAGATAGCTAATCTGGTCTCTGTTATTTCCAACATACAGGAACTTTTCTTCTGGTTTATTCTTATCAATTTTTGGTTTTGTCTTTATAACATTTGGGGTGTGTGTGCACATGCGTGTGTGTGTCAGTGGGGGGGGGTCAGAGAAAAACTTGTAGGAATCATTTCTTTACTACTCAAACTTAGTCATTGCGTTTCACAAGGTCTTTTGCCCCCTCAGCCATCTTGTCAACCTCTTACTAAGTTTTGAACGTTAGCCTACAAAGTAGCGTGTTTTGTTACAACATTCCCTACCTACATTTTTGTCATTATACTTTGTTCTTGTTCTTCTCCCCTCTCCCATTGCCCTGCCTCTATCCTTTGGTTTCTATTTTTCTGAGACAAGATTTTACTGACTGGCTTAGAACCCACTAAGTACGGCAGGGCACAGTGGTCTCAAAATTCCGGCGGTCTTGCTTCTGCTTCCTTAGTGCTGGGATTATAGGCCTGCAGCAGTAAGCCCCGTTTACACATCCGGAAAAGTTTTATCTCTGTGAGGGCTCAAAACAAACCGTCAGGATGTGAAAGGGGAATCCTAGTCTGGGGTTGTGGGTCAGTGGGGGGTTCTGTCCAGAACACTTCATAAATCTGGTGAGCTGGTGCACGTCTGTAGTCCTGGCACTGAGGTCTCAGCAGGAGGATCGAGAGTTCAAGGTCATATTCAAATATATATAAAATCTGAGGTTTGCTTAGGCTAGAAAAAGGGGGGGGGGAGACTCCTGCTGTTAAGGTTATTCAGAAGGCCGGGGCGTGTGGTGTGTAACTATTGGCCTGGCAGTGTGTGAGTTCCTCATTGTTATTGCCTGGACACAGTTGATTGCTAACACTTGCCAAGCGGGAATGGGGAAGGGCTCCACGCTTTAGTTTATTGTTATTTTTTATATTTTCCAAGTTTTTTTTTATGTGTATGGGTGTTTTGCCTACATGTTTGGCTGTGCACCACATGCGTGCCTGGTGCCCACAGAGGTCCAAAGAGAGCATTGGATGGGGATCCAAAGGAACTGGAGTTAGAGACGGTTGTGAGCCACCGTGTAAGTGCTGGGAACCAAACTCACACCTTCTGTAAAGCCACATGTGCCCTGCACTGCTAACTCATCTCTCCAGGCCTTTAATTTTTTTTTATTAAATTTTTATCTATTTATTTATTGGGTTAGGTGGCAGCCAGTGCATGCCACAGTGTGCATGTGGCGGTCAGAGGACAGAGGACTTCTGGGAACCCATTTTCTCCTTGCACCATGTTTAGTCCGTCATTCAGACTCAGACTGTCACTTTAACCGCGGAGCCATCACTTCTGTGTTCCTCCAAAGTGTCCTCATACTGAGGAAAAAATGCTTGGGGATTTCTTTGGTTCTCTTTGGGACAAGCACTGATTCTGGGCTAAGACGAGTTCACACCTGCAGCAGGCAACTGAGGTAGTTTGGCCACAAAGCGGTTCTGAGGGCCGGGGGTCGGATTGTTGGAAGGAATGACTTCATCTGCACAGGATAAATGGAGGGTGCTTCCTGACCAGCGGAGTCAAAATCTCAGGCGTCACTTGCCTGGAAAAGGGAAATCACGGGATTTTCACCAGCTGTGTGTGAGCGAGTGTGTGTGTGTCTGTGTTTTGTTTTTTTTTTTTTTTAAGACTTGCAATGTAATTCGGCCTGAAACTTGCCCCTGCTTTCCTTTCAAGTAGAGGGGGTTACAGGTATGCAGCACCACACTGGACTTATGCAGGGCTGAGGAGCTAACCCGGGGCTTTCTGGGTACTGAGGAAACTGTCTGCTAAGCTCTCTGCCGATTCCTACCATTGCAGTCCTGTGGGCTGTTTCATCTTTTCAGCCCGTCTCATCAATAGCACCTTCCTCCACTCTGCCTCATCCCTTCCATTCTGCTCGCCTCTCCGCTCTTGCGGGGTTAATCGTCTCTGCATACTAATGCTTTGCCTCTCCCACTAAATGAGAAAAACTGAAGCCGTCGAAGGCTTGACGTGGGCTGATGATAGTGGCGCCTAGGGTGAGACTGAAGCCGCGTGTCGGAAAGATCAGGGACCCGGGTGCAGAATGATAGCTGCAAAAAGGGGGTGTCTGTGGATTAGAGAAGGGGAGCCTGAGACTGCATGGGGAAGGAGGAGGGGACTCCCAGCTCCAGCCGGTCAGCCTGGCTCCAGCCAAACCGGCTGTTTCCTGCCCTGGCTGACCCCCCACCCCGGAGCAGGACCCAGGCTGGGGAGTGAGGAAAGGCAGTGTGGGGAGAGAGCACTACTTGCGGCAGGAAGATAAGTGCACTGGGACGAGAGGTCATCACGGGTCTCCTGTGTCCTTTGGGGGGTGTGGTTAGGGTATTTGGCAGGCCCTCAGGTGCCCCAGACTCCTACCTCAGAGTTTCCAGACTGCACTAATTACCTTAAATCAAAGTCTCCTTCTCACAGCCCTCTAGGGACCGACTTCGGTAGCACCTCTCCCACCCATCCATAGTGCGCCCCCCACTACCGGTGCCCTTAAACTGATGGGGAGCACATCTTTCCTGGACCCTCCCCTCAAACTGATTGGGGGGTGTTGGCAAATGAGAGGAAGGGCCCTCCCAGTCATCCCGAGGGCCCCCAGAAGCCAGACAGGAAACAGCCTCAGGAAAGAGCCACAGCGGTCTCCACCCCCGCCCTGGAGGTCAAGGCTGCGGGCGGCGGGGGAGTGTCCCCCTCCAGAGAGAGAGAGAGAGAGAGAGAGAGAGAGAGAGAGAGAGAGAGAGAGAGAGAGAGAGAGAGAGAGGCATAGAGATCCCATGGGATGCTTCACCCTTGCTGACACGCCTACCTTTTATTTACTTTTACTATACTTTGGTCCTCAAACCACTACCTCCACCCTCTCTGCTCTTTTCTCAGCGCTAGGCTGCGCGCATAGTGGGTCTCCAGCACTTAACCTGCACGCTCTGATTGTGTGAGTGCTCACTCTGGAGGCCTCCGAGCTGGGATTGTTGTTGGGGGCGGGTGTGTGTGTGTGCGGCGGTGTCCGACAGGCAATCTTCCATCACCAAAGGCATAGATTTAACCCTGTCCTCCCAAATGCAATCCCCTGCTCCAACGAGATGGCAGGGCGCGCATCCAGATGTGGAATCTCAGGTCCCGCTGCAAGGTCAAAGCAGGCTTTGTGTGTGGGGGGGTGAGCATTTACACACATCTGTGAGGCCTGCTGGGTTCAAGCCTATCCGGAAGGTTCCTAGGCTCCGGCCCCCCAACACGCACAATCGGGCAGCACGCACGGGTCACCCAAGACCCCTGGACAGTCCTTGAGTTACACGCATGCCGCCCCTCCCCCTCTTGCAAACTTTCTCCTAACTTCCCGACTGGCTCAGTTCGGGCGCGCCCCCCCCTCATGAATTATTCAGCAACATAGAGCCAATCAGCTCCCCCGCTCCCCCCCCCCCCCCCCGTCGAAGCCTGGGCTCCAGGGTGTAGGGAGATGGGGAGGGCGACGCTGACTCGGGACTGTCTCCGCCTCCCGTGCGCCCCTCCCTCCTAGGCCAGGCGCCTCCCGGCCCAGTCTCAGCCCAGCCCCGGCCCAGCCTGTCTCCCTCCCTCCTGCTCTGTCCCCACTTTGGCTTCCACCCTCCTCTACCGCGACCCGCGCACTCAGCCCCGCGGCGCGTGAGCCACCAACCACTCCAGGGAGCGAGAGAGACCGCGAGCAATCGGCCCACCCCAGTCAGCCAGGGCGGGACCCCCGAAGCCCCGGAGGGACCCCTAACTCTCAGCCACGTCCCGATCTCCGCCCGCCCAGCGACGGCCACTGCCAGGACGTCCCCCCTCAAGACTGGCCTCCCCGCGCGCGCGCGCTGCGGCGGGGACGTGGGGGCCGCACCTGAGCACGGGTGCCCGGCGCGCCCGCATGGGCCATCGCTGAGAGGCCCCCGACGGAAAGTCCCAGCAGCAGAGTCGGGGTGCATCCGCCCAAGGGAGGGTCAGACCTGGGGGGGCCAGGGCCCCCCAAACTCGGATCGTATTCAGCCAAAGTGAGGCGGCGCCATGAAGCTCAGAGCGCTGCTGTGCTGGGCGTCCCTCGCCACCGCTTTAGAAGGTGAGATTACTTGGGGGTGCCCCCTATTCTTGGGGTTTCCAAAATTGTGCCTCGGAGTGAAGAAGCTGGTCTCTCCCTATTCCAACTCTGGCACCCCTAAACACTTCGGACCAATAGTGCTAGAACGGGAGGGGGCGGGGGAAGAGGCGGCCTGGCGGGGAGTGGGGTTTTTCTTTTGTTTGGGAAAGAGATGGAGTCGAGAGCTGAGACCGGGGATCTTCCCATACCCAGTCTTCTAAACTCTCTGTCCTGATGCCAAAGGCCCTTGGCAGCCTTCCTTTTCCTGCCCACCCTAATATTCAAAACTATCCCGAAAGTTTCTATCCATCCTCCACCTCTGGCCAAACTCCGGGGAAAAGTTCCTGGAGGGGTACTTGCAGACTGGGCAGACCCCAGCTAGGCCATAAAACAACCCCCACCGCCTAATCCCTAGCATTCACACCTGGATCCTACAACCCCACACCCTAGTCACGGTGTCCCCATCTGCAGCCCCACTCAAACGCCAAAGGCTAGCCAGGCGGCTGACCTCGTGCAGGTCCGCCCCCCCCCCTTTTTTTTGTTTTCCTCCAGCCTGTACTCCAACCTTTTGAATGCCATTTAGTCCTAAACTTTTCCCAAGCCTGTGGCTTTCTTCCAGCTGTGCAAGCCCACAGAAACTGCCTAACGCTGGCTTGTGTTGCCCTAATTCACCCCAGCTGGCCACCTCCTAGTCGGCCTCAGATTTCTGGGGCTTTTTTTTTTCCTCCCTATATTCCTCTCCAAATGCCTCTTGAAGATCTGTGGGCCTCTCACTTCTCATTCCCCCTAGGGGCTGCCCAGGACCTGTAAAACCCCCCTTCCCTGCTTCCCTAATCTTTCAATGAATTTGGCTCCCCCACAACCTCCCTTGCTGCTTAGAATCAAAGGGGTATATGAGGAGTGGGCTACGGGAATGGGGAGGGGAGTTGCCGAAGGGAAGGATTCAAAGGCACTTGGAGAACCCTGCTCCCTCTAGGCTGGGCAGTGCTGTTCTGGCTGATCAAAGTGAGAGAATGGGGAGGGGGTGAGGGAAGGCTTCGGGGCCCCTGGAGAGGAGGAAGTCAAACGGGCAGAAAATCCGTGAAGTGTGTCGGGAGGGAAAGAAAGATGCCAACAGGAAATGCCCCTTCTCACGTGTGTTACCTGGGTGTTTCTCAAGCCCTCCCGCCAGCTGTGCCAAGGGCATCGATTTTACTGTCCTTTTCACTTTTGATGGCCCGGCTTGAGCCAGATCTCCCCTCCCCGCCCCATTTATACAAATGGAAAGACCGGAGCTTTAGAAATATTAAAGTAGTTTATCATCCAAGGCCACGTCCCCCCCTCCCAGGTGTGTAAACTGAGAGGCCACCCCGGGGAACCTGGAAAGGGAGTTGAGCAGCCGAGGTGGGCTGGAGGTGAGGGTGGGTAGGGAAGCCAGAGGCTGTAGTGAGCTGGGGGTGAAGTGGTCTGGGATCGTGAAAGTGAGTCTGAGCTCAGCTCAGCAGGCTGAAGAGCAAGCCTGTAGCACAGACAGTGTGTAAATTGGAGACAGGAAAACACTATCCAGGCTGGAACAATGGAGGGTGGAGTGTTAGGCCTCTAGCCACCCCCTTCCCAGAACCCTGGCATCCTGTCCCCAATGTGCTCTCCTGGCTCCTGCCACCCACTGAGGGCCCCTAGGCTTCGCCTCCAGCTGGTCGGGTTTCTGCCTGCCCCTGCACCCATGGACATCACCAGGAGCTTTGAGGCCGTACCTCATCCACCCTATCTTCCACCCTATCTTCCCGTCACCCCTTTTCTCTTGCAGCCCCAAAGGGGAGGGCGGGACCTGGTCCCAGGTGTTCAGCTGGCTCCCCTGGGGGCCCACTCTCCATACTCAAATGTGGTTCCCTGACTTCTGCTCCCCCCACACACACACCCCCAGGTTGCCCTAACCGCTTCAGGGAATTCCCCAACCCTCCCTTCCCTCTTTGTATTACCAGAGGCTTCTGCACTTTTCCTAATCCCCTACTGGGTCAGCACCCTGTCCCCTCCCCACAAGTGATCCCAGAGCCCTGTCAGGTGTGTTCATAACCCCCACTCCCCCCCCAACACTCCTAAAATCCCCTCCTTTCTTTTTCCTAACCAGCTCCAGATGTGGTGAGGCCTCTGCAGGAGCCGGGGTGGTAACCCAAGAGTCCAGGCTTCCAGAACTTACTCCTCAGATGGTGGCAAATGGGGGAGGTGCTGTGCCTCAGGCTAGGGCACCACCTTGAAGGAGAACTGGGGTGTCTGGTGTGAAAAGGGGGTGGGGCTGGGAAGAGGACTAGAGTTGGGATGCAAGCCAATTTTGGCACGAAGGAGAGGGAATGAGGAGTCCAAGACAAGCCTGCCTGTAGGGAACCATGGCCTGGGCCAGCAGCCCCTTGCCCCAAGGGACAAGGCCCGGCCGGGGATGTCCTGGTTTTTGTTTTTAAACAAGATTTCATGTCATTCATACCAGCTACAAATTCACTACGTAGTGGAGCCTGGTCTCAAACTCTTGGTCTTTCTGTTTCCACCTCCCAAATCCTGGGATTACAGAAATGTGCTGCCATGCCCAGTGGTTTCGCTTTCTTTCTTTCTTTCTTTCTTCCTTCCTTCCTTCCTTTCTCTCTCTCTCCTCTCTCTTTCTTCTTCTTTTTGGTTTTTTCTTTTTGTCTTTTGAGACAGGGTTTCTCTGTATACTGGGTTGGCCTCGAACTCAGAGATCCATCTGCCTCTGCTGGGATTAAAGGCCTGGTTAACTGCCTCTCTTTTTGTGCTGCTGGGGATGAAGCACACTAAACAAGGAGCCGCGCCCCCAACCCCTCTGGCAAATGCTGAGGTCCAGCTGAAGAGCTACCTTCTTCAGACTTCCTGAGTGGTGGACTTTTAACTTCCAGCACGGGTTTCCCTTGTCCTGCTGGGCACAGCCTCCCGGGAAGCCTAGATCTCGGAATCCCTAGAGGCAGTCCAGTGCCTACCAATTGCTGCTAGTGGAGCTGGTGCTGGGAGCAGGAGGCATGAATCTAAGGGCAGTGGGATGGTGATCCGTCTGGGAATGGTACCTCCAGGCTTAACAACCTGCTTTGGATCCTCAGCACGCGTGTGTGCATAATCAGACACACACACACACACACACACACACGTGATTTTCTTTATGTGGGGAAGAGAGAGAAAGGAGTTAAAGAGTTTTTGTTCTTTTTTTTATTTTTTTTTTTTATTTTTCGAGATTGGGTTTCTCTGCAGCTTTGGAACCTGTCCTGGAACTAGCTCTTGTAGACCAGGTTGGCCTCGAACTCACAGAGATCTGCCTGCCTCTGCCTCCCGAGTGCAGCACCACCCCGGTTAAGAGTGTTCTTGTGCCATGGCACCTGTGTGGCAGTCGGAGGACAACTTGTGAGAGTTGGCTCTTTCCTTCCACCCTGTGGGTCCCCAAAATCAAACTCAGGTCTGCAGACTTGGTGGCCTTGGTGGTTAGCATCTTTATCTCTTTGGCCTGAGGAAATAAATTTTGCCACCTCCTTGTAGCCCACCTTGGAACTAGAAACATAACCCACTCCATACCATTCCTGTTTGTTTCCAGCAAGCTGCTGGCCCCACCTCTCTCCCACACCTCCCCAAAGGGCTGACTTTGTTTCTCTGTCTTAGAGACCCTGCTGAATACCAAACTGGAAACTGCAGACCTGAAGTGGGTGACTTACCCTCAGACGGAGGGCCAGGTAAGAGCTGGATCTCTGTTGATCCAGGAGGGAAACTGAGGCAGGAGGTTGTAAGGAAGCCCCCTGAGATACTCGCTTCCTGTAGCCACTCCAACAACTCTAGTTAAGAGTCCCTGTCTGACCGTCCCTTTCTCTGCAGTGGGAGGAGCTGAGCGGCCTGGATGAGGAACAGCACAGTGTCCGTACCTATGAAGTGTGTGACATGAAGCGGCCAGGGGGCCAGGCACACTGGCTGCGCACTGGCTGGGTCCCAAGGCGAGGTGCCGTCCACGTGTATGCCACGCTGCGCTTCACAATGATGGAGTGTCTGTCCCTGCCGCGGGCCAGTCGCTCCTGCAAGGAGACATTCACCGTTTTCTACTACGAGAGCGAAGCTGATACCGCCACGGCCCACACGCCAGCCTGGATGGAGAACCCCTACATCAAGGTACGCCCGTTGGCTTCAACAGCCTCTCTGGGGCCTTTGGCAGGGTCGCTGGGGGGCTAGAAGCAGCAGGTTTAAGTCTAGGGAGGGAAGAGGACAGGGACACCGCCTCGCTGCCTGTGTGGGGAGGGCGTTGCCACACTTACCCGCTGCTCACAACTCTGCCCGTATCAGGTCCTTCCACAGCGCCAGATCAGCGCCGCTGCCTCTCGCTGGTGTCTTCCTCCTAGGTCCTCTACACAAACCCCTCCCCTGCCTTCTTATTTTGTCTTTGAGACAAGGTCTCAGGTAGCCCAGGCTGGCTTCAGATTTGATAGGCAGCTGAGGCTGGCCTTGAGCTCCTGATCCCCTCGTCTTCACCTCCCGAGCGCTGGGGTTATAGGTGTGTGCCATTGTACTTGGCTCCTGGCTGACTTGTTAATGAGCTGGTCTGTTCTTTGTTGTCTTTAGAGACAGAGTCTCCCTATGTAGCTCTGGCTGCCTTGGAACTCTGCAGACCAGACTGGCTTTGGACTCAGAGAGGTCCACCGGCCTCTGCCTTTGAAAAACTGGGTTTAAAGGTGTTTGCCACTATGCCTTTTTTTAAAAAATATTTTAAAATTTTATTTGGTGTTCATGAGTATTTTGTTCCAGTGTATATCTGTATATCATGTGTATCCTGGAAGTGCAATTACTGATGGCTGTGAACTGCCATGTAGGTCCTGGGAATCGAACCCAAGTCCTCTATAAGAACAACAGGTGCTCTTCACCACCGAGCCATCTGTACAGTCTTGTCTTGTAAATCCCAGTTTCCAGCACCAGCCACACCTTGCCTCCCTAAAAGCTGAGGCGTTGCTGTCCTGTCCCTACTGGCCTTGAAAATGCTGGACGCAAAGTGATCCTCGCATTCAGCCCCTCCGATGTGCTAGCCCAGAACAGGGTTGCCAAGCCTAAGCTTTGAGGGTACAAGAAACCCCGGCAAGCCTCCCACACCTGATCCTCCTGCCTCCACCTCCCAAGTGTTGGGATTGTAGGTGGATGGCACCATACTCGACAGGTTTCAAAATTTGTACATGTATGTATGTGTGTGTGTGTATGTATGTATGTACATATGTGGGTTTTGTTTATTTATTTATTTATTGGGCGCCTGCCTGGCTGTGCCACAAGGCCAGAACGGAGGGCAGTCAGAAGACAGCTAGCAGGAGTTGGACCTCTCCTTCTCGGGTCCTGGGGATGGAGCTCAGACCATTTTTCTTGGTGGAAATCCCTTTACCTCCCAAACAGTCTTACCAACCTCTTGTTGTTGTTGTTGTTGTTGGTTTTAAATTTTTTATTAGGAGGCTGGAGAAATGGCCCAGCCGTTAACAGCACTGGCTGCTCTTCCAGAGGACCCGGGTTCTCAGTTCCCAGCACCCACATCACAGCTCACAACTGTCTGTAACTCCCAAGATCTGACACCCTCGCACAGATGTGCATGCAGGCAAAACACCAATGCACATGAAATAAAAATAAATATATATACTTTTTAATTAGATTTATTAGTTTTATTTTGTATGTGTGGAAGTTTTGCCTGTGTGTATTTATGCACACCATTGTGGATGTGTTTGGTGCCTGAGGGGACAGAAGAGGGTATTGGATTCTTGGAACTGGAGTTAAAGATGGTTGTGAGCCACCATGTGGGTATTGGGCATTGGGTCCCCTGTCAAAGCAATGACGGCTCTTAACTTCTGAGCTCTCTCCAAACTTCATGGTTTTTGTTTTTTTCCCTTTCCTTCTTTTTTGTTTGTTTCTTTTTTCTTTTCTTCTTCCCTTTTTCTTTTCTTTCTTTTCTCTCTCTCTCTTTCTTTTTTCTTTTTTTTTTTTTTTGTTTTTTGAGATACAGTGTCTCTCTCACTGTAGATTATGCTAGCCTTGAACTCAGAGCTCTGTCTTCCTGCCTCTTGGAAGAAGGGATAAGGCATGCACCAGCATGTCCAGGTTTGTTTTGTTAAGATTTTTTTTAAAGGATTTATGTATTTTTATTTTATGCATGTGAGTGTTTGCCTGCACATACGCCTGGGTTCCACAGAGGCCAGAAGAGGACATCATATCTCTTGGCACTAGAATTACAGATAGTTGTGATCTACTGTGTGGGTGTTAAGAATCGAACTTGGGTCCTCATCAAGAGCAGCAAGTACCCACGACTGCTGAGCTGGCTCTCTAGCCCCTGTTTGGTTTTTAAGATGAGTTCTTATGTATAGCTCAGGCTGGCCTCCAATTCTCTTATCCAGCCAAGGGTTACCAGAAAATCCTGGTCCTCCTGCCCCACGCGCCCCAGGACTGGAATTGCAGGTGTGTGTTAGAGATTGACCCCAGTGCCTCCTACATGCTAGGTAGCCCTCTACCAACTGAGCTACATCCACCCCTGGGAGACGAATTTTATAAATCTCCGCCCAGCATCAGCTGTTGATTTCCCATGGGATGTCAGCATCTGGAGTGACCTTTGCGTCCAGAGCCGACGTCTGTCCTTGTCCTGGTTTCTGCTCCACCGTCATCTGCCTGCCACTTCTGTGGCTCTTCAGGTCATGGTGCCAGGTACCATGAATATTCATAGAGAAGTGAATGATGGCTTAATTGCGACAGGACAGTGGGAAGCAGCGTAGCCCAGGGGATTGATGGACAGCTGACGAGTGCGTATTGGGTTGCGAAGTAGCTCACTTTGTAGAGTGCTTGCTTGACAGTCACAAGCCCGGGGCTGCATCTGGAGCATCGCATCAATAAGTAGTGACACCTGCCTGTCATTCTGGCGCTTGGCGGGTGGAGCAGGAGGAGCAGAAGTGCAGGGTCGTCCTTGGCTACACAGCAAGTTTGAGACCAGCCTGGACTACAAGAGACCGTGTATACTGGGTGATGGTGGCGCACGCCTTTAATCCCAGCACTCAGGGAGGCAGAGGCAGGTGGATCTTTGTGAGTTTGAGGCCAGCCTGGCCTGCAGAGTGAGTTCTAGGACAGAGACAGCCAGGGCTACAGGAGATACACAGAGAAACCTGTCTCGAAAAACGAGAGAGAGAGAGAGAGAGAGAGAGAGAGAGAATGTATGTATGTATATATTACATATCATGGAAGAAAGGAAGAATGTTCATGATCAGGAGCTGAGATCACTGAAGGGCTCTGTGAAGATAGTCTACCAGATCCAGGAATCGGGACAGTGGTGGTGAACCGGGCTTCTCTTGGCAGGTGGACACGGTGGCTGCTGAGCATCTGACCCGGAAGCGCCCTGGGGCTGAAGCAACGGGGAAAGTTAACATCAAGACACTTCGCCTGGGTCCACTCAGCAAAGCGGGCTTCTACCTGGCTTTCCAGGACCAAGGAGCCTGCATGGCCCTTCTCTCCCTGCACCTCTTCTACAAGAAGTGCTCCCGGCTGACCATGAACTTAACCTACTTCCCAGAGACCGTGCCTCGGGAGCTCGTGGTGCCCGTGGCTGGTAGCTGTGTGGCTAATGCTGTCCCTACCGCCAGCCCCAGCCCCAGCCTCTACTGCCGGGAAGATGGACAGTGGGCTGAGCAGCCCATCACCGGCTGCAGCTGCGCTGCCGGGTACGAGGCTGCCGAGGGCAACAAAGTATGCCGAGGTGAGAATGGGACCACCCACGAAGCTTTCCTGTCTCGCGTGGGGCTGTCTCGGTCTCGTTTTAAGCTTTAGGGCTTTTTTATTTTAAACTTCAGGTTTTATTCTTAGTGTGGTAGGAAATAGTGTTTAGAATTTTGATAATCCCGTTGATTGATGGGGTGGTTGATTGGTTGGTTGGGAGGCTGTAGGGGTCAGAGGACAACTTGCTGGAATCCATGTGCCTCTCATCCACCATGCGGGTCCCGGGGACCAGACCTATCCTCGGGCTTGGCAGCAGACACCCGCATCCAGCCCTTAAGATCCCCCATTCTGAGCACACCCTACTTCCTGGACACTCAGTTACTGGAGCTGGGAAAGAAGCTCAAGCCGCGGTTGGAGCTCTTCCTCTTGACCCAGCCGCTAACCCCGCCCACTCAGCCCACCTCCTCTGCTTTCTGGACACCGTCTGGAAGGGGGCCTGGGAGGTCCGACTATCGTGACCAGCTGGAATACCTCTGTGGGCTGACTGAAAAGGACTTCTTTATGATCTCCATTCTATTTGTTGGGAGTTTCCTCTCATTTATTGCGCATGCTAGGCAAGCTCTGTATCCTCGGCCTTTTAGTTGATTTATGGTGGTGGTGACTTGGTTTTGGTTTTGTTGTAATGTATTTATTATTATTTTTTAAATGTAGGTGCTGGTCATTCAAACTCAGGTTCTCATAGTCGCTTACTCATTTGTTTGGTTTTGTTTAGAGATTTGCCTGTTCTGTGTGTTTGTTGGGGAGGGTGACTTGTGCTGCCAAGGCACTTGTGTGGTCAGAGGTCAGAGGCCAACTTGCAGGCATTCAACACGTCATGAGTGGCAAGCGCCTTCACCCCTTGAGCCAGCTCGCAGTCCCGTAAATGACTTTATTTTCACAAATGTCCAACTAAAATTAGCCAGCCATTGCGTTCGGAATGTTGGCGACGTCCCAGCCTTTGGATTGGGATCTGAGGTTTTACAGGGCACCCTAAAAACAGGACTCTGCAGAGTCGCTTCTGGGTGCAGCAACAAGCTGAAACATTGTCTCTGCTCAGGACTTCAGCGGTCCAGAGATCCTAAGGCCAGCCACTGCTTCTCCTGGTGTTTTGTTTGTTTGTAGTTTTTATTTTTGTCCTGAGATAAGGTTTTCATTTATAGTGAAGGCTGCCTTCCAATTCTGTGGATTCTCTCCTGCCTTAACCTCCTGAGAGTATCACCACGCCTAGCCTATACCTTGTTTTATTTTATTTCGTTTAATAATTTGAAAAGATTTATATTTTAAATTAGGTGTATACGTATAGTTATGCGTAGGTGAGGTATCAGATAACTCCTGGAGCAGGGGTTTCAGACTGCTGGGAACTGAGCTCAGGTCCTCTGCAAGAGCAACAAATGCTTTTTAACCTCTGGGCCATCTTTCTAGCCCCTGGATTTCGTTTTTGAGTCTTCCTATGTAGCCCAGGCTGACGTTGAACTTGCAGTCTTTCCCTTGCCTCTGGCTTCCAAATACTATAATGACAGGATGGGACAAAACATCCAACTTTATTTTGTATTTTGGTGAAGGAGAAAAGTATATGGTGCCGCTCACACGCGCTTTCTTGATGCTTTACGTGGATTTTGGATCTCCTGCTTTCTCTGTCAGTTCTATGTGTTGGGCAGCAAATGTATTCAAAATTATCCTGAAGGCTGAGAAGTTGGTAGAGTGCTGGTCTGGCAGGCACAGAACCATGGTTTCCGTCCCCTCCCCCGAGTAAACTGGATGTGTGGTGATGCACACTTGCCTGTAATCCCAGCACGTGGGAGGCAGAGACTGACAATCAAGGTCACCCTCAGCAATGCACGGAGTCTGAGGTCAGGCTGGGATGTATAAGATGCTGTCTATACGTTAATTAAAATCACGAGAGGGCTTCACTAGACTGCCAACGTTAGGGTTGGGGAGGGTAAGGACTCCTGTTCTGGGGAGAGTGGTCCCTCTTTTCCTCTTACTGCCCGGGTCCCTCATTCATTCCTTAGCTCTGTGTGCAGGCTTGGTTTTTGCTTTGGAGTTGGGAGATTCTTTTTAAAGTTTTAAATATTTTCCAAACTTCATTTTATGCGTATGAATGTTTTGCCTGCATGGATGTCTGTGTACTGTGTGTGTGCCTGATGCCTTCGGAGGTCCGGAGCGGGCACTGGATGCCCTGGAATGTTGGCTGTAAGGCACCATGTGGGAACTGAAGCCAGGTCCCCTGGAAGAGCAGCCAGTGTTCTTAACCACTGAGCCATCTCTCTGGTCTTCAGGGTGTTGTTTTTGATAGACACATGTGCTCTCTCCTTCAGCCTGTGGCCAGGGCACCTTCAAGCCTCAGGTAGGAGAGGAACTGTGCCAGCCATGCCCAGCCAACAGCCACTCTAATAACATCGGCTCCACCGTCTGCCTGTGCCGGATTGGCTATTATCGGGCCCGGTCGGACCCGCGGAGTTCACCTTGCACTAGTAAGTTTCTGTTGTCCTGGGGTGAAGGACATTGGTTCATTTGGGGGAGAGTGTGTGAACTCCTGGAGCAGGCTCTCCCCACGGTCCCTGGTCTAGTTTTCCATTCCTGTGATCAAACACCCAGATAAGACACACTTTAGGAGAGGAGGGAGTTTATTCAGTCAGCTAAATTCCAGATCTTAGTCCATCAGTGTGGGTCCTCAGGGCAGGAACAGCCAGCCACATATCCACAGTGGAGGACAGAGAGATAGGAATGTGCCCATGCTTGCTTATACTGACTGCTCAGATCGATTCCTCCACTCTTACACAGTTCTGGGACCCCTGCATAGGGAATGATTCTCCCATAGCACATAACTTAATCAAGACACGTCCATAGGCTAACTCAATGCAGACAGTCCCTCATGGAGACTTTTCCCAGGTGATTTTAGGTTGTGTCGAGTTGTCAAACCTAACCCATCACAGCCCCCATGCTTCCCAGTGCAAGGTGAGACTGTCTGTCCTTTAGGGTGGTCCCCTCCTACCCTCTTCCTGATTCTCTTTTTTTCCCATAGCCCCACCCTCCGCACCAAGAAGTGTGGTTCCCCATCTGAACGGTTCCTCCCTGCACCTGGAATGGAGTGCCCCCCTTGAGTCCGGAGGCCGAGAAGACCTCACTTACGCTGTCCGCTGCCGAGAGTGCCGTGCTGGGGGCTCCTGCTTGCCCTGTGGGGGCGATCTGACCTTTGACCCTGGACCTCGGGACCTGGTCGAGCCCTCAGTGGTAGTCCGAGGGCTGCGTCCTGATGTCACCTATACCTTTGAGGTTGCTGCTCTGAATGGCGTGTCTGCATTGGCCTCCGGACCAGTTCCATTTGAGCCTGTCAATGTGACCACTGACCGTGAGGGTAAGAATGGGGACGTATGGGAGAGATGTTGAGCATGTCAAAGGCCCTGGTTAAACAGATCTGCCTCGGCCCGCAAACCAGCATAGGAAGTGGAAGCAGGGAAATCAGAAGGTCAAGTTGTCCTTAGCTAATCAGAGAGATCCGCCAGCAGAAGATCACGACCTTAAGTGATGTGTTCGTATGGGAATGTCGTAATGAAACCGTGCAGCTGCTGTGTTCTAATAAATCTGAAGGGGGAGCAGAAAGAAGGGTGACACACTTATAATCCCAGTACTCGAGAGACGGAGATCAGTGGTTCAAGGCCCGTCTGAGCTACTTGAGACTGTCTCAAAGAGAGAGAAAGTATATCTTGATATAAAGAGATCCAGGCAATGGTGGTGGTACACACCTTTAATCCTGGCACTCCAGAGGTAGGTGGATCTCTGAATCCTAGGACAGCCTGGCCTAAAAGAGTGAGTTCTAGGACAGCCAGGGCTACACAGTGAAACCCTGTCTTAGAAAACCAAAACCAAACAAATAAACAGGAGAGAGACCATGGCTAAAAGAAAGCGTTTAATTTGTGGCTCATAGCTCCGGAGGGTTAGAGTCCATGGTCATTGTGGCATGGAGCATGGCGGCAAGGCAGCCATGGCACTGGAGAAGCAGCTGAGAGCTCACATCTTGACTCATAAGCACGAGGCAGAGGAAGAGAATTGAACTAACCAGAATTGGCTTGGGATTTTTGAAATTTCAAAGCCCACCCCCAGTGGGCTTCTCCAACAGGGCCACACATTCTAATCCTTCAGAAGCACTTTCGCCAGCTGGGTACCAAACGTTAAAATATAATGAATGAGCCTGTGGAGACCAGTCACATTCAAATGACCACAGAGAGAGGGAGTCAGGAATTCGGGGGGGATGGGGTGAGTGAGAGATGTCAGAAGGCTGAGGGTAGAGGGGATCAAAAGGAATCTGTGTGTGTGTGTGTCTGTGTGTACATGTGCACATATGCACCGGAGGCCTAAGGCTGATAAGGGTGAATTCCTTCATCAGTCTCCACTGATTTGGCTGATCTAGCTAGCCAGCCTGCTGGGGTATACCCGTGTCTCTGCCTGTGTGCTCTGAGATACAGGAAACTGAGATGCCTGTTGAGCATCTAACCGGGTGCTGGGGATCCAAACTCCTGGACTAGGCAATTTGCTTATTGGGCCACCTTCCCGCCTTACCAGCTTCCCAGCGCCACAGTTACTGTTCTTTTACCTTTTGGTTTGTTTTTGTTTTTTGAGACAGGATTTCTCTATGTAACAGTCCTGGCTGTTTTTGAAACGCTCTTTGTAAATGAGGCTGGCCTTGAACTCAGAGAGCTCCACCTGCCTCTGCCTTCTGAGTGCTGGGATCAAAGGCATGTGCCAACATTGCTGTGCTTGGAAATTTTTTAAAAGATGTATTTATTTCTATGTTTGTGAGAGCCACATATGAAGAGGTGTCCAAAGAGGACAGGAGAGGGTGTTGGGTCCCCTGGCACTGCAGTTGCAGGCTGCTGTGAGCTACTGGATGTGGGGGCTGGGAACTGAACCTGGGTCCTCTGCAAGAGCAGTAAGAAGAACTTTTAACCACGGAACCATCTTCAGCTCCTCCGAAGGAATCCCTGTAAAATTTGAAAGAGGAAACTAGTTCTTGCTGGTGGAGGTAGAATGTGCAGGGCCCTTGACTGCCTCTCCCAGCATCCATGGCGGGAGGGGGGGGCGTGGGTAGGGGAAGAACTGGAGAAAGGAATTGCTAGACTTTGCAGTAGGGCACGCTGGGTTTCTTTTTCCTGCAGTGCCTCCTGCAGTGTCTGATATTCGGGTGACTCGGTCATCGCCCAGCAGCCTGATCCTGTCCTGGGATGTCCCCAGAGCACCCAGTGGGGCTGTGCTGGACTACGAGGTCAAGTATCACGAGAAGGTGAGACCAGTCTCGGACCCGGGTGGAGGGAGTGAGTGAGTAGTGGGTCTTGGTTCAGCTGGGATACCTGATCGGGAGACATCAGTTTCAGGTTGACTGTTTATTAACTGTACAACCGAGCGGCCAGTCCCTGGCCGTCTCTGGGCCTCAGTTATGATCATCTGTAAAATAGTTATTATACTGCCAGGCACAGAGGACTGCTGCAAAGGGTTGTCAGAGTGGCTCGGCAGTAGAATGCGTGCCTAGAGTCCGCAGTGGGGGAGTCGAGGGGCATGGCTCAGTGGGAGAGCCCCTGCCTAGAATCCCCCAGTGAGGGGCTGGGGTGTGGCTCAGTGTTAGAGGCCCTGCCTAGAATCGCCCAGTGAGGGGCTGGGGTGTGTTTCAGTGGTAGAGCCCCTGCCTAGAATCCCCCAGTGAGGGGCAGAGGTATGGCTCAGTGGTAAAGCCCCTGCCTAGAATCCCCCAGTGAGGGGCTGGGGTGTGGCTCAGTGTTAGAGCCCCAGCCTAGAATCCCCCAGTGAGGGGCTGGGGTGTGGCTCAGTGGTGTAAAGCTGCTAGAAGGATTAGTGATGCCACACAAGGGAAGAAAGTGGGAACAAAAATCAGCAGAGAAGGGTGACTATCTCATGACCCATTCCTTCCGCTTCCTCAATAGGGTGCAGAGGGCCCCAGCAGTGTACGTTTCCTGAAGACATCAGAAAACCGAGCTGAGCTCCTGGGGCTGAAGCGGGGAGCCAGCTACCTGGTCCAGGTTCGCGCACGCTCCGAGGCTGGCTATGGCCCCTTCGGCCAAGAGCATCACAGTCAGACACAACTGGATGGTAAGTTAACTGGGATGGTTGCCCCCTCGCCGCTTCCCCACCCCCCACCCCGACCAGGCAGGTCTGAGCTCAGTGTCCCCAAAGTCATTTCCTTCAGTGATAAAGTCTGGTCAGCAAAGATGGCATAGGCCAGAGAGACTGTGAAGTCCGCAGGGCTGTTTGTTCTCAGCAGTAGGTTGACTCTTGAGCCCCAGTTCTTTCTTCCAAGCAGATGAGAAAAATCATCCACCCTTTATCATAGAATTCTAAAATAAGGCAGCTTGTGCTTTTAGCATGTTAGACCCATGATTTTCCAAGTTATTTATTTATTTATTTGTTTGTTTATTGACCTATGAGACATCTCACTCTGAAGCTCACTATGTAGACCAGGCTAGCCCCAAACTCACATAGATCCCTTTGCCTCTGCTTCCCCAGTGTTGGGATTCAAGGTGTGCACCACCACACCCCACTAACGCCAGACATTTTTTTTTTTATTTATTATGTATACAATATTCTGTCTGTGTGTATGTCTGCAGGCCAGAAGAGGGCACCAGACCCCATTACAGATGGTTGTGAGCCACCATGTGGTTGCTGGGAATTGAACTCAGGACCTTTGGAAGAGCAGGCAATGCTCTTAACCACTGAGCCGTCTCTCCAGCCCACGCCAGACATTTTTAAACAGCTCATTTCTTCCTATCTCCCTTTGTGTTTTTTTGAGATAAGGTCTTGCTAGGTAGCCATGGAAATGTTCTAGAACTCGCAAGGCTGGGCTCAAGGTTTTAGCAATTCTGTTGCTTCTGCTTTCCAAGTGCCGGGGGTTACAGGAGTAGACCAGCACGCTTGGCCTGCATGTATGTCTGTGCACTGTGTATCTGCAGTACATGTGAAGGCCAGAAGTGGGCGCTGGATCCCTGGGAGCTGGAGTTACAGATATTTGAGCTCCCCCATGTGGACGCTGGGAAAGGAACCCAGGTCCTCTGGACGAGCCTGCTGGTGCTCCTTAGCCGCTGAACCATCTCTCCAGGCCCTTGTTTCTTTCTTCTAGAGACAAGGGTCTCATTGTATGGCACAGGCAATCCCCCTGCCTCAGCCTCTTAAATGATGGGGTCACAGGCGTGGACCATCACTTTTGTCTTAGCTTTCTTCTTGCTGACGGACTCCAAGACCATTTTGTATGCTACACCAGACTTTACCACTGAGCAATGTCCCCAGCCCTTATTTTTATTTTGCGATTGGGTTTTGCTCTGTTGCCCAGGCTGACCCAGAACTAGCTATTATAGCCCAAGCTGGTGTTGAACTCTGTCCTCCTGCCTCAGCCTCCTGAATGGGGTTACATGTGTGTGCTACCGTTCTGCCTAATTTCCACCTTTGGACTCTTACTCAAATGGGATTTTTTATTATTGTTATTATTATCTTATTGTTTATTTATTTATTATTTTCTGAGACAGGGTTTTACTATAGCTTTGGCTGCCCTGAAACTCATTTTGTAGACCAGGCTGGCCTTGTATACACAGAGATCCACCTGCCTCTGCCTCCTGAGTGCTGGGATTAAAGGCGTGCACCACTACTGCCTGGCTGAGAATTTTTTCTTAGAGGGCACCAGAACATAAAACAAAATCAACATGTCTCTGGCCGGGGAGATGGCTCAGTCAGTAATGCGCCTGCTGTGAACGCATGAGGACTTGAGTTCGGATCCCAGAACACACATACAGGTCGTGTGTGATGCCCCCCAAATGCATATGCAGCACATGAATGAACAAACACACGCACACTCACACACACACACACACCAACCAAAATTCCCCCAACATCTCTGGCAAAACAAAGCTTGGACACTTTCTCCGTTGTCCGCAGTCTGAGTTCACTGCTCACTCGGCTTGTTGTCCTGGACTGGGGTCTGCCAGGAGACCTCAGACCGTTGCTTGAAGCTGGGGTCAGGGACTCTGGGCTTTACCTGATCTCTTCTCCTGCAGAGAGTGAGAGCTGGCGGGAGCAGCTGGCCCTGATTGCAGGAACTGCCGTTGTGGGCGTGGTCCTGGTCCTGGTGGTCGTTGTCATTGCCGTCCTCTGTCTCAGGTAAAGACGCTGGCCTATAAACTCCCTGTGGGTCGTTACCTACCCACACACCCTAGAGCGGTGGTTCTCAGCCTCCCTAATGCTGTGACCCTTTAATACAGTTCCTCATGTGGTGACCCCCAACCATAACATTCTTTTCTTTGCTACTTCATAACTGTAATTCTGTTACTGTTTTGAATGGTAATGTAAATGTCTCAGTTTTCTGATGGTTTTAGGCGACCCCCTTACTTCAGTCTCCCCACAGGCCAGCTGGAGTCTCATTCTCTGTGAGAATATATACAGAGATATAGAGCTCACTTTGCTCTTTCCTTCTTTTCTCCCGGTTATAGGAAACAGGGCAATGGGAGGGAGGCTGAGTACGCGGACAAACACGGGCAGTATCTCATCGGGCACGGTATGTGGGCCACAGCAGGGGGAAAGGAGCTGGTACCTAACAGGACATTACAGTCCAGAGGAATTGGCTTCCTAGTTAATGGGATCCCGTGTGGCTCCTTAGGTACAAAGGTCTACATTGATCCCTTTACTTATGAAGACCCTAACGAGGCAGTGAGGGAATTTGCCAAAGAGATCGATGTCTCCTATGTCAAGATTGAAGAGGTGATTGGCGCAGGTAAGAGGAGCAAGTCGGGGCGCTGGGGAGCGGGCTCAGTTGGTAGAGCGCCTACCGTACACACGTGAGAACCCGTGTTTGATCCCCCAGGCCCACATGAAATACTTAGGGACAGCGGCATCTGCCTGTAATCCCACCTTGAGTGGGAGAGGGGGGTGGATGGGACAGGATGGACAGATGGACAGGTGGATCGCCAGTGCTCATTGGCCAGTCAGCCTAGCCAAACTGATGAGCTCTGGATTCAATGAGAGAGAGAGACCTTCTCTCAAAAACTGAGAAGGATTGCTGGGTGTGGTGTCACACATCTTTAATCTCAGATCTTGGGAGGCCTCAGAGGCAGCCCACTCACCGGGTTTGAGGCCAGCCTGGTCTACATAGCAAGTTCCAGACTGGCCAGGGTGACAAGATGGCTCAGGGGATAAAGGTAACTGCAGCCAAGGGTGGTGGTGGCCTGTGTATGACATCTAAGGAGGAGAGAACTAATTACTGAGATTGTCCTCTGACCTTCACACATTCACTTATACACACACACACACACACACACACACACGCACACACGCACACACGCACGGCCATAAAATATAATTTAAAAAGAAAGAAAAGATAGAGGTAGAAGAAATATCAGGTGTTGACTTATGGTCTTTATCAACCTCTGTCCTCCACATTCACATGCATGCATACACCCACAGGAACCTGTGCAACCAAGCACGCACACACACATGCGCAGACACACGCACACACAAAGGCAGAGCCTAGGCAACGGAAATGAAACAGACGGGTCAGGTCAGGATGGGAGGAGAACTGACCCTCCGTGTTCTTGCTGAAGGTGAGTTTGGCGAGGTGTGCCGGGGTCGGCTGAAGGCACCAGGGAAGAAGGAGAGCTGCGTGGCCATCAAGACCCTGAAGGGTGGTTACACGGAGCGGCAGAGGCGTGAGTTCCTGAGCGAGGCCTCCATCATGGGCCAGTTTGAGCACCCCAACATCATCCGCCTCGAGGGTGTGGTCACCAACAGCGTGCCAGTCATGATCCTCACTGAATTCATGGAGAACGGAGCCCTGGACTCCTTCCTCCGGGTGAGCCACCCTACCCCCTTTCACAGCCGCTATGCATTGTTTGGTGGGGAGAGGGGAAAACAGGACAAAGCAGAATTCATGCCTGCAATCCTAGCACTGAAGAAACTGAGGCAGGAGGCTTGTGAGTTTAAGCCAGCCTGGGGATACAAAGCCAATTCTAGGCCAGCTGAGACTAAATGATATAGCAAGACCCTACCTTCAAAAAAAAGTGAATAGTTTCAAACATGAAAAAAACCAAACCAGGTCTTCAACAGTGATTCAGTGCTTTGATTGATAAATTTTTTGTGCATAACTAGAGATTCCGACCATGGTCTCATGTATGCTGTACATGTTCTCTATTGCTGAGCCATGCACTCAGCTTCTTATTGACGGATTCTAGGCAGATGCTCTACCTCTGAGGCACACCCCAGCCCCTCACTGGGAGATTCTAGGCAGGGGCTCTACCACTGAACCACACCCCAGCCCCTCACTGGGGGATTCTAGGCAGGGGCTCTACCACTGAAACACACCCCAGCCCCTCACTGGGGGATTCTAGGCAGGGGCTCTACCTCTGAGCCACACCCCAGCCCCTCACTGGGGGATTCTAGGCAGGGGCTCTACCTCTGAGCCACACCCCAGCCCCTCACTGGGCGATTCTAGGCAGGGGCTCTACCACTGAAACACACCCCAGCCCCTCACTGGGGGATTCTAGGCAGGTGCTCTAACACTGAGCCACACCCCAGCCCCTCACTGGGGGATTCTAGGCAGATGCTCTACCACTGAGCCACACCCCAGCCCCTCACTGGGGGATTCTAGGCAGGGGCTCTACCACTGAAACACACCCCAGCCCCTCACTGGGGGATTCTAGGCAGGTGCTCTAACACTGAGCCACACCCCAGCCCCTCACTGGGGGATTCTAGGCAGGTGCTCTAACACTGAGCCACACCCCAGCCAAAATAAATAAAACAAAAACCAGGAGGCACAGTGGTTCATACCTGTAATCTCAGAGTTTGGGATATTGATATAGGATTACCATAAATTTTCCGGTTCATCCAGGGCTAAAAGCAAGGCTTTGTCTCCAAAATGCAAAAAAAAAAAAAAAAAAAACCAAAATATAAGGTATTATGAGAAAATGTGTTAGGGTGTTAGAATATCCAGAATTTAGTAAGTAGGACTGCCTGAGAGAACTGAGCTGTCTTCTAGGTGGGCTGAGATGGGTATTTGAGTGACAGGCGCGGTGAATGGAGTGGCGAGGAGGGCAAATTGTGGGTGATTTATCCTAAACAAGCCTTTCCCCCTTTCTCTTCTTCAGCTGAATGACGGGCAGTTCACGGTCATCCAGCTGGTGGGTATGCTGAGGGGGATTGCCTCAGGCATGCGGTACCTGGCTGAGATGAGCTACGTCCACCGAGATCTGGCCGCTCGTAACATCCTGGTCAACAGCAACCTAGTCTGCAAGGTCTCCGACTTTGGCCTCTCCAGATTCTTGGAGGAGAACTCTTCTGACCCCACCTACACAAGCTCCCTGGTGAGCCTGGGGCCAGGGGTCCCAGCTAAGCATTCCAGCCCCAGGGGAGGTAGTTGGAGAAACAGCAAGTATTAGCAGCGTTGGGCCCCGGAGAGAATGTAGGTGCAGGCAGGAGGGAAATCAGCTTCCGACGTGTAGAAAGAAAACCGGTGTGGAGATAGGAGATTGGAGGCCTGGAAAGAAATGAGACCATCAGTAAGGAGGTTGAGGAAGGAAAGTCGTGTGATGGAGGCCATCCTGGGCTACCTAGGTGTCTGGATCCTATCTCAGAAAGAGAAAAGATGTGGAGGTGTGTGCCTGTCATCCCAGCCTGGGGAGGTGGGACCTGGAGCCGAGCTAGGGCCACGTGAGGCTCTGTTTCTAGAAATCATCTCGGGATGTGAGGCCAGCAATCGGGAAATGTCTTAGTCTTTTCCTATGGCTCTAATAAAATACGCTGACAAAGATACCCTTAGACAGGGTTATTTGGAGCTCAGTTCAAGGTAGTGCCCGGGTGTGGTGACAAAACCAAGGCAGACAGGAACTGGAAGTGGCTGGTTACACTGCACCCACAGTCAAGACACAGAACAAGAAAGAAAGGCCTGTGCTTAGCCCCCTTTGTCCTGTTGATTCAGTCCAGGACCCACACCAGGAAACGGCACTACCTGCTTTTAGGCTGGGTCCTCCCACCTTGTTTAACCCCATTAAGATAATTCCTCTCAGGCACTGCCACAGGCTCATCTCCGAAGATTCTAGATTCCGTCAAAGCAGGCAACGCTGTCCATCATGGGAAGATACTCCTGAGTCCTGCTGGTGCCTGGGTTCACCTTTCCTCCTCTTTTCACAGGGAGGAAAGATTCCCATCCGGTGGACCGCCCCTGAGGCCATTGCCTTCCGGAAGTTCACCTCTGCCAGTGATGCCTGGAGCTACGGGATAGTCATGTGGGAGGTCATGTCTTTTGGGGAACGGCCCTACTGGGACATGAGCAACCAGGATGTGAGTGTTCTATGATCATACCGAGATTCTTGCCTGGGATACAGGAGTGGGGGATAGGGTTCCCAGACTCTTCCCCACCAATGTTGGGGATAGTGGGGGGGTGACACGAAGAGGAAGTGATATTTATATCCAAGAGCTGGCTGCAGGGACTGGGACAATGACTCGTTAAGTACAGTGCCTGCCATTGCAGGGACAAGGACCCAAGTTCAGATCCCTAGCACCCACATAAAAGCCAAATTCATAGGTGCTCACCCATGACCCCATTGTACGAGGGTGTTGAAGACAGGCAGATCAGGGGGACTTAATGGCCCACCAGCATAGATTCAGATTGTCTCAGGGAAGGTGGCTCAGCGGGCAACATGCTTGTAATGCAAGCATGAGGATCAGAACTCAGATCCCCAGTACTCTCATCGACGTCAGGTAGGTGTGGGAGCCTGCCTGTGACCCCAGCATTTGGGAGGTGACCACAGGAGATCCTGATCAAGCTAGACGGGGATAATTAGCTCTGGGTTCACAGGAGAGATCCTGCCTCCATATATAAGATGGAGTGTGATTGAGGAAGACGGCTGATGTTCTCCTCTGGTTATTATATGCAGCATGCACACATACATACACACACACACACACACACACACACATGCACCCTGCTTCCACAACTAAGTAAATAGATAAAAGCAATAAAGAATAAAATGAGCTGGAGAGCCGTGGAGAAAGACATTCTTTATTGGCCTCCATGTGCACGCATACACGTGAACACACACACAGAGTTGGGTCTTGGATGTAGCATTGCTAGATTTGGGGATGGATGGTGAGCAGGGTTGGGAGGTTACACTCTGGACTGAAGCCCGGGAGCTACCGGTGTGGGGGGTGGTGCTTTGTCAGCCAGGGCCAACCTCCACCCACCTAGGACTCATCACTCTGTTATTGGGTGGCTGTGGTTCCCAGCCCAACACGATTCTCTCAGATCTTCACCTCGTCCTTCTCCTTATCACCGCAGGTGATCAATGCCATTGAACAGGACTACCGGCTGCCCCCTCCCCCAGACTGTCCCACCTCCCTCCACCAGCTCATGTTGGACTGTTGGCAGAAGGACCGGAATGCCCGGCCCCGCTTCCCCCAGGTGGTCAGTGCTCTGGACAAGATGATCCGGAATCCTGCTAGCCTCAAAATTGTGGCCAGGGAGAATGGAGGGTGAGAATCCCAGAGAACAGCCCCCTCCACCTCTGACTGCCACCACCCAAGAGCCTTTCTAAGTGGCCGGGGGTATCCGTCCGTTTGATGACATCTGGACTAATCTGTGTTGGTCTTCCCAAAGCCCTCTGGTGTAGCTGTCCAACTTAGCATTTCTCTCCATCTTTATTACCCCCCCACCCAGGGCCTCACATCCACTCCTGGACCAACGGCAGCCTCACTACTCTGCCTTTGGCTCTGTGGGTGAGTGGCTTCGAGCCATCAAGATGGGAAGATACGAGGAAAGTTTTGCAGCAGCTGGGTTCGGCTCTTTTGAGGTGGTCAGCCAGATCTCTGCAGAGTAAGTGGGAAGGGCGCAGCACTCAGATAGTACCTGGGGACTCTGAGTCCAGCCTCAGGGACCGAATGTTAGATTGGTGGTCCAGCACCATGCCCAGGGCTGTACACCAAACAAATCATGACTGAGGTTGAGACCCCGGATTCTCCCAGGTAGCAAAGCCCTGCTGGTGTTCATTGTGGTGCCTTCTCAGCCCTGGGCCATCTCTCTTCCCATCCCCAGCCTGTATCTATCTTTGTGCTTCTATCTACATTCCAAACCCGGCTCTCACATTAATGTGTCAACTCCGGTTCTCTTTTCCCACCCATAAAAGGAGAAGACGGGACTGAGATCTGGAAATCCCTTCCCAGCTTTGATCTTAAATGGTTTTATGATTCTATCAACTCCCAAATAACTGTTCTCTTGCCTGTCTGTACTTGGAATGCCTCCTTTCTCGCGTCTCTGATTCTCTCCCAAGGCCTTCGCTTACTCCAGCTTTGAAAGTGGGGGGAAAGGCATAGACTTATGTAGGCAGGAAGGAGGTGGTGGCATACCGGTATAGCACTGTTCTCCCAGCTCCTTGGGAGGCTGAGGCAGGATTTTTCATTTGAGGCTAGTATGGCCTACATATCAATACCTTGTCCTCAATTTACCAAATAAAATAATATGTAAAATTAAAAAAAAAAAACCTTCAGAAGATGCCTGGCTAGGCAGGTCCCCATCTCTCCTTAACATCTCCCTTGAGGCAAAGCCTCCCTTGATGCCCTAGCTCTTTTTCTGTTGGCCCCTTTCCTTATTTCTTACTCTTCTAAAGCAATTTCTGAAGCCTCTTTCCCCTAACTTCTCTGAGGCTTTTCTCTTTCTGTCCTCTTTGGCAGCTGTGAAGTGGAGGCTTGGTGCCTAAATTCTGCCTAGCAGCTCCTGACATCACCACCCTATGGGCTTCCTGATTGGCCGGTCCCTAAACTCAGCCAGCCTTCTGTTTTTCCGCAGGGACCTTCTCCGCATTGGAGTCACTCTAGCGGGACACCAGAAGAAAATCTTGGCCAGTGTGCAGCATATGAAGTCCCAAGCTAAGCCAGGAGCCCCTAGTGGCACAGGAGGACCAGCCCAGCAGTTCTGACCTCCAAGGCCTCACCACGCTAGAGACATGGCCTCCCCTTCTTTCCGGGGCAGAGCGCGGGAACTCAGAGATGCCCCTCTCCCCCCACCACAGCCTCCCATTGGATTGCACTTTGAACTGAGGGGGTTGGGAGTTGGTAATCTTTGAGACCCAGGATTTGGGGAGCTGTGCCAGATGGGATGGTAAGAATTATCTGCCCTCCAGGCGGGGAACCCCAAACTCAGAGTGAGTCTTTCCCTCAAGCCTGGGCAAAAAAAAAATCCCTAATCTTCCATCTTCCCAGAGGGCTCACTCCCCAAGTGCCTTCCACTTCAGTGGGCAAGTTCCTGCAGACCAAAGAGAAAGGGTGACCAGCCTGCCAACTTGGGAGTGGAGAATGTCCCAGGAGGCAGGAAGGGGCTGTCAAGACCCAGTGATGTAATCATTGGATTCTGATGTCCCAACTTGCTGCTGTCACCACCAAAGGCAATCATTTTCCCCTTGTGAGTGCCCCTCCCCTCATCTGCCTTCATATTGAAGGTTCTGGGTTTTTACTGTTTTTATTTTGTTATTTCTCCTCCTTTTTCCCCCCTTTGTCCAGATTTTGTGTGTTGACGGGTACCTGTTTCCACCCTCCTGTTGGGAATAAGGACCCATTGATATGTTCTAGAACAGTGCCTTGGAAATGCCACAGCCCCAGACAGTTCCATTCCCCTTCCCTCCCCCCAGCACCCTCAAGCTGTGTCCAGAGTGGAGGGGAGGGAGGGAGGTGGTAAAGGGGGCTGTTCAACAGAGGCAGACGGCGGTGCTTGGAAGGGGGTTCTTAAATTATATTTAAAAAGAAAATTTTTGTATAAATAAAAGAAAATGGGATATGTCCCAGTACTGAGTGAGGGTGACTGGGAGCTGGGATAGGCTAGGTCTCTGAGAATAGGGGA
Source organism: Microtus oregoni (assembly GCF_018167655.1). Lineage (NCBI taxonomy): Eukaryota > Metazoa > Chordata > Mammalia > Rodentia > Cricetidae > Microtus > Microtus oregoni. The sequence goes on along the minus strand of NW_024543062.1, from coordinate 6,605,062 downwards.
CCCCTTGGGTCTGGATTTGGAGGGTCAGGTGAGGGAAGGGGCTGAGTGTTGGTTCCCAGCCCCAGGGTGTTATGTTTGGGTTGGTGGGAGGTGAGTCACTGGCAGCTGGTGCTAACTGCTCCAGCTGCCCCTGCCAAGAGCCTCAGGCACCTCCGGGGTGGGGCTGCCATCTCCTGCCCCTCCTCTGTCTCCTTTGCCTTGGCAGGGGCTGTATGAGGGAAGCCCCAGCCTATAGCCCACAATCCTCTCCAGCTCTGGCAAAGGGAGAGGGGGGGCGGCACAGGTGAGAGAGGTCCAGCGAGGTGTCCACAGCTGGGGCCAGATGTCCGTCCACAGCTGCGGATGGTTTAGTGGTCATGGGAGAGCCTGGGCTGTGGGGGAAGGGAAAGATGGGGAGTGGCTGAAAGGGGGGCCCTCACACGTGTGTACAGACGCCAGGGAGCTCTCAGGACAATTCCCCCATTCAGGATGCTGCCCAGGCAGGTTTTCCTGGCCTCCTGGGAAGAGGAGGGGGAGCTGCTCCCTCCCAGACAGGAAGAGGAGAGCCATCCCCCATCGCAGCTTCCACACTCCCCCTTGTAGTGTCTTCTTGGCTGCCCCTTCTGCCTTCCCCTTGGGACACCTGCGAGGGCAGGCTGAACCCCGGCTCGCCTAATGGAGCTGTAACCTTTCCCACAGCTGCTCTCTGCGGTGGAGGGAGGCAGAGCCCAGGCAGTGTTCCTGTCTATGATTTCCCATGCTGTGAGCCTTTGTGAAGCCCCCAACGTGTGTGTGTGTGTATTCAGCTCTGTTGGGGGGTTATGTCCATGTGGATGTAGGTGTCCACAGAGGCCAGAAAGAGTATGCCAGATCTCCTGGAGCTGGAGTTTCAGGCTGTTGAGACATGGGAACTTAATTCTGGTTCTCTTTAAGAGCAGCAAGGGCTCTTCACCACCGCTGAGCCATCTCGCTAGTTTCTTGGCTGTTTGTGTGAAATAGAGACAAACAGACAGGGTCTCTTCGCTGACCTGGAGCAGTACACTAGCCAAGTGGGCTAGGCTGGGTGGCCAGCAAGGTCTGGGAATTCAGTTTCTTCTGTCCGCAGTTGTAGAATGCTAAGCCCACACTGCCACCCCTGTTGCTTGGCCCCCTCTTCCACTGCAGACAGACTCCTGACTAAACTAGCTCTCTCCCCAACCCCTCACACACATATTTTGTGACCAGGGCTTGCTATATAGTCCAGGCCAGCCTGAACTCACTATCCTCCTGCCTCAGCCTTTGGAGTGCTGGGATAGGCACAAAATCACACTAAGTTCTTTGTCTCCTCTCTTCCTGGAGGGTGGGAGGGGCTCAATACTACAAGGAAGGGGAGTGTCCGGGGCACCAGCCCAGCCGACTGCCCCACACATACCCTGGGGAAGAATGAAGATGAAGGCCAAAGGAGCAGAGCTGCAAAGATGGCGGCCAGGTGGAGAAACTGGGCTCAAGGCAGGAGGCTGCTCTACAGAAGTGCACTGTGCCTTCCCGAGTAAGGGGAAGGAAAACACGGCCATGCAGGGCCCTCCATGCCCAGCCCTTTCAATACTTTGGGTTTGGCTGGCTTCAGGAAAGGTCCCCAAAGGTCTAGTTGTCACACAGATGGATTAATCATATCTCCCCAGGGCATGTGTCAACCTGCTAAGTCCCAGTTTCTTGAGGTCCTAACAGTCCGATCCACCACTGGGTTTTGCCTAAGCAAGGAGGAACCTAGAAGGAGACAGACTCTCAGGGTGTAAAGTATACACCTTGGCCTTCTCTGGCTGGGCTAGGTGGTGGTCCTTTCTACTTGGGTTGTCAGAAGGACTCCCAAAGCCTGTAACCCCACCCACAGTTTCCATGGTAACCAACTGAAGGGCTCTTTGGAGAAAGGGAGGAATGAAGAGGGTGTGACACCCTCTGGGAGGAGGCCAATTAGAAACAAAACCCGGAATAGCCTTGCTTCCCCCTAGTGGAGGAACTCAGAGGCCGAGTCCTCCATGAACCTGGGCTCTTAGACCTGTGGAGTCCCTAGACTCAGGAGCCTGAAGTAGGAAGACTCTGAGCACAATGAGTGCGAGGCCAGCTAGGGTTATAGAGGAAGTCTGAAGCCACCTTAAGAAAGGGGCATATAGCAGTGAATGGCTCAGCTGGTAAAGATGCTTGCTGCCGAGCTTGAGTTTGGTGCCTAGGTAAAGAGAACTGACCCCCCTCTAGCTGTCTTCTGACCTCTACACGTATGTGTGAGCATCAGAACAAATAAAACCCACTGGGTGCTGGAGAGATGACTCGGTGAAGTGTTGCCCATTTATCCCCATGGCCTGACGTAGCAGTGCGCACTGTACAACAGCAGTGGGGAGCGGCCGGGAAAGATAGGTGGATAGATATGTGGGAGCTGGCTGGCCAGCTAGCCTAGCTGCTGGGCAAAGAGACGGTGGAAGGGGCCTGAGGAATGACAGCAGGGCTGTCCTCTCCTGCTATATCGTGAGTGTGTACACAGGGAACTGTGCAGCTGCTGGGCGAGAAGCGTGATAGGGTTCAGGATGTTGGGCTGAAGAGACTGCTCCATGCTTAAGAGCACTTGCTGCTCTTCCGGAGGATCTGAGTTTGGTTCCCAGCACCCACAGCAGCTGGCTTAGAACTGCCTGTGACTCCAGTGTCCTCAGGTTCTGGCTTTATGAGCATCTGCACACATACGGCAGACATTCTCTCCTACACGCACACACGCACACACAATGAATAAAGCAAAGTTCTGACTCGGGGTGTTCAGAGGGAAGCTCCCGCAGGCTCAGGAAGTAAACAATTCAGGACATCCCTCGAGCCGAGCAGACGCACTAGGCTCCTCTTGGCCCAGCCTATATCAGCAGTAAGGACTGCTGAGAACACTCGGACAAGCTGGGGATGCCCTCCAATCTGTCAGGCTGCCTGCAAGTTGTGCGGCGAGCACCGGGTCTCCAGCTTCCATGAGCCGGCACGGCTGCTGTGACCGCTCATCGACACTCATTAGTTCACCACGCTGGAATTGGGTGGTGTTGCCACTTTGGTCCATTGTTGGTTCTCTGTCTGGGATAAGCAGATGTCTGTTCATGTCTTTACAGGAACGGTGTCACACAACAGCACCTGTACACACACGGACACATATGTGCACACACTCACACATGTTTTTTAAAATGGGGTCTCTGTGGTAAAGAAAATGTACGATGAGCACTGGAGAAATGGCTCAGGTGCAGAGTGCTTGCCTAGCATTCATAGAACCCTGGGCTCCAGCGCCAGCACACAAATTATGAACAGTGACATGTGCCTGTAATCTCAACAGGTGGAGGCAGGGCAAGTCCAAAGTCATCCTCAGTTATATAATAATTTGTCCTAAAAAAACAAACAAAGAAAGAAACAAACAAACAAAGCATGTGCACGGGAAGCCTTTTCTCCTGACTTGCAGGGCTCTGGGGCCACAGTTCATCCTTCCTTCCAGGAGTTTCCGTCCCTGCCCCTTCTGTCTTCCATTGCTGGTTGTCAGGACTGAGTGGCCCACCGGTCTGGCTTTCAGTGAGTGACCCTCTCCTTCCTGAGCCCTGAGCCTCTCTCCCTATGGACCTTTGCACAGCATCCAGCCTCTAGGGACCCACACATACCTCTTTGTCTCCCAGACAAACTGCCTCCACCACAATCAGGGGAAATTCACATCTAAAAGCATTAAGTATGGGGCATCAAAGATTAAAATATCTAAAAGCATTAAGTATGGAGAGCTGGTACAGTGGTTAAGAGCACTGCCTGCTCTTTCAAAGGTCCTGAGTTCAATTCCCCAGCAACCACATGGTGGCTCACAACTGTCTGTAATTAGATTTGGTACCTTCTTGAGAAAGAGACCTGGTCAGTCATCCTCATAAATTTAGATCATGAAACCCAATATGGACAAATTCAATAGAACCTCCATACATGGGCTGCCCATGCATGCTTCAGCATTGCCAGGGCATAAAATAAGTAAATAAATAAATAGCGAGATATCTCCGTGGAGAAGGCATTCACTGTGAAGTGTGGTGACCCAGGCTCAATCCCTACATCCCACAAAATAAAAGGAGAGAACTGATTCCCACAAATTGCCAGACTTGAGAGCCATGTACACCCCACATATACATAACACACAGCCACACAATAACAAATGTAAAAAAATATTTAAAAAAATAAATTATTTCATCTGTTTTTCTGAGGACAAGTCAGAACTTGGTGGCTCTGAAGGCAGGCTCTGGAACATCTGAGGAGAGAGCAAGGAAGTCCACATTGGAGGAGGACTCACCTCTTGGCCAAGACTTGACGCCCCCAGAGCTGGCTCTTACCTGTATCCTCCAGCCTATGTCTATTCCGTCTCAACAGTTTCTCCCTAGAGGTGGTGGGGAACAGATGAGGAGCACGGCTTTTGAGTGCATTAGGCCCCACCCTCCCACTGCCCGTTCACTCCCTGTACCAGGACTTACCTCCTCCTCCTCGCTATGGCAGTTCTCACGTAAATATACACTCTAAGCAGTAAGACGGGGACTAAGAGCATCACAAGCACTCCTGGCAGGATGGCCAGTAAGCTGGATGATTCTGAGTGTAGAAAGGAAATAGCAGTGGGGCTGGGAGTGGGCTCAGTGGGTAGAGTGCTTGCCTTACACGCTCAGAACCCTGGGGCCCATGTAAAAGTCAGATGTGGTGGCTCATGCCTGTCTTCCCAGCAATAGCAAGAGGCCCCCCTTATCCTAGCCCTAGTGGGTGAAGACAAGTGAATTCCTGGACACTGGTTCAGTTTCAGGCCAGTGAGACTCTGTGTGTGTGTGTGTGTGTGTGTGTGTGTGTGTACCTGCGCGTGCGTGGACGCGTGCATGTGTGTGTGCATGCACTCATGGAGGTCAGAGGATAACCTGCAGGATTAGTTCTCTATTACCATCTGAATCCCAGGGATCAAATTCAGGAGGCAAATTGGAGACAGCCACGTTGACTCACTGAGCCCCTGTCTTAACTAAGAGGTGGGAGACATCTCAACAGCCACACCCAGGTTGTCCTCTGGCCTCCTGTGCAGACTGTGCCTGTACATATTCACACCCTCCCCCACGACAGGGGTAGGTGAAAGGGTGGGAGGCTGAGGGAAATGGGAGGGAGCACTGCCTTCAGGTCCTTAGCTGTCAGCCTAAGGCATCTTGGTCTCCTAAATCTCTGGATGTCTAGTTCTTCCTCCAGGAGGCTCAGGGACTCGAAGATCTGAATGCCCTTGTCCAATAGCCCTTATTATCCGCAGTCACAACTCCCTAAGACTGTATGAGGCTATGTGTGTTTGTGTGTGTGTGTGTCTGTGTGTCTGTGTCTGTGTGTACAGGAGCAGATGTCTATTCGTGTGTTTATACACACATGTGGAGGCCAAAAGACACCCCCTGCTGGTATTCTTCAAGCACAATCCTCCTTCCCCAGCACTAGGATTACAAGTGTACACCCAAATTTTCGTGTGGTTCTGGGGATCAAAGTTGGGTCTTTGTTCTTTCAGAACAAGTAACTGTATTACCTCCCCAGTCCCCCGCTTCTTGTTTATTTGCTTGTTTTATTGATTTGTTTGCAGCATGATGTCACGTGGCTCTGGCTGGCCTTGAACTCACTATTTTGCTGAAAATGATCTTGAACTTGTTCTGACCCTATACTCCCACCTCCCTTGTACTAGGATTATTAGCACACACCTGGCTGAACTTCCACCCCGCACCTGTTTGCTTCACTCTGGCTATTCCTGTCCAGGACCTCTCCATCACCTTTTGACTTTCCATATATATTTGTTATTTATTTATAAGAAATATACATATTTTCCATATATAAAAATATATAGCACAATGTAATTTAAAGTATATTAATATACAATGCACCCAAAATATTTATATATAATCATAAACTATATGTGATAAGTAATTATTTTAAATATTCCCTATAGTATATAATACACAATATTGCTTATGCTATATTACTTATTATACTATATATAATAGCTTGTGATAGATTACTAATATTGTATAGTATACCTATCATTGTCACCACATCACATATCTGTATATATAACAGATATTATAATTGTAAAAAAATTTAATCAAAGTTAAATAAATTAAAATTAATTAATATATAAGATACACGAAAATTTTAAAAAAGTAATATATAATAGATACAATGTATATGAAAATTAAAAACAGTAATTCTGTGGCAATGGCCAGTGGGACACAGGCCTGGGATGTGGTTGTTACCTAGCTTTTTTCTGGATGGGATATCCCGAGGTTCTGTGCAGAATTCTCCTCCATAACCCAGGTCACAATGGCAGATGAAGGTGTCCCCTTGCTCCTGACACTGGCCATCATTGTGACAGGGGTTCTGTAGACAAGGGCTATCTGCAAGGGCAGAAGGGTGTGAGGGGATCCCAATAGGATATTCACAGTGTAGGAGATGCCTGGCTGTGGGACAGGCCCCAGGAAGAAAGCAGCAGTCACCAAAGCTGCTCTGGGGGCCACTCAGCAATCTAAGTCTTAACCCTGCTACCCTGGGTTCAGGGAATCTGCTTAGCCTCCCGAACCCCCGCATGTGTGTGTGTGTGTGAAGGTCCAGAGGTCAACTTCAGGTGCCATTCCTCAGCTCTCACCCACTTGCTCGTCTGTCTGTTTGTCTGTTTGTTTGTTTTTCAAGACAAGGTCTCTCTGTAGCTTTAAAGCCTGTCCTAGAACTCACCCTGTAGACCAGGCTGGCCTTGAACTCACAAAGATCTGCCTGCCTCTGCCTCCTGAGTGCTGGGATTGGATTAAAGGCATGCACCACTGTACCTGTCTGGAACCCTATTTTCATTGCTCATAAAGTGGGGTGTTGTGCTTTCCACTAGGTAAGGATCAAAGTCTATCCTGGGGCAGAGCTCTGCACGGCCGGTACTAAACGCCTGCTAAGAGATGGTTCTTTTCAGACTTCCTGACATCAAGCAGGAATCCCACCCGGGCAGGAATCTGACTCAGGGAGGGAGGGTAAGCCTGGTGTTAGAGACCACAAGGACCCAGGCTCACCCCGGAAGCAGCCTCGAGTAAAGTTGGCCACGGTGCAGGCCTCTCCAGCCCTGCAGCCATAGGGCTCACACAGCAGGGTCCCCTGGCTTGCGCAGGTGCAATGCTGGGAGCAGTCATCAGTCACATAGCTGTCACCTAGCTGGAAAAGAGGAAGTGAAGGCAGCAGACATTCTAGACTCATCCTAGATCTCATTCTCCATACCTGGATTCCCAGGCCTCCGCTGCCCAGACCTTGTAATAGAGGCCATTGGTGGTGCAGCCGCACTGTGTCACTGGGAGGCTCTGGGTATCACTGTAGATGTAGCCGGGGATGGTGGCACAGCCTTCCACGCAGGGGCCTTCACAGGCCTTGGGGGTCACAAATTTGGCACAGGACGCTGGGCAGGGCGTCATACAGGGCTGGTACACAGTATTGGCAGGGCATGTCATGGCTGAGGGGATAGAAGCATGGTTAGGAGCTGGCTGGCCTTGGGACTGGTGAGTAAGAAACAGAAAGCAGGGTATACGGTCATTCAACAGAGCACAGGGCTCCCTGGACACAGGGAAGCTAGGGCGAGCAGGCCTGTTCCACCTCAAGTGTTGTCTGGAACATACGATGTTTGATGAAAACAGATGGACAAGGTAGGGTGGGTACAGCAGCACATAATCCCAGCACTCAAGAGCTGATCAGGAAGGGCACCAGGAGCTTGAAGCCAGCTTGGGCTATGGAGTGAGATTTTGACGCAAAAGCCAAGAACAGGAGCTGGAGAAAGAGCTCAGCAGTCAGGAGCTCGATCCTGCAGAGGATGCTGGTTCTGCTCCCAGCGCCCACATGGCAGTTTAGGACCACCTGTAACTCCAGCTCGAGAGGCTCTGACACCCTCCTCCCACCTCAGGGCCTCAGGGTGCACACGGTGCACAGAACGCATGCAGGCAAAGCACTCATACATATAAATCAAATAAAAATCAGTAAAGTTTTAAAATAAATCCACCCCGAAGCATACACGGGATAGCGCGGCGGTTAAAGCGCTTCTGCTCAAGTCAGGTGTGGGGACTTGAGGAAACCTGGGGGTTGATAGGCAGGCAGCACTACCTCATCACCAGGCACTGGATGAGAGAGAGAGAGAGAGAGAGAGAGAGAGAGAGAGAGAGAGAGAGACCCTGTCTTAAAAAACAAGGTGGGGTTAGTGAGATGGTTTAGTGGGTGAAGGCGACCTGACTGGATCCCTTCCCACATGGCGGAAGTTGTCTTCTGTCTTGTGACCTTCACATGTGTGCTGTGGGACATGTGTGCTGTGGGACATGTGCACCCACACATACACACAAAATAAAGAAATGTAACTGTCCCCCACCAAACAAACAAAAGAACAAAGTAAATGGTTCCTATTCTCTGGTCTCCACACATATGTCTGCATGCATCCAAACACACATGGACACACACATATATAAACATACAAAAAATAAAAAAAGAGAAAACACAACAACATAAAAAAATGGGCAGAGAGGAGGAGGGGATTGGACAGCAGAGGAGTGGATGGGAGAGGGGTCAGTCTGGAATCACTTGCTGCCTTGAACTAGGGGTAGAAGAATCAAGGCCGAAAGGCCACGGTGAGGGCGGCGGCAGCAGCAGAGCTGAGCAGACAGCAGAATGGCTGAAGAGTGAGAGCCGGCTGCTGGGCAGAAACAGAGCCTCACCACAGTGCGTCTGGTCCCGCCAGCCAGTCGTGTTGGCACCTGCCTCCTGGCAAATGATTGCGTATCCACTGAGGACCCGGCATCGAAACTCCTCTTCTTCTTTGGTTTTCCAACCAGTGCACACGTCGGACATACAGTGTCTGGGGTAGAAGGGGAGGGGTGGAGTAGGTGTGCTTTAGAGAGGGGGAGCAAGGAGAGCCAGCCTTGTGGAAAAAGGGCCCCGGCGAGGGGCTGGGGGCTGGGGGCTGGGGACATGGCTTAGCTGACCAAGTGCCTGCCTTGCAAGAATAAGAAAGGGCCTGTTTGATTCCCAGTATCCATGCTAAAAACAAGCAGGGTGTGGTGAGGTGCTTGTAATTCCAGTGCTGGTGAAGGGGAAACAGGAGGGTCCCTGAGGCTCACCAGCCAGCTATCTTAGCCTAATCAGTCAGCCTTAGGCTCAAGTTAGAGACTTGTCTCAAAACAATGTGGAAGCTGGGGAGGTGCCACTAGGAAAAAGTACCTGCTGATCAAGTATGAGGAATTGAGTTTGAATCCCACACATGCCTGTAATCCCAGCTTTGTCAGGGATTAAAAACAAAAGGATCAATGTGGTTCACCTCTCTCACAGTCTAGCCAAAAAATACTCAGTGAGCTGCAAGTTGGGTGTGAAACCCTGTCTCAAAGGAATAGGGCAAAGAGAGAAATCAGGACACCGGACTTTAACTCTTGATGACCCAACACTCACAAAAAAGGAAAGAAAGGTGGATGGCCCCTGAAGTCGATCTCTGACCTATGTAAACATACACGGCACATACACTGAACAAACAAGTGTGTGCCCATTCCCCTCGCAAATCCCCCCAAATAGATAATAAGCAAAAGCTGAGGAGGCGGCCAAGTTGGTAGAGTGTTTGCTTAACATGCGTGAAGCCCTGGGTTCCATCCCCTGTACCACAAAAGCAAGGCGTGGTGGCAAATGCCTGTAATCCCAGCACTTGGGAGGTGGAGGCAGAAGGATCAGAAATTCAAGGTCATCCTTAGGCATATATTAGCCTGGGCTACACGAGACCTAAATAAATACAGGATAAAATGGATTAAAAATAAAATAGAGAAGAGGGGCCCAGAACCCCACACAGAAAGTCGGCAGGCTAGAGGGGTAGCGTGGGGATAAAGGATTGCAGAAAAACAGGATGTAGAATGGGGGGAGTCAGTAGGAAATGGGGTCACAAGGGAGAAGAACCAAGTCCACAGAGCTAGAGGGGGTCAGAGAGGAAAACCACAGCAGGAATCTGGAACATTCTTGTGAGTACTGGGCCTGTAACTCACTGCTCGAAGGGCTCTGGGGCTACAATCTGGTGACAGGCAGCAAAGGGACCCTGGGGGTCCACCACCACCCTACAGGCCTGGGTGCTGCTGAGGAGCGCTGTCTGCTCTGGGCTGCACTCTGACGGCAGAGGGTCAGACTCTTCCTCTCCCCCATCTTCTGCTGGTAGGGCCCTGAAGTAGGGATGGCAAGGGGCTGTGTGAGTTTTGGGAGGGAGGTGAACTTGAGGGAAAAAATAAAAACAACAAGTGTGCAGAAAAGTGAAGGAAAGGACAAGGGCACATGGGGATTTCCAATGAGCAGCTGTTCCCACTGGTCACTAAGAGACCGAGTGACAGAAGGTGCGTCCGTGTTGAGGACCAGAGGGTTAAGGCAGTGGAAAAAGAGATTTGCTGGGTAGGAGATACCCAACTCAGAGGGACAGTGCCTGAAGAGAATCCCCCAGTGAGCGGCTGGGGTGTGGCTCAGTGGTAGAGCCCCTGCCTAGAATCCCCCAGTGAGGGGCTGGGCTGTGGCTCAGTGGTAGAGCACCTGGCTTTGATTCTCAGTAAGGGGCAAGGAGTGTGGCTCAGATTATGTGCACAAGTCTACAGGTCCAATCCTCTACAGCTCCAGTGAAAGAGACTCTTAGTCATCTCCCAATCCCCAGCCCTCACCTTGGCAATCGTAAGAGGGCTTTCACCATCTTCACCTCCCAACTGTTGCCAAAGGCATTGATGTTTGAGGTGAGTGTTCCACTGGGCAACATCAAGTCATTGTCTCGGTCCTTATCATAGTTTCCACACAGGCCCCGTATCATCCCACGGTACATGGTAGGCAAGGAGATCACTGCAGGACAAAGTAGTGAGCCAAACTCTGTTCTTCCCTCCACAATCTGAGTCTCCCTTTCAGGCTGGGGGCTCTATTCCCAGGTAAAACACATCTTCCTTTGACCTATCTGAGCTGTGCCTTTCCATCCCAGAAATGGGGTTCCTATTGTTCTGTGGTTATTGGCTTTATTGTTGCTATTTTCATTTTTGAGACAGGGTCTCATATAGCCCAAGCTGGACTCAAACAGGCTGTGTAGCTGAGGCTAGCTTCACACTCCTGACCCTCCCACATCCACCTTCTGACTGCAGAGACTACAGGTGTGCTCCAGCTGTGTAGCTGAGGCTAGCTTCTCCACACCTGCACTGTCAGTTTCTTGGTTAGGGTTTGATTGGGTTCTTTTTTTCTTTTTTCATTTTTCAAGACAGGGTTTCTCTCTGTAACAGCCTTGACTGTCCTGGAACTCACTCTGTAGACCAGGCTGACCTCAAACTCACAGAGATCCACCTGCCTCTGCCTCCTGAGTGTTGGGATTAAAGGTGTGCATCACCACTGCTTTGCTGGGTTTCTTTGGGACAGTATTGCACTATAAGCCCTGAATAGGCTGGAATTCACGATGTAGACCACATTGTCCCCAATCTCACTGGAGATCCTCCTGCCTCTGGCTCCCAAGGGTTGGGATTACGCATTATGCCTGGCTCAGAGACAGGTCCTCTGCGGTCTGAGTCTGTGCCCCAGTTACCTGCATTGTGCTTCCCATCGAAGTCCACCACCATTTCAAAGTCAGTGATGAGAAACAGCCGCTGCGCCCGCAGGAGGACCCACAGGTGGTCATTTGGACCGTAGGGGATTGCCACCTTTTGGTTGTTGACCTTGAAATGGAAGACTGCAGCTGCACAGCGTGCTAAGTGGGCCACACTCACTGCTGCTGTTGTCTGCACCTGGCTTTGCCCAGCCAGTGTCAGAGACGTCCCTTTATACCTCAGTTCCTTCCTTGCAAACACTCAGAAAGAGAGATGGCTCAGTGGGTAGAGGCATTTGCCACTGATCTGGAGGACCTGAGGTTGACTTCCAGGACCCACACGGTGGACTCAGAGAACTGACTCCTCCAAGATGCCTTCTGACCTCCACACATGCACACACACGCACAATAAATAAGAAAGTGTGACAGAGAGATGACCCATAGGTTGACAGTGTCTCCAGAGGACCTGCATTTGGTTCCCAGAATCCTCGTTGGACTGTTCACAACTACCTATAACACTAGATTCAGGGTTCATGACACCTTTTGGCCTCTGTGGGCACTCATACATATGTGGATATACTTACATAGACACACATAAATAAATAAATGATAAATAAATATTTAAAATTGAAATAAGTGTAAAAGAATGCCGCTTTTCTAACCAGCCCCATTACCACATGCACGCCATCCTCCCTTCCGCCCCCTCGCTCCCTTCATCCTCCCAGCCCTACTGCCCTGCGCCACTTTTCTTCCGGGAAGTGGCACCAACTCTGACTTCTAAGAGCAGTCTGCACCCCTGGAAACTCCCTGACAATGGAGCACTCTGGTTTTGCTAACCACAGACGGTCTACAGTGGTCTCCAGGTTCCCTTCAGGTCTGGTCCTGCCCCTTTACTCACCAAAGCCACCAGCCCTTCTTGGAGCTGTATTTTATAGCCATAGACGTTGGTGGTCACTTCATACAAGGTTGGACTCCCTTTGGGGGATATTTTGTTGCGCCCCTCTATGACCAGGTGCTCCATCCCCTCTGGGAGTTTGTCCACTGTCTTTATGAGATAGTAGTTCATCCGACCCAGGAAGCGGTAGGAGAAGCCATCGAAAGTGTGGTAATAGGGGTCCCCAAAGATGGTACATTTTTCCAGTTCTGTCAAGAAATGTGCACACTGGAAAGGACCTCAGCCCAGCTACCGGTCTCCCAGAATCTCTTCCTAACTGTGGTATTTCTGATTATCCTCCCTCTTAGGCCAGGGGCCCTGCCTCTGATTCTTTTAGTCACCAGAGCTCCTCTCCCCTCCCCTCCCCAACAGCTCCCTTACTGTTGGCCGCACAGTTACTGCTGCCATCATCACTGTGCTGGCAGTGGGACCCTGTGGGGCAGATGAAATTCCGGCACTGAACAACTCCGTCCATGCAGGTACAGCTCTGGGTGCAGCCACTGGAGAGCCAGGTCTTGCCTATCTGCAGAAGACATGGGAAGAGAAAGGGAGTGAGGACAGGGGTGGTAATTCTAAAGAGAAAGGCTTAGCTTCCATGAGAATGGTTTGCATTTGACCTCCCTACCTGCAGGTCCCATGTCTATCAAGCCAAAATATTTGAAACAATTGCCTCCAGCTTTTATATGTGCCTGGTCTTACTGTAGCTTGCAAGGCTGTGTTTGGTTGGTGTCCCTGGGAGGTCTGCTCTTTTCTGAACAGAAAAGGAGAAGTGGATCTGGGGAAGAGGGGAGGTGGAGGGAGGGAGGGAAGGAAGGATGCAGTCTGTGCGAGAGAAGAACAAATAAAAAGAAAACATAATAAAATAAAACTACCACATGGTCCAAATATCAAAAAATTGTATCTATGATTGGGGTAGATCTCAGTGGTAGAGCCCCTGCCTAGAATCCCCCAGTGAGGGGCTGCAGTGTGGCTCAGTGGTAGAGCCCCTGCCTAGAATCCCCCAGTGAGGGTCTGGGGTGTGGCTCAGTGGTAGAGCCCCTGCCTAGAATCCCCCAGTGAGGGGCTGGGGTGTGGCTCAGTGGTAGAGCCCCTGCCTAGAATCCCCCAGTGAGGGTCTGGGGTGTGGCTCAGTGGTAGAGCCCCTGCCTAGAATCCTCAAGTGAGGGGCTGGGGCACAGACAGTAGAGCCCCTAGAATCTCCTAGTGAAGGGCTAGAGTATGGGTCAGGGGTAGAGTTAATCACTACCATGAATGAGGCCCTAGGTTCTAGAAAGAAAATCTACTTGTAATTTTATGTCATTATTCCCTAAATAATACAGAAGAACTATTTGTGTAATCCCAGCCTCAGCCTTCAACTTTGGAGGACCCTCCCCTGTGCTCTCTGAACCTTGACCCCCTCCCTGAGAAGGGTCAAGGTAGCCTGCCAAACCTTGACCCTTCCCCAGGAAAGGTCAAGACCATTCTCACAGGCAATTTCAATGGCTCCCCAGAAAATAAACAAGTGGTTTTCCCTTTTGCTCTCTGGTGGGTGATGGTGTTGGCGGCTTCCGGTTCCCCTAAGGGTCACCTGGGAGCACAGGCATCTAATTAAACCTGGATATATTTAATTTGGTCTGATTTAGTTTAATTAGGATTATTGTGTGTTGGCGGAGTGGCTGGGTTAGAAAATATTCCTAACATCTTTGAGGTCCCACCAAGGGGTTGTTTTTCCCGCGGGTCCACAGTCACGTGTTGGAAACGCCCTTACCCTCCTCCGACTCAGCTCTCCGACTCAGCTCTCCGCCAGGCTAAATTTGGCTCCGGGCTAGATAGGCTTCATTGTAGTGAGTATCTTTTTCGTGCCTATACTACTAGGGTTTTGTTTGTGTTTACTTTTCTTGATTTTCGGGCTTTTGTGGAAGATGCGGTCCGCGCCAAAAGCCTCGCCCACGTGGTGAAAGCTGAGACTTTTGCTGAGGTGAATTTTGTTTGTGCAGGGACACCTGACAATTGATTTTCACAGCCCTGTTTGGGCCCAAGAGTTATTTCAGTGGACACACTGTGATAGACTTGAGCCACACAACTGGGCATAGACTTTTAAAATGGTCGCTTGCAATTCAAAGCTAGATCCGTTATTGCCCCTGGAATGTCTCTTAAAAAGTCTTTATAAATCTGTCTGATTCAATCTGTCCCAAGCGGCTAATTTCTCTATACACTAAGATTTGGCCTCAGTACGATCTTGACAATGGGACATGATGGCCACCAGAGAAAAGCCTTGAGTTTACTGTCCTTCAAGACCTAGAAAATTTTTGTTGTTGTGGAGACAAATGGACAGAACTCTCTCGTGTTCACGATTTTTGGGCAATGCATTCTTGCCCCTCCCTCAGTAGCCAGTGTCTTGCAGCACCAGTTTTTGTTGCTAGGTTCACGGTGCCTCCAGATTTCCAGTCATCTTGGAACTGAGATCCCGATAGCTAGGCCTTGACCATGCAGCCAGAGGCACTGGCCCCTCACTTACTCCCTGGAACCCTCACTACTCCCAACCCCCTATAGAGCAACATTCTTCATATTCCTCTCCCTACTCACCCTCACCTACTCCCTCCCTAGCCAAACCTGAAGTTCAAGGTCAACTTTCCCCTTACCCACCTTCTCCCCCCCCTCCACCACATCTTCCTACCCTCAGACCCCCTTTGCACAATGGGTTGACTCCCCCAATCCTCCCTGGTCTCCTTTCATATCAGATCCCACCATAAGCCTGTCCTTCTCTGTCCTCTCTGGAAAGTAGCGGGAGCCAATGGCATTATTAAAGTCCATGTTCCCTTTTCTCTTCCAGATCTTCCTCAGAGAGAAAAGCAGCTGGGTTCCTTTTCTGCTAATCCTTCTGCTTATATGAAAGAGTTTCACTGTCTGTCCCAGGCCTACGATCTAACCTGGCATGACTTCTATGTCATCCAGGCTTCTACTCTCACTCCTGAGGAGCGAAGTAGAATTCAGGCAGTAGCTAGACAGTATGCAGACCAGACTCATCTGTACGGTCCCTGTGGGGGAAGTAGCTGTGCCAGCCACAGAACCACACTGGGACTACCAACCTGGCCAAAGCGGTTGACAGAGGCGGGGCATCATGGTTCATTGCCTCCTTCAGGGTATGGAAATGGTCTCAGAAAAAGTAGTCAATTTTGACAAACTTCAAGAGATCACACAGCTAGCTGACGAAAACCTAGCCATTTTTTAAAATAGGTTACAAGAGAGCATGGTCCAATATACAAGGCTGGATCTAGCCTCCCCTGCAGGAGCCATGGTCCTAGCTACCCATTTAATTTCTCAGTCAGCACCAGATATTAGAGAAAAGTTAAATCCTATACAAGAATTGGTGAAAATGGCCTTTAAAGTTTTTAATGCCCCAGAAGAGAAAGCTGAGTCTTCCTGACAGATGAGGCCATAGCAGCTGCCCTAAGGCCAACAGGACTCCAGGAAGGGGGATATGGGAAGTCAACCACAAGGCTCCATCCCAGCAGAGCTCAGCTTAAGTCAACCTTGCCAGTAAGCTGCTTCAAAGGTGTTCTAGCCGGGCGGTGGTGGCACATGCCTTTAATCCCAGCACTCGGGAGGCAGAGGCAGGTGGATCTCTGTGAGATCGAGACCAGCCTGGTCTACAAGAGCTAGTTCCAGGATAGGAACCAAAAGCTACGGAGAAACCCTGTCTCGAAAATCAAAAAAAAAAAAAGGTGTTCTAAATGGCCATTTGGCACAATATTGCATTGGGCCATGCCCTATCTGCCAGCAACCTGGACACTGGAAATCACAATGCCCCCATGGGGGCTCGTCCTCTATGTCACACCATGGAGGTCCAGCCTCACCAACATCAACAAGTGAGACAGTGCCAGTCTTTTTCCAAAGAGAGCCTAAAATGTTGGTCATAAATATCACCTTAGCTTGCTGTCACCTCTTATACAAGCAGTCTTCACCCCTCCCCAAGAAGGGTCAAGGTAGCCCGCCAATCCTTGACCCCTCTCCAAGAAAGGTCAAGACTACTCCCACAGGCTATTTAGATTGTTCCCCAGAAAATAAACATGAGGTTTTCCCTTTTCCTCTCTGGTGGTCACATTGGCGACTTCCTGTTCCCCTCTGGGCCACCCAGGAGTGCAGGTGTCTAATTAAACCTGGATATCTTTTAATTTGGTCTGATTTGGTTTGATTGGGATTATTTTGCATTGGCAGAGTGGCTTGGTTAGGAAATATTCCCAACAATTTGTATAACTTTACATAGTCTTATTATAATTCATGTAGAATTATTTAAATCAAATAGGAAGATATATCAGTACTATGTATTTTACTTATTACTTGTGTGTGGATGTATGTGTGTGAATGCATGTGTTCATGTGTGTGTGTGTGTGTGCATGCATGTACACATATCTGCATGTGCATGTGTAGAGGAGGGCCAAAGGACAAGCTTTTCCTTAGGAACTGTTCACCTTGTTCTTTGAGGCAGGGTGTCTCATTAAGTCTTGAACTTGCTAAGTAGGCTAGGTTGGCTGGCCAGTGAGCCCCGGAGATCTATCTGCCTATCTCCACCTCTTCAATGCTGGGATTACAAGTAAATAATACTACATCTGACTTTCAAAAAATAGAAAAAAAATACTTATTTTGGGCATTGGATGCCATAGCATATGTGTGTGGGAGGGGTGGCCAGAGGACATTTCTTTCAGTAGCCCATTCTCCTGTGGTTTCTGGGATCAAAGTCAGGTCCCTGGGCTTTGTAGGAGGAAATGGAGCAGCAAAGTTCTTCCTGTTTGGTCACCCTCTACCTTGGTTTCAGCTGCAGGGATTCCCTGACACAGTTCCCAATCTATGAGGGCTGGGAATGTGGCTCGGTTGGTAGAATGCTTGCCTATGATGTACAGAACCCTGGCTTCCACCCCAGGCACCACATAACCCAGGCATGGTGGGGCAGCCTGTCATCCCCGTGAGGACCTGGAGTGCAAGACCATCTTCAGGTATGCAGTGAGTTTGAGACCAGCCTGAGTTACAGGAGTCCTTATCTTTGAAAAATGAAAAAACAAAAATTAAAATTCATTCTAAGGTCTACCAGCTTTCACATTCCAGGGCCAACCATATAAACAGGCGCATCCAAGGCTGAGAAAGGCAGAGGGTGCCTGCCCCCCACTCCCCGCCATCCCAGGATCCACACCAACTCACTGGGATGAGGTCACCCTTGGCATCTTTGCAGCCACATTGGTTTCTGGGTACACACTTGTCCTCACTGAGCAGGTAGCCAGGTCGACAGACACAGCCCTCCTTGCAGGTGGAGGGGTCTTTGGGGCTGACGCCCTCACAGTGGCCATTTGGGTTGGAGCAGGAAGGCAGACAGGAGGGAAGGCAACCGGTGTAGAGGCTGTTGGCTGGGCACTTCAGAGCTGTGGGGTGGAAGAAGAATGGGGCTCAGGCCATGCCTCGGATTTCTCCAGCCACGAGCTGGTTCTGTCCTTCCCTTCCCATGTGCTCCCTTACTATCGGAGACACAGTTACTGCTGCCGTCTTGATATTGTTGGCAGTGGGTCCCTGAGGGGCACTGGAAGTTCTGGCATTGAAAGAGTCCTTCCTTGCACGCACAAATCCGGGTACAGTCAGTAGAGATCCATGTCTGGCCGGTCTGCAGAAGTAACCAGAAGGGAAAGAAAGAGAGAACACAGGGCTTAGTTTTCTGTCCAAGGGTCTTACATTTGCCCTATGCATCTGCAGGTTCCATATCCACTGAGTCAACCAACTACAGATGACAAAAAAATTCTTTTTAAATTGCCACTGGGATTGTGGGCATAACTGAGCCTGACTAGAACACTCAGTGAGGGATGGGAACATGGCTCAGGGGGTGTGACCCAGTAGTAGTTAGAGTACTGGCCCAGAATTCTTAGTGAAATGTTGGCGGTACCCAGTGGCAGGTATAGTGCTTGTTTAGAATCCCCCAGTGAGTGTTAGAGGTATGGTCCAGCAGAGGAACATCTGTCTAGAATCCTCCATTGAACACTAGGACATGTGGTTCTAGTGGCAGAGCAGTCCCCTGGCACGTGCCAAGACTCTAAAACCTTCAAACCCCGGAGCTAACCATATAAGTAAAAGTATCCAGAGAGACAGAGAAAGAAGCTCTAATCCTAACCTTAAAAATCTAGGTGTGCGTGTGTGTGCGTGCGTGTATGAGAGTATGGGATACATCCATGTTGAGGTGTCACCTCTTATATCATAAGAAAACTGGGGTCTCAGACAGCTGTACCCAGCTTCCATGGGTAGTGGGAACTCAACTCAGGTCCTCACATTTACAGAGCAACTCACGGAGCCAACTCCCATTCCCTCATGGCAGTCTCCAGGCCTGCTTACCTGGATGAGGTTGCCCCGGGCGTCCTTGCAGCCACAGTGAATTCTGAGCACACACTTGTCGTCATGCAGCACGTAGCCGGATCGACAGACACAGCCCTCCTTGCAGGTGGAGGGGACCCTGGGGCTGGAGCCCTGGCAGAGGCCCTCTGGATCCAAGCAGGTAGGTAGACAGGATGGGAGGCAGCTGGTGTAGAAGCTGCGGGCCGGACATTTCAGAGCTTTGTGGCGGAAAGGGAGTGGCATTAGTGCAGAGAACCAGAGGAGCCCAAGGAAGCAGAGGCCACGTTAAACAGGGTGGGCAGAACAACTAAGAAACTTGAGGGCTTCCTCTGCCCCTTTTGTTATTCATCCAGCAAAGATTTACCGAGTATGGACTGTGTGTCCCCAGAGAACTACCTTCCTTCTTGTCCTCTCTCTGACCCTTCCCCCATCCTTACCGCTGGTGACACAGCTTCTGCTGCCATCTTTATTGTACTCGCAATGGGACCCTGTTGGACATTTGAAGTTATGACACTGGACAGTCCCTCCTCTGCAGGTACAGCTCTGGGTACATCCACCAGTGATCCACGTCTTGTTTTCCTGTAGAAGCCACAAGAGGACAAAGTCCCCAGTGAACAGCAGAGGGTGTAGCTCAGTGCAAGGGGACAGAGCAGCAGTAGGGCACTGGTCCAGCATATGCCAAGAACTGACTACCCTTCAACTCCAGGGCAAGCCATAGAGATAGGAGCGTCCCGTGACAAGACAGATAAAAGGGGAAAATGGCTCCCAAGACCACTTTCAGAAATGTGTTTGTGTGCGCACGCACATTTGTGTTCACGCATGTGTGGGTGCGCATGTACTCCTGAAGGGCAGAAGACATTCTCAGGTGTTGGTCTTTCATTCTACTTTGCACCAGAACAGGTTCTCTCTCTCTCTCTTTCTCCCCGTCTCTCCCTCCCTCTCTCTTTCTCTCTCCCATTTTGGTTTGGATGATGCTCACTACTATGTACACCAGACTGTCTAGCCTGCACCTTTCTGAGGGTTGTCCTGTTTGTACCTTCCATATTTCGGCAGGAGCTCTGGGATTACAAACCACTGTGCCCAGTTTAAATGGATTATGGGGACTTGAACCGAAGTTTTCACCCCCCCCCCCACTAATCCCATTTTTCACGCTCACTCACTGGAATGAGAGTGCCCTGGACATCTTTGCAGCCACACTGGATTCTGGGCACACACTCGTCATTATTCAGCACGTAGCCAGGTTGACAGAGGCAGCCTGTATTGCAGACGGCAGGGACTTTGGTGCTGGTGCCCTCGCAGTGCCCATCGGGATTCAAGCAGGAGGGTAAACAGGAAGGAAGGCAGTTGGTGAAGTGGCTGTGGGCTGGGCATTGAAAGGCTGTCGGATGGAAGTGGCGTGGTGTTAGTGGAGAGGGCCTGAGAATGATGGTGGGAGCAGAGGCTTCAGAAACCAGGCTAGGAGGAATGACCAACAGAGTTTGTTTGTGGGTTTCCCCTCCCTTCATTATTCATTCATTCAGCAAACGCATAGTGAGCACGGACTGTGCTGATTCCTGAGAGTGGCCCTCCAAAGTCAACATGGGGGCTGAACCACTGGGAGACACACTGAGCAGAGGCCCTGCTGTGGGTTCCCAGACCCCTCCCCTCTGTGGTAGCTCCTACCTCCCATCTCTAAGGCCCAGGAGACTAGGTTCCTCTTGCCCTGCTTCTGATTCCTCCAGTAAAGAGTATACCCTCACCACCTTTCCCAGCAGCTCCCTTACTGTTGGAGGCACAGTTACTGCTGCCATCATCACTATGCTGGCAGTGGGTCTCCGAGGGGCAGCTGAACTTTTGGCACTGGATGGCCCCATTGATGCAGGCACAGCTCTGGGTGCAGCCACTGGAGATCCAGGTCTTGCCTGCCTGCAGAAGCCAGGGAAGAGAAAGGAAGCGAGGAGAGGATGATTCTAAGGAACCAAGCTTAATCTGCAAGTTCCACACCTACTGAGTCAACTACTAGAGTGAGAAAAACTGCATCTGGACTTACGGGTAGAGTGGCTCAGTGGTAGAGTCCCTGCCTAGAATCCCCCAGTGAGGGGCTGGGGTGTGGCTCAGTGGTAGAGCCCCTGCCTAGAATCCCCCAGTGAGGGGCTGGGGTGTGGCTCAGTGGTGGAGCCCCTGCCTAGAATCCCCAGTGAGGGGCCGGGGTGTGGCTCAGTGGTGGAGCCCCTGCCTAGAATCCCCCAGTGAGGGGCTGGGGTGTGACTCAGTGGTAGAGCCCCTGCCTACAATCCCCCAGTGAGGGGCCGGGGTGTGGCTCAGTGGTAGAGCATCTGCCTAGAATCCCCCAGTGAGGGACTGGGATGTGGCTCAGTGGTAGAGCATCTGCCTAGAATCCCCCAGTGAGGGGCTGGGATGTGGCTCAGTGGTAGAGCTCCTGCCTAGAACCCCTCAAAGAAGGGCTAGCTAAGGTGCTCAGAGAACATTTGTCTAGCATTTTCTATTCCCTGACTGATCTTCACAAACCAGGGCCAGCCATACAGACAGATTTATCCAACATGGAGAGAAATAGACAAAAGGAAAAGGTCATCAACAATCTAACTTTTTTTTCAGGGTGAGGGTAGGTAATCTTAGTGCTTGTGTGAATGTTCTTGCGTGAGAGAGCAGGTGTGCATACATGTGGAGGCAGGAGGACAAGCTCAGGTGCTGGGTATGACTTTCTACCTTGTAATGAGACATGCCTTCCCCCTTGTTGTCATTTACCTCTGGATACAGAAGAATAACTGGCCCCCAAATTTGAAAGGATTCTGCTGTGTCCCTCCCATTGCTCAGTGCAGCCCTAGGAGTATAGACACAGGCTATCGCATTCAGTTTACATGAATAATGAAGATTAGAACTCAGACCCTCAGCTGGGCGTGGGGGCACACATATTTAACCCCAGCACTCAGGAGGCAGAGGCAGGTGGATCTCTGTGAGTTCGAGGCCAGCCTGGTCTACAGAGAGAGTTCCAGGACAGTCAGGGCTACACAGAGAAGCCTGTCTTGGAAAACAACAAGAACAACAAAAAGAACTCAGATCCTCTTCACATTTTCAGCTTCAACCTCCCCCCACCCAACTTCAGAGGCCCACTCACCAAGATGAGGTTACCCTGGGCATCTTTGCAGCTGCACTGAGCTCTGGGAATACACTTGTCACTGCTCAGTATGTAGCCAGATTGACAGATACAGCCCTCCTTGCAAGTGGGGGAGGCTCTGGGGCTGGTGTCCTTGCAGAGGCCATCGGGGTCCAAGCAAGAAGGCAGACAGGAGGGAAGGCAGCTGGTATAGCGACTGTGAGCTGGGCACTGTCCAGCTATGGAGTGGAGGGAGAACAAGGTTAGTGGAGAGGATGGGGTGGGCTAGGAAGCAGGGACTAGAGAAACAAGGACGGGCAGAGTGGCTAACAGAACTCATTCATTGTTATTCATTCAGCAGAGCATGGACTCTGTGCCAAGCCCTGAGGAAAGAAAATAAGAATGGTTTTCCGCAACTCAGTATGGGAAACTATTAAGAGATTAGCACTGGGAAGGGACCATTCAGTAAACATTTACTGACGTGGGCTACGTGGTAATCCCTAAGAGAAGAAAGTAAGAAAAGGCAGATCTCCCAGGGTAACACGGGACACTAATTCTGATGGTTAGTTTTAACTATCAATTTGACACAATGTAGAATCATCTAGGAAGAGTTGTAATAAGTCTTGTCCAGATCAGACTGGAACCGTCTGGACTACATTAATTGATATAGGAAATTCAGCCCACTGTGGATAGTAGAATTTCCTGGGTTTGGCCCTGGGCTGTATAGAGTAGAGAAAGCTAGCTAAATGCGAGTGAGCGGGCATGCATGCACTGCCCTTTGTCTGTGTGCCTGTGATTAACTCTCTAAGTCCCCACAGTGATGGGCTGGAACTGTGAACCAAAAGAAGCCCTTTGTCCCCAAGCTGCTTTTTGTCACAGCACATGGTATCCCAGCAACAGAAATGAACCGTGACATGACCACGGAGAGACTGACACTGAGAAGGACACAGCCTAGCCACAGTCTCCAGAATCCCTTCCCACCATGTTATTCCTCCAGCTCCTCAACTCCCGAGCCCAGGGAGGGGCCTGGGCGCTTTCTTGCCCTGCCTCTGCTTCCTCCAGGCATGAGGACAGTCTCTTCATCTCCCTTCGAGGTTCCTTACTGATTTCAGCACAACTGCTGCTGTTATTCTCGATGTCCTGGCACTGAGTTCCTGAGGGGCACTGGAAGCCCCGGCACTGAATAAGTCCTCCCATGCAGGTACATCTCTGGGAACAGCCTGCAGCAATCCAGGTCTTTCCTGCCTACAGAAGTCACAGGAGGATGCAGGAAGTAAGGACAAAGGGGCCAGCTGTAAGGAGACAGGCTTAGCCTGCTGTCTGTAGGGCTTATATTTGCCCTCCTTACCTGCAGGCTATTAAGTCAGCTAAGTACAGAACCAGGGGAAAATTGTATCTGGAGCTGCCTGGTGGGAGAGGGCCTATGTAGACTCCACTAGGAAGAAGGTGGGAACAGGTCTTAGCCACAGATTATCTGTCTGGAATCCCCCAGTGAGGGGCTGGAATATGGCTCAATGGAAGAGCACGCTCCTATGTTCCGGGATCTGAACATCTCTGGGGCCAGTGATATAGTCATGTACATCCCAGGCACACAGAACAGGGGAAGAAGGAAGACCCCAGTCCCAGACTCTAAGCTCACTCACCGGGATGAGAGCACCTTGGGAGTCTTTGCAGTCACACTCAATTCTGGGTACACACTTGTCCCTGTTGAACACAAAGCCGGACTGACAGAGGCAGCCTTCCTTGCAGGTGGAGGGGTCTTTGAGGCTGGTGACCTCACAGTGTTCGTTCAGGTTGGAGCAGGATGGGATGCAGGAAGGAAGGCAGCTGGTGTGGTAGCTGCGGTCTGGGCACTGCAGAGCTACGGGGTGGAAGGATATGAAGTCAGTGTACGGGGCTGCAGAGAGCCTAGGAAGTAGGGACTAAAGAAACTACGCGGGACAGGGCAAGAAGAGCTTGTGATTTTTCCTCTTTGTTTATCCATACAGCACACCCTTAGTGAGCATAAACTGTGCCAAGTCCTGAGAGAAGAAAGTAAGAAGAGTGGGTCTCCCAAGTCAGTGTGGGAGCCAAATGACTAGCAGACGAAAGCTGAGAGGAGACCCTGCTGTGGGTCCCCAGAAACCTCCCCACTGTGGTACTCAGTATCCTGATCTCTCAGGCCCAGGAGACAGCTCCTTCTTGTTCTATTTCTGATCCACCAGCCACAAACACACCCTCTCCATTTTCCTTATCAGCTTTGGCACAATTATGACTGCCATCATCATTGTCCTTGCAGTGAGTCCCAGTGGGACACTGGAAATTCCAGCAACGTATGTCTCCTGCCATGCAGGTACAGTTCTGGGTACAGTCTTTGGAGAGCCAGGTCTTGTCTGCCTGCAGAGATCATGGAGAGAAAAAAGAAGTAGACATCTAGAGATGGTAGTTCTAGGGAGACAACTTTGTGCCCTGTCTGAAGGGCTCACATTTGTCCTCCCTGTCCACAGGTTTCATTCTATAGAAACAACCAATCGCAGGTGGAAAATACTGGAAAAACTATTTACAACAGGGAATTTTGGTATATCTCAGTGGGATTGTGCCTATGTAGAATCTCCAGATGACGGATAGGTATGTGGCTCAGTGGTAGAGCCCCTGCCTAGAACCCCCCAGTGAGGGGCTGGGGTGTGGCTCAGTGGTAGAGCCCCTGCCTAGAATCCACCAGTGAGGGGCTGGGGTGTGGCTCAGTGGTAGAGCCCCTGCCTAGAATCCACCAGTGAGGGGCTGGGGTGTGGCTCAGTGGTAGAGCCCCTGCCTAGAATCCCCCAGTGAGGGGCTGGGGTGTGGCTCAGTGGTAGAGCCCCTGCCTAGAATCCCCCAGTGAGGGGCTGGGGTGTGGCTCAGTGGTAGAACTGTGGCTAAGAAATTTCCTGTAGGGGTCTGGGAGCATATCTCAGTTATAGAGCAAGGCTTTTCAGTATTTGCCTTGAATCCCCAAGTGATGAACATGTAAGGGGATGTGTGGTTAAATGATAGAACACATACATAGCATGTGCCATACACAACCAAGTTTCACACTGCAGGATTAGCCATAAATACAGGAGAACCCCAGATGGACAAAAGCAAAGGGAAAGAGAAATGGCTACCAATCTCACGCTGAAAAAAATTTTACATTTATATTTTTCTTTGTGTGTGCACACACATGTACATACATGGTCATCAGAAGGCAGCTTGCTAGAGTCATTTCTCTCCTTCCACCACATAGGTTCAAGAAATTGACTTGGCCTATAGGCAAGTGCCTTTATCTCTGGAGCCAAGTTCCAGGTACACTACTTTTTTTTAAAATTACTTTTATTGCCGGGCGATGGTGGCGCACGCCTTTAATCCCAGCACTCGGGAGGCAGAGGTAGGCGGATCTCTGTGAGTTCGAGACCAGCCTGGTCTACAGAGCTAGTTCCAGGACAGGCTCCAAAACCACAGAGAAACCCTGTCTCGAAAAACCAAAAAAAAAAAAAAAAAAAAAAAAAAAAAAAAAAAAATTACTTTTATTTTATGTGCTTTTGCCACCAGTGTCAAGTCCCCTGGAACTGGAGCTGTCATGTGGGTGCTGGGAATTGAACCCAGGTCCTCTGGAAGAGCAGTGAGTGCTCTTATAACCTCTGAGCCATCTCTCCAGCCCCTACTTTTTAAAAAACTAATCTTTGTGTTTCTCTATTTAACGATGGCACACGTATGTGTGGAGGTCAGAGGACAAATCTTGGATGTTGGTATCATCTTTCATCCCATATTCAGATATCAGACAACACAGATTAGCAAGCCCTTAAATTTTGGGGATTCTCCTATCCCTACCTCCCATCTCACATAAAACCCTGAGATGACATAAAGGCCTCTGGCAATCAGTTCGCCGGGCTGTAGAGATTCTAATCATGTCCTTACTGAGCCATCTGCCCAGGTCCACCAGGCTTACACTTGGCACAGACTCACCGGGATGAGAACACCCTGGGCATCTCTACAGCTGCACTGAATTCTGAGTATACATTTGTCGTTATGCAGCACAAAGCCAGATCTACAGACGCAGCCCTCTTTACAGGTGGAGGGGGCTTTTGGGATGGTGTCCCCACAGAGGCCCTCTGGGTCTGAGCAGGAAGGTGGACAGGAGGGAAGGCAGTTGGTGTAGCGGCTGTGGGCGGGGCACTTCACATCTATGAAGGAGAGAGAGTAGTGTTAGCAGATGGGGACAGAGGGGCCCAAAGATACAGAGGCTGCAGAAACTGAGCTAGGATAAATGACCAAATGACCAACACAATTTGTGCTGTCTGCTTTTTTTTTTTTTTGGTTTGGTTTTTTTTTTTTCCTTTGCAATTCACCCAGCAACCACTTGCTGATCATGCGCTGGGTGCCAGCCCTGAGGAGAGAACAAATGAATATATCTCCCAAGTCAGTGGGAACCTAGTACTAAAGAGACTAGCACTAAAAAGGGATGCAATTCAGAGTGGGGCCCCCAAATTCCTCTGTATTGTGCTAGTTCTCATGACCAGCCTCTGAAGCCAGAGACTACCTATGCTCCTTGCCCTGTCTCTGATCCCTGCAGCCACAAGCACACCCTCCTTACCATCCCCATTGCCCTCTTACTGATGATTTTGGTGCAGTTAATGTTGCCATCTGGGCCATTCTGGCACTGAGTCCCTGGGGGGCAGTTGAAGCTGCGACATTGGACAACCCCTCCCATGCAGGTACAGCTCTGGGTGCAGCCACTAGAGACCCAGGTCTTGCCTGCCTGCAGAAGCCATGGGAAGAGAAAGGGAGTGAGGACAGAGAGGCTGTTCCAGGGACACAACCTCACCTCCTGTCTGAAGAGCTTCAATCCGCCCTCCCTATCCATCCATCTATTGAGTCAACCAGCCGTAGGTAGAATATATTTGAACAGAGAAATATATGGGGAAGGAGGATTAGCAGTTTATTGGTAGATCACGGTCCTAAATCCTCAGTAGGGACCTCTAAGGATACTAGCTCAGTCACACAACTCACCAGCCTAGAATTCCCTCAGTGAGGGGCTGGGGTGTGGCTCAGCAGGTATAACTACTGTCTAGAGTTTATAATGAGGGTTTGGAGGTGGGGTTCAGTGGTAGAATCTTCCACTGATGCACTGGAGATGTAGTTTAGGGTTCGAGCACTTGCCTAGCCTGTGCCAGAACCTGACCATCCTTCAAACTCAAGGGCCAGACATACAGACAGGAGCATTCCAGAAGGAATTAGAAAAAAAAAAAGTTTTATATGGCTCCAGAGATGGTTTAGCTGTTAAGAGCACTCGCTGCCTTGTGGAGGACCTGGGTTTAATTCCCAGTACCCACAAGGCTGCTCACAACTTCTGTAACTCTAGTTCCAGGGAATCTGATGCCTTCTTTTGGCTTCTGTGGATACCAGGTTCCCAAATGATATACATGAATACATGCAGTCACCCACACACATAAAATATGAATAAATCTCTTTAAAGATTGTACAGTGTGTGTGTGTTCACATGTGTGTGTTCACGTGTGTGTGTTCACGTGTGTGAGTGCTGGCCCACATGCCAAAGCAGTTCTGGGGGTTCTCCTTTCTCGGCCCACCATGTTTTGGTAGAGTAATGGGATTCCAGACACAGGTAACTGCCCATCTCTAGTGAATTGTGGAGATTGAAACTCAGATCCTCACACTTGCACAAGAGAACAACTGACCCACTGAGCTAGCACTCCCAATCTTCTCCACACCCACTCACCGGAATGAGGTCACCCCGGGCGTCTCTGCAGTCACAGTGCATCTGGAGCACACACTTGTTGTTATTCAGTACATAGCCTGGCTGGCAGACGCAGCCCTCTTTGCAGGTGGAGAGGACTTTGGGGCTGGTGCCCTCACAGTGGCCATCCAGATCAGTACAGGAAGGTGGACATGGGGGAAGGCAGTTTGTGTAGTGGCTGTGGGCAGGACATTTCAGAGCTATGGGGTGGAGGGAGATTGGGGTTATTGGATGGGGCCTAAGGAAGCAGATAAATGGCCCACAGAGCTTCAGGATTTTTTCCTATTGTTATTAATTTTGAAAATATTTACTGAACATGGGGTGTGTGTCAAGTCCTTAAAAAAAGTAAGAATGGCTCTCCCAACTAAATGGGCAAGACTAACCATTGAGAAAGCAGCAATGAGAAGGGTCTCAGCAGAGTCAAAGGTCCACAGACTCTCTTCCAACCTCTGAGGCCCACGGGCTAAGCTCCTTCTTGCCCTGCCTCTCATCCCTCCAGTCATGAGCACACCCTCCCCACCTTCCCCCATGACCCTCTTACTGATTTTGACACAGTTATAGCTGCCATTATTGCTGTCCTTGCAGTCAGTCCCCAGGGGGCACTGGAAAGTCCTGCACTGGACAGTCCCTCCCATGCAGTTGCAGCTCTCTGTACAGTCTTTGTTGAGCCAGGTCTTGCCTGCCTGCAGAAGCCATGAGAAGAAAACTGAAGAAGAGGACAGCTCTAAGGAGACAGCTTCTTTATGTAGGTTTAGGTATGTGGGTTTGTTCTCACTGCATCTACTGAGTCAGCAAACTACGGGTGGAAAATCTTTGAAAAAAATAATTGCATTAGGGGATGTGGGTGTACCTTAGAGGCACAGCACCTGCCTGGAGTCCGGTAGTTAGAGCTGGAGGTATGGTCAGTTATGGACAGCCTGCCTAGAGTTCTCAGTGACAGGCCATGAGCAGCCCTCACACTCTAGAGTCAGTTCTGAAGACAGGCACATCCATGTGGTGGCACACACATTCACTCCTAGCACTCAGGAGACAGAGTAAGCGCATCTCTGTGAGTTCAAGACCTGCTTGGTCTGTCTAAATAGTAAATTACAGGACAGTCAGGACTACAGAGAGAGACCTTGTCTTAAAAAACAAAAACAAAACAAATAAAAATATAGGCACATCCCAGGTTAACAAAAGCAGAGGGAAGAAGCACATTCCACTTTTATTTTAAATCTCTGTGTGCATGTTTTCATGTATGTTCATGTGTGTTGGAGTGTTTGTGCAGATATGTGTGAAAGTCAGAATATAGCCTGGAATATTGGTCCTCACCCTCTATCTTGTGTTGTGAGGCTGTCTCTGGGCAATCACAAGACTAGCTAGCCTACACGTTTCCAGTAGAAGCTAGGAGCTACCACATCCAGCTTACATAGGTTCTGGAGATTCAAACTCAGGCCCTCACACTTGTAAGGCAAACATTTTACCCAGTGAGCCATTTCCTTGGCCACCCCACCAATCCCTTTCTTTCCACATCTACTCACAGGAATGAGGTCACCCTGGGCATTTCTGCAGCCACACTGAATTCGGAGCACACACTTGTCATTATTCAGTAAGTAGCCAGGCTCGCACACACAGCCTTCCTTACAGGTTGCGGGGACTTTGGAGCTGGATTCCTCACAGTGGCCATCCATAATTGAACAGGAAGGTGGACAGGAGGGAAGGCAGCTGGTGAAATGACTGTGGGCGGGGCATTGTAGAGCTTTGGGGCAGAGAGAGTGGAGTCAATGAGGGACCCAAGTGAGCACAGGTTATAGGAAGCAAGTCTGGTCAAGTGAGCAATGCTCTTTGGGCCTTAGTTTGCTTTTGTTTTATTCATTTAGTAAACATTTACTGAGCATGGCCCTGTGACAAGTCCTGAGAGAAGAAAGGAAGAAGACGAGTCCCAAGTCGGTGTGGGAGATCACCCACTGAGAGACTGACACTGAGAGGGGACTCAGCTGCGGGTCCCAGAACCCACCCCCACTACTGTAACTTTTATACCCAGCCTCTAGGCTCAGAGGAAGAAGCTCCTGTCTTGCCAATCAGGAGCACGCCCCCTCCACCTCCCCTGTGGGGCTCCCCCATGGCTCCCTTACGTATTTCAGCACAGTTACTGCTGCCATCATTGCTGCCCTTGCAGTGAGTCCCTTGGGGACACTGGAAATTCCTGCACTGGATGGCGCCTTCCACACAGGTGCAGCTTTGGGTACAGCCTGCAGAGATCCAGGTCTTGCCTGCCTGCAGAAGTCATAAGAAATGAAAGGAAGTAAAGTCTGAGGGTGGCTTTTTATTTATTTATGTTTGTGTGTGTGCACACATGTGAGCACATGAGTATGATAGCCCATGGAGGCCAGAAGACACATCAGTCCCTTGAGGCATTTGTTATAGGCATTATAGGCATTTGTGAGTAGCTGGGATCAAAACTCCAATCCTCTTGATAGAGGAGCAAGTGCTCTTAACCAAGGAGCCATCTCTCTGGCACCTAGTTCTCAGGAGACAACCTCACTTCCTGTAGGAGGTACTTACGTCTGGCCTCGCTGTCTCCAGATTTCACATAAGTTGGGTCTACCAACTATCTCCCTCCACCATCCTGATTCCTCAGCTCACTCACCGGAATGAGAGCACCCTGGGCGTCCTTGCAGTCACACTCAATTCTGAGCACACACTTGTCATTACCCAACACATAGCCAGGTTGACAGAGGCAGCCCTCCTTGCAGGAAGGGACTTTAGGGCTAGTTCCCTCACAGCGGCCATCAGGGTCAAGGCAGGAAGGTTGACAGGAGGGAAGGCAGTCCGTGAAGTGGCTGTGGGCCGGGCACTGCAGAGCTTTGGAGTAGAGGGATGGTAGGGTTAGTGGAGAGAGCACAAGGAAGGCAAGGCTGTAAATATCAGACTAGGCAGAATGACCAACAGAGTTCGGGCTTTTCCCCTTCCTCTTAGTGTTCATTCACTGAAGATGGGCTATGTGTCCAACACGCAGGACAGACAGCAAGAATAGTTTCTTCTAGCTCAGTGTGGGAGACTAGCCCTGAGAAAGGAAGGACTCAGCCACACTCTATGTTCCCAGGATCCCTCCCTATTCAATTCCAGAATTCCTACTTGGACCCTTGAATCCATGACCTCCTAAGTGTGAACTAAGTGCCTTCTTGCCCTGCTTCAAACCCTTCCAGTCATGAGCACACCTGCTCCACCTCTCCCACGGCTCCCTTACTGATTTTCACACAGTTGCTGTTGCCATCATCGTTGTCCTTGCAGTAAGTCTCTGAAGGACACTGGAAATTCTGGCATTGGACAGTCCCTCCTGTGCAGGTACAGCTCTCGGTGCAGCCTCTAGGAGTCCAGGTCTTGCCTGCCTGCAGAAGCCATAGGAAGAGGAAGGGAGTGGGAAAGGGGCTGGTTCAAGGAAGACAGCCTTACTGCTATCTGCGGGACTTTCACTTCCTCTCCCATTCTCTAGGCCCATATCTATTGAGTCAACCATTAGTGCATGGAAACTATTTGAAAAAATACTGCATCTATGGATGGGACTTAGACTCTGACAGCGAGCTGCTAGCAACTATTTCAACAGAGAGCATCTGTCTAGAATTACTCAGTGAAGGGCTGTGGCATGACTCAGTGGTAGAACAAGTGCCTAAAATCATACAACAAGGGGTTAGGAATGGTTCTCAGGGAAGAGCACTTGCTTAGTCTATGCCAGGACAGGCTTTTCTTCACATCCCCAGGCCAGCCATATAGACACGAGCATCCCAGACTGACAGGAGCAGAAGAAAGAAGAGGGAGAGAAAGCCCAGGAGGAGAAGACATTCCCACTCTCCAAGCCCACTCACCGGGATAAGAGTGCCCTGGGCATCTTTGCAGTCACACTGAATTCTGGGTATACATTTGTCCTTATTGAGCACAAAGCCAGAGTTGCAGAGGCAGCCTTCCTTGCAAGTTGAGGGGACTTTGGGACTGGTGCCTTCGCAGTGGCCCTCCAGGTCCAAGCAAGAAGGTGGGCAGGAGGGAAGGCAGTCAGTATAGTGGCTGTTGTCTGGACACTGCAAAGCTATGGAGTAGAGGGAGAGTAGACGTATGGAGAGGACCAGAGGAAGCCCAAGAGGAAGCCCAAGGAAGCGCTTCTGTGCAGGGGTCAGACTCGATAGAATGACCAGCAGATCTTCTCCTCCCCACCTGCACAAGCATTCACTAAGCATGCCCCGTTTATCAATCCACAAGAGAAAAAGTAAGAAAAATGGGTCCCACAAGTCAGTGTTGAGACTAAGAGTGAGAAGGGACTCAGCCCAGCCATGGCGCCACAAACTCTTTCTCTACTGTGGTAACTTCTATCCCCAAACCTCTAAAACCCAAGCAACAAGAACTAAGCTCCTTTTTCTCTGTGTAACAGTCCTAGCTGTCCTGGAACTAGCTCTTGTAGACCAAGCTGGCCTCAAACTCATAGAGATTAGTCTGCCTCTGTCTCCCAAGTTCTGGGATTAAGGGCATGTGCCACCACTGGCCAGCTGAAAGCTCCTTCTTGTCCTGCCTCTAGTCCCTCCCTCCCTTCCCCCACGGCCCCCTTACTGATTTTAGCACAGTTACTGCTGCCATCATTGTTGTCCTTGCAGTGAGTCCCCGGGGGACACTGGAAATTCTGGCACTGGACGGTCCCTCCTGTGCAGGCACAGCTCTGGGTGCAGTCTCTGGAGATCCAAGTCTTGCCTGCCTGCAGAAGGCATGGCAAGAGACAGAAAGTGCGGAAGGGGAGGTTAGCTAGAGACAGCCTCATTTGTCTGACTTAGGTTTGCCCTCCCTATTGCTACCGCGGATCTACTGAGTCAGCCAACAACAGGTAGGAAATATTTAACAAGTATTTCCTTCTGTTTCTGTATGCACAACTCAGCAGAATAGAACCTGCCTACAATCTCCCAGTGAGCAGGTGGGGGGCATGAGCGATCAGCAACATTTCTGCCTGGAATCCTAGGTCAGGACACTGGGGGAGGGAATCTGTGGTAGAATGTTGGCCCTGAATCCTATAGTAGGGATTTAGGGAACATATAGCTCTTAGTGATGGGTGGTTGTGTGATTTTGAAGTAGAATACTTGCCTGGAATTCCCAGTGAGGGATGGGGAGTGGTTCAGTGGTAGTGTATTTGCCTACCCTGTGCCTGGATCTGAACAATCTTCACATTCTAGCACCAGCCATACAGGCTGGAGAATCCAAAATGCAGAGAAGCAGAAGAAATGAGTTAGTGGCTCCCAACCCTGCATGGGTGTTATTTTCTTTTTCTTTTTCTTTCTTTTTTTTTTTTTTTTTTTTGGTTTTTGAGACAGGGTTTCTCTGTTTTGGAGCCTGTCCTGGAACTAGCTCTTGTAGACCAGGCTGGTCTCGAACTCACAGAGATCCACCTGCCTCTGCCTCCCGAGTGCTGGGATTAAAGGCGTGCGCCACCACCGCCCGGCTCATGAGTGTTATTTTTGCTTGTTGGTTGGTTTGTCTGTTTTTGAGATAGGTTCTCACTATGTAGTCCTGGCTGCTCTGGAACTTGTTATATAGCTCAGGTTGGCTCTGAACTTTTAGAGACATACCTGACTCTGCTTTCCAAGTACTGGGATTAAATGCATGAGCTGTCACCATCCCCCCCCCCCCCCGTGTGTGTGTGTGTGTGTGCTTAGACATGAAGGTTAGAGGATAATCTCAAGTATTGGTATTCACGTTGTAGCTTGTATTTAAAAGTTCAGTATGTCTCTCTGTATCTGTCTTTTTCTCTTTGTTTTGGCCACGACAGCATACACAAGACTAAACTAGCTCTCAAGTTTCTAGGATTCTGCTGTCTTCTTTTCCCATCTCCCAGTATAAGCACTGGGGTTAGAGACATAGGCTACTGTGTTCATCTCACATGGGTTCTGGGGATTCAAACCAAGACCTGAATACTTGCAGGATGAATACTTTATAATGGAGCTATCTTCACAGACCCCAGTAATCCTACCATCTCTGTGCACTCACCGGGATGAGAGCACCCTGGGCGTCCTTGCAGCCACACTCAATTCTGAGCACACACTTGCCGTCATGTAGCACAAAGCCAGGTTCACAGACACAGCCCTCCTTGCAGGTGGAGGGGGCTTTGGTGCTGATCCCCTCACAGTGGCCTTCTGGGTCTGAGCAGGAAGCCAGACAAGATGGCACGCAGTTGGTGTAGAGGCTGTGGGCGGGGCACTGCATAGCTATGGGGCAGAGAGAGTGTGGTTAATGAAGAGGAACACAGGGTCAAAGCAGAATGCTCAAGAGAGGGTGGAGCTCCCCACGCCTTTTGTTACTCATTCAGCCAACATTTACTGAGTGTGAACTTTATGCCAAGTCCTAAGGAAAGCAGCGAGAGTAGAGCTCCTGGGACTGGAGAGGTGGCTTAGCAGTTAAGACTACTTGTTGCTCTTGTGGACCCAAATTAAGTTTGTCCTGTTCAAGAATCTCGTGTAAGTCAGGCTCCAGAGCATCTGATGTCCTCTGTGGCCCCTGCATGAACTCGCTCGGGTGCACATACCATATACAGACACACCGCTATACGTGGAATTATAAATAAAATCTTTACAAAGAACGTGTTTTCCAGGAGCATGTGGAGACTGGCAACTGAGAGACTAACAGTGAGAAAGGATCCAGCTCAGCCACGCCTCCCCACAACCCATCCCCGCAGTGGTACCTCTTATCCCAGATTTCATAGGCTCAGGGGACTAAGCTCCTTCTTGCCCCACCTCTGGTCTCCTCAGCCACGAGCACACCCTCCCTACCTTCCCCATGGCTCCCTTACTGATTTTGGTACGGTTGCTGTTGCCATCCGCCATGTCTTTGCAGTAAGTTCCCGAGGGACACTGGAAATTCCTGCACAGGATGACCCCTCCCACGCAGGTACAGCTCTGGGTGCAGCCTCTGTCGATCCAGGTCTTGTCTGCCTGCAGAAGCCAAGGGAGGGAAAGTGGGGGCATAGGATTTATTAGAGAGAGACAGCTTTGCCTCCTGTCTGAGGGATTTACCTTTGCCTTCCGTATCTGCAGGTTCTGTATGTATTCATTTAGCCAGCTATGGATGGAAGGTATATGGGGAGAAAATGAAGTGGACATATGCCTAGAATCCTCCAGTGAGGGACTAGGGGCATAACTCAGTGACAGAGCTGAGCCCTGAGAATTCTCAACTGGGGTTTGGGAGCATGGAGTACAGTTCAGATGTAGAACTTATGCCTAGAATCCTCAGAAGTAATAAGTGGGGCCGTGGGCAGGCTGTGGTTTAGAGATAGGATATCTGTTCAGAATCCTTCAAGAGGGTCTGCGCTATGGCTTAGAGGGAGAGCAACTACCTAGGAGCCATCATTGAGGACTGGGAGGACAGCTCAGTTGTAGAGTACTTGACTAGAATTTCCCAAGAGGGGATGTGAGGCCATAGCTTGTTCTCGAACCTTTACACTTACAGGACTAGCCATACAGACAGGCGCATCCCAGATGGAGAACAGCAAAAGGAATGAAAAAAGTGGCCCTTATCTCACTTTTTACAAAAAGTTTCAAGTGTTTATGAGTGGGAGCAGGAACACATGTATGTTCGGAGGTCGGAGGACAATCTTGAATATTGGTCCTGTCTTTTACTTTGTTCTGAGACTCTCTCTTCTTCCCTTCTTCCCACCCCTCTTTCCTCCCATCCACTCCCCCTGTCTTCACTGTCGTTCACTCTGTTCTCCATCTCCTAGTAGGAGCCCTGGGATTATAGACGCACACCACCAAGGCCTACATTGACTGAACAGATTCACACTCAGGTCCTCAGTTCTCTTCAGGAAATGTTTTACCCTGAGCCATTTCCCATCCCCCACACCCCACTTTAGACGTCCACTTACCGGGATGAGAGCACCCTGGGCGTCCTTGCAGCCACAGTGATTTCTGAGCACACACTTGCCATCATTAAGCACATAGCCGGATTCACAGACACAGCCCTCCTTGCAGGTGGAGGGACCTTTTGTGCTGGATCCCACACAGCGGCCATCAGGGTCCATGCAGGAAGGTTGGCAGGCGGGAAGGCAGTTGATGAACAGGCTGTATTCTGGGCACTGCAGAGCTATGGGGTGGAGGGAGACAAATTACTGGAGATGACCTAGAAATCCAAGTGAGCAAGCTGCAGAAACCAGACTAGCAGGCTGGAGATAGGACTCAGCCTTTAAGATTGCTTGCTTCTCTTACACGGGCCTTGAGTTCAGGTCTCAGCATCCATATAAGGTGGCTCAGCACCCCCTGTAATTCCACCTCAGGGGATGCAGCATCCCTTCTGGCCTCCACACGCACTGCACTCAGGTGCAAAACACACACACACATAGGCACCCCATTATACATGTATTAAAAACATCTTTAAAAATATTTCAATCTGCCAAGTCAATTTGGAGACCAACAATGTAAAGACTAACAGTGGGATCCAGCACAGCCACGGGTCCTCACATAGCTCCCCATCATGGTACTCCCATCCCAGATCTTAAAGACCAGGGGAATACCCTCCTCCCCTGCTCTCATCCCTCCAGCCATGAGCACCTTCCCCACCTTCCCCAGGGCTCCCTTACTGATTTTGATGCATTTACTGTTGCCATCCTCGATGTCCTTGCAGTAAGTCCCCGGGGGACACTGGAAGTTCCTGCACAGGATGGCCCCTCCTGCACAGCTGCAGGTCTGGGTGCAGCCTCTGTTGATCCAGGTCTTACCTAACTGCAGAAGCCAAGGGAGAGAAAGGAAGTCAGGACAGAAGGGCTGGTTAAAGGGAGAGAGCTTTACCTCCTGTCTGTACCTTTGCCTTCCCTGTAAGCAGATTCCAAATCTATCATAAACATGGAAGGAACAGATTTGGGGGAAAATGCATCTGGGGCTGTGGACATAGCTTAGTGGTATAGTGCAGATCTAGAGCCCTCCACTGGGGAGGTGACAGTGTTAGCGCTTAAGCCGAGAGGCCTCCACTGATGGCTTGGGAGCATAGCTCAGATACAGAAACTCTGCCTAGGATCCTCAGTGATGGTGGGGGTTAGAGAAGGTCAAGCAGAGCTATAGAACACTTGCCTAGAATCCTCCAGTGAGAGGCTGGGACCTGGCTAAGATTCCCCTGTGGAGAGAGTAGTGTAGTTCGTGGGCAGCCCCAGTCTTCAAGTGAGGTCTAGGTAGTGTAACCTAGTCTCATAGTTCCTGACCAGAATGTCCCTGGGAGGGGATAGAGGCATGGTTCAGCACCAAAGCACTTGCCTAACCTTTATCCATTCAGACAGGAACATCTCAATCAGAGAAAAGCAGAAGAAAGAAGGAAACAACCCCCAATCCTAGCTGTTTTCTTGCATGTTTGTTTTTGCCTTTGTTTTGAGACAGGGTTCACTTTGCAGACCTGGCTGTCATGGAGCTCACCTTGTAGATCTAGTTGGTCTCAAACTTAGGGGGATCCGCCTGCCTCTGCCTCTGTCTACCGAGTGCTGGGCCTAAAGAAATGTGCCTCCGTGGCCAGTACAATCTCAGTTTTATGACAACCAAGGCTGCAAAGTGAACCCTGTCTCAAAACAAAAGCAAATGCGTGCGTGTTTGTTTTCTTTGGAATGCCTGTAAATGATGCATGTATATGTGAAGACAGAAGAAAACCTCAAGCCTTGGTCCTCACGTTCTACTTTTTACTGAGATGCGTCTCTCTCTTTCTCCCTCCCTAGCCCTTAAGTTTCTGGAAATTCTCCTGTCCCTGACATCACCACTCCGCATCCTAGCAGGAGCCCCTGGGACTAGAGACAGCTAACGAGGATAGCTAACATGGCTTGTAGGGATTCAAACTCAGATTCTCATACTTGTAGAGCAAATGTTTTACACACTGAGCCATTTCCCATCCCCCACACCCCACTTTGGACGCCCACTCACCGGGATGAGAGCACCCTGGGCGTCTCTGCAGTCACAGTGAATTCTGAGCACACACTTGTCGTCATGGAGCACGTAGCCAGGTTCACAGACACAGCCCTCCTTGCAGGTGGAGGGGGCTTTATGGCTGATGCCCCTGCAGAGGCCATCTGGGTCCGAGCAGGAAGCCAGGCAGGAGGGAAGGCAGTTAGTGTAGACAGTGTGGGCTGGGCATTGTAGAGCTTTCGGATGGAGAGAAAGTGGGGTTAGTGGAGAGGAACACAATGATGTAAGGAAGCAGAGGAAATAAGGCTGTACCAAACGACCCACAGAGGTTGGGAACTTTTGCTTTTCTTTTGTTATTTCTTTAGCAAACATTTACTGAGCATGGGGTATGTGCCGAGTTATGAGGAAAGAAACTAAGAAGAGTGGACCTTGGACTGGAGAGAGAGTGGTTAACTTAGTGGTTAGTGTTGCTTGCTGCTCTTGTAGAAGATCTGAGTTCACCCGGGTTGAGTGGCTTACAGTTTCCTGTAATTTCCAGGGGCTCCAACACACACACACACACACACACACACACACACACACACACACACACAATCTTTAAAAAGAAGGAAGAGAACAAAAAGAAGGAGGAAGATCTCCCAAGTCTGTGTGAAAAACTAAGATCTGAGAAAGTATCACTGACCCAGCCATGGATTCCCAGAATCCTTCCCCACTGTGGTCTGTGGTGCCCTTAAACTCTCAGAATGTGATTTCTCTGATCCCCTCAGCCATGAGGACACCCTCCTCAATTTTCCCCATGGCTCCCTTACTGATTTTGGTGCAGCTACTGTTGCCATAATTGCTGTCAAAGCAATAGCTCCCTTGGGGACACTGAAAATTCTGGCACTGGATGGTCCCTTCCATGCAGGCACAGCTCTGGGTGCAGCCCCTGGAGATCCAGGTCTTGCCTGCCTGCAGAAGCCACAGGAAGAGAAAGGGAGGGAGAACTTGGCAGTGTGTTCTAGAGACAAGTTTACGGCCTGAATGGATTACGCACACACTCTAGAGAAGTAGAGCCCCCCATCTGCGGGGTCAACCATCCACAGTAGGTGGGAGATACTAGACTGGCGAGATGACTCAACATTAAGTGCGCCTGTCGATATTTACACTCCCCAAGTTTAGATTCCTGCACTCACACTGGGACCCTCAAAACTGTAACTCTAGTTCCAGGCTGTCTGATGGCCTCTTTTGGCCACTTCAGGCACGTGTACTCAGCTGGCACACGTTCACACAGACACTCAGATATACGCATAAATGAAGTTTATAAAATCTTTTTAAGTTGCATTTCGTGCTGGTGGATGTGGTTTGATGGTTGAAGGTCTGTGCAGAACCCCTCCCACTCCCAGTGAGGAGTTGAAGGCATGGCTCAGCAGTAGATTGCTTGCCTGGACCTTCAAATGAGTGACTGCTATGTGATAAAGAGCTAAATTCCTCGCCTGGAACTGCATGGTCACTCCCACTTAGACGACTAGTCCACTGAGTGCCAGGCCCTGATCAGTGCACACTCCAGGGTCAGCCATTCGGACATGAGCATCCTAGACTCAGGGAAGCAGAGGGAAGGATGAAGTTACCCCAAAACGACTCTCCACACCCACTCACCGGGATGAAGGCACCCTGGGCGTCTTTGCAGTCACACTGAAGTCTGGGCACACACTTGTCCTCATTAAACACAAAGCCTGGATGACAGAGGCAGCCCTCCTTGCAGGTCGAAGGAACTCTGGTGCTGACTCCCTCACAGTGGCCATCCAGGTTGGAGCAAGAAGGCAGACAGGAGGGAAGGCAGTGGGTGAATAGGCTGTGGGCCGGGCACTGCAGAGCTATAGGGTGGAGGGAGAGTGGGGTGAGTGGAGAGGTCCAGAGGGGGTTTGAGGAAGCAGAGGCTACAAAACCAGAGGAGATGGAAGGTTCAAGAGAACTTGAACATAGGTTGCTTTTTTTTCCTCCCAAACATTTACTGGCCACAACCTGTGTGCCAAACCCTTAGAAAAGAAAGTAAGAAGAATGGATCTTCTAAATGATTGTGGGGTACAAGCCATAGAGACACCCAGACTAAGAAATTACCCAGTACAAAAGTACCAATCCCCAGAATCTCTCCTCACTTTGTGACCTCCTGCCCTGCCCTCCCAGGCCCAGGAAAGCTCCTTCTTGCCTGCCCCTGCTCTGTCCAGCCATGAGCACCCTCCCCAGTCCTTTCTGCCGCTCCCTTACTGATTTTGATGCATTCACTGCTGACATCCTTGATGTCCTTGCAGTAAGTCCCCGAGGGACACTGGAAATTCCTGCAGTGGATGGCCCCTCCCACGCAGGCGCAGGTCTGGGTGCAGCCTCTGTTGATCCAGGTCTTGTCTGCCTGCAGAAGCCAGGGGAGAAAATGAAGTGAGGGCAGAAGGCTGCTTAGAGGGCAACAGTCTCATCGCTCTGAAGTGCTGACCTTTACCCTTCCTATCCGCAGGTTTCTTATTTAGTTAACCCATCATTGATGGAAAATTTGGGGGGAAATGACCTGTGTGATTGGTAGAGCACCTGCCTACAATTCCCATCAAAGTGCTTACAAAACAACCGTCCCTTGGAGGCCTGGGAGCACAGCGCAGTTCACACAGCTTCTGACTACATACAGTCTCCTGGTGGGGTTTGGATGTGGAGGCTCAACTATAGAGCACTTGTCTAGTATATTCCAGACCTGATCAACCTTCACACTCCAAGGCAACCATGTGTATAGAAAGGTACATCCCAGGTGCACAAAACACAAGAAAAGAACAAGTCGTCCCATCCCAATTTTCAAAACAATCTTTTTGTGTGGAGATGGGTTTATTTGTGTGTGCAGAACTAGGGCACATGTATCTGTAGAGGTCAAAGGATTCCACTTTGTATTGAGACAGCTCCACTCCCCCTCCTTTTTTCTTTTTACATGTCCTTCTCCACGAAGCACAAAGACTCCCTTGAGTTTCTAGGAGTTCTCTATCTCCTAGTAGGAGCCTGGACTACAGAGACAGGCTACCCAGCCAGTTTACGTGGGCTGTGGAGATTCAATTCAGATTCAAACCACATTCTAAGCCATCTCCCCACCCCGCACCATCCCAGTCTCCAAGCCCACTCACCGGGATGAGAGCACCCTGGGCGCCCTTGCAGCCACACTCACTTCTGAGCACACACTTGCCGTCATGCAGCACAAAGCCAGGTTCACAGACACAGCCCTCCTTGCAGGTGGAGGGGGCTTTGGTGCTGATCCCCTCACAGTGGCCTTCTGGGTCTGAACAGGAAGCCAGACAAGATGGCACGCAGTTGGTGTAGTGGCTGTGGGCAGGGCACTGCATAGCTATGGGGCAGAGGGAAAGTTGGATTAGTGGAAAAGCTCAGAGAGGCTCA
This sequence comes from Microtus oregoni, assembly GCF_018167655.1. Classification (NCBI taxonomy): domain Eukaryota; kingdom Metazoa; phylum Chordata; class Mammalia; order Rodentia; family Cricetidae; genus Microtus; species Microtus oregoni. Next base: position 6,564,082 of record NW_024543062.1, on the reverse strand, counting down.
AGAAGCAATGGCTACAGAAACCTGGTGGGGCTGAATGACCAACAGAGCTTTGAGGGTTTTAACTCTCTCATATTATTTATTCAGCAAACATTCACTGAGCATGGGATGTGTGCCAATCCCCCAAAGTAATGTCTTTCCAAGTGAATGTGGGAGACTAACCACGGAGAAGGTGCCCAACTGAGTTCTCTACTTTATCCCCCACCTATAAGGTCCAGAGAACTAAGCCCCTTCTTGCCCTGTCTGATCCACTGAGTCATGAGCAAACCCCCTCCACCTTCCCCCATGGTGGCTCCCTTACTGGTTTTGACACAGTTACTGGTATAATCTTCGTTGTCCAGGCAGAAAGTCCCTGAGGGACACTTGAATTTCTGGCATCGAATGACCCCTCCCATGCAGTTACAACTCCGGGAACAGCCTCTGGAGATCCAGCTCTTGCCTACCTGAAGAAGTCAGGAGAAAAGGAAGTCAGAAAGGAGGGGCTGGTTTGAGGTGGCCAGCCTCACCCGCTGTCTGAAGGGCTTCAGTCTACCCTCCCTAACTGTACATTCAGAATCTAGTGTGCCAATTAACCACAGGTGGAAAATATTTGGAAAAAGAAAAAAAGAAAACCACTACATCTTGTCAGGATGTAATGGCAAACACTTCTAATTCAAGTGCTCGGGAAGCAGAAGCAGGTAGATATCTGGAGTTCAAAGACAACCAGGGCTACATAGTGAGATTCTGTCTCAGGAAACAAAAACAAACACAAGGGCAAATGCTGCATCTGGGGCTGGCAGTACAGTTCAGGGGTGCAATGCTCGCCTGGACTCCTCCTGAGGGGGCCTAGAGTATAACTCACCCTTAGACAATCTGTCTATAAGCCGTACTGAAAGCCTGGGGTGTGGCTCAGTGGTAGAGCACCTACTACCTAGAATCCTCCAGTTTGGGGATAGAGGTGTGGCTCCTTGGTAGTGAGCCTGCCTAGACTATGGCAGGCCCTGACAAACCAGGGAAGGACATCCCAGGTGGAAAGAAGCAGAGGAAACTAGAAAGTGGCCACCAAACCTATTTTTTTTTAATATTTATTTATTTATTATGTATACAATCTTCTCTCTGTGTGTATGCCTGCAGGCCAGAAGAGGGCACCAGACCCCATTACAGATGGTTGTGAGCCACCATGTGGTGGCTGGGAATTGAACTCAGGACTTTGGAAGAGCAGGCAATGCTCTTAACCTCTGAGCCATCTCTCCAGCCCCCCCAAACCTATTTTTTTTTTTAAAAAAAATATTTGTATGTGTTTGTCTATGCTTGTGTGGGGGAGTGACTGGGGAAGGACTCATCCATCGAGGCCCGCGGACAAGCTCTAGTTTTTGACTCGTCTTCCATTCTGTGTTGAGATAGTCCCCCCACACCTCACTCTCTGCTGCTGTTCTCCACAAGACCAGCCAGCTCCCACTTTCTAAAGACTCTCCTGTCTCCCATCTCCCAGGAGGAGCACCGTAAGAGAACTACTACAGCAGTCATGTGGGCCGTGGCCATCTGAACCCAGATCCTCACCCCTGCAGCGTGTGGCTGTTCTTGGTAGTCAACTGACTACATCTGGAATGAACTAAAACCCAATGACTGGGCACACCTGTGAGGGATTTATTTATTTTTTTCTTAATTAAATAATTTGAAGCGGGAAGACCCACTTCTAATCCAGATCTTTGAGGTAGGAAGATCGACCTTTAATCCACCTGCTGGCAGCCCATATAAAAGACATGGAAAAAGGAAGCTTTCACATTGTCTGTCTGTCTCTCAATCTCTCTTTCTCTCTCTCTCTCTTTCTCTCTCTCTCTCTCTCTCTCTCTCTCTCTCCCTCTCTAATGCCAGTGAAGGAATGGATTTGCCAGTGAGAGCAAGCAGAGACTTTTTTGGGACTCTGGTGTATACTAAAGACCAGCAGAGAAATCCAGCCTCACAGACTGAACAACTATTGGATTCTTGGGCCTCCCATTTACAGGCAGCCACTGTTGGATTAGACTTACAGGGTAAACCATCCTAATAATTTCCCTTCCTATATCTAGAGAGATTCATTCTGTCGAGAACCCTGACGAATACACACAGCAAGAGATTTACCCACTGAGCCCGCTCAAACCAACTTTCTATACCAACTCACTGGGATGAAGGCACCCTGAGTGTCTTGGCAGCTACACTCAATTTTGAGCATACACTTGTCATCATGCAGCACAAAGCCAGGTTGGCAGACACAGCCCTCCTTGCAGGCGGAGGGGGCCCTGGTCCTGGCACTCTCACAGTGTCCTTCCGGGTCCAGGCAGGAAGGCAGGCAGGAAGGAAGGCAGTCAGTGTACTGGCTGTGGGCTGGGCACTGCAGAGCTAGGGGATGGAGGGAGAGTGGGGTTAGTGGGAAGAACAGAGGCAGACCACAGAAACCAGGCTGGGTAGAATGATCAGTAGAGCTTGGGAGTTTTCTTCCCCTTTTTGTTATTCATTTAGCAAACATTTACTGACTGTGTGCCATGGCTTGGAATAAAAAGGTAAGGATATGGAATATTGACGTGGATATGGAAGACTAACCTCTGAGAGCTAATGCTGAGAAGAGTACAGCCAAGCTGTGGATCCCCAGCATCCCTCATCACTGTGGGATTGCCTATCCCTAAGCTCCACCTTGCCCTGCCTCTCGTCCCTCCAGCCATAAGCACCCTCCCCACCTTCCCCCACGGCTCCCTTACTGATTTTGACACAGTTACTGCTGCCATCATTGTTGTCCTTGCAGTGAGTCCCCGAGGGACATTGGAAATTCCTGCACCTGATGGCCCCTCTCATGCAGGCACAGCTCTGGGTGCAGCCTATGGACATCCAAGTCTTCCCTGTCTGCAGAAGCCAAGGGGTGAGAAAGAAGCGGAGACAGAGGATGCGCTAGAGAGCCAGGCTTAGCCTCATGCCTGCATTGCTTACGCAGGCCCTCCTCACATTCAAGCTCCATATCTATTCAGCCAACCATGCACCAGTAGAAAACATCTGATTTTTAAAAAATGGCATTTGGGGCTGCAGGTTCAGAGACAGAAGACCTGTGTAGAATTTCCCAGTGAAAGTCTAAGGGTGTGGCTGAGCAGTACATTGCTTGCCTAGAATCACATCAGGCAGGGTGTGCTGCTTGGCTCAGAGTTAGAAGGCTTGCCTAGAATCCAGTACTAAGATGCTGGGGGCAAGGTTCATCCTTAGAGCCTTTGCCTGCTGTATGCCAGGCTCTGAGGACATAGGTCTTCACATTTCAGGGCCAGCCATACCGACAGGAATATCCCAAGCAGAGAGAAGCAGAGGGAAGGAGGAACGGACCCCAAGCCCACTCTCCACACCTACTCACTGGGATGAAGGCACCCTGGGTATCTTTGCAGCCACAGTGAGTTCTGGGTACACACTTGTTCTTATCAAGCACAAAGCCAGGGTGGCAGAGGCAGCCTTCTTTGCAAGTGAAAGGCACTTTGGGGTTTGTGCCCCTGCAGTGGCCGTCCAGGTTGGAGCAGGAAGGAGGACACGGGGGAAGGCAGTTGGTGTAGAGGCTGTGGGCCGGGCATTGCAGAGCTATAGGGAGGAGGAGAGACAGGTTATTGGAGAGGTCCAGAGGGACCCAAGGGAGTAGAAACTACAGAAGCCAGGCTGGGATGAACAACCAACAAGCTTAGGAGAGTGTTTTCAGTCTTTTGCCATTCACTTAGCAACCGTTTACTGAATGTGGGCTGTGTGCCAAGCCCCTAGGAAAAAAAGAAGACGGATCTCCCAAGTTAATGGGAGAGATTAACCATTTAGAGATTTAAAATGAAAAGGAACACAGCCCAGCCATGCGTCCCCGGAGTCCCTCTCCACTGTGGTGCTTCCTATCTCCCAACTCTTAGGTCAGGACACTGACCCCGCTAGCCATGAGCACACTCTTTCTACCATCCCTGGGATTTCCTTACTGATTTTGACGCATTTGCTGCTGCCATCTTCATTGTCCTGGCATTGAGCCCCTGAGGGACACTGAAAATTCTGGCACTCAATGGCCCCTCCAATGCAGACACAGTTCTGGGTACAGCTACTGGAGATCCAGTTCTTGCCTTCCTGCAGAAGCCATGAAAAAAGAAATATAGTGAGGGGGAGAACTGCTTCTGGAGAGACAGCCTTCCCTCCTGCTGAGGACCTTGTTCTTTTAGCCTGCAGGTTTCACTCTACCAAATTAAAACACACACACACACACACACACACACACACACACACACACACAGATAGAAAAATATAAAAAAAAAATTGCATCTGAGGCTGGAGGTGGAGCTGAGTGAAGAGCCCCGGTGTCCAGTCCTTTATCAATGGCTGAAAAGCATCAGGCCCTGACCAGCTTTCATACTCCAGGGCCATGCATAGAGAGACGTTCATTCCAGACTGAGAGAAGCGATGCAAAGGAGAAAGTGGTCCCCACTCCTATCTCTACGCCACTCACTGGGACGAAGACACCCTGGGCGTCTTTGCAGCCACAATGAGTCTTGAGCACACACTTGTCATTATTCAGCACGTAGCCCGGTTGGCAGATGCAGCCCTCCTTGCAGGTGAAGGGGACTTTGTGGCCAGAGTCCTCGCAGCGGCTGTTGGGGTCCAAGCAGGAAGGTGGACAGGAAGGAAGGCAGTTTGTGTAGTGGCTGTGAGGAGGGCATTCCAGAGCTACGGAGTGGAGGGAGAACAGCATCCGTTACATCAGTTATGAGGGCCAGAAGGGGCCAAAGGAAGCAAAGGCTGCAGAAACAACATAGTTTGTCCCCGCTTTTTATCCATTCCACACTGACTGAGTACGCATGAGCTGTGTGTTAGCCCTGAGGAAATAAATAAATGAATAAGGTTCTTTTAAATTAATGTGAGAAACTTAGCCAGGCCAGTCAGCAATAGCAAAGTGACCTTCATGTCCTCAGTCCTCCTAGACTTATGTGTATAGGACATATTGCTATAATGGGGACGCAGGACAGGGAGGAGAAACTGCCACGGGATTTAAAATGGTCTTTCAGGGAAATAGCTGTGTGTGGTGCCTCAGAGCTGTACCATCAGCACTTGGAGTACAGAGGCAGGAGGATCCAAACTCAAGGCCACTGTCAGCTACATAAGTAAGTTTAACAACAGAGAAAGACAGGGCTGAAGAGATTTCCCAGAAATAAAGGTGCTCGTTAGCAAGCCTGAGGACCCGAATTGGATTTTCGGGATGTCAGTGAGAGGAGAGAATTAATTCCTGAAAGTTGTCCTCTGACCTCCACATGTGTGTTCTTACATGTATGCATATACACACACATGCACACACACATACACACACAATAAAATGTAATAAACAAAGCAAAACAGAGAGTGACCAAATGGAACATACACTGTATTCATGAATAAGGAGCGTCAGCAATATGCTGTTCACATCAATTATTCCTCAGCGAATTAACTTGCTCCTCCCCCATCCCCTCACTGAGAGATTCTAGGCGATCACTCTACCCCTGAGCTACATTCCTAGCCTGGCTGACTTAGCATGTATATTACATCATATATCTTAAGCTACTTAGAGATGGTTAAAAGTCTATTGGAGGGTATACACAGGTTCTATGCAGACTCTATGCCATTTATGAAAGGGACTTAAGCATCCTCAGATGTTGCTACCCTTGGGGTTCCTGGACCCAATCAGACCCCTGCTGATATGGACAATTATAAGTACTAAAAAGTTTTAATCATCCCACTTGCTTTGCATTTTAAGATATCTTACTTACGTGGGTATGTGTGTGTGCATGCATGTGTATGTGTATCTGTGTAATGTGTATAAGGGTGCTCACAGAAGCCAGAAGAAGGTATTAGATGCCCTGGAGGCAGAGTTACAGGGGTTTGAGAGTCAGCTGATGTGGATGTTGGAAACTGAACTTGGGGTCCTCTGCAGGAGCACTTAACTGCTGAGCCATCTCTCATGCTTTAAAATTTTAAAGGATCTTCATTTATGGTGAGGGCTACACAATTGTAGAGATCCCAAAATTGTTCTTACCTACTGAGTCATCTCTCTGGCCTTAATGTTTGTTTGGCTATACAACTGAGCCAGTGCTCTTAACCTCTGAGCCATCTCTCCAGCCCCCCCCCCCTTTTTAGGTTACAGGGAACATACCTATTACCCTGGTGTTCAGGAGGCAAAAGCAAGAGAACCTTGAGTTTGAGGCCAGCCTAAGCTACAGAGATATGTGGGGAGAAACGGGGTCTGGGAATAGCTATGGGGTGACTCCAGGGGAGACTCACGGCAGAAGCTGCTGTTCCTCCATATAGGTGGCTTGAGCCCCTGTTTCTGGCAGGCATCCTGGAAGGACTGAAGAGCCTCACAGAGGGCACGGAAGAGTTCTCTGAATTCACAGAAGTTGTTCATACATCCCAGCAGGAAGGGCTTAAGGGATACCCGGGAAGCACACTGGGCCCAGGTAGGACCCTGGAGAGCAGTCTGACAGTTTGCTTGGGCTTTCTGGAAGTCAGTGGGCCTGCAGTTTCTGTTCATGATCTCCTGTTGCTCCACTTGGATATTCTGCTCTTCGATTTTCTGGCAACTAGAACAGGAAAAGCAAGGGCTCAGAAGAGCTGGGCGTGGTGATGGATGCTGTGATCCCAGTACTTGGAAAAGGGGAGGCTGGAGGATCAGAAGTTCAGAGCCGAGGCTGGTGAGAAAGCTCAGCAGGCAAAGCACTTGCCACCAAGCCTCAGGACCTGAGTTCGGTCCTTGGAACCTACATAACAGAAAGGGAGAGAATGGATTTATATAAATTGTCCTCTGACTTCCACACATGCACCATGGCACGTGTACACACACAAACACAATTCATAAAATTAAAAGAAAATGTTTTAAGTTGCTCAAGGAGGCTGGAGAGATGACTTAGTGGTTAAGAACTTGTTGCTCTTGCAGAGGAGCCAGGTTCAGTTCCCAGTACCCACACGATAGTTCACAAGCATTCATAACTCCAGTTTCAGGGGATCCAGTGTCCTCTTCTGATCACGGTGGGCACCAGGAACACATATGGTACACAAACACACCTACAGGCAAAACACTCACACACATAAAATACAATAGAAATCTTAAAAAACAAAAAGTTGCTGGGCAGTGGTGGAGCATGCCTTTGATCCCAGCACTTGGGAGGCAGAGGCAGGAGGATCTCTGTGAGTTCAAGGACATCCTGGTCTACAGAGTGAGCTCTAGGACAGCCAGGGTTATGAAAATCAACCTTGAAAGAAAGTTAGTTGTTCAAGGTCATTTTTAGCAAAAGTGAGTCTAAGACTGTCGTGTACTATGTAAGATTCTGCCTTAAATACACACACACCATATATAACCAATAACAATAAATTTAAAATGGAAGTTGGGAATGTAGTTGCAGGGTAGGGCCCTTGCCTTGCATGTCTGAGGTCCCCTGTACTGCAAAAATAAAAGAAGCTAAGTATGGTGGTGCGTGCTTGCAATCCTAGTGCTCAGGAAGCAATGGCAAGAGGATGTTGGTGAGTTCAAAGCTAACCTGGTCAATTTATTAAGTCCCAGGCCAGCCAGGGCTACACAACAAGACCCTGTCCTGAAAGGGCAGAAGGAAAAAAAGGAATGGAAAGAAGGAGGAAGGGAAAGAGGAAAAGAAGAGGCAGAAATTACGAACAGGTGGCCAGACTTAGAAGACCATTACTTTGGGTCCATGTGCTTATCTTTCCAGCTCTCCATGAACTCCTGCTCATCCTGGGCTAGTTCATCACTGGATGTCATGAGTTCATCCTCTTCTTCACCATTGAAATTCCCACACACACCGCAGACCTGGAGGGCAGAGAAGAGTAGGTTTTCAGGGCTAAAAGGGTAGAAAGGTTTTTCTTTTTCTTTTTTTTTTTTTTTTGGTGCTGGGGTGAAACCCAGGGCTTCGAGCAGGTATTCTACACCACTGAGCTACAGACCTCATTGCCTTTTCATTATTTTAACTTTTATTCTTTGGAAACAGAGTCTTCTGTACCCTAGGCTAGCCTCAAACTTGATGTGTAGCTGAGGATGACTTTAAATTATTGATCTTTCTGCCTCCAGCTCCTAAGTGGCGGAATTACAGGCTTGTACTACTACACATAGCTTATGCATTGAAGGAATGAACCCAGGGCTTCCTGGATAGTAGATAGGCACTCTTCCAAAAGAAGTAAAACTTATGCCTTCTAATATTTGAGACACGGTCTCTTTGTGTTATCCTTTCAAGTGCAAGGATTGGAGACGTGTGGCCAAAATGCCAGGTGCTAAGAGCATTTTTCATTGATGCATACTTGTCATCTATAAATAGACAGGAACACTTGGCCTTCTTCCTCTACTCTGGAGAGTGACCTCTTTGGTGTGTTCGAATGGGGTACCATTTTATCCCCCAAAAAGTCACCTCCCCACCAACACAGCCAGTTGTTTCCCTTCTCACCTTTCCATTAGAGGATGCAGGGATTTTGATATCTAAGAAATTGTTGCTCTCAAATTTGACTTGAACTTCATCCTTAATTGTGACAATGGTATAGACGTCTTCAGTTGTGATGCTGACTCCTGGGATCTGGGTCGTGGCAGGAAGGGTGACCAGCGTGTCATTGATCTGAAGAGGAAGACAGAACCATGAGTACATGAAGAAACCAGAAGCCTCTCCTTCCAGACTTTGCTCCTCCTCCCACCCACTGTACCTAGCTCACCAGGACTGAATGGCGCTCTTGCAGAGTGACTCGGAAGCTGAAGATGTCAATGTATAGCTGATAGACACTGAAGGTCTTGGGTTTGGTGCGGGTATGCTGGTCAGCCTTGGCACTGATGGTGAAGAAAGGCAGGTTCATGCTGGGGTGGCAGACTTTGACCATGATGTAAGTACACATGTCTTGGATAGGATGGCTATGGCCATCGAAGCTCACGATCTGGGAATCCTCTGAGATATGACACTCTCCCATCTCTGTGGAGAAAGAGGTGGATGAGGGATCATTCCAAGATCCCTAGGAACATAGTTCATCCTTCTCTCTAGTCCAGGCCAGAGAGGCCCAAGAGAGCAGGGACCACATTAAAGAAAAGAATCAAAGGGCAGGTAAGATGTGACTCACGCTGCTGGGGACTTATGCCATGTGTGGTAGTTTGAATGTAAGTGACCCCCATAAGCTCACAGAGTGGCCTTATTAGGAGGTATAGCCTTGTTAGAGGAAGTGTGTCTCTGTGGGGGTAGGTTTTGAGGTCTCTTTTGCTCAAGCTACACTCAGTGCGACAGACAGTTCACTTCCTATTGCCTGCAGACGAAGATGTAGAACTTTCAGCTCCTTCTCCTGCACCATGATTGCCTTAATGTCATCCACCATGAAGATAATGGACTAAACCTCTGAACTGTAAGCCAACCCAATGAAATGTTCTCCTTTATAAGAGTTGCTTTGGTCATGGTGTCTCTTTGCAGTAAATGAAACCCTAAGACACCATGGGAGAGCAGGTGTAGGCCAGTGAGATGAGGGAACAGGTAAGGACACTTGCAGCCAGGCCTGAAAACACAACTCTGATTCCCAGAACCCACATGGTGGAAGAAGAGAACTGATTGACATAAGTTGTCCTCCATGTGCACAGGTTCCTGCTGACTTCGCCACACAAAATAAATAATAAATGTATTCTTAAAAAAAAATTAAAGAAAGAGCTAGGTATGGTGGGACATGCCTAAAATCCCAGTACTTGGGAGGTAGACAGAGGAAGATCAGAAGTTCAAGACCAGCCTAGGGTAGGGGAGAGGGAATGACAGTGTGAGTTCTGCTACAGGTCCTTCAGATATAGTCAGGCTACGTCAGACTCAGCATAACAGGGGATGTAGGGAAGAAGGTGGAGGACTTAGAAAGCCGCTCCTAGTGACTGACGGTTCCCTTGCAGGATGCCCTGCTTACCTGCAGCACAGCGCAGCAGCCCATTCTGGCGCAAGCACACATGGTTGGCCTCACAGGCCGTTTGGTTGCAGGTGACATTGCTGTGGACTGAGCACGTGCAGAGGGTGGTGCAGGTCTTCTCTGTGTACCAGCTCTCCCCCAACTGTGGGGCATGGCCAATCCAAAAGGGTAACTGCGTTTGGTCCCTTCCCTTCCCCCATCTTTTTCCCTTCCTTCCCTCCCTCCTTCCCTTCTCCTTACTCTTTCCTCCCCTCCCTCCCTTCATTTTCTCCATTTTCCTCCTCTTCCTCAACCTCTGTTCTTCTTCTATCTGTCCATCTATATTTTCTATGCAACAGAGTCTCACTATGTAGCCCAGGCTGTCCTTGAGTTCATGACCCTTCTGCCTCAGCCTTCCCCAACACCAGGGTCTAGATCTATTTTTCTGTCTCTCAGTATCTAGCCTTTGTCCTCATCCCCACTCTGTCCGGTCCCACTTTTTCTTACTCTGAGGCTTCCACTTCCTCTTGCCTCCCCATACCCACATGAAGCCAGAAAGGGAGACCATCCCTGCCATATAGCCTCTCACCAGGTGGTAGGAGCCGTCCTGGTCACTGCAGCCACACTGTCTGAGGGGCACACAGGTAGTTCCACTCAGGATGTGGCCTGTCTGGCATTCACAGCCCTCGACACAGGGCAGGGTTGGACAGTCTCTTGGGCTGCTTAGGGTGAGGCAGGTGGCTGGGCAGGGGTTGGCACAGGGGTTATAGCTGCTCCTGGGTGGGCACCTCAGAGCTAAGAAGAACACAAATGTTAAGAACGACAGAATGGCATTGCTATCTCCTGACCTCGGAGTGACAGTCCCTGGGAAGGTTCACTGATGAATGAGGAACCCTAGTCCATCTGGGGGATAGGTTTTTAAATCTTTTTCTGTTTTTGAGGCAGGGTCTCATGTAGCCCCAGCTAGCCTTGAACTTGCTATGTAATCAAGTATGCTCTTGAATTCCTGATCCTTTGCCTTCATCTTACCTGTTCTAGGATTAGAACCATGCCTTATTTTATTAATTAATTAACTGGCTGACCATTACAGGGTTTGGTTCTGTAGCCCAAACTGACCTCATAATCCTCTTTATTCAGCCTCTTGATTCTAGGGTTGCAAGCATGGACTACCACACATGGCTCTCATAGCTCTACAATGAACTATTATGTAGGCTTCCAACGGAAGTATGACCTGGGCACAGCAGGCAGGACACACCTAAAAGCTCAGGAGGCTGATGCACTGCTAAGAGTTCAAGGTCAGCATGAGCTATATGACACCTGTCTGAAATCCTATCTTCCTCCTCAGCCATGATGAATGCCCTGGTATGTGCTACAACATGGATGAACCTGGAAAATCACGCTAAGTGAAAGAAGTTAGTTACCATAGGACACATACTATATGATTCCTTGTGTGTGTAAATGTTCACATGTGTGTGGATATATGTGTGGGGATGGGTGTGTATGGGCGAGGATGTTAAAGGTAAAGCCTAACTTCCGGTATCATTTCTCAGGTGCTGTCTACTTTTTTTGAAAGAGAGAGAGAGAAACAGACAGACAGACAGACATGCACAAAGAGAGGGGGAGAGAGATAGAAGACAAAGAGAGAAAGGGGAGAGATAAAGAGAAAGGGTATAATCTATGCAGTCCCGACTGGCCTAGAACTCCCTAAATAGCCCAGGCTGACCTTGAACTCCTGACCTTCCTGCCTCCACCTCTCAAGTGCTAGGATTACAAGTACCGAACAACCACTACTATTCTTACAGGAAGCTAAGTTTGCAGAGAAAGGGGGCTGAGGTGGGGGATGGAGTGTTGACAGGTCAGACTTCCAGCTGGGAAAGAAAAGGTTCAGGTGATGGATGGTGGTAGGGATTGATGGCTGGAGAACAAAGTGAATGCCCTTCTTACCAGTCAATTTTTTTTGATTTGTACACTTAAAAATGCTCAAAATAGTTTGGACATTTTATACAAATGGTGTCACATACAACCCTTTGTGGCTTCTCTAGTAAGCAGAGTTTTCAACATTCATCCCTATTGAGCTAGAATTTCATTCTTTTTCCAGCTACACAATTGTAGGAATGTGCCCCATTCTGTCTATCAACTGCACAGTAGATAAGACATTTGAATTGTTCCCAATCTTTTTTGCTCTTGGTATGGTCTTGCTAGATAGCACAGGTTGGCCTCCAACCATCCTTCTCCTGCCTCTGACTCCCAAGTACAGGGATTACAGGTAAGCACCTAGCCCAGACTTGCATCCACTTGTTGGCTGTGAGGAAAGGTGTTATAGACCTAGATGGATGAATTGTGGTTCAAATAAGTTATTGTCCTCAGCACGCATGCCAGACTGGATTGCAGGTCAGATGATAAATCTACTTTAATTATTTTTAGGAACTGCCATACTGTTTTCCCCAAATGGCTAAAATGGGGGGGTTTAACTCCACGGTGGTGGGTCTGCCCAGTATACACAGAGCCCTGGGCTTGATCCTTAGCACTACGAAGAGGGAAAAGGAGGCTGTAAATCTCAAATCCCAGCAGGCAAGAGGGTGTTTTTTTTTTGGGGGGGGGGGGTTCAAGACAAGGTTTCTCTGTAGCTTTGGAGCCTGTCCTGGAACTAGCCCTTGTAGACCAGGCTGGCCTCGAACTCAGAAATCTGCCTGCCTCTGCCTCCCAAGTGCTGGGATTAAAGGCGTGTGCCACTACCACCTGGCAAGAGGGTGTTTTGAGAACACTCTAGACTGTACAGAAGTTCAAGGCCAAGCTACTTACCAAGGCTCTGTCTCAGAAACCAAACAAACGGGATTGGGAAGATGGCTAAATGGGAGAAGTGCTTGCCAAGTAACTGCAGACTAGAATTGGGATCCCCAGCAACGGCATAAAAACTGGGTGGGCGTGGCTGTCTACCTGTAATCCAACAATTCAGAAGGCTGAGACAAGGGATCCCAGGGTCAAGCTGGCTAACTGGACTAGCCCATGAAAAAGTTCCAGGTTTATTGAGATACCCTGCCTCAGCAAATAAAGTGGAGAAAGATCAAGGGAGACACCTGAGGTCAACCTCTGGTTCTCTCTCTCTCTCTCTCTCTCTCTCTCTCTCTCTCTCACACACACACACACACACACACACACACACACACAGAGAGACATGGACATACATATCTGCATACATATGTGCCTACACATGTAAAAATGAATATGCAGGGGCCAGTAATGGATCAGAGGATAAGTAAGTGTGCTTGCTGACAACCTGCTGACCTGAGTTTTATCACCAGGACCCTCATGATGGAAGGAGAGAACCAACTCCTGCAGTTGTTCTCCAACCTCCACATGCACACTATGGTTTGCACATACATGCACACGTGAAAGAAAGGAGTGCATACCCACATGCACACCACACACAAATACACAGTAAAAACCAACAAATCCAAACAGAAAACAAAATAAATTTAAAGCAATTTAAAGACTGCTTCTGGCCAGAAGGATGGCCCATGCCTTTAATTCCAGCACACAGGAGGGAGAAGGCAGGCGGATCTCTCCACCTGATCTACATAGCCAATTTCAGGCAGCCAGGGTCCCACAGTGAAACCCTGTTTCAAGATTAATTAATTAATTAAAAATACTTTTTTTAGCCAGGCAGTGGTGACACACGCCTTTAATCCCAGCACTCGGGAGGCAGAGGTAGGCAGATCTCTGTGAGTTCGAGGCCAGCCTGGTCTACAAGAGCTAGTTCCAGGACAGGCTCCAAAGCTACAGAGAAACCCTGTCTCGAAAAGCCAAAAAAACAAAAGACAAAAAAAAAAATACTTTTTCTAAAAAGGAAGAAGAGGACAATAACTAGACACAAGGCCAAAGTTTTGATGATATAAAAATCAGACAGATTCAAGCATGGTTGGTATACACCTGTAATTCCAGCTCCTCTTCACTTACACAGCAAGTTGGAGGCCAGCCTAGGTTACACGAGATCCTGAAATCCTGCCTTAAAAAAGGGGTGGGGCATGGGGGGAGGGAGGCTCTGGCACTGTAAAACAGAGCCAAGCTGAGAGAGGCAGAATGGAGAAGAGAAGAGAGCTTCCTGTGGGTGTGGATGCAGGCTGAGGAGCAGGGCTGAGAGATGGGAGAGGATGGGGTTCTCAGGATTCAGCAGGGGTGTAGGAGCTAGAGGAGGATCACTCACGGCAGAAGGTGCTGTTGCGCCAGGTAATCACTTGGCCAGCTTGGGCACACAGCGATGCATAGGCCTGCAGGGAGCGGCACAGGGCCAGGATGTCTCCTTTGGTCCCACACTGGCCGTACACACAACTGGAGAAGCTGGCCTGCGGGGGCACTGCTTCGTGACAATTGGAGAAAGGTCCTGGAGGACAAGACAAGGTCGGGGAGAGGAGAGTGAGCCCTGTGAGCAAGCTGGGCCTTGAGGCTTCTGTATAGCTGGTTTAGGGGATGCATGTGTATCTGTGTGTGTGCACAAATGCATGCGTAGACCAGAGGACAACCTCATTTCAGTCCTCAGGATTCATCCACCTTGGGGTTTAATTTTTATTACTATTATTATTACTGCGTGTCTATAATATATCTGTATGGGCATATGTGCTATGGCATGTGGAGGTCAGAAAACAACTATGTAGAGTTAGTTCTTTCCTTCCAAATTTACATGAATTCTGGGAACAAAACTCAAGTCAGAGCACGAACCTTTACCAACTGAGCCATCTCACTGGCCCACCTCATCTATACTGTGTGTGTGTGTGTGTGTGTGTGTGTGTGTGGTATAGAGACACATGTGCCGCAGCACATATGTGAAGGTCAAAAGACACCCACAGGAGTCAGTTCTCTCCTTCCATATGGGTCACAGGGATCAAATTTGATGGCAGGCACCTGTGTCCTGCAAGTCATCTTTCCAGTCTTCCATCTTGCTTTTTGAGACATGGTCTATCATTGACCAGGCTGGAACACACCTAGTCAGCTAAGCTGGTTAGCTGTGAGCTCCAAGGATTCGCCTATCTCTGTTCTCTCAGCCCCGGGATTACACATGTGGACCAACATGCCTGGGCATTTTTATAAAAGTTATTGTTTTGTGAGAAAGGGGTATATATGCATGCCACAATACCCATGTGGAGGTTAGAATACAACTTTCTGTAGTTGGTTCTGTGGGGATTCCAAGGACTGAACTCCGATCTTCAGGTTTGACGGTTAAGTGCTTTTACTCTCTGAGCCATCTTTCCAGCCCCACATTCGGGTTTTGTATTTGGGTTCTAGGGATTGCAGTCAGGTCCTGTGCTTACAACACACGCACTTTCCAACTGCGCTATCTCCTCTGCTGTTGCACAGCTAACTTCATGTCCACTTGCACCAAAGCCTGGATGTAGTCTGGCATGGAATCACAGGCCTGTAATCCCAGCACGTGGGAGAATGAGGGAGGAGGAGCACCATGATTTTGAGGCTAGCTTGAGCTACATAGTGAGACTGAGCCCACCCTGGTCTGAAACAGGCCTTATCTGAAAAAACAAACATGGTCTGGAAATGTAGCTCAGTTGTGCTTGCCTGGTGCACCCTGGTTTTGATCCCCAGCACCACATGAACTGGATGTGATGGTGAACATCTGTGACCCCAAGCATTCAAGAGGTAGAGGCAGGAGGATCAGAAGTTCATTGCCATCCTTGGCTACATAGCAGGTTCAAGGCCAGCCTGCAAAACACACACACACACACACACGACCTTGTCTCAAAACAAAAACAAACAAAAACCAAAACAACAATGGCAAAACCAGGAGCACTAGGAACCTGTGCTGAGAAGGCCTGCCAGGCATGGCTCCTAAGAGATAGATAGTCTGTACTCCTGCCGGCCTCCCTGCCTTTCCGTCTGCTGCTTCTCTGGCTTTATCCCATCGTGACCTGTTCCACCTCTTGTCCAGGGCAGAGGACAAAGGGCACTGGGAGGAGACGCTTCTCACCAATAGGGTTCATCAAGATGGCGCATTTTTTAGTCCAGGCGTCGTCCATGCTGTTCTCTTGGCAGCTGGAGGACTTGCCCCCAACTACAAAGCAGCTGCAGGAGGAGGAGAGGAGAGGTTAGAAAGGCTAGGTTTGAGGGAGAATCCTCCAAACTGAAGCTAAGCCATGGAGAGGGGAAATGGGAAGGAAACACGTTGGCGCCCTCAAGTGGGAAGGCCAGGGGACACATTAGGAAGGAAGAGGCTAGCGGCCAGTGGGGCTTCTCAAACCTCGGCGTCAAAGGCAAGGATGAGAGGAGTCAGCTGGCACAGGCCTGAGGAGCCAGAACCATTTCATTAAACTTTTTACATTTTTTGGGGGACAGGGTCTCCTACATAGCCCTGACTGTCCTAGAACTCACCATGAAGACCAAACTGGCCTCTAACATAAAGAGATCTACCTGCTTCTGCCTCCCAAACGCTGGGACTAAAGGCATGAGCCACATGCCTGGCTTGTTTACCTTTTATTATTTATTCTTTGATGTTTAGTTTATTATGTTTAATTACATGGTTGTGTGTCTGTGTGTGGATATATGCACATGAGTGCAGACGTCTGGAGAGGCCAGAAGAGGGCATCAGAACCCTTTTAGCTGTAGTTAAAGGTGTTTGTGAGCCGCCACGTGTGTGCTGGGAACCAAACCTGGGTCCAGTGCAAAACAGGAAGCACTCTAAATGCTGAGCCACCCTCAGCCCTTTTCTGAGACAGGGTCTCATGTAGCCCGAAGTAGCTTTGAATTCACGATATTGCCCAGAATGACATCGAAGTACTGAGCCCCTGCCTCCATCTCCCATCTGCTGAAATTATAGTTATGGACCATCATGCTTGATTTACGTGGTGTTGGGGATGCAACCCACGGCTTCATATATACTAGTAGAGCACTTTCCCACTGGGTTACACCCAGTACTGTTGGAACTTTTCAGACTTGAGGTCTCAGGTCAGGAATGTGGCCCTAGCCATTGGCTATACGTTTATCTGTCATAGGCAAAGCCCTGAGTTCCATCTCCAGCACTGGAAACTCAGAGAGGCTGAAGAGCAGAACTGGCTGGATTCCAGCAGTACAATGTACAGCACAGAGGAAACCAGACAAACAAAGGACACTCATTTGCAAACTTCCCCCCAAAAACTAGTTTCCCTAAGCCCAGCTCAAAGATGCCCAGGTCCCCCAAGTTCTGATTTCCATGTCCATCTTCCTATGCCCATTTTTCCTTAGGCCTAGCTCACTCGCTGAGGCTCAGTCTTCACCAGACCTACCTCACCCAAGCACATTTCACCCAGGCTCAACTCACCTAGTCCCAGATCCCTACACCCAAACTCACCCAGGCTCAGAAGCTTCAAGTATTTTCCAAGCAGCTCCCAGAAGAAGTGAGTTGCCTGCAGGCTTCCCATCTGGACGCAGATTGTCATCCAAACTGTTATTGTTGTAGTTCCCTAAGGAAGAGAGACGTTGTAGGGATGGCGTACGTTGCATAGGGTCACCCTTGAACTCACTAAGTAGCAGAGCTTCAGGTCCACCTAGTTCTGAGGCCACTTCCTTTCCAACTAGAAGACACATTGCTTAATGCCATATTAAAGCTAACCCTTTGGTCTTTTTGTTTTTCTTTTAGATGACAAGGTCTATATACAGCAGTCTAGCCTTGGACTAACTATAGCTAGGGATGGCCTTTCAGGTTCATCTCCAAGTCTTGGTATTATAGACATGTACTACCGCCTAGGTCATTCAGTCCTGGGATGAGACCCAAGACTCCCTGCATTCGAGGCAAGAGCTCTACCGATTGAGCTGCAGCCCCAATCCACCTGCCATCTTTGTTCTGAAGCAGGTTTCTATGAAGCCCCGACTGCCCTTGAACTCACGGCCTGACAGAGGGTGGCCTCTACCTCCTGAGGGCCATTACATCCAGAAACCCTTTCCCCTTTCCCTCTGGCTTTCCCAGACACCTGCTTTGGGGGTGTCCTCAACTCATTCATTGGTTGACAAGTTCTGAGGACACCGTGGAGACAAGGGGAGTGGGGGATATTTCCCCAAGGGTCTTACCACACAGCCCACAGAGGAAGCCAGCGTATAAGGAAGGCACTGTCACCTCCACCAGGTGCTTTCCGTCAAATCGAACCTGAAGCCCAAAGTCCGTGTAGAGCAGGACAAAGATGCCGCTCAACCTAATGGTCACCCGTCCTTTCAGAGGCCACACAGGGAGTGCCACCCGTTGGTTGTTCAGCTACAGAAATGGGCACAACATAGGAGAGAGAGTCAGAAACTTGGGACAAAGATGAAATGGGGCACAGTGGGAAAAAAATGGAGAACAGGATAGAAGGGTTTGGAGCTCAGCTCTTGGAGGTAGAAGCAGAGGAAGGGGTAGTAGTTCAAAGTTCTCCTCGGTTACATAGCAAGTTCTGGGCCAGTGTGGACACATGAGACCCTACCTCAAAATAACAACTGAAAGAAAAAGGAAGGAGAAAGAAGTCGGGTGGTGGTGCGGGGTTGTGGAGGCAACAGAAGACACATACCACGGCTGTTCGACCTTTGAACAGGGAGACTTTGAGGTCGAGGACCTGCACGTGGACAGCTTTGACACTGGAGACTTCCAAGTTGCCCTCACGAACCTCGTTGGTGACACTCACTACAAAGTTGTTGTCATGAGCATTGGACCAGCAAGGCTGAGTCAGTACGTAAGTGCAGGTGCCCATAAAATGATGCAAAGCTCCATCAAATGTCAGGTAGTGGGGGTCACCTGAGGCAGTGCAGGTGGCTGCACCTAGAGAAGAGAGGTCAGGTTTTGGTGTCTCGTTGCCCCACACCCCAGAAGCCTTGAGTCAAGGCTGCCATCTTAGGGAGGCTGTTTTGAGGTGGTATACATCCTTGGATTTCAGTTCCTTCTAGGGAGAATTGTTGGATTGGCTCAGGAAGGTCAAGGAAGGAGACTACCTTCCTCAACTTCATGTTCTCAGCCCTTGAAGATGCTGATCCTACTTTGAAAGTTTGGATCTGGAATCCCAAAGACACATGCATATGCCAGAATCTTGATTCTCCAGCTCAGTATTATTGGGAAATGGTAGAAACTAGGAGTGGCAGAAGGTTTGAGGTCAGTTGGGGGGATGTTGTTGAAGGGGATTGCACTTCTTTCTCTTTCCTTCCCTCAAGTCCCAGCCATGATGCAAGGAATGTTTTGTTCTGCTGTTTCCCAAAAGGATGTGCTGTCTAACCACAGGACCCAAAGCAACAAGATCAAATGATCACAGACTGAAACCTCCCAAACGAGGAGATCAAGGAAAACGTCCTCCTTGTCCTCCTCACTTTTCTCCGCCTTCCCCCTCCCTCCTTTTATTCAATAATAAAACATTTGTTGATTTTTCACACAGTCCAATTACTTCTACACAAACGGCTTCAAAGTAGTTATATGGCCCCAAAGGATTGTGGGTTAACAGTCTAGCCAACAACCTCAGGACATTTGCCCCTCTGCTCTCAACTGTTCCCCCCTCTCTCATCACTCTGAACACTTACTGATCCTAGGGGGAAAGAAACCCCCTGAAGCGTCTATCTAAGCCCAAATGAGCGAAAGCAGTGATATTTTCAAACCCATAAAAACTCAGGGAGATGGGACTGAGCATCACAGCGGACAGCCTTAAATGTTGGGTTCTTCTGCCGTCATAGCTTCAGATGAGACCCTGACATACCAGGAAAGAGGGCACCTCATGGCAAAATCGCCTCCACCAGATTGGCCTGTGAGTAAACTTTGGGGGCATTTCTGTGATTCTTAGCTGATGTACGAGGGCCCGGTCCCCTGGAAGCAGTACAGTCCCTAGGCAAGTGGTGCTAGGCTGTTGAAGAGCTGAATTTGACTTTGGAAGAAGCCAGCAGCATTGTTTCTCCAGCTCCTGCCTCCAGGTTCCTGCCTCAGCTTCCCTCAATGAAGGACTGTTAACCTTCATTGTAACAAGTAAGTCGAAATAATCCTCTTCCTCCCCAGGTTGTTTTGGTCCTGATGTTTATCACAGCATAGAAAGGAGAGGAGAACAATTTGAGAAAAACCTCGCTTTTGTTTCATGAGGTTTTAAGGAAGTCTGAAAGCGCAATGCCAAATCAGAATTTTACAGCTAAATTGTACTCTTCACAGCTATTTCTCCCAGTTAGGGTCTGATTTCCAATGAAAACTGTTCTTGCACATTGACTCCCCAGTATTGTCGGAGGGCTGTAAAGTTTCAGTCTCCTGATAGGACATGCAATGATCATGCAACAACACAAACCAAGAAACCCTTTGCAAGTAAAGATTAATGTGACATTTAGGCCAAAGAAAACATCAACGTGGCCTTAAAAATATGAACTCTCCACAGAACGATCAACCAATTAAAAAATAAAATAAAAGAGGCCTAATTTTTTGAACTGCAAACTGCTGCATTACTCTTACTTCTGAAGGCAATAAATCAATAAAAACTCCCCCAGCGGAAGTCCTTAAACAAACGAAATGCTTACTTCTTATTTTGTTTGTTTGTTTGGTGTTTGCTTTTGGTTATTTTGATGATGGTGGTTGTTTGGGGTTTTTTTGTTTTGTTTTGTTTTTATCTTTTGAGACAGGGTTTCTCTGTATAGGTTTCTTTTTTTTGTTTTGTTTTTGGTTTTTCAAGACAGGGTTTCTCTGTAGCTTTGGAGCCTGTCCTAGAACTCACTCTGTAGACCAGGCAGGCTGGCCTCGAACTCGCAGAGATCCTCCTGCCTCGGCCACCCAAGTACTGGAATTAAAGGTGTGCGCCACCATCGCCTGGCAAAATGGTTTATTTCTGAAAGTATACATCATATCTGCTCCAAAGAATAAAGACACCCAGCTGGTTGGTGGTGTATACCTTTAATCCCAGCACTCATGAGGCAGAGGCAGATGGATCTCTGAGTTTGAGGCCAGCCTGGTCTACAGAGTGAGTTCCAGGACAGCCAGGCCTACACAGAGAAACCCTGTCTCAAAAAAAAAAAAAAAAGATAAAAACAGACACAACAAAGAATACCTCACCAAGAATGTACGCAGTAGTAGGAAGTAATGAATCGAGTGTAGCCTAAGGATATGGAAGGAAACACATTCTAAGACCAGAGAGTTTTCCCACAACTAGAAGAACAAAAGTTATTACTTGATACCCGGTGTTTCTCATTTCTTTCTTGAAACCTTGGTAAATGTTCGGGTGTCGACAGCGTCCTTTAAAGGCAGTATTGAGATCTCTGCTCGTGTCCTCAGAGAGGGCTCGAACGTACTGGATCTTTGCTGAAGAGTCAGGCTCCAGGCCCCGCAGGTAACTGTCTTCTCGGAATTTTCTTCCCTCTCCCGGCAACCTCTGCTCTTCTCTTTCCTGCTTGAGTGTTCGCAGATTTTCAGAGGACTCTTCCCCCGGCACTTCTGATGGATACTGTTGCCCGGAAGTACCTGTTGTGTTCCTCACGGGTTCTTCTCCCGGAAGTGCCTGCCATGCTCCTCGCGGCTTCTCCCGGATGTGCCTGTCACGTTCCTGGGAGCTGCTCATACCGGAAGTACCTGTCATGTCCCTCGCTGGGTTCTTGGCTTCTCCCTGATGTGCCTGTGGCCTTGCCTACAGCTGCTCCTCCCAGACCTAGAGGTACTTGCTGGACACCTGAAATTTCCTGAAGGGATTTCCTGTTGCACTCCAGGCTCCTCACAGCACAGAGCAGAATATTCTGTCAAGCTCCTGATTTCGCAGATTCACTTCTTCCCAGGAACCATCTTCTGCTGTCTTCCTCTCCTTTCCTTCCTTTTTATTTATTTATTTGTTTGTTTTAAACAGCCTCTGGGCTGGAAAAATGGTGCAGGATAAGTGAAGAGCACTTGCCGCTTTTGCAGCCAGAATTCAGTTCCCAGCGCTCAGGATGTAGGGTTAGGGGAGCTTCCAACTGTCTGCAACTGCAACTCCAGGGGATGTGGCGCCCCCTCTGGCTTCTTCAGGTACTTACATCCACGTGTGCACCCAGTCTCACACAGAGAGACACAAACACATTTACAGTTAAATATTGAGACAGTCACGTGTAGCCTGGACTGGACTCAAACCAGCTATGCAGCTGAGGATGGTGACCTCAAACTCCTAATCCTCCTGCCTTCAACTCCCAAATGCTGGGATTACAGGCAGGCACCACCACCACAGCTAAAGCTTTCTTCTTCATAAATGGTTCTTTCTCATTATTTGTTCCAATCTCAGTAAAAATGACCAACGCAAATCTCTAGTTGAGTCCCTAGTTTTGGGGAACACTGCTTTTGGCAATGTTTTCCGTGTTACTTTACTAAGTTCTGCTTTCCATATTACTATATTACCAGATCTTGACAAAAGTGACTTAAGCATGGGGGCTTTCTGGCATGCAGTGTGCTGGGGAGGCCACCGTGGTGGGAAGGTGTGGTGAAGAGGATGTCAGGTAGCTCCTGTGGCATCCTTATAGCCAGGGAGCAGAGGAGATGGATGCTGGCGCTCGACTCGATTTCCCCTGTTCACGTAGTCCAGGACCACAGCCCATGGAACCATGAGGCTTCCATTTAGTGTGGGTCGTCTCACTTCAGTTAACTGAATCTAGAAACTTGCTAACAGACGTGGCCAAAGGCTTGTTTCCTAGATGTTTCTAGACCCTGTCAACCTGACACTCAGTATTAACCATCATCATCCTCTCAGATGAAGGCCCTGCTCCCCTTCCACGGTGACTCGACTGCTCACCTTGGGCGTGACAGCCTAACACACCATTCTTATGGCTACAGACTTCCTGAGCCCTACACTTCCAGGGCCGGCAGCGAACGCTGTTGTTGCCATCACAAGTACAGATTTCTTTGCAGTCTGGATTAAACCATTGCTCCTGTACCTGGGTGCAGAAGAGAAAGCAGTAAGAGATGGCTTCCTTGCCTGGTTATCTTGTCTTCCTGAAGCCCTGGGCTTAGGTGCAAAAGTCTGGTATCAAATAGGCCTAGTAGTATACCAAGTGCAGTGGGAGGACCCTGTTCCGGAAAGTGATGAAGCGGGATGCCTGGCATCCTCCACAGGCCTCCACACTACACACACCACACAGACAAATTAATAAGATACTTAAAAATAAAGAGGGCCAGCAAGGTGACTCAGTAGGCGGGAACACTTAGTGCCACAAAGCCTGAGGATCTGAGTTCAATCCAGAGACCCAACGCTAAAAGGAGAGCCCAACTCCCAAAGATTTTCCTCTGAGCTTGGCATGTGAGCACAAGCACACCACACGCTCCCAGTTAAAATAGACAGACACCCAGGGCAACTTCCTGCCATGAATATCCACTATCAATACTTGCTACTAAGATAAATTAAACAGAATTTATCTTTCTTTAAATATATAAGTAAAGGTGTCTCGGGGGCTGGAGAGATGGCTCAGTGGTTAAGAGCGTTGCCTGCTCTTCCAAAGGTCCTGAGTTCAATTCCCAGTATCCACATGGTGGCTCACAACCATCTGAAATGAGGTCTGGTGCCCTCTTCTGGCCTTCAGGCATACACGCAGAAAGAATATTGTATACATAATAAATAAATAAATATTAAAAAAAATAAAGGTGTCTCGCCTACATGTATGTCTGGGTGAGGGTATCAGGACTGAAGTCACAGACAGTTGTGAGCTGCCACATGGGTGCTGGGAATTGAACCCAGGTCCTCTGGAAGAACAGTCAGTGCTCTTAACTACTGAGCCATCTCTCTAGTCCTGAGAGATACATTCTTTTTGTTTGTTTGTTTGTTTGCGATAGAGTAGCTCAGCTGGCCTGGAGCCTCCCAAATACTGTAATAACAGGTAAGTGTCACCACATAGGTGAGGGATGTCCCTAACTTAGTTGTCAGGAAAGCTCCAGGCAGGAGGAAGGGTTGCAACAGAGCCTCAAAAGAGGCGAGAGATTCCAATAGGAAGAGGTGACTTAGAGGCAGAGCAGGGTGTAGGGGAAAGGCTTGCAAAAAAACAAAAAAACAACAACAACAAAAAAAAAACCAGTTTGGTGATGGTTACATGTAACCCTATCACCGGGGAGGCAAAAGCAGGAGGACTGAGTTTGAGGCCAG
The DNA here is from genome assembly GCF_018167655.1 of Microtus oregoni. NCBI lineage: Eukaryota > Metazoa > Chordata > Mammalia > Rodentia > Cricetidae > Microtus > Microtus oregoni. The sequence goes on along the minus strand of NW_024543062.1, from coordinate 6,540,170 downwards.
CAAAAGGTACATAACAAGATCTTCTCTCAAAACTTTGTGGTTAAAAAAAAAAAATGAAAAGAAAAACAAGTAAAAAGTTAGAGCTGGGGCTGGAGAGACAGCTGGGCAGTAAAGAGCACTGGCTACTCTTCCAGAGGACCCGGGTTCAATTCCCAGCACCCACATGGCAGCTCACAGCTGTCTGTAAATCCAGATCCAGGGGATCTGACATCCTCAAGCCAATGTACATAAAACAAGGTTAAATAAATCATTAAAATTTCTTTTTAAAAAAGCTAGAGCTTTGGTACATTAACTGGTACTACAACTTGGTTGGTAGCGCTCCTGCTTAGAATCCCCCAGTGAGGGGCTGGGGTGTGGCTCAGTGGTAGAGCACCTGCCTAGAATTGCCCAATGAGGGCTTGGGGGCATGGCTCAGTTGTTAAGCTCTTGCTAAACATACATAAGGCCCTGGGTTCCATCTTCAGCAACATCAAAAATAAAGAAAAGAGAGAGGGAAGGAAGGAAATTAGAGTAGAGCCAGGAGGGAGGGAGGGAGGAAGGGAGGGGGAGAGAGAGAGAGAGAGAGAGAGAGAGAGAGAGAGAGAGCTGAGCATGGATCCAATATGCCAGCCTTAGCTACTCTTGCTTTTGCTCTGACCTTCTCTTTCTTGCCTATCCCCCATTGCCCTCCCTCACCTCAACCCAGGGCTTCAGAAACCCAGAGCAAGTCCTTTCTGTCTGTAGGGCTGAGGGGTTCATGCCAGCTGCTCACCTTGAAGTAGCGTCCCTCGAGGCTGGTGCATCCACACTGGATCTGAGGGACACACTCAAAACCACTGAGCACAAAGCCAGGCTCACACTCACATGCTTCCACACACTTTTTTGGGCAGGGCTGGAGAGCAGATCCAGGATGGCAGGTGTCCGGGCATGGTTTGGCACATAGGGAGTACCTGCTGTTTTGAGGGCAGACCAAGGCTGTGGAGGGAAAAACTTAAGTAAGAGAACGGGCAAGCTGGCTGTGCAAACCTGTAAATCCAGGACTCGGGAGGCTGTGGAAGCAGGGTTGAGAGTTCCAGGACAGCCTAGGCTGCAGAGTGAGAACCTGTCTCAGAAAGTAACTTCAAAAGGAGATAGATGAGGCCAAGGGACAAGAGGAAAGAATATGCTAAGAAGGTCCCAGCTAGAGATGCCAGGACCAAAACTGAGAAATAGGCCTTGGAGTTGATGAGCCTAGGAGCTCAGCTGACAGCTAGGGCTTGCTGCTGAAGCTAAAACAATGGCCTGCAGTCTGAGGATACAGTTCACTTGGTAGAGTGCTTATATGCATGCATGAGGCCCTGGGTTCCAACCCCAGTGCAAGATAAACTGGTTGTGATCGTGCATGACTGTAACCCAGGCCTGGGGAGGTGGAGGCAAGAGGATCAAGAATTCAGTGCCATCTTAAACTCCATGGTGAGTTCAAGACTAACCTGGGCTACATGAGACCCTGGCTCCAAAAGCAAACCAAACAAAAGCCAAGCCTGTTGCTTGGATGGTACCAAGGCCCTCCATGGAAGGCAGATGAGCTCCGAGTTAGAAGATGTACCCACTCTGATAGATAGACATTCTCAATAAGCAAGTATGGTACCCAGCAAGCCATGAAGAGCCTGGTCCTGGGGATGCAGCTTCTCCAGAGGACTTGGAGATGGGGGTGGGGTCCAGGCCAGAGCTTCAACACAGTCTCAGGCCTTCACAGACTTCACGCATGAGGACTTGGGGGAACACAAAAGTACACTATCTTCTTCCCTACCGAACCAAGTAACTGTGGGTGCTTATTGTTCTGCCTTCTCTTCCTCTTCCTCCTCTTCATCCTTTTCATCCACCTGCTCCCCCTCTCCTATTTCTTCTTCTCCTTCTTTTCCTCCTCCTCCTGTGTACCCCCAGTGCTGAGGATTCAATCCAGGGCCTTGAGCAGCACATCAGACAAGTGCTCTACATCTGAGCCACACCCCAGCTTCTCACTGACAAGCACCCTATCACTAAGCCACACCCCCAGCTCCTCGCTGATGGATTCTAGAAACATGCTGTACTGCTACGCCATGCACCTAGCCCTCTTTATGCCTTTATGTTTTGAACCGAGCCTCCTTAAGATGGCCATCTTGGCCTTCAACTTGAGATCTTCCTGCCTTGGCCTCTCCAGGAGCTGAGGTTACAGAACCTGCTGTCTGGCCAGCTTACTCATTGTTCTCAGGCATCCTTCCAACTCCCCCTGCTACCCTCTCCTCATAGGTAACTGTAGTAGAGGGACAACAGGAGTACCCTGTCTGTATCTACAGGAAGCTCTGCCGGATCATTCCCCAATGCTTTGGGTCCTAACTCACGGCAGAACTGGGGTCTCCTCCAGGGCCTCACGGCATAGCCAGCATCTTGGCAGACAGCAGTCATGGCTGACATGTGAGTACAAAGCGTCTGCTGGAGCCCCTGGAAGCTACACATGTCCGACACACAATTATCCAAGAAGAATGAGGCCTTCATGTGGAACAGGCATGCCCTGAGGAGAGAGATTGAGTCAAGACAGCAGGAGAGGGCAGAGCCTCTGTTCTCCACCTCAGAGAAACCCTAGTGCTGAGCAACCCCAGGCAGCCCATCCGCCTTCTTCCATACTCAAAGGTTCCTCTTGGATCAACAAGCTGGCCACATAACTTGGGCTCCGACATAGTTCTTCCCAAGGCTGCATCACAAGATGGGGGGCTCTTCTTGTTCTGACACCTGGAAGAGACCCAACCCAAGCAGTCAAAAAGACTGGAAGAGCCCAAAAGAGGTAGAACAGCTGGAGTCTCCAGGTAGGGAAAGAGAAAAGGGCAATGCTAGTCATATTCTTTTGTTCCTTTTGAGACAATCTTACTACATTAACCCAGGCTTGACTTTGACCTTCCTCTAGTCCTGGAAACCTAAGGATCACAGGCAACCCCCAACCCCAGTCCGTTTCTTTTGCTTCAGTTTTTACATTGCTGAGGATCAAACCCAACACCTGGTGCATGCTAGACAAGATCTCCACTAAAAAGCCACACCCCAGCCCCTCACCGGGGGATTCTAGGCAGGTGCTCTACCACTGAGCCACACCCCAGCCCCTCACTGGGGGATTCTAGGCAGGGGCTCTACCACTGAGCCACACCCCAGCCCCTCACTGGGGGATTCTAGGCAGGGGCTCTACCACTGAGCCACACCCCAGCCCCTCACTGGGGGATTCTAGGCAGATGCTCTACCACTGAGCCACACCCCAGCCCCTCACTGGGGGATTCTAGGCAGATGCTCTACCACTGAGCCACACCCCAGCCCCTCACTGGGGGATTCTAGGCAGGGGCTCTACCACTGAGCCACACCCCAGCCCCTCACCGGGGGATTCTAGGCAGGGGCTCTACCACTGAGCCACACCCCAGCCCCTCACTGGGGGATTCTAGGCAGGGGCTCTACCACTGAGCCCCACCCCAGCCCCTCACCGGGGGATTCTAGGCAGGTGCTCTACCACTGAGCCACACCCCAGCCCCTCACTGGGGGATTCTAGGTAGGGGCTCTACCACTGAGCCACACCCCAGCCCCTCACTGGGGGATTCTAGGTAGGGGCTCTACCACTGAGCTATAAGCCCAGCTCTTGGTATTTAGAAACTGGATCTTGTTATGTCTGTGACTCCAGATGAATGACAGGCAGGAACAGCTAAGCCCAGTTCTGATAGATCTTAAAATGGGCAGAGGACTGAGAAAAGGAGGGTCACCCCTGGCCCCCAGTGGGGAGCCTCACTCACTCCTTGTTCTCTTCCTCTTTCAACTGCCAGCTCTTCCCCAGCTCGTCCCCATCTTGTGTCCTCGTGCCGTCTGGCTTCTGGTTATCATTGCTGCTGTCCCCGTCATAGTTCCCACAGAAACCACAGAGTTTTCTCGAGTAGGTACTGTGGGTCCAGGAGAGAGATGAGTCATGACTGGGAAGAAGGGTCTCAGTCATCAGAGACCACAGCAAGGGGGCAGTGCACTGTGCGCCCTGATGGCAAGAGGCAGGAGGAGGTTGAGAATATGCACTCATAACAGATTCTGTGACAGGCCCTAGCCTGAGCCATCTCTACAGGATCTCCTCTGTTCTTTCTGCTCAATATCCCTTGCTGCCCCTACCTTCTCATGGGTTTAAGCAAGAATGTCTCTCTCTCCCTCCCTCCCTCTCTCTCTCTCTCTCTCTCTCTCTCTCTCTCTCTCTCTCTCTCTCGTGTGTGTGTTTATGCACAGGTATGCATGTATGTGTGGGTCAGAGGTCAAAAACGGGTATGTTCCTCAGGTGCTGTCCACCTTATTTTTTTTAGTATATACATGTGAATATGTATTTTAGTATTTTTCTTTTTTTTTTTTTTTTTGAGACAGGGTTTCTTCCATGTAGCCCTGGCTGTCCTGGAACTCACTCTGTAGACCAGGCTGGCCTAGCACTCAGAGATCCACTTGCCTCTGCCTCCCAAATTGAAGGAGGGCATCACCACTGGCCAGTATTTGCTTTTATTTTATGCATATGTGTGTCTTGCCTGCACGTATATTTGTACACCACGCGCATTCAGTGTCCGCAGAAGTCAAAAGAGGGCATCATGTCCATTGGGACTAGAATCACAGACAGTTGTGGGCTGCCATGTAGGTGCTTGGAATTGACCCTGGGTCCTCTGAACTCTCAGGCCTGGTGAGTGTGTGTTTTACATACCCTCATGTGCACTCAGAGGCCAGAGAAGGAAGTTGGATGTCTTGTTTGATCACTCTCCACTTTATGTCTTTGAGACAGGGTCTCTCACTGAACCTGGAACTAGGCTGTCGGCCAGCAAATTCCAGGGATCCTCCTGTCTCTGCCCTGCACAGCACTGGAGTTGCAGGTGCACGCACAGCCATGTCCAGCTTTTAAGATTCAAGCTCAGGGCCTCGTGCTTGTGCATGAAGAACCCTTGCCCTCTGAACCATCTCCTCAGCCTCCTCCACCTTGGCTTTTGAGGAAGGGTCTCTCGCCGACCCTGGAGCTCAGCGAGTCAGGGTGGATGGCTTGCAAGCCCCGAAAGTCCTTTCATCCCTGCTTCCCTGGCACTGTAATTATGAACACACCACTGCACCCAGCTGTTCTTTGTGTCTGTGTGAGTTCCAGGGTTGGAATTTACCAGATGTGCCACCTCTAGTCCCCACGCCAACTTCTCCACAAAGCCTGCCTTATCCTTGTCTGGGGAGCCACTCTTCCCTGAAGAACGGCCTCTGGCAGCCGCTCCCCTGACTGCTCTCCAACACATTCCGGAGGCATTGTGTTTGCATCCTGCTGTTATCTCGCTGCCCTGACCCGACTTCCTACTGTTTCCCTTCTGTTGCTCAGGTTAGAGGCTTCCTAGCTTTGAGGACATATGTAAATGATTAACCCTGAGTGACTGGAATGGTGCAGGGTGGAGCATTCTGGGAGAGGAATGTCAGCTTCCTAACTAAGTTACCTCCCTTACCTGGGCACAGTCATAAAAAGCTGCTGGTCACCATCCCATTTTACACGCAAACCAAATGTCGTCCTCAACTCCACAAATCGCCCACTCAGACCCACATAGATGTTATTAGAAGGTATCACCGGGAGGGTGACTCTCTGGTCTCCAATCTGGCAGAAAAAGGAGACAGAGAGCGTGATCCAGGGGTCGAGGAGAGAGAGCCCTAAGACTCTAACATCACCCCTCACACAGCATCCCTCCAAATTCTCTTGCCTGGGCTGGTTTGAAGCATCACCATCATTATTTTGCTGAAGCCCATCCCTAACAGGGTGTGGGGACAGGTGGGGCTGACTGTAGCCTGGCCTGGAGGAACGAGCAAAGGATGGGACTCACCAGTGTTTGTCTACCACTGGTCATGGTAATGGTAGTCTCCGGCAGGGTGATGAAGACTTTGTCCAGGGAGGATACGCCTTCTACTCCCCGTTCTTGGGTGCTTGCTGTTATTTTAAAGAATGAATCTAGATGGAGAGAGGAAGGGCCATGTTTCAAACGTTTGTTTGTTTGTTTGTTTGTTTGGTTGGTTGTTTTCAGACAGGGTCTCATTATAGCTTAGACTAGCTAAGAATGAACTTGAACTCTTGAGAGTACTGCCCTTGCCTCCCCAGTGCTGGTATCATTGTAGACATAGGCCACCATGTCCAGTTTATGTGGCGCTAGGGGTGGAACCCAGCCAGGGCTTTGTGCACGCTAAACAAGCACTCAGCTGACTGAGCCGCGTCGCATCCCCAGCCGGTTGGTTTTCAGACGTGGTCTTGCTGTGTATCCCAAGCTGAAACTGACAACCTCCCTGCCTCAGCCTCTAGAATGCTGGGGTTAAAAGTGTGCACCACCCCATCCTCTGCTTTCTGACACCCTGTTGGTGGTGGTGCCCGACTGGGCACTGTCAGGCAGACAGAATGTTCCATGATATGGCCCTGAGACTTGGTAAGGGACTCAGAACCCAAACGGAGAGGAACACGGCATGATTTTCTGCTTTCATGGTCTCTTGTCTCCCCTCTGTGGACTAGGACATCTTCAGGCAATCCTATTCATTCATGACTCCTTGTCACCCTTTTTGTGAAGACCAGAGCTGGTCTCAAACTGTGTAGCTGAGATGACCTTGAACTCCTGATCCTCCTGCCTTAGCCTACCCAGTGCGGAGAGGGTGGGCATGCACTCCACACTCACGAGGCTCTGGGGGTGGAAACCAGTGCTTCATGCCCACTAAGAAAGCACTCTGCCAGCTGAGCCACACCCTCAAGCAAGAGTCCCTTTACCAGTAATTGTCACTCTGCCACAAGAGCAGGCAGTTGGTACTGTCAGCGGCCTTTCCCCAGGACTGTGGGACTTGAAAGCACCGCCTCTGTGTGTGTGCATAGCCCAACCGCTGCTTACCAGAGGGCCTTGGTCCAATGCAGCCCCGCCCCAAGCCTGACCCTTATTCTATCATCCCACCCCTTCCCACCCCACCCCACCCCCGCCGCTCGGGCTTGAATCTCCTACCTGTGGAGCTGTCACAGGTCTGGGCCAAGATATAGGTACACGTTCCTGTGAAGCTGATGTGCCTCTCATCAAAGGTGACAAAATGAAGGTCCCCATAGACCAGGCAGGTGGCAGTACCTGCCAGAGAAAGGGAATGGAGATGTAGGAAGCTATTTCCAGTGTCCAGCTTGACTGAATCCAACACACCAGCCCCTCCTACCCAGAGACAATCCCAGCTCCACGGCCCAAGGCATGTGGGGCGCACAGGCTCTGACTCTGACAGGGTGTTGATTTACAAAGACACTAGGGACGAGTTTCTGGGGTCAGAACAGCACATGCAAACGTGGGGATGGGCAGTGCTTACCATAGGGCTGGCATTCATATTCGCCACTCTTCAGCAGGCACACCGTGTATGTCGCACATTGGGAGATCTGACACTCCATCCGGCTACCGGGCAAGCAACGGCACCGTTCTGTGCAGTTGGGACTAATCCATTCTTCCCCAGGCTAAGGGCAACAGATGGAGTGTCACAAAGCCGCAGTTCTAAGGTGCGTGTGTGTGTGTGTGTGTGTGTGTGTGTGTGTGTGTGCGTGTTTCCGTGAGCCATGGCACAAGTCTGGAGATGAGAGAACAACTTTCTTGGGGCATCTGTTGTCTCTTTCCACCATGCTGGTCCAAGGGGTGGAACTCAGGATCGAGGCTCAGAGGCAAGGGTCTTTACCTGCTAAGCCATTCCACCAGCCCTCCTGCTGTGTTTTGTTTCTGAAACAGGCTCTCACTACATCGAACTCAGGTAATTCTCCTGCCTCAAGCGCGCTCACATTGGCCTGCAGACACCTCTGGGGGTATCGTCCTATTGCCTTCATTGATAAAAGTGCATACCCCATTCTCTGGTTGGTCCTGGACTACACGAGAGTGGAGAAAGCCAGCTGGGCACTAGGCGTGCATGCACTGGTCTCCCTGTGCTCTTGACTGAAGATAGAGTATAAAAGTAAAACCATCTTTCATTCCTGCTACCTTGACTTCCTCTCAGTGATGCTCTGTTCCTTCAAGCTATGAGCTACAGGAAACCCTCACCTCCCAAGGTTTGTTTTTAGCCTGAGTATTTTATCAGAATATTTTATGAAACCAAAACATATCTTTACCAAAAAAATCTAATTTTTTTGTTGATTTTTTTTTTTACACCATGTCTCATGTAACCCAGGCTAGCCTTTAATTCCCTTAACCAGCTGAGGATGATCTTGAACTCATGATCCTCCTGTCTCCATCTCTCTACTGTTATGATTACAGGTGTGTGCTAGAACATCTAACTGTATATACTCTGAGGTAAGGAGAGAAGAATCTTGAGCCAAGAGTAGTAGTGCACACCTATAATCCCAACATTTGGAAGACCGAGGCAAGAGAATGGACACAAGTCTGTGGGCAGCCTGGGCTACAAAATGAGTTCCAGGACAGCCCGGAGCAGCAAATAAGACTCCACCCAGAATGGCAGCAACAAAATGGAGTAGCTTTTCCCTCCTCTTGTCGGAACGGAAACATGGCAGAAGAAGGAGAAAAGCTGGATGTAGCTCAGGGACTTGTCTGACAGGCTGAAAATCCTAGGTTCGATCCTTAACGCTGCACAGCTGGAACCCAGTATGTGGAAGGTGGAGGAGAAAAAGCAGATGTTGAGGAGCTGAAGGTCCGCCTGGGACATATGAGACTTGTATCTCAAAAGAAACTAAATGAGTCAGGCAGTGGTGGCACACCATTTTAATCCCAGTTCTTGGGTGGCAGAGGCAGGTGATCTCTGTGAGTTTGAGACCAGCCTGGTCTACAGAGTGAGATCCAGGACAGGCTCCAAAGCTACAGAGAAACCCTATCTCTAAAAAGAACCAAAAATGTGATAGTTGTATAGCTTGGCCCTCTTGTGGGACTCCTAACAGTGGGAACAGGGGTGTCTCTGACTCTTTTACTGTCTTTTGGGACCCTACTCCTCACACTGGGTCACCCTGCCCAGCCTTAATACATGAGGAGATAATCTTACTGGAACTTAGTATTCCATATGCTGTTGATACTCATGGAAGACCCGTCTTTTCCTAAATAGAAATGGAGGGGTAATGGATTGTAAAATAAATAATAAATTTATTAAAATTAAAAAAATAAAATAAAAACTAAATAAATACAAATGTAGGTCTTACTGTGCATATTATAGCCATGGGAAACAGATTTAACAAGATAAACATTCCCAAGGTCATGCAGAGGACGCATGCTGCATCCATGTCCCAGCTCTGCTACCTAACTCTAGATCTGTCTATTATGCTAGTCACCAGCCATACCTAGTGACTGAGCTCTGGCAATGCAATTAGTGGTAGAGCACTATCCTAAAGCCCACAAGTAAGGGATTGGGAGTGTGGCTCAGTGGTAGATCCCCTGCCTAGAATCCCCCAGTAAGGGGCTGGGGTGTGGCTCAGTGGTAGAGCCCCTGCCTAGAATCCCCCAGTGAGGGGCTGGGGTGTAGCTCAGTGGTAGAGCACCTGCCTAGAATCCCCCAGTGAGGGGCTGGGGTGTGACTCAGTGGTAGAGCCCCTGCCTAGAATCCCCCAGTGAGGGGCTGGGGTGTGACTCAGTGGTAAAGTGCCTGTTCAAAATCCCCTAGTGAAGAGGTGGACTGTGGGTCCTTGGCAGATCACTTCCCTAGAATGCAGGCTGTCCTTGGCTCCATCCTCAGCACTGTAAAACCAAAGCCAGTGCTGAATGGATGGCTCTCCCATTTTATAACCAATCCTTCGAGCCTATACCCTGGAACTTTCTAGCCTCTTCTCACACAGAGAGAAAGCAGGGGCACGAGATCCAAGGTGTTCTGGCATCAGTTCCCCTTTGGAAATTTGGGCATCCCCGGAGTCATACCTTATAATATTTGTTGCTATAGAAGCAATTGCAGGAAGAAGCATTAATACATTGATAGTTCCTAAACAAAAATCCAGGATTGCAGACACAGCCAGTTCTGCAGGGGGCGTGGCAGTGGGGCTTGGGGTTCTCACAGGTTGCAAGGCACGCACACAATTCCAAGTGGGCATTTGGAGGGCAGCTCTCTGGAAGGAAAGCACAGCCTTCATCAGGCTTCCATTGCACAGCTGCCTCCGGCCCCAGAAGCCTCCCTGTCTCTCTCCTACTCTGAACTCCAGTTCTTTTCTAAGCAAGCCTGCCTTTATCCTTCCATTAAAAATAAGAGTGAAATAGCTGGGCATGGATGGTGGTGTCTGTGGGAAGCCGAGATAGAAAGACTGCCAAGGGTTCAAGGCCAGCTCCATAGTGGATTTGAGGCCAGCCTGAGCTACATAACAGGACCTTGCCTCAAAAACAAAAAGTTCTGACCAATGTTGTAATGAGGTCGACATCTTGAAGACATTGTTCTCACAAATATGTTATATGGTTCCACTGATGTGAAATATTCAGGTCCAGGTCAGGTGTGGTGGTACGTGCCTGTAATTCTATTGTTCTGGAGACCAAGGCAAGGAGATCATCAATTTGTGGCTAGCCTGAGCTATGTAGGAAGACAGGAAGGCAAGAAGGGTGGGAAAGAGAATGGAGTCAGGAGAAGGAAGAAAAGAGGGAGGGAAGCTGAGGATGATTCGGTTTGTGGCTAGTGTATCTGCAGTCTGTGTGTGCCTTTTACGTCAAGTACCTCCCTCCCTAATCTCCTCATTGTCTTCTACAGAGAGCTCCAGGCCATGCTCTTTCCACTTCATACCTGTCGTAGTTATACCTGTAGCCAGGGCCATGCCAATCATCGAGACACCTGGAACCTGTGATGGGCTTGGACAGGGTGTTTACCTGTTGTGGGCATTTGAATGGGAGTAGATTGCTCTGCAAAGACAGTCGTCTCTTCATTGGGGACAATAGTCCCTTCAGGAGGGGTGGCAATCTCCTCAGGAGGGACGCTGGTCTCTTCAGGAAAGACAGTGGTCCCTTCAGGAGGGACGGTGATCACTTCTGGAGAGGTGGCAGTCTCCTCAGGAGGGACAATGGTCTCTTCAGGAGGGACGGTGGTCACTTCTGGAGAGGTGGTGGTCTCCTCAGGAGGGACGCTGGTCTCTTCATGAGAGACAGTGGTCACTTCTGTAGCGACAGTGGTCACTTCTGTGGCAGCAGTGACCACTGCTGTGGGGACAGTGGTCACTTCTGGAGAGGTGGTGGTCTCCTCAGGAGGGACGCTGGTCTCTTCATGAGAGACAGTGGTCACTTCTGTAGCGACAGTGGTCACTTCTGTGGCAGCAGTGGCCACTGCTGTGGGGACAGTGGTCACTTCTGGAGAGGTGGTGGTCTCCTCAGGAGGGACACTGGTCTCTTCATGAGAGACAGTGGTCACTTCTGAAGTGACAGTGGTCACTTCTGTGGCAGCAGTGACCACTGCTGTGGAGACAGTGGTCACTTCTGGAGAGGTGGTGGTCTCCTCAGGAGGGACGCTGGTCTCTTCATGAGAGACAGTGGTCACTTCTGAAGTGACAGTGGTCACTTCTGTGGCAGCAGTGACCACTGCTGTGGAGACAGTGGTCACTTCTGGAGAGGTGGTGGTCTCCTCAGGAGGGACGCTGGTCTCTTCATGAGAGACAGTGGTCACTTCTGAAGTGACAGTGGTCACTTCTGTGGCAGCAGTGACCACTGCTGTGGAGACAGTGGTCACTTCTGGAGAGGTGGTGGTCTCCTCAGGAGGGACGCTGGTCTCTTCATGAGAGACAGTGGTCACTTCTGCAGTGACAGTGGTCACTTCTGTGGCAGCAGTGACCACTGCTGTGGAGACAGTGGTCACTTCTGGAGAGGTGGTGGTCTCCTCAGGAGGGACGCTGGTCTGTTCAGGAGGGACAGTGGTTACTTCTGTAGGGATGATCTCCTCAGGAGTGACACTGTCCTCTTCAGGAGAGACAGTGCTCTCTTCTGCAGTGACAGTGGTCGCTTCTAAAGTGAAAGTGGCCACTTCTGTGGCAGCAGTGACCACTGTTGTGGGAGCAGTTGTCTCCTCAGGAGGGACACTGATTCTTTCTGTGGAGGCCATGGTCTCTTCAGTGGAGACAGTGGTTGTTTCTATGGGGAGGATAGGGACCATGGTTTCAGAAGAGCCAATAGGTGGACTCAGAGAACCGGAAGGAGTCTCCATGTGTGGGAATGCTACAAAGAAAAACAAATCCCTGTAAATTCATTAAAATTAGGCCACCTCCCTTTCACTCACCCAAATAGGAGTGGGTGGGCTCATGGGGGCACTTAGTCACCCCTATTTCTGTTCCCAATCCCCAACCTTCACTCTCTTACTCAAGAGGCAGAGTTCCCAAAGCACCTGACATGGTGCCAGGTACAGGAATCACAAAACTGAGCAGGAGATAGGTCCTGCCTTCAACACCACTAGAGAAGGAACGGTGTGGATCTGGTCACAGAAACTCATGCCATCAAAGACTCCATCATAGTGCCCCACCTGACATTGAGGCAAAAGGATCACAAGTTTGAGGCCAACTGGGCTACATTGTGATCGCCTGTCTTACAGGGAAAACAAAACAAGTTCAGCAGGAAAGAACTTTCCCAGGATTCCCCTGGTGAGGGGCTGGCACCATGGCTCAGTGGTAGGGCCCTTGCCTAGAATCCTCTAGTGCGAAGCCAGGGTGTGACTCAGCACTAGAGTGAGCCTGCCTGGCAGGTCTGAACCACTAGGTTCTAGTCCTCATACCAGGGAACAGGGAAGAAGCTGGGCCCTCGAGTTTTATCTTAGCCCGACACGGTCCATGACTGATCAAGATGTAATTCACAGCGATGACAAAGGCAGTGCTGGTCCCCCGGGTGGCCTCAAGAAGCAACTGAAGGCAATGGAGGACAAAGGAAGAAGAACAGGAAAATAAATCCCCAGAAACTCAAAAACTCCACAGTGCCTGTCCTCTACCATCCATCAGACCCCCAGCCTCTGGAGCCTTAAGTCCGCCTCTTCTCTGGGTTCCTCCCCTCTTATAACCTGACTCTGAAATGCCCCATGCAGGCATGTGTTAGCATACTTGGTCCCCATCTAGTGGCACTGTTTTGAGAGGTTGTAGGACCTTTCAGATATAGGCTACTGGGAGACAGGCCTTTGATGACTGTAGCCTGACCTTGCTTTGGGTGCTGGTCCCTGCTTTGTGATCTTTACAAGCCACTCAGCAAGCTCATGAAGAATGAGCCCAGCCAACACGCCTTTCCCACCATGATGGGCTATACCCTCCTCCCACCAAAAAAACCAATCCTGAGTCAAAATAATCCTCTCCCTGCATAAGGTGCTCCTGTCGGGTACCCAAGAGAACTAACGTATCACCTTCCTAACTCAGTTTATCGCCCACCCCCTTAGTTATGAACCCCCTTACTAAGCCCCACCCCCAGATACATACAAGGCCCACTCTCCATCTCTCACCTCCATGGGCTGCTGATGTCCCTTAAGGATGGTGACAGAGCTGTTCACCCAGCCAGTGCTCTGAGACCCAACACGTTTCCATAGAGAAATGGGAGAACTGCCCGCAGGACTCCCCAACAGGAGCTTGAGCGTGGTACCTTCTCCGAGGCCGTACATGTGGTAAGCAAACTCCACACAGACATCCCCAGGGGCACAGAAGGGTGGACTCACCAATCGGGCAGACTGTCCCACCTCGGGTACCATGGCTGAATCGAAGTAAATATAATGTTCCCCTGGGTGAAGGAAGGGAACCAGAAAGGTGAGACTTCACTCCACACACACTGATTTCTGCCTACAAGTCAAGTCTAGCAGCTTGCTGTAGTCGCGCCTAACTTTCTCTTTGCTGTTTTCTTTAGTTTCTAAGACAGGGTCTTGTCGTACACCTCAGGCCCGTCTAGAACTTACAATATCCCCACCTTAGCCTTCCCATCACATGGAGGCTTCACAACTACACTCTGCTCCTTTAGGACTGACTCTTAGCTGAAGAAGACCCAAAGACATGGGAAACCCAGTCTACAGATTCTATCGGCATTACCTGCAAATGTCTTGGCTGAAAATAAGACAGTGGATTTTGAAGTCTTGGGCTCAAGGCAGAGCAAAGACTCTATTGCTCCTCTCCATCCTACCCCCAAAGCCAGGGGTGGAACCTAGGGACTTTCACACGCTAAGCAAGTGCTCTGTTGTTGAGATGCACACACACGTGCGCGCGCGCGCGCACACACACACACACACACACACGCACGCACGCTTACATATACACACAAAGACACACACCAGCCCCTCTTCGGAGGACTCTAAACAACCGCTCTACAACTGAGCCATGCCCATATGGGGAAGCCTGGATTTCCTGTTGGGCTGCAATGATCCCACAGTCTTGAGCATCCTTGGCATCATCTGCTTTCTGGGTCTGAGTTCTCATCCATCCACACCTGCAGGAGGTTGTTCCCTCCATCCCCCATCATCCCTAATTCCTACATCATCCTCATGACACCACCAAGTCCCTAGCTTAGATGTAGATGCAAAGATCCATAACCCCGAGGGGTTCCTCAGTCTCCTCACCTCCATATGGGAACTCTCTTGGGGGTCCTGAGATGGGGGTGGGAAAACTTTTACTCCCCCAGCTCCAGTGCCCAGCGTCTCCTACCACGTGGTTCCAGTCACAGAAAGGATGAACTCTATCTTCAAAGTTGCACTGGGGAAAGCCCTCTAACAGATTCCAAGAGGAAAATTTGAGACACAGACTGTGCCCACCCACTCCCCCCCCCCGACACCCATTATTCCAACCCCTAACTCAACAGGGGTTTCCGAGGTCTGTTTTTACCCCCACAGGGAGAAATGCTGATGGAATCCACGGCTATTGCTGGCTCTGGCTTCTCTCCAAACACACCCACCACTATGAACTGAAAAGAAGAGGAGAATAGACTTGGAGTGATCCGGCCTCTCAACCCTGCATGCCCCACCCCAATCCTCCAGTCCTCTTACAAAGGCTAGGATTAACCATCAACTTGACGAACTCTAAAGTCACCTTGGTAGACAGGCCTCTGGACGTGCCTATTGGGGGATTAACTTGGTTGTGTTCAGCGAGGTGGGGAAACCCACCCACCGTGGGCAGTGCCCTTCCCTGGCTGGGATCCTGGACTGTACTGGTGGTGAGAGGAAGCTGAACAGCAGCAAGCACTCTCTGCTTCCTGATTGTGGGTAGGACAGGACCAGCTGCTTCAGGCTCCTGCCACCATGAATTCCCCCCTGTGGTGGACTGTACCCTCGACCTGTCAGCCAGAATGAGCCCTTTGTCCCTTAATTTGCTTTTGTTAGGGTATTTTGTCACCTTGACAGGAGAAGACACCTCCCATCTGGCATTTCCATTAAGACCGAGAGTCTTTTCCTGATGCCAAGACCCTCAGCTCACCCAACCCTACGAGAACCTACCACACGCAAGGACTCCTAATGAGGACCTCGCCCCTCTGTACCTGTATCATTCCCTGTCCTGTATAATTGACAGACACAGACTGCCAGTTGAGTGCACGGTGTCCTGAGAAGAGAGTGTGTTTCCGGATGTTGCCTAAAATGGAGAAAACACAGAAGAGAAGGAAGTTTATGGGGACTTGGAGTGAAGGATAAGTTGCATGGGGAACTCTAGGGCAATATTCCTCCAGATGCAAGCAATCCCCTAGCCTCCCTCTCCCTCTCTCTCCCTCTCCCCTCTCACCTATCTATCATCTATCTATCAATCACCTATCTATCATCTATCATCTATCTATCTATCTACATTTCTCGTGTCTCTCCTGCTTTGTGTGTATGTGCACAGCACATGTGTGCACTCTTGCTCCCACTCCCCTGTTTTGTGTGTGTGCATACATACTCAAGTATGCATTCTTGCTTTTGCTACAGTAGGTGACCATGGAGCCCCCAAGGATCCTGTTTCTGCCTACCCAGTGCTGGGATTGTAAGCAAGTGTTACTATGTTTAGCTTTCTTCATGGGTGTTGGGCATGGGAGTCAGGTCCTCAAATTTGTGTGACAAGCACTTTAATATCTGAACTGCCTGACTGGTTTGCTTCTGTTTATTTGACAGTCTCCTGTAGAATAGGTTGGCTTCAAACACACTTTGTAGCAAAGGCCTTGGCTTTCTAGTCTTCTGTCCATCCATCCCAAGTGCTATGGTTATAGACATGGCCCACCATGACTGGCAGAACTTTTACTTTCTAGAAACCAGAGCCCTTCTCGTTTCTAAAACATGGAACAGTCTCACAGTACATTGAGTTTTCCTAGATCCTGAAGAGATATTCTTCCTTATTTCCCCATCAATCCAACCCTCCCAGAGGCGCCCTGGTCAACCATCTCCTCTAACCTAAGAATGAAGCATAGGCAAAAAGGCCTTCGCCAGCCGACAGGCCGCGCATTACGTATTGGAAAGACAGGGTCAGGCAGCCACTGGAATGGCTCAGGGGACTCAGAAGTACAGCTTTCTGTCCTGGTCTTGCATTCGTAGGGTCCAGGAGCATGTAGTAGCCACCTGCAAACGAGAAAGTCAGTGAAGTAAAATGGTTGGGATGGAGGGGAGGCGGTAAGCAAAACGAAGGCGTAGGGACTTGGGGAAGAAAGGGATTTGGCCTTGGGGAACTCCAACTGCCGCCTTAAAACGTGGCAGTGGTGAGGGGCTTACACCCAGTCACGCCTGGCAGAGTGCTTGGACTGTGTAAAGACCTGGTGTCGCTATAGTAACTGCAAACATCCTCGTAAAAACAGCCACACAATCTTGTCTCTTTAGTGCTGACTCTTCAGGGCTCTCAATCTTAGCCAGACAGCAAATCAGTCTGTGCAACTAGTAACCAAGGGGAGAGGGAGTAGGGTGTGCCGTGGAGGTTTGTACACGCATGCGTACTCGTGTCCAACGCCCATTGGCTCCCTGAGAACCTTGGGCTGAGGGAGGCCAAGAAACCAAGAAAAAGAGCAGGTGTCAGGAAAACAGAAGAGGAGGGTAGTGATAAAAAGCAAAGGAGAAAGCAAGGAAGAGGAGTAGAAAGTAAGGAAGAAATGGCCGGGCTTGCTGGAGCTTGGAGTTTCAACCGGCGCTTTGGGAGCCGAGGCCGGAGATTGGAACTCAAAGCAAAGATTAAAAACCCAACCGACCACCACTAACACGACTGATTTGGGACATAATGTTAAAGGCTAAAGGGTCCAGAGGGGATTTACCAGGGGTTTCAAATGAAAGGGAAGAGGAGGCTGAGGAATTTTCTAGAAGGTAAACCTCCCAGAACTATGTGGCAATGAAGAGGAGGGCCTCGTGTGAGACACAAAGGAAGTAGAGGATAGCGGAAACCGGAAGAGATCTCCCAGGCAGGAGGACAGGAAGGGGGGAAGGCAGAAGGGATCACCATGGAATGAATGGGAAGGAACATTTTGGCTTAAAAGACTGCAAGACTTCCTCAGAGTCCTCATCAGACCTTGCTGTTCCAGACAGCAGCTTCTCAGCAGGAAATCCACATGGCAGAGTGTGCTGACCAGGCTCGGCTGGCCTGAACTCACAATCTTCCTGCCTTGGCCTCCCAAGTGCTTGGGTTACGGGTATATTATCACCATGCCTCCCTCTCTCCTTCCCTCCCACCCCTTTTTGTTTTGTTTTGTTTGTCCTGGAACTAGTTCTTGTAGACCAGGCCTTGTAAACCTCGAACTCACAGAGATCCCCCTGCCTCTGCCTCCCAAGTGCTGGAATTAAAGGCGCCACCACTGCCCAGCTCCCTTCCTTCCTTTCTTATCCCCCCTTCCCTACCTCTCTCTTCTTTCCGTAGCACTGAGAATGAAACCCATGGCCTTGTGCATGCTAAGCAAGTACATTACCCCTGACCTACATCCCTAGCCCTTATTTTTTGTCTAGCCCAGGCTGTACTTGAACTTGCTGTGTAGACTAGTCAGTTTTTGAACCTCACCTCCTCTTGCCTCAGCCTCCTGAGTGCCGGGGTTACAGGCATATACCTTCATACCTGGCTCCTTGCTGGTTTTACACACTGATTCTCAAGTTTCTGGGACACTGTACAAGGTAGCTACTCAGTAAATGCCAGATGGATAACTGGATGAATGAAGAACAGAAGATGCCAAGGAAGGAGGTAAGAAGCTGGCTGTGCCGAGGCTGCTCAGCAGCCGTCGTGGCAGTGGAAGGGGGGGAGCTGGAAAGTACTGGAAATCATGCTTCTTTTAAAAAATGATTTGTTTAAATGATTTACTTATTTTTACGTGCATTCTTGTTTTGCCTGCATGCATGTCTGTGTGGGGGTGCCAGATCCCCTGGAATTGAAGTTACAGATAGTTGTGACCTGCCATGTGGGTGCTGGGAATTGAACCCAGGTCTTCTGGAAGAGTAATCAGTGTTCTTAACCACTGAGCCATCTCTCCAGCCCGAAATCATGATTCTTGTCATGATCTCCGAGCTGAAAGAAGCTTGGGGATGCTGAGCTTCACCTAGCCTGACCTAAGAGTGCTACTGTAGGAGATGTAGAGGTCACAGGAGCCCAGACAGTCAAGGGATATGTTCAATACTCACTGCCAGGGCTAGAGAAGTCGTCATCAGGTCCCACACCCAGTATCCCCGATGATCCCTTCTTCTGAGTCCACTTGGCCCCGGTGGCAGTTGGGACCCAGCTCCAGCCACAGAGATTGTTTAGAGCATCAAAGTTGCACATCTGGGACATGCATACTGAGAGAGGGGAAAGAAGAGAAGGGGCTGGGGTGTGGCTTAATGGCAGAACACCTGCCTAGAATCCCCCAGTGAGGGGCTGGAGTGTGGCTCAGTGGTAGAGCACCTGCCTAGAATCCCCCAGTGAGGGGCTGGGGTGTGGCTCAATGGCAGAACACCTGCCTAGAATCCCCCAGTGAGGGGCTGGGGTGTGGCTCAGTGGTAGAGCACCTGCCTAGAATCCCCCAGTGAGGGGCTGGGGTGTGACTCAGTGGTAGAGCACCTACCTAGAATCCCCCAGTGAGGCTCTAGGGGCATGGTTCAGTAGTAAAGGACCTGCCTAGGATCCCTCAGTGGGAAAGTGGGTCGTAGCAATAGAACACCTGCCTAGAATTCCCCATTGAAAGGCTAAGAGGGATTGAGAGCACTGGCTGCTCTTCCAGGGCACCTGGGTTCAGTTCCCAGCACCCATCTGGCAGCTCACACTCGACTTTAATGTCAGCTCCAAGACATCCTCACACAGACATACATTTGGGCAGAACATCGATGAACATGAAATAAAAATAAATCATATATATTTTTAAAAGAAGCCCATTTATTAAAAACAAATGCTAAGAGTGCATTGTAGCCACAGGACACTTATCTAAAATGCTCCCATATGGGGCTTAGGACAGGGCTCAGCAGTAAATTTTCCTAAGACCTTCCAGTGAGGGACTGAGGCCATTGTTCAGAGGTAAGGTCCTTGGCCAGAATTCTCCAGTGAGAAGCTGGGAGCATGGCTCAGTGGTAGAGCATTTGCCCAGTATACACAAAGCCCTGGTTAAACCCCAATATCAAAAGAAATGAGTTTTCTGCCATAGGAAAAAAATGCCTCCGCTTGGGGTCTGAACTCCGAGGTTCACTCTCAAGGCTGTAGTGAGCTCTAAAATGAGGCCCACCTCTCTCTTATTGCCCATGAATGCCACTCTTGGCCCAGATTCCATAACCTGGAATCTCTCAGTAACCTGGGAATCAGCTCTGTGTGAAGCTGTAAATTGAATTATGTTTGTGGAGCATCTGGCCTAGGCCCCATGTTTGATGAGTTTTCCCTTTATAGCTTCTGGATTTTTCCTTTCCAGTCAGTTTCAAAGGGCCATTCTGTATGTATCAGAGTCATTAGTAGGATGGGACTAACACCTATGGTGACTTCACATTCAGGTTTTCATGGAACCAAAGGCTAATTTTGTTTTGGAGACAGCGTGGAATGAGGCCCTGGGCTGTGTAGGCCAGGATGACCTTGAACTTGGGACCCTCCTGCCTCTGCCTCCAGAATGCTGGGATTAAAAGTGTCCCACAGTACACCTGTTGAATGCAGAGCTGGGGATGGAACCCAGGCTGTGTGCACGCTGGGCACGTGCTCTACCGACTAAGACACAGCTCCCACCCCACCAAGGGTTTCTTGACACATGGGCTTTCCAGTGCTAACATAGACCAGCCTGTGGTCATGTGTCCTGGTCAGTCACTGTAGACCGGATATCCCCTATAACTCCATCTCGAAAGGGGACCTCTTACAGAGCGACTGCTTTAGGAGCCAGGGGTCTGGGGCGAGCCTCAGTTCATGAGAAACCAGGGTCCAGGTCGCTGAGCTGTCTTACCCCTACTTCGGAAAGTTTGACAGGGGTCAGGAGAGGGAGAGGCGCCCGAGAGGGACAGGAACTCACTCCGATTGCAGGTGCCCTTTCGGATAGAGAGGCCATCCAGAGAGATGTCCAGGTAGGCGGTGTTGCCCCTCATGCCCTCAAACATCAGCTGTGGAGTTAGGAACAAAGAGACCCTGACCCTGTGAGTCACATGGTTGGCTTCCCTTCTCTGCTGCGGCTGCTGATGTCCACCCCGAATTCAGATGACTGGGGATCCAGGTCTCTTTTTAAAAACTACATTCATTTATAGCACATGGCACAGATGGAAGAGTCAGAGGACGTCTTGGGAGTTGGCTCTAACCTTCTACCATATGGGTCCTGGAGACTGAATTCAGGTCACCAGGCTTGCTGCAAGAAGGCTCCATGTGTGCCCTCTGGATCCCCTCTTTGCCATTGCCTACCTTCCTAAGCCCCTTCTTCCAGACCCTTCTCTCCCAAATCTCTAGATCTGCTCTCAGCCTCACCCAGCTCGGTATATCACGATCTGCTGGCACGGTGACCGTGGTGGGCATCCAGGAGGGACTCTGGGTATTCACGTATTTCCAGAGCACGTTGGGCCGGTGGTACCTCCGACCCCTGAGCAGCATCAGTCTGAGCTGCGCACCCCATGACAGCCCAAACATGTGGAAGGCGAAATGGATGCAGAGCGGGCCTTGCTCCCATATGTCCGGGCTGCGCAGGCGTGCCACTCCACCCCGAGGGAAGGTGCTAGCATCCATGTGCAGGTAATAGCCTTCTATGGGGAGACAGAATGGGGGAGGTTGAGACCCCACTGTCCTCAGGAGCTGACCCCTCCACCCTCCCTCAGCTCAGCTTCCAGTAGTCCCCTCCCAACTTCATTCCTTTTCCACGGTCCTCCTCCAAATTTTAGGCTTCCCTCAGACTCATTACCTCCATTGGGGTAGCCCCCGGGGGGGCCAGAAGTGCCAGTGGGGGAGGGTCCAGTCGTTCGAATCCAGTCCCCATCATCCGTGGACATTTGAGACCAGTCACACAAAGGTCTGGTGTTATCTTCAAAGTCACACTTCGTGAGAATGGCTGGGGAAGAAAGAGCCTCAGTGAGGCCTCGGAGAGGGCAGAGGGCAGGGGTCAGGTCACAGAGCCATACCAGGAGATGGGGTCAGCAGGGTCACTAAGCTTAGAGAAGGCCACCACTAAGCGTTCACACCCGGAGCAGAGGTGCGGGAGACAGAACTTCTGGGGAGAAATGCAAAGCCAGGGAAAAGAGTAGTTGACAAAGTCAGGAAGCGCAAACTGGAGTCTGAACTGATTTAGTCAGACAGGCCTTGTCTTGGCGTGTGTTTTATTGTGGCTATTATCATTATATTATCCTGGGGGGGTGTGCGTATGTGCACATGAGCATGCTCGAGTGCATGCTAATGTGGTGCATACGTGTAGAGAGCAGAGGTTAACATCAGGTGTCTTCTTCAGTCCACCTAATGTTTTGAAACAGGGTCTCTCATGCCCCAGGGCTCACTGATGAGGGCTCTGACTGGCTAGGGAACACTAGAGATAGGTCCTCCTGTCTCTCTGCCTCTCTACTGCAGGGACCAGAGGGTGTGCTCCCAACCCAGCTTTTTACATAGATACTGGGGATCGAACCCAGGTCCTTATGCTTGTGCAGCAAGCACTAACTTTCCCTACTGAGTTATCTCCCACACCTCCTCCTGCTTAAATAGGTCTCACATTCTCGCATAAAGTTCAAAGTGGCCTTGAACTCCGGATCCTTCTGCCTCAGCCTCCTAAGAGAGCTTACAGGTATGCACTCCAATACCTAGCCAATTGTTTTGTTATTCTGAGACAAGGTCTTGTTACTGTGCAGCCTAGGCTGGATCTGAACTTATGACCCTCCTGCTTTGGCTTCCCCATTGCTGGGATGACAGTCCTGTGCCACCATATCCAACGCGCCTGTCATATTTCATCTGAACGGGAATCTTTGAGGTGGAGTTGACAGTTTCTCCACTGTTCCCTCCGCCCTTGGCTGTTTAGAAGCCGCCCTTAGCACATTTATCCTGTGTTGTGCCCCGACAACAAGCCTTATGCTAGGGACTGGAGTTCCAGGTGGGAACACTGAGTGTGAGGAGAGAAAGGAGGCCCAAGCAGCCCTGGTTCCGACTCACAGCTCTCCCTCGAAGTGCGCACCATCGGTTTCCAGTCTGAAGAGTTCTGTCTCCTTGGGATTGGTTTCCAGAAAGCAAAACACATTGCCTTTGTTATTATTAAAATTATCATAAGACTATGATTATATTTTAATACTATTTCTTTTTTTCTTCCTTCTTTCCTTCCTTCCTTTCTTTTGACACAGGGTCTCACGTAACCCAGCCTAGCCTCGAGCTCCCTGTAGAACCGAGGATAACTTAAGTTCATAATTCTCCTGCCTCCACCTTCTCTGAGTGTTGGAATTACAGGAGTTCACTACCATACCCTGTTAGAATCAAAGGTCTTTGGATGAGTAGCCCAGACTAGCCTCAAGCTTTCAATCCTCCCGCCTCCCTCATCCCTAGTGCTAGGATTGCAAGTTTGCACCACCACAGCCAGTCCTCCTCCACGCTTTACAAACCCCACAAAGAAACCCGTCCTCTTTGATCTGCAGCTTGGGTCATAATTCCCCACAAAGAAACCCGTCCTCTTTGATCTGCAGCTTGGGTCATAATTCCCCACAGTTCACCTGCTCCTTGTCCAAAGCCCTGCACTCAAGTTCAAGGAACCTAAGCTACCTTTCATTTTCTTGCTGCCTTGTGCTTGAACTCAGCTAGGCCCACCCTGGGTGTTGGAGAGTGTAAATTCTTTTTGCTTGGCACGTCACCTCACTTTCAGGTTGTGGAGATGTAAGACTCTCCCCATCCTGGTCAGTAGGTCATCCTCTTCCCCGTTCCACTCTTCTGACCTTTCTCCCCCGTCTTTGAGGCAGGGTCCCCTGTAGCCCAGGCTTGCCTAAACTTGATGTGTAATCAAGTGTGACCTTGAACTCCCGATCCTCCTGTCTCCACCCTCCAAATGCTAGTGTTGCATCCTGAGTCACCACACCAAGTTCACGCGACGCCAGGACTTGAACCCTGCGCTTTGCGTTTGTCGTGCGGGCCCTGGACCAATGGAGTTACATCCTTAGCTCTTCTCTTTTTTAGTTTGTTATTTTGAGGCAGGGCTTCACATGGTTGAGGCTGGCCTTGAACTCCTGATCCTCCTGTCTCTGCTGAGATGGCAGACATGCACTCCCATACTTAGCTAGGCCTCTTGTTATTAACCTTCCTGCTCCCTCTGACTTCCCCAGATGCAACCCGGAAAACCCCTGCCCCATTTGTCACTGCTGTCCCCCTGTCCAGCTTACCGCACAGGGGCAGGTGCTTGGTCCTGGCCCCAAGCAGCCCCCACCAGCAGCATCAGAGTCCAAGCTAGAGGATCCATGGGGAACCTCGGAGGTAGACCTCAGGTAGAGAGAAAGATTATGGCAAAGGTCCCCAGCCACTTTATAAACACCTGGCCCTCCTCTCTTGTCACCTTGCCATTAAAAAAAAAAAATCACAGAATTAAAGAAGTCCCTGGGAAGTTAAAGTTACCAGAGTTACACTGGAAAACCAACAGAAGGGTTATGGAGAGAAAGAGAGGGAAAAGAAGAAGGGAGATAAACCAGTCCAGGACGTCTAACATCAAACAAAAGTAATTTAAAAAGAAACAACAAAGGAACGGGAGGGTCTCACAGAGCCCAGGCTGGCCTCTGATTCATGATGTATGCCAGGCTAGCCTTGAACTCCTGATCCTCCTGCCTCCAAATTCTGGGATTATAACTGTGGTAGGCCAGCTAAGAAAACACAAGAGAACTGTCCCCAAACTGAAGCACCCAGATCTCTAGATTAAAAGGAACCTAGTACCGTGGATTCAGAGAGCCACAGAAACTACTTTGTGAAACTTCAGACTATCAGGGCCAATGGGAAAATCAGGAACCCTTTTAGTTAGTAAGGAACAAGTCACATACTAAGGACCAGGGATCCTCATGGCCTCTGTTTCCTTAGTAGCAACCATAGGTTCTAAATGCAGCAGAACAATAGCTGCAGAATTCTGATGGAAAGAATCATTCAGACCTAACATTCTACAACTGGAGACAGTGAGATGCTGTTGGGGGCCAAGTGAACAGCTGGAAATAATGAGGAACAGAGAATTGAAGGACATACTCATAGAGGAAGAAATGCAGGTTGCCAGGAAACATTGGGAAGGGTGTGTGTGTGTGTGTGTGTGTGTTTGTGTGTGTGTGTGTACAACTTGCAGGCATTGTTCTGTCCTTGCACTGTGTAAGTTCTAAGAATCAAACTCAAATTGTTGGGCTTGGCAGCCAGTTGAGCCATCTTGTCGACCCCTGTTTCATTTTTCTAAGACAGTCTTATAGCTCAGGTTGGCCTCCAATACTTCATTGTGAAGTTGAGGCTGGAGTGCCACCATGCTAGTTTATGTGGTGTTAGGAGTCAAGCTCCAGGTATCATGCCTACTAGGCAAGCCACCCACTCATGAGCTTCATCCCCAAACCTTTTGTTTGGTTTTGCAGACAGGGAGTCAGTCACTCTGTAGCCCAGGGCTAGCCTGGAGCCATCCTCCAAATTGCCTCAAAAGTGTCTATTCTCCTGTCTTAGCCTATAGATGTAAGTCACAAAACAATCCCACACCAGTTTGGAATTAGGATTAATAAAAGGGTTATTTATTTAAGGGGAAAAACTTACAGATCACCGTCCTACACAAAAGCCCTCTGCGCGACCAGAAGCAAGAGAGAAGAAAGAGAGAAAGAGAGAGAGCAGGGCTAGCACTGCTTTTTAAAGCAAAAGAGACCACGCCTAAGTGGGCTGGTATCTTAAAGGCTATTGGTTGAAGGAGCAGAAGGAGCTTCTGTAGCACTCCCCCTTTTAAGTAAGCAAGTTCCAAACGTGATACAAAACAATATACACTAGGAACAGATATCAAGTATAAGATTAGAATTACAATCAGCACAAACAATATTAAGCAAGAAACATATGCTAAATGTTTTAATAAACATTCTATCCTAAGGAGTCTAAGTCTTATATTGGAAATGACTTGGCTAGATCATAAGAGGACGGTGACTATGACTATCTAATCTTCAACCCCATCAAAGGCCTGAGAAAAGAGATAATATTACTTGAACAGGCAGGAAGTTCAATCAAGTAGCTTCCAAAGAGAGCAATATATGACAGAGACAACTAGCTGCCTGAGCAATCACCCAAAGTCTCATTTTGCAATGTTGAAGCAACCAACTTTGGCTGTGGCCTAGCATAATTGACAGACCATTTTCAGAGGTAGGAAAATTTTCAAAACCATCTTATCCTGTCTTGGCAAGATTTGACAGTCCTGCTTATCCATTTCCAGATACCATGTAACTTGTCAGTGGTTGAGGCCTTGTCAGTTCCTTGCCCAAAGGCCAGTTTTCCCAAGAAGAAAACAAGCTCCAAGTGGAGTATCTTTGGTGCTCAACATTCTCTCGGGAATAGATTGGTGCTGTCAGGAGCAATCATGTCTCATGTCAACAGAACCCTAAGTTATTTAAACGCCATGTTCCACAGATTCTTGAAGTGGTTGAAGATTCCCTACCTAGACAGAATACAATCTCTATGTATCTAAAGAACCTAATTGATCTGACTGTATGTACAGCAAGCATGAACACTATTGACCTATAAAAATTGATACCTGTATAACTTAAAGACTAAAACTTCATGTCAGAATATTTTTTTAAATATTTATTTATTTATTATGTATACAATATTCTGTCTGTGTGTATGTCTGCAGGCCAGAAGAGGGCACCAGACCTCATTACAGGTGGTTGTGGGGCCACCATGTGGTTGCCGGGGGAATTGAACTCAGGACCTTTGGAAGAGCAGGCAATGCTCTTAACCGCTGAGCCATCTCTCCAGCCCCTTCATGTCAGAATATTAAATAACCTGTAAACAAATGTGCAGCAAATGAGGACAATGACCTCAAAATGTAAACAATATATAAGTATCTTCATCAGAGGTAGGAGTAATATATAATGCAATATAAAAATATATCTTAAAAGTTGTATCAATATACAAAATGTCGCTGGGCGGTGGTGGCGCACACCTTTAATCCCAGCACTTGGGAGGCAGAGGCAGGCGGATCTCTGTGAGTTCAAAGCAAGCCTGGTCTACAAGAGCTAGTTCCAGGACAGGCTCCAAAAAAAAAAAAAAAAACTACAGAGAAACCCTGTCTTGAAAAAAATATACAAAATGTCCTAAACAGAGATAATAGCATACATATATACAATCTGACAAAATAACTTTGTATAGGTGTACAAATAATGTAAACAAAAGTAACAAATATAATTTGAACTTGTATCAGTATACAATACTATACCAATGTAAATTATCCACATAGCTCACAAGTATTCACTCTATTACCCACTATTACTATCCCCCCGCTTTTCAACAAACATAGTTTTCACCCCAACCCTCTATCTAGTACAAGTAATAATCAACAACCCTAAACAGTGTTCCCATCCCTATGAACAAACTTTTATGGGATGGGGGCGTCATCTTCTAGAATTGCTTCCTGCTGTCATGGGGGTGACATTCTCTTAATGGGATCCTGCAAAATTAAAGTGATGGTTAAGTTTCAAAATTACTCTATAGTATAGTTGCAGACAATTTCCGAGCATAGGGTTTTTTTTTTCTTTCAAAGTTCTTATTTGGAGTTCTGGCTAGAATGACATGAGAAGGTGCACCATTTCATCAGCTGGTACTCCCCCCCACACACAAAAGAAGCAGTCTTATAACAACGCTGTCTGTGCCACGATGTCATCTCAACTAGGTAGAGTTGTTGCTGTGGGGCCCCATCTTCTTCCTGGAAACTTCAGAGATTACTGCAGGAAAAGGATCTGTAGGAAAATCTATTGTTCATCATGAAAAACTTAAACATCATTCACATATACCTACATTAAAGGAAGAATATGATATAGACAAAAAAGGCAGGAAGAAAGTAAAAATTTTTCCTAAAGTCTTTCTTCTGTCCCATACCAGATGGCTCCTGATATGAGACAGGAACTCTGAATGTTCCTTTTAACAACATGCTTGGATTTAGAGAAATACAGAGCCAACTCCAAAACCAGCTGAATATATTAATGTGTGTGTGTGTGTGTGTGTGTGTGTGTGTAAATGTAAATGTAACCCATACCTGGATTCATAAACCATATTCTGTTTTCTAGATGCTCCTTGGTGGATAGTTATTTTTTTCTTCTGTCAGCATTCAAACATCCAGGGTCTCCTGAATTTTTGATGATGTGTATTTTCCTGCAAAGATTAGAGCAGATCCCTGCCCCAACCCTAAATGGCTTTCCTTACCATCTGTATGGTTGTCACCATTGTGGATGAGCTGTCATTTCTGTTTCAATAGGTTTCCCCTTTTCAAAGCGAATCTTTATTAATTTTGATGGTATCCATAAATTTTCTTCTCCTGTGGAAACAAGAGCAAAACCCCTTCCCCAATGTAGTACATCTCCTGGTTTCCATTGTGAGGTCAACACATCCTTGAAATAAACTGGTTGATTCAATTCAGAAGTTTTTTCCATTATCTAATGCCTCTCTGCTGCTGTTGTTCCTTTCTCATTAGTGTTGAGAAAATTCAAGGTTAATAAAGCTTATGCAATCTATTTCTGGGGGTATTTTCCATCCCTTTTGGTTTATTCAGCATATCCTTTATAGTACGACTTGACCTTTCTATAACTGCATGACCTGTAGGATCATTTGGTATACCTGTAATGTGCTTTATATTATAATAAGCAAAAAAAGTTTCATTTTTTTAAAATACATATGCCAGACCATTGTCTGTCTTTATTTGTGCAGGTATACCTATGATGGCCATAACTTCCAGTAAATGTGTGATTACTGAATCAGCCTTTTCTGAGCTCAAGGCAGTAGCCCATTGAAAACCTGAATACGTGTCTGTGGTGTGGTGTACATACTTTAATTTACTAAATTCCGTAAAGTGGAACACATCCATCTGCCAGATTTCATTCCTTTGAGTACCCTTTGGATTACTTCCTGCAGACAATGGTGTTTGATTATAGAAAGAGCAAGTAGGGCATCTCTTTATAATGTCCTTAGCTTGTTGCCAAGTAATGGAAAATTCTTTCTTCAAGCCTTTGCTATTGACGTGATGTTTTTATGAAATTCTGAGGCCTGCAACACACTTCCAATCAATAATTGATCAATTTCTGCATTACCTTGTGCTAGAGGACCTGGGAGACCCCTATGGGATTGGATGTGTGTTATATACATAGGACAAAGCCTATTTCTGATTATGTCTTGCACTTGGATAAACATTGAAGTCAATTCTGTATCATCTGGTACAAATTCAGTGGTTTCAATATGAAAGATAACTCTTTCTGCATATTGTGAATCAGTAACTATATTGAGAGGTTCTTTAAAGTCCCTTAGCACCATGAATATGGCATATAAATCTGTCTTCTGGACAGAATTATAAGGGCTTTCCACCTTACTCAGTTCTTCTGATTTGTAACCTGCCTTCCTTGATTTATTTGCATCAGTATAACATGTGTGGGCTCCAGTTATTGGAGCATCATGTACAGTTTGAGGAAGAATCCAAGAAGTTCTCTTTATAAGGTTAAATCTATTGCTTTTGGGATAGTTGCTATTAATTTCTCCCAAAAAAATAGCACAAGCTCTTTGCCATGGTTCATTGTCTTCCCATAACTTTTTTACTTCATCAGTAGTGAAAGGCACTATAATTTCTGCTGGATCTATACCTGCTAGTTGACGAAGTCTCAGTTTATCTTTTATAATTAATTCAGAGACTTTTTCCACATAAGTTTTTAATTGAATTTTTTACTTGGTTTATGTGGTATAAAGATCCATTCTAAAATAATATCTGCGTTAAAATTCCCATAGGAGAAATTCTGGAAGGCAATATGACTAAAATACAACTAAGATTTGGATTCACCCTATCCACATGTGCCTCCTGTAATTTTTCCTCAACCATTTTCAGTTCCTTTTCTGCTTCAGCTGTTAATTCTCTGGGACTATTCAAATCTTTATCACCATCTAAGGTTTTGTTTAAATGAACAATTAAATCAGGTGTTATTCCAACAGCCGGCCGTAGACTGGAAATGTCTCCTAACAATCTTTGAAAGTCATTAAGGGTCCGTAACCAGTCTCTCCTAATTTGTGCATTTTATGTTCTAATTTTCTATAAACCTATACTGTAACCTAGGTAATTAACAGAATCTCCTCTTTGAATCTTTTCAGGAGCAATTTGTAATCCCCACTTAGGCAAGACTTTTTTTACTTCCTCAAACATCCTTTCTAAAGTATCTATATTTGAATCAGATAACAAAATGTCATTCATGTAATGGTAGATTATAGACTTAGGAAATTGCTTACAAATTATTTCCAATGGCTGACTGACAAAGTATTGGCACAGGGTGGGGCTATTGAGCAATCCCTGTGGGAAGACAGTCCATTGATATCTTCTAGTAGGCTGAGAATTATTATAAGTAGGCACTGTGAAGGCAAACTTTACTCTTTCCTTTTCTTGTATAGGTATAGTGAAGAGACAATTCTTTAAATCAATAACTATGAGAGATCATCCCTTTGGTAACAGAGAAGGCAGAGGAATTCCAGATTGTAGAGGGCCCATAGGTTGAATAACCTTGTTGATATCCCTTAGATCTGTCACAATTCTCCATTTTCCAGATTTCTTTTTAACAACAAATACAGGAATATTCCAAGGGCTGGTAGATTCTTCTATATGTTGAGCAGCTAGTTGCTTTTGTACCAGCTGTTCTAAAGCCTGAAACTTTTCCTCAGCTAGAGGCCACTGCTTAACCCATATTGGTTTCTCAGTTAACCATTTTAAAGGTAGGGCTGTTGGTACCTTTGAAGGTTTATCAATTGCTTTGTGTTCTTGTACAGCCCAATGGCTGGTTCCATCATCTATAATATCTTCTAATATTTTCCTCAGAAACACAAGTTTCTGGTGTTGCAGGAATGTTAATCTGGTATTCCATTGCTGCAATAGGTCACGACCCCACAAAATCACTGCAATATTGGCTATATATGGCCTTAGTCTTCCTATTTGCCCTTCAGGCCCTATGCATTCAACCTATTTCATGATTTGTTTTACGTGAGATAGGGTTCCAATTCCCATGAACTGGAATTGGAATTGAAGAGGCCAATTTGGATGCCAAGATTCTGGGGTAATGATACTTACATCCACACCCATGTCTAATAAGCCTTCAATAAAAATGCCATTTATACATTCTTAGCTTTGGTCTTTGATCATTAATAGAAGTCTGCCAAAATATATGTGTCCCTGTCCTACTGGATTTTTTGACCCATCCTCCACATTTAACCCATCATTCAGACCAGTATTGCTTTTTACAGCAGGATTGGATTTTTAAATTTTCATGGTGAGACACGTTCTCCACTATGACTGGGAATGACTGGGCCACTTTTGGCTTGGGGACTTACGAGAGGCCCCTCAATATCAGGTTGCCTTGTCTTTCTGTTGTTGACCTGCATCCATTGGTCCAATGTTAGTCTTTACCACACCTTCTACATATACCTTAAGACCGAGGTCTCCTATTTTTGCCATTCCCAGAGGACACATTATTCCTAGGAATTCCTTGCCTACAATCCCTTCTCAGTTGTCCTATTTTACCACAATTGAAACATTTGGCTGTTTTATATCTCCTCATTGCTTTGGAAATTGCTTCTCCTACCCAAGATTTATCATTATAGTCAAATGTCTCAACATTCATTGTCTGTAGAATCCATTCATCTATAGGTGCTGATCTAAACCTTAAAGGCCTAATTATTTTTTGCATACTAAGTTTGCATTTTCAAAAGCCAGAAATACAAGAATTATTCATCTAGCTTCCAGGTTTGTTACTCCTATTTGTAGAGCCTTAATTAATCTTTGTAAAAAATCAGTAAAGAGTTCTCTCTGTCCCTGCCTAATCCTGGTATACGATTCATCCTTTTCCCTAGATCCTTAATCCTATCCCAAGCATTCAAGGCTGCTTTGTGGCATAGGGACAATACTTCTTCGTCATAAAGAGATTGGACCTGTGGGTCAGCATACAGTCCTTTGCCAAGGATTTGATCTTAGGAAACCTCAAGACCGTTATCTTTTCCCTGTTGTTCCATATGTTTGGATTCTTCTCTGAAATAAATTCCAAACATCAGCAAAGGTCCATCATCCAGGACTGCTGAAACTGACTGAAAAATGTCATGGGGGAGGGTGCCCCGATGTTAGAAGTCCAGGTCTTTATCATCTCCTTTGCAAATGCAGAATGCAAGCCATAAGTTACAACAGCTTGCTTAATTTCTTTTAGATCATTCAGTCCTATTGGCGTCCATCCACCTTCTTTGGCTCCCTTCGAGCCTTTAGAAGTTGATGCTTTGTCAGAGTAAATTACAGGGTAGGACACTAAAACCCTGGGTAATCCAGTTCTGACAGCCACTGGCAATATTGCATCCTGTCTTTGTGCCTTCTTTCCATGTTCATCAGCTCCAATAATTTCCTCAGTCATTTCAATTTTTTTATCATTGTTTCTTGTAAAGCCTGAATCTCCTGGCCTGTATATATTTCTAGTGATTCATGTAGGCATCAAGTCTATAGTCCTTATTCTGCACCCGTGATTCCAAGGTTTGAATGTTCTCCTTTAAAGATAACATCTCCTCCTTGGACTTTTCTTGAATATCGTGTAGATTGCCGTCCTGACGGTACATTCTGTGTGCTACTTTATCAAAACTTTTTGATAACTTTTGAATGTCAAATTCAACAGTATGAATTCTTTCAGATAACTTCCTAGTACCCTTAGATATGGAGTCAATTCTGTCTATCATAGTATCCACTTGTTCAGATAACCTCTGATTTTTCAATTATTTTAATCCTGTCAACTAGCTGTTCATTATTAGTCCGTAAAGATTGTATCATTTCTAGGAGTGCCATAGTCTTCCTTAATGATAGAATATGGAGA
Organism: Microtus oregoni; assembly: GCF_018167655.1. Lineage (NCBI taxonomy): Eukaryota > Metazoa > Chordata > Mammalia > Rodentia > Cricetidae > Microtus > Microtus oregoni. The sequence goes on along the minus strand of NW_024543062.1, from coordinate 6,507,905 downwards.
AAACTTAAACCTAGTAACCAGTAAATTGAGGTATCCCCATAGTCATATAAGCCTCGCATGATATAAGCCATTGTATTAGTAAAGAAAGCAGTAAAAGTTGCATTGGAAATGAAATCTGCCATGTTACCTGTTATCCAGCAGGTGGCGCTGTTGCCAAGTCACGACTAGAACCAATGCAAAGGTGACAGAAACGGTCCTGTTACAGTGTCACCCTTGGTATTTGTTAAAGACTGGGAAATATGAGTTGCTCAACAAAGTAAATGTAATTAAATCAATTCCATACACGGAACCAGAAACCCAGAATCCAGGGGCAGAGAACAACAACCCGGAAGCCGCATATGCTGCCATGCAACATAGAGTCACCCTGAGGGGTTGCAGCTGCTTGCGCTCTGACATGCTGCATAGGCACTGCACTGTGACAGGGATTTTTAAAAACCGCTCAGGAAAGAGCAAACCAGGCAGGCAGCGACTGTCTGGGCCCATGGAGCCTGGGAGGCGTGGAGTTTAAATCCCTGTGGGTACTAGGTATAGAAGTAACTCACAAAACAATCTCACACCAGTTTGGAATTATGGTTAATAAAAGGGTTACTTATTTAAGGGGAAAAACTTACAGATCACTGTCCTAGACAACAGCCCTCTGCGCGACCAAGACCAGAGTCTAATAGCCAGAAGCAGTTCTGGAAACAAGAGAGAGAGAGCACCTGCTCAAGGCTACCTCTGCTTTTTAAAGCAAAAGAGACCACGCCCAAGTAGGCTGGTATCTTAAAGGTTATTGGCTGAAGGAGCAGAAGGAGCTCCCATAGCACACACACATCTACCTCTACTCAAACCAAACAAAACAAATACCTTCTAGGCCTGATAGCCCAGGTCTGTCTTCTCAGTTACTCAGGTGGCTGAGGCAGGATGACTTCAAGTTCAGGCCAACTTAGACAGCTGAGCAAGACCTTGTCTCAAAATGAAAAAAAAAAATTACTGTTTGGTTTTGCTTCTGTGTGTGTGTGTGTGTGTGTGTGTGTGTGTGTGTGTGTGTAGGTTAGAGGACAACCTCGGGTGTCATTCCTCCAGGAATCTTCCACCTTTTGTTTGAAATGGTGTTGAAAGAGGAGCAGCGGGCTGTGTTCCTGGTGCCTGGCTAGCTTATCTCCAAAATAATTACATGGAAATTGTATTCATTTAAACGCTGCCTGGCCCATTAGTTCCAGCCTCTTATTGGCTAATTCTCACATCTTAATTAACCCATTTCTAATAATCTGTGGTAGCACCACAAAGTTGTGGTTTACCGGGAAGGATCCTAACCTACATCTATCTCGGGCCGGAGCTTCATGGTGTCTGCCTCACTCTGGCTTCTTTCTCCCAGCATTCTGTTCTGTCTACCCCACCCACCTAAGGGCTGGCCTATCAAAAGGCCAAGGCAGTTTCTTTATTTGACCAATGAAAGTAACATATAGACAGCAGACCTTCCTACTCCAAAATGGGGTCTCTCATTGGTCTGGAACTCTTCAAGTAGGTTGGGCTAGCTGTCCAGTGAGTCTCAAGACCCACCTGTCTTCACTTCCCCTCCTTCCACCACTGGGATTACCACCGTATCTGATCTGTTCCAGCAAGACGTCTTTTTGCTGTCTCCGAAGAGCCCATGCTTGTTTTAGTTGGGGTTTTCAAAAGGAAAAGAACTGGCAAAACGAATATGTACACACATAAATATACATACATCACATATAATATACACACACATACATGCACATACACATGTACACATTTACATATACCACATATGCACACACATACACACATGTACACATAAGGATATACATACATGCACGTACATATATGCACATACATATACAAACACATGCATATATACACGAAGACATACATATACATGCATATGCCCATAAATACACCTATAAATACACACGTATATACATACACACATGCATATACATAAATACACATATATACACACATACATACACACATACATGTATATAATACATGCACACGTAATATACATGCATATATACACATAAATGCGCATGCATTCATGTACATATGTACATGCACATGCATACACCCATATATATACACCTACAAATACATACATGCACGCCACATACAGACACATGCATAATCATATATACACAAATAAAGCAAATCCCCTTTACATTTATATTCATGTACATATGTAAAGGGGATCTATTTGTTTGACTTACAGGATGAGGCTGCCTTGTAATCATTCTGCAGTAAGCAATCTGACACCACTGAGAATAGAGGAGAGGAGATGTCCCCAGTGAGCCAAAGCCAGGACGACGGCTCTTGAGAGGCTTCGATCCCTGATCCACTTTGTCTTCTCACATTATACTCTAAAACCACACGGTGGGGCAGGCTAGCGAGGTTCACAATGGCACAGGTGGCAGTCAGCAGGTTGTGAAGGGCAACGACCGCTGTATTAGCTTTTTCCCCAGGTCATTCTGTTCCCGCTAGCGAGCGAAGTCACGCTTGGCCAGTAGGCAGGGCAAGCGGCGCTTTGAGCAAATCAGCAAATAAATCAATAAATCACTATCAAATCATTGGTCCTTTCTGCCTAATTCTCCTTCAGTCTCACATCAGAGAGACCTAGTAATCATTCAGCTCACAGGGATGATGTCCCAGCCTTCCTAATACGGCACTGAAGGACTGCTCTTCGGTCCACACCGGAATCCCAGGAAGTTGGCTCTGATGTTGAAGGATTCCCAGAGCAACCGGGCTTCAGACTTGTCAGTGAAAGTGAGGGCAAGCACACACAACGCCATTTTCTTCTTCCTTGTCCTTTTCTGTGGGCTGCCAACACTCAAGCCAGGTGGTGGCGGTGCACGCCTTCAATCCCAGCACTCAGGCAGGAGGATCTCTGTGAGTTCGAGGCCAGCCTGGTCTACAGAGTGAATTTCAAGACAACCAGGGCTACCCAGAGAAGCCTTGTCTTGAAGAAAACAGAAGATCGGTTACAACAATGTTCAATTGCTACTAACAAACAACAAAAACAGGATGACTCTTCTACATAGCCCAGGCTGGGCTGGAATCCCTGCTCTTCTGCCTCAGACACTTAACATGTGAAGTAGTGAAATGTCTGAAGAGAGGCTGGAGGAGGGTCAGAGGCCCCGACAAGAAAGCTAGTTACTTAACCATTTAGACACCTGAGCCTTAAAAACAAGCCAAGCTAAGCTGATGTGGTGTCACGGTCATTGTCAACTTGGCAGGGTCTAGAGCCCGGCGGAGAGACCAGCCTGTGGGCACATTTGCGAGGCAGGGATTGCCCAAGGTAGGTTTGCTGAGGTGAATATGGCCATCATTTCCTGGGCTGGAGTCCTGAACCGCAGCCCAGGCGAGCGCAAGCTAAGCAACAGCATCTGTCTCTCTCTGCGGCCTGACCAGTCGCCTTGTGTTCCCACTGCCGTGCCTCCCCCACCATGATGGCGTGTGCCCCCTGAAAGTGTAAGGAAATAAACCCTTTCTCCCCTGAGTCGCTTCTTGTCAGGTATTGGGTTGCAGGAGTGAGAGAAGTGGGCAAGACGCTGGGCTTGATAAATGCCGAACTCATGGTCGGGTGCCAGCTGTTGATTAGTGCTTTTCCTTGACCTTAAAAGCAAGACTACAGAGGTCACAAGGGCGGGCGAGCTGTCCCTGACCCCAGCAGCTGCAGCACTCAGGAGCAGGTCCTGCGCCTTGCCTAGGCAGCACAATAAAAGTGAGCCAGCCCCGGATTCGTGAGTATGGGGGATTCGTGAGCATGGGAGAGCCGTCCCCACTACTCGTCTGTCATGCAGCAGTGTGGGTGGGAGAGAGATGCCCCCAGCCCCTTGCCCCTTCCTGCCTGCCTGCAACAGAGAAGTGAGCTGGCCAGCAGCAGCACTCTGGAAATAGGGCCCTGCTCCTCACCTGGGTAGCACTGTAGAGCTGACCCTGTTGGCCAAGGTGTGGGTGAGCCAACCCCGATGTTGTGAGCATGGGAGGGCCGTCCCCATTACTCATCTGTCATGTGGTGGCAGGGGCAGGGGAGAGGTCCCCACCACCCGTCAACACCTGAGGCAGGGGGAAGAGTTGGCCCTGAAATCCCCTCCTCATGCACAGCACTTGGAAGAGTGTCCCCTACACACCTTCCCTGGACAACATAGTAGAGCTGGCCCTGAAGAACCGACCCTGGGGCTGTGGAAGCCTGGCCCTGTCCCTTGTGCATGCTACTAGCTGGGGCAATGCTGGAGAGCTCCCCCTGGTGGTGAAGACAGAAGAGAGCTGGCAGGCTGACCAACCTGCAACTACCCAAACCCAGAGTTGTATGTTGACCCGCCACAACAGCCACCCAATCTATGATCTGCTGGAGCATGGAGCGGGTGGTGGGGTGGGGTCAGTCCTGTGGACCCAGGGCTGCAGGATCTCCATGATATAGGGCAGCAACAGGATGGCCAGGAAGAGTCCAGCATCAACGGTGTAGCAGAGACCAGGGGTCTCAAACCAGACCAAAGATTCTTTGCGATGAGCGCCTGCGTGTAAGGATGTAAGGATAAAGGAGTTCACTGTGTGGCTCACTGTGTCACATTGCAGCTGCCATGATGAGATTTTCCCTTTCTCCCTTTTCCCCCCTTTTATTCTGTTAAATTTTGTTTTAATCTTGAGGGGGGAGGGGGAGGGGGATGGGTGAGATCAGGAGGCATGATGTGAAAGACACAAAAAATAAAAAGAAAGTTTTTTTTTTTTTTTTAAAGGCAAGACTAAAGCCCGGCATGGTGGCACACACCTTTGATCCAACATTCACCAGGTAGAGGCAGGTGGATCTCTGTGAGTTCAAGGACAGCCTGGTCTACAAAGTGAGTAGTAGGACAGCCAGAGCTACATAGTGAGATTCTGTCTCGGAAAACAAACAACAACAAAACAAGACTAATGTGTCTGGAGAGTCAACACAGTGGTTGAAAGTGTTTGCTTCTCTTACAGGGGACCAGAGTTCAGTTTCCAGGACCCACACTGGGTAGCTCACATCTGCCCATAAGTCCAGTTCTGGGGGATCTGGCCCTCTTCTGGCCTACACACACGAAGAATAATAAATAAATGATACCAAAATAAACCTTTTTAAGAAAAAAAAAAAATAACAAAGCTAAGCCAGATGTAGTGTTCCAGGCCTGTGCTCTCAGCACTTGGGAAACTGAGGCAGGAAAATTCTAAGTTCCAGGACTGCCTGAGCAATTTAGCCCATTTGGTCTCAAAAGACAAGCAAACAAAAACACCAAGCCCACCCCCAATTCTATTAATTGCAACTCCAACAACCTACAAAAGAGATCTCACCCTTGCCCATTCATAGCAAGGGAGGCAACAATCGGATGTCTGGTCTGGAAACCACAATAAAACCTTGAGGAAAGCCATCGCTTGGAAGACTCCCTAACAATTCCCAACTGCGCCTGAAGAGGGCACTGTAGTTCAAGAGCTAAGTTCGCCTCCCCCCCAAATTCTTTTCAGGGCACATGAGCATACAAACACACACACACACACACACACACCCCTAATAAATTCTCTCCAGCCCCTAACTCCTTCATTGTGCGTGTAATTTTTCCTGCAGTGCACTGTAGAAATAATCTCTTTTGAATATTAGGCTGAGCTTTCGGGCTGGATCCTAAAGGCCTTGTTTTGGGAACAATGAACGACAGCCACACAGGCTAACAGCCAGGGCTGGGGTCCTGGTACAGTGTGTGTCGTCTTTGACGGGTTGTGCGGCTCTCTCCACCTGAAGCACTACTTCAGGGAAGGAGTCCCAGGAACAATATGGAGTCACCCTCATCCCCTGGCTGTGGTACCTGTCACTCATCAATCTGTTGACTCTCAGGGTTTCCCCTGAGAGTCAGACCCTCAGAGTGACACCTCTCGGAATACGAAAGACACAGGTGGTTGGATTCACAAGGGGTCTGTATCCTGAAGTAGGTGACTAGTGCTAGGGACATATTGATCCATTAACCGGGGTTGGCGTTGCCACCGACCTCTAAATGGGAACCCCTACATATTGGCTGCTTCCTCGGTGGTATCCCCAGCTCACCTAGCACTTGTCCTGGAGGGTTGGCAGCTGCCCACTAAGAGACAGCCTTGAATGGAGCCTGCTTATTGACCAGCGTGGGCAGGCATTGTGGCCTCAAGCCCAGGAGGGTCAAGAGGTCAAACAGGCCATGCGAGGCAGCACGTAGGGCCCCACCCCCTCCACCTCTGGTTTCCCAGATCTGATGCTTTGCTACCAGGTTGGGGGGGGGGGGGAGGTAGAGCCAGGAGAGCTTGGGAGGGGGAGCACCCATGAAGACAGACAAGCCAGGAGTCGTGTTGGTGATTTCAGCTGTTGCCAGTGGTATTTCAAAAAAACAAAACTTCAAACCCCTTCCCGCCCATGAAAGTTAAGAATCAGTTGCATTGTGTCTTCATGGTTTCACTCCCTCTACTGTCCAGTGGGACATGTGTCAGGGAAGACCCCATGAGACCTGGAGAAGTCATGGCTTGCCCCCTCAATCTCCAGTCCCTGTATTCTTCGTAGGTGCCACAAGGATTGAACCCCAAAGCTTGTCCTGTGGGGTCACAGTTCCAGCAGGACACTGAGTTTAGATCTCTGTCCCTGAGTTATATGCTGGTTTCTGGGTGCCGAGGATATAGTCCAATTTGTAGAGTGCTTGCCTAGCATGCATGAAGCTCCGGCTTCCATCTCCAGCACCCCATAAATGGGTGGGTGCACGCTTACAATCTCAGCACTTGGGAAACGGAAGCAGGAAGATCGGGAGTCCAAAGTCATCCTTAGCTACACAGCGAGTTCCAGGCCAGCCTGGGCTATGTGAGACCCTCCTGTCTCAACAAGAACAAAACAGATAAATGCAAGATGGCTGTCTGACTCTCTCCTGTTCTGGGGCCTCAGGTTGGCCAGGTGACATCTTCAGACTTTAGAATGGAGTTCTGAAAAGTTCTGGCTCCCCAAGATGTCACTGCTGATGCTGGAGTGTCCCGAGGACAAGCTGGTGAGGAGGTCACAACCCCTTTGAGGAGGGTTGGGAGTGGTGGAAAGTTGGCGTGACACAGGCAGCGACGGTGAGCGAGTTGGTGGACACATCACGGTAGCAGCAGCAGGTCACCTGTCCCCTCTCCTGCAGGCCTCCCCCGTGTACAACTTCAGTTTGCCCCGGAGGAAGTTGGAGTAGACTCGGAAGAGTTTGCAGAAATTCTCCACCGTGAGGGTTCGGAGTGGAGCCGGTGGGGTGGCATCTGGAGGGGATATCGACTCCTTCTGTCAAGAGAAAATATGATGTCACTGCAGTGCTGAGGACCGCGGATGAAAATGTAATAAGAAGCCTGGCAGTGGTGTTGCATGCCTTTAATCCCAGCACTCAGGAGGTAGAGGCAGGCAGATCTCTGTGAGTTCGAGACCAGCCTGGTCTATGAGAGTTAGTTCCAGGACAGGCACGAAAGCCACAGAGAAACTCTGTCTTGAAAACCAAAAAAAAAAAGAAAGAAAGAAAGAAAGAAAGAGAAAAAGAAAAGAAAAGGTAACCAGGAACAGAATAGAGGGGATGATGAAGAATGCCCTCAGTATTATTTGTGTGTGGGTGTATGTATGTGTGTGCACAACGTGTGGGGATGTATGCATGTGTGTGCACAACGTGTGTGGGTGTATGCGTGTGTGTGCACGTGTGTGGGTGTATGTATGTGTGTGCACAACGTGTGGGGGTGTATGTATGTGTGTGCACAATGTGTGGGGGTGTATGTATGTGTGTGCACAATGTGTGGGGGGTGTATATATGTGTGTGCACAACGTGTGGGGGGGTGTGTATGTGTGTGCACAATGTGTGTGGGGTGTATGTATGTGTGTGCACAACGTGTGGGGGGTGTATGTATGTGTGTGCACAATGTGTGGGGGTGTATGTATGTGTGTGCACAACGTGTGGGGGTGTATGTATGTGTGTGCACAACGTGTGGGGGTGTATGTATGTGTGCGCACAATGTGTGGGGGGTGTATGTATGTGTGTGCACAACGTGTGCGGGTGTATGTATGTGCACAACGTGTGGGGGTGTAGGTATGTGTGTGCACAACGTGTGGGGTGTATGTATGTGTGTGCACAACGTGTGGGGTGTATATATGTGTGTGCACAACGTGTGGGGGTGTATGTATGTGCACAACGTGTGGGGGTGTAGGTATGTGTGTGCACAACGTGTGGGGGTGTATGTATGTGTGTGCACAACGTGTGGGGTGTATGTATGTGTGTGCACAACGTGTGGAGGTGTATGTATGTGTGTGCACAACGTGTGGGGTGTATGTATGTGTGTGCACATGTGTGGGGGTGTATGTATGTGTGTGCACAACGTGTGGGGGTGTATGTATGTGCACAACGTGTGGGGGTGTATGTATGTGCACAACGTGTGGGGGTGTATGTATGTGTGTGCACAACGTGTGGGGGGGTGTGTATGCAGACAACGCATGAGGTGTAGAAGCAAGAGGTGTGTCTTCCTCAGTCACTCCGCATTGTCTGTTTCTATATGCATGTTTGCATGTGTGCAGGAGCTCAGGGAGTCTGGGATCCAGCCTCAGATCCCCTAGAGCTGGATTTAAAGGCCGCTGAGAGCCACCTGAGGTGGGGGGGCTAGGAACTGAACTCCACCAGAGCAGCAAGCACGCTTAATCGCCGAGCCATCTCTGTAGCCCTTCCACCTTAGTTTCTGAGTCAGCATCTCTCATGAACCTGGAGCTCACCAACAGAGTTGGACGGCTGGTTAGTGAGTCCCAGGAATCCCCGTGCTCCTATGCCCCAGCTCTGGGATTACATGTGTATTTCACCTTACCTTGTTTTTGTTTGGTTTGTTTGTTTGTTTTTTAAACAGAAGTGATGGAGATTGAACTCAATTTCTCACATCTGTGCAGCAAGCATGCCACCCCCACCCCATCTCCCAGCCTGAGCTCTCAGTATTCCTTGTTTTAGATTTGTTATTACATGAATTCATTTATGTACTCATATGCACCACAGCATGTAGGTGGAGGTGAGAGACCAAGCTTGAGAGAACCAGTTCTCTTCTCCCATGGTGGCTTCCGGGGATTTTGAACTCAGGGCATCAGGCTTGGCAGCAGGTACCTCTACCCATTGAGCTATCTTACAGGCTCAGCCCTCAGCTGAGTCCACACCCATTCCTACTCACCTGGGCTCCCAGCACCCGGAGCAGGGAAGTGAGACTGCGCAGGCCACTGATGGCTTTGTCTATGTGCAGCTGAAGCATCCCTGATGGCTGGGAGGAGTTGGCCAGCAGGGCCTGGCCACGCAGGATGGCTTCTGAGAGCAGGGACAGGCCTTGCCAAACTTCTACAGCCTGCTCTTGCACCTAGAGGAGGCAAAAGACTTAGAAAGGGCCATCCAGTGTCTCCCTGGCTGTCAGACACCCTAGCGGCTAGGTAGAAGGAGCAGTAAAGCACGCAGTAAGGTTTGTTGAATGGATGCTACCATATCCCATCAGGGATTGTCTTTATCATTCTTTCCTCCACACTATCGGGGTGTCAGACTGAGACCCACCCACCTCTAGGAAGGGGAAAAAATAGAACTCACCTCCATTCTTTTCCAAGCATTGAAGTTGACTTTGGTGTCTGGGACTGTAATGTTCTCACTCAGTCTGGGACCTTCTGCACAGCCCATCTGAAAGACACACCACCACATCAAGACCCCCAAAAAGCCTGCAGATACTCTCTGTCTTTGAGCGTTACTGGGCATGCTTTGGGGGCCACCAGCTTTAGCATTCTTCCCTATTTTACACAGAGTTTCGTGTCAAGGGTTTCAAATTTGAGGCTAGCCTCGGCTTATGAAACCGAGGCTCACCTTGAATTTCTGATCCTTGTACTCCACCTCCCAAATACTAGGGATGTAGGTGAATCGAAACCATGGTTGCTTGTACACTAAGCCAGCACTGTACCAAACTGGGCCACACATCCCCTGTCCAGCTTTATCATTCTTGGGGGGTGGGGGGTGGAAGAGGTTTGGGATTAAACATCTCATCTTGACCCTAAAGGCAGCGCTAAGAAAGAACCCAAATTCCTAGACCCTTAAGAACCAGTTTCTTTTGTGGGACCGGGGAGCTTACCGTGACATTCTCGGCCTCTCTGGCCTCCAAGATGTACCTCTCCAGAACGCGACTGTCGCAGATGAGGCGAGGGGGAGCACAGAGGACTGGGAGGCCCAGAGGAAGCAGCAGCAAGGACAGCAAAAGCAACAGGGTGGGACGTTCTAGAAGAAAGGCAGGCTGAGAGTGAGGCAGGGAGGGGAGGGGGCGGTGGTCCTGCAGAGGCTGGTGTGCTCAGCGAGTATTTGCTGACCCCGACCTTGCAATTGCTTAGGCTCTCTCTGCCTGAGTGGCTTTCATTCTGCCCCTCGGCGCTGCACACCCCACCCCCCAAGCGACCGGCATCCACTTCTCGGTCAAACTTCACTGTGGGTGCGCGCCAGAGGCTGGCAGATCCTGAGAAGCTGGGACTCCTGGACGCAGGTAATTCTTTGAGCAGCTTCTCACCCACAGAGCAGCGCCTCAGCTCCCTAAAATCCTAAACTTTGTCCCTGCTCTGGATCTCCCCCTTTTTGTCATTCACGAGGGGGCTCCCCAAACCTCTGCGTGCACGTGGAGGAGGCTGCCCCACCCCCTCTCTCTTCCTTGATCCTTGGCTAGTCGCTGGTCCTTGAACACGGCCACTTCCTGGCCAATAGCTTCAGATGCAAATCCTTGCTCAAACAGGAGCCCCGGAGGTCACAGGTTCCTAGCCTGTGAGTACTCACCGGGCACCCCCATCTCCGCGACTGGCTGCCGGGGCCCCTTAGCGACCCGGGGCTGGGCCAGTGTCCACGCTGCTAGTCTTCATCCTTGGAAGATCTGTGGGACCAGGTCACCCCACTAGCCTGGAAGAAGGTGGCCACCGTTCAGGGAGCGCTGGCAGAGTGGGAACGCGGTGGCTCTGGCCAAGGGTCTGTTCGGGAACACAGCTAGAAGCAGCCACCGGCCAGGCTTGGTCCGGGGACACTGTGGCTCCGGCCGGGGGTCGGGGATGTTATCAGCATGTGTGCGTGCGCGGGTGGGGGTGGGGGTGAGGCAGTGTGTGCGTGAGGGGTCGCCAGGGGTGGGGGCCACCTGGGGTCAGAGCAAGGGGCAGGACGCCTGGGTCTGGTGCTTGCTGGGGTGGAGCGGGTTGTTCCAGGCACGCACGCTGTCAGGGGGGTCTTCCTTGAGGGGGAGTGGACAGATTCCGATTTCCAGGAGGGGAGCCCAGTGGGGTGCACGTCTGTAAGATGCGCGGGAAGCCTAGACTGAGGTGAGGAGCTGATCTATGAATTGCTGGGCACCAGATCACCTCCTCTGGGGGGCGTCCTTATCCCAGGACAGAGACTTAGATCAGAAATACCTAGGGGCTGGAGTCTGGAAGTAGCCCAAGTGCTTTTGCTACTTACAGTCTCACGACTTGCTCTAAAAGCCAGAGTTGTCCCTGTTGAGGAACCAGATGCAAGTAAGTAAGGACTGTGGGGTTCCTCCCCGCACCCCTTCTCATTTTCTAGTACCCTAAAAACCCAGAAAGGTAACTTTCAGAAGAGAAAGCCTGTGGCACATTGCTGAGGACTATGGACCGTTGATGTGGGGTTCTTGCTTTTGTTTTGACAGTGCTGGAACCCCAGGCTTTCTGTACATTTGCAAATGCTCAATAACTGAGCTCCCGCCCCTTACTGAGGGATTCTAGGCAAGCACTCTGCTGTTGAGCCACACCCCCAGCCTCACTGGGGGCGCCTTGGCAGGCACTCCACTGCTGAGTTACACCCCTATATCCCCTCACCGGGGGAGTCTTGGCAGGCACTCTACAGCTGAGCCACACCCCCAGCCCCTCACTGGGGAAGTCTAAGCAGGTGCTCTACCACTGAGTCACACCCCAGCCCCTCACTGGGGGATTCTAGGCAGGGGCTCTACCACTTAGCTACACCCCAGCCCCTCACTGGGGGATTCTAGACAGGGGCTCTACCACTGAGTCTTGCTTCCATCCACACACTTAGACCTTCTATGCAATTGCTCTACAGAGAAGTCAGATCCCCAGAACTAATGTCTGCTTTGTGCAAGACTCTTATTCATTTTGTAGGCTAAAAAAGCTACATTAACATACTGAAGAGATGGCTCAGTGGTTAAGCTCGTGTTTCTTTGCCGAGGATCCAGGTTCTATTCCCAGCATCCTTATGGTGTTTCTCAGTCATCCATAACCCCAGTTCCAAGGGTCCGGATGCCCTCTTCTGGCCTCTGTGGGCACCAGGCTCACATGAGGCCTACATACACATGTGCAGGCAAAGCGCCCTCACATAAAACAAAGCCTATAAATCTCACTTTAAAATGTAAAGATAAGAGAAATGTTTTTGGAATATGGAATGCTGACTAGGAAGGGACCTGAGGACCAAGTCATGAATGCCCACCCTGGTGACATTCTGGTGGGGAGGGACCAACAAGGGCGTTAGATGGATTGAGACCAAGTAGAGGAGGCTGGAGAGATAACCAGCATTAGGAGCACTTGCTGCTGTTGCAGAGGACCCAGGTTCAGTTGCTAGCAGCCTCTTGACAACTAATAACTATGTGTCTTTCCAGACCTAAGGAATCTGATGCCCTCTTCTGGGCTCCACAGATCCTGTCCACACATGGTGCGCAGACACATAGGTAAAGTATCCAAACATACAATCAAAACAAGTAAATTTTAATAATATATATATATATATTAATAAGGGGAGGGAGTCGGGTAAATGACTTAGCAATTGTTTGCTTCATATACACGAGGACCTGATTTAGATTTCCCAGCTTCCACATTAAAAACTGGACACGGTGGCCTGTGATTGTAATCCTAGGACTGGGGAGGTGGAGACAGGAGGATCCCTGGAGCTCACTGGACAGCTAATCATCAGGCCCCAGGTTCACTGAGATACTGTCTTAAAAACTAAGGTGGAGGGCCAGGGAGGTGATGGTTCAGGGGGCGAAGGTGCCTGCCACCAAGTCTGGTGACCTGAGTTTGATCCCTGAAACCCGCATCTCCCGGAAGTAGAGGATCAGCTGCGGCAAGTCGTCCTCTGACCTCCACAGATAGGCCCTGTGGCGATCAGACATAGAGATGCACGCACAGTTAATTAATGTAATAAAAATTAAGTGGAGAAGCAACTGCGCAGGACATCGCAGAGTCAACCTGTAGCCGCCACACTTACACCAGCACGCGCGCACGTACGCGCACGCACCCCTAAGGAGGAGAGACTCAGAAGGTGCACCAGGAAGTGGCGGTTGTCTGTAAGCAGTCAGGGTTGCCAGGTTGTCAGTGTAACAAGCTGGGCAGGGAGCGGGGAGAAGGCAGCCATGGGGTTTGACTGGGGAGAGCGTGATCAAAACACGGGGTAGAAAGATGAAGACGCAGGCAGGAGGCAGCTCCTTTGAGATGGTGGCAAGTCACGTGAACCTGATTCTTCTGACTCTGAACCGTCTCCCCGACTGGGCCTTCTCAGAGTCTCTTCCTGAACCTGCCACCCAGGCTCAGCTCTACTCCCCAACTGTGGTCCAGCTGGGAGACATGCACACGGACACACGTCCACACACGTCCGCATGGGAGCTCTGTCCCGACCACCGCACCCCTCCCAACAGGCTGCTCTTTCCAGGGCCCCTGACTCCTGCGTCACTGCTCTGACCTACCCTCCAGAAGAGAGAGAGAGCCAGGGGCCGTTGGGGGCAGGGGTTTAACATGGCCTGACACGGCCTGAGTCTCAGAAGGAGGAGTCTTTTGGGCTGTAGGACCTGTTCCTTCTCTCTCGGTGACTTTGCCGGGAATCCTAGGAAAGGGGGCCAGGCCACCAGCTTCTATATGCTGGAACCACCAGGATGGTGTGGCCTGTCCCCCAGGGTTTTGGAGAGAGAGCTACCGTTGTATCTGTGGGGAAACTGAGAGAACAAGTCAGTCTATGACGCCTCCGATTCTGATGCCACTCAATACCTCTAGGTGTTGAGGGGCTTTGGGGACCCAGCCTCCGCTCAGATGCACTGGTATACTGCCAGACACAGCCAGGAGGCTACTAGTTAAGTGTGCAGGCACACGCCTACAACCCTAGCACTGGAGAAGAGGCAGGAGGACCACCGTGAGTTCAAGGCAGTCTGGGTTATAAAGCACCTTCCGGTCAGGGCTCCATAGCAAGATCTGCTGCCAAACAAAAAACAAAGAAGCTGGGGTATAGCGGTGCGCTCCTGATGGCCTCGCAGATCAGGAGTTCAAGGCCATCTTCTGATACAAAGTAAATTGGAGGCTAGCCTGGGCTACTTGAGACCCTGTCTCAAAAAGAGGAAAAGTTAGTAAAAGAAAGCCAAACAAAATTCTATATAGCACCCCCTCCCAAGGTCCATCATCCTGCCTTTCAGTGTGCCCCCAGTTTGCTTATATTCTACTGACATAGTTCGTCAGTGTCCACGCATACCACAGAGAATCCCACAGCCCCTTCTACTCCCTTCCTACCCCTGCTACTTATTCCATTAATTCTCCCATTGAATAATCTCGTTCATGGTGCGACCCTGAGCAAGGATCTTTTTTTCTTCCTTCCTTCCTTCCTTCCTTCCTTCCTTTCTTTCTTTAAACTATTTATTTATTTATTGGTTGTTGTTGTTGTTCTTTGAGTCAGGTCTCATATATCCCAGGCTGGCCCCAAACTCCTTCTGTAGCCAAGGTTGACCTTGAAGTCATGTTCCTCCTGCCTTCACCTCCTGAGTACTAACTAGCACTATAATGATGCGCCATTGCACCCGGTTTATGCGATGCCAAAGATCAGACCCAGGGCTCTGTGCGTGCTAGGCAAGCTCTCCATCAGCTGAGTTGCATCCCCTGATGTGAGCAGGAACCTGCAGTGGTTTCCCTTTGCCTCAGAAGGGAGACCACACCCCCCCGAAGCTAGTCACACTCTCCTTCCTAGTCACTTTACTTACTTAGTCTGTGTGTGTGTGTCCACGGGCATGCTCACGAGTGCCACAGCATAGGCGTGGAGGTCAGAGGACAACTTACAAGAGTTGGATTTCTCCTTCCACCTTGTAGGACCCGGGGATTGAACTCGGGTCATTAGGCTTGGCAGCAAACCCCCTTACCAGCTGAGCCATCTCGCCAGCCCCACACCGTGACCATTCCTCATAGGAACTTGGTTAGCCAATTTGCCGGACCTTGCTGCTTCTGCCTGCCTTGCCCTCCCCACTGTGTCCCTCTTCAGACCCCACACCCAACCCGTCTCCTCCTCACAGCCTTTCCCCACACCCAGGCAGGACGTTGTCATCACTTATGTATGTGTGTTAGTTTTTGCCGTATCAGGGTCACTGTGCGCATCCAAGTTTGGTCCTGCACAACTCCAGGAGTTATCTAGTCATGAAACGTCGGTGCTGGGAGTGGAGTCCTCTGTTTCCCTGTGCGTGGCCTGGAACATTGAGAAGAGAGCCAAGGATGAACAATGGGAGGTCTCATGGCGTCTCTGCTGCCAGGCTCCCAGCATGGTTCCTGCCCACACTCACCTCTTAGCTGTTGTTCTTGTTTGTTTGTTTGTTTGTTTGTTTCTAGACAGGGTTTCTCTGTAGCTTTGGAGTCTGTCCTAGAACTCACTCTATAGACCAGGCTGGCCTCGAACTCACAGAGTTGACCTGCCTCTGTCTCCCGAGTGCTGGGATTAAAGGTGTGAGCCACCACTGCCCAGCTTGTGGGTTGTTTTCTATGGTCTCTCCATGCCAGGCTCCTTGGACTGAGATGGTGGGAGATCTAGAGAGGAGACTACCCCTAGCTGCCCTTGTTCTTTGGGATCTTGGTCTTGAGGAGTCGCTATTGCTATCAGAACTGAGCTCTAAAGAAACAGCAGGAATGAGCCCCATTGTGGGACAGGAAACCTCTACCTTCTGGATCCCCCAAAAGCAAATTTACAACCCTTCTCTGAGCTGTTGCAAACCCGAGGCAGCACGGAGCCCCCAGCTGCCTGGAGTCCGACTAAGGAAGGGGGCGGGGGACTCACGGCTTCCAAGCTGTGGCTTCTGGGCTTGGGAGTCCAGCCAAAGGCCTAGGAGACCTTCTGTGCTGGAAAGTGAGTTGGCTGGGCGGGGAGGGGGCTGGGAGGGTGTTGTGGACAGAGACTCTTGGCCTTGGGGGAACTGAGAGGAAGTAAGAATGCTGGAAAAGGGATTTCTGTCAGTTAACGGTCCCGGGTCGAGGCTACATCTGTAATTTCACCTACTCGGGAGACCGAAGCAAGAGAATCATGAGTTCTAGGCCAGCCTGGACTATACCTTATCTCAAAAAAAAAAAAAAATGGGTTGGGGAGATGCCTCACTTGGTAAAGTGCTTGCTGCACAGGTATGAGGTTCTGAGTTTGAGCCCCAGCGTCTGAAAAGCTAGGTGCAGTAGCATGGCCTTGCGGTTCCTAGAAACAGGCAGATTGCTGGAGCTCACTGGCCAGCTAGCTTAACCCAGGTCCCAGGTCCCAGGTCCCAGTGACATACTCTATTCAAACACACAGGAGACAATTCCTGAGGAATGATACCTGAGGTTGACCTCTGTCCTCTGTGTATATGTGTATAAGTGGGGGGTGGGAAGGGGGAGTTCAGGCATACTAGCCTAGGCTAAATGAGTCCCTGTCTTTGGGGTAGGAGAAGAAAGAAATTAAGTCTATTTTCCTTCCTATTAGATGTCACACGATCAAGTTGATAAGTCTTTCGGCAGACGTGGTGCCTGATACACTTACCTACAACAAGCAGATGTTCAGTAAATGTCACAGGTGATAAACAGGTGTCAGTGGCTGGCCAGATGGGCCAGTGAGGAGATGTGCTTGTCACCAAGCCTGACAACCTGAGTTTGATCACCCAACCCCTAGGACCGACATGATGGAGGGGGAGAACGGACTTCCCCAAACAGATACATTTTAGAAATAAAGTCGTCTAAAAATACATGTTTATCTCTGCCAGATAGTTTTTTTTTCTTTTCAAAATTTTGAGACAGGGTCTCTAAATTGCTCAAGCTGTCCTGTAATTTATTACATAGCCCAGGCTAGCCTTGAACTTGTAACAGTCCTCCTGCCTCAGCCTCCTGAGTATCTGGGATTGCCAGCATGAGCCATGATGCCCGGCTTGGGGATCTGTCTCTGCAGGAAGAAACCGTTCTGTGCTCGCTGTGAGTTCTGTAACTGTTCAGTAAAAGGAGGAGGAAGGGTGCTGTGCTGGGACACACTTCCTACTCCCGGCCTACGCTGACAGGAGCTGCTCAGTAGAAAACAGAAGTGAAGCTGGCTACTCTGAAGGCCAAGGACACCAGTCCCCAGGCTTTCCAGCCTAGTACTCCACCTCATAGTTCTACCTGCTATGGTCTCCCCCTCCACCCCTGCCTCCAGCCAAGTTTTCTAACAGCAAGCCTCCCAGGGGCTGGTCTTCCTTCTGTAGCATCCCTGAAGGCTACTTCTGCGGACAGTGACCCAGGGAAGCCCCAACTACGAGCGCTGGGGAAACGTGGAGAAGAAACAACAAACAGAGGCTGTGTGCGAGGCAGCTGCCAAGACAAACCAAACGAACGCAGGAAGGATGCGAAAGGGCTGCCTGCCACCAGCCCGGCTGGGCTCTGGCCAGGGGAGCAGAGTCAAGAACACATACGTGCAGGGAGACACATCGGCAGCCCAGCTTCCTACGGGCTCCGTCTGCTCCCAGGAGGTTCCAAGACGAGGAAACCTTGATGATGGGGCTGATGGAGGGCTACTCAAGCCTGCAATCTTAGCACTTAGGAAGCGAAGCCAAGGGGATCGAGGCCAGTCAGCCTGGACAGTATACAGAGAAACCGTGTCTCGAAGGAACAAGAAAAGAGACGGCAAGATGGCCCAACAGTTAGGTTTCAAACCTAAGTTTGGTTGGCATCATTCACATCAGGTGGCGCACGACCACCTATGACTCCAGTTTCCTGGGGGTTGTAACACCTCTGGCCTCTGAGGGCATCTGAGTATATATTTACATACCTACCTGAATATACACAGAGACATATGTATAATTAAAAATAAAATATCAACCAGTGTGGTGGTGCACACCTTTAATCCCAGCACTCAGGAGGCAGAGGCAGGCACATCTCTGAGTTCAAGGCCAGCCTGGTCTACAGAGCCAGTTCCAGAACAACTTGAGTTACAAAGAGAAGCCCTGTCTCAAACCTTTGCCCAATCAGTGAAGTGCTTACTGCCCAAGTGTGGCTAACTGAGTTCTACCATGTGTGTGTGTTACCCCAGTGCCAGCTAATGCCAACATAGGCAAGTGAGTTCCAGGTAAAAGTGAAGCAAGGTGGCCAGCAGTGTTGTTACAGGCCAGCACTTGGGAGGAAGAGGCGCAGCTCTGTGGGTTCAAGGTCAGCCTGATCTATAAAGAGAATTCAAGCCAGGCAGAGCTAGTGAGACCTTGTCTCAGACAGAAACAAAGGAGGAATGAGAGAGAGAAAAGGGTGAGTGAACGGGGCCCTGTAAATAACTCCCTCTGGCCTTCACGTGCACCCTCACATATATGAGCAGGTACAGGCACAGACACTACCAGGAACAACAAAGAACAACAAAAACTCAGGTTGATGGAGGGGGGGTGCCACCGTATGTCACCAGCCTTGTCTCCCTAGTCTCTACAGCCACTCTGTGTCCCTCCTAACCCACAATGCACCCTGCCAGTTCATAAATCCCTCCCCTGACACCTCTGCCCATGTGACCCTCTTTCCTTTTTTCTGCCCGCCAAACTCCTATTCACCCTGCAGTACCTGAGTCAAAGGTTAAGGCGTTTTGGACCCCACAAAGAACTTAATCTTTTCTCTCCCGCAATTACATATCACAGCAGCCATCACCACTTAACCTTCCCAGCTACAGGGTGAGCTGTGCCATATGCAGAAGCCATGGGAAAGGATCTTGGCCAACTAGGACCTAATTCAGAGTCACACCAAGTTACCCTCATGATAATTGGAACAAAATTCAGTTCCTGATTCATAGGGACTGTTAAACTCTTGTGATCTCAACAACAGTAGACAATACAACACATAGCCTGGACTGCATGGTGAGTTTCGGGCCAGCTTGAGTTACATATCTCTACCTGTGTATAGTAGTCCTTGGCATCTCAGGGGAATGAATATGGGGACCACCCCCTGAGAATACCAAATACGGGCTACTCAAGTCCCTGTTATAAAACTGTACAAGTAGTGGCATGGACCTGAAGTCCCAGAACTCAAGACGCCAAGGCAGGAGGATGTTGATGTGAAGTCAGCCTGGACCACACAGCAAATCTCAATTAAAAACAAACAAACAAAAGCGGGTGTGGATATAAACCCGTAACCCTAGTACTTGGGAGGCAGAGGTGTGAGGATGGCCCACAAGTATGGGGTCGGCCTGAGCTACATGATGAGTTCCAGGACACCCAGGACTACATAACAGGAACTTAAATTCAAGCAAACAAGCAGGCCGAAAAGATGGCACAGTAATACATCACTCCTTATGTGAGCATGGGGACCAGAGTTTAGAGCCTGGGAACTCACGTAAATGCCAGGCAGGTGTAGTTGTGCCCTTGCAATCCCAGTCCTCTGGAGGCAGATACAGGGCTGTCTAGGGCAAGCCGGCTCTCCGTACCAGCTGCAATTAGCAAGCTCTGGGCTCATCGAGAGGCAAAGCCCTAAGAAGAATTGTGGAGAGCAAGTAAGGGAATGCCCAGAGTCAGCCTCAGGGCTCCACACGGACACATACGTTCACACAATTGCATACCCATTGCACACACACACATGTGCCAGCCCCTGGACTGTAAATACACACACACACACACACACACACACACACACACACACACACGAGCCCACACGGAGAGCTCCTGGAACCTGTGGCCATTTTCTCATCTCTAGATTTTTTAAAATACAGACTTTTATATAAACAGTAGATATGATGCATTGTTTAGGGGATGATGCTAAGAAAACAACACTTGGATATGTTTGTAGACAGTCTCTCTATGTAGTCATGGCTAGCCTGGAACACTGTGTAGACCAGGCTGGGCTCCATCTCACAGAGATCTGCCCACTTCTGCCTCCTGAGTACAGGGATTAAGACTCTAGATCACCTTAACTGGAAGATTTATTTATTTTTGGAGGTTCATTTTGTTTTTAATTACATGATGTCTGTGTGCAGGTGAGTGCAAGCTTCGATGGAGGTTTGCAGAGGGCATCAGAGCCTGTGAGCCACTCAACCTGGGCGCTGGGAACCTTTCTTGTGTTGTCCCCAAGAACAGTACTCACCTTTAACCTTCAGCCCCTCTCCAGTTTATGTAGTGAGTCAGGAATTACGGGCAGGAATTCCATGTTCCACGCTCCACTTCTTTGTTTGGTTTTGGTTTTTCAAGACATGTAGTGGAGGCCCGCTTGTTCGTTCCTAGCTGCCCATACTCGAAATAACCACACAGAAACTGTATTAATTAAATCACTGCTTGGCCTATTAGCTTGTACATATCTCTAGCTCACTCTTATCTCTTAAATTAACCCATTTCTATTATTTTATATTTTACCATGAGGCTCATAGCGTACTGGGAAGGTTCCAGCTAGCAGCTTGTGTCTTTCTTCTCTGGCAGCTCCATGATGTCTCTTTGACTCCGCCTATATCTCTTCTACCTGGCAATATTCTGCTAAGCCATTGGCTGAAAGCAGCTTCTTTATTCATTAACCAATAAAAGCAAAAATATACGGAAGGACTTTCCACACCATTTCCCCTTTCCTGCTTAAATAAAAAGTAATGTTTTAACTTTAACATAGTAAAATTACATATACCAAAACTTTTCAAGCAAGAATTATTACAACATTTATATCTACTTTATCTTTTATCATAATTAACAAAAACTATAATTATAACTATCTAATCTTCAACTCCATCAAAGACTCCAAAAGAATATAATATTACCTAAGTAAACAGAAAGTGCATTGTAAGCAACTTCCAAAACTCTAGAATTGACAGAGACATCTCACTGCCTGGACAGTCACCCAAAGTTCTTCTGTACCGTTGGGGCATCCAATCTTCAGCCCACAGGCCCATAGTATCCGGCAGACTTTTCCATGAAGCAGGAACCGTGAAGGATCGTCTCACCTTTAGGCAAGTTCAGCAGTCATTTCTGCATGTCCAGTTCACACAGAATAACATCAAGCAGTCCAGACAAGAGCAGTTTCTTGCCCAAATGGCTAGCAAACTCCATAAGAAACCTCTTCGATGCCCATCTTCCTCTTGAAGTAATTGGTGCTGCCAGGAGCAGATGTGTCTCATTGTCATGAAAAGGCCTAAATTATTAAATATTTTAAATGGCATAGTCTAAAGGTCTCTGGAAGATGCCACAAAGACAGAGTTTCTTCTTTTTTTAAAGATGTATTTATTTATTATGTATACAGTATTCTGTACTGCATCTATGCCTTTAGGCCAGAAGAGGGCACCAGATCTCATTACAGTTGGTTGTGAGCAGCCATGGGGTTTCTGGGAATTGAACTCAGGTCCTCTGTAAGAGCAGCCAGTGCTCTTAACTGCTGAGCCATCTCTCCAGCCCAGAGACAGGGATTCTCTGTATAGCCCTGACTGTCCTAGAACTCAGTCTGTAGACCAGGTTGGCCTCAAACTCAGAGATCCGCCTGCCTCTGCCTCCTGAGTGCTGGGATTAAAGCCTTGTGCCACCACCACCTCACCGTGCTCCACTTTTTGTTAGCATACACATAAATGGGTTTCACGGTGACATATATATGCTTACGTGTGTGTGTGTGTGTGTGTGTGTGTGTGTGTGTAGTCTCATGCATCCCAGCCTGGACTTAAACTCACTGTGGAACCCAGAATGATCTTTAGCTCCTGATCTCCTGCCTCCATGTTTCAAGTGTTGCAATTACAGGTTTGTGATTCCATATTCAATTTATGAGATGCTGGGGATAGACCCAGGGCTCTGTGTGGTAACCCAGAACTCCAACACGGTGCTACATCCCCAGTCCTTTACTGTGGTGTCTTCGTACATATAGATCCGTATGCTTTCTTCTCACTTCCCCTCCCCCATTGCCCTCCCTGCTGCTCCCTCTCTCCTTGCTGACCCCCTTCCTTCTCACCAAATAACTTCACTTCATATACACATATATGCGTATACATGTATGTATGCATATGTGTACGTGTATGTATACATATATGTGTATGTGGGTATATATTCACATTGCACACAGATATAACGTGTATGTTTAGTCTGTTAGCATCGTGACAGGGAACATGAAAGCATGTGCAGACATGGTGCTGGCTACATCTTGATATGCAGGCAACAGGAAGGGAACCATGGCCGTCTCTCGGGCCCTGAATCACATTTTCTTTATCTGTTCGTTTGTGGCTTGACATCTAGGCTGGTATGGTGCATTGTGCATAGCACAGCAAGAGACACGGACAGGCAGGCATCTCTGTTGCATGGTGACTGGGAGCCCTTTGGGTACATGCCAAGGAGTGGTCTAGATGGCTCATATAGTAGTTGTTGCTCCACTTTTAGTTTTTGGAGAAAGCTCCACACTGATTCCACCAGTGGCTGCAGCAGTTCACCCTCCCGCCAACAGTGTATAAGGATTCGTCTTCCCCACATCCCACATCCCACATCCTCGGCAGCATTTAACTTTGTTTTCTTTTCTTTTTTTCTTGTTTTTTGAGATAGGGTTTCTCTGTAGCTTTGGGGCCTGTCCTGGAACTAGCCCTTGTAGACCAGGCTGCCCCCTAACTCACAGAGATCTGCCTGCCTCTGTGTCCTGAGTGCTGGGATTAAAAGCCTGCGCCACCACCACCCGGCTTAAGTTTGTTTTCTTGACAGCCATCCTGACTAGGGTGAGATGGAATCTCAAGTCGTTTTTAATTAGCATTTCCTGATAGCTAAGGATGTTGAATGTTATTTCAAATATTCATTGGCCAAACTATTTATTCCTTTGAGTGCTTTCTTTAAAAAAAAATTATATGCAACCGGGCAATAGTGGCACACTCCTTTATCCCAACACTCGGGAGGAAGAGGCAGACGGATCTCTCTGAGTTTAAGGCCAGACTGTCTATAAGAGCTAGTTCCAGGACAGCTAGAGATATTACACAGAGAAACCCTGTCTTGAAAACCAACAACAACAAAATTATATATATATATATTATATATATTATATATATATATATTTTTTTTTCTAGACAAGGTTTCTCTTTGTAGCCTTGGCTGTCCTGGAACTCACTCTGTAGACCAAGCTGGCCTTGAGCTCAGAGATACTCCTGCCTCTGCCTCCTGAGTGCCCAGACTAAGGCGTGCAATACCACTGCTCAGCTAAGATCTTTGTTTTTTTTTTTCATAAATGAGAAAACAGGCCGGGCGGTGGTGGCGCACGCCTTTAATCCCAGCACTTGGGAGGCAGAGGCAGGCGGTCTCTGTGAGTTCGAGACCAGCCTGGTCTACAAGAGCTAGTTCCAGGACAGGCTCCAAAACCACAGAGAAACCCTGTCTCAAAAAAAAAAAAAAAGAAAGAAAGAAAAGAAAAAAAAAAGAAAAAAGAAAACAGGCTGAGCAAATACCAAACCTCCACGTGGGACTTTTCCCTCCTACTTTTATAATGAATATTGTCTATTGGAAACCTCTTATTTGAAGCCCAGCTGGGATTAAAGGCATGCACCACCACTGCCTGGCTAAAAATTCTATTTATGTGGTTTGCCTACAAGTATGTCTGCACCACGAGCATGCCTGGTGTCCAGGGAGGCCAGAAGATGGTGCTGAGTCCCCTGGATCTGGAGCAGTCATATGGGTTCTGGGAACTGAACAGGAGTCCTCTGGAAAACAAATGGTGCTTTTAACCACTGAGCCCATCTCTCCAGTCCCTCCGAGTACTTTGTATTCAACATATTAGCTTGATAACATGATTTATCTTTGAGTGACTTGGGGACACCTTAATAATTCTAGGCATTAATCCCTGTCAGTGTATGACTGGCAAAGATTTCCCTCTAATTCTCTAAACTATCCCTTCACTATGCTGGTTTCCTTTTTTGAGTTTTTGTTTGCTTCTAAGACAGTGTCCTGCTCTGTCACTCAGAGCAGCTTTGAATTTACTACGTAGCCGAGGTTGGTCTCAAACTCAGACCTTCCTGCTTCAGCCTCAGAAGTGTTGAGGTTACATGTGTATGCAATCCCATTTAGGCCAGCTGGCTTTTCAGGAACAAAGTTGTGATCCACTGTGTAGATCGTAAAGCCAACAAATGCGTCTCAGGGGTAACTTTCAGGAGTTGGTTCTCTCCCATCATGTGGGTTCTAGGATTGAATTTGGGTTGTCAGGCTTGCCTTTAACCCGGAACCATCTTGTCTGGGCCCTCTGACTTGCCTTTTAGTTTGGGCCCCTGTCCATGGCATGGTGCCATCCACATTCAGGGCCAATCTTCCCACCTCAGCTAAACCTCTATGGAAGGTCCTCACAGACATGCCCAAAGGTGTATCTCCTGGAGGGTTTGAGATCACAGCGGGTTGGCAGCAAAGATTAACCACCACAACCAATAATAAATTACTTAGGAGAGATTTCCTCTGCCCGTGAAATGGTTGAACCTGGCTGATCAGACTCTAGCCTAAAGATGCCCAGAAGGATGTGGGCTCTGCAGGAACAGGAATTAAGTGTAACAGTCAAAAGTGTCAGTGAGGAGCTGGGGGCCTAGCTCAGCAGTAGACGGGTTACCTAGAACCCATCGAAGAACTCGGGGGTGGCTGAGCATCGGCTCGCTTCTTAGCATATGAAGGCTCAAGGTTTGGCTCTCAGCAAACAATACTATCAGTTCAAGCTAATTTTAGAAAACTAGTCTAGCCGGGTGGTGGTGGCACACACCTTTAATCCCAGCACTCAGGAGGCAGAGGCAGGCGGATCTCTGGGAGTTCGAGGCCAGCCTGGTCTACAAGAGCTAGTTCCGGGACAGGCACCAAAGCTACAGAGAAACCCTGTCTCGAAAAAACTAAAAAATCTACAGTCTACCCCATTTTTAAGAGTTTTGCAGGGCCGGGCAGTGGTGGCGCACGCCTTTAATCCCAGCACTCGGGAGGCAGAGGCAGGCGGATCTCTGTGAGTTTGAAGCCATCCTGGTCTACAAGAGCTAGTGCCAGGACAGGCTCCAAAGCTACAGAGAAACTCTGTCTCGAAAAAAAAAAAGTTTTGCAGGTACGTGTTATTATGCGAGTACGGGTACATGGGCTACAGGATTTCAGCCTTCAGTCCTCACCTTCCACCCTGAGACACGGTTTCTTGTCTGTGGTTTATGCAGGGGTGGCTAACCCAAAGCTGCAGAAGGTCCTCCTGACTCCCAGCTCACTATAGAAGAATTAGATTTGAGTGCTACAGTGCCCAGAGTGAAATGGGTTCTGGGTATCCAAACTCAGGTATTTACGATTATTTGCCAAGTGCTTTTCCTATTGGGTCATCTCTCCAACCTTCTTGTAATTCTTGTGGTTCCTAGGGATTGAACCTACGGCCCAATCCTGTGCTAGGTAACTAGGTAACGCTGGTCACAACTCCCCCATTCAGTTATATCTGCAACCCACTTGCTTCACCTTTAAACCCTCTCTAGGCCCAAGTCTGGGAACCCAGCCCAGCTACAGTTAGCTCGGTGGCTGAGCCTACGCTCCAGTCTTCCCAAGAGCACGCTGTAACTATTGGGCTTCCGTGATACACGCAACAGATTCGATTCATGCCACACTGTAGTACAATGTGCGTTCTTTTCCTGTGCCCACGTACTTGTGCCCTTTCCTCCTGCTCCTATCCAAGCACACACAGAATCACACAAGAAAGCAGAGGCCGTGGGAAGCCCGGCACCAACACAACTCGATACTTTTATTGTACAGGACAAGGAGGATTCACTTCTTGGCTCTCCATTTACAGTCCTCTAGGCTGAGGGAACATGTGTTTTCTTACAAGGCTCTGACAACAGGCCCATGCCCAGAACAAGAGCCATACGAACCAGCAGCAACCTCAGCCACACGGAGCCTGGATGTGTGTGTGCAAAGGAACTGATGGGTGAGAGTCCGCTTCGATTACTTGGGTGTGACCCTGAAGACCCGGATGTGGATGGCTGAGTTGTTCCGGATCCTGGTCAGTGGCTCTCGGGAGTCAGTCTCTGGTTCCAGCTCATCCACCAGCTCCACGGTGGAGGTATTGGCAGCCACCTGGAGGGACCCGAAGCTGCCTGCCTGCAGCTGCAGAGCGATGTTGATGGCGCGGTTAATGGCCAGGCCCAAGCCGTGGATGTAAATCTCAGCGCATGCGTTCTGCCCTCTACTGCCTCCGTCCAGCAGCTTTTGGCAGCGGGCTAGCTGGGCCTTAAAGTCAGTCTTCATGTTGACATAAATGTCATTGGGCCTCCGGGGCAGGCGGTGAGGAAGTCGTTTCCGAAGGGTGTACTCCACGGGGTCCAGCTCGGCCTCGATGGCACCACGGGGTTCTCTGTTTTCTGCCATGCTTTCGGCCCTGGCATGGAGAAGGAACAGGATTCAGGGAGAATGAATGACAGGAGAACCCTTTCCTGCCCAGCTTCCTAAGGGTGCAACCAGAAGGGGGCGCCCTCGACGACCCTCTTCCTCCCCGGCCTCTCGATCCCCTCCACTTCCGTTCTCTCCACTCCCGGTTTTAATTCGCTCGTCACGTGGTTCCCCACTCCCGGCGTCTCCGCGCCTACCTTCTCCGTTCCACGGTGCCCTTTCGCTCGCGTGCGGCTCGACGCGCCGCCACCCTCGACCCTCAGAAAAAACAATGAAGAAGCGATCGGAACAGAAACGCCGGAGAAGCGCGCCGACGAGGGCGACGCACTGCGCATGCGCACCCCCGTCCCCAAGCCGGAACCGGTCGTCTCGTAGCCTTCCCGGCCTCCGTTCCCCTGCCCACGCCATTCCTCGCGCGCATGCGCAGGGGCGCTTCTGTCTCGCGATACTTCCGGGCTCTTGAGGGCGGGGCCAGCTGCCGGAGGTGGGGCTAAGAGGGGCGTGGGCTGAGGTCCTCGGTTGTCCTCCTCTCCGCTGGGCGGGACTCGAGGACGCCGGCGGGGGTCAGTTCTGGAGACTGGAAGGATTAGAAAAGGGGGTTTCGGGTCAGTGTAGGAGCTGCGGTCGCCAGGGGCCGGGAGGCAAGGCTGGAATCCATGTCTGTCGCACGTCTGAGCCGCGGAACGGACAGCTGCCCTCCCTTCCTCAGGTCCTAGCAGCCCCGGACGCAGAGAGCGAAGGGCTCGAGAGAAGGCCAGATGTCCACCTTGGCCTCCTCCCTGCAGGGGACCCACACTAGGTGCCTAGCGTTGCAGCTTCCCGCCACACTACCGCAGCACGCCGGCTGCTACCCGCCACCCGCGAGTCACGACGTGCTGCCCTCTGGTGGAAGGGACAGGGACTTGGGTTCCTAGCCCCTTAGTGGGGACCTGGCTCTCTGCCCAGATTGATAAAGCCTTTGGATAGATCCCTACATAAATGAGTAAAACCTGTATTTGGCCACCTACCTAGGCAGAATCTGAAGGTTGGAAAAAGAATTTTGCTCAGTGCTATATAGCCAAAGATGACCATGAACTTCTGGTCCCCTTGCCTCCACCTTGTGAGTGCTGGGATTAGTGGGCACCATTGACTGACCGACAGCCCTAGCCTCCGGGATTTATGTTGAAATGGAAGGCTAGATATTCCAGACATCAATGTGCTTGTTTAGGTGAACGCTCAGGAAGAGTTGCAAATATAAACCAGAAATCTTTTTGGTGGGGAGGCTAGGGTTTAGCTATGTAGCTCAGGCTAGCCTTGGCCTCCCCGGTGCTAGTGTTACAGGTGTGCACCTCTGTGCCACCTCGATAAAATTTATCCTAAAACTTATGAAAAAGCAGATAGAATAATCTTTCCAAGTTGTTGGGCTCATATTGTCCCAGCAGTTAAGAGCGCTTGCTGCTCTTCAAAGGTGACTCCCGGAGGATCTGAGTTTAGTTCCCAGTATCCAGGCTGGGTAGCTCACAATCACCTTACCTCCAGCTTCAGGAGGCCTGGCATGCTCTTCCGGCCAATGTGGGTGCCCAGACACTCACACAGACACAAACATAAAAACCAAAAAAAAAAAAATTAGGACAGGTCACCGGTGGTGGCACATGCCTTTAATCCCAGCTTTTGGGAGGCAGAGCCAGGAGGATTTCTAAGAGAACGAGGCCAGCATGGACTACAAAGTGAGTTGCAGGATAGCCAGGGCTACATAGAGAAACCCTATCTTGAAAAGCCAAAAAGAAAAAAAAATAGACATGTACTTAAAAAACCCTTTGTGATGGTTGTGTATACGATGATGGGGCACATGTATGACATTCTGTGGTGGAATTCCTCAATCTTTACATGGGTTCTGGGGTCAAAGGCTCACACAGCGAGCGCTTTGCACTCTGAGCCATTTGCTGGCCCCTTAAGGCTTACCCATGTCAGTACATTGATGAAGAAGAGTGTGCTGTTGGCAGATGTAGAGATACAAACGTCAATAAAACAGAGATCTCAAACACACAAGCATAACAAACCCTTCTGAGAAAGGGTCTCTTCCATCCAGGCTGACATCAAACTTGCTGAGAATGCCCTTGAGGTTCTGGTCCTCCTGCCTCCATCTGCCAAGTGAGGGAATCAGAGGTGTGGGCCAGCACACCGGCTTTATGCAGCACCAGGGATGGAGCCCCACACTTGCTACCATCTCCCAGCCAATCCATTTTTTGACAGAAATGCAAACAGCACGGTGCAAAAGGATTGTGGTTCGGGTGCTGCCGAAACAGCCCAGGGAAAGAGAAGAGCCTTTAATAACATAGCGCGGAGTCGGCTGGTGGTGCACGCCTTTAACCCCAGCACTCTCGAGGCAGAGGTGGGCAGATCTCTGAGTTCGAGGCCAGCCTGGTCTACAGAGTGAGTTCCAGGAAATCCAGGGCTACACAGAGAAACCCTGTCTTGAGAAACAACAACATAGCATGGGCAGTGGGTCTAAATATGAAACCGGTAACTGTAAAGCATTTGGAGAAAATGTAAGGGAGCCCTTCAAGAGGCTAGTCAAGGGCTGGAGAGATAGCTCAATGGTTAAAGAGCACTGACTGCTCTTCCAGAGGACCTGGGTTCAATTCCCAGTACCCACATGGCAGCTCACAACTGACCCGAAACCCATGGCAAAACACCAATGCAAACACATAAGTAAATAAAAAAAATTTTTTTTTTTTTTTGGTTTTTCAAGACAGGGTCTCTCTGTGGTTTTGGAGCCTGTCCTGGAACTAGCTCTTGTAGACCAGGCTGGTCTCGAACTCACAGAGATCCGCCTGCCTCTGCCTCCCGAGTGCTGGGATTAAAGGCGTGCGCCACCACCGCCCGGCAGTAAATAAAATTCTAAGAGACTAGTAAGCAACAAGTCCAGAGATGGGTGGGAGTAGGGGACAAAGATAAACTACAGTTCGTCGGAATTTCAAGTAAAGCCACCTGCTTTGAAGTCTAAGGACCAGAGCTGGGTTGGGTCCCTTGGGCCCACATAGGAGAGAAAAGTGCAATCCAGCAAGTTGTCCTCTGACCTCTACACACATACGCTCCCCAAACACACTCAAAATAAGTAAATGTGAAAACAAAATTTAAAAACCGTTAAGGCTGGGCACGATGTCTCACACCTGTAACACAAGCACTTAAGCTGAGGCGGGAGGGTTGTCATAAGGCCAGCTTGAGCTAGAGAGCTCCAGACTCCAGTGTAAGACACGGTCTCAAAAATTAGACTTTCGTGAAAGACCAGAATAGCAGGAAAACAAGACCCTGGGCGCGGTGGCATATGGTTGGTCCAGGCACTCAGGAACCTGGGCGCGGAGGCATATAGTTGGTCCAGGCACTCAGGAACCTGGGCGTGGAGGCATATGGTTGGGCCAGGCACTCAGGAACCTGGGCGCGGAGGCATATAGTTGGTCCAGGCACTCAGAAACCTGGGCATGGAGGCATATGGTTGGGCCAGGCACTCAGAATCCTGGGTGCAGAGTCATATGGTTGGTCCAGGCACTCAGGAACCTGGGCGTGGAGGCATATGGTTGGGCCAGGCATTCAGGATCCTGGGCGTGGAGGCATATGGTTGGTCCAGGCACCCAGGAGGTGAAGGCAAAAGGATAAAAGGTATCCACCAAGTACCTGACCTCCAACTTATGGTGTAGCCGAGGAGAGAACTGAACCTTTTATCCTTGTGTGTGTCATCTTAGGAAAAGTTATCAAGGTATATCAAGAAAATACTCCAAAAGCCTGGTAGTGCTGGCGCCCTTTAATCCCAGCACTCAGGACGCAGAGGCAGGCGGATCTCTGTGAGCTTGAGGCTAGCCTGGTCTACAGAGTGAGTTCCAGGACAGCCACGTGTGACAGCAGCAGGCAGATGGAGGATTGTGAGCGTCAGGCTGACCTGGCTGCACAGTAAGGTGCAATAACCAAACCAAGCCAACAGCAAATAGAGTATGCAAGGCTGGGGTGTATCCTGGTGCATCCCCGAAGCAGGCTGGTCCAAGCCCCAGGACTGCAAGACAACAACAGAACCTCAGACAGACAAACAAAAGCCTCTCCAGGAATGGCAGGAATGCCCACAGTAGGTTTCCATGGAATAGGCCACAGTTGGAGAGGCCCGATATCTTCCAGTTAATACACTGTAAGAAACACAAAAACAAACTGAAATACTCATTCACAGAACATTTCTGGTTTTTTGTTGTTTTGGTTTTTTGTTTTGTTTTGGTTTTTCGAGACAGGGTTTCTCTGTGGTTTTGGAGCCTGTCCTGGAACTAGCTCTTGTAGACCAGGCTGGTCTCAAACTCACAGACATTTGCCTGCCTCTGCCTCTGCCTCCTGAGTGCTGGGATTAAAGGTGTGCACCACCACCACCACCTGGCTTCACAGAACATTTCTCAGCAATTAGAGCTGGACCAAGGAAACATCTTGAGCTATGGGGATACTTGTTGTTTACGGGGCTGGGAGCATGGCTCAGCTGACGCAGCACTGGCCAAGGGTGCTTGAAGTTGGATCTCCAGGCGAGCACAGGGGTGTGCACTTGTAGACCTGGTGGTGGTGAGACGTGAGAAGAGACAGGAAGGTTCCTGTGCCTGAGGCTCACACATCCCAGGCTTAAATATGACAACTATACTTGTGGACCGAACAACTCAGTTGCTAGAAGAAAGTTAACGTTTTCCATCATAGGCCCATTATATCCATCACTTACAATAAAGTTCTGAAGTGTGATGGTGCAGCACTGGGAGGACTACTGCAGGTTCAAGGCCAGCCAGGGACACATTACAAGATTGGGTCCCAAGAAACTAAACCAACCGAAAAACAAGCTAATAAAAACAACCAAACAAAAACACTTCACTACCACAGAAGAAAAAAAAAATCCAAGAACTGAGCAGTAGTGGTGCATGCCTTTAATCCCAGCACTCAGGAGACAGAGGCAGGAGGATCTCTGAGTTCCAAGTTCTAGGCCAGCCTGGTCTACAGAGTGAGTTCCAAGACAGCCGGGGCTACACAGAGACACCCAGTCTTGCAAAAACAAAAACAAACAAAAAACCAAGAACAAAACTCACTCACAAAACAATAAACACAATTTGTAAATGAGTTTTCTATGACTCAAGCTGTGTGTCTTTCCAAGATATTTAAAATGCTGTTTTACAAGTTAGACTTACGGTGGTGGACGCCCGTAGTCCCCAAACTCAGACAGCTGAAGCAAAAGGATTCTTGTGGATTTAAGGCCAGCCTGAGATACAGAGACAACTTGTCTCGAGAAAACCAAAACCCAACCAACCAACCAACTACCTAAACCAACGCCAGGAATGGGGACATACCTCAGTGGTACAGTACTTTAGTATATCTGAAGCTCTGGGTTTAGTACCCACTACTGTCAAAAAAGACACCATGTGTGTACATGTATATATACCTAACCAACCAAAAAACAAACATACATGTAAAAATACACACACACATACATGTGGACAATGAGAAGGCACTCGGTGCCAAGGTTGATGATCTGAGTTTGAATCTAGGGTTGCCAACTCCTGCAAGTCATCCTGTGACCGCTACATGTGTGTCATGGCACGTTCACACGCACAACGAACACATACACACAAAAGTTAAAAAGATTAAATCTCTATCTGGCTTTACAACGGGAACCAAAGTTTGGTTTTCAGGCTTTTCTGGGTTTCTTCTCCCGTCGCCTTGCTCCGCTGTATTCTCCAGTGCGTGTCCATCACTCACCTTTTCCTCCTTTCTTAACTAATGATCACCCCACCCTGCTTTCCACCTCCAAGTCTAGTACCAACAAAGGTTGTCTTCTTTCTCCTCTGTGTATGTGTGTGTGTGTGTGTGTGTATGTGTGTGTACGTGTGCGCGCATGCTGGCACAGATTGGATTCAGGGTCTTGCACAAGATAAGCAAGCACTCCACCACTGAGCCACACCCCAGCTCCTCACTGGGGAATTCTAGGCAGGGGCTCTACCACTGAGCCACACCCCAGCTCCTCACTGGGGGATTCTAGGCAGGGGCTCTACCACTGAGCCACACCCAGCTCCTCACTGGGGGATCCTAGGCAGGGGCTCTACCACTGAGCTACTTCAGTGGCCCCAATGAAAGCTTTAGATGAAACTATTAGGAGGGCTAGAGCAGTGGTTCTCAACCTTCCTAACACTGCAACCCTGCAGTACAGTCCCTCACATTGTGGTGACCCCCAACCATAAAACTATTTTTTTTTTTTTTGGTTTTTCGAGACAGGGTTTCTCTGTGGCTTTGGAGCCTGTCCTGGAACTAGCTCTGTAGACCAGGCTGGTCTCGAACTCACAGAGATCCGCCTGCCTCTGCCTCCCGAGTGCTGGGATTAAAGGCGTGCGCCACCATCGCCCGGCTCATGAAACTATTTTTTAAGATTTATTTATTATGTATACATATATACATAATATAATAAATAATAATTTATTATGTATACATAATAAATAATACATACATACATTCCTTCTGTGTGTGCGCCTGCAGGCCAGAAGAGGGCACCAGATCTCATTATAGATGGCTGTGAGCCACCATGTGGTTGCTGGGAATTGAACTCAGGACCTCTGGAAGAACACTGAGCCATCTCTCCAGCCCCCATAAAACTATTTCGTTGCTACTTCATGACTGTAATTTCACTACTGTTATGAATCATAATGTAACTATCTGTGTTTTCTTATGGTCTTCTGGGGTTGCCACCCACAAATCGAGACCCGCTACCCTAGACTGGAGGATGGCTTACAGAGGTCCCCGGTTTAGTTCCCATACTCTTCTCAGGCAGCTCACAACCCCAGCTTCAGGGCATCGGGTGCCCCCTTTCGGCTTCCTTGGGCACCTGCACTCACGTGCACACATCCTTACACAGACACACACATGGAGCAAAAATAATAAAAACCCAGAGACAGTATTGGGGTTCAAGATGAAGATCAGAAAGGCAAAACAGCCAACTATAGAGACCTTTTACCCCTACCAATCTTCACACTGAAAGGGTGAGATCCTGTCTCCATGACTCTCAGGCTCCACCTCCATTGAGTTCCCGTCCCTTCCCCTTTATATTCCTTTCTCCACCTCCCTAGTGCTGGGATTAAAAGTGTGTGACTCCCAAATTCTGGAATTAAAGGTGTGAGTCACACCTTTAATTTGTTTCTGAATTGATCTTGTGCAGCCCAGGGTAGCCTTAAAATCAGAGATCCATCTGCCTCGTCTCCCAAAACCTGGGATTAAGGGTGTGTGCCACCACTGTCTGGCCAGTATGGCTGACTAGTGTGGCTACTTTGTCTTCTGATCTTCAGGCAAGCTTTATTTATTAAAGCACAAATAATAGACCACTATAGACACATTCACAGAATTACATTTAAAAATTTTCTTTTTAAAAAGAAGAAAAAGGTTCCTGAGTTGATTCTATCTTTACTGCTTTCGGCTTGGAACAAAATTATGATCCTTTTGTGTATTTAGTTTTTTTTGTTCGTGTTTTTAAACAAGGGCTCAAGTTGCCTGGGCAGGCCTTGAACTCCCAGCCCTCCTGTCTCCACCTACTTCCTAACTACTAAAATTGCAGGCTTGTACTCCCAACCCCTATACCTGGCCAGTCCTCCTTGGCAGGGAGGCTAATGGCACTTACCAGAAACAATGCTCAAAACTGTGTCCAGCATGGGGTGCATGCTTGTAAAGGGAGTCAGAGGCAGAAAGATCACCAGGATTTCCAGGGTAGTGGAAGGGCCACAGGGCTACAGTATGTAAGACTGTTTCAAAAAACCAAGCCACTGGGTGGCAGAGGTAGGCAGGTCTCTCCTTTCCAGGCCAGCCTGGTCTACTGGCAAGCTCCAGTCCAGCCAAGGCTACTTAGTGAGACCCTATCTCAAACAACAAACCAAAAATCCACAACAGAGGGGAGAAGGAAGGAAAAGAGGGAGAGAGGAAACAAACTTCCAAAGAAAACCATGAAGGCACCCACCAAACTTTTACACCCACCGAGTTCATCAGCCTTAAAAAAAAAAAAAAAGTCATTCCTGAATCTTTTTCTATTTTTCAAAAACACTCTCAGAGGTAATAATTGTAACTAAGGCTGGCCTTGAACTCCTGACCCTTCTGTCTTTACCTCCCAAGTGCAGGGATTATAGCATGCACCACCTTCAGCTTTCTTTGGTTTATTTTTTGAGCCAAGGTCTCGCGCCCAGGCTGGCCTGGAAACTGCTCCTAAGCGCTGGAGTGCAGGATGTGTTCATTGGCTCGCTGAGACAGGGTCTTCCTCTGTAGCCCAGGCTGGCTTTGAACAACTGCTTCTCCTGCCCACCAGGAAATCCTTTCACCCTGACCGCTTCTAAATCACTGCATGCTCACGTTTCCTCCAAACCCGCACGGTGACCCGGGGACAATTCTGCACTGGGCTGTCTCACCTCTAACCCAGGCGGGCTCCCTGGAGGAGGCGGAGCTTGGCCAGGAGAGGGCGGAGGAAGTGGGGACCCCCCCCTCCCCAAGCCTCAGGTTGCACGGGCACCCCGTCACGTGACGAGCGCGGGAAGGGGGGTGTGCACTCCCGGGTCAACGTGTCCGGGAGTGGGCGGCGGGGTGCAGCGCGGCCGGGTGGGGGGACCCCGGCGGGCGGGTCGGAGTCCGAGAGCGAGGTGGCAGGGGGAGCCGCGGCCGCGGTGGCGTTGGAGGGGGCGGCCCCGCGTCCGTGTCACGTGGTACGAGGCGGGCAGCCATCTTGCTACAAACACAAACAGAGAGGAGCGGCCGCCGCGGGAGCGCCAGCGCCCGCCAGTCCCCCTCCCCCCCTTGCCGCCGCCGCCGCCGTCCCGGTCCCGCCGCGCGCCACCCGCCCGTCACCGCCAGCACCGCGCCCGGGTCGCCAACGCCCGGGGGGACCGGGAACCTCGCGCCCCCGGTAAGCTCTGCGAGCACCGGAGCAGGCCCGCCCCCGACGCCAGCGGCGGCCGCCCGGGAGCCTTTGCGGGCAGGAGCCGGGGCCGCGGCGCGCGCGGGCCCTCCTCCCCGTGCCCCGCGCCCGCCCGCCCGCCTTCCCTTCTCCCTCCCTCCCTCCCCGGAGCGGCTCCGGTTCGGGCGGGTGTGGGGGGAGAAGGCCCTGCTGCCCCTCTGCTCCTCGGGAGGGAGAGGGGACGGTGGCCGTCCCCGCGCGCGCCCCGCGCACCTGGCGCCCCTCCCTGAAGGGCACGCCGTCCTCCCGGCCCGCGCTTTCCCGCACCCCACCGTGTTCGGTCCCTAAGTAACGGTCGCGTCTCTGGGGTCCCCTCCAGGCTCCCCGACACGTCCCGCCCGGGCCCGGGCCTCTCTGCTGTGTGCTGTGCGCGCGCCGCGACCTCCCCTTTTGGCGGTGTCCCCTCTCGCCGCTCCGTGCCAAGCACGGTTCTGGTAGCCGAACCGGGCCTGGCGGGGCTCGCTGGTCCAAGTATTCTAGCACTTTGGCCGACATGGAAGCTTTATTCTGCCCGAGCGCCTCGTCTTGGGTCTTCACCACGGTTTCTTGCGTTTTTAAGCGGCCACCTAAGTGCTTGGTCATCGAGGTCCCTCTTCCCTCCCCAGTTGTCCGGCCGCGTGAGACACCTGTCTGTCTGAGCCAGGGCCGCTGGGCTGCCCTGACACTAGACCGGGCTCTTCCCAGTCCATATGTCCCCGCTAGATGGGACAGCTGCAGGTCATTGCCCCTCACAGTTTACCCAGAATTCTTTCCCTTAATTTTTTTTTTCAAGTTGAAAGCCCCTTCTGTGTCCCCTCTTAGACCCAATAGTTACTATAGTTCCCAAGTAGCTTGCAGTGCTGTGCCTGGGAGATGCTAAATAAATACTTGGTGGCCAGCTCTTTCCTCCACCCACCCCGGTCCTCCCCTCTGCTCAAAGTCCTACCTTTCCGGAAAAGCCCCTTTCCAGCAGCCATTGCCCCTCCAAGCTGGCACGCCACTTTCTGCTCAAGCCCCCGACCCATTTAGGACCAGTGTCTGGTTTGGTCTGGCATCTACCCATCCAACTGGTTCCGTTGCAGCAGCGCCCGGCCAGCCACCCTCCCTCCCAGATCAACTTTTAACTCATAGGTTGTACATCAGTATCCCGAATTTGGGGAGGATTTGAGGAAGTTGGCTTATTCTTTCTGTCCGTTGGCCGGGTGGGTCCGGGTTCTTGAGTGTCCCACATGGGGATTCTAGTAAAATTTTAGGGTGTGCTCACCTTTGTTGACTGGCTTTGTCAGGTAGCGGTTGTAAATTAGTGATTTGTGGGGGTAGTGAAGAAGAGACCCCAAGCTAACCCTAGCCTTGTACATGTTTTTTGGCTTTTGGGATAGGAAACACAGACCGATGGTGAGGTCAAGGCACTTGGTTTGCAAGCCTGTTGGCCAGGAACTCACTTCAGGTGGGAGTTGAGACCAGGCTCCACAGAGTTGTCCTCTGCCCCCATGTGTGCCCCTCCTCCGCATCACACAATCATAATAAAAAAGAGGGGAAAGGGAAGCAAAGGCGGCACAAAAGTCTGAGGAAGGGCCCTGGTGGTTAGAGCACTTGAGCCAGCATGAGGACCAGAGCTTGAATCTCCAGAGCCACACACCTGCTAGGTGACCATGGTGGCTCGCCTGTTGTTCCAGCCGTCCCAGGAAGACAGATCCCCCTCGCAAGAGGGCTAGCTAGACTCGCCAAAACAGTATATTCTGCCTTTGCGAGAGCCCCTGCCTCAATTAGCACGGTGGGGAGCAAGTGAAGATGCCAGGCATCAGCCGTGGGCCTCTTCACTGGTGTGCGTGTGCTTCCACACGTGAATTTGAACAGGTAAATGGACATCATACACATGTGCAAAACGTGAAAGTCTTAAGAAAAATCTTGGCTTGGAAGCCTCTGCCACTCGTGGGAATGTTCGGGAAGCAGGAGGGCTGCTCTAGGTGTGAGGCCAGTTTCGGGTACAGTTTGGGACCTTGTCTCAGCAAGCCTCGTCAGCCCCAAGTGAAAGAAAGAATTAAACCAGCTTCAGGCTCAACATAGGAAGCCTGAACTTGCAGGATGGCTCCCGCCACCTATCACATCTCTGTCAGTCCGGGGTAGTGGTGAGGGTGTCAAGGTGCCCGTCAGGGAAGCTGTAACTTCATTTTCTATGTACTGGAGTCCCCTGGCTAGGCGAGCTGACAGAAGGGATCAAATGAGGTAAAGCGTGAAAATGCTTTGAAAACTGTGAAGTCAATTCACAATTGCCAAGTGCTGGGCTTGCTTGTCACTGTGGTGGAGTAGAGCAGGGGTAACTGCTGCTCTGGGGCTGCTGGGGGCCTGCAGCCCTTCCTCCCCACCACACATGGAGAATGCATACTCACGGGGAAAGTCGCCTTCTACAGACTGGGTGACTGATGGCCCAAGTGTGGGGCATTTGGGTTTTGACTCTTGTTAGCCGTGGTACAGGATGGTGCCGAGTTACATTGTTTTAGATGGGAACAGAGTTAGGGGCCATAGAGTAAGGAAGCATTGGCCTGAAGTGTTGAGCTTATGTTTGTAGTTCTGGGCACAAGAGGAGCGGGCCCAGGCCCCCGAGGAAGCTGCCAGCTCCAGCACCAGCCTGTGCTTCCAGCAGGGCTCATACTGAGAGCGCACAGATGCTGGGGGAGTTGAGGTGGGCTGTGGGGAGGGGGCCTTGTGAAGCAGAGGTGACCTGGGAAGAAAAGACTCTTCACATAGGCAGCCAGTAGAAGGTGAGGTGGGAAAAGATGAGGTCCCCAACTCAGCTGCCCTCCTGTTTTCTTTCTTAGAGAGAGGCTTGGTTGCTTAGCTTGGAGGGGTGGGCAAACAGATTGTTTTGTTCTCATTTTTAAAGTATGTATCACTGTGTCTGTCTGTTTCATGATGAGGGGTGGTGTCAAGGGACAACTTGAAGAAGTTGGTTCTCTCTTTCCACCATATGGGTCCTGGGGATCAAACTCGGGTCATGAGGCTTGGCCACAGACTCCTTTATCAGCTGAACCATTTCTCCAGACAGATGCTGTTGCTTTTCCTCGGGACTTGCCTCCTAAGGACTCTGGACTTTCTCACTGGACAGTGCAGTGAGGGAAGCCTTTACTGGCTAATGAGGGACAAGGGAGCCCACAGGCCTCCCTTATTTTAAATGTTCCACTGCCTCCCCTGGATACATGCTGAGTGACAGGCCTGCACTATCTGCCTGATTTATGCCTTGCTGGGGATTGAACTCAAGGCCTTGTGCATGCTAGACAAGAATTCTCCCAAATGAGCCACGTTCCCTAGTCAGCCATATGCTTCTTTGTGCTGGGTTGTCCTCTGAGTTGTACAGTGGTCTCCACCTGCTAGCAGCCAGTCGCACCCTTCTGCCCAGCTGACAGCCTGGTGTCTGCAGTCATAGTCCTCAGGGAGTTGAGTCTCCCTCAGTCAAGAGCACATGGCTTCGGGCAGCACGCAGTGGACTGCATACTGCTCCCTGGGTCCCTTCAGTGTGAGGAGGAAGCCCAGTGCTGCTGAGTTCTGGGCACTTCTCTCTGGCTGGTTTGCAGGCCTGAGAACCTGCACGCTTGCCTTGGGTCTTCCCCTGCCTTTGCAGTGGCCCTGTTACATCCACATTGCCACTGCTTGTTCTTTTTCTATTTTCATTTGCTCTTTTTAAATTAAACATGTCCTTGTGTCCACCTCCCACCCCACCTTCAAGCTGTGTGTATGTGTGTGTGTGTGTGTGTGTGTGTGTGTGTGTGTGTATACACGTGTACATAGTGTGCATGGAAGTCTGAGGATAACTTGGATGACACGCTTCTCTCCTTCCACCACGTAGATACTAAGGTATCTGATTCACATCTTCAGGATTGGCTGCAAGCCCCTTTACCAGGGTGAGCTGTATTGCCTGCCCTCCTTCCTTAGACTTTCCATTCAGGGAGGCTCCATGAAGGGTGGGAGGATGCACGGTGAGGGTAGGGCACCCTGTTACTCTCCTGCTGGACAGCGCTCCCTCACTGCCAAGATCAGTGCCTGCTCCACCAGGACTGACTGAGTAGGCTCCAGATTGTTTGAAGGAGTGTGGGGTTCTTTGTTTGGAATGGGAACAGTGTCTAGCCCTCACAGTGGCTTTTCCCCTAAAGCCTTTTATGGGCCCATGCTCATGAGGATGTGAAGACTGCAGGTTGTATCTTTCTCTTTTGCTCTCAACTTTATTGCTTGTTCAGTTTTTGTGTATATGCATGAATGAGTGTATACTCACATGGAGGTCAGAGAAAACCTCAGATGTTGGTCCTTCCACCTTGATGGAGACAGGGTCTCTTCTGGAGGCATCATTCATCAGGCTGACTGGTCCATGAGCTCCCAGGGGTCCTCCTGTCTCCACCTCCCATCTCTCTGTAGGAATACTATGCATCTATCTATACATGGGTTCTGGGGATTAGAACTTAGGTCCTCATGCATGTGCAGCAAGCACTTTACCCACTGAGCCATCTCCCCAGCCATCTGCTTAAACCAGGAGTTCACCAATTTTGCTAGATTGGATGTCCAGCAAGTCTCAGGGATCCTCCTTTTTCTACCTCCCTAGTGCTAGAGTTATATCTACCTCCCCAGGCACAAATGTTTGGCTCTTACGTAAGTATTGGTGAGTATTGGGACTTGATCTCAGGTCCTGTGTTTGTGCAGCCAGCACTTTTCTGACTGAGCCCTCTACACTGCCCTACAAAACGTTTTTTAAAAATAAATAC
This sequence comes from Microtus oregoni, assembly GCF_018167655.1. NCBI lineage: Eukaryota > Metazoa > Chordata > Mammalia > Rodentia > Cricetidae > Microtus > Microtus oregoni. Next base: position 6,467,693 of record NW_024543062.1, on the reverse strand, counting down.
TGAGGGCAGGACTACAGGGCTTGTGCATGCTAAGCAGGTCCTATGCCACCAGCCTCACTAAAGCTTTCTTAAGATGATTGTTGATGTCTGGGGCTGGAGAGATGGCTCAACAGTTAAGTGCACACACTACCTTTGTAGAGGCCTTGAGTGTGATTCCCAACACTCAAGTTAGGTGACTCACAGGTACCTGTAACTCTAGCTCCAGGGGATCTGACACCTTCTAGACCCTGGGCACCTACATTCAAGGGTACGCAGCGTCATTCCTCCCACCCTACACATATACACATAATTAAGGAATAAAAATAAAATGAGGGTGTAAACCAGGCATGGCTGTGCGTGCGCACAATCTCAGTGCTCAGAATAAGATAAAATGATGGTGTAAGCCAGGCATGGCCGTGCGTGCGTGCGCACAATCCCGGCGCTCAGAATAAGAAAATGATGGTGTAAGCCAGGCATGGCCGTGCGTGCATGCGCACAATCCCAGCGCTCAGAAGGTTGAGGTGGAAGGATTCTTACCGCTTCATTTATTCTTTTGGAGTACAGATTGTGGCATTGGCCGGGCGGTGGTGGCGCATGCCTTTAATCCCAGCACTCGGGAGGCAGAGGCAGGCGGATCTCTGTGAGTTCGAGACCAGCCTGGTCTACAGAACTAGTTCCAGGACAGGCTCCAAAACCACAGAGAAACCCTGTCTCAAAAAAAAAAAAAAACCAGATCTGTGGCATTGATGTCAATACATTTACAGTTTTATGCCTCTGTCACCTGTCACCAGCCTCCCCTGTGCCCAGCCGAAGCCCTGAACCCGTTCAGCATTTGCCAACAGTTCTGTCCCAACTTCAGGTTTTTGTGTTCAGCCTGCCCCAACCCCTGGCTCCTCTGTAAGGAACATCCTACAGAGGTTTTATCTTTCTTGACCCCCCCCCACCCCCGCCCATGCTGGGACCTGAACTCAAGGACTCTCAACCACTGAGCTGTCTCTCCAGCCCAAGTCCCTTTTTTGGCAGTACTGGTGGTTGAAGACAGGGCCTTGCGCATGCTAGGAAAGTGCTTGACCACTCGGCAGCATCTCCAGCCCTCTTGGGGCAGGGAATGGGGAGCTTGAACTTCTGATCCTTCTGCACCCACTACCTGAGTGCTAGGATTACAGGTGTGTACCACCACGTCTGGCTAATGTGATACTGAGGTCAAACCCAGGGCATTGTGAGTGCTAGGCCTGCTCTCTGCCAACTGTCTGTGCCTGACTTGTTACACTTAGCATCGTGTCCTCGGGGTCTGCGGAGGCCCTGGGGCATCACTGAGCAGCACAGGTGCCCTGGGCCAGCCCATTTGTTGTCTCTCAGCAGCCACACATCACCCCAGATTCCAGGGTGCTTGGATTCTGGGTCACCCCGTTGTCTGCCATGGTGTCTTGGTTTAGCTACAGGGGAGACCATCTTTCTTTCTCTTTCCTCCAGACTCCTGGCATCCTGCACCGGATGGGGACTGCAGAGGCACACTGGTCCAGCCTCCTGCCCAGTCAGTGATAGGAACCCACGCACACCCCTGGACACTGCCTGCCCTTCTTCCTCTACTCTGCCCTTCCTAGATGAACCCACTTCCAAGAGTCTCCTGCCCAGGCTCCTAGAGGAACCTGCCCCTGTTGCCCCTGCTGCTCACCAGCCTCAGAGATTGGACTTGCCTCTTCCCATATGGTGAGGGGCCTTCTGCCAGCAACTCCGTAGCCCTCTTCCCACCTTGAACTTTTTTCTGAGGGACAGTTCTTGATGTAGGGGAAGGAGTTTAGGCTTGGTTTCCATTTAGTAGATGAGTCTGGGGTGCTGTGGCCACACCCCTGCTCTAAGCCTGCCCGGGTACGTGTTTAGTCCGTGTTTGGTTCCTGACCAAACCCAGCTCCCTGATTCTGATTTCCAGACAGGTAATTTGAGTTTTTTTCTGTAGAGAAGTCATCTTGTTCCAAGATTTACTGTGATGCTCTCCAAAATGGACCATTCCTCTATAGGACATGAGAGGCCCATTCCTCTATAAGACATAAGCTGCCCATTCCTCCATAGGACATAAGTGGCCCCAGTGCCTTGTTTTATTTTTTAAGGCATGGCCTCATGTAGCATAGGCTGACCCTGAACATGTATGTAGCCAGGAATGACCTTAAATTTCTGAACCTCTTGCCTCCATCTCCCAAGTTTTGGGAATCACAGGCATGTGGTACTGGGGAGAGAACGTAGGGCTTCGTTTGTGATAAATAAGCACTCTGCCAGCTAAACCAAATCCTCAGTCCTTTTGTTGTTACTGTAACAAGGTCTACAAGGTGTCCCAGGTTGGTCTTAAACTTGCCATCCTCCTGCCTCTGTCTTCAGAGTGCTGGAATTGGAAGCATGGGCACCGCCATGCCTGGTCCTGATGGCTTCCTTACCTGGTTTGTGGTCCTGAAAGTCCATCACTACCATCCTTACCTTCTCACTGTATCCGTGCCGCACTAGCCATCTCAGCCACCCCGTGAGAGCACCACTGACCACGCCTGTACATCTGTCCTAAGTTCATTGTACCCCGCAGCTGTGGGCCAGAGGATGGGAGCCATCTGACTCACTGGTGTAACCACCCTCTTCCTTCTCTTCTCCCTAAGGATCTTTCCCAGATGTGAAAGTTCCTCCCTGGCACTACTGAAGCTATAGACCGTAGCTAGTTGCTTGGGAACTCTGGGTCAGCTCAGCCCAGGCCCTGCCAGAACAGAGAGAGCCCTTGTCTTCCCTGCTTCTCAGGGCAGGACTGTCAGGTGAGTGTTGGGCCACCAGAGGGCGCCTCACTGAGGCAGACCAGGCTCAAGCTTCTATGTTCTCTCACTCCCCTAGGACTCTCCCCTACCCTGACTGGCTTCCGTTAACTCATGGTGTGCGTGGTCTCGTGTCTGGTTTAGGTGAGTTCTTCAGTGCCAAAATGACTCACCACCCAGATGGTGGCCTCTCACTGACCCAGTAAGGTGTTGTCCCCGTGAGTAACCTGCAGATGGTTACTTATGGCCCTGTCTGTGGCCCTACAGGTATTTGAACAGTACACACTTGGTCCTCCTTTCTCTGCTCATTCTTGACCTTTGAAAAGCATCTCTGCTCCACGATGGCAGCGGAGACACTCAACTTTGGACCTGAGTGGTGGGTTGCTCAAGCTCTGGCCCATGGGAAGAAGCTGGGGTAGTGGGGAATGGCTATGTGGACCTCCCTATCCCTTCCTTTCTATGCCTGATCTAGGCTGAGGGCTCTTTCGAGTGGTGGCAGTGTGACCTCTCCACCCCCATCTCCTGCTATGCCCAAATACAAGCTAGCAGATTACCGCTATGGGCGAGAGGAGATGCTGGCCCTCTATGTCAAGGAAAACAAGGTGAGGTTTTGGAATGGGACAGGATTCCCTCCCCCATTTGCCTGATCAGTGAGTTGCCCCTGAGGGTATAGTGTATTGGGCCTCCTGCCCGTCACAGGTCCCCGAGGAACTGCAGGACAAGGAGTTCGCCGCAGTGTTGCAGGAGGAACCACTGCAACCTCTGGCTCTGGAGCCTCTGACTGAGGAGGAGCAGGTGGGGCTGGGCCCAGCCAGGCTGAGACAAATGGGCCTAGGGTGGTGGGAGGAGGAGCCGGGCTTGAGAGGATGGGGGTTGACTGAGTGATACGTCCTCACTCCCATCCCTGGCTCCCTCCTCAGAGAAACTTCTCCCTGTCAGTGAACAGTGTGGCTGTACTGAGGCTGATGGGGAAAGGGGCTGGGCCCCCTTTGGCTGCCACCTCCCGTGGCAGGGGCAGCACACGGAGCCGAGGTAGAGGATGACACCCCACGTTTTTTAGGGGAGGAGATGGGCAGAGTCGGAATGGGTGGTGCTAAGGATGCAGAGGGGCACTGGAAGGTCCCAAGCCCAGATGTGAGCCCTCTTCCTTCAGGCCGTGGCCGTGGTGACAGCTGCTTTTACCAAAGAAGCATTGAGGAAGGGGATGGAGCCTTTGGACGCAATCCCCGGGAGATCCAGCGAAGCCAGAGCTGGGATGACAGGTGGGGTGGAAAGATGAGGTAGGCAGGTAGGGCAGAGGAGTGGAAGCTGGGCTAGTGGTGGGGTGACTGTGGAGGCCAGAGCCCTCTGGGTCCTGTCTGCTCCTTTCATTCTGGTTGTTTTGGGGATTCTGTTGTTTTCTCCCCAGCCTGATGTTCCCTGGCTCCCCCTGCTCCACCTTAGAGCAGAGGGGATGATGTGTGTGCCTTAACCAGCATCTTTCTTCCACAGAGGTGAGAGGCGGTTTGAGAAGTCTGCAAGGCGGGATGGAGGTATGAGAGTGTTGAGTGTGGTGGCAACTGAGGTTGGGTTCCCAGGTTGGAGGGGGGAGGACAGGTGAGTTGTCATGGGGTTCTTTGATGCTTATTGTCTGTTTCCCCCATGCCAGCACGATCTGGGTTTGAGGAGGGAGGGGCTGGCCCAAGGAAGGAGCATGCACGCTCGGACAGTGAGAATTGGCGCTCATTGCGAGAAGAGCAGGAGGAGGATGGCAGCTGGAGACTCGGGGCAGGACCCCGGAGAGATGGTGATCGCTGGCGTTCCACCAGTCCTGGTAAGATGGGGCAAGGTGGGGTTCAGGAACTGCTCCCTGAATGTGGCTGATGTTGGGGAAGGGGATGGCCACGCATGTGAGGAATGAGAACATCCCAGGGAGGCCATGCTAGCGGGAAGGCCTGCTGAGCTGGAGAAGGCAGAGCCTGGTGTGGCTGGTCACTAGTTTCTATGTGTTGTTTTGTTTCTTTTTCCAACTTTCTCTTCCAGATGGTGGTCCCCGCTCTGCTGGCTGGCGGGAACATGGGGAACGGAGGCGCAAATTTGATTTTGATTTGCGAGGGGATCGAGGAGGGTGTGGCGAAGAGGATGGGCGGGTTGGGGGAGGCAGCTCTCACCTCCGGAGATGCCGAGGGCTCGATGGTTTTGAAGATGACAAGGATGGGCTCCCTGAGTGGTGCCTGGACGATGAAGATGAGGAGATGGGCACTTTTGATGCCTCCGGGGCCTTCCTACCTCTCAAGGTACCTTCTCAGGGACCAGAGGGGTTGACGGAAGCTGTCCCCCAGCTGCTCTCCCACTGTCCACTCTGCCCTTTCTCACACAGAAGGGCCCCAAGGAACCTATTCCTGAGGAGCAAGAGCTTGATTTCCAGGGCCTGGAGGAAGAGGAGGAGGAGCCTTCAGAAGGGGTGGATGAAGAGGGGCCTGAGGCAGGTGAGCCCTTACAACCTTGCAGGGAGGCTGCGCTGTCCTCTAACCTGCGATGTCTGTGCGTGTGCATGCATGCATGTCCCGAGCCAGGACTCAAATGTGTGGAGAGGGACCTCTGTCAGGTGTGAACAGAATGACCTTTGGAGTCCTTTAGAAGCTCTGGAGCTGGCAGGCACCCACACAGCCCTTACACTTATGGGTCCTAACTAATACCTCACAGAGCAGGGCCAGGAGTCTGCACAATGCAGACAGCTCGGCTCTCCACATCCATGCTTCATGCTTGGGTAGGGAGTTGACCAACGTTGGATAGACATGCCCCAGGGTTGTGCATGTTCACCGTGTGCAACCTCACTTACATGGTCTCCCCTGGTCTTCTATTTTGATCATGTATGTATATGTGTGAATGAATGTGCCACAGTGTATGGAGGTCAGAGGACAACCGTGGGTATAGGTCCCTGCCCTTCATCTTGGTTGAGGTGGGCTCTCTGATCTTTCCCATTGTCTGTGCCCAGTTGGGCCTATGAACCTGTTGAGCATTAATTTCCTGTCTCTGCCTTCCACGTTTTCATGGGAAAACTGGGATTACAGACACTCCTACATGTGGCGTTTGTATAGGTTCTTGGGATTTCAACACAGGCCCTCAAGGTTGGGAGGCAAACACTTATGTACTGACCCAACCCCTTAGCCCCTTCGGTTTTGAGTTCAAGTAGTCATCTGTTCCTTCCAGGTGGGAAGGAGGTGACCCCATTGCCTCCTCCTGAGAAACCTAGCTCCCCATCTTCACTGCCTGCCTTGGGCCCTCTCTGGACGACGAGCGAGGATGGCGATGAGGCAGTGGAGAAAGAACTTCCGCCAGCCGAAGGTAGACTGGCTAGAGCTGATGCACAAGGGAGTGCCAGGGCGTGGGGAGGGATGGGTTGTGGTGAGAGCCTGTTTTCCTAGCAGGTAGAAGAGCCATCTTGTCCCCTTTCTTGCCCCTCCCTACTTTCTCATCTCCTCTTCCAGGAGACGAGATGAGGGGTCTGTCTCTAAGTCCTGCAGTCAGCTCGCCTCCTGGCCCACCTGGAGATCTAGAAGATGAAGAAGGCTTGAAGCATCTGCAGCAGGTTGGGAGGGTGTGCCTGTGCATGCCCGAGAGGCCTCCACTCCTGAGCCCAGCCTCTGTCTGGTGTTTGTACTATCAGTTTACTCAAACCTGACTCTCTTTCTGGACTCCCAGGAGGCAGAGAAGCTGGTGGCCTCCTTGCAGGACAGCTCCTTGGAGGAGGAACAGTTTACGGCCACCATGCAGACCCAGGGCCTTCGCCACTCCACAGCCGCTACTGCCCTTCCCCTCAGCCATGGCGCTGCCCGAAAGTGGTTCTACAAGGACCCACAGGGGGAGATCCAAGGTGGCTAGCAGATTCCTAGGAGCGGATTTGATTGGGCAGATGTAAGTGTGTTCTCTAATCTACCATGGCCACTTCCTAACCCTCTCACACCCTTGTTCCAGGCCCCTTCACAACCCAGGAGATGGCTGAGTGGTTCCAGGCCGGCTATTTCTCCATGTCCCTCCTAGTGAAGAGGGGTTGTGATGAGGGTTTCCAGCCTCTGGGAGAGGTGATCAAGATGTGGGGCCGCGTGCCCTTTGCCCCGGGGCCCTCGCCACCCCCGCTGCTGGTGAGTACTGTCTGCTCTGCAGGTTGCAGGGAAGGCCAGTGGGGGCAGCAGCAGGACCTTAGACTTCCCCACGACCTCGCTTGCTAGGCCTGCTCCTGCTGGGCACACTCACAGGCATGCTCTGACCTCCTGCAGGGGAACATGGATCAGGAGCGGCTGAAGAAGCAGCAGGAGCTGGCCGCGGCGGCCCTGTACCAGCAGCTGCAGCACCAGCACTTTCTGCAGCTGGTCGGCAGGTATGGGGAGCTTCGGGGCATGATGTGGGCACAGCAGTGGTCCTGGGTGGTCTACCATCTGAGTCCTGTCTGTCTGTAGCCGCCAGCTTCCGCAGTGCACGACGCTTCGGGAAAAGGCAGCTATGGGGGACCTGACGCCGCCGCAGCAGCAGCAGCTCACTACATTCCTGCAGCAGCTCCAGGCTCTCAAAACCCCCAGGTCTGTTTCCCTGTGCATGCGTGTGTGTGTGTGTGTGTGTGTGTGTGTGTGTGTGTGCGCGCGCGTGCATGAGAGAGAGAGAGAGAGAGAGAGAGAGAGAGAGCGCGCGCGCGAGAGCGCAACCAACAGAGAATATGTATGCTGGTGTGAGATAGAAAAGGAGGCAGGGAGGAAGTCAGGCTACAAGTGAATGCAGTGTCTTGAGGGCCAGTGTTTTGCTTCTCAGGGGTGGGGACCAGAACCTGCTGCCGACGATAAGCCGGTCCTTGTCGGTGCCAGATTCAGGCCCCCTCTGGGACTTACATACCTCAGCTTCATCACAGTCAGGTGAGTGCCAACCTGCCCCATGCCACATCCTGGTCCCTTTACCCCGAGTCCCTGCTTGTCACACTCAGGCTCTGTTTCCTATCTGTGGGTGGTTCCACTGGGCTTGGGCCTCTGCAGCTGCCTTTCCTCCTGCAGGTGGTGAGGCCAGTCTTTGGGACATACCAATTAACTCTTCGACTCAGGGTCCAATTCTAGAACAACTCCAGCTGCAACATAAAGTAAGTAGCACGCTAGCCTGTTGAAGGCTGGCTGAAGCAGGTGCAGCCGCCCAGCTAACTAGCTTCTTGTCACCGCAGTTTCAAGAGCGCAGAGAAGTGGAGCTCAGGGCGAAGCGGGAGGAAGAGGAGCGAAAACGCCGTGAGGAGAAGCGCCGCCAGCAGCAGCAGCAGGAGGAGCAGAAGCGGCGGCAGGAGGAGGAGGAGCTCTTTCGACGCAAGCAGGTTCAAGTCCCACCTGTCTCCTGGGCCTGCCTGTTCCTGGTGCCAGCCACCCACCAACATCCACTATGTTCTCACGTAGGTTCGGCAGCAGGAGCTGCTGCTGAAGCTGCTACAGCAGCAGCAGGCAACGAATGTCCCTGTGCCCCCTGCACCGAGCTCCCCGCCCCCACTCTGGGCTGGCCTGGCCAAGCAGGGCCTGTCCATGAAGACTCTGCTGGAGCTGCAGATGGAAAGTGAGCGGCAGCTGCACAAGCAGCCAGCACCCCGGGATCCTCTGCGGGCCCAGGCCCCCAACCACCGAGTGGTAAGCAGCAGGGGTCCCAGGGAACCCCCCCCAATGCAGCTTCCAGAATCACTGGGGGCCGGAGGAGTACGTCCCTAAGCGCAGACTCCTAAAGCCGGAGATTTGGTTCTTTCCATTATTGGAAGGATGCCCCTCCCCTGACTCTTTCCCTTTCCCTACCCCCCCCCCCCCCCCATGAGCCTCCTTGCCTAGGTAGCCAGGGCTCCATTGTAGAGCCCCCTGACTTCCTGCCATTTGCAGCAGCTTGGGGGCTTGGGCACTGCCCCTCTGAACCAGTGGGTGTCTGAGGCTGGGCCACTGTGGGGCGGGCCAGACAAGAGTGGGGGCAGCAACAGTGGCAGCCTGGGACTCTGGGAAGACACCCTCAAGAGTGGCGGGAACCTGGCCCGAAGTCTGGGCCTAAAGAACAGTCGGAGCAGCCCGTCTCTCAGGTGGGTGAGACGACTGTTTAGCTTGGGTCTGTCAGGGAGGGGTGGTGGGTGGGTGCTAAGCTTCTGGCTCACCTGTGGCCTCCAATTCCCCGCCTGCCTTAGTGACTCGTACAGCCACCTGTCAGGTCGCCCTGTTCGCAAAAAGACAGAAGAGGAAGAGAAGTTGCTGAAGCTGCTGCAGGGCATCCCTCGGCCCCAGGACGGCTTCACCCAGTGGTGTGAGCAGATGCTACACACCCTGAGCACCACAGGCAGCCTGGATGGTAGGAAGGCAATCCTGGGAGGCCATGTTGGCACTGGGGACTCCAGATCTGTCCAGCATACTTGACTGTCCCCTCCCCATAGTGCCCATGGCTGTAGCGATCCTCAAGGAGGTGGAGTCCCCCTATGATGTCCATGATTATATCCGTTCCTGCCTGGGGGACACGCTGGAAGCCAAAGAATTTGCCAAACAATTCCTGGAGCGGAGGGCCAAGCAGAAAGCTAGTCAGCAGCGGCAGCAGCAGCAGCAACAGCAGCAGCAGCAGCAGCAGGTAGAGTCTTGTGGGACCTGGGGAGGCAGGGTACCCAGGACTCTCCTGATGCTACTCTCGTTTGCCTTAGGAGGCCTGGCTGAGCAGCACCTCCCTGCAGACAGCCTTTCAGGCCAACCACAGCACCAAACTGGGCCCTGGGGAGGGCAGCAAGGCCAAGAGGCGGGCGTTGATGCTCCACTCAGACCCCAGCATCTTGGGTAAGCGTGGGGGTTTTGGGGAGCTCTGCTTTCCCTGTGCTGGCCAGCCATAGGACCTCGGAACTCACCCTCACTTCTCCCCTGGCTTCAGGGTACTCCCTGCACGGCCCCTCTGGTGAGATCGAGAGCGTGGATGACTACTGACCAGCCTGTCCCACCAGCCCCCTGGGCTTTAGGCTTGGGTGGTGGCAGCGGTGGCATGGACCCTCGGGTCTCCAGCCTGCAGGCTCCCAACAAGGAGCAGAGGAGGAAGCAAGTGGGGCAGGGTCCCCAGCACTTGTTACAAACCACACGATGCACCTTAACTCACCCACCACGAGGCACTTTACAGATGGGGAGGGGCTTTTTTTTTCTCTTTAATTTTAAATGTTAGGAGAGACAAAAGTATCATTCAAATACTAGACTGTAGACCCATCTGCCCCTTTGGGATAATGGGTGTGACATTGGAAGGTCCACAGAGGTTTTGTTTTAGGGTTGGTTTTTTGTTTTTTTTTTTTTTTTAAAGAAAAGATGAAAAATAATGAAAAAAAAAAGAAAGTTAGGCTGAAAGAAAAAAAATCACACTGTTATTTTGGGGCAGTGGGTACCAGGCTCCATGGAACTGTTCTGCCTGGCTCCCCTAAGGCTGCACTTACCCTGCTGCCCCAGAAGGTGATCACTGGGGTAACTGGAAGTTGGGTGCTGGCAGTTTGCCCAGCAAGGCCCTCTCCAGAAGCCCTGCCCACTGGACCCGCTGTGACAGCTTCTTGTGGTGGTTACTGTGGCAGGTGTCCTGGTGAGGAGGCCACAAAGTCGCCCCTTGCCTCGGCTGCTTTGGAGGAACATTGCACAAATTGGACGAGCTGCGTCAGCTCACTCGCCCTCAACCCCTAAACAGCCCTCCCATACTGGGGAGCCGGGGAAAAGAGCTGCCAGTGCCAGCCTGTCAGAGGTGGGCTCTGAACTCAGGCCTGCTGAGGGGCTGCCCCCACTGCTGCCATTTCGGGGGACAGCCTGGGTGTGACACTGAAAGCCCCAGCTCCCTGCCTTTGCCACATGAATGTATTCTCTGGCCCCCAAGCCCGTCTCATCCCTCCAAGAAGGGACATAGCCCTTCCTCCAGAAGCTGGAGAACACCAACCTCTCTGTCATGGCCGAGTCCTTGCTTGTGTGAGGGAAAGACACCGAAGGGTGGCTTGGGGCTGAACCTGTGGTGGTGGGGCCATTGTGGGAGCACCCTGATCTGCAGCCAGCTGTGGGAAAGGAGACCACAGCTCTGCACCTGACCCTCCCATGACCAAATGGAGAGCACGAGCAGCCCCTCTCCTGGATGTTCTATGTTGGGTGTGAAGCTGGAGGTCAAGAGCCTGTGTCCTGGGCTGGGGGCCGCCTTGCCTGTCGCTCACCGACTTCACTCCTCATCATCCCCTGTCTGGGCTTATCTCCATTGTTGGTTGGCCTTTTTTTTTTTTTGGAAATGCTCTTATGTTAGTGAATTCTCCCATCGACCTCATTGCTCAGAATGCAGTATTAGGGCGAGACTGCCACTGCCTCCCCTCCATGAATGTATTTCTCTTTTCTGCCCTGAGGAAGTGGGGAATGGCCCCAGTTTCTTCTTTCCCATCTGTCTCCAGAGAGGCGACCTTTCATTTTCACTTTTCTTTATTGTTGTTCTTTTTTTTTTTTTTTGCACCAAAGTGGCAACTGGGTCAGTGTTGGGGATAAGGCTGGCCTCTGGGTGGAAGGCCCCTCCACCTGCTTCTCCCTGGTTTTGACAGTGTTAGCGTCTGTGAAAAGACAATATTCTCTCTAAAGCAATAAGGGGGTGATGGGCCAGGGGGAAATGTCTTGCTGCTGCTGGCCCCCCAGCTCCCCTTCCCTCTTGCCATTATGGTGGCACTGGAGGGTGGGAGAGACTCCTGATGTGACTGAATGTAACCTACCCTGCCCCTGCCACAGCCAATGCAGGGGAAGGGGGGCACTTGTCTCTTCCTACCCCTTCCCCCAGCTAAAGAGACTTTGAACTTGGGGGCCCATGAGCCTGGAGAGGCCTTAACCCTGTGAGGAAGTGTAGGGGGAGCCCTCTCCCACCCCATCCCCTCTGAGAGTGGTAAATGTTTACAAGCCCTGAGCCCCTACCCCAGGGGCTCAGACACCCCACCCCACCCCCATCTTAATCCTTTCTCCGTCCCAGTCTTACAGGGCCCTAGCTGCTCCACCCCCTCTTGGGGTTCAGGGTAGGGTAGGTGTCCTGTGTGCCCCAGTTTACCCCTACCTCTACCCAGTGTGACTTCCCTTCTGCCTACCCATGTAAATACTCCCAATAAAACTTGGTGTGTTCTCCCAACCCATCCTGTCTGCTGGCTTTTTCACGGCAGGGGGCAGGGGCAGAGTTGGGTAGGGTTGTCTCTGGGAACTGCTGGCCTCAGGTTTGTGTAGAATACCCTCTGTTTACAGCTTGGAGGAGCCTCATACCCACTGCCTGCCTGCTTTGTGGGGGAGGGGATAGCAAGCAAGGAGACTACGTACAGAGTTGGAAGTGGTTCCTTTATGGAAAAACTGAAAATATAATAAAAATTAAAATAAAACCAGTTTAAAAAAGCCAGCCCCTGGAGTTTCCACCTCCTGCCTCTGGCCCTCCAGAGGGGTGAGGCCCCAGCCCCAGGGCAGCAAAGGGTGAGGGCTTTCCTGCCCTTCTGCTTCCCCTATTCCATCCCGACTTTTATCTCTACAGTGGGGGCCCCCCGCCCCGGGAGGAACCAAACCTGGGTATAGGAGCAGGACCCAAGGCCCTGTAGCCCAGGGAGGGAGGCTTGGCATGTGTACCCAGCCCCAAAGCTCCAGGCCTGTAGTGTGGGCATGGGCAGGGATGCTGCTCCCTGCCTTGGCCCATCTGGGGTTGGGGGTGGTTAGTTCCAGATCTTGAGGAAGGAGTCCCAGGAGCCTGTGGCCACGGCCATTCCATCATCTGTGACCCCAAGGCAGCTCACACGGTTATCGTGGCCAGCAAGGACACCTAGAAAAGAAAAGGACATAGGGACTAGTCTGGCCCACATGGTATACCTGTCCCCTCTGTGGGCCCCAGCACAGGCCTCCCTTACCTGCACGGTCACCCTTCATGGCATCCCAGATGTTGCAGTTGAAGTCATCATAGCCCGCGAGCAGCAGCCGGCCGCTGCGTGAGAAGGCAACCGAGGTGATGCCGCAGATGATGTTGTCATGGGAATACATGAGCAGCTCCTGATCAGCCCGCAGGTCAAACAGGCGACATGTGGCGTCATCTGATCCCGTGGTGAAGGCATAGCCATTGGGGAAGAACTGCAAGATGTGGACCAGAGACCATAAGCATGTTGGGCAAGGCCAGGGGCATGGAGCACAGGAGGCTGTCACAATGCTCCCAACTTACAGCCACGGCATTGATGTCAGATTCGTGACCTATGAATGTCTGTCGGCACATGGAATCCCGAACATCCCACAGCTTGATGGAGGCGTCACAGGCACCTGACACAAAGGTGCGGCCATCGGGGGCCAGTGACAGGGACATCACATCCCCACTGTGTCCAGCAAAACCCACCGTCTGCTGGCCTGTCTCAATGTCCCACAGGGCACTGGAGAGGTGACAAGAAGAAGGATCAGAAATGAGTTGAAGGATAGAATCCCTGACTCTCCTGCCACATGAACCCAAACCTGACAGGGCTCTCTGGAAAGAAGGCCTGGGGCCCTAAGTGGTGCAGGAGCCACTTGGCCCCCACCCAGGGGAGGAAGCTAAGTGCTCAGAAATGTTGCCACCTGCTGGGCCCTGGACCACCCAAAGGCAGGGAACCCAGCCTGGCAGAGCCTCACCAGGTGGTATCCCCAGAGCTGGTGATGATTTGGTTGTCATCCAGGAAGCGGCAGCATGAAAGGTACCCTTGGGAAAGGAAGTTGTAGTCAGACATTTATCAGAGAGGCCATACTGTCTGCCCTCCCGGCTGTGTTCCTGCCTCTCCTTCAGGCTCCACTCACCAGTGTGGCCAGGCAGCTCTCTGCTGACCCTGACATTGCCCTCTCGGGTCTTGAGGCTATAGATGGAGCAGATGTTGTCCAAACCCCCACAGGCTACAAAGTTCCCTGAGGGGGCATAGGCACAGGTCATGACCCAGGAGGAGCGCAGAGGGATAGCATGGACCTAGAGGAGAACATCACCCCTAGTTAGAGCCATCCAGGGACTGGCAGCCCTATTCTACCCACTTCCAGTGCCAATTTTACCTTGTTGGTGGTGTAGCTGTCCCAAATGATGAGCTTTCCGTCCTGGGAGGCGCTGACCAGCAGCCTGGTGGGCAGAAGCAGGGCAACACAGACAAGGTCAGGGTGTGAACAACACAGGGCCCTATCCCTTCCCATCTAGAGACACTCTTCAGAAACATTCCCCAAATCCTCTCAGTATAATCCTGCATCCCTGGTCCCCGAGGGATGCTGGGAATCAGTCTGTCCAAACTTAACTAACATAGATTCTCCCCACCAGACCTGGGGGGACCTGGAGTCCCCCCATACCATTCTGCCCTTTATGTAAAATCACCCCCAGAGCCTGGAGACACTAAGGCAGAGGCCACCCACGCACCTTGAGTCTGTCCCCCAGTGCATGGCATAGATTTTTGCCAGGTGTCCACGGAGGGTCCTCCGTGTTCTCATCTGAATTCTCCCCACTGGGTCCAGCCCAGCTGTGATCTGGAACAACAGGGAAGCTGTATTGGCACAAGGAGACTCAAGCAACAGAAGCCCATCCAATCTCCTGTCCCTTCAAGGGCCCCCAAGTAACTCTGCAGTCACCTCACCTGGGTCAGTGTGGAATCCCCGCATGCTTTTCTGGCGTCCTGTAAGTGATGGGCAGAGCAGGAGAAGGGAAGTAGAGAAGTGGGGGAGGTGAGGAAAAAGTAAAGGAAAAGAGGAGACAAGGCAAAGGGAAGAGAGGATGAAACGGAGACATTTGGAGGTTAGGATCCCCTTTCTTCTCTCACCCTGCGAAACACACACACAGCCACACACACACATCCCCGGCCACAGGCAACCCAGTCTGCTCAGGTCAAAGGGAAGCAGCACACTCAAGCCACGCCTGGCCGGCTCGGCCTCCCCAGCACAGTCGTCAGGCCCTCACCCGGATCTGGTTCCGGAGCTGCTCGGCCTCCTGTCTCAGTTGCTCCAGCTCACTCATGGCGCCGGGCCCGTGGGGCGGGGTTGGGGGCGGCTGGGGGCCGCGGGACGGGGGCTGGGGGAGGCAGCTCCTGGCCGCTGGCCCGAGGCCTGGGAGGGGGGGGGGATGCAAGGCTGACGTCAGGCCCCAAGACCGCCCGGGAAGCAGCCGGGAAAGGCGGGGTGGAAGCCCGTGGCCCGGAAGGGGTCAGCAGGGCAGGGGGAGCAGAGGACGCGGTACCCGGGGCAGGAATGGGGTCTCTGGCACCCAAGAGACGTTGCCAAGGAACAGACGACTTCCCCAATCTTCCTCCCGGGCCCCCGGAAACAGAGTGGGAAGTGCAAGAGGAAGAGCAGGGGAAACCCCTCCCTCGGACAGCAAGCAGCCCGGGCGGGACACTCGGGCGGCAGGAACTGGGGATGGGGGGGGGGGAGTCCCTTCGAAAACAGACCTGGCGTCCGCCCCAGCCCGCACAAGGCGCCGCCCTCCCAGCACCTAATTTTAAAAAGGGGCGGTGCCTCTTTAAATTCACCCCCACACCCACACACCGCACACCCTCCGCACACACCCCCAGCTAAGACAGAGGTGGTGATGGGGGGGGGGGCTGAGGGGAGAAGCTAGGCTGTTCGTGGGGTTGCCTAGGCAACCGTCACCCGGACTGAGAGCACCTCATTGGTGAAGTGCCCCCACCCTAGCCTCGTTGCCAAGGCAACCGCATCAGCGGCAGAGACCTGTAGGGTGGGTGACCCCACCCCCGGCCCCCATCGCCCCCGCCCGACCTAGTCTCCTGCCTCTTCCCCAGAACCCGCCAGGATGGCTGTTTACAGGATTTGGGAAAAGCCGATTGAACACTAATAGGTTCGGGACGGCTCAACCAGGGATAATCCCCATTCCGGGCCGGCTGCACCCCATTAGCCGCTGGGAGTAGCGGGAAGGCAAGCCCCCAAACAGCCTGCTCCCTTCGGCACCGAGGTCTCCCGCCCCGCCGCGCCCGCACAAAGCCCGTGGGAAGCCGCTCAGAAGTAATTAGGGTTCCGAAGAGAGGCCCCTGGTCCCAGGAGCTGTTCTCTCCTAGGCGCCGGCAAGCGGCCCCAGACGGCTTGGCCCGATGTCCCTAGGCACCCCAAGAGCCCAGCTCTGCGCCCAGGAGCCCCCGAGGCCTAGCTGGCACGGCTCCAGCCTCCGACGTCCTGCCTTCCCCGGGACACCTGTGCGATCTGGCCGTGCACACTGCACTCTGGCGACCTAGGCGTCCCCCACCCAGCTCCCACTTCCCCCAACCACTGGGCGTTCCTCTTCCCCGGAGATATTTCCCCCTCTGAGTTCAGGTTTCTACGCCAGTGCCAGGGGATGCCCCTCCAAAATGAGATGGGAGGGGGCAACGACACAGCTACCACCCTGCTCCAGCTGTGGACAAAAGCCCCTTCCTCCCAGCTTCCAGCAGCCCAGGTCTAGCCGCAATGACACAGGCCTGGGGCAGAAGGAAAACAGGCCACGAAGAAGCCACTGGGTCGGGGGCCATGCTCCCAGCCCTAAGATTCCCCATTACCCTCCAAGATTCCCTCAGCAGCGCCTAGATGCTAGGAATTAAGCATCCACAGCCCCCAAACAAAAAAAGGGGTGCCACCACCTCCGCAGGTGTGACAGGAGACAAGCAAGGGTCCTCAGATCTGGCAGCTGGAAGGCGCAGGCTGGTGCTGAGCTGCGAAGTGCTGTGGGCCAGGCCCTCCAGTTCCTAGGACCTCCATTTTGCCCAAAAGAAAGCTGGGCAAAGGGGACAGGCGACTAGGGGCTAGACTTGGGGTAGGGATTTGTAAAAAAAAAAAATAATAATAATAATAACAATAAGGTGTTGAGATCTCCAGTTTAGTGTCTAGGACTCAGAAACCACAGCCAGAGCCCAAATCAAGAGACAGACAGTAGGGTGGAGACGAAGGCAACGGTGGCCTTGAGGCCTTGGCTGTACCACCTAGGATTCTGAAGTTCTGCAAGTCTACAGTAAGCAAGGGTGTGAAACGAGTGGGCACGAGGGGTTGCTACCCCGGGGCAGGCAGCGGGGTGGTGGGGGGGAAAGGGGGCGGGACGGGGCTAGAAGAAACCCGGAATTTAGCCCCCCAGCTATTAAGGGAGCAAGAGGCAGGCGGGGCTGGGACAGGGGTTTAGGGTCAAAAAAAAAATGCCACTGATACCGCAGGGAACGCATGCATTATTGAAGCCGAGGGTCCCCCAGTTCCCCTTCCGGGTTTGGAAACGACCGGGCCAGAGGAAGGGAGGGGAGGTCTGGGGAGTTACGTCCGTTTCCCAAGAGCCAAACCCGGGAGACGGAAGGAACGGGGGCTTCCTCCTGCCGCACACACCCCCGTGGGAATTTGGGGCTGGGGGCGATGAGGACTCCTTTTGTCAGCGGAGGTACCTGAGGTGGTGGGACTCTGCCAAGGGGTCGCTTGCAGGAGCGCGGGAGGTCCTGTCTTCCTCCGCGGCGGAGGCGGCAGCGGCGGCGACGCGGATGGATTTCCTCAGTCACCCCAACTCAACCGTCCAGCGCAGCTCTCCCCAGAGCGGAGGGATCCCGCCCGCCAGTGACGCGGCCGCCGCCGCCGCGCCCAGGGCCAGGCTGGGCGAGACCAACTGCGCCGGTGAGTGGGGGGAGTCGGGACGCGGGAACACCGCCTCGGGGGCAAAACCCGACTCGGTCACCGTACGAGCCCAGTCTCGTGGCTTTCCAACTCATCGGGGAGCACAGTCAGGAGTTCTCTTCCTGAAAAGGAGCAAGCCATCCTCCCTAAGGACAGCAGAGGTGGTATAGGCATAGGGGAGGGTGAAAGAAAAAAAAAAAAGGCCTCTCCGGTCACGTGACCGACCTCCTTCGATTCTTCTCCCCCCCCCCCCCCCACCGTTGGGCGGCTCCAGACTGGAGGCTTGAAGGCCCAGTTCTCGGTTTGGCCACGCCCCTACGTGGGGAGCCACGCCCCTTCCCGGAGGCGGAGCTAGAGAAGTCCCAACCGGTGTAGGACAGAGGGGCAAAAAAAAAAAAAAAAAAAAAAAAAAAAAAGAAAGAAAGAAAGAAAGAAAGAAAGAAAAAGCGGTTGGTGACCGCTAGGAGCCCAGAAAATGCAGTTAGAGGGAATAACACCCAAATAATTCTTCAGCGCAGCCCTGTGGGGGTTATAGGCTTCCTAGACTAGTCCTCATACCGCGGCAATAACTGTCTATATTCATTGATTTGCAAGCCTAGAGGTGTTTGCTTTTTGTATCGTGAGCCCACTAACTACATAGCCAAGAATGACCCTAACCTCACAAATCCTCCTGCTTCTGATTACCCAGTGCCGGGATCGGAATGTATGCGCCACCGTGCCCGGTTTATGCAGGGTAGAACTCAGGGTTTCAAGCCTGCTAGGCAAACACTCTATCGACGGAACCACCTCTTCAGCCTATACTTTGGTTTATTAATCCTACACAATCCTGATTACGGACTCGACTGAGATTACAATCTCAGGCAGCTTTAATAACTTGACTGTGTGACCGTGAAGCACCTCCACCAGGAGAGCATCGTAAAAGAATGAGCCTTAGTTTCCAAATCTGTTCAATGAGTGTGTTGACGATTATCCTTAAGTCTCCTGGATTGTTGGGAGACTCATCCCCATAGACTGTGAAAGTGTTTCGGGAAAGTTCAAGTTGTCGGATGACCTTCAGACCGTCCTCATAGTTTAGGGAATTAAAACACACTATTCAAAATAGGCTGTGGTGGATTTTGTGGACAGTTATAGAGACGGAAGAATCAAGAGTTCACATTTGGGCTGGAGAGATGGCTCAGAGGTTAAGAGCATTGCCTGCTCTTCCAAAGGTCCTGAGTTCAATTCCCAGCAACCACATGGTGGCTCACAACCATCTGTTATGAGGTCTGGTGCCCTCTTCTGACCTGTAGTCATACACACAGACAGAATATTGTATACATAATAAATAAATATTTTTTAAAAAAAGAGTTCACATTCGTCTTCACCTACATATTGAGTTGGAGGCTAGCCTGGGCTACATGAGACCCTGTCTCAAAAAGTAAGTGTGTGTGTGTGTGTGTGTGTGTGTGTGTGTGTGTAGGGGAGACTTGGGGGATGATGGCTCAGTCGGCAAAGTTCTTGCCATACAAACACAAAGACCTGAGTTTGATACCCTAAAACACAATCCAGGCACAATGGCCATGCCTATAGTCCCAACACTTGAGAGGCAGAGACTGAACTTGGGGCAGCCCGTCTAACTCAATGAGGGAATTCTAGGTTCAGTGAGATGTCTTGTCTCAAAAATTAAGGTGAGAGCTGGAGAGATGATTCGATAGTTAAAAGCACGTACTGCTCTTCCAAAGGACCTGGGGTCAGTTGCCACGTGGTGGTTCATAACCTTCTGTAACTCCAGTTCCAGGGAATCAAATGCCCTCTTCTGGTGCACCAGCTCAAGCAAGGCACACACAAACATACAAGTGAAATATTTATATACATAAATAAAATAAACCTAAGGCGCAGAGTAATTGAGGAAGACACCACCCACCACTGCCCACTTAAAAACTCCTGGTCATCAGAAGTGGTAGCCCACACTTGTAGCTACAGACCGGCATAGCAACGCCCTGTCTCAAAAGTACACGGCAAATACCAAAAACAGCAGTACTCATTCAGCCCTTTCTTCCTTTCTTTCTTTCTTCCTTTCTTTCTTTTTCCTTCCTTCCTTCCTTCCTTCCTTCCTTTCTTTCTCTCTTTCTTTTCTTAGGACAAGGTTTCTCTGTGCAGATCTGGCTGTCCTGGAACTCCCTCTATAGACCAAGTTGGCCTCAAACTCACTTATCCGCCTCTGCCCGCCTTGTACAGGGATGAAAGGTGTGTGCCACCACTACCCGCCAGCTTTTTTTTCTTTTTTTTTTAAACAACATTCATTATTCAGATTGCACATCTATGGACTTATGAATTCTATGACATATACAGATAATAGAGTCAACATTAGAATTTAGAAAGGACCTTATAGTTTTACTTCAGCTTCCTCAAAGTACAGAGGGGCAAAGTGTCTTTCTTGAGGCCACTTAAGGAGCTAAAGCCGGCCTCTGCTGCACTGCCACCTCTCATTTCCAAGCTAATGGGCTTCCCTGTTTTCGCTCACTCAACCAATGTTGACTGACCCCACTCGTCTTCTGAAAGGCTCTGTTGTAAGCACTGAGGGTGCAGCCCCTCACCTTGCAAGGAAGCTGTGGACTATAGAGGAGAAAGATGGAAGATGGGCATGGAAAGAAAACTGAGTGTGGATGCCTTGTATCAGTTGCTTTGCTGTAGTTATGACGGAAGTAGCTTAAGAAAGGAAGGGTTTATTTGGGCTTGCAATTAGAGGGGAAAGCTTAACGGTGGGGGAACAAGGAACTGGTCACATTGCTTGCGAGCAGAGAGCATGAGGTGCTCGCTCGCTTACTCCATTTTATTCAGTCCAGGGCCTCAGTTCATGCGATAATGCCTTCCACACTAAAAGTGGGTCTTCCCACTTCCCCTAAATTTTTCTGGAAACACCCTGACAGACACTCCTAGAACCTTGTTCCCCAGGAGATCCTCTATTCTCATCGAGTTGACACTCGAGATTGACAATCACATGACCTGAAGGGACGAACCGAAAGATGGATTCCATTATGGCATTTTCATACATGCATGCCATGGTGCTTAATTTTTATCGATTCTCTTCCCTCACCGTGTTAGGGAACACAATATATGTGAGAGAAGGAACTCTTGAGGAGGAAGGTAAGTTTTAGGTTTGACGCACCGAGAGGAATGTCCACTGTGTGGTGTAGAAACTGGTCTGGAATTCAGCACAGAAATCTTGCTTGGAATAGAGCCCCAAGAGTGAGTGGCACATTCAAGCAGATGAAGTCATTTCAAAGAGAGAAAAAAAAAGGCTCAGGAAAAGACAAAATGACCAAATACCAACCTCTAAGGTACTCCAACATTTAGAGGTCAGGCACTGTAGAAACTGCCAAAGCGGAAGCCAGAGAGCTGATTGTCTCAATCAGGAGAATGTGGGGTTCCAGAATCCAAAAGTGTTCTCAGTAGGGAATGCAAAAGAACAGTCGGTCAGTGCTGCAGATAGATGGACCAAGACTTCTCGGAGATATATGCATGGGGCTGAGCAACACAGACAGAGGCCCTGGGAGCCTTGTCTAAACCGTTTGCAAGGAGCTGAGAGGAGGCTAAGAGAGGAATTGTGCATAGCTGTGTCCTCCGAATGGAAGCATTTCCTGCAGGAGGGAGGAGAGGGCATCAGGAGACTAAAGAAGCCAAGGAAACTTGCCAGGCTCAGAGTGCTTATAAAAGCGACAAGTCCCACAGGACCCTTCCCAGGCTTATATAGGCAGCTCACACCAGCTAGGGAAAGGAGACTCTGGTGGAGCTGCCTGCAACCTGGACAGGGAGCACCAGGGATGTGACCTTTGATGGCTGTCACCCATGCTACCTAGTAAATTCCTATAAATTCATCACTTTACCAAACTAGACTTGAGTGAACTTCTTTTTTTGAGACAATGTCTTTCTAAGTAGCCCTGGAACTTGCTGTGCAGACCAGGCTGGCCTCCAACACACAGAGATCCTCTTTCCCCTGGCTCCTGAGTGCTGCGGTCAAAGATGGGCGCCACCACACCTGGTCCAAGTTGTTTCTTTGTTCCAATGTGTATGTGGGTGGGTGTGTGGGTACAGATGAACACACACACACATGTACAGATTCATGAAGACCTCACGTGTTCCTTAGGAACGCCATCCACCTTAGTCTTATCCTTTTCTTGTGGGGAGCGTGTGTGTGTCCTGGTTTGTGCACCCATGGAGTCCCGCTCTGTCACTCTCCGCGGTCTCCCTCACTGAACCTGGAGCCAGGCCGGCAGCCAGCAAGCTTCAGATGTCTTTGTGTCTCTGCCTCCCACAGAGCTGCTGTTGCAGGTGCCTGCGCGTGGACACGCCCAGCTTTTTAACTCCGGTGCTTAAGATTCAAACTCAGGTCCTTACGCTTTCAGCTTTCATAGCGAGCGATCTTGCCCAACAGCTTATCTCCCGAGCCTCCCAGCTTGTCTCCGAATCAGTAATGCTGGCTGCCCAATGAGTCCAGGGAGCCGCCTGCCTCCACCTCTCCGATACTGAGATTTTAAACACCATGCCCTGCTTTTCCACGTGACTTTGGGGATCAAATTCATGTCCACATGCTTTCTCTTGGCGCTGTCGTCCCAGCCCCTTGCGTGGGCTTGTTTCTATGAGCTGTCGTTAGTCCTATCTGGACAAATAGACATCTTATTCTCATTCACCCAAGAGAACTCGCACAGATGGATATGAGGACGCGTGAGAAGTGAGGCAGTTGGAGGGACGGCCTAAGTGGCTAAGGCTTTGGAAATCGAGGCTTAAAGAAGTACTGATGATTGGAGCCGTATGGGAAGATCCCGTAGAGTCAAATGTCTGCTGTAGGTTTTTTGTTTTGTTTTGGCAGAGGATGGGGATCAAACCAGAGCTTCATATACATATCCTGTAACCAGAGAACCCCCCAAGTTGATATTTACTTTTTTACTTATTTACTTTACATATATATATATTTTTTACTTATTTATTTATTTAAATAGGGGTTTACTGTATAGCCCAGGCTGACTGTGAGTTCTTGAGCTTCCTGCCTCAGGCTCCTGAGTGCTGGGATTATAGATAAACTCTACTAGGCTTGCGATTGTTTGCTTTATTTTTCCCTTTAATAAATTTTCAGGTAATTTTTTAAAGTTAGCATGCAGAGTGCTGCGTTTCATTCTGACATGTAGACCCCAGTGCCCTTGCTCACTGTCCCCCCTCCTTCCCTAGTTCCCTTCGTCCTCATCAATTGCCTTCCTGTCCACTTCATGGCACAGAATTCCATCAGCCTCTTCCTCCCTGGCTCCCCCCACTAAGCTCTCATCCTCCTTTGGGGGCATCAAGATGGCTCAGGGGATAAAGGGACTTGGTGCCAAGCCTCCTTTTGATCCCTGGGACCTACATGGTGAATGAATGGAGAGAACAAAGTCTGGCAAGGTGTCCCCTGGCCTGCACATACATGCTATGTACCTGTACACACCACACACACACACACACAGTCATCTCTCTCTTCTCTCACAGTTGCCTTCTGCTTCCACGACTTACAAACCACACACACACACTTTAGTTATTATTTCATTTTGTTTATTATTATTATTATTATGTGTGTGTTTACGATGTGCAGTGTGTGAGTCGGGCGCAGACTTGCCATGTGCTCCCGTGGAGGTCAGAGGACAACTTTCAGGAATCAGCCCTCTCCTTCTGCCCGGTGGGTCCTGGGGATGGGGGTCACATTGTCTGAAGTGTCAGTAAGCACCCTGAACCCACTGAGTCATCTTCCCAGCCCAACCCCAATTCAAAAATTTATTTTTTATTATCTTCAGGGTATATTTTATTTAGCCAAAGACTATGTCATGCTTGATCCTGTCTCTCCCAGCTTCTGCCCTCCCTCCGTCTTCTGCCCTCCCTCCATCTTACACATCCCATACATACCTTCATAGCCTTTCCCTTTTATTCTTCTGCACCCCACCAAGTCCAACTAGTGTTGCCTATTGGAATATTTATTTATTTGTTTCTGGCACACGTCTGCATGCACGTGTATGTGTGTGTGAGAGAGAGACAGATAGACTTATAGACAGACAGACACAGAGACAGACAGACAGATACAGAGACAGACAGACAGACACAGAGACACAGAGACAGACAGACATGAATGTGGCAATCTGCGCATGTGTATGTGCATGTGGGCCTAGGTGCACATGTATGTAGATAGCGGCCACAGGTCAAAGGCAGGCACCTTCCTCTCTCACGCTCAGCCTTAATTTGTTGAGACAGGGTTCTCTCAATGAACCTAGAGTCCACTAATTGACTAGGCTGGCCGGCCAGAGAGTCCCAGACATCTGCTGTCTCCTCTCGCAATCTCCTCTCCCAATCCCGAGTTCAGACCTGTGCCAGCGCACCTGGCATCTCGCTGTGGGTGCTAATGATCTGGACTCAGTTGCTTACGCTTGTGCGTCAGGCGTTTTTACCAACTGTCCCATCTTCTCGGTCCCTTGACTCACTTAGTCCTCAGATAGCTCTCAAAGCCCAGTTGAATCTGTGCACTGTGCAGAATTGGCGTCTGTCCAACGGCAAGCTGACTATCCGCATTTGGATGTACGAACAGTAGTGTGTTGGCACCAGCTTGTGCCAGCTTATACCAGCTCGGGAGAGCCCATTGTCCACCTCACACCCTAACTGCTTACCCAGTGCATCGATGTGGACTGTAGGGACTTGAAATCAATCTCTGCTGGAGTATTTACGTCATGGAAATCAACAAAGGCTTCCAGTCAGCCCTTCCCCTTCCCTGAAGAGACACTCACTCCAGGAGCTGGCAAAACGTCTCCGTGTGTGTGTGCTTACAGTGCAAGCATGAGGGCTTGAGTGTGCATGCCTAGTGCCATGTTAAAAAACAAACAAACAAACAAAAACACCACAAGAGGCAGCACACACCTACAACCCCAGCACTGAGCAACAGAGACAGGTCCTGAGCACTTGCGGGGTAATCAGCTTAACTGAAGCAGCAAGCTCCAAGCCAAGGGAGAGGCTCTGTCTCCAAAGAAAAGGTGTAGGGGGGGGCAGTAATAGAAGCTACCTAATGTGGACCACAGGCTTTGAAAAATACATGCATGGGTGAGCACACGAGCAACACACACACACACACACACACACAGATAACACCTGCTGTTCATAGACACCGCAACATGTTCTCAAACTAAAAAAATTTTTCTTGTTATTTCTTATAGCTCAGGATGACCTTGAACTTCTGCTCTTCCTGCTGCTACATTGCAAGTTCTGGGGTTACAGGTGTGCACCACCAGGCCCAGTTCTGCATCAAACTAAGGGCTTTGTGTGCATCAGGCAAGCCTCTCTGTCAACTGAGCTACTTTCCACACCTTAAATTTTGTTGTAGTTTGTTTTTTCAAGACAGGGTTTCTCTGTGTAGCCCTGGCTGTCCTGGAAGTCACTCTGTAGACCAGGCTGGCCTCAAACTCACAGAGATCCACTTGCCTCTGCTTCCCAAGTGCTGGGATTAAAGGTATAAGACACCACTTCCCAGCTTAAAATTTTTTTGACATAGGGTCTCAACTAAGTAATCCAGGTTGCCTTCAAACTTGTATTCCATAGAGCTGAAGAGATGGCTCAGCAGCTAAGAAGTGCACTTGGGGCTCTTTCAGAGGACCCGTGTTCTTTCTCAACACTCCTGTAGGTGACTCAAAACTTCCCCTCTGTTTAAAGCTGATCGGACACAGGCAGGCTGGGCTATGGCAGTTGCTAGTCATGTATTAATGTTATTAGAGTAATAGTAGACTATAGTAAAACAAAAACAACTTGGTGGTGCGTGGCTGTAAGCCTAAATCCAGGAGGTGAAGGACAACTTGGGCTACAAAGCCCATCTAAGCAGGATGGAGTCAGTGAAAGGTTAGCAGTTTATATTGCTGTCTCTTGTATATGTGTAAATCCATCCCTTAAATTTATACCAATTGCTGTTTCCTGAGTTCCTACTTATTTTCTGACTCTAGGGTACCCCTTCTCTAACCACCCTACCAATTAGCTGCCAGATATCTTTCTTAAATGCAAATTGGATCATATAACTTCCCTGTTCCAAATCATACAGTTGGGCTTGGAGCACCTCTGAGAGATAGAGTAGCTGCCTAGAATCCCTCAGTGAGGGGCTGGGGGCGTGGCTAAACAGTAGAGAGCTTGCAGGACATGTACAAGACCCTGGGTTCAATCGTTAAGTCCACAAAATAATTCAGGATGCCTTCCAGCTAGACTCCATTCAGCTCTATCACACACATGTGCACATGCGTGCGCACGCACAAATATGCGCGCATTTCTTTCAGGACATTTTCTGGGATGCATGTTAAAGACTGCTTGCCGACTCACAAGGCTGGCTGTGCCCCTGCTGCAATGCTGGCCCCATCTCTAGTGCAGCCTCTACCAGGCCGGGTATTTTTGAGTTCCTGCCACCTGTACTGGGCCAAGGACTTCCTGTGTGGCCAAAGCATTTGGCTTTGTCTGGCAGAAGGCAAGAGGAGACCTGGGCCAGCAAGAAGCAGACTCTCACAAGATGCCAAGTGGAGATAGAATACAGTCCTCTCAGCAAAGCAGCTGCTATCTCCACCAGATCAGCTGTGCCAGCATGCAGGTTCATCACAATTGGGCCTGTGGGCTGTTGAGCGCGGTGCAGGGATGGGGGGAGGGCCATTGGACCCTTGGGCTCCCCACTTCCTCCCAGGCATTTGTATGCAATTCTGTCTGTATACAAGTTATAGAGAGTGGAGGAGGTTAACTGAAGAAAGACTCCAGCTGCGAGAAGCCATCATCCATCCAGGTGTCTGCTTGGGGACTCCTTCGCTCATCCTCCGCAATAAGCCTGGTAAACTCGTTAGTTGGAGGGGGAGCTGTGGTAGAACCATGTTATTGGGACCATAGGAGGAGGTGAGAAGGGGTT
Source organism: Microtus oregoni (assembly GCF_018167655.1). Classification (NCBI taxonomy): domain Eukaryota; kingdom Metazoa; phylum Chordata; class Mammalia; order Rodentia; family Cricetidae; genus Microtus; species Microtus oregoni. Next base: position 6,441,438 of record NW_024543062.1, on the reverse strand, counting down.
CTTTATATCTCCCTAGGGAAGAACTTTACACAAAACTAAGTCATTTCTTTAAAAACCAAAAAAACAAACAAACAAAAAAAAAAACAAAAAAAAAAACTCAAAAAACCCAGAAAACAAAAACAACAACAACAAAAATGAAGCCATTTCCAAAATAAGGGCTGGACTTTAGATATCAATACAGTGTTTGCGGTAGCCTGTGTATGGACACGGAATGTGGGGATCTTTGTTGACTTGATTGAATTAAGTATTTAACTGTCTATCTTCCTTTATAGACTCTGAACTCTGAGAGTCTCTTCAATATCTGTAACCTGTTTTGTTCCCAGTGCCCATTGATACCTGTTGTGGGAACTCCTTCAGCCAATAGCCTTTAGATACTGGCCTGTTCTGAGCGTGGCCACATGTAGTATATATACAGTTGTAAAAAGTACGCAGGCCCTTGGCTGCTGGATTCGGTTCCTGTCCCCCACTCACGCAGAGGACTGCTGATCTCTGAGTCTCCCCCTAAATAAAGGGACCTTCATTATACCCCATTCTGGGCTAGTGTGGGATTATTTTATTGTAGTCTACGGCATCTGGTGACCAACATGGATCCCGAGTCCACTGCTACCAGGACCGGCAATAGACACCTACAGAATATGGATGGATGGTCAGCGAGATGATTCAGCAGGAAAAGGAGCTTGTGGCGGAGCCTTGGTAACCTGAGTTTGATCCCTAGAACTTATGATGTGGAAGGAGAGAACTGAGCCTTGCAAGTTGTCCTGTGACCTTCACAGGCAAACTGTAGCACATGAGTGTGTGTATCTGTGTGTGTGTGTGCATGCACTTTGCTCATGTATGAACACACACACACACATGCACACAACCTACCAATTGTTGTTCCAAAAGATCTGGGTTCGATTCTCAGCACCTGCATGACAGTACACAACTGTCTGTAACTCCAGCTCCAGGTGCCTACAGGTAAACGTGTGCACACCTATGCTATATTGTCTGCTATGAACAAGGTCAAGGACCTGGGGAATGGTGGCAGGAAAAGACGAAAGGGAAGGGGCTGGAGGCATGGACCAGTTGGCAGAATTCACATCTAATATGCATAAAACCCCGGGTTCCATCCCCTGAGCTTCGCAAACTGGGGTGTTAGTTAGCATAGACGCAGCACTCCAGGTAGGTCGAGGAAGGAGATCCCAAGTTCAAAGTCATCCTCAGATACAGTGAGTTTGAGCCTAACCTCTGCTACATGAGATCCTGACCTAAATAGGAGAAAATAAACCCGTTGTTATGACACCTGAGGCAGAGGCAGGTGGGTCTCTGGAGTTTGAGGCCAGTCTGCTCTACAAAATAAATCAATAATCCCAAAGACAAAGGTGGAAAGGCGGGGAGAGATGGAGAGACATACTCCTCTAGTCCCTCTATCCTCCCATCTCCCCATCTCTCTATGTTTACATTTAGGCTGAATGTGGCAGACACTGGTTCAGGAGTCTGGGGGATGAACACCTTTGGCGACCGCTCCTTCAATTGCATTCTTTTAAAAAAAAATTTAAAAATAAAAAACACTAAAGAAGCGGGGGTCCCATGCCATCATGGGGTCCGTCACCCTATGGAGTCCGAGTCTCCATCTCTTTCCTGCTTTCTCTGTGTCTTGAGCCAGTCTCTAGGGTTCTTGTTGTCTGACCCTCACCCCCTCCCAACCTCGGCACGAAGAAGCCGCTGCCCCTTTAAAGCAACGGCCCCCAGCCGGGTTATTGTCTCTCTCCGTAACCAATCGGCCGCGCCGTTGGGGGCGGGGATCCAGTCTCCTGATTGGCCGCCGCTGCTCTTCGCCCCGCCCGGGATCCCGGGAGCTGTCCGGCCGCCTCGGTGCTGATCCCGCCGCCGCCCACGGGCCGCGAGCCGCGTAGAGAGGGCACTATGAGCGGGGGCGTCTACGGCGGAGGTGAGCCGGCCTGCGGTACCGGGCTCTCGGCCTGGTCTACAGCCCTGCGTCCCGAACCCGCGCGTCCCAAGCCCTGAGCATCCCTGGGCCTGTCACCTCCGTACTGCATCAGGTCCAGCCTGAGGTTTGGGTCTCCCACTACTTCTGCTTTCCATCCTCCTGGGGCTCCCAAGCGTGCACTGCCTCCCGGCTCCTGGACCTTTCTTTTCCCTGCCAGGCCACTAGGCAAGAGGGAACTCTGGTGGCTTTGACCCTCCACTTCCAGAACGCGCCGAAGTCCAGGTGGATTTCCCACCTACTCCATGCTGAAGTTCAAACTGTGGCTATACCCCCAGACTCCTCTCCAAGCTATGTAGGGGGACAATTTGGGAAGGGATCTCCTCACACACCTGTCTCCTTGTACAGATGAGGTGGGAGCGCTCGTCTTTGACATTGGTTCCTTCTCAGTCCGAGCTGGGTACGCTGGGGAGGACTGCCCCAAGGTGAGCCTTCCAGTCCCCTCTCCAAATCCCTGGGGCTGGGACACCCTCTGCCGGGAGGGTCGGCCTACAAACAAACTTGCACAGTTCATTCCAAATCGCTCACCTGAGTGGAGCCAGGGGAGGAAGCCGAAGGTGGCTGAGGGCATTGAGTGCAGTTGGAGGGAACTGGACAAGGGACTAGAAGGGGGCGATCCAGCTGGGCATGGTAGCACTCCTTTAATCCCAGCACTCGGGAGGCAGAGACATGCGGATCTCTTTAAATTTGAGATCAGCCTGGTCTACAGAGAAAGTTGCTTCATAGCGATACCCTGTCTCCAAGAAAGGAGGGAGTAACCTGGCTGCCCGCTCATGTTCCTCATTGCCAGGCTGACTTCCCCACCACTGTGGGGCTGCTGGCCGCAGAAGAGGGGGGCGGGCTGGAGCTGGAGGGGGAGAAAGAGAAGAAAGGGAAGATTTTTCACATCGACACCAATGCCCTGCACGTGCCTCGGGATGGAGCAGAGGTCATGTCGCCCCTCAAGAACGGCATGAGTAAGGGCCCCACCCACCACCTGGGAGCCACCCCCCACGTGGTTACCGATCTCCATACCCAAAGAGTCTTGCTTGCTCCTGCCCAAGTCCCAGAACCTCCTCATGGCCCTACAGGGATCTCAGACCAGGGCCCCCTAGAATTCTGGAACTTAAGGGAGGGGGTGCTTGTCAGCTGAAGTCGGACTCACCTACCTCTAGACTTGACCTCCCTCCCTCCTTTACTTCCTGTCTCTGACCCTTGCCTTCCTTCCTACCTTCCCATCTGTCTCTCCACGCTGGTCCTCTGCCCCTAGTTGAGGACTGGGAGTGCTTCAGAGCCATCCTGGATCATACCTACAGCAAACATGTCAAGTCCGAGCCCAACCTGCACCCGGTACTCATGTCGGAGGCTCCGGTGAGTGGCTCAGCCAGACCACATCTGACCCTGGATCCCTAGTGACACACTGTCCTCCATCACCTCTAGCTTGGAGCCGCCACTCTCAGTTACTTTGCCTTCCTTTCCAGAATTTTCTTTCTCACCCTATCATTTTCAACCACATGCCTTCCTCCCTGGCTTATTTTCCATTCCCTCCTCCTCTCTTCCAGCTCCATCCACTCCATTGCCCATTGTTGTTAACGCAGTCTTAAATTTCTGGTCAATGTTATATATACACATATTACCAGTGTAGCTAATATATACATATATTACCGGTGGAGTACGCCTTCTTGGCATGTACAAGGCTCTGGGTTCAAACTCTACTACTTACTGAAGGAAAAAAAGGTTAAGACTGTAATCCCAGTGCTCAGGAGGTAGAAGCAGGAGTATCAGCAATCCAAGGTCATCTTCAACTACATAATGAGTTCCAGGACCACATAAAGAGACTCAGTTTCAAAAATACACCGATTTCCTTGTATATAATTTTTGTTGTTGAAAATTTTACACATGCATATAATGTTTTTTATTAAATACAGCCCATCCCCCCTCCATTTCTTCCCTTGTTTTTTCTACCACTTTTATCTCCCAACTTCCTGTGCTTTAAAAAAACAAACAGCCAAACAAACAAACAAACAAAAAAGACTGAGTCCACTCAGTAGCATCTCTGTGTGCACAGGGTAAGACCAGCGAGCCTCACCCTGAAGAAAGCTGTCTCTCCCTCTCCCACAACCATCAATCAACAATTGCTCTGCAGTTAGGGGTGGGGCTTTGTGAGTCACTCCCTCAGCCATGCTGGAATTTCAGTTGACTTTTTGGGTTTTTGGGTTTTGTTTTTTTTTTTTTCATATGTTGGTTTTTTTTAAGACAGGGTTTTTCTGTAGCTTTAGAGCCTGTCCTGGAACTCACTCTGTAGACCATGCTGGCCTTGAGCTCACAGAGATCCACCTGTCTCTGCCTCCCGAGTGCTGGGATTAAAGGCATGCGCCACCACCACCTTGCTTCATATGTGATATATATATATATATATATATATATATATATATATATATAGTTTTTCTGTTTTATTATTTGTTTGTGTTGAGGGAGAGGTCAGAGGGCAACTTGCAAGATTCAATTCTCTCCTTCCACCATGTGAGCTCTGGGACTGAAGTCAAGTTTTCAGACTTGGTGGCAAGCGTCTTTACCTGCTGGCTCCTCTTACCAGCCCCGTGTGTTTGCTTTTGAGACAATGTCTCCCTCTGTAGCTCATACTGGCGTCAAACTTGAGATCCTCCTGCCTCAGACTACTGGAGTGCTGAGCTTACTGGTGGACACTATCGGGATCCACTCCTTCCATATCTCTAAGCCCCACACTTGAATGACTACATTAATGATTTAATGCATTTTTGTGCATTTGTGTGTACATCGACTTTTCTGTGTATGTACCACATGCACACATGCATGCGGTGCCATGGAAGCCAGAAGAGGGCATCGGATCCTCTAGAATCAATGGCAGCTGTGAACCGTCCATTGTGGGGGCTAGGAACTGAACTCAGGGCCCCACCAACAGCAGCAAGTCCTCTCAGCCCCGGAATCAGCTCTCCAGTCCCTTTCTGTTCATTTCAAAATAATTTAAAATAATTGCATTTTAAAATTAATTTTATTGTTTTAATTTCACGTGTGTGTTTAGGAGTGGGGGAAGTGAGTGTCACGGTGAAGGTTCCCACCTCCCAGCTTTTAGGTCTCCAGGACTGAGCTCAGCCTGTTTTGCTGGGCCATCATGTCTACTCTGTGTTTGTTTTATTTTACGCATCATCCAAGGGTTTTCTACTATGGAAGATGAATATTTAGCTCTTTCTCTCCCCAACTGGTTATATCATAAGTGTGTTCCCACCTTTAAGTATAATTACATTCTATACTTAAAACAAACAAAGAAAAAAAACCAGCTGGGTAGGTGTGCCCGTATTTAATCCCAGCACTCGGGAGGCAGAGGCAGTGAGATCTCTGTGAGTTCGAGGCCAGCCTGGTCTACAAATCAAGTTACAGAACAATTAGAGCTGTAACTCAGAGAAATCCTGTCTCAATTTTTTTTTTTAAAAAAAATCTGAGTTTATCCTCTTTTACAGCAGGCTAAAAGGGCTGAGTAAGGAATAAAAGCATGGTTACTTTTGCATTCTTATGCAACTTTTGTCTTCCCCAGATTATTGTGGTTTTTATTTTACTTGGATTTTATTTATCAGGATAACCCTAAGTTACCCATCCGATATCTATGTATTTTCTCAACACTAATTCCATGATATATTCTATTAATTTAGTCTCATTGAAGAAAGCTCTTTCAGAGTCTATTCCACTTTGGCTTAAAATCGAGAAATAAAGCCAGGTGTTGGTGACACACGCCTTTAATCCCAGCACTCAGGAGGTAGAGGCAGGTGGATCTCTATGAGTTCGCGGCCAGACTGGTCTATAGGGCGAGTTCCAGGACAGGCTCCAAAGTTACACAGAGACATCCTGTCTTGGAAAAAAAAATCAGTAAATAGTTGTTATACTAACATTTTCCTCCCGCATTACCTAGGAGGGTCTCTGTGTTTCTTCTGAGAAAGTGTGTGTATCTATTGAGTCCTTTTCTTGCGTCACTTCTTTGTTCTCATAGAGCAGGTCCCTCAGTAACCTTAGATCACAGGAAGGATTTCTTTTGAGACTTTGTATCATACTCCAAGTTGGAAGCCACTTTTCATCAGATCTTGAAATCATTGCCTTCTGCTGTCCTTGAACATCTACTGTTTTATTGAGACACCCAGAACCATTTTACTGGTTTTTTACCCCCCAAAAGTAGTTAGTTTTCACTCCATCCTAAGTATTGTGAAACTTCACCATGATATGTAATAACGCTTACTTCATTAATGAATGAATGAAATTAATATCTCATTAATTATTCTGGAAGCCATTAGGCAGGGTGGTGTTGCCCCATGCCTTTAAACCCAGCACTTAGAAGGCAGAGGCAGGTGGATCTCTGTGAGTTCTAGGCCAGCCTGGTCTACAAGAGCGAGTTCCAGGACAGCCAGGGCAACACAGAGGAATCCTGTCTTGAAAAACAAAGAAACAAACAAAAATACAGAAAAGAATTGTTCTGGAAACCTTTGACTTTCAGTTAAGTGAAAAAAATTATGTCGTTTTCTTACGTTTGTGTGTATCTGTGTTTCGTGTGTGTGTGTGTGTGTGTGTGTGTGTGTGGTCATCAGGCTTGGCAGTAATCACCCATTGGCCCATTGAATAGCAAGTTTTAAATTGTGTTTTTACTATTTCCTTTTACTCCATTGCCTTTGTTTCCCCCTTTGGGAAACCCATTACTTATTGTTTGCAGCCCCTGAACGGGTCCTCTAATTTTCTTGTATCTTCCCTTGTTCTTCATCATGACCTTTCCCTCTAATTTCCAAGGCGTTGCCTCATCCAACCATTTGACTGTGTTGATCCTATCTGCTCCTGTCTCCTTAATCCAACCATTTGACTGCGTTGGTCCTATCTGCTCCTGTCTCCTTAATCCAACCATTTGACTGTGTTGGTCCTATCTGCTCCTGTCTCCTTACTCCAACCATTTGACTGTGTTGGTCCTATCTGCTCCTGTCTCCTTACTCCAACCATTTGACTGTGTTGGTCCTATCTGCTCCTGTCTCCTTACTCCAACCATTTGACGGCGTTGGTCCTATCTGCTCCTGTCTCCTTAATCCAACCATTTGACTGTGTTGGTCCTATCTGCTCCTGTCTCCTTACTCCAACCATTTGACTATGTTGGTCCTATCTGCTCCTGTCTCCTTAATCCAACCATTTGACTGTGTTGGTCCTATCTGTTCCTGTCTCCTTAATCTCTACAAAACTCTTTTACTCTCCATGAATCTTCTTTTTAATTCCTTTCCTCTTTTTAGATGGCTGGTGTCTGAAAACATCGGAAGACTATTTTTATTGTCCTGGGGAGATGCTGGCTATTGGAATTAGGGTGTCAAGAATTTTAGGCAAAAACCCTACCACTGGGACACATCCCTGTGAATGCTCTTTTATTGGAGCATCTTGTTCTTGTTTCTTGGGTCCAGTATCGTGTTCATTTACTACAGATGTCACTAATTTGTTGTTAGGAATCTCCCTTCTCCTACACTGTTTTTCCTGCCATATTTAAACATCCATCTTATTTTGGAAGATGCAAGTGGGTTGCCTGCTTTTGTTTAAAAGTGGTACGTTAAGCCGGGCGGTGGTGGCGCACGCCTTTAATCCCAGCACGCGGGAGGCAGAGGCAGGTGGATCTCTGTGAGTTCGAGACCAGCCTGGTCTACAAGAGCTAGTTCCAGGACAGGCTCCAAAACCACAGAGAAACCCTGTCTCGAAAAACCAAAAAAAAAAAAGTGGTACGTTAAAAGAGAGAGAGAGAGAGAGAGAGAGAGAGAGAGAGAGGATTCCTGTGTAAGGAGAATGGGGCTCTCTGTGTTCTTTGCTATGGGACTGTTTGACGGGAAGCTTTTGAGGGAAATCTCTGCTTTGGCATTTTTATAAATTTTTTAATTAAATTGGAAAATTTTAGATTTTTAAAAATTATTTTATGTGTATGAGTGTTTTGTATGTATGTATGTATGCATGTATGTCTGTGTATCACATGTGTGCCTGGTGTCCTTGGAGGTCAGAAGAGGGTATCAGATCCCCTGAGACTGGAGTTACCACTGGTTGTGAGCTGCCATGAGAGTACTAGGAATTGAACCCAGGTCCCCTGCAAGAACAACAAATGCTTCTATATGCTGAACTAACCCTCCAGCCCTAAATTACATTTTAATTAAGTTAACTAATTTATTATTGTTGTTGCTGTTGTTGTTAATTTGTTTTTTGGGACAGGGTTTCAGTGTGTAACAGGCCTGGCTGTCCTAGAACTCGCTCTGTAGATCAGACTAGCCTTAAACTCACAAAGATCCACCAGTCTCTACCTCCCAAGTGCTGGGACTAAAAGCGTTTGCTACCACTGCCCGGCTTATTTATTATTTTGATTTTAAAAATATTTGTTTTATTTTATAAGATTATTTAAATTATTTTAAGTCATATGTATGCAAATGTGTCCATGTCTGGGTAAGCTCACATGTGTACAAATTCCCATGGAGGCCAGAAGACATCAAATCCCCTGGAGCTGGAGTTATAGCTGACTATGAGCTGTCCCATGTGGGTTCTGGGAACCAAACGTGGGTCCTCTGCAAGAGCAGCAGACACTCTTAACAGCTGAGCCATCTCTCCAGCCCGTTTTTTAATGTGATGTCACTTATTTCTACCCCAGAAATGTCTCTGGTTGCCTGTTTCTTGGATTCTCGTGAAGGCAAGGGGTAGGGGTTCTCAAAATCCATGGTATCGCTCAGTTCTCGGTATGATGTCTGTCAAGGGTCCCACCAGTTCAGGGACCCTCAGATTGATTCTTTGAAGAATCAGCTAGGGAGCTTGAGTGGACAACAGCCCAAGGACATAGAATCTGATAAACAGTTTAAGGACTTATTACTTAAATAGTTTACTGTGTGATCTGGAACTCATTATGTAACCTGAGTTAGGCCCTAAGTCACTATCCTCCAGCCTTAGTTTCCTCAGTGCTGGGATTACAGGAATGTACCACCACACCTGGATGCTTCTGTCCCTATACAGACAGCTGCTCAGGATAGTTGATGAAGATAGAATCACACAATATGACTTTTGTGTCACTGTTCTTCTGGGGAGGAGATTGATGCTAAGAGGCTGGTGTGCTAAGCATGCCTTCTACCATGGAGCTGCATGTCTGCTGCATGCACCTGTGTTTGTTTACTTGGCATATTTTATGTTATCCATGCCGTAATACTTACCAGCATTTTATTTTTGTTGTGGGTGAATATCATTCCCCTTCAAAGATAAACCACAGTTTACATATCCAGCCACCCATTCGCGTGTCCATCCACCAGTTCTTGGGAAAGGTGTTGCTACTGGCACTTGCGTGCCAAGATTTCCTCTAGTACTTGTGTGTGCTTTTTAAAAACGATTGTTTGTCTTATTTTATCTGTTATTAGCCTTTAGCCTACATGTATGTGTGTGTCATGGGTGTGCCTGGGGCCTGTGGATGGTAGGAGAGAGCATAGGATCCCTATAGAGACTACATGTATGTGTGTGTATCATGGGTGTGCCTGGGGCCTGTGGATGGTAGATGGGAACATAGGATCCCTATAGAGACTACATGTATGTGTGTGCATCATAGGTGTGCCTGGGGCCTGTGGATGGTAGGAGAGAGCATAGGATCCCTATAGATAGTTGTGAGCCTCCATAGGATCCCTATAGATCATTGTGTGTGTCCATAGGATCCCTATAGATTGTCGTGAGCCTCCATAGGACCCCTATAGATCATTGTGTGTGTCCATAGGATCCCTATAGATAGTTGTGAGCCTCCATAGGATCCCTATAGATCATTGTGTGTGTCCATAGGATCCCTATAGATAGTTATGAGCCTCCGTAGGATCCCTATAGATTATTGTGTGTGTCCATAGGATCCCTATAGATCATTGTGTGTGTCCATAGGATCCCTATAGATCGTCGTAAGCCTCTGTAGGATCCCTATAGATCGTCGTGAGCCTCTGTAGGATCCCTATAGATCGTTGTGAACCTCCACGTTTGTGCTGGGAAGCAAATCTGTATCCTCAGCAAGAGCAGCAAGTGTGCTTATCAAATGATCTTTTTGTTTTCATTTCTTTTGTGGATATAACCAGGACTGGACTCACTGGGTCTTGTGGAGCTTCTCTATTGTATATTTTAAGGGACTAACAACTACATTCTGCAATGGCTGAACCCTTTTACAGCCCTACCAGAAATGAGAACTTTCCAATTCCTCAATAGCTTGCTGCTTTCTAGTTTTTGCACGGGGGGGGGGGGGGGGTGGACATTTATTTGTGTATTGTGTATGTCTGTTGGCACCTGTGTGCCTCGGCACACACATGGGGGTCAGAGGGCAGCTTGCAGGAATGGGTTCTCCATCTGCCATGTGGATCCTGGGGATTGAACTCAGGCCACCAGGCTTGGCAGCAAGCACTTTCACCAGCTGGGCCGCCTTAGCAGCCCCGCCTTTCTGGTTTTTAATTACCAACATTGCCTGTGTAGGTGCGAAGCAGGACCTCATTATGCTCCTGATTAGCATTTCTCCAGTGACTAATGACGCCGGATTTGCATTTCCCTAGTGGCGCATCTCTCCCTGTGCTTGGTGGCTTTTGTAGGTTTCTGTCTTTTAAAAATGGCTCTGTTTTCTCTGGGATCTTGGGAGGTGGAAAATTAGATATTTGTATTCAGTCTCCCGTTGTTCCCCAGAAACCATCTTCTCCTGCATCCTGGCGTCTGAGGCAATTAGGATGGGGGTGGAAGCCTGGAAGCGGCTGAGGTGTGGAGGGCAGGAAAAGATGGAGACTCCGGATCCAGCCCTGTCCAGAACTCCTGTGTGGGACCAGGGCTGTAGCTCAGTTGGTAGAGACTGGGCTAGCATGCAAGAGACTGTGGCTTCCACTCCTGACACCACAAAAACTGCACGCCCACAATCCACAATCCCAGTACCCAGGAGGAGGAGGTAGGAGGATCAAAAGGTCAAGAACATCCTCAACTAAGTATCAAGTTCAAGGCCACCCTGGGCTTTGTCTGAAAACCAACCAACAAACAAAAACCAGGGAGGTGGCTCGGTTGGTGAAGTGTTTGCCCCAGAAGCCTGAGGACCTGACTTCAATCCGCAGCACCCATGTAAAAAGCTGAGTGCAGCAACAGAGCCCTGTAACCCCAGCTCTGGGGAGATGAGATGAGAGATTCCCTGGGGTTTGCTGGCTAGAAAGCCTAGCAGAATCGGTGCGCTCCAAGTTCAATGAGAGCCCTTGCCTCATAACCTAAGGTGGAGAGAAGTTGAGGAGGACACCTTGTTCTACTTCTGACCTCCCCATGCATACGCACAGACGGACAGACAGATCCACGCACACATGCACACACTAAATAAATAAATATTGGAATAGATAATAATGGGAATATTGGGGTAAATAATAAATCAATGGGAAAATCACATTCTTAGCCAGGCATGGTGGGGTGTACCTGTTACACCAACACTTGGAAGACCCTAACAGGAAAAGCAATAATTTGAAGCAAGTTTGGGCTACACAGCTAGATCTTGTGTCAAAATAAAGTATGAAACAAAAGAGGGCTGAGGCCACAAGTCAGTCATACAGTGCTTGTCTTGTATGTACCAGGCCATTGGTTGTAATCCCAGAACGACAAACAACAATCCGATAAAGTTCCTTACAGTCTTACCTTGTAAAGTTGTATGTGGACCAAGGTCCCTAACCTGTTTCCTAGCCTAAGCTCTGTGTATATATTTATGCCCATGCATGTGTATCTGTAGGTTTGCATACATATGTGTGAAATGTATGTGAATGTGTGTATGGGAGTGTTTCCATCTCTGTGCATGTTTGTATCTGGGACTCCATGTGTATCAGTTTACACACATACTGTGTATGGATGTTTGTATGTGTGTGTTTGTTCCTATGATCGTATCTGTTGCTAGACATGCCTGTGCACATATGCATACACACACTCACATACTCTCACACGGACACGCACACGACACTCTGGCACTGCCTCCATCTGCTCTCCTCCACCCCTGTGCTCTCTCCACAGTGGAACACTCGGGCCAAGCGGGAGAAGCTGACGGAGCTGATGTTTGAGCAGTACAACATTCCTGCCTTCTTCTTATGCAAGACAGCTGTGCTCACCGCGTATCCTATGGCTGGACCAGCTCTGCTGGGTGGAGGGCCAGGGTGGGGTGTGTGTGAGATGAGCTGAGCGGTGTGGTGCTGGGCCTGGTTCCCTGGAGATCACTATCTTGGGTGGGAAGACACGTCTCTGCACCTTACTAGTGCAGAAAGCCCCATAGGCTAATTCTTGGGGCTGTGGGGAGGGGAGCAGGTCAATGGCCCTTCCCTATTCCATAGGTCAATCTCAGCAGGAGGAGTTGGGCCAAGTAAACATCAGGGACTCACTGGGACTGGACACAGAGGGAAAGGACGTGGCATGGAGGTGGCTTCTTCCCAAATGGCCAGTTTGGGCCATCGTCTTTTTTTCAGAATCAGTGGTACACTGAACTCTCTACTAGGTATGGGGTGACAGGGACCTCAGTTCTAGGAGTCCACAGGACACAGGACCACATACACCTGGAACCCCAGTAGTCAGACGGCTTAATGAGATGAATATCCAAGGCCTGTGCTACTGAAACCAAGAACAAGGGGCTTAGGAATATGGCCTACCATGTCTGAGGCCCTGGTCCCCAGCTCCACGGAAACTGGATTAGGAAATACAGACCTGTAATTCCAGCACTCAGGAGACCAAGGCAGGATGGTTGTCTTTAGTTTAAGGCCAGTCTGAGATACATAATGAGTCCAGGCTAGACTGGACTACATAGTGAGACGTGTGTGTGTGTGTGTGTGTGTGTGTGTGTGTGTGTGTGTTGGGGGGCTGGAGCAATGGCTTGGCAGTTGAGAGTACATGCTGCTCCTGTGAGGACCTGGGTTTGATTTCCAGTCCCCACATGGGACAGCTCAGCTGTTAAAGCAATTACCACTCAAATATGAAGACCAGAGTTTGGGTTCTCAGAAACCCACAAATATGCCTGGTGGGCATGATGACACAGTCTCATAAATACAGCCTCAGGAGGTGGCAGCCAGCAAGAATAGCCACATCAGGGAGCTCTGAATTTAATTGAGAGCACTTTCCCGAACGAATAAGGTGGAAGAGTGACCAAGATGACTCTTGACATGAACCTTGGGCCTCTGCATAAACACACACATGTACATGTGCACATGTGTGTACACACACACACGTACCCATATGCAAAAAAACTGAAAAAAGAAAATAAAAGTAAATCAAAGGCAGTATTTACAGACTAGGATTGAGTTTACCCTGAGGAAACAGAGAGGGACCAAGGCCTGACCCAAGTCTAGACTCTCTCACTGTCTGCTACTGTCTCTTTGACCTATCCCATGGCAGCTTTGCAAATGGACGTTCCACAGGCCTGGTGCTGGACAGTGGGGCCACCCATACTACAGCCATCCCAGTACACGATGGCTACGTCCTCCAGCAAGGTAGGACCTTGTCGGGGCTCCAGGGCGGCCTGGGGAAGCCAGGTTCTGACACCGCCTCTTCTTTCAGGCATTGTCAAGTCACCTTTGGCAGGGGACTTCATCTCCATGCAGTGCAGGGAGCTCTTCCAGGAGATGGCTATCGATATCATCCCTCCTTACATGATCGCAGCTAAGGTAGGACCTCTGCTGCGCCCAGAGACGCTATTGACAACCCTGGCATTGGCCTTATACCCATCAGTCCCCTGACCCATAAGATAGTGGAGCAAGTTCCCCAGAGGTTCCAGTTCCACTTTTTCTGGAAATTGGGAAATTCAAGTCATGGCTGAGGCCATGCAGTCAGCTGACAGCAGATGCGTGAGGGCCAGTGGGGTGGGTTCTAGAGTCTGGCAAATCCAAACTCTTGAGTCAGACGTGGTGAAGCACATTGATAATCCTAACTAAAGCTGGAGAGGTGGAGGCAGGAGAGTCAGGAGTTCAAAGTCAGCCTTGGGAACTGACCAAGGGAGGCCAGCCTGAGCTACACAAGTCATTCTCTCTCCGAAAGGAAACAAACAGACAAACAGGAACCAAGGATGTGGTTCAGTTAGCAAAGCCTTGACATGGAAGGAGTCTTGACTTGAATCCCAGCACCACATCAATCTTGGCTGTTTGAAGGCCAACTTGGATGACATGAATCCCATCTCAAAAACAAAACAAAAAATCTAAACCAAAAATAAAACCTCAGGTAGGAGTCATTCCTCTGCCAGGGAAGAGCCACGAGGCCCAGAGCATCATTTGAAAGCATCCCGGATGAGGAAGGAAAGCTCCATTAACCAGTGTTTTGAGGTGGGATCTCACATAGCCCAGGTTGGCCTCAAACTCACCATGTGACCGAGGATGATTCTGAATTCTCAGTCCTTCCACCTCTCCCTCCTCAGTGCTGGGCCTGGGGCTGGAACCCAGGGCTTCCTGCAGGCTGGGCAAGTGTTCTACCCCCTGAGCTCCCTCCCTAGCCCCGGATGCAGGCAGGTCCTTCTGATCACGTCTGTAGTGTGTGCTTCACGTATGGGACAGCTTTTCCCTACCTTCACTTCCCTGTCTCTGTCCCCTCAAGGCCGGTCAGCTGCAGAGAGGGCAGGCAGCTGCTAGGGAGGCAGATGTGCCAATGGGCTGGACAAGTGCCAGCTGGGGAAGGACGCTCAAAGACTGTGTCCTCACAGGAGCCTGTGCGGGAGGGAGCTCCCCCAAACTGGAAGAAGAAGGAGAAGCTACCCCAAGTCTCCAAGTCCTGGCATAACTACATGTGCAATGTGAGGCTGTAGCTGAGAAAAGCCCCCTGCCCCCCCCCCCGCCCCTGCCAGCCCCTGGTCCTCCGCTGCATCACTAGAGGAGGGGAGGGCATGACCGTGGGTGGACTGGAGCTGGGGAAACGGGGGCTCGAGATGGAGACGGGGGCGGCCAGACCTCACCCCTCCCTGCTTCTCAGGAGGTGATCCAAGACTTCCAGGCCTCCGTGCTGCAGGTGTCGGACTCCCCTTACGATGAGCAGTGAGTAGAACTGAGCACTACGGGAAGGAAAGGGGGCACAACTGGTACTGGGCATACTGAAGTTCCTGTAATATCAGCACTCAGGGAGGTCGAGGCAGGAGGATGGAGAGTCCCAGGTCAGCCTGTCTTACAGAGCAGGGGGAGGGACGCTGGGATTATAACTCAGATTACCTGGTACATGCAAAGCGGAGGAGGGGCACTGAGATTATAGCTCAGGTTACCTGATACATGCAAAGCTCCAGCTTGCATCCTCAGCATCACATCTACAGATCTTGGTGGTACAAGCTTGATACCCAGCACTTGGGAGTCAGAGACAGGAGGAAGAAGAGTTCAAGGCCAGCCTCTGCCACTTACTGAGTTGGAGGCATGCCTGGGCTTTATGATGGGGAGGGGCAGAACTGTGGTTCATGGGAGCCTCTCGAGTGCCCACCTAGCAGATCTGCATGAGCACGCCAGACAGCCTTGCTTCTCTCTTGGGCAGGGTGGCCGCACAAATGCCCACCGTGCACTATGAAATGCCCAATGGCTACAACACAGACTACGGCGCTGAGAGACTTCGGATCCCTGAGGGCCTGTTTGATCCTTCCAATGTGAAGGTTTGGCTGGGTGCTGGGTGCTGGTTTGGGTGGGGCTAGCTAGAATCTTGAATCCAGAGGTGTGGCGGGGGAGTCTGGGAAAGATGACAGGGGTTTGGGTGAAAAGGAGGCAGAGTCCCCAGAGTTCACATCACCTTTGTCCCCAGGGCCTGTCTGGGAACACCATGCTAGGAGTGGGCCACGTGGTTACCACCAGCATCGGCATGTGTGACATTGACATTCGCCCGGTGAGACCAGGACCTAAGGCTGGGTGAAGGGGCCAAGGGCTAACCTGGGGAAAGGGAAGGATGCTATCCTCAGGCTCGCCCTTCTCTCTGCTCCCAGGGTCTCTATGGCAGTGTCATTGTCACTGGCGGCAACACTCTGCTCCAGGGCTTCACAGACAGGCTTAATCGGGAGCTTTCCCAGAAGACCCCACCGGTAAGAGCCCACCCCACTCAGGGCACCTGGATTCCAACCCTGGCTTAGCTCTTCGAACCCCAAATCCCTCCTGATTCCCCTACATGGGAATGCTCAGAGCCCTGCCTCTGTGGCTTCCTCCTGCCTACCTTGTCCGTCCCCAGGATCTAGATGCTCGTTTTCCCCAACCCCTTCTCCCCTACCAGAGCATGCAGCTGAAGCTCAGTTTCCCCAACCCCTTTCCCCACCAGAGCATGCGGCTGAAACTCATCGCCAGCAACAGCACCATGGAGCGCAAGTTCAGCCCCTGGATCGGGGGCTCCATCTTGGCCTCACTGGTGAGAGAGGGAAGGGGCACACCACTGAGTATTTGGAGAGAAGACCCTGAAGGTTGTCCATTTTATTCAACAACACGTACCTAGTCACACCTGTAATCCCAGCAGTAGAGAGGCGAGGCGGGAGGATTTCAAGATCAAGCTAGTCTGGCCTACATAGCAAGGCCCTGTCACTAGAGAACAAATTGGGCTGTCATTCCTCAGGTGCCTTCCACCTCATTTGTCGAGGCTGAGACCCTCACTGTTCCAGAAGTCACCGATTCAACTAGGCTGGCTACCCAGTAGACTCGAATCCTGTCCCATATCCTGACACCGGGATTACAGCACAGACAGTTTTTACAGGGGTTCTGGAGACCAAACTCAGGTCCTTGTGCTTGTAAAGCCAGCACTTTACTGACTGAGACATAACCCCAGCCCTGAAAAAGAAAAAAATTGGTTTTGGAGAGAGGGCAATCAATGAGAGCTCCCCAAACTCTAGGGGCCTCTTTGGGGTACAAATTGGGAAGCAGAGGGACTGAAGGCAGGGTGATTGGTGAGGATATGGTTTTGGTGAGGCAGCCATGGTCAGCAGGGAGCAGCGGGGACATCCTGGAATTTGGGATAGAAGAGAGGTTCAATGACAACAGTGTGTCACGCATGAATCTTCCCATGGTATGTCCTGGGATCTGTGGCATGACCAAGGGGACTAAGCAGAGTGAGCCTCAGGGATGTGTCTGTCTCTGCCTCCCTAGTGCTGGGGATGCCCAGGGTTTTTTTTGGTTTTGTTTTGTTTCGTTTTGTTTTTTTAATGTGGGTTTAGGGGATAGAATTCATGTTCTCAGCTACATAGAGTTCAAGGCTAGCCTTGCTGTATGAGAGCCTGTTGAAAAAAAGAGGGGGGGGGGCTGGGGGATGGGAACAGAAGGGGAAAGAGAAAAGAAAAAGAAGGGAAGTAACAGGAAAAGAAGGGGGAGGGCGGTAACGGGAAGGGATGGCAAGATAGAGGAAGAAAGGGGAGGGAGGGGAGGAGACTGGAGGAGGGGTGAGGCAAGACCAAAGGAGAATAGATCTGGGCAAAGCCTACAGGAAGACGGTGAGTTCCGTTATGGGCACAGAAAGTTTAAGGTCAAGGGTATTCAGCAGGAAGTAGCCAAGAGACAGCTGGGTGTCTGACCCAGGAGTGGCAGGGACGAATGAGGTCACCCCAGAAGGCTACTCCGTGAGCTGGAGACACCAACGATCAGGTGGAAGCAGAGCAGACATCTGTGAGAACTCAGTGAGACCCTTCGTCAAAATAAAAGCCAGGGCGGAGAAGATGGCTCAGTAGGACAGAGTGAGAGCATTTGTCTATAATCTCTGCGCTCTTATCGCAAAATGGGAGGAGATAGGAGCGGCTCCGGAAGCTGACAGGTCATCTAGCCTCCAAACAGAGTGACAAAGGAGAGACCCTGCCTCAAAGTGGAAAGGACTGACACCAAGGTGTCCTCCATATGTACATGTAGGCCAGTCATCACACATGCAAAGACAGGCACATATACATAGGAACCAAGAATTTTCAGTCCCCCAGTAAGGGGCTGGGTGTGAATCAGTGGTAGAGCCCCTGCCTAGAATCCCCCAGTAAGGGCCTGGGGTGGCTCAGAGGTAGAGCACCTGCCTAGAATCCCCCAGTGAGTGGGTGGAGATGTAGCTCCTCCGTGCTAGAGCTGCCTAAAATTACTCCCAGAAAGGAGGAGGGATGTAGGCGAGAGATGCATGCAGGTAAGGAGGAAGAACGGGCTTGGGAGTGTAGAGGGGCGATGCCAGGGCTATCCTGACAGCTTATGTCGCCGCTTTCTCCCAGGGCACGTTCCAGCAGATGTGGATCTCCAAGCAGGAATACGAAGAGGGCGGGAAGCAGTGCGTGGAGCGGAAGTGCCCCTGAGGTCGACCCCTCCCCCTCCGCAAATCCCCACCCACCCCCTCCACAGCGTTGTGGGGAGACGGATGCCAGAGGGGCGTTCTACCAGCCAGGCCTCCAAAAGCGCTGAACCCTCCATCTCCCATTGCCCTCTCCCCTCTTACCCTCATCTTCTTAGACTGTGATGTTTCTGAGTTGAAATAAGTTAAAAAAAAAAAGTTTTAAGAAAATAAAAAGAGTTTGATCTTCTTGGGGATAGGGAGTGGGTCGCGGGGGTCTGGTGAGAGGTAGGTCACAGCTACATTTATGCTATGCTTGAGCACGAAATTCTTAGATTTCAGGGGGTCAAGACCCGGGAAGTAACAAAACCGGACGACTCTGTGGGTTGAGCTCCGGGCTGCCCCAAAAAAGGACATACGGGGGTGGGGCTATCCCGGGGGCGTGCTCTAGTGGGTGTGGCCTCAGCTCAGGCTTTGAGTCTTCTTGAGAGCGTGGTCCAAGAAATCCAGGGACCTGTTGCTAAAGCGAGCTTGGCTGCTGTGTCTTCCTACTCAGGACTCCGCTTTTGACAGGCACGAGGCAGGGCCTGGGGTACTGGTGAGCCCCTACCGCTCAGATCTTTCTGTACCTGGTTAGGATCTGCAGGTTCCCAGGGGAGACCCGGATCGGGAGTGAGGGTGAGGTGGACCCCGAACTTTCCCATTCAATGCTGCAGGCCCCGGTGTCTTTGGCGCGGCTTGGAATTAAAGCTGGAAGATAAACTGCCGTTGTAGCCCTTCATCAAATTCTTAGAGAGCGGAAGACCCCTAAAGGGAGAAACACCTAATTAAGTCCCTATAGTGACCCAAGCGGTTCTGGTGCCGAGGTGGCTAGGTCAGGACGTTTTCTGCCTCCCCTAATGGTGAAGTGGACACAAATCCAGAGTTTCCTGACTCCAGGACCCACTCACTCACCAATTCCTTTTGACCCCTTTAGCTCATTTATAGCCCTTCCTCCCCAGAAACTAATATAGGCAAGATTCCAAACAGACGGACAACTTTATGGTCAGATTAAACCACCAACTCACCCCACTAGGGTGCCGCTAGTTTGGGATCTACCTGAGGCAGGGGGTCGGAGCAGGAAGATCAGCTACCCTGTTATTTGGAGGGCTGTATGTTGGGGAGCCTAAAAGCCAGATGCAAGGAGTGAGGAGGAGCAGAAATGTTCATGATGAAGTTTCCAAGGGGGCTAGCGATGTTTCCGCAAGGACACTGAGAGGGTGGAATGGGGGCGGGGGAGACCTGTCCGTATCTCCCCTTCCCCCACCTGTGACCGGAACTAAGGTGGTCAAAGTCTGCCCTGAGGTTTAAAAAAAAAATTGATTGATTTGCTGTTAGCCGGCAGCAGGGAGGTTTGTGGAAGGATTGGCAGGAGAAGGTACAACCTCTTGTCCTCTGGCGTGAACTGGGGGGCGGGGGAGGTCAGGGGGGAGGGCAGGGGTGATGTCTGGAAGGCTGGAGCGAGGCCAGACTGTGCTCCCACCCTATGGGGGGGGGGGTGAGGAACAGCCTAGGCTCAGACTGCCTGCCAGGGCTGATAAGGGGCCCTCTGGGGCTTCCACAAACGGTTTATCATTGTGGGGGGACTACTTGCAGGATTCAGGAGGGGGCACAAGCATGGAGCAACTTTGGGGTCTACTGCAGAGAGCGGTAAGACCATGGGGGGTGGATTTACACCCATTGGGTCTTCATTCACGTTCTCAGGCCCCTCCCTAATGCTTAAGGCTGGCCCCACCCAATCCCCCTTGGATCCCTCCCTGCCCAAGTCAGTGGCACCGTTCTTGCCTAATCCTTCCCCAACTCTTAGGCCCCTCCCCTAATCTCATGCCTACCTCCCCTCTCCACACAGCAACACTGGTCCCCAAGACCCTCTCAGACCATCTATAAACGTGTGGAAGGCCCTGATCTGGGCCATCTGGAGGAGGAAGAGGAAGACAGGGAGGAAGAGGTCGAGTTGCCTGCCCAGTTCTGCCCCATGGAACTCAAGGGCCCTGAGTCCTTAGGCTCCAGTCCCGGGAGATCAACTCCCATCCCCTGGGCTGCAGTGGGTCGAAAGGCTGCCCCCTATCTGATCTTGACGGCCCTGCTGATCTTCACTGGGGGTGAGTCTTCCCTCCCCCGTCCACAGTGAAGGGCCTGGGCTTGGGGGCATTTCTGGGGTCCGGTAGAAGAGGGCACGAGAGAACCCACATCTTACCACCTGCCAGCCTTCCTCCTGGGCTATGTGGCCTTTCGAGGGTCCTGCCAGGCATGCGGGGACTCCGTGTTGGTGGTCAGCGAGGATGTCAACTCTGAGTTTGGCCTCGACTCCGGCCTGGGCACGTTGTACTGGAGTGACCTCCGGACCATGTTTCTTCGGTTCCTTGGAGAGGGGCACCTGGAGGACACCATCAGGTAAGAGTAGCCTGGCTTCCTGCCCAGCCCAGCGTCTAGTCCAATTCAGACTGGAGATCCTGTCAGTTCTCCTGCTGCCCAAGGCCCGTCTGGGTCTTCCCACCCTCCTCTCTGGCTTTTCTGCTCAGCGGTTCTTGGAAGGATGGCAGATACCAGGACCTGAGTATCACAGACCTGAGACTTTAGGATGGTTTATTTAGGAGACAGGCAGCTGAGCGAAAGAGAACAGAGGTGGCATAAGTACTCCCAGAACAGAGGAGGTAGATGCAGAAGGGTTAGGAATTCAAGATCATCCTTACCACGGCTACGTAGTAAATTGGAAGCTAGTCTGGGACACTTGAGACCCATGCTGAAAAGTAAATAAATATTTTATAAAGTTAAATGACATTTTAATTTTAGTTTATGTGATGATCAAGTAATAAAGAATAGGTTTGAAATTTTTTTTAAAAAACTATTTTTTCAACATGTACTGAGACAATTACATGATGTTTTTTCTCTTTGGGTTTCCTTCTCTTTTTTTAGTATTTATTTATTTATTTATTGTGTATACAATATTCTGTCTGTGTGTATGTCTGCAGGTCAGAAGAGGGCACCAGACCTCATTACAGATGGTTGTGAGCCACCATGTGGTTGCCAGGAATTGAACTCAGGACCCTTGGAAGAGCAGGCAATGCCCTTAACCACTGAGCCATCTCTCCAGCCCTGGGTTTCCTTCTTCTATTTTAACATTTGTTCATTTATTTAGTTGGTGTTTTGGCTGCATGTATGAGGGTGCCAGATCCCCTGGAACTGGAGTTACAGATAGTTGTG
This sequence comes from Microtus oregoni, assembly GCF_018167655.1. NCBI lineage: Eukaryota > Metazoa > Chordata > Mammalia > Rodentia > Cricetidae > Microtus > Microtus oregoni. The sequence goes on along the minus strand of NW_024543062.1, from coordinate 6,419,990 downwards.
ATCTGCGGTATGGGTGCTGGGAATTGAACCCAGGTCCTCTGGAAGAGCAGCCAGTGCTCTTAACCGCTGAGCCATCTCTCCAGCCCCTCTTTCTTTCTTTTCTTTTTTTTAATATTTATTTATTTATCATGTATACAATATTCTGTCTGTGTGCATGCCTTCGGGCCAGAAGAGGGCACCAGACCCCATTACAAATGGTTGTGAGCCACCATGTGGTTGCTGGGAATTGAACTCAGGACCTTTGGAAGAGCAGACAATGCTCTTAACCTCTGAGCCATCTCTCCAGCCCCTCTTCTTTCTTTAACCGTTATTTATTTATTGTCAGGGCATGGTGTTTGGGTGCTGCTGTGTGTGCGTGACGGTCAGAAGACAACTTGCAGCAGTCAGTTCTCTCCATCTACCATGTAGATCCCAGGGATCGAACCCAGGTCCTCGGGCTTGGCCACAAGCCCCACTAACCTACCGAGCCATCTCACGTTTACAGCTCTTGGGGTTGAACCTAGGGCCTGGTGTGCTCGTCGACAGGGAGTCTGCCACCGAGCTGCATCACTAGCCCTTCTTCCTATTCCTTCTATTTGTTTTGCTTTTAGCTTTGTTTAGATGAGGTCTTGCGATGTAGCCCAGGCTGGCCTCAAACTTGAGGTCCTCTCCCTTCAGCACCCTCCCCCAAATGCTAGAATTACAGGTGTGTACCTGGACTTTCCTCCTCCTCTACACCGATGATCAAAGCGAAGCTAGTCCTGTCTTTAATTAATGTTTAATTAATTTAATGTTTATTCAGCCGTTTGGACCCACACGTTTCCTTCCCAAGCCTGATCATGGTGTAGCTTTTGCCCCACAGTAGGGTGATCATCATAGATGGCTTTGTCTTCCTAGAGGACCCCCAGACTGAGGCTGGGGCTAGAGCTCCGGTGACAGAGTACTCACTCTGATCCCTCAGATGTCAAGAAGTAAGTGTGGTGGTTGACACCTGTGATCCCAGTACCTGGGAGGCGGGAGCAGGAGGATCAGGAGTTCAAGGCCGTCCTTGAACTCCCCCTACTCCCAAAAAAATCTTATGAAAGCTAACGTGGGTAGGGCTACCTACTGCCACATTTCCCTAAGTTCACGCCCTCTACCACGTAGGAAGGGATGAAAAAGACAACACCTCAACAGCTCTGGAGATGTGAGCCAGCGAAAATGTTTCCTCCCAAGACAGACAGACAGACAGACAGACAGACAGACAGACTGGCAAATACACTGAGGATGAAGGGAGGACACCGGAACCTCAAAAGGTGTCGTCAAAATGTGATGTCAAAAGCTCAGAGCTGGCGAGATGGCTCACCTCGTAAAGGTGATTGCTGCCAAGTCCAACAACCAGAGTTCAATCCCTGGGGTCCCAGAAATGGGAGGCGAGAACCAGGTTCTAACTTATCCGAAAGCTAAAACAGAGAAATTCTGTGCCTACCTGGGTTTCAGGTGAGCCTGTGGCTAGCCTTGGCAATTCAGCATAACCTTGTCTAAAATAGAACAGAAAAAAAAATATAAAGGTATTTTGGGGTGACCCCAGTGACTCAGTACTAGAGTAATTTCCTAGAATCCTCCACAAGGGAAGGAGGGGTGGGGGAGTAGAGTTAGAGAGACAGAAGCACCTCCATCCCAACACTGGAGGTCGGAAAACCCAAGAGACCCATGGGAGATGTGACCACCCCATGAATGGCCAGGTCTCTGTCAAGGCCGCACTTTTGTGATAAACAAGGAAGGTAGTTTGTTTCCCCTACAAAGATAAACAGATAGACCTTGGTAACAAACCCTGAGAGGGCAGCACAAGCCCGCCCGAGGTGAGAAGGCAGACTAGGTCGAGTTTAGGTGACAGTTTCTTGTTGGGTAATGACCATGGAAGCAGACAAGGTGAGGTCCTGTCCCGAAGCCCCCATGTTCCTGCCTCCACCTCCCAAATCTTTCAAATGCTTTCTACCTGAGTTTGAGGCTAGCCCGGGACACATTAAATACCATTCCATGCCTGCGTTTTTCCTACTTCTATGGGTACGTGGGAGTCCCTTTCCTGCACCTCCCCCCCCCCCTCCTCCCAGTGCGATCTTTCTCTGCTCAGGCTGACCAGCCTCCGGGAGCGCATGGCCGGCTCAGCCAGGATGGCCACTCTGGTGCAAGATATTCTCGACCAGTTCTCGAGCCACAAGCTGAACCACGTGTGGACTGACACGCACTACGTGGGGCTTCAGTTGCCGGACCCGTGAGTCTGGGAACGCAACAAGGGGACATGTCATGGGGTTGCACAGCCGGGGCGTGCTCACCCTCCCCGTCCTCAGGGCTCACCCTAACACCTTGCACTGGGTGGATGCAGCCGGGAGCGCCCAGGAGCAGCTACCGCTGGAGGATCCGGAAGTCTACTGTCCCTACAGCGCCACCGGCAACGCCACGGTGAGCGCCTCGGGTCCGGCTCCTGGCATGGGGAGCCTATCACGTCCTGGGTGGGTAGCCGAGTTGGGATACGGGCACTGTGCCTCAAAGATCCATCGGTTCCCAGGGCAAGCTGGTGTACGCCCACTACGGGCGGCAGGAGGATCTGCAGGACCTGAGAGCCAAGGGTGTGGAGCTGGCAGGCAGCCTCCTGCTAGTGCGCGTTGGGATTACCAGCTTTGCCCAGAAGGTGAGGGTCCCAAAAAGCGTGAGAAGTGAGGCGAGTGGTCTGGGGAGTAGGCGTGTCTTCATGGGAAGGATCTAGGAGGCTGTCATAGGGAGAAAAGAAAAATCAGGCACATCTTAAGAAAATGTTGTCGGAAGACAGGCAGGATGTAACCTGTAACCCCAGCTATTTAGGAATCTCAGGCAGGAGGATTGTTAATTCAAGACCTGCCTGGGCTACACAGCAAGAACCTATCTCAATCCCCCCCCCCCCCCCCGACAGGCTTTCTTTGCATAACCATGGCTGTCCTGGAACTTTCTCTGTAGCCCAAGAGATCTGCCTTCCTCTGTCTCCTGAGTGCTGGGATTAAAGGTGTGCGCCACCATTACCTGGCTTGCACAGAGGTTTTTTTTTTTTTTTTAATTATTTTAGTAAATGTATTGGTGGTTTTTGCCTGCATATATGTCTGTGCACTGCATATGTGCCTGGTGATTGTGGCGGCCAGACGGGATGTCAGATCCCCTGGAACTGGAGTTACAGACAGCTGTGACTGCCATTTGGGTACTGGGAATCAAACCCAAGTCCTCTGGAAGAGCGTTGAGCGCTCTTAACCGTGTTCCATCTCTCCAGCCCCGGGTACGCAGGTTTTTTAATCCTACAGAGGCACCGAGGGAGGGCTACAATGTGAGTGCCAAGTGACAGTTACACACACTTACACACGGTCCCTTCAGGATGACAGCGGCAGACGAAAGGAGCCAGTTTGCCTTCTCTTGCTTTTCTGTGCTCCCCTCAGGTAGCCACTGCCCAGGACTTTGGGGCCCACGGAGTGCTGTTATACCCGGACCCAGCAGATTTCTCCCAGGACCCTCACAAGCCAGGCCTATCCAGACACCAGGCTGTATTTGGACATGTGAGTCTCAGGGGAAGCCAGACTACCTTCTACAAATGGGGCTTGTCCAGCCCAGCTTCAGAGTTGCTACCCCTTTCTCTTTAGGTGCACCTGGGAACCGGAGACCCTTATACACCTGGCTTCCCTTCCTTCAATCAAACCCAGTTCCCTCCCGTAGAATCATCAGGCCTTCCCAGTATCCCTGCCCAACCCATCAGTGCAGACGTTGCTGACCTCTTGCTCAAGTAAGAGATGAAAAGTGTGTGTGTGTGTGTGTGTGTGTGTGTGTGTCGGGTGGGGTGTTACTGAAGAGTTCCTTGGGTGAATTAGATGACCCTGGGACTGGGGACATAGTTCTGTCAGTAAAGGGCTTGCCACTAAAGTATGAGGACCTGATTTCCGTCACCAGAGCCTGTTTTAAAAACATACAAAACCAGCTAGGCAGTGGTGGTGCATGGGTTTAATCCCAGCACTTGGGAGGCAGAGGCAGGTGGATTCCTGTGAGTCTGAGGCCAGCCTGATCTACAAGAGCGAGTTCCAGCACAGCTAGGACTATTACACAGGGAAACCCTTTCTCAAAAACAAAACAAAACAAAAAAAATCTAAGTGTGTGCATGCAGTCCCTCACTGGAGAGGAAGACCGGTGGGTCCCTGGAGCTCACACTGGCATCCAACTTAGGGAACTTAGTGAGCCTCATGCCATGTGCAGATCCTGACCCCCCCCACACACACACACACAAATGACCTATATAGATGTCTCAATGGGTAAAGGCACTTGCCAGCAAGGCTGAAAACCAACCCCAAGCCCCACATACTCAGAGAGGACGGACACCTGCAGCTGTCCTCTGACCTCCACACAGATGCTGTGGCACACGTGCTGAACACTCACACACACACAAGAAAGTGTGTTATAAACTTACAAATAAAAACAAAAGGGGGGCTGGAAAGATGGCTCAGAGGTTAAGAGCATTGCCTGCTCTTCCAAAGGTCCTGAGTTCAAGTCCCAGCAACCACATGGTGGCTCACAACTATCTGTAATGGGGTCTGGTGCCCTCTTCTGGCCTTCAGGCATACACACAGACAGAATATTGTATACATAATGAATAAATAAATATTTTTTTTTAAAAAAACAAAAATGTAGTTAGCACTTGAGGGCAAGATGTGAGGTTGGCCTCTGCACACATGTGCACACATGTGCACACACATCTCCACACACATACCTGCATACACACCCAAAAGGAAGAGGAGGCCTCACCATCTGGTACACCCACTAGTGCTGAGGACCCTCGCTCAGGGCACAGCCTATGCCACTGCCTGTGGCAGCCCCAGGCTGTACTGTTCTATTGGGTAAGGTACAGAGACAAAGGTCTCGAGCCAGACCCCAGGAATAGGAGAGGAGGAAAGGGGACTCGAGGCTCTCGTGTGGCCTAGGTCGCGGTATCCCTGCAACACTTTGCTGCTCCGCCACTTTCCAGGAAACTCAAAGGCCCTGATGCCCCCCAGGAATGGAAAGGTCACCTTCCAGTCTCCCCTTATCGGCTGGGACCCGGGCCACGCCTGCGTTTGGTGGTCAACAACCACAGGGCTTCGACTCCCATCAGCAACATCTTTGCCTGCATCGAGGGCTTCGCAGAGCCAGGTGGGCTTGTCTGCCCACATCCCCCACAGCTTAGGAGGTTCCACTCCTAACCAACCAGAGAAGACTGGCACAGGAGGCCCTGGAGAAGGCCAGGAGTGATGTCCAGAGAATGGAGGCTGAGCGGGGACTGATGAGGGGTGGCAGTGAGGAGCCCTCCAAATGGGTAGTATTGTTTAATAGTGAGCTCCCCACACTCTGGGCGTGAGCACGCGTGTGTTGGAGGATGTTGTACTAGGTATCCAGTCCTCAAGCAAAGGCCAGATTGGACAGACGACTCTGGTGTTGGGGAATCAAAGGTTGCTGAGCAGACTTTGCGGGGTGGGGCAGGCCTGGGAAACCCTTCACTGTCCAGGTGTCAAGGGAGAAGCAGAGACCTGAGGGACACACAGAGGAGGATGTTGGAGGTGGGAGTTGGGCACAGAAGAGCTGGGGAGAGGAAAGCAGGCAGGGAAGGTGCAGAACCTGACTGGCCAGGGAGAGAAGGGAGCCCAGAATGCTTTAGGGTTAGTCAGGCATCAGAGCCCACATCTGTCATCCCAGGACTCAAAAGTCTGACGCAGGAGGTCAATGAGTTCAAGGTCAGCTTAGGCTGCAGAGCCTAGGCTTTGAGAGAGCCTGTATTAAGCAGAAGAAGGAGCCAGGAGTGGTGGCACACACCTAGAGACCGGAAATCAGATGTTCAAGGCCAGTGTACAATACAAAGAAAAACAAACAAAAAGACAGCCCCAAACTCCAGCAAAATAGAATGTCCCCCTCTAACAGCAGTAACTCAGCTGACAGAGTGGTTGCCTAGCATGGAAGAAACTCTGGGTTTCTTGTTAGCACCACGTACAACCTGGTATGGTGGTGCATGCCTGTAATCCTGGCACTTGGGAAGAAGTGGAGGCAGGAAAATCATGAGTTTGAGGTCAGACTCTGTTACATGAGATCCTGTCTCCGGATGTAAGAGGGGAGGGGGTACCTGTGTGTTTGAATCTCCAAATGCCTATTGATGGATCGATCAGTCCGTCTGGGCAAGGGCCTATTGAGATGGGCATGGGCTTTTGACCCAGCAGGGTTTAGAGAGCTGCGGTGTAGAAATGGGAGGGGCTACGGGCAAGGAAGCTGGGATGGGGGAGTCTGGAGAGGACCGAGTGAGGCTCTGGGAGCACCCAGCCTCCAGATCTGCATGGGGAGACCTTGTCAGTTTAAGACGTGGGCTCCACACATCTTCCTCAGATCACTATGTTGTTATCGGGGCCCAGAGGGATGCATGGGGTCCAGGAGCAGCCAAGTCTGCAGTGGGAACTGCCATCCTGCTGGAGCTGGTGCGGACCTTCTCCTCCATGGTCAGCAACGGTAAGATCAGAGCCCAGACCTGCGTGAGTGGGGCTGTGACATGCCTGAGCTAGGCCTAGGTCAAAGGTAGTTGGCAGCATATCCTGGAGAGAGGTCACTGGGCTCCGAGTCCCACGACTGGAATATCCAGTGTGTGGATCTGGGCAAGTAGCTTCGCCAATATGCTATTTCCTCATCAACGTGTTAGCCTGGGGACTGACGAGATGCCTTAGTGAGTAAGGACACTACTACCAAGTCCATTGGCCTGAGTTTGATTCCCCGGAAGTCACATGGTAGAGAGATCCAGCTTCCCAAAGCGGTCCCCTCACCTCTACATGTATGCCACCGTATGTATGCACACACACACACATACACACAAAAATACTTTTAATTTTTTAAATGAGTTGACCAGACATCCCTGTAACTCTGGCCCTCAGGAGACTAGGGCAGGAAGATTGAGATTTCAAGGTCATTCTCAAAGACATAATGAACTCTAGGCCAGTTGGAGCTATGTGAGTCTGTCTCGTAAAACAAAAAACAAAACAACAGGCTGAAGAGATAGCTCAGTGATTAAGAGCATTGGCTGCTCTTTCAAAGGTCCTGAGTTCAATTCCCAGCACCCACATGGCAGCTCACGACTATAACTCCAGTTCCAGCAGATCTGACACCCTCACACAGACTTATGCAGGCAAAACCCCAATGTAAATAAATATTTTTTAAAATATTTATTTATTTTTATTATGTATACAATAGTCTGCGTGTATGCTTGCAGTCCAGAAGAGGGCACCAGACCTCATTACAGATGGTTGTAAGCCACCATGTGGTTGCTGGGAATTGAACTCAGGACCTTTGAAAGAGCAGCCAATGCTCTTAACCTCTGAGCCATCTCTCCAGCCCCTAAATAAATCTTTGAAAAAAATAATACTCCCTCCAAAAAAAAAAAAAAAGCCAGGCATGGTGGCACATGCCTTTATCCCTAATACTCTACAGGAAGGTCCCTGTGAGTTTGAGGTCAGTCGAGCCTACATAGCAAGACCCTGTTTCAAGACAAAACCATAAAAAATAAAATTGTTTTTAAAAAAGGTATATATAGCGTATCTTAGTGGTAGAGAACTTGCTTAACATGCAAAAGGCCCTTGGTCTAATCCCTGGCACTGCAAAGAAAGAAGGGAGAGAGGGAAGGAAGGAGGGAGGGAGAGAAAGGTGCCAGGCTATTGAGGGGACAACCAAGCACACGGTAGGGGAGGGGACTAATTAGAACAAAGCACAATGACCCTCAAGTGTGAGGATGCCAAAGGAAACTCCATTTGCCTGTTGACCTCAGGCACTGACTAGGCCAGATGCACGGTCCACTCCTGTTATTCCATCATCTTTTACCGTTTGAGGCTAGCCTGGGCTACGTGTGACCCTGTCTTAAAACAACAAATAAGGGCAGCCAGATGGCAACAGTAGGCACTCGTTGCCGAGCCTGAGGCTGAGCGGGAGTCCCAGAATCCACATGGTGGTAGCAGAGACCAGATTCCTGCAAGTGCCCACAGACCTCCGCTTTCCCTCTCTGTGGTGGGTGTGTATCCCACACACACACAAATAAATTTTCAAAAATTTGAAAACTAAATAAAGACTGTGTTAAGTGTCAATGGCCTGAGTGTCGATTAAGCAAGAAATGGCATCTTTAGACGTCACCCCAAGGTATTATTATCAAGTCAGGGGGGATCCAACGTAAGAAGGGCTAGGATGCTGGGTTGGTGAAGAGAGGCCCTCTAGGGACAGGGATGGAGAAGGATGAAAGAGAGTGCTGACCCCTGTTTCTTTCCTCTGCATCTAGGGTTCAAACCTCGAAGAAGCCTCTTGTTCATCAGTTGGGATGGAGGAGACTTTGGCAGCGTGGGATCCATGGAGTGGTTGGAGGTGACTTGGGGCTCTGGGCAAGAAACCAGGTAATGCGGAGGGGTGGAGGGAGGAACCTTCCTTCTCCACGTTTCTTCCCCCAATCCACAGGGCTACCTCAGCGTGCTACACCTCAAAGCCGTAGTGTACGTGAGCCTGGACAACTCAGTGCTGGGTGAGCTGGGCAATGTTACCTCCTGGCCGCCCCGCGGGTCCACCTATGCCATTGACTCTCTCTGAGCCTGTCTTTCCTCCCCCTCCCTTCCTTCAGGAGATGGCAAATTTCACGCCAAGACCAGCCCCCTTCTGATCAGCCTCATTGAGAACATCCTGAAGCAGGCAAGACAGGATCGGGACTGGGGATGGCAGATAAGATGGTGGGACCGGAAGAGGACACAGCCTGACTTGTGCCCCTCATCCTCCTGCCACAGGTGGATTCCCCTAACCACAGCGGACAGACGCTCTTCGAGCAAGTGCAGCTCACCAATCCCAACTGGGATGCCGAAGTGTAAGTTGAAGGAAAGACTGGGGGTGGAGGCTGAGGGGAAACTGAGTCCTCAGAGGCCTCCAACCTGCCTGCCCCCAGGATTCGGCCCCTGCCCATGGACAGCAGTGCTTATTCCTTCACGGCTTTTGCGGGGGTCCCGGCTGTGGAGTTCTCCTTCATGGAGGTGAGATTCCGGAGCCATTGCCCCAGGACACCAGGCCCCCAGCCTTTCAGCACCACGTTCCTGCGCCCAGCCCTTCCATGTCCCGGCAGGATGATCGGGAGTACCCGTTCCTGCACACGAAGGAGGACACCTATGAGAATCTGCACAAGATGCTGCGAGGTCGCCTGCCCGCCGTGGCCCAGGCGGTGGCTCAGCTCGCGGGCCAGCTCCTTATCCGACTGAGCCACGATCACCTGCTGCCGCTCGACTTTGGCCGCTATGGGGATGTGGTCCTCAGGCACATTGGCAACCTCAACGAGTTCTCTGGGGATCTCAAGGTCCAAGATGCCAATCCTGCTCCCAGCCTTTAGGGGACGCTTCATTTCTAGGGGTGGCTGGCGTCTCCTCTCTCCAGCCCTGAGATCTAGGTCCTGTCTTGCAGTCTGACCCTTTTTATTTCTACCTCCAGTCACCTAATTCCCGAGGACACAGCCAGTCCGACCCAAGTCCCTGGGATCCGCCCTCTCTAAAGTCAAAGGCCTGATCTCCTCCCTGCATCTCTTCCCCCTTCCTGCCAGCTCTTTGAGCCCACCCTAGGCATCGGTGCTGGCACCAATCTGTCGGTCTCAGACTGTGCTTCACCCACAGGCCCGCGGACTGACCCTGCAGTGGGTGTACTCCGCGAGGGGGGACTACATCCGGGCGGCGGAGAAGCTGCGGAAGGAGATTTACAGCTCGGAGCAGAGCGACGAGCGTCTGATGCGCATGTACAACGTGCGCATCATGAGGGTGAGGCCCTGCTCCCGCCCGCCCGCTTCTGGTCTGAGGTCCCTTTCCCCAGGACCTGGCGTTCTAAAGCGCTCTGTCCCTTAAGCTTTCCCTGTCCTGGGGCGTACTATACCACCGGATATACAGGGTCCCTAAACCAGCCAGGCTAGAAGAGCCGACCCGTCACTTTCGCAGACTCTGCCAGGGGATGAAATGGATAGGGAAGGCCTTCCTCTTTGCTATCTACTGCAAAGCCTAAAGTATTTACTCCGTGGCTTTTTGCAGAAACTAAGTGTGCTGACCTCTGCTTTAGACTTTGTGGTTTAAAGAGCAGGCAAAACCCGGGTTGACGCGGTTGATGCAAAAGAAAGAGGACCTTTCAGGGTGGAGGATGAGGCGGGGAAATGGACTTCGCCTTTCTTGGGAGCTGTGCATGGATCCTTTAACTCCATTTTGCCACCTCACCTTCTTGTGAGGTGAACCAGAGACCCTGTGGAGCACTGAACAGGGACCAATGTGGGGAGCTTTTGCATAGCTGAGGGAATTTGGGGTTTTGTGTGTTTGTGTGTAGTGGGGATCAAATTAGGGTACTGTGCATGTTAAATAAATGCCTTACCACTGAGCCACACCCCAGCCCCTCACTGGGGGATTCTAGGCAGGGGCTCCACCACTGAGCCACGCCCCCAGCCCCTCACTGAGGAATTCTAGGCAGGGGCTCCACCACTGAGCCACGCCCCCAGCCCCTCACTGAGGAATTCTAGGCAGGGGCTCCACCACTGAGCCACACCACCAGCCCCTCACTAGGAGATTCTAGGCAGGGGCTTTATCACCAAGCTGTGCCTCCAACCGGCTTTTCATTTTACATTTTGAAAGTCTTGCTAAATTGCCCAGAGTAGTCTTGAGCTCATTTTGTAGCCGACCTTTGTAGCCACATGCCTCAGTCCTCCAAGGAACCGGGATTACAGGCAAGGCTCAGGAGTTGGATTTTGTGTGTCTAGGCATCATGAAAATTTCTTGCAAGGAGGTCAGGTGGCAAACATAGTGTGTTTAAAGGATTCTGGCGGGAGCACTAATGGCCTGCGGAGGAAATGGACTTCATGAAGGCTGCGTCCTGGATACCAGCCACAGGTGCTGACAAATGCCTGTAGGGGGCGCCTGGACTGACAGGAGTCATTTAGCAGGAAAAATGTATGGGCAGGGTGTGGAAAACAGATGAGTTCAATAATGATAATAGCAGCTGACATTTGTAGGGCGCTACCAGAGGCCAGCGACGTTCTTTCATTTGTTCAATAGCAGGACTTCCTTGACTCCGTGAGGTTGGCAGGAGTGTAGGCCAATGCTAAGACTCAGAGAAGCTAAGTAACTTACCCAAGATCACACAGGAAGTAAGTGGTGGAGCCAAAGTTAGAGACAAGGGACTCTGAGGCCATAGCCTATGCTCAATACTATGAAAGAAAAAGAGGGGTGGAAAAAAGGAGAGAAGGGAAAAGAAAGAGAAAGAGGAAAAAGTAAAACGGGCTAGGGCTGTAGCTCAGTTGATGGGAGTGCTTTCTGGTATGTGTGAAGCCCTGGGCTCCGTCCCTAGTACCAAACAACTAGGCGTGGAGGTGCCTGTACTCCCATCTCTTAGAAGGTTGAGACAGCTAACCTGGGCTACATGATGAGACCCTGTCCACCCCTCCCCCAGCCTCTGAATCTCATGTTTAAGAAGTTGATGCTGGCCGGGCAGTGGTGGCGCATGCCTTTAATCCCAGCACTCGGGAGGCAGAGGCAGGCGGATCTCTGTGAGTTCGAGGCCAGCCTGGTCTACAAGAGCTAGTACCAGGACAGGCTCCAAAGCTACAGAGAAACCCTGTCTCGAAAAAACTAAAAAAAAAAGAAGAAGAAGAAGTTGATGCTGGCATATGTGTAGTTATGTCCAGATAGCCCTTAATTATGTAGAGTAGGCGCCTATGAGTGATTTGGCAAAGTGACCTGGAAGCTGTGCCCACTGAAGTTCTGGCCAAAGCCATGAGCACACATGGACTCTTGAATAGACATTTTAAATGGTATAAATGCTGCTCGCCTATAAATCCACAATCTCAGGGCTCCTGAGGCTGAGTCAAGAAAATGGTGGCGCACACCTTTAATCCCAGCACGGGGGTGGGGTGGGCAGAGGCAGATGTGAGTTCTCTGTGAGTTCAAGGCCAGCCTGGTCTACAGAGTAAGTTCTAGGACAGCCAGGACTGCCTCACAGAGAAACCCTGTCTCGAGAAACAAAAGAAAAAAGAAAGAAAGAAAGTGAGAGAGAGAGAGGAAGGAAGGGGGGGGGAGAGAGAGAGAGAGAGAGAGAGAGAGAGAAGGAAATGGCAAGGTGCGCTTGAAGCCAGTCTGGTCTATATAGTGAATTACAGGTTAGCCAGGGCTACATAGTGTGTCTTTGTTTTCAAGGAAAGCAAACAGGGCTAGGGCTCGGGCTCGGTTGGTAAAGTGTTTGCCATATAAGCATGTGGTCTTGAATTCAAAGCACCAGTACATATGTAAAACTCAGACTCCGTGGTGGGTGCCTGGACCTCAAACTGGGAAGGCGGAGGAGAAGCCCGGGGCTTGCTGGCCAGATAGTCTTGCCAGATTGGCAAGTTCCAGGTTCAGTGAGAGACCCTGTCTCAAAAAGTACTGTGGAGCGTGACTGAGGAAGACTTGCTAGCTATTGGCCTTGGCCTCAACACACATACATGCACACACGAGAGATGTTGAGTGTGCAAGATCCGTCCTCCGCGAAGCAGGTACCAGAGGGCCTCAGGGTGGGTTAGGACCGGTTGGACGGAGGAGTGATTGAAGCCTTCAGCCACGGACACCCTGGCATCTAGACCTGCCCTCACTTTTTCATGCAGGTGGAGTTCTACTGCCTGTCCCAGTATGTGTCGCCGGCTGACTCCCCATTCCGCCACATCTTCCTGGGCCAAGGCGACCACACTTTGGGTGCCCTGCTCGACCACCTGCGGATGCTGCGCTCCGATGGCTTCAAGGCCAACTCTTCCAGACTGGCACCAGGAGGTCTGGGGTTCCAAGAGAGCCGTTTCCGGCGCCAGCTGGCGCTGCTCACGTGGACACTGCAGGGGGCAGCCAACGCGCTCAGTGGCGATGTCTGGAACATAGACAATAACTTTTGAGGCGCGAAGCCCTACCTGGGTCCGACATGATTCTCCTGTCTCCCTATTTGAGTGGTGCAGGCGAAAGGAGGTGCCCCATGCATCTCTTCTGGCTGCCTATTCTCATTAACACCGTTGGCTCTGCAATGTAGGAGAGCCTTGTTTTCTCAGTGCGACCGTCATACTGTCTCTTATCCAGAAAGTGGCTTTCTTCCCATTACTGGTCCTTCTGCCTCAGTAGCAAAGTCCTCCATATCTAAAGACTACCTAGGCTGGGATCTGTCTGGATCTCTTAGTGGGTGGTCTCTGGTGGGAGGCCCGAGGGAATTAGATGTCAACAAACAAATCTGTAACATCTGTTGTCTGTAAGCGGTCTTGCTTCCTCTTCATACCATCCCCACTCCTCACACCAGCCTTGAGACCTAGGTTAGGATGGACAGAAGGCACCTGACAGCGTGTCTGAAGATGCTATCTCCATGGGGAAAATAGCTGTTTTGTCGCCTAAGGAAACAGCCTAAAGATAATGGAAGGGAGATGGGATCAGTAGTAAGGGGTGCATGCTCAGCCTGATGACCTGAGTTCAGCCCCCAGGACACACGTGGTGGAGGAGAGAGCCAGTTCCCACAGGTTTTCCAGATGCCTTTGTGGTTAAAAGCACTGGATGCTCTTGCAGAGGACACTGGTTCTGTGTCTAGCACCTGCATGGAGTCCTACAACCATCTATAACTCCAGTTCCAGGGGATCAGATGCCCTCTTCTGTCTTCCACAGCCATATCTGCAGGCCAACTACCCATACACAGCTTAAAAACAAAACAGACAAACAAAACAAGCGAAGTTCGGAGGCGCAGGCTGTAGATCCCAGCACTGGGCTGGGGGAGTGGGGCTGGGAGAAAAGCAGGTGGATCTCTGTGAGTTGGGGCCAGACTGGGGCTGGGAGAGAAGCAGGTAGATCTCTGTGAGTTGGGGCCAGACTGGTCTACACAGTGAATTCCAGGGCAGCCAGGGCTACGCCGTGAGACCCTGAGTAAAAAAGCCTTGGTGCAGAGTGAAAGCGTAAGTGAAAAAACAGAAGCGGGGGGGGGGGGGGGGGGGGGGGGGGGGGCAGTGGTGGCGCACACCCTTAGTCCCAGCACTCAGGGGGCAGAGGCAGGAGGATAGCTGGTCCACAGAGCCAGTTCCAGGGCAGCCATGGATACACAAAGAAATTTTGGCTGGAAAAATGAAACAAGCCAAACAGATAAAGCATGACCAGAGCCAGACATGGTGGCTCACAGGGGTAATCCCAGCACTTGGGAGACCCGAGGCAGGGGGACTGAGAGTTCAAGGTCAGAAGGGGAAATCCATCTCAGTGGGTAAAGTGCCTGCCTTGGGGACCTGGGTCCAGTCACGTAAAGCTGAGTGTGTTGGCACAAACTGTCAGTGCCAGTGCTGGGGAGGTGTATTTGGGGCCCACTGGACAACTAGCCTAGCTTAATCCGGGAACCTCAGCCCCCAGTGAGGAACCCTGCCTTTTATTTAAAGAAAAGAAAACCCAGAGATTTGTGGAAAGCCTTTTGAAATTTTGCGTGTACATGTGTGATTATTTGCACATGGGACTGCGGTGCTCTTGGCGTCCAGAAGAGGATGATGGATCCTCTGGAGCCAAAGTTGCAGGGGGCTGTGAGCCACCTGATTGTGTGTGCTGGGTCCCTGAAAGAATGAGCCACCAAGAGCTCTTAAACCACTGAGCAGCTCCAGCTCTGTCGGGAGCACTGGCTCCCAAGCCTGAAGGTCTGGCCACACAGTGGGAGGAGTCAGCTCCTCCCCGTGCGTGCTCGTGGGTAAGCAAGTGTATATACACAAGAAATAAACAAATGTAAAAAAGTATCTTAATGGAAAGTAAGGTGGACATTTGCTGAGGAACAATACCCAAGGTTGACCTCTGGCCTCCACATGCATGTACACACGCATGCCTTTACACAGTCTGGGCCCTTGTAAGACTGTACTGGTCACATATCTCTTAGGGTGACCCTGTCCAGGACATTTCCTCTGGGATCCCCTAGGGCCAACCTTTTTTTTTTTTTTTTGGCAGGGCCAACCTTTGTCCGATGAGGATGGAGACTTTAAATGTGAATTCTAGATAAGTAGAAAAATGATGGTCACTCTCTTCCCACTGAAAAATTTTATTAGGTTCTTCTTTACTTCATGTGTGCATGTCTATGCCACAGCCCCTGTGTGGAGGTCAGAGAACCTTTAGGAGGCAGCTCTCTCTTCCATCCTGTGGGGCTCTGGGGGCAGAGGTCAAGTCACTAAGGCTTGGCAGCAGGTATCTTGACCAGCTGGACCAACTCCTTGGCCTAGTTCTTTCTCTTCAATCAGGACTTAAGAGCTGCAGCCCGGCTTTTACTTGCTGGCAGTGGCGTAAATGACGTTGGTATCTCCTTGTTCTTTTCTTGCCCCCAATATAGTTTGGGAGGTCTCACACAGCTCCTTGGGCACTGGGAATGGACAATCTCTTTATCTAAAGCTTTGGATGTCCCAGGTTCCGATTTTCAGGATGAAACCACCGTTTCTCTGCCTATCCCTTCTCCCACCAAGAGGTTCTCAGGTGCTAGGGCATGAACTGGGGTCAGAAACCTCAACTCTTATCTTCCTGACAGCACATTATCCAGTGGGTGTCACAGCCCTTCTCCCCTTGCCCAGTTGCTTGTGTTGACAAAAGAATAGTACTCACAAAGATGTCCGCATTAGAGTCCCCCAAACATGTCAATAAATGTCATCAAATTGGCAGAATGGACTTTGCAGTAGCAGTTCAAGGCCTCTTCCCTCTCCTCCTCTTCCACCTCCTTCTCCCCCCTCCTCCTCCACCTCCTTCATCCTCTTCCCCCTCCTTCATCCTCCTCCCCCTTCTTTTTGTTTTACAGGCAGTTTTCCTGTAGTTCAGACTGCATGGAATTCTCCATGAACTTTCGAGTTTCCTGCCTCTTACTTCTCAAATACTGGGATTAAAAGCACGTACAGCCATGCCTGGTTGAGATATAAGATCTGAACTGTGTCCTCCCCTTCCCAAAGCCATATACTGAAGCTTTGCCTCATGGCACTTCAGAATGTGATGATGTAGATACAGGGTTTTGTTTTGTTCTGGAACAGGGCTCTACATAGTCCTGGCTGTCCTAAAATTCACCCTGTAGACCAGGCTGGTGTCAAACTCAAGGATCCACCTATCTCTTATCTCCCAACTGTGGGGACTAAAGAAAGATTTGCACCACCATCACTGGACTTCTTTTGAAGACCAGGGCTCACTGTGTAGCCCAAGCTGGCCTTGAACTCAAGATCCTGAAGGATCAGCCTCCTGAGTGCTAGGGCCACAGAGTATATTATATAGGTCTAGGGCCTTTACAGTTAAAATGAAGAACTAGCCAACCGTGGTAGCATCTGCCAGGCAGAATGAACTTTTTATGCTATTTATACATTTTTATAAGATTTATTTATTTATTTATGGTTTTTCGAGCCTGTCCTGGAACTAGCTCTTGTAGACCAGGCTGGCCTTGAACTCACAAAGATCCGCCTGCCTCTGCCTCCCGAGTGCTGGGATTAAAGGAGTGCACCACCACCACCCAGCTTGATTTTATTTATATGAATGCACGTATGTTCATCCAGTACATGCCTGCTGCCCAGGGATGCCAGGAGAAGACGACAGATCCCGGGAACTAGAGTTAAGGATGGTTATGAGCCACCGTGTGATTTCTGGGAACCAGACCTTGGTCTTCCACAAGAGCACCAAGAGCTCTTAACCACTAAGCCATCTCTCTGGCCCCAAAAGGAAAAAAAAAAGAAAACAAAGCTCCATTTCCAGGTGTGGTGGTGCACACCTCTAACCCCAGCACTTGAGAGGCAGAGGCAGACAGATCTCTGTGTTGGAGGTATACAGAGCAAGTTCCAGGACAGCTGGAGCTGCAGAGTGAGACCCAGTCTCAGAAGAAGGACCAGGAGGAAGAAGGAAGAAGAAAAAGGAGGAAAAAGTTCCAGACCAACCAGGACTACTACATTAGCAATACCCTATTTTCAGGTATCTCGGTGTTTAAGGGCACCTGTTCTTCCACCACCCACATCAGGGGGTTTTCAACCGCCTGTAACTCCATCTGGTGGGGTGTGATGGTTTGAATGGGCCATCTCCCATCAGTCTCAGGTGTTTGAATACTTGCTCCCTAGTTGGCAGGTGCCTCACTGGAAGAGGTGGGCTGGGCTGGGCTTTGAGGTTTCAAAAGATTAACATTCCCCGTGTGCTCTCTGCTTCGTGCTTGTGGTTCAAGATGTGAGCTCTCAGTTGCTGCTCCAGCCGCCTACTGCCTGCCATCGTCGTTCTGCCACAGTGAACTTTAACCCTCTTTTAACCTTTGGGGCATGCGCCCCAAACAGAGCTTTGTTTCTTTTTTTTTTAAATATTTATTTATTTATGTATGTATGTATACAATATTCTGTCTGTGTGTATGTTTGCAGGCCAGAAGACGGCACCAGACCCCATTATAGATGGTTGTGAGCCACCATGTGGTTGCTGGGAATTGAACTCAGGACCTTTGGAAGAGCAGGCAATGCTCTTAACCTCTGAGCCATCTCTCCAGCCCCCCAGAGCTTTGTTTCTAAGTTGCCTTGGTCACAGTGTTCTGCTGCGGCAAGAAAAAAGACGGGAGGGGGGATCTGAGGCCTTCTTCTGACCTCCACAGTCACCACCCCCACAGCACGTACAAACAAATAATAAAATAAATATAAATATTAAAAATTAGTTATAAATAGCCAGGTGTGGTGGTGCACACCTTCAACCCCAGCACTCGGGAGGCAGAGGCAGTTGAATCTCTGGCTTGAGGCCAACCTGGTCTACAGAGTGAGTTCCAGGGCAGCCAGAGCTACACAGAAAAACCCTGTCTTGGAAAATAAAACAAAACAATAACAAAACCAACAATAGAATAGAACAGCAAACAGAAGGCTTCCTGGACTCATTGTTAACAGGGCCTTCCCACGGCAGACATGGCAAGCATCATCAAGGTGCAGAGACTCTTGCCTACTTCTTGGGGGCATCTCTCAAGCTGGCACAGTGTACCTGGTGAGCAACAATGTGTTTGCTGGGACTTGAACTCAGGACCTCTGGAAAAACAGTCAGTGCTCTTAACCTCTGAGCCATCTCTCCAGTCCGCTTGGTAACTTTTTTAGTGGATTTTTGAAGCCTATGTTGTTGTCATTGTTTTTAACATTTATTTATTTTGCGGAGGAAGAATTGGCATAAGCATGCTATGGTCTTCAAGTGAAGGTCCGAGGACATTTTGGGGGACTCCAACCTCTACTTCTACCAGGTGAGTTCCATAAGATTTATGACACAGGTCATCAGGCTTATCAGCACCTTGCTCACTGAGCCAGCACTGACATCCCCAGACCATATTTTGTTTGCTTATTATGTTTTGTTTTGTGAAAGAATCTCATGTGGCCCAGGCTAGCCGCTATTTGTTCCATCTCTGAGGGCAACCTTGAATCCTTAATCCTACTTCTGCCTCCTGAGTGCTGGGGTTAGAAGCAAGCAATACCACACACCCCATTTGTACGGTGCTAGGGATGAAACACAAATTCTGAGTTCAAGTCCCAGCAACCACATGGTGGCTCACATCTATGAGATCTGGTCCCTCTTCTGGCCTGCAGGTGTACATGAAGGCAGAACACTGTATACGTAATAAATTTTTTTAAATATTTATTTATTTATTTATTTATTATGTGTACAGCATTCCTTCCATGTGTGCCCGCAAGGCAGAAGGGGGTGCCAGGTCTCATTATAGATGGCTATGAGCCACCATGTGGTTGCTGGGAATTGAACTCAGGACCTCTGGAAGAGCAGTCAGTGCTCTTAACCTCTGAGCCATCTCTCCAGCCCCCCATAATAAAATTTTTAAAAAAATTACCAAGCAAAGAAAAATCTACTCTATGGTACCAAGCTTGCTTCTACTCTGACCTCCCAAAAGAGTGAGAGAGGCCCCACTTCTCCTTTTTAGGAGATCATGTCCGCACATAGAAACCACGTCCTAAGGCCAGTACCCCAAAAGCTATTGGTGAAATGAATTGCCACAACAGGGGTAGGACAGGAGAGTTCAAGTGGAAAGTTCAAGACCAGCCTGGTCAAAAAACCAAAGTTTAAAAAAAAATATTAAAAACAATCTTAAGGGCTGGAGAGATGGCTCAGAGGTTAAGAGCATTGACTGCTCTTCCTGAGGTCCTGAGTTCAATTCCCAGCAACCACATGGTGGCTCACAACCATCTGTAATGAGGTCTGGTGCCCTCTTCTGGCCTGCAGGCATGGAGGCTGAACACTGTGTACATAATAAATAAATCTTTAAAAAAAAATCTTAAAAAGAAAAAGTGGGGAGGGCTAGGGAGATGGGTCAGCCAGTGCTGTGCCTGTCACACAAGCCTGAGGACCTGAGCTCAGAGCCCCAGCACCCACGCTGTCTCAGCTTCTCCCCTGCTCCTGGGATGACCATACGCCAGCACAAGCTACTTAAGGAAGAGTGGGTCTGTTTTAGCTCACAGTTCATGAAGTCAAAACAGCTTGAGGTCAGCTGGTCACACTACATCTGTTGTCAAAGTGATGAATGCGCTGCTCAGTTTCCTCTCCTCCCGTTCATTCATCCCAGAGCCACGAAATGGTACAGCCCACATATGGGACCGGGTGTGTGTGTGTGTGTGATCCCTCCCCAGGGAACTGAATCAGGATCACCCTCATGATGCCCAGCTCCCCTCTCCCAGGTGATTCTAGGGCTCATCCCTCCCCAGGGAACCGAATCAGGATCACCCTCTTGAAGCCCAGCTGCCCTCTCCCAGGTGATTCTAGGAGCTGTCAAGTTGATGATTAACAGTGCAGTTCCCTGAATGTGTGACCTCGGGGCTGGGGAGGTGGAGCTTACTGCTGAGGGAACCCAGCCAATCGCTGAGCTCTAGGTTCAGTGAGAGTCCTTACCTCCAAAAATGAGACGTAGGAGCTGGCGTAATGGCTCAGTGGGTAAAGACACTTGCCACCAAGTCTGAAGACCCAAGAACCATGGGCCTGGAACGCCCATGGTGGAAGGAGAGAATCCGCTCTGAAGGTTGTCTTTCCATCTCTGTGCTTGCATGTACGTGCGCTTGGAAGACATCTGACATAGAGATCTCGGGCCTCATGCATAAGCACACACACATACACACACACCATTTAAATGGAAAAAAAAAGGTGACAAGCCCAGGACAAGCATCCTACATTTCCCATTTTGATTTTTAAAACTTATTTTATTCAACTTGGAAAATGAGTATAAATCCCTGGGTGTTTGGTGACGGGCAGGATGAAAACTGATGGATGGGTAGAAAAGAGGGAGAAGGGGCAAGGTGCAAACATCACAGTGGCTGCCTCAGGTCCCTGCCTGCGAAGGAGAAGGTGGGTGGGCTGGGTCCAGCTGGGGAGTTCAGGTCCGGAGGAACACCATGGTGAGGAGGCCTGAGGGTAGGAAAAGGAAGAGAGTCCATGCAGGACCCTTCCTCCCGTGCTGTCTTTGGAGGTGGGCCCAGGTGCTCCTCTACCATGCTCACCTAAGATGTATGCTGCCACCAGCTTCTGTCCCAGGGACACATGCAGAACCTGAGGCAGCTGGCTGCCAAGCTCGTCCTGCAGGGGCAGCAGCAGGAAGGCCACGGAGATGATGCCTGTCAGCAAGAAGAGCAGGAAGGAGCTGGTGGCCAACTGCTGGGGGGGACCTGCGAAAGGAGGGGACGTGAGTACTGGTGGCCCAAGGACTGCCAGGGACCAGGATGAACAAGAGAGAGGCAGCAACTCTGATTGAGTTCATTCACATGTCATTTACTTATTCTGAGACAGGGACTCACACGTATGTGGTCTAGGATGGCCTCAGAGTCATTAGGTAGCCAAGGGTAGTCTTGAACTGCTGGTCCTCCTGCCTCTAGCTCTCAAGTTCTGGGATTAGGTGTGTAATGCCATATCCGGCTTTGGTTATCTCTCTTAAGTGTGTGATAGATGCGAGTGGGTGGGTACACGCACACGTGTGCATATGTACAGAGGCCAGAAACCAACCTCAAGCGCGGTTCCTCAGGAACCATCCAACTTGTTTTGGGAGAACGGGGTCTCTCAATGGGACCTGGCCTTGTCTGTTAGAATGGCCAACTGCTTAGCCAGCCCCAGGATCTGCCTGTTTCTGCCTCCTCAGAACTGGAAGTCCAAACACAATGCAACCATGTCAGGGTGCTGGGGACTGAACTCGGGTCCTCGCTCTTATGTAGCAAACACTTTACCACTTTATCTGTCTCCACAACACTCCTCCCCACCCCCGTCTGTCAAAGCCGTACCATGTAGCTCAGGCTGGCTTGGAACCTGCAATCCTCCTTCCTTCTTTGTAGTCCCCCAAGGGGTGTATCCCAGGCTTGTGCCATCACGCTGGCCTTTGGGTTTACATTTTATTGCCCTCCAAGGGTACCCTGCCTTCAGTACTGTGTTCAGTGTCCTGGGCTGACAGGCAGGGACCTCTGTATCTCCCATGCCCAGCACACAGGAGTGACTGCTCAGTGCGGGCTTCTTATTGAGCTGAAGGTAGCTGGTGCCTGATAACAGCCGCTGCAGTTGGAGCTAGGGAAGAACTTGTCCCCTGATTAGAAGTTAGAAACAGGACAAGTGCAAAGTCGTCTTCCTCTCTCACCCAACAGAAAACCTTAGCCAGGAACAACTGTGCACAGGGACTTCTTCAAACCCCATTTAGTTCATTTCTAGAGTAATGCTACTTCTCATCTTACAGAATTCAGGAGTCCCCACTGCAGGGCTGGGGTTATGGCTTGTTTGGTATGCCTTAGGTACAAGGCGAATCCCCAGTACTACAGAAAAACAATAACTGTGGAGAGACAACCCAGTCAAAAAAGGGCTGACAGTGCAAACATGAGGACCCAAATTCGGATCTCCAAAACCCACTTAAGAACCTGGGAAATCGCCGGGCGGTGGTGGCGCATGCCTTTAATCCCAGCACTCGGGAGGCAGAGGCAGGTGGATCTCTGTGAGTTCGAGACCAGCCTGTTCTACAAGAGCTAGTTCCAGGACAGGCTCCAAAACCACAGAGAAACCCCGTCTCGATAAACCAAAAAAAAAAGAACCTGGGAAATCCTAGTCTTTGGGTGGTGAAGACAGGTAGATACTGGATTCATCTTTTCTTTTTTTTAGAGAAGGGGTTTTGTTGTACCTTTGGAGCCTGTCCAGGAACTAGCTCTTGTAGACCAGGCTGGCCTTGAACTCACAGAGATCCGCCCCCAGTGCTGGGATTAAAGGCGTGCACCAGCGCCCAGTTGAGATACTGGATTCTATTTTTTTTTAAATATTTATTTATTTATTTATTATGTATACAATGTTCTGTCTGAATGCCTGCAGGCCAGAAGAGGGCTCCAGACAGATGGTTGTGAGCCACCATGTGGTTGCTCGGAATTGAACTCAGGACCTTTGGAAGAGCAGGCAATGCTCTTAACCACTGAGCCATCTCTCCAGCCCCCCTGGATTCTAAAGTTAACTGGGAATCCAGCCTAGCAAAACGAATGTGCTTTGAGACCCTGTCTCAAAAAATAAACGTGGAGAGCGAACGAGGAAAATCAACCTTTGGCCTCCACAAACACACACATGTGCACAAGCACCCACACACATTGTCACATAATACACACAACACCACAAACACGATGTATCCCTTCAACTCACTCTCCTGAAGGTGTCTGGCTGGGGTTGGTCCTGTCCACACAGGAGGCCCTGGATTGGGCGTTGGCTCAGAATGTCCCTGAAGCTCCAGGGGGTACGCTGGCGCCCGAAGAACAGAGGTGATGTCTTTTCGGCCAACCACACGTCCCTCAGCCCCCTCCTCAGACAGCTCAATTCGGAACCGGTCCTGGACATCATAGTGGCTGGGGATGGGGGCCACATGCCGGATCACACTGACCCATTGGGAGGAAGTTAAGTGAGAAGCAACCAACCAAGAGAATCCAGTTCTCCTCCCCAGAAACTCTTCCCAGAGTGACTGCAGCCAGCGGGTGAAAAGGTCTCAGCCCAAAGGCAACAGATGGCAGAAACGCCGGGCTGCTTCCCCACTCTCCCCACTCACATGTCAATGCAAGACTGCGGCTTCACATATCCTTCTGCATCGAATACCGTATATTTGGCAGGTGCTGTACACAGAACTGCGGGATAGACACACGAAGAGACCTGAAGAAAGTTTCGCTTATGGTGGGTTATCAGAGCCCCCTTCTGTCAGCCACCCCAGGACATTACCTAACTAACTCCTCCAGCCCACAACATCCTGCCATATCTTCCTATCAATCCCCAGAGCCCTAGCTCCAGGGGCCCATCTCTTCACCTCGGAAGCGAAGCGCAGTTCCCGTGGGGTTGTAGAGGGTCAGCAGCTGCCGGGGTCCACTCCTTTGGTCCGCTCTGAATACTAGATCCGGGGGAAAGACGAGCACCGGGACAACGGGTCCTGAGGAAGGAGAGGAGCCCCGGGGCCCCCGCCCAGGGGCCCCCGGACCCACCAGCTCCTGGTCCTGGGGCGCCCCACGGCGCATGCAGGCTCTAGGCGGTCGGACATCCGAGGGCAGAGCTCACAAGGATAAGAGGGCCTTGGAGTCTGGGGCTAGCGGCGCGAGGAATGGAAAGAGGACAGGGCGAGATGGTAGCAGAGCTCGGCCAGGTGTCCCCGCTGCCTCGGTACCCCGTTAGACGTGGACCCTCTGGTTCCAGGCCCGGCTCCTCAGCCCTTTCCCCTTCCAGCTGGGCCCCAGGTTCCTACAGGTCCCGCCTCCAAACCGCACCGCAGTGGCCACGCCCCCTCGGCTCAAATCTGGCCCGCCTTGTCGCTTCCCGATCCGGGTCTTCCAGTACGGGCAGTAAGCCACGCCCCTTCCGGGTCTTCCCGGGCCGGTCCATTCCCGACGGACTCGGTCCCCCTGAGCCCTCCTGATAGCCAGGTTATCGGGTTGTGTCTCCGACCCCTTTTCTTAAGCTCGGTCTGTGCCCTCTCCGGCATTCCGCCTCTGGATGGCCGCTCGTACCACGATAATCACCTGGTAGTCAACGTTTCCTCCGGTCAATCGTCTGCAGGCTGAGGGCGCCATCTTACCGAAAGCTCCTTGATATACTTCCGCCGTACGGCCTCTCTCATTGGTCAGTGCTGCCTAGCTTCCGCCTAATTGTACGCTGATTGGTGTTCGTCAATGACCAAACCCGCCTCCCTCGGCGCTAATGATTGGCTGCATCTTGGGTAAGTAATTTAAGGGTCCCAAGCGCCAACTCTAGTCTGTTAGTAACTCGGAGAGGCGGGTCTCGGCTCCGAGTTAGTGTTTCTTTCTTCTTTTTTTTTTCATTTTGCTTTTCTCTCCTGCCTGCTCGGGCCTGAGAAAACATGTGTGCACAGTGACGTAAGGTTAATGGTCAGTAATCAATAAGTAGAACTAGATGAAGCAAGAATCTCAACCAGCCCTGGTTACACTTTAAAAAGGGGCGGGGGGAGGATGGGGCTGGAGAAATGGCTCAGTGGTTGAGAGCACTGCCTGCTCTTCCGGGGGTCCTGAGTTCGGTTCCCGGCAACCACATGGTGGCCCACAACCATCTGTAATGAGATCTGATGCCCTCTTCTGGCCTGCAGGCATACACACAGACAGAATATTGTATACATAATAAATAAATAAACAAATATTTTTTTAAAAAAAAAGGGGGGGGGAGGAGAGAGGTGCTGAAGGGTTAGCTCAGCGGCTAAAAGGACCCAGGTTCGGTTCCAGCACTCACATAGTGGTTCATAACCAATTGTAACTCCAGTTTCATGGGATCGGACGGCCTCATTTGAGTTCTACCTGTACGTGGTTCATACACGTGCAAACAAGACACTCGACGTCTCGACGTACGTGAATAAATCTAAAGAGTTTTTTTTTGTTGGTTTGGTTTGGTTTTTTCGAGACAGGGTTTCTCTGTAGTTTTGGAGCCTGTCCTGGAACTAGCTCTTGTAGACCAGGCTGGTCTCCAACTCACAGAGATCCACCTGCCTCTGCCTCCTGAGTGCTGGGATTAAAGGCGTGTGCCACCATCGCCCTGCCTAAAGAGATTTTTTAAAAAGATTTGTTATGTATACAGTGTTCTGCCTGCACACCAGAAGAGGGCATCAGATCTCATTGTTGATGGTTGTGAGCCGTATGGTTGCTGGAGATTGAAAACAGGACCTCTGAAAGAGTAGTTAATGCTCTTGACCTCTGAGCTATCTCTCAAGACTTAAAAGAGACTTTCTTTTTTTTCTTCTTTCTTTCTTTCTTTCTTTCTTTTCTTTTTGGAATTGTGAAACAGTTCAGGCTATCCTTGAACTAACTGTAGATCAGGCTGGCCTTGAACTCACCGAGATTCACCTGCCTTTGCTTCCCAAGTCTGTGCCCACAAGGCCCATTAGTTAATGATTGCTAGGGAGAGACATTTTCTTCATTGGAATAACCACTATTAAGTGGCCTGCGCTCCTGGAAGCAGCAGTAATAAAACTTACTGATTCAGCAAAAAACAAAACACAACTACAACAAAAAAGAACCACCTGGAGTTCACCAGTCAGGAGAACTACCTGGGAAGGGGAAAGGACCCCCAGGAGTGGGGGACAAGAGACATAGTGGTGGTGAATGTGTCAAATGTATAAAAATGTCATGATGAGATATCTTATTTATATAAAATTATCAATAATTAGTATGATGATTAGGGAAAAAATGAAATAACAAAGAGAAAAACAAGAGAGAATAACAAGTAGAGGAAGTCAGGCACATCCGTGTAAGTCCCAGGTACTAAAGGCAGGCGAGGTGGATTGCCACAAGTTTGAAACTAACTTGATCTGTTACACATAGGGAGTTCTCTGCCAGCCAAGGCTACAGAGTGAAACCTTGTCTTAAAAACACACACACATCAGGCTGGGCGGTGGTGGCGCAGGCCTTTAATCCCAGCACTCGGGAGGCAGAGGCAGGTGAATCCCTGTGAGTTCGAGGCCAGCCTGAACCACAAGAGCTAGTTCCAGGACAGCTAGGATTGTTACACAGGGAAACCCTGTCTCGAAAAAAAAAACAAAAACAAAAACCCACAAACATTGGAGGGGAGGGGGTTGACATGATGGCAGACACCTCAGATCCAAGCACACTAGATCCAGGTAGAGGCAGGTGGATGTCTGAGTTTGAGGGAGCCAGGGCTACATAGTGAGACCCTATCGAAACAAAATAAAAACAAAACCCACAACAGTGGACTGGCAAGATGACTCGCCAGTACAGGAGTTTGTGTGGAGCCCAAAGACGTGAATTGGATTCCTAGGACTCACGTGGTAGGAGGAGAGAAGCACACGTGTGTACATGTGCGCATGTGTAATAAGTGCAAAAAATTAAAATCTAAGTGTTTTTACGGAAAGCCTTTCCTGAAAACTGTATTTTCCTTTTACCATGCTTTTGCTTTGTTTTATTTCTTTTTTGTGTTACTGAGGATTAGACCCAGGGTCTTACTCTTGATAGACAAGTACTCAACCACTGACCTACATTCCTAGTCTGTAGATAGAAGTTTCTTTCCCTCCTAGTCCTGCAGCCATTCAATCCCAAATAAACACACAGAGGCTTCTATTAATTATAAACTGTTTGGCCTATTGCTCGGGCTTATAACTACCTCTTCCAACTTAAATTAGCCCTTATTCTTATCTATGTTTAGCCATGTGACTTGGTATCTTTTCTCAGTAAGGCATTCTCATCTTGCTTCCTCTGCATCTGGCTGGTGACTGCCTCTCTGCCTTTCCTCTTCTCAGAATCCTCCTAGTCTGGTTGCCCCACCTATACGTCCTGCCTGGCTACTGGCCAATCAGTGTTTTATTAAACCAGTACAAGTGACAAATCTTTACAATGTACAAGAGCATTGTCCCATAGTGTACTTTTAAAATTTTTATCATGAGACTAGGGCTAAATTGCCTAGACTGACCTTGAACTTGTAGATCTCTTTCTGTCCTTGAGGTACCTGGGATAACCACCACACCTGGCTATTGTCTTGCTTTTGTTGTTGTTTTTGTTTTTCTGAGACAGTTTCTCTGTTAGCCCTGGCTATCCTGCAACTTGCTCTGTAGACCAGGCTGGCCTTGAACTCACAGAGATCCTCCTGTCTCTGCAACTAGAGGCGTGCACCACCACCGCCTGACTTCGTCTTGCTCTTTTCATAGCACATTTCTTGATACATTATGTCATAATTTGTTGACTCTTTCCTCCAGAGAATTTCCTCTCAAAAACAGGGGCATTTATTTCCTGGTGTGTTTTCAGTATTTAAAACATAATCTGCCATTTGGCAAGGACAAAGGAATGAATTAGATGACCTTTGAGCAGAGGTCTGACTAGACTTAGGAAGGAATCAAATGTATATATGGGAAAGAATTGTAGAAGGAGGGATAGCAAAATCGTAAGCCCAACTGTCCTGGAGGTGGGGATCGCTGGCAGTCATCCTTAAGCAAAAACACGGAGCACAGCAGTGCATTCTTAGAATCTCACAGGAGGAGCTCTGTTCAAAACAAGGGCAGGGGAGAGAGGGTGGAGCTGGAGGGATGACTCAGGGGTTGCTCTTCTAGAGGACACAAGTTCGGTTCCCAGCATCCATGTTAGGCAGCTCTCAGCCATCTGTAACTCCAGCTGCAGGGGACCCAACACCCTCTTCTGGCCTCTTTGGGCACACACACACCTTTTTTTTTTAATATTTATTTATTTATTATGTATACAATATTCTGTCTGCGTGTATGTCTCCAGGCCAGAAGAGGGCACCAGACCTCATTACAGATGGTTGTGAGCCACCATGTGGTTGCTGGGAATTGAACTCAGGACCTTTGGAAGAGCAGGCGATGCTCTTAACCATTAAGCCATCTCTCCAGCCCCCACCCTTTTTTTTTTAAATTACAATATCAAAAGAAACAAGAGGTGGATGGTGATCTTGAAGATGACTCCTTTGCTTTCTAAACACGTATGCATGCATATACAAATGGATATGAGAGAGAGAGAGAGAGAGAGAGAGAGAGAGAGAGAGAGCGCTGAATGGGAAACAATGAGTCACCAGAGATAACAGTAAGTGAGGAGGAAGGAGGGAGTCCGGAAAGGTAAAACTGAGATCTATTTGGAGAACTATCCTCAGAATGCTACAAATTAATTTATTTATTTATTAATACTTTATCTTTATTTTATGTGCATTGGTGTTTTGCCTGCATGTTTATTGGTATGAGGGTGTCAGAAGCCCAGGAATTGGCGTCACAGACAGTTGTGAGCTGTCATGTGGGTGCTAGGAATTGAACTCGGGTCCTCTGGACGAACAGCCAGTGCTCTTAGCCACTGAGCCATCTCTCCAGCCCTGTTTATTTTATATGTGTGTGTTCGTGCATTTGTACAAATAGAGGACGGACAACTTGCAGAAGTGGGTTCTCTCCTGAAGACAGAGATCAGGTCGTCAGGCTTGGCAGCATGCCATCTCCGTGGCCCAGTTCTCAATATTTGGAGCAGTGGAGTGTTAGTACCTAGCTGACATTCCTCTAACTTCTCTTTGCTTTTCCCAGACAGGGTTTTTGTGTGTTGCCTGGCTGTCTTGGAACCCACTTTGTAGACCAGGCTGGCCTCAAACTCAGAGTCTGCTTGCTTCTGCCCCGAGTGCTGGGATTAAAGGCATGAACCAACATAGCCCAGCTCTTCTAACTTCTTAAATCATGATACTCAGTCTTATATAACTCAGATTTGGCCTCCAATTACTATATAGCCCAGGCTGGCTTTGAACTCCTTATCACCTTACCTCCACCTCCCAAGTACTGTGATTATAGGTGGCACACACTCATCTTCTAGTTAGGATTTGGGGCTTGGGCGGGGGGGGGGGGGGACGGCTGGTGTATAAGACTTTTTTTAAAAATGCATTTGGATGATTTGCCTGCATATATGCTGCTGCCTGCAGAGGCCATTGGATCTCCTGGAACTGGTTACAAAATGTTGTGAGCATGTGGGTGCCGGGTTTTTGAGACAGGATTTCCTAGTAACTATGAAGCTAGTCCTGGAACTTGCTCTGTAGAACAGGCTGGCCTCAAACTCAGAGATCCACCTGCCTGTGCCTCCTCAGTGCTGCCATCAAAGGTGTGTGCCACCACTCCCTGGCTGTGTGCCACCACTCCCTGGCTCCTACCCTGTGTTCCTAAAGCAGGCTGAAGATGTCGCTCAGTGGTAGAGTACTTGCCTAGCATGTGGAAGTCCGAGTTCATCTTCTAGTACTTTTTCCTTCTACCCCAAGGAAAAAGTATTCTGAAATCCAAGATGCACGCCCCCACGCAACCATAGAACTGATATACGATCCCTTCCTGAGTTACGAAACATTTATTGGGTTGAGAGCACCACACTCAGGCTGCATCTGGCTGGGACCTCAGGCAGCTGGCCTAGGGAGGGAGGGACACTTCCTCTTGCTCAGGTTATTGAGGATCTGGTCCTGGTTGGGCTTGTAGGGAACCACAAAGCTGTCTGGAGGGAGGACGGGGCCTCTGCTTTCTTCCAGCTGGCCCATCAGCAGGTAACTGGCTCCTGGACGGGAGAGACGAGATTGAGAGCTCGGAGTTACTAAGAGCTGGTGACACCTTTTTGACCAGGTCTGGCACCTTCATGACTCCAGGGCACTCGCTCAGTACCCATCCTCATTTCCCATGCCCCTTACCTTTCTTCATGGGGGGCATCTGCCTGCAGGGCACGTAGAACTTCAGAGGGGTGTCCCTGGGCGGAGAGGGCAGATTTAGGCCTCCGCTTTTGTAGACTCCGAGGAGATTGATGGTGACGGTGAGGCCCTCACCTGGGCCGCGGACCATGGTCTTCACTGTTCCAGTCACCACTGTGGAAGGGCGGGGGTGAGAGACAAGAGTCAGGTGGCTGGAGCTGGGCTTGGATGAGGGCCTGGGGAGTTGGAAGGGCAGGATGGAGGGTCTTACCCAGACTACTGGCACAGAAGTTGCTCTGCAAGGTGCCCACCCGCTTGTACTGCTTTGGACAGGTGACACTGGATGCATCTAGGAGAGACGGGGTTGCTTGTGGAGGGCAGGAGGACCATCTGCCTCACATCGGCCTATTTGCTCTTTTATTTGCAGCGCTAGGAATGGAGCCAGAGTCGGGTGCACGCTAGGCAGGAACTCTAGAGCTGAGCCACACCCTTCAGCCCTCCCCAGAGGGTTCTAGGCAACCACCTTGCCGCTGAATCACACCTGAGATCCTCACTAGAGTATTCTGGGACAGACATTCTACAGCCAAGACAAGCTTCCAGCCCCTCATTGTGAGGCTCTTAGGAAAGAGCTACCTCTGAGCCATGCCTTCAGCCCTCCCTAGGAGATTCTAGCAAACCCTGCCCTAGCCATCACATGTGAAATTACAGCAGCCTTCTAGATAGAAACTCAGAGCTCCACAGAGCGTGGCTTCCCAGCACCAGTTCCAGACACTGACGGGAGACCGGCACCATGAGTGTTGAATGAATGAATGCTGACCCAAGAAGGAGCTTAGTGCTTCCTTTAGTACATGCCCCTTCTTCCACTTTTTATTTTATTTTTTAAAAAATATTTATTTATTTATTATGTATAGAATATTCTGTCTGCTTGTATGCCTGAAGGCCAGAAGAGGGCACCAGACCTCATTACAAATGGTTGTGAGCCACCCTGTGGTTGCTGGGAATTGAACTCAGGACCTTTGGAAGAGCAGGCAATGCTCTTAACCACTGAGCCATCTCTCCAGCCCCCATTTTTTTTTTTTTTGATTTTTCGAGACAGGGTTTCTCTGTGGTTTTGGAGCCTGTCCTGGAACTAGCTCTTGTAGACCAGGCTGGTCTCGAACTCACAGAGATCCACCTGACTCTGCCTCCCAAGTGCTGGGATTAAAGGCGTGCGCCACCACCGCCCGGCTCCAGCCCCCATTTTTTATTTTATGTATATGAGTATTTTGCCTACATCTATGTCTGGAGTTACTGATGGTTGTGAGCTGCCATGTGCGTGCTGGGAATCAAACCTGGGTCCTCTGGAAGAGCAGCCAGTGCTCTTACCCACTGAGTGAGTGCTCTTACCCATCTCTCTAGTACCTTCTGCCACCTTTTCACACTCACCCAGGACCGCTGGAGTTTCCTGTGTATTTGGGCTCTCTGGTTTCTCTGCAGGTTGGGATTTAGGTTTGGCCGGTGGTTTGACTTTGGGCCCAGTTCCTGTCTTTGGGTCAGAGCGGGATGGGGGACCAGACTGGACATCTTCCCCTGGGCTTGAGGCTGGCCCCTTTTCCACGGCATCCCGTGGCAGGGTCTTGTAGGAAGCCGAGAAGCCATCTGCGGTGACACTGAGATCCGATACAAACTGGACCAAGAGCTCATTCCCTTCAGAGGAGATGGGACTGCAGTAGGTAGAGGAGAATTGGTTGAGGCATCAAGGCAGACTGTGTACCTCAGTGGTCAACCTTAAACTCGTCCTCTGACGTCAGAGTCCCCTGAGGCTCTGTGGACTCCAGAAGATATGCTAAACTTTTGCCAGCTCCTATACTTGCTCAGACCAATGGTTTGGAATCCTAGAGCTCAGATCTTGCCTGGTCAGCCAAGCCTCCCTCTAACCCTGCATGGCCTTTGACAACTGCTCACAGGGATGAGGAGTTAGCCCCAGCAGTGCCCCACAAGGACCCATCCCTCACCTAGGGGCCTTGTCTCCGCAGAATTTCCCCAGCCTCTTCGAGTCATCACTCATAGCCCCATTGAACACGCTGACGGAGTCATAGCGGCAGTACGTGTCAGGCTCCACATCGAACTTCCCAAAGGTTAGCAGGATCACCTGGGAGAGGCATTGGCTGCGTAGCAGGACAGGTCAAGGTGGACCGAATAGTGTCCTGAACCTCTCCAGCCCCAGGAGTACTTGGCAGTAGCATAGATAGTCAGTCCCCCTGTTCCCGCTTCATTGTTCTTACACTGCTAGCCTAAGGGTCTCAGACACACACACACACACTCACACACACGCACACACCTATTCCATACAGGGAGCATCCCTTTGCCCTGATGAGCAAGGTCAAGTGCATTTTAGCTCACTCCTACTCCACCCCATTGAGTTACACACACACACACACACACACACACACACACACGCACGCACGCACCCGCACGCACGAGTTTCTCAGGACCCAGTACTTCCCTCCCCTAAGACCAGTAGTTGCACTTCTTTTTTGCTTGCATGTAAGCTGGTCTGGGTCCGGTTTTGCTCTCTACCAGGGCAAGCTGAGGGATCAGGACACAGACGTTGGATACAATGATGCTGGCTGTCTGCTTTAAGGATGCTGCCTGGGTGCTGGTGGGCAGCCTAGGCGAGAGGTCAGTACCTGGTCTGCGGGTGCAATGATGTGCCAGGAACAGCTGATGCCTGGGGGGTAATCCGACTCAGGCCAGTTGGGCGTGGTCAGGGTTCCCTGCGCCTTCTCCATCCGCCCCCCGCAAAACTGGTGCTCTGAGAAGGGGAGAGAGGGACCGGGTGGGGGGGCGGTGGAGACCCTCGGTCAGCTAGAGTAGAAAGCTCTAGACTGGGAGCTTTCAGGCAGCTAGAAGTCTGGATCTCAAGATGAGGGGATAAGAAAGGGAACAGCGGAGCGGGCGGGTCAACAAACAGCTGGGAAGACGGGGGCTGGGGCACCCAACAGAGAGGAAACGATTGAATGGATCCCTTCTGCCCCCTCCCCAACCCGCCGCCACACCACGCCTCTTCCCCTAGGAGATCCCATCTCTCCATCCCGGCCTAGCAGAAGAATCCTCTAAAGCAGGCTAGAGAGCTCTCACGTTGGGAGGGTTCCCTCCCCTCTGATGAGGTCTCTGCCTGAAACATTCCAGAGAGACTTGTGCTGCCGGGAGGGGGTGATGGGACCGCAATCGGGATCCTAGAACTGGGTATAGGGGGCTCCAGATGAGGGAATCCTAGTCCCCCAGCTTCAGGGTGCCCCCTTACTCCCGTCAGAGGAGCCCGATTGCGGAGGGGGGCGGGCAGTTACTCACCGTCCCAGTAACCCCAGGCCGCCCATTCCACCCGCGGGTCCATGACCCATTTCCGCCTCGCACCTGGGGGAGGCCCTGGAAGAGGGGTAGGTGGGAGCGGGAGGGGGAGAGAAGACCAGGAGGAGGGACTGAAGGGGCGGTTAGTGAGAAGAAAGGGAGTAATGGTGGCCCTAACTCTTGGGAATAATCTGGGGAGGGTCGAGGTTAGGGCAGGGGTGGGGACCTGAACCGGGATGGGGCCAAGAGAGGGGAAAGAGGAGGTAAGGATGCTCACCAGAGCCTGAGGTGGCCCGACCGCTGTACCAGAGCAGGAAGCCTCGTCCCCCAGTGCCCTCATCCGTTGTCATCCTTAAAGTCACCTGATTGCCAGGTGCAACTACAGGTGCAGGCCGGAAGGTGCCACAGAAGCGTCCCAGTCGCTGGCCTGAGGTCCCAGATCCAGCAAAGACCTCCAGAGCATCATAGCGGCAGGAAGGGTGGAGCTCCATATCGAAGACTCGGAAGGACAGGGACACAGTTTGGCCCTCAGGCACCTGACAGAAGGGGAATGGGGGACCGCCCAAAATCAGGTCCCAAACAACCCTAACAGTAGGCATCACCCCTCCCCCAGGTACTTCTAGAGTAATAGCGGTAGCAGGAAAGGCCAGTGCAACACAAAGGACCTGGCCTCTACTCCCAGCTTGTGGTCTCTGAAGGGGGAGAACTGGAGCAAGTTAGGAGTAGAGATTCAGCATTTGCTACCATAACAACAAACAATAACAACAACAACAAAAAAAACTAAAAAACAAACAAACAAAAACTAGTTTGGCAGCCCACACTTGTAATCCCAGGATTCACCGTGCTGAATCAGAGGACTGCCTCAAAGTTTAAGGGTCAGCCTACACTACACAATGAGACCCTGACTCCAAAAACAAGGAATTAAGGTTCAGCACCATGAGTGCATGTCCATGATTCTAGCTATTTGGGAAGCCAAGGCAGGGGGATCATAAATTCAAGGCCCATAATTTACAAAGACCCTGTCTCAGAAATAAAAGGTGAAGGGGTGTAGGGAGATGGCTCAGTGGATAAAAGTGCTTGCTCAAGTTCGAATCCCCAGAACCCATATAAAACCCATATAAAAGGCCATATTTAAAGGGCTCCACACTAGGCCTGGGACCCTAGCCCTGTGGGGGGCAGAGACAGCCGGGCCACTGGGGCTTGCTGACCTTCAGACTAGCTCTAGATTTAGAGACTGTCTCAGGGAAACAACACGGAGAGCGGTGGAGCTCTGGAACACCCCACATACCCCTCTGACCTCTGTACACATGCATGAGTGTGCACACGCACGCACAACACACACACAAAGAGAAAAACAAACAAAAAACCTAAATGAGGGCTGGAGAGATGGCTCAGAGGTTAAGAGCACTGGCTGCTCTTCCAGAGGTCCTGAGTCCAGTTCCCAGCAACCACATGGTGGCTCACAACCATCTGTAATGAGATCTGGCACCGTCTCTTGGCAAGTGTATATAATAAAAAAATAAATTAAAAAAATTATGTGATTAAATTAGTGGAACAAGCTATTTTGGAAAAAAAAAAAAGCTAAATGAATCAATGGCTGGGATGTACCTTATTGGTAAAGCCCTGACCTAACGTGCTGAAATCCGAGGGTTCCATTTCCGATAGTGGGGGAGGACTAAAGGATGGGAAGGTCAGGATATGTCAGAGCATGTTACTGTGGAGCCTGACACCCATGTGACCAAAGGGTTTCCCAGACCTGAGCTGTCAGGGTTGTGCCGGGAGAATGATGAAAGGCAGTGATGGCCAGAGGGAGCTTCTCACCGTTATTGTCCAGATGCACTTCTTGTTTGGGGGGTAGAGGTTGGGGAAACCCTCACTTGCCACGTAACCCGACTCTCCCGTCACATCCCCTCCACACAGGAACACAGGTCTGGAGGACAGAAGACAGGGGAGCCACTAGAGAACAATTCACGAGACTATGAAGCCCCAGGCAATACAGGAGGATGGTGCCGGAGAGGCCCCATCCTGTGGGACAGGGAATCCTGCCCAAGGACCAGGGGAAGTGGGGCTAGACAACGGGGCCATCTCTCCAGCCCCTAGAGGCTCCACCCCCACGCCGACAGGAATTCCCGGAATCCTCCTCAGTCCCCCCCCCCCCTCGCTTTCTCAACCCCCTCCTTGCCCTGCCTGGCAGTCAAGGACAGGAGCCGCGCCTAACTACTTCCAGATGTGACAAGCCATGAGGCCATGGGGGGGGAGGAGGCCAGAGAGCAGAGAGATGAGGGGAGCACCAGTGGACATACAGTTAGGGGCTCCCACCTTCACCCTGCTCCGGTTCCAGCTAAGGACCAGTATCTGACTTTCTGCTTGCTGCCCTTCCCCCAGTCTCATTTCCTGAATGTCAGCTAAAAGAAGTTCAAGGTCTTGGCTTTCTGGGTTCAAACTCCGTGGAGAGGCATGGCTCTGGGTGGAAAGGGAGATTTAGGGTAGGAGGACGGTATTGAAGGACTGGGAACGGTGGCAGTCTGCAGACCAGCATGGCTTTGCAGCAGACAGGGAGACCAGGAATCTTAGAGGAAGATGAGATGCGAAGGGGTTGCTGGCAGAAGAGCTCCCAAGACCCACAGGCGCAGCCCTCCCAGGAAGTCACAAGCATTCTGCAGCTCCCTCTGGAAGCCATCTGAAAGACAGGAAACCTACCTGGTGTAGTTGGGGGTCTGACCTCGGGCAAGGGGCAGTACCCAGGCCACAAGGAATGGCCCCAGGAAGGAGGTGAGGGCAGCAGGCAGCATTGTGTAGGGGGAAGTACTGGAAGCAGCAGCTGAGTTCAGCCGCAGCACCAGCAGCAGCAGCAGCAGCAGCACCAACACCAGCAGCAGCAGCAGCAGCACCAGCAGGATAATCAGTACCAGATGAGGCAGCCCTGGGCGTGTGGGCGTGGGGACTGGCCAACTGGGCGGGCAGCAGGGGAGGCGGGACAGGGAGACAGCTGGGACAGTGGTGAGTCCCTGCAGGGGCCTCTCTAGGTCTTGGACATGTATTGATGGACTAAGGGATGCTGGGAGCAACAAGGGAAGATAGAACATCATCTCCATCAAATGATGTCATCTGCAACTCCACTCTGTCCTGTGCCTGAGAACTTGGTCTTTCCTGGAGACTTTCAGGCAGACTGGACCGCTTCACCTGTTGCTTTCTGAGCATCCAGAGAGGATGTCCTTCTGGAGTCTCTTGGCCATTCACCGTCCCACTGGATGGTGGTTGTTATTGCTTAAGACCATCTTGCCATGAAGTCCTGGCTAGCCAGAACTTTGAATCCTCCTGCCTCAGCTTCCCAAGTGCTGAGATTACAGGCCTGCACCCTTTAGCTAGGCTCTTCTGCACCTGCTTATGACTTTTCCTTTAACACTGGGCGAATATTACAGGCCAAGGAAGGAAAGTTCTGACTCCTTATTTTCTCTTCCAACTATTTTAAGGTACTGGAGAAGGGTTATGGGAGGCATGGAGTATCCCTTTCCCTGAGCAAAGAGGGGAAGGAGCAGAAAGTAAGGGAATGGACAGGAAAGACTGGGCTTGGAATATCGAGGTCCAACCCCAACATAAATTATCTCTCTGGACTGGTGTGGAGGTGTGGGAATAATTGAGACACAGTTCACACAGCAGTATTTGAAGGGAGTCTCAGGGTCCATCCAAATCCTGAAGATCACCCACGTTTATTCTCAAAACAGCTTTTATCTCCACAGGTAAACGGAGGGGGAAGTTCACTAGCATTCATTAGCATCATTAGTAGCAGGACTAAAGTCACCAACTTGGATTAACACCTCTTCCCAGCGATCCCCATAATTACAAAGAAGGGAGCAGAACCACAGTAGCTATCCTGACCCAGGAGCCAGCCAGTCTATTGTGCTATTGTGACCTCAGGTGCGACTGTGGTTTGAGAGCCCGGCTGCCAATACAATGCAGAAATGTGTGGACTGTATAATATTGCCCCACACTGGAAACCAATGGGAAGAGGAGAGAACGGGAGCTGACTTCACGGGACTCGGGGCTAGGGCATGGCCCTTCCAAAAGTAGAGGTAAAGACTGGACTGCTGGGCTAATCCAGGCATGCTGACAGCACTCCTGTAATCCCAGCACTCTGCAGCTGGGGTCGGGATGATTAAAGAGGTCAGCCTGGGCCACACAGTGAGACTCTGTCACACACAAAGTGAGCAGACTCCAGTTAAGGTTCCAGACCCAGCGCAGGCTCCACACTGGAAAAGCAAGGTTTGTTGACTGGGTTATCCCACAGGACAGTGAACTTTCTGGAGTGAGCTGGGGTGCTGACACCTCTCAGTAAACCAACAGGTTGGGCTCCTTCTGTCTTTCCTCCCTCACTGGCCAGGGCCCCCTCCATCCCTTGTCTCCCACAAGACCCCAAGGTTTCAAAAGAGGCCTTCCTTTAGCCTTTTATTCTATTGTCCATCAAATTTCTTGTCCATGATAGTCAGGTTGGGGGCCCCTCCTGGGCAGCCCCTTAAATATTTAAAAAATATTTCCCTACCCTACCACCCTACGCTACCCTGGCATGTCCAGCACTGCTCTCCACAGCTCGCCCCCCACCCCACCCCACCCCCCACCCCAGTGTATACACAATGTTGTTTGCCACTCCATCTCTCCTCAGCCCCTAACCCAGTGCCTGATTTCCTTCAAGAATACAGGCTAGGAGGAGGGGGTCAGCTCTCAGGGTTTGAGGTGCCTGGGCTACTCCCAGTAGCAGCCCTCTGCAGCATGTCCAGTGCCTCCCAGAAGAAATCTTTCTGAGCGGCCATCAAGGGCATCCAGCCCACAATCTCCTTCATCTTCGCCATTCGGTCCTGCAACGTGAGGCAACTGTGGATCTGGCTGAGGTACTCCTCACAGGCCTGGGCTGTCCCCCGAGGGTCTTGGAAGGCTCCGGTCCCCTGGCTAGGTCCAGGGCTTCCCCCTACCCTGCTGGCTGGCAGGTCTCGATAGACTGGACATTGTTCGATGTCGTGGCTGGACAGCATATAGAGGCACTCTCTGGTGGAGCAGAGGGAGCAGGCACACAAGGGGACCTTAGAGGAGAGAAGGGGTGGGGCTGAGGCAGGCTTAACCCTGCCAGGGCCTTCCAGGAAGCTGGCTAAGCCTGATGCTATGTTGATCCCTCTCAGACAGGCCCTGAACCAGCAAGTGAGCTTGCTAAGTTCCAGGACCATGTGAACTTGGGTGAAACCAGCACAGGCAGCAAAGGAGAGAGCAGGGAGCTCAGGAAAGGGAGATTTCATGGTACAGGGGAAATGGAACCAATGGGTCCCTTGAGGGGTCCCAGGTGTAAATCGGGCATGGTGACACAGGAGAGCCAGGAAAGTCTAGAGTTTAAGGCAGGCCTGGGCTTCACATTGAGAATCTCCTTAAAAAGGAATCTAGTGAGATGACCAATGTTGGTGGTTACCAATGTTGAGGAAGGAGAGACCTGCCTTTCACCAGCTGTCCTCTGCCCTCCACGGGCGCACTGTGGCAAGCCTCTCCCCGACCAATTTTAAAGACTTTTTGAGAGAAGGCAGGTAAGTCCTGGCTACGGTCCTGAGGGCCACCTGGCTCTATTGCTCTGCCCTCCCTGTCCATTTGCTTGCTCTGCTCTGCTCTGACCTTGATATGCAGCTTGACGAAGGAGGCGCTCCCCTTAGGCCAGCCAGGAAGGCGGCCTCCGGCCCCACAGCCGCACCCCAGCAGCTCCTTGCTGAAATCCGAGGTCTGACTCAGCACCAAGGAATGGTTGAGGCCACACCACAGGGCGGTGGGACGGCGTAGATAATGAACCTGAGTACAGACAAACAACATGGCC
Source organism: Microtus oregoni (assembly GCF_018167655.1). NCBI lineage: Eukaryota > Metazoa > Chordata > Mammalia > Rodentia > Cricetidae > Microtus > Microtus oregoni. The sequence goes on along the minus strand of NW_024543062.1, from coordinate 6,381,188 downwards.
AGGGGCTTTAAGGTAGGAAAGTTGACTAGAGGCTTGGGGCAGACTGCTGAAGAAAAGAGGGTCCTGTACCTGCTCTACAAACTGGCAGCTTTCGGTCCCCCTTCCTGTGCCCACAGAGCCCCCAAAGACTCCCCAAAGACATGGGTTCTGGTCCTTGGTAAAAACTTCTTGTCTTGCTGCTCATGAAATATGCTCTTCCTTAAGGACAAGACCTGCTTCTGGCTTCCCCAGGTACCTGCACACATGTTTGTATGGACACACATGTGCATTCTTGCACGTGCAATACACACACAGTAAAAAAAAAAATCTTTAATTACAAAAAGCCAACAAGTAACACTTAAAAAGTCAGCCAGGCACAGGAAAGCAAGGGGATTAAAGTGAGTTCCAGTTCAATCCAGGCTACATGGTGAGAGTTTGTCTCAAAAAACTATTTTTTGTTTGTTCGGTTTTTATTGCATTTGTTCGTGTGTGATGCAGTGTGCACAGCACTCATGTGAAGGTCACCGATCAGTTCTGAGATCCGCATATTCGCATATTCTCACGGTCCACCCTGTGGGTCCCTGGGACTGAACTCAGATCAACCGGCTTGGTAGCAGTGCTGAGCCATTTCCAGGTCTCTTTATTTTGGGAAAGGCTCATGTGGTGGTTTGAATGAGAATGGCCTCCACAGGCTTATAATCTGAAGGCTTGGTCTCCAGGGAGTGGGACTGTTTGAGAGGGATTAAAGGATTAAAAGGGGTGGCCTTAAGCCGGGCGATGGTGGCACACGCCTTTAATCCCAGCACTTGGGAGGCAGAGGCAGGCGGATCTCTGTGAGTTCGAGACCAGCCTGGTCTATAGAGCTAGTTCCAGGACAGGCTCCAAAGCCACAGAGAAACCCTGTCTCGAAAACCCAAAAAAAAATAAAAATAAAAAATAAAATAAAATAAAAGGGATGGCCTTGGAGGAAGTGTGTTGCTGAGGGTGGGCTTTGAAGTTTCAAAAGTCCCTGCCAGGCCTATTCTCTCCTCTCTCTCTCTCTCTCTCTCTCTCTCTTCCTGCTGCTTGTGGATCAGGATGTAAAGCTCTCAGCTGCTGCTCCAGCACCATGCCTGTTTGCTTCCCACCATGATGGTCATGGACTAGTCCTCCAAAACTGTAGACAAACTCCCAATTAAATACGTTCTTGTTTAAGAGTTGCCTTGGTCTGGGTGGTGGTGGCCATGCCTTTAATCCCAGCACTTGAGCCGGGCTGTGGTGGTACATGCCTTTAATCCCAGCATTTGGGAGGCAGAGGCAGGCGGATCTCTGTGAGTTCAAGACCAGCCTGGTCTACAAGAGCTAGTTCCAGGACAGGCTCCAAAACCACAGAGAAGCTACAGAGAAACCCTGTCTCAAAAAAACAAAAAAAAAAAAAAACAACAACAACAAAAAAAAAACCCCAAAACCAAAAACCAAAACCACAGAGAAACCCTGTCTCAAAAAACCAAAAAAAAAAAAAAATCCCAGCACTTGGGAGGCAGAGGCAGTCAGATCTCTGAGTTCGAGGCTAGCCTGGTCTACAGAGCAAGTTTCAGGATAGTCCCAGGCTACATAGAGAAACCTTGTCTTGAAAAACCAAAAACAACAACAACCACAAAAAAAGTTGTCTTAGTCATGGTGTCTCTTCACAGCAACAGAACAGTAACTGAGACAGGATACATGTAACTTAAGCTTGCCTAGAACTCACTGTGCAGCTGAGAAGGATCTTCAACTTTCTTTTAAAAGATTTATATATTTGATGTGCATTGGTGTTTTAACTACGTGTTTATCTGTGTGAGGGTATCAGATCCCTTAGAACTGGAGTTACAGACAAGTGTGAACTGCTATGTGGGTGCTGGGAATTGAACTTGGGTCCTCTGGAAGAACAGCCAGTGCTCTTACCCACTGAACCATCTCTCCAGCCCTGATCTTCAACTTCTGATCCTCCTTTCCAAACATCTGGGATGAAACTCAGACTCCCACGCATGCTAGACAAGCATTCTACCAACTCAAGGACATCTCTTTTCATTCCTCTGTGACAGTGATGGATAGATATTGCCTATATCTTCCTCTCAGTCCCTGGTTGGTTTGTTTTTGTTTTGTGTGTCTGTGGTTTCATTGTGTAGCCCTGGCTGGCCTGGAACTTGCTCTATTCTGCCTCCTCCTCTTTCTGGTCTACTTTTTTTTTTCTACTAGGGATTCAATTTAGGATCTTGTACGTGCTAGGCAAATGCTCTACTGGGATACATCTAGTCCATCTGGCCAGTCTTTTTGAGACAGGGTTTCTCTGTAGCTTTGGAGCCTGTCCTGGAACTTGTTCTGTTGATTAGGCTGCCTCGAACTCACAGAGATCTGGCCATCTCTGCTTCCCAAGTGCTAGGATTAAAGGCATGTGCCACTGTGTGTGTGTATGTGTGTGTGTGTGTGTGTGTATTATGTGCATTGGTGTAAAGGTGTCAGATCCCTAGGAACTGGAGTCACAGACAGTTGTGAGTCACCATGTGGGTGCTGGGAATTGAACCCAGGCCCTCTGGAAAAGCAGTCAGTGCTCTTAACCGCTGGGCCATCTCTCCAGCCCTTCTGGGCAGTCTTTTTACTGTCTCATGTGTGAGTCTCATCACTGCCCTCTCCTCATTGCATGGAATGCCTTTCCCTATCCTCACCTGAATCCTCTCAAACCCATAGGCCCTGTTACCATACTACCTTTAAAAAAAAATGTATGTAGGGCTGGAGAGATGGCTCAGAGGTTAAGAGCATTGACTGCTCTTCCAAAGGTCCTGAGTTCAATTCCCAGCAACCACATGGTGGCTCACAACCATCTGTAATGAGGTCTGGTGCCCTCTTCTGGCCTGCAGTCATACACACAGACAGAATATTGTGTACACAATAAATAAATAAATATTTTAAAAAATGTATGTATTTAGCGAATGTGCATTCATGCACGTGGCTATCGAGGCCAGAGGTCAATGGTAACTATCTTCCTCACGTGCCTTCTGCCTTATTTGCTTGTTTGAGGCAGGGCCTTCGCACTGCACTGGAGCTCACCAACTGACTAGAGCCTTAGGCCTCCTCCTCCAGTGCTGGCATCATAGGCACTCACAGATTTTACATGGGTGTTGGGGATCTGGACTTGGGTCTTCATGCTCACATTACAAGCATTTTGTTCTTTGAGCCCTCTTCTCAGGCTGCATCTCCTTTTCTAGGACTTCAACACACTCAGGTCCCTAGCCCACTCCATCACTGAATCACTTCTGCACACACAGTGTGCATTGCACAGAACAAACCTCTGTGACCAGCCCTGGGGAAGACCTGCAGCAGCAGCACAGGTGTTATATATGAAGGGCTTAGCCTTGCCTAGGGGAGCAGAAAGTGCTCCCTAGGAAATATGGAAAAGTAGCTAGGTGCTGGGTTAGGAGACTGGATGAGCGTTGCCAGGAAACAATCTCACCTGTGTGGGTTCCCCTCGGTCCATTTTGTCTCCTGTTCCCAACTGCCCATATCTGTTATTTCCCTGCATAAAGATCCGGCCAAACTCATCCACCAGGCCAAGATGGTTGTAGCCAAGAGCACAGAATAGGACCTAGGGAGGTTAGGACAGCAAGAGCATGGGAGAACATTGTCCCCAGGAAACTCAGCTCCAGGATTGCCCCCAACTGATCCCATCTGCCATCTCCCCGAATCCCTCTGTTCCACCCAGATCTGTTCCTCCAACCCGCAGAGCCCAGCCCTCCTCTCTGCACCATGCTAACTGCCCGCCATCCTCCGTACCCCATCCTACCTTGGCAGGCAGGGAGAGAGCAAGCGGCATCTGGTGGTCCAGAGGGTCAAAGGCTTGAAGGGTCCCAAAGAGATCACGATACACCCCTGGGGTATGCACCTCAAAATACACTCCCCCCTGGTCTGGGGGGTCGGGAGCCCTCAGCTCAGCAGCTTTGGGCACCCATTTCCGAGGGATAAGACCCCTCTAGAGACTGCAGGGAGTCTCATACAATCAGCACACCAAACATATTCACCAGCATGCCTAAGCAGTGTCAGTGTGTGGAGGGATCTGCCCAAGATTGCTGTCTTGAGAGAGAGAAATATAGTTGTTCTTCTTTTTTAAAAAAATTTTTTCAGTGTCTCTCCCTGTGTGTGTGATATGTGATGTATGTGTATAAGTATTGGCATGTATGTACCACAGCATGTATATCAAAGCCAGAGGGCAACTTCAGGTCTGTGCCTTCTGTCTTGTTTGAGGTAGGGTCTCCTGCTGTTTTGATGCCAGACTGGCTGGCCCAGTTTACAGGGAATCGCCTTCTCTGCCTTTGGGACTACAGACGTGCTACTTGGCCCACCTCTGTGTGGGCTCTGGAGACTTGAACTTATTATTCTCAGCCTTAGATGACCAGCACGTGTACCCATGGAGCCATCTCCCTCACCATGGGATGTTTCTTACCCGTGATATAGAGAGTGCTGCTCTGGTTGGAAGCCATGCAGGCCACACGAAGGTGAGGCAGGCATCGAGACATCTTTCTGAGGGCCAACTGTACTGTGTAGGAGCGTGGCTGGTCCAGCTGGGTCTCATTCACTACCAAGGAGTAGATCTTTCCTTCCTCTGGGGATATGAAGGGAGGCATGTAATTCCACAGAGGAAGCGATTTGTCAATACCCAGATTAACACCCATGGGACACTCAACAGAAACAGCCAGTGCTCTAGAACCGCAGGAAGAAGGGGAGAGGCCCGATGAGATGGCTCCGTGGGTAAAAGCACAGTTCTGCGAGCCTGACAGCCTGACTCTAACTACTGAAACCGTGCTAGGAGAGAAAGTGACTCCTGAAAGTTGACCTCCACATGTGCATGCCATACGCACACACACGCAAACACACGCACACAAGCACACACATATACGAGGGAGAGGGAAATAAAGTATGGTGACATGCTTGGGAGGCAGAGGCAGGCAGACGTCTACATAGTAAGTTCCAGGCCAGCCAGGACTGACCTACGTAGTGAGGCTCTGTCTCAACAACAAAAATAAAATAAGAAGAAAAGAGCCAGGAGGAGGAGGAGGCTCATGCCCAGAGTCAGGCAGATCTCTGGGTTCGAGGCCAGCCTAGTCTACAGAGCAAGTTCCAGGATAGCCAGGACTACACAAAGAAACCCTGACTCAAAGATTTAAAAGGAAGAAAGAAAGAAAAGGGAGAGAGAAAGAAAGAAAGAGAAAGAAAGAAAGAAAGAAAGAAAGAAAATGGTTTCCAGCCCCCAACATTCAACCCTTAAAACAAAACAGGGAGGTCTAGCGGAGAGCAAACCTAGTGATTAGATGTTGCAGACTCTTAATTTGGTGTTGGGAAGAATGAAGCCTGGGCATTTAGGTTTCTGCCTGGCATTCGGAAGTCCACAGGCTCTCAATCTTAAGGAGAGTGCAATCAACTATGGAGGACACTGGGAGAGTGGGGAGGAGGCAACTCGGGGTATAAAGTGAAGTACCTGCACGGAGGTTAGGAGGGGGATCAGGCTTTCCCTGGAGCGGTGCTCTCCAGAGGCTCATATACCACACCGCGTATGCAGGCAGGAGGCAGAGGCCTGCCTTGGGCGTTGGTACTTACCAACTCCCTTGTTTGAGTTAGAGCCTCACCATTATCACTACCATGCCGGAGTCTCCTGTCTTCTCCTTGAATCTCATCATATGAATGCTAGGATTACCAACCCGCACGCCCACGTCTGGCCTTTATGTTGGCTCTGGGAATCCAAGCTCACATCCTCATGCTTGTTGCAAGTCTTTTACCCGCTGTACCATCTTCTCTGCACTCTGGTTTTCTTTTTCTTTTTCTTTTCTTTTTTTTTTTTTTAAAGATTTATTTATTTATTATGTACACAGTGATCATCCTCCATGTATGCCCGCAGGCCAGAAGAGGGCACCAGCTCCTATTACAGATGGCCGTGAGCCACCATGTGGTTGCTGGGAATTGAACTCAGGACCTCCGGAAGAGCAGTCAGTGCTCTTAACCTCTGAGCCATCTCTCCAGCCCTGGTTTTATTTTTCAAACAGGATCTCATGGAGTCTGGCCTCAAACTCTCTATGTATCTTAGGAATAACCCTGAACGCAGGATTCTCCTGCCTCTACCTTCCAGATACTGGGAGTATAGGCATAGACCACTACACCTACTTTATATGGTGCTGGGAGTTGACCCTGGTGCTTCATGTAGATTGACCCACACCCTCCAGCCTGAGAAGGAACTTTATCTGAAATTCTATGCAGAATTCTAGAACTTTGGGGGTTCAGAGCTGGAGCAGGAGGAAGGTAGAACCCTCTCGTAACAGACTCCTCTCTTCCTCTCCCCTGGCGCAGATCCTGAAGAATCTGCTAGATATTTGCAAACTCTGTAGGCCACACCTGTGAGGAGCAGCAGAGCCCGCTGGGTCTCCTGGCCAACCAGCACGATCTGCTTGAAGCTCATGGAATGGTGAAAGGTCATCTTGAAGACCCGCTGCCCACTGGACTGCAGATAGACCTCCACACAGTCACAGGTCTGGCTGCCAGTGGTGCCCACCACTGCTGGCTGCTCCCGAGTGGCCAAGACGTAGAGGTATTTACGGTAAACTGTGTCACATCTTGGGTCAGAGGCGAACTGTGGAACAAGATGAGGCTGTCTGGGATCTAGCGATCCGAATGGGCTAAGGCTAAAGTGAGTGGATCATGGGGTGGGAAATGAGACGATTGGGTCCAGGGCTAAGAAATGAGAGGCTGGTTTTGGATTAGTGATCTAACTCAGTGATAGAATGTTTGCCTAGCTTGTAGGAGGTCCTGGGTTCAATTCCCAGCACCAAAAAACAAACAAACAAACAAAAACCAAGTAAATTACGGATAAATGGATTGCTTTTAGGCTCCTCTAAGGGAGAGGCCACTCAGGACCACTGAGGTGGGTTCTCAGCACCCAGAATTCCCCTACTCACATCCTTAGCGCCTCGACACAACACCACATAGCGGCAGGCCCGCTTCCACTGGATCTGGCCAAGGGTAGAAGACACTAGAGCATTTTTGAGGAAGAAGAGGGTCCCCACATAGTCGAGAATGAACACATGGTCCTTTGTGGGTAAGAAGCGGCGGTAGCCATGGGCTAGCATGGGGGCCACACTCTTGCTGAGACATCGGCGGCGTCCTCCGAATGCCTGGAAGTACAGGCCCTTTGTATCTGAGGATCAGAAGGAATTGGTTTCAAGGCTGAGGCGACAGGAGTGGGAAGAGTCAGGGCGAGGGTGAGCTTGACTGGTCTTTCCCAGACACCCTGGTATTTATCTTTTTCCATCCCCAGGACTAGGGATCAGACTCCTTCCTGGGGTGACACAGAAACCTTGGTTTATGCCCAACATCTGTCCCACTGTGTCCCAGGGGCACATGTGTGCGTCTCAGGAGCATTTCAGTGCCATCTTGTACCAGACACTGGGGAGTCTGAGGACAGACACAGACGTGGTGCAGAAAGGAGAGGGGAAGGGATGGCCAAGGCAGGCCAGGCATCTCCTGTCTTCTCTGCTGAGACCGTTTCCCTAAACTCTATGTATGTGTGAAAGAAGTCACTAGGTAGCGCCTTTCTGAAGTGGAGCATTCGGGTGACTGTGTCCCTCAGGGACACTGGCTGTCATCACGCAGGAGCTGGCGCTGCTACCATCTCACAGTAAATAGGACAGCCACTACAACAAAGAACCATTTCATCTCTGGCTGGGGGATGGCTCAGTGCTTAAGTTCTTGAAACGTGAGGACCAGGGTTGAGGCATAAATATTGGGTGGGCTTCTTGGCCTGTCTGTAATTCTGGCCTTGGAAGTGGGAGATGGGATCCTCGGAGCAAGCAAGCTAGTGAGACTTCTGGGCTTGACTGAGAGACTCTGCTTCACAGAGTACAGGGGGGGGGGGGGGGCTGGCGATGATTCCTGATACTAACCTTGGTCTTGTCATGCAGATACCTAATGTGTACATGTTCATACACATGCAAACATGCATACTTATAGACACACACACCATACACAACCATGAAAAAAAAAGAATTACTTCATCTCTACTTTCACAGGGTGACAAAAAGCTGGGAGATGACTTCATGTGTAAAGTATCTGCTGTGTAAGCATGAGGACCTGAATTCAGAGCCCCGACACCCGTGTAAAAGCTGGTATGGATATTTTTAACGCTAGCATGTGCTGGTTTGGGGAAGGGGAGCAGGGGAAGGCAGAGACAGAAGGATCCCTGGGGCTTGCTGGCCACCTGGTCTAGCCATGGCAAGCTCCAGGTTTCAGTGAGAGACTGTTTAAAAAGTAAGGCAGGGCTAGAGACAGCTCAGTAGTTCAGAGCACTGGCTGCTCTTTCAGAGAGAAGACCTGGGTTTGATTCCCAGTATCCACGTGGCAGTCCAGGTCCAGATGATCTGATGCCCCCTTCTGGCATACACAGGCACTGCATGCATGTTGTGCATAGATATACATGCAGGCAAAACACCTATACATATAAAATAAAAATAAATATTAAAAAAAATTAGGTGGAGAGGGATAGAGGAAGACAACCAGTGTCAACCTCTGGCTTTCACATGTGAGTGCACTAGCTGGTGCAACACACACACATAACACATTGCAAAAGCTGACAAAAGTTAACTCTGATTCAAAGAGGGAGAAACTCCAGGTCTGGGGAGTAGGGGCTTCTCTAGGGTAAGCTCTGGAAGCCTTGGTGCATGCAGGGAGACCTGGCTGAATGGCATTAGAGTTGTGAACCGGATGTCTGCCAGCGGTGGCCAGAGAACCTGGGGGATGCACTCCATGGAGTGTGTTTGAGTGTAACAAGATTCTTCTAGAGAAAAGGTGGCCAGGGGGTGCGGAGATCACCAGGCAACTTGACCGAGAAGGAAGTTCCCAGAATAAGGAAGGGCAGAGGCAAGGAGAAGTTACTGAGGGGAAGTGTACAGTTAAGAATGGCAGCTCTCTTCCAGGGCCGGGCACCACAGCCATGGTCACGGATGCGTGGACTGAGCCTGCGAGAGATGCGTCTCCACACGCCCTCAGCATCACACACTTCATGGAAGTAGTGGCAGGTTTGGCCTAGGGCGACCACATCTTTGACGGGGAGGAAGGAGGCGATGTGCTCCACCTGCAGAGGAGCAGGAGGGAGGAGGTGGGGGAATCACAGGCTGCCCCTCAGACCCGCATTCACAATCCTCGCCAAACCCCAAAGACTCACCAGCTCTGGGGGGAACAGCTGGACAGAAATAGGGTTCCCTCCCTCCTTTTCATTCCCAGCCTCCAAACCACCTGAGGGGCAGCTACGCTTCACCTGCCGGAGGAGAAAGGGGAGAAAAGGGGTTCTGGGGAGGCCACACCTGTCTGTCTTCTCTGCTGTCAAACTGTTGTTGTGTTTCTGTAAACTCCACCTTGGGGCTCATCCGACTCTGTCTCTATGCTAGCAAACCCAGCCATCCCTTCTCTCTCCAGGACCTCGGCCATCACCCCTCCCTTGTCTGCCTTGGTCCTTGACCTGTCCCCGGATTTCTTGCAGCCAGGAGACTCCCTGCCCTTCCCTTGCCTTGCCACCCCCTCACCCTGAGCCCCTCTTCCTGTCTGCACAGCCTGGTCAATTTTTGCAGCTTCTGTCTCCGGCTTCTCCTCACCATCCTGACTGTCCCCTCCCTGCTCCTGCCCTCATCTCTCCAGGCCCCTTGGCTCCCCAGGCCCTAGGCCCCTGTCCTCGCTGCCTTTCCCACACCATGTCCCCAGGCACATAAAACCTTTTTGTGACCTCACTGTCCAGCGACTGTGACCTACTTTCCTTAACTTGACCCCAGAGCTATCTTCTGGGTTCTGGCTCAGAGCTAGTCACCAGGCGGCTCAAGGGATAATATGTTTTACTGCAGACAGAGAGAGTGAACTATCGGCAGATGGTAAGTCCTTCTCTCTTCGGAAGTAGTAGTGGATTTTCCTCACTTTTAACTCTGAAGAGAAAAACGGGGCCTCCTGAGTAGTCCTCGGTCTGCAGGGATTTGTATCTCAAGAGTACAAAGTCAGAAAAGGAAAAAAAGTATAGGGCTAGATGGAAGCTCAGTTGGTAGAGTGCTTGCCTGTCATGCATGAAGCCCTGGGTTTGATCCCCGGCACCAGAGAAAAGCCAAAATGGTGGTGCACACTTGCAATCCCAACACTTGGGACGTGGAGACAGGAGGGCGAGAAAGGAACCCAAGGCCATTGTTGGCTACATAATGCCTTACATGACTGCATTACATGAGTCATTGTCTCAGAAAAAAAAAAAAAAAGATCAGCAGACAATGGCAGTGGAGCAAAGGGGGTCCTGATCTAACATCACAAAAGTTAGACGCCAGTGAGAACTGAAGGCAGCTTCTTTGCAGTATCATAGAAAACAAGTCCCGAATCTCATGCTGCTTCCTGGGGACGGGTGGCATCATCACATGTGCAAAGGGCAAGCTATTATGGTGGCGGCAAGGGCGGACTTTTCCTGGAGTTTAGGGCATCTTCTAGAGCCTAGGCGCGTAGCTTTTTCTGCGGAGTTACTTTGTCCCGGGGAAAGAGCAGAGGAGGTTGCACGTGACAGGCAGGGGAAGGGCTACAACAATAAATGTAAGACTATGGCTTTGCCAGGAGCGCAAAGGGATTGAATCCTGTTAGAAAGCTCAGTGCATATGTGCCCAGCAGGTTCCTTCATTGGCCACTCTAGCCAGATGTTCAAAACCATCTCCATTATCTGTGGTAACTAGGAAATGAGTTCATGTGTAGGCATCTGCTTAACTTGTGCATGGCCTTGGATTCCAATACCAGCATTTTTTCTTCAGTGTGTGCGGGGTTAAAACAATTTCTCTTGTAGCCCTGGCCTGGAATTCGCTCTGTAGACCAGGCTGGCCTCAAACCCACAGAGATCCACCTGCCTCTGCCTCCCCAGTGCTGGGATTAAAGGCACAGGTCATCATGTCCAGCTTTTATTTAAACATTTACTTTGTAAAAAGATTGTGTGTGTGTGTGTGTGTGTGTGTGTTTGCCTATATGTATGTGTGCCATGTACATTCCTGGATCCCATGGAACTGGGAGTTTCTATTGGTTATAAGGTACCACATGAGCGCTGGGAACAAAGCCTGGGTCCTCTGCACGATTGGCAAGTGCTCATAGCCTCTGAGCCAACTTTCTCTCCAGCCCCCGAAAATTTCATTCCTTTGTAATTGTGTATGTGTGGAGGAATGTGAGCACAGTGCCTGTGGTAGCCAGGGGAGAGCACTGGACCCCGCCCCCCAGCTGGAGATGCAGGCTACTGTGAGCCGCTGTATTGGTGCTTCAAACAGAACTAGAGTCCTCTGCAAGAGCAGCTTACGTGTTTTTTTTTTTTTTTTTTTTTTTTTTTTTTGTGGTGTTCTTGATCCCTCTGGCTCATGCAATCCTTCCTCCTCCTCTTCTGCAGGGTTGCCTGAGCTCCGCCTAATTTTTTTTAAAATATATTTTTTTGTTGTTTTTTTTTTGGTTTTTCGAGACAGGGTTTCTCTGTGGCTTTGGAGCCTGTCCTGGAACTAGCTCTGTAGACCAGGCTGGCCTCGAACTCACAGAGATCCGCCTGCCTCTGCCTCCCGAGTGCTGGGATACTTAACTTTATTTTATGTGCATTGGTGTGAAGGTGTCAGATCCCCTGCAACTGGATCTTCAGACAGTTGTGAGCTGCCATGTGGATGCTGGGAATTGAACCTGGGTCCTCTGGAAGAGCAGTCAGTGCTCTTAACCACTGAGCCATCTCTCTAGCCCGCAGTTTGCACTCTTAACCAGCTAAACTCTCTCCCAACTTTTAATAATTTAATAAATGCTTAGGCATGCTCGCATAGCAGGCATGACTTATGAGACAGCAACTTCAGTTGCTGGTGGTCTGGCGACACAGGAAGCTGACTTTGGGGTCTTGGGTCACTACAAAGGGTTTTAAGCTGCACACCTGAACCCCAGCACTTGAGAGGCTGTGGCAGGAGTTGTTCAAGGCCATTCCTAGCTACATAACCAGTTGGAGGCAGTCAGAGCTATCTGAGATCTGGTCTCAAAAAGCCAGTCTTCCTCTTTCCTTGAGGCCACCGTGCCACTCAGATTGAGATAAAGACTGAAATTCCGGGACCACGTGAGCCACAGCTAGAGCCACATTGGTAAGGACTGGAAGCGCCCAGGAAGGGAAAGGGGATGTTGGTGGCATGCCTCCTGACAGGGTCAGAATCATCCAGGTGACTCTGGCAAAGCTGGTATGAGTCATTACCACTCAGAGAGGAACCAGAGGAACCGGCAACCTGGATAAACCGTGGACACTGAGCAGTCAGCGGACACTGGTGATGCTGCTGCAAATCAGGACAGGAGCTGCTCCTGTCATCAGGGCGGTGGGACTGGGATACTGCAGAGTTCTGGGGATGGAGGCCGCAGTAGCAGCCTGTCAACAATGACCAGACTCTGCAACAGAAGAGCTGAGGGGATCAAGTGTGTTGGGGGTGTCTTTCCCGTGGCTGGAAGCCACACAGGGAGGTTCATTAAATGCTAACATTCATTAAAAAATAAATCTCAAAGCCGGGCGGTGGTGGCGCATGCCTTTAATCCCAGCACTCGGGAGGCAGAGGCAGGCGGATCTCTGTGAGTTCAAGACCAGCCTGGTCTACAAGAGCTAGTTCCAGGACAGGCTCCAAAAACCACAGAGAAACCCTGTCTCGAAAAACCAATAAATAAATAAATAAATAAATAAATAAATCTCAAAAGAACAAAAAAGTATTCTTTTTACTACCTCTCCATTTGGGAACCCCTTCTGTACTTCATTTCACCTTATGAAGAGAAAGAAAGAAAGAAAGAAAGAAAGAAAGAACCAAAGACCCCAACAAACTTTAGTCTCCTCATGTCCCAGGCTTGTCTGGAACTGAACTCAAAGTCTTGATCCTTCTAGCCTCTTCCCAAATGCTGGTACGGCAGGTTCATGCCACTACACAAGGCTTCAAATAAGAGGTTTCCAACAAGTCAGGCGGTGGTGGTGCACATCTTTAATCCCAGCACTCAGAAGGCAGAGGCAGGCGGATCTCTGTGAGTTCGAGGCCAGCCTGGTCTCCAGGACAGGCTCCAAAGCTTGCTCTCTCTCTCTCCTCTCCTCTCTTCTCCTCTCCTCTCTCTCTCTCAAAAAAAAAAAAAAAAAAAAAAAAGAGAGAGGTTTCCAACACAAAAAAATTATTATGAAAGTGGGGGAAAGAGTCTCACGTGGAGGGCTGATATTTGCTCAACCTCAGTTTCTTCCTCCCTTGTGTGCCGGGCAGTGGTAGTATACACCTTAGTCTCTTAGTGCCTTTAGCACTCAGGAGGCGGAGGCAGGCGGACCTCTGAGTTCGAGGCCAGCCTGGTCTACAGATCTCCAGGACAGCCAGGGCTACACAGAGACACCGTCTCTAAAAAGCAAGAAAACAAACAAAAACAACAATTTTGTTCTGGAAGATCATGAGATCCTTCGTAGTCTCTAAGTTTTGGTCTGGGTATCCACTCTGGTGGAGCTGCCAGGTCTGGCGACCTTCCCTGTCTGGGCTGGAAATCCCCTCACCGGTCAACCCAGGAGTCCCCGGCTGGGACGCAGCCTGCAGAGCCGGAAATGGTCCCTTGGGTTGAGACAGCTTGCCTGCGCGCTGGCCCGGGGCATCCCTCTCCGTTCCTCACTTCCCGGACGCCGGCTTGTTCCCCAGCATGTTCAGCTAGGACTCGGCTCTAAGACTCTATTGTTAGCACGCGCAGCACGCCGCGCTCACGGTCTGTACCTGGGTCGCAAAGATTCTAGCTCCCCCGCCTGCTGTCTAGTGAAAGGGCCATCTCCTCGCCTATGCTATTGGTAGACAGAGCCGTCTTTCAGAGAAGAGGCCGGGACAGGTGCCCTTTCCAGGTTCTAATTGGTCGTCTTGACAGTCACTCACGTGGATCTAGCTTGCAATTGGGCTTCTTTGAAAGAGGGCCTGACTCTCAGGCTTGTGGGCGCTGAGTCTTTAATCTCTTAAAAGTTGAGAGCTGTTGTCCCCGCCTCCTGGGTGGGCCTCATTGGCTCCATCTCTAGCCTCAAGGGCTGTGATTGGATGTCGCCGCGCGGGGCGGGCCGGCCAGAAGCCGCGGCCGTTGGCGAGTGCTCCGTTCTTACCCCTCCCATCCCTCAGTGGCGGCTAGAGTGAAGAAGCTCCACCCCCTTGGCGCTTCCTGATTGGGCATTTCTAACGCGTCTCTGGCTCATGATTGGTCCGCGGGGTCCCGGACCGTCGTCTCCGCCCTCCAGCGGCGACTACGGCGGCTCCGAGGTGGGGGAGGGGCGAGGAGGGCCGGCCGGTGCCGTCAGTCAGGCAGCGGGAGCCGCCGGGAGCGGATGGCGGCTGCGGTAGCGGGCCCACTCGCCGCCGGGGGTGAGGAAGCTGCAGCTTCAGTCCCCGCGCCAGGGTCTCCTGGTCTACCCGGGAGCCGCAGCGCAGAACGAGCCCTAGAGGAGGCTGTGGCCACCGGGACTCTGAACTTGTCCAACCGGCGTTTGAAGCACTTCCCCCGGGGCGCGGCCCGCAGTTACGACCTGTCAGACATCACCCAGGCTGGTGAGTTGCGCCGGTACCCAAAGAGAGAAAGAGAGGAGGGGACCCTCACGGGACCGCGACCCTCATTTGCATAGCCCCGCCTCGCGCTCGAATCAGGCCCACCCCCTTCACCTGGCAGTCTTGAGGGCTCGCCCCTCGGGATTGGCATCGAGCCTGCGACCTCCCCTCTCCGCTGTAAGAACCGCTGGACAATGAGTTCGCTTCAAGCTTGCACACAACACTTTTGGCCGAGCTCTCTGTGACTTTCCCCTTTATTTGCATACTGCGCACCTGTAGTGGGGCCCCGCCCCTCACCTGGTTGGCTTCTGCAATCCTAGACCTGCTCGGCCCCTAAAGCAAGCCCCCCCCCCCCCCATTGATAATCTCAATAATCACTGCATTTTGCCTCCTCCTGGTCGTTTCCAACTCTTTCCACACTCCTCCACCTCGATTCCAGCAGCCCCAAATTATCTTTCCCAAAGGTCGCCCCTATGTTTTTCCTGCTTTACCGTAGTCTCCACAAGTCCCAGACCCTCCCCGCCGTCCACCCGAGCCCGACTGTGTGTGTGTGAAAGAAGTGAATCTCCCGCACTTAACTTTCCATCCATTATCCTTGTCCCCTTTATCTTTTTCCTGCCTCTGTGAGGTCACTGTGGAGCCTGTGACCTCATAGGAACCCTAGAATTACCATTTCAGGTTCTGCTTTTCCCTTAGGGGAGGAACTTGAGGCAGTTTGCAGAAAGGAAGGAAATTGGATCTCTTAGTTAGGAGTGCTGACCTCCTGGAGACGCTCCTTCCAGTCCCCGCCCTCAGGATCCCTGTAATCATGCCCCCTCCGCCCTGCTGTGTGTTTGTTTGGGATTCCTCTAATCATGTACCCTCTACCCTGTGTCTGTTGCTGGCCAGGCCCTGGGGACTATGACAGGTGAGTCAGGCTTCAGCTGCTTTAGGAGGCAGCCTATGAACTTGGGCTGGCAGCTGAGGGCGGGGATCGGAACACGGGACTGCATTCCCGGAGCCCCACCCCAGTCTGGGCTGGAGTGCGAGGGCCCCTTCTCCTGCTCCTCTCATCCCCGGGCCGGCAGGGGCCGTCGGACTGGATCAAAGAGCACATTGCTGCAGCAGGTGCCTGCCCACCTGCGGTCACCCCGCCTGACCGGGGTACACTCTCCGCTTTCAGCTCTGGAGAGAAAAAGTTTAAATCTGCCTGTGTTTTAATTCTTTCCCCCTATACAGCTGAATGAGGCCTGGGAATGGGTGAGCCCCACGAGCCGTTCTTACCCCTCCCAGGTCCCCCCAACCCCCAAGCTCCAGATTGACCTCAGCAGCTGTGTGACACTGGCCGTCTGTTCCCTTTCCCCTCCCCCCTTGCTTGTTTTTTGACAAAGACCAAATGTTTTTCTTTACTTCCTCAGGGCTCTGTCTCAGTGAGTGGACTCTTGGGGAAAAACTACCAAGCACTCGTAGCCCCTCCCAGCTCCTGCCCTTGCCCAGCCTCCTCCTCCAGCATTCCTCTAGCTGAGGGTGCAGCTAGGGCTCCCCTGGGTACAGGTTCAATTGTGTGGTAAAGTGGGGAATTCCCAGCCTCCTGAAAGCCCCCCTCTGCCTTCTTCAGTCTCTTCGGAGCCCAGGTTCTAGGCAGGTGGGTTCCATTATGTCCAGCTGTCCTCTGTCTCCTCTCTCCAAGCTGGGTACTCCTAACCTGGGGCAGGCGTGTGTTGTGTGTGTGTGTGACAGAAGCCCAGAGTTGCCTGGTGCCCTGTCCTCCACATCCCTTGCTCTCCAGCGCAGACCAAATGCTTCAGCATTGTGCTGCTGGGTTATTCTGGACCCTCTCCTGCTTGTTGTGCCCCTGTGTGTTCCCTCTGTGGACGCCCCTAACACCCAAGGGCGGTGTTCCCTTGGCCTACTAGTAGAGAGCTGGGTTGGGTTGGGGGAGGGCAACTTCTAGCAAAGGAGAAGTGTAGATCATTCTCCCACAGACCACATCCTGTGCCCCTGAGCTCTGCCTCCTCCAGCCTGGGCTCCTTCCGCCATTGACTTCTGCCCCTCTACAGGTCCTTACCCCATCTCAGCGTGGCCTCCACTCCCATGAATACAGGCACATCCCCTACCCCCCTCACTTATACATCTGTGGGCACAGAGGAACAGGCAGGTGTCAGGCATGAGTGGAGGACCCGATGCAAGCCTTCTACCCTCTCCGGAACCATTTTTCCCACACTATCTCTGTCTGTGTTCACTAGGGCTGGGGCGAGGAAGAGAGCAGTTTGTAGAGCATCAGGCTAATATCCCCTGGGAAAACAGATCCTACAAGCCACAACCCAATGGATTGTTTCTGCTCCATTTCCTGTCACAAGATGCATTTCCTTGGGGAATATTCCCCAGCTTCCCCTTCTCTTAGCCTTTACCCCCTTCTGAAGGAGGGCCCTTAAAGAAGCTCACAATAGCTCTTGCTAGGATTTCCCCTAAAAGGCCCAGACACCTCCCAAGGCATGCTGAACAGAACAAACAGAAACACAGGCTTCTAGGGGTCTGGTCTGCATCTCTACACTGGAAGGAACCACAGTGCCTCTGGCACTGCCATGAGCCACTGTCTGAGAGAAGGGGGTAAAGGCCCCTCCTCAGTCCTCACCTTCATTCTGTGCTCTGCTCAAGGTAAATGCAAAGATGCTGACCTGAGGTTTAGGTCAGAGAGGAAGCAGAGGAAGACTGCTAGGGTTGGAAATAGGACAGCCAGCCTGGGGACAAAGGAACCCCAAATGGGAAGAACCTCGAGAACTCTGAGAACCTGGTTCCTAGCCCAGCTTAGCCTACTTCCTTTCCCTCCTAGACTTCCTGAACTTAGACGTTCATAATCCTTTGGGGCTGGAGGCTGATAGAAAACTAGCCAAGTGTTAGGGCCTTACTTAATCCCTAGAGCCAGGATATATCTTGTCCTTGATTTCGTCCCTGTGTTGAAAACAGGTTGAAGCTGGGAGGAAGGACTTCCCTGTGGTTCCCCCAGAGATTTCTGTATTATCCCCTTGACCTTTCCTGCCTATCATCTTACTGTTGTTTTCAACTTCTCTTTTGTGTACTGGGATCACATCCAGAGCCTTCTGTGTGCTAAACTCATTGAGTCACAACCAGCCCTGACCAGGCTCTTTTTTTGGTGGGGAGGAGGAGAGTAAATTCATCGTGTGTATGGAGGCCTGCAGAGGATGTCGGGTGTGCTGTTCCCTCACTCTCCGCCTGATCATCTTGAGACAGCATCTCTTACTGAACCTGGAGCTAGGCTGGCAGCCCACAAGCCCAGCTCATTTCTTCTGACCCCACCCTATCCTCGACACTGAGGTCACAGTACATACCCGTGCCCAGCTCTTTACACACGTGCTGGGATCTGAACTCAGGTCCTCACGCTTGTGTAGTGACTGTGCTCCCTCATGGAGCCTTCTATTCATCCCTCAGACTGTTTTCTCACAAACCTAACCTCCTCCTGTGACCTTTCACCTCTCCTGACATCTCGGAACATGAGCAGCACAGCGCTATAGAGCATTGCCACACTGCTGGGAGAGCTCAACATTTGTCTTAGTTTTGGAGTGTGTGTGTGTGGGGGGGCAGAGTCAAGTCTAGCTGTCTAATCCTGAACTCTGCATTCTCTTCTCTCAGCACTCTGCTGGAGTTATAGGCGTGAGCTGCCACATGCAACTTCATTTGTAAATTTAAAGGTGGTGTTTATGGTCTGTCCATAGCCTCCCATGTCTGGCTTTCTCTTTGCCTTTCTGGTTGTACTTGTATGTGCTACAGTGTGTAGAAGACTTGTCTCCCCAGGGAGCCCACGTTTATGATCGTATGTCTATGTGTGCACACACCTGTGGAGACTAGGGATCAGTCTCATCTGTTCTGGTGCCACCCACTGCTTGTTTGAGGCAGGGTCTATTCATTGATCTGGTCACTTGAATCAGCTAGGCTCTCTGGTCAGCTGGCCAGCGAGCACCAGGGAGCCACTGAGCCACGACTCCCCAGTGGTGGGATTGCAAGTGTACACTACCACACTCGGCTTTTTAGCCATGGGTTCTGGGGGCTCGAACACAGGTCCTCACTCATGTGCAGCGGGCACTTTATCCACTTAGCTATCTCCTCAGCCCTGTGGGCTTGATTCTTTCAGTCAGCGGAGGATAGGGAGCTGGGTAGCTGGTTCAGGGGACATTCAGTCTCTTTGTGCAAGGCTGACTCTTTCCTTAGCTCTTTCCTGACCCTTACTTTTCCTTAGACTTGTCTCGGAACCGGTTTCCCGAGGTGCCCGAGGCAGCATGCCAGCTGGTGTCCCTGGAAGGTCTGAGCCTCTACCACAATTGCCTGAGATGCCTGAACCCAGCCTTGGGGAATCTCACAGCCCTCACCTACCTCAACCTCAGGTAGTGGGAACTTATTCTGTAGGCCTCAGAGGCCAGTGCTATGGCCCTGAGCAGTGCTCCTGGTTCCCCAGAGCAGGCCCAGTGCTGGGGTGCCCTGCCTGAGGAGTGAGGCTGCTGCCTTTCTCCCTTTCACAGCCGGAACCAGCTGTCATCTTTGCCACCCTACATCTGCCAGCTGCCCCTTCGAGTACTTATTGTCAGCAACAACAAGCTAGGAGCCCTGCCTCCAGACATCAGCACCTTAGGAAGCCTGCGGCAGCTTGTGAGAATAAAGGGCACGGGCCAGAAGAGGGACTATTGAGCCAGGCTCCGGGGACTTCTGGGGGGTAACTAGAGAAAGGTAGGAAGCACCTTGGGAAAAAAGGCTTGGACTAAAGGCAAGTAGCCAGAGAGAAATAGCAGCGCAATTTCTGCTGATTCTAGGCTTATAGTGCCTTCTCTGACCTAGGACGTGAGCAGCAATGAGCTGCAGTCCCTTCCCGTGGAGCTGTGCAGCCTCCGTTCCCTGCGGGATCTCAATGTTCGGAGGAACCAGCTCAGTACCCTGCCGGATGGTAAGGAAGATGAAACCTAGAGGATGTGTGAGCTTGTGTGTGCCTTCACCAGCGAGGCTGCTGTACGGGAGATCTGTAGATGGGGGCTTCTGACCAGACAGCTACTAACATTCTCACATTTAGATCAGGTTGCCCTGTGGTCAGGTGGTATTAGGGCCCTCTGTGGGTTACAACCCCTCTCCTCATCTCACAGAGAGCGGAGAGAGCGCCTGGCTTCTCTGGGCTCTATTTTATAAGGACACTAATCCTCTCTGGACTCCGCCCTCTCTACCTGAATTGCCACCCAGAGGCCCCACTTCCTAGTATCAATCACTTTGAAGGTTATGATTTCAACATACGAAATGGAGGCGCACAAACACTGAATTTGAAATAATGCCGCTACCTTGGAGAAGTCACAGGCAAGAAGAAATATTTTAAAAATGACCTTGCCTTGTTGCTCAGTGATATTCAGTATCTAAAGCAAACAGTAAACAGTGGTATTTGCTCTTGACCATGGCAACCTACTGAGACTGGGAAGGCATGGATACATAGTTCTGTTTTTATGTGGGAGTAGGCTAGGAAAGAAGGGTAGGAGGGAAGTCAGCTGTAGAATCCTAAAGTTGGAATGGACCTTAAGGCCCACCCAACACCCACCTCACCCCAGTGAGAGCTCTCAAAACACTAGCCAGGTGATGCTCTGAATCTCCTCACAAGGACTCTGGATTGGGGGTGGTGGGGAGTGGTCCTGACATGAGAGTCTAAGCAGCCCTGTTCAGTGGGGTAATTATGATGTACCAACACTTGATAGTCTCTGTTGGGAAGCAGGCATATCTTCTTGTGCTCAGCAAGCATTGTTCTGGGGTGTGTGCTTCCTGCATTTCAGGTGAGGGGCCTCCCCGCCAATAGATGTGACTGAGATCTGAGACCAGTCCTCAAAGGTTTAGTGGCTTCATGGACGAGAGACACACATTCATAGGGAACTGCTAAAGCTGGAGGCTTGGGAGCCCAGAGAGTGAGAGGGGGCAGCAGGGTGGAGCCTGGGAAGTGACTGACATCCCCCAGAAGCTCAGGCATAGCTGACCTTAGAAGGTGGTCCTGGCAGAGGAACATCAGAGTAAAAGCATGGAAGCAGTGGGAGCGTGATGTAGCAGGGATGCAGTTAGAAGGACAAACAGGAAGGGTGCATATTTGGTTGTGAAGAACAAGAGTAATGGGCACCCATTTTCCCTGCCTCCTTCTCCCTCTTTCTGCCTCTGCACTCTGCTTTCCAAGTCCATTAAGTGTCTTCATTAATTTTCTGTTACTGGAAGAAAATAACCGAAGCTGAGGGATTTTGTTTTGTTTTGTTGAGACAGGGTTTCACTATCTAGCCCTGGCTGTCCTGGAATTCACTCTGTAAACCAGGCTGGCCTGGAGCTCACAGAGTTCCAGTGGGAATTTTGTTTTTATTTTGTTCTTTGAGAGATGGTCTCTTGTAGTTTAGGCTGGCCTCCAGCTCAGTATGTAGCCAAGAATGGACTTGAACCCTATTTCTCCTGCCTTTACCTCCTGAGTGGTGGGATTCCGGGCATGCACCTCCGTGCCTAGTCTCTGCAGTACTGAGGACCAGACCTATAGAGCTTTATGCATTGCAGATTAGCATTCCACCAGCTGAGCTGTATACCAGCACTCCTCTTTGTCTGTCTTTTGAGACAGGGTCTCCCCATAGCCCAGGCTGGCCTTTGACTTGTGTGCTCCTTGTGTTTCAGCCCTGAGTGCTGGTGCTGTGTGAGCCAGCACTGGGGCTTGAGGACCAAGTCACAGGATTTGTTTAAATACCTACACCCCTCTCTGTACAGGTAGCGCATGTCTGTGGGTGTCGAGGGCATCACAGGGCAGCACGGTTCAAAAGTGCCAGAGAGAAGACTGCTTCCTGATGGTCCATTAATCTAGGAATCCATCCATGGACTAGCCTGTTCCATTCGTAGAGACAGACCCATGACCCAGCTACCTCCTGTAGATCCAACCTCTGAACACCATTTTCAGGGATTTGATGATTATCTACCACCTGAAATTTAGTCATAGTAATAGGGGCATAAATACAGGGAGTTCTTCCTGGAGCCTAAAAGATCCAGGCACATTGCTTCTTGCTTACCAAGGAACAGTGAATCCCAAGACCCTGAGGTGTGTGGAAGATTCATAGAAGACATGGGATTGGGAAACAGCTTCCTGATTGATTGATTGATTGATTGATTGTGGGTTTTTGGGACAGGCTCTCTTGTAGCCTAGGATGGCCTTGAACTGTTATATAGCTGAGGCTGGCTTTGAACTGTGTGCCCTCCTGCACAGTGTACCCACCCAACGTCCGCAGTCGTGGCTGTGGCATGGGAGGCTTTTGTGCAGTAATCACCAGTTGGTTTGTGTCTTGTGCTGCTTAGTGAAGAATGCACAGTGGATTTCAGTGGGGGCAGGCAGGGGAGGAGGATGCATAGGGCTGAGCTGAAGTAGCCAGGGCTCAGCTCAGATCGGAGTGTGGAGAGGAGCAGGTCATTTCTGGGAAATGAGCTGAGCCAGCCAGGGTGGGGGCTGTGATGAAGTGACTGACTGGTCAGAGTCAAGGGCAAGGGAGAGAACTCAAGACCTTGGCCTGGGCTTCTCCTAACTCTCCCCTTGCCCAACCCTAGAGCTGGGGGACCTTCCTCTGGTCCGCCTGGATTTCTCCTGTAACCGTGTCTCCCGCATCCCGGTCTCCTTCTGCCGCCTCAGGCACCTGCAGGTCATTCTGCTGGATAGCAACCCCCTCCAGAGTCCACCTGCCCAGGTAAAGTGCAGCCTGGGTGAACTTGAGGACAGTGATGTTGTTAGCGTAGAAGGGTCCGGTAAGGCCTGGGGAGCCACCTCATTCTTATGCAGGTGCCCCTCACACAGATCTGTCTGAAGGGGAAGCTTCACATCTTCAAGTACTTAACGATGGAGGCTGGACGGCGAGGAGCTGCCCTTGGGGACCTGGTCCCTTCCCGTCCCCCAAGTTTTAGTCCTTGGTAAGGCCCTTGATAAGGGGAAGGAATCCCCTTCTTGGTACCAGAGACCACTCCTGGATTCTAGTGGGAGGGTAGGGGTGCTGCCAGCCTGGGGCTGATGAGGTCTCCCTGCCGCTCCAGCCCTGCAGAAGACTTATTTCCGGGACGTCGATATGATGGTGGCCTGGACTCAGGCTTCCATAGCGTTGATAGCGGCAGCAAGAGGTGGTCAGGAAATGAGGTAAGGACCTCCTTTGTAAGGACATTTGGGAATGTCATCACTGGGAGGGTCTTAGTACTGGGGACCCTGTACCTAATACCTTTTAAGAGATACCTCCCAGTAAGAGGTCATGGCTGGGACTCCTCCTCCCTACTACCTGACCCCAGTCTGAGACTCTGCAGGCCTGAACCCATGTGGTCCTCAGCCCTGCAGAGCCCATGTCCCATCTCTGCCTCTCTGCCTTCAAGTCCACAGATGATTTCTCAGAGCTGTCATTCCGGATCTCAGAGCTGGCCCAGGAACCCCGGGGGCCTAGACAACAGAGGGAAGATGGCTCTGGTGGGCAAGGGAGTCTGCCCAGGAGGGTGAGGGGTGAGTGTGGGCCTGGAAGCCCCCTCCTGCTTGCTCACTGACGTGCCCTTGCCTTGCAGGCGATGGAGACATGGAGCAGATTGACTTTATCGACAGCCATGTTCCCGGGGAGGATGACGAGCGGAGTGCAGCTGAGGTGAGGACCCAGTTACGTCCCTTGTCCAGGGGAAGGGCACTGAATAAGGAAGTCACTGCCAACTGGGGGACCAGCCTTCTTCAGCCTCTGCTGGTCTCTCTTCAGGAGCAGCTGCCTTCTGAATTAAGCCCCTTAGCAGGAGATGTGGAGAGGACGTGGAGCAGCAGGTATTCCAACTCCCAAGCTCACATGTCTGCTCCATACTCAACAGCCCGGGGACCTCCCCTTCACCTGACAAAGGTCTCTCTTGCCCTGTCTTCTGCCAGGCGGGAGGAGCCTGCAGGGGAGGAGAGGCGGCGTCCAGACACTTTGCAGTTGTGGCAGGAGCGGGAGCGGAGGCAGCAGCAGCAACAGAGTGGGGGATGGGGATCCCCCAGGAGGGACAGGTGAGGGCCTGGGGCTGCTGCACAGCAGGCAGATGCAAACTTCTCTGGGCTCTGTTCTTCTGAATGTTTGGCCTGACTGCAGAGCTCATGCTTGTCTGCTTCTTCCAGTGTCCTGAAGCGGGGAATCAGAGCCGCGGGTGCTTCGGCCTCATCCATGCAGGCCACCTCCAAGTAGGTGTCCTCCCGAGATCCATTTCCCTACGCCTTCCTCATGGCCTTCTCTGAGCCCCTTCTTTTCCCTCAGTGGCCCACCGAAGTCCAGTGCTACCCATCTGGGAGTTTCAGGGGGGCAGGGAGTTCCCACACCATCCTCCATCTCCCAGGACTCCATTCCATCATCTGGACCAGGTAGGACAGTGTTCTAGATGGTGGCTTGTGGGTGCTTGGGACGTAGAGGCCTGAAGGAAGAGTGAGTCACTGAGGGAATGTCTCTCTTGCCTGTCCCTGGCTTTCCCCCCCAATGACAGCTCCTGTTCCCAGGCCACTGGGCTCCATTCAGAGACCAAACAGCTTCCTCTTCCGTTCATCTTCTCAGAGTGGCTCGGGTGAGTCTTTGTCCTTCTGGCACTAACCTCAGGACCCCTGTCTCTTGGGACTTGTGTCTCGGGGTATTGTCCCTTTTCATGGAGAATCTACAGGCAGGAGGTGGTATTGATATAAGACTGTTGAAAGCTGGCTCCAAAGTTTATCCGTGAAGCAAAACTATCCCTGTCCTTCTTTTCCTCCTAGGCCCTTCCTCTCCGGAGTCTAGTTTGAGATCTCGGCCATTTTCTCAGATTATAGACGAAAAGGAACTGATTTCCCAACTTCGCCAGGTGAGCGGAGTGAGATCCGTATAGGTAGAGGCCTGACCCAGCCTGGCACCTCCTTCCCCTTTCTTTCCTCAGGACCCTTCTTTCTTGACCTAGAACTGTCATCAAGGAGGGGAAGGGATGGAGTGAGCTCCCTGCTGACCCTACCTGCTCCTCCTATCTCTGCCTCCAGGTCCTTGAGTCACGGCTGCAGCAGCCCCTGCCTGAGGACCTGGCAGAGGCTCTAGCCAATGGGGTCATCCTCTGCCAGCTGGCCAACCAGCTGCGGCCTCGCTCTGTACCGTTCATTCATGTGCCCTCACCTGCTGTGGTCAGTGGGAGCCGGGAGGAGGAAGAGGGGATGGGACAGGTGTGTGTGTGACTGCCTGTGCAAACTCTCTTCCTCCTCCTCCACCTCCAGCCAAAGCTCAGTGCCCTCAAGTCTCGGAAGAACGTGGAGAGTTTCTTAGAAGCCTGTCGAAAAATGGGTGTGCCTGAGGTATGGGGCCTGCTCTTTGCTCTGGGAGATGTTGGTGTCTAGGGCTCAGCTGAACACTGTGCACGAGGGGCGGAGCTCCATCCACAGGGGTTTCTAATTCTACAGAGAGCATGCGTCCTGGGCCCACCCCTCACAGCTCCTGCCCTGCTCTCCTGCCTCCTTGTCCTGCATGTCTGCATGTTGGTACCGCTCTGGCTATGGTCCTGGTTTGTGAGGGAAGGGTGGGAAGGTCTGTGGCTTGATGCTGCTAACATCTGTGATTTGTCCTTGTCCATCTGCCCTGCCCTCCCTTCCCAGGCTGACCTGTGCTCGCCCTCGGATCTCCTCCGGGGCACCACCCAGGGACTGCGGACCATACTGGAGGCTGTGATCCTGGTGGGGGGCAAGGCCCCTCTCCCAGTCCAGCCCTCCTCTGGTCTGGGTGGCTTCCTCCTCTTCTACGTGGCCTCCATGCTGCTGCTCTATGTCGTCTACACTCGGCTCCTGGGCTCCTAGGACCGACGTTGCCCCTTCCTTCCCCGCCTTCTATTTATAAGTCCTGTTCAACCATGTTCCCACCGGTGGTGCCTTCAGCCCTACCAAAGACACTAGTGACCCCACAAACACTGACCTCAGAAGCCCCACTCTATGCCCACAGCAGCCCCCTCCTCCACTAGTGCTGAGGGTGCCTTCCTGTCCTCCCTTAGCCCTCTGTCCCCCAGAGGGATGACAGACCTTGGCTGTTTCCCTTCTCTCCTCCCTCCCCCTATTGGCTGCTATGGGGGAGGTAAATTATCTCTATTTTGTAGAGAGAATTCTATATTTGTAGGGGATGTGGGCCCATTATGGGCCTTGGCTCTGTGTATAAACTGTATAGACTGTCTCTTCCGTGTGTGCTTATGTGAGCTCCTGCTGCCGCCAGGCCTTGTCCTGCCTGGGCTCCGTGTATGTCATTCTGCCTGTACAGCATTTCCCTTTGGAAATGACAGACCCCTCCTGCCCCTGAGCCTTCTGTGTTGCTTCCATGTGTCATTTGCCTCCAGGCATGGGGCAGTGTCTACCAGGAGCGCCCCCACCCCCACCCCAACCCCACCAACCTTGCTTGGGGAATGCCAGAGGAAAACTTAACCTGGGCCCCTCCCCCCAGGAGTCCCTGTGCCAGCCCCACCACATCCTGGAAGAGGAGGGGGCCCCTGGAAGGGGCCTCCCTCAGATCGCTGCTGTCCTTCACGCCCTTCTGGAGCAGTCGTAGGGGTAGAGGTTGGGGCTAGCCCCAACACCCATTGGACCTGACCTGGGAACAGATGACACCTGGGCCCTGCCTATTAACAAGGACTTGGTGACCACGGCCCTGTGTGTAGCACTGGGCTTGCGTATCCCCCTGCCCTTGGACTGCTTCGAGTGCAGCCCCTGGTCAGGGTGAAGAGTGTTGTGTCAAACACAATAAAGAAAAGCCCAAAGGCCTGTTGGCTGGCCCTCAGGTGTGTGCCTGTCTGTGAGTGTGCGAGCTTCTTGGGGATCTGGGTCCTCTCGGTGGGTCCCAGGGTAGACCGTGATGTTGGTGATGTTTCCGTGCTGGGTAGAGAGGCAGTAAGGGCGCAAGTGCCCCGTGGCTCTGCCGCCAGGGGGAGCCCTTGAGAAGCTGGCGGGAGCGCACCTCGTGGCTGTAGAAACTGGCGCGCAGGCGTCGTGGCGACACCTCTGAGGTAGCTAAGACTTGGGTGCCTATGTAGTCAGGACCACACGCGGGCACAGTGGTGGGTATTGCCCGGCGCTCCACCAGGCACAGGATGTTGCCTTGGCTTGGGCCATGGGGCTCAGGCCGGGAGGAGGCCACAGAGGAGTCAGGCCTCTCCACGGGCAGTGACCACGGCGGGGAATGGAGCTCTGGAGAGGAAACCACGGAAGAGCCAGGAGCGCCCGTGCAGGACAGGTGAGGACCTGGTGCGGGCCGCTAGGAGGTGGCGCGGGCGCCTTCCAAAACAGAACATCCCCGAGGTCGGTGCTGGAATTGGGTTGCTGGCTCTGTGACTGACTCAGGCCAGCACTGGGAAGTGGAAGAGCATGTCCTTCCCTTCACACAGCCCACAGCCCCAGGCCCTCAGCCCATCTGAGACCGGAAGAAAGCTGCCGCTGGCCTCCAATCATCTGGTTACGGAGCCGACCACGACCACGGAAGCCCCAGGTAGGGACTAGGCCTTGCTGGTTTTACCCACAAGGCCCCAGAGATTCAGAACCTGTTCTAATCTTGTCTCTATCCTTCGTAGTACCTCTTTCTTCCCAGGTGACCTCCCAGGTCACCCCCTCAAGGATGACCCCACTGCCGCTTTTGGATCCCGGCCACGAGTCTAACGCGAGACCTCAGCTGGTGGTGAGTTGGGGATCTGTGGCTCTGTCTCCAGGTAGCAGAGATGCCATAAAAGATGAGCTCAGTCACTTCCTGTTCTCCGCAGGGGGCCAGCTGTGGGTCAGGCGTATCCTTGTCTGGCAGGACACTGTGTCATCCTTCCTGGCCTATGTATGATGTCTGGGGCAGGATCCCTACCTCAGGGCATCCAGAAGAAGAGCAAGTGTCCAAGGATACAGGTACTTTCCTTGGCCCCTCAGCTCAGCTGGGATATTTCTGGGGCAGCAGCTACAGTAAGGGCTAGGATGGAAGGCCGAGGCCACCAAGCTAGCAGGCTCTCCTCCTCAGGGCTCCCGGTGACAAACTATGAAGATGTCTTTCTCTTGGACCCTCTGCTCGCCTGTGGGCAGCGTATTCCCTTGTACCTGTCCAAGCCCCCTCAGCAGGTAAGAGGGAGCCTCCCTCCAGGCTTCCCTTTCCTCTCCATGCAAGGCGTCGGAGGACAAACTTCCCTTCCTGTTTTCTCAGGCAATGGGCTCTCGGAAGCTGCTGCTCCCACCTGCCATCATGTCCCCCTCTGTGCATCCCTCCTCATCCCAGGCCTGCTCTTCCACCTGGCTGAGCGAGGCAGAGATGATTGCCCTCGCTGGTCTGCTGCAGATGAGCCAGGGCGAGCTGAGCTCTAACTCCTTGGCAAGCCCTCTGACCTCCAGCAGCTGCCCAGACCCTGTCTCTGCCTCTGAAGACCCAGGCCCCAATGGTGGCCAGAGCTGTTCTGGAAGCACTGACCCATGTCCCACACAGACCCCAGATACCCCCCATCTATAGTGCCCTCCCTCCATGAGTGCTGGCTTCTCCCCCAGGCTGTTTTGTTGATAATAAACCAGAGTTAGTTTGTGAACCAGACTCTACAACAGGTGCCAGTGGGGCGTGGGGTGTGGAGGCAGGCTGGGCTCCTCCATGCCACCACACTTACTTGCCTGTCCTTCATGTCACCCACTACCTGGGGCAGGGAAATCCATCGAGCCAAGACAGTCAGGGTGCAGAGCACCTTTAATGGGTGATTGGGTCCACAGGATGTGACGGGCTGTGCTGTAGGAAGCAAGGACTTGGTTGGCTTGGTCAGGCCCAGGAACGGTCAGGGGAGCTTGACTGGCACCGCAGGAGGCTGGCTCAGGAGCCAGGTCACTGGGGAGTACAAACATGATCCCTGATGCTCCTATCACTTTTGAGCTGGGGCCCTAGGAGTAGCTATCTGACTTGAAAAAGTTGGGTAAGGATAACTTTGGGCTGGGGGGACACAGTGACATTTAGCTATCAACATCTAGGGGACAGGGCTGTCCAAATTGGGGTAGGGAATCCTCATTTCTGGTTTGGCCACAGCTAGCCTGAGACAGATAAGATCCGGGTTTCATCTGGGAAGGCCCAAAACTTCTTAAGGCTTTAGGGTTGTTTTTTTGGGTGGGGTGAGAGAGGTTCTAGAACTTTCTCTCTTAAAAGAATCTAAATTCGCCGGGCAGAAGTGGCTCACGCCTTTAATCCCAGTACTTGGGAAGCAGAGATGGCCAGATCTCTGTGAGTTCAAGCCAGCCTAGTCAACAGAACAAGTTCCAGGACAGGGTCCAAAGCTACAGAGAAACCCTGTCTCAAAAAAAAAAAATAATTTCTTGGGAGAACCTATTTCTGAGGGTTTGTAGGTAGTGTGTGGCTGGAAGTGGTGGCAGGCAAGGGGGCAGCATAGCACCTGACAGGGAACATGGTGGCCTTGGCCCCTTGCGGGAGCTGAGCTGTACACTAGCAACTTTTTCTCTTCTTTTTGTATCTTTCCTGACCATCTCCCAGAAGGTTCTAGAACTTGATGCTGGCATAGCTATGTGGACTCTCCCCAGGGGCAGCTCCAGGCACTTCCAGGGGAGGAACTAGGTCCAAGTCCACGTAGTTGAGGCAGTTGTCCAGGGACCCGGGCTTAGCACCGCTCATGCCTACACAGTCTGGGATGTACATGTAGTCCCCAGATACCTCTGAGAGCTGGGAAGAGCAAGTCGGAGCCTCTGTGGGTCTCCATCTGTCCCTAACGCTGCAGAGGGCACCTCGATGGCCCAGTTCAGGCTCCTTGGCCTTGAACTCGTAGTAAAAAGGCCCTGGTGAGAGTCTATTCATGGGCATGTACTCTGTGCTCTCACAATCCTGGAGCGATTTGCCAGGAGCTATCCTGGCAGGGATGGGGGGAAGGCCTGGGGGTGCCATCAACATGTAGTCACCAACCTCTCCTCCTGCCATGTGCATGTAGTCATCCCTGACTCCCATGGTGATGTAGTCCCCGCCCAGATCTAGCCCCTTGTAGGAGGGTGCGGGCCCCATCCTTCCCAAGGTTTTGAGGTAGTCCTGCTTTGCTCTCTCACCCGGGCTTCTTGGTTGCGCTGCAGAAGCGGGGGTTTCGTATGGTACCCGGGGAGGGGCTGCAGAAGCACTCTTCGGAGGATCTGCAGACGGTGGCTCATCCTTGCCACTGGCTGCACTGCTCCCCAACCTCTTCATGGCAGCCAGGACGGTCTCATGGATGTTTTGGGCTACCACTGCATCAGGCGCCTGCATCCACAGCTCCCCGGGACCCGTGGGCGCTGAGCGCCCGAGTTCCAGGAAGAAGAACGAGTCTGCATGGCCGCAGCGGCGCACACTGAGCAAGGATAGGCGCAGGGCCGGTGGTGGTGATGCCCGGCTGTCTCTGGAACCTTTGCTTCCTGGCTTCCGCAGGAGGCTTAGAGCCCCAGAACCCAGGCACAGGCGATAGGTGCCGCTGCTCAGGCCTGGTGCTCGCCCCAGTCCCTTGGACCGCAGTGTCACAGGCCAGACGTCCTGGAACGGGGCAAAGATCCAAGACTCAGGGGCCTCTTGGGGACTGAGACCTGGAGAGAATAGATAGGCAAGTCAGTGAGAGGCAGGGGTTGGGGTCACCGTGTCCCAAGAAACCAAGACGTGTGAAAAAAAAGCTCAAGATTTGAACCTTTGGTGATCTGGGGGAGACGAGTTTTAGATAAGCTAAGTCGGTAAACCCCTGCCCTACGTGTCCCAGGGCTCACCCATAGCAGTGGCAGCAGCTGCAGCGGCAGAGGCGCGCACCTCCAGCAGGGCGCTGTACCATGCTTGCTGCTCCGCTTCGCTGGCAGCCGCTACACCCAGGCTGCTGTCGCTGGTATAGACGACGATCAGGTGGCGTTGGCGGGCATCCGCACGCTTGCTGATAGTGCAGGCGCCTTCCAGACTCACGCTGCGCCGGGGTCGAGGTGGGCGGCAGCCGCTGGCGAGGAACTTCTTCTCGCTCTCGTAGCACTCCAGGCGCGGAGGGTCGGCGCGCAGAACGAAAAAGCGGCGGCGCTGGGACTTTTGCTTCCGCAGGTGGCCACAGAGCCGCACGTCGGGTGGGCAGGGCCAGGGAAATGGTGGGCCAAGGGACACGTCCGTGGACGCGGCCCCGGGGGAGACTGTAGGACCCGTACCTGCCGGATTCATCTCCAACCAAAGGCAATCAAGTGCCCTCGGAAGGACTGATTTGGATAGGTCTGGTCCCCTGAACCACCACCAGCTTGGGACGAGTAGCAGAGACCTGGGAGATGGCAACCGTTCTAGCTACCCTGCATCTCCCCACGCCCTCTCCCGACTTGAAGTGAGCAAGGAGCCTGTACTCAAGCGTCCCAGTGGCCAGTGACACCAGGACTCCTAGATCTAAGGAAGGCTGACCCAGCTGGGTCAGCCTCAGTTAGGTCAGCCTCCCTGTGAGAATCTCCACCCCTTCAAGTTAACCCTCCCACGCCCGAGTGCAGGAACTTGGGTTAGGGACTCATAGGCTAGAGTAGGAGTCCTGCACCGCTGGGACCAAACTTTCATAGGGGCGGGGAGTCGGGGGGTGTCTCCACCAATCAGCTGACTGGATATGGGGGTGGAGGAGTACCGCCAGGGGCAGCCTGGGGCAATCCCGAAAGCCAGAAAGCCAGGGTGCCTCAGCAGCTGTGGAGCAGTGATGGGACTGGTAATTAGAAGAACGGCTTAGCCGGTCATCCTGACAGCAGCCACCCGGCTCAGCCTCCACCCTTAGGTCCTCAGTGTCCCTCTCCATCCCACCCAGAGATGATTTTTGTGCCTTTGCTCCCGAGTTATTCAGGGAACTTGGCTGCAGAACACTGTGCAGAAGTTCTGACGCAGGTTCCTCGATGAGTTTGGGGCGACGGATGTCCCAGGATAGGGAACCTAGTAGACTGGTCCCCGGTCACGAGCTGTACCCTCCAGATTCCCATGCATCCAGGTAGCCACTGAGAGACACGGCAAAAGAGGAGATCGTTTCTCAGGGACACCTTCAAAGTGCCCCTGTGCTGCTGTGTACTCCAGGCATGCTGACCTGGGAGCTTCAAGGCTGGTTAGTGGTAGCCCTGGCTGTCCTGGAACTCGGTAGACTGGGCTAGTCTCGTACTCAGAGATGCACCTGCCTTTGCCTCCTGAGTGCTGGGATTAAAGGTGTGGACCACCACTGGTGACTAGTGGTCATCTATCTTGCTAATGGAGTACTGGGATTACAAGGCATGCCGTGATCCCCGCTCTTTATGTGGACTCTGAGGATCAAGCAGGCCATCAGGTTTGCACTGCAAGCATTCACCATCTGAGCTATGTCCCCAGCCCCTTGGATATTTTGTTTTTCTGGGGTTGGGAGCGGCATGGCGCATTTTGTCAATGCTTAGTTGACAAGTAGTGGTGCCTAAGCAGACATGGCGACCCCCTAATGCTGTGGCAATCAAAATCTCCATGAGGGAAGCTGCAGATCTGGAGAAAAGGCTAAGCTGCGGGACCCTGTTGGGGTACTTCGGGGAGGGGCTCCCTCAGGTAAGGCACCCATGTAACAAGTAAACAGAAGCAGGGGAACGCGGGTCTCTTTCTCAGGCTAGTCCAAGGGTGGCTCAAACAGAGGCCCATGCCCATTTGTAACCTGGGATAGTGGGGAGCTCACTTGCCCTGATCATGAAGCTGGGCCTTGTTAGGCACCTTTCCAAACACCATATTGACAGCAATTAGCCAATACCATCATCATACGTATGGGTATCTAATACCTGAGGCCTGCCCCAGGGGCTTCCCGGCCTGCCAGAGCCCCACCCAGGCAGGGCTGAAAGAAATGCCCAAAGTTCAGTTGGCAGGTCCTGGAAGATGGCCCTGTGTGTGGGTAAAGCATTTGTGCAGGTTTGAGACTTGAGCTGGGTCCTCAGGATGCCCTGAAAGCTGGACATGGTCACGCACAACTGTAACCCCAGAGCCCCCGAGTGGGACGCGCAGTGGGGATCGCAGCTCTCTAGCCAGTTAGCGAGCAGGACTCCATGGCAAAAGAAGGAGTCTCACTCCCTCAGGACTGAAGCTATCCAGGAAGGGTCTCTCCCTATCTTCTTCCTGATCCCTGAGCCTGGTCATCTCGCAAACATCTGTCCTTGTGAAATCACAGCTGCTGTCACAGGCGGCTCTAAACACTCTGTCACTCAGCCCTGGAGTGCTGGGTAAAAGATAAAGCAGGAAACAGCAGCCATCCAAGCACCCGGGGTGTAGACTAGCAAGAATAAAGGGACGGAAGCGGTGCCAGGTGACTTGGTCTGTTGGGTACCAGGGAAAGCCTGGCTTATCTCAGTTGTCATAGCAACAACTCCACTCTTGGTACTACTTAAGCACAATATTTTATAGTCTGAAACCCCAGCAACCCAGGAAGTGGCAAATTTAGGCCTTTGCTAGGTTGGAGGCACATGACGTCTATGGAAGACTTTTGTTAGCAGGGGTAGAAATCCATTTAGTAGGGGCTGTGGATGGTCCCTGTGAAGGCTTATTCTCTGGGTGTGTGTGTGGAGAGGAGTGGGGGTGGAGGGGTGGGGATGGGGGTACGGGACCAAGCTATACAGTGAGCTCCCTCAATCATCCTACCTTCTAGCTCTCACGCGGAGAAGACCCCTGAGGTTCAGCTTCTGCTTTGTTACCCACAGAGGCTGCCCATGGCTGACTGACAGACCTGAGCCAGAGGGCTGTCACTTGCATGGTATGGATAGAGATTGGCCAGGGCCCGTACAGAGAGGACATGGCCAGAGTGTATGAGCCAAATGCATTGTTCCAGTCTGTGTGTGATGTGTGCACGTGCGTGTGCACACACACGCACACACACCTGGATTCACAGCAGTCAGGTGAGGCTGTACGAAGGCAACACACCCCATCAGGGTGCGCCTCCGCTGTTTCTGCCATTGGTCTGGGGAGGTTAGATGGACGAGGGTGCTGGGCCCTTCCTTGCCAAGGACAGTGGTTCAGCCCCAGCCCATGCCCAGGAAATGTTTGAGGCTAACCCCCGGTAGATTCTCAGCCCAGTCATCCAGCCCTGCCCAGAACGCTGGCCAGGGTCCATGTCGGACAGGACAGGATGGAGGGATGGCAGCTAGGAGGTCCTGGGAGAAGGCACAGTGTGACTTTACACAGAGGGCAAATGGGGCCTCGCTTTAGGGCTTTTTAAAACTCAAGTGATCTGGAGCCAGAGCCGGGGAAGCCGGGTAAAATAAGCTTGGGACTCCTGGCTTCAGGCAGAATGAGGGGAAAGGGAAGCACCCGGAGACGTGGCTCTTTCAGGAGCGTGCTTGCCCAGCATGCGAGAAGCCTGGGCCTGATCCCGGGCACCTCATAAACCTGTGTGGTAAGTGTATCAGAAATCCAGTCATATTGGTTACCCAGTGAGTTTGACACCAGCCCAGGCTATGTAGCGAGTTCCAGGCAAGCCAGGGCTACACAGCAAGATCCTGGCTCAAAACCACCACCACCAGCAGCAGCAGCAAGAAGCAGGAGGGATAGCCTGGTATGGGTGGTGGTGGTGGTGGGGTACACACCAGGAACCTTAGCTCCCAAACACTAAGGATAGCCTAAGCTACACATGCTTGGTGCTGGTGGGGTAGGGTGATACTAAAGATGACCCCCCCCCCAAAAAAAAATCAGAAGGGAAACAGTAAATACAGAAAAATCTGGTACAAAGGCTAGGAGCCAGCTGGATGACCTCCCTCCTCCCCACTCCCAAGAGATGGAAGGAGGGAAGAGGCTAGGCTAGTAAGAAACTGTGAGGGACTGAATCTTGTTGCAAAGAGGGAAGGCCAAGCCTGGCTTAGCAAATAGCAGGAGCTAGAAATCTTTCCAGAAAAATCTATAAAGAAACTGATAACCTAATTCCACATCCCTTTGCCAGTCCCTGCGGAAGGCCCAGAGAAATCCTAAGAATGAACAGTTTAACGGGCCAGGAACTCTTGGCTGAGGTCTGCAGGGAGGGGCGGGCGCAGGCCTCCCGGGGTAAACAACAAGGCCAAGGCCTGGCTCTCTTCTCCGCTAGAGGCAGTATTTATCCCCTGCGAACACCTGGCTACCGACACCACAGCCCCAGGTAAGGAACTGCTGGAGGTGCCGAGGACACTCTGGGGTGGGGGTAGGGTCCTGTTTACTCACAAATCCATCTCCCTGTGGCGCCTGCCTCCCTGCCTACCCCGTGGCCGGCCACGGGGCTCCAACCCCAGATGGGGACCCTCACTCATCCCTGACTCTCGCTAGCAGAGGGTACACAGTTCAGCCTCTGGTAGCGGTCACATGTTTATCGGCCCAGGCGCTGCAGATCGGAAGAGCCAAGTCAAGGATCAGTCGTGTTGACTGACCTGTGTCCACTCCAGCTGGCACAAAGCAAGACACCGAGAGCCACTTTTTTTTTCTTCTTTCAAATGCAGACTTTTCCAACATTGCCTCCAAACAAGCTTTGGTGCAGATCTTTGGGAGCAGCGGGAGGAATGTGGAGGAAGAAAAGAACAAACGCCCCAGCCAATCACAGACCTTCCACTGGAAAAGCCTAGGCCTTGGGTACTCTTCATGTGTGTTTGTGTGTGTTGTGGAGAATGAGGACACTTGGTTGTCCTTCCTCTACCCCTTGGGCTCCAGGTTTTATTATCCAGGCACAGATGGGTTACTCTATTCCTCAAGTTTGCAGGAGAATCCTACTCTACCACTATGCTCTACCACTGAGCCACACCCCAGCCCCTCATTGGGGGATTCTAGGCAGGGGCTCTGCCACTGAGCCATACCCCAGCCCCTCACTGGGGGATTCTAGGCTTGACTCTATCACCCAACAATATCCTGAGCCCTCTTTTTTACTTCTTACCTTTTTGAGACAGTCTTGCTAAATTGCCCAGATCAGCCTTCAACTCACTCTCTAGCCCAGGCTAGCTATGAACTCATGATCCTCCTATCTTAGTCCCTCAAGTTCTAGGAGTACAGGCCCGCAGCAAGCCCAGCTCCATACCCGAGTTAAAGGGTTGTCTGGGAGAGGAAGAATGGCTGGGAGTCTATCTGTTTACATATGTGTGTGCATATATATATATATATGTATGTATATAATAGGCTATATTAGAAAATTCTCTATTTATAAATATAAAACACTGGTATCCAAACACGACAGGGCTAACTAAAGTGCTTGACAGGAGCCGGGCACGCGTGCTCTGTGGATAAAGCTCCCCGTCCTGAGTGCTAGCATAGGGGCTGCCTGGGAGGGAGGATGAGGGTGGAAAAAGAGGGTGTGGCTGAGCCAGGAAAACAAAAGGACTGGACACCAGAAGCTTCCCAGTTCCAGGACTGTCTGGAGGCTGTCAACACCAAGCCTCATCTTTACCCTACATTCCCGGCGCTGCTTCTATCTGGGAGAAGTGAGGCAGCTTTGGAAGCTGGGCCTGGAGCAGCAGCTCCCTGGGGCGGGGAAGGCTGCCATGGGGGCTGCGCCTGACTTCTCTCACTCCAGCCCAGGAGGGACAAGATAGAGACCCGTCTTCAGACTCAATAATTTGACAGAAATACCCACTGTGGGGCCTCCTGGCAAGGGTATCTTCGCTCCTTCTGGGCTCCTTCCTGGGTAGGTGACAGCGAGCAGGGAGGAAGCCTCTGGGCAGCAGGCCAGGAGGCCGCAGTCTGATTCATCCACAAGCCCCGTGTCAGCACCTCCCATTCCCAGGTCCCTAACCCTGCAAAGCAGGCCCAACCCCAGCCTCAGACCCACAGAGATGCCCCACAGGCAGATGGTCACCAGGGCTCTCAGGGGATGTCAGAGCCTCCTCCACAAAGGATGGGGGAGCCCCTTCTTCCCCCAAGGACACAGTGCTACAAGAATGGGTTTGTGGTTGGAGGTTTGGAGGCAAATGCTGAGGATCCAGTCTGGAAAGAAAGCAGAAGGTTAATAGGTTAGGAGGGGAGATTGTTGGAGGCCACAGAACAACTGTGCTTGAGGCTCACAGAGCAAGGAAGATGGGGGGGAGGGATGAGAAGGGAGGGGGACACAGAGGGGACCTGAGAGCTGGGTGTGGTGATGCGATGCACACCTGAAAACCCAGCACTCAGAAGGCGGAGGCAGGAGGATCATGAGTTCTAGGCTAGCCTGAGTTACAAACTGTGACTCGGTCTCAGACAAGGGAGGAGGGGTGTTGGCTCTAGGAGTAAAAGCGTTTGCTGTCAAGCATGGTGGCCTGAGCAGGAGTTTCCAGCACCCAAGAAGAAAGCTGGTGTGCCTGCAGCCTCAGTGCTCTGGGGACGGCGACAGGAGGCTTGCTGGCCGCAGGTCGGGCTGTCTGGGTCCAGAAAAGGAGGTGGTGGGCGATGGAGGACCCCTCAAGCCCTCCTCTGGCCTCTGTGAGTGCAAGGGAGAACACACATGCTTCACGGATGGCATCCTAGCTACGCCCCACGTTACAGCCTTCTGCAAAGCCGTGTCTCCGATGCCGCAGTGTGGTGCTCACCATGAAGGGATTAGTGGAGATCCCAGTCGCCTGGTTCAGAGGCCTCTGCCCCAGTTTGGAGGTTCCCAAGTCGCCAAAGGAAGAGCCTGGGAGGCAAGGATAATAATTTGGCTGAGTGTGTCTGTCACCTTCCTGGAGGGGAGCCACTTGCTACATCTCTAGTGAACACCCGGGGGGACCCTTCCCGAATTCTCGGGAGAAAAGTATGGAGCCATCAGGGGACACAGGCAGGTCTGTGGTTCATCTGGTCCCCCTACTGGTCAGAAGAGTCTCTGTGTGTACAGTTCAGGCGACACTCTACCTGCCCCGCAAGAAGTTTGTCTTCCTAAGGTTCAAGCAACTATGAACTGAAAAAATATCTTTAAAAATATTTATTTTGGCCAGGCGGTGGTGGTTCATGTCTTTAATCCTGACACTCAGGAAGCAGAGGCAGGCGATCTTTTAGTTCAAGGGCAGCCTGGTCTACAGAGTGAGTTCCAGGATAGTCAGGGCTGTGTAGAGTAGAAACCCTGTCTCAAAAAAACAAAACAAAAAACCAAAAAACCCACAAAAATAAAAAATACTATTTTTAAAATTTTTTAAATTTGTATTTATATGTGTGCGCATGCATGTGAAGGTGTTCGTGCCTGAATGGGTGTGCATGCGAGTGCACCTGGTTAAAAGCACACATTGCTCTTTCAGAGGCCCCAAATTGGGTTCCCAGCACCCACATTGGATAGTTCACAGATTATAACTTTAGCTCTCGGGCATCTGGTGCCTTTTTGTGGCCTTTGGGAATACCCACACGCAGATACACACATACATATAAATAAAAGTTCAATTTAAAAAATATGCCTCGGGTTGGAGAGATGGCTCAGCAGTTAAGAGCATTGCCTGCTCTTCTGAAGGTCCTGAGTTCAATTCCCAGCAACCACATGGTGGCTCACAACCATCTGTAACGAGGTCTGGTGCCCTCTTCAGGCATACATGCAGACAGAATATTGTATACATAATAAATAAATAAATATTTGACAAAAAATAAAAAAAAAATAAAAAAATAAAAAATATGCCTCTGGGGGGCTGGAGAGATGGCTCAGAGGTTAAGAGCATTGCCTGCTCTTCCAAAGGTCCTGAGTTCAATTCCCAGCAACGACATGGTGGCTCATAACCATCTTAATGGGGTCTGGTGCCCTCCTCTGGCCTGCAGGTATACACACAGACAGATGTTGTATACATAATAAATAATAAAAAATATGCCTCTGGACAATGGTGGCACCTGTGCCTTTAATCCCAGCACTTGGGAGGCAGAGGCAGGTGGATCTCTGTGAGTTCCAGGCCAGCCTGGTGTACAGAGCGAGTTCCAGGACAGCCAGGACAGCTACAGAGAGAGAAATCCTGTCTCAAACAAAAGCAAAACCAACCATACAAACATAAAATAAAGATAAAAATTACGTCTAACATGCATTGCCCCCCCCCCCCCAATTTCTTGTCAGCTCTTTAATACAGTTTAACTGCTATTTGCATGGCATTCTGTTGCACTAGATGATAAACAGCCAAACGGAGTGGCACACTCAGGCAACCCTAGCACCTGGCAGGCTGAGGTGGGACAATCATGAATTCAGTGGTAGCCTGGGCTACATACTGCAAACCAAAGAGGGCTGGTGAGGTAGCTCAGCTCAGCTCAGCTCAGCACCCAGTAGTAAAGGCTCTTGCTGCCAAACCTGAGGTCACTCCCCAGGATCCACATGGAGGAAGAGACCCGACTATCACAAAACTGTGTTGACCTTCATAGCAGTGCCGTGACATGTGCACCCCAACCCCCAAAGAAATGTTAATCAGAGTGAGTTCCAGGACAGCAGAGCTACAGAGAGAAGCCCTGTCTCGAAAACAAAACTACAACAAACCATAAAGCCAAGGCTGGAGAGATGGCTCTACAGTTAAGAACACAAAAAGACTGGGCAGTGGTGGCGCACGCCTTTAATCCCAGCACTCAGGGAGGCAGAGGCAGGCGGATGGATCTTTGTGAGTCTGAAGCCAGCCTGGTCTACAGCGTGAGTTCCAAGACAGTCAGAGAAATACAGAGAAACCTTGTTTCGAAAAGAAAAACAAACAAACAAACAAACAAAAAATAAAACCCCAAAACAAAACAACAAAAAGTATAAGAACACAGGCCCACTCTCCTAGAGGACCAGGGCTCAAATCCCAGTAGGTTGGTGAAGGCTGAACCCATTCACAGTTCCAGTGCAGGGGATCTGATGCCCTCTGCTGGCCTCTTCAGGCACGGCACGCCCACGCTACACAGACACGCAGGAAAAACAAAGTAAAATAATACAAAATAAAATTCCTCTTAAAAGAATATACATATGGAGAGGTGTGTGTATGTGTGTGTGAGCGCGGGGGCACACACGTGTAGATTCCTCCTTTTCTGTACTAGGAATGAAGCCTAGCTTCCTCGCTCACGCTAGGCAAGAGCTCTACCAGCGAGCTACACCCCTGCCCTCTTCAGTTCTCGAGATGGAGTCTAAGTGTCCAGTCAGGCCTTGAACTCGCCTTAGTCTCTTGGGTAGCTGGGTGTGCACACTGAGTGTTCAGGGCTTGTGTGGAAATGACACACCATTTACATCAGGAGCATCTGTGGGGTCCTGAGTGCCTGGACAGACCACACACATACTCAGGGGCTGTGCTGCCTGACGCCCGCTGGGAACCACAGGGGAGGGGGCTTCACACCCGGCCCTCTTACCGTTCTGCTGCTCAGTCAGTGCAGCCTGTGCGGGGAACATCGGGGCAGGAAAGGGGCTGGCGAATGCCCCGGTGGGTGGCACCGGCTGAAGGAGGCCAGGCCCAACACCGCTCATCCCGAAGCCAGGCCCTGTGGGGTGAGATGGGACACTCAGGCGACCTTTAGGCAGGTGAGATGACAACAGTTGCTTTTACCCCTAAACCCTTTCTGTGGGGAATGGGGTCACTTTTCCCACAGTGAAGGACCTTGGATGAATACACAAAGCAATTCAGTTTTACCCCTGAAAGCTTCCGACCCTGTGATCTCCCTGCACTCGGGGCTCCTGGCTTGGAGCCACACCAAACTGGGCCCCTTAAAAAGGACACAGACAAGGTGATCTGTGTCTTATCTCATTCATTCTCTCTGCCTCCCCCATTCCCCTCTCACGTAGCCCAAGCTGTCCACTGCGCACAGCCAGATGACCTTGAACTCCGACCTTTATTTCTACCTGTGCTGGGAGGACAGGCCTCTGTCACCACGCCCAGCCCCACTCTTTCATCCCTAATGTGGGCGTGGCACCCACCTCACGGGGCCACTGTGACCTCTAACGGATGTGGCACCCAGAATATATGTGACTCAGCTTTCCCTAGGTGGTTTCCTATCTTCCTGGCCCCAAGACTCCATCAAGCTAAGGGGGTCAGAGGAGTCTGAGGGACGCTCTAGAGGCTGTGGAGGGTAAGTGGGGAGGCACCACAAGGCCTTGCTCAGGACAGGGGATAAGGATCTCTGATTTCACTGTGGCTCTAGGGGCACTGATGGGAGACAGGGTGGATCCCCCAGGCATCCGGGCAGGGGCTGCAAACAAGAGCATCACGACATGGTCAGCCAATGGGAACTGAATGGGGAAAAGACATTCTTTCTTCCTCTTTCCTCCCTCTTCTCCACCCACCCTTTCCTTCTTTCTTGACTCTCCTTCCTTTTTTCTTTTTGGAGACTAGGTCTCACTATGTAGACCAGGGTGGCCTGGACTTTACTGTGCACCCCAGCCTGTCCTTGAACTTGTGATCCTTTTCCTTAGGCAGTATTAGAACTATGGGACTGGGGGGTGTGGGGGCACCACCATGTTGACCTGCATGAGTTTTCTGGGGAATTCTGTGTGTTATGACAGGGATGCTTCTGCTTTCAGATCACTAGGTGGCTTGGACCTGCAGATGGGTCTAGCCTGGGCTAGTGGACAGATGGGGTACGTGGGGGGAGTGGGCGACTGACTACTCCTTGGGTAGCAAGAGCCACAGGGTTAGGGGACTCTGCTCTCTGAAATGGTGGAAGGCAGCTCTGGACTTACCCGAGGCCAGGCCATTGGGCTGGAATGGGTTGGTAGAAGGCAGCTGGGGTTGGGCAGGGGTGGCGAAGGGGTTGGTGAAGGCTGCAGACAGCAGAGAGGTTGGAGAAAAAAAGATGGTCTGAGTTCTCTCAATCTTAGGGGTGCTTCTCCCACCCCCCTTCCGGGTCTCCACGGGTAGGACTCACCTCCAAAGGTGAGCGCTGCATTGCCACTAACGCCTGGCACAGACGACTGTAACGCAGGGACCTGGCTGGGTATCCCGAAAACACTGTGGCACAGGGAGAGAGGTGAGAATGGGCACTGTCCAGGAGAAACAGGGCAAGGGTGCCCGAGGAGGCAAGCCCACTGTGTTACCCCAGATCAGGCCGGGAAGCCAAGGGGAAAGACAAGCAGGCCATAAGGCGCTATCAGCCTGGGACAACGCCCCCAACCTTCACGTCTGGACCCACCTGCCAGGGAGACCTCCAGCTGCCACCCTGGGTCCCAGGAGGCCACCCACATCTGCGAGGCTGCTGGGCTGGGTGCCAGCCGCAAGAGGAGCAGCACCAAATGCAGACATCTGGCCGCTCCCTGGATGATGAGATAAAACAAGGAAGCCGGGGTGAGACCAGGGGCAAGGGGCAGAAGAGGAGATGGAGGTGAGGGGTGACTGTGGAGGGTGGAGAGATGATGGGTAAGGCACCCCCTGGACTCACTGAGTCAGCCCAGTTTTCCTATGACCACCCAGCGTGGGAGACTTCATCTCCTAAAGTGCTGGGTGAGGCCCAGGTCTTTTGAGCTCCCCAGTGTGGTAAACTGCCACCCTCATCTTGGCTGTTTTCCTTCATGTCATGCAGTTGGACCTGCACGTCCTAGACGGATGCCTGTCTCTTCAGCAATATGGCATTCCTCTCGTCCTTTCTCTCGTTTGAGATGCTCTCAATATGTAGCCCAGGCTGGCCTTGAACTCTCCTCTTTCCCCTTGTCTCAGCCTCCCAAGTGTTGGGGTTACAAGTATGCCTGGAATACACGGGGCTAGGAATCGGATCTAGGACTTTTGTGTATACAGGATAAACACTCCAACAACCAAGCTACAGTCCTAGCTCCTAATTTGTTTTTATTTTTTAAAGATTTATCTATTTTGTATACAGTGTTAGTTTCCAAGTCTGCTTGCATGCCAGAAGAGGGTATCAGATCTCTATAGATGACTGAGCCACCATGTGGTTGCTGGGAATTGAACTCAGAACCTCTGGAAGAACAGTCAGTGTTCTCAACCTCTGAGCCATCTCTCCAGCCCTCCCCCTCCAGCTCCTAATTCATTTTAAAAATTAATTAGGAAAGTGGGCACTGCTTCCGAACTCAGGAGGCAGAGGCACATGAATTTCTGAGTTTGAGGCCAGCCTGGTCCACAGAGAAGTTTCAGGACAGCCAGGGCTACACAAAGAAACCTTGTCTCAAAAAACCAAACCAACTAACCAACCAACCAACCAACAACAAAAGAATTAATTTATTAATTGTACCAAGAATCAAATCTAGAATCCTGTGTATGCTAGCTAAGTGCCCTACCATGGGGTTAATCTTTGATGTTTTTCAGACAGGGTCTCACTATGTGGCCCAGGTAGACCTTGAACCGGCAGCAATCCTACCTCAGCTTCCTGAGTGTCGGGAGGCAATCATGCTCAAGTGTCTCCCCTGCTGCCCCCACCCCAGGGGTGCTGGGTAGAGAACCCAGGACCTCATCCATGCTAGGCAAGTCCTCTGCCACTGAGCCACATTCCAGTTCAGTTCTGGCTTCTTTCAAATGCTCCAACACTGTAGTTTGAATTTCTATGTCCTGCGTCCTCCAAAGGCTGTATTTATCCTTTTTTTTTAAAAAACATTTACTTATTTGTGTGTGGGTGCAAGTGCTTTTTACGGAGGTTCTGGAGCTCGAACTCAGGTCATCAGGCTTGCACTGCAAGCGCCTTTACCCACTGAGTCAGCTCGACAGACCCCCCTCCCCCCCCTTTTCAGGCTTCCAACCACAGGATGCGAGGCAGGTAGACCTGGGTCGTGCTTTTCCCCAGCCTGCCTGACTCAGAGCAATGGGGTTTATGAGCTAATGAAGCTGCCTCCAGGAATGAGTCAACTCTTGGGTACTGCCTGGGTCTCTGCGTCCCAGCTGGGTCCCTAGTGAGCTCTTTCCGCCCTAGCTGGCTCACAGTCTGGGAAGTGTTTCCCTGTGGACACTAGAGGGCAAAGCTGGGCTTAAAAACTCAGCTCACCCACGGAGCCATCTCCAGCTCCAAAGCAGCAGCTTAGTATTGATTTGTTAATTCTCTGGCCTAGAGGGGAGCACACGGAGGCCAGGGGACTCGCAGTAGCTAGGTTCTCTCGTTCCCATCATGTGGGTTCTAGGGATCAAACGCAGGTCATCGGGCTTGGCTACAAATGAGTTCTCTCGCTGGCCTCAAGGAGCTTTGCATGTTTAGCAACCTCCCCTTTCCACATTCCTCTGACCTACACAAATAAAACCCAGCCTATCAGCCTACAGGCCCACCTGTCAAAAGCTCTCACCAAGTCCAACAGATCTCTTGTCTCTTGTGTTGCTGGGGATGGAGCCCAGGACCTCGCATGTGCTGTGCGAGGCAGGTGCTCTACCCCTGAGCTACACCCTCCATAGAGCGGCTCCACTTCATTTTCGCCAAGCGTATCCAGTGAGCATCTTCCTGCCCATAGTGGCAGGATGGGGGTGAGGGTGCGCACTGTCTGCAGTTAGAGACTCCAGGACCAACTGCTTGGGAAGGCTGGGAGCGTTGGGACTTACAGCTCTATCTGGAACGCAATCAGCTGTGCGACAGGCGGGCATCTCCCCAACCCTTGCCCTTCTCTGTGTCTCTTTTAGGCAGGGTCTCACATATTCCAGGATGGTCTCAAACCCACTATGTAGCTGAGGACCTCAAACTTCTGAGTGCCAGGATGACAGGCCTGGCCTGCCACGCCTGATTTATGTGGTGATAAGGACCAAACCCAGAGTCTTGGGCAAGCCAGGCAAGCACCATACCAACCTAACTATAAGTAAATATAAGATAAAATTGAAAGCTTTCAAAGACTGTGTTTTTTAAAAAAATTTTACTTGTATGAGGTTTTCCTTGCACCCACACACACACATACATCATATGCCTGGTGCAAAGAGGCCAGCAGGGGGCACCAAATCCCCTGGAAGTCAAGTTAGAGATGTCTGGGAGCCACCAATGTGGGCGCTGGGAATCAAACCTGGGTCCTTTGGAAGAGCAACCAGTGCTCTTAACTGCTGAGTCATCTTTCAAGCCCAATATATGTAACTCTTGTTTGTAGGAACTTAAGGAAATTTTGTTTCCTAGTCCAGCCATGAAAGGATCGTGTTTGAAAAATCTCTATTCTGGGGCTGGAGACACGGCTCAGTGGTTC
This sequence comes from Microtus oregoni, assembly GCF_018167655.1. Lineage (NCBI taxonomy): Eukaryota > Metazoa > Chordata > Mammalia > Rodentia > Cricetidae > Microtus > Microtus oregoni. The sequence continues at coordinate 6,336,720 of NW_024543062.1, read as the reverse complement.
TTCAGAGCACTTCCTGCTATTGGAGAGGAACCAGGTTTGGTTCCCAGCACCCATATGGCAGCTTGCAGCCACCTAACTCCAGGTCCAGATGCTTTAATGCCCTCTTCTGGTCTCCACACATGGGGCATACTCTTATGTAGGCCTAAAACACTCATACATGCAAATAAAAATAAATCCTTAAAAGTGGGGGAGAGGGGCTGGAGAGATGGCTCAGCGGTTAAGAGCACTGGCTGCTCTTCCAGAGGACCTGGGTTCAATTCCCAGCACCCACAGGACAGCTCACAATTGTCTTGAAACTTCAGTTCTAGGGAATCTGGCACCCTCATACAGACATATATGCAGGCAAAACATGATGTGCATAAAATAATAATAAATTATTAAAAGAAGGAAAAATATATTCTAGGAGGTGATTCTGTCAGTTGATAACAAAACCTTGCTTCTATTAGAGAGAAAACATGCTAACTAGTTCCTCAGGTCACCTTAGCTGGCTCCCTTCTGCACTGAACCCATTTTCCCGTGGGGGAGACTGCAGAGACCTACTCTCTTGGCTTATTAAATTCTCAATGTGTTGGGCCAGGCGGTGGTGGCGCATGCCTTTACTCCTAGCATTTAGTAGAGGCAGGCAGATCTCTGAGTTTGAGGCCAGCCTGGTCTACAGAGTGAGTTCCAGGACAGCCAGGGCTACAAAGAAAACCCTGTCTTGGCAAACAAACAAACAAAAAAAGAAAAAAGAAAAAGAAAAAGAAAATTAAAAATTCTCATTATGTGATGGAGGAAGGTCATTGGTTAAATAAAAAGAAACTGCTTGGCCCTCATTGGTTAGAAGATAGGTGGAGGGGTAAACAGAACAGAACGCTGGGAGGAAGAGGAAGTGAGCTCAGACTCCACAGCTCTCTTCTCGGGAGCAGATGCCTCAGAGAGATGCCATGCTCCACTCTCCCGGGCAGACGCACGCGATGAAGCAAGCCGCCAGGTTAGACATGCTGAACCTTTCCCGGTAAGACCGGTGCTCACAGATTATTAGAGATGGGTTGATCGGGATGTGAGAATTAGCCTGTAAGGGCTAGAGCTAATGAGCCAAGCAGTGTTTAAATGAATACAGTTTGTGTGTTGTTATTTCGGAGCATAAGCTAGCCATGTGGGCAGCTGGAGTGCTGGGGACGCAGCCCCGCCACTCTTATTACTACAATTATGTCTAGTAGTCTGTGCTTGGTCAGTGTCAAGGTTGAACCGCCAGTTACTTTCTTTACACACTTACGGGAACCTTTGTACAGATTTTTTTTTTAAGATTTATTTATTTATTTATTATGTATACAACATTCCTTTCATGTATGTTTGTATGCCAGAAGAGGGCACCAGATCTCATTATAGATGGCTGTGAGCCACCATGTGGTTGCTGGGAATTGAACTCAGGACCTCTGGAAGAGCAGTCAGTGCTCTTAACCTCTGAGCCATCTCTCCAGCCCCTTTGTACAGATTTTAAGGTAACTTTCTTTCTACGTTCTGTGTTTATTAGTGTGTGTCTGGGAGAGCACGATGCCAGGTGAAGCTCTGAGGACAACTTCCCTCAGCTGATTCTTTTCTTCCACCTGTGAGTTTCTGGGACTGGACTGTGAGGTCAGGATTGGCAGTGTGCACCTTTAACAGACAATCTCATCAGTCTGGATTTTCACGTTTATCAGTATAAAACGGAGAAGGCACGAGGACTGAAAGTTCAAGACCAGTGAGGGGCTGGGGTGTGGCTCAGTGGTAGAGCCCCTGCCTAGAATCCCCCAGTGAGGGGCTGGGGTGTGGCTCAGTGGTAGAGCCCCTGCCTAGAATCCCCCAGAGAGGGGCTGGGGTGTGGCTCAGTGGTAGAACACCTGCCTAGAATCCCCCAGTGAGGGCTGGGGTGTGGCTCAGTGGTAGAGCCCCTGCCTAGAATCCCCCAGTGAGGGGCTGGGGTGTGGCTCAGTGGACCTTGAGTAGGCTGGGGGCTGCAAAGGACTCACCAAAGCTGTAACTTCCAGTTAGCATCCGGCTGGCTGCTAATGAGGGTGGAGAAGGGAGGGCAGAGGGGGAAAAGAGCGTGAGTCATTGGCTTGTCCCTAGACAGCTGGTCTCTACGGCCCTCAGCTGCCAACTCCTGGTGTCCAGAACAGCCGAAGGAAGAGAGGCAGCTTAAGGCTGTGAAGACGGATGTCTGGGGGCTTTGGAAAGAACTGGAGGCTTGAAAGGGACCCAAAGTCTCCTGCGATTCCTAAAAATACAAGACTCGGTTTTAAAGACCTTTGATGTTGGAAGGGGTCTGTGTGGATGCATGGGGATCACCTCCAACTTGACCTAGCCACTTGACCCTTTGGGGCAGGATATTACAGACAATAAGAACAGGATGTACACACTGTAGTAGGACTCAGGCTTCCAGGCTTCCCAGAAACTTCCTGACTGGGTCGGAGGAGCAGTGAGATGGCCGAGCAGGTAAGACACTCGTTATGCGACCTCATGAAAGTTGTCACGTGACCTCTACACAAGTGCCACGGCACACACGGACCTGCCTGAGTGTGCACACACACAACAAATATGCAAAATCAATTTTTTTTTTTTGGTTTTTCAAGACAGGGTTTCTCTCTGTAGCTTTGGAGCCTGCTCTGGTACTCGGTCTGTAAACTAGGCTGGTCTCGAACTCACAGACATCCGCCTGCCTCTGCTGCGATTAAAGGACTGCACCACCACCACCCGGCAAAATAAAATATTTTTTTTTAAAAAAAGAAAACTGTCTTGGGGTAGAATCTGTGCTGATACTGATTTTATGTGAAAAATAGGACCACAGCACCCTCTGTGACAGGGCAGCCCCAGGCTCTACCCTTCAAGGAGAAGCAGTTTTTCAGCCTATTTTACGATCACTGGGGATGTGAAGGAGAGAAGAACGCAGAGGTGATGCATGAACGCGGATGCTGATGTTACTGGAAGAGAGGCAGGAAATGGGCAAGGAGTTTACCTGCAGGGGCTGGCTGAGCCTGGAATGGAGTCTGGACCGATGCGGGGAGGCTCCCGAAGGCCGAAGTGCTGGGGCTGCTGCTGAAGGCATCGAAGTTGGCGAAGCCCCCATGGGAAGGAGTCTGGCCTATGGGCGGAGGGAACACAAAGGCTGCATGCAGGAAATGTATACATAGCCAGATGTGTTGATGTCTTAGACACCGTGACCCACAACTCTCAGAGGAAAACATTTCACTGAGGTGGCGGCTTACAGTTCAGAGGTCCGGTCCATTATCAGCATGGTGGCACGCTGGAAGTCCTGGCGCTGGCTACATTTGGATCAGAAAATGGACTGTTTCGCTGGGAGTAGCTTTAGCATAGGAGACCTCAAAGCCCGCCCCTAGAGTGACACACTTCCTCTGACGAGGTCACACCCACCTCAACAAAGCCACACCTCCTATAGTGCCAGTCCCTTTGGGGGCCATTTTCTTTCAAACAACCACAGCTGACTAGTTTGCCAACTTGAAACAAGTTAAAGTCATTTAGCAAGAAGACCCTCAAATTGAGAAGACGCCTCCACCATACATGGTGGTGCACACTCTTAATTCCAGCGTTTGGGAGGCAGAGGCAGGGGGGTCTTTGTGAATTCAAGGCTATCCTGGTCTACATAGTGAGTTCTAGGACAGCCAAGGCTGTAGAGACTTCCCCACCCTGCCATCAAAACAAACGAGAAAGTGCCTCCATCAGACTGACCACAGGTAAGCCTGTGGGGACATTTTCTTGATTAATATGAAGGCAGTGCCAGCCTGGGCAGGCGGTCCCGGGTTATATAAGAAAGCAGGCTGACCCGTCTACACAGTATGTTCCAGGCCAGCCAGAGCTATACATGCGGCCCTGCCTCAAAATTTTAAAACAAACAGAACAAAAACAGAAAGCAGGCTGAACAAGCCACAAAGAACAAGCCTGCAAGCAGATCTCTCCCGAGTTCCTGCTTCAGTTCCTGCCTTGAGTTCCTGCTAGGACTTCTTTCAAGGGACTGTGAACCCAAGCAACCCTTTCCTCCCCCAACTGGTTTGGTCAGTGTTTTAATCATAGCAACAGAAACCTAAAACACCAAGCATGGTGGCTCACACCTGTGACCCCAGCACTCAGGAGGCTGGAGTGGGAAAATCATGAGTTTGAGGCCAGCCTGAGCTACATAGCATGACCCTGTCTCCAAAACAGATGCAAAATGCGTCTGTCTGTCTGTCTCCCTCTGCCAGAGGGTAGCTCTGTCCCCAGAATTCATGTGATACGCTTATAATCCCAGCACTGGAGACACAGAGACAGGTGGATCCCTGAGACTCACTGGCTAGCCAGGTTAGCAGACATGGCAAGTTCCAGGCCAGTGAGAACTGATTTTTGTTTGCTTCATTGTAATTAAAAAGGCCGGTGCTAATGGTGAAGAGCACCTGCTCTTGCAGAGGACTGGGGATGGCCGGCCGGCACTCACACGGTGACTCACAGCCGTCTGTAGCTCCAGTCCCAGAGACTATAAAGTCCTTTTCTGATCTCTGTGGGCTCCAGGCACACATGAGGTACGCAGACACACAGAATGTGAAACAGTCACACTGAGTTAAAAAAAAAATATAAAGAAAAAAAAGGTGGCTGGTAGCGGAGGAACAACGGGCAAGGTAGTTCTCTGGTTTCAAGTGCACACGCGTGAAAATGCACAGCAAACACGGAAAAAGTTATTCAGCTTTTTATTCTCCTGCTTCAGCCTCCCAGGTATCACAAATACAGGCCAACACCACTATACCTGGCCCCCTTCTGTAGCAGGGATAAAGTCATCAAATGGGTCCTCTGACTGTTAAAAGAGGTACTCGGGATCCCCACTCATATGCTGTAGGGCTAAACTTCCAAATAGAGCCCATGCTATCTCTTGACCCTTGTTCTTCCAGCCCCACAGAAGGGTCAGGCCCCAGTGGACTGAATGTCTTTGTAGTAATATATGTGGTGGAGACAGGTTCTCAGCGCAGGTGGCACTTACCTCCAAAGGCTGGGAAGGCAGCAAAGGCTGGAGCCGCCTGGGGAGCAGCGAAGGGGTCCCCGCCGATATCGGCCAGCAGGTCGGTGCTGGCTTTCTTGGTGGACGACTGGGAAGGAGGCTGGGAGCTTCTGGCCTGGGCTGTACGAACCTGGGACTGGTTGGCAGATTTGGGGGAAGAATTGTGTGTGGCAGTCAGAATCCCACCCGTGACCTGGGCCCCTCCAGAGCTCCCCAGGCTGCCCCCGGCCAAGCAGGGAGAAGGCTGGGTAAGGTGGTGGCATGGGCTGAGAGGGTTCCCATTCAGAAATCACCTAAGTGCCTCTTTTTTCCTCCCTTTTCTTTCCTTCCTTTTAATTTTGTTTTTGTTTCTTGAGACAAGGTTTCTCTGTTTCAGCTCTGGCTGTCCTGGAACTTCCTCTGTACACCAGGCTGTCCTTGAACTCAGAGATTCACTGGCCTCTGCCTCCCAAGTGCTGGGATTAAAGGCTGTGCCACCACTGCATGGCTCTCTTCCTTTTAATTTTATATGTATGGGTGCTTTATCTGCATTTATATAAGTATACCATGTGTGTATCTGGTGCCTGTGGGAGCCGAAAGAGTGTGTCAGGTTCCTCAGACCTCTAAGTACCTCTTGTAACTCTCAGCTGATCCTCTCAGAATATCGGCCCCCAAAACCAGGTTGGTTTTTTTTTTTAATATTTATTTATTTATTATGCATACAATATTCTGTCTGCATATATGCCTGCAGGCCAGAAGAGGGCACCAGACCCCATTACAGATGGCTGTGAGCCACCATGTGGTTGCTGGGAATTGAACTCAGGACCTTTAGAAGAGCAGGCAATACTCTTAACCGCTGAGCCATCTCTCCAGCCCCCAAAATCAGGTTTTTGAGAGCCCATAGAGGTAGCCCTAAGACAGGCGGCAATGGGCTGTCCAGTGTCCAGGGGCTCTCAATTCCAGGTCTTTGTCAGATAAGGAAGCGCTGTCCTGGCTCCTCAGAAGGGAGGGTTAGGACTGAGGTCATTCGATACCACTTCCTGCTGGGGTCCCCGGATACCAGACACAAATTAGAGGTGGTAGCAGGGCTGAGAATCAGCTTCCAGTTCCTGGACTGCTGGTTTGCTAAACCCAGAGGATCTGACTTTGGAAAGCAATGCCCAGTTCCACACAATCTAAACCAAACCTCAGTGGGAAGGGGAGGATCAGGTTAGAGGCTTACCTGGCTCGAAGAGGAAGCAGCATCAGAGAGAGATGGCACAGGTTCTCCCAGAAGTGTCCGCACGGGCTTCCCTTCTGGTACAGAGCCCTGGACAGGCGTAGAGGCATTGCCTTTGCTATAAGAGGGTCCTTTGACTTGCTCCGGGGGGACGTACCTATGAGAAAAAACAGTTATCCTAATGAAAGAGCGAAAATTTTGGACCGTGCTCAGCTGAGGTGGTTGAGAAAACACAAGTTACAAAGTTTTTATTGTTGCTTCACCTAAAGTATGAATAAAAAGTATTTAGTGACCTAACAATGTTCTCTTGAGTGCGTCTCTTCTGTGAGCTGGGCTTTGTGCATGCAAGGTAAGTGCTCTACCACTGAACCACACCCCAGCCCCTCACTGGGGGATTCTAGGCAGGGGCTCTACCACTGAGCCACACCCCAGCCCCTCACTGGGGGATTCTAGGCAGGGGCTCTACTACTGAGCCACACCCCAGCTCCTCACTGGGGGATTCTAGGCAGGGGCTCTACCACTGAGCCACACCCCAGCTCCTCACTGGGGGATTCTAAGATAAATGTTCTACCACTGAGCCACACCCCCAGATTGTTTGGCCATGAGCTACCATACCCAGCTGTCCCCAGGTATCTTAATGCATCTCTATGTTAAAGGATTTTTTATTGTTATGTGCGTGTGCATGCATGTGTCACATGTGCAAGTCCGAGTGTACAGGCATGTGTGCCGCTGACGGTCAGAGGACAACTTGCAGGAATCTGTTCTCTCCGTCCACCATGTGGGTCCCAAGGTGCCTTGCCCTGCTAAGCTATCTTGCCATCAGTGTTTTGGCTTTTTGAGACGTGGTGTCACAATGTACCCATAAATGACTCTCAACCGATCCTCCTGCCTCAATCCCAGAGAGCTGGGATTCCAGGCATATACTACCATGCCCAGAATTTGATAAATATTTCCCCTCAGGAATGTCCAGTTTTCTCTGGGTTGTGGACAAGTCTTTAATATAACTATCCCACAACTCACTCCATAGACCAGGCTGGCCTTGAATTAAAGGTATGTGCCACACCCGGACTCTTTAAAGAATTTTTTTTTTGTTTTGTTTTTCAAGACAGGGTTTCTCTGTAGCTTTAGAGCCTGTCCTGGAACTAGTTCGTAGACCAGGCTGGCCTCGAACTCACAGAGATCCGCCTGCCTCTGCCTCCTGGGTGCTGGGATTAAAGGAGTGTCACTACCACCACCCAGCCGTTCTTCAAAGAATTTAAGAATTTTTAAATTTAGCATAAATTTAAATTTATTTATTTATTTATCTATTTTTTTGGTTTTTTTTTTTTTTTTTTTTTTTTTTTTGGTTTTTCGAGACAGGGTTTCTCTGTGGCTTTGGAGCCTGGAACTAGCTCTGTAGACCAGGCTGGTCTCGAACTCACAGAGATCCGCCTACCTCTGCCTCCCGAGTGCTGGGATTAAAGGCGTGCGCCACCATCGCCTGGCATTTTTTTGGTTTTTTGAGACAGGGTTTCTCTGTGGTTTTGGAGCCTGTCCTGGAACTAGCTCTTGTAGACCAGGCTGGTCTTGAACTCACAGAGATCCGCCTGCCTCTGCCTCCCGAGTGCTGGGATTAAAGGTGGGCGCCACCACTGCCCGGCATAAATTTAAATTTAAAAAAAAATAATGAATTTCACCAGGTGGTGGTGGGTGCCATTAATCCCAGTACCAGGCAGAGGCAGGAGGAACTCTGCGTTCAGGGCCAGCTTGGTTTACAACTGAGTTCCAGGATGGCCAGGGCTACACAGAAGAGCCCTGCCTTGACAAACCAAAAAAAAAAAAAAAGGACTGGAGAGGTCCCGAGTTCAGGTCCCAGCAACTACATAGTGGTTTACAACCATCTATAATGAAATCTGGTGCCCTCTTCTGGTATGCAGGCAGAACATTATACATGTTTAAAAAAACAAAACAGGATTTCTCTCTCCCTCTTTTGACATCTCAAACCGTCTTGGTTTTAGTTAATCATACACACAACAGTACGGATGGAGCAGTTTTCTTATTTTCCAGCTTCTTCTTCCTTTTTTTAAAGATTTGTTTATTTTATGTATATATGAGTGTTCTAATCTGCATGTATACCTTTACACCAGAAGAGGGCATCAGATCCCACTATAGATGACTATAGATGATTGGGAGACACCACGTGGCTGCTGGGAACTGAACTCAGGTCCTCTGGAAGAGCAGTCAGTGCTCTTAACCACTGGGTCTATATGTCTCTCCAGCCCCCCCCCCCCCCTTCCTTTACGTTCTGGGGCTCTCCCTGTCTCTGCCTCTCTCTTAGCGCTAGAGAGCGAAGCCAGGGCCTCCCACAGGTTACAAGGAAGCCTTTTCTGCACTTTTTCTTTTGAGACAGGGTCTCACTACGTTGCCTGGGCTAGCCCTGAACTCCCTCTGGTACAGCTAGGATCAACACCCGCACACCAGATTTCCTGACTTCTCCCTCTCGATCCCACAGAGAATGTCTGTACCTTGTTCAGCAAGGAGCTCAGCCTGTCCTGACCTCTAGCTCCTTCCTACTCCCTGCATACACCCCTTATTCTGGAAGCATCTTAATGTCAGGACACCCCAAGGAAGTGGTCTCAGGCTCAGTGGGTAAAATGCTTGCTGTATAACCAGGAGGACTTGCGTTCACAGCCCCCAACATCCACCTAAGGTTAGGCGTGTGGCAAGCATATCTTTAACCCCAGCTCTAGGGGGGAGACGAGTGGTCCCAGGGGCTCAAGGGGCAGCCGGTGACAGGTTTACTCAAAGACGCTGCCGTAAAAACAGATGGAGGGCTGGACTTGGCTCAGTGGCTAAGGTGCTTGCTGCCAAGCCTGACTGATGACCAGAGTTCGATCCCTGAGATCCACCTGGTAGGAGAACCTGCTCCACAAAGTTGTTACCTGACCTCTACATAAGCGCCCTGGCACACGCATGCACACGTGTGTAGACAAGATCTACTGAGCCGTAGAAACTAGTGCATGTGGACAGATCTACCTGCTCGATCCGATCATTTTCAACAAGAAGGACATCAAAACCGCAGGGTTAGGGCTACGAATTTGGCTCAGCGGGTAACACACCCACCGAACAGGCATGAGGTCCCGGGTTCGATTCTCAACACCACATAAGCCAACTGTGGTGGTGCACACTCGTAATCCCAGCACTCAGCAGGCAGCAGCAGGAGGATCTAAAATTCAGGGTCATCCTTGGGATGTAGGGAGTTCAGGGTTAGCCTGGGCTACATGTTTCAAACAGAACTGTAGGGTTAGTGACACACATAACAAGTTTCTTTTTTTTTTCACGTCAATTTGTCATTTTATTAATTTGACACAGGGTCTCATGTAGCCCAGGCTTGCTCAGAGCTCACAAAGTAGCCAATGACCTTGAATTTCATTTTCATTTGTTTGTTTGGTTTTTGAGACGGGGCTTATTTGTGTCATTCTGGCTGTCCTAGAATTAGCTCTGTAAACTAGGCTGGCCTTGAACTCAGAGAGAGCCACCTGTCTCTGCCTATTGAGTGCTGAGACTAAAAGCATATGCCACCACTGCCCAGCTATGACTTGAAATTTCTGGGGGCTGGAGAGATGGCTCAGAGGTTAAGAGCACTGACTGCTCTTCCAGAGGTCCTGAGTTCAATTCCCAGCAACCATATGGTGGCTCACAACCGTCTGTAATGATATCTGGTGCCCTCTTCTGGCATGCGAGAATACATGGAGGCAGAATGTCATATACGGAATAAATAAATCTTTTTTTTTTTTTTAAAGAAATTTCTGATCCTCCTGCCTCACTCTCCCAAGAACTGGGGTTACAGGCATGAACCAATATGTTCAGTTTCAATTTGTTATTTGAAGTCGGAATTTAACACCAACTGAATCTGGGAGTCAGGGTGAGGAGCAGACCCAGCTGAAACCTGATCTTAAAAATGCCAGCAATACTTTGGAAATGGGGCTGCCGAACAAGGTGTTTCAGACCTGGGTCTCCCCCTTGCTCCTTACCATCTTTTCTTCTCGTATTTTTCCTGGAGGAACTCCTTCACCTTCTGAGGATCCCTGGAATCGGGTATCAGCGATGTCCGAGCATCAAAGAGACCCAGCCAGATCTTGCGGCAAACCTGGAAGGACGGAAGCGGTGGAGTGTATGAATGCATTAGTGTGTGAACAGCACCGTTGGTAGACCTCTGGTTAGTGACCTCAGGCCAAGTCTTCCAAGATCAACTATAGGGGGCTCTGCAGGCACTTACAAATCAGACCGCGCTCCTGCCACACAGTTTATACATGAATAGTAAGCAGTTCAGGCCATACATAAAATACAACATATGTAGGGCCGGGCGGTGGTGGCGCACGCCTTTAATCCCAGCACTCGGGAGGCAGAGGCAGGCGGATCTCTGTGAGTTCGAGACCAGCCTGGTCTACAAGAGCTAGTTCCAGGACAGGCTCCAAAACCACAGAGAAACCCTGTCTCGAAAAACCAAAAAAAAAAAAAAAAACATATGTAAAGCAAGTGATAGCATATACTAAAACTATGAAGAGAAATCCATCCCAGAAGAAACTTGTTGGGGGCTGGTAAGGTAAGTTGATGGCCTGAACTGGATCCCTAGGACCCAGATGGTAAAGGAAGAGAACCTTGTCTTCCCCCTACCACAGATGGACGGACAGACAGATAGACAGACACATGTTCTAAATAGATAAAGGTAAAAGAAATTCAAAGGAAACTACTGGGTTTTCCAACCATCCTGAGGCAAAGTTTTGCTAGCAAGTGGACGAGCCACAGTCTGCTACCTCCTCCCTCAGTGGCGGCTGCTCACCTCATTCCCATGAGACTGGAGGAACAAGACTTCAGGCTCAGTGAAGGTTGTCATGGAGATGGACTTGACTCGATGTGGGGGGTTCAGGCCTCTCCTGTAGGGCAGAGATAGAGAGGTGAGCCAGGGCAATGTACGCATTGAGTAAGGAAGGAGAAACAAAACAACAGCACATAAGACAGTCTCAACCCATGCCAGGGCCGGAGTGGGCTCAGTGGTAGAGCCCCTGCCTAGAATTCCCCAGTGGGGGGCTGGGGTGTGACTCAGTGGTAGAGCCCCTGCCTAGAATCCCCCAGTGAGGGGCTGGGGTGTGGCTCAGTGGTAGAGCCCCTGCCTAGAATCCACCAGTGGGTGGCTGAGGTGTGGTTTATCATTTGAAAATTGGTTGGCTTAGCATACATAAGGCCCTAGGGTCTATCCCTAATATGGGGGTGGGGGGAATATTACACAACATTAAAGTTCTGCCAAAGACCAGCAAGATGGTTTAGTGGGTATAGAAGCTTGTTGCAGTGCTTGATGACCGGAGAACCAGAGACTCACACAATAGAAGGGGAGAAATGATTCCTGCAAATTTGGGTCTGACCTCCATGCGCACTGGGGCACTTGTGTCCCATACACTAAATAAATAAATAAATAAAATGAAAAGTTTAAAAATCTCTACCAAAAGCTAATTCCTAATATCAGGGAAAAAACGTAAATGAGAACATTCTGTACACTTGGAATGAGAGACAGACACATTGTGACCCTGTCAGCGACTCTGGAGAAGGGGCAGAAGAGCCTGTCATCTGGACGTCTCTTCTAGCCTGGTCAGATCCTGTCCGGTGCTCGGCCCGTAGGCCAAGGGGTGACTTCTGGGAGCTGAGATACTCAGCCACATCCCACTTCCTGCTGGTCTTCTTCATCTAAGGCGGCATATCCTGAGGTCCGTGAACTCCGCCAAGCACAAGATAAGGCAGAAACGGGGTCCTTGACTAGAGCTGACGACGACAACCAGAGACAGGCGAACATCGAGTAGCTGGAATCTGGAAGCCAGCTGCCTTTCTCTCTCAGCAGAAGGATGGGGTTGTGGGTGGAAGAGGACAGCCGCCCTGCCCTGCCCCCTTTCGGGAAGCCATATCTGGATAAAGAAACAGCCCAGGCTTTCTTCTTCCAAGATCTTTTAATCAAGCAGGAAGGAGTCAAGTTTGACCACGAAATAGAATGACATGGGCTCACAGCCATGCTTCTGGGCTTGCTGTTAACTCCCTGGAGAGCCAGGTCTACCCACACACACCCTGTGGGATTACAATAGAAAAGAAAGATTTCTTCCTCCTAGTCACTTGGTCTTCTGGTGCGGAGAGGTCCTAATGGGAAATCAGGGGGCTTGACCTGGCAGGGGCTTCATGCTTCCCTTTCTCAAATTAAATTTATTTACTTATTGCATGCATATTATATGGTGCACACGTGGAGGTCAGAGGACAACTTCCAGGGCTCAGTTCTCTCCTCCCACCATACAGATCCAACTCTGGTCGTTAGGCTTGGTGGCAAGTGCCTTTATCCATTGAACCATCTCCTCAGCCTCTCAGGTCCTCCTTGTTTTCTACTTTAAATTTTACTCTGGGGTAGATTTATTGCCCTCATCTTAAAACAAAGCCAGCCAAGCCAAAACAAATAAATTAGACCAGGAAAATAAGAGACCGCAGACACACGTTAAGAGCATCTCTGATACTGAGGCCTCTTTGGCTTTGACACATTGAGTAGCTTCTGGGACCATAACTCAGGCGGTAGAATGCTTCATGAAGCCCTGCAGAACCCAGGTGTGGTGGCTGAGAACTGCAACCGCAGCTATGGAGAGGTGGAGACCATCCTTGGCTATACAGCAAGTTCAAGGTCAGCCAGGACTGTGGACCCTGTCTCAAAAAAAGTAAATGAATAAAGATAAGGGGCTGGAGAGGTGGCTCAGTAGTTCAGAGCATTGGCCGCAGCTCTTGGAGGACCTGCTCTGGATTCTCAGCACCCACACGGTGGGTCACAGCCATTTGTAACCCAGGTTCCAGACATACACTGTACCCACAAGGTACACAGACGTACACATACAGGCAGGACACCTGCACCTGTCCAATAATAAAATACAAAGGATTTAAGTGAGGATCGTGCATCTGCACGTGCGTGCCCAGCACAAAGGTATCCCTGTCAAGTTTGGAGGAACTGCCGTGAACGCGCCATCACAGGTGATGGCAGAGTGTAGAGAGGGGCAGACGCCAAGCCACGGAGCGAGCAGTGAGGGGAGGCTGCTCCTGGGTGATGAACTGCTTCTTACAAGGCCAGACACTGCAGACGAGGTCATTTCCAGTCATCCCGCTGCTGGACCTTTGAGTCAGGGCTCTCCAGATGCCCTTATAAAACAACAAGCAGTATCTAAGAGGGTGACGTCCAAGGAAAGATGAGAGGGGACCAGACAGCAGAGCTGGATCCTGGAGCAAACAATAGCTCTTAGACAGGACCAGGTTTCCCAGGCAGTCAGCGCCCACTGAGCATCTGCTCATTCATGGCTTGATTTGGTTTTGAGTCGGTCTGCTTTCCCCCTTCGTTATTTTTGAGACAGGGTCTCAAATAGTCCAGGTTGGCCTCGAATTAGCCACATGGTTAAGGATGACCTTGAGCTCCTAATCCCAGGGCCTCCACTTCCCGAGTGCTAGGATTACAAGTGGTAGAGACCACGTCCCTTTCTATGCATGCTGGGGTCGAACCCCAGCTTGCTTCATGCATGGTCCATGAATACTGTACTGACTGAGCTCTATCCCAGCCACTCCAGCCTGCTTTAATAAACCCTTCCTACTGTTTGCTCTCCTTAACCTCAGGATTCTCCCTGTTCAGACCCCTAGGGCCTTCTGCATGCTAGCCATCCCCCCACAACTAAGTCCCTTTCGTTTGTCTTTTTAGGTGGGTTCTCTTGTAGCCCAGGTTGGTCTCCAACTGGTCAGATGTAGTCAGAGAACTTCTGGCCATCCTTCCTCCACCTCCCAAGTGCTAGGCTTAAAGGTGGGCAAGCAGGGCTGAAGAGATGGCTCAGCAGTTAAGAGCACCGGCTGAGGACCAAGGCTCAGTTTCCAGCACCCACGTGGCGGCTCATAACTGTCTGTAACTCTAGTTGCAGGGAACCGACACCCTCACAACAATGTACATAAAAATAAAAAATTAAAGAAAAGAGGTGTGCATGTGCCACCAGGGTGTATTTTATGTGGTGCTGGGGACAGAAGCCAAGCCTTCCTGAATCTCTACAAACCAAGCTACATGGAGTCTAGGTTGGCCCAGAACCTTTGATCCAACCACTCAGGCCTGCATCACCACACCAGGCCACCACCAAGTCTTTACTTGGCCAAAGTACAAGGCATTATAATGGAGGCTGTGTGGGGGGGATACAAAAATTAAAGGACATAGTCTGTGGCCACCAAGTGTATCCAACGACCAAGGAATTCACTGGTATGGTCCGGGCCTTTAGCCTCGGTTACCTGGGAGGCCAAAGCAGGAGAACTGTAAATTCTAAGACAGCCTTGGCTACACCATTAGTTCAAGGCCAGCCTAGGGAACTTGGTGAGACCCCACCTTGAAGGAAAAGTCTGAGAGAAGACACTGGGGAGACAGCTTAGCCCATATAGTGCTCGCTGCGTGAGCCTGAGATTCTGAGTTTGATTCCCAGAACCATTTGTAATACATGCTTGTATTGTATTACAAATACATATAATATTGTAATACATGCTTGTATTGTGATACAGATACATGCTTGCAACTACGGGGCTGGGGAGGCAGGGACAGGAGGATCCCCATGGCTGGCTGGCTGGAGAACAGCAAGCCTTAGGTCCCATTGAGGCCCTATTTCAAAAAAACAAGGTGGACAACACTGGAAGTTGATGGGGGCCTCCACACAAGAATGTACATGTGCAGATGTACTTACACATACACAAATAAACTGTGCATGTGTTCACGTGCGCACACGCACACAAGACACACAGGCACGCACACACCACACGCACGTACACACAGACACACACGCACGCACACAGACACATGCACACACACACAGGTAGAGTGATGCAGCCCAGTGGCCTAGTACATAAAGCAAGCCTGGGTTCCACTTCTCAGTACCAAAAACCAAACCAACAGAAAACCCCACCGAGGGTGGGGACTCGAGAAGCCTGTACAAGGGTACTTTTCATTGCCATAGATGCCACCCAGACACTGATGGATTAGAGAGAATGCGATTCAGGATGTTAGCAGTGGGGAAGGAAGAGAACCGGCCAGGTCATGGGAACGGTGAAATTTATTATGTTTACATTAGAAAAACAGATTTGAAGCCTATCATAAGAAGGTCACTGACATTTCCTGAAAGGACAACCAGGAACTGTTAGGAGTTGTAAACACAGAGGCGCTTCCTTGTTAGGGGGAAGGGGAGGAGGAGGAGGAGGAGGCAGACCTGAGGCAGGCATCAATCAAAAGTGGCTGACAAAGAACAGCAGACCTTCTGCCGGAGCTTGGACAGGAGGGCTGTCTCCGGAGGGAGGGGAGGCGCAGGACAGGATGTTTCTGTCGGACAGTGTGCAGCGTGCTGTGCGAGAGAGCACAGCTCTGACCTTGATGCCTGGGGACTGGATTATGAATAACCACAGGCAGCCTGGGGGCGGGCAGGGAGAACTCTCCACAAGGAGGCTGCAGCTCAGGAAGAGGCCTTCTCCTGGCAGGGCCTGAGTCAGACTCTGCCTCTCTGAATCATGCGGAGGTCACTGCTGGCTGAGATGTAGAAACAGGGCCCTCTCCTGCCAGCAGCTGAGAGAGAGGCCTAGGTGTTTCACATTTGGTTGGGTCTGGTCCAGGGTCATGTGCGTGCCAGGGTCATGTGATGGGCCAGATGTGACTCACTGGCCTGGAATGAAACAGACCCAACCCTCTGGCTCACACCCAGTGTCTCCAACAAAATTCAGGTTCTCCCCCCCACACCCACACCCCCAAATTAGAAGGGGGTACTGCCCTTCCGTGATGGCAAACTCATGCCAGACAAACTCAGAGATTAAATTTACTTGCCCAGCTTGAATAGGGCAATAATTTTCAATTAATTAATTAATGTGTCTGTGGTGTGTGCATGCATGTGTGCACGTGGTAGGTAAGAGAAAGCGGCCATGCCCCTGCCTCCACCTCCCACGTCCCTGCTATTACATGTCCATGCCTAGCTTTAAACACGGGTGCTGGGCGTCTGAACTCGGAGCTCTTACCCACGTGGCATCTCTGCAGCCCCAGAGGAAAGCAACAGAGAGCAAAGGGACCAGGATGGTTTCCACCTTAAGCCAGTGTCACCCCTCTACTTTCTTTCTTCTCCCTCCCTACTTCTTTCTGGAACATGCAGCCCAGGCTAGACCTTGAACTTCCTCTATTAGCTGAGGATGACACTGGACTCTTGATTCTTCTGCTTCCACCTCCCAATGATGGGATGAGACCTGTGCACCACCATGCCTGACGGATAAGCTACTGGAGACCAACCAGTACCTTCCCCTACGCTGGGCAAACATCCCACCCACAGAGCCACGTCCCCAGCCTCTACTTTCTTTTTAGAGCCAGGCTCCTAATAGTATTCGGAATACCCGAGAGTCCTCTGCCAAGGCAACTTCTTGCATGCCCAGACACCCGAGTCTTCACAGGCCTCTCCCTGCCTCCCTCTCCTCCCCTTTGATTTTATTAAAGATCCAAGTCTCCCCACCTTCCCACACCTCATCACCCTCATGCCGGCCTATATTTCTGCTTCGATCTCAATCCACGAGGGCCCCAAACCTGCTGAGGCTGAGATCAGAAGGCCAGGTCAACAGTGGAAAAACCCAGTCCCACCCAGCATCTAGTGTCGCCTCTCCTCGGTGCCAGATTCAAACTTGGGAATTCCTTTCCTCTGAATGTCTGTGTTCAGACTCAACACCCTGGGTCTGGGTTTCTTTACTGCTAGAAGCGCCAGTCTGCTACTTGTGATCAAGGAGTGGTTAAACCTATTTATCTCTTTTCTAATTAAAAAACCAAAAAAAAAAAAACAAAACAAATAAATAAGCCTTTTTCAGTGATTTCTGTAACTTGTGAGTGCATCACAGCATGCATGGGGAAGTCAGGCCCTGGGGACTGAACTCAGGTCATCAGGCTCCCAAGCCAGGGTCTTTGCCCACAGAGCCATCGTCTTTGACACAGGCCAAGAAGTCTCCGCTAAGGGACTCAACAGTCCTGAGGAAGGTCCCTGTCACCCTGCTTCAAGGTCAATTTCACTAATGTAAAAACATCTTCTCCGTCTAAATTCTGCGTCAACCCACTTCACTCCTCCCTGCCCAGCTTCTATAAACAACACTGTATTGTGCAGAGCCAGGAACGCGCCTGCCGCCCCACTGGCTTCCTCTCCACTCTCAAGCCTTGATGCATTTCCCTCCTGTTTCTATCTTCACCTCTGTTTCCTTTTCCCTCCTCCCAAGGGCTGGGATTGCAGGTGTGTGCCACCATCCCCAGCTGCTTTTTTCCCTCTTGTTCTGCTTTTTAAAATAATTACATTTGTTTATTTATTTATTTATTTTAGACAGAGAGCACCTTTACGCACTGGCCCGTCTCACGGGCTTCCTTATTTATGTGTGTGTCTATGTGTGCGGGGGCACGTGTGCCACAGAGCACTTGTGGAGGCCAGAGGACGACTTCAGGGAGTCAGTGCTCCCTTTCCATGTGGAGTCTAGGGACTGAACTCAGGTCACCAAGGTTGGTGGCAGGCTCCTGTACCTCAGGAGCGATTTCACTGGCTCTTCTTTTGCTTTTTGAGACAGGGGTCTATGTACCTCAGACTAGATCAGGTCTATGTAGCCCAGGCTAGCCTTGAGTTTTCAACTCATCCTTTCTCAGGGCTAGGATTGCAGACTTATGCCACCATGCCTGGCTTATTTGCACCTTTTTTTTTTAATTACTTCTTTAGAGGTTTTTCAAGTTTTTCATTGATCTATAACATTAAGATGAATAAATCAGGGACTTTGGGATGGAAAGAGATTATCTCACAAGCTCAAAGACCTGAGTTTGATGTCCAGAACCAAAACCTAGGCTAGCAGGCACATTAGCACATGCCTTTAATCCCAGTACTCAAGAGGAAGGGGCAGGGGCAGGTCTGAGTTCAAGACCAGCCTGGTCTACAGAGCGAGTTCCAGGCTAGCCGGGGCTACATAGGGAAACACTGTCTCAGGGGGAAAAAAAGGCTAGGCATGACTGGTGAGCTCCAGACCAGAGGGAGAATGAGTGTTAGGGCACAACAGGGCTGGGGCCTTTACTCTCAGTACCAGGGAGACAGAGGCAGGGGATCTCTGTGAGCTCCCGGCTAGTCAGAGCCACACAGAGACTGTGTCTCAAAATAAACAAACAAAACCCAAAGAGGAGGAGAATCCCTGAGGAACACCACCAGCATGGAGCCACACCCCCACACACCTACAGCATGGAGCCACACTCCCACACACCCCTACAGTATGGAGCCACACCCCACACACCCCTACAGCACGGAGCCACACCCCACACACCCCTACAGCATGGAGCCACACCCCCACACACCCCTACAGCATGGAGCCACACCCCCACACGCCCCTATAGCATGGAGCCACACCCCCACATGCCCCTACAGCATGGAGCCACACCCCCACATGCCCCTACAGCATGGAGCCACACCCCACGCACCCCTACAGCATGGAGCCACACCCCACACACCCCTACAGCATGGAGCCACACCCCACGCACCCCTACAGCATGGAGCCACACCCCACGCACCCCTACAGCATGGAGCCACACCCCACACACCCCTACAGCATGGAGCCACACCCCCACATGCCCCTACAGCATGGAGCCACACCCCCACATGCCCCTACAGCATGGAGCCACACCCCCACATGCCCCTACAGCATGGAGCCACACCCCCATAGCACGGAGCCACACCCCCACGCACCCCTACAGCATGGAGCCACACCCCACACACCCCTACAGCATGGAGTCAGACCCCCATGCGCCCCTACAGTATGGAGCCACACCCCCATAGCACGGAGCCACACCCCACGCACCCCTACAGTATGGAGCCACACCCCACGCACCCCTACAGCATGGAGCCACACCCCACGCACCCCCACAGTATGGAGCCACACCCCACGCACCCCTACAGTATGGAGCCACACCCCCACGCACCCCTAGAGCACGGAGCCACACCCCACGCACCCCTACAGTATGGAGCCACACCCCCACGCACCCCTAGAGCACGGAGCCACACCCCCACGCACCCCTACAGCACGGAGCCACACCCCACGCACCCCTACAGTATGGAGCCACACCCCCACGCACCCCTACAGTATGGAGCCACACCCCCACGCACCCCTAGAGCACGGAGCCACACCCCCACGCACCCCTACAGCACAGAGCCACACCCCACATGCCCCTACAGCATGGAGCCACACCCCACATGCCCCTACAGCATGGAATCACACCCCACACACCCCTACAGCATGGAGTCAGACCCCCATGCGCCCCTACAGCATGGAGCCACACCCCCATGCACCCCTAGAGCACGGAGCCACACCCCACGCACCCCTACAGTATGGAGCCACACCCCCACGCACCCCTACAGCACGGAGCCACACCCCACGCACCCCTACAGCATGGAGTCAGACCCCCATGCGCCCCTACAGTATGGAGCCACACCCCCACACACCCCGTTAGCCCGGAGCCACACCCCCATGTACCCACACACACAAAGCCTGAATCAATAAGTAAATGAAACTGTCATTTACCTCTGCCCGGTAAAGGTGACTATGAGAGCCGAGGGAGGCGAGGGAGCAAAAGGAAATAAACAGGGCAAGGTACATGTGTGCTTTCCAATTCAAACAGATGGAAAAGTACTGAGTGACAGGACAGCCAGCTACACCTGCCTTCCACAGAGGCAGGGTGCTTCAGCCAGCAACCACTTCTAGCAAGCCAGAGAGGGAAACTGAGGCACCGCCTGGAGTGCTCCCATGTCCTCTGATTCTCACTGAGGGAGTAAAAAGTGTCTGTTAGAAGGCTGAAGAGATGGCTCAATGGTTAAGAGAACTGACTGTTCTTCCAGAGGACCAGGGTTCAATCCCCAGCAACCACATGACAGCTAACTGAGTACAATTCCTTCAACCTCACACAAGCATGTATGTAGGCAAAACACCAATGTAAATAAATAAATAAATTCTTTAAACAGTGTCTATTAGTCACTTAAGGATTAAATAAGGACCTAACAGCCAAGGGCACAGAAGCAGGGCTTGCTTTGCAAAGAAAAAAAAAAAAACCAACAAAAAACTAGCATCAAAGCTACTTCCCTTCCTTCCTCCATCCCTCCTGCCCTCCCTTTCTTTTAGGGGGAGAGGATATTTTGAGGCAGGAGTCTCACGCAGGCCAGGCTGATCTCAACTTGCTACACAGCTAAAGATGATTTTGAATTCCTGTTCTGCAGCCTCCAGCTCCCAAGTGCTGAGACTGCAGGCATGGGCCACCTTGACCGGCGTCCGTTTTCCTTCCAAACAGTGGTTTATCCCACAGTGGCTTTTAAGAAAGCCGGAGAAAGATCAAGGATCAGGGAAATGGTTCAGTCTATACGTGTTTGCAGAACAAGCACAAGGACCCTAGTTGAAACCCCAGAATCCACATAAAGAAAGCCGGATGTGGTGGCCTGTGACCAGGGAGGTGGCAACAGACAGCTCCCCGTTACTTGCTGGTCAGGCAGTCCTAGCTTCACCAGTGGGATCCGGGCCAGTGAGAGACTCTGTCTTAAAAAAAGAACAAAAACAAAAGCCAAGGTGGGTGACACCTGACCCACAAGGTTCACCCCGGCCCCATATATGTGTGCATGACCATGTACACAAACATAAAACATTAAGGTTTTGCTCGGTAGATGCTTTTTCTTTGACACGGGTCTCAGTAGGTTCCCCAGACTGACCTTAAACTCTGCCCCACAGCCTAAGCCTCACGAGTGCTGGGTTACATATGTGACGTGTGCATGCCCTCACCTAAGCCTCACGAGTGCTGGGTTACGTGGGTTACGTGTGACGTGTGCATGCCCTCACACCTAAGCCTCAAGAGTGCTGGGTTACGTGTGACGTGTGCATTCCCTCACACCTAAGCCTCACGAGTGCTGGGTTACGTGTGACATGTACATGCCCTCACACCTAAGCCTCACGAGTGCTGGGTTACGTGTGACGTGTGCATGCCCTCACACTCGCTCAACAGACGCTTTCTAGTAACGGTGCTGATCTCATTTTAAGTACCAAGAGGCAGGACCAGCCCCCTGTAGCAGAATCAGAATCAAAAGTACACAAGACACAGGGAGTTGGAACCAAGCCAGCAACACTTGACTATAACCCCAGCACTTGTGAGGTGGCAAGCCAGCTTTGGTTATATAGGGGGTTTGAGGCTAGCCTGGGCTACATGAGCCTACAAATACAAAAAAGCAATACAGAGAGCCAGGCAGTGGTGGCACATGCCTTTAATCCCAAAACTCAGGAGGCAGAGGCAGGTAGATCTTTGTGAGTTCGAGGCCAGCCTGGTCTACAAGAGCTAGTTCCAGGACAGGCTCCAAAGCTACAGAGAAACCCTGTCTCAGAAAAACAAACAAACAAACAATCAAGAGAGCAATACAAGGGCTTGTGAGATGCCCTGACAGGTAAAGGTACTTGCTGCCAAACCTGATGACCTGAATTGGATCCTCAGAACCCACATAGTATAAGCAGAGAACCAATGCCTATAGCTGCCCCCTGGCTTCCACACAAATAAATAAATACATGCAGTTACAAAGAAAGATCTTAAGCATATATGTATGCTGGGAAACATCCAAAACATCTACATTCTGGTTAAAGAAATTAGGCACTGGGGGGGCTGGGGCTGTAGCGCACTGGCAGAGCGCTTGCCTCATATCCATGAGGTCCAAAGTTCAATCCCCACTACTGCCAAAGGCAGAAGTTAGGTATCAGAAGAAAACAAAACGATCAAAACTAGATCGGATTTGGCAACCACATTTGTGGCAGCCCGTACGCAGGCGCATGTAAATTTAGAAACTACACAGACTAGCAGCTTTCCCAGGAACGCCAATGTGGCAGGCTACCGCTACAGCTGAGGAAAGACCTCGTTTAAAAAAAAAAAAAAAGGGTGCCGGTGGTGGTGGTGCACACCTTTAATCCCGGCACTCGGGAGGCAGAGGCAGGCGGAACTTAGAGTCCAAGACCAGCCTGGTCTACAGAGAGAGCTCCCAGACAGCTGCACAGGGAAACCCTGTCTTGAAAAACAAGCAAACAAAAAACAAAGAAAGCAAGTGTGAACATATAAGCTTGTGCGGGCTGGGGGAGGAGGGTAGGATACCTGTCTGCTAAGGCTGAAATGTGTGATTCTGGCCAGTGAGAAGGCTCAGTGATTAAAGAAAGGGACCTGCCACTAAGCATGAACCCAGGGCCCACAGGGTGGGAGGAGAGAAGTGACTCCCCCTAGCTGGCCTCTGACCTCCACAGGGATACCACAGCATTGGCATGCGCGCACACACACATTTGCGATAAACGCACACAAACATAAATAAATGTGACTTTTTTTTTTCTTTCCTCAAACCTTAGGGAATTAAGCTTTGGCTAGAACGGACAGTTCCACAGCGTCAGCCAATCTGGCCAACTGGGAACCCTGGCAGTTCCGCAACACTGAACCCAGAAGGCTCCATCTCTAAAAGGCAGCCATGTTTATAAGAGAGTCAAACAGAAAGATGGCCTTTAAGATAAAAACCTACCCTGTTACTTCTCTTCTCTAACTACGAGGGTGAGGGTAGCGTTTGCTCTTCGATCTGCTTTTCAGGGAGTTGGGGATGCGGCTCAGTTGGTAGAGTTGCTTGCTAGCATGAGTGAAGCCTTAGGTTCAAGTCTCCTGAACCGGGTAGAGAAGGGCATGCATATCCGTAATCCCAACACTTGAGAGGTGGAGGCAGGAGGACCAGAACTTCAAGGCCACCTTTGGCTCTGTAGCTAGTCTGAGGCTAGCCTGAGCTACATGAAACCCTGACTCAAAAAAAAGGGGGCGGGGGATAAGGAAGGAAGAAAGAAAAAAGAAACACAGGAGGCTGGAGAGATGGCTCAGCAGTTACGAGCGCTGGCTGCTCTTCCAGAGGACCCAGGTTTGATTCTAGCACCCATATGGAGGCTCACAATCACCTGTAGCTCCAGTTCCAGTGGATCGAATGCAGGTAATACAGAGACACACATGGAGACAGACATTTTTATTTTGTGCAGTGTGGGGGATGTGGCGTGCACACGGCACTCAGGAAGCCAGAGGGGGGTGTTAGGTGTGTTGCTCCACCTTGTTCTCTGAGACGGGGTCTCTCACCTAACCTGGAGCCATCAAACCCTAGCATCTTTCTGTCTCTGCTCCTTACGGCCGTGGAGCTACAGACAAACATGGAGCCATCTCTAGTCCCGCCTGGCCTGGTGATCCCTATGTAGATCAGGCTGGCCTCACATTTGTAGCAATCCGGCTGCCTTTGCCTCTTGAGTGCACTGGGCATTTGAATTCAGTTCCTCGTGCTCTGAGGTACGTGTCCTGGTTGGCTGGTCAACCTGACAGAATTCTTCTGGCAAGAGGGAATGGGGCATTTTCTTGATTAATGATTGATATGGGAGGGCCCAGTGGTGCCTCCCTGGGCAGGTGGGCCTGGACTGTATATGGGCTGACCTTTTGGGACCAGTTCTTTCCGTCCACCACGTGGATCCTGGGTATTGAACTCAAGCTGTCAACCTTGGCAGCAGGCATCTTTACGTACTGAACCACCTAGACAGCCCATTGAGAACTGAGTGCTGTGGGCACAGAAGATCCTCAGCAGCCCGCGCAGTCTGAGGCACAAGGCCCACCACAGCAATTTACATCCACTGCTGACCTTACAAGAGGCAACAGCTTTCTTTTGGGGGGGTGGTGTTTGAGACAGTGTTTTTTAGTAGCTTTGGAGACTGTTCCGAAACTCACTCAGTAGACCAGGCTGGCCTTGAACTCACAGAGATCCACCTGCCTCCTCGTCCTGAGTGCTGGGATTAAAGGCGTGCACCACCACTGCCTGGAAGGGTCAACTTCTTTAAGTAGATTTTAAAAACTTTTTAAAGATTTTTTAATTTACTTTTTATGTGTGCTCTGCTTGAGTGTGTGCATATACTCCACTTCATGCCTGGTGTCCTCAGTCAGATGAGGGCACCGGCTCTCCTGGAACTCAAGTTATAGGTCACTGAGAGCCACCGTGTGGGTGCTGAGAACCGAACCCTGGTCCTCTGCAAAACACCAATTTTTTTTTTTTTCCGAGACAGGGCTTTTCTGTAGCTTTGGAGCCTGTCCTGGAACTAGCTCTTGTAGACCAGGGTGATCTTGAACTCACAGGGATCCACCTGCCTCTGCCTCTTGAGAGCTGGAAAAAAGGTGTGTGCCACCACTGCCTGGCAAATCAAGTGCTCTTAACCAAGTCATCAGTCCAGTCCTTAATACGTGTGTGTGTGTGTGTGTGTGTGTGTGTGTGTGTGTGTAACATTGGTGTGTATGTGCATGTGTGTGTGCATGTGGTGTGTGCGTGCGTGTGTGTAACATTGGTGTGTATGTGTATGTGTGTGTGCATGTGGTGTATGTGTGTGCGTGCAGTACGCATGTGCCCTGGTCCTCCAATGGGGGACACAGGACAATGCCGAGGAGTCAATTCTCTCTCTCCTTCTCCCATGGGGGTCCTGGGAATTGATTCTGGTCATCAGAGGTGGCAGTAAGTGCCTTTACCCACAGACTCCTCTCACCAGCCCAGGTGTCAGCCTCTTCAGTAGCGAGACCAAGAGCTGGGACAGCGACCTCAAGGGAGAAGTGTAAGTTTCTACAAATTCTACACTGATATGGAAGCAGTTAACTTTGCCAGCAAAGGAAATCAGGTTTTTATTGTGGCCTAGATCCCTCGGCCTCCCTCCTGTCCTGGTTGAGGGATATTCATTATAGAAGACGAAGAGTATCAGGAGACCAAAATCTGTAAAATACTGGTAACAAAGTCAGCACTTACTGCTTATGCAGGGTTTTACCTTTTCAAGCTGGACGTTGTAGTGAATGTCTTCTGTCCCAGCACTTGGGAGGCAGAGGTAGCCAGATCCCTAAGCTTGAGGACAGCCTGGTCTACATGGCCAGTTCTAGGACAGCCTGGGCTACGTAGTGAGACCTCGTCCAGCCGCCCAACTTAATTATACCTATTTATCTCTCTCTCTCTCTCTCTCTCTCTCTCTCTCTCTCTCTCTCTCTCTGTGTGTGTGTGTGTGAGTACCTGTGCCATGGCCTGTGTGCAGAGGCCAGAGGACGACTTGGGCCTTGGGGGACTCAGCTCTCCTCTTTCCACCTTTCGGGTCCTGGGGACTGAACTCAGGTCATCAGGCTTGGCAGCAGGCACTTTTACAGCTGAGCCATCTCCCTCGCCTATCTCTCTTTTTAAAGACAAGGTTCCCTGGATCACAGGCTGACCCCAAACTCACTAAGTAGCTAAAGATGACCTTGAACTTTTTATCCTCCTGCATCAACCCAAGTGATGGGATTGCAGCTGGGTTTTACACAGTGCGAAGGATTGAAGCTGTGGTTATGCGCAACCTAGACAAACTCTCTACCAAGAGAGATACATAATCCGCCTGCCAAAGGTCTGTATTTATTATTATTATTATTAATCATTGGGCTCTGGTTTTGTTGCTACTGTTGTTTCTTCTTAAAGATTTATTTTATGTGCATTAGTGTTCTGCCTGCATGGATGAATGTGTATGGGTGTTGGATCCCCTGGAACTGGAGTTACAGACAGTTGTGAGCTGCCATGTGGGTGCTAGGTATTGAACCTGGGACTTCTGAAAGAGCAGCCAGTGCTCTTAACTGCTGAGCCATCTCTCCAATGCCCTGGTTTTTTGTTTGTTCGTTTTAATTTATTTATTTTTAGAATATGTGCATGAGCTGGGAGGTGGTGGCCCATGCCTTTAATCCCAGCACTCAGGAGGCAGACTGAGTTCAAGGACTGTCAAGAGTAACACAGTGAGACCCCGTCTCGAGAAAAAACAAAACCAAGAAACAAAGAATATGTATACGACTGTTTCATCTGTATGTACGTCTCTACGCATGTAAACCTAGTGCTTTGGGAGGTCAGAAGAGGATGCTGGATCCCCTGGAACTGAAGTTACAGACAGTTGTGAGCTGCTTTATGGGTGCAGGGGGCTGCCCCTGGATCTTATGAAAAACAAGTACTTTTAACTGCTGAGCCATCTCTCCAGCCCCAGCTCACCACGAGATTGTTATCTTCCGCGCCATCACCACTAACTATTAGAACTAATTGATAGTTCTCTGGCAGTTTCTTTCTAGTATCTAGCTCTGAGGAATCATTAAGGCTTCTCTTCACTTCTACTCAATGCTATAATTTGAATTTCCAGGACTGGGGGGCATGGCTCAGCCACAGAGTACTTGCCAATCGTGTATAAGGTCCTGAGTTCAGGCCCAAGTATCAGGAAAACAAAGCAGATCTCCCTTCTCAAAACGTTCCAAGATTTACGCTTTCTTTTTTACCATATGCTATAATACACTTACCCCCCCTTTGAGGGTCAGGGAGGGTATTCCGTATTCCGTATATACGCATGTTCACATGTGTGTGAGTGCCAGTGCATGCAACGGCCAGTGGTTGACACTGGGTGCCTTCCTCAGTTGCTCAATGCCTCTCCTGGACCATAAGCTCACTGATTCAGCCAGTCTTGCTAGCCGGCTTGCTCATGGACCCCTTACACCCACCTCCGAAGTGATAGGATTGCAAGCAAGCTACCACGACCTCCTGGCATTTACCTGGGTACTGTGGACCTAAACTCGGGTCCTCATGCTGGCATAGCAAGTATTTTATCCACTGAACCATCCCCTCGAACCCATGCATTTTCGTGTGTGTGTGTGTGTGTGTGGTTTAGCCAAATAGTCCTGGCTGACCTCAAATTTACCACTATCCTGCTTCAATCGCCCCAATGTTGAGATCATGGACATGGGCCACGGCGCCCAGCCACAACGCTTTTTACTTAGACCAAAATCATTTTCTTTTTTGTGGGGGCAGAGGTGAGAGGGTTTCTCTATGTAGACTCTGTTGTCCTGCAACTTGCTGTATAGACCAGGCTGACCTCGAACTCAAGAGATCCACCAGCCTCTGCCTCCTGAGGGCTGGAATTGAAGGCGTGCAACACCACTGCCCGGCCCCAATCACTTTCAGCCTCACAATGCAGAAGTGCAGCTGAGAGAGGATGGTGTGTGTGTGTGTGTGTGTGTGTGTGTGTGTGTGTGTGTGTGTAAGGGGAGGTCTCCAGCTCAGCCACATGCCCTCCTAGCATTCCTAAAGGTTTGGGCTGGACCCCAGCACCTCGCAAACCAGGTTGGTGGTGCACACCTGTGATCCCAGCACCCAGGAGGTGGACGCAAAAGGAACAGAAGTTTAAAGACATCCTTAGCTACATATTCAAGGTTAGCCCAGACTACAGGAGACTCTGCCTCAAAAAAGAAAAAAAAAGCCATAGAGATTTGAAAAAGAGGGTGACAATGGAGTAGAGACATAATTCGAAACTGTCTCCTAGGATACCTGAATCCTCACTTCTGGTCTCCCCACGATCATAACTCATACTAAATAACAAGCGCTGGAAAAAGAATCCTGCATACAGCACTGGGTAAATTACTAAACCCCTTTCTGCTTTTGATCTCCCATCTGTCACATGAGAACAATACTCCTTGTTTTTTTTTAAGCTGGTATGCATATAAGCGCAGGATAACTTTCCTTATTGAAAAAAAAAGCCAAAATAGCGGTATACTAAAATAATACTAGAAAACTGGGTAAAATAACTCCCTAAAAGCCCAAACATTGCCGGGTGGTGGCGGCGCACGCCTTTAATCCCAGCACTTGGGAGGCAGAGGCAGGTGGATCTCTGTGAGTTCGAGGCCAGCCTGGTCTACAAGAGCTAGTTCCAGGACAGGCTTCAAAGCTACAGAGAAACCCTATCTCAAAAACAAAACAAAACAAAACCCAAAGATCTGGTACCTAAAGAAGGGGAGCTTATTATATATGAAATCTGGGCAAGCACTGTTATAAGAAGTAGCAGGGAATGATAGTGTCCATACTGGATACAACCATTATTATTAATTATAAATCATTATAAATATTAAACTGTCCCCCAAGTTTACAGTTTACTAGATGAGACTTAGTGCACTTAAGAATGACTTCACACTGAGGACGGCAGTGCATGCCTGTAATCCCAGCCCCTGGAAGGTGGAGGCAGGAGGATCTGGGCTTCCACAGCTAGCCTCAGTTACACAGTGAATTAAAGGTCAGCCTGGGCTGGGCAGAGGTGGTCCACGCCTTGACTCCTACCCACTATTTGGGGGGCAGAGGCAGGAGGATCTCTGCCAGGAGTTTGAGGCCAGTCTGGCCAGGGCAGCACACAAGTGAAACTCTGTCTCAAAAGATCAAACAAACCAAAAAGGTCAGACTGGCCTGTATGAGGCTCCATCTCATTTAAAAAAAAAAAAAATAGTGAGCCGCCTCAGCAACTGTGGGAGTTTGCAGCCATGCCCGTGGACCTGAGTCCGATCCCAAGACCCACATCCTGGAAGGAAATTGTTGGTCCCTACACAAGTCATGGAAGCCCCCACAGTACAAAATAGAGAAACAAAATGGAACTTTAAAGGGGGGGGTAGGAAAAGGAAAAAATAAAAGAATATCCCACTCTGATCCTCATCGCTTCAGGAAAGTTGAGCCGTCCGCTAGGATAACCCTTTGGCTTTCTGCCCTTATTAGATTTCCTAAGTCGTCTACCCTCTAGCTAGCATTCCAGAGCTCTGAAGATTAGCATCTGCACCTGAT
Source organism: Microtus oregoni (assembly GCF_018167655.1). Lineage (NCBI taxonomy): Eukaryota > Metazoa > Chordata > Mammalia > Rodentia > Cricetidae > Microtus > Microtus oregoni. The sequence continues at coordinate 6,307,784 of NW_024543062.1, read as the reverse complement.
CCCTGGCATCGCACCTGCCACTCTAGGCTGTCAACCTGGGCTAAACCGCGTCGTGTTTTCCATTCCCGGCTACATCGCATTGCTGGAGGCACACAAGTTAGAAGGAACAGGACACTTTTATCCTAAACTTGACTTCCCTACTTCTTTCCCCTTTCCCCTCATCCTCCCCCCTTTTTTTGGAGGGGAGAGGGTCCCAGGTATCACAGGTTGGCCTTGAACTGCTGATCCACCGGCCCTTCAGTGCTGGGATTACAGGCGAGTGCCACGGTACTCAGTACGATGCAGTGCTGTGTATGGAAACTCGGGACTCGGAGCATGCTAGGCAAGCTCTCTACCAACTGAGACACAATGCATCCCCAGCTAAAGTTCCCTTTAAAGGTCTATGTCAATTTCTGGCCCTTTAAATCCCTCCCCCACCCCACCCCAGTTCCTTTCAATTCTCCACACTTTCTCTCTCCCCACCTGCAATTCGCCTTCGCCTCCCTCAGGGAGTTTCTCCAATCTTCTCCTTGTGTCCTTCTACAGCCCCCCACCCTTCCCTCCGCAGCGCGACTCCAGCTTCGCCTTTCCGTGCCCCCGCGCTGTTTCCCTTTTCCCCCCACGACACATCTCTGCAGCAGGCGACCTTCCACCACCACGTCCAATGCCTGGGTTCTCCCCCTTGGCCTCCCGAGCTCCTTGCCGATTCCCTTCACCCCAAACCCACTTTTCCCGGGATCCACTTACAGGAGGCCGGAGCAGGTGGTGCAGACGAAGCTGCCCACGGTGATGTCCACATAGGTGACCCCGCGCTGGGCACACTCGAAACAGTGGCGGTTCCCGGCCTGGCTGCAGCCGCCCAGCTCCCGCACTCGGCGGCACCACACCTCCGAAGCCGCTTCAGCCTCCGCTTTGCTCCCTCCGACCCCGCCACCCGGGCCCGGGCCCTTCTTAGCCGCCATCACCATCTCTCCTCCGAGCTCCTCTGCAAGTCTGCGGTTGCTCCCCTTCAACCGCTCGCTGCCTTTCCCGCCTCCGCCGCCTTCGCACGCCCGGCAACCCTGACACCAGCTCCTGCGCCCCGACCGCGACCGCGACCAATTCCGCCGCCCCCTTCCTCGTCTCGTTCTGCACGCTGATTAGTCAGTCCCCTCCCACCTCCTCGCTCTGATTGGTGCGATTCGGGACGGCCTCGGGTTGCTGGAGCCTCCACAGCCACGCCCCACTGCCAACGGGCCTCCCGCCTTTTCCATTGGTTCACAGAGACCCCCCCACCGTGCCAGCACAGCGCGTGCCCTCCTCCTTGTCCCCGCCCCCTCTCGCCACGGGTTCCTAGGCTGACTCTTATTGGTTGTTAAGGTTGCAAAATTAGCGTGCGAGAGAAAGGAGGTGGTCCGCGCGCGCGCAGTGCTCACCCTCCGGCCTGGCACTAATTCCCGCCAAATTTCAAAGGCTTGTTCCAGGCTGAGACAAGAGACGTGCAAGGCAGAAAAGAAGTGGCCCTAGGAGGGACTGAAGGGGAAAGGGAAAGGCAGAGAAGGGGAGGATGAATGCTTTATAAAAGATGTCTTATTTGCCCATGCCATAGGTGGAGCCCCCACTTAAAAACTTGAGGTGGGGTGCCAAAGATAGCTTAAGGGACGAAGGCATTTGCCACCAACCCTTACCACCCAAGCTTGATCCCTGGAGCGCTCACTCCTGTAAGAAAACTGACCCCTGTACGCTCTCTTCTGAGCTCAAAGAGTGTACACACACACACAAATAAAAATGTATGTAAAAAATTATTCAAGAAAACATGTTGAATGAAGTGTATCACAGAACTGGTTTGGGGTTCAGTCAGAATTTGAACCTGAGTCTTTCGATTTTAAAAACTCCACTCTGGAGCCAGGGATCTATCTCGGTTGGTAGAAAGCTTGCCTAGCAAGTACTGAGCTCTGGGTTCAATCCCCAATACTACATATAACCCAGAATGGCAGCACAGGCCTGTAATTCAAGCATTTGGGAAGTGGAGGTAGGAGCTTTAGAGGTTCAGAGTCATCCTTGGTCACTGCCTGGAAAGGGAAAGGCTGGAAGTGAGGAGGTTTTGGGGTGTAAACCAACAGTTTTGTTTCAGACGTGGGCTGATGAAGGAGGTGGGTGCCAGGCCTGATTCCAGGAGAGACCAGAACCAGAGAGATAGGTTCCAGAGTCATCAGTACAGGGAGTTACGTAGGGGCATGGACGTGGTGAGGTTGCTTAGGTGTTACATACAGATGAAGACTAGAAAGTCCAGGGCTGGGAGCAGTGAAGTGCTTGCCAGGCAAGCTTGAGAACCTGAGTTCAATCCCCAGAACCCACGTGAAAGCCAGTGTCCACCTGTAATCCTAGAGCTGGGGATGCAGAGACAGGGGGATCCCTAGGACTTGACAGCCAACCAGTCTAACCAAATCAATGAGCTCCAGACCACTGGAGCTCTGGCCACTGGAGACTTCTGGCTTTCAAATACTTGTGCACATGAGCACACACACACACACACACACACACACACACACACACACTGCTGAGTCAGCAGGTGGGAACAGTATTTGATCTCCAGGAAACTATATACATAGATACACACACACACACACACACACACACACACACACACACACACAATACATATACACACATGCACACATATATGCACATATCTATAATACACATATACATACATACACACATATATATACATACACACACAATCATACACACACAGGAAGAAAGAATACAGAAGTCCAGATGTAAGAGAGAGTAGGCGGTTTACTCTACTCCACCTCTCCAACTGTCATAGTCACAAATGTGCTTCATCCCCAGAAGGAGGTTCCACCCAGTCCCATCCGGATACACAAGGGTAGCATCTTTGTCCATTTAAAACATTGCTGCATGGCATGACTGCTCATGGCTTGAATTTCAAGCAGGTAGATCTCTGTAAGCTTGAAGTCAGCCTGGTCTATGTAGTGAGTTTCAGGCCATCCAGGGCTACTTAGTGAGACCCTGTCTCAAAATAAATAAATAAAAAATAAATAAAAAAATAAGAAGAAAGAAGAAAAAAAGGCATCTGTACTCTTTTCAGAGTTTAGCGGTTCCCCTGTGCTGTCCACCACTTTTGCTTCTTCTCTTTAGCCAACAGTTATCTCTGCCTCTTGGAATGGTAAGCAAAGCAGTGCACTTGCCCACCGCCATAGCAGGTGAAGAATAAATTAGGATGACCATGGACTCTGGCAGCTTTCAGTCGGTTCCTGTGCTACAGGGTGTGGTCTGCTTCCTCCTCCTGTCTCTGCTCCACCCAGGTCATATCAGGGAGTAGCAAGCCTATGTCCCCTCATAATCAGCAAGAGCACAGGCAGCCTGGGGTCCCCTCCTCTGCTACTGCCCTGGTGGCTGGGTGGAAGCCTTGGTGATGTCCCTGGTAGGAGCCCTTTGTGCTTGGGGAGTTAAGTCGACGGAACCTGGGTCATTTGGTGGGTGGAAAGCAAGCTTTTTCAAAAAGTATCATAGCCGGGCAGTGGTGGCGCACGCCTTTAATCCCAGCACTCGGGAGGCAGAGGCAGGCGGATCTCTGTGAGTTCGAGACCAGCCTGGTCTACAGAGCTAGTTCCAGGACAGGCTCCAAAGCCACAGAGAAACCCTGTCTCGAAAAACAAAAAAACAAACAAAAAAAATCAAAAAGTATCATAGTGGGAGCTGGAGGGGTGGCTCAGCAATTAGGAACCCTTGCTGCTCTGTCACAGGATTCGAGTTCAGTTTCCGGTACCCACACTAGCTGATAGATAACCACTGTTACTACAGCTCCAAGGGATCCATCTGATGACTTCTGTCCTCAGGGACTGACCCACATGTGGGGCACGTACACACACGCACGTGCACGCACGCGCACACACACACACACACACACATAAGCACACACACATACACACATAAGCACACACACACACACACACAGCATAGTAATGGTAAGCGCTCCCCTGGCCTTTGTTACTTGATTTCTGTCTTGGCTGGGGATGAATTGACACTTCCTGTCAGTCACTGGATCACATATCCCCATCAGCAGGAGAAAAAGTCCAGCCTCGCAGGTGTGGTCTCCCAGATACCACTAGATCAGTTTTCAGGGATCATTTTATTGTCATTATTTGTCCAGCTGCTTCTGGTGCTTAGGAAATATGATAAGGGCCTTGCCTGGCCAACGGCCTTTTTTTCTGCTGTGCTTGTGTGTGTGTGTGTGTGTGTGTGTGTGTGTGTCTGTGTATTCATACCAGAGGTCACCCTCGGGTGTTGTCCCCCAGGTCCCATGCGCCTTGTTTTTGAGATAGTCTTTCACTGACCTGGAGATTACTACTTATGCTAGGCTGACAGTTAGCCCCAAGAATCCCCATCTCTGTGACCCAGGGCTGGAACTACAAACTTCTGTTACTATACCTGACTAGGGGGATGGAAATTAGGTTCCCATGTTTGTACAAGTGCCTTGCCGACGGAGCTGTCTCTCCTGTCCTTGACTCCTTTCCGTTAGGAGCAAGGTTTGTGGTTGGAGACACAGACCTGTCTGGATCCCCGCCTGCGGGTCCAGCCATGAACATAACAGCCACTGCTGTCTCCATCAGAGCTACCTGCATGAGACCCCCAACAACGTCAGGAGTAGGTAGAGAGAGGAAATCATTCCTCATCTGAGATTCCAGCTACTTTTGTGACCACTCCCTGCCCCAAACTATATGTAATCCTCCTGACCCAGCTCTGTGTTGTCTTGGAAGGGGTTGGAGAGTAGAAGATTCACAGAAGACACGGGTCTCCATCTAGACAGCTATGGGAAGTGGAGAGAGCCCTGTGGAAGAGAAGTCCTAGGTGAAGGTTGCTGTTGACAGGGCACAGCCACGTCAAGGACTCATAGCCCCAGGCTCAGAGAGATGTCAGATTCTTCCTCTGGTCCAAGTGTGAACACTGACAGTGTGTGCAGAAAATGTCCATCATCTCTTTCTTTCCCTGTGTGTCTACAGCCGGAAGACTCCTCCCCAGTAGAGACTGCTCCTACCAAGGTGAGCTAATCCTGTCTCCTTGATCCAGCTGTGTACGGTAAACCCTACTCCTTGTCTAGCTAAACGCACTGACTCCGCCTCTCCGCTCAACTCTGTCATGAACACACTGATCTTCTAGGGTGCTACTGTGTCTCCAGCAGAGACCCCAGACCATCCAGGGTGCTACGGTGTCCCCAGCAGAGACCCCAGACCATCCAGGGTGCTACGGTGTCCCCAGCAGAGACCCCAGACCATCCAGGGTGCTACAGTGTCCCCAGCAGAGACCCCAGACCATCCAGGGTGCTACGGTGTCTCCAGCAGAGACCCCAGACCATCCAGGGTGCCACAGTGTCCCCAGCAGAGACCCCAGACCATCCAGGGTGCTACGGTGTCCCCAGCAGAGACCCCAGACCATTTGGTCCCAGCTCTCGGTCTGCGCCTGCCTTGTACTCCATCACTGCCCTAGTAAGGTCCATGCACTTGAACCAGGCTGGACGCGGATTCACTTCCCCAGTTATTTAATTAAATTATTTTAACTTATTAATTTTTATACTTATTTATTTATTTTGAGATAAAGTTTCTCTGTGTAATACCCTTGGCTGTCCCAGAACTCACTCTGTAGACCAGGCTGGCCTAGAGCTCACAGAGATCTGCCTGCCTCTGTTTCCCGAGTGTTGGAATTAAAGGTGTGCATCACTACCCCTAGCCCTTATTGGTTTATTTTTTGAGACAAAGTATTTTGCTATGCCACAGGCTGGCCTGAAACTTACTATATAGGCTTAGCTGGCCTTGAACTCAGGCTTGTCGTGACTCAGCTTCCTGGATCTTCAACCACAGGCCTGAGCCACCACACACAACTAGAAACCATGCTTTTAAAGAAAGGGTTGACAAATGAGGCCAGCTCTAACAATGCGGTAATTTACTGCCTGTAGGCTGTTTCCAGTCTGTTCTACGGACAGAGAAACTCAGAAGCTGTATGGGCCCCACCAGAGTCTTGGAAGCTGAGACAGTTCAAGTTTACAGAGCAAGGTAAGAAAAGAAGAGGAGAAAGGGGAATGGGGAAACGTGAGGAGGAAGGAAAAGAGGAGGGAGGGGGGAAAGATGGGTGAGGGAAAGAAGAGGAGGAGGAAGAACTGAAGGAGGAGAAAGAGAGGAAGTAGAGGAGGAAAGTGAAGAAGAGAAAGGAGAACAAGGAGGAGAGGAGAAAGAAGAAAAGAGAGACGAGGAGAGGAGAGGAAAAGAGAGGAGAGGAGAAGAGAGGAGAGGAGGAAGAGAAGAGAAGAGAAGAGAAGAGAAGAGAAGAGATCCCTAATCATTCCTGAGCCTCCTCTCGGGTGGTCAGCTGTGTTCTTATCAGCACGTGTGTTGCACAGAAACCGAATTCCAGATAATGCACTGTGGGAAAGCCTGGCTGGGGATAGCTCACGTTCCTAGCAGCCAGAGTGCTGAGGCTCCCAAAGACACAGGGTGCGGTGCAGCCAGTTAACTCCAGATCAAAGGTGGCTTGCCCGGCCAGAGCTATAGCTCGCTCGGTTGGTTGAGTCCATGTCTGACATGCAGAAAGCCGGGGTCTGATTCTCACGACCACAAAAAACAGACGCAGCCTGTAATTCCGCCTTCAAGAGGTGGAGCTGGGAGTTCAAGGTATGGCTCAGGTATATGAGACCCTGACTCAAAAAAAAAAAAGCACAAAACAAAATAAAAAAGAAGGAAGCAAATGAAATGTATTGTCTAAAATGAAAAGTAGAATGGATAGGATTGAAAACATATTTGACAATAAAACATTATATAAATTCATAATAGAAGCTATCTACAAAAACAAAATATACCGGGAGTACAGTGTGTACCTGAGATCCCTAATCAGCAGGAAGGAAGTGGAGGCGAGGCAGGAGGGTGTAAAGTTCAAGGTCTTCAAGGTCATCCTCAGCTACACAGGGAGTTTGAGGCCAGCCTCCGTTGAGATCCCATCTGAAAATAAAAAGAAAACGAGGAGAAAAATAACAATTGTCATTGAGGATAGTGAGAAATGGAAGTCCTTGCATATTTTCAGATATAGAATTCTCTGAAATTATATGTCCAGAAGAACTGACAGCAGCCATTCTAATAAATGCATTCTTGCAATTGCTTGTACACCAGTGCTAGTCTCAATAGACAGCAGACAGGAACAACCCAAGGTCCGACAGCCAGCAGATACCAGAACGAGACAGATGTGACCTGGGGTTACAGCTGGCTGTCATTCCACCGTAAAGAAGTCTGCACACCTGTGAGTTCCAGTCCTAGAAACTTGACCATCAGTGAGGTGGAAATAGTGGGTGCAGGGCAGGAGAGACGACTCAGCGGGTAAGAGCACAGGCTGCTCTTCCAGAGGACCCAGGTTCAGTTCCCAGCACCCACATGGTGGCATAGTGGCTCAAAACCATCTGTGATTCCAGCTCCAAGGGATCCAACACCCTCTTGTGACTTTGAAGGGTTCCGGCAAGCACATGGTGCACACACATGCACTCAGGCGCACACACACATACACCACATATACATAAAATTAGTTTTTTTAAGTTAAAGAGGAGTATGGTTGAAACTTAAATCTATACCGACCATGCACAGTGCATCTATCTATCTATCTATCTATCTATCTATCTATCTATCTATCCATCTATCTATCTATCTATGAATGAGACAAGCTGTCACTATATAGACTAGTCTGGCCTTGAACTCAGAGAGATTCACCTGCCTCTGCACCCCAAATGCTTGGATTAAATGTGTACATCACAATGCCTGGTCTGTTCTTTAAAAATAAAGTAAACATCCAGGTAAAGGCAGTGCATGTCTTTAATCCCAGCACTCAGGAGGCAGAGGAAGATGGAAGATGGATGAGTTCGAGGCCAGCCTGGTCTACAGAGCCAGTTCCAGGACAGGTTCCAAAGCTACGGAGAAACCCTGTCTCGAAACAAACAAACAAACAAACAAAGAAGGAAGAAAGAAAGAGAAAATAAACAAACAACAACAACAAAAGCATAAATTTTATTGACTGTACTCTGATTTAAAACATAACATAGGATGAGTGTTAACATGAACTCTAACAAACGCTAAATCAAAAAACAGCTGTGTGTGAGTGCTTCACCTACACGTGTGTCTGTGCCTGCGGAGCTCAAAAGAGGGCACAGTGTCCCCTGGAACTGGAATTGTAGATGCTTGTTTTGGTTTTTTTTGTTCGTTTGTTTTTTGTTTTGTTTTTTCAAGACAGGGTTTCTCTGTAGCTTTGGAGCCTGTCCTGGAACTAGCTCTTATAGACCAGGCTGATCTCAAACTCACCGAGATCCGCCTGCCTCTGCCTCCCGAGTGCTGGGATTAAAGGCGTGCGCCACCACAACAAACTCCTCTGTTGCTTTTCAAAGCCTGTCAGTCTTTGTTACCAACCACTCCGGAGACCTGAATGACTTTTGAGCAGGCTTCCTTCAGAGTTCTCAGTCTCCTTGTCCCTGGGGTAGGGCGGGGGTGGAACGGACTGCAGGCTGACTCCAGGATGGACGCGGCCAGAGAGCTCACACCTGTACACAGAGTGCTGGCCTGACTTAGACCTTTGTTCTTTAAACTAAGCCATTGTTTTGCTGCACAAATCAAGCAGAACACTGGCCCGCCTATGTGTATAACTCCTGCCAACGCTCCAAGGAGAAGCCAAAACCTCGGCTCCATGTTAGATCATTTTCTACAAACCATTTGTCACACTTGCTTGGATTTCGCTTTTTCGTGACCCCGACTAGGGGTGATATTCAAAATATTTAGTGACTGGCTTCTACTTGGCTACAGTCCTAATGAACACAGACTTGTTTTAGCAGAAAGTCAAATTCTTGGAGATCTACCACTATGTTGGTACTAAGGGTGAGGTCCAGTGGCCAGGAGGCAGTTAAGGGCAGGTGGGGCATTTAAAAAACCTTGTGAGGGCTGAACAATGGTGGCACAAGCCTTTAGTCCGGAAGCTGTGAGGTCAAGGTCATCCTGATCTACAGAATGAGTTCCAGGACAGGCTCCAAAGCTACAGAGAAACCCAGTCTTGAAAAAAACAACCTTGCCAGGAATGTATATATTATAATATATAAAATACACACACACACACACACACACACACACATATATATATATAGAGAGAGTGTTAGACTCATGTAGACCAGGCTGACTTCAAATTCGCCGCATAGTGAAAGATGATGTTGAGTCTTTGATCCTCCTGCCTCTACCTCCCAGTACCAGGATAGTAGCCATGTGCCACCATATCGGTTATTGATGGAACCCAGGGCTTCAAACGTGCTCGGCAAGCAAGCACTCTACCACTGAAGTCACATCCCCAGCCAGCTCTTACCGACTGACATGAGTTTTACATTGTCACAGCCCCCAGGACAGACCCTGGAGGTGTATCAGTCCGCCCTCAAGAAAGCCCCAGCGTGGAATGCTCTGTCCCTTCTTCCTCTTGGGTGTAACCACCCATTTCCCTGCTTTCCCTGTGTCCCGTCAGCTATTCCTTATGAGAGTCTGCAGATTGCTCAATGAGTGAAGGAACTTTCCAGCAAGACCGAGCTCAAACCCCAGGATCCACATAGTGGAAGGAGAGAACTGACTCCCACAAAATGTCTTCTGACCTTCACAAGAGTGTTTTACACACACACACATACACACACACACACACACACACACACACACACATAATTTAAAGGGTATTTGATACGGTAGGTGCTGGCTGCAGCAGCTGCTGCACTGTGCCTTTAATCCCGTCCGTCCGTCCGTCCCCCCCCCCCCCGTTCCCCCCCCCTCCCCGCAGAGGCAGGCAGACCTCTGAGTTCAAGGCCAACCTGGTCTATAGAGTGAGTTCCAGGATAGCCAGGGCTACACAGAGAAACCCTGTCTCAAAAAGAAACCGAATATGATATGGGTTAACTGCCCTCCTTCCTGTCCATGCTTAGGTAACTTCCTCCAACAATGAGCCTAACAAATTAGTCTTTCATCACTGCTAAACTTTTCTGTGTCCTAAATAAGAACATGGCGTTAGAGGGGATGGGAGGGGAGCAGCAGCTTCAAGCAGGGTCATTGTTGGCAAATTAATTCCTTTTGTCCTTCACTCGTAATATTTATTTACCAGTGAGGTGCCGGGAGCTATCAAGTTCTTCAGCAGCAGCTGGGCAAAGCAACACAGGATCTTAGCCAAAAAGACCACAAGCAATGGCTCAAAGAACCAGAGTCAGCCGATGTCAGGGCAGAGAGAACAGAAAGAGACGGAGTGGGGTCGGGGGAGGCTCTGCTGGTAAAGCGCATTCGTATCGGGAGGAGGTGAGTTCAAATCCTCATAACCCACAGTAAGTTTGGGCTAGAACGTCTATGGGGAGACGGATGGTGGTGACATGAAAATACCCAGAAGGCTCTGGGCCAGCCAGCCTAGCATATGTAGTAGAAAAACTGTCAAAGAGGTCATGTCTCAAAGAAGGTGGGAGACGAGAAACTTATGACATTGTCATTCATATGTATACATCTATTTTTTTTTAAGTAGGGGCTGAAGAGATGACTTAGTGGTTAAGAGCATTGCTGCTGTCTCAGAGAACGTGAATTTAGTCCTTAGCACCCCTGCCAGGTATTTTACAACTGCCTGTAACTCCAGCTCTAGAGGATCTGATGTCTTCTGCTGGCCTCCAAGGATAAACACACACACACATGCGCGCCCGCACACACACATGTTCAAAAAAACCGTTCTAGAAACTTTTGCCATGATTCCACTTTTCTCTGCTTGCCTTTGGAATACCATCCTTGCTTTCCTGGTATGTCCAAATCCTGTGACTTCTTCGGCAGTGATTCACCATGTTTGCTTGGTAACCATGAATGCAGTAGAGATTACTCTGAGGAGGCCAGGGAACGCCCTCCCCTCAAGATGCTGCTATTGCAACCCCCAGAATTCCAGTCTTTGCTACCCAAGACCTCTCATTTGAACCTCAGAAGCATGTGAATTTGTGACCTTAATAAATGTTGTGATTTGGCAACTATCAGTCATGATTTTATCCGTTTAGCAGAGATATTTGTAGCAGATTTGAAAGGATATAAAGAAATACACTTTGAGCCGGGTGGTGGTGGCACACACCCTAACTTCTAGTACTTGGGAGGGAAAGGCAGGCAGATCTCTGTGAGTTCGAGGACAGCCAAGGTGACACAGATAGGCTCTGTCTTGAAAAAACAAAAGCAAAGCAAAACAAAGCAAGAAGTATACTCTGTATGCTACCTATGACGCACAGAAACAAAGCCAGGTGTGGAGACACCTGCTTGTCACTCCGGCACGCAGGAGATGGGGTCATCATTTGTTTCACAGGAAGTTCAAGATGTGTCCCACAATGCCTGGTTTGTGCGGTGCTGGGGAGGGCCTCCTGACTGCCAGGCAAACCCTCAGTGCAAAGTTGTTCATTCTGTAGAATTCATATACCCATACATACATACACACATATATACATGTATACTCATATGCACACATGTACACGTGTATAAGGGTGGGGAGTGCTGTGGAACATGTGTGGAGGTCGGGACAACTGGCAGGAATCAGTTCTCTCCCTCTTCCACGTGGGTCCTGGAGATTGCCCTCGGGTCATCAGGCTTGGCAGGAAGCAGCTGCCCCCCCTCTCCCCACCCCGGGCCATCTCATCAACCTGAATCACTCCTAATGCAAATCATTCAACACAGGCTTTAGACTCCTGTCCTTCTCTTAGATTTCTACTTTGAGGATTTATTTTATTTTACTTTTGGTTTTTCGAGACAGGCTTTCTCTGTAGCTTTGGAGCCTATTCTGGAACTAGCTCTTGTAGACCAGGCTGGCCTCGAACTCACAGAGATCCACCTGCCTCTGCCTCCTGAGTGCTGGGAATAAAGGTGTGGGCCACCACTGCCTGGCTTGTTTTGTTTTGGTGTGTGTGCGTGCGGATGCATGTGTGCCTGCCTGTCTGTCTGATGTATGTCTTTGTCTGTCTGGAAGCCTAATGTTGACATCGGAAGTTTTCCTCCACTGTGCTCCACCTTCCCCCTTGAGACACGGTCTCTCAGCTGAACCCAGAGTTGACCTATATAGACAATCTAGCTAGCCGGCTTCCTGTCTCCCCCTTCCTAATGCTGGGACTCCTGGCAGCTGCCACTTCCACCTGGCGTTTCCAACATTTCTGTGGGCTCTGGGTTCCACACCCCAGTTCTCAGGCTTGCCCCTTGGGCAGCAGAGCTTCACCCACTGAGCCATCTCCCTGATTCTTGGATTTGAAATATGTGAGTATATGTGTCTGTGCACACGCGTGTGTGCAGCTGGGCGTGCAAAAGTATATATGCGTATGGATGCCAAAAGTCTATCTCATGAGAGTTTGGCAGGCATTTTACTCACTGAGCCAGCTTTCCAACTTCCTTATTATTCTCCTAGAATATCTCTCGAACAGCGGCTAGCAACATGGCTCACTGGGTGAAAGTGCTTTCTGTCACTAAGCCTGATGACCTGAGTCTGATTTCTGGAATCCACGTGGTAGGAAAGAACTGACTCCTGAAAGTTGTCCTCTGATGTCCACATGTGTGCCATGGCACATGTATTCACATGTAAAACACATGCATTCAGACACACATAAAGAAACATGATAAAATTATCTTTTAAAGCTGGGCAGTGGTGGTGCACACCTTTAATCCCAGCACTTGGGAGGCAGAGGCAGGTGGATCTCTGTGAGTTTGAGGACAGCCTGGTCTACAGAGCGAGTTTTGGGATAGCTAGGGCTACAGAGAGAAATTCTGTCTCAAAAAAAGGGGAAAGATTTATTATGATTTGTGGTTTCAGAGGGTTCAGTATGGGTCAGTTGTTCCCACATACTTGGACAGAATCCCAAGACATCTAGAACATATGGCTAAGATTGCTTTTCACTTAAATATTAAGGGGGCTGAAGATACGGCTGCTATTCCACAGACCAGAGTTCGGTTCCCATGGAAGGTGGCTCACACCCATCTGTAACTCCAGCTTCAGAGGATCCCCTGCCTCTGTGTATACCTATACTCATGGACACATACTACATTCTGACACACACACACACACACACACACACACACACACACACACACACCTACACATAACCAATCAGAATAGGATCATCAAAGGATATTGAATGCACATGTGTGTGTGTGAGAGAGAGAGAGAGTGAGTCTGTGCACCTGCATGCAGGTGTCAGGTCCCGTGGAGTGGGATTTGCAGACAGTGGGTACTGCAGGATGTGCATGATGAGAACTGAACCCTAGAATAGTGTGGGCTCTGAACAACTGCGCAATCTCTCCAGCTCCGTGTTTCACTTCTTGGTGGATTGGGCAAGTAGAACAGAGGAGGATATGCAAGGCAGAGTCTCCAGGACCCACCACTCCACTGGTGACTAACTTCTCTCAGTAAGCTCCTAGTGAGGGGCTGGAGTGTGACTCAGTGGTAGAGCATCTGCCTAGAATCCCCCAGTGAGCGGCTGGGGTGTGGCTCAGTGGCAGAGCACCTGCCTAGAATCCCCCAGCGAGGGGCTGGGGTGTGGCTCAGTGGTAGAGCCCCTGCCTAGAATCCCCCAGTGAGGGGCTGGGGTGTGGATCATGGTAGAGCACTTGGTTACTTAAAAGCCCTGGGTTTAATCCCCAGCCCACGTGTGCACACACACACAAACACACACAAAATAAAATAATAAAGAAAGAAAAAGATTATATAGCAATTTCAAGACTACCCTAGGATGCATGAGATAATTGAACAACGACTAAACCTTTTATTCCTAAACCCATTCGTCTTACACATCCCCCCTCCCCCATGCATGTGCACACAGGTCCTTCACTGCAGCTGCTGCAAACTGCAGGTCTTCTGTAGTCTTATCCCAGCCTCCTTGACTCCTGTTGCCTCACAGTGGGATGTTCACGAGCCTCCTCACATCCACAGCAACAGTTAAAATGATCTCCATTCTTCAAGGCCTGATTCTAATCCCATCTTCATGTAACGTTTTGAATGCAAAGCCCACTCCCTGGTCTTGGCAGACATCGCCTGACTGCAGAGATAAAACAGACAATTGGGTTCTGTCTTGGCATCGTGATAACCCTGGCTCACGTGCGTACAGTGTACCAGGAGGGCAGCGGAACTGGGTAGACACAGTCTAGTTGGTTGAGAGAAAATGTCACACTACACTTGACTTCCGTCTGAGGGCTTAGGCTCTGTGAAGACACCACAGAAAGACAGGATGTCATTGAGTTCATCCTGCAGTCTAGATTTGCATCTGTTTTTCCCCCTAAGACAGGGTCTCTCTGTGTAGCCTTGGCTGTCCTGAAAGTCTCTTTGTAGACCATGCTGGTCTTGAACTCAGAGATCTGCCTGCCTCTACCTCCTGAGTGCTTAGATTAAAAGCTTGTGCCACCAGCACCCGACTTTGTATTCGTTTTATATTTTCTTTTTTATGTCTTTTTTTTGGGGGGGCGGGGAGGCGGGAGCATGGAACAGGGTTTTTCTCTGTGTAGAATAGTCATCAAACTGATTCTTCTACATCACATTCCTGAGTTCTGGAATTACACGCGTGAGTCACCACACCAGACGTTTTAAAAAAATCTTTGTATTTACAATATATTAATTTGTGTGTGTTATGGGGACAAGTGTGTGGAGAGCAGAAGACAACTTTGTAGAGTTGTCTCTCTCCTTCCATATTTTTTTCTGATTAATTATGCATGCACATGTCATTCACATGGCACACAGACACAGAGACATTCCATCTTTATACGGGTTCTGGAGAACTGAACTTAGGTCACTAGGATGGCAAGGCAGGCTTCTCTACACGCTGATATCTCACTGGACTTATTATTATTATTATTTTTAAAAGACAATTCCATCATCCAGGTGGTGGTAGCAAATGCCTTTAATCCCAGCTCTCAGGAGGCAGAGACAATCGGATCTCTGAGTTCGAGACCAGCCTGGTCTACAACGTGAGTTTCAAGACAGCCAGGACTGTAACACAGAGAAACCCTGTCTCAAAAGAAACAAACAACAACAAGAAAGAAAAAAGACAGGGTTCCACATAGTTCACTCTGCCTTAAAACTTGAGCTCACTGTAGCCCAGGATAGCCCTGAACTCCCTATTCTCCTCCTTCCACCTCTTTTTTTCCAGACAGGGTTTCTCTGTGTAACTGCCCTTGCTGTCCTAGAACTTGCTCTGTAGACCAGGCTGGCCTCAAATTCACGGGGATCCTCCTGCCTCTGCCTTCTGAGTACTGGATTAAAGGTATGTACCACCACACCTGACTTCCTATTTTTTTAAATCAGTGGCTATGGGGTGACACGTATCCTTGGCAAGCTCACAATCCTTCTGTCTGAGTCTCCCAGTGCTGAGATATAGGCAGATGCCGTCATGCCTGGCAAACAGCACAGCACGTACAGGACTGTCCTTAATCTCTGTGTCTGTAACATCTAAAAGGGCTCTTTGACAGAACTGATGGTGCTACAGATTTTTATTTTAGTTTTTTTAGAAACAGGGTTTCTCTGTGTAGCTTTGGAGCCTCTCCTTGAACTCACTTTGTAGACCAGGCTAGCCTCAAACTCACAGAGATTCACCTGCCTCTGCCTCCCGAATGCTGGGATTAGAGGTGTGTGCCACCACCGCCCAGCTAAGAATATTTGTTTAACTATGCAAAGATGTGTTGCACTTGTTTAAGCATATACAGATGTGTTGCCGGTTTACCTTGCCTGCCTGAGGCACCTGATTGGTCTAATAAAAAACTGAATGGCCAATAGCTAGGGAGAAGGTATAGGCGAGACTTCTGGGCAGGGACAGTAAGTGGGAGGAAGAATTTAGACTCGGAGGAAGGGAGGAAGAAAGAAAAGAGACACAGGGGCAGCCAGCCAGACTCAGAGGAAGCAGGAAGGGCATACAGAGTGAAAGAAAGGTAAAAAGACCTGAGGCAAAACGTAGATGAATAGAAACAGGTTAAATTAAGTTTAAAACGCTAGTGGGACAAGCCTAAGCTGAGGCTGAGCATTCATAATTAATAATAAGTCTCTGTGTCTATGTTTGGGATCTGCCTGGCGGGCCAAAGAAAATGCCACCTGCATGATGGCCATGTTTTTTACATTGATGTGTGTCTTGCATGTGTACCATAGCATCTCTGGGAGGGTTGGCAGTCCTCTCCCCTCACCACATGGCTCCCAGGATGGAACTCAGACAGTCTGGCTCGGCAGCAAGTGCCTTCACCCTCTGAACACTCTTTTTTTTTTTTTTTTTTTTGGTTTTTCGAGACAGGGTTTCTCTGTGGTTTTGGAGCCTGTCCTGGAACTAGCTCTTGTAGACCAGGCTGGCCTCGAACTCACAGAGATCCGCCTGCCTCTGCCTCCCAAGTGCTGGGATCCTCTGAACACTCTTGCTTGCCCTGGTGGCAAGTAATCTTTTCAGGAAAATGCATGAGTGAGTGGCTTGGGTGGTGGAAGGTGATGTGGGCAGGGCTGTTAGAAGCAATGTCATGGACGTGTGAGGGACTGGACCCACTGTGGAGTGAGTGGGGGTAGCAGCCCTGGCAGGAGATGGCAGAGCTCAGCTGGAAGAGACCAGAGCAGAAGAGCCGTAGTGGACTGAGCTGGTGAATCTGAAATGGTTCCAAAAAGCAGTGGAGAATGACCAAACTGTGTTACATACATATATGAAAGGGTCAAAAAGAGACCGTCAGGATGATTTAGTGGGAAAGGTGCTTGCCACCAAGCCTGACAACCTGAGTTTGGGTTCTAGGGCCGAGGTGGTGTAAGGAGAAAAGCCCACAAGTTGTCCTTGGACCTTCACACAGATGCCATGGCATGCTCTCGCCCTTACACATATGGACACACTAGATACAAAATAGACATTATTAAAGAATAATACTTTTATTTTATTACTTTAAAAAAATACCAATCCAAAGTCCCACTCCGTCCCCTCCCACTCCCTCCACACACCCTCCCACCCACCCCCCTTCTATAAAAATAAGGGCGAAAGAGTTGGCTTATTGGTTAAGAGTAGTTCCTGCCAGGGTCACTCTTGTGGATTCTCTCTCTTTTTTTTTTCTTTCTTTTTTTTTTTTAAGGGAAACAGGGGAGGAGCTGATCTAGGTGAAAGGGGGGGCATGAGAAAGGATTGGAAGGAATGGAGGGAGGGGAAGTTACATTTGGGATATAATGCATGAGAGATGGCTCAGCAGTTAAGATCACTGACTGCTCTTCCAGAGGACCAGGGTTCAATTCCCAGCACCCACAGAGCAGTTCACAGCTGTCTGCAACTCTAATATCTGACACTTTCACAAGACATACATTGTCGTTAAAGCACATAAAATAAAAATAATTAAAAAAGATTTTAAACAAAAGTACTTGTTGCTTTTGCAGAAGACTAGGGTTCATTCTCAGCACCCCAATGATGGCTTACAATTGTCTGAAACTCCAGTTCTACAGGATCTGACACCCTCTTCTGGCATTCACAAGCACCAGGAACACATGTGGTAAACAGAAATATATGTGGACGAAACACTAATACATATAAAATAAATAATTTTATAAAAAACAAATATTTATTTACTTTATTTTTATTGGTGATGCTGTGGATCAAACCGTGGACCATGTACATGATAAGGAAGCTTTCTACCACTAAGCCACACCCCAGCCCCTCACTGGGGGATTCTAGGCAGGGGCTGTATAGACAAGCCACATTCTTTATTTTTAGTGTTTAGTTTCATGCTCTTACTTTCTAGGTCTGCAAAATACACACACACACACACACACACACACACACACACACACACAGAATTTACTTTCATTTTTAAACATGAGCAAAATAGTCTTATGATTCAAAATCCAGAACTTGTGAAGGCTGCATTGCGGAAGATCTCTCCTTACCCCAGTTTGCAGATGGTTGGTTTCTTGTGTTTTACCTCCCACTCTTTACTCCAGGGAAAGATAAGTCATGAGATTTTTCATGAATGAACATAAGCAAATGCACAACTTTTAGCCCAATAGCTCTTTCAATTCACTTCTTAACTGTTAGTTTCTGGTGGAAATTATTCTGTGTCAGTCCTTGGAGTCTCTCCATCCTTCTTCAGGCGCTTAGCACTGTATCGACATTCCAGCGTTGATCACAGTTTGCATATATACTACAACACCTAGGATGCTAATTTTAGAGACCGCTGTCTTTCTCTTGTTCTCTTTGTTGGCTTGAGACCCAGGCTGATCTCAAACTCGATATGTAGCTAAGGACGACACTGAATTTCTGATCCTTCTGCCTCTACCTCCCCAAGTGTTGGGCCGCGATCTCCTGTTATTTTTGTTTTACTTTTACATCCTATCATCTAATTATCTATCTATCTATCTATCTATCTATCTATCTATCATCTATCTATCTATCATCTATCTATCTACCTACCTATCTATCATCACCTATCTCTCTCTCTCTCTACTTACCTACCCATCTGCCTATCTATCATCTACTGACCTATCTATCTATATGAGTGCTTTGTCTGCATATATATCAGTGCACCACATGAGTGCCTGGTGCCCTTGGGTTCTCTGGGACTGTAGTTACAGATGCCTGTGAACTGCCGTGTGGATGACAGGAACTGAACTCAGACCCTCTGTCAGAGCAACAAGCACTCTTACATGGTGAGTCATCTCTCCAGCCCCTGTATCTCTTTTAACAATTCAAAGGTTTTTATGATCCCCATAAAGATAGCTGTGCTGACAAAAAAAAAAGGAACATAACTGCAATTACTTTTCAGTGAATTTGCATTTCCCTTAATCTGTTATTTATATTTATTTAAACACACACACTCTTTTTCTCTCTATACAAGAAACATATAATTTATTCCATAATTAATGCCTGTGTGCTCATGGGCCCACATATCTGCTGGCACTAACTGGCTTTCGCCCTTGTGTCCCTAACCTCATCAAAAGGAAGAGTTACCTGAGCTGTTGCTGGGGAAACTGGAGGTGGGAAAGGTCTCTTATCTTACCAGCCTTTGCTGTGATGGTAAGCATGCCTCAGTCAGTGTATTCATTATGTCTCTCTTTGCAAAGCAACTTAAAGGAGGAAGGGTTTATCCTGGCTCACAGTTGGAGGGTTCACAGTCCATCACGGTGGGAAAGAGGACCTGAGTTGGATCCAAAACAGTCATGTAAAAAGCCTGGCCTTGCCGGGTGGTAGGGGCTCACACCTTTAATTAGCACTTGGGAGACAGAGGCAGGAGGATCTCTGTGAGTCTGAGGCTATCCTGGTCTACAGAGTGAGTGCCAAGACAGGCTCCAAAGTTACAGAAAAACCCTGCCTCAAAAAAAAAAAAAAAAGAAAGAAAGAAAGAAAAAAGAAAAAGAAAAAAACCCAACAATAAAAATAATGTAGAGAATAGACAGAAGATACCACCTGACAATGACCTCTGATCTACACACACAGCACAATTGGGTTCTTACATTAAGTTGTTGTCTACTGGGCACTCGTTTGGTGCTGGGCCAGGTGTCAGAGCCTGGCCTTATGGGGGTGCTACAAAATAGGGAGAGGCAAAGGAAAGTATGTAAATCAAAATAATGTCATGCTAATGGCATGGTGACCCTCAAATGCGCCCACAAAGCCCGCAAGAGGCCTCCATCCAAAATTTATAGTTTTTTTCAAGACAGGGTTTCTCTGTAGCTTTGGGACCTGTCCTGGAACTAGCTCTTGTAGACCAGGCTGGCCTCGAACTCACAGTGATCCACCTGCCTCTGCCTCCCGAGTGCTGAGGATTAAAGGTGTGTACCACCACTGCCCGGCTAGTTTCTAAGTTTACTTTAGATTTTATTTTTGAGATAGGGTCTCTGTTAAATCCAGCCTGGCCTCGAATTCCCTATATAATCAGGGACCATCTGCAATTCCAGGTCCTCCCACGTCCACCGACAAAGTGCTGGGGACACAGGCATACACCACTGTACCCAGTTTATATAGCACTATGAAAGGAACCCAAGATTTCGTGCATGCAAAGCAGGCACCCCACTAACTGCATCCCCCGCCTGCAAAGCAGAGTTCCATTCACCAGTTCTCAGTTTTAGGTGAAAACTCAAGACTCAGTTCCAACAAGCAGTATGTCAGAAATGAGAGTGTGCATCGTCAGATGTCAGGTGATCAAGGAAGTGGCTCCTGGAACTGGCAGGTCCCTCTTGTGTCTGCTGAGCGTCTTGGTTTCTTTTCCTGTCGCTGTGATAAAACGCTGTGAGGGAAGCGACTTAGGGGAGAGAGAGTTTGTTTGGTCCCTGAGTGTGAAGCACAGCCCATTGCTGTTGGGAGCCAAGGCGGCTGGAGGTTGGAGTAGCCGGTCCCCATATGTCGCCAGCAGGAAGAAGGAAGCAAGAACACTGTGTTCAGCTCACTTTCTCTCATAAAAATACTGTTTAATTACATTTGTTTATTTATTTTTACCTTGTGTGTGGAGCGTGCACAGGCGGAGGTCAGAGGCTACCTTGTAGGAGTTGGTTCTCTCCTTTCACCTGTGGGTCTAAGGGATCTAGGTCCCTTTAGCCATTAAGCCATCAGTTCTCAACCTGTGGGTCGTGACCCCCACAAGGGTCAGCTCGTGGGCATCCTACATATCAGACTTTTACATCACAATTCATAAAAGTAGCAAAATTACAGTTATGAAGTAGCAATGAAAATAATTTACGGGGGGCTGGAGAGATGGCTCAGTGGTTAAGAGCATTGCCTGCTCTTCCAAAGGTCCTGAGTTCAATTCCCAGCAACCACATGGTGGCTCACAACCATCTGTAATGAGGTCTGGTGCCCTCTTCTGGCCTGCAAGCATACACACAGAAAGAATATTGTATGCATAATAAATAAATATTATAAAAAAAAAGAAAAGAAAATAATTTACGATTGGGGGTCACCACAGCATGAGGAACTTGTATTAAAGGCTTGCCGTGTAAGGAAGGTTGAGCTTGCGTTAAGCTGACTCACCAAGCCACCCTTTCTCCTTTTTTTTTTTTTCTTCCCCCAAGACAGGGTTTCTCTGTAGCTTTGGAACCGGTCCTGGAACTAGCTCTTGTAGACCAGGCTGGCTTCAAACTTGCAGAGATCCGTCTGTCTCTGCCACATAAGTTCTGGGATTAAAGGCGTGTGCCACCACTGCCCGGTTCACTTTCTCCTGTTTATCTAGTCCTAGACTCCTGGCCAGGGAATGGTGCTACCCACAGTGGGAGCCCCTTCCCACGTCTATGAACTGAACAGGGGTAATCCCCACAGACATGCCCAGACGCTAACCTACACTAGACTATTCCTCACTGGTGTGAAGAGGATCATCTAAGACCTGACTCTAGAATCCATCAATCATCACACTTGGCAAGCAAGAGCGCCTGGCATAATTTGTCTCAAAAACCAAGGCTCACAGGAACCCACCCTTAACAGAGAGCTCTGTGGGTTACTAACTGCAGCAGCAGACAGGAAGTTTGGAGAAGAATGGGGCATCCAGAAGGAGCTGGAGGGGAGAAAGGAGGGGTGGAAAAGATCCAAATACATCCTATTGGGGTATGAAATGTACTGAAGAATGTATGATCAGATAAATAGAATGCTGAAGAAATGGCTCAGCAGTTCTGAGCACTTGCTGTTCGAGTGGAAGGCTTGGGTTTGGCTCCCAGCATCCACATGGCTACGCACAACCGTGTGTTACTCCAGGTTCAGGGATCTGACTCTTTCCTCTGGCCTCCTTGAGCACTACACACATACGGTGCGCTTACATAAACTTGCAGGCAAACTCATAACATAAGAATAAATAAATAGCCGGGCGGTGGTGGCGCACGCCTTTAATCCCAGCACTCGGGAGGCAGAGGCAGGCGGATCTCTGTGAGTTCGAGACCAGCCTGGTCTACAAGAGCTAGTTCCAGGACAGGCTCCAAAACCGCAGAGAAACCCTGTCTCCAAAAACCAAAAAAAAAAAAAAAAAAAAAAAAAAGAATAAATAAATAATAAGGTAGAAAACTGTTAGGAAAGACCTGTCGTTGAACTCTGGCTTACGCACACACATGCACACCCACATGAAGGGGGGTAGATGATACTTGCACCACACTGTCTTGAATCATCCATTCCGGGGAAAGCCAGCTGCCTTATCATGGAGACTTTTCAGACAGCCTGGGGAGAGGGCCACCCAGGGGGAAGAGAGGCAGGCTGCCAACCGCCAGTTCCAACCTGCTTTCCAGGTGAGTCATCTGTTGCACAGCCAGCCTCCGTCAAGCTTGCAGGTGACTTCAGCCCTCAAGCCTCAGGACTTCCAGCTGAGGCCCCAGACACGGCGGAGCAAAGCCAAGTCAATCCCATCGTGCCCCGCGCTCCCAGCCCACAGAGCCACGAGACTGTAAATGAGAGCTGTCATTTTAAAACGCTAAGCTTCGAAGTAATTTGTAGTGCAGCCAAGATAACTGACACAATGGGAACAGATGTACACTCAGTGCTGAGGGGACACAGAGAACAGGTACTTAGCTTAATTTGGAGGGTCTGGCAGGTTCTCTGTATTCTGTGTGTGTGTGTGTGTGTGTGTGTGTGTGTGTGCGCGCGCGCGCGGCGTGTGCGCGGGTGTTGCTAAGGATTTTTGTTTGATAGGCAATGAATATACTGCTTAGTCACATCCACGCCTCCAGCCCCCCACTGGGGGATTCTAGAGCCTAGGCAGGGCGTGGGGTGCACAGCTCAGTAGTACAAAACCTGCCCAGACCCCACCAGCAAGGGGTTGAGGGTGTGGCTCAGTGGTTGAACCTTCTAGAATCCCCCAGCAAGGAGCTGTGAGCATAGCTCTTGTGGGCAAGCACACTCTCCTAACCTGCCCAAAACCTTGAATTCCATCCCCAGCCCGGGAGGGTGTGAGAAACAGAATCTCCTACCAAGAACAAGACGAACTTCCTACCAATAGGAGCTCAAGGTGTGATAGTGACCTTCTGGGGTGGTTAGATGAGGCTGACTCCACCCCAGAGAACAGAACACAGCTGAGGCTAGGGGGTTTAACAAGGTGAGACCTTCACCTGTCCTCTCCCTGAGTTCACGCACCTTCTTAAATTCTAGGAGCCAGGATCCCCACGTCTTCTTCCTCCACGCCCTGTGTATGATTGATGGCGTTCTTTCTGGAAGAAATGCCTGGCACAAGGGTATTGATATATAAATAGGGAACCAAAGGTCAAATCAGCTTTTGGTGTGAGAGGAACCAAAAATGACACAGACAAAAGTGACCTTGGGGGAAACAGGAGAAAAAAAAAACGGAAGAAAGGCTTTAAAAGATTAATATTGTTGCTGGACTAGATAAGAATAGATGTTTCCGCCCTGAAGCCAGTACTAACCCACGGAAAGAAGCAGCAGAGAACAGAGAAGGCTCTTGAAAAGTAGAAGTGTCGGCTTTCAAGGGAGAGTCAGGGCTGGGCGATGGCTTGCTGTGCAAGGGGGAGGACATGAGTTTGAATCCCCAGTACCCATGTAATAAGCCAGGTGAGACTGAGTGAACCTGTAACTTCATCGTGGTGAGGGGCAGACACAGGAGGATTGCTGGGACTTGCTGGCTGCCAGCCGAGCTGCAGTTCTGGGAGAGAGCCTGACTCAAGGCAGGAAGGCAGAGACTGAGAGAGCAGCACACCTGATGTCCTCCTTTGGCCTCTGTGCTCACAAATGTAACACATGCACACACACATATACATGGACACACTCATACACACACACATATATATACACATATACACACTCACATATATATACACATACATGCTCTTACACATATATACACAGACACACACACGCAGATACATATACACACATATACACACACTCACATACACACACACACTAAAATGAGAAAGTCAAAATAAGGGCTAGAAAATAAAGGTGAAAGGAAGCCTCTGAAACAGTAGAACAGAGCCATGTGTGATGGCACAGGCGTTTAACGCCAGCGCAGCACTCAAGCAGCAGGGGCAAGTGGATCTCTGTAAACTCAAGGCCACACTGGTCCACATAGAGAGTTCCAGGACAGCCAGGGCTCTGTGTTAAGACCTGTATTAAGAAAAAACAACTTTTTTTAATTTTAAATCTAAGTGTTAATCCTAGCATTCAACAGAAAGACAAGAGAGCCTCAAGTTTGGGGCCCCTTCAGCTGTATGATGAGCTCCAAACCGGCCTGAGATACAGTGAGAATGTCTCAAGAATAAGTAATAAACAACAAATAAACATAAAATAAATAAACATGAAAGTTTTGTGTTGCATATTTGTTTTTTGTTTTGTTTTGTTTTGTTTTTTTGTTTTTTGAGACAGGGTTTCTCAGTGTAACCTTGGCTGTCCCGGAACTCGCTCTGTAGACCAGGCTGGCCTCAAACTCACAGAGATCCATTTGCCTCTGCCTCTGGAGTACTGGGGTTAAAGGTGTGCACCACCACTACCTGGCTTGTGTTGCACATCTGTAATCCAAAAATTTGGAAGTTGAAAACAAGAGGATCAGGGGTTCAAGGTTATGCTTGACTATATAATGGTTCTGGGCTAGCCTAGACTACATGAGACTGTATAACACAAACAAAAAGAAAAAAACCCAGGAGGTGGAGTTTGGGGGGAAGTAGCTCAGTAGGCAGAGCACTTGCCTAGAATATATGACTCTGTGGGCTTAGTCCCCAGTGCTGCACAAAGCAAGGTTAGTGATGCTCACCTGTATCCCTGCACTAGGGAGGTGGGGCAGGAGGATAAGAACTTAAGGTCACTCTTGACTATAGAGCAATTTCAAGGGCAGCCTGGGCACACGTGACGTGACCCTGTCTCAAAACAAAATAAAAGTTTCATTATGATGACACCATAGAGGCAAAAATTATCAAAGACAGAACTCTAGAAGATGGGCAGCCTTGAAGAGCCAACATTTCTAGATGAAGAGGCCACACAGATACACAACACCATGACTCATCTCGAAACATGAGACATGGATGTCGTGACACCAGGATTCCCAGTGACATAAGCAAGTCCCCCCACATACAAGCAAACAAATAAATAAGTAGATGTAGTTTATGTAGTTTGTGTAGTTTATGTAGAGTTCAAGACAGGGTTCCTCTGTGTAGCCCTGGACACCCGGGAACTCCCTTTATAGACCAGGCTGACCCAGAACTCAGAGATCCACCTGCCTCTGCCTCCAGATCAAGTGCTAGGATTAAAGGTGTGAGCCACCACCCCCAGCTCTCGCTTTTTTTAAAAAAAATATAAGAAAGCTCTTCCAGAGGACCCAGGTTTGATTCCCAGCACCCACAAGGTGGCTTATACCACCTGTAACTCCAGTTCCAGGGGATATAACACCCTCTTCCAGTCTCTGCAGGCCACATGCATACATAAAGGCAAAACAGGCATACATATAAAATAATTTTTAAGTGGAGGGGTTTGGTGTAATAGTTTAGCCAAAAAAAAGTGCTTGTTAGCTAGGTGAGGTGGCACACACCTTTCGTCACAGCACTTAGGCGGCAGAGGCAGGGGGATTTCTACCAGTTTAAGGCCAAGCTAGTCTACATAATGAATTCCAAGCCAGCAAGGATACATAGTGAGACCCTGCTGGCCCTGTCTGAAAAAAGGAGAGAAGGAAGTGCTTGTCATGCAAGCTTAAGGAAGAACTCATGAATAAAAGCTGGGGTTAGTCTGGAAGTGGTGCTGGCACACACCTTTAATCCTGGTACTCCGGAGGCAGAGGCAAGGGGATCTCTGTGAGTTCAAGGTCAACCTGTTCTACAAAGCGAGTTCCAAGACAGCCAAAGCTACACAGAAAAACCCTGTCTCAAAAACAAAATTAAACTAAAACAAAACAAGAAGCTGGATTTGGTGGTGGGTTCTTGCAATCCCAGCACTGGGGAGCCAGAACCAGGCAGAATCCCTGGGACTTTCTGACCCATCAGTATGGCCTACTTGGCAAGTTCTGAGGAATGACACTTGGGGTTGACTTCTGGCCTCCAGGTCATGTGCACAGATGTGCACACATGGGAACATGCACACATAAGCACAAAAGCACCATACACACAGACAGGCAAAAAAAATTGAACAATTTAAGGAAAAGAAACCCCAAAAGAAAAAAAATATAACCATAGTCTATTACATGGATCAGTCATAGATAATATAAAAATACAGACATGATTATTATATAGATTTATATAGATGGCTTGTGCCTAGAATTCTAATAGTCCAGGAGATAAGGCAGGAGAATTGCTGCAAGCTTGAAGCCAGCCTGGGCTATAGAGTGAGACAGACTATCTCAACACACACACACACACACACACACATTATATATGATCAGTAGTGTATTATTGTTCATGAGAAATTAGATACAGTTGGGTACCATCATGTTAATGAGAAAAGAACTGTTGGTTTCTCAGGAAGGTAGCTCACTCAAGCTTGGGGACCTGAGTTGGATCCCTAGAACTAATGCAAAGGTAGAGAGGGAAAACTGACTCAGTTTTCTTCTGACCTCTGCATAGGGCTGATGGCCTGCAAGCAGGCACACACGCACACATATCAATAAACAATTTTAATTGTTTTTATTAAAGAAGGATGAATATTGCATGTCTTATTTTCTATGTAGAATCTAGATTTGAAAAAAAACCATGAAGTTGAATTTGGAGATATCGGCTTTAAGCCCAACACTCAGGAGGCTGAAACATGAGGATCACTGATGGAGGAAGGTCATTGGTTAAAAAAAATAAAGAAACTGCTTGGCTGGCCCTCATAGGTTAGAACACAGGTGGGTGGAGAAAACAGAACAGAATGCTGGGAGGAAGAGGAAGTGAGCTCAGACTCGACAGCTCTCCTCTTGGGAGCAGACGCCTCAGAAGAGACGCCATGCCCCGCCCCCTGGCAGACACACGCGATGAAGCTCCCACCCAGGATGGACGTAGGCTAGAATCTTCCCAGTAAGACCGGTGCTCACAGATTATTAGAGATGGGTTGATCGGGATATCAGAATTAGCCAGTAAGGGCTAGAGCTAAAGGGCCAAGCAGTGTTTGAATGAATACAGTTTGTATGTTGTTATTTCAGGGCATAAGCTAGCCAGGCGGCCGGGGTGCTGGGGATGCAGCCCCGCCGCTCCTATTACTACAGATCACCACAAGTTCCAGGCTAGCCTGGTCTACAGAGAGAGTTCCAGGCTAGCCAGAGTTGCACAGTGAGAGTCAATAAATGGAGAGAAGCTCAGCAGTTAAGAGCACTGGTTGTTCTTCCAGAGGATACACGGCAGAACACAACTGTTTGTAACTCCAGTTCTAGCGTATCCAAAGCCCTCTTCTGCCCTCCCCAGTCACTAGACACATATGTAGTATACAGACATACATGTAAGAAAAACACCCACACATATAAATAAAATAGTATTTAAGGAAGTCTATCTATTCCTCTAGTATTTCTTTACAACAAAATAACCAAGGCTTTTAGCTAGATAGTGAATCCAAGGCCAGCCTGAGCTACATGTGACCCCAAAACAACACAAGACACTTGAAGATGGTCAGTTTAGGACACTGACTACTCCGGGTGGGAAAATTATTGATTGGTGTTTGATTAGCAAAATCTTGGAAATGCAGCTTTAATGTTTTGTCTTTTTTTGAGAGAGAGACAGGATCTCCTGTAGCCCAGGCTGATCCAGAATTTGCTATGTTGTTAAACTACTGAAGACTACCTTGAACTTCTCCTCTCCCCCCCCCCACCCGAGACAGGGTCTCTCTGTGTAGCCTTGGCTGTCCTGGAACTCACTCTGTAGACCTGGCTGGTCTTGAACTCACAGAGATCTGCCTGTCCCTGTTTCCCAAGTGCTAGGATTAAAGGCATGCACCACTACCACCCGGCTCATTTTCTGTTTTGAAAACTCACAGATCACATATACCACTAAAATATCAAGAAACAGATGCATGACCATTTCACTTAGGAACAGGGAGGAAGCCAACCGAAAACACAGCTGAAAAACTTAGCAATCAGAGAGGCAGGTCAGAAGTGTAAAGAGGTGGAGCCCTCTGTGCGGAACCTTCCAGCACACTCTGGCTTTTAAACCTACGCTTACCTACACCTACCCGGACAAATACACAAACCAATTGATTAACTGGAAGGCCAGGCAAGGTGTGATTTGGTAGAAATGAGATTTAGGTGGAGTGCCGGGGCATTCCGTTCTTTTGCATTTTAAATTAAGGGCGGGGCTGATCAAACTACTAAATATGTGCAGTGACTAGGAAAAGACTCCAGATTTATTTATGTGTGACGATTACACAGCAAGGATGTGGAAGGACTGGCTGAGCTTGGAAGACTTCCAGTGTGACAGAGAAAGACTCTCAAGGAAGGGGACAACATAAAGGAGACCCATGCCCCAAACACAGACATATGACCCAGTTTGTTTAAGACAGGGTTTCTCTGTAGACCAGGTTGGCCTTGAACTCACAGAGATCTGCCTGCCTCTGCTTCCTGAGTGCTGGGATGACAGGTGTGAGCCACCACACCTGGCTACTTTGTTAAATCTGTCATTTGGGTCTGTTTTGAAAGCAGTTAATCTGATAAAAAAGAAATAAGTGAGAGGGGGAGAGAGGGAGAGAGGGAGGGAGGGAGGGAGGGAGAATATAAACCAGGTGTGGTAAACACCTTCAACTCCATCACTCAGGAGGCAGAAGCAGGTCCATCTCTGTGAGTTCTAGGCCAGCCTGATCCACACAGCAAGTTTCAAGTCAGTCAGGCTGGGACTAAAGAGATAGCTCAATGGTTAAGAGCCCTAGTTCTTCTTCCATGAGGGCCTGAGTTCAATTCCTACCACCCATGAGGCAGCTCACTACGATCTGTTACTCCAGTTCCAGGGAATGTGAGGCCCTCTTCTGACTTCTACAGGCAGGTGCCAGGCAATAAGGGGCACCCAGACATAAAAAACACATAGACATAAAATAAAATTTTTCAAAACTTAAATTTAAAAGGAGAGAGGGTATATAGGTTTAATGGTAGGCAGGCCGCTGTTCCTTCTCCATCAGAAGACCTGCTCGTAGGCAGAATCAAAGAAAGGGAATCCTTCCTCCATTGCTGTGTTGTGTCTCTTCACAACAGCAGGCTGCGAGGGAAACCAGTGGATGCGGGAAGGGAGTGAACCATGCCCATCCCAGGATTCTAGGAGTAAACTTGTCATGGGCCTTGGTTGTCGCCTTGAAGCCCTCTTTGTTCTAGTCAGTGCTGTCTGTGAAAGACTCCAGGAGCTGCAGAGACGGCTCTGTGGTTGAGAACACTTGCTGCCCTTCCAGAGGACCTGAGGTCAGTTCAGGGGCTCATAGCTGCCTCGAACTCCAGCTCCAGGGGCTATAACACCCTTCCGTGTCATCCACGGACACACAAAGATCTCTCTCTCTCTGTCTCTGTCTCTGTCTCTCTCTCTCTCTCTCTCTGACACACACACAAACACACATACACAAACAAATACTGAAAAAAGAACGGTTCCATTCAGAGCTCTCATGACTCAGCTACAAAGGAAAGCAAAGGAGCCCAGATGTGGTCCAGGCGCATATCTGTGATCCCCGGAGGTGAAGGCAGGAAGATCAGGACCAAGGTCATCCTTGGCTACATAGCAAGATGGAGGCCAGCCTGGGCTACACGAGACCTTGCTTCAAATCAAATACAATAGTATCCAAGGAGGGAAGGTGTAAGGGATGGAAGCCAGATATGACGGTACACACTTTAATTCCAGTACTTGGGAGGTGAAGAAGAAAGGTCGTGAGTTCAAGATCATCCTTGGCTACAGAGTGAGTTGGCAGTCAGTCTGGAACATGTGAGACTCTGTCTCAAAGAAGGAAGAAAACAGTGGGAGAAGATGGATGGTTTTTTTCCTCCAGATCTTTTTGCTCACCCAGCCCAACCTTAAAATGCAGAAAAGGAGGAAGAGGGAGTGTTTCCCAACATTATTTTACTTTTATGTCTTTAGTAGACCAACCATGGCAGTTTATGACCCAAACGCAAATATTTCTTTTAAGTTACTAGATGAACTCAGTCAATACAGATAGGAAAGGGGCTGCGAAATAAATTATGCATATATTTAAAACTTTCCCCTCTGATTCTAATTTTCCCAGGTTTCCCCCTCATGACTGAAGTTTCCGGAACATGTGCCTGTCCCCATCCCGTCCCACCCCTCCTTAAGCTTTAAGGAAGGAATGCCACACATAAAGGTCACCATCTGGTCAGTGGAAAGTTTCTGATATGGTGGCAGCGCCATCTCTGGGACTTCAGACCTGTGAGTTCTGGCTGTCAGCCATTTTTGGTAACCAGAGATTGTCAGAGTGGTGACGGAGGACAAAGTGGGCTGCATGAGCGCAGACAACATGCACGCTCAAGAAGGTGACAGAGGACCAGAAGCTGGACATGCGGAGTGGGCTATCGCTCTGCTGGCGCACGCGCAAGGGACACCAAGGCAAGATCGGGAGGTGCTGGGATCCTCTAGCTCCCACTTCCGGTGAACGTTAGGTGGTGTTTGGAGGATGCAACTCAGCTCTTTAGGATTCTATGTTCTTCCAACACAACTAGCCCAGGCTATTCCACTGGTCAGGGCAATGAAAATAACCCGATGGGGTGGTTCATTCCTGTAATCCTAGTATTGGGGAGGGTGGAGGCAGGAGGATCAGAAATTCAAGGTCAACCTTGCTACTTTGGAAACTCAAGGCCAACCTGAGCTGCCTGAAACTTGGTCTTAAAATCAGACAGGTCCAACATTGTCACTCAGGGGTTAAGGCACTTGCCATCACAGCTGATGGCCTGAGTTTGGTTCTCAGGGACCCACACGATGGGAGGAGTGACTCCCACAAGATGCTCTCTGACCTCCATTCGCACCGTGGCACGTGTGCACCTGCACGCACCTATTTGTCCACAAATGTAAGTAAGTGATGTAATAAATACTAAAACCAAAGGAATATAGAGGGGCTGGAGAGATGGCTCAGTGGGCCAAGTGCTTGCCACAGAGGTGTGAGAGTCAAAAGTGTGAAGTATTGCCGAAAATTCCTTCCTGTAAACATCTACTCGCCCTCCTAAGGTCCCAAAGACAAGCCAGCCAAGGAAGGAGACAGGATTCCAGCGTTCACGTGGGGACCAGCGAGTCTCTCGCGCTTCCTTACACAGCAGTGGAGGTTATGAACAGGAGTGTGCGTCACCTGAAGGCAGCTACCCTGGAAGGTCTGCACCACACGTGGATGACGCCTCCCCAGGGATGTGTAGATGGAGCGCCCCTCCCCATGTCCTTCCCAGACTGCATTATTCTAGCTAGGTGAGAGGAGAGAGCTGACCTCCACACCAATGCCCTGGCCCTCATGCCCCTCTCCTCCACGTATTTATTAACAAATAAATACGTTTTCTTTTTTTCCGAGACAGGGCTTCTCTGTGTAGCCCCGGCTGTCCTGGAACTCGCTTTGTAGACCAGGCTGGCCTCGAACTCACTGAGATCCTCCTGCCTCTGCCTTCCTAGTGCTGAGATTAAAGGCGTGCGCCACCACTGCCCAACTATAAATACCTCTTAAAACACGCTGAGTGGCCATATTTGGTTTTAGCCTACATATACATATGCAGAGAATGTTTTCTGTCATATACAGTAAGCTGTAACTTGTGGCTGGTGGAATAGCTTGTTGTAGCTCTGCTTCTCAGCACCTGGACATTTTCTGCTTCTTGCAGACATTGCTTCTGTAAACACGAAGGGGATTATTTTTTTTTAGAAGCTGGGTAAATGACTCTGTTGGTACAGTGTTTAATGAGCTCGCCTGGAGCACTAGGTTCAGTCCCTGCAGTGCAGAAATCGGTTACGGTGACTTATACTCTCAGTGCTCAGGAGATGGGGTCAGAAGGATCAAACATTCAAGGTCACCCTGGGCTATATTTTGACTCCAGCCTGGGCTACCTAAGACTGTCTCAAAAAAAAAGGGGGGGGGGGGGAGGGAGAGGGGGCATTTTTAGAACCAGTGTTGTCTATTACAAGAAGGACTTACTAGACTATATATTCCCAGCCCTCATTTTTTTTTTCCAAAGGAGGAAAGAGTTTGACTCATCATGCTGACTTAAACCCTTTTGAAGATTGTGGAAAATTTCAAACAGACTCATTTTCAGACAAAACACTTTCAGTGAACACCCATGTGCCCATTGTCCTCCCTCCAGGGATTACTCATGGCCACCACGGGCATCTTCTATTCACATTTTATTTTGAAGAAAACGCCAAACCGCATACAAGTCGTTTTGTTCATAGCTCAGCACCAGCATAGGACTCTCTCTTAAGGACGCATGGCCACAATATATTATCATGCCCCAAATTAATAAAATCCCGTAATATCATAAACTACCCAACTCAGTGGGTGGTTTTTTAGTTGTTGTTTTTTCTTTGTTTGTTTTGTTTTTGTGTCAGAGTCTCTCTGTGTAACAGCCCTAGCTGTCCTGGAACTAGCTCTTGTAGACCAGGCTGGCCTCGAATTTACAGAGATCCGCCTGCCTCTGCCTCCTGAGTGCTGGGATTAAAGGCACGCACCACCACTGCCTGGTAAATGTTTGTTTGTTTTGGTCTTTGGGCAGTATTTTATTAAATGTCTTTACAGAGCAATAGCCTGCCTCCAGATGCATCTGCCAAGACCCGGTTGAAAAATGTAGAACACAGCTGTGCCCAGTGGTCGTTCAAGCCTTTAATCCCAAAACCCAGGAAGGAGGCAGAGGCAGGTAGCTTTCAAGAGTTCCAGGACAGCCAGGGCTACAAAGAGAAACCCTGTCTTAAAAAAACCAAAGAAAAAGGAAAAGGGAAAGAAGTGTGTAACCCCTGATGGATTTGCGTGTCTTTCTGCCAGTCTCCTCTGTGTTGTTCTCATTTTTAGTATATATGCTGCCAAAGTGAGAAAACACTTTTTTTTTTTGAGATAGGGTCATATTTTATAATCCATGCTGTCCTGGAACTATGTAGTCGAGGCTGGCCTTACCCAGGGTGATCCTCCTGCCTCAGCATCCAAAGTCCCTGCGAAGTGAGCCACTACACATGAAATAAAGAAACGTTAGATTTTTATTACATTTATTTATTTTGTGTATGAATGCGTGTGGTCACCCGCATATCACAGCTTGTGTGCAGAGGGCACAGGACAGCTTGTAGGAGTTGATTCTCTCCTTCCCGCCTGTGAGTTCCAGGGATCAAACTCAGGTCAGCAAGCCGGGCAGCAAGCATCTGTTATGCCTGCCGAGCTATTTCCCTGGTCCTAAGTGAACTTTTATTTATTTATTTGTTTGTTTGTTTGTTTATTTATTTATTTATTTATTTATTTTTTCCAGATAAGGTTTCTCTGTGTAGCCCTAGCTGTTCTGGAACTTGCTCCATAAGCCAGGCTGGCCTCGAACTCAGAGATCCACCTCCCTCTGCTTCCTGAGTGCTGGGATTAAAAACATGGATCACCACCACTTGACTCTAAATTAACTTTTCTAGGTGTTGGGGGGAGGGCAGGAGAGATAGCTCAGTGGTTAAGAGCACATTCTGCTCTTGCAGAGGACCCAAGTTTAGTTTCTAGCATCCACATCAGGTAGCTCACAACCACCTGTAACTCCAGTTCCTGGAGACCCAGTGCCTCGGAGGGCACCTACACACATGTGCACACCCATTCGCAAGACATACATGCATACACATAATTAAAAATCATCTAAAAAGTGAAAAGAAACACAGATGGACCGGGAACGCGGTTCAGTTGTCGAGTGCTTGCCTAACATGCACAAAGCCTGCGGTGTGATCCCCAGAACCCCTGAAATCCCAGCAATCAGAAGGAGAGTCAGGAGTTCAAGGTCATCCTTGGCGACATAGCAAGTTTGAGTTTGTTCTGGGCTGTGTGAGATGAAGAACAAAGAAGCCCCATCTCAAGCAAGGGAAAGAGTCAGGGCAGGAAAGATGGCTCAGTGGTGAAGAGAACTGGCTGCTCTTCCAGAGGACCCAGGTTCAATTCCTAGCACCCTCATGGCAGCTCACTACTGTCTGTAACTTCAGCTCCGGGGAAGTCAGCAACCTCATACAGATAGAGAAACATGCAGGCAAAACAGTAATGAACATAAAATAAATAAATCAAGCAAGGGAAAAGGCAAGGATAGGACCTGTAGTTGTTCTCTCGCCTTCACATACTCAGCCTGGCACACATCTCTCTCTCTCTCTCTCCAGCCTGGCACACATCTCTCTCTCTCTCTCTCTCTCTCTCTCTCTCTCTCTCTCTCTCTCTTTTTCTCTCTCTCTCTCACACACACACAAACACACACACACAATTAAAAAAAATTACGATTTTAGATTGGGTCTTGTTCATTGTTGTGGTATTTGTTCTCTTTCTCTCTCCTTTTTTTTGTAAAAAAATACTTTTATGGTCTATTTAATTTTATTTTATATGCATTGGTATGAAGGTGTCAGATCCCCTGGCAACTGGATCTTCAGACAGTTGTGAGCCGCCGTGTGGGTACTGGGAATTGAACCCTGGTCCTCTGGAAAAGCAGTCAGTGCTCTTAACCACTGAGCCATTTCTCCAGCCCCTCTCTTTCTCTTTTATGTATTTTTAATTTCTTGGGCCCAAGCTATCCTAGAACTCATTATGTAAATCAAGCTGGCGTCAAACTCACGGCATCCTTTCTCAGCCTCCCGGGTACTGCAATTACAGATGTGAGCCTCAACATAGAGCTTTAAAATTAATGTTGTGTGTCTGTGTATGTTTGCACTCCAGCACATGGAGGCCAGAGGTCAACTTTGGGTGCCACCTCTTGGGTGCCTTTCACCTTGTCTTTTGAGATGGTCTCTTCAATGGTTTGGAGCCATGACCTCAGCTAGGCTGGCCGGCCAGCAGTGAGCCCTAGGGATCCCTGTCTTCAGCTCCTCTGGGCTGGGGTTACGAACTCCTCCTCCTCCACCACCACCACCACACACACACACAGAGCTTTAACAAGGGTTCTAGGGGTCAAACTCAATCTTTTTTTTTTCCTCCCTGTGTAATAGTCCTGTCTGTCCTGGAACTCACTCTGTAGACCAGGTTGGCCTTGAACTCACAGAGATCGCTGTCTCCGAGTGCTGCGATTAAAAGACGTGTGCCGCCGGGCGATGGTGGCGCACGCCTTTAATCCCAGCACTCGGGAGGCAGAGACAGGCGGATCTCTGTGAGTTCGAGACCAGCCTGGTCTACAGAGCTAGTTCCAGGACAGGCTCCAAAGCCACAGAGAAACCCTGTCTCGAAAAAACCAAAAAAAAAAAAAAAAAAAAGGCGTGTGCCGCCACCGTCCAGCCAAACTCAGTCTCTATTCTCCCTCAATAAGCACTTTACAGAACTGAGCTGTCTTCATATCTTTAATTTTAAAAATCATTACATTTTATTTATTTTGTGTGACAGTGGGTGTGGCGAGGGACGCACGCCTGACACAGTCTATATGTGGAAGTCAGAGGACAGTTGGTGGGAGTCCATTCCCAAGGGGTCATATTCACACTGTCAGGGTTGGTGGCAGGCACCTTTATCCTTTGAGCCACTTCATAGACCCTTAAATTTTTTTTGTCTGAGACAGGGTTTCTCTGTGTAGCCCTGTCCTGGAATTCACTCTGTAGACCAGGCTGGTCTCGAACTCACAGATCCTCTTGCCTCTGCCTCCCGAGTGCCACCAGCACCCTACTTCATATTAGTTTTTAATTTATTTTCCTTTCTTTCTTTTTTCTTTCTTTTTATTTATTTATCAATTGTTTTGTTTTGTTTTTTGAGACAGGCTTTCTCTGTGTTACAGTCCTAGCTGTCCTGGAACTAACTCTTGTAGACCATGCTGGCCTAGAACTCACAGAGATCCATCTGTCTCTGCCTCCCTAGTGCTGGGATTAAAGGTGTGCACCCCCACCACCCAGCAAAAAAAAAAAAAAATTAAAAAAAAAAAAAAGGTTAGTTAAGTCCCTCTTCTTCCAGACTTCAAAATATCACAATTAAAATATTTGGTGTTCTTCCTCCAGACCTTGTCCTTTGTCAAGATTTACAAATAAACATACTTTCTAGAGAGTTCCTTTCTGTATGTCTTGCCTACAGGTTGCTTAATTTTGCTAATATTGGGAACTGTGTCTCATGTCCAGAATATCTGTATCTTCTGCAATCTATTTAGCAGCTTCTGTTGTCCATCTTTATCATAAATTTTTTAGTCAATGTCATCCTGGTAAACCTTGGGGACTGTTTTCTTCCTTATTTCAAACACTGCTGCAATTAGCTCCCTCAGTCAGGGACGATATCCATAGGCTGCAGAATCATTTCTGTAGGTCAAATTCATGGATTAGTTGAGAGCCACAGCCTCTAGCATCTCCCTTCTAACTGGTTAATTGCTCAAGACATAATTTTTGTGTTGAAACAGAATCTCTTCTAGCATAGGCTAGCCTGAAGCTAGCGATGTAGCAGAGGATGACCTTGAACTTTTGATCTTCCTGCCTCTACCCCCTGAATGCTGGGATGACATATGTACTACCGCTTTCTGAACTACTTTCTAACAGCCCCCTTTTCGGTAAGCACCGGATGCTAGGGTTTCTCAGGGCTTCTTATTCCGAGGAGTTATGTGATATTTGAATTCTGTTGTAGGGCCAACATGTTCCGATTTTATGTTTCAGTGTTCAGGAAGGCAGGTCACCCTGTTATTCTGTTTCAGAATGTTCTGGTTTTCCCCATTATCATTCTGGATGAACTTTCAAATTTTATCAGGTTTCATAAATGAGTCCCTTAGGGCTATGGGAAATTCATTTGAGAACTGTCATCTTTTGTTATTAAGCTATTGAAATGTACGGCCAAGTCCTTACTCCTGGTTATTCAAACAAATAAATTACCCTTTTATCTTAAGATATTTATTGTGTATGTGTGCATCCTGATCACAGTGTTCCTGTCAAGGCCAGAGGACAACTCTGCAGAGTCCATTTTCTCCAGCTACCTTTGTGTGGGTTCTGGGGATTGGACGGAGTTCATTGGGCTTGGCAGCAAGCATTTTTACCCTCCGAGCCATCACACCGGGTGCTTGTTGTTTTTTAATTTAGTGAGTTTTAGTTTTAGATTTACGTATTTTATCTATGAGAGTTTGCCTCCTATGTCCTGTTTACCGTGAGGTCACACATGAGGAGGAATGACGTCACGTGCCATGGAACTGGAGTTACAGATGTTCGTGAACCACGAAGCTGCTAGGAACCAAACCTGGGTCCTCTACCGGAGAAACCAGTGCCCTTATCTGCTGAGTCACTTTCCAGCCTGGGGTGGGAGTTGTGGGGGGTGGTATAGGTGTGTGTATGTGTGGGTATGAGTGTATATGGGGTAGGGGATATAGGATGTGGGGGGTATAGGTGTGTGTATGTGGGGTAGGGGGGTATGAGTGTGGGGGTTTGGGTATGTGTGTGGGTATGGGTGTATAGGGGGGTATGGAGTTTGGGGAGTATGGGGTTTGGGGGGTATGGATGTG
Source organism: Microtus oregoni (assembly GCF_018167655.1). NCBI lineage: Eukaryota > Metazoa > Chordata > Mammalia > Rodentia > Cricetidae > Microtus > Microtus oregoni. The sequence continues at coordinate 6,270,372 of NW_024543062.1, read as the reverse complement.
TGTGTTATATTTACTCTCTAGATTTCCTTTTTAAAATGACTCTACAAAATGTTGATTTTATTAATTAATCTATTTCTTATTAAATATATTTTAATATATTTGTTAAAGTTACCTTTTATATATAACACAATAATGATAGTTATTATACAGCTGTATAATATTTTTTTTTTTTGGTTTTTCGAAACAGGGTTTTTCTGTGGTTTTGGGGCCTGTCCTGGAACTACCTCTTGTAGACCAGGCTGGTCTCGAACTCACAGAGATCCACCTGCCTCTGCCTCCTGAGTGCTGGGATTAAAGGTGTGCGCCACTATGCCCAGTCCTATATTATGACTCTCGATGGTGTTATTAATGTACTATTTAGTTTCCTTTTTTCTTTCGCTCTATAGCTATGTGAGTGTGGTGTATAATGTGCACTTGGAGGTCATATAACAGCCTGTGGGAGCTGATTCTCACCTTCTATTATGGGGATCCTGGGGATTAAAGTCAGACCATCAGACTTGGCAGCAAGGCAATTTACCTGCTGAGCCACCTTACCAAGCCCCTTTATTTTCCAAATAAATAAATTTATAATAAAAATACTATATGTTACTATGTAAAATATGTGTGTATATATTATGTATATATATGTGAATATTTTGACTGTATGTATGTATGTATTTTTTGTGGGGTTTTTTTGTTTGTTTTGTTTTTTCAAGACAAGGTTTCTCTGTAGCTTTGGTGCCTGTCCTGGAACTAGCTCTTGTAGACCAGGCTGGTCTCGAACTCACAAAGATTTGCCTGCTTCTGCCTCCTGAGTGCTAGGATTAATGGCACGCACCATCACTGCCCAGTTGTATGTATGTATATGCACTGTATACATGCCTGGTGCCTTTGGATCCCAAGAGAAGGCAGTAGATCTCTTGGAACTGGAGTTATAGACAGCTAGGAACCGGCATGTGGGTATCAGGAAGCAAACACAGGTGCTCTGTAGGAGCTGTAAGTGCTCTCAACCCCTGAGTCATCACCCATCTTGTCCAGTTCTCTGCAGGGCCTCGGCTGGCTTTGACCTTGAGCACTGACCCTCCAGCCTTTCTCTATGGCTGGGATTAGAGGCCTGCACCATCAGACCTGTCCTCTCTTCATTTTCTAGCTAGGTATTTTTGAGTCAGGGTCTTGTTATATAGCTCAGGCAGGTCTTGAATTTTGGCTCTTCCTCCCTCCACCTCCCCAAAGGCTGGGATTACATAACTGCACCCCACTGCCCCTCTCAAACTAGCATTAATTTCTTTTTTTTCCTGGTTTTTTTTTTTGAGTAGTCTTTGAGGGCTGGGATTAAAGGCGTGTGCCACCATCGCCAGGCCATTAATTTATTCCTAATTGGAGTTTCCTCAATTCTGAAAACCTTCACAGCGCTGTCATGATTTTTTAATAATCTCACCATTATTTATTTGTTACTGGTGGTGTACGTGATTGAGCCTTAGGCGTGGAACGGATGTAGACAAGTGTTAAATCGCATCCCCAGCCCCTCACTGGGAGATTCTGGGCAAGAACGCTACTGCTGACCCACGCCCCAATCCCTTCCCTGTGAGATTCTGATCAAATGCTCTACTGCAAATTTACAACCCCAGCATCCTCACCTGTCCCGTGACGAACAGCCCTCTTCTTCTCCATTAGTCCAGCAGCTGAATCTATGGGAGTCTGGGAGTTTCAGCTCCCAGAGCGGACTACAAGGTCAGCAGAGTGCAAACCTCCTGGGTCTGAGCATTTCGTCCGCGTCAATGCGCAGCCAGAACATAGCAAAGCTCAGGAAGAATGGAGTGACCGGAGGTGGGGTGTGGGGACGGCGGAGATGGATCAACTGATCAAGTTTTTGTCAAGCAAGCATAAGGAGCTGAGTTTGAGTCCCAGGCTCCCAAGCAAAAAGCAGGCATTCACACCTGTGACCCCAGGTAGACACAGGCAGATCCCTGGAGCTTCCGGGCCAGCTAGTCTATCAGAATCAGAAGTGATGAGCTCCAGGTTCACTGATTCCGAAAGGCATCTGAGATCAATCTCTGACTTCCACACTCACGGGTGCTTACTTACAAACACATGCATGCATACGCTGGGGGCACACACACCTGCACTCATCACCCACACAAACTAAGTGATGGACAGCATGATGGACTTCCCACTTACCTGAAGCTCTGCCTTTCCGTGTGACTGATGAGGGCGGCTCCCAGTGGCACCTTGGACTCCCACCCACCCAGGGCATCGTGGGAAAAGGAGCACGTGTACAAGACAGGGCACACGGGGAAATATAAGAAGCCAGCTCTTGGATCATGAGTCTTTTAATATATTATTCTGAAAAGAAAGGGATTTAAAAAAAGTTCCTGACAGCTTTTTTTTTTAAATTTAAATAAATACCCCGCCCCCTCCACCCACTTAAGTTTTCCCTCTTTCCCCATCGTCCCAACCCATCCCTGGCTAGACCCTTACCCCAGAACTAAATAAAATGCCTGTTTCACAGCAGACCACACTCACTACCAAATTCTGGGAAAACTAGAAATACTGTCATTGTCTGAACCTCTGCCTCTGACTGCTCCCCAAGCTGACCCATCCCCCCACTTTAGCTGGGCAAGGATGGCGGAGGTCTTTAGGCACTGGCCTTGGGGAGAGTGCAAATTTAGCCTCGGTTCTCCAACTCCTACTCAGGAGTAGGTCAGAAGAGCCCAGAACTGCCCTCCAGACTAAAATAAATAACAAAATAAATACCCTTCCCCGCTCCCCCGGCTCTCAATAAAAGAGCTAGTTTCCCTGTTGCTCCAGTCAATCTCCTATATGCCCCACCCCCAACTTCCTCCAAACCCCACCTTTTCCCATGGTGATCTCCACCTTGGCCTTCGCTTCAAGAAGAGGGATCTACACGCTCAGACCCTTTCTTCCAACATCAAGCAAACCCTCCTCCTCCCCCAAATTTCTTGGGATGCTACTGGCACCTCAAGTCCCCACGATGGGCCTAGTAAGAACCCTCTCTCCTAATCCCTCCATCTCTCAAGTCTCAAGTAGACCTGGGCAGGCTTCCTCCCCTTCCAATCCAGGCGTCCCAAGCCGCCCCTGCATCCTCAGATGGCAGTGTCCCAGAGGACGGTGTGCTGCCGGCGGCAGGGTGGGGTGCCGGATTTGCGGGGTTCAGGGCCCCGCCGCCAGCTGGGAAGGATGGGCATGCTCTCTTGCTTGCAGAGCCCCCGGTCCGGACGGTGACGTGCCTTGATCTCCTTGCACACACAGCGTTTGCGCTCAATCACCTCTAGGAGCTTGCCGTCGCGCTCCCGGGCGGGCTGGGGCGGCAGGGGCAGAGGCAGCACAGGGTGGGTCTGTGCCAGGAACCCCAGAGAAAGAAAAATATGTGCGACAGGGGATGTCAAGGACTTTGTTCCCAAACCAACGATCTCCTGTAGAAACAAACCCTCCCCCAGGTCCGGCTTCGGGTCCTCTTTCCCAGGTTGTGGGTGTGATGGGACAAGTCTCCAGTTTGGGCACTCTTTCCCCAGTGATGCACTCTGGTGTTAGACTAGGCTTGCCTGGCCCTAAGAAGCCAGCCTGGTCTACAGAGTGAGTTCCAGGGCTACACAGAGAGACCCTGTCTCGAAAAACCAACAAAACAAACAAACAAAAAATAAAAAAAGATCTTGTTCTAGAAGACCATGAGATCCTTCATAGTCTCCAAAAACAAGCAAACAAAAAAGCCAAAAACCAACCAAACAAAAATACTAGTCATTCCAGACCAGACAGGCATTTTTCAAATTTGTCCTTGAAGGGGGTCTTTTCTAAACCACGAATGGTACCCGGTAGACAGTCACGGCCCAGACTGGCCACCACCCAGGGCCCTGCTTCGGTGACCATGCTAACCAGCTCCATCCTATCCTGTCTATTTTTGTCTTTAGTTCCTGTTTCCCTCAGCCTGTGCGGGTCCACTGGTTAGTCCCAGTCTGAGTTTTTCCCCCTTTTCTTTCATTTATCTTCCTTTCCTATTTATTTTACTAAAAAATTTTAAAAGCATATCATTTGTTTCATGTTTGAGAGGCTGGCTGGCCCATGCCACAGCTCACGGAGGTCAGAAGACAACTTTTGGGTGTCGGTCCTCTCCTTCCACCACATGGCTTCTGAGGACCAAACTCTCTCAGTTTTTAGGCTTGGTGGCAACCTCCTTTACCCACGGAGCCATTTCCCAGCCCACTTTCTTTTTAAGATTTTTCATTTATTTGTGTACGTGCCTGTGTGGGTATATGCTATACATTTGGACTTGGAGTCCGGAAGACATTGGAGCCCCTGGAGCTGGGGTTAGAGGGGGTTGCGAAGTATACAATGTGGGGTGCTGGGAATTGAACTCTGGTCCTTCGCAGGGGGGGGATATGCTCTTTAACTGTCCAGCCATCTCTGTACCCCCTTTTTCTTTCTTTCTGTTCTTTTTTTTTTTTTTTTTTTTTTTTTTTTTTGCAGGCTGGCCTGGAACTCAGTATGTAGCCTAGGAAAGGTGATCTTGAACTCCCAATCCTCCTGCTCCCACCTCCCAAACTGGGGTCACAGGGATGTGCCTTATAGTGCCATGATCTGTTTCTTACTCTATTTAGTATTTTTTAATTTGGTATTTTCAGACAGGATTTGTTTTGTTTTGTTGAGACAGGGTTTCCCTGTAGGGTCTGTAGGAGCCTGTCCTGGAACTCACTTGGTAGATCAGGCTGGTCTTGAACTCACAGAAATCCACCTGTCTCTGACCCCTAAATGCTGGGATTAAAGGTGTGTTCCACCACCACCTGGCAGGATTTTTTTTTTTAATGTAACTTCAGATGAATTTTTTTTCCTCAGCTTTTCTTGGTCAGAGATTAGATTATACGGGTGAGTGAGTGGGTCTATCCTTTCTTTCCATACCCAAGCCTTCTCTTGCTGCTCCTTCAAAGATAAAACAAAGACCAGACGCTCACCTGGCTCAGGGCAACCCTGGGCTGGCTGCAGGGCCGAGGGGTATGGAGTGCAGCCTGACGGACTCCAGAGGTGGAGGCAGAGCGACCCAGGCGGTACCCTCCTGTGAAATCTAGGCCCAGAAACCAGAAATGAGAAGAGAGACCTACAGAAGTCTGGTCCCTCACCTCCCTGAAGAGGCTGTAGGCCAAACTGTCCCCTGCCTCATGAAAAGAAAGGAGATGGAGATAGTGTTAAGATTCAGGGATCTAGGCTGGGGTGTGGCTCAGTGGTAGAACCCCTGCCTAGAATCCCCCAGTGAGGAGGGGCTGGGGTGTGGCTCAGTGGTAGAGCCCCTGCCTAGAATCCCCAGTGAGGGGCTGGGGTGTGGCTCAGTGGTAGAGCCCCTGCCTAGAATCCCCCAGTGAGGAGGGGCTGGGGTGTGGCTCAGTGGTAGAGCCCCTGCCTAGAATCCCCAGTGAGGGGCTGGGGTGTGACTCAGTAGTAGAGCTCCTGCCTAGAATCTCCCAGTGAGGGGCTGGGGTGTGGCTTGGTGGTAGAGCACCTGCCTTGCTTGAGGGAACTCCTGGGTTCCATTCAATGTACGAGAAACACTGTTCAAAGGTTAATGACTGTAGACATGGAGTTGATAGGAAGTCAGGCAGGCTAGTCCCAGGTGGACCCTGGCAGATTCCTGACCCACCCATCTCTGTATAGAGTATGAGAGCAAGGTGTCACCTCCATTCCGGTGGCAGGCCGGGAAAGTCTGGCAAGGGACTGGCAACGCTGTGCGGCTCCCTCCTCGATCATGGTGGATCCTGGCCAGCAGACCCTCTGCCCCCTGGCTCCTCACAGGAATCCCTGATGCCACCTGGCCCCTGTCCTCATGCTCTACCTTGGCGGGACCCTCTGTACTGCCATTCCAGGCCCGGGCACCGTCCTCGACTTCTGCTGGGATAACAAACAAACAAACAAAAAAACTCAGTGCCCGCAGGTGGGAGGGGCCTTTCTATCCCCAGCAGGCACATATAATGCAGCAGGGGTCGCCCTTCAGTGAATCCCAGCAGGAATGGCAAAGGCTCGACCTCACACTTCAACACACGCACATGCGCACACACACCCACCCCAGACCCAGCCCTGTCACCTTCCTTTCTCCCCATTGTTACCGACACTGGGACTCAGAATCATATATATGTGCTCTGTTCAGAAAACCCTTCCCCTGGCCAGAGGGGCCTTCTCGACCCTAGCATTGGTTTTTAAAACCTCTCCAGGACCAGACAGGGTCAGAATGAACACCCTGGAAAACAGGGATGCTGTCTCTCTGTGGGGAGAATCCCAAATCCTGATCTCAGAAAGAGGGTATGGGGGTTACATTGAGTGTATAGAGTGGGGGGAAGGGCTGTGTGTGAACTAAGCCCATCTCTGAGAGCAGGCCTGGCAGAGCATTGCGTTGCCTGGCAACGGTAGGGGCCTCCCTCTCCTCTCACTTCTGTCTGGATGGGTTGCCATGGTAATAGCTGGGAGGCAGCTGTGTTTAGTTCCTAGTGTGCACACACTCACAAACACACACCCTTGCAGCCCAAGGAAGGGAGGGGCAGAGGGTGGAGCAGGATGTGGCTGGATCACCCCCCCCCCCAGCCCCTATCCCAGACCTTCTTACCTTTTCCTGAACACATTCAGAGATATCTCCCCTCCCCCACCCATACATTTTGTTCCCCATCCCCATCTATCTGGTCTCCCAGAAAACTTCCCTGGACAGGACAATAGACCTGCCATTTCTAAATACCTCCCTTCAATATTTAACCCCCAACCCCAAACCACCAGCAACACCCCCACACCCAATCCCCCTCCTCACTCACTGTCCGGATCCTTTGCTTTCCTCCCTCCATACAGGACCTTCCTCTGTAGAGCCCAGCCTGCCCCAAATGCGGCGCCCATCTCCTCTTCTTCTGGTGTCCCCGCACTGGCGATGACATGGGCACAGGAGATGCTGGCAAAGGCACCCCCATCAGTCCCTTGCTCTTGCAGCTGGATCTTGACCATGGGAGATGGTGTTCCCATTCCACAGCCCTTATTCAGCACCCCCCCAGCCTTGAGACTGTCATAGGCAGGGGGTCTCTTGAGGCCAGCTGCTGTGGCTGGATAAGTCCAGAGGGGAGTCAGGGGGCCTGCAGTTGGATCCGGAAGGCTGTGGGGGGAGGCCAGGCAGCTACGGTGGTGCAGGACCCCAGCTGCTGAACCCATAGCCCCACTATGGGGGCTGGATTTCCCTGGTACAGGGGGCCTCGAACTGGCACAAAGCATTCCATGGAGAACCGAGATCTCCTCCGTCTTTGGCTCCCCAACACCCAGGGGTGGACCAGCTGGCAGGACGGAGTGTGTGGTCACTTTCACCGCAGAATACACCATAGTGTACGACACGGCCTTGTCCTTGGGGGGGGCGGGGAGCAAGGCAGCTGGGGCAGGGTGGGCTGCCGGTACCCCTGCCGCTTTGGGGCAGATCATGCTGTGAGAGTTGGGGAGCTCCCGCTCCCCCCGGGTCTGGCCAGAGCCCTGGGGTGGCAATGGCGTTGAGTGGCTCCGGGCTCGGCCTGATGGTCCCAGCAATAGCAGGTTGGCAGCAGGAGGCGGGGGCGGCAGGGGAGGCGTCTCCCGCTCTCGTGCAGGCACTTGGGGAGCTGGGGTGGAACCAGCTGGCTCCTTGGAGTGGCAGAGGACCGGTAGCCTTGAGACCCCATCGCCAGGGGCTCGGGAAGCAGACTTGGCTTGGGGGAAGGCCAGGAGTGGAGGCCGGTGCTGAAGGAGGTTGGGAAAAGGTGGGGGGATCTCACAAGGAGTGGTCTTGGTGGGTGTCCCATCCCTCCGGCTTGGGAGGGCTGAAGCTGGACGGCGGTGAGGGTGGGGGTGGGGCTGGAGGACGTGAGGCTGTTGTGGAGGTGAGGGCGCCATCAATGGAGGAGGCCCGTTGGCTCTGCCATCTCCTGCCTCTTCAGGCAGGGGGTACTTCATCTCTTCATATATAGCCTCGCTGTCTTCAGAGTCCGAATCGGCACCAGCTGGAGGGGTTGGGCCTCCACTTCCAAGAGGAGGCCCGCTCAAGCCTCCTCCACTTCGTCCTCCTCCACGAAAGACATCCCCCACCATCTCAATGTACACGGGCTCTTCCTCTTGACCACCTGCGTCCAGGTCTCCAGCTACTCGAGAAGCCCTGCCGAGGCGTTGCAGGGGCAGGTTCCCCCCTCGAGGACAAGGGGCTGGGGCACAAGACTCATCGAAGGACACAGACAGCTGGGTGTTGGGGCTTCGCCTGGGTTTTTGTGGCGGAACCTTACGGCTAGATTCTCGGCACTCAGGGGTTGGCTTTTGAGAGCCTAAGAAGGGTGGGAAGGAGAAAAAGAAATGCAGATTATTGAATACAGAGCATCTAACATGCCAGGTAATGCTCTACCACTGACCACGCCCCAGCCCCTCACTGGGGGATTCTAGGCAGGGGCTCTACCATTGAGCTACACCCCAGCCTCTCACTGCATTTTTCTTACATAATTTTTTTTCTCTTTTAAGAAAGGGCCTCTAAGCTGCCCAGGCTGACCTTGAACTCATTCTACAGTAAAGGGGGAGAATTTCTTTCTAACCTCTTGACTCACCTTCAAGGACATATTCATCTAGGTACTTTTCCCACAACCTTCCACTCAGAGCCCACTAGGCTCCTTTTCCTCAAGGCAGTTCCCAGTCTTTTTCTCTCTTTTCTTTTTCATTCTTCTTCTTTTTTTGTTTTGCTGTTTGTTTGAGATAGGGTCTCACTCTGTAGCCTTGGCTAGCCTGAATATATAGTTCAGGCTGGCCTTGAACTAAGAGATCCTCCTGCCTCTGCCTCCCGAGTGCTGGAATTAGAGGCCTGGGCCATCATGTTTAGGATTTCATTGATTTGCTTTTTGTCTTTTCTCAGGTTTTTGTTCGTGTGTTTGCTTTTCGAAACTGGGTCTCATCATGTAGCCTGAAGCATCCTACCTCAGCCCCCTACCAACCCCAGGATCTGCAATTCTCACCCACCCTGTGGCCTTTCCTAAGAGCTGTTTTGAGGGAGTGTTTCCTGCCCTTGAATGGTTCATCTGAGGTCCACCTAAAAGGAACCCCCTATTCCTTTTGAGAATGGAACCTTCCACTTCCTTGGCTCTTGCCTGAATGAACCCTCCCAGAGGCCCCCCCCCTTGGTTGGAATGGATCCTACCGGCTGCCAGCTTCCTCCAAAGAGGACTAGGAGAACAGGGTGGGTGTCTCACCTGCTTTCTTACTTGGTGGTGTCTCTGCCCCTGATCCTGCCATGCTGAGCTTGGTACTGGGGTGTCTCCGGGGCTTAGCCGGGGGTCTTCGGGTGCTACCATCCTCTGTGAGACCTCCCCCGCCTCCTGCAGGCCCACCCCCTACACTGTCCATGCTGCCGACCGAATGGCAGGAGAGAGAGCGTGGGGCCATGGCGCTGCGGCAGGGGTGAGGGGTGTGCTCCTGGGATGCGGGCATCGTCATGAAACCCATCCTGAGGGACCTTCGAAGCGAGGCTATGTCCCGCACTCGGACCCCAGGCCCTGGGACAGCCCCAGGCCCCACTGGGGCTGTAGGGGCTGCTTCCTTACTGGAGCTGGGGAGAAAAGAAGATAAGATGGAACAGAAGTTAGACAGCAGGCCTCCAACTTGCCTTCCTCTGTCTCAGGAGGAGATGGCTTTTCAAGAGCAGAATAACTGGTTCCTCAGTGAGGACAGGAGCCTGGGATAGGGACATCTGAAGGTCTAAGGCAGGAATGCTCCCAGGCTGATTCTTTGGATTTAAGGAAAGCCAGGCACTAGGGGGTGGGGGCAGCATACGCTGTGAGAAAGGAAAGAAATGGTGTATATGTAAGACGGTCTCCCTGCGGCTGATTGACCACCTAACTGGCACACAGTCTCTTCCGTGGAGAAAGATACAATCCAGGCAACAGCCGGGTGGTGGTGGCGCACGCCTTTAATCCCAGCACTCGGGAGGCAGAGACAGGTGGATCTTTGTGAGTTCGAGACCAGCCTGGTCTACAAGAGCTAGTTCCAGGACAGGCTCCAAAGCTACAGAGAAACCCTGTCTCGAAAAAAAAAAAAAAACAATCCAGGCAACAGCCACCTGCCAGACAAGCAGACACACCTGCCCCTGTGACTCCCCTCACATGCTAGCTCACACCTGGCTTCTGGCCTCCCTTCATGCCCAGCTACTGTGGCCCCTGTCACATTACAGGTCATCTCTCCCAGACACAGGGTGTGATGCCTGAATCACTAGAGTGGCCTCTCTGGGTGCTCTCCCCCACTCCCCCTCTCCTGCATGTTCTCTCTCTCTCTCTCTCTCTCTCTCTCTCTCTCTCTCTGTCAACCTCCCCAGCTCACTCCTATTCCCTTTCTCTGTCCTGGGTGAGTGAAGGGGGGGGGGCGGCTGGCAGAGAAGAGGGGAGCGCTGCCTGCTGTGGGGTGGGCTCCCATTAAGGCCCTGTCTACTAACCCTTCATTAGGGAGAGATCGCTGTAGTGATCGCTCTGATTAATCTAATTAACAACAAGAATTAAACTCCACAGTTGCGAAGAGGGAGAAGGGAGCTGGGAGGTGGTTCTGACTCAGGCTCCAAGAGGCTGTGCAGTCAAAGGGAAAAGAGGAGGAGGAAGCTGAGAGAGGCTAGGCCTGGGTTCCTGGGAGGGCAAGGAGAAAGAGTTGGGAGGGACGCAAGAGTGGGGGGTATGAGGGTCTCCACCTGCTCTTCTGTAGGACTTAGCCTATAAATCCCCTAAGGCCACACACACACACACACACACACACACACACACACACCTCTTTAGTCAGTCACTTCCTCCACAAGAGGAGACTGGGTGAGACACATGAACGGTCTCGAGGCCCCTAAAATGACCCTCTCCCTAGACCCTGTGAGGACAGAGGGGTGACCCTCTCCCTAGACCCTGTGAGGACAGAGGGGGCTGCCCTTTCCAAGATCAGGTGACAGGGGAAAGCCAACAGCCAGCCTTAGAATAACAGAAAAGAGAATTGGGGAGGGACTCGGGGCCCATAGGCATAAAGAAAAGCCAACAGGGCTCTCTCCAAAGCTGGAAGGCATGCCCTAGCCATACCCCTCTCTCAGGGAGCCAGGAACAAGACTGGAAGGAACCAAGCATGGACACTGGCAGCCATTCTGTGCTAAGTCAAAAACCAACTGGGGAAAAGAACTCTCATCAGTGACAAGGCCGATGGGCTCCAGGAGGGGAGGGGTTGTGGCCCAGGGGACTGTGCAACAGGCCGAGGGACAGGCTAGGGCCTTACCTCCTTTTGGCCTCCTCTTCTTTGTGCTGTCTCCACTCCAGCTTGGTTTTTCGGTAGAGAAGGTTCATGTCGTGGGGCAAGAGGTGGGGGCTGAGGGGCCCTGCTTAATGCCACCAGGCCCGGGGGGCGGCCCTCCCTGGGTCCCGGATCCACTTGAGAAGGGGAACGAACGGGTGAGAAGGAGAGAAGGGGAGAGAGGGTTGGGGAGGGAGGAGAAGGAGCAGAGACATGATTTGGGTCTCCCGAAGAGGAAAACACAGGCGCAGAATATCCAGTACAGTCTATGGGACCCCTCCCAGACAGACAGACATACAAGCGTGTGTGTGTGTGTGTGTGTGTGTGTGTGTGTGTGTGTGTGCAGAGTCACACACCCTGACAAAGGTGTTCGGAGCCATTCTGGAGAGATCAGGTTAACAGCGATCCCCATCCTGTGTAAATACATCCTGAACCACCAGAGCCCCACAGACCACACAAACATACAGCAACTCTGTAGGCACACAGTACGTATAGACACAGCACCCTGCCACAGATGTACCTACAAACTGGGGCAGACATAGAGGGGCATAGGTAAACACAAACCCAGGAACAGCGAACACAGACATAAACACCCACCGACACACCCACCGATACACGCAGACCTCTAGCACACAAATCTGCTCTGGAACTGGTCACACCTACAGACAAGGAGTTGTGCTCAGGGCCTACTTGCGTACACTGCACCCAGCTAGGGAAGGGGGGGCAGTTAGGTTTGCTACCCTCTCTTGGGCCCTGAGGCTTAATGGGGGATCATCAGGACAGGGTGGGGATGCAGAAGGAAGGATGGTGAGACTGAGTTGGGCAACTAAAATCCCACCCATCCATCTACCTTCACTCCCTGGAGTGCCTGCTTTTCCAATCCTGGGCCTGGACCTCCGTCCACCTCTATTCGAGCACCCTGGTCCTTCAGCAATGGTTTCTGCCTCCCTCCTCTTGCTGATGGCCCAAATCAAATCTACCTTCTTTCTGTTCAGGATTTAGGAGAACCCCGGCTTTCCCCTAAGTAGTCCCGCCCCTGAATCCCACCCTGGCAGGGGCGGGGGTCTCCAGTCTGGCCCCATGGCAACCTTCTGGGCTGCGGCCTCCTTACCTGCGCTTTTGCGTCCCTTCCCCCAAACACACTCTCTCCCTTTCGCCTTCAGCCTCACGTCTCCTCCCTGGAGCCCCTCCTCACAGCCGTCCTCCTCCTTCCCCAGTTTGTTCCAAACCTGGCCTGCTTCATCCCCCCCCCCCCCCATCCAAAGGCCCCAGGTTCCCGGGGCACCCCCTCCTCTTCCCCTTGTCCTGCTATCCTGGGTGTCTCCGCCTCTCGCCCCGCCAATCCTCCCTGCCCCTAGTCCCCCCCATCACCACCTCCCCGCATGAAGCCTCCCCAGTTTCTACATCACTGTACCTGGCCTGCCGGGCACCGGCCCCCCCATGCCGGGCTCCGCCCGGAGCAGGAGGAGGGAGGAGGAGAGACAGAGAGAAACTGGGGGAGCCGAACTGGGCCCTGCCGCAGAGACAGCCCCGCCTCCGGGTCCGCCCCCAGACCCGCCCCCGGCCCCAAACCCACCCTTCCACACCCTCCAAGGACAGAGGGGGAACGGCGGTGCGGCGCTGCACCAGCAGGTTGGGGTGGGGAGCACAGGGCCCGCGGAGCGGACAAGGGAGCTCGAGAGGCAGGTCTTGGGGTGCGGGAGTCCCGCTCCCCAGCTTTCGGGTGTCTGGTCCTAAACGACCCGAGCCCCCTGCCCAGACGGGCGGTGCTGGGTTGGGTCTCCCAAACCCCAAGCGGAGCGGGGTGCTCAGCGGCGCCCCCCAGCGGGAGTCTGGAGGTCGCACCCACCCGGGAGCCCAGTGCGCCTTAGCGCTCCCGGGTGGGAGGCTGCGACTGCGGTCCCTGGGTGCTGCCAAGCGGTGAGGCTGGCAGAGGGGCTCCGAGTCGGCCGCCCGGAGACCGAGGCGTCTGTTCATCAGGGGGCGTGCTCGTTTGGCCTAGTCCCCGCGGTGCCCCCACCCCCACCCCGCCCTAGGTGAGGGGAGGGCAGGAGAGCTGGCTGGCTTGGTGCTGGGCCTCCTCCCCTTGCAGCCTCCCAGGCGCCCGGACCTTGTTCCATCGTGTGGGGCTCAAAGTCTCCCCGCACGTCCGCCCCCGCGGTCCAAGTCATCCTCTACTAACCTTTGACACCGTGGGCGCCGCCCGTCAGGATCTGGGCTCACCAGGTTGGCCTCTACCCGAGACCACCCTGGGAACAGCCTGGGAGGGGTGAGGGATGTGATCTCACCCCTCCTTTTCTCATCAACCCCTTGACAAATTCCTTGCTTGGATCAGTTTTGACACACAGCTCTGTGGTTGGGTAAATTAGCGTCAAGAAGACCTCGGCTGTACCCTCCACTAACTGAAAAATGGGATTCCTGCAGTCTGCACACCCTAATCCTTGGTACCTGTGGATGCTTTGCAATGCGGCAAAGTCTTTGCCGGTGTGCTGTGTGGCCTCAAGCAAATCTCGTTGCTTGTCGGATCCATGACTCATTTCATACCTGCCCCAAATAACATTATTGGAGGTATGGCGCGCTGTGGCACACACCTGTGATTCTGGCATTCCTCAGGTGGAAGTGGGAGGCTCTTCAGTTCAAGGCCATCCTTAGCTACACAAGTTCAAAGCCAATGTAGCCTGCTTGAGACTTAAATAAAAAGTCCTCAGGAAGGAAGAGGGGTTGTGAGCACTTTATAAGAGGCCCATAATAAGGATTAGATCTGGAGGGAGAGTATGTGGGAAACTCGTTTCCTGGACTTTAGGACCGTGCTACTACTGCCTTTGTTTACTACGGCTGCTGCAAGACAGACAGAAAGATAAAGAATAGCTGGGTGGTGGTAGCCCCCAGCACTCGGGAGGCAGAGGCAGCCTGATCTCTGTGAGTTCAAGGTCAGCCTGGTCTGCAAGAGCTAGTTCCAGGACAGGCTCCTAAGCCACAGAGAAACCCTGTCTCAAAAAACCAAAAAAAAAAAAAAAAAAAAAAAAAAAAAAAAAGATAAAGAATAAATAGATGAGGGGTGGAAGACAGGAATTGCTTTTTTTTAATGATTTATTATTCTTATTTTCTGTGCATTGGCATGTGCACATCTGTCTTTGTGAGGGTGTCAGATCCTCTGGAACTGGAGGGAGTTACAACCAGTTGTGAGCTGCCCTGTGGGTGGGTGCTGGGAATTGAACTCTGGTCCTCTGGAAGAGGAGCACTGCTTTTCACCACTGAGTCATCTCTCCAGACCACTTTTGGTTTTTCAATACAGGGTTTCTCTGTGCATCCCTTCCTGTTTTGGGACTCAACGCTGTAGACCAGGCTGGCCTTGAACTCAGAGATCCACCTGCCCCTGCCTCTGGAGTACTGGGATTAAAGGAGTGTGCAACCACACCTAGCTAGGAATTATTTAAAAAAAAATATTTGCAAGCCAGGCAGTGGTGGCTGCAAGCTTTTAACCCAGCACTTGGGAGCAGAGGCAGGTGGATCTCTGTGAGTTCAAGCCCAGTCTGGTCTACAAAGCAAGTTCACAAACAAACAAAAAAAGTAAAAAAGAAGGTGGAAATGTGGCTTGGCGGTAGAGTACTTACCTAGCATGCCTAGGTTCCATGGCCAGCACCATCACCAAAAGTGCCACCACAATAAGAGTGGTTGAAATTTTCCACGGGTGTCAGGTGAGGCTTATACTTGTAATTTTTGAATAGTGGCAGAAGGATCAGGCAGGCGTTCACTTGGCTACTCACTTGAACTATAGAAGACCCTGTCTTTAGCCGGGTGGTGGTGGCTCACGCCTTTAATCCCAGCATTCGGGAGGCAAAGGCAGAGGGATCTCTGTGAGTTCGAGGCCAGCCTGGTCTACAACAGCTATTTCCAGGACAGGCACCAAAGCTACATAGGAACCTTGTCCCAAAAAAACAAAACAAAACAAAAACAAAAACACAAAAAAAACAACCCTGTCTTTAAAAAGAAATTATGTGAGCGTTTCCTGCCTCTGCCTCCTAAATCAGCTCTGAGATTAATGGTGTATGCCGTCGCCACCACCTGAGTCTTATGTAGCCGAGGCTAGCCTCTTAGTCATTCTGAACCTCTTAGAATGCTGGGATTAGAGGTGTGTACCACTACACATGGCCAACTTGTGCTGGAGATGGAACCCAGGCTTCATTTATATGAAGCAAGCACCCTACTAAAACCAGACCCCCAGCCTAACCGAGGATTCTCCCTTCTTTCCGTCTGTCTGTCATCTGTCTTTTTGCCGCTATTGAAAACAGGATCTCACGTAGCTGCGGCTGCCTCTAGGTCACCTCCCAAGATCTGGGGTTTATGGACTTGTACATGTACTGCCACACCCAGTTAGGACTTAAGAACAGTTTTGTTTGAGTAAAATTAATGAGAACCCATCTCCTTCCCAACTCCCGAGTGACAGCAGATGCCGCCTTTCGATCCTGCTTTGGATGAAAGGCTCCCACTCAGAATGCCAGTTACCAGTGCCAAGACAGAAAAATGGCAGTTGGGAGTTTGTTTCTTCTTGCCAGGCACCGAGCAGACCCTTTGTGTGTGTGAATTCTCCCTCATAATGATCAAGGGATAGTATGGGAGAGGGAAAGGGTAGGAGGTGGGGAGGGGGTCTATGCCTGTGGCCAGCTGGGACTGGTCCTCAGGGACACCTGTGGGGTAGTTTCGTGGTCACAGGCACGTGTCCGACCATAGTGGGGAAATACAGTCGAGCAAGCTCATCTTCAGATCTACCTTTGTGTGTAGCTGACGAACAGAGGAGAACATAGATGACTTTGTAGCGATACCTGTTGGGGGCTGAGGAGATGGCGCTCAGCAGGTAAAACGCCTTGCTGCACAAGTGTGAGGACTTGAGTTCAAATCTTCCAGCACCCGAGTAAAAAGCCAGGCATGGCCATATGTGCCTATAACCTCAGTGCTGTGGAAGACAGAGACGACAGAATTACTGTGGCTTGCTGGCTGCTAGCCAAGCTCTTCCCTCAGGAGAGACCTTGTCTCAGAGGAATAAGGTGGAGAGTGATAGAGGACACCCAATGTGGTCCTCTAGCTAACAAACACACAGGTGTGTGCAATTGCACACGCATGCGCACATATGCCACAGAGGCCTCCATCCTACTACCAATAGCCTTTTTAGATATTCTGCTTCTCCATTTCCTGGTCTAAGAAAGGGAATAACACTGTATCACAGATTGAATTTCAAATACAGGGACAGAGCCCGGCTGTGGTGGTGCACATCTTTAATCCTAGCAGAGGCAGGCCGATCTCTGAGTTCAAGGCCAGTCTGGTCTACAAAGCGAATTCCAGGACAGTCGGGGCTTAGAGAAACCCTGTCGTGAACCCCTCAACATATAACAATGAGACAAATACAGGAACAGTATAGACACGATGGCTCAGTGGGTAAAGGCACTTGCCGCTAAACCAGATGGCTGGCACTATTCCATCCTGGGACTTACATGGAGGAAGAACCGATTCCTGCAAGCTGACCTCCAAATGCAAACACACACACACACACACACACACACACACACACACACACACACACAGACACACGCTACAAAAAATCAAAGACTGCAGCAGGATCCGAGCAAAAGGTATTGGAGGGATGAAACACGATTGGGTAGAGCTGATAATTGTCACAAGTCCATGATGGCGTGCGTGGGCGTTCATTATCCTATTTCCTCTACTTTGGGGCATGTTTAAAATTTTTCATAACCACCCGCTTTTGAAAAAGGGTAGGGAGGGGAAGTTTCTCGTGAAGTTATGGTGAAAACCAGTGACTCTGTGACAACCACAGCCACTCGGTAATATTTACTAGGTATTTAAGGACCGCCAGGTACCTAGGACTCGTCTGGCACGTTCCCCGCGACTCTTTTTGGCGAGCCTGCGGACCAATGGCAGCAACAGCCTACAAGAAGGGAATCCCTGGCCTCCCGCAGGCTCCTCCTATTTTTCTCCGCCCTCCACGCCCCTCCTTCCGAGGAAGAGCTGGCTGGGTCCCGGCAGGTGTAGGGTTAAAGCAGCCAGTTTGGGGCCGCGGCAGCAGCAGCAGCAGCAGCAGCAGCAGCAGCAGCAGCAGCAGCAGCAGCAGCAGCAGCAGCAGCAGCAGCAGCAGCAGCAGCAGCAGCGAGCAGCGGCGGCGGCGGCGGCGGCGGCGGCGGCGGCGGCAACTGTAAGCTGCGGCTGCGGCTGTGGCAGGCCTGGCTCCGGGCCAGCTGGCACGGAGCCTCAGGAGGGAGGAGGGAGGAGGAAGAGGGGAAGGAGGAGGAGAGGAGCAGTGAGCAGGCCCGAGAAGGCAGGACTTCCTGGTGTGGGGGTTGTCAACAGCCCAGAAAGAGAGAGGCCAAGACCGAGACAGAGACGGAGCGGAGCAGAGGAGCCCAGAGTTACATCCAGTGGGGCCACGTGGGAGGAGCCTTGAGAGAGCCACTCAAGGGACCTGGAGCCGACGGGGGGCTGAGCCGCCCCCTCCCACAGCGACCGGGAAGACCCGCGGAGTGTTAGCCGAGGCCGAGCCTGGGCTCCGCCGTGGACGCGCCGGTTTCTTCTCGTCTCAACTGCAAACTTTCCACGGGGATGCCTGGCAGAGTGAGATGCAGACGCCGGGGAGCACTAGGTAGCCCTTGACTGCCGTCTGCCGTGGCCTGC
The DNA here is from genome assembly GCF_018167655.1 of Microtus oregoni. Taxonomy (NCBI): domain Eukaryota; kingdom Metazoa; phylum Chordata; class Mammalia; order Rodentia; family Cricetidae; genus Microtus; species Microtus oregoni. The sequence continues at coordinate 6,252,435 of NW_024543062.1, read as the reverse complement.
ATTGCCCGGGGGCCCAAGAGGCCCTAGGGGAAAAAAAAAGGACGTCTTTAGTCCCCAGGTCCTCTCTCCAGCTCAGCTCGGTGGCCGAGGCCCGAGAGGTAGGTAGGACTCCCGGGCTGGGCGGGGCGCTTGGCTTGGCGGGCAGTGCCTAACCAGCGATGGGGGAGTCGGTGGGGGTGGGGTGGGCTTGAGGCCCAGCCGAGGCCTCAGGGTGGCCCTTTCAGGGGAGGAGCCGGTTCACCCCTTTGCCCCTGGCCCTGGAGACCCGTGTTGGGGACGACTTTGGATCTCAAGCAAGAAATATCCAACTTTGGGTCCCAGCTGCTTCTTCCTGTTCTGGGTGCTCTGAATTCGGTCCCCTCTGTTCGAGTCTGTCATCTCTACTTGTCTCTGGGTCTCTAGTGACTTTCATTTTCCTCCCCCAGTCGGCTCCCCCGAGAGGAAGCCCCGGAGGTGGTTTGGCCCCTGCTTTTCTTTTGCTCACGTTCTCTCTCTCTCTCTCTCTCTCTCTTTACAGTTTGCAAGCTCAGCTCTGGGGTTTCGGCAGCGACAGCAGCAGGAAAAACCTGCCTCTGCCCCCTCCCCCCTCCCACCACCTCCCCCCCCCCCGTACTCCAGTTACTAACCAGGCACCCCCAGTTCCCACAAGGCCCTCCTGCCATGTCGGACCCAGACGTCCCCAGGGGCCCCGATGTCCCTGCCATGTGGCCCCCTTGTTCCAGAGGTGCCTGAGCCCCTCTGCAGGAGCCCAGCCCCTCCCCCACCCGAACCTAGTCCGGAGCCCCAGGGACCATGAGTGGTGGTAAGAAGAAAAGTAGTTTTCAGATCACCAGCGTCACCACGGACTATGAGGGCCCAGGAAGCCCAGGGGCTTCGGATCCCCCTGCCCCACCAGCTCCCGCTGGGCCCCCGCCCCGCCTCCCCAATGGGGAACCCAACCCTGATCCAGGGGGCAGGGGCACCCCCCGGAATGGCTCCCCGCCACCTGGAGCCCCTGCCTCCCGTTTCCGGGTGGTGAAGCTGCCCCAAGGCTTGGGAGAGCCTTATCGTCGAGGTCGGTGGACGTGTGTGGATGTTTACGAGAGAGACTTGGAGCCCCCAAGCTTCGGCCGGCTTCTGGAGGGAATTCGAGGGGCCTCAGGAGGCACCGGAGGCAGATCATTGGATTCTAGGTTGGAGCTGGCTAGCTTGGGCATAAGCACCCCTATTCCACAGCCAGGCCTGTCTCAGGGCCCCACCTCTTGGCTCCGCCCGCCCCCCACTTCTCCTGGACCACAGGCCCGCTCCTTCACAGGGGGGCTGGGCCAGCTGGCAGGGCCTGGCAAGGCCAAGGTAGAGACACCCCCGCTGTCGGCCTCTCCACCCCAGCAACGCCCCCCAGGGCCTGGGACTGGAGATGGTACTCAGCCCCAACCCTCTCTGAGGGTAGAAGTGGAGTCTGGGGGTTCAGCAGCCGGAACCCCTCCACTGTCGCGGAGAAGAGATGGAGCAGTTCGGCTGAGGATGGAATTAGTTGGTCCAGAGGAGATGGGGAAGGTAAGAGAACGGGTTTTCAGGGTCAGGGAGACCCCGGAAGGGGGCGGGACCTGTTGTACCCAGTTGTTGCCTGACTTCTATCCTGGGCCTCCTTGCCTCCACTTCCATCCTGTCCTTCCCTCCTCCTCTGTCACCTATTGGTTAGGGCAGAAAGTCCCTTTTCCCTTTCAGCATTTGGTACACTGAAAACCTTTTCTTTCCCAGCTTCCCTGCCTTCTATATTCCCTTCCTTTCTCTTCTTTCTCCTCTCTCTCTCTCTCTCTCTCTCTCTCTCTCTCTCTCTCTCTCTCTGGCCTTTAAATTGTTGCCCTCGGCCTTGACTGTTTCCATAAAGCCTGTGGCATATGTGGCCTGCCCACTTGAGCCTTTCCCTTCTCTGGCTCCAGGTGATGAGGGTGGAGGCTCTGGCTGGGTGACTGGCTAGGCGCTGGAGGGGAGGAGCTGGCAGGGTTTTGGGGCAGCCATAAAAGGTAGGCATTCCTCTGGGTCTTTATTCTTCCCACCAGCCACCAGCCCAACCCCCGTTTTTTGCCTTGTTGCAGTTTCTCTGAGGAATTGGGGTCGGGGAAGCACGTATCTCTTTTAATTTAAGTCATCTCAGTACCCTGCACCTGGCCTTCTCCAGGAGTGACAGATGGGGTGACCTCAGCAACCATGGGGTGGGAGGTGGGGAAGCAGGAGGCAAGGGGTTAAATCCTCTGTTTCTGCTTCCTGTCTCCAAAAGAGGAAGCTGCCTGCAAGTCTGGGCTGGGGGCAGGATGCCGACTCCCTGTGTGTGTGTGTGTGTGTGTGTGTGTGTGTGTGTGTGTGTGTGTGTGTAGGAGGTTGAGCGAATACTTAGGGATGAGAGAAAGAGTTGGATGTTTCTGCTGTGGAGAAAATAACACCTTGGCTGCCAGGAGGAGGCTGGGGTGTGAGGTTGAAGGTTCTGTCCCTTCCTGGCCATGGGCTCAAACCACAGTGTAAAAATATCTTGAGCCCGAGCCTTGTTAGAACTGGTTAAGACCAGCTCTCCCACCCTCTCCTGGCCTTCAGCTTGCCATTTCACCATCGAAACTTCCCATCTTTCTGAAATGGGGTGGGGTTTTTTGTTGTTGTTTTTCGGTTTTTTTTGGGGGGGTCTCCTGGATAAACTGCCGTTGGCCTGGTCTATGTCCCTACTCTCTTAGGGCAAGTTTGTCTGTGGCTCTTTACACTACTTTCATTACATTTATTTAATTTATGTGTGAGCGTGTGTGGGCACATGCATGCCTTGGCATGCGCGTGGAGGTCAGAGGACAACTTGGGGGTCAGGTCAGTCCTCCTGCCATGTATGTCCTGCTGTGTGAGATCAGACTCAGGTTGTCGAACTTGGCAGCAGGCCCCTCTACTCCCTCAGCCGTCTCGACGGCCCTCTTTGCTCTACTTTGAAGCCTGGCCTGAGCCTCCTTTAGGTTTGTAGACCCTGTCTCTCTCACCACAGTACCCCCAACCCCCCTTCCTTCCTCCCAATCTGCCCTGATCATTTCCTGTCTGCTTGTAACTGCCGCCCTTTCCCCGCCTCAGACTTTGTCCCTCATTTGGTCCCATGGTCTCTCAAAACTGAGGGGAGTTGAGGAGGACAGGGGTGAGTGGCGACGGTGCCCCCTCTCCCGCACTCTGCACCTCTAACCACTGTGGAGACTCTCCGGGGGGGGGGGGGGGGCCCTCACAGAGGCCTCTTGTCCAGTTCCTGTCACCTCTATCCTTTGACGGCTGCTCTCCCAGCTGCTGCCTGTTGGGTTCAGGAGCCCCATACCCAGGCCCCGCCCTCCCTTCCCATTTTCGCAGAGCTCCCACCCCACCCCCAGAAAGGCAGAGTCTTTGGATCTCATCCCTAGTCCTAGAAGTTGGAGAGAGGAGGCCACCTCCGGGGGTGGGGGGGTAGGGGGTGTGGAGATGCAGTTTCTGAGGGTTCATTCATTTCTGCAGACCACAGAGCAAATTCACCTTCCAGCAGGGGAGACACAATAAATACCTCTAACTTTCGAATCCCACTAGATTCTCTAAAAAATGAAACTGTTGAGTGGACCAGGAAGCAGTGAGGAAGTGTCTCTGTAAGGAACTGATGGAGGAGTGGGTTTCAAGGAGGCACAGGACTGGGGGAAGCTGGAGGCAGGAGGACAAGTTCAAGGCCAGCCTGGCCTACTTAGCAGGTTCTGGGTCAGCTTAGGCTACAGAGTGAGATTTCTTCACAGAAAAGAAGGTTGGGGCAGGAGGAGCCCTGAGGATGCAGCTCAGTTAGTCTAGCGCTTGCCTGAGCATATGCAGAGGAGTTTGGTCCTAGCGTCTGGTGCTTACAGCTGCAGCCTCTGGGAGGCGGAGACAGGAAGCTAAGTAGTTCAAGGGCATCTTCAGCAATAGGTTGAGGCCAGCCTGAGCTACAGCGGACCTTATTTCAGAAAAGATACTTGCTGGGCGGTGGTCGTGCACGCCTTTAATCCCAGCACTTGGGAGGCAGAGGCAGGTGGATCTTTTGGAGTTTGAGGCCAGCCTGGTCTACAAGAGCTAGTTCCAGGACAGGTTCCAAAGCTACAGAGAAACCCTGTCTCGAAAAAACCAAAAAAAAAAAAAAAAAAAAAGAAAAAAAAAGAAAGAAAGAAAAAAGGGAAAAAAAGATGCTCACTGTCTAAGTACAGTGTTCTCTATTGGGAGTCCTGGCTGAGGGTGAGAAGGAGTGTCCTTTTTAGATACCCCTTGTCTCACCTCCCCCCAGTACCTGCCTATTGTGTCTAGCAAGTCTGGAAGAGGGAAGGGCTTTAGGGCTAGGAAGAGGTGGGAGTAGTGGAAAGGGAAGAAGACACCTAGATAAGAGCTCCTCCTCCCCCAACACTGAACTGTGTCCCTAGTGTCCCCCTTCCCCATTCCACTCCTTTTATTTCAGTGCTGGGGATGAGGCCCACTGGTATGCTAAGCTAGCACTCTGCCAACGGAGCCGTGGCCCCAGCCCTCATCCCATGTGATGGTTCCCACTCCTCTGCCTCCAGGTGCCTCCGATCGACTCCCGCCCCAACTCCCCAGCCCTCTACTTCGATGCCAGCCTGGTCCACAAGTCTCCAGACCCCTTTGGAGCCGCAGCAGCCCAGAGCCTCAGCCTGGCTCGTTCCATGTTGGCCATCAGTGGTCACCTGGACAGTGATGACGACAGGTAGGTGGGCTCCTTCTGTGTCCTGGGAGACATGAGGGTGACGCCCAGTGTCATACCTGCAGGGCTCTCCCTGGTATATACCCCTCTCCCTAAATGAACTTGGACAGGGACTTGGCAAACGAATCTCGCAAGGGTATAATCGCTGGGTGAAGTTCATGTAGGACCCAGTTCCTTTCTGTGGAGAGAGCTGGGTGGTCCTCCTGGGCTCAGGACTATGAAGTCAGAGTTTTTTAGTTAGAAGGAGTCATTGTTGTCAGACTTCAGAGCTCTTGCAGATCTAGAGGTCATCTCCCAGCCTTAGGAATCAAATCCATTGGCCCACATACTGAGACAAGAATAGAAAGCGGGGGTGGGGAAGGTGGTGATGGTAGCTCTGGGAGGCAGAGGCAGAGGCAGGTGGATCTCTGTGAGTTCCAGGCCAGCTTGGTTTACAGAGCGAGTTCCAGGACAGACAGACCCTGTCTCACAAGATAAAACAACAACAACGAAAACTAGAAAATGTGGAGGGGGCAGGCAGAGACAGCTGGGGGTGTGGCTCAGCAGGTGGAGTGCTTGCTCAGCGTGCCCAAGGCCTTGGGTTCAATCTCCAGTGCTGCACAAACCCTTCGGAGCCAGTATAGACAATATCATACCCTCTCTCAAAAAAAAGCCCAACATATATATATAATGAATAGGCAACTGATACCTTCTTCATTTGCATCTCCCTTTGCTCCCATCACCAAGGGGAAAAAGGATGCTTTCGTGTCCTTCATGACTGTGACATGACATCTTTATAATCTATGCAGACCACATTAGGGTCCAAGAATATCTAATTCCAAGGAAGTCTTGCCTGCCCAGTGTGGTTGGTCCTTTGGTGCACATCTGTGATCTAGAATTCAGAAGTGGGGAGTGGGATTTCAAGGCCAACCTGGGCTTATATAGGAGACCCTGTCTCAAAAAAAATAGTGGGAGACACTGAGTGTGGTACCTCAACCCTGTAGTCCCAGCACTGGGGAAGCTGAGGTAAGAGGATCAGCATGGATTAAAACCAGCCTGGAGCAGGGTGTAGTAGTGCATGCCTTTAATTGAGAGGCGAATCTCTGAGTTTGAGACCAGCCTGATCTACAGAGTGAGTTCCAGGACAGCCTGGGCTACATAGTGAATTCCAGAGCTGCTCTACCGTCTGCAAACAAAACAGAACAGCAACATCAAATTGTATGCTGGGGTCTGGGAAGTAGCTTGCTTGGTGGAGAACTGGCCTAGCCTGTGTGAAGCCCCAGATTCCAGGCGGTTGCATTGACTAGGTTGATAGTGCCCGTTTTATGATCCCAGCACTGGGGTGGGGGTGGAGGCAGGAGGATCAGAACTGCAAGGTCATCCTCAACTGTGTAACCAGCCTAAGGGCCAGCCGAGAACATATGAAGCCGTATCCAAAAAACCAAAACCAACCAAACAAACAAAGAAACAGAAAAGAAGAAAGAAAAAGAGAAGGCGGTGGGAGGGGAGGAAGGAAGGAATTGATGTAAAGCTCTGTCCTCTCAGCGGATGTGACAAAGAGGCCTAGGAGGAGCTTGCCTACCACATCCACATCCTCTCGGCAGTGCCTGGCGGCAAAGGGGCAGCAGAGAGAAAGCAGCTCTGCTGGCTTTGTTGGGGGTGGATGCTTCATTTGGTGGCATGGTGGGCCCACTCTTGCTTCCAATATTTGTAGTCATAGCTAGGAGCAGGGGACCTAGCAAGCCTCCAATTTTATTGGAGCTCCAGGAGAGATGGGACTTCCTGTTGGAGTCCCTTGAAGGGAGGGACTTCCTGTTGCAAAGGCAATGAAAAGCTGGTACTAAAAGAGCAGGTGTCTCCAGAAGACCGTAGATGCAGGTTGTAGCTTCTCACCTTCCTCCTCAGTGCTGCCACACTCTGGAGTTAGACCCAGGCCCAGGGAAGAAAAGAGGCCTGAGGCCTGGTGAGAGAGTTGGGACGGACAGGGAAGGAGAAAGGGGTGGCCAGGAATAGGTAAGCTGGGGGACAAGGGCTTGGTGCTGGGCTGGGCAGGGAAAGGCAGGGTAGCTCCTAAACTGCCTTCCAGCTGGCTCAGGAATGTGTGAGGTGTGAGGTCAGCCAGGGCCAGAGAGTCACCTGCCCCCCTGGGATGCTATTCTCAGCACTTCCCACCCGCTGCCCCTCCCCCCCCCATTTGGAAGTTCCCTGGCAAAAAGGCTCCATGTCCCTCCTCTACCCCAGTCTCAGCCTAGCCTCTGACTTTCTCTGTCACAAAGGGTTCTACCTGTTGAAGCGGCGATAACACTTTCTTTTGACTGGTCCCCTCCTCCCATCTCTGTCCCACCCCCTCTGCACGCCCTAGTCTGACCGGTTGCTCCCAGCCTTCAAGGCTCTGGGGCTTTGGCCCAACCCAGCCCCTCATGCCTCACCCTGCTGGGCCAGCGGGTTTGGGTTGGGCCATCCTCTACCCCCTAGGAATGGGCCGGGTAGACCCCACCTCACCTGTCTGGTGTGTCTCCTGGGTTCCAAGTGGCAGGACATTTCCCTTTGGAGGGGGAAAATGGGTAATGGTGTTAAGTACTGAGGAGCTGGGGTGCTTGCCCAGTGCTTTTGTCTGCGATGGGAAAATAGGGTGCTGGTGAATTCAGACTGTTTGTGCTTGGAAGGTCTGTGATCCCACACTGGATGGGAGATAGTAGTGATCAAGCCTGAATGAGTGATCAGGCTTGTTAATGGTTCAAGGCCATGTAGGAAAAAGCCCCGTAGTTTTGTCTGGTGTTTTCCTCTGGGTCTAGTGCTTCTTTTTGTTGTCTGTTTCTTATTTTGCTTTGCTTTTGGCTTTTTGTTGTCCTGGAGGTGTGAGCAGAGACAACCACTGAGCTCCACGCCAAAGCCCCACCCCTCCCTATTTTCCTCGGGTTTTGGTTTTTAACTTTTGGACAGGGTCTCACTAAGTTGCCCAGGCAGGCTTGAGCTTTTTAATGTCCTCTTCTTCCTTTAGCCTCCTGAGGAACCGAGATGACAGGCGTGTTGCCCCACGGGGCCTCTCCAGTGTTCCTCTTTCGCATATGTGCATTCGTGTCGCATTTGTGTGCACGAGAGTGTGCACCTGTGTGGGTGCACGTAGGACAGCTTTGATGGTTACACCTCAGGCACTGTGTGCGTGTGTGTGTATGTGTGTGTGTATGTGTGCTATTGGCCTGGGTCCCAATGAATCAGCCTGTCTGGCTGACTAACGAGACCTAAGGATTCTCTGTCACTCCAGAGTTGAGATGATGACCATGGGTCACTACCCTTGTTTTTTTTTTTTTTTAAACTTGAGTTCTGGGGCTCAAACTTGGTTTTTTTTTTTTTAAGACTTATTATTTATTTATTTATTTATTATGTATAGTGTTCTATCTGTATGTTTGCTGGCCAGAAGAGGGCACCAGATCTCATTACAGATGGTTATGAGCCACCATGTGTGGGACCCCTGGACCCAGGAACTCGACCTCTAGAAGAGCAGTCAGTGCTCTTAACCTCTGAGCCATCTCTCCAGCCCTCAAACTTGGGTTCTTATGTCTTTATCACAGCATTTTACCCACAGAGCCATCTCCCTGGTCCCCGCTAACTTAATTTTTTTTCACATATTTATCTGTGAATGTGTGTTTATATGTACACGTTAGCGTAGATGCGTGCCACTGTGTGGACAGAGAGGTCAAAGGTCAGAACGGTTTGTTTTCCCCTCCCACCCTCTAGATCCTGAGGGTCCAAATCAGGTCATTATTATCTGTGGATAATTATTATCTTTACCGGCTAAGCCATCTGGTTGACCCCTCCTCATGCTTACCTCATGAATTTAAAAGCAGTCCCGTGATCCCTCATTTTGCAGATGAAAGCAGTGGGGTGAGAGGAAAGGGTTTTGTTAGCTGTCAGAAGGTCACTCAGTCAGTGAACCTGGGTCTCGCTCTGCAACCACAGTCTCCTGTTGGAATGTGTGTGTCCCTAGAGAACAGGCGGTGGCAGCTGGCAGCGGTCCTTAGGACGTCCTCTTGCTGAGACAGAGGCAGGGGCAGCTCCGTAACTGGGGCAGGCAGCCAGCCCCTCTCCCTCCCTGCCAGAGCTGCTCTGCCTACCCCCAGAGGCACCACAGAATTGGATCTAGGAGAGGGTGTAGACAGGAGTGCTGGATACCACTCTTTTGGCCTCAGGCCCAGATTCTGAATGCGCCCAGAACATACGTCGGGAGCTAAACTGGCCAATATCCCCAGAATCTGAATGTCCCCAACACTTGACCTTCAGAGGCAAAGACCCGCCTCAAGAGCTGCCCTCTTCCCAAGGGTCCTGAGAGGTCGCGTCTTCAGTTCACTGTGCACCAGAAAACCCCCAGGGGGCGCCATTTCCCTTTGAAGTCATGGCCAGGCCTGTGTTGGAAATTGTGCCGGTTTTTGGGGCGCTGTCTCATTCTCATGCACACAAAGTTGTGTAGCGACTTGTGGCACTTGCCCTTCCTGCCCCCAGCCTTGCCCGAGAAGTCCAGGGTAGCCCTTGCCAGAGCCCTCATCCCGGTGAGTCTTTAGGGCTAGAACGGCATAGGGGAAGTGCTCTCAAAAACGGCTCTAGACAAACACAAGATAGGCATCAGTCGGCCAACAAATGTTGCTGGTTGTATTATTTCTTTATTTCTGGCAAGGGCAGAAGATTTAACTTGGCACCTCTGCCTGAGTGTCCGCCAAGCAGGGCTGACACCTCTCTTCTGGTACATCTGTCCATCTTTGGCGGCTCTATTGGAGGAAGGGTGTCGGGTTTTTAATTCTATAGCCCGCTCTCCTCCCAGGTACTGTGGGTCGGCATGGCTTGAGAACAGATTTGACGCTGGCGAGTTGGCACTCCTGCCTCCATTGTGTGTGTGTGTGTGTGTGTGTGTGTGTGTGTGTCACTCGTGACTTTGTATGCTTGCACACTCGTGTGTGCCCAGGTGCAATATGGCAGGCTTGTGGAGATCAGAGGACAGCTTGCTCTTCTTGCTTTCCACCATGTAGGTTCTGGGAATGGTGCTCAGGTTGTCAGGGGTAGTGGCCAGAGCCTTTACCCATGAGCCCTCTGTCCATCTCCCTCCATCCTTACACATGTTCTCTGTCCCTTTGGGGGCTCCAGGTGTCCCCAGTCACTAATATTCAGCTATTCAGCTCTTTCTAGCCCGGTCACCCCCATGGTTGTCCTACCTGTCAGCACCTCCTGCACTCAGAGCTTGGCCAGGAAATGGAAAATTCCCAGCTCCCTTTCTGATAGCAGGGCCTCCTGCAAGGGTCACCTTGGACTTAGTATAGTAGGAAAGCAGGTTGGGGCCTCACAGCCAGTGTGAGAAGGACTACAAGAGAGCCAGCTATCTATGAATGGAGCCAAGTGTGCACCCTGGTTCTGGGAGGGAGCAGGGTTGGAGATCCCTGCTTCCCAAGGGAAGCAGAAGGGAGGTTTAGGTAACTGAAACAAGAGCCTGCCTCCCCCCGTCTCTGGTGGTCAAAGAGGAGATACTGGAGGCCGGAGCAGAGCAAGGGGATCCTCGAAAGTCCTGGGTGACCAGAGGGGCTTGAGAGAGAACTAGATACTAGATTTTCTGACCTGGTGCCAGTCAGGAGCCTGAGCCCTGGGGCGTTTGAGCCAGCCATGAGTTGCCCTCTGGTGGCCACAGACCAAACTGCAGCCAGGCCTTACTACTGATTTAGGTTTCTGCTCTTCTATCCAATGTCCCGTGTCAGCCTTTTTTTTTTCTTTCCTTTTGCCTTTTCTTAAGTCCTGACCCATTCCAAAACCTCCACATCCAAGTCTCAGATCCTATACAGACTGCCTTTGATTCGCCGGGACTTGGAGGAGGGTTTTTTTGTTTGTTTGTTTGTTTTTGTTTTTTGTTTTTCGAGACAGGGTTTCTCTGTGGCTTTGGAGCCTGTCCTGGAACTAGCTCTTGTAGACCAGGCTGGTCTCGAACTCACAGAGATCCACCTGCCTCTGCCTCCCAAGTGCTGGGATTAAAGGCGTGCGCCACCATCGCCCGGCTGAGGAGGGGCTTTCTGTCGCTATGGAAACTATTCCTAATTTTTTTCCTTCACTGAAGGAAGTGGGGGCCCCTCTGCCCTGGGTTGCAAGAGCCACCCAGGATGTATATATTTTGGATTAGGTGGGGTGTGTTCATAAATACGTTTTCCCCACCCCCTGTCTATTTGCTCTCCCTGAGGGAAAGCTGAGGCGGGCCGTGGTTAGTCCAGACAGGACAGAAAGGAAGGCATAGGTAGGGGACAGGTCTCCTAGGCTCTCGCCTTCAAGCCCCTCCCCACGCCCGCCTCCTTGCCTCGTAACCCCTCCTCCACCCAAGGCTCACCAGCTGACTTCACCTCCCCTTCCCCTCCAGTCTGGGAGTGGTGCCAGGGTGAGAAGGGGACACTGGCACAGACCATGTGTGTCTGGGAATTCCCGCCCACTGTGGAGCCAAGGGAGGGGGTCCCCGTGTCCCTGAGGAACCAATAGCAGCTGCGCCTTGCCCTGAGGGGGAGGGCAGGGTGTATATCTCTGAGGCCAGCACTTGGTGGGTCCTGACTCCTCTCTGCCTGCCTGGCATCCACCAGACGCTCCTCTGCCCAGGGGGGCTCTGAGCCCCCCAGGCATTCCCTCTGACACAGCCTTGGGGTTGGGAGTGGATGCTGATGCTTACCTCAGGAATGTCCCAGCCTGGGGTCTCCGTGAAGTCCTTGGTATCATCGTATGAGACTCGAGTAGTGGGGATGGCGCCAGGGGCACCCCGAAAAAGGGGCTGTGTGTCTTCCCCATGCTCCCCACGGGGGTCATCCCCCATCCGAGGGGCACTGGGAGCTCCTACCCATCAGGGCCTGGGGGGATCTGGGCAGAGACCTTCATCCCGCCGGGGGATGGACAAAAGCCTCCTCCCTCTGATCCTCTACTGTCACAGGTACCTAGGGCGCGGGGTAGGGTGTAGGCTGGGCCTTTAGAGCAAGGAGCACCTGGAAGGCAGTAGCAGAGCTGACTTGGGGCTCCTCCTCTTCAACTTGTACCTCCCCGTGTCTTCTCCAGTGGTTCCGGAAGCCTGGTTGGCATCGACAACAAGATTGAACAAGCCATGGTAAGAAAAGATGTTTGGGTCCCAGGAGCCCCTTGGGCAGCCCCTCTGTCCATCTCTCTTCTCCCCTTACCCAGGAATACAAACTCCTGTTGTCACCCTCCATCTCTGCCTGAGTCCTGTCCCTCGTCCTCTGACCCCCGTGCTGTCCCTGTCCTCCTTTATCCTCTGTCCCCTCCATTGGGGAAAGGGGACTGGGTATCTCATAACTACTCCGTCGAGGTGCCTGGGTAGGAGATGCAGTTGGAGGTGGCTTGGGAGGCCTGATGAGGTCTGTTTGTCCCCGGGGTCCAGGACTTGGTGAAGTCCCACCTCATGTTTGCCGTGCGCGAAGAGGTAGAGGTACTGAAGGAACAGATCCGAGACCTGGCAGAACGCAATGCTGCCCTGGAGCAAGAGAATGGATTGCTGCGTGCCCTGGCCAGCCCGGAGCAGCTGGCCCAGCTGCCATCCTCGGGACTTCCACAGCTTGGGCCCTCTGCACCTAACGGGCCTTCCATCTGAGCCTCCTTTCCCTTACAATGTGCCTTTGGGGGGCTGCCACTGGCTGCTGGGCCTTGTGCCAGCTGCCTGCCCCCTTTTCCGATGTAGCTTTAAATGCCCACACCCAACCCCAACGCCCAGGGATGGGAGTCGAAGGCTCAATATTGGCCTGTCCCGTCCCACCTGGTTCTCCCCAGAGTCCCCAGGCCTTTTAGGAAGAGGGGACGGCCCAGGAGGGGGGTGCTTATCGGGAGCCCCTCATCCATGAAAGAACCTAAGTCCCTCCTTCTTCCCTAGGTATCAGTGTTCTGGGGACCCCCTCTCCCAGCAGTAGATGGCCTGGGTTCTACGCCCCCACCCTACCCTGTCCCCTCCAAGCGCTCCCTCTCCTCTGCCTAGGGGAGGGTGTATGGACAGTATCTTCAACTTTTGGGATTCAGGTTGTTATTAAAATAATAATTATAATTAAAAAAATCTGAAGAAACTTGAATATGGAGGTTGATGTGGTGTTGTGTCCAGATCCCCCAATACACAGACACACACACACAGAGACACACACAGTATCCCTGAAGATCCCAGGTCCACACTGGAGAAGGTGGCTGAAAATGCAGGAATGATCCTGGCCCCTGGAAAGCCTGGCAGGCTGGCCTAAGGAAAGAGGTAGGGGGCGGTGTCTACCCACGTGCTGGTGGTTGGTGGTGTGAGGGGGGGATAACAATGAAGTCTTTGGTGAGTGTGAGGATCCACCCCCAGCTTCCCAGTGTGTCCCCTCTTGTGGGCTGGATCCGGGTAGCTGCTTGGAGGCAGGGCAGGGAACCTTGAATGGGCCCCTTGTCTTAAGGCTGGGTGTGGGCCAGGCTCTTTGGGCACATGGTGCCCTTGCCAGGCCTGGCAGGCCGCCTTGGCTTCCACCCCACCCCTGGCTGGATGAGAACTCAGCCCAGTGGGTGAGCAGGCTCCTCCCGGACCGACCTCCGGGGCTTCTATCCCAGTCAGGTGGAGGCAGCCAAGGAGAAGGACCCCATCTAGTGGAGAGAAAGGCAATAGCAGAGCCTTGAGGGAGAAAGTCTTGCCTTTGGCCATCAAGGAGGAGCACTAGAGGCAGCCCAGCGGATTGGACCTCATATCTTTTTCTGACTCAGGGTGTGGTAGTTGAAACAGGATCTCAGCTGGGCAGTGGTGGCTCATAACTTTAATTCAGCACTCAGGAGGCAGAGGCAGGCGGATCTCAGTGAGTTCAAGGCCAGCCTGCTCTACAAACTGAGTTCCAGGACAGTTAGAGAGAAACCCTGTTTTGAAAAACCAAAAAAGAAAAAAGGAAGGAAAGAAAGAAAACAGGGTCTCATTCGTGTAGGCCAGCTTAGCCTGGTTTCAAACTTACTATATAGTTGAGAATGATCTTGAACGCCTGCCTAATCCTGTGTGCTGGAATTACAGGTATTCATTACTGCTGAGTGAGCTTTGGTCCTTGGTGTGTGTGTGTGTCTGTGTGTGACATGGCATTCACGTGGAGACCAGAGGATAAACTTGAGTATCAGTCTTCACCTCTGACCCCATCTGAGATGGGGTCTCTCTGTTCACCGTTGTGGATGCCAGGTTGGCTGTCCTGCTGCTGGCTTCCTTCTGGGAGCACTGGTATCACAGACATGCGTGCTACTGTATCTGGGTTCTTGGGATCCCAGCTCGGCTTACTAGGGTTGTATGGTCGGCGCTTTACCCACTGAACTGTCACCTCAGCCTTTTGTTGTTTTGATGTAGGATGTCACCTAGCCCATGATGGCCTTGAACTCACTGACTAGCTGAGGCTGATTTTGAGTTGTATCTGTGTGCACATGCGTGTGGAGGCCAGACATTAACCTTGGGTGTCTTTTTCAATCCCTTTCCCACAGGTTTTATTTTTGTCTGTCTTTGAAACAGGCTTTCCTTCTCTGTGCAGCCCTGGTTGTAGACCAGGCTGATCTCAAACTCAGAGAGCCTGCCTCCCTCCCGAGTGCTGGGATTAAAGGGGGTGTGCCACCATGCCTGGCCCACAGTATTTTTTGAGGTAGGCTCTCTCACTGGACCTGGTCCTAACTGATGGAGCTAGACTGACTGGCCCCAGGAGTCCTTTTGTCTCTGTGACCCCACTAGTTCACCGCAGAATGCCAGGGACCCAAGGTCTGGTCCTCATGCTAACTCACGCGGTCCCTTTTCCTAACAGAGCCATCACCCTAACCTGCTGAAACTGGCTTTTAACTTTTTCTCCTCCTACCCCATCTCCTAAGTGTGGGGATTCTGAGCATATACCACCATGCCCATTTTAGTTTTCTGTTTTATCTTTAGTGTGTGTGCGTGTGTGTGCGCGCTGGGTATTTTGCTTGCCCGTACGTCTGCACTGTGTGGCTGCACGGTGCCCACAGAGACCTGAAGGGGGTGCTGGATTCCCTGTAACAGGAGCTAGAGATAGTTGTAAACTAGCATGTGGGTGATGCGGGCTGGGAGCCTGGTCCTCTGGAAGAGCAGCATGTGCTCTTAATGGCTGAGCCACCTCTCCAGCCCTCTCAGATCCACTTTCTGTGAAGCTCATATTCGCTCTCCATAGTACTTACCTTGAAGGACTGTTGTAATGATTAACCAGCAAACTCCACAGACAATGTATCTGGGCTCTTGATCAGCGTCGATTTGATTATCCTGGATCTCAAGCCAGAAGGGACAAGGTCATCAATGATTGACTCGGAAGGCCCCAGAAGGTCCTTGGGGGGTTGGGGCCAGACAGGTCTCACAATGATCTAGAACACTCACTGACTCTAAGTTCTCATCCATTTGACTCCTCTCCCTGTCTCAGGGAGAGGAGGAAGGGCCGGGCATGAGTCACTGGGGGGCACACCCCCTTCGGATTTCTTATTTCTTCCTTCAGTACTGTGCCTGAAGCTCCCCAGAACCCACAGATTCTCTCTGGTGGTGGCCGCTGGCCTACAACCATTTTCCCTTTCAAACCCCAAATGCTGGCTTAGCATCATACTTTGGACGTGTGGTGTCTGGAGAGATGGCCGTGGTCAGGAGATTCTTGAAATGGGTTAGGCGAATTTGGCGAAAAATGACCAGCTGGGTGAGTTCCACAAACACACCACGGCCATGAGATGGACGTTCTGGTTCATGGTATCTGGGCCGTAGCTTTCTGGTTCATGGTATCTGGGCCATAGCAACCCTCACCACTTTGTTCCTCCCGTTCAGTCTCATGGCTAAACAAGACAGGGCAGGAAGTAGGGGTTTAAGAGGGCTTGGAAGGGGCTCTGAGACATGGGGTAGGACAGTCATGTCTGGCTTTGCTGTCTTTACCATGGGGTCTGCTCTCTCTCTCCTCTGTGCCTTATTTCTATTGTTCTGTGTAGAGGGTTGCACACATATCATGGAGTGTGGAAGTCAGCAGGCAACTTTGGGGATTTGGTTTTCTCCTTTCATTGTAGGAGCCATGGCCCATCTCAGGTTTTCAAGCCTACCTGGTAGAGCTTTCACCCGCTGAGGTGTCTCGCCGGCCCTGTGTCTTCTTTCTCAGGTCCAGTTCTGGAAATATAAAACCAAGCCAAGCATGCCCGATCAGCCCAAGAAACATTCACTGAAGGAGAAGACTGCCTCAGACTTTGACCCTTCAAAGATGGTCAAACCCCACAAAGAGCCCAAGGTCTCTGACCTGGATGTCTGCCCAGGGGTGCTTGAACCCTCTGTGTTGGCCACTGTCAAGGACATGCCCGCTGTACCCCGCAAGAGTCGCTCCCTGATGCAGCTGTCCCAGAATGTAGTCCACTCGGTTTCCACGCTGATGGTCTCGGCGCTGCAGTCTGGCTGGCGATTGTGTAAGTGGAAGGTGAGTACCATCCCACCCCCGGCCTGGGTCTCATTCTTCCCTCTGTCCCTTCTCCATCACCACTGGGTTTTTTGTTTGTTTGTTGGTGTCTTTTTGTTGGGTTTTTTTTTTTTTGTTTTTGTTTTTTTTTGAGACAGGGTTTCTCTGTGTAACAGTCCTGGCTGTCCTGGGACTCACTTTGTAGACCAGGCTGGCCTCAAACTCAGAGATCCTCCTGCCTCTGCCTCCCAAATGCTGGGATTAAAGGTGTGCGCCACCACCACCCAGCCCCATCACCATTGTTTTTTTTTGATACAGGGTCTTGTGTAGCCCAGGTTTGCCTTGAACTTGCTATGTAGCTGAGGATAGCCAGAAATTCCTATTTAAATTTATTTCTGGTTATCTTTAAAAATGTTATTTATGTGTATATGTGTATTCCTGTTTGTCTGAATGTGCACCATGTATGTGCAGCTGTCCAGAGGAGGTCATAAAATGTTGTCAACCCCTGGAACCTGGAGTTGCAGGTGGCTGTGAGCTACCTGGTACAGGTGCTGGGTTCTCTGCAAGAACAGCAAATGTTTGTAACTGCTAAGCCATCTCTCCTGCCCCAAGATTTCTATTCTGTTTATTTATCTTAGTTGTTTTTTTTCCCCAAGACAGGGTTTCTCTGTAGCTTCGGAGCCTGTCCTGAAACTTGCTTTGTAGACCAGGCTGACCTTGAACTCATAGAGATCCACCTGCCTCTGCCTCCCCAGTGCTGGGATTAAAGGTATGCACCATCACCACCCCGCTTATTTTGGTTTTTTAAAGACAGGTTCTCGCCACGTACCCTGGCTGTCCTTGAACTCACAGAGATCCTCTTACCTCTGCCTCCCCAGTGCTGGGATTAAAAGCGCTTACTGCTAAACCCTAATCCTCAAATTCCTTTTCTTTTTTTAAAAAAATTCTGTGTGGGGGGCTGGGGAGATGGCTCAGAGGTTAAGAGCACTCCACTGGCTGCTCTTCCAGAGGTCCTGAGTTCAATTCCCAGCAACCACATGGTGGCTCACAGTCATCTGTACTGAGATCTGGCGCCCTCCTCTGGCGTGTGGGCATATATCGAGGCAGAATGTTGTATACATAATAAATAAATAAATCTTTAAAAAAAAATTTCTGTGTGTATGAGTATAGCCGCACCTGTGCCCTAGCATGCCTGTGGCATCTCTTTGTCAGTTTATTTTAATATATTTTTATTTATACACATGCATGCTATGTGTATGCAGGTGCCCATGGAGGCCAGGAGAGGAAGTCAGATCCCTTGTAGTTGGAGTTACAGTCAGTTGTGAGCCTCCCACTGTGGGTGCTGGGAACTGAACCCCAGTCCTCTGTAAGATCAGCAAGTATTCTTAACCACTGAACCATCTCTCCATCCCTTCCACAGGGTCTCTTGTCACTGTTGTAGATGACAGTCTACCTGTCCCGAGAGTTTCTGGGGATCCTCTGTGTCCTTCCACGTCACTGTTGGGGTGCCAGGGTGACAGGTACACGTGCTGCGGTCCCAGTTTTTAACGTAGGTTTTGAGGATCTGAACTCGGGTCTCATGCTCACACAGTAAATACTAAACCAACCGAGCCATCTTTCCTGGCCTGGGACCCTCCTGCCTCCAGCGCCTCCGTGTTGGGATTACTGGCGAGTGCTACCCGGGGCTTCATGGATGCTAGACAAGTTAGACAAGTGTTCTACCAACTAAGCTCCATCCCCGGCTTCCTCCATCCCCTTGTTCAGTCATTTGCGGCACCTCTTCTGTCGTAAAGCCCTGAAGAGACAGTGGCGAGCAAGGTTTACCCAGACCAGGGAGGCCACAGACAGCGTAACAGGTCACGTTGGTTTGATACCCCAGGAGAGTGAGAGTGAAGATAGAGAGGACTTGGGTACCGAAGGAGGGGATCCTATGAAGAACTGGGCATGGGGCATCAAAGACTGCTTCCAGCAATGAAGAGATGGGGAAACTGAGGCCTGAAGGAGTTTTCTTGGCTTGAGGAGAATTAAGGGGAAGTTGGAAGAAGTCAGGGTGTGTGTGTGGCTGTTCCAGGAAGAAAGAATAGCAAGTGTGCATTGGTGAGGGTGTGGGGAGAGGCAGAGAGATGTGGGCATGGGAGTCGGGGTGGGAGAGGAGAGTTGCCTATGTTATGGAAGAGAATGCAGTGATCTTGAGCCAAGGACCGACTTCGACAAGGCAGGATAGATGGCCGGGTTGTAGAATTTGAATTTGTCTATGAGAACAAGAGCCTTGAAGATATTGAAACAGGAGTGGCACAACCATTTTATATTTATTTTTTTTAAGTTTTTTGAGGCGGGGTCTCCTACAGGCTGGTCTCACCATTACTATGTAGTTTGTGATAGTCTCTTGATACCCCTCTCCTGGGGTTACAAGTGTGCACCCCCACACCCAGTTCCCGCGGTGCTAGGGTGAAGCCCAGGGCCCTGTGTTTGTTGTGCAAGCACTGCACTGAGGCACATCTCTGGTTTCTCATTAAAGTAAGCTACAGAAGCCGGGCGGTGGTGGCGCACACCTTTAATCCCAGCACTCAGGAGGCAGAGACAGGCAGATCTCTGGAGTTCGAGGCCAGCCTGGTCTACAAGGCAAATTCCAGGATGGCCAGGGCTACACAGAGAAACCCTGTCTTAAAAAACCAAAGACAAATGAATGATTAGAATGTAGAAATTGAGGACCTACACATGATTTAGTGGTACAGGTGCCATATTGGGAGGGGGTCATAAAAGGACATTAGCTGTAGTCAGTGGTGTGTGCTTGCCTAGCATGTGGAGGTCTCAAGTTTAATCCCTAGTCCTGCTGGGGGTAGTGAGGAAGGAGACAGTGATGGGGAAGAAGCCCACTGATTTGAGACTGCTTTCACAACGAAAGGGTAATGACAGCAATTCTTGTGGTGATCTCAATTTCCGTTGTTAGACGCACACACAGTTCTGCATAGGTGATAAAATTTTGTCGAATTAAGCAGACATGTGTGCATATACATAACACACACAAAGGAAATCCAAGTAGCTCTAGGCATGTCTGTGGACTGGAGGCATGGCTCAGTAGCCAAGAGCACTGCCTGGTCTTGCAGAGGACCTGGGTTTGATTCCCAGCACCCACATGGTGACTCATAACCATCTCTAACTTCGGTCCCAGGGGATCTGATGCTCACTTGTGGTTTTCTCAGGCACCAGGCAGGTATGTGGTACACGTGCATATGTACATAAGCAAACACTCATACACATAAAATAAACAGTGAATTTTTTTTAAGGAATGCACACTGCTTTTGCACAGGATCCCAGTTTGGTTCCCAACACCCACCTAGAGCAGCTCACAACCGTCAGTAACTCCAGGGATCCACTGCCCTCTCCTGGCCTTTGTGGGTACTGCACTCATGTGCATCTTACACCCCCTGTTGTTGTTTTGGTTTTTTGTTTTGTTCAAAGCGAGGGTGGAGAGGGTGTGGGTTTGTGTGTGTGTGTGTGTGTGTGTGTGTGTGTGTGTCTCACTATGTAGCTCTGGTTGTTCTAAAACTCACTGTGTAGACCAGGCTGGCCTTGAACTCACAGAGATCCACCAGCTTCTGCCTCCAGAGTGCCTCTAATCCCAGCACTTGGGAGGCAGAGGCAGGAGGATCTCTGTGAATTCAAGGCCAGCCTGGTTGACAAGAGCTAGTTCCAGGGCAGCCAAGGCTGTTACACAAAGAAACCCTGTCTTGAAAACCAGAGAGAGAGAGAAAGAGAGAGAAACAAACTAGGGATCTCGTAAAACGTGGGATTTCCGAATAAAGTCCCAGGGATGATAATACCCTATGGATAAATTACAGGCTTCAAAATTTTGACCGTCTCATACACAGATAGCATAGCACCTTGTTCAGATATGACCCCAGCACTCTCCCATAGGCAATATAATTGGCGCTGTTACTGCTGCTGTTGCACGTGCTTGTGTGCTTGTGTGGACGCACGAGGGAGCAAGAGTGCCCTTGTATGTGTGCAGGTGCACTAACCTGTGTGGAGGCCAAAGGTTAACGTTGGGTATTTTCCTCTATTACTCTGTTTTTTGTTTGTTTGTTTTTATTTTTCCTTTTTAAGATAGGCTCTCACTGTGTCCCTGGCTGTCCTGGAACTCTCCATGTAGACTAGACCAAGATGGCTTCAAACTCACGAGAGATCTGCCTTCCGACTGCTGGGGCTCTGTGCACTACCACACCCGGCTTCCACCTTAGTTTCTGAGACAGCATCTCTCGCTGAATCTGGAGCTTACAATTGCCCCCAGAATGGCTGGCCGGAGAGTCCCCTTGTGGTCCACCCATCTCCATCTCTCCAGCACTGGGTTGCAGGCATGCACTGTCGTGCTCAGTTTATTGTGTGGTGCTGGGGATCAGTGCTCGGGCCCTGATGTTTGCATAGTAAATACGTTACCCACTAAGCTATTTCCTCTACTCCGATGTTGCACAAAATTTTCCTACTGAAATAAAATAGGTGAAGGGTCTTAGATTATATATACACTATATGTGTGTGTATATATACATACATACATATATACATACACACGTGCATTCCAATCTATTAGCATCTAAAGTTTAATTTAGAAAAGAAAAGAAAAAAACAAGCCAGGTGCCTCAGACCTGTAATCCCACAATTTGGGAGGCAGAGGCAGGTGGACTGCTTCAAGTCTGGTGCCTGTTTGGGGCTCTAAAGTGAGTTCCTGGCCAGCCTGGGTTAACAAGATGAGACTTTGTCTCAAAAGCAAACAAAACAGAAAGGAAAAAAAATGGATTAAGGAAGAGAGGGAAGAGGATGTGAATGAGAGAAAAGGAGAGAGGAAGGAGAGAGAGGAGAAGAAAAGGGAAAATGGTCAGTGCCTAAAATCTCAGTGCTCACAGGCAGAGGCAGGAGGATTATGAGTTCAAACCCATCCTGGGCTATGTGAGACTGTCAAAAACCAGCCCGGCTGGATATGGCTCAATTCTTACCGTGCTTGCCTAGCACAAGGCTCTGGGTTTCATCCTCAGCACCACATGGTAGTTGAGGTAGGGGCTGAAGGATTAGGAATTTAAGACCACCCTTGGCTACACAGCAACTTCTTTCTTTTTTTTAATTTGACATTATTTTATGTGCATTGGTATGAAGGTGTCAGATCCCCAGGAATCAGAGTTACAGACAATTGTGAGCTCCCCTGTGAGCGCCCATGTGGATGCTGGGAATTGAACCCAGGTCCTCTGGAATAGCAGCCAGTGCTCTTAACCACTGAGCCATCTCTCTAGCCCTTGCCTACATAGCAATTTCAAGTCTGGACTTTCCTACCTCTAAATGAGAAGAAGAAAGGAAGGGAAGGAGGGAGGGAGGAAGGAAAAAAAAGAAAATGAAAGAAACGTGTGGAACACGGGCAAACACAAGGGTAGGAAGGACCGTCCCTAATGCAAGCTGAGACTTCCCGGAGCAGGCGGTGCCTGACTAATCTGATGGAGGAGGTAGAACAAGATGAACCCTTTATTATTTGCCGGTCCTTCTACCCTCTGATGTCCCCACATCTCTTTCTTTTGCAGTCTTCTATGAGCTCTGCGTCAATTTCCTCTCGAATGAAGAGCGGGTCGGCCTTGGAGACGCCGGAAGCTGAGATGCTGCGGGAAGTGTACCTGGTACTCTGGGTCATTCGCAAACAGCTGAGAGAGCTGGCCCGTAGGCAGGAGAGGCGCAGGCGGCGCCACATGCGGTCCCACGCGTTCCACACATCCCATCACTCCGATCCATTGCAGGGCCTCAAACAGGACGCCCGAAGTCCCCTCTAGGCAGGGGAGCCCCAGATCCTTAGAAAGCCCCCGACTCACTCTTAAGGAAGGTTGGCAGGTGGGGTTCAAGGCCATCGGGCCAGAGTTGCTGGTGAGGAGACCTTTGACCATACTGTCACCTCGGAAGCCCAAGACCAGGCGAACATACTCCCCTTCTCTTTGTTTATTCGATTTGTGAGAGAAAAGATTATCTAAATATTGAGAAATAAATATCAGATGTTTCTGAATAGGTGGAATTTGTGTTCATGAAGAAGAGAGGCCATAAGGAGCGTTTGGGGCGCGGTAGAGAGAAACACCCACTGAGTGGGGGGCACAGTTGTGCCTGGGAGTAGATCCTAGGTCTCTTTTTGCATATGTCAGAGATGGACAGGTCCTGTTCTTATATCCCCGCACCTCTCCTAGGAGCTGAATTGCCTTTAAGTGCTCTGCCTGGCCAGTAACCATAGCAACAGCATCCACTCATGGAGCTGCAGCTATGCCCACAGGGCAGCAACCCTGGCTTTTCTCCCTCGCAATTCCATAAGATAGGGTGGTCTAGGAATCCATCCAAGGCCCTCCAGCTAAGGATGTCCATGTGGGGGTGTGGGGGTACCAGAAAAGGGTGTTGGGTACTTTCAAGTTGGAGTTACAGGCAGGTGTGAACCACCCAGTGTGGGTGCTGGGGGTCAAACTCCAATCCTCTGCAAGAGCAGCAAGCGCCTTAACTGTTGATCAGTCTCCAGCTTTGTCGTTGAGATGAAGTCCCTCATCATCCCATCTGGCCGCCCATTATGTATGTGGGATGAGACAGTCATCCTGCCAACTGAGCCACATCCTCAGCTGCCTGCTCCGCTTTTTAATTATTTTTATTACACGTGTACTTCCTTATTTTGTTGGCATTGTATGCATGTGGGTGTGTGCCATGGTGTGCCAGTGCTGGGATTAAAGGTGTGCACCACCACGGCCCAGCACACCTTGTTTTTTTGTTGTTTGTTTTTGTTTTTTTAAAGACAAGGTTTTTCTCCAGGACCCCGGGGCTTGCCCATTTTGCTAGGCTGGGTGGCCTTCAAGGGTCCTACCTGTTTTTTCTTCCCCAGCACTAGGATTACAAATGTATGTCACCACACCCAGCTCTTTATGCAGGTGACAGGAATTGAAGCTAGCCCTTTACTCCCTGACTGAACATCTCCCCAGCCACCCCCAATACACACATACTTCTTTAAAAAATATTATACTATATATAAAGGTGTTTTGCTTGCTTTTGTCTGTGCACCACGTGCATGCATGGTACCCAGATTAGAGCTCCAGTTGGTTGTGAGCTGCGGCAGAATGCTGGGAACCAAACCCAGGTCCTCTAGAAGAGTAGTCCGTGCTTGTGACTATTGAGCCATCCCTTTAGCCCCATATGTGTGTATGTGTAAATATATATACATATCTACATATACACTGCTTTTTTGGGGACAGGGTTTCTTTTTTTTTTTTTAAAGATTTATTTATTTATTATGCATACAACATTCTGCTTCCATGTATGCCCACATGTCAGAGGAGGGCGCCAGATCTCATTACAGATGGTTGTGAGCCACCATGTGGTTGCTGGGAATTGAACTCATGACCTCTGGAAGAGCAGCCAGTGCTCTCAACCTCTGAGCCATCTCTCCAGCCCGGGACAGGGTTTCTCTGTTGTAGCTTTGGAGCCTGTCCTGGTACTCGCTCTGTAGACCAGACTGGACTCAAACTCACAGAGATCCGCCTGCCTCTGCCTCCCGAGTGCTGGGATTAAAGGTGTGAACCACCAGCACCCGACTCAGCCCCATACTTTTTAAAAGACATACTTTTTAAAAGACATAGCTTAGGTTAGTCTGGATCAATCCTTTAGCCCCAGCCTTCTTGGTGGTGGGGTCATAGAGATTCTATACCTGGTTCTCCTTTTATTTTGAGACAGGATCTCACTAAATTGCTCAGACTGGCTTTGAACTTATCAGTATCCCAGGCTGATCTCAAAGTCACTATGAAAACAGGATGACTTTTGTTTTTGTTTTTTGGTTTTTCGAGACAGGGTTTCTCTGTAGCTTTGGAGCCTGTCCTGGAACTCCCTTTGTAGACCAGGCTGGCCTCGAACTCACAGAGATCCGCCTGCCTCTGCCTCCCGAGTGCTGGGATTAAAGGCGTGCGCCACCACCACCCGGCCAGGATGATTTTTTTTTTTTTAACCAGAGGACCCGGGTGCTGGGAATTGAACCCGGGTCCTCTGGAGGATCAGTCAGTGCTCTTAACCACTGAGCCAGCTCACCAGCCCCAGGATGACTTTTTAAACTCCTTTCTGACCCTGTAAGAGTCTACCTGCCTAAGCCACGCCCTCAGTCTCAGGACTCTCCACTCTTGAGACCTGAGGTTCCCAGTGAAGCTATGTCTAAGACATTGTGGCTGATCCCAGATCTCCAAACTCTGGGATCCCTTAAGTGCCACAGCTACCTGGGTCTGGGCGGTAGCTCTTGTAATTTCAGCTATTCCAGAGGCAAGGGGCTTAAACCCAGGAAGAGGGAGGGAGGGAGAGAGAGAAACAGTTTCAGAGTCTACACAGAGGGTCCAGTAGGGCCAAACAGGCAGGCCCAGGCAGTCAGCGGTAAATAACATTGCAGGTAACGACGGGCCCAAGAACTGGCTTTGGGCCAGCAGCTGTGGGCTGGTGGAAAGGAATACCATCCTCACTGTCCTTCAGCATCAAGAGTGGGAGGCAGATGAAGGACGGCCAGCTCAGCCAGCAGCCTTGCGAGCTTCTGTGCATCTCACCTGGCTCCTTCCCTAGTCCTGTCTGAGCTTGGCCAAGCAGGGGCAGGGAGGCTTGTGAGAGCAATGGGGGTGGGGATGGATGGGTCCAATGTGTAGAACTTGCTTTTTCTCAGGCTACCTAGTTGGTCTCCAGGCACAGAGCCCTAGAGAGAGAACTAGAGCTATCCGAGGAGGGCTGACAGGAGGGAGAACATCCTGGGTCTCCTAACTGCAGAGGTTGAAAGAAAGGTACCTTTTCTGTCCACCCTCCCCTCCCCCATTCTTCTGCCTTCTTTTTAAAAATTTATGCGTGTATTCTTGAGATCAGGTCTCTTATAGCCCAGGTTGGCTACTCCCTAGTAGCTGAGGATGACCTTGAACTCCCTACCCTTCTGCCTCCACCTTCCAAGTGCTGGGCTTTACTTTTAAAAAGCTGTGCTGGGGACTGAACCCACCGCTTCATGCATGCTCCATAAGCACCCTAGCAACTGAGCTACTCCCCAACATCTCCCCATTCCTTTCCAGACACAGTCTCCCCGTGTATCCCAGGCTGGATTCAGACTCGCAGCCCTCTTTAGTGTTCCCACTGCTGGGGCTACTGGCGTGCACCACTACACCTGAAAAACTCCCCCGCTGCTTCCTTAAGATTTCCCACCATCCACTGGCCACTCCTCTGCTTACCCAGGCATGTTTAACCTTCTGACTTTGTGATGTTGTCATCTACAGATGTGTTGAGCCACGTTCCTGGCTGTCTTGGAATGCATCTGGCATGTAGACTGCAGGTTGAACTTACTTATGGGCTTAAATCTTTCAGTAGCTGTCTGTCATCCGTGTGTGTGTGTGTGTGTGTGTGTGAATCCAAAGAGTATCTTTGTCCAAAACATCCTCTCCCACCCAGTATGGTGACCAGGGCCTGTCATTTCAACATTTGAGAGGCTGAAAGAAGATTGTAAGTTCAAGAGCATGCTGGGCTATTTGGTAAGTTTAAGGCCAGCCTAGGGTACAAAGCAGAGCCCTGTCTCATTAAAAAAATAAAATATTGGGCTCAGCAGTTACAAGAATTGTCTACTTTAATCCCGGACTCAAATTCATTTCCCAGTTTGTTGGCCACTCACAACCAACTGCAACTCCAGTTCCAGGGGGTCTGACACCATTTTTTTGTCCTGTCGGGGCACCAGACACACATCTGGTGTACATCCTGGCAAGGTAATCACGCACATTAAATAAAAATAATTTTTTTTTTTTTGGTTTTTCGAGACAGGGTTTCTCTGTGGTTTTGGAGCCTGTCCTGGAACTAGCTCTTGTAGACCAGGCTGGCCTCGAACTCACAGCGATCCGCCTGCCTCTGCCTCCCGAGTGCTGGGATTAAAGGCGTGCGCCACCACCGCCCGGCTAATAATTTTTTTTTTAAATTAAAGCCCTGGGGGCTGGAGAGATGGCTCAGAGGTTAAGAGCACTGACTGCTCTTCCAGAGGTCCTGAGTTCAATTCCCAGCAACCACATGGTGGCTCACAACCATCTGTAATGAGATCTGGTGCCCTCTTCTGGCCTGCAGGCATGGAGGCTGAACATTGTGTACATAATAAATAAAAAAATCTTAAAAAAATAATAATAATAATAAAATTAAAGCCCTTCTCTCAGATCCGGGTGCTAGTTCTTCTTCATGAACTCTCCTAAACCACGTGATCCAATGATCAGAAAAGCCCAACTCAGAGGGGCGGTGGTGGCGCACGCCTTTAATCCCAGCACTCGGGAGGTAGAGGCAGGCAGATCTCTGTGAGTTCGAGGCCAGCCTGGTCTACAGAGAAAGTTCCAGGACAGCCAGAACTACACAGAAAAATCTTGTCTCAAAAACAAACAAACAAAAAGAGGAAAGAGGTCCACCTCAGAGTCACCCCTGACTGGGCTTTAGTTTTTCATGGTACGTAACATATCTGAAGTTAGGTTTTCCAGACAGAAAATAGAGTTACTGGTACAGCCATAATCAAGAAAAAGGAAAGGTGGATAAGAGTTCCACACCTAGAATTCATGTTTAAAACAGAAAACAAGGGCTTGAGAGATGGCTCAGAGGTTAAGAACACTGGCTACTCTTTCAGAGGTCCTGAGTTCGATTCCCAGCAACCACATGGTGGCTCACAACCATCTGTAATAAAATATTAAAAGATAATAAAAATGTTTTAAAAAAACAGAAAGCAAAACAATGAAGCTGTCCTGTGACCTCCACATGACTGTATTAGTCACACACACACACACACACACACACACACACAGAGTTTAAAACAGAGGCCAGTCAGGTCTACACAGAGATCCAAACCAGCCAGGAATACACAGCGAGACCATGCCTGTCTCATTCAATTTTTGTCGTTGTTTTGTTTTTCGAGACAGGGTTTCTCTGTGGTTTTGGAGCCTGTCCTAGAACTAGCTCTTGTGGACCAGGCTGGTCTCGAACTCACAGAGATCCGCCTGCCTCTGCCTCCCGAGTGCTGGGATTAAAGGTGTGTGCCACCACTGCCCGGCAAAAGCAGTTTCTTTATTAACCAATGGCAATAAAGCATATTCACAGTCTACATCATCTCCCACATCAGTCCTGTGCTCATTGTTACATCGGATCTAATCCTCCCATCTGTGTGTTGAAAATGTCCCCCTGAGCTGGGCATGGTAGCATACCCCTGTAATTTCAGAATGTTTTAGAGTAGAGGCAGGAGGATCAGGAGTTCAAGGCTATACTAGAAAGTTTAAGATCAGCCCTACAGCAGACACTGTCAAAAAGGAAAATCCAAGCCGGGCGTTGGTGGTGCACGCCTTTAATCCCAGCATTTGGGAGGCAGAGGCAGGAGGATCTCTGTGAGTTCGAGACCAGCCTGGTCTACAAGAGCTAGTTCCAGGACAGGCTCCAAAACCACAGAGAAACCCTGTCTTGAAAAAACCAAAAAAAAAAAAAAAAAAAAAAGGAAAATCCAAAGCCCCTGAAGTGGCTAGAAGCAATACATCCTGATGTGTGGTTCTGAGCCTCAGTTTTCTCATGTATAAAATGGGGATAGGAGTTATAATCTATATCATGAGGTTGCCTGAAGGACCAGAGGACTGGAGAGGTGGCTCAGTGGTTAAGAGCACTGGCTGGTTCTCCAGAGGTCCTGAGTTCAGTTCCCAGCAACCGCAGGGTGGCTCACAACCATCTGTCGTGGGATCTGATGCCCTCTTCTGGAATAAAGGAGTGCACTCATACAGATAAAATAAATAAATAAAACCTTTAAAAAAAGGATCATGGTGGAATGCCAAGGATGCGGTTCAGCTCTCAAGTGCTCAGCGAGCATGCTTGAGGTCCTGGGTTCCACCCCCCATACCACAGAAACCCAGACACGGAGCACACACGTAGAATCCCTGCAGTTCAGAGGAGACACAGGAGGATGAGGAGGTCAAAGTCAGTGAGTTCAAGGCTGGCTTGGGCCACACATCTTATCTCAAAATGGGAGAAAAAAAATTGTGACTATAATTTATTGAAGATATTGGCTCCCTTTGAGGCCTAAAATAATGCTGAATAAGCCTGAAGCAGGGCAAGTAAATATTGACTGGGCATGTGAGCCACATGTCCCAACATATGCCTCGAGGAAAGGATGTCACTACGAAGGAGTTAAGGAGAAAGGATTGGAGATACGGCTCAGTGGTTACGGGCACTCGCCACAGCAGCTAGCTCACAACTGCCTGCAACTCCTGGTCCAGGGAATCTGAGGTTCTCTTCCGGCCCTGAAAGGCACCAGCAGGCATGTGGTGTGTATACATGCATTCAGGCACAAACACACAAGAATACACAGAAAATGAAATAGAGGGGGCTAGAGAGATGGCTCAGTGGTTAAGAGCATTGCCCGCTCTTCCAAAGGTCCTGAGTTCAATTCCCGGCAACCACATGGTGGCTCACAACCATCTGTAATGAGGTCTGGTGCCCTCTTCTGGCCTGCAGACATACACACAGACAGAATATTGTATACATAATAAATAAATAAATATTAAAAAAAAGAAAATGAAATAAAATAAATCTTTTTTTTTTTTTTTGGTTTTTCGAGACAGGGTTTCTCTGTTGTTTTGGAGCCTGTCCTGGAACTAGCTCTTGTAGACCAGGCTGGTCTCGAACTCACAGAGATCCGCCTGCCTCTGCCTCCCAAGTGCTGGGATTAAAGGCGTGCGCCACCACCGCCCGGCTAGAAAAAGAAATCTTAAAAAAAAATGAGCCAAGCTGAGTAGTCGTAGCACAGACCTTTAATCCTAGCACTGGGGAAGTAGAGGCGAGTTCCAGGACAGGCTTCAAAGCTACAGAGAAACCCTGTCTCCAAAAGTCAAAAAACAAAAACAACAAAAAATTAGAGGGGCTAAGATTTGGCTCTGTTGGTAGAGTGCCTGCCTTTCATACATAAGCCCTAGGTTCAGTCTCCAGAGTGATACAAACTGGGCATGGTGGAGCATGTCTCCATTCCCAAACCGGGGAGGTAGAAACAGGAGGACCAGAAGTTCAAGGTTGGGTCGGGGGAAGTAGCTCAGCTGGTAGAGTGCTTGCCTAGCGTGCGCAAGACCTGGCATCCATGCCTAGCGCCACCTTAAACTGGGTATAGTGGTGCACGCAACACTGGCATTGCTGTGTACTTCTAACTCTCCTCCCGTGTCAAGCAACTCAAAGAAAACGCAGATTCAAGCAATGGCTGCTTCAGTCCTCGCAGCTCCCAGGACCTCCTGTTTGTTTCAGGCCTGTGGTCTCTCTGTGTGTGTGTGTGTGTGCTGGAGTGTATGTTGAGTGAGGCCAGAGGACTGCTGTGACTTTTGTCACACAGATGTCATTCACTTTTTTTTTTTTTGAGACAGAGTCTCTCACTGGCCTGGAGCTTGCCAAACAGGCTAGGCTATTGGCCAGCAAGCCCCACGTGATCCTATTGTGTCTGCCTCCCTGGTGCTGGGATTACAAGCGTGCTACAGGTCTGACTTCCCTCTCCTTAGGTTCTGAGACTCGAACCCAGGTTCCTGTGATTGCAAGACATAGACTTTACCCAGTGAGCCGTTTCCTCAGTCCTTGTTCAGTCTTCCTTCCTTCCTTCCTTCCTTCCTTCCTTCCTTCCTTCCTTCTTCCCTCCCTCCCTCCCTTCCTCCCTCCCTCCTTCCTTCTGACAGGGTTTCATGTATCTAGGATGGCCTCCGACTTCCTATTTAGCAGGGGGTACTGTCAACTCTTCTGCCTCCACTTCTGGGGTACTAAGAGACCGGGTATGCACGACCACACCTGATTTTGTGAGGTGTTGGCAATGGAACCCAGGGACTCAAACACATTCTAGTTAAGCACTCTACCAATTGAGCAGCATCCCAGGCCCCACTCCCACCCTCCAATGGAGTCTCTCTTATAGCCCAGGCTAGCCTTGGAATTGTGATCTTCCCACCTCAGCCTCCCCAACTGGGATTACATGCATGAATGCTTACACCCTGCCTCCCCCCACTCCCTGGGCTCCTCTCTGAATGGCCTACCTCATTCCCACACTTCTACAGACAGTAGCTGTGGCTAATCAGTAAGAGGCAGGCCTTATGGGTTTAGGACCTTATGGGGGGCCAGGTTTCCTGACCTGTCTTCTTTCCCCCATTGCACAAAGCTGGGACTCTGACTGGGGCCTGGGTTGGCTAGGAAGGAGTGTGTGCAAGATTAGGTGGTATGGTCCAGAGTCTTGACAGACTGAGAACCTTGTCTTTGGAGACAGACATCCCTTCCTCCAAACACATGGTGGGTTTTTGTCTGTCAGAATTCTTGACATGTCTTTCATCTGATGCTGGAACAGTGAAATGGGAACTGGGCAGGATGTTGCAAAGGACATGCAAGGGAGGAGAGAGAGGTTGAGAGCCAGGATGTGAGGGAAGGAAGACAGGGAAACGATGCAGCCGAAAGCCACCCTGGTGGACACCTTTTTGTTATTGTTGTTGTACTGGGAAAATGCTCTGCACTGGGCGACATCACAGGACCCCTCCTTAAATTTTAATTTAACTTATCTATTTTTAGATGTGAGTTTGGGCTAACTCATGCTATGACATGTGTGTGTATGTGTGTGTGTGTAGGTCAGAAGACAACTTGCTGGAGTTGGTTTTCTCCTTCCACTATGTGGTTCCCAGGGATCAAATCCAGGTTGTCAGTCTTGGCAGCAGGCACCTTTGCTCGCTGAGCAATCTTAAATCCCAACACTTTGGAGGCAGAGGCAGGTGGATCTCTGAGTTCAAGGCCAGCCTGGTCTACAGAGCGAGTTCCAGGACAGCCAGAGCCACCCTGAGACCCATGTCTTGAAAAACCAAAAAAAAAAAAAATGTGGAAAGTAAAACTAATTAAATATCTATAACACACACACACACACACACACACGAACTATCTTGAGCCCTCCTAATAAGTCATTTATTGCCCACCTCTTGCGTTTGCCCTAACATCCTGGAGACTCTCAGATAAAATCTTTTTAGAAAAGTTCAAGCAGTTTGCATTGACGCGAAGGTTGAGAATGTCACTGGATTACATCTGAGCTCTGTGGCAGAGGTGGCCTCTCTTGGGTGCGACTCCATTACCTGATGTTCCCACCCAGGTACTTGAGAAATACCTGGACTTATGACTTTCTTTGTTCTTTGTTGATGTAAAGCCTTGATGTCACTGTTGCCACATTGGAATGTGGTGTTCGGAGGGAACCTGGATCTGACTCTGGACCACGGTCACTCCTTTTCTGGCTTCAGAATAAAGCACCTCATTACCTTTAAGATGCGAACTGTGTTGTGCATTTAGGGGGAACCTTTAGGTCACAGAATTATTCAACTGTATGCTATGTGCACCGATCAGCCTGCTGCCACAGCCATCAGCATTAGTTAGTATGTGTGGTATACTCATGTGTGTGCACCTGTGTGTTCAGATGCAGGTACCACATGCATGCGTGTGCACCTGTGTTTTCAGGTGTAGGTACCACATGCATGTGTGTGCACCTGTGTTTTCAGGTGCAGGTACCACATGCATGTGTGTGCACCTGTGTGTTCTGGTACAGGTGCTACATGAATGCGTGTGCACCTGTGTGAAGCATAATTAATAAAAACTCAGGATCAGAAATTGTGGTTCAACCTGAATATCCAAAAAGCAAAACAGTCAGCCACTGGCTCTTACCTTGACCTCAGTCTGAAATAGTGATCCTGCCTGTAGGAACTTCAGAATGAGACTGTGTTTCTGAGAGCTGTCTCTCCCCATCTTATATTCCTCTCTAGGGCTAGGATTAAAGGCATGCACCACTGGGATTAAAGGTGCACATCATTATGGCTACTGAGATTAAATGTGAGTGTTACCATAATCTGGTCTGTAAGGCTGACCAGTAAGAATGTTTAAGTCTCAGATCTTCAGGCAAGCTTTATTTATTAAAATACAATTGAAATATATGTTCAGGTGCAGGTACCACATGCATGTGTGCGTGTGTGTAGAAATGAACACCAGATGTCTTTATCACGTCACTGCCCATTTTATTTGTTAAGACAGGGACTCAACGTGAACCCGGAACTCAATGTTTTGGGTAGGCTGTCTGTCTGGTGAGCCCCTGAGACTTACCTGTCTTCACCCTTTATCACTGGGGTTACAGACATTGCACCTGGCTTTTCCATAGATGCTGGGGATCCAAACTCAGGTTATTTTTTTTGGGGGGGGGAGAGGGTTCTAGATAGGGTTTCTCTGTGTAACCTTGGCTATCCTGAAATTCAATCTGTAGAAGAAGTTATCCTCGAACTCACAGAGATCCGCCTGCCTCTGCCTCCCGAGTGCTGGGATTAAAGGAGTGCGCCAGCACCGCCTGGCTCCGAACTCAGACTCTAATGTCTGTGCAGTAAGCACTTTATCCACGAGCCACCTCCCAGTGCGCTCCACCTCTGGCACCTGTGGCGTTCCTGTCTCCTGGGTATCACCTCTGGATTACGGCATGCCTGCTTTTTCTAGGGAGCTGCAGTGGGGCCCGCTACTGATGGCCTTTTTGGCAGATCCTTGAGCAACCCTTTAACAGGAATTTTCTGAGTTCTACGCTTGCTCCCTGCCCCTGCTCAAGGGATGCAGCCTTCAGCAGGTGTTTAACTTATGACCATCTAGATCCTCCACGGAGATGAACGCTCTGTTGTTTTATTGTTAAAGAACCACAGAACCAGGCAATGTTGTAGCTGGTGGTGCCTTTCTCTGTCTCATAAGAGAATAAAATGTGAAGATTAAAAAAATCATATTGTCTCCAGCCATGGCGGTGCACGCCTTTAATTCCAACACCTAGGAAGCCAAGGCAGGGGGAATCTCTGTGAGTCTGAGGTAATCATGTTCTACAGAGTGAGTTCCAGGACAGTCAGAGATGCGTACTGAGACCCTGTCTCAAGCAAATGAACAAGCGAAGAATTAATAAGAAAGGTTTCTACTCTCCTATATTCCCTCTCCCCTTAGCTCTTTTTATTTATCTTTTTTTTTTTTAAAGCTCAGGCTGGCCTCAGACTCTCTAAGTGCTGAGGACTATCTTGTGCTGATTCGCCTGTGCTGCCTCCTACAGACTGTTTCGTATTAGTATTACCACAGCTAAACTTTTGTTGTTTCTGAACTACAAGCTGTGTGCCCTTTGCAGATTGGCAAGAGGATTGTCCGCTCCAGCAGCTGCCCTGTACCCATAATTCATTCCCTATTATTGCTCGCTACTATTTTATGATATTTATGTACCACGTTTTAACCCTTTATCTGTTGACGGATATTACTAGTCTGGGGCTGTGAGTAAGGGGAGGTAAACATGTGTGTACAAGTTATCAATAGCCCAAGGCTATAGGATCAGAGGTCACAATTTTGGGTTTTAGTTTACTGGGTCTCTCATAGCCCACGGTGTCCACCAAGTCCCTATGTAGCCAAGGCTAGCCCTGAATTCCTGATCTGTTTCTGCTTTCGACTCCCAAGCTGTCATTGCTTCTCAGGTCTTTTGTCGTGCGTGGGAGGATTAGGATGTGGATTTTACTAGTGTGTGTTGAAGTGCGGTCAGAGGACAACTCGAGCGAGTTAGTTCTCTCGTTCCACCCCGTGTGAGCCTGGAATTGAGCTCAGATTGTCAGGTTAGGTGGCAAGCGCCTTTAACCTTGGAGCCGTCTTTCCGGCCACCAGGATGTGGACTTAAAATTAAGGTTCTATTTCCTAAATTCCTATAGCATTTCTTACTCAAATACAAGAGTTCAGGGACTTTGCACGAAGCCCGCTCCGATCGGTGTTCAGAAGTGACCGAAGCCGTCAGGAACGCTGTGGGGACACCGCACAGGACGTCCAGATACGAGAGCCGTGACCATTTTGTTTCGGTGAAAGAGGACTAACACTGTAATCCCAGAACAAACGCGAAGACGATTCTGACAGGTGAGAACGCCACATCCGCGTTCCCGAAAGGACAAGTAGACTTGCTGGGGATCCGTAGGGTATCTACTCACTGGTGCCCTAATGCCCCGCCTTAAGGGCGAAGACGGTGTGTGAGGGCGGAAGTGTGCCCGGAAGCTGGAGGGTGAAGCGATGGGAATGACACCCAGGAGCACCAATGGGGTGTCGCGGCGGGCTTGTTGTGTTACTCCGGTGGGTAAGGGCTAACGGTTTCCGGTAGTGGCAGCCCCCGAGGGGTCGGAGGAAAGAGGCGACCGGGACCCCAGCAGCGACGGCGAGATGCTGGGCTACGGGGCGTCCGAGTTGGAATCTATAGAGGGCGAAGAGGCCGTGGAGGCCCCGGGACCAGCCCCGGAGCCGCGAGCCCCGGAGCCGCGAGCCCCAGAGCCCGAGCCGGGCTTGGACTTGAGCCTGAGCCCGAGCCCGTTGCCCGAAAGTCCGGAGCGGCGGGGCGGCAGCCCGGGACGGCGGAAGGGGCTGCGGGGCGGCGGCCGGAGGGGGCGGCAGGTGAGCGGCGGCGTGGCCCGGCCTCCCGCTGGCTAAGCGTGCGGGACTCCTCCGCTCACCGTTCCGCCCTCTGCTCTCAGGTTCGATTCCACCTGGCGCCGCCCTCCCCGGTCCGCTCCGAGCCGCTGCTCGCGGCCGGTGCCCCAAGCGACGATCCCGCGGCGCCGCAGCCGCTGGAGGTGGCGGCCCCGCAGAGCAGCCTGGCCCTGAGTCTGGAGCTGCAGAGCGCGCGCGCCGCCGTCGCCGGCGGCCAGTTTGATGCCGCGAAGGCGGTGGAGGAGCAGCTGCGAAAGTCGTTCCAGACCCGCTGCGTCGTGGAGGAGACGGTGGCGGAGGGTGAGGCGGGCAGGCGCCCGGCCCCGGCGGCGGTGGTCTGGGTGAAGGGCGCTGCTCACCCACCCCCGCCTCTCGTGCGCTCGCAGGGTTGAACGTGCCGCGCTCTAAGCGGCTCTACCGAGACCTGGTGAGTCTGCAGGTGCCGGAGGAGCAGGTTCTGAACGCGGCACTGAGGGAGAAGCTGGCCATGCTGCCACCGCAGCCCCGAGTCCCGCCGCCCAAGGTGAAGGAAGGGATCCAGGGACCCGGGCTCCTCTCCCTGGGCTCTTCCTCCACCCCGAGTGTAACCTTGCGTTGGGCCTTACCTTCCAACAGGAGGCGCTCGGGCCGGGGCCAGACATGACCATGCTGTGCAACCCAGAGACTCTGTATTATGAAGCTCCGCACTTGACAGTGGACGGACTGCCCCCGCTAAGGCTTCAAGCCCGGCCCCGCCCTTCAGAAGATACCTTTCTCATGCACCGGATGCTGAGGCGCTGGGAAGCTTAGCCCTCAACTCTGTAGTGCTAGTCTGTACTTTTGTTAAAGTTGTTTCCTCATAGAATAAAGTTATTTCGTTTTTTTAAAAAAAGCAACTTTGCTCCTAGTTGGAAGCTGCGTGTAGGTGAGAATTTTCTGCCCCCCTCAGTGATGGCAAGTGGAAAGTACTAAGTGGGGTCAGACTTAAGTCACCTGTCTTCTGATTATAATTAGAATTTGAGACTTACCTTTATATTATGATGCCAAGTCCTAGGGTTTGGGATGCCATGCAGAAGAATCCTGTGTTCAAGGAGTTTGAGCTAAGTGGTTTCAGGCTGGGTAGGTTCAGCTCCGTGGTATCATTTGGTTAAGTATGTACAAAGCCCTGGCTTCAATCCCCAGAGTATGTGTGCAGCGTGTGCAAACACTAGTCAAAGCGCTTTGGTTTCCACTTTGGCTGGGCATGGTGAACACTTGTGCGGTAGACACAGCAAGAGCAGGAGTTCCCGGCCCACCTTAAGTTAGGGGGATACCGTCTCAAAAACCACAACAAAAATGCACCCCCTTACACACTCTGCTCCATTTATAAGACCATTTATTTCTTTTTATTTCTGGTTTTTTCTAGACAGGATTTCTCTGTAGCTTTGGAGCCTGACCTGGAACTAGCTCTAATACACCAGGCTAGCCTCAAACTCAGAGATCCACCTGCCCCTGCCTCCTGTGTGCTGGGATTAAAGGCGTGTGCCACCACAGCCGGCTATTTTGATTTTTCAAGACAGGGTTTCTCTGTGTAGCTTTGGAGCCTGTCCCAGAACTAGCTCTTGTAGACCAGGCTGGACTTGAACTCAAGAGATCCGCCTGCCTCTGCCTCCTGAGTGCTGGGATTAAAGGTGTCAGTCACCATTGCCTGACTATAAGAACAATTTTTAATCTGTCTCTTTAGCGCTGGTTGTCTTGGAACTCGTTTAGACCAGGCTAGCCTTGAACTCAGATTTGCCTGCCTCTGCTTCTCAGGCAGAGGATTAAAGGCCTGCATCACAACATCTGTTTTTTCAAATACTTCTAAACAAAAGTATTTACCCAAATGAGGATGTTATCATTAACTAATTGCTCCACAGGAGACTGTCCAGGCTTCATTTGTGTATTACCCATGTCCAACAGAACAGTGCTGAGAGTTCAATGTCCAAGGTTACAGAAACCCTTGACA
Source organism: Microtus oregoni (assembly GCF_018167655.1). Taxonomy (NCBI): domain Eukaryota; kingdom Metazoa; phylum Chordata; class Mammalia; order Rodentia; family Cricetidae; genus Microtus; species Microtus oregoni. The sequence goes on along the minus strand of NW_024543062.1, from coordinate 6,215,873 downwards.
AAGCAATGGAGACCTTCACTTTGCAACCACCCAAACAAGGCATTCCACCAGCGGTCCTGAAGCAGGTTTGTGCCTCTGGACTGGTACCTATCTCAAGCTTTACCCCTGCTGCCAAGCCCTCAGCCTTCTGCATCACACTCCCGTAAACATACACTTGTCCGCAGTTTCTTTAGAAGGAAACTAAGTTGGACTCAATAAGCTACACACCAAAATTTGCTCTACCCCTCCCCCCCTTCTTCAGCAGTAAGGGTACTGGCTAGTTTTATGTCAACTTGACACAAGCTGGTGTTATCAGGAGGGAGCCTCAACTGAGAAAATGGCTCTGTAAGACCAGGCTATAGGCAAGTATGTAGGACATAGTGATTGATGGAATAAGGCCTGGCCCACTGTGGGTGGACCAATCCCTGAGCTGGTGGTCCTGGGGTCTATAAGAAAGGCTAAGCAAGTTTTGAGGGACAAGTCTGTAAGCAGCATCCTTCCACGGCTTCTACATCAGCTGCCTCCAGGTCCCTGCCCTTCCCTTAAAGATGAATTGAGATGCGGATGTAGAAACTGAATAAACTCTTCCCCAAGTTTCCTTGGCCATAGTGTTCATCACAGTAGTATCAACTACAACAGGGACTAACAGTCTTCCACCCCTACAGGATATCGCTCCATTATGTAGCCCACCCAGGCTGGCCTCAAACCTCAAGATCAGCCTACCTGTACCACAACCAGCAAAATTCACCCCACGAGATTCCTACTAAGAGGTACCATCCCACCAGAAAGCACCAGACACAGGTGCAGGGGCCACTGCCCTAGTTATCAAGTTTATTGTGCTGTTCTCACATTCCAAACCCAGCTCCCTCTCCCACCGGGGGACAGCAGAAGGAAGGATTTCACAGTACCTGTGTGTCTCCTTACCAAACTTCCCCTCTAACACCCTTAGTCCATCCATGGTCCACTTAAGTGCAGCTAGGAACAAAGGCTGAGAAGCAGGAATCTCCTTCGGAGAACAGGAGGAAGGGCTAGATAATTTGACATTCCCCCTTCCCATGCCCTAGGAGGACAGAGTCAGCAAACAGTCCATGCCATCCAGCCCAGCAGGCTGGGAGAGGAAGCTGATGTAATTCCAGCACAGCTGGGCTTACTCAAGTGCCAGAGGTGTTGGGGAGAAGACTTGGGGAAGCAACTTAAGAAAAGCTCTCTTTACAAATCCAAGAAAAGAAACTTTTTGGAGTTAGACAGGAAAGACCTTGGGATAATTTCCTCTTCCCCCAGGTCTTCAGGAGCAGCAAGGGCAGCCTCCTCACACCTTCTGTTCAGAAGGCCACTTAGTGGCTGGGGGACCGGGCCTTGTGGAACAAGTACACAGGACGCTGGAAGCCTGGAAAAAGCACACAAGGCAGGTGGGTAGGACCTTGACAGTCTCCACAGGGCTAGCACCTCCCCCCAGCGAAAAGCGAGCCATTCTTACCTCTGGAGGTGTTACTTGGTGTGGCCACAAGCTCATAGCTGGAGAAGCCCACCTCTGGGGAGGTCAGGTAGGAACTGAACTGTTCTGGCTTCAGCTGGATTCGAAAGTAGTTCTTATAGATTGTTTCCTGGGGAAACAGGGAAGTGGAGGGTCAAATTTAGCTCACCACCTCTTTCCCTGGCCAAGAATGACATCCTTTTGTCTTTGCGCAGCAAGTCTGAGGTGGGTAGGGTGGTCCACACCAGCCACCTCAGGTACTTAGGAGGCTGAAGCAGGAGGATGAAGAGTTCAATACCAGCCTGCAATACAGAGCCAGCTCAGGCCAGCAGCTTAGCTAGGATCAAAATATAAAAAGGTCTGATCCCAGCCTGGTCTACAGAGCAAATTCCAGGACAGTCAAGGCTACATAGAAAAACCCTGTCTATAAAAACAAAACAAATCGAACACCCAAAACAAATGGGCTGGGGCTGTAGCTCATTGGTAGAGAGACCACTTTCCCTGCCATGTGCAAGGTCTGGGTTTAACCACCAGGAAAATAAAAACATGACTATCCCACCTCCACAGAAACCCAGCTCACCGTGAGAGACTTTCTCCTGCAGTAGGACGACCATGGTTGGGGCTCCAGGACCAGAATGCCCCCAGGGCGCAGATGCCGGTAGATCCGGCGGAACATGCGCTTTAGCCCCTCGTCTCCCCAGTTCAGGTGCACCCACTTGGTGAGGCTGAGGCAGAGCACCACATCATACTCAGGTCTTTGGGCATCCACCAGCTCATCTCGGTCCAGGACATAGTTACCCTAAGGGCCAGAGGAGGGCAAAGAGGTCAGAAGGAGGGACGAAGCACCACTGGCCCACAACCACCTGCAGACTCTGAGACAAAGTCCGACACACAACCTCACGTGGGCTCTGGTGGCCCTCTTCTCTGAGGCTCGTCCTGCCAGCGCCTTCTGTCAGTCTCATGTTCTCTCTTCTCCCTTTTCTGGTGCCAAACCAAACACACCTAAAAGGGAGCCTGGGCAGATTAAATCTAACTACTACTCATCTGAGGGTAACTGGGGAATACTGGACCGCCCAGGGGACCTCATATACACAGGCGGTGGTTCTAAAGACAGGGCGGCTCCACAGAGGCTCTTCAGTGGGCTCTAATGTTTCAGACCTATCCTTTCTCCAATGAAGTGAAAGACTTAGGAAAGCTCTGGAAGGTAAACTCATCACTACTTCCCAGGAAGGCATTTTTTTCAGGCTAAGCCATGCGCACATATTCCTCTGGATGGGCTAACAACCGCTCAATGGAGAAAGCTAGTGGAGACGGGGACACATGCTCTATCAGGCTGGGAACTCTCCTCTCCTGTTATTCAGAGTCAGCATGGAAAAGACCGAAAGACAAGCCTGCTGGTTCCTGACCAGTAACTTAAGCAGCGTGTGCTGTATCTAGGGAAACAAAAAGCAGCTGATGCAAATGAGGCCCCTACCAAAGGCCCCAAACTACATGTATTGGAGTGCCACCAGTCTCCCCCAAAGACACCCAATCTCATGCTCCCTCAGATGTGAGGACAAAGTTCTACCTGGACAGAGCAGTAGAGGTTACTCTCAAGGGAAGGTAGACTGTCTGGATTATAGTCCCCACTGTAAGCAGGGCATGTCAGTCCCCATATTGGGGCTGAGATCCTTGGATTCAGGAGAAAATACCAGATGTTAGAGCCTGAAGGTAGAGATCCCATTTTCCAGGTTATAGGAGGAGAGACAACACCCCCAGTAGATTTTTTGGCCAATCCAGACTGTTTTCTCCAGGAGATGGTTCTTGTAGGAACAGATGCAGGAATATACCTCTAGGTCATGACCTTCCCCCCAACACATTCCTATTTAATCTCATCTTCACACTTGGACCCTATTCCAAGAGCCTTTGGACTCTCTTACCGTGACGAAGACAACATTGTTGGGGAAGACAGATGTGTCCGCTCCATCCAAGGGCACTTGGGGTGCAGCAATGGGACCCCGGCTGGCTGTCAGTGAGGCTGGGAAGCAGCTCCTTTTTCGGATGGTGGCAGTCCCTTCTGTCCCTGGGTCACCCTCAGAAGCCTGGGCTTGGAGACGAAGCTCCTCGGACAGGTAGTGTCGGATATTTTGGCGGGCAGAGTGGATAAGCTGTGGATCAATGTCCAGCCCAACCATGCGGGCTGGGCCCCACTTGCAGGCAATACTTAAGGTCAGATGGCCAACATTGCAGCCCAGATCTAGGACGTCCCGGCCTTGAAACCACTCTGGCTTCAACACCCTAAGGCGCACGTCCTCACAGGAAGGATTGCGATAGCCATAGTATTTGCAGTAATTCCCATACTGGAACTTTTGCTGTTGCTTTTTGAAGCCAGTTGCAGGTGGTGGGTGGTGATGGCGGCCTCCCCCACTCCCTCTGCCCTTTTCCTTGAAACCCTGGCTTCCACCCCTAGCCCCTGCCTCCGACTTGCTGGAAGTCCTGCGGCGTTTGCGGTGTCGGGAGGAGGAAGATGAGGGTGCAGAGGTAACTGAGGCAGCTGGAGGGGCAGAAATGGAGCCTGAGGAGCCCTGCAGGGCAGATGGAAGGGGAGACACAACTTCGTCCCTGCAGTTGATGGCTGTGTTGAGTTCATAGGGTTGAGGGGCATCGCGGTTCTGGCCTCTGTGCTGCTGCTGCGTGGCACCCTCCCCTTGGAGTGAGGGGGTGAGAGGGTCAGCGGGCAGCACGGCGTGGCTATCGTTCCCTCCAGACGCCTGCTGCTGCTGGTGGTGCGGCCCCCGGTGTCTATGGCGCTTGCGACCGATCTTGAGTGGCGAGGCCAGAACTACATGGGCCTCATCAGTGCAAGTGTTGAGACTGAGCGGGTCAGTGATATCTTTGGGGATGAGGATCTCCACAGGGTCTCGCCCCTTGGCCGGAAGTGGGGATGACTTTGGGGTCTCCGCATTGAGCGCTCTACTTACTTCCTCATCCAGGAGGCTATTCAGGTTCAGTGGATCAAATATATTGCCCCCCAGAAGAAAATTGGAGGGTAACACCGAGTCGCAGTCCGAATTCACCCGCCGGCGCCTCTTGAAGGCCGGATGTTTGAAGCCTCCACCGCTCCCTCCCCCCACGTTACAGCTATTTCTTCTCTTGCCCCCGCCACCCCCGGGGGGTCGGTGGGGCTGGTAGCCATTGCGAGGTCGAGGAGGGGCCGGGGGACCCAGGTCCGTCCCGCCCCCTCCCCGTCGCTCCTCCTCCACGTCCGCAGGAGCGGTGGCTCGCCCGTGGGACTCCCCATGTGCCTGTGCCTGGGGGCCGCCCCCTCCGCTGGCTGCGGCCCCAGCCGAGTGCGCGCGTGGGCCCGGACGGCGTTCCGTCCCGTCGCGGGGCTCCCCGGAGGCAGCCTCTCGGTGCGATCGCACCTCGGGGCCGCCCCCTCCGCCAGACTCCTCTTTGAGCGGCGGCGGCGGGGCCGGCACCAGAAAGGGCTCCTTCTCCGCCGCCATCTCGATCATCTCCTCCCCGTTTAATTCCCCCTTCCCAGGCGAGGGGACTGAGACGAGATCACGGGGAAGCCCCCTGCAAACCCTTCCGAAGCCCGCCTCCCTCCCGCCCCTTCCCCGAGTGCGCGCGCAGCTCTGCCTCGCGCCCAAGCGCCTCCACCTCCCTCCCGCGACACACCAAGCGCACCCCACTCGCCCGCGAGACCAAAACAAGATGCCCGCGAGACCCGGACAAGCCGAGGCGCCAACTGCGCGTGCGCGCCGCCACCCTCGCCGCCGCCACTACCACTCCGCCGCGAGCGCGCACGACGGGCGCGCGGTCCGCTCGCCCAGGACCCACGCATGCGCACGCCGCCACCACCCGGGCTGCGCGCGCACGGGGGAGTGCGAACCAACTTAACGGCTCCGAGAGTTTAAACACAGCCCCCCCTCCCCGGCCACCTCCCCCTCCCCCAGCCCGAGACGCCCACTGCCCGACACGGACACCCCACTTCCCTTCGCCGCCACGTCCAAGCCCTACTGCTAGCCTTTGTCTCTGCAGTGCGCTCCCACCCACCGGAGGCGGGGAACGGGAGCCGCCGTGAAAAGGTCTCCTTGACACCCGACCCTGGTTCCCGAGGAATGGGGCTCCGCGGTCTCCGCCCGGCTCTAAACCCAACAACCTCCCCGCCCCGCCTCCTTCCTCCCCCATCCCCGCCCCTCTCAGAGCGCGCCTGCGCACAAGCCTCCGGGGCTTGCGCGGGGAGAAGGGGCGACACGTGCTGGAGGCGATGCTCCGCCCCTTCAGCCCTAGGGGCGGGGAGCGTGACGTCGCTTCCTCAGGTTAGGTCCACGCAGCGTGCGTCAGCACGCTCCCGAGGGGGGTGTGTCTCCCCAGCGCAAGGGGCGGGTCCGTGAATTATTCATGGACAGGTCTCCGTCCCTCTTCCACCCGTCTAGTTAGAATTAGAAGGACTTGTGGTAGCTGCAGGGAGGCGAAGGAATCAAGCACACTCCCTCAAGAACTGTTATCAATAAAATGCAATACATAATTTAAAATAGCCTTTCAATTGAAAGCAATAATAAAAAGCACTAAAGCATCTGACGTTGTCCAGGTTCTCCCTCTCCGGAAAAGGCCCAGTCGTCATCGCAACCCTCCTTCCAGCAACAGCGAACACCTAGAGAACCACGCCTTCCTCCCGCCCCGCACCTACGTCTGGACTCGGGCGCCTGCGCCTCCGTCCCCACCCGCTAGTGCAGCTCCTGCAGCAATTTACACACGCGCGAGTGTGGGCGGGAAAGGCTAAGCACTCGCTTAGGGCCCCCTGCCCCGGCCAATGGGAAGCACTGATCCGATGCCGAGTCCCCACAGTGATGGCAGCCAGTTCCTCTGCCACTGGACAGGCAAGAGTGGAGCTCAAGATGGTCTCAAAATGCAAAAGCGTGAAGGAAACGAAAAGATAAGGGTTATTGCATGAAAACAGGAAGGAGGCGATTTGAGACAGATTCGGGAACGAAGTGTCCCAGGCGCTCTGTTGCCTAATGGACAAAACGGCACCTGCGAGGAGGATTCTGGGACTTGTAGTTTCACGAGACTTTAGTATGGAAAATGGCGGTATATCTCAGCTGCGCAGACGCAAAGAGGCTTCCAGCTGCGCATGCGCATTGTCTTCGAGAGCGAGAGCGCGCGCCGCTTGGCGGCGGAATTGGTTCGTGTCCTCGCGCCTTCTCTAGGTGGCGGGAAAAGTAGGTCGCGGTGGAGAAGGTGTGCGGAATGGCAGTGACAGCGTAGGCTGCGCCTCCTCTTTAGGTCCTCGTCGCCCCAGAAGGTAGTTGGCTTTTATCGAGCCGCAGAGGAAGGTGTTAGGTTGGCCGAGGAGGAATTGTCTCTTCAGAGCTGCGGCCGACCCTTTCTCCTCAGAGTCGCTGATCTTCAAACCACTCGCCACAAAGACAGCCCCGTGTCGTGGCGGGAAACGAGGACTTGAGGGACAGTGAGGCCGAGCGTGAGCTGAGGGCAAGAGGCTCTTAGGGTGGGATTCTTGGTCAGGATGAGGGAACGGCGAACCGCCGCTGACGCTCTGAGGGGGCACGGGGAGACAAGGGTGCTTTGACTGGGTGAGACCTCCCATTTTAGTCCCCCCGCCTCCCCCCCCCCCCAGACAGGGTTTTTCCGTAGCTTTGGGACCTGTTCTGGAACTCTCTCTTATAGACCGGCTTGGCCTCGAACTCACTGAGATCACACCTGCCTCTGCCTCTCGAGTGCGCCGTCACCGCTGGGCTGAAAGCACCAATTTTAATTTTTTATTTATTATTTTTTTTTTTTTTTTGATTTTTGAGACAGGGTTTCTCCGTAGCTTTTTTGGTTCCTGTTCTGGAACTAGCTCTTGTAGACCAGGCTGGCCTCGAATTCACAGAGATCCGCCTGCCTCTGCCTCCCGAGTGCTGGGATTAAAGGCGTGCGCCGCCACCGCTGGGCTGAAAGCACCCATTTTTATTGTCTGTCCCAAAGAGAACTGGTGAAGGACAGGTAGAGGACCAGTGAAGGTTCTTATTTTGGGGTTTCTCCGTGGGGCTGGGTGTTTATGGCACCGCATCCTGATAGAATGGAAGCCGAAAGGGCGCGCGCTCTGCCAAGGAATAGGACTCAGGCTGCTTTAAGTGAGAACATCCCTGAGGGCCAGCCTCAGGTCTGGGACAAGGTGGGGCGGGACACGAGTGGCAGCAATTCAGAGACTGATGTCGAGTAGAAATGACATTAGCTGTGATGAAAGAAACTTGCGCTGGGCGGTGGTGGTGCACATCTTTAATCCCGGCACTCAGAAGACAGAAGCGGGCAGATCCCCGTGAGTTCGAAGCCAGCCTGGTCTATCTACAGAGTAGTTCTCTGTGTCACGGAGAAACCTTGTTTCGAAATCCCCCCCCCCGCCCCCGCCCTCCCCGAAGAATACTGCTTTTCCCCGCAAGTGACCACATCTTTGGACTTCCTCTCTCCGCTTTTCTTTCCTCTCCCTGGGTTTCTCTGTGTAGCTCTGGCTGCCCATTAACTGGCCTTGTAGACCAGGCTGTCCACAGAGATCCACCTGCCTCTGCCTCCTGAGTGCAGTAATGAAAGGCGCGCGCCACCACCATCCGGCTTCTTTCTACTCCTCCAGCCCCCACCCTGAACTAATAATAATACACTCATGGGTTTTATTTGAAATTTTCTGAGGAAAGTTTAGCTTGGGTAATGACTTCTGAAAGCCAATTTGGTCAGGGTAGATGGACTTCTAGTCTTTTTTTACTTGTTAAGTGTTTAAAAGGTTTGCAGAAGCCGGGCGGTGGTGGCGCACGCCTTTCATTCCTGCACTCAGGAGGCAGAGGCAGGCAGATCTCTGTGAGTTCGAGGCCAGCCTGGTCTACAAGAGCTAGTTACAGGACAGGCTCCACGGCTACAGAGAAATCCTGTCTCGAAAAACAAAAAACAAAACAAAACAAACCCCAAAAAAGTCTGCAGAGCATGCATGCGTGCATGCTCACAAAGAGAACTTCAAAAATAACAGTTAATCAAATCATGAGAATAGGCAGGCGCTCATAGGCTGTTAGACATTAATGTCAAAAGACCATTAACTCCATCTTAAAGGAAATGAAAATTTTAAATGAATTTTATTTTAAAAGGTTTTATTACCCTTATCTATTTATTTGTTGTGTGAGGTGTGCTTGTGTGTTTGCGTGTGCACATATCATACAGCATGTGGAGGCCAGAGGGCAACCTGTTTTCCCCACCCTGCCTATGTGGGCTCTGGAACCAATCTCAGCTCCTTAGGCTTGGCGGCAAGCATTCCTGCCCTCTAAGCCATCTCGTCTGTCTGTCTGTCTATCTGTTCTCAGAGGCAGGGTCTTGTCTGTATCCCTGGCTCTTCTGGAAGTCACTTGTAGCCCAGACTGTACTCAAAGTTCCAGCAACGGAATTCATTAGTCTCTCAAGTGCTGGGATTACAGCCATGAGCCCCTGACTGTCTTAAATGAAAAACTTCAATACAGGAGGTTTTTCCTTTTTCTTTATTTGGCAAGGGTTTTCTGTAGGTCTCAAACTAGAGCTCACTCCCCTGCCTCAGTGCCCCTATAGCTGGAATTCAGACATGACTCACTGTCCTAGCTTACAGGAGGTTAAAAATAAGTCTCTTTAAATCACAGGGTCTTGCTTTATAGCCCTCAAATTTAAACTTTAGATCCTGCCTCAACCTCATGAATGCTGTTATTAAATAGAATCTTTGTGATTTTTAGAAAATCTTGGAATCTATGGTAATAGACAGTACTGAAGGGGCTGCTTTTTTTTCTTTTTTTTAAAATATTTTTATGGTTTATTTAACTTTATTTTATGTGCATTGGTGTGAAGGTGTCAGATCCCCTGCAATTGGATCTTCAGACAGTTGTGAGCTGCCATGTGGGTGCTGGGAATTGAACCCGGGTCCTCTGGAAGAGCAGTCAGTGCTCTTAACCACTGAGCCATTTCTCCAGCCCGGGGCTGCTTTTCTTTAAGGAACAGAGAATCAATATAAAGAGGGAATAATAGCATATTCAGGAGGGGGGACATTATAAAGTGGATAATTAATGTTTTTTTGACAAATATTGACAGAGCTAAATTAAATTAGTTCACTATACCAGGTTTGTTTAAAACTTTTATTTATAAACATTTTAAGTTTACGAGCATATGTTATATATGGTAATGGTTTCATTGTGATAAATTTGCACATGTATATAATTCGATCATATTCACACAACTATCCTCTCTTATTCCCATCTTACCAGTAGCTTCACCATTGAATATGTTTCTTTCCTCAGCAACTAGTGCTGCCTTCAGATCTTATGAGTCCCCCTCCCTGCTTTTTTTTTTTTTTTGTTCACTGGGGTATGGTCTCGTGTAGCCCATGATGGCCTTGAATTTCTCATCCTGATTAGACATTTCTGCCATCATTCTCAGCATACCAGATTTGGTCTCTTATACTCTTAAAAATCTGTGGAGGAGTCCAGGAAGTTTTATTATAATCATTTTTTAAAAATATTTATTTATTATGTATACAATATTCTGTCTGTATGCCTGCAGGCCAGAAAAGGGCACCAGACCTCACCACAGATGGTTGTGAGCCACCATGTGGTTGCCAGGAATTGAACTCAGGACCTTTGGAAGAACAGGCAATGCTCTTAACCACTGAGCCATCTCTCCAGCCCCCTATAATCATTTTTTAAGTATGTGTGCAAACCACATCTAAGTGAATGCCTTCAGAGACTGGAAGAGGGTGTCAGATCCTGGGGAGCTGGGGTTATAGGCAGTTGTGAGCCACCCATGAATGTCGAGAACTGAACTTGGGTTCTCTGGAAGGGCAACAAGCACTTTCCCTTAACGTCAGGGCTATCTTTCCAGGTGGGATTGCTTCTTTTTTTTCTGTTTTCCTCCTCGTATCCATTTCATATGAGAGAAAAGAGAAATTAAGACCTCAAATGGAGGGCTGGCGAGATGGCTCAGAGGATAAGAGGTCCTGAGTTCAATTCCCAGCAACCACATGGTGGCCCACAACCATCTGTAATGAGGCCTGGTGCCCTCTTCTGGCCCACAGGGATACATGCAGGCAGAATATTGTATATATAATAAATAAATAAATCTTAAAAAAAAACCTCAAATGGAGACTGGGGAGATAGCAAGTAACTACCTACCACACAAGTAGAGGATCACTGACACCCACACAAAAAACTGGACGTGGTGCTGTGGGTCTGTGGCCTCAGCACTGTGAGGTGGAAACGGATGGATACTGGGGACTTGTTGACCAGCCAGTCTATCTGAAATGGCAAGCTCCAGGTTCATGGAGAGACTCTGTTCAAAAATATAACGTGGAAAGCGAAAAGAGACTTCATGTCATTTGCTTCTGCCTTTACACTCTAACAAGTGCAGGCTGGTATTTTGTATATTTTTTAAACTAGTTTTTTCTCTCTCCAAGTCAGCGTTGTAGTATTTGCTATTGTAGAAGAAGCAAATTCATCTCAGACAGGGAGCAGCAGCTTGACTTATTAGAAAGTAACTTCTTGACTTTCTCTTCTCTATTGATTGGGTTAGAAAATTTGAAAGTAATGTTCTTTACATCCCAACTTTAGATTAAGGGGAACCATTTACTTACTATACATCACTGCTTATAGAGTTGTGATGTCTTATTTCTGTAGTAGTAGTCCATAACTTTTCCCTTTACAAAAAATTAATTAGATTGATTCATTTTACTTGTGAGCATTTCATCTGAATGTTATGTATGTACACGATTTGTGTGCTTGGTAACCTGTCAAGGTCAGAAAAGGGCACCTGATCCCCTGAATCAGAGTTACAGATGGTTGTGAAATACTATGTGGGTGTTGGGAATTGAGTCTCAGTCCTCTGCAGGAGCAACAAATGTTCCTTCCCCTCCCTCTCTCCCTCCCTCCCTCGGTGTGTGTGTGTGTGTATGTATGTATGTGATAGAGAAGGTTATACTTTGTAGCTCTGACTGGCTTGGAACTCACATCAGGCTCTTCTAGTCACAGAGATCTGCCTATTTCTGCCTCCCAAGTGCTGGGATTAAAGTGTGTGCCACCATACCTGGCACATCTGTAAGGTTTTTCTTTTTTCTTTTTGTAGTTTTGAGACAGGGCTTCTCTGTGTAGCCCTGGATATCCTGGAATTTGCTCCTGTAGACCAGACTGGCCTGAAATTCAGTGATCCGCCTACCTCTGCTTCCTGAGTGCTGGGATTAAAGGCATGTGCCACTAAGCCCTGCTGTAATTCATAATTTGTATTTTTATTTATGTACACGTGCATGTGAGTGCAGTGACTGCAGAAGCCAGAAGAGGGCCCAGTCCCCTGGAGCTGGAGTGACAGGCAGTTGAGTTGCCTGATGTAGAAGAGCCACAAGCACTCTTTTTAAAGATTTATTTATTATGAATACAGTGTTCTTCCTGCATCTATCCCTGCAGGCCAGAAGAGGGCACCAGATCTCTTAAAAATCCAAAGCCCTAATCACTCCAGTAAGATAATTTTAAGAATTGGGAAGCCCAGAGCTAGCTTGATGGAATGGAGGATTGGTCCCTGGCATTCAGACAATGACTGATCCAGTGACTTAAATTCTGTTGTCAGTTGTGAGGTGTGAGGTTTATAAAAACTCCCTGGCCCAGTAGACCATGTAGGACAAAACGATAAATTGCAGTTTGAGACTTAGAACTTCTTACCATGTGAATATTTTGCTGGATTACACTGGAGACAGGAGGACTACTGAAGATTGTTGCACTGGATTGTTAATTTAAAAAAAAGATTTACCATTTATGCATGTATGTATGTATGTATGTATGTATTTTGTATACTGTGTTCTATCTGCATGTATCCCAGCAGGCCAGAAGAGGGCACCAGATCGCTTAACCTCTGAGCCATCTCTCCAGCCCTGTGGTCTGTAATTCTTTCTGGTTAGTTGGAGCTCCAGAAACATATTAGCCTGGGAGGTCTGTATAGTTTTAAATAAGTTGTTTTTTGTTTTGTTTTGATACAGGGTTTCACTGTGTAGTCCTGGCGGTCCCGAGACTTACTTTGTAGACTAGGCTAGCCTCCAACTCACAGAGATCTGTCTGCCTCTGCCTCCCAAGTGTTAAGTAAGATTTTGAAGCTAAATATTCTAAAGCGTGCAGTTTGTGGAGAGCGTTCTTTTATGTATTTGAACAGTTGTGTGTGTGTGTGTGTGAGCACAGTGGCTAGCTTCATACATGCACCTTACACCTACCTAGACTGCTCCTCAGAGACATTCTGATCAGTTCTTTGTATTTCCTGGAGCTAGTTTTGAATACATAGCCTGTCATGTAAGCATGCATTTTTAAATAGCCAAATGTCACATCAAGCTCACAGATTTTTCACTATGCCTTTTCTCTTTTTACAGGAATTTTTCATGATACTCTTTGGAATTATGGAGTTGGGAGAAGAAATATTTGTCATATGGGGCCAAATTAATACTCATTTTGCAGCCTTTTATTCAATTTTTAAGCTTCTAGTCAGGGTTATAGTTAAGAAAAAAAGAACAAATTATTGTTTCTCCCAATTTCCACTTCTTTTTTTTTAAAAAATATTTATTTATCATGTGTACAATATTTTATCTGTGTGTATGTCTGAAGGCCAGCAGGGGCACCAGACCTCATTACAGATGGTTGTGAGCCACCATGTGGTTGCCGGGAATTGAACTCAGGACCTTTGGAAGAGCAGGCAATGCTCTTAACCACTGAGCCATCTTTCCAGCCCTCCACTTCTTCTTCTTTTTGTTTTGTTTTTTTTTTTTGTTTTTTTGAGACAGGGTTTCTCTGTAGCTTTGGAGCCTGTCCTGGAACTATCTCTTGAAGACCAGGCTGGCCCCGAACTCACAGAGATCCACCTGCCTCTGCCTCCCAAGTGCTGGGATTAAAGGCGTGCGCCACCACCGCCTAGCACCACTTATCTTTTTTTAATGGAACAAATGTATGTGGGAGCTAGTGATGATGAATTAAGATGAAAACTGAAAATATGCTCCTTCCTATAGAAGAAAAGTAATCGCTTCAGAACAACGTGCCTGAATTACTCACATATGTGCATGTGTGCACATATACATACATGAAACAGAGTGGGAAAATGCCAAAGGATAATTTAAAAATGGTTTGTGCTTAGCTTAATGTAGCCAGTATCTTCTGAACTCATCTGGTGATCTAATGGAAGGTACCTTATACTTTGGAATCCATCTCACAGATTGGCGGTGAGAATTAAATGCAATGATGCATTAATGGTAAAGAAAAACATCTATGCTAATATGTGTCAGTCACTAGTAAGACCAAACATTGATTTAGTAGAGCAGCTGAGAGTGCATTCCTGAGGATGAGCTGTGCTGATCAAAGATATTCTTGTTACTAGATTTTAAGGTAAAAGACTAAGATAGAAGATGCTAACTTAGGTTCTATGGGGACCCTTGTTGGTTACCAAATGTTTCTGAGCTACAGTAGTAGAATCCAGTATTTTGAGAATTTTTTTTTTGGTCTGAACATTGAAATAACAAAAACAAATGTCCCTGTGCATAGGGACCTCTGAATAATTTGTGTCCTAAGCATGTGGGGGAACTTTGAAATGAAAAGAGCATCTTTTCACTCCCAGCCCTGCTATGCCCTTTACCACTACTCCAGTACCATCTCTGCTTCCAGCTATTTTGAGGCCTGAGGCAGGAGGATTACAAATTCAAAGCTTTTCTGGGTTACAGAGTGAGTTCAAAGCTTACAAAAAGAATTAGACAAGTCTTGGCAACTTATGGAAACCCTATCTCAAATAAAAAAGGGCTGGGGACATAGCTCAGTGGTACAGTGCTTGCCTGGCTAGCATGTACAAAGGCTGAGGTTTAATGCCCAGTACTAGGAAAACAAAACCAAGCATTATTGCTTATCTCTGAAGCAGCAACTCTCTGCCCAAGCATGTAATCAGTACTGATGCAGGGGTAGGAACAGGGTGAAGAAGGCAGAAGCATTGTCCTGGATCCCGGACAAAGAAATTTAAATCCAAGAAGACAGGGTAAATAGAAAGTTTAAACATGTCTAACCAAAGTATAACCATTTCTTTTCTTCTAACAGAGGCAAGGATAGTGTAGTTTCTGAACTGAATGATGGCAGCATTACAGAATGACAAAGGTGAGCCAAGCTTGAGAGACATTCACTTAATACATTTCTCTCCCTTTTCCCTTCTATCTATCCTTTCTTTCAAAGGGGAATTCTGGTCCCATGTTTTCTGTTCACTTTGTTCACATTACTTAGAAACAGTTCTTAGAAACACTTAGTGGTTAAGAGCACTTGCTGCTCCAGGGGACTCAGGGGTGCTTCCCAGCACCCACATTAGGCGGTTACAGCTCCAAAGGACTGGATGCCTTTTGGCTGTCATGGGCACCTGCATGTACAAAGTTTACATACATTTACACAAATAGAAAAACCTTTAACACAGCCATGCTCAGGAATGTATGAATTCACAGGGAGAAAAATGCATCCAAGTATTCATAATATGAAGTTAAATATGCTGAATGCCACTATAGAAGTACAAAGTGTTATAGATGCTCAGAAGAAATAGGTTATCACTTATACCTGGTGGGATTAGTATAATTTTCATAGAGGAGATGGCATCAGACTAGGCCTTGGGAATTCTATTGTATTTTGTTTAGTTCAGAGATATTCCTATATGTATTTTGATCAGTTAAAATTAGAAAATAGATTTTTTTTTATTTTTTAAAAGAAATTTATTTACTATATATACTCGCCAGGAGATGGCGCCAGATCTCTTTACAGATGGTTGTGAGCCACCATGTGGTTGCTGGGAATTGAACTCAGGACCTCTGGAAGAGCAGCCAGTGCTCTTAACCTCTGAGCCATCTCTCCAGCCCCAGAAAATAGATTTTTTAAAAAAAGATTAAACCTTGAGTCATTTCTAAATCCTCAATAGTTTTTTTAAAAAGCTTATTTTCATGGAGTTAAAAATGGGACTATTTAAAAAAAATTTACACTTGAATAATTCACCTTCCTACATGGTTGTATTAATCATTTTGAATTGATGGTACAAAACCTGGTGTATGTTAGAACCAACTAATCTTGTCAAAAGTCTGGGTCTCACTCTAAACTGTTTTAAAAATAGTCTCAGGGCTAGCGAATGATTATGCAGGGAGGGACTGAGAAATCTGGATTTGTTAAAAGCTTCTTTCTTCTAATGCTGACCTGACTACTTTATAGGCAGTTGTTTGGCAATCTCGGTTAGACACTTATTTCCTAAACTTCATTTGATCATATTTCCTCAGAATATGAAAAGGGAACAAAGAAAAACTTTGCTCCACCTACACAAAAGTCACATAGTATGAAACAGCTTAATTCATGGAAGGAGGACATCCTGGAGACCAGTTCTCAAGAGGCAGAGGCCAAGCCAAGCAGGCCAAAAGCCAGCTCAAAGAAGGAGCAGAAGAAAGCCACAGAGCAAGGTTCAGGCGGGGACCAGGAGAACAAGCCGGCTGAGAAGAAAGGAAAGGTGCGCATCGCACTCTGATAGGACAGTCCTTCCTGTTTTGTAACAGATAAGCTAGATAAACAGAATCTTTCTCTGTTGGGGGTAGGAGGCCACTTGTTCATTCCCAGCTGCCCAGACCACAAAATAATCACTCAGAAACTATATTATTTGCAATACTGTTTGACCAATAGTTTAAGCATATTTCTAGCTAGCTCTTATAACTTAAATTAACCCATTTCTATTATTCTGTGCACTACCACATGACTGTGGCTTTCGGGCAAGATTCCAGCATGTCTGAGGCTACATGGCTTATCACTACTACACCTTCTTTCTCCCAGCATTCAGTTTAGTTTTTCCACCTAGTTTACTCTGCCCTATCACAGGCCAAAGCAGTTTCTTTATTCATTAACCAATAAAAGCAACACATATACAGAAGAATTTCCCACATCAGGGATTTGTGTGTGTGTGTGTGTGTGTGTGTGTGTGTGTGTGTTTGGGGGTGTTACTGAGGAATGAACCCAAGACCCCATGTGTGCTAGACAAGCAGTTTTCCTTCCTTACCCTTGTCTCTGCAGGAAAAACCAACTCTTACCAATGCAGAATTTGAGGAGATTTTCCAGATTGTACTACAGAAGTCCCTGCAGGAGTACTTGGGTATGGTGTGGTGTGAAGAGAAAAGGGGATAGTGACTGTCATCTAAAGGGTACTATAAGTTTGACAGCTTCTTTCTCTCCCATCTGAGAAAATATTTTATTTTTTGAGACAGGGTTTCTCTGTGTAGCTTTGGAGCCTGTCCTAGAATTTGTTTAAGTGTACACACAGGTTCATGTGTGTCTGTGCTAATGTATGTAAGTGAACATGTGTACATGTACAGATGCATGTGTCTGCTCATGTGGACTGAGGCTGGAAGTCAGTCTTAGTTGTCATTCCTCAGGCTCTATCTACCTTGTTTTTTGAGACTGTCACTCACTAGCCTGGGGCCCAGCCACTTCCTCTAGTCTAGCAGCTGGGCGTCTCAGGAATCTGCTTTCCCAGGCACCTTAGTGCTGGGATTACAAGTGCATGCCCCCACACTGGATTTGTTTTGTTTTGATTCTACATGGGTTACATGGGTTATGAGGCTTGTTCTCAGGTCTTCCTACTTGTGAGGCAAACACCTTATCGACTGAGTGATCTCCCCAGCCCTTGGTTTGATTTTTTTTTTTAGAACAAAAAGGTCTGGTATAAGCCGGGTGGTGGTGGCTCACGCCTTTAATCCCAGCACTCGGGAGGCAGAGGCAGGCGGATCTCTGTGAGTTCGAGACCAGCCTGGTCTACAAGAGCTAGTGCCAGGACAGGCTCCAAAGCCACAGAGAAACCCTGTCTCGAAAAACAACAAAAAAAAAAGGGTCTGGTATATAGGTTCAGGGGCCTTTTCTATAAGGTAATGTGATTAAGGAGAATGGTCTCATGTAAGCTTTTTGTAGGTGTAGAAGTTTGAGGAGAAATAAGGTAAAATATGGTATATGTACACAATAAAATCCCTTGGCTGTTGTGGAATGAGGCTGGTCAATATGGAAAGGCTTGCATAAAGATACAGATCTTAGTTTTTCTTGAGTTTAGTGATTTCAAGTTCTATCATATGACAAAATACCAAAGGTAGACTCTTCGAAGCACAAAGGTAAGATATTTGAATGGAATGCTGTGGTTGTGAAATGCTAGAGCACTTGTTTTCCTTTGTCTCTTCTCTGCTTGTAATACTTTGTTTTGGAAGGGCTGGGGTCTGGACTTAATTTTGCAGAGACTTCCTGTGTCCAACCCATGACACCTACCAAGTCAGACAAAGAATCAGGAGTTGCTCCTTCTGCCACTGAGAATGAAAATGCTGATGGGTAAGTTTATCCCAGAGGGACAAATTGAACACAGGGTGGACATGAGACTGGTAAATGGTGACCCATCTTCCTGTCTATTTGGTCATCTGTTATACTCACATTGATTTCTCTTAGCTCAGGAAAGATGCCTGTTAGAGTTAGGAAATGGGCAAGGAGTTGGATAAAATGACCTCAGGAGACCATAGGAGACCTGGGATTTGTATGTGTCCTTTGGGAATTGAACCGTGTTCCTAGTGCATGCTAAGTATGTGCTCTACCACTGAGCTGCATCTCCCAATCCAATTGAGAATTCCTGTTTTACTATTAGCCCCTGGAATCTCTTTCAAAGAATTTGAGTGGCAACTATCTCTTTGAAAATTTTTATTTAAACAATATCATTTCAGGGAGAAGGTAATAGTGCCTGGTACTCCAAAGATGGCATCTTCTCTAGAAGAGGAAGTGAACTCTGAGATAAAGACATCTAAGCCAGGCCAGCTGGTTACTGAACCCTCTAAGAAGAAATTTAATAGACTTTCTTTAAGCAAAAGAAAGAAGAAAGCTGGCAAGTATCATTATATGACCTTTAAAAAGATTTTCTGTTTATGTGTATGTATGTATGTCTGTGTAAATGTGTACCATGTATATAGGGGTACATAGAAAAGCCAGAAGAGGATGTTGGATCCCCTGCAGGTGGAGTTATAGGTGGTTGTAAGTTGCCCAGAGTGGGCCCTTGGAGCCAAACTGGGGTCCTCTCTCTAGCTCCCAGATATCCTTTACATTTTAAAAGATGTTATTTATTATTAATGGAGAGCAACTATGGTGTATATGTGGAGGTCAGAGAACACATTTTGGGTGTCAGTTCTCTCTTTCCACTGCAGCTTCTGGGGTGGCCATCTTGCTAGCCCAAGTCAGTTGTCATTGAAACCTGGTACAAGTACTTATCAAGAAATCAGAGGATGGGATAGTGGGCAGGGTACAATTTTTCTGCCTCTGGCTTGGAGCTTTCTGGTGATTTTTTCACTGTTTTTTATTGCCAACAGAGATCTGCTTATCTCCCTACCTCACAATGTTTTCTTTTTCCAGAAGATGAGAAAATGGAGACAATCCAAGATGGACGTGAGTGCAGTCTGAAAGACAAGCAGAAGACAATGTCTCAGGACCATTCTCAGATCCGCGGCCAGAAAGAAGAGGAAGGTGGTTTTGGTGAGCTCAGCTGAATGTGGAAAGCTCAAGATGGAGGAGATAACTAGGGTCTAAAAGGAAACCTCGAGGACTGTAATTATCTTTCACAGTCTGAGAAGATAAGGAAAGAGGAAGAAATAGGAAGATCTCATCTCTTTGGTTGTTTATCCACACAGTTCACACTCTTCCTGGTGTTTCAGGTGGTGTCCAGGAAGAAAACTAATGTGTGACCGCAAGAGTAAATAGAACAGTTAGAAGGTTGTGTAACAATGCCAGGCAGTGAGAGAATTTCATGAAAGAGAGAGCACCCCATCTTTTCAAATGCAACCACAGAGAAGCCAGAGGATGAGGATTTGAACGTGTTCAAATATATCCCAATTAGTAAGCTATCAGGGTCTCAGTTATGGCTGCAGTATGGGTTAGTCAAGGTGACTGGCAAGCTGTCGTTGTTCAAGTATTTGCCTTGCAAGCCTGAGGATCTGTGACAGATTCCCTAGCACTCACATAATGGCACACTTATGTAGTCCTAGTCCCAGAGAGGTGAGATAGGAGAGTCCCTGGGGCTTGCTGGCCAGATAGTCAGAACTAATCAGTGCACACCAGGTACAGTAACAGAAAAAAATCCCAAAATATTTTTTGATTTGTTTTTTTTTGAGTCAGGGTTTTTCTGTGTAGCTCTGACTGTCTTGGAACTCACTCTGTAGACTAGGCTGGCTTTGAATTTACAGAAATCCACCTGCCTCCTAAATGAATGTTGGGATTAAAGGTGTGTGTCCCCAATGCCTAGCTTTAAAACTTCTTTTAAAGGTGGAGAAGCAATTAAAAAAAAAAAAGACAGTCAAGGGACTGGAGAGATGGCTCAGAGGTTAAGAGCACTAGTTGCTCTTCCAGAGGTCCTGCCTTTGCCTCCTGAGAGCTGGGATTAAAGGCATGCACCACCACTGCCCAGCCATAGTTTAATTTTAATATGTGTGTACATATGTATATTCATGTTGTATTTATTCATGTGTGTACAGGAACATGCTCATTCATATGTGCATGTAGGCCAGAGGCAACCTCAGCTGTTGTTCCTCAGGAGTTACCTGTCATTTTTTTGAGACATGGGCTCTCATTAGCCTGGAGCTCCCAAAGTAGGCTTAGGTTGGCAGGCCAATGAGCCCTAGGAATCCATCTGCCCCTGTCTCCTCAGTGCTGATTACAAATAGTTGCCCCTGTGCCCAGAATTTAATAAAACTTTAGGTTACAGTTTGTATGTGTGTGTGTGTCTGTGTATACATGCTCTTGACATGTGTGGAGGTCACAGACTACTTGCAAGAGTTGGTCTCTCTTTCTACCATGTGGAATGGATCTCAGGGATCAAACTTAGATCATCAGGCTTGGAGGTTTGCTGATGCTGAGTTGTCTCACCAGCCCTGTGCTCCTTTTCTTTTTACATGGATTCTGGAGATTGAACTTGCAAAGAAAAGTATTTTACTGACTGAGTCATTTCCCCCCCATCCCTGTATTTACATATTTTTTTTTTTAATCCTAAAAGCATAAATTGGCTGGCATATACTCAGAGAGACACTCTAGAAAGACTATGCAAGCACCAGCTCGGTAGTAAACATGGACTTGATGCAATTGCCTGGTAAAGGAGGAGCTGGAAGTGCGATCTTTTCAGGCAGTCAGCTTGTGTAGGGCTTAAATCACCCAAAGGAAAGATCTTAATAGATTTTTTTCTCAAAAGGAGAACTAAGAAGTTTGTTCTGTTTCTTACAGTTGCTGAGGAGAGGAGAGCTTTCCTGGTCTAGGATGTAGAAAGAGACCGACTATCGTAAATACAATCTGTAATACTTGTGGTGAAGAAAAAGAACATCATGTCACGAAAGGAAACAGTGGAGCCCTAAGTAAGATCAGGCCAGCCAGGGAAAGCATTCTGTAGGAAACTGTTTGAGCTAAAACCTGAAAAGTGCCTTGTGGAGGTAGGAGAAAGTTTTAGGTAAGATAGGATTTGATATATTCTGATTGGAGTTCTGAGATCAGCGGTAGGAGGTATTGGGAGTAGCTTTGGTAAAATGGAAAGAGACAGGCAATGACTCAATAAATAAAAATAAAATTGTACCACACTTTTTCTTTTGAGTCATCAACCAGCTCCTAAATCATGGAGGCTTATAATTAGTTTTGAATGTTTGGTCTAGCTTAGGCTCTTTTCTGGCTATCTCTTTTAACTTAAATTAACCTGTTTATTTACATTTTGCCTTGGGGCTTTTTACCTTTATTTCCTTCTGTATATCTTACTTTCACTGCTTGTGTCTGTTTGGCTGGCATCTGGCTGGCCCCAGGCATTTCCCTCATTCTCTACTCCTGTCTAGAGCCTAGATTTCTCCTATTTATTCTCTCTGCTCCACAGCCCTGCCTAGAGAAAGGATAGGCCTTGGCCATTCAGCTTTTTATTAGACCAATCAGGTGCCTTAGGCGGGCAAAGTGAAACAAATACATCTTTATAATTAAACACACACCCTTACAAACAAATTAAACAAATGCGACATAAACAAATGTAACACATCTTTACCTAGTTAAAACAATATTCCACAATAGAGATAGGCAGTAACTCAATAAAAGAAAATACCATAGACAAGAGAGATGGTTCAGCACTTGCAGAGGACCTGAGTGTGATTCTCAGCACCCAGGTCAGGTCGCTCACAACCACTCATAATTTTAGCTGTAGGGGATCTGATGCCCTCTTCTGCCCTTCATGGGCATCTACTCTCATGTGCAAACACACAAATGCATACATGTACACAGATATATAAGTATAAAAATAAAATCTTTGAAAGGAAAATAGTATGTAGTAAGAATTTTATCCCAAGGGCAGTGAGAAGCCATTGGTGGGCTGTATCCAGGTGAATGACATCTTAAAATAAATGTTTGAAGGTGATCAAGTATGAAGGAGGACAAATCCATTAATAAATGAATGCCAGTATCAGAATGTATAGTGGCAGCTTGGATTAGGACGATGAAAACAGAGATAGAAATGTATGATTTTATAATATTTTAGAGATAAAATCATAAGAACTAGGTAATGATTAATAATTGGCAGAGTATGAGGGAGAAAAATATCAAAAAAGATTGTCTCTGTCACAATCAGTTACGACAGAGGAAATGGGAACGGAGCAGAAGATACCTTGGGAGAATTTTTAAAAGATTTATTTATTTATTATGTATTACAACATTCTACCTCCATGTATGCCCACATGCCAGAGGAGGGTGCCAGATCTCATTACAGATGGTTGTGAGCCACCATGTGGTTGCTGGGAATTGAACTCAGGACCTTTGGAAGAGCAGCCAGTGCTCTTAATTACTGAGCCATCTCTCCAGCCCCCTGTGGAAGAATATTAAACATTCTTTTTTTTTAAATATTTATTTATTTATTATGTATACAATATTCTGTCTGTGTGTATGCCTGCAGGCCAGTAGAGGGCACCAGACCTCATTACAGATGGTTGTGAGCCACCATGTGGTTGCCGGGAATTGAACTCAGGACCTTTGGAAGAGCAGGCAATGCTCTTAACCTCTGAGCCATCTCTCCAGCCCCCTAAACATTCTTGTTTGAGTGCAAAACTTTGAGACCCGAATGAGCCATCTAAATAGAGTTAGGCCTGGGAGAGAAGCTCAGTGGGGAAACTTGTGCTCAGCATGTACACGGTGCTGGGCTTTGTCCTCAGCACCACAAAAATTAATCAGTGCAGTATAGTTTTATCATATGATAATACTATACAGGTGTATACAAGACATAACACAGGTGTCAAAGAGCAAAGTGGCACTTAATTCATAATAGAAGCCAAAAGTATACGATTGTGTATTGTCAGGTATGAAAAATAGATTTCAGAACTGTGGGGTACGTGAGCTCGGGTTAGGGGAAAGTGTGGTGTGAGAAGAGAAAACCTTTGGCTGAGCTTTGGAACCCTGACTTTTTGAGACTAGATGGGGAACAAAAAGAAGTGAGTGAAGGAAACTGAGAAGGAGACTGCCAGGAAGATGACAGGACATAGGAGATGAGGTATCCCAGGGGACAGGGAGCTAGCCTTTCAGGAATGAGCAGTCAACCGGAGCGCTCTGAATGGGTGCTAATTACACAGTCACCACCACCATGCAGCCACACACTTGCACGTGGTGAGCAGCAAACAGGATCCCCCCCTCTCATTTTATTAGTTCTTTGAGAATTTTATAATCTATTTTTATCATATTCACTCTTCCCTCAACACCTCCCGATCCACACCCACTTTCCTTCCCTCACAACCTTTTGTTCTCTCTGGGCTTTTGAAACTTGTCAAGTGCAGAAAACTGCCCGTGCTCTCTTGGGTGTGTGGCTTTCCACAGGAGTGTAGACAGTTTTCTTTAAGATTGAGGCTCTTTTTCTAGTCTTGCCAGGTCACCTCTGTAAATACCTGACCATTAGGGGCAATTGTATTGGTGATTTTTGTTTGTTTGTTTGGTTGGTTTTGCTTTTTTTTTTTTTTTTTTAGGCAAACACTCAACTGACAGCTTCACTGCAGCCCCAGCAACTGTCATTTCTAATGAACATACCATGCCCAACTAGAATTTTTTTTGTCTAGGTTTTTTTTTTTTTTTTTTTTTTTTTTTCAAGACAGGGTTTCTCTGTAGCTTTGGAGCCTGTCCTGGCACTAGCTCTTGTAGACCAGGCTGGCCTTGAACTCAAAGAGATCCGACTGCCTCTGCCTCCAGGGTGCTGGGATTAAAGGCGTGTACCACCACCGCCCAGCCATTGTCTAGTTTTAAATTTTATTTTATGTGTGTGGATATTTTGCCTGCATGTGTGTCTGTGCACTGTGACCATGCCTGGTGCCGACAAAGACCAGAAGAGGTCAACTCTTCTTGAACTGTAGTTATAGATAATTGTGAGCCACCATTGTTGGTGCTGGGAATTGAACCCAGACCCTCTGGAAAAATAAGTGCTCATAACCACTGAGCCATTTCTCCAGCCTCCAGTATTTTGTTTTTGGATAAAATACTTAAGAAATGATTCATACATAGTATAGTGATGTTTTGAAAGGACCCAAATGTAAGTCTAAGCAATAATTTTGTGGGATATGATTAGACATGGGTGAGGTATATCCCTGCATTTGAAGATGTTTTAAGGTAAAAATTGGCAGTAGGCAAAAATTTAACACAGCAAACTTACAGGTGAAACATTGTTTGATGATACTAAATCTTTTTTGTTTATATGTATGTGTGCATGTGTGTGCTCGTGTGGGTGTGCATGCGTGTGGGCTAGAGATGAACCTTAGGTGTCTTCCTCAGTCACACTCTACCTAATATTCTGAGATAAGGTCTCTCACTGACCCTGGACATCACTGATTCAGTGAGGCTGATTGGCCAATGGACTCCAGGGATCCTGCCGTTATCTTTCTAGCACTGGGCTTAAAGATGTTCACTACTGTACCTAGATGTCACATGACCTGGAGATCAAACTCAGGTCCTCCTGGTTTTGGAGTGGATGGGACAGCCCGGTGGTGGGCTGGAGACTGAGATGAAGCAAGAGCTGCAGGACTCTTTCAGCAAGCGAGGTGGAGAGGACAGGGCAGTCAGAGGCTATCTGGACATATGACTCAGAGGCTGTGTGTGCTGTCTGACGTGACTGGCTGGGTCATGCAGAAGTGGGAGTAGGCTACTGAGGAGGTGTATGGAACAGGGCCAAGAAACCAGTGGGGTGCTTGTGAGGCAGTCCTGTGACGCAGGATGCCACCGTCTTTGCAAGGAGACAATAGGGCGAGATAGTACCTAGTGGAGGACACCTCAGAGACAGAGGGTTTCTGCGGGAGAAAGGCGTAGTGCCGGTGGGAGTAAAGATGATCGCCCTATCTTCTACCTGGAGAGATGTGGGGAGTGTGAGAAGGAACAGACTCCACTTAGCCATCTGATGCTGCGGTTGAGTGGGGCAGTATCGTTAGTGTCCAGGTATCAGGATGGAGATAGAGTACCGTGGAGATGGCTCGGTCAGGAAAGTGCTTGACGATCAAGCGTGAGGTTCTGAGTTTGAGCCTTTATTAAAACACACATGAAAAAGCAAGGTGCAGTGACATGTGCTTGTAAGCCTAGTGCGTAGGGAGCAGAGGCAGGAAGATCCCTGTCAGAATCAGGTTCAGAGAGATCCTGCCTTATAAATAAGGTGAAGGGGGCCAGAGAGATGTCTTAGTGGTTAAGAGGGTTTACTGCTCTTGTAGAGGACTTGAGTCCAGTTCAGAGCATCCAGGAGGTGTCTTACGACTGACTCTAACTTCATCTCCAGAGGATCCAATGGCCATGCCTTTCTCCATGAGGATCCATGAGCACCGCACTCCCCCCCCCCCACTCCTACGTTAACACAATTAAAAGTAAAAATAAAATGTTACGAGGCATGGTGGTATATGCTTTTAGCTGGGGCACTTGGGAGGCAGATGCACTGTGAGCTTGAGGCCAGGCAGCTACACAGTGAAACCTTGCCTCACCCACCCTGCCCAAATAATAAGCAAGGAAAACTTCTTTGCTTCATGTGCATCTGTGTACATGCATGAACACACATACACTCATAAACCCCAAATCACATACCCCCAAAATAATAAGATGGGGTACAATAGGGGAAGATGCTGATCATCAACTTCTGACCTCTCTTTCTACACATGCTCGTGCACACACACATGCATGTACACACACACACGTGCGCACATGCACACACACTCACACTGGCTTGATGATGTGTGAATAACTGTTTCTCAAGTTTGTGAAGTTTCATAGAACATATTGGAACCTTGAGTAGATATAAGTGGAGGTTTGAAAAGTAATGAATAAAAGGAAGCCATGGCCTTTGTGAGGGGCAGAGTAAATGGCTAAGAGAAGGGTGCTGGACCCAGACTTGTGTCTTGTGGAGGAGAATGAACTTAGGGCATTGGTCCTAAAGGATGCAACTTGGTCATTTTTTTAAAGATTTATTTTATTTTTAATAATGTTTATGTATGTGTGTCTGTATGTGGATTCATGCACATAAGTGCAGTGCCTTTTGAGGTCAATGAGGAAGTAGAACCCTGTGCTGTCTGTTTTTCTGTCAACTTGACACACGTAGAATTACCAGAGAGGAGGGAACCTAATTTGAGTAATGCTTCTATAAGATATGCTGCAGGCAAGTCTGCCTGTAGGGCATTTTCTCAATTAGTGAGTGATGGGGGGAGGGGGGCGACTCATTGTCAGTGGTGCCAACCCTGGGCTTGTGGTCTTGGGTTCTATAAGAAAGCAGGCTGAGCAAGCCATAATAAGCAAGACAGTAAGCAGCACCCCTCCATGGTTTCTGCATTAGCTCCTGCCTCCAGGTTCCAACCTGTTTGAGTTCTTCTAATGACTTCCTTTCATGATAAGCTGTGATATGGAAGCATAAGCTAGATAAGCCATTCTTCCCCATGTTGTTTTGGTCACGGTGTTTCAACACAGCAATAGTAACCATGACTAAGACAATCCCTTAGGGGTGGAGTTACATGCAGTTGTGAGATGCCCTAGGTGGGTGGATGCTGGGAACTGAACTGGGGTCCTCTGTAAGGGTAGTATGTGCTCTGATCTTAATCACTGAGATATCTTTTTTTTTAATTTATATTTTTTAAGGATTTTTATGATTTAACTTTATTTTATGTGCGTTGGTGTAAAGGTGTAAGATCCCATGGAACTGATTTACAGACAGTTGTGAGCTGCCATGTGGGTGCTGGGAATTGAACCTGAATCCTCTGGAAGAGCAGTCAATTGCTCTTAACTGCTAGGCCATCTCTCCAGCCCTCATCATTGATGATATCTGTTCAGCCTTACAGACTTGTAATTTGATGACAGAAAGATAAATAGTTGAGATTTGGGTAAGAATTACAATTCAGATACTGTGCACAGAAGAGGTGCTGATCTGTATTTAGGGAATGTTAATGTGATGTCAGAGTTAGACCCAGGGTCTCTTACTGGTCTGGAATTTACCAAATAGCCTAGGCTAGTTAGCTAGTGAGCCCTAGGGATTCGCCTATCTCTGTCTCCCCACTGCCACGGTAACAAGCACCCATCACTGTGCCCAGCATTTTTACATGGGTAGTGTGAGTGTGTTGATCTAACTCAGTTCTCCTGCTTTCAAGGAAGCAGTTTCCTAGCCCCAAGCTTTCTGTATCTTTGTGATAACAAGGATGGATTCCTGAGGCTTTGCAAAAATTAAGAAAGTATTCTACAGAACACTGAGGTACACTTCCAGCCCTAAGGCAACCTTAATTTTTTTTTTAAGTTTTAATATTGTGTATATGAGTGTCAGAGTGTGGGGTTGTGCACATGAGCAAATGCCTATGGAGGCCCGAAGGGAGTGTCAGATCTCCGGGAGGGGAAGTTGAGGCATTTGTGAGCTGTCCCTGTGGGTGCTGGGAACGAAACACTGGGAAAACAGTCCATGCTCTGAACTGCTGGGCTACAGCAGCCTTTCTCTTTGGTGTCGGTACAGGAAGAACATCACTTGTGCCTGGTAGGGAGAGATTACAGTGTAAAGGCTTGAATTCTAAGACCAGCTCTGCCACCAAGTTAGGCTGTCTTCCCTGAGCTCTCACTCTGCTGCTTTAATTCAGACTTGACTAATTATTATGGCTGAGACACGATTCAGGGGCCACAGAGAAAGTTATATTGAATTTAGTTGGACTGAAGAAGGAAGAACTTTTTTTGTCTTACTTTAGTTTCTCTCCTGTCACAGGCCAGTGTCTCATCTGGGTCCAGTGTTCCTTTCCAAAGTGTGAGAAATGGAGACAGCTACGTGGAGACATTGATCCCTCAGTGCTCCCAGATAATTGGTCTTGTGACCAGAATCCAGGTACAAAGGAAGGGAAATGTCCCCTCCCCCCAGTTTTTATTGCTTTTCCCTTTCTTCAGCATGTTTCCTTTCATTTAGGTACAACTTAGATGTAGCTGTCATTGAGGGATCTTTGTGGGGACTAGGAGGGAGGATCTTCCTGTTCTGTGGGAGGAAGGCAAAGGTAGCCTGGGAATCTTTATGTGTACACCGAGTGAATTCCATGTATGTCAGCCTTGCCTGATTGTACCAGTGCCTCCTGGAATGTTGGTGTTGGATTGTGGGTAGAGAGGGATATATGGCATGTGGGAAGAAGCAAGTAAGAGAGACCCAATGATTTTAGCATTCATTCTAGAATGTTTGAAATGGTTTGGACAGATTATGACCATCTTGTCCAGTGTACTTATTTTACAGATGAGAAAGCCTCTTAGAGAAACAACCCCACACTGCTCCGCAGAGGGGGCAGAGTCACTCTGGGATGTGAGCAGGAATCTGTTTTGGGAGGCAGCACTCCTCTTGGCTCTAGCTGCATTTCCTCTATGGGGTTTCTATTCTCTCCCGCCTGCAGCCCGTACCACTTCCCTTTGCCCTCTCTATGGGCTCCATCCTAGTTACACCCTTTGGGCCTCTCATTTCTACAGTCTCCTCTCTTGGCAGACCTGAATTATAATCGCTGTGATATTCCCGAGGAGACCTGGACAGGGTGTGAGAGCGATGTGGCCTATGCCTCCTACATTCCAGGATCCATCATCTGGGCCAAGCAACATGGTTACCCCTGGTAGGGCACCATAACAGAGAACATCTTTCCTGAACTTGGGAGTGGTAGAGTCATGAAAGGATATGGCAATCTTGTCATGGATGTGGTACCTTCATTAGAAAGAGCATCAGTGAGGGGGAAAGACAGAGGACTGGGCTGGAAGACTTTGGAAGACTCTATGTTCCTGGGTGGAAGTGAGATCTCTGGAAAAATGGGTCTGATGATGCTGCCATGAGTGAAAAAAAGGGAGGACCTAAAGCAATTTCTTGTTTCCGTTTTGCTTTGTTTTTGAAACAATGCTGGCCTTGAGCTTGCCTAAGCTTCCCTAGTGCTGGGATTGTAAGCCATCTGCCACCAAGCCCTGCTTCAAGATATCTAAAAAGTTGAGATGTGAGAGGCATGTGAAGTAAAGAGAAGGTTAGCCTTTTTCTGGTTCTGTCCACAGGCTTGCTAGGATGACTGAGCTCCCTTGTAGTCATTTGGTAGTGAGCACCAGCAGGGACTAATGGAGTATAGCTTTTGGGTCTTTTACAAAGCATCTTGCTCTTTTCCACATGTGCATGATGGTGAGGTGTGTTCTGATCGTAACCCCTTTCTCTCCATTCCATTCCTCGTCCCCAGGTGGCCAGGCATGATAGAACCTGATCCTGACCTAGGGGAGTATTTTCTTTTTGCATCTCATCTTGACTCCCTGCCGGTGAGTTTCCTGGTTTTGGTCCGAGCAGCGGCATAGCCACCCTTACATATTTAGAGTTAGATTTGTCTAGTAGACACGTGGAAGCAGACACTTAAGAGTGACAGATATGGAGGAAGATCGACACATAGAGAAATGAACTTGTATTGAGATCCATTTGCTGCCTAGGAGGGCATCTTTGTTTTGTCCAGTATGTGTTTCCTGGGATCCCTGAGGTCAGAGTAGAGAAACAGTGAAGTGAACAGGGTAGGTGAGCCAGCGCTCAGGGAGGATATGAACTCCAGCATCTTCCCTGTGACTTCCCACTTCCATATTTCTCTATCATTCTGACAAGGGAAAAGCAGAGAGAAGGGCAGGAATTCAAGTCTTATCTTTTGTTACAGTCCAAGTACCATGTGACATATTTTGGAGAAACAGTTTCTCGTGCGTGGATTTCAGTCAGCATGCTGAAGAACTTCCAGGAACTGTCCCTGGAGTTATCCAAAGTGGTGAGCAAACTTTGGGTATCTGTTGTGATACAGGGAACAGTTTTTTTTTTTTTTTTTTTTTTTTTTTTTTTTTTAAGAGAAGGTCTCATATCCCAGGCTGGCCTGGAATTCACTATGTAGTCAAGAATGACCTCGAACTTCTGATCCTCCTATTCCAGCCTCCTAAATCCTGGGATTATGGGTAAGCTTGCAGGTGTTAGCTGCACCTGTTTGCTTGCAGGTGTTAACTACATCTGTTCTACATGCAGGTGTTAACTGCACCTGTTCTGCTTGTAGGTGTTAGCTACATCTGTTCTGCATGCAGGTGTTAACTGCACCTGTTCTGCTTGTAGGTGTTAGCTGCATCGGTTCTGCATGCAGGTATTAGCAAGATCCCTGGACACTGCAGCATCTTCTACCCTATGTTTTTCCCTCTTCTAGTTGTGACAACCAAATAATTGTCTCCAAACCTTGTCTTTAGTTTTCTCTAACTGAGAAGCACGTATAATCCCTGTAATCATTTTGGGTTTAATTAACTCAACGAGATGACCTTTGGAATTGTGGAGCTTAAAGAAGAGATGTTTGTTGTATGCCTCCTATTCAACTGAACTACGAGCATTACACTGTGGGTTCAGAGGAACTTGTGAGAAGCTGAAAAGCGAAGTCACCTGAATGTGGGTCTTCTTTTCCTTCAAATTCCTGTGTGATCCACTGTGGAGAGGGCACCGAAATGTCAGAGGTTTCCTGGGAAGGAGAGTATTGTTTCTGAGCCCCAAAAGATTAAGAACGGAGTGTCCTGTCAGTACCCAGAACTGACAACTAAGCACCCATAGCTAAGATAATGTCTAAGTCAGGTGTGGTGATTCACATTTATAATTCAGCATGTAGGAAGCGGAGGCTAGGGAGTTGCTGTGAGTTTGAGGCCAATAGGCTATAGTGAGTGCCAGGCCAGACTGAGCTACAGTGTGTGATCCTGTCTCAGAAAAAAAAAAAAAAGAGATAATGTCTGGTGGGTAGTGATATACTGTGGTCACTCTTCTAATATTATTATTGATTATTTTTTAAAAAATATTTATTTTTTTTTAATTGTGGTATGTGCAATGCATGCATGTCCAAAGCTTCTGATCCCCCGAGGCTGGAGTTTAGATGGTTGTTAGTTGCCTGATGTGGAAGCTGAGAACTTAACTTTGGTCCTCTGGAAGAGCAATATTTAACTGCTGAGCCAGGGCTCCAGCCCTAAGTTGAAGAATTTCAAGAATTACTAGTTATTTGAGAATTTCTATGTTGACTATTTTTAAGATGTATATTTATTATGAATTCTAACCTTCTATTTTAGAAAAAATGCAGGAACAAGGACTACAGCCAGAAACTGGAGGCAGCCATAACGATGGCTCACGAGGCAGAACAGATCAATATTCAGGTGGGCGAGTGCTCAGCCCACATGCTGGGTCCCATTGGACCCAAAGGGAGCCCACTCCTCCTGTTGCTGCACAACAGGGAACTGGTGGCCTTCCCCATTGCAGCTCTTGTCTTAGAGCTCACCCTTTCCTTATCCCTGATCCCTAGCCAAGCCACTTCTTTCCCCATCCTTGGACAGGAGTGTCTTCTCTCAGCCCAAACCGTTTTTCTCTCAAATTCCTCTGGAAGGAGCAGGGGTGGGGTAGAGAATAACGTGAATTTCTCTTTCCTAGTTACTTCCTCCATCATGAATAAACTAGAAAAGAGGTTATAATTAATCTCCATTAAAAGTTCAGATAAAGCTAATGTAATATTTCAAGTGAAAGTGGATTGGAAAATGAATGCAGATTTTGTCATAACTGGAATCTAGAAGATAGGGCAAATGCTGGGCCTGGGAGGGTGGTGGGTGACACTGTTATCTCTTGGTTTCCCAGGAGCGGGTTAACTTGTTTGGTTTCCTGAGTCGGTACAATGGATCTGACAGTACTGGGGAAGGGAAAGGTAGGAGTGTAGGGGTGGGAGGGTGGAGAGCCCCCTTCTCCCCACAGGTCCAAGCCTGCATTGTCCACTCCATTCCAGATTCTCTAGTGGGAGGTCTTGTGACTGTATCCGGACGGATGGGTGAGGAGAGGGTGTATACGCAGTGATGGGTGGGACCACTCCGAGGATTCAGAGGCAGAGCTGGAAGATGGATTTTCTGAAATCATCTATCTCCACTTCACCTACTGCATCTTGGACACATAGTCTGTCCTTTCCCTCTTCTAGATCTGGCACTCTGTGAGTCCAACAGCCCCGAGTCTTGTCTGGAGAAAGAGAAGGACTCAGAGGAGAAGAAGGAGGAGAAAGAAGAGAAGAAAGTAAAGCTTTAGATACTGGTTCAGAGGACATTCTTGTGACATTTCTCATGGGGTTCCTGAAGGGATGTGATCCCTTTGAATCCAGCCTCGGGCACTGACCCTGGCCTCACCCTGAGGATCTCCATGACGGGAAACTTTCCTTCCTCATTGTGGGACTCCTTGATCACAATCTCAGTTTGTGCTGTGTTTCTTTGGTCCTTCATGTAATTTCAGGAAACCTCTAGTTGCCTTTCCCACTCCTTTCTTCTGTGTGGAATGTCACCCATTTTCTTAGCCTCACTTTGAAACACAAATTTCACTTTCTCTTTTAGTTTACCTTTTTTTTTTTTTGGTAAAAAAATTTTTGTTGGGCGTATGAATGCATTCCCGAGAACAATTTGAGGGAGTTGGTTCTCTTTTTCTACCTCGTGAGTCCCTCCAGTTGAATTCAAGTTATCAGGCCTGGAGCCACTGAGCCATCTCACAGTCTTTAGTTTATCTCTCCCTGCCCCAGCTTTATTTCCTTGTTCTTATGCATTCAGTCTTTGCATTGAGAATACAAAGGTGACCACATAATTTCTCTGTCCTGCTGTATATTTAAATTGCACCAGGCTGCAATCAAACCTCATCTGGTTTTCTGAAGCCCACTATTATTATCTAGCCCTCCTCTACACAAAAGAGAGTGTGTGCAGGTGCATGTGCATGTAGGTGCGCACACATGTATGTGCAAATGCACGTGGAGGTCACAGGTCAATCTCAGGTGTCATCTTCAAGCCCCAAGGATGCACCTGTGTTCATGTCCCTGGTGCTGGGATTACAAATGTGCCCCATCACACACATCTTTTTTTTTTTTTTTTTGAGACAGGGTTCTCTGTGAAATAGTCCTGGGTCCTGGAACTCACTCTGTAGATCAGGCTGGCCTCGTGCTCAACACGCAGCTTTTTTATGTGTGTTCTGGAGATTGAACTCAGTTCTTCGTGTTGGCATGGGAATCACATGACTAAATGCCTCCTTGGTTTTTAGAAAGAGTTTTGTGTTTCAATTTATCTTTTTTCTGTTCTTTCCCTATTGAAGAACCCAACTTTGCCTAGACCCAAGCCAGCTACAATACAGACCAAAAAAAACAAGTCAAGAGGTAAGGAAGACAGCCAGAAAGGGGCAAGTCCCTGTAGCACGATTAATAAAAACCTAGAGACAGATATTGGGGTTCAACCTGAAGGTCAGAAAAGCAAAACAGATAGCAGCTTGTTCTTACCTCAGTCTGAAATGGCAATCCTGCCTCCAAGAATCCTCAGAATGAGTCTGACTGAGAGTTGTCTCCTCCCATTTTATATTTCTCTCTAGTTCTGGGATTAAAATTATGAACCACTACTGCCTGGTTTCTGTGGCAAACTAGAGTGGCTACTGGGATTAAAGGTGTGTGTCACCACTGCCTGGTCTTTAAGGCTGACCAGGGTGGCTGTTTTACTCTCTGATCTTCAGGCAACCTTTATTTATTAAAATACATATGAAATATCACTACAAGTCCCACAGGTAGGGAGGGTAGAAGTCAAGAGCAAGTGTTTTCCAGCAGCTGCGCTGGTCACCAAGGTTGATTTCTTGGAGAAGGGTGTTCTGAGGAGAACAATAGTGGGGAGAAAACCCTGGGGCAGCAATGTCAAGATGGGTAGAACCGGAAGCCGCAGAGGAAGCCTGCTAGACGGAGAGTGGGCCAGAGATGTGAACAAGGCAGAAGCTAAATGCATGGCCACCATCTTCCTTACTAAGATATCAACACATTTTCTTTTCGCTTGGGCCTGGGGCTTATATAGGCCTAGCAGGAGGACGAGATGGGACTCCAAAAGAGAAAACTGTGAAGAAGTCTCCAGGCAATGAGTCGACAGTCCCTCCTGGACCCATATTGGGAGGGAAAGAAGAACAGGGGAATTCAGACCTGGACCATCCAGGTATGGCTCAGAGACTTGAAGGCCGAGGGGACTAAAGTCCTTGTCTGTATCTCTCCTCCCTGGGTTATTTCTGAGCAGTTCTACAACTCTTCATGTGTTTGTGTTGCAGTAGGAGGATTGTGATGCTGAGACTGGCCTGTGTTATATATGAGTTCGGGATTAGCTTGGGCTACAGAGTGGGACTCTTTCAAAAATACCAAAAGAAGAAAGAGGAGAAGGAGGATAAATGAAATTCTGAATGAAAGATTGAACCTAGAACATTCTTTATAAACTTAATTTTGGTCGGTTATAGTATGGAAGGCCGTTAATCCCAGCACTCAAGAGGCAGAGGCCGGCAGCTCTCTGAGTTCCAGGCCATGATGTTCTGCTACACCTTTCAGTGGTCCCATGACTAGATGTTTGGCATTTTACACTGAGCCATTTGTGTGAATGCATGTGTGCACGCCATGGTGCAGATCTCTCCTTTTGGGAGTCAGTTCTACCTTTCTACCATGTAGGTTTCTTTTCTTTTCTCTTCTTCCCTCTTTCTTTCTTTCTTTCTTTCTTTATTTTTTTCTTTCTTTCTTTCAGGGGGGGACAGGGTCTCACTATATAGCCCTAGCTGACCAGGAACTCATTGTGTAGACCAGGCTGACCTTGAACTCAGAGAGATACCTGTGCCTTGCCTTTGCCTCCTGAGTGCTAGGATTAAAAGGAATGTGTTAGCACTGCCCACCTTGAGAATTTCATACAGTGTACTTTGGTCGTGTTCATCCTTCGACTTCTCCTGTATCTACACTCTTCCTCCTTCTCTTCCTAACCTCACAAACATGAGTTTTCTTCTTCCCCTCACCCCATCAATTTCAGTTAGCTAGTCTTGGGAGTGGGGCCTGGCTTGGAGTGTGGTTGACTTCTCAGGGGTCAGTCATACCACTAAAGACAACCGACTTTCCCTTTCTCATCAGATATCAAGCTCAATCCAGCACTGGCTGGTCTTCCAGAGGACCCAGTTCCTGACACTCAAACATGATGATGGCTTACAACCATCCATGACTCTAGATCCTGGGGATCTCATACCCTCTTCTGACCCCCCTGGGCACTGGCAAAACACCCATACACACAAAATAAAAATAAATCTTATTTTAAAAATGCCAGTAGCTTTTCAGCCAGTAGTGAGAGTTCAGGCCCTTTCCATATTGGATTTGTATCTGGCTTAAGTTTGCACAGATCTTATGCCTGCTGTCACAATCACTGAGTTCATATGTGCAACTGCCCTGTTATATTCAAAAATAACCTTTTGCATTTCCCCTTCTTTCTCAAACATCCTTGAGCCTTTGGTAGAGGTGTGTGGTAATTCCATGTCCATTAAGTAGAATAATGGTATTGGATTTTCCCTTAGGGCCTAAGATCTGTCTACACACAGGTTCTTGGACCATTTAACAGTGCCAGGTATGGATTCCATCTCATGGAATGGGCCTTAGATTTCTGACACTTATTTATTTATTTATTTTTTTTTTTGTTTTTTTTTGTTTTTTGTTTTTTGTTTTTCGAGACAGGGTTTCTCTGTGGCTTTGGAGCCTGTCCTGGAACTAGCTCTGTAGACCAGGCTGGTCTCGAACTCACAGAGATCCGCCTGCCTCTGCCTCCCGAGTGCTGGGATTAAAGGCGTGCGCCACCATCGCCCGGCTACTTATTTATTTTTTAAAAATTTTATGTGTATGGGTGTTTTGCTTGCATATATGCCTGTGCATCATATGTATACTTGGTGCTCACAGAGGCCAGAAGAGGGTGCCATATCCTCTGGAACTGGAGTTACAGGTGGTTGTGAGCCACTTTGTGAGCCTTGGGGTTGAAACCCAGTCTTCTTCAAGAGCAGCAAGTTCTTTTAACTCCTGAGCTATCTTTCCAGCCCCTTGACGTTTCAGATACAAAGCCCTAAGACTCAGATATTCAGATTTGTTCAGGACCCATGTTGAATACACAGCTGACACGAGGCTAGAGCCCATGTGTGACCCGAAAGTCTGTATTCCACATTCTGATGGCAATTATCCTTTCAGATGCTTTAAGCATAAGAATTATGAAGTCTATTTGTAAGACATCAGGATAGGTTAACATAAAGGGACTCTCAACTTTGTTTTCTTTAGGCCCTAAAAAGAAATTTAAGGCTCCTGAAAGCAAGGCCTCAGCAATCAACTTACCTGAGGAGAAAGAAATTAAAATTGTATCAGAGTGCCCGACCCCACTAGCTCAGCATGGGGTTCGTCCTTTGGGAAAGGAAGGTCCTGGACCTCAGGAGCCCCTGACACAGGAGGCAGCAAGTTTTCCCCCTGAAGATGATGGCTCCAGTGACCTGGACTTGGAGCAACTCATGGAAGACATTGGAGAGCCAGAGGAGAGGGGGGACTCGCAGCAGAGGGACGGCTCTGAGGAGTTCCTGGCGGCCCTTTTTGAGGAATAGCGTGCTCTGGTCCTCCTACATTCTTGAGTAGCCATTAAATGTCAGGGTTGTTGACCGCCAAGTGGTTCTAGTCAGAGCTGTGCAGCCCGTGTCAATAAAGCAGGTCTCTGGGCTACTGCTGAGGTGTGCTTCCTTTCCTGTCTCTATGGCAGAATGCCTGCTCTGGAGGGGACAGGAGGCTGGGGACAGCAGCGAGACCCAGACCTGGGGAACCTCCAGGACAGCGTGTCTGTGAGTCCTGGCTCTCCTTCCTGGGAGCGACTTGACCTTTGGAAAGCACCGTGACCATCTGGTGTTCAGTTCCCTGTCTCACACCATCTCTCTAGGGCTATTGCTGATGTCCTGTGCGGTGGTGCATGGGGACCAGTCGCAGTGTGTGCTGGTTATTACACTCACAGATGTGGGTGCACATCGTGTGGACAGCTGCCAGCATTTGGAGCATCCCCTGCCTTGGGCCACTCGAAAAAAGTGATAGAGGAGGGTCCTCAGAGGGCCAGAAGTTACGGGTCACACTAGTGACCCTTAATTAGATTCATTTAGGCAAATTCTGTAGATCTTTTTATTTGTATGAAAAGGGCCTAACAGGTTAGAAAAGGGAACTGGGAGTTTCTCAGTTTCTCTGAGTTTCTGACGTGTGAATTTCCGTCCTGGCCATGGGTATCTGTGACCCGTGAGCGTCTGACTGTGGTATCAGAGGAAGCTGGGAGTCTTCCTACTAGAAGCACAGGTGACTCCGAGATGGTCACCCAGACCCGCTCATTTGGTTTTCACGGTGGAGTATACAGTCTCTTCCTGGGGGTTCTCATGGACAGGCGGGCAGGCTGGTGTTCCTGGGGAGGTCGGGCTTGAGAGGGCAATGGAGGCATACACGATGTTGTTGTCCTGCGGGGGTGGGGACAGGGCATTAGATAGCAGCAGTGCAGCTGAGGCTCCATAAAGCAGCAGCTGCAGCCTGAGTGTCCCCCCACACCTCTGACCTCCAACCTTCTGCCTCCATCAACACCCCCTTAACTCCTTCAGACCTGAGTCAGAATCGCTTACCTTGGGGTTCTCTTTGGGGTCCTCATATCGTCCTAGAGAAAAAGAAACATGGAGTGTTGAAGTCAAGGTGTATGACGGGAAGGGAGACAGATGGCTGGGAGTTCCAAGCATGAGGTGAGGACCTTGGTTACTTGGGAGGGACAGGGTGAGGGCAGGACAGGCGAAAACACTGAGGGAATGCTTGTGTAAGTGCAGGGTCTTGGGAGAAGAAGGCAGAGCCAAGTGTGAAACAGGAAGCTGGCAGAATTTACCTTTGGGCTTAACTTGCTCACATTTCTCAGTGTTTTCAATGAGTTCCCTGCATGAGAAAAAGATGGGCAACAGATTAGAGGCAGGGCAAGAAAGAATTAAGACATTAGGTGCTGGGCTGGAGAGATGGCCCAGTTAGTAAAATGCTTATCACATAAACATGACGTCCTGACTTCAGATTCCAGCACCCACATAAAGCTGAATGCTGGAGAAGCAGAGACAGGCAGAGAAGTCCCTGGAGTTCACAGGCCATCCTGGACTAACAGATGAGCTCTAGATTCAGTGAAAGACCCTGTCTCAGAAGATGAAGTAGAAGGCTGGAGAGATGGTTCAGTTGGCAAAGGGCCTGCTTCCCAAACATGAAGACCCAAATTTAGATCCCCAAGGACCCATGTAAAAAATGCTGGGCATAGTCAGTCAGGCAGTGGTGGTACATGCCTTTCAACCCAGCACTCTGTGAGTTTGAGGCCAACCTGGTCTACAAAGTTTATTTCAGGACAGCCAGGGATGTTTACAGAGAGAAACCCTGTCTCAAAAAAAATCAACAACAAAATGTTCTGGGTACAATGTGCCTGAAGGGTAGGGGTGGAGATGGGTGGGATCCCTGAAGCTGTTGTCTGCACAGCCCAGCCAAACTGATGATCTTCAGTTAGTGAGAGACCTTACTCTAAAGGTCTCAAAATAAATATTAAATAAAGATGGTAAAAACTGAGGAGAATCATAACATAGACCTTTGACCTCCACATACATGCACAAGTGCACATATAAACACAACATACATGCAGGAACACAAAATAGAATGGAGAGAAACTGAGAAAGAACACCGTTGATCTCTGCCTTTTATACATACGGGCACATGTGCACTGCACATATACACACACAATAACATGTAATAACACACACAGGACTGGGGATGTGGTGCATGCTTGTATTCTCAGTGCTCAGGAGGTGGAGACAGGGGGACTCCTGATGTTCACTGGTCAACCAACCAGGTCTAATTGGTGAGTTCCAGACCAGTGTGAGACCGTCTCAAAAAAAAAAAAAAACAAACAAAAACCCAAGTGGGGTCAGGTGAAATGTCTTAGTGGGTAAAACCATGCCATTAAGACTGACACCTGATGTCATCCCAGGGATCCACAAGGTGGA
The DNA here is from genome assembly GCF_018167655.1 of Microtus oregoni. NCBI lineage: Eukaryota > Metazoa > Chordata > Mammalia > Rodentia > Cricetidae > Microtus > Microtus oregoni. The sequence continues at coordinate 6,177,037 of NW_024543062.1, read as the reverse complement.
AGGAAAAAGACAGCTCTCAGAAGTTGTTCTCTGTTTTCCACATGTGTGCTGTGACAAGCTCATACCCACACATACACATATACACATGCACACAAATAGGTAAATGCAATAAAAATAATTATTTAAGGTGGATGACACCTGAGAACACACACATGTGCATGCGCATGAGTGCCTGCGCACATGCATGCACACACACACCCGAGCACACATGCCCACACACTAGAAGCTGGTTCCCTTTGAGTGGCCTCTGCCATCCTCAATGACTCACGGTGTACATGTTGGTGTTCGGCCTTCTCTGGAAGAGGAATGAGAGGCCATTGGTAAGGGGGCCTAGCTGAGGTCTCTTAGCACTAGCTGAGGGTGAGTCACTCTAGGAAACCGCCTTATGCTGGGCAGGAACAGAGACTAGAAATAGGAAGAACCGACACTATCCTCTCTCACTTTCTTGATTAAAACTAGAAGGCAAAAAAATTTCAGATCTGGGTAGGTGCTCAGGCTAAGGTCCTGGAAGAAGGGACCTTAAATAAGACTGGAGGAAGGACATCTGGCCAAAGAAGCCACAGGGAGAGGAAAGAGGGAGGAGCTGGGGATGCAGTGTTGCTCTCAGAGTGCTTGTGTTAATTGACAAGGTCCTGGATTCCATCCCCAGCCCCTCATAAACCAGGTGTGGTGTGATGCCTGTCATTCCAACAGCTGGTGAGTCGAAGTGAAAGGGTCAGAAGTTCAAGGTCACCCTTGGCTTCATAGTCAGTTCAAGGCCAGCCAGGCCAATCTGAGACCCTTTCTCAGAAAAAATTTAGAAGGCTCAGAGCAGGGCATGTGCAGTAAGGAAAAGAAAAGACAGGAGAGAAGGGCAGAGACGTTGGGAGGTGAAGAGAAAAGGGCAAAAGATATGGAAGACCTAGAACAAAGGATTCCTGGGGAGCAGGGCTCACTGACCATAGAGAAAGGCAGAGAGAAGAAAGGGAAAGATGGGAGAGCTGGCAGAATCCAGGCCGATGTTCAAGGCTGAGAGGAGCCAGAGCCACAGAGAGGGAAGCCTAGGAAATGGAAGGAGAGAAGGAGAAAGACACCATGAGGCCTGGGGTGGGGGCTGTTCTGGAAGGAGACTCCCTGAGACTCTGCTGCACCCCTTGTCAGTGTGTGAAGCTGGTGGCCCTGAAGAGCATGGCGTCATGGAGGACATGAAGGAAGCAGACAGGATGAGTCAGAGGAGGGGAGATGTGCAGAGCCCTGTGTGCGGTTCTCCATTGTTCTTCTAATGCCATTTGAAGGGGCTGGAGAGATGGCTCAGTGGGCAAGAGCACTGGCTGCTCCTGCAGAGGACAGGATGGGGCTCACCTGGCTGGGGTTTCGGCTTTAGTCCTCTGGCCTGTGGGGAAGAAACAGTGTCAGTGTGACATCCGTGCTGATCGTCCATCTGCCCCTCAGCTGTCCTCTATATTCAGCTCCTTCAGAGGACAGGGGAGCAAAGAGACCGCCCCAGACAGTGAGGGAAGAGCCTGGACTACCTCTGCTGGGCTGCTGTCCCACATGGCAACCCCTCCCCCAAATCCCTGCCAGGTCCAGGCCCCACCCCTGTCTCCTTTGTTCCTTCACCAAACCTCAGTCCCCCTGATCTTGAACTTTCTTGTCTACTCTGCTTTCTCCTGCCTTCCTTTTTGTGCCCTTAGGAACCGCCTCCTTCTCGATTGTATTTTACTCTATCTGTCTGTTTGTCTTGTTCTGCTCTTTTAATTACTCTAACTTTTTATTGCCGCTTATTTATTATATGGTAGGGGGTGTACCACAGTTTGTGTGGAGGTCAGAGGACATCTTGCAGGAGTCTGTTCCCTCCAACATGTGGCTCCCAGGTTGGACACCAACACCTTTTACTCTGTGAGGGCAACCGTAGCTGTTTAAAAAATTATTTATTTATTTAGCTACTGTAGCTTTTAGCATTTTTTTGTTTGGTTTGGTTTTAGAATTTTAAAATGATGTGCGCATGTTTTGGGGGTAATGCCCATGAGAGCAGATGCCTGTGGATTCAGGAGAGAGCTTCGGGTAGGCCTGGAGCTGGAGGTGCAGGTGGTTGTAAACTGCCTGATGTGGGTGCTGGGAGCAGAACTCAGGTTCTCTGCAAGAGCAGCCAGTGCTCCTTACTGTGGAGCCCCGATATAGACTTCTTGACTGTTTCTTTTCCATTTTATGAATGAGATGTTCTTTGTTCACCTGCATCCTCTTTCCTTTGACAATGTCACCCACTGTGTTTCTGGGAACAAGTCATTTGGCTCCTTAGTCTTTTTCCCCAAGTGTTTTACATTGTAGTTCTAAAGATTTTTATTTGTGTGTGTATGTGACTGTGTGTTTCTGTGTGAGGTTGTGTGTGTGTGACTGTGTGTGTGTGGTGTTTCTGTGTGAGGTTGTGTGTGACTGTGTGTGTTTCTGTGTGAGGTTGTGTGTGCCATCTGTGTTCCCAAGCCCAAGAAGGCCAGAAGAGAGCCCTGGATGCTCAGGAGCTTGTGATCTGCTCCACATGGGTGCTGGAGCTGAACTTGGGTCTCTGCAAGAGCAACACATATTCTTTTTTTTTTTTTTTTTGATTTTTCGAGACAGGGTTTCTCTGTAGCTTTGGTTCCTGTCCTGGAACTAGCTCTTGTAGACCAGGCTGGCCTTGAAGCAACACATATTCTTAACTCCTGAACCATCTGTTATTCTTTTGGTCCCTGCCCTGGCCACGCCCACTCCTTTTAACCTCTGACCTCGCCCACCATAGCCCTCTCTTCCTGTTTTCCTCACGGGTGTACACACGGTGCTCTGCCTCTCTCCTCCTCTCTCTCCCTTCCTTTCTTTCTCCTCTCTCCCCCCCCCCCTCTCTCTTTCTCTCTCTCCCCCTCTTTAATAAACACTTATGGCTATTTTTGTGTTTGTATGTCTGACCCACCGCGTGCGTGCCCTCCCGTTGGTGAGAAGCTGTAGCCGCTTGCTCGGGTGCCGGACCCTAGAGCCGGCGCCCGGCACTGCTGGGACCCGCCAGAGTTTGCTGCGGGGCGGGGGACCCCAAGGGATATTTTTTAAGAATAAGACCATCTCTCTGTGTCTTCTCTTTTGACTTATAAATAGACATTTTATTATTTATTTATATTTTAGGAGAGCTTTGTCAGATCCACACGGGCACTTCAAATCCATCCCAGACTCAGCTGCTCAGTCTACCCTTGTGCAGGTTTGAAGGAAGAATCGGAACCATAGGCTCACCTGTTTGCACCCTTGGTCATATTGGGGAGGTTATGGAACATTTAGGAGGTGCAGCCTTCTGGTGAGGTGTGTGTCACCGGGTGTGTGTTTTGACAACGTATTGCTCCACCTCATTTCCGTTTTCTCTCTGTTTTCTGCCTGTGGTTGAGATGTGACCGCTCAGTGTCCTGCTTCACTGACCCGCCATTATTAACCTTGCTTTGGAGCCTCAAGTGAGAATGACCTCTTTCTTCCACAAGGTACTTTTGATCATGACGGTTTATCACAGCAGAGGAAAGTGACCGCCATTGCACCCCCTCAGACAGACTTCCTCCTTCAGTCCCCATAGGGCATGCTGGTTTCATCAAACTGTTTTTAACAAACAAAACTTGTTCCTGTTCTCTGGTCCCTGTGTCAGTCTAAGCACTGAGTTTTTGTTTGTTTGAGATCTTCTGCACCCACGGAGGACTTTGAATGCTGATCCTCCTGCCTGCACCTTCCACACACTGGACTTACAGACAGGCACTACCACTTGGGCTCGTCTCAGAATCTGAGAGCTTTTGCCTTGAATTTTACCTGGTCCTGGCCATTCGTCTCCATGGGCAACCACAGTGGTAACTGACGCAGCCTGGCACCTCCAGTCTGTCCTCGACACCCTACGACTGTAAGGTCAGAGTCCAGCCGCTGCTCAGGCCGCAGCACCGTCCTTCACCCCTCACAGACTCCCTCCTGAGACACCGTGACTCTCCAGCTGACATACTTCCATCCAGCCCCAGGGTTTCTCTCCTCGCAAGTGACTGATGTCAGAGGGCATTGGTGGCCACACATCCTGCTCCCTTTCCTCCCTCCTTCCTGGTTCAGGCTTGTGCAATGAAACCACCCCATCCTCAAAGGATAAAGAAAGAGCCCCCCTTTCCTAGAGCCTCTGCCATGTTGGTGGGGCCTGGCATCTCTTAGCCCCCCTGCCATGCTGCTGTCTGCCTTTCTGACTGTCCGTGGCATTGATAACTCTTAGTAAACACCTTCCTCCCCAGTGACCTGTCTCTGTGACCCTCTTGAACCCCATCTGAGACTTTCCACACAAACTAATGTCATCAGAGCAGGGCTCTGAGGTGGCCTCTTGGTTTTGCCTCTGGTATCAGAGGCTTGGGGACCTGACTTACAAGGTTCCCCCTGTCATATCCTGTGTCCTCCGCCAGCACCACACTACTCAAGAGTTCCTGACATGGTTTTCCTTTCCTGGAAGGCCAGAGAGTGTCCTACATGACTCCCAGCAATTTCCTGACCATTCTGTGGAAGGGAGAGAGATTGAGATAAATTTTCATGGAGTAAGATCCTCCTGTCCCCACCCCGGTGCACAGACTGAGGTGTGGATCACTAGTGGCTGTCATTGCTTTTATTTTTAATTGTTTTATATTTATTTATTCACTATGTGTGTGAGTGTGCATAGGCCATGGTGTGCGTGTGTCTGAGAACAACATACAGAAGGCAGTTCTTTCCTTTGATTGTGTGGGCTCTGAGTATTTTCAGTGTCTTGACTTCCGGAGCCATCTCTGCCTCTGGCTGTCATTATTAATTCTGTGACATTGGATGTAATTTTTCTTCCTCTGAGAGCTCCTCTCACCACCTGCCTCTCCTCTGACCATGTCTGTCAACACCACAGCTCCTTCTAAAATGAACACTCAGTCCTTGGGACGCCTCCCTCATCACCCACAGTTTCAAGCCAGACTTTGGGACCTGGAGCAATCAATACAGCTGAGCTGAGGCGACTTCCAGTCCCTTCTGCGTTCCCCTCCCCTGGCTCCTCCTGGGCAGGCCCTTTGTCCTCTGATGACGAAATGGCTGTGTCAACAGAGAAGAACTGAGTTTGTGACTGGACTGTGTGGTTCACAGACTGAACCCTCAGAGGCCTCACTTGGAGAACCAGCTAAAGCAGATTCCCAGTGGGGTTAGCAGTGCAGGCCTGCAGTCATCCAAACTGAAACAACAGCAACAAAAAGACCCCAGCTACTCTAAGCAGAAGCTCAGAGCCTGACTCTGGACTCAAGAGGAGGCTGTCAGGGATCTGCCCTGGGGAGGCAGGAAGCCACCCTTAACTCCTCAAAAGCTGTCTACCTTGCTGTTTTTAAAGACAGGGTCTCTCACTGGGACCTGAGGCTCAACAATTAGGCTAGTGTGACTAGTCATCAGCCTCAGGGATGATCTTGTCCCCCCTGCTCAGCACTGGGACTACAAGGATTGTGGTGATGGATCCTCAAGCTTGCATGGCTAGCACTTTACTGACTGAGCCATCACCTGAGCCCCAGGATCTGAGCTGTCAACAATCCCCTTCGATGACTCTGGTGCAGATTGTCCTGTGGAAACATTCAGGAAGTGTGATGGGGATGCAGTCTGGACACTCACCTTTCCTCCTCTTCCACCTGAGGAACACCATCAATCCCAAAACCCCAGCCAGAAGTACAGCAGCAGCCACTGCCACCCCAACTCCGGTTCCCAGATCTAGGGTCTTATTCCTGCTCATCTGGCCTTCAGAAGTTGCAGTAGTGGGGCTTGGAGAGGTGGTCCTGGAGACTGGGAAGATATAAAGAAAGTCAGCATGGAACTTCCCCAGTAGGAATAAAGATTCTAGAGAAGCCTCTACAGCACTCTTTGCCGTCAGATACTGAAGCAATGGATTCCAAGGAACTGGAGTCACCCAAGGAGTCTCAAGCTGGGAGAAGGAAAAGGATGAAGCCTGGAGCCATCTAGCAAAAGAACTAGTTTACCAGAGAGTTCACAGAGTTCTGACAGCTTCTCAGATCACCTTGCAGGAAAGACTGGAGACAGGATGATGGCTCACTGTGGGCGGGGCCACAGCAGAACTGGGACGGCTTGGCTATTCATATGTCTTGCCTTTTATTTAAGCCCAAACCTCTTGACAGGGCCTGTCAAAATCCCAAATATGGAATTGGGGGTTTGTCACTAGATTGTTCCTCTTTCCAATCTGGTCATACTGAGCAAGCCTCTTTCCTCTGCTTTTCACTGTGACCCGTCTCTCTAATTGTACTGTTGAGGACAGGTGGCTAAGCCTGGCTTGTTAGCACTGCCAGGGCCCAGGCTTGGACCCTACACTCAAGAAAAGAGTGAGTTCTTCTTGGATGGGGGAGTGGACACATGGACATGGGTATCCTGTCTCCTTTGGGGGATGCGGGATGGGGAACAGCTCTTAGAAGCTCACACAGGAAGAAGGGAACAGATGCTGAGGCTGAGATGGGGTGAGCAATGACAACTCTACTTCCTGGTGGGAACGTCCTCAGACGCTCATGTCATCCCTTACAAAGAGCAATCTCTAAGTTACACAGATCTAAACAGTCATTTTCTAGTAACAGTCCTTGTTAGAGCAGAAGTAGCCGGCCAGGGTGGACAAGGCTGCTCCTTAGACGTGAGTTATTGAACAAATTCTCAGTGCCAGGCCTGCCTTGCCTCCCTATGTGTTATCGGTGAGCGAGGTTCAGAATCTCGGTCCCACACAGACTGTTGACATTGCTCTTCGTTGCCCACCCCAACTACAGGGTAAGAACCTATTGCAGAAGATGCCGCTCGCTTTCAATATAGATTTTGTATTGTAAAGTGTATGAAATTTTTAAATAAGCAAATGCTACTAAAAATCTTTTGCCAGTTTTTGTTGTATATAGTATGTGTCTGTGTGAGTTTACATATACTCACCTACTCACATGCATGCACATGAGTGCACACTTCCCCCCCACGGAGGATAAAGATGTGCTCCTGAATATGCATGTGGGGACAGAAGAGGCTTCTGTGTCCTCTTGCAACAATCTCCTTCTCTTTCTCAGGAGCAGCATCTCTCTATGAAATGGGGGCTCAAGCATCAGGTAGGCTGAAAGCCAACAAAGTCTGAAGTCCTCTTGCTGTGGGAGGGTCTTCTGTTTTGTGTTGATTTCATTGGTTAATAAAGAAACTGCCTTGGCCATTTGATTGGCCAGCTCTTAGGTGGGTGGAGCAGACAGAACAGAATGCTGGGAGGAAGAGGGAAGTGAGGCAATCTCCATGCCTCTCCTCTCTGGGTCAGATGCCATGGAGCCAGCCACCAGGTCAGACATGCTGAATCTTTCCTGGTAAGCTACTGCATCGTGGTGCTACACACATTATTAGAAATGGGTAAATCAAAATGTGAGAGTTAGCCAATAAGAGGCTGAAACTAACGGGCCAGGCAGTGTTTAAATGAATACAATTTGTGTGTTGTTATTTCAGGAGTAAAGATAACCATGCGGGAGCCGGGTGGATGGAAAGCAGGCCTGCTCGCCTCCTCACTACATCCTGCCTCCACCTCCTTGGTATCACAGCATATGCAGGGACACCCAGCTTCCTTCGTTGGTGATGGGATTTGAACTTTGATCCTCAAAATCCCAAAGCCACTGCTCTTAACCATTCTTAACATTTATTTATAGATGGAGTCCATGTAGCCCAGACTGGCCTTGAACTTGCTGTGTAGCTAATGACCTTAGACTCCTGATCTCTTCGCCTCCACCTTCCACTGGGATCACAGGTTTGTACCACTCCACTTAAAAAATCACTTTAAAACTGACTGTGGTGGAGGACACCTTAAACCCCAACATTCGAGAGGCACAGACAGGTAGATCTCTGAGTTCAAGGCCCATCTAGTCCTCATAGCAAGTTCTTGGCCAGCTAGGGCTACAAAGTAAGACCCTGCCTCAGGTATAAATGTATGTAATGTATGATATATCATTTGAACTCAGCAATATGTGCTCCTGTGACTTACAGCGCATTCAGTTTGCAGAGCAGCCACCACTACCATTCATTCCCAGATGTTTTTTTTCTTTTTTTTAAAATATTTATTTATTTATTATGTATACAATGTTCTGTCTGTATGCCTGCAGGCCAGAAGAGCGCACCAGACCTCATTACAGATGGTTGTGAGCCACCATGTGGTTGCTGGGAATTGAACTCAGGACCTTTGGAAGAGCAGGTAATGCTCTTAACCACTGAGCCATCTCTCCAGCCCCCCAGATTTTTTTATATAACGAATTTTCTTTGCTATCCTAATTTTGGCAGGGAGTGTAGGCAAGTGTGTGTGTATACATATGTGTGTGTATATATGTGTATACATATATATTGCCTTCTTTCCCAGAATGTCCCAAAAGAACAAAACAAAAAACAAAGTTGTTGGAAGTACAGTGATTCAGTAATGACTGAGAGGGAAGGAGTCTCATCGGCCGCTGTCATGGATAAGGTTAGAGTCACTAAGGAAGTGCAGTCCCGAGAGGAGAAAAGGCAGGTCAGCAACTGAGGAGATGGCTCAGTCCAGAAAGCACTTGCCCTGTGCTCTGGTTAGTTATTGTGTCAATTTGACAAAGCTGTAGTTATCTGGGAAGGGGACCTCAGCTGAGAAAATGCCTCCATCAGATTGCCCATAGGTAAGTCTGTAGGACATTTTCTTGCTCTGATTGATGTGCGAGGGCACAGTTAACTGAGGGTGGTGCCATGTCTGGGCTGGTGGTCCTGGATGCTGTAATCAAAGCAGGCTGAGCAAGCCCATTAATCAGCCCTCCTCCATGGCTTCTGCTTCAGTTCCTCTTCCAGGTTCCTGCCTGGAATTCCTGCCCAGCCTTCTCCTGATGATGGAATGTGATAGGCGTGTGGAAGCCACAATGAACCTTTTCCTCCCCAGTGCTTTGATCACGGTGTTTATCACAGCAATAGAAACTCCAACTAGGACACCTCTGAAGCACAAAGACCTAGGTTGAATCCCCAGGGACATCTGCCGGTCTCCATGTAATCCCAGCACTGCAGAGGGAAGACGGGATCTGGGGCTCACTGCCAGCTGGCCTAGCCCAGACCAGAGAAAGACACCCCTCCATAAAAGAAGATGGACAAAAGATAAAAGAAAGAGAAAGAAAGAAAGAAAGAGAAAGAATTGAAAGGCATAATGTGATGAGGGACAAGTTTCCGAGGTTTTTACCTGGCCTCCACATGTATGTCCACACAGACACATGCATGTAAATATGTAACCACAGTGGCATACACCTACACATAAATTTAAAAAATTAATAAAAGTAAAGAATCAGACTTAATAGAGTTAACACCTGCTGTGACTTTTGTTCCCTCCGAACCCACATAAAAATCCAGATGTGGTGAGCATCTGCAACCGCAGCCCTGCTTTGGAGAGACAGGAGCAGACCTGGGAGAATCACAGGGAGGCTGTCTGGGCAGCCATCTTGCACTCCATGGTGAGAAGACACAACAGGAGGAGACCCTGCCTCAACGCAAGTTGGAAGGAGAGTACTGACTCCCAAAGTCATCTGACCCTGCCACTGAGACACCCACATGCCTGTGCACACAAACAGGAAGTACAATTAAAAATGAAGACACAGTGGAACAGAATGGGATAGACAGGCCAGAAATTCATGCTGTTCTACAAGAGAATTTAAAAACCAGATCAGTGTATTTACGGCTGTTAGCTTGCTGTTTTTGTGGGACTCCTAATAGTGGGAGTGGGTGTGTTTCTGACTATTTTGCCAGCTCTTGGCACTCTTTTGCTCCTATTGGGTTGTCTTGTCCAGCCTCTCTTGATAGCAGGATTTTGCCATGTGTTGTTGTGTCTTGCTTTGTCCAGTTTGAGTGTTGTTTCTTGGAGAGGTCTGCTGTTTTCTGATGATGAAACAGGTGGAGGATGTTGATTGATTTGGGGGAGAGGGTGAATGTAGGAGAATGAAGGAGTGAAGGGAGGGGAAACTGTGGTTTGGATGTATTGTATGAGAGAAGAATCTATTTTGAGAGAGAGAGAGAGAGAGAGAGAGAGAGAGAGAGAGAAAGAGATAGATCACCAAGGGTCTTTTGCTTAGATATGAAAAAGAAAAATTGCAAAGGAAAGTATTATTGAATTTGACACAAAAAATGAAATTATGTAAAAAAAATAAACCAATCACAGGGTTCTTTCTCAGTACTTATTTTAACTATTTCTCTGATTGTGATTTCTTGGCACTAAATGTGGGAATTTTGGTCGGATAAACACAATTCTTTTGGGGTCTGTGGATGTAGCTCAGTTGGTAGAGAGCTTGCCTAGTGTGCGCGAGGCCTTGAGTCCCATCTCAGGCAGCACACAGGAGTGGTGACACACCCTAGTGATCCCAGCACAGGGGAAGGGTCCCGAGTTCAAGGTCATCCTTAGCCATATAGCAAGTTTGAGGGTAACCTGGGCTACATGAGACTCTGTCTTAAGAGATCAAAAGAAAAAACATGTCTTTTTATCATTAATTTTGACATTTTACGAACAATGGGCAGGAATATTTAGTTAATGAATTAAATGTAGAAATACTGATGGAAGAATCCATAGTGGCTATGAGGTGTTAACTCAATGGCAGAGCCCTGGTCTAGCATGCAAGTGGCCTTAGGGACCATATGAAGTCCTGCTAAAGAAGAAACCATGGTGTATCTGACTGAAGCAGAGACAGGCATGGCTTCCTTAAATTGAGATTTCTACCAAGCACCTACAGATTATGTTGAGGGCCAGGAGAAATTAGGAAAGGAGGAAGAGGGAGGAGGCTGAGAAGAACAGAGATCTCAGAAAAGGCCATTTAGGGAAACGTGTAGGAGGCACAGGAAATGCAGACATAAGGCGGCCTGGCCAGCTCTGGCTGTGGACTTTATCCTAAGCCAGCACAGGGGTTAAGATGAGGAGTGGTTGGCCAGGGAGAGGCAGGTGGGTCTAACCTGGAAGGGACAAACCCATTTATCACCTTACCCTGAGAACTGGCAATGCAATTAGAGATAATTGATTATCATTTGGCTGTTAATTTTATATTTTATTTTTTAGATATTTATTTTTATTAAATTTTAACACAACATAGTGGTGCTTGCGTGTATGTATTTGTGTTTGTGTGTGTGTGTCAGACATTAACCTTAGTTGTTCCTTCCTCAGATATCATACATCTTATTTGTAATTCAGGCCATGTGAGCCCCTGTAAACGCAACACCATGGGAGATGGGGACAAGAGGATCAATGCAGCTTCATAGCCCTTCAGCCTAGCCCAGAACAGTGAGCTCCAGGTTCAGTGAGAGACCCTGCCTCAAGGGAATAAAGTCGGTCTTACTAGAGGAGGATTCCCAGTGCTGCACTCTGGCCTTCCCATGCACAAAAAGGGGCATGTGTACACACAAACACACACACACACACACACACACACACACAAGCACACAAGCACATACATGTATGCTTACATCATGAAATAAAGATAGAAGGAGGCAAACAATAGAGTGAACTCCAGCAGAGTCTACTGTTTGAGAGACGCTAGGATGTAAAGGGTCCTTGTGGGTTCTGTTGGTCACCAGCATGACCTGGGGCAGGGGTTGAATTCTGCTGGTCTCTGTGTCTCTCTGTAAAATGACCATGAGACATGAAAGTGCTCAGCAGTGGTGACAGGTGGCAGGGGAATGCCCACACGGTGACTAGGCTGGGCCTGAGTGCACTCTGGGTGGAAGCTGAAGTCACAGCTTCCACAGAGGAGGTGAAGCAACCAGAAGACCTGATCATGGTGAGAACGTGAGGGAGAAGAGGGAACTGAGGGAGGGGAAAATGAAACTGGAGCAGGAGAGGTGAGAGCTGTGTCTTAGAGAAGTAGGGGGACCCAGAGGTGGAGGGGCATACATGGGGACCCAAAGCACCCTCTGTGGAAAGCACGAGATATTGTGTAAACCGGGAATTAACGGAGACCCTGACAGCACCAAGTGAAGGCTGCTCCGTCCTGGAGAGGCCACACCCACAGGGATTTCTGGTAGAAAGGGCAGAGGTGATAAAGGCAGTAGTGTAGTTGGGAGAAAGGAGTAGGAGACTAGGCATCTGGGAAGAGCTGAGGCGCGGGAGTGGGGTGGGATCTGAGGGCATAGTGAGGGGGCATCTCAGAGAGAGCAGTTAAAGCTTGTGGATGGTTGTGGGGAAGAGGAAAGAGAAAGATGGCAGAGCTCTAAGGAGGGGACAGAACACACAAGAGAGAATCTGTGGGAAGGATCAGAAATGTCGGATCTCTAATAACATCTATGGTATGAGGAAGTCAGAGCCACCAGGGCTGACCTGGGATGTACTTACCACGGGTGATGGTGAGTTGGGTCCCTTCAATCGACTGAAAAACTTCCATGCGCTTTGTCGTTTTCAAACAAACTCTGCCGAAGTACACTGTCTGATCCTTCTCCTTTAAGTCCAGGATTCTGAGGACTCCGGATGTCTGAGGCTGTGTCCAGTTCAGGATGAGCCGGTCCTTGAAATGCTCATGGATGAAACCCGAGGAAGAGTCGTAGATCAATTCCCCATGGAAGTGCTGCCATCTCCAGAGAATCCTCATCTGTGGATCCGGTGCCAACTCCCAGGGGAAGTAGAAGGAGAAGTGGATCTCCATGAAGTCGCCCTGGACACCAGAGATGTGTGCTTGTTGGTTGACACCAAAGTCATTTACTTTTCTGGATCCTGCTGGATTCCCTGAGGATGAGGAGAATCTGAAGCCACTTTAGGGATGGAATGGACAACCCAGAGCTTCCTGAGCCATCATCCATAGGCAGGAGTGGGACACAGGGGAGGACTGTCCTTATGTTCTACTGTCCTATATGAGACAGGACAGATGGGGAAAGGTTGGGCTGGACCAACACTGAGGATGAGCTTTCTCTTGGGGCACAGAGGGCAGGCTGGCTCCTAGAGCAGTCACCTCTCCACATGCCAGCCGACTCTTCCCAGCCCCACTCACCCCTCCTGTGGTTAAGTCCCCAGTAGTGAGGTCCCCACCACTCACCTGATTGCAGGCAGCCTGCTGGCAGCAGCAGAAGCAGGACCCAGGCCATATCTGGAATTCCGACAGGAAATGAGACCAGCAGAGCCATCGGGAAGGAGAGGAGGCCCCGTGGAGGGATCCTCGGGTACTAAGGAGTCAAGAGAGAATCAGGGTAAAGTGATCCACATTCCCTGGGTCTTCTCATGTGGAGGACTGAGTGGAGGCAGGACCTCCTCATCTCCACCTCCTTGTGGCCAACAACTTCCTTTATCATTCTGGCTTCTTCTTTCCCGTGTTACAAAAGAACTGCCCTTGTGGTCTCTGAGAAGATGACTGTGCCCGTGAGCTCAGCCCCCATTTTTTGCTGGAAGAAACAGCCTTGACCTCTGCATTCCGGGCTCTCCTCTCTTCCACCTTGACCTCCTGTCTCAAGCAGTCTTTCCCATTCCCTATGCAGCTACAATCACTGTTTCCTCAGCTCCCATTTCCTCCACTCCTGCCCTCCCCTCAGTCTGTTTCTCACTATGGCTCCCCTCATGCTGGTTGTCTGTGTCTTTCTCTCTAATGATCATGGTAATAAGTGGTAAGTTTCTGCTCACTTCAGACACAATGAGAAAGGAGGCGATGAGGAAACACATTCAGTCTCCAGCCCTAGTATGGTGACCCCTCCTTCATCTGCTCTTTGCCCTCTTGTTCCCTTTCAGGGACTCTTCACAGCACCCCAGGAAAAGCAATGCCCCATGGACACTCTCGCCCTGACTGCTTGCTGCTGCCGAGTCTGTGCCTTCCCTGGGCTTCCTGGGTGATTGTCCCCCTCACCTCGACAGTGACTCCCACGCTACTCTAGCTTCTGAATGAGCCGTTCTGCCTCCCACCACCCTTAACACACACTCAGAAGCAGAAACCAAGGATCAGAGAAGGCCTGGCATATGTCACATGACTGGACCAGGACAGGTAACTTCAGTCCCATTGAGTTCTTGTATTCCTCCATTTCACACTGACTTCCGGCTGCCTTCTCGGTGCAGCCTGTGAACTCCTGTCAAGGCCACAGATCTGCAGCTGGGCTCCCATGAGGCTTTTCCCACAAAACACTTGAGTGATTCCCTCTAACTATGGCTGTTTTAGAACCTTCTTTGCATGAAATGGGAAAGAAAGCTCAGAGCAGCAATGTGTCATTTTGATATATTGTCTGGGACATCTCTGAGAGTGGACACAGCTGGACTGTGGCTGGGGTGTATGGGTGAGAGGTGGGGGCCGAGTCTGTGGTGTGCTCAGGGCTGGTTCTGTAGGAGGTTGTCCCACCCTTTCTCATGACAAGGTGTCATCAGTTTCCTGAAGGGCAGGAAGATGTGATTGGACCAGAGCAAGTGGCATCATTTTCCCGGAGTGACGTGTGCAGAGGCGACCTCCCATTCTCTTAGATCTCCAGGCACTGACTGCCTTCTCCATGCTTCCCTGCAGTTGACTATGCAGCCACCCTCTGTCATGTCTGCTTTCTCTGCCTTCCTCACAGTCCCCATGGTCCTCTGATACAGGCACCAGCTCTCATGGCCTCACTTCCTGCTGCACATGGACATGCTTCTGTATCCATCCTTTCGTTGGAGACACTGAGCACACAACCTTTGGGATGATTTAGGCCCAAACAGTCCATCAGTCGGGAAAGGGGACTGGGCCTATCATGTCTGTCACAAAGTCCACCCTTATTGGATTGGGTCCATGTAGCCCAGGCTGGGCCTTGAACTTGTTATGTAGCCGAGGATGACTACTGAGCACACCGGGCAGGTAAGCACTCTTCCAGATGAACCTAGTCTTTAGTCTCAGTGAGGAGTGAGAGGGGCCTCCTGATCCTATGTACTCATCTCCAGGTTTCATCTGGCCTTGCTCTACTGTCTAGGGTGTGTGGGTGAGGGTCACCCCATTTCTAAGTCTCTCAAGGAAGGCCTGGGCCCGATGACGTTGCCATGTACCAGCTGCTGGTCTCCAGCATTTTTGTACACTGTTGGTCCTTCAGGATTTCAGCTGTCCCTGTGCTCAGCCTCACTGCTGCCACCTGCTGGCCCCTCAATCCCAAATCATGAACTCTGTTCTAATTTCAAATCCTGGACTCAGTTGTTTCCTATAGGGACCCTGCTGTGGGATGATTTCTGTCCAGCAGGCTGTAATCATTTTCCTGTAGTTAGAACCCAGTTTTCCTCAATAGCAGTGACTGGACCCTGCAGCCATGATGCTTTCACAGAGGAGGGCCACTTTCTTTGGACGAGCAGCCTGGGGCTGTGGGGTGCACACATGGGGCTTTCGCATACATATGACCATGGGGAGTGTCAGGTTACAGTGTTAGAACCTGGCTGCTGCTGTTCAGGCTGCAACATGAGTGTGCCCTGACCCACAGAAAAAATAGGTGAATATAATTTAAAAAATTGAGGTGGACATGGTGGCACACACCTTCTTTCCAGTATATGGGAGGCAGAGGCCCGAGGACATCTGCTAGCGTGAATCTGTATATTGAGTTCCAGATCAACCAGGACTATAGAGTGAGACCAAACAAAAACAAAACAAACCCACAAAAACAAGAATAATAAAAGGCAAACAAAGAGCCGGGCGGTGGTGGCACACGCCTGTAATCCCAGCACTTGGGAGGCAGAGGCAGGCAGACCTCTGTGAGTTTGAGGCCAGCCTGGTCTATAAGAGCTAGTTCCAGGACAGGCTCCAAAGCTACAGAGAAACCCTGTCTCGAAAAACAAAACAAAACAAAACAAAAAAAAAGCAACACAGAAAACAAACAACACAACAAATCAACAAAACAAAACAAAATGTCCAGGTACACGGTGTCTGGAGCAGTAAAGGGGACGTTGCTCTCTAGTCTCCACATGCATGAGCACACACTTCCAAACACATGTACTTGCATGTGCCTGAGCGCGTGTGTACACATGCGCGCGCACACACATGCTCTCACACACACTACATGCAAGGCACCTCTCTGAGCTGATCATCCAGCACCTGCCTTCCAAGTCCTTATCCTGAACAAACACGGCCAGAGCAAGGTTGTGAGCAACAGCGAAGCACAGAGTCCCAGCTCCTGCAGGACCTTGTGAAAGACGCACGGGTAACAGCAACACAGTGCCCAGGCCGGGTCTCAGCGCTCCCAGTGCATGGGACTGAAGTTACTTCTGTTACCGAGGAGAGGCAAGGATCAGAGAACAGAGCAGCCACATCATGAAAATGGGGACATTGCTCTGAAGAACCTTCGGGCCTGTGTGGAGAGGTGACAACTGGGAAGGGGACAAGGGAACCGGGAGCCTGAGGTAACATCAAGGGAACAGGGAAGCCAGAGGCCTCAAACAAGAACCAGGGTGTCTCACCATGGGTGATGGGCAGTTGGGTCCCATCAATCGACCACCAAGTCTACAAGCCTTCTGTTGTGTTTACAGAAATACGTGGTCTAGTCCTTCTCCTGTAGGTCCAGGATTCTAGGTCTCCAAATGTCTGTGCAGATGCAGCATCCAAGCTTCACTTCCAGACTTCATCTGGTCTTGCCCTACTGTCTGGTATATGTGGGTAAAAGTCACCCTGTTGAAATAGGAGCGGCGGGGTTGCATTCCCAGCACCCTGGCTGCCTGCTCGGCTAGCTTATGCCCTGAAATAATTACACGGACACTATATTCTTTTAATCACTGCTTGGCCCATTTCTATCTAGCCTCTTCTAGGCTAATTCTCACATATTAATTTAGCCCATTTCTAATCATCTGTGTAGCGCCCCTAGGTGTGCTTACCGGGAAGATTCTAGTCCATCCTGGGTCAGAGCTTCATCATGTGTGTCTGCCCAGGAGCCGGGAGCATGGCGTCTCTCTGAGGCGTCTGCTCCTGAGAGGAGAGCTGTGGAGTCTCTCTGAGCTCACTTCCTCTTCCTCCCAGTATCCTGTTCTGTTTACTCCTCCCACCTATCTTCTAAACAATAAAATGGGCCAAGGCAGTTCCTTTATTAGCCAATGACCTTCCTCCATCATCACCCAATTGCAGAGTCTCTAACAGGGGTTTCCCTCATTAGGCCTGACCTATGTCAGCTGCTGGACTCCAGCATTTTTGTTTGTTTGTTTGTTTGTTTGTTTTTGAGACAGGGTTTCTCTGTAGCTTTGGTGCCTGTCTTGGAATTTGCTCTGCACACCAGGATGCCTTCAAATTCACCTGTCTCTGCCTCCCTAGTGCTGGGATTAAATGTATGTACCACCGCTGCCTGGCTAAGTCCAGCATTTTTATACAGCAGATTCTGGAGGGCTCTATAGGTGCTCAACGTCACTGCTGCCACCTGCTGGCCCCTGAATCCCAAGACATGTGCTCTGTTCAGTTTCAAGTCCTGGACTTAGTAGATTCCCACAGGGACCCTGCTGAGGGATGGTTTCTGTCCAGGATGCTGTAATCAGTCTCCTGCAGTGAGAACCATGTTTCCCCCAAGCAGTAACTGGACCCTGCAGCCATGACACTTTCAAAGAGGAGGGACACTGTCTGTGGAAGAGCAGCCTGGGTCTGTAGTGTGCACACATGGGGCTTTTGTGCACAGGTGACCATGGGGAGTGTCAGACTGCAGTGTTAGAACCTGGCTGCTGCTCAGGCTATAGCACAAGTGTGTCCTTCACCCGCAGAATGAATAAGTGTAATTTTAAAAGTTAAAACTTAAAGGGGGCTAGACATGGTGGTCCATGCCTTTAATTCCAGCTTTGGGGAGACAGAGGCAGAGTCAGAGGCAAACACAAGTGGATCTCAGTGAGTTTGAGCCTAGCCTAGTCTATATATCCAGTTCCAGGTCATCAGTCGCTCAAAAAAAAAAAAAATCCAAAACAAGCAAAGAAATCCAAGGTGGAATGTGTCCTGAGTTGTAACGCCTGAGGTTGTCCGCTGGCCTCCACATAGGTGAGCACACGCTTGCACACATATGTACCTGAATAGAGATGCAGACATATCATGCAAGGAGACATCCAGACTGGGTCCTGAGAGAGTTGAGGTGATTCTTGAGAGAGGGTGGAGGATGATGACCTGTGGTGTAGACAGGACACTCAGGCTGCACTAGGACTTTACAGTAGCACCGTTGCCCCACCCCCATCTGAACCCTTCTTTCTCCCCTAGCATGACATCATCATCTTCATCTCCCAACCTCAGCATGAGCACCTCCCTGCACCCTTGTAGAGGGGGAGCCCCCAGAAGAGATTCTCTACCGTGTCCTAAAGTACAGTGAGTGGTGGGGTGACCAATTTAGCCCATACTCTTCTTGTATGAAGTCTCCCAGATTCTGCAGATAGCCAAGGCAAAGGAAGGACTCACATGTCACTGAGTTTGAGGTCACAGAAACTGAGAAACTCTCAATCTCCTCTTCAACTTTCTGTATTACTTAATGAGACTCTTAATAGTCACAAAAATTATTTCAATGAATGGAACGGAGAATTGGTTAGGTCTTCAAGTTCTTGTCTCAAACCAAAGTGAACTGTGATGACCTGCCTCCATGACCTCTCTCTGCTGTTTGGAGTTTTGGTTAGCTTTGGTTTGTTGGTTTTAAGACAGAGTCTCATGTAGTCCAGGCTGGCTTCAGATTCATTTTTTTTTTTTTTTTGGTTTGTCGAGACAGGGTTTCTCTGTGGTTTTGGAGCCTGTCCTGGAACTAGCTCTGTAGACCAGGCTGGTCTCGAACTCACAGAGATCCGCCTGCCTCTGCCTCCCGAGTGCTGGGATTAAAGGCGTGCGCCACCACCGCCCGGCCTGGCTTCAGATTCTATAGGTACGAATGATAGCTTCCAATTCCTAATCTTGCTCTCTCTACCTGTCAATCATTGGGATTACAGGCTTATGCCACTATGCCCGGATTCCTCTAGTACTTTTTGTTACTGACTGACTCTGGCTGGGGAACATGAATCCTAATCACTGGTAGCCCTGCTAGACCTCATGCCTGCTCCCTTTAGAACAGTCCTGTTCCCTTCACCTTAAGGGAGTTTGTCCTAAATGTTGTTGAGAATGCTGATTTTGTGTTATTCTTTGCTGTGGGCCCCTTTGTTATTCCTCTGTTTTGAACAAGGGAAACTAACATATCAATTCACATGGTCATTGGAGTAACATCCATGAGAACCCTTCTCTGTGCCCAGCTACCTGGATGAGGAGATGATGAATGAACCGTTCCTTAGATGACTGGGCAGATAGTCACCATGGCAGCCTGCCTGTGTGAACACCTCAGGGATGCTCAGAGGAGACACCACTCCAGCTGCCAAGATCACTGTGACCACGGCTGCTGCTGAGGTCAGCCTCAGAGGCTTGGATCCAGTTACACCACAGCAGACATCTCACAGCTGACCCAGGAGTCTCTACTTTAGTCGTGAGAAGCCTTGGTGACTTCTCCATCACCCCTCCTACCTTCAGCTAGTCCCATGGGGATGGGACAGTTTTCCAATGACTCAGGAAAATCCCATGGTTGACACACATTTGAGACTTGTCACTGATGGAATAAGAGCTGCATCTGTGCAGGGCTGTGATTGGTGGATCTGAATCAGCACGCCTGTCTTAGGGTTTCTATTGCTGTCAAGAGACACCATGAGCATGGCAATACTTATAAAGGAAATAATTAATTTGGGATGGCTTACAGTTTCAAAGGTTTAGTTCATTATCTTCATGGTGGACATGGCAGCGTGCAGGCAGACACGGTGCAGGATCAGGAGCAAAGACTTATCATCTGAATCAACAGGGAGCAGGAAGTAAACTGCATCTACTCTGAGCATAGACTGACCATAGGTGACCTGAGAGCCCACCCACACAATGACACACTTCCTCCAACAAGGCCACACCTACTCCAACAAAGCTATGCCTTCTAATAGTGCCACTCCCTATGGGGATATGGGGGCCAACTACAGCCACACTGCCAAATGCCTATGCACCACCTTTCTCTGTGAAAGCAGTCTGGATTTCATCCTTATCAGTCCGTGTGTATGCTGTCCTTATGTCCCAGAATGCTCTTTGGTAGAAGCTGACACACTGACTATCAAATGTTAAGACAGACTGGACTTGGGAAGGAAGTCTTGTCCTAGGGGAGACCCCACAGGTCAGAATATCAACATGGCAGGAAATAAGGGAAGCGGGGGCTTGTAGTTGGGCCTTTGAGGAAAGGAAGCCCAGCATGGGACCCAAGCAAGCCATGGTTGTCACCAGAGGAGGAGCATGGAGGGGTCGCTGTGCCTCTCTCTGTGTGTGTGTGTTTGACACTAACTTGTCAGTGTCTATGGAGTAAGGGAGAGGAACCAAAATCCTCAGGCAGGAGTTCTCAGTGTGGACCATGGTCCCTGCTCCTTGACACAGTCTCTCATTTTGACGCATAAGAGATCTCACAGGTAGGTGTCAAAAGAAAAACAGATGACTTTCTGGGAGTAACACATGTATTGAAAATTGTTTTTACTTCCATAGCCGAAAACCATCACAGTGGGTCTTCGGGACCAGAGACAGACAAGATGCCCTGAGTTCGGAGGAGAGGAAATCAGAGCCCATGTGGCAGCAGTGGGGTTCTCTTCTTGTACCCTTCTAAGAACAGGGTATTTTCACTGCATAGGCCTGCAGCCATGCTCTCTGATTCTCAGGCAGGAGGCAGGGAAGGGCAGGATGTGTGGCCAGCAACCTCCCTACTTTGAGGTAACCTCACCTCAGAGGTGAGAGGCCTGGCACCTGGAGTCTGTTAGCTGGGAACTCATAGGCTGTGTCAGGTGCCTGTCTATAGGCGTCTGTGAGAGGGAGAGGACAAGTTTCCATGGTCTGTTTTCTTTCACCTTTTGAGTCCCCATGAATCAACCCCAGGTTCCTGGGCCAGGCGGCAGGCTCCCTTTTTTGACTGAGCTATCTCTCTGCTCCCCACTTTTCTTTTGTTCTACTCCACCAAGGCCACACCTACTCCACAAAGGCCACACCCACTCTACCAAGGCCACACCTACTCCACCAAGGCCACACCTACTCCAGCAAGGCCACACCCACTCCACCAAGGCCACACCTACTCCACCAAGGCCACACCTACTCCACCAAGGCCACACCTACTCCACCAAGGCCACACCTACTCCACCAAGGCCACACCTTGTTGTCCACATGATGGGTGCACATCCACATTGTGTGGACAGCTGCCAACATTTGGAACATCCCGTGTCTTGGGCCACTGGAAAAAATGAGAGAGGAGGGGTTTTCAGAGGGCCAGAAGTTAAGGGTCACACTAGTGACCCTTAATTAGATTCATTTAGGCAAATTCTGTGGATCTTTTTATTTGTATGAAAAGGGCCTAACAGGTTAGAAAAGGGAACTGGGAGTTTCTCAGTTTCTCTGAGTTCCTGACCTGTGAGTTTCTGTCCTGGCCATGGGTATCTGTGACCTGTGAGCGTCTGACTGTGGTATCAGAGGAAGCTGGGAGTCTTCCTACTAGAAGCACAGGTGACTCCGAGATGGTCAGCCAGACCCGCTCATTTGGTCTTCACGGTGGAGTATACAGTCTCTTCCTGGGGGTTCTCATGGACAGGCGGGCAGGCTGGTGTTCCTGGGGAGGTCGGGCTTGAGAGGGCAATGGAGGCATACACGATGTTGTTGTCCTGCGGGGGTGGGGACAGGGCATTAGATAGCAGCAGTGCAGCTGAGGCTCCATAAAGCAGCAGCTGCGGCCTGAGTGTCCCCCCCACACCTCTGACCTCCAACCTTCTGCCTCCATCAACACCCTTAACTCCTTCAGGCCTGAGTCTGAATCGCTTACCTTGGGGTTCTCTTTGGGGTCCATATGTCGTCCTAGAGAAAAAGGAACATGGAATTCTGAAGTAGAGGTGTGTGACAGGAAGGGAGACAGATGGTTGGAAGTTCCAAGGCTGAGGTGAGGACCTTGGTTACTTGGGAGGGAAAGGGTGAGGGCGGGACAGGCGAAAACACTGAGGGAATGCTTGTGTAAGTGTGGGGTCTTGGGAGAAGAAGGCAGAGCCAAGTGTGGAACAGGAAGCTGGCAGAATTTACCTTCGGGCTTAACTTGCTCACATTTCTCAGTGTTTTCAATGAGTTCCCTGCATGAGAACAAGATGGGCAACAGATGAGAGGCTGGACAAGAAAGAATTAAGACATTAGGTGCTGGGCTGGAGAGATGGCCCAGTTAGTAAAGTGCTTGTCCCATAAACATGACATCCTGACTTCAGACCCCAGCACCTACAAAGCTGGGTTCTGGAGAACTAGAGAAAGGCAGAGAAGTCCCTGGAGTTCACTGGCCATCCTGGACTAACAGATGAGGTCCATATTCAGTGAAAGACCCTGTCTCAGAAGATGAAGTGGAGGCTGGAGAGATGGTTCAGTTGGCAAAGGGCCTGCTTCCCAGTCATGAAGACCCAAATTTAGATCCCCAAGGACCCATGTAAACTATGCTGGGCACAGCCACACAGTGGAGTCACACGCCTTTAAACCCAGCACTCAGGAAGCAGAGGCACTTGGATCTCTGTGAGTTTGAGGCCAGTCTGGTCTACTCTGTGAGTTCCAGGACAGCCAGGGATGTTTACACAGAGAAACCCTGTCTCAAAAAGATCAAACCAAACCAAACCAATAACAAAATGCTCTGGGCACAATGTTCCTGGAGGGTGGGGATGGAGATGGGTGGATCCCTGAAGCTGTTGTCTGGGCAGCCCAGTCAAACTGATGAGCTTCAGTTAGTGAGAGACCTTACTATAAAGGTCTCAGAATAAATATTAAGTGAAGGTGGGAGAAACTGAGGAGAGTCACAACATAGACTTTTGACCTCCACATACATGCACAAGTACACACACAAATACAACATACATGCAGGAATCCTAACATGCAATGGACAGCAACTGAGGAAAATACACCATTGATATCTGCCTTCTAAACACATGGTCACATGTATGTGTGTGTGTGTGTGTATGTATGTATGTATGTATGTATATGGTGCATGCTTGTATTCTCAGTGCTCAGGAAGTGGAGATAGGGGGACTCCTGATGTTCACTGGCCGATCCACCAGGTCTAACTGGTGAGTACCAGTCCAATGTGAGATCCTATCTCAAACAACAAACAAACAATCAAACAAACAAACCCCCCAAAACAAAACCAATAACCCAAAGAACAACAACAACAAAATCCAAAACTCAAGTGGGGTCAGGAGAAATGACTTAGTGGGTAAAGCCATGCCATTAAGACTGACAACCTGACTTCATCTCAGGGATCCACAAGGTGGAGGGAAAAAGGCAGCTCTCAGAAGCGCTCTCTCTGTCCTCAACATGCGTGCTATATCAAACTGATACCAACGCATATACGCATATGCACACAAACAAATAAGTAAAATGTAATAAAATTAGCTATTTAAAAAGTGGTTGACACCTGAGAACACACACACATACATGCACAGACACACAGACACACACAGACACATGCATGCATGCACACACCCAAATACACATGCCCACACTAGAAGCTGGTTCCCTTTGAGTGGCCTCTGCCATCCTCAATGACTCACGGTGTACATGTTGGTGTTCGGCCTTCTCTGGAAGAGGAATGAGAGGCCATTGGTAAGGGGCCTGGCTGGGGCCTAGCTGAAGGTGAGTCACTCTAGGAAACGGCCTTATGCTGGGCAGGAACAGAGACTAGAAATAGGAAGAACCAACGCTATCCTCTCTCATCACCTTGATTAAAACTAGAAGGCAGAAAAATTTCAGATCTTCTGGGTAGGGGCTCAGGCTAAGGTCCTGGAAGAAGTGACCTGAGATCAGACTGGAGGAAGGACATCTGGCCAAAGAAGACACAGGGAGAGGAAAGAGGGAGGAGCTGGGGATGCAGTGTTGCTCTCAGAGTGCTTGTGTTAATTGACAAGATCCTGGGTTCCATCCCCTGCCCCTCATAAACCGGGTGTGGTGTGATGCCTGTCATTCCAACAGTTGGGAGGTGAAGGTGAAAAGATCAGAAGTTCAAGGTTGCCCTTGGCTTCATAGTGAGTTCAAGGCCAGCCAGGCCAATCTGAGACCCTTTCTCAGAAAAAATTTAGAAGGCTCAGAGCAGGTCATGTGCAGTAAGGAAAAGGAAAGACAGGAGAGAAGGACAGAGAGGTTGAGAGATGAAGAGAAAAGGGCAAAAGATATGGAAGACCTAGAACAAAGGATTCCTGGGGAGCGGGGCTCACTGACCACAGAGAAATGCAGAGGGAAGAAGGGGAAAGATGGGAGAGCTGGCGGAATCCAGGCTGATGTTCAAGGCTGAGAGGAGCCAGAGCCACAGAGAGGGAAGCCTAGGCAATGGAAGGAGAAAAGGAGAAAGACACCATGAGGCCTGGGGTGGGGGCTGTTCTGGAAGGAGACTCCCTGAGACTCTGCTGCACCCCTTGTCAGTGTGTGAAGCTGGTGGCCCTGAAGAGCATGGCGCCATGGAGGACATGAAGGAAGCAGACAGGATGAGTCAGGGGTGGGGAGATGTGCAGAGCCCTGTGTGCGGTTCTCCATTGCTTTTCTAATGCCATTTGAGGGGGCTGGAGAGATGGCTCAGTGGGCAAGAGCACTGGCTGCTCCTGCAGAGGACAGGATGGTGCTCACCTGGCTGGGATTTCGGCTTTAGTCCTCTGACCTGTGGGGAAGAAACAGTGTCAGTGTGACATCCGTGCTGATCGTCCATCTGCCCCTCAGCTGTCCTCTATGTTCAGAACCTTCAGAGGACAGGGGAGCAAAGAGACTGCCCCAGACAGTGAGGGTAGAGCCTGGACTACCTCTGCTGGGCTGCATTCCTACACAGCAACCCCTCCCCCAAATCCCTGCCAGGTCCAGGCCCCACCCCCATCTCCTTTGTTCCTTCACCAACCTTGAGTTCCCCCTGACCCTGCACCTGCTTGTCTACTCTGTGTTCTCCCAGCTTCCTTTTTGTGCCCTTAGGAACTGCCTCCTTCTGGATTGTATTTTACTCCACTTGTCTATGTGTCTTGGTGCATACTGTGCTGTTTTAATTACTATAGCTTTTAATTGTCACTTATTTATTATGCGGCTGGGGCTGTGCCACAGTTTGTGTGGAGGTAGAGGGCATCTTGCAGGAGTTGGTTCCCGCCATCATCTGGTTCACAGGAGTGGACACTGAAACTTTTTACCCTCGGAGGGCTAGTCTAGCCTTTTATCTTTGTAATTTATTTTTTTCTAGAATTTTAAATTTTGTGCGTCTGTTTTAGGGTAGATGCACATGAGAGCAGAGCCTGTGGATTCAGGAAAGAGCTGATAAGCCTAGAACTGAAGTTACAGGCGGTTGTAAACTGCCTGGTGTGGGTGCTGGGAGCAGAACTCAGGTTCTCTGCAAGAGCATTCAGTGCGCTTAACTGCTGAGCCATCCCTCCAGCCTCCTATTGCAACTTTGAATAAACTCTGGGATCAGGCAGTGGAGTGCTCCATTATCGGTCATTTCATTTCTGTAGTTGTTTATCTCTTTTTGTCTTGTTTTGTCTTTGAGAAGGCATCTGAATTAGAGAGGATAAACTGTTTTTGCAAATCTGTCATTGTCATTTAGATGGGAATTGTATTGAATTCAATTTTTGTTGTATAAACACCTTTTTTAAAATAATCTTTAAGGGGGCTGGAGAGGTGGCTCAGAGGTTAAGAGCATGGCCTCTGCTCTTCCAAAGGTCCTGAGTTCAATTCCCAGCAACCACATGGTGGCTCACAACCATCTGTAATGGGGTCTGGTGCCCTCTTCTGGCCTGCAGGCATACACACAGACAGAATATTGTATACATAATAAATAAATAAATAAACATTTAAAAAAATAAAATAAAATAGTCTTTAATTATTTTTATTTTGTGAATGTTTGCCTGTTTGTGTTTGCCATGAGTGTGCCTGGTCCCTGTTGCAGTCATAGGAGGGCATCAGATCCCCTGGAACAGGAGTTACAGGAGCCTGTGAGCCATCGTGTGGGTGCTGGGAATCAAACCTCAGTCCTCTGCAAGAGTATCCTCCTATAGAGATTTGCATTGGTATGGATCTTAGTTATTGATACAAATTTAAGATCAATTGTGTTACACACACACACACACACACACACACACACACATATATATATATATTTCTGTTCTTGCTTAAGGTATTGTGATTGTGTAGTTCATTTAAAAATGTAATGTAGCCGGGTGGTGGTGGTGCACGCCTTTAATCCCAGCACTCGGGAGGCAGAGGCAGGCTGATCTCTGTGAGTTCGAGGTGAGCATGGTCTACAAGAGCTAGTTCCAGGACAGGAACCAAAAGCTACGGAGAAACCCTTTCTCGAAAAATCCCCCCCCCCAAAAAATGTAATGTATATTTAAGAATAAAGGTTAATAGGTAATCATCTATAATAGTCAAGCTTGTAGTGTTAGTTAGATTTTCTAGATGTATAGAGATATATTTCAGGTAGATAGGTATTCTTCAGATCTTTCAGAGACCTTCAGAATATGGCATTTAAAATGTTTAAGAACTTAAGACTTTTTATGAGTGTGAGATATATCTGCTCCTGGCAACACCAAGCTACTTCAAGAGATGATGGGCATTGAAGAGGCTCCTTACGGAGTCGGTTGACCATATGGCAAGAAACTGCTCTTGCCTGGACTGCTTTATAAACTGGATATGATGGACCCACAGAGAAATGACTGCTAAACTTGCCTAAAGGTGAGATAATCCTTCAGGGTTCCTGCATCATGAATGAGTCTGGTAGACATTCTGCAGGACACACACACACACGCAAATATGATGGACAAACTGCCAGCATAGGTGGAACTGTCCATGAAATTTCCTGCTTTGTAAAAGAGTCTGCTGGTTACTATGGGCCTGTAGGCTAAAGATGGATGCTCCAATGATACAGAAGAACTTTGGGTGACTGTTCAAGCAGTGAGATGTCTATGTCAATTTTATAGTTTTGACAGTTGCTTACAATGTCCTTCCTGCTTAATTACATAATATGGTAACTTTCTGGACTCTTTGATTGAGTTGAAGAATAAATGGTTATAGTTATAGTTTTCCTTAATTATAATAAAAGATAAAATAGATATAAATATTGTAACTGTAATTCTTGCTTGATACCTGTTTTGTTATATGTCATTTTACTATGTTAAAAGTTAAAGCCTTCCTTTTTATTTAAATAGAAAAGGGGAGGTGATGTGGGATTTCCCTCTGTATGCTGTGATTACTGTGAATAAAGAAACTGCTTTGAGCCTATAGCAGAGAAGGGAGGGGCGGAGCAGAGCTAGGCAGGGAGGACGGGACTGAAGGCTGGTAGGAAGAAGGGCAGAGTCAGGGAGAAGCCACGAATCCTCCACCTGATGCAGATGCTGGGAACTTTAGCTGGTAAGCCACAACCACATGGCAATATACAGAATAATAGAGATGGGTTAGTTTAGGATATGAGTTTTGCCAGAAATATGCTTAAGCTATTGGCCAAACAGTATTGAAAATAATATGGTTTTCTGAGAGGTTATTTCATGGCTGGGCAGTCGGGATGAAGAAGCGACCCTTCCCCCAACAGTATCCAGTGCTCTTAACCATTGAGCCATCTCTCCAACTACCTGATATAGACATCTTAATTAATTTTTCCATTTTCAGAATGAGTTTTTTCCTACTCACCCACTTCCTCTGTCATTCAACAACATCACTGTTATTATTCAGGCATCTGTAATGGCCCCTGAGGTTCAGACAGGATATGTTCTCATGCAACCACTGTATGCACCTCCTGTATGCATTTGCTAAGTTCCTGTTTAAAAAGTGGGCCTTGCCCACCTCCCGTCTCTTCCTTTCTCTCTCTCTTTCTGCTCCTCTGCCCTGCCCTCTGTCTCCATCTGTAACTCTCTCTCTGCCTCTTTCTTCTCATCTGCTGCTTCTGTTCCAGAAGCTGGTCTCTCTTTGCCCATCCCTTTGCCTCTGTTATTACACACTTGGGGACCTGACTTACAAGGTTCCCCCTGTCATCTCCTGCCTCCTCTGCCAGCACCACACTACTCAAGAGTTCCTGAAATGGTATTTCTTTCCTGGAAGGCCAGAGGGTGTCCTACATGACCCCCAACAATTTCTGGACTATTCTGTTGACAGGAGAGGGAGGGGTTGAGATAAATTTTCATGGAGTCAAGATCCTTCTGCCCCTGCCCCAGGTGCACAGACTGAGGTGTGGACCACAGTGGCTGTCATTGTATTTATTCTTAATTGTGTTATATTTGTTTATTCACCATGTATGTGAATGTGCACAGGCTATGGTATGTGTGTGTTAGAGGACAACATACAAGACTCAGTTCTTTCCTTGTGCTCTGTGTGTTCTAGCATTTCCAGTGTCTTGACCTCCTGAGCCACCTCACTGGGTCTGGCTGAAATTATTTATTCTTTGACATTCTATGTAATTTTTCTTCCTCTGGGCGGTTCTCTCAACACCCGTCTCTCCTCTGACCATGTCTGTCAACACCACAGCTCTTTCTAAAATGAACACTCAGTCCTTGGGATGCCTCCCCCATCACCCACAGTTACTGGGAAACTGGCAGTTCATCTACTTAGGATCCTCCTGTTTCAAGCCAGACTTTGGAACCTGGAGCAATCAATACAGCTGAGCTGAGGCGACTTCCAGTCCCTTCTGCGTTCCCCTCCCCTGGCTCCTCCTGGGCAGGTCCTTTGTCCTCTGATGAGGAAATGGCTGAGTCAACAGAGAAGAACTGAGTTTGTGACTGGACTGTGTGGTTCACAAACTGAACCCTCAGAGGCCTCACTTGGAGAACCAGCTTAAAGCAGATTCCCAGTGGGGTTAGCAGTGCAGGCCTGCAGTCAACCAAACTGAAACAACAGCAACAAAAAGACCCCAGCTACTCTAAGCAGAAGCTCAGAGCCTGACTCTGGATTCAAGAGGAGGCCATCAGGGATCTGCCCTGGGGAGGCAGGAAGCCACCCATAGCTCCTCAAAAGCTGTCCACCTTGCTGTTTTTAAAGACAGGGTCTCTCACTGGGACCCGAGGCTCAACAATTAGGCTAGTGTGACTAGTCATCAGCCTCGGGGATGATCTTGTCCCCCCTGCTCAGCACTGGGACTACAAGGATTGTGGTGACAGATCCTCAAGCTTGCGTGGCAAGCACTTTACTGACTGAGCCATCACCTGAGCCCTAGGATCTGAGCTGTCAACCATCCCCTTCGATGACTCTGGTGCAGACTGTCCTGTGGAAACACTCGGGAAGTGTGATGGGGATGCAGTCTGGACACTCACCTTTCCTCCTCTTCCACCTGAGGAACACCATCAATCCCAAAACCCCAGTCACGAGTACAGCAGCAGCCACTGCCACCCCAACTCTGGTTCCCAGATGCAGGGTGTGATTTTCTCTGCTCATCTGAACTTCTGTGACAGTGAGGGTGTTTTTGGTGCATGCAGAAGTTGCAGTGGTGGGGCTTGGAGAGGTGGTACTGGGAGCTGGGAAGAGATAAAGGAAGTCAGCATGGAACTTCCCCAGTAGGAGTGAAGATTCTAGAGATGCCTCTACAGCACTCTTTGCCGTCAGACACTGAAGCAATGGACTCCAAGGAACTGGAATCACCCAAGGAGTCTCAAGCTAGGAGAAGGACAAGGCAAAGCTTGGAGCCAGCCAGTAAAGAACTGATCTCCCAGAAAGAGAGTTCACACAGTTCTGACAGCTCCTCAGATCACCTTGCAGGAGAGACTGAGACAGAGGATGATGGCTCACTGTGGGCGGGGCCACACCGGAACTGGGACTGCTTAGGTATGCTTATGTCTTGTCTTCTATTTAGGCCTAAACCTCGGGTCAGGATGGGTCAAATCCCAAATATGGAGTTGGGTGTTGTCACTGGACCTCTTTGTTTCTCCTCCAATCTGGTCAAGCTGAGCGCTGGAAGCCGTGACATCATAGAGTAATTGCCCAGTCATCTTTTCAGGAGAGACTTATCAGAACCAAGAGGTCCGCTAAGGGCTAAACCAAAGGCAAGGCTTTTGCATTCTTGCTTTGTGAACAAAGTGGCTGTCCTTTGCTGTAGATTTTTCACTGTAGCTGGCTTCCCTCCTATTACATATTTGGGGAATTAATTCCCTAGTTCAGAACAGTTTCCCACTGCCAGGCCTGTTCCTCTCTCCTAGGTAAGCGCAGAGATCTGTCTTCCTGCAATTATCTTTATCAGCAGGCACTTGGTCAGGGCTTAGGGTCCAGGCACAGAGCATCACCTGCCCAAGCTGCTGCTCTTGTTTTACCCCACATAAAAGATCCTTACCTCCTATGCTCACCTTCACCTCGGTTCACTGATGACTTTAGTTCAGGACTCTCAAGGGCAGCAGGAGAAATAATTAACTGCAACCCAGAGAAAGACCCACAACACCAGTATCACAATGACTGATAAAAATTTGTGTGTTGTTATTTTGCGTATAAAGCTAGCCTGCGGGAGCCTGGCGGGAACGCAGTTCACGGCTCCTTCTAGAAATGGCGACTTCCATCATCAGAGCACATTTTGTGGAGCAGCCATCATTACTATTCAGTTCCAGAAATTTTTATATAAAGAATTTCGTTTGTTGCCCTAATCTTAACAGGGAGTGCAGGCAAACATGTATATACCTATACTTATATACCACGTTCTTTCCCAGAATGTTCCAAAAGAACAAAACAAAAAACAGAATTTGTTGGAAATGTCGAGGTTGAGTAATGACTGAGAGGGAAGGAGTCCCATCGGCCGCTGTCATGGATAAGGTTAGAGTCACTAAGGAAGTGTAGTCCCGAGAGGAGAAAAGGCAGATCAGCAACTGCGGAGTTGGCTAGTCCAGAAAGCACTTGCCCTGTGCTCTGGTTAGTTATTGTGTCAATTTGACAAAACTGTAGTTATCTGGGAAGGGGACCTCAGCTGAGAAAATGCCTCCATCAGATTGCCCATAGGCAAGTCTGTAGGACATTTTCTTGATTTGATTGATGTGGGAGGGCACAGCTAACTGTGGGTGGTGCCATGTCTGGGCTGGTTTCCTGGATGCTGTAATCAAAGCAGACTGAGCAGACCCAGTAAGCAGCCCTCTTCCATGGCTTCTGTTTCAGTTCCTACTTCCAGGTTCCTACCTTAGGTTTTCCTTCCTGAGATATCACACACTTTCTTTGTACGACAAGCCATGTGATCACCTGTAACCTCAACACCATAGGAGATGGGGAAAAGAGGATCAATGCAGCTTTGTAGCCCTTCAGCCTAGCCCAGAACAGTGAGCTCCAGGTTCAGAGAGAGACCCTGCCTCAAGGGAATAAAGTCAGTCTTATTAGAGGAGGATTCCCAGTGCCGCGCTCTGGCCTTCCCAAGCACAAAAAGGGGCATATGTGTATATATACATATATATACATACACACACACACAAACACAGACACACACATATGTGCGTACACACCTACATGTATGCTTACATCATATATACATGGCCCATGAAATCAAGATAGAAGGAGGCAAACAATAGAGTGAACTCCAGCAGAGACAATGTGTCTATAGTTGAAGATGCTTGGAGGTAAAGGGTCCTTGTGTGGTCTGTTGGTCAGCAGCATGACCTGGGGCAGGGGTTGAAATCTGCTGGTCTCCATGTCTCTCTCTGTATAATGACCATAAGAATTCCCTGCAGTGGTGACAGGTGGCAAGGGCAATGCCCACACGGTGACTAGGCTGGGCCTGAGTGCATTCTGGGTGGAAGCTGAAGTCACAGCTGCCACAGAGGAGGTGAAGCGACCAGAAGACCTGATCATGGTGAGGGAGAAGAGGGAACTGAGGGAGGGGATAAAGAAACCAGGGCAGGAGAGGTGAGGGATGTGCCTTAGAGACAGGTGAAGTAAGAGGATCCGGAGGAGGAGGGGTATACATGGGGACACGAAGGCACCCTCTGTGGACGGCACTAGATATTGTCTAAACCAGGAACTCACGGAGACCCAAACACAGCACCAAGTGGAGGTTGCTCCATCCTGGAGAGGCCACACACACATGGATTTCTGGCAACATGGGCAGGGGTGATCAAGGCAGTAGTGCAGTTGGGAGAAAGGAGCAGGAGACTGGGCATCTGGGAAGAGCTGAGGCCCGGGAGTGGGGTGGGATCTGATGGCACAGTGAGGGGACAATTCAGGGAGAACAGCTAAGGCTTGTGGATGGTTGTGGGGAAGAGGAAGGAGGATGTTGGCAGAGCTCTGGGGAATGGACAGAACACACAAGAGGAATCTGTGGGACGCATCAGACATATTAGATCCCTAATGACATCTATGGTACATGGAAGCCAGCGCCACCAAAGCCTGACCTGGGATGTGCTCTTCTTGAGTGATGGTGAGGTGGGTCCCTTTGATCGACTGAAAAATCTCCGGTTTTTTGTCTTCCTTTTCCACATTCATAAAAACTCGGCAGAAGTACACTGCCTGATCTTCCTCCTTCAAGTCCAGGATTGTGAGGACTCCGGATGTCTGAGGCTGTGTCCAGTTCAGGAAGATCCGGTCCTTGAAATGCTTATGTATAAAACCCGAGGAAGAGTCGTAGATAAATTCCCCATGGAAGCGCTTCCATCTCCAGAAAATCCTCATCTGTGGATTCTTTGCCAACTTCCAGGGGAAGTAGAAGGTGAAGGGGATCTCGATGGAGCCGCCCTGGACACCAGAGACGTGTGTTGGTTGATCAAATCCATACGGCCTTTCTCTGTAGGATCCTGCTGTGTTCCCTGAGAAGAATGAGGAGAATGTGAAGCCACTTCGGGGATGGAATGGACAACCCAGAGCTTCCTGAGCCATCATCCATAGGCAGGTGTGGGACACAGGGGAGGACTGTCCTTTTGTCACTTTGTCCCATGTGGGACAGGACAGATGGGGAAAGGTTGGGCTGGACCAACTCTGAGGATGAGCTTTCTCTTGGGGCACAGAGGGCCGGCTGGCTTCTAGAGCAGTCACCTCCCCACATGCCAGCCGACTCTTCCCAGCCCCACTCACCCCTGCTATGGTTAAGTCCCCAGTAGTGAGGTCCCCACCACTCACCAGCTTGCAGGCAGGCTGCTGGCAGCAGCAGAAGCAGGACACAGGCCATGTCCAGAATCCCTCCAGGAAGTGAGACCAGCTGAGCCATCAGGAGGGAGAACAGATCCTCTAGAGGGTCCCTGCGGGTGGTCAGGAGTCAGGAGAAAATCAGAGCAGAAATGATCCTCATCCCCTGAGCTGTATGAGGAGGACTGAGTGTGGGCAGGACCTCCCAATCTCCACCTCCTCGTGGCCAGGAGGTAACTTCTGGTAAACTTCCTTTACCATTCTGGCTTCTTCTTTCCCATGTTGCAGAAGAACTGTGTTTGTGGTCAATGAGAAGATGACTGTGCCCTTGAGCCCAGCTCCTATTTTGGCTGGAAGATACAGCCTTGATCTCTGCATGCTGGGCTCTCCTCTCTTCCACCTTGACCTCCTGTCTCAAGCAGTCTTTCCCATTCCCTATGCAGCTACAATCACTGTTTCCTCAGCTCCCATTTCCTCCACTCCTGCCCTCCCCTCAGTCTGTTTCTCACTATGGCTCCCCTCATGCTGGTTGTCTGTGTCTTTCTCTCTAATGATCGTGGTAAAAAGTGGTCAGTTTCTGCTCACTTCAGACACAACGAGGAAGGAGGTGTTGAGGAAACACATTCAGTCCCCAGCCCTAGTATGGTGGCCCTACCGTCATCTGCTCTTGCTGTCTTGTTTCCCTTCAAGGACTCTTTATAGCGCCACAAGGAAAACCAATTCCCAGAATATACTCTCGCCCTGACTGCTCACTGCTCCCGAGTCTGTAAACTTTCCTGGGCTTCCTTTGTGATTGTCCCCCTCACTTAGACAGTGACTCCCACGCTACTCTAGCTTCTGAATGAGCCATTCTGCCTCCCACCACCCTTAACACACACTCAGAAGAGGAAACCAAGGATCAGAGAAGCCTGGCACATGTCACATGACTGGCACACGGCAGGTGACTGGACTTCAGTCCCACTGACTTCTCCTACTCTCACTCTCCACACTGACTTCCTGCTTGGTGCAGCCTCTGAGCTCCCCTCAAGGCCACGGATCTGCTGCTGGGCTCCCAGGAGGCTGTTTCACATAACACTTGAGTGATTTCTTCTATGTCTGTTCTAGAACCTTCTTTGTATGAAGTGGGAAAGAAGGCTTAGAGCAGCAGTGTGCCATTATTGATATATTGCCTGGGACATCTCTGAGAGTGGACACAGCTGGACTGTGGCTGGGGTGTATGCGTGAGAGGTGGGGGCAGAGGCTGTGGTTTCCTCAGGCTGGTTCTGTAGGAGGTCGTCCCACCCTTTCTCATGACAAGGTGTCATCAGTTTCCTGAAGGGCAGGAAGATGTGATTGGACCAGCGTGACGTGTGCAGAGGCGACCTCCCATTCCCTTAGATCTCCTGGCACTGACTGCCTTCTCCATGCTCCCCTGCAGGTGACTATGCAGCTGCCCTCTGTCATGTCTGCTTTCTCTGCCTTCCTCACAGTCCCCATGGTCCTCTGATACAGGCACCAGCTCTCATGGCCTCCTTCTCAGCTGCACATGGACGCACTTCTGTATCCATCCATCACTGGAGACAGTGAGCTCACAACCTTTGGGATGATTTAGGCCCAAACAGTCCATCAGTAGGGAAAGGGGACTGGGCCTATCAAGTCTGTCAGAAAGTCCACCCTTATTGGATAGGGTCTCATGTAGCCCAGGCTGGGCCTTGAACTTGTTATGTAGCAGAGGATGACTACTGCGCACACTGGGCAAGTAAGAACTCTTTCAGATGAACCTAGTCTTTAGTCTCAGTGAGGAGTGAGAGGGGCCTCCTGATCCTATGTACTCATCTCCAGGTTTCATCTGGCCTTGCTCTACTGTCTAGGGTGTGTGGGTGAGGGTCACCCCATTTCTAAGTCTCTCAAGGAAGACCTGGGCCTGATGACCTTGCCATTTACCAGCTGCTGGTCTCCAGCATTTTTTTTAGGCTTCTCCTTTTTTTTTTTTAAATTTAATATATTTCTTTATTGATAATTGCATAGATGCATATAAACTATTAATTTATTTACCTCCATTTCCCTATTCTAATCCCTTCTGGGTCCCCGATAATTTCACATCCTGTTTTTTTTTTGTGTTAAAAATATTTTTTTAATTACTTTATTTATTTTGTACACTGTTGGTCCTTCAGGATCTCAGCTGTCCCTGTGCTCAGCCTCACTGCTGCCACCTGCTGGCCCCTCAATCCCAAATCATGAACTCTGTTCTAATTTCAAGTTCTGGACTCAGTTGTTTCCCATAGGGACCCTGCTGTGGGACGATTTCTGTCCAGCAGGCTGTAATCATTTTCCTGTAGTTAGAACCCAGTTTTCCTCAATAGCAGTGACTGGACCCTGCAGCCATGATGCTTTCACAGGGGAGGGGCACCTTCTGTGGACGAGCAGCCTGGGGCTGTGGGGTGCACACATGGGGCTTTCGCATACATATGACCATGGGGAGTGTCAGGTTACAGTGTTAGAACCTGGCTGCTGCTGTTCAGGCCGCAACATTAGTGTGCCCTGACCCACAGAAGAAATAGGTGAATATAATTTAAAAAGTTGAGGTGGACATGGTGGCACACACCTTCTTTCTAGTATATGGGAGGCAGAGGCCAGAGGACATCTGCTAGCATGAATCTGTATATTGAGTTCCAGACCAACCAGGACTATAGAGTGAGACCGAACAAAAACAAAACAGACCCACAAAAACAAGAATAATAATAAAAAAAAAAAAACAAAGGGCCGGGCGGTGGTGACACACGCCTATAATCCCAGCACTTGGGAGGCAGAGGCAGGCAGATCTCTGTGAGTTTGAGGCCAGCCTGGTCTACAAGAGCTAGTTCTAGGACAGGCTCCAAAGCTACAGAGAAACCCTGTCTCGAAAAACCAAAAAAAAAAAAAAAAAAAAAAAGCAACACAGAAAACAAACAACACAACAAATCAACAAAACAAAACAAAATATCCAGGTACACGGTGTCTGGAGCAGTAAAGCAGACGTTGCTCTCTAGTCGTCACACGCATGAGCACACACTTGCAAACACACGTACTTGCATGTGCATGAGCACGTGTGTACACATG
This sequence comes from Microtus oregoni, assembly GCF_018167655.1. Lineage (NCBI taxonomy): Eukaryota > Metazoa > Chordata > Mammalia > Rodentia > Cricetidae > Microtus > Microtus oregoni. Next base: position 6,140,999 of record NW_024543062.1, on the reverse strand, counting down.
CGCGCACACACACACTCATACATACACTAACATGCAAGGCACCTCTCACAGCTGATCATCCAGCACCTGCCTACTGAGTCCTCATCCTGAGCAATCACGGCCAGAGCAAGGTTGTGAGCAACAGCGAAGCACAGAGTCCCAGCTCCTGCAGGACCTTGTGAAAGACGCACGCATAACAGCAACACAGTGCCCAGGCCGGGTCTCAGTGCTCCCAGTGCATGGGACTGCAGTTACTTCTGCTACCGAGGAGAGGCAAGGATCAGAGAACAGAGCAGCCACATCATGAAAATGGGGACATTACTCTGAAGAACCTTCGGGCCTGTGTGGAGAGGTGACAACAGGGAAGGGGAGAAGGGAACCGGGAGCCTGAGGTAACATCAAGGGAACAGGGAAGCCAGAGGCCTCAAACAAGAGCCAAGGTGGCTCACCATGGGTGATCGGCAGTTGGGTCCCATCAATCGACCACCAAGTCTACAAGCCTTCTGTTGTGTTTACAGAAACACATGGTCCTTCTCCTGTAGGTCCAGGATTCTAGGTCTCCAAATGTCTGTGCAGATGCAGGAACCAAGCTTCACTTCCAGGCTTCATCTGGTCTTGCCCAACTGTCTGGTATCTGTGGGTAAAAGTCACCCAATTGCAGAGTCTCTAGCAGGGGTTGCCCTCATTAGGCCTGACCTATGTCAGCTGCTGGACTCCAGCATTTTTGTTTGTTTGTTTGTTTGTTTTTGAGACAGGGTTTCTCTGTAGCTTTGGTGCCTGTCTTGGAATTTGCTCTGCACACCAGGATGCCTTCAAATTCACAGAGATTCACCTGTCTCTGCCTCCCTAGTGCTGGGATTAAATGTATGTACCACCGCTGCCTGGCTAAGTCCAGCATTTTTATACAGCAGATTCTGGAGGGCTCTATAGGTGCTCAACGTCACTGCTGCCACCTGCTGGCCCATGAATCCCAAGTCATGTGCTCTGTTCAGTTTCAAGTCCTGGACTTAGTAGATTCCCACAGGGACCCTGCTGAGGGATGGTTTCTGTCCAGGATGCTGTAATCAGTCTCCTGCAGTGAGAACCATGTTTCCCCTACAGCAGTGACAGGGCCCTGCAGCCATGACACTTTCACAGAGGAGGGACACTGTCTGTGGAAGAGCAGCCTGGGTCTGTAGTGTGCACACATGGGGCTTTTGTGCACAGGTGACCATGGGGAGTGTCAGACTGCAGTGTTAGAACCTGGCTGCTGCTCAGGCTATAGCACAAGTGTGTCCTTCACCCGCAGAATGAATAAGTGTAATTTTAAAAGTTAAAACTTAAAGGGGGCTAGACATGGTGGTCCATGCCTTTAATTCCAGCTTTGGGGAGACAGAGGCAGAGTCAGAGGCAAACACGAGTCGATCTCAGTGAGTTTGAGCCTAGCCTAGTCTATATATCCAGTTCCAGGGCATCAGTCGCTCAAAAAATCTAAAACAAGCAAAAAATTCAAGGTGGAATGTGTCCTGTGTTGTAACGCCTGAGGTTGTCCACTGGCCTCCACATAGGTGAGCACATGTTTGCACACATATGTACCTGAATACAGATGCAGACATATCATGCAAGGAGACATCCAGACTGGTCCCGAGAGAGTTGAGGGGATGCTTGAGAGAGGGTGGAGGATGATGACCTGTGGTGTAGACAGGACACTCAGGCAGCACTAGGACTCTACAGTAGCACCGTTGCCCCGCCCCCATCTGAACCCTTCTTTCTCCCCTAGCATGACATCATCATCTTCATCTCCCAACCTCAGCATGAGCACCTCCCTGCACCCTTGTAGAGGGGGAGCCCCCAGAAGAGATTCTCTACTGTGTCCTAAAGTCCAGTGAGTGGTGGGGTGACCAATTTAGTCACCTACTCCTCTTGTATGAAGTCTCCCAGATTCTGCAGATAGCCAAGGCAGAGGAAGGAACTCACACGTCCCTGAGTTTGAGGTCACAGAAACTGAGAAACTCTCAATCTCCTCTTCGACTTCCTGTATTGCTTAATGAGACTCTTAATAGTCACAAATATTATTTCAGTGAATGTAAGGGAAAATTGGTTAGGTCTTCATGCTCTTGTCTCAAACCAAAGTGAACTTTGATGACCTGCCTCTATTACCTCTCTGTGCTGTTTGGAGTTTTGGTTAGCTTTGGTTTGTTGGTTTTAAGACAGAGTCTCATGTAGTCCAGGCTGGCTTCAGATTCTATAGGTACTAATGATAGTTTCCAATTCTTAATCTTGCTCTCTCTACCTGTCAATCACTGGTATTAAAAGCTTTTGCCACTATGCCTGGATTCCTCTAGTACTTTTTGTTACTGACTGGCTCTGGCTGGGGAACATGAATCCTAATCACTGGTAGCCCTGCTAGACCTCATGCCTGCTCCCATTAGAACAGTCCTGTTCCCTTCACCTTAAGGGAGTTTTTCCTAAATGTTGTTGAGAATGCTGGTTCTGTGTAAGTCTTTGCTGTGGGCCCCTTTGTTATTCCTCTGTTTTGAACAAGGGAAACTAACATATCAATTCACATGGTCATTGGAGTAACATCCATGAGAACCCTTCTCTGTGCCCAGCTAACTGGATGAGGAGATGATGAATGAACCGTTCCTTAGATGACTGGGCAGATGGTCACCATGGCAGCCTGCCTGTGTGAACACCTCAGGGATGCTCAGAGGAGGCACCACCCCAGCAGCCAAGATCACTGTGACCACGGCTGCTGCTGAGTTCAGCCTCAGAGGCTTGGATCCAGTTACACCACAGCGGACATCTCACAGCTGACCCAGGAGACTCTACTGTAGTCGTGAGAAGCCTTGGTGACTTCTCCATCACCCCTCCTAGCTTCAGCTACTCCCATGGGGATGGGACAGCTTTCCAATGACTCAGCAAAGGCCCCTGATTGATACACATTTGAGGCTTGTCACTGATGGAATAAGAGCTACAACTGTGCAGGGCTGTGATTGGTGGATCTGAATCGTGCATGCCTGTCTTAGGGTTTCTATTGCTGTCAACAGACACCATGAGCACGGCAACTCTTATAAAGGAAATAATTTGGGGTGGCTTCCAGTTTTTGATGTTTAGTTCATTATCTTCATGGTGGGACATAGCAGTATGCAGGCAGATACGGTGCTGGAGCAGAAGCTGAGAGTTATTCATTTGAATACACAAGAAACATGAAGTGAACTGTATCTATCCTGAGCATAGACTGAGCATAGGTGACCTGAGAGCCCACCCCCACAATGACACAATTCCTCCAACAAGGCCACACCTACTCCGACAAAGCTATGCCTCCTAATAGTGCCAATCCCTATGGGCATATGGGGGCCAACTACAGCCACACTGCCAAATGCCTATGCACCAACCAACTCTGGCTGTGAAAGCAGCCTAGATTTCATCCTTATCGGTCAGTGTGGATGCTCTTATTATGTGTCAGCATGCTGACCCACTGTTATCAAATATTAAGACAGACTGGACTTGGGATGAAGTTTTGTCCTAAGGGAGACCCCAGAGGTCAGAATATCAACATGGCAGGAAATAAGGATAGTGGGTGCATGTAGATGGGCCTGTGAGGAAAGGAAGCCCAACAGGGGACCTAAGCAAGCCATGGTCTGTCACCTGAGGAGGAGCATGGAGTGGCCAGGGCCTGTGGCTGAGATGTCAGTGTCCAGGGAGAATAGAGAGAGGAACAGGATTCTCATGCAGTGGTTCTCATTGTGGACCATGGTCCCTGCCTCTCTCAGTGTCGCTGCTCCTGGACACAATCTGCTACTCTCTAAGGTCTCATAACTATGTGTTGGGCTGCTAAGAGAGACATGAGATCATGTCTGGGAGGAAGACATTTATTAAAAATGTTCTTAACACCATGGACAGATAGGTCTCTCCTAATTTGTGCCTTTTGCGTTTTAATTTTCTCTAACCCTATTCTGTAACCTAGGTAATTAATAGAATTTCCTCTTTGAATCTTTTCAGGGGCAATTTGTAATCCCCACCTAGGCAAGACTTTCTTTACTTCTTCAAACATCCTTTCTAAAGTATCTTTATTTGAATCAGATAACAAGATGTCATCCATGTAATGATAAATGATGGACTTGGGGAATTGTTTACGAATTATTTCCAATGGCTTACTTACAAAATATTGGCACAGTGTAGGACTATTGAGCATACCCTGTGGGAGGACAGTCCATTGATATCTCCTATTAGGCTGAGAATTATTATTATTTTTTTTTAAATATTTATTTATTTAATATGTATGCAATATTCTGTCTATGTATATGACTGCAGGCCAGAAGAGGGCACCAGACCTCATTACAGATGGTTGTGAGCCACCATGTGGTTGCTGGGAATTGAACTCAGGACCTTTGGAAGAGCAGTCAGTGCTCTTAACCTCTGAGCCATCTCTCCAGCCCCTAGGCTGAGAATTATTATAAGTAGGCCCTGTGAAGGCACATTTTTCTCTATCCTTTTCTTGTAACGGTATAGTGAAAAAACAATCTTTCAAATCAATAACTATAATTTTGGAACCATTGGTGTCCTCCCACAGGGTATGCTCCATTTTGGCACCCAACGTTTGGTTTCAGAACCTCTCCTTTCCCTGCTCGCAGCCGCGAGTTCGGCTTGGCGTCCGGCTTTGCAGCCGCGAGTTTGGCTAGGCGGGAGCCCTCCCTTCCTCAGCCGCCGCCTGTGCCTTGCAGCGGCTACACAGGCCCGCATAGTCTCTGCCCGCGTGGTTTGCTCTTTTCTGAGTCATTTTTAAATCTCCCTTGCAAGTACAGCTCTTAAGTGGCACAAACCAGAGCACGCGGTTGCTGAAAGCTGCAACCCCTCAGGGTGACTCTGTCACGTGGAGGCATAAGCGGCTTCCAGATTGCTCTTCTCTACCCCTGGATTCTGGGTTTCTGGTTCCGTCTCAGGAATTGATTTAATTACATTTACTTTGTTGAGAAACTTGCATTTTCCAGTTTTTTTAAATAGTTATTTATTTATTATGTATACAATATTCTGTATGTGCATGTCTGCAGGCCAGAAGAGGGAACCAGACCTCTTTACATATGGTTGTGAGCCACCATGTGGTTGCCGGGAATTGAACTCAGGACCCTTGGAAGAGCAGGCAGTGCTCTTAACCACTGAGCCATCTCTCCAGCCCCCAGCATTTTCCAGTTTTTAACATCTACTAAGGTACTGAAACAGGACCATGTTTTCACCGCGACTCTGCAACAGCGCCACCTGCTGGATAATAGGTAATATGGCAGTTTTCGTTTCTAACGCAAATTTTACTGCTTTGTTTTCACTAATACAATGGATTAGTAAACTTATATTTACTAATACAATGAATTACATCATACAAGGTTTATATGATTATGGGGATACCTTAATTTGCTTGTTACTAGGCCTCAGTTTTCTTTTCCATATTCTATCATTAAGGAAGAATATGACACTCCTAAGAACGATTGAATCTTTACGTACTAATAATGAACAGAAGAATATGGCACTCCTAAGAACGATTGAATCTTTACGTACTAATAATGAACAGAAGAATATGGCACTCCTAAAAACGATAGAATCTTTACAAACTAATAATGAACAGAAGAATATGGCACTCCTAAGAATGATAGAATCTTTACGAACTAATAATGAACAACTAATTGACAGGATTAAAATTATTGAAAATCAGAGGTTATCTGAACAAGTGGATACCATGACAGACAAAATTGATTCCATATCCAAGGGTATTAGAAAGTTACCTGAAAGGGTTCAGGCTGTTGAATTTGACCTTCAGACTTTATCACAAAGTTTTGATAAGGTAACAGACAGAATGTACCTCCAAGATGGGAATCTACATGATATACAAGAAAAGTTTAAGGAGGACATGTTATCTCTGAAGGAAAAAATTAAAGCTTTAGAATCACAGGTGCAGAATGGGGACCAAAAAATTGATACCTCAGTGAAATCACTGGAAATATACACAGGTCAGGAGATTCAGGATTTAAGAGAGACAATGATAAAAAGATTTGAAAAGATTGGGGAAATTATTGCAGCTGGTGAACAGAGTAAGGAGGCACAAGGACATGATACGATGCCTCCACCAGCTATTAGAACTGGCTTACCCAGGGTTCTAGCGACATACCCTATACTTAATTCTGAAAAAGCATCAACTTCTAAAGGCTCAAAGGGAGTCAGAGAAGCTAGATGGACGCCAATAGCAATGAATGATCTGAAAGAAATTAAGCAAGCTGTTGTTAATTTTGGCTTGCACAATGCATATGTAAAGGAAATGATAAGGACTTGGGCTTCTAATGCTAGAGCTACTCCCCATGATTTCCATCAGTTAGTGTCTGCAGTTTTAGATAATGGACCTTCCTTGATGTTTGGAATTTATTTCAGAGAAGAATCCAAACATATGGAACAGCAAGGAAGAGCAAAAGGTATTGAGGTTTCCCAAGATCAAATTCTTGGTGCAGGAGAATATGCTGATCCACAGGTCCAAGCTCTTTATGACGATGAAGTACTGTGTCTATGTCACCAAGCAGCTTTAAATGCTTGGAATAGGATACAAGATCCAGCAAAAAGGGTTGAATCATATACCAGAATTAGGCAGGGACAGAGAGAACCCTTTATTGACTTTTTGCAAAGATTAATTAAGGCTCTGGACATAGGGGTAACAGACCCAGAAGCTAGACGAATACTTCTTGAATCTCTAGCTTTTGAGAATGCAAACATAGAATGCAAAAAGATAATTGGGCCTTTAAAGTCTAGATCAGCACCTATGGATGCATGGATTCAGCATACGATGAATGTTGAGACATTTAGCTATAATGATGAATCTTGGGTAGGAGAAGCGATTTCCAAAGCAATGAGGAGACATCAAACTGCCAGGTGTTTTAATTGTGGTAAATTAGGACATTTGCAAAGGGATTGCAGGCAAAGAATTTCTAGGAATAATATCTCTTCTGGGAATGACAAAAATAGGAGACCTCGGCCTTCAGGTATACGTAGGAGATGCAGTAAAGGCAGGCATTGGTCCAACGAATGTAGGTCAAAAACAGACAGACGGGGCAATCCGATATCATCGGGAAACTCCTTGGGGGGCCTCTCGCAGGCCCCCAAGCCAACAGTGGCCCAGTCATTCCCAGTCACAGTGGAGAACGTGCCTCACCAAGAAAATTAAAAGCTCCAATTTCTGCTGTAAAAAGTAATACTGGTCTAAATGATGAATTACGTGTGGAGGATGAGTCTAAAAACCCAATAGGACAGAGTAAACGTATATTTTGGCAGACTTCTATTAATGATCAAAGGCCAAAGCTAAGAGTCTGTATAAATGGCACTTTTATTGAAGGTTTATTAGACACAGGTGCGGATGTAAGTATCATTACCCCAGAATCTTGGCATCCGAATTGGCCTCTTCAAGAGGTAGATGTTCAGTTCCTGGGAATTGGAACCCTATCTCGTGTAAAACAAAGCACAAGATGGGTTGAATGCATAGGGCCCGAAGGGCAAATAGGAAGACTAAGGCCATATATAGCCAATATTGCCATAAATTTATGGGGCCGTGACCTGCTACAGCAATGGAATACCCAGGTTAACATTCCTGTAGTTCCAGGAACTCATAATTCTGGGAAGGATATGATGAGGTATTATGGAAAAAGGTCACCAGCCATTCAGGCTGTACAAGAACATACAGCAAATACCAAACCTTTAGAGGTACCAACAGCCCTACCTTTAAAATGGCTAACTGAGAAGTCAATATGGACCAAACAATGGCCTATAGCTGAAGATAAACTACAGGCATTGGAACAGCTGGTGCAAGAGCAACTAGATGCTCACCATATTGAAGAATCAACCAGCCCTTGGAATTCTCCTGTGTTTGTTGTAAAAAAGAAATCTGGTAAATGGAGAATGGTGACAGATCTAAGAGCTGTCAACAAAGTAATTCAACCTATGGGCCCACTACAATTTGGAATTCCTTTGCCTTCTCTGTTACCAAAAGGATGGCCTCTTATAGTTATTGATTTGAAAGATTGTTTTTTCACTATACCGTTACAAGAAAAGGATAGAGAAAAGGACAGAGAAAAATTTGCCTTCACAGTGCCTACTTATAATAATTCTCAGCCTAATAGGAGATATCAATGGACTGTCCTCCCACAGGGTATGCTCCTAACAGTTGGGATCCCAGGACAAGAGCCAGACAGATTGACTGGATTCCTAGGAAAGGAAGTCAGAGTGCACATGGCAGGAGTGGGGTTCTCTTCTTGCACCTGTCCATGGACGGATGTTTCACAGCACAGGCCAGCAGCCCTGCTCTCTGATTCCCAAGCCATGGTCAGGAAGGGGTTGAGATGCAGGATGTGTGGCCAGCAAATCCTACTTTGATGGGAACTACCACCCTGGTGAGCGATGCTGGCCCCTGTTTTTCTGGTAGTTGGGGACTAACAGACAGTGCTGTGCCTAAGAAGGAATGGACAGATTTCCATAGTCAGTTTTCTACTTGCACAATTTGTGTCCCCAAAATGAACTCAGGCCACTGGGCTCGGCTGCAGACACCTATTCCCACTGAGCTCTCTCTGCTCCCCACTTTCCTTTTCTCCTGTAACATGTAATTATGAAATGCTTCATTTAAAGTAGTTTGGAAAATGTTATGACCAAGATTTATCCCCTGGAGTCACACACATTATTTTTTATGACATGGCCTCTCATTGCTCGGGAACTCAGCAATTAGGCTGGACTAGCTGGATGGACAGCTCCATGATTCTGGCTGTCTCCTTTGTCCAGGGCTGGGATTACAAATTCCCATCATCCTCCTGTCTTATAATGCAGGTGCTCCCAGTCAGACTCAGGTCCTCCTGCCCGTGTGCAAGGGTTTCTAACCCAGTCATCTCTCTAGCTCCCTTGCATGTCTCTCATAACAAACTTCCCCAAACAGCCCCTCACCTGCTCCTTGGGATGTCAGCTGCTCACCTGGCTGGGTTTGGGCTTTAGTCTGCTGGCCTGTAGGAGAAGAACCAGGGTAAGTGTGGCAGCCATGCTGATCCTCTGTCTGCCTCTCAGCTGTTCTTTGTTCAACATTAGGGGACCAGGGCAGCAAAGAGCTCTGTAGCAGCCAATCAGGGAAAGGAATGAGAGTCCCCAGGACCTGAGGCCAGTCCTCAGCTGTCCTTCTGCACAGCCAATCAGAGGACAGCTCTTCTGTCCACTGCCCCTTGTCCATGTCCTTCTCCCTTTGCTTCCTTCCCCTGTCTTGAACTCATGCCCCTTCCCTGCTCTCCCTGCTCTGCACTCACCAGGCCTCCCTTTTGTCTCCCTGGAACCTGGCTCCCTGGCTTCCCTGTGAGTGCAGCGCTACACCCTGCAGATTCAATCTCAGGGTTCAAATCCCAGTCAGATCTGCTGCCTCCCAGACTGCTGCTCTCCACCTCTCAGCTGCTCTTCTTATCTATTGCAGGGCTGAGCCCTTGTGAAAACCAGGGCCTGCATGTTCAAGTCTGTGTTTCCGGGCTTTCCAATACATTCCACTATCTGTTCATCTCTGCTCTTGTCCATGGATTTAAGTCTGATCTGAATCTGGTCCACACTGCCTTTGTTTTATGTGTGTCCAAGGTCTTGTGGAATCCAGGTTCACCTTCAACTTTCTATGTAGCTTCATATGATCTTGTACTCTTAATTCCCCCATGCACTTCCCAATGCTGGAATTAGGGTGTCTCCTACTGTGTCCCCATGTTTGTTTCTTAGAATCCTTTTGATTTGAGAAGACAAATCATTTGTCTTTACAAAAAAGCAATTGGGATTTGAACAGAGACTGCATTGACTTTTTAGACTGCTTTGCATTATAAGGAGTTATTGTATAAATGTTTTCATTATGCAAATATCCATATATATTTTAGTATTTTCATACTTTTTTGTTTTTTATTTTCATACTTTTTATATATTTATGTCATGCAGTACATATATGTAAGTGTACATTTGCATGTGTTCACACACATATGGGTGGTAGAGGACAACCTTGGGTATCAACCTGCAGGAGCTGTCCACTATAGTTTTGGGGACAGGTCTGCCCTTGATTGGGGTTCACTGATTCGGCAGGCCTGGCAGCATAGTGAGCCTCATGGGTCCTATTGCACCTTTCTGTCCAGTATCTGCCAAAGTAGTCAACTTTATCTGTGAACCCTAGGGATGGTACCCATGGTTTTGTGTTTATGGGCAAACACTTCACCAACTGATCTGAATCCTGGCTGCTCTCTCATTTTTCTCAGCAGTGTTTAGTTTTTAGGGTGCAAATCTTTCACCTCTCTTAGTGTAGGTTCTCCCAGACATGTTCTTTTCACCTGTGGTCTATTGCACACCGTTGTTTAATTTCTGTGTTGATACCATATCCCCAACTCAAGCAGTTCTCTGTCTTCACGGTCTCACCTCCTGTGAGATGCTGTCCCTGAAGGCTGCTCTACCTCAGACCTTGTTTAGCAGCCACAGCTCTTTCCAAATGAGCAGTTAGCCCCTGGGGCTCCTGCGAGTCCCTTGAATTCCTCAGGAGCAGGCTGTGTTCATCTGCACTTGATCCTCTAATTTCCAGCTGGGGCTCTAAGGACGTAGGCACAGATTCAGTCCTGAGTGGGTTCAGCCTCTTTTCTGTCCTTCTGTTCTCTGTTCTCTGCCCTGCACATGTTTCCTGTACTGGCTGTTCTTGGCTGACTTGGACTGAATCGGGAATGAACTATAATCCAGTAATGAAGGGTCACACTTGTGATCTGGAACTCAAGGGAGGAAGACAGCATGCCTTTGATGCAGACCACGAGGCTGGAAGGCACTTTTTATCTGGGCCACTCCTTCTGTTTTAAGCTGGTGCAAGGACAAGGGAAGCAGGAATTCTTCACCTACTTGCCCTCACCTCCGTCATCACATTTATTTCCATAATCAAAATCGCAGAAGAGCAGCTGAGACACCAGCCTCGTGGGACTGAGAAGCTACTGGGTCCTTGGGTGTTCCATTCACAGTTAGTCATTGTTGTATGGCAGCCATAAGTCATTCCAATAAATTCCCATACATTCATTATATTCAAAAATATATTTCACTATATATTTATACATATATTCATTCCATAAATTCTGTGACCCTAGAGAACCCTGACTAATACACATACCTATCTCCATGTCCCACAACTGAGAAAACTCAGAGGTAAGCTCAGGTGAGAGCCTGTCCTGGACCACTCACCTTGTCTTCCACCAGAGGAAGATCAGCATCACATAGACGGGGGTTATGAGCACAGCCGTGGCCACCACCACCCCAACAATGGCTCCCATGTTCACAAGTGAAGGATTCCTCTGGCCCTCTGTGTCCTCCAGTCCAGCCGTGGTGACTGCAGAGGTGATGATGGAGGGGCTCTGCATGGTGGTGCTGACTGCTGGGGAGAGATGAGGAGTGAGCAGATCCTCCCTGGATGAGGAGGGATGGGGTGAGTGTCACATCTGTCTCCACTGTGGGAGGTGGGATGGAGACCAGCTGTTAGAAGTTCACAGAGGGGAACACATGCTGAAGGCTGAGACTCCAGGAGAGCAAGCTCAGTGCACACCCTCCACCTGTCCTTATGCTGTGTTTCATCAGAGTTACATTTAGTTCCAGATAATTAAGTCATAGAAATATAGTTGTTTTGGTCATAAATGTATGGAACAAGCAGATGTCTCAGTCTGTATTGTGTTTGCTCTCAGGAACTTAGACACCGAGTTTGATCCCTAGAATGCAATGAAGATCGTGGTGAACTGTGCATGACCTTTAATCTTAGTTGTAAAGGCAGAGGCAGCCAGATCTCTTTGAGTTAAAGTCAGCCTGTCTATATATATTTAGTTCCACACCAAACAGAGTTGAGTGAGTTGTTTACCAGTAAAATGTGGCAGAAACAGGCATGTCCCTGGGGCTCACTGGTTAGCCAGCCTAGTCTATTTGGCAAACTTGAAGCTAGTGAGAGACCCTGTCTCAGAAAATAAGGGAATGGCTCCTGAATGTTTCCTCTAGCCTCTGAATGCAAATGAAGAATTATCAATGCTTGGGGAGCAGAAGCCAGGAGCAAATGCAGTCCCAGAAGCCAACCCAGTATTGAGACACTGGCAGATGAGTATTGAGCCAGTGACCCAATTCAGAGTTAGTGACTTCCATCAGAACCGGAGTGGGACAGAACCAGCTGCCTAGGATAGAGAGCAAATAGCTCCACTAGGAGCAGAAGCCATAAGCAAATCCAGTCCCAGGAGCCATGCCAGTCCCGAGACACTGGCAAATCAGGATTGAGCCAGTCAGTGACCACATCCAGAGTCAGCAATCTCTACCAGAACAGGTTCAACTCCAAGCTAGGGACTTCTGGAGGAGGGGATCCAGACAAGGATTTACAGGAACTAGGCAAAGCAGGCAACCTAGGCCAAAGTAGACCTGAGACAGCAAACTGCAAGGGAACAGAGCAAAACACAGGAGCGCTGAGCTATGTCCAGGAACACTGAGTAACCAACAAGGTAACTAGAACTGTGACACTGACTGTACCACGAGGAACAACCATCTGAGCTTTGGATTCACTGGCACCCAGAAGATTATTCAACAGAATCTTAGACATTCCCAACAACACCTATTAGAGGAAAAGAAGAATAGAAAAGGTAAGATTACATGCTACACCACAAAGAGCAACACAACACCAGTAAAACCTAAAGACCCCTCAACAACAATATTTGAACAACCAAAAATGGATGAACCAGAATAAGATGACCTAAAAAATAACTTCAAGAGAATGTTTAAAAATTTTAGAGATAAAATGAGAAATTCCCTTAAAGAAATTGAGGAAAAGACAAACAAAAAATTGGAAGATATCAGCAAATCACTTAAAGAAACCCCCCAAAATAAATCAAACATATAAAAGAAACAATTTAGGACTTGATAACTGAAATAGAAACAATAAAGAAAACACAAGCCGAAGAAATTATAGAAACAGAAATCATGAGAAAAAGAGCAGGAACCACAAATGCAAGCGTGAACAGCAGAATACAAGAGATGGAAGAAAGGATCTCAAGTGCTGAAGATACAATAGAGGAAATAGACTCATCAGTTAAAGAAATCATTACATCTAACAAAAGCTTAACCCAAAATATCTAGGAAACATGGACACCATTCAAAAGCCAAATCTTAGAATAATAGGTATAGAAGAAGGAGAAGAAATTCAACTCAAAGGCACAGAAATTTATTTAACAAAATCATAGATGAAAACTTTCCCTAACTAAAGAAACATATGCTTACATTAACACCAAATAGACTGGATCCAAAAATAAAGTCCTCTCACCACATAATAATCAAAACACTAAACATACAGAGTAAAGAAAGACTATTAAGTGCTGCAAAGGAAAAAGGCCAGAAACATATAAAGGTAGACCTATCAGAATTACACCTGATTACTCATTGGAGATGATGAAAGCCAGAAGGTCATGGTCAAGCATTATGCAGACATTAAGAGAAGACGGATGCCAGCACAGATTACTACACCCAGCAAAACTGTCAATCACCATAAAATGAGAAAACAAGATATTCCAAACAAATCTAGATTTCACCAATATCTAGCCACAAATCCAGCCCTACACAAAATACTAGAAGGAAACTCCAAACCAAGGAAGATGGCTACAGCAACAAAAACACAGACAATTGATGATCTCATTACAGCAAATCCTGAAGAAGAAAAAATGCACAAATTAATATCACCAACAATGACAACTAAATTAGCAGGAGATAGCAACCACTGGTCATTAATATCGCTTAATGTAAATGGACTCAACTCACCCACCCCAAATCTGATTCCCAGATGCAGGGTCTGTTTTTCTCAGCTCATTTGACATTCTGTGGCTGTGAGGGCATTTTTGATGTGTGCAGAAGTTGCAGTGTTGGGACTTGGAGAGGTGGTCCTGGGGCTGGGAAGAGATAAAGGAAGTCAGCATGAACTTCCCCAGTGGGAGTGAAGATTCTAGAGATGCATCTGCAGCACTCTTTGCCATCAGACACTGAAGCAATGGACCCCAAGGAACTGGAGACACCCAAGGAGTCTCAAGATGGGAGAAGGAGGGGCTGGAGATATGGCTCAGTGGTTAAGAGCACTGACTGCTCTTCCAGAGGACCCGAGTTCAATTCCCAGCACCCACATATTAGCTCACAACTGTCTGAAGATCCAGTTGCAGGTTATCTGACACCTTCACACATAAAAAATAAAGTTAAATAAACCATAAAAATATTTAAAAAAAAAAAAGATGGGAGAAGGACAAGGCAAAGCTTGGAGCCAGCCAGTAAAGAAAGATGATGGCTCACAGTGGGCGGGGCCACACCGGACCTGGGACTGCTTAGCTGTGCAATGTCTTGTCTTCTATTTAGGCCTAAACCTCAGGTCAGGATGTGAAAAATCCCAAATACGGAGTTGGGGGTTGTCACTGGACCTCCTTGTTTCTCCTCCAATCTGGTCAAGCTGAGCGCTGAAAGCTGTGACATCATAGAGTAATTGCCCAATCATCTTTTCAGGAGAGACTTATCAGAACAAAAGGGTCTGCTAAGGGCTAAACCCAAAGGCAAGGCTTTTGCGTTCTTGCTTTGTTAATAAAGTGGCTGTCCTTTGCTGTAGATTTTTCACTGTAGCTGGCTTCCCTTCTGTTACATGTTTGGGAATTAATTTTCTAATTCAGAACAGTTTCCCACTGCCAGGCCTTGTTCCTCTCTCTAGGTAAGCACAGAGATCTGCCTTCCTGCAATTATCTTTTTTTTTTTTTTTTTTTTTTTTTTTTTTTTTTTTTTAAGAAAGAAAGGGTTTATTTTGGCTCACAGTTTGAAAGTAAAGCTCCTTATAGCAGGAAAGGTCACGGCAGCCAGTCACATGGTCTCTGCAGTCTGGTGTCTCTTTCCAAACTGTACAATGCTTATCATTAATGTTGTTCTTTTTTTAAAAATTCTGCAAGATCCCCGCAGCAGTAGGCAGCAGAAATGCTATAGGTCCCAAATGGTGGCAGCGGGCCATGTGGTGGCAGGCAGCGGGCTCTGGGAGCAGCCGGTCCCAGGCAGAAATGGCTGCCGGTCCCAGAGTGGTGGCCTGAGCGGTGGCGGCGGGCCACGTGGCGACAGATAGCGGGCCCTGGGAGCAGCCAGTCCCAGGCAGAGACAGCTGCTGGTCCCAGAGCAGTGGTGGCCCGAGCAGTGGCGGCAGGCAGTGGGCCCCAGGCAGAGTAGGCTGCTGGTCTCTGAGCAATGGCTGGTTCCAGGCAGGGAGACACATGGCGGGCGGGCAGAAGACAGAAATATGGATAGACATGACATGCAGGGTCAGGTTGAATGTTTATTCAAGGGGTTATGGAGGAGGAAGGGTGAAGCGGGGGACAGAGAGAGAGGGAGAGAGAGAGAGAGAGAGAGAGAGAGAGAGAAGAGGAGAAAGAGACAGAGAAGGGGGGGGGAAGAGAGAAGTGGGGAGAGAGGCAGAAGTGAAGCTGCCTCTCCGAGAGGAAGATGGAAAAGAGCTCCTGCAATTATCTTTATCAGCAGGCATTTGGTCAGGGCTTAGGGTCCAGGCATAGAGCATCACCTGCCCAAGCTGCTGCTGTTGTTTTACCCCACTTAAAAGATTCTTACCTCCTATGCTCACTTTTACCTCGGTTCACTGATGACTTTAGTTCAGGACTTTCAAGGGCAGCAGGAAAAATAATTAACTGCAACCCAGAGAAAGACCCACAACACCAGGATCACAACGACTGATAACAGCATAGCCCAGAAGCATAATTTAGAGTCCTGGTTGTCTTCTCGGTTTAGAGCTGTGAGTCTAACTCCAGACCTAGACCATAGAACTGCATTGTCTGGTATCCTATCTCCTTTGGGGGATGCGGGATGGGGAGCAGCTCTTAGAAGCTCACACAGGAAGAAGGGAACAGATGCTGAGGCTGAGATCAGGTGAGCAATGACAACTCTACTTCCTGGTAGGAATGTCCTCAGACGCTCATGTCATCCCTTACAAAGAGCGATCTCTGAGTCACACAGATCTAAACAGTCATTTTCTAGTAACAGTTCTTGTTAGAACAGAAGTAGTCTGCCAGGGTGGACAAGGCTGCTCCTTAGACGTGAGTTATTGAACAAATTCTCAGTGCCTGGCATGGCTTGCCTCCCTGTGCCTTATCGGTGAGCGAGGTTCAGAGCCCCCAATCCCAAACAGACTATTGGCATTGCTCTTGGTTTCCCACCCCAGCTAGATGGTAAGAACCTATTGTTGAAGACGCTGCTTGCTTTTTATGTAGATTTGAAAATACATTGTAAATTGTATGAAATATTTAATCATATACTATACTACTAAAAATCTTTTTGCCATTTGTTTAATGTGTGAGTAGTATGTGTATGCTGAGTGTCCCTACATGCACCTATACACACAAGCACATGAGTGCGCACACACACACACGGAGGATAGAGATGTGCACATGAACATGCATGTGGGAGCAGAAGAGGCTTCTGTGTCCTCCTACAACATTCTCCATCTCTTCCTCAGGGGCAGCTTCTCTCTGTGAAATGGGGGCTCAAGCATCAGCTAAACTGAAAGCCGACAAACTCTGCAATCCTCCTGCCTCCACCTCCTTGGTGTCACAGCATATGCAGGGACACCCAGCTTCCTCGGTGGGTGATGGGATTTGAACTATGGCCCTCACAATCACAAAGCCACTGCTCTTAACATTTATTTATAGATGGAGTCCATGTAGCCCAGACTGGCCTTGAACTTGCTGTGTAGCTAACGACCTAAGACTCCTGATCTCTTCGCCTCCACCTTCCACTGGGATCACAGGTTTGCACCACTCCACTTAAAAATCAATTCTTATCTCACTGGTGGAGCACACCTCTTATCTCAGCATTCGAGAGGCAGAGACAGGCAGATCTCTGTGAGTTCAAGGCCCATGTAGTCTACATAGCAAGTTCTGGGCCAGCTAGTGCTACATAGTGAGACCCTGCCTCAGGTATAAGTGTATGTAATGTACGATATATCATTTGAACTCAGCAATATGCGGTCCAGTGGCTTACAGCGCATCCATTGTGCAGAGCAGCCATCATTATTATTCAGTTCCAGACTTTTTTATATAAAGAATTTCGTTTGTTGCCCTAATCTTAACAGAGAGCGTAGGGAAATGTGTCTGTATATGTACATATATCTATACTTACATATTACCTTCTTTCCCAGCATGTCCCAAAATAACAAAACAAAATACAAAGTTGTTGGAAGTGTCGGGCTGAGTAATGACTGAGAGGGAAGGAGTCTCATCGGCCGCTGTCATGGATAAGGTTACAGTCACTAAGGAAGTGCAGTCCCGAGAGGAGAAAAGGCAGGTCAGCAACTGCGGAGATGGCTCAGTCCAGAAAGCACTTGCCCTGTGCTCTGGTTAGTTATTGTGTCAATTTGACAAAGCTGTAGTTATCTGGGAAGGGGACCTCAGCTGAGAAAATGCCTCCATCAGATTGCCCATAGGCAAGTCTGCAGGATATTGTCTTGATTTGATTGATGTGGGAGGGTCCAGTTCACTTTGGGTGGTAAAATGTCTGGAATGGTGGTCCTGGATGCTGTAAACAAAGCAGGCTGAGCAAACCCAGAGAGCAAACCAGTAAGCAGCCCTCCTCCATGGCTTCTGCATCAGTTCCCCTTCCAGGTTCCTACCTTAGGTGTTCCTTCCTGAGGTATCACACACTTTCTTTGTACGACAGGCCATGTGATCACCTGTAACCTCAACACCATGGGAGATGGGGACAAGAGGATCAATGCAGCTTTGTAGCCCTTCAGCCTAGCCAGAACAGTGAGCTCCAGGTTCAGTGAGAGACCCTGTCTCAAGGGAATAAAGTCAGTCTTATTAGAGGAGGATTCCCAGTGCGGCGCTCTGGCTTTCTCAAGCACAAAAAGGGGCACACACACACACAAACACAGACACACACATATGTGTATACACACACATACATGTATACTTACATCATATATACATGGCCCATGAAATCAAGATAGTAGGAGGCAAACAATAGAGTGAACTCCAGCAGAGGCCATGTGTCTATAGTTGAGAGAGGCTTGGAGGTAAAGGGTCCTTGTGGGGTCTGTTGGTCAGCAGCATGACCTGGGGCAGGGGTTGAAATCTGCTGGTCTCCATGTCTCTCTCTGTATAATGACCATGAGAGTGCCCAGAAGTGGTGACAGGTGGCAAGGGCAATGCCCACACGGTGACTAGGCTGGGCCTGAGTGCATTCTGGGTGGAAGCTGAAGTCACAGCTGCCACAGAGGAGGTGAAGCGACCAGAAGACCTGATCATGGTGAGGGAGAAGAGGGAACTGAGGGAGGGGATAAAGAAACCAGGGCAGGAGAGGTGAGGGATGTGCCTTAGAGACAGGTGAAGTAAGAGGATCCGGAGGAGGAGGGGTATACATGGGGACACGAAGGCACCCTCTGTGGACGGCACTAGATATTGTCTAAACCAGGAACTCACGGAGACCCAAACACAGCACCAAGTGGAGGTTGCTCCATCCTGGAGAGGCCACACGCACATGGATTTCTGGCAACATGGGCAGGGGTGATCAAGGCAGTAGTGCAGTTGGGAGAAAGGAGCAGGAGACTGGGCATCTGGGAAGAGCTGAGGCCCGGGAGTGGGGTGGGATCTGATGGCACAGTGAGGGGACAATTCAGAGAGAGCAGCTAAGGCTTGTGGATGGTTGTGGGGAAGAGGAAGGAGGATGTTGGCAGAGCTCTGGGGAGGGGACAGAACACACAAGAGGAATCTGTGGGACGCATCAGACATATTAGATCCTTAATGACATCTATGGTACATGGAAGCCAGCGCCACCAAAGCCTGACCTGGGATGTGCTCTTCTTGAGTGATGGTGAGGTGGGTCCCTTTGATCGACTGAAAAATCTCCGGTTTTTTGTCTTCCTTTTCCACATTCATAAAAACTCGGCAGAAGTACACTGCCTGATCTTCCTCCTTCAAGTCCAGGATTGTGAGGACTCCGGATGTCTGAGGCTGTGTCCAGTTCAGGAAGATCCGGTCCTTGAAATGCTTATGTATAAAGCCAGAGGAAGAGTCATAGATAAATTCCCCATGGTACTGCTTCCATCTCCAGAAAATCCTCATCTGTGGATTCTTTGCCAACTTCCAGGGGAAGTAGAAGGTGAAGGGGATCTCGATGGAGCCGCCCTGGACACCAGAGACGTGTGTTGGTTGATCAAATCCATACGGCCTTTCTCTGTAGGATCCTGCTGTGTTCCCTGAGAAGAATGAGGAGAATGTGAAGCCACTTCGGGGATGGAATGGACAACCCAGAGCTTCCTGAGCCATCATCCATAGGCAGGTGTGGGACACAGGGGAGGACTGTCCTTTTGTCACTTTGTCCCATGTGGGACAGGACAGATGGGGAAAGGTTGGGCTGGACCAACTCTGAGGATGAGCTTTCTCTTGGGGCACAGAGGGCCGGCTGGCTTCTAGAGCAGTCACCTCCCCACATGCCAGCCGACTCTTCCCAGCCCCACTCACCCCTGCTATGGTTAAGTCCCCAGTAGTGAGGTCCCCACCACTCACCAGCTTGCAGGCAGGCTGCTGGCAGCAGCAGAAGCAGGACACAGGCCATGTCCAGAATCCCTCCAGGAAGTGAGACCAGCTGAGCCATCAGGAGGGAGAACAGATCCTCTAGAGGGTCCCTGCGGGTGGTCAGGAGTCAGGAGAAAATCAGAGCAGAAATGATCCTCATCCCCTGAGCTATATGAGGAGGACTGAGTGTGGGCAGGACCTCCCAATCTCCACCTCCTCGTGGCCAGGAGGTAACTTCTGGTAAACTTCCTTTACCATTCTGGCTTCTTCTTTCCCATGTTGCAGAAGAACTGCGTTGGTGGTCACTGAGAAGATGACTGTGCCCTTGAGCCCAGCTCCTATTTTGGCTGGAAGATACAGCCTTGATCTCTGCATGCAGGGCTCTCCTCTCTTCCACCTTGACCTCCTGTGTCATCCAGTCTTTCCATTCCCTATGCAACTGCAATCACTCTTTCCTCAGCTCCCATTTCCTCCACTCCTGCCCTCCCCTCAGTCTGTTTCTCACTATGGCTCCCCTCATGCTGGTTGTCTGTGTCTTTCTCTCTAATGATCGTGGTAAAAAGTGGTCAGTTTCTGCTCACTTCAGACACAACGAGGAAGGAGGCGATGAGGAAACACATTCAGTCACCAACCCTAGTATGGTGACCCCACCTTCATCTGCTCTTTGCCCTCTTGTTCCCTTTCAGGGACTCTTCACAGCACCCCAGGAAAAGCAATGCCCCATGGACACTCTCGCCCTGACTGCTTGCTGATGCCGAGTCTGTGCCTTCCCTGGGCTTCCTGGGTGATTGTCCCCCTCACCTCGACAGTGACTCCCACGCTACTCCAGCTTCTGAATGAGCCGTTCTGCCTCCCACCACCCTTAACACACACTCAGAAGCAGAAACCAAGGATCAGAGAAGGCCTGGCATATGTCACATGACTGGACCAGGACAGGTAACTGGACTTCAGTCCCATTGAGTTTTTTTATTCAACCATTCCACACTGACTTCCGGCTGCCTTCTTGGTGCAGCCTTTGAACTGTCAAGGCCACGGATCTGTGGCTGGGCTCCCAGGAGGCTGTTTCACATAACACTTGAGTGATTTCTTCTATCTATGTGTGTTCTAAAACCTTCTTTGTATGAAGTGGGAAAGAAGGCTCAGAGCAGCAGTGTGCCATTATTGATATATTGCCTGGGACATCTCTGAGAGTGGACACAGCTGGACTGTGGCTGGGGTGTATGTGTGAGAGGTGGGGACAGAGGCTGTGCTTTCCTCAGGGCTGGTTCTGTAGGAGGTCATCCCACCCTTTCTCATGACAAGGTGTCATCAGTTTTCTGAAGGGCAGGAAGATGTGATTGGACCAGAGGAAGTGGCATCATTCTCCCGGAGTGACGTGTGCAGACCCGACTTCACATTCCCTTAGATCTAATGGCACTGACTGCCTTCTCCATGCCCCCCTCAGATGACTATGCAGCCACCCTCTGTCATGTCTGCTTTCTCTGCCTTCCTCACAGTCCCCAAGGTCCTCTGATACAGGCACCAGCTCTCATGGCCTCCCTCCCAGCTGCACATGGAAGCACTTCTGTATCCATCCGTCACTGGAGACACTGAGCTCCCAACTTTGGGATGATTTAGGCCCAAACAGTCCATCAGTTGGGAAAGGGGACTGGGCCTATCATGTCTGTCACAAAGTCCACCCTTATTGGATAGGGTCCATGTAGCCCAGGCTGGGCCTTGAACTTGTTATGTAGCCGAGGATGACTACTGAGCACACCGGGCAGGTAAGCACTCTTCCAGATGAACCTAGTCTTTAGTCTCAGTGAGGAGTGAGAGGGCCTCCTGATCCTATGTACTCATCTCCAGGTTTCATCTGGCCTTGCTCTACTGTCTAGGGTGTGTGGGTGAGGGTCACCCCATTTCTAAGTCTCTCAAGGAAGGCCTGGGGCCGATAACGTTGCCATGTACCAGCTGCTGGTCTCCAGCATTTTTTTGGGGGGGGTTCTCCTTTTTTTTATTTAATATATTTCTTTATTGATAATTGCATAGATGCATATAAATTATGAATTTATTTACCTCCATTTCCCTATTCCAATCCCTTTTGGGTCCCCAATAATTTCACATCCTCTTTTTTTGTGTGTTAAAAATATTTTTTTAATTAATTAATTTATTTTGTACACTGTTGGTCCTTCAGGATCTCAGCTGTCCCTGTGCTCAGCCTCACTGCTGCCACCTGCTGGCCCCTCAATCCTAAAACATGAACTCTGTTCTAATTTCAAGTCCTGGACTCAGTTGTTTCCCATAGGGACCCTGCTGTGGGATGATTTCTGTCCAGCAGGCTGTAATCATTTTCCTGTAGTTAGAACCCAGTTTTCCCCAATAGCAGTGGCTGGACCCTGCAGCCATGATGCTTTCACAGAGGAGGGGCACCTTCTGTGGATGAGCAGCCTGGGCAGTGGGGTGCACACATGGGGCTTTCGCATACATGTGACCATGGGGAGTGTCAGGTTACAGTGTTAGAACCTGGCTGCTGCTGTTCAGGCTGCAACATGAGTGTGCCCTGACCCACAGAAGAAATAGGTGAATATAATTTAAAAAGTTGAGGTGGACATGGTGGCACACACCTTCTTTCTAGTATATGGGAGGCAGAGGCCTGAGGATATCTTCTAGCGTGAATCTGTATATTGAGTTCCAGACCAACCAGGACTATACAGTTATTTCTGCTACTGAGGAGAGGCAAGGATCAGAAGACACAGCAGCCACGTCATGAAAATGGGGACATTGCTCTGAAGAACCTTCGGGCCTGTGTGGAGAGGTGACAGTGGGGAAGGATAGAGGGGAGATGGGAGCCAGAGGTAACATCAAGGGAACAGGGAAGCCAGAGGCCTCAAACCAGAACCAGGGTGGCTCACCATGGGTGATGGGCAGTTGGGTCCCATCAATCGACCACCAAGTCTACAAGCCTTCTGTTGTGTTTACAGAAATAAGTGGTCTAGTCCTTCTCCTGTAGGTCCAGGGTTCTAGGGCTCCATATGTCTGTGCAGATGCAGAATCCAAGCCTCACTTCCAGGCTTCATCTGGCCTTGACCTACTGTCTGGGGTCTGTGGGTAAAAGTCAACCAATTGCAGAGTCTCTAGCAGGAGTTACCCTCATTAGACCTGACCTATGTCAGCTGCTGGACTCCAGCATTTTTGTTTGTTTGTTTGTTTTTGAGACAGGGTTTCTCTGTAGCTTTGGTGCCTGTCTTGGAATTTGCTCTGCATACCAGGGTGCCTTCAAATTCACAGAGATTCACCTGTCTTTGCCTCCCTAGTGCTGGGATTAAATGTATGTACCACCGTTGCCTGGCTAAGTCCAGCATTTTTAGACAGCAGGTTCTGGTGTGGTCTATAGGTGCTCAACCTCACTGCTGCCACCTGCTGGCCCATGAATCCCAAGACATGTGCTCTGTTCAGTTTCAAGTCCTGGACTCAGTAGATTCCCACAGGGACCCTGCTGAGGGATGGTTTCTGTCCAGGATGCTGTAATCAGTCTCCTGCAGTGAGAACCATGTTTCCCCTACAGCAGTGACTGGACCCTGCAGCCATGACACTTTCACAGAGGAGGGACACTGTCTGTGGAAGAGCAGCCTGGGTCTGTAGTGTGCACACATGGGGCTTTTGTGCACAGGTGACCATGGGGAGTGTCAGACTGCAGTGTTAGAACCTGGCTGCTGCTCAGGCTATAGCACAAGTGTGTCCTTCACCCGCAGAATGAATAAGTGTAATTTTAAAAGTTAAAACTTAAAGGGGGCTAGACATGGTGGTCCATGCCTTTAATTCCAGCTTTGCAGAGACAGAGGCAGAGTCAGAGGCAAGCACGAGTGGATCTCAGTGAGTTTGAGCCTAGCCTAGTCTATATATCCAGTTCCAGGTCATCAGTCGCTCAAAAAATCCAAAACAAGCGAAGAAATCCAAGGTGGAATGTGTCCTGAGTAGTAATGCCTGAGGTTGTCCGCTGGCCTCCACATAGGTGAGCACACGCTTGCACACATATGTACCTGAATACAGACACAGACATATCATGCAAGGAGATATCCAGACTGGGTCTGAAAAAAGTTGAGGGGATGTTAGAGAGAGGGTGGAAGATGATGGCCTGTGGTGTAGACAGGACACTCAGGCTGCACTAGGACTCTACAGTAGCACCGTTGCCCCGCCCCCATCTAAACCCTTCTTTCTCCCCTAGCATGACATCATCATCTTCATCTCCCAACCTCAGCACGAGCACCTTCCAGCACCCTTGTATAGGGGGAGCCCCCAGAAGAGACTCTCTACTGTGTCCCAAAGTTCAGTTTAGTCACCTACTCCTCTTGTATGAAGTCTCCCAGATTCTGCAGATAGCCAAGGCAAAGGAAGGACTCACACGTCCCTGAGTTTGAGGTCACAGAAACTGAGAAACTCTCAATCTCCTCTTCGACTTCCTGTATTGCTTAATGAGACTCTTAATAGTCACAAAAATTATTTCAGTGAATGTAACGGAAAATTGGTTAGGTCTTCAAGTTCTTGTCTCAAACCAAAGTGAACTGTGATGACCTGCCTCCATGACCTCTCTGTGCTGTTTGGAGTTTTGGTTAGCTTTGGTTTGTTGGTTTTAAGACAGAGTCTCATGTAGTCCAGGCTGGCTTCAGACTCTATAGGTACTAATGATAACTTCCAATTCCTCATCTTGCTCTCTCTACCTGTCAATCATTGGGATTCAAGGCTTATGCCACTATGCCCGGATTCCTCTAGTACTTTTTGTTACTGACTGACTCTGGCTGGGGAACACGAATCCTAAACACTGGTAGCCCTGCTAGACCCCATGCCTGCTCCCATTAGAACAGTCCTGTTCCCTTCACCTTAAGGGAGTTTTTCCTAAATGCTGTTGAGAATTCTGGTTCTGTGTAAGTCTTTGCTGTGGGCCCCTTTGTTATTCCTCTGTTTTGAACAAGGGAAACTAACATGACAGTCCCCATGGTCATTGGAGTAACATCCATGAGAACCCTTCTCTGTGCCCAGCTACCTGGATGAGGAGATGATGAATGAACCATTCCTTAGATGACTGGGCAGATGGTCACCATGGCAGCCTGCCTGTGTGAACACCTCAGGGATGCTCAGGGAAGACACCACCCCAGCAGCCAAGATCACTGTGACCATGGCTGCTGCTAAGTTCAGCCTCAGAGGCTTGGATCCAGTTACACCACAGCGGACATCTCACAGCTGCCCCAGGAGACTCTACTGTAGTCGTGAGAAGCCTTGGTGACTTCTCCATCACCCCTCCTAGCTTCAGCTACTCCCATGGGGATGGGACAGTTTTCCAATGACTCAGCAAAGGCCTATGATTGACACACATTTGAGACTTGTCACTGATGGAATAAGAGCTGCATCTGTGCAGGGCTGTGATTGGTGGATCTGAATCAGCATGCCTGACTTAGGGTTTCTATTGTTGTCAAGAGACACCATGAGCATGGCAACACTTATAAAGGAAATAATTAATTTGGGATGGCTTACAGTTTCAGAGGTTTAGTTTATTATCTTCATGGTGGACATGGCAGCGTGCAGGCAGACACAGTGCAGGATCAGGAGCAAAGACTTATCCATCTGAATCAACAGGGAGAAGGAAGTGAACTGCATCTACTCTGAGCATAGACTGACCATAGGTGACCTGAGAGCCTACCTCCACAATGACACACTTCCTCCAACAAGGCCACACCCACTCCAACAAAGCTATGCCTTCTAATAGTGCCAATCCCTATGGGGATATGGGGGCCAACTACAGCCACACTGCCAAATGCCCATGCACCACCTTTGGCTGTGAAAGCAGTCTGGATTTCATCCTTATCGGTCACTGTGTATGCTGTCCTTATGTCCCAGCATGCTCTTTGGTAGAAGCTGACCCACTGACTACCAAATGTTAAGACAGTCTGGACTTGGGAAGGAAGTCTTGTCCTAGGGGAGACCCCACAGGTCAGAATATCAACATGGCAGGAAATAAGGGAAGCGGGGGCTTGTAGTTGGGCCTTTGAGGAAAGGAAGCCCAGCATGGGACCCAAGCAAGCCATGGTCTGTCACCAGAGGAGGAGCATGGAGGGGTCGCTGTGTCTCTCTGTGTGTGTGTGTTTGACACTAACTTGTCAGTGTCTAGGGAGTAAACGAGAGGAACCAGAATCCTCAGGCAGGAGTTCTCAGTGTGGACCATGGTCTATGCTCCTTGACACAGTCTCTCATTCTGACACATAAGAGACCTCACAGGTAGGTGTCAAGAGAAAAACAATTGGCTTTCTGGGAGTAACACATGTATTGAAAATTGTTTTTACTTCCATAGCCGAAAACCATCACAGTGGGTCTTCGGGACCAGAGACAGACAAGATGCCCTGAGTTCGGAGGAGAGGAAATCAGAGCCCACGTGGCAGCAGTGGGGTTCTCTTTTGTTCCCTTCTAAGAACAGGGTATTTCACTGCATAGGCCTGCAGCCATGCTCTCTGATTCCCAGGCAGGAGGCAGGGAAGGGGCAGGATGCTGGAGGTGTGGCCAGCAACCTCCCTACTTTGAGGTAACCTCACCTCATAGGTGAGAGGCCTGGCACCTGGAGTCTGTTAGCTGGGAACTCATAGGCTGTGTCAGGTGCCTGTCTATAGGCGTCTGTGAGAGGGAGAGGACAAGTTTCCATGGTCTGTTTTCTTTCACCTTTTGAGTCCCCATGAATCAACCCCAGGTTCCTGGGCCAGGCGGCAGGCTCCCTTTTTCTACTGAGCTATCTCTCTGCTCCCCACTTTTCTTTTGTTCTACTCCACCAAGGCCACACCTACTCCACCAAGGCCACACCTACTCCACCAAGGCCACACCTACTCCACCAAGGCCACACCTTGTTGTCCACATGATGGGTGCACATCCACATCGTGTGGACAGCTGCCAACATTTGGAACATCCCGTGTCTTGGGCCACTAGAAAAAATGAGAGAGGAGGGGTTTTCCGAGGGCCAGAAGTTATGAGTCACGCTAGTGACCCTTAACTAGATTCATTTAGGCAAATTCTGTGGATCTTTTTATTTGTATGAAAAAGGCCTAGGAAGTTAGAACTGGAAATTGGGAGTTTCTCAGTTTCTCTGAGTTCCTGACGTGTGAGTTTCTGTCCTGGCCATGGGTATCTGTGACCCGTGAGCGTCTGACTGTGGTATCAGAGGAAGCTGGGAGTCTTCCTACTAGAAGCACAGGTGACTCCGAGATGGTCAGCCAGACCCGCTCATTTGGTCTTCATGGTGGAGTATACAGTCTCTTCCTGGGGGTTCTCATGGACAGGCGGGCAGGCTGGTGTTCCTGGGGAGGTCGGGCTTGAGAGGGCAATGGAGGCATACACGATGTTGTTGTCCTGCGGGGGTGGGGACAAGGCATTAGATAGCAGCAGTGCAGCTGAGGCTCCATAAAGCAGCAGCTGCAGCCTGAGTGTCCCCCAACACCTCTGGCCTCCAACCTTCTGTCTCCATCAACACCCCTTAACTCCTTCAGACCTGAGTCTGAATTGCTTACCTTGGGGTTCTCTTTGGGGTCCATATGTTGTCCTAGAGAAAAAGGAACACAGAGTTCTGAAGTCGAGGTGTGTGACAGGAAGGGAGACAGATTGCTGGAAGTTCCAAGCCTGAGGTGAGGACCTTGGTTACTTGGAGGGAAAGGGTGAGGGCGGGACAGGGTGAAAACACTGAGGGAATGCTTGTGTAAGTGTGGGGTCTTGGGAGAAGAAGGCAGAGCCAAGTGTGCAACAAGAGGCTGGCAGAATTTACCTTTGGGCTCAACTTGCTCACATTTCTCAGTGTTTTCAGTGAGTTCCCTGCATGAGAACAAGATGGGCAACAGATTAGAGGCTGGGCAAGAAAGAATTAAGACATTAGGTGCTTGGCTGGAGAGATGGCCCAGTTAGTAAAGTGCTTGCCACATAAACATGACATCCTGACTTCAGACCCCAGCACCTACAAAGCTGGGTTCTGGAGAACTAGAGAAAGGCAGAGAAGTCCCTGGAGTTAACAGGCCATCCTGGACTAACAGATGAGGTCTAGATTCAGTGAAAGACCCTGTCTCAGAAGATGAAGTGGAGGCTGGAGAGATGGTTCAGTTAGCAAAGGGCCTGCTTCCCAGTCATAAAGACCCAAATTTAGATCCCCAAGGACCCATGTAAACTATGCTGGGCACAGCCACACAGTGGTGTCACACGCCTTTAAACCCTGCACTCAGGAAGCAGAGGCACTTGGATCTCTGTGAGTTTGAGGCCAGTCTGGTCTACTCTGTGAGTTCCAGGACAGCCAGGGATGTTTACACAGAGAAACCCTGTCTCAAAAAATCAAACCAAACCAAACCAACAACAAAATGCTCTGGGCACAATGTGCCTGGAGGGTGGGGGTGGAGATGGGTGGATCCCCGAAGCTGTTGTCTGGGCAGCCCAGTCAAACTGATGAGCTTCAGTTAGTGAGAGACCTTACTATAAAGGTCTCAGAATAAATATTAAGTGAAGGTGGGAGAAACTGAGGAGAGTCACAACATGGATCTTTGACCTCCACATACATGCACAAGTACACACACAAACACAACATACATGCAGGAATCCAACATGGAATGGACAGCAACTGAGGAAAACACACCATTGATATCTGCCTTCTAAACACACGGTCACGTGTGTGTGTGTGTGTGTGTGTGTGTGTGTGTGTATGTATGTATGTATGTATGTATGTATATGGTGCATGCTTGTATTCTCAGTGCTCAGGAAGTGGAGATAGGGGGACTCCTGATGTTCACTGGCCGATCCACCAGGTCTAACTGGTGAGTACCAGTCCACTGTGAGATCCTATCTCAAACAACAAACAAACAATCAAACAAACAAACCCCCCAAAACAAAACCAATAACCCAAAGAACAACAACAACAAAATCCAAAACTCAAGTGGGGTCAGGAGAAATGACTTAGTGGGTAAAGCCATGCCATTAAGACTGACAACCTGACTTCATCTCAGGGATCCACAAGGTGGAAGGAAAAAGGCAGCTCTCAGAAGCGCTCTCTCTGTCCTCAACATGCGTGCTATATCAAACTGATACCAACGCATATACGCATATGCACACAAACAAATAAGTAAAATGTAATAAAATTAGCTATTTAAAAAGTGGTTGACACCTGAGAACACACACACATACATGCACAGACACACAGACACACACAGACACATGCATGCATGCACACACCCAAATACACATGCCCACACTAGAAGCTGGTTCCCTTTGAGTGGCCTCTGCCATCCTCAATGACTCACGGTGTACATGTTGGTGTTCGGCCTTCTCTGGAAGAGGAATGAGAGGCCATTGGTAAGGGGCCTGGCTGAGGCTAGCTGAAGGTGAGTCACTCTAGGAAACGGCCTTATGCTGGGCAGGAACAGAGACTAGAAATAGGAAGAACCAACGCTATTCTCTCTCATCACCTTGATTAAAACTAGAAGGCAGAAAAATTTCAGATCTTCTGGGTAGGTGCTCAGGCTAAGGTCATGGAAGAAAGGACCTGAGATCAGACTGGAGGAAGGACATCTGGCCAAAGAAGACACGGGAGAGGAAAGAGGGAGGAGCTGGGGATGCAGTGTTGCTCTCAAAGTGCTTGTGTTAATTGACAAGGTCCTGGGTTCCATCCCCAGCCCCTCCTAAACTAGGTGTGGTGTGATGCCTGTCATTCCAACAGTTGGGAGGTGAAGGTGAAAAGATCAGAAGTTCAAGGTTGCCCTTGGCTTCATAGTGAGTTCAAGGCCAGCCAGGCCAATCTGAGACCCTTTCTCAGAAAAAATTTAGAAGGCTCAGAGCAGGTCACGTGCAGTAAGGAAAAGGAAAGACAGGAGAGAAGGGCAGAGACGTTGGGAGGTGAAGAGAAAGGGGCAAAAGATATGGAAGACCTAGAACAAAGGATTCCTGGGGAGCGGGGCTCACTGACCACAGAGAAATGCAGAGGGAAGAAAGGGAAAGATGGGAGAGCTGGCGGAATCCAGGCCGATGTTCAAGGCTGAGAGGAGCCAGAGCCACAGAGAGGGAAGCCTAGGCAATGGAAGGAGAAAAGGAGAAAGACCCCATGAGGACTGCGGGTGGGGGCTGTTCTGGAAGGAGACTTCCTGAGACTCTGCTGCACCCCTTGTCAGTGTGTGAAGCTGGTGGCCCAGAAGAGCAAGGCGTCTTTTAGGACATGGAGGAAGCAGACAGGATGAGTCAGGGGTGGGGAGATGTGCAGAGCCCTGTGTGCGGTTCTCCATTGTTCTTCTAATGCCATTTGAAGGGGCTGGAGAGATGGCTCAGTGGGCAAGAGCACTGGCTGCTCCTGCAGAGGACAGGATGGTGCTCACCTGGCTGGGATTTTGGCTTTAGTCCTCTGACCTGTGGGGAAGAAACAGTGTCAGTGTGACATCCGTGCTGATCGTCCATCTGCCCCTCAGCTGTCCTCTATGTTCAGCCCCTTCAGAGGACAGGGGTGATGGAGGAAGGTCATTGGCTAATAAAGGAACTGCCTTGGCCCATTTTATTGGTTAGAAGATAGGTGGGAGGTGTAAACAGAACAGAACGCTGGGAGGAAGAGGAAGTGAGGTCAGAGTCTCGACAGCTCTCCTCTCTGGAGCAGACGCCTGAGAGAGACACCATGCCCCGCTCCCCGGCAGACATGAAGCTCCGACCCAGGATGGACATAGGCTAGAATCTTCCTGGTAAGCGCACCTTGGGGTGCCATACACAGATGATTAGAAATGGGATAAATTAATATGTGAGAATTAGCCTAGAAGAGAATGGGCCAAGCAGTGATCAAATGAATACAGTTTGTGTGTTGTTATTTCGGGCATAAGCTAGCCGAGCAGGCGGCTGGGCTGCTGGGAACGCAGCCCTGCCGCCCCTCTTACTACAGTTGGCGCCCCACGTGATGGACTAAACCCACTTAAAAAAACCTGAGAATGCTTAAAAATAAGGGAGAGAGAGTTTAACACAGATTTTTGCTGTTTGTTGGTGGCATGCTGTAGAGAGATTTCCTGATTCGGCAACAGTAGCAGAAAAAACGCTGTGTCATTTTAAAGCGCGACTTCCTGGGGCTGTGCTGCCATTGCAATCTCTGTCTGGCTCCTGCGGGAGACAGAGCTTTTGAATGGAGCATTTGGAGTAAAGTGCTACGATTTGCTTGATGGCAACTAGACTCGCTGTGTTCTCGGGTCTGCTCTGCTTGCTAACAAGCAAGCGCCTCATCTAAGAGAGGCTTCCTGACTCAGCTTCAGCTGAAAAACCCTGCAGCTCTGAAGAGGTCCTGCCACGAAACACTTAAATGGTGTTGACGAAAAGCTGAACACATGCTTTTCGGTTTTCAGCCATAGCAGGAAAAAAGCTGCGCCATTTAAAAATGCCGGCTTTCTGGGCTGTCCTGCCAGGACAAACTCTGACTCTTTTGCACAGGCGGTTTGTGCGGTTTGCAAGCACAGGCTGCTGAAGCTCGCTTGCTGGCTACAGCCAGTACCTCAGCCATGAGGCTGGAAAGCTAAGGAATGGGCTGGATCCAGCCGGCAAACCCACACCTTTAATCCTACTGATATTGCTTGGTAAATTAAAGATTCATGTGGTCAGAAAAAGAGAGATATACAGTAAAGAGAGATTCAAAGACAAAAAAAATTTCTAAATGGTTTGAAGTGTGTTAAAAATATATGCAGACTAAAATTTAAAGTTCTTAAAGTAACAAAAAAAAAGGAAGAGAGTTGTTGTGTGTGGTACACACCTTTAATCCCAACACTTGGTAGGCAGAGGGAGATAGACCTCTGTGACTTCAAGATGTGGTAGCACACGCCTTTAATCCCAATGCCTGGGAGGCAGAGACAGGCGGATCTCTGAGAGTTCAAAGACAGCCTGGTCTACAGAGTTACTTCAGGTCAAAGATACAGAGAACCTGTCTCAAAAAGCAAAAAGTTAAAAGTAAAAATAAACGAAATAGAGGTTAAAACAAAGCTGTACAAAGATGGAAAATAGACAGAGAATTTTGATACTGTATGCTATTATGCTCTCTTTGAATTATTTGAATGCCGAGGAAGGAGCAACAGCTGCTAAAAGATATTTATTTATAAATGCTGCTGAACTAATCCGACATAGATATTTTGATGCCTTGACTTTGAAATTTGGATCTAAGGACATGATGCTTTGGAAAGGAGTTTCTTATTTTGTTTTCACAGAGGTGGAGATGCTATTCATTTCTTCTATTCCGATTTGGTATGATGGACCACGCCCTCCTGAAGGATTGTTGTGAACATCTTCAGAAAATTGCTTCGCTCAACTGCCAACTGAGATGAAACTAACACACAGGTTATACCATAAAAGACCTAATTAACGACGCCCCCATTCAGCAGGAAGCAGTTTGGAGAGAAATAACTGCGCCCATATTCCCAAATATTATTTATAAATGT
Organism: Microtus oregoni; assembly: GCF_018167655.1. Classification (NCBI taxonomy): domain Eukaryota; kingdom Metazoa; phylum Chordata; class Mammalia; order Rodentia; family Cricetidae; genus Microtus; species Microtus oregoni. Next base: position 6,109,003 of record NW_024543062.1, on the reverse strand, counting down.
TCTTTTACATTTAAAGGGGGATATGATAGAGATATGAATAATTTACATTGATATGGATTTTGTTTTAGTGATTTAAGGTCAATTTTGTTATATGTATATGTGTTTCTGATCTTGATTAAGTAACTGTGATTGTGTAGTTCATTTAAAAATGTAATGAATAATTAGAAATATAGATTGTTAATAGATTAAGAAATATAGGTTGTTAATGGATAATCATCGATAATAGTAAAGCTTGTAGTCATGTTAGTTAGATTTTCTAGATATATAGAGATATATTTTAGATAGACATTCTTCATGTCTTTCAAAGATTACAGAATAGGACATTTAATGTTTTAATAACTGAGGACTTTTCATGACAATGAGACACTCTGCTCCTGGCAGCACCAGTCTACTTCAAGAGGAAGATGGGCATCGAAGAGGCTTGTTATGGAGTTTGATAGCCATTTGGGCAAGAAACTGCTCTTGCCTGGATTATTGCATAAACTGGACACAGAGAACCCGCAGAGAGAGGACTACTGAACTTGCCTAAGGTGAGATGATCTTTCGGGGTTCCTGATTCATGAAAGAGTCTGCGAGACATTCTGCAGGACACAACAGATAGTGACTGAACTGACTTTGAATTTTCCTGCTTTATGGAAATGTCTGCTGGATAGCATGGGCCTGAAGGCTGAAGATGGATGCCCCAACGGTACAGAGGAACTTTGGGTGACTGTCCAGGCAGCAAGATGTCTCTGTCATTTCTAGAGTTTTAAAAGTTGCTTTTTTCTTGTTTGCTTAGGTAGTATTGTATCTTTCTGGAGTCTTTGATGGAGTTAAGAATAGTTAGTTATAGTTATAGTTTTCCTTAGTTATGATAAAGATTATTGTAACTTTTCCTTGATAACTGTTTTGTTATATGTAATTTTGCTATGTTAAAGCCTTTTTTTTTTTGTTTAAACCGAAAAAGGGGAAATGATGGAGGAAGGTCATTGGCTAATAAAGGAACTGCCTTGGCCCATTTTATTGGTTAGAAGATAGGTGGGAGGTGTAAACAGAACAGAACGCTGGGAGGAAGAGGAAGTGAGGTCAGAGTCTCGACAGCTCTCCTCTCTGGAGCAGACGCCTGAGAGAGACACCATGCCCCGCTCCCCGGCAGACATGAAGCTCCGACCCAGGATGGACATAGGCTAGAATCTTCCTGGTAAGCGCACCTTGGGGTGCCATACACAGATGATTAGAAATGGGCTAAATTAATATGTGAGAATTAGCCTAGAAGAGAATGGGCCAAGCAGTGATTAAATGAATACAGTTTGTGTGTTGTTATTTCGGGCATAAGCTAGCTGAGCAGGCGGCTGGGGTGCTGGGAACGCAGCCCCGCCGCCCCTATTACTACACAGGGGAGCAAAGAGACCGCCCCAGACAGTGAGGGTAGAGCCTGGACTACCCCTGCTGGGCTGCAGTTCCACACAGCAACCCCTCCCCCAAATCCCTGCCAGGTCCAGGCCCCACCCCCATCTCCTTTGTTCCTTCACCAACCTTGAGTTCCCCCTGACCCTGCACCTGCTTGTCTACTCTGCTTTCTCCTGTCTTCCTTTTTGTGCCCTTAGGAACCGCCTCCTTCTTGATTGTATTTTACTCTACTGGTCTATGTGTGTTGGTGCATACTGTGCTGTTTTAATTACTATAGCTTTTAATTGTCACTTATTTATTATGCGGCTGGGGCTGTGCCACAGTTTGTGTGGAGGTAGAGGGCATCTTGCAGGAGTTGGTTCCCGCCATCATCTGGTTCACAGGAGTGGACACTGAAACTTTTTACCCTCGGAGGGCTAGTCTAGCCTTTTATCTTTGTAATTTATTTTTTTCTAGAATTTTAAATTTTGTGCGTCTGTTTTAGGGTAGATGCACATGAGAGCAACTGCCTGTGGATTCAGGAAAGAGCTGATAAGCCTAGAACTGGAGTTACAGGCGGTTGTAAACTGCCTGGTGTGGGTGCTGGGAGCAGAACTCAGGTTCTCTGTAAGAGCATTCAGTGCGCTTAACTGCTGAGCCATCCCTCCAGCCTCCTATTGCAACTTTGAATAAACTCTGGGATCAGGCAGTGGAGTGCTCCATTATCGGTCATTTCATTTCTGTAGTTGTTTATCTCTTTTTGTCTTGTTTTGTCTTTGAGAAGGCATCTGAATTGGAGAGGATAAACTGTTTTTGCAAATCTGTCATTGTCATTTAGATGGGAATTGTATTGAATTCAATTTTTGTTGTATAAACACCTTTTTTAAAATAATCTTTAAGGGGGCTGGAGAGGTGGCTCAGAGGTTAAGAGCATTGCCTGCTCTTCCAAAGGTCCTGAGTTCAATTCCCAGCAACCACATGGTGGCTCACAACCATCTGTAATGGGGTCTGGTGCCCTCTTCTGGCCTGCAGGCATACACACAGACAGAATATTGTATACATAATAAATAAATAAATAAATAAATAAATAAATAAACATTTAAAAAAATAAAATAAAATAATCTTTAATTATTTTTATTTTGTGAATGTTTGCCTGTTTGTGTTTGCCATGAGTGTGCCTGGTCCCTGTGGCAGTCAGAGGAGGGCATCAGATCCCCTGGAACAGGAGTTACAGGAGCCTGTGAGCCATCGTGTGGGTGCTGGGAATCAAACCTCAGTCCTCTGCAAGAGTATCCTCCTATAGAGATTTGCATTGGTATGGATCTTAGTTATTGATACAAATTTAAGATCAGTTGTGTTACACACACACACACACACACACACACACACACACACACATATATATATTTCTGTTCTTGCTTAAGGTATTGTGATTGTGTAGTTCATTTAAAAATGTAATGTAGCCGGGTGGTGGTGGCGCACGCCTTTAATCCCAGCACTCGGGAGGCAGAGGCAGGCAGATCTCTGTGAGTTCGAGGCCAGCATGGTCTACAAGAGCTAGTTCCAGGACAGGAACCAAAAGCTACGGAGAAACCCTGTCTCGAAAAATCCCCCCCCCCCAAAATGTAATGTATAATTAAGAATAAAGGTTAATAGATAATCATCTATAATAGTCAAGCTTGTAGTGTTAGTTAGATTTTCTAGATGTATAGAGATATATTTCAGGTAGATATGTATTCTTCAGATCTTTCAGAGACCTTCAGAATATGGCATTTAAAATGTTTAAGAACTTAAGACTTTTTATGAGTGTGAGATATATCTGCTCCTGGCAACACCAAGCTACTTCAAGAGATGATGGGCATTGAAGAGGCTCCTTACGGAGTCGGTTGACCATATGGCAAGAAACTGCTCTTGCCTGGACTGCTTTATAAACTGGATATGATGGACCCACAGAGAAATGACTGCTAAACTTGCCTAAAGGTGAGATAATCCTTCAGGGTTCCTGCATCATGAATGAGTCTGCTAGACATTCTGCAGGACACAGACACACACGCAAATATGATGGACAAACTGCCAGCATAGGTGGAACTGTCTTTGAAATTTCCTGCTTTGTAAAAGAGTCTGCTAGTTACTATGGGCCTGTAGGCTAAAGATGGATGCTCCAATGATACAGAAGAACTTTGGGTGACTGTTCAAGCAGTGAGATGTCTATGTCAATTTTATAGTTTTGACAGTTGCTTACAATGTCCTTCCTGCTTACTTACATAATATGGTAACTTTCTGGACTCTTTGATTGAGTTGAAGAATAAATGGTTATAGTTATAGTTTTCCTTAATTATAATAAAAGATAAAATAGATATAAATATTGTAACTGTAATTCTTGCTTGATACCTGTTTTGTTATATGCCATTTTACTATGTTAAAGTTAAAGCCTTCCTTTTTATTTAAACAGAAAAGGGGAGGTGATGTGGGATTTCCCTCTGTATGCTGTGATTACTGTGAATAAAGAAACTGCTTTGAGCCTATAGCAGAGAAGGGAGGGGCGGAGCAGAGCTAGGCAGGGAGGACTGGACTGAAGGCTGGTAGGAAGAAGGGCAGAGTCAGGGAGAAGCCACGAATCCTCCACCTGATGCAGATGCTGGGAACTTTAGCTAGTAAGCCACAACCACATGGCAATATACAGAATAATAGAGATGGGTTAGTTTAGGATATGAGTTTTGCCAGAAATATGCTTAAGCTATTGGCCAAACAGTATTGAAAATAATATGGTTTTCTGAGAGGTTATTTCATGGCTGGGCAGTCGGGATGAAGAAGCGACCCTTCCCCCAACAGTATCCACTGCTCTTAACCACTGAGCCATCTCTCTAACCACCTAATATAGACATCTTAATTAATTTTTCCATTTTCAGAATGAGTTTTTTCCTACTCACCCACTTCCCCTGACATTCATCAACATCACTTATTATTCAGGCATCTGTAATGGCCCCTGAGGTTCAGACAGGATATGTTCTCATGCAACCACTAACAGCACCTCCTGTGTGCATTTGCTAAGTTCCCGTTTAAAAAGTGGGCCTTGCCCACCTCCCATCTCTTCCTTTCTCTCTCTCTTTCTGCTCCTCTGCCCTGCCCTCTGTCTCCCTCTGTAATTCTCTCTCTGCCTCTCTCTTCTCTTCTGCTGCTTCTGTTCCAGAAGCTGGTCTCCCTTTGCCCATCCCTTTGCCTCTGTTATTAGACACTTGGGGACCTGACTTACAAGGTTCCCCCTGTCATCTCCTGCCTCCTCCAGCACCACACTACTCAAGAGTTCCTGAAATGGTATTTCTTTCCTGGAAGGCCAGAGGGTGTCCTACATGACTCCCAGCAATTTCTGGACTATTCTGTTGACAGGAGAGGGAGGGGTTGAGATAAATTTTCATGGAGTCAAGATCCTTCAACCCCTGCCACAGGTGCACAGACTGAGGTGTGGACCACAGTGGCTGTCATTGTATTTATTCTTAATTGTGTTATATTTGTTTATTCACCATGTATGTGAATGTGCACAGGCTATGGTATGTGTGTGTTAGAGGACAACATACAAGACTCAGTTCTTTCCTTGTGCTCTGTGTGTTCTAGCATTTCCAGTGTCTTGACCTCCTGAGCCACCTCACTGGGTCTGGCTGAAATTATTTATTCTTTGACATTCTATGTAATTTTTCTTCCTCTGGGAGGTTCTCTCAACACCTGTCTCTCCTCTGACCATGTCTGTCAACACCACAGCTCTTTCTAAAATGAACACTCAGTCCTTGGGATGCCTCCCCCATCACCCACAGTTACTGGGAAACTGGATGTTCATCTACTTAGGATCCTCCAGTTTCAAGCCAGACTTTGGGACCTGGAGCAATCAATACAGCTGAGCTGAGGCGACTTCCAGTCCCTTCTGCGTTCCCCTCCCCTGGCTCCTCCTGGGCAGGCCCTTTGTCCTCTGATGACGAAATGGCTGTGTCAACAGAGAAGAACTGATTTTGGACTGGACTGTGAGGTTCACAGACTGAACCCTCAGAGGCCTCACTTGGAGAACCAGCTTAAAGCAGATTCCCAGTGGGGTTAGCAGTGCAGGCCTGCAGTCAACCAAACTGAAACAACAGCAACAAAAGACCCCAGCTACTCTAAGCAGAAGCTCAGAGCCTGACTCTGGACTCAAGAGTAGGCCATCAGGGATCTGCCCTGGGGAGGCAGGAAGCCACCCATAGCTCCTCAAAAGCTGTCCACCTTGCTGTTTTTAAAGACAGGGTCTCTCACTGGGACCCGAGGCTCAACAATTAGGCTAGTGTGACTAGTCATCAGCCTCGGGGATGATCTTGTCCCCCCTGCTCAGCACTGGGACTATAAGGATTGTGGTGACGGATCCTCAAGCTTGCATGGTTAGCACTTTACTGACTGAGCCATCACCTGAGCCCCAGGATCTGAGCTGTCAACAATCCCCTTCGATGACTCTGGTGCAGATTGTCCTGTGGAAACACTCGGGAAGTGTGATGGGAATGCAATCTGGACACTCACCTTTCCTCCTCTTCCACCTGAGGAACACCATCAATCCCAAAACCCCAGCCAGGAGCACAGCAGCAGCCACTGCCACCCCAACTCTGGTTCCCAGATGCAGGGTGTGATTTTCTCTGCTCATCTGAACTTCTGTGACAGTGAGGGTGTTTTTGGTGCATGCAGAAGTTGCAGTGGTGGGGCTTGGAGAGGTGGTCCTGGGAGCTGGGAAGAGATAAAGGAAGTCAGCATGGAACTTCCCCAGTAGGAGTGGAGATTCTAGAGAAGCCTCTGCAGCACTCTTTGCCGTCAGACACTGAAGCAATGGATTCCAAGGAACTGGAATCACCCAAGGAGTCTCAAGCTGGGAGAAGGAAAAGATAAAGCTTGGAGCCAGCCAGTAAAGAACAGATCTCCCAGAAAGAGAGTTCACACAGTTTGATAACTCCTCAGATCACCTTGCAGGAGAGACTGAGACAGAGGATGATGGCTCACAGTGGGCGGGGCCACACGGGAACTGGGACTGCTTAGCTGTGCTTGTGTCTTGTCTTCTATTTAGGCCTAAACCTCAGGTCAGGATGTGTCAAATCCCAAATATGGAGTTGGGGGTTGTCACTGGACCTCCTTGTTCCTCTTCCCAATCTGGTCATGCTGAGTGCTGGAAGCTGTGACATCATACAGTTATTGCCCAGTCATCTTTTCAGGAGAGACTTATAAGAACCAAGGGATCCACTGAAGGCTAAACCCAAGGCAAGGCTTTTGCGTTCTTGCTTTATGAACAAAGTGGCTGTCCTTTGCTGTAGATTTTTCACTGTAGCTGGCTTCCCTTCTGTTACATATTTGGGAGTTAATTCCCTAGTTCAGATCAGTTTCCCACTGCCAGGCCTGTTCCTCTCTCCTAGTTAATTGCAGAGATCTGCCTTCTTGCAATTATCTTTATCAGCAGGCATTTGGTCAGGGCTTAGGGTCCAGGCACAGAGCATCACCTGCCCAAGCTGCTGCTCTGGTTTTACCCCACATAAAAGATTCTTACCTCCTATGCTCACCTTCACCTCGGTTCACTGATGACTTTAGTTCAGGACTCTCAAGGGCAGCAGGAGAAATAATTAACTGCAACCCAGAGAAAGACCCACAACACCAGGATCACAACGACTGATGACAGCATAGCCCAGAAGCATAATTTAGAGGCCTGGTTGTCTTCTCGGTTTAGAGCAGTGAGTCTAACTCCAGACCTAGACCTTAGAAACTGGAGCATCTGGTGTGTTGCTATCTGATCAAGAGCCATCAGCTTCTCCCTGAGTGTTTATGTAGGTTACCTGGAAGCCTCTATGCCCGCTTGGAGAAAAGAAGTGGCATGCAATTTAAACAATCCATGCCCTGTTCATAATTTTACTGAAATAAACCTTTTATCTCTTTTATCTACCACCTAAAAATGTAGAGTAGCTCAGTAACCTTCCCCTCGAGAATCCTCTGATAATTTAGTTCCTTTCTTAACTACCTTTCTCCATTAAGGAGTTCATAGATGTGTGTGTGTGTGTGTGTGTGTGTGTTTGTGTGAAAACCCTTCTCAGACTTTCTATGGGCCAAAAGACTTCTGATCCTGGAACCTTCTAAGGCTGGGAAATTGCTTGTTTTAAGGATATATGTGACTGGGAACATTTGTAGAATGGGTAGAACTGAGAACAATGTAGAACAAGGACAGAGGGAGAACAAGAGGGACAATGAGAAATGATGGACTGAAGAGAGAATAAAGAATCATGGATAGATCGGAGCTGTTGGGAGTAGACTTCTTGACCCTCAGATGTTTCCCCTCATATGTTTAGCCCCCCTTTAGCTCATTCTGACATCTTTAATTGAACCCTGAATAGGGAAGTCTTACAGGCACGAACTTTAAGGCCCCCTAAGCTGAGAACGCCTCTTTCCTCTGTTTTTCACTGTGACCTGTCTCTCTAATTGTCCTGTTGAGGACAGGGGGCCAAGCCTGGCTTGTTAGAGCTGCCAGGACCCAGGCTCAGACCCTACACGCAAGTAACAAGTGGGTTGTTCCTCAATGAAGGAATGGACAGACAGACATGGGTATCCTGTCTCCTTTGGGGATGTGGGATGGGGAGCAGCTCTTAGAAGCTCACATAGGAAGAAGGGAACAGATGCTGAGGCTGAGATCAGGTGAGCAATGACAACTCTACTTCCTGGTAGGAATGTCCTCAGACGCTCATGTCATCCCTTACAAAGAGAAATCTCTAAGTTACACAGATCTAAACAGTCATTTTCTCGTAACAGTCCTTGTTAGAATAGAAGTAGCCTGCCAGGGTGGACAAGGCTGCTCCTTAGACGTGAGTTATTGAACAAATTCTCAGTGCCAGGCCTGCCTTGCCTCCCTATGCGTTATTGGTGAGTGAGGTTCAGAGCCCCCAATCCCACACAGACTATTGGCATTGCTCTTGGTTGCCCATCACAGCTACATGGTAAGAACCTATTACAGAAGATGCTGCTCACTCTTTATGTAGATTTTAAAATACAATGTAAATTGCATGAATTATATAAATAAGCAAATGCTACTAAAAATCTTTTGCCATTTTTATGTATGTATATAGTATGTGTGTGAGTGTACACACACTCACCTACTCACATGCATGCACATGATTGCACACACACGAAGAATAGGAATGTGCTCCTGAATATACATGTGGGGACAGAAGAGGCTTCTGTGTAGTCTTGAAACATTTTCCATCTCTTCCTCAGCGACAGCATCTCTCTGTGAAATGGGGGCTCAAGTATCAGCTAGACTGAAAAATAACAAACTCAGCAATCCTCCTGCCTCTACCCCCTTGGTGTCACAGCATATGCAGGGACACCCAGCTTCCTTCGTGGGTGATGAGATTTGAATTTTCCTCCTCACAATCACAAAGCCACTGCTCTTAACCATTCTTAACATTTATTTAAAGATGGAGTCCATGTAGCCCAGACTGGCCTTGAAATTGCTGTGTAGCTAATGACCTTAGACTCCTGATCTCTTCGCCTCCACCTTCCACTGGGATCACAGGTTTGCACCACCCCATTTAAAAAAATCAATTTAAAACTGACTTGGTGGAGCACACCTTAAACCCCAGCATTTAAGAGGCAGAGACAGGCAGATCTCTGTGAGTTCAAGGCCCATGTAGTCTACATAGCAAGTTCTCGGCCAGCTAGGGCTACATAGTAAGACCCTGCCTCAGGTATAAATGGATGTAATGTACGATATATCATTTGAACTCTGAAATATGCGGTCCAGTGGTTTACAGCGCATCCATTTTGCAGAGCAGCCACCACCACTATTCATTCCCAGACTTTTTTATATAACGAATTTCCTTTGTTCTAAATTTGACAGGGAGTGTAGGCAAATGTGTGTGTATACATATCTGTGTGTGTATCTTTGCACATATATCTATAAATATATATTACCTTTTTTCCCAGAATGTCCCAAAACAACAAAACATAAAAGAAGTTGTTGGAGGTGTCGGGTTGAGTAATGACTGAGAAGGAAAGAGTCTCACTGGCCACTGTCATGGATAAGGTTAGAATCACTGAGAAAGTGTAGTCCCGAGAGGAGAAAAGGCAGGTCAGCAACTGCGGAGATGGCTCAGTCCAGAAAGCACTTGCCCTCTGCCCTGGTTAGTTATTGTGTCAATTTGACAAAGCTGTAGTTATCTGGGAAGGGGACCTCAACTGAGAAAATGCCTCCATCAGATTGCGCATAGGCACGTCTGTAGGACATTTTCTTGCTCTGATTGATGTGGGAGGGCACAGCTAACTGTGGGTGGTGCCATGTCTGGGCTGGTGGTCCTGGATGCTGTAATCAAAGCAGGCTGATTAAGCCCAGAAAGCAAACCAATAAGCAGCCCTCCTCCATGGCTTCTGCTTCAGTTCCTCTTCCAGGTTCCTGCCTGGAATTCCTGCCTAGCCTTCTCCTGATTATGGAATGTGATAGGAGTGTGGAAGCCACAATAAAATTTTTCCTCCCCAGTGCTTTGATCACGGTGTTTAACACAGCGATAGAAATTCCTACTAAAACACCTCTGAAGCACAAAGACTTGAGTTGCATCCCCAGGGACCTGTGCCTGTCTCCATGTAATCCCAGCACTGCAGAGGGAAGACGGGATCTGGGGCTCACTGCCAGCTGGCCTAGCCCACTTGGTGAGTTCCAGGCTAGAGAAAGGCACCCCTCCATAAAATAGGAGGGAAGAAAGAGAAAAGAAAGAGAGAAAAAAGAAAGAAAGAAAGATAGAAAGAAAGAAAGAAAGAAAGAGAAAGAATTGAAAGGCATAATGTGTCCAGGGAAAGGTTTCCGAGGTTGTTACCTGGCCTCCACATGTATGTCCACACAGACACATGTGTGTAAATAAGTAACCACACTGGCATGCTCATACACATAAATTAAAAAATTAATAAAAGTAAAGAATCAGACTTAATATTATAAAACACCTGCTGTGACTTTTGTTCCCATCAGAACCCACATAAAAATCCAGATGTGGTGAGCATCTGCAACCTCAGTCCTGCTTTGGGGAGACAGGACCAGAGATGGGAGAATCACTGGGAGGCTGTCTGGGCAGCCATCTTGTACTCCATGGTGAGGAAACACAAGAGGGAGAGACCCTGCGTCAAAGCAAATTGGAAGGAGAGAGCCGACTCCCAAAAGTCCTCTGACTCAGCCACTGAGACACCCACATGCCTGTGCACACAAACAGGAAATACAACTAATGAAGACACAGTGGAACAGGATGGGATAGACAGGCCAGAAACACATGCTGTTTTACAAGAGAATCTAAAAATCAGATCCGGGTTTGTACCAGGTCCTCTGAGTCTATGTTATGACTGCTAGTTTGGAGTTTTTGTGGGATTCCTAATAGTGGAAGTGGGTGTGTCTCTGACTCTTTTAGCTCTTGTTACTCTTTTCCTTCTATTTGGTTGCCTTGTCCAGCCTATCACGATAGAAGATCTTTTGCCTCATCTTGTTGTATCTTGTATTGCTCTGTTCAGCTGTTGTCTCTTGGAGGTCTGCTCTTTTCTGAAGATGAAACAGAAGTTGTGGATCTGGTGGAGAGGGAAGATGGAAGATGTGAGGGATGGAAGAAGAGAAGGGAGGAGAAACTGTGGTTGACAGGTATTGCATGAGAGAAGAATCAATTTTCATTCATTCAGAGAGAGAGAGAGACAGAGAGACAGAGAGACAGAGTAGTCACAGGGATCTTTTTGCTTAGACATGAAAGACAAAAATTGCAAAGGAAAGTATTATTGAATTTGGCTGCAAAAATGGAAATAATAAACCAACCACAGGGTTCTTTATCAATACTCATTGCAAGTATTTCCTCTGGTTGTTCTTTCTTTGCACTAAATGAGGGAATTTTGGTCAGATAAACACAATTCTTTTGGGGTCTGTGGATGTAGCTCAGTTGGTAGAGGGCTTGCCTAGCTTATGTGATGCCCTGAGTCCCATCTCAGGCACTGCACACAGGAGTGGTGACACACCCTTATGATTCCAGCACTTGGGAAATGGAGGCTGAATGGTCAGAAGTTCAAGGTCATCCTCAGCTATATAGCTAGTTTGAGGCCAGCCTGGCCTACACGAGACTCTGTCTTAAAAGATGGAAAAAAATGTCTACTTATCATTAATTTTAATCTTTTAAAAACAATGGGCAGGAATATTCAGTTAGTGAATTAATTTTAAAGATACTGATGAAAGAACCCATAGTGGCCATGAGATGTAACTCAATGGCAGAGCCCTGGTCTAGCCTGCATGTGGCCTTGGGGACCATCTGAAGTCCTGCTAGAGAAGAAACCATGGTGTGTCTGACTGAAGCAGAGACAGGCATGGCTGCCTTAAATTGAGATTTCTAACAAGCACCTACAGATTACGTCTAGGGCCAGGAGAAATTAGGAAAGGAGGAAGAAGGAGGAGGCTGAGAAGAACAGAGATCTCAGAAAAGGGCGTTTAGGGAAACGTGTAGGAGGCACAGGAAATGCAGATGTAAAGCGGCCTGGCCAGCTCTGGCTGTGGACTTTATCCTGAGCCAGCACAGGGGTTAAGATGAGCAGTGGTTGGCCAGGCAGAGGCAGGTGGGTCTAACCTGGAAGGGGCAACCTCATTTATCACTGTACCGTGAGAACTGGCAATGCAATTAATGGAAACTGATTATTATTTGGCTATTAATTTTATATTTTTCCTTCAAAAAATTACTTTTTATTAAATTTTTGCACACACATAATGGTGCACGAGTAAGTATGGGCTGTGGGCTTTATCCTGAATCAGCACAGGTGTTAAAATGAGGCAGTGATTGGCCGGGGGGAGGCAGGTGGGTCTAACCTGGAAGGGAGAAAGCCATTTATCACTAGCACTGCTGAGAATTGGCAATGAAGTTAATGATAACTGATTACAATTTGGCTGTTAATTTTATATTTAATTTTGTAAATGCTTGCTTTTTATTAAATTTTTGCACACCTATATTCGTGCATGTGTGTATGTGGGGGGGGGGGAGCGAGAGCGAACGAAAGAGAGAGAGCCAGAGCTTAACCTTAGTTGTTCCTTCCTCAGATATCATACACCTTGTTTGTAATCCAGGCCATGTGAGCCCCTGTAACCGCAACACCATGGGAGATGGGGACAAGAGGATCAATGCAGCTTCATAGCCCTTCAGCCTAGCCCAGAACAGTGAGCTCCAGGTTCAGTGAGAGACCCTGCCTCAAGGGAATAAAGTCGGTCTTACTAGAGGAGGATTCCCAGTGCTTCACTCTGGTGTTTCCAAGCACAAAAATGGGGTATATGTACAACACACACACACACACACACACACACACACACACACACACACACGTATGCTTATACTATATATCCATGCTCCACAAAATTGAGATAGAAGGGAGGCAAACAATAGAGTGAACTCCAGCAGAGGCCATGTGTCTATAGTTGAGAGGCTCTTGGAGGTAAAGGGTCCTTTCAGGGTCTGTTAGTCACTAGCATGACTCGGGCAGGAGTCTCCACGTCAGTGGTGGTGCATGGTCAGTGCAATCCCCACACGGTGACTCAGCTGGACCTGAGTGCACTCTGTGTGAAAGCTGAAGCCACAGCTTCCACAGAGGAGGTGAAGCGATGCGAAGACCTGGTCATGGTGAGAACGTGAGGATCTATGTGTGAAAGATGGGGATGCCGAGCAAGGAGGGAGAAGAGGGCACTGAGGGAGGGGATAAAGAAACTGGGGCAGGGAGAAGTGAGGGCTGTGTCTTAGAGACAGGTGAAGTAGGGGGACCCAGAGGAGGAGGGGTGTACATGGGGACCAGAGGCACACTCTGTGGACGGCATGAGATATGGTGTAAACCCTAGATCTAATGGAGACCCTGACACAGCACCAAGTGGGGGCTGCTTCATCCTGGAGAAGCCAGACACACATGGATTTCTGACAATGAGGGTGGGGGTGGGCAGGGCAGTAGTGCAGTTGGGAGAAAGGAGCAGGAGACAGGGGTATCTGGGAAGAGCTGAGGCCTGGGAGGAGGGTGGGATCTGAGGGCACAATAAGAAGCCAGTTCAGAGAGAGCGGCTAAGGCTTGTGGATGGTTGTGGAGAAGAGAAAGGGTGAAGTTGGCAGAGCTCTGAGCAGGGCATTGAACACATGAGATGAACCTGTGAAAAGAATCAGAGGCATAAGATCTCTAGTAGCATCTATGGTATAAAGAATCCAGGACCACCAAGGCCTGACCTAGGATGCACTCACTAGGGGTGATGCTGAGGTTGGTACCAGGAATCGACTGAAAGAACACCTCCTTTAGTTTTCTTGCTTTCAGATGAACTCGGCAGAAGTACACTGCCCGGTCCTTCTCCTTCAAGTCCAGGATTCTGAGGACTCCGGATGTCTGAGGCTGTGTCCAGTTCAGGATGAGCCGATTATTGAAATGCTTATGTATGAAACCCGAAGAAGAGTTGTAGATCAATTTCCCATGGAAGTGCTTCCATCTCCAGAGAATCGTCATCTGCAGATCCTTTGGTGATTTCCAGGGATAGTAGAAGGAGAAGGGGATCTCTATGGAGCTGCCTTGAATACCAGAGAGGTGTGCTGGTTGGTTGACCCCAAATTTATTTACTCTGATGGATCCTGCTGAATTCCCTGTGAAAATGGGGAGAATCTAAAGTCTGCAGGGATTGGAAAGCACAGCTCGGAGCTTACCGAGTCTTCATCCATAGGAAGGTATGGGACACAGGGCAGGACTATCCCTAGGTGATGTGGGAGTGTCATATATCAATCTGTTGATTTCATTAGTTAAGTAATAAACAAACTGCTTGGGCTCACAGCTTAGAACATAGGTGGGTGGAGTAAACAGAACAGAATGCTGAGAGGAAGAGGAAGTGAGCTCAGACTGACAGCTCTGCTCTCTGGAGAAGAGACGGCATGCTTCCCGCTCCCAGGCAGACGCACGTGATGAAGTTCCAACCCAGGATGGACGTAGGCTAGAATCTCCCTGGTAAGTTACCTTGTGGGCTACACCGATAATTAGAAATGGGCTAGTCCAGGTGGGAGAATTAGCCTAGAAGAGGCTAGATAAAAATGGGCCAAGCAGTGTTTAAAAGAATACAGCTTGTGTGTTGTTATTTTGGGGCATAAGCTAGCCAGGCGGCCGGGGACGCAGCCCCGCCGCTCTTATTACTACACCTAGGTTCCACTTCCCATGTAAAAGGACAGACAAGAAAAGGTTGGGTTTGACAGACTCAGAGGGACAAGCTCTCTCTTGGGGCACAGAGACAGGCTGGCTCCTCTAGCAGTCAGCTGTCTACATGGCAGCCCACTCTTCCCAGCCCAACTGGCCCCTCCTGTAGTTAAGACAGAGTACAGAATAGCAAGGTCCCCACCACTCACCAGGTGGTAGACTTGTTGCTTGCAGCAGCAGAAACAGGATCCAAGCCATGGTCCAATTACCTCTCCAAAATGAGACCAGCAGAGCCATCAGGCAGGGGAACAGACCCTGTGGAGGGACCCTGAGTTGCTCAGGAGTCAGAAGAGAATCAGGGTAAAGGGATCCACATCCTTGGGGCCTACCCATGTGGAGGACAGTGTGGGTAGGACCTCCCCATCTCCACCCCCTTGTGGCCAGCAACTTCCTTTATCATTCTGGCCCTCCCCCGCCATGTTGCAAAAGATCCTCCCTTGTGGCCATTGGCAGGATGGCCATGCCCTTGAGCTCAGCCCCCACTTTTGGCTGGAAGAAACAGCCTTGACCTCTGCATGCCGGGCTCTCCTCTCTTCCACCTTGACATTCTGTCTTATCCAGTCTTTCCCATTCCCTATGCAGCCCGCAATCACTGTTTCCTCAGCTCCCATTTCCTCCACTCCTGCCCTCCCCTCAGTCTGTTTCTCACTATGTCTTCCCTCATGCTCCTTCTCTCTCTCTCTCTCTCTCTCTCTCTCTCTCTCTCTCTTTCTCTCTCTTTCATAATCACTGTTAAGAGATTGATAATTTTCTGCTTACCAGACAGTGAGAAAGGAGGTGATGAGGAAACAGATCCAGTCCCAGCCCTAGCTTGGTGCCCCCACTACGGTCTGCTCTTTGCACTCTTGCTGCCTGTCAGGGACTCCTCACAGCAGCCCTGGAAAACTAAGGCCCAGTGGACACTCTTGCCCTGGCTGCTTGCTGCCGCCAAGTCTGGAATATTCCTGTGAAATTCCGGGAAAGTTATAGACTTGTCTGCCTCACCTCGACAGTGACTCCAGAACTACTCCAGTTTCTGAAGGAGCCTTTTTGTCTATTGCCACCCTTAACACACACTCAGAGGAAGAAACCAAGGGTCAGAGAAGCCTGGCACAGGTCACATGACTGCCACACGGCAGGTGACTGGACTTCAGTCCCATCGAGTTCTTGTATTCCTCCACTCCACACTGACTTCTGGCTGCCTGCTCGGTGCAGTCTCTGAACTCCGCTCACAGAACACGGATCTGCTGCTGGACTCCAGGGAGGCTGTTCCCACAAAACAATTGAGTGATTCCTTCTAGCTCTGTCTGTTCTAGAGCCTCTTTGGATGCAGTGGGAAAAGAAGGCTCAGAGCAGCAATATGTGACTCATGACATCGCCTGGGACACCTCTGAGACTGGACACAGCTGGTCCATGATTAGAGCAGTCGTGAGATGTGGGGGCAGTGGCTGTGGTGGCCAAAGGGCTGCTTCTGTAGGAGGTCATCCTACCCTTCCCCATGCAAGATGCTCTCAGTTCCTTGAAGGGCAGGAAGACATGATTGTATTAGAGGAAGTAGCATCATTCTCCCTGAGTGACGTGGACAGAGGCAACTTCCCATTCCCTTAGATTCCCTGACATTGACTGCCTTCTCCATGCTCCCCTCAGGTGACTATGCAGCCGCCTCTGTAATGTCTGCTTTCTCTGCCTTCCTCACAGTCCCCATGGTCCTCTGATCCCTTGACCTGAGCTCTCATGGTCATGGACCTCATTCTCATGGCCTTGCTGCCAGCTGCACATGGACGCACTCTGTGTCCATCCATCCTGTCCTTGGAGATGCAGAGCACAGGACCTTTGGGATGATTTAGCCCCAAATGGACCATCAGTCAGGAGAGGGGACTGGGCCTATTGTACCTGTCAGAAAGCACCTCCCCCCCCCCCCATTGGATGGGGTCTCATGCAGCGCAGGCTGAGCCTTGTACTTGTTATGAAACCAAGGATGATTTGAACTCCTACAGAACCTCCTCTCTGCCCTCCAATGTTCTGAGTGACAGGTGTGCCCCATCGTGCCCCTTTGTCCCCTGCTGGAGATAGAATCTGGGGTTCTGTGTGTCCCAGGGAGGTAAGCATCCCATCAGCTAAGCATTGTCCTTAGCCTTAGCGGGTCTGAGAAGAGGCCCTCTTGGTCATGAGTGCTCACCTCCAGTTCATCTGGCCTTGCTTTCCAGTCTAGGGTCTGTAGGTGAAGGTCTCTCGATGGCTAAGTCTCTGAAGGAGGGGCTGGGCCCCATGAGGCTGCATCTCTTCAGCTGCTGGTCTCCAGCATTTTTATACAACAGGCTCTGATTGGTTCTTCAGGAGCCCAGCTTCCCCTTGAGTTCAGTCTCACTGCTGCCACCTGCTGGCCCCTGAATCCCAAGTCATGGCTCTGTTGTTTCAAGTCCTGGACTCAGTAGATTCCCATAGGGACCCTGCTGTGGGATGACTTCTGTCCAGGCTGCTGTAATCAGTCTCCTGCAGTGAGAACCATTTTCCCCTCAAGAACAGTGACAGGGCCCTGCAGCCAGGATGATTTCACAGGGGAGGGACAGATTCTGTGGAAGAGCAGCCTGGGCAGTGGGGTGCACACATGGGGCTTTTGTGCACAGGTGACCATGGGGAGTGTCAGACTGCAGTGTTAGAACCTGGCTGCTGCTTAGGCTATAGCACAAGTGTGTCCTTCACCCGCAGAATAAATATGTGTAATTTTAAAAGTTAAAACTTAAAGGGGGCTAGACATGGTGGCCCATGCCTTTAATTCCAACTTTGGGGAGACAGAGGCAGAGTCAGAGGCAAACATGAGTGGATCTCAGTGAGTTTGAGCCTAGCCTAGTCTATATATCCAGCTCCAGGCCATCAGTCACTCAAAAAATCCAAAACAAGCAAAGAAATCCAAGCTGGAATGTGTCCTGAGTAGTAACGCCTGAGGTTGTCCTCTGGCCTCCACATAGGTGAGCACACACTTGCACACATATGTACCTGAATACAGACACAGACATATCATGCCAGGAGACATCCAGACTGGGTCCCGAGAGAGTTGAGGGGATGCTTGAGAGAGGGTGGAGGATGATGACCTGTGGTGTAGACGGGACACTCAGGCTGCATCTAGGACATTACAGTAACACAGTTGCCTCGCCTCCATCTGAACCCTTCTTTCTCCCCTAGCATGACATCATCATCTTCATCTCCCAACCTCTTCATGAGCACCTCCCTGCACCCTTGTAGAGGGGGAGCCCCCAGAAGAGACTCTCTACTGTGTCCTAAAGTCTAGTGAGTGGTGGGGTGACCAATTTAGCCCATACTCCTCTTGTATGAAGTCTCCCAGATTCTGCAGATAGCCAAGGCAGAGGAAGGAACTCACACACCATTGAGTTTGAGGTCACAGAAACTGAGAAACTCTCAATCTCCTCTTCAACTTCCTGTATTGCTTAATGAAACCCTTAATAGTCACAAAAATTATTTCAGTGAATGTAACGGAAAATTGGTTAGGTCTTCAAGTTCTTGTCTCAAACCAAAGTGAACTGTGATGACCTGCCTCCATGACCTCACTCTGCTCTTTGGAGTTTGGAGTTTTGGTTAGCTTTGGTTTGTTGGTTTTAAGACAGAGTCTCATGTAGTTCAGGCTGGCTTCAGGTTCTATAGGTACTAATGATAGCTTCCAATTCCTAATCTTGCTCTCTCTACCTGTCAATCACTGGTATTAAAAGCTTTTGCCACAATGCCCGGATTCCTCTAGTACTTTTTGTTACTGACTGGCCCTGGCTGGGGAACATGAATCCTAATCACTGGTAGCCCTGCTAGACCTTATGCCTGCTCCCATTAGAACAGTCCTGTTCCCTTCGCCTTAAGGGAGTTTGGCCTAAAATTGTTGAGAATGCTGGTTCTGTGTAAGTCTTTGCTGTGGGCCCCTTTGTTATTCCTCTGTTTTGAACAAGGGAAACTAACATGACAGTTCCCATGGTCATTGGAGTAACATCCATGAGAACCCTTCTCTGTGCCCGGCTACCTGGATGAGGAGATGATGAATGAACCGTTCCTTAGATGACTGGGCAGATGGTCATCATGGCAGCCTGCCTGTGTGAACACCTCAGGGATGCTCAGAGGAGACACCACCCCAGCTGCCAAGATCACTGTGACCACGGCTGCTGCTGAGTTCAGCCTCAGAGGTTTGGATCCAGTTACACCACAGCAGACATCATACAGCTGACCCAGGAGACTCTACTGTAGTCGTGAGAAGCCTTGGTGACTTCTCCATCACCCCTCCTAGCTTCAGCTAGTCCCATGGGGATGGGACAGTTTTCCAATGACTCAGCAAAGGCCCCTGATTGATACACATTTGAGGCTTGTCACTGATGGAATAAGAGCTGCATCTATGCAGGGCTGTGATTGGTGGATCTGAATCATGCATGCCTGTCTTAGGGTTTCTGTTGCTGTCAACAGACACCATGAGCATGGCAACTCTTATAAAGGAAATAATTTGGGGTGGCTTCCAGTTTTAGATGTTTAGTTCATTATCTTCATGGTGGACATAGCAGTATGCAGGCAAATATCTTGCTGGAGCAGAAGCTGAGAGTTATTCATTTGAATGCACAAGAAACAGGAAGTGAACTGTATCTATCCTGAGCATAGACTGACCATAGGTGACCTGAGAGTCCACCCCCACAATGACACACTTCCTCCAACAAGGCCACACCTACTCCGACAAAGCTATGCCTCCTAATAATGCCACTCCCGATGGGGATATGGGGGCCAACTACAGCCACATTGCCAAATGCCCATGCACCAACCAACTCTGGCTGTGAAAGCAGCCTGGATTTCGTCCTTATCGGTCACTGTGTATGCTGTCCTTATGTCCCAGCATGCTCTTTGGTAGAAGCTGACCCACTGACTATCAAATGTCAAGACAGACTGGACTTGGGAAGGAAGTCTTGTCCTAGGGGAGACCCCAGAGGTCAGAATATCAAGATGGCAGGAAATAAGGATAGTGGGTGCATGTAGATGGGCCTGTGAGGAAAGTAAGCCCAATCTGCGACCCAAGCAAGCCATGATCTGTCACCTGAGGAGGAGCATAGAGTGGCCTGTGGCTGAGATGTCAGTGTCCAGGGAGAACAGGAGAGAGGAACAGGGTTCTCATGCAGTGGTTCTCAGTGTGTACTATGGTCCCTGCTTCTCTCAGTGTCCCTGCTCCTGGACACAATCTGCTACTCTCTAAGGTCTCATATCTGTGTGTTGGGCTGCATTAAGAGAGACATGAGATCATGTCTGGGAGGAAGACATTTATTAAAAATGTCCTTAACACCATGGACAGATAGGAAACAGCACAGTTGGGATCTCAGGACCAGAGCCTGACAGATTGACTGGATTCCTAGGAAAGGAAGTCAGAGCACACATGGCAGGAGTGGGGTTCTCTTCTTGTACCTGTCCATGGACGGATGTTTCACAGCACAGGCCTGCAGCCCTGCTCTCTGATTCCCAGGCCATGTCAGGAAGGGGTTGAGATGCAGGATGTGTGGCCAGCAAATCCTACTTTGATGGGAACTACCACCCTGGTGAGCGATGCTGGCCCCTGGAGTTCTGTCAGCTGGGGACGAACAGATAGTGCTGTGCCTAAGAAGGAGAGGACAGATTTCCACAGTCAGTTTTCTACTTGTACTATTTGTGTCCCCAAAATGAACTCAGGCCATTGGGCTTGGCTGCAGACACCTATTCCCACTGAGCTCTCTCTGCTCCCCACTTTCCTTTTCTCCTCTAACACGTAATTATGAAATGCTTCATTTAAAGTAGTTTGGAAAATGTTATGACCAAGATTTATCCCCTGGAGTCACACACATTATTTTTTATGACATGGCCTCTCATTGCTCGGGAACTCAGCAATTGGACGGACAGCTCCATGACTCTGGCTGTCTCCTTTGTCCAGGGCTGGGATTACAAATTCCCGTCATCCCCCTGTCTTATAATGCAGGTGCTCCCAGTGAGACTCAGATTCTCCTGCCCGTGTGCAAGGGTTTCTAACTCAATCATCTCTCTAGCTCCCTTGCATGTCTCTCATAACAAACTTCCCCAAACAGCCCCTCACCTGCTCCTTGGGATGTCAGCTGCTCACCTGGCTGGGTTTGGGCTTTAGTCTGCTGGCCTGTAGGAGAAGAACCAGGGTAAGTGTGGCAGCCATGCTGATCCTCTGTCTGCCTCTCAGCTGTTCTCTGTGTTCAACATTAGGGGCCTAGGACAGCAAAGAGCTCTGTAGCAGCCAATCAGGGACAGGACTGAGAGTCCCCAGGACCTGAGGCCAGTCCTCAGCTGTCCTTCTGCACAGCCAATCAGAGGACAGCTCTCCTGTCCACTGCCTCTTGTCCATGTCCTTCTCCCTTTGCTTCCTTTCCCTGCCTTGAACTCATGTCCCTTCCCTGCTCTCCCTGCTCTGCACTCACCAGGCCTCCCTTTTGTCTCCCTGGAACCTGGCTCCCTGGCTTCCCTATGAGTGCAGCCTCTGCTCCCTGCAGATTCAGTCTCACGGTTCAAATCCCAGTCAGATCTGCTGCGCCCCCCCCCCTGGACTGCTGCTCTCCACCTCTCAGCTCCACGTTTTAACTATTGCAGGGCTGAGCCCTTGTGAAAACCAGGGCCTGCATGTTCAAGTCTGTGTTTCCAGGCTTTCCAATACATTCCACTATCTGCTCATCTCTGCTCCTGTCCTGTAGTCTTCTTACCATGGATTTAAGTCTGATCTGAATCTGGTCCACACTGCCTTTGTTTTCTGTGTATCCAAAGTCTTGTGGAACCCATGTTCACCTTCAATTTTCTATGTAGCTTCAGATGAGCTTGTACTCTTAATTTCCCCCATGCACTTCCCAGTGCTGGAATAGGGTGGCTCCTACTGTGTCCCCATGTTTGTTTCTTAGAATCCTTTTGATTTTAGAAGACAGATCATTTGTCTTTACAAAAAAGCAATTGGGATTTGAACAGAGACTGCATTGACTTTTTAGACTGCTTTGCATTATAAGGAGTTATTGTATAAATGTTTTCATTATGCAAATATCCATATATATTTCAGTATTTTCATACTTTTTTGTTTTTTTATTTTCATACTTTTTATATATTTATGTCATGCAGTACATATATGTAAGTGTACATTTGCATGTGTTCACACACATGTGGGTGGTAGAGGACAACCTTGGGTATCATCCTGCAGGAGCTGTCCACTATAGTTTTGGGGACAGGTCTGCCCTTGATTGGGGTTCACTGATTGGGCAAGCCTGGCAGCATAGTGAGCCTCATGGATCCTACTGCACCTTTCTGTCCAGTATCTGCCAACGTAGTCAACTTTATCTGTGAACCCTAGGGATGGTACCCATGGTTTTGTGTTTATGGGCAAACACTTCACCAACTGATCTGAATCCTGGCTGCTCTCTCATTTTTCTCAGCAGTGTTTAGTTTTTAGGGTGCAAATCTTTCACCTCTCTTAGTGTAGGTTCTCCCAGACATGTTCTTTTCACCTGTGGTCTATTGCACACCGTTGTTTAATTTCTGTGTTGATACCATATCCCCAACTCAAGCAGTTCTCTGTCTTCACGGTCTCACCTCCTGTGAGATGCTGTCCCTGAAGGCTGCTCTACCTCAGACCTTGTTTAGCAGCCACAGCTCTTTCCAAATGAGCAGTTAGCCCCTGGGGCTCCTGCGAGTCCCTTGAATTCCTCAGGAGCAGGCTGTGTTCATCTGCACTTGATCCTCTA
Organism: Microtus oregoni; assembly: GCF_018167655.1. Taxonomy (NCBI): domain Eukaryota; kingdom Metazoa; phylum Chordata; class Mammalia; order Rodentia; family Cricetidae; genus Microtus; species Microtus oregoni. The sequence goes on along the minus strand of NW_024543062.1, from coordinate 6,086,666 downwards.
ATTTCCAGCTGGGGCTCTAAGGACGTAGGCACAGATTCAGTCCTGAGTGGGTTCAGCCTCTTTTCTGTCCTTCTGTTCTCTGTTCTCTGCCCTGCACATGTTTCCTGTACTGGCTGTTCTTGGCTGACTTGGACTGAATCGGGAATGAACTATAATCCAGTAATGAAGGGTCACACTTGTGATCTGGAACTCAAGGGAGGAAGACAGCATGCCTTTGATGCAGACCACGAGGCTGGAAGGCACTTTTTATCTGGGCCACTCCTTCTGTTTTAAGCTGGTGCAAGGACAAGGGAAGCAGGAATTCTTCACCTACTTGCCCTCACCTCCGTCATCACATTTATTTCCATAATCAAAATCGCAGAAGAGCAGCTGAGACACCAGCCTCGTGGGACTGAGAAGCTACTGGGTCCTTGGGTGTTCCATTCACAGTTAGTCATTGTTGTATGGCAGCCATAAGTCATTCCAATAAATTCCCATACATTCATTATATTCAAAAATATATTTCACTATATATTTATACATATATTCATTCCATAAATTCTGTGACCCTAGAGAACCCTGACTAATACACATACCTATCTCCATGTCCCACAACTGAGAAAACTCAGAGGTAAGCTCAGATGAGAGCCTGTCCTGGCCCACTCACCTTTTCTTCCACCAGAGGAAGATCAGCATCACATAGACGGGAGTTATGAGCACAGCCGTGGCCACCACCACCCCAATAATGGCTCCTATGTTCACAAGTGAAGGATTCCTCTGTCCCTCTGTGTCCTCCAGTCTAGCTGTGGTGACTGCAGAGGTGACGATGGAGGGGCTCTGCATGGTGGTGCTGACTGCTGGGGAGAGATGAGGAGTGAGCAGATCCTCCCTGGATGAGGAGGGATGAGGGGAGTGTCACATCTGTCTCCTCTGTGGGAGGTGGGATGGGGAGCAGCTGTTAGAAGTTCACAGAGGGGAACACATGCTGAAGGCTGAGACTCCAGGAGAGCAAGCTCAGTGCACACCCTCCACCTGTCCTTATGCTGTGTTTCATCAGAGTTACATTTAGTTCCAGATAATTAAGTCGTAGAAATACAGTTGTTTTGGTCATAAATGTATGGAACAAACAGATGTCTCAGTCTGTATCGTGATTGCTCTCAGGAACTTGGACACCAAGTTTGATCCCTAGTGTCCAATGAAGATCATGGTGAACTGTGCATGACCTTTAATCTTGTTGTAAAGGCAGAGGCAGCCAGATCTCTTTGAGTTAAAGCCAGCCTGTCTATATATATTTAGTTCCACACCAAACAGAGTTGAGTGAGTTGTTTACCAGTAAAATGTGGCGGAAACAGGCATGTCCCTGGGGCTCACTGGTTAGCCAGCCTAGTCTATTTGGCAAACTTGAAGCTAGTGAGAGACCCTGTCTCAGAAAATAAGAGAACGGCTCCTGAATGTTTCCTCTAGCCTCTGAATGCAAATGAAGAATTATCAATGCTTGGGGAGCAGAAGCCAGGAGCAAATGCAGTCCCAGAAGCCAACCCAGTATTGGGACACTGGCAGATGAGTATTGAGCCAGTGACCCAATTCAGAGTTAGTGATTTCCATCAGAACCGGAGTGGGACAGAACCAGCATTCTAGGACAGAGAGCAAATAGCTCCACTAGGAGCAGAAGCCATAAGCAAATCCAGTCCCAGGAGCCATGCCAGTCCCGAGACACTGGCAAATCAGGATTGAGCCAGTGACCACATCCAGAGTCAGCAATCTCTACCAGAACAGGTTCAACTCCAAGCTAGGGACTTCTGGAGGAGGGGATCCAGACAAGATTTACAGGAACTAGGCAAAGCAGGCAACCTAGGCCAAAGTAGACCTGAGACAGCAAACTGCAAGGGAACAGAGCAAAACACAGGAGCGCTGAGCTATGTCCAGGAACACTGAGTAACCAACAAGGTAACTAGAACTGTGACACTGACTGTACCACGAGGAACAACCATTGGAGGTTTGGATTCACTGGCACCCAGAAGATTATTCTACAGAATCTTAGACAGCCTCAACCACACCTATTAGAGGAAAATGAATAGAAAAGTAAGATTACATGCTACAGCCCAAAGAGCAACACAATACCAGTAAAACCTAAAGACCCCTCAACAGCAAGACCTGAACAACCAAAAATGGTTGAACCAGAATAAGATGACCTAAAAAATATCCTCAAGAGAATGTTTGAAATTTTTAGAGATTAAATGAGAAATTTCCTTAAAGAAATTGAGGAAAAGACAAACAAAAAATTGGAAGATGCCAGCAAATCACTTAAAGAAACCCCCCCAAAATAAATAAAACATATAAAAGAAACAATTCAGGACTTGAAAACTGAAATAGAAACAATAAAGAAAACAGAAGCTGAAGAAATTATAGAACCAAGAATAATGAGAAAAAGATCAGAAACCACAAATGCAAGCATGAATAGCAGAATACAAGAGATGGAAGAGAGGATCTCAAGTGCTGAAGATGCAATAGAGGAAATAGACTCATCAGTCAAAGAAAACATTACATCTAACAAAAGCTTAACCCAAAATATCTAGGAAATATGGACACCATTAAAAAGCCAAATCTTAGAATAATAGGTATAGAAGAAGGAGAAGAAATTCAACTCAAAGGCACAGAAATTTATTTAACAAAATCATAGAAGAAAACTTTCCCTACCTAGAGAAAGATATGCCTATGAAGATACAAGAAGCTTACATAATACCAAATAGACTGGATCCAAAAATAAAGTCCTCTCGCCACATAATAATCAAAACACTAAACATACAGAGTAAAGAAAGAATATTAAGTGCTGCAAAGGATAAAGGCCAGTAGCATATAAAGGTAGACCTATCAGAATTACACCTGATTTCTCATTGGAGATGATGAAAGCCAGAAGGTCATGGTCAAGCGTTATGCAGACATTAAGAGACAGCACAGATTACTACACCCAGAAAACTGTCAATCACCATAAAATGAGAAAACAAGATATTCCAAACAAATCTAGATTTCACCAATACCTAGCCACAAATCCAGCCCTAAACAAAATACTAGAAGGAATCTCCAAACCAAGGAAGATGGCTACACCAACAAAACACAGACATTGATGATCTCATTACAGCAAATTCTGAAGAAGAAAAAATGCACAAATTAATATCACCAACAATGAAAACTAAATTAGCAGGAGATAGCAACCACTGGTCATTAATATCGCTTATGTAAATGGACTCAACTCACCCACCCCAAATCTGATTCCCAGATGCAGGGTCTGTTTTTCTCCGCTCATCTGACCATCTGTGGCCGTGAGGGTATTTTTGGTGTGTGCAGAAGTTGCAGTGTTGGGACTTGGAGAGGTGGTCCTGGGGCTGGGAAGAGATAAAGGAAGTCAGCATGAACTTCCCCAGTAGGAGTGAAGATTCTAGAGATGACTCTGCAGCACTCTTTGCTGTCAGATACTGAAGCAATGTACTCCAAGGAACTGGAATCACTCAAGGAGTCTCAAGCTGGGAGAAGGAAAAGGCAAAGCTTGGAGCCAGCCAGTAAAGAACTGATCTCCCAGAAAGAGAGTTCACACAGTTCTGACAGCTCCTCAGATCACCTTGCAGGAGAGACTGGAGACAGAGGATGATGGCTCACTGTGGGCGGGGCCACACGGGAACTGGGACTGCTTAGCTGTGCTTATGTCTTGTCTTCTATTTAGGCCTAAACCTCAGGTCAGGATGGGTCAAATCCCAAATATGGAGTTGGGGGTTGTCACTGGACCTCCTTGTTTCTCCTCCAATCTGGTCAAGCTGAGCGCTGGAAGCTGTGACATCATAGAGTAATTGCCCGATCATCTTTTCAGGAGAGACTTATAAGAACCAAGGGATCCACTGAAGGCTAAACCCAAGGCAAGGCTTTTGCATTCTTGCTTTGTGAACAAAGTGGCTGTCCTTTGCTGTAGATTTTTCACTGTAGCTGGCTTCCCTTCTGTTACATATTTGGGAGTTAATTCCCTAGTTCAGAACAGTTTCCCACTGCCAGGCCTTGTTCCTCCTAGGTAAGCGCAGAGATCTGCCTTCCTGCAATTATCTTTATCAGCAGGCATTTGGTCAGGGCTTAGGGTCCTGGCACAGAGCATCACCTGCCCAAGCTGCTGCCCTGTTTTTACCCCACATAAAAGATTCTTACCTCCTATGCTCACCTTCACCTCGGTTCACTGATGACTTTATTTCAGGACTCTCAAGGGCAGCAGGAGAAATAATGAACTGCAACCCAGAGAAAGACCCACAACACCAGGATCACAATGACTGATAACAGCATAGCCAAGAAGCGATAATTTAGAGGCCTGGTTGTCTTCTCGGTTTAGAGCAGTGAGTCTAACTCCAGACCTAGACCATAGAAACTGCAGCCTCTGGTGTGTTGCTATCTGATCAAGAGCCATCAGCTTCTCCCTGACTGTTTACTTATGTTACCTGGTAACCCCTACGCATGCTGGGAGAAAAGAAGTGGCATGCTTGTAGTAATAGGGGCGGCGGGGCTGCGTCCCCAACACCCCAGCCGCCTGCCCGGCTAGCTTATGCCCCAAAATAATTACACAGACACTGTATTCTTTTAAGCACTGCTTGGCCCATTCTCTTCTAGGCTAATTCTCACCTATTAATTTAGCCCATCTCTAATCATCTGTGTATGGCACCCCAAGGTGCACTTACCAGGAAGATTCTAGCCTATGTCCATCCTGGGTCAGAGCTTCATCCCGGGAGCAGGGCATGGCATCTCTCTCAGGCGTCTGTTCCCGAGAGGAGAGCTGTGAGTCTGACCTCACTTCCTCTTCCTCCCTCCGTCCTGTTCTGCCTACTCCTCCCACCTACCTTTCAACCAATAAAATGGGCCAGGGCAGTTCCTTTATTAGCCAATGACCTTCCTCCATCACGTGCTGATTTAACAAATCCCTGCCCTGTCCATAATTTTAATAAAATAAACCTTTTAGCTCTTTCTACCATCTAATAATGTAGTGTAGCTCAGTAACCTTCCCCTCGACAATCCTCTGATGATTTAATTCCTTTCTTAACTACCTTTCTCCATTAAGGAGTTTCTCTCTCTCTCTCTCTCTCTCTCTCTCTCTCTCTCTCTCTCTCTCTCTGAAAACCCTTCCCAGACTTTCTATGGGGCAAAAGAACTCTCCCTGGAACCTGCAAGGGCTTGGAATTGCTGGTTTTAAGGATATATGTGACTGGGAACACTTGTAGAATGGGTAGAACTGAGGACAATGTAGAACAAGGACCAAGGGAGAACAAGAGGAACAATGAGAAATGATGGATTGAAGAAAGAATAAAGAATCGTGGATAGATGGAAGCTATTGGGAGTAAACTTTCCCCTCAGATCTTTCCCCTCATATGTTTAGTCCCCCTTTAGCTCATTCTGACATCTTTAATTGAACCCTGAATGGGGAAGTTTTAAAGGCAAGAACTTGAAGGCTCCCTAAGCTGAGAACACCTCTTTCCTCTGTTTTTCACTGTGACCTGTCTCTCTAATTGTCCTGTTGAGGACAGGGGGCCAAGCCTGGCTTGTTAGAGCTGCCAGGACCCAGGCTCAGACCCTACACTCAAGTAACAAGTGGGTTGTTCCTCAATGAAGGAATGGACAGACAGACATGGGTATCCTGTCTCCTTTGGGGATGTGGGATGGGGAACAGCTCCTAGAAGCTCACACAGGAAGAAGGGAACAGATGCTGAGGCTGAGATCAGGTGAGCAATGACAACTCTACTTCCTGGTAGGAATGTCCTCAGACGCTCATGTCATCCCTTACAAAGAGAAATCTCTAAGTCACACAGATCTAAACAGGCATTTTCTAGTAACAGTCCTTGTTAGAGCAGAAGTAGCCTGCCAGGGTGGACAAGGCTGCTCCTTAGACATGAATTATTGAACAAATTCTCAGTGTCAGGCACGGTTTGCCTCCCTATGCGTTATAGGTGAGCGAGGTTCAGAATCCCAATACCACACACACTATTGTGATTGCTCTTGGTTGCCCACCCCAGTTAGATGGTAAGAACTTTTTGCTTACAACGCTGCTTGCTTTTGATGTAGATACCATGGAAATATATTGTAAAATATATGAAATATTTAATCAAATACTACTAAAAATCTTTTTGCCATTTGTTTAATGTGTGTGTGTGTGTGTAGTATGTGTCTGCTAAGTGTTCATTTATGCACCTATACACACAAGCACATGAGCACACACACACACACACACACACACACACACACACACACACACACAGAGGATAGAGATGTGCACCTGAGTATACATGTGGGGACAGAAGAGGCTTCTATGTTTTCTTACAACATTCCCCATCTATTCCTCAGGGGCAGCTTCTCTCTGTGAAATGGCGGCTCAAGTATCAGCTAGATGGAAAATCAACAAACTCAGCAATCCTCCTGCCTCCATCTCCTTGGTGTCAAAGTATATGTAGGGACACCCAGCTTCCTCTGTGGGTGATGGGATTTGAACTTTGGTCCTCACAATCACAAAGCCACTGCTCTTAACATTTATTTATAGATGGAGTCCATCTATAAATGACCTTGAACTTGCTGTGTAGCTGATGACCTTACACTCCTTATCTCTTCGCCTCCACCTTCCACTGGGACCACAGGTTTGCACCACCCCACTTAAAATGTCACCTTTAAGCTGACTTTGGTGGAGCAGACCTTAAACCGTGCGTGCATTCGAGAGGCAGAAACAGGAAGACCTCTGTGAGTCCAAGGCCCATCTAGTCCTCATAGCAAGTTCTCAGCCAGCTAGGGTTACATAGTGAGACCCTGCCTCAGGTATAAATGTATGTTATATATGATATATTATTTGAAGTCTGCAATATGCGGTCCAGTGGCTTACAGCGCATTCATTTTGAGGAGCCTGAGCAGCCATCATTACTATTCAGTTCCAGACTCTTTTATATATAAAGAATTTTCTCTGTTGCCCTAATCTTAACAGGGAGTAGGCAAACATGTGTGTATACTTAGGTGTGTGTATATGCACACATATCTATACTTATATATTACCTTCTTTCCCAGAATGTCCCAAAAGAACAAAACAAAAAACAAAGTTGTTGGAAATGTCGGTTTGAGTGATGGCTGAGAGGGAAGGAGTCTACTGGCCACTGTCATGGATAAGGTTAGAGTCACTAAGGAAGTGCAGTCCCGAGAGGAGAAAAGGCAGGTCAGCAACTGCGGAGATGGCTCAGTCCAGAAAGCACTTGCCCTGTGCTCTGGTTAGTTATTGTGTCAATTTGACAAAGCTGTAGTTATCTGGGAAGGGGACCTCAGCTGAGAAAATGCCTCCATCAGATTGCCCATAGGTAAGTCTGTAGGACATTTTCTTGCTCTGATTGATGTGCGAGGGCACAGTTAACTGAGGGTGGTGCCATGTCTGGGCTGGTGGTCCTGGATGCTGTAATCAAAGCAGGTTGAGCAAGCCCAGAATGCAAACCAGTAAGCAGCCCTCCTCCATGGCTTCTGCTCCAGTTCCTCTTCCAGGTTCCTGCCTGGAATTCCTGCCCAGCCTTCTCCTGATGATGGAATGTGATAGGCGTGTGGAAGCCACAATGAACCTTTTCCTCCCCAGTGCTTTGATCACGGTGTTTAACACAGCGATAGAAACTCCAACTAGGACACCTCTGAAGCACGAAGACCAGAGTTGCATCCCCAGGGGCCTGTGCCTGTCTCCATGTTATCCCAGCACTGCAGAGGGAAGACGGGATCTGGGGCTCACTGCCAGCTGGCCTAGCCCACTTGGTGAGTTCCAGGCTAGAGAAAGGCACCCCTCCAAAAAATAGGAGGAAAGAAAAATGGTAGGAAGAGAGGGAGAAAGGAAGGAAGGAAGAGCGGAAGGAAGGAAGGAAAGAAGGAAGAAAGAAAAAACAAAGAAAGAAAGAAAGACAGAAAGAGAAAGAATTGAAAGGCATAATGGCCCTATGAAAGGTTTCCGAGGTTGTTACCTGGCCTTCACATGTATGTCCACACAGACACATGAGTGTAAATATGTAACCACACTGACATGCTCATACACATAAATTTAAAAAATTAATGAAAATAAAGAATCAGACTTAATAGAGAAAACACCTGCTGTGACTTTTGTTCCCATCAGAACCCACATAAAAATCCAGATGTGGTGAGCATCTGCAATCGCAGCCCTGCTTTGGGGAGACAGGAGCAGAGCTGGGAGAATCACAGGGAGGCTGTCTGGGCAGCCATCTTGCACTCCATGGCGAGGAGACACAACACGGGGAGACCCTGCCTCAAAGCAAGTTGAAAAAAGAGAACTGACTCCCAAAAGTCCTCTGACTCTGCTACTGAGACACCCACATGCCTGTGCACACACAAACAGGAAGTACAATTAAAAATGAAGACACAGTGGAACAGGATGGGATAGACAGACTAGAAACGCATGCTGTTCTACAAGAGAATTTAAAAACCAGATCAGTGTATTTACGGTTGTTAGCTTGCTGTTTTTGGGGGACTCCTAACAGTGGGAGTGGGTGTGTCTCTGACTATTTTGCCAGCTCTTAGCACTCTTTTGCTCCTATTCGGTTGTCTTGTCCAGCCTCTCTTGATAGCAGGATTTTGCCATGTGTTGTTGTGTCTTGCTTTGTCCAGTTTGAGTGTTGTTTCTTGGAGACGTCTGCTGTTTTCTGATGATGAAACAGGTGGAGGATGTTGATTGATTTGGGGGAGAGGGTGAATGTAGGAGAATGAAGGAGTGAAGGGAGGGGAAACTGTGGTTTGGATGTATTGTATGAGAGAAGAATCTATTTTGAGAGAGAGAGAAAGAGAGAGAGAGAGAAAGAGAGAGAGAGAGGGAGAGAGAGAGAGAGAGAGAGAGAAGAGATCACCATGGGTCTTTTGCTTAGATATGAAAAAGAAAAATTGCAAAGGAAAGTATTATTGAATTTGACACAAAATGAAATTATGTAAAAAAATAAACCAATCACAGGGGTCTTTCTCAATACTTGTTTCAAATATTTCTCTGGTTGTGATTTCTTGGCACTAAATGTGGGAATTTTGGTCGGATATACACAATTCTTTTGAGGTCTGTGGATGTAGCTCAGTTGGTAGAGAGCTTGCCTAGTGTGCGCGAGGCCTTGAGTCCCATCTCAGGCAGCACACAGGAGTGGTGACACACCCTAGTGATCCCAGCACTGGGGAAGGGTCCCGAGTTCAAGGTCATCCTTAGCCATATAGCAAGTTTGAGGGATACCTGCCCTACATGAGATTCTGTCTTAAGAGATCAAAAAGAAAAAACATGTCTTTTTTATCATTAATTTTGACATTTAATGAACAATGGGCAGGAATATCTAGTTAATGACTTAAATGTAGAAATTCTGATGGAAGAACCCATAGTGGCCGTGAGGTGTTAACTCAATGGCAGAGCCCTGGTCTAGCCTGCAAGTGGCCTTGGGGACCATCTGAAGTCCTGCTAAAGAAGAAACCACGGTGTGTCTGACTGAAGCAGAGACAGGCATGGCTGCCTTAAATTGAGATTTCTACCAAGCACCTACAGATTATGTCGAGGGCCAGAAGAAATTAGGAAAGGAAGAAGAGGGAGGAGGCTGAGAAGAATAGAGATCTCAGAAAAGGCCGTTTAGGGAAACGTGTAGGAGGCACAGGAAACGTAGACGTAAGGTGACCTGGCCAACTCTGACTGTGGACTTTATCCTGAGCCAGCACAGGGGTTAAGATGAGCAGTAGTTGGCCAGGGAGAGGCAGGTGGGTCTAACCTGGAAGGGACAAACCCATTTATCATTGTACCCTGAGAACTGGCAATGCAATTAGAGATAATTGATTATTATTTGGCTGTTAATTTTATTTTTTATATATTTATTTTATTAAATTTTAACACACATATAATGGTGCATGTGTGTATATTTGTGTGTGTGTGTGTGTGTGTGTGTGTCAGACATTAACCTTAGTTGTTCCTTCCTCAGATATCATACATCTTATTTGTAATTCAGGCCATGTGAGCCCCTGTAAACGCAACAACATGGGAGATGGGGCCAAGAGGATCAATGCAGCTTCTTAGCCCTTCAGCCTAGCCCAGAACAGGGAGCTCCAGGTTCAGTGAGAGACCCTGCCTCAAGGGAATAAAGTCGGTCTTACTAGAAGAGGATTCCCAGTGCCGCACTCTGGCCTTCCCATGCACAAAAAGGGGCATATGTGTACACACACACACACACACACACACACACACACACACACACACGTATACTTACATCATATATACATGGCCCATGAAATCAAGATAGAAGGAGGCAAACAATAGAGTGAACTCCAGCAGAGTACTGTTTGAGAGCCGCTTGGAGGTAAAGGGTCCTTGTGGGGTCTGTTGGTCACCAGCATGACCTGGGGCAGGGGTTGAATTCTGCTGATCTCCATGTCTCTCTCTGTAAAATGACCATGAGACATGAGAGTGCCCAGTAGTGGTGACAGGTGGCAGGGGCAATGCCCAAACAGTGATTAGGTTGGGCCTGAGTGCACTCAGTGTGGAGGCTGAATCACAGCTGCCACAGAGGAGGTGAAGCCACCAGAAGACCTGATCATGGTGAGAACGTGAGGGAGAAGAGGGAACTGAGGGAGGGGGAAAGGAAACTGGGACAGGAGAGGTGAGGGCTGTGTCTTAGAGAAGTAGGGGGACCCAGAGGAGGAGGGGTATACACGGGGACCTGAAGGCACATTCTGTGGAAGGCACGAGATATTGTGTAAACCGTGAATTAGCAGAGACCCAGACACAGCACCAAGTGGAGGCTGCTCCATCCTGGAGAGGCCACACCCACAGGGATTTCTGGCAACAAGGGCAGGGGTGAGCAGGGCAGTAGTGCAGTTGGGAGAAAGGAGCAGGAGACAGGGGTATCTGGGAAGAGCTGAGGCACGGGAGTGGGGTGGGATCTGAGGGCACAGTGAGGGGGCATCTCAGGGAGAGCAGCTAAGGCTTGTGGATGGTTGTGGGGAAGAGGAAAGAGGAAGCTGGCAGAGATCTGGGGAGGGGACAGAACAGACGAGAGGAATCTGTGGGAAGGATCAGAAATGTTGGATCTCTAATAACATCTATGGTATGAGGAAGTCAGGGCCACCAGGGCTGACTTGGGATGTGCTTACCACGGTTGATGGTGAGTTGGGTCCCTTCAATCGACTGAAAAACTTCCATGCGCTTTGTCGTTTTCAAACAAACTCTGCCGAAGTACACTGTCTGATCCTTCTCCTTTAAGTCCAGGATTCTGAGGACTCCGGATGTCTGAGGCTGTGTCCAGTTCAGGATGAGCCGGTCCTTGAAATGCTCATGGATGAAACCCGAGGAAGAGTCGTAGATCAATTTCCCATGGTAGTGCTGCCATCTCCAGAGAATCCTCATCTGTGGATCCGGTGCCAATTCCCAGGGGAAGTAGAAGGAGAAGTGGATCTCAATGGAGCCACCCTGGACACCATAGATGTGTGTTGGTTGAACAAACCCATATGGATTGTCTCTCTAGGATCCTCCTGGGTTCCCTGAGAAGGATGAGGAGAATCTGAAGCCACGTTAGAAGATGGAAATGATAACCCAGAGTTTCCTGAGCCATTATCCATAGGCAGGTGTGGGACACAGGGGAGGACTGTCTCTATGTCCCACTGTTATATATGGGACAGGACAGATGGGGAAAGATTGGGTGGACCAACTCTGAGGATGAGCTTTCTCTTGGGGCACAGAGGTCAGGCTGGCTCCTAGAGCCTCTCCTCTCCACATGCCAGCCGACTCTTCCCAGCCCCACTCACCCCTCCTATGGTTAAGTCCCCAGTAGTGAGGTCCCCACCACTCACCAGCTTGCAGGCAGGCTGCTGGGAGCAGCAGAAGCAGGACCCAGGCCATGTCTGGAATCCCTCCAGTAAGTGAGATTAGCAGAGACATCAGGAGAAAGAACAGGTCCTGTGGAGGGTTGCTGGGGTGGTCAGGATTCAGGAGACAATCAGAGCAAAAATGATCCCCATCTCCTGGGCTGTATGCGGAGGATTGAGTGGGGGCAGGACCTCCCCATCTCCACCTCCTTGTGGCCAGCAACTTCCTTTATCATTCTGGCTTCTTCTTTCCCATGTTACAGAAGATCCACCCTTGTGGTCACTGAGAAGACGACTGTGCCTTTGAGCCCAGCCTCCATTTTTTGCTGGAAGAAACAGCCTTGACCTCTGCAGGCCGGGCTCTCCTCTCTTCCACCTTGACCTCCTGTCTCATGCAGTCTTTCCCATTCCCTATGCAGTCTGCAATCACTGTTTCCTCAGCTCCCATTTCCTCCACTCCTGCCCTCCCCTCAGTCTGTTTCTCACTATGTCTTCCTATGTCTCCCTCATGTTCTCTCTCTCTCTCTCTCTCTCTCTCTCTCTCTCTAGCTCTCTCTCTCTCTCATAATCGCAGTTAAGGGAATGATCATTTTCTGCTCACCAGACACAACGAGGAAGGAGGTGATGAGGAAACACATTCAGTCCCCAGCCCTAGTATGGTGGCCCCACCTTCATCTGCTCTTGCTGTCTTGTTTCCCTTCAAGGACTCTTTATAGCGCCACAAGGAAAACCAATACCCAGAATATACTCTCGCCCTGACTGCTCACTGCTCCCGAGTCTGTAAACTTTCCTGGGCTTCCGGTGTGATTGTCCCCATGACCTCGACAGTGACTCCATAGCGACTCCAACTTCTGAAGGAGCCTTCCTGCCTCCCACCACCCTTAACACACACTCAGAAGAGGAAACCAAGGGTCAGAGAAGCCCTGGCACATGTCACATGACTGTCACACGGCAGGAGACTGAACTTCAGTCCCATCGAGTTCTTGTAGTCGCACTCTCCACACTGATTTCCTGCTCGGTGCAGCCTCTGAGCTCCCTGCAAAGACCACGGATCTTCAGCTGGGCTCCCAGAAGGCTGTTTCCAAAAAACATTTGAGTGATTCCCTCTAGCTATAGCTGTTCAATAACCTTCTTTGTATGAAGTGGGAAAGAAGGCTTAGAGCAGCAATGTGTCATTTTGGTATATTGCCTGGGACATCTCTGAGAGTGGACACAGCTGGACTGTGGCTGGGGTGTATGTGTGAGAGGTGGGGACAGAGGCTGTGGTTTCCTCAGGGCTGGTTCTGTAGGAGGTCGTCCCACCCTTTCTCATGACAAGGTGTCATCAGTTTCCTGAAGGGCAGGAAGATGTGATTGGACCAGAGCAAGTGGCATCATTTTCCTGGAGTGACGTGTGCAGAGGCGACCTCCCATTCCCTTAGATCTCCTGGCACTGACTGCCTTCTCCATGCTCCCCTGCAGGTGATTATGCAGCTGCCCTCTGTCATGTCTGCTTTCTCTGCCTTCCTCACAGTCCCCAAGGTCCTCTGATACAGGCACCAGCTCTCATGGCCTCCCTCCCAGCTGCACATGGACGCACTTCTGTATCCATCCATCACTGGAGACACTGAGCTCACAACCTTTGGGATGATTTAGGCCCAAACAGTCCATCAGTCGGGAAAGGGGACTGGGCCTATCATGTCTGTCAGAAAGTCCACCCTTATTGGATAGGGTCTCATGTAGCCCAGGCTGGGCCTTGAACTTGTTATGTAGCCGAGGATGACTACTGAGTACACAGGGCTGGTAAGCACTCTTCCAGATGAACCTAGTCTTTAGTCTCAGTGAGGAGTGAGAGGGGCCTCCTGATCCTATGTACTCATCTCCAGGTTTCATCTGGCCTTGCTCTACTGTCTAGGGTGTGTGGGTGAGGGTCACCCCATTTCTAAGTCTCTCAAGGAAGGCCTGGGCCCGATGACGTTGCCATGTACCAGCTGCTGGTCTCTAGCATTTTTGTACACTGTTGGTCCTTCAGGATCTCAGCTGTCCCTGTGCTCAGCCTCACTGCTGCCACCTGCTGGCCACTCAATCCCAAGTCATGGACATCTTCTAACGTGAATCTGTATATTGAGTTCCAGACCAACCAGGACTATACAGTGAGACCAAACAAAAACAAAACAGACCCACAAAAACAAGAATAATAAAAAGCAAACAAAGAGCCGGGCGGTGGTGGCGCACGCCTGTAATCCCAGCACTTGGGAGGCAGAGGCAGGCGGATTTCCGTGAGTTTGAGGCCAGCCTGGTCTATAAGAGCTAGTTCCAGGACAGGCTCCAAACTTATACAGAGAAACCCTGTCTAAAAAAAAAAAAGCAACGCAGAAAACAAACAACACAACAAATCAAGTAACAAAACAAAATATACAAGGTACACAGTGTCTGGAGCAGTAATGCGGACGATGCTCTCTAGTCTCCACATGTATGAGCACACACTTCCAAACACATGTACTTGCATGTGCATGAGCACGTGTATACACATGGGCACACACACACTCATACATACACGAACACGCAAGGCACCTCTCACAGCTGATTATCCAGCACCTGCCTACTGAGTCCTCATCCTGAGCAAACACGGCCAGAGCAAGGTTGTGAGCAACAGCAAAGCACAGAGTCCCAGCTCCTGCAGGACCTTGTGAAAGACGCACGGGTAACAGCAACACAGTGCCCAGGCCGGGTCTCAGCGCTCCCAGTGCATGGGTCTAAAGTTACTTCTGCTACCGAGGAGAGGCAAGGATCAGAAGACACAGCAGCCACGTCATGAAAATGGGGACATTGTTCTGAAGAGCCTTTGGGCTTGTGTGGGGAGGTGACAACAGGGAACGGAAGAAGGGAGCCAGGAGCCTGAGGTGACATCAAGGGAACAGGGAAGTCAGAGGCCTCAAACCAGAACCAGGGTGGCTCACCATGGGTGATGGGCAGTTGGGTCCCATCAATCGACCACCAAGTCTACAAGCCTTCTGTTGTGTTTACAGAAATAAGTGGTCTAGTCCTTCTTCTGTAGGTCCAGGATTCTAGGGCTCCAGATATCTGTGTAGATGCAGGAACCAAGTTTCACTTCCAGGCTTCATCTGGTCTTGCCCGACTGTCTGGGCTCTGTTGGTAAAAGTCAACCAATTGCAGAGTCTCTAGGAGGGGTTGACCTTATTAGGCCTGACCTATGTTAGCTGCTGGACCTCAGGATTTTTGTTTGTTTGTTTGTTTGCTTGTTTTTGAGACAGGGTTTCTCTGTAGCTTTGGTGCCTGTCTTGGAATTTGCTCTGTACACTAGGCTGCCTTCGAATTCACAGAGATTCACCTGTCTCTGCTTCCTTGTGCTGGGACTAAATGTATGTGCCATAACTGCCTGGCTAAGCCCAGCATTTTTATAGAGCAGGTTCTGGTGTGGTCTATAGGTGCTCAACCTCACTGCTGCCACCTGCTGGCCCATGAATCCCAAGTCATGTGCTCTGTTCAGTTTCAAGTCCTGGACTCAGTAGATTCCAACAGGGACCCTGCTGTGAGATGGTTTCTGTCCAGGATGCTGTAATCAGTCTCCTGCAGTGAGAACCATGTTTCCCCTACAGCAGTGACTGGCCCCTGTAGCCATGACACTTTCACAGAGGAGGGACACTGTCTGTGGAAGAGCAGCCTGGGGGTTGAGGTGTGCACACATGAGGCTTTTGTGCACAGGTGACCATGGAGAGTGTCAGACTGCAGTGTTAGAACCTGGCTGCTGCTTAGGCTATAGCACAAGTGTGTCCTTCACCCGCAGAATGAATAAGTGTAATTTTAAAAGTTAAAACTTAAAGGGGGCTAGACATGGTGGTCCATGCCTTTAATTCCAGCTTTGGGGAGACAGAGGCAGAGTCAGAGGCAAACACGAGTGGATCTCAGTGAGTTTGAGCCTAGCCTAGTCTATATATCCAGCTCCAGGTCATCAGTCGCTCAAAAAATCCAAAACAAGCAAAGAAATCCAAGGCGGAATGTGTCCTGAGTTGTAACGCCTGAGGTTGTCCACTGGCCTTCACATAGGTGAGCACATGCTTGCACACATATGTACCTGAACACAGACGCAGACATATCATGCCAGGAGACATTCAGACTGGGTCCCGAGAGAGTTGAGGGGATGTTAGAGAGAGGGTGGAGGATGATGACCTGTGGTGTAGACAGGACACTCAGGCTGCACTAGGACTCTACAGTAGCACCGTTGCCCCGCCCCCATCTAAACCCTTCTTTCTCCCCTAGCATGACATCATCATCTTCATCTCCCAACCTCAGCAAGAGCACCTTCCTGCACCCTTGTATAGGGGGAGCCCCCAGAAGAGACTCTCTACTGTGTCCTAAAGTCTAGTGAGTGGTGGGGTGACCAATTTAGTCACCTACTCCTCTTGTATGAAGTCTCCCAGATTCTGCAGATAGCCAAGGCAGAGGAAGGACTCACACGTCCATGAGTTTGAGGTCACAGAAACTGAGAAACTCTCAATCTCCTCTTCGACTTCCTGTATTGCTTAATGAGACTCTTAATAGTCACAAAAATTATTTCAGTGAATGTAACGGAAAATTGGTTAGGTCTTCAAGTTCTTGTCTCAAACCAAAGTGAACTGTGATGACCTGCCTCCATGACCTCTCTGTGCTGTTTGGAGTTTTGGTTAGCTTTGGTTTGTTGGTTTTAAGACAGAGTCTCATGTAGTCCAGGCTGGCTTCAGATTCTATAGGTACTAATGATAACTTCCAATTCCTCATCTTGCTCTCTCTACCTGTCAATCATTGGGATTCCAGGCTTATGCCACTATGCCCGGATTCCTCTAGTACTTTTTGTTACTGACTGACTCTGGCTGGGGAACACGAATCCTAATCACTGGTAGCCCTGCTAGACCCCATGCCTGCTCCCATTAGAACAGTCATGTTCCCTTTGCCTTAAGGGAATTTTTCTTAAATGTTGTTGAGAATGCTGGTTCTGTGTCAGTCTTTGCTGTGGGTCCCTTTGTTATTCCTCTGTTTTGAACAAGGGAAACTAACATGTCAATTCACATGGTCATTGGAGTAACATCCATGAGGCCCTTCTCTGTGCCCAGCTACCTGGATGAGGAGATGATGAATGAACCGTTCCTTAGATGACTGGGCAGATGGTCACCATGGCAGCCTGCCTGTGTGAACACCTCAGGGATGCTCAGAGGAGGCACCACCCCAGCTGCCAAGATCACTGTGACCACAGCTGCTGCTGAGTTCAGCCTCAGAGGCTTGGATCCAGTTACACCACAGCGGACATCTCACAGCTGCCCCAGGAGACTCTACTGTAGTCGTGAGAAGCCTTGGTGACTTCTCCATCACCCCTCCTAGCTTCAGCTACTCCCATGGGGATGGGACAGCTTTCCAATGACTCAACAAAGGCCCCTGATTGATACACATTTGAGGCTTGTCACTGATGGAATAAGAGCTGCATCTATGCAGGGCTGTGATTGGTGGAACTGAATTAGCATGCCTGTCTTAGGGTTTCTATTGCTGCCAAGAGACACCATGAGCATGGCAACTCTTTTAAAGGAGATAATTAATTTGGGTTGACTTAGAGTTTCAGAGGTTTAGTTCATTATCTTCATGGTGGGATATGGTAGCATGTGGGCAGACATGGTGCTGGAAAAGGAGCTGAGAGTTATCCATATGTATCCCCAGGTAACATGAAGTGAACAGTGTCTACGGTAAGTGTAGCCTGAGCATTGGAGACATATAACCCACCCTCACAATGCCGCACTTCCTCCAACAAGGCCACACCTACTCCACCAAAGCTATGCCTCCTAATAGTGTCACTCCCTATGGGCATATGGGGGCCAACTACAGCCACACTGCCAAATCCCATGCACCACCTTTGGCTGTGAAAGCAGCCTGGATTTCATCCTTATCGGTCAGTGTGTATGCCGTCCTTATGTCCCAGCATGCTCTTTGGTAGAAGCTGACCCAGTGACTACCAAATGTTAAGACAGCTTGGACTTGGGAAAGAAGTCTTGTCCCAGTGGAGACCCCAGAGGTCAGAATATCAACATGGCAGGAAGTAAGGAAAGAGAGTGGATGTAGATGGCCTGTGAGGAAAGGAAGCCCAATCTGCGACCCAAGCAAGCTCTTGTCTCTCACCTGAGGAGGGGCATGGAGTGGCCAGGGGGTGTGGTGAGATGTCAGTGTCCAGGGAGAATGGAGAGAGGAACAGGGTTCTCATGCAGTGGTTCTCAGTGTGGACCATGGTCCCTGCCTCTCTCAGTGTCGCTGCTCACGGACACAATCTGCTATTCTCTAAGGTCTCACATAGGTGTTAAGTGAGACAGGAAATGCATTGCTGGGACAAAGATATTTATTAAAAATGTTATCAACTCCACAGAGAAATAGGTAACAACAGAGTTGGGATCTCAAGACCAGAGACAGAAAAATTGGCAGGGTTCCAAGGAAAGGAAGTCAGAGCGCACATGGCAGGAGTGGGGTTCTCTTCTTGTTCCTGTCCATGGACAGATGTTTCACAGCACAGGCCTGCAGCCCTGCTCTCTGATTCCCAGGCCGTGGTGAGGGAAGGGGTTGAGATGCAGGATGTGTGGCCAGCAAGCCTTAATTTGAAGGAAACTTACCACCCTGGTGAGCGATGCTGGCTCCTGGTTTTCTGGTAGTTGAGAACTAACAGACAGTTTTGTGCCTAAGAAGGAAAGGACAGATTTCCATAGTCATTTTCTTTTTGCCCTATTTAGGTCCCCCAAATGAATGCAGGTCATTGTTCTTGGCTGCAGACACCTTCTCCCACGGAGCTATATCTTCCTGCTCCCCACTTTTCTTTTATCCATTAATATAGAATTTTCAAACCATTCATTTAAAATAAACTTAGAAAATGCCACGACCATGATTTATCCCCTTGAAGAATCCACATTATTTTTTATGACATGGTCTCTCATTGGCCTGGAACTCAGCCAGTATGCTAGACCAGCTGGACAGACAGGTCCACGACTCTGTCTATTACTTGCTTGTCCAGAACTGGGATTACATATTTCTGTCACTCCCCTGCTTTACAGTGTGGGTGCTCCCAGTCAGACTCAGGTCCTCCTGCCCGTGTGCAAGGGTTTCTAATTCAGACCACCTCTCTAGCTCCCTTGCATGCTCCCATAACAAACTTCCTCAAACAGCCCCTCACCTGCTCACTGCTCACCTGACTGGGGTTTCAGCTTTAGTCTGCTGACCTGTAGCAGAAGAACCAGTTTCAGTGTGGCAGCCATGCTGATCCTCCGTCTGCCTCCCAGCTTTCTCTGTGTTCAGACAACATTAGGGGCCCAGGGCAGCAAACAGCTCTGTAGTGGCCAATCAGGGACAGGTCTGAGAATCTTCAGGACCTGAGGCCATTCCTCAGCTGTCCTTCTGCACAGCACAGCCAATCAGAGGACAGCTCTCCTGTCCACTGCCCCTTTTCTATGACTTCTCCCTTTGTTTACTGTGCTGGCTGTTGTTGGCTGCCAATTGGACTGTAGTTGGAATGAACTGTAATCTAGAAATGGAGGGCTTTCTTGTGATCTGGATCTTGAGGGAGGATGACAGCATGCCTTTATCCCCTCCGTGAGGCTGGAAGGCACACCTTTCATCCGGGTCACACCTTCTGCTGGAAGCAGTAAGGGCAGTGGAAAAAGGAAAATGTGTCTTCATCTGCTTCCTCTCACCTATGGTATCACATTCATTTCTGTCTTCAAGATCCCAGTAGAGCAGCTGAGACACCCAGCCTCGTGGGACAGAGCAGCTGATGTCTTTCCATTCACAACTAGTCATTGTTGGATGGCAACTGTAAGTCATTCCAATAATTTCCCATATATATTTAGAAATATATTTAGTTATATATTCATATATCCATATATTCATTCAATAAGTCCCAAGACTCTACAGACCTGACTAAAACATTTACCTTTCTCCGTGTCACACAGCAGAAGAAACTTACATGGGAAGCTCAGGTGAGAGCCTGTCCTGGACCACTCACCTTTTCTTCCACCAGAGGAAGATCAGCATCACATAGACGGGGGTTATGAGCACAGCCGTGGCCACCACCACCCCAATAATGGCTCCTATGTTCACAAGTGAAGGATTCCTCTGGCCCTCTGTGTCCTCCAGTCCAGCCGTGGTGACTGCAGAGGTGATGATGGAGGGGCTCTGCATGGTGGTGCTGACTGCTGGGGAGAGATGAGGAGTGAGCAGATCCTCCCTGGATGAGGAGGGATGGGGTGAGTGTCACATCTGTCTCCTCAGTGGGATGTGGGATGGAGACCAGCTGTTAGAAGTTCACAGAGGGGAACAGATGCTGAAGGCTGAGACTCCAGGAGAGCAAGCTCAGTGCACACCCTCCACCTGTCCTGGCTGTGTGTCCTCAGATCTTCATCTTGTCACAGATAACGAACCTCAGAGATATAGCTGTTACGTTATAGATGTAGAGAACATGACATTTTCTCAGTCAATAGAGTATTTGCTCTCAAAACATAGACCTGAGATTGATATCTAGTATCCATATAATGAGCTGGGTGAACTGGGCACAGCCTTTAATCTTAGCCCAAGGGGCAGAGGCAGGCAGATCTCTCTGAGTGTAAGCCATGCTATCTACATAGAGTTCTACAGGAAACAGAACTGAATGAGTTGTAATCCCTGTAATGAGGAGGTGGAGACGGGTGTGTCTCTGGGGTTCACTGGTCTCACAACCTTACCTACATGACAACCTTGAAGCCAATGAGAGACCCTGTCTCAAAAAATAAGGTGGATAACACCTGAAGTTGTACTGTAGCCTCCACATGCACTGAACAAATGTGTACATTCACACACACACACACACACACACACACACACACACACACCTCGATTAACAGACTCAAATGATCACACACAGAGAATACATAAACTATAACAGAATGTACATAATTTTAGTCATAGGAGTATAGCACAGTGCAGGGCAGAGAACATTCATTTGCTCTACAAACATCGCTATGGTTAATTTTCACATTTACCTATTTGGATATTATAGATGAGTACTTCTCAACATGGGGGTCCATGGCCCCACAAGAGTCCATATCGGATATCCTGCATATCATAAAGTTATACTGCCAATCATGACAGTTACAAAATTACAGTTACGAAATAGCAAAAAATAATTATATGGTTGAGGTACCCACAACATGAGGGTCATAGCCTTAGGAAGGTTGAGAACCCCTAATCTAGAGCCAAGAAGCAGCTTCTTTCTCTTCCCTGAGCCCTGGAAGCTGCCTTTTGAGTTTACATCAGGTCAACATGGCGGCCGTAGAGAGTGCACAGAGAACTCTGCTGTGGGCATCCTCTCACGAGTTGGCTTTAATGCAGTCAACAGCCACTGCTGGATGTGGCGGCACATGGCTCTAGTCTCAGCACTCGGGAGAAGGAGGCAGGCAGATTTCCGTGATTTCAAGGCCAGCCTGGTCTACATAGTCATTTTGGGACAGCCAGGGCTCCAGCATGAGAACCGGTGTTGTGAAAATCCTGAATAAATAAATACACAAATAAACAGCCCTGGAGCAAGGCTGTGATCAACAACCGAGCAGCTAGACTCGCTCAGCTCCAGGGTGGCCGTGTATAGAGTTCCATTGTGACAAGGCTGGGCCTCGGGGCTCAGTGTGTATGGGCCTGCAGTCACTTCTGCTTCTGAGGAGAGGCCAGGATCAGAAGACAGAGCAACCAGATCATGACATTGGGACATTAGTTTAAAAATCCTTTGTGCTTTTAAGGGAGATCTTAGAGCAATGGAGAAGAAAGGGGAGTTGGGAGATGGAGAGGAGACATGGAGTGGGCAGGGAGAGGTGAGGGATGTGTCCTGGGGATTTAGTATGGGAAATGGGAGACTGTGGTGACATCTAGCAGTTCATAGTCAGACCAGAGGACACCAAGAACATCCAATGGGCACCTACTGTTCATTCTGGCCTTAGGTTAGAGCTGTGTGGAGATGCTCTATATGGGGACTAACTTGAGTCCTGACACAGGACCAAATGAGTCAGCTACATCCTGGAGAAGTCAATCCACCTTGAGGTCAGGGGAAGGGAAAGTGGACAGGACCACAGTGTTAGTTTGGGTCAGAAAGGAGGTGAACTAGGGGGTAGGACACAACCTGAAGCCAAGAGAGGGGTGGGGTTCCCTCTGAGCAGAGAATGACAGACACAGTCATGGAGACAGCCAAGGTTGGACACAAATCACAGTGGAAAGATCCTGTTGTCAGAGGCCTGGGCAGAGCCAAGGGAAAGGGATATAAAACCAGTCTCAGAGCTGTGGAACCTGAGGGGACACCTAAGGGACAAGGAAGTCAGAAGCACCAAAACCACTACCAGGATGACTCACCATGGGTGATGGTGAGTCGCGTCCCATGAATTGACTGCCATATCTCTCTGCCATGTTTTGTGTGCAGATGAACTTGGCAGTAGTACACTGTCTGGTCCTTCTCCTTCAAGTCCAGAATTCTGAGGGCTCCGGATGTCTGAGGCTGTGTCCAGTTCAGGATGAGCCGGTCCTTGAAATGCTCATGGATGAAACCCGAGGAAGAGTTGTAGATCAATTCCCCGTGGAAGTGCTTCCATCTCCAGAGAATCGTCATCTCTGAATCCCATGCCAACTTCCAGGGGAAGTAGGAGAAGGGGATCTTGATGGAGCCGCCCTGGACACCAGAGAGGCGTACTGGTTGCATGAACTCAAAATATCTTTTTCTGTAGGATCCTCCTGGGTTCCCTGAGAAGGATGAGGAGAATCTGAAGCCACTTCGGGGATGGAAACGGACAACGCAGAGCTTCACGAGCCAATATCCATAGGCAGGTGTGGGACACAAAGGAGGACTGTCCCTATGTCCCACTGTCTCTTGTGGGACAGGACAGTCAGGGAAAGGTTGGGCTGGACCAAATCTGAGGATGAGCTTTCTCTTGGGGCACAGAGGACAGGCTGACTCCTAGAGTCACCTCCCCACATGCCAACCGACTCTTCCCAGACCCACTCACCCCTCCTGTGGTTAAGTCCCCAGTAGTGAGGGCCCCACCACTCACCAGCTGAGAGCAGCAGAAGCAGGACCCAAGTCATGGCCTTCATCATCCCAGGAAATGAGAGCAGCGGAGCCATCAGGTGGGAGAACAGTCCCTGTGGATGGACCCTGGGGTAATCACGAGTCAGGAGAGAATCAGGGTAAAGCGACCCACATTTCTCGGCTCTTCTCATGTGGAGGACTGAGTGGGGGGGGGACCTTCCAATCTTCCACCTCCTCAAGCCAGCTACTTCCATTATTACTCTGGCTTCTTCTTTCCCATGTTGCAGGAGATCCGCGTTTGTGGTCTCTGAGAATATAACTGTGCCTTAGAACCTAGCCCCCATTTATGGCTTGAACTCTGCATGCCGGGCTCTCCTCTCTTCCACCTTGACCTCCTGTCTCATCCAGTCTTTCCCATTCCCTATGCAGTCTGCAATCAGTTTCCTCAGCTCCTGATTTTCTCCACTCCTGCCCTTCCCTCAGTCTGTTTCTCACTATGTCTCCCCTCAAGCTCCTTCTTCTCTCTCTCTCTCTCTCTCTCTCTCTCTCTCTCTCTCTCTCTCATAGTCACAGTTAAGGGAAAGATCATTTTTTGCTCACCAGACACAACAAGGCAGGAGGTGATGAGGAAACACATTCAGTCCCAGCCCTAGCTTGGTGCCCCCATCATCGTCTGCTCTTTGCACTCTTGCTGCCTGTCAGGGACTCCTCACAGCAGCCCTGGAAAACTAAGGCCCAGTGGACACTCTCGCCCTGGCGCTGGCTGGAACTTCCCTGTGCTTCTGGGTAAGTTATAGACTCGTCTCCCTCACCTCGACAGTGACTCCAGAGCTACTCCAGGTTCTGAAGGAAAGTTTTTGTCTATTGCCACCCTTAACCCACACTCAGAGGAGGAAACCAAGGGTCAGAGAAGCCCTGGCACATGTCACATGACTGGCACACGGCAGGCTATTGGACTTCAGTCCCACTGACTTCTCCTACTCTCACTCTCCACACTGACTTCGGCTGCCTGCTCGGTGCAGCCTCTGAGCTCCCCTCAAGGCCACGGATCTTCCGCTGGGCTCCAGGGAGGCTGTTCCCACAGAATACTTCAGGATTCGTTCTAGATGTGGCTGTTCTAGAACCTTCTTTGAATGGAGTGGGCAAAAAGGGTTCAGAGCAGCAATGTGTCAGTCACGACATATCGCCTGGGACATCAGAGTGGACACAGCTGGTCTGTGAAGAGAGTCGAGTTTGAGATGTGGGGGCAGTGGCTTGGTGGTCACAGGGCTGGTTTTGTGGAGGTCATCTCACCCTTCCCCATGACAAGGTGCCACTAGTTCCCTGAAGGGCAGGAAGATGTGATTGTACCAGAAGAAATGGCATTATACTCTCTGAATGAGATTTCCTGGCATTGATTGCCTTCTCCATGCTCCCCTGCAGGAGGCTATGCAGCCGCCTCTGTCAAGTCTGCTTTCTCTGCCTTCCTCACCCCTTGCTAAGTCTCTAAAGGAAGGACTGGGCCTAATGAGCTTGCCATGCTCCAGCAGCTGGTCTCCAGCATTTTTACACAACAGACTCTGGTTGGTCCCTCAGTATCTCAGCTGTCCCTGTGCTCAGCCTCACTGCTGCCACCTGCTGGCCACACAATTCCAGATCATGAACTCTGTTCTAATTTCAAATCCTGGACTAAGTTGTATCCCATAGGGACCCTCCTGTGGGATGATTTCTGTCCAGCAGGCTGTAATCAGTCTCCTACAGCAAAAACTGAGTTTCCCCCAATAGCAGTGACTGGGCCCTGAAGCCATGAGTCTTTCACAGGGAAGGGGCACGTTCTGTGGAAAAGCAGCAGGGGGCTGTCCAGTGCACACATGGGGCTTTTACATACATGTGACCATGGGGAGGAGTGTCAGACTGCAGTGTTAAAACCTGGCTGCTGCTCAGGGTGCCCTGTTCCTACAGAATAAATAAGTGTAATTTTAAAAGCTAAAACATATAGTGGGCTAGGCATGATGGTGCATGCCTTTAATTCCAGCTTCGGGGAGGCAGAGACAGAGGCAGAGGCAAACACGAGTGGATCTCAGTGAGTTTGAGGCTGTCCTTGTCTATTTATCAAGTTCCATGCCAGCAATGGCTATATAGATTTTGTCTCATAAAAACCAATACAAACAAACAAAGAAAGAAATCCAAGGCGGAATGTGTTCTGAGTAGCAACCCCTGAGTTTGTCTGCTGGCCTCCACATAGGGGAGCTCACACATGCACACATGTGCAGTTGAATACAGACACAGACACATCATGCAGGGAGACATCCATAGCTGATGTGCCCCACATGTCTACCCAGTCCTCATCCTGAGTAAACACGGGCTCCCGAGGCCAGCCTCTGTGACTCTCAGACTCCAGTTCCTGATCGTGTCCCCAGCAATCAGACCCTGATTTTATACCCGGCTGTGTTTTCTCATGACAGTGATGGCAGAGAATAGACTCAACCCTTCCTACTTCTGCCAGAACCATTCAATTCCAGAAATTTCCCTCAAATAACACAGTGAAGGGCAGATGGGCCCTGCCCCAGCAGACAACTCATAGATGAAAACTGTCCATCTGTCCATCCATCTGTCACACCATCCACTCTCCCATTCCTTGAGTTTTTATCCCCACTAGCATCTAAGAGCACCCAGAAGAAACCCAGAGTAGCTGCCTAGATTGGTCCCGACAGAGTTGAGGGGATGCTAGAGAGAGGGTGGAGGATGATGACCTGTGGTGTAACAGGACACTCAGGCTGCACTAGGACATCACAGTAGCACATTTGCCCCGCTCCTATATGAACCGTCTTTTCTCCTCTTGATGACATCAACATCCTCAGTGTTTCCCAACCGCACTGTGAGCACCTCCCTGTACCCCTGTAGAGGGGAGCCCCAAGAAGAGACTCTACACCATGTCCTACAAGTCTAGTGAGCAGCTGGGTGACCACATCAGCCACCTACTCCTCTGCCTGAGTCTTCAAGGTTCTGCAGAAAACCAAAGCAGAGGAAGGAACACACATGTCATTGGGTTTGAGGTCACATAAACTGAGAAACTCTCAATTTCCTCTTCAACTTTCTATATTGCTTAAGACAACTATTAATAGTCAAAAATTTATTGTAGTGAATCTAAAGAAAAACTGTTTCTTTCGATTCTCTTGTCTTCAAGTTCTCTGTCTTCATGCAAACTGAACTAATGTTTGGACTGCCTCCATGACCTCTCTTTACTGTTTGGGTTTGGTTAGCTTTGGTTTGTTGGTTTCAAAACAGGGTCTATGTAACCTAGACTGGATTTAGAATCTATAGGTGCTAAAAATAGCTTCCAATTCATTATTCTGCTGTCTCTACTCTCAATCATTGAGATTACATGGTTATGCCACCATGCCCGGGTTCCCCTAGTATTTTTTTGTTACTGAATGGCTCTGGCTGGGGAACATAAAACCTAAAGAGTTGTAACCCGGCTAGACCTCATGTCTGCTGCCATTCCTACAGTCATGCTCCCTGCACACTGAGGGAATTTTATGTAAATTATGTTGAGAATGCTGGTTCTGTGTAAGCCTTTTGTGGGCCCCTTTATTATTCCTCCTTTTTGAACAATGGAAACTTATATGGCAATTCACGTGACCATTGGAGTAACATGCATGAATCCCCTTCTCTGGGCCCAGCTGCCTGGAGGGAGGCGATGGTGAATTAATCATACTGTAGATGACTGGGCAGATGGTCATCACGGCAGCCTGCCTGTGTGAACACCTCAGGGATGCTCAGAGGAGACACAATCCCAGCTGCCAAGATCACTGTGACCACGGCTGCTGCAGAGTTCAGCCTCAGAGGCTTGGATCCAGTTACACCACAGCAGACATCTCACAGCTGACCCAGGAGACTCTACTGTAGTCATGAGAAGCCTTGGTGACTTCTCCATCACCCCTCCTAGCTTCAGCTAGTCCCATAGGGATGGGACAGTTTCCAGTGACTCAGCAAAAATCCCATGACTGACACACATTTGAGACTTGTCACTGATGGAATAAGAGCTGCATCTATGCAGGACTGTGATTGGTGGATCTGAATCGTGCATGCCTGTCTTAGGGTTTCTATTGCTGTCAAGAGACACCACGAGCATGGCAACTCTTATAAAGGAAATAATTAATTTGGGGTGGCTTCCAGTTTCAGAGGTTTAGTTCATTATCTTCATGGTCAGACATTGGTAGCATGCTGGAAGACATGGTACTGGAAAAGGAGCTGAGACTTCTCCACCTGTATCCACAGGTAACATGAAGACAACAGTACCTCTGGTAAAGTGCATCCTGAGCATAGGACCTATAACCCACCCCCTCAATGACTCACTTCCTTCAACAAGGCCATACCCACTCCAAGAAAACTATGCCTCCTAATAGTGCCACTCCCTATGGGCATATGGGAGCCAACTACAGCCACACTGCCGAATGCCCATGCACCATCTCTGTCTGTGAAAACAGCCTGGATTTCATCCTTAATGGTCAGTGTGGATGCTATCCTTATGTCCCAGCATGCTCTTTGGTACACGCTGATCCACTGACTATCAATGTTAAGACAGACTGGACTTGGGAAAGAAGTCTTGTCCCAGGGGAGACCCCACAGGTCAGAATATCAACACTGAAGGAAGTAAGGAAAGAGAGTGTTTGTAGATGGGCCTGTGAGGAAAGGAAGCCCAGAATGGGACCCAATCAAACCATGGTCTGTCATCTGAGGAGGGGCATGGAGTGGCCAGGGCCTGTGACTGAGATGTCAGTGTCCAGGGAGAATGGAGAGAGGAACAGGGTTCTCATGCAGTGGTTCTCAGTGTGGACCATGGTCCCTGCCTCTCTCAGTGTCGCTGCTCATGGACACAATCTGCTGTTCTCTAAAGTCTCACATAGGTGTTAAGAGAGACAGGATATGCATTGCTGGGAGGAAGATATTTATTAAAAATATTATTAACTCCATGGACAGATAGGTAACAGCAGAGTTAGGATCTCAGGACCAGAGACAGAAAAATTGTGTTCTGAGGAAAGGAAGTCAGAGCGCACATGGCAGAAGTGGGGTTCTCTTCTTGTACCTGTCCATGGACGGATGTTTCACAGCACAGGCTAGAAGCCCTGCTCTCTGATTCCCAGGTCGTGGTGAGGGAAGGGGTTGAGATGCAGGAAGTGTGACCAGCAAACCGTACTTTGATGAAACTCACCACCCTGGTGAGCGATGCTGGCCCCTGGAGTTCCATTAGCTGGGGACTAACAGTGCTGTGCCTGAGAAGGAGAGGACGGTTTTCTGTAGTCAGTTTTCTACTTGCCCCATTTATGTCCCCAAATGAACGCAGGCCATTGGTCTTGGCTGCAGACACCTTCTCCCACTGAACTATCTCTCTGCTTCCCACTTTTCTTTTGTCCATTAATATGCAATTTTCAAACCCTTCATTTAAAGTAAACTTAGAAAATGCCACGACCTTGATTTATCCCCTTGAGGAATCCACATTATTTTTTATGACATGGTCTCTCATTGACCTGGAACTCAGCAATTACACTAGTCTAGCTGGACAGACAGCGCCATGCTTCTGTCTGTCTCTTACTTGTCCAGAACTGGGATTACATATTTCTGTCACTCCCCTGGTTTACAGTGTGGGTGCTCCCAGTCAGACTCAGGTCCTCCTGCCCATGTGCAAGGGTTTCTAACTCAATCATCTCTCTAGCTCCCTTGCATGCCTCTCATAACAAACTTCTTCAAGCAGCCCCTCACCTGCTCCTTGGGATGACAGCCGCTCACCTGGCTGGGGTTTCAGCTTTAGTCTGCTGGCCTGTAGGAGAAGAACCAGTGTCAATGTGGCAACCATGCTGATCCTCTGTCTGCCTCTCAGCTGTTCTCTGTGTTCAGACAACATTAGGGGCCCAGGGCAGCAAACAGCTCTGTAGCAGCCAATCAGGGACAGGACTGAGAGTCCCCGGGGCTTGAGGCCAGTCCTCAGCTGTCCTTCTGCACAGCCAATCAGAGGACAGCTCTCCTGTCCACTGCCTCTTGTCCATGTCCTTCTCCCTTTGCTTCCTTCCCCTGCCTTGAACTCATGTCCCCTCCCTGCTCTCCCTGCTCTGCACTCACCAGGCCTCCCTTTTGTCTCCCTGGAACTTGGCTCCCTGGCTTCCCTGTGAGTTCAGCTACTGCACCCTGCAGATTCAGTCTTAGGGTTTGAATCCCAGTCAGACTTCTGCTGCCTCCCAGACTCCTGCTCTTCACCTCTCAACTGCTCTTCTTATCCATTGCAGGGCTGAGCCTGCATATTCAAGACTGTATTTCTGGGTTTTCCAATACACTCCACTGTCTGCTCATCTCTGCTCCTGTCCTGTGTTCATCTTTGCTTGATCCTCTAATTTCCAGCTGGGACTCTAATGAAGTAGGTACAGATTCAGTTCTGGCTGAGTCCCGCCTGTTTTCTATCCTTGTGTTCTCTGTTCTCTGCCCTGCACATGTTTACCGTGCTGGCTGTTCTTGGCTGTCAATTGGACTGTAGTTGGAATGAACTATAATCTAGAAATGAAGGTCACACTTGTGATCTGGATCTTGAGGAAGGACGACAGCATGCATTTACGCCCTCCATGAGGCTGGGCCACATTGTCTGTTGGAAACCTGTGTAAGGGCAGTGGAAGAAACAAGGGTGTTCTTCATCTGCTTGCCTTCGCCTCTGTCACACATTCATTTCCGTCTTCGAGATCCCAGTAGAGCAGCTGAGAAACCCAGCCTTGTAGGACTGAGTAGCTACTGGGTTCTTGGTCTTTACATTCACAACTAGATATTCTTCTACAGCAGCCTATAAGTCATTCCAATGAACTCCCATATATGTTCAGAAATATATTTAATTATATAATCGTATATTCATATATTCATTCCATAAGTTCCATGACTGTACAGACCTGACTAAAACATTTGCCTTTCTCTTTGTCATACAGCAGAAGAAACTCACGTGGGAAGCTTGGGTGAGGCCCTGTCCTGGACCACTCACCTTTTCTTCCACCAGAGGAAGATCAGCATCACATAGACGGGGGTTATGAGCACAGCCGTGGCCACCACCACCCCGACAGTGGCTCCTATGTTCACAAGTGAAGGATTCCTCTGTCCCTCTGTGTCCTCCAGTCCAGCCGTGGTGACTGCAGAGGTGATGATGGAGGGGCTCTTCCTGATGGTTCTGGCTGCTGGGGAGAGATGAGGAGTGAGCAGAATCTCCCTGGATGAGGAGGGATGGGGTGAGTGTCACATCTTGTCTCCTCTGTGGGAGGTGGGATGGGGAGCCGCTATTAAGAGGTTCACAGAGGGGACCACATGCTGAAGGCTGAGACTCCAGGAGAGCAAGCTCAGTGCACACCCTCCACCTGTCCTGGCTGTGTGTCCTCAGATCTTCATCTTGTCACAGATAACGAACCTCAGAGATACAGCTGTTATGTTATAGATGTAGAGAACATGACATTTTGTCAGTCAATAGAGTGTTTGCTCTCAAAACTTTGACCTGAGATTGATCCCTAGTATCGATACAATGAGCCGGGTGAACTGGGCACAGCCTTCAATCTTAGCCCAAGGGGCAGAGGCAGGCAGATCTCTCTGAGTTTAAGCCATGCTATGTACATAGAGTTCTACAGGAAACAGAACTGAATGAGTTGTAATCCCTGTAATGAGGAGGTGGAGACAGGTGTGTCTCTGGGGTTCACTGGTCTCACAACCTTACCTACATGACAACCTTGAAGCCAATGAGAGACCCTGTCTCAAAAAATAAGGTGGATAACACCTGAAGTTGTACTGTAGCCTCCACATGCACTGAAAAAATGTGTACATTCACACACACACACACACACACACACACAACACACACACACACCTCGATTAACAGACTCAAATGATCACACACAGAATACATAAACTATAACAGAATGTATATAATTTTAGTCATAGGAGTATAGCACAGTGCAGGGCAGAGAACATTCATTTGCTCTACAGACATCACTGTGGTTAATTTTCACATTTACCTATTTGAATATTATAGACGAGTACTTCTCAACATGGGGTCCATGGCCCCATAAGGGTCCATATCGGATATCCTGCATATCATAAAGTTATACTGCAAATCATGACAGTGGCAAAATTACAGTTATGAAATAGCAAAAAATAATTATATGGTTTAGGTCCCCACAACATGAGGGCCATAGCCTTAGGAAGGTTGAGAACCCCTAATCTAGAGCCAAGAAGCAGCTTCTTTCTCTTCCCTGAGCCCTGGAAGCTGCCTTTTGAGTTTACATCAGGTCAACATGGCAGCCGCAGAGACTGCACAGAGAACTCTGCTGTGGGCATCCTCTCACGAGTTGGCTTTAATGCAGTCAACAGCCACTGCTGGATGTGGTGGCTCATGGCTCTAGTCTCAGCACTCGGGAGAAGGAGGCAGGCAGATTTCTGTGAGCTCAAGGCCAGCCTGGTCTACATAGTCAATTTTGGGACAGCCAGGGCTCCAGCATGAGAACCGGTGTTGTGAAAATCCTGAATAAATAAATACACAAATAAACAGCCCTGGAGCAAGGCTGTGATCAACAACCGAGCAGCTAGACTCGCTCAGCTCCAGGGTGGCCGTGTATAGAGTTCCATTGTGACAAGGCTGGGCCTCGGGGCTCAGTGTGTATGGGCCTGCAGTCACTTCTGCTTCTGAGGAGAGGCCAGGATCAGAAGACAAAGCAACCAGATCATGACATTGGGACATTAGTTTAAAAATCCTTTGTGCTTTTAAGGGAGATCTTAGAGCAATGGAGGAGAAAGGGGAGTTGGGAGATGGAGAGGAGACATGGAGTCGGCAGGGAGAGGTGAGGGATGTGTCCTGGGGATTTAGTATGGGAAATGGGAGACTTTGGTGACATCTAGCAGTTCATAGTCAGACCGGAGGACACCAAGAACATCCAATGGGCACCTACTGCTCATTCTGGCCTTAGGTTAGAGCTGTGTGGAGATGCTCTATATGGGGGCTAACGGGAGCCCTGACACAGGACCAAATGAGTCAGCTATATCCTGGAGATGTCAGTCCTCCTTGAGGTCAGAGGAGAGGGAAGTGGACAGGACCACAGTGTTAGTTTGGGACAGAAAGGAGGTGAACTACGGGGTAGGACACAACCTGAAGCCGAGAGAGGGGTGGGGTTCCCTCTGAGCAGAGAATGACAGGCACAGTCAAGGAGACAGCCAAGGCTTGGGCACAATTACAGTGGAAAGATCCTGTTGTCAGAGGCCTGGGCAGAGCCAAGGGAAAGGGATATAAAACCAGTCTCAGAGCTGTGGAACCTGAGGGGACACCTAAGGGACAAGGAATTCAGAGGCATCAAAGCCACTACCAGGATGACTCACCATGGGTGATGGCGAGTTGGGTTCCATCAGTAGACTGCCAACTCTGCACGCCTCTTTTTGTGTTCAGATAAATCTGGCAGAAGTACACTGTCTGGTCTTTCTTGTTCAAATCCAGAATTCTGAGGACTCCGGATGTCTGAGGCTGTGTCCAGTTCAGGATGAGCCGGTCTTTGAAATGATCATGGATGAAACCCGAGGAAGAGTTGTAGATCAGTTCCCCATAGAGGTACTTCCTTCTCCAGAGAATCCTCATCTGTGGATCCTTTGCCAACTCCCAGGGGAAGTAGAAGGAGAAGGGGATCTTGATGGAGCCGCCCTCGACACCAGAGAGGCGTGCTGGTTGGTTGACACCAAAGGTATTTACTCTATTGGATCCTGCTGAGTTACCTGGGAAGGTTGGGGAAGAATCTGAAACCACTGCAGGGGATGGAAAGGACAACCCAGAGCTTCCCGAGTTTTCACCCACAGGCAGGAGGAGAACTCCGGGAAGGGCTTTTCCCACGTCCCACTGTTCAGTAGGGGACAGGATAGACAGCAAGATTTGAGCTGGACCCACTCTGAACATGAGCTCTCTCTTGTGGCTCAGAGGACAGGCTGGTTGCTCTAGCAGTCATCTGTTCACACGACAACCCACTCTTCCCAGCCCCACTCACCCCTCCTGTGATTAGGTCCCCACTAGTGAGGTTCCCACCACTCACCAGCTTGCAGACAGGCTGCTGGGAGCAGCAGAAGCAGGACAGAAGCCATGTCCAGAATCCCTCCAGGAAGTGAGACCAGCAGAGCCATCAGACAGTAGAGGAGGCCCCGTGGAGGAACCCTGGGTGCTCAGGAGTCAGGAGACAATCAGGGTAAAGTGAGCCACAT
Source organism: Microtus oregoni (assembly GCF_018167655.1). Lineage (NCBI taxonomy): Eukaryota > Metazoa > Chordata > Mammalia > Rodentia > Cricetidae > Microtus > Microtus oregoni. Next base: position 6,053,560 of record NW_024543062.1, on the reverse strand, counting down.
TCCCTGTGGCTTCTCATGTGGAGGACTGGGTGGGGCAGGACCTCCCCATCTCCACCTCCTTGTGGCCAGCAACTTCCTTTATCATTCTGGTTTCTTCTTTCCCACGTTACAGAAGATCCACCCTTGTGGTCACTGAGAAGATGACTGCACCCATGAGCCTAGCCCCCATTTTTGGCTGGAAGATACAGCCTTAACCTCTGCATGCTGAACTCTCCTCTCTTCCACCCTGACCTCCTGTCTCATCCAGTCTTTCCCATTCCCTATGCAGCCTGTAATCACTGTTTCCTCAGCTTCATAATTTCCTCCCCCCAGTCTGTTTCTCAGCATGTCTCCCCTCATGCTGGCGCTCTCTCTCTCTCTCTCTCTCTCTCTCTCTCTCTCTCTCTCTCTCTCTCATAATCACAGTTAAGAGATTGATCATTTTCTGCTTACCAAAAAGTATGAGACAGGAGGTGATGAGGAAACACATTCAGTCCCAGCCCTAGCTTGGTGCCCCCACCATCGTCTGCTCTTTGCACTCTTGCTGCCTGTCAGGGACTCCTCACAGAACCCCACGAAAACCAATGCCCAGTGGACAATCTTGCCCTGACTGCTCGCTGTTGCCTAGTCTGTAACTTCCCTGTGCTTCCTGGTAAGTTATAGACTCGTCTTCTTCACCTTGACAGCGACTCCAGAGCCACTCCAGTTTCTGAAGAAGACGTTTTGCCTCCCACCACCCTTAACACACACTCAGAAGAGGAAACCAAGTGTCAGAGAAGCCCTGGCACATGTCACATGACTGGCACACGGCAGGTGACTGGACTTCAGTCCCACTGACTTCTCCTACTCTCACTCTCCACACTGACTTCGGGCTGCCTGCTTGGTGCAGCTTCTGAGCTCCCCTCAAGGCCACGGATCTTCCGCTGGGCTCCAGGGAGGCTGTTCCCACAGAATACTTCAGGATTCGTTCTAGATGTGGCTGTTCTAGAACCTTCTTTGAATGGAGTGGGCCAAAAGGGTTCAGAGCAGCAATGTGTCAGTCACGACATATCCTGGGACATCTCTGGGAGTGGACATAGCTGGTCCGTGAATAGAGTCGAGTTGTGAGATGTGGGGGATGGTTTTGTGGAGGTCATCTCACCCTTTCCCATGACAAGGTGCCACCAGTTCCCTGAAGGGCAGGAAGATGTGATTGTACCAGAAGAAATGGCATTATACTCTCTAAATGAGATGGGCAGAGGCGCCTTCCCATTTCCTTAATTTCCTGGCATTGACTGCCTTCTCCATGCTCCCCTCAGGTGGCTATGCCGCCGCCTCTGTCATGTCTGCTTTCTCTGCCTTCCTCACCCCTTGCTAAGTTTCTAAAGGAAGGACTGGGCCTAATGAGCTTGCCCTGTGCCAGCTGCTGGTCTCCTGCAGGCTCTGGTTGGTCCCTCATGATCCCAGCAGTTCCTGTGCTCAGCCTCACTGCTGCCACCTGCTGGCCACACAATCCCAGATCATGAACTCTGTTCTAATTTCAAGTCCTGGACTCAGTTGGTTCCCAATAGGGACCCTGCTGTGGGACGATTACTGTCCAGGAGGCTGTAATAATTTTCCTGTAGTGAGAACCCAGTTTGTCCTAATAGCAGTGACTGGGCCCTGCCGCCAAGATGCTTTCATAGGGGAGGGGCACTTTCTGTGGAAGAGCAGCCTGGGGCAGTGGGGTGCACACATGGGGCTTACATACATGAGACCATGGGGAGTGTCAGACTGCAGTGTTAGAACCTGGCTGCTGCTCAGGCTGCAAAGTGAGTGTGCCCTTCCTCCTACAATAAATAAGTAAATATAATCTAAAAAATTACGGTGGCCTTTGTGGCACACGCCTTCTTTCTAGCATATGGGAGGCAGAGGCAAACGGACATCTGCTAGTGTGAATCTAGCCTGGTCTGCATATTGAGTTCCAGGCCAACCAGGACTACATAGTGAGACCAAACAAAAACAAAACAGACCTACAAAAAGAAGAATAATAAAAAGCAAACAAAGAAACACAGAAAACAAACAAACAAAACAACCAACTAACAACACAAAATGTCCAGGTACATGGTGTCTGGAGTAGTAAAGCCGGACGTTGCTCTCTAGTCGCCACATGCATGAGCACACACTTGCATGCGTGTGCATGCATGCGTGTACGTGTGCACGCACACACACACACACACACACTCTCTCTCACATACTATCATGCAAGGCACCTCTCACAGCTGATCATCCAGCACCTGCCTACCAAGTCCTCATCCTGAGTAAACACGGCCAGAGCAAGGTTGTGAGCAACAGTGAAGCACAGAGTCCCCAGCTCCTGCAGGATCTTGTGAAAGACGCGTGGGTAACAGCAACACAGTGCTCAGGCCGGGTCTCAGCGCACCCAGTGCATGGCACTGCAGTTACTTTTGCTACAGAGGAGAGGCAAGGATCAGAAGACAGAGCAGCCACATCATGAAAATGGGGACATTGCTCTGAAGAGCCTTTGGGCCTGTGTGGCGAGGTGACAACAGGGGAGGGGAAAGGGGAGTTGGGAGCCTGAGGTGACACCAAGGGAGCAGGGAAATCAGAGGCATCAAACCAGAACCAGGGTGGCTCACCATGGGTGATGGGCAGTTGGGTCCCATCAATCGACCACCAAGTCTACAAGCCTTCTGTTGTGTTTACAGAAATATGTGGTCTAGTCCTTCTCTTGTAGGTCCAGGATTCTAGGTCTCCAGATGTCTGTGCAGATGCAGAATCTAAGCTTCACTTCCAGGCTTCATCTGGCCTTACCCTACTGTCTGGGGTCTGTGGGTAAAAGGTCATCCAATTGCAGAATCTCTAGGAGGGATTGACCACTTTAGGCCTGACCTATGTTAGCTGTTGGACCTCAGAATTATTTTTTATTTTTATTTTTGTTTTGGAGACTGGGTTTCTCTGTAGCTTTGGTTCTGTTTAAAATTTGCTCTGTAGACCAGGCTGCCTTTGAACTTACAGAGATCCACCTGCTTCCCTAGTCCTGGGACTAAATGTATGTGCCGCCACTGCCTGGTTAACCCCTGCATTTTTATACAATAGGTTCTGGTGGGATCTATAGGTGCTCAACCTCCCTGCTGCCACCTGAATCCCAAGTTATGGGCTCTGTTGTTACAAGTCCTGGACTCAGCTGGATCCCCACAGGGACCCTGCTGTGGGATGGTTCCTGTCCAGGATGATGTAATCAGCCTCCTGGAGTGACAGCCATGTTTCCCCTACAGCAGTGACTGAAAACTGCAGCCATGGTGCTTTCACAGAGGAGGGGCACTGTCTGTGGAAGGTCAGCCTGGGGCTGTGGGGTGTACACATGGGGCTTTTGTGCACATGTGACCACGGGGAGTGTCAGACTGCAGTGTTAGACCCTGGCTGCTGCTTAGGCTATAGCACTAGTGTGTCCTTCACCCGCAGAATAAATATGTGTAATTTTAAAAGTTAAAACTTAAAATTCCATGCCTTTAATTCCAGCTTTGGGGAGACAGAGGCAGAGGCAAACACGAGTGGATCTCAGTGAGTTTGAGGCTATCCCGGTCTATATATTAAGTTCCAGACCAGCAATGGCTATATATATTTTGTCTCATAAAAACCAAAACAAACAAACAAAGAAAGAAAGAAATCCAAGGCAAAATGTGTCCTGAGTAGTCACGCTTGAGGTTGTCCGCTGGCCTCCACATAGGTGAGCACACACATGCACACATGTGCAGTTGAATACAGACACAGACACGTCATGCAGGGAGACACCCATAGCTGATGTGCCCCACATGTCTATCCAGTCCTCATCCTGAGTAAACATGGCCTCCCCAGGCCAGGCCCTGTGACTCTTCAGACTCCGGTTCCTGATCGTGTCCCCAGCATTCAGACCCTGTTTTTATACCCAGCCGTGTTTTCCCATGACAGTGATGGCGAGAATAGACTCAACTCTTCCTATTTCTGCCTGAACCTTCCAATTCCAGAAACTTCCTTCAAATAACACAGTGAAGGGCAGATTGGCCCCACCCCAGCAGACAACTCATAGATGACAACTGTCCATCTGTCCACCCACTTGTCACTCCTTGAGTTCTTTCCCCCAGTGATAACTAATGCAGCCCAGAAGGACCCCATGTAGCTGTGCAGACTGGGTCCCCAGAGAGTTGAGGGGATGCTAGAGAGAGGGTGGAGGATGATGACCTGTGGTGTAGACAGGACACTCAGGCTGCACTAGGACATCACAGTAGCACAGTTGCCCTGACCCCACCTGAACTGTTTTCTTCCCTTGATGACATCAACATCTGTCATTTGCTTCCCAACCTCAGTGTGAGCACCTCCTGCACCCCTGTAGAGAGGAGCCCCAAGAAGAGACTCTATACCATGTCCTACAAGTCTAGTGAGCAGCGGGGTGACCATATCAGCCACCGACTCCTCTGGATGAGTCTCCCAGATTCTGCAGATAGCCAAGGCAGAGGAAGGAACACACATGCCATTGAGTTGAGGTCACAGAAACTGAGAAGCTCTCACTTTCCTCTTCAACTTTCTATATTGCTTAAACAAAACTATCAATCGTTACAAAATTTATTTCAGTGAATCTAAAGAAAAACTGGTTACATCTTCAAGTTCTCTGTATCCAACCAAAGTGAACTAATGAATGACCTGCCTCCCTGACCTTTCTACTGTCTTGAGTTTCAGTTAGCTTTGCTTTGTTGGTTTCAATACAGAGTCAATACAGGTTTCAATACAGAGTAGCCCAGGCTGGCTTCAGACTCTATAGGTACTAATGATAGCTTCCAATTCATAACTTTGCTATCTCTACTGTCAGTTATTGGGATTACAGGCTTATGCCACCATGCCTGGATTCCTCTAGAACTTTTTGTTACGTAATGGCTCTGGATGGGGAATACAAACCCTAGAGTGGTAACCCTGCTAGACCCCATGTCTGCTCCCATTCAAACATCATGTTCCCTTCTCCCTGAGGGAATTTTATGTATATGTTGTTGAGAATGCTGGATCTGTGTAAGACTTTGTCGTGGGCCCCTTTGTTGTTCCTTCCTTTTGAACGATGGAAACTGACATGAAAAGTCACATGACCATTGGAGTATCATGCATGAGGCCCCTTCTCTGTGCCCAACTGCCTGTACGGAGGTGATAGTGAATTAACCATACTGTAGATGACTGGGCAGATGGTCATCATGGCAGCCTGCTTGTGTGAACACCTCAGGGATGCTCAGGGAAGACACCACCCTAGCTGCCAAGATCACTGTGACCACGGCTGCTGCTGAGTTCAGCCTCTGGGTCTTGGATCCAGTTACACCACAGCAGACATCTCACGGCTGACCCAGGAGACTCTACTGTAGTCGTGAGAAGCCTTGGTGACTTCTCCATCACCCCTCCTAGCTTCAGCTACTCCCATGGGGATGGAACAATTTCCAGTGACTCAGAAAAATCCCATGATTGATACACATTTGAGGCTTGTCACTGATGGAATCAGAGCTGCATCTATGCAGGACTGTGATTGGTGGATCTGAATCATGTGTGCCTGTCTTAGGGTTTCTATTGCTGTCAACAGACACCATGAGCATGGCAACTCTTATAAAGGAAATAATTAATTTGGGGTGGCTTCCAGTTTTAGATGTTTAGTTCATTATCTTCATGGTGGGACATAGCAGTATGCAGGCAGATATGGTGCTGGAGCAGAAGCTGAGAGTTACTCATTTGAATGCACAAGAAACAGGAAGTGAACTGTATCTATCCCGAGCATAGACTGAGCATAGGTGACCTGAGAGCCCACCTCCACAATAACACACTTCCTTCAACAAGGCCACACCTACTCCGACAAAGCTATGCCTCCTAATAATGCCACTCCCTATGGGCATATGGGGGCCAACTACAGCCACACTGCCATGCACCACCTCTGGCTGTGAGAGCAGCCTGGATTTCATCCTTATCAGTCAGTGTGGATGCTGTCCTTATGTCCCAGCATGCTCTTTGGTAGAAGCTGACACACTGACTATCAAATGTTAAGACAGACTGGACTTGGGAAGGAAGTCCTGTCCTAAGGGAGACCCCAGAGGTCAGAATATCAACATGGCAGGAAATAAGAAAAGCAAGGGCCCGTTAGGAAAGGAAGCCCAGCATGGGACCCAAACAAGGCACGTTCTGTCACCTGAGGAGGAGCATGGAAGGTCGGGGCCTAAGGTTGAGATGACAGTGTCCAGGGAGAACAGGAGAGAGGAACAGGGTTCTCATGCAGTGCTTCTCAGTGTGGACCTTGTTATCTGCTTCTCTCTGTGTCCCTGCTCCTGGACACAATCTGCTACTCTCTATGGTCTCGTGTGTGTGTGGGGGGGGGGGCAGCGTTAGGAGAGACATGAGAAGCGTTGTGGGAGGAAGACATTTATTAAAAATGATAGCAACCCCATGGACAGATAGGAAATAGCAGAGTTGGGCTCACAGGACCAGAGACAGACAAATTTACCTGGGTCTTAGAAGAGGAAATCACACATCAAACCCCACACACTAATAGTAGGAGATTTCAACACTCCTCTCGCCAATGGACAGGTCAACCAGACAGAAACTTAACAGAGAAATAAGAGAACTAACAGATGTAATGAATCAAATGGACTTAATAGACATCTATAGAACATTCTACCCACACAGAAAAGAATAGACCTTCTTTTCAGCACCTCATGGAACCTTCTCTAAAATTGATCACATACTCGGCAACAAAGCAAACATCCACAGATACAAAAAATCGGATCACCAATTGTGTCTAATTGGATCACCATGGAGTAAAGTTAGAATTTAATGACAGTACTACTCCCAGAAAGCCTACAAACTCATGGAAACTGAACAGTCGACTACTGAACTATCCCTGGGTCAAGGAAGAAATAAAGAAATTAAAGACTTCCTTGAATTCAATGAAAATGAAGGCACAACTTACTCAAACTATGGGACATTATGAAAGCAGTGCTAAGAGGAAACTTCATAGCACTAAGTGCCCACATAAAGAACACGGAGAAAGCTCACATTAGAAACTTAACATCACACCTGAAAGCTCTAGAAAAAAAGGAAGCAGACTCACCCAGGAGGAGTAGAAGACTGGAAATAATCAAACTGAGGGCTGAAATCAACAAAAAAGAAACAGAAAACAATCCAAAGAATCAATGAAACAGAGTTGGTTCTTTGAGAAAAATCAACAAGATTGATAAACCCTTATCCAAAGTAATCAAAAGGTGGAAAGAGAACACTCAAATTAACAAAATCAGAAATGAAAAGGGGGACATGACAACAGACACTGAGGAAATTCAGAAAATCATTAGGTCTTACTACAAAAGCCTGTGCTCTCCAAAATTGGAAAATGTAAAAGAAATGGACATTTTTTAGATAGATACCATAAACCAGAATTAAATCAAGGCCAGGTGAGCAATTTAAGTAGACCTATAGGTCATGAGGAAATAGAAGCTGTCATCAAAAATCCCCAAGCAAAAAAAAAAAAAAAAGCCCAGGGCCTGATGGTTTTAGTGCAGAATTCTACCAGAGCTTCCAAAAAGAGCCAATATCTATACTCCTCAAAGTGTTCCACATAATAGAAACAGAAGGCTCACTGCCAAACTCTTTTTATGAAGCTACAGTTATCCTGATACCAAAACTGCACAAAGACTCAAACAAGAAAGAGAATTACAGACCAATCTTACTCATGAACATGGATGCAAAAATTCTCAATAAAATACTGGCAAATCAAATCCAAGGACATACCAAAAAAATCATCTATTATGATCAAGTAGGCTTCATCCCAGAGATGTAGGGCTGGTTCAACATATGAAAATATATCAATGTAATCCATCATATAAATAAACAGAAAGAAAAAAACCATATGATCATTTCATTCAATGCCAAAAAAAGCAATTGACAAAATTCAACACCCCTTTATGATAAAGGTCTTGGAGAGATTAGGGATACAAGGTTCATACCTAACTATAATAAAAGCAATATACAACAAGCCGACAGCTAACATCAAATTAAATGGAGAGAAACTTAAAGCCATTCCACTAAAATCAGGAACAAGACAAGGCTGTCCACTCTCTCCATACCTCTTCACTATAGTGCTTGACACCAGAGATGTGTGTCTGTTGGTTGACACCAAAGTTATTTACTCTATTGGATCCTGTTGAGTTACCTGGGAAGGATAGGGGGAAATCTTATGTCTCTGCAGACATGGAGAGGACAACCCAGAGCTTCCTGAGTTGTCATCCACAGACAGCTATGTGACATAGGGCAAGACTGTCCCTTGTCTCACTCTCCCATATAGGACAGGAAAGACAGGGAAAGGCTGGCTTGGACCCACTCTTAGGATGAGTTCTCTCATGTGGCATAGAGGATAGGGTGGCTCCTTTAGACGCCTATCCACGTAATAGTCCACTCTTCCCAGCCTCACCGGCCCCTCCAAAGACTCTGTGGCAAGCAGAGTCCCCGCTTGCAAGGTTCCTCCACTCACCAGCTTGCTGGCATAATGCTGGCAGAAACAGAAACAGGATCCAAGCCATCGCCTGGTTCTCTCCAGGAAATGAGACCAGCAGAGCCATCAGGTGTGAGAACAGGTCCTGCGAAGGGTCCCTGGGGTGGTCAGGAGTTAGGAGACAATCCGGGCAAAAATAATCCTCATCCTCTGGGCCATAGATGGAGGACTGAATCGGGGTAGGACCTCCCCATCTCTGCCTCCTTATGGCCTGCAACTTCCTTTATCATTCTGGCTTCTTTCCCATGTTGTAGAAGTTCTGTCCTTGTGATCACTGAGAAGATGACTGCGCCCTTGAGCCCAACCTCCATTTTTGGGTGAAAGAAACAACCTTGACCTCTGCATGCTGGGCTCTCCTCTCTTCCACCCTGACCTCCTGTCTCATCCAGTCTTTCCCATTCCCTATGCAGCCTGTAATCACTGTTTCCTCAGTTCCCATTTCCTCCACGGCTGCCCTCCCCTCAGTCTGTTTCTCACTGTATCTCCCCTCGTGCTGGTTGTCTGTGTTTCTCTCTCTCTCTCTCTCTCTCTCTCTCTCTCTCTCTCTCTCTCTCTCTCATATTCTCAGGTAAAGAAGTGGTCATCTTCTGCTCATTTCAGACACAATGTGGAAGGAGGTGATGAGGAAACACATTCAGCCCACAGCCCTAGCATGGTGCCTCTGCCATCAAAAGCTCTTTGCCCTCTTGCCTTTCAGAGACTCTTCATAGCACCATTGTAAAACCACAGTCCAGTGGACAGTCTCGCCCTGGCCTACTCACTCCTGCGAATCTATAACTTCCCTGGGCTTCCTGGGTGATTGTCCCCCTACACTAGACACTGACTCCAGAGCTACTCCAGTTTCTGATGGAGGCTTTCTGCCTCCCACCAACCATAACACACACTCAGAAGAGGAAACCAATGATGAGAGAAGCCTGGCACATGTCACATGACTGGCACACGGCAGGTGACTGGATTTCAGTCCCACTGACTCTCCACACTGACTTCTGGATTCCTGCTCGGTGCAGCCTCTGAGCTCCCCTCAAGGCCACAGATCTGCTGCTGGGCTCCCAGGAAGCTGTTCCCACAGAACACTTGAGTGACTCCCTCTAGCTGTGGCTGTTCTAGAACCTTCTTTGGACAAAGTGAACAAAGAAGGCCCAGAGCGGCAATAAGTCTGTCACTCATTACTTATTGCCTGGGACATCTCTGAGAGTGGATACAGCCAGCCTGTGATCAGAATAGAGTTATGAGAGGTAGGGGCAGAAGCTGTGGTGGCCAAAGGGCTGGGTTTGTGGCGGGTCATCCTACCCTTTCCTGTGACTAGGTGCCATCAGTTCCCTGAAAGGCATGAAGACAAGATTGTACCAGAGAAAGCGGCATCATTCTCTCTGAATAACATGTGCAGAGGTGACTTCCCATTCCCTTAGATTCCCTAACATTGACTGCCTTCTCCATGCTCCCTCAGGTGGCTATGCAGCCGCCTCTGTCATGTCTGCTTTCTCTGCCTTCCTCACAGTCCCCATGGTCCTCTGATCCGTTGACCTGAGCCAGGTACAACTCTCACGGCCTCACTCCCAGCTGTACATGGACACACGCCTTTATCCATCCATCCTGTCCTTGGAGATTCTAAACACAGAACCACTGGGATGAGTTCACCACAGATGGGCAGTCATCCAGGAGAAGGAACAGGACCACCATACATGTCAGAAATTCCCGCTTTTGTTCATTGGCGTCTCATGTAGCTGAGGCTGGGCCTTGGATTATTATGTAGCCAAGGATGACCTTGTGCTGGGTTAGAAGTTTGTCTATTGTGCTCTTTTGTCTCCTGCTGAAGATAGAACCCAGGGTTCTGCGCATGCCAGGCAGGTCAGCACTCCACCAGATGAACCTTGTCTTTAGCCTCAGGGAAGTCTGTGAGTGGGCCCTCCTCGTCATGAGTGCTCACCTCCAGGATTTATTTAGCTTTGTCCTACTGTCTGGGGTCTGCAAGTAAATGGTCACCTGATTGCTAAGTCTCTCAAGGAGGGGCTGGACATGATGAGGCTGCCATATGTCAGCTATTGGAACCCCAACATTTTCCCACAAAGAGCTCTATTGGGGTCTGTAGAATACCATCTACCCCCTGTGTTCAGAGTCACAGCTCTCACCTGCTGGTCCCTTAATCCCAAGTCTTGGGCTCTGTTCTAGTTTCTAGTCCTTAGTGGAATCCCCATTGACCCTGCTGCGGGATGATGTCTGTCCAGGATGCTGTAATCAGTCTCCTGCAGTGACAACCCTGTTTCCCCCAACAGCAGTGTGTGAGTCAGTGCTGTCCAGAATCACACAACATATGAAATGAATCTCTATCTTTTTCTCTGTATCGCTGTGTGTCTGTCTGCCTGTCTCTTTCTCTTTGTCTCTCCTCTCCCACACACAACCACACACAACCACACACACATGCATGTATGTATGTATGGGGATTTATTGGGATGACTTCCAGGCTGCAGTCCAGCCAATCCAACGATGGCTAGCTGTGAATGGAAAGCCCAAGTATCTAGTAGTTTCTCAGTCCCATGAGGCAGGATGCCTCAGCTAGACTCCAGCACATGCTAGAATCCAAGGAGTAGGCTCCAATGCAAGTGAAAGAATGATGTGCTGGCAAGGCGAGGACAAGCAGGCAAAGAATAGATGTTGTTCTATGTTGTTATATAGATGTCCAGCAGAATATGCAGCCTAGATTAGGGGTGTGGTTTCCTGCCTCAAAGGTCCAGACAAGACGTGGATACATCCATGTCAACCCAGGCAGAGACTCTCTCACAGGAGGGCTCGCCATTTCTGAATTGTATTTATTCCAGATAAAGTCAAGTTGACAACAAAGAATAGCCCTCAGAACCATGACTGGACCCTGCAGCCATGATGCATTCACAGGGGAGGGGCACTTTCTGTGGAAGAGCAGCCTGGGGCTGTGGTGTGTATACCTGTAAACATGAGGAATGTCAGACTGCAATGTTAGAATCTGGTTGCTGCCCCCATTGTAAAATAAGTGCATTGGCCCCACAAGATAAGTAAGTCCTGTAATATATGTATTAAAAGTCAAGATGGGCTAGGCATGGAGGTGCATGCCTTTAATACTTGCATTTGGGAGACAGAGGGTGAGGCAAGTGGAATTCTGTGCATTTGAGGCTACTTGGTCTATATATCCAGTCCTAGGCCAGCAAGGGACACTTTGTCTCAAAAACAAAGGCAATGAAGAAACAAACATAAACCTACAAAAACCAAAAAGTCCGAGGGGCATGATGCCCTGAGTAAAAATGTCTGAGGTTGTCCTCTGGCCTACGCATACATGAGCTCACAGTTATATGCACACATCTGCACGTGCACACAGACACACACAGTCACCCAAGGCAACTTCACAGCTGATGTGCTACCATGTGTTTAACAAGTCCTCATCCTGGGATAACACGGCCTCCCCAGGCCAGGCTCTATGAGTCTTCAGACTCCAGTTCCTGATCGTGTCCCCAACATTCAGACTCTGATTTTATACCCAGCTGTGTTTTCTCATGACCCTGATGGCAGAGAACAGGCTCAACCCTTGCTATTTCTGTCTGAACCATCCAATTCCAGAAACTTCCCCCCAATAACCCACAGTGTAGGCCCTGTGTGCCCTGACCCAGCAGAGAATCTCATTGATGAAAGCTGCCCATCTGTCCACTCCTCCTGTCAAATGCAGGTCCTGCTCCTGTGTACCAATGCTTTACTGACTGAATCATCTCTCAAGCTCTATTGCATGCATTTTATAACTTCCCCAATGGCCCATCTTAATCAAAGTTCCATTGCTGTAAATAGACACCACGACCACGGCAATTTTTATAAAGGAAAACATTTAATTGGTGCAGGCTTACAGGTTCAAAGTATAGTTCATTATCATCATGGCAGGAAGCATGGTGGCATGCAGGTAGACCTGGTGCTGGAATAGTGGCTAAGAGTTTCATGTCTGGATCTGCAGGCAGCAGGGGGAGAGACACTGGTCCTAGATTGAGCATTTGAAATACAAATCCGACCCCCACTGACCTAATCATTCCACCAAGACCACAGAACTCCAACAACACCCTATGTGCAATGCCTTGGTGACAAAGCATGCAAATCCTTGAGTGTATGTGGCCCATTCTTATTCAAACCACTAAACAGCCCCTTGCCTGTTTCTTCAATGGCAGGCACTCACCTGGCTAGGGTTTCAGTTCAGTCTGCTGGCCTGTAGTAGAAGAAACAATGTCAGTCTGGCAGCCAAGCCTCTCAGTTATTGTCTCTGTTCAGACATCATTAGGGGCCCAGGCAGCAAACAGCTCTGTAGCAGACATTCAGGGACAGGTCTGAGAGTCCACAGGACCTGAAACCAGTCTTCAGCTGTCCTTCTGCACAGCATAGCCAATCAGAGGACAGCTCTTTTGTCCACTGCTCCTTGTCCATGTCCTTCTCCCTTTGCTTCCTTCCCCTGTCTTGAACTCATGTCCCTTCCCTGCTCTCCCTGCTCTGCACTCACCAGGCCTCCCTTTTGTCTCCCTGGAACCTGGCTCCCTGGCTTCCCTGTGAGTGAGGCTGCTGCACCCTGCAGATTCAGTGTCAGGGTCGGAATCCCAGTCAGATCTGCTGCCTCCCAGTCGTTGCTCTCACAATTCTCAGTTCCTTTTCTTACCTATGGAGGCTGAGCCCTCTGAAAACCAAGACCTAGGTCTTCACACTTTATTTCTGCGTTATCCGTTACACTCCACTATCTGCTCATCTCTGCTCCCGCCTTGTAGTCTTCTACTCGGCATGGATTTAAATCTGCTCTGCACCCAGTCCACACGTGGCTCCTGTTTTGTGTGTGTACGAGGTCTCAATGAGCCCAGGCTGTCCTTCAACTTTCTATGTAACTCCAGACAACCTTGTTCTCTTGATTCCCCTCTCTGTACTTCCCAATGCTGGGATTAGGGTGTCCCCTACTCTGTCCCCATGATTGTTTCTTAGAATTCTTTTGAATTTTAGAAGACAAATTATTTATCTTTACAAAAATGCAATTGGGATTTGAATAGGGATTGCAATGAGTTTTCAGAGTGTTTTTCACTGTAAGGAGTTATTGTATACAATTTTCCCTTATGGAAATATTCTTCGATATTTTAGTATTTCCCCAATTTTTGAAATTTATTTTCTGTCCGTGTTTATATGTATGTTTACATTTGCATGTGTGCACACCCGTGAGGATGACAGAGGACATCCTTAGGTGGCATCTCCAGGTGATGTCCATCTACATTTTTGAGACAGGGCTGGGATCCTAGTGTCTCTGTCTGTCCAAGTATCTGTCAACATAGACAACTTTTAAGTGGATCCTGGGGTTGGAATTCATGTTCTTGTCTTTGTGTGGCAACCAATTTACCAACTATGCCATCTTCACAGCTGTCCTGGAACTTCTCTCAGCAGTGTTTTGTTTTTAGGGCATGTTTCCCCCCCTCTTTTAGCACGGTTTCTTCTTAGACATGTCTTTCCATCTGTGGCACACTGTTGTCTTGTTTTCCGCTTTAGTGCCATAGCCCCAACTCAAACAGTTGTCTCTATTCACAGGTTTCACTTCCTGTGAGATGTTGTCCCTGAATGTTGGTCTACCTCAGGGCTTGCTTAGAAGCCACAGCTCTTTCCAATTGAGCATGCCCCTTGAATTCCTTAGGGGCAGGCTGTGTTCATCTGCACTTGATCCTCTAATTTCCAGCACGGACTCTAAGGAAGTAGGAGCAGATTCAGTCCTGGTTGAGTTCAGCCTCCTTTCTGTCCCTGTTTTCTCTGCACTCTGTTCTGTACAAGCTCACCCTTCTCCATCCCCCACAGCTGAGAACTCAGAGAGGAAGTTAGTTTGAGGGTCTGGTCCACTCACCTTTTCTTCCACCAGAGGAAGATCATCAGCACATAGACGGGGGTTATGAGCACAGCCGTGGCCACAGTCACTCCAACCATGGCTCCCATGTTCACAAGTGAAGGATTCCTCTGGCCCTCTGTGTCCTCCAGTCCAGCTGTGGTGACTGCAGAGGTGACGATGGAGGGGCTCTGCATGGTGGTGCTGACTGCTGGGGAGAGATGAGGAGTGAGCAGATCCTCCCTGGATGAGGAGGGATGGGGTGAGTGTCATATCTGTCTCCTCTGTGGGAGGTGGGATGGGGAGCAGCTGTTAGAGGTTCACAGAGGGGAACACATGCTGAAGGCTGAGACTCCAGGAGAGCAAGCTCAGTGCACACCCTCCACCTGTCCTGGCTGTGTGTCCTCAGATTTCATTCGGTCACAGGTAATTATGCCGTGGAGATAAAGCTGTTAGGTTATATATGTAGGTAACGCACAGTTATTTCAGTCTATAGCGTGTTTACTCTCCGAATGTAGAACCTGAGATTGATCCTTAGTATCTATATAAAGAGTTAGGTGAACAGCCTTTAATCTTAGCCCTAGAGTAGAGGCAGGCAGATCCCTGTGAGTTAAAGTCAGTCTGTCCATACACAGAGTTCCACAGGAAACAGAGCTGAGTGAGTTGTAATCCCTGTAAAGAGGAGGCAGAGACAGGCGTGTCCCTGGGGCTCACTGGTCTCACAAGCTAGCCTACATGACAAAGTTGAAACCAGTGAGAGACCCTGCCTCAAAAAAAGGGTGGATGGCACCTGAAGTTGTCCTCTAGCCTCCACATGCACTGAACAAGTGTGAGCACACACACACACACACACACACCTGAATTTCCAGACCCACATGATCACACACACAGAATACATACAAATATATACCAGAAAACGTGTAATTTTAGCTATAAGTGTACAGTTAGTTCAGGGCAGAGTACATTCGTGCGCTCTACAGATATCGCTTTGCTTAATTTCCATATTTAGTTATTTGGAATCCCTAGACCAGCAGTTCTCAACCTGTGGGTCCCTAACCCCACAGGAGTCCCTTATCAGGTGTCCTCTAGTCAGATAATCACATTATAATTCATAAGAACATCAACACGACAGTTATGAAGGACCAACAAAATAAATGTATGGTTGGGGTCACCACAACACGAGGAACTGTATTCAAATGTCACAATTAGGAAAGTTGAGAACCTCTGCTCTCTATCATAGAAACAGCTCCTTTTTCTCCTTTCCCTGAGCCCTGGAAGCTGCTGTTTCTTGTGACACCGGGTCAACGTGGCAGTCGTAGAGAATGCGCAAGAGCTGTCTGGGGGCCTCCTCTCCCTGGTTGGCTCTAGTCCAGACAACAGCTACTGCTGGATGTGGTGGCACATGACTCTAATCTCCGCACATGGGGAGCAAAGGCAGGCGATTTCTGTATCATCAAGGCCAGCCTAGTTTACATAGTGAGATTTGGGACGGCCAGGGTTAAAGGGTGAGACCCTGTGTTGTAAAAAACAAATGTAAACAAACAACCGACCAAATAAATATGTATGTAAGAAAAAAGCCATGGAGCAAGGCTGCGATCAACAACCATGCACACAGACTCCCTCAGCTCCTCTAGGGCCATCTCTAGGACCACACAGTGACAAGGCTGGTCCTCGGTGCTCCCAGGGCTTGGGCCTGCAGTTACTTCTGCTTCAGAGGAGAAGCAGGGATCAGAAGACTGAACAGCCACATCATGAAAACAGGGACATCGTTTTTTTTTTTTTTTTTTTTTTTTTTTTTTTTTTTTTTTTTTTTTTTTTTGGTTTTTCGAGACAGGGTTTCTCTGTAGCTTTGGTGCCTGTCCTGGAACTAGCTCTTGTAGACCAGGCTGGCCTCGAACTCCCAGAGATCCGCTTGCCTCTGCCTCCCGAGTGCTGAGATTAAAGGCATGCGCCACCACCGCCCGGCTCAGGGACATCATTTTGAGGAACCTTTGGTATTTTGGGGAGAGGTGAGGGCAAGGAAGGGAAAAAAGTTGGGAACCAAAGAGGAGACCAGTGGGTAGGGAGAGGTGAGGGGTGTGTCCTGGTGAGCTAGGAGGGGAAATGGGGACTGTGATGATAAGTGGCAGTTTACAGTTGGATATTCGAGCACCAAGACACCCAATGGTCTCCTACTGTTTGCTCTGGCCTTAAGTTGGAGCTGTGTGGAGATGCTCCATAAAGGGACTAATTGGAGCCCTGCCACAGGACCAAGTGAGTCAGCTACATCCTAAAAAAGTTAACACACGTTTTCTTTCTGTGCCAATATCGCACCTGCCAACATGGTAATCGTTCCTAAGACCCGCCGGACATTCTGCAAGAAATGTGGCAAGCACCAACCCCACAAAGTGACCCAGTACAAGAAGGGCCAAGATTCTTTGTATGCCCAGGGAAAGTGGCGTTATGACAGGGAACAGAGTGGCTGTGGTGGGCAGACTAAGCCTATTTTCCGCAAAAAGGTAAAGACTACAAAGAAGATTGTGCTGAGACTGGAATGTGTGGAGCCCAACTGCAGATCGAAGAGGATGCTGGCTATTAAGAGATGCAAGCATTTTGAGCTGGGAGGTGATAAGAAGAGAAAGGGCCAAATGATCCAGTTCTAAGCTGATCTTGTTATGAAGACAATAAAATCATGAGCTTTCACTTAAAAAAAAAAGTTAACTCTTCTCATGGTCATGGGGAAGGGGGAAGTGGCCTGGACCACAGTGTTAGTTTGGGCCAGAAAGGCGTTAAATAACATAAGCTGTGGGGCCCATGATGAATCCTAGTGTGGGGTGTGGTTGCACCTGAGCAGAGAATGTCAGACAAAGTGAGAGGACACAGCAAAGACTTGTCACATCCAAGGGGGAAGACCCTGTTGTCAGAGGCCTGGGCAGAGCCAAGCAAAAGGACTATCAAAGAAAGCTCAGAGTTGTGTAGCTTGAGGTGACATTTATGGGACAAAGAACACAGAGACAGCAAAGCCAGAACACGGGTGGCTCACCGCGGGTAATGGTGAGTTGGGTTCCATCAGTTGACTGCCACTCCTGTAAGCCATCTTTCGTGTTCAGATGAACTTGGCAGAAGTACACTGTCTGGTCCCTCTCCTTCAAGTCCAGGATTCTGAGGACTCCGGATGTCTGAGGCTGTGTCCAGTTCAGGATGAGCCGGTCCTTGAAATGCTCATGGATGAAACCCGAGGAGGAGTTGTAGATAAATTCCCCATGGAAGTGCTGCCATCTCCAGAGAATCCTCATCTGTGGATCCTTTGCCAACTCCCAGGGGAAGGAGAAGGAGAAGGGGATCTCAATGGAGTCGCCCTGGACACCAGAGAGGCGTGTTGGTTGTTGGACCCCTAAAGGTCTTTCTCTGTTGGGTCTTCCTGAGTTACCTGGAAGGACAAGGAGAATCTGAAGCCTCTGCAGGGGAAGGAAGTGACAGCCAGAATTTCTGACCCTTCCTTCACCCACAGGCAAGTGTGGGAAGCAAGGCAGGACTGTCCTATGTCTGGTGGGACAGGAAAGACAGGGAAGGCTTGGGTTGGACCCACTCTGAGGGATGAGCTCTCTCTTGGGGCAGAGAGGACTGGCTGGCTCCTAGAGGAGCCACATGCCAGGCTAGTCTCCCCAGACTCACTGGTCCCTCCTGTTTGTAAGGCAGAGTCTCTGATAACAAGGTTCCCACACTCACCAGCTTGCAGGCAGGCTGCTGGCAGCAGCAGAAGCAGGATCCAATCCATGGTCTGATTCCCTCCAGGGAATGGGACCAGCAGAGCCATCAGGAAGGAGAGGAGGCCCCGTGGAGGGACCCTGAGGTGCTCAGGAGTCAGGAGAGAATCAGTAAAATGACCCACACTCCCCGAGGCCTTCTCATGTGGAGGACTGAGTGGGGACAGGACCTCCCCACCTCCACCTCTTTGTGACCAGCAACTTCCTTTATCATTCTGACTTCTTTTTTATGTTGCAGAAGATCTGCCCTTGTGGTCACTGACAAGATGGCCTTACTCTTAAGCCTCACCCCCATGTTTGACTGAAAGATGCAGCCTTGACCTCACCATGCTGAACTCTCCTCTCTCCCACCTCGACCTCCTGTCTGTCCAGTCCTTCATATGTCCCATGCGGTCTCTTCTGTCTCCTGCCTGATATCTGCCTGTGCTCCTCATTCTCAGGAGAGAATTACTATAAAGTGACACACATCCCCAGGGCCTTATGATGTGAGCGAGTGAGGTGGGGTCAGACCCCACAATCTCCTTATCACTGCCTCCCCTTCCCACTGTCTCATTCCATCTCCTATCTTGCTGGCTCTCTGTGTGTGTCTGCTTCTCTCTCGTGCTAAGGAAGAGCCTGCCTGGTCCAACACATGCTCTTTTGGGGAGAGAAAAGCTGACCCATTTTTCTGACCATGGTCAGTTAAGAGATGCTGTATATGAAAGTTTTGGAATGGATGTTCCCTCAGAACCCAACTCTAGAACATGGTCCCTTTTTCTGCTCTTTGACTCTTCCTGTTCTTTATCAGCCCATTTAAATTCTCAGGATACAGCAAGGGGTGCTGGATGCTCACTGCCCTGGCCTGCCCCCTGCTGCCCAGTTCACAGTGGATTAGGATTCCACGTGACACCCCTGTCCCTAGACATGGATTCTAAAGCATATCCTGTTTCTGCAAGAGCCTTGTTGTCCTCCCAACCACATGGCTTAGGCCATATCATCATTGAATGGCAGATCTGAGGGGACTCCAGTCACCCTAAGTCCTTGAGGGCTTCTGCTCTGCACAGAGACTTATTCCTGGCTGCAGGATATCGCTCAGCCTGACCTAAAGGCCAGGGACAGGTGACACCTTCCAGGAAGCTCTATCGATGACTCTCTCTAGTTCTTTTCATTCCAGAACATTCTGTGTACTCATTTTGCAAAGAAGGGTCAGAGCAGCAATGTGTCACTCATGCCAGACTGCCTGGGACATCTCTGAGAGTGGCCACACTTAGACTGTGGCAGAGGTAGAAACACGAGAAGTGGGGGCAGAGACCGTGATGACCTCAGGACAGCTTCTGTATGAGCGTCATCCCACTGTTCCCCATGACAAGGTGTCATCAGTTCCGTGAAGGGCAGGAAGATGTGGTTGTTCTATGTCTGGATCTGCAGGCAGCAGGGGGAGAGACACTGGTCCTTGTTTGAGCATTTGAAATACAAACCCAACCCCCAGTGACCTAATCCTTCCACCAAGTCCCCCAAACTCCAACAAGGCCATATACCCTATGTGCAATTCCCTGATGACAAAGCTTGCAAATTCTTGTGTCTATGTGGTCCTTCCTTCCTTCCTTCCTTTCTTTCTTTCTTTCTTTCTTTCTTTCTTTCATTCAGATTTCTGTCTCTTCCCCGCCACCGCCTCCCATTTCCCTCCCCCTCCCCCGATCAAGTCCCCTTCCCTCGTCTGCCCAAAGAGCAATCAGGGTTCCCTGTCCTGTGGGAAGTCCAAGGACCACCCACCTCCATCCAGGTCTAGTAAGGTGAGCATCCAAACTGCCTAGGCTCCCACAAAGCCAGTACGTGCAGTAGGATCAAAAACCCATTGCCATTGTTCTTGAGTTCTCAAAACAGCCCCTTGCCTGTTTCTTGCAGTCACCTGGCTAGGGTTTTCAGTTTAGTCTGCTGACTGTAACAGAAGAAACAGTGTCAGTGTGGCAGCCATGCCTCTCAGTTATTGTCTGTATTCAGATGTCATTAGGGGCCCAGGCAGCAAACAGGTCTGTAGCAGGCATTCAAGGACAGGTCTGAGAGTCACCAGGACCTGAGGTCGGTCCTCAGCTGTCCTTCTGCACAGCATAGCCAATCAGAGGACAGCTCTCCTGTCCATTGCCCCTTGTCCATGTCCTTCTCCCTTTGCTTCCTTCCCCTGCCTTGAACTCATGTCCCTTCCCTGCTCTCCCTGCTCTGCACTCACCAGGCTTCCCCTTTGTCTCCCTGGAAACTGGATCCCTGGCTTCCCTGTGAGTGAGGCTGCTGCACCCTGCAGATTCAGTGTCAGGGTCGGAATCCCAGTCAGATCTGCTGCCTTCCAGTCGTTGCTCTCACAATTCTAGGTTCCTCTT
The DNA here is from genome assembly GCF_018167655.1 of Microtus oregoni. NCBI lineage: Eukaryota > Metazoa > Chordata > Mammalia > Rodentia > Cricetidae > Microtus > Microtus oregoni. The sequence goes on along the minus strand of NW_024543062.1, from coordinate 6,033,115 downwards.
CTCACCTATCGAGGCTGGGCCTTTCTGAAAATCATGGCCCAGGTCTTCACACTTTATTTCTGCACCCCTGTTACACACTATCTGCTCATCTTTACTCCTGCCTTGTAGTCTTCTACTCAGCACAGATTTAAATCTGCTCTGCACCCAGTCCATACTTGGCTCTTTTTTTTTTTTTTGCATGTGCACAAGGTCTCAATGAGCCCAGGCTGTCCTTCAACTTTCTATGTAACTCCAGATGGCCTTGTTCTCTTGATCTCCTCTCTGTACTTCCAAATGCTGGGGTTCAGGCATCCCCTACTCTGTCCCCATGATTGTTTCTTAGGATCCTTTTGAATTTAGAAGACAAATAATTTATCTTTACAAAAACACAATTGGGATTTGAATAGAAAATGCAGTGAATTTTAGAGTATTTTGCAGTGTATAGAGTTATTGCATAAAATTTTATTTGTATAAAATTTATGCAAATGTTCTTATATATTTTAGTATTTCCCTACTTTTTGAAATTTATTTTCTGTCCGTGTGTATATGTATGTTTACATTTGCATGTGTGCACACCTCTGAGGATGACAGAGGACATCCTTAGGTAGCATCTCCAGGTGATGTCCATCTACATTTTTGAGACTGGTCTGGGGTCCTAGTGTCTCTGTCTGTCCAAATATCTGCCAAGTTGGTCAACTTTTTAAGTGGATCCTGAAGTTGGAATTAATGTTCTTGTGTTTGTGGGGCAACTCATTACCCACTATACCATCTTCCCAGCTGTTCTGAAATTTCTTTCAGCAGTGGTTTGTTTTTAGGACTCAAAATGTTTTTTGCCTCTTTTAGTATAGTTTCTTCTCAGACATTTTCTTCTCACTTGTGGGTTAAATACTATTTTTAATTTCTGCTTTAATACCATATCCCCAACTCAAACAGTGTCTCTCTTCACGGGTTTCACTTCCTGTGACATGTTTTCTCTGAATGCTGGTCTACCTCAGAATCTGTTTAGCAGCCACAGCCTTTTCTAAACGAGCAGGTAGCCCCTGGGTCTCCCGTATGCCCCTTGAATTCCTTAGGAGCAGGCTGTGTTCATCTGCACTTGATCCTCTAATTTCCAGCTGGAATTTTTTTTTTTTTTTTTTTTTTTTTGCGACAAGGTTTCTCTGTAGCTTTGGAGCCTGTCCTGGAGCTTTCTCTTGTAGACTAGGCTGGCCTCAAACTCACAGAGATATGCTTGCCTCTGCTCTGAGTGCTGGGATTAAAGGCGGGAACTCACCAAGGCCAGCTGGCCTAGGTCTGAAAAAGCATGGAATAAATCCGGACTAGCTGAACATAGCGGACAATGAGGAATACTGAGAACTCAAGAACAATCACAGTGGGTTTTTTTTTTCACTTTTTTTTTTATTGCGAAAAGAAGAAAAAAAAACATAAACAAAAAACAAGTTTCCGCTTTTCGGCGCCAGGAGACCCAGCATTGGGGTGAGTTTCTGGCCCACGGCGCCAGCCTGGGACGGGGAGCTCGGGGGTTTCTTGGCCCCCTGTCCTGCTTGGGCTCTCTGCTGCCTCTTTCTTCCTGGCCCACCCAGCTTCCGTCCAGAGCCCTCCCCACTTCACCCCCACTGTCCTCTTTTGGCGCGTAGCATCGCCCAGCGCAGCCTATCTGGGCGCTGGGTCCGAGTATCCGGGGCTCCCGGGCGGGCAGCAGTTCCTTTGTTTCTGTGGCCTGCCTGCACCAAGCGGGGTAGGCGCTTTGTCTGCGAGCTGCCCAACCAGCACGGAGGCCTGATCTTTCGGCGCCAGGAGACCCAGCATTGGGGTGAGTTTCTGGCCCACGGCGCCAGCCTGGGACGGGGAGCTCGGGGGTTTCTTGGCCCCCTGTCCTGCTTGGGCTCTCTGCAGGGCCTCTACTCCCCGGGTGCTGCCTCTCTCTTCCTGGCCCACCCAGCTTCCGTCCAGAGCCCTCCCCACTTCACCCCCACTGTCTTCTTTTGGCGCGTAGCATCGCCCAGCGCAGCCTATCTGGGCGCTGGGTCCGAGTACCTGGGGCTCCCGGGCGGGCAGCAGTTCCTTTGTTTCTGTGGCCTGCCTGCACCAAGCGGGGTAGGCGCTTTGTCTGCGAGCTGCCCAACCAGCACGGAGGCCTGATCTTTCGGCGCCAGGAGACCCAGCATTGGGGTGAGTTTCTGGCCCACGGCGCCAGCCTGGGACGGGGAGCTCGGGGGTTTCTTGGCCCCCTGTCCTGCTTGGGCTCTCTGCTGCCTCTTTCTTCCTGGCCCACCCAGCTTCCGTCCAGAGCCCTCCCCACTTCACCCCCACTGTCCTCTTTTGGCGCGTAGCATCGCCCAGCGCAGCCTATCTGGGCGCTGGGTCCGAGTACCCGGGGCTCCCGGGCGGGCAGCAGTTCCTTTGTTTCTGTGGCCTGCCTGCACCAAGCGGGGTAGGCGCTTTGTCTGCGAGCTGCCCAACCAGCACGGAGGCCTGATCTTTCGGCGCCAGGAGACCCAGCATTGGGGTGAGTTTCTGGCCCACGGCGCCAGCCTGGGACGGGGAGCTCGGGGGTTTCTTGGCCCCCTGTCCTGCTTGGGCTCTCTGCAGGGCCTCTACTCCCCGGGTGCTGTCTCTTTCTTCCTGGCCCACCCAGCTTCCGTCCAGAGCCCTCCCCACTTCGCCCCCACTGTCCTCTTTTGGCGCGGGGCATCGCCCAGCTTATCTGGGCGCTGAGTCCGAGTAGCCGGGGCTCCCGGGGGGCAGCGGTTCCTTTGTTTCTGTGGCCTGCCTGCACCAAGCGGGGTAGGCGCTTTGTCTGCGAGCTGCCCAACCAGCACGGAGGCCTGATCTTTCGGCGCCAGGAGACCCAGCATTGGGGAGACCCAGCATTGGGAGAGCCAACATTGGGGAGAGACAGCGTTTGGTAGGCAAGGAGACCTAATCCGGTAAAAGAAGATCCATAGGGAGCATTTGGAAGAAGAGATGGGCCGACGTCAAGGCAAGAATTCGCCCAACAAGCTGAAAAGCAACATGAAGCTACCAGAAACAAGCGACCTCACAACGGGAGGACAAGAACCCCTTAATCAAGAGGAAGGAGAAAAGATTGACTTCATGAAAGTGATTGACACCCTTAAACAGCATGTAAAAAACGCCCTTATAGAAATGGATGAGAAATATAACAGAAAGTTTGAAGAATTGAATAAATCAGTGAATGATACCCTAGAAAACCAAGGAAAAACAATCAAACAGATAATGGAAACAGTTCAAGACCTGAAAACTGAAATGGAGGCAAAGAAGAAAACACAAACAGAGGGCCGTCTGGACATGGAAAATCTAGGTAAACGAATAGAGACTACAGAAACAAGCATAACCAGCAGAATACAAGAGATAGAAGAAAGACTCTCGGATTCTGAAGATACCATAGAGAAAATAAACACACTGATCAAAGAAAACAGCAAGTCCAACAAACTCTCATCACAAAACATTCAGGAAATATGGGACACGATAAAAAGACCAAACCTAAGAATAATAGGAGTAGAAGAAGGAGAAGAAGGGCAGCTCAATGGTCCAGAAAATCTATTTAATAAAATTATAGAAGAAAACTTTCCCAACCTAAGGAAAGATTTTCCTATGAAGGTGCAAGAAGCATACAGAACACCGAATAGGCTGGATCAAAAAAAAACATCCCCTCGCCATATAATTATCAAAACACAAAGCATACAGAATAAGGAAAGAATATTAAGAGCTGCAAAGGAAAAAGGCCAAATTACTTATAAAGGTAAACCTATCAGACTTACACCTGACTTCTCCATGGAAACCATGAAAGCCAGAAGGTCCTGGATAGATGTACTGCAGAAACTGAGAGACCATGGGTGCAAGCCCAGATTACTATACCCAGCCAAGCTTTCATTCACTATAAATGGAGAAAATAAAATTTTCCAGGATAAAAACAAATTTAAACAATACGCAGCCACAAATCCAGCCTTACAGAAAGTAATTGAAGGAAAATCACTAACCAAGGAGTCCAACAATGACCACAATACCTCAGACATCTAGAGACCCTTCACCAACACAAAACAAAGAAGGGAAACACACAAACTCTACGACTAAAAAAAAATGACCGGAGTTAACAACCACTGGTCATTAATATCACTTAATGTCAATGGACTCAACTCACCTATAAAAAGGCACAGGCTAAGAGATTGGATAAGAAAACAGGATCCAACATTCTGCTGTTTACAAGAAACACACCTCAACCACAAAGACAGGCACCTACTCAGAGTAAAGGGCTGGGAAAAGGCCTATCAAGCAAATGGTCCTAAGAAACAGGCAGGTGTGGCCATACTAATCTCTAACAAAGTTGACTTTAAACTTAAATCAATCAGAAGAGATGGAGAGGGGCATTTTATACTCATAACAGGAACAGTTCATCAGGATGAAGTCTCAATCCTGAACATCTGTGCCCCTAATATAAAAGCACCCACGTACATAAAAGAAACATTGCTAAAATTCAAGGCAGACATCAAACCGCACACACTAATAGTAGGAGACTTCAACACTCCTCTCTCACCAATGGACAGGTCAATCAGACAGGAACCTAACAGAGAAATAAGAGAATTAGTGGAGGTAATGAATCAAATGGACTTAACAGACATCTATAGAACATTCCATCCAAATAGGAAAGAATATACCTTCTTCTCTGCAGCTCATGGAACCTTCTCGAAAATCGACCACATAGTCGGTAACAAAGCAAACATCCACAGTTACAAAAAAATACTAGTAACCACCTGTGTCTTATCAGATCACCATGGATTAAAGTTAGAATTCAACAATAATGCTACCCCCAGAAAGCATACAAAGTCATGGAAACTGAACAGTCAACTACTGAACCATAGCTGGATTAAGGAAGAAATAAAGAAAGAAATTAAAGTCTTCCTGGAATTCAATGAAAATAAAGAAACAACATACTCAAACTTATGGGACACTATGAAAGCAGTCCTAAGAGGAAAGTTCATAGCACTAAGTGCCCACTTAAAGAAAACAGAGAAAGCTCACATTGGAGACTTAACAGCCCACCTGAAAGCTCTAGAAAAAAAAGAAGCAGACTCACCTAGGAGGAGTAGAAGACTGGAAATAATCAAAATGAGGGCTGAAATCAACAAAATAGAAACACAGAAAACAATACAAAAAATCAATGAAACAAAAAGCTGGTTCCTGGAGAAAATCAACAAGATTGACAAACCACTATCCAAGCTAATCAAACGGCAGAGAGAGAATTTGCAAATTAATAAGATCAGAAATGAAAAGGGGGACATAACCACAGACACAGAGGAAATTCAGAGAATCATTAGATCTTACTACAAAAGCCTATATGCCACAAAATTGGAAAATGTAAAGGAAATGGATACTTTTTTAGATAAATATCATATACCAAAGTTAAATCAGGACCTGGTGAACAATCTAAATAGACCTGTTAGTCGCGAAGAATTAGAAGAGGTTATCAAAAACCTCCCTACCAAAAAAAGCCCAGGACCAGATGGTTTCAATGCGGAATTCTACCAGATCTTCCAAGAAGATCTAATACCTATACTCCTTAATGTATTCCACAAGATAGAAACAGAAGGGTCATTACCAAACTCCTTTTATGAAGCCACAATTACTCTGATACCAAAACCACTCAAAGACTCAACCAGGAAAGAGAACTACAGGCCAATCTCACTCATGAATATCGACGCAAAAATCCTCAACAAAATACTGGCAAATCGAATCCAAGAACACATCCGAAAAATTATCCATTATGATCAAGTAGGCTTCATTCCGCAGATGCAGGGCTGGTTCAACATACGAAAATCTATCAATGTAATCCAGCATATAAATAAACTGAAAGAAAAAAACCATATGATCATTTCATTAGATGCTGAAAAAGCATTTGACAAAATTCAACATCCATTTATGTTAAAAGTCTTGGAGAGATTAGGGATACAAGGGTCATACCTAAATATAATAAAAGCTATATACAGCAAGCCGACAGCTAACATCAAATTAAACGGAGAGAAACTCAAAGCCATCCCACTTAACTCAGGAACACGACAAGGCTGTCCACTCTCCCCATACCTCTTCAATATAGTGCTTGAAGTTCTAGCAATAGCAATAAGACAACATAATGGGATCAAGGGGATTCGAATTGGAAAGGAAGAAGTTAAACTTTCGTTATTTGCAGATGATATGATAGTGTACATAAGCGACCCCAAAAACTCCACCAAAGAACTCCTACAGCTGATAAACAGCTTTAGTAATGTGGCAGGATACAAGATCAACTCCAAAAAATCAGTCGCCCTCTTATACACAAAGGATATGGAAGCAGAGAGGGAAATCAGAGAAGCTTCACCATTCACAATAGCCAAAAACAGCATAAAATATCTTGGGGTACATCTAACCAAGGAAGTGAAAGATCTATTTGACAAGAACTTTAAGGCATTGAAGAAAGAAATTGAAGAGGATACCAAAAAATGGATGGACCTCCCTTGCTCTTGGATTGGGAGGATCAACATAGTAAAAATGGCAATTCTACCAAAGGCTATTTATAGATTCAATGCAATCCCCATCAAGATCCCATCAAAATTCTTCACAGATCTGGAGAGAACAATAATCAACTTTATATGGAAAAACAAAAAACCCAGGATAGCCAAAACAATCCTATACAATAAAGGATCTTCTGGAGGCATTACCATCCCTGACTTCAAACTCTATTACAGAGTTACAGTAATGAAAACAGTGTGGTACTGGCATAAAAACAGAGAAGTCGACCAATGGAATCGTATAGAAGACCCGGATTTTATCCCACAAACCTATGAACACCTGATTTTCGATAAAGGAGCTAAAAGTATAAAATGGAAGAAAGAAAGCATCTTCAACAAATGGTGCTGGCACAACTGGAAGTCATCTTGTAGAAGAATGAAAATAGACCCTTATCTATCACCGTGCACAAAACTCAAGTCCAAATGGATTAAAGACCTCAATATCAGCCCGAACACACTGAACCTGATAGAAGAGAAAGTGGGAAGTACCCTACAGGAGCTGGGCACAGGAGATCGCTTCCTATGTATAACCCCAGAAGCACAGACATTAAGGGCAACATTGAATAAATGGGACCTACTTAAACTGAGAAGCTTCTGTAAAGCAAAGGACATAGTCAATAAGACACAAAGGCAACCTACTGATTGGGAGAAGATCTTCACCAACCCCACAACAGACAAAGGTCTGATCTCCAAAATATGTAGAGAACTCAAGAAACTAGACTTTAAAATGCTAATTAACCCAATTAAAAAATGGGGCACTGAATTGAACAGAGAATTCTCAGCAGAGGAAGTTCAAATGGCCAAAAGACACTTAAAGTCGTGCTCAACTTCCTTAGCAATCAGGGAAATGCAAATCAAAACAACTTTGAGATATCATCTTACACCTGTCAGAATGGCTAAAGTCAAAAACACCAAGGATAACCTTTGCTGGAGAGGCTGTGGAGGAACGGGTACCCTCATCCATTGCTGGTGGGAATGCCATCTTGTGCAACCACTGTGGAAGTCAGTGTTTCGGTTTCTCAGGAAATTCGGGATCAACTTACCCCTGGACCCAGCAATACCACTCCTGGGAATATACCCAAGAGATGCTCTATCATATGACAAAAGCATTTGTTCAACTATGTTCATAGCAGTATTATTTGTAATAGCCAGAACCTGGAAACAACCTAGATGCCCTTCAATGGAAGAATGGATGAAGAAAGTATGGAATATATACACGCTAGAGTACTACGCTGCGGTAAAAAACAATGACTTCTCGAATTTTGCAGGCAAATGGATGGAAATAGAAAACACTATCCTGAGTGAGGTGTCCCAGACCCAAAAAGATGAACATGGGATGTACTCGCTCATAATTGGTTTCTAGCCATAAATTAGGGCCACGGAGTCTACAATAGGTGAACCTAAAGAAGCTAAGTAAGAAGGTGAACCCAAGGAAAAACATATAGTTATCCTCTTGGCTAAGGGAAGTAGACCCAATTGCCGGGGAGAAAATTAGGATCTTGGGGGTGGGGTGGGATGGGGGTAAGGGGAGATGGGGAGAGAAAAGGTAGAAGGGAAGGAGGGGGGACTTGGGGAATCAGGAGAATTGGGATAAAGGAAAGGTGGATAGGGGAGCACGGAACCACAATTCTTAGTTAAGGGAACCACTTTAGGGTGAGCAAGAGATTTGACCCTAGAGGGGCTCCCAAGTGCCCAACATGAGGTTCCCAGTTAGTTCCTTGGGTAGCTGAGGATTGGGAACCTGAAATGACCCTATCCTAGAGCAATACTGACGAATTTCTTGCATATCATCATAGAACCTTCATCTGGTGATGGATGGAGACAGAGACAGAGACCCTCACTGGAGCACTGGACTGAACTCCCAAGGTCCCAATGAGGAACAGAAGGAGGGAGAACATGAGCAAAGAAGTCGGGACCACGAGGCGTGCACCCACCCACTGAGACAGTGGAGCTGATCTACTGGGAGCTCACCAAGGCCAGCTGGACTGTGACCGAAAAAGCATGGGATAAAACCGGACTCTCTGAACATGGCGAACAATGAGGGCTGATGAGACGCCAAGGACAATGGCACGGGGTTTTGATCCTACTTAATGTGCTGGCTTTGTGGAAGCCTAGCCAGTTTGGATGTTCACCTTCCTAGATATGGACGGAGGGGGGAGGACCTAGGACTTACCACAGGGCAGGGAACCTGGACTGCTCTGTGGACTGGAGAGGGAGGGGGAGAGGAGTGGGGGGAGGGGTAGAAGGGTGGGAGGAGGGGGAGAAGGGTGGGAGGAGGGGGAGGGAAATGGGAGGCTGGGAGGAGGTGGAAACTTGTTTTTTGTTTATGTTTTTTTTCTTCTTTTCTTAATAAAAAAATTATAAAAAAAAAAAAAAAACAAGTTTCCACCTCCTCCCAGCCTCCCATTTCCCTTCCCCTCCTCCCACCCTCCTCCCCCTCCTCCCACCCTTCTCCCCCTCCCCCTACTCCTTTCCCCCTCCCTCTCCAGTCCACAGAGCACTTAAGGTCATGCTCAACTTCCTTAGCAATCAGGGAAATGCAAATCAAAACAACTTTGAGATATCATCTTACACCTGTCAGAATGGCTAAAGTCAAAAACACCAAGGATAACCTTTGCTGGAGAGGCTGTGGAGGAACGGGTACCCTCATCCATTGCTGGTGGGAATGCAATCTTGTGCAACCACTGTGGAAGTCAGTGTTTCGGTTTCTCAGGAAATTCGGGATCAACTTACCCCTGGACCCAGCAATACCACTCTTGGGAATATACCCAAGAGATGCTTTATCAAATGACAAAAGCATTTGTTCAACTATGTTCATAGCAGTATTATTTGTAATAGCCAGAATCTGGAAACAACCTAGATGCCCTTCAATGGAAGAATGGATGAAGAAAGTATGGAATATATACACGCTAGAGTACTACGCTGCGGTAAAAAACAATGACTTCTCGAATTTTGCTCGCAGTGGGTTTTTGATCCTACTGCACGTACTGGCTTTGGGGGAGCCTAGGCAGTTTGGATGCTCACCTTACTAGACCTGGATAGAGGTGGGCGGTCCTTGGACTTCCCACAGGTCAGGGAACCCTGATTGCTCTTCGAGCAGATGAGGGAGGGGGACTTGATCGGGGGAGGGGGAGGGAAATGGGAAGCGGTTGCAGGGAGGAGGCACAAATCCTTAATAAATAAATAAATTAAAAAAAAAAGATAAAAAAAATAAAGGCGTGCACCGGCTCTCCAGCTGAGACTCTAAGGAAGAGGGCACAGATTCAGTGCTGTTTTAGCTCAGCCTCCTTTCTGTCCTCGTGTTCTCTGGGCTCTGCCCTACACTAGCTCATCTTTCTCCATCTCCCACAGCTGCAAACTCAGTGGGGAAGCCCAGAGAAGGGCCTGTCCTGGGCCACTCACCTTTTCTTCCACCAGAGGAAGATCATCAACACACAAATGGGAGTTATGAGCAGAGCCGTGGTCACCACCACCCCGACCGTGGCTCCCAGGCTTACAAGTGAAGGATTCCTCTGGCCCTCTGTGTCCTCCAGTCCAGCTGTGGTGACTGCAGAGGTGATGATGGAGGGGCTCTGCATGGTGGTGCTGACTGCTGGGGAGAGATGAGGAGTGAGCAGATCCTCCCTGGATGAGGAGGGATAGGTTGAGTGTCACACCTTGTCTCCGCTATGGGAGGTGGGATGGGGAGCAGCTGTTAGAAGTTCACACAGAGAGGGAAACACATGCCTGAGACTCTGGGGGAGGAAGCTCAAACACACATTCTCCACCTGTCCTGGCTGAGTGCTCAGATTTTCGTTTGACCACAGACAATGAAGTCATAGAAATATAGTTGCTTTTGTTGTGAATGTGTTTAATGCAGAGATGTCTCAGTCCATAGAATGCTTCTAGCTCAGATCATAGAAACAAGTTGATTCCTAGTGTCCATATATTAGTCAGGTGAACTGGGTGTGGCCTTTAATCTTAGCCTTATAGGCAGAAGAGGGTGGATCTCTGGGAGTTCAAAGCCAGGCTGGTTTATCTATTGAGTTCCATACCAAACAGAGCTGAGTGAGTTATAATCCCAGTACTGAGGAGGTAGAGACAGGCAGACCCCTGGACCTCACTGGTCATACACCTAGTCTTCTTGCCAAATGTGAAGCCATTGAGAGACCCTGTCTTAAAACCTAAGGTGAATGCCACCCAAAGGTGCCCTCTAGCCTCTGCAAGAACATGAACAAATGTGAACATTCATGCATTTTCACACACACACACACACACACACACACACACACACACACACACACCCCTGAATTAACAGAGCCACATGTTCACATTCATTGAATACATAAGAGTGTATAAAAGAAACATATAATTTTAGCCATAAACTCAGTGCAGGGGTGACTACAATCATTCACTCTACACACATTACTATTGTTGCTTTCCACAACATTTACCTGTTTGGAGATACTAAATCAGCAGTTCTCAACTTGTGGCTCTCTAACCCCACCAGGGATCCACATCAGGTGTCCTGCACATCAGATATTTATACTGCAACTCATATGAGTAGCAAAATTACAGTTATGATGCAGCAATGAAATAATATGATTTGGGGCGTCACCACAACATGAGGAACTGTTTTAAGGAGTCACAGCATTAGGGAGGTTGAGGACCACTGGTCCATAGCATGAACCTTTATGTGCAGCCCAATCCTCAATGTTTTTCAAAAAAATTCTATGTAGATGTATATCTGAGTGTGTGTGTGTGTGTGTGTGTGTGTGTGTGTGTGAATGCAAGTGCCAAGAGAGGCCAACTGAGAGTGTTAGATCATCTGGAACTGGAGTTATGGATGTTGTGAGCCTCTCCACAAGAGAGCTGGGGAGTCTAACTCAGGTCGCCTACGAGAGCAATGTGTGCCCTACTCCCTGAGTCTGCATAGCTTCCAATTCCCAATCCTTTAAGACCCACACATTACACTTCTCTCGGTCATACCCGTTATTTCTAAGTAGTTGGATGTTTGGCTTGTTTGTTTTCACAATGCTGGAAATGAAACCCCACTCACTCTAGGCAAGAGAACTCTACTACTGGGCTGTGCCCTTAGGCCCTGGTATGGGTGTTCCTGTGATCTCCTTTCTCAAGACTGTTGGCCAGTTTCTAGTGTACACCTCCCTGTATCAGTCCTTGTAGAGTGTTGTCTACCTTAGTTTATCTTTGTCACTTTGCTTTTCAATAGTATGTTGAAAAGTCTTATGTCCTTAACATTTTCCCTTGTTCTTCATGTTTTTACCTTTTTGAATCTTTTATTTCCACTTTAACATAGTTTGGAAAAGGTAGGGAGATAATTATACTGTGGTACAAACATTATTTTGCTGTTGTTCATAAACCATAGATTTTTTCCTCACAATTATAGAGGGTCAATAATTTTTTGTTATTGTTGTTTTGAATTTTCTTCTTTAATGAAAATAGAGTCTTTTCTTATACAATAGTTTCTTCTTCTACTCCTCCAAGTTCCTACTCCCCTCTAGATTAACTCTGTTCCTGTCTTTCATTAGAAAAGAACAGGCCTCTAAAAATTAACAAGTGAACAGAATGAAATAAAATACAGTAGGGCAGAGTGGGAGAGAAAGGAAAGAGATGTCTTGATTGAGGGAGCAATTAAAGGGTTAGCGAGAAACATGGCTCTGGGGAAATTCCCCGGAATCCACAAGGATGACCCCCAGCTAAAACCCTAAGCAACAGTGGAGAGGACGCCTACACTGGCCTTCCCCTGTAATCAGATTGATGACTACCTTAATTGTCATCATAGAAACTTCATCCAGCAACTGATGGAAGCAGATACAGAGATCTACAATGAAACACTGGGCTGAGCTACCAGAGACCAGTCCAAGAGAAGGAGGAACGATAATATGAGCAAAGGCGTCAAGACCATGATGGGGATACCCACAGAAACAGCTGACCTGAGCTAGTGAGAGCTCACTGACTCTGGACTGATAGCAGGGGAACTGCATAGGACCAAACTAGGCCCTCGGAATGTGGGGCACATTTGTGAGGCTTGGGCAGTCTGTGGGGCCACTGGCAGTGGGACCAGGATTTATCCTAGTGTTTGAACTGGTGTCTGGGAGCACATTCTCTTTGGAGGGACAAGGTTCTCGGCTTAGAAATAGGGTGGAGGGCTTTGGTCTTGCCTTCAAATGAAATGTCAGACTGTCAACTCCCCATAGGTAGAAGGAGCAGGTTAGGGAGAGGTTGGGGTGGGAGGAAGCGAGGGTATGGGAATGGGGATAGCTATGTAAAATGAGAAAAGATCATATTAAGAAATTCTTAATGAAAAGCTGGAAAATGAGAAAAAAAATCATCACATCAAAGTTGGATACAGCAACTCAGCAGGAGGAGAGGAGTTCCAAGAGTCAGAGACCCACTTGTTCTCAGAGTCAGGAGTCCCATAACAATACTAAGCTAGTAGCTATAATATAAACACAAAGGACTAGTGCCAGCCCATGTAGGCCTGTTCTTGCTGCTTCAAGCTCTGTGAGCTCACATGCACCTAGCTTAGTTGACCCAGAGGGCTGTGCTCTCTTCGTGTCCTCCATCCCCTCTGGCTCTTAGAATCTTTCTGTCTCCTCCACAGGATTCCCTGAGCTCTGAGAGGAGAGCCTTAGACTCATTTAGACTTTTCCTACATAAGGTATGGCTGTGGGTCTCTGTATCTGTTCCTATCTGCTGCTGCTGGAAGCCTCTTTGATGATGACTGGAGGATAGCAGAATATCATCAAGAATCATTTTATTGATTTTTTAAAAAATGAGTAGTGTTTGGTTTTACCTAGGTATCTTGTCTCTGGTTCTTAGTTACCCACGAAGTGCCAGGTACAGTTTTCTTCTTATGGAGTGGACCTTAAATCAAATCAGATATTGGTTGGTACTTCCACATTTCTGTGCCACCATTTCCCTAGTATATTTTTAGGGGTGACTGATTGTAGGTCAAAGGTTTGTGGTTGGGTTGGTGTCAGGTTTCTCTTTCCGTAGTTTACAAAGGAGCTTTCTGCACCAAAGGGACTAGAACCTGGTGGTGGCTCGGGGAGGCTCCATGTCAGTCCCAGCTTAATTTTCCCACATCCAATGAATTGTGTGGGTGTTGACATCGGCAATGGGGCCTTACTGTCAGTTTGTGGAGAGTAACCCTTTGTCTTGGCAACAGCCTAAGTTGTTTGGGGATTTACATGGGACCTCTTGGCCAACGACTCAGTTGAATACAGTCCAGTCCCACTCTGGAAGCCTTCCCTGGTTGTGAGAGATGGCCAGCTGAGCTTCCATATCCCCTGCTACTAGAAGTCATCAGGAGGATCACCTTCCTAAGTTCCAGGAAGTTGCTTCTGCACTAGGTTTCCACACCATCCCCCAAATGCCCCTGAGTTGCAGCTGTCTCTCCCTACACTCTTTCCACCCCAACTCTCCCTGCCAACCTAGCCCCCCAACTCCCATAGGGGCTCCTGTCTGTTCCTGTCCCCACATGCCCCCAGTCTGTTTGTAAAATCTATTTCCCCTTCCCAGGGAGATCCATGCACCTCTCTTAGACTCTTCTCTTTACCGAATGTCTCTTTGTCTATGGATTGTAGCTTGTTTATCATTTACTTCCATGGCTAATATCCACTTAGAAATGAATATTTACTGTATTTATCTTTCTGAGTCTGGATTATCTTAGGATGGTTTTTTCTAGTTCCATCCATTGACCTGCAAATTTCATGATGTCATTTTTTTTTAAACTGCTTGTGTAAATGCACCACATTTTCCTTATCCATTCTTTGGTTGAGGGACACCTAGGGTGTTTCCAATATCTGACTATTATGAATAAAGTTGAACAAGTATCCTTATGGTAGGATTTAGCATCCTTTGGTTATATGTCCAAGAGTGCTATAGATGGGTCTTGAGGTAGATCAGTTCCCAAATTTCTGGAGAACTGCCATATTGGTTTCCAGGCGATTGTACAAGTTTGTGCTGCCACCAGCAATGGAGGAGTGTTTCCCTTGTTCCACATCCTTGCCAGCATGAGCTGTCACCTGTGTTATTGATCAGCCATTCTGACAGGTGTAAGTCATTCTGACAAGTGTAAAAGGGAATCTCAGAGTCATTTTGATTTGCAATTCCCTGATGGTTAAGGATATTGAATATTTCTTTAAGTGTTTCACAGTCATTTAGATTCCTCTGTTGAGAATTCTCTGTTTTTTTTTAATTCTCTGTTTTTTTTTAATAATTTTTTTTATTAAGAAAAGAAGAAAAAAAAACATAAACAAAAAACAAGTTTCCACCTCCTCCCAGCCTCCCATTTCCCTCCCCCTCCTCCCACCCTTCTCCCCCTCCTCCCACCCTTCTACCCCTCCCCCCACTCCTCTCCCCCTCCCTCTCCAGTCCACAGAGCAGTCCATGTTCCCTGCCCTGTGGTAAGTCCTAGGTCCTCCCCCCTCCGTCCATATCTAGGAAGGTGAACATCCAAACTGGCTAGGCTTCCACAAAGCCAGCACATTAAGTAGGATCAAAACCCCGTGCCATTGTCCTTGGCGTCTCATTAGCCCTCATTGTTCGCCATGTTCAGAGAGTCCGGTTTTATCCCATGCTTTTTCGGTCACAGTCCAGCTGGCCTTGGTGAGCTCCCAGTAGATCAGCTCCACTGTCTCAGTGGGTGGGTGCACGCCTCGTGGTCCCGACTTCTTTGCTCATGTTCTCCCTCCTTCTGCTCCTCATTGGGACCTTGGGAGCTCAGTCCAGTGCTCCAGTGTGGGTCTCTGTCTCTGTCTCCATCCATCACCAGATGAAGGTTCTTAGCCAAGAGGATAACTATATGTTTTTCCTTGGGTTCACCTTCTTACTTAGCTTCTTTAGGTTCACCTATTGTAGACTCCGTGGCCCTAATTTATGGCTAGAAACCAATTATGAGCGAGTACATCCCAAGTTCATCTTTTTGGGTCTGGGACACCTCACTCAGGATAGTGTTTTCTATTTCCATCCATTTGCCTGCAAAATTCGAGAAGTCATTGTTTTTTACCGCAACGTAGTACTCTAGCGTGTATATATTCCATACTTTCTTCATCCATTCTTCCATTGAAGGGCATCTAGGTTGTTTCCAGGTTCTGGCTATTACAAATAATACTGCTATGAACATAGTTGAACAAATGCTTTTGTCATATGATAGAGCATCTCTTGGGTATATTCCCAGGAGTGGTATTGCTGGGTCCAGGGGTAAGTTGATCCCGAATTTCCTGAGAAACCGAAACACTGACTTCCACAGTGGTTGCACAAGATGGCATTCCCACCAGCAATGGATGAGGGTACCCGTTCCTCCACAGCCTCTCCAGCAAAGGTTATCCTTGGTGTTTTTGACTTTAGCCATTCTGACAGGTGTAAGATGATATCTCAAAGTTGTTTTGATTTGCATTTCCCTGATTGCTAAGGAAGTTGAGCACGACTTTAAGTGTCTTTTGGCCATTTGAACTTCCTCTGCTGAGAATTCTCTGTTCAGTTCAGTGCCCCATTTTTTAATTGGGTTAATTAGCATTTTAAAGTCTAGTTTCTTGAGTTCTTTATATATTTTGGAGATCAGACCTTTGTCTGTTGTGGGGTTGGTGAAGATCTTCTCCCAATCAGTAGGTTGCCTTTGTGTCTTATTGACTATGTCCTTTGCTTTACAGAAGCTTCTCAGTTTAAGTAGGTCCCATTTATTCAATGTTGCCCTTAATGTCTGTGCTTCTGGGGTTATACATAGGAAGCGATCTCCTGTGCCCAGCTCCTGTAGGGTACTTCCCACTTTCTCTTCTATCAGGTTCAGTGTGTTCGGGCTGATATTGAGGTCTTTAATCCATTTGGACTTGAGTTTTGTGCACGGTGATAGATAAGGGTCTATTTTCATTCTTCTACAAGATGACATCCAGTTGTGCCAGCACCATTTGTTGAAGATGCTTTCTTTCTTCCATTTTATACTTTTAGCTCCTTTATCGAAAATCAGGTGTTCATAGGTTTGTGGGATAAAATCCGGGTCTTCTATACGATTCCATTGGTCGACTTCTCTGTTTTTATGCCAGTACCACACTGTTTTCATTACTGTAGCTCTGTAATAGAGTTTGAAGTCAGGGATGGTAATGCCTCCAGAAGATCCTTTATTGTATAGGATTGTTTTGGCTATCCTGGGTTTTTTGTTTTTCCATATAAAGTTGATTATTGTCCTCTCCAGATCTGTGAAGAATTTTGATGGGATCTTGATGGGGATTGCATTGAATCTATAAATAGCCTTTGGTAGAATTGCCATTTTTACTATGTTGATCCTCCCAATCCAAGAGCAAGGGAGGTCCATCCATTTTTTGGTATCCTCTTCAATTTCTTTCTTCAATGCCTTAAAGTTCTTGTCAAATAGATCTTTCACTTCCTTGGTTAGATGTACCCCAAGATATTTTATGCTGTTTTTGGCTATTGTGAATGGTGAAGCTTCTCTGATTTCCCTCTCTGCTTCCATATCCTTTGTGTATAAGAGGGCGACTGATTTTTTGGAGTTGATCTTGTATCCTGCCACATTACTAAAGCTGTTTATCAGCTGTAGGAGTTCTTTGGTGGAGTTTTTGGGGTCGCTTATGTACACTATCATATCATCTGCAAATAACGGAAGTTTAACTTCTTCCTTTCCAATTCGAATCCCCTTGATCCCATTATGTTGTCTTATTGCTATTGCTAGAACTTCAAGCACTATATTGAAGAGGTATGGGGAGAGTGGACAGCCTTGTCGTGTTCCTGAGTTAAGTGGGATGGCTTTGAGTTTCTCTCCGTTTAATTTGATGTTAGCTGTCGGCTTGCTGTATATAGCTTTTATTATATTTAGGTATGACCCTTGTATCCCTAATCTCTCCAAGACTTTTAACATAAATGGATGTTGAATTTTGTCAAATGCTTTTTCAGCATCTAATGAAATGATCATATGGTTTTTTTCTTTCAGTTTATTTATATGCTGGATTACATTGATAGATTTTCGTATGTTGAACCAGCCCTGCATCTGCGGAATGAAGCCTACTTGATCATAATGGATAATTTTTCGGATGTGTTCTTGGATTCGATTTGCCAGTATTTTGTTGAGGATTTTTGCGTCGATATTCATGAGTGAGATTGGCCTGTAGTTCTCTTTCCTGGTTGAGTCTTTGAGTGGTTTTGGTATCAGAGTAATTGTGGCTTCATAAAAGGAGTTTGGTAATGACCCTTCTGTTTCTATCTTGTGGAATACATTAAGGAGTATAGGTATTAGATCTTCTTGGAAGATCTGGTAGAATTCCGCATTGAAACCATCTGGTCCTGGGCTTTTTTTGGTAGGGAGGTTTTTGATAACCTCTTCTAATTCTTCGC
The DNA here is from genome assembly GCF_018167655.1 of Microtus oregoni. Classification (NCBI taxonomy): domain Eukaryota; kingdom Metazoa; phylum Chordata; class Mammalia; order Rodentia; family Cricetidae; genus Microtus; species Microtus oregoni. Next base: position 6,015,224 of record NW_024543062.1, on the reverse strand, counting down.
GACTAACAGGTCTATTTAGATTGTTCACCAGGTCCTGATTTAACTTTGGTATATGATATTTATCTAAAAAAGTATCCATTTCCTTTACATTTTCCAATTTTGTGGCATATAGGCTTTTGTAGTAAGATCTAATGATTCTCTGAATTTCCTCTGTGTCTGTGGTTATGTCCCCCTTTTCATTTCTGATCTTATTAATTTGCAAATTCTCTCTCTGCCGTTTGATTAGCTTGGATAGTGGTTTGTCAATCTTGTTGATTTTCTCCAGGAACCAGCTTTTTGTTTCATTGATTTTTTGTATTGTTTTCTGTGTTTCTATTTTGTTGATTTCAGCCCTCATTTTGATTATTTCCAGTCTTCTACTCCTCCTAGGTGAGTCTGCTTCTTTTTTTTCTAGAGCTTTCAGGTGGGCTGTTAAGTCTCCAATGTGAGCTTTCTCTGTTTTCTTTAAGTGGGCACTTAGTGCTATGAACTTTCCTCTTAGGACTGCTTTCATAGTGTCCCATAAGTTTGAGTATGTTGTTTCTTTATTTTCATTGAATTCCAGGAAGACTTTAATTTCTTTCTTTATTTCTTCCTTAATCCAGCTATGGTTCAGTAGTTGACTGTTCAGTTTCCATGACTTTGTATGCTTTCTGGGGGTAGCATTATTGTTGAATTCTAACTTTAATCCATGGTGATCTGATAAGACACAGGTGGTTACTAGTATTTTTTTGTAACTGTGGATGTTTGCTTTGTTACCGACTATGTGGTCGATTTTCGAGAAGGTTCCATGAGCTGCAGAGAAGAAGGTATATTCTTTCCTATTTGGATGGAATGTTCTATAGATGTCTGTTAAGTCCATTTGATTCATTACCTCCACTAATTCTCTTATTTCTCTGTTAGGTTCCTGTCTGATTGACCTGTCCATTGGTGAGAGAGGAGTGTTGAAGTCTCCTACTATTAGTGTGTGCGGTTTGATGTCTGCCTTGAATTTTAGCAATGTTTCTTTTATGTACGTGGGTGCTTTTATATTAGGGGCATAGATGTTCAGGATTGAGACTTCATCCTGATGAACTGTTCCTGTTATGAGTATAAAATGCCCCTCTCCATCTCTTCTGATTGATTTAAGTTTAAAGTCAACTTTGTTAGAGATTAGTATGGCCACACCTGCCTGTTTCTTAGGACCATTTGCTTGATAGGCCTTTTCCCAGCCCTTTACTCTGAGTAGGTGCCTGTCTTTGTGGTTGAGGTGTGTTTCTTGTAAACAGCAGAATGTTGGATCCTGTTTTCTTATCCAATCTCTTAGCCTGTGCCTTTTTATAGGTGAGTTGAGTCCATTGACATTAAGTGATATTAATGACCAGTGGTTGTTAACTCCGGTCATTTTTTTTTAGTCGTAGAGTTTGTGTGTTTCCCTTCTTTGTTTTGTGTTGGTGAAGGGTCTCTAGATGTCTGAGGTATTGTGGTCATTGTTGGACTCCTTGGTTAGTGATTTTCCTTCAATTACTTTCTGTAAGGCTGGATTTGTGGCTGCGTATTGTTTAAATTTGTTTTTATCCTGGAAAATTTTATTTTCTCCATTTATAGTGAATGAAAGCTTGGCTGGGTATAGTAATCTGGGCTTGCACCCATGGTCTCTCAGTTTCTGCAGTACATCTATCCAGGACCTTCTGGCTTTCATGGTTTCCATGGAGAAGTCAGGTGTAAGTCTGATAGGTTTACCTTTATAAGTAATTTGGCCTTTTTCCTTTGCAGCTCTTAATATTCTTTCCTTATTCTGTATGCTTTGTGTTTTGATAATTATATGGCGAGGGGATGTTTTTTTTTGATCCAGCCTATTCGGTGTTCTGTATGCTTCTTGCACCTTCATAGGAAAATCTTTCCTTAGGTTGGGAAAGTTTTCTTCTATAATTTTATTAAATAGATTTTCTGGACCATTGAGCTGCCCTTCTTCTCCTTCTTCTACTCCTATTATTCTTAGGTTTGGTCTTTTTATCGTGTCCCATATTTCCTGAATGTTTTGTGATGAGAGTTTGTTGGACTTGCTGTTTTCTTTGATCAGTGTGTTTATTTTCTCTATGGTATCTTCAGAATCCGAGAGTCTTTCTTCTATCTCTTGTATTCTGCTGGTTATGCTTGTTTCTGTAGTCTCTATTCGTTTACCTAGATTTTCCATGTCCAGACGGCCCTCTGTTTGTGTTTTCTTCTTTGCCTCCATTTCAGTTTTCAGGTCTTGAACTGTTTCCATTATCTGTTTGATTGTTTTTCCTTGGTTTTCTAGGGTATCATTCACTGATTTATTCAATTCTTCAAACTTTCTGTTATATTTCTCATCCATTTCTATAAGGGCGTTTTTTACATGCTGTTTAAGGGTGTCAATCACTTTCATGAAGTCAATCTTTTCTCCTTCCTCTTGATTAAGGGGTTCTTGTCCTCCCGTTGTGAGGTCGCTTGTTTCTGGTAGCTTCATGTTGCTTTTCAGCTTGTTGGGCGAATTCTTGCCTTGACGTCGGCCCATCTCTTCTTCCAAATGCTCCCTATGGATCTTCTTTTACCGGATTAGGTCTCCTTGCCTACCAAACGCTGTCTCTCCCCAATGTTGGCTCTCCCAATGCTGGGTCTCCTGGCGCCGAAAGATCAGGCCTCCGTGCTGGTTGGGCAGCTCGCAGACAAAGCGCCTACCCCGCTTGGTGCAGGCAGGCCACAGAAACAAAGGAACTGCTGCCCGCCCGGGAGCCCCGGATACTCGGACCCAGCGCCCAGATAGGCTGGGCTGGGCGATGCCACGCGCCTAAAGAGGGCAGTGGGGGCGAAGTGGGGAGGGCTCTGGACGGAAGCTGGGTGGGCCAGGAAGAAAGAGGCAGCACCCGGGGAGTAGAGGCCCTGCAGAGAGCCCAAGCAGGACAGGGGGCCAAGAAACCCCCGAGCTCCCCGTCCCAGGCTGGCGCCGTGGGCCAGAAACTCACCCCAATGCTGGGTCTCCTGGCGCCGAAAGATCAGGCCTCCGTGCTGGTTGGGCAGCTCGCAGACAAAGCGCCTACCCCGCTTGGTGCAGGCAGGCCACAGAAACAAAGGAACTGCTGCCCGCCCGGGAGCCCCGGGTACTCGGACCCAGCGCCCAGATAGGCTGTGCTGGGCGATGCCACGCGCCAAAAGAGGGCAGTGGGGGTGAAGTGGGGAGGGCTCTGGACGGAAGCTGGGTGGGCCAGGAAGAAAGAGGCAGCACCCGGGGAGTAGAGGCCCTGCAGAGAGCCCAAGCAGGACAGGGGGCCAAGAAACCCCCGAGCTCCCCGTCCCAGGCTGGCGCCGTGGGCCAGAAACTCACCCCAATGCTGGGTCTCCTGGCGCCGAAAGATCAGGCCTCCGTGCTGGTTGGGCAGCTCGCAGACAAAGCGCCTACCCCGCTTGGTGCAGGCAGGCCACAGAAACAAAGGAACTGCTGCCCGCCCGGGAGCCCCGGGTACTCGGACCCAGCGCCCAGATAGGCTGCGCTGGGCGATGCCACGCGCCAAAAGAGGGCAGTCTAATTCTCTGTTTTTAATTGGATTCTTTGTTTTCTTGATATTTAGTTCCTTGAACTCTTTATATATTTTGGATATTAGTCCTTTATTGGATGTGGAGTTGGTGAAGATCTCTTCCCATTTTGTAGGCTGCTGTTTTATCCTATTGACATGTCCTTTGCCTTTCAGGTTCTTTTTGGTTTCCTAAGGTCCCATTTATTAATTGTTGATTTTAGCGCCGGTACTATCAGTGTTCTGCCCAGGAAGTTGTCTCTTGTGTCAGTGAGTTTAAGACTATCCCCCACACTCTCTTTCACCAGGTTCCATTTTTCTGGTTTTATGTTGAGGTCTTTGATCCACTTGGGCTTGAGTTCTTTGTTAGGGTGATGGATATGGATCTGTTTGCATTCTTCTACATGCAGATACCTAGTTTGACCAGCACCATTTGTTGAAGATGCTTTCTTTTTCCAGTGTGTATTTCTGGCTTCTTTATCAAATATCAGGTGTTCATAGGCATGTGAATTTATGTTTGGATCTTCCATTCAGTTCCATTGATTAGTGTGTCTGTCTCTATGACAATACCAGGCTTATTATAGTATGTCTATAGCTCTGTAGGATAGCCACAAATGGTGAGACCTCCATCAGTTCTTCGATTGTTTAGGATTGTTTTAGCTATCCTGTTTTTTTATTTTTCCTTATGAAGTTGAGTGTTGTTCTTTCAAGGTCTGTAAAGAATTGCATTGTGTTGGAATTTTTTTCCAGATAGGTTTTTTCTGTATAACAACCCTAGCTGTCCTGGAACTAGCTCTGTACACCAGGTTGACCTCAAACTCACCTTTGCCTTTGCCACCTGACTACTGGGATTAAAGACGTGCTCCACCACTGCCTGGCATTTGTGTTGGCATTTTGATGGGGATTTTATTAATTCTATAGAGTATTTCTGGTCTGATGGTCATTTTCACTATATTAACCCTACCAATCCACGAACATAGATTTTTCCATCTGATTATCTTCTTCAATCTTTCTTCAAAGACTAAAGTTTTTGTCATACAAGTCTTTCACTTGCTTGGTTTGAGTTATCTCAAGATATTTTTTATTATTTTAGTTTATTGTGAAAGGTATAGTTTCCCTGATTTCTTGAGAAGTTTCTTGTCATTTGTACACAGAACAGCTATTTTTTAAAAAGTTAATCTTGATTCCAGATACACTGCAGAAAGTGTTTATCAACTGTAGACGTTCCCTGGTAACATTCTTAGGATAACTTATGTATTCCAACATGTCATCTTCAGATAAGGATACTTTGATTCTTCCTTTCTAGTCTGTGTACCCTTGACCTCCGTCAGTAGCCTTGTTGCTCTAGCTAGAACTTGAAGTACTATTTTGAATGCGTATATAGAGGTTGAACAGCTTTGTCTTGTTCCTGATTTCAGTGGAATTGCTTTGAGTTCTGTCCATTTAATTTGATGTTAGCTATAGGTTTGCTGTAGGTTGCCTTTATTATGTTTAGGTATATCCCTTGTATCCCTACTCTCTTCAATACTTTTATCATAAATGGATGTTTGGTTTTATGAAAGGCCCGTACTGCATCTTGTGAGGTAATTATGTGTTTTTTTCAGTTTGTTTATATGGTGGATTACATTTACTGATTTTTGTACATTGAACCATCCATCCATTTCTGGTATGAAGTCTACTTGATCATGGTGGATGATCTTTTTGATGTGTTCTTGGATTCAGTTTGCAAGTATTTTATTATTTTTGCATTTATATCTATGAGGAAAATTGGTCTGTAATTCTCTCTTTCTCTCTTTTTTTTGTTGAGTTTTTATGTGGTTTGGGTATCAGAGAAACTGTGACCTCATAAAATGAATTGGGCAGTATTCCTTCTGTTTCTACGTTTTGGAATAATTTGAGGAGTATTGGCATTAACTCTTCTCTCAAAGTCTGGTAGGATTACTGTGCTAATACAATCCGACTCTGAGCTTTTTTTGGGGGGGGGGTTAGGAAACTTCTAATGACTGCTTCTATTTCACTAGGGGCTATAGAGCTATTTAAATCATTTATCTGATAATTCACTAGGGGTTATAGGGCTATTTAAATCATTTATCTGATCTTGATTTAACTTTGGTAAGTGGTATCTATCAAGAAAATTGTCCATTTCTTTTTTCTTAGGTTTATTCATACTTTAAAATGTTTACTTGGTGTTATTTGCCACGTGAAATCTATCTGAGCCAGTGGGCTAAGATTCTCTCCCCCCATTTTTTAATAAAAAAAATACCAATCCAAATTCCCACCCCCCTCTTCTCCTCCCACTCCCTCCACACATCTTCCCACACCACTCCCTCTAATCCTAAGAGAGGATAGGCACTTTGCTTTGTGGAAAGTCCAAGGCCCTCCCTACTACATCTAGGCTGAGCAAGGTATCCATCTAAAGAAAATAGGTTCCCAAAAAGCCAGTATAAGCAGTAGGGATAAATCCTGGTGCCACTGCCAGTGGCCCCACGGTCTTCCCCAGCCATACAACTGTCAACCACGTTCAGAGGGCCTAGTTTGATCCTATGCTGTTTCAACTGGTGTCAGACTGGTGAGCTCTCATTAGCTCAGGCAGTGGGTGTCCCCATCATGGTCTTGACCTCTTTGCTCTTCAACTGGCCTTTGGGAGCTCAGCCCAGTGCTCCACCGTGGATCTCTGCATCTGCTTTCATCAGTTGTTGAATGAAGGTTCTATGATGATATTTAAGGTATTCATCAATATCACTACAGGGCAAGGCTAGTTCAGGCACCTCTCCACCATTGCTTAGGGTCTTAACTGGGGCCATCCTTGTGGATTCCTGGGAATTTCTCTAGAGTCAGGTTTCTTACTAGCCCCATATTGGCTCCCTCAATCAAGATGTCTCTTTCCTTGCTCTCCATCTCTGTTCTCCCCCATCTCAACCATCCTGTTCCCTCAAGTTATTCTTCCCCCTCCTTTTCTCCCCTCCTCCTCCCCCTTCATCCTCTCTTCTCCCCCACCCCATGTTCCCAATTTTCTCAGGAGATCTTGTGTATTTCCCCTTCCCAGGGGATCTATATATGTTTCTCTTAGGGTTCTCCTTTTTGCCTAGCTTCTCTGGATTCATGGACTATGGGCTCATCATCCTTTTCTTTACATCTAATATCTACTTATGAGTGAGTACATTCCATACTTATCTTTTTGGGTCTGGGTTACCTCACTCAGGATGATTTTTTCTAGTTCCAACCATTTGCCTGCAAACTTCAAGACGTCACTGTTTTCACTGCTGAGTACTCCATTGTGCAAATGCACCACACTTTCTTTATCCATTCTTTGGTTGAGGGACCTCTAGGTTGTTTCCAGGTTCTGGTTATTATAAGTAATGCTGCTATGAACAAATGTCCCCATTGATTCTTCAGTAAAAGTCAAGATTTAAGTTATGAAGCTTTCACTAGGTCAGAACATAAAATCAAGACATCTTGATGCCTTAAGAGTACATTTGAGATTCTTAAAATATTGACTATAAAATATAAAAGTGAAAACTAGTATTTGACAATATGACAAAAGATGAGAACCTTCAATAAATAAGGTCTTATAAATCCATTAAAAGCACATTTAAAGTTTAAATACAATCTTATTCATCTATCATTGGTCAGTTACATTAGGATTTTGTCTCCCCTCCCACTCCAAGACATATAGCTCAGGAAAGACTGAATTTTGTTTTTTCAACACTTTACAATACCATAGTCTACTATTTTTCCAGAACTAGACCAGATGTAAGTTTAATCTTTCAATTATTTTACTTTGTAAATTCAAAAATGCTTTTAAGTTCAGAAAAAGTATTTGGTGCCAGAAGCCAGCAAAAGGCTGAAAATTTTATGCTAGATATTAAACAAGTTTCATACATACAGAATTTATTTTGGTGTATATAGTGTAATAAAGACTGGGCTATATTTTTCTCACATATCTAACTCTTCACTTATTTCTGTTTGCAAGTCTGTGTGGTATATTGTAAGTTAGTTGGCAAATGAACAGAAAGGGAACATTAGCAAGATTCCCATCCTGCTAAGTTGACTCACTAGACTCCTAAGACTGCTAAGGTTGTGGTCTTGAGTCTCTGTGCTTCAGCCTGCTCACCTGGAAGCTGGCAACGACAAGATACTTCTACTGATTCTTCTGAGAAATACACATGTAAGTCAGGTACAGTGTTTTGAAGACAGCCTGTCGTATGTGTTGGAATCTCTATGCCTTTTGTAATCTGGCTGCATCTGACATTAGAATTCTCTTACTGTTCATTCTCTAGTCGCCTTTCTATAGAACATCTACCTTGTCCTTTGTCTACCGTTACTATTACTAGAATTTAAGACTAAGGGGACAAGAATTTAGGAAAGTCTGTTAGAAATAGCATGTTAAGGTGTGTTACTTTTGTTTATGCTGCTTTTGTTCAACTCTGTGAAGCTGTGATACGTTGCCTGTGTAGAACACCTGATGGCCTAATAAAGATTTGAATGGCCAGATTTGAATGGCCAGTAGTGAGGCAGGAGAAAGGATGGGTGGGGCTGGCAGGCAGAGAGAATATATATTTTCATCGTTTATCACCAAGTGAGAAAATGTATCAATTTAAGATCTGCTCAGGTTAGCGGACACCTCGGAATCAGCGTAGGGCTGTCTTACTTTTTGTTGTTGTTGTTGTTTTTTATTTTTTTATTTTCGAGACAGGGTTTCTCCGCAGCTTTTTGGTTCCAGTCCTGGAACTAGCTCTTTTAGACCAGGCTGGCCTCGAACTCCCAGAGATCCACCTGCCTCTGCCTCCCGAGTGCTGGGGTTAAAGGCGTGCGCCACCACCGCCCGGTTTCTCTTACATTTTTTTCTACCATCCAATGATAATTGACAAAAAAGGACCCACTCCTGGTGCTCTGCCAGGCCTGCTTTGCACCTCATTTTCTCAGGACAACTGCAAGGAGACCTATTTGCCAGAAGAGGTCGCCCAAACACTGTGCTTAGTTTCCGTTCAGGCGTGGCGACTACATTCAGAGCAGAGCTGTGGGCAGGAAGGCCCCTAGGTGGTTTGAATTGGCCAGGGCAATAGTGGAGAACTCACCCTGGTGGTGAAGATGGGGGAAAGTTTGTGAGCTTACCAACCCTGCCACTACCAGGCCCAGAACCAAGGTTAAGTGTTGGTCCACCGTGATCTGCTGCAGCACAGGTGGGATTGTGGGGTAATCCCAAAGACCCGGGGCTAGAGGATCTCCATGACACAGGGCAGCAAGGCGCTGTCCAAGAAGAGTCCCAGTGAGGGCCCAGCTTCAGCAGTGCAGCAGAGATCAGGGACCTGTAACAAAACCAACGATTCTTTGTGATGAACACCTGAATGTAAAGCTGTCTGGATAGAGGGATTTACTGTGTGACGCAGTGTGTCACACTGTAGCTTCCATGATAAGATTTTCCCTTTCTTCCTTTTTTCCCTTCTTTATTTTGTTTTATTTATTCATGTTTTGGAGGGAGAGTTGCAGGGACAGAGGGCAGATGTGAGGGAATGGGGGCCAGGTGGGATCAGGATGCAGGATGTGAAAGACAAAGAATAAATATTTTTGACAAAAATTAGTCAATTTTATATGTGCAAATGGGTTGGGAGAGACATTCCATGGCCCATATGTGGGGGTCAGAGGTCACCTTGTAGGAGTCAGTTTTCTTCTTCTTCCCCCTGGGTCCCAGGGTGATGTGGGAGTGTCATATATCAATCTGTTGATTTCATTGGTTAAGTAATAAACAAACTGCTTGGGCTCATAGCTTAGAACATAGGTGGGTGGAGTAAACAGGACAGAATGCTGGGAGGAAGAGGAAGTGAGGTAAGACGCCTCAGACAGAGACACCAGCTCCTCTCTCCTGGGCAGACACACACGATGAAGCTCCGACCCAGGATGGACGTAGGCTAGAATCTTCCCGGTAAGCGCACCTTGGGGTACAACACAGATGATTAGAAATGGGCTAAATTAATATGTGAGAATTAGCCTAGAAGAGGCTAGATAGAAATGGGCCAAGCAGTGTTTAAAAGAATACAGTTTGTGTGTTGTTATTTCGGGGCATAAGATAGCCAGGCAGCTGGGGTGCTGGGGACGCAGCCCCGCCGCTCCTAATACAACAGAATGGCACCCAACGCTCTTATTACTACAAATGGCGCCCAGACGTGATGGACTAAATCCACTTAAAAAACCTGAGAAGGCTTAAAAATAAGGTCATTTGTCAATCTGTTGTATCATTGGTTAATCAAAAAAGAAAACTGCTTGGTCTGATAGGTCAGAAAATTAGGTAGGTGGAGTAGACAGAACAGAATGCTGGGAAGAAGGGAAGTGAGCCAGACGCCATGCCGCTCCTCTCCAGGGCAGATGCAATGAAGCTCCCACCCAAGATGGACGTAGGCTAGAATCTTCCTAGTAAGTCACCACCTCGTGGTGCTACACAAATTACTATATGGGTTAAACGAATATGTAACAGTTAGCCAAGAAGAGGCTAGAACTAACGGGCCAGGCAGTGTTTAAAAGAATACTATTTGTGTGTTGTTATTTCGGGTGTACAGCTAGCCGTGCAGGGAGCTGGGCGGGATGAAAAGCAGGCCTGCCCGCAGCTCCATCTACAAACTCTTAAAAGTTCCCCTCTCTTTTTATTGTCCTTCCTTCCTCCCTCCCTCCCTCCCTCCCTTCCTTTCTTTTTGACACACTGTTTCTCTATGGAACTCAGGCTCTCCTGGAACTCACTCTGTAGATCAGGCTAGCCTCAAACTGAGATCTCTCTGCCTCTGCCACCCAAGGGCTGGGATTAATGGTGTGCACCACCACCACTTGGTAATGGCTAGGTTCTTGGATACTGGCCAGGTCCATACCCAGGATTCCCAGAGTATGGCCCCCTTCTATCTTAAAGTACAAAACCCCACAAAAAATTTTTTAAGAATTTGATTTGTGTACCATATTACTGGTCTCAACTGTTCCAATGGCTTTGCCAATTGTGATAACCCCAGAACACCTGTGATATCTGCACATAATACCCACAGCTTTCATAAACCACTTTTACTTCTAGAGAAAGAATCAATTTCCTGGGTTTGGCACTTGTTTTCTGTTGTCTCCTATGCTATCTGGAAATATATATATTATATCCTTTCCCTTGGGAGTTGTCACATACTCTCACAGATTGGGAATACAGGAATTCAAAATTAAGTTTTCACTGTGCCATGCATTCTGTAAGACAGGATACAAGCTTGTCTTTCCATGGAAGCTGCAGGTACAATGGGCTTTGTCATCCCCATTGCTCTCCTATTGCATGGTGTTTTCCTCTCTGTATATGGATTCTGTTTACAAGGGATGATTAGTCATCCTATATGTTATCTCTAGCCATCAAATAAGGTCATGTTCTCTTAGAGACAATGACTTGAACATACACCTTGAGATATAATTTAACCTATAACAATATTGTTATAGTAATACTCTTTTCCTATTGTTGTGATATGATACTCTGACAAAACCAACTTAATGAAGAAGGGGTTTGTTTAGTTCATGGTTCAAGATACAGTCCATCATGATGAAGCTCAACACATCTTGTCACACTGCATCCACACCAGAAAGCAGAGTAATGATGGGTTCATGCTCAACTTCTTTTTTTATACAGTTCAGGATTCCCCATCCTTGGTATAGTTCTGATCAATTTTAGGTTTGGTCTCACCATCATGAATGATGTTCTAGACAGTGAGCTATGTTTTGTCATATCTATTAATCTAATTTATATATACTGAAGATTTTGCTTAAGGATACATACATAGAAAAGCATGTACCCTATCACTGAGGGAGGTCCTCATAACACTTGTCACACTTGATGTATATGTATTATCTGTACAATAATGTGAGTTCCCTCGAGGCATATACGGGATAGTATATATAATGTCCGTTGTTGAGTGGCATGCTTGACTCTGTCTACCGGGATTCCACTGTCAACTACCAGCCTCCAGGATAACAAGACATAGCCTAGTATGTGTGTAATAAGAGCATCATTCATGGTTTTTAACTAGCACACTTTTCTGTAATTTAAACTGTGACTCATAATCCCTGATTATCAAGTCTACTTGAAGACCAACATCAAGTTGTGTGAAGTGATACTTTCTACCACAGCTTTCTGAGACAACTTTCAAAATAGGCTTTAATTCTTTATGCACTAAGTCAATTTTTTTTCCAAGAAAAGTGTTAGATGCTTGTAATCCAAACACATATGAGGCTAGGCAGGAGGACAAGGACTTTCAGATTATCCAGGGTTATAGTAGGAGTTTGAAGACAGCCTTGTGTTGTCGGAGACCGCTTGTTCATTCCTGACTCCCCATATCAGCCTTAGCTATATACAAACCCTCAGCTAAAATATGAAACAAACAAAACAAAACATACAAATAAAAAACTTGGTTAGAGGAGATGATTCTTTAAGTAAAGTGCTTGCCATGAGGACCTGAATTTGAATTCCAGAACCCATGTAAAGGTGGATTCGGTAGCCCACATCCATAATCTCAATCCTCCCGTGGTGAGATTAGAGGTGGAGATAGGAGGGTCTCCAGAAGCTTGCAGGCCAGCTAGTCTGCACATCCCATATCAAAGTGGAAGGCAAAGTCTAACATCCAAGGTTGTCTTCTGACTTCCAGACATATGCTGTGGCACATACACGTCCACATTCACCCACAAGAAATACACACACTGCACACACATACATACAAAGATAAACAAATAAAAATAAAAACTAAGATTTATTTTACTGAATGTGACCAAAGAAAGAATTATCAATTGACTGCAATTAATTTGAGCATATTTGACAATGAAGGGTACTTGCATGAATTTGAAAGAATGGGTAATAGATGACAAACACTCTGGCAGTGGGCCACATGCCAGCCTTTTTCAACCCTTGCCATTCAGATGGACCTTGCAATGCCTGTAGATATGTGACTTTGTGGAACTTCACAACCATGATGAATGGAGGCTTCTAGCATGAACCACTGATGCCGAGGTGAGTGAGGTACAACAGCACAGTCCCTATATTCATCCTGTGTGTCTGTCTTCATGGTATTCCAATGCTAGCTGAACTTCAAATCCCACTAAAACGTTTTTGAGAATACTTTCAATTGGTTCTAAACTGGTGTGTTTCCCATTTCCTATAAGGAGAGGATCTAATACAATTTGAATGGACATTTTTATAAAAAATATTTTTATTATAAGCCAGGCATGGTGAGACATACCTTTAATCCCAACACTTGGGAGGCAGAGGCAGGTGGATCTCCATGAGTTTGAAGCCAGCCTGGTTTATACAGAGACCTAGTTTTTAAAAAGGACATGGTGCATTACTCTGTTGTCCAGGCTAGCCTTGTCTCAGTACAAGTGAAATGTAAGCATCAACACTCAGAGAAGCTGATATTAAAAGTGCTCCTTCAAACATCTCTGGATTATTTACACTCACAGGACTCCTTACTTGCCAGGGCTCTGTAAGCTTCCCTAGATTAGTACATTTTCTTCACCTGTGTTGAGATTTCTGGCAGACACTGAGATCTGACTTGTCAAAAAATTTCTCATGTTTGAATCATTTAAATTCATTAAATTCATCATCCCAGCTATAAGTTTTCAGACAGTGAGATTCTTTATGATGGTAAGCTTTTCTGCATTGTTTACATTGGTGGGATTTATGCTTGAATGTCATCTCTTTTTGTGTGTTAGAGCTTTACTACAACCTTATATTCATATGCACAGGGTTTTTCACTTACCTGAATTCACTGACTTATAGTGAGGTGTAACTTATGCACAGCACCCCTACCATTTCCTATGGCTTCTCACCTGTATGTACTCTCTGACAGAGAGTGAGGCATAACTACTGTATAATCCCTTCTCATACTTTTACATTTATAGGGTCGATTACTGGCATGGGTTTTCTGATGTTGGCTAAGGTGTAATAGCAACACATTTTCCTACATGCATGGTGCTTCTCACCTATGTAAATCCTCTCTTAATTCTGACTAGTTTAAGAAAGTTCTTCATAATTTGCATCCCTATACTTCTCACCTAGATTGGGTTTCTCAGCTCTGTGTGTCTTCTGATGGCGTGTGAGGTATGACTTACGTGAGAAAGTTTTTCCACATTTCTTACATCCAAATGGCTTCTCAGGTTTATGAATTACCTGATGTCGAGTAAGATATGCTTTAAGATAGAAAGCTTTCTTGCATTCTTTACATTCATAGGGTTTCTCACCGGTATGAGTTGTCTCATGTTGCATCACTTGTGACTTACGAGAAAAGGTTTTCCCACATTCTTTACACTCGTAGGGCCTCTCACCTGTGTGGGTTTTCTGATGTTGAGTGAGGTGTGACTTACGGGCAAAAGCATTCCCACAGTCTTTACATTTGTGTGGCTTCTCGCCTGTATGGATTTTCTGATGTTGAGTGAGGTGTGAGTTACGGAAGAAAGCTTTCTGGCATTCTTTACACTCATAAGGCTTCTCCCCTGTATGAGTTCTCTGATGTTGAGTGAGTTGAGCCTTCAGGTAGAAAGCTTTCTTACATTCTTTACATTCGTAGGGTTTTTCAGGTGCATGGATTCCCTGATGCCGGATAAGGTGTGACTTGTGGCAGAAAGCTTTCCTGCATTCTTTACATTCATGGGGCTTCTCCCCTGTATGAGTTCTCTGATGGCGAGTGAGTTGAGACTTATGGGAGAAAGTTTTCATACAGTCGTTGCATCCGTAAGGTTTCTTAAGAGTGGGAGTGTGGTGTTGAGTGAGGCTTGATATATAGAAGTAAATTTTCATTAATTCCTTGCATTCGTTTTGCTGTACATCTGTATGAGCTCTCTGATATTGAGACAGTAGGGAATTGGGGTAGAAGGCCTGACTGCATTCTCTGCACTCACAGGATTTATCATCTGTATAAAGTCTCTGATGTTGGGTGAGGGCTGACTTATCACAGATCGTTTTCCTATATTCTTCACACTCACAGGGTTCCTCACAAGTGTGTGATCTCTGATGGTTGATGTGATGTGACTCATGGTAAAAGGTTTTCTCAGACACTTTACCTTCATAAATTTGTTTCTCAGTGTGCGTTTTCTGATCAACCGTTTGTAGTTCTGCATCCAGACAGAAGAATTTGGTGTTTTCCTTGTGTCCCTGGGGCTCTTTCTCTGCATATGCTTCCTGATGTTTCTTAAGGTCTGATTCGTTAAGCATGGGTTTCTCATAATCGCATTTATAACCTTTCTCTTCCATGTGCATGTTGTCATGGTTACTGAGTTCAGTCTTGCTTGGGTGTATTTTATGATCTGTATTCCATCCCAAAGTTTTCTTTCTTAACTGAGTCATATATTGGGCAGGATGTGCTACCTCATCCAAGGATTTCTCACAGTCACTGAACGTCCTACAGGTGGCCTGAACGTCAAACTTCTTAGGTGTTAATATTGCTTTTGTGTGGAAGGCATCATCTGGCCCAAAACACTGAAAATGACACTCTGAACATTTCTCCTTGCTGTGGTGAGCGGAATGGTCAGGACACGAGAGAATGTCCCATGTTCCTTTCAAATCGTGAGTTTCTTCTGTTCCCTGCCTCTCAGAAGGCTCACTAGGCAAAGGCACATCTCGCCATGGATTAACAAGCTCCTGATGGAACATTCTATAATCGACTTCATTTTTCATGTTCACATTTGAAATATAGTTTGAGTCTGCATTGAATATTTTTTCTACTTCAACCATATCTTCATTTGGTGTATTTCTCTTCATGATTTCAAGTTGACCCAAATACTTCTCTTGAGCTTGCTGTCTTGTTTCAGTCAGGGCACTCCATTTATGGACATCTAAAAATGGTAATAAAATGATCATTTAATAAGTGATACATGCTCTTAAGAACAATATTAAAAAGTTGCATTTGACATTCACAGCTAATTACATAAATTTGACTACTGATCTGAGAAATTACATAATGTCACGTTTACTAAAATTGTATCTGGGGATGCATAAACTTTTTAATATATCTTGATTATGGTAGTAATGGTTATGTGACTATATTCTAAACTAGAAGAGTGAAATTTGCCATATGTTAAAACAAAAACCCGAGAGTTAAACTTCACACTTTCATACCCCATATGTCATCAGGTGCCTCTGAAATCTTGCTTCTTTGTTTCTCCAGGTAGGCTTTGTCTTTTCACCCCATAGGAAACCTGCCTCCTATAAGATCTCACTTCTTGTGCTGCCAGGCCTCAGTAGGCCCTCTATTTCTACAAGATTCCAGGCTCCTCTTAAGATCTCATTTCTTATAGTTACTAGTCTTAAAGACTACTAAGGACAGACCCTTCAGCCCTCAATACTAAGCCACAGGGAAAATAAGGTCCCAACCCTCTTACAAATTAATCCTCTCTTGAACAGTTCACATACCTCCTAGTGAAAAATAAAGGGATTTGAGCATAAAGAAAGAAAGACTCAAAAATGCATTCCTTCAGATGCAAGTCCCTGCCCAGAAATGAACATAACTTGAAAGTCATGACAACTTGCACTCTCCCAGTTACTAACCCCATAGTCACCACCCAGTGGAATGACCTGGAAAAATTCCAAGAAAATAATTCAAAAGAGTGATAGTAGCTATGTTCAAACAACTCAAAGAAGGTAAGAATATATTGCAAGAAAATAAAAGTAGAGCTGAATGAAATGAGAAAGTCAATCTAAGACACGAAAAAAGAATTCAACAGAGAGACAGAATTTCTGAGGAAAATCCAAACTTCATCAAATGCTAGAAATTAAAAAAAAACTCATTAAGTAAAACAAAAACTTTGGTGGAAAGCCTCATCAATACAATGGATCATGTGGAAAACAGTTTGAGGGAGAGGAATTGGATTACCCAATAAATATCAATGATAAATTTTTTAAAAATGAACAGAACATGGGAGTGCTTTGCAACACCATAACAATGCCTAACTTCTGAATTATTGGGCATAAAAAAAAGAATACCACACCAAAAGTATAAATATAACATCATAAAAAATGTCCCCAAAGCAAGAAAAAGATACACCTCTCCAGGTACAGAACACCTACAGAACAGCAAGTAAACAGAGAGAGAAAAGCCAGCTGGACTGAGATCAAACTGGACTCTCTGAATGTGGCTGACAGTTGGGGCAGACTGAGAAGCCAATGATAATGGCACTGGGATTTGTCTCTACTGCATGTACTGGCTTCTTGGGATCCTGGTCTGTTTGGATGCATACCTTCCTAGGCCTGGATGGAGCGGGGAGGGCCTTGGACTTCTCACAGGGCAGGGTACTCTGTCCTTTCTTAGGGCTGGAGGGGGAGTGGGGAGAGGGAGTGGAGGAGTGGGAGGGAAATCGGAGGAAAGGAGGAAGTGGAAATTTTGAATGATATTATTTATAAAGCAATACAAAAATAAAATAAAATAAGAAACTCTCCACAACATACCATAGTTAAAACACTAAAAACAGAGTAAATGGCTTCCTGCTACAGCTATACAGTGCCAGAATGTGCTATTCTGCTTGGGGAGGAAAGGCATCAGAGGTTTTGCTCATTGCTAGACCCTGCATGTTACAATACTGACCTGACTGGGGAGATGTGCCCCAGGTACAGCACCGGCAGTGATAGGTAAGGGGATTGCCAACAACTGTTTTGCCTGTATATGATGCTTACATTACAGAAGTATTTTATGCCTGGTAAAATAAGCCTGGTCAAAAGCCCATAAATGTTAGTATTTTTTTTTAAGACCAAAACAGTAGTGAAAGTCCAATCAAGAAAAGTTTGGAATCAGATGGATTCCCTGCTGCATTCTCCAAAACTTTTAAAGACGAGCTGACAACGCTGTCCTCACACTGTTCCATGAAGGAGAGGAACACCACACCCAACTAAAGACACTGACACTGTCCTGATACCCAAATCTGGCAAGGATACAAGAAAATCATAGGGCAGTTTTCCTGATGATCGCAGATGCAAACATCCACAGTAAGATTCTCGCAAATCCAATTAGGGAGATCACACACAAACTGAACAGCACCACCCAAACAAACTGGATACAGACATGATAAATATGGACAACTGCCAGCCCTGCCAGTGCCTGTGGTAGCGACAGGCAATAAATTGTGGTAAATAGACTGTGAGCTGAAAAACAAAAGTCAACAAATAATAAAAAAAATGAGCTAAAGGAAGGAGGGAGAGAAAGAAATAAAAGAGAGAACTGAGGTTAAATTAAAGACAGAAAAAGGCCAGGCATGGTGGTGCATATCTTTAATACCAGCACCCAGGAGGCAGAGGCAGATGCATCTTTGTGAGTTCAAGGCCAGCCTGATCTATATAGCGAGTCTAGGAGAGCCACAGGTACATAATAGAGAGATCCTGCCTTAAAAATAAAATGTTGTCTTCCCACCACCCAAAAAAGTGTGTGGAAGAAGAGATCATGTAAGACAAAATAATTTCATACAAAGTAATAAAAAACACATAAAAGGAGAGACAGGTACAAGGAGGAGTAAAAATGAAATAAAATTTAAAAAATGAAAGTGAACAGTAATACTAATAACTCAACAAAAAGAAAACAATTCAGAGAAGGAACTAATAAAGATTATCCTCCTCTTCCTCCTCCTCCTCCTCCTCCTCCTCCTCCTCCTCCTCCTCCTCCTCCTTTCAAAACAAGGTTTTTCTGTGTAACTTCAGAGCCTGTCCTGGAACTAGCACTCGTAGATCAGGTTGGCCTTGAACTCACAGAGATCTGCCCGCCTCTGTCTCCAGAGTGCTGGGATTAAAGGTGTGGACCACCGCCCAGCTTGGTGAAGGTTTCCGTCTGTTCTAACACTGCCTCTAGCAGCAAGGGGTGGATACTGAGGTTGTGCCTGGAGTCTTTATCACGTCAGTTGGTATTAGGTGCTGGCAGGGGGCTGGGCCCATCAAGGTTATGTTATGACAGGGTGGCTTTTCGTTTAGAAACTTTTCTGTTTGCAGAAAAGAGCCACTGCTAACCTCAGCCAACTTGGGTGTGTGTGTGTGCCAAGCAACATTCTGCTTGCTCTAGAGACTAGTCTGTGCATGGAGGGAAGGTGATGCCTACTTGAGTCTGACTGACGTTTTAGACTGTGGAAGCAGGCTGCTGACAATGCTTATTAGTCTTGCTGTTATTCTCTGCAGAAACCCAGAAGAAACTGAAGCTCTGTCTTAGTTAGGGTTTCTATAGCTGCAATGAAACACCATGACCAAAAAGCCAGTTAGGGAAGAAAGGGTTTATTTGGCTGACATTTCCACAGCATTGTTCATCACTGAAGGAAGACTCAAGTGAGGCAGGATCCTGGAGGCAGGAGCTGATTTAGAGGCCATAGAAGGGAGCTGCTTACTAGTTTGCTCCTCACAGCTTGCTCAGCCTGCCTGCCTTCTTTCAAAACCCAGGACCAACAGCCCAGGAATGGCACCACCCACAGTGCTTTGGGCCTCCCTCACTGACCTCTAATTGAGAAAAATGCCTTACAGATGGATCTCATGGAGCCATTTCCTCAACTGAGGCTCCTTCTTCTCTGATGACTCTAGCATGTGACAAATTGACACAAAACCATTCAGTACAGGCTCATACCTCACCGAGAAAGCGAGACCAGCAGACACCCTCTACCCTTGATTTTACTCTGGTTTATGCTTCTCAGTGATTCTGCACCTAACCCTGCTCATCAACTCGAAAGTGGTCATTTCCTGCATAGAAACGTGGCAAGTGTGCCCAGCGCTTCCTTTATTTTGTAATCATTTCCAACTTTCAGGCCCCAAGAACCGCAGCTTTTTATGGTACCCCCAGGAATGTACAGAAATGCAAAGACTTCTGCATAATAATCTGCAGTGCAGAAAGTTAGAAAAAAACCATTGCAAGCACTGGATGGGATGTTTACAGAACTCCAGAGTGGAGGAATGTGGGTCTGCTGGATTTGGGGCTCCTTGCACTCTCCAGGCTGGGGGTGGCTTTTGGTTCCCTTCTCTCTGAAGAGATGAGGTTGGACTTAAGTGGCTCCTATTCTCTGCATTGCCTTTCAGCTTCCTGTCTTTCAGCTATACTCACAATATCTTCTTAATCACATGGTTCACACTCTGTCCTCAGACTATGTTCTCTCCTTTGTTACATGCTGGTCTCCTATTCCTAAGTCAGAAAAACCTAACTGCCACTTTACTCCTGAGCCTCTGATTAATTTTTCTTGTTTTCTTAAAATTTCCACTGGCAACTACAACAGTAACTGCAACATTAAAACATCCTGTAGGCCACTGTTTTTACGTTTGTATATCTACACAAACTAAGATTGCTGGTTTTGGTTGCTGTGATAAAACATGATGAACAAAAGCAACTTGGGGAGGAAAGGGTTTATTTGTTTGAAACATCTTGCTCATTTCACCACTGAAGGAAGCCAGGGCAGGAAATCAAGGCAGGGACCGGGAGGCAGGAACTGAAGCAGAGACCACGGAGGAGCACTGATTACTGGCTTGCTCCCCATGGCTTGCTCAACCGGCTTTATTATAGCACCCAGGACCAGCTGCACAGGAGTGGCACCCACACAGTAGGTGGAGCTCTCCTTACATCAATCAAATCATTCAAGAAAATGACCCACAGGCTTGCCTACCGGCCAAACTGATGGAAGCATTTTCTCATTTGAAGTTCTCCTCAGATGACCCTGGCCTATGTTGATGACAAAAACACTAGTCAGTTTAGGCATGATCCAGTGTTTAGTTTGTAAGTAATTCACTGGAGGTTAGTTCACTTGATGCCTTTCCTAAAAGAGAATCTCATGTTTTTTCCTCTCCTCTTTTTTTTTTAAATCTTTTGTGACTCTTCTATCATTCTTTTACTTTTCCTCTCATGATACATTGCTATCCAAGCAATTACAAAGACAACAATCCTTAAGCTAATCAAAGAGCAAGCACTGAAATAAAACCCAACATGTCAACAAATGCCTAGTAGAAACTAGTCTCTGGAAAGGAGGAAAGGGTAAGTGAGGGGTGGAGGAAGGGCTGGAGCTCAGTTGCTAGAGTGTTTTCCTAGAATGCATAAAGCTTTGGTTTTGATCCTTAGCACTGCAAAAAATAAATAAAAAAAAATAGGAAAAGTATTTAACCAAAAAATTGTGTGAGAAATTCCACACAGCAGTAGTGAGTTTGAGCAGATACAAGGATACTTCAACAACAACCAAACCCAACTCAACCAATACATACAGGGAAATGGTTTAACATTTAGACCCTTATTTGGAAATTGTATAAAATAAGTGTCTGATTCAAGAGCTCACTCCCCTTCGGTCTGGCTTTGATGAAAGCTGATGAAACATCTCAATATGACCAACAGCTGAAGAGCGCGTTTCTTGCTGACTCACCTGGTAGGCACTGCTCTGTGACTTCGGCACCACTCCACGGCACCAATCCTTGTTCCAACTTGGAGATCAACTCAGGTTTGGCTAAACAGTGCCCTGTAAATGAGAAATAATAAAAGCTTAATGCCAAGTCAGGTTTATGAACAAAAAACAACAGTCTCATTCGCGGATCTTTGCCAAAACGATCGGAACTTGTGTTAGAGTAGGTTTGCACTGCAGTCTTCACTCACTGGAATATCACCTTATGGGGAGTTACATTGTATGACACATAACCCAATATAATGATGTAGAAAAACTTGGAAGTAACAGAAAAAGTGAAGAAAAACAACAACAAAAAACCCAGACACTGGAATGGAATACCTGTCTTAGGGTTTCTATTCCTGCAAAGAAACATCATGACCAATAAGCAAGTTGGGGAGGAAAGGGTTTATTTGGTTCACACTTCAGCATTGCTGTTCATCACTGAAGGAAGTCAGGACAGGAACTCAAACAGGACAGGAACCTGGCAGCAGGAACTGATGCAGAGGCCATGGAGGAGAGTTGCTTATTGGCTTGCTTTCCATGGCTGGTTCAGACTACCTTAAAGAACTCAGGACCAGAAGCTCAAGGATGGCACCACCCACCGTGGGCTAGGCCCTCCCCCATTGATCACTAAATCAGAAAATGCCTTACAGGTGGATATCTAGGAGTCATTTTCTCAGCTGAGGCTCCTTTCTCTGATGACTCTACAGCTTGTGTCAAGTTGACATACAAAACCACCTGGTACAATGACTCCTGATCTTTAAGAGAAATGGAAAAAGTAGAGATTGATCACAAAAAAGAACCAGCCAAAAGTTTTGGAAGTAAAGGCCTCAATTCATGAAATCATAAAAGCTGACAGATGAAATTACAGAGCTCATTAGTTAGGAGAACAAATTTCAGGGAACTTAGGAATAACCCAGGCAGGCTTACTAAACTGAAAGAAATATTAAAAAAAAACAGCAAAGCTGTTGATGGACATGCAGTACTCTGGAGAAAGCAAGCATTTCATCACTGTGTTCCAAAAAAGGAGGGGGGATCAACACACAGATTGAATGTAAGGATTTAATGTCGAGAGGATGTTTATGTTCGGATATAGAAGGATGCTAAAGAACCCCTACCAGAATGGACTAATAATAATTTTGAGTCATATTAGAGTCAAACTGACAAAACTCCACGACAAAGAAAATTCTAAAATATACTTGAGAAAAGCCTATAGTTACTTTTAAAACAAAAGCCATTAGAGGAATATGTCAGTTTGAATGAGAGTCGCCCCATAGGCTCACATATTTGAATACTTGGTTCCCAGTTGGTGGAACTGTTTGGGAGGGATTAGGAGGTGTGCCTTGTTAGAGGAGGTGTGTCACTAGGGGTGGACTTTGAGGTTTCTAAAACCCACACAAGTCTCAGTCTCTCTTTTTCTTTCTTTTTTTCAACTTGTGGCTAAGAAGCAATGTCTCAGCCACTGCTCTATCAAACCTGCCTATGTGCTGCTATGCTCCCTGCCTTTATGGTCACAGACTCACCCCTGGAAACTATAAATAAGCAAATTAAAGATTTGGTTTATAAGTTGCCTTGACCATGAAGATTCCTCCCAGCAACAGAAAAGTAATGAAGACAAGTCTCGACCACTGTAGCTGTAACCTTACAGATCAGCACTACAATGATTTCAAAAGTTGGTGTGGACACAGCAAACAAACTGCAGACAAAAAGACCTAAGTTCTCGGCAAGTCAGCAAATCAAGTCGAATGGAATATAAAAATACACTAAACAATGATTCTATTTTTTAAAACTTATTTTATGAGTGTTTTGCCTGCATGAATGTCTGTGTATTGTGTGCATGTCTTGTACCCTTGGAGATCAGAAGAGGACACTGGATCCCTTGGAATTAGAGGTATGGATGGTTATGAGCCACTCTGTATGTGCTGGAAACTGACCCTGGGTCCTCTGCAAGAGCAACAAGTGCTTTTTAACCATTTATCCATTTTTCCAACCCCTAACCTGTGATTCTCTGTAACTTGTTCCAGGGATACAACTTTCATGTTATAGAAAGTTGTAAGTGTAAACAACCATACCAATAGAATGAAGAATATAAAGTCATATGAACACCAACATTCCTGCATAAAAATGAAGTGAGAAAATTCAACCTACTATCTTCACGAAACTCAATAATTTGAGTCAAATAGAGGCAGAAGATTGATACCTCTATACGATAGGATTTATATAGAACAGACCCACAGTCTGCAGGTTAATGAATGAAAAAAACAGAAATTATTTCCTCTAAGCTCTCAAACAAGACAAGGTTGTACTCTTTTAACCGTCTTCTTCAATGTAAGTAAAGCAATTATAGACATAAAAGTAGAGTAAGGGAAAGAAATGAAAGGAGTTAAAACAAAGGACAATATCAAAAATGTCCTTTTTGTAGGTTAAATGATTTTTATATAGAAAACAAACAAACAAACAGAAGTAAAAATAACAACTGCTGGAATAGTTGAATCACTTCCCTTTAGGAACAAAACACTAAGTAAAAACACTCAAATCTGAAATTGCATGCTTATTGGTAAAGGAATTTCTGAGAAATAAATTCAGAATGCAATTCAATTCATAATAGCTATAAAATATTTTTAGTATTTATTGTTTTTTATGTCTCTGTATGCTGTGTGTGTGGGTGATGCTGGAAGCCAGAGGAAGGAGTTGGATGCCTGATCTCATGGGGAATTACAGGCAGTTGTGAACCACCTGATGTGGGTGCTGAGAATTGACCTTGGAAGAACAAAAGATGCTCTTAACCATAGAGTCATCTCTCCAGACATTATAAATTATTTTTAAAAATTAAAATAATTTTATAATTTACTAACCAGGATATACATTGAAATGCCAAAATAGAGAAAAATGTTTAAGAAGACATACACCCAAATAATCACTGAGTGAAACATCTGAAAAATGTAAGCCAAAAGAATTCTGTTTCTTTCAAGATGCTTGTGTCAAGCATTTTTGTTTTCTGGGTGACAGAAATCTAATATGTTCAGCCAACTGATTTTTCAAAACAGCTTTCATGTACTTCCACTCAGGAATACTCATTAATAAGTCACACTGAGAAAAGGCATTCCATTCCCCTATCTCACCACATACAGAAATCAACTGAAAATGATCAAAGAAGGGATGTAAGGCCTGAAGCTATGAACTTATGCTATCCATGTGAAACTCTTCAGTACAATAGTGTAGGCAAAATGTCCTTTTTGACATAATGCCAAAAATAAGCCAATACAAGCAAAAATCATTAGCTATTAAAAATAGAATAATATAATAAAATATATAATATAATAATAATATAAAAACAATATGATATAAAAATTCATTTTTTTTAAAAAGGCAAGCTACCAAAGTCAAGTCAACATACAGAATAAGAAAGTACTGCTTGTACTGGCTTTTTGGGAATCTATTCTCTTTGGATGGAAACCTTGCTCAGCCTAGATATAGTAGGGAGGGCCTTGGAGCTTCCCCAGTGCAATGTGCCTTACCCTCTCTGAGGAGTGGATGGGGAGTGGAGGGTGTAAATGGAGGGCATGGGAGGAGGAGAGGGAGTGGGGAACTTGGATTGGTATTTAAAGTAAAAAGAGATAGTTTGGTTTTTTAAAAAAATAAAAAAAAGACTCACACAGAAAAGAAAATATAGGCCAACAACCTATCAACACACTAACTTTTAGAATATATGAATACTTCAGATGCCTACAGGACAACGATGTGAACCGATGCTTCTCTCTCAGGACACCCAAACAGCCTGAGGAATGTTCAACACCATCGGAGAATGCCTAGGACAACCACAAGGGTTATCTGCACACTGAAGCTAGAATGCTACCCAAGGAAAAGATTCACAAGTGCTGGCAGGTCCCACAGACTGATGATGGGCAGATAAATTGGTACAGTCACCATAAAACCAGTGCAAAGGTCCTCAGAGCTTAGAACCAGATTGCTACATGGACCGTTTGCACATATGTCCAATGGATATGATACTGAAGTACTAAAAACATGCATTTTTGTTATTGATTTCATATTTTACTTTATAAAATGATTTATTTTTATTTAAAAAATTGTATGGACTTGTGTGTGTCTGTGTGAGGATCTGTACATGTGAGTATAAGTACCTAAGGAGGACAGAAAGGGGTGTTGGATTCTCCAAAGTTGGAGCTACAGCTGGATGTGAGCCACCAGATGTACATGCTGGGAACCGAACTCAGGTCCTCCGCAAGAGCAGCAAGTGCTCTTAACCACTGATCCATTTCTGGAATAGTCTCCTGTAGCCTAGTTTGGCCTTGAATACACCATATAGATAAAAATAATTTTGAACTTCTGATCCTTCTGCCTCCACCTCCCAAGTGCTAGGCTTTCAGGCGTGTAATGAATGGTGGTTCACACCTGGTTTAAAATCTTTGATCTTGTGCTTACTACAGTGCTGTCCACAAAGAAAAAAAGGTGTCCATCAACAGAGAAAGAGTAAAAACTAGTATATATATATATATATATATATATATATATATATATATATATAAATGGAACATTTTTTTATCAAAATAAATGAAAATTCTGTCCTAGTGACATGGCAGGGAGTGTGTTACAGCTTTAGTAGTGTGCCATGCACACCAAGGCCCCTGTCTGCGCTCTATGCACTAGAACCCAGTTCGCGAACTTCGGGCTAGGGGCTGGAGGTTGAGAATACACACGCAGATACAGACTGACACACAGACCTTCCAACACTGGTACCAAAAGCCCCTCTTTAATAGCACCATGGAGGCTTAAATACACTGCAGTCAATGGCCAACAGGTGAAAATCCCATCCTCTGATCCTCTAGGCAAAGCACAGCTTTTAGTCACCTCAATTAGAAGGCTCTAGACAGGGAAGAGCAGCTGAAGGCCAGGACTCAATTAGTCCCAACAGTAGAGCTAGTTCCTTGTGATCAGTCACCACTATCTTGAAGTAGAGCAGCTGCAGCCTACAGGAGACACTGGCACAGTCATGACAACAGAATTGAGTACAGCAAACATCTAGGTCTACGACAGAGGTTCTCAATCTGTGCCTTGTGACCCTTTGTGGTCGAATGACCCTTTCATAGAGGTTGCCTCAGATATTTACGTTATGATTCATAACAGTAGGAAAATTACAATTATGAAGTAGAAATAAAAATAGTTTTATGGTTGGGGGGTCAACACAATGTGAGGAACCGTATTGTATTAAAGAGTCACAGCGTTAGAAAGGTTGAGAACCACTGGTCTATAAGAGTAATGGGAAATTAACATTCCCTCTTAAGATGGTCATTTATACTTCACATGAAATTCCAGTAATGGCTCCCTCCTGCCTAATTGCACATGCTCTTAATAAGCTAGCTTTGGAGTTCCAGCAAAGGAGAATTGATAGACACTTCTGTCAGTTCCTTATTATTTGGGGTGGGCAGAGTTCCTTCTATGTCTCTCCAGAAAAGGCACATTACATAAGTGAAATATATTGGGTCAAAAAAAAAAGACAAAAATAAAAACTAAGTTTTTTCAACAACTAAAAAAAATATAAACAAAAAAATAAAGAAAAAAAATAAAAGTCAAACTTGGGCAGCAAAAAAATAAATAAAAATAAAAACTAAGAAAGAAATAAGGAAAGAAACAAAAACCAAATGGACAATGATGCAAGTTCTTGTAGTTGAACACTTAAGTTGAACTCAAAGAAGTAATGAGTGGTTACAGTATATGGGAAAGGTGTAGGGGAGGTGATGGTTAGTGCATCCTGGGGGACAGTGAAATGGAGGAAAAAATTTTAATGGCTGTATAGTCCAAGTACTACATGTCAGTTGAAAATGTATAATACCCATTAGTATGAACAGATATTACCAAACTTGTCAACAGAGTCAGACTCACCCAGCCACACCAGGCTCTTGTAGTTCTCCAGCATCACATCCCTATAGAGGGTCCTCTGAGCAGCATCCAGCTCCTGCCACTCCTGCCAGGTGAAGTCCACAGCCACGTCCTCAAATGACACCAACGGCTGCAATGACACACTTCTCGTCAACCCAAGTCCTTAGCCTTGAGAACACAAAATCAGAGTTCATGCATGTATTTGTATCTCTCTCTGCGTCTCTCTCACACATACGCACATACACCGCATAGTATTGTCTTGCTAGTATTTCATAGAAGGTACAGCTGGATTTATATTGTTTTATGTGACAAAGAAAAATTTGAATACAAATATCCTATCTCTGGTTAATTCATGGATTAAAAAAATTACAGAGGAATCACAATACAAACAAAATTCATAGATGAATATATATGGATGAAAAGTTTTTGTTACCTTTTCAATAGAATTAAAATAATGGAGGTGCTGGAGGGATGGAATAGCTGTGGAGAGCACTGGGTCGTCTACCAGAGGACCCAGGTTCAATTCACAGCACCTACATGGCAGCTCATAACCATCAATAACTCCAGTTCTGGGGGGACCTGACACCCTCTTCAGACTTCTGTGGGCACCAGGCATGCACACGATGCACATAAATACATGTAGGTAAAACACTCATTGTGCTGGATACTTTTATGTCTGAGAGCTGAGTTAGAGGCTAGCCTGGTCTACAGGGTAAGGACAGTTCTAGGTCAGCCAGCACTACACAGAGAAACCCAAATCTCAAATTCCCCTCCAAAAGCAAGAAACCCTAAGGCACTCATATGTGTAGTAATAAGGGCGGCGGGGCTGCGTCCCCAACAACCCAGCCGCCTGCTAGCTTATGCCCGAAATAACAACACACAAACTGTATTAATTTAATCACTGCTTGGCCCATTTCTATCTAGCCTCTTCTAGGCTAATTCTCACATATTAATTTAGCCCATTTCTAATCATCTGTGTAGCGCCCCTAAGTGCGCTTACCGGGAAGATTCTAGCCTATGTCCATCCTGGGTCGGAGCTTCATCTCGTGTGTCTGCCCAGGAGCTGGGAGCATGGCATCTCTCTGAGGCGTCTGCTCCCGAGAGGAGAGCTGTGGAATCTGAGCTCACTTCCTCTTCCTCCCAGCGTTCTATTCTGTTTACTCCTCCCACCTATCTTCTAACCAATGAGGGCCAAGCAGTTTCTTTTTATTTAACCAATGACCTTCCTCCATCACATATGAATTAAATAAAGAAGAAAACTGGGTTGTAGGCAGGCTTATAAGGCACTTTCTTAATCAGCAATTGATGAGGGAGGCCCAGTCCATTTTGGGTAGGTGGTGCCATCCCTGGGCTGGTGTTTCTGGATCTGTAAGAAAGCAGGCTGAGCAAGCCATGAGGAGAAAGCCAGTAAGCGGATTCCTTCATGGCCTCTGCATCAGCTCCTGCCTTGAAGTTCCAGTCCTGCTGGAGCTCCTGTTCTGACTTCCCTCAATGACGGACTATGATGTGGAAGTTTAAGCCAAATAAACCCTTTCTTCCCCAAATTTCTTTGGTCATGGTGTTTTGTCACAGCAATAGAAACCCTAAGGCACTCATATGAATTAAATAAAGATATTTTTAAAAAGAGTAACAGGGTTGGGGAGATGGAACAGTGGGTAAAAAACATCTTCTACGCAAATGTGCAGACTTGAGTTTGGATCACTAGAGCCGACATAAAAAGCTGGGCATACTGTGTGTACTTGTAGGGAAGAGGACAACCAGATGAAAATGTCGTTCTCTCCTTCCACTATATGGACTCTCAAGATGGCACTCAGATTTCAG
Source organism: Microtus oregoni (assembly GCF_018167655.1). Taxonomy (NCBI): domain Eukaryota; kingdom Metazoa; phylum Chordata; class Mammalia; order Rodentia; family Cricetidae; genus Microtus; species Microtus oregoni. Next base: position 5,986,650 of record NW_024543062.1, on the reverse strand, counting down.
GCTTGATGACCTTTCACACACTGAGCCATCTGCCCGGCTCCAAATTTTGTAATCTGTAAAATTGTGAAGCTTGGTATATTTCTGAAATATATTCATGTTCTTTATGATGAAATAGCATAATAAACACCATCTACCATTAAAAAAAAAGATCATAAACTAGAAAAAAAAAACCTTGGGCATGGCTGTATATCTGCAGTCCCAGCACTGGGGGAGGGGAGCTGGTAGAGACTGGTGGATCCCGAGAGCTCTATCCTAAGTGAAATAGTGGGCTTTTAGTTGAGTGAGCATGGTCTCTGAGGAAAACAAAATGGAGAATGGTAGAGAAAGACAGCTAATGTCTATCTCTGGCTTCCAGTGTGTATGCATGCTTGAACATTTAGGTACATGTTCCACCCCCCCACCTCTCTCTCTCTCTCTCTCTCTCTCTCTCTCTCTCTCTCTCACACACACACACACACACACACACACACAGAGAGAGAGAGAGAGAGAGAGAGAGAGAGAAACAGTCTATATAAATGTAAAATTTAACTTAATAAAAATTAAATTAAACCTGAAAAGGAACAACCCAGTGAAAAAAGCAGACATTGGGACTGTGGCACAGAACTAAGGTACAGTGTGTGCCCGGCAGATATAATGCCATGCATCTTTACTCCATTCATAAACAATCTGAATGAACAGTTCCATATGTTTCAAGCCCCTCTCCACAGCAAAAATGGGTTGATAGACTTCTGTCTACTAAGAATAGTAAGAATCCATGAAAACACTCCCTCTCAAATGGGTAGGGGAAGCAGAGGCATACCTGGATGTGAATTCTGCCTTGGCCGACATACCATGTCACCGAGAAATGATCCTAACAAGTAACTCCAGTGGAAGATTTGGAAAATGCGTATGGCACCCTATCTCTGCAGTCTTCTATGGATGGATCCTAAGTCATCTCACACTGGGAAGGCACAGATCTGGGCAAGCACGAGTCTACTTAGATCATGGAATGAACTCATGGGTTTGCATGGGCTTATAAGTACTCCTCTTGGCTCCAGCTCCTGGGATCAGGGCAGAGGAGGCCCGGTTTATCCCTGGAAGGGATGTATCAGCACAACCTGTTCATTGCTGAGCTGACAGCTAAGCTTTTGTATGGCCTGCCACAGAGAGTTAATCCAGCAAAGGGCAGTAGACACCCAGCAGTTTGCCTGGAAACTCTGCATATCTTGAGCCTTCCCCCACTGCCCACCTCACTAACATCTCCCGGTCCTCCAGTTCATCCAAGGTAGAATTTTCCATGCACTGAGTTTGTCAACTTTAAAACATTTTATTTGAGGGAATAGATGCCAAATCTCCAAGCTCTGGGAGCAAGGGCATCTGGACATGTGCAAATTACATTGGCTCTCAGAAAAACAAATGTCCAAAGTGGGCACAGAAATCTCTAGCATGAATACAAGAATCGGTGGGAACATACAGATCTCTATTTAGTCCCAGAAGAACATTTAAGCCCACTTTTCCAGTGCCCACTTCACAGCTTGGACTCTAACAAACTTCCATCATGGAGGGGACACATCCCTAAACACACTGGTCCTGAGCACAGTGGTCAATGTTATGATCAAAACACTAACAGACAAAAAACCTTTGAGAGGACACTGGTGCGGCAAGGAGGAAACCCTAGTGCTCTGCTGGAACTGAAATCTACGCAGTGGAACTAGAGAGATGGATCAACAGTCAAGGGCACTGTCTGCTCCTTCAGTCGACTTGGGTTTGGTCCCCAGCACCCACATGGTGGCCCACAATCAGCTGCAGGGCATCTGGAATTCTAAGGACAGACTGCCATATTTGAAGACTGGATATAACTAGAAGAGGTCAGTCTAAGGAAAAGGTACCTATGTCCACACAAAGTCCGGAGAGGTCTGGCATCTTACGGCTGAGTCATGGATAGGGATGCCTCTAATAGGAGTTTTAGACTTTTCATGACCCTTACCCTTCTTGTCCTGAGATCTCGCTCTTTTAGAATACTCCCTCAATCCCATTGAAATCTCCAATTGCCTACACACTTAACTAGCAAAACAACTTGACCTGGATAAGTGAAAGAGAATGTATCCTTATTTATTTTCCTACAATATAGTCTGGTTACAATGTAAACTAGACACACTAGAGCAGTGGCTGTTTCATGGCAGCCTTAGTTACACTGCAGAACATAGAGAAGTCAAATGGCCGGAGATGTCATACATACAGGCCTTCATGGTCTCTTACTAAGGACACTTGGTTTACAGTGGAGCCCAAGTAGTCCAGAAGGAAGGGACTTCAATACAGACCCTGATACCATGAATAATCCACTTCTGAGAGGCCCATGTGTACCAGGGAGAGTTAGAGTCTCCTCCCTCTACCCTCTTGCCTCTTATGCTCTACTAACACAAAAGCAAAGAATGCCATTTGACAGCATCTGAGGGCCAAGGCAGAGAGTCCTCTGCTTTTGAGGACCTTCATACAGGGTGTTTCTATCATGTATTTTAAAGTGTCTGTTCATATAGAAAAAGATACACAAAACTGTTACTACACGGGGATGTGGAGCTTGGGGTAGCCTAAATATTTGCTCACAGGACATGGTCCTGCATTTATCACTCTAAAATAAACTTTTTCATCTTCCCCTTGAGGTTAAGAGCTGTATCTTTGCCTCGGTGGTCTTGGCACCTAGAAAATGAAACCCACGGATAATCCATTTTCACCAGGGAAATCACACGGATTTCTGTCCAGGGGTTGTTCCAACTCTGAAACCACAGGCTGCTTACTCTACTTACCTATGAAATCTAACTAAATTGGTATCAGTTGACACCAAAATAAATTTCATACATTAGGAAGATAAAGCTAAAAGTGTGACCCAGGCATCTCACAGGGCCCCTTGCAAACCTGTAATTGGGCTGTACTAGCGAAAGCTTTATCTACCTGGGAAAAGGCATTTGGTAGCCTTACTCTCCTATTCACCACCAAACTCAACTTTGCCTTGCAAATGAGAAAACATCCTTGGTGATGTAGGAAGAAAGATTTTGCTCAGCTTCACTTTCTGGTTACGGTCCATCATGGCAGGGACACCATGGCCACAGGAGCTTAAAGAAGCTGGTCACATCATATGCACAGCAATGAATTAATGCGCATTGCTATTTTAGAGGCAGGCTGTTGGAGCAATGGTCCATTGGACCATCGGACCCATGTGAAGGGAATTCTGAATGCTTGTGAGAACACTCCAAGAAAACGGAACAAGACTCTTGTGACTTAAGTTTCTCCAAAACATAGGATTGTTCTGGGACTGTGTTTCTGTGTCCCCATGGGTAGAGCAGATAGGAGAGGGTTTGCTTCAGAGTACCCATTGTTGCTTGCTGTTGTTAATCAGAATGTTTATGGCCTGAACTCAGATGACCTCTCCTAACTCTCAAAGTATAAATTGATGTTCTAAATAAAGTCAGCTATTGCATAGGACTTCCATCTGCCTCATTCATCAGCTCCTTTCTTGCAGGTCCCACCACCTCTGGAGTGATGACAGTGGGCCATGGAGGTGCCTCAGTGAAGAAAGGCACCTGCCACCAAGCCTCACTACTGTAGTTCAAGCCCAGATGATGAAAGGTGAGAATTGACTCCAGAGAGTTACCTGACTTCCACCTGTGTACTGTTTGGATGTTTGTGGGTGCTTGCTTATGCACGTCCACTGTGGCTGAACAGGAACGGCCCTGATAGACTAATATTTGAATTCTTCATCATCAGGGAGTGGCATTACTTGAGAAGGATTAAGTATACCTGTGCCCTTGTTGGGGTTGGTGTGCCCTGTGGTGTCACTGGGTGTGGGCACTGAGGTTTCAAAATCCCAAGCTAGGCCCAGTGGCTCACTTTTCCTGCTGCCTGTGGGTATGGTCCCACAGCTATTCTCCAGCGTCATGTATGCCTGCATGCTACCATGCTTCCTAACATGGTGATAATGGACTAAACCTCTGAAACTGTAAGCCAGCCCCAATTAAATGCTTTGGTTTATGAGTTGCTTTGGTCATAGTGTCTCTTCACAGAAATAAATAGTGACTAAGACAATCACAAAGTAAATAAATAAAAAATCAAAATTACCTTATTTATTTATTCATTTTTTTCCAAGACAGGGTTTCTCTGTGTAGCCTTGGCTCTCCTAGAATTCACTCTGTAGACCAGGCTGGCCTCAAACTACAAAGATCCACCTGCCTCTGCCTCCCGAGTGCTGGGATTAAGGTGTGTGCCACCACCACCTGGCTAAAATTATTTTAATTAAAAATGTTGATGTACATTTATTGTGCATGGTGATATCTTTCACAAAGACATTTTAATGTAAGCACATAATGTAATTTGATCATATGCATACTTCCATCCCATTTCTCCCTCCTCCACTATTCTGTTGTTTCTATAGTCTTGCTGCTACTTTATACTCTCTCTCTCTCTCTCTCTATATATATATATATTATATATATATATAATTTCAAACATATACATGTAATTTAGGATTTATAGTGAGAGAAGGTAGTGTTTGTCTGAGTCTAACTTATACTCTGATGCTATGCAGTTACACCCATTTCTCTGAAAAAAAAAAGACAACTTTGTTCTTTGTATTTGAATGACTGCACATTCCTTTTCATCCAGTCACCTGTTTGAGATCTAGGCTAATTCTGTAAGTTGTCCAGTTTGAATAACACTGCCATAAACAGACACATAAGTATCTTTGGACATATATCCAGTGGTGGTATAGCTGGGTCACAGGACTACTTGAAGTATTTTGAAGAATCTTCATACTGATTTCTATGGCTGGCCTAATTCGTATTCCTATAAGTAGTGTATAAGATCTCCAAGGTCCCAATGAGGAGCAGAAGGAGGGAGAACATGAGCAAAGAAGTCGGGACCACGAGGGGTGCACCCACCCACTGAGACAGTGGAGCTGATCTATTGGGAGCTCACCAAGGCCAGCTGGACTGTGACTGAAAAAGCATGGGATAAAACTGGACTCTCTGAACATGGCGAACAATGAGGGCTGATGAGACGCAAAGGACAATGGCACGGGGTTTTGATCCTACTTCATGTTCTGGCTTTGTGGGAGCCTAGCCAGTTTGGATGTTCACCTTCCTAGATATGGACGGAGGGGGGAGGACCTAGGACTTTCCACAGGCAGGGAACCCTGACTGCTCTTTGGACTGGAGAGGGAGGGGGAAAGGAGTGGGGGGAGGGGGAGAAGGGTGGGAGGAGGGGGAGAAGGGTGGGAGGAGGGGGAGGGAAATGGGAGGCTGGGAGGAGGTGGAAACTTGTTTTTTTTCTCCTTTTCTCAATAAAAAAAATAAAAAATAAATTAAAAAAAAAGATCTCCAGCATTTACCTGTTTTCTTAACTGTACTCTAACTGGGGTGAGACGGAATCTCACAGCACTTCCCCAATGGCCTAAGGATCTCCAATATTCTTTTTTTTTTTGTTCCAATATTCTTTATATATTTACTGATCATGTGTAGTTCTTCTTTTGAGAACTGTCTGGATTGTGTGTGTGTTTACGTATGTGTATATGTGTGTGTGTTTAAGACAGGGACTCTCTACATAACTCTGGCTGTTCTGGAACTATGTAGGCCAGGCTGGTCTCAAATTCACACAGCTTTTATTCCTGCCTCCCAGGTTCTTGGATTAAAGACCTGTGTCACTGAGAATTATCTATTTCATTTGCCCATTTACTAAGTGTTTAGTATTTGTGTATCTGGATGTTCTTTTTGTTGTAGTTGCTGTTTTTCTGAGTCTCATGTAGACATGTTGACTTCGTACTTACCATGTAGCAGACGAGGGGAGACTTTGAACTGTGTGTGTGTGTGTGTGTGTGTGTGTGTGTGTGTGTGTGTGTGTGTATGCACATATGTGCCATGGTCCATATGTGAAGATCAAAGAACAACTTTGTGGAGTTGATTTTTTCTTCACCGTCATGTGGATATGGGGGTTAAACTCAGGTCATCTGTTTTCTGTGCCTTTACCCGCTGGGCATCTCATTGGTTCTGTGTTCTTTATGTGTTCTAGACATTAATTCCGTCAGATGTACAGCTAAAATGGTTTATTTAATTAGTAGGCTGTATCTAACTTCCACTCCTGTTTTTTCTTTTGTTGTACAGTTTTTAATCTCATTCAATCCTTTTGCCAGTTCCTAAATTCTTAATTTTTCGAGCAACCAGAGTCATTTTCAGAATGCCTGTGCCTATATCTTCAAGTGTTTTCTCATTTCAAGTCTTATATTAAGGTATTTGATTCATTGTTAATGACAGGGGACAGGATGACATTATAGATCTAGTTTCATTCTCCTATATACATGTGGGTAGTTTTCTTTGCACAATCTGTTAAAGGGGGCTGTATTTTCTCATATATATGAGAAAATATAAAAAATATAAAATATGAACAATATATGTAAATGTTATGTTATATAGTATATTATATATACATATAAATATACACATATACACTCTTTATCAAAGATTAGGTGCCTATGGGGACGAGGCAGAAATCCTTAATAAATAAATAAATTAAAAAAAAAAAAGATTAGGTGCCTATAGCCATGTGGGTTTATTCTGGGTCTTCTACTCTGTTCCACTGATCTACATGTCTGTTTAAGTTAGCACCTCCTGGACATTTTTCACATCTCTCTCTGTTTCACTTGTCAACCTTTCTCTCTATATATCTGGATAACAGCAGTGAGCCGTAACCCTGGCACAGCCTGAATATTATACCGTGTTAAAACTTAACTCACAAAACAAATTAATCCACTATTTAAAATTTTAAATTCCATTTATTTATGCAGCTATATGCAAGGAGAAAGGGTGCAAATGTACCATGTATACATGTGGATATAAGAAGACAAGTGGTGGGAGTTGGTCCCTTTTTCCACCGTGTGGGTCCGAGAGATCAAATTCATGTCATCGGACTTTGCAATAAGCATCTTTACCTGCGGAGCCGTCTTACTAGCCTGACCTATTACTTTGAATCAAGATTCATGCAAGTTCTCATCACATGGACAGAATAAAGTTAGATCCTTAGTGAGAATGAAACATGAAAGACCTCCAGCCCAGTTCCTGACAGAATCCTTGTTCCCCCTTGAAACCTTATTAGCCAGGTCTCCTAAGTCCACATTTCTCCGGGCACCCAAATGCTTCCCTAAGCTCTGTTTATGGGATTCCAGGACTTTCCTAGTCTGTAGGTCTTCTTCAACATCTCTATCACAACCAGTTCAGCGGATGTAATAACCACATACTTTTACTCATTTCTGGAAACAGTGGTCCCACTCATGTTGCCAATTTTCTGTATCGGTTACTTTGTTTCATTACTATGATACTATGATCTGGCAAATCAGCTTAAGGAAGCTTATTCTGCCTTGCATTGGACTGTACAGAGCATAATGCAGGGAAAGCACGGTAGTATGAGTATGAGGCAGCTGGTTATATTATAGCCACAGTCAGGAAGCCCAGCAAAATGGATGCTGGTGCGTTCACTTTCCCCTTATTTATTCAGTGTGGGTTCCCAGCCTCTAAACTAATGCCACTCACCTTTAGGGTGGATCTTCTAAGCTCAGTTAAACCTTGCTCTTAAAGACTCTCATGGACATACTCAGAAGTTTGTCTTCTACATCCCATCATTAGCAAGCAAGATTAACCATTATAATCACAAACAGATCTGTTATAGTGTAACAGAATCTATAGTTGGAAATAACTTCTTTAGCTAGAATTTAACTAATGTGGACAAGGTTGTGACATTTATTTTGCATAATCTATTCCTCAGGACTCCATGTTAAAATTCTCCACTAGTCTAGTTTGCATGAGATACAAACCGAAAGAAGAAAGGTGTTAGGTTTTTAGCTATTAAGTATAAACTGGTGGATGCAATCAGGGTTACAATGACATGCTTGGAACATATTTTTATGATACTTTACCCTGCCAATTGAGAGTATTGTCATGCGTTAATAGCATTTTAGTCAATAACAACCCACATGGTATTATGGTAGCTCTTGTAAGATAATGTTAACACAAAAAGTCATAACAATTACACAATAGTACCAAGTGTGGAGTTCTCTGCATATGCTTGAATTCTCATGCTCAGAAGGAGCTGTGGGAAGACACCGGGGGGTCAACTTTGGTGTAAGTGTCAGGCTCTGTTTACATGGAAATGTGGCTCACAGGAGTCTACAAAAGGACGGTGAATCTCCTGTAGACTGACCTTCTTCCCTGCGTTCTACAGGAATGGGAATAATTGAGCTGTCCAATCAGGTACTACGCTGAAAGAAAAGGGTGGAGGTAAAAGAGGCTACTGGGTTAAAGTGCATGAATATGTGTGGGCTGTGTGATAGTGTGTGATAGACATATGCTATGGCCTTACAAACTTCAGGGGCTGTGCAGTATCAACTATCTCACTGTGACCCGTATGGCAGTCATAGCGAGGATAGCAGGACAACTGAAAGCAGAGCATGGTGAATTTGGGCCAGGAAGTCCAGAAGTGTAGATGGACAAGCTATTGGAATTTGCATAACTAGCACTTACCACCCTGGGTCTCCACTTGTCTAGAGCCCAATTTCCCAGCTGTCCACTGTGTGGTGTGTATCTGGGACCCAGGCTCTTGTCTGAATGATGTCTTGGGGCCTGGGGCCCTCTTCAGACCTGTCAATGTCCACATGCCCACAACTTCCCAAACTCTGGACTCCAAACAAAGGGAGCAGGGACAATCAGACACTTTGTGGGCTTGGTGCACAGGAGTGTCCACAATACAGTTCTCACCTCAGAGGGAATAAAATGCACTTTATTCCAAGTCAAATATTAGTGGCTGTGGCCTACCAACATGGTTTTAGGTGGAAGTGGTTATATGAACCTTTATAGTCACAAGACAATGTCATAAATCAAGGCATTACTAAATATAGTGATGTAGCTATCAGGTAAGTGGCTGTATTAGTTACTTTTCTGCTGCTGTGATAAAATACCATGACCAAAAGCAACTTAAGGAACAGTTTATTTTGGCTTATGGTTCAAGAGGAGTAAGAGTCCATCAAGGTAGGGAAGGCGTGGCAGGGTGACAGGAGCAGGAAACTGGCCGATCACATTTTTATCCATGTACAGGAAGCAGAGAGGGAGGATAGGAAGTGGGGCGAGGCTATAAGTCCTCTAGCAAGGTTGTACCTCCTAGAGGTTCTATAACATCACCAAACAGCACCACTAGCTGTGGGCCAAGTGTTCAAATACACGAGCCTGTGGGGAAAATTCCTCATGTAAATCGACACAATGGGTTGAGGCAAAGTAGGCAAACTTCTAGCATAGGTTGAAGATGCTATCTGTAGTTAACTTTGGGGTGGCATGAGTCAGTGTTCTGTTAAATTAATACATACCAAACATTTTACCTGTTATAAACGGTATCCATATTTTATACAGGAGGTAGTAATTACATGTCCCTTGTGATACATAACTGCTACATAATTTTGATATTTGTTACTTTTTTTGTTCAAGTAATGTAATATGTTTATTACATAAAATATGATGGGGAAACACAAAGGAGGGATCGTATAAGAATACTATAAAACACAATGAGACCATGGGTATGTTAATTCTGTTAATTCTGCTGATTGTGGTACTGATGTTATGAATGTAAACATGTCAGCAAATAAAAATATATGCAAATCATGTCGATTATAAGCCAATAAACTTGGAGAAGATGTATCAAATCCTGGTGTTAAAAATGAAGCATATAGTATTGATTACATAAAGACAATATTAGGTAAAACAATAAAGAGACTAAGAATTCATTGCCTAATCTCTGATCTCAATAATTAAGAAAATAATTTTTTTTTCAAAAGAAGGACTGACAAGATAGCTTGCTTACTTATTTTGTGTGTACGAGTCCCTCCTGTTATGTGGGTCTTGGAGATTGAACTGAGGTCATCAGCCTTGGCGATCTCCAGACCCACATAACAGGAGAGACCCGACTCCTGAACATTGTCTTCTGGTCTCCATACAGTCTCTGTCTCAGACTCACTCATGCACTCGTACACACAAAATAAGTAAGCAAATGCAATTTTCAAAAAAGTTTGGGGGAGAATATAAAAATCCAAAATAAAGGAAATAATGAAGAGGTATTGAAAAGGAACATATCACAGAGAATATCAGCAATCCCAGGCAACTTCAATAAGGAAAAATAGCATGTTAATTTGTATTATATATTTATACTCATACCTCACATCCTAGTGTGAGACATCCTATGAAATGTTTTCTCAGGGATTCTGACATTCTGAAAACATTACCAAGTAAACTTATAGAAACCTTAGTTACGTGCCACCGTCGTATATGAATCTACTGAGAGCACAACATCTTGATGTGTCACATGTCTATATATTATGATGTTGGCCATTAGATGAATAAACAGAATAAATAGAACTGGGGATATGAAGGCAGAGCCCTTATAAACACCCTTGCCTTTTAGATTCCCAGGTGACAGAGTGGACTGCACCATAGGGAAACAATCCCTTCCCAATGGAAACTACTGAAAGAGTGGAGTAGCAGGATGGCTGCAGATGTTTGCATACCCTTTCCTCATACCCTGTAGGAAGTCATTCATAAATTATAAATCTAAAATCACACTAAGACATCCAAAAGGTGTTATGGGGGGGGGGTGGAGTGGGAACACAAAAGTATTGTGGGAAATCTCTTCAAATATACACAAAGCTATATTTTAAAAAATTCATAATTTAAACTACACTAAAATAATTGTATTCATCTAATAAAACAAAGAGTAAAAAATGAAGTGGCCCAGTGGAAGAAACCAACTGTCTCACATACATCTGATAACTTTAAATATGGAAGGAAAATAGGCAAGGGATTTGAAAAATCGGTTTTATATAGTAAGTATGTACATGTTCAATAACCAAAAAAATTGAGAACACATTTAGAAATGAGAAAAAAATATAAAACTAAATTACAAGACAGACGAACAGTATTGATGAACACATGGAACAACTCAACACAAACTCAAGATGAAGTGTAAGTTGTTATTTCTTTGGAGAAAATGGCTATGAAAGAGGCAAAATATTACCTGTCACAGGTATAAATTTATGTCATGATAACACAGAAGACACAGAAATAATAACATAAGAAGCTGAAATCCTGGGAACGGAGACAAGAGGAGATACATTCAGGAAGTGACAAATGATTATTTGGCCAAGGTCACAGTCATCCTCAAGGTCTTTTCTGAGTAGCTAACGTTAGCAGTGAAGCACGGGCTAAGTATTGCATAGATATCGTATGCCTGTGATATTTCACCTGGACATAAAATTTGCAAAGGAAACAGGTAGAACTTATTAGAAAATAAAAATTCAGAGAGGCACATAGAAGTGACCAAGTTACATATACTATTTGTGTTGAAAAAAATGTAAACATAATCTTTTCCTCCTAAGTTAATTAATATTATCCCATCAGAATTTCAACATGCTTTTTTTTTTTTTTTTTTTTTTGGTTTTCCAGACAGGGTTTCTCTGTGGTTTTGGAGCCTGTCCTGGAACTAGCTCTTGTAGACCAGGCTGGTCTCGAACTCACAGAGATCCGCCTGCCTCTGCCTCCCGAGTGCTGGGATTAAAGGCGTGCGCCACCACTGCCTGGCCTTAATTTTTAATAGAAGGAAAAGAACCACAAAACCCTGGAATTTTTCTTGAAGTTTTAATATATGCATGCATAAATAGATAATATATTTATGTACATGTGTGTATCCATCGTATGTATAATATTAACCTAGAAGTAAGAGCAATAATATGCTATTATTATACGATACTAACATATGGTATGTAACTCTCATACTATAATAACAAACTCCAAGGAATCCCAATATAAGTAAGATCCATTGATGGATTTATATGGATGTGAGGTTTGTATTAAGAGCAACAGAAACACATGTATCAACCCAACCATATTAAAAAAAAAAAACACTATTAGTAGAGAAAAATATAACCAAAGACTGAAAGCTCTGGCATCCAGAATGGGTGTGCAGCCCTTCCTAAGTTCCCCACCCTCACCCCAGCTCGTCCTGTCTACAAGGTCCACCTCCTGGAAGGAGTTTAATACCCACCAAGTGTCTTGGTCTCAAAGTATCCCACTTCAAGGAAGTAATCCTAAGCCTGAGAACTCTAGAAGCAGAGGAGGCTGGGCCTGTGCAAATGGCAATGAATCATAGTCAACATGAACTTTTTAAGGTGGACACACAGGCACATCATTGGACCTCAACTCCCACCGTTAACGAAGAGTTAAAAGCCACAAGCCACTGCTACCCCAGAAGAGGTTTGAACACTCTTCCGGTGGTGACTTGAACTCCACCAGGGACTGGTTACTGCACACAGCGGACCTCCTGTAGCTTCAGCACAGAATAAGGCCATGCCGGACAACAGTGTTTGAAAAGACCTGGAGAGGGCAAATGAGGAGTCCTGGCACAATGCTAATGAGAATATAAATTATGCAAAACAGTTTGCGTTCCATTTCAAAAATCTAAGCGGAACTACCATATAACCCAAACATTATGATATTGATTATGTATTCAAATAGCAATCAATTTGCCAGAGAAATGGCATCATTCCCGTGTGTGCTGCTCACAGACCCGACCCGGAAACAACTGAAGCTCCTTTTAGATGACAGTATACCGGGACCTTCCTTCCAGGAGCAGGACATCCAGGTGCTTCCCTGAGGGATGCACCCCCACACCTCAGAAAGCCTCCTAGAGGAGGAGAGGACCCAGGGGTACCCTAAAATAAGAGCAGTAAGATTGGCTATCATTACATGACGCTAACATACGGTTTATACCTCGAATACTGTGATAACTGCCCAAGGGGCTCAATGCTGTATTTATATTATCCACCGATGGATGTATTCTTAAGAGCAACAGAAAGACATATTGATATAACCATATGAAAAAAATGCATTACTAATTAATCGAAAACACATACACACAACCAACAGCAAATAAAGCAGTGGACCTCTTGGCAGACTGATGGGACCTTGGTACTTCCTATGCCCTCCCTGAAGCTCACCCCACATTTCAGGTCTACTCACTGTTACTTAATACAAGAGATCAAAGACTGGAGACTAGGCAATTACAAGAACTTGGTGTCAGGCAGTTCTGAAACCTACCACCTGGAAAAGACACGAGGGCGGGATGAGGACTCTCACAGTTCCCAATGAGAGAACACAAAGCCATCTCGTAAGCTGTCCTGTTCTGGGGGCGGGGAGGACAAAAGGAACAGTTTCTTTGTAACAGGAACTCAAGTGATTCTTCTCCTGAAATGTTCGTAGGCAAACATCCTTGGGACTAGAGAGACAGCTCCGCAGTTAAGAGCAGTTGCTGTTCTTCCAGAGGACCTGGAACTTGGTTCCCAGCATCCATATTAGGTAGCTCACAACCTGCGGCAACTCTGGTTCAGGGGATCATAGCCCCTCTCTGGCACTGCTCTCACTGGTATACATGCATACATACACTCAGGCACAAATACACACACACACACACACACACACACAGGCACGCATGTACGCACACATGCGCTTAAAAAGTTGTTAAAATCCATTTCTCTGGTACCTGGAAGAAAACAAAACTTTTTTTTTTTTTTTTTAACGAAATATTGTGTTTGAGATATACCATGAGGAGCAATTGGGAGGCATTCGGTACAGCCTTTCTGGGGAGCACCTGTGGGAAGCCAGGGGCACGCACAAATGGTGGAAGGGGAAGTTACAGTGTTTGGGAGTGTGGGCGGGGATGTGGAATTTGAAGAACCAGGTAACCAGACTTCAGAGGAGCTGGCCTAGGTTCTGGATTTGGATCCTGCTTCCCATACATCTGTAAAGTCCAGGGACTAGGTGGAACATGGAGAGGACGAAGGGGCTGGGGATCTAGGGAACATACATAGCTCCTTTCGTGAATGAACGTCACATTGAGAGACTCTTCCCTGATGAGCCACCAAGTCCTCGCCACACGTGATCCGGAGCAAACGGGCAGCCAGCGCAGAGATGCCCTCGCTGAGAGGGCTCCAGAGCCGGCCGCAGTCGCCACAGCGGGAGGGACAGCCCCACAGCCCAAGGGACCCTGCACCGCCGCCCGCTCCGCCTGGCCGCAGACCCCGCTCTGCTGCAGCGCTTTCCGCTCGCGCACCGCCGCCTCCGGGCGCCACACGCACACTCACCATGTCCGCCTCTCGGTGCCGCCGGCGCCCTCCTACCATTGCCCTGCACCCACGGCGTCACCGCGCCACCAAAGCTGCGCAGGAGCTTCCCGGGCAGCAGACACACAGCCCAAGATGGAGGGTCCCGGACAAAGGCCTGGCAACAGGCAGAGCCCGCCCCCGTCAATCGTCTGTGTGTCTGATTGGACATGCCTCAGCCCACGGCTTTCGATTGGGAAGGGCTTCGCGTCCTGCCCGCTGAGTGACAGTAGTTGTCGCCAACGCACGGTTAAAGGAGCCTAGGATGACAGGTTCTCAGGTGCAGCTGCTGGGGACTCTGGCTTCTGTCAGGTAAATACATGTATGTGTTTATTAGTCACAAACGGGTAGAAGATATCAATTTTCAAAATTCCAAATTTTCTGAACTCTATTCTCATTAACTTGGCCTTCAAAATAGAAAGAGCTATCTAATGCTTTTTTTTTTTTTTTTTTTTTTTTTGTATTCAGACTAAAAATTGGAAAGAAACAAGCGAAGTCAATTTTGGTGGCACATGCCTGTATGTACTTTTAGAACTTGCAAGGTGAAGGCAGGGAAAGTGCAATCTCAAATCCAATTTGGCTACAATGAGTTTTATGCCATCCTGGAATGCATATGCAGACCCTATCTCAAAGCAAAGAACTACAACCCATGAAATGGATGGTAATGGCCCAATGCACTTAAACACATCTTTATAATCTTATCAGTGTAAAATTGGTGACTTTTATGTTCCATTGGGACAAAAACCTTCTAAAGTCAGCAAATGTTTTAAGGTTGTAGCTCGTCTCAGTTTAGAACAGCCACAACATCCTTTTGAGAGCTGCGACTCTCCTGATCTCAGGAAGTAGAAGGGACTGTCATGCCAAAGGGGAGGGAACAGGAGTCCCTATTGGTATTTCTCCTGAAGCCCAGAGAGGAGAGCCACAGCAGCCTGAAAGAGAGCAGAGAACTTCAATCAGAACTGCCCAAAAGTAAACCACTGCTTCCCAAGAGCTGTTGAAGACAGGCCTATTCTTCCAGAGATTGGGCAGAGGCAGGCAGGGACTGTAGGGTCGCGAGAGGAGAAAATGTTATGTCTTTATATCTAGCTACAGCCTTGGTCTGTAGAGTTTAACAAAAGATAACCTCCCAATTTTGCTATTTGTTCTAATGATCAAGCTGTGGATGTTGCTTCCTTCTGTGATGTGGGATATTGCGTGATTTCTGGAACAGTATATTTCTATACATATTTCTGTGAACACAACAACATCTAACGAAAGGAAAGGGAAATCGGTGTTTACATGAAACCTATTGTTAGCCAGGTAACTTGTAAACAATATGTCATTCAGTCCTGGCAACCTGCTTTTCTCTATAGTCCAGAAAACGGTCTGTGGTAGCCATACTTCTGGTTGTGAGTAGGTGTGCTTATTGAGTGTACGAGAAGCAGAAAAAATAATAAAAGATAAATTGCACGGAGCTGATCAAGAGAAGCAGCAGATAGATAGCAAAACATCTTTAAAGCAGGAGTTTATAATATCCAGCAGGGACAACTGAAGGCCCAGCCTGAGTAAGAAGGCAAACAGGCTGGAGAAATGGCTTAGGAGCCCTTGGTGTGCCATCCCGAGGACCACAGTTCCAATCCAGCACCCACACAGGTGGCTCAAGAACACCTGTAACTTCAATCCTAAGGGGTCCTATGCCCTCTTCTAGCTTCCAGGGCGCCTGTATGTACATGTATGCATACACTCACACAGACACATAAATGTATACACATAAAATAAATAAATAAACACAGGGAGGAGGAGGGAGGCCCAGAGTAACAACACTAAATATTGTGTTTACAAACAGGCAGCAGAAGCCGGGCGGTGGTGGCGCACACCTTTAATCCCAGCACTCGGGAGGCAGAGGCAGGTGGATCTCTGTGAGTTCGAGGCCAGCCTGGTCTACAAGAGCTAGTTCCAGGACAGGAACCAAAAAGCTACGGAGAAACCCTGTCTTGAAAAATCCAAAAAATAAAATAAAATAAAAACAAACCAACAGGCAGCAGAAATTGGTGAGGGGAATTGAGGCAGTCCTCTGGGGTTCCTGATCTAGATCTTTGTCCCCTCAAATGAGCGCCAGCCTCTCTTTCCTACTGCAAGTATTTTTACAACCGTGGAATGAACCATAGTGAAGTTTGTTGGAAGTGGTTTAGCTTTTAGCGGTTCTGAATGATGCACTATGTTTGATAATGTAGCATGTTTGCTATGCTTTTGCTCTCCTTGTTACAGAGCCCGGGAGCCAGCCTGACTCAGGACAAGGAGTTTTGGAGTAGACAAGGGAGGACCTCCTCACCCCTCAAATCTGCTTTCAATACGCTGAAGGTAGCACGTGATAATTTGCTTGTGTCATTTACGTTACCTTCCTACCTGTCTATTAAGGTTGTGGCCGATTTGTTAAGTAAGGCTGGATGCAAGCCCCTTCCAAAGTATCCAGTGCAAATTGGGGCTGGTTAGTAACCTAAGCAAAAACCCACTGGGCTCCGCCTGCTGTATGTAGTTATCCACCGCCAGATGAGGTGGCTCCGCTGCAGGAGATGAGCTGGTTGCTAACAGGGACACTGCTTGATTTTCCTGCAAACAACATTTCATTTTCTAGCTGACTGCTGGGCACTTGTTCCCATGGAGATGGCAGGATTCTGGAAGTAAAAGGAAAATTACTCCTTAAAACCTTTTCTGCCTGTATCAGGAGCATCGGCTAAAGCACGTTGCTGACAGGCCAGGTCGGTTAACAACTGGCTCAGTGGGTAATGTGTTTGCAGTAACTCTGGCGTTTGGATTCATAGCACGCATGTGAAAAGCCGTATGTCATCCCAGCTCTGCAGAGGTGGAGACAGGAGAATTCCAAGCTCAGTGAGAGACCCTGTTTGACTTGGTCAGTGTTTTGTTGCTGTGAAGAGACACCATGCCTATGGCAACTCATAAAAGGAAGCATTATATTGGGGCTGGTTTACAGTTTCAGAGGGTGAGTCCATTATTAGCGGGCGGGAAGAGTGGTGGCATGCCGGCAGACACGGTGCTAGAAAGGCAAGTTGAGCGTTTTACATCCAATCCACAGTCAGCAGGAAGAGAGAGCCACTAGGCCTCACTTGGGCTATTGAAACCCCCAGTGAAACTTCCAGTGATATACTTCCTCCATCTAGGCTACACTTACTCCGACAAGGCCTTACCTCCCAGTCCTAATCTCTCAAGTAGCACCACTCGCTAACGGCCAGGCATTCAAATATGTGAACCTTTGGGGGCCGTTCCTATTCAAACTACCACAATGGTGGAGAATGATAGAGGAAGACACTTGTAATCAGCCTCTAGCTTTCCCATGTACAGGCAAGAGCACCTACACAATACAAACATATATATACAGTATGTGTATGTGTATATATAAATATCTATTAATATATATTATATCCCTAATAGTCCAAAAGCCCCAACTGTTTAACAACTGGACTCAGGGGTCTCCAAATGCGAACACCTTCACTTAAACATAAGACTCGTGTTTTTGTTTTTTTTTTTTTTAGATTTTCGATAGCTTCCTCAGTTGATATTATTCCAAATTCTCATTATGTTTACTTATAAAACATTTGTTTTATTTATTTTAATTAGTCTGTGTCTATGTGAGTATATGCCATGTATGTGTTTGTACTTGCAGAGGTCAGAAGAAGGATATTTTTTGTTTTTTGGGTTTTACTTAGGACTCCTGGATCTCTCTACATAGGTCAGGATGAACTTGAATTCACAGAGATAGGCTTGCCTCTGCCTCCCAAGTGCTGGAATCAAAAGGTGAGCACCACTGGGCCTGTATCAAAAGAAGGCATTAGATCTGATGCAACTAGAGTTTGGGGTGGTTGTGAGCTGTCTGATGTGGGCATGGAACTTAACCCAGGTCTTCTGCAAGAGCAGCAAGTGCTCTTAACTGCTGAGTTATCTCTCCAGCTCCTGCAGATTTTTTAAATTGGCATGAAAATATTTGTTGCTGCTTTGTGGCTTTTCAGTCTTAACTGAACTACTTAATTTCAATCCTTTGCTGTATTCAACTGTTCATGTTGTTTCTGATTGAGCTCAGTTTCCCAAGCACCCACTGTAGGCACTGATTTGTGTTAATTGGTAAGTGCCGGCTGAGGGCTTTGCTGGGTAAAAACAATCTCACACAACATTGAAACTGCCCAGAGGCAGGCAGAGCTCCCTGATTTTGAGGCCAGCAGGGTCTACATAACTAGTTCCAGCCACAGATACTTAGTGAGACCCTGAACATTATACTGTGGACATGACAAAATGGAAGCACTCATGAACTCACTGAAGCTGGAGGAGCCTGTAAGAGATAAAGCCAGTCAACATTTCAGAATGGGAGCCACCCTCCCCCAACATTAGATGAGGAGCTATTTATAGTTGAGTGCTTCTGGGGAAAGGAGAATCAGTTTTCTTTAAGAGTAAGAGTATGGATCCACATCCATGAGAATACAGGCCACACAATTTGAGCGGGAGAGGGCTAGCTCAAAATTGGAAGGGGTTAGGGGGAGTGGCGTTAAAGGAACATAGGCAGATGGGGAAATAGAAAGCAGCCTCCTTGAGATGGTGGATTCTTGTTCCTAGAAGACATTATCAGGGGAAATGACATCAAGGATAGGTATCTAAAGAGGACCAGTAGGGGGAAGGGGAGGA
Source organism: Microtus oregoni (assembly GCF_018167655.1). Lineage (NCBI taxonomy): Eukaryota > Metazoa > Chordata > Mammalia > Rodentia > Cricetidae > Microtus > Microtus oregoni. The sequence goes on along the minus strand of NW_024543062.1, from coordinate 5,967,770 downwards.
CTCAGGGGCCCCTATGAAATACCAAAGCCAATGTCCACTGAGCAATGGGCAAACACCCAGGCTTGTGGCTCCTCCCACCCTTAAAGAAAAAAGCAGTTACTTTTACTTTCCTTCCCAGATATTCAATTCTTTGTCTGTTCAAGGAAATGAGCTCAGAAAACCACCCAGAAACCACCTGCCAGCATCCCTGTTAGAGCTGAGTGATGATGGATCAAGAAGTGGGCAGAGTCCCAAGTGAATATGATGGAAATACATAGTGTATGTAAAAAAAGAAGGATAACTTCTTAAAGAAGTGTGGGGTGGGGTGGGGTGGAGGGGTGGGTGTGGTGGGGCTAGTGAGCTGGCTTAGTGGGTAAAGGCATAGGCCTCTAGGCCTGACAAGCTGAGTCCAATGCCCAGGACCCACAGAGTAGAAGGAGAGAATCAACTCCCTCAAGTTGTTCTCTGACCTCTATGTATGCACAACCAGGGCATGGTGACACCCATAAGCGCATACACATTCACCCCAAAAACTAACCACCAGGTAATCTCTGAGGTAGCCTTGGTAGGGTTGCAGTAAAGTAAAACTCTAGCTCGTAAGGATTCAGAAGACAGGACATCTTTACTGTAAACAAAGTTAAGCCTTGCTAGGCAGTCCTTGGTTATGCCAGGGAAAAGCAATGAGGTCTGCCCAAGATCATTTACATTCAACTTTTGAGTATAACGTAGACTCAGTTCTACTAGCCAAAGGTTGTGGAGGCAGGCACAGTGACAATTCGAGCTTCGCTTGTGTGTGTGTGTGTGTGAGTGTGTGTGTGTGAAATCTGGTTCTGTTAAAGCATCAACTATAGTTCCATAACCTATCTAATATTACAGACTTTTGAAAACTGGCATCTTATTTCTATTTGTGACTAGTATGTGTGTATACACACACACACACACATACACACACACATATAATTCATAAGCTTATATGATATTAGACATGAGGCTCTGAGGGTAAATCGCAAATGCCCAATTACAGGAATATATTGTGCTTCACAAGAAGCCCTCCCTGCCTTAAAATTGGTTGCAGTCAAGAACCTGTCATCCTGGACTCCTTTAGCCCTGCGTTGGCGCCAACCGCTGTCACTCAGCGGGCAGGACGCGAAGCCCTGTCCAATCGGAAGCTCTGGACTGAGACGTGCCCAATCAGACACACAGGCAGAGGGCGGGGGCGGGCTTTGGCGGTCTCCCGGCCTTTGTCTGGGAGTCGCCATCTTGGGCTGTGTGTCTGCTGCCCAGGAAGCTCCTGCGCAGCTCTGGTGGCGCGGTGACGCCGTGGGTGCAGGGCAATGGTAGGAGGGCGCCCGCGGCCCCGAGAAGCGGACCCGGTGAGTGTGCGTGTGGCGCCCGGAGGTGGCGGTGCGCGAGCGGGAGGCGCTGCGGCAGTGCGGGGTCTGCGGCCAGGCGGAGCGGGCGGCCGTGCAGGGTCCCCTGGGCAGTGGGGCTGTACCTCCCGCTGTGGCGACTGCTGCAGGCTCACAAGGTGCGCAGCCCTGCGCTGACTGCCTGACTTCTGCAGGTTGTCTTAGGTTTTGTTCTTCCTATTCTGTGAGGTTTTTCCTGGAGGCGAACTGTCGTCCACCGGATGCTTATCCCGTCCCCCCCCCCCCCCCTTCCTGTGACTTCGCCTGTTTCCTCTAATTTTCAGGAAGGTTTGGTCCTTGGAGTCCCAAATCCAGAATCACGAATGCCAGCCCCTCCCCTCCTTGTTCCGTGTGAGCACTTGCCCCAAATTTACCTCTCTTCCTTCCTTCTCAAACACCAACTTCCAGTTTCCATTATGTTAACTGTTCCCCATTGTACATTTTAAATATACAATACTGTATGGTTTATTTTTTTTTTAAAAAAAATTCCAGAGGACTAGAGAAAAATAATCTCTCAAAGACTTTAAAAACTTTCCAGTGAATATAACACGAAAAGAGAGAAAAAACAAGTCATTTGACTCCTGAACTTTGTGCAGAACGTTACTGAGTTTCACAGGAATGCTTCGTGAATGTTTTAGTATGCGGGTGACATCAACAAAAAGTAACACCTGTTAACGTTTTGCGTACCTAAGTATCTGAGAATAACAATAGAATGGAGCTTTGTTTTAGTGCTGGCCATGACCACACGTGTCCTTGTGAGGTCAGTTGTAGTATTTTGAGGTCCTCACCCTTGGGCGAACCCTAAGCACTGCCATGTTTGTTTGAATTTAGTGTCATAGCTTTCGTTTGTGGATGACACTGACCCTCATGTAGTGCTCCGTCTTCTCGTCATGCTCACTGAAGCTAGGGGAAAACTACCTTATGCAGGCTGGGACACATCTGGTGTTGGGTTCAGTCAGGGACAAAGTAATTGCAGAGTTGAGCGAATGATACTGATTAGGTAAACCTACGTGAATGGTTAAGACAGAAACACAACTTAGCAGTACATTTCTTTTGTTTATATGTATGTGTGTGTATCTGTGGGAGTGTATGCCATTAGCATGCAGGTGCCTCCGAGGCCAGAAGAAGCACTGGATATCCTGGAGCTGGGGTTACAAGTTGTTGTGAGCTGCCTGACATCGATGCTGGAAACTGAACTTGGGTCCTCTGAAGACCAGCGAGTATTCTAAAGTGCTGAGCCATGTCTCTAGTGCCGAGATTTCTATATTACCTCAAGACCAACTTACAGATTAGTCAACAAAAGATAATGGTTTAAAAAGCAATAGGTTTGGCCCTCCCCTCACATCACATACTACTGGAAGCGTGAAAGAGCATTGACTTCTAGGTGGGCCTCTACTGCCATTCCAGTGCATTGGCCCATTGCAACTTTAATTTTGAGGATTTTAAGTCTTAGGAATGGGAGGGGGTTCAGGGTTCTAGGAACTTCCTCAGTGTGCCCTGTGTATTTGCTTCATTGCCGCATCCATTTCAAGTGTTTGAACACAGCTTTGCCTAGTGAAAAAAATCAAAGACCAAATGCAGGCTATTTAGCTGTGTCTTTCTCGAAATTCCAACAGGAGGAAATGCTTTCTCTAATCATGTCTTCAGGGCACCTTCACAGTAGGATGTTCCAGGCACACTGATTTGTTTTTATCTGTACAGGAAATTGTAAATTACTTGTGAGCACTAGAAGTGGTGGAAGTGATTGGCACACCTGTGTGTTTTAGGCATGTTTTCAATTTCTCCTGTGATGAGGAATCAGAAATGCACAGTTGCTCCTTTGTTTCTTGAGTTCTGCTACTAGAATAAGTGTTCATTGTCTAGGACTGAAAAGGACAAGGTCAGTTACGTGAGTCCTGTTGTCTGGTGGTGACACATGGCAGCGTTTGTAGTCAGACGGAATTGACTCCTGTCCTGGATCACATTGGCTTTTTTTTTTTTTTTTTTAGGAGTATTTTAAGGACTGGAGAGATGGCTCCATTGAAGGGTACACTCACAACCAAAACATACACCTGTTTTTTTTTTATTCTTCAACAGTTTCACACGTGTACAATGTGTTCTAATCATATTACCCCTACTCCCCTCAGGCACCCCTACTAGGCCCTTCTTCCACTTTCACATTCTCTTCTTTTATTGCAACTCAAGAGTCCAGTTAGTTAGGTCAGCTGCTTAGTACCTGAAGGGAGAAGTTCCTTGATATGGAACAGGTGCAGAAACTTCATCTGCAAGGAGCGGCTGAATGATACTGAGTGTCAGGATGTTAGCAAGTCGCTATTAGTTTTCCAGATTTATAACCGGGACAGCCCCATTGAAAGGGAGCTCTATTTCCTGAACCTTGGATTCAGGGTTCCCTTTTTGTCACATCGCTTATGAAGCTGTGTTTGTACCTGCACTGCAAAGGCCTTGGAATCCATTCATCCTTTCTTTCAGATCCCTCCTATCTCCCTGAGAGGAAGGCCACAGTAGGGCACTGGTGGATAAGAATCAAGGAGGAGAATCAAGATGCTCCAAATGACAGTCAGGTCACTCTCTGAAGCTCAGCTGCCTCCTCAACCATCAGGTAGGTGCACTTACCAAGAAGAGCCCACCTGATCCTAGCCTAAACTACCGGCCAGCCCAATCATACTGTATTTAATAACATCTAGTGCAGATAATTATCACCCCTTATGATAGATAGGATTCCAAATTTAATGACACCTTGCTTATATTGGCAAAGCAATAGATGATTTATAGGTACCGATTTCCTCTTACTGAAAGATACTGTTAGGTCACACCGAAATACATGTAGATGTGTAAACACATGATTGGTGTTCAACTCACCGTACCTGTTATGCTGGCTTTTTCCATTTATGGGATGGTGACTCTCCTGTTACTTAGGGACCTAGAAAGGCAGCCCCTCCTGTATAACTGAAGGCATTGGGTTGAGGAATGTCTAGTCAGACAGATGAACAGTAGGGGGCAGCCTTTCCCAGTCTTGCTAGGGCCTTATGCGTCCCTAGGCTCAGTCTCCTCTACTCTGGAGGTCTAGGTGGCTGTGCTGTAGACTCTGTTGCCCTGTGACGTGCTGGTGCGGGGAGTTCCATAGGGAAGACGCTCGATGCCCTGGAAGCCAGAAATGGTGAGTGTGTGGGCCAGCGTCTTGAACCAGGGACTGTAATTGGTGGGAATTGTTGGTGGCTCCCAAGTCATTAGGTTGGGAACCCTATACTGGGTGTCTGAGCCCCAGGTCCCCTCTTTCTGTGGGGTGGGTGATGGGCTGGTACTTGGGACCCAGGTGGCCTGTCTCATTCCTGCAAAGTGACTTCAGCTCCTATTGGAGCTCTCTCTGTGCCTTTAGTTCCCTACCAACTGCAGGGCAGCAGGGGGTATTGTGTTCTGTTCTCAGATGATTACAAACATTTTAACTATTACGAATTTGACTTTTAACATAATTGATACAGCTTTAAAAATTATTTCAGAATTTCATATTATACTTTGATCAATCCCCCATTATCCTTTTATCACCATCCCCCTGAATATTTCTTCCCAATAAGCCTTGCTCTTCCTTTTCTGTATTTAAGTTTTTAATAGCCCTCTGCATTTAAGTAGGGTTGCTGGCATGAGTGTAGGTAGGGGATTATTGGTTGCAAGGGCACTTGAATCAGTGGCAACACCACTAAGGAATACTCCCTGAGGAATGATGGGACCTTGTGAGTGCCGCCCCGGCCGCGGTGGATTGCGATGGACCACTTCTTGTGTAGGTAGCCACTGCTAGTCTGTTTTCCCCAAGGCTGCTTCGCTTTTCCTCTCTGGGTTGCTTGAACTGAGGTCACTGCCTTTCAGCTTCTCCTCCCCTCTGGTGTGTTTCTCGGTGTTCTCCCCCTTTGTTCAGAATAAAGTCTGTCTTTTGTTACTCTGGTCATCTCGTTCTTGGAGTCACCTGTAGACAGCTTATAGTCCTCCATCTGACCCCCAAATCCCGAATTCCAATCCGTTTTATTCTTTCTTGACTTTTTTTTTTTTAATTATAGGATTTGAAAACTGTGTTAAACTTGGAATTCACAAATGCTAGCTGACTGCTGTGGAAGTGAGCTACATTCCTAGCCCACAGAACATTTTTTTTTCCATTTGTTTTCTGCCTGAACTAGAGGAGGCAACTTTTAAACTATTTTCAAGCATAAAGATGAGATGGAAACATGTTTAGATTTTAGTCCTGTATGCTCTTAGATGTCTGCTGGTTCCTTTCTCCTTTCTATGCATATCAACTGGCATGTGTGTAATCTCCATTCGTAACTGTGTATTACAGTCTCCAAACGCAATGGCCGGTACCTGAAATATACTATTGTTGTTTATGTTTATTTCCCTGTGCTAAGCAATACTTGTATTACATTAATTGGTATCCTAAATAATATAAGTAAAATGTAACTTAAGTTACACCACTGGTAGGGGCTAAGTGTCATTTTTTATTTAGGGTTTGTTCAGTTTTAGTTAGCATTTAAGACAGTTTATAACAGCATCCTTACACTGCTTGTTATTTCTGGTGATGTTTATAATGATGATTAATTTTCCAGGAAGTTTTTTTTTTCTAATCATACTAACCTATCCATCAACAGCATAAAAGTGTTTACTTCTCTGACTTAAAGAGGAAAAAGATTTTTTTAATCTCTGTGTGGTACATTCTCAGCCTTACGACAAAGGGAAAATGTGAACTTGTGGGTGACACCTCTGACTTGTGCTTAGAGTACTGTGCATCCCTTCCATGTGGCTCTTCCGGCTTCTTCTCGAAGACTGTACATCACTTGCATTCACAGTGCAGAGGGAGCCCAGACAGCAGAGGGAGGCTCCAAGTTGGCTTATGTGAATGTTGCGTTTTTTTTCAGCATCTCACTTGGTTAAAGGCATGGCAGTCAGGGCTATGGATGAGATGTTTATCCTTTCCCCAGAACTTCTGTATCTGCAGATAGGGCTTATCGGAGGTAATTAGCATTAAATGAGCAAATGTGTGAGATGCTAACACCATACAGCTGAACTTCCCTATTTAAAAGAGGAGGAAGGGCTGGGTGCTAGCACAGTGTAGGAGCATTTGTCTAAGGCATGGTTGATTCCCCGAAGAAATTAAAAGAATTACTTGTTTTTTTGCGTGGAAAGGCATTCTGATTAGGCTGTCACCTGGTTATCAGGAAAGGAGACCTTATCAGGTACAGAACCACCTGCAACCTTTGCTATTAACTGACACAATTGTGAAGACAATTATCTTTCACCCATTCTATGTGAGTTTTTATTGTAACCCATGGCACCATGGCAACTAATGCAGGGGAAGAATTAGATTTTGAAGCACAGGAATTCAACCTGTACTACTTTTGCTTTTTTTGTGTTAATTTTTCAAGAATTGTTTTTATTATTATCATCATTATTATTATTATTTGGCATATACCTGGCGATCAGAGGACAACTTTTGAGAGTTGGATCTCCATATGGAGCCTAAGGATTGAACCCAGGACATCAGATTTCTTAATGGGCATCTTTACCATCTTGCCGGTGTATAAATTTTGATAACAACATTGAAATCAACTGACCTAAGGAAAATTAATGATATTGTGATGACATCCAGTTATTGTATTTTTGTGATAAATAATCTTACACCCATGAATATAGTGTTTAGTTTTTTTTTATAACCTTAATTTGTTTTATTATCTGAGAAGTTGATATATTTTTGTTACTAAAGTAGGTACCTTTAATTCGGTATTTTGTTATTGTCTGAACATATTCTTATGTGTGACTAATCTTGCCTGTCATTTTGACATACCTAGGAAGAGGGAATTTTAATTGAAAAATTGCCTCCATTAAATTGACCTGTGGTCATGTCTGTTAGGAATTTTCTTGGTTGCTGATTGATGTAGGGCTCCCAGCTCACTGTGAGTGGTGCCTTCTTGGGCAGCTGAGGAAGCTAGAGGGAGAGAGTCAGTAAGCTTCCTTCCTCTGTGGTTCCTGCTTGAGCTCTTGGCTTGGCATCCCTTGATGCCAATCTAATTTGAAAGATGTCGTAAATTCTTTCTCCCACAGCTGCTTTTGTTCAGTGTTTTATTGAAGCATAGAAAGCAATTAAAATGGTTTCTTGTGCAGTTTATTTAGGCATTGCTGGATATTGAAACCAGGCAGCTGTGTATGAAAGTCCTCTGCCACTGACCCACATCCCCAGCCCTTATGTCATTTGTGTAGTGTGTTTATTGAATCTTTCTATTTGGAGTAATGTCTGGGGAATTCTCTTGGGATGTAGGTATATGTTGTAAAGATGATGCTCTTTTGTAGTAATAGGGAGCTGCGGGGCTGTGTCCCGCCACCCAGCCGCCTGCACGGCTAGCTTTATACCCGAAATAATTACACGGAAACTGCATTTTTTTAAACACTGCCTGGCCCTTTAGTTCCAGCCTCTTATTGGCTAGCTCTTACATATCGATCTAACCCATTTCTAATATCCCTGTAACACCACGAGGTGTCTTACCAGGGAAGATCTTAACCTGCGTCTGTGTCCGGTAGGAGAATCATGGCGACTCTCTGACTCAGCTTCTTTCTCCCAGCATTCTGTTCTGTTTACTCTACCCCCCCCCCCCTATGTTTTAACCTATCAGGGCCAAGCAGTTTCTTTATTGCTTAACCAATGAAATCAACAGATTGATATATGACACTCCCACATCACTCTTTCTTATGTTTTGTTAGATTTTCCAGAACTCATTATAGAGTGCTGAATACTTTTGTGATTGAGCACAGAAGTTAACCCTGCAGTTGTGTGAATATTTCTTGGGAAGACATCAAATTTCCATTCACCCTTAAAAACACCACTGACAGGTGAAAAAAACTATTCCACTCAAGTCCTGGTGAACCAGTGAGCTTAGTTGGAGTTACTTAATAGGCACATGGGTAAATATTAAACAGTTACACAATTGAAGGGAATGTCTTTCTGCTAGATGTCTATAAATCTTTGAGAATGGTTGGCCCCTTGTGAATGCCTCCTTTGAAACCATCAATTGCCTATAAATTAGAGGTCAGAGTTAGTGATGTAGATGGTCAATTGGCTCATGTAATTTACATAATTTATGACACCCCATGCTTTTTTTTTATACCTTTTGATTTAGGAAATGAGTAAAATAGTCACTTTTATGTGGACCCTAGCAGTTCCTTTTGAATTAGTAAAAAAATAAAAGAATGACCATAACTGCAATTATTATTTTTTATAGCAGGTTTAATTTTTAAAAGTTTTATATATATTGGTGTATGGACGTTTTGTCTGCATGTCTATGTGACAGGAGTGTGCTTGTGCCCTTGAACATCTTTTGATCCTCTGAATTGGAACTCTAGATGACTGTGACCAGAATGTGGGAATCAAATTTGGGTCCACTGGGAGAACTTAACTCTTAACTGCTTAGCCATTTTGCCAGCCTCTGAACAGTTATTTATGTATGTAATGGACTACTAACAAATCCATGAAATTAAACTGCTAGAATTACTTAAGTGCAAAATCACTGGATAATAAATGATTTGAACATTTACTGGTATTTTCACTTATCACATGAGACTACACAGACATGGTATTCTGTGTGGTTCTGTTAGCCTGTCTTGTGTCCTTTGTGCTATCATAACTGGACTTCTGTTGCTTCTTGTTCATGGAACACATCCATGTAAACATTTAAGAGTACTGCGTATGTAAGTAACAAATGTTTTCTACTTCATCATTCTGTTGTACATGAACATTAACTTTTTGTACACATCAACAATTTGTTGGTACTTGTGTCTTTGAACTATATCATCTGCTTTCCTAAGAACTTTATTAATTCTATTCTTCCTACTAAAAAAGATTATTCAGCATCCATAAGGGAAACTGGATAATTACATTTTCTTGAATTATATAAATTCATGTTTAGGTAAGATAATACTTTCTGCCATGATAAAGAATACAAATCAAGTTTTGTGTTATGTCAGACAGATACCCATATAGAAGGGTGAGCTCCTAGGCTGAAGAGAAATGTGTCATTACAGGGGTTGGTGTCATTTGAGGATATAGCTGTGGAATTCACCTGGCAGGAGTGGCAGGAGCTGAGTGAAGGTCAGAGGACCCTCTACAGGGATGTGATGCTGGAGAACTACAGCAACTTGCTGTTCTTGGGTGAGTGAAGAATGGAATGTAAACTCTTTATCATTGATTTTTCCTGAAATGAAGATAATTTTCTTTTTTCTCTCTGCCTGACTTCGTAGTTTAACATTTCCCATTTACAGGGCACTGCAAGACCAAACCTGAGTTGATCTTCAATTTGGAGCAAAGACTTGGATCATGGATTGTAGGAGAAACCGCAGACCAGAGTATCCCAGGTACATCAGTGCATACTATTTAGAGATTAGGATGATGAGAACTAATCAGATATGGTCACCAAATTTACCCATCCCAGCCCTAAAAATGGCTAATCGGGTATATTAGACATTTGTCTAATACACTCTCCAAAGAAGATTGTTTTTGTTGTTGTTACTAAACTTTTTTTTTAGACTAATTATAAATCCTATGTTGTTTTTAAACTTAGTATAAATCCTATGTGGATCTTGGAGGAAGAACATTTATAGTGCTAATTTAGGAAAAGTCTAATAAACTAAGTTGTAAGGAAGTAGCTTTGCATTTATTTTTATTTAGGTAATTTAACTATGAGATGAGTATTTTCCAAGTTTACTACATAATATATAGGTGACTATCTAATAAAGACTTGATTATAGTCATGAGGATTAATAACAGACTTACAAATTAATGAATGAGTAGTTTAAGGCTACTATTTAATCAATTATTTGGCAGTTACAGGTGGAATTTGCATGAATAGCATTAGAATGTTCCATAGTAAAGCTGTAGACTAAAAATACTTTAGGATTCTCTGAATACAGAGAGATACGGTAAAGGGGGAGAATATTCCAAGTCTCCTGGGCAGCAGAAAAGCAAAAGTGTAATATGTGAGCATACACACACACACACACACACACACCACACCACACCACACCTGATGCCACACCACATCGTACCACACCACACCAAGAGGAGATAGCCTCTCACTGTTTCCCTATGCAGAGGAAAACCAAAAGCCATAAGCATAAGGGAAGCCTGGAGCGTGTAGTCTGCCTTAGGGACAACTAGACACAGGAGAAACCAATAGTTTTCAGAAGGCTTAAATCCAGTTGAGTGTTCCTTGTCTTAAAGTAACTTCTTCATAATAGACTAGCAATGGAGAAGAAATCAGTTATAGTGCTATACCTAGACTTGAGAGATACCTATACTCTCAACTTGAGAGGGCACTTATTCAGTTTTTGAGACTGAACTATGCTGTAGACATGAAATCAGATAATCACAGATTGTAGAGGGTATAGACATGCTAGCACTATTATTAATTTAGCAAACCAGATGACCTTTTAAGATAAAGATTTAATGTATATCTTCCAATAAGAGTCCTAAATATAAGTATTTTTAACTTTAAAGCAGATGACTAGAACACAATAAAACAAAATAAAAACTAAGATCTTGTTTGTTCTCTGCAGCATCTCCTGTCACTGGCAAAAGTGCATATGGATTTAAAATAAGAACAGTGTTTCTTAAACAGTGTAAAGGGACTCAGCAGTAGCTCTGCTCACATGAGTAAGCCAACTTCATGATTAGTTAGCTTAGAAGGCATAAAGAAATTTACCGAATATTTATAAAGAAACCAATCCATTAAAATATAATTCTTTCAAATGTTTATGCACTGAATATTGGTGTCTGAGTTCCATAAGAAATTATTTCTAGACACAAAGGAAGACAGAAGTTCTGGACAGATCAATATCAATAGCGAGTGACTTCAGTATTCCAGGAGTGGATAATATTCCACTAATTAATATAACAGATTTGAACTAGACAACATCCACTTTCATGAGTGAAATAAATATTGGAGTTGAGTGATTAAAATAATCTACTATCATAAATAACTAACTCACAGTTAACAGAGTGCATCACTGTAACTGAAGAGACATCTATAGTATATACTATCCAGTGGCTGTGAGATATCCATCTGAGCTTTCTCCAAAATAAGTCAAATTTGAGGTCATAAAGCAAGCCCTAATGAACAGATAACATTGGAAATATTTTCTTACATGTTTTAAAAATCAAAACTACCAATAGTCAGAGAAAAGAAGCGAAACAGATAATGTGGTTGAATGCAGTTTTGGATGATGAATGGCTAGTAAAAAAGATAAGTGTTAATTTTTAAGTAAACTTTAAAAAAAAGAATGAGGATTGTCTGGAAAGAGGAAGAGAACCTATAGGTCTGGGCAGAGAAAGATAGACATGAATATTATCAGAGTACATTGTGTACATATATAAAAACAAAACAAGGAAACCTCTTTGGGTGTGAATAGTATTCAATTGTATACATATATAAAAATAACATACTATGCCTTAGTTTGTATAATTAATGTATGTTAAATTTAGAAGTCACATACGACATTGAGTTAGACAAAGGAAAATGATATCATTTTGGTATACTATATAATATTTTTCTATTTTTTTATTTTGATAAAATGAGTAGGAAGCAAATATATGGCTAAAGCATAATAGGGATTTGGGGGGTGTTTATCTTTGTGGTGGGAAGGAAGATAGTCCAGTTTGTGCATATAAATTTACTTTAAGTCATTTTAGATTTCCAGGAAATGAATGTCCTGGACAAGTTCTGTCCAGAAGCCAAAACAAGGCATGTGTGGCAAGTTGTGCTCGACAATGATACATCAAAGGATTTGACTGGAGTAGGGAAGGCTTTCAGTGTGAGTGCAAACCATGTTTCAAATCAGAATAGAAAGAGTGAGAACCCACGAGGAATGAGTCCTGGAAAGTTTATTCTGTGGAAGAATGTTTATCTCCGTAGTGATGCTGATGAGCTAGAAGTTGAACCAGATGACCTGAATGGAACTGTAAAATCCATCAAACATCCAGAGCATGTTACTCTGTACAAGTCTGAAAATTCACAAAGTTCTTTTCAAAGTCTTATACCAGGGAAATCCTTCAACACAAAAGCAGTATTACTGACTCATAAATTCAGTGAATATGCAAAGTCTTTAGGTGATACAGCTTTTATTGGCAAAGAGATGGCTCACATAAGGGGGAAATCTTTTGAATGTAACATATCAGAAATAAAGTATAACAAGTCTGACCTTGATGAAAATGAGCAAAGACACCCTGGAGAGAAACATTACAAATGTAGTGACTTTGAGAACCCTTTCATTATTGAATCATACCTTCCAAAACATAAGGTACAGCATGCAGGAGAAAAACTCTTTGCCCAGGAGGAATACGAGTTTTCTCAGCAGTCAGAAGTGAAACTCCATCAGAAAATCCACAGAGGGAAAAAGTCCTATGAATGTAAAATATGTGGAAAGTGCTTTCATTGGAAAACTAGCTTCAACAGACATCATAGTACTCACACTGGTGAGAAGCCCTATGAATGCAATGAATGTAGGAAAGCTTTCTGCCAAAAGTCACACCTCACTCAGCATCAGAGAGTTCATACAGGTGAGAGACCATATATATGTCTAGAATGCAGGAAAGCTTTCTATCGTAAGTCAGAGCTCACTGACCATCAGAGAATTCACACAGGTGAGAAGCCGTATGAATGTAAGGAATGTGGGAAAGCTTTTTGCCAAAAGCCCCAACTCACTTTACATCAGAGAATTCATACAGGTGAGAAGCCCTATGAATGTGCAGAATGTGGGAAAGCCTTCTCCACCAAGTCCTACTTAACTGTACATCAGAGGACTCACACAGGCGAGAAGCCATATGAATGTACAGTGTGCAGGAAGTCGTTTATCTGTAAGTCAAGTTTCAGCCATCATTGGAGAACTCATACTGGTGAGAAACCCTATGAATGCAAGCAGTGTATGAAGACATTCTACCGGAAATCAGGCTTGACTCGACACCAGAGAACTCACACAGGTGACAAACCCTATGAATGCCAGTTATGTGAGAAAGCTTTTTACTGCACTTCCCACCTCACTGTACATCAGAGGACTCATACAGGTGAGAAACCCTATGAATGCAAGGAATGTAGGAAATCTTTCTATGATAAGTCAAACCTTAGAAGGCATCAGAAGATTCATACCATGGAGAAAGCCTGTGAATGCAAACAATGTAACAAATCTTTGCTGAGTAACACTTTGCAGCATCAGACAATGTACTATGAATATGAAGAATGCAAGAAAGCTTTGCACCATAAAACAAACTTTACTTAAACATCTAACACTTCTTACAGGTAAGGGGACCTGTGAATGTAAAGAACATTGGGAAACATTTACCCACATGACAGATCAGATCTTACTGTACATAGGAGTACTCACATGAGAGATTAAACCTTATGAATAAACAGTGAAGGAAAAACCTTTATTTATGCTTTTTTTTAAAAAAATCAAACTCACAATTTACTGTGGCAAGTTAATTTAGCTGGTACATTAGTGATTGCTTTTATCCCAACATAAGATATGTTTATGGTAGGGGGTCATTTGTACTCTGGCACTAGAGGATGACACCATGACTTAAAAGAAAATAGGGCCAAGTTTTCTACTTAAGGTTCTCCTAACATACTATCAGAACTTGATGTGAAACCAATGATGGTGAAGAATTGCCCCCAACTCTGAATAGAATTTGGAACTCATTGCTGGGTGTGTTGGTGCATGCTTATAATCTCAATACTTGGAAGATTGAGGAAGGAGATCAGGAATTATAGTCTTGGCTACAGAGCTATTTCAAACCCAGCCTCTGTTACATGAGACCTTAAAAAAAACAGCAACCAGATGAAACAACCAGATGATTAAAAATACAAGAATTTGAGAATCTAATGGTGTCATAAACCCTGTATGTGACAAAGAACAAGAACACAATTAGGGAAAATGTTGCCATACTTTACTTCCATTTGAATCAAATATGCTATAGGAGTTTTGTAGAAACGTGTGGAATATTGTGGAAATTTATGGTAATGGGCATCGCTTCACTCAAAAGTGAGTCCACTTGAATTTAAGCAGTTAGGGCTGTGGATGTAGCTCGGTGGCAGAGTGCTTGACCACTAATAATGTTAGCTGTGTTTCATATAGATTGCTGGTTATATCCTTAAAATTTTTATTATATTTACTTGTGTATGCGTTTCATATCACATATGTCAAGGGCAGAGGACAAACTCTCCAAAGTTAGTTTCCTCCTACCTGGTGGGTCCTTAGTATAAAACTCAGGTTGTTAGACTTGGCAGCAAGTGTCTTTATCCTCCCTCTGAGCTATCTCTAGGCCTGTATTTTATACTAATTAAGTTTGATAAAATAAAAGCAGTTCTGGAGGTAGTCCATCCAGTTGGTAAGGATATTTGTTTTATCATTTTTGGAAAAATCTCCCTAACTTTTCAATTTGGAGAGAAGGTCTTGCTATACACCCTGGTTAATATTAAAGTCCTGCTCTTCCTCTCTTACAAAGTGCTTAGATTACATGTATGTGCTATTCTTTTGCCCAGCATAAAATTTTAAGGTTTAAAAAAATTAAGACTGAAAACTTCTAGAGCTCTTTGGCTGTTGTCTGTATGTCTAAATGTTCCATCACTGTGTTACAAAAATTTGCGCAAATGAAAGATTTGATTTCACAGCTCAGTGATAGGATGCCAAATCTGTGAAGATCAAGAAAAATGAGGGTAGTGTGAAGTTCAGAGTTCATAGCAGTAGATACGTATACCTTGATCATCACAGCCAAGCAGAAGCCAAGAAAGCTGAAGAAGATAATGAAGGAGTTGAAATGAAACATATCCTCATTTGGATTAAAATCCTACAATGTAAAGAAATTCTGTTCATATAACTTGGGCGTTAATTGGAAATAAAATATTTAAAAATTATTTCAAATCATGTTCAATGTGTGTACAAGCAGGAAGGTTATTCCCAGTCAGCATAAATTGACCTCCAACCTGCAGCACTTGTGGTTGACATAAATGAAAATTTATTATTTAATGCTCAAATTTAGTGAACAGGTTTGAACACACCTTAAGTATAAGTATGTTCAATATTATATATTTTTGTTTTAGAAATCTGAATTAAGGGCACTCAGCCTAAGTACAGAATATTTGTTACTTATGTAACAAATACATTGGGATAGGGTGCATGCCTTTTTATGTATGTGATTCTGATTACAGTTTCAGACTTCCACAGAGTATTAAAATGTTGTGGTCATATTAGTTAACTTGGCATTACTGTGGGCAACTAGCTGACAGAACCAGTATAAGGGTGTACATATTTATTTTAGGTCATAATTTCATATAGTCAATAGTTTCTTGATTCTGACCATGAGTAGATCGTGGTTGGCAGAAGCACTTTTTATCCTATAGTTAGGACACAGCAAAGAAGAGGCTGAGTATCACGCTTATTCTTTAAAGGTATCTAACAGTGGCATACATTAGAAAAAAATCTTCCTGAAGTTTATATCATCTCAAAAGCATTGCCACAATCTTAGAACCCAGCATCCAACACAAAAGCCTTTGGGCAACGTTTCAGATTCAAATCAGAATGTACAGTTTTCACATTAAACAGCTACCCCGTTTATTTTTTGTTAAACATATGTTCATATAGAGTTGTATGGGTATTTTTATAAAACTATTCAGATTGAAACTGAAGTGCTATCTATTGCCTCAAGAGGGCGATTGCTAATGTATTTATAGTGTTTAACCAACATAGAACCTGTTATCGTGTCTAATCTCAGCAATTCATGTTGAAAAGCAGAAATCTGGTACACAATTGTTTATAGTTGACATCTGAATTAAAACATTTTTGGCCAATAATTTTTGTTTCATCTTTTATTTTTGACATTTTTAGTTAATAATTGTATCACCCCACTACCCTTTTCCTTCACACCCTCCAATTCTCCCTCCCTCAAATTGATAGTCTTTTTCATTATTACAGTTACATGTATACATACAAATATATAAATACAGCCCAATGAGTTACTTGTCTGTGTGTGTGTGTGTGCGTGTGCGTGTATGCTGTTTAAGGACTGACTACTTTCTAGTGGATTACCAATTTAATTAGTTGGAGTTCATTCCTGGAAGAGGATGATTCAGTCCCTGATCAGTCATGTAAATTTCACTGAAATATTACAAAGAGTAAAGACTACCAACCCAAATTTTTGGTTGAGTTAAGCAAGCTTTATTTTCTGTCAGGGCTATTACCCAAAGCTGGGTTAAGAGAACAGGCCCAAACATAGAAAATTTTTATAGCCCCCAAACTGCAAGGTTAGGAGGTTTCCAGGGGATTTTTAGTTAAGTAGGAACATGGCAGAACATCTTAAAACTATTTGGTAGAGCATCTTATCAGGGTGAAGGTCAAGGTATAGGGTGTTGAGCATGTCAAATTCCAGAAAAGTGGTCAAGGCACAGTCCAACTTAAGTTTTATGGAAAACAGGAATTAACTTATTTTGACCATTTGATAAGATGGCTTCTAATCTTAACACCAAGTAAGGCTGCTATATCATTCCCCCATTGTTTTATGTGTCCCTTTCCAATCCCTGCCAGGGAGCAGTCATTTCTGTCTATTGTATGGGCTGATAGTGCCAACAGAGAACAAGTATCTTAGCTTTTTTGTCAGGACTTAGAATTTGTAACACTTTGGAAGACGGAAGGCACTGATTGTGAGTAGCGTTATAAGGAGTGTTAGGAGCCTGCAGCAGCTGAAGCAAGAGTAGTCCCAGGGGGCCCAAGTGAACAGGGACTGGTACCCATTGTTTCCTTCCTGTTGCTTTAAGATTGTTCTTTGTTCTGTATAGAGCAGATCGAGTATCCTTTCATATTGTAAAACTGCTTTAGTGAACAAATCTTCCTGTTGATAGATCTTGATCTATTTAGTTTTATTTATTTTTTTAAATATTTATTTATTATGTATACAATATTCTGTGTGTATGCCTGCAGGCCAGAAGAGGGCAGCAGACCCCATTACAGATGATTGTGAGCCACCATATCTTTTTTTTTTTTTTTGACAAGGAGTTTGGTATACTAATAGGTATTTATGTAGCCCCTCAATAGATGAATGGATAAAGAAGGTGTGGCACCAGGCGGTGGTGGCGCATGCCTTTAATCCCAGCACTTGGGAAGCAGAGGCAGGCGGATCTCTGTGAGTTCGAGACCAGCCTGGTCTTCAAGAGATAGTTCCAGGACAGGCTCCAAAACCACAGAGAAACCCTGTCTGGAAAACAAAAACAAAAACAAAACAAAACAAAAAAAAAAGGTGTGGCACATACACACTTTAGAGTTTTACTCAGCAGTAAAAAAAAAAAAAAAAAAACAAAACAAAACAAAAAAAACAATGACATCTTGAATTTTGCATGCAAATGGATGGAAATTGAAAACACTTTACTGAGTGAGATAACCCAGACCCAAAAAGATGAACATGGTATGTACTCACTCATTAGTGGATTCTAGCCATAAACAAAGGACATTGAGCCTATAGTTCATGATCCTAGAGAAGCTAAATAAGAAGGTGAACCCAAAGAAAAACATATAGTTATCCTCCTGGATATTGGAAGTAGACAAGATTGCCAGGCAAAAGTTGGGAGCATGGGGGTGGGGTTGGGATAGGGGGTAAGGGGAGATGGGGAGAGAGAAGGGAGAAGGGGAGGATTGGGGAGTGCTTGGGGGAATGGGATGGTTGAGATGGAGGAAGGGTGGATATGAGAGCATGGTGTGGGAGAATTGTCTGTATTCTGTCAATCATGTTTTAAATAAATGCTGATTGGCCAGTCAGGAAGTATAGGCGGGAAAACCAGACAGGAAGTAGAAATGATGTAATGAGAACAGGAGAATTCTGGGAAGGAGGAAGTTTATTCTTCCCACTCCTGCCCAGACCACTGAAGCAGCAGGATGTGATCTGCCCCACTGAAAAAAGGTACTGAGCCACATGGCTAACATAGATCAGAAAAATGGGTTAATCAAGATGTGAGAGTTAGCCAGTGAGAGGCTAGAGCTAATGGGCCAATCAGCTTATAATTTATGGAGACCTATGTGTGATTTTCTTTGGGGCTAAACAGAAGTGGGAACCTGGCAGGACAGAAACCCCAACAAGCAGGCCCCCGATCATGTTACAGGAGCAGGGAAGTAGATATCTTAAGGGAGACATTTTAGGGTTGGCAAGAGACTTGACTCAAGAGGGGTTCCCAGGTGTTCAAGGAGATGTCCCTAGCTTGTTCCTTGGATAGCAGAGGAGAGGGTGCCTGAACTGGCCTTATCCCATAGCCACAGTGATAGATGGAAATAGAGACAGAGACCCACACTGGAGCACTGGACTGAGCTCCCAAGGTCCAAATGGATTGGTAGTTTTTAAAGTAATTAATAATTAAAAAAATTTTCTATAATAAAATAGAAACAGCAAGAGAAGGAAGTATAGAAGAGAAATCTAGGGAGTAGAGTTTTATAACAAAGTACACAAAAAAATAATAAAAATACGTAGTTTCAAAGAGGAAGAAAATTGAACACATGCAATATGTCAAAATATAAAATAAAGTGAAAAATACTTAAAATTTATTAATAATAAATAAAAAGAGAGAAATTAAACAACTGGAGAAGTTTTGTCAATATCCACTAATACTGGAATCTGCTACAGGGTCTGGGTTTGTTTAGTAATATATTTCTTGTCTAATAATGTCCTCTGTTCTCACCATACTGTGGGCTAATAACATGCTCTGTGCAAGATATGGACTGGGCTCATCAAGGTATTTTCATGACCAAAAAGATGACAATCAACAAAAATTCAACAGCTGTTTACATGAAAGGATCTACTGCTGACTTCAATAATATTAAGAGTTTGTGAGTTGTATCTCACTGTGCACTAGAGAAACTGCAATCCATTTTTGCACTTATGGGAGGAAATTTACAATAAATCTGGTCTTTGGGGCATGACACTGTGGCAAATTAGCCTCACCGATTTTACAGATCATAGAGCAGTGAGTACATATATATGGGAAGCCTATAACCTCAAAGTTCTTAGCATCATGGTGCAGTAAACCAAGTACACAGAGAAAAATTGTATAAATAATTTGTTGAATCTTGGATCAGTATACCAATACTATCAAAATACCCACAAGGAATAGGTTTACTTCTCATCACAGAGGGAGAGACATGACAATATGAATAGGCCAGTGTCCATAACTGTCTATTGTGGCCATCTGGCTCACACAAGCTCAGTGTGAGTCCCAGGCTCCTTGGTTTTGCCTGATCCATATCATATCACAGTGGGCCTCTGGTTATAATACTCTATGACTTGTGAAAAATTAGAGTCCCCGTGTTGACAAATCTTGTCTTCTATGAAGAAGCACTGTCACAGAGAATTGCTCTCTTTGTTATCACATACCAGCATCACATTTCTCTCCTTTGAAAAGAATGCCACTCTTTCAGAAACATGGCTCTTTGCCCAGATGCCTTCTCCTGTATGAGTCCCCCATTTTACTAACTGTCCACACTGGATGTGTGACTGTTTTCTTTTTCTCACTACATTGCCGTCTTGTTTTTCTGTTTATATGGGTCCTGACTCCTCTTTCTGGATTCCAGTGTTTTTTCTTTGTTGCACTCCAAAGGATGTTGCTCTCCTTCGTTACTCAGACACTTTCTACTCATCTTGTACCATGGAAATACTCTCTAAACTTCCATTCACCCTGAGACATCTCAGGTTCTCCCTTTTCATTTTCTTTAGACTGTAAATGAGAGTCCAAACATATTACCCTTTGTCTTTAGGCTGCTGACTTCCAAATTTCTATTTATACGGTCATCACAATCACAATTAACTATTTAATTATCAAACAAACAGGTATTATATCACAAACTGTTAAAATGGTGATTTCAAAATTAACTAATACAAAAAGATGCTTCTCTTCAGAGCAGGTGGTGACTGAAATTGCCTGGCCTGAGAGAAAACAGAATGCACAACAAAACACACTTAAGAGCTTTTTAGAGGAGAGACACGTGGCATGCCTGAGAAAGGTGGTTTGGGGAGAGAGAGCTTGGAGACGGCATGTCCAGCCTTTAAAGGGTGCCTCGCACATGCGCATGGGGAGGGTTTAGCTGTGTCATATGCAGATGAAGGAGTTCATGCATGCACGCAAGGGCATACATAGCTGCATCATATGTAGGTGACACGACCGTGCGTTTTAAGGTCCCAAGGGCTGGCTAAGTATTTTGCCTGAGTGCTTGTCTACACATGTGTGGCACTGGAACTTAGATGTGCCTGCCACCATTGTGTGGCTGGAACCATAACAGTGACTAATACAGAGAAAAGCAATTGGCCAAGGTACACAGAATAAAAGGAGATGGCTGTCAGTCCTTAGGGACATTTGCATCATCTCCACTCCTCACCGGGATCTTGGATTATTGTGAAGGAGTGGAAAGATTGCAAGCAATAAACATGGTTGATTATTACTAGGAAACAGTTTCCTCACCAAACAACAAGGTAGCTGGGCATATGAACTCACATAAGTGTAATAGCATGCACAAACCCAGAGCAAGAAAACAGAGGTCCAAATAATCTCAGCACCAAGATTTGAGATAGCCATGAAGACCTATTGGTAGTTAAGGAATTACTGGCATTTAACATATACCTTGGTGGAATTAGTAAAACTTTTAACCAAGAGGTTACTGGGTTACTCAACTGTGTTCTAGTGGAATGCAATCTATCTATCTATCTATCTATCTATCTATCTATCTGGGACTCATTTAACTTGATTGTTGAAATCTGTGGCAGAAATCACAGGAGATACAAATAGGTATTCGATCTAGTATAACTGAGGGGGTGGATCTGAATGCAAATCCAAAAGCACTAATAAAAAAAAAGAAAAAAAAAGAAAAAATATCCATAATCGTGGGTCAAAGATGTTGAGGTAAAGTTGCAGGCAATTGTGACAATGTTTCTACAATTAGTAAAGAGATGAAAACATTAAGCAGAAAAATTACATTGTGTGCAGTGAAAATATTTAGGCTCTCCTTGGTTTAAAATAGCACCCGGAGAAGATGTAAAATGAGAATATGTCATTTTTTAGAACGCATTTGATGAAAATGATGATCATCTGGATCTCTGCTATTGAGTGATCAAATGCAGACATATTCCCATGGATTATCCCCAAAAGACTACTATAACATCTTAGGGTACAGTTTCAGATGGTGGCAGGACATGCTAGTATTTTAAAAATGGTTCTGTGTTGCCAATCGTAAAATGAATTGCAAACATGAGGGGACAAGGAGTCTGCATTATAGTTTCAGAATAAACTGACTAATGGCTTAAGGAACGCTCAGAACTCTGTAAAGAGGGAGGGCCTGAGAGGATATCACACCTGGGATGCCTTCTGCTGAGGAAACCATATGCATGGAGTGTAGCTGAACCAGTATAGAGGTAATGTGTGTTATAGCAAGCAGACCTAATAGTATGGGATACCACAGTACAGATCATATTATCTCAATACTACTCTAAGATATGAGGTATTTTTCTGAAATTTTGGATATATTTATTTATGGCTGCTGTTCTTTCCCTAATTCATTCTTTTGTGATACTCAGACTCTTTTCATACAGGGAGACTGTAGGATTTTGAAGAGTTTGAGATGACAGAGTGAAAACAGGTCATTATTTACAGACTTTTGAAGGTTCTACCTACCTCAGGCTCTGGCCCTCTACTATGAGAATAGTTGATACACACAAATCACACCACCTGAGCTCACCTACATCTTATAATGTCTGTGCTTTAATAGTGATATCTATTTTTTTAATAGAGCTAGATATTTTTCTCCACTCCCCTTCCTTCCTCCCCCCTCCCCTACGTCTCCCATGATCCCCACACTCCCGATTTACTCAGGAAATCTTTCCTTTTTATACTTTTCATGTAGATTAGATCCATGTATTCTCTCTTAGGATCTTCTTGGTTATCAAGGTTCTCTGAAGTTGTGAATTGTAGGTTGTTTCTTCTTTACTTTATGTCTAAAAGCCACTTATGAGCAAGCACATATTATATTTGTCTTTCTGAGTCTGATTTTCCTCACTCAATATGATGTTTTCTAGACCCATCCATTTGCCTGCAAATTTCAAGATGCGACTATATTTTTCTGCTGTGTAGTATTCCACTGTGTAAATGTATCACATTTTTTGATCTTGGCCATCATGACAGGTGTAAGACAGAATCTCAGAGTTGTTTTGATTTGAATTTCTTTGATGGCTAAAGATGTTGAGCATTTCCTTAAGTGTCTTTCAGCCCTTTGAAATTCTTCTATTGAAAGTTCTCTGTTTAGGTCTGTATCCTATTTTTATTGGAAGATTTGTTCTTTTGATGTCAAGTTTCTTGAATTTTTTTCTATTTTGGAGATCAGCTCTGTCTGATGTGGGGATGGTGAAGATCTTTTTTCCATTCTGTAGGATGCTGTTTTGTCTTGTTGACCATGTCCTTTGTTTTACAGAAGCTTTTCAGTTTAAGGAGTTCCCATTTATTAATTGTTGCTGTCAAAGTTTCAGAAATGCTGTCCATTATCAGAAGTACCAGAGTTATGCTAAGTAAGTGTGTACAATATTTTTTTTAAATGTGCTTTCCTTCATACCAAAAGTATACATGAAGTGTAAGCATGATGAATCTTACATAAGGAAACATATCAGGGAATTAAAAATACGTGGAAGCATATAAAAACATGTGATGCTATAAAGACAAATTTATGCAATGTTGATGAGCTAAAAAAATACACATCTCCTTCAGCTTTTCTTTAATATTAACTGAGAGAGTATTAAATTTTTATAAAAGTCAGCTTTCTAACTTAAACAAATATTAGAAGGTGAGAGGATAAAGAATGGTTTCATCAAAAATAAAATCAATAAATATAAATCTTAAATTTGAATATTAGCTCTGACAATGGAATTGCTGCTAAACAGGCTTAAAAACATCTGTTATTTAGAAATCATAGACTTTTCTTCTAGAATGTGCTTTGTTCCTTACATGATGAAGCACATTACTATGTTGTCTGAACAAAATAATAAAGCACTTGGGGAAAAAGACGCAGCCTAACAGGCCTGTACTGGAAGCTAGGATGGAGAAGACTTCCATGGCCACCATGAGTTTCCCCTTGGTGCTGTGGTAGACAGGGAGGAAGGTGACCCAAACACTGAAGAACACCAACATGCTGAAAGTCATGAACTTGGCTTCATTGAATGTGTCAGGCAGGTTTCTGGACAGGTAAGCCATAGTGTAGCTCCCGAGTGCCATGGAGCAGTGGTATCCCAGGACAGAATGGAAGGCAATAGTGGATCCCTTGTTGCATATAATAACTATGTGGCCATGTTCAGAGGAATCATCTGAGTCTATAAAGGGAGGAGAGGTGATCAGCCAAATTCCAGAGAATACAAGTTGGATAAGGGTGCAGACAGGAATTATGAGATTAGGAGCCCTTGTTATCATTATCCATCTTACCAGTCTCCCTGGAACTGTGATCTTGAAGGCCAGAACCACAATAAGAGTTTTGGCCACAACTGTGGAGAGAGCCACCATGAACAGCACCGCAAATGTGCTCTGCTGCAGGATACAGGTGGCTGTGTTGGGATGGCTGATGAAGAGCAGTGGACAGAGAAAACAGAAGATGAGAGTGATGAGCAGGATGTAAGTGAGAACCTGGTTATTGGCCTTGACAATGGGAGTGTGGTGGTGCTTCACAAAGACACCAAGAACACCAGCTGTTAGTGCAGAGATGCCCACAGCCAAGTAGGTGAGTGCCATCCCCAAAGGGTCTTCATAGGACAGAAAGGTCACTACTTTCTGGAGGCAGAGGTTCTGTTCTGCGTCTGCATAATGACTTTCTGGACACCTCACACAATGATCCGTATCTACTCAGGAATTAAAGTTATCTTGAGTCTCTCTCTGCTCAGGCGCCCTTTGTCATCTCAATCCACTTCCCAGCACCTGCTCTCTGACATTTGCTCACATTTTCTTTGTTGTTCCAGACTCAAATAAATCAGTGCTTCATAGTGCAACTTCCCAAATGCTCTCTAATCAATCATTCCAGGTTGATACTGCCTATCTTCTTTGATGAACATAAAGTGAAAAAGTCTATTCCTTTCATTGTTATACTTAAATGTATTTCACTTAAGTGATAAATTGTATTTGTATAGTCATAATTTATAAAGTCATAAATTATTGAATTAAATTACATAAACCTAACTTTATCATGGGATCAACTCCTTCTGAATTCCCAGGTGTGACTTTGTCATGTGAGTTCAGCATAAGGAATATGTGCTTTGAAATTTCTTTCTTTTAATGTTGGCCTAGGTCATCAGATACAAATTTACTTGTTTCCATACTGTTTGAGTCCTCTAGTGCTTGTGGGAATGTGAATGAATATATTCTTGAAAGCTGGAAAAACTCCTATTGTGAAAATATTTAATCATTTCTACAGAAAAACATCTACTTAATAAATAGATATAAAACTCTTGTTTTAGTCTTAGTTGGTCATGAAATAATTTTGTGGTACTTTATCACTTATAATTTGTGAATTTCATCTTGAATTAAAAGATATAAGTATCAATGTATTTATCACATATTTTTCATTAACAATATTGTTTCAAATTTCTATTAATATTTCCAATATTTTTATAAAGCAAATTTTGCAATTTAATTTTTCTTGAAAGTTCTAATTAAAAATATATTGAATTCACCATTTGCCAATGCCTATTGTACCTTTTATTTTATCATCATTTTAGGTTTTATTTCTTCAGATGTGCCCTCCTGCTACCTCTCATGCTCTCAAACACTCCATCAGTTCTCTATCCTGTGTGTTTACTTCTATTGGCTTCTAACTGAGCATAAATGTTTCATAAGCACAATCTTTTATCTTCTTTAGGAAAAGCACAGGATATATAGTTAATTACACATATCTTTTAGGAATGAAAAATGATTTTTTAAAGCCAGATGAACCTCATTCTATAGATTTTCAGGTACAGAATTCATTGTTTTGTAATAATTATCATTTATGTCTTAGTTTCTTCTTTCTTACTAAAATATTTTGTAGTGTCACTTTAAACTGCAGACATGCAGAGTTTGGTATTGCTGTTTCTAGTTCCCTCCAATGAATTTAATTAACATGTCCACGAACACACCATGGCTCCAAACTACACAAAGATGCTATATGCTCATTAAGTCTTTGATGGTCTGTATACTCTCAATATGCACGTTTTGAAATTAGACAAATCAAAGACAACAAATCATTTGAAAATTTTTATCTTTATAAAGTAATATTTAAATGTCTCATTGTTCATAAAAATTATGTTATTCAAAATATTCCAACTAATATATGAAGAAATGCATTAGACATGAATGGTAAAGTTGAAAAATACTCTTTGATTTTCTCTCCATAATCAACATTGTGTCATAGTGCTCCTCACATTCGCTGCTCTCAATGTCTCATTCCTATTTTCTGTTCCTTGGATATATTTTGATATAAGGATTTCTACTATGTCTACTTTTGCCTGCAAAAGAGAATCCATCAAATTTGGTGTCCTGACTTGTTTTAAAAACATGGTGTATGGGACTGGAGAGATGATAGCTCAGTGGTTAAGAGCACTGACTGCTCTTCCAGAGATCCTGAGTTCAATTCCTAGCAACCACATAGTGGCTCACAACTATCTATTATTCTCTTCGGACCAGCAGTCATACATGCTGGCAGAACCATGTATACATAATAATTAAATAAATCTTTAAAAAAGAACAAGGTGTGCATCTATGCATGGCATAGTCACACTATCATTAGTGGGGGTGCTGATGAGTCATTTCAATTTCTTTTCACAATATACGAACAGCATACCTGTTACTCTTAAGGCATACGTGGGTTCAGTTGCAAGCATCCACATGGTGGTCAATGCTCTCCGTGACACCACAGCCAGGAGATCTGATGCTCTTTTCTAACTTTGATGTGCACCAAGCAAATAAAGGGTATACATACATGCAGGAAGGCAAAACACTCAAGGATAAAACAAAATAAAAATATCTAAAATAAAACATTTTAAAATATGTTCATGGTTAATCAAACGTAACCTTTCTGATCACCTCTGATGAACCTAGAACCATGACTCAAATTATGCAACTAAGGACCACAAGGATCTAAAACTTAAATGTAGGTTAATTCTGAAGTAAATATCCTTTGAAATACAACAAAAGTCAGTAATTTATAATGTGTGTCTCTCTGTGTGTGTATGCGCGTAGTGCACGTCATGGAGAAATAAAACAGACTACTCTGCGATGCTAAGTGGTTTTCTGGAAGGAGCAACGTCTATAGAGGGCAGAGGATTGGAAACCATGAATCCAGTATGAGATTCAATGGCCAGAACATCATTTAAAATGATGATAAAATGAACAAAAGCACTTTCACTTCTACCTGAATCACAGGATTTATCTCTATTGTTCCTTCACAGAACTTTTCCACCTGCTTAGACATTGAGAAGATGGTGGAAATTTCCCAGTGAGTCGGACACATACCTGTCTCACTGGAAATCTCATTTTCTGGACAAGGAGTGCAGTCATAGCAACAAGTAGCCTTGCCCTCTTGGGGGATTTTCTGAATCCTGGAACACAGCTCTCACTGCACACAAACTGAGGAAGCTGGTATTTAAATAAAGAAAAGAGAATACTCAGGAGTGTAGAGTTTTAAAATAAGAAAAAAATTAGGAGAACATGAGCAAAGAAGTCGGGACCACGAGGGGTGCACCCACCCACTGAGACCGTGGGGCTGATCTATTGGGAGCTCACCAAGGCCAGCTGGACTGGGACTGAAAAAGCATGGGATAAAACCGGACTCTCTGAACATGGCGAACAATGAGGGCTGATGAGAAGCCAAGGACAATGGCATGGGGTTTTGATCCTACTTCATGTTCTGGCTTTGTGGGAGCCTAGCCAGTTTGGATGTTCACCTTCCTAGATATGGACGGAGGGGGGAGGACCTTGGACTCTCCACAGGGCAGGGAACCCTGGCTGCTCTGTGGACTGGAGAGGGAGGGGGAGAGGAGTGGGGGGGGAGGGGGAGAGGGGTGAGAGGAGGGGGAGAAGGGTGGGAGGAGGGGGAGAATTGTGGGAGGAGGGGAAGGGAAATGGGAGGCTGGGAGGAGGTGGAAACTTGTTTTTTGTTTATGTTTTTTTTTCTTCTTCTTTTCGCAATAAAAAAAAGAAAAAAAAAAAGAAAAAAATTAAATAAAAAATGAGAAGAACGGTGTTCATTGCTATCTACTTCCTGACTGAAGATAAAACATGACTCCCTTTCTCAGGCTCTTGCCAACATGATTGCCTAAATACTTAGAACTGATCACACCAAGTATGATCCTATCAAACTCTGTGTTCTTAAGTTTTGTCTGCCTGTTTGTTTTTGGGGCATTTAACAAATTGTTTTTTCTTTCAGTCCCAAGACATGCAATTAACCCATATTCCAATGCCCTCCAGGCTACTGGGTATATCTAGGTGCCTGAAAGCATAATGACCATGCACCAATATTTAATAATCTGGGAGTCAAATTAATGCTTTTGTCAGGTACTTTCAGCACAGGGATGAAATCTTAATAAATAGACACTGTATTTATACCTTGAAATTAGTGCCCATAGGAATAAAAATACTGAACAACAAACAATCCCAGAATAAGGCAGCAAAATTCCTCATATGATAGTAGTTTTGTGCATACAGATGTGCACCAAATAAGCAACCAACAATCATTACATCTGTAAGCAAATGCTTATTGACATAGAGATCAATACAATGAGATAAGATACAACTCACTTCTGTAAATCCTATAGCCCACTGAATCATATGAGCAGACAGAAATAGCTCTTGTCCCTGTGGAGCTTTTGGAGAAAATGTTCCAACTTTCATCTTTTGCCTGAGACTCTCTGGAAAGTTCCAGAAGTTGAGAATGTCATATTCTGCATCTAATTTCCTTTGTAAATCCAAAACCACAAGGTTTCCAGCTCTATTTTTGAAATGGATATCCTTGAGAAAAGGGTGAAGCTAAAAGAGATGCAAAATCTGAAGGTAAATTTATTCCCAGAAGTCCAACAGAACCCAGTGGGGTCTCACTGTCCTACATCCCTGACATTAATTCCAAGCTATACAAAGCTAGCAACATTTTAATGGATGAAGAACAAAAATTAATATATTATAATGTTTCTGTAGAGCCACCTACCTTCAAAAGAATGAATTGACACACACATACAATACCAAAATACTAACAAAAGGTTTAATCAATAAATGTTGATTCCAGAAAATGTTCACAATTGTGAAGTGCTAGCTATATCCAAATACTTAAGAAATTTCAAATCTTTGGTTTGTAAATTGTGTTTTTATATCTACAAATGTGATAAAATGGTCATTTAGGTAACATAAACATAGCTTCAGAATTTGAACTATAAGGATCTAGCACCAACTAGACCAGTTAGGATCTAGTTCTCCTATTTCTTTTCTGAAATATGGTTACAGATAATAGTTTCAAATGAGATATTATTATGAGAAGATTATGTGATTAATTGTAACACAAAGTAGATAATGAAATGTATACAATTAAACCTTTTGTTGCTCCCGTTCATCATGAACAATAACAGATGTGTCTGCAACGACTTCTAGATAACTAATTACATACAGTCTCCCAGGTATATTTTGGCAAAATCTGCCACAGTATACAATCATGTACTGAGTGATTTTATAAAACTTCAGAATGTCACAGAGTTATTAATAAAATATACAAGAAGAGACATTACCTCTCAAGGGTAGGTTTTTTTTCCTCCCCATTTCCATAGGGGTGATTTTGTACTTGTTTGAGAGACATCTCATGGAGACTGTGTGCCACAGCATATACAGAATTATATACATTGTAACTCTCTTCAGTCATGTCCACTTCCCAAATGTTTCTAGGCAACATTTCCAAGGAAACATTAGATAGACAGTTACCCAAAATTTTACAATCAGGTCCAGAAAAAGTGCAATTGAAGTGTGTGTTCCACAACAAAGCAAGAAAATAATCTTCTGGGTATTTGGAAGGGTTGTATGTTTGGATAAACTTCCTAAACTTGGGCATCTCAGCACAGTGGTGGGAAAAAATGAGACTCCCATGGAATGGATCAAATATGAAAGATTTGGAAACAGCAGTTGAATCCCATTGTGATGTCATGACCCAGACTTTCCAGTTCGATAAATGCTTTGCTCTATTTATGATTCTACCATGTAAAGATTCATTTTCACCATAAATAATAACCACCTTTGCAGATGATTTCAGTATCTACAAATGAGTTTTGTAGTCACAGGAAACCAAGTTGTCTGGAATCATTTCTACAAATGCTACACACACTCTGTTCCTGTCCATCTCTCCTCTCAAGTCTGATAGAATCTCAGCCCCATTGTGGTCATCTATGAGAACCAGTCCCACCCAGGTCCAGCTGAAATGAACCATCAAAATGACAATGCCATGTGACCAGAGATGTGTCCTTGGGTGCTGTCTGGTAGAGAGAATTCACCTCTGTCAGTTAGGATAGTGTCAAATGGCCCAAGAGCAAGCTGAAGGAAATCTCAGAGGAAATAAGAGTGAGAGCATTGGCATGGAGCACAACCTTAAACCTAAGTAGGCACATTGTATTGATAGAGACTAACGTCTGTTCATGGTGTTTTAAACTCTCATCTTTTTTCTGAAGACACTTAAAGAGAATGTTTTATTTGATTTATTTATTAAAGAGTTCTGCCTTCTCCCCGCCACCGCCTCCCATTTCCCTCCCCCTCCCCCGATCAAGTCCCCTTCCCTCCTCAGCCCAAAGAGCAATCAGGGTTCCCTGCCCTGTGGGAAGTCCAAGGACCACCCACCTCCACCCAGGTCTAGTAAGGTGAGCATCCAAACTGCCTAGGCTCCTACAAAGCCAGTACACGTGCAGTAGGATCAAAAACCCATTGCCCTTGTTCTTGAGTTCTCAGTAGTCCTCATTGTCCGCTATGTTCAGCGAGTCCGGTTTTATCCCAGGCTTTTTCAGACCCAGGCCAGCTAGCCTTAGTGGGTTCCCGATAGAACATCCCCATTGTCTCAGTGTGTGGGTGCACCCCTTGCGGTCCTGAGTTCCTTGCTCGTGCTCTCTTTCTCCTTCTGTTCCTGATTTGGACCTTGAGATTTCAGTCCGGTGCTCCAATGTGGAGAGAAATTTTTAAACACAAAAACACAGGATTTCCTAACCCTCCACTATAGGCGTCAGCCTCTTCTTGTTTATCTTAAGCACAGTATATGAGGCTATATAACCAAATGTCTCATTTATTCTCTTCGGCAGATGGATGGCACAGCCTCACTTGTGTTGGAGTGGGAGGTATTGTGAGAAATATATTGTTTTATATAAACATACAATAAAACACAATAGCTGAAAACATCTCTATATTCAATAATTCAAAACATTGAAAATTTGCTAGCAGGACTCCAGTTCCTAAAGCATGAGGGATCCGGGGGCTGTGAAACTAGTGTGTGTTATGGACAATATTAGTAGAGGCATGGACACATATTAGTATAAATTTACTATGTTAGCCATTCCAAAGAAGAAGTGTGAGTTATTATGTAAATAATGCCCTTCCCCTGATAATAATGAAACAATACTAATTTATTAATTGGGGCACACTACTCAATAATATGAGGTCTCTACAAAGGAAAAAATAGGAAGGTTATATGTGTTTGGGGTAACTAGCAATACTCTTTCTATAAATTTTCTATAATTCTGGTATGGCCCTAAAACTACAACTTCTTTATTTCAAAATATTAAGCCTAACAAGTTTCTACTAATCACAGGTAAGTTCTGATCATTTGGAGTGAAGTTAATCAGAATAGAAAAGGTTCCAGAGAATAAAATATAGTTTGAAAAATTCCACATGAACATTCATGCTTAACACTTCAATTATAGCTTTTTACTTTTGAATGTGAGCTATGTGACAAAACTGAACACCTAAACTGAACACCGCCACACATGTCAAGTATGTATCTGCTCTCTATCGAGGAGCAGAGGTTCTCCCTTTTGAAGACAACTAAGGCGTTTACGGCCACACTCACCTGCCTTTCCTTTATCTTAATGGTTATAGGTGGTCGTAGATTTGTGTCTGCCAAAAGCCCCAAGTACGTCCCTATGCCTAGATATCATGCAATTCTTGTTTGACAATATATTGTTTGCAGATGTGACCAGTGTAAATAAGGTCATTATGGTTGGATCAAATGTGGTTACAACTCTATAACATAAAGACCCTCCTATAGTATGGCCCAAAGAAGGAAATGTTGCTGCTTCAATGCAAGGATGGCTGAGACTTTATCATGTGATTCTTTGAGAAGACACATCATTTTGTTCCTGAGGATCAGAGTATGAATGGGCCCAGAGAATATTTGAGATTGAAATTCTGTGTCCTTGTGTTGTGCCAGAATAAATATCTCATGTTCTCAAACTCTCCCTTTCGGGTATTTGTCATAGAACTACTGAAACAATACTCTAAGTATATTGATGAATTGGCGTATACATCTCATTTTAAGCACAGAGTGCCCTAGAAAATTCACAATAAGCCACCAATTCTTCCATGAAGCTGATAATTTTTTCTTCTCATTTTCCATCAGGTGTCCAAACTGGGTTTTCCACATTATCTCTGAATAGTTCAGATTTTATTCTATATTCTCTCCTCTGTATGCCAAAGTAAGTCTTCATATGTCAGCGGGAGATTAGAAATTGGAACCCATTATGTGTGCATGACAGTCTGGAAAGAACTGTGGAAATATGGAGCCATAAACATTGAGAGTGAGAACAATTTTAGGACCCGATGCAGAACAAAGATCTTGAATTAGTCTGTCTTAACACTAGATGTTAACATTAGCGCATGAAGTAATGAGTTGCTTTAGAGCATTGTCCTGGAAGCTAGGTTTGATTCTCTTCCTGCTCCTGCTCCACTCCACACCCTCACAGAACCCTTTGCCCCAGTATTTCTCCTTCCACTCTCGCATTACAAGTGTTCTATTATTATCTTCCCTTCACAAATGACTTAGTTCCACCATTTGACCCCTTCCTCCCACTTCTATCTACATATGCTTGTAAACACAAATATTTATTAATACAAAGATGTGATTATGAGACAGAGCATGTAGTAATTGTCTTTTGAAGCCTGGGTTGCTTCAGTTAACATATTTTCCAGTTCTATTATATCATTTTCCTTGAGAAAAATTTCCAAAGCATTGAAGAAAAATATTCTCATTCTCCTTTTATTTGTTGACGGACATTTAGGCTGCTGCATTTACTTGCTGTAGTGAAAAGAATGGCCATAATAAATCCTATTGGGCAAGTATCTTTGTAGAAGGGCATATGGGTCTTTAGTTGCATGTCTACAAATGGAAGATAATGGTCATAAAGTAGTGTTATGCTTAGTTTTGAAACCCCTCCAGTTCTCTCCATTGCAGCAAAATGGCCACAGTGTATGAGGGTTTTTCTCTTTCCTAGGATTCTCATAATCATTTGTTCTCTACTTTGCATTGTTTTACTATTTGATGATTTATCTCATTTATTTTTATGTGTATGAATGTTTTACTTGAATGTTTGTATGTGCACTGTTTGTTTGATGGCCTAGAAGGCAGAAGAGTGCACAGATCCTCTGGAACTGGAGATAGAGATAGCTCTAAGCTACCATGCAGATGCTAGAAACCAAACCCAAGTCCTATGAAAGCAGAAAGTACTCTGAAGTTCTAAGCTCTCTTTCCTGCTCCATTTTGACTAGGTGGAAACTGAGTTTCAACATAAGCATTTCTAACTTTCTATGTGTTCATATGTGTATCTCTGCACATGGGAATATGTGGTTGTGGGTCATGTGTGTACATGAGTGTCATGTTTCCAGGAGCTCATGCACATGCGGAAGCCACGAAGAATTAGGTATCAAAAACCTCCCTACCAAAAAAAGCCCAGGACCAGATGGTTCCAATGCAGAATTCTACCAGAACTTCCAAGAAGACCTAATACCTATACTCCTTAATGTACTTCACAATATAGAAACAGAAGAGTCATTGCCAAATTCCTTTTATGAAGCTACAGTTACCCTGATACCAAAACCACACAAAGATTCAACCAAGAAAGAGAACTACAGGCCAATCTCACTCATAATCATCGACACAAAAATCCTCAACAAAATACTGGCAAACCGAATCCAAGAACACATTAGAAAAATTATCCATTATGATCAAGTAGGCTTCATCCCAGAGATGGAGGGCTGTTTCAACATACGAAAATCTATCAATGTAATCCATCATATAAATAAACTGAAAGAAAAACCCATATGATCATTTCATTAGATGCTAAAAAAGCATTTGACAAAATTCAAACTCCCTTTATGATAAAGGTCTTGGAGAGATTAGGGATACAAGGGACATACATAAATATAATAAAAGCTATTTACAGAAAGCTGACAGCTAACATCAAATTAAAAGGAGAGAAACTCAAAGCCATCCCACGAAAATCAGGAACACGACAAGGCTGTCCACTCTCTCCGTACCTCTTCAATATAGTGCTTAAAGTTCTAGCAATAGCAATAAGACAACATAAGGGGATCAAGGGGATTCATATCGTTATTTGTAGATGATATGATAGTGTACATAGGCGACCCCAAAAACTCCACCAAAGAACTCTTACAGCTGATAAACACCTTTAGTAACGTGGCAGGATACAAGATCAACTCCAAAAAATTAGTCGCCCTCCTATACACAAAGGATAAGGAAGCAGAGAGGGAAATTAGAGAAGCATCACCTTTCACCATAGCCACAAATAGCATAAAACATCTTGGGGGTAACTCTAACCAAGGAAATGAAAGATCTATTTGACAAGAACTTTAAGTCTTTGAAGGAAGAAATTGAAGAGGATACCAGAAAATGGAAGGATCTCCCTTGCTCTTGGATTGGGAGGATCAACAGAGTAAAAATGGCAATTCTACCAAAGGCAATCTATAGATTCAATGCAATCCCCATCAAGGTCCCATCAAAATTCTTCACAGATCTGGAGAGGACAATAATCAACTTTATATGGAAAAACAAAAAACCCAGGATAGCCAAAACAATCTTATACAATAAATGAACTTCTGCAGGCATTACCATCCCTGATTTCAAACTCTATTACAGAGCTACAGTATTAAAAACAGTTTGGTATTGGCATAAAAACAGGGAAGCCGACCAATGGAATCGAATAAAAGACCCGGATTTTAACCCACAAACCTATGAACACCCGATTTTCGATAAAGGAGCTAAAAGTATACAGTGGAAGAGCAGTAAGCATCTTCAACAAATGGTACTGGCATAACTGGATGTCAACCTGTAGAAGAATGAAAATAGACCCATATCTATCACCATGCACAAAACTTAAGTCCAAATCGATTAAAGACCTCAATATCAATCTGAACACACTGAACCTGATAGAAGAGAAAGTGGGAAGTACTCTACAACATATGGGCAC
Organism: Microtus oregoni; assembly: GCF_018167655.1. Classification (NCBI taxonomy): domain Eukaryota; kingdom Metazoa; phylum Chordata; class Mammalia; order Rodentia; family Cricetidae; genus Microtus; species Microtus oregoni. The sequence goes on along the minus strand of NW_024543062.1, from coordinate 5,932,847 downwards.
AGGAGACCACTTCCTATGTATAACCCCAGCAGCACAGACATTAAGGGCAACATTCAATAAATGGGACCTACTAAAACTGAGAAGCTTCTGTAAAGCAAAGGACACTGTCACTAAGACAAAAAGGCAACCTACTGACTGGGAGATCTTCACCAACCCCGCAACAGACAAAGGTCTGATCTCCAAAATATATAGAGAACTCAAGAAACTAGACTTTAAAATGCTAATTAACCCAATTAAAAAATGGGGCACTGAACTGAACAGAGAACTCTCAACAGAAGAAGTTCAAATGGCCAAAACACACTTAAGATCATGCTCAACCTCTTTAGCGATCAGGGAAATACAAATCAAAACAACTTTGAGATACCATCTTACACCTGTCAGAATGGCTAAAACCAAAAACATCAATGATAGCCTTTGCTGGAGAGGTTGTGGAGTGAGGGGTACACTCATTCATTGCTGGTGGGAATGCGAACTTGTGCACCCATTTTGGAAATCAGTGTGGCAGTTTCTCAGGAAATTCGGGATCAACCTACCCCAGGACCCAGCAATACCACTCTTGGGAATATACCCAAGAAATGCCCTATATTACAAAAGCATGGAATAAAACCGGACTCTCTGAACATGGCGGACAATGAGGGCTGATGAAAAGCCAAGGACAATGGCACTGGGTTTTGATCCTACCTTAGGTACTGGCTTTGTGGGACCCTAGCCTGTTTGGATGCCCACCTTCCTAGACCTGGATGGAGGGGGGAGGACCTTGGACTTCCCACAGGGCAGGGAACCCTGACTGCTCTTAGGACTGGAGAGGGAGGGGGAGGGAAATGGGAGGCGGGGAGGAGGCAGAAATTTTTAATAAAAAAAAGCTCACCTGGAGAAAGGTCAGGGTTTCACTGTGATCATGAATATCCAGTATATTCACTGCCCAGCTAATGCTTTCTATTGTCCTAAAATTATGTCCAAGAAGTCTTCTGGTAGAGCCCACAACATTTCTGGAGGTTCAACCAAGATCTCCAAGTATCAGACACTTCAAGATACCTGGTTTCAGAGCCCCTCAGGGTGGGAAAGAGCATGGTGGTCAAGGAACTTCTGGAGAATACACAACTTGAGATGTCCCAGGTCCACTAGAATCCCTTTGATCAATTGCTTCCTAATGCTTTGGAGGAGTCTGATACCTCCATCCCAAAAAGAGGCCAATTACAAAGTTGCCTGGTTTATCACCTTTTAGTGAAATCTGGTTAGAGTGCCTTATATTTCAACACATAGGTCACACACTGCTGTTGAATCCCTGATGTGGGATTCCCCTCTGTATGCTGTGATTACCATTAATGAATAAAGAAAACTGGCTTGGCCTGATAGGGTCGAACAGAACTAGGTGGGGGAAAACTAAACTGAATGCTGGGAGGAGAAGGAAGGCAGTAAAAGAGAAGCCATGGAGCCACCATCGGAGACAGATGCTGGAACCTTAGCAGGTAAGCCCTAGCCACATGGTGATACACAGATTAGATTAAGAGAAATGGGTTAAATTAATATGTAAGAGTTAGCCAATAAGAAGCTAGAGCTAATGGACCAAGCAGTGATTTAAATAATACAGTTTCTGTGTGATTATTTCAGTTCTGGGCTGCCAGGACAAACATCAGGCCTCCTTACTACAAATTGGCACCCAATGTGGCGTTCAAACCCACAACCCTGAGATTTAGAGTATCATGATCTATTAACTGAGCTAGCAGGGCAGCTGGAAAACAATTGTTCTCTTCTTCCAACAAATCCCAGTTTGCTCAGGTGCATGAATGTATTTTAGCCACCCCTGGTTGTCTTTACAGTCTCTGTCTTTCTATGTATGTCAGTTCTATTTCCCAGTGCCTTTCTCTAATACAAAACCTCCCCCAAAACAACCCTAGCTTAGGATCTATATGTATATCATTGGGGGCCTGAATCCTTTTGTCTCTGCAAGGTCACCCAGAGAAACAAACAAAACAAAACAAAACAAAACAAACAAACACTTGTCCCACTCATGTGGTGCTGTTTGTTTCATCATTTGTCTCCAATGACATACTGGTCCCTGTGTGGAGGGCCTGAGCCTGTCATCCAGGGTCCCTGTACCCTATATTCTATGTGGAATGTACAAAGGGAGGGAGGAATAGTTTCCTGGGCCACACATTCCCTTTACTGCCCTGTCCATTCTAAACAGTCCCAAGAAAGGGGAAAGAAAGCTTCATTCCTTTCTGTTCCATGATTTATGGCCTCCTTTAAAGGGCAATCTGTATAATCAGAAAACTCAAAGTTACCATTCTCTTAAAAATTAGAAAAAAACTTCCCTGGTCCATCAAGGGAATTGCTGCCGGACAATGCTGCCTGTATAGAATTGATATCCCTTCTGCCATACACTGACCACCGAGACTTTAAGTAATTTTTAGGATTAAAGATGGTTGCTCAAAAGATTTCCTTTGTCACCCAGTTGACCCCAGAATTTAGAAAAAAAAATGGTTATAAAAGTTAAAAACAAATTAAAGGTATAACTAGATCCCAACTGCTAAGGGAGCTAAAAGGTATTTAACATCAGAAACCTGATGGAGAGACAAGAATTTTTGCATAAACTGATAGCCACAATCACCTTCTCTGGTGATGAGATGCAGATAGACTTAAAGATACTCAGCAAAATATTTGTGTCTTGCCTTGTGTCAGAAGAGTATCTAGCTGAAAGTCAAAAGATACAGTTGGACTCTGCCTTGGGACACAAGGTAGCTGCACATAGGAATTCATAACCAGTGAGACAGCATGCAGAATCCTAGTACTAAGCCCTAGCTAGACCAAATCCCACCATGGAGAAAGAAAGTAGACAGGAATTCCCACTCAAAACCTGAAGAACTTCTGGCAATTGATGGCTGCTGGGAAATGGAGTCAGTTTTCTTTCAGAGTGTTAACACTTCATAACTCAACCACACTCCAGCAGAAGTTCACACATAAAATATATGGGAAGCACAAACTGCACTTGTTGGATTTAAAAGGCGGGGCACAAAGTGGGTTGGCAGTAAAGGGCAGGTGATTGGGGGAGGGATTTGGGGAATGGGATAAAAACTTTAAAAACACATTTTTCAAAATTTTCTGAGAACTAGATAAGAAGCTACTTATTAAATTTAAAACTGCAGACAAGTCATGCCATAGTTTCTGCAACCTTTATAGAGATTAACACCATTAGGCAAAAATGCATAATGTGCACTGGGGAAACAACTAGGAGCACCTGAGAATATAGCACCACTCAAAAACATGAAAATGCAAGTTTATAGTTCATTTGCAACATACCTGAATTGAGAATGCTAAACAAAGGCTTCCCTCCTAGAAAAAGATCAACTAAACTTGCATTCTCATGCATTATGCAGAGGTCACTGTGATTATGGCCCCAGGATTTAGGCTACACTTTAAGATGGTAACAGCACTTGGCAGCAATAAGATATGCATGAGGAGTTTGTGAAAGCTTGTTTCAGAAATGCTACTGAGGACAAGTGGTGCATTGTACGCTCAAAGTCTCTACAAGGAAATCCTGAGAACATCCCATGTGGGATACCCAGCTAAGTGAAGCCATATGCATGATGTAGAGCTGAACAATGATAAAGGTAACACGCGTTATAAGAAGCAGATCTGAAGGGTTTAGGGGTACCAGTGGGGACCAGAAGATTGATCTCAATAAAACTCTTAGTTTCTTTTTTCTTTTTTTGATTTTTCGAGACAGGGTTTCTCCGTAGCTTTTGGTTCCTGTCCTGGAACTAGCTCTTGTAGACCAGGCTGGCCTCGAACTCACAGAGATCCGCCTGCCTCTGCCTCCCGAGTGCTGGGATTAAAGGCGTGCGCCACCACCACCCGGCAATAAAACTCTTAGTACTGGTTATGGAACTGAAGTTTTCGGTGTTGCAACAATAGCTGTTATTGCTTTAATTCAGTCTTTCATGGTTCTCATAATAGTGATAAAAGCCTGTGGCAGTGGGTTATTACTCACAGACTTTTGAAGTTTATACCTACTCCTCATACTGGCCTTCAGTCTCTGCTTCCTTGTTCTCTACCATACGAGGAGTGGATACCTCCAGCTCTCACTACCTGGCATTTAGCGAATCCTGTTAATGCACCTGTCTTGCTAAGATGGACTAATAACTCTTGAAAACCAAGAAGCAAAACAAGCATTTTCTCTTCCTGTTTTCATCACTGGTCATTTTTCTCAAGGAAGAGAGAACTAATAAAAATCGGGAACAATTGCTTCCTTAAAAAACAACTCACAAATATATATGTAAAATTATTTTAGAATAACAGAATACTTTAGCTGGTAGCTAAAAAGTTTGGAAGCTAAGAGCTTAAATTGTGGTGGCTAAGATGGTGGTCCTATAACCAGCATCAATGTTGAAGGGAAGGAGAGAGGGAGGGATGGAAAGGAAGCAGGGAGTAAACTTCAGTGATAATGGGAAGGGACAGTAGAGACCTCATACTATAACCCAGCACCTCAACACTGTCACATACATAAACAGGTTTCAAACATAAGAATCTGTAAGAGATTACGTCAAAACTGTAATAATCAACTTTTGCATGTATTGTTACTGATATGCAGTTTGTATAGACAGTAGTATCATATAGACCTTCACAATTGCATCTGGGAGTCCCTGTAATAATCACAATCTAAAGACTAAATGCAGTTGGGTATGATGGTACATGCATATAATCCCAACACTTGAGGGGCAGAAAAAGGATTGCTGCATAGGTGAGGGCTTCCTGTTCTACACTGTGAACTCCAGAAGAGCTAAGGGTGTGTAAAAAGCCCCCTTATCAAACTGTCCTCAAGAAATTGAATACTTAGTGATGTATGAGCTATTCACTCAAGTGCACAGCTGTACTGGGTGCTAGTTTCTCTCAGGGACAGACATTTCAGTTGTTCTAAGTATGTCAGAATTTTGTTCACAGGTTCATAGATCAACACGAGATTTAAAAAAGTAATTTAATAAAGAAATGGATCTTTATCACACACAATCTGTGTACCCAAATTATCAATTAAAGTAACTTAGGCATAAACTCATCCTTTAAAATACAAAGCTCTTTAGATCTGTGTATGAATGAAGGTTAATTTTAATCATTGTTTTATTACCAGTTTATTCTGGTTATCTTACTATATTAGCCATTAGGTTATCACTAGTTCTCACCAACAATCTCTAGGGGCCACATCATAAGGATAAGAAGTAATTAAAGAGATGACAATTTTTAAGAATCCACAACTTCACAGAAAGGGATTCAAATAAATACGGGGTGTTGGCAAAACATGCTAGTTTGTTCCCAGGTCGCTCAGACCAGAAATAGCCACACAGAAACTGTATTATTTGCAATACTATTTGGCCAATAGCTTAAGTGTATTTCTGGTTAATTCTTATATCTTAAATAACCCATTTCCATTATTTTATATTTTACTATGAGGCTTGTAGTTTACTGGCAAGGTTCTGGGGTGTCTGTCTCCTACAGTAGCTACATGGCATCCCATTAACTCTGCCTTCTTTCTCCCAGCATTCAATTTAGTTTTCAAGCCTATTAGTGTTTTCTGAATTACAATGAACTTTCAATTTCTTGAAATAGGTAGTTAATTACATCATATGTTCCTTTGTGCTACTTCATTTATCTATAGATAATTGTATCATTTGTCGAAATTGCTTTTTGTCTTACAAAAATTGAACTAGTGGGAAAAGTGCACGAAGGATTATAAAGCTCCTAGAAAACAATTCAGTGAGATGGATATCTTAATTATCTTGACTAGCACTGATTTTATGAATGCTACATATCAAAAACAGACTAAACATATATTCAAAGTATTATTCCAAGTACACCTCACTAAATTCCTAAAAGCAGAATGCATCTAAAGTCATCACCAAAAAAAAAAAAAAAAAAAGGATAAAACAGTGTTCAAGAAGAAAAAAAATAGTCAAGGAACTTGAACAGCCACATTTTATAGAACATATCTAAATGTTCAATTATCATATCCTCAACATGAGAAACAAAAGCAGTGCAGATACACAAATTAAAATACTACTGCTATTGGCTGGCTGGAGACAGCTCAGCAGTTAGAGTCTTGCTGCTCTTTCAGAGGACCTAGATCCAGTTCTCAGCATTCACATGGTTCCTCACAACCATCTGCAACTCCAGTTCCCTTGGCTCCAACATCTTCTTCTGGTATCTGCAGGTAATAGGCATGTATGTGGTATATGCACATAAACTCAAGCAAAACACTCATACACATACAATTCTGAAAGTTTTTTAAAAGGATAGCATTAACACACATTAGCGGGGTTGGGGGGTGGAGGTTAATCTCACAACACACCAACTCTAGACAAAGAACTATAGACAACTAAAAAATGTTGACAACAGGAAACAGTCTTTCCTGAAAAAAGCCATAGAAATTGGTTACCCAATACCATGAAATCATACACATACAAGTAACATGTAGACCGAAAGGGTGCATTTATATATTTAGGGATATATATATATATATATATATATATATATAATATATATTCACACACATCAGTAACAAATGTTAAAAAGATACCGTGAATTTAAAAGAGCAAGGGACTACAAAGGAAATGCTGGAGGAAGGAAAAGGAAGAGGGAAAATAATACTGTATTTAAATTATTCATTTAGGAAAATTAGCTCATGAATGTATTTGACATTATCCTACCAATGACACAATACAGAAATTAGTGTTCATGTATAGCAATACTGGTTCAAAGAGTTAAAACTCCACAGTGCAAAGAAAAACAGTCACAAAGAAATTAAAATGTACAGTAACTATATGTTCACATTAATGATCCCAATTATACACAGGCAGACGATGCTTACTAGAGCATTTTCATTTTATTTACAAATTGTTCAATTAGACTGCAGGAACCAATCCCACTTATCTACAAAGTATTTCTTTTTGAGAGTACCTTCACAAGTGCAAACATATCCCTGTGATTAAAGTATCTGGCAACTGGAGCAGTTTGTGCAGTCTGATATTTGGAGAAAACAGTCAAAAGCTTGCTTGTATGACTTAGCACCTTCCATCACTTTTTCAATGAGTATGTCATACATATAGACTCACTTATTATATTCCATTCCCTGTGATTCTCAAAACATTTGGCAGTTGTATATAAGAACTACATTTAGTCAATAAATTTGGAGTCTAAGAGCTTAAGCTGTGGTAGCTAAGAGATGGTGGTCCTGAACCCAATGCCAAGGGTAGATTAAACCAATGTAAGATGGGAGGGAGGCAGGCAGCCAAGGTCTATCCAAATTCCACCCTCTTCCCCCACATCACTGCTACCACACCTGCTATCATTTGCACTATTTCCCAGACCTTGTGGATGCAGCTGTGTGTGGCTCTAAAAGAAAATATGGGAACTATCATAAATCTAAACCTCTGATCAAAGGCTGGGGAAATGTGGGCTCACATAGAAAATGTGTACAGGGAGCTGGAGATGGCTCAGAGGTTAAGAGCATTGCCTGTTCTTCCAAAGGTCCTGAGTTCAATTCCCAGCAACCACATGGTGGCTCACAACCATCTGTAATAGGGTCTGGTGCCCTCTTCTGTCCTTCAGGCATATACACAGACAGAATATTGTATACATAATAAATAAATATTTAAAAAAAAGAAAGAAAAGGTATACTGGCCACTAGTTTTTCCTTGATTTAGCAGGGACACGTTCTATCTCTAATCTACTATTACTAGAAACTAACTCCAAGTCAGTAAAAACCTCACACTTCTGTGTATTCAGGCACCTTAGTATCTGGCTGGTTTGAATCTTGTCAAGATGACATCTGATAAAGCAGACAATATGCACCAGAGCATAATCTCGGGTCTGACTCCTCTAAAGGGAGTTTTTCTATGTGTTGAGGTTTTGAGACTTCTTCCTAGGCCTCAGCCATACTCCTTGTCCAAAAGCTCTGGTTCCAGGATCACCATATCCACATAATCATTCAATGAGCCAGAACTGCCAGGTCAATGAGAAAGGTGGCATGTAAAGAGAAGACACTGGCCACCACAGTAGTGATGCATACACATGCTTGGCGCACACTCAAGGCCCAGGTGACTGCTGAACTGAAAACTCATTTCGATACACCACTTGGGAGTCACTGGAGCCCTTATGTGTCTCCTTATGTGTCTTATTTTCTCACTCCAGTGAGTCAGGGTGGATTACTAAAATTCCTGGAGGCTATTAAGGTAAACAGTAATACTACAGCATATCTCATGTTAACTTTACAAGTTAGTACCTCGTACCCTAATTCAACCTGAGCACGAAATTTTCTAAGCACAGAAGTTTTTGCACTACCTACTCTCTCTATGGGGAAAGGTAAGAAAGACTGGATTTAGAGAATATAGCAGAAAAAAAGGCTCACCCCGAATTCCCAAAGACCCAACTTACTATAGGAACTCACATTATGCTGCCGCTGCCTCATCTTGGCTGCGGGTTCATCTAATGATGACCCTATATTGTTATAAATTCCTTCCACGGGGAGACATAATCAGTGTCTATCTCTTCGAAGAGCCTAAGGTCCTAATGGCAAACAAGGGCATGATTCAAACAAAGTCCCAAATAAACCAACGAGTTTATTTGGCTTCCTTACAGAGAAAGCTTGGGTGGTGAGGGTTACTTCCAAGAGTGTGGGTTCTCCATCCCTAATGGGCCACATCTGGAAAACTTTACCCAGCAAGAACCATGTTTCTTCCAAACAGCATAGATGGAGGATATATTGCCTTCCCTGGCATGCATACACATATGCATATATACAGATACAAATACATACACATACTGTCTAAATCTTTTCTCCAGGCAGTCTATAGAATTGCCAATTGATAGGGAGCAACTGGCTACTGAGGGGAGGAGAGGAGGCTATAAACCATCAACAAGCCCAGCTGGGATTAGCTTTTGCAAGGTGGCACAGCTGAATTTCCCAAGATGGCAGTTGCTTTGCTCCGAGGACAGTCACCTAGGACACCATTATTTAGATTCTTTTCTGCCAGGGTTGAAGTATGTTACTGAAGATTATTCTCCCTTCAGTCACAAAGAGAACTGTCCTTTGACCTCAAACTGTGTGTATCTGGCCCAACTAAATTACTTTGTGTATCTGCAAAGTATGGTACAAAACCCCATGTACCTTGGTCTCTCGTGTGCTCCTAATCTGATATAACTGTTACCACGCAAAACTGCATTTCTGTGAGGATTGGGAAATAAGTACTGTTAATTTCATGACTCCCATGCCAGTGACTGTCCGATTAAAATGAATTTGAGAAGATCCACCATTTTTTTCTCTTGCCAGATGAAAATAAGAAAACACAGAGCATCAGTAACTTTAAAAGTCCCACAAAAGACAGTGCCTATCAGGTACAATGTCACAGTCACATCCAGCATACCTCAGCACCACTTCTGAACTACATTTCTATACATGCTATTATATACAACTCCAGGCCCACCAGAGTTGGACAGGCTATATTTCTAGTTTGAATAGAAATGTCTCAATGACCATGGAACATAAACAAGTATCATACAGGACAAAATTGTTATCTGTACATAGTCACTCACCTATATAACTTTTCTGATGCAGAATGTGATTTGACTATCAAAGTTTTCCTATGTTCTTTAGCAAGGCCCCTTACATGTTTGTTTCCCAAGGTTAGTACATATACAATATTCTACACTATAAAATGTTGGATTTTTAACATCCTCAGGATTCTTCATAGCATGTATACTCATATCAACTGAGATTTGAATCATCATTTAAAACTTTTAAAACTGAAATCCCTAAGCTTCTTCACATGTATGATGCTTACAGAGAGATAACTACAGTAGAGCTTTCCTACATTCTTTCCAGACACAGTGGCACACACCAACCAATATGGATTTTCAGATGTTGAGAAAGGTCTCCCTTGTGGCAGTTTTCACTTGTTCTTTGCTGTCATCATTCTACATTCTCTGATGTCAACTCATCTTGGCTGACTGCGAGCTTTCTTGCCTTCTCTACACTATTAGTGTGTCTCATCTGAGTTCACTCATACTGAATGAGGCATGAGTTACAAAGGGAAGTTTTCTTGCATTATGCACATCGATAGGACTTCTCAACTGTAAGAAATCTATGGTATGGAGTGAGGACTGATTTACAGTAGAGAGTTTCTCTTCATTCTTTATACTCACAGGGTTTCTTAATTGTATGACATTTCTGATGTTGGTTGACATGTGAGTTGCAGGAAAATGCTTTTCTCTATTCTTTGTATTAGTGTCATGTGTATGAGTTCCCAGATGTCGGGCAAGTCCTGACTTGCAGAAAAAAGCTTTTCTACAATCTTTACATTCATAGGGCTTCTCACCTGTATGGATTCTATGATGTAGAGTTAAATGTGACTTGCGACAGAAACATTTGCCACATTCTTTACATTCATAGGGCTTCTCACCAGTATGAGTTCTATGATGGGCAGTGAGCTCTGACTTGGAGGAAAAAGCTTTCCTGCACTCTTCACATTCATAAGGCTTCTCACCTGTATGAATCCTATGGTGGCGAGTTAACTGTGACTTGTAGAAGAAAGCTTTGCCACAGTCTTTACATTCATAGGGCTTCTCGCCTGTGTGAGTTCTCTGATGTTCAGTCAGGGTTGACTTATAATAAAAAGATTTCTGACATTCTTTACACTCATACGGCTTTTCACCTGTATGGATTTTTTGATGTACACGGAGGGTTGACTTGCAGTAAAAAGCTTTCCCACACTCTTCACACTGATAGGGCTTCTCACCTGTATGAGTTCTATGATGGGAAGTGAGCTCTGACTTGGAGGAGAAACCTTTCCTACATTCTTCACATTCATAAGGCTTCTCACCTGTATGGGTTCTATGATGGCGAGTTAAGTTTGACTTGTAGAAGAAAGCTTTGCCACAGTCTTTACACACGTAAGGCTTTTCACCAGTATGAATTCGCTGATGTTCAGTCAGGGTTGACTTATAATAGAAAGCCTTCCAACACTCCTTGCATTCATAAGGTTTCTCACCTCTATGAGTTTTCTGATGCACAGTAAGGGTTGACTTACGATAGAAAGCTTTACCACATTCTTCACATTCATGAGGTTTCTCACCGGTATGAATTCTATGATGTACAGTGAGTTCTGATTTGGAGGGAAAAGCTTTCCTGCATTCTGTACACTGATAGATCTTCAATCTTGTACGAGTTCTCTGATGTCCAGTGAGCGCTGACTTATAACAGAAAGCTTTCTGACATTCCTTCCATTCGCAGGGTTTCATGCTTGAGTAATATTCACGCTGCTTGCTGTGCTGCGATGGCAGGTTAATCGATTTCACACATGGTTTACATTCATAGGGCTTTATACCTCGATGGAGTTCCAATTGAACCTTCATTTCTGCCTTGAGACAAAAGAATATGTCAAGGTTTTATATCAGTAGGGCTATTTTCTAGCATGTATTTAATGTTCTGTAAGGATAATAAATTCTTTTAAGTTTTATAAAAAGTACATTTCCAATATTTTCCCCAGTATACAGCTTGTCATAAAAAAGATTTATTTTTTCTATTATTTTTAATTATGCATATATGTGTAGGGGTATATGCATTCAGGAGTAGGTACCCATGGAAGCCAGAGGTATCATATTCCCTTGGAGCTACAGTTATAGGCAGTTAGGAGCAGCATGACTTGTTCTGGGATAGCTCAGGTCCTGTGTGAGAGCAGCTCATGTTCTTAACTGCTCAGCTATCTCTCAGTCCTACACTCTACCATGTTCTGTTCTGAGTCCTCTTAAATGCAATACTTTTCGTTCATGAGGTATGTTTTGCAGCGTAAGTGTTATGCAAACAAAAGATTTCCAATGCATGAAATGAGAGGTTCTTAAATATCAAACATTTTTCATAACAGTCTTTGTATAGATGTATATCCCTGGTCAAATATATTGAACATCATAATGTAACCTTTCAAACTTGTTAGGGAGACTAAGGTACTCAGGGTGCCAGAGGGGCTTATCAGTCATATTATCAGCTTCTGCACTGTCAGCATTACATTAGCCTCACTATGGACACTCTACCACTGGTTAGGTTCCTAGGAAAAAAAAATTCTAGTCCTATGTCCAGTTTCAAAATGTGAAAGTTCTGCTTACATCCATGTTTTACCTACTTCAATCATCTCTCTGTTTGACAGATTCCTGCTGATGCTTCCCACTGGCCACACATGACTCCCCTGATTTTCCAAGCAACTCTTATCTGAAGCATACACTTCAAGAACACCTGAAACAATATATTAAAAAGTCACTATTGATTAATCAAAAAAAATTACTCTGCTCAAATAAAATTATGCAGTAGATATTTCTAAGTATAAGGGAAGATTACATGAACAGATAAGGTGGTGCTAAGTCATGTTCCTTTGCTGCTTTTACTCTTGTGAAACACGTGGAAAGAGGTCATCCATCCTTCTCTGCTGTTTCTGGCACACTCATTTTTAACTGCTGGGGTTACCCTGAGCTCCTTTTCTCCATTACTTCAATTGTAGACACACCACCTGATATCACATTTCTCCCATGTGAGGGGGGAAGATTTTCTTTCACTATCTACCCACTTGACATAGGTTTCATAGTCTGTTATGAGCAAGAACGTAGGTTCTTAAGAGGATTATTATGTATGTGATAGAAATTTGTTTAATTTGCCTTGAAAATCTGCAGCAATATTTCATTGGTCAATGTATAAAATCACCGTTCTCTCACACTAGAGGACAGATTCTTCAAAAACTCCTTGTAATCCATCTTCTGTTGTACAAATCTCTTTTGTTTCTTAGACATAAATACAATTTTGAAAATAAACCATTTTATTAAAAATAAATACTAAGAAATAGTTATGCTGCAAATCCAGATTAGTTTGTGCCTGTACATATAGGAGAATATCAATTACATATTTTTAGGTGATTTATACTGTATATCAACTGTACAGGATTATGGGCATAATTTATCCAAACTTGTGGCTAGGGAAGTCATAGTCCTTAAGGGAGAACCTATTTTGTCCTCTAATGGCCATATTATCAAACTGCATCCTAAACATTTATGTTTCTACCTATACATCTGTGCTACTCTAAAACTTGATCAGAGAAGTTTCTTATTGCACTGGGTGGTGGTTAACAAACACATACATTACTGTTTAAACTAAAAAATATCTAGATAATGAAAAAATGTCTGACAATATCCAACACCTCTTCATGATAAAGATCTTGGAGAGATCAGGAATACAAAGAATGTGCCTAAACATAATAAAAGCAATATACAGCAAGCAGACAGCCAACATTAGATTAAATGGAGAAAAACTCAAAGCGGTTTCACTAAATCAGGAACAAAAAAAGGATGTCTACTCAATCTAGTACTTGAAGTTCTAACTAGAGCAAAAAGACAGCAAAAGGAGATCAAGGGGATATAAACTGGAAAGGAAGAAGCCACACTTTCATTATTCCCAGATGATATGATACTATATATAATTGACCCCAAAAATTCTACCAGGGAATTCCTGCAGCTGATAAACACCTTCAATAATGAGGCAGGATACAAGATCAATTAAAAAACAAACAAACAAAAATCAGTGGCCCTCCTTTATATAGGTGAAAAATAGGCTGAGAAAGAAATCAGAGAAACATCACCCTTTATAATACCCACAAATAACAAAATATCTCGGGTTAACAATAACCAAATAATTGAAAGACCTGATCAACAAGAACTTTAAATCTTTGAAGAAAGAAATTGAAGAAGATACCAGAAAACGAAAAGATCTCACATGTTCTTGGATGGATAGGTAGGATCAACATAATAAAAATGGCAATCTCACCAAAAACAATCTACAGATTCAATGCAATCCCCATTAAATGACAACACAATTCTTCGGAGACCTTGAAAGAACAATACTCAAGTTTGTCTGGGAAAAATAACTAAATAAATAAAAACAAAAAACTCGGGATAGTAAAAACAATCAAGCACAAGAAAAGAACTTCCATAGAGCTATAGTAATGAAAATAGCTTGGTAATGGCATAAAAACAGGTTAGTTGGACGGTGGAGGTACATGCCTTTAATCCCAGCACTCAGGAGGCAGAGGCAGGGGATCTTTGTGAATTCAAGGCAAGTATGGTCTACAAGAGTTAGTTCCAGGACAGGTTGTACAAAAAACGTGTCTCAAAAAACAAAATCAAAAACAAAAATAAATAGATAGGTGGACCAATGGAATAGAATCGAAGATCCGGATATTAATACATAATCATATGAACACACCTGATTTCTGACAAAGAAGCTAAAATTATACAACAAAAAAAGAAAGCATCTTCATTCAACAAATGGTGTGGGTATAACTGGATGTTAACATGTAGAAGAATGTAAAGAGAATCTATCCATATCTATCCCCATGAACAAAACTCAAGTCCAGATGCATAAAAGACCTTAGCATAAAGCCAACCACACTGAACCTCACAGAAAGTGGGAAGTAGTACTGAACACATGGGCACAGGAGACCACTTCCTAAATATAACACCAGTAGCACAGACATTGAGAGCAACAATTAATAAATGAGACCTCCTGAAACTGAGATGCTTCTGTAAGGCAAAGGACACAGTCAATAAGACAAAAGGGCACCTTAGTGAATGGGAAAAGTTCTTCATCAACCCCACATTTGACAGAGGACTGCTCCCCAAAATATATAAAGAACTCAAGAAACTAGACATTAAAATGACAAATAATCCAACTAAAAATTGGGTTCAGATCTAGACAGAGAATTCTCTACAGAAGAATTTCAAATGGCCAAAAGACAGTTAAGTATCTGCTCAACATCCTTAGAAACCAAGGAAATGCAAATCAAAGCAACTCTGAGATACCATCTTACACCAGTCAGAATGGTTATGATCAAAACCACCAATGATACTATGCTGGAGAGACTGCAGAGAAAGAAGAACACTCCACTGTTGCTGGGAGTGCAAACTTGTAACAGTCACGGTGGAAATCAATATAGTGGTTTCTCAGAAAACTGGGTATCAATCTACCTCAAAACCCAACAATACTACTCTTGACATATACCCAAAGGATGAAGATCCATTCCACAAGGACATCTTTTCAACTATGTTCATAGCAGTATTATTCGTAATAGCCAGAACCCAGAAACAATCTAGATGCCCCTCACCCAAAGAATGGCTAAAGAAAATGTGGTACATTTACAGAAACTCCACGGTAAAAAACAATGACATCTTGCAATTTGCATGCAAATGGATGGAACTAGAAAAAACAATCCTGAGTGAGGTAACCCAGACTCATAAAGACACACATGGTATGTACTCACTCATAAGTAGATTAGATGTATTAGATGTAAGGCAAAGAATAATGAGCCTATAGTCCATGACCCCAGAGAAGTAGGGGAACAAAGAGAGCCCTGAGACAAATATACATGAATCTCATGGGGAAGGGGAAATAGACAAGATCTCCTGTGAAAGTTGGGAGCATGTGGGTGGGGGTAATGGAAGGCAGAAAAGGGAGGGGAAAATGAGAGAATGGGAGATTTGAGATGGCGGAAGAACAGAGAGGGAGAGAAAGGAAAGCTTATCTTGATTATGGGAGCCATTATGGGGCTAGGATGAAACCTGGCACCAGGGAAATTCCCAGGACAAGGATGACCCCAGCTAAGACCCTAAGTCCAGCTAAGACCCTAAGTATTAGAAGAGAAGGTACCTGAACTGGACTTGCCCTGTAGTCAGATTGATGACCACCTTGATTGTCATCATAGAACCTTCATCCAGCAACTGATGGAAGTAGATACGAAGGTCTACAGTGAAGCACTGACCTGAGCTTCAGGAGAACAGTTGAAGAAAGGCAGGAGCAATGATATGAGCATGATGGCATACCCACAGAAACAGTTCACCTGAGCTAGTGGGAACTCACTGACTCTAGAAAGACAGGAAGGGAACCTGAACAGGACCAAACTAGGCCCCCTGACTGTGGGTAATAGATGTCTGGTTGGGACAGTCTTTGTGGCCACTGGCAGTGGGACCAGGCTAGTGCTTGAACTGGCTTTTTAGAGTCCATTCCTTTTGGTCGGATACCTTGCTCAGACTAAATATAGAGGGGAGGGCCTTTGGTCCTACCTCAAAGTGATGTGTCAGACTTGTTGACTCCCCACAGGAAGCCTTACCCTCTCTGAGGAGTGGTAGAGAGGGAAGGTGGGAAGAGTTGGAGGAGCAGAGAAAGTGGGAGTGGGATAGGTATGTAAAATGAAAAAAGATCATTTTATAAAATAAATTTATTTATTTAAAAAATTTAAACAAATGCAACACTATCAGTAACTATAAGAAAAAATTTAAATAGGCAGAACAATTTGTGACAATAAAATTTAAAGAGTAAGACAATAATCTGAGCAAGATAAATGAAAAAAAAGCTAAAACAACTCTGCAGAAAGAAAGGAATACAGAAAAGGTTAAAAAGCCAGAGAACAAACCAGATATTCAAATATAGAAAAAGGGTAAATAAAACTATAAAAAGGAATAAGGAACAGTAAAAATACAAACATCAAAGACTTAAAAAGGATAAAGTCAAAATGTGCTAGCTAGTTTCATGCCAACTTGACAAAATCTAGAGTATTCTGAAAGGAAGGAACCTCAATTGAGAAAATGCCTAATATCCGGCTATAGGGCATTTTCTTAAAAAATGATTGATGGGGGAGGACCCAGCCCATTGTGGGATAGTGTCACCCCTGGGCTGATGGTCCTGGGTTCTATAAGAAAGTAGACTGAGCAAGCCATGAGGAACAAGTCAGTTAGCAGCGCCCCTCCATGTCCTCTGCATCAGCTCCTGCCTCCAGGTTCCAACCCTACCTGAGCTCCTGCACTACAATGTGGAAGTGTAAGCCAAATAAACCCTTTGCTTCCCAACTTGCTTTTGGTCATGGCAGTTCATCATACTAAAAGTAACCCTAATTGGGACAAAAGAATAAAAATAAAAATACTAAAAATGTCTGAGAAATAGAAAGAAAGAAAAAAAAAGGAAATGTACTGGAGAAGAATTTCATCCACGTCCACTATTACTAGAATCCATCAGCAGGCTGCTGGGGTTGCTGAGTAATGGCTGGGGAGTAACATTAATTTTTCTGTTCTCACTTTCCTGTTAGCATTATACACTAGTTAAGGACTGAGTCCACAAAGGTTATATTGTTGGTGACAAGCCTGAATCCAATGATGAAAACTATGTACTTCAATACAGGAGTCACTGCTGTGCTCAAGCTTTTCAGAGTATCTGCCAGACACCATACAACTCCTTCAGAAACGTCAGTATTCTATATTCACTGATGGAAAGCAAACCTCTACACATGAAGTATCTGCAGAATTAGCCTACACAGCAAAGAGTAAGGCGATTCTGGGCTGGTCAGGCCCTCTGAAGCCCAATAACCAGCATATTCTGGAAAGAAGATCGCTATGAAAGGCTAATGACTCAAACATTTTAGTACAATATTTTTAAGTACAAATCCCAAGGTACAGTCAACATGGAAAAGTACAGTGGAGAAGGAAAAAATGATCTCGAGGCCAACCAACTGGCTGACTGGGCCCACTGTTATTCTCCGCCAGTGACTATGAGGAAAGGGCATACCCCTCACTAGAAATGTAAGACCCCATTCCTAGCATTTCATGCTCCTTTCTTGAGGAACCTACGTTTTACCACGTGAGTTTCCATGACTACGTCTTGTGCTCACCTACTACAGAGAAACTGTCAATATGTCCCCAGCCTCCTGAGATTTTGTTTGGTCTTAGTTATGGCCCCTGGTATGGCATCCTATATGCAGATGAATGCAATTTGTTTTTCCAATTTATGCCAACATCTACAAGGCACTGTCAGAGAAGCTATTTCTCTGTATTAACACTTGCCAGTATCAGGCTTCTCCCATGACAAAAAACGCCGGTCGGTGGCAACAGGGCACTCTGCTCATTATTATGGTCATTACCTAGTTGTAGGATTAGGATCATTACCACTTGGGATTGAGATTAAAAGTGCAGTCTGTGAGAGAAAATAGCTTTTCTGTTCTGACGAATACTGTCCTGTCACCTCTTCTTTGATCCCAAGTACTCTTTCTCTCATGCTCTCTTTGGAAAACATTCTCTCCTTTCTGACTGGCATTGGGCATTTGTGTATCAGCATGGAAAAACGTTTTATCTGCCATCCTACCCTTAAATTTCCGATGTGTTCTTTCCTAATTTAAAACTATATTCTGCAGTTGGTTTTCCTTAGGCCACCACATTTCCAAATTTCTTTCTCCATGCTAATCTCTGTCCTCAATTTACATCCATACACACACACACACACACACACACACACACACACACACACACATATATATGTTTTTTCTTTCTTTTTGTTTTTTAAGACAAGATTTACCTGTGTAGCCCTGGCTGACCTAGAACTTGCTCTATAGACAAGGCTGGCCTCAAACTCAGAGATCTGCCTGCCTGCTTATACCTCCCGAGTGCTGGTAGTTCAAATAATTCTAAGAGTAATCATAACACTAAACTAAAATAAATGAATAATTCTTCAACAGTGCCTTACTTTATACTTTTCCTAAAATAAAACTTCATGTGTTTTTTCCCCCTCCTCACGTTAATATTCTTGGTGTCTCTTACCTCACTGTGGTACATTATTATAGCACTGCTTCATTTTTCTCTCACTAAACTTAAGCCCTTAAAGAGATGCATTTGAATGTTAATAAAATTTCTGATCAAGACTAAGCACTGAAATACATAAATTTCAATATTAAGATAAGAATGACAAGTGAGAATTCAGATGAAGTATGTAGACAGAGTATCTAACTGACAAATGTACAGATAATGCTGGGTGTGATCATACATGTGGGGAGTGGGAAATGGAGGGAAAAGGATGAAGACTTTTAGCCCAGCAACATCAAGTTGGAGGGCAGATTGAGCTATGAGACCCCATCTCAAAGCAACAACAAAAATGTCTGCGAAAATCTATACAAAGATTGATTTTTTTAAGCAAATTTAGGAAAACAGACTTCAATAATAAAAATGAGACGGACTGACACAGAATTCCCCATTTGAAATCTGCATAAAATAAACGCCTGACAGAAAAAAACTAGCTGTTACTTAGACTAGTTGTGGAATGCTGGTAAAGACAGCTCAACATATCCTATAAGCAGTCAGTTGTCCTTGCTGAATTCCCCTCCTCAGTTCACATTCACTGACCTGGGAGATTCCAGAGTGAGTTCTCTCCTATGCTCCATGGTCCAAATCCATGCTCCAACCTGAAGATCAACTCAGGTTTAGTCAAGCAGTGCCCTGTAAATAGAAAGCGATATAAAAATTGTGCTCAAGCAGAAAGTTCATTTCACTGATGGGCTATGACAGCACCGTTTGAGGCATGCTATCAACGGTAAATGAAGCTACACAGAGAAAAAACTTAAAGGACTCAAAAGAAAAAGAAAAGAAAACCTAGAAACTAGATGAAACTTAGAGAACACATAGTCAAAAACTAAAACACCATGTATGCAATCAAAAATCAAAAGCATTAATTGCTGAGAAGTCCAATTTTACATTCCTCTTCAAAACAGCTGCAGGCCAACTATCACTGAGCTATGTCCCCAGCTCTACTGTAAAACTTATTAACCAACAAGCCCAATACCAGCTTGAAAATTTCCAAACACTGAGAAGTTAAAAGAGCCCCCCCCCCTCCTCACCAGATGGAAAAATCTCAGGATACAATAGCTGGAATAGGAGGACTGTTGTAAGTTCAAAAACACTTTGAACTACAAAGTTCAAAGGCACCCAGGAGACACAGTGAAACACTGCTTCAGAAAACCAAGAAAACAAACTGCCTGTGCTCCATCCAGGAATTAATCCACAATCCCATATTCACGCAAAGAATCCTAATCAAATTCAGTGGTCATAAAACACACACACACACACACACACACACGCACGCAAGCACGCGCACACACAACAAAAGGAGGAAAGGTGAAGGGAGACTGTAGAGGAGTGTGCTCAGAGGAATGGGGAGGGTATAAGAAGATAACAGATGGTAAAACTGAAAAATACATTGCATCATGTATGAGATTATCAGAGTAAAAATAAACTAATATTATGAAATAAAAAAACACAAAAATAGGTCACCACATTTTATGTTAATAAATGGAAGAAATAAAAGTATTAAAAGACGCAAAACCCATACTTCTTAGAGTGATTTACAGATTTAACAATATCTTCATGGTAAAATCAATGCACTTCCTAAACAATGTACATCATGGAAAAGTGCAAGAGACCTGACTAGCAAAGCCTCTTGTTGAAAAGGCACCAACATGGACCTACCTTCAAAACCCACTACAAAGACACAGCGGAGAACTGGCACAAAAAGAAACCTAGACACTACTGGAAGAGAACACACAGCCCCAAACAAAACCATATCTATTCAGGGTTATAATGTGGATTTGAAGCATATTCCAAAGAATACAGCATTGATAAAGTTAGCAGGTACAGTCTAGCAGAAGGAAATGCGGACATGAGGAGATGCCCCAAAAGGGATGCTGACATGTCAGAACCCTTTCTTTGCTCTCCAGTGTCAGTGAAGAAAGCAGCACACCTCAGTTCTGTGCTCCCTTCACGTGACTCTACCTCACTATAGGGCCAAAGTGACATGGCCAAGAAAAACCACAGAAAAACCTGGGAAAACTATGAGCCAACATCAATCTTCCTTTTACGATTTCACTCAAGTACTGTGTTGGAGTGATGAAAAGCTGACTAATACATTCAGTCAGCTGATTTTCAACAAAGGTTCAAGACCTTTCAACCAGGAGGGACGTTCTCATCTGTAACTCTTGCAGAGAAGTATGGACTATTTATGCTGATAAAAGGCAAGAGACCCCTCTCTCTAAACCTTACATAGACATCAACTAAAACAGATCAGGTTCTGAGTGTGCTACCACACACCTGAAATCCCAGCATTCAGGAGATACAGCCAAGACAATCAGAAGGTCAAAATCAAGTGAGTTCAAAGCCAACCTGAAAAACTGCATTATAAATGCATAGTGAGGAAAAAGAAAACTCCAAAAGTAAATCAAAGGTTTAAATCTAAGACCAGACATAATGATGTCTCTAGCATATACAATAAACACCTCAGGACAGTGAGGCAGACAAAGAGTATTTTGATGTCTGCCAGATGCACAGCCATCAAAGCAAAGTCAGTGAAAAGTATTACATCAAACTCAAAATTACCTGCACAGAAAAGGCCACAGTGGCTGAGCAAGGTACCTCACCTTACCACAGCCAGAAAGCAAAGGAAGGGGGAGCAGGCTGACATCTTAACATCTTTTTTTGGGCATCACCCTACAAACAGAGACACTTGTCCAGGAACAGAACTGGAGAGCACTTGTGAAGATGTAAATCGCTATTTCTGAGCCCGTGATAATCTCCACTATCTTAAAACTAAATAACTGGTGGTCCATAAAAGGACTTGGTATACAGATATAGCATTAAAATAGATAGAGCACCGCAATAATGATGGTGCCAATATTCCCTCAGAAGACTGCCTAGAACCCCTCAAGAGAGATTCCAATCCAGACCCCTTCTGTCCAACTGCAACAGAAGGCAAAACTGAGTAAGATGTGGAGTTGTCAGGATTACCACTGTCTGAGAGTCATTTTGGCTGTCTGACCCGAACAAATACACTTTCTGATTGATCATACTGGAATAGATGGAAGTTTTATTGAACGATTGACTTCCTCCACAATTGAGGTAAACAGATGATTTCTTATGTCTACACAGGAAAGACACAAGTTCAATGAACCATGTCTGTAATAAAAAGTGAAATCTCAGTCACAGTCCAGCTGGCCTTGGTGAGCTCCCATTAGATCAGCCCCATTGTCTCAGTGGGTGGGTGCACCCCTCGTGATCCTGACTTCCTTGCTCATCTTCTCCCTCCTTCCGCTCCTCATTGGGACCTTGGGAGCTCAGTCCAGTGCTCCAGTGTGGGTCTCTGTCTCTATCTCCATCCATCACCAGATGAAGGTTCTATGGTGATATGCAAGATATTCATCAGTATTGCTATAGGATCGGGTCATTTCAGGTTCCCTATCCTCAGCTGCCCAAGGGACTATCTGGGGACATCACCCTGGGCTCCTGGGAGCCACTCTACGGTCAAGTCTCTTGCCAACCCTAAGGTGGATCCCTTAACTAAGAATTGTGCTTCCGTGCTCCCCTGTCCAACCTTCCTTTATCCCAATCCTCCTGTTTCCCCAAGTTCCCCCCCTCCTTCCCTTCTCACTTTTCTCTCCCCATCTCCCCTTACCCTCATCCCACTCCACCCCCAAGATCCCAATTTTCTCCCCGGCTATTTTGTCTACTTCCTATAGCCAAGGCCAGCTGGACTGTGACTGAAAAAGCATGGGATAAAACTGGACTCTCTGAACATGGTGAACAATGAGGACTGATGAGAAGCCAGGGACAATGGCACGGGGTTTTGATCCTACGCAATGTGCTGGCTTTGTGGGAGCCTAGCCAGTTTGGATGTTCACCTTCCTAGACATGGACGGAGGGGGGCGGACCTAGGACTTTCCACAGGCAGGGAGCCCTGACTGCTCTTTGGACTGGAGAGGGAGGGGGAGAGGAGTTTGGGGGGAGGGGGAGAAGGGTGGGAGGAGGAGGAGAAGGGTGGGAGGAGGGGGAGGGAAATGGGAGGTTGGGAGGAGGCGGATACTTTTTTTTCCCCTTTTCTCAATAAAAAAAAATTAATAAAAAAAAAGCAAAATCTCACATGTCTTCATTATACTTGCAAGCTAAGGTAGCCTCACAGAAGTAGAGAAAATGGCAGTTATAAGAGTAGAGCAGAGACACGGGGGACATGGGAATGGGGTAGACGGGGAACGGTTAGCATCTGTTCTTGGTAGCTGGGCAAAGGACACAGAACTTATGTTCCATAGTGTGGTAATAAGTATGTTTGACAATTAAATCTTTAAAAACAGCTATCAGGAAGAATATAATATATGCACATATGCTAAAGCATCTATCAACTTAGTCAGACTCACCCAAGGAGACCAGGCTACTGTAGTTCTCCAGCATCACATCCCTATAGAGGGTCCTCTGAGCAGCATCCAGCTCCTGCCACTCCTGCCATGTGAAGTCCACAGCCACGTCCTCAAATGACACCAAGCCCTGTAATGACATACCTCTCGTCAACCCAAGGCCTCAGAACTGAAAAAAAATCCTTTTCTCCAGGTGACTGTGTCTTGCCTGTGTCACATAGAAGCTGGGGCTTGACTTGTATTCTGTATCATGGGACACATTAAGATCAACGCAAGTATCTTACCTCTGTGTTAAATAGTTAACTGAAGAAATTATAATTAAAGAGCTCTCCACGGAATTATAATAGAAACAAAATTGTATCAGAGCATGTGTTTGTGAGGTTTTCACTAAAAGGAAGCAAATGGATTCTATAAGCTCAATCATATAAAAACAAAATTAAATCTGTAAGGCATGCAGAGCACAGTGAAAAGGCAGATGCTGGGGCTGGCAGGGCAGCACTGTGCTAGAGTGCAGAAGACATAGGGACATGGACTCAAGTCCCCTTCCTATAGTAGAATAGATCTTATTCTTCAAAGCAAGATGATAACCCATACATGAATCTAGGGTCATAAAATTGTTTTTGCAACAGAGAGGATGTATAAATACTCCATGACAGAAATTTAACTCGGAAAGACGTTGTGAATCCATGTGGCATCAGGTACCAGCACTGTAGCCTTCGTTGTGAACACACAGCATGCGCACTAGGCACTGTTCATGCCATCACACCACACAATTTCAAGGAACACTGCCTGAGATGATATCTTACACTGCAAACTTTACTCTCCTTACAGCTGTCTACTCTTATGGAAACGATTTAATCATGGGAATTAGAGATTTTAAGTATTTTCCCAACTTCATTTCTTACTCTTTAAGCATGAAATTAGCATATATTTGACTTGTATTGTGTTCATTTATAGGCAAAGTTCATTTCATCTTTTACAACCAACAAAATCATGAGGAATTATTTTTTAAAATGTGTAAGACTTATTAAACACAAATATTTGGTTTGTATTCCTGTTTTATATGAATCTATATATCTGAGTTCATACAAAGTTTCTCAGGCAAAAAGCGATCATAAGTGGAAAACATTTATCTGTACCATTTCTCTCTCAAAAGCATAAATGAGTTGCCCTCTATATACTGGGAAACTGAGACAACAATCACATCAATGAGTCCCAGTTGTGAGACACACATGAGCAAGAACTCAACTTGCATCACACTATACAAGAGGAAAATGATTCTATGTTCCTTAGGTCATCCAAAGAGTGGGTGGGAAGATAATAACCATATATGTAAAAATAAATACCCTCGGATAGCTTCGATGGGAGTTTAGACTCCTGAGCTCCTCCTCTACTCACACACATCTCCAGGCTCACCAGTTGTTCACAGGAGGAGGCTGACACTCACTGAATGCCTCAACTTTAAATTGGGTCTGTTTGTGGGAATATATACTAAACTTCCAACCAAGTTCTGGGAACAAAGCGATCTGACACATGTAAATCTATTTAGGGCCCAGAAAAAAAAAACTGTCTAAAACCCAGAAATATTGCAGAGAAGAATGACAAGACAGATTCTAGTCTAGTCCCAGAAGTCGTCTGCTCTTTAAGAAGTTATCAGACAGCCTGAATGGTAACCAATTTGCCCCAGGGATTAGACAGCAGACAGCATACTTCTTGCAACCTCAGGAAAGCTGTGAGAATGACCATGTCAATGCAATGACAGATTACAAGGGTCAGATTATAATGGACATGGCAAAAAGGGAACTCAGTGTTCTTCTGTTGATGTGTAAAATTAGTGCAGTCGCTTTACAAAGTAGTATTCAAGCTTTGCAAAAAATGGAAACAGATCGTCCATATGATCCAACTATCACCAGGGCTGGCAAGTACACAACAAACAGCTAAATGTTTAGGAACTGGTTTCACATTCATGTTCACTGCCAAGAATGCTAATAGTTAAGTGTCTCTTAGATGAGGGTATGGCAGGACATTCCTCCAACATACAGAGCATCCACCTATTCCCAGAAGATCCACAGTACACACGAGATTGTCCCTTAGAAGAGAAGCCAAGAGCTGGTATTCAGACCAGGAAATACAGATGTTGGGACAAAGGCACACATCACTATAAAACCTGCTAGGAGCTAGCTCAACACAATGTCATCAGATAACATTTCTGCCCCTAGGGTACACGTGGCTCAACTGCACTTTCTCAGCTTTCCTCTAATGTAATATGTTCATGAACAGAATTAAATTCTTCAAATATCCACTACTCCAGGACTCGGAGAAAAAAAGAAGACAACAATGCAAATCTATATTTAATAAATCACATCTGTAGGAAATGAAGTTCATGGGGCTGGAGAAATGATGGTTCAGCTCCCAGCACATACCTAGTAGCTCAGAACTGTCTACAACTCCAAGTCCATGGAATATGATGCCCTCTTCTGGCCATTTTGAGTACTGCATGCATATGGTACATACAAATTCATTCACAAAAGTAAAAAGTTGATATTTGGTAACGCGAGGAAGTGTCATTTTAGGAATTTGCTGCCAGAGACACCGAGGGTGCTGGAGACACTAGCCATGGTGTCTGGATTTTAAAACTTACTTCCCACACAACTGGAAGGCTCAGGGAAAACAGTTTATCCATAATAGGCTGGCTCCTGGCTTCCCTTCTTTTCTTTCCATTTGGGTCATACCAGGTCCGCAAACACTGCCGTCTGACCTCCAGGAAATGGGTCCTTAAAGGTGCTCCTGCTGTCAACAGGATTTGGGGCACTGGCCTGTGGGAGTCTGAGGAATTCCCTTCAGAAACCTCCTCTCACAGGGACTCTCCTCCTCCTGGTTAGGTAAAACAGGAGAAGGGGACCCTCAATTCCTCTCTTAGACTCTGTCTTCTTCCTACAGGTCCTCTTCTCTCAGGACCCCTAGTGTCTAAACCATCCTCAGTAACCAGAAAACATCAGCACCACCTCTTCCAGCTACTGAACCTAGTGCACACACTGCCTTCTCCTGTCCTATGAGGGCCAAGTCACTGCCCCAGGGAATCGGGCAGTTAAGTGTCAACCCCTAGCCTCAGCTTTTTGTTCTTCACAGTGGGAAAGGCTTCATATAGCACCCTTCTCCTGGTCTCGGGGTGTCAGGATGGAAGGTTTGTGTGCACTAAAGAGCCCTTGGCCTTTTCATGGCAATACTATGTGTCTTGCTGTACAACAACAGATAAGGGGTAACATGATTCTATAGAACTGAATCTAAAGGCAGGGATTGGCTTCTTTGAGGTCCCACAGGGAGGTGACTGGAAATGGAACCTACCACACATGTCCAACAAGTGCTCTACCACTGGCTGATTTGTGTCTTTTTCTTTAAGGCAGGGTTGTACTAAATTGCCCTGGCCCAACATGAACTCCACTTTGTACTCCTCAGACTTGCTATATATATACTGGCCTGCACTAGCATGCCTTCTGGATATGAGAGAAGATGTGAACCCAGATCTAGTCCTCCCATTCCTGTTTCACCTTACCGGAGCACAGAAGGAGACATCTAGAGAGGAAAGGAAGAGGGAAGAAGTAAAGCCTCTATGCACAGATGCTCCTGGAATCCCAGGTTACAAAATGCTACCAAGTAGATGGGCAGTGGTTCCAGCGCTCGGGAGGCAGAAGCAGGTGGATCTCAGTGAGTTCAAGGCCAGCCTGGCCTACAAAGCGAGTTCCAGGACAGCCAGGACTGTTACACAGAGAAACCCTCTCTCAACAAAAACAAAACAAAACAAAAATTTCTACTGAGTGGGGTCAAAGTCAGCCAAATTTCCTTCCAGAGCAGGACTCTACACAAGCTTTCAGAGACCGAGACAAACCAAAGACACAAAGACAGAGAGATGAGGAGACAACAAGGAACAGAGAATTGGATATCATGGCTCATGCCTAAAAGATCTCAGGGAACAGAGGGCTACAGCAGGAGGATCACCATAAGCTTGAGTCTGACATAGACAACAGAGTGAGACCCTGTGTGAAAGATCAAATACAAACAACCAAAGAAAACAGGAGAGGAGGCAGCAAAGGATGGCGAGACAGATTTGCAGGCACCCAGGGACACATACAGAGAGAACTGAGACCCACATGTGCAGTGCTCAGGTTTAGGGAGCAGGCCCCATTCCCTGCACCGAGTCTCCTAATGCTCCTCCTTCATGTCCCGTGAACCAGACCAGCGCCAAGGGAGATCAGGAAAGTCCAGTGCTATATGGCCAAATCCAAAGAAGGACACTTGGAGACTGCTTCTCTGAGCCACATCTGTCCCAGGCACCTGGCTCCTTCCCTCCCTGCCTTATGGAGAGGCTGAGGGGGGTCAACATGGCTGGCCTGAGTCCGGTATTGAGACCTTCTTGTGGCCTGTTGATCTGCCGCAGGTCTTGCTGTGTAGCCGTCTCTCTTATGTGCTCCTCTGCCTCTAGCTCTCTTTTGTTGTGTGCACCCTAATTTCAACCAGAACTATTCTGTGCTACCCAAGCTATGCCTGTGGACCAGGACCGCCCCAGCAGAGAGGCATTCTGAATCTCTCCCCATCCCCAAGAGCACGGGTGGGGGCAAAGATAGATTAAAGGAGGCGGCGGGGCAGCTGGTACCTGGACGCCTGCCAAGTATAAGTCCCTATCTTGGGGTCCTTTCTTCCCAGCTAAGAGAGGAGGATGAGAAGTTCAAAGCCACCGTGGGCTGCAGTTAATACTACATCTCAAAATAAATAAATAAGTAATAAATAAAACTGTACAAATTAGGAAGAGGCTCACAAGGTCCCATTCTTCCTTCAGGATGTATGTATAAGGAGTTAAAGATTGGCTCGGGAGAGGGTTCTTTTTTTCAGTACTGTAAGCAACAGTTTGAGGCCCATGCTCCTGTAACTAACCCCCTTTCAATGTGCCTGTAAAAGTCAGGGGTCCTTTAAAAAAAATACTTGACAACATCCAAGAATAAGGGGAAGTACTAGGAGAGAGGAAGGGGATTAGAGGGAGTGTGGAAGGGACCAGGAGAATAAATGAGGCTAGCGTGAAGAAAATACATTACACACAGGCATAAAATGTAATGAAAGCCATTACCGTGTACCATTAAAATATGATACTAAAAACGTTAAGTAAAAGAGGAGTTTGGTTCTCGGCAGAGCACGACCGTGCACGTTCATGCACTATTTTACAGGAACGAATTCTTAGGTTTCATCTAATAGCATATTAGAGAGCCAGAGCCAGAAGTCACAGAGGGAGAGCGAGGGAAACGGTTCAGAATGGGATGTACCTACTCCAGGTCACCAGGGGCTCCAGGACCTGAAGGAAAGGTCTCAAGGAGGAGACTTGTTGAGAAAGCCAGAGACACTAGGGAAAAGACGAGCCATTGACAGCAGAGACTCCCACAGACAGAGCTTCAGAGACACTGCACAAGATTGCAACACAGACAGCCAGGCACAAACACAGACGTGCAAGAGAAAGAGAGGGGCGGGGCGGCTGTAGGAAAGCCCGGGGAGGCCGGTGGCCATGAGGGCCCCGAGACCGAAGAGCCAGCATCCCAGCCAGCATCCCCAGCTGACCGCAGTCCTACCACATCTGGGGGCTGCAGGGAAGCTCGGCCCCGGCCACGGGAGCGTCACTGCAGGTCCCCAGTGCGCGGACGCGATAGGACCCCGGGCTGCAGCAGCTGCCCTAGCCCGGCCACTGCGCAGGGGGCCCGGGCGCCTGGCGGCTCCCACCGGGGACTCGGGGCTGGGGACGCTGCCGCGGGTACACGCACCATTTCGGGACTCCGGGTGAGCGGCCCCCTCACGCTGGATGTCCAGGCACCAGCGAGTCACAGGCGACGGGACCTGGTGCACTTCTAAAGCCAAGGCAGAGAAGAAAAGCGGCCACAGACGCCAAAGATGGCGGGATCAGCAACAACGGACGTGCAGCTGAACGCCCCGCCCCCAGGCCCCGTCAGTGTGCCTGATTGGGTAGCCTTCGGTCCTGTGCCTCTGATTGGGTAATGCTTAAGGTCCCACCCTGAGTGACAGTTCGTGCTTCACTTCGCGGGTGGGTGAAGCCAGAAAGCCAGGGCCTTGCTTTTGCAGGTAAATTAAGGCAGGGCTGCCTGTGACAGGACCTCCTTCTTATTGGTCTGTATTTAACCTTGTAAATAAAGTAGGAAAATTTATGAATTGCATATGAATCTATATACATTGTTCGTGTCCTATGGATTCCAAGAAGAGCAAATTTATTTATTTTTTTTAAATTTTCACTTAAAAAATCAAAACAAGCGTTTGAACTGGACTGTAAAAACTACCATTTAGCAAACCAATGCTGTGTTTTTCATTGCTTATCTTAGGAGAAATTTGAAAATATGTATAATACATCCCACATGCATGCAAAATATGTCCATTCCTTTTGGGTTTGCTGGATGTAATTTTTAATTTCCCTCACAGACAATAATCCAATGTCTGTGCTTAAGTCATCTTCCTTTGAAGCTACCAGCATTCATACAGATGTGTCTACTGAGAATGCATTTCCTCTTTTAGCCAAACAAGGGAGCATTTCTTGAATTTGTTCTTTGATTTTAGCTAGACAAAGTAGTTTCTTTCCTCTAGAGTTGAGATGCTGCATCAGGCAAAGGGTCACAGTACTTATGGATGTCATGAATTGCTCATGCATCCCAAAGTACAGACCTCCTGGTTGTAACCTCTGACTCTCTGCAACTGTTTTCAGAGGAGCTTTGATCTAATGGGAGCTCACCAAGGCCAGCTGGACTGGGTCTGATGGAGCATGCGATCAAACCGGACTCTCTGAATGTGGCTGTCAATGAGGGCCGACTGAGAAGTGAAGGACAATGGCACTGGGTTTTGATTCTACTGTATGGACTGGCTTTGTGGGAGCCTGGT
The DNA here is from genome assembly GCF_018167655.1 of Microtus oregoni. Lineage (NCBI taxonomy): Eukaryota > Metazoa > Chordata > Mammalia > Rodentia > Cricetidae > Microtus > Microtus oregoni. The sequence continues at coordinate 5,902,860 of NW_024543062.1, read as the reverse complement.
TTGTTTGGATGCTCACCTTCCTAGACCTGGATGGAGGGGGGAGGACCTTGGACTTCCCACGGGGCAGGGAACCCTGACTGCTCTTAGGACTGGAGAGGGAGGAGAAGGGGAAGGGGGGAGTGGGAAGGAAATGGGAGGTGGGGAGGAGGTGGAAGTTTTTAATAAATATATAAATAAAATTTAAAAAAAAGAAAAAATCTGACAAAGTCAATTTATAAAGGAACGGTGAAATCAGAGTCCAGTTTCTTGGACTCCAGAGTAATTCAGTGTGAGCCCAATCCCCAAACACCATCTTTGATGAAAATGCTTCTTTGGGGCTTCTTAAAGGTTTTATGACATTTTCCTAAGCAAAGGTCTAGTTGACCCTGACTTAACAGAAACAGCAGAGTGGAGAATCAGTTCCACTCCTACAAAGCTTGGTCCACTGCCGGAGTCTGTGTTTTATTACTATGAAGAGACACCATGACCAAAGCAGCTCCTATAAAAGAAAGCATTTAACTGGGGCTGGCTTACAGCTTCAGAGGTTTAGTCTATTCTCACCAAGGTGGGGACTTGGTGGCACACAGACAGCCATGTTGCTGGAGGCATAGCTGAGAGCTCTACATTTGGATCAGCGGGCAGCAGGGAGAGAGACAGGGAGCCAGGCTTGGATTCTGTAACATCAAAATCTATTCTCAGTGGCACACTTTCTCCAACATGGCCACATCTACCCCAGCAAGGCCGTATCTCCCAAACCTTCTAAGTAGTTCCACTCCCTGATGACTAAACATGCAAAGATAGAGGGACCGTTCTTATTCACACCGCCACATGGACCAGTGAGTTTCAATTTCATTTTATGTACTTATCTATGTTTGCATGTGGTGGCATGCAAAAGTCACAGGAGATTTGACAGTTTGCAGAACAGTGTGAGTCCCAGAGATCAAACTTAAGTCATTTAGTTTGGCAGCAAAAGTTTTTACTTGAGGAGCCATCTTGGCAAACTCCCATGGGTTTGACAAGAGGAATGTGTAAAGGTGTGCATTTGGGACCATGAGTAACACCACCACCAAATACCCTGAGAAAACAGGATGCTGGGGATGACACACTGCCAGATATTAGAGTGTGGGACAGTTCTCTCGGATGCCAGGACCCTGGACTTTTAAGCAGGAGCAGACAGATGCTCCATAGAGACTCTGGTTCTCTCAGGCACCGTGTCTTCTGTCACATTCTAGTCTTCACTGCCATTATAATAGGACTCTAAAGGGAAACGTGGGGAAGAAAGAACAGATGCATAAGAGGAAGAGCAGAGACTTCAAAACTGTACAGTGGGTTGTCTGCCCCAAATATAAAACATTTATCGGACACTAAGGGGATTACAGACTGATGAGGTACAACACCCAGTAGAAAGAAAGACCAGACTTAATTCTGTGGCAGTGCCATCAGGCCGAGACGGATTCCGTTCTCCAAAGGAGACCCACGGGGGTAGAAACATCAGGACCTTCCTATCTCCAGCTGGCTCAGCCATGCCAGAGGTCCTGAAGGCTTTTGTTTCCATCTGACAAACAGGGGTGGATCTTAATGGAGTCACCACTGAGATGTCATCAATAACATATTTTAGCAGCTGCATCATACATACTTTATTGAAAGAAATCAGATCAATATGCTCTGTCTGCCACATAATGACACATTATTTTGTTTTGTTTTGTGGAGGTGTTTGTTCTCTGCAGGAGGGATTTGATTGCTTGCTTTTTTTGTTTTGTTTGCTTTGTGGTACTCAGGATCCAAGAGACAGCCTTGTCCATGGTAGGTGAGTGCTCTATGACTGAGTTACAGTCCACTCTCCCTTGCTTTCTTCTGAGACAGCGCTTTCCCTGTGTAGCTCAGGATAGCCTTGGACATCTTTTCTTCCTGCAGCTGCCCCTCAAGGGCTAGGATTACAGCAGGGCACTACCACAGCCATATCCCACTGAGACCTTATACTGTCCCAGATCTGGGCTGACCCATCCCCTACCCCTTTGAAGGATGGAGGTGAAGGCACCCATGTGACCAGGTAGATCCCTGAGGACAGGCAGTGAAACCCTTCCTAGCAGATAAGTTTTTCTTTAAATTCAGGTAGCCAGTGTTCAGTTTTAAATAAGAAACCTAACGGCAATTACATTTTGTGTTCTTGCATGATATGCATTTACACCATATCTTATTTCTCTGAAAGGTTTTCTAGTTTGCTGAATTACTAACATTTAGTGCTTTCTTCATTCTGATGTGTGGTATTAGTAACTTTCATTATCTCCTAAGCTTTCCATTTTGCTTGCTTTTGTTCTTCTTTGCGTTCAATAGTCCTTTAAGGATCTTATGCAATGGTACCTTAGTATTTGCACAATTATTTATCTAGGTTTACCGTGAACAGCTGGAAGAGAGTATTAAAGAGAAATTATCTAGACCAGGCTGTGCTGTGGGCATATTTGTGGGATATGTCTTGAGTGTTAATTGATGTCGGAAGATCCAACCCATTGTGGGGGTCACCATTTCATGGTCTGGCCGCTGAACTGGGTAAGAATACGAAAAACTAAATGAGTGCTAAATATTAAGGTTCAAACCTGTGACAAATAGTTGAGGTGCTTGTTTAACAAATCAGTTCAACCCTGGCCAGCAGGTTCTTCTAGAGACCCCCCCCCCCCCCCCAGTCCCTACCTGGTACAGAGTATGGCTGATATACCCTTCCCCCTACCCGGATCTCTCCAGCACAGGAAGTGGGCTGCCTTTATCCCAGAGGCTCTTCCTTGTATAATCCTGACATTTTAGTTACCCACCCCTTTGTACCTTTGGCCTCCTGGCTGCTGCACCTGGTTGCCCTCTCTTACCTCTTCCTTCTTCTCCCTCTCTCCCCTCATGGTCCAGCTCAATCTGGTCATGTCCACTCTGAACTCCCAGATGCCCCTGCCTCTGGATGTGCTCTCCCACACAACTATAATAAACTTTCTAAACTTTCTTCTCTGCCACACCTAGGAGCAGTCATGTCCTCTCCTTTCCTTTTTATTTCGTTTTTATTCACTAAATAGGCAAGCAGGAAGCATATATTCTCCCCACGCTTTGTACTATGAATCTGATGTGACTAGCCACTTCAATCCCCGCCTTGACACACAAAATTATGAGCTGTAACTTGCCTTTCTGCCCCGTTACTTTTTGTTAGGGTATTTGTCACAACAACAAAATATAAAGTAAAATAAAAATTGAAACATCAAAAAGGAAAGAAATGAAAGGGAGAAAAGAAAGATTAAAAAGTCAGAGAACAGAATCTGATGTTAAAATGGGGATCATAAAATTAAAAAATACATATGAATTAATGGAAATATAAATCTAAAAGACTTGAAAAATAAAAAATTCCAAACAATATTAAGTAGTGGGAAGAAATGGTAAAAAATAAAGAAACAAAACATACAACGAGAATATTTCATCCATTTCCACTGTGATGGTTTGAATAAACCACATAGGTTTATATATTTGAATATTTAGGGAATGCCACTATTTGAAAGGAGCAGGAGGTATGGTCTTGTTGGAGGAAGTGTCGTGGACTTTGAGGTTTCTACCCGTCGCCTGCTCAGCCACTCGCCACTGGGAAACTGCACCTTGCCTGGACTCGCTGGGAGCCGGGACCAGCGCAGCGCTGCATGGCTGGACCCCGCCTGGACTGGCAGCTCTCCCTGTCAGCGATCAGCCTAACCTGGACAAGCCACCGCTCTGAACCTCCTGGCAGCCATCTAGGCCTGGGACTGGATGCTCTGTGGGCCTGCCTGCCTACTGCCGCTGGGGCTCTTGCAGCATTTTTAAAAGATGGATGGATGGATAGATAATGATGATAGGTAGATAGAGAAATAATTATCACATTCAGTTATTTGTATTATGTGCGTATTTAATTCTTAATTAATCTAAATCTTTAAAATACAATTGTGTGGCTTTTTTGTTCGCGAGCTAACCAGGCAGCGCGGAGTTTCGATCTGGGCACCTAGTGAAACATCATTGTGGTGAGTGAGTGCTGCGGCAGCTGGGAACATACCTCAGCCCGCCCACACTTCCAGGCCATCCTACAGGGGCTATACTGCCCAAACAGCCTCTCTATTTCTATCCCATTCAGCTTACATCCAGATCCCCACACCCCCTGTCTCCCTCCCTCTCTCCCTCCTTTGGGGCATAGCGCCTCCCTGCCCAGCCTGCTAGGACGCTGGGAGCTGGGACCGAATCCGAACCGGGAGGACAAAGGGGTGGCCGGTAGCTCCTTTGTTCCCATAGCCTGCCCGCAGCGAGCGGGGTGGGCCCTTTGTTCGCGAGCTAACCAAGCAGCGCGGAGTTTCGATCTGGGCACCGAGTGAAACATCATTGTGGAGAAACATCTCTGGGGAGTGACATCACTCGGAAGGTACATCAGTGGGCAAGAAGACCTGATCCTATAAAAGAAGATCCAAAGGGGAGTATTGGGAGGAAGAGATGGGCAGACGCCAATGCAGGAATTCTCCCAACAATCTGAAAAACAACACGAAACCACCAGAAGCCAGTGACCCCACAACAGGAGGACATGAACACCTTAATCAAGAAGAAGTAGAAAAAACTGACTTCATGAAAGTGATTGACACCCTTAAACAGCATATAAAAAACGCCCTTATGGAAATGGATGAGAAGTATAATAGAAAGTTCGAGGAATTGAGTAAATCAGTGAATGATACCCTAGGAAACCAAGGAAAAACAATCAAGCAGATAAAGGAAACAGTTCATGACTTGAAAACTGAAATGGAGGCAAAGAAGAAAACACAAACAGAGGGCCGGCTGGACATGGAAAATCTAGGTAAACGAATAGAGACTACAGAATCAAGTATAACCAGCAGAATACAAGAGATAGAAGAAAGAATCTCAGATTCTGAGGATAACATAGAGAAAATAAACACTCTGATCAAAGAAAACAGCAAGTCCAACAAACTATCATCACAAAACATTCAGGAAATATGGGACACAATAAAAAGACCAAACCTAAGAATAATTGGAGTAGAAGAAGGAGAAGAAGTGCAGCTCAACGGTACAGAAAATATACTTAATAAAATTATAGAAGAAAACTTTCCCAACCTGAAGAAAGAGGTACCTATGAAGGTTCAAGAAGCATACAGAACACCAAATAGGCTGGATCAAAAGAAAACATCCCCTCGCCATATAATAATCAAAACACAAAATATACAGAATAAAGAAAGAATATTAAGAGCCGCAAAGGAAAAAGGCCAAGTTACTTATAAAGGTAAACCTATCAGACTTACACCTGACTTCTCTATGGAAACCATGAAAGCCAGAAGGTCCTGGATAGATGTTCTCCAAAAACTAAGAGACCACGGATGCAAGCCCAGACTACTATATCCAGCCAAACTTTCATTCACTATAAATGGAGAAAACAAAATTTTCCAGGATAAAAACAAATTTAAACAATATGTAGCCACAAATCCAGCCTTACAGAAAATAATAGAAGGAAAATCACTAACCAAGGAGTCCAACAATGACCACAATAACTCAGACATCTAGAGACTCTTCACTAGCGCAAATCAAAGAAGGAAAACACACAAACCCTACTACTAAAAAAGTGACCGGAGTTAACAACCACTGGTCATTAATATCACTTAATATCAATGGGCTCAACTCACCTATAAAAAGTCAGAGGCTAAGAGATTGGATAAGAAAACAGGATCCAACATTCTGCTGTCTACAAGAAACACACCTCAACCACAAAGACAGGCACCTACTCAGAGTAAAGGGCTGGGAAAAGGCTTATTAAGCAAATGGACCTAAGAAACAAGCAGGTGTGGCCATACTAATTTCTAACAAAGTTGACTTCAAACTTAAATCAATCAGAAGAGATGGAGAGGGACATTTTATACTCATAACAGGAACAATTCATCAGGAAGAAGTCTCAATCCTGAATATCTATGCCCCTAATATAAAAGCACCCACGTACGTAAAAGAAACATTACTAAAACTCAAGGCAGACATCAAACCGCACACACTAATAGTAGGAGACTTCAACACTCCTCTCTCACCAATGGACAGGTCAATCAGACAGAAACCTAACAGAGAAATTAGAGAATTAATGGAGGTAATGAAGCAAATGGACTTAACAGACATCTATAGATTATTCCACCCAAAGAGGAAAGAATATACCTTCTTCTCTGCAGCTCATGGAACCTTCTCGAAAATTGACCATATACTTGGTAACAAAGCTAACTTACACAGTTACAAAAAAATATTAGTAACCACCTGTGTCTTATCAAATCACCATGGATTAAAGTTAGAATTCAACAACAATGCTACCCCCAGAAAGCCTACAAACTCATGGAAACTGAACAGTCAACTACTGAACCATACCTGGATTAAGGAAGAAATAAAGAAAGAAATTAAAGTCTTCCTTGAATTCAATGAAAATAAAGAAACAACATACTCGAACTTATGGGACACTATGAAAGCAGTCCTGAGAGGAAAGTTCATAGCACTAAGTGCCCACCTAAAGAAAACAGAGAAAGCACATATTGGAGACTTAACAGCCCACTTGAAAGCTCTAGAAAAAAAAGAAGCAGACTCATCTAGGAGGAGTAGAAGACTGGAAATAGTCAAATTGAGGGCTGAAATCAACAAAATAGAAACACAGAAAACAATCCAAAGAATCAATGAAGCAAAAAGCTGGTTCCTGGAGAAAATCAACAATATTGATAAACCCCTATCCAAACTAATCAAACGACAGAGAGAGAACACGCAAATTAATAAGATCAGAAATGAAAAGGGGGACATAACCACAGACACAGAGGAAATTCAGAGAGTCATTAGATCTTACTACAAAAGCCTGTATGCCACAAAACTGGAAAATGTAAAAGAAATGGACGCTTTTTTAGATAAATACCATTTACCAAAACTAAACCAGGACCAGGTGAACAATCTAAACAGACCTGTAAGTCGTGAAGAATTAGAAGCTGTTATCAAAAACCTCCCTACCAAAAAAAGCCCAGGACCAGATGGTTTTAATGCAGAATTCTACCAGAACTTCCAAGAAGACCTAATACCTATACTCCTTAATGTATTCCACATTATAGAAACAGAAGGGTCATTACCAAATTCCTTTTATGAAGCCACAATTACTCTGATACCAAAACCACTCAAAGACTCAACCAGGAAAGAGAACTACAGGCCAATCTCACTCATGAATATCGACGCAAAAATCCTCAACAAAATACCTGCAAATCGAATCCAAGAACACATCCGAAAAATTATCCATTATGATCAAGTAGCCTTTATTCCTCAGATGCAGGGCTGGTTCAACATACGAAAATCTATCAATGTAATCCAGCATATAAATAAACTGAAAGAAAAAAACCATATGATCATTTCATTAGATGCTGAAATAGCATTTGACAAAATTCAACATCCATTTATGTTAAAAGTCTTGGAGAGATTAGGGATACAAGGGTCATACCTAAATATAATAAAAGCTATATACAGCAAGCCGACAGCTAACATCAAATTAAACGGAGAGAAACTCAAAGCCATCCCACTTAACTCAGGAACACGGCAAGGCTGTCCACTCTCGCCATACCTCTTCAATATAGTGCTTGAAGTTCTAGCAATAGCAATGAGACAACATAATGGGATCAAGGGGATTCGAATTGGAAAGGAAGAAGTGAAACTTTCGTTATTTGCAGATGATATGATAGTGTACATAAGTGACCCCCAAAACTCCACCAAAGATCTTATACAGCTGATAAACAGCTTTAGTAATGTGGTAGGATACAAGATCAACTCCAAAAAATCAGTCGCCCTCTTATACACAAAGGATATGGAAGCAGAGAGGGAAATCAGAGAAGCTTCACCATTCACGATAGCCACAAACAGCATAAAATATCTAGGGGTAAATCTAACCAAGGAAGTGAAAGATCTATTTGACAAGAACTTTAAGGCATTGAAGAAAGAAATTGAAGAGGATACCAAAAAATGGAAAGACCTCCCTTGCTCTTGGATTGGGAGGATCAACATAGTAAAAATGGCAATTCTACCTAAGGCAATTTATAGATTCAATGTAATCCCCATCAAGATCCCATCAAAATTCTTCACAGATCTGGAGAAGACAATAATCAACTTTATATGGAAAAACAAAAAACCCAGGATAGCCAAAACAATCCTATACAATAAAGGATCTTCTGGAGGCATTACCATCCCTGACTTCAAACTCTATTACAGAGCTACAGTAATGAAAACAGTGTGGTACTGGCATAAAAACAGAGAAGTCGACCAATGGAATCGTATAGAAGACCCGGATTTTATCCCACAAACCTATGAACACCTCATTTTCGATAAAGGAGCTAAAAGTATACAATGGAAGAAAGAAAGCATCTTCAACAAATGGTGCTGGCACAACTGGATGTCAACCTGTAGAAGAATGAAAATAGACCCATATCTCTTACCGTGCACAAAACTCAAGTCCAAATGGATTAAAGACCTCAATATCAGCCCGAACACACTGAACCTGATAGAAGAGAAAGTGGGAAATACCCTACAACAGATGGGCACAGGAGATCGCTTCCTATGTATAACCCCAGAAGCACAGACATTAAGGGCAACATTGAATAAATGGGACCTACTTAAACTGAGAAGCTTCTGTAAAGCAAAGGACATGGTCACTAAGATACAAAGGCAACCTACTGACTGGGAGAAGATTTTCACCAACCCCACAACAGACAAAGGTCTGATCTCCAAAATATATAGAGAACTCAAGAAACTAGACTTTAAATTGCTAATTAACCCAATTACAAAATGGGGCACTGAACTGAACAGAGAATTCTCAACAGAAGAAGTTCAAATGGCCAAAAGACACTTAAGGTCGTGTTCAACTTCCTTAGCAATCAGGGAAATGCAAATCAAAACAACTTTGAGATATCATCTTACACCTGTCAGAATGGCTAAAGTCAAAAACACCAAGGATAACCTTTGCTGGAGAGGCTGTGGAGGAACGGGTACCCTCATCCATTGCTGGTGGGAATGCAATCTTGTGCAACCACTGTGGAAGTCAGTGTTTCGGTTTCTCAGGAAATTCGGGATCAACTTACCCCTGGACCCAGCAATACCACTCTTGGGAATACACCCAAGAGATGCTTTATCAAATGACAAAAGCATTTGTTCAACTATGTTCATAGCAGTATTATTTGTAATAGCCAGAACCTGGAAACAACCTAGATGCCCTTCAATGGAAGAATGAATGAAGAAGGTATGGAATATATACACGCTAGAGTACTACGCTGCGGTAAAAAACAATGACTTCTCGAATTTTGCATGCAAATGGATGGAAATAGAAAACACTATCCTGAGTGAGGTGTCCCAGACCCAAAAAGAGGAATATGGGATGTACTCACTCATAATTGGTTTCTAGCCATAAATAAGGACCACGGAGTCTACAAGAGGTGAACCTAAAGAAGCTAAGTAAGAAGGTGAACCCAAGGAAAAACATATAGTTGTCCTCTTGGCTAAGGGAAGTAGACCAAATTTCCGGGGAGAAAATGGGATCTTGGGGATGGGGTGGGATAGGGGTAAAGGGAGATGGGGAGAGAAAAGGTAGAAGGGAAGGAGGGGGGACCTGGGAAACAGGAGAATTGGGATAAAGGAAAGGTGGATAGGGGAGCACGGAACAACAATTCTTAGTTAAGGGAGCTAGTTTAGGGTGGGCAAGAGACTTGACCCTAGAGGGGCTCCCTAGTGCCCAAGATGAGGTTCCCAGTTAGTTCCTTGGGCAGCTGAGGATTGGGAACCTGAAATGACCCTATCCTAGAGCAATACTGACGAATATCTTGCATATCATCATAGAATCTTCATCTGGTGATGGATAGAGATAGAGACAGAGACCCACACAGGAGCACTGGACTGAGCTCCCAAGGTCCCAAGGAGGAGCAGAAGGAGGGAGAACATGAGCAAAGAATTCGGGACCACGAGGCGTGCATCCACCCACTGAGACAGTGGAGCTGATCTACGGGGAGCTCACCAAGGCCAGCTGGACTGTGACCGAAAAAGCATGGGATAAAACCGGACTCTCTGAACATGGCGAACAATGAGGGCTGATGAGACACCAAGGACAATGGCAGGGGGTTTTGATCCTACTTAATGTGCTGGCTTTGTGGGAGCCTAGCCAGTTTGGATGTTCACCTTCCTAGATATGGACGGAGGGGGGAGGACCTAGGACTTACCACAGGGCAGGGAACCCGGACTGCTCTGTGGACTGGAGAGGGAGGGGGGGAGAGGAGTGGGGAGAGGGGGAGAAGGGTGGGAGGAGGGGGAGAAGGGTGGGAGGAGGGGGAGAAGGGTGGGAGGAGGGGAAGGGAAATGGGAGGCTGGGAGGAGGTGGAAACTTGTTTTTTGTTTATGTTTTTTTTTCTTCTTTTCGCAATAAAAAAAAATTAAAAAAAATAAAACTGAAAAAAAATACAATTGTGTGAAATTCCTTCACTTTGTCTATAGCCTCTGGAATCTTTATATACCACAAATTTTAATTTTCTTTTGTTGCTCTTTTCGTTCTATATAATGCACACATATTTACTACCACTGTGAACGTGAAAAAGTAAATAAAGAAGGTGAGGCCTACTGCTTTATATCTTTAATCTGAATGTTCAGACTCAGAACACAGTAATGAGTGTACAATGTGGTTGTTGCAAAATGGTGTGATTGGTTAACAGAGCTTCCCCATCATCTCCCCCTTTTGTCTAAATGAGATTGATCCAAACTCAATACAACTATATACAATAAGAACAGATAGAAAATATAAAATTACAAACAATATAAACAATATTAAGCAATGAACATATAACAAAAATTTTACTAAATATTCTGTCTCAAGGAGTCTAAATCTTGCATTAAAAATAAGCTTGGCTAAATCATGAGGAAGGTAACTATAACTATCTAATCTTCAACCCCATCGAAGGCCTGAGAATGAAAATAATATTACTTGAGTAAACAGGAAGTACAATCGAGAAACTACCAAAACGTGCAACAAATGATACAGACAACTGGCTACCTGGGCAGTCACCCAAAGTCTCATTTGCAATGTTGAATCAACCAACTTTGGCTAGGGCCTAATGTAACTGACATACTATTTTCAAAGGCAAGAAACTTTTCAAAACTATCTTACCCTGTCTTGGCAGGATTTGACAGTCCTGTTTTATTCATTTATGGATACTATGTATCTTTGTCAGTGGTTGAGGTATGGGCATTTCTTTGCCCAACGGCCAGTTCTGCCAAGAAGACAACAAGCTTCCAGTGGAGTGTCTTTGGTGTTCAACATTCTCTCGGGAATAGATTGGTGTTGCCAGGAGCGATTGTGTCTCACCACCACAGAGCTCTAAGTTAGATTAAAGGCCATTTTCTATAGCTCTTTGAAGAGGTTGAAGATTATCTATCTATAAAGAATATAATCTCTATGTATCTAAAGAACCTAATTAATCTATGTATAACAAACATGAATATCTATTGACCTATAATATTTAATACCTGCATAATTTAAAGACTAAGACTTCATGTCAGAATATTAAATAATCTGTAAACAAATGTGCAGCAAATGAGGACAATGACCTCAAAATGTAAATAAGGTATAAGTATCTTGATCAGAGGTAAGAATAATATATAATGCAATATGAAAATATATCTTAAAAGTTGTATCAATATTCAAAATGTCCTAAACAGAGGTAGAAACATGCATGCAATCTGGCAGAATAACTGTGCATAGGTGCACAAATATTGTAAACAGAAATAAAGATAATTTGAACTTGTATCAATATACAAAAAAACTATACCAATGTAAATTATCCATAAATAATAGCTCACAAGTATTCATTCTATTACCCACTATTATTACCCCCTTTTTTTGAACAAACATAGTTTCCACCCCAACCCTCTACCTATTACAAGTAATAATCAATAACCTTTAAATGGTGTTCCCAACCCTGAGGACAAACTTTTCTTGGAGGGGGGGGCATCACCCATCTCACAGCATTAGGATTAGAGAAAAGAACTGCCAGATTCAAAGAGACAGCAAGCACACAGTGGTGTAGGTGAAAAGGCTATTGAAACCTTGGACGGTTAGATTGTCTGACATATTGCTCTTTTTAAAATCAGTAACATATCAATTATATTTTAAAAATAATAAATCTCACTTGTGGTTTAATCAGTTGGAGTCGGTGCAATAACCATTGTCTGCCAGTAAGTGTCGCAGGGTACTTGAATCCACCCGTTCAGTTTGGATCCGAATTTAGGCGGAATACTGAAAAATATACTCAAATCAAGAAGTTTTGTTTTTTTAGTATAAATCACAGACTGTGTGCTCTGTGAAGGTCTTTGGCTGTTCAGTAGCCACACTAGACATGTCTCCTGCTTTGGCTCTGTCTCCAGCTCCAGCTCCAGTGGTGGGGGCAGCAAGGGGAGCTGAGGGGAGCCGAGGGGAGCCGAGGGGGGAGTGTCCAGGGACGGCTATGGAGCTTTGAGCTGAGTGTTGATCTGGGACAGTTTATGTCCAAATGAACATTGGCCAGAGCTACCAGAGACTCTAGTGGTCCCATGTTGGGCGCCAGATGTTGCGAACGTGCTTGATACAGGAAATAACCAGGCCAGCTTAAAGATAACAATTATATTTTTAATAGTTACAATGGAAAACTCACAGCACAAGAATGGGGAGTCTGACTTCCTTTGTGTCTGACAGAAATGGCGCAGAGAGAGCAGTCACCTGGTCCGTACCAATTTTCTTCCTGGATTCCAGGTAGACACGCCTTAACTAGCTTGATTGGTTAACAGAGCTTCCCCATCAGGTAAATGTTTAAAGATTTCATTGCATAATTTACTGAGAAAGACTTCAAGTGAGAGAAGATTTTTGTATTAGATATGGCTAGGGGGAGGACTATGTGAAATAAGATTCACATGCAAAACCCAAGAATCCAGGGCTTGCCCATAGAATATGATATTATATCTGTAACTTTACATAATTCCATCATTACATTTTTCTTTTTTTTTAATTTTTAGTAAAATAAATAACATGGAGGCGAATCATAACACTCAAATTTCACAATTTTTTCTTTGGGAATTTCAGAGGACCCAAGTTTGCAGCCTGTCCTCTTTGGACTGTTCCTGGCCATGTACCTGGTCACAGTGCTTGGGAACCTGTTCATCATCCTGATCATGATCTCAGATTCTCACCTGCACACACCCATGTACTTCTTCCTCTCTAACTTGTCATTTGTGGACATCTGTTTCACCTCCACCACTGTACCGAAGATGCTACTGAACCTCCAGTCACATTGTAAGTTCATAGTGTATAGAGACTGCATCACCCAAATGCTTTCCTTTTTATTCATTCCAGTATTTGATATTTTACTGCTTACCATAATGGCTTATGACCGATATGTGGCCATTTGTCACCCCTTGCATTACACAGTCATCATGAATAGACACCAACAAAATATTCAACCATCTTTATTTTGTCATTTCCTATATTTTGTCAAGAAATTCTTCAAAATATTCAATCATCTGATAGTACACATTTTAGCGTAATTTAATTTAAAATGACATATACAACAAATAAAGGTTATCTTCTGTAAAAATGTAACAAATTTTATTACTCTTAAGTAACACTGTGCTTTGCATACCAAGTTTGTTATATAAATTCATGGTGAAGGAAAATCAGAAACTAGTTGTTCAATATGTATTCTTCATCTCATAGTATATGATGAGTTAATTGTTCTTTATTGTAATATAATATAGGTATGCTGTGGTTAGAAAAAATATTTCATTCTTCCATTTCAATTTCAATTTTTATTTTAAATCAGTGTCTTGTGTATACAATAGTTTTATCCAATCTAGCATTTGAAGTCTTAGCTATTACAATGAAAAAAGAGAAAGTTATAATAGGGGCAAATAAAAGAAACTGAAGAAGTCACACTATTCCTCTTTTCAGATGACATGTATTTATACTTACTAGAGCCCCAGACTCTATAATAAACTTATTTTATGTTCAATTAATATGTACAGTAAAGGTACAGGATAAAAAAATCAAAGTAAATTTCAGTAGCATCTATGTATACCAGTAATGTAAATAGTTAAGCAATAAATTGAGGAAAAGTATCACTTTCACAATAATTACAAAATAATAAAATTTCTAGAAATAATCTAACCAAGGGGTGAAAGACTTCTGCAACAAAAGCATTAAGATGTAGAAAAAGGAAGTGAAGAAAAAATTTAGATGACAGTGAAACCATCCATGTTCCAGATTTGGCATAATTAATATTGTGAATAATGCCAAAATTCTAATGAAATTCCCATTAAAATTACAGTATTATACTTCACAGAAATAGACAAAAATTCAAAACCACATGGAAACACAGAGTCATACAGATGAAGCTATTCTAAGCAGAGAGAACACTGCTAAAAGTAACAAAATATATGACCTCAAACTATACAATAAAGCCATAGTGAAAAAGATAGCATTGTACTGAAATAAAATATACATGTAGATTAATGAAATCATGTAGTGGTTTAAGAGAATATCCGCCATAGACTCTGACATTTGGATATTTGATTCCTAGTTGGTGATGTTGTTTGAGGAGTCTTAGGAGGCTTAGGAGGTATGGCCTTGCTGGAGGAAGCATATCATTAAGGATAATATTCAGGTTTAAAAGTCTTGGGTCATTCCCAGTTTCCCCTATCTGCTTCCTCTTTAAGGATGTGATTATTCCTGGTATAGGATATGAGCATTCTGATTCTGTTCTTGCCACAGTGCCTGGCACTTGCTACTGCCATGGACTCTTAAACAATCTGGAACTATATGGCATATAAAACCTTGTATCTCCAAGTTGCCTTAGTCATACTGTTTATAATAGCAATAGAAAAGTAACCAATATAAACAAAACAGAGGATAGAGAAATGAACCCACATGAATATGGCAAGAGTATTTGAAACATGAACTGAGAATAGGGATAGCTCACTCTCACAACTACTGTGGGTACATATGTGCAAATGTGTATCACAATTAATACTGGGGTTCAACCTGAAGGTCAGAAAAGCAAAACAGCCAGCCACTGGCTCTTACCTCTATCTCAGTCTGAAATGGTGATCCTGCCTCCAGGAATCCTTAGAATGAGAATGTGTCTGAGAATTATACCCTCCAATCTTATATTACTCTCTAGGGCTGGGACTAAAGGCAGGTACCACTACCACCCGGTATCTGTAACAAACTATTGTGGCTACTGGTATTAAAGGCATCTGTCACCACTGTATGGTTGGTAAGGCTGAGCAGTGGGGCTGTTTTACTCTCTGCTCTTCAGGCATGCATTATTTATTAAAATACAAATGAGATATCACTACATTTCCCCTTTTTGTCTGAAATATAGATGAGTATAACTAATATAAGAAAACTATACATAATTAGTAAATGACTATATATAATATGTACAGGCAATAAATACATTAGCAATGTCTAATCCATTTGGATTTGACAAATTCAGAGAAAACACTCCATATCTATCCTGTCTTTGTGAGTCTTAAGTTTTGTACCTAATTTACTTTCTATCATAATTTGCTTTCTACATCAGGCAAACAAGAAAAACTATTAAGTTTTTCTATTAACTATTAACTATTAATTATATAGTCTTCAACTCCTTCCAAGACACAAGAAGAAAATATTAATGGAGTAAGCAGGAAGCAAGAGAAAGCAACTTTCAAAAATGTTAGAAGTGACAGAAACAGTTGGCTGCCTGGACAGTCACCCAAAGTTCCTCTGCAACATTGGGGCATCTATCTTCAGCCTACAGGCTTAGCATATGTGATAGACTTTTCTGTGAAACAAAATATTCTGAAGGAATGTCCCTCTTTGTCTTTACAATATTTGGCAATCACTTTCTTTTGTAAATTGCTTGTCCAGTTTGTACAGAATACTGTCAAGGCAAGGGCATTTTCTTGCCCAGTGGTTTACTTTTGCCACAAAGAAAGTAAACTCCTTATGGAGTTTCTTTGAAGCCCATTATCTTCTCTCAAGTAGATTGGTGCTGCCAGGAACAGACATGTCCCAATATCATAAAATAGAGCCTATGTTTTAAAAACATCTTAAATGCCATATTCTGTAGATATTTGAAGTGTTTGAAGGTGACCTGTATATCTAAAATTTTTGTTTGACCTTGAAAATTTACCTAATGGCTGGGTGGTGGCGACACATGCCTTTAATCCCAGGACTCAGGAGGCAGAGACAGGCAGATCTCTGTGGGTTTGAGGCCAGCCTGGTCTACAAGAGCGAGTTACAGGACAGGCTCTGAAGCTACAGAGAAACCCTGTCTTAAGAACAAAAAACCAAACCAAACCAAAACATACCTAATGTGACTACAAGTTCAATTATAATAGGTGACTAATTACTAACCTGTATTTTCTTATTATCTTAAATAGTTGATAACAAATAACTTTCAAATACTAGAAATCGGCATTACATTATTAAATGAACTGTATAGGTACAATATGTTGAACAAGATTAGAAATGTTTGTACAATATGTTTAAAAATCAATCTCAAATTTGTATCAATATACAAAGTTTGCATAAATCATCCAAAAGTCCGATCCAATGTAAAACATTTCAAATTAGTAGTTGCTTTCTAAAAGTAGATTCTGTAATCTGCCTTTTATCTTAGAATCTGTATATCCTCCTTTTCTTCTTTTCAGAGTATACCCTTTTATCCTCTCATATTTTCCTTTTCAAAACAAGAACCTTGAATCTAATTTCCTTTGTTTAGATTTGTTTCTGACCATTTCCAATAATAAATTTTAATCAATCCCTCTAAACAATGACAAATATCCGTAATCCACCGAACAACAAAAACCAACATGGTAATGTGAGTGTCTTATTCTTAAATTTATTTTTTGCTATCTTGGGATGGTGGTATCTTTAGGGGATCCTGAAAAGAAATTTTTTTTGTTAATTGTCAAGTCCTGAAAGAGGTAGCTTTATCAACTGTTGTTCAGCCTCTGCATAATGGGAAAGGGCACGGATTTTCTCAAGTCCTGGCTAGAGTAGTCTGTTAGACTGGATCATCTCAGTTAGCCACCTAGAAATTGTCCTGAGCTTAGAAGTCCAAATCCAATCT
This sequence comes from Microtus oregoni, assembly GCF_018167655.1. Taxonomy (NCBI): domain Eukaryota; kingdom Metazoa; phylum Chordata; class Mammalia; order Rodentia; family Cricetidae; genus Microtus; species Microtus oregoni. The sequence goes on along the minus strand of NW_024543062.1, from coordinate 5,885,719 downwards.
TTAAGTGGTGCTATCAGCTGAATGGCATCATATGAACCAGGTGGAATTGTTGTTGTGGGGCCCCACATTCTTCCTGGAGACTTCAGAGATTACTGTAGGAAAATTTATTGTCCACCTAGGAAAACTTAAACATTATTTATATCAAACCAGAAAGTTCAAATTCTGATAGACATATATACAAAGAAAGGTACCAAATAGACAAAAATAGGTATAGGGACATAGAATTTTTGAAAGCATAGTTTTGATAACATTAGTCCCTAGGTTTTATCTTTTTTTTTTTTTTTTTTTTTTTCGAGACAGGGTTTCTCTGTGGTTTTGGAGCCTGTCCTGGAACTAGCTCTTGTAGACCAGGCTGGTCTCGAACTCACAGAGATCCGCCTACCTCTGCCTCCCGAGTGCTGGGATTAAAGGCGTGCGCCACCATCGCCCGGCATGGTTTTATCTTCTTTCTGTTCCATACCAGTTTGCTTTTCTGACATGAGACAGAAACCCTAACTTTTTCTTTTAACAACATGCTTGAATTTATAGAAGGACAATCAAGCCAGCTTTGATTTTTAAGCGAGTTGGGACTACCATTACATTGAATATGAGGAGATATGGATGTGTAGGTAGTGAAATTTTACCCTGCAGAGAGTATTGGTATCATAAGTCAGGTTTTTTTTTCTTTTCTTTTCTTTTTTTTTTCGAGACAGGGTTTCTCTGTGGTTTTGGAGCCTGTCCTGGAACTAGCTCTTGTAGACCAGGCTGGTCTCGAACTCACAGAGATCCGCCTGCCTCTGCCTCCCAAGTGCTGGGATTAAAGGCGTGCGCCACCACCGCCCGGCTCCAGGTTTTTTTTTTCTTGGTGATTTTTTTTCCTGGATAACAGTCTTTTCTTTTTTAGGCATTTAGATATTAAATGTCTCTTAACTTCTTGAAGATTGGTATTTTTTTAATTTTCTGCAAAGACAAGAACAGAATCCTGACCCAACACTTGTGAGGTTTCCTTACAACTTGTAGGATTGTTACCTCTGTGGGTGATCTCTCATTTCTATTTATTAAGAGGTTTCTCCTTTCAAACCAAATCTTGAGTAATTTTGGTGGTATCCATAGCTTCCTTTCTCTTGTGGAAACAAAGAGAGAAATTCCTTACCCAACATAGCACATTTCCTGGTTTCCATTCTGTGTTCAACACATCCTTGAAATACACCAGCTGATTTAATTCAGAATATTTTTCTAATGTACAATGTATCTCTGCAGCTGTTGTTCCTTTCTCATTAGCATTAAGAAAATTCAAGGTTAATAAAGCATTGTGCAATCTCTTTCTGGGAGTATTTATCATCACTTTCTGTTTATTTAACATAGCCTTTATAGTTCAATTTATCTTTCAAAACTGCCTGACCTATAGGACTGTGTGATATACTTATAAAATATTTTATATTATAATAAGCAAAAACTCTTTGATTTTCTTAGAGACATATGCTGGAACATTATCTTTATTTGTGCAGGTATACCCATGATAGCCATAACTTCTAGTAAATGTGTGATTACTGAATCAGTCTTTTTAGAACTCAAACCAATTGCCCATTGAAACCTGAATAGCTATCAATGGTATGGTGTACATATTTTAAATTTCCAAATTTTAAAAAATGGAACACATCTGCCTGCCAGATTTCATTACTTTGAGTACCCTTTGGGTTACTTACTGCAGGTTATATAAAGAACAAGTAGGACATCTGCTTACAATTTTCTTGGCTTGTTGCTATGTGATGGAAAAGTCATTTTTTTAACTTATGCTACTGACATGACATTTTTATGAAATTCTAAGGTCTCCAGGATACTTCCAATCAATAATTGATCGATTTCTGCATTATCTTGTGCTAGAGGGCCTGGCAGACCTTTATGAGACTGAATATGTGTTATTTAAAGGGATAATGCCTATTCCTGATTATATCTTGTAATTGAAATAATAAAGTCAATTCTGCATAATATGGCATAAATTCAGGGGTTCCAATATGCTAAACAACTCTTTCTGCATATTGCAAATCAGTAACTATATAGAGAGATATAGAGAGTTTCTTTAAAAATCCCTTAGTACCATAAGAATAGAATATAATTCTGACTTTTGGACACAATCATAAGGACTTTATTCTACTTTACTTAAATCAACTGATTTGTAAACTGCCTTTCTTGGTTTATTTGCATCAGAATTGAATGTAGAGACTCCAGTTACTGGTGTGTCATGTACAATGCAAGGAAGGATCTAATTAGTTCTCTTTGTAAGTCAAATTTTCTTACTTTTGGGATAATTGTTGTTAATTTCCCCCAAAAAGTTACTACAAACTCTTTGCCAGAGTTCACTTTGTTCCCATAATTTGTTAATTTCATCATTGGTGAAAAGGACTACATTTTCTGTTGGGTCCATCCCTGCTGATTGATGAAGACTCAATTTTCCTTCTATAATTAAATCAGAGGCCTTTTCTACATTTTTTTTTATTCATTTAAACACTGCCTGGCCTATTAGCTCTAGCTTCTTACTGGCTAATTCTTACATCTTGATTACCCATTTCTATTAATGTCTGTAGTACCCCAAGATGCGCTTACCGGGAAGATTCTAGCCTACATCCATCCTGGGTCGGAGCTTCATCGCATCTGCCCCAGAGAGGAGAGCTATTGAGTCTGAGCTCACTTCCTCTTCCTCCCAGCATTCTGTTCTGTTTACCCACCTAAAGGCTGGCCTATCAAATGGGCAAAGGCAGTTTCTTTATTAGCCAATGACCTTCCTCCATCATTTCCCCTTTTTCTGTTTAAACAAAAAGGAAAGGCTTTCACTTTAACATAGCAAAATTACATATAACAAAACAGTTATAAAGCAAAAATGACAGTTACAATATTTACATCTATTTTATCTTTATCATAACTAAGGAAAACTATAACTATAACTAACTATTTATTCTTCAAATCCATCAAAGACTCCAGAAGGATATAATATTACCTAAGTAAATGAGAAGTAAGCAACTTACAAACTCTAGAAATAACAGAGACATCCCGCTGCCTGGACAGTCACCCAAAGTTCCTCTGTACCGTTGGGGCATCCATCTTCGTCCTACAGGCCCATAGTTTCCAGCAGACATTTCAATGAAGCAGGAAATTTCAAAGGCAGTTCAGTCACTATCTGCTGTGTCCTGCAGAATGTCTCACAGACTCTTTCATGAATCAGGAACCCTGAAAGATCATCTCACCTTTAGGCAAGTTTAGCAGTCCTCTCCGCGGGTTCTCTGTGTCCAGTTTATGCAATAGTCCAGGCAAGAGCAGTTTCTTGCCCAAATGGCTAGCAAACTCCATAAGGAGCCTCTTCGATGCCCATCTTCTTCTTGAAGTAACTGGTGCTGCCAGGAGCAGACGTTTCTCATTGTCATGAAAAGCCCTAAGTTATTAAAATATTTTAAATGCCATATTTTGCAGTCTTTGAAAGATATGAAGAATGCCTATCTAACTAAAATATATCTCCATATATCTAGAAAGTCTAACATGACTACAAGCCTATTATCGATGATTATCCATTAACAACCTATATTTCCTAATTATGCAGTACATTTTTAAATGAACTATATAATCATAATATCTTAATCAAGAGCAGAAATACATATACATATAACAAAATTGACCTTAAAATCCACACCAATGCAAATTATTCATATCTATATCATATCCCCCTTTAAATGTAAAAGAACATTTATAAACAATATTTGGGAACATGGGCATAGTTATTTCTCTCCAAACTGCTTCCTGCTGTATAGGGGCGCTGTTAATTAGGTCTTTTATGGTGTAACCTGTCTGTTAGGTTCATCTCAGTCGGTAGTTGAGAGAAGTAATTTTTTGAAGGTGTTCACAGCAACCTTTCAGGAGGTCGTGGTCTATCATACCATATTGGGATAGAAGCAATCCACAGGATATCATCCTCTGTGAAAACAAAAGAAGAAACTCCTTTCTAAAGCATCATGTCCTTAGATCCAAATTTTAAAGTAGGATAGGGGAGCACGGAAGCACAATTCTTAGTTAAGGGAGCCACCATAGGGTTGGCAAGAGACTTGAACCTAGAGTGGCTCCCAGGAGCCCAAGCCGAGGTCCCCAGTTAGTTCCTTGGGCAGCTGAGGATAGGGAACCTGAAATGACCCTAGCCTATAGCAATACTGACGAATATCTTGCATATCATCATAGAACCTTCATTTGGTGATGGATGGAGATAGAGACAGAGACCCACACTGGAGCACTGGACTGAGCTCCCAAGGTCCCAATGAGGAGCAGAAGGAGGGAGAACATGAGCAAAGGAGTCGGGACCATGAGGGGTGCACCCACCCACTGAGACAGTGGAGCTGATCTATTGGGAGCTCACCAAGGCCAGCTGGACTGTGACTGAAAAAGCATGGGTTAAAACTAGACTCTCTGAACATGGCAAACAATGAGGGCTGATGAGAAGCCAAGATCAATGGCATGGGGTTTTGATCCTACGCAATGTGCTGGCTTTGTGGGAGCCTAGCCAGTTTGGATGTTCACCTTCCTAGATATGGACGGAGGGGGGAGGACCTAGGACTTACCACAGGGCAGGGAACCCTGACTGCTCTTTGTACTAGAGAGGGAGGGGGAGAGGAGTGGGAGGAGGGGGAGGGAAATGGGAGGCTGGGAGGAGGTGGAAACTTGTTTTTTTCTTCCTTTTCTCAATTAAATAAATAAATAAATAAAAAAACCAAAAAAACCCCAAATTTTAAAGTCAAGGTATTTTTAAAATATCTATGTTGGATTAGTTCAGCAGCATTTATAACCAAATATCTTTTAGCAGCTGTTGCTCCTTCCTCGGCATTCAAACAATTCAAAGAGAGTATAATAGCATACAGTATCAAAATTCTCTGTGTATTTTCCATCTTTGTGCAGCTTTGTTTTAACCTGTATTTCATTTATCTTTACTTTTAACTTTTTGCTTTTCGAGACAGGTTCTCTCTATATCTTTGACCTGGAATAACTCTGTAGACCAGGCTGTCCTTGAACTCTCAGAGATCTGCCTGTCTCTGCCTCCCAGGCATTGGGATTAAAGGCACGTGCTACCACACGTTGAAGTCATAGAGGTCAATCTGCCTCTGACTCCCAAGTGTTGGGATTTAAGGTGTGTATTACCACAGCCAACTACTCTCTTTCTTCCTTTTTTTTGTTTTTTTACTTTAAGAACTTTAACTTTTAGCCTGCATATATTTTCAACACACTGTAAATCATTTAGAGGTTTTCTTTGTTTTTGAATCTCTCTTTACTGTAAATCTCTCTCTTTTTCTGAACACATGAGCCTTTAAATTACAGAGCAATATGGGTAGGATTAAAGCCGTGGCTTTGGCAGCTAGATCCAGCCCATTCCTTAGCTTTCCAGCCTCATGGCAGATGTACCAGTTGTTGCCATGTTTACCGCCACAACTCTATGGCGTTTTAAGTTCCCTGCCAGCAAGCAAACTGCAACATTCTGTCAGACTACCTGCTTGAGTCTGAGTCAGAGTTTGCCCTGGCAGGACGGCCCAGACAACCGGCATTTTAAAACAGCACAACTTTTTTCCTGCTACGGCTGAAAACAGACAAACATTCAGTCGGCTTTTATCAACACCATTTAAGTGTTTCATGGCAGGACCTCTTAAGAGCTGCAGGGTTTTGCAGCTAAAGCTGAGTCAGGAAGCCTCTCTTAGATGAGAACACTTGCTTGCCTCTAGCAAGCAGAGCAGACCTGAGAGAGTGCTACTACCAAGAAACCATGCACAACACTGTCATTTTGTTCTAGAATTACTTCCAAAACTGTCTCAGGCTTTATGTGGAAGCAGTTGCCTCACGTCTGTGTGCCATTCTGTTGAAGGAGCTGCGGGCCTCTTCCCACAGCCGGGCTCCTGGCTGCCTGGCTAGCTTATGCCCCAAAATAACAACACACAAATTGTATTCATTTAAACACTGCCTGGCCCATTAGCTCTAGCTTCTTACTGGCTAATTCTTACATCTTGATTACCCATTTCTATTAATGTGTGTAGCACCCCAAGGTGTGCTTACCGGGAAGATTCTAGCCTACATCCATCCTGGGTCAGAGCTTCATCGCATCTGCCCCAGAGAGGAGAGCTATCGAGTCTCCCTTTTCTACATTTTAAAAAATATTTAAAAAAAATATTTTACTCAGTTTACATGGTAGAAAGATTCATTCTAAGATGATATCTTCCTTCTGCATTAAAATTCCTGTATGGGAATGTTTGGATGGTAATATGACCAGAAAGCAGTTAATATTTGGATTATGCTGAATTATATGTGCTTCCTGTAATTTTTCTTTAATCAAAGTCAATTTCCTCTCAGGTTCAGCTGATTATTCCCTGGGACTATTTAAGTTCTTGTCATCATCTAAAGTTCTATTTAAATTAATCAGGTCATCAAGTTCTATTCCAATAGTACACCATATATGGGGAATGTTGCTTAGCAATCTTTGGAAGTCATTAATTGTCTGCTCTGTGAGTTCAGTTAAAGAGAGGAAGCTGGCATGGGACTAACCTAGGTCCGCTGCATCTGTATGAGATTAGTGTAGCTTGGTCTTCTGTGCAGCACTTTGCAGTGGGACCAGGACCTGCTCCTGATTAATGATCTGGATCTTTGGAACCTATTACCTATAATAGGATGTCTTGCCCAGTCTTATACAAGGGGGAGCAGCTTTGTCCAGCCTCAACTTGATATGCCATGCTTTGTCGACTCCCATGGGATGTCTTACTCCTTCTAAATGGAGAAAAGTAGGAGGAGTGATGGGGTGGGTAGAAGGATGGTGGGGAGAGGGAACAAGAGGAGAGGAGGTGAAGGGAAACTGTGGTTTGTATATAAAATAAATAGAGGAAAGGAGGGAGGGGAAACCATGGTTCATATGTAAAATTAATGAATGAATGAATTAATCAATTAATAATAAATAAATACATCTCAGACAACACATCTTTCACAAATCATGAATCTAATAATAATAGTAATGAATGCTAGTTGAACTGTGTGATTCAAACACATCCATACTCACCACTCTGTATAAAACTCAACCTCAAATGTATCATAAACCCCAACAAAATACCAGATAAACTAAATCTGATGGAAGAAAAAGTTGGTGATAGCCTTCAATTCAATGGCACAAAAAAACTAAGCATAACTTTGTTAACACTAAAATCAACATTTAATAAATATGACCTCATGAAACTGCAAAAATATGCACAATAATGGACACCATCAATTGGATAAAGCAGAAGCCTACAGAATGACAAAAGATTTTTTTACCAACTACACATCTCATAAAGGACCAATATCCAATATATATATATATATATATATATATATATATATATATATATATAAATTCATGAAACTGGAATACAAGAAAACAAATAACCCACTTGAAAATGCTGTTCACTTCTAAATAGAATTCTCAAAAGAGGAAACTAAAATAGCAGAGAAACACTTAAAGAAATGTTAAACATCCTTAACCATCAGGGAAATTCAAATCAAAACTACTTTGAGAATAGTTAAGATCAACAAAATAGCTGACAATTCTTGCTTGTGAGGATATGGAATCATCCTTTGCTTGTGGGAGAGTAAACATATATAGCCATTTTAGAAATTAATGTGACAGTTCATCCAAATGTCAGGACTCAATCAAACTCAAGACCCAATTACACATCTCTTGGGTATATACCATGTTGTACTTCATGCTACAACAAAATATTTGTCCAACCATGTTCATTGTTGCTCTATTCATAATATCCAGAATTGAAAACAAGCTGAATTTCTCTCAATAGACGAATTGATGAAGAAAATGTGGTACATTTTGACTATGAATTTGTACTTGACTGCTAAAAATTAAAATTCATTAGAAGAAAACATTCTGAGTATGGTTATACACTCAGAAAAACAAATATGTTATGTTTGATTACATGTGGATATTAGCTATTAAATCAACAATAGATAAACTACAACAGAACCACAGACTCTAGGTAGAGAGTAAGTACAAGTGGGTACAGATAGATAGATAGATAGATAGATAGATAGATAGAGATAGATAACACAGATAGATCTTCTTAGGAAAGAGAATAGAAAAGATAGTTATGGGTGGATAATGGGATGAATAGAGTGTGAGGATCAGGAGAAGGAAAGAGGGGAGCGAGGGAGGAAATATGGGAAGAGGCAGCTAAAATAAGGGACTTTTGAGGGTTAGTATGGAAGCGTAATGCAGTAAGAGCTGCCTAAAATATATACCATACATGAAAGTGATATAAATAAAGTTGCCAAATAATGAGAGAGAGAGAAAACCCTAACTCTTGTCACAAATTGGTCATCTAGTACAGCATTTAATTGAGATGTTGGTCAAAGGGGTCTCATGGGGACCCCAAAGAACCCACACTTTTCTCAAGTCTATATGTTGTGCTGCAGAAACTAATGACTAAGTCCTATTGCTGAAGACAATACTAACAGAATTTATTGAACAGAGAGATGTTGAGCTGGTGCATATATAGATTCTTCACCCCTACATGGTAGAGTCTGGTATAGGTGGATACTCTGCATTTTACTAAAAGTGAAACATGCAATAACCCAGTCACAAATCCTTTGTCCTACAATAGTGTTCAACCTTCAAGATATGTTAGTGCTATAGCAGCACAAAGGCTGGGGCAGTAGCTGATCAATATCTGACACGATTTAAGGCCCACTCCATGAGATGGAACATGGACCCAATACTATTTGGTTAACCAAGAACCTGAGACTATATAGCTCAGAGACCTAGGATAAAACCAAATACTACTGTTGGAAAACAAACACTCAGACAGCCCACCTTGCTCCCACAAAAAACCATAGCAATAATATGAAAAGTAATGGCACTCTGGTGTAGTCACACATGAATATCTTGCTTAGTCATCATCAGAGAAGCTTCCTCTTGTAGCAGATGAGTACAAATATAGAAACAAATTCATGCAAGTGGCTCTAATTAAACACAGAGGGAAAATACCAACAAAAAGACATGAAAGCAGGAGGTAGAATTGCTGGGAAGAAAGATTACAGTAGGAGGTGAAATAAGAGAGGGAAAATAATAAACATATAGGTGTGTATTATTTATATACATATGCATGCATATATATGTGTGTATGAAACTAAAAAATAAACCATTATACTTAATTATATAATAAAATTTAATATGTATACTACATGTTAATTATATATATTAAATATTTAAGTTATCAAATATTTCTAAGTAAAAAAGTAAACAGAAATGCTAATTTGGTTAAATGCTTGATATTACTAACAATTTTGGAAAATGTAGTTTGAAGTCATGTATTATATATTTTATGATTTTATAGCAAGGGATCATAGATTAGTGTCTAGTAGAAAAGTTAAATATTAAAGCATGAATTTATCAGTAGCTCTCTCACAAACACAATCAACAAATGATTCTCCTGACAACAGCCAGGTGTCTCAGGGAAAAGGGAATCAGCAGGAAAGAAATTGGTTTCCATGAAGAGTCACATCCCATGGGGAAATGATTGGCTGAATGGTGAAATAATAAGAGGGAAATGTACTTAATAAACAGACATGCATAGTTGTAAATGCTGCCCCTGCTACTGTCCCTTGTTTTTTACAGTTTTGGTTTACACATGGCATGGTTATTTCCTTTAATGTCCTCAATATTTCAGAGTCTTATGATTGACTCCTTGCCTTCTATTACACAGTTTCAGTCTCCTTTGCTAGCCTTCACTGGGACAAATTGTTCTTCTACACAGCTTCTGATTAGACAGCTCATCCAGGTGGGTCTCAAAGACACCACAGCAAAGATTGTGCAGGACAGAAGACAAAAGCATTTGTTTACAGTCATCTGAGAGTCAGTCTAGCCAAGCTGATCTGAGGGATGGCTCAGTGGTGGCTGTGGATGTTTTCTTGATTCTTCAAGGAAATCATCAGTTCATGTAATGACGTGCTTGGAAAAGAAGTAAACTTTCAAGTCAGTAATCTAAGATTATTGTTGACTGTGAAGTGGTAGCAATGGGGGCCAATTAAAACAGGAATTGAGGGGCCTGAGGGAATTTCACGCAAGCAGGGCATAGGTCAAGAGTTCTTGCAGTTCATTAGGTGGACAGGAGAAATTCCACCTTACATATGATGAATAGGAGGAGGAAGATAGAACATTACTTATTTTTGAGTTTCAGTACTGCTCTAAGTTACTTATTACTATCCTTTAACTATTTCCTACTAATAAGCATGTCAGTAGAATTTTTGATTTTGGAGTTGCTTCTTGCTCTACTCACAGTATGAATATTTTTCATGTTTTATTCTAAAATTTTCTTTTATAAAATCTTTGGAAAAGCCAATACACATATTCTAGTTCTACCTTTTGTTCCCTCCAACATTTGAAAACCTCCCAACAACAAAACAGCTTCAGTGGGTCAAAATATTAGAGGATTATTGGTCATTGAGTGTTTTAGAGTAGGTCACTGCTAAGGAATGGATGGATGTGCAGATGAATGGATGGATGGATGGAGAGGTGAATGGGTGGGCAGGGAGGTCAATGGATACAGCGCGCTCAGTTATTGGTACTTTATTTTTATTTAATTCTTGATATGAATCCAAATCCTTAAAGTACAATTGTCTGGAACCCTTTCACTTTGTCTATTGCCCCTGGAATTCTTTGTGTACCACAAATTTTAGTTTTCTTTTTGACTTTTGTTGCTCTGTATTCACATATGTTCACTACCACTGTGAAAGTGAGACTGTGAGCCAAGCAGGTGAGGTCTGCTTACATCGATCTTGCATCTGAATGTAAGGAGTGTTTAATGTGGTGGCAGCAGGGATTAGCTACAGGAAGAATTAAATTAAGTGTGAAGAAGAAGTTTTCTGGTGAGTACAGGATTTCAGAGAACATGTTGTTGGAAGGTTTTAGCATGTTGGAGGAAACAAAAGTCAGAAGTGTAATATGCTTATTGGATTTTGCAAAGACTTCAAAATGGAAAGTTTTAGAATAAGACAGAAAAAATGTCCATAGTGTGACTGGGGCAAGAAGCCCATGATATTAATAAGAGACCAAGAATTACATGAGGTCACAAGACCATGTTTTGTGACTTGTTTTCAGGAACTGTGTGTGTGTGTGTGTGTGTGTGTGTGTGTGTGTGTGTGTGTTTGTGTTGTGTGCATGTGCGGTCTATATGGCTGTGGTGGCCTGAACAGATTTTATAGGACAAGGGTTGTTCAACATATTCCAAAATGAGACATATAGACACATATTATAGAGGCAAAAACACATGAAAATTGTGTCACATGTAAATAGCACAAAGGTAATTTCAACTGATAAAACCCCTTTTCAGCCACATTAAGATGCAAATGAAACTAGTGATCTGAGTCACTACTGGTACCTTCATGTCTCAGCAGCATCAAAGGTACTTTGTTTCTCATCATTTTCCCCTGCCAGAAGTTCTGATAATTTGTTACTTCTAAAGACTCTAAATTTTAAATTTCTTTAAAAAATTTTATACAATATATTTTGTTCCTATTTTTCCCATCCCATATGCTCACGTCCTCTCTACCCATCCAACTCCAGGCTTTTTGCCTTCTTCATTTTGTTTGCCGAAAGCTTGATACAATCTGCAGTCTCTTCCTTGTTTTTTCTTGGTGTTTTGTTTCTTCAGAGAGATACAACACAAACAGTGTTGCAGGGCTTGTGGAATAACAGGACACTGGATCTTGGTTGTCTTGGTCCTGGTCTTCTTTCCTTCTTTGTTTAAGGACCTTCTGTAAACCTTAAGGTAGGTATGTTCGTTAGAGAGATGAAAAAAGTATTGGATTCGCCTCCCTCTTTTGGTCCCCAATTGCTAAGGCAGAGCCTGTTTTCTCATCCAAGAACCTCCTGGCCATTGGTTTAGCACACTCAAATCAGTCCTCAATCAGGAGAATGTGCCACAAGCTTGCACAGTTGAATCTTAAGCAGGTATTTTTTAAATGAAGATTCTCTCTTTCCAGAAATGTCAAGGTTTGTGTTAAGGTGAAAAAAACCTCATTCATCACAAGGATTAATGTTTAAATGTTTTAATGCATAGCTTTTGAGTAAGGCTGAGAGGCAGTGAAGATTTCCACATTGGAGAAGGCTAGGATGCTGGGAGCCTTGCTTCAGATGGTTTTGATGACCTGGGACAGATGTGTGAAGTTGGCACAAGGAAGAAACTGTGACCACTCTGTTATTCAAACAAGTGGCCCTGGATAACCTGGGCAATTTTTATTTATACAATATCATTGGTTTTCTTCAGCAGTTTTACAATCAGATTTGTTTTCTTAAGTTTCTAACAATGGTTACAATAGTTACCAGTTTGTTCCTTTGCTTCTTTTACCCTCTACTCCCCAACTTTCCTACCGTTAACCATTACCTATTTATCTATATATAGTCCTAATGTTAGAAGCATAAGCCATGTTGCAAGCCACAAAGAAAGTTTTTTCACTAGGCACACCTACAGGTAGAACAGTGTGCCCGGTTGGCAGTATTTGTAGTTACAGCATCATGCAAGATGAGGGACAGTTTTGTCTCTACTCGTTAATATTTACATCTGGTAAGATCTGAGTTCTCACATCTGCTTCTTTATTGGGAAAAAGAAGAAAGCAAAGCTGTACTTTTGCTATGTAGTCTTGTGAGCTTGTGACAATAATCAACTTACTGGTCGAAGCTGGATTGATGCATTATACTTTCTGTACTATTCCATTTTCTCTGGGACTATGCCAACTTTTTCCATTTGTCCTATAGGCAACGTAACCTGGAAATTCACTCTTAATAGTTTATCTCTTGTCCTTATGTTCATCTCTGATAACTTCTTATGGTAGAAGCACAGTTATTAGAAATGAGAGAAGTGTGAGTTTCTGTGATTCTACTTCATCCCACGTCTCTAAACTGTTTCCATTCATTAACTCCTGATATCATCTATTTTTTAGCATTTCTCTAATACTATTGTGGTTAAAATAATATTCTTCCCAGAACAATTATACATATATGTAATATTAAACTTTATGAGCTACTCTGACTCTTTGAGACTAATTACAGGGTTTATTGGAAAGTCAGCATCTTGTTCTTTAAAAATCCTGAATTCATGGTCACATATGAAACATCAAAGGCTTTAGAAGCTGAATCAGGTCTGATGTATATTTTTTAACAACATTCCTTCTATCTGACTCAGAGGAGAGCAATCGGGGGAAATTTTTCTTTTGCAATAGCTGTGTTATACATGCTGAGAAAGTAAGACTAAAGGTAGCCAGCAACATTTTTTTTTTTATAACAGAAGCAAGGTAAGAACGTAGCAATACTCTCCTGGGGTCATGCCCAGAATTATACAGCAAAGGGTCCACAGGCTTTGCCATATGGGTTAGGGTCTAGAGGGCTTTGCAAACAAGGAGAGCTGTTCCTGCTATTCTCAGGCCTTATTCCCCAAAGAAGTTATATGATCCAGAAACTAAGGGAGACTATGCAAAATTAAACTCATGTAAAAAATCCAGGAGTATGGGCTTGGCTGTAGAATAATAGTGTTTCTATATGGTTACACAATCTCATTAAATTTTTCTCTGTTTTTTTTGTTTGTTTTGGTTTTAATTTCTAGTAACATAAACCACATGGGGTCAATGAATGAAACACAAATTTCACAATTTCTTCTCCTGGGAATTTCAGAGGACCCAAGGTGGCAGCCTCTCCTATTTGGATTGTTCCTGGCCATGTACCTGGTCACAGTGCTTGGGAACCTGCTCATCATCCTGATCACAATCTCAGATTCTCACCTGCACACACCCATGTACTTCTTTCTCTCCAACTTGTCATTTGTGGACATCTGTTTCACCTCCACCACTGTGCCGAAGATGCTACTGAACCTCCAGTCACATTGTAAGTTCATAGTGTATAGAGACTGCATCACCCAAATGCTTTCCTTCATATTCTTTTCGGGACTGGACATCTTTCTGCTTACCATAATGGCTTATGACCGATATGTGGCCATTTGTCACCCCTTGCATTACACAGTCATCATGAATCCCAGGCTCTGTGTGTTGATGGTGCTGGTGTCCTGGATAGCAAATTCCCTGCATATCTCATCACAAGGCTTCATGGTGCTGCAGTTATCCTTCTGCACAGAATTGAAAATTTATCATTTTTTCTGTGAGCTGAATCAGGTGTTACAACTCACCTGCTCAGACAAATTTGCTATTGTCCTTGTCATGTATCTTTTACCTGTGCTGTTGGCAGCTGGATCCCTCATCGCCATCCTCTGCTCTTACTACAAGATTCTTTCCTGCATAGGTGCCATCTCATCAGCTCAAGGGAAGTACAAAGCCTTTTCCACGTGTGCATCCCATCTCTCTGTTGTCTCTTTATTTTACTGTACGGGAATAGGTCTTTATCTGAGTTCTGTTGTAACAGAAAACTCACAGTCAACTGCAAGAGCCTCAGTTTTGTACAGTGTGGTCACTCCTATGTTGAACCCCTTCATCTATTGTCTGAGGAATAAAGACATAAAAGATGCCGTGAAAAAAATCTTGAGATAGAAACAAATTCACACATGTTGAGCCTCAAGAATTCCCTATGACTGTAGGATTCAGATCCTTAGGTTAGATAGGAGATGCTATGATCTCATTGTAGAATTAGAATATTCTCCTACTATTGTATTATTGGAAGCTCTCTTTCTCTGAGTTTAGCTTTACTCCTCAATTTGTAATCCTATTTATTATTCTTTATTATCACTGAAATATTCAACCATCTCCATTTTCTTATTTCCTCTATTTCATCAAGAAATTCTTCAAAATTTTCAATCATCTGATACCACAAATTTAAGCACAATTTAATTTCAAATGATATATATATATAATAAATAGACACTCTCATCTTTAAAATAGTAATAAATTTTATTACAGTTAAAAAAGAGCACTCGACACAAAAGTTCAGTATATAAATTCATGGCAAAGGAGCATTAGAAACTGTAGTTTTTCAATATGAATTCTTAATATCATGTATGATGAGCTCATTACCATTTCTTGTAATATAATACTACTATGTTATAGTTGGGGATTGTATTTTATTCTTTTTTAAATTTTGTTTATTTATTTAAGAAAACTGTCTTCTCATTTTACATACCAATCCCAGTTCCCAACCCCTCCTCTCCACCTGCCTCCTCAACCATTCATCCCATTCCTCATCCACTCCTCAGAGAGAGTAAGGCTTCCCATGGGAAGTCACCAAAGTCTCCCACATTGCTTTAAGGCAGGACCAAGGTCCTCCCCACTATTTATAGGTTCAGCATGGTATCCCCCCCCCAAAGCGAATGGGTTCCAAAAAGCCAGAAAAAGCAGTAGGGATAAATCAGATTCTCACTGCCAGTGGCCACACAGTCTGTCCCAGCCATACAACAGTCGCCCATATTCAGACAGCCTAGTTTGGTTCTATGCTGGTTCCCGTGCTGTCGGGTCAGAGTCCGTGGGCTCTCAGGTAAGCTGTTTGGGTATCCCCATCAGGGTCTTGACTCCTTTGCTCCTATTATCGTTTCTCCCTCTCTTCAACTGGAATTTGGGAATTCAGTCCAGTGCTCCACTGCGGGTCTCTGCATCTGGTACTATCAGTTGCTGAATGAAGGTTCTATGATGATATTTAAGATAGTCATCAATCTGACTACAGGCAAGGGTAGTTCAGGCACCTTCTCCACAATTGTTTAGTGTCTTAGCTGGGGTCATCCTTGTGGATTCCTGGAAATTTCCCTAGTACCAGGATTCTTGCTAGACCCATAATTGTTCCCTCGATCAAGATATCTTTTTCCTTGCTCTCCTTCTCTGTCCTTCCCCCATCTCAATCATCCCATTCCCTCAAGATCTCCTCCCTCCTCCTTATCCTCATGTCCTCCACCTTTGTCTCCCCTCCCTTTCCCCCAACTCCCACACTCCCAAATTTCTCGGGAGAGCTTATCTATTTCTCATTCCGGGGGTGGGGATCTACGCATGCTTCTCTTATTGTTCTCCTTGTTACCTAGCTTCTCTGGGGTCATGGACAATAGGCTCATTATCCTTTGCTTTACATCTAATATCCATTTATGGGCAAGTACATACTGCACTTGTCTTTCTGAATCAGGGTTACCTTACTCAGGATTTTTTTTTCTAGCTCCATCCATTTGCATGCCAATTTCAAGATGTTATTGTTTTTTACTGCTGAGTAGTACTCTGTTTCGTAAATGTACCACATTTCCTTTATTTCCTTCCATTCTTTGGTTGAGGTGTATCTAGGTTTTTTCCAGGTTCTGGCTATTACATGTAATGCTGCTATGAACATAGTTGAGCAAATTTTCTTATAGTATGGTTGAAGATCCTTTGGGTATACCTCCAAGAGTACTCTTGCTGGGTCTTGAGGTAGGAAGATTCCCTTACACTTCAAATTCCATTTCTATTTTAGCTCACTGTCCTGTGTATGCCATAGTCTTATCCAATACACTGTTTAAAATCTTAGCTATAACAATGAGAGAAGAAATAATAGAGGGAAAAAGAGAAATGAAGAAGTCACATCATTCCTCTTTGCAGATGATATGGTTCTACACTTAACAGAATCCCAGATACTATCAGAAAACTTATTTTATGCCTCATAAATATGTCCAGTTAAGGGACAGAATAAAAATAAAGGAAAATTTACTAGCGTCTATATATACCAGTAAAGAACTTGGTTGAGCAACAATTTGGGGAAAGTATCACATTCATAATAGGCACAAAAAATAAAGTACCTAGGAATTATCATAACCAAAGAAGAGAAAAGACATCTGGAACAAAAAATTAAGACAGAAAAAAGAAAGTAAAGAAAATTTAGATGACAGTGAGACAGTCTGTGTTCCAGAATTGACAGAATTAATATTGTGAATATTGTCAAAATTCTAATATGATCCCATCAAAATTCCAATGCCATCTCTCACAGACATAGAAAAACTTCAAAATGCATATGAAAACACAGAGTCACATAGAAAAAGCTATTCTAAACAGAGATAACACTGCGATTGGTATCATAATAGATTACCTGACACTATACTATAATGCCATAATAAAAATACAGTGCTGTATTGGCATAAAATATACATATAAGCATTGAAAAATTGTAGTTTAAATAAGAATGTCCCTGCAGACTCTTTTATTTGAACATTTCATTCCAAGTTGGTGATGGATTTTGTGAAGACTTAAGAGGTATGATCTTGTTGGAGGAAGCATATCATTGAGGGTAAGTTCTTTAAAAGACTTTTAAAGACTTGTGCCATTCCCAATTCGCTCTCTCTGCTTACTGCTTTAGGCTGTGGGCATTTCTGGTTCAGGACGTGAGCACTCTGCTTCTGTTCCTGACATAATGCCTCTGACTTGCTGCCTTCAAGGAATATTAAACTGTCTGAAACTATATGGCAAATAAAATCTTCTTTCTCCAGGTTGCATTGGGCATCCTGTTTATCACAGTAATAAAAAGGTAACTAATATAAATAAAACAGAGTACACAGAAATGAATTCACATAGATGTGGGAAGGGTCTTTGAAACATGCACCAACAAATAGAGAGCTTACTATCACAACTACTGTGGGTTCATAGATATAACTGCCTATATTGTGCAGCAAGCATCATTTCCTTATAATACAAACAGCCTCTGTATTTATGGTTGTCACAGCCTGTCTTCTTTCAAGATCTCTAGGTTTTGGAAGGAGGCATAGGTTATAGATGTCCCATTTAGAGATAAACATTCTACGGCCTCTTAATCTCTGTTGTTTAACCAATTGTAGGTCACTTTGTTCATTGTTTTTTTACTACAATAAAGGAAAAAGTCAAAAAGCATACTCAAAAAATGGTGCTGGAAAAGCATGATATCCTCATGCTAAAGACAAAATTAACCCTTCCACTTTCCATCCCAGCACTAGCAAGACAACTGAACACTGTCTCCACCTCTGGTGGATTTTCACTGCTCTAGTGCAGTTCCCACCAGTTGAAAGCATGGGAGACACCTGGTTCAGGGCTGTGCCTGCCCCCCCCCCCATTGGACGCTGTCCAACCAAGACCCACTCCACTGCCCAACCCCAAATACATGAACATTCTCCCTGTGGCAAGCCCTCCCTACAACCCCAACATACTACATAGGCACAGGTGCAAACCACAAGAGTTGGAAAAACAGCAGACTACATAGGAAGAGGTGCAAATCACAACAGTTGGAAGAACAGGCACAAACTACACTGGTTGGAAGAATAGATGACTAAATGTTGCTAAAAGAATACATTCAAAAGCCAAAAGAGATTTGGCACCACCAGAAACCAGTGAACTTACAATAGAAAAACCTGAATAATCCAATGCAGCCAAAACACAAAGAAATGAAGTTAAAAATTACTTTATGGAGATGATAGAGGCTCTTATGGAGGAAATGAAAAATTCCCTTAAAGAAGTCGAGGAAAAGAAAAACAAAAAATTGGAAGTCAATAAATATTTTAAAGAAAGCTAAGGGAAAACAATCAAGCAGGTGAAGGAAATGGTTCAAGAATTGAAAACTGAAATAGAAACAATGAAGAAAATACAATATGAGGGAATTCTGGAAATGGAAAATCTGTGGAAGTGAAAGTAACTACAGATGCCAGCATCACCAGCAGAATATAGGAAATGGAAGAGAGAATCTAAGGCATTGAAGATACAATAGAGGAAAGAGATTTGTCAGTCAAAGAAAATGTTAAATCCAATAAATTCCTAACACAAAACAGCCAGGAAATCTGGGAAGCAATGAAAAGCTCAAATCTAAGAATAATAGGAATAGAAAGAGAATAATCCTACCTCAAAGACACAGAAAACCTATTCAACAAAATCATAGAAGGAAAGTTTCTGAGCCTAAAGAAGGGCATGCTTATAAAGGTACAAGAAGCTTGCAAAACACAAGATAGATTGGACCCAAAAGAGTTCCCTTGCTACATAATAATCAACACACTAAAGATACATAATAAAAAACTTTAACAGCAGCAAAGAAAAAGGGCTAAGTAGCATATAAAAGTGACCTATCAGAATTACACCCAGTTTATCAATGGAGACTCTAAAAGTCAGAAGATCCCACGTAAACATTTTGGAGACATTAAGGGACCTTGGATACCAGCCCTGACTACTGTACCTAACAAAAGTTTTAATCTCCATAGATGGAGAAAACAAGATATTTCATGATAACAAGATTTTAAAAATATCTATCCAAAAATCCAGCACTAAAAAGAAAAAAGAGAGAAAGCATATTCAAGAAATGGTATTGGCATTACTGGATATCAACATGTAAAAAAATGAAAATAGATTCATATCTATCACCATGCATGAAACTCAAGTACAGTTGCATCAGAGACTTCAAAATAAAACCAACCACACTGAACCTCATAGAAGAGAAAGTGGGAAGTACACTAGCATGCATTGGCACAGGAGACCACTTCCTAAATACAACCTCAGTATTATAGACACTGAAACATTTAATAAGTGGGGCTTCCCCAAACTGAGAAGCCCCTGTAAAGCAAAGGATATGATGAACGACAACCTACAGAGTGGGAAAAGATCTTTACCAGCCCCACTTTGGACAGAGGGCTAATCTCCAAAATATACAAAGAACTCAAGAAATTGGTCATCAAAAGAACAAATATCCAATAAAAATGTGGTATAGACTTAAACAGAGAACTCTCAACAGAGGAATCTAAAATGACTTAAAGATACTTAAGGAAATGTATAACATCCTTAGCCATCCGAGAAATGCAAATCAAAACAACTCTGAAATATCTTACACCAGTAAGAATGGCTAAGATCAAAAACTCCTGCATTGCTGGTGGGAGCACAAACTGGTACAGATTCTTTGGAAATCAGTATGGTAATTTCTCAGAAAATTAGGAAACAACATACCTCAAGATATAGCAATACTACTTTTGGGTATATACTCAAAGGACACTCAATCATACTACAAAGACATGTGCTCAATGATATTCATAGCAGCATTGTTTGTCATAGCCATAACCTGGAAACAACCTAAATGCTCCTCCACCAAAGAGTAGGTAAAGACAATGTGGTACATTTATACAATAGAGTACTACACAGTGGAAAAAAAATGGCATCTTGAAATTTGTGGACAAATGGGTGGATCTAGAAAACATCATATTGAGTAAGGTAACCCATACCCAGAAAGACAAATCTAATGTGTACTACCCCTAAGTAGCTTTTAGACATAAAGCAAAGGAAAACCAGCCTACGATTCACAATCCCAGAGAACCTAGACAACAATGAAGACCCTAAGAGAGGTATACATGGATCTAATCTACATGGGAAGTAGAAAAATACAAGATCGAGGATAGAAGGGGGGGATAAGAAAAAATATATAGCTCAATAAAAACAATTTTTAAAAATCCAGCACTACAGAAAATACTAGAAGGAAAACTCCAACCCAAGGAACTCAGTTACATTCATGAAACACAGGCAGTAGGTAACCTCACAACAACAAAACCCAAAGAAGGGAAAACACACACACGGCAATCACCACCACCAAAACAAACAAACAAACAAACAGAAAAAAAAAAACAGAACAAAACAGGAATTAAGAATCACTGATCAATAACATCCCTTAATATCATTGGACTCAATTCAATAAAAAGATGCAGGCTAACACAATGTGTACAGAAACAGGATCCATCCTTCTGATGCATACAAGAAACACAACTCAGAAGGGAAGGGAAGGGAAGGGAAGGGAAGGGAAGGGAAGGGAAGGGAAGGGACGCTGACCAAGAAGACAGAGAGAGCCTTTGGGGCATAGCGCCTCCCTGCCCAGCCTGCTAGGGCGCTGGGACCGAATCTGAACCGGGAGGACATAGGGGTGGGCGGTAGCTCCTTTGTTCCCATAGCCTGCCCGCAGCGAGCGGGGTGGGCCCTTTGTTTGCAAGCTAACCAAGCAGCACAGAGTTTCGATCTGGGCACCGAGTGAAACATCATTGTGGTGAGTGAGTGCTGCGGCAGCTGGGATCATACCTCAGCCCGCCCACACTTCCTGGCCATCCTACAGGGGCTATACTGCCCAAACCCCCTCTCTCTTCCTATCCCACTCAGCTTACATCCAGATCCCCACACCCCCTGTCTCCCTCCCTCCTTTGGGGCATAGCGCCTCCCTGCCCAGCCTGCTAGGGCGCTGGGACCGAATCTGAACCTGGAGGACATAGGGGTGGCCGGTAGCTCCTTTGTTCCCATAGCCTGCCCACAGCGAGCGGGGTGGGCCCTTTGTTCACGAGCTAACCAAGCAGCGCAGAGTTTCGATCTGGGCACCGAGTGAAACATCATTGTGGTGAGTGAGTGCTGCTGCAGCTGGGATCATACCTCAGCCCGCCCACACTTCCTGGCCATCCTACAGGGGCTATACTGCCCAAACCCCCTCTCTCTTCCTATCCCACTCAGCTTACATCCAGATCCCCACACCCCCTGTCTCCCTCCCTCCTTTGAAGCATAGTGCCTCCCTGCCCAGCCTGCTAGGGTGCTGGGACCGAATCTGAACCGGGGGGACATAGGGGTGGCCGGTAGCTCCTTTGTTCCCATAGCCTGCCCGCAGCGAGCAGGGTGGGCCCTTTGTTCGCGAGCTAACCAAGCAGCGTGGAGTTTCGTTCTGGGCACTGAGTGAAACATCATTGTGGAGAAACATCTCTGGGGAGTGACATCACTGGGAAGGTACATCAGGGGGCAAGAAGACCTGATCCTATAAAAGAAGATCCAAAGGGGAGTATTGGGAGGAAGAGATGGGCAGACACCAATGCAGGAATTCTCCCAACAATCTGAAAAACAACACGAAACCACCAGAAGCCAGTGACCCCACAACAGGAGGACATGAACACCCTAATCAAGAAGAAGTAGAAAAAACTGACTTCATGAAAGTGATTGACACCCTTAAACAGCATATAAAAAACGCCCTTATAGAAATGGATGAGAAGTATAATAGAAAGTTCGAGGAATTGAGTAAATCAGTGAATGATACCCTAGGAAACCAAGGAAAAACAATCAAGCAGATAAAGGAAACAGTTCATGACTTGAAAGCTGAAATGGAGGCAAAGAAGAAAACACAAACAGAGGGCAGACTGGACATGGAAAATCTAGGTAAACGAATAGAGACTACAGAATCAAGTATAACCAGCAGAATACAAGAGATAGAAGAAAGAATCTCAGATTCTGAGGATAACATAGAGAAAATAAACACTCTGATCAAAGAAAACAGCAAGTCCAACAAACTCTCATCACAAAACATTCAGGAAATATGGGACACAATAAAAAGACCAAACCAAAGAATAATTGGAGTAGAAGAAGGAGAAGAAGTGCAGCTCAACGGTACAGAAAATATACTTAATAAAATTATAGAAGAAAATTTTCCCAACCTGAAGACAGATGTACCTATGAAGGTTCAAGAAGCATACAGAACACCAAATAGGCTGGATCAAAAGAAAACATCCCCTCGCCATATAATAATCAAAACACAAAATATACAGAATAAAGAAAGAATATTAAGAGCCGCAAAGGAAAAAGGCCAAGTTACTTATAAAGGTAAACCTATCAGACTTACACCTGACTTCTCTATGGAAACCATGAAAGCCAGAAGGTCCTGGATAGATGTTCTCCAAAAACTAAGAGACCACGGATGCAAGCCCAGACTACTATATCCAGCCAAACTTTCATTCACTATAAATGGAGAAAACAAAATTTTCCAGGATAAAAACAAATTTAAACAATACGTAGCCACAAATCCAGCCTTACAGAAAATAATAGAAGGAAAATCACTAACCAAGGAGTCCAACAATGACCACAATAACTCAGACATCTAGAGACTCTTCACCAGCGCAAATCAAAGAAGGAAAACACACAAACCCTACTACTTAAAAAGTGACCGGAGTTAACAACCACTGGTCATTAATATCACTTAATATCAATGGGCTCAACTCACCTATAAAAAGGCAAAGGCTAAGAGATTGGATAAGAAAACAGGATCCAACATTCTGCTGTCTACAAGAAACACACCTCAACCACACAGACAGGCACCTACTCAGAGTAAAGGGCTGGGAAAAGGCTTATCAAGCAAATGGACCTAAGAAACAAGCAGGTGTGGCCATACTAATTTCTAACAAAGCTGACTTCAAACTTAAATCAATCAGAAGAGATGGAGAGGGACATTTTATACTCATAACAGGAACAATTCATCAGGAAGAAGTCTCAATCCTGAATATCTATGCCCCTAATATAAAAGCACCCACGTACGTAAAAGAAACATTATTAAAACTCAAGGCAGCCATCAAACCGCACACACTAATAGTAGGAGACTTCAACACTCCTCTCTCACCAATGGACAGGTCAATCAGACAGAAACCTAACAGAGAAATTAGAGAATTAATGGAGGTAATGAAGCAAATGGACTTAACAGACATCTATAGATTATTCCACCCAAAGAGGAAAGAATATACCTTCTTCTCTGCAGCTCATGGAACCTTCTCGAAAATTGACCATATACTTGGTAACAAAGCTAACTTACACAGTTACAAAAAAATATTAGTAACCACCTGTGTCTTATCAAATCACCATGGATTAAAGTTAGAATTCAACAACAATGCTACCCCCAGAAAGCCTACAAACTCATGGAAACTGAACAGTCAACTACTGAACCATACCTGGATTAAGGAAGAAATAAAGAAAGAAATTAAAGTCTTCCTTGAATTCAATGAAAATAAAGAAACAACATACTCGAACTTATGGGACACTATGAAAGCAGTCCTGAGAGGAAAGTTCATAGCACTAAGTGCCCACCTAAAGAAAACAGAGAAAGCACATATTGGAGACTTAACAGCCCACTTGAAAGCTCTAGAAAAAAAAGAAGCAGACTCACCTAGGAGGAGTAGAAGACTGGAAATAATCAAATTGAGGGCTGAAATCAACAAAATAGAAACACAGAAAACAATCCAAAGAATCAATGAAACAAAAAGCTGGTTCCTGGAGAAAATCAACAAGACAGATAAACCCCTATCCAAACTAATCAAACGAAAGAGAGAGAACACGCAAATTAATAAGATCAGAAATGAAAAGGGGGACATAACCACAGACGCAGAGGAAATTCAGAGAGTCATTAGATCTTACTACAAAAGCCTATATGCCACAAAACTGGAAAATGTAAAAGAAATGGACGCTTTTTTAGATAAATACCATTTACCAAAACTAAACCAGGACCAGGTGAACAATCTAAACAGACCTGTAAGTCGCGAAGAATTAGAAGCTGTTATCAAAAACCTCCCAACCAAAAAAAGCCCAGGACCAGATGGTTTCAATGCAGAATTCTACCAGAACTTCCAAGAAGACCTAATACCTATACTCCTTAATGTATTCCACAATATAGAAACAGAAGGGTCATTACCAAATTCCTTTTATGAAGCCACAATTACTCTGATACCAAAACCACTCAAAGACTCAACCAGGAAAGAGAACTACAGGCCAATCTCACTCATGAATATCGACGCAAAAATCCTCAACAAAATACTGGCAAATCGAATCCAAGAACACATCCGAAAAATTATCCATTATGATCAAGTAGGCTTCATTCCTCAGATGCAGGGCTGGTTCAACATACGAAAATCTATCAATGCAATCCAGCATATAAATAAACTGAAAGAAAAAAACCATATGATCATTTCATTAGATGCTGAAAAAGCATTTGACAAAATTCAACATCCATTTATGTTAAAAGTCTTGGAGAGATTAGGGATACAAGGGTCATACCTAAATATAATAAAAGCTATATACAGCAAGCCGACAGCTAACATCAAATTAAACGGAGAGAAACTCAAAGCCATCCCACTTAACTCAGGAACACGGCAAGGCTGTCCACTCTCACCATACCTCTTCAATATAGTGCTTGAAGTTCTAGCAATAGCAATAAGACAACATAATGGGATCAAGGGGATTCGAATTGGAAAGGAAGAAGTGAAACTTTCGTTATTTGCAGATGATATGATAGTGTACATAAGCGACCCCCAAAACTCCACCAAAGAACTTATACAGCTGATAAACAGCTTTAGTAATGTGGCAGGATACAAGATCAACTCCAAAAAATCAGTTGCCCTCTTATACACAAAGGACAGGGAAGCAGAGAGGGAAATCAGAGAAGCTTCACCATTCACGATAGCCACAAACAGCATAAAATATCTGGGGGTAAATCTAACCAAGGAAGTGAAAGATCTATTTGACAAGAACTTTAAGGCATTGAAGAAAGAAATTCAAGAGGATACCAAAAAATGGATGGACCTCCCTTGCTCTTGGATTGGGAGGATCAACATAGTAAAAATGGCAATTCTACCAAAGGCAATTTATAGATTCATTGCAATCCCCATCAAGATCCCATCAAAATTCTTCACAGATCTGGAGAAGACAATAATCAACTTTATATGGAAAAACAAAAAACCCAGGATAGCCAAAACAATCCTATACAATAAAGGATCTTCTGGAGGCATTACCATCCCTGACTTCAAACTCTATTACAGAGCTACAGTAATGAAAACAGTGTGGTACTGGCATAAAAACAGAGAAGTCGACCAATGGAATCGTATAGAAGACCCGGATTTTATCCCACAAACCTATGAACACCTCATTTTCGATAAAGGAGCTAAAAGTATACAATGGAAGAAAGAAAGCATCTTCAACAAATGGTGCTGGCACAACTGGAAGTCAACCTGTAGAAGAATGAAAATAGACCCATATCTCTCACCGTGCACAAAACTCAAGTCCAAATGGATTAAAGACCTCAATATCAGTCCGAACACACTGAACCTGATAGAAGAGAAAGTGGGAAATACCCTACAACAGATGGGCACAGGAGATCGCTTCCTATGTATAACCCCAGAAGCACAGACATTAAGGGCAACATTGAATAAATGGGACCTACTTAAACTGAGAAGCTTCTGTAAAGCAAAGGACACTGTCACTAAGACACAAAGGCAACCTACTGACCGGGAGAAGATCTTCACCAACCCCGCAACAGACAAAGGTCTGATCTCCAAAATATATAGAGAACTCAAGAAACTAGACTTTAAAATGCTAATTAACCCAATTAAAAAATGGGGCACTGAACTGAACAGAGAATTCTCAACAGAAGAAGTTCAAATGGCCAAAAGACACTTAAGGTCGTGCTCAACTTCCTTAGCAATCAGGGAAATGCAAATCAAAACAACTTTGAGATATCATCTTACACCTGTCAGAATGGCTAAACTCAAAAACACCAAGGATAACCTTTGCTGGAGAGGCTGTGGAAGAACGGGTACCCTCATCCATTGCTGGTGGGAATGCAATCTTGTGCAACCACTGTGGAAGTCAGTGTTTCGGTTTCTCAGGAAATTCGGGATCAACTTACCCCTGGACCCAGCAATACCACTCTTGGGAATATACCCAAGAGATGCTCTATCAAATGACAAAAGCATTTGTTCAACTATGTTCATAGCAGTATTATTTGTAATAGCCAGAACCTGGAAACAACCTAGATGCCCTTCAATGGAAGAATGGATGAAGAAAGTGTGGAATATATACACGCTAGAGTACTACGCTGCGGTAAAAAACAATGACTTCTCGAATTTTGCATGCAAATGGATGGAAATAGAAAACACTATCCTGAGTGAGGTGTCCCAGACCCAAAAAGATGAATATGGGATGTACTCACTCATAATTGGTTTCTAGCCATAAATAAGGACCACGGAGTCTACAATAGGTGAACCTAAAGAAGCTAAGGAAGAAGGTGAACCGATGGAAAAACATATAGTTGTCCTCTTCGCTAAGGGAAGTAGACCAAATTTCCGGGGAAAAATGGGATCTTGGGGGGGAGGTGGGATGGGGGTAAGGGGAGATGGGGAGAGAAAAGGTAGAAGGGAAGGAGGGGGGACCTGGGAAACGGGAGAATTGGGATAAAGGAAAGGTGGATAGGGGAGCACGGAACCACAATTCTTAGTTAAGGGAGCCACTTTAGGGTGGGCAAGCGACTTGACCCTAGAGGGGCTCCCTAGTGCCCAAGATGAGGTTCCCAGTTAGTTCCTTGGGCAGCTGAGGATTGGGAACCTGAAATGACCCTATCCTAGAGCAATACTGACGAATATCTTGCATATCATCATAGAATCTTCATCTGGTGATGGATAGAGATCGAGACAGTGACCCACACAGGAGCACTGGACTGAGCTCCCAAGGTCCCAAGGAGGAGCAGAAGGAGGGAGAACATGAGCAAAGAATTCGGGACCACGAGGCGTGCATCCACCCACTGAGACAGAGGAGCTGATCCACGGGGAGCTCACCAAGGCCAGCTGGACTGTGACCGAAAAAGCATGGGATAAAACCGGACTCTCTGAACATGGTGAACAATGAGGGCTGATGAGACACCAAGGACAATGGCAGGGGGTTTTGATCCTACTTAATGTGCTGGCTTTGTGGGAGCCTAGCCAGTTTGGATGTTCACCTTCCTAGATATGGACGGAGAGGACCTAGGACTTACCACAGGGCAGGGAACCCGGACTGCTCTGTGGACTGGAGAGGGAGGGGGAGAGGAGTGGGGGGAGGGGGAGAAGGGTGGGAGGAGGGGGAGAAGGGTGGGAGGAGGGGGAGAAGGGTGGGAGGAGGGGAAGGGAAATGGGAGGCTGGGAGGAGGTGGAAACT
Source organism: Microtus oregoni (assembly GCF_018167655.1). Taxonomy (NCBI): domain Eukaryota; kingdom Metazoa; phylum Chordata; class Mammalia; order Rodentia; family Cricetidae; genus Microtus; species Microtus oregoni. The sequence goes on along the minus strand of NW_024543062.1, from coordinate 5,858,011 downwards.
TCTTTTTTGTTTATGTTTTTTTTCTTTCTTCTTTTCGCAATAAAAAAAATTATAGAAAGCAAAAAAAAAAAAAAGAAACACAACTCAACTTGAAAGACAGACATTACCTCAGAGAGGTTTGGTAAATTTTTTTCAGTAAAATGGACCTAGGAAAAGCTAGTGTAGCTTTCCTAATAGCTAGTAAAATAGACTTCAAACTAAAATGAACCAAAAAGATGGAGAAGGACATTTCATATTCATTAAAGGAAAAATTTATCAAGATTAAGTCTTAATTCTGAACATCTATGCACCAAATACAAAGGCACACACATTTGTAAAAGAAACATTAAAGCTTAAATCACAATCAAAACCCCACACACTAATAGTGGGAGATTTCAATACTCCACTCTCACAAATGGACAGATTGTTAAGACAGAAACTTAACAGAGAAACAAGGGAATTAGCAGATATTATGACTCAAAAGTGTTATAACTACATAACACTTTACCCAAACACAAAAGAATATACCTTCTTCACAGTAGCTCATAGAACCTTTTCGAAAACTGACCACATACTTTTTAATAAAGCAAATCTCAAAAGATACAAAAATATTAGAATAACCCCTTGTATCTTATTGCACAACCATCAGTTAGAGTTCAACAACTAAACAAACTACAGAAAGCTTACAAACTCATGGAAACTGAACACCTCTCAGCATAAGCACCACTGGGTTAAGGTAGAGATAAAGCAAGAAATTAAAGGCTTCTCAGAATTCAATGAAAATGAATCAAAAAAATAGCCATACTTTTAGAAGACAATGAAACAGTGCTAAGAGAAAAGTTCAAAGAAATAAATGCCCACGTGAAGAAGTTGGAGAAACCTCACACTAGTAACTTAACAGTACACCTTGAAGCTTTAGAACAAAAAGAAGCCGACTTACACAGGAGGAGTAGATGATAGGAAATAATCAAACTCAAGGCTGAAATCAGTAAACTTGAAATGAGGAGAACAATACAAAGAGTCTATGAAACAGAGTTGGTTCTTTGAGAAAATCAACAAGATAGATAAACCCTTATACAAAATAACCAAAAGGCAGAGAGAAAATATCCAAATTAAGACAAATCATAAAGGAAAAGGGGAATATAGCAACAGACTCTGAAGAAATACAGAAAATTCTTTAGTCATATTTCTAGAACCTGTATGTCACACAATTGGAGAATCTAAAAGAAATGGAAAACTTTCTTGATATGTATCACATACTAAAATTAAATGAATACCAGATAAACAATTTAAACAGACATATAACCCTTAAGGAAATAAAAACAGTCATTAGAAATCTCTCGACCAGAAAAGCCCAGGGCCTAATGATTTCAGCACAGCATTCTACTAGAATCTTGAAGAAGAGATAATACCAATATGCCTCAAATTTGTCTACACAATAAAAAGAAAATAAATATTGCCAAATTCTTCTTATGAGACCACAGTTACCCTGATACCCAAGCCACACAATGATATAAGAAAGAAAGAATATTACAGACCAATTTCCCTTGTGAACACTGATACAAAAATACTCAAAAATTACAGGCAAACCGAATTCACCACAAATCAAAATATCCACCACGATGAAGCAGGCTTCATTCCAGAGATTCAGGGATGGTTCCACATAGGAAAATCTGTCAGTGTAATCTACCATGTAAACCCACTGAAAGAAAAATTCCATACAATCATCTCATCAGATGCTGAAAAGCCTTTGACAAAATCCAACACCCCTTCATGATAAAGGTTCTTGAAAGAACACAGATATTATGTTTAAATAGCTAAACATAATAAAAGCAATATACAGCAAGCTGACAGTCGACATCAAATTAAATGGAGAAAAACTCAAAGTAGTTCCACCAAAGTCAGGAACAAGACAAGGCTGTCCACTCTCTCTATATATACTCAATATAGTCTTCAAAGTTCTAACTAGAGTAATAAGGCATCAAAAGGAGATCAAGGGGTATAAACTGGAAAGGAAGAAGTCAAACTTTCACTATTAGCAGATAATAGGTACACATAAGTGACCCTCAAAATTCTACCAGGAAACTCCTATAGCTGATTAAAACCTTCTGTAGTAATGAGGCAGGATACAAGATTAAATAAAAAAAATCAGTAGTCTTCCTATACACAAATGATAAACGCACTGATAAAGAAATCAGTGAAACAATGCCCTTTACAATAGCCATAAGTAATACAAATATCCTAGGGAAACTCTAATCAAACAAGTGCAAGACCTATATAACAAGAATTGTATTTAAAGAAAGAAATTACAGAAGAGAACAGAAAATGGAAAGATCTTCCAGGCTCATGGACCAGTAAGTTTAACATAGTAAAATGGTAATCTTACCAAAAGCAATCTACAGATTCAATGTGATTCCCATAAAAATCCCAGCACTGTTCTTCACAGATGTCAGAAGAACAACACACAATTTCATATGGAAAAACAAAAACCCAGGATAGCCAAAACAATCCTGTACAATAAAGGAACTTCTGGAGGTATCACCATCCCTTACTCCAGCTCTACTAAAAAGCTATAGAAAAAAATAGTTTGGTATTGTCATAGAAACAGACACGAGGATAAATAGAAATGAATAAAAGGTTATGAGATAAACCCAGAGATGTCTGAACACCTAATTTTTGACAAAGAAGTAAAAAAATATGCAGTAGGAAAAAGCATCTTCAACAAATGGTGTTGGCATGTAGAAGAATGCAAATATACCCATATGTATTGACCTGCACAAAACTCAAGTCCAATTGCATCAAAGACCTCAATATCAATCTACTTCCACTAAAACTGATAGAAGAGAAAGTTGGAAGTAACCTTGAATGCATTGGCATAGGAGACCACTTCCAGAATATGACACAGACACTGAGAACAATTATCACATCGGACCTCTTGAAACTGAACATTTTCTGTAGGGCAGAGGACATTGTCAGTATAACAAAACAGCAGCCTACAGATTGGGAAAAGATCTTCACCAACCCTGCATCTAACAGAGGGCTGATTTCCAAAATATATAAAGAACTCAAGAAACTAGACTTCTATATAAAAAATAACCTCATTAAAAATTAGGTACATATTTAGTAAGAGAATTCTCAACAAAAGAATCTTAAACGACCAACATATACTTAAGGAAGTGTTCAATATCCTTCATTATCCTGGAAATGAAAATCAAAATGACTCAGAGACACAATCTTACACCTGTCAGAATGGCCAAGATCAAAAACATTAATGACAGGCTATGTCAGAGAGGATGTGGAGTAAGAGGAGCACTTTACTGCCTTTGGGCGTGCAAAATTGTACAACCACTTTGAAACTCAATATGGTGGTTTCCCAGAAAACTGGGACTCAATAAACCTCAAGATACAATGTGCTACCACTCTTGGGCATATACTCAAATATTCTCAGCCATACTACAAGGACACTTGCTCAGTTATGTTCACAGCAGCATTATTTGTAATAGCTAGAACCTGAAAATAACCTAGATGTCTCTCATCTGAAAAATGGTTAAAAATGTGGTTTTTAGTAACACAGACACTGAGAGAAACAATTAATAAACTGGACCTCCTGAAATTGAAAAGTTTCTGTAAAGCAAAGGACACAGTCAACATGACAAAATGACAGCCTACAGAATGGGAAAAGATCTTCACCAATCCCACATTAGACAGAGTTCTGATCTCCAAAACATACAAAGAACTCAAGAAATTGGTCATCAAAAGAACAAATAGTCCAATAAAAATGGAGTACAGACCTAAACAGAGAACTCTCAACAGTGGAATCTAAAATGGTTGGAAGACACTTAAGGAAATGCTCAACGTCATTAGTCATCAGAGAAATGCAAATCAAAACAACTCTGAGATTCCATCTTACACCTGTAAGAATGGCTAAAATCAAAATCACCGATGACAACTTATGCTGGAGAGGTTGTGGGGAAAAGGGAACACTCCTGCATTGCTGGTGGGAATGCAAGCTGGTAGAGCCCCTTTGGAAATCAGTGTGGCAATTTCTCAGAAAATTAGGAAACAACTTCCCTCAAGACCCAGTAATGCCACTTTTGGGTATATGTCCAAAGGATGCTCAACCGTGCCACAAGGACATGTGTTCAACTATGTTCATAGCAGCATTGTTTGTCATAGCCGGAACCTGGAAACAACCTAAATGCCCCTCAACCAAAGAATGGATAAGGAAAATGTGGCACATTTACACAATGGAGTACTACAACGCAGAAAAAAAATAACATTTTGAAATTTGCAGGCAAGTGGATGGAGCTAAAAAACATCATTTTGAGTGAGGTAACCCAGACCCAGAAAGACAATTATCACATGTACTCACTCATGAGTGGTTTTTTAAACATAAAGCGAAGAAAACCAGCCTACAAATCACATCCCAGAGGACCTAGACAACAATGAGGACTTGAAGAGTGGCATACATGGATCTCATTTACATGGGAAGTAGAAAAAGACAAGATCTTCTGAGTAAATTGGGACCATGGAGACTTTGGGAGAGGGTTAAAGGGGAGGGGAGAGACAGGGAGGAGAGCAGAGAAAAATGTAGAGCTCAATAAAAAATCAAAAAGAAAAAAAAAGAAAATGTGGTTTATCTACAATGGAGTATTACTCAGCAGTCAAAAACAATAATATTACTTGGGTAACCAAAAACCTGAAACTAGATATCCCAGAGACCTAGGATAAAACCAAATACTACTATTGTAAAATAAACATTCAAGCAGACAACAGCAGACAACATCACCCACCCCCACCAAAAAACCTAGCAATGACAATCTGCTATATTCATACATGAGTACCTTGCTTAGCTCTCATCATAGAGACTCCTCTTGCAGCAGATAGGAACAAATATAGAGACCCACAGCTCATGCAAGGGTCCCTAAGTAAGCTCAGTGTGTAATATAAAAAAGACATGAAAGTATTAGGGAGAATTTCTGGAAAGAAGGGTTTTAGTAGGAGGGGGATTAAGAATATATATGAAATTCAGAATGATGCACTAATACTTAATTATATATTATACAATAATATATTATATGTTAATTACATATGAAATACTTAAGTTATGTTTACTTTAAATATAGAATATTTAGGGTATATTAAATGATTCTAAGTTATAAAGTAAATGGAAACACTATTTTTGTTAAACTCTTGATATTAGTAATTGCTTTGAGAAATGTATTCTATATTTCATGGCTTTGTATCAAGGGATCAAAGCTTAATGCCTTGTAGAAAAGGGGAATATTAAAACATGGATTTATCAGTTGCTATCTTCCAAGTACAAAGGGAGGGTTTGGAATATGTGGGAATCAGCAATGACAGATTCAGTAATCATAAACTGGAAAGAATTTTAATTGGAGGTCTGTGTGCTGAGTTAGAATTTTATATCTCTGAACAACAGGAAAGTCCAAAGAGAAGTAACAATATCAACAAATAATTCACTTGATAACAACCAGGTGTCGAGGGGAAAGGGAATCCGCAGGAAAGAAATCAGAGTCCCATCCCATGGGGAAAAGACTGAACGGTGGAAATGTAACGAATGAGCAGACATGCATAGCTGTAAACAGTGGCCCTACTGTTTTCCCTTGGTGTGTACAATTTTGGTTTGCATAGGACATGGTTATTTTCTTTAGTGTCCTCAATATTTCAGGCCTTTATGACTGACTCCCTGCCTTCTATTACACAGTATCGGTCTCCTCTGTCAGCCTTCAAGGGGATAAAATGTTCTTCCACACAGAAACTTTCTGTTTAAACAACTCATCCAGGTGAGTCTCAAGGACACCACAGCAAAGACTGGATTATTTTTTACTGTGAAGTGGTGGCAATGGGAGCTAATTAAAATGAGACTAAAGAGGCTTGAGGAGACTTCATATACGCAGGGCATAGGTCAAAGACACTAATAGTTCATTAGTTGGACAGGAAAAATTACACATTATGTATGGTGAGTAGGAGGAGGAAGTTAGAACATTATTTACTTCTGAGTTCCAGTACTGCTCTGAATTGCTTATAATTGCTATCTATAACTATTTTATACTCATAAGCTTGTCTCCAAAATTTTCCCATTTAATATTTACATACTTTTGGAGTTGCTCCATATTTTGGTTATACATATTCAAACAACTTCCTAAGTGAAATATATCTATTTTTTTCTTTTGAGTTTCTTATCTCATCTAACCCAAACAAATTTTAGCTTTTCTATGTTGAGGGTTATAAAACTTAACTAAAATGTGTTCTCACCTTGTCCTAAATGTCCAAAAACTCCACTGTTAATGTGTAATAATCAAGCTGCTTCAGTTGGTCAAAATATTAGAGGATAATTTTTCATTGAGTATTTGGTGTAGATTATTGCTAAGTAATAGATAGATAGATGATAGACAGACAGACAGACAGATAGATAGATAATCACACTCAGTTGTTGGCATTGTATTTTTATTTAATTCTTGATGAGAAATCAAAGTCTTTAACATACAATTGTTTGGAACTTATTTGTCTGTAGTCCCTAGCATTCTTTGTATACCACAAACTCTAATTTTATTTGTTATTATTGTTCTATATAATGCATACATGTTTACTATCACTGTGAAAATGCAAAACTGAACAAAGTAGGTGAGGTCTCCTCACACAGATCGTGCACCTGAAAGCTCAGAAACAGAACACAGGGGTGTGCAATGTGACATCAGCAGGGATCAGCCAAAGAGAGAACTGAATTAAGTGTGAAGGAGAATTTTTTGGTAAATGCAGAATTTCAGAGAACATGTTGGTAGGTTTTTGCGTGTTGGAGGAAACAAAAGACAGAAGTGGAATATGCTTATTGGAATTTTTAACAACTTCAAAACTGAAAGTATTAGAGTAATGCAGGGAAAATGTCCATAGTTTTACTGGGACAAGAAGCACATGCTTTTAATAAGAGACCAAGAATCACATGAGGCCATGTTTTCTGACTTGTTTCCAACAGTTGTGTGCATTGATGTTTGTGCATGCTTTGTGTGTGTGTGTGTGTGTGTGTGTGTGGTTGTGTGGTTTGTGCGTCTATCTGACTGTAGTGGCAAGAGTAGATTCGTTAGGACAAGGTTTGCTCAATATATTCCAAAATGAGGTACATAGACACACATTAGAGAGAACACACGAAAAAAATGACACATGTAAATAAGAAACAGGTCATTTCAACAAAACACCTTTTTAGCCGCATTAAGATGCAAATGAAACTAGTAGTCCAAGTCACTACTGGTACTTTCACATCTCAGCAGCATCAAGGTTTTTTTTTTTTTTGTTTCTCATCATTTTTTTCCTGCTACAAGATCTGATCATTTGTTACTTTTAAAGATTCAATTTTTAAAAATTCATTAAAAATTTTTTTTACCACATATTTTGATGCTATTATTTTCACTCCCATATATTCACCCCCTCTCACCCACCCTACTTTGCATTCTTTCATTTTCTTGGCCTAAAGCTTAATAGATTCCACAATCTCTTTCTTGATTTTCTTAGTGTGTTCTTTCTTCAAAGAAATATATCACCATATGCCTTGCAGGGTATGTGGAATAATAAAGAACTGGACTTTGGTTGCTTCTGTGATGGCCTTCTTACCTTCCTTTTAAAGGACTTTTAGATAACCTATTGGTAGATATCATCTTCTTTAGGGAGATTGAAAAGGTTTGGATTCTCCTACCTCTTTTGCACAAGAATTGCTAAAGGAAAGTCTGGTTTCTTATACCAGAACCACCTAGCCATTGGATTATCACATTCATATCAATCACATATCAAGAGAATACACCACAAGCTTGCCCACAGGTCAATCTAATGGAGGCTTTTTCCTTTTGTTTTTTTTTCCAGTAAAGATTCTTTCTTGTTAGACATATCTATGTTTGTGTCATGCTGAAAAAAAGTCATCCAGCACAAGAGTGAATACTGAAATACTTCAGTGTGTAACTTACTGAGAAAAGGCTGCATGTGTCATAAGATTTCCACATCAGACATGACTAGAGAGAGGACTCTGTGAAGCTAGACTGCAAGGTAAAGCCCAAGAAATCAGGGCATGCGACTTAGAAGATGATACTGTATCTATATGATTACATAATTTCATCCTAAAAATTTCTCTATCTTTTGTTTTGTTTTGTTTTTAATTTCTAGTAACATAAACCACATGGGGCCAAAGAATAAAACACACGTTTCACAATTTCTTCTCCTGGGAATTTCCGAAGACCCAAGGTGGCAGCCTGTCCTCTTTGGACTGTTCCTGGCCATGTACCTGGTCACTGTGCTTGGGAACCTGCTCATCATCATGATCACGATGTCAGATTCTCACCTGCACACACCCATGTACTTCTTCCTCTCCAACTTGTCATTTGTGGACATCTGTTTCACCTCCACCACTGTACCGAAGATGCTACTGAACCTCCAGTCACATTGTAAGCTCATAGTGTATAGAGACTGCATCACCCAAATGCTTTCCTTTTTATTCTTTTCAGTACTGGACATTTCTCTGCTTACCATAATGGCTTATGACCGATATGTGGCCATTTGTCACCCCTTGCATTACACAGTCATCATGAATCCCAGGCTCTGTGTGTTGATGGTGCTGGTGTCCTGGATAGCAAATACCTTGCATATCTTATCACAAGGCTTCATGGTGCTGCAGTTATCCTTCTGCACAGAATTGAAAATCAATCACTTTTTCTGTGAGATGAATCAGGTGTTACAACTCACCTGTTCAGAAAATTTTGTTAACGTTCTCATCATGTATCTTTTACCTATGGTGTTGGCAGCTGGATCCCTCATCGCCATCCTCTGCTCTTACTACAAGATTCTTTCCTGCATAGGTGCCATCTCATCAGCTCAAGGGAAGTACAAAGCCTTTTCCACGTGTGCATCCCATCTCTCCGTTGTCTCCTTATTTTATTGTACAGGAATAAGTATTTATCTGAGTTCTGTTGTAACAGAAAACACACAGGCAACTGCAAGAGCCTCAGTTTTATACAGTGTGGTCACCCCTATGTTGAATCCCTTTGTCTATTGTCTGAGGAATAAAGACATAAAAGATGCTGTGAAAAAGTTATTGAGATAGAAACAAAATCATCTTTGACCCAAAATATCCCCATGATGGCAGGATTCAGTTCTGCATGGTCATATCTGAGATGCATTAATCTGATTGTAGAAGTAAAATATGCTTCTTATATTTTATTCTTAGAAGCTCTTTTTTCTCTGGGTTTAGCTTCACTATTCAATTTGTAATTCTTTATATTATATATTTATACTTCATTATCGCTGACATATCCAACAATCCCCATTTTGTCATTTTCTGTATTTTGTCAGGAAATACTTCAAAATTTTCAATCATCTGAAGCCACATGTTTAAGCATAATTTATTTTAAAACAACTCATACAACAAATTTTCTCTTCCTTAAAATAGAAATAAATTTTATTACTATTAAAAAAGCAGACTTGACACACAAATCTCTGTATATTAATTTATGGTGAAGGAAAATCAGAAACTGTAGCTTTTTAATATGTATCCATCATGTCATGGTATATGATGAACTAATTGTCCTTTCTTATAATATGTATTAGTAAGTTACAGTTTGAAATTATATCTTATTCTTTTTATTGTTTATTTATTAAAAATTTCCACCTCCTCCTCTCCTCCCATTTTTCTCCCATTTCCCCCTCCCCTCTCTCTCCAGTCCTAAGAGCAGTCAGGGTTTCTTGCCCTGTGAGAAGTCCAAGGTCCTCCCCCTTCCATCCAGGTCTAGGAAGGTGAGCATCCAAATTTTATTCTTTTAAAATCCCATTTCTATTTCAACTCACTGTCCTGTGTGTACCATAGTCTTACCCATTACAATGTTTGTAGTCTTTGCTATAACAATGACAAAAGAATTAATAGAGGTGAAAAAGGGAAATGAAGACATCATATTATTTTTCTATGCAGATGACATGGCTCTATACTTAGTAGAATCCTAGACACTATCAAAAACTTATCATCTCGCTGGGCGATGGTGGCGCACGCCTTTAATCCCAGCACTCGGGAGGCAGAGGCAGGCGGATCTCTGTGAGTTCGAGACCAGCCTGCTCTACAGAGCGAGTTCCAGGACAGGCTCCAAAGCCACAGAGAAATCCTGTCTCGAAAAACCAAAAAAAAAAAAAAAAAAAACACCTTATCATCTCATAAATATATTCAGGTAAGGGATAGGATAAAAAAAAGTTAAAGGAAACTTAAGTAACTTCCTTGTATACCAATAAAGAACTTAGTTAAGCCACAAATTGGGGGAATTATTACTTTCATAATAGATACAAAAATAAATTACATAGGAATATTCATAACCAAAGAATAGAAAGACATCTAGAACCAAAACATTAAGATATGGAAGAAAGAAAATAGAGATAACCTCCCATGATCTAGGATGAGCAGAATTAATGTTGTGAACATTGCAAAAATTCTAATGCAATTCTCATCAGAATTCCAGTACTTTGGAAAGTACCATACTTTACAGCGATAGAAAATTTTCAATTTCGCATGGAAACACAGAGTCACATAGACAAAGCTGTTGTTAGTATATGGACACTGCTAAATGTAACTCAATAGAAACCTCAATCTATACTAGAAATCCATAGTGAATGAGACAGCATTATATTGGCATTAAATATACATGTAGACCAATAAAACAGTGTGGTGGTCTAAATGAGAATGTCTCCAATAGGCTCAACATTTGAACATTTCATTCTCATTTGATGATGGTGTTTGGGAAGGCTGAGGATATATAGCCTTGCTAGCAGAAGTATATCATTTGGAGCAGGCTTTGAGGTTTAAAAAAACCTTGTGTGATTCCCAATTTGCTCTTTCTGCTCCCTGGTTATAGTTCAGCATGTGAGTAAACTGTTTGTGTTCCTGCTATCATGCCTACTTGCTGCCTCTATGGACTCTTAAATAATCTGGAACTATAAGGCAAATAAAACCTTTCTCTGTATTGCCTTGGTCATGCTGATTATTGTAGAAAAGTAACTAATATAAGCAAAATGGAGGACTGAGCAATGATCTCACATGGATCTGGCAAGAGTATTTGAAATATACACTGGTAATATAGATGTACTACCATCACAACTACTATGGGTTTATAAGTGTGACTGCCTATATTGTTCAGCAAAAATCATTCCCTTATACTCACAAGCAGCCTCTGGATTTTATGGTTTTAATGGCCACTCTTCCAAGATGATATCTGGGTTTTGGGTGGGGGCATATGATATTTATGATCCATTTAGAGATAAAAATTCATCAGCTTCTTAATCTCTGCACGTTGACCAGTTGAAGATTTTTGGTTCATTGCCATCTACTTCAAAAAGTCCAATTTTCTACAATGAGTGTTGAAGGATGCTCTACTATATGGGTTCAAGGAGAAGTTATTCTTGCACAAACTCAGTCCAAGAGAATCCCAGCATACAGATGCAGTCAGAATGAAGTATCACCCTTGACTGAGGGGAGAGAGAGAGAGAGAGAGAGAGAGAGAGAGAGAGAGAGAGAGAGATTACCTTAATGTTGTTATCCTGGTGGGTCAACCATCATTCAGTGTATAGCCATATATCCATGAGTATATGCATAGCACAAATTGAATTTGATATGTTTTTTAACAGAACATCAAGTTGGGTGGACAGAACTGGGATTGTGATTATAGGAGAAGTTTGATTACAGGGTGAATATGATCAACATATATCATATAAAATGCACAAAGAAATAATCTTTTAAAAAGAGGGTGATACAAAATGTCTACTCAACAAATGATGCTGGCATAGTATATCTACCTATGGAAGAATGAAATTAAATCTGTTTCTCCCCTGTATAAAAGTTAACTCAAAATGAATCAAATACTTTAATCTACAAGCTGAAGTTATGAAACTGCCAGATAAAAATTATAGGCACTATACCTCAAGATGTAAGTATGTGAATCCCATAAGTGCTACAGCAGTTCAGCATCTTGCAGAAGCCTCAGAGGAAGCTGCAGTAGCAGCCAGGGACTGTATTTGATATGAGTTCAGTCCACAAACACACAGGAAGCTCTACCTTTCCCACCAAACTCAGCAGTAACTAAAAACATAAGTTTTTAGTTTTTTACTTGGCTTATGTGGTAAAAAGATCCATTCTATGATACTATCTTCCCTCTGCCCTAAAATTCCTGCAGGGGAAACCCTGGAAGGCAATATGACTAGAATACAATTAAGATTTGGATCCACCTGATCGACATGTGCCTCCTGAAATTTCTCTCCAATCACAGTTAATTCTTTCTCAGCTTCATCTGTTAATTCCCAGGACTATTTAAGTTTTTGTCACAATCTAAGACTTTGTTTAAATGAATTATTAGTTCAGGTGGTATCCCAACAGTGGGCTCTAGACTGGAAATCTCGCCTATAAATCTGTGAAAGTCATTAAGAATCTGTAATTTAATTCTTCTAATTTTGTGTTCTAATTTTCTGTAAATATATTTTATAATATAGGTAATTGACAGAATCTCCTCTTTGTATTTTTTCCAGACCAATTTGTAATCCCCATTTAAGCAAAACTTTCTTTACTTCTTCAAACATCCTTTCTAAAGTACATTTGAATCAGATAGCAAAATGTTATCCATGTAATGGTAAGTTATAGATTTAGGAAATTATTTACATATTATTTCCAATTGCTGATCTGTATACAAACAAACAGAGGATGGGGCTATTGAGCATTCCATGTGGGAGAATAGTCCATTGATATCTTCTAGTAGGTTGAAAATTGTTATGACTATGCACTGTGAAGGCAAATTTTCCTGTTATTTTCTTGTATAAGTACAGTGAAGAAACAATCTTTTAAATCAATAACTATAAGAGGCCATCCTTTAGGTAATTGTGAAGGCAAAGGAATTCCAGGTTGTAGAGGGCCCTTAGGTTGAATTACCTGGTTGAAAGCTCTTAGATCTGTCACCATTTTCCATTTTACAGATTTCTTTTTAAGAACAAATACAGGAGAATTCCAAGGGCTGGTTTATTCTTCATATGGTAGCATCTAGTTGTTCCTGTACCAGCTTTTCTAAAGCTTGCAGTTTTTCTTCTGCTAAAGGCCATTGTTTAGTCCATATTGGTTCCTCAGTTAACCATTTTAAAGGTTGGGCCATTGGTACCTCTGAAGGTTTGCTAGTTATTTTGTGTTCTTTTTTTTTTAATCTCTTTTTTATTGAGAAAATGAGAAAAAAAAACAAGTTTCCACCTCCTCCCAGCCTCCCATTTCCCTCCCCTCCTCCCATCCTTCTCCCACTCCTTCCACCCTTCTCCCCCTCCCCCCACTCCTTTCCCCCTCCCTCTCCAGTCCAAAGAGCAGTCAGGGTTCCCTGCCCTGTGGTAAGTCCTAGGTCCTCCCCCCTCCGTCCTATCTAGGAAGGTGAATATCCAAACTGGCTAGGCTCCCGCAAAGCCAGCACATTACGTAGGATCAAAACCCCTTGCCATTGTCCTTGGCGTCTCATCAGCTCTCATTGTTCGCCATGTTCAGAGAGTCCAGTTTTATCCCATGCTTTTTCAGTCACAGTCCAGCTGGCCTTGGTGAGCTCCCAGTAGATCAGCTCCACTGTCTCAGTGGGTGGGTGCACCCCTCGTGGTCCCGACTCCTTTGCTCATGTTCTCCCTCCTTCTACTCCTCATTAGGACCTTGGGAGCTCAGTCCAGTGCTCCAGTGTGGATCTCTGCCTATATCTCCATCCCTCACCAGATGAAGGTTCTATGATGATATGCAAGATATTCATCAGTATTGCTATAGGATAGGGTCATTTCAGGTTCCCTATCCCCAGCTGCCCAAGGAATTAACTGGGGACCTCGGCTTGGGCACCTGGGAGCCACTCTAGGTTCAAGTCTCTTGCCAACCCTAAGGTGGCTCCCTTAACTAAGAATTGTGCTTCCGTGCTCCCCTATCCAACCTTCCTTTATCCCAATCCTCCTTTTTCCCCAAGTTCCCCCTTCCTCCCCTTCTCCCTTTTCTCTCCCCATCTCCCATTACCCCCATCCCACCCCACCCCCAAGATCTCAATTTTCTCCCCGGCAACTTTGTCTACTTCCCATAGCCAAGAGGATAACTATATGTTTTTCCTTTGGTTCACCTTCTTACTTAGCTTCTTTAGGATCACCAATTGTAGGCTCCGTGTCCCTTATTTATGGCTAGAAACCAATTATGAGTGAGTACATCCCATATTCATCTTTTTGGGTCTGGGTTACCTCACTCAGGATAGTGTTTTCTATTTCCATCCATTTGCATGCAAAATTCGAGAAGTCATTGTTTTTTACCGCAGCATAGTACTCTAATGTGTAGATATTCCACACTTTCTTCATCCATTCTTCCATTGAAGGGCATCTAGGTTGTTTCCAGGTTCTGGCTATTACAAATAATGCTGCTATGAACATAGTTGAACAAATGCTCTTGTCATATGATAGGGCATCTCTTGGGTATATTCCCAGGAATGGTATTGCTGGGTCCAGGGGTAGGTTGATCCCGAATTTCCTGAGAAACCGAAACACTGATTTCCAAAGTGGTTGCACAAGATTGCATTCCCACCAGCAATGGATGAGGGAACCCCTTCCTCCACAGCCTCTCCAGCAAAGGCTATCATTGGAGTTTTTTATTTTAGCCATTCTGACAGGTGTAAGATGATATCTCAAAGTTGTTTTGATTTGCATTTCCCTAATCGCTAAGGAGGTTGAGCATGACCTTAAGTGTCCTTTGGCCATTTGAACTTCCTCTGCTGAGAATTCTCTGTTCAGCTCAGTGCCCCATTTTTTAATTGGGTTAATTAGCATTTTAAAGTCTAGTTTCCTGAGTTCTCTATATATTTTGGAGATCAGACCTTTGTCTGTTGTGGGGTTGGTGAAGATCTTCTCCCAGTCAGTAGGTTGCCTTTTTGTCTTGGTGACAGTGTCCTTTGCTTTACAGAAGCTTCTCAGTTTAAGTAGGTCCCATTTATTCAATGTTGCCCTTAATGTCTGAGCTGTTGGGGTTACACATAGAAAGCGATCTCCTGTGCCCATCTGATGTAGGGTACTTCCCACTTTCTCTTCTATCCAGTTCAATGTGTTCTGACTGATAGTGAGGTCTTTAATCCATTTGGACTTGAGTTTTGTGCATGGTGATAGTTATGGGTCTATTTTCATTCTTCTGCAGGTTGACATCCAGTTATGCCAGCACCATTTGTTGAAGATGCTTTCTTTCCCCCATTGTATACTTTTAGCTCCTTTATCAAAAATGAGGTGTTCATAGGTTTGTGGGTTAAAATTCGGGTCTTCTATACGATTCCATTGGTCGACTTCTCTGTTTTTATGCCAGTACCACACTGTTTTCATCACTGTAGCTCTGTAATAGAGTTTGAAGTCAGGGATGGTAATGCCTCCAGACAGTCCTTTATTGTATAGGATTGTTTTGGCTATCCTGGGTTTTTTGTTTTTCCATATAAAGTTGATTATTGTCCTCTCAAGATCTGTGAAGAATTTTGATGGGACCTTGATGGGGATTGCATTGAATCTATAAATTGCCTTTGGTAGAATTGCCATTTTTACTATGTTGATCCTCCCAATGCAAGAGCAAGGGAGGTCCTTCCATTTTCTGGTATACTCCTCAGTTTCTTTCTTCAATGCCTTAAAGTTCTTGTCAAATAGATCTTTCACTTCCTTGGTTAGAGTTACCCCAAGATATTTAATGCTGTTTGTGGTATCGTGAAAGGTGATGCTTCTCTGATTTCCCTCTCTGCTTCCATATCCTTTGTGTATAAGAGGGCGACTGATTTTTTGGAGTTGATCTTGTATCCTGCCACATTACTAAAGCTGTTTATCAGCTGTAAAAGTGTTTTGGTGGAGTTTTGGCGGTCGCTTATGTACACTATCATATCATCTGCAAATAACGAAAGTTTAACTTCTTCCTTTCCAATTCGAATCCCCTTGATCCCCTTATGTTGTCTTATTGCTATTGCTAGAACTTCAAGCACTATATTGAAGAGGTATGGCGAGAGTGGACAGCCTTGTCGTGTTCCTGAGTTTAATGGGATGGCTTTGAGTTTCTCTCCGTTTAATTTGATGTTAGCTGTCGGCTTGCTGTCAATAGCTTTTATTATATTTAGGTATGACCCTTGTATCCCTAATCTCTCCAATACTTTTATAATAAAGGGATGTTGAATTTTGTCAAATGCTTTTTCAGCATCTAATGAGATGATCATATGGTTTTTTTCTTTCAGTTTATTTATATGATGGATTACATTGATAGATTTTTCATATGTTGAACCAGCCCTGCATCCCTGGGATGAAGCCTACTTGATCATAATGGATAATTTTTCTAATGTGTTCTTGGATTCGGTTTGCCAGTATTTTGTTGAGGATTTTTGCATCGATGTTCATGAGTGAGATTGGTCTATAATTCTCTTTCTTGGTTGAGTCTTTGTGCGGTTTTGGTATCAGAGTAACTGTAGCTTCATAAAAGGAATTTGGCAGTGCCTCTTCTGTTTCTATATTGTGAAATACATTAAGGAGTATAGGTATTAGATCTTCTTGGAAGTTCTGGTAGAATTCCGCATTGAAAACATCTGGTCCTGGGCTTTTTTTGTTAGGGAGGTTTTTGATAACCTCTTCTAATTCTTCCCGACTAACAGGTATATTTAGATTGTTCACCTGGTCCTGATTTAACTTTGGTATATGATATTTATCTAAAAAAGTATCCATTTCCTTTACATTTTCCAGTTTTGTGGCATATAGGCTTTTGTAGTAAGATCTAATGACTCTCTGAATTTCCTCTGTGTCTGTGGTTATGTCCCCCTTTTCATTTCTGATCTTATTAATTTGCAAATTCTCTTTCTTCCGTTTGATTAGCTTGGATAGTGGTTTGTCAATCTTGTTGATTTTCTCCAGGAACCAGCTTTTTGTTTCATTGATTCTTTGGATTGTTTTCTGTGTTTCTATTTTGTTGATTTCAGCCCTCAGTTTGATTATTTCCAGTCTTCTACTCCTCCTAGGTGAGTCTGCTTCTTTTTTTTCTAGAGCTTTCAGGTGGGCTGTTAAGTCTCCAATGTGAGCTTTCTCTGTTTTCTTTAAGTGGGCACTTAGTGCTATGAACTTTCCTCTTAGGACTGCTTTCATAGTGTCCCATAAGTTTGAGTATGTTGTTTCTTTATTTTCATTGAATTCAAGGAAGACTTTAATTTCTTTCTTTATTTCTTCCTTAATCCAGGTATGGTTCAGTAGTTGACTGTTCAGTTTCCATGACTTTGTAGGCTTTCTGGGGGTAGCATTATTGTTGAATTCTAACTTTAATCCATGGTGACCCGATAAGACACAGGTGGTTACTAATATTTTTTTGTAACTGTGTAAGTTTGCTTTGTTACCAAGTATGTGGTCAATTTTTGAGAAGGTTCCAAGAGCTGCAGAGAAGAAGGTATATTCTTTCCTATTTGGATGGAATGTTCTATAGATGTCTGTTAAGTCCCTTTGATTCATTACCTCCCTTAATCCTCTTATTTCTCTGTTAGGTTTCTGTCTGATTGACCTGTCCATTGGTGAGAGAGGAGTGTTGAAGTCTCCTACTATTAGTGTGTGCGGTTTGATGGCTGCCTTGAATTTTAGCAATGTTTCTTTTATGTACGTGGGTGCTTTTATATTAGGGGCATAGATGTTCAGGATTGAGACTTCTTCCTGATGAACTGTTCCTGTTATGAGTATAAAATGCCCCTCTCCATCTCTTCTGATTGATTTAAGTTTGAAGTCAGCTTTGTTAGAAATTAGTATGGCCACACCTGCCTGTTTCTTAGGTCCATTTGCTTGATATGCCTTTTCCCAGCCCTTTACTCTGAGTAGGTGCCTGTCTTTGTGTTTGAGGTGTGTTTCTTGTAAACAGCAGAATGTTGGATCCTGTTTTCTTATCCAATCTCTTAGCCTGTGCCTTTTTATAGGTGAGTTGAGTCCATTGACATTAAGTGATATTAATGACCAGGTGTTGTTAACTCCGGTCATTTTTTTTTTAGTCGTAGAGTTTGTGTGTTTCCCTTCTTTGTTTTGTGTTGGTGAAGGGTCTCTAGATGTCTGAGTTATTGTGGTCATTGTTGGACTCCTTGGTTAGTGATTTTCCTTCAATTACTTTCTGTAAGGCTGGATTTGTGGCTGCGTACTGTTTAAATTTGTTTTTATCCTGGAAAATTTTATTTTCTACATTTATAGTGAATGAAAGCTTGGCTGGGTATAGTAATCTGGGCTTGCACCCATGGTCTCTCAGTTTCTGCAGTACATCTATCCAGGACCTTCTGGCTTTCATGGTTTACATGGAGAAGTCAGGTGTAAGTCTGATAGGTTTACCTTTATAAGTAATTTGGCCTTTTTCCTTTGCAGCTCTTAATATTTTTTCCTTATTCTGTATACTTTGTGTTTTGATAATTATATGGTGAGGGGATTTTTTTTTTTGATCTAGCCTATTCGGTGTTCTGTATGCTTTTTGCACCTTCATAGGTATATCTTTCTTTAGGTTGGGAAAATTTTCTTCTATAATTTTATTAAATATATTTTCTGGACCCTTGAGCTGCACTTCTTCTCCTTCTTCTACTCCTATTATTCTTAGGTTTGGTCTTTTTATTGTGTCCCATATTTCCTGAATGTTTTGTGATGAGAGTTTGTTGGACTTTCTGGTTTCTTTGATCAGTGTGTTTATTTTCTCTATGGTATCTTCAGAATCCGAGAGTCTTTCTTCTATCTCTTGTATTCTGCTGGTTATGCTTGTTTCTGTAGTCTCTATTCGTTTACCTAGATTTTCCATGTCCAGCCGTCCCTCTGTTTGTGTTTTCTTCTTTGCCTCCATTTCAGTTTTCAGGTCTTGAACTGTTTCCATTATCTGTTTGATTGTTTTTCCTTAGTTTTCTAGGGTATCATTCACTGATTTATTCAATTCTTCAAACTTTCTGTTATATTTCTCATCCATTTCTATAAGGGCGTTTTTTACATGCTCTTTAAGGGTGTCAATCACTTTCATGAAGTCAATCTTTTCTCCTTCTTCTTGATTAAGGGGTTCATGTCCTCCCGTTGTGAGGTCGCTGGTTTCTGGTGGCTTCATGTTGCTTTTCAGCTTGTTGGGCGAATTCTTGCCTTGGCGTCTGCCCATCTCTTCTTCCAAATGCTCCCTATGGATCTTCTTTTACCGGATCAGGTCTCGTTGCCTACCCAACGCTGGCTCTCCCCAATGTTGGCTCTCCTGGCACCGAGAGATCAGGTCTCCGTGCCCAACGCTGCCTCTCCCCAATGCTGGGTCTCCCCAACGCTGGGTCTCCTGGCGCTGAGAGATCAGGCCTCCGTGCTGGTTGGGCAGCTCGCAAACAAAGCGCCTACCGGGGCAGGCAGACCACAGAAACAAAGGAACTTCAGCCCGCCCAGGCGCCCTGAGGACTCTGACCCAGCGCCCAGACAGGCTGGGCTGGGCGATGCCATGCACCAAAAGAGGGCGGTGGGGCCGAAGTGGGGAGGGCTCTGGATGGAAGTTGGATGGGCCAGGAAGAAAGAGGCAGCACCCAGGAAGTAGAGGCCCTGCAGAGAGCCCAAGAAGGACAGGGGGCCAAGGAACCCCCGAGCTCCCCGTCCCAGGCCTGCGCCATGGGCCAGAAACTCACCCCAACGCTGGGTCTCCTGGCACCGAGAGATCAGGCCTCCGTGCTGGTTGGGCAGCTCGCAAACAAAGCGCCTACCCCGCTTGGTGCAGGCAGGCCACAGAAACAAAGGAACTGCTGCCCGCCCGGGTGCCCCGAGTACTCGGACCCAGCGCCCAGATAGGCTGGGCTGGGCGATGCCACGCGCCAAAAGAGGGCGGTGGGGCCGAAGTGGGGAGGGCTCTGGACGGAAGCTGGGTGGGCCAGGAAGAAAGAGGCAGCACCCAGGGAGTAGAGGCCCTGCAGAGAGCCCAAGAAGGATGGGGGCCAAGGAACTCCCGAGCTCCCCGTCCCAGGCTGGCACCGTGGGCCAGAAACTCCTATTTTGTGTTCTTGTACAGCCTAAATGGCTGTTGGCTTTTTTTTATGGTACCTTAAAATATTCTTCCCAGAAACATGAGTTTCTGGGACTACAGGAATGTTTATCTGGGTATTCCATTGCTACAGCAGATCATGACCCTCTAAATTCACTGTGATATTAGCCACATATGGTCTTACCCTTCCTCTCTGTCCTTTTAGCCCTATGCATTCAACCCATCTCTTGCTTTGTTTTACTTGAAATAGGGTTCCAATTCCTAGGAATTGAACATCTGCCTCTTGAAGAGGCCAATTTGGTTGCCAAAATTCTGGAGTAATGATAGTCATATCCACACCAATGTCTAGTAAGCCCTCAATTACAATTTTATTTATATGCACTCAGTTTTGGTCTTTGTTCATTTACAGAAGTTTGCTAAAATATGGTTTTATTTCTATTTGAATTTTTGATTCATCTTTCATGTTTAATCCATCATGCAGAGCAGTATGTTTTTTTTTAAAGCAAGCACTGACATTTTTTTAATTTTACTGGTAAGACATGTTTCCCATGGTGACAGGGAATGACTGGAACATGTTTGGCCTTAGAGCCTGCAAGGAGTACTCCCAAGTAGTTTCTCAATGGTGTTGGGTTGCCTTGTTTGTCTTTTGCTGATATCCATTTATTGGTCTGATGTTGGCCTTTGCCACATTTTTCTACATATCTAAAAGTTTGAGACCTTCTATTTTTGTATTTCCCAGAAGAGACATTGTTTCTAGGAATACCTTGTGTACCATCCCTTCTCAGATATCCTATTCTACCACAATTAAAACATTTGACATTCTGATGTCTCCTCATACCTTTGAAAATTGCTTCTCCTACCCAAGCCTCAGTATTATAATCAAATGTCTCAACATCCTTGCATACAGGATCCACTTATCCATAGGTGCTGATCTAACCTTTAAAGTCCCAAGTATCTTTTTGTATGCTAAATTGGCATTTTTGAAAGCCAGAGATTCAATAAGTGCTCATCTAGCTTTTGAGTCTGTTACTCCTACTTGTCAAGCTATAATTAATCTTTGTATTAAGTCACTAAAGAATTCTCTTTGACCTTGCTTAACCCTAGTATATGATTCAATTCTTTTTCTTAGTTCTTTAATCCTGTCCCAAGCATTTAAGGCTTCTGTGTGGCAGAGGGACAAGATGTGCTCATCATAAAGAGCTTGATCCTGTGGATCAGCATAAGTGCCCTTGCCAAGAATTTGATCTTGAGAAGTCTCAAAACCTTTTACTTTCCCCCATTGTTCTAAAATTTTTGCCTCATCCCATTCATGGCATTTCCACAGTAGTTGTGGACTATCTTCCAGGAATGCTGAAACTAATTGAATCCATTCATATGGGCTAGTTTTTTTTTTGCTTGAAGCCCATGTTTTCACCATTTTCCTAACAAATGATGAATACAAACCATAAGATACTGCAGCTTGCTTAATTTCTTTTAGATCATTCACACCTATAGTTTTTTATTTACATTCTCTAAATGATTTACATTCTCTAAATTCTCTTTTGGGTATTTAGAACTGTATGGCTCATCAGAAGTGGTTACGGGGTAAGTCACTAAAACCCTTGGCAAGTCATCTCTGACTCTGACATGTACTGGGGATTATAAATCTTGTCCTTGTACCTCTACCCCTTGCTCATCAGTTCTGATAATTTCCTCAAATCTTACAAATCTTTTTACCTCTGTCTTTTGTAAAGCTTGAATCTCTTGATCTCTGAATATTTCTAATGATTTCTAATAATAACCTCTGGTCCTCATTTTGCACAAATGATGCAAAGGTACGAAATTTTTCCACTAATGATAACTTCTCATCTTTGGATATTATTTAGAAGGTGTACAGAGTACCTTCCTGGAGAAATACTATATATGCTAACTTATCATAATTTTTTTAACAGATTTTAATTGTCAAATTCAACAGTGAATTCTTTCAGATAATTTTTCATCACCCTTTGACATGGATTAAATTTTACCTGTCCAATCAATGTTATTCTTTTCAATGATATTAATTTTTTTAGCTAACTTTTGATTTTCTATGGTATAAATCCTATCTGCTAGCTGTTCATTATTAGTTCATAAAGACTGTATCATTTCTAAAAGTGTCTCATTCTTGGCTCTTTTATCAAACCATTTTTAAGGATATAATATGAAAAACAAAGCTAAGTCCCAATATATTAAATAAATGGTTGCATCAGAAAAACCATATAAGCCTTGGAGAATATCATCTATAATATAAGCAAAAAAGTTATTAAACTCCTGGATGGTGAAAATGTCTGCATTCATATCTTTCAAATTCATTGATTTATTTATTAATCAAATGAATTTACCTCTGTTATGAGATTTTAATAAATTGTTGTAGGCATAATAATCCTTATTGGCCAGTAGGTGTCACAATTGCGAGTGCATGGCAGAGAGAAGTGACTGGAGGTGAAGTGAAAAGTACTGTGTAAACAGTCCTGCTTAGTTCTCTGTTGGCACCTGCTTAAATAAGGACAAGTATGCTTGAAAAATTATGAGCAATTAAATCAATTCTGTTCACAGAGAGAGTTTTTTGGTGGCCAGAGTATCAAGGAACCCATGGATTGCAAGCCAGGAACATGAACTGGAAGCTCAGAACGCAAACTAAACGCTGCACAAGTTGCCACACAGCAAAGAAAGGGGCTGGGGTGAGGGGGAAGTGTGAGTCCAGGAAATTTCCAATTTGTAGCCTGCCTCTTCTACAGTGGGGTTTCTGTTAAAAATAAAACAAAACAAAGCAACAACAACAAAATAAAACAAAAAACCACGTAGTAGGTGAAATCAAGCCAAGTCATGGAGAGGGGAGATATTCGACTGTGGACCTTTTGAGAAGGTCCTGGCATAGAGTCAGGATCCACATGGATGAGAAATGAAACATGATTAATAAAAGATCAGGGTCAAAAATTGGGCTTCAACATGAAAATCAAAAAAGCAAAACAGCCAGATACTGGCTCTTACCTTGGTCTCAGTTCAAAATGGTGATCCTGCCTCCAGGAATCTCAGAATGAGACTGAGTTTTGAGAGCTGTTTCCTCCCATTTTATAATCCTCTCTAGGGCTGGGATTAAAGGCATGAACCACTGTGATTATAGGCATGCACCACCAATTTCTATGGCAACTTGTATGGTGAGTGGGATTAAAGATGTATATCATTGAAGCTACTGGAATTAAAGTTGTGTGATATCATAATATGGTCTGTAAGGCTGACCAATGGGACTGTTTGACTCTCAGATCTTCAGGCAGTCTTTATTAAAATACAATAGTTCCACTACAGTTCCCCTTACTCTGCATCCTCTCCAGCATAAGATATTATTGGTGTTTCTGATCTAAGCCATTCTGACAGGTATAAGATGATATCTCAGAGTAGTTTTGATTTGCATTTCCTTGATAGTTAAGGATGTTGAACATTTCCTTAAGTGTCTTTCAGCCATTTGAGATTCTTCAGTTGAGAATTCTCTATTTAGATCTCTACCCCATTTTATAATTAGATTATTTACACTATTTGACATTCTGATATCCAATTTCTTGAGTTCTGTATTACATTTTGGAGATCGTTACTCTGTCTGATGTAGGGTTGTTAAAGATCTTTTCCCACTCAGTAGTGAAAGACCCTCCAAGAGTGTCTTTCCTCTGGGGAGACCCTTCCCAAGGAACAACGAGACCACTTGTACAGATGCAAACAGCAAGAGGTTTATTCAGATACACAGGTACCTGGGGCGACAAAGTCTCTCAGAGGACTTGTGCACCTTTAGGTCGGGGTAATGGGTTTATATATGTTTTGGGGAGCAAAAAGCGCGGTACAGAAGCGAGAAGCATAGTTACAGGGTTTTCATTGGTCAGTTTGAATGTGGCCGAGTTCAGGTCGGGACAAGGTCTCTAGTTCCCGAGAATTCAGATATGGGCTGCCTTGGCTCTTATCTAGGGCAGACTTCACCGTTCCTCCCCGCCTGGGACAGACGGTGCCTAGCCATATTCTCGGTATTCCCGTTCCTCCCCCGGCCCAGCCACAGGTGTCTCTAGCTTGTTTTGGCAGCTTTTAAACTGCCCTTTGTTCAAACCCTGAATATTCAGTACAAGCCTTGTAAAATGGCGTTACCGGTGCTAAGTCGTTTAATAAGCTGGGCGGGGGGGGTCTTTCAGTAGGCTGCCTTTTATTCTTATTGACTGTGTCCTTTTCCTTACAGAAGCTTCTCAGTTTCAGCAGGTCCCATTTATGTATTGTTGTTCTCAGTGTCTATGCTACTGGTGTTATATTTAGGAAGTGGTCTCATGTGCCCATGCATTGAAGGCCACTTCCCGCTTTTTCTTCTATCAGGTTGATCCACCAAAACTCTTGCCCATAACTCTTTTTTCATGCTTTGCAAGTTAGTCTCTAAAACACTCATTGGTTCTGTAGACTGAACTTGGATAGAATTCAACATAATTGTCCTTGGCATCTTAGGGGATAGTTAGCATTACATGGTATCCCTCACCTCCTTAGGGAATGAACACAAACTATCTAGAAATAAATTTAGTCAAGAAATTGAATGATAACTACAATGAAAACTATAATATATAAATTAAAGAAACTAATGAAGTAAAAGTAGTATAAGCATCCCATTCTAACAGATTAGAAGCATTAATATTGTCAGTGTTCATACCTCACAAAATAGTCTTTCAATTTTCATCAAAACACCAAACCTATTGTTCACTGAAATAAAGATGGCAACATTAAAACTCATATGAAGTATCAAAAAACAGCATACAACCTAAATTATCTTGAATCTAAAATATAAAGCTACACACAACAAAATATCTGAATTTTAAATTATTGGAAAGCAATAGTATTAAAAGCAGTGTGGTACTGTCAAAAAACATAGACCCCAAGACTTCTGAGTGAAATGGGGGACTGGAAACCAAGATAAAAGTTGTTGATCAGCTGAGAAAATACCTCCACCAGATTGACCTGTAGACATGTCTGATGGGCACATTGATTAATGATAAATGAGGGAAGGCCCAGCTCACTGTGGGGGCATCACCACTGTGCAAGTGGTCCTGGGTTGTAGAAAAAAGCAGAATAAAAAGCTGAATAAGCTATAGGAGAAACCCAGTGAGTGGTACTACTCTGTGGTCTCTGCTTTAGTTCTTGCTTCCAGGTTCCTACTGCCCTGACTTCACTATGACAGACTGTGATTCAGAAATATAAAATAAAATGAACCATTCTTGCCAAAGTTGCTGGTGTTAAAGGTGTTCATCACTTCAAAAGTAAGCAAACCAGAACAGTTGGTATGTATAGATAGTAGAATACTTTTTGGATTTAAAGAGACAATGAAAATCCTACATATGGGGCAATGTGGATAACATTAGATGACATTAAGGAAAAGAAGTCAAGCATAGAAAACTAATTACAAGCTGTTAGTCAAATATGGAAACCATCATTGTTGAATTTGTATTAGTAAAGAGTAAAATAGTGGTGGAGGCTGGGCGTTACAGGACAAATTGGGTACAAACAAGGTTCTGGGAGGCATCTATAGGTAGAGGAGATGGGGCATGTTCATTGGGGTGTGGTCATGGACTGACAACGAAACTAGACAAATCTATCTGCAGCATAGTAGATTAATGGTAATTAGTAAAATTTACTATAGATTTCAAAATAAGTAAATAAACTACTTTAAATTTTCACAAGAATAATAAGTAAAAACTTTGAAATGATGGATATGTATGAGAGATACAGATTATTATCCAGAATAAAGTCCATATCAGTGCAGACCACAGAAAACAGAGTCTATAAAACCTATAAAGTAAAGTTCCCATCCCTTAGGATAATGTGAAGACACATGCCTTCTGTTATTGAATTTTTCTAAAATTAGGTGTTTTGTTGAAAGGTACCTGAAATCAAGGATTATATTAAGTGTGTTTTATGTTAAGATATCACAAATCAGCCCTTTGCAAAAGAGGTAAGAAGTTGAAATTATGGTGACATTGGTGTCTATGGCCTTATCATGAGTGAAGGCTATAAAATCCAGTCAAAAGTGGATCTTCATGAGCAAATTTTCATTGACAGTGTTGATATGGTGTCAGGAGGTAACTTTACTTGGAGGCAGATGGTGAAAGATAATCTGCAAGGAAAAATAAATTGTCTGAGAATAGAAACATTCCTTTGGGAAATGTTGTTCTCAGATGTGAAATCATAAGAGAAATAGTGAAATGTATCTAATGAGCAGACATCCAAAGATATAAATATATCCCTTCTATTTTTACTCAGTCTGTGTAACTCTGTCTGCTCAGAACATGGCTGTTTGCATTGGGATCACATTTACTCAGGGAATGAAGCTTGATCTTGCCTTCCTGTCTCGTCTTATTTTGTAACTTTTGTCTCCACAGTCATCCATCTAGAGGAGAATTTAGAATTCCATACGATACCTCCCATCTTTAAACCATGAAGGTTAGTGTGGAAACATGACTGATATGGTTTGAAAAATCCTGAGACAGGGAAGAAAAAATATTTCAATGTAGTCACTTTAGAATCAATCCAGAGTGTCTTAAAGATGACAGATGACTGTGGCTGTTTGCTGGCTTATCTGATTAAGTCAGCTGTATATTCAGCAAATCAAAAGGGGAATTGGACACTGAACTCAGCATGGCAGGGTCTACATTGAAGATGAACTGATAGCAATAGAAGACCAATTAGGAGAGGAGTTGAGACGCTTCAGGTGGCTCTATATGACTAGGATGTATCTTAAAGATGATGTGGTTAATTAGGTAGAAGAGAAATTATTTAATACATGCAGAGAATGGTAGAACAAAGTGAAGGTTATGTCTGGATTTTGAGTTGGACAATTACTTCAAGTTGTTTTTCATTATATTAGATGTTTTCTATTGCCATAGCTTCAATGTAATCTCCAGTTATGGTTTATATACCTTTGGAGTACTCCTCTTATTTTGCCCAAACTTTTCTATCTTCTCACTTATGAGTTTCCTTACATTAGTCAAGAAGCATTTATCTACCACAAACATCTCTTTATGTTCCCCTCTAATGTATTGCTTGATTTCTTAATGATAACACTATTTGCTGAGTTTTTATATGTGAACTATAGGACCAATTTTACTTTTCTTCTGTTAGATTGACACTGATGCCAATTTTTACACAAACATTGAAGTTTTTCTAACTCCATTGAGACACAGCATTGTCATATGTTAAATGTACATATACCCTGAAGTCATTATATCCTGAGCTTCTGATGTGAGCCACACAGTGAGAGGGACATTGTGTAGTATATTCTTTTATGTGTAGGTCATTGCCAAATAAATCAAGAGTCTCTAATGGTAGCATTTAAGCATTAATATTACGGATAGTCTTTAACCTAATTACTGATGCCACATTCAATTTGGTTAAGCCTGCTTTTTTGTTGTTGTTGTTTAAAATTCACTGAATTTTGAGTTTTTTCCTTTTCCACTTTTGCTATGCTACAATTCTTTTCTTTCCTTTTAGTCTATGTAATGCAGAAATAATCACACAGCACATTGAAAATTCAAAGTAAGCAAAGCGGTGGAGTACTGCTCATGTGGATCTCACTTTAGGAGGCCGAGTCACAACACAATGGAATAAATAAAGGTACACACAATTCTCTAGGGATTAGGCACATAGTTTCATAGGATATGTTCTGGAGGTATCTTTGCATGTTGGATGGAGCAACAGGCAGGACCACACTGTACCCTTCAGATTTGATCAAACAACATAAGCTGTATTCACATTGGAAAAGAAAAACAGAGATCTGACTTGTGGGTTCTTATGCATATAACAATAGTTACTGATAACTAGCTCTGTGCCTATTTGTGTGGTTTTTGTTCCCCACAGAATGAGAAATCCTAATTGGGTTCCCCATGGACGCTAAAAGGTTGATTATATAAGCATAAAATCAGAGAATAGGAAAGAGTTTAACAGGTTAATAGATAAAACTGGGAAAATGTTCAGCAATGGCATCATAGGAACATGCATTTTTATGTTCTCTTGACCAGTTGAGAGAGAAAGATTAAAAATAGTAAATAAAATTTCATGTGAAACACCCACACAAGATCAAAGCCAGGCACAAACCAGCATACAAAATCCCATGCCTACTGAAGAGCTAATTGCAATTGATGGCTGTTAGAGGAGGGAGAGTCAGTGTTGTTTGGGGATCCCAGTCTCGAGAGGCTGCCAATCATGTAGTAAATGGTCACACACCAATGCACACACTTGCAGCACTAAGTGAAGTTTATGGGTCAAAAAGAGCGCATTAAGTTTAGAAGGAGAAGTGAGGGTAGGTATAGAGAAAGAGTCAGAGGGAAGAGAATGAAGGTGGATTTGACCAAAACAAATTATATACATAAGTAAAATTCTCAAACAACAAAAATCATGCATAATGTATTCCAAAATACTTCAAGAACATTGCATTCTTAGTCTAATTTAGCAATACATGGTTGATATAATTAGTAGACACATTATCTTGTTTTTATCATCATAATCATATGCATGCATGTATTATATCTTCAAACTGTAATCCATAAGAGCATATAACTACTATGCTCCAATAAAAGTGCAACATAATACAATTCCAGTTTATCAAATTTATAGAGAAAATGTAAGAAAAAAGTACACTTCTAATATTCAATATATACCCGCCAAAATTCTATGGTTATTTATATATTTCTTTTCCAAAATTTTATTTTATTTATTATTATTATTATTATTATTTAATTTTTTTTATTGCGAAAAGAAGAAAAAAAAACATAAACAAAAAAACAAGTTTCCACCTCCTCCCAGCCTCCCATTTCCCTTCCCCTCCTCCCACAATTCTCCCCCTCCTCCCACCCTTCTCCCCCTCCTCCCACCCTTCTCTCCCTCCCCCCACTCCTCTCCCCCCCCCCCCTCTCCAGTCCACAGAGCAGTCCCGGTTCCCTGCCCTGTGGTAAGTCCTAGGTCCTCCCCCCTCCGTCCATATCTAGGAAGGTGAACATCCAAACTGGCTAGGCTCCCACAAAGCCAGCACATTAAGTAGGATCAAAACCCCCTGCCATTGTCCTTGGTGTCTCATCAGCCCTCATTGTTCGCCATGTTCAGAGAGTCCGGTTTTATCCCATGCTTTTTCGGTCACAGTCCAGCTGGCCTTGGTGAGCTCCCCGTAGATCAGCTCCACTGTCTCAGTGGGTGGATGCACGCCTCGTGGTCCCGAATTCTTTGCTCATGTTCTCCCTCCTTCTGCTCCTCCTTGGGACCTTGGGAGCTCAGTCCAGTGCTCCTGTGTGGGTCTCTGTCTCTATCTCTATCCATCACCAGATGAAGATTCTATTATTATTATTATTTGGTTTTTTCAAGACAGGGTTTCTCTGTGTCGCTTTGTTGCCTGACCCGGAACTAGGCCTTGTAAACTAAGATCCTCCTGCCTCTGCCTCCAAAGTGCTGGGATTAAAGGCATGCACCACCACCACCCAACTCTTTTTTATTAATTTTTTATGCAATCTCTTTTCCTCACATTTTCTAAGCCTCCATGGTTTTTTTAGGGGGAGATGTTTAGTTTTGTTTTGTTTGGGTATTTTTGTCTTATTAGTTTTCATTTGTTTTATTCTTGACTTTTTTTTTGTTCAAATGAGAGTTCAAGTATCATTATATCATTCCAAGAGATATTTTTACTTCTCTACTGTAAGTGCTTTATTTTTGACAAGTTACCTTTTTTTATCTTATAGTATATATTCTTGTAGTTAGGGTGCTGATGGAATAGAGCTTTTTCTTCATTATAATGTCCTCTGAAACACATGATCATGTAGCAACCCTAGAGCTGACCTTCCCCTCATCTAATATCTAGTTAGTCTCCTCTCTGCCTTTGTCTCTCATGCTTGCTCTCTTTCCCCATGACAAACATTGCATACTTTTTTTTTAAAAGACTTATTTATTTATTATGTATACAACATTCTCCCTCCACATATGTCCACACACCAGAAGAGGGCACCAGATCTCGTTACAGATGGTTGTGAGCCTCCATGTGGTTGCTGGGAATTGAACTCAGGACCTCTGGAAGAGCAGCCAGTGCTCTAAACCGCTGAGCCATCTCTCCAGCCCCCATTGCATACTTTTTAATTTGAAGTGTCACCTTCAACTCTTTGAAGACAAATGTGTCCTTTGCCTCCCTTCACGTATTACCATCATCCCCATTTCTAAAAGCCGAACAATTCCTACTGTTACAGGTGTTTACATATATACATGTATATGTTATGGACCAGGAGCCACACACAAGGGAATTTGGACCACATTACTACTTTGGACTTCCCAATATTATCCATTTCCTTGCAAGAAACACATTTTGCTTCCAGTGGCTTGCCTATCGTATTTTATTTCTAACCATGTGGCATAGGTAAGGAGGACATGATTTTAATGTGGTCCTTATGGACCACAGCGTGATACAGAGGCTGGACCATTAAACTAATCTATGACAATAGCAAAAAGATGCTTTCCAGCTTACAAGAATGTGGTGGATAATCTTATTGACAGGATATAGAATAACCTAGAAAACAAACACCTCGGCTTGTAAGTGAGGAGGACTTCTAGATTGTGTAACTGAGCTGGACAGGCTTTCCCTAAATGTGGGTGACACCATCCCATGGGAAGCCTGCATAAAAATGAAGAGAACAAATTGAGCATCAGTATTCATCTCTGTCTGCTCCCTGACTGTGGATGCTCTGTGACCAGTTGTCTTGTGCTTTGGTCTGCCTCCCTTCTCACCCATAATGTGCCCTCAATCCATGAGCAAATAGTCTTCCCTTAAGCTGACATCATCAGATGTCTTCATGGCATTGGGAAAATAACAAATACACAGGAAATTTTGCAACCAAGTTAAAAGTAAAATGCAGTGACATATGAACAGAAAAATGTCATGGTGTCTTGATTATTTCAACAGCAATAAAGCCACTTATTCCTTCAATATCATCTTTTGTTCACTCTCTTAGTCACTCTGCTTCAGGTTAGACTTATATATTAAAACAAGCACCTTCCTCAGATAATTTCACTGGCTGTTCCTTCTGCAAGGCATATACGCCTGCAGGCTATAAGCACCTTACTATCTTCTAGGGGTATCTTTTTACTGGTCTATTGCTTTTTCTCGCCAACATGCTCAGTATAAAGTAACAATCCCTATACACCATTTCCTACATAACTTTGTTTTCTTTCATTCTGTCACCAACTTACATCTTTCTTACATTATCACTTTAAGCATTTATTTGTTTATTTCATCCTCATGTGATTTTAAAGACATTTGAATTCTGCACAGACCATGTCTTTCCTAAGATGTGGCTGCAACGTGATTATAATTAATTTATAGTCTCCAAATACAGAAAATAGTTCTGCAAATTCATGACTATTCAAAACTCAGCCAGGAAAAGGTAGAGTGTGATCTGAGGATATTACATCAGTCATGAAAGGGTTGTGGACTATTACAGATCCCATTCATATATAAAGTCTGGGAATTCAAGTCGCGGCTACAGGACATACAGGGCAGGGGTTCTCTGAGCTTTCACAACTGTGTCACATATTTTCCTGCCCTCTCTCTTCTCATTAGTTACACCAACTAAATGGGGCCAAAGAACGACTCACAAGTTTCACATTTTCTCCTTCTTGGAATTTCAAAGAATCTAAGACTGCAGCCTTTTTTATTTGTGCTGTTCCTGACAATGTACTTGATCACCATGCTCGGGAACCTACTCATCATCTTGGCAACGATTTTAGGCCCCCACCTGCATACACCCATGTATTTCTTCCTCTCCAACCTTTCTTTTGTGGATGTCTGCTTCACTTCTACAACCGTCCCAAAGATGTTGGTGAATATATACACACAAAGTAACATCATCATGTATAGGAACTGCATTGCCCAAATGCATTTCTTTATACTCTTTTCAGGGTTGGAAATCTTTCTGCTGGCTTTGATGGCCTATGACAGGTATGTGGCCATCTGTCACCCTCTGCATTATACTGTCATCATGAACCCTCGACTCTGTGTGCTGATGGTCCTAGCATCCTGGATCATGAATATCCTTCATTCCACAACACAAAGCTTAATGACATTGCGATTGTCCTTCTGTGCAGACCTGGAAATCCCACACTTTTTCTGTGAACTTAATCAAGTAGTACACCACGCTTGCTCTGACACCCTTCCAAATGATGTGGTTATCTATTTTGCAGCTGTGCTGTGGGCTTGCTGTCCCCTGATGGGCATCCTTTACTCTTATTCTAAGATAGTTTCAACCATACGTGCAATCACATCACTGCAAGGGAAGTACAAAGCATTTTCCACCTGTGCATCTCACCTATCAGTTGTCTCTTTATTCTATTGCACAGGCCTGGGTGTTTACCTCAGTTCTGCTTCAATGGAAAACTCACAGTCAACTGCAAGAGCCTCAGTGATGTACAGTGTGGTCACCCCTATGCTGAACCCCTTCATCTACAGCCTTAGGAATAAAGATATAAAGAGAGCACTGAGAAACATGTTGGGATGGAAGTAATAGAAAAATCCTTTGCTGAGGTGCTCAGCATGGTTATGTGTCCATGATCACACAGCTCAGAGATCTCTGGTGGGATCTTCAAAGTAGAATGTGCTCCCTCTATTTCATCCCTGGAGGTTCTCATTCTCTGATTTCAGCTTCTCTATTATACAAATCAATCGCATAATTCACACTATCACTATCTCCACTCACTATAATATTAATTTCTCTTCCTTTTGTCCTTTTCCAAATTTCTCAACATTTTTTTTTCAATTTTGGGATCAAGAAATACTGAGAAATCCCCTTTGATCACAGAGAACAATGTGATTAGAAATAATTTCTTTGCAAGAGACATGTGTCAGACTCAGAATTTTTAAATTTTTATTTATTATTCATGGTTATGTGACTGTATAATACATACATGCTGACCCACATGCTGTGACTAATATGTGGAAGTCAGAGAACATTTTTTTTGTGGAGTCAGTTGTCATCTCTCACTTTTATATGGGTTCCTAGGATTGGATTCAAGTCATCTGACTTTATCAGCAACTGCATTTACCTATTTTGCTACCTAGACTCAGTAATTTTAAGGTGTAGCAAAGTCGTCATCAATTTTACTGCCATGATGAGATACTTTATTTTACATTTGTGATCCTATATATAACTTTATAGTGTAGAGAAGTCAGAGACTAGTGTGTTTCAGTGGTCTGTTTATCATTCCATGGTGCCTCATCTTTCCTAATAGTGCAAACAATAATATATTGGTATATGTAATTGTTTGTAATTTGATTTTGTTCATATATCTAGGATCCTGTATGTATGGTCGATGGCCTTAACATAATGTCTAGTAAATGACCTAAGGGGTTTCTAATCCATGTCCTTTCAGAGGCAGATGTGTTTGTGTGTGTGTGGGGGGGTTTGCATCCGTACACACACATGCTTGCAATATAGATATAACTTAAAGTAATAATATTGATATTTAAATGGTAAACATATTAGTATTATATTTGGATTTTTTATGCATTCACCCAATAAATAACCACTTATGTGGACCCCTTACCTTAGTTACTGTGAATATTGCCACAATAAGCATGTACAAATAATTTTTTTTGCTGATTTCATTTCCTTCTTCCCAAATTTAGTATTATAGATATGAATTTGTACCATAATTTTTCATAATGTTACCATTGAAGGAACAGAATAAATAATTTCTTTTGTCATTTCTCATTCCTATATGTTCAGCTGCAATTTTTGCAAAATAACAAGATAGAATGCGATGCCAAATATGAAAAATCACACGAGACCATGGATGGGAGTGTTATGGTTATACATTCAGAGGAAAGCAGTCCTCTCCTATTTAAAGCAAAGTGACAATCTTCTAGATACAGCAAGTTGTTCATTAGCAACATTTGAAATTTCAATAAGGCTTAGTTTGGAGAAAAAACTTTAATTGGCTCTAGTATTTGTTAGAAGATAAATAATCTTGAGGGCAGAAACTTGGTGGAGAAGAAACAATGGAGATTCTCCTGACTTTTATCCAAATCACCTGGGCCCAGCCTCTTCAGGAAACAATTTTGTTGCACACAGAGCAATATCCCTTAGGGTCTCTTGGAGAGCCCAGGAGATGGAATAGCAAGAGGATTATTCCCAATAAGCAGGAGAAGTATCAGTCTCCCAGACTTCTCTCCTTTAGATCATGTAGCCTTGGTCTGCACAGGGCATGATTTTTCTTTTAAAATATTAATAGTGGTTTAGGGACCCATGTCCTCATATGGAGGTCAGAGATCAACTGGAGAGGTCAGTTCTCTGCTTCGAGCATGTGAGTAGAGAAAGGGAAGCAAAATTAGGTCATCATAATTGGTGGCAGGAATCTTTTGTCAATTGGAGGAGATAGATTTTCTTTTTTTTAAAATTTATTTATTTATTAAAGATTTCTGTCTCTTCCCCGTCACCGCCTCCCATTTCCTTCCCCCTTCCCCAATCAAGTCCCCCTCCCTCCTCAGCCCGAAGAGCAATCAGGGTTCCCTGCCCTGTGGGAAGTCCAAGGAAGCCCCACCTCCATCCAGGTCTAGTAAGGTGAGCATCCAAACTGCCTAGGCTCCTACAAAGCCAGTACGTGCAGTAGGATCAAAAACCCATTGCCATTGTTCTTGAGTTCTCAGTAGTCCTCATTGTCCTCTATGTTCAGCGAGTCCGATTTTATCCCAGGCTTTTTCAGACCCAGGCCAGCTGGCCTTGGTGAGTTCCCAATAGAACATCCCCATTGTCTCAGTGTGTGGGTGCACCCCTTGCGGTCCTGAGTTCCTTGCTCGTGCTCTCTCTCCTTCTGCTCCTGATTTGGACCTTGGGATTTCTGTCCAGTGCTCCAATGTGGGTCTCTGTCTCAGTCTCCTTTCATCGCCTGATGAAGGTTAATATTCAGGAGGATGCCTATATGTTTTTCTTTGGGTTCTCCTTATTTAGCTTCTCTAGGATCACTAATTATAGGCTCAATGTTCTTTGTTTATGGCTAGAAACCAAATATGAGTGAGTACATCCCATGCTCCTCTTTTTGGGTCTGGCTTACCGAGGAGATAGATTTTAAATCGTGTCTCCGTGACTGCATTATCCTGCTTCCAATCAGATGAGCTGGGTAGGTACCCAGAGGCTAAATATGAACTCTAAGTCTCAATACCAACTCTATGGGAACATATGGTTTAAACAGAGAAACTGTGGAATGGAGCAATCAGGCATGGGTTTGTTAGTGTCTGCAGAGATATGTCAAGGTTCACACTCTACAGGTTGATTCTGACACTCCAAGGATGGGTAAACATGTGGAGACAGACTACTGTTGTAGTAGAAATGGATGGATTTATACCATTCAGAGAACAAGCAGTAGTTACAGAAAAGAGCTGGTATAGTCTACAGACAGGAAAACAGATATATAAAGCCTAGATCAGGAAGCATGGATTAAAGGTCAGGCAGATTGCCATCTGGACTTTTGCCTAGAGGTGCTCCTGGCCCCAGTGCTCACTTTGTTCCCCCAGGCTTCCCTGCCTCTCCTGTTGAGTGCAGGCCAGCTTCATGGAAAAATGCGTGTAACTTCTGCTTCCTCCAGCCCTGGAATTTTAGTAGCTGCTTGGTTTCACAGAATCAGCTCATCTGGGACTCAAAAAAGAATTTGGCTTCACCATTTCTCCTTAGGCTAGGTCTGCACACAAGAGCTGAGAGAGAGGGAGGCAACCTGTGACATTAGTGCTGTGCTCCTCCCACTTCTACCTTGATAGGACAGAGTGACATGTTAAGCTTGGCAGTTAACATCTGTCATCATGAAGTGACTGGAGATTGACATGAGGTTGGATGTAAGGTTGCAGGTCGTGTAACTACTTTGTGAGAGGGATAACACACAGGGAGTCCATGTATCACAGAACATTAGGATCCTCAACTATAAATGGGATACTAGCAAGTTATTTATATTGAATCAATCATCGTGGCTCATACCTGTGATTTCCACATTTTTATGGCTGAAGCAGGACAGTCACAATTTCAAGGGCATTCAGGTCCACAGACTAAGACACTGCCTCAAAACTAAAATAAATTGTTTTTATCTTAATTCCATTTTTATTACTTACCAGCAGTGTGATCCTTCTCAAGTGTCTTCCCTTTCTGAGACACTATTCCTCACCTATAAGACAGGGGGTGAAGGCCATACTTCATGAGGTGGTTGTAAGGATCAAAATTATAGTCCCTTGGCATAGACTTGGCAATGTAAATTCTCATTACAAAGTTGCCATAGTGACACAACACTGTAACCCTGGGATTTTGGACATGAATGCAAGAGGACAAGTCTAGATGCTTATGTGTATGTGAGAGAGAGTGAAGGCCACACACACACACACACACACACACACACACACACACACAGAAATCAAAGACAAAAGAGGCTATCTGAGAGCATGGGAAGGGTTGTGAAAAAAGGGCATGGGAAAGGTAGAAATAGAAAATGAAAAGGGGAAAGTGATATAAATATATTTTAATTAAAAAGGGAAATATTTTCCCAGACTTTGATATGAAATTCTTCTTCTTCCTATTCCCATCATTTATAGATTTGAAGCTT
The DNA here is from genome assembly GCF_018167655.1 of Microtus oregoni. Lineage (NCBI taxonomy): Eukaryota > Metazoa > Chordata > Mammalia > Rodentia > Cricetidae > Microtus > Microtus oregoni. The sequence continues at coordinate 5,821,383 of NW_024543062.1, read as the reverse complement.
TAAAGATGCTGCATGGTCTGTTCATATGTTAATTTCTTTATTTTCCTTGTGGGTGTGAGGGATCCAGTTCCTCTATTTTGTCTTCAAGTGTTGATACTCTGTCTTCCTTGTGGCCCAATCTGTCGGTGAGGCTTTTCACTGAGGTTGTTTTTTTTTTTTGGCATTTTTTATTGGGAACTTTTTAAAAATAATATTTTCTCATTTTACATAGCTATCTCCATTCCCACTTCCTCCCTTGTTCACCCAACCCTTCTCCCCCTACTCACCCTCCACTCCCCAGAAAGGCTAAAGCTTTCCATAGGTTGTCAACAAAGCTTAACACTTCATTTTGAGGCAAAACCAAGCCCCAGCCTCCACCCCTGTATCTAGGCTGAGCAAGGTATCCCTCCAAAGAGAGTGTTCTCCAAGATGCTAATTCTAGCACTAGGGATAAATCATTGCTAGTGGTCCCATACATATTGCTCAAGACTCACAATTGTCCTCCACATTTAGTGGGCAGTTTGGTCATATGCAGGTTCCCTTGCTATCAGTCCAGAATCAGTGAGCTCTCACTAGCTCAGGTCAGCTGTTTCCATGGATATCACCATCACAGTCTTGACCCCCTTTGCTCTTATTATCTCTCCTCCCTCTCTTGAGCTGGTCTCTGGTAGCTCAGCCCAGTAATTTTCTGTAGATCTCTGTGGCTGTTTCCATCAGTTTCTGGATGAAGGTTCTATTATGACAGTTAAGTTGTCATAAATCTGATTACAGAGGAAGGCCAGTTTAGGAATCCTTTCCAGGGTTTCTTAGAGTCTTTTGTGGCATCATCCTTGTGGATTGCTGAGAATTTCCCTAGTGCCATGTTTCCCACTATCCCTTTGAAGGCTCCCTCAAGCAAGATATCTTTTCCTTGCTCTCTCTCTCTGTCTTCCCCCCTTCTTGAGCATCCCATTCCCTCATGTTCTCTTCCTCTCTCTCCTTATCTCTTCCTCCTCCCCTTCTAACATTCCTCCTCTTCCTCATACTCCCAATTTTTTCAAGAGATTTTGTCTGTTTCCTATTTCCAGGGGGATACATGTATGTCTCTCTTACATTTCTCCTTGTTACTTAACTTTTCTGGGATCATGGACTATAGGCTGCTTATCCTTTGCTTTATGTCTAATAACCACTTATGAGTGAGTACATACCATGTTTGTCTATCTGGGTCTGGGTTACCTCAGTCAGGATGCTTTTTTTTCTAGTTCCATTCATTTACATGCCAAGGATAGTTTATGCTGGAAAGGATGAAGAGTAAGGAAAATACTCCTCTATTGCTGGTGGGAGTGCAAACCTGTACAGCCACTTTGGAAATCACTGTGGTGGTTTCTTAGAAAATTGGGAATCAATCTAACTCAAGACCCAGCAATACCACTCTTGCACATATACCTAAAGGATTAAAATGTATTCCACAAGGACATCTGCTCAGCTGTGTTCAAAGCAGCTTTATTCATAACAGCCAGAAACCGTAAACAACCTAGGTGTCCTGCAACCGAAGAAATGGATAAAGAAAATGTGACATATTTACACAATGGAGTACTACTCAGCAAGAAAAAGACCAATGAAATCACTGAGTTTTTTATTTGACTAATGTTTTATTTACAGCTTCATTTCTGTTTGACTTTCTTCACTATTTCTATTTGATTCTTGAATTTTAAAATTCTCACATGTGCAGTGCTTTTCTGTAAAGTGAAGATAACTGTGATCAATAGAGTTTGATCTTTCTGCATATAGAAAAGATTATCTTTCATTCCTTTTTGTGACTCAAACAGATGACTCAGTACACAGGGAGGCAAGCCTTAGGAAATTAAGATGTGGCCTGTTGGTGATAACCATGGATGGATCATGCTAGGACAAGTTACTTCAACAAAGTCTACTTCAGCTGGTGCTGAGGGAATGGCAGGAAAAAAGACCATCTTTCCCAGGGCATCTCCTATGGGATTCAGGGTCCTGCAGCTGCAGCAGAACTACTGTGGGGAGACACAGGGAATGGATCAATGTGAACTCTAAAGTGAACCCTAAGTCAATAAAATAGAAGAGCAATGCTGGAACCCTTACTATCCAATTTGTAATTCTACCCCAATTTTAAGTGCAGCACCTCGTAATACCCATGGCTACAGAAAGATCCAAAAGAAAGAAAATAAACAATGATTATCTCCTTATTAAAACTGGCTTTAATGGTGCAAACTTTAAGACCTAATGTTTAACCAAACATATTTAGTTTCCTTCAAGTCTAACCCTCATCCTCTTTGTAAAACTTTCATTCCTGATGGTCTATCCATAATAAAAAGAGAATGAGATTTTTCCTTTGGTTCGCTTGATAATCTGAGTATCGTGAAGGCAAAACTTAACACCAGGAGAAATAATGAAGTATTGTGATACCAGAGTGTAGGACTGCATCATGTTTCAGTAATATAACGTAACAATAGAGTATGATACTGCCAGAACGTGTTGTCAAAAGGAGAATTGCAAGATCAAAATTTAACATTTTGAAGGCAAAATAAAGCACTATGGTGACACAATTCACTGCTGTGACATAAGCATTCAGCATTGTGACAGCACACTTGAATATTATGTCAGGACTTTAATGTCACAAAGCAGCTTTCTGAAATTAGGATTCTGAAAGTACAATGACGGTTATAATGTCAAAATTCATCATTATCATGGCACCAGAATCATTGTGATGTTACAACAGAGCAATATGTTGTCATATTTAGCATTGTCATAAAGGGAAATATTGTGGTATCATCATTCAGTGTAGATGCAATGGAACATTATGATACCATAATGCTGTAGGAAGTCTTACAGCTAGTAGTTACCCACCCTCTGGGGCGTGGCCACTTACACTTACTATATAAGCCAGTGTAGAGCATGCGTGTCGCCTCTTTTCTGGCCTCTCTGTTCCAGATGTGGATTTCAGTTTATGATCTCCATTCCAGCAGAGGATTAGGATTTGTGAGTCTAACCCTAAATAAATAACCATCTATTTCTCAATTCTGAAATAGTGTGGGATTTTTCTTAAGCGTCCTTCACCAGAATCCATCGTGTGATAGTACAATATATGGGTATGATGTCAAAAATCCAACACTGTAATGTAAAATGTCATCATTGTAATGGAGAAATGGTACTCTGTAAGGTCACAATAAAGTGTTCTGATATAAAGATATGACATTGTGGTACGAGAGTGCAGCATTATAAGCATCATGATACCATATTTAACACTGAGAAGTTAGAATGGAACACTGTCAAAGAGGAATTGTAATGTCAAAATGTAACATTGTAATGGTACCACGACAACTGGATACCATAATAGATCACTGTGGTGATGTCATAATGAAGACTGTTATATCACATTGAGCACTGATATAATAACATGTATATTGTGGCATTGTTATGTCAGATTAGAGCATATCATGTCATGGTGGGGAATTGTGAAGATGCAATGAGTTTTATGATCTATAGTGAGACTTTGTGATGTTTCCATAGAGAATTATATCACAATGAATCATTGTGATACCTAGAGTTAAATACCGATTTGTTTTAATGTAGCACTGTGATGTCATACTGGGATATTGAAGTTGGACAATGGAATATTTTACAGGTTGTGGGGGTACAATAGTGTCTCTTAATGTCAAATGGGACAAAGTGGCTTCACAATGGCAAAAGTGCATTGTGATAAGGCAAAATTGGTGGATTCATAATACTGTGTTGTGATTTTACAATGGGGCTTGTGATGTAGAATTGTTATATTGTGGTTACTTAATGGAGTATTTTGATGTCACAATAAAAACTGTGAAGGTCCTTTGCAGTTTTGATGAAAAAAATGTACTATTATGATACCGCAACGATATATTCAGATGTTACAATGTTCCACTGGAATGACATAATTCATATAGTGATTGTACAAGCATGTATTATGAGGTTGAGTTAAATACTGTGATGGAGCAATAGAAAATTGTGATAGTATAAGAAAGAACTATGATGTCATAATTGACCATTGTGATACTACCATGGAGAATGTAATATAACAGTACAGCATTGTAATTACATAATGCAGCATCATAATGTCATAAGGCAAATTGTAATGAAGCATTGTGATGACATGGCAGATCATTGAATTAACACAACTCTACTTCATTAAATTATAATAATGGACTGTCATGTCATAATTAGAAATTAAGAGTTGTGATGTCATAAGGGAACATTATGATGACACATAAAACAATTTAAAAGGATAGTGTCTCATTGTCCTATTAAAATGTAGGATTTTGTTATTAAAACTACTGTAATACAATAATATTCCTGTATGGCATCATAGTGTTGCATTATAACTTTGTTGTTGAAAATTGACATTACAATAATCAGTTGTGCTAACATAATGCTGAATTTTGATTTTGCAATGTTATATTGTGCACAGTCCTTTGTTGTGCACAATATAAGATACAATGTTAAATTGTGATGTTATAATGTATTTTTATCACAGTTTCTCACTGGGCCATGAAAATGCCCTTCAGGGTCACATCTCCCTAGTGAGGAAACAAGAGCATAACAGAGGAAATCCCACTGAAGTCTGGATAGCTCCCAATCTCTTGTGAACTAGGCTAGTCTAATGTCACGTGAGACATATCTGCTCCAGGCATCACCAATTACTTCAAGAGGAGATGGGCATCAAAGAGGCTCCTCATGGAGTTTGCTAGACATTTGTGCAAAAAAAAATGCTCTTTCCTGAACTGTTTGATGTTATTCATGAAGAACACAACAAACATGACTGCTGAAGCTGCCTAAAGGTGAGTCAGTTCTTCAGGGTTTGTGCTTCATCAACTGTCTGCCAGACATTCTATAGGACGCAGAAGAAAGCAACTGATGGACTTTGCCATTACAAGGCAGAACAAATCTCTTTGGATTTCCTGCTTCATGGAAAAGTCTGCTGGACACTATGGGACTGTAGGCTGAAGACTGGGTGCCCCAATGTTATAAAAGAACCATGGGTTTCTGTCCAGGCAGTGATATGTCTCTGTCAACCTATAGAGTTTTGGAAGTTGCTTACAATGCACTTTCTGTTAACTTTGGTAATATATTCTTATGTGGTCTTTGAGGGAGATGAAGAATAGTTATAGTTACAGTTTTCCTTAGTTATGATAAAAGATAAAGCAGATATATTCTAACTGTAATTCTTGCTTGATACCTGTTTTGTTTTTATGTAATTTTACTATATTAAAATTAAAATCTTTTGTTTTATTACACAGAAAAGGTAAGGTGATGTGGGATTCCACTCTGTATACCATTGGTTAATAAAGAAATTGCTTTCAGCAAATGGCTTAACAGAATATAGCAATGCTGATAAAGATATATAGAGAGAGTAGACAGAGTCAAAGAGAAGCCATATAGCCACCACAGGAGACAGACTAATCCGCCAGAGCCTGCCAAATTTTGCTGGTAGGCAACAACCTCATGGTGATGTACAAGTTAATGGAGATGGGTTAGTTTAGGAATATAAGACCTAGGTAAAAATATGTTTCAGCTATTGGCCAAGCAGTATTTTAAATAATATAGTTTCTATGTGGTTATTTTGGTTCTGGGTGGCTGGGAACAAATGAGTAGCTTCCAACAACAAATCCTTTAATAGTGGCATTAGGTAGCCTTGTGCTGTCGCGTTTTCAAAATGTCCTTGCAAATTGGAGCACTGTGACAATGAACTAGAACATTGTGATGTCAACATTCAGTACCATAATGACGTAATCCAGCATAGTGACGGCAGAGGGGATCTTTGTTGTCCTAAAGCCACATTAGAATGTCAAAATTCAAAATTATGACGTCATAGATCATTATAAAATACTGTGTTGGCTTAACCTATTGTGATTGCATAATGCATCATTATGAGGGCCCCCAAAGAGTCTGGTTTTCATAATTAAGTATTATAATGACACCATGGAGCACTTTCATACACAGAATAGCATTGTGGTGACACAATGGAGCGTGTGGTTATCCAGTGCACTGTTCTACTGACTTAGTGAACTTGAGCTAGCTCATGGAGTACTGTGGAGATGACAAACTCTATGCTGAAATGTACAGTGACACTGGCACAAAGCATCATTGCAACCACACATTTGAGCACTTTCATGGCAAAATTCAGCGTCATTAAAAGACAACGGAGTGTTCTGAAATCACAAGGCCCAATACAACAATTCATCATTGAAATGTTATTGTTGAATCATTTTTTTTTGGCATGTGGAATATTATAGAAAGAAAATAGGGCATTGTATTGACAAAGAAAGCAATTGTAATAGCAGAATGAAGCACTGTTACATTATATTTGAGTATTGTGATGGAGGTTATTTATATGTTTATATATAGTGATCTGTACGATATATGCTATATAGAAGACAGAAAAAAAACATTGTGATATAAGAGCACCTGATTTCACATTGGAGCATTTAGATGTTATAATAGAGGACTAACAGTAATCCAAACCTAATCCTAACCCTAATTCTGATCTGTTATAGAACCCAAACTTTTGACTTATAAATAGTATTGTGACTCTGAAAAGCTATGAGGACTGTTGGTGTTGAACTAAATGCATTTTACAATATGATAGGGTTACAAGGCTATGGGGGCCAGGAAGTGGAGTGTGGCAGTTTGAATAAGAATGGCCCCATAGGCTCATATAGTTCAATGCTTAATCATCAAGGGGTAGCACTACTTGAGAAGGATCAGAAGGATTAGGAGGTGTAGTCTTGTTGGAGGAAGTGTGTCACTGGCAGTGGGTCAGCTTTGGTGTTTCAAAAGCCCACACCAGACCAGGTCTGGCTCAGGTCACTCTCTCTCTCTCTCTCTCTCTCTCTCTCTCTCTCTCTCTCTCTCTCCTTCCCTCCCTTCCTCCCTCCTCCCCCCCCTCTCTGTTGGGGGCTGTGGACTCAGACCCTGAATTTCCTGTAAACAATCTGTTATGCTTGCAGCTGCTCTGAGCAAAACAACTAGTTTCCTGTGTTTGTAGCTACTCTGAGCATGAGACTCTCAGAAGTTCTTGATGGCAGGGGAGTGGTCTCTGTTGGGTTTGCCTAGGGCGTGGCTATGAGTTCAGAGGTTCTGGTACACAATAAAGGGGGCATTCTCGTTTCAAGGATGACCCATGTCTCTGTCTGTGTGACTTTGTGTGTTTAAATCTCCAGGACCTTGCCCGGCTTGGGAATGGTTCTATAGTGCAGGCTCTGCACTACAGGTGTAGTACATGTAGTAGTATGGATGGTACCTCCCTTCCTCTCCCCCTCCCTCTCTCCTTCCATCCCTCCCTCCATCCCTCCTCCCCCCCCCCCCCGTCTGTCTGCCTGCCTGCTTGCCTGCAGATCAGGATGTAGCATTCAGCTACTGGTCCGGTGTCCTGTGTGCTGCCATGTTTCCCACCAAGGCACAACAGTCACTGCTCACAGCACCCTTGAATCTGGGGAAGCCAGTCAGGTGAGGGGGTCTAGAGATTCAGTACTCCTGTGGCCAGAAGGTAAGTGGTTGATGTCAACAGATCCTCTGACTTGAGCTCCTGAGAAGCTATTGTCACTGCCTGCCTCCCCTTACAGACTGAGAACTGTCTGATCCGCAGCTGTGGAGTATAATAGGCTTCACCAATAATTCCAAAGCACCTGTGTCATTTGCTGAAATCCCCTTCCCCACTCTCCCATAATACCCATCTCCGATTTCAGTTAGGATTCTCATGCTTTGTGAGCCTAACCTTCATGCAACCCAGCAGTGGTTCCTCATTTTTGTACCCCTAATTGGTGAGGAAAAGCTCTTCTATGTCTATGTTCCCACAGACTTGGAAACACCTGACTTCAGGATTAGTGTCTGAAGTTCACGTTCCATTCTTAGGAATTTGCAGCTTGTACATGGCTTCTACTCTGTACTGGATACCTGGGCAGGTGACCAGAGAGCCATCAGACTTCACAAAAAAAACCACATAGACAGAAACAACTCAGCAAGAATGCAGCTTTCAGGGATTTATAATGAAGAAATAACCAAGCAAAGGGGAAGGAACAGAGATAAGAGAGGATGCCAGCCAAATGCTGCTTATGTACTAGCCTAGAAAATAGTCAACATCTTTTGGGGGGTTAGGAAGCATCAGTTAACACTACCCCACAATAAGCACTGGACTGGGGAAAACTGGTGCTAATCTAGTTACATTGATATGGCCAGGTACCAGGATAGAGTGTAAAGTGGGGAGTTTGAAACAAAGCGAAAACCCTAATTTAGTTTAAAAAACATTACTTTCAGAAATCTGGAGGACTTACAGATAAAGAGCCCCACCCTGTTTCACACTATCTGGGTCATCTCCAGACGACTTTATGGCTCAGAACTCTAGAAGGAGGAGGACCCATGAACAAAGGAATGTTGTATCATCTCCATTTCCATTCACAAAGTTAAAGAGTGGAAGAGAGTGACCCTGTGTACAGGAGGATAGAAGGGTCAACAGTGAGAAATCTTGGATCTAGATAGCCTTCCTGCCCAGCACTTGTCACCAGGCTCAACTCCCATTTATTATGCCTACATGAAACAATCCCACCTTAGACTTATGATGCCATAAACATTTTCCAAAACAGTTTACAGTACAGAGAATTCTCATCCAAACTTCGCAAACAGTGTGGAGTGATAATCTTTCGGGGCTTCCTAGCAGACTCTCTTAGCGAACGCTGGGGATACTGATTGTTATTTGGGGTAAACCTTTCTAACTTGGGTTGGACTGGTGCACAATCCACACTTGCTTGTTCCATGCAGTGTCCCATCTCCTCACAGGCAGTTTGAAGCAAGCTGCATTCAGAAAACTCAGGAGCATTGCAGCTCTCCAGAAGGCATTACAGGAGGGAGGCCTGGCCGTCATACCACTGCACCTGCAAAACCAGATCAGCATTATACACAGAACATGCTCTCAGGCGCTGAACCCCCTGACTTCCCACCTACGTACTTGGTTGCCTCCCGGCCTCATCAGACCCATTCTGAACTTAGGAGAGGGATCTGTGCCCCCAATCCCACCCAGTTCTGATTATAGTAACATCCACCCAAAGGCCACTTCTGTTCCTTATTTACAACCCAGGAGCACTACCTCTGAGAAGAAACACAGAAACCCCAGAGGCCTCACCTGGCCGCAGAACAAGGGCTGGCTCAGCTCCATGGTGGACACAGGTGCTGACACGGCAGATGAGGCTGGTGTCACCTCTAGATAACTGAAAGGGAAGACCTTTATCCTATGTAACTCTGCTTCTCACATCAGAACAGGTTCTGTCTCGATAGGATAGTGGGTAGCATGATCCACATAGTTCTATGATTTAAAGTCATCTTGCAGAATGACTTTGACTATATAATTTCTGCATGATGGATGGAACTGTGAACGCTGGTCAGTCAGACAAGGCACTCTGAAGAGTTAGCCAGGAGGAAAACATACTGTGAGAAGGCTCACATGGTAGGCCATAGAAAGCAGCTGAAGAGGGCATTGCCGATGATGACCCAGCCCAGCCAGGACAATCTCGCAGTGGATGCACTAAGCACTTGGCACCAGATCAAAGCGAAGCAAAAGAAAATCAAAGGCTGGGCGTGGAGCCAACATCCACAACCACAACACGTCCAGGGTAAGGCAGGAGGATAGCCGGGAGTCTGAGGAGAGCCAAATCTACACAAAGAGATCTTATGTCATCGAGCAAACAAACAAACAAAAACCCTGAGCACACAATATCTGATTTTATTTATGTGGAATCCTACAGAATTGTCATGGAGTCATTTTCTCCTGGTTGAAACATTCCCTCTAAGAACGAGGAAAATGCACTAGACTTGGGAATTAAATAAACTTCAAGTCTTGGAAAGTTGAAACTTTTAAGATTCCCAAAGATCCCTTCCACAGCATTATAGAAGCAGCAAGCAACTGCTGAGTGTGGGGACTCAGGTCAGTCAAGATGCCTGAAGGAGACTCTCTCTGAAGAGCTGAGATGCCCAGGGAGGATGCTGTACCTGCCAAATTGCCTTCAAGAGAACATCAGGGTTCCAGTTTTTGTGGGTCAACATGTGTACTGGGGTGGACGTTTAGCTTTTCAGCTGTCTTTGGTCATCCCTGCTCTGTGATTCACCCCTTAAACTCATCTTTCACCAAGATGGACTTTGGTGTGTTGTTATTTTGATTTGTCATTAATTCCCTTTCTGGGATGAGTATGCATTTATTCCTATATACCCCAGGACTAGTGTCACATAGGAGAATGGAGTCATTCATTATAACAGAAGAACATCCTTAGCCCTGGAGTGTCAGAAACTTGATGGGTGAGGTGATAAAGGTTCCATCATAACCTGAAAACATGGCTTTGGCTACTCCTAGTAAATACAGGGCAGGTGTCCACTGAAACAGGATAACAACTCCCTTAACATCAGAAGATCCCAGACAATACTTCCAGTCTTCCTGAAATATCTCCCAGCCTGGAGGTTTTTGTTATCTTATCTCATCCAAAATACTGCAGACCACTCCATATATATCCCCTAGCTGCAGTCTCATGAAAACTTTGGGCACTTTCTCTCAATCACAGAACCCTGGAATATCCTTGACACTATCCCTCTTGGTCTCGAGTTCCTTGGGTTGTTGGACATTATCTCTCTACCACAGGACCCTCTATCGGTTCTACACCCTCTACTGACACCCAAGCCACTACCATTCTCCCAGAAGCCCTGGTCACCTATCTTAATAAAGTCCATGTTTTGACACCTTTTAGACGTTTCAAGCCCTTTCAAAACATTTTGGAAAATTAAAAGGTAAAATGTTGATACCTCTCAGAAACCAACAGCCTTGGTTCATGGAACAAATATGAGGAAGAGCCTTGTAAGAGCTGTGTGAGAGCTCTGGCCAGGGACAAGCTTGCGCGTCGTTCTAGGTGCAGATGTCAGGCATGTACCAGGGTTTGGGGGCATTCTTCGGTTGAGGGAAGGAATGTTAATGTTTTCAGAAACACATAAGGAAAGGACCTGATCTTCAGATCCTGAACCAGTAAACTTTGCCATATCTTACCTTGTGACCCAAAGAAAACCCAGAAGTCCTCTAGCTTACCTGTAGGGATGATGAAGTTTGGGGCTAGCAGCGGAAGCTGCCAGCCCACTGCTCAGTCCTGGACCATTCTCTGGATATAAGCTCTGAGAACAACTACCACGCAGATCAGGAAATGCTGCAGGTAAAATCCCACAAACCATAGGTGAAAGGAAGGCACATAGCCCATGTGTGGCATGCCTCTGTCTCCAAAAGGCTGCCTAGGCTGTAAGAAATCAGTTCACCCAAGAGTCTCAGCCTCCCTCTCAAGAAAAGGATGGACAGATCCTTCACGTCTGTGGCCTCCAGAGACAATGTGAAAGTCCATTTCTTTTGATCCTAGGCTGGGCTTTCCACTATGGGCTTCACAAAGTCCAGTGCCAGAGTTTCAATCTGACCCAACCATTTCCCTCCTTGTCAATGACAGGCAATTTGCACTTCAGGCTTTGGCCATATGCCAGCGTTACTGTTTTCATTTTTTTTGCCTCTTATCTGAGGTTTCATTGAGATTTCCTTGAGAAAAAAGTTGTTACTACCTCACCCTGCCCACTGGATTGCTTTCCATCTGTGGCACAGACTGACTTTTTGAAAGACATTTAACTCTTAAAAGACAAGATAGTAGATTAGGTAATTTATGGGTGGGCACACTGTTATGAGAGGAGCCTGAAAGGAAGGAGGCTCACCAGTCAGCCAGAAAGCCTGGTGTATTCAACGCCAAATGAAGAGAAGATATGCAGGTGCGAGCAAGGGCACTCAAGATCATGACAGGGGGCCCAATAGAGACTGCTGACCTGAGCTAATAAGAGCTCATAGACTCTAAACTGACAGCCAGGGAACTTGCATGTGACTGACCTAGGGCCTCTGCATGTGGATGACAACTGTGTAGTTTGGTCTTTGTGGGACCCTTGGCAGTGGGATCAGGATCTGCTCCTGGCACATGAGCAGGCCTTTTGGAACCTACTGTCCATGCGTGGATGTCTTTTCCAGGCTTGACGCAGGGGAAAGAGCTTGGTCCTGCCCCAACTTGATTGTCCATACTTTTTTGATGCCCATGGGAGACCTGCCCCTTTTTGAATGGACACAGAAGGGGGAGCAGATGGGGCAGGGGGAGATGGGGTGGAGGGAGGGGCCAGGAAGAGAAAAGGAAGGGGAAACTGTGGTTGGTAGGTAAAATAAAAAGAAAAAAAAGGAAAAATATTTTTTTTTAAAAAATAAAGAGCTTGTGATTCTTTGTATGAGAACTATGAAAACTTAGTCCACTTTTAGAGGTACTGTTTTTGGGGAGTATGGAACCTTTAGGTGATAGACGTTTGCTGGAGGATGTTTTAAAAATGTACTTTTTAAAAAATGAGGCAATTAGAAGCTTCAAGAAAAAAGATACATTTTCCTCAATGCTGAGAAACACAGGCTGGTCAACAGGGCCTTAAAGGATGGAGTCACACAACTATTGTCTTATAGCCACAAAGGTGTAACTTAAAGGCACAACTACAGTGATAACTTAAAATCAAACCCCTGACATTTCTACGCTAGCATGATGTGCAGGGCAGGAAGGGGCGGCCACTCACAGATAAAAGAGGACAGTTTGGGGAATGGGCTTGATATATGGATGCAACTACTGCCTCTCACTTTAACCCTTTCCTGTTTTGTTTTTCATTCATGCATTTTTCCCAATAGACATAAATGATAAATAATCTGAATAACTTGTGGGAAGAGTCTTCCCTACTCCATTATTTCTAGGTTTCACTGAACATTAGAGATACAAGCAGATGGTGGCCACATCCACACTTCCACCCCAACACAAAGCCTAAAGACCTGAGTACTTGAGTAGTTGTGGGGGTAAGACCATAATTTCATGTCTGTGCAAGGTAGACCCACCTGCATGGCTGGGATCACTGAAAGTAGCAATGGCCATGGTCATGGTGGCATCTTCAGGATTCATCCCAGAGTCCAGCTGATTTCTATGGTCCAGTTCTCCATTGTAGAGGAAAACTTCCTTGGAAGATGACGGTGCATGGGGTATCATCCATGACTCAGGGACAACCATAGAGGAATCAAACACGTTGTTGCTAGTACCCAGCGAGCAGAGGTCAGGGGAGGGGCATATGGAGGTGAGGCTGACAGGATGGTAACTTCGCCCCTCCTGGTACACTTCACATCCATACAGTGACCTGGGGAACATAACCAAACCATGTGCCTTGATGAGTAGAGACCATGGGTGGGAGGGAGGAGTTGGAAGGTGACTGCATCCGGTTTGGGGGATGTGGGCTGAAATACACAAAGCTGTAGAATGTGATACTTTACTAATCATCCTCCCTGCCCATTCCTGAGGGTTTCCAAGGTTCAGCTGGGCTCTGATGGCCTCAGTCACAGACACATAAAAAAGTCTATTGCATGTGTCTTACCCTCTCTGAGGATTGGATGGGGGTGGGATGGGAGGGTATGTGGAGGGGATCTATTGCATAAAACCAGAAAATGATTTGCAAGACCCTCATATGAAGTGAATAAATGATGGTTAGTATTAAAGGAACATTAGGCAAAAACTGGCAATAATGAAAATTCTATCAGCACTCAAGTGCCTCAGACATGGTCAAAGATTTTGTTAAACATCCCCTCCATCTCTGCCATAGCCTGTATGGCAGGCCCTATCACAAAACCATTTCATAGGAGCACTGGTCATACACCTGGGCAGTGTCCAGCCAGGGACTGCTCCCATGAATGACCATTGCTGGGCTGTATGCAGAAGGCTTGTGCCTTGTCACAGGGGAGCAGAGTGCATGAAGAGGATCAGGTGTGAGAAACGTACCAGTTGCTGCTCACCCCATGAAGTAAACACCTGACCAAATGCTCAAAAAAGGAATACAAAAACAATCCACAGTTGTCAAGGTCCAGTACAGGCTGGTCCAGAGTTAAGGATAAATTGTATTCTGGTCTCCATCCAAAGGAGGAAGGGACCAAAGAGGAAACATGTCCCATGACCTGAGTTAATGGTACTACCTGAAAGACAGCGACTGTGAAGTGGTGTTGTCTCCAGAAAAGTTCCAAGTCAGGAACTGCATCCCATGTGATTCTTGGGTTGTATCTCGGGACTGTAGAGACACACTTCTTTCACATTCAACTAAAAACAGATCAGAGAGAGAGAGAAGGGTGCACTGGGTCCTAGCCTCCTTCCAGCTGAGAGCACCTCCACAGTTGTGGTCTTCAGTCATACAAATATTCTTGTCCTTGTGCTGACATCAGTGAAAACCAACAGTTCCAAACCTGGAGACTGATTCACTTCCCCAGTCTACTCATTGTCCTTCTGGCTATGTCAAGCCCCACCTTCAGACACACACAGTCACACCATGGTCAATTCCAACCTGGCTAGCTCTTACAGACCCCAAGAAGCCCTTGGACTGCTCACCTGACCACTGAGACACAGTCACAGACTCATGACGGTCTCCTGAGAGCTGCAGTTGTTCAGGCCCACTCTCCTTTGCACTGGAGACTTCTGACGTGGCCTCCTGGGCTCTTTGACTGTTCAGGGAAAAAGCCTTCTGCCGTCGCCGATAATTGGCGAACCAGTTGTACACTTGCTCGTGGGTCAAGCCAGTCTCCAAAGCCAGTTTCTCCTGACCACAAGGTAGGATGTGAGTTATAAGTGTGCACAGAGGTGGCTAGGAGAACTCATATCCACTAAGGAAGCATAGCCCAACCTGATCCCTGGAATGGTGACAGAGACAGTGATCAGTGAGCTGGTACACTGGAAAACAGACTGTCTACTGAGCATGTGCTGAAGAAGTGGAGATCAATACACATGTGCCCCACCTCCTGCACCCACTCCATTCTAGGCCAACTGAAGCTCTGAGCACCCAAGACCCTAAGACAGGAAAACAGCTACATTGATGCTATGAATTCTTGGATCAGTGCCTTCATTACTCCCAACTAGGAGCCCCTTCCTTGCTCCACTGTGACCTTTAGCTTGAGGTCATAGAGCAGAGGGCTGGGGAGCATCTGGGAATTAGCCAGGGCTTGAAGTACACAGTCCCACATGAGAAAACCAAGTTTGGCAAAGTAAGAGGTCAGGAAAAGGTGGCGACCACCAGCACCCTGGGAGGGGGCTGAGGATCCCACTGAGCTGCGGAGAAGGAGATGAAGATAGCTAAAGAAGTACCTAGTGGAGGCAGAACCACTCAAAAGAAGAGGATCTGCCTAGGAGACCGACAAGGGGCTACCCTGGGGAAGGTGCAGGGGAAGTAGACTGGAGAGAAGCAGGAAAAGCTGCTTGGGAAGAAGAGGGGGGAGTTACTCAGGAAGAGGTGAGGAGCCTCAGTTATTGGATAAAGAGAAGCCACCTGGGGTGGGCTGTTGTCCTTACCAACTGGGCCTTCTTGGGATAAGTGCCCACACCTGTGGCAAAGTTCTGCAGCTGGTGGCGAATCTCTGGGGGGAAGTTCCGGTTCTTAGGGCCCTCAGGGCAGAGAGTAGGTGGTGGTGGGTTCCTGAATGAGGAGGGCCAGGAGGAATTTTAACATAAACTCCATCTGCTCCCTTCTCAGGGCCTGGCACTTCAAAGGGAAGACGTTCTGGGAAACACTCTCCAGCCCACCTCTGCCCTCCACTCCCCAGTCACCTCAAAATGCCTGATTACTATTCTCTGGGTTACCACCTGGAGGTCCACCATACTCTGCAGCCACCCAGTGAGTGAGCACAGGCTACCCCAGAGCCCAGCACAACAAGACCACTGACTCTCTGTTCTGTCCGGTTTACAGCAGGTTTAATAAACTTGTTCCAGGATTTCTTCTTCCAGGTCCTCCCCAAGAGCTCTTAAAGCTGTGGATCTCTCCCATTTATCCACGAATCCCTCTAGCCACCCTTCCTGGCTTATTCCCTCACAATATAACTCCAAGAATATCGGCCCAACTTTCCATATACTGATCCTGGCTTCCCCTTGGCCCCTTTCTCACTTATCCCTTGCACTCAGCATCCCAGGCCCCTGTGTTCTCCATTTTCCTCTTCTTGCCACTCTTCCCCTTTTATTCCCTGTGTTGGGAAGCAACTACACCATGCAGAAGGACCATCATTTTTTCTCCACTGCCTCTCTATACTGCATGGGGAATTCTGTGTTACTGAAGGAACTGGTGGCCATTTCTCTTATGTCTGGGCTGAGTTTTCCTGCTGTATCTCTAAATTTCTTCATAAATGATATAGGACATGTATAAAGATCACGTATCTGTGGAACAGATGTCACCCGGATGTTTGGCATTAATATACAGCCCCAAAGCATCTCATCTAACACATTCCAAATACAATCCACATAGAACTCGAGAGCCTCCTCCAGTCCAAACACACCCAGAATGAAGTGCCCTGCTCGTGGCAGCTCCTAGTCAATATAGAGTGCCTCCCTCCTACACCTCAGCTCTCAACCACAGCCGATCATCACTAAGACATCACAGGGTCAGTTAGCAGAGTTACAGTAGACCCATGTTCTGGTCGCTGTGTATATACTCCTGAGATGCATTATCAGTCTCTCAAGAGGCCTTGGAAAGGGAAGATAAACAGAGCCACCACCTTTTCCTGCAGCCGCAGGTTGAGGACAGGTCTGCATTTCTGAAGGCTTGGAAACAAACTCTCTTGAGATGTCTTCTCTCTGCTCCAGGACACCAGGCACCATACCTCATCATCCCTGGCTTCTGACCTTGACATCTGCCTGCTTGGAAAATTCGCCTGTGCGGTTTTCCTACTCCCATCCAAGGTTTCATCAGATCTGCACCAATGACCTGGTCAAATGTAGCCCCTTCTCCACTTTATTTCTTCTCTTAGGTTTTTGAACTTAGCTCATGGCCGGCTGTATAAAATCAGGGCTGTACCTACAACCTCCAAGCACCTAGCACTCTGGGGACACTTCACAAACACGGGGACAAGACACTATGGCTACCTAGCTGCAGTCTGCTGAGCTATCTCTGGGGTGATATTATCAAATCCACTGTCTTGATGCTATTATTTACCGAGCTTCCAAAGATCTATCTAATACTGTCAATATTCGGTAGACTCTCTGATCAAAAACAAAAAAAGCGAAGAAAAAAACTTCCTCCTGCAGTGAGAGGACCCTGTGACTCAGGACGCCTGCATTACTTAGAGTAGCAAAGGGAAGCCTACAGCTCTCCTTCGCCAGTGAGAGGCCTTCGATGAAGAACAACGGCTCCACAGTATCAGTGTCTCAGGAACCCTGATCTTGTATCTCCCACGAGAAACCTCAAAAATGATACTTGACTTTTTCATGCAAGATTTCATCTCCATAAATGGTAAAGATGATAAACTTCGCATCTTGCGGTCCCCAGGGTCTAGCCTGACACCTAGGTGTGGGGATTAGATGCCTTGAGAAACAGCTGAACAAAACCCAGTCACCCCGCATTCACTATCCCCACCCACAGGCTTCTTCTTGTCTAATGATGATGGAAAGTAGATACGGTCAGGATATCAAGTGGCACACAGCTATCCAGTTCCAACCACCACATCACTGAGGTGTCAGAGTGGTAGCTTGGTAATGGGCATGGTAATGCATGGGCAGCCCGTACACGGTGGTCCTGTTGAACTTGTCTATATTGGGTTTCATGGTCTAAGATTATGAGGATGACTGACCAGGTCTCTTCCTTCAGAGGGCACCAGATCACATTACAGATGGTTGTGAGTCACCATGTGGTTGCTGGGAATTGAAGTCAGGGCCTTTGAGAAGAGCAGGCAGTGCTCTTAACCACTGAGCCATATAAATACTGCTAAGGTGACTTCTTGTCCTTGTTTCCTCAGCTCTGATGGGGTTTGGATGACACATCCAACCTTGGGAAGACCCAGGGAGTTACAACAGAGGAGAATCAGCAAGTACCTCTTCCTGCAGCGAAACTTCTGCACTGGGCTCAGCCTAGTGACGCCCAGCTTCCTCATGGTCAGGTGGTAGTGAATGTCATTCCAGAGTTGTACCAGCTCCTTGCTGCCTCCTGGCACCTGACACCCCTGTGGGGAAAGCCTGCTGAAATCGAAACCCAGTCACCACTATAAGCCCTGGAGTGATATTGGAAGTCCTTCTGTATACGTGTTGCTTTTATTGGCCAATGACTTGTCAGAATAAAGCCAGGTGAGAAACCCAAACAGAGATATAGAAATTAGGTGGAATCAGACAGATACCAGATCCTTACCAGTAAGCCACAGCCTTGGGCCAATACAAAGATTAATAAAAATAGGTTAATTTAAGATGTAAGAGTCACTTAGTAAGAAGCCTGAGCTAATAGGCCAAGCAGTGTTGTAATTAATATAGTTTATGTGTGATTATTCAGGTCTGAGTGGCCAGGAAATGAAAGAGCAGTTTCTGTTTACAGATGGCACCAACATGGGCCAACTACATCCACATAAAACCTGACAGAGCTTAGGAAGGAATTCTAGACACAAAAGAACAGAGTTAAGCACAGCTTCTTGGTAGCAGCATTTTCTCGGATGAACTCTGTTTCTTAGAAGCAAGTAGAGGCACAGTTTAAGAAAAGGCTTCCTGACTCAGCAGTAGCAGCAAAAATTGTGTGGCTTCTTTAAAAGCCAGCTTCCTGGTTAGTTCTGGCAGCACAATCAGCTCTGAATTTTTTAGGGAGATACTGTTAGGGAGCACTTAAATGGCGCTCTCTCTCTCTCTCTCTCTCTCTCTCTCTCTCTCTTTGGTTTTTCGAGACAGGGTTTCTCTGTAGTTTTGGAAACTGTCCTAGAACTCACCTTGTATTGCAGGCTGGCCTTGAACTCATAGGATCTGCCTGTCTCTACCTCCCAAGTGCAGGATTTAAAGGCATTTGCCACCACCACATGGCTTTATTTTGCCCTGCCATAGGCTGAAGCCGCTTCTTTATTAACCAATGGTGATATAACATATTCACAGCATACAGAGTGGACTCCTACATCACTGGAGTGTGATGGAATCTGCTATTTACACCAACCCAGCCTATGGGAAAGACAGTCATCTATCCTTGAATCCACTGGTCTAGAAACCACTCATGTCAGCCAGACATACAAACCCTCCAGTCCCTACTAGGCCTTGAGGAGCTTGACTCAGCCAGTTACCTCGCAGGCTATGGTATATATTTCATACCGGCAACGAGCAGATCTGAGACCCGTTTTCTTATCTTAGGCCCTTCAACCCTACAAAAAAATAAGTAAACCCAGTCCTCCATTGAATCACACAAGTACAGAGAGCAAATACGGCTATTTCAGTATGCCTTGCTCTCCTTACCTGGTTCTGCACAATAACTCCCCGAATGAGTTTCTAGTCACACTCTAGGGTTTCTAATCACCAACGTCACTAAATGTTACTCAGTAGTCACCTCAGTTCCAACCATGCGCTCCCTCTCTGTTGACTCCACTTTTTTCTGGATGATTTAGAGTTATCATTTTGACACAGGCTGGCCTGCAAAACTCGGTTGCCTCTCCTAGGCCTCCTGAGTGCTGAGATTTCAGGTATGCACCATTTTATCAAAGCTTCAGGTCAGGTACTAGGTGGCTATGTCAAAGGTGCTCATACATTACATAGGCACATTTCCTCACCAACACTCCAAAAGGACTTTCTAAGTGGTAGTTGTCAAGGTTACCAAGGTCTAACTTGATCAAGTGAGAGTGGACACCCTGCCTGAGCTTACAACAACTTGGGGATGGTGGAGGCCGCTGTGTTCCCACTTCTTTCCATCATACCTCCAAAATCCGGAGAGCTGAAAACTGTTGCTCCTGATGGACCAGGACCTGGGCACACACCAGCGCCACATCTGCATTGTCTAGCAGGTGCCGACGGTGTTTGCTGTCCAGAATGGCTTCCACCAAAGGCAGCACCTGAACATGGTTGTGTTGGAGGTCCCGACATAGCTTGCCTGCAAGGGTCACCAGCTCTTGTGGAGGAGAGTGGGTGTCCCCATGCTCCCTCAGCAGCCTCAGGAAATTCTGCATTCTGCAAGAGTATCTCTGTCAATACAGAATATTCAGAATAAGGCCAGTACTGTTTTCTCCCCATGAGTCTTCAGACCAATTCCCAAAGGCAGGTGATATCAACTTCAAGGTACGATAACTCACCTGAGGAAAACTAGGGTGGTATTGCACAACCTTTTCCTAATTCACCCAAACAGCTGTGTCCCTAAAGAAGACAGCTGTGCACAGACCATTTTGCAGGGCACTGTGCAACCATCCAATATCACCTTTCCGGGTCTTAACTGTTCACTCTGGCCTGGCCCTTGTATCTCTTTTTTCCTTTCTATGCTCCAGGTTTTGATACAAGCTATGAGCAAGTTTCGTTTTGCTCTTTGCTGTGACCCCTGGGTTTTCCAGAGACCCCGGCAAGGGTAACTCAGCATTCGCCTAACCACAGACAGTCTCTCCTTTCTCAGAGCCAGAGATACAGATCTCCAGAATGAAGTGCTGGGTCCTGGAGCATTTTACACCAGGAGGAATTTTCCAGGGGGAGGAACCACAACAATTTCTCACTGAATTACAAACTCTAAGAGCTCCCACCTTAGGCCATTGGTACGGCATGTTGATGATCGATTTTCAGGCATCAACCTAATCACAGAGATCGCATTTCTGTGGAACACAGGGCAGAAGTGAGGCTGAGTACCACTTTGACTGTAGTCAGAGTACTGGGCCTACCAGCAAGGACCTCCCTGGGGTTGATTCCAGTACACACTGGAGACTTCATCGTCACCAGCTCCCAACAGAAAGTTCAAGGCTCTCAGAAACCAGGAGGAAAGCTATCTCAAGACCCCCATTTTGTCCAGTACTATTGCTTCCTGCTGGCTGAGGGCAGGGTCCCTTCCTGAAGAGACCCTTATCTGAGGAAGAAACGGGCTCTCTTTGAATCCCCCACCCAGGTTGGAACAACAGGGCTGGCAACATGCTGCCAGGTACCTTTTCAGAGCAGTGTTCTTTAACAGGAATAGGCTGCCAAATGCTGGATTCCAAACACCAGAAGAGACAGAAAGACGCGGTGCTGAACGCCAGAGCCTCCCTAGCTTTCTGGATACCACCACCGACACACACCCCGAGGCGCCTCCCTTCAACACCCTTCCATCCTGACCTCTTCCTCTAATTCCTCCCGGACATGCTCCCCCCACCTTCATCCCCTTTCCGGCGCACCTACTTTTGTGATTTTCACAACCGGAGCACCTGGACTGGAAGGTATAGCTACAAAGTATCCAAACTTCAATCTCTGCACTGCCCAGTCCCGAGGCCCTGATGGATATTGAACGTCGGGGCAAGACACCAAGACCCCGTGCTTTGTGCTTTATTGCAGGATGGGAGGAAACTGAACCAGGACATGCCTTTTAACATTCTCACAGTGCCTAAACCATAAGGAAAGTCGGGGCCACTCTTGTGCACTGTGTTCTTTGACTTGTCTCGCATGGCAGTGTGGGCACTCTGTCACAAACTCTGAAGGCAAGCAACGTGGGGGCCTGGCAGGGTTTTCAGATATTCAGAGGGTGAGCATTCACCATATATGGGTGTGGAATGAAAAGAGTTTGGGGGCTTTGGGCAAAGGTGACTTCTGAAGCCAATTTTAAGAGGTGGCTGAGCCTGGTGGGAGAAAAAGGTTTCCTGATAGCAAGTACATAATGGTATTCAAAAGCCAAGAGTATAAAAATGGTCTATCCAGTCCCCTGGGATATTCTAGTCCAGATACACTATAGATTGACAGTATGAGAATTTCCATAGCCCAAGTTGTATGTTATGTTTGCTTACTAATACAGTCCTGAGGGCAGGATCCTAGCTATTAGCAATCATGATCAGAACACTTGACCTGTTGTCTGGCACAAACTAATGGATGAGTGTTGTTTCATCATTGGAAAACAAAGGTGAAATTATACACAACACATTAAACCACAATTGCCCCTAGATAAGGAGAATTTGTTTTATTTTAGCTTCCGATTTGCTGTTTACTAGGTGGATTTGTATTTGGAGGGGTTCATGTAGACCAGGCTGGCCTCCAACTATGTAGACCTTGAGTTTGACTCAAAGACAGGATAACCAGGAACTCCAATACTCCTAACTGTCTTACCCAAG
The DNA here is from genome assembly GCF_018167655.1 of Microtus oregoni. Lineage (NCBI taxonomy): Eukaryota > Metazoa > Chordata > Mammalia > Rodentia > Cricetidae > Microtus > Microtus oregoni. The sequence goes on along the minus strand of NW_024543062.1, from coordinate 5,799,278 downwards.
TTCTGGAATTGCAGTGGAGTAAATGCTAAATCAATATAGTATATCTTTTAATTCTATATAAGATGCTATACATTTTTTGAGATGACTCTGAAAGAACTCTGATACAGCATTCTAAATTCACTTTAGTTGTGTGTGTAGATGACCGTCAGCTTGTGGACACACAAGCCACTGTGCATTTGAAGCTCAGAGGACAGACAAGCTGACGGAAGTAGTTCTCATCTTCCACCGTGTGGATCCTAGGATCAAATTCAGGTTTTCGGGCATGGCAGCAAGCACCTTCATCTGCTGAGCCCTCTCGCCAGCCCCCTCCCTGTTTATTTGTTTGCTTGCTTTTTTTATGTAGGTCATAAGTATGTATATGAATATAATTGAAGTTCTTAAATCCAGAAACTTCTCCAGGGCAGACTCCATGGCAATTACTCTCTTTATATCTTTTATGGGGCTATTAATAAATGCTTTATCTCCATTTAACTAAGTGTGAAATCAATAAGTTTCTGCAGAGAAACCTAAGTATTTTTTATCTCCTTTGGTAATTGGGGCTCAACTGATAAACATAAATTTAGATGCGTCCATCTAAACCAGCAGTTCTTAACCTATGTGTCTCATCCCACAGGATGAGACTGCTATGCCCACTCCCTTGCATCTTGGGACAGTGGACAGGTGAGCCTGTGTTTGTGAGTCTGAGGTGATCATTTATGGAAGAAGGGACAAGGCACAGTGAGAGACCCACATGTGTTGTGGCTATGGGGAAATTCTTTCTGCATGAAGTGCAAAGTTCTATACTTAGATTCTAAATCAGTACTTCTCAACCTATGGGTCATGACCCTTCTGTGTCAAAGGACTCTTTTACAGGGTTTGCCTAAGACCATCTTCCATGTCAGATATTTACATTTTTATTCATAACACTAGCAAAATTACAGTTATGAAGAAGCAATGAAAATAACTTTATGGTTGGAGATCACCACAACAAGAACAAGAGGAACTGTATTAAAGTGTCCTAACATTAGAAATATTGAAAACCACTGTTCTTAATGGAACATAAGGGATTTTTCAAAGAACTGAAAATATCCCAACTTCTACTGTTAGCTTTGCATGAAGAAAGGTTTAATTGTTATGTGATATTTTAATTCTTGCCTAAAAACCCAAGCCCCATTTAGGACTTAGATCTTAAGAGAAAATAATTGCTCCTCAAACGGTGGCCAGTGTTCAATAAAATATTTCTGATCCTGGCAGCCATACACATGAAGGAATGGTTTCCCTGCACCCCTTCCTCTTCTCTCTTTTCTTGACATTTTGATAGCCTTGAAAGTTATCTCTAGGCTAAAATATTGTTTTTCTCTCTTCTAAAATTATTTTATGGGAAAATGGTCTTATATTATTTTTAGTAAAATGCTGATTGGCCAGTAACCAGGCAGGAAGTATAGGCAGGCAACCAGGCAGGAGGTAGAGGCAGGACAACAAGAATTCTGGGAGAGGAAAGCTCAGTCTGCAGTGCAAAGGAAGCAAGATAGCAAGATGTGACTGCCTTGCCAAAAAGAGTACCAAACCATGTGGCTAACACAGACAAGAATTATGGACTAATGTAAGTTATGAGAGTTAATAAGAAGCCTGAGATACTAGGCCAATCAGTTTATAATTAATGTAGAACTCTGTGTGTTTCTTTGGGATGAAAGACTGCAGGATTAGGTGGTACAGAAACCTCAATCAACACTCAAACTGTGGCCAGTGTTCAGCAAAATATTTCTGATCCTGGTAGCCATACACATGAAGGAATGACCTCCCTGCACCCCTCCCTCTTTTCTTGACATGGTGATAACCTTGAAAGTTATCCCTAGGCTAAAATATGGTTTTTCTCTCTTCTAAAAATATTTTATATGTATTAAAAGATTTTCAAGCATCACAGTGTGACATGAAGACTTTCTTATATCCAAACAAATATGATACTGTTCAAAACCTAATCAGAGGCTAGAGAGATGGCTTGGCTGTTAAGAATATTGGTTGCTCTTCTGGAGGACCTGATTTTAGTTCCCAGCACCCATATGACAGCTCACATGTGTCTGTAATTCTAGTTTCAGGAGATCCAACAGTCTTTCATGCAGACAAAATATCAATTCACATTAAAAAAAATCTAAATGGTGGTGACACACACCTTTAGGACACAGAGGAAAGAATCTCTGGGTTCAGGGTCATCCTGGTTTATAGAGTGAGTTTCAGAACAGCCAGAGCTACACAGAGAAATCCTGAGAGGATTTCCTCTGCTGCAGGATAAAATGAAACCTTAGATGTTAAATAGAAGCATTTCCAGAGAATGACTGAGATTCAAAAAAAACTTTTTTATTTATAACTGTTAAAATTTAATTATAATTTAATTATCACTTCCTCTTCACATCCTTTCAAATTGATGTCTTCTTTTACTTATTTTGTGTGCATGCATATATACTCACACATGCACACAAAGAAGACACTTGTCAGTGTCTGGTATCTTCCACCATTTCTCTTCTGTTGCTTTGAGTCGGAGACTCTTAGTGAACCTGAAGCTCATTATTTCAGCAGAACTGGGTGATCAACAAGCCCCCAGGTTTTGTCCTGAATCTCCACCTTCAGGCTTCAAGCATAGCTAGTGCCTTACCCACTGAGCAATCTCCTCAGCCTCCTCTCTCTCTCCTATAGGTTTGATTGTAGGGTGGCTCTAAAGAATTCTTTTTTTCCTAAAAAAATATTTATTATACATACAATATTCTGTCTGTGTATGCATGCAGGCCAGAAGAGGACACCAGACCCCATTACAGATGGTTGTGAGCCACCATGTGGTTGCTGGGAATTGAACTCAGGACCTTTGAAAGAGCAGGCAATGCTCTTAACCTCTGAGCCATCGTTCCAGCCCATAAAGAATTCTTCAATGGAATTGCAAAGATGAATTGATAAAGCAGAAGGATGAGCAAGAAGGGGTTTATAGCATGTCTTTTATTGTAAGTGGGGTTCCTAGTGAAATTCTTGAGTACTACCCAGCAGTAAAAAACAAGGACTTCTTGAATTTTGCATGCAAATGGATGGAAATAGAAAACACTATCCTGAGTGAGGTAAGCCAGACCCAAAAAGAGGAGCATGGGATGTACTCACTCATATTTGGTTTCTAGCCATAAACAAAGGACATTGAGCCTATAGTTAGTGATCCTAGAGAAGCTAAATAAGGAGAACCCAAAGAAAAACATATAAGCCATGAAAGGAGACAGAGACAGAGACCCACATTGGAGCACCGGACAGAAATCTCAAGGCCCAAATCAGGAGCAGAAGGAGAGAGAGCACGAACAAGGAACTCAGGACTGCGAGGGGTGCACCCACACACTGAGACAATGGGGATGTTCTATCGGGAACTCACCAAGGCCAGCTGGCCTGGGTCTGAAAAAGCCTGGGACAAAACCGGACTCGCTGAACATAGCGGACAATGAGGACTACTGAGAACTCAAGAACAATGGCAATGGGTTTCTGATCCTACTGCACGTACTGGCTTTGTAGGAGCCTAGGCAGTTTGGATGCTCATCTTACTAGAATTGGATGGAGGTGGGGGTTCCTTGGACTTTCCACAGGGCAGGGAACCCTGATTGCTCTTTGGGCTGAGGAGGGAGGGGGACTTGATTGGGGGAGGGGGAGGGAAATGGCAGGCGGTGGCGGGGAAGAGACAGAAATCTTTAATAAATAAATAAATTAAAAAAAAAGAAAAAAAGAAAAAAACTACTATTTGGCAGTTCATAAACTGACATAAAGTCCATTTATGGTCTAATTAGGTAAAAAGTCCAGATTTATACAATACAAATTAAACGCCAATAAAAATTTAATCCGGGAAAAAAATAAAGAGAGGCTTCAAGCAGACTCTTGGATGAAGGGCTCCTGTCTCTTCCCATGTCCCATATTTTGCCTTATTCTGTATCTTATATGCCACTGTCACCAACAGAGTTTTTCTATAAGAGAGGAGACCACAGAATGTCCATTACCTGGAAAATGACTAGGTGTGTCCAGATGTTTTGCAAGGTCAAGTTTATGACATTTGGAGAACCATGATTGCATCTTCTGCTTTGAACCACTCTCTTTTCCAGACTGTATATCCAGAGTTTTCCTAACGTGCTAGCATATCAGTGATTCTAAGAACATATATTTTTGGTCTCAGTTCTCAAAAAACGTCAGGAGTTCAATTCCTGCTGCCTCATAAATATACTGAGAGACCCCTCTTCCAACTGCCTTCCTTCTCCTGGGATAATCCAAGTTCAGGGAAACAAGAGTTAATCACCAGCCACAAGATGTCATCCTGATTCTCAAGAAACAGAGCCTCATAATGTTTGCTGGACTCCTGCAGCTCCAGGTCTGTGAAGCAACTTCCTAGGAGTTGATACATCGTTTCTGGAGCAAGACTCAGGAAGTCTATTTGAAACATTCTTTCCAAGACAGATGTTCTCAACCTTCCTAATAATGAGACCTTTAATACAGTTTCCTCATGCTGTGGTGACCTGCCAATCATAAAATTATTTTCATTGCTACTTCATAACTGCAATGTTGCCACTGTTGTGAATCAAAATGTAAATATCTGATATTCAAGATGGTCTTTTTTTTTCTTTTTTGAGGATCTTGTAAAACTCACCTCTGAACCAGTTCATTTATACGCTTACATTTTAAATAAGGAGATGTTTAAAAACTAGTCATTCAGTCTTACCTCTTCTTGATACAAGTTTGTTCTAATTGCTGCTTTCATTATGTTATATAACTGTGTCTAGAAATTCATACTTTTCCCCAAATTTAGAATTTAGTGAAATATGTTTTTCAGATTTTTTTTGTCCTATAAAATTCTGCGACCTTAGAGAGTTACTCTTCTGACCCTTGAAATCTAATCAGGGGTAGACTTTCAATTTGTAAGTACTCTCCGCATGTCTCAGCTTCATGGCTTCATCATTTGCAAAAGCTTCTTCCACATGACAGTTTTCATATCTTTAAGAATGAAAATAAAACCAGTACAATTTATCCCACAGATATGATGTATGGAAGATTTAACTTTTCACTTTATAAAAATGTTTTTATTATTTTAAAAATTGTGCGTATGTGTTCATGTGTAGGTGCACATACATGTATGCAGGTGCCCACAGAAACAGAGATGGTGAATCTCCCGGAAACTGGAGTTACAGGTAGTCATGAGGCACCCCACGTGTGTTCTAGGAACCAAACATTGACTCTTTACAAGAACAAACACTCTTAGCCAATGGCTGCCTGTCCAGTCCCTGTACTCTCATCTTCTTTGTTTAATACTCATACATACTATATAAAGTGTTTTGATGAAACCTGTAGCGCCAGCGCTACCACAGTACCGAGTTGTGGACAAGGGGCTGAGGGTTTAAAGAAGCACAACATCCGCAGTCCTTCATGGTCAGGGAATGCCGGTTAGTGAGAGCTCAAGGCAGCCTTATATACAGCCTTAGTGCACTGTGGAGAAATCCTCGGGTTCAGAAGTTCACGTTCTCAAGGCTAGATGGTAAACAACACTGAGAAACAAGGAACCTTGCCTTAAGTACAAAAGGTCACAAAAGGCCAGGAGCAGGATATACTTGCACAAAAATACAAAACATCAGGCAACTAGACAAACATCCCTGGGGGCAGGGCCCAACAGAAACTCCGCCCCATTCCCTTGCCTCCAGTTACCCTACTATCCCATCCATCACCTTTCCCACCTAACTTCATGTTGTTGCTATAGCTGCTTAACCATACAGGGCCGACTGTATGCCCATGGTGTGAGACCATACAGTGGAGCCTGGGGAGCCCTTCAGTGTGCTACATTTTGATAGTACCACATCCCCCTAAGGCTCAGAGATCATCAAGAAAGAGGAGCTAGAACAATTGTCAGAGGCAGAGAGAACAGCCATCTTCAGAGAAACAGGCATGGTAGTGCAGTTACACGCATGAACTCATGGGGACTGTGACATAAGATCTAGCATGCCAGTATCCCACCATGGGTGAGAAAAGGGTTCACACAGTCCTACCTCTACTTGAGGAGCTTTTGCAATTGATGGCTACTGTGGGAGAAAGTCTGTTTACATCAGGAACTCTTTAAAGAGTTGGAAAAATCACTCAGGATAATTTGGAAAATGAAAGAAATATGCTGGTAGACGCTTGATCAGGAAAGAGACTCTAGGAAGCAGAGGAGAGTAAGCATTCATGATGTAGTTCACCTCTCATTTGCTATAAAATTAACAGGAGGTTTTATCTTTTGAGCTGGAGAGCAGAATGGATGTCCCTTCTTATAACCATCACCCTCATCAATGAACTTTCTATGAGTTATTACTTTGTCACTATGAAGGCCAAGTTGGGGTCACTGTATTCAGAAGGTCTGACAAACATCTATGACCTTTGGTCTTACCAAGTCATTGGCTTAATTATTTATTAATTGTCTACAGAAAAGAACTTGAAAGACGTCAAAATGTGAGTTAGTATAAACTATTGTGAATGGTCAACTGAAGAAGACACCCATATTCTCCATACCCGTGATATACATACACTTGGTCTTTCTACTGGCAGTATCAACTGCTTTACCCCCTTTCTTAGAACACAAATACTGCAGATTGGCATCACAGATTTATACTTGTACTCAGAAAGAAAACTCAAGTCCTCACCCACAATGAAAAGTCAGAGTACAGATTTCCTGAAGGAAAAGAGCTATGGACCTGATTCCATAGAAGCATGGACTCTGCTGGCGACCACCATCCTGCTGCTCCTCTGCCCGTGAGGCTGGATGCCTCTCCCTTGTGGCCTTAGAGTTGGGATGATTCTTAGACCCCTTTTCTCCCTGTTAGAAAACCAAAGGATATAATTTAGTGGAAATTAACGCTGCCACAGCTGAACACATTTCTGCTGTAAACTAGATTATTTATCTCACTGTGCTTCTCAGCCAAAGATTCTCGACTCTTGTTATGGAGCTAATGTGGAGAGGCAATCAGGATCAGGCTTCTAATTGTTAGACTCAGCTGTTTCTTTTGTTCTTTTTTCTGACATTTATTTGTCACATTGGAATAGGAAAGTTTGCAGGATCTTGAACCCACATTGAGGGAAACTACACATAAGATAGATTACTTAGACTCAGGCCTACCTGTCCAGAAAGTATTGCCACAGAGATTGGCTCATTACTGATAGTAAACTATGTGCTTGTGACTGATCATCTTAGTATAGAAAGCTGCCATTGTGCTGTCTAGGATCTAGGAAGAAACAGAGCAGAGAAATAGTGCTTTATTTCCAGTCCCTGAGAATCCAAAGCCTTGTTTTAACCTATGTGGGCATGTTGTTGCTATATGTAGTTCATCGCCTCATGAGTTCATTTTGGTAACACATGGTGCAATTAGAGTTTTCTAGAAAGGATGTGGGCAAATTCCCTTTGACCTCAGTAGAACACAATTGACAGATCAATGTAGCCATTCCTCCAAAGTCTAACTTGGAGAGACATGAGTTTATGAAGTTATTACAGAAATTTGAAAGGTTATTTTCAGAAGCATGAATGGCTCAAAAATAACTGCATCATCAAAACCCCACACATGAACAGAAGATGATGCACAAAATTGGTGTCAGAAGGAAATATATTTATTTTTACATGGCCCCTATGGATGTTTTCGCTTGAATATGCACATGCATTTCACATGCAGGCCTGATGCCCACATAGGTTAAAAGAAGGGTTTGGATTCTCAGGGACTGGAATCAAAGACTTTTGTTAGTTGGCATGTGGGGACTAGGAACCAAACTTGTGTCATCTGCAAGATCAGCAAATGCTCTTAGCTGAAGAGCCATTTCACCAGTTGCACTCGGGAAGCTATGCAGAGTTTTCAGTTTGAGGGACAGGCCAGGTAGGATAGCCTTGTCAGAAGATAGCTGGCTGGCTATCCTCTCATGCTGTGCAACCTTGTAAAATTCTAGGATAACTCTGAAGCCATTTCTGACAACTCTGAGGCCATTTATGAGTCCTTTCAGAAGTAGTGCTCCCCCCTCCCCTAGGAACCAAGGACCTAACAACTTCCTATGCACGTACTGGAATGTTGGGGATTTTCCATCTCCCTGTGTCCTTGTGGATATTCTCCAGATAGAACTCAGTTATTGGAATTGGGGCAAGATAACCCTTAGATGTTGACTCAGTTCCTTGGCCTTTGTCAGGGGATATTGACTCTGTTCCACCGATATGGTTAGGATGACTCACAGATGTTTGTTTCCCCCTTACTCTGCCTGTTCTAGAAACCACTCTCTCGCCTCGGCTCAGACCAATCATTGTTAATAGCCCTTTGAATCAGCCAGTCCTAATAGTTGGAAAAACAACCCCCAAACTCTCCCCTTGTTTCTGTGGCTTTTTACTTTAAAAGTAGCCTGTACCAGCTATCTGGGACCTTTTGGGTTCCCAAATGCTGAAAGACCCTGTTGCAACAGAATTAATTAAATCCTCTTGCTTTTAATCAACTGTGGTGAAAGAGTAGTTTCTTGGGGTGACTCCTCCTTGGTGATTGGACTTCAGGGTCCAACAGCCTCACTGTTCACTCTTTACATAATGTTGAGGATGGATCATGTGGATCTTACATTAAAGATTACACACACTGATGCCTTCTTTTTACTTCCCAAGTCTGATGAGTCCTTCAGCAACATTCAAACTCAAGTTTATAAAGTTTTATTACATATTAACGCTAAGACTGGGACCATCAAGTATTAGCCTAAAAGTTTACAATAAGATGGCTTGTGAAGGGGATTATTACACTGAATTTTTATGTTATATGTTATATTCTGCTTACCTGTTACCTCACTAGAAAAATTCTGGTAATTCTCAATATGTGTTTCTTCTTCTTCTTCTTCTTCTTCTTCTTCTTCTTCTTCTTCTTCTTCTTCTTCTTTTTTTAAATTTTATTTATTTATTTATTTATTTACTTATTATTTCTGCCTCCTCCCGTTTCCCATTTCCAACCCCCTCCTCGCACACATCGCTCCCTCCCCCTACTCCCCTACCCCTCTCCCCCTCCCCCCCACTACATTCACCCTCCCTCTTGAGAATGAAGAGCAGTCCAGATTCCCTGCCCTGCGGGAAGTCCAAGGTCCTCCCACTTCTATCTAGGACCAGGAAGGTGAGCATCCAAACAGGCTAGGCTCCCACAAAGCCAGTTTATGTATTAGTATCGAATCCTAGTGCCACTGTCCTTGGATTCTCATCAGCCTTCATTGTCCGCCACGTTCAGAAAGTCCGGTATCATCCCATGCTTATTCAGTCCCAGTCCCGCTGGCCTTGGTGAGCTTCCAATAGATCAACTGTCACAGTGGGTGGGTGCACCTCTCATGGTCCTGACTTCCTTGCTCATGTTCTCCCTCCTTCTGCTCCTCATTTGGATCTTAAGAGCTCAGTCCGGTACTCCAATTTGGGTCTCTGTCTCGATTCATGGCCAGATGAAGGTTCTAGGGTGATATGCAAGATATTCATCAGTATGGCTATAGGATAGGGTCATTTCAGGTTCCCTCTCCTCAGTTGCTCAAGGTACTAGCTGGGGACATCTCCCTGGACACATGCGAGCCCCACTAGAGTCAAGTCTCTTGCCAACCCTAAGATGGCTCCCTTAATTAGGATATATATTTCTCTGCTCCCGTGTCCACCCTTCCTTTATCCCAACCATCCCATTTCCCCAAGCTCCCCCCATTCTCCCCTTCTCACGTTTCTCACCCCATTTCCCCTTAGGCCCATGCCACCTCACCCCCAAGTTCCCAGGTTTTGCCCTGCAATCTTGTCTACTTCCCATATCCAGGCGGATGACTATATGTTTTCTTTGGGTTCACCTTCTTATTTAGCTTCTCTAGGATCACAAATTATATGCTCAATGTCTTTTATTTATGGCTAGAAACCAATTATGAGTGAGTACATCCCATGTTCATCTTTTTGGGTCTGGGATACCTCACTCAGGATAGTGTTTTTTATTTCCATCCATTTGCATGCAAAATTCGAGAAGTCATTGTTTTTTACCGCAGCTTAGTACTCCAATGTGTATATATTCCACACTTTCTTCATCCATTCTTCCATTGAAGGGCATCTAGGTTGTTTCCAGGTTCTGGCTATTACAAATAATGCTGCTTTGAACATAGTTGAACAAATGCTTTTTGTGATATGATAGGGCATCTCTTGGGTATATTCCCAAGAGTGGTATTACTGGATCTTTGGGTAGGTTGATCCGGAATTTCCTGAGAAATCGCCACACTGATTTCCAAAGTGGTAGCACAAGTTTGCATTCCCACGAGCAATGGATAAATGTGCCCCTTACTCCACAATCTCCCCAGCAAAGGCTATCATTGGTGTTTTTGATTTTAACCTTTCTGACAGGTGTAAGATGGTATCTCAAAGTTGTTTTAATTTGCATTTCCCTGATCACCAAGGAGGATGAGCATGACCTTAAGTGTCTTTTGGTCTTTTGAATTTCTTCTGTTGAGAATTCTCTGTTCAGTTCAGTTTCCCATTTTTTGATTGGGTTAATTAGCATTTTAAAGTCTAGTTTCTGAGTTCTTTATATAATTTGGAGATCAGACCTTTGTCTGTTGCAGGGTTGGTGAAGATCTTCTCCCAGTCAGTAGGTTGCCTTTTTGTCTTAGCGACAGTGTCCTTTGCTTTACAGAAGCTTCTCAGTTTTAGTAGGTCCCATTTAGTCAATGTTGTCCTTAATGTCTGTGCTGCTGGGGATATGCGTAGGAAGTGGTCTCCTGTGCCCATATGTTGTAGAGTACTTCCCACATATTCTTCTATCAGGTTCAGTGTGTTCAGCCTGATATTGAGGTCTTTAATCCATTTGGACTTGAGTTTTGTGCATGGCGATAGATATGTATCTATTTTCATTCTTCTACAGGTTGACAACCAGTTCTGCCAGCACCATTTGTTGAAGATGCTATCTTTCTTCCATTGAATATTTTTTATCTCCGTTATCAAAAATCAGGTGTTAATAGGTTTGTGGGATAAAATCTGGGTCTTCTACTCTATTCCATTGATTGACTTCTCTGTTTTTATGCCAATATCAAGCTGTTTTCAATACTGAAGCTCTGTAAAAGAGTTTGAAGTCAGGGATGGTAATGCCTCCAGAAGTTCCTTTATTGTATACGATTGTTTTGGCTATCCTGGTTTTTTTGTTTTTCCATATAAAGTTGATTAATGTCCTCTCAAGATCTAAGAAAAATTTCGATGGGATTTTATTGGGGATTGCACTGAATCTATAAATTGCCTTGGTAGAATTGCCATTTTTACTATATTGATCCTCCCAATCCAAGAGCAAGGGAGATCCTTCCATTTTCTGGTATCCTCCTCAATTCCTTTCTTCAAAGACTTAAAGTTCTTGTCAAATAGATCTTTCACTTCCTTGGTTAGAGTTACCCCAAGATATTCTTTGCCGTTTGTGGCTATTGTGAAAGGCGATGCTTCCCTGATTTCCCTCTCTGCTTCCATATCCTTTGTGTATAAGAGGGCGACTGATTTTTTGGAGTTGATCTTGTATCCTGCCACATTACTAAAGCTGTTTATCAGCTGTAGGAGTTCTTTGGTGGAGTTTTGGGGGTCGCTTATGTAGACTATCATATCATCTGCAAATAACGAGAGTTTAACTTCTTCCTTTCCAATTCGGATCCCCTTGATCCCCTTATGTTGTCTTATTGCTATTGCTAGAACTTCAAGCACTATATTGAAGAGGTATGGAGAGAGTGGACAGCCTTGTCGTGTTCTTGATTTTAGTGGGATGGCTTTGAGTTTCTCTCCGTTTAATTTTTTGTTAGCTGTCGGCTTGCTATAAATAGCTTTTATTATATTTAGGTATGATCCTTGTATCCCTAATCTCTCCAAGACTTTTATCATAAAGGGATGTTGAATTTTGTCAAATGCTTTTTCAGCATCTAATGAAATGATTATATGGGTTTTTCTTTCAGTTTATTTATATGATGGATTACATTGATAGATTTTCGTATGTTGAACAAGCCCTGCATCTCTGGGATGAAGCCTACTTGATCATAATGGATAATTTTTCTAATGTGTTCTTGGATTCAGTTTGCCAGTATTTTGTTGAGGATTTTTGCGTTGATGTTCATGAGTGAGATTGGCCTGTAATTCTCTTTCTTGGTGGCGTCTTTGTGTGGTTTTGGTATCAGAGTAAATGTAGCTTCATAAAAGAATTTGGCAATGACTTTTCTGTTTCTATATTGTGAAAAACATTAAGGAGTATAGGTATTAGGTCTTCTTGGAAGTTCTGGTAGAATTCCGCATTGAAACCATCTGCTCCTGGGCTTTTCTGGTAGGGAGGTTTTTGATAACAGCTTCTAATTCTTCGCGGCTAACATGTCTATTTAGATTGTTCACCTGGTTCTGGTTTAACTTTGGTATATGGTATTTATCTAAAAAATGTCCATTTCTTTTACATTTTCCAGTTTTGTGGCATACAGGCTTTTGTAATAAGATCTAACGATTCTCTGAATTTCCTCTGTGTCTGTGGTTATGTCCCCCTTTTCATTTCTGATCCTATTAATTTGCATATTTCTCTCTGCCGTTTGATTAGTTTGGATAGGGGTTTATCAATCTTGTTGATTTTCTCCAGGAACCAGCTTTTTGTTTCATTGATTCTTTGGATTGTTTTCTGTGTTTCTATTTTGTTGATTTCAGCCCTCAGTTTGATTATTTCCAGTCTTCTACTCCTCCTAGGTGAGTCTGCTTCTTTTTATTTTCTAGAGCTTTCAGGTGGGCAGTTAAGTCTCCAATGTGTGCTTTCTCCGTTTTCTCTAAGTGGGCACTTAGTACTATGATCTTTCCCCTTTGCACTGCTTTCATAGTGTCCCATAGCTTTGAATATGTTGAGTTATTATTTTATTGAATTCAAGAAAGACTTTAATTTCTTTCTTTATTTCTTCCTTGATCCAGGTGTGGTTCAGTAGTTGACTGTTCAGTTTCCATGAGTTCTTAGGCTTTCTAGGGGTAGCATTGTTGTTGAATTCTAACTTTAATCCATGGTCATCCGATAAGACACAGGTGGTTACTAATATTTTTTTGTAACTGTGTAAGTTTGATTTGTTTTCGAGTATGTGGTCAATTTTCGATAAGGTTCCATGAGCTGCCGAGAAGAAGGTATATTCTTTCCTATTTGGATGGAATGATCTATAGATATCTGTTAAGTCCATTTGATTCATTACCTCCCTTAATCCTCTTATTTCTCTGTTAGGTTTCTGTCTGATTGACCTGTCCATTGGTGAGAGAGGCGTGTTGAAATCTCCTACTTTTAGTGTGTATGGTTTGATATCTGCCTTGAGTTTTAGTAATGTTTCTTTTACGTAAGTGGGTGCTTTTATATTAGGGGCATAGATATTCAGGATTGAGACTTCTTCCTGATGAATTGTTCCTGTTATGAGTAAAAAATGTCCCTCTCCATCTCTTCTGATTGATTTTAGTTTGTGTTTTGATTATTACATGGTGAGGGGATGTTTTTCTTTGATCCAGTCTCTTTGGTGTTCTGTATGCTTCTTGAATATTCAAAGGAATATCTTTCTGTATGCTGGGAAAGGTTTCTTCCATAATTTTTTTAAAAACATATTTTGGGCCTTTGAGCTGTGACTATTCTCCTTCTTCTATTCCTATTATTCTTAGGTTTGGTCTTTTTATTGTGTCCCATAATTCCTGAATGTTTTGTGATGAGTATTTGTTGGCTTTGCTGTTTTTTTTTTTTTTTTTGGTCAGTGCATTTATTTTCTCTATGGTGTCATCAGAATCTAAGATTCTTTATTCTACCTCTTGTATTCTATTGATTATGCTTGTTTCTGTAGACTCTGCTCGTTGACCTAGATTTTCCTTATCCAGCTGGTCCTCAGTTTGTGTTTTGTTCCTTGCTTCCATTTCAGTTTTCAATTCTTGAATTGTTTCCATTACCCGTTTGATCGTTTTTTTTTTCTTGGTTTCCCAGAGTATCATGTATGTATTTTCTCATTTCTTCAAACTTTTTGTTATACTTCTCATCCATTTCTATAAGGGCATTTTTTACATGTTGTTTAAGGGACTCTATTGCTTTCATAAAGTCAATTTTTTCCACTTCTTCTGTGTTAGGGTGTTCAAGTCCTTCTGTTCTAAGATCATTGGGTTCTGGTGTTTTCATGTTGTTTTTCAGATTGTTGGGTGACTTCTTGCCTTCGCGCCTGCCCATCTTCTCCTATTGATGCTATCTAATGGGTCTTTAATACCTGATCAGGTTTCCCTGCTGGCCAGTGGCTCCGCTTACAAAATGCCCTCACTCCGTTTCCTTGTTCCTGCCGCAGGCCACAATCCCTCTCACCACTCAGAGGGGTCTTCAGGAACAGAACCAGGCTCCCTGTTTGCCAGGGACCTCGACAATAAAAGGCCTACATCTTTGATTTAATTGTTGTGGGGCGATCTGCTCTTGGTGTTGCGTGTCTGCCGCGTTTCTGTGCTGGTCTCCACGTGCCGCCGCGCTTCGCTCTGTGCCGCCGAGTGTCTCTCCATGCCGATCTCTCCCTGATTTTATTTTGAAGTCAACTTTGTTAGAAATTAGTATGGCCACACCTGCTTGTTTCTTAGGTCCATTTGCTTGATAAACCTTTTCCCAGCCCTTTACTCTGAGTAGATGTCTGTCTTTGTGGTTGAGGTGTGTTTCTTGTAAACAACAGAATGTTGGATCCTGTTTTCGTATCCAATCTCTTAGCCTGTGCCTTTTTATAGGTGAGTTGAGTCCATTGACATTAAGTGATATTAATGACCAGTGGTTGTTAACTCCGGTCATTTTATTATTATTATTTTTTTTTGGTAGTAGAGTTTGTGTGTTTCCCTTCTTTGAGTTGTGCTGGTGAAGCGTCATTAGGTGTCTGAATTATTGTGGGCATTGTTGGACTCCTTGGGTTGTGATTTTCCTTATATTACTTTCTGTAAGGCTGGATTTGTGGCTATGTATTGCTTAAATTTGTTTTTATCCTGGAAAATTTTGTTTTCTCCATTTATAGTGAACGAAAGCTTGGCTGGATATAGTAGTCTGGCCTTGCATCCATGATCTCTTAGTTTTTGCAGTACATCTATCCAGGACCTTCTGGCTTTCATGGTTTCCATAGAGAAGTCAGGTGTAAGTCTGATAGGTTTACCTTTATAAGTAACTTGGCCTTTTTCCTTTGCAGCTCTTAATAGTCTTTCTTTATTCTGTATGTTTTGTGTTTTAATTATTATATGGTGAGGAGATGTTTTTTTTTTTTGGTCCAGTCTATTCGGTGTTCTGTATGCTTCTTGAACCTTCAAAGGAATATCCTTCTTTAGGTTGGGAAAGTTTTCTTATATAATTTTATTAAATATATTTTCTGGACCATTGAGCTGTACTTCTCCTTCTTCTATCCCAATTATTCTTATGTTTGGTCTTTTTATTGTATCCCAGATTTCCTGAATGTTTTGTGATGAGAATTTGTTGTTTTTGCTGTTTTCTTTGATCAGTGTGTTTATTTTCTCTATGGTACCTTCAGTGTCTGATATTCTTTCTTCTATCTCTTGTAATCTTGGTAATGTTGGTAGTACTTGTCTCTGTAGTTCCTGTTCATTTACCCAGATTTTCCATCTCCATCCTTCCCTCGGTTTGTGTTTTCTTCATTACTTCCATTTCATTCTTCAAGTCTTGAACCACTTCCCTTACCTGTTTGATTGCTTTTTCTTGTTTTTTTTTTTTGTTTTTTTGGTTTTCTTGGGTATCTTTGAGCGTTTTATTCATTTCCTCTACCTTTTTGTTTGTAATCTCTAATTGTTTATGGCAGTTTTTCACCTCTTGTTTAAGGTCCTCTATTATTTTTATATAATTCACTTTTGAGTAGATTTCTTCTAGCTTTTCTGGAGTAGGGTGTACAATTCTTATTTTGGGATCCCTGGATTCTGGTGATGTCATGTTGCTTTTCAGGTTGTTGGAGGAATTCTTGCATTGGCGCCTTTCCATCTCTTCCTTCAAATGGAGCCAGGAGAGGCCTGGTGTCTTGGTCCAGAGTTTGCTGTGAGTGTATCTCCTCAGTGTAGAAGCAGGAACCGTTCCCGTCCAGATGAAACTCCTCAGTACCGAAACATAGATGCCTGGTAATCCAATGACCCGTGGACAAACAGGCGAACTTGGGGGGCAGGGCTGGGTCGAGTAGAACACCGGAGACCCTGCCATGCAAGCTGAATGTGCCCACGCTCCCTTTGGGGGTCCTAGTGGCCTTCCCGGTAGGCAGGCACTCACCGCTCTGGGTGGGTAGCCTTAGTGTAGGAGCAGAAATCTGTTCCTGAGCAAAGGACCTTGCAGACCACGCAGGCTTGGGGTGGGGGGTCGTGTGTAAGAAAGACAGCCCTGCAGAAGGAGCTGGGCGAGGGGGGTTTGTGCTCTCTTCTGGGACAATCCGCCCCTGGATAGCACACACTCACCCATCCAGATGGAGCTCCTCAGCACCTAAACAGGGCTTTTCAGTATTTGTATCCAAATATATATACATATACACATGTACATCTACTCACATATATTGAGTCAAGAATATACATGAGTTAATGTATATATATATCAATATACATATTTATATATGTGGATGTGTGTATTTATTTATTGTGTGAATATGAATATTTATGTGTATGATTAAGAAGCCCATGACATGATTTTTTCCCTCCGTGTTTTAGTTATAGAACCTCTTTTAATGAACTTTTTTCCCCAAGACATGGTTTATCTGTAGCTTTGGATCCTGTCCTGGAGCTAGCTTTTGTAGACCAGGCTGGCCTTGAACTCACAAAGATCTACCTGTCTCTGCCTCCCAAGTGCTGGGATTAAAGGTGTGTGCTGCCACCACCCAGCTTCTCATGAACTTTTTAAGAAGCTAGAGGTTTCTCGCTCCAAACCTCTGCCTTTTGTTGGGACAATGCTTAACTACAGGAGGGTGAGTGCTGTTGGGTTCCCAACTTTGTTTCTGTGATTATGTCCCTTACACAAATGTCATTAAGCTCTGCTCATCCATTCAAATGGCCATTGGGATTAATAGTAAGGCTTTCAGTTTGCAGAATTGTATGTGTCACACTCAGAATCATTGCCAGTTTATCCTTGGATTTTTCTGACATGTGTTTGTGACCTCAGGATTGTGACAGGTCAGGTGAGGACTCTGGATATTGGCACACTAGGACTTGATGCTAAAATGCTGATGTGCAGATGTTGGGAGCATCAAAGATTTCATTTGTTTTTTTTAAATTACAGATCCTAGAGAAGTACAGTTATTTTTAATCAGTATTTAAATAAATACAGGTAAGGCCACCCAGCAGCACTTCACCAACCTTGAGCGTCCATGCTGAGTATCTCTGGCATGCGCCTACCAGGAAGCACATAGTTCCTTTGGGGAAATATGCACAAACTTGAATTCCCAATTGAACTCTTTAATCTTATTATTATTCCCAGAGCTCTAGCCAAGATTTTCCCACGCAGAAGAAGTTTTGCCTTCAATCCTTCTCACTTCGATGTAGAGCCCTATGCATGACTCTAAGGAGTGGAAATATGGGAGGTAAGGTGATGTTGCCTGTGAACCTCAGATGTTTAACCAGATTCAGAGTTTTGTTTCTTAAAATGGTTGCAGAATCACTTATATAAAATCACTAATGAAAGCATGATTTTTTTTTAGAAGTATGCCTTTATTCTCTGACACATACCAGTATCTCTAGTATATTGTATACGTCAGTACAATTAGCCTTGCAGCTGTAGACATGCTATTGGGTATCCAGGCAGGCACAGAGGTGGTGCATACATATTCAGGGCACAAACTTGCTGGGAAAAAACTTCATTTAACTTCACAAGAACTCACGGGTCTTG
The DNA here is from genome assembly GCF_018167655.1 of Microtus oregoni. Taxonomy (NCBI): domain Eukaryota; kingdom Metazoa; phylum Chordata; class Mammalia; order Rodentia; family Cricetidae; genus Microtus; species Microtus oregoni. Next base: position 5,781,432 of record NW_024543062.1, on the reverse strand, counting down.
AAGAATTGGAGTCGAGAATGCCTGTGAGCCGATTTGATAGCGCACAGTTTTCAGGGTATTTTTGGAAAGCATGGCCACTCCCTACATTTGAGGTGGTAACAGTTTTCCTTCCATTACCTTTATCCCAGGTTTAATGAGCAGGAGCCTCAGATTCCAGCCTGCCTTCCACAGAGGTGTTTATCTAGGAGACCCGTGCTTGTTAGCAATGCAGGCACCACGTATCCCATACCACCTGCTCAGTAGGCTTGACGAGCTCTCAGGTCTCTTGTATTTTCTCTTTCTAAATATAGCTGAAAGCATGATTTGACAAATTTGAGAAAAATCATGTGTAGTATGCAGACTATCATATGCATAAGTGCATACATATATGCATATACATGTACCTATAAAATATAGACTGAATTTACGCGAGTCTTTCTGAATGCTTTCTAAAGGATGGGCTATTGGCCTGTTATCCCTAAGCTCATGCCCAGGAGCAGTGCCCCTGTGCAGACTGCAGCTCTTGGAAGATTTGTTCTTCTGATTGCTCGAGCTTTACTTAACAGATCATAATTCTTCAAAACCAAGGACATCATTAATCGCTTAAGTTCCTAAGAATTCCATGCTCTGCCCCATTTGAAAAAGCAATAACTCCCCTAGCATTTTTTGGGGGGTGATCTTTTCTTTTTAGGTTTTGTTTTTGTTTCTAGTAGTGTCTCCTGTAGACAAGACTGGTCTCAAACTTGCTGTTCAGAGGATGATCACAGATTATTTAATATTCTTAATCAGTGCTTGTGAACACCATGATATCTTATTTATAGGTGAATAAGTGCTAATTTTAAGGCTGGGGTTATTCTGTGCATACCCAAACCTACAGAAACAAGGGTCCCAAGGTAAGGTTTCAATAAGGATGCTTGAGAGAGAGAAATAAAAAAGACAGATCTCTGGGACTTGGAGGCCTTACATAAGCTGATGACTTATGCCAAGCAAGTTTGTTACTCAGCATAACTTATTGCATTCTATTTTCAGAGGGGGCGATAGCCAAGGTCTGCTGGGAGTTAAGTCAGACAATGTTGGCAAAGAGAACCCAGGATACCTCAGGCACAGCTACCTTAGGTCTGATAACCACAACCCAAAGAAAAGAGTAGGATCCCTGGAAGCTTTAAGTTCTAAGACGCCTTGGCTCCAGACATGGATAGAAGCTTGTCTGTTTTTTAGAAGGGACACAGAACTAATATGACTTTTGTCCTTTTGCAATAGTATCTAAGAGAACTTTGAATTAGTCTGGATCAAACAGGACTGCTCTCCCCTTTTAGTTTTTATAGCCAGGTGAGTTATTTGTGCCTTAATGTTTACAAGCTCTAGATAAACCACATACAAGCAGATGTCTCCTAATATTGGCAAATGAATTACCAACAGAAGGAATCAGAGTGTACCCGCCCAGCAGGTCCAGTTCCAGGGTCTGAAGGGGCGCTATCTGAAAGAACATGGCCGAGAGAGAGAAACGGAGACCAAGCAAAATTCTCTTGTCAAAGTCTCCATTTATTGGAGCAAGCTTGAGTCTTAAATACTCCTCAGCAAGAAACTCGGGCAGGGGGAACTGGGGAAGGGGGAAGGGAGAAGGGGAAAGAGGGAAGGGATTTGGCAGCTCGGCAGCTAAGATAAAAAGACAGCCTATTGAATGGGAAGGAAAAGATCTTCACCAACCCCACATCAGACAGAGGACTGATCTCCAATAATATATAAAGAACTCAAGAAATTTGACATGAAAATTCCAAATAATCCAATTAAAAATGGGGTACAGTTCTAAACAGAGAATTTTCAGAAGAATCTTAACTGGCCAAAAGACCCTTAAGGAAATGTTCATCATCCTTAGTCATCAGGGAAATGCAAATCAAAATGACTCTGAGATACATTCTTACACAAGTCCAAATGGCTAAGATCAAAAACACCAATGTTAGCTTATGTTGGGTCCCTTGAGGACAGGCCTTCTCACCCCCACTTGATCTGTTTTGCACTCTTTTTTTTTAAACATGAGTCTTTATTGGCCACAGCTTCTTGAGGGGGATGAAGCGGGAGGAGCGGGTGGCACCATTGTGAGGCTGACCATGCTTCACAGGTTGTAGATAATGGAGAACTCGCCCACTAGTGGCCAATCATCTCTGGCTTGATCTCAGCCTGGTTGAAGGTCTTGCTGTTGTACATGCCCACCATGCTCCCCACCATCTCGGGCAGGATGATCATGTCCCAGAGGTGGGTCTTCACTACCTTGGGCTTCTCCATGGGTGGCGCCTCCTTCTTGGCCTTTCTCAGGCACTTGAGCAGCGAATTCTGCTTCCAACATTGGCCGCGGTTGAGGCATTGCCTCTGCCGGGCGCTGTAGAGCTGCATCAACTGCTCATAGGACATGTCCAGCAGCTGGTCCAGGTCCAAGGTGTGATTGGTAGGTGAACTTGCGGAAGGTCCGCTTCTTCTTCTGCTCCACTTCGGCCATCTTGGCGGCGACTCGGAAAAGCTCTGTTTTGCACTCTTGTGGTTGGTTGTTCTGAAAACAAGAACAAAAACAAGAACAATCTGTTGTTTTCAGCAATGTTTCTAATGATGTTTACCCCTACAGTGATTAGCTTCTTGCTTTTGCTGGCTTGGCCTCCCCTGCTGAGGGTTATATATACTGTGTGAGAAAGTGGAATAAGGCTTATTTGCAGAATTTGAAGTTGTGTTGTGTGTTAATCCTGATATCCCTTGCTCAGATAACTACAGTTGCTATGCTGGCATGGCAAAGTGAAGGTCCCAACAAGATCTGAGAAAGAAGGGGTAGCAGATGGGGTTGTCCTAGCTGGTAAGGACAGATTGGGGTAAAATGGAATCCACAAGCAGTAAGAGGGACCTGATATATCAGAAATCTAAATTGTTAGAGCAACAAGGAACCACAGTTAAACAGAGAACTATAGAGGATTTTCTTAAGACTATAGCCTCAGTAAGCCCATGGGTTTTGACAGGTGTGGGCTTGAACATCTCCTATTGGAAACAGGTAAAAAGAGACTTTCAGAAACGACTGCAAAAGGAGGGTGCTTCTCTATTTCTACCCTTTTACTATGGCACCTGGTCTGTGATGCCCTGCTTACCGATTGCCATAGCCAGAGCAGCCTGGATGCTGAGACTGACAGGGTGTGCCAAAATTGAGACATAGATGCTTCTTTTCAGGTGGAAGAACAGCAACTTTTATTTTGCCTCAGCCAAAACCTTTTATACTTCTGCTGCTTCTATGGAAAACCTCTGGCCAGAAAGAACACAAACATTCTAGTCAATTACAGACCCCAAGAAAGTTCCCGTCAGTGAGGGGGAGTGAGGGCAGCTAGATCACAACAACTTCCTGTTTTATTTATTCCTTGCCTGTCAGGGGAATAGCCCTCTAATATTGCCCATCCTACCCAGACACATAGCCCTAAACCAAATATCCCCAGAACTGACAGCGCCAACGAACCAGACCAGCGCCACAACCATCTAGCATGCACTAACTGGGTGGTAAAATTGCCAAAAGCAGTATTCCAAACCACGCTCATATGACAGTTAAGTTCCATAACAGTAGCAGAAGCATGCAATACAGTGCCAGGAGTAACACATATAATATGATAAAAGCTGGAACATGTTAGCCTTTGAAAAGCCCAAAGATAGTCCACTTGCTCCTGAACCAGAGCCACTTGTTGGTTCAAGGTCAATATGCCCAATTGAATATGTCCATTAAGATCATTTTGAATGTCCAAAAAATTGCTGACTCTTTCAGCCAGCTGGTTGACAGTCTCAGCTCTCTGCACAGTCTGGGAGAGAGCAACTCTGGCAGCAGTAGCTGTGGTGGCAAAGCTCTTCTCCAGCTGACTTCTGGCCCCAGATGCACGCTTTCTGGGTCCAAACTGCTTCATGGAGCAGAGCAGAACTCTGGGAAGCAGGCTCACTGTTCCTGCTCTTAAACCATTGAAGGGGCTTCACTTTAGGGAATTTTGGCATTGTCAACCTGTCTGGCTACTTCCTGCTGAGTGAGGGTGCTGCATTCTTGGGGGTATTTTATATCAACATTTCAGAGGGTCTCAGTGATTCAAACCAAATAAATTTGCAATGAATCACAGGTTCTCATCCTCTGTGGAGACAAAAGTAGAACCTCTTTTCCAAAACATCAAATCCTTAGTCCCATATTTTAAAGACAAAATACCTTTCTTAGCAGTTCCCAGAATCAAATGTCTTTTTCCAGTCCAGAACATAAAAGACAACACAATCAACACAAGAACATACATCTGTACACATTCTATCTTTCTGAGACCTTCAATTTACCCTCCTGCCTCATCTTTATTACTTCCCTACTGGCCAATCTTCCAGAGGGCACCCCTCAGAGCATCTCTGGGGATGAAGAAATGCGGCACACCGCTTCCGCCAGCAGAAGAGACGACTACAACAGGATTCTTCTCAGAACACACTTTATTGGAGCGCTTACACTTGAGAATTGAGAGAGGCAAGAAGACCCCGTCCCCATGGAAGCAAAAGAATATATACAGTGCCAGACAAAGCCCTGATGTGTCATCAACCCAATGGCTCAGGCCAGAATGGAGTGATCGTGCTAAATTATGATTGGCCAGATCGAAAGACTCCCCGCCCTATGGGGAGCATGCGTGCATGCGCACAAGTTGTTTACCAAGTTTAACATGGAACAGCAAATGGCGCCCAGGCTCCGTGCCAACACACCCACGAAATGACGGCGCCATGGCACATGCTACAAAGAAAGACATACTTCCTTTAATCTGACTTGCCTTGTTCCCAGTCTGGAACATTTAAACCTCCTCCCATAATAAACCAGGGGCTAACTTGAGCTATTGTTTGTATGAATTCTTTGGCTGTCTTCCTTGTTACTTCGATGCCTTGTTGCTTTAAGAGTTTCAGTTACTTTTTAAGGCCTTCAATTCACCCTCCTGTCTCTTCTTTATAATTGCTAGTCTTTTGGAGGGTGTCTTTCAGAGTATCTCTGGGGATGAAAAGAAGACATGTTACCTTCCCCAATATGCTCCTCGAGTTATCTGGCCGATGGAGTGACCCCGTTCATGAATTCTTACTTTCCAGATCTCAGTGAGAACTCCACTTTGCCGCAGCCAGTGCAGCCTGGATGCCGAGACTGTTTGGGGTGTCTGGATTCAGACACTGAGGTTTCTTTTCAGGTAGAAGAACAGCAAGCTTTATTTTGCTTCAGCTAAAACCTTTTATACCTCTACTGCTTCTGTGGAAAACCTCTGATCAGAAAGAACACAAACATTCTTGTCAATTACAGAGCACAAGGAAGTTATGCTGTTGGTCAGGGGGAATGAGGGCAGCTAGATCACAACAACGATAAAGTGGAAGTGAGACCAGAGTTCGCTGTGGCTAAAGAAATACTTGAAGAAATACAGGAGGAGGAGACTCACCAGTTCATAGGCTCGGCGGAGGAGTCTCATAGGAACTGAAAGGAAATGTCAGGGGTACCAGGGGGAACTTTGGAATCTGGTGCGGGACCAAGGCTAGCACCAAATCTGCACGCTTTTGGGCACAAAACCAGATAACAATAACCTCTGAGTCAGAAAATTGGGAAGACAGCCTCAGCTCTAATGCAGAGAATAGTTTATCTGATGAGGAAGAACAGCTAATGCAGGAAATTAAGGTACTTCAGAAAAGGCTGAAGCACTGTAAGGCGAAGGATTTCTTATGTGTGCTGTCAGCCCCACCTGCTTTTAATGAGGACTGGGGAAGGAGGGAGTACTGTTGGGAACTGACAGATGACAGGGAGGCTGAAGAGGGCTCAGGAAGAAGAGGAGGTGTCTGTTTTCGGCCCTGGCACACAGTTCCTCCGGTTATAGAGGTACCTGATCCTAACAATCAAGGACAGATGCCGAGACAACATGTGGCCTTGATCTTCAAGGAGATGAAGCAATTGAAAGAGGCCGTGGTGGTACACGGCTCTCAGGCCCCATTTACTCTTGCCATGGTAGAGTCTTTTGCAGCATTGAATCTTACACCTAGTGATTGGCAGCAGCTATGCCATGCAGTACTATCAGGAGGAGATTACTTATTGTGGAGGGGAGATATTAAGAAAATTGTTTACAAATGGCTAGGTTAAATGCGCAAGCGGGACAGGCACAGCACAATCTAGACATGCTAACTGGAGCAAGAGCTTATGCTGACTTGGCCAATCAAATTGTGCTCTATCCTGCCGTATATCTCCAGATGGCAGCTGCGGCTACCAAAGTTTGGAAAACCCTGCCAAACAAGGCCACAGGGGATCAGCTGTCAAAAGTTTTACAAGGGTCTTCAGAACCATTTCAGGACTATGTGGATAGGATATTGCAGTTGGCAGGGAGATTGTTCGGTGATGTGACCACAGCTATGCCCATCGTTAAGCAGCTGGCATTTGAGAATGTCAATAAATACTATAAGGAAGCCTTGCGGCCACATAAGGCAAAAAGCTTAAATGAATACATCTGGATCTTCCTGGATATTGATGGACACTTCATTCAGGGCCAGGTGATTGCTGCTGCCATCAGGCCTGGGGAGGACCCCGGACAACTGGGGATAAAACCTGTTTTAACTGTGGTTCCCCTGGACATTTTAAAAAGGAATGTCCACGACTCACTCAGGGAACTACTGCCAGATTAGTAAAGTGCCCACGATGTAAAAGGGGGGCCCATTGGGCAAATGATTGCAGATCTAAGACAGATATAGATGGAAGGCCTATGCCTATCCAAGGCCAACAGCAGGGACACTGGTGGAGGGCCCTGCTCCAGGGCTCCAGAACCTCAATATATGGAGCAATGACACCAGGAGTCAGGGAATCCCACCCCAGCAGTGGCTACATGCAGTTTGTTCCAAGGGCAATCCTTTTGCATTGCAGACCTTGCCCATGCCACCCCAGGAAGTGCAGGACTGGAACTCAGTACCTCCACCCAAGCAGTCTTGACAGCCCAAATGGGGGTTCAAGCTTTACCCACTAACGTTTTTGGGCTGCTCCCTAGAGGGACCTTGGGGCTTATCTTAGGAAGAAGCAGTATCATCTTGAGGGGAATTCAAATTCATCCTGGGATTGTTGATGCATATTATCAAGGAGAAATAAAAATTATGACATCAGTTACTCAAGGAGTTACAGTAATTCCTCAGGGGGATCATATTGCCCAATTGGTCTTGGTACCCTTAGTTAACACCTCCAACCCCGTGGCCAGGTCCAGTCTGAGTTTTAAGGGTTTTGGGTCATCTGGAACTGTAGCCTTTTGGGTAGCTCATGTGAAAGAAAGGCCAAGATTGGAATTGATTATTGATGGGAAGTCATTTATTGGGATTTTAGACTCTGGAGCTGATGTCTCTGTCCTGTCCTTAGAATTCTGGCCTAAGAAGTGGCCATTAGAAAGTAGTACTGCCACCCTACAAGGAATAGGTCAAGCAAGTCCCAAGAAGAGTGCAAAAATATTAAAGTGGCAGGATAATGAAAGCCATGAGGGTTACTTTCGGCCATATGTCCTCCCAGGACTACCTGTTAATCTCTGGGGAAGAGATGTCCTGAGTGAGATGGGAGCTGTCTTGACCACTCAGTCCACACCACCACCACCAGTGTCCCAAATTATGCAGCAACTGGGATGGAGACCAGGACAGGGGCTGGGAAAAAATCTGCAGGGCCAATTGCAGCCAGCGACACCAGATAAACAAATTACCAGACCGCTGGGAGACCGAAGCAGTCTAGGCCATTTTTAGTTAGGGTCACTGTTTCCAAGCCTGCCCCAATTCCTATAACTTGGAAATCTGATGATCCAGTTTGGGTGCAACAGTGGCCCTTGACTCAAGAGAAATTGCAGGCTGCTCACGCCTTGGTCCAAGATCAGCTGCAGGCAGGGCACGTTGTCCCCTCTACTTCCCCTTGGAATACACCCATATTTATCATTAAAAAGAAATCTGGAAAATGGAGACTATTACAGGACCTTAGGGCCATCAATTAGGTTATACAGCCTCTTCAGCAGGGATTGCCCTTCCCTTCAGTCATACTGTGGGGCTGGCATATAATTATAGTGGATTTAAAGGATTGCTTTTTTACTATTCCTCTAGCCAAACAGGATTACTGTCATTTTGCTTTTAGGCTCCCTTCAGTTAATTTTAAGAAACCAGCTTTGTAATTCTGTTGGATTGTACTCCCACAGGGAATGGCAAGTAGTCCTACCAGATGTCAAACTTAGGTAGCTGCTGCCTTGGAGCCTGTCCGCTGTCAGCTTCCACAGTTATATATTGTTCATTATATGGATGATTTATTAATAGCAGGGCCTGATCAAGATCAACTGCTCAAGGCTTATGTTCAAATGCAATAGGATTTAAAGAAGGCGAGGCTGATCAAGCTCCTGAGACGGTCCAAACGCAAGTCCCATATTCCTACCTTGGGTACCAATTGGCCATGGATGGAATTAAACCAAAAAAATTAACTATTGACACCTCTCATCTTAAAACCTTATATGATTGACAGCAGTTCCTGGGAGACGTATAGTGGATACGCCCCTCCCTAGCAATCAAAACAGGTGACTTAAGACCTTTTTATATATGCTCTTGGGAGATCCCAACTCAACTTCTTTCCGAATATTGATGCCTGCAGCCAGGCAGGCCTCAAGGCTTCTTCTGGACAACATTGAAAGGGCCCATCTCCAGCAGATTAATTATGATCAATCATTAAATTTTGCAGTTCTTGCTTCCAATTTTGCCCCTATGGGAGTCTTTTGGCAGGATGGGCCTATTTTATGGGTACACGTGCCTGCCTTTCAAGTGAGGGTAGTCACCCCATACTATGAAGCTATATTACAATTACTTTGGAAAGCTAAGAAGGTTGCTGTCCAGACATTTGGGAAGTGCCCTGACAAGATTATAACATCTTATACTAAAGACCAGCTAGTACATTTACAGCAGTACCATGATGAGTGGACCCTTTTTCTCACCTCCTTTTCTGGAAGTTTTGATTATCATTATCCTCAGCATCCATTAATGGTCCTATTCAAAAATCATCCCGTTATATTCCCCCGAGTGATTAAAGAATCTCCCATACCCTCAGCTCGTGCTGTCTTTACAGATGCTTCCCCTAAAGGTAATGCAGTAGTGGTTTCTGGAGGAAAAGTATGGAAACCTCCTGTGGGAGATGTACCAGCCCAAGCTGCAGAGGTAACAGCCTGCATCATTGCACTCCAGCTTGTCCCTGGGGAACCTGTAAATTTTTATACTGAAGTGTGTATATGGCCCACATCTTTAAGCCATTGCAGACATCTGCATATATATCACCTACCTCTAAGGTCCATCATTTGCTCAGCTGTGTTCAGCATTTGATTTGGCAGCATACTGAGCCTTTGTTTGTCAGACATATCCACATTTATACCCAGCTGCCTGGGCCATTGTCAGCAAGTAATGATTTAGCTGATAAATATATACGTGTTTGCTTTATTTCTGACCACGCTCAAGAAATACATGATAAATTTCACCTTAATGCGTGCTCCCTTTAACATCATACTCGATGCACTTGAGAAGTAGCACAAGCCATTGCATCATCTTGTCCTCAGTGTGCTCCTTTCCTAAGCAGCCCCAATTTAGGAGTTAACCCACGAGGGTTATGACCAAATCAATTATGGCAGATGGATGTTATACACCTGCCTGACTCAGGGAAACTTAAGTTTGTCCATGTATCAGTAGACACCTTTTCAGGAGTAATTTTCGCATCCTTGCATTCAGGAGATTGAGCAAAAGATACCATTACACATTGCCTATCTGCTTTTGCCTATATGGGCAAATCTGAGGTTATTAAGACAGATAATGGCCCAGCATATATCAGCAAAAATATTTTATCATTTGTTCATTCTATGAAATTTCCCATAAAACAGACATACCATATAACCCAATGGGTCAAGCAATTGTGGAAAGAGCCAATCAGATGCTCAAGCAATATTTTCAAAAAATAAAAAGGGGGGAGTTCATATTCTCCCCAGCAACTCAATTATCCACCATTCTCTTTATTTTAAATTTTTTGACTGTGGATGCTGAAGCTGCACTCACCTATGGAGCGCAATACACAATTTAGGGCTCAGAGCCTAGGATGGGTTTTTTGGAAAGATCTGCAAACAGGAAGATGGATGGAACCAACCCACTTGTTGGCAAAGGTGAGGGGGGCTGTATATGTTTTTCCTCCAGCAGTTGATGAACTAATTTGGGTGCCAGAGCAGAGCGTAAGGCCAGTGACCCAGGATGAAGACTGCGACAATCCTTCTGCTTCAGGTGGTGACTGTAGTAAATAAGAGCAGCGGGGCTGTGTCCCCGGCACCTGGCTGCCCCCACGGCTAGCTTTACCCAAAATAATTACACGGAAACTGTGTTCTTTTAAACACTGCTTGGCCCTTTAGCTCTAGCCCTTACTGGCTAATTCTGATATCCTGATCAACCCATCTCTAATAATCTGTGAGCACCGGTCTTACCGGGAAGATTCTAGCCCATGTCCATCCTGGGTCGGAGCTTCATTGCGTGTGTCTGCCCAGGAGCCGGGAGCATGGCGTCTCTCTGAGGCGTCTGCTCCTGAGAGTAGAGCTGTGGAGTCTGAGCTCACTTCCTCTTCCTCCCAGCGTTCCATTCTGTTTACTCCACCTACCTATGTTCTAACCAATAAAATGGGCCAAGGCAGTTCCTTTATTAGCCAATGACCTTCCTCCATCAGGTGACTCTGGTAATAGTAACAGAATTATAAGTGATGGGGAGTCTGGTGAGAAACCCCCCACTTTTAACGCCAGTTAGTATTGTATAATACCTATGGTCCCAAACCTGTTCCTTGGTGTTGGGATGCTGATAGAGATTTTAATCTCTATCCCACAGTTATGTGGGGAGAATGTATCACTCAAGAATACGAATTGTTATACTGCTGGGCGCAAATTGACTATTTGATCCTCTGCTTGCATTCCTGCCCCATTTTAATTTGTATTGTGAAATAGCACTTTGGGGGGCAATATTCTTTTTTTTTAATTGAGAAAAGGAAAAAAAAAGTTTTCCCCTCCTCCCAGCCTCCCATTTACCTCCCCCTCGTCCCACCCTTCTTCCCCTCCCCTCACTCCTCTCCCCGTCCCTCTCCAGTCCAAAGAGCAGTCAGGGTTCCCTGCCCTGTGGAAAGTCCAAGATCCGCCCCCCTCCGTCCGTGTCTAGGAAGGTGAACATCCAAACTGGCTAGGCTCCCACAAAGCCAGCACATTACATAGGTTCAAAACCCCGTGCCATTGTCCTTGGTTTCTCATCAGCCCTCATTGTTCGCCATGTTCAGAGAGTCCGGTTTTTTTTTTTATTTCTTTTTTTTTATTGAGAAAAGGTGAAAAAAAAAACAAGTTTCCACCTCCTCCCAGCCTCCCATTTCCCTCCCCCTCCTCCCCCCCTACGCCCCCTCCTCCCACCCTTCTCCCCCTCCCCCCACTCCTTTCCCCCTCCCTCTCCAGACCAAAGAGCAGTCAGGGTTTTCTGCCCTGTGGTAAGACCTAGGACCTCCCACCTCCGTCCATATCTAGGAAGGTGAACATCCAAACTGGCTGGGCTCCCACAAAGCCAGCACATTACGTAGGATCAAACCCCCGTGCCATTGTCCTTTGCGTCTCATCAGCCCTCATAGTTCGCCATGTTCAGAGAGTCCAGTTTTATCCCATGCTTTTTCAGTCACAGTCCAGCTGGTCTTGGTGAGCTCTCAATAGATCAGCTCCACTGTCTCAGTGGGTGGGTGCATCCCTCGTGGTCCCGACTTCTTTGCTCATGTTCTCCCTCCTTCTGCTCCTCATTGGGACTTTGGGAGCTCAGTCCAGTGCTCCAGTGTGGGTCTCTGTCTCTATCTCCATCCATCACCAGATGAAGGTTCTATGATGATATGCAAGATATTCGTCAGTATTGCTCAAGGATAGGGTCATTTCAGGTTCTCTATTCTCAACTGCCCAAGGAACTAACTGGGGACCTCAGCTTGGGCACCTGGGAGCCCCTCTAGGGTCAGGTCTCTTGCCAACCCTAAAGTGGTTCCCTTAACTAAGAATTGTGGTTCCGTGCTCCCCTGTCCAACCTTCCTTTATCCCAATCCTCCTGCTTTCCCAAGGCCCGACCTCCTTCCCTTCTAACTTTTCTCTCCCCATCTCCCCTTACCCCCAACCCACCCCACCCCAAGATCCCAATTTTCTCCCCGGCAATTTTGTCTACTTCCCTTAGCCAAGAGGATAACTATATGTTTTTCCTTGGGTTCCCCTTCTTACTTAGCTTCTTTAGATTCACCTATTGTAGACTCCGTGACCCTTATTTATGGCTAGAAACCAATTATGAGTGAGTACATCCCATGTTCATCTTTTTGGGTCTGGGATACCTCACTCAGGATAGTGTTTTCTATTTCCATCCATTTGCATGCAAAATTCGAGAAGTCATTGTTTTTTACCGCTGAGTAGTACTCTAATGTGTAGATATTCCATACTTTCTTCATCCATTCTTCCATTGAAGGGCATCTAGGTTGTTTCCAGGTTCTGGCTATTACAAATAATACTGCTATGAACATAGTTGAACAAATGCTTTTGTCATATGATAGGGCATTTCATGGGTATATTCCCAAGAGTGGTATTGCTGGGTCCAGGGGTAGGTTGATCCCGAATTTCCTAAGAAACCGAAACACTGACTTCCATAGTGGTTGCACAAGATTGCATTCCCACCAGCAATGGATGAGGGTACCCCTTCCTCCACAACCTCTCCAGCAAAGGTTATCGTTGGTGTTTTTGACTTTAGCCATTCTCACAGGTGTAAGATGATATCTCAAAGTTGTTTTGATTTGCATTTCCCTGATTGCTAAGGAAGTTGAGCATGACCTTAAGTGTCTTTTGGCCATTTGAAATTCTTCTGTTGAGAATTCTCTGTTCAGATCAGTGCCCCATTTTTTAATTGGGTTAATTAGCATTTTAAAGTCTAGTTTCTTGAGTTCTCTATATATTTTGGAGATCAGACCTTTGTCTGTTGCGGGGTTGGTGAAGATCTTCTCCCAGTCAGTAGGTTGCCTTTTTGTCTTAGTGACAGTGTCCTTTGCTTTGCAGAAGCTTCTCAGTTTTAGTAGGTCCCATTTATTCAATGTTGCTCTTAATGTCTGTGCTTCTGGGGTTATTCATAGGAAGCGATCTCCTGTGCCCATCTGTTGTAGGGTATTTCCCACTTTCTCTTCTATCCTTTTCAGTGTGTTCGGGCTGATATTGAGGTCTTTAATCCATTTGGACTTGAGTTTTGTGCACGGTGAAAGATGTGGGTCTATTTTCATTCTTCTACAGGTTGACATCCAGTTGTGCCAGCACCATTTGTTGAAGATGCTTTCTTTCTTCCATTGTATACTTTAGCTCCTTTATCAAAAATGAGGTGTTCATAGGTTTGTGGGTTAAAATCTGGGTCTTCTATATGATTCCATTGGTCGACTTCTCTGTTTTTATGCCAGTACCACACTGTTGTCATTACTGTAGCTCTGCACTAGAGTTTGAAGTCAGGGATGGTAATGCCTCCAGAAGATCCTTTATTGTATAGGATTGTTTTGGCTATCCTGGGTTTTTTGTTTTTCCATATAAAGTTGATTATTATCCTCTCCAGATCTGTGAAGAATTTTGATGGGATCTTGATGGGGATTGTATTGAATCTATAAATTGCCTTAGGTAGAGTTGCCATTTTTACTATGTTGATCCTCCCAATCCAAGAGCAAGGTAGATCCATCCATTTTTTGGTATCCTCTTCAATTTCTTTCTTCAATGCCTTAAAGTTCTTGTCAAATAGATCTTTCACTTCCTTGGTTAGATTTACCCCAAGATATTTAATGCTGTTTGTGGCTATCGTGAATGGTGAAGCTTCTCTGATTTCCCTCTCTGCTTCCCTATCCTTTGTGTATAAGAGGGCGACTGATTTTTTGGAGTTGATCTTGCATCCTGCCACATTACTAAAGCTGTTTATCAGCTGTAAAAGTTCTTTGGTGGAGTTTTGGGGGTCGCTTAAGTACACTATCATATCATCTGCGAATAACGAAAGTTTAACTTCTTCCTTTCCAATTCGAATCCCCTTGATCCCATTATGTTGTCTTATTGCTATTGCTAGAACTTCAAGTACTATATTGAAGAGGTATGGAGAGAGTGGACATCCTTGTCGTGTTCCTGAGTTAAGCGGGATGGCTTTGAGTTTCTCTCCGTTTAATTTGATGTTAGCTGTCGGGTTGCTGTATATAGCTTTTATTATAATTAGGTATGACCCTTGTATCCCTAATCTCTCCAAGACTTTTAACATAAATGGATGTTGAATTTTGTCGAATGCTTTTTCAGCATCTAATGAGATGATCATATGGTTATTTTCCTTCAGTTTATTTATGTGCTGGATTACATTGATAGATTTTCGTATGTTGAACCAGCCCTGCATCTCAGGAATGAAGCCTACTTGATCATAATGGATAATTTTCCTAATGTGTTCTTGGATTCGGTTTGCCAGTATTTTGTTGAGGATTTTTGCGTCGATGTTCATGAGTGAGATTGGCCTGTAATTCTCTTTCCTGGTTGAGTCTTTGTGTGGTTTTGGTATCAGAGTAACTGTAGCTTCATAAAAGGAATTAGGTAATGACCCTTCTGTTTCTATATTGTGGAATACATTAAGGAGTATTGGTATTAGCTCTTCTTGGAAGTTCTGGTAGAATTCCGCATTGAAACCATCTGGTCCTGGGCTTTTTTGGTAGGGAGGTTTTTGATAACAGCTTCTAATTCTTCGCGACCAACAGGTCTGTTTAGATTGTTCACCTGGTCCTGGTGTAACTTTGGTATATGGTATTTATCTAAAAAAGTGTCCATTTCTTTTACATTTTCCAGTTTTGTGTTATACAGGCTTTTGTAATATGATCTGATGATTCTCTGAATTTCCTCTGTGTCTGTGGTTATGTCCCCCTTTTCATTTCTGATCTTATTAATTTGCGTATTCTCTCTCTGCCGTTTGATTAGTTTGGATAGGGGTTTATCAATCTTGTTGATTTTCTCCAGGAACCAGCTTTTTGTTTCATTGATTCTTTGGATTGTTTTCTGTGTTTCTATTTCGTTGATTTCAGCCCTCAGTTTGATTATTTCCAATCTTCTACTCCTCCTAGGTGAGTCTGCTTCTTTTTTTTCTAGAGCTTTCAGGTGGGCTGTTAAGTCTTCAATATGTGCTTTCTCTGTTTTCTTTAAGTGGGCACTTAGTGCGATGAACTTTCCTCTTAGCACTGCTTTCATAGTGTCCCATAAGTTCGAGTATGTTGTTTCTTTATTTTCATTGAATTCAAGGAAGACTTTAATTTCTTTCTTTATTTCTTCCTTAATCCAGGTATGGTTCAGAAGTTGACTGTTCAGTTTCCATGAGTTTGTAGGCTTTCTGGGGGTAGCATTGTTGTTGAATTCTAACTTTAATCCATGGTGATCTGATAAGACACAGGTGGTTACTAATATTTTTTTGTAACTGTGTAAGTTATCTTTGTTACCGAGTATGTGGTCAATTTTCGAGAAGGTTCCATGAGCTGCAGAGAAGAAGGTATATTCTTTCCTCTTCGGGTGGAATAATCTATAGATGTCTGTTAAGTCCATTTGCTTCATTACCTCCATTAATTCTCTAATTTCTCTGTTAGGTTTCTGTTTGATTGACCTGTCCATTGGTGAGAGAGGAGTGTTGAAGTCTCCTACTATTAGTGTGTGTGGTTTGATGGCTGCCTTGAGTTTTAGTAATGTTTCTTTTACATACGTGGGCGCTTTTATATTAGGGGCATAGATATTCAGGATTGAGACTTCATCCTGATGAATTGTTCCTGTTATGAGTATAAAATATCCCTCTCCATCTCTTCTGATTGATTTAAGTTTGAAGTCAACTTTGTTAGAAATTAGTATGGCCACACCTGCTTGTTTCTTAGGTCCATTTGCTTGATAAGCCTTTTCCCAGCCCTTTACTCTGAGTAGGTGCCTGTCTTTGTGGTTGAGGTGTGTTTCTTGTAGACAGCAGAACATTGGATCCTGTTTTCGTATCCAATCCCTTAGCCTGTGCCTTTTTATAGGTGAGTTGAGCCCATTGACATTAAGTGATATTAATGACCAGTGGTTGTTAACTCCGGTCACTTTTTTAGTAGTAGGGTTTGTGTGTTTCCCTTCTTTGAGTTGCGCTGGTGAAAGGT
The DNA here is from genome assembly GCF_018167655.1 of Microtus oregoni. Classification (NCBI taxonomy): domain Eukaryota; kingdom Metazoa; phylum Chordata; class Mammalia; order Rodentia; family Cricetidae; genus Microtus; species Microtus oregoni. Next base: position 5,765,240 of record NW_024543062.1, on the reverse strand, counting down.
CTCTAGATTACTGAGTTATTGTGGGCATTGTTGGACTCCGTGGTTAGTGATTTTCCTTCTATTATTTTCTGTAAGGCTGGATTTGTGGCTACGTATTGTTTGAATTTGTTTTTATCCTGGAAAATTTTGTTTTCTCCATTTATAGTGAACGAAAGCTTGGCTGGATATAGTAGTCTGGGCTTGCATCCATGGTCTCTTAGTTTTTGCAGTACATCTATCCAGGACCTTCTGGCTTTCATGGTTTCCATAGAGAAGTCAGGTGTAAGTCTGATAGGTTTACCTTTATAAGTAACTTGGCCTTTTTCCTTTGCGGCTCTTAATATTCTTTCTTTATTCTGTGTATTTTGTGTTTTGATTTTTATATGGCGAGGGGATGTTTTTTTTTGATCCAGCCTATTTGGTTTTCTGTATGCTTCTTGAACCTTCATAGGTACCTCTTTTTTCAGGTTGGGAAAGTTTTCTTCTATAATTTTATTAAGTATATTTTCTGTACCATTGAGCTGCACTTCTCCTTCTTCTACTCCAGTTATTCTTAGGTTTGGTCTTTTTATTGTGTCCCAAATTTCCTGAATGTTTTGTGATGAGAATTTGTTGGTTTTGCTGTTTTCTTTGATCAGTGTGTTTATTTTTTCTATGGTATCTTCAGTGTCTGATATTCTCTCTTCTATCTCTTGTAATCTGTTGTTAGTACTTGTTTCTGTCATTCCTGTTCGTTTACCCAGATTTTCCATCTCCATTCTTCCCTCGGTTTGTGCTTTCTTCATTGCTTCCATTTCATTCTTCATGTCTTGAACCGCTTCCCTAACTTGTTTGATTGCTTTTTCTTGTTTCTCTTGGATTTCTTGCGTGTCTTTGTGTGATTTATTCATTTCCTCTACCTTTTTGTTTGTAATCTCTAATTGTTTATGGCAGTTTTTCACCTCCTGTTTAAGGTCCTCTATTATTTTCATATAGTTCACTTTTGAGTCGATTTCTTCTATTTCTTCAGGAGTAGGGTGTACAATTCTTCTTATTTCGGGATCCCTGGTTTCTGTTGGTGTCATGTTGCCTTTCAGATTGTTGGAGGAATTCTTGTATTGGCGCCTTCCCATCTCTTCCTTCAAATGGAGCCAGGAGAGGCCTGGTCTCTTGGTCCAGACTTTGCTGTGATTGACTCTCAGGGTATATCTCTTCAGTGTAGAAGCAGGAACCGTTCCCGTCCAGATGGGATTCCTCCGCAACCGTCCTGATGGGATTCCTCAGCAACGCTCTGGGTAGGTCTCCTTAGTTTAGGAGCTTAAGAATGTAGTTGAGCACTGGTCCCGTCCTGATGGGATTCCTCAGCAACTAAACAGGGCCGCCGGTAGCCCAATGATCCAGGGCCAACAGGATGAATGGAGCAGGGGGGGAAGGGGTGGTATCCAGGAGCGCGCAGGAAGCCTGGCGCCGGAGCTGAAGGTGCCCGGCTCCCTTACAGGGGACCCTGAGGCCTGCACGGCTGGCAGGCACTCACCGCTCTGGGTGGGTCGCCTTAGTTTAGGAGCTTAAGACTCCAGAGAGTCCGGTTTTATCCCATGCTTTTTCAGTCATAGTCCAGCTGGCCTAGGTGAGCTCCCAATAGATCAGCCCCACTGTCTCAGTGGGTGGGTGCACCTGAAGTAATAAGGGTGGCGGCGGGGCTGCGTCCCCAACACCCCAGCCGCCTGCCCGGCTAGCTTATGCCCCGAAATAATTACATGGACACTGTATTCTTTTAAACACTGCTTGGCCCATTCTCTTCTAGGCTAATTCTCACATATTAATTTAGCCCATTTCTAATCATCTGTGTGTAGCACCCCAAGGTGCGCTTACCGGGGAGATTCTAGCCTAGTCCATCCTGGGTCGGAGCTTCATCCCGGGAGCAGGGCATGGCGTCTCTCTCAGGCGTCTGCTCCCGAGAGCAGAGCGGTCGAGACTCTGACCTCACTTCCTCTTCCTCCCAGCATTTTGTTCTGTTTACTCCACCCACAGGGCCAAGCAGTTTCTTTATTGGCCAATGACCTTCCTCCATCATTTCCCCTTTTTCGGTTTAAACAAAAAAAAAAGGCTTTAACTTTAACATAGCAAAATTACATATAACAAAACAGTTATCAAGTAAAAGTTACAATAATCTTTATCATAACTAAGGAAAACTATAACTAAGAATTCTTAACTCCATCAAAGACTCCAGAAAGATATAATATTATCTAAGTAAACAAGAACTAAGAAACTTCAAACTCTAGAAATGACAAAGACATTGACAAAGACATCTCGCTGCCTGGACAGTCACCCAAAGTTCTTTTGTACCGTTGGGGCATCCATCTTCAGCCTTCAGGCCCATGGTATCCAGCAGACATTTCCATAAAGCAGGAGAATTCTAAGTCAGTTCAGTCACTATCTGTTGTGTCCTGCAGAATGTCTCGCAGACTCTTTCACGAATCAGGAACCCCGAAAGATCATCTCACCTTAGGCAAGTTTAGTAGTCCTCTCTCTGTGGGTTCTCTGTGTCCAGTTTATGCAATAGTCCAGGCAAGAGCAGTTTCTTGCCCAAATGGCTATCAAACTCCATAAGGTGCCTCTTCGATGCCCATCTTCCTCTTGAAGTACATTGGTGCTGCCAGGAGCAGAGTGTCTCATTGTCATGAAAAGTCCTCAGTTATTAAAACATTAAATGTCCTATTCTGTAATCTTTGAAAGACATGAAGAATGTCTATCTAAAATATATCTCTATATATCTAGAAAATCTAATTAACATGAATACAAGCTTTACTATTATCGATGATTATCCATTAACAACCTATATTTCTTAATTATACAGTACATATTTAAATGAACTACACAATCACAATACCTTAATCAAAATCAGAAACACTTATACATATAACAAAATTGACCTTAAATATCTATCAATAAAGCAAAATCTATACTAATGTAAATTATTCATATCTATATCATATCCCCATTTAAATGTAAAAGAACGTTTATAAACCATATTTGGGAACATGGGCACAGTTTTTTCTCTCCAAACTGCTTCCTGCTGAATGGGGGCGTCGTTAATTAGGTCTTTCATGGTGTAACCTGTGTGCTAGTTTCATCTCAGTTGGCAGTTGAGCGAAGCAATTTTCTGAAGGTGTTCACACCAATCCTTCAGGAGGGCGTGGTCCATCATACGAAATCGGAATAGAAGAAACGAACAGTATCTCATCCTCTGTGAAAACAAAATAAGAAACTCCTTTCCAAAGTATCATATCCTTAGATCTAAATTCAAAATATCTATGTTGGATTAGTTCAGCAGTATTTATAAATAAATATCCTTTAGCATCTGTTGCTCCTTCCTCAGCATTCAAACAATTAAAAGAGAGCATGATAGCATACAGTATCAAAATTCTCTGTCTATTTTCCATCTTTGTACAGCTTTGTTTTAACCTCTATTTTGTTTATTTTTACTTTTAACTTTTTGCTTTTTGAGACAGGTTCTCTGTATCTTTGACCTGAAGTAACTCTGTAGACCAGGCTGTCTTTGAACTCTCAGAGATCCGCCTGTCTCTGCCTCCCAGGCATTCGGGATTAAAGGTGTACACTACTACACCTTGAACTCACAGAGATCTGTTTGTCTCTGCCTTCTAGGCACTGGGATTAAAGGCGTGTGCTACCACACACAACAACTCTCTTCCTTTTTTTTGTTTTTTACTTTAAGAACTTCAACTTTTAGTCTGCATATATTTTTAACACACTTCAAACCATTTAGAAATTTTCTCTGTCTTTGAATCTCTCTTTACTGTATATCTCTCTTTTTCTGACCACATGAATCTTTAATTTACCAAGCACTCTCAGTAGGACTAAAGGCGTGGGTTTGCCAGCTAGATCCAGTCCATTCCTTAGCTTTCCAGCCTCATGGCAGATATACAGGCTGTAGCCATGTTTACTGCAACAACTGTATGGCATTTCAAGGTCCCTGCCAGCAAGTGAGCTACAACAGACAACACTCAAGTCCTCTCTCGGTAGCCGGCCCTCCTGCCTCAAACAGTCAGAGTTTGCCCTGGCAGGATGGCCCAGAAAGCCGGCATTTTTAAACGGCGCAGCTTTTTTCCTGCTACGGCTGAAAACCGAAAAGCATGTGTTCAGCTTTTTGTCAACACCGTTTAAGTGTTTCGTGGCAGGACCTCTTAATGAGCTGCAGGCTTTGCAGCTAAAGCTGAGTCAGGAAGCCTCTCTTAGATGAGGCGCTTGCTTGCCTCTAGCAAGCAGAGTAGAACCGAGAAATTGTTGCTACCAAGAAACCAGGCACAATGCTTACATTTTGTTCTAGAATTACTTCCCAAGCTGTCTCAGGCTTAATGTGGAAGCAGTTGTCCACGTGGGCGCCATATGAAGTAATAAGGGCGGCGGCGGGGCTGCGTCCCCAACACCCCAGCCGCCTGCCCAGCTAGCTTATGCCCCGAAATAATTACATGGACACTGTATTCTTTTAAACACTGCTTGGCCCATTCTCTTCTAGGCTAATTCTCACATATTAATTTAGCCCATTTCTAATCATCTGTGTGTAGCACCCCAAGGTGCGCTTACCGGGGAGATTCTAGCCTAGTCCATCCTGGGTCGGAGCTTCATCCCGGGAGCAGGGCATGGCGTCTCTCTCAGGCGTCTGCTCCTGAGAGCAGAGTGGTCGAGACTCTGAACTCACTTCCTCTTCCTCCCAGCATTTTGTTCTGTTTACTCCACCCACAGGGCCAAGCAGTTTCTTTATTGGCCAATGACCTTCCTCCATCATGCACCCTTTGTGGTCCTGACTTCCTTGCTCATGTTCTCCCTCCTTCTGCTCCTCATTGGGACCTTGGGAGCTCAGTCCAGTGCTCCAGTGTGGGTCTCTGTCTCTATCTCCATCCATCACCAGATGAAGGTTCTATGGTGATATGCAAGATATTCGTCAGTATTGCTATAGGATAGGGTCGTTTCAGGTTCCCTCTCCTCAGCTGCCCAAGGAACTAACTGGGGACATCTTCTTGGGCTCCTGGGAGCCACTCTAGGTTCAAGTCTCTTGCCAGCCCTAAGGTGGCTCTCTTAACTAAGAATTGTGGTTCCGTGCTCCCCTATCCAACCTTCCTTTATCCCAATCATCCTGTTTCCCCAAGTTCCCCCCATCCTCCCCTTCTCACTTTTCTCACCACATCTCCCCTTACCCCCAAGCCACCATACCCCCAAGTTCCCACTTTCCTCCCCGGCAATTTTGTCTACTTCCCACAGGCAAGAGGATAACTATATGTTTTTCCTTGTGTTCACCTTCTTACTTAGCTTCTTTAGGTTCACCAATTGTAGACTCCGTGACCCTTATTAATGGATAGAAACCAATTATGAGTAAGTCCATCCCATGTTCATCTTTTTGGGTCTGGGTTACCTCACTCAGAATCATGTTTTCTATTTCCATCCATTTGCATGCAAAATTCGAGAAGTCATTGTTTTTTACCGCAGCGTAGTACTCTAATGTGTATATATTCCACACTTTCTTCATCCATTCTTCCATTGAAGGGCATCTAGGTTGTTTCCAGATTCTGGCTATTACAAATAATACTGCTATGAACATAGTTGAACAAATGCTCTTGTCATATGATAGAGTATCTCTTGGGTATATTCCCAAGAGTGGTATTGCTGGGTCCAGGGATAGGTTGATCCCGAATTTCCTGAGAAACCGAAACACTGATTTCCAAAGTGGTTGCACAAGATTGCATTCCCACCAGCAATGGATGAGTGTACCCCTTCTTCCACAGCCTCTCCAGCAAATGCTATCATTGGTGTTTTTGATTTTAGCCATTCTGACAGGTGTAAGATGATATCTCAAAGTTGTTTTGATTTGCATTTCCCTGATTGCTAAGGAGGTTGAGCATGACCTTAAGTTTCTTTTGGCCATTTGAACTTCTTCTGTTGAGAATTGTCTGTTCAGTTCAGTGCCCCATTTTTTTGATTGGGTTAATTAGCATTTTAAAGTCTAGTTTCCTGAGTTCTCTATATATTTTGGAGATCAGACCTTTGTCTGTTGAGGGGTTGGTAAAGATCTTCTCCCAGTCAGTAGGTTGCCTTTTTGTCTTAGTGACAGTGTCCTTTGCTTTACAGAAGCTTCTCAGTTTTAGTAGGTCCCATTTATTCAATGCTGCCCATAAGGTCTGTGCTGCTCGGGTTTTACCTAGGGAGCGATCTCCTGTGCCCATCTGTTGTAGGGTACTTCCCACTTTCTCTTCTATCAGGTTCAGTGTGTTCAGATTGATATTGAGGTCTTTAATCCATTTGGACTTGAGTTTTGTGCACGGTGATAGATATGGGTCTATTTTCATTCTTCTACAGGTTGACATCCAGTTGTGCCAGCACCATTTGTTAATGATGCTTTCTTTCTTCCATTGTATACTTTTAGCTCCTTTATTGAAAATGAGGTGTTCATAGGTTTGTGGGTTAAAATCCGGGTCTTCTATATGATTCCATTGGTCGACTTCTCTGTTTTTATGTCAGTACCACACTGTTTTCATTACTGTAGCTCTGTAATAGAGTTTGAAGTCAGGGATGGTAATGCCTCCAGTATATCCTTTATTGTATAGGATTGTTTTGGATATCCTGTGCTTTTTGTTTTTCCATATAAAGTTGATTATTGTCCTCTCAAGATCTGTGAAGAATTTTTATGGGACATCGATGGGGATTGCATTGAATCTATAAATTGCCCTTGGTAGAATTGCCATTTTTACTAGGTTGATCCTCCCATTCCAAGAGCAGGGGAGGTCCTTCCATTTTCTGGTATCCTCTTCAATTTCTTTCTTCAATGTCTGAAAGTTCTTGTCAAATAGATCTTTTACTTCCTTGGTTAGAGTTACCCGAAGATATTTTATGCTGTTTGTGGCTATCGTGAAATGAGAAGCTTCTCTGATTTCCCTCTCTGCTTCCATATCCTTTGTGTATAAGAGGGCAACTGATTTTTTGGAGTTGATCTTGTATCCTGCCACATTACTAAAGGTGTTTATCAGCTGTAGGAGTTCTTTGGTGGAGTTTTGGGGGTCGCTTATGTAGACTATCATATCATCTGCAAATAACGAAAGTTTAACTTCTTCCTTTCCAATTCGAATCCCTTTGATCCCCTTATGTTGTCTTATTGCTATTGCTAGAACTTCAAGCACTATATTGAAGAAGTATGGAGAGAGTGGACAGCCTTGTCGTGTTCTTGATTTTAGTGGGATGGCTTTGAGTTTCTCTCCGTTTAATTTGATGTTAGCTGTTGGCTTGCTAATTATTGCTTTTATTATAGTTAGGTATGACCCTTGTATCCCTAATCTCTCCACTACTTTTATCATAAAGGGATGTTGGATTTTGTCAAATGCTTTTTCAGCATCTAATGAAATGATCATATGTTTTTTTTTTCTTTCAGTTTATTTATATGATGGATTACATTGATAGATTTTCGTATGTTGAACCAGCCCTGCATCTCTGGGATGAAGCCTACTTGATCTTAATGGATAATTTTCCTAATGTGTTCTTGGATACAGTTTGCCAGTATTTTGTTGAGGATTTTTGCGTCGATATTCATGAGTGAGATTGGCCTGTAATTCTCTTTCTTGGTTGAGTCTTTGTGTGGTTTTGGTATCAGAGTGACTGTAGCTTAATAAAAGGAATTTGGCAATGACTGTTCTGTTTCTATATTGTGAAAAACATTAAGGAGTATAGGTATTAGGTCTTCTTGGAAGTTCTGGTAGAATTCCACATTGAAACCATCTGGTCCTGGGCTTTTTTTGGTAGGGAGGTTTTTGATAACAGCTTCTAATTCTTCGTGGCTATCAGGTCTATTTAGGTCGTTCACTTGGTCCTGGTTTAACTTTGTTATATGGTATTTATCTTAAAAAGTGTTCATTTCTTTTACATTTTCCAGTTTTGTGGCATACAGGCTTTTGTAGTAAAATCTAACGATTCTCTGAATTTCCTCTGTGTCTGTGGTTATGTCCCCTTTTTCATTTCTGATCCTATTAATTTGCATATTTCTCTCTGTCGTTTGATTAGTTTGGATAGGGGTTTATCAATCTTGTTGATTTTCTCCAGGAACCAGCTTTTTGTTTCATTGATTCTTTGGATTGTTTTCTGTGTTTCTATTTTGTTGATTTCAGCCCTCAGTTTCATTATTTCCAATCTTCTACTCCTCCTAGGTGAGTCTGCTTCTTTTTTTTCTAGAGCTTTCAAGTGGGCTGTTAAGTCTCCAGTATGTGCTTTCTCTGTTTTCTTTAGGTGGGCACTTAGTGCTATGAACTTTCCTCTCAGGACTGCTTTCATAGTGTCCCATAAGTTCGAGTATGTTGTTTCTTTATTTTCAATGAATTCAAGGAAGACTTTAATTTCTTTCTTTATTTCTTCCTTAATCCATTTATGGTTCAGTAGTTGACTGTTCAGTTTCCATGAGTTTGTAGGCTTTCTGGGGGTAGCATTGTTGTTGAATTCTAACTTTAATCCATGGTGATTTGATAAGACACAGGTGGTTACTAATATTTTTTTGTAACTGTGTAAGTTAGCTTTGTTACCAAGTATATGGTCAATTTTCGAGAAGTTTCCATGAGCTGCCGAGAAGAAGGTATATTCTTTCCTCTTTGGGTGGAATAATCTATAGATGTCTGTTAAGTCCATTTGCTTCATTACCTCCATTAATTCTCTAATTTCTCTGTTAGGTTTCTGTCTGATTGACCTGTCCATTGGTGAGAGAGGAGTGTTGAAGTCTCCTACTATTAGTGTGTGTGGTTTGATGTCTGCCTTGAGTTTTAGTAATGTTTCTTTTACGTACGTGGGTGCTTTTATATTAGGGGCATAGATATTCAGGATTGAGACTTCTTCCTGATGAATTGTTCCTGTTATGAGTATAAAATATCCCTCTCCATCTCTTCTGATTGATTTAAGTTTGAAGTCAACTTTGTTAGAAATTAGTATGGCCACACCTGCTTGTTTCTTAGGTCCATTTGCTTGATAAGCCTTTTCCCAGCCCTTTACTCTGAGTAGGTGCCTTTCTTTGTGGTTGAGGTGTGTTTCTTGTAGACAGCAGAATGTTGGATCCTGTTTTCTTATCCAATCTCTTAGCCTGTGCCTTTTCATAGGTGAGTTGAGCCCATTGATATTAAGTGATATTAATGACCAGTGGTTGTTAACTCCGGTCACTTTTTTAGTAGTAGGGTTTGTGTGTTTTCCTTCTTTGATTTGCGCTGGTGAAGAGTCTCTAGATGTCTGAGTTATTGTGGTCATTGTTGGACTCCTTGGTTAGTGATTTTCCTTCTATTATTTTCTGTAAGGCTGGATTTGTGGCTACGTATTGTTTGAATTTGTTTTTATCCTGGAAAATTTTGTTTTCTCCATTTATAGTGAATGAAAGTTTGGCTGGATATAGTAGTCTGGGCTTGCATCCGTAGTCTCTTAGTTTTTGGAGAACATCTATCCAGGACCTTCTGGCTTTCATGGTTTCCATAGAGAAGTCAGGTGTAAGTCTGATAGGTTTACCTTTATAAGTAACTTGGCCTTTTTCCTTTGCGGCTCTTAATATTCTTTCTTTATTCTGTATATTTTGTGTTTTGATTATTATATGGCGAGGGGATGTTTTCTTTTGATCCAGCCTATTTGGTGTTCTGTATGCTTCTTGAACCTTCATAGGTACATCTGTCTTCAGTTTGGGAAAGTTTTCTTCTATAATTTTATTAAGTATATTTTCTGTACCGTTGAGCTGCACTTCTTCTCCTTCTTCTACTCCAATTATTCTTAGGTTTGGTCTTTTTATTGTGTCCCATATTTCCTGAATGTTTTGTGATGAGAGTTTGTTGGACTTGCTGTTTTCTTTGATCAGTGCGTTTATTTTCTCTATGTTATCCTCAGAATCTGAGATTCTTTCTTCTATCTCTTGTATTCTGCTGGTTATACTTGATTCTGTAGTCTCTATTCGTTTACCTAGATTTTCCATGTCCAGCCAGCCCTCTGTTTGTGTTTTCTTCTTTGCCTCCATTTCAGTTTTCAAGTCATGAACTGTTTCCTTTATCTGCTTGATTGTTTTTCCTTCATTTCCTAGGGTATCATTCACAGATTTACTCAATTCCTCGAACTTTCTATTATACTTCTCATCCATTTCCTTAAGGGCGTTTTTTATATGCTGTTTAAGGCTGTCAATCACTTTCATGAAGTCAGTTTTTTCTACTTCTTCTTGATTAAGGTGTTCATTTCCTCCTGTTGTGGAGTCACTGGCTTCTGGTGGTTTCGTGTTGTTTTTCAGATTGTTGGGAGAATTCCTGCATTGGCGTCTGCCCATCTCTTCCTCCCAATACTCCCTTTTGGATCTTCTTTTACAGGATCAGGTCTTCTTGCCCACTGATGTACCTTCCCAGTGATGTCACTCCCCAGAGATGATTCTCCACAATGATGTTTCACTCGGTGCCCAGATCGAAACTCCGCGCTGCCTGGGTAGCTCGCGAACAAAGGGCCCACCCGGCTCGCAGCGGGCAGGCTATGGGAACAAAGGAGCTACCGGCCACCCCTTTGTCCTCCCGGTTCGGTCCCAGCGTCCTAGCAGGCTGGGTAGGGAGGCGCTATGCCCCAAAGGAGGGAGAGAGGGAGGAAGACAGGGGTTGTGGGGATCTGGATGTAAGCTGAATGGGATAGAAATAGAGAGGCGGTTTGGGCAGTATAGCCCCTGTAGGATGGCCTGGAAGTGTGGGCGGGCTGAGGTATGTTCCCAGCTGCCGCAGCACTCACTCACCACAATGATGTTTCACTCGGTGCCCAGATCGAAACTCCGTGCTGCCTGGTTAGCTCGCGAACAAAGGGCCCACCCCGCTCGCTGCGGGCAGGCTATGGGAACAAAGGAGCTACCGGCCACCCCTTTGTCCTCCTGGTTCGGTCCCAGCGTCCTAGCAGGCTGGGTAGGGAGGCGCTATGCCCCAAAGGAGGGAGAGAGGGAGGGAGACAGGGGGTGTGGGGATCTGGATGTAAGCTGAATGGGATAGAAATAGAGAGGCGGTTTGGGCAGTATAGCCCCTGTAGGATGGCCTGGAAGTCTCATGATGTTATTTTTTAACAGCTCACTAATCCTCCATTGTGTAAATGTACCAAGTCTTCTTTATCCTTTCTGCAATTGAGGAACTTTTGGGATCTATATGGGTTCAAAGTTTTGGCTATCATAAATAGAGCAGCAATGAACATGGATTAGTAAGGGTCTTTGTGGTAGTATGGAGCATCATTTGATACATGCCAAGGAGCTAGGTCTTGAGGTACATCATTTCCCATTTTTGGAAACCATAATGTAGGGTGCCCTTTTGTCTTTTTTAAGTGTGTCTGTTGTCCTGCTGAAACTTTTCAGTTTCATAATGTTCCATGTATTAATTGTTGATCTTGGTGCCAGTGTATTCCTCTATATGCAGGCATCCAGTTAGACAATCACAATTTGTTGAGGATGCTTTCCTTTTCAATATTTTATTTCTGGCTCCTTAATAAAAAAGTGTACTGCCCATAAATGTGTGGATTCACATCTGAATCTTCAGTTCAATTCCTTTGATCAACCTGTCTGGTTTTATGCAATACCATGTGGATTTTTATTAATATAGCTCTGTAGTACAGATTTAAATCAGGGGCAGTGGTATCTCTGGAAGTTCTTTTATTGTACAGGATTGTTTTTCCTATTTGGGCTTTTTTTTTTCCAGATGAAGGTTAATATTGTCCTTTCAAGGTCTGTAAAGAATTACGTTAGAGTTTATTTTCATATCACTTTTATTGATTATTTGAGAGTTTCTCAACATGCACCCTGATTACACTCATTTCCCAATATCCACAGGTCCACCCCCTCTCCCTAGTGAATTCCCCATGACAAAAAGAAGGTGGAAAAGGAATAAAATGAGGAGAATAAGGAAAAACTGCAAATTAAGTTGCCCATATACTTACTGAAGCATGATCAAAGTCTTGGTGGCCACCCCTTAAAGAAAATAGAGTTTTTACTTACATGTACCTCTGTTGAAATCCATCAGTCAAGAAATACCTCAGCATCCTTATCACAATTTTTAAGAATGTTCCCTGATGGCTTTCTTTCTAGGTTGTTACTTTTGAGGAAAACGTATAGGGGTCATCAATAGACCTTCTATTTCCCTCTCTCTTAAATGTGAGTCTGAAGTCATCAATGCTACAGAAAAAGTAGCCTCCTTGATCTTTACCATCATCAGTAGCCTGAATCAATGGACTTTTTCATTGTGGCAGGCACTATCGTGTGTCATGGAACTCATTATGATCTACAGTAACAGAACAGACCATGAACATCAGCATGGCTTTCTGCTGCAGCATAGGCCATGGGCACCATCATTGCCCTTGGCAGCATCACAAGTCGAGGACATCAACATGCCCTCAGGTGGCAGGATAAGGCACTCAAATTAACATGGCTTCGGGTGGCAGAAGGCCCACAGACAACAACAGTGCTTCATGTGGCAGCTTGGACCACAGACATCTGCTATGGCCTACAGGGTAACATGGGCCATGGATATTACAGCATCATAGACCACTGACATCAACATGGTCTAAGGAGGTAGTATAAGCCATTGGTTTAAATTTGGGAACTGGCAGCAGCATGGCCCATAGGTATCCTCATGACTTTCAGTTTGTGTTGGAATTTTGGTGAAGATTGTGTTGAATCTACAGACTGATTTTGGTAAAATTGCCATTTTTACTACAATAATTCTACCAATCCATGAATACTGGAGAGCTTTTCATCTGATATTTGCTCCAATTTCTTTCTTCAGAGACTTGAAATTATTTTCATAAGTCTTTCACTTGCATGGTTAGTGTCACTCCAAGATAAGTTATATTATTTGTGGCTATTGTGGGAGTTGTTTCCCTGATTTCTTTTGTAGTCTGTTGATGGAGGAGGTTCATCTGTCTATCTGTTGCTTTCATTGGTTAATTAATAAACTGCTTGGCCTGATAGATCAGATCATAGGTGGGTGGAGTAGATAGAACAGAGAATGCTGGGATAAAGAAAGCATAGTTGGTCCGACGCATGGAGCCAGCTGCCAGGTCAGACATGCTGGATCTTTCCTGGTAAGCCACCACCTCGTGGTGCTACACAGATTATTAGAAATGGGTTAATGAAGATGTGAGAATTAGTCAAGAAGAGGCTAGATATAATGGGCCAGACAGTGTTTAAAAGAATATAGTTTCTGTGTAATTATTTTGGGGCTAAGCTAGCTGTGCAGGAGCTAGGCAGGACAAAAAGCAGACCTGCGCACCTCATCACTACAGTCCGTTTTGTAGAATATCTGTGAGGTAGTGAGTAGAAGGTATATGCTTTTGTTTTCAGGTGGAATGTTCTGTAGATATCTTTTGGGTCCATTTGGTTCACAACATCTATTAGTTACACTATTTGTCTCTTTAGTATTTGTCTTGATAACCTGTCCATTGGTGAGAGAAGGTGATTGCAATCACTCAATATTAATGTGTGAGGGTTGATGTCCGATTAAGCTTCAGTAATGTTCTCTTTACAAATGTAGTTGCCCTTACTTTTAAGGCATAGATGTTAAAAATTGAAATGTCATCTTGATGGATTTTTCCTTTGATGAGTATGAAATATTTTTATTCCATCTCTTTTGACTTAGGTTAGGTTTGAAATCTATTTTGTTAAATAGTAGGATAGCTGCAGTCTCTTGCTTGTTAAGTACATTTATTTGGAATATCTTTCTTTCCAACACTTTATTATGAGGTAATATTTATCTTTGATGTTAATATATGTTTCTTAAATGAAGCAGAATGATGAATCATATGTTGCATCCATTCTGCTAGACTGTGTCTTTTTATTGAATAATATTGATATTGAGAGATATTAGTGACCAATAGATTGATAATTCCTAGTATTTGTTGTTGTTGGTGATCATGGTGGTGATGGCGGTGGTGATGGGGTTTATGAGTTAGCTTCCTTTCTTTAACTTTTGTTGGTATGAGACTTCTTATTTCTTGTTTTTCAATCTCCTTGCTTTGGAGTTCTCTTTTGTTTTCTTCTCTAGGGACAGATTTTAGATAAATATTGTTTGACTTTGACTTTATCATGAAATATCATTTATCTCCATCTATAATGATTAAAAGTTTTGCATATATAGTAATTTGGGCTGAAATTTGTGGTCTTTTAGAGTATGCAGTACATTTCTCCAGGGCCTTCTGGATTTTAGAGTCTGCTCTAAGAAGTCAAGTGTAATTCTCATAGGCCTACCTTTATATGTTACTTGGTCTTTTCCTCTTCCACATTTAATAGTCTTTCTTTGTTCAGGACATTTATTATTTTGATTATTATGTGACAAGGGGGTCTTCGTTTCTGGTCCATTATACTTGGTATTCTATAAGCTTCTTCTCCTTTATATGTATGTCCTTCTTTAGGCTACAAAAATTTTCTTCTATGATTTTGTTGAAAATATTTTCTGGGCCTTTGGACTAGAAATCTTCTATTCCTATTATTCTTAGGTTTGGTCCCATATTTCCTAGATCTTTGGGCTAGGAATTTCTTAGATTTAACATTTTCTTTGACTAATGTGTCAATTTCTTCAGAAATCCTCTCTTCCGTGTCTTCTGTTAGTAATGCTTGCACCAGTAGTTTATATCCACTACCTAGGTTTTCCATTTCCAGAATTCCCTATAGCTGTGTTTTCTTTATTGATTCTATTTCCATTTTCAAATCTTAAACCATGTTATTTGTTTCCTCTAACTATTTGTTTGTTTGTCTTTCTTTCCTGCCCTTCTTTAAGAAATTTATTTTACTTGTAAAGAAACTCTATTATCTTTGAAAAGTTGGTTTTAAGGTCATTTTCTTGTGCTTCAGCTGTGTCAGAATTGTCAGATCTTGTCATAGTAGGATAGCTGGTTTCTGGTAGGGACATATAGCCCTTGATGTTATTGATTGTATTCTTCCATAGTTTAGGCATATAGGTTTGGGATGATTACAGGTCTAGGTACTTACATCTAAGTTTGTCCTTGTTGGATGGTTGTTGTGTTCCTTCATTTCTGTTTCCTCATTGGTCTTCTATGGTCTGCTGGTCTGATATTCAGGCATCAGGTCTGATATCTAGTCAAGCAGAGAGTCTCTTAATGTTAAGTTAATGGTGGTACATGGTGATTAGGAAAGGGGTCACTGGTGATATTGTTAATAATGATGGGTGTGAAGAGAACAGAGTAATTATATATGTGGGCCCCCTATCTGAAGTTCTGGCAGTTGAGTTTGCCTATCTCTTCTCTCAACTGCTATAACCTTCACATGTCCTTTTTACTGGCTAGGCCTGTACCTGAGCAGTCTAACTGTTCAAGTTGTGGAAAAGAGCCTAGAAAGAGGGTGAGCAGTATGTCAGGAAGAGGTAATAGTTAGTTGGTTGTGTCTTTAGGATCTGAGCCAAGAATATAGGAAATTTATGAGGGCCAATGGGCCACTTTCCTGTTCTTTTGACTGAACCAGAAAGACTTGCTAACTACAGAGAATCTTCTTCAGTTCCTCCTGTGTGATTCCTAAGACATCACATTAGGAGTGTGGTATGTGTTCACAGATGACGGTGAAACTCAATATATCATAAAATGTATGACTTCATGCTTCTAAGTTGGTTATTTCTCTCTTTGAATTAAGCATCAGTCAAGACATCATTTAGGTCACCCATGTAAATCATTCCATTTCCTAACCAATTGCAAAATTATTTGAAAGTTAATAATCCCTTCAACTCAGTTAAACAAACACTTAAGGATATCTAATCTGATCAAGACTGTGTATTGACACAACTCTATATATCTTATTCAGTTTATAACCCTTAGTATTGAAGAGACTGAACATTTTTAGACTGACAGCCAAGTTAATAATATACCTTCATATTGCACAAGACTTATCCTGGTACCCTACTGTGTAATTACCCTGTTTAATAACCTGCCTTTAATGCAACAATGTCCCAAACAACTTTATTTGCTTTGGGGTTCCTATGTAATGAGCCTTTATTATCTAAGCTAATGCACAGTTTAAATCGTAATTATGTATCCTATCATGCCACAGACTAAGAGTAGTGCATGTGTGTATTTGTGTGGTGTAGTAATCATTAGCTAAAGTGGCCAACATTTTGGAAGCAAACCAATAGATAAATATGTATCATAAGCATTGCAAGCAGCCCATAGATGTACTTTGACAGTTGTACGCTTACAAAACTTTTTGGTTTTCTGAGTGTTGCAATGTTTGTTGGGGGTCAATAAATCAGATTTCTTCATGTAAAATTGTAAAATATTCGGTAAAAAGATCGATCATCTCTTTCCCATGTTATGGTTTATGTAATGTTCAACAAATATAGAATGAAGTCGTTTGTTAGGAACTCATACATGAGCAATAGTTCATGACAGAAAAACAGGCATAAATCTCAGATAGAACACCATCTGTTGCATACGGAGGCAAGTCACAAGAGAAAAAGTGGAGAAATCAACCTTGGGGATTTCTCTTGATCAAGTTAATCCAATGGTGATGTCCCAGTATATTTGGGTACTTCTGAAACTATCTTTCATATATTTAACTGACACAGGACTGGGAACATATGAGTGAAGCATCTCTGTGAATCTGAGGGTATTATTAAATCCATATATACACACACTTACCTGTAGCAAGACATGGGGTTATGGGCAGGTTTTTGTCTTGCGTTTCTCCCATAACATTTAATTATGACTGTAACTATTCATAATTATGGTACAAAAGCAAATGGTGATTCAAGTAAAATCTAGTGTTTGTTTACACAGGATGCTGTGAAAGGGGTCTTCACATCAAAGGAAAACTTTTTGGGTTTTCAAGACAGGATTTCTCTGTATAGCCTTGACTGTCCCAGAACTCATTCTGTAGGCCAGCCTGGCCTCAAACTCACAAAGATCTACCATCTCTCCCTCCCAAATACTGGAATTAAAGTGTGTCACCACTGCCTGGCTAAAGTATAAGTTCTAAAGTTTCAGAAAATAAAATTGTCATTAAGATATTTGAACAAGAGAAACCCTGTCTCGAAAAACCAAAAAAAAAAAAAAAAAAAAAAAAAAAAAAAAAAAAAAGATATTTGAACAAGTATTTGAAAATCGAAAAAAAAAACACCTTCAAAATAGAGAAAAGAAACTAAAGCTTCTCTGGAAAACAAGGTTTAGAACTGGGCACACTTGAAGGGTTTGTACTTAGACAGCATCTTTCAAGACTTTAAATTACTTTGGTTATTCCCAAGTATCTGTTTATTGCATTTGGCATGACCTAAAACATACATAACTGTGTATATTCTCATTGCTTGTCTCTGTAATCAAAAAAGTATTTAAATATAATATAGAAATGAAAAAAAGAATATTTCATTAATTAAAAAAGACAATAAAAGTAATGCAAGATGAACTTTAGATTTTGAAGGGATTGTTTTGCCAAAAGTGCTTATGAATTATAATATTCCTTCTATAATACACAGGAATTCCAGAGAAAGGAATACACATGTATAAAGATTTAGAGATGATATTTGTATGCAAAGATTTAATGTTTTTATCAGTGAAGACAGCCACAGAAACATTAAAAGAAATTTAATGTCAATCAGTCTACCTCAATTCTGATAAACATCTATGACCTCTGGTCTCACTGAGAGCATTGGTTTAATTATTTATTAATTTCCTAGAGAAAAGAACAGTGAAGAAGTCAAAATGTGGGTCAGCATGAACTATTGTGAAATGCCAAGTGAAGAGGACACCGATATCTCCAGACCCATGACAGATACACACTTGATCTTTCTACTGGCAGTATCAACTGCTCCACCCCCTTTCCTAGAAAATAAATACTGTGGCTTAGCTTCACAGTTTCATCCCTGGTCTCAGAAGGAGAACTAAAGTCCTCACCTACAAGGAAAAGTCAGAGAGCAGATTTCTTGGAAGAAAAGAGCAATGGACCTGATTCTAAACCTTTCCATGGAAACATGGGCCCTGTTGGCTACCATCCTGGTGCTCTTCTACCTGTGAGTAAGGGCTGATGCCTCTCCTTTGTGGTCCTAGAGTTGGAATGATTCTCAGACCCTTTTTACCTATCTGAAAACCATAAGATATAATCCAGTGGAAATTAATACTGCCACAGCTGAATACATTTTGCCTATAAATGAAAGCGTGCATCTCACTGTGCTTTTCAGTCAAAATTACTCAACTACAGTTAAAGTTCCAGTAGGCTTAAAATGGTTAGACTGAGCTGTTTCTATAGGACTTTTCCTGCCATTTGTTTGTCATTAGTTTGTCACAATAGAATTGGAGGATTTGCAGGATCTAGAACCCACAATGTAGTAATCTACATATGAGCTCTTAATTATTACTTAGACTCAGGCCTGCCTTCTCTGAGAGTATTGATATAGATATTGTTGGATTACAGACAACAGTTCATACCTAAATGTCTTGTGAGTGATCATCTTAGTACAGAAAGCTGGCATTGTGCTATTTATGAAAACAGGGTAGAATTAGTCACTTCATTTGGGCACAGCATAGTGCTGTTCAATCTTTCCTGGAAAGACGAGAGGAAACAATATTTCACCTCAGTAGGGCACCACTGAAAGACCAAGGTAGACATTTGTCTAAAGTCCACCTTGCAGAAACATGAGTTTATGCGGTTATTACAGGAATTTGTTTGAGATCTTTATTGCAAGAGCAGGAATGGCGCAAAGACAGCTGCAGCATCAAAATTTTATTCTTAAACAGAAGATGACTCAAAATCTACATCTTTGAAAATATATTTATTTTTATTTTGTGCATATGACAGTTTTACCTGCATGTATGTATATGTACCACCTGCATTTCAGTTGCCCATTGAGGTTAAAAATAATGCATTGGATTTCCAAGACCCTGGAATAATAGACAGTTGTGAGCTGTCATGTGGCTGCTGGTAACTGAACCTCTGTCCCCTTCAAGAGCAGCAATTGCTCTTAGTTGCAAAGCCATAATTCTAGTCTAAAAGCTGCATCTGGGAAGCTATGCACAATTTTCATTCTGAGGGACAGAACAAATTAGAGTCTTCTCAAGCGACTGTGCTGGTGGACTGCCCTTCACCACTGAGCAACCTCACTATTGACTGTTCACATAATGTTTGAAGGCGTTTAAGTCACAAACAATGCCATACCAGCTTGGAATTATGATTAATAGGGTGGTATTTATTTAAAGAGGAAAAAACTTACAGATAACCGTCCCAGACAACAGCCCTCTGAGCTATCAGGAAGAAGTCTAGTCACCAGAACCAGAGCAGGAAGCAAAGAAAGTGAGAAGGGAAGTAACCACGTTTTTTTAAAGGGAGAGAGACCACGCCCCAGTGGGCTGGTACCTCAGCAGCTATTGGCTGGAGGAGCAGAAGAATCTCCCACAACACCTCCCCCTTTTGTTTAAGTAAGAGAGTTCTAAACCTACTACGAAATTACATACAATAAGTACAAATATCCTATTCTAACTAGCTTAGGTCTTGTATAATAAATAACTTGGCCAAGTAATGAGAAAAAAGTAACTACATTTACATTTATATAGTCTTCAACCCCATCGAAGATCTGAGAGGGGAAATAATGTTACCTGGGTAATTAGGAAGTTCAGTAAAACAACTTCCAAAACAAGAAACAAATCACAGAGACACCCAGCTACCTGGGAAATCACCCAAAGTCACGTTTGCAGTGTTGAAGCAACCAACTTTGGCTAAGGCCTAACATAACTGACATACCATTTTCAAAGGCAAGCAACTTTTGAAAACTATCTTAACCTGTCTTGGCAGGATGTGACAGTCCTGTTTTATCCATTGATGCAGAGAGTTCTGCTTTTTCAAAGTTATTGTCCATAGGTGTGGCTAATATCCAGACCTTGTATTTCAAGAATAGAGAAGTAGTTATTTTTCTACTTTGAAAAAAAAAGTCTAGCCGGGCGATGGTGGCGCACGCCTTTAATCCCAGCACTCGGGAGGCAGAGGCAGGTGGATCTCTGTGAGTTTGAGACCAGCCTGGTCTACAAGAGCTAGTTCCAGGACAGGCTCCAAAACCACAGAGAAACCCTGTCTCGAAAACCAAAAAAAAAAAAAAAAAAAAAAAAAAAAAAAAAAAAAAAAAGGCTAGGGATCCAACAAAGTCTTTAGTTCACCTTAAGGAGATAACATTGGATTCCACCCAGGGAGTGGTTTACCTATAGAATGTTTTGGTCTAGGGTATGAGTGTGACTTGTTTTGTTCTAGCAACAGATTATTAAATATGAATGTAACCCACAACCTTTAATTGGTCCGTTCATTTCCTTGTATTGTTTTAATGCAGTTTTTAAAAATCTTACTCTTACCTCTTAGGGTTGGGGTATTTTAAGCAATTAGAAATTAAATGTGGGCAATTTTAGTATACACTGGAACTCTCTTCTGGTACTATTCTATGTTTTCTGTTTCATTGTTTTCCTATCTTCATACTTGTATATTTCTAATCCCCACTCCCCTATCATGGCAGCTGTAGTTTGTGTTGAGGCTGGTCTGCCACATATGGTGCTACTACATGGGCGCAACTGGTAAACCCAAAATGCACAGAAGTGTGGCCAGGCACACAAGGGATCACATGAGTGTACCAGTAAGAAAAATGTACCACAGGCATAAAAGTGAGTAATGAACCCTCAGAAATACGTAGTAGATAATAAAAAAGGAAAACCTAAGGCAAGGCAAACAAATGGGATGGGAGTAAAACTATAAATATTCATAAATATGGGACAAAGAACTAGTATTCAATTATCTGTGCAGTTGTCTAGATTATTTTGATAGCTAGAGGAGCTGAAATGGATCAAAGACACAGGCAGAGAAATTTTAAAGTTTGTAAATATTATATTCCTGCCTCCGTGTTGGTGGCATATCCACTGCCGCTTTCAAGGTGCGCCAGGACTTGGAGAGGCCAAAGGGAGCCCTTGCTTTCGCCCTTGCAAGTTGCAGTGCTGTAGTCTCTGAGCTACAGCCTCTGTGCATGCTTACTGGGTAGTAAGAGTAGAAGGAATGTGGTGCATAGCCCAGTAATGGCCTGGGTTACTGCTGAATCTGACCCATGCACATGTGCTGTAGCCAGATGAGTCTGTGCAGTGGAGCCAGGAAAGGCAGGAGACAAAAAGGTTTAGGGGACTATACCTCCCACAGTCAGCATCCAGAGCCAGACAATGTAAATGCCTAGAGGCTAATTGACCCATGATCCAAGGAGCCTGTATGGACAAGTCTATGGCGATTAACAGAGGAGAGGATTCAGGAATTCTCCTAATTTTCTGATTACAAAATTTCAAAAAGAAAAGCAAGGATAGTTAAAAAAATTATGATTTACCTGCCTAAGCTTGTGGCAGTCTAGGAGACACTAAAATGGCGGGCAGCTGGGCACTGGATCTAAGTTTATCAGCTGATCACATCTATGGCAGAACTGCTAAACAGAGCATGTGCCCTTCCCAGGCACAGCAGGCAATGAGGGACTGGCCTTCAGGGTTCTATCTGCCCAGCAGGACACTACTAAGAAGACACAGCATGGCTTCGACCAACTGTATGTCCCAGCTTCAGTTGTAAGCCAAGATTCTGGTTTCTAGCCTGACAGCCAAGCTGAAAAAATATAAATAAATAAATAATAAATAAATACAATAAAAAAGTAGTCTCAATGAACTATAGCTCCAGGCCCAGACATTTGTCTGGTGTCTGTGAAAATGTAAATGAGCAAGTTACCTCTATCAACTAAACAGACTTGCAGCTTGGATTAAAAGAAAGCTTACAAACTTTTAATAAAAACATCCAATGGTAGAGATCTTATTTAAATATTCTATAGGAGATCTTGAGCCACCAGCTATAATTTTTAAATGATGCAATGATCTCAGTTTGAAGGCATAAGTCACAAGCAATCCCACACCAGTTTGGAATTATGATTAATAGAATGGTTATTTCTTTAAGGGGGAAAAACTTACAGATCGCCATCCCAGACAACAGCCCTCTGTGCAATCAGGAAAGGAGCCTAGTCGCCAGAAGTGGAGCCGGATGTCAGAGAACGAGCGCAGGGCAGTTGCTGCTTTTTTAAAGAGAGAGAGACCATGCCCCAGTGGGCTGGTATCTCAGCGGCTATTGGCTGAAGGAGCAGAAGAAGCTCCCGCAACACCTCCCACTTTTGTTTAAGTAAGAGAGTTCTAAACCTACTAAAAAATTATATACAATAAGAACAAATATCCTATTCTAACTAGCTTAGGTCTTGTATAATAAATAACTTGGCCAAGTTATGAAAGGAAAGTAACTACATTTATATGGTCTTCAACTCCATCAAAGATCTGAGAAAGAAAATAATGTTACCTGAGTAATTAGGAAGTGCAATCAAGCAACTTCCAAAACATGCAACAAATCACAGAGACAACCGGCTACCTGGGCAATCACCCAAAGTCTCATTTGCAGTGTTGAAGCAACCAACTTTGGCTAAGGCCTAACATAACTGACATACCATTTTCAAAGGCAAGAAACTTTTCAAAACTATCTTACCCTGTCTTGGCAGGATATGACAGTCCTGTTTTATCCATTGATGCATGCTCTGTATCTCTGTCAGTGGTTGAGATATGGGCATTTCTTTGCCCAAAGGCCAGTTCTGAAAAAAAGAAAGGCTCCAGGTGGAGTGTCTTTGGTGCTCAACATTCTCTCGGGAATAGAGCGGTGTTGCCAGGAGCAATTGTGTCTCACTACCACAAAACTCTGAGTTAGATTAAAGGCTATTTTCTACAGCTCTTTGAAGAGGTTGATGATTATCTATCTATACTGAGTATAATCTCTATATATCTAAATAACCTGATTAGTCTAATTATAAATGACAAACTTAGATGACTACTAATCTATATAATTCTCAATATCTATCTAACTTAAAGACTAAGACAATAAACGATTCTGAAACAAATGAGGACAATGACCTCCAAATTTAAACAATGTACAAATATACATTGCAGTATGGAAAATATATATCAATACACAAACAATATATAAGTATCTTAATCAGAGGTCGAAATGTACAATGCAATATGGTAAATATATACAATATATATATCAATACAATATATGTCAATACATAAAAAATGTTTTAAACAGAGGTAGATACATGCATGCCTACAAAAGTCAATATAATTTAACTTTGTATCAATATACAAGAATCAATACCAATATATTTGTCTAAAAACAGTAACTCACAATTACAAATCTATTATCCCATCATCCCTCTTTTTTTTTTCTTCAAAATGATCCCTGAGCTTATAAAATTCCTCCTCTAACCTCCCAACCCCTAAATCATGTCCCTAAACCCAAGGGCAAACTTTACTGGGAGAGGGGACGTCATCCTCTAGAATTACTTCCAGCTGTCATGGGGGCGACGTTCTTTCTCGGGGATCCTGTAAAAGTAAAATGATGGTAAATTTCAAGATCAATATCTTTTAAAATTGCAAATAGTCTCTGAGTAATTTTGTGCAGGTCTGGCCAGAATGTTGTATAAGATGTGTACCATTTCAGCTAACCAAGTTGGGATCGTCTTGTGCAGCTGGTATTTAAAACAGGTCTTGTAGTAGCGCTATCAGTATCATGACGTCATATCAACCAGGTGGAGTTGTTGTTATGGGGCCCCATCTTCTTCCTGGAAACTTCAAATGTCACTTCAGGAAAAACTCATTGTTCATTGTGAAAAACTTAAACATTAATCATATAGACATATATACACATATATATTTATATATTCAATGAAAGGCATGATAGATATATTCAATGAAAAGTATGATAGATATGAAGAAAAGCAAAGATGTTTTCTAAACTCATATTTCTTTCTGTCCCATATCATGGCTCTTGACATGAGACAGAACTCCAGAAACTCTGGGTTTTTCTCTTATCAACAGGCTTGGAATTGGAGAGGGACTGAGCCAGAGTCCAACTTCAAAACCAGCTCTATATATTTATAAGTAAATGCACATTAATACATATTTAAAGATAAGAGTATAATATTTTTACTTAAGAGATCTATTTGATTTTCTTGCTGTATCTTATTGGGTTGTAAATAGTTTCCATCTGTCAGTACTCAAACATCCAGGGTCCATTGAATTTTCTGAAGATGAGTGTTTTCCTGCAGAGATAAGAAGAGAACCCTGCCCCCTTTCTACATGTTTTTCTTACCACCTGTATAAATATCATCATTGTGGATGAGTTGTTATTTCTCCTTTCCAAGAGGTTTCTCCTCTTCAAATCGAAACTTTATTAATTTTGATGGTATCTACAATTTTTCTTCTCTTGTGGAAATAAGAGCAAAACCCCTTCCCCAACGTAGCACATCTCCTGGCTTCCATTGAGAGGTCAGCACATCTTTAAATAAATCGGTTGATTTAGTTCAGCAGACTGTTCCATTATCCAATGTCTTTCTGCTGCTGTTGTTCCTTTCTCATTAGCATTAAGAAAATTCAAGGTTAATATAGCATTATGTAATCTATTTCTGGGAGTATTTTCAGTCCCTTTCTGTTTGTTCAGCATATCCTTTATAGTAGGATTTCATTTTTCTATAACTGCCTGACCTGTAGGATTATTTGGTATACCTGTAATGTGTTTTATATTATAATAATCAAAAAAGTGTTTCATTTTCTTAGATACATACGCTGAACCATTATCTGTCTTTATTTGTGCAGGTATACCCATGATGGCCATAACTTCCAATAAATGTGTGATTACTGAATCAGCCTTTTCTGAGCTCAGGGCAGTAGCCCATTGAAAACCTGAATACGTGTCTATGGTGTGGTGTACACATTTTAATTTACCAAATTCCATAAAGTGGAACACATCCATCTGCCAGATTTCATTTCTCTTAGTACCCTTTGGGTTACTCCCTGCAGGCAACGGTGTTTGATTATAGAAAGAACAAGTAGGACATCTATTTATAATGTCCTTAGCTTGTTGCCAAGAAATGGAAAATTCTTTAGGCCTTTACTATTGACATGATGCTTTTTATGAAATTCTGAGCCCTGCAACATGCTTCCAATTAATAATTGATCAATTTCAGTGTTATCTTGTGCTAGAAGATCAAGCAGACCTGTATGGGACCGTATGTGTGTTATGTACATCGGACAAAGCCTATTCCTGATTATGTCTTGTACCTGGATAAACAATGAAGTCAACTCTGTGTCATCTGGTATAAATTCAGCAGTTTCAATATGCAAGAAAACTCTTTCTGCCTATTGTGAATCTGTAACTATATTAAGAGGCTCTTTAAAATCCTTTATCACCATAAAAATGGCATATAATTCTGCCTTCTAGACAGAATTATAAGGGCTTTGTTCCACCTTACTCAATTCATCTGACTTGTAACCTGCTTTCCCTGATTTATTTGCATCATTATAGAACGTATGAGCTCCAGTTATTGGAGCATCACGTACAATTCTAGGAAGAATCCAAGAGGTTCTCTTTATGAGGTTAAGTCTACCACTTTGGGGATAGTTGCTATTAATTTCTTCCAAAAAATTAGCACAAGCTCTTTGCCATGGTTCATTGTCTTCCCATAACTGTTTTATTTCTTCAGTAGTCAAAGGCACTATAATTTCTGCTGGGTCTATACCTACTAGTTGAAAAAGTCTCAGTTTACCTTTTATAATTAATTCAGAGACTTTTCCACATAAGTTTTTAATTTTTTACTTGGTTTATGAGGTATAAACAGCCACTCTAAAATAATATCTTCCCTCGGCATTAGAATCCCTGTAGGAGAAATTCTGGAAGGCAATATGACTAGGATTCAGCTAAGATTGGGTTCACCCTATCCACATGTGCCTCCTGTAATTTTTCCTCAATCATTGTCAGTTCCTTTTCTGCTTCAGCTGTCAGTTTTCTTGGACTATTCATATCTTTATCACCATCTAAGGTTTTGTTTAAATGAACTATTCGATCAGGTGTTATCCCAACAGCTGGTCATAGACAGGAAATGTTTCCTAACAATCTTTGGAAGTCATTAAGAGTCTTTAACCAGTCTCTCCTAATTTGTGCCTTTTGCGTTTTAATTTTCTCTAACCCTATTCTGTAACCTAGGCAATTAGTAGAATTTCCTCTTTGAATCTTTTCAGGGGCAATTTGTAATCCCCACCTAGGCAAGACTTTCTTTACTTCTTCAAACATCCTTTCTAAAGTATCTTTATTTGAATCAGATAACAAGATGTCATCCATGTAATGATAAATTATGGGCTTGGGGAATTATTTACGAATTATTTCCAATGGCTTACTTACAAAATATTGGCACAATGTAGGACTATTGAGCATACCCTGTGGGAGGATAGTCCATTGATATCTCTTATTAGGCTGAGAATTATTATAAGTAGGCACTGTGAAGGCAAATTTTTCTCTATCCTTTGCTTGTAATGGTATAGTGAAAAAACAATCTTTCAAATACATAACTATAAGAGGCCATTCTTTTGGTAACAGAGAAGGCAAAGGAATTCCAGATTGTAGTGGGCCCATAGGTTGAATTACCTTGTTGACAGCTCTTAAATCTGTCACCATTCTCCATTTACCAGATTTCTTTTTTACAACAAACACAGGAGAATTCCAAGGGCTGGTTGATTCTTCAATATGGTGAGCATCTAGTTGCTCTTGCACCAGCTGTTCTAATGCCTGTAATTTATCTTCAGCTAGAGGCCACTGTTTGATCCATATTGGCTTCTCATATAGCCATTTTAAAGGTAGGGCTGTTGGTACCTCTAAAGGTTTGGTATTTGCTGTATGTTCTTGTACAGCCTGAACGGCTGGTGACCTTTTTCCATAATACCTCATCATATCCTTCCCAGAATTATGAGTTCCTGGAACTACAGGAATGTTAATCTGGGTATTCCATTGCTGTAGCAGGTCACGGCCCCATAAATTTATTGCAATATTGGCTATATATGGCCTTAGTCTTCCTATTTGCTCTTCGGGCCCTATGCATTCAACCCATCTTGTGCATTGTTTTACACGAGATAGGGTTCCAATTCCCAGGAACTGAACATCTACCTCTTGAAGAGGCCAATTCGGATGCCAAGAGAAGGAATCATGTGAATCTTGCATTGCTGTTACTCACACTGATGATGTTGGCTTACTTGCTAACTCTAGTGAGCCTCTCAATAACATTCAAATTTAGGGTTAGAAAGTTTTATTACATATTAACTCCAGGTCTGGGGTCTTCAAGAGTTAACCTAAAAGTTTATAATAAATTGTGTGTAAACGGGATTATTGTACCACACATTTATGTTAGATTCTCGCTCAGGAGATAGACTTTTGTAGTTGTCAATAGTTGTATCCAAGGGGAAATAAATCAATACATACTACTAAATAATAAACATAAATGAGGACATGTGAATAAGTGTATTTATGTTTCTGAATGACTGAATATGTATATTTATGCATGTAGTATAATAGTTTAATATTATGTACCACACAATATTAAATAATATTATAAATATTAATCAAATAATTAAATAAATATTAATATTTAATATTATGTACATGTTTGAATATACATATTCTCTCATTCAGAAGCACATATACACTTATTCACATATGTTCTCATTTATGTATATTCATGGTTAATGTGTGTACATGCATGGATACATATGTGTGTTAACAAGCTCATGACCTGGTTTCTTCCTCTATGTTTTAGGTATGGAACCTCTTCACATGGACTTTTTAAGAAGTTGGGGATTCCTGGCCCCAAACCTCTGCCTTTTGTTGGGACAATGCTTGAATATAGGAAGGTGAGTTATGCTTGTAATCCCTAATTTAGTTCTTGTGTCTGTGACAGTTTCATGAATGTCATGAGATTATGTCAGTTCATCAGTGTATATGGTCATTGGAAGCTACATTTTACAGCTTTCAGAATAGTTGGTGCTACACACTGATCTTTGACCATTTATCGTGGGCAAGATTAGACATGAATTTTTGGGGGACCTGAATTTTGTGTCAGGTATTAGTCTTAAATGTATACACAGTATTTCCAGATGCTAAAAACCTGAAAATACAGAATTTGGAAGCATCAGATTTAAGTATTTTCAGTACAGATTCCAGAAAATTACAGTTTCTCTGATTCAGTGTTTGAAGAAATACATATCAAGGATCTTGGGCTGCATCTCAGCATCTTTAATGGAGTAGTCACATGAGAGTTGACTACTAACATTTGCCCTTCATACTGAGTATCCCTAGTGCATGTTTATAAAGGCACACAGTTACTTATGAGGAATATGCACATAATTTAATTATTAGTATAACCATTACATATCTTGTTATTATTTTTAAGTCTCTAGCTACGTTTTTGTCACTTATGATTTCTTTTGTTTGTAAGTGGGGGTGCACTGAGAGCTCAAACAAAAGGTTTTACTCCTTTGCACTTCAATGTAGAACCTTATACAGGATGCTGAGGTGTGGGATTATGGGAGATGGGATGATGTTGCCTGTCAACCTCTGATATTTAACCATTAAGTGAGTTTTGTGCTTTGAAACAGAAGCAGAATTGATATTCAAAAAATGCATTATTTGACAACATAAAAAGGCAAAAATTAGATTTGGTGAGAGGAATGTATATATATATTTATATATACATACATATAAGCATGTATATATGTATACATACATATATACACACAGAGATATAAAGTGTTTAATGTATTTTTATATAAAGAGATACATATATAATTAGACCTATAAATTTATAAAGAGCCTTTGTGGATGTTTTCTAAAAAAACGGGCTCCTGGAGTGTCATTGATGGATGAAGGTCATTGGCTAATAAAGGAACTGCCTTGGCCCTTTTTATTGGTTAGAAGATAGGTGGGAGGAGTAAACAGAACAGAACACTGGGAGGAAGAGGAAGTGAGCTCAGACTCCACAGCTCTCCTCTCGGGAGCAGATGCCTCAGAGAGATGCCTTGCCCCGCTCCCGGGCAGACACATGCCATGAAGCTCCGACCCACGATGGACTAGGCTAGAATCTTCCTGATAAGACCGGTTCTCACAGATTATTAGAGATGGGTTGATCGGGATATCAGAATTAGCCAGTAAGGGCTAGAGCTAAAGGGCCAAGCAGTGTTTAAATGAATACAGTTTGTGTGTTGTTATTTCGGGGCATAAGCTAGCCAGGCGGCTGTGTTGCCAGGGACGCAGCCCCGCCGCTCATATTACTACATGTCATTCCTAGGTTCACAGTCAGGAGGCCTACAACAGTGTCAGTGTGAAGCTTTACTGCTGGAAAAAATCCTTTTCCAAAAACTTGAGTCCTATTGATCTTATCATAATTTGTCCAAACTGAAATTTTTTGCTTAATTTACTAATAATTCCATACTCTCATGAAACTGAAAATAAGCAATCATTTTCCCTTCATTTTTCAGATGACATTTTAAATTTATTTCCTTTGGAATACACTTTTTTGCATTATGTTTTCTTTTGTTTTGGGTTTTGTTTCAAGAAGTAGTGAAGACTGGCCACAAGCTTGCTGTATAGATGATGGCCATGGTTTCCTGTACCTGCTTACTCATCACTTGTGTGTACAAATATATCTTAATTATGGGGTTAATTATAGGGAGTTGGGTATCAAATCCAAGGCTTTGCATATTTTAGATTGATTCTAATCCAAGGAATGAGGGTCTTGAATGGTGAGGTGTTGATGGGGAAGACTGAGAATGAGAAATGTATAAAGAAAGAAAGAAAGGAAGGAAGGAAAAATGAAAGAAAGGAAGGAAGTAGGAAAGAAGAGGGAGAAAAGGATGGAGGAAGAAAGGAAGGGGAAGAGAAGGAAGGAAGGAGAAAGACAAACTAAGTAAAAGAATGAAAGAAAAAGAGAGAGGAGAAATAAAGAAGGAAAGAAAGAGGGAAAGAAAGGAAGAAAAAAGAAAGACAGACAGACAGACACAAAAAACTGGGTATTGTTTCATCATAAATCCATGAATAGGAAACTTTCTTGACCTTCATAGGTGGTATTGTATTTTTAACCATTCATTTACACGTTTACATGTCTTTACACTTCCAGAACATTCTTCAGGGAACCAAGAAGATATTTTTTAAATGAATATAAGTAACTTTTCTAAATGTTTTACAAGTATTAGCTAGAACATGAATCCAGAGACAAAGGAAGCCTATGAAGGAAAAGAAAGTGCTCGCTAGAAACTCTAACATATTCTGTTACCTTTCTTTCATATAAACAGTCCCCGATCTGACTCATTTTATATATTCATTGTGACAGTGCTCATTCTTGATTTTTCCTATACTTGAGCCCCATGTTGGGCAAAACGTCACCTTAATCTGCAGGAAGTGGGGTCCCAAATGTGAAGATTGTGAGATGTGGAGGGTAAGGACCGGAGACAAGAAGTAGAGAAGACACATAACTGAGACCGAGAGTCTTACATAAGCTGACAACTCATGACAAGCATGTGTCTTAAACAGCATTGTTTTTTTTAAATACTATTTGCATGGCTTAATGGCAAAGGTCAGCAGAGAGGTAAATCAAACAACACTGGCAAAGAGAACGCAAGATATCCCAGATCTAGCTGTTTTAGGACTGACAATCACAGCTCAGGGGAAAGAATCTGATCCCAATAAACTACAACCTTAACTCCTTCAAGGATCAGGCTCCAGCCCTAGTCCAGCCAAGTCTGCTACTGGACAAGCACACAGAACTCATGTTTCCTTCTCCTTTCATTATGACCTCTGAGAAACCTTACACGAGCCTGGTTCTCAGCATGAGGCAAATAATCCACAGGCAGAACTCCATAATCTGCCCAGTTACCTAATTTCACACAGCTGAAATTAACATTGCTGAAGAGGAAATTTATTCTGAAGTTTTCTGTCTAGCTCGCTCAGCTTAATCACAGAAATAGACACACTGGCCATTGCACAAATCTGTTATTCCAGTAGATAGGCGATAAAATCAGTAGGATAAGGATATTCAGGTCACCCTTATGATACACACAGAGTTTGAGGTACACTGAGTTACATGTAATTATATCCTACAAAATTACAGTACCACCTAACTACAAATTATATATATCCCAAGGTTTTAGAGGTGTAAATGCAGACCGATTATTCAAATTTTGTTTGCTTTATGTAAACTGGTATTCCTCATCTTTCCATGTTGAGTATGTACACTAAAAGGCCAACCTATTTTGCCTATACTTTATTGCTTACTTTTCAGTTAATCTGACC
Organism: Microtus oregoni; assembly: GCF_018167655.1. NCBI lineage: Eukaryota > Metazoa > Chordata > Mammalia > Rodentia > Cricetidae > Microtus > Microtus oregoni. The sequence continues at coordinate 5,734,075 of NW_024543062.1, read as the reverse complement.
AATAAGATTTATATAAATCTAATATACTCCAAGCATAAATTATATGTTCAATTTACTGATTACTACTAGAATTCTAGGTAAGTGATTAGGTGATAGTGTCAGTAATTGAGAAAAAAATAGATTTTGCATATTTTTGGCAATCTTCCTGATTCTTGGTGCCCTCAGGCACCCAAAGAGTAGAAAAGATGGACTGTTTCAGGATTTCAGAGTCAATACATTATCAAAACAGTACAGCAGATAATGAACAAATTCTTAGTTTAAATAGAGAAGGAAACATTTGAAATGCATAAAACCCTGGGAAAGAAATCATGAATAACTTTAATTTCTTCATGTAATTGGTCTCCTGCATCTTCTTCTCCCTCAGAGACTTTCTTTCCACTGCCTTTGAAGGAGTTAAATAAAGAAGCTTGTGTCCTGGGATTTGTTCCGTGTCTTTTCATTAGTGGTCAACACACATAGAAAAATAATAACTTTTCATGTTATTTCTCTTTCTAGGGTATACCAATATTTGATGTAGAATGCCGAAACAAGTATGGGGATATGTGGGGGTGAGTATTCTGGAAATGTCCATCAGATAGTATTGTGATATCGTGATGTGGCACCAAACGGCATGAGTAGCTTGTCAGCAAAGTTACTTGGGAGGCATTGCCTATTTTATAGTGTTTGCAAGTCCGTCTACCAAGGGTGGCATATGCCAGTTTATGTTGTAACCTTCAGTCTTAAAGTTGCAAATAATCATTTGTCTGCATCCTTCGATGATCAAGCAGCTACTTTTGTCAAATATCTTATAAGGCATTTTACCTTTATTTGTCCTTCCTTAAGCTCCTTTAAATTGTGTGAAATGCATTATTCCAGAGATATGTAATATGTGATCATATTTCAGGAGAGTGTTCTCCCTCCCATAGTGATTCACCCTGAGTAAAATAAAAATCATTCTTATAAAAAATACTTGCAGTAATTATGTACTTTTCAAATATAGGCTGGAGTAAAAATAAATATAGGGATTTATAGATATTTTATGTTAAATTACCTGTTGATTTTATTTTTATTATTAATATTTTTAATATTTCTTTAATTGTCTGAGATTATAATATAATTGCATCATTTTTCCTTTCCCTTGTACTCTCCTAAACCTTCAATAATAGCCTCCTTGCTCTTTTTCAAATTTATGGTATCTTTTTTCACTAATTGTTGTTACGCATATATATGCATATATATAAATGCCCACATCATATTATATTACATATATTATACAATTCATAAATTTATATTTTAATAGACATATTCTAAGTATATCCTTCTTGGTCTATATATGATATTTATGAGCATTTTCAGTGCTGACCATTTGATAATTGATAGCAAATAATGTGTGCTCTTCCCTGGGGAAGAACAGTTCTCCCATCCCTAAGATTCCTTTCTTGCTTGTAGTTCCTTTAGTAGGCTAGACACCTCTTAAGTTTTCCATGTTGACTTTTGAGACCAGGTCTCAGTATACCAAGGTTGACCTGAACTTTACAATGAAGCTCAGCCTGGTCTAGAACTCACCGTCTTCCATTCCTGACTGCTCTCTTAGAGTTCTGTGACAGCACACATTGCTGAATTGTCTAGTTCTCTCCGTTTTCAGTTTCTACTTGATATAAGGTGATGGCTGTGTAGCAAGAATGCATATGAATATTTCCTTTCACCACATACTTCTGACATTGAAAATCAGGATATGTTACTGCATACCATTTCCTTCTGGAATTGTTTCATTAATTACTTTGTGTGCTGTTTGGGCCAAAATTATTAAACTTACACTTTTAGAGATGCTGGAGGTTTAGTAAGAGTCTGGGAAGTGGTGACATCACTGTGCTGTGTACCACATGCATGGTGGAGGAGGTTCTGCCTCTTCATCTCTTCATATCCATCGTCAGAAACCACAGTATTAAACACAGGGTCTGCTGAACTGACATGGTCAATAAGAACACATAACCCATCGCCAAGGGCACGCTGTGATGAATTTCCAATGGTTTCAAAGAAAGTGCTTCTTGTATCATCATTGCCTGTCAGATGTTAATATTTTGTTTTAAAGTCTGGAAAGTTGGATCAATAAGGTAAAACAGTTACTATTCTGTGGAAGACATATCATTTCTTTCCCAGTACCCACATTCTATCTCAAAACCCAGGGAATCCAAAACCTCTTCAGACCTTCGCAGGCTTCATTATGTACATTGTATACATATATATGCTCAGACATATGCTTAAACATATCAAATTAAAATATACAATAAAATTATTTTATGGTTAAATTCAAATATGATTCATATATTGTAATATTTTTATTTCTATGTATTTATATTAAAATCCACCTGCTCATGTTATTCTAAAATGTAGGAAGGACTCTATTACCTGCCTATATTCCAAACATGGTGAATTATTTTTATTATTGAATAAACTAAACTTGCAGAGATACGCGGATTCCAGATATCTTCTACTCCTGAAAAATCCAAGGTCTCCTCTCCAACTAATAGATTTTTTATTTTATTGAAAAAGAATCGTGTTCTTCTTAGTCAAAGACTATTTCTTTCTTTGGATGAAAATAGTTACAGAAGACTGATTTGTCATCACCTCTGTGTCCCCCAAATATTTCTTGTACCATAGCTCTTATGGATAAATCCTGACAGTGGAATATCGAGTTAATTACCCACCAAGATGGACATATTAAAGAACACTGTTTGCAGAAGCAGAATGGAAGCCCTTCCTCACTTGGGCTCCATCCAAGTAGGAGAGCATATGTGGATAATATAATGATAGGAAGCACACATTTTAGAATCTTGGTAAGAAAGTGCTTACCAAATCCTGCACACTGCATAGTCAGATGCATTTTTGGCTCTTACCTCATATTAACAGATAACTTCAATGCTGTCAGGGTGCTTCTATCCTTGATCAGCTGTATCTATTGCTTTGCCTAATCATGAGTCTAATTTTCTCACTCTCCTTGTCCCTGGAACATAGAAGCCTCAGATTTGGTGTCATCTGAACTCTGATTTGCATCTTGTCATTCTCAGCACTCCTGCCCTCTGTGACATTTTTGGGGGCTTCTCACTCTTTCATTGACCTTTCTGTATAACTTAGAAAATTATGACTCTTGTTCTGTTTTCTTTCAACTTGACCACTGTTGGGATTTTCAGCTTCCTTCTGTTACTCTTTTCCTCTGAATGTCTAATAAAATTGTGCATGAACATAAATTACAAAGAATAGTATGGTTTGTTCATGTGTGTTTATTTTCAGGGGTTTCAGTTCCTCCATGTTAGCTCAACTGTGATGAATTTAGATAGCTCTTTTGTTGTCATATATTTCGTCCTTGCCTGGGTTATGTTTCTATTCATTTCCTGAACTAAGCAGTGGCTTCTTGTGTTGGAAAGCCTAAGGTGTTGTGTCTTGTAGAACCAACAGTAATATCAGCATCAAAATTTAACCATATCTGTTTTCACGATACAGGCTATATGAGGGGCTGCAGCCTGTCCTTGCCATCGCAGAGCCAGGATTGATAAAAGATGTGCTAGTGAAGGAATTTTATTCTGTCTTCACAAATAGGCGGGTATGTATTTCTCTTTTTAAAAATATGAGCAATATACACACTGAAAGTTTATAATTATGAAAATGAAAGTATATATATGACAATTAATAAGAAAAATTGACCATCAGTATGAAAAACTGCAATAAGAGATATATGGGAGGGGTTGGAGGAAAAAATGGAAAGGGACAAACTTTAGTATAATCAAAAATAAGAATGTGACTATTTAAAATTTTAATTATGAGTATCTGGGGATATATCTCAGTGGTATAGGGCTTATTGACATGTATAAGATCTGGGGTTCAGACACAAGTATCACAAAACCTACAAACCTAATATCATGAAGGAATTATGGAATCACTATACAATATACAAGTAGATTCTATGTACTCTTCATGCTGTATTTTAAAGGAGGGGTCCTAAATCTTCCCTAAAAAAATTCTCAACTGTTGGCAATAAAGGATAATTTCTCTTATCAACTCCTAACTACGGCCTCTATTTCTAAAAGTGGCCAAGACTGGGCCAGTGGTCTAGATACTATCATAGTCTTTTGACCATTTTAGAATGCTTTTTGATTCCCCAGCCTTGAAGTACATTTTCTCTATAGATAGAAAAGTTTTACAGAAGGTAAAGTGTACATGTTTCAGGCTAAGACAAGGTTACTTTTATCAAACAGCTTGTTGTCTGTGGTAGTTTTAATGTAACTGCCCCCCAAGCTCATATCGAGTGGCCCTATTAGGAGGTATGACATTATTGAAGTATGTTTTGCATTGTTTCAGGAAGTGTATCATTGTGAGTGTGGGTTGTGTGGTCTCCTATGCTCAAGCTACACTAAGTGTAGACACAGTTCACTTCTTGTTGCCTGTGCACCAAGATGTAGAACTCTCAGCTCTTTCACTGGCATCATGGCTCCCTGTATGTCTCTGCCATGTAGATATTGGACTATACCTCTGAAACTCTAAGCCATCCCAAATAAATGTTTTCTTTAATAAGAGTTTCCATGATCATGGTATCTCTTCAGAGCAATAAAACACTTAATGGGGACACTGTCTCAGTGGTTATTGGTGATGGTCACTTCTCATCCTCGAAGAGCAAATGTGGCCCTTTCAAGAGAAAGGAGGTACATGCAGGTTCATAGAACAGAAGTCAGAAGTTCTTGTTAGCTCTCCTATCTCAGGGAGACACTATTTCCTTATTCCTGTGTCACTTCAGATTTCATAAGGAATTTTGGTAATCACAATTAATCTTAAAGTTAGTGATTTTCTTTCTCCTTCAGTGTTTCTTAGGTCATTTGCTTCTTGTTTGTTTGCTTTATTTGGCAGTGTTTTTAAGGCTTTATTAGCAGGTGTCATCAGTGCTTATATTCAAACCTGTGGTGATATTTTTTTGTGCTGTAACAAATAATGCTTGCCTGAAGATCAGAAAGCAGAGCTAGCTACACTAGATAGAATTAGAAGCCGGGCGATGATGGTGCACACCTTTAATCCCACAAACACATGGAAATTAAACAAAGCTCACCAGAATAACCAATGGGTCAAGGAAGAAATAATGGGGGAAATAAAAGACTTTCTAAAATTCAATGAAAATGACCACACAACATACCCAAATTTATTGGACACGATGAAAGCAGTGTTAATCACTAAATACCTACATAAAGAAGCTTGAAAAATCCCACACTAGCAAATTAACAGAACATTTGAAAACTTTAGAACAAAAAGAAGCAAAGTCACCTAAGAGAACTAGATAGCAGGAAATAATCAAATTGAGAGCTGTAATTATGTATGAAATTAGACCTATAATCCCTCCTATATTGTTCTTTTTACTCAATATTGCTTGTTTATCTACAATATTTTTTGGCTCCCTCTGAATTTTAGGATTCTTTTTTTCTATTTGCATGAAGAACATGGTGGGGATTTTGCTTTTCTTGCATTGAATCTGTAAATTGCTTTTGTAGGCTGATCATTTCACAATATCAATTCTTCCACCTGAAGAGTATAGGATGTTTTTCACTTTCTGGTGTCTAAATATGTCTTTTCAAAGGTTTTATTGTAGAGGTTTTTCTCCTCCTTAGTTAGGTTGATTCCAAGGGATATTTTCTTGGAGGTTACTGTGACAGGAAATGTGTCCATGATCTACATCTCAGCATGATGGTATGAGAAAGACTACACATTTCCTAAGTTGGTTTTGCATCCTGGCTCAATGTTGAAATTATTGAATATTGCTACAATTTTTCTTGTGTAATAGTCTGCAAATAAAGATAATTTCACTTCTTCTTCTTGCTCAATTTCCACTTCTGGTTCTTTTGTTGTTGCTGTCATTGTCTTCCTCCTCCTCTTCCTCCTCTTCTTCCTCCTCCTCCTCCTGTTCCTGCTTCTTCTTCTTTTCCTTCTCCTCCACTGCCTTCTGTTTTACCCCCACCTTATCTTTGCTTCTTTCTACAGGCAGTGTTTCTGACCTGACCCCACTTATTTATCTATATGTTATGACAGTACTTATTCTTTCTTCTGTACTCAGGTGTCCCTGATTGGGTGCCATTCAAAGTAGACTAATATGTCATTCTCCCTGATAGGCTCCTGAGAGGAACGATCAGAAGATCAAAAGATAAGGAAAGTGAAAAAGTTGGGTTTTGGGGGTCTTGCATGAATTATGTCTTATGCCAATTGAGCATACATAGGGGAGAAATTGGACAAAATCTGCAGAGAGCTATCATACAATGGAATGAAGTGAGAAGGAAACTAATCAAGCAATGTTGCACAAAGAAAATACAGGATATCAGAAGTGTGTTTCTTCTCTATATATTAGGGCCTCAAAGAAAGCTTGGGATACTTTAACTCCCAACACCACCATGGTTTATGATTTTTATTTTTTTACTGTTAGAAATTCTCATATAATTTTTGATTTCCATTAGTGTATGAATATGTATGTGTATGATGGACTTTTTTGTAATAAAAGTAAAACATGTTAATATATGCACATATGATAGTATGTAATATGTTTTGCTTATATTTATTTCCTATTATGCAATTTTGTTCATTTATTTGCAGTTTTCCTTCCTTTTACACACTATTATTCCTTCTATTCTGATATCTTTTGAAATATTTTTTGTGAGTCAATGAATATTATAAGGATTAATTACAAGAGTGTGTACATTGAAAGGCTACTTGTAGGAACATAGCACCCTACCAGTGTGTTCACTGCTAAATGAAATAGTTCTTCCTTACTTAGCAACCTTTACCTACCTATAAATCCTCAAGAAGATAGTACCTCATGAACCTTTCTCTTCCTCCTGGTAGAATGTTCAAGGATCCTAGCCCTTGTATTTCATTTGCAGGTAATTGCAGATGTTGGGATTTCCAGAATATAATGGCCTTGCCAGTTCCAGCAGCCAGCTTTCCTGTGTCTCTGTCACTTCTATTGACCCTAAATATTTTTAAAGATTTACTGTCTTTGTTATTTATTTATTTATTTATTTATTTATTTATATATTTACTGTATATAGCAACCACAGTTCCCTCTCTCTTCTCTTCTCTCCCTCCCTCTCCACCTCTAGTCCCCATTCACTCCTCTTCCATCAGCTCTTAGATTCACTCCTCTTCCATCACCTCTTAGATGGGGTAAGGCCTGACATGGGAATGAAAAATGCATGGCACATCAAGCTGAGGCAGGACCAAGCTCCTCTTCCCCCCACCCCCGAAGCAAGACTGAACAAGGCATTCCACCATAGAGAACAGGTTCCAAAGAGTCAGCTCATGCATCCGTGGGTTCCACTGCTAGGGGACCCACAAAACACCAAGCAAAACAATTATGACCCAGATGCAGAGGGCCTAGGTCAGTTCTGTGCCAGCTCCCTAGCTGTCCATCCAGAACCTGTGAGCTACAAGTTCAGGTTAGCTGTCTCTGTTGGTTTCTCCATCACAATCTTGACATCCTCTTGCTCATGCAATCCACCTACCTTCTCTTCAGCTTGACTCTCAGAGCATGGCCCAGTGTTTGGAGATTGATCTCTGCATCTGCTTCCATGAGGTACTGGATGAAGGCTCTATGATGATAAGTAATGCAGTCATCAATGTGATTACAGGGGAAGATCAGTTCAGGAACCCTTTCCAGTATTGCTAGGAGTCTTAGCTGGAGTCATCTTGTGGGTTCCCAGGAGCCTTCCTAGCACCAGACTTTTCTCTAACCACACAATATTCTACTCTATCAAGATATCGCCCCATCATCCTCCCTTCATCCCACCCACAACACACCGTCCTGATTATTCATGTTCACATCCCCTATGCCCTTTCCTCTATTTCCCTAACCCCTGGTTTATTCTGCACATCCATCTACTTCCACAGCCCATGGAGATTTTTGTGTCCCTCTTAGGGTCCTCCTTGCTACCTAGGTTCTCTGGGGCTAAGGTTTATAGCCTTATTATCCTTTTCTTTACATGTAGCATCCACTTATGAATGAGTACATACCATTTTTGTCTTTCTTGGTCTAGGTTATCTCACTCAGGATTATTTTATCTAATTTCACCCATTTTCCTACAAATTTTATTAATTTTTTCTTTATCCTTCTGAGTAATAATCCATTGTATAGATATACCACATTTTATTTATTCAATTTTTACTTGAGGGGCATCAAAGCTGTTTTCAGGTTCTGATTATTATGAATAATGCTGCTATGAACATAGTTGAGCAAGTGTCCTTGAGGTATGGTTGAGCATCCTTTGGGTATATTCCTAAGAGTGTTATCATTGGGTCTTGAGGAATATTCATCCCCAATTTTCAGAGGAACTGACATACTGAATTCCAAAGTGGCTGTGCAAGTTTGCACTCCCACCAGCAGTGGAGCAGTATTACTGTTACTCCACATCTTTTCCAACATAGACTGTCTTTAGCATTTTATCATGGTCATTCTAATAATTGTAACATGGCATCTCAGATACATAACTTTCCTAATTTTTTATATTGATCTAGGTTTCCAGTACCAGGCATCATTTCCCAACTTTGAAAAGGTTTTCCATCCAATTAGATAGCTGTTGGTTATTACCAAGATGCGAGTGCCACTATTTCACTTTTATAGATAACTTGCCTTGAGAGTTCTTGTCTTGATTCATAGGCAATATAACTAAATAGGATTATTGGTTGCATCACTCCATTAGTAACATGGCATCTCAGAGTCTTTGGATGGCATTTCCCTGATAGCTAAGGATATTGAACAGTTCTTTAGATGTATCTTGACCATTCAAAATTTTTCTACTGAGAATTCTTTCTTTAAACAAGCACACCATTTTAATTTAAGTGGTATTTTGATATCTAGTTTCTTGAGTTCATCACATATATTGGAAATCAACCCTTTGTCAGATGTGGGGTTTGTGAAGATCTTTTCCCATAATTTAGGCTGCTATTTTATCTTATTGACAATGTTCTTTGCCTTACAGAATCTTTTCAGTTTCAGGAGATCTCATTTATTAACAGTCAATCTCAGTATCTGGGCTACAGGTGTTAATTCGGGAAGTAGTCCCCAGTGCTAATGCATTCAAGGTTATTTCCCACTTTCTTTTCTATGAGATTCAGTTTGGCTGGATTTATGTTATGATCTTTTATACTTGGACTTGAGTTTTGTGCATGGCAATAGATACGGATCTATTTTCATTCTTCTACATGTCACCATCCAGTTATGCCTTCACTATTTTTGAAGATGCTTTTATTTTCCCACTGTATAATTTTGACTTCTTCGTCAAAAATCAGGTGTTCATAGATATGAAGATTTATGTCAGAGTCTTTATTTCCATTCCATTGATCCACATGTCTGTGTTTATGCTGTACCAAACTTTATATTCCTATAGCTTTCTAGGAGAGCTTGAAGTCAGGGATACTGATACCTCCAGAAATTAATTTATTTTCCAGGATTGTTTTAGCAATTCAGGTTTTTTTTGTTTTTCTATCTGAAGTTGAGATTTATTCTTTCAAGGATGTGAAGAATTGTGTTGGGATTTTGATTGAGATTACACTGAATCTGCACATTGCTTCCTGTAAGATTGCCATTTTTACTATTTTAATCCTGCCAGACCATGAGCATGGCAGATCTTTGAATTTTCTGATCTCTTCTCCAATTACTTTCTTCAAAGACTTAAAGTTCTTGTCTTAGAGGTTGCTTGGTTAGAGTTACCCCAAGATATTTTATATTATTTGTGACTATTTTAAAGCATGTTGATTCTCTGAATTTCCTCAGCACATTTATCATTTGTATAAAGGAAAGCTACCTATTTTTAAAGTTAATCTGGTATCCAACCACATTAGGTGTTTATAAATTGTAGAAGTTCCCTGGTAGAATTTTGGGATCACTTGTGTATTCTTTTTTTTTTTATTGCAAAAAGAAGAAAAAAAACATAAACAAAAAACAAGTTTCCACCTCCTCCCAGCCTCCCATTTCCCATCCCCTCCTCCCACCCTTCTCCCCCTCCTCCCACCCTTCTCCCCCTCCTCCCACCCTTCTCCCCCTCCCCCCACTCCTCTCCCCCCTCCCTCTCCAGTCCACAGAGCAGTCCGGGTTCCCTGCCCTGTGGCAAGTCCTAGGTCCTCTCCCCCTCCGTCCATATCTAGGAAGGTGAACATCCAAACTGGCTAGGCTCCCACAAAGCCAGCACATTAAGTAGGATCAAAACCCCCTGCCATTGTCCTTGGGTTCTCATCAGCCCTCATTGTTCGCCATGCTCAGAGAGTCCAGTTTTATCCCATGCTTTTTCAGTCACAGTTCAGCTGGCCTTGGTGAGCTCCCAATAGATCAGCTCCACTGTCTCAGTGGGTGGGTGCTCCCCTCGTGGGAAGGGTGAGTATAATCTCTATATATCTAAAGATCCTGATTAGTCTAATTATAAATGACAAACTTAGATGACTATTTATCTATATAATTCTCAATATCTCTCTAACTTAAAGACTAAGACAATAAACAACTGTGTAACAAATGAGGGTAATGACCTCCAAATATAAACACTGTACAAATATACATTGCAATATGGTAAATATATATCAATACACAAACATTATATAAGTTTCTTAATCAGAGGTCGAAATGTACACTGCAATATGGTAAATATATACAATATATATTTATCAATATAATATATGTCAATACATAAAAAATGTTTTTTTTTATTTTCTACATAGAGACCTTTAATTATGGAAAATGTTTACAGTGTGTTCCTAAGATATCATTCCTACTCTACATGTTTCTTTTCTTTTTTTCTTTCTTTTTTTTATTGAGAAAAGAAAAAAAAACAAATTTCCTCCTCCTCCCAGCCTCCCATTTCCCTCCCCCTCCTCCTACCCTTCTCCCCCTCCTCCCACCCTTCTCCCCCTCCTCCCACCCTTCTACGCCTCCCCCCTCTTCTCTCCCCCTCCCTCTCCAGTCCAAAGAGCAGTCAGATTTCCCTGCCCTGTGGTAAGTCCTAGGTCCTCCCCCCTCCGTCCATTTCTAGGAAGGTGAACATCCAAACTGGCTAGGCTCCCACAACGCCAGCACATTACGTAGGTTCAAAACCCCGTGCCATTGTCCTTGGGTTCTCATCAGCCCTCATTGTTCGCCATGCTCAGAGAGTCCAGTTTTATCCCATGCTTTTTCAGTCACAGTTCAGCTGGCCTTGGTGAGCTCCCAATAGATCAGCTCCACTGTCTCAGTGGGTGGGTGCTCCCCTCGTGGTCACGACTTCTTTGCTCATGTTCTCCCTCCTTCTGCTCCTCATTGGGACCTTGGGAGCTCAGTCCAGTGCTCCAGTGTGTGTCTCTGTCTCTGTCTCCATCCATCACCAGATGAAGGTTCTATGATGATATGCAAGATATTCGTCAGTATTGCTCTAGGATAGGGTCATTTCAGGTTCCCCATCCTCAGCTGCCCAAGGAACTAACTGGGGACCTCGGCTTGGGCATCTGGGAGCCACTCTAGGTTCAAGTCTCTTGCCAACCCTAAGGTGGCTCCCTTAACTAAGAACCGTGCTTCCGTGCTCCCCCATCCAACCCGTAAAAAATGTTTTAAACAGAGGTAGAAACACGCATGCATACAATAGTCAATATAATTTAACTTTGTATCAATATACAAGAATGGATACCAATATATTTGTCTAAAAGCAGTAACTTTTTTGGGGGCGACGCTCTTTCTGGGGGATCCTGTGAAAGTAAAATGATGGTTAAATTTCAAGATCAATGTCTTTTAAAATTGCAAATAGTCTCTCAGTATTTTGTGCAGGTCTGGCCAGAATGTTGTACAAGATGTGCACCATTTCAGCTAACCAATTTGGGATCATCTTGTGCAGCTGGTATTTAAAACAGGTCTTGTAGTAGCGCTATCAGTATCATGAGGTCATATCAACCAGGTAGAGTTGTTGTTGTGGGGCCCCATCTTCTTCCTGGAAACTTCAAATGTCACTTCAGGAAAAACTCATTGTTCATTGTGAAAAACTTAAACATTAGTCATATAGACATATATAGACACACACACACACACACATATATATATATATATATATATTCAATGAAAGGCATGATAGATAAATTCAATGAAAAGTATGATAGATATGAAGAAAAGCAAAGATGTTTTCTAAACTCATATTTCTTTCTGTCCCATATCATGGCTCTTGACATGAGACAGAATCTCCAGAAACTCTGGGTTTTCTCTTACTAACAGGCTTGGAATTGGAGAGGGACTGAGCCAGAGTCCAACTTCAAAACCAGCTCTATATATTTATAAAGAAATGTTTAATAAGACATATATATATATATAAGTTAATATTTACAAAATGTGTCCATCCATCAGTAATTAAATATTCAGGGTCCCTCAATTTCTTTGAAGATGAGTATTTTCCTGTGGAGATAGAAAAGAACCCTGCCTCCAACCTATCTGTATTTCTTACCATCAGTATGCTCGCCATCCTTATGAAAGAATTGTTATTTATCTTTTCCAAGTGGCTTCTCTTCTTCAACTGAACCTTTATTAATTTTGATGGTATCCACAATTTTTCATCACCTGTGGAGATAAGAGCAAAACCCCATCCCCAACGTAGCACATGTCCTGGCTTCCATTGTGAGGTCAGCACATCCTTGAAATAAACTGGTTGATGTAGTACAGTAGACTTTTCCATTATCCAATGTCTTTCTGTAGCTGTTGTTCCCTTCTCATTAGCGTTGAGAAAATTCAAGGTTAACAAAGCATTATGTAACCTATTTCTGGGGGTGTTTTCCACCCCTTTCTGTTTGTTCAACATATCCTTTATAGTTCGATTTGATCTTTCTATGACTGCTTGACCTGTAGGGTTGTATGGTATACCTGTAACATGCTTGATATTGTAATAATCAAAAAACCGTTTCATTTTCCTAGAAACATAAGCAGGACCATTGTCCATCTTTATTTGTGTAGATATACCCATGATAGCCATGACTTCTAATAAATGAGTGATTACTGAATCAGCTTTTTCTGAACTTAAAGCAGTTGCCCACTGAAAGCCTGAATAAGTGTCAATGGTGTGATGAACATATATTAATTTGCCAAATTCTGCAAAGTGGAACACATCCATCTGTCAGATTTCATTCCTTTGGGTGCCCTTTGGATTAGCCCCTGCAGGCAGTGGCGTTTGGTTATAGAAAGAGCAAGTAGGGCATTTCTTTACAATCTCCTTAGTTTGTTGCCATGTAACTGAAAACTCTTCCTTCAAACCTTTGCTATTAACATGATGTTTTTTATGAAATTCAGAGTCTTGTATCACACTACCAATCAATAATTGATCAATTTCTGCATTACCTTGTGCTAGAGGACCTGGCAGACCCGTATGGGATTGGATGTGTATTATGTACATAGGGCAATGCCTGTTCCTGATCAAATCTTGAACCTGGAGAAACAATGAGGTTAGTTCTTGAAGGCGTAAATCATAAACAATGCCACACCAGTTTGGAATTATGATTAATAGGGTGGTATTTATTTAAAGGGGAAAAAACTTACAGATCACCGTCAGCCCTCTGCGCAACCAGGAAGGGAGTCTAGTCGCCGGCGGAGCAGGAAGTGAAGAGAGAGAGGAAAGGGAAGTGGCCGCTTTTTTAAAGGGAGAGAGACCATGCCACAATGGGCTGGTATCTCAGTGGCGATAGGCTGGAGGAGTGGGAGGACCTCCTGTAACAAGTTCTGTATCATCAGGTATAAATTCAACAGTTTCAATATGTAAAATAACTCTTTCTGCGTATTGTGAATCAGTGACTATATTAATAGGTTCTTTAAAATCCCTTAGCACCATAAGAATGGCATATAATTCAGCCTTTTGGACCGGATTATAAGGACTTTGTTCCACCTTACCCAAGTCTTCTGATTTGTTACCTGCCTTCCCTGATTTATTGGCATCAGTATAGAATGTATGGGCTCCAGTTATTGGAGCATCACGGATGATTCGAGGAAGAATCCAAGAAGTTCTCTTTTTGAAGTTAAGCCTCTTGCTTTTTGGATAGTTGTTATTAATGTCTTCCAAAAAATTAGCACAAGCTCTTTGCCATGGTTCATTATCTTCCCATAATTTCTTTAGTTCATCAGCAGTGAAAGGCACTATAATTTCTGCTGGGTCTCTGCCTGCTAGTTGACGAAGTCTCAGCTTGCCTTTTTTTTATTAACTCAGAGACTTTTTCCACATAAGTTTTCAGTTTCTTACTTGGTTTATGTGGTAAAAAGATTCATTCCAAAATAATATCATCGCTCTGCATTAAAATTCCTGTAGGAGAATTTTTGATGGTAGTATGACGAGAATACAATCGAGCTCTGGATTCACCCTGTCCACATGTGCCTGTTGTAATTTTCCCTCAATCATTCTCAGTTCCTTTTCTGCTTCAGCTGTTAATTCTCTGGGACTGTTTAAATCTTTATCACCATCCAAGGTTTTGTTCAAATGAATTATTAGATCAGGTGTTATTCCAATAGCTGGTCGTAGACTGGGAATGTCTCCTAACATATTTTGAAAGTCATTAAGTATCCTTAGGCGATCTCTCCTAATTTGTGCTTTTTGTGTCTTAATTCTCTGCAAACCTATTTTATAACCTAAATAATTAACAGAATCTCCCTTCTGAATCTTTTCAGGAGCGATTTGCATTCCACATTTAGGTAAAAGTATCTTTATTTCTTCAAACAGTCTGTTCAAGGTATCCATTTTTGAATCGGATAACAAAATGTCATCCATGTAATAGTATACTATAGATTTGGGAAATTTCTTGCGTATTATTTGCAATGGTTGGTTCACAAAATATTGGCACATGGAGGGGCTATTTAACATACCCTGGGGGAGGATGGTCCAGTGGTACCTCCTCGAAGGTTGAGAATTGTTATAAGTAGGCACTGTGAAGGCAAATTTTTCTCTATCTTCTTTTTGCAAAGGTATAGTGAAAAAACAATCCTTTAAATCAATAACTATGAGAGGCCATCCTTTTGATAATAAAGAGGGCAAAGGAATTCCAGATTGCAGAGGGCCCATAGGTTGAATGACCTTGTTGATGGCCCTGAGATCTGTCACCATTCTCCATTTACCTTATTTTTTCTTAACCACAAATACAGGAGAATTCCAAGGGCTGGTAGATTCTTCTATATGTCCAGCATCTAATTGTTCTTATACCAGCTGTTCTAAAGCCTGTAACTTTTCCTCAGCTAAAGGCCATTGCTTTGTCCATATTGGTTTCTCAGTCAACCATTTTAGAGGCAAGGCTGTTGGTATCTCTGAAGAGACATCAATTGCTTGTTCTTGTACAGCCTGAATGGCCGGTTTTCTCCGTTTGTAATATCTTTTAATATTATTCTCAGAAATATAGGCTCTAGAAGTAGCAGGAATGGTTATTTCGGTATTTCATTGTTGTAATAGGTCACGACCCCATAAATTCATTGTGATATTGGCTACATATGGCCTTAATTTTCCTATTTGTCCCTCTAGCCCTATACATTCAACCCATCTTGTGCTCTGCCTTACTCGAGAATGGGTTCCAATTCGCAGGAGCTGAACATTTACATTCTGAAGTGGCCAATACGGATGCCAAGATTCTGGGGTAATGATACTTACATCAGCACCTGTGTCCAGCAGGCCAGTAATAAAATTGCCATTTACACACACTCTCAGTTTAGGTCTTTGATCATTTATAGAAGTTTGCCAAAACACACGTAACTTATCTTTCTGATCATTATTGCTTGTAACAGTAGGCATGGAACTTCCTAATTGTCCTGATGAGGCACGTTCTCTGCAGAAACTGGAAATGACTGAACCATGTTTGCCATGGGGGCCTGTGAGGCCTCCCCTCTCACGTTTCCTGTCTGTATCAGGTTCCGTGTCTATCTCTTGTAGACCTGCATTCATTCATCCAATGTCTGCCTTTTCCACATCTTCTACATAAACCTGAAGGCTGAGTCCTCCTATTCCTGTTATTTCTGGAAGATGCATTATTATTATTATTTCTGAAAGATGCATTATTATTATTATTATTATTATTATTATTATTATTTATTCTGAAAATCCGTTGTCTACAATTCCTTTTCATATGACCCATTTTGCCACAATTAAAACATTTGGTATTCTGGTGTCTCCTTTTACCATTGGAAATTGCTTCTTCTACCCATGCTTCAGTGCCATAATCAAATGTATCAACATTGAGTGTATGCAAGATCCATTCTTCCAAGGGCGCTGATCTGAGCTTTAAAGGCCCCAAAATCCTTTTGCATTCCACATTTGCATTTTCATAAGCCAAAGACTCAATCATTATACATCTTGCTTCTGGGTCAGATATCCCTATTTGTACAGCCTTAGTTAATCTTTGTAAAAAGTCACTAAAGGGTTCTCTCTGACCCTGTTTAACTCTGACAAATGATTCCATTCTCTGTCCTGGGTCTTGTACCCTGTCCCAAGCCCTTAAAGCTGCTGTAGTACACATGGAGAGTGTGTTTTCATCCAAATTAGCTTGTTCCTGAGGGTCGGAAAAGAGCCCTTCATCTAGAATTTTATCTAGGGAAATGTCAATTCCCTTCACTTTTTCCTGCTGTTCTAAGAGTCTAGCCTCTTGCCTGAATAAGCATTTCCATTTCAATTGCTGTCCACTCTCAAGTACCACAGAGCTCAGCTGGAGCCAGTCCAAGCGAATTGCTCAAGTTCTTAGCATCTCTTTAACAAAAGAGGCTTGCATCCCAAAAGTCATGACAGCCTGTTTTATTTCCTTGAGATCATTCATACGGACAGGCTCCCCTGTATCCTCCTTGATGACCCTAGGGTTTTTGGAACCAATCATCTTCTCTGTTGTTATTACTGGAAAGGCAGGTAGAGCTGTAGGTAGAGCTTTGTGGAAATTGTCCTGGAGAGATTTACCCACAGATGTAGTTAAAATTTGCCTTTCTACCCTTTGCTCTTCTTCATCAGAATTTAGAAATTCCTCAGTCTTTTAATTCTATTCACCATTGCCTTCTGCAATGTCTGAATCTCCTGTCCAGAATTATGTTCCAAAACCTTCACTGAGGATTCTAAAATATGAAGTTTGTCCGTTAGAGATAACATCTCATCTTTGGATATAAATTTTATGGCATAAACCGAGCCTTCTTGTATTGACAATCTTTCCATCAATCTTTCATAAGCTTTAGACAAAATCCGATTGTCACATTCAGCAGTTTTGATTCTCTCAGTTAATGTTTCATTTCCTACAGAAAGGGACTGAAGCTTACCATCCAGATCAGCTGTTCCCTCTTCCATAGTAATGAATTTCTCCTTAACATCAGCCTGGAGAAATTCAAACTGATTCTTGAGAAGATTGTTGTCATTCTCAATTATTTTTAAGCGTTCAATCTCTGCCTTACGAATCCTGGATTCGTCTTGTAAAGATTTTATCATATTTCTATTATCAAACCATTTAGTGCCAATGAAAACTACGAATCCCAGAAGGATCCATAGATGTGGGGTGATAGACACCTCTTGTAAAATCTCCCACATGGTACAATTAAAAAAACTGTTAAATTCTTGAATACTAATGTGTTCAGACGTTTTATTTATAAAAGAAAATTTTTTTACCTGCAATGATCGGTTCCTGCCAGTGGTGGTCTCTGTGTTTTTGGAGCCTGTCCTAGAACTAGCTCTTGTAGACCAGGCTGGCCTCGAACTCACAGAGATCAGCCTGTCTCTGCCTCCCAAGTGCTGGGATTAAAGGCGTGCGCTATCACCGCCTGGCTGGCCTCAAACTCACAGAGATCTGCCTGCCTTTGCCTCCCAAGTGCTGGTATCAAAGATGTGCGCCACCACTGCCCGGCCAAGTCACTTTGTATCAGACCAAATCTGCCACTGTGGCGGCTTTTGTTGCAAAACCACAGGTACTTGAGCTTCTGCTAATTCAGGCAGTGGGGTTCCGCTGCAAACTTAGCCAAGGCAGGCAGAATGGGCCTGTGTGGCCGAGTGTGTCTCGGACTCGGCACTGGGGCCCGAGTCGTGAACTAAAAACCCGGGTGCTGTGTTAGCTAGTGGGCTACCCGCTTGAGTTGGGGGCAAAATAACCCCACGTTGGGTGCCAAAATGTAACGGCGTAAACGAATGCAGACAGATTGTAAAAATATATATACAGCTTTAATGGCGAAATAGACTTACAGAACCACCATTCCTGAGGAGACCAGGAAAGCAGAAGGGACAGCTGGGAGCATGCTCACCAAATTTATAGGCAAACATTAGCCCGAGGCAAACACGCCCCCTTAGGGGCGGGACTTATCCCTACAAGTGAGAAGGAAGCTAATCAAGCAATGTTGCACTAAAAGCAGATTATAAAAATTTTATTCCTTTTTCTTTTTAAAATATGTATTATTTTATATATTTATTTAAAAAACTATTTTTTCTTCTTTTACATACTAATCCCAATTTCTACTCCCTCCCTCCTCCCATTCCCTCCACCTTCTCCATCATTACATGTCTTCACCCACTCTTCAGATAGGGTAAGTCATTCTATGGGGAGTCAACAACATGTAGCACATTGATTTAAGGAGGGACCAAGGCCCTCCCCACTATATCTAGGCTGAACAAGGTAACCCTACAAAGAGAATGGGTTCCCAAAAAGACCGAAAAAGCAGTAGGGATAAAACCTGGTCTCACTGACAATGACTCCACAGTCTGACCCAGCTATTATAAATAATACTATTATGAACATAGCTGATCAATTGTCCTTGTAGTCACACTTATCAAAATTATACCCAACTTCTCAGTGGACTCTCTGAAACCCAGAAGGTCCTGGACAGATTGCTGCAGACACTAAGAGACCACGGATTCAAGCCCATTCTATATCCAATAAAGGTTTCAACCACCATTGATGGAGAAAACAAGGTATTTCATGGGAAAACCAAACTTAAAATATACCTATCCCCAAATCCAGCCCCTACAGAAAGTACTATAAGTCCAACCCAAGGAAGCTAACCAAGCCCATGAAAACACAGGCAACAGATAACCTCACACCAGCAAATCCTGAAGAAGGGAAACACATAAACACTATCACCAAAAAAATTATAGGAATTAGCAATCACTGTTCGTTAATATCTCTTAATATCAATGGACTCGATTTACATATAAAAAGGCACAGGCTAAAAAGTGGATATGAAAAAAAAACCCATCATTCTGCTGTATACAAGAAAAATACCTCAACCACAAATACAGACATTAGCTCAGAATAAAGGGTTGGGAAAGGATTTCCCAATCAAATGTACCCAAGAAACAAGCAGAAATAGCTATCCTATTATCTAAAAAAATATACTTCAACTGAAATCAATCATAATAAATGGAGAAGGACATTTCATACCATCACAAAAAATCCATAAAGACAAAGTCTCAATCTTGAACATCTATGCCCATTTTCTTAATATTAGGACCTCAAAGAAAGCTTGGGATGGCCTGTCTCCCAACACAACCATGATTTTGCTTTTTTAGTGATAGGAATTTTTACATATTTCTATGTTTTCAGTTTTGTTCATATATATATATATATGTGTGTGTGTGTGTGTGTATGTGTGTGTGTATGATAGGCTCATTATAGCATTGTTGTAATATATATGAAACATGCTAGCATAATATTTCCATATATAATGTATTTTGCTTATTATTATTTACTATAACATAATTTTTTCTTCTACCACTTTTGCTGTTTACCTTATTATTCCAAAATATTCTTCCTTCTATTCAGATTTTTTTAAGAGGTTTTGGTGACTCAATGACTATAATAAGCATGTACACTGAAAGGTGTTTGCAGGAACACAGCACCTTGTCTATGTATTCACTACTAAATGAAATGTTTCTTCCTTCCCTAACAATCATTATCTCTTTATAAATCCTCAAGAAGAAAGGACCACATGAGTCTTTCTCTTCCCAATAGTGGAGTGTTCCTGGGTCATAGCTTATGCAGTTCTTTTGCAGGTAATTTGAGACTTGAGATTTTTAGATTGCAATAGCCTTCTAAGACCGAGAATGTGGCTGTTCCCACGTCTCTAGCAGTTCAGCTTGACTCTAAGTTTTTTAAGATATTATTTTAATTATTTGCACATATGTATGTCTGTGTACGGGTTTGTTAACATGAGTGCAATGGACACAAAGGCCAGAAGAACATGTTTGATCCCTATGATCTGGAACTGCAGGCAGTTTTAAGCCACCTGACATGATGCTGGGAGCTGAACTCAGATCTTCTGCAATAGCAGCATATGCTCCTAACAGATGAGTCTTCTCTCTGTTCCTAGTTTGATTCTCCTTTAATGAATATTTATTGAAAATTAAGCATAAAACTTGCTACCAGGAAGATGGTCAGTATCTATTAAAGAAGTAGTGACTGTTTTATACATGTTTTGTACCAATCTCATGGAGGGAAATATATTTTATTTGTATTGTAGTCTTTTGGTCCAGGTGGATTTATGAAAAGTAGTATCACTAGGTGTCAGAACGAAGAATGGAAGAGAATCCGAACATTGTTGTCTCCAACCTTCTCCAGTGGAAAACTGAAGGAGGTAAGAAAACGGAGGACTTTTCACTGTAAATGTATAAGACTGTGTCTGAGGACAGGTAGAGTAATATCATAGTCGTCACAGTCCTTTGAGCATAATATTCTTCACAATGACTTTTGTTCTTTCTAGGTCTTACACAGACCATTAGAATATATGACTGGCCTTTCATCATTTTGAAAGCCTAGTTGTATTGGGACTCAGAACCTTACATTAACAACAGACTGTGTTGTCTTTGTAATTAGATGTTCCCCATCATCCAACATTATGGAGATGCACTGGTGAAACACATTGGTCAGAAGGCAGAGGAAGGCAGGCCTGTTAACATGAAAGAGTGAGTAGTGCTGAATGCATTTTCTGGGGCCTATTTGACACATCTGGAGATTTCCCCAGTCTGCCAGTTTACTAATATTCCCTGTGTTGATTATTCCAGAACAATATTCCCCGTGTTGAATTAACCCAGAGCTAGAGTAAATGTTCGGTGCAATGTTACACAGCTATGGACTATTTGAGAAAGATAAACTCCAAAATTACCTTGGTTAACACAGTCTCACCCCCTAAGCTGTACATGAAACAACATTAGATTAACTATTGTCATCTTGAATATTCTGGAAGACAAACTATAATATATCTTAGAAAGAACATAATCTTAGGACAGCTACAGTTGTGGAGATTGGGAACTGTGGGAGGAGAGTGTATGTGGTACATACTCAGGAGTTGGTTTGGCTAAGAGTGTTACAGATTGTAACATTGAACAATCTAAAATCATAGTTTTTGTTGAGGTACATAGAAAAATATCCATAAGAAAAAAATCTTCTCCCACATCTCCATCAAACTTAAAGCAAGAAGGTTCCAGAAATGGAGAATTTAGTAAAACCCTGTTATCTTATGATGGCATCAAAGTGTTAATCTTAGGCTGTCCTGAGCATACTGAATACAAACTATGAATAACTCTAATGTACTAAAAACTTGGTGAGTCTATTTTTATATTTTTCTCAGAAACATCCTTAGTTCCTATATCACACGGGATGACTTCTTCCAGGGTATCACAGTCTCCAAGAGTTTGAGTAGTTTGCATGCTTTATGAGCTCAAGACAGGGCCTGTGTGGGTCACATGCTAACTCCTGTTTCTTGACTCAGGATCTTTGGACCCTACAGCATGGATGTGATCACTAGCACCTCATTTGGAGTGGAGGTGGATTCCCTCAACAATTCCCAGGATCCCTTTGTGAGAAACACCAAAAAGCTTTTAACATTTGGCATTTTCAATCCATTGCTTTTCTCTACAGGTATGTAGATTGTTTTTCAACTATATTAAGATATTAGACATATTTTAATAAACATATAAAGCAAAAATATTTCTCATAGTATATACATACCCTTTTGCATCCCCCATCTTGCTCTCACTCCCATATGATCTGGTTCTCATATCACCCATTGCATCCCCCATCTTGCTTTCACTCCCATATGATCTGGTTCTCTTATCACCCATTGTATTTTCATAACACATGTGGTTCTCCATCACTGCCACATATTTTATATTTTATGAAACGCCTTGGATGATCATGGCATTTTTGTCTTTAATCTACTAAACTCATGACTTATATTTATATATTTATATACATTAATTCATTCCTCCATCTCTTGAATGAAATTTAACTTAATGTGATCCGTTTCAAATGTTTCTGTTTTTCATTACAGATAGTAGTACATTTATTTTAGCAGTGAGTGTAGAAGTCTCTATCACATCTTTGGAATAAAGGTGAATTCCCTCAACAACCCCAGTTTTCCTTTGTGAAAAATACCAGAAAGCATTTAACATTTTGGTTTTTCGCTATAGCTCTGTAGGGTATTTTTTTTAAAGTCTATCAATATTCTAATTTTTTTAGCTAGCATGTAAAGTAAAAATACTCATGGCATACACACACACGCATACACACACACACACACACACACACACACACACACATACACAGATACAAACTACACTACACTATATTCTCTCCCATGTCTCTATTGAATGTTCTGACCCAATATCCTCCTTTATCCTTGCATATTACACATGCTTTTATCAGTTTTGGTGCGTGTTTAATGTGGAGTTGTTAAATATGAATAAAACCTATGATTTCTGCCTTGAGCCCGTTTATGTCAGAATTTATATTTATACATTTACATGTACTGAACCATCCCTCCATCATTGGAATGAAATTTAAATGAATGTAATTTAATTCTTGTTACATTGCTGATTTCCTTCTGTCTATATTTTCTTTAATGTCTTTTCCTTAACAACTGCCTTAGTATTGTTTTTCCCCTCAAGACTCTTGAATGTGTTTATATTTTTCTTCAGGATGAAATATTCCTTCCAGTGTGTTCTGTAACATGGCTAAAATCATTTAGCCTGACTTATCCCAAATGATTTTTCTTTCTTCTTTGATTATCATAAATAGTTTGTTGGTATGTTAATATTTTTCAGCAGGTCTTGATTTTCATAGGCTGAAATACATCTTTCTAAGCCCTCTGATCTTACATGATTTGCACTGAGAATTCAGCTGTGACACTGATGTATCTACTTTGCTTCCCTCTTGCTTGTTTCAGTACACTTTTTTTTTATTCTGTGTGTTGTGAGCTTTTACCTTTAATACAACATAGGATGTTTCTTCTCTGCTCTTGTCTATGTGATGTTCTCCCTACACTTTTGTATCTACATGGAAATGTCTTTCTTAGGTTTGGAAAGTTTTCTTCTATGTTCTTATTGGGAATATATTATATGACTTTGACATGAAGATTTTTTCATTTCTCTATGCTGAAACGCACAGACTTTTTCTTGATCTCCCAAAAGCCTTCACAAGTATTACCTACCCTCTTGAGCAAACTGATCACTAACCATAACTGAATGGTCCTATTCCTCTGTCTTGTCTCTCAGTCCTCATCTTTTCTCATATATTACTCATTTTTCTTTGATGTTTTCCACTGAATCTTATATTTGAGTTATTAAATTTTTCATTTCTGTCATCATCTCATTGTTGTCTCCCTTCTGTATTCAATCTTTTTGTGAAATTTTATTTTAATATGTTGCCTCAATTTCCTTAATTCTTTCAGCATTTAGTATTTTCTTGGTATTATTCAGAAGATAGGCATGTGCTATTTGAATTTTTTGAAAAAAATGAATAATCATTTTGATTTCTAATCTGGAGTTATGTCTGCTTATCTTCTTAAGAGTTGCTATTAACTTAATAATTATTGAAGGAAAATTGGTTTGGTTTTTCAACTTACTAGTGCTGTACTGCTGAGATATTTCCATCTGAGTTTGCATCAGAAGTTTTCTTTTTTTGATGCATATTTTTTATTTTATTAAAAATTTCCACCTCCTCCCATTTCTCCCCCCCTCCATCACCCTCCCCCTCCCTCTCCACTCCAATGAGCAGTCAGGGTTCCCTGCCCTGTGGGAAGTCCAAGGTCCTCACCCATCCACCTAGGTATGGGAAGGTGAGCATCCAAACAGACTAGGCTCCCACAATGACAATACATGCAGTAGGATCAAAGCCCAGTCCCATTGTCCTAGGCTTCTCATTCAGCCCTCATTGTCCCCCATGTTCAGAGAGTCCGGTTTGATCGCATGCTCCATCAGTCCCAGTCCAGCTGGCCTTGGTGAGCTCCCATTAGATCAGCCCCACCGTCTCAGTAGGTGGACACACCCCTCGCGGTCCTGACTTCCTTGCTCATGTTCTCCCTCCTTCTGCTCCTCATTTGGACTTTAGGAGCTCAGTCCAGTGCTCCATTGTGGGTCTCTGTCTCTATCTCCATCCATCACCAGATGGTGATATGCAAGATACTCATCAGTATGGCTATAGGATAGAGCCATTTTAGGCTCCCTCTCTTCAGCTGCCCAAGGAACTATCTGGGGACATGTCCATGGACACTTGGGAACACCTCTAGAGTCAAGTCTCTTGCCAACCCTAAAATGGCTCCCTTAATTAAGATATATACTTCCCTGCTCTCATAACCACCCTTCCTTCATCCCTACTGTCCCATTCCCCTAAGCTCTCCCCATTCTCCCCTTCTCACTTTTTTCTCCCCATCTCCCCTTAACCCCACCTCACCACCACCCCGAAATTTCCAATGTTTGCCTGGCAATCTTGTCTCCTTTCAATTTCCAGGAAAATAACTATGTTTTTCTTTGGCTTAACCTTCTTATTTAGCTTCTCTAGGATCACGAATTATAGGCTCAATGTCCTTTATTTATGGCTAGAATCCACTTATGACTGAGTACATACCATATTCATCTTTTTGGGTCTGGGTTACCTCACTCAGGATAGTGTTTTCTATTTCCATCCATTTGCATGCAAAATTCACAATGTCATTGTTTTTTGCCACTGAGTAGTACTCTAATGAGTACATATTCCAAACTTTCTTTATCCATTCTTCTATTGAGGGGCATCCAGGTTGTTTCCAGGATCTGGCTATTACAAATAATGCTGCTATGAACACAGTTGAACAAATGCTTTTCTAGTATGATAGGGTATCTCTTGGGTATATTCCCAGGAGTGGTATTGCTGGATCCTGGGGTAGGTTGATCCAGAATTTCCTGAGAAAACGCCACACTTATTTCCAAAGTGGTTGTACAAGTTCACATTCCCACCAGCAATGGATGTGTGTTCCACTTACTCCATATTCCATTGTGCAAAGGCTATCATTGGTGGTTTTGATTTTAGCCATTCTGATAGGTGTAAGATGGTATCTCAAAATTGTTTTGATTTGCATTTCCCTGATTGCTAAGGAGGTTGAACTGGACCTTAAGTGTCTTTTGGCCATTTGAAATTCTCTTGAGAATTCTCTGTTCAGTTTAGTGTTTCATTTTTTAATTGGGTTACTTAGCATTTTAAAGTCTAGTTTCTTGAGTTCTTTATATATTTTGGAAATCAGACCTTTGTCTGTTGCGGGGTTGGTGAAGATCTTCTCCCAGTCAGTAGGTTGTTGTTTTGTCTTAATGACAGTTATATTTGCTTTACAGAAGCTTCTTAGTTTTAGGAGGTCCCATTTATTCAATGTTGCCCTTATTGTCTGTGCTACTGGGGTTATACGTAGGAAGTGGTTTCCTGTGTCCATGTGTTGTAGAGTACTTCTCACTTTCTCTTCTATCAGGTTCAGTGTGTTCAGATTGATATTGAGGTCTTTAATCCATTTGGACTTGAGTTTTGTGCATGGTGATAGATATGGATCTATTTTCATTCTTCTACAGGTTGACATCCAGTTATGCCAGCACCATTTGTTGAAGATGCTTTCTTTCTTCCATTGTATACTTTTAGCTCCTTTGTCAAAAATCAGGTGTTCATAGGTTTCAGAAGTTTCTTGTTGATTTAATTCATAGCATCTTTCTTCCTTCAGTGGGAATGTTTTGTGTTAAAGGAAGTCTAGCTATGAGTAGAGTTGAGATGAGTTTTCTCCTGTTAGCCTTGTGTTCAGGGCTCCAAGATCTCCACTCAGTCATTCTCAGTCAGTTGATCAATGTCTTCAACATGAGTTGTTATCCATCAGTAAGACTGCCATAAAAATATATTAGTGGTTAATTAAGAAGCTATCATTAGAAAGTCTTTAAGTTCCAAATATTTTAGCAACTAAGGCATATTCAATTCTCTATCTACTATTTAGCTATTTGTACTATAAGTGAGAAAAGAAGGAAAGAAAAGTAAGAAGTAAACTTTGGAGGAACTAGTGACAGTTAGTTGAATGTTTCTTAGTAGGAAATAGAGGAGGTATGAGTATATAGAAAGAAAAAGATAGAGACAAGAAAAAGATGAGGAAAGATGTGGAAATTTTGTTTAAATGCAGACTGGAATCAGAAGATTAAAGCTGTGCACTCATATCGTATAAAACAGTCTCATCTCTCAGAAAGCTGAGTCACAGAGATACTGGGAATGAGACCAGTCTATGTTCTAAAAAGGAAGAAAGGTTATAGAAAAAGCTTTGTTAAACAAAGAAATCATATAACATAAAAGTGAGAAAAGCAGGAATCTATATTGACATTGGACATGGTAAAAAAAATAAATAGCTGTAGTGGAGAGTAAGACTGTGGAAAAATTTAGATAAGAAAATATCCTGGTCAGAATATCAGGTTATCTCATCAAAGGAGGACCCTCTCTGCATTATTCTCTTCACTAAGTCCTGCTCCAAGAATATATTTGATGTTGAGTTTCATCATCAAGATGTGTCCTGGCTCAGCCTAATGAAGGTTATGGGGCGAGGAGGATGAGTGTGTAGTGGGGGCTATGACTATGTTTAATGATTTTGTGAATGGTGTTTTTTTTGCTAATTTCACATTGGGCTTGTTTTGTTCCATTAAATATGCATACAATTAATTAAAGGAGCAGTTTTTGTGTCAGTTGTATCAGTGAATGCTTTGAATTCCTGTGGTAATGATATAGAGGCAGGATGACTGTAATTCTTGACCTACTAAGCCTAAGAGCAAGATTCTTCTTCAAACACAGGACCCAGGGATGAAACTTCGTGGTACCATGCTTTGCTAGCATACCTAATGCTGCTTATGTCACCATTAACAATGAAATTTTTGTTTTTTTTATTCCAGATTATATTTAGTAATTTAGTCTGCTCCTCAAAAATGTGATTCTCCCCCTCAGCACTAAGAGGGATGTAATAATGACTGTGCCAGATCTCATGGTTGTAGCTTGTGTATCCTTGTATATTGATGCTGTACCCTGGTAGACATACAAACCTGCTTTTTGGTTATAGTTACTGAGGAGTGGTGAAGATAAAGAAAACAAGCTATCATGGTCTCTATTTTTACTCAATGGGAAATATTTTCTCTGTAAATTTCTGTGTAAACTCTTTGTTTTCATAGACAATATTTTATCAAGTTAAGAGAATTCCCTGAACATTGAGACCCTGTTCTTAATTTTCAGATTATTTCATTCAATGTGTTTGTGTGCAATTTGATTTTATTCTATTTGTACCTCTTTGGATAGCATGCATCAAGGTGAAAGTATTTTATTGATGAAGTCTCCAATATTATGTATAAGTCACATTTGATACAATTTTACTTTGCATGACATATTCTGGTATGACTAAGAAGATAGTATTAGCCTTTAAAATGAATTCTGAATCTTTCTGTAATTTTGTAAGTTTTGGACATCTGTGAAGAATTGGTTTTGGTTTTCTCTAAATATTTAAGTAGAAGTCCATACTAAATTTCTGTGGAGAAAATGTATTTTTGTATACATGTTTTTATTAAGACTTCAACATCTTTACACTGACAAAGATATTTTTTCTCCTGTTATGTTTGATTCTATCTTAGGTCTGTAGGTCCTGACACTCTAGGCAATATTTGCGTGGTCTTACTCTCCTGCCCAAGCAATCCTGAAGATTAGGGAGAAAAGGATGATAGGAGACAAAGGAGTCAAGAACATTACAAGAAAACTCACAGAATCAAATAACCTCGGCTCATACAGGCTGACAGGAACTGAACTGCCAATGAGAAAGCCTGTATGGGACTGATCTAGGCACTCTGCATGTATGTTACAGTTGTGTAGCATGATCCTCTTGTGGGACTCCTATCAGTAGGAACAAAGGCTGTCTCCAACACTTTTACTCACTTTTGGAAACCTACTCCTCATACTGGGTCACTTTGCCCAGCCTTAATGTATAGGGAGGTGCTTAGTCTTACTGCAACTTTATATGCCTTGCTTTGTTGACAGTCATAGGAGACCTGCCCTTTTAAACAGAAAAGAAGGTGGAACAGATTGCCGGGTATGAACAAGGAGTGCGGGGCGGTATTTGGAGGAGAGGAATGAGGAGATACTGTAGAAAGGATATAAAATAAATAAATGAATTTATTTAAAAGATTTAACATATTCAGATGTGATATATAAGCTTTATGTATATTGCAATTGTATTTTTTAGCTTGTTTCTGCCTTTTGTTTCTGTTACATGATTTGATTGTTTTATTTTTTTAATTATACAGTTTTTAACATTGATGAATAAAGTAACTGCCAATAGGTTAAGTTAACATTTTCATCATGGTATTTCTTTTTCTCTATAGCACTCTTTCCATTCCTTAAAGGACTGTATGAAAAGCTAAATATCTGCATTTTTCCTAGTGATGCTACAAGTTTTTTACAAAATTTTGTGAATAAAGCAAAAAAAGATCGGCTAAAAGATAACCACGAGGTAAAATGTATAAAAAGTTTATTTCAATTTCAAGGCAATTCTGTCACAGGTCAAAAATTCCCTATGGAAAATTTCATTAAGATATTTGATGAATTCATTCTGTTTAATCTGTGTTGTGGCTTGCCATTGAGTTGTGCAATTACTTTGAGCATTAAGAGTGCCACTTGAATAACACAGGTTTGCCTAATGAGACCAGTGCATGGCAGAAAGTAACTGTCAGTAAGATGCCAAAGAATCAGTATCTAATCAAATTTTTATTACTCTGGATATTTGGAATATTTGCACATAATCACATAAAATCCAACAATGAGCTTCAGAAACAGCCATCAAAAAATATGGGATATTATTTAAGAATATGTTAAGTAAACTACAGGTTGATATTCAGGACATTTTGCTAAACAAATGCATATGACAGAAAATGAAACTGGCAACCATCCAGTCAGGGGTCTGTCATCAGTAACTTCAGATGCTGAGAATGAGGAAAATCCCCGAGAAAAGGTGTTGGACATGGGAGCATGATACTAGAGTATGATAGACTTCTTGTTCTCCAAAATCTGTATTTAACAGTTTTTGTAACTGGTGATTTAGGCAAACTTAACCATAGACTGGCCTTAAATAAGTCATTATTCATAAAAGAATTTAAGGTCTCCATTTCATATTCATTTTTGACTTAACATTGCAACTTCTGACTTTGATATTTCTGTCTCTTATAAGCACCGAGTGGATTTTCTTCAGGTGATGTTTCAAACTCCCAGAATTTGAAAGATGTGAAGTACCATAAAGGTAATAAAGGCTGCTTTACGGTCTAAAGAGAAGCACAGAGGGAGAGACTTGTCTTTGAAATGTTGACTGGGTCATTTAAGCAGAGAAGGCATCCTGTTAAATTGCAACGAGACATAGACATGTACTTTAAAAGCATCAGTCTGAGGAACTTTCTAAAATCATGGAGTATATGCATAAAGAAAATACCGAATTATTGTACATTCCATCTATGACAGGAAAGCCACAACCATGCATTCTCAACAGCACAAATGCCTAAACAAGACCTAAATTGTCCCAACAACAGCTGACATTCCAACATAGATGGGGAAAATTTCATGAAAACCCACTTTAGTTCAAGAGGTACAGATAGATAACAACTGCTGAGAGAGAGATAATTAGTTTTCATCAGGAATGAGTCTATGATTGTTTTTCCAATACTAAATGGTCAACCCAGAAACAAATACAAGAGGGCTAGGCAAAACTCAGCACATTGTATTTATATGATTTTTTTATTTTTATATTAATAAAAATTGTTAAAGTACTCCTTGCTAAATTTGGGGAAAAATGTGTGGCATTAAAATTGGAGGAGTGAGGAGAAAAAAAGGAAATGAAGTAATATTTTAATTAAAAAATTAAAATCTGAAGATCTATTTTGATTATGTCTTTCATACCCCAAAAGCCTTCAATAATACGGGGTCACCTGCATGAGTCCAATGTTGAGTCTCAACCTCATAAAGAGTCACTGAATCAGATCCTCTACCTGCAAATCTGTTTCCACAGCATCCAAACAGGAAGAACAGTCTCAAAATACTACCCTCACTACAGTTCAATCATTGGAAGTGTGTTCTCTAGCCTAAGGGACTGTGGAAATGTATTTTTCCTTTTACAATAACAGTACATTAAAGAAGAAAACTGGTGTTTATAACATGTTTCCTCTCTAACGTTTTATTCACTGTGTTTGTATTTAGTATTTCAGAGTACTGCTTCTATTCATACATTAGTACCTCAAAGTATCTTTTGGAAATTTTTAATATTAAATCCCATTGTTAATTGCATATTTGAAGTCAGTAACAAATTTTGGTACTTTTAAAAACAATTTCTAATTTTAAATATATTGTGATCATATTCTTTCCATCTCCCAAGGCCTTCCAGATCTCCACACCCACCCAACTATATTTTTTTCCTAAGAGCAAATAAAAAAACAATGTAAGAACAAAATTACCCCAAATCAGTAAAATAAATAAAACTATACAAAAAAATCAAACACCAAATTAACCTAATCAAAGCACGCATGTACATGAACAGACATGCATGTGCACATACACACACACACACACACACACACAAATTCACTCACAAACTGAGGTGTCCATTGTATGTTGGGCATCTACTCCTGAACATGAGGCATGCTCTGAAGTAGTTGATATGTGCAGTATCATTCTACTGAAGAAAACTGATATTCCCTCCCCCAACAGGACAGTTCAGTTGTTAACCTTTTCACCAGTAGCTAGGTTTTTATATTTTCATTCATAATTTTAATGTAACAAAATAAACTATAATAAGACAAAAAAACTAACATATCAAAGTTGGGAAAGACATGCCAACAGAAAAAAAAGATTCTAAGGAAATACACAAGAGTCAGAAACCACTCTTTTGCACACTCAGGAATCCCACAAAAATACAAAACTGGAAGCCATAATATATGAAGAGAAGAACTAGTGGAGGCCCATGGAGGCCCTATCCATGCTGCCTCAGTCTTTGTGAGTTCTATGAGTTTTATTCATGTTGATTTCAAAGGCCTTGTATTCTTATTTTTTCAACCTCCCCTGGCTCTTATACTTTTCTTGACTTCTTTTTGATGGAAGTTGCTGAGTCTTGAAGAAAGGTATTTAGTGGAGACATCCCCTTTAGAGTTGAATATTCCAAAGACTGTCACTCTCTGTCTAATATCTGGCTATGGTTCTCTACATTTATTCCTACATGCTGCAGGAGGCAGCTTCTCTGAAGATGACTGATCAAGGCGCTGATCTACAAGAATAGTGAAATATCAATGAGTCAAATCATTTCTTTTCTATTACACCAGTATTGTTGAATTTTGCCCTTGATCCCCACTCTATCTAGTCCCAGGTTGTTGGTCAATTGAATAGTGCCAAGTCTTGGTTCCATCTCATGAAGTAGGTCTTAAGTCAAATAAGTTATTAGTTTTTACTCCCACAAGTATTGTATCAACATTGTTCTGCATATCTGGCAGGCAGAACATCATTATAGATAAAGTGCAGAGTATCTTACTGTACCAAATATGGTAGAATAAAATAGGTGAAGTGTCTATGTAGGCATCAGTCTTGGTAATTGACACACAATGTCTAATTTTATTTTAGCTCTTTCTGATATGGAGATCACGGCCCAATCAATCACATTTATTTTTGCCGGCTATGAGACTACAAGCACTACTCTTTCCTTTATTATGTATTTACTGTCAACTCATTCTGATGTCCAAAAGAAACTCCAGCATGAAATTGATTTAGCCCTACCCAAGAAGGTGAGTTGATAGTGCCTGGAGATAGAGGGAAAAGGTGAAACCTCAACATGAAAAAAATTCCATACTTGAAATTGGAATTATAGTTAGTACAGTAAGAACTGATTCTTTCAGCAATAGTGTCTGAAAATTCAACAGAGGGAAAGTATATGTACAGAAAAATTAATCTCTGTAAATCTGTACAGAGTCTGTAACATCTACTATTTCTAACTACATAACACAGTCTAAACCATGCATAAAATCTCTTTAGATTTTTAATGATAAGCACGTGTCAGACAAGTATTTTCTTTAAACTTAAATGGATGTTCTGCCTACATACATTTATCTGTTTTTCATGTTCATGTCTGAAATGTGAGTAAGCCAGAAGAGGGCATCAGATTCCCAGGAACTAAAGTTCTAGGAAATATGCTCACCATGTGGGTACTGTGAACTGAGCCCACATCCTCTGCAAGAACCAACAATGCTGTTAACCACTGAGGCATTCCCCTAGAACCTCAAACAAGTGACCTGACACGTCTAATATTTTTAGTGGGAATGCTGTTGTCTGACTGTTGTTAATGGACACTTGTGTTGTCTCTGCTGGGCAGACTGATTCAGCTATTCTCATTATTGCTCACATAATTCAGTTTGAACAAAGCAGATCATGGTGGCTTTCAAGCTACACTGTTCACCTCTCCATTATGGTAGCTTCAGTATCTCACAAAGTGACAGCTACATATCATATGAGCTGTTTTCTCATCTCTGCCCAAAATTGGATGCAATGAGATGTGAGGTACTTACTGTGGGACAACAGTTTTATCCTGTAAACATTTGTTTCTTGACCTGTTTAATAAAATGCTGATTGGCCGGTAGCCAGTCAGGAAGTATAGGTGGGGCAATAAGAATAGGAGCATTCTGGGAAGAACAACAGTTTTATCCTGTAAACATTTGTTTCTTGACCTGTTTAATAAAATGCTGATTGGCCGGTAGCCAGTCAGGAAGTATAGGTGGGGCAATAAGAATAGGAGCATTCTGGGAAGATGATCCTGCAGTCTGCAGCCGTGACCGAGCCACAGAAGAAGTAAGACTGCGTTGCCAAAAAAGTACAAAGCCATGTGGCTAACAGACAAGAATTATGGCTAATGTAAGTTATAAGAATTAGTAAATAAGAAGCCTGAACTAATGGGCTAATCAGTTTATAACTAATGAAGACCTCTGTGTGATTTGTTTGGGACTTAATGACTGCAGGAACCGGGCAGGACAGAAACCTCAGTCAACAAGGTACCTATATTCTGGGATCGGCTATGTTGTCAGTGAGGTGCACTCAAAGCATCTTCAGGCTTGATCCTCATCCTCTGTTTTTGTTTCATTATATCACTGTAACAAATACCATGACCCAAAACAACTATGGGAAGTAAACAATTACTTCAGCTTATGTTTTCACAGGATAATCTCTCACTGAGGAAAGTCAATAAGGGAACTCAAGACAGTCGTTTATAGACAGGGCTGCTTGCCACTCCACTCAGCAATGTTTCTGACCAAGATACTCCCTCACAGCCAATGAAGCAGAGAATGGACTATGGAGGATGCTGGCTGCTCTCTGGTCCACTCATTGACCATCATTTAGATGTTCTCCTACAACCCAAGTTTATCCATAAGGATACAGTACCACTTGCAATTGGTGGGACCCTGCTACATCAATGAACCATCAGGACTACTCTCCCAGATATACACAAACAAATCTAATCTAGTAATTTCTAATCTTTAATCTAGACCTCCTTCTCAGGTGACTAGGCTGTGGGATATTGGAAGTTTAAAATTTATTAGAACACCATTTTAAGCACCAGTGGAAGTTCTTTTTCAGGAACTAAGCATAGAGTTGTTTGGACTTTTCAATAGAATAGAAATTTTTGCTCAATTAGTCTCCATTTTATCCATTTAACCATGATGAGTTTCAAAGAAAAAAGATCTTATTGATGCTAGTCACTGTAATTTTATATACTATTCCTGTTTACTATGGCATTGATTAATAAGAACATTCAAATTACTCATTTATAGTAATGTTAAATTTAAACACAGGATTAAAAACTGTGAATTATCATCTGAAAGGATTGATATGGAGTTTTAAAAAAGAAAGTACAATTCTTTACATTATATTTCCACATTCTGAACTTGTGGCCTCTTTCCTTTATAAGTTATCACACCCTCAATAGCTAATTTATGTCGAAGAGATTGACATAATATGCCATTCATTATTACTGAAAAGGAAAATCATACAAAAGAACACTGAAGATTTGGACCTAAGTATAAGCTTCTCTGAATATTCTTCAGTATTCACTTCTTTATGTATTTTGGTGGCCCTTTAGCATGTCAACACACATGACTATTGTAAACTTATCAGTGATAAATCCAGCCACTAATATGGTTGAATGAGCAGTTCCTACAAACATAAAAGTACTCTATTAGTTTGGCATGAAAGTTAGTTTCAAATATCAAATTAGCAAAATCTTTTTTTTAATCTTCCTAGGCACCTGCCACTTATGAAGCCCTGCTAGAGATGGAATATCTTGACATGGTAGTGAGTGAAGCTATGAGATTATATCCTGTTGGTAACAGGGTTAGCAGAATCAATAAGAAAGATGTTGAAATCAATGGTACACTCATTCCCAAAGGGACTGTGGTGATTATGCCTGTTTATGCTCTACACCAAGATCCAAAATACTGGCCAGAGCCTGAGCAGTTCCGTCCTGAAAGGTATGAGGACTCAGAAAGGGGGAATGTACACAGAATCAGACTTCTCTAAGAAGGTTAATATGCTCAGTCTCTTTCTCTCCTATATTCCTCTCTCCATACTTCTTCAAGTACATAACCTCTTTTTTTCTCAAATTATTATTTAGGTGCTCATATGTATCGGTATGGATATATATATATATATTTCAATAAAGAACCTGTCTAATTCATATCATGCTCCTCATATGAAAATGATAGTTTAAGATAGATGCAGTTAAATTAGGAGACCAAAAATTTATACATACAGTCACCTCTATCATAATGTTCTGGATGCCTAAGATATTGTATTCTTAGCCGTGCATCTCTGGTGTTGGCAGTTGTTCTCTGTATAGTGCTTATTAGTCAAGAAGAATTGACTTGCTCCTATTTTCTGATCAGGTTGATTCTATGTCCCATCTATATAGCCATCACATATACACACTTTTTCTTAGTGACTATAGAATCAGACAGCATTCATTATTCATTTCTATGGTTTTTCCAACTTTCAGATAATATAGACTCAGGGAGCATCAGTGACTAGGCCAGGAAGTGAGGAATGAAAAAGTTAAAAAGATGTTGTTACTGTTCAGGTATTGGTAATACATGCCTTTAGTCCCAGCACTCAAGAGGGAGAGGCAGGCAGATCTCTATGAGTTTGTGGCCAGCCAGGCCTTCAGAGCAAGTTCCAGGACAGGCGCCTAGGCTACTTAGAGAAACGCTGTCTTAAAGAAAAGTAAAGAAATATTATGATTGTAATCAAACATAGTATAGAAGAAGTCTACAGAAACCCCAGTGTCTATCATGTGTGTGTATGTACTCTTCCCCAAGAGTTTTCCACCAAGCTCAACTTGTACACACAAACCAATACAACCTTCACCTGACCCCAAAGCTGTTCTATAAAATAGCTTAGAAATTGTTTCATAAATTTTCCTTGATACTTAATAACTCTCACAGAATAAATGGTTAAAAGTCTTCTAGAGCATTTCCAGAATCAGCATTTCCCCTATGGGAAGGATGGACACAAAATTCAGGGATAACAGAGTAGAGAAGCAGCTGTGTCCTTGCTAACTACTTCATCGAATGGCTTTTGGAGGTGGGTGAGGTAGTCACAGATTTTGTGAAAGGACCGTAGTGAGGAAAAATGGGGCTGAAGAGAAATAGGATGAGGAAGAGGAAAGAGATTAGGCTGAATGGAATGAAACAATTATAGGAAGTAAAGAGAGGATGGTGAGGAGAGTAGGGATTGGAATAGAAACAATTCATTGCTAACATGTATCTCCTCCATCCACAGTGAGCAAATCCCCAACTCAAGTGTCAGGGCAATTCCTTCCTTCTCCCCCACAAGTACTTTGTGATGTTTGCACACTGATAACACACAACATCTATAATATTTTAAATTTCAAAGACACATTTCATTCCAATGAGCATTCATGACACATCATCTTCTTAACATTAGGAGATCCTTTACCATAAAGTTATAGAAAGAATATTAACTTACAAATCTCATAATGAATTAAACACTCCATGACTGGAATATTGAACACCCTGAGGTGCCCTGTATGATGCTGGCAGAGGGATGTAAGTGAAAACTGAAAACTGCAAACATGTTGCTCTTGTGCATTTCGTGTTTCATTATTCATGTTCTTGTTCAACTGTGATACCAGGTTCAGCAAGGAAAATAAAGATAGAATTAATCCTTGCACATACCTGCCTTTTGGATATGGGCCTAGAAGCTGCATTGGCATGAGGTTTGCTCTCATTAACATGAAGCTTTCTATTGTCAAAATCCTGCAGAACTTTTCCGTGCTGCCTTGTGAAAAAACAGAGGTGAGACAGAACATATCCTTTTTAGTATGCTTTTGTTTTTTATTTATAGGCATTTTATAAACATATATGTATATGTAATACTGAATATATATAATACATATTGAATAAATATATTTATATATGGATTATACTGTTTTATTGTTACCTAATATTTTCTCTATTGAGAGATCTTTATAAAACCATGTGTGGGCTCTTGGGCCATTGAGTTCTGGAGCAATAAGTCTTTATGTAAGTTTAAATGAAAGATCATGAATATTAAATGAAGATATTCCTTATATGATTATGTATAGTATTATTGAAGCTGAGTAATTCTTTTTGTTACCTTTATATGAATATTCGACAAAATAATAGACTTTGTTATGGATTTTTTTATACTTGTATATATCGTACATGGAACAGACATTCTTTTGTTTATTCTCATCTGATTAAATACATCCTTACCATAGACTCCTCTGTTGTAATTGCAGCAGCAGGGCTGGGCTGCATCCCGCCACCCGGCTAGCTTTACCCAAAATAATTACACGGAAACTGTATTCTTTTAAACACTGCCTGGCCCATTAGTTCCAGCCTTTTATTGGCTAGCTCTTACATATCGATCTAACCCATTTCTAATATCCCTGTATCACCACGAGGTGTCTCACCAAGGAAGATCTTAACCTGCCTCTGTGTCCGGTAGAAGAATCATGGCGACTCCTTGACTCAGCTTCATTCTCCCAGCATTCTGTTCTGTTTACTCTGCCTACCTAATTTTATGTCCTATTAAAGGGCCAAGGCAGTCTCTTTATTTAACCAATGAAATTAACACAAGCCAGAAGACTCTCCCCCATCACTCCTCTTTCTCTCCTCCCCTTCTCCAAGTCCCCTTCACCTCACTTATCCCCAAGATCCATTGATCTTCCATTTCCCTTCAGAAAGATCAAACCTCCTAGGGATATCAACTGAACAAGGCATAACAAGATGCAATGAGACTAGGCATAATCTCTTATAGCAAGGCTGGGTGGAACAAGCCAGTGACACAAAATCTGCCCCACAAGCAGGAAAAAGAAGCAGAGACATCCATTCCTATTCCCACTTCTAAGAGTTCCTCAGAAACCCCAATCTAAACAACCCCAGCATGTATGCAACAGGCCTAGTACAGACCCATGCAGGCTCTATGATTGCTGCTTCAGTCTCTAAGCCCCTATGATATATGTTTAGTTGATAGTTTGGTACATGTTCACTAGTATCCTTGCCCCCTCTGGCTCCCAAACCATGGAACATATTTTTAAATTATAAATATATATTAATTTTCAAATTATGTTTACATATATATAGTTAATCTGAAACACAATTATACACACACACACACACACACACACACACATATATATATATATATATATAATTTCATTTCCAAGAGGTATAATGGTCACCTATTATCCTTGTGTCCTATCAGAATGTCTATCCAAAAATCCTTCAACAATCCAAAGGCTTTCAAAGTTCCACAGTAGTTTCCATTAATAAACACAGACAAAAATCCATACATTAAACCATTATTCATGAATATAAAAGACTCCTTTGCTTAGCCATTTTGTGCACTTTTCCATGTATTTTGGGGACACTGGTCTAGACAATCGGGCATCCACCTACATTTTTATATAACCATGTGTTTTCTTTCCTTCTTCATCCATCATGATATCTTATCCTGCAAGTTCAAATCAACTAAGCTACCTCCAAGCCAAGAACTTTCAGTAGGTTTTCACTGTGAAATTTACTCCTGTCTTTTAGATATACTCTCTTCCGGCTGCCACTGCCTCTACCCCCATAACCCATTAACTAACACATGCACTTTCCATTTTTATTTTCTCTGTATTCATTAAAGCATCCTCTATTTCTAAATCACCTAATTTTCTTCTTTCCAAAACTTAAAATGATTCCTTAAAGACATTTTGTATATTAAAATCCACCAATAAATACATTGAAACATCTTAAAACTATTCTAAATATAAAAAATTTACAAAATTATTTTAACAGATGCATTTTTATGTATTCTTTAAAATATTTTATTAATTATTGAAGAATTCATACATTTCATTTTGATAACATTCACTTTTTTATTATAATTTATCCCATGATCACCCTCACCTCATGTCACACTCAATGTTGTGCTCTATCTCCATTTTTTCTCCTTAATATTTAAGTCAATGAAGTCTATTTTGTGTTAGATGATTGCTCTTATTTTGGGGTCTGGTCTGGAATCTTGCTGATTAAAGAGAGATCACAGCCTTAAGAAAACAGACTGCATTTCACAGCAGTGATCAAAGAGTAAAGATCCTCAGCCTAGGGATACAAGCACACCATTGTGATTTGAGTTTACACATGTTCTTATGGGAAATACACCTGGTAATTCAATTCCTCAGATCTTTTCTGTGTGTACTTTTAATGGAAGGTATCACATTTAGAAAGATGGTTGAAATGTTTCCTCTGGAGAACTTAAGAATGTGTTGTCATTAACTTAAATGAAGCAATGCCCAAGAAGTTTAACATTATGATTTTTGTATTAAATGACACTCACAAGTCAGTAGATTATCATCATAGAAGAGAAATACAATATGGTCATTTTCCCTTTGGTAACATGAGGGTAGCTGTCTTTCTGTTCCATACACAAACACAATACAGATGAATGATTTTATTACGATCATAGGTATGTTTTAGGCGTCTAGGAATCTAAAGGATGGCTCTAGCTACCTACAAGATGACTTTCTTAAACTAAGAGACAACCTGTTTGTACATTTTTATGCTCCTATGGGATTCTTATTCTATTGGATGGCTATCTCTGCCACAAACTGACAGCAATATCATTTTAAAAATTAGTAAAATGAGTGAAAATTCTTTTTTAAGCACCATCCTTGAATTTTAATGCTAATTAGTAGAGGCACTTTTTTGTTTTCTTTTTTTCAAGACAGGGTTTCTCTGTGGCTTTGGAGCCTCTCCTGGAACTAGCTCTGTACACCAGCTGGTCTCAAACTCACAGAGATCCACCTGCCTCTGCCTCCCGAGTGTTGGGATTAAAGGCATGTGCCACTATCGCCCGGCTTCATCCTTGAATTACAGAGATACAGAGAACTCACACCTTAAATATTGCCAAAGCCCTTCCAGTATCATTAACCCACAAGTATCAGTTTGGAAGGTTTAGAAATTTCTTTAGAAATTCTTTAGAAATCAGAGTCAGACAATAGCATTTGCCATGTACAAAACCTCCTTGTGGTTGTCTTTCCAGTTTTACTGAATAAAACTTAACTTTATATAACCTGTTAAAATGTGTTTTCTATGTGTTCACAAATGTTCTTTACAAGGTTCAAACTTCTACATTTTAGTTAAAATTTATATTACTAGGGAAGACATATACAATTTTTGTTTCAGGCCTTTTACAGAATAGGTGGTCAGTTTGTATGTTGAAGTATGAATAGATTGAAGCATGCTTTCATATTTAATGCAAGTAATTCAAGATTCTGTGTTTGTCTTAGTAGGGATCTCTATTTTGTGGCGAGTCAATATGATCATGGCAACTCCTAAAGACCAAAACATTTTTATTGAGGTTGTGGTATAGAATTTCAGAGATTTACTCTAGGGAGAATGACAGCTGGGAGTATGGTGGTGTAAAGGCAGAAATGGTACCAGGGAAGTCTACATCTTAATCCAAAGGCAAGAGGAAGTGGCTTGAGACAATAGGCATGACTTGAACATATGATACCTCAAAGCCCATCTCTGTAGTGACTTACTTCCTGCAAGACCACACATTCTTGAACAAGTCCACACCTCCTCCTAATAGTGCCACCCGCTTTGGTGGCCATGTTTTATCAAACCACCACATTGACAAAAAGTCATTTATTCACCTATAATGATAGATTTCTTACTTTCTAGGAAGCAGTCCATGAGGTTCAGTGTGATACAGAACATCCTATGTAGCTCAGCAAGCCTTAATTTTGTATTCTGCCTCCTTCTTTTAAATCCTGAATGCTAGGGTAATAGCCATGTGATAACACAGGAATAAGTAGCTATTGTTCTTAATATGTTGGTTCTATCAGTCTTCAGTGGAATTCAGTGATTCATTGAACTTACCAATGTATTTTTTTAACTATTTTAGGTTCCCTTGAAATTAGGAAAGACATTGATTCTTACTCCAGAAAAACCTATTGTCCTGAAAATTATATCAAGAAATGAAGATAAATGAAGGTTGATTTTTATCTCAAGTTCTTGTTGCGGGAGGTCCTCCCACTCCTCCAGCCTATCACCGCTGAGATACCAGCCTATTGGGGCGTGGTCTCTCTCCCTTTAAAAAAGCGGCCACTTCCCTCTCCTCTCTCTCTTCACTTCCTGCTCCGCCGGCGACTAGACTCCTTTCCTGGTTGCTTAGAGGGCTGTTGCCTGGGACAGTGATCTGTAAGTTTTTTCCCCTTTAAATAAATACCACCCAATTAATCATAATCCCAAATTGGTGTGGCATTGTTTGTGACTTATGCCTTCATTTTAGCGCCCAACGTGGGGCTCGAACCCACGACCCTGGGATTAAGAGTCCCATGCTCTACCGACTGAGCTAGCCCGGCAGGCGGCCGGGGTGCTGGGAACGCAGCCCCGCCGCCCCTATTACTACAAGTTCTGATATGTTCTTCAAGGTGTTCATTCTAAGTACCTGGATTTTAATTACTCCTGAAGAAAACCTAGATGAATATAACTTTAATCTACCATAGTTCATGACTGAATCTTCAATTATTTTTCATTGACTTGAGAGAGACTTCATTCTTGTGTATGAATGGAAAATGATTAATTAGCAATCCATATGTTCTTTGATATTAAAGTTTTCCCATACCCAAAATAGTAGTATATGTTTCATTTCAATTCTGATAAATATTTTTATTAATTTTGTTAATATTGTTTCAATTATAA
The DNA here is from genome assembly GCF_018167655.1 of Microtus oregoni. Taxonomy (NCBI): domain Eukaryota; kingdom Metazoa; phylum Chordata; class Mammalia; order Rodentia; family Cricetidae; genus Microtus; species Microtus oregoni. Next base: position 5,692,553 of record NW_024543062.1, on the reverse strand, counting down.
ATTCTTTAATTTATCATTATTAGTTGAGTATTCCATCAACAATTATTCCTTACATTTTGATGAGTTGTAAGTTCATGAGTTAACCAACATCCACATCACAAATAAAATCTTTTGTTTAGATCTGAGACATATAATAGTGTATTCAAAGAAGATTCAAATTTAGAAGGCAATTTGATATTAAGACTATTTATCAGAATAATAAATAGTAGGTTCATTCTTGGGCCTGTAAACTCCAAAATCATAGGTCGTTGGCCTGAAATGCAGCATGTGTTTACTCCCACTGAATGGATTTGAAATATGAGCAGAAAGTGGTTTGTTACCCCCATAATATTCATGACACTATTCTATATATACACTCCTTTGCCATGTTGATCATTATAGGAATTCATGGGATTAACTGCTGGTTAAGACTGTTGATTACTCTCCACCCCCCAAAAAAATCCTCTCAAGCATCTTCCAGTACTATAAAAGATTGCCATCAAGGAAAAAGTTTCCTGGTCAGTACACTGTTGACATAGCCTATGACCCATATGTTTACTGTTTTCTGCAAGAGGACTTTACTCACATGTTTTAGTTAGTAGCCAAGATCAATGGCAGTATTTTGCTTTACACGTCTGATGAACAATCTGAGTGTAGATATCCTGCATATAATAAAGGGTTATTTATTTGGCTTCTGGAAGGCGCACAATCTTCAATGTAGAGCAATTTTCATATGTACATGTAAAGATTAGCAAAGTGTAGCTTTCATCAGGGTTTGTTTCCATTGCTCACAAATTGTATCCACTCCCTCCAAAGGCTCAAAGAAAAATAGAGCAAACATATGAGGAGAGATGACTGATCCTGGAACCACGGTATCAGTCAAAAATGCCACTACCCTCTGTGCGGGGGGGGCTGCTCACAAACTGTGCATTCTATAAATTCCCATTCAGCGGCTCCAACTGTGGGGTCTCCATTTTTCTCATGGCACACTGGCCACCAGGCAACGAGGCCAAAGGGATCAGAATGGTTAACAGGGCTTTTACAGCTGTGAGTATGAGAGAAAAAAATTCCTGAGTCAATATCAGTGAGACAACTTAATTTTATCTCAGGGAGTGATGGCACTATATAGGATGGGGACAAAAGCCAGGGAATCTTCTAGAAGGTGCTCATAGGATGATTTGCTTACATTTATCAGTAAAGTCCCATCATACAGATTGGAATACAACACATTTTAGGATATGGGTAGCAGGGGGAGAGAATTTGCAAGGAACTGTATTAAAGGTCACTCTTTTTTTGAGACAGGGTTTCTCTGTAGTTTTGGAAACTGTCCCAGAACTAGCTCTTGTAGACCAGCTTGTCCTTGAACTCACAGAGATCCATCTGCCTCTGCCTCTGTTTCTGCTAAGATTAAAGGTGTGCACCAACACAGCCTGGCTAAAGGTCACTCTTAAGATGTGTCAAGCATCTAAGTTCAGGGACAGCTTCCAAATAAGGTCAGGCAGAGAATAGGAAGCCATGCTTGGGGAAAGGATTCTTCCATTTGTGCAAAACTCAGAGATGTCTGGACATGACGAATATCAGCTTTAAGCAGCAGAACTTCCCTGTGACAAACAGTATGTTTAATGTCTTCTGCAATAAGATCTTACTCTCATGGTATGATTAGAAACCAAGAACAATTGCAGTATCCTGTTTTTTATGTGGTCTTCAGGACAACTCTGATGAAAAATCTGAGTTTAGATATCTTACATCTGTTAATGGGCTATTTATCAGACACCTTTGGCTTCTGAAAGTTGTATAATTCTCAACGTAGTCCATATTTTCATATATACATGTAAGATGATCAAAATCTAGCTTTCCATCAGGCTTTTCCAAGCATAATCAGTCATAGTTATTCCTTTCTGCAACTCCTCCTCTGCCATATCCTTAAAACTCATGGACTATAACAGAGGTCATACCTAAAAGATTCTAAAGGACAAAGGTCAGGAAGGGTTAGAGTGCAAGAGTGTCTTCCATATGTGAGAGGGTGGCTGCATTGTTGAATTGTCCACAACTGTGGCTGCTTGTATAGGATCTAAACAAGTTCAAGCCAGTAAATATTCTAGCACAAAAGGTGATGGGATTCACAAGCCCCCAGTAGAGCTATAGACAGCAGGTAGCTTTGGGGATCAGAAGAATCCACTTTCTTTAAGGGTAATGCTGCCTAGTGGACTAACTGTACTTCAGTAGATGGCTCTACTACTGGTCTCAGTAGCTTAATAAAATAGAGGACGCTAACTTTGGTGGGCATAGGGATTTGTGGCAGATATGTTGGTTATTCAGGGCAGGGGAGTCAGATGAATGTGATTAAACTGTATCATATGAAGTGCAGAGATATTAATTAAAATATAAAAATTGGTTAAATTTCAAAACATGTGTCACTAATTTATAGCGTGCAAAGTTAATCTAAAGCATCATACATCCTTGTAATATATTTGTATATACTTTGATTGACTTGATTTTTAAATATAAGATTGTAGGTGAAGGCTGCTTGTTTGTTTTCCAGCCACCTAGAACCAAAATAATCACAGAGAAACTGTATTATTACAACACTGATTGGCCTATTATTAGCTCAAGCTTATTATTGGCTAACTCCTAGATCATAAATTAACCCATTTCTATTAATCTGTGCATTGCATGTGGTTGTGGCCTACCAGTAATGCTCTGTCCAGTGTCTGGCATCTGTCTCCTGCGGTGGCTACATGACTTCTTCCTGACTCTGCCTACTTTCTCCTTCTCCTTAAATCTCAGTCTGGATCTTCCACTCAGCTCTACTCTTTTAAGCCATTGGCCAAAAGTAGCTTTTTTATAACCAATGAAAATAAAACATTCACAGCATACAGAGGGGAATTTCACATCACCTCCTTTTTTTCTGTCTAAATATAAGGAAGGTTTTTATCTTTAACATAACAAGAATACATACAACAAAACATTTATCAAGAAAAAATTATGATTACAATATTTATATCTATTTTATCTTTTATCATAACTAAGGAAAACCATAACTATAATTTTTAACTCCATCAAAGCTTCCAGAAGAATATAATATTAGCTAAATGAACAGGAATTACATTGTAAGCAACTTGCAAAACTCTAGAAATGACAGAGACATCTTGCTGCCTAGACAGTCACCCAAAGTTCTTCTGTAACTTCAGCCTACAGGCCCATAGTATCTGGCAGACTTTCCCATGAAGCAGAAAATTTCAAAGACATTTCCACCTATATGTCTAGTGAGTCAATCACTTTTTCTATGTCCTGCAGAATGTTTGGCAGACTCTTTCATGAAAGAGGAACCCCAAAGAAACATCTTACCTTTAGGCAAATTCAACAGCCGTCATTTCTCTGTGGGTCCTGCATGTCCAGCTCATAGAGCATAACATCAAGCAGTCCAGGAAAGAGCAATTTTTTTTGCCCAAATGGCTGACAAACGCCATAAGAAACTTCTTTGTTGCCCATCATCCTCTTGAAGTAGAATGGTGCTGCCAAGAGCATATGTGTCTCATTGTAATGAAAAGTTTTAAGCTCTTAACACATTTTAAATCCCATATTCTGATAATCTTTTAAAGGCTTGAGGAATACCTATCTAAGTGAAATCTCTCTCTACATATATATATATATATATATATATATATATATATATATATATTACGATGACTACAAGTTTGACTATTTAGGTGATTATCTATTAACCTATATTTTTAATTATACACTATATTTTTAAATGAGCTGCACTAACATAATACCTTAATAAAGAGTAGAAATATAAATAACAGAATTGATCTTAAATTTGTATCAATAAACCAATATCCATACCAATGCCAAGAATTCATGTCTGTAGCATATCTCCCTTTAAAGATAAACAAACATTTATAAACAGTATTTGGGAATTTGGGTGTAGCTCTCTCCATACTGCTTCCTCATTTTGCTGGACAAAGTAATTTTAGGAGTTTATAGAGACCTTTCAGGGGGTCTTGTTCCATTGAACCATATTAGTCTGGAAGGAATCCAAAGGTTCTCATCTTCTGTTGATAAAAATGCAGAACCTCTTTTTCAAAGTGACATATCATTTAGACTCAAAATTTGAAGTCAAAATAACTTTAAAATATACATGTTGGTTTAGCTTAGCAACACATACAATAAAATGTCTCTTTATACTTAGCTCATTCACAGTCAAAAGATTCAAAGAAAACACAATAATATACATAATTCAGATTCTCTGTGTATAATCCATCTTTATGTGGCTTATTTTTCTTTACTCATTTAATCTATAACTGCCTGTACTCTGTCATTTTGAAGACGTTGTTTTATCTTTTAAATGATTTACTTCTTTTTATAACTATGTATACTCTTTTTCATCTCTCTCCCAAGTCTATGTACATTTTTAAAAACACACTGTCTCTTTTCGAGGTCTTTTATGTCTGAATCTGTCCTACTGCATATGTGAAATCCTTTTCTGTCCAGCAGTGCTTCTTAAAATGCTAGGTGGCATGGCTAAGACCAAGATTGTATTGCCTTTTGCTTAGCTCAGTCCAACATGACAAAGGTAGACATTCACTGCCTCTGAGACTGCCAGATGGGAGCCCTCCTCACCACCTCAACTTTGGGTAGCTCGTGCAGCACATAAACACTTTTTATTTGTGAAAAAGTAAAATCTGTCATGCAGCACACTGCATGGCCAGGAAATAGCTGTATGTATGGAGGACGGAATTCACCATGCTCGCCTGCCTGTGCACTCTTAGTAGACCTGATCACACTGCCTGCTGAGGCAGGGGACACTGAACTGCAGACATGGTCCCAGCTATTTTCCTCCCAACCCCAAGTGGACACACAAGCATCTGTATCTGAAGTGGTTGGAGGTCATCAGCCCCACACACTTGTGCATCATTTTCTAGATGGAGGCTGCTTGTTTGTTTCCTGGATGGCCAGACCTGAAATAATCACACAAAATCTCTATATATTATTACAACACTGCTTGGTATATCAGCTGAAGCTTCTTATTGGCTAGCTCTTATATCTTAAATTAACCAATTTCTATGAATCTGTGTATTACCACATGGTTGTGGCCTACCAGTAAAGTTCAATCTGGTGTCTGATGTCTGTTTCCTCAGACAGCTACAAGGCTTCTTCCCAGCTCTGCTTACTCTCTCCCTACATCTCTGCCTGTATCTTCTGCCCAGCTCTACTCTGTTAAGACATTGACTAAAAGCAGCTTCTTTTTTTTTTTTTTTTGGTTTTTCGAGACAGGGTTTCTTCTGTGGCTTTGGAGCCTGTCCTGGAACTAGCTCTATAGACCAGGCTGGTCTCGAACTCACAGAGATCCGCCTGCCTCTGCCTCCCGAGTGCTGGGATTAAAGGCGTGCACCACCATCGCCCGGCTTAAAAGCAGCTTCTTTATTAACCAATCACAATAAAACATTCACAGCACACAGAAAGGTATTACACATCATAAGATTTAAACTAAGAGGACTTCAAATGATGTATTAAAAAGTTAAGTGTCAGAAATCATAATGTTTCTTGTTATAGTTAAATGATTGCTCTCTAGTGGCCCATGTGTAAGGCATGGTCCCTGGATTGGTTCTGTTGGGCAGGGATGAAGCATCTGAGAGTTCTAATGTCACTTGAGATGTTTCCCAAAGACAATGTTAAATCCCTGGGCCATCTTTATTCTGTCTATGTCCTGGAATGAGATATGTGTGTTCATTCTAATATTCATTCCACCCACAATATGTGACCATTGGCCTAAGCCAACAAAAAAGCCCAACCTCAGACTCGAACCTCTACAGTTGAGTCTAAATGAATCTCTCTTTACATCATAAAAAATTTTAATCAGTAAAGAAGATATTCCCTCATGATATTGTCTTGTGCCTTATCTAGGATATGTGTGTGCTCAATGTATAGTTTGATGTATGAAGAAACGGGTGCCACCCCCACTTGGAAAGGTGACTATCTGACTCACCAGCTGGAGGGCTTTACTCTAGGCCATAGTCCCCAGAGGCACATCTCATGCCACACCACACCCATTGTAGACCTAGAGATCTGGAAGTAGCCTCCCCACATCCCCAACTACCCCCAAGGCATCTGCTATTACAAGGTCATAGGCCCTGCCCCCATCTTGCTCACCAGTTAGGGGGCCCTAATCTCCTGAACATAGGCCCCAGAAACACATCCTGTGCCTTACCCCAACCACCAGAGCCCAGAAGACCTGGGAGCAGCCTCCACCCACACCTCTCTACCCACAATGGCATTTGGATCCACTAGAGTCTTAGCCCTGCCAACCCCTGGAGGAGCATCAGTGCTATGCCAGTATCCACCAAAAGCATGAAACTACCTGCACAAGGAGGAAGAACACCTAAACCACAGGATATACTGGCATCAATTTGAAGAAGAGGGACCTCCTGCAGCACAGATCCCACTTTCACACACTGGAGTGTAGAGGCCCCAATCTATGTGAGCCTATTTCCACCTTGACAAAAGATCTGGGAGTTGGAACTTACCTCTATTCCTTCCAGGTTACCATCTGTTTCTACCTCAAACAAAGGTCCCACCTAGATTTAGAGCAGAGAGTTCTGCTTTCTCAAAGTTATTGTCCATAGGTGTGGCTCATATCCAGACCTTGTATTTCAAGAATAGAGAAGTAGATATTTTTCTACTTTGAAAAAAAAGTCTAGGGATCCAACTAAGTCTTTAGTTCACCTTAAGGAGATAACATTGGATTCCACTCAGGGAGTGGTTTACCTATAGAATGTTTTGGTCTAGGGTATGAGTGTGACTTGTTTTGTTCTAGCAACAGATTATTAAATATGAATGTAACCCACAACCTTCAACTGGTCTGTTCATTTCTTCGTATTGTTTTAATGCAGTTTTTAAAAATCTTACTCTTACCTCTTAGGGTTAGGGTATTTTAAGCAATTAGAAATTAAATGTGAGCTATTTTAGTATACACTGGAACTCTCTTCTGGTACTATTCTATGTTTTCTGTTTCATTGTTTTCCTATCTTCATACTCGTATATTTCTAATCCCCACTCCCCTATCATGGCAGCTGTAGTTTGTGTTGAGGCTGGTCTGCAACATATGGTGCTACTACACGGGCGCAACTGGTAAACCCAAAATGCACAGAAGTGTGGCCAGGCACACAAGGGATCACATGAGTGTCCCAGTAAGAAAAATGTACCACAGGCATAAAAGTGAGTAATGAGCACTCAGAAATAAATAGTAGAGAATAAAAAAGGAAAAACTAAGGCAAGGCAAAAAAATGGGATGGCAATGAGAAGCAGAAGGAGGAAGAACATGAGCAAAGAAGTCAGGACTGAGAGGGGTGCACCCACGCATGGAGACAGTGGGGCTGATCTATTGGGAGCTCACCAAGGCCAGCTGAACTGTGACTGAAAAAGCATGGGATAAAACTGGACTCTCTGAATATGGCGGACAATGAGGGCTGCTGAGAAGCCAAGGACAATGGCACTGGGTTATGATCCTACTTCATGTCTGGCTTTGTGTGAGCCTAGCCAGTTTGGATGCTCACCTTCCTAGACCAGGATGGAGGGGGGAGGACTTTGGACTTTCCACATGGCAGGGAACCCTGACTGCTCTTCAGACTGGAGAGGGAGGGGGAGAAGAGTGGGGGGGAGGAGGAGGGAAATGGGAGGCTGGGAGGAGGCAGAAATTTTTTTTTCAATAAAAAAAATAGAATGGGAGTAAAACTGTAAATATGTATAAATATGGGACAAAGAACTAGTATTCAATTATCTGTGCAGTTGTCTAGATTATTTTGATAGCTAGAGGAGCTGAAATGGATCAAAGACAAAGGCAGAGAATTTTTAATGTTTGTAAATATTATATTCCTGCCTCTGTATTGGTGGCATATCCACTGCCACTTTCAAGGTGCGCCAGGACTTGGAGAGGCCAAAGGGAGCCCTTGCATTTGCCCTTGCAAGTTGCAGTGCTGTAGTCTCTGAGCTACAGCCTCTGTGGATGCTTACTGGGTAGTAAGAGTAGAAGGAATGTGGTACATAGCCCAGTAATGGCCTGGTTTACTGCTGAGTCTGACCCATGCACATGTGCTGTAGCCAGATGAGTCTGTGCAGTGGAGCCAGGAAAGGCAGGAGACAAACAAGTTTAGGGGACTATACCTCCCACAGTCAGCATCCAGAGCCAGACAATGTAAATGCCTAGAGGCTAATTGACCCATGATCCAAGGAGCCTGTATGGACAAGTCTATGGCGATTAACAGAGCAGAGGACTCATGAATTCTCCTAATTTTATGATTACAAGATTTAAAATAAAAAAACAAGGATAGTTAGAAAAATTATGATTTACCTGCCTAAGCTTGTGGCAGTCTTTGAGACGCTAAAATGGCGGGCAGCTGGGCACAGGAACTAAGTTTATCAGCTGATCACATCTATGGCAGAACTGCTAAACAGAGCCTGTGCCATTCCCAGGCACAGCAGGCAATGAGGGACTGGCCTTCAGGGTTCTATCTGCCCAGCAGGACACTACTAAGAAGACACAGCATGGCTTCGACCCACTGTATGTCCCAGCTTCAGTTGTAAGCCAAGATTCTGGTTTCTAGCCTGACAGCCAAGCTGAAAAAATATAAATAATAAATAAATAAATAAATAAATAAATAAATAAAAACAATAAAAAAGTAGTCTCAATGAACTATAGCTCCAGGCCCAGACATTTGTCTGGTGTCTGTGAAAATGTAAATGAGCAAGTTACCTCTATCAACTAAACAGACTTGCAGCTTGGATTAAAAGAAAGCTTACAAACTTTTAATAAAAACATCCAATGGTAGAGATCTTATTTAAATATTCTATAGGAGATCTTGAGCCACCAGCTATAATTTTTAAATGATGCAATGATCTCAGTTTGAAGGCATAAGTCACAAACAATCCCATACCAGTTTGGAATTATGATTAATAGAATGGTTATTTATTTAAGGGGGAAAAACTTACAGATCACCATCCCAGACAACAGCCCTCTGCGCAATCAGGAAAGGAGCCTAGTCGCCAGAAGTGGAGCCGGACATCAGAGAGCGAGCACAGGGCAGTTGCTGCTTTTTTAAAGAGAGAGAGACCATGCCCCAGTGGGCTGGTATCTCAGCGGCTATAGGCTGAAGGAGCAGAAGAAGCTCCCACAACACCTCTCACTTTTGTTTAAGTAAGAGAGTTCTAAACCTACTACAAAATTATATACAATAAGTACAAATATCCTATTCTAACTAGCTTAGGTCTTGTATAATAAATAACTTGGCCAAGTCATGAGAGGAAAGTAATTACATTTATATAGTCTTCAACTCCATCAAAGATCTGAGAAAGAAAATAATGTTACCTGAGTAATTAGGAAGTGCAATCAAACAACTTCCAAAACATGCAACAAATCACAGAGACAACTGGCTACCTGGGCAATCACCCAAAGTCTCATTTGCAGTGTTGAAGCAACCAACTTTGGCTAAGGCCTAACATAACTGACATACCATTTTCAAAGGCAAGAAACTTTTCAAAACTATCTTACCCTGTCTTGGCAGGATATGACAGTCATGTTTTATCCATTGATGCAAGCTCTGTATCTCTGTCAGTGGTTGAGGTATGGGCATTTCTTTGCCCATAGGCCAGTTCTGCCAAGAAGAAAAGCTCCAGGTGGAGTGTCTTTGGTGCTCAACTTTCTCTCGGTAATAGATTGGTGTTGCCAGGAGCAATTGTGTCTCACTACCATGAAACTTCGAGTTAGAGTAAAGCCCATTTTCTACAGCTCTTTGAAGAGATTGAAGATTATCTATCTATACTGAATATAATCTCTATGTATCTAAAGAACCTGATTAGTCTAATTATAAATGACAAACTTAGATGACTATTGACCTATATAATTATCAATACCTATCTAACTTAAAGACTAAGAAAATAAACAACTGTGCAATAAATGAGTACAAAATGACCTCTAAATATAAATAATGTACAAATATGCATTGAAAATGGTAAATATATATCAATACATAAACAATACATAAGTATCTTAGTCAGAGATAGAAATGTACACTGCAATATAGTAAATGTACATATATCAATACAATATATATCAATACATAAAATGTTTTAAGCAGAGGTAGAAGCATGCATGCATACAATAGTCAATATAATTTAACTTTGTATCAATATACAAGAATTGATACCAATATAATTGTCTAAAAACAATAACTCACAAGTACCAATCTATTATCCCATCATCCAATTATCCCACTATTTTTTTTAAAAAAAAAGATCCCTGAGCTTATAAAATTTCTCCCCCAACTCTCAACCATATACTAATTATAATCAACCCTAAATGATTTCCCTAAACCCAAGGACAAACTCTAGTGGGAGAGGGGGCATCGTCCTCTAGAATTACTTCCAGCTCTCATGGGGGTGACGTTCTTTCTGGGGGATCCTGTGAAAGTAAAATGATGGGTAAATTTGAAGATCAATGTCTTTTAAAATTACTAAAGGTCTCTGGGTATTTCGTGGATGTCTGGCCAGAATGTTGTAAAAGATGTGCACCATTTCAACTAACCAAGTTGGAACCATCTTGTTCAGCTGGTACTCAAAACAGGTCTTGTATTAGCACTATCAGTATCATGACGTTATATCAACCAGGTGGAGTTGTTGTTATGGGGCCCCATCTTCTTCCTGGAAACTTCAAATGTCACTGCAGGAAAACTCATTGTTCATTGTGGAAAACTTAAACATTAATTATATAGACATATACAGACATACATATATGCAATGAAAGGCATGATAGATATATTTAATGAAAGGTACAATAGATATGAAGAAAAGCAAAGATGTTTTCTAAACTCATATTTCTTTCTGTCCCATATCATGGCTCTTGACATGAGACAGAAACTTCAGAAACTCTGGGTTTTTCTCTTATCAACAGGCTTGGAATTAGAGAGGAACTGAGCCAGAGTCCAACTCCAATACCAGCTCTATAAATTTAGAAATATAATATAGTATATCCTAGAGTTTTGTACTTACAGAACCTGTTCAGTTTTCTTGAAAGTCCCTATTGAGTACTTATTTTTCCATCTGTCAGTATTTAAACATTCAGGGTCCCTTGAATTTTTCAAAGATGAGTGTTTTCCTTTGAAGATAAAAAAAGAACCCTGTCTCCATTCTAAATGTTTTTCTTACCACCTGTATGATCATCATCATTGTGGATGAGCTGTCATTTTCCTTTCCAAGAGGTTTCTCCTCTTCAAATCAAACCTTTATTAATTTTGATGGTATCCACAATTTTTCTTCTCCTGTTGAAACAAGAATAACACCCTTTCCCCAACATAGCATATCTCCTGGATTCCATTGAGATGTCAGCACATCTTTGAAATAAACTGGTTGATTTAGTTCAGCAGACTTTTCCATTATCCAATGTCTTTCTGCCGCTGTTGTTCCTTTCTCATTAGCGTTAAGAAAATTCAAGGTTAATAAAGCATTATGCAATCTATTGCTGTGGGTATTTTCCATCACTTTCTGTTTGTTCAGCATATCCTTTATAGTACAATTTGATCTTTCTATAACTGCCTGACCTGTAGGATTATTTGGTATACCTGTAATATATTTTATATATATTTTTTTGTGTGTTCGTTTTTTTTGAGACAGGGTTTCTGTAACTTTGGAGCCTGTCCTGGAACTAGCTCTTGTAGACCAGGCTACCCTCGAACTCACAAAGATCTGCCTGTCTCTGCCTCCCGAACGCTGGGATTAAAGGTGTGCGCCAGCACTGCCCAGCAATGTTTTATATTATAATAAGCAAAAAAGTATTTCATTTTCTTAGATACATATGCTGAACCATTGTCTGTCTTTATTTGTGCAGGTATACCCATAATGGCAGTTTCTTCCAATAAATGTGTGATTACCTAATCAGCCTTTTCTGAGCTCAGAGCAGTTGCCCATTGAAAACCTGAATACATGTCTATGGTGTGGTGTACATATTTTAATTTACCAAATTCCATAAAGTGGGACACATCCATCTGCCAGATTTCATTCCTTTTAGTACCCTTTTGATTACTCTCTGCAGGCAACGGTGTTTGATTATAGAAAGAACAAGTAGGAAATCTCTTTATAATGTCCTTAGCGAGTTGCCATGTAATGGAAAACTCTTTCTTTAAGCATTTACTATTGACGTGATGTTTTTATGAAATTCTGAGGTCTACAACACTCTTCCAATCAATAATTGATCAACTTCAGCATTATCTTGTGCTAGAGGACCAGGCAGACCCTTATGGGACTGGATGTGTGTTATGTACATTGGACAAAGCCTATTCCTAATTATGTCTTGTACCTGGATAAACAATGAAGTCAACTCTGTGTCATCTGGTATAAATTTAGTGGCTTCAATATGCAAGATAACTCTTTCTGCATATTGTGAATCTGTAACCATATTAAGAGCTTCTATAAAATCCCTTAGCACCATAAGAATGGCATATAATTCTGTCTTCTGGACAGAATTATAAGGGCTTTGTTCCACCTTACTCAATTCTTCTGATTTATAACCTGCTTTTTTTGATTTATTTGCAGCAGTATAAAACGTATGGGCTCTAGTTATTGGAGCATCACGTACAATTCTAGGAAGAATCCAAGAAGTTCTTTTATGAGGTTAAATCTATCACTTTTGGGATAGTTGCTATTAATTTCTCCCAAAATTAGTGCAGACTCTTTGCAATGGTTCATTGTCTTTCCATAAGTTCTTTTTTCATTAGAAAAAGGCACTATAATTTCTGCTGGGTCTATACCTACTAGTTGACAAAGTTTCAGTTTACCTTTTATAATTAATTCAGAGACTTTTTCCACATAAGTTTTTAATTTTTTACTTGGTTTATGAGGTATAAATATCTACTCTAAAATAATATCTTCCCTCTTCATTAAAATCCCTGTAGGAGATATTCTAGAAGGCAATATGACTAGGATGCAGCTAAGATTTGGGTTCACCCTATTCACATGTCCCTCCTGTAATTTTTCCTCAATCATTATCAGTTCCTTTTCTGCTTCAGCTGTCAATTTTCTGGGACTATTCAAATCTATTTTACCATCTAAGGTTTTGTTTAAATGAACAATTAGATCAGGTGTTATCCCAACAGCTGGTCATAGACTGGAAATGTCTCTTAACAATCTTTGGAAGTCATTAAGAGTCTATATCCTGTCTCTCCTAATTTGTGCCTTTTGCATACTAATATTCTGTAAGCTTATTCTATATCCTAGGTAATTAATAGAATTTCCTCTTTGAATCTTTTCAGGAGCACTTTGTAATCCCCATTTAGGCAAGACTTTCATTACTTTTTCAAACATCCTTTCTAAGGTGTCTTTATTTGAATTAGATAACAAAATGTCATCCATGTAATGATAAATTATGGACTTGGGATATTGCTTATGAATTATTTCCAATGGATTACTTACAAAATATTTGCACAATATGGGACTATTGAGCATCCCCTGTGGGAAGACAGTCCATTGATATCTCCTAGTAGACTGAAAATTATTATAAGTAGTCACTGTGTAGGCAAATTTTTCTCTATTCTTTTCTTGTAAAGGTATAGTGAAAAATCAATCTTTCAAATCAATAACTATAAGAGGCCATCCTTTAGGTATTTGAGATTGTGGCAGACCCATAGGTTGAATTACCTTGTTGACAGCTCTTAGATCTGTCACTATTCTCCATTTACCAGATTTCTTTTTTACAACAAACACAGGAGAATTCCAAGGGCTGATTGATTCTTCAATACGGTGAGCATCTAGTTGCTCTTGTACCAGCTGTTCCAAAGCCTGTAATTTATCTCCAGCTAGTGGTCATTGCTTGATCCATATTGTCTTCTCAGTTAACCATTTTAAATTTATAGTTGTTGGTACCCCTAAAGATTTGCTATTTGCTGTATGTTCTTGTACAGCCTGAATGGCTGGTGACCTTTTTCCATAATAACTCATTATAATCTTCCCAGAATTATGAGTTCCTGGAACTACAGGAATGTTAATCTGGGTATTTTATTGCTGTAGCAAGTCACAGCCCCATAAATTTATTGCAATATTGGCTATATATGGCCTTAGTCTTCCTATTTGCCCTCCAGGCCCTATGCATTCAACCCATCTTGTGCTTTGTTTTACACGAGATAAGGTTCCAAATCCCAGGAACTGAACATCTACCTCTTGAAGAGGCCAATTCAGATACCAAGATTCTGTAGTGATGATACTTACATCCACACCTGTGTCTAATAAGCCTTCAATAAAAATGCCATTTATACAGACTCTTAGCTTTGGTCTTTGATTGTTACTAGAAGTCTGCCAAAATATCCATTTACTCTGTCCTACTGGATTATTTGACTCATCCTCCACATGTAATTCATCATTTAGACCAGTATTACTTTTTACAGCAGACATTGGAGTTTTTAATTTTCTTGGTGAGATACGTTCTCCACTGTAACTGGGAATGACTGGGCCACTTTTAGCTTGGGGGCCTGTGAGAGGCCCCTCAAGGGGTTTCCCAATGGTATCAGGTTTCCTTGTCTTTCTGTTGCTGACCTGCATTTGTAGGACCAATGTCGGCATTTACTGCATCTCCTACATACATGTAGCTGAAGGCTGAGGTCTCCTATTTTTGACATTCCCAGAGGAGATATTATTCCTAGAAATCCTTTGCCTGCAATCCCTTTTCAGATGTCCTAATTTGCCACAATTAAAACACCTGGCAGTTTGATGTCTCCTCATAGCTTTGGAAATCTCTTCTCCTACCCAAGATTCATCATTACAGCCAAATGTCTCAACATTCATTGTATGCTGAATCCATTCATTTATAGGTGCTGATCTAGACCTTAAAGGCCCAATTATCTTTTTGCATTCTATCTTTGCATTTTCAAAAACCAGAGATTCAAGAAGTATTTGCCTAGCTTCTGGGTCTGTTACCCCTATGTCCAGAGCCTTAATTAACCTTTCCAAAAAAGTCAGTAAAGGGTTCTCTCTGTCACTGCCTAATCCTGGCATATGTTTCAACCCTTTTGCCTGGATCTTGTTTTTGTATTCCAAGCATTTAAGGCTGCTTTGTGACATAGAGACAATACTTCTTTGTTGTAAATAGCTTGGACCTGTGGATCAGCATATGCTCCTACACCAAGAATTTGATCTTGGGAAACTTCCTCACCTTTTACTCTTCCTTGCTGCCCTATATGTCTGGATTCTTCTCTGAATTAATTTCCAAACATCAAGGAAGGTCCATCATCTAAAACTGCAGACACTAACTGAGAGAAATCATGGGACGTAGTTCTGAAATTAGAAGCCAAAGTCCTTATCATTTCCTTAGCGAATGCAGAGTGCAAGCCATAATTAACAACAGCTTGCTTAATTTCTTTTAGATCATTCATTCCTATTGGCATCAATCTAGCTTCTTTGACTCCCTTTGAGCCTTTAGAAGTTGATGCCTTGTCAGAATAAATTACAGGGTATGTCACTAAAACCCTGGGTAAGCCAGTTCTAATAGCTGGTGGTGGCATTGTATCCTGTCCTTGTCCTTTTTTCTCTGTTCACCAGCTTCAATAATTTCTTCAATCATTTCAAATCTTTTTATCATTGTCTCTCTTAAATCCTGAATCTCCTGACCTGCATGTGTTTCTAGTGATTTCACTAAGGTATCAATTTTTTGGTCCCCATTCTGCACCTGTGATTCCAAGGCTTTAATTTTTTCCTTCAAAGATAACATGTCCTTCTTAAACTTTTCTTGTATCATGTTGATTCCCATCTTGGAGGTACATTCTGTCTGTTACCTTATCAAAACTTTGTGATAACATCTGAATATCAAATTCAACAGCCTGAACCCTTTCAGGTAACTTCCTAGTACCCTTGGATATGGAGTCAAGTTTGTCTATCATAGCATCCACTTGTTCAGATAACCTCTGGTTTTCAATAATTTAAATCCTTTCAACTAGTTGTTCATCATTAGTCTGTAAAGATTGTATCATTCTTAGGAGCGCCATATTCTTCCTTCATGATAGAATATGGAAAAGAAAACTGAAACATGGTAACCAGTAAATTAAGGTATCACCATATTCATATAAACCTTGCATGATATAATCTATTGTATTAGTAAAGAAAGCAGTAAAATTTGTGTTGGAAATGAAAACTGTTGTATTATCCAGCAGGTGGCACTGTTGCCAAGTCGTGACTAGACAACTGCAAAGGTGATGAAAATGGGGTCCTGTTTCAGTATTTGTTCAAAACTGGGAAATATGAGTTGCTCAACAAAGTAAATGGAATTAAATCAATTCCATACATGGATCAAAAACTCAGAGTCAAAAACCTAGGAGTAGAAAAGAGCAACCCGGAAGCCACGTATGCCTCAATGTGACAGAGTTGCCCCAAGGGGTTGCAGCTTATGGCAACCGCTTGTGCTCTGAATTGTGCCATTTAAGCACTGCACTTGCAAGGGAGATTTAAAACCAACTCAGAAAAGAACAAACCAAGTGAGCAGAGACTGTCCGGTCCTGTGGAGTTTAAATCCATGTGAGGAGGCAAGCGATAGGGTGTGTGGGGACTTGATGCCAATCTAAGGCATGTAAAGAGAAAATATAAAGAATTGCAGCAAGAAAAGCCACTGCGTGGTGGTTCATATTGAACTGCTGACTCCATGCACAGGTCACAGGCTGTGGCTGAGGGAGGGCTCGTGCCAAGTGGAGCTGGTGGCAGGCAGTCAAGTGGGGGGAAGGAGGGGTCCAAAACCAAACGTTTGGGCACCAGATGAAGGTATAAATCACAAACAATCCCACACCAGTTTGGAATTATAATTAATAGAATGGTTATATATTTAAAGGGAAAAAAACTTACAGATCACCATCCCAGACAACAGCCCTCTGCGCAATTAGGAAAGGAGTCTAGTGGCTGGAAGTAGCGCTGGAAGTCAGAGAGCAAGGGGAGGGCAGTTGCTGCTTTTTTTAAAGAGAGTGAGACCATGCCTCAGTGGGCTGGTATCTCAGCAGCTATTGGATGAAGGAGTGGAAGGAATTCCTGCAACACCAGTTCTACTAGACAACTTCCAGAAGCTACCAGACAGGTATTCATGCAGGTTCAGTATGCTATTCAAAACAAGCAAGTACATTATATTAATTACATTCAGCCTTGACATGCATGCATATTATCTATAAAACTTACTTCTACAGCAGTATTATGGCAAAATAGTCTCCTTTTATGGATACAGATACAAAATAAGTTATTAAGCCTTATATTGAAGCAGTAGCTTTCTTAGCACAGAAGAGTAGGATGGAATCTAGGAGATATTTTGGCAGAGACCTGGCTGTAATCAATGTTCCTCATACTAAGCAACAGATTGATTGGTTGTTTCAAAAAAAATAGTGATTCTTGGGCAATCGTGTTTGTTCAATTTGAAGGTCAGATTAATAATCTTTAACCAGCTGATCTGTAACTGCAACTATATTCCTTTAGTTTTCTAAACTTGTAGCAAACTCAAGATGCTATGTTAATTTTTACAGATTGTTCTTCCAATAAAAGAGTTGCATATGTTGTTAATGGGCTAAGTTTAAGAAAACAATTTAGATTAACAAGAGTAACTACTCAGCAAATTGTTAGAAATGTTATATTTAGTTAGCATTTAGTTGTACCTCTTCTGGGAGCAAATCCTCGAGGACTACTTCCTAATCATTTATGGCAAATGGATGTTGCTCATATTGCAGGGTTTGACAAATTAAGATATGTTCATGTGACAATTAATACATATTTATGATTCTTGAAGGCCACTGCACAAATTTGAGAAGCCACAAAGCATGCATTGGCTCATTGCTTAATAATGCTTCCCAGATATGGGGACCACAAATTCATAGAGATGGATAATGGGTCTGCATATATTAGTAAAGCATTTCATCAATTTTGTTCCCAATGGAATATCAAACATAAGGCAGGAATTCTTTATAATTCTCAAGGAAAAAGAATTTTGGAGCATGCCCATGACTCCTTAAAAATACAACCTAAAATAATGAAATCAGGAGAAGTAAAATTTGCCACATAATGCCTTAAGACATGCACCTTTTATGGATGCTCATAAGCAATCTGCTATTGACAGATTTTGGTGTGATGGCACCATGGTGACCTTTGCTAAAGCAAGGTGAAGAAACTCTTACACTAGATTATGGAAAGGACCCTGTTCTAATATGGGGTCAAAGCCAAGTCTGTGTTTTTTCACAGGATGAGGATCAAGTGAGATGGCTTCCAGAATGTCTGGTTTGATGCATCCAGCAGATTGTGCCAACTCTGATGACATTGTAGCTGCTAATGTTCCCACAGAAGAGTCAAAATGAGACTCTATATTCTTAACTTCCTCATACCACCATGCTGCAGGCTGAGGAAGGGGGTAACTGAACCAATGATCCTGACATATAACATGCTATATGCTGAGAAGAGAAAGAAGATCATGGTGATGGTGAGTCCCAGCCTCTTTATAGACCTGCTGAACAAACTACCAGACCTATTAAGTCTTGTTTACTTTGGAATGAGACCAGAAGCATATTCTGAACGTTGACTGTTTTATACTTTATATATAGATTTCAGGATAAAATCTGAGTTTAACCTGCTGTTGAAATGTCGAAAGAACTTAAAAACTGCTATCTCAACTTTCCTATCAGGGAAAAAAAGACTCATTACCAAGAGTAACTGAAGTCCCTGTTCAGATATGAGGAGGGTAGCCTAAGGGATTTTGCTACTACTCAGAGACTGAAACAATTGCTTAAAAGCTCCATTTTAATTTGACTCTCACCCATCATAGAAACCTTTTCCTGTCTTTTTGTTAGAATGGATTTAAGAGAATTTTGATTTAACAAATTGTGTTATGGTATTGACTGTTAATGCTTTAGTTAACTATAAGATGTTAATGGTTAGAAAAAGATTAGAACTTATCTAAGAAAAGTTAGACATTACCAATGAATTCTTGAATTTTATATGTTTAATAAAATAAATCTAGGTTTTGATAAGCTGAGTACTGTTAAGAAACACTCTATATCAATTCAAAAGGGGCATTCACAATCCTGATGATCCTCCACTCCTTTAATTAGGGGATACTATAGTCATAGAAGTATGTATAACACAAAGTATTGTCTCCTTGCTTATCATTAGCTAATTGCTGATGAACTCTCTTGACAGAAACTTGCCTCAGAGACCCAGAGCCGAGAGGTACTTTCTCCCTTACTCCTTTAATGACAGAGGTCAGTAGTAAGAGACAGATTTGATTTTTTCACACCCTCCGGGCAACTAAGATATGGGCATGAATAGTTGGAATGTCTGAGAAATGGGAAACCTAAGGCAGATGTGATCTGTTTTATTAGTTTCATGTCTTCCTACTCTTTACTTATATTTCTAATCCCCATGCTCCTACTCTTGCAAGTGGTATTTTTGTCAAGGTTAGACCTCAACACTGGAGGGAGAGATGGGCAGAAAGAAGTGTAAGAAAACATTCAGCAGCATAAAGAGCAGTATAGCACCACCACAAACTAGTTATTCTACACTAGCAAGACCTGAACATCACAATGCAGATAAAAAAGAAGAAAATGACCTTAAAAATAACTTAATGAAGAATATAGAGGCCTTTAAAGAGGAAATTAATAATTTCCTTAAAGAAGTATATAACAGCATAAATGAATGCAGACAGATTGTAAATATTTATATATATATATATATATATATATATATATATATATATATATAGCTTTAATGTAGATATAGACTTACAGAACCACCATTCCCACGGAGACCAGGAAAGCAGAAGCGATGGCAGGGAGCATGCTCACCAAATTTATAGGCAGACATTAGCCCGAGGCGAACACTCCCCCCAAGGGTAGGGACTTATCCCTACATCTCCCCTTTTTGTCTAAATAAGACAGAACCAAACCAAATACAACTATATACAATAACAACAAATAATAAATATAACAAACAATATTGAGAACAAAATCTTTGCTAAACATTCTATCTCAATGAGTCCAAATAATGTAGAGAGTAACTACAATTATATAATCTTCAACTCCGTCAAAGATCTGAGAAGGGAATAAACACTACTCAACAAACAAGATATATCCAAAATGTTCAACAATTGACAGAGACATCTGACTACCTGGGCGATCACCCAAAGTCTCGTTTGCAATGTTGAGTCAACCAATTTTGGCTAAGGCCTAACATAACTGACATACCATTATTAAAGGCAAGGAACTTTTCAAAACTATCTTACCCTGTCTTGGCAGGATATGACAGTCCTGTTTTATCCATTGATGCAAGCTCTGTATCTCTGTCAGTGGTTGAGGTATGGGCATTTCTTTGCCCAAAGGCCAGTCCTGCCAAATAGAAAGGCTCCAGGTGGAGTGTCTTTGGTGCTCAACATTCTCTTGGGAATAGAGCGGTGTTGCCAGGAGCAATTGTGTCTCACCATCACGAAACTCTGAGTTAGATTAAAGGCCATTTTCTACAGCTCTTTGAAGAGGTCGAAGATTATCTATCTATACTGAGTATAATCTCTATTTATCTAAAAAACCTGATTAGTCTAATTATAAATGACAAACTTAGATGACTATTTATCTATATAATTCTCAATAACTCTCTAACTTAAAGACTAAGACAATAAACAACTGTGAAACAAATGAGGATAATGACCTCCAAATATAAACACTGTACAAATATACATTGCTATATGGTAAATATATATCAATACATAAACATTATATAAGTTTCTTAATCAGAGGTAGAAATGTACACTGCAATATGGTAATATATACTATATATATATTAATACAATATATGTCAATACATAAAAATGTTTTAAACAGAGGTAGAAACATGCATGCATACAATAGTCAATATAATTTAACTTTGTATCAATATACAAGAATCGATACCAATATATTTGTCTAAAAGCAGTAACTCACAATTATAAATCTATTATCCCATCATTCCCTCTTTTTTTTTTTTCAAAATTATCCCTGAGTTTATAAAATTCCCCCCCAACCTCCCAACCCCTAAATGATGTCCCTAAACCCAGGGGTAAACTTTACTGGGAGAGAGGATGTAGTCCTCTAGAATTACTTCCAGCTGTCATGGGGGCGACGTTCTTTCTGGGGGATCCTGTGAAAGTAAAATGATGGTTAAATTTCAAGATCAATGTCTTTTAAAATTGCAAATAGTTTCTGAGTATTTTGTGGAGGTCTGGCCAGAATGTTGTACTAGATGTGGTCTGGCCAGAATGTTGTACCAGATGTGCACCATTTCAGCTAACCAAGTTGGGATTGTCTTGTGCAGCTAGTATCCAAAACAGATCTTGTAGTAGAGCTATCAGTATCATGACGTCATATCAACCAGGTTGAGTTGTTGTGGGGCCCCATCTTCTTCCTGGAAACTTCAAATGTCACTTCAGGAAAAACTCATTGCTCATTGTGAAAAACTTAAACATTAATAATATAGACATATATATATATATATATATATATATATATATATATATTCAATGAAAGGCATGATAGATATATTCAATGAAAAGTATGATAGATATGGAGAAAAGCAAAGATGTTTTCTAAACTCATATTTCTTTCTGTCCCATATCATGGCTCTTGACATGAGACAGAATCTCCAGAAACTCTGGGTTTTTCTCTTATTAACAGGCTTGGAATTGGAGAGGGACTGAGCCAGAGTCCAACTTCAAAACCAGCTCTATGTATTTATAAAGAAATGTTTAATAAGACACACACACACACACACACACACACACACACATATATATATATATAATTAATACTTACAAAAATGTGTCCATCCATCAGTAATTAAATATTCAGGGTCCCTTAATTTCTTTGAAGATGAGTATTTTCCTGTGGAGATAAGAAAAGAACCCTGCCTCCAACCTATTTGTATTTCTTTCCATCAGTATGCTCGCCATCCTTAAGAAAGAATTGTTATTTATCTTTTCCAAGTGGCTTCTCTTCTTCAAACCGAACCTTTATTAATTTTGATGGTATCCACAATTTTTCCTCACCTGTGTAGATAAGAGCAAAACCCCTTCCCCAATGTAGCACATGTCCTGGCTTCCATTGTGAGGTCAGCACATCCTTGAAATAAACTGGTTGTTGTAGTTCAGTAGACTTTTCCGTTATCCAATGTCTTTCTGTAGCTGTTGTTCCCTTCTCATTTGCGTTGAGAAAATTCAAGGTTAACAAAGCATTATGTAACCTATTTCTGGGGGTGTTTTCCACCCCTTTCTGTTTGTTCAACATATCCTTTATAGTTCGATTTGATCTCTCTATGACTGCTTGACCTGTAGGGTTGTATGGTATACCTGTAATATGCTTGATATTGTAATAATCAAAAAACCGTTTCATTTTCCTAGAAACATAAGCAGGACCATTATCCATCTTTATTTGTGTAGGTATACCCATGATAGCCATGACTTCTAATAAATGAGTGATTACTGAATCAGCTTTTTCTGAACTTAAAGCAGTTGCCCACTGAAAGCCTGAATAAGTGTCAATGGTGTGATGAACATATTTTAATTTGCCAAATTCTGCAAAGTGGAACACATCCATCTGTCAGATTTCATTCCTTTGGGTGCCCTTTGGATTAGCCCCTGCAGGCAGTGGCGTTTGGTTATAGAAAGAGCAAGTAGGGCATTTCTTTACAATCTCCTTAGCTTGTTGCCATGTAATTGAAAACTCTTTATTCAAACCTTTGCTATTAACATGATGTTTTTTATGAAATTCAGAGGCTTGTAGCACACTACCAATCAATAATTGATCAATTTCTGCATTACCTTGTGCTAGAGGACCTGGCAGACCCATATGGGATCGGAAGTGTGTTATGTACATAGGGCAAAGCCTGTTCCTGATCAAATCTTGAACCTGGAGAAACAATGAGGTTAGTTCTGTATCATCAGGTATAAATTCAGCAGTTTCAATATGTAAAATAACTCTTTCTGCGTATTGTGAATCTGTAACTATATTAATAGGTTCTTTAAAATCCCTTAGCACCATAAGAATGGCATATAATTTTGTCTTCTGGACAGAATTATACGGACTTTGTTCCACCTTACCAAAGTCTTCTGATTTGTAACCTGCCTTCCCTGATTTATTGGCATCAGTATAGAATGTACGGGCTCAAGTTATTGAAGCATCACGGATGATTCGAGGAAGAATCCAAGAAGTTCTCTTTATGAAGTTAAGCCTCTTGCTTTTTGGATAGTTGTTATTAATGTCTCCCCCAAAATTGCACAAGCTCTTTGCCATGGTTCATTATCTTCCCATAATTTCTTTTGCTCATCAGCAGTGAAAGGCACTATAATTTCTGCTGGGTCTCTGCCTGCTAGTTGACGAAGTCTCAGCTTGCCTTTTTTTTTATTAACTCAGAGACTTTTTCCACATAAGTTTTCAGTTTCTTACTTGGTTTATGTGGTAAAAAGATCCATTCCAAAATAATACCATTTCTCTACATTAAAATTCCTGTAGGAGAAATTTTTGATGGTAGTATGACAAGTATACAATCAATCTCTGGATTCACCCTGTCCACATGTGTCTGTTGTAATTTTTCCTCAATCATTGTCAGTTCCTTTTCTGCTTCAGCTGTTAATTCTCTGGGACTGTTTAAATCTTTATCACCATCCAAGGTTTTGTTCAATTGAATTATTAGATCAGGTGTTATTCCAATAGCTGGTCGTAGA
The DNA here is from genome assembly GCF_018167655.1 of Microtus oregoni. Taxonomy (NCBI): domain Eukaryota; kingdom Metazoa; phylum Chordata; class Mammalia; order Rodentia; family Cricetidae; genus Microtus; species Microtus oregoni. The sequence goes on along the minus strand of NW_024543062.1, from coordinate 5,668,837 downwards.
CTGGAAATGTCTCCTAACAGTCTTTGAATGTCATTGAGAGTCCGTAGGCGATCTCACCTAATTTGTGCTTTTTGTGTCTTAATTTTTTGCAAACCTATTTTATAACCTAAATAATTAACAGAATCTCCCTTCTGAATCTTTTCAGGAGCGATTTGCAATCACCATTTAGGTAAAAGTATCTTTATTTCTTCAAACAGTCTGTTCAAGGTATCCATGTTTGAATATGATAACAAAATGTCATCCATGTAATGGTATACAATAGATTTGAAAAATTTTTTGCGTATTATTTGCAATGGTTGGTTCACAAAATATTGGCACACGGAGGGGCTATTTAACATACCCTGGGGGAGGACGGTCCAGTGGTACCTCCTCGAAGGTTGAGAATTGTTATAAGTAGGCACTGTGAAGGCAAATTTTTCTCTATCTTCTTTTTGCAAAGGTATAGTGAAAAAACAATCCTTTAAATCAATAACTATGAGAGGCCATCCTTTTGATAATAAAGAGGGCAAAGGAATTCCAGATTGCAGAGGGCCCATAGGTTGAATGACCTTGTTGATGGCCCTGAGATCTGTCACCATTCTCCATTTATCTGATCTTTTCTTAACCACAAATACAGGAGAATTCCAAGGGCTGGTAGATTCTTCTATATGTCCAGCATCTAATTGTTCTTGTACCAGCTGTTCTAAAGCCTATAACTTTTCCTCAGCTAAAGGCCATTGCTTTGTCCATATTGGTTTCTCAGTCAGCCATTTTAGAGGCAAGGCTGTTGGTATCTCTGAAGGGACATACATTGCTTGTTCTTGTACAGCCCGAATGGCCGGTTTTCTCCGTTTGTAATATGTTTTAATATTATTCTCAGAAATATAGGCTCTAGAAGTAGCAGGAATATTAATTTCGGTATTCCATTGTTGTAATAGGTCACGACCCCATAAATTCATTGCGATATTGGCTACATATGGCCTTAATTTTCCTATTTGTCCCTCTGGCCTTATACATTCAACCCATCTCGTGCTCTGCCTTACTTGAGATAGGGTTCCAATTCCCAGGAGCTGAACATTTACATTCTGAAGAGGCCAATACGAATGCCAAGATTCTGGGGTAATGATACTTACATCAGCACCTCTGTCCAGCAGGCCAGTAATAAAAATGCCATTTACACACACTCTCAGCTTAGGTCTTTGATTATTTATAGAAGTTTGCCAAAACACACATAACTCATCTTTCTGATCATTATTGCTTGTAACAGTAGACATGGGGCTTCCTAATTGTCCTGATGAGGCACGTTCTCTGCAGAAACTGGAAATGACTGAACCATGTTTGCCATGGGGGCCTGTGAGCCCCCCCCCTCACGTTTCCCGACTGTATCGGGTTGCCTTGTCTATCTCTTGTAGACCTACATTCATTTGTCCAATGTCTGCCTTTTTCACATCTTCTACATAAACCTGAAGGCTGAGTCCTCGTATTTCTGTTATTTCTGGAAGATGCATTATTATTATTATTTCTGAAAGATGCATTATTATTATTATTATTATTATTATTATTATTTCTGAAAATCTGTTATCTACAATTCTTTTTCATATGACCCATTTTTCCACAATTAAAACATTTGGTATTCTGGTGTCTCCTTTTACCATTGGAAATTGCTTCTTCTACCCATGCTTCAGTGCCATAATCAAATGTATCAACATTGAGTGTATGCAAGACCCATTCTTCCAAGGGCGCTGATCTGAGCTTTAAAGGCCCCAAAATCCTTTTGCATTCCACATTTGCATTTTCATAAGCCAAAGACTCAATAATTATACGTCTTGTTTCTGGGTCAGATCTCCCCATTTGTACAGCCTTAGTTAATCTTTGTAAAAAGTCACTAAAGGGTTCTCTCTGACCCTGTTTAACTCTGACAAATGATTCCATTCTCTGTCCTGGGTCTTGTACCCTGTCCCAAGCCCTTAAGGCTGCTGTAGTACACATGGAGAGTGTGTTTTCATCCTAATTAGCTTGTTCCTGAGGGTCGGAAAAGAGCCCTTCATCTAGAATTTTATCTAGGGAAATGTCAATTCCCTTTGCTTTTTCCTGCTGTTCTAAAAGTCTAGCCTCTTGCCTGAATGAGCATTTCCATTTCAATTGCGGTCCACTCTCAAGTATCGCAGAGCTCAGCTGGAGCCAGTCCGAGGGGGTTGCTCTGCTTGTCGTGGCCCAAGATCTTAGCATCTCTTTAACAAAAGAGGCTTGCATCCCAAAAGTCATGACAGCCTGTTTTATTTCCTTGAGATCATTCATACGGACAGGCTCCCCTGTATCCTCCTTGATGACCCTAGGGTTTCTGAAACCAATCACCTTCTCTGTTGTTATTACTGGAAAGGCAGGTAGAGCTGTAGGTAGAGCTTTGTGGAAATTGTCCTGGAGAGATTTACCCATAGATGTAGTTAAAATTTGCCTTTCTACCCTTTGCTCTTCTTCATCCGAATTTAGAAATTCCTCAATCTTTTCAATTCTATTCACCATTGCCTTCTGCAATGTCTGAATCTCCTGTCCAGAATTATGTTCCAAAACCTTCACTGAGGATTCTAAAGTATGAAGTTTGTCTGTTAGAGATAACATCTCATCTTTGGACATAATTTTTATGGCATAAACCGTGCCTTCTTGTATTGACAGTCTTTCCACCAATCTGTCATAAGCTTTAGACAAAATCTGATTGTCACATTCAGCAGTTTTGATTCTCTCAGTTAATGTTTCATTTCCTACAGAAAGGGACTGAATCTTATGGTCCAAATCAGCTGTTCCCTCTTCCATAGTAATGAATTTCTCCTTAATATCAGCCACTAATGTTTCAGTTCCTACAGAAAGGGATTGAAGCTTACGATCCAGATCAGCTGTTCCCTCTTCCATAGTAATGAATTTCTCCTTAACATCAGCCTGGAGAACTTCAAACTGATTCTCAATTGTTTTTAAGCGTTCAATCTCTGCCTTACAAATCCTGGATTTAACTCGTAAAGACTTCATCATATTTCTATTATCAAACCATTTAGTGCCAATGAAAACTACGAATCCCAGAGGGATCCATAGATGTGGGGTGATAGACACCTCTTATAAAATCTCCCACATGGTACAATTAAAAAAAACTGTTAAATTCTTGAATACTAATGTGTTCAGACATTTTATTTATAAAAGAAAATTTTTTTACCAGCAATGATCGGTTCCTGCCAGTGGTGGTCTCTGTGTTTTTGGAGCCTGTCCTAGAACTAGCTCTTGTAGACCAGGCTGGCCTCGAACTCACAGAGATCCACCTGTCTCTGCCTCCAGAGTGCTGGGATTAAAGGCGTGCACCACTACCGCCTGGCTGGTCTCGAACTCACAGAGATCTGCCTGCCTCTGCTTCCCAAGGGCTGGGATTAAAGGTGTGTGCTACCACTGCCTAGCAGGCCTCAAACTCACAGAGATCCACCTGACTTTGCCTCTCAAGTGCTGGTATCAAAGGCGTGCGCCACCACCACCGGGCACGTCCCTTTGTATCAGACCAAATCTGCCACTGTGGCGGCTTTTGTTGCAAAACCACAGGTACTTGAGTTTCTGCTAATTCAGGCAGTGGGGATCTGCTCCAAACTTAGCCAAGGCAGGCAGGGAGGGGTTAATTGCTCTGGCGAGCAGGCAGGGCAGAATGGGCCTGTGTGGCTGAGTGTGTCTTGGACTCAGCACTGGGGCCCAAGTCACGAACTAAAAAACAGCACCCAGGAGGGTGCTGTGCTAGCTAGCGGGCTACCCGCTTGAGTCTGGGGCAAAATAGCCCACATTGGACGCCAAAATGTAACAGCGTAAACGAATGCAGACAGATTGTAAAAATATATATATCTATAGCTTTAATGTAGAAATAGACTTACAGAACCACCATTCCCGGGGAGACCAGGAAAGCAGAAGTGATGGCTGGGAGCACGCTCACCAAATTTATAGGCAGACATTAGCCCGAGGCGAAAATGCCCCCCCCCCAAGGGGTGGGACTTATCCCTACAGAAGTAGAGGAAAAGACAAATAAGAAATAGAAGAAATCAAAAAATCCCTTTATGAACATCAAGAAAGAACAATTAAGCAGGCAAAGGAAATGGTTCATGACTTGAAAACTGAAATAGAAACAATAAGGAAAACACAAACCAAGGGAATACTGGAAATGGAAAATTTGGGTAAATACTCAGGAGCTATAGATGAAAGCATATCAAACAGAATACAAGAGATGGAAGAGAGACTTTCAAGTGTCTAAGCTACAATAGAGAAAAATAGACTCATTGATCAAAGAAATTGTTAAATCCAACAAATCTTTAACACAAAATATCCAGCAAATCTGGCATAACATTAAAAGACCATACCTATGAATAATAAGCATAGAAGAGGAAGAAGAAATCCATCTTAAAGGCACAGAAAATATTTTCAACAAAATGATAGAACTTTCCCAACCTAAAGAAGGATATGCCTATAAAGGACAAGAATCTGACAGAAGACCCTATAGACTAGACCAGAAAATAGAGCCCTCATCACATAACAATCAAAACCACAAGCATATAAATAAAGAACATTAAGAGTTGCAAAGGAAAAATACAAAGTAACATATAAAGGCAGACATACCAGAATTACACCCATCTTCTCAATGGAAACTCCAAAAGCTGAATAGACTTTCTACACACAATAAGAAACCATTGATGCCTTCCTAGACTACCCAGCAAAGATTTCAATCACCATGACTGAGAAAACAAGATATTCCATGACAAAATCAGATTTAAACAATACCTATCCACAAATTAAGCCCTGCAAAAAGTACTAGAAAGAAAACCCCAACCCAAGGAAAAAAACTATACCATAAAAACACAAGCAATAGATAATCCCCACACCAGAAGATCTGAAGAAGGGACACTCACAACACCCCGGTATCTTATTGGATCATCATGGTTTAAAATTAGAATTCAACAGCAACACTAATTTCAGAAAGCCCACAAACACATGGAAATTAAACAGCATTCTATGAGCCACCTCTGGGTCAAGAAAGAAATATAGAAAGAAATTAAAAACTTCCTAGAGTTGGGCGATGGTGGTGCACACCTTTAATCCCAGCACTCGGGAGGCAGAGGTAGGCAGATCTCTGTGAGTTCGAGACCAGCCTGGTCTAGAGAGCTAGTTCCAGGACAGGCTCCAAAGCCACAGAGAAACCCTGTCTCGAAAAACCAAAAAAAATTAAAAAACTTCCTAGAATTCAAAAAAAAAATGAAGGCACAACATACCCAAATCAATGGGACACAATGAAACCAGTGTTAAGAGGAAAGTTCATAGCACTAAGTGTGAACATTAAGAAAGTGGAGAAAGTTCACAACTAATGACTTAACAGCATCCCCCAAAGCTCTAGAACAAAAATAAAAGCAGAATCACCCGGGAGGAGTAGAAGACAGGAAATAACCAAATTGAGGGCTGAAATCAATAAAATAGAAAGAAAGAAAACAATAAAAAGAATCAATGATATAAATAGCTGGTTCTTTGTGAAAATCAACAAAATATACAAACTCTTAAACAATCTAACCAAATGGCAGAGAGAGAACATCCAAATTAAAACAATCAGAAATGAAAAGGGGGACATAACAACAAACAGTGAGGAAATACAAAGAATCATTAGGTCATAATACAAACACCTGCACTACACAAATTTAAAAAATATAAAAGGAGTGGACAATTTTCTGGATAGATATCACATACCACAATTAAATGAAGACCAGTTTGGACAATTTAAATAGAGCTATAATCTGCAAGGAAATCGAAGCTGTCATCAAAAGTCTTCTAACCAAAAAATGCCCAAGGATGGATGGTTTTAGTGCGGAATTCCACCAGAACGTCAAAGAAGAGCTAATACCTATACTCCTCCAAGTGTTCCACATAATAGAAACAGAAGCAAGGTTGTCAAACACTTTTTATGTGGCTACAGTTATCCTGAACCAAAACCACACAAAGACTCAACCAAGAAAGAGAATTACACACCAATCTCACTCATGAGCATAGATGCAAAAATAGTAATCAATAAAATCCTGGCAAACCAAATCCAAGAACACATGTAAAAACTCATTCACCATGATAAGTTGGCTTTATCCCAGAGATGCAGGAATGGTTCAACATATAAAAAATCTATCAAGGTAATTCACCATATAAATAAAGTAAAAGAAGAAAAAACATATGATCATCTCATTATATGGTGATAAAGCATTCAAGAAAGTCAAAACCCCTTCAAGATAAAGATCTTGGAGAGAACAGGGATACAAAGAATATAACTTACCATAATAAAAGCCATGTATGGCAAGCTGACAGCCGGCATCAAATTAAATGGAGAGAAACTCAAAGTGAATCCACTAAAATCAGGAAGAAGATAAACTCGTCCACCCTCTTTATATCTGTTCACCACAGATCAGGAACTTCTGGCTAGAACAAAAAGACAACAAAAGGAAATCAAGGGCATTCAGATTGGAAAGGAAGAAGTCAATCTTTTGTTATTTGCAGATGATATGATAGTGTATATAAGTGACCCCCGAAACTCTACCAAGGAACTCCTAAAGCTGATAAATACCTTTACTATTGTGGCAGAATACAAGATCAACTAAAAAAATCAGTAACCCTCCTACATACAAATGATAAAGAAGCTGAGAAAGAAATAAGAGAAACATCACCATTCACAATAGCCACAAATCATATAAAATGTCTTGAGCTAACATTAAGCAAATAAGTGAAAGACCTATTCAATACCCTTAAGTTGTTGAAGAAAGAAAGTTCAGAAGATACAAGAAAATGGAAAGATCTCATATGCTCTTAGATAGGTAGGGTCAACATAATAAAAATGGCAATCCTACCAAAAGAAATCTGTAGATTCAATGTAACTATCAACAAAATCCCAACACAGTGCTTCACAGACCTTGAAAGAACAATACTCAACTTCATATAGAAAATCACAAAAACCAATATAGCCCAAACAATCATGTACAATAAAGAAAATTCCCGAGGCATCATATAAGCTCTATTATAGAACTACATTAATGAGAACAGCTTGATATTGGTATAAAAACTGACAGGTTGACCAATGGAATTGAATCAAAAACACAGATATTAATCCACACCTATGAAAACCTGATTTTTGAGAAAGAAGCTTGAAATATATCTAAAAATATACAATGGGAAAAAGAAGGCATCTTCAACAAATGGTGCGGGCATAACTGGATGTCAACACGTAGAAAAATGAAAATAGATCCATATCTATCACCATGCACAAAACTCAAGTCCAAATGGATTAAAGACCTCAATATAAATCTGATCACACTGAACCTGATAGAAGAGAAAGTGGGAAGTAGCTTTCAGTGCATGGGTACAGAATATTACTTCCTAAATACAACCACAGTAGCACAAACACTGAGAGAGTCCATTAACAAATGGGACTTTCTGTAAAGCAAATGACACAGTCAATAAACAAAAAGGCAGACTACTGAATGAGAAAATATCTTCACCAACCCCAAATCAGACAGAGGATTGATCTCCAAAATATATAAAGAGCTCAAAAAGTTAGACATTAAAATTATAAATTACCCAATTAAAAACAGGGTACAGAAATAAACAGAATTCTCAATAAAAGAATTTCAAATGGCCAAAAGACACTTAAGAAAATGATCAACATCCTTAGCCATCAGGGAAATACAAATCAAAACAAGTCTGATATACCATCTTACACCTGTCAGATTGGCTAAGATCAAAACACCAATGATAGCTTATGTTGGAGAGGATTTTGAGTAAGAGGAACACTCTTCCATTTGTTGGTATGAATGTAAACTTGTACAATCACTTTGGAAATTAGTACAGCAGTTTTGCAGAAACTTGAGAATCAACCAACCTTAGGACCCAGCAATACCACTCTTGGGCATATATCTAAAAGATGCTCAATCACACTACAAGGACATTTGTTCAACTATGTTCATGGCAGCATTATTTGTAATAGACAGAACATGGAAACAACTTAGATGCCCCTTAACTGAAAAATGGATAAAGAAACTGTGGCAATTTTACAAATTAGAGTACTTCTCAGTGGTAAAAAATAACAATGGCATCTTGAAAATTGCATGCAGATGAATAAAACTAGAAAAGACCATCCTGCGTGAGGTAACCCAGAGTCAGAAAGATGACCATAGTATGTACTCAGTCATAAGTGGATGCTAACTATAAAGCAAAGAATATTGAGCTTGTATTTGATGATTTTAGAGATGCTAAGTAAGAAGGTAAACCATAAGAATAACATACAAAGATCCACCTGGAGAGGAGAAATAGATAAGATCACATGACAAAATTGGGAGCATGGGTGTGAGGGGAATAGAGAGCTCAGAAGGGGAAGACAAGGGCACAATGAGATAGTCTAGAAGGAGGAAGCACAGACATGAGAGCAAGGACAGATATATTTTGACTTAAGGAACCATAATTGGGCAAGCAAGAAACCAGGCACTAGAGAAATTCCCAGAAATCCCCAGGATGAATCTAGCTAAGACCCTAAGCAGTAGAGGAGAGGGTACCAGATCTGGCCTTGCGCTGTAGTCAGACTGATGAATATCCTGGTTTTTTTTTATTTTCAAGACATGGTTTTTCTGTAGCTTTGGAGCCTGTCCTGGAACTGGCTCTTGTAGATCAGGCTGGCCTCGAACTCACAGAGATTTGCCTGTCTCCACTTCCCAAGTGTTGGCATTAAAGACATGCGCCACCACTGCCTGGCTGAATATCTTTCTAAATTGATTATTATTGAGCTCTACATTTTTATCTGCTCCCCTCCCTGCCTTACCTTCCCCTTCAACCCTCCCCGAAGGTCCCCATGCTCCCAATTTACTCAAAAGATCTTGTCTTTTTCTACTTCCCATGTAGATTAGATCTATGTATGTCTCTCTTAGTGTCCTCATTGTTGTCTAAGTTCTCTGGGATTGTGATATTTTGGGCTGGTTTTCTTTGCTTTATGTTTAAAAACCACTTATGAGTGAGTACATGTGATATTTGTTTTTTGTAACTTGGTTACCTTAGTCAAAATGATGTTTTCTAGCTCCATCCATTTTCCTGCAAAATTATAACAACATCTGGCTGAATATCTTAAATATCACCATATCACCAATATCAGCAACTGATGGAAACAGAGGCAGAGACCTGAATCAGAACTCTGGACTGAGCTCCCAGTTGATGAGTGGGAGGATGAGAATACAAGCAATGAGGTCAAGGCCATGACGGGCACACCCACTGAAACAGTTTTCTGAGCTACTGGGAGCTCACCAATTTCAGCTAGACATGGAAGGAAACAGCATAGGTCCAAACTAGTCCCTCTGAATGTGGGTGACAGTTGTATGGTGGGAAAGGCTGCAGGGCCACTGGCAGTGGCAAAAGGATTTATCCCTACTGCTTGTACTGGCTTTTTGGGAAACTATTCTCTTTGGATGGGTATCTTGCTCAGCCTCGATATAGTAGGGGGGCCTTGTCCTTTCCCCAAAGCAATGTTTCTTACTCTCTCTGAGGGCGCGATGGGGATGCAGTGTGAGGGTAGGTGGAGGGAATAGGAAGAAGGGAGGGAGTGGGAAGTGGAATTGTCATGTACAATGAAAAAAGGTTGTTTTTTTTTTGTTGTTTTTTTTTTTTTGATTTTTCGAGACAGGGTTTCTCCGTAGCTTTTGGTTCCTGTCCTGGAACTAGCTCTTGTAGACCAGGCTGGCCTCAAACTCACAGAGATCCGCCTGCCTCTGCCTCCCGAGTGCTGGGATTAAAGGCGTGCGCCACCACCGCCCGGCTAAAAGGTTGTTTTTTTAAAAACAATTAAATGTAAAAATAAATAAATAAAAAGCAAAATAGATAAAACCATCCTGAGTGAGTTAATCCAGACACAGAATAGCAAACACAGTATGTACTCATTCATAAGTGGCTATTAGACAAAAATCAAAGGATAATTAGCCTGTAGTCCATGACACCAGAGAAGATAGGAACATGGTGAACCCTAAGAAAAGTATACATGGATCCCCCGGGAAAGGTAAGTAGACAATATTTCCTTAGTAAATTAGCAGAATGAGGGATGGAGGAGGGTGGTAGGTTACTGGGTTGGGGAAAAGGGGAGCTCGGGAGAGAACATGAGGCATCAGGAAGATAAAGCTGGGAAAGAACAGAGAGCGAGAACAAGGAAAGAGATACCTTAAAAAGGGAGTCATTGTGGGATTAGCAAGAAACCAGGTACTAGGGAAACTCTCAGGAAACCACAACAATGACCTTAGCTAAGAATATAAGTAGCAGTAGAAAGGGTACCTAAATTGTCCTTCCCTGGTTATCAGATTATGAATACCTTAATTATCATCACAGCCCCTTCATCCTGATGGAAGCAGATGTGATGCAGAAATCCACAGCTAACCACTGTGCTCAACTCCTGGACTCCAGTCATAGAGAGGGAGTAGCTATACTATGGGGTCTAGACCATGAAGGATGTACCCATAGAAACAGCTGACTCAAGCTAGTGGTAACTCACTCACCCTGGACTGACATCTCAGGAGCAAGCATAAATCTGAGGTAATCCCTCTGAATTTGGGTGACAGATATGTGGAATGGAAAGTTAGTGGGACCACTGGCAATGGAACCAGTATTTATCCCTGGTGCATGAACTGTCTCTTTGGAGCCCATTTCCTATGAAGGGATACTTTTTTTGGCCTAGATTTAGAGGAAGGTCCCTGGTCCTGCCTCAAGTGATAGAATTTAGTGACTCACCATGAAAGGCCATACCCTCTATGAGGAATAAATTGGGGGTGAGGTGGAGCAAAGTTTGGGGATGTGGTATGATGTGAGGGAGAGTGTACTAGAATTGATATGTAAAATTATATTTCTTAAAAAATAAATAAACATAAGGATGGAAAATAAATGGGTGCATGTTTTCACTATTAAACACTGATAAAATCTAGGTATAAACTTTCAATATTTTGGGTGTAATATTAGTATTATGTGTTGCTAAAAATTTGCCTACCGTTTTATGGGGTGAGAAGGGGCTGAGTATTCTCACTATGTTCTATTTTAGGTCTAGAACTTGCTATATAACTCAGTTGGTTTCAAACATGTAATCCTCCAGGCTACATATTGATTTCTTTTTAGATTAAAGGCATGTGGAATCACACTCAAATTGCATTCTTGTCTTAAAGGATCTGTATTGAGTTTTATAGATTGTTTATTCTTCCTTGGTATACTCTTTCAACTGATGCAGGTACCCATGAAATTAAATGGGAATGTATATTTTCAGACAAACCCATTGTTTTTAAGGTTGTATTAAGAGTTGGAAACAGGGTTGTAAATATTATCCACAGTTGCAAACATGAGATCATGAGTTGGATCCCTAGAACCACTGTGAAGAAACAGAGTCATGTGTGTCTACAACATCAAAATTGAGCAGGTGTTAATAGGCAGATCCCTATAATTAATCCATTCTCGCCATCTCAAAAAACAAAAATGGGGAGAAATTGAAAGACAGTCGTATGCATAGAATCTCCACATGCATATACAATGTATACTTTTCACATATATAGATCCACATGTAGAGACTACCACACTAGCACTAACTCCAAGCCATACAGCCAGACACACATATACATTGCACATATAACAACAGATGAAGGCTCTGCAGGGCCTCTCCTCCTTGCATACAGCCTCTTTCTTCCTAGCCCACCCAGCTTCCATCCAGAACCCTCCCCACTTCGGCCCCACTGCCCTCTTTCTGCACATAACTTCACCCAGCCCAGCCTGTCTGGGCACTGGGTCCGAATCCTCGGGGCACCCTAGCGGGTGGGAGTTCCTTTGATTCTATGACCTGCCTGCACCAAGTAGGGTAGGCGCTTTGTTTGCGAGCTGCCCCATCAGCACGGAGGCCTGATCTCTCGGCGCCAGGAGACCCAGCGTTGGGGAGAGCCAGCATTGGGGAGAGCCAGCGTTGGGGCACCAGGAGAGCCAGAATTGGGGAGAGCCAACATTGGGGAGAGCCAGCGTTGGGTAGGCAAGGAGACCTGATCCAGTAAAAGAAGATCCATAAGGGAGCATTCGGAAGAAGAGATGGGCAGGCCCCAATGCAAGATTTCGCCCAACAAGCTGAAAAGCAACATGAAACCACCAGAAACCAGTGACCTCACAACGGGAGGACATGAACACCTTAATCCAGAAGAAGTAGAAAAGATTGACTTCATGAAAGTGATTGACGCCCTTAAACAGCATGTAAAAAACGCCCTTATAGAAATGGATGAGAAATATAACAGAAAGTTTGAAGAATTGAATAAATCAGTGAAAAATACCCTAGAAAACCAAGGAAAAAGAATCAAACAGATAATGGAAACAGTTCAAGACTTGAAAACTGAAATGGAGGCAAAGAAGAAAACACAAACAGAGGGCCGGCTGGACATGGAAAATTTAAGTAAACAAACAGAGTCTACAGAAACAAGCATAACCAACAGAATACAAGAGTTAGAAGTAAGAATCTCAGATTCTGAAGATACCATAGAGAAAATAAACACACTGATAAAAGAAAACAGCAAGTCCAACAAGCTCTCATCACAAAACATTCAGGAAATATGGGGACACAATAAAAAGACCAAACCTAAGAATAATAGGAGAAGAAGAAGGAGAAGAAGTGCAGCTCAATGGTCCAGAAAATATACTTAATAAAATTATAGAAGAAAATTTTCCCAACCTAAAGAAAGATATACCTATGAAGGTTCAAGAAGCATACAGAACACCAAATAGGCTGGATCAAAAACAAATCCCCTCGCCATATAATTATCAAAACACAAAGCATACAGAATAAGGAAAGAATATTAAGAGCTGCAAAGGAAAAAGGCCAAATTACTTATAAAGGTAAACCTATCAGACTTACAGCCGACTTCTCTATGGAAACCATGAAAGACAGAAGGTCCTGGATAGATGTACAGCAGAAACTGAGAGACCATGGATGCAAGCCCAGATTACTATACCCAGCCAAGCTTTCGTTCACTATAAATGGAGAAAATAAAATTTTCCAGGATAAAAATAAATTTGAACAGTACACAGCCACAAATCCAGCTTTACAGAAAGTAATAAAAGGAAAATCACTAACCAAGGAGTCCAACAATGACCACAATAATTCAGACATCTAGAGACCCTTCACCAACACAAATCAAAGAAGGGAAACACACAAACTCTATGACTAAAAAACTGACCGGAGATAACAACCACTGGTCATTAATATCACTTAATGTCAATGGACTCAACTCACCTATTGAAAGGCACAGGCTAAGAGACTGGATACGAAAACAGGATCCAACATTCTGCTGTTTACAAGAAACACACCTTAACCACAAAGACAGGCACCTACTCAGAGTAAAGGGCTGGGAAAAGGCTTATCAAGCAAATGGACCTAGGAAACAAGCAGGTGTGGCCATACTAATCTCTAACAAAGTTGACTTCAAACTTAAATCAATCAGAAGAGATGGAGAGGGGCATTTTATACTCATAACAGGAACAGTTCATCAGGATGAAGTCTCAATCCTGAATATCTATGCCCCTAATATAAAAGCACCCACATACATAAAAGAAATATTGCTAAAACTCAAGGCAGCCATCAAACTGCACACACTAATAGTAGGAGACTTTAACACTCTTTTCTCACCAATGGACAGGTCAATCAGACAGAAACCTAACAGAGAAAGAAGAGAATTAATGAGGATAATGAAGCAAATGGACTTAACAAACATCTATAGAACATTCCACCCAAATATGAAAGAATATACCTTCTTCTCTGCAGCTCATGGAACTTTCTCAAAAACTGACCACATTGTCGGTAACAAAGCAAACATCCACAGTTACAAAAAAATATTAGTAACCACCTGTGTCTTATCAGATCACCATGGATTAAAGTTAGAATTCAACAACAATGCTACCCCCAGAAAGCCTACAAACTCATGGAAACTGAACAGTCAACTACTGAACCATACCTGGATTAAGGAAGAAATAAAGAAAGAAATTAAAGTCTTCCTGGAATTCAATGAAAATAAAGAAACAACATACTCAAACTTATGGAACACTATGAAAGCAGTCCTGAGAGGAAAGTTTATAGCACTAAGTGCCCACTTAAAGAAAACAGAGAAAGCTCACATTGGAGACTTAACAGCCCACCTGAAAGCTCTATAAAAAAAGAAGCAGACTCACCTAGGAGGAGTAGAAGACTGGAAGTAATCAAACTGAGGGCTGAAGTCAACAAAATAGAAACACAGAAAACAATCCACAGGATCAATGAAACAAAAACCTGGTTCCTGGAGAAAATCAACAAGATTGATAAACCCCTATCCAAACTAATCAAACGGCAGAGAGCGAATTTGCAAATTAATAAGATCAGAAATGAAAATGGGGACATAACCACAGACATAGGGGAAATTCAGAGAATCATTAGATCTTACTACAAAAGCCTATATGCCACAAAACTGGAAAATGTAAAGGAAATGGACACTTTTTTAGATAAATACCATATACCAAAGTTAAACCAGGACCAGCTGAACAATCTAAATAGACCTGTTAGTCGCGAAGAATTAGAAATGGTTATCAAAAACCTCCCTACAAAAAAAAAGCCCAGGACCAGATGGTTTCTATTCGGAATTCTACCAGAACTTCCAAGAAGACCTAATGCCTATACTCCTTAATGTATTTCACAATATAGAAACAGAAGAGGCATTGCCAAATTCCTTTTATGAAGCTACAGTTACTCTGATACCAAAACCGCACAAAGACTCAACCAAGAAAGAGAATTATAGACCAGTCTCACTCATGAATATTGATGCAAAAATCCTCAACAAAATGCCGGCAAACCGAATCCAAGAACACATCAGAAAAATTATCCACTATGATCAAGTAGGTTTTATCACAGGGATGCAGGGCTGGTTCAACATACGAAAATCTATCAATGTAATCCACCATATAAATAAACTGAAAGAAAAAAACCATATGATCATTTCATTAGATGCTGAAAAAGCATTCGACAAAATTCAACACCCCTTTATGATAAAGAACTTGGAGAGAATCGGGATACAAGGGTCCTACCTAAATATAATAAAAGCTATTTACAGCAAGCCAACAGCAAACATTAAATTAAATGGAGAAAAACTCAAAGCCATGTCACTAAACTCAGGAACACGACAAGGCTGTCCACTCTCGCCATACCTCTTCAATATATTGCTTGAAGTTCTAGCAATAGCAATAAGACAACATAAGGGGATCAAGGGGATGCGAATTGGAAAGGAAGAAGTTAAACTTTCGTTATTTGCAGATGATAAGATAGTGTACATAAGCGACCCCCAAAACTCCACCAAAGAACTTTCACAGCTGATAAACAGCTTTAGTAATGTGGCAGGATACAAGATCAACTCCAAAAAATCAGTCGCCCTCTTATACACTAAGGATATGGAAGCAGAGAGGGAAATCAGAGAAGCTTCACCTTTCACGATAACACAAACAGCATTAAATATCTTGGGGTAACTCTAACCAAGGAAGTGAAAGATCTATTTGAAAGAACTTTAAGGCATTGAAGAAAGAAATTGAGGAGTATACCAGAAAATGGAAGGACCTTTCTTGCTCTTGGATTGGGAGGATCAACATAGTAAAAATGGCAATTCTACCAAAGGCAATTTACAGATTCAATGCAATCCCCATAAAGATACCATCAAAATTCTTCACAGATCTTGAGAGGACAATAATCAACTTTATATGGAAAAACAAAAAACCCAGGATAGCCAAAACAATCCTATAAAATAAAGGATTGTCTGGAGGCATTACCATCCCTGACTTCAAACTCTATTACAGAGGTACAGTGATGAAAACAGTGTGGTACTGGCATAAAAACAGAGAAGTCGACCAATGGAATCATTATAGAAGACCCGAATATTAACCCACAAACCTATGAACACCTCATTTTTGATAAAGGAGCAAAAAGTATACAATGGAAGAAAGAAAGCATCTTCATCAAATGTTGCTGGCACAACTGGATGTCAACCTGAAGAAGAATGAAAATAGGCCCATATCTATCACCATGCACAAAACTCAAGTCCAAATGGATTAAAGACCTCACTATCAGTCAGAACACAGTGAACCTGATAGAAGAGAAAGTGGGAAGTACCCTACAACAGATGGGCACAGGAGATCGCTTCCTATGTGTAACCCCAACAGCACAGACATTAAGGGCAACATTGAATAAATTGGACCTGCTAAAACTGAGAAGCTTCTGTAAAGCAAAGGACACTGTCACCAAGACAAAAAGGCAACCTACTGACTGGGAGAAGATCTTCACCAACCCCGCAACAGACAAAGGTCTGATCTCCAAAATATATAGAGAACTCAGGAAACTAGACTTTAAAATGCTAATTAACCCAATTAAAAAATGGGGCACTGAACTGAACAGAGAATTCTCAGCAGAGGAAGTTCAAATGGCCAAAAGACACTTAAAGTCATGCTCAACCTCCTTAGCGATCAGGGAAATGCAAATCAAAACAACTTTGAAATATCATCTTACACCTGTCAGAATGGCTACAATAAAAAACACCAATCATCGCCTTTGCTGGAGAGGCTGTGGAGGAAGGTATACCCTCATCCATTGCTGGTGGGAATGCAATCTTGTGCAACCACTTTGGAAATCAGTTTTTCAGTTTCTCAGGAAATTCGGGATCAACCTACACCTGGACCCAGCAATACCACTCCTAGGAATATACCCAAAAGTTGCCCTATCATATGACAAAAGCATTTGTTCAACCATGTTCATAGCAGTATTATTTCTAATAACCAGAACCTGGAAACAACCTAGATGCCCTTCAATGGAAGATGGATGAAGAAATTGTGGAAAATCTACACATTAGAGTACTATGCTGTGGTAAAAAACAATGACTTCTCGAATTTTGCTTGCAAATGGATGGAAATAGAAAACAGTATTCTGAGTGAGGTAACCCAGACCCAAAAATATGAATATGGGATGTACTCACTCATTATTGGTTTCTAGCCATAAATAAGGGTCAATGGTCTACAATTGGTGATCCTAAAGAAGCTAAGTAAGAAGTTGAATCAAAGGAAAATCATATAGTTATCTTCTTGGCTATGGGAAGTAGACAAAATTGCTGGGGAGAAAATTGGGATCTTGGGGGTGGGGTGGAATGGGGGTAAGGGGAGATGGGGAGAGAAAAGGGAGAAGGGGAAGATTGGGGGAACTTGGGGAAAAAGGAAGATTGGGATAATGGAAGGTAAGAAAGGGGAGCACGGAAGCACAATTCTTAGTTAAGGGAGCCACCTTAGGGTTGGCAAGAGACTTGAACCTAGAGTGGCTCCCAGGAGCCCAAGTCGAGGTCCCCAGTTAGTTCCTTGGGCAGCTGAGGATAGGGAACCAAAAATGACCCTACCCTATAGCAATACTGACGAATATCTTGCATATCATCATAGAACCTTCATCTGGTGATGGATGGAGATAGAGACAGAGACCCACACTCGAGCACTGGACTGAGCTCCCAAGGTCCCAATGAGGAGCATAAGGAGGGAGAACTTGAGCAAAGAAGTCGGGACCACGAGGGGTGCACCCAGCCATTGAGACAGTGGAGCTGATCTACTGGGAGCTCACCAAGGCCAGCTGGACTGTGACTGAAAAAACATGGGTTAAAACCGGACTCTCTGAACATGGCGAACAATGAGGGCTGATGAGAAGCCAAGGACGATGGCACAGGGTTTTGATCCTACACAATGTGCTGGCTTTGTGGGAGCCTAGCCAGTTTGGATGTTCACCTTTCTAGATATGGACAGAGCGGGGGGGGGGGACCTAGGACTTACCACAGGGCAGGGAACCCTGACTGCTCTTTGGAGTGGAGAGGGAGGGGGAGAGGAGTGATAGGAGGGGGAAAAGGATGGGAGGAGGGGGAGAAGGGTGGGAGGAGGGGGAGGGAAATGGGAGGCTGAGAGGAGGTGGAAACTTGTTTTGTTTCTTCCTTTTCTCAATAAAAAAAAACAACAGATGAAGAAAGGAAAAACGTGGAAAAGAAAGGAAGGAGTGAACAAAAGAGATAGGAATATCACAGAGAGACAGAATGAAGAAGTGTTGAAACTGTGTGGCCTAGTTTTGGATCTGCATACTAATGTTTGTCCAATGGGTCTCAAGAAGACAAGGACAATGAAGATGGTGTTTCACCGAGCAGAACCTGTAGATCTCAGGACAGCTCAGAATACTGCTGGGACCATCCAGCCTGCAAACTCTCTTACCTCTTATGATGTTGAAGACTGTAATGGTAGGTTTTAGTTTCACTTTATCATTTGTGCATGCAACAAATGCAATCATTTCCAGACCCCTATTTTTTCTGAACTATTTCACCTAAAATTAATTGAGAATCAATGATTCTCATATTTTCATCTGAAAATAATAACTTTTATTACAGACACTGGGAATTTTTCTGATTTAGAGATGACAGGTTGAGAAGCAACAACATTAATTGGCATATATAAGGTTGGAGCACAGGAGACATTAACTTCATCTCCAAATTCTGGAAAAAAAAACTTAAGAACAATGGGACATGGTGGAAAAAGAACACCTTATCAAAGGTTTACCCTTTATAAAGAGGCTTGGGTATGCAGCACCCTTTTGCAGCACAAGGAACAGTTAGAGAAAAACAAACTATATGCAAAAACCTTATGAAAAATCATCTCTATTTTTGTAAATATGCTTTGTTTAGGTTTGAACAATATTGTTTTTCTTGAGAATGTATGTCTATGCCCATTACCTCTTAGTTTTGAGAGGATAGGATGTGCCTGGCTCAATATTTATCACAGAACATATAATACTGTTTTGGCTTTAAAAGTTGATTTGATTTAATAGTAGAAAGGCTTATTTATTTATTTATTATTGAAAAAATTTCTGCTTCCTCCCAGCCTCCCATTTCACTTCCCCTCCTCCCGCTCCTCTCCACCTCCCCCCACTCCTCTCCCCCTCCCTCTCTAGTCTGAAGAGCAGTCAGGGTTCACTGCCCTGTGGAAAGTCCAAGGTCCTCCCCTCTCCATCCAGGTCTAGGAAGGTGAACATCTAAACTGGCTAGACTCCCACAAAGATAGAACATGAAGTAGGATCAAAACCCAGTGCCATTGTCCTTGGCTTCTCATCAGCCCTCATTGTCCGCCATGTTCAGAGAGTCCGGTTTTATCCCATGCTTTTTCAATCACAGTCCAGCTGGCCTTGGTGAGCTCCCAATAGATCAGCCCCACTGTCTCCATGGGTGGGTGTCCCCCTCACTGTCCTGACTTCCTTGCTCATGTTCTCCCTCCTTCTGTTCCTCATTGGTACTTTGGGAGCTCACTCTAGTGCTCCAGTGTGGGTCTCTGTCTCTATCTCCATCCATCGCCAGATGAAGATTCTATGGTGATATGCAAGATATTCATCAGTATGGCTATAGGATAGGGTCATTTCAGGTTCCCTATCCTCAGCTACCCCAGGAACTAACTGGGGACATCGCCCTGGGCACCTGGGAGCCACTCTAGGTTCAAGTCTCTTGCCAACCCTAAGGTGGCTCCCTTAATTAAGATTTGTGCTTCCCTGCTCCCCTATCCAATCTTCCTTTATCCAAATGATCCCGTTTCCCCAAGTTCCCCCATCCTCCTCTTCTCACTTTTTTCCCCTTATCTCCCCTTATCCCCAACCCACCCCACCCCCAAGATCCCAAGTTTTTGCCCTGCAATCTTGTCTACTTCCCATAGCCAAGAGGATAACTATATATTTTTCTTTGGGTTCACCTTCTTATTTAGCTTCTTTAGACTAAAAAATTATAGACTCAGTGACCTTTATTTATGGCTAGAAACCAATTATGAGTGAGTACATCCCATGTTCATCTTTTTGGGTCTGGGTTACCTCACTCAGGATAGTGTTTTCTATTTCCATCCATTCGCATGCAAAATTCGAGAAGTCATTGTTTTTAATGGCAGAGTAGTACTCTAATGTGTATATATTCCACACTTTCTTCATCCATTCTTCCATTGAGGGGCATATAGGTTGTTTCCAGGTTCTGGCTATTACAAATAATGCTGCTATGAACATAGTTGAATCGCTTCCTATGTATAACCCCAGTAGTATAGACATTAAGGGAAACATTTAATAAATGGGACCTACTGAAACTGAGAAGCTTCTGTAAATCAAACGACACTGTCACTAAGACAAAAAGGCAACCTACTGACTGGGAGAAGATCTTCACCAACCGTGCAACAGACAAAGGTCTGATCTCCAAAATATATAAAGAGCTCAGGAAACTAGCCTTTAAAATGCTAATTAACCCAATTCAAAAATGGGGCACTGATCTGAACAGAGAATTCTCAAGAGAAGTAGTTCGAATGACCAAAAGACACTTAAGGTCATGCTCAACCTCCTTAGCAATCAGGGAAATGCAAATCAAAACCACTTTGAGATATCATCTTTCACCTGTCAGAATGGCTAAAATCAAAAACACCAATGAAAGCCTTTGCTGGAGAGGTTGTGGAAGAAGGGGTACACTTATCCATTGCTGGTGGGAATGCCAACTTTTGCAACCACTTTGGAAATCAGTGTGGCAGTTTCTCAGGAAATTCAGGATCAACCTACTGCTAGACCCAGCAATACCACTCTTGGGAATATACCCAAGAGATGCCCTATCATATGATAAAAGTAGAAAGGTTTTGATCAAATAGAGAACAAATATTCAAACATTTGAACTTATGGTGGATATTTTTGATTGGACCATTAATCCATAAAGTCTAGATAGCCATAGGCCTGCCTTCACTGAATTTTCAATGCTTCTAAAACATTTTACATCAATCTACTTCTTTGGGTACCTGGCCTGCTTTCTCTTAGATTGTTTTTGTGCACAGTTGTCCTATTGTTCTGTCTCCCTCAATGCATTACAGTTCCAAGCCCAGTGAAGTCCTCATTCAGACAGGTGAACAAAGTCCAGCAGCCCAGAAATATGCCATATGATTGTCAAAGTAGCAAAATAAGATTTTGAAAGAAAAAATTGAATAAATTTAGTTGATCAGAATGAAGAAAAATCCTTGGACATGTCTCCACAGAGAGCCCTTACCTGTACCTGGAAAGCTATAGATACTTGTCATTTTAAGGTATGTGAATTCATTATTTCCATGCACTCAACAAAGAAGATCTTAATTTAGGTGATGGTTAATATGACATCTTGTGAATTGAGATGATTTAGGAGATAGAACATAGTGCTCCTCTCTTTTACTCTGCTCCTTGAAGCCAATGGAGTTCATAAAGTCTCATGAATTTGAAAAACATTTTATTAATTCCGTGATTCACAAAGTTATTTTCTTGTTCATTCTGGTATATGCAATTCCACTCTTTTTAAAACTTTATTATATTTAAATATTTTATTTTTTGTATCAGTTACCTTCTGAAATATCTTTGCAGCTATACATCTTTTTTAAGTAAAATAACTAATAGTCTCAGTTATAGATGTCAAAAATAAGAGATATAATGGGATTTCCTTTATTAAATATTATTTATGGAAAAGTAATGCACACAGATAGTAAAATATTAAAGTGATGCAAGGCGACAGAAAAATTGTATGATATTTCTGAAGTCTTGTGTGATGCATGAAATGTCCTTCCCAAAGTTTTCAAATTCCTTTGCATTGTCAATAGGAGTTGAATATGTTTTTCTAATACTCCTTCTGAAATGACTGCAAGATAATGACTACAAAGATAAAACTTTTCTTCTTTAATCAGTGTCATGTGATAATTCTAACCAGACAACTGAATGACTTGTGTATTTGAAAACTAAAACAACTTGATGTCATTGAGAAAGACACTGACAATTGCATCAGAAGATGGGAACGTCTCCCATATTCTCTCATCAGTGGGACTACTGTTGTGAAAACTGCCCTACTACCCCAAATCATCTACAGATTCAAAGAAATACCATCAAAACACAACAAAAACATTTCTTCACAAAAAGTAAAAAAACATCTTGAATTTAATATGGAAACACAGATATACATGTGTAAACTCCTCTGTATGGCAAAGGAAACCAATACCCATAGAAGGAGGCACTCTACATATTGAGAAAAGATTTTATCAATTACATATTTGATAGTAGGTTAGTATCTGGGATATATGTTGAACTTAAAAATGAAAATCAAGAACACAAATAACACAATTTTAAAATTGGGTATAGAAGTAAGAAGAACATTTCTAAAAGATGAAACATGAATAATAAAAGACATCTGATGAAATGGGTACCATCTTTAAACACCAGGAAAATGGAAATTAAAACTATTTGGAGATTTTTCATGTTAACCATTTGCAATGGTGAAGATCAATAAAACAAATAGCAGCTCATTCTGGTGAGGAAAGAGGAAAATTGATTCACTGCTAATAGGAATGCAAACTTTTTTTTGAGACAGGGTTTCTCTGTATCTTTGGTGCCTGTCCTGGAACTAGCTCTTGTTAGACCAAGCTAGCTGCCAACTCACAGAGATCCACCTGCCTCTGCCTCCTGAGTGCTGGGATTAAAGGTGTGCATCAGCTGCCTGGCTAGGAATGCAAACTTGTATGACTATGGAAATCCATGTGGTGATCTCTGAAGAAGCTTTCAATAGTTATACCCTAAGATCCAGCTATACCACCAGTGTGTTTATAATAAAAGGACTCTACATCCTGCCGTAGAGATACTTGCTCACTCATTTTTGTTACTAATCTATTAAAAATAGCAGAAATTGGAAATAATCTGGCTCTTCATCAACTGTAACATGGATGGGGGGGCTGTTTGTTGGGGTTACTGTCCTGCCCAGTACCCCACAACTGTTTAGCCCAAAGAAAATCACACATAGGTTTTCATAAATTATAAACTGATTGGCCCATTAACTCTAGCCTCTCACTGGCTAACTTTCACATCTTGATTAATCCACTTTTCTGATCTATTTTAGCCATGTGGCTCAGTACCTATTTTCAGTGGGGCAGATCATATCCTGCTGCTTCGGTGGTCTGGGTAGGAGTGGGAGGAATCAGCTTCCTCCTTCACAGAATTCTCCTGTTCTCATTACATCATTTCTACTTCCTGTCTGGTTTTCCCACCTATATTTCCTGTGCGGCCAATCAGCATTTATTTAAAACATGATTGACAGAATATAGACAATTCTCCTGACCAATCAACTGATGAGTGGACAATGAAAATACAGTATTTTTACACAGCGAAATATTATACAGCAGTTGGGAAAAATGAAATTTACAGGTAAATAGATAAAGCTAGAAAAACACCCTGAGTGAAGAAACACAGACCGCAAAAGAAAAATATTTGGTCTTATACAAGGGTATCAGCTATTAAGCCTTTTCAATGAGTGCTATAATCTGAATACCTCAGAGAGTAGGTACATACTAAGGCAGCAGGGTGGAAGGAAGGATATTCTAATGAAGGAGAGAAATATAATATATTGTTATGGAGTGACAGAGGGCAGACTAGAATCAAAGAATGAAGTAGGAAGAAGGAGGGAAGATAGGGGGAGAGTAGACTATACAGGGAGGGGAAACTAACAATAAATGCCATTGAAAACCTATTACTATAAAAGCTTCTTGACAAATATATGTATGTAACCAGAAGTTAAAGAGAGACCCCAAATAAGGAGAAAATGCCTCCAAAATATCTTATAACATCAAGTAAATCTTCAGTATCAGGAGTTACACCTCATTGAGACATTAAACAAAGATGGCTCATTGAGAAATCCATAAACATCACAAATTATTGCTTAATTTCCACATCCCAGTGGTAATGTCCTATTGCATAATATAATATCTAGATCAGACCAATACAGGCTGCATGGTTGTCATTTCAGTCTCTGTGATCCTTTATGAACCCTGTTTGGTTGATTCTCTGGGTCATGATCTTGTGATGTCCATGATTCATCTGGTTCCAACAATTTGTTCTCCCCCTGTGTTGAGACTACCCAAGTTTTGCCTAATGTTTGGCTGTGGCTCTCTTTATCTTCTCCAATCAGTTTCTGTATGAAGCCTCCCTGGGGAAATTTTTGCTAGACTTTGGTCTATAAGTATAGTAGAAAATTATTAGGAATCATTTCATAGACTTTTTTTGAACAGTCATGTTTGGTTCTATCCCAGATCTCTGGGCTATCCAGTTCTGTCTACTTACCATCTAGGCTGTGTCAGGCATGGGCTCAGTCTTCTGGCTTAGGCTTCAAGTAGGATTAACCATTGGTTTGCTAGTCCCACAAGTTCTGGGCCACTTTTACCCCAACATATGTTGCAGACAGGAAAAATTATAGGCCAAGAGCTTTGTGGTTGTGTTGACACACCAGTTCCACTACTAGAATCCGTCTCTGATTACAAAAGATGAACATTTAATGCTCCAAATCCCACATTACCAAAAGTCTTCAATAGGGTTAACCTCATAAATTCCATGGAATTTCCATTGCACTAGGTTTCTAATCTGCCTTCCCATATTCAAGTCACCTCTCACAGTACTCTCTCACTCCATCCCTATCTCCCACCTTATCCCTTCTGTCCCCATTGCCACCAGCTCTCAGTCCATCAATGAATTTTTTTTCTATTTTTCCTTCCAGAAGATCTTTATATTCCTCCTTGAGCCCTCCTTATTACTTAGCCTCTTTAGGTCTGGGGATTGTGACATTCTTATTCTTTACAGCTAATATCAGCTTAGAAGCAGATACCACAGTTGTCTTTCTCAGTCTGGGGTACCTCAGTCACAATGATTCCAATCATTTGCCTACAAGTTTCATGATGTTATTTTTTAACAGCTCATTAATACTCCATTGTGTAAATGTACCAAGTCTTCTTTAACCTTTCTGCAATTGAGGAACATTTAGGATCTATATGGGTTCATTGTTTTGGCTATTATAAATAGAGCAGCAATGAACATGGCTTAGTAAGTGTCTTTGTGGTAGTATGGAACATCACTTGATATATGCCAAGGGGTGATACAGCTAGGTCTTGAGGTACAACATTTCCCATTTTTGAAAACTATAATGTAGGGTGCCCTTTTGTCTTTTTTAAGTGTGTCTGTTGTCCTGCTGAAACTTTTCAGTTTCATAAGGTTCCATGTATTAATTGTTGATCTTGGTGCCAGTATATTCCTCTATATGCATACATCCAGTTAGATAATCACAATTTGTTGAAGATGCTTTCCTTTTCAATATTTTATTTCTGGATTCTTAACAAAAAAAGTGTACTGCCCATAAATGTGTGTATTCACATCTGAATCTTCAGTTCAATTCCTTTGATCAACCTGTCTGGTTTTATGCAATACCATGTAGATTTTATTAATATAGCTCTGTAGTACAGATTTAAATTAGGGGCAGTGGTATTTCTGGAAGTTCTTTTATTGTACAGGATTGTTTTTCCTATTTGGGCTTTTTTTGTTTTTCCAGATGAAGGTGAATATTGTCCTTTCAAGGTCTGTAAAGAATTATGTTAGACTTTATTTTCATATCATTTTTATTGATTATTTGAGAGTTTCTCAACATGCACCCTGATTACACTCATTTCCCAATATCCACAGGTCCACCCCCTCTCCCTAGTGAATTCCCCATGACAAACAGAACGTGGAAAAGGAATAAAATGCGGAGAATAAGGAAAAATTGCAAATTATGTTGCCCATATACTTACTGAAGCATGATCAAAGTCTTGGTGGCCACCCCTTAATGAAAATAGAGTTTTTACTTGCATGTACCTCTGTTGAAAGCCATCAGTTAAGAAATACTTCAGCATCCTTATCACAATTTTTAAGAATGTTCCATGATGGCTTCCTGTCCAGATTGTTACTTTTGAGAAAAATGTATAGGGGTCATCAATAGACCTTCTATTTCCCTCTCTCTCAAATGTGAGTCTGAAGTCATCAATGCTACAGAAAAAGTAGCCTCCTTGATCTTTACCATCATCAGTAGCCTGAGTCAATGGACTTTTTCATTGTCGCAGGCACTAACGTGTGTCATGGTACTCATTATGATCTACAGTAACAGAACAGACCATGAACATCAGCATGGCCTTCTGCTGCAGCATAGGCCATGGGAACCATCATAGTCCTTGGCAACATCACAAGTCAAGGACATCAACATACCCTCAGGTGGCAGGATAAGACACTCAAATTAACATGACTTCAGGTAGCAGAAGGCCCACAGACAACAACAGGGCTTCGTGTGGCAGCATGGACCACAGACATCTGCATGGCCTTCAGCGGTAACATGGGCCATGGATATTCCAGCATCATAGACCACGGACATCAACATGGTCTAAGGAGGTAGTATAAGCCTTTGGTTTAAATTTGGGACCTGGCAGCAGCACGACCCATAGATATCCCCATGACTTTCAGTTTGTGTTGGAATTTTGATGAAGATTGTGTTGAATCTACAGATTGACTTTGGTAAAATGGCCATTTTTATTGCAATAATTTTACCAATCCTAAAATACTGGAGATCTTTACATCTTCTGATATTTGCTTCAATTTCTTTCTTCAAAGACTTGAGTTCTTTATTTATTTTGGAGATCAGACCTTTGTTTGTTGCGGGATTGGTGAAGATCTTCTCCCAGTCAGTGGGTTGCTGTTACTGGAGATCCTCCCACTCCTCCAGCCTATTGCCGCTGAGATACCAGCCCATTGGGGCGTGGTCTCTCTCCCTTTAAAAAAGTGGCCACTTCCCTCTCCTCGCTCTCTTCACTTCCTGCTCCACCGGCGACTAGACTCCCTTCCTGGTTGGGCAGAGGGCTGACGGTGATCTGTAAGTTTTTTGCCCTTTAAATAAATACCACCCTATTAATCATAATTCCAAATTGGTGTGGCATTGTTTATGACTTACGCCTTCAGGTTGCCTTTTGTTTAAGTGACAGTGTCTTTTGCTTTACAGAAGCTTCTCAGTTTCAGTAGGTCCCATTTATTCAATGTTGCCCTTAATGTCTCCGCTGCTGGGGTTATACCTAGGAAGCGATCGCCTGTGCCCATATGTCGTAGGGTACTTCTCACTTTCTCTTCTATCAGGTTCACTGTGTTCAGATTGATATTGATGTCTTTCATCCATTTGGACTTGACTTTTGTGCATGGTGATAAATGTGGGTCTATTTTCATTCTTCTACAGGTTGACATCCAGTTGTGCCAGCACCATTTGTTGAAGAAGTTTTCTTTCTTCCATTGTATACTTTTAGCTCCTTTATCGAAAATGAGGTGTTCATTGGTTTGTGGGTTAAAATCTGGGTCTTCTATACAATTCCATTGGTCAACTTCTCTGTTTTTATGCCAATACCACACTGTTTTCATTACTGTAGCTTTGTAATAGAGTTTGAAGTCAAGGCTGGTAATGCCTCCAGAAGATCCTTTATTGTATAGGATTGTTTTGGCTATCCTGGGTTTTTTGTTTTTCCTTAAAAGTTGATTATTGTCCCCTCTCAAGATCTGTGAAGAATTTTGATGGGACCTTGATGGGGATTGCATTGAATCTTTAAATTGCCTTTGGTAGAATTGCCATTTTTACTATGTTGATTCTCCCAATGCAAGAACAAGTGAGATCCTTCCATTTTCTGGTATCCTCTTCAATTTCTTTCCTCAATCCCTTAAAGTTCTTGTCAAATAGATCTTTCACTTCCTTGGTTAGAGTTACCCCAAGATATTTTATGCTGTTTGTGGCTATCGTGAAATGTGATGCTTCTCTGATTTCCCTCTCTGCTTCCATATCCTTTGTTTATAGGAGGGCGACTGATTTTTTGGAGTTGACCTTGTATCCTGCCACATTACTAAAGGTGTATATCAGCTGTAGCGTTTCTTTGGTGGAGTTTTTGGGGTCGCTTATGTAGTAAAGAACTCAAGAAACTAGACTTTAAAATGCTAATTAACACAATTAAAAAATGGGGCACTTATCTGAACAGAGAATTCTCAAGAGAAGAACTTCAAATGGCCAAAAGACACTTAAGGTCATGCTCAACCTCCTTAACAATCAGGGAAATGGAAATCAAAACAACTTTGAGATATCATTTTACACCTGTCAGAATGACTAAAATCAAAAACACCAATGATAGCCTTTGCTGGAGAGGTTGTGGAGGAAGGGGTAAACTTATCCATTGCTGGTGGGAATGCAAACTTGTGCTTTGGAAAGCAGTGTTTCGGTTTCTCAGGAAATTCGGGATAAACCTACCCCTGGACCCAGCAATTCCACTCTTGGAATATACCCAAGAGACGCCCGATCATATGACAAGGGCGTCTGTTCAACTATGTTCATAGCAGCATTATTTGCAATGGCCAGAACCTGGAAACAATCTAGATGTCCTTCAATGGAAGAATGGATGAAGAAAATGTGGAATATATACACAGTAGATTACTATGTTGTGGTAAAAAACAATGACTTCTCGAATTTTGAATGCAAATGGATGGAAATAGAAAATACTATCCTGAGTGAGGTAACCCAGACCCAAAAAGATGAACATGGGCTGTACTCACTCATAATTGGGTTCTAGCCATAAATACAGGTCAGTGAGTCTATAATATGATATCCTAAAGAAGCTAAATAAGAAGGTGGTCCCAAAGAAAAACACATAGCTATCCTCCTGCTTTTGGGAAGTAGACAAGATTGCCAGGCAAAAAATTGGGATCTTGGGAGTGGGGTGTAAGGGGTGTAAGGGGAGATGGGGAGAGAAAAGTGAGAAGGGGAGGATAGGGGGAACTTAGGGAAACGGGATGATTGGGATAAAGGAAGGTTGGATAGGGGAGCAGGGAAGCTCATATCTTTATTAAGGGAGCCATCTTCTGGTTTGCAAGAGACGTGGACCTAGCGGGGCTCCCAGGTGCCCAGGGAGATGACCCAGTTAGTTCCTGTGGCATCTGAGGATAGGGAAACTGAAATGACCCTATCCTATAGCCATACTGATGAATATCTTGCATATCACCATAGAACCTTCATCTGGCGATGGATGGAGATAGAGACAGAGACCCTCACTGGAGCACTGGACTGAGCTCCCAAGGTCCCATTGAGGAGCAGAAGGAGGGAGAACATGAGCAAAGAAGTCCGGACCACAAGGGGGGCATCCACCCACGGAGACAGTGGGGATGATCTATTGGGAGCTCACCAAGGCCAGCTGTACTGTGACTTAAAAAGCATGGGTTAAAACCGGACTCTCTGAATATGGCGGACAATGAGGGCTGATGAGAAGCCAAGGACAATGGCACTGGGTTTTGATCCTACTTCATGTTCTATCTTTGTGGGAGTCTAGCCAGTTTAGATGTTCACCTTCCTAGACCTGGATGGAGAGGGGAGGACCTTGGACTTTCCACAGGGCAGTGAACCCTGACTGCTCTTCGGACTAGAGAGGGAGGGGGAGAGGATTGGGGGGAGGTGGAGAGAAGTGGGAGGAGGGGAGTGAAATGGGAGGCTGGGAGGAGGCAGAAATTTCTTTTTCAATAAAAAATAATTAAAAATTAAAAATAGACTTGAAATTATTTTCATGCAAGTCTTTTGCTTGTTTAGTTAGCATCAGTCCAAGATAAGTTATATTATTTGTGACTAATGGGAAGGTGTTGTTTCCCTGATTTCTTTTTTAGTCTGTTGATGGAGGAGGGTCATCTGTCTATCTGTTGCTTTCATTGTTTAATTAATAAAGAAACTGCTTGGCCTGATAGGTCACATCATATCCAGGTAGAGTAGACAGAACAGAATGCTGGGAAGAAGGAAAAGTGAGGCAGTCGCCATGGAGCCAGCTGCCAGATCAGACATGCTGAATCTTTCCCGGTAAGCCACCACTTCATGGTGCTACACAGATTATTAAAAGTGGATTAATCATGATGTGAGAATTAGCCAAGAAGAAGCTAGATATAATGGGCCAGGCAGTGTTTAAAAGAATACAGTTTCCATGTAATTATTTTCAGGCTAAGCTATTCGTGCTGGAGCTAGACTGGTCAAAAAGCAGGTCTGTGCACCTCATCACTACAGTCTGTTTTGGAGAATATCTGTGAAGTATTAAGAAGAAGGTATATGCTTTTGTTTTCAGATGAAATGTTCTATAGATATATTTTGGGTCCATTTGTTTCACAACATCTATTAACTACACTATTTGTCTCTTTAGTATTTGTCTTGATAACCTGTCCTTTGGTGAGAAAAAGCTATTGTAATCATACAATATTAATGTGTAAGGTTGATGTCTGATTAAGCTTCAGTATTCTTCTCTTTACAAACGTAGTTGTCCTTACTTTTAAGGCATAGATATTAAAAACTGAAATGTCATCTTGGTGGATTTGTCCTTTCATGAGTATGAAATATCCTTATCCCATCTCTTTTGGATTAGTTTAGGTTTGAAATCTATTTTGTTAAATAGTAGGATAGCTGTAGTCTCTTGTTTGTTAAGTACATTTGTTTGGAATATCTTTCTTTCCATCACTTTATTCTGAGGTAATATTTATCTTTGATATTAATATATGTTTCTTAAATGAAGTAGAACGATGAATTATATGTTGCATCTATTCTGCTAGACTGTGTCTTTTTATTGAATAATATTGATATTGAGAGATATTGGTGACCAATAGATTGTTAATTCCTGTTATTTGTTGTTGGTGTTGAATATGGTGGTGATGATGGTGGTGATGGGGTATATGAGTTTTCTCCTTTCTTTCGCTTTTTCTGGTATGAGATTACTCTTTTCCTGTTTTTCATAAATGTAGTTGAACTACTCCTTGCTTTGGAGTTCTCTTCTATTTTCTTCTCTAGGGACAGCTTTTAGATAAATATTGTTTGACTGACTTTATCATGAAATATTATTTTTCTCCATCTATAATGATTAAAAGTTTTGCATGTATAGTAATTTGGGCTGGAATTTGTGGTCTTTTAGATTATGCAGTACATTTCTCCAGGGCCTTCTGAATTTTAGAGTCTGCTCTAAGAAGTCAAGTGTAATTCTCATAGGCCTACATTTAAATGTTACTTGGTCTTTTCCTTTTGCACATTTAATAGTCTTTCTTTGTTCTGGACATTCAGTGTTTTGATTATTATGTGATGGTTGGGGGGGTCTTCATGTGTTGTCCATCATATTTGGTGTTCTAAAAGCTTCTTCTCCTTTATATGTATGTCCTTCTTCAGCCTAGAAAAATTTCTTCTATCATTTTGTTGAAAATATTTTCTGAGCCTTAGGGCTAGAAATCTCCTTATTCTAGTCCTATTATTCTTAGGTTTGGTCCCAGATTTCCTAGATCTTCGTGCTAGGAATATCTTAGATCTAACATTTTTTGACTAATGTGTCAATTTCTTCAGAAATCCTCTCTTCCATGTCTTCTGTTGGTAATGCTTACACCAGTAGTTCAGGTCCACTACCTAGGTTTTCCTTTTCCAGAATTCTCTATAGTTGTGTTTTTTTTATTGATTCTATTTCCATTTTCAGGTCTTAAACCATATTATTTGTTTCCTCTAACTATTTGTTTGTTTTTCTTGTCTTCTTTAAGAAATTTATTGTTTTCCTTGTAAAAAACTCTATTATCTTTGAAAAGTTGGTTTTAAGGTCATTTTCTTTTGCTTCAGCAGTGTCAGAATTGTCATATCTTGTCATAGTAGGATAGCTCGGTTCTCATAGGAACATATAGCCCTTGATGTTATTGATTGTATTCTTCCATAGTTTAGTCATCTAGGTTTGGGATGATTACAGGTCTAGGTACTTATATCTAAGTTTGTCTTTGTTGGATGTTTGTTGTGTTCCTTAGTTTCTGTTTCCTCTTTGGTCTTCTATGGTCTGCTGGCCTGATTGTCAGGGAGCAGGTCTGATATCTAGTCAAGCAGAGAGTCTCTTAATGTTAAGTTAATGGTGGTACATGGTGACTAGGAGGAGAGGTTTCACTGGTGATACTGTTAGTAAGGGTGGGTGTGAAGAGAATAGAGTAATTATATATGTGGGCCACCTATCTGAAATTCTGGCAGTTGAGTTTGCCTATCTCTTCTGTTAACTGCCACGGCCTTCACATGTCCTCTTCACTGGCTTGGCCTGTACCTGAGCAGCTATCTGTTTAAGTTGTGGAAAAGAGCCTAGAAAGAGGGTGAGCAGTGTGTCAGGAAGAGGTAATAGTTAGTTGGTTGTGTCTTTAGGATCTGAGCCAAGGATATAGGAAATTTATGAGGGCAGATGGGCCACGTTCATGTTCTTTTGACTGAACCAGAAAGACTTGCTAACTACAGAGAATCATCTTCAGTTCCTCCTGTGTGATTCCTAAGACATCACATAGGACTCTACCATTAGGAGTGTGGTTTGTGTTCATAGATGAGAGTGAAAATCACTATACCATAATATGTATGACATCATGCTTCTAAGGTGGTATTTGGCTCTTTGAATTCAGCATCAGTCAAGATATCATTTAGGCCACCCATGTAAATCATTCCATTTCCTAACCAATTACAAAGTCATTTGAAAGTTAATAATCCCTTCAACTCAGTTAAACAAACACTTAAGGATATCCAATCTGATCAAGATTGTGTATTGACACAACTCTATATATCTTGTTCAGTTTATAACCCTTATATTTGAAGAGACTGAACATTTTTAGACTGACAGCCAAGTTAATAATATACCTTCCTATTTCACAAGTCTTATCCTGGTACCCTATTGTGTAATTACCTTGTTTATTTAGCCTGCCTTTAATGCAACAATGTCCCAAACAACTTTATTTGCTTTGGATTTCCTATATTAGGAGCCTTTATTACCTAAACTAATGCACAGTTTAAATCATAATTATGTTTCCTATCATGCCACAGACTAAAAGTAACACATGTGTGTATTTGTGTGGTGTAGTAATCATTAGCTAAAGTGACCAACAGTTTGGAAGCAAACCAATAGATAAATATGTATCATAAGCATTGCAAGCAGCCCATAGATGTACTTTGATAGTTGTAGGCTTGCAAAACTTTTTGGTTTTCTGAGTGTTGCAATATTTGTTGGAGTCAAAAAATCAGTTTTCTCTATGTAAAATTGTAAAATATTTGGAAAACATTCATCATCTCTTTCCCATGTTATGGTTTATGTGATGTTCAACAAATATAGAATAAAGCCGTTTGTTAGGAACTTGTACATGAGAAAGAGTTCCAGAGAGAACAACAGGCATAAATCTCAAATAGAACACCACATTTACATACAGAGACCAGTAACAAGAGAAAAAGTAGAGAAATCAACCTTGGGTATTTCTCTTGATCAAGTTAATCCAAGGGTGATGTCCTATTACATTTGGGTGCATCTGAAACTATCTTTAATATATTCAACTGACATAGGATTGGGCACATATGAGTGAAGCATCTCTAGAATATTCCATTAATTTAAAAAGGCAACAAAAGTAATATAGATGAACTTTAGATTTTGACTGGAAGACATGACTGTTCTGCCAAAAGTGCTTATGAAATACAATATTGCTTCTATAATACACAGGAGTTACAGAGAAAGGATACACATATATAAAGATTTAGATATGAGATTTGTTTGCAAAATTTATTGTTTTTAACAGTGAAGACAGCTACAGAAACATTCAAGGAAATTTAATGTCCATCAGTCTACTGCATTTCTGATAAACAACTATGACCTCTGTTCTCATTGAGAGCATTGGTTTAATTATTTATTAATTTCCTAGGGAAAAGAACATTGAAGAAGTCAAAATGTGGTTGAGCATGCACTACTGTGAACTGCCAAGTGAAGAGGACACCCATATTCTCCATAACCATGATAGATACACAGTTGGTCTTTCTACTGCCAGTATCAACCGCTCCACCCCCTTTCTTCGAACATAAATACTGTGGCTTAGCTTCAGAGTTTCACCCCTGGTCTCAGAAGGAGAACTAAAGTCCTCACCTATAAGGAAAAGTCAGAGAGCAGATTTCTTGGAAGAAAAGAGCAATGGACCTGATTCTAAACCTTTCCATGGAAACATGGGCCCTGTTGGCTACCATCCTGGTGCTCTTCTACCTGTGAGTAAGGGCTGATGCCTCTCCTTTGTGGTCCTAGAGTTGGAATGATTCTCAGACCCTTTTTACCTATCTGAAAACCAGAAGATATAATCCAATGGAAATTAATACTGCCACAGCTGAATGTATTTTGGCTGTAAACTAAACCATGTATCTCACTGTGCTTTTCAGTCAAAAGTTCTCAACTACTGTTAAAGTTCCAGTAGGCTTAAAATGGTTAGACTGAGCTTTTTATACAGGATTGTTTCCTTCCATTTGTTTGTCATTAGTCTGTCACAACAGAACAGGAGGATTTGCAGGATCTAGAACCCACAATGTAATAATCTATATATTAGCTATTAATTTTTACTTAAACTCAGGCCTGCCTTCTCTGAGAGTATTGTCACCAATGTTTTGGATTAAAGACAACATCTAATACCTAAATGTCTCGTGAGTGATCATCTTAGTACAGAATGCTGGCATTGTGCTATCTATGAAGAAACAGTATAGAATTAATCATTAGTCACTTCATTGGGGCACAGCATAGTGCTGTTCAACCTCAGTAGGGTACCACTGAAAGACCAAGGTAGACATTTGTCTAAAGTCCACCTTGCAGAAACATGAGTTTATGCGGTTATTACAGGAATTTGTTTGAGATCTTTATTGCAAGAGCAGGAATGGCTCAAAGACAGCTGCAGCATCAAAATTTTATTTTTAAACAGAAGATGACTCAAACTCTATATCTTTAAAAATATATTTATTTTTATTTTGTGCATATGACAATTGTGCCTGCATGCATGAATATGTACCACGTGCATTTCAGATGCCCTTTGAGGTTAAAAATACTGCATTGGATTTCCAAGGCCCTGGAATTATAGACAGTTGTGAGCCGTCATGAAGCTGCTGGTAACTGAACCTCTGTCCCCTTCAAGAGCAGCAATTGCTCTTATCTGCAAAGCTATAATTCTAGGCTAAAAGCTGCATCTGGGAAACTCTGCACAATTTTCATTCTGAGGGACAGAACAAATTAGAGTCTTGTCAAGCGACTATGCTGGTGGACTGCCCTTCACCACTGAGCAACCTCACTATTGACTGTTCACATAATGTTGAGAAGGAATCATGTGAATCTTGCATTGTGGTTACCCACACTGATGATGTTGGCTTACTTGCTAACTCTGGTGAGCCTCTCAGTAACATTCAAATTTAAGGTTAGAAAGTTTTATTATATATTAACTCTAGGACTGGGGCCTTTAAGAGTTAACCTAAAGGTTTATAATAAATTGCGTGTTAACAGGATTATTGTACCACAACTTTATGTTAAGTTCTCCCTCAGTAGTTAGACTTTTGTAGTTGTCAATAGTTGTACCCAAGGGGAAAGAAATCAGTACATACTGATATAATACGAAATAATATCCATAAATGAGGACATATGTGAATAAGTGTATTGATGTTTCTGAATGATTGAATATGTATATTTATGCATGTGGTACAATGATTTAATATTATACATTACATGATATTAAATAATATTTAATATTATGCATATGTATGAATATACATATTCACTCATTCAGAAGCATAAATACACTTATTCACATACGTCTCATATATATATATATATATATATATATATATTCATGGTTAATGTGTGTACATATGTGAATATATATGTGTGTTAACAAGCTCATGACCTGGTTTCTTCCTCTATGTTTTAGGTATGGAACCTCTTCACATGGACTTTTTAAGAAGTTAGGGATTCCTGGCACCAAACCTCTGCCTTTTGTTGGGACAATGCTTGAATATAGGAATGTGAGTTATGCTTGTATTCCCTAATTTCGTTCTTGTGTCTGTGACAGTTTCATGAATGTCATGAGATTATGTTAGTTCATCAGTGTATATGATCATTGATGCTACATTTTACAGCTTTCAGAATAGTGGGTGCTACATGCTGAACTTTGACCATTTATCCTGGGCAGGATTTGACATGTGGTTTTGGGGGACCTGAATTTTGTGTCAGATGTCTGTCTTAAATGTTAACACAGTATTACCAGATGCTAAAAACCTGAAAATATAGAACTTGGAAGCATCATATTTAAGTATTTTCAGTACAGTTTCCAGAAAATTACAGTTTCTCTGATTCAGTGTTTGAAGAAATATATATCAAGGATCTTGGGTGACTTCTCAGCAACTTTAATGCAGTAGTCACATCAGAGTTGAATACTAACATTTTCCCTTCCTGCTGAGTTGCTCTAGTGCATGCTTATAAAGGCACACAGTTACTTATGAGGAATATGCAGATAACTGAATCCTCAATATAACCATTACATATCCTGTTATTATTTATAAGGCTCTAGCTGTGTTTTTGTCACTTATGATTTCTTGTGTGTGTAAGTGGGGGTGCACTGAGAGCTCAAACAAAAAGGTTTTACTCCCTTTCACTTCAAAGTAGAACCTTATGCAGCATGCTGAGGTGTGGGATTATGGGAGACGGGATGATGTTGTTTGTGAACCTCTGATATTTAACCATTAAGTGAGTTTTGTGCTTTGAAACAGAAGCAGATTGATATTCAAATAAAGCATTATTTGACAACTTCATAAAATATAAAAATTAGATGTGACTAGAGGAATATATATATATACACACGTATAAGCATGTATATATGTGTATATACATATATACACACATAGATATAAAGTGTTTATGTATATTTATATAAATTTACATATATTTTAACACACACACATACATATATAATTAGACCTGTGAGTTTATACAGAGCCTTTGTGGAGGTTTTCTAAAGGAACGGGTTCCTGGACTGTCATCCCTAGGTTCACCCTCAGGAGACAAACAACAGTGTCACTGTGAAGCATTTACTGCTGGGAAATTTTCTTTTCCAAAAACTTGAGTCCTACTGATCATATCATAATTCTTCCAAACTGATTTTTTGCTTAATTTACTAATAATTCTATACTCTTAGGAAATTGAAAATAAACATCGTTTTCCCTTTATTTTTCAGATGATATTTTAACTTTATTTCCTTTGAATTTTTTTGCATTATGTTTTCTTTTGTTTTGGGTTTTGTTTCAAGAAGTATGCTGTAGTGAAGACTGGCACAAGCTTGCTGTATAGATGATGGCCATGGTTTCCTTTTCCCTCTTACTCATCACATGTGTGTACAAATATATCTTAATTATGGGGCTAATTATAGGGAGTTGGGTATCAAACCCAAGGCTTTGCATATTTTAGATTGATTCTAATCCAAGGAATGAAGGTCTTGAATCGTGAGGTGTTCATGGGAAGACTGAGAATGAGAAATGTAGAAAGAAATAAATAAAGAAAGAAAGAAAGGAAGGAAGGAAGGAAGAAAGGAAGAGAAAGGGAGGGATGGAGGAAGAAAGGAAGGGGAAGTAAAGGAATGAAGGAGAAAGACAAAGTAAAAGAATGAAAGAAAAAGAGGGAAGAGAAATAATGAAAGAAGGAAGGAAGGAAAGAGAAAGAAGGAAGGAAAAAGAAAGAAAGAAGGAAGGAAAAAGAAAGAAAGAAAGAAAAAAGTAAGAAATAAAGAAAGAGAGAAAGAAGAAAGACTTACAGGACTGGGTATTGTTTCATCATAAATCCATCAATAGGAAACTTTCTTGGCCTTCATAGGTAGTATTGTATTTTTTTTATTATTTTTTTATTGAGAAAAGGAGGAAAAAAACAAGTTTCCACCTCCTCCCAGCCTCTCATTTCTCTCCCCCTCCTCCCAACCTTCTCACCCTCTTCCCACCCTTCTCCCCCACCCCGCACTCCTTTCCCTGTCCCTCTCCAGTTCAAAGAGCAGTCAGGGTTTTCTGCCCTGTGGTAAGTCCTAGGTCCTCCCCCCTCTGTCCATATCTAGGAAGGTGAACATCCAAACTGGCTAGGCTCCCACCAAGCCAGCACATTAAGCAGAATCAAAACCCCGTGCCATTGTCCTTTGCGTCTCATAAGCCCTCAGAAGTCAACCAATGGAATCATATAGAAGACCCGGATTTTAACCCACAAACCTATGAACACCTCATTTTTGATAAAGGAACTAAAAGTGTACAATGGAAGAAAGAAAGCATCTTCAACAAATGGTGCTGGCACAACTGGATGTCAACCTGTAGAAGAATGAAAATAGACCCATATCTATCACCGTGCACAAAACTCAAGTCCAAATGGATTAAAGACCTCAATATCAGCCCGAACATACTGAAAATGGTAGAAGAGAAAGTGGGAAATACCCTACAACAGATGGGCACAGGAGATCGCTTCCTAGGTATAACCCCAGAAGCACAGACATTAAGGGCAACATTGAATAAATGGGACCTACTAAAACTGAGAAGCTTCTGTAAAGCAAGGACACTGTCACTAAGACAAAAAGGCAACCTACTGACTGGGAGAAGATCTTTACCAACCCCGCAACAGACAAAGGTCTGATCTCCAAAATATATAGAGAACTCAAGAAACTAGACTTTAAAATGCTAATTAACCCAATTAAAAATGGGGCACTGAACTGAACAGAGAATTCTCAACAGAAGAAGTTCAAATGGCCAAAAGACACTTAAGGTCATGCTCAACTTCCTTAGCAATCAGGGAAATGCAAATCAAAACAACTTTGAGATATCATCTTACACCTGTCAGAATGGCTAAAATAAAAAACTCCAATGATAGCCTTTGCTGGAGAGGCTGTGGAGGAAGGGGTACCCTTATCCATTGCTGGTGGGAATGCAATCTTGTGCAACCACTGTGGAAGTCAGTGTTTCGGTTTCTCAGGAAATTCGGGATCAACCTACCCCTGGACCCAGCAATACCACTCTTGGGAATATACCCAAGAGATGCCCTATCATATGACAAGAGCATTTGTTCAACTATGTTCATAGCAGTATTATTTGTAATAGCCAGAACCTGGAAACAACCTAGATGCCCTTCAATGGAAGAATGGGTGGTATTGTATTTTTAACCATTCACCTACACGTTTACATGTCTTTAAACTTACAGAATTTTCTTCACGGAACCAAGGAAATATTTTCTTAAATGAATATAAGTAACTTTTTAAAATGCTTTACAAGCATTAGATAGAACATGAATGCAGAGACAAAGGAAGCCTATGAAGGAAAAGAAAGTGCTCCTTTGAAACTCTAACATGTTCTGTTACCCTTTCTTTCTTATAAACAGTCCCCGATCTGACTCATTTTATATATTCATTGTGGCAGTGCTCATTCTTGATCTTTCCTATACTTGAGCCCCATGTTGGGCACAACTTCAGCTTAACCTGCAGGAAATGGGGTCCCAAATGTGAAGATTGTGAGATGTGGAGGGTGAGGACCGGAGACAAGAAAAGAAGACACATAACTGAGACTGATAGTCTTACATAAGCTGACAACTCATGACAAGCATGTATCTTAAACAGCATTGTTTTTTTTATTGAGAGAAGGAAAAAAAAAGTTGCCCCTCCTCCCATTCCCCTCCGCCTCCTCCCACCCTTCTCTCCCCCACAGCTCTCCCCCTCCTTCTCCAGTCCAAAGAGCAGTCAGGGTTCCCTGCCATGTGGAAAGTCCAAGGTGCTCCCCCCCCCCCCCCCGTCCATTTCTAGGAAGGTGAACATCCAACCTGGTTAGGCTCCCACAAAGCCAGAACTTGAAGTAGGATCATAACCCCGTGCCATTGTCCTTGGCTTCTCATCAGCCCTCATTGTTCGCCATGTTCAGAGAGTCCAGTTTTATCCCATGCTTTTTCAGTCACAGTCCAGCTGGCCTTGGTGAGCTCCCAATAGATCAGCCCCACTGTCTCCGTGGGTGGGTGTACCCCTCATGGTCCTGACTTCCTTGCTCATTTTCTCCCTCCTTCCGCTCCTCATTGGGACCTTGGGAGCTCAGGCAAGTGCTCCAGTGAGGGACTCTGTCTCTATCTCCGTCCATCACCAGATGAAGGTTCTATGGTGATATGCAAGATATTCGTCAGTATTCCTATAGGATAGGGTCGTTTCATGTTCCCTATCCTCATCTGCCCAATGAACTAACTGGGGACATCGCCTTGGGCTCCTGGGAGCCACTCTAGTATCAAGTCTATTGCCAACCCTAAGGTGGCTTCCTTAACTAAGAATTGTGCTTCCGTGCTCCCCTATCGAGACTTCCTTTATCCCAATCATCTTGTTTTCCCAAGTTCCCCCCATCCTACCCTTCTCACTTTTCTCTTCCCATCTCCCCTTACCCCCAACCCAAACCACCCCCAAGATCCGACTTTTCTCCCCGGCAATTTTGTCTACTTCCCATCGCCAAGAGGATAACTATATGTTTTTCCGTGGGTTCACCTTCTTATTTAGCTTCTTTAGGTTCACCAATTGTAGACTCCCTGTCCCTTATTTATGGCTAGAAACCAATTATGAGTGAGTACATCCCGTGTTCATCTTTTTGGGTCCGGGTTACCTCACTCAGGATAGTGTTTTCTATTTCCATCCATTTGCAAGCAAATTTCGAGAAGTCATTGTTTTTGACCGCAGCATAGTACTCTACTGTGTATATATTCCACACTTTCTTCATTCATTCTTCCATTGAAGGACATCTAGGTTGTTTCCAGGATCTGGCTATTACAAATAATACTTCTATGAACATAGTTGAACAAATGCGTTTGTCATATGATCCGGCATCTCTGGGTATATTCCCAAGAGTGGTATTGCTGGGTCCAGGGGTAGGTTGATCCCGAATTTCCTGAGAAAACGAAACACTGATTTCCAAAGTGGTTGCACAAGATTGCATTCCCACCATCAATGGATGAGGGTACCTCTTCCTCCACAGCCTCTCCAGCAAAGGCGATCTTTGGTGTTTTTGATTTTAGCCATTCTGACAGGTGTATAATGATATCTCAAAGTTGTTTTGATTTGCATTTCCCTGATCACTAAGGAGGTTGAGCATGACTTTAAGAGTCTTTTGGCCATTTGAACTTCTTCTGTTGAGAATTCTCTGTTCAGTTCAGTGCCCCATTTTTAATTGGGTTAATTAGCATTTTAAAGTCTAGTTTCTTGAGTTCTCTATATATTTTGGAGATCAGGCCTTCGTCTGTTGCGGGGTTGGTAAAGATCTTCTCCTAGTCAGTAGGTTGCCTTTTTGTCTTAGTGACAGTGTCCTTTGCTTTACAGAAGCTTCTCAGTTTTAGTAGGTCCCATTTATTCAATGTTGCCCTTAATATCTGTGCTGTTGGGGTTATACCCAGGAAGCGATCTCCTGTGCCCATCTGTTGTAGGGTACTTCCCACTTTCTCTTCTATCAGATTTAGTGTGTTCGGATTGATATTGAGGTCTTCAATCCATTTGGACTTGAGTTTTGTGCACGGTGATATATATGGGTCTATTTTCATTCTTCTACAGGTTGACATCCAGTTGTGCCAGCACCATTTGTTAAAGATGCTTTCTTTTTTCCATTGTATACTTTTTGCTCCTTTATCAAAAATGAGGTGTTCATAGGTTTGTGGGTTAAAATCCGGGTCTTCTATATGATTCCATTGGTCAACTTCTCTGTTTTTATGCCATTACCACACTGTTTTCATTACTGTACCTCTGTAATAGAGTTTGAAGTCAGTGATGGTAATGCCTCCAGACAGTCCTTTATTGTATAGGACTGTTATGGCTATCCTGGGTTTTTTGTTTTTCCATATAAAGTTGATTTTTGTCCTCTCAATATCTGTGAAAAATTTTGATGGTACCTTGATGGGGATTGCATTGAATCTATAAATTGCCTTTGGTAGAATTGCCATTTTTACTATGTTGATCCTCCCAATCCAAGAGCAGGGGAGGTCCTTCCATTTTCTGGTATCCTCTTCAATTTCTTTCTTCAATGTCTTAAAGTTCTTGTTAAATAGATCTTTTACTTCCTTGGTTAGAGTTACCCCAAGATATTTTATGCTGTTTGTGGCTATCGTGAAATGTGAAGCTTCTCTGATTTCCCACTCTGCTTCCATATCTTTTGTGTATAAGAGGGTGACTGATTTTTTGGAGTTGATCTTGTATCCTGCCACATTACTAAAGGTGTTTATCAGCTGTAAAAGTTCTTTGGTGGAGTTTTGGGGGTTGCTTATGTAGACTATCATATCATCTGCAAATAACGAAAGTTTAACTTCTTCCTTTCCAATTCGAATCCCCTTGATCCCCTTATGTTGTCTTATTGCTATTGCTAGAACTTCAAGCACTATATTGAAGAGGTATGGCGAGAGTGGACAGCCTGTCGTGTTCCTGAGTTCAGTGGGATGGCTTTGAGTTTCTCTCCGTTAAGTGTGATGTTATCTGTCTTCTTGCTCTATATTGCTTTTATTATATTTAGGTATACCCTTGTATCCCTAATCTCTCCAATACTTTTATCATAAAGGGTTGTTGGATTTTGTCAAATGCTTTTTTAGCATCTAATGAAATGATCATATATTTTTTTTCTTTCAGTTTATTTATATGATGGATTACATTGATAGATTTTCATATGTTGAACCAGCCCTGCATCTCTGGGATGAAGCCTACTTGATCATAATGGATAATTTTTCTGATGTGTTCTTGGATACGGTTTGCCAGTATTTTGTTGAGGATTTTGCGTCGATATTCATGAGTCAGACTGGCCTGCAATTCTCTTTCTTGGTTGAGTCTTTGTGCGGTTTTGGTATCAGAGTGACTGTAGCTTCATAAAAGGAATTTGGCAATGACTCTTCTGTTTCTATTTTGTGAAATACATTAAGGAGTATAGGCATTAGGTCTTCTTGGAAGTTCTGGTAGAATTCCGAATAGAAACCATCTGGTCCTGGGCTTCTTTTGGTAGGGAGGTTTTTGATAACCGCTTCTAATTCTCTTCTGGGACAGTCTGCCCCTGGAAAGCACACACTCACCTGTCCAGATGGAACTCCTCAGTACCTAAACAGGGCTGCCTGGTAGCCCGATGATCCGGGGCAAAAGGAAAAAACCAGGCAGGCTGGACTAGATCCAGGAGTACAGAGGGACCCCTGGAGCACAAGCTGAAGGTGCCTGGGCTCCCTTTCGGTGGTCCTTGAGGCCTGCCCGGTAGGCAGGCACTCACCGCTCTGGTGGGTCTCCTTAGTATAGGAGCAGAAAACTTTTCCTGAGCCAGCATTGTTATTTTTTTAACTACTCTTTTCATGGCTTAATGGCAAAGGTCAGCAGAGAGGTAAATCAAACAACACTGGCAAAGAGAACGCAAGATATCTCAGATCTAGCTGTTTTAGGACTGGCAAACTCAGCCCAGGGGAAAGAATCTGATCCAATAAAATACTACAACCTTAACTCCTTCAAGGATCAGGCTCCAGCCCTAGTCCAGCCAAGTCTGCTACTGGACAAGCACACAGAACTCATGTTTCCTTCTCCTTTCATTATGGCCTCTGAGAAACCTTACACGAGCCTGGTTCTCAGCATGAGGCAAATGATCCACAGGCAGAACTCCATCATGTGCCCAGTTACCTAATTTCACACAGCTGAAATTAACATTGCTGAAGAGGAAATTTATTCTGAAGTTCTCTGTCTAGCACACTCAGCTTAATCACAGAAATAGACACACTGGCCATTGCACAAGTCTGTTATTCCAGTACACAGGCGATAAAATCAGAAAAATAAGGATATTCAGTTCACCCTTATGATACACACAGAGTTTGATGTACATTGAGTTACATGCAATTATATCCTACAAAATTACAATACCACTTAACTACAAATTATATATATCCCAAGGTTTTAGAGGTGTAAATGCAGA
Organism: Microtus oregoni; assembly: GCF_018167655.1. Classification (NCBI taxonomy): domain Eukaryota; kingdom Metazoa; phylum Chordata; class Mammalia; order Rodentia; family Cricetidae; genus Microtus; species Microtus oregoni. The sequence continues at coordinate 5,625,134 of NW_024543062.1, read as the reverse complement.
CCGGTTATTCAAATTTTGTGTTTGCTTTATGTAAATTGGTATTTCCTCATCTTTCTTCATGTACACTAAAAGGCCAACCTATTTTGCCTCTACTCTATTCCTTACTTTTCAGTTAATCTGACCAATAACATTTATATAAATCTAACATAGTGCAAGCATAAATTATATGCTCAATTTACTCATTACACTAGAATTCTAGGTAAGTTATCAGGTGATAGGTTCTGTAAGTGAGAAAAAATAGATTTTGCATCTTTTTGGCAATCTTCCTGATTCTTGGTGCCCTCTCGCACCCAAAGAATAGAAAAGATGGAGTGTTTCAGGATTTCAGAGTCAATACATTATCAAAACAGTACAGCAGATAATGAACAAATTCTTAGTTTAAATAGAGAAGGAAACATTTGAAATGTATAATACCATGGGAAAGAAATCATGAATAACTTTAATTTCTTCATGTAATTGGTCTCCTGCATCTTCTTCTTCTCCCTCAGAGACCTTCTTTCAACTGATTTGGAGGAATTAGATAAAGAACTTGGTGTGCTGGGATTTCTGCCGTGTCTTTTTCAAGTAGTGGTCAACACACATAGAAAAATAATGACTTTTCATGTTATTTCACTTCCTAGGGTATATCAATATTTGATGTAGAATGCTGAAACAAGTATGGGGATATTGGGGGTGAGTATTCTGGAAATGTCTATCAGATAGTATTGTGATATTGTGATGTGGCACCAAACGGCATGAGTAGCTTGTCAGCAAAGTTACTTAGGAGGCAATGTCTATTTTATTGTGGTTGGAAGCCTGTCTACCAAGGGTGGCATATGCCAGTTTATGTTGTAACCTTCGGTCTTAAAGTTGCAAGTAATGATTTGTCTATATCCTTCGATGATCAAGCAGTTACTTTTATCAAATGTCTTTTAAGTCATTTTACCTTTATTTATCCTTCCTTGGGTTCTTCTACATTGTGTGAAATGCATTATTACAGAGATATGTAATATATGATCATAATTCAGGAGAGTGTTCTCCTTCCCACAGTGATTCACCCTGAGTAAAATAAAAATCATTCTTATAAAAAATACTTGCAGTAATTATGTGCTTTTCAAATACAGGCTGGAGTAAAATATAAAATAAATATATGGATTTATAGATATTCTATGTTAAATTACCTGTTTTTTATTTTTATTATTAATATTTTTAATATTTCCTTAATTGTTTGAGATTATAATATAATTGCATCAATTCTCCTTTCCCTTGTACTCTACAAAACCTTCAATAATTGCCTCCTCGCCCTTTTTCAATTTTATGGTATTTCTTTTCACTAATCATTGTTACATATATATATATATATATATTTACATATACACACATACATTATAATATATATTACATAAATATATATTTCAATAAATATATTCTAATTATAACCTTCTTGGTCTGTATATGATATTTATGAGCACTGTCAGTGCAGCTCATTTGATAGTTGATATCAAATAATGTGTGCTCTTCCCTGGGGAAGAACAGTTCTCCCATCCCTAGGATTCCTTTCTTGCTTGTAGTTCTTTTAGTACAATAGACACATCCTAAGTTTTCCACATTGACTTTTGAGACCAGGTCTCAGTATACCAAGTTTGGCCTGGAATTTACAATGAAGCTCAGGCTGGCCTAGAACTTACTCTCTTCCATTCCTGCCTGCTCTCTTAGAGGTCTGTGACAGCACACGCTGCTGAATTATCTAGTTCTTTCCTTTTTCTGTTTATACTAGATATGAGGTGATCACTGTTTAGCAAGAATGTGTATTAATATTTCCTTTCACCATATGTTCCTGCATGCCATTTCCTTCTTCACTTGTTTCATTAATTACTTTGTGTGCTGTTTGGGCCAAAATTATTAAACTCTCACTTTTAGAGCTGCTGGAGGTTTAGTAAGAGGCTGGGAAGTTATGACATACATCACTGTGCAGTGTACCACACGCAGCGTGGAGAAGGTTCTGCCTCTTCATCTCTTCATATCCATCATCAGAAACCACAGTATTCAACACAGGGTCTGCTGAACTGATATGGTCAATAAGAACACATAACCCATCGCCAAGGGCACTCTGTGATGAATTTCCAATGGTATCAAAGAAAGTGTTCCATGTATCATTATTGCTTGTCAGATGTTAATATTTTGACATTAAAGCCTGGAAAGTTGGATCAATAAAGTAAAACAGTTACTATTTTGTGGAAGACACACCATTTCTTTCCCAGGACCCACATTCTATCTCAAAACCCAAGGAATCCAAAACCTCTTCAGACCTTCACAAGCTTCAGTGTGTACTCTGTATACTTACATATACTCAGGCCTATGCTCAAACATATTATATTAAAATATTAAATAAAATAATTTTATCTATAAATTCAAACATAATTAATATCTTGGTATCCTCTCCAACTAATAGATTTTTAAATTTTATTGAAAAAAAATCATGTTCTTCTTAGTTAAAGACTATTTCTCTCCTTGGATGAAAATAGTTACAGAAGACTGATTTTTCATCACCTCTGTGTCCCCCAAATATTTCTGGTACCATAGCTCTTATGGATAAATCCTGGCAGTGGAATATCAAGTTCATTAACCATCAAGTTATTACATATTAAATATTTAACATTACATATTAGAGAACACTATTTGTAGAGGCAGAATGGAAGCCCTTCCTTACTTGGGCTCCATCCAAGTAGGAGAGCATATGTGGATAATATAATGATAGGAAACACACATTTTAGAATCTTGGTAAGAAAGTGCTTACCAAAGCCTGCACACTGCATAGTCAGATGCATTTTTGGCTCTTACCTCATATTAACGGATAACTTCAATGCTGTCAGGGTGCTTCTATCCTTGATCAGCTGTATCTATTGCTTTGCCTAATCATGAGTCTAATTTTCTCACTCTCCTTGTCCCTGGAACATAGAAGCCTCAGATTTAGTGTCATCTGAACTCTGATTTGCATCTTGTCATTCTCAGCACTCCTGCCCTCTGTGACATTTTTGGGGCTTTCTCACTCTTTCTTTGCCTTTCAGCATAACTTAGAAAAAATATGACTCTTGTTTTGCTTTCTTTCAACTTGACCACTGCTGGGATTTTCAGCTTCCTTCTGTTACTCTTTTCCTCTGAATGTCTAATAAAATTGTGCATGAACTTAAACTACAAAGAATAGTATAGTTTGTTCCCATGTGTTTACTTTCAGGGGTTTCAGTTCCTCCATGTTAGCTCAACTGTGATGAATATAGAGAGCTCTTTTGTTGTCATATATTTCGTCCTTGCCTGGGTTATGTTTCTATTCATTTCCTGAACTAAGCAGTGGCTTCTTGTGTTGGAAAGCCTAAGGTGCTGTGTCTTGTAGAAACAACAGTAATATCAGCATCAAAATTTAACCATATCTGTTTTCACGATACAGGCTATACGAGGGGCTGCAGCCTGTCCTTGCCATTGCAGAACCAGGATTGATAAAAGATGTGCTAGTGAAGGAATTTTATTCTGTCTTCACAAATAGGCGGGTATGTATTTCTCTTTTTAAAAATGTGAGCTATATACACACTGAAAGTTTATAATTATGAAAATGAAGGTATATACATATGACAATTAATAAGAAAAAATGACCATCAGTATGAAAAACTGCAATAAGAGATATATGGGAGGGTTTGGAGGAAGAAATGGGAAGGGACTAACTTTATTATAATTAAAAAATAATTATGTGACTATTTAAAATTTCTATTATGAGTATCTGGGGATATAACTCAGTGGTTTAGGGCTACTGACATGTATAAGATCCGGGGTTCAGACTCAAGTACCACAAAACCAACAAACCAATTATCACAAAGTAATTATGGAATCACTATACAATATGCAAGTAGGTTCTCTGTAATCTTCATGCTGTATTTTTGAAGGAGGGGTCCTCAACCTTCCCTAAGAAAAAAATTCTCAACTCTGTGCAATAAAGGATGACTTCTCTAATCAACTCCCAACTATGGCCTCTAACTATTGCTAAAAGAGGCCAAGACTGCATCACTGGTTTAGGTACTATTATAGTCTTCTCACCATTTTAGAATGCTTTTTGTTTCCCCAACCTTGATGTGCATTTTCTCCAGAAAAGAAAAGTTTTACAGAAGCTAAAATGTACATCGTTCAGGCTAAGACACAGTTACATTTATCAAACAGCTTGCTGTCTGTGGTAGTTTAAATGTAACTGCCCCCCCTAAAGCTCATATCGAGTGGCCCTATTAGGAGGTATGACTTTATTGAAGTATGTTTTGCATTGTTTTAGGAAGTGTGTCATTATGAGGGTGGGTTTTGTGGTCTCCTGTGCTCAAGCTACACTCAGTGTAGACACAGTTCACTTCTTGTTGCCTGTGGATCAAGATGTAGAACTCTCAGCTCTTTCACCAACATCATCTACCTGTATGTTGCTGCCATGTAGATAATGAACTAAACCTCTGAAACTCTAAGCCATCCCAACTAAATGTTTTCTTTAATAAGTTTCCATGATCATGGTGTCTCTTCAGAGAAATAGAAAATTTAATGAAGACACTGTCTAAGTGGTTATTTGGTGGTGGTCACTTCTCATCCTAGAAGAGCAAATGTGGCCCTTTCAAGAGAAAGGAGGGGCAAGCAGGTTCACAGAGCATAACTCAGCAGTTCTTGTTAGGTCTCCTGTCTCAGGGAGACACAATTTTCTTATTCCCATGTTACTTCAGATTTCATAAGGAATTTTGGTTATCACAATTAATACTAAAGTTAGTGTTTGTCTTTCTACTTCAGTGTTTCCTAGGTTATTTCCTTCTTTGTTTGTTTGCTTTATTTGGCAGTGTTTTAAAGGCTTTATTAGCAGGTGTCATCGGTGCTTATATTCAAAACTGTGATGATAATTTTTTTGTGCTGTAACAAATAATGCCTGCCTGAATATCAGAAAGCTGAGCTAGCTACACTAGATTGTTGAAATACGGAGCGGCCGGGCTGTGTCCCGCCACCCGGCTAGCTTTACCCAAAATAATTACACGGAAACTGTATTCTTTTAAACATTGCCTGACCCATTAGTTTCAGTTTCTTATTGGCTAGCTTTTACATATTGATCTAACCCATTTCTATTAATCTGTGTAGCCCACGAGCTGGCTTACCAGGAATGATCTTAACCTGCGTCTGTCTGGAGTGGGAGAATCGTGGCGACTCCCTGACTCAGCTTCTTTCTCCCAGCATTCCGTTCTGTTTACTCCGCCTACCTAAGGGTTGGCCTATCAAATGGGTCTAGGCAGTTTTTTTATTAATAAGAAATCACTCCCACATCACTAGATAGAATTAGAAGCCAGATGATGGTGGTGCACACCTTTAATCTCAACACTCAGGAAGCCGAGGCAGGCATATCTCTGTGAATTTGAGGCCAGCTTGGTCTATAAGAACTAGTACCAGGACAGGCTCCAAAGCTACAGAGAAACCATGTCTCAAAAATCAAAATAGAGGGTATCCAGACCAGGATTTCCAGACACAGGTCAAGTCTGCTAACCTATGCCAAAGTAGGCCTGAGGCAATGAAGTCCAACTTGGGCTGGAGCATGCCTGACGCAACAAGTTCCACAGAACTGGAACTAAACCAGCTATCTAGGACAGAGTGGGCCTGAGAAAGCAAGCTCCACAGGAGCAGGAGCCAATCCAGTCCTGGGACATTGGCAGATCAGGACTGAGCAAGCAATCTAGTCCAGAGCAGACCGGAGACAGCAAACTACACCAGAACTGGTATGGGGGGTGGTAACTGCTAGTGTGCCAAAGCCAGAGATGTTGAGGGTCCGGACATGAATCTGGTACCTTCAATGGAGTAGACCTAAGCCAGGACCCCTGTGGGTCTGGGTGTGAGTCTAGAAACTCTAAGGAACTAGGCCTGAGCCAGGACCTCTTTTGGTCTGGATGTGAATCTGGGACCTCCGAGGAGTAGGAAGGAACCAAATATCTCTGCAGGTTCAGATGTGAGCCTGGGACCTCAGAGGGAATAGGTCTGAGCCAAAACCTCTATGGGTCTGGGCATTGATCTGGGACATCAAAGGGAATAGGCACGAACCAGAAACCTCTGTGGATCCAAGCGAGAGTCTTGGACCTCTGAGGGAGTAAGCCTGAGCCAGGTCCTCTGCAGGTTTGGGCACACCTGAGCCTGGGAACTCTGAGGGAGTAGACCAGATCCAGAGACCTTTGCAGGAACAACTCCAAGCCAGGGACCTCTGTAGAAGGGTGTCCACACCAGGATATACAGAAACAGGCCAAAGCCTGTAACCTAGGCCAACGTAAGCCTGAGATATCAAACTTTAAGGGAGCTGAGCAAAGCCCAGAAGTGCTGAGTGATCACCAGGAACACAGAGTGACCAATGGTTTCTAGAACCGTAATACTAACTGTACAATGAAGAACAACCATCTGAGCTTTGGATTCACTGGCACCTAGAAGATTAATCAACAGAATCACAGAAAAACCAAACTACACCTATTAGAGGAAAGATGGGTAGAAAAGGTAAGAACACATGCAACACTAAAAAGAACAATATGATGCCAGTAAACCTAAAGACCCTACAACAGCAAGACTTGAACAACCAAATATAGATGTAGCAGAAGAAAATGACCTAAAAAATACTTGAGGAGAATATTTGAAACTCTTAAAGAGAAAATAAGAAATTCCCTCAAAGAAATGGAGGAAAAGACAAACAAAAAATTGGAAGACATCAGCAAATCCCTTAAAGAAAACCAAGAAAAACAACAATCAAACCTATGAAAGAAACTGTTCAAGACTTGAAAACTGAAATAGAGACAATAAAGAAAACACAAGCTGAGGGTATTATAGAAACAGAAATCATGTGTAAATGATCAGAAACCACAAACACAAGCATGAACAGCAGAATACAATAGATGAAAGGGAGAATTTCAAGCACAGAAGATACAATAGAGGAAATAGACTCATAAGTCAAAGAAAACATTAAATCTAACAAAAGCTTAGCCCAAAACATCCAGGAAATATGGGACACATGAAAAGGCCAAATATAGATTTTGCGGCAGGGTGTCCTGTGTTCTACTCGTCCCCGCCCTGCCCCCCAAGTTCTCCCTTTTGTCCGCGGGTCATTGGACTACCAGGCATCCATGTTTAGATGCTGAGGAGTTCCATCTGGACGGGTGAGTGTTTGCTATCCAGGGGCGGATTGTCCCGGAAGAGAGCACAAACCCCCTCCCCCAGCTCCCTCTGCAGGGCTGTCTTTCTTACTCACAACCCAGCCCCCCAGCACCCCCCCCAACCCTGCCCTGCTGTATGCTAGGACCAGTGCTCAAGAACAGTTTTAAGCTCCTACACTAAGGCTACCCACCCAGAGCGGTGAGTGCCTGCCTACCAGGCAGGCCTCAAGGCCCCCTACAAGGCAGCCTGGGCACCTTCAGCTTGTGCTCCAGGGGTGTCTCTGCTCTCCTGGATCTCGCCCTTCCTGCCCCCTGTTTTTCTTTTTGTCCTTGGATCATTGGGCTACCAGGCAGCCCTGTTTAGGTGCTGTGGAGTTCCATCTGGATGGGTGAGTGTGTGCTATCCAGGGGAGGATTGTCCCGGAAGAGAGCACAGAACCCCCTCCCCCAGCTTCTTCTGCAGGGCTGTCTTTCTTGCACACGACCCCTCCCCCAAGCCTGCTTTTTCTGCTGGGTCCTTTGCTTGGGAACAGTTTTCTGCTCCTACACTGGGGCTGCCTACCCAGAGCGGTGAGTGCCTGCCTACTGGGCGGGCCTCAGGGACCCCCATAAGAGAGCACGTGCACCTTCAGCTTTTGCGGCAGGGTGTCCTGTGTTCTACTAGTCCCTGCCCTGCCCCCCAAGTTCTCCTAGTCCCCGCCCTGCCCCCCAAGTTCTCCCTTTTGTCTGCTGGTCATTGGACTACCAGGCATCCATGTTTAGATGCTGAGGAGTTCCATCTGGTTGGGTGAGTGTGTGCTATCCAGGGGGGATTGTCCCAGAAGAGATAACAAACCCCCCTCCCCAAGCTCCTTCTGCAGGGTTGTCTTTCTTGTACACGACCCCTCCCCCTTAAGCCTGTGTTTTCTGCTGGGTCCTTTGCTTGGGAACAGTTTTCTGCTCCTACACTGGGGCTGCCCACCCAGAGAGGTGAGTGCCTGTGTACTGGGCAGGCCTCAGGGACCCCCAAAAGGGAGCACGTGCACCTGCAGCTTTTGCGGCAGGGTGTCCTGTGTTCTACTTGTCCCCACCCTGCCCCCCAAGTTCTCCCTTTTGTCCACGGGTCATTGGACTACCAGGCGTCTATGTTTCAGTGCTGAGGAGTTCCATCTGGACAGGACGGTTTCTGCTTCTACACTGAAGAGTTACAACCAGAGAGTCAGTCACAGCAAAGATTGGACCAAGACACCAGGCCTCTCCTGGCTCCATTTGAGGGAAGAGATGGGAAGGCGCCAATGCAAAAATTCCTCCAAACACCTGAAAGGCAACATGACATCACCAGAATCCAGGGATCCGGAAACAAGAAGAATTTTACACCCCATGCTAGAAGAATTAGAAGAAATCGACTCAAAAGTGAATTATATGAAAATAATAGAAGACCTTAAACAGGAGGTGAAAAACTGCCATAAACAATTAGAGATCACAAACAAAAAGGTAGAGGAAATGAATAAATCGCTCAAAGATACCCATGAAAACCAAGAGAAACAAGAAAAAGCAATCAAACAGGTAAGGGAAGCGGTTCAAGACTTTAAATATGAAATGGAAGTAATTAAAAAACCACAAACCGAGGGAAGGATGGAGATGGAAAATCTGGGTAAATAAATAGGAACTACAAACACAAGTACTAACAACAGATTACAAGAGATAGAAGAAAGAATGTCAGACACTGAAGATACCATAGAGAAAATAAACTCACTGATCAAAGAAAACAGCAAAACCAACAAATTCTCATCACAAAACATGCAGGAAATCTGGGACACAATAAAAAGACCAAACCTAAGAATAATTGGGATAGAAGAAGGAGAAGAAGTACACTCAATAGTCCAGAAAATATATTTAATAAATTATAGAAGAGAACTTTCCCAACCTAAAGAAAGATATTCCTTTGAAGGTTCAAGAAGCATACCGAACACCGAATAGACTGGACCAAAAAAAAATCTCCTCGCCATATAATAATCAAAACACAAAACATACAGAATAAAGAAAGAATATTAAGAGCTGCAAAGGAAAAAGGCCAAATTACTTATAAAGGTAAACCTATCAGACTTACACATGATTTCTCTATGGGAACAATGAAAGCCAGAAGGTTCTGGATAGATGTACTGCAGAAACTAAGAGACCATGGATGCAAGCCCGGACTACTCTATCCAGCCAAGCTTTCATTCACTATAAATGGAGAAAACAAAATTTTCCAGGATAAAAACAAATTTAAACAATACATAGTCACAAATACAGCCTTACAGAAAGTAATAGAAGGAAAATCACAAACCAACGAGTCCAACAATAACCACAATAACTCAAACATCTAATGACCTTTCACCAGCACAACTCAAAGAAAGGAAACACACAAAATCTACTACAAAAAAAGTGACCGGAATTAACAACCACTGGTCATTAATATCACTTAATGTCAATGGGCTCAACTCACCTATAAAAAGGCACAGGCTAAGAGATTGGATACAAATACAAGATCCAACATTCTGCTGTTTACAAGAAACACATCTCAACCACAAAGACAGGCACCTACTCAGAGTAAAGGGATGGGAAAAGGCTTATCAAGCAAATGGACCTAAGAAACAAGCAGGTGTGGCCATACTAATTTCTAACAAAGTTGACTTCAAACTCAAATCAATCAGAAGAGATGGAGAGGGACATTTTATACTCATAACAGGAACAATTCACCAGGATGAAGTCTCAATATCTATGCCCCTAATATAAAAGCACCCACTTACGTAAAAGAAACATTACTAAAACTCAAGGCTGCCATCAAACCGCACACACTAATAGTAGGAGATTTCAACACTCCTCTCTCACCAATGGACAGGTCAATCAGACAGAAACCTAACAGTGAAATAAGAGAATTAATGGAGGTAATGAATCAAATGGACTTAACAGACATCTATAGAAAATTCCACCCAAATAGGAAAGAATATACCTTCTTCTCTGCAGCTCATGGAACCTTCTTGAAAATTGACCACATACTTGGTAACAAAGCAAACTTCCACAGTTACAAAAAAATATTCATAACCTCCTGTGTCTTATCAGATGACCATGGATTAAAGTTAGAATTCAACAACAATGCTACCCCTAGAAAGCCTACAAAGTCATGGAAACTGAACAGTCAACTACTGAATTATACCTGGATCAAGGAAGAAATAAAGAAAGAAATTAAAGTCTTCCTCGAATTCAATGAAAATAAAGAAACAACCTACTCAAACTTATGGGACACTATGAAAGCAGTCCTGAGAGGAAAGTTCATAGCACTAAGTGCCCACTAAAAGAAAACAGAAAAAGCACACATTGGAGTCTTAACAGCCCACCTGAAAGCTTTAGAAAAAAAAAGAAGCAGACTCACCTAGGAGGAGTAGAAGACTGGAAATAACCAAACTGAGAGCTGAAATCGACAAAATAGAAACACAGAAACAATACAAAGAATCAATGAAACAAAAAGCTGGTTCCTGGAGAAAATCAACAAGATTGACTAACCCCTATCCAAACTAATCAAATGGTAGAGCGAAAATATGCAAATTAATAAGGTCAGAAATGAAAGGGGGACATAACCACAGACGCAGAGGAAATTCTGAGAATCATTAGATCTTACTACAAAAGCCTATAAGCCACAAAATTGGAAAATATAAAGGAAATAGACACTTTTTTTAGATAAATACCATATACCAAAGTTAAACCAGGACCAGGTGAACAATTGAAATAGACCTGTTAGTCATGAAGAATTAGAAGCCATTATCCAAAACCTCCCTACCAAAAAAAGCCCAGGACCAGATGGTTTCAATGCGGAATTCTACCAGAACTTCCAAGAAGACCTAATACCTATACTCCTTAATATATTCCACAATATAGAAACAGAAGAGGCATTGCCAAATTCCTTTTATGAAGCTACAGTTACTCTGATACCAAAAACACAAAGAGTCAACCAAGAAAAAGAATTATAGGCCAATCTCACTCATGAACATTGACACAAAAATCCTCAACAAGATACTGGCAAACCGAATCCAAGAACATGAAGGCGTAAGTCACAAACAATGCCACACCAATTCGGGGTTATGATTATTAGGGTGGTATTTATTTAAAGGGGAAAAAAACTTACAGTTCACTGTCCCAGGCAACAGCCCTCTACGCAACCAGGAAAGGAGTCTAGTCGCAGGCGGAGCAGGAAGTGAAGAGAGAGAGAAGAGGGAAGTGGCCGCTGTTTTAAAGGGAGAGAAACCACGCCCCAGTGGGCTGGTACCTCAGCGGTGATAGGCTGGAGGAGTGGGAGGACCTCCCGCAACACCTCCCCCTTTTGTTTAAATAAGAGAGTTCTAAACCTACTATGAAATTATATACAATAAGTACAAATATCCTATTCTAACTAGCTTAGGTCTTGTATAATAAATAACTTGGCCAAGTCATGAGAGAAAGTAACTACATTTATATAGTCTTCAACCCCATCGAAGATCTGAGAAGGGAAATAATGTTACCTGGGTAATTAGGAAGTTCAGTAGAACAACTTCCAAAACATGCAACAAATTACAGAGACAACTAGCTACCTGGGCAATCACCCAAAGTCACATTAGCAGCGTTGAAGCAACCAACTTTGGCTAAGGCCTAACATAACTGACATACCATTTTCTAAGGCAAGCATCTTTTCAAAACTATCTTACCCTGTCGTGGCAGGATATGACAGTCCTGTTTTATCCATTGATGCATGCTCTGTATCTTTGTCAGTTGTTGAGGTATGGGCATTTCTTTGCCCAAACGCCAGTTCTGCCAAAAAGAAAGGCTCCAGGTGGAGTGTCTTTGGTGCTCAACATTCTCTCGGGAATAGAGTGGTGTTGCCAGGAGCAATTGTGTCGCACTACCACAAAACTCTGAGTTAGATTAAAGGCCATTTTCTACAGCTCTTTGAAGAAGTTGAAGATTATCTATCTATACTGAGTATAATCTCTATATATCTAAAGAACCTGATTAGTCTATTATAAATGACAAACTTAGATGACTATTAGTCTATATAATTCTCAATATCTATCTAACTTAAAGACTAAGACAATAAACGACTGTGAAACAAATGAGGACAATGACCTCCAAATATAAACAATGTACAAATATACATTGCAGTAGGCAAATATATATCAATACACAATCATTATATAAGTATCTTAATCAGAGGTAGAAATGTACACTGCAATATGGTAAATATATACAATATATATATATATATCAATACAATATATGTCAATACATAAAAAAATGTTTTAAACAGAGGTAGAAACATGCATGCGTACAATAGTCAATATAATTTAACTTTGTATCAATATACAAGAATCTATACCAATGTATTTGTCTAAAAACAGTAACTCACAATTACAAATCTATTATCCCATCATCCCTCTTTTTTTTTTTTCAAAATGATCCCTGAGCGTATAAAATTCCTCCCCCAACCCTCAATCGTATACTAATTATAATCAACCCCTAAATGATGTCCCTAAACCCAAGGGCAAGTTTTACTGGGAAAGGGGACGTCGTCCTCTAGAATTACTTCCAGCTGTCATGGGGGCGACGTTCTTTCTGGGGGATCCTGTGAAAGTGAAATGATGGTTAAATTTCAAGATCAATGTCTTTTAAAATTGCCAATAGTCTCTGAGTATTTTGTGCAGGTCTGGCCAAAATGTTGTATAAGATGTGCACCATTTCAGCTAACCAAGTTGGAACTGTCTTGTGCAGCTGGTACCAAAAGCAGGTCTTGTAGTAGCGCTATCAGTATCATGACGTCATATCAACCAGGTGGAGTTGTTGTTATGGGGCCCCATCTTCTTCCTGGAAACTTCAAATGTCACTTCAGGAAAAACTCATTGTTCATTATGAAAAACTTAAACATTAATCATATAGACATATATAAACATATATATATATATTCAATGAAAGACATGATAGATATATTCAATGAAAAGTATGATAGATATGAAGAAAAGCAAAGATGTTTTCTAAACTCATATTTCTTTCTGTCCCATATCATGGCTCTTGACATGAGACAGAAACTCCAGAAACTCTGGGTTTTTCTCTTACTAACAGGCTTGGAATTGGAGAGGGACTGAGCCAAAGTCCAACTTCAAAACCAGCTTTATAAATTTAGAAATATGGTTTAATATTACTTACACAATCCATTCAGTTGTCTTCATATTTCCTATTGGGCAGGTATTTTTCCATCTGTCAGTATCCAAACATCCAGGGTCCCTTGAATTTCTCAAAGATGAGTGTTTTCCTGTGGAGATAAGAACAGAACCCTGCCCCCATTCTATATGTTTTTCTTACCACCTGTATGAATATCATCGTTGTGGATGAGTTGTCATTTCTCCTTTCCAAGAGGTTTCTCCTCTTCAAATTGAAACTTTATTAATTTTGATGGTATCCACAATTTTTCTTCTCCTGTGGAAACAAGAGCAAAACCCCTTCCCCAACATAGCACATCTCCTGGCTTCCACTGAGAGGTCAGCACATCTTTGAAATAAATCGGTTGATTTAGTTCAGCAGACTTTTCCATTATCCAATGTCTTTCTGCTGCTGTTGTTCCTTTCTCATTAGGGTTAAGAAAATTCAAGATCAATAAAGCATTATGTAATCTATTTCTGGGGGTATTTTCAGTCCCTTTCTGTTTGTTCAGCATATCCTTTATAGTACAATTTGATCTTTCTATAACTGCCTGACCTGTAGGATTATTTGGTATACCTGTAATGTGTTTTATATTATAATAATCAAAAAAGCGTTTCATTTTCTTAGATACATATGCTGGACCATTATCTGTCTTTATTTGCGCAGGTATACCCATGATGGCCATAACTTCCAATAAATGTGTGATTACTGAATCAGCCTTTTCTGAGCTCAGGGCAGTAGCCCATTGAAAACCTGAATACGTGTCTATGGTGTGGTGTACATATTTTAATTTACCAAATTCCATAAAGTGGAACACATCCATCTGCCAGATTTCATTTCTCTTAGTACCCTTTGGGTTACTCCCTGCAGGCAACGGTGTTTGATTATAAAAAGAACAAGTAGGACATCTCTTTATAATGTCCTTAGCTTGTTGCCAAGTAATGGAAAATTCTTTCTTTAGGCCTTTACTATTGACATGATGCTTCTTATGAAATTCCGAGGCCTGCAACACACTTCCAATCAATAATTGATCAATCTCAGCATTGCCTTGGGCTAGAGGACCAGGCAGACCTGTATGGGACCGGATGTGTGTTATGTACATCGGACAAAGCCTGTTCCTGATTATGTCTTGTACCTGGATAAACAATGAAGTCAACTCTGTGTCATCTGGTATAAATTCAGCGGTTTCAATATGCAAGATAACTCTTTCTGCATATTGTGAATCTGTAACTATATTAAGAGGTTCTTTAAAATCCCTTAGCACCATAAGAATGGCATATAATTCTGCCTTCTGGACAGAATTATAAGGGCTTTGTTCCACCTTACTCAATTCATCTGACTTGTAACCTGCTTTCCCTGATTTATTTGCATCAGTATAGAATGTACGGGCTCCAGTTATTGGAGCATCACGTACAATTCTAGGAAGAATCCAAGAAGTTCTTTTTATGAGATTAAGTCTATCACTTTTGGGATAGTTGCTATTAATTTCTCCCAAAAAGTTAGCACAAGCTCTTTGCCACGGTTCATTGTCTTCCCATAACTTTTTTATTTCTTCAGTAGTAAAAGGCACTATAATTTCTGCTGGGTCTATACCTGCTAGTTGACGAAGTCTCAGCTTACCTTTTATAATTAATTCAGAGACCTTTTCCACATAAGTTTTTAATTTTTTACTTGGTTTATTAGGTATAAATATCCACTCTAAAATAATATCTTCCCTCTGCATTAGAATCGCTGTAGGAGAAATTCTGGAAGGCAATATGACTAGGATGCAGCTAAGATTTGGGTTCACCCTATCTACATGTGCCTCCTGTAATTTTTCCTCAATCATTGTCAGTTCCTTTTCTGCTTCAGCTGTCAGTTCTCTTGGACTATTCAAATCTTTATCACCATCTAAGGTTTTGTTTAAATGAACTATTAGATCAGGTGTTATCCCAACAGCTGGTTGTAGACTGGAAATGTCTCCTAACAATCTTTGGAAGTCATTAAGAGTCTTTAACCGGTCTCTCCTAATTTGTGCCTTTTGCGTTTTAATTTTCTCTAACCCTATTCTGTAACCTAGGTAATTAATAGAATTTCCTCTTTGAATCTTTTCAGGGGCAATTTGTAATCCCCACCTAGGCAAGACTTTCTTTACTTCTTCGAACATCCTTTCTAAAGTATCTTTATTTGAATCAGATAATAAGATGTCATCCATGTAATGATAAATGATGGACTTGGGGAATTGTTTACGAATTATTTCCAATGGCTTACTTACAAAATATTGGCACAATGTAGGACTATTGAGCATACCCTGTGGGAGGACAGTCCACTGATATCTCCTATTAGGCTGAGAATTATTATAAGTAGGCACTGTGAAGGCAAATTTTTCTCTATCCTTTTCTTGTAACGGTATAGTGAAAAAACAATCTTTCAAATCAATAACTATAAGAGGCCATCCTTTTGGTAACAGAGAAGGCAAAGGAATTCCAGATTGTAGTGGGCCCATAGGTTGAATTACTTTGTTGACAGCTCTTAGATCTGTCACCATTCTCCATTTACCAGATTTCTTTTTTACAACAAACACAGGAGAATTCCAAGGGCTGGTTGATTCTTCAATATGGTGAGCATCTAGTTGCTCTTGCACCAGCTGTTCCAATGCCTGTAGTTTATCTTCAGCTAGAGGCCATTGTTTGGTCCATATTGGCTTCTCAGTTAGCCATTTTAAAGGTAGGGCCGTTGGTACCTCTAAAGGTTTGGTATTTGCTGTATGTTCTTGTACAGCCTGAATGGCTGGTGACCTTTTTCCATAATACCTCATCATATCCTTCCCAGAATTATGAGTTCCTGGAAATACAGGAATGTTAATCTGGGTATTCCATTGCTGTAGCAGGTCACGGCCCCATAAATTTATGGCAATATTGGCTATATATGGCCTTAGTCTTCCTATTTGCCCTTCGGGCCCTATGCATTCAACCCATCTTGTGCTTTGTTTTACACGAGATAGGGTTCCAATTCCCAGGAACTGAACATCTACCTCTTGAAGAGGCCAATTCGGATGCCAAGATTCTGGGGTAATGATACTTACATCCGCACCTGTGTCTAATAAGCCTTCAATAAAAGTGCCATTTATACAGACTCTTAGCTTTGGTCTTTGATCATTAATAGAAGTCTGCCAAAATATACGTTTACTCTGTCCTATTGGGTTTTTTGACTCATCCTCCACACGTAATTCTTCATTTAGACCAGTATTACTTTTTACAGCAGAAATTGGAGCTTTTAATTTTCTTGGTGAGGCACGTTCTCCACTGTGACTGGGAATGACTGGGCCACTGTTGGCTTGGGGGCCTGCAAGAGGACCCCCAAGGAGTTTCCCGATGATATCGGATTGCCCCGTCTGTCTGTTGTTGACCTACATTCGTTGGACCAATGCCTGCCTTTACCGCATCTCCTACATATACCTGAAGGCCGAGGTCTCCTATTTTTGTCATTCCCAGAAGAGATATTATTCCTAGAAATTCTTTGCCTGCAATTCCTTTGCAAATGTCCTAATTTACCACAATTAAAACACCTGGCAGTTTGATGTCCCCTCATCGCTTTGGAAATCGCTTCTCCTACCCAAGATTCATCATTATAGCTAAACGTCTCAACATTCATCGTATGCTGAATCCATTCATCCATAGGTGCTGATCTAGACTTTAAAGGCCCAATTATCTTTTTGCATTCTATGTTTGCATTCTCAAAAGCTAGAGATTCAAGAAGTATTCGTCTAGCTTCTGGGTCTGTTACCCCTATGTCCAGAGCCTTAATTAATCTTTGCAAAAAGTCAATAAAGGGTTCTCTCTGTCCCTGCCTAATTCTGGTATATGATTCAACCCTTTTTGCTGGATCTTGTATCCTATTCCAAGCATTTAAAGCTGCTTGGTGACATAGACTCAGTACTTCATCGTCATAAAGAGCTTGGACCTGTGGATCAGCATATTCTCCTGCACCAAGAATTTGATCTTGGGAAACCTCAATACCTTTTGCTCTTCCTTGCTGTTCCATATGTTTGGATTCTTCTCTGAAATAAATTCCAAACATCAAGGAAGGTCCATTATCTAAAACTGCAGACACTAACTGATGGAAATCATGGGGAGTAGCTCTAGCATTAGAAGCCCAAGTCCTTATCATTACCTTTACATATGCATTGTGCAGGCCAAAATTAACAACAGCTTGCTTAATTTCTTTCAGATCATTCATTGCTATTGGCGTCCATCTAGCTTCTCTGACTCCCTTTGAGCCTTTAGAAGTTGATGCTTTTTCAGAATTAAGTATAGGGTATGTCGCTAGAACCCTGGGTAAGCCAGTTCTAATAGCTGGTGGAGGCCTTGTATCCTGTCCTTGTGCCTCCTTACTCTGTTCACCAGCTGCAATAATTTCCCCAATCTTTTCAAATCTTTTTATCATTGTCTCTCTTAAATCCTGAATCTCCTGACCTGTATATATTTCCAGTGATTTCACTGAGGTATCAATTTTTTGGTCCCCATTCTGCACCTGTGATTCCAAAGCTTTAATTTTTTCCTTCAAAGATAACATGTCCTCCTTAAACTTTTCTTGTATATCATGTAGATTCCCATCTTGGAGGTACATTCTATCTGTTACCTTATCAAAACTTTGTGATAAAGTCTGAAGGTAAAATTCAACAGCCTGAACCCTTTCAGGTAACTTTCTAATACCCTTGGATATGGAATCAATTTTGTCTGTCATAGTATCCACTTGTTCAGATAACCTCTGATTTTCAATAATTTTAATCCTGTCAATTAGTTGTTCATTATTAGTTCGTAAAGATTCTATCATTCTTAGGAGTGCCATATTCTTCTGTTCATTATTAGTACGTAAAGATTCAATCGTTCTTAGTAGTGCCATATTCTTCCTTAATGATAGAATATGGAAAAGAAAACTGAAGGCTAGTAACAAGCAAATTAAGGTATCCCCATAATCATATAAACCTTGTATGATGTAATTCATTGTATTAGTAAATATAAATTTACTAATCCATTGTATTAGTGAAAACAAAGCAGTAAAATTTGCGTTAGAAACAAAAACTGCAATATTACCTATTATCCAGCAGGTGGCGCTGTTGCAGAGTCGCGGTGAAAACATGGTCCTGTTTCAGTGCCTTAGTAGATGTTAAAAACTGGAAAATTCAAGTTTCTCAACAAAATAAATCTAATTAAATCAATTCCTGAGACGGAACAAGTCACCCTGAGGGGTTGCAGCTTTCAGCAACCACGTGCTCTGGTTTGTGCCACTTAAGAGCTGTACTTGCAAGGGAGATTTAAAAATGACTCAGAAAAGAGCAAACCACGCAGCCAGAGACTATGCGGGCCTGTGGAGTTTAAATCCACGTGGGGAGTCCAAGGCCGCTGGCGGCTGAGGAAGGGGAGGGCTCCCGCCAAGCCGAACTAGAGCCCGCCAAGCCCGCGGCTGCCAAGCTGAACTTGCGCCCGCCAAGCCCGCAGCTGCCAAGCCGAACTTGGGGCCCCCAAGCCGAACTCGCGGCTGCGAGTGGGGAAAGGAGAGGTTCTAAAACCAAAGGTTGGGCGCCAAAATGAAGGCATAAGTCACAAACAATGCCACACCAATTCGGGGTTATGATTATTAGGGTGGTATTTATTTAAAGGGGAAAAAAACTTACAGTTCACTGTCCCAGGCAACAGCCCTCTACACAACCAGGAAAGGAGTCTAGTCGCAGGCGGAGCAGGAAGTGAAGAGAGAGAGAAGAGGGAAGTGGCCGCTGTTTTAAAGGGAGAGAAACCACGCCCCAGTGGGCTGGTACCTCAGCGGTGATAGGCTGGAGGAGTGGGAGGACCTCCCGCAACAAGAACACATAAGAAAAAATATCCATTATGATCAAGTAGGCTTCATCCCAGAGATGCAGGGGTGTTTCAACATACGAAAATCTATCAATGTAATCCATCATATAAATAAACTGAAAGAAAAAAACCATGTGATCATTTCATTAGATGCTAATAAAGCATTTGAAAAAAATTCAACATCCCTTTATGATAAAAGTATTGGAGAGCTTAGGGATACAAGGGTCATACCTAAATATAATAAAAGCTATATACAGCAAGCCGAAAGCTAACATCAAATTAAATGGAGAGAAACTCAAAGCCATCCCACTAAACTCAGGAACACGACAAGGCTATCCACTCTCGCCATACCTCTTCAATATAGTACTTGAAGTTCTAGCAATAAGACAACATAATGGGTTTACGGGGATTAGAATTGGAAAGGAAGAAGTTAAACTTTCGTTATTTGAGGATGATATGATAGTGTACATAAGCAACCCTGAAAATTCCACCAAAGAATTTTTACAGCTGATAAACAGCTTTAGTAATGTGGCAGGATACAAGGTCAACTCCAAAAAATCAGTCACCCTCCTATAAACAAATGATATGGAAGCAGAGAGGGAAATCAGAGAAGCATCACCTTTCACGATAGCCACAAACAGCATAAAATATCTTGGGGTAACTCTAAACAAGGAAGTGAAAGATCTATTTGACAAGAACTTTAAGGCATGGAGAAAGAAATTGAGGAGGATACAAGAAAATGGAAGGACCTCCCTTGCTCTCGGATTGGGAGGATCAACATATTAAAATGGCAGTTCTACCAAAGGCAATTTATAGATTCAAGCAATCCTCATCAAGGTCCCATCAAAATTCTTCACAGATCTTGAGAGGACAATAATCAACTTTATATGGAAAAACAAAAAATCCAGGATAGCCAAAAGAATCCTATACAATAAAGGATCTTCTAGAGGCATTACCATCCCTGACTTCAAACTCTTATTACAGAGCTACAGTAATGAAAACAGTGTGGTACTGGCATAAAAACAGAGAAGTCGACCAATGGAATCGTATAGAAGACACGAAATTTAACTCATAAACCTATGATCACCTCATTTTCGATTAAGGAGCTAAAAGTATACAATGGAAAAAAGAAAGAATCTTCAACAAATGGTGCTGGCACAACTGGATGTCAACCTGTAGAAGAATGAAAATAGACCCATATCTATCACAATGCACAAAACTCAAGTCCAAATGGATTAAAGACCTCAATATCAGTCCGAACACCCTAAAGCTGATAGAAGAGAAAGTGGGAAGTACCCTACAACAGATGCACAAGGAGATTGCTTTCTATGTATAAACCCTGCAGCACAGACATTAAGGGCAACATTGAATAAATGGGACCTACTAAAACTGAGATGCTTCTGTAAAGCAAAGGACACTGTCACTAAGACAAAAAGGCAACCTACTGACTGGGAGAAGATCTTCACCAACCCCGCAACAGACAAAGGTATGATCTCCAAAATATATAGAGAACTCAAGAAACTAG
Organism: Microtus oregoni; assembly: GCF_018167655.1. Classification (NCBI taxonomy): domain Eukaryota; kingdom Metazoa; phylum Chordata; class Mammalia; order Rodentia; family Cricetidae; genus Microtus; species Microtus oregoni. The sequence goes on along the minus strand of NW_024543062.1, from coordinate 5,604,426 downwards.
ACTTTAAAAGGCCAATTAACCCAATTAAAAAATGGGGCACTGAACTGAACAGAGAATTCTCAACAGAAAAAGTTCAATGGCCAAAAGACACTTAAGGTCATGCTCAACCTCCTTAGCGATCAGGGAAATGCAAATCAAAACAACTTTGAGATATCATCTTACACCTGTCAGAATGGCTAAAATAAAAAACACCAATGATAGCCTTTGCTGGAGAGGCTGTGGAGGAAGGGGTACCCTCATCCATTGCTGGTGGGAATGCAATCTTGTGTAACCACTTTGGAAATCAGTGTTTCGGTTTATCAGGAAATTCGGAATCAACCGACCCATGGACCCAGCAATACCACTCCAAGGAATATACCCAAGAGATACTCTATCATATGACAAGAGCATTTGTTCAACTATGTTCATAGCAGTATTATTTGTAATAGCCAGAATCTGGAAACAACCTAGATGCCCTTCAATGGAAGAATGGATGAAGAAATTGGAATATATACCCATTACAGTACTACGCTGCAGTAAAAAACAATGACTTCTCCAATTTTCCTTCAAATGGATGGAAATAGAAAACAGTATACTGAGTGAGGTAACCCAGACCCAAAAAGATGAACATGGGATGTACTCACTCATAATTGGTTTCTAGCCATAATTAAGGGTCATGGAGTCTAAAATTGGTGAACCTAAAGAAGCTAAATAAGAAGGTGAACCCAAGGAAAAACATATAGTTATCCTCTTGCCTATGGAAAGTAGACAAAATTGCCCAGGAGAAAATTGGGATCTTGGGGGTGGTGTGGGATGGGGGTAAGGGGAGAGGGGGAGAGAAAAGTGAGAAGGGGAGGATGGGGGGAACTTGGGGAAACAGGATGATTGGGATAAAGGAAGGTTGGATAGGGGAGCACGGAAGCACAATTTTTAGTTAAGGGAGCCACCTTAGGGTTGGCAAGAGACTTGAACCTAGAGTGGCTCCAAGGAGCCCAAGGCAATGTCCCCCAGTTAGTTCCTTGGGCAGCTGAGGATAGGGAACCTGAAATGACCCTATCCTATAACAATACTGATGAATATCTTGCATATCATCATAGAACCTTCATCTGGTGATGGATGGAGATAGAGACAGAGACCCACACTGGAGCACTGGACTGAGCTCCCAAGGTGCTAATGAGGAGCAGAAGGAGGGAGAAGATGAGCATGGAAGTCAGGACCACGATGGGTGCACCCACCCACTGAGACAGTGGGGCTGATCTATTGGGAGCTCACCAAGGCCAGCTGGACTGTGACTGAAAAAGCATGGGATAAAACCGTAATCTCTGAACATGGCGAACATGAGGGCTGATGAGAAGCCAAGGACAATGGCACAGGGTTTTGATTCTACTTAATGTGCTGGCTTTGTGGGAGCCTAGCCAGTTTGAAAATCACCTTCCTAGATTTGGACGGGGGGGGGGGGGGAGGACCTTGGACTTTTCACAGGGCAGGGAACCCTGACTGCTCTTTGGACTAGAGAGGGAGGGGGAGAGGAGTGGGAGGCAGGGAGAGAAGGGTGGGAGGAGGGGGAGGGAAATGGGAGGCTGGGAGGAGGCGGCAACTTTTTTTTCCTTTTTATCAATAAAAAAAAATAAAAAAAAATAATCCCTTCAACTCAGTTAAACAAACACTTAAGGATATCCAATCTGATCAAGATTGTGTATTGACACAACTCTATATATTTTGTTCAGTTTATAACCCTTAGATTTGAAGAGACTGAACATTTTTAGACTGACAGCCAAGTTAATAACATACCTTCACATTGCACAAGTCTTATCCTGGTGCCCTATTGTGTAATTATCCTGTTTATTTAGCCTGCCTTTAATGCAACAATGTCCCAAACAACTTTATTTGCTTTGGATTTCCTAGCTTAGAAGCCTTTATTACCTAAGCTAATGCACAGTTTAAATCATAATTATGTATCCTATCATGCCACAGACTAAGAGTAATGCATGTATGTATTTGTGTGGTGTAGTAATCATTAGCTAAAGTGACCATCAGTTTGGAAGCAAACCAATGGATAAATATGTATCATAAGTATTGCAAGCAGCCCATAGATGTACTTTGACAGTTGTAGGCTTTTAAAACTTTTTGGTTTTCTGAGTGTTGCAATGTTTGGTAGGGTCAATATATCAGTCTTCTTCATGTAAAATTGTAAAATATTTGGAAAACATCCATCATCTCTTTCCCATGTTATGGTTTATGTGATGTTCAACAAATATAGAATAAAGCCGTTTGTTAGGAACTTGTACATGAGAAAGAGTTCCAGAGAGAACAAAAGGCATAAATCTCAGATAGAACACCACGTTTACATTCAGAGGCCATTCACAAGAGAAAAAGTGGAGAAATCAACCTTGGGGATTGCTTTTGATCAAGTTAATCCAAGAGAAATGTTTTAATACATTTGGGTGCATCTGAAACTATCTTTAATATATTCAACTGACATAGGATTGGGCACATATGAGTGAAGCATCTCTAGAATATTCCATTAATTTAAAAAGGCAATAAAGTAATACAAGATGAAGTTTAGATTTTGACTGGAAGACATGACTGTTCTGCCAAAAGTGCTTATGACATACAATATTGCTTCTATAATACACAGGAGTTACAGAGAAAGGATACACATATATAAAGATTTAGATATGAGATTTGTATGCAAAGATTTATTGTATTTAACAATGAAAACAGCTACAAAAACATTCAAGGAAATTTAATGTCCATCAGTCTACTGCATTTCTAAGAAACAACTATGACCTCTGTTCTCATTGAGAGCATTGGTTTAATTATTTATTAATTTCCTAGAGAAAAGAACATTGAAGAAGTCAAAATGTGGTTGAGCATGCACTACTGTGAACTGCCAAGTGAAGAGGACACCCATATTCTCCATAACCATGATAGATACACACTTGGTCTTTCTACTGGCAGTATCAACTGCTCCACCCCCTTTCCTAGAATATAAACACTGTGACTTAGCTTCAGAGTTTCACCCCTGGTCTCAGAAGGAGAACTAAAGTCCTCACCTATAAGGAAAAGTCAGAGAGCAGATTTCTTGGAAGAAAAGAGCAATGGACCTGATTCTAAACCTTTCCATGGAAACATGGGCCCTTCTGGCTACCATCCTGGTGCTCCTCTACCTGTGAGTAAGGGCTGATCCCTCTCCTTTGTGGTCCTAGAGTTGGAATGATTCTCAGACCCTTTTTACCTATCTGAAAACCAGAAGATATAATCCAATGGAAATTAATACTGTCACAGCTGAATGTATTTTGGCTGTAAACTAAACCATGTATCTCACTGTGCTTTTCAGTCAAAAGTTCTCAACTACTGTCAAAGTTCCAGTAGGCTTAAAATGGTTAGACTGAGCTTTTTCTACAGGATTGTTTCCTGCCATTTGTTTGTCATTAGTTTGTCACAACAGAACAGGAAGATTTGCAGGATCTAGAACCCACAATGTAATAATCTATATATGAGCTATTAATTTTTACTTAAACTCAGGCCTGCCTTCTCTGAAAGTATTGTCACCGATGTTGTTGGATTAAAGACAACATCTAATACCTAAATGTCTTGTGAGTGATCATCTTAGTGCAGAAAGCTGGCATTGTGCTATCTATGAAGAAACAGTATAGAATTAATCATTAGTCACTTCATTGGGGCACAGCATAGTGCTGTTCAACCTCAGTAGGGTACCACTGAAAGACCAAGGTAGACATTTGTCTAAAGTCCACCTTGCAGAAACATGAGTTTATGCGGTTATTACAGGAATTTGTTTGAGATCTTTATTGCAAGAGCAGGATAGACTCAAAGACAGCTGCAACATCAAAATTTTATTCTTAAACAGAAGATGACTCAAACTCTATATCTTTAAAAATATATTTATTTTTATTTTGTGCATATGACAATTGTGCTTGCATGTCTGTATATGTACCACCTGCATTTCAGATGCCCATTGAGGTTAAAAATAATGCATTGGATTTCCAAGGACCTGGAATTATAGACAGTTGTGAGCTGTCATGTGGCTGCTGGTAACTGAACCTCTGTCCCCTTCAAGAGCAGCAATTGCTCTTAGCTGCAAAGCCATAATTCTAGGCTAAAAGCTGCATCTGGGAAACTCTGCACAATTTTCATTCTGAGGGACAGAACAAACTAGAGTCTTGTCAAGCGACTATGCTGGTGGACTGCCCTTCACCACTGAGCAACATCACTATTGACTGTTCACATAATGTTGAGAAGGAATCATGTGAATCTTGCATTGTGGTTACCCACACTGATGATGTTGGCTTACTTGCTAACTCTGGTGAGCCCCTCAGTAACAATCAAATTTAAGGTTAGTAAGTTTTATTACATATTAACTCTAGGACTGGGGCCTTTAAGAGTTAACCTAAAGGTTTATAAATTGCGTGTTAACAGGTTTATTGTACCACAATTTTATGTTAAATTCTCCCTCAGTAGTTAGACTTTTGTAGTTGTCAATAGTTGTACCCAAGGGGAAAGAAATCAGTACATACTGATATACTACGAAATAATATACATAAATGAGGACATATGTGAGTAAGTGTATTGATGTTTCTGAATGATTGAATATGTATATTTATGCATGTGGTACAATGATTTAATATTATACATTACATAATATTAAATAAGATTTAATATTATGCACATGCAATGAATATACATATTCACTCATTCAGAAGCATAAATACACTTATTCACATATGTCTCATTTATATATATTCATGGTTAATGTGTGTACATATGTGAATATATATGTGTGTTAACAAGCTCATGACCTGGTTTCTTCCTCTATATTTTAGCTATGGAACCTCTTCACATGGACTTTTTAAGAAGTTAGGCATTCCTGGCCCCAAACCTCTGCCTTTTGTTGGGACAATGCTTAAATATAGGAAGGTGAGTTATGCTTGTAATCCCTAATTTAGTTGTTGTGTTTGTGACTCTTTCAAGAATTCATGAGATTATGTCAGTTCATCAGTGTATACGGTCATTGGATGCTACATTTTACGGCTTTCAGTATAGTTGGTGCTACACACTGATCTTTGACAATTTATCCTGGGCAAGATTAGACATGTTTTGTGGGGGGACTTGAATTTTGTGTCAGATGTCAGTCTTAAATGTTAACACAGTATTACCAGATGCTAAAAACCTGAAAATATAGAATTTGGAAGCATCATATTTAAGTATTTTCAGTACAGATTCCAAAAAATTAGAGTTTCTCTGATTCAGCATTTAAAGAAATATATATCAAGGATCTTTGGTGGTATCTCAGCAACTTTAATGCAGTAGTCACATCAGAGTTAAATACTAACATTTTCCCTTCCTGCTTAGTAGCTCTAGTGCATGCTTATAATGGCACACAGTTACTTATGAGGAATATGCAGATAACTGAATCCTCAATATAACCATTCACTATCCTGTTATTATTTTTAAGGCTCTAGCTGTGTTTTTGTCACTTATGATTTCTTGTGTGTGTAAGTAGGGTGCACTGAGAGCTCAAACAAAAAGGTTTTACTACTTTTCACTTCAAAGTAGAACGTTATACACGATGCTGAGGTGTGGGATTATGGGAGATGGGATGATGTTGCCTGTCAACCTTTGATATTTAACCATTAAGTGAGTTTTGTGCTTTGAAACAGAATCAGAATTGATATCAAACAAGTGTTATATGACAACTTCATAAAAAGGCAAAAACTAGATTGTGGTGAGAGGAATATACATATATATGCATATATATGTGTATATACATATATACACACATAGATACAAAGTTTTTGTTTATTTTTATATAAATGTATACATATCTATAAACACGCACATACATATATAATCAGACCTGTGAATTTATATAGAGCCTTTGTGGATGATTCCTAAAGGGAAAGGCTCCTGGACTGTCATTCCTAGGTTCACACCCATGAGACCAACAACAGTGTCAGTTTGAAACATTTACTGCTAGAAAATTTCCTTTTCCAAAAACTTGAGTCCTATCAATCATCTCATAAATCTTCAAAACTGATTTTTTTTGCTTAATTTACTAATAGTTCCATACTCTCATGAATTTGAAAATAAGCAATCATTTTCCCTTCATTTTTCAGATGACATTTTAAATTTATTTCCTTTGAAATACACTTTTTTGCATTATGTTTACTTTTGTTTTGGGTTTTGTTTCAAAGAGTATCTGCTGTAGTGAAGACTGGCACAAGCTTGCTATATAGATGATGGCCATGGTTTCCTGAACCTGCTTACTCATCACTTGTGTGTACAACAATATCTTAATTATGGGGTTAATTATAGGGAGTATCAAATAGGGTATCAAATCAAAGGCTTTGCATATTTTATAGCTATTCTAATCCAAGGAATGTGGGTCTTGAATGTTGAGGTGTTGATGGGGAAGACTGAGAATGAGAAATGTAAAAGAAAGAAAGAAAGAAAGAAAGAAAGAAAGAAAGAAAGAAACTGGGTATTGTTTCATCATAAATCCATCCATAGGAAACTTTCTTGGCCTTCATAGGTGGTATTGTATTTTTAACCATTCACCTACACATTTACATGTCTTTAAACTTACAGAACTTTCTTCAGGAAACCAAGGAGATATTTTTTTTAATGAATATAAGTAACTTTTCTAAATGCTTTACAAGCATTAGCTAGAACATGAATGCAGAGACAAAGGAAGCCTATGAAGGAAAAGAAAGTGCTCGTTAGAAACTCTAACATGTTCTGTTACCCTTTCTTTCTTATAAACAGTCCCCGAACTGACTCATTTTATATATTCATTGTGGCAGTGCTCATTCTTGATCTTTCCTATACTTGAGCCCCATGTTGGGCAAAACGTCACCTTAATCTGCAGGAAATGGGGTCCCAAATGTGAAGATTGTGAGATGTGGAGGGTGAGGACCGGAGACAAGAAAAGAAGACACATAACTGAGACGGAGAGTCTTACATAAGCTGACAACTCATGACAAGCATGTGTCTTAAACAGCATTGCTTTTTTTTTTACATACTATTTGCATGGCTTAATGGCAAAGGTCAGCAGAGAGGTAAATCAAACAACACTGGCAAAGAGAACGCAAGATATCCCAGATCTAGCTGTTTTAGGACTGGAAAACTCAGCCCAGGGGAAAGAATCTGATCCAAAAAAAAAAATCGACAACCTTAACTCCTTCAGGGATCAGGCTCCAGCCCTAGTCCAGCCAAGTCTGCTACTGGACAAGCACACAGAATTCATGTTTCCTTCTCCTTTCATTATGGCCTCTGAGAAACCTTACACAAGCCTGGTTCTCAGCATGAGGCAAATAATCCACAGGCAGAACTCCATAATCTGCCCAGTTACCTAATTTCACACAGCTGAAATTAACATTGCTGAAGAGGAAATTTATTCTGAAGTTTTCTGTCTAGCTCGCTCAGCTTAATCACAGAAATACATATACTGGCCATTGCACAAGTCTGTTATTCCAGTACACAGGCGATAAAATCAGAAGGATAAGGATATTCAGGTCACCCTTATGATACACACAGAGTTTGAGGTACACTGAGTTACATGCAATTATATCTTACAAAATTACAATACCACTTAACTACAAATTATATATATCCCAAGGTTTTAGAGGTGTAAATGCAGACCGATTACTCAAATTTTGTTTGCTTTATGTAAATTGGTATTCCTCATCTTTCCATGTTGAGTATGTACACTAAAAGGCCAACCTATTTTGCCTATACTTTATTGCTTACTTTTCAGTTAATTTGACCAATAAGATTTATATAAATCTTATATACTCCAAGCATAAATTATATGTTCAATTTACTGATTACACTAGAATTCTTGGTGATTAAGTGATAGTGTCAGTAATTGAGAAAAAATAGATTTTGCATATTTTTGGCAATCTTCCTGATTCTTGGTGCCCTCTCGCACCCAAAGAATAGAAAAGATGGAGTGTTTCAGGATTTCAGAGTCAATACGTTATCAAAACGATATAGCAGAAAATGAACAAATTCTTAGTTTAAATAGAGAAGAAAACATTTGAAATGTATAATACCATGGGAAATAAATCATAAATAACTGTAATTTCTTCATGTAATTGGTCTCCTCCATCTTCTGCTCCCTCAGAGACCTTCTTTCAACTGACTTTGGAGGAGTTAGATAAAGAACCTGGTGTCCTGAGACTTGTGTCATGCCTTTTTCATATAGTGGTCAACACACATAGAAAAAAATGACTTTTCATATTATTTCTCTTTCTAGGGTATATCAATATTTGATGTAGAATGCCGAAACAAGTATGGGGATATGTGGGGGTAAGTATTCTGGAAATGTCTATCAGGTAGTATGGTGATATTGTGATGTGGCACCAAACGGCATGAGTAGCTTGTCAACAAAGTTACTCAGGAGGCAGTGCCTATTTTATAGTGTTTGCAAGCCTGTCTACCAAGGGTGGCATATGCCAGTTTATGTTGTAACCTTCAGTCTTAAAGACTGAGAATGTTGCAAGTAATGATTTGTCTACATCCTTCAATGATCAAGCGGCTACTTTTGTCAAATGTCTTAGAATGCATTTTATTTTAGTTTTATTATCCTTCCTTGGGCTCCTTTAAATTGTGTGAAATGCATTAGTACAGAGATATGTAATATGTGATCATAATTCAAGAGAGTGTTCTCCCTCCCATAATGATTCACCCTGAGTAAAATAAAAATCATTTTTATAAAATATACTTGCAGTAATTATGTGCTTTTCAAATATAGGCTGGAGTTAATATAAATATAGGGATTTATAGATATTTTATGTTAAATTACCTGTTGATTTCATTTTTAATTTTAATATTTTTAATATTTATTTAATTGTTTGAGATTATAATATAATTGCATTATTTCTCCTTTCCCTTGTTCTCTACAAAACCTTCAATAATAGCTTCCTTACTCTTTTTCAAATTTATGTTATCTCTTTCCACTAATTGTTGTTACATATATATATATATATATATATATGAACATATATACATGCACACATTATATTGTATTACATTTATTAGATAATACATAAATGTATATTTTAATAGATATATTTTTAAATAGACCCTTCTTGGTTTATATATGATATTTATGAGCACTGTCAGTGCTGATCATTTGATAATTGATAACAAATAATGTGTACTCATATCTGGGGAAGAACAGTTCTCCCATTCCTAGGATTTCTTTCTTGCTTGTAGTTCCTTTAGTAGGCTAGACACCTCCTAAGTTTTCCACATTGACTTTTGAGACCAGGTCTCAGTATACCAAGTTTGGCTTAGAAGTTACAATGAAGCTCAGGCTGGCCTAGAACTCACTGTCTTCCATTCCTTACTGCTCTCTTAGAGATCTGTGACAGCACATGTTACTGAATTGTCTAGTTCTCTCCTTTTTCTGTTTATACTAGATATGAGGTGATGGCTGTGTAGCAAGAATGTGTATGAATATTTCCTTTTACCACATACTTTGACATTGAAAAACATAAGCAGGATATGTTACTGCATGCCATTTCCTTTTTGTCTTGTTTCATTAATTACTTTGTGTGATAGTTGGGCCAAAATTATTAAACTTTCACTTATAGAGCTGCTGGAGGTTTATTAAGAGCCTGGGAAGTTATGACATCACTGTGCTGTGTACCATACGCAGGGTGTACAAAGTTCTGCCTTGTCACCTCTTCATGTCCATCGTCAGAAACCACAGTATTCACCATAGGGTCTGCTGAACTGACATGGTCAATAGGAACACATAACCCATCGCCAAGGGCACGCTGCGATGAATTTCCAATGATTTCAAAGAAAGTGTTCCATGTATCATTATTGCTTGTCAGTTGTTAATACTTTGACTTTAAAGCCTGGAAAGTTGGAACAACAACGTAAAACAGTTACTATTTTGTGGAAGACACACCATTTCTTTCCCAGGACCCACATGCTATCTCAAAACTCAGGGAATCCAAAACCTCTTCAGACCTTCGCAGGCTTCAGTATGTACATTGTATACATACATATACTCAGGCCTATGCTCAAACATATCAAATTAAAATATAAAATAAAATAATTTTATCTTTAAATTCAAACATAATTAATATATTGTAATATTTTTATTTCTATGTATTTATATTAAAATCCATCAGCCCATGTAATTCTACAATGTAGCAAGGACTCTATTACTAGCCTATATTCCAAACATGATGAAATATTTTTATTTTTGAATAAACTAAACTTGCAGTGATACGGGGATTCCAGACATCTTCTACTCCTGAAAATCTAAGGTCTCCTCTCCAACTAATAGATTTTTTTTATTTTATTGAAAAAGAATCATGTTCCTCTTAGTCAAAGACTATTTCTATCATTGGATGAAAATAGTTACAGAAGACTGATTTTTCATCACCTCTGTGTCCCCCAAATATTTCTTGTACCATAGCTCTTATGGATAAATCCTGACAGTGGAATATTGAGTTAATTACCTACCAAGATGGACTTCTTAAAGAACACTGTTTGCAAAAGCAGAATGGAAGTCCCTCCTCACCTGGGCTCCATCCAAGTAGGAGAGCATATGTGGATAATATAATGATAGGAAACACACATTTTAGAATCTTGGTAAGAAACTGCTTACCAAAGCCTGCACACTGCATAGTGAGATGCATTTTTGGCTCTTACCTCATATTAACAGATAACTTCAATGCTGTCAGGGTGCTTCTATCCTTGATCAGCTATATCTATTGCTTTGCCTAATCATGAGTCTAATTTTCTCACTCTCCTTATCCGTGGAACACACAAACCTCAGATTTAGTGTCATCTGAACTCTGATTTGCATCTTGTCATTCTCAGCACTCCTGCGCTCTGTGACATTTTTGGGCCTTTCACTCTTTCTTTGACCTTTCTGCATAACTTAGAAAAATATGACTCTTGTTCTGTTTTCTTTCAACTTGACCACTGCTGGGATTTTCAGCTTCCTTCTGTTACTCTTTTCCTCTGAATGTCTAATAAAAATGTGCATGATCTTAAACTACAAAGAATAGTATAGTTTGTTCCCATGTGTTTACTTTCAGGGGTTTCAGTTCCTCCATGTTAGCTCAACTGTGATGAATTTAGAGAGCTCTTTTGTTGTCATATATTTCGTCCTTGCCTGGGTTATGATTCTATTCATTTCCTGAACTAAGCAGTGGCTTCTTGTGTTGGAAAGCCTAAGGTGCTGTGTCTTGTAGAACCAACAGTATTATCAGCATCAAAATTTAACCATATCTGTTTTCACGATACAGGCTATACGAGGGGCTGCAGCCTGTCCTTGCCATTGCAGAACCAGGATTGATAAAAGATGTGCTAGTGAAGGAATTTTATTCTGTCTTCACAAATAGACAGGTATGTATTTCTTTTTTTAAAAAAATGTGAGCAATATACCCACTGAAATTTTACAATTATGAAAATGAACGTATCTACATATGACAATTAATAAGAAAAATTGACTATCAGTATGAAAGACTGCAATGATATATATATATATATATATATAGGTTTGGAGAAAGAAATGAAAAGGGACTAACTTTATTCAAAACATAAAAATGTGACTATTTAAAATTTCTATTATGAGTATCTGGGGATATATCTCAGTGGTATAGGGCTTACTGACATGTATAAGATTTGGGGTTAAGACTCAAATACCACAAAACCAACAAACCTATTATCACGAAGGAATTATGGAATGACTATACAATATACAAGTAGGTTCTATATACTCTTCATGCTGTATTTTGGAGGAGGGGTCCTTAACCTTCCCTAAGAAAATTTCTCAACTGTTGGCAATAAAGGATGACTTCTCCAATCAACTCTGAACTATGACCTCTAACTATTTCTAAAAGAGGTCAAGACTGGGTCACTGGTTTAGGTACTATCATAGTCTTCTGACCACTTTAGAATGCTTTTTGTTTCCCCAGCTTTGAAGTACATTTTCTCTGGAGATTGAAAAGTTTTACAGAAGTTAAAGTGTACATGTTTCAGGCTAAGACATGGTTACTTTTATCAAACAGCTTGCTGTCTGTGGTAGTTTTAATGTAACTACCCCCCTTTCCAAAACTCATATCGAGTGGCCCGATTAGGAGGTATGGCTTTATTGAAGTAGGTTTTGCACTGTTTCAGGAAGTGTCATTGTGAGGGTGGGTTTTGTGGTCTCCTATGCTCAAGCTACACTCAATGTAGACAGAGTTCACTCCTTGTTGCCTGTGGACCAAGATGTAGAACTCTCAGCTCTTTCACTGGCATCATGCCTGCCTGTTTGTCTCCGTCATGTAGATAATGGACTAAACCTTTGAAACTCTAAGCCATCCCAAATAAATGTTTTCTTTAATAAGAGTTTCCATGATCATGGTGTCTCTTCAGAGCAATAAAACACTTAATGGGGACACTGTCTCAGTGGTTATTGGTGATGGTCACTTCTCATCCTAGGAGAGCAAATTTGGTCCTTTCAAGAGAAAGGAGGTACATGCAGGTTCATAGAACAGAAGTCAGAAGTTCTTGTTAGCTCTCCTGTCTCAGGGAGACACTATTTCCTTATTCCCGTGTCACTTCAGATTTCTTAAGGAATTTTGGTAATCACAATTAATACTAAAGTTAGTGTTTTTCTTTCTCCTTCAGTGTTTCCTAGGTCATTTCCTTCTTTGTTTGTTTGCTTTATTTGGCAGTGTTTTAAAGGCTTTATTAGCAGGTGTCATCAGTGCTTATATTCAAAACTGTGATGATATTTTGTTTGTGCTGTAACAAATAATGCTAACCTGATGATCAGAAAGCAGAGCTAGCTACACTAGATAGAAATAGAAGCTGGATGATGGTGGTACACACATTTAATCCCAGTATTTGGGAGGCAGAACCTTTGGCTATCCTGGAACTCACTCTAAAGACCATGCTAGTCTAATGCTCTATAGTTATCCTCCTTCCTCTACCTTCCAGTTGCTCGAATTAAAGGTGTGTGCCAGCTGGGCAGTGGTCACATACACCTTTAATTCCAGCACTTAGGAGGCAGAGGCGGGAAGATCTCTACCGGTTCCAGGCCAGCCTGGTTTACAAGAGCTAGTTCCAGGACAGGCTCCAAAGCAACATAGAAACCCTGTCTCAAAAAACCAAAATAGAGGGGATCCAGACCAGGATTTTCAGAAACAGGTCAAAGCTGGTAACCTAAACCAAAGTAGGCCTGAGGCAAGGAAGTTCACCTGGGGCTAGAGCAGGCCTGAGGCAACAAGTTCCACAGAAGTGGGGCTGAACCAGCTACCTAGGCTGGGGTAGACCTGAGAAAGCAAGCTCCAGAGGAGTGGGAGCCAATCCAGTCCCAGGACATTGGCAGACCAGGACTGAGCAAGCAAACTGGTCCAGAGCAGACCTGAGACAGTGACTACACCAGAACAGGTACAGGGTAGTAACCAGGGAGCAAGTGAGCCAAAGCCAGAGACCACTGAGGTTTCAAACATGAATCTGGGACCTTCAAGGGAGTAGACCTAAGCCAGGATCCCTGTGTTTCTGGGTGTGAGTCTCTGACCTCTGAGGAACTAGGCCTGAGCCAAGACCTTCTGAGTGTGAATCTGGGACTTCCAAGGGAGTAGGAAGGAACCAGATATCTCTGAGGGTTCATATGTGATCCTGGAACCTCAGAAGGAGTATGCCTGAGCCAGGACATCTATGGGTCCACGTATTGGTCTGGGACATCAAAGGGAATAGGCAGGAACTAGAACCCTCTGCTGGTCCAAGCCTGAATCTGGGACCTGTGAGGGAGTAAGTCTGAGCCAGGTCCTCTGCAGATTTGTACACACCTGATCCTGGGAACTCTGAGGGAGTAGACCAGAGCAGACCTATCAGAATTACAGACTTCTCATTGGAGATAATGAAAGCCAGAAAGTCATGGTCAAGCATTGTGCAGACATTAAGAGACCATGGATGCCAGCCCAGACTACTATACCCAGCAAAACTTTCAATCACCACAGAAGGGCAAAACAAGATATTCCATGACAAAATCAGATTTAACCAATACCTAGCCACAAACCCAGCCCTAAACAAAAAACTTGTAGGAAAACTCCAATCCAAGGAGGTTGACTACACCAATAAAAACACAGACAATTGATGGTGTCACAGCAGCAAATCCCAAAGAATGGAAAAATGCACTAATTTACATCACCAAAAGTGAAAACTAAATTAACAGGAGATAGCAATCACTGGTCATTAATATCCCTTAATATAAATGGACTCAACCCACACATAGAAAGGCATAGGCTAACAGATTTGATATAAAAGCAGATACCATCCTTCTGCATACAAGAAACACATCTCAACCTCAAAGACAGACACCATCTCAGAGTAAAGGGTTGAGAAGAAAAATATTCCAATCCAATGGACCTAAGAAACAAGCAGGTGTAGCTATCCTAATACCTAAAAAAAAAGACTTCAAACTAAAATCAATCAAAAGAGACAAAAAAGACATTTCATATTAGTCACAGGAAAAATCTATCGAGAGAAAATCTCAATACTAAACATCTATGCTCCAAATACAAGGGCACCCTCATATGTAAAAGAAACACTTCTAAAGCTTAAATCATACATTAGACGCCATACACTAATAGTGGGGGCTTCAACACTCCCCTCTCACCACTGCACATGTCAGTCCGACAAAAAAATTATCAAAGATATAAGAGAACAAACAGATGTTATGACTCAAACTGATTTAACAGATTATCTACAAAATATTCCATCCAAACAAAAGAAGAATATACATTCTCAGCACCTCATGGAACCTTCTCAAAAACCAACCACATACTCGGTAACAAAACAAACTTCAACAAATACAATAAATTGGTATAACCCCATGTATTTTATCAGATTACCATGGTTTAAAACAGGAAGCCAACTGCAATACTAATTCCAGAAAGCCCACAAACACATGGAAATTAAACAAAGCTCACAAGAATCACCAATGGGTCAAGGAAGAAATAATGGGAGAAATAAAAGACTTTCTAAAATTCAATGAAAATGACCACACAACATACCCAAATTTATGGGACACAATGAAAGCAGTGTTAAGAGTAAAATTCATAGCACTAAAGGCCTACATAAAGAAGCTTGAAAAATCCCACACTAGCAAATTAACAGAACATTTGAAAACTTTAGAACAAAAAGAAGCAAACTCACCTAAGAGAACTAGATAGCAGGAAATAAATTGAGAGCAGAAATTATGTATGAAATAAAATTGATAATCCCTCCTATATTGTTCTTTTTACTCAATATTGCTTATCTACAGTATTTTCTGTCTCCCTCTGAGTTTTAGGATTCTTTTTTTCTATTTGCATGAAGAACATGGTGGGGATTTTGCTTTGTCTTGTATTGAATCTGTATATTGCTTTTGTAGGCTGATCATTTCACAATATCAATTCTTCCACCTGAAGAGTATAGGATGTTTTTCATTTTCTGGTGTCTCAATATGTCTTTTTGAATGTTTTATTGGAGAGGTTTTTCTTCTCCTTGGTTAGGTTGATTCCAAGGGATATTTTCTTGGAGGTTACTGTGACAGTAAATGTGTCCATGATATTCATCTCAGCATGATGGTGTGAGAAAGACTATACATTTCCTAAGTTGGTTTTGCATCCTGGCTCAATGTTCAAATTATTGGATATTGCTACAAGTTTTCTGGTGTAATATTCTGCAAATAAAGATAATTTGACTTCTTCCTCTTCTTCAATCTCCATTTGTGGTTCTTTCGTTGTTGTTGTTGTTGTCATTATCCTCCTCCTTCTCTTCCTGCTCCTCGTCCTCCTCATCTTCCCCCTCCTTCTCCTGTTCCTGCTTCTGCTTCTTCTTCTTTTCCTTCTCCTTCACTGCCTTCTGTTTTACCCCCACCTTATCTTTGCTTCTTTCTACAGGCAGTGTTTCTGACCTGACCCCACATATTTATCTATATGTTATGAAAGTACTTATTCTTTCTCCTGTACTCAGGTGTCCCTGATTGGGTGCCATTCAAAGTAGATTAATATGTCATTCTCCCTGATAGGCTCCTGAGAGGAAGGATCAAAAGATAAGGAAAATGAAAAAGTTGAGTTCTGAGGGTCTTGCATAAACTATGTCTTATGCCAATTAAGCATACAAAGGGGAGAGATTGGACTGAATCTGAAGTGTGCTATTATGTACTGGAATGAAGTAAGAAGGAAGCTAATCAAGCAATGTTGCACTAAGAAAGCAGTATATAAAAATTGTATTCCCTTTTCTTTTTAAATATGTAATATTTAATTTATTTGTTTTGAAAACTATATTTTCTTATTTTACATACTAATCCCAATTTCTACTCCCTATCTTCCTCCCATTCCCTCCACCTTCTCCCCCATTCCATGCTATCACCCACTCTTCAGAGAGGGTCTTTCTATGGGGAGTCAACAACATGTTGCCCATTGCTTGAAGGCAATACTAAGGCCCTCCCAACTATATCTAGGCTGAACAAGGTAACCCTACAAAGAGAATGGGTTCCCAAAAACACAGAACAAGCAGTAGGGATAAAACCTGGTTTCACTGACAATGACTCCACATTCTGACCCAGCCATACAACTGTCACCCACATTCAGTGGACCTAGTTTTGTCCTATGCTGTTTCCTTCACTGTCAGGCCAGAGTTGGTAGGCTCCCATTAGCTCAGGTAGACTGTTTCAGTGGGTATCCCCAATCACAGTCTTGTCCTCTTTGCTCATGTTACCACTCCTCCCACTCTTTGACTGGACTTTGGGAGCTCAGTCCAGTTCTCCACTGTGGATCTCTGACTCAGCTTCTATTAGTTGCTGGTTGTAGGTTCTATAGTGACATTTTAGATAGTCATCAATCTGACGACAGGGCAAGACCAGTTTTTTCACCCTTTCCACTATTTCTTATTATCTTAGTGGGGTCATCCTTGTGGATTCCTGGGAATTCCTCTAGTGCAATGTTTCTTGCTAGCCCCCTGATGGCTCCCTCAATCAAGATATCTCTTTCCTTGCTCTCCATCTCTGTCCTTCCTCTCTTCTTGACCTTTCCATTCCCTCAAGTTTCATCCTTCCTTTCCTTCTCCCCTCTTCCTCCCCTTCCACCTTCCTTTCTCCACCAATGTCCTTGCTCCCAATTTTCTCAGGAGATCTTGTCTATGTTCCCTTCCCAGGCAGATCTGTATATGTTTCTCTTAGGGTTTCCCTTGTTATGTAGCTTCTCTGTGGTCATGGATAATAGGCTTGTTATCTTTGTTTTTCAGCCAGTATCCACTTATGATGAGTACATACCATGCTCATTTTTCAAGTCTGGATTAACTCACTCAGGATGTCTTTTTCTAGTTCCAATCCTTTTCTTGCATATTTCAAGATGTCATTTTTTAAATACTGAATAGTACTCCATTGTGTAAATATACCACATTTCCTTTATTTATTTTTTAGTTGAGGGGAATCCATGTTGATTTTAGGTTCTGTCTATTACAAATAATACTGTTATAAACATAGTTGATCAATTGTCCTGGTAGTCAGACCTATGAAAATTACACACAACTTCTCAATGAACACTTTCAAATCCAGAAGGTCCTGGACAGATTGCTGCAGATACTAAGAGACCATGGATGCAAGCCCATACTATATCAACAAAGCTTTCGACCACAATTTATGGGAAAACAAAACAAGACATTTCATGGCAAAACCAAACTTAAACAATACCTATCCACAAATCCAGCCCTACAGAAAGTACTAGAAGGAAAAATCCAATCCAAGGAAGCTAACCATGCCCACAAAAACACAGGCAACAGATAACCTCACACCAGCAAATCCCAAAGAAGGGAAATGCACAAAAACTACCACTGAAAAATAACAGGAATTAACAACCACTGTTCATTAATATCTCTCAATATCAAAGGATGCGATTCACATATAAAAAACACAGGCTAAAAAATGGATATGAAAATAAAATCCCTCATTCTGCCATATACAAGAAAAATACCTCAACCTCAAATACAGACGTTACCTCAGAGTAAAGTGTTGAGGGAGTGAAATGGGAGGGGGTGGAAATTTTTAATTAATAAATAAGATTGCGAGGAATGCGAGCAAAGAGGTCAAGACCATGATTGATTCACCCATTGAAACAGTCTACACGAGCTAGTGAAAGCTCACCAACTCCAGCTGGACTGGGAAGGGCCAAGCATGGGACCAAAGTGGTCCCTCTGAGTGTGGTTGACAGTTGCATGGCCAGGGCAGACTGAAGGACCACTGGCAATGGCACTACAATTTATCTCTACTGCATGTTTTGGCTTTTTTTTTTGAAATCTAATCTCTTTGAATTAATATCTTGCTTGGCCTGGATATAATGGGGGAGGGCCTTGGACCTTCCACAGGGCAGTGTGCCTTGCCTTCTCTGTGGATTGGATAGGGGTGGAGTGGGAGGGTATGTAGAGGGAATGGGGGGAGGGAAGGGAGTGAGAACTTGGATTAATATATATAGTGGAAAAGAATATATATATATATATACATATATAATATTTTCTAATTGGACAAGCACGACACAAAAGAAAGTGACTACAAAAGATTGTCAAGACAAGAAGGGGCAGCTATTCAGAATATCCTGCTTCACTGAAAAGTCTGTTGAATATGATAGGCATGTAGGCCGAAGATGGATGCCCCAATGTTGCAGAGGATTTTTGGGTGACTGTCCAGGCAGCCAGCTATTTCTGCCATTACTCACATTTTTTGAAAGTTGCTTGATTGTACTTTCGGCTTACACAGTTAATATTCTTTGCTGTGGGACAATGGTTTTTTATCTGGTAACTTGTATTATTTTTTATATAATGATGATTGGCCAGTAGCCAGGCAGGAAGTATAGACAGGGTGACGGTGACCAGGCAGCAAATAGAGGTGTGCAATGAGAATTCTGGGAAGAAGGAAGTTTCATTCTGCAGTTCTGATCCAGCCTCAGAGGAAGCTAGATGTGACTGCCTTGCCAAAAAGGCACCAAGGGACCTGGCTAACACAGACAAGAATTATGGGCTAATATAAGTTATAAGAGTTAATAAAAGTCTGAGCTACTAGGCCAACAAGTTTATAATTAAAAAAAAGAAAAAGAAAAAATTTCCAATCAAATGTACCTAAGAAACAAGCAGATATAGCTATTCTATTATCTAATTAAATATACTTCAAACTGAAATTAATCAGAACAGATGGAGAATGACATTTTATACTCATCACAAAAATCCATCAAGAAAAAGTCTTCAACATCTATGCCCTTTTTTTAATATTAGGACCTCAAAGAAAACTTGGGATGGCCTGTCTCCCAACGCAACCATGATTGGTTTTTTTTTTTTGTGGTAGTAATTCTTAACTTTTTCTTTGTTTTCATTTCTTTCATACATGTGTGTATGATAGGCTTATAATCACATTTAATAAATGTGAAACATGCTAACATATCCATATATAATGTGTTTTGCTTCTAATTATTTACTATTACATATTTTTTTTACATATTTTTCTTCTACCACTTTTGCTGTTTGCCTTCTTATTCCAAAATATTTGTCCTTCTATTCAGATAACTTTTTTCATTTTTTTCTATTTATTAAAAATTTCTGCCTCCTCACATCCCCCCATTTTTTCTAACTCCCCCCACTCTCCCTTCCTGTTCCTCTCCAGTGGTAAGAGAAGTCAGGGTGCCCTGCCCTGTTAGAAGTCCAAAGTCCTCCCTCCTCCATCTAGGTCTAGGAAGGTGTGCATCCAAACAGACTAGGCTCCCAAAAAGCCAGTACATGCAGTAGAATCAAAACCCTGATGTAGGTGGGTCTTCTTTCTATGTGTTGACTTCATTGGTTAATTAATAAAGAAACTGTTTGGCCTGATACATCAGAACATAGATAGGTGGAGTAGACAGAACAGAATGCTGGGAAGAAGGGAAGTGAGGCAGACGCTATAACTCTCCTCTGCAATGATGGACACAGGTTAAGATATTTCCCGGTAAGCCACCACCTCATGGTGCTACACAGATTATTAGAAATGGGATAATCAAGATGTGAGAATTAGCCAATAAGAGGCTAGAACTAATGGGACAGGCAGTGTTTAAAAGAATACAGTTACCGTGTAATTATTTCGGGTAAAGCTAGCCAGGTGGCAGGGAGAGGACCACCGCACCTATTACTACAAAATATGGTGTCACTATCATTGGCTTCTCAGTCTGCCCTCGTTTCAGCCACATTCAGAGAGTCCAGTTTGATCACTTGCTCAATCAGTCCCAGTCCAGGTGGCCTTGGTGAGCTCCCATTAGGTCAGTCACACTTTCTCCTTGGATGGATGTACCCCTTGCGGTCCTGACTTCCTTGCTCATATTCTCTCTCCTTCTGCTCTTCATCTGGGCCTGGTAGCTCAGTCCAGTGCTCCAATGTGGGTCTCTGTTTCTATTTCCATCAATTGCCAGAAGAAGGTTCTATGGTGAAATGTAAAATATTGATCAATGTGGCTATGGGAGAAGGTCAGTTCAGGCACTCTCTCCTCTGCCGCCCAAGAAGTTCAAATGGCCAAAATACACTTAAGGTCATGCTCAACCTCCTTAGTGATCAGGGAAATGCAAATCAAAACAACTTTGAGATACCATCTTACACCTGTCAGAATAGCTAAAATCAAAAAAAAAAATATAGCCTATGCTGGAAACTATGTGGGGTAAGGGGAACACTCATACATTGTGAGTGAGAATGCAAACTTGTGCAACCACTTTGGAAATCAGTGTGGTGGATTCTCAGCAAACTGGGGGTCAAACTACCTCAGGATCCCGCAGTTCCACTCTTGGGAAAATACCCAAGAGATGCTCAATCATACTACAAATCATTTGTTCAACTATGTTCATAGCAGCACCATTTGTAATAGCCAAATCCTGGAAACAACCTAGGTGCTCCTCAATAGAAGAATGGATAAAGAAGGTGTGGCAATATACACTTTAGAGTTTTACTCAGCGGTAAAAAACAATGACATCTTGAATTTTGCATGCAAATGGATGGAAATAGAAAACACTTTACTGAGTTAGATAACCCAGACCGCAAAAGAGGAGTATGGTATGTACTCACTCATAAGTAGATTCTAGCCACAAATAAAAAACATCAAGCCTGTAGTTCGTGATCCTAGAGAAGCTAAATAAGAAGGTGAACCCAAAGGAAAACATATATTTCTTCTCCCAGATATTGGAAGTAGACAAGATCACTGGGCAAAAGTTGAGATCACGGGGCTGGGAGTGGGGAAAAGGTGAGATGGGGAGAGAGAAGGTAGAAGGGGAGGATTGGGGAGAGCTTGGGGGAATGGGATGGTGGAGATGGAAGAAGGGTGGATATGGGAGCAGGGGAGAAGATATTTTAATTAAGGCTGCCATTTTAGGGTTGACAAGAGACATGGCTCTAGAGGGGTTCCCAGGGGTCCAACGGGATTTCCCCAGGTACTCAGATGTCTTTTAAAAGGTTTTGGTGACTCAATGACTGCAACAAAGTTTAATTGTCAATAGCATGTTCTCTTAAAGGCGCTTGCAGGGACACAGCATCCTACCTGTATATTCACTGCTAAATGAAATGTTTCTTCCTTCCTTAACAATCATTAACTCCTAATAAATCCTGAAAAGGACAAGACCACATGAGCCTTTCTCTTACCAATAGTGGTAAGAGTGTTCCTGGGTCATAGCTTATGCAGTTCTTTTACAGGTAATTAGATACTTGCGATTTTTGGATAGCAATGGCCTTCTGAGTCCCAGAAGGTGGCTGTTCCCATGTCTCTAGCAGTTCATCTTGACTCTAAAGTTTTTAGGATATTATTTTAATTATTTGCACATATGTATGTCTGTGTACGGGTTTGTTAACATGAGTGCAATGGACACAAAGGCCAGAAGAGTATGTTTGATCCCTATGATCTGGAACTGCAGGCAGTTTTAAGCCACCTGACATGATGCTGGGAGCTGAACTCAGATCTTCTGCAATAGCAGCATATGCTCCTAACAGATGAGTCTTCTCTCTGTTCCTAGTTTGATTCTCCTTTGATGAGTATTTATTGAAAATTAAGCATAAAACTTGCCACCAGAAAGATGGTCATTATCTATTAAGGAAGTAGTGATTGTTTTATACATGTTTTGTAACCAAGCTCACGGAGGGAAATATATATATATATATATATATATATATATATATATATATATGTGTGTGTGTGTGTATATATTTTATTTGTAATATATAAAATATAAGTATATAATATATATAATAAGTATAATAAGTATATAATATATATAATAAGTATATAATATAAGTATATACTTATATAAAATATAAGTATATTTTTTTATTTGTATTATAGTTTCTTGGTCCAAAGGGATTGATGAAAAGAAGTGTCACTTGGTCTCAGAATGAAGAATGGAAGAGAATCCGAACATTGTTGTCTCCAACCTTCTCCAGTGGAAAACTGAAGGAGGTAAGAAAGTGGAGGACTTATCACTGTAAATATATAAGACTGTGTCTGAGGACTGGTATAGTAATATCAAACTCATCACAGCCTTTGAGCATAATATTCCTCAGAAGGGCTTTTGTTCTTTCCAGGTCTTACACAGACCATTAGAATATATGATTGGCCTTTCATCATTTCGAAAGCCTAGTTGTATTGGGACACGGAACCTTACATTAACAACAGACTGTGTTGTCTTTGTGATTAGATGTTCCCCATCATCCAACATTATGGAGATGTACTGGTGAAACACATTGGTCAGAAGGCAGAGGAAGGCAGGCCTGTTAACATGAAAGAGTGAGTAGTGCTGAATGCATTTTCTGGGGCGTATTTGACACATCTGGAGATCTCTCCAGCCTAACAGGTAGCTAATATTCCCTGTGTTGATTATTCCAGAACAATATTTCCCGTGTTGAATTAACCCATAGCTAGCTTAAATGTGTGGTGCGTTGTTACACAGCTGTGAACTATTTGAGAAAGATAAACTCCAAAACTACCTTGGTTAACACAGTTGCACCCCCTAAGCTGTACATGAAACAACATTAGATTAACTATTGTCATCTTGAATATTCTGGAAGACAAACTATAATATATCTTAGAAAGAACATAATCTTAGGACAGCTACAGTTGTGGAGATTGGGAACGGTGGGAGGAGAGTGTATGTGGAACATTCTCAGGAGTTGGTTTGGCTAACAGTGTTATAGATTGTAACATTGAACAATCTAAAACCATAGTTTTTGTTGAGGTACATAGAAAAATATCCATAAGAAAAAAATATTCTCCCACATCTCCATCAAACTCAAAAGTAAGAAGCTTCCAAAAATGGAGAATGTAGTAAAACCCTGTTATAATGACACTGAAGTGATAATCTTAGCCTGTTTGAGCATACCGAATACAAACTATGACTAACTCTAATGTACTAAAAACTTGGTGAGTCTATTTTTATATTTTTCTCAGAAACATCCTTAGTTCCTATATCACACGGGATGACTTCTTCCAGGGTATCACAGTTTCCAAGAGTTTGAGTAGTTTGCATGCTTTATGTGTTCAAGACAGGGCCTGTGTGGGTCACATGCTAACTCCTGTTTCTTGACTCAGGATCTTTGGAGCCTACAGCATGGATGTGATCACGAGCACCTCATTTGGAGTGGAGGTGGATTCCCTCAACAATCCCCAGGATCCCTTTGTGAGAAACACCAAAAAGCTTTTTACATTTGGCATTTTCAATCCACTGTTTTTGTCTACAGGTATATAGATTGTTTTTCAACTATATTAAGATATTAGACATATTCTAATAAACATATAAAACAAAATATTTCTCATAGTATATACATACCCTTTTGCATCCCCCATCTTGCTCTCACTCCCATATGATCTGGTTCTCATATCACCCATTGCATTTTCACAACACATGTGGTTCTCCATCACTGCCACATACTTTATATTTTATGAAACGCCTTGGATGATCATGGCATTTTTGTCATTAATCTACTAAACTCATGATTTATATTTATACATTCACATACGTTAATTCATTTCTCCATCTCTTGAATGAAAGTCAATTTAATGTCATCTGCTTCAAATGTTTCTGGTTTTTTGTTATGGATAGTATATTTATTTTAAGAGTAGGTGTAGAAGTTTTTATCACATCTTTGGAATGAAGGTGAATTCCCTCAACAACCCCAGGATCCAGTGTGAAAAATACCAGAAAGCTTTTAACATTTTGGATTTTCTCTATAGCTCCGTAGCGTATTTTTTAAGTCTATCAGTATTCTAAATTTGTTTTTAGCTAGCATATAAAATAAAAATACTCATGGCATACACACACACGCATACACACACACACACACACACACACACACACACACATACTACACTACAATATATTCTCTCCCATGTCACTATTGGATGTTCTGACCCAAAATCCTCCTTTATCTTTGCATATTACACATGCTTTTTCTTTATCAGTTTTGGCACATGTTTAATGTTGATTTGTTAAATATGAGAAAACTATGATTTCTGCCCTTGAGCCCATTGATGTCAGGATATATATTTATACATTTACGTGTACTGAACCATCCCTCCATCACTGGGATGAAATTGGAATGAATGTAATTTAATTCTTGTTATATTACTGATTACAATATTTTCTTTATTCTCTTTTCTTTAACGACAATTTTATTTCAATATCTTGCCTCAATTTCCTGCATTCTTTCAGCATTTAGTGTTTTCTTGGAATTATTCAGAAGATAGGTATGTGTTATTTGAATTTTTTGAACAAATTTATAATCATTTTTATTTCTAATCTAGAGTTATGTCTGCTTATCTTTTTAAGAGTTGCTATTAACTTAATAATTATTGAAAGAAAATTGTTTTGGTTTTTCATCTTATTACTGCTTTACTGCTGAGATTTTTCTGTCTGTGTTTGCATTAGAAGTTAAGTTTTCTTGTTGATTTAAGTCACAGCATCTTTCTTCCTTCAGTGGGAGTGTTTTGTGTTAAAAGAAGTCTAGCTATGAGTAGGGATGAGATGAGTTTTCTCCTGTTAGCCTTGTGTTCAGGGCTCCAAGATCTCCACTCAGTCATTCTCAGTCAGTTGATCAATGTCTTCAACATGAGTTGTTATCCATCAGTAAGACTGCCATAAAAATATATTAGTGGTTAATTAAGAAGCTATCTTTAGAAAGTCTTTAAGTTCCAAATGTTTTAGCAACTAAGGCATACTCAATTCTCTCTCTACTATTTAGCTATTTGTACTATAAGTGAGAAAAGGAGGGAAGTAAGAAGTAAACTTTGGAGGAACTAGTGACTAGTTGATTGTTTACTAGTAGGAAATAGAGGAGGTATGAGTATAGAGAAAGGAAAAGGTAGAGACAAGAAAAAGATGAGGAAAGATGTGGAATTTTTTTTTAATGTAGACTGGAATCAGAAGGCGAAAGCTGTGCACTCATATCTTATAAAGCCGTCTCATCTCTCAGAAAGTTGAGTCACAGAGATACTGGGAACGAGACCAGTCTATGTTCTAAAAAAAAAGAAAGGTTATAGAAAAAGGTTTGTTAAACAAAGAAATCATATAACATAAAAAGTGAGAAAAGCAGGAATCCATATTGGTATTGGTCATGGTAAAAAATAAGGAATAGCTGTAGTGGAGAGTAAGACTGTGGAAAAATTGAAATAAGAAAATAGCCTGGTCAGAATATCAGATTATCTCACCAAAGGAGGACCCTCTGCATTATTCTCTTCACCAAGTTTTGCTCCAGAATATATTTGATGTTGAGTTTCATCATCAAGATGTTTCCTGGCTCAGCCTAATGAAGGTTATGGGTACCAAGAGGATCAGTGTGTACTGGGGGCTATGATTATTTATGTTTTAATGATTTTGTTAATGGTGTTTTTTGCTAGTTTCACACTGGGCTTGTTTTATTCCATTAAATATGAATACAATTAAGTAAAGGAGCAGGGTTTTTTTTTGTGTGTCAGTTGTATCGGTGAATGCTTTGAATTCCTGAGGTAATGATATAGAGGCAGGATGATTGTGATTCTTGACCTACTTAGCCTAAAAGCAAGATTCTTCTTCAAACATGGGGCTCAGGGATGGAACTTTGTGGTACGATGCTTGGCTAGCTCATCTAGTGCTGCTTATTTCACCATCAGCAATGAAATTTTTGCTTATTTTATTCAGATTATATTTAGTAATTTATTATGCTCCTCAAATATGTGATTCTCATCCTCAGCACTCAGAGAGATGTAATACTGACTGTGCCAGATCTCATGGTTGCAGCTTGTGTATCCTTGTATATTGATGCTGTACCCTGGTAGACATACAAACCTGCTTTTTGGTTATAGTCACTGAAGAGTGGTGAAGATAAAGAAAACAAACTATCATGGTCTTTTTTTTTTTACTTAATGGGAAATATTTTCTCTGTAAATATCTGTGTAAACTCTTTGTTTTCATAGACATTTTTTAGCAAGTTAAAAGAATTCCCTGAACATCTAATTTTATGAGAACACTGGACAGGAAGAATTATTGGAGAGCCTGTCCTAAATTTTCAGATTACTTCATTCAGTGTGCTTGTGTGCAACTTGATTTTATTCTATTTGTACCTCTTTGGATAGCATGCATCAAGGTGAAAGTGTTTTATTGATGAAGTCTCCAATAGTATGTATAAGTCACAGTTGATACAATTTTACTTTGCATGACATATTCTGGTATGACTAAGAAGACAGTATTAGCCTTTATAATAAATTCTGAAGCTTTCTGTAATTTTGTGAGTTTTGGACATTCCTGTAAAGAATTGGTTTTGGTTTTCTATAAATATTTTAGTAGAAGTCCATACTGAATTCCTATAGAGATAATGTATTTTTGTGTATATTTTTTTATTAAAATTTAACATCTTTACACTTACAATGATATTTTTGTCCTTCAGTTATGTTTGGTTCTATGTTAGGTTTGTAGGTCCTGACAGTCTTGGAAATATTTTTGTGGTCTTACTCTCCTGCCCGAGTAATCCTGCAGAAGAGGGAGAAAAGGATTATTGGAGACAAAGGGGTCAAGAACATTACAAGAAAACTCACAGAATCAAATAACCTGGACTCATAGGGGCTCACAGGGACTGAACTGCCAATGAGAAAGCCTGTATGGGACTGATCTAGGCACTCCGCATGTATGTTACAGTTGTGTAGCATGATCCTCTTGTGGGACTCCTATCAGTAGGAACAAAGGCTGTCTCCAACACTTTTACTCACTTTTGGGAACCTACTCCTCATACTGGGTCACTTTGCCCAGGCTTAATGTATGGGGAGTTGCTTAGTATTACTGCAAATTTATATGCCTTGTTTTGTTGACAGTCATGGGAGATCTGACCTTTTAAACAGAAAAGAAGGTGGAACAGATTGAGGGGTGTGAACAGTGGGTGGGGTGCTGTATTGAGAGGAGAGGAATGAGAAGACACTGCAGACAGGATATAAGATAAATAAGGAAATTTATTTAGATTTAACATATTAAAGTTTAATAAGCTATATATATACATATATATATATATATATTACAATTTATTTTTTAGCATGTGTCTGACAATTTTGTTTCTGTCACTTGATTTGATTGTTTTATTTTTTTAATTATACAGTCTTTAACATTGATGAATAAAGTAACTGCCAATTGGTTAAGTTAACATTTTCATCAAAGTATTTCTTTTTTCTTTATAGCACTCTTTCCATTCCTTAAAGGACTATATGACAAACTTGATATCGGCATTCTTCCTAATGATGCTATAAGTTTTTTACAAAATTTTGTGAATAAAGCAAAAAAAGAGCGACTGGAAAATAACCAGGAGGTAAAATATATTAAAAATTATTTCAATTTCAAAGCTCTTCTGTCACATGTCACAAATTCCCAAAGGAAATTCTCATTAAGATATTTGATGAATTCAGTTTGTTTAATCTGTGTTGTGGCTTGCCATCATGTTGGGCAATTCCTTTGAGCATTGAGAGTACCATTTGAAAACACAGGTTTGCCTAATGAGACCAGTGCATGGCAGAAAGTATCTGTCAGTAAGATGCCAAAGAATCAGTATCTAATCAAATTTTTATTACTCTGGGTATTTGGAATATTTGCACATAATCACATAAAATCCAGCAATAAGCTCCAGAAACAGCTGTCAATAAAAATGGGATATTATTTAAGAATATGTTAAGTAAACAACAGGTTGATATTCAGGACATTTTGCTAAACAAATGCATATGACAAAAACAAAAACTGACAACCATCCAGTCAGGGGTCTGTCATCAGTAACTTCAGATGCTCAGAATGAAGAAAAGCCCTGAGAAAAGGTGTTGGACATGGCAGCATGATACTAGAGTATGACAGACTGCTTGTTCTCCAAAATCTGTAGATAACAGTTTCTGTAACCAGCACTGTAGGCAAACTTAACGATAGACTGGCCTCAAATAAGTCATTATTCATAAAATAATTTAAGGTCTTCATCCCATATTCATTTTTGACTTAGCAACGTAACTTCTGACTTTGATATTTCTTTTTCTTTTAAGCGCCGAGTGGATTTTCTTCAGTTGATGATGAACTCCCAGAATTTGAAAGACGTGGAGTACCACAAAGGTAATAAAGGCTGCTTTACAGTCTAAGGAGAAGCACATGGGGAGAGATTTGTCTTTGAAATGTAGACAGGGTCATTTAAGCAGAGAAGGCTTTCTGTTAATTGCAATGAGACACAGACATGTATTTAAAACGCAGCACCCTGAGGAACTTTCTAAAAATCAAGGAGTATCTACATAAAGAAAATATGAAAGTTATTGTACCTTCCATCTATGACAAGGAAGCTACAACCATGCATTCTTAACAGCATAAATACTTAAACAAGACCTAAATTGTCTCAACAAGAGCTGACATTCCAACATAGCTGGGTAAAATCTCATGAAAACCCACTTTAGATCAAGAGATACAGATAGATAACAACAGCTGAGAGAGAGATAATTAGTTTTCCCCAGGGATGAGTCCATGATTGTTTATCCAATACTAAATGGTCAGCCCAGAAACAAATACAAGAAGGCAAGGCAAAACTGAGCAGACTCAGCACATTGTACTTATATGATTTTTATTTCTATAAAAATAAAAATTGTTAAAGAAGTGGTGCTAAACTTGAGGAAAAAAGTGTGGCATTGGAATGGGAGGAGGGAGGAGAGAACAGAGAAAATGAAATAATATTTTAATTAGAAAATTAAAATCTGAAGATCAATTTTGATTGTCTTTCACACCCCAAAAGCCTTCAATAATATGGGGTCACTTGCATCAATCAAATGCTGAGTCTCAGCCTCATAAAGAGCTACCAAATCAGAACCTCTACCTCTAAATCTGTTTCCACAGCATCCAAAACGGAAGTACAGTCTCAAAATACTACCATCACTACAGTTCAATCATTGGAAGTGTGTTCTCTAGCTTAAGGGTCTTTGGAAATGTGTTTTTCCTTTTACAATAACATAGTACATTAAAGAAGAAAACCAGTTTTTTAACATGTTTCCTCTCTAACGTTTTACTCACTGTGTTTGGTTTTAGTATTTCAGAGTAAAGCTTCCCTTCATACATTAGTACTACAAAGTCTCTTTTGGAAATTTTTATTATTAAATCCCATTGTTAATTGCATATTTGAAGTCAGTAACAAATTTTGTTCCTTTTTAAAAAAAATTAAATTTAAATATATTGTGATCATATTCTTTCCATCTCACAAGGCCTTCCAGATCTCCACACCCACCCAACTATATTTTTATAAGAGAAAATAAAAAACCAATGTAAGAACAAAATTCTCCAAATCAATGAAATAAATAAAACTATACCAAAAAAATTAAACACCAAATTAACCAAATCGAAGCACGCATGTGCATGCACACACACACACACACACACACACACACACACACACACACATTAACTCACAAACAGAAGTGTCCATTAAATGTTGGGCATCAACTCCTGAACCTGAGGCCTGCTCCAAAGTAGTTGAAATGCGGAGTTCATTCTACTGAAGAAAACTGATATTCCCTCCCCCAACAGGACAGTCCAGTTGTTAACCTTTCACCAGTAGCTGGGTTCTTATTTTTTCATTCATATTTTTAATCTAACAAAATAAACTATGGTAACGGAGTAAATGAATGCAGACAGATTGTAAAAATATATACAGCTTTAATGGGGAAATAGACTTACAGAACCACCTTTCCGTGGAGACAAGGAAAGCAGAAGGGGGATTTAAAGGTAAACATTAGCCCGAGGCGGACACGCCCCCTAAGGCAGGGCTTAACCCTACAAACTATAATAAGATAAAACAAAAACTAACTTATCAAAGTTGGGGAAGACAAGCCAACAGAAAAAAAAAAAGATCCTAAGGAAATACACAAGAGTCAGAGAACCACTCTTTTGCACACTCAGGAATCCTACTAAAATACAAAACTGGGAGCCATAATATATGAAGAGAAGAACTAGTGGAGGCCCATGGAGGCCCTATCCATGCTGCCTCAGTCTTTGTGAGTTCTATAAGCTTGTTCATGTTGATTTCAAGGGCCTTGTATTCTTGGTATTTGCCATCTCTGCTTGCTTTTACTTTTTTCCTGATTTCTTTTTGATGAATTTGGCTGAGTCTTGAGGAGAGGTATTTAGAGGAGATGTCCCCTTTAGAGCTGAATATTCCAAAGATTGTCACTGTCTGTCTAATATCGGGTTATGGTTCTCTACATTTGTTCCTACATGCTGCAGGAGGTGGCTTCTCTGAAGATGACTGATCAAGGCACTGATCTAAGAATAGTGAAATATCAATGAGTCAATTCATTTATTTTCTTTTACACAAGTATTGTTGTATTTTTACCCTTGATTCCCAGCCTAACTAGTCTCAGGTTGTTGGTCAATTGAACAGTGCCAAGTCTTGGATCCCTCTCATGAAGTGAGTCTTAAGTCAAATGAGTTATAAGTTTTTACTCCCATAAGTATTGTACCACGATTGTTATGCATAACTTGCAGGCAAAACATCATTATAAATAAAGTGCAGAATACCTTACTATACTAAATATTGTAGAATAAAACAGGTGAAGTTTCTATGTAGGCATCAGTCTTGGTAATTGACACACAACGTCTAATTTTATTTTAGCTCTTTCTGATATGGAGATCACAGCGCAATCAATCACATTTATTTTTGCCGGCTATGATACTACAAGCAATGCTCTTTCCTTTATTATGTATTTACTGTCAACTCATTCTGATGTCCAAAAGAAACTCCAGCATGAGATTGATTTAGCCATACCCAAGAAGGTGAGTTGATAGTGCCTGAAGATAGAGGGAAAAGGTGAAACCTCAAAATAGTTCCATACTTGCAATTGGAATCATGGTTAGTACAGTAAGAACTGATTCTTTCAGCAATAGTGTCTGAAAATTAGACAGAGGGAAAATATGTGTACAGAAAAACTAATCTCTCCAAATCTGTACAGAGCCTGTAACATCCACTATTTCTAAATACATAATAAGTTCTAAACCATGCATGAAATCTCTTTATATTATTAATGATAAGCAAGTGTCAGACAAGTATATTCTTTAAACTTAAATGGGTGTTTTGCCTACATACCTGTATCTGTTTTTCATGTACATATCTGAAATGTGAGTAAGTCAGAAGAGGGCATCAGATTCCCAGGAATTAAAGTTCTAGGAAATATGCTCACCATGTGAGTACTGTGAACTGAGCCTGCATCCTCTGCAAAAACCACCAATGCTGTTAACCACTGAGGCATTCCCCTAGAACCTCAAACAAGTGAGTTGATACCTTTACTATTATTAGTGGGAATGCTGTGGTCTGACTGCTGTTAGTGCACCCTTGCTGTCTTGGCTGGGCAGACTGATTCAGCTACTCTCATTATTGCTCACATAATTCAGTTTGAACAAAGCAGATCACGGCAGCTTTCAACCTACACTGTTCAGCTCTACATTATGGTAGCTTCTGTGTCTCTCAAAGTGACAGCTACATATCATATAAGCTGTTTTCTCATCTATGCCCAAAATTGGATGCAATGAGGTGGGAGGTACCTACTGTGGGACAACGGTTTTATCCTGTAAACATTTGTTTCTTGACCTGTTTAATAAAATGCTGATTGGCCGGTAGCCAGACAGGAAGTATAGGTGGGGCAAAAGGAACAGGAGAATTCTGGGAACAGTAGTCTGCAGTCATGACCTAACCTCAGAAGAAGCAAGATGTGACTGCCTTGTTGAAAAAGGTAACAAACACCATATCTAACTCAGACAAGAATTATGGCTAATGTAAGTTATAAGAATTAGTAAATAAGAAGCCTGAGTTTATGGGCTAATCAGTTTATAGCTAATGAAGACCTCTGTGTGGTTTGTTTGGGACTTAACAACTGCAGGAACCGGGCAGGACAGAAACCTGTCAACACGGTACCTATATTCTGCGACCAGCTATATTGTCAGTGAGGTGCACTCAAAGCATCTTCAGGCCTCATACTCACCCTTTTTTTGTTTCATTATGTCACTGTGACAAATACCATGACCCAAAACAACTATGGGAAGTAAACAATTACTTCAGCTTATACTTTTACATGATAGTCGATCACTGAGGAAAGTCAATAAAGGAACTCAAGACAGGAGTTTTTAGTCAGGGCTGCTTGCTACTCCACTCAGCAATGCTTCTGACAAAGGTACTCTCTCACAGCCACTGAAGTATAGCAGGAAATATGGAGGATGCTGGCTGTTCTCTGGTACACTCATTGACCATCATTTAGATGTTCTCCTACAACCAAGTTTATCCTATAAGGGTACAGTACCACTTGCAATTGGTGGGATCCTGCTACATCAATGAACCATCAGGACTACTCTCCCAGATATACACAAACAAATCTAATCTAGTAATTTCTAACCTTTCATCTAGACCTCCTTCTCATGTGACTCTATGCTGTGGGATATTGGAAGTTCAAGATTTATTAGAACACCATTTTAAGCACCACTGGAAGTTCTCTATCAAGAACTAAGCATAGAGATATTGGTTACTTTTCAGTAGAATAGAAATATTTGCTCAATTAGTCTCCATTTTTATCCATTTAACAATGATGAGTTTCAAAGAAAAAAGATCTTACTGATGTTAGTCACTGTAATTTTATATACTATTCCTCTTTACTATGGCATTGATTAATAAGAACATTCAAATTGCTCATTTATAGTAATGTTATATTTAATCACAGTATTTAAAAACTGTGAATTATCTTCTGAAAGAATTTATATGGAATTAAAAAAAGAAATTACAATTCTTTACATTATATTTCCACATTCTGAACTTGTGGCCTCCTTCCTTTATAAGTTATCACATCCTCAATGGCTAATTTATGTTGAAGAGATTGACATAATATGCCATTCATTATTACTGAAAAGAAAATTGTACAGAAGAATACTGAAGATTTGGACCTAAGTATAAGTTTCTCCTAATATTCTTCAATATTCACTTCATCATGAATTTCAGTGGCCCTTTAGCATGTCAACACACATGACTATTGTAAATATGACTTATTAGTGATAAATCCAGTCACTAATATGGTTGAATGACGAGTTCCTACAAACATAAAAGTACTCTATAGTTTGGTATGAAAGTTAGTTTCAAATATCAAATCAACAAAATCTTGATTTTTACTCTTCCCAGGCACCTGCCACTTATGAAGTCCTGCAAGAGATGGAATATCTTGACATGGTAGTGAGTGAAGCTTTGAGATTATATCCAGTTTCTGATAGGATTAGAAGAACTAGTAAGAAAGATGCTGAAATCAATGGTATGCTCATTCCCAAAGGGACTGTGGTGATTATACCTGTCTTTACTCTACACCGAGATCCAAAATACTGGCCAGAGCCTGAGCAGTTCCGTCCTGAAAGGTATGAGGACTCAGAAAGGGGGAATGTACACAGAATCAGACTTCTCTAAGAAGGTTAATATGCTCAGTCTCTTTCTGTAAGCACATTAATATAAATTGATATTATCTTGCATGTATGTTTGATTTTAGAATATCAGTAGTACAAAGTGATAATTGTAGTAGAAAATACATGTGTTTCAATTGAACAAAAAATGACAGTTCCGAATTTTGTAATTTTCTTTTAGACTCTCAAAACCTGTCTTAGTTATAGTTTCCATTACTGTGAAGAGACACTATGACCACAGCAACTCTTATAAATGGAAACATTACATGGGGGCTGGCTTAAAGTTCAGAGGTTTTGTCTATTATCATCAAGACAAGAAGCATGGTGGCGTGCAGGCAGACATGTGGCTGCAGAAATAACCGAGAGCTCTACATCCAGATCAGCAGGCAGCAGAAGGAGAAGACTGAGCCAATATACCTAGTTTGAGCCTCAGAGATTTCAGCCCACTTCCAGTGAAACACTTCCTCCAAAACAGCAACAACTCCCAATAGTGCCAGTCCCTATGATCCTGTGGAGCCATTTTCATTCAAACTACCACAAATACTTAATATCAATTGCACTAGTATATGAAATGATTGAATATATTGCTAAACGTGTATAGATATTTAAAAATTCATAAAATATAAGTTTCATCCTGTTTTATAAATTATTGCTTTCTATGACCTACAAATGCTGTTTAGTGATACATGGTTGTGTGTGTGTGTGTGAGAGAGAGAGAGAGAGAGAGAGAGAGACAGAGAGAGAGAGAGAAAGAGAGAGAGAGAGAGAGAGAGAATAAGTGTATGTGTGTCAAAAAGAGCAAGCACAATTAACATGATTAGAAAATCAATTAGATAATTTTCTAAGCTGTTAGGTTTATATTCTTTAATGTTGTTCATATTGTCACAAGAACTCTTGGACACGTTCCCAAATGTAAAAATCATTTATCAAATATTGGAACCCATTATATTAGAGACTAGTGAAGATAGAAGCTGCAGAAAGTCTCCTCTTTGATGTTAATGCCAGTCCTCTTATTCTTGTTTCTCTCCTATATTCTTCTCTCCATACTTCCACAAGTACATAACCTCTTTTTCACAAATTATTATTTAGGTTCTCATATGTATCTGTATTCCTTTATTTATATAACCTGTCTAATTCATATCATGCTCCTCATGTGAAAATTATACTTTAAGATAGATGCAGTTAAATTAGGAGACCAAAAATTTATACATACAGTCACCTCTATCATGAAGTTCTGGATGCCTAAGACAACGTATTCTTAGCCGTGTGTCTCTGGTGTTGGCAGTTGTTCTCTGTATAGTGCTTATTAGTCAAGAAGAATTGACTTGCTCCTGTTTTCTGATCAGGTTGATTCTATGTCCCATCTATATAGCCACCACATATACACACTTTATCTTAGTGACTATAAAATCAGACAGCATTCATTATTCATTTCTATGGTTGTTCCAAATTTCAGACAATATAGACTCAGAGGGTATCAGTGACTAGGCCAAGAAGTAAGGAATGAAGAAGTTAAAAAGATATTGTTACTGGCCAGATTTTGGTAATGCATGCCTTTA
This sequence comes from Microtus oregoni, assembly GCF_018167655.1. Taxonomy (NCBI): domain Eukaryota; kingdom Metazoa; phylum Chordata; class Mammalia; order Rodentia; family Cricetidae; genus Microtus; species Microtus oregoni. Next base: position 5,568,926 of record NW_024543062.1, on the reverse strand, counting down.
ATTCCTGCACTCAGGAGGGAGAGGCATTAGTTTGTGGCCAGCCAGGCCTTCAGAGCAAGTTCCAGGAGAGGCTCTTAAGCTACTCAGAGAAACCCTGTCTTAAAAAAAAGAAAAGAAATATTATGATTGTAATCAAACAGTATAGAAGAAGTCTACAGAAACCCCAGTGTTTCTCATGTGTGTTCCCCAAGAGTTTCCCACCATGCTCAACTTGTACACACAAACCAATACAACCTTCACCTGACCCCAATGCTGTTCTATAAAATAGCTTAGAAATTGTTTCATAATCTTCCTTGATACTTAATAACTCTCACAGAATAGATGGTTAAAAGTCTTCTAGAGCATTTCCAGAATCAGCATTTCTCCTATGGGAAGGGTGGACACAAATTTCATGGATAACAGAGTAGAGAAGCAGCTGTGTCCTTGCTACCTACTTCACTGAATGACACTTGGAGGTGGGTGAGGGGGTGACAGTTTTTGTGAAAGGACTGTAGTGAGGAAAAAGGGGGCTGGAGAGAAAGAGGATGAGGAAGAGGAAAGAGATTAGGCTGACTGGAATGAAACCATGACAGGAAGAAAAGAGAGGATGGTGAGGAGAGTAGGGATTGGAATAGAAACAATTCTTTCCTACCATGTATCTCCTCCATCCACAGTGAGCAAATCCCCAACTCAAGTGTCAGAGCAATTCCTTCCTTCTCCCCCACAAGTACTTTGTGATGTTTGCACACTGATAACACACAACATCTTTAATATTTTAAATTTCAAAGACACATTTCATTCCAATGAGCATTCATGACACATCATCTTCTTAACATTAGGACATCCTTTACCATAAAGTTATAGAAAGAATATTAACTTACAAATCTCATAATGAATTAAACACTCCATGACTGGAATATTGAACACCCTGAAGTCCCCTGTGTGATGCTGGCAGAGGGATGTAAGTGAAAACTGAAAACTGCAAACATGTTGCTCTTGTGCATTTCATGTTTCATTATTTATGTTCTTGTTCAATTGTGATACCAGGTTCAGCAAGGAAAATAAAGATAGAATTAATCCTTGCACATACCTGCCTTTTGGATATGGGCCTAGACGCTGCATTGGCATGAGGTTTGCTCTCATTAACATGAAGCTTGCTATTGTCAAAATCCTGCAGAACTTTTCCGTGCTGCCTTGTGAAGAAACAGAGGTGAGACAGATCATATTCTTTTTAGTATGCTTTTGTTTTTTACTTATAGGCATTTTATAAACATATATATATATATATATATACATATATATATGTAATACTGAATATATATAACACATATTGAATAAATAAATTTATATATGGATTATACTGTTTTATTGTTACCTAATATTTTCTCTATTGAGAGATCTTTATAAAACCATGTGTGGGCTCTTGGGCTATTGAGTTCTGGAGCAATAAGTCTTTATGTAAGTTTAAATGAAAGATCATGAATATTAAATGAAGATATTCCTTATATGATTATGTATAGTATTATTGAAGCCGAGTAATTCTTCTTGTTACCATTATATGAATATTCGACAAAATAATAGACTTTGTTATGGATTTTTTTATACTTGTATATATCATACATGGAACAGACATTCTTTTGTTTATTCTCATCTGATTAAATACATCCTTACCATAGACTCCTCTGTTGTAATTGGAGCAGCAGGGCTGGGCTGAGTCCCGCCACCTGGCTAGCTTTACCCGAAATAATTACACGGAAACTGTATTCTTTTAAACACTGCCTGGCCCATTAGTTCCAGCCTCTTATTGGCTAGCTCTTACATATCGATCTAACCCATTTCTAATATCCCTGTAACACCACGAGGTGTCTCACCAAGGAAGATCTTAACCTGTCTCTATGTCCGGTAGGAGAATCATGGTGACTCCTTGACTCAGCTTCTTTCTCCCAGCATTCTGTTCTGCTTACTCCGCCTACCTAATTTTATGTCCTATTAAAGGGCCAAGGCAGTCTCTTTATTTAATCAATGAAATTAACACAAGCCAGAAGACTCTCCCCCATCATTTCCCCTTTTTCTGTTTAAACAAAAAAGAAAGGCTTTCATTTTAACAAGATTACATATAACAAAACAGTCATCAAGCAAGAATTAGTTACAATATTTATATCTATTTTATCTTTTATCATAACTAAGGAAAACTATAACTATAACTAACCATTCTTCAACTCCATCAAAGAATCCAGAAGGATATAATATTACCTAAGCAAACATGAAATCCAAAGCTCTAGAAATGACAGAGACATATCGCTGCCTGTACAGTCACCCAAAGTTCCTCTGTACTGTTGAGGCATCCATCTTCAGCTTTCAGGCCCATAGTATCCAGCAGACATTTCCATGAAGCGGGAAATTTCAAAGACAGTTCAGTCACTATCTGCTGTGTCCTGCAGAATGTCTTGCAGACTCTTTCATGAGTCATGAATCCCAAAAGACCGTCTCACCTTTAGGCAAGTTCAGCAGTCCTCTCTCTGCAGGTTTTCTGTGTTCATTTTATGCAACAGTCCAGGCAAGAGCAGTTTCTTGCCCAAATGGCTATCAAACTCCATAAGGATCCTCTTCGATGCCCATCTTCCTCTCGAAGTAGATTGGTGCCGCCAGGAGCAGACATGTCTCATTGTCATGAAAAGTTTTAAGTTATTAAAATATTTTAAATGCCATATTCTGCAGCCTTTGAGAGATATGAAGAATGCCTATCTGAAATATATCTCTATATATCTAGAAAATCTAAGTAATATGATTACAAACTTGACTATTATTTGTTATTATCCATCAACAACCTATATTTCCTAATTATACATTACATTTTAAAAATGAACTACAGAATCACAATACCTTAATCAAGACCAGAAATACATATAAATATAACAAAATTGACCTTAAGATCCATAACAATGCAAATTATTCATACCTATATAATTTCCCCCCTTTAAATGTAAAAGAACATTTATAAACAATATTTTGGGAACATGGGCGCAGTTTTTTCTCTCCAAACTGCTTCCTGCTGAATGGGGGCGCTGTTAATCAGGTCATTTAGGGTATAACCTGTGTGCCAGGTTTATCTCAGTTGGCAATTCAGTGAAGTACTTTTTTGAGGGTCTTCACAGGAACTTTTTGGGAGGCCGTGGTCTATCATACCATATCAGGATAGAATCAATCCACAGGGTCTGGTCCTCTGTGAAAACAAAAGAAGACCCTCTCCAAAGCATCATATCCTTAGACCCAAATTTTGAAATCATAATACCCTTATATCCATTCTGGTTTAGCTTGGCAGCCCATGTAATGAAATGTCTCTCTGTACTTAGCTCCTTCAAAGTCAAAAATTTTAAAGAAAACACAATGTACATAATCCAGATTCCCTGTGAATTTTCCATTTTTACGTGGCTTGTTTTTCTTTATTTCTTTTAATCTCTTAACTATCTGCACTCTGTCTCTTTAAAGACTTTACCCTTTTTTAAAGACATTAACTTTATTCTTTATATTCTTTTTCTTCTCTCTCCCAAGCCTACGTACATTCATCCAACAGTGTCTGAATCTGTTCTATTGTGAATCTGTAAATTTTTTTTACTATCCAGGAGCATTTCTTAAAATGTTAAGCAGTTCTTTAAAACTTAAGTTGCACCATGTACAAATAATACGGTACCACCTGTGTCCTGCCCAGTCGAAACCTCAACTGTGCTGTTTTTACGGTAATTATGGTAGTTCCTGCCTGAGACCAGCACAGTTCAGCATGGCAGAGCTGAGCCTAGCCGCTCCTGCCTCAGAGCCATTTGGTGCCCCTGAGCCACACACAGTTCCAGGCACACAGCAGTCCACATTGCCATCAAAGACTCTGTCTCCTGCAGGAGCCAGACAGAGATTGCAATGGCGGCACAGCCCAGAAAGACAGCATTTTAAAACAGCCAGTTTTTTCCTGCTGCTGAGTCAGAAAATTTCACAATGGAGGATGTACCATTTTGTGCTAGCTCTGGGGCCGCCAGGTAGGAGCAGCACTCAGCACTTTAATTCTGAGACTGAGTGTGCACCACAGAAATACTTTTCATCCAAGTTACAGCCAAATCTGACACACAGAGCACTGCGCAGTCTGAAAACACGTCTCTGTATGGCGGCAGAAATCTGCCATGCTCTTCTGCTGCCTAAGCCTGATTCGGCCATCTGCCCAGGTGCAGGTGGGGAGTGCTGAGCCATGGGCACGGTCTCAGAGCACTCTCCTTCCGATCCCAAGTGGGAACACAAACATCCAGTCCCCTAAAAGCCTTAGAAATGCTTTAAAGCCAGAGTTCACACTGGCAGCACAGCCCCAGGAAGCCGAGCTTTAAAACGGTGCAGCTTTTTTTCTGCTGCTGTTGCTGAATCAGGAAATCTCTCTATGGCACGCCACCAACAAAGAGCAAAACTCTGCGTTAAACTCTGTTTTTACTCTGTTTAAATTTAAGCTCTCTCAGGTTTTAGAGTGGGTTTAGCCCATTAAATCTGGGCGCCACTCTGTTGTAATTGGAGCAGCGGGGCTGGGCTGCATCCCGCCACCTGGCTAGCTTTACCTGAAATAATTACACGGAAACTGTATTCTTTTAAACACTGCCTGGCCCATTAGTTCCAGCCTCTTATTGGCTAGCTCTTACATATCGATCTAACCCATTTCTAATATCCCTGTAACACCACGAGGTGTCTCACCAAGGAAGATCTTCATCTGCCTCTGTGTCCGGTAGGAGAATCATGGCGACTCCTTGACTCAGCTTCATTCTCCCAGCATTCTGTTCTGTTTACTCCGCCTACCTAATTTTATGTCCTATTAAAGGGCCAAGGCAGTCTCTTTATTTAACCAATGAAATTAACACAAGCCAGAAGACTCTCCCCCATCACTCCTCTTTCTCTCCTCCCCTTCTCCAAGTCCCCTTCACCTCACTTATCCCCAAGATCCATTGATCTTCCATTTCCCTTCAGAAAGATCAAACCTCCTAGGGATATCAACTGAACAAGGCATAACGAGATGCAATGAGACTAGGCATAAACTCTTATAGCAAGGCTAGGTGGAACAAGCCAGTGACACAAAATCTGCCCCACAAGCAGGAAAAAGAAGCAGAAACATCCATTCCTATTCCCACTTCTAAGAGTTCCTCAGAAACCCCTATCTAAACAACCACAGCATGTATGCAACAGGCCTAGTACAGACCCATGCAGGCTCTATGATTGCTGCTTCAGTCTCTAAGCCCCTATGATATATGTTTAGTTGATAGTTTGGTACATGTTCACTAGTATCCTTGCCCCCTCTGGCTCCCACAACCATGGAACAGATTTTTAAATTATAAATATATATTAATTTTCAAATTATGTTTACATATATATAGTTAACCTGAAACACAATTTTATATATATATATATATATATGTAAATATATAATTTCATTTCCAAGAGGTATAATGGTCACCTATTATCCTTGTGCCCTATCAGAATGTCTGTCCAAAATCCTTCACCAATCCAGAGACTTTCAAAGTTCCACAGTAGTTCCCATTAATAAACACAGACAAAAATCCATGCATTAAACCATTATTCATGAATATAAAAGACTCCTTTGCTTAGCCATTTTGTGCACTTTTCCATGTATTTTAGGGACCCTGGTCTAGACAATCGGGCATCCACCTACATTTTTATATATCCATGTATTTTCTTTCCTTCTTCATCCGTCCTTATATCTTATCCTGCAAGTTCAAATCGACCAAGCTACCTCCAAGCCAAGAACTTTCAGTAGGTTTTCACTGTGAAATTTACTCCTGTCTTTTAGATATGCTATCTTCCGGCTGCCACTGTCCCTACCCCCATAACCCATTAACTAACACATGCACTTTCCATTTTTATTTTCTCTGTATTCATTAAAGCATCCTCTATTTCTAAATCACCTAATTTTCTTCTTTTCAAAACTTAAAATGATTCCTTAAAGACATTTTGTATATTAAAATCCACCAATAAATACATTGAAACATCTTAAAACTATTCTAAATATAAAAAATTTACAAAATTATTTTAACAGATGCATTTTTATGTATTCTTTAAAATGTTTTATTAATTATTGAAGAATTCATACATTTCATTTTGATAACATTCACTTTTTTATTACAATTTATCCCATGACCACCCTCACCTCATGTCACACTCAATGTTGTGCTCTATCTCCATTTTTTCTCCTTAATTTTTAAGTCAATCAAGTCTATTTTGTGTTAGATGATTGCTCTTATTTTGGGGTCTGGTCTGGAATCTTGCCGATTAAAGAGAGATCGGAGCCTTAAGAAAACAGACTGCATTTCACAGCAGTGATCAAAAAGTAAAGATCCTCAGCCTAGGGATACAAGCACACCATTGTGAGTTGAGTTTACACATGTTCTTATGGGAAATACACCTGGTAATTCAAGTCCTCAGATAATTTCTGTGTGTACTTTTAATGTAAGGTATCACATTTAGAAAGATGGTTAAAATGCTTCCTCTGAAGAACTTAAGAATGTGTTGTCATTAAGTTAAATGAAGCAATGCCCAAGAAGTTTAACATTATGATTTTTGTATTAAATGACACTCACAATTCATTAGATTATCATCATAGAAGAGGAATATAATATGATCATTTTTCCTTTGGTGACATGTAGGTAGCTCTCTTTCTGTTCTATACACAAACACAATACAGATGAATGATTTTATTATGATCATAGGTAAGTTTTAGGCGTCTAGGAATCTAAAAGATGGCTCTAGCTACCTACAAGATGACTTTCTTAAACTAAGAGACAACCTGTTTGTACATTTTTATACTCCTCATGGGATTCTTATTCTATTGGATGGCCATCTCTGCCACAAACTGACAGAAATATCATTTTAAAAATTAGTAAAATGAGTGAAAATTCCCTTTTAAGCACCATCCTTGAATTATAGAGATACAGAGAACTCACACCTTAAATATTGCCAAAGCCCTTCCAGTATCATTAACCCACAAGTATCAGATTGGAAGGTTTAGAAATTTCTTTAGAAATTGTTTAGAAATCAGAGTCAGACAATAGCATTTGCCATGTACAAAACCTCCTTGTGGTGTCTTTCCAGTTTTACTGAATAAAACTTAACTTTATATAACCTGTTAAAATGTGTTTTCTATGTGTTCACAAATGTTCTTTACAAGGTTCAAACGTCTACATTTTAATTAACATTTATATTACTAGGGAAGACATATAAAATTTTTGTTTCAGGCCTTTTACAGAATAGGCGGTAAGTTTGTATGTTGAAGTATGAATAGATTGAAGCATGTTTTCATATTTAATGCAAGTAATTCAAGATTCTGTGTTTGTCTTAGTAGGGATCTCTATTTTGTGGCGAGTCAATATGATCATGGCAACTCCTAAAGAACAAAACATTTTTATTGAGGTTGTGGTATAGAATTTCAGAGATTTACTCTAGGAAGAATGACATCTGGGAGTATGGTGGTGTAAAGGCAGACATGGTACCAGGGAAGTCTACATCTTAATCCAAAGGCAAGAGGAAGTGGCTTGAGACAATAGGCATGACTTGAACATATGATACCTCAAAGCCCATCTCTGTAGTGACTTACTCCCTGCAAGACCACACATTCTTGAACAAGTCCACACCTCCTCCTAATAGTGCCACCCGCTTTGGTGGCCATGTTTTATCAAACCACCACATTGATAAAAAGTCATTTATTCACCTATAATGATAGATTTCTTACTTTCTAGGAAGCAGTCCATGAGGTTCAGTGTGATACAGAACATCCTATGTAGCTCAGCAAGCCTTAATTTTGTATTCTGCCTCCCTCTTTTAAATCCTGAATGCTAGGTAATAGCCATGTGATAACACAGGAATAAGTAGCTATTGTTCTTAATATGTTGGTTCTGTCAGTCTTCAGTGGAATTCAGTGATTCATTTAACTTACCAATGTATTTTTTTAACTATTTTAGGTTCCCTTGAAATTAGGAAAGACATTGATTCTTACTCCAGAAAAACCTATTGTCCTGAAAATTATATCAAGAAATGAAGATAAATGAAGGTTGATTTTTATCTCAAGTTCTGATATGTTCTTCAAGGTGTTCATTCTAAGTTCCTGGATTTTAATTACTCCTAAAGAAAACCTAGATGAATATAACGTTAATCTACCATAGTTTATGACTGAATCTTCAATTATTTTTCATTGACTTGATAGAGACTTCATTCTTGTGTATGAATGGAAAGTGATTAATTAGCAATCCATATGTTCTTTGATATTAAAGTTTTCCCATACCCAAAATAGTAGTATATGTGTCATTTCAATTCTGATAAATATTTTTATTAATTTTGTTAATATTGTTTCAATTATAAAATCTTTAATTTATCATTATTAGTTGAATATTCCATCAACAATTATTCCTTACATTTTGATGAGTTGTAAGTTTCTGTGTTAACCAACATCCACATCACAAATAAAATCTTTTGTTTAGATCTGAGACATATAATAGTGCATTCAAAGAAGATTCAAATTTAGAAGGCAATTTTATATTAAGACCATTTATCAGAATAATAAATAGTAGGTTCATTCTTGGGCCTGTAAACTCCAAAATCATAGATCTTTGGCCTGAAATGCAGCATGTGTTTACTCAAACTGAATGGATTTGAAATATGAGCAGAAAGTGGTTTGTTACCCATATAATATTCATGACACTATTCTATATATACACTCCTTTGCCATGTTGATCATTATAGGAATTCATGGGATTCACTGCTGGTTAAGACTGTTGATTACTCCCACACACACAAAAATCCTCTCAAGCATCTTCCAGTACTATAAAAGATTGCCATCAAGGAAAAAGTTTCCTGGTCAAGTACACTGTTGACATGGCCTATGACCAATGTGTTTACTGTTTTCTGCAAGAGGACTTTCCTCACATGATTTAGTTAGTAGCCAAGAGCAATGGTAGTATCTTAACACCTCTGACGAACAATCTGATGTAGATATCCTGCATATGATAAAGGGTAATTTATTAAATGCCTTTGGCTTCTGGAAGGTGCACAATTGTCAATGTAGGGCATTTTTCATATATACATGTAAAGATTCTCAAAGTGTAGCTTTCATCAGGGTTTGTTTCCATTGCACAAAAATTGTATCCAGTCCCTTCAAAAGCTCAAACAAAAAGTAGAGCAGATGAGGAGAGATGACTGATCCTTTGAACCATGGTATCAGTCAAAAATGCCACTACCAACTGGAGGTGCCTGCTCACAAACTGTGCATCCCATAAATCCCCGTTCAACGGCTCCAACTATGGGGTCTCCATTTTTCTCATGGCACACTGGCCACCAGGCAATGAGGCCATAGGGATCAGAATGGTTAACAGGGCTTTTACAACTCTGAGTATGAAAGAAAACAATTCCTGGAGTCAGTCTCGGTGAAACAGCTTAATTTTATCTCAGGGAGTGATGACACTATATAGGATGGGGACAAAAGCTGGAGAGTCTTCTAGTAGGTGCTCATAGTATGATTTATTTACATTTGGCAGTAAAGTTCCATCATACAGATTGTAACACAACACATTTTAGGATATGGGCAGCAGGGGGAGAGAATTTGCAAGGAACTGTATTAAAGGTCACTCTTTTTGTATTTTTTTTTTGATACAGGGTGTCTCTGTAGTTTTGGAAACTCTCCCAGAAATAGCTCTTGTAGACCAGGTTGTTCTTGATCTCACAGAGATCCATTTGCTTCTGCCTCTGCTAAGATTAAAGGTGTGCACCACCACAGCCTGGCTAAAGGTCACTCTAAATATACGTCAGGCATCTAAGTTCAGGGACAGCTTCCAAATAAGTCAGGCAGAGAATAGGAAGCCATGCTTGGGGAAAGGATTCTTCCATTTGTGCAAAACTCAGAGATGTCTGGACGTGGTGAACATCAGCTTTAAGCAGCAAGACTTTCCGACAACAACTTGTGTGTTTAATGTCTTCTGCTATAGGATCTTACTCTCATGGTATGATTAGAAACAAAGAACAATTGCAGTATCCTGTTTTTTATGTGGTCTTCAGGACAATGCTAATGAACAATCTGGGTGTAGATATCTTACATCTGTTAATGGGCTATTTATTAGACAACTTTGGCTTCTGAAATTTGCATAATTCTCAACATAGTCTGTATTTTCATATATACATGGAAGATGATCAAAATCTAGCTTTCCATCAGGCTTTTCCAAGCGTAATTAGTCATAGTTATTCCTTTCTGCAACTCCTTCTCTGCCATATCCTTAAAATTCATGGACTATAACAGAAGTCATACCTAAAAGATTCTAAAGGACAAAGGTCAGGAAGGGCTAGAGTGCAAGAGTGCCTTCCATATGTGAGAGGGTGGCTGCATTGTTGAATTGTCCACAACTGTAGTTGCTTGCATAGGATCTAAACAAGTTCAAGCCAGTAAATATTCTAGCACAAAAGGTGATGGGATTCAGAAGTGCCCAATAGAGTTATAGAGAGCTAATAACTTTGGGGATCAGGAGAATCCACTTTCTTTAAGGGTAATGCTGCCTGGTGGACTAACTGTACTTCAGTAGATGACTCCACTACTAGAAGTTTACATGCAGCAAAAATTGGACTCAGTAGCTAATTAAAAATAGAAGACACTCACATTGGAGCACTGGACTGAGCTCCCAAAGCCCAGATGAGGAGCTAAAGAGGAGAGAACATGAGCAAGGAAGTCGGGACTGTGAGGGGTGCCCCCACCCACTGAGATGGTGGGACTGATCTAATGGGAGCACACCAAGGCCAGCTCGACTGGAACTGAAAAAGCATGGGATCAAACTGGTCTCTCTGAATGTGGTGGACAATGAGGGCTGACTGAGAAGCCAAGGACAATGGCACTGGGTTTTGATCCTGCTACATGTATTGGCTTTGGGAGAGCCTGGTCTGTTTGGATGCTGCACCTTCCTGGACCTGGATGGAGGGGGGAGTACCTTGGACTTCCCATGGGCTGAAGAGCCCTGACTGCTCTTTTGACTGGAGAGGGGAGAGGAGGGGAGTGGGAGGTTGGAAAGAGGCGAAAATTTTCAATAATAATACTAAAAAAGATTCCTGATAGGCTATCCAGTAAGCCCAACATTATATAAACACAGTAGGTTCTCTCTCTCTCTCTCTCTCTCTCTCTCTCTCTCTCTCTCTCTGTGTGTGTGTGTGTGTGAGAGAGAGAGAGAGAGAAAGAAAGAGAGAGAGAGAGAGAGTATAACAATAATAACTGAAGGAAAGATGCATTTGAGAGGGAGTTGGGAGGGCACAGCAAGTGTTGGAGTGAGGAAAACTATGAGTATGGATGATATAAATACAATATTTATGTATGGAATTCTCAAAAGAGTAAATTAAAAAACAAAAAAATAGTTGTGCAAACTAAAAAATAGAGGACACTAACTTTTATGGACATAGGGATTTGTGACAGATATGTTTATTATTCAGGGCAGGGGAGTCAGATGAATATGATTAAATGGTATCATATAAAATGCAGAGATATTAGTTAAAATATGAAAATTGGTTAAATTTCAAAACATTTGTCACTAATTTATAGCATGCAAAGTTAATCTGAACCATCACATTTCCTTATCATATATTTGTACATACTTTGATTGACTTGATTTTTAAATATAAGATTGTACTTGAAGGCTGCTTGTTCATTTTCCAGCCACCTAGAACCAAAATAATTACACAGAAATTATCTTACTACAACACTGATCGGCCTATTATTAGCTCAAGCTTATTATTGGCTAACTCTTAGATAATAAATTAACCCATTTCTATTAATCTATACATTGCATGTGGTTGTGGCCTATCAGTAATATTCTGTTCAGTGTCTGGCATCTGTCTCCTGCGGCGGCTACATGACTTCTTCCTGACTCTGCCTACTTTCTCCTTCTCCTTATATCTAAGTCTGGATCTTTCACTCAGCTCTACTCTCTTAAGCCATTGGCCAAAAGTAGCTTCTTTATAACCAATGAAAATAAAACATTCACAGCATACAGAGTGGAATTCCACAACACCTCCCCTTTTCTGTCTAAATAAAAAGGAAGGTTTTTATCTTTAACATAGCAAGAATACATACAACAAAACATTTATCAAGAAAAAATTATGGTTAAAATATTTATATCTATTTTAGTTTTATCAGAACTATGGAAAACTATATCTATAAATTTTTCAACTCCATCAAAGCCTCCAGAAGAATATAATATTAGCTAAATAAACAGGAACTGCATTGTAAGCAGCTTCCAAAACTGTAGAAATGACAGAGACATCTTGCTGCCTGGACAGTCAACCAAAGTTCTTCTGTAACACTGGGGCACCCATCTTCAGCCTACAGGGCCATAGTATCTGGTAGACTTTCCTATGAAGCAGGAAATTTCAAAGACATTTCCACCTATATAAGTAGCTTGTCAATCACTTTCTTCTATGTCCTGCAGAATGTTTGGTAGACTCTTTCATGAAGGAGGAGCCCTGAAGAAACGTCTTACCTTTAGTCAAATTCAACAGTAATTTCTCATATTTAGAATAAATCTAGAACCTTTCTGTGAGAGGGTTTGGGAGGATTAATTGATATAAAACAGTAATACAGCATTAGATATTGTACAGAGAATACTAGTACAGCTTCTAACAATAATTATCAACAATAAAAACATTTTGATTATTTTTGAATGCTTATTAGAATCTCAGAGGATCGTTCCTTCAATATAACTGGTGTAATGTTCTGTCTCTTTAAGAGACAAACCATGCCCACTCCCTTCCTGCTTGCAGCCTTAGCCCCTCTCTTCTCTTTCTTCTCTTTCCATCTCTCTCTCTCTCTCTCAAAGAGGCAGCTTTTGTCTACCCCCCTCTCTGCCCTTCTCCCCTCCTTTCCATAACAACTAAATAAAGATCTAACCTCAAAAAAACCCAGTCATTTCTCTGTGGGTACTGCATGTCCAGCTCATACAGCATAACATCAAGCAGTCCAGAAAGAACAGGTTTTTTTTTTTTGCGGAAATGGCTGACAAACTCCATAAGAAAGCTCTTTGTTGCCATCAACCTCTTGAAGTATATTGATGCTGCCAGGAGCATATATATCCCATTGTAATGAAAAGTCTTAAGTTCTTAACACATTTTATATTTCATATTCTGGTAATCTTTATACCTATACAACTGAAATCTCTCTCCATATATATATTTCACTATTTGGGTGATTATATATTAACCTATATTTCTTTTCTTTTTTTTTTGAGCACAGCCCTCAATTTTATTTTTTTATTTTTTTTATTATTATTCTTTGTTTTATTGAGAAAAGGAGAAAAAAAAACAAGTTTCCACCTACTCCCAGCCTCCCATTTCCCTACCCCTCCTCCCCCCCTACGCCCCCTCCTCCCACCCTTCTTCCCCTCCCCCAACTCCTTTCCCCCTCCCTCTCCAGTCCAAAGAGCAATCAGGGTTTTCTGCCCTGTGGTAAGACCTAGGACCTCCCACCTCCGTCCATATCTAGGAAGGTGAACATCCAAACTGGCTGGGCTCCCACAAAGCCATCACATTACGTAGGATCAAAACCCCATGCCATTGTCCTTTGCGTCTCATCAGCCCTCATAGTTCGCCATGTTCAGAGAGTCCAGTTTTATCCCATGCTTTTTCAGTCACAGTCCAGCTGGCCTTGGTGAGCTCTCAATAGATCAGCTCCACTGTCTCAGTGGGTGGGTGCATCCCTCGTGGTCCCGACTTCTTTGCTCATGTTCTCCTTCCTTCTGCTCCTCATTGGGACTTTGGGAGCTCAGTCCAGTGCTCCAGTGTGGGTCTCTGTCTCTATCTCCATCTATCACCAGATGAAGGTTCTATGATGATATGCAAGATATTCGTCAGTATTGCTCAAGGATAGGGTCATTTCAGGTTCCCTATTCTCAACTGCCCAAGGAACTAACTGGGGACCTCAGCTTGGGCACCTGGGAGCCCCTCTAGGGTCAAGTCTCTTGCCAACCCTAAAGTGGTTCCCTTAACTAAGAATTGTGGTTCCGTGCTCCCCTGTCCAACCTTCCTTTATCCCAATCCTCCTGCTTTCCCGAGGCCCGACCTCCTTCCCTTCTAACTTTTCTCTCCCCATCTCCCCTTACCCCCAACCCACCCCACCACAAGATCCCAATTTTCTCCCCGGCAATTTTGTCTACTTCCCTTAGCCAAGAGGATAACTATATGTTTTTCCTTGGGTTCCCCTTCTTACTTAGCTTCTTTAGATTCACCTATTGTAGACTCCGTGACCCTTATTTATGGCTAGAAACCAATTATGAGTGAGTACATCCCATGTTCATCTTTTTGGGTCTGGGATACCTCACTCAGGATAGTGTTTTCTATTTCCATCCATTTGCATGCAAAATTCGAGAAGTCATTGTTTTTTACTGCTGAGTAGTACTCTAATGTGTAGATATTCCATACTTTCTTCATCCATTCTTCCATTGAAGGGCATCTAGGTTGTCTCCAGGATCTGGCTATTACAAATAATACTGCTATGAACATAGTTGAACAAATGCTTTTGTCATATGATAGGGCATTTCTTGGGTATATTCCCAAGAGTGGTATTGCTGGGTCCAGGGGTAGGTTGATCCCGAATTTCCTAAGAAACCGAAACACTGACTTCCATAGTGGTTGCACAAGATTGCATTCCCACCAGCAATGGATGAGGGTACCCCTTCCTCCACAACCTCTCCAGCAAAGGTTATCGTTGGTGTTTTTGACTTTAGCCATTCTGACAGGTGTAAGATGATATCTCAAAGTTGTTTTGATTTGCATTTCCCTGATTGCTAAGGAAGTTGAGCATGACCTTAAGTGTCTTTTGGCCATTTGAAATTCTTCTGTTGAGAATTCTCTGTTCAGATCAGTGCCCCATTTTTTAATTGGGTTAATTAGCATTTTAAAGTCTAGTTTCTTGAGTTCTCTATATATTTTGGAGATCAGACCTTTGTCTGTTGCGGGGTTGGTGAAGATCTTCTCCCAGTCAGTAGGTTGCCTTTGTGTCTTAGTGACAGTGTCCTTTGCTTTGGAGAAGCTTCTCAGTTTTAGTAGGTCCCATTTATTCAATGTTGCTCTTAATGTCTGTGCTTCTGGGGTTATACATAGGAAGCGATCTCCTGTGCCCATCTGTTGTAGGGTATTTCCCACTTTCTCTTCTATCCTTTTCAGTGTGTTCGGGCTGATATTGAGGTCTTTAATCCATTTGGACTTGAGTTTTGTGCACGGTGAAAGATGTGGGTCTATTTTCATTCTTCTACAGGTTGACATCCAGTTGTGCCAGCACCATTTGTTGAAGATGCTTTCTTTCTTCCATTGTATACTTTTAGCTCCTTTATCAAAAATGAGGTGTTCATAGGTTTGTGGGTTAAAATCCGGGTCTTCTATACGATTCCATTGGTCGACTTCTCTGTTTTTATGCCAGTACCACACTGTTTTCATTACTGTAGCTCTGTAATAGAGTTTGAAGTCAGGGATGGTAATGCCTCCAGAAGATCCTTTATTGTATAGGATTGTTTTGGCTATCCTGGGTTTTTTGTTTTTCCAAATAAAGTTGATTATTGTCCTCTCCAGATCTGTGAAGAATTTTGATGGGATCTTGATGGGGATTGCATTGAATCTATAAATTGCCTTAGGTAGAATTGCCATTTTTACTATGTTGATCCTCCCAATCCAAGAGCAAGGTAGATCCATCCATTTTCTGGTATCCTCTTCAATTTCTTTCTTCAATGCCTTAAAGTTCTTGTCAAATAGATCTTTCACTTCCTTGGTTAGATTTACCCCAATATATTTAATGCTGTTTGTGGCTATCGTGAATGGTGAAGCTTCTCTGATTTCCCTCTCTGCTTCCCTATCCTTTGTGTATAAGAGGGCGACTGATTTTTTGGAGTTGATCTTGTATCCTGCCACATTACTAAAGCTGTTTATCAGCTGTAAAAGTTCTCTTATCCTTAGACTCAAATTTTGAAGTCAAAATAACTTTAAAATACACATGTTGGTTTAGCTTAGCAACACATACAATGAAATGTCTCTCTATACTTAGCTCATTCACAGTTGAAAGATTCAAAGAAAACACATTAATATACATAATTCAGATTCTCTGTGTATAATCCATCTTTATGTGGCTTATTTTTCTTTACTCCTTTAATCTATGACTGCTTGTACTCTGTCATTTTGAAGACTTTGTTTTATTTTTTAAATGATTTACTTCTTTTTATAACTCTGTATACTCTTTTTTTCTCCCTCCCAAGTCTATGTACATTTTTAAAAACACACTGTCCCAATCCTCCTTTTTCCCCAAGTTCCCCCCATCCTCCCCTTCTCCCTTTTCTCTCCCCATCTCCCCTTAACCCCATCCCACCCCACCCCCAAGATCTCAATTTTCTCCCCAGCAATTTTGTCTACTTGCCATAGCCAAGAGGACAACTATATGTTTTTCCTTGGGTTCACATTCTTACTTAGCTTCTTTGGGATCACCAATTGTAGACTCCGTGACCCTTGTTTATGGATAGAAACCAATTATGAGTGAGTACATCCCATATTCATCTTTTTGGGTCTGGGTTACCTCACTCAGGATAGTGTTTTCTATTTCCATCCATTTGCATGCAAAATTTGAGAAGTCATTGTTTTTTACCGCAGCATAGTACTCTAATGTGTAGATATTCCATACTTTCTTCATCCACTCTTCCATTGAAGGGCATCTAGGTTGTTTCCAGGTTCTGGCTATTACAAATAATACTGCTATGAACATAGTTGAACAAATGCTCTTGTCATATGATATGGTATCTCTTGGGTATAGTCCCAGGAGTGGTATTGCTGGGTCCAGGGGTAGGTTGATCCCGAATTTCCTGAGAAACCGAAACACCGATTTCCAAAGTGGTTGCACAAGATTGCATTCCCACCAGCAATGGATGAGGGTACCCCTTCCTCCACAGCCTCTCTAGCAAAGGCTTTCATTGGTGTTTTTGATTTTAGCCATTCTGACAGGTGAAAGATGATATCTCAAAGTTGTTTTGATTTGCATTTCCCTGATCGCTAAGGAGGTTGAGCATGACCTTAAGTGTCTTTTGTCCATTTGAACTTCCTCTGCTGAGAATTCTTTATTCAGTTCAGTGCCTCATTTTTTAATTGGGTTAATTAGCATTTTAAAGTCTAGTTTCCTGAGTTCTCTATATATTTTGGAGATCAGACCTTTGTCCATAGGGGAGCACGGAAGCACAATTCTTAGTTAAGGGAGCCACCTTAGATTTGGCAAGAGACTTGAACCTAGAGTGGCTCCCAGATGCCCAAGCCGAGGTCCCCAGTTAGTTCCTTGGGCAGCTGAGGATAGGGAACCTGAAATGACCCTATCCTATAGCAATACTGACGAATATCTTGCATATCATCATAGAACCATCATCTGGTGATGGATGGAGATAGAGACAGAGACCCACACTGGAGCACTGGACTGAGCTCCCAAGGTCCCAATGAGGAGCAGAAGGAGGGAGAACATGAGCAAAGAAGTTGGGACCACAAGGGGTGCACCCACCCACTGAGACAGTGGAGCTGATCTATTTGGAGCTCACCAAGGCCAGCTGGACTGTGACTGAAAAAGCATGGGATAAAACTGGACTCTCTGAGCATGGCGAACAATGAGGGCTGATGAGAAGCCAAGGACAATGGCATGGGGTTTTGATCCTACGTAATGTGCTGGCTTTGTGGGAGCCTAGCCACTTTGGATGTTCACCTTCCTAGGAATGGACGGAGAGGGGAGGACCTAGGACTTACCACAGGGCAGGGAACCCTGATTGCTTTTTGGACTGGAGAGGGAGGGGGAGAGGAGTGGAGGGAGGGGGAGAAGGGTGGGAGGAGGGGTAGAAGGGTGGGGGGAGGAGGGGGAGGGAAATGGGAGGCTGGGCGGTGGTGGAAACTTGTTTTTTTTTTCCTTTTCTCAATAAAAAAAAAACGGAAAAAAAACTTGAAATAAAACACACTGTCTCGTTTAGAGGTCTTTTATGTCTGTATCTGTCCTACTGCATATGTGAAATCCTTTTCTGTCCAGAAGTGCTTCTTAAAATGCTAGGTGGCATGGCTAAGACCAAGATTGTATTGCCTTTGGCTTGACCCAGTCTAACATGGCAAAGGAAGATGTTCACTGCCTCTGAGACTGTAGGATGGGAGCTATCTTTACCACCTCAACTCTGGGTAGCTCGTGCAGCACATAAACACTTTTTTTTGTGAAAGGGTGAAATCTGTCACGCAGCACACTGCATGGCCAGGAAAGTGCTCTATGTATGGAGGAAGGAATCCACCATGCTCGCCTGCCTGTGCACTCTTAGTAGATCTGATCACACTGCCTGCTGTGGCAGGGGACACTGAACTGCAGACATGGTCTCAGCTATTTTCCTCCCAACCCCAACTGGACACACAAGCATCTGTATCTGAAGTGGTTGGAGGTCATCAGTCCCACACATTTGTTGTGCACCATTTTCTAGATAGAGGCTGCTTGTTGGTTTCATGGCTGGCCAAACCTGAAATAATCACAGAAAATCTCTATATATTATTACAACACTGCTTGGCATATCAGCTCAAGCTTCTTATTAGCTAGCTCTTATATCTTAAATTAACCAATTTCTATTATTCTGTGTATCACCACATTGTTGTGGCCTACCCGTAAAGTTCCATTCCATCTGGTGTCTGGTGTCTGCTCCCTGTGACAGCTACAAGGCTTCTTCCCAGCTCTGCCTACTGTCTCCCTACATCTCTATCTGTATCATCTGCCCAGCTCTATTCTCCTAAGACATTGACTAAAAGCAGCTTCTTTATTAACCAATCACAATAAAACATTCACTGCATACAGAAAGGAATTCCACATCATATGATTTAAACTAAGAGGGCTTCAAAATATGTATTAAAACATAAGTGTCAGAAATCATAATGTTTCTTGTCATAGTTAAATGATTGTCCTCTAGTGGTCCATGTGTAAGGCATGGTAACTGGATTGGTTCTGTTGGGCAGGGATGAAGCATCTTAGAGTTCTAATGTCACTTGAGATGTTTCCCAAAGACATTGTTAAGTCCCTGGACCATCTTTATTCTGTCTATGTCCTGACATGAGATATGTGTGTTCACTCTAATATTTATTTCATCCACAATATGTGGCCTAAGCCAGCAGAAAAGCCCAATCTCAGACTCCAACCTCTATAATTAAGTCTAAATGAATCTCTCTTTACATCATAAAAAATTTTAATCACTAAAGAAGGTATTTCATCATGATATTGTCCTGTGCCTTATCTAGGATATGTGTGTGCTCAATGTATACTTTGATGTATGAAGAAATGTGTGCCCAACTCACACTTGGAAAAGTGAGTATCTGACTCATTAGCTGGAGGGCCTCATTCTCTAGGCCATAGTCCCCAGAGGCACATCTCATGCCACACCCCACCCATTGTATCTCTAGAGATCTGGAAGTAGCCTCCCCACATCCCCAACTACCCCCAAGGCATCTGCTATTACAAGATCATAGGCCCTGCCCCCACCTGGAAAGGTGTATATCTTGCTCACCAGTTAGAGGGCCCTAATCTCCAGACCATAGGCCCCAGAAACACATCCTGTGCCTTTCCCCAAACACCAGAGCCCAGAAGACCTCGGAGAAGCCTCCACCTACACCTCTCCACCTACAATGGCATCTAGATCTACTAAAACCTTAGCCCTGCCTACCCCTGGAGGAGCATCAGTGCTATGCCAGTGTCCAGCAAAAGCACAAAACTGCCTGCACATGGAGGAAGAGCACCTAAACCACAGGATATACCTGCACCAATTTGAAGAAGAGGGACCTCCTGAAGCACAGATCCCACTTTCACACACTGGAATGTAGAGGCCCCAATATATGTGAACCTATTTCCACCTTGACCAAAGATCAGGGAGTTGGAACTTACCTCTATTCCTTCCAGGTTATCATCTGTTTCTACCTCAAACAAAGGTCCCACCTAGATTTAGAGCAGAGAGTTCTGCTTTCTCAAGGTTTTTGTCCATAGGTGTAGCTAATATCCAGACCTTGTATTTCAAAATAGAGAAGTAGATATTTTTCTACTTAGAACAAAAGTCTAGGGATCCAACTAAGTCTTTAGTTCCCTTAAGGAGATAACATTGGATTCCACCCAGGGAGTAGTATACCTGCAGAATGTTTTGGTCTAGGGTATGAGTGTGACTTGTTTTGTTCTAGCAACAGATTATTAAATATGAATGTAACCCACAACCTTCAACTGGTCTGTTCATTTCTTTGTATTGTTTTAATGCAGTTTTTTTTATATCTTACTCCTATCTCTTGGGGTTGGGGTATTTTAAGCAATTGGAAGTTAAATGTGGGCAATTTTAGTATTCACTCACTGGAACTCCCTTCCAGTATTATTCTATGTTTTCTGTTTTATTGTTTTCCTGTATGTATTGTCTTCATACTCGTATATTTCTAATCCCCACTCCCCTATCATGGCAGCTGTATTTGGTGTTGAGACTGGTCACCAACATATGGTGCTACTACACGGGCGCAACTGGTAAACCCCAAATGCACAGAAGTGTGGCCAGGCACACAAGGGATCACATGATTGACCCTGTAAGAAAATTGCATCACAGGTATAAAAGTGAGTAATGAGCCCTCAGGAATAAATAGTAGATAATAAAAAACTAATGCAAGGCAAAAAAAATGGGATGGGAGTAAAACTTTAAATATTTGTAAATATGGGACAAGGAAATAGTGTTCAATTATCTGTACAGTTGTTTAGATTATTTTGATAGCTAGAGGAGCTGTAATGGAGCAAAGGCAAAGGCAGAGATTTTTAGAGTTTGTAAATATTATATTCCTGCCCCCGTTTTGGTGGCATAAACACTGCCACTTTCGGAGTGCTCCAGGACTTGGAGAGGCCAAAAGGAGCCCTTGCTTTCTCCTTTGCAAGTGCCAGTCCTGTAGTCACTGAGCCACAGCCTCTGTGGATGCTTAATGGGTAGTAAGAGTAGAAGGAATGCGGTACATAGCCCAGTAATGGCCTGGGTTACTGCTGAGTCTGACCCATGCACATGTGCTGTAGCCAGATGAGTCTGTACAGTGGAGCCAGGAAAGGCAGAACACAAAAAAGTTTAGGGGACTATACCTCCCACAGTCAGCATCCAGAGCCAGACAATGTAAATGCCTAGAGGCTAATTGACCCATGATCCAAGGAGCCTGTATGGACAAGTCTATGGCGATTAACAGAGGAGAGGATTCAGGAATTCTCCTAATTTTGTGATTACAAGATTTAAAATGAAAAAGCAAGGATAGTTAAAGAAAACATCATGATTATACCTGCCTAAGGTTGTGGTCTCTCATGGTAGTCTCTCAGAGCCGCTAAAATGGCAGGCACCTAGGAACCTGAATTAAGTTTATCAGCTGATCACAGTCTAAGGCAGGACTGCTGAATGTAGTCTGTGCCCTTCCCAGGCACAGCAGGCAATGAGGGACTGGCCTTCAGGGTTCCATGTCCCCATCAGGACACTACTAAGTGGACAGAGCATAGCTTGGACCTCAATGCATGTCCCAGCTTCAGTTGTAAGCCAAGATCATGCTTTCCAGCCTGACAGCCAAGCTGAAAAAAAGTAGCCTCAGTGAACTACAGTTCCAGGCCCATACACATATCTGGTGCTAGTTAAAATGTAAATGAGCAAGTTAACCCTGAAAACTAGGCAGACTTGCAATATGGATAAGAAAGAGAGCTTACACTGATTTTTTGGAGTTGATCTTGTATCCAGCCACATCACTAAAGGTGTTATCAGCTGTAAAAGTTCTTTGGTGGAGTTTTGGGGGTCGCTTATGTAGACTATCATATCATCTGCAAATAATGAAAGTTTAACTTCTTCCTATCCAATTCGAATCCCCTTGATCCCATTATGTTATCTTATTGCTATTGCTAGAACTTCAAGCACTATATTGAAGAGGTATGGCAAGAGTGGACAGCCTTGTCGTGTTCCTGAATTTAGTGGGATGGCTTTGAGTTTCTCTCCGTTTAATTTGATATTAGCTGTCGGCTTGCTGTATATTGCTTTTATTATATTTAGGTATGACCCTTGTATCCCTAATCTCTCCAAAACTTTTATCATTAAGGGATGTTGGATTTTGTCACATGCTTTTTCAACATCTAATGAAATGATCATATGGTTTTTGTCTTTCAGTTTATTTATATGATGGATTACATTGAAAGATTTTCATATGTTGAACCAGCCATGCATCTCTGGGATGAAACTTACTTGATCATAATGGATAATTGAATAAATGGGACCTACTAAATCTGAGAAGCTTCTGTAAAGCAAACGACACTGTCACTAAGACAAAAAGGCAAACTACTGACTGGGAGAAGATCTTTACCAACCCTGCAACAGACAAAGGTCTGATCTCCAAAATATATAAAGAACTCCAGAAACTAGACTTTAAAATGCTAATTAACCCAATTAAAAAATGGGGCACTGATCTGAACAGTGAATTCTCAACAGAAGAAGTTCAAATAGCTAAAAGACACTTAAGGTCATGCTCAACCTCCTTAGCAATCAGGGTAATGCAAATCAAAACAACTTTGAGATACCATCTTAAACCTGTCAAAATGGCTAAAATCAAAAACACCAATGATAGCCTTTGCTGGAGAGGCTGTGGAGGAAGGAGTACACTCATCCATTGCTGGTGGGAATGCAATCTTGTGCAAGCACTTTGGAAATCAGTGTTTCGGTGTTTCAGGAAATTCGGGATCAACCTACCCCTGGAACCAGCCATTCCAGTCTTGGGAATATACACAAGAGATGCCCAATCATATGACAAAAGCATTTGTTCAACTATGTTCATAGCAGTATTATTTATAATAGCCAGATCCTGGAAACAACCTATATGTCCTTCAATGGAAGAATGAATGAAGAAAGTGTGGAATATCTACACATTAGAGTACTACGCTGTGGTAAAAAACAATGACTTCTCGAATTTTGCATGCAAATGGATGGAAATAGAAAACACTATCCTGAGTGAGGTAACCCAGACCCAAAAAGATGAATATGGGATGTACTCACTCATAATTGGTTTCTAGCCATAAATAAGGGTCACGGAGTCTACATTTGGTGAACCTAAAGAAGCTAAATAAGAAGGTGAACCCAAGGAAAAACATATAGTTATCCTCTTGCCTATGGGAAGTAGACAAAATTGCCGGGGAGGAAAGTGGGATCTTGGGGGTAGGGTGGGTTGGGGGTAAGGGGAGATGGGGAGAGAAAAGTGAGAAGGGGAGGATGTGGGGAACTTGGGGAAACAGGATGATTGGGATAAAGGAAGGGTGGATAGGGGAGCACGGAAGCACAATTCTTAGTTAAGGGAACAACCTTATGGCTGGCAAGAGGCTTGAACCTGGAGTGGCTCCCAGGAGCCCAAGGCGATGTCCCCAGTTAGTCCTTGGGCAGCTGAGGATAGCGAACCTGAAATGACCCTATCCTATAGCAATACTGACGAATATCTTGCATATCACCATAGAACCTTCATCTGGTGATGGATGGAGATTGAGACAGAGACCCACACTGGAGCACTGGACTGAGCTCCCAATGTCCCAATGAGGAGCAGAAGGAGAGAGAAGATGAGCAAAGAAGTCGGGACCACGAGGGGTGCACCCACCCACTGAGACAGTGGGGCTGATCTATTGGGAGCTCACCAAGGCCAGCTGGACTATGACTGAATAAGCATGGGATAAAACCGGACTCTCTGAACATGGCGAACAATGAGGTATGATGAGAAGCCAAGGACAATGGCATGGGGTTTTGATCCTACTTCATGGTTGGGCTTTGTGGGAGCCTAGCCAGTTTGGATGTTCACCTTCCTAGACATGGACGGAGGGGGGAGGACCTTGGACTTTCTACAGGGCAGGGAACCCTGACTGCTCTTTGGACTGGAGAGGGAGGGGGAGAGGAGAGGGGGACGAGGGAGAAGGGTGGGAGGAGGGGGATGGAAATGGGAGGCTGGGAGATGGGGGAAAGTTTTTTTTTCCTTTTCTCAATAAAAAAAATAAATAAATAAAATAAAAAATAAAAAAAAGATGTGAGAATTAGCCAAGAAGAGGCTAGATATAATGGGCCAGGCAGTGTTTAAAAGAATACAGTTTCCGTGTAATTATTTTCGGGCTAAGCTAGTCATGCGGGAGCTAGGCACGACAAAAAGCAGATCAGCGCACCTCATCACTACAATCTGTTTTGGAGAATATCTATGAGGTAGAGAGGAGAAGGTATATGCTTTTCTTTTCAGGTGAAATGTTCTGTAGATATCTCTTGGGTCCATTTGATTCACAACATCTATTAGATACACTATTTGTCTCTTTAGTATTTGTCTGGATAACCTGTCCATTGATGAGAAAAAGCTATTGCAATCATACAATATTAATGTGTGAGGGTTAATGTCTGATTAAGCTTCAATAATGTTCTCTTTACAAACGTAGTTGCCCTTACTTTTAAGGCATAGATGTTAAAAACCGAAATGTCATCTTGATGGATTTGTCCTTTCATGAGTATGAAATATTTTTATCCCATCTCTTTTGAATTAGTTTAGGTTTGAAGTCCTTTTTTTTAAACAGTAGGATAGCTGCAGTCTCTTGTTTGTTAAGTACATTTGTTTGGAATATCTTTCTTTCCAACACTTCATTCTGAGGTAATCTTTATCTTTGATGTTATTATATGTTTCTTAAATGAAGTAGAATGATGTATCATATGTTGCATCCATTCTGCTAGACTGTGTCTTTTTATTGAATAATATTGATATTGAGGGATATTGGAGACCAATAGATTGTTAATTCCTGTTATTTGTTGGTGGTGGTGAATATGGTGGTGATGATGGTGGTGATGGGGTATATGAGTTTTCTCCTTTCTTTCACTTTTGCTCATATGAGATTTCTTATTTCCTGTTTTTTATAAATGTTGTTGACCTTCTCCTTGCTTTGGAGTTCTCTTCTGTTTTCTTCCCCAGGGACAGCTTTTAGATATATAGTGTTTGACTGAATTTATCATGAAATATCATTTTTCTCCATCTATAATGATTAAAAGTTTTGCATATAAAGTATTTTGGGCTGGAATTTGTGGTCTTTTAGAGTATGCAGTACATTTCTCCAGGGCCTTCTGGATTTTAGAGTCTGGTCTAAGAAGTCAAGTGTAATTCTCATAGGCCTACATTTATATGTTACTTGGTCTTTTCCTCTTGCACATTTAATAGTCTTTCTTTGTGCTGGACATTTAGTGTTTTGATTATCATGTGATGGTTGGGGGTCTTCGTTTCTGGTCCATCATATTTGGTGTTCTAAAAGCTTCTTCTCCTTTATATGTATGTCCTTCTTTAGCCTAGAAAAATTTCTTCTATAATTTTGTTGAAAATATTCTCTGGGCCTTTAGGCTAGAAATCTCCTCCTTCTATTCCTATTATTCTTAGGTTTGGTCCCAGATTTCCTATATCTTTGTGCTAGGAATTTCTTAGATCTAACATTTTTTGACTAATTTGTCAATTTCATCAGAAATCCTCTCTTCCATGTCTTCTGTTGGTAATGCTTGCACTAGTAGTTCATGTCCACTACCTAGGTTTTCCATTTCCAGAATTCCCTATAGTTGTGTTTTTTTATTGATTCCATTTCCATTTTCAGGTCTTAAACCATGTTATTTGTTTCCTCCAACTAATTGTTTGTTTGTCTTGCCTTCTTTAAGAAATTTATTATTTTCCTTGTAAAGAAACTCTATTATCTTTGAAAAGTTGGTTTTAAGGTCATTTTCTTTTGCTTCAGCAGTGTCAGAATTGTCATATCTTGTCATAGTAGGATAGCTCGGTTCTCATAGGAACATATAGCCCTTGATGTTATTGATTGTATTCTTCCACTGTTTAGGCATCTAGGTTTGAGATGAGTACAGGTCTAGGTACTGATTTCTAAGTTTGTCTTTGTTGGATGATTGTTGTGTTCCTTAGTTTCTCTTTTCTCTTTGGTCTTCTATGGTCTGCTGGCCTGGTATTCAGACAGCAGGTCTGATATCTAGTCAAGCAGAGAGTCTCTTAATGTTAAGTTAATGGTGGTACATGGTGATTAGGAAGAGAGGTTTCACTGGTGATATTGTTAGTAAGTGTGGGTTTGGAGAGAATAGAGTAATTATATATGTGGGCCACCTATCTGAAGTTCTGTCAGTTGATTTTGCCTCTCTCTTCTCTCAACTGCCATGGCCTTCACATGTCCTTTTGACTGGCTTGGCCTGTACCTGAGCAGCTATCTGTTCAAGTTGTGGAAAAGAGCCTAGAAACAGGGTGAGCAGTGTGTCAGGAAGAGGTAATAGTTAGTTGGTTGTGTCTTTAGGATCTGAACCAAAGATATAGGAAAGTTATGAGGGCAGATGTGCCACATTCATATTCTTTTGACTGAACCAGAAAGACTTGCTAACTATAGAGAATCTTCCTCAGTTCCTCCTGTGTGATTCCTAAGACATCACATAGGACTCTACCATTAGGAGTGTGGTGTATGTTCACAGATGACAGTGAAAATCACTATACCATAATATGTATGACATTATGCTTCTAAGGTAGTATTTCTCTCTTTGAATTCAGCATCAGTCAAGATATCATTTTGTTCACCCATGTAAAGGATTCCATTTTGTAACCAATTACAAAGTCATTTGAAAGTTAATAATCCCTTCAACTCAGTTAAACAAACACTTAAGGATATCCAATCTGATCAAGATTGTGTATTGACACAACTCTATATATCTTGTTCAGTTTATAACCCTTAGATTTGAAGAGACTGAACATTTTTAGACTGACAGCCAAGTTAATAATAAACCTTCATATTGCACAAGTCTTATCCTGGTACCCTATTGTGTAATTACCCTGTTTATTTAGCCTGCCTTTAATGCAACAATGTCCCAAGCAACTTTATTTGCTTTGGATTTCATATCTTAGAAGACTTTAATACCTAAACTAATGCACAGATTAAATCATAATTATGTATCCTATCATGCCACAGATTAAAAGTAATGCATGTGTGTATTTGTGTGGTGTAGTAATCATTAGCTAAAGTGACCAATACTTTAGAAGCAAACCAATAGATAAATATGTATCATAGGCATTGCAAGCAGCTCATAGATGTACTTTGACAGTTGTAGGCTTATAAAACTTTTTTGTTTTCTGAGTGTTGCAATGTTTGTTGGGGTCAATAAATCAGTTTTCTCCATGTAAAATTATAAAATATTCGGAAAGCATCCATCATCTCTTTCCCATGTTATGGTTTATGTGATGTTCAACAAATATAGAATAAAGCCGTTTGTTAGGAACTTGTACATGAGAAATAGTTCCAGGGAGAACAACAGGCATAAATCTCAGATAGAACACCACGTTTACATTCAGAAGCAAGTCACAAGAGAAAAAGTGGAAAAATCAACCTTGGGGATTTCTCTTGATCAAGTTAATCAAAGGGTGATGTCCTAATACACTTGGGTGCATCTGAAACTATCTTTAATATATTCAACTGAGGGGGAGAAGGGTGGGAGGAGGGGGAGAAGGGTGGGAGGAGGGGAGGGAAATGGGAGGCTGGGAGGAGGTGGAAACTTGTTTTTTTTTCTCCTTTTCTCAATAAAAAATGGAAAAAAATAAAAAAATAAAAAATAAATAAATAATATATTCAACTGACATAATATTGGGAACATATGAGTGAAGCATCTCTAGAATATTCCATTAATTTAAAAAAGGCAACAAAAGTAATGCAAGGTGAACTTTAGATTTTGACTGGAAGACATGACTGTTTTGCCAAAAGTGCTTATGAAATACAATATTCCTTCTATAATACACAGGAGTTCCAGAGAAAGGATACACATACATAAAGATTTAGATATGAGATTTGTTTGCAAAGATTTATTTTTT
Source organism: Microtus oregoni (assembly GCF_018167655.1). Taxonomy (NCBI): domain Eukaryota; kingdom Metazoa; phylum Chordata; class Mammalia; order Rodentia; family Cricetidae; genus Microtus; species Microtus oregoni. The sequence continues at coordinate 5,541,005 of NW_024543062.1, read as the reverse complement.
TAACAATGAAGACAGCCACAGAAACATTCAAGGAAATTTAATGTCCATCAGTCTACTGCATTTCTAAGAAACAACTATGACCTCTGTTCTCATTGAGAGCATTGGTTTAATTATTTATTAATTTCCTAGAGAAAAGAACATTGAAGAAGTCAAAATGTGGGTGATCATGCACTATTGTGAACTGCCAAGTGAAGAGGACACCCATATTCTCCATAACCATGATAGATACAAACTTGGTCTTTCTACTGGCAGTATCAACTGCTCCACCCCCTTTCCTAGAACATAAATACTGTGGCTTAGCTTCAGAGTTTCACCCCTGGTCTCAGAAGGAGAACTAAAGTCCTCACCTATAAGGAAAAGTCAGAGAGCAGATTTCTTGGAAGAAAAGAATATGGACCTGATTCTAAACCTTTCCATGGAAACATGGGCCCTGCTGGCTACCATCCTGGTGTTCCTCTACCTGTGAGTAAGGACTGATGCCTCTCCTTTGTGGTCCTAGAGTTAGAATGATTCTCAGACCCTTTTTACCTATCTGAAAACTAGAAGATATAATCCAATGGAAATTAATACTGTCACAGCTGAATGTATTTTGGCTGTAAACTAAACCATGTATCTCACTGTGCTTTTCAGTCAAAAGTTCTCAACTACTGTCAAAGTTCCAGTAGGCTTAAAATGGTTAGACTGAGCTGTTTCTACAGGATAGTTTCCTGCCATTTGTTTGTCATTAGTTTGTCACAACTGAACAGGAGGATTTGCAGGATCTAGAACCCACAATGTAATAATCTACATATGAGCTATTAATTATTACTTAGACTCAGGCCTGCCTTCTCTGAGAGTATTGTCACCGATGTTGTTGGATTAAAGACAACAATTAATACCTAAATGTCTTGTGAGTGATCATGTTAGTACAGAAAGCTGGCATTGTGCTATCTATGAAGAAACAGGATAGAATTAGTCATTAGTCACTTCACTGGGGCACAGCATAGTGCTGTTCAACCTTTCCTGGAAAGATGAGAAGAAACAATATTTCACCTCAGTAGGGCACCACTGAAAGACAAAGGTAGACATTTGTCTAAAGTCCACCTTGCAGAAACATGAGTTTATGCGGTTATTACAGTAATTTGAGATCTTTATTGCAAGAGCAGGAATGACTCAAAGACAGCTGCAGCATCAAAATTTTATTCTTAAACAGAAGATGACTCAAACTCTATATCTTTAAAAATATATTTATTTTTTGTGCATATGACAATTGTGCCTGCATGTATGTATATGTACCACCTGCATTTCAGATGCCCATTGAGGTTAAAAATAATGCATTGGATTTCCAAGGCACTGGAATAATAGACAGTTGTGAGCTGTCATGTGGCTGCTGGTAACCGAACCTCTGTCCCCTTCAAGAGCAGCAATTGCTCTTAGCTGCAAAGCCATAATTCTAGGCTAAAAGCTGCATCTGGGAAACTCTGCACAATTTTCATTCTGAGGGACAGAACAAATTAGAGTCTTGTCAAGCAACTATGCTGGTGGACTGCCCTTCACCACTGAGCAACCTCACTATTGACTGTTCACATAATGTTGAGAAGGAATCATGTGAATCTTGCATTGCTGTTACCCACACTGATGATGTTGGCTTACTTGCTAACTCTGGTGAGCCCCTCAGTAACAATCAAATTTAAGGTTAGAAAGTTTTATTACATATTAACTCTAGGACTGGGGCCTTTAAGAGTTTACCTAAAGGTTTATAAATTGTGTGTTAACAGGATTATTGTACCACAATTTTATGTTAAATTCTCCCTCAGTAGATAGACTTTTGTAGTTGTCAATAGTTGTACCCAAGGGGAAAGAAATCAGTACATACTGATATACTACGAAATAATATACATAAATGAGGACATATGTAAATAAGTTTATTGATGTTTCTGAATGATTGAATATGTATATTTATGCATGTGGTACAATGATTTAATATTATACATTACATAATAGTAAATAAGATTTAATATTTTGCACATGCAATGAATATACATATTCACTCATTCAGAAGCATAAATACACTTATTCACATATGTCTCATTTATATGTATTCATGGTTAATGTGTGTACATATGTGAATATATATGTGTGTTAACAAGCTCATGACCTGGTTTCTTCCTCTATGTTTGAGGTATGGAACCTCTTCCCATGGACTTTTTAAGAAGTTAGGGATTCCTGGCCCCAAACCTCTGCCTTTTGTTGGGACAATGCTTAAATATAGGAAGGTGAGTTATGCTTGTAATTTCTTTTTTTTGTTTTTTTTTTATTTTTTTTATTGAAAAAAGGAAGAAAAAAAAAACAAGTTTCCACCTCCTCCCAGCCTCCCATTTCCCTCCCCCTCCACCCACCCTTCTCCCACTCCTCCCATCCTTCTCCCCCTCCTCCCACTTCTCTCCCCCTCATCTCCAGTCCAAAGAGCAGTCAGGGTTCCCTGCCCTGTGGTAAGTCCTAGGTCCTCCCCCCTCTGTCCATATCTAGGAAGGTGAACATCCAAACTGGCTAGGCTCCCACAAAGCCAGCACATTGCATAGGATCAAAACCCCGTGACATTGTCCTTGGCTTCTCATCAGCCCTCATTATTCGCCATGTTCAGAGAGTCCAGTTTTAACCCATGCTTTTTCAGTCACAGTCCAGCTGGCCTTGGTGAGCTCCCAGTAGATCAGCTCCACTGTCTCAGTGGGTGGGTGCACCCCTCGTGGTCCCAACTTCTTTTTTCATGTTCCCCCTCCTTCTGCTACTCATTGGTTCCTTGGGAGCTCAGTCCAGTGCTCCAGTGTGGGTCTCTGTCTCAATCTCCATCCATCACCAGATGAAGGTTCTCACTCAGAGTAGTGTTTTCTATTTCCATCCATTTGCATGCAAAATTCGAGAAGTCATTGTTTTTTACCGCAGCGTAGTACTCTAATGTGTAGATATTCCACACTTTCTTCATCCACTCTTCCATTGAGGGGCATCTAGGCTGTTTCCAGGATCTGGCTATTACAAATAATACTGCTATGAACATGGTTGAACAAATGCTCTTGTCATATGATAGGGCATCTCTTGGGTATATACCCAAGAGTGGTACTGCTGGGTCCAGGGGTAGGATGATCCCGAATTCCCTAAGGAACCGAAACACTGATTTCCAAAGTGGTTGTACAAGATTGCATTCCCACCAGCAATGGATGAGGGTACCCGTTCCTCCACAGCCTCTCCAGCAAAGGCTATCATTGGTGTTTTTGACTTTAGCCATGCTGACAGGTGTAAGATGATATCTCAAAGTTGTTTTGATTTGCATTTCCCTGATCGCTAAGGAGGTTGAGCATGACCTTAAGTGTCTTTTGTCCATTTGAACTTCCTCTGCTGAGAATTCTCTGTTCAGTTCAGTGCCCCATTTATAATTTAGTTCTTTTGTCTGTGACTATTTCATGAGATTATGTCAGTTCATCAGTTTATACGGTCATTGGATGCTACATTTTACAGCTTTCAGAATTGTTGGTGCTACACACTGATCTTTGACCATTTATCCTGGGCAAGATTAGACATGTGGTTTTAAGGGACCTGAATTTTGTGTCATATGTCAGTCTTAAATGTTAACAAAGTATTACCAGATGCTAAAAACCTGAAAATATAGAATTTGGAAGCATCAGATTTCAGTATTTTCAGTACAGATTCCAGAAAATTACAGTTTTTCTGATTCAGTGTTTTAAGAAATATATATCAAGGATCTTGGGCTGCATCTCAGCAACTTTAATGCACTAGTCACATCAGAGTTGAATACTAACATTTTCCCTTCCTGCTGAGTACCTCTAGTGCATGCTTATAAAGGCACACAGTTACTTATGAGGAATATGCAGATAACTGAATCCTCAATATAACCATTACATATCCTGTTATTATTTTTAAGGCTCTAGCTGTGTTTTTGTCACTTATGATTTCTTGTGTGTGTAAGTAGGGTGCACTGAGAGCTCAAAGAAAAAGGTTTTACTCCTTTTCTCTACAAAGTAGAACCTTATACAGAATGCTGGTGTGTGGGATTATGGGAGATGGGATGATGTTGCCTGTCAACCTTTGATATTTAACCATTAAATGAGTTTTGTGCTTTGAAACAGAAACAGAATTGATATTCAAAAAAAGTGTTATATGACAACTTCATAAAAAGGCAAAAACTAGATTGTGGTGAGAGGAATATATATATATGTGTGTGTGTGTGTGTGTACATATATACACACATAGATATAAAGTGTTTGTGTATTTTTATATAAATGTATACATATCTATAAACACGCACATACATATATAATCAGACCTGTGAATTTATATAGAGCCTTTGTGGAATATTCCTAAAGGGAAAGGCTCCTGGACTGTCATCCCTAGGTTCACACCCATGAGACCAACAACAGTGTCAGTGTGAAGCATTTACTGCTAGATAATTTCCTTTTCCAAAAACTTGAGTCCTATCAATCATCTCATAAATCTTCCAAACTGATTTTTTTGCTTAATTTACTAATAATTTCATACTCTCATGAAATTGAAAATAAGCAATCATTTTCCCTTCATTTTTCAGATGACATTTTAAATTTATTTCCTTTGAAATACACTTTTTTGCATTATGTTTTCTTTTGTTTTGGGTTTTGTTACAAGAAGTATGCTGTAGTGAAGACTGGCACAAGCTTGCTGTATAGATGATGGCCATGGTTTCCTGAACCTGCTTACTCATCACTAGTGTGTACAACAATATCTTAATTATGGGGTTAATTATAGGGAGTTGGGTATCAAATCAAAGGATTTGCATATTTTAGACTGATTCTAATCCAAGGAATGAGGGTCTTGAATGGTGAGGTGTTGATGGGGAAGACTGAGAATGAGAAAGAAAGAAAGAAAGAAAGAAAGAAAGAAAGAAAGAAAGAACTGGGTATTGTTTCATCATAAATCCGTCCATAGGAAACTTTCTTGGACTTCATAGGTGGTATTGTATTTTTAACCATTCACCTACACATTTACACGTCTTTAAACTTACAGAACTTTCTTCAGGAAACCAAGGAGATATTTTTTTAGTGAATATAAGTAACTTTTCTAAATGCTTTACAAGCATTAGCTAGAACATGAATGCAGAGACAAAGGAAGCCTATGAAGGAAAAGAAAGTGCTCATTAGAAACTCTAACATGTTCTGTTACCCTTTCTTTCTTTTAAACAGTCTCCGATCTGACTCATTTTATATATTCATTGTGGCAGTGCTCATTCTTGATATTTCCTATACTTGAGCCCCATGTTGGGCAAAACGTCACCTTAATCTGCAGGAAATGGGGTCCCAAATGTGAAGATTGTGAGATGTGGAGGGTGAGGACCGGAGACAAGAAGTAGAGAAGACACATAACTGAGACTGAGAGTCTTACATAAGCTGACAACTCATGACAAGCATGTGTCTTAAACAGCATTGCTTTTTTTTTTACATACTATTTGCATGGCTTAATGGCAAAGGTCAGCAGAGAGGTAAATCAAACAACACTGGCAAAGAGAACGCAAGATATCCCAGATCTAGCTGTTTTAGGACTGGCAAACTCAGCCCAGGGGAAAGAATCTGATCCAAAAAAAAACCTACAACCTTAACTCTTTCAATGATCAGGCTCCAGCCCTAGTCCAGCCAAGTCTGCTACTGGACAAGCAAACAGAACTCATGTTTCCTTCTCCTTTCATTATGGCCTCTGAGAAACCTTACACGAGCCTGGTTCTCAGCATGAGGAAAATGATCCACAGGCAGAACTCCATCATCTACCCAGTTACCTAATTTCACAAAGCTGAAGAGGAAATTTATTCTGAAGTTCTCTGTCTAGCTCACTCTGCTTAATCACAGAAATAGCCACACTGGCCATTGCACACGTCTGTTATTCTAGTACACAGGCAATAAAATCAGTAGGATAAGGATATTCAGGTCACCCTTATGATACACACAGAGTTTGAGGTACACTGAGTTACATGCAATTATATCCTACAAAATTACAATACCACTAAACTACAAATTATATATATCCCAAGGTTTTAAAGACTATGTTTTATTTTTTAAAAGAAACCATTTACTTCTTTTTATAACTCTCTATACTTTTCCTTCTCTCTTCCAAGTCTATATACATTTATCCAACACTGTATATCCCAAGGTTTTAAAGGTGTAAATGCAGACCAATTATTCAAATTTTGTTTGCTTTATGTAAATTGGTGTTCCTCATCTTACCATGTTGAGTATGTACACTAAAAGGCCAACCTATTTTTCCTATACTTTATTGCTTACTTTTCAGTTAATTTGACCAATAAGATTTATATAAATATAATATATATACTCCAAGCATAAATTATATGTTCAATTTACTGATTACACTAGAATTCTAGGTAAGGGATTAGGTGATAGTGTCAGTAATTGAGAAAAAAATAGGTTTTGCATATTTTTGGCAATCTTCCTGATTCTTGGTGCCCTCTCGCACCCAAAGAATAGAAAAGATGGAGTGTTTCAGGATTTCAGAGTCAATACATTATCCAAACAGTATAGCAGAAAATGAACAAATTCTTCGTTTAAATAGAGAAGAAAACATTTGAAATGTATAATACCATGGGAAAGAAATCATAAATAACTTTAATTTCTTCATGTAATTGGTCTCCTCCATCTTCTTCTCCCTTAGAGACCTTCTTTCAACTGACTTTGGAGGAGTTAGATAAAGAACCTGGTGTCCTGAGACTTGTGTCATGCCTTTTTCATATAATGGTCAACACACATAGAAAAAAATAACATTTCATATTATTTCTCTTCCTAGGGTATATCAATATTTGATGTAGAATGCAGAAAAAAGTATGGGGATATGTGGGGGTGAGTATTCTGGAAATGTCTATCAGGTAGTATTGTGATATTGTGATGTGGCACCAAATGGCATGAGTAGCTTGTCAACAAAGTTACTCGGGAGGCATTGCCTATTTTATAGTGTTTGCAAGCCTGTCTACCAAGGGTGGCATATGCCAGTTTATGTTGTGACCTTCAGTCTTAAGACTGAGAATGTTGCAAGTAATGATTTATCTACATCCTTCAATGATCAAGCAGATACTTTTGTCAAATGTCTTATAAGGCATTTTATTTTAGTTTTATTATCCTTCCTTGGGCTCCTTTAAATTGTGTGAAATGCATTAGTACAGAGATATGTAATATGTGATCATAATTCAAGAGAGTGTTCTCCCTCCCATAATGATTCACCCTGAGTAAAATAAAAATCATTTTTATAAAATATACTTGCAGTAATTATGTGCTTTTCAAATACAGGCTGGAGTAAAAATAAATATAGGGATTTATAGATATTTTATGTTAAATTACCTGTTGGTTTGGGCTGGAGTAAAAATAAATATAGGGATTTATAGATATTTTATGTTAAATTACCTGTTGGTTTCATTTTTAATATTAATATTTTTAATATTTCTTTAATTGTTTGAGATAATAATATAATTGCATTATTTCTCCTTTCCCTTGTTCTCTACAAAACCTTCAATAATTGCCTCCTTGCTCTTTTTCAAATTTATGGTATCTCTTTCCACTAATTGTTGATACATATATATATATAAACATATACATGCACACAATATATTGTATTACATATAGTATATAATACATAAATGTATATTTTAAAAGATATATTTTTAAATAGACCCTTCTTGGTTTATATATGATATTTATGAGCACTGTCAGTGCTGATCATTTGATAATTGATAACAAATAAGGTGTACTCATCTCTGGGGAAGAACTTTTCTCCCATTCCTAGGATTTCTTTCTTGAGTGTAGTTCCTTTAGTAGGCTAGACACCTCCTAAGTTTTCCACATTGACATTTGAGACCAGGTCTCAGTATACCAAGGTTGGCTTAGAAGTTACAATGAAGCTCAGGCTGGCCTAGAACTCACTGTCTTCCATTCCTTACTGCTCTCTTAGAGTTCTCTGACAGCACATGTTACTGAATTGTCTAGTTCTCTCTTTTTTCTGTTTATACTAGATATGAGGTGATGGCTGTGTAGCAAGAATGTGTATGAATATTTCCTTTTACCACATACTTTGACATTGAAAAACATAAGCAGGATATGTAACTGCATGCCATTTCCTTTTTGTCTTGTTTCATTAATTACTTTGTGTGATGGTTGGGCCAAAATTATTAAACTTTCACTTTTAGAGCTGCTGGAGGTTTTTTAAGAGCCTGGGAAGTTATGACATCACTGTACTGTGTTATGACATACGCAGGGTGGACAAAGTTCTGGATCTTCACCTCTTCATGTCCATTGTCAGAAACCACAGTATTCACCATAGGGTCTGCTGAACTGACATGGTCAATAAGAACAAGTAACCCATTGCCAAGGGCACGCTGTGATGAATTTCCAATGGTTTCAAAGAAAGTGTTCCTTGCATCATTATTGCTTGTCAGTTGTTAATACTTTGACTTTAAAACCTGGAAAGTTGGACCAACAAAGAAAAACAGATACTATTTTGTGGCAGACCCATCATATCTTTCCCAGAAATAATAATTTTTATTATTGAATAAAATAAACTTGCAGTGATACCTGGATTCCAGACATCTTCTACTCCTGAAAATCTAAGGTCTCCTCTCCAACTAATAGATTTTTTTTATTTTATTGAAAAAGAATCATGTTCTTCTTAGTCAAAGACCATTTCTATCATTGGATGAAAATAGTTATAGAAGACTGATTTGTCATCACCTCTGTGTCCCCCAAATATTTCTTGTACCATAGCTCTTATGGATAAGTCCTGACAGTGGAATATTGAGTTAATTACCTACCAAGATTGACTTATTAAAGAACACTGTTTGCAGAAGCAGAATGGAAGTCCCTCCTCACCTGGGCTCCATCCAAGTAGGAGAGCATATGTGGATAATATAATGATAGGAAACAAACATTTTAGAATCTTGGTAAGAAACTGCTTACCAAAGCCTGCACACTGCATAGTCAGAAGCATTTTTGGCTCTTACCTCATATTAACGGATAACTTCAATGCTGTCAGGGTGCTTCTATCCTTGATCAGCTGTATCTATTGCTTTGCCTAATCATGAGTCTAATTTTCTCACTCTCCTTGTCCCTGGAACATAGACACCTCAGATTTAGTGTCATCTGAACTCTGATTTGCATCTTGTCATTCTCAGCACTCCTGCCCTCTGTGACATTTTTGGGCCTTCTCACTCTTTCTTTGACCTTTGTGTATAACTTAGAAAAATATATGACTCTTGTTCTGTTTTCTTTCAACTTGACCACTGCTGGGATATTTAGCTTCCTTTTGTTACTGTTTTCCTCTGAATGTCTAATAAAATTGTGCATGAACTTAAATTACAAAGAGTAGTATAGTTTGTTCCCATGTGTTTACTTTCAGGGGTTTCAGTTTCTCCATGTTAGCTCAACTGTGATGAATTTAGAGAGCTCTTTTGATGTCATATATTTCGTCCTTGCCTGGGTTATGTTTCTATTCATTTCCTGAACTAAGCAGTGGCTTCTTGTGTTGGAAAGCCTAAGGTGCTGTGTCTTGTAGAACCAAAAGTAATATCAGCATCAAAATTTAACCATATCTGTTTTCACGATACAGGCTATACGAGGGGCTGCAGCCTGTCCTTGCCATTGCAGAACCAGGATTGATAAAAGATGTGTTAGTGAAGGAATTTTATTCTGTCTTCACAAATAGGCAGGTATGTATTTCTTTTTTTACAAAAAAAATGTGAGCAATATACCCACTGAAAATTTACAATTATGAAAATAAAAGTATATACATATGACAATTAAGAAAAAAATGACCATCAGTATGAAAGACTGCAATAAGAGATATATATGAAGGTTTGGAGAAAGAAATGAAAAGGGAAAAACTTTATTATAATCAAAAAATAAAAATGTGACTATTTAAAATTTCTATTATGAGTATCTGGGGATATATCTCAGTGGTATAGGGCTTACTGACATGTATAAGATTTGGGGTTAAGACTCAAGTACCACAAAACCAACAAACGTATTATCACGAAGGAATTATGGAATGACTATACAATATACAAGTAGGTTCTATATACTCTTCATGCTGTATTTTGAAGGAGGGGTCCTCAACCTTCCCTAAGAAAAAATTCTCAACTGTTGGCAATAAAGGATGATTTCTCCAATCAACTCTCAACTATGGTCTCTAACTATTTCTAAAAGAGGTCTAGAATGGGTCACTGGTTTAGGTACTATAATAGTCTTCTGACCATTTTAGAATGCTTTTTGTTTCCCCAGCTTTGAAGTACATTTTCTCTGGAGATAGAAAAGTTTTACAGAAGCTAAAGTGTACATGTTTCAGGCTAAGACATGGTTACTTTTATCAAACAGCTTGCTGTCTGTGGTAGTTTAAATGTAACTACCCCCGTCCCCAAAGCTCATATTGAGCGGTCCTATTAGGAGGTATGGCTTTATTGAAGTAGGTTTTGCATTGTTTCAGGAAGTGTCATTGTGAGGGTGGGTTTTGTGGTCTCCTATGCTCAAGCTACATTCAGTGTAGACAGAGTTCACTCCTTGTTGCCTGTGGACCAAGATGTAGAACTCTCAGCTCTTTCACTGGCATCATGCCTGCCTGTTTGTCTCTGCCATGTAGATAATGGACTAAACCTTTGAAACTCTAAGCCATCCCAAATAAATGTTTTCTTTAATAAGAGTTTACATGATCATGGTGTCTCTTCAGAGCAATAAAACACTTAATGGGGACACTGTCTCAGTGGTTATTGGTGATGGTCACTTCTCATCCTAGAAGAGCAAATGTGGCCCTTTCAAGAGAAAGGAGGTACATGCAGGTACATAGAACAGAAGTCAGAAGTTCTTGTTAGCTCTCCTGTCTCAGGGAGACACTATTTCCTTATTCCTGTGTCACTTCAGATTTCATAAGGAATTTTGGTAATCACAATTAATACTAAAGTTAGTGTTTTTCTTTCTCCATCAGTGTTTCCTAGGTCATTTCCTTCTTTGTTTGTTTACTTTATTTGGCAGGGTTTTAAAGGCTTAATTAGCAGGTGTCATCAGTGCTTATATTCAAAACTGTGGTGATATTTTGTTTGTGCTGTAACAAATAATGCTAACCTGATGATCAGAAAGCAGGGCTAGCTACACTAGATAGAAATAGAAGCGGATGATGGTGGTACACACATTTAATTCCAGTATTTGGGAGACAGAACCCTTGGCTATCCTGGAACTCACTCTAAAGACCATGCTAGTCTAATGCTCTATAGTTATCCTCCTTCCTCTACCTTCCAGTTGCTCGAATTAAAGGTGTGAGCCAGCGGGGCGGTGGTCACATACACCTTTATTCCCAGCACTTGGGAGGCAGAGATGGGCAGATCTCTACGGGTTCCAGGCCAGCCTGGTCTACAAGAGCTAGTTCCAGGACAGGCTCCAAAGCGACGGAGAAGCCCTGTCCCAAAAAACCAAAATAGAGGGGATCCAGGCCAGGATTTACAGAAACAGGTCAAAGCTGGTAACCTAAACCAAAGTAGGCCTGAGGCAAGGAAGTTCACCTGGGGCTAGAGCAGGCCTGAGGCAACAAGTTCCACAGAAGTGGGGCTGAAGCAGTTACCTAAGCTGGGGTAGACCTGAGAAAGCAAGCTCCAGAGGAGTGGGAGCCAATCCAGTCCCAGGACATTGGCAGACCAGGACTGAGCAAGCAAACTGGTCCAGAGCAGACCTGAGACAGTGACTACACCTGAACAGGTACAGGGTAGTAACCAGTGAGCAAGTGAGCCAAAGCCAGAGACCACTGAGGTTTCAGACATGAATCTGGGACCTTCAAGGGAGTAGACCTAATCCAGGATCCCTGTGCTTCTGGGCACGAGTCTCTGACCTCTGAGGAACTAGGCCTGAGCCAGGACCTCTGCTGGTCTGCATGTGAATCTGGGACTTCCGAGGGAGTAGGAAGGAACCAGCTATCTCTGAGGGTTCATATGTGAGCCTGGAACCTCAGAAGGAGTAGGCCTGAGCCAGGACATCTATGGGTCCAGGTATTGGTCTGGGACATCAAAGGGAATAGGCAGGAACTAGAACCTTCTGCTGGTCCAAGCCTGAATCTGGGACCTGTGAGGGAGTAAGTCTGAGCCAGGTCCTCTGCAGGTTTGTACACACCTGATCCTGGGAACTCTGAGGGAGTAGACCAGAGCAGACCTATTAGAATTACAGACTTCTCATTGGAGATAATGAAAGCCAGAAAGTCATGGTCAAGCATTGTGCAGACATTAAGAGACCATGGATGCCAGCCTAGACTACTATACCCAGCAAAACTTTCAATCACCACAGAAGGGCAAAACAAGATATTCCATGACAAAAACAGATTTAACCAATACCTAGCCACAAACCCAGCCCTAAACAAAAAACTTGTAGGAAAACTCCAATCCAAGGAGGTTGACTACACTAATAAAAACACAGACAATTGATGGTGTCACAGCAGCAAATCCCAAAGAATGGAAAAATGCACTAATTAACATCACCAAAAGTGAAAACTAAATTAACAGGAGATAGCAATCACTGGTCATTAATATCCCTTAATATAAATGGACTCAACCCACACATAGAAAGGCATAGGCTAACAGATTTGATATAAAAACAGAATCCATCCTTCTGCATACAAGAAACACATCTCAACCTCAAAGACAGAAATCATCTCAGAGTAAAGGGTTGAGAAGAAAAATATTCCAATCAAATGGACCTAAGAAACAAGCAGGTGTAGCTATCCTAATACCTAAAAAAAAAAGACTTCAAACTAAAATCAATCAAAAGAGACAAAAAAAGGCATTTCATATTAGTCACAGGAAAAATCTGTCAAGAGGAAATCTCAATACTAAACATCTATGCTCCAAATACAAGGGCACCCTCATAGGTAAAAGAAATACTTCTAAAGCTTAAATCATACATTAGACGCCATACACTAATAGTGGGGGCTTCAACACTCCCCTCTCACCACTGCACAGGTCAGTCCGACAAAAAAATTATCAGAGATATAAAAGAACAAATAGATTTTATGACTCAAACTGACTTAACAGATTATCTACGAAATATTCCATCCAAACAAAAGAAGAATATACATTCTCAGCACCTCATGGAACCTTCTCAAAAACCAACCACATACTCGGTAACAAAACAAACTTCAACAAATACAAAAAATTGGTATAACCCCATGTATTTTATCAGATTACCATGGTTTAAAACAGGAAGTCAACTGCAATACTAATTCCAGAAAGCCCACAAACACATAGAAATTAAACAAAGCTCACACGAATCACCAATGGGTCAAGGAAGAAATAATGGGAGAAATTAAAGACTTTCTAAAATTCAATGAAAATGACCACACAACATACCCAAATTTATGGGACACAATGAAAGCAGTGTTAAGAGTAAAATTCATAGCACTAAATGCCTACATAAAGAAGCTTGAAAAATCCCACACTAGCAAATTAACAGAACATTTGACAACTTGAGGTCAAAAAGAAGCAAACTCACCTAAGAGAACTAGATAGCAGGAAATAAATTGAGAGCAGAAATTATGTATGAAATTTGATTGATAATCCCTCCTATATTGTTCTTTTTACTCAATGTTGCTTGTTTATCTACAATATTTTCTGGCTCCCTCTGAGTTTTAGGATTCTTTTTTTCTATTTGCATGAAGAACATGGTGGGGATTTTGCTTTGTCTTGTTTTGAATCTGTAAGTTGATTTTGTAGGCTGATCATTTCACAATATCAATTCTTCCCCCTGAAGAGTATAGGATGTTTTTCATTTTCTGGTGTCTAAATATGTCTTTTCGAAGGTTTTATTGTAGAGGTTTTTCTCCTCCTTGGTTAGGTTGATTCCAAGGGATATTTTCTTGGAGGTTACTGTGACAGGAAGTGTGTCCATGATATACATCTCAGCATGATGGTGTGAGAAAGACTGTGCATTTCCTAAGTTGGTTTTGCATCCCGGCTTAATGTTCAAATTATTGGATATTGCTACAAGTTTTCTGGTGTAATATTCTGCAAATAAAGATAATTTGACTTCTTCCTCTTCTTCAATCTCCATTTCTGGTTCTTTTGTTGTTGTTGTCATTATCCTCCTCCTTCTCTTCCTGCTCCTCGTCCTCCTCATCTTCCCCCTCCTTCTCCTGTTCCTGCTTCTGCTTCTTCTTCTTTTCCTTCTCCTTCACTGCCTTCTGTTTTACCCCCACCTTATCTTTGCTTCTTTCTACAGGCAGTGTTTCTGACCTGACCCCACATATTTATCTATATGTTATGAAAGTACTTATTCTTTCTCCTGTACTCAGGTGTCCCTGATTGGGTGCCATTCAAAGTAGATTAATATGTCATTCTCCCTGATAGGCTCCTGAGAGGAAGGATCAAAAGATAAGGAAAATGAAAAAGTTGAGTTCTGAGGGTCTTGCATAAACTATGTCTTATGCCAATTAAGCATACAAAGGGGAGAGATTGGACTGAATCTGAAGTGTGCTATTATGTACTGGAATGAAGTAAGAAGGAAGCTAATCAAGCAATGTTGCACTAAGAAAGCAGTATATAAAAATTGTATTCCCTTTTCTTTTTAAATATGTAATATTTAATTTATTTGTTTTGAAAACTATATTTTCTTATTTTACATACTAATCCCAATTTCTACTCCCTATCTTCCTCCCATTCCCTCCACCTTCTCCCCCATTCCATGCTATCACCCACTCTTCAGAGAGGGTCTTTCTATGGGGAGTCAACAACATGTAGCCCATTGCTTGAAGGCAATACTAAGGCCCTCCCAACTATATCTAGGCTGAACAAGGTAACCCTACAAAGAGAATGGGTTCCCAAAAACACAGAACAAGCAGTAGGGATAAAACCCGGTCTCACTGACAATGACTCCACATTCTGACCCAGCCATACAACTGTCACCCACATTCAGTGGACCTAGTTTTGTCCTATGCTGTTTCCTTCACTGTCAGGCCAGAGTTGGTAGGCTCCCATTAGCTCAGGTAGACTGTTTCAGTGGGTATCCCCAATCACAGTCTATTCCTCTTTGCACATGTTACCTCTCCTCCCACTCTTTGACTGGACTTTTTGAGCTCAGTCCAGTTCTCCACTGTGGATCTCTGACTCAGCTTCTATTAGTTGCTGGTTGTAGGTTCTATAGTGACATTTAAGATAGTCATCAATCTGACGACAGGGCAAGACCAGTTTTTGCACCTTTCCACTATTGCTTAGTATCTTAGTGGGCTCATCCTTGTGGATTCCTGGGAATTCCTCTAGTGCAATGTTTCTTGCTAGCCCCCTGATGGCTCCCTCAATCAAGATATCTCTTTCCTTGCTCTCCATCTCTGTCCTTCCTCTTTTCTTGACCTTTCCATTCCCTCAAGTTTCATCCTTCCTTTCCTTCTCCCCTCTTCCTCCCCTTCCACCTTCCTTTCTCCACCAATGTCCTTGCTCCCAAATTTTCTCAGGAGATCTTGTCTATGTTCCCTTCCCAGGCAGATCAGTATATGTTTCTCTTAGGGATTCCCTTGTTATGTAGCTTCTCTGCGGTCATGGATAATGGGCTTGTTATCTTTGTTTTACAGCCAGCATCCACTTATGATGAATACATACCATGCTCATTTTTCTAGTCTGGATTAACTCACTCAGGATGTCTTTTTCTAGTTCCAACCCTTTTCTTGCATATTTCAAGATGTCATTTTTTAAATACTGAATAGTACTCCATTGTGTAAATATACCACATTTCCTTTATTTATTTTTTAGTTGAGGGGAATCCATGTTGATTTTAGGTTCTGTCTATTACAAATAATACTGTTATGAACATAGTTGATCAACTGTCCTGGTAGTCAGACCTATGAAAACTACACACAACTTCTCAATGGACACTTTCAAATCCAGAAGGTCCTGGACAGATTGCCGCAGACACTAAGAGACTATGGATGCAAGCCCATACTATATCAACAAAGCTTTTGACCACAATTGATGGAAAAACAAAACAAGATATTTCATGGCAAAACCAAACTTAAACAATACCTATCCACAAATCCAGCCCTACAGAAAGTACTAGAAGGAAAAATCCAATCCAAGGAAGCTAACCAGGCCCACAAAAACACAGGCAACAGATAACTTCACACCAGCAAATCCCAAAGAAGGGAAATGCACAAAAACTACCACCTAAAAATAACAGGAATTAACAACCACTGTTCATTAATATCTCTCAATATCAATGGACGCGATTCACATATAAAGACATAGGCTAAAAATGGATATGAAAATAAAACCCATCAAGATGTGAGAATTAGCAAATAATAGGCTAGAACTAATGGGCCAGGCGGTGTTTAAAAGAATGCAGTTTCCATGTATTTATATCGGGTAAAGCTAGCCGGGTGGCAGGGAGCGGACCACCACACCTATTACTACAAAATACGGTGTCACTATCATTGACTTCTCAGTCTGCCCTCATTTTCAGCCACATTCAGAGAATCCAGTTTGATCACTTGCTCGATCAGTCCCAGTCCAGCTGTCCTTGGTGAGCTCCCATTAGGTCAGTCACACTTTCTCCTTGGATGGATGTACCCCTTGCGGTCCTGACTTCCTTGCTCATGTTGTCTCTCCTTCTGCTCTTCATCTGGGCCTTGGTAGCTCAGTCCAGTGCTCCATGTGGGTCTCTGTTTCTATTTCCATCCATTGCCAGAAGAAGGTACTATGGTGAAATGTAAACTATTGATCAGTGTGGCTATGGGAGAAGGTCAGTTCAGGCACTCTCTCCTCTGCCGCCCAAGAAGTTCAAATGGCCAAAATACACTTAAGGTCATGTTTAACCTCCTTAGTGATCAGGGAAATGCAAATCAAGACAACTTTGAGATACCATCTTACACCTGTCAGAATAGCTAAAATAAAAAAAAAAGATAGCCTATGCTGGAAAGGATGTGGAAAAGGGGAACACTCACACATTGTGAGTGAGAATGCAAACTTGTGCAACCACTTTGGAAATCAGTGTGGTGGTTTCTCAGCAAACTGGGAGTCAACCTACCTCAGGATCCCGCAGTTCCACTCATGGGAAAATACCCAAGAGATGCTCAATCATACTACAAATCATTTGTTCAACTATGTTCATAGCAGCACCATTTGTAATAGCCAAATCCTGGAAACAACCTAGGTGCCCCTCAATAGAAGAATGGATAAAGAAGGTGTGGCAATATACACTTTAGAGTTTTACTCAGCGGTAAAAAACAATGACATCTTGAATTTTGCATGCAAATGGATGGAAATAGAAAACACTTTACTGAGTTAGATAACCCAGACCGCAAAAGAGGAGTATGGTATGTACTCACTCATAAGTGGATTCTAGCCACAAATAAAAAACATCAAGCCTATAGTTCGTGATCCTAGAGAAGCTAAATAAGAAGGTGAACCCAAAGGAAAACATATATTTCTTCTCCCAGATATTGGAAGTAGACAAGATCACTGGGCAAAAGTTGAGATCACGGGGCTGGGAATGGGGAAAAGGTGAGATGGGGAGAGAGAAGGTAGAAGGGGAGGAAGGGGAGAGTTGGGGGAATGGGATGGTTGAGATGGAAGAAGGGTGGATATGGGAGCAGGGGAGAAGATATCTTAATTAAGGCTGCCATTTTAGGGTTGGCAAGAGACATGGCTCTAGAGGAGTTCCCAGGGGTCCAACGGGATTTCCCCAGGTACTCAGATGTCTTTTTTTTATAGTTTTTATTAACTTTTTTTTAGGAGTATTAAATTCTTTTTTTTCCTATTTTTTTATTGCAAAAAGAAGAAAAAAAAACATAAACAAAAAACAAGTTTCCACTTCCTCCCAGCCTCCCATTTCCCTCCCCCTCCTCCCACCCTTCTCCCCCTCCTCCCACCCTTTTCCCCCTCCCCCCACTCCTCTCCCCCTCCCTCTCCAGTCCAAAGAGCAGTCCGGGTTCCCTGCCCTGTGTTAAGTCCTAGGTCCTCTCCGTCCATATCTAGGAAGGTGAACATCCAAACTGGCTAGGCTCCCACACAAAGCCAGCACATTAAGTAGGATCAAAACCCCGTGCCATTGTCCTTGGTGTCTCATCAGCCCTCATTGTTCGCCATGTTCAGAGAGTCTGGTTTTATCCCATGCTTTTTCGGTCACAGTCAAGCTGGCCTTGGTGAGCTCCCAGTAGATCAGCTCCACTGTCTCAGTGGGTGGATGCACGCCTCGTGGTCCCGAATTCTTTGCTCATGTTCTCCCTCCTTCTGCTCCTCCTTGGGACCTTGGGAGCTCAGTCCAGTGCTCCTGTGTGGGTTTCTGTCTCTATCTCTGTCCATCACCAGATGAAGATTCTATGATGATATGCAAGATATTCGTCAGTATTGCTCTAGGATAGGGTCATTTCAGGTTCCCAATCCTCAGCTGCCCAAGGAACTAACTGGGAACCTCATCTTGGGCACTAGGGAGCCCCTATAGGGTCAAGTCTCTTGCCCACCCTAAAGTGGCTCCCTTAACTAAGAATTGTGGTTCCGTGCTCCCCTATCCACCTTTCCTTTATCCCAATTCTCCTTTTTCCCCAGGTCCCCCCTCCTTCCCTTCTACCTTTTCTCTCCCCATCTCCCCTTACCCCCATCCCACCCCACCCCCAAGATCCCATTTTCTCCCCGGAAATTTGGTCTAATTCCCTTAGCCAAGAGGATAACTATATGTTTTTCCTTGGGTTCACCTTCTTACTTAGCTTCTTTAGGTTCACCTATTGTAGACTCCGTGGTCCTTATTTATGGCTAGAAACCAATTATGAGTGAGTACATCCCATATTCATCTTTTTGGGTCTGGGACACCTCGCTCAGGATAGTGTTTTCTATTTCCATCCATTTGCGTGCAAAATTCGAGAAGTCATTGTTTATTACGGCAGCGTAGTACTCTAGCGTGTATATATTCCATACTTTCTTCATCCATTCTTCCATTGAAGGGCATCTAGGTTGTTTCCAGGTTCTGGCTATTACAAATAATACTGCTATGAACATAGTTGAACAAATGCTTTTGTCATTTGATAGAGCATCTCTTGGGTATATTCCCAAGAGTGGTATTGCTGGGTCCAGGGGTAAGTTGATCCCGAATTTCCTGAGAAACCGAAACACTGACTTCCACAGTGGTTGCACAAGATTGCATTCCCACCAGCAATGGATGAGGGTACCCGTTCCTCCACAGCCTCTCCAGCAAAGGTTATCCTTGGTGTTTTTGACTTTATCCATTCTGACAGGTGTAAGATGATATCTCAAAGTTGTTTTGATTTGCATTTCCCTGATTGCTAAGGAAGTTGAACACGACCTTAAGTGTCTTTTGGCCATTTGAACTTCTTCTGTTGAGAATTCTCTGTTCAGTTCAGTGCCCCATTTTTTAATTGGGTTAATTAGCATTTTAAAGTCTAGTTTCTTGAGTTCTCTATATATTTTGGAGATCAGATCTTTGTCTCTTGCGGGGTTGGTGAAGATCTTCTCCCAGTCAGTAGGTTGCCTTTGTGTCTTAGTGACCATGTCCTTTGCTTTACAGAAGCTTCTCAGTTTAAGTAGGTCCCATTTATTCAATGTTGCCCTTAATGTCTGTGCTTCTGGGGTTATACATAGGAAGCGATCTCCTGTGCCCATCTGTTGTAGGGTATTTCCCACTTTCTCTTCTATCAGGTTCAGTGTGTTCGGGCTGATATTGAGGTCTTTAATCCATTTGGACTTGAGTTTTGTGCACGGTGAGAGATATGGGTCTATTTTCATTCTTCTACAGGTTGACATCCAGTTGTGCCAGCACCATTTGTTGAAGATGCTTTCTTTCTTCCATTGTATACTTTTAGCTCCTTTATCGAAAATGAGGTGTTCATAGGTTTGTGGGATAAAATCCGGGTCTTCTATACGATTCCATTGGTCGACTTCTCTGTTTTTATGCCAGGACCACACTGTTTTCATTACTGTAGCTCTGTAATAGAGTTTGAAGTCAGGGATGGTAATGCCTCCAGAAGATCCTTTATTGTATAGGATTGTTTTGGCTATCCTGGGTTTTTTGTTTTTCCATATAAAGTTGATTATTGTCCTCTCCAGATCTGTGAAGAAATTTGATGGGATCTTGATGGGGATTGCATTGAATCTATAAATTGCCTTTGGTAGAATTGCCATTTTTACTATGTTGATCCTCCCAATCCAAGAGCAAGGGAGGTCCATCCATTTTTTGGTATCCTCTTCAATTTCTTTCTTCAATGCCTTAAAGTTCTTGTCAAATAGATCTTTCACTTCCTTGGTTAGATTTACCCCAAGATATTTAATGCTGTTTGTGGCTATCGTGAATGGTGAAGCTTCTCTGATTTCCCTCTCTGCTTCCCTATCCTTTGTGTATAAGAGGGCGACTGATTTTTTGGAGTTGATCTTGTATCCTGCCACATTACTAAAGCTGTTTATCAGCTGTATAAGTTCTTTGGTGGAGTTTTGGGGGTCGCTTATGTACACTATCATATCATCTGCGAATAACGAAAGTTTAACTTCTTCCTTTCCAATTCGAATCCCCTTGATCCCATTATGTTGTCTTATTGCTATTGCTAGAACTTCAAGCACTATATTGAAGAGGTATGGCGAGAGTGGACAGCGTTGCCGTGTTCCTGAGTTAAGTGGGATGGCTTTGAGTTTCTCTCCGTTTAATTTGATGTTAGCTGTCGGCTTGCTGTATATAGCTTTTATTATATTTAGGTATGACCCTTGTATCCCTAATCTCTCCAAGACTTTTAACATAAATGGATGTTAAATTTTGTCAAATGCTTTTTCAGCATCTAATGAAATGATCATATGGTTTTTTTCTTTCAGTTTATTTATATGCTGGATTACATTGATAGATTTTCATATGTTGAACCAGCCCTGCATCTGAGGAATGAAGCCTACTTGATCATAATGGATAATTTTTCGGATGTGTTCTTGGATTCGATTTGCCAGTATTTTGTTGAGGATTTTTGCGTCGATATTCATGAGTGAGATTGGCCTGTAGTTCTCTTTCCTGGTTGAGTCTTTGAGTGGTTTTGGTATCAGAGTAATTGTGGCTTCATAAAAGGTATTTGGTAATGACCCTTCTGTTTCTATAAAGTGAAATACATTAAGGAGTATAGGTATTAGGTCTTCTTGGAAGTTCTGGTAGAATTCTGCATTGAAACCATCTGGTCCTGGGCTTTTTTTGGTAGGGAGGTTTTTTATAACAGCTTCTAATTCTTCGCGACTTACAGGTCTGTTTAGATTGTTCACTTGGTCCTGGTTTAGTTTTGGTAAATGGTATTTATCTAAAAAAGCGTCCATTTCTTTTACATTTTCCAGTTTTGTGGCATACAGGCTTTTGTAGTAAGATCTAATGACTCTCTGAATTTCCTCTGTGTCTGTGGTTATGTCCCCCTTTTCATTTCTGATCTTATTAATTTGCATGTTCTCTCTCTGTCGTTTAATTAGTTTGGATAGGGGTTTATCAATCTTGTTGATTTTCTCCAGGAACCAGCTTTTTGTTTCATTGATTCTTTGGATTGTTTTCTGTGTTTCTATTTTGTTGATTTCAGCCCTCAATTTGATTATTTCCAGTCTTCTACTCCTCCTAGGTGAGTCTGCTTCTTTTTTTTCTAGAGCTTTCAAGTGGGCTGTTAAGTCTCCAATATGTGCTTTCTTTGTTTTCTTTAGGTGGGCACTTAGTGCTATGAACTTTCCTCTTAGGACTGCTTTCATAGTGTCCCATAAGTTCGAGTATGTTGTTTCTTTATTTTCATTTAATTCAAGGAAGACTTTAATTTCTTTCTTTATTTCTTCCTTAATCCAGGTATGGTTCAGTAGTTGACTGTTCAGTTTCCATGAGTTTGTAGGCTTTCTGGAGGTAGCATTGTTGTTGAATTCTAACTTTAATCCATGGTGATCTGATAAGACACAGGTGGTTACTAATATTTTTTTGTAACTGTGTAAGTTAGCTTTGTTACCAAGTATGTGGTCAATTTTTGAGAAGGTTCCATGAGCTGCAGAGAAGAAGGTATATTCTTTCCTCTTTGTGTGGAATAATCTATAGATGTCTGTTAAGTCCATTTGCTTCATTACCTCCATTAATTCTCTAATTTCTCTGTTAGGTTTCTGTCTGATTGACCTGTCCATTGGTGAGAGAGGAGTGTTGAAGTCTCCTACTATTAGTGTGTGCGGTTTGATGGCTGCCTTGAGTTTTAGTAATGTTTCTTTTACGTACGTGGGTGCTTTTATATTAGGGGCATAGATATTCAGGACTGAGACTTCTTCCTGATGAATTGTTCCTGTTATGAGTATAAAATGTCCCTCTCCATCTCTTCTGATTGATTTAAGTTTGAAGTCAACTTTGTTAGAAATTAGTATGGCCACACCTGCTTGTTTCTTAGGTCCATTTGCTTGATAAGCCTTTTCCCAGCCCTTTACTCTGAGTAGGTTCCTGTCTTTGTAGTTGAGGTGTGTTTCTTGTAGACAGCAGAATGTTGGATCCTGTTTTCTTATCCAATCTCTTAGCCTGTGCCTTTTTATAGGTGAGTTGAGCCCATTGATATTAAGTGATATTAATGACCAGTGGTTGTTAACTCCGGTCACTTTTTTAGTAGTAGGGTTTGTGTGTTTTCCTTCTTTGATTTGCGCTGGTGAAGAGTCTCTAGATGTCTGAGTTATTGTGGTCATTGCTGGACTCCTTGGTTAGTGATTTTCCTTCTATTATTTTCTGTAAGGCTGGATTTGTGGCTACGTATTGTTTAAATTTGTTTTTATCCTGGAAAATTTTGTTTTCTCCATTTATAGTGAATGAAAGTTTGGCTGGATATAGTAGTCTGGGCTTGCATCCGTGGTCTCTTAGTTTTTGGACAACATCTATCCAGGACCTTCTGGCTTTCATGGTTTCCATAGAGAAGTCAGGTGTAAGTCTGATAGGTTTACCTTTATAAGTAACTTGGCCTTTTTCCTTTGCGGCTCTTAATATTCTTTCTTTATTCTGTATATTTTGTGTTTTGATTATTATATGGCGAGGGGTTGTTTTCTTTTGATCCAGCCTATTTGGTGTTCTTTTTGCTTCTTGAACCTTCATAGGTACATCTGTCTTCAGGTTGGGAAAGTTTTCTTCTATAATTTTATTAAGTATATTTTCTGGACCGTTGAGCTGCACTTCTTCTCCTTCTTCTACTCCAATTATTCTTAGGTTTGGTCTTTTTATTGTGTCCCATATTTCCTGAGTGTTTTGTGATGAGAGTTTGTTGGACTTGCTGTTTTCTTTGATCAGAGCGTTTATTTTCTCTATGTTATCCTCAGAATCTGAGATTCTTTCTTCTATCTCTTGTATTCTGCTGGTTATACTTGATTCTGTAGTCTCTATTCATTTACCTAGATTTTCCATGTCCAGCCGGCCCTCTATTTGTGTTTTCTTCTTTGCCCCCATTTCAGTTTTCAAGTCATGAACTGTTGTGATACGGAGCGGAGGGCTGTGTCCCGCCACCCGGCTAGCTTTACCCGAAATAATTACACGGAAACTGTATTCTTTTAAACACTGCCTGACCCATTAGTTTTAGTTTCTTATTGGCTAGCTTTTACATATTGATCTAACCCATTTCTATTAATCTGTGTAGCCCAAGAGCTGGCTTACCAGGAATGATCTTAACCTGCGTCTGTCTGGAGTGGGAGAATCATGGCGACTCTCTGACTCAGCTTCTTTCTCCCAGCATTCCGTTCTGTTTACTCCGCCTACCTAAGGGTTGGCCTATCAAATGGGTCTAGGCAGTTTCTTTATTAATAAGAAATCACTCCCATATCAATGAACTGTTTCCTTTATCTGCTTGATTGTTTTTCCTTGGTTTCCTAGGGTATCATTCACTGATTTACTCAATTCCTCGAACTTTCTATTATACTTCTCATCCATTTCTATAAGGGCATTTTTTATATGCTGTTTAAGGGTGTCAATCACTTTCATGAAGTCCGTTTTTTCTACTTCTTCTTGATTAAGGTGTTCATGTCCTCCTGTTGTGGGGTCACTGGCTTCTGGTGGTTTCGTGTTGTTTTTCAGATTGTTGGGAGAATTCCTGCATTGGTGTCTGCCCATCTCTTCCTCCCAATACTCCCCTTTGGATCTTCTTTTACAGGATCAGGTCTTCTTGCCCACTGATGTACCTTCCCAGTGATGTCACTCCCCAGAGATGTTTCTCCACAATGATGTTTCACTCGGTGCCCAGATCGAAACTCCACGCTGCTTGGTTAGCTCACGAACAAAGGGCCCACCCTGCTCGCTGCAGGCAGGCTATGGGAACAAAGGAGCTACTGGCCACCCCTTTGTCCTCCCGGTTCGGATTCGGTCCCAGCGCCCTAGCAGGCTGGGCAGGGAGGCGCTATGCCCCAAAGGAGGGAGGGAGGGAGGGAGACAGGGGGTGGGAATCTGGAAGTAAGCTGAAAGGGATAGGAAGAGAGAGGCGGTTTGGGCAGTATAGCCCCTGTAGGATGGCCAGGAAGTGTGGGCGGGCTGAGGTATGTTCCCAGCTGCCGCAGCACTCACTCACCACAATGATGTTTCACTCGGTGCCCAGATCGAAAACTCTGCACTCTGCGCTGCTTGGTTAGCTCGCGAACAAAGGGCCCACCCCGCTCACTGCAGGCAGGCTATGGGAACAAAGGAGCTACTGGCCACCCCTTTGTCCTCCCGGTTCGGATTCGGTCCCAGCGCCCTAGCAGGCTGGGCAGGGAGGCGCTATGCCCCAAAGGAGGGAGGGAGGGAGGGAGACAGGGGGTGTGGGGATCTGGATATAAGCTGAATGGGATAGGAAGAGAGAGGCGGTTTGGGCAGTATAGCCCCTGTAGGATGGCCAGGAAGTGTGGGCGGGCTGAGGTATATTCCCAGCTGCCGCAGCACTCACTCACCACAATGATGTTTCACTCGGTGCCCAGACCGAAACTCCGCGCTGCTTCGTTAGCTCGCGAACAAAGGGCTTAACTTTTATTTTTTTTGAGACAAGGTTTCTCTGTAGCTTTGGAGCCTGTCCTGGAACTAACTCTTGTAGAACAGGCAGGGCTCGAACTCATAGAGATCTACCTGCCTCTGCCTCCCGAGTGCTGGGATTAAAGACATGCGCCACCACCGCCTGGCTGTATAGGTTTAATTAATTATTATTATTTTAAAAGATTTATAATTATGTTTTGATGATGTTCTTTTCCTTCCCAAGCTCCTTCCAGATCCTGCCCCACTGCCTACCCTCCCAACTTTATGATTTTTTTAGCTCTTAAAAAAACCACAAATCCAAACCAAAACAATATGACAAACAAACAAATAAACAAAAGATATCTCACCCACATTGTCACACAAACATACAAACATGGACTCTCTTTCATTTTAGCCCAAAGGTGTTGGTAACTCAATGACTGCAACAAAGTTTAATTGTCAATAGCATGTTCTCTTAAAGGCGCTTGCAGGGACACAGCATCCTACCTGTATATTCACTGCTAAATGAAATGTTTCTTCCTTCCTTAACAATCATTACCTCCTAATAAATCCTAAAAAGGACAAGACCACATGAGCCTTTCTCTTACCAATAGTGGAGTGTTCCTGGGTCATAGCTTATGCAGTTCTTTTACAGGTAATTAGAGACTTGC
Organism: Microtus oregoni; assembly: GCF_018167655.1. Lineage (NCBI taxonomy): Eukaryota > Metazoa > Chordata > Mammalia > Rodentia > Cricetidae > Microtus > Microtus oregoni. The sequence continues at coordinate 5,515,381 of NW_024543062.1, read as the reverse complement.
GATTTTTGGACTGCAATGGCCTTCTGAGTCCCAGAAGGTGGCTGTTCCCATGTCTCTAGCAGTCCACCTTGACTCTAAAGTTTTTAGGATATTATTTTAATTATTTGCACATATGTATGTCTGTGTACGGGTTTGTTAACATGAGTGCAATGTTCACAAAGGCCAGAAGAACATGTTTGATCCCTATGATCTGGAACTGCAGGCAGTTTTAAGCCACCTGACATGATGCTGGGAGCTGAACTCTGATCTTCTGCAATAGCAGCATATGCTCCTAATAGATGAATCTTCTCTCTGTCCCTAGTTTGATTCTCCTTTGATGAGTATTTATTGAAAATTAAGCATAAAACTTGCCACCAGAAAGATGGTCATTATCTATTAAGGAAGTAGTGACTGTTTTATACATGTTTTGTAACCAAACTCATGGAGGGAAATATATATATATTATTTGTATTATAGTTTCTTGGTCCAAAGGGATTTATGAAAAGAAGTGTCACTTGGTCTCAGAATGAAGAATGGAAGAGAATCCGAACATTGTTGTCTCCAACCTTCTCCAGTGGAAAACTGAAGGAGGTAAGAAAGTGGAGGACTTATCACTGTAAATATATAAGACTGTGTCTGAGGACTGGTATAGTAATATCAAACTCATCACAGTCCTTTGAGCATAATATTCTTCAGAATGGCTTTTGTTCTTAACCGGTCTTACACAGACCATTAGAATATATGACTGACCTTTCATCATTTCGAAAGCCTAGTTGTATCGGGACTCAGAACCTTACATTAACAACAGACTGTGTTGTCTTTGTGATTAGATGTTCCCCATCATCCAACATTATGGAGATGTACTGGTGAAACACATTGGTCAGAAGGCAGAGGAAGGCAGGCCTGTTAACATGAAAGAGTGAGTAGTGCTGAATGCATTTTCTGGGGCCTATTTGCCACATTTGGAGATCTCTCTAGCCTAACAGGTAGCTAATATTCCCTGTGTTGATTATTCCAGAACAATATTCCCCGTGTTGAATTAACCCAGAGCTAGAGTAAATGTGTGGTGCGTTGTTACACAGCTGTGAACTATTTGAGAAAGATAAACTCCAAAATTACCTTGGTTAACACAGTCTCACCCCCTAAGCTGTACATGAAACAACATTAGATTAACTATTGTCATCTTGAATATTCTGGAAGACAAACTATAATATCTTAGAAAGAACATAATCTTAGGACAGCTACAGTTGTGGAGATTGGGAACGGTGGGAGGAGAGTGTATGTGGAACATTCTCAGGAGTTGGTTTGGCTAAGAGTGTTACAGATTGTAACATTGAACAATCTAAAATCATAGTTTTTGTTGAGGTACATAGAAAAATATCCATAAGAAAAAAATATTCTCCCACATCTCCATCAAACTCAAAAGTAAGAAGCTTCCACAAATGGAGAATGTAGTGAAACCTTGTTATAATGACACTGAAGTGATAATCTTAGCCTGTTTGAGCATACTGAATACAAACTATGACTAACTCTAATGTACTAAAACCTTGGTGAGTCTATTTTTATATTTTTCTCAGAAACATCCTTAGTTCCTATATCACACGGGATGACTTCTTCCAGGGTATCACAGTTTCCAAGAGTTTGAGTTGTTTGCATGCTTTATGTGTTCAAGACAGGGCCTGTGTGGGTCACATGCTAACTCCTGTTTCTTGACTCAGGATCTTTGGAGCCTACAGCATGGATGTGATCACGAGCACCTCATTTGGAGTGGAGGTGGATTCCCTCAACAATCCCCAGGATCCCTTTGTGAGAAACACCAAAAAGCTTTTTACATTTGGCATTTTTAATCCACTGTTTTTGTCTACAGGTAAATAGATTGTTTTTCAACTATATTAAGATATTAGACATATTCTAATAAACATATAAAACAAAATATTTCTCATAGTATATACATACCCTTTTGCGTCCCCCATCTTGCTCTCACTCCCATATGATCTGGTTCTCATATCACCCATTGCATTTTCACAACACATGTGGTTCTCCATCACTGCCACATACTTTATATTTTATGAAACGCCTTGGATGATCATGGCATTTTTGTCATTAATCTACTAAACTCATGATTTATATTTATACATTCACATACGTTAATTCATTCCTCCATCTCTTGATTGAAAGTCAATTTAATGTCATCTGCTTCAAATGTTTCTGGTTTTTTGTTATGGATAGTATATTTATTTTAAGAGTAGGTGTAGAAGTTTTTATCACATCTTTGGAATGAAGGTGAATTCCCTCAACAACCCCAGGATTCAGTTTGAAAAATACCAGAAAGAATTTAACATTTTGGATTTTCTCTATAGCTCCATAGCATATTTTTTAAGTCTATCAGTATTCTAAATTTGTTTTTAGCTAGCATATAAACTAAAAATACTCATGGCATACACACACACGCATACACAAACACACACATACCACACTACAATATATTCTCTCCCATGTCACTATTGAATGTTCTGACCCAATATCCTCCTTTATCTTTGCATATTACACATGCTTTTTCTTTATCCAGTTTTGGCGCATGTTTAATGTTGAGTTGTAAAATATGAAAAAACTATGATTTCTGCCCTTGAGCCCATTTATGTCAGGATTTATTTTTATACATTTACATGTACTGAACCATCCCTCCATCACTGGGATGAAATTGTAATGAATGTAATTTAATTCTTGTTATATTACTGATTACAATATTTTCTTTATTCTCTTTTCCTTAACAACAATTTTATTTCTTTATCTTGCCTCAATTCCCTGAATTCTTTCAGCATTTAGTGTTTTCTTGGAATTATTCAGAAGATAGGTATGTGTTATTTGAATTTTTTGAACAAATTTATAATCATTTTTATTTCTAATCTAGAGTTATGTCTGCTTATCTTTTTAAGAGTTGCTATTAACTTAATAATTATTGAAAGAAAATTGTTTTGGTTTTTCATCTTATTAGTGCTTTACTGCTGAGTTTTTTCTGTATGTGTTTGCATTAGAAGTTAAGTTTTCTTGTTGATTTAATTCATAGCATCTTTCTTCCTTCAGTGAGAGTGTTTTGTGTTAAGGTAAATCTAGCTATGAGTAGGGTTGAGATGAATTTTCTCCTGTTAGCCTTGTGTTCATGGCTCCGAGATCCCCACTCAGTCATTCTCAGTCAGTTGATCAATGTCTTCAACATGAGTTGTTATCCATCAGTAAGACTGCCATAAAAATATATTAGTGGTTAATTAAGAAGCTATTTTTAGAAAGTCTTTAAGTTCCAAATGTTTTAGCAACTAAGGCATACTCAATTCTCTCTCTACTATTTAGCTATTTGTACTATAAGTGAGAAAAGGAGGGAAGTAAGAAGTAAACTTTGGAGGAACTAGTGACTAGTTGATTGTTTACTAGTAGGAAATAGAGGAGGTATGAGTATAGAGAAAGGAAAAGGTAGAGACAAGAAAAGATGAGGAAAGATGTGGAAATTTTTTTTAATGTAGACTGGAATCAGAAGGTGAAAGCTGTGCGCTCATATCGTATAAAGCCGTCTCATCTCTCAGAAAGCTGAGTCACAGAGATACTGGGAACGAGACCAGTCTATGTTCTAAAAAAGAAGAAAGGTTATAGAAAAAGGTTTGTTAAACAAAGAAATCATATAGCATAAAAAGTGAGAAAAGCAGGAATCCATATTGGTATTGGTCATGGTAAAAAATAAGGAATAGCTGTAGTGGAGAGTAAGACTGTGGAAAAATTGAGATAAGAAAATAGCCTGGTCAGAATATCAGGTTATCTCACCAAAGGAGGACCCTCTGCATTATTCTCTTCACCAAGTTTTGCTCCAGAATATATTTGATGTTGAGTTTCATCATCAAGATGTTTCCTGGCTCAGCCTAATGAAGGTTATGGGTACCAAGAGGATCAGTGTGTACTGGGGGCTATGACTATGTTTTAATGATTTTGTTAATGGTGTTTTTTTTTTGCTAGTTTCACATTGGGCTTTTTTTTGTTCCATTAAATATGAATACAATTAAGTAAAGGAGCAGGGTTTTTTTTGTGTGTCAGTTGTATCGGTGAATGCTTTGAATTCCTGAGGTAATGATATAGAGGCAGGATGATTGTGATTCTTGACCTACTTAGCCTAAAAGTAAGATTCTTCTTCAAACATGGGGCCCAGGGATGGAACTTTGTGGCACGATGCTTGGCTAGCTTGTCTAGTGCTGCTTATTTCACCATCAACAATGAAATTTTTGCTTATTTTATTCAGATTATATTTAGTAATTTAGTATGCTCCTCAAACATGTGATTCTCATCCTCAGCACTCAGAGAGGTGTAATACTGACTGTGCCAGATCTCATGGTTGCAGCTTGTGTATCCTTGTATATTGATGCTGTACCCTGGTAGACATACAAACTGTTTTTGGTTATAGTCACTGAAGAGTGGTGAAGATAAAGAAAACAAACTATCATTATCTTTTTTTTTACTTAACGGGAAATATTTTCTCTGTAAATATCTGTGTAAACTCTTTGTTTTCATAGACATTTTTTATCAAGTTAAAAGAATTCCCTGAACATCTAATTTTATGAGAACACTGGACAGGAAGGATTATTGGAGAGCCTGTCCTAAATTTTCAGATTACTTCATTCAATGTGCTTGTGTGCAACTTGATTTTATTCTATTTGCACCGCTTTGGATAGCATGCATCAAGGTCAAAGTGTTTTATTGATGAAGTTTCCAGTAGCATGTATAAGTCACATTTGATACAATTTTACTTTGCATGACATATTCTGGTATGACTAAGAAGATAGTATTAGCCTTTATAATAAATTCTGAAGCTTTCTGTAATTTTGTGAGTATTGGACACTCCTGTGAAGAATTGGTTTTGGTTTTCTATAAATATTTTAGTAGAAGTCCATACTGAATTCCTATAGAGATAATGTATTTTTGTGTATATTTTTTATTAAAATTTAACATCTTTACACTTACAATGATATTTTTGTCCTTCAGTTATGTTTGGTTCTATGTTAGGTTTGTAGGTCCTGACAGTCTCGGAAATATTTGTGTGGTCTTACTCTCCTGCCCGAGTAATCCTGCAGAAGAGGGAGAAAAGGAATATAAGAGACAAATGGGTCAAGAACATTACAAGAAAACTCACAGAATCAAATAACCTGGACTCATAGGGGCTCACAGGGACTGAACTGCCAATGAGAAAGCCTGTATGGGACTGATCTAGGCACTCTGCATGTATGTTACAGTTGTGTAGCATGATCCTCTTGTGGGACTCCTATCAGTAGGAACAAAGGCTGTCTCCAATACTTTTACTCACTTTTGGGAACCTACTCCTCATACTGGGTCACTTTGCCCAGCCTTAATGTATAGGGAGTTGCTTAGTCTTACTGCAACTTTATATGCCTTGTTTTGTTGACAGTCATAGGAGACCTGCCCTTTTAAATGGAAAAGAAGGTGGAAGAGATTGAGGGGTGTGACCAGGGGGTGGGATGCTGTATTGAGAGGAGAGGAATGAGAAGACACTGCAGACAGAATATAAGATAAATAAATAAATTTATTTAGATTTAACATATTAAGTTGTGATAAGATATATATATATACATATATATATTACAATTTATTTTTAGCATGTGTCTGTCAATTTTGTTTCTGTCACTTGATTTGATTGTTTTATTTTTTAATTATACAGTCTTTAACATTGATGAATAAAGTAACTGCCAATTGGTTAAGTTAACATTTTCATCATGGTATTTCTTTTTCTCTATAGCACTCTTTCCATTCCTTAAAGGACTATATGACAAACTTGATATCGGCATTCTTCCTAATGATGCTTTAAGTTTTTTACAAAATTTTGTGAATAAAGCAAAAAAAGAGCGACTGGAAAATAACCACGAGGTAAAATGTATTAAAAATTATTTCAGTTTCAAAGCACTTCTGTCACATGTCACAAATTCCCTATGGAAATTCTCATTAAGATATTTGATGAATTCATTCTGTTTAATCTGTGTTGTGGCTCACCATTAAGTTGTGCAATTTCTTTGAGCATTGAGAGTACGACTTGAATAACACAGTTTTGCCTAATGAGACCAGTACATGGCAGAAAGTTACTGTTAGTAAGGTGCCAAAGAATCAGTATCTAATCAAATTTTTATTTCTCTGGGTATTTGGATTATTTGCACATAATCACATAAAATCCAGCAATAAGCTCCAGAAACAGCTGTCAATAAAAATGGGATATTATTTAAGAATATGTTAAGTAAACAACAGGTTGATATTCAGGACATTTTGCTAAACAAATGCATATGACAAAAACAAAAACTGACAATCATCCAGTCAGGGGTCTGTCATCAGTAACTTCAGATGCTCAGAATGAAGAAAAGCCCTGAGAAAAGGTGTTGGACATGGCAGCATGATACTAGAGTATGACAGACTGCTTGTTCTCCAAAATCTGTAGATAACAGTTTCTGTAACCAGCACTGTAGGCAAACTTAACGATAGACTGGCCTCAAATAAGTCATTATTCATAAAATAATTTAAGGTCTTCATCCCATATTCATTTTTGACTTAGCAACGTAACTTCTGACTTTGATATTTCTTTTTCTTTTAAGCGCCGAGTGGATTTTCTTCAGCTGATGATGAACTCCCAGAATTTGAAAGACGTGGAGTACCACAAAGGTAATAAAGGCTGCTTTACAGTCTAAGGAGAAGCACAGGGGGAGAGATTTGTCTTTGAAATGTAGACAGGGTCATTTAAGCAGAGAAGGCTTTCTGTTAATTGCAATGAGACACAGACATGTATTTAAAACGCAGCACCCTGAGGAACTTTCTAAAAATCAAGGAGTATCTACATAAAGAAAATATGAAAGTTATTATACCTTCCATCTATGACAAGGAAGCTACAATCATGCATTCTTAACAGCATAAATACTTAAACAAGACCTAAATTGTCTCAACAAGAGCTGACATTCCAACATAGCTGGGTAAAATCTCATGAAAACCCACTTTAGATCAAGAGATACAGATAGATAACAACAGCTGAGAGAGAGATAATTAGTTTTCCCCAGGGATGAGTCCATGATTGTTTATCCAATACTAAATGGTCAGCCCAGAAACAAATACAAGAAGGCAAGGCAAAACTGAGCAGACTCAGCACATTGTACTTATATGATTTTTATTTCTATAAAAATAAAAATTGTTAAAGAAGTGGTGCTAAACTTGAGGAAAAAAGTGTGGCATTGGAATGGGAGGAGGGAGGAGAGAACAGAGAAAATGAAATAATATTTTAATTAGAAAATTAAAATCTGAAGATCAATTTTGATTGTCTTTCACACCCCAAAAGCCTTCAATAATATGGGGTCACCTGCATCAATCAAATGCTGAGTCTCAGACTCATAAAGAGCTACCAAATCAGAACCTCTACCTCTAAATCTGTTTCCACAGCATCCAAAACGGAAGTACAGTCTCAAAATACTACCATCACTACAGTTCAATCATTGGAAGTGTGTTCTCTAGCTTAAGGGTCTTTGGAAATGTGTTTTTCCTTTTACAATAACATAGTACATTAAAGAAGAAAACCAGTTTTTTAACATGTTTCCTCTCTAACGTTTTACTCACTGTGTTTGGTTTTAGTATTTCAGAGTAAAGCTTCCCTTCATACATTAGTACTACAAAGTCTCTTTTGGAAATTTTTATTATTAAATCCCATTGTTAATTGCATATTTGAAGTCAGTAACAAATTTTGTTCCTTTTTAAAAAAAAATTAAATTTAAATATATTGTGATCATATTCTTTCCATCTCACAAGGCCTTCCAGATCTCCACACCCACCCAACTATAATTTTTTCATAAGAGAAAATAAAAAACCAATGTAAGATCAAAATTCTCCAAATCAATGAAATAAATAAAACTATACCAAAAAAATCAAACACCAAATTAACCAAATCAAAGCACGCATATGCATGCACACACACACACACACACACACACACACGAGAACACATACACACACACACACACAAATTAACTCACAAACTGAAGTGTCCATTAATTGTTGGGCATCAACTCCTGAACATGAGGCCTGCTCCAAAGTAGTTGATGTGCGAAGTTCATTCTACTGAAGAAAACTGATATTCCATCACCCAACAGGACAGTTCAGTTGTTAACCTTTCACCAGTAGCTGGGTTTTTTTTCCATTCATATTTTTAATGTAACAAAATAAACAATTGTAACTATGTAAATGTATGCAGACAGATTGTAAAAATATATACAGCTTTAATGGGGAAATAGACTTACAGAACCACCATTCCCGTGGAGACCAGGAAAGCAAAAGGGGACAGCTGGGCACATGCCTGGCAGATTTAAAGGTAAACATTAGCCCGAGGCGGACACGCTCCCTAAGGCTGGGCTTAACCCTACAAACTATAATAAGATAAAACAAAAACTAACTTATCAAAGTTGGGGAAGACAAGCCAACAGGAAAAAAAAATCCTAAGGAAATACACAAGAGTCAGAGAACCACTCTTTTGCACACTCACGAATCCCACTAAAATACAAAACTGGGAGCCATAATATATGAAGAGAAGAACTAGTGGAGGCCCATGGAGGCCCTATCCATGCTGCCTCAGTCTTTGTGAGTTCTATGAGCTTTGTTCATGTTGATTTCAAGGGACTTGTATTCTTGGTATTTTCCATCTCTGCTAGCTCTTACATTTTTTCCTGATTTCTTTTTGATGAAATTTGCTGAGTTTTGAGGAGAGGTATTTAGAGGAGACGTCCCCTTTAGAGCTGAATATTCCAAAGATTGTCACTGTCTGTCTAATATCGGGTTATGGTTCTCTACATTTGTTCCTACATGCTGCAGGAGGCGGCTTCTCTGAAGATGACTGATCAAGGCACTGATATACAAGAATAGTGAAATATCAATGAGTCAATTCATTTATTTTCTTTTACACAAATATTGTTGGATTTTTACCCTTGATTCCCAGCCTAACTAGTCTCAGGTTGTTGGTCAATTGAACAGTGCCAAGTCTTGGATCCCTCTCATGAAGTAGGTCTTAAGTCAAATGAGTTATTAGTTTTTACTCCCACAAGTATTGTTTCAACATTGTTATGAATATCTTGCAGGCAAAACATCATTATAGATAAAGTGCAGAACACCTTACTGTACGAAATATTGTAGAATTAATCAGGTGAAGTTTTTATGTAGGCATCAGTCTTGGTAATTGACACACAATGTCTAATTTTATTTTAGCTCTTTCTGATATGGAGATCATGGCCCAATCAATCACATTTATTATTGCCGGCTATGAGACTACAAGCACTACTCTTTCCTTTATTATGTATTTACTGTCAACTCATTCTGATGTCCAAAAGAAACTCCAGCATGAGATTGATTTAGCCATACCCGAGAAGGTGAGTTGATAGTGCCTGGAGATAGAGGGAAAAGGTGAAACCTCAACATGAAAATAGTTCCATACTTGCAATTGGAATCATAGTTAGTACAGTAAGAACTGATTCTTTCAGCAATAGTGTCTGAAAATTAGACAGAGGAAAAATATGTGCACAGAAAAACTAATCTCTCCAAATCTGTACAGAGCCTGTAACATCCACTATTTCTAAATACATAATAAGGTCTAAACCATGCATAAAATCTCTTTATATTATTAATGATAAGCAAGTGTCAGACAAGTATATTCTTTAAACTTAAATGGGTGTTTTGCCTACATATCTGTATCTGTTTTTCATGTACATATCTGAAATGTGAGTAAGTCAGAAGAGGGCATCAGATTCCCAGGAATTAAAGTTCTAGGAAATATGCTCACCATGTGAGTACTGTGAACTGAGCCTGCATCTTCTGCAAAAACCAACAATGCTGTTAACCACTGAGGCATTCTCCTAGAACATCAAACAAGTGAGCTGATACCTCTACTATTATTAGTGGGAATGCTGTGGTCTGACTGCTGTTAGTGAACCCTTGCTGTCTTGGCTGGGCAGACTGATTCAGCTATTCTCATTATTGCTCACATAATTCAATTTGAACAAAGCAGATCATGGCAGCTTTCAACCTACACTGTTCAGCTCTACATTATGGTAGCTTCAGTGTCTCACAAAGTGACAGCTACATATCATATAAGCTGTTTTCTCATCTATGCCCAAAATTGGATGCAATGAGGTGGGAGGTACCTACTGTGGGACAACGGTTTTATCCTGTAAACATTTGTTTCTTTACCTGTTTAATAAAATGCTGATTGGCCGGTAGCCAGACAGGAAGTATAGGTGGGGCAAAAAGAACAGGAGAATTCTGGGAACAAGAGTCTGCAGTCTGCAGTCATGACCTAACCTCAGAAGAAGCAAGATGTGACTGCCTTGTTGAAAAAAGGTACCAAACAACGTGTCTAACTCAGACAAGAATTATGGCTAATGTAAGTTATAAGAATAAGTAAATAGGAAGCTTGAGTTAATGGGCTAATCAGTTTATAGCTAATGAAGACCTCTGTGTGGTTTGTTTGGGACTTAATGACTGTAGGAACCGGGCAGGACAGAAACCTGTCAACAAGGTATCTATATTCTGGGACCAGCTATGTTGTCAGTGAGGTGCACACAAAGCATCTTCAGGCCTCATACTCACCCTCTGTTTTTGTTTCATTATGTCACTGTGACAAATACCATGACCCAAAACAACTATGGGAAGTAAACAATTACTTCAGCTTATATTTTTACTTGATGGTCTATCGCTGAGGAAAGTCGATAAAGGAACTCAAGACAGGAGTTTTTAGTCAGGGCTGCTTGCTACTCCACTCAGCACTGCTTCTGACAAAGGTACTCCCTCAGAGTCACTGAAGTATAGCAGGGAATATGGAGGATGCTGGCTGTTCTCTGGTCCATTCATTGACCATCATTTAGATGTTCTCCTACAACCCAACTTTATCCTATAAGGATACAGTACCATTTGCAATTGGTTGGACCGTGCTACATCAATGAACCATCAGGACTACTCTCCCAGATATACACAAACAAATCTAATCTAGTAATTTCTAACCTTTCATCTAGACCTCTTTCTCATGTGACTCTATGCTGTGGGATATTGGAAGTTTAAGATTTATTAGAACACCATTTTAAGCACCATTGGAAGTTCTCTATCAGGAACTAAGCATAGAGATATTGGTTACTTTTCAGTAGAATAGAAATATTTGCTCAATTAGTATCCATTTTTATCCATTTAACCATGATGAGTTTCAAAGAAAAAAGATGTTATTGATGTTAGTCACTGTAATTTTATATACTATTCCTGTTTACTATGGCATTGATTAATAAGAACATTCAAATTGCTCATTTATAGTAATGTTAAATTTAATCACAGTATTTAAAAGCTGTGAATTATCTTCTGAAAGGATTTACATGGAATTAAAAAAAAGAAATTACAATTCTTTACATTATATTTCCACATTCTGAACTTGTGGCCTCCTTCCTTTATAAGTTATCACACCCTCAATAGCTAATTTATGTTGAAGAGATTGACATAATATGCCATTCATTATTACTGAAAAGAAAATTGTACAAAAGAACACTGAAGATTTGGACCTAAGTATAAGTTTCTCCTAATATTCTTCAATATTCACTTCATCATGAATTTCAGTGGCCCTTTAGCATGTCAACACACATGACTATTGTAAATATGACTTATTAGTGATAAATCCAGTCACTAATATGGTTGAATGACGAGTTCCTACAAACATAAAAGTACTCTATAGTTTGGTATGAAAGTTAGTTTCAAATATCAAATCAACAAAATCTTGATTTTTAATCTTCCCAGGCACCTGCCACTTATGAAGTCCTGCAAGAGATGGAATATCTTGACATGGTAGTGAGTGAAGCTTTGAGATTATATCCAGTTTCTGACAGGATTAGAAGAACTAGTAAGAAAGATGCTGAAATCAATGGTATGCTCATTCCCAAAGGGACTGTGGTGATTATACCTGTCTTTACTCTACACCGAGATCCAAAATACTGGCCAGAGCCTGAGCAGTTCCGTCCTGAAAGGTATGAGGACTCAGAAAGGGGGAATGTACACAGAATCAGACTTCTCTAAGTAGGTTAATATGCTCAGTCTCTTTCTGTAAGCACATTAATATAAATTGATATTATCTTGCATGTATGTTTGATTTTAGAATATCAGTAGTACAAAGTGATAATTGTAGTAGAAAATACATGTGTTTCAATTGAACAAAAAATGACAGTTCCGAATTTTATAATTTTCTTTTAGAGTCTCAAAACCTGTCTTAGTTATAGTTTCCATTACTGTGAAGAGACACTATGACCACAGCAACTCTTATAAATGGAAACATTACATGGGGGCTGGCTTAAAGTTCAGAGGTTTTGTCTATTATCATCAAGACAAGAAGCATGGTGGCATGCAGGCAGACATGTGGCTGCAGAAATAACTGAGAGCTCTACATCCAGATCAGCAGGCAGCAGAAGGAGAAGACTGAGCCAATATACCTAGTTTGAGCCTCAGAGACTTCAGCCCACTCCCAGTGACACACTTCCTCCAAAACAGCAACAACTCCCAATAGTGCCAGTCCCTATGATCCTGTGGAGCCATTTTCATTCAAACTACCACAAATACTTAATATCAATTGCACTAGTATATGAAATGATTGAATATATTGCTAAACATGTATAGATATTTAAAAATTCATAAAATACAATTTCATCCTGTTTTTATAAATTATTGCTTTCTATGACCTACAAATGCTGTTTAGTGATACATGGTTGTGTGTGTGTGTGTGTGTGTGTGAGAGAGAGAGAGAGAGAGAGATAGAGAAAGAGAGAGAGAGAGAGAGAGAATGAGTGTATGTGTGTCAAAAAGAGCAAGCACAATTAACATGATTAGAAAATCAATTAGATAATTTTCTAAGCTGTTAGGTTTATATTCTTTAATGTTGTTCATATTGTCAGAAGAACTCTTGGACACGTTTCCAAATGTAAAAATCATTTATCAAATATTGGAACCCATTATATTAGAGACTAGTGAAGATAGAAGCTGCAGAAAGTCTCCTCTTTGATGTTAATGCCAGTCCTCTTATTCTTGTTTCTCTCCTATATTCCTCTCTCCATACTTCCACAAGTACATAACCTCTTTTTCACAAATTATTATTTAGGTTCTCATATGTATCTGTATTCCTTTATTTATATAACCTATCTAATTCATATCATGCTCCTCGTGTGAAAATAATAGTGTAAGATAGATGCAGTTAAATTAGGAGACCAAAAATTTATACATACAGTCACCTCTATCATGAAGTTCTGGATGCCTAAGACAACGTATTCTTAGCCGTGTGTCTCTGGTGTTGGCAGTTGTTCTCTGTATAGTGCTTATTAGTCAAGAAGAATTGACTTGCTCCTGTTTTCTGATCAGGTTGATTCTATGTCCCATCTATATAGCCACCACATATACACACTTTATCTTAGTGACTATAGAATCAGACAGCATTCATTATTCATTTCTATGGTTGTTCCAAATTTCAGATAATATAGACTCAGAGGGTATCAGTGACTAGGACAAGAAGTAAGGAATGAAGAAGTTAAAAAGATATTGTTACTGGCTAGGTTTTGGAAATGCATGCCTTTAATTCCAGCACTCAGGAGGGAGAGGCATTAGTTTGTGGCCAGCCAGGCCTTCAGAGCAAGTTCCAGGAGAGGCTCTTAAGTTACTCAGAGAAATGCTGTCTTAAAAAAAAAGAAAAGAAATATTATGATTGTAATCAAACAGTATAGAAGAAGTCTACAGAAACCCCAGTGTTTCTCATGTGTGTGTATGTACTCTTCCCCAAGAGTTTCCCACCATGCTCAACTTGTACACACAAACCAATACAACCTTCACCTGACCCCAATGCTGTTCTATAAAATAGCTTAGAAATTGTTTCATAATCTTCCTTGATACTTATTAACTCTCACAGAATAGATGGTTAAAAGTCTTCTAGAGCATTTCCAGAATCAGCATTTCCCCTATGGGAAGGATGGACACAAAATTCAGGGATAACAGAGTAGAGAAGCCGCTGTGTCCTTGCTACCTACTTCATCGAATGACTTTTGGAGGTGGGTGAGGGAGTCACAGATTTTGTGAAAGGACCGTAGTGAGGAAAAATGGGGCGGAAGAGAAAGAGGATGATGAAGAGGAAAGAGATTAGGCTGACTGGAATGAAACAATTATAGGAAGTAAAGAGAGGATAGTGAGGAGAGTAGGGATTGGAATAGAAACAATTCATTCCTAACATGTATCTCCTCCATCCACAGTGAGCAAATCCCCAACTCAAGTGTCAGGGCAATTCCTTCCTTCTCCCCCACAAGTACTTTGTGATGTTTGCACACTGATAACACACAACATCTATAATATTTTAAACTTTACAGACACCACACACCATCTTGTTAACATTAGGAGATCCTTTACTGTAAAGTTATAGAAAGAATATTAACTTACAAATCTCATAATGAATTAAACACTCCATGACTGTAATATTGAACACCCTGAAGTGTTTTCAGTGAAAACTGAAAACTGCAAACATGTTGCTCTTGTGCATTTTTGTTTCATTATTTATGTTCTTGTTCAATTGTGATTCTAGGTTCAGCAAGGAAAATAAAGATAGAATTAATCCTTGCACATACCTGCCTTTTGGATATGGGCCTAGAAACTGCATTGGCATGAGGTTTGCTCTCATTAACGTGAAGCTTGCTATTGTCAAAATCCTGCAGAACTTTTCCGTGCTGCCTTGTGAAGAAACAGAGGTGAGACAGAACATATTCTTATTGGGATGTTTTTGTTTTTTTATTTATAGGTATTTCATAAACTTGTGTGTGTGTATGTATTATACTGAATATATATATATATATATCACATTGAATATTTATATATATATGGATTATACTGTTTTATTTTTATATAATGTTTTCTCTATTGAGATATCTTTATAAAACCATGTGTGGGCTCTTGGGCCATTGAGTTCTGGAGAAATAAGTCGTTAATTTTAAATGAAAGATCATGAATACGGCGCCAGACGCACGGAGGCGCAGCGGCGGAGGCGCCAGACGCACGGAGGCGCAGCGGCGGCGGCGCCAGACGCACGGAGGCGCAGCGGCGGCGGCGCCAGACGCACGGAGGCGCAGCGGCGGCGGCGCCAGACGCACGGAGGCGCAGCGGCGGCGGCGCCAGACGCACGGAGGCGCAGCGGCGGCGGCGCCAGACGCACGGAGGCGCAGCGGCGGCGGCGCCAGACGCACGGAGGCGCAGCGGCGGCGGCGCCAGACGCACGGAGGCGCAGCGGCGGCGGCGCCAGACGCACGGAGGCGCAGCGGCGGCGGCGCCAGACGCACGGAGGCGCAGCGGCGGCGGCGCCAGACGCACGGAGGCGCAGCGGCGGCGGCGCCAGACGCACGGAGGCGCAGCGGCGGCGGCGCCAGACGCACGGAGGCGCAGCGGCGGCGGCGCCAGACGCGGCGCAGCGGCGGCGGCGCCAGACGCGGCGCAGCGGCGGCGGCGCCAGACGCGGCGCAGCGGCGGCGGCGCCAGACGCACGGAGGCGCAGCGGCGGCGGCGCCAGACGCACGGAGGCGCAGCGGCGGCGGCGCCAGACGCACGGAGGCGCAGCGGCGGCGGCGCCAGACGCACGGAGGCGCAGCGGCGGCGGCGCCAGACGCACGGAGGCGCAGCGGCGGCGGCGCCAGACGCACGGAGGCGCAGCGGCGGCGGCGCCAGACGCACGGAGGCGCAGCGGCGGCGGCGCCAGACGCACGGAGGCGCAGCGGCGGCGGCGCCAGACGCGGCGCAGCGGCGGCGGCGCCAGACGCGGCGCAGCGGCGGCGGCGCCAGACGCGGCGCAGCGGCGGCGGCGCCAGACGCGGCGCAGCGGCGGCGGCGCCAGACGCGGCGCAGCGGTGGCGGCAGCACGGCGGCGGCGCCAGACGCGGCTGAGCGGTGGCCAGACCCAAGCAGCTGGGACAGGCTGCAATAAGGAGCGCAGATCGCCCTACTACAATTGAATCAAAGAGGTAGGCCTTTGGTTGGCCAGGTCACTGGCACAAGGGGAGCCTGGTCCTGTCCTGAAGATCCTTCGGAGGGGTGAGAGGGTTCTTGGCCTGCAGCAGGAACCACAAAAGAGAGTGAGGGCATTTTGTAAGCGGAGCCCTTGGCCAGCAGGGAAACCTGATCCGGTTTCTAAAGGATCCATTGGATAGGATCAATAGGAGGAGATGGGCAGGCGCCAAGGCAAGAACTCACCCAATAATCCGAAAAACAACATGAAAACATCAGAACCCAATGATCTTACAACAGAAGTATTTGAACAACCTAACACAGAAGAAGTGGAAAAAATCGACTTTATGAAGATAATAGAGTCCCTTAAACAACATGTAAAAAATGCCCTTATAGAAATGGATGTGAAGTACAACAAAAAGTTTGAAGAAATGAGTAAATACGTACATGATACCCTGGGAAACCAAGAAAAAACCATCAAACAGGTAATGGAAACAGTTCAAGAATTGAAAACTGAAATGAAGGCAAAGAAGAAAATACAAACTGAGGACCAGCGGGATATGGAAAATCTAGGCCAACGAGCTGAGTCTACAGAAACAAGCATAATCAATAGAATCCAAGAGCTAGAAGAAAGACTCTCAGATGCTGAGGACACCATAGAGAAAATAAACGAACAGATCAAAGAAAACAGCAAAGCCAACAAATTCTCAACACAAAACATTCAGGAACTATGGGACACAATAAAAAAACCAAACCTAAGAATAATAGGAATAGAAGAAGGAGAAGAGTCACAGCTCAAAGGCTCAGAAAATATTTTCAACAAAATTATGGAAGAAAACTTTCCCAACTTAAAGAAAGATATTCATTTAAATATTCAAGAAGCATACAGAACACCAAACAGACTGGATCAAAGAAAAACATCTCCTCGCCATATAATAATCAAAACACAAAATATACAGGTTAAAGAAAGAATATTAAGAGCTGCAAAAGAAAAAGGGCAAGTAACTTATAAAGGTAAACCGATCAGACTTACACCTGACTTCTCGATGGAAACTATGAAAGCCAGAAGGTCCTGGATAGAGGTTCTGCAGAAGCTAAGAGACCATGGATGCAAACCCAAACTACTATACCCAGCCAAGCTATCGTTCACTATCAACGGAGAAAACAAGACATTCCAGGATAAGAACAAATTTAAACAATACGTAGCCACAAATCCAGCCCTACAGAAAGTAATAGAAGGAAAATCGCAACCCAAGGAATCCACCACTGCCAACACTGCCTACAATAACCCAGGCATCTAATGGCCCTTCACGAGCACATCTCAAAGAAAGGAGACACACAATCTCTACTACCAAAAGCAATAAGAATAACCGGAGTAAACAACCACTGGTCATTAATATCACTTAATATTAATGGGCTCAATTCACCTATAAAAAGGCACAGGCTAAAAGATTGGATACGAAAACAGGATCCAACATTCTGCTGTTTGCAAGAAACACATCTCAACCACAAAGACAGGCACCTACTCAGAGTAAAGGGTTGGGAAAAGGTGTTTCAAGCAAATGGTCCTAAGAAAAAAGCAGGTGTGGCCATACTAATTTCTAACAAAACTGACTTCAAACTAAAATCAATCAGAAGAGACCGAGACGGTCACTTTATACTCATAACAGGAACAATTCATCAGGAGGACGTCTCAATCCTGAATATATACGCCCCCAATATAAAAGCACCTACTTATGTAAAAGAAATATTACTAGAACTCAAGGCAGACATCAAACCACACACACTAGTAGTAGGAGACTTCAACACACCTCTCTCTCCAAGGGACAGGTCAATCAGACAGAAACCTAATAGAGAATTAAGAGAATTATTGGAGGTAATGAAGCAAATGGACTTAACAGACATCTATAGAACATTCCACCCAAATAGGAAAGAATATACCTTCTTCTCTGCAGCTCATGGAACCTTCTCAAAAATTGACCACATACTCGGAAACAAAGGAAACCTCCACAGATACAAAAAAATCTCAGTGTCCACCTGTGTCTTATCAGATCATCACGGATTAAAGTTAGAAGGCAACAACCATGCTGCCCCCAAAAAACCGACAAACTCATGGAAACTGAACAGTCAACTACTGAACCACGCCTGGGTCAAGGAAGAAATCAAGAAAGAAATTAAAGTCTTCCTTGAATTTAATGAAAATAAAGGGACAACATACTCAAACCTATGGGACACAATGAAAGCAGTGCTAAGAGGAAAGTTCATAGCACTAAGTGCCCACTTAAAGAAAACGGAGAATGCATACATTGGGGACTTAAAAACACACCTGAAAGCTCTAGAAAAAAAAGAAGCAGACGCGCCCAGGAGAAGTAGAAGACTGGAAATAATAAAACTGAGGGCTGAAATCAACAAAATAGAAACACAGAAAACAGTCCAAAGAATCAATGAAACAAAAAGCTGGTTCTTGGAGAAAATCAACAAGATCGACAAACCCCTATCCAAACTAATTAAACGACAGAGAGAGAACACGCAAATAAATAAGATCAGAAATGAAAAGGGGGACATAACCACAGACACAGAGGAAATTCAGAGAATCATTAGATCTTACTACAAAAGCCTGTATGCCACAAAACTGGAAAATACAAAAGAAATGGACATTTTTTTAAATAAGTATCATATACCAAAGCTAAACCAAGACCAGGTGAATGATCTAAATAGACCGGTTTCTCGCGAAGAATTAGAAATGGTTATCAAAAATCTCCCTTCGAAAAAAAGCCCAGGACCAGATGGTTTCAATGCAGAATTCTACCAGAACTTCCAAGAAGAATTAATACCTATACTCCTTAAGGTATTTCACAATATAGAATCAGAAGAGTCATTGCCAAATTCCTTTTATGAAGCTACAGTTACCCTGACACCAAAACCACAAAAAGACCCAACCAAGAAAGAGAATTACAGACCGATCTCACTCATGAACATCGACGCAAAAATCTTCAATAAAATAATGGCAAACCGAATCCAAGAACACATAAGAAAAATTATCCATTATGATCAAGTAGGCTTCATCCCAGAGATGCAGGGCTGGTTCAACATACGCAAATCTATCAATGTAATCCACCATATAAATAAACTGAAAGAAAAAAACCATATGATCATTTCACTAGATGCGGAAAAAGCATTCGACAAAATTCAACACCCCTTTATGATAAAGGTCTTGGAGAGAATAGGGATACAAGGGTCCTACCTAAATATAATAAAAGCTATTTACAGCAAGCCAACAGCTAACATTAAATTGAACGGAGAAAAACTCAAAGCCATCCCACTAAAATCAGGAACACGACAAGGATGTCCACTCTCGCCATACCTCTTCAATATAGTGCTTGAAATTCTAGCAATAGCAATAAGACAACATAAGGAGATCAAGGGGATTCGTATTGGAAAGGAAGAAGTTAAGCTTTCGTTATTTGCAGATGATATGATAGTGTACATAAGCGACCCCAAAAATTCTACCAAAGAACTCCTACAGCTGATAAACAGCTTTAGTAACGTGGCAGGATACAAGATCAACTCCAAAAAATCAGTTGCCTTCCTATACACCAAGGATAAGGAAGCAGAGAGGGAAATCAGAGAAGCATCACCTTTCACGATAGCCACAAATAGCATAAAATACCTTGGGGTAACCCTGACCAAGGAAGTGAAAGATCTACTTGACAAGAACTATAAGTCTCTGAAGAAAGAAATTGAAGAAGACACCAGAAAATGGAAAGACCTCCCTTGCTCTTGGATTGGGAGGACCAACATAGTAAAAATGGCAATTCTACCAAAAGCAATCTATAGATTCAATGCAATCCCCATCAAAATCCCATCAAAATTCTTCACAGATCTGGAGAAGACAATAATCAACTTTATATGGAAAAACAAAAAACCCAGGATAGCCAAAACAATCTTATACAATAAAGGATTGTCTGGAGGCATTACCATTCCTGACTTCAAACTCTATTACAGAGCTACAGTATTGAAAACAGCTTGGTATTGGCATAAAAACAGAGAAGTCGACCAATGGAATCGAATAGAAGACCCTGACATTAACCCACAAACCTATGAACACCTGATCTTCGATAAAGGAGCTAAAAGTATACAATGGAAAAAAGAGAGCATCTTCAACAAATGGTGCTGGCAAAACTGGATGTCAATCTGTAGAAGAATGAAAATAGATCCATATCTATCACCATGCACAAAACTCAAATCCAAATGGATTAAAGACCTCAATATCAGTCCGAACACACTGAACCTGATAGAAGAGAAAGTGGGAAGTACTCTACAGCACATGGGCACAGGAGACCACTTCCTATGTATAACCCCAGCAGCACAGACACTAAGGGCATCATTGAATAAATGGGACTTCCTGAGGCTGAGAAGCTTCTGTAAAGCAAAGGACACTGTCACTAAGACAAAAAGACAACCCACTGACTGGGAGAAGATCTTCACCAACCCTGCAACTGACAAAGGTTTGATCTCCAAAATATATAAAGAACTCAAGAAACTAGACCGTAAAAGGCTAATCAACCCAATTATAAAATGGGGCACTGATCTGAACAGAGAATTCTCAACAGAAGAACTTCAAATGGCCAAAAGACACTTAAGGTCATGCTCAACTTCCTTAGCGATCAGGGAAATGCAAATCAAGACAACTTTAAGATACCACCTTACACCTGTCAGAATGGCTAAAATCAAAAACACCAATGATAGCCTTTGCTGGAGAGGTTGTGGAGAAAGGGGTACACTCACCCATTGCTGGTGGGAATGCAAACTTGTGCAACCACTCTGGAAAGCAGTGTTTCGGTTTCTCAGGAAATTCGGGATCAACCTACCCCTGGATCCAGCAATACCACTCTTGGGAATATACCCAAGAGAGGCCCTATCATACAACAAAAGTATATGCTCAACTATGTTCATGGCAGCATTGTTTGTAATAGCCAGAACCTGGAAACAACCTAGATGCCCTTCAACGGAAGAATGGATGAAGAAAGTATGGAATATATACATATTAGAGTATTACTCAGCAGTAAAAAACAAGGACTTCTTGAATTTTGCATACAAATGGATGGAAATAGAAAACACTATCCTGAGTGAGGTAAGCCAGACCCAAAAAGAGGAACATGGGATGTACTCACTCATATTTGGTTTCTAGCCATAAATAAAGGACATTGAGCCTATAATTCATGTTCCTAGAGAAGCTAAATAAGGTGAATCCAAAGACAAACACATAGGCATCCTCAGGAATATTAACCTTCATCAGGCGATGAAAGGAGACAGAGACAGAGACCCACACGGGAGCACCGGACAGAAATCTCAAGGTCCAAATCAGGAGCAGAAGGAGACGGAGCACGAGCAAGGAACTCAGGACCACGAGGGGTGCACCCACACACTAAGACAATGGGGATGTTCTATTGGGATCTCACCAAGGCCAGCTGGCCTAGGTCTGAAAAAGCATGGGATAAATCCAGACTAGCTGAACATAGCGGACAATGAGGAATACTGAGAACTCAAGAACAATTGCAGTGGGTTTTTGATCCTACTGCACGTACTGGCTTTGTGGGAGCCTAGGCAGTTTGAATGCTCACCTTAGGAGACCTGGATAGAGGTGGGCAGTCCTTGGGCTTCCCACAGGTCAGGGAACCCTGATTGCTCTTCGAGCAGATGAGGGGGGGGGGGCGACTTGATCGGGGGAGGGGGAGGGAAATGGGAAGCGGTTGTGGGGACGAGGCAGAAATTCTTAATAAATAAATAAATTTAAAAAAAAAAAAAAAAAAAAAAAAGAAAGATCATGAATATTAAATGAAGATATTCCTTATAATATTATGTATAGTATTATTGAAGTCAAGTAATTTTTCTTGTTACCATTACATGAGTATTCTACAAATTAATAGACTTTATTATGGATTTTTTTTATACTTGTATATATTATACATGGAACAGTCAGTGGGTTATCATCATAGAAGAGGAATATATAATGGTCATTTTTCCTTTGGTGACATGTGGGTAGCTGTCTTTCTGTTCTATACACAAACACAATACTGATGAATGATATTATTATTATGATCATAGGCAAGATTTAGGCATCTAGGGATTTACAAGATGGCTCTTGATACCTACAAGATGACTTTCTTAAACTAAGAGACAATCTGTACATTTTAATGCTCATATGGGATTCTTATTCTATTGGATGGCCATCTCTGCCACAAACTGACAGAAATATCATTTTAAAAATTAGTAAAATGAGTGAAAATTCCCTTTTAAGCACCATCCTTGAATTACAGAGATACAGAGAACTCACACCTTAAATATTGCCAATGCCC
Source organism: Microtus oregoni (assembly GCF_018167655.1). Lineage (NCBI taxonomy): Eukaryota > Metazoa > Chordata > Mammalia > Rodentia > Cricetidae > Microtus > Microtus oregoni. The sequence goes on along the minus strand of NW_024543062.1, from coordinate 5,492,993 downwards.
TTCCAGTATCATCAACCCACAAGTATCAGATTGAAAGGTTTAGAATTTTTTTTGAAATTGTTTAGAAATCAGAGTCAGACAATAGCATTTGCCATGTACAAAACCTACTTGTGGTTGTCTTTCCAGTTTTACTGAATAAAACTTAACTTTATATAACCTGTTAAAATGTGTTTTCTATGTGTTCACAAATGTTCTTTACAAGGTTCAAACGTCTACATTTTAGTTAACATTTAGATTACTAGGGAAGACATATAAAATTTTTGTTTCAGGCCTTTTACAAAATAGGTGGTCAGTTTGTATGTTGAAGTATGAAAAGATTGAAGCATGTTTCCATGTTTCATACAAGTAATTCAAGATTGTTGTGTTTGTCTTAGTAGGGATCTCTATTTTGTGAAGAGGCAACATGATCATGACAACTCATGATTATTGAGGTTGTGGATTAGAATTTCAGAGATTTACTCTAGGGAGCATGACAGCTGGGAGTATGGTGGTGTAAAGGCAGACACGGTGCCAGGAAAGTCTACATTTTAATGCAAAGGCAAGAGGAAGTGGCTTGAGACACTAGGCATGACTTGAACATATGATACCTCAAAGCCCACCTCTATAGTGACTTCCTCCCTACAAGACCACACATTCTTGAACAAGTCCACACCTTCTCCTAATAGTGCCACCCGCTTTGGTGGCCATGTTTTATCAAACCACCACATTGATAAAAAGTCATTTATTCACCTATAATGATAGATTTCTTTCTTTCTAGGAATCAGTCCATGAGGTTCAGTGTGATACAGAACATCCTATATTGCTCAGCATGCCTTAATTTTGTATTCTGCCTCCCTCTTTTAAATCCTGAATGCTAGGTAATAGCCATGTGATAACACAGGAATAAGTAGCTATTGTTCTTAATATGTTGGTTCTATCAGTCTTTTGTGAAATTTGGTGATTCATTTAACTTACCAATGTATTTTTCCAACTATTTTAGATTCCCTTGAAATTAGGAAAGACATTGATTCTTACTCCAGAGAAACCTATTATCCTGAAGATTACATCAAGAAGTGGAGACAGAAATGAAAGTTGATTTTTATCTCAAGTTCTGATATTTTCTTCAAAGAGTGCATTCTAAGTACCTGGATTTTAATTACTCCTGAAAAACCTAGATGAATATAACTTTAATCTACCATAGTCCATGACAGAATCTTCAATTATTTTTCATTGACTTGATAGAGTCTTGATTCTTGTGTAAGAATGGAAAGTGATTAATTAGGAATCCATATGGTCTTTCATATCAAAGTTTTCCCATACCCAAAATAGTGCTATATGTTTCATTTCAATTCTGATAAAAAAGTCTTATTAATTTTGTTAATATTGTTTCAATTATAAAATCTTTAATTTATCATTATTAGTTGAGTATTCCATCAACAATTATTCCTTACATTTTGATGAGTTGTAAGTTCATGTGTTAACCAACATCCACGTCACAAATAAAGTCTTTTCTTTATATCTGAGACATATAATAGTGCATTCAAAGAAGATTCAAATTTAGAAGGCAATTTGATATTAAGACCATTTATCAGAATAATAATTAGTAGGTTCATTCTTGGGCCTGTAAACTCCAAAATCATAGGTCCTTGGCCTGAAATTAAGTACTCGACATGTGTTTCTTCCCACTGAATGGATTTCAAATATGAGCAGAAAGTGGTTTGTCACCCACATAATATTCATGACACTATTCTATATATACACTCCTTTGCCATGTTGATCATTATAGTTCATGGGATTCACTGCTGGTTAAGGCTGCTGATTACTCCCACACACACAAAAATCCTCTCAAGCATCTTCCAGTAATATAAAAGATTGCTATCAAGGAAGAAGTTTCCTGGTCAGTACACTGTGACATGGCCTATGACCAATGTGTTTACTGTTTTCTGCAAGAGGACTTTACTCACATGTTTTAGTTAGTAGCCAAGAGCAATGGCAGTATCTTGACACCTCTGATGAACAATCTGATGTAGATATCCTGCATATGATAAAGGGTAATTTATTAAATGCCTTTGGCTTCTAGAAGGTGCACAATGGTCAATGTAGGGCATTTTTCATATGTACATGTAAAGATTCTCAAAGTGTAGAATCTTTGATCTATATCAGGGTTTGTTTCCATTGCACACAAATTGTATCCAGTCCCTTCAAAAGCTCAAACAAAAAGTAGAGCAGATGAGGAGAGATGACTGATCCTTGAACCATGGTATCAGTCAAAAATGCCACTACCAACTGGGGGTGCCTGCTCACAAACTGTGCAACCCATAAATCCCCATTCAGTCACTAGTTGTCTGAGTTATTATAGGCAGTGTTGGCAATGTTGGATTCCTTGGGTTGTGATTTTCCATCTATTACTTTCTGTAAGGATGGGTTTGTGGCTACATATTGTTTAAATTTGTTCTTATCTTGGAATATTTTGTTTTCTCCATTGATAGTGAATGATCGTTTGGCTGGGTATAGTAGTTTGGGCTTGCATCCATGGTCTCTTAGTTTCTATAGTACCTCTATCCAGGACCTTCTGACTTTCATGGTTTCCATAGAGAAGTTTGGTGTAAGTCTGATAGGTTTACCTTTATAAGTAACTTGACCTTTTTCCTCTGCAGCTCTTAATATTCTTTCTTTAATCTGTATGTTTTGTGTTTTGATTATTATATGGCGAGGGGATTTTATTTAATCCAGTCTATTTGGTGTTCTGTATACTTCTTGAATATTCATAGGAATATCTTTCTTTATGTTGGGAAAGTTTTCTTCCATAATTTTGTTGATTAAATTTTCCGGGCCTCTGAGCTGCAATTCTTTTCCTTCTTGTATCCCTATTATACTTAGGTTTGGTCTTTTTATGGTGTCCCATATTTCCTGAATGTTTTGTGATGAGAATTTGTTGGATTTGCTGTTTTCTTTGATCAGTGCATTTATTTTCTCAATGGTGTCTTCAGAGTCTGACATTCTTTCTTTTATCTCTTGTATTCTATTAGTTATGCTTGTTTCTATAGTCTCTGTTCGTTGCCCTAGATTTTCCATATCCAGTCGGCCCTGGGTTTGTGTTTTCTTCCTTGCCTCCATTTTAGTTTTTAATTCTTGAGCTGTTTCCATTACCTGTTTGATTGTTTTTTCTTGGGTTCCCAGGGTATCCTTTACATATTTATTCATCTCTTCAAACTTTTTGTTATACTTCTCATCCATTTCTATAAGGGCATTTTTTACATGCTGTTTAAGGGACTCTATTGCTTTCATAATGTCAATTTTCCCCCTTCTTCTGGAGTAGGGTGTCCAAGACCTTCTGTTGTCTGATCACTGGTTTCTAGTGTTTTCATGTTGTTTTTCAGATTGGTGGAGGAATTCTTGCCTTGGCACCTGCCCATCTCCTCCTTCAAATGCTATCCTATGGATATTATGGAACAGCTCAGCACCCCATCCCAGCGCCCAAACAGGTTGAGCTGGCGAATCCTGTGGCCCTGCAGAAGGGAGGAAGAAGGGAGGAGGTTCCTGGGTGCAAACTGGGATGGGTTAGGGAGAGAGAGGCCCCAGCAGAGGGGAGCAGCCAGTGCTGAATGACCAGGGAGTGAAGGGGGTCAGAGAATGTCCCTGTTCTGTTTCCAAGCTCCTGCCGTGGGTCAAGAGCACACTCACCAACCACTCTAATGGATCCTCTGGAACAGGATCCATGAAAGACCTTTTCAACAAGAACTTTAAATCATTGAAGAAAGAAATTTAAGAAGATACCAGAAAATGGAAAAGTTTCCCATGCTCTTAGAGAGGTAGGATCAACATAATATAAATGGCAATCCTACCAAAAGCAATCTATAGTTTCAATGCAATCACCATCAAAATCCCAACACAATTTTCCCCAAACCTTGAAAGAATAATACTGAACATCATATAGGAAATCACAAAAATCAATACAGCCTAAACAACCCTGTACAATAAAGAAACTTCCTGAGGCATCACTATCAAGCTCTAATATAGAGCCACATTAATGAGGACAGCTTGGTATTGGCATAAAAACTGACAGGTTGACCAATGGAATTGAAGAAACAGATATTAACCCACACACCTGTGATCACCTGATTTTTGACAAGAAGTTAACAATATATGGTGTGGGACAATTCTATATTCTGTCAATTATGCTTTAAATAAACACTGATTGGCCAGTAGCCAGGCTTTATGTATATGCAGGACAACCAGAAAGGAAGTAGAGGCAGGTCAATGAGAACAGGAGAATTCTGGGAAGAAGGAAGCGCTTTCTAGAGTCCTGTCCAGACACCAAAGAAGGAAGATGTGACCTACCCTGCTGAAAAAGGTACTGAACCATGTGTCTAACATATACTAGAATAATGGGTTAATATAATTTATAAGAGTTAATAAGAAGCCTGAGCCAATGGACCAATTAGTTTAAAACTTATGGAGACATCTGTGTGAATTTCTTTGGGACTAACATCTGTGGGAACTGAGCAGGACAGAAACCCCAACAAGCAGTGCTTCATGTTACAAATATACAAGGGGAAAAAAAGCATCTTTAACAAATAATGCAGGCAAAATTGGATGTCAACCTGTCGAAGAATGAAAATAGATCCATATCTATTACCACGCACAAAACTCAAGTCCAAATGGATTAAAGGCCTCAATATAAATCTAACCACACTGAACCTGATAGAAGAGAAATTGTGAAGTAGCTTTATATGCATGGGCACAGTATATTACTTCCTAAAGCACAAACCATAAGAGCAACAATTAACAAATGGGACCTCCTATAAAGCAAACGACACAGTCAATAAACAAAAAGACAGCCTACTTACTGAATGAGAAAAGATCTTCACCAACCACACATCAGACAGAGGATTGATCTCCAAAATATATAAAGAGCTCAAAAAATTAGACATTAAAATTCTTTTTTTGTGGAACATATTTATTTAAGCATGCCTCTCAATTAATAATAATCTCACTTTTGCCTAGTCTGCCTACATAACCAGTAGTCATTGAAAAATAAAGACATGGTCATAGTCCAGATCTATTAACCAACTAAAAAATGGGGTATGAAAATAAACAGAGAATTCTCAATAAAAGAATTTCAAATGGATGAAAGACACTTAAGGAAATGTTCAACATCCTTAGTCATCAGGAAAATGCAAATCAAACCAACTCTGATATACCGTCTTACACCTGTCAGAATGGCTAAAATCAAAAATACCAATGATAGCTTATGTTGGAGAGGATTTGGAGTAAGAGGAACACTCTTCCATTGTTGGTGTGAATGTAAACTTGTACAATCACTTTGTAAATTTGTATGGCAGTTTCTCAGAAACTTGAGAATCAACCAACCTCAGGAACCAGCAATACCACACTTGGGCATATATCCAAAAGATGTTCAACCACACTACAAAGACATTTGTTCAACTATGCTTATGGCAACATTACTTGTAATAGGCAGAACATGGAAACAACTTAGATGCCCCTTAACTGAAGAATGGATAAAGAAAATGTGGCAATTTTACACATTAGAATACTACTCAGTGGTAAAATAAAAACAATGACATCTTGAAATTTGCATGTGAATGGATAAAACTAGAAAAGACCATCCTGAGTGAGGTAACCCAGACACAGAAAGACACAGAAAGACAATAGTATGTACTCACTCATAAGTGGATACTAACTATAAAGCAAAGAATATTGAGTTGTATTGATGATCCTAGAGAAGCTAAGAAGGTGAACCATAAGAAAAACATATCTAGATCCACCTGCATAGAGGAAATAGATAAGATCACCTGACAAAATTGGGAGCATGGGTGTGAGGGGAGTAGGGAGGACAGAAGGGGAAGATGAGGGGATAAGGAAAGGAGGAAGAAAACTTGAGGGAATGGGAATCTCCAGATGGAGGAAGGGAAGATATGAGAGCAAGGGAAGATATATTTTGATTGAATAAACCATAGTGGGGCAAGCAAGAAACCAGGCACTAGAGAAATTCCTAGGAATCCACAAGGATGAATCCAGCTAAGACCCTAAGCAGTAAAGGAGAGGGTAGCTGAACTGGCCTTGCCCTGCTGTCATGACTGATGAACTGTTTTATTTATTTATTAAAAATTTTCACCAACTCCCCTTCTCCCATATCCTTCCCACACTCTCCACTCCCCCTCTCCCTCCCTCTCCAGTCCAAAGAGCAGTCAGGGTTCCATGACCTGTGTCCAAGGTCCTCCCCCCTCTATCCAGGTCTAGTAAGGAGAGCATGCAAACAGACTAGGCTCTCACAAAGCCAGTACATGCAGTAGAATCAAAACCCAGTGCCATTGTCCTTGGCTTCTTAGTCAACCCTCATTGTCAGGCACATTCAGAGAGTCTGGTTTTATCACATGCTCCATCAGTCCCAGTCCAGCTGGCCATGGTGAGCTCCCATTAGATCAGTCCCACCTTCTCAGTGGGTGGACGCATCCCCTGCTTTTCAGGCTTCCTTGCTCCTATTCTCCCTCCTTCTGCTCTTCATTTGGACCTTGGGAGCTCAGTCCAGTGCTCCAATGTGGGTCTCTGTCTCTATCTCCATCTATCGCCAAATGAAGGTTCTATGGTGATATGCAAGATATTCATCAGTATGGCTATGGGATAAGGCCAGTTCAGGCATCCTCTCCTCTGCTGCCCAAGGAACAAGCTGGGGGCATCTCCTTGGACACCTGGGAACCCCTCTAGAGTCAAGTCTCTTGCCAATCCTAAAATGGCTCCATTAATTAAGATATCTACTTCCCTGCTCCTATATCCAAACTTCTTCCATCTCAACCATCTCATTCCCACAAGCTCTCCCCAATCTTCCCCTTCTCCCTTCTCTCTCCCCATCTCCACTTACTCCCACCCCATGCTCACCCCTGTGCTCCCTAATTTTGCCTGGTAATCTTGTCTACTTCCAATATACAGAAGGATAACTATATATTTTTATTTCAGTTCACTTTCTTATTTAGCTTCTCTAGGATCATGGATTATAGGCTCAATATCCTTTATTTATGGATAGAATCTACTTATGAATGAGTACATACCACATTAATCTTTTTGGGTCTGGGTTATCTCACTCGGTAAAGTGTTTTCTATTTCCATCCATTTGCATGCAAAACTCAAGATGTCATTGATTTTACCACTGAGTAAAACTCTAAAGTGTATATGCGCCAAACCTTCTTTATCCATTCTTCTATTGAGGGGCACCTAGGTTGTTTCCAGGTTCTGACTATTACAAATAGTGCCGCTATGAACCATAGTTGAAAAAATGCTTTTGTAGTATGATAGGGCATCTCTTGGGTATATTCGCAAGACTGGAATGGCTGGCCCCTGATGTAGGTTGACTCCCAGTTTGCTGAGAAACTTCCATACTGATTTTCAAAGTGGTTGCACATGTTTGCATTCCCACCAACAATGGATGAGTGTTCCCCTTACTCCACATCCTCTCCAGCATAGGATATCATTGGTGTTTTTGATTTTAGCTTTTCTGACAGGTGTAAGATGGTATCTCAAGTTGTTTTGATTTGCATTTTCCTGATGGCTAAGGAGGTTGAGCATGACCTTAAGTGTCTTTTGGCCATTTGAACTTCTTCTGTTGAGAATTCTTTGGTCAGTTCAGTACCCCATTTTTAATTTGGTTAATTAGAGTTTTAATGTCTAGTTTCTAGAGTTCTTTATATATTTTGGAGATCAGACCTTTGTCTGATGTGGGGTTGTTGAAGATCTTCTCTCAGTCAGTAGGTTGTCTTTTTGTCTTAATGGCAGTGTCCTTTGCTTCACAGAAGCTTCTCAGTTTCAGGATGTCGCATTTATTCATTGTTGCTCTTAATGTCTGTGCTGCTGAGGATATATGTAGGAAGTGATCTCCTGTGCCCATCTGTTGTAGGGTACTTCCCAATTTCTCTTCTACCAGGTTCAGTGTGTTCAGCTTGATATTGAGGTCTTTAATCCATTTGGACTTGAGTTTTGTGCATGGTGATAGATATGGATCTATTTTCATTCTTCTACAGGTTGACATCCAGTTATTCCAGCACCATTTGTTAAAGATGCTTTCTTTCTTTCATTGTATAATTTTAGCTCCTTTGTCAAAAATCAGGTGTTCATAGGTTTGTGGATTAATATCTGGGTCTTTTATTCTATTCCAGTGATCAACATCTCTGTTTTTGTGCTAATACCAAGCTGTTTTCATTACTGTATCTCTGTAATAGAGTTTGAAGTCAGGGATGGTAATGCCTCCAGAGGATCCTTTATTGTATAGGATTGTTTTGGCTGTCCTGGGTTTTTTGTTTTTCCATAAAAAGTTGATTATTCTCTCAAGGTCTGTGAAGAATTTTGATGGGATTTTGATGAGGATTGCATTGAATCTATAGATTGCTTTTGGTAGAATTGCCATTTTTACTATGTTGATTCTCCCAATCCAAGTCATGGGAGATCCTTCCATTTTCTGGTATCCCTTCAATTTCTTTCTTCAAAGACTTAAAGTTCTTGTCAAATAGATCTTTCACTTCCTTGGTTAGAGTTACCCCAAGATACTTTATGCTATTTGTGGCTATCGTGATGGCAATGGTTCTCTGATTTCCCTCTCTGCTTCTTTATTATTTGTGTATAGGAGGGCAACTGATTTTTTGAAGTTGATCTTGTATCCTGCCACATAACTAAAGGTGTTTATCAGCTGTAGGAGTTCTTTGGTACAGTTTTGGGGTTCACTATCATATCATCTGCAAGTAATGAAAGTTTGACTTCTTCCTTTCCGATTTGAATCCCCTTGATCTCCTTATGCTGTCTTACTGATATTGGTAGCATTTCAAGCACTATATTGAAGACGTATGGAGAGAGTGGACAGCCTTGTCTTGTTCCTGATTTTATTGGAATGACTTTGAGTTTCTCTCCATTTAATTTAGTGTTAGCTGTCAGCTTGCTGTATATTTCTTTTATTATATTTAGGAATGAACCTTGCATTCCTAATCTCTCCAAAACCTTTATTATAAAGGGGTGTTGAATTTTGCAAAATGCTTTTTCAGCATCTTATCAAATGATCATATGTTTTTTCTTTCAGTTTATTTATATGATGGATTACATTGATAGATTTTCATATGTTGAACCAGCCCTGCATCTCTGGGATAAAGCCTACTTGATCAAAATGGACAATTTTTTGGATGTGTTCTTGGATTTGGTTTGAAAGTATTTTATTGAGAATTTTTGCATCGATGTTCATGAGTGAGATTGGTCTGTAATTCTCTTTCTTGGTTTAGTCTTTGTGTGGTTTCGGTATCAGGGTAACTATAGTTTCATAAAAGGAGTTTGACAATGACTCTTCTGTTTTTGTTTTGTGAAACACATTAAGGAATATAGGTATTAGCTCTTCTTGAAAGTTCTGGTAGAATTCTGCATTGAAACTATCTGGTCCAGGCCTTTTTTTGTGGGGAGGTTTCTGATGACAGCTTCTAATTCCTCGTGACTTACAGGTCTATTTAAATTGTTCACCTGGTCTTGATTTTATTTTGGTATGTGGTACTTATCTAAAAAAATGTCCATTTCTTTTTTTTATTTCATTTTGAAACAGAGGTTTTTCTGTAGCTTTGAAGCCTGTCCTGGAACTAGCTCTTGTAGACCAGGCTGGCCTTGAACTCACAGAGACCTGCCTGCCTCTACCTCCTGAGTTCTGGGATTAAAGATATGCACCACCACTGCCTGGCTGAATATTTTTTATTGATTTTTATTGAGCCCTACATTTTTCTCTGCTCACCTCCCTGCCTCTACTCATCCCTTCAGCCCTCTCCAAAGGTCCTCATGCTCCCAATTTACTCAGGAGATATTGTCTTTTTCTACTTCCCATGTAGATTAGATCTATGTATGTCTCTCTTAGTGTCCTTATTGTTGGCTAAATTCTCTGGGATTGTGGTTTGTAGGCTTGTTTTCTTTGCTTTATGTTTAAAAACCATTTGTGAATGAGTACATGTGATATTTATCTTTATGTGTCTGGGTTACCTCACTGAAAACGAAGTTTTCTAGTGCCATCCATTTTCCTGCAAAATTATTACAACATCCAGCTGAATATCTTAAGTGTCACCATAGAACCTTCATCCAGCAACTGATGGAAACAAAGGCAGAGACCTGCATTAGACCTCTGGACCGAGCTCCCAGTTTATCAGTGGGAGGAGTGAGAATACAGACAATGAGGTCAAGATCATAATGGGCACACCCTCTGAAACAGTTTTCTGAGCTAATGGGAGCTCACCAATTTCAGCTGGACAGGGAAGGAAACAGCATAGGTCCAAACTAGTTCCTCTGAATGTGGGTGACAGTTGTATGGTTGGGGCAGAGTGCAGGGCCACTGGCAGTGGCAAAAGGATTAATCCTACTGCTTATTCCGGATTTTTGGGAAACTATTTTCTTTGGATGGATACCTTGCCCAGCATAGATATAGTAGTGTACTTTCCCCAAAGCAATGTGTCTTACCCTCTCTGAGGACAGGATGGGGGTACAATGTGAGGGTAGGTGGAGGGGATGGCAAGAAAGGAGGGAGTGGGAACTGGGATTGGCATGTGAATGTAAAATAGACTGCTTTTTTAAAATAATAAATGTAAAAAACAAATAAATGAAAAGCAAAAAAAAAGATAAAATCAACCTGAGTGAGATAAGCCAGGCACAGAAAACCAAACACAGTATTACTCACTCATAAGTGGCTACTAGGAAAAAATCAAAGTATAACTAGCCTGCAGTCCATGACACTAGAGAAAACAGGAACATGGTGAAGCCTAATTAAAATATGCATGGATCCCCCAGGAAGGGAAAGTAGACAATATTTGCTTAGTATATTAGCAGAATGAGGGATGGAGGACAGTGGTAGTGACTGGACTGGGGAAAGGGGGAGCAGAGAAGAGAACATGAGGCATTAGGAAGATCATGTTGGGAAAGAGAATAGAGAGGGAGAACAAGGAAAGAGATACCTTGAAAAGGGGTATTGAAGGAGCACCAGGCCTCTTCCCACAGCCCGGCTCCTGGCCGCCTGGCTAGTTTATACCCCGAAATAACAACACACAAACTGTATTCATTTAAACACTGCTTGGCCCATTATATCTAGCCTCTTCTCGGCTAACTCTCGCACCTGGACTAGCATATTTCTAATAACACCCCAAGGTGCGCTTACCAGGAAGATTCTAGCCTATGTCCATCTTGGGTTGGAGCTTCATGTCTGCCTCAGAGAGCAGCAGCCTGGCATCTGAGCTCACTTCCTCTTCCTCACAGCATTCTGTTCTGTTTACTCTACCCACCTATGTTCTAACCCATCAGGGCCAAGCAGTTTTTTTATTAATTAACCAATGACCTTCCTCCATCATTTCCCCTTTTTCTGTTTAAACAAAAAAGGGGGGCTTTAACTTTAACATAGAAAAATTACATATAACAAAACAGTTATCAAGTAAAAATTACAATATTTACATCTATTTTATCTTTATCATAACTAAGGAAAACTATAACTATAACTAACTATCCTTCAACTCCATCAAAGACTCCAGAAGGATATAATATTAACTAAGTAAACAAGAAATAAGAAACTTCAAACTCTAGAAATGACAGAGACATCTCACTGCCTGGACAGTCACCCAAAGTTCTTTTGTACCATTGGGACATCCATCCTCGGCCTTCAGGCCCATAGTATCCAGAGACATATCCATGAAGCAGAAAATTTCAAAGACAGTTCAGTCATTATCTGCTGTGTCCTGTGGAATGTCTCGCAGACTCTTTGATGAATCAGGAACCCAGAAAGATCATCTCACCTTTAAGCAAGTTCAGCAGTCCTCTCTCTGTGGGTTCTCTGTGTCCAGTTTATGCAACAGTCCAGGCAAAAGCAGTTTCTTGCACAAATGGCTAACCAACTCCCTAAGGAGACTCTTCGATGCCCATCTTCCTCTTGAATTAGATTGGTGCTGCCAGGAGCAGACATGTCTCATTGTCATGAAAAACCCTAAGTTATTAAAACATTTAAAATGCTATATTCTATAATCTTTGAAAAATATGAAAAATGCCTATTTAAAATATATCCATGTACATCTAGAAAATCTTAACTAACATGACTACAAGCTTGACAATTATTGATTATCCATTAACAACCTATATACATTACATTTTTAAGTAAACTACACAATCACAATACCTTAATCAAGATCAGAAATACATATACATATAACAAAATTGACCTTAAATCTCTATCAATACAGCAAAATCTATACTAATGCAAATTATTCATATCTATATCATATCCCACTTTAAATGTAAAAGAACATTTCTAAACAATATTTGGGAATATGGACGTAGTTATTTCTCTCCAAACTGCTTCCTGCTGTATAGGGGCGCTGTTATTCAGGTCTTTCATGGTATAACCTGTGTGCTAGATTCATCTCAGTTGGCAGTTGAATGAAGTAATTTTCTGAAGGTGTTCACAGCAACCTTTCAGGAGGGCATGGTCTATCATATCATATTGGAATAGAAACAATCCACAGGGTCTCATTGTCTGTGAAAACAAAAGAAGAAACTCCTTTCCAAAGCATCATGTCCTTAGATCCAAATTTTAAAGTCAAGGTATTTTCAAAGGATCTATCTTGGATTAGTTCAGCAGCATCTGTGGCTCTTTCCTCAGCATTCAAACAATTCAAAGAGAACATAATAGCATACAGTATCAAGATTCTCTGTGTATTTTCCATCTTTGTGCAGCTTTGTTTTAACCTCTATTTCATTTATCTTTACTTTTAACTTTTTGCTTTTTGAGAAAGGTTCTCTTTATATCTTTGACCTGGAATAACTCTGTGGACCAGGCTGTTCTTGAACTCTTAAGAGATCTGCCTGTCTCTGCCTCCCAAGCATTGGGATTAAAGGCGTGTGCTACCACACCTTGAAGTCACAGAGGTCAATCTCCCTCTGCCTTCCAAGTGTTGGGATTAAAGTTGTGTCCTACCACACTCAACTACTCTCTTTCTTCCTTTTTTTTTGTTTTTTACTTTAAGAACTTTAACTTTTAGTCTGCATATATTTTCAACACACTGTAAATCATTTAGAGGTTTTCTTTGTTTTTGAATCTCTCTTTACTGTCTCTCTCTCTCTTTTTCTGAACACATGAGCCTTTAAATTACTGAGCAATATGGGTAGGATTAAAGCTGTGGCTTTGTCAGCTAGATTGAGTCCATCCCTTAGCTTTCAGCCTCATGGTGGAGGTACTAGCTGTAGCCATGTTTATTGCCACAACTCTATGGTGTTTCAAGGTCCCTGCCAGCAAGCAAACTGCAGCATTCTGCTCACAGACCACATTCAGTCAGACTACCTGCTTGAGTCTGAGTCAGAGTTTGCCCTGGCAGGGCGGCCTAGAAAACCGGCATTTTAAAACAGCACAACATTTTTCCTGCTACGGCTGAAAACAAACAAGCATTCAGTTGGCTTTTATCAACACCATTTAAGTGTTTCATGGCAGGACCTCTTAAGAGCAACAGGGTTTTACAGCTAAAGCTGAGTCAGGAAGCCTCTCTTAGATGAGAGCGCTTGTTTGCCTCTAGCAAGCAGAGCAGACCCGAGAGAGTGCTGCTACCAAGAAACCATGTACAACGCTGTCATTTTGTTCTAGAATTACTTCCCAAGCTGTCTCAGACTTTATGTGGAAGCAGTTGCCCCACATATGAGTGCCATTCTGTTGAAGGAGCTGCGGGCCTCTTCCCACAGCCCGGCTCCTGGCCACCTGGCTAGCTTATACCCCGAAATAACAACACACGAACTGTATTCATTTAAACACTGCTTGGCCCATTATATCTAGCCTCTTCTCGGCTAACTCTCGCACCTGGACTAGCCCATTTCTAATAATGTGTGTAACACCCCAAGGTGCGTTTACCGAGAAGATTCTAGCCTATGTCTATCCTGGGTCGGAGCTTCATCGTGTCTGCCTCAGAGAGCAGCAGCCTGGCATCTGAGCTCACTTCCTCTTCCTCACAGCATTCTGTTCTGTTTACTCCACCCACCTATGTTCTAACCCATCAGGGCCAAGCAGGTCTTGTATTAATTAACCAATGACCTTCCTCCTTCAAAGGGGAGTCATTGTGGTACTAGCAAGAAACCAGGTTGTTGTCAAGGTTAATGTCATGCCTGGTTCCTGTAGTCATTAGGTCCCAAAGAAATCACACATTAACTATTAACTTCCCATTATCTCAGGCTTCTAATTAACTTTTATAACTTATATTAGCCCTTTATTTTTGTCTATGTTAGACACTTGGCTTAATACCTTTTTCAGTGAGACAGTCATATCGTTCTTGCTCTGGGTCTGGATCAGGACTGCAGCACAGGACTTCCTTTTTCCCAGAATTCTCCTGTTCTCGTTGACCTGCCTTTACTTCCTGCCTGGTTGTCCCACTTATACTTCCTGCCCGGCTACTGACCAATCAGCATTTATTTAAAATATAATTGACAGAATACAGACCAGTATCCCATACCACTTCCCCCTCTTAAAAAAAAGAACTCTGAATCTAATATCCTTTGTTTAGCTTTTCTCCTGACCATTAGCCATAACGATTTGTAACCAACATTCTGAACAAAGGAAAATATCAATAGTCCACTTTTTTGGGAATGATGGCATAGTTTTCCAGTCTACTTCCTGCTGGTTGAAGGTGCTGATGACCTTATCAGGACCTAAAGAAAATTTATAATTATCATCAAGTCATGGCTGGAGTGTCCTGTGAGGCTTGATCATCTCAGGCAGCAGTCTTAAATCTGTTCTGGATGTAGACACTTGGGCCATCTCTTCCTGAAGGAGATTTCTCAGGTGGTATTCCTTGATCAAACTTGATTTTTTTTAACTCATAATATATCTATAGCCTCTTATTTTCTGTTGAAACACAACCAAAACCTCTTCTCCAAAGTAATATATATTTTGACTTCAATTTTGAAGTAAAGGTATTTTCAAAATACCTATCTTGGAATAGTACAGCAGCATTTATAAACAAATATCTTTTAGCAGAAGTTGCTTCTTCCTCAGCATTCAAACAATTCAAAGAGAGTATAATAACATACAGTATCCAGAGTCTCTGTGTATATTTATCTTTATGTGGCTCTATTTCTTTTATTTTTATTTTTAATTTTTTGCCTTTTTGAGACAGAGTTTCTCTGTGTATTTTTGGCTGTCCTAGAATTCCCTCTGTATACCAGGCTCTCCTTGAACTCACAAAGATCTGCCTGCCTCTGCCACCCAAGTGTTGGGATTAAAGGTATGTGCTAGCATACCTTGAACTCACAGAGGCCTGCCTGTCTCTGTCTCCCAAGTGTTGGGATTAAAGGTGTGTGCCACCACATCCAACTACTCTCTTTCTTTTTTATTAAGGACATTATGTTTTATTTTTCAAGCCTACATATATTTTTAAACACATAGTAAACAATTTAGAGGTTTTTTCATCTTTGAATCTATCTTTACTGTATATCTCTTTCTTTTTGTGACCACATGAGTCTTTAATTTACTAAGCAATATGGGTAGAATTAAAGCTGTGGCTTTGACAGCTGGATCCAACCCATCTTTTAGCTTTCTGAGATTCCAGCATCATGGTGGGGTACTGGCAGAGAGCCATGTTTATTCCCACAACTCTATGTGGCCAGTACCCAGGTAGAAAGTATAGGTGGACAACCAGGAAGGAAGTTGAGGCAGGTCAATGAGAACAGAAGAATTCTGCGAAGAAGAAAGCTTGGTTCTCAGACCTGACACAGCCACAGAAAAAACAAGAAGTGACTACCTCGCTGAATAGGGTACCAAGCCTTGTGGCTAGCATAGACAAGAATAATGGGCTAATATATGTTATAAGAGTTAATAAGAAGCCTGAGCTAATGGGCCAATCAGTTTATAACTAATATATACCTTTGTGTGATTTCTTTGGTACTTAACAACTGTGGGAACCAGGCAGGACAGAAAACCTCAGAGAACACCAGGCAGGCACTAGGGAAATTCTCAGGAAACCACAATGATGACCTTAGCTAACAATATAAGCAATAGTGGAGAGGGTACATAAATTGTCCTTCCTCTGTTATCAGATTGATGACTACCTTAATTGTCATCATGCAACCTTCATCCTGATGTAAGTAGATAAGATGCAGAGATCCATAGCTAACCACTGTGCTGAACTCCTGGACTCCAGTCATAGAGAGGGAGTTGCTATACTATGAACAATAGGGTCTAGACCATGATGGATGTACCCATAGAAACAGCTGGCTCAAGCTAGTGGTAACTCACTGACCCTTGACTGACAGATCAAGAACCAGCATAAATCTGTGGTAATCTCTCTGAATGTGGGTGACAGATATGTGGAATGGAAAGTTAGTGGGACCAATGGCAATGGAACCAGTATTCATCCCTAGGGCATGGACTGTCTCTTTGGAGCCCATTTCCTATGAAATGATACCTTGTTTGTCCTAGATATGGAGGAAGGTCCCTGGTCCTGCCTCAAGTGATAGAATTTAGTGACTTTCCATGGAAGGTCTCACCCTCTATGAGAAATAGATGGGAGGTGTGGTGGGAAAAAGTTTTCAATACTATGGTTGTAATATTAGTGTTATGTGCTGCTAAAGATTTTCCTGCTGCTTTATGAGGTGGGAAGGTAGTTGAGTATTCTCACTATGTTCTATTTTAGGTCTAGAACTTGCTATATAACTCAGTTGGTTTCAAACATGTAATCCTCCAGGTTACATATTGATTTTTTTTAGATTAAAGACATGGGGAATCACACTCAAATTGCATCCTTGTTCTTAAAGGATCTGTTTTACTTGACTTTCATTGAGTTTTGAAGATTGTTTATTGTTCCTCGGTATACTCTTCCAACTGATGCAGGTACCCATGAAATTAAGTGGGAATGTATATTTTCAGACAAACACATTGTTCTTAAGGTTGTGTCAAGAGTTGGAAAGAGGGTGGTAAATATTATTCAGAGTTGCAAACATGAGATCATGAGTTGGATCCCTAGAACCACTGTGAAGAAACAGTCATGTGTGTCTACAACATCAAAATTGAGCAGGTGTTAATAGGCAGATCCCTACTGTCAATCGCTTCTAGCCATCTCAAAAAACAAAAATGGAAAGAAATTGAAAGACAGTTATATGCTTAGAATCTCCACCTGCATATGCAATGTATACATTACACATATATAGATCCATACATACAAACTACAACGCTAGTGTTAACTCTAGGCCACACAGCCAGACACACATATACATTACATATATAACAACAGATGAAGAAAGGAAAAACGTGGAAAAGAAAGGAAGGAGTGAATAAAAGAGAGGGGAATATCACAGGGAGACAACATGAAGTGTTGGGAGCTGTGTGGCCTAGTTTGGGATCTGCATACTAATGTTTGTCCAATGAGTCTCTAGAACACAAGGACAATGAAGATGGTCTTTCATTGAGCAGAACCTGTAGATCTCAGGACAACTCACAATACTGCTGGGACCATCCAGCCTAAAAACTCTCTTACATCTTATAATGTTGAAGACTGTAATGGTAGTTTTTAGTTGTACTTTATCATTTGTGAATGGAACAAATGCAATCATTTCCACATACCCTATTTTTCTCAACTATTTCCCCTAAAATTAATTGAGAATCAATGATTTTCATATTTTAATCTGAAAATAATAACTACTATTCAAGACACTGAGAATTTTTCTGATTTAGTGATGACAGGTTGAGAAGCAATAAAATTAATTGGCATATATAAGGAAGCAACACAGGAGACATTAACTTCATATCCAAATTCGGTAAAAAATACTAAGAACAATGGGACATGGTGGAAAAAGAACACCTTATCAAAGGTTTACCCTTATGAAGGGGCTTGGGTATGCAGCACCCTTTTGCAGCACAAGGAACAGTTAGAGAAAAAAAATTTAACTATATGCAAAAACCTTATGAAAAATCATCTCTATTTCTGTAAATATGCTTTGTTTAGGTCTGAACAATATTGTTTTTCTTGAGAATGTATGTCTCTGCCTATTACATCTTAGTTTTGTGAGGACAGGATGTGCCTGGCTCAATATTTATCACGAACAAATGATACTATTTTGGCTTTAAAAGTTGATTTGATTTCATAGTAGAGAGGTTTTGATCAAATGGAGAACAAATATTCAAATATTTGAGCCTATGGTGGACATCTTTGATTGGACCATTAATCCATAAAGTCTAGATAGCCATAGGCCTGCCTTCACTGAATTTGTAATGCTTCTACAAACATTTTACATCAGAACACCTCTTTGAGTACCTGGCCTGATTTCACTTAGATTGTTTTTGTGCACAGTTGTCCTACTGTTCTGTCTACCTCAATGCATTACAGTTCCAAGCACAGTGAAGTCCTCATTCAGACAGGTGACAAAGCCCAGCAGTCCATGAATATGCCATATGTTTCTCAAAGTAGAACAATGAGATCTTGAAAGAAGAAATTGTATAAATTTAGTTGATGAGAACTAAGAAAAATCCTTGGACATGTCTCCACAGAAAGCCCTTACCTGTACCTGGAAAGTTATAGATACTTGCCATTTTAAGGTAGGTGAATTCATTATTTCCATGCACTCAACAAAGAAGACCTTAATTTAGGTGATGGGTGATATGACATCTTATGAATTGAGATGATTTAGGAGATTGAACATAGAGGTCCTCTCTTTTACTCTGCTCCTTGAAGCCGAAGGAATTCATAAAATCTCATGAATTTGAAAAATATTTTATTATTTCCAGTGATTCACAAAGTTTTTTCTTGTTCATTCTGGTATATGTAATTCCACTCTTTTAAAACTTTATTATATTTAAATATTTTATTTTTGATACAGTTGCCTTCTGAAATATCTTTGCTGCTATACAGCATTTTTCTGAATAAAATAACTAATAGTCTCAGTTATAGATGTCAAAAATAAGACATTTAATGAGATTTCCTTTATTAAATATTATTTATGGAAAAGTAATGCACACAGATATTAAAACATTAAAATGATGCAAGAGGACAGGGGAATTGTATGAAATTTCCAAAGTTTTGTGTGAGGCAAGAAATGTCCTTCTCAAAGCTTTCAAATTCCTTTGTATTGTCAATAGGAGTGGAATATGCTTTTCTAATTCTCCTTCTGAAATGACTGCAAGATAATGACTGCAAAGATAAAACTTTTCTTCTTTAATAAGTGTCATGTGATAATTCTAACCAGACAACTGAATGGCTTGTATATTTGAAAACTAAAACAACTTGATGTCATTGAAGAAAAACACTGACAATTGCACCAGAAGATGGGAACTTCTCCCATATTCTTTTATCAGTAGGAATACTGCTGTGAAAACTGCCCTACTACCCCAAATCATCTACAGATTCAAAGAAATACCATCAAATCATATCCAACACAATTCTTCATAAAAAGTTAAAAAAAATCTTCAATTTAATATGGAAACACAGATATATATATAAATGTACAGATACAACGTGTCTTAGGTATGGTATGTGAAAAGACACCATTACTACGGCAACTCTTAATAAAGAGATCAATTTGGGATAGCTTATGGGTTCAGAGATTTAGTTCATTATCATAATGGTGTGTAGCTTGCAGGCAGACAAGGTACTAGAGAAGGTGTCAAGAGTTCTACATCTTGATCCCACCCAGCTTACATCCAGAACCCTCTACACCCTGTCTCCCTCCCTCCCCTCTTTGGTGGCATAGCACCTCCCAGATCAGCCTGCTCGGGCGCTGGGACCGAACCCGAATCAGGAGGGAAAAAGGGAGGGCGGTAGTTCCTTTGTCTCTATAGCCTACCTGCAGCAATCAGGGTGGGCCCTTTGTTTCCAAGCTACCCAAGCAGGACGGAGTTTCGATCTGGGCACCGGGAAAGCCATCAAGGGGTGAGTGAGTGCCGCGGCAGCGGGGAACAGGGAATAGCAGCAGGGAACAGGGAACTCAGACGTTCCTCATCTCTCCTCCAGGATTAACCTCCACCAGGAGAACCATCACTAGGAAGTGACATCACTGGGAAGGTACATCAGTGGGCAAGAAGACCTGATCCTGTAAAAGAAGATCCGTAGGGGAGAATTCGGAGGAAGAGAGGGGCAGGCGCCAATGCAAGAATTCACCCAACAATCTGAAAAACAACATGAAGCCACCAGAACCCAGAGACCTCAAAACAGGAGGACATGAACACCTTAATCAAGAAGAAGTAGAAAAAACTGAATTTATGAAAGTGATAGAGGCCCTAAAACAGCATATAAAAAATGCCCTTATAGAAATGGATGAGAAGTATAACAGAAAGTTTGAGGAATTGAGTAAATCAGTGAATGATACCCAAGGAAACCAAGGAAAAACAATCAAGCAGATAATGAAAACAGTTCAAGACTTGAAAACTGAAATGGAGGCAAAGAAGAAAACAAAAACAGAGGGCCGGCTGGACATGGAAAAATCTAGGTAAACGAATAGAGACTACAGAAACAAGCATAACCAGCAGAATATAAGAGGAGGAAGAATCTCAGATCTGAAGATAACATAGAGAAAAAAAAACGCACTGATCAAAGAAAACAGCAAGTCCAACAAACTCTCATCACAAAACACTCAGGAAATATGGGACACAATAAAAAGACCAAACCAAAGAATAATTGGAGTAGAAGAAGGAGAAGAAGTGCAGCTCAACGGTCCAGAAAATATACTTAATAAAATTATAGAAGAAAACTTTCCCAACCTGAAGAAAGATGTACTTATGAAGCTTCAAGAAGCAAAAAGAACACCAAATAGGCTGGATCAAAAAAAAAAACAACATTCCCTTGCCATATAATAATCAAAACACAAAGCATACAGAATAAAGAAAGAATATTAAGAGCCGCAAAGGAAAAGGGCCAAGTTACTTATAAAGGTAAACCTATCAGACTTACACCTGACTTCTCTATGGAAACCATGAAAGACAGAAGGTCCTGTAGAGATGTACTGCAGACACTAAGAGACCATGGATGCAAGCCCAGACTACTATACGCAGCCAAGGTTTCATTCACTATAAATGGAGAAAACAAAATTTTCCAGGATAAAAACAAATTTAAACAATACGTAGCCACAAATCTATCCTTACAGAAAATAATAGAAGGAAAATCACTAACCAAGGAGTCCAGCAATGACCACAATAACTCAGACATCTAGAGACCCTTCACCAGCGCAAATCAAAGAAGGGAAACACACAAACCCTACTACTAAAAAAGTGATCAGAGTTAACAACCACTGGTCATTAATATCACTTAATGTCAATGGGCTCAACTCACCTATAAAAAGGCACAGGCTAAGACATTAGATACAAAAACAGGATCCAACATTCTGCTGTTTACAAGAAACACACCTCAACCACAAAGACAGGCACCTACTCAGAGTAAAGGGCTGGGAAAAGGCTTATCAATCAAATGGACCTAAGAAACAAGCAGGTGTGGCCATACTAATTTCTAACAAAGTTGACTTGAAACTTAAATCAATCAGAAGAGATGGAGAGGGACATTTTATATTCATAACAGGAACAATTCATCAGGAAGAAGTCTCAATACAGAATATCTATGCCCCTAATATAAAAGCACCCACGTACGTAAAAGAAACATTACTAAAACTCAAGGCAGCCATCAAACCGCACACACTAATAGTAGGAGACTTCAACACTCCTCTCTCACCAATGGACAGGTCAATCAGACAGAAACCTAGCAGAGAAATTAGAGAATTAATGGAGGAAAAGAAGCAAATGGACTTAACAGACATCTATAGATTATTCCACCCAAAGAGGAAAGAATATACCTTCTATTATGAAGCTTATGGAACCATCTCGAAAATTGACCACATACTTGGTAACAAAGCTAACTTACACAGTTACAAAAAAATATTAGTAACCACCTGTGTCTTATCAGATCACCATGGATTAAAGTTAGAATTCAACAACAATGCTACCCCCAGAAAGCCTACACACTCATGGAAACTAAAGAGTCAACTACTGAACCATACCTGGATTAAGGAAGAAATAAAGAAAGAAATTAAAGTCTTCCTGGAATTCAATGAAAACAAAGAAACAACATACTCAAACTTATGGGACACTATGAAAGCAGTCCTGAGAGGAAAGTTCATAGCACTAAGTGCCCACGTAAAGAAAACAGAGAAAGCACATATTGGAGACTTAACAGTCCACATGAAAGCTCTTGAAAAAAAGAAGCAGACTCACCTAGGAGGAGTAGAAGACTGGAAATAATCAAACTGAGGGCTGAAATCAACAAAATAGAAACACAAAAAACAGTCCAAAGAATCAATGAAACAAAAAGCTGGTTCCTGGAGAAAATCAACAAGATTGATAAACCCCTATCCAAACTAATGAAACGGCAGAGAGAGAATACACAATATAATAAGATCAGAAATGAAAAGGGGGACATAACCACAGACACAGAGGAAATTCAGAGAATCATTTGATCTTACTACAAAAGTCTGTATACCACAAAACTGGAAAATGTAAAAGAAATGGACACTTTTTTAGATTAATACCATATACCAAAGTTAAACAAGGACCAGGTGAACAATCTAAGCAGACCTTTTAGTCGCGAAGAATTAGAAGAGGTTCTAAAAAACCTCCCTACCAAAAAAAGCCCAGGACCAGATAGTTTCAATGCAGAATTCTACCAGAACTTCCAAGAAGACTTAATACCTATACTCCTTAATGTATTCCACAATATAGAAACAGAAGAGGCATTACCAAATTCCTTTTATGAAGGAATTACTCTGATACCAAAACCACACAAAGACTCAACCAGGAAAGAAAAATACAGGCCAATCTCACTCATGAACATCGACGCAAAAATCCTCAACAAAATACTGGGAAACCGAATTTAAGAACACATTAGAAAAATTATCCATTATGGTCAAGTAGGCTTCATCCCAGAGATGCAGGGCTGGTTCAACATATGAAAATCTATCAATGTAATCCAGCATATAAATAAACTGAAAGAAAAAAACCATATGATCATCTCATTAGATGCTGAAAAAGCATTTGACAAAATTCAAAATCCCTTTATGATAAAAGTATTGGAGCGATTAGGGATACAAGGGTCATACCTAAATATAATAAAAGCTATATACAGCAAGCCGACAGCTAACATCAAATTAAACGGAGAGAAACTCAAAGCCATCCCACTTAATTCAGGAACATGACAAGGCTGTCCACTCTTGCCATACCTCTTCAATATAGTGCTTGAAGTTCTAGCAATAGCAATAAGACAACATAATGGGATCAAGGGGATTTGAATTGGAAAGGAAGAAGTGAAACTTTAGTTATTTGCAGATGATATGATAGTGTACATAAGCAACCCCCAAAACTCCACCAAAGAACTTTTACAGCTGATAAACAGCTTTAGTAATGTGGCAGGATACAAGATCAACTCCAAAAAATCAGTTGCCCTCATATATATACAAAGGATATGGAAGCAGAGAGGGAAATCAGAGAAGCTTCATCTTTCACGATAGCCACAAACAGCATAAAATATCTTGGAGTAAATCTAACCAAGGAAGTGAAAGATCTATTTGACAAGAACTATAAGGCATTGAAGAAAGAAATTGAAGAGGATACCAGAAAATGGAAGGACCTCTCGTGCTCTTAGATTGGGAGGATCAACATAGTAAAAATGGCAATTCTACCAAAGGCAATTTATAGATTCAATGCAATCCCCACCAAGATCCCATCAAAATTCTGCACAGATCTGGAGAGGACAATAATCAACTTTATATGGAAAAACAAAAACCCAGGATAGCCAAAACAATCCTATACAATAAAGGATCTTCTGGAGACATTACCATCCCTGACTTCAAACTCTATTACAGAGCTACAGTGATGAAAACAGTGTGGTACTGGCATAAAACAGAGAAGTCGACCAATGGAATCATATAGAAGACCCGGATTTTAACCCACAAACCGATGAACACCTCATTTTCGATAAGGGAGCTAAAAGTATACAATGGAAGAAAGAAAGCATCTTCAACAAATGGTGCTGGCACAACTGGATGTCAACCTGTAGAAGAATGAAAATAGACCCATATCTATCACCATGCACAAAACTCAAGTCCAAATGGATTGAAGACCTCAATATCAACCTGAACACACTGAACCTGATAGAAGAGAAAGTTGGAAGTACACTACAACAGATGGTCACAGGAGATCACTTCCTATGTATGTCACCAGCAGCACAGACATTAAGGGCAACATTGAATAAATGGGACCTACTAAAACTGAGAAGCTTCTGTAAAGCAAAGGACACTGTCACTAAGACAAAAAGGCAAAATACTGACTGGGAGAAGATCTTCACCAACCCCGCAAGAAACAAAGATCTGATCTCCAAAATATATAGAGAACTCAAGAAACTAGACTTTAAAATGCTATCCTAAGTGAGGTAACCCAGACCCAAAACGATGAATATGAGATGTACTCACTCATAATTGGGTTCTAGCGATAAACAAGGGTCACGGAGTCTACAATTGATGATCCCAAAGAAGCTAAGTAAGAAGGTGAACCAAAGGAAAAGCATATACTTGTCCTCTTGGCTATGGGAAGTAGACAAAATTGCCGGGGAGAAAATTGAGATCTTGGGGGTGGGGTGGGATAAGGGTAAGGGGAGACGGGGAGAGTAAAGGGAGAAGGGGAGAATGGGGGGAACTTGGGGAAAAAGGAGGATTGGGGTAAATGAAGTTTGGATAAGGGAGCATGGAAGAACAATTCTTAGTTAAGGGAGCCACCTTAGGGTTGGCAAGAGACTTGAATCTTGAGTGGCTCCCAGATGCCCAAGCCGTGGTCCCCAGAGACAGAGACCCACACTGGAGCACTGGGCTGAGCTCCCAAGGTCCCAATGAGGAGCAGAAGGAGGGAGAACATGAGCAAAGAAGTCGGGACCATGAGGGGAGCACCCACCCACTGAGACGGTTTAGCTGATCTATTGGGAGCTCACCAAGGCCAGTAGACTGTGACTGAAAAAGCATGGGATAAAACTGGACTCTCTGAGCATGGCGAATAATGAGAGCTGATGAGAACCCAAGGACAATGGCGCGGGGTTTTGAACCTACGTGATGTTCTGGCTTTGTGGGAGCCTAGCCAGTTTGGATGTTCACCTTCCTAGAAATGGACGGAGGGAAGAGGACCTAGGACTTACCACAGGGAAGGGAACCCTGACTGCACTTTGGGCTTGAGAGGGAGGGGGAGAAGAGTGAGGGGAGGGGGAGAAGGGTAGGATGAGGGGGAGAAGGGTGGGAGAAGGGGAGGGAAATGGGAGGCTGGGAGGAGGAGGAATTTGGTTTTTTTTTCTCCTTTTCTCAATAAAAAAAAGTAAAAAAAAATGCTAATTAACCCAATTAAAAAATGGGGCACTGAACTGAACAGAGAATTCTCAACAGAAGAAGTTCAAATGGCCAAAAGACACTTAAAGTCATGCTCAATCTCCTTAGCAATCAGGGAAATGCAAATCAAAACAACTTTGAGATATCATCTTACACCTGTCAGAATGGCTAAAATCAAAAACACCAATGATAGCCTTTGCTGGCAAGGCTGTGAAGGAAGGGGTACACTCATCCATTGCTGGTGGGAATGCAATCTTGTGCAACCACTGTGGAAGTCAGTGTTTCGGTTTCTTAGGAAATTCGGGATCAACCTACCCCGGGACCCAGCAATACTACTCCTGGGAATATACCCAAGCGATGCCCTATCATATGACAAAAGCATTTGTTCAACTATGTTCATAGCAGTATTATTTGTAATAGCCAGAACCTGGAAACAACCTAGGTGCCCTTCAATGGAAGAATGGATGAAGAAATTATGGAATATATACACACTAGAGTACTACGCTGCGGTAAAAAACAATGAATTCTCGAATTTTGCATGCAAATGGATGGAAATAGAAAACACTATCCAGAGTGAGGTAACCCAGACCCAAAAAGATGAACATGGGATGTACTCACTCATAATTGGTTTCTAGCCATAAATAAGGGACACGGAGACTACAATTGGTGATCCCAAAGAAGCTAAATAATAAGGTGAACCCAAGGAAAAACATCTAGTTATCCTCTTGGCTATGGGAAGTAGACAAAATTGCCAGGGAGAAAATTGGGATCTTGGGGGTGGGGTGGGATAAAGGTAAGGGGAGATGGGGAGAGAAAACTGAGAAGGGAAGGAGTGGGGGAACTTGGGGAAATAGGAGGATTGGGATAAAGGAAGGTTGGACAGGGGAGCACGGAAACACAATTCTTAGTTAAGGGAGCCACCTTAGGCTTGGCAAGAGACTTGACCCTAGAGTGGCTCCCAGGATCCCATGGTGATGTCCCCAGTTAGTCCCTTGGGCAGCTGAGGATAGGGAACCATAAATGACCCTATCCTAGAGCAATACTGACGAATATCTTGCATATCACCATAGAACCTTCATCTGGTGATGGATGGAGACAGAGACAGAGACCCACACTGGAGCACTGGACTGAGCTCCCAAGGTCCCAATGAGGAGCAGAAGGAGGGAGAACATGAGCAAGGAATTCAGGACTACGTGGGGTGCACCCAACCACGGAGACAATGGGGCTGATCTATTGGGAGCTCACCAAGGCCAGCTGGACTATGACTGAAAAAGCATGGGATAAAACCGGACTCTCTGAACATGGCGAACAATGAGGACTGATGAGAAGCCAAGGACAATGGCACGAGGAGTTTGGGGGAGGGGGAGAATGGTCGGCGGAGGGGGAGGGAACTGTGAGGTTGGGAGGAGGCGGATACTTTTTTCCTTTTCTCAATAGAAAAAAAGAGTTCTACATCTTGATCCCTGGCAGTCAGAAGTGGTCTGAGACACCGGGCATTGCTTGAGAATGGGATAACGCAAGACCCACTACCACAGTGACACATATCCTCCAACAAGGCCACACCTAATAATGCCACTCCCTATGAACTTATGTGAGCCAATTACATTTAAGCTAAGACACATACACCATGACTAAAACAATCATGAATATAAAAGATCTACTGGAGGTAATAACACCCCAGACTTGAAGTTGTACTACATACCTATAGTAATAAAAACACCATGGTATTGTCATAAAAAACAGACAGATTGATGTATGGACTAAAGTAAAGACTGATATGTAAGTCCACACTTCTATGAACATCAGATTTCTGCCAAAAAGCAGTGAATTCACACTATAGGAAGCAGAGCATCAGTGGTGCCTAGTCAAACAGGTTGACTGCCTGTAAAAGAATACAAACAGATGCATGTTTTGTATCCTATGAAAAACTCTACTTTGAGTGGACGAAGGACCTCAACGTTAGGCCTGACATAATGAATCTAATAAAGGAGAAATTGGGGAATAGGCTTGAACTCACTGGTACTAACAGTATTTTCTAAGCAGTACACTAATAGTACAGGCAAAGACCAGCAATTTGTAAATGGGATCTCAGGAAACTCAAACTCCTCTGTATGGCAAAGGACACCAATACCCATACAAGGAGGCACTCTACATATTGAGAAAAGATTTTATCGATTACATATCTGATAGTATGTTAGTACCTGGGATATATGTTAAACTTAAAAATGAAAATCAAGAATACAAATAGCACAATTTTAAAATTGAGTATAGAAGTAAGAAGAACATTTCTAAAAGATGAAACATGAATAATAAAAGACATCTGATGAAATGTGTACCATCTTTAAACATCAGGGAAATAGAAACTAAAACTATTTTGAGATTTTCATGTTAATCATTTGCAATGGTGAAGATCAACAAAACAAATAGCAGCTCATTCTGGTGAGGAAAGAGGAATAGTGATTCACTGCTAATAAAAATGCAAACTTGTTTGACTATGGAAATCCATGTGGTGATCTCTGAAGAAGCTTTCAATAGTTATACCGTAAGATCCAGCTATACCACCAGTGAGTTTATAATAAAAAACTGTACATCCTGCCATAGAGATACTTGCTCATTCATTTTTGTTACTAATCTATTAAAAAGAGCAGAAATTGGAAATAGTCTAGCTCTTCATCAACTGTAACATGGATGGGTGATGTGGGAGTGTCATATATCAATCTGTTGATTTCATTGGTTAAGCAATAAAGAAACTGCTAGGCCCATTTGATAGGCCCACCCTTCGGTGGGTGGAGTAAACAGAACAGAAGGCTGGGAGAAAGAAGCTGAGTCAGTGAGTCGCCATGATTCTCACACTCAAGACAGATGCAGGTTAAGATCTTCCTGGTAAGCCAGCTCATGGGCTACAGCAGATTATTAGAAATGGGCTAGTCCAGGTGCCAGAGCTAGCCTAGAAGAGGCTAGATAGAAATGGGCCAAGTGGTGTTTAAAAGAATACAGTTTCCGTGTAATTATTTCGGGTAAAGCTAGCCGTGGGGGCTCCGGGTGCCAGGGACACAGCCCGCCGCTCCTTATTTCAACAGATGGGGGGGCCTGTTTGTTGGGGTTTCTTTCCTGCCCAGTACCCCACAACTGTTTAGCCCAAAGAAAATCACATATAGGTTTCCATAAATTATAAGTTGATTGGCCCATTAGCTCTAGCCTCTCACTGGCTAACTTTCACATCTTGATTAATCCAGTTTTCTGATCTATTTTAGCCATGTGGCTCAATACCTATTTTCAGTGGGGCAGATCACATCCTGCTGCTTCGGTGGTCGGCAGAGGAGTGGGAGGAATCAGCTTCCTCCATCCCAGAATTCTCATGTTCTCATTACATCATTTCTACTTCCTGTCTGGTTTTCCCATGTATATTTCCTGCCTGGCCAATCAGCATTTATTTAAAACATGATTGACAGAATACACACAATTCTCTCGGAACAATCATCTGATGAGTGGACAATGAAAATACAGTATTTTTACACAGTGAAATATTGTACAGCAGTTAAGAAAAATGAAATTTACAGGTAAATAGATAGAGCTAGAAAAACACCCTGAGTGAAGAAACACAGACTGCAAAAGACAAATATTTTGTCTTATACAAGGGTATCAGCTCTTTAGCCTTTTCAATGAGTGCTATAATCTGAATACTACAGAGAGTAGGTACATACTAAGGCAGCAGGGTAGAAGGAAGGATATTCAAATGAAGGAGAGAAATATAATATATTGTTATGGAGTGACAGAGGGCAGACTAGAATCAAAGTATGAAGTAGGAAGAAAAAGGGAAGATAGGGGGAGAGTAGACTATACAGGGAGGGGAAACTAACAATAAATGCCATTTGAAAACCTATTACTATAAAAGCTTCTTGACAAATATATGTATGTAACCAGAAGTTAAAGAGACACCCCAAATAAGGAGAAAATGCCTCCAAAATATCTTATAACATCAAGTAAATCTTCAGTATTAGGAGTTACACCTCATTGAGTCATTGGACAAAGATGGCTCATTGAGAAATCCATAAACATCACAAACTTGCTTAATTTCCACATACCAGTGGTAAGGTCCTATTGCATAATACAATACCTAGATCAGACCAATACAGGCTGCATGGTTTTCATTTCAGTCTCTGTGATCCTCTACAAACCCTGCTTAGTTGATTCTCTGGGTCATGATCTTGTGATGTCCATGATGCATCTGGTTCCTACAATTTGTTCTCCCACTCTTTGTTGGGACTACCCAAGTTCTGCTGAATGTTTGGCTGTGGCTCTCTGTATCTTCTCCAATCAGTTTCTGTATGAAGCCTCTCTGGGGAAAATTTTGCTAGACTTTGGTCTATAAGTATAGTAGAAAATTATTAGGAATCATTTCATAGACTTTTTTTGAACAGTCATGTTTGGTTCTATCCTAGCTCTCTGGGCTATCCAGTTCTAACTCCTTACCATCTAGGCTGTGTCAGGCATGGGCTCAGTCTTCTGGCTTAGGCTTCAAGTAGGATTAACCATTGGTTGGTTAATCCCACAAGTTCTGGGCCACTTTTACTCCCAACATATATTGCAGACATGACAAATTATAGGCCAAAAGATTTGTGGTTGGGTTGACACCCCAGTCCCACTACTGGAAGCCGTCTCTGATTACAAAAGATGAACATTTAATGCTCCAAATCCCACATTACCAAAAATCTTCAATAGGGTTAACCTCATAGATTCCATGGAATTTCCATTGCACTAGGTTTCTAATCTGCCTTCCCATATTCAAGTCATCTCTCACAGTACTCTCTCACTCCATCCCTATACCCCACCTTATCCCTCCTGTTCCCATTGCCACCAACTCACAGTCCATCCATGAATTTTTTTTCTATTTTTTCTTCCAGAAGATCCTTATATTCCTCCTTGAGCCCTCCTTATTACTTAGCCTCTTTAGGTCTGGGGATTGTGACATTCTTTTTTTTCCATTTTTTTATTGAGAAAAGGAGAAAAAAACAAGTTTCCACCTCCTCCCAGCCTCCCATTTCCCTCCCCCTCCTCCCACCCTTCTCCCCCTCCTCCCACCCTTCTCCACCTCCCCCCACTCCTCTCCTCATCACTCTCCAGTCCAAAGAGCAGTCAGGGTTCCCTGCCCTGTGGTAAGTCCTAGATCCTCCCCTCTCCATCCATTTCTAGGAAGGTGAACATCCAAACTGGCTAGGCTCCCATAAAGCCAGCACATTACGTAGGTTCAACACCCCGTGCCATTGTCCTTGGCTTCTCATCAGCCCTCATTGTTTGCCATGCTCAGAGAGTCCAGTTTTATCCCATGCTTTTTCAGTCACAGTCCAGTTGGTCTTGGTGAGCTCCCAATAGATCAGCTCCACTGTCTCAGTGGGTGGGTGCACCCCTCGTGGTCCCGACTTCTTTGATCATGTTCTCCCTCCATCTGCTCCTCATTGGGACCTTGGGAGCTCAGTCCAGTGCTCCAGTATGGGTCTCTGTCTCTATCTCCATCCATCACCAGATGAAGGTTCTATGATGATATGCAAAATATTCGTCAGTATTGCTATAGGATAGGGTCATTTCAGGTTCCCTATCCTCAGCTGCCCAAGGAACTAACTGGGGACCTTGGCTTGGGCATCTGGGAGCCACTCTAGGTTCAAGTCTCTTGCCAACTCTAAGGTGGCTCCCTTAACTAAGAATTGTGCTTCTGTGCTCCCCTATCCAACCTTCCTTTATCCCCATCCTCCTTTTTCCCCAAGTTCCCCCCATTCTCCCCTTCTCCCTTTACTCTCCCCATCTCCCCTTACCACCATCCCACCCCACCCCCAAGATCTCAATTTTCTCCCCAGCCATTTTGTCTACTTCCCATAGCCAATAGGACAACTATATGTTTTTCCTTGGGTTCACCTTCTTACTTAGCTTCTTTGGGATCACCAATTGTAGACTCCGTGACCCTTGTTGATGGCTAGAAACCAATTATGAGTGAGTACATCCCATATTCATCTTTTTGGGTCTGGGTTACCTCACTCAGGATAGTGTTTTCTATTTCCATCCATTTGCATGCAAAATTTGAGAAGTCATTGTTTTTTACCGCAGCGTAGTACTCTAGTGTGTATATATTCCATACTTTCTTCATCCATTCTTCCATTGAAGGAGCTAAAAGTATACAATGGAAGAAAGAAAGCATCTTTAACAAATGGTGCTGGTATAACTGGATGTCAACCTGTAGAAGAATGAAAATAGACCCATATCTATCACCATGCACAAAACTCAAGTCCAAATGGATTAAAGACCTCACTATCAGTCAGACCACATTGAACCTGATAGAAGAGAAAGTGGGAAATACCCTACAACAGATGGGCACAGGAGATCGCTTCCTATGTGTAACCCCAACAGCACAGACTTTAAGGGCAACATTGAATAAATGGGACCTACTAAAACTGAGAAGCTTCTGTAAAGCAAAGGACACTGTCACCAAGACAAAAAGGCAACCTACTGACTGGGAGAAGATCTTCACCAACCCCGCAACAGACAAAGGTCTGATCTCCAAAATATATAGAGAACTCAGGAAATTAGACTTTAAAATGCTAATTAACCCAATTAAAAAATGGGGCACTGAACTGAACAGAGAATTCTCAGCAGAGGAAGTTCAAATGGCCAAAAGACACTTAAGATTGTGACATTCTTATTCTTTAAAGCTAATATCAGCTTAGAAGCACATACCACAGTTGTCTTTCTCAGTCTGGGGTACCTCAGTCAGAATGATTCCAATCATTTGCCTCCAAGTTTCATAATGTTATCTTTTAACAGTTCATTAATACTCCATTGTGTAAATGTACCAAGTCTTCTTTATCCAATTGAGGAACATTTGGGATCTATATGGGTTCATTGTTTTGGCTATTATAAATAGAGCAGCAATGAACATGGCTTAGTAAGTGTCTTTGTGGTAGTATGGAGCATCACTTGATATATGCCAAGGGGTGATACAGCTAGGTCTTGAGGTACAACATTTCCCGTTTTTGGAAACCATAATGTAGGGTGCCCTTTTGTCTTTTTTAAGTGTGTCTGTTGCCCTGCTGAAACTTTTCAGTTTCATAAGGTTCCATGTATTAATTGTTGATCTTAGTGCCAGTGTATTCCTCTACATGCAGACATCCAGTTAGACAATCACAATTTATTGAGGATGCTTTCCTTTTCAATATTTTATTTCTGGCTTCTCAATAAAAAAGTCTACTGCCCATAAATGTGTGAATTCACATCTGAATCTTCAGTTCAATTCCTTTGATCAGCCTGTCTGGTTTTATGCAATACCATGTGGATTTTATTACTATAGCTCTGTAGTACAGATTTAAATCAGGGGCAGTAGTATCTCTGGAACTTCTTTTATTATACAGAATTGTTTTTCCTACTTGGGCTTTTTTTGTTTTTCCAGATGAAGGTGAATATTGTCCTTTCAAGGTCTGTAAAGAATTACATTAGAGTTTTTTTTCATATCATTTTTATTGATTATTTGAGAGTTTCTCAACATGTACCCTGATTACACTCATTTCCCAATATCCACAGGTCCACCACCTCTCCCTAGTGAATTCCCCATGACAAAAAGAAGGGGGAAAAGGAATAAAATGAGGAGCATAGGAAAAACTGCAAATTATGTTGCCCATATACTTACAGGAACATGATCAAAGTCTTAGTGGCCACCCCTTAAAGAAAAGCCAGTCCTTCATATATGTACCTCTGATGAAAGCCATCAGTTAAGCAACACTTCAGCATCCTTATCACAATTTTTAAGAATGTTCCATGATGGCTTTCTGCCTAGGTTGTTACTCTTGAGGAAAAGGTATAGGGGTCATCACATAGGCCTTCTATTTCCCTCTCTCTCAAATATGAGTCTGAAGTCATCAATACTACAGAAAAAGTAGCCTCCTTGATCTTTATTATCATCAGTAGCCTGGATCAATGGACTTTTTCATTGTTGCAGGCACTAACATGTGTCATGGAACTTATTATGATCTCCAGACCATCAACATCAGCATGGCCTTCTGCTGCAGCATAGGCCATGGACACCATCATAGCCCTTGGAAGCATCACAAGTTGAGAACATCAACATACCCTCATATAGCAGCTAAGCCACTCAAATTAACATGGCTTCAGGTGGCAGAAGGTCCACAGACAACAACGGGGTTTCGTGTGGCAGCATGGACCACAGACATCTGCACGGCCTTCAGTGTTAACATGTGTCATGGACATTACAGCATCATATACCACTGACATCAACATGGTCTCAGGTGGTAGTATAAGCCATTGATATAAATTTGGGACCTGGGAGCAGCATGACCCATAAGTATCCTCATGATTTTCAGTTTGTGTTGGAATTTTGATGAAGATTGTGTTGAATCTACAGATTGATTTTGGTTAAAGGGCCATTTTTACTACAATAATTCTACCAATCCATGAATACTGGAGATCTTTACATCTTCTGATATTTACTTCAATTTCTTTCTTCAAAGACTTGAAATTATTTTTATACATGTTTTGCTTGCTTGGTTAGTGTCACTCCAAGATAAGTTATATTATTTGTGGCTGTTGGGGAAGGTGTTGTTTCCCTGATTTCTTTTGTTGTCTGTTGATGGAGGAGGGTCATCTGTCTATCTATTGCTTTCATTGGTTAATTAATAAATAAACTGCTTAGCCTGATAGGTCATATCATAGGTAGATGGATTAGACAGAACAGAATGCTGGGAAGAACAGATGTGAGGCAGTCGCCATGGAGCCAGCTGCCAGGTCAGACATGCTGAATCTTTCCCGGTAAGCCACCACCTCGTGGTGCTACACACATTATTAGAAATGGGTTAATCAAGATGTGAGAATTAGCCAAGAAAAGACTAGATATAATGGGCCAGGCAGTGTTTAAAAGAATACAGTTTCCGTGTAATTATTTTGGGGCTAAGCTAGGCGGGACAAAAAGCAGGCCTGCGTACCTCATCACTACAGTCTGTTTTGGAGAATATCTGTGAGGTAATGAGAAGAAGGTATATGCTTTTTTTTCAGGTGAAATGTTCTATAGATATCTTTTGGATCCATTTGGTTCACAACATCTATTAGCTACACTATTTATCTCTTTAGTATTTGTCTTGATAACCTGTCTATTGGTGAAAAAACGTTATTGCAATCACCCAATACTAATGTGTGAGGGTTGATGTCTGATTAAGCTTCAGTAATCTCTTTACAAACGTAGTTGCCCTTATTTTAAGGCATAGATGTTAAAAACTGAAATGTCATCTTGGTAGATTTTTCCTTTCATGAGTATGAAATATCCTTATCCCATCTCTTTTGAATTAGTTTAGGTGTGAAATCTATTTTGTTAAATAGTAGGATAGCTGCAGTCTCTTGCTTATTAAGTACATTTGTTTGGAATATCTTTCTTTCCAACACTTTATTATGGGGTAATATTTATCTTTGATGTTAATATACGTTTCTTAAATAAAGTAGAATGATGAATCATATGTTGTATCCATTCTGCTAGACTGTTTCTTTTTACTGAATAATATTGATATTGAGAGATATTGATGACCAATAGATTGTTAATTCCTGTTATTTGTTGTTGGTGGTGAATATGGTGGTGATAATGGTGGTGATGGGGTATATGAGTTTTCTCCTTTTCTTCACTTTTGCTGGTATAAGACTTCTTATTTCCTGTTTTTCATAAATGTAGTTAATCTCCTTGCTTTGGAGTTCTCTTCTGTTTTCTTCTCTAGGGACAGCTTTTAGATAAATATTGTTTGACTGAATTTATCATGAAATATCATTTTTCTCCATCTATAATGATTAAAAGTTTTGTATGTATAGTAATTTGGGCTGGAATTTGTGGTCTTTTAGAGTATGCATTACATTTCTCCAGGGCCTTCTGGATTTTAGAGTCTGATCTAAGAAGTCAAGTGTAATTCTCATAGGCCTACATTTATATGTTACTTGGTCTTTTCCTCTTACACAATTAATAGTCTTTCTTTATTCTGGACATTTAATGTTTTGATTATTATGTGATAGGTGGGTCTTCTTTTCTGGCCCATTATATTTGGTGTTCTAAAAGCTTCATCTCCTTTATATGTATGTCCTTCTTTAGGCTAGAAAAATTTTTTCTATGATTTTGTTGAAAATATTTTCTGGGCCATTGGTCTAGAAATCACCTCATTCTATTCCTATTATTTTTAGGTTTAGTCCCAGATTTCCTAGATCATTGTGCTAGGAATTTCTTAGATTTAACATTTTTTGACTAATTTGTCAATTTCTTCAGAAATCCTCTCTTCCATGTCTTCTGTTGGTAATGCTTGCACCAGTAGTTCATGTCCACTACCTAGGTTTTCCATTTCCAGAATTCCCTACAGTTGTGTTTTTTTATTGATTCTACTTCCATTTTCAGGTCTTAAACCATGTTATTTGTTTCCTCCAACTATTTGTTTGTCTGTCTTGCCTTCCTTAAGAAGTTTATTAGTTTCCTTGTAAAGAAACTCTATTATCTTTGAAAAGTTGGTTTTAATGTCATTCTCTTTTGCTGCAGCAGAATTGTCATATCTTGCCATTGTAGGATAGTTGGGTCCTCATAGGAACATATAGCCCTTGATGTTATTGATTGTATTCTTCCACAGTTTAGGCATCTAGGTTTGAGATGAGTACAGGTCTAGGTACTGATTTCTAAGTTTGTCTTTGTTGGATGTTTGTTGTGTTCCTTAGTTTCTGTTTCCTCTTTGGTCTTCTATGGTCTGCTGGCCTGATATTCGGACAGCAGGTCTGATATCTAGTCAAGCAGAGAGTCTCTTAATGTTAAGTTAATGGTGGTACATGGTGATTAGGAAGAGAGGTTTCACTGGTGATATTGTTAGTAAGTGTGGGTTTGGAGAGAATAGAGTAATTATATATGTGGGCCACCTATCTGAAGTTCTGTCAGTTGAGTTTGCCTCTCTCTTCTCTCAACTGCCATGGCCTTCACATGTCCTTTTGACTGGCTTGGCCTGTACCTGAGCAGCTATCTGTTCAAGTTGTGGAAAAGAGCCTAAAAACAGGGTGAGCAGTGTGTCAGGAAGAGGTAATAGTTAGTTGGTTGTGTCTTTAGGATCTGAACCAAGGGTATAGGAAAGGTATGAGGGCGGATGGGCCACTTTCCTGCTCTTTTGACTGAACCATAAAGACTTGCTAACTACAGAGAATCTTCCTCAGTTACTCCTGAGTGATTCCTAAGACATCACATAGGACTCTCCCATTAGGAGTGTGGTGTGTGTTCACAGATGACAGTGAAAATCACTATACCATAATATGTATGACATCAACTTTTAATGTGGTTTTTTCTCTCTTTGAATTCAGCATCAGTCAAGACATCGTTTTGTTCACCCATGTAAAGGATTCCATTTTGTAACCAATTACAAAGTCATTTGAAATTTAATAATCCCTTCAACTCAGTTAAACAAACACTTAGGGATATCCAATCTGATCAAGACTGTGTATTGACACAACTCCATATATCTTGTGCAGTTTATAAACCTTAGATTTGAAGAGACTGAACATTTTTAGACCGACAGTCAAGTTAATAATATACCTTCATATTGCACAAGTCTTATCCTGGTACCCTATTGTGTAATTATCCTGTTTATTTAGCCTGCCTTTAATGCAACAATGGCCCAAACAACTTTATTTGCTTTAATTTTCTATCTTAGGAGCCATTATTACCTAAGTTAATGCACAGATTAAATCATAATTATGTATCCTATCATGCCACAGACTATAAGTAATGCATGTGTGTATTTGTGTGGTGCAGTAATCATTAGCTAAAGTGACCAACAGTTTGGAAGCAAACCAATAGATAAATATGTATCATAAGCATTACAAGCAGCCATTAGATGTACTTTGACAGTTGTAGGCTTATAAAACTTTTTGGTTTTCTAAGTGTTGTAATGTTTGTTGGGGTCTATAAATCAGTTTTCTTCATGTAAAATTGTAAAATATTCAGAAAACATAAATCATCTCTTTCCCATGTTATGGTTTATGTCATGTTCAACAAATATAGAATAAAGCTGTTTGTTAGGAACTCATACATGAGCAATAGTTCCAGAGAGAACAATAGGCACAAATCTCAGATAGAACACCACGTTTACATTCAGAGGCCAGTCACAAGAGAAAAAGTGGAGAAATCAACCTTGGGGATTTCTTTTGATCAAGTTAATCCAAGAGTGATGTCCTAATACATTTGGGTGGATCTGAAACTATCTTTAATATATTTAACTGACATAGGACTGGGAACATATGAGTGAATCATCTCTAGAATATTCCATTAATTTAAAAAAGGCAACACGGGCTGGAGAGATGGCTCAGTGGTTAAGAGCATTGCCTGCTCCTCCAAAGGTCCTGACTTCAACTCCCCCAACCACATGGTGGCTTAAAACCATCTGCAATGAGGACTGGTGCCCTCTTCTGGCCAGCAGGCACACACGTACAAAGAATATTGTATACATAATAAATAAATAAATAAATATAAAAAAAATTAAAAAGTCAACAAAAGTAATGCAAGATGAACTTTAGAATTTGAAGGGAAGACATGACTGTTTTGCCAAAAGTGCTTATGAAATACAA
Source organism: Microtus oregoni (assembly GCF_018167655.1). NCBI lineage: Eukaryota > Metazoa > Chordata > Mammalia > Rodentia > Cricetidae > Microtus > Microtus oregoni. The sequence goes on along the minus strand of NW_024543062.1, from coordinate 5,455,019 downwards.
TATTGCTTCTATAATACACAGGAGTTACAGAGAAAGGAATACACATATATAAAGATTTAGATATGAGATTTGTATGCAAAGATTTGTTATTTTTAACAGTGAAGACAGCCACAGAAACATTAAAGGAAATTTAATGTCATCAGTCTACTGCATTTCTGATAAACAACTATGACCTCTGTTCTCATTGAGAGCATTGGTTTAATTATTTTTTAATTTCCTAGAGAAAAGAACATTGAAGAAGTCAAAATGTGGTTGAGCATGCACTATTGTGAACTGCCAAGTGAAGAGGACACCCATATTCTCCATAACCATGATAAATACACTGTTGGTCTTTCTACTGCCAGTATCAACTGCTCCACCCCCTTTCCTAGAACATAAATACTGTGACTTAGCTTCAGAGTTTCAGCCCTGGTCTCAGAAGCAGAACTAAAGTCCTCACCTATAAGGAAAAGTCAGAGAGCAGATTTCTTGGAAGAAAAGAGCAATGGACCTGGTTCTAAACCTTTCCATGGAAACATGGGCACTGCTAGCTACCATCCTGGTGCTCCTCTACCTGTGAGTAAGGGCTGTTGCCTGTCTTTTGTGGTCCTAGAGTTGGAATGATTCTCAGACCCTTTTTACCTATCTGAAAACCAAAAGATATAATCCAGTGGAAATTAATACTGCCACAGCTGAATGTATTTTGGCTGTAAACTAAACCATGTATCTCACTGTGCTTTTCAGTCAAAAATTCTCAACTGCTTTTAAAGTTCCAGTAGGCTTAAAATGGTTAGACTGAGCTTTTTCTACAGGATTGTTTCCTGGCATTTGTTTGTCATTAGTTTGTCACAACAGAACAGGAGGATTTGCATGATCTAGAGCACACAATGCAGTAATCTACATATGAGCTATTAATTATCACTTAGACTCAGGCCTGCCTTCTCTGAGAGTATTGTCACCGATGTTGTTGGATTAAAGACAACAGTTAATACCTAAATGTCTTGTGAGTGATCATCTTAGTACAGAAAGCTGGTATTGTGCTATCTATGAAGAAACAGGATAGAATTAGTCATTAGTCACTTCACTGGGGCACAGCATAGTGCTGTTCAACCTTTCCTGGAAAAATGAGAAGAAACAATATTTCACCTCAGTAGGGCACCATTGAAAGGCCAAGGTTGGCATTTTTCTAAAGTCCACCTTGCAGAAACATGAGTTTATGCGGTTATTACAGGAATTTGTTGGAGATCTTTATTGCAAGAGCAGGAATGACTCAAAGACAGCTGCAGCATCAAAATTTTATTCTTAAACAGAAGATGACTTAAAATCTATATTTTAAAAAATATATTTATTTTTTGTGCATATGACAATTGTGCCTGCATGTATGTATATGTACCACCTGCATTTCAGATGCCCATTGAGGTTAAAAATAATGCATTGGATTTCCAAGGCTCTGGAATAATAGACAGTTGTCAGCTGTCAAGTGGATGCTGGTAAATGAACCTCTGTCCCCTTCAAGAGCAGCAATTGCTCTTAGCTGCAAAGCCATAATTCTAGGCTAAAAGCTGCATATGGGAAACTCTGCACAATTTTCATTCTGAGGGACAGAACAAATTAGAGTCTTGTCAAGCAACTATGCTGGTGGACTGCCCTTCACCACTGAGCAACCTCACTATTGACTGTTCACATAATGTTGAGTAGGAATCATGTGAATCTTGCATTGCTGTTACCCACACTGATGATGTTGGCTTACTTGCTAACTCTGGTGAGCCCCTCAGTAACATTCAAAGTTAAGGTTAGAAAGTTTTATTACATATTAACTCCAGGACTGGGGCCTTTTAGAGTTAACCTAAAGGTTTATTATAAATTGTGTGTTAACAGGATTATTGTACCACATTTTATGTTAAATTCTCCTTCAGTAGATAGACTTTTGTAGTTGTCAATAGTTATACCCAAGGGGAAAGAAATCAGTACATACTGATATACTACGAAATAATATCCACAAATGAGGACATATGTGAATAAGTGTATTCATGTTTCTCAATGATTGAATATGTATATTTATGCATGTGGTACAATAATTTAATATTATGTATTACACAATACTAAATAATTGTTGCCTCTTTTCTTTTTTATACTTAAGATTTCTGTCTCTTCCCCGCCACCGCCTCCCATTTCCCTCCCCCTCCCCCAGTCAAGTCCCCTCCCTTTTCAGCCAAAAGAGCAATCAGGATTCCCTTACCTGTGGAAGTCCAAGGACCACCCACCTCCATCCAGGTCTAGTAAGGTGAGCATCCAAACTGCCTAGGCTCCCACAAAGCCAATACGTGCAGTAGGATCAAAAACCCATTGCCATTGTTCTTGAGTTCTCAGTAGTCCTCATTGTCCACTATGTTCAGCGAGTCCAGTTTTATCCCAGGCTTTTTCAGACCCAGGCCAGCTGGCCTTGGTGAGTTCCCGATAGAACACGCCCATTGTCTCAGTGTGTTGGTGCACCCCTCGCGGTCCTGAGTTCCTCGCTCATGCTCTCTCTCCTTCTGATCCTGATTTGGACCTTGAGATTTCAGTCTGGTGCTCCAACATGGGTCTCTGTCTCTGTCTTCTTTCATCACCTGATGAAGGTTAATATTCAGGAGGATGCCTATATGTTTTTCTTTGGGTTCACCTTCTTATTTAGCTTCTCTAGGATCACGAATTATAGGCTCAATGTCCTTTATTTATGGCTACTTTAAGATACCATCTTACACCTGTCAGAATGGCTAAAATAAAAAACACCAATGATAGCCTTTGCTGGAGAGGTTGTGGATAAAGGGGTACACTCATCCATGGCTGGTAGGAATGCACTTGTGCAACCACTTTGAAAAGCAGTTTGGCAGTTTCTCAGGAAATTCGGGATCAACTTATCCCTGGACACAGCAATACCACTCTTGGGAATATACCCAAGAGATGCCCTATCATACATCAAAAGTATATGCTCAACTATGTTCATAGCAGCATTGTTTGTAATAAGCAGAACCTAGAAACAACCTAGATGCCCTTCAATGGAAGAATGGATGAAAAAAGTATGGAATATATACATATTAGAGTATTACTCAGCAGTAAAAAACAAGGACTTCTTGAATTTTGCATACAAATGTATGGAAGTAGAAAACACTATCCTGAGTGAGGTAAGCCAGACCCAAAAAGAGGAACATGGGATGTACTCCCTCATATTTGGTTTCTAGCCACAAATAAAAGACATTGAGCCTATAATTGTTGCCTCTTTTCATAAATAGCATTTCCAAAATAATTGTGGCCCAATATCCAGGACTGTTGAAACTGAGGCCAGTCATGTGGGGTAGCCTTATTGTTAGAAGCCCATATGTTTACCCTCTCCCTAACAAAGCCATAAGATACCAATGCTTGCTTAGTTTTTTTTAGATCATTAATTCCTATAGGTATCCATCTACCTTCTTTGGGTCCTTTGGGGCATTTAGAACTTGATGCTTTTTCAGAGTAGATTGCAAGGTAGGAAGCTAAAACCCTGGGTAAGTCATCTCTAACAGGTACTTGTGATGTTAAATCCTGTCCTTGTGCTTTCTTTCCATGTTTCTCAGCTCCAATAAATCCCTCAATCATTGCAAATCTTTTTACTACTGTCTTTTGTAAAATCTGAATCTCCTAGCCTGTATATATTCCTAGTGATTTCATTGATAAACATAGCTTCTGTTCCTCATTCTTCACATATGATTCCAAGGTCTGAAGTTTTTCCTTTAAAGATAACATCTCATCCTTGAAAATTATTTGGATAGTGTGCATATTGCCTTCTTGGAGAGATACTCTATCTGATAACCTGTCATGACATTTTTAACAGATTTTGATTGTCAAATTCAACAGTATAAATTCCTTTAGATAATTTCTTAGTACCCTTTGACATGGATTGGATCTGGTCTGTCAAATTAATGTTATCCTTTTTAATAGTATTACTTTTCTCAGATAACTTTTGAATTTTGGTGGCATTAATCCTGTTAGCTGGCTGTACATTATTAGTCTGTAAAATTTGTATCATTTCTAAAAGTGCCTCATTTTTTGTTTCTGTTATCAAACCATTTTTAAAGGATATTATATTAAAAAGAAAACTGAGTCCCAATATGTATCACAATAATGATAAAAAACCTTGCAGAATATAATCCATATTATCAACAAAAGGTTATTTAAATTTTGCATGGTAGTGTTATCTGAGATTATATAACTTTCAAGTTATTAATTATTTATTAATCAAATAGTTACCTTTGTTATGAGACTCGGTAAATTGTTTTAGGTGTAATAATATTTATTGTCCAGCAGGTGTTGTGGTTGCAGTTGTGTGGCAATGAGCCACAAAGGGTAGTGGCATAACGAGTGTCAAACAAAAGTCATGCACTGCTTTGGTTTTCTGCTTTGGTGCCTGGTTAAATACTGACATATATGCTCTGTCTGACAAATTAAAAGCAATTAAATCAATTCCATACACAGAGCAAGGAACCCAGAACTCAGGAGCAGGGAGCACAAACTAGAAGCTGGTCAAGTCACCACTCATCAGGGAACATGGCAGTGGGGAGAGGATGTGCATCAGCCTGGGAAATGTCCAAGTCACTGCGCTTAGCTCTACTGTGGTGTGGTTTTACAAAAAGAGAACTTGGTAGGAGAAAGCAAGTCAGGTGTGTGTAGTGAAGGAGACCTTCTGGGACATGGACATGTTGGGTCTTTTAAACCAGTCCACCTGGTAAGTATGGAGTTGGCATCCATGTGGGGTGCCAGATGAAGACAGATGCTAAAAGAAATCCCACACTAGCTCAGAATTGAGTACAATAGATGGTTATTTGTTTAAGGGTAGACTCATAGATCACACTCCTCCTCTCAAACAGGGAACAGCAAACAAATCCAGCATCTGGAAAAGAGAGGGAGCATGTGGGTACATCAGCATTTATAGTATAAGAGGCCATGCCCAAGGAGGCTGGTAACATAAAGATTACTGGCTGAAGGAGTTCCTACAGCAAACTAAGTGCTTTGTTGGGACACATCTATAAGCAGTAAGTAGAATCAGATTCATATGCACAAATTACAGATAGGTGACAACATACTGCACACAGACAGAGTCATAGGATGGGAAGAGTAGAGAGATCAATAATGAAGTTTCTCTTGTTCAAACTGCTCCAAAGGGAAGTTCTAATGTGACAAAAACACAATTTGGTGCCTCTTGGCAAATCTTTAACTCACTTAAATGACACAGGCACTGGGAACATAATAGTGAGCAATGCAGAGAATATTTGCTTAATAATAACATTGTGTAAATAGAACATGTATAGGTGATGGGGAAAAGGCAACAAAAGAAATACATGGTGCCAAATAATGGTAGCATAGTCCTTTAAACCCAACACTCTGGAGGAAGAAGTGGGTAGATATTTGTGAGAGAGTAGTCTAGTCTACAGAGTGAGTTCCAGGAATTCCAGAGCTACACACACAAAGACCCTGTCCTGAAAAATCAAAAAAGAAAAGAAAAAGAAATAAAGAAATGCATGGAAATTTTTAGTTTATGAAGAGGAATAAAGTGATTATTTTTGCCCAAGTGGTTATAAAATATAGTTCATCTTCTATTGTGTAAAGAGACCCCAGAGATAATAATACACATGTGTAAAAATTTATAGATGGGGCTCTTGCAACCTCAGTGGAACTCTGAAACACAGCTTGCTACAGTGCTGATGGGACTAAGAGGTGAGTCAAAAGACATGCAGTGATACACCCCACTCTCTAGAACCTCCAAAGTGGGACTGAAGGGACAAGTCCCGCCCCTTAGGGGGCGTGTTTGCCTCGGGCTAATGTTTACCTATAAATCTGGCAAGCGTGCTTTCCTGGTCTCTGCAGGAACGGTGGTTCTGTAAGTCTATTTCCCCATTAAAGCTGTATATATTTTTACAATCTGTCTGCATTCATTTACACCGGTACATTTTGGCGTCCAATGTCGGGCTATTTTGCCCCTGCCCCGGCACGGGGAGGGGGTGCAAGCTCGATCTTTCCCAGCTTTTGCAAGCAAGATTAGCTACCGAAGCTCAGGAAGCGCTATTGGACTCAAGCGCGTAGCCCGCTAGCTAACACAGCATGCTCCTGGGTGCCGTTTTTTAGTTTGTGACTCGGGCCCCAGTGCAGAGTCCAAGATACACTCGGCCTTCAGGCCCATAATATCCAGAGAGGCAGGCGGATCTCTGGGAGTTCGAGGCCAGCCAGGCGGTGGTGGCGCCCGCCTTTAATCCCAGCACTCCGGAGGCAGAGACAGGCGGATCTCTGTGAGTTCGAGGCCAGCTTGGTCTACAAGAGCTAGTTCCAGGACAGGCTCCTAAACCACAGAGACCTCCACTGGCAGGAACCGGTCATTGCAGGTAAAAAAAAAATTTCTTTTATAAATAAAATATCTGAACACGTTACCATTCAAGAATTAAACAGTTTTTTTTTAATTGTACCATGTGGGAGATTTTACAAGAGGTGTCTAACACCCCACATCTATGGATCCTTCTGGGATTTGTAGTTTTCCTTGGCACTATATGGTTTGATAATAGAAACATGATAAAGTCTTTAGGAGATGAATCCAGGATTCTTAAGGCAGAGGTTGAACACTTAAAAACAATTGAGAATGACAACAATCTTCTCAAGAATCAGTTTGAAGTTCTCCAGGAAGAGAACAGATCTTTCTTTAACATGATTCGATCAACTGAGCAAAATTTTAAAAAGGTACAGGCTGATGTTAAGGAGAAATTCATTACTATGGAAGAGGGAACAACTGATTTGGATTGTAAGCTTCAGTCCCTTTCTGTAGGAACTGAAACACTAACTGAGAGAATCAAAACTGCTGAATGTGACAATAGGATTTTTGTCTAAAGCTTATGACAGATTGGCGGAAAGATTGTCAATACAAAAAGGCACGGTTAAAAAAAAAGGCACGGTTTATGCCATAAAAATTATGTCCAAAGATGAGATGTTATCTCTAATGGACAAACTTCATACTTTAGAATCCTCAGTGAAGGCTTTGGAACATAATTCTGGACAGGAGATTCAGACATTGCAGAAGGCAATGGTGAATAGAATTGAAAAGATTGAGGAATTTCTAAATTCTGATGAAGAAGAGCAAAGGGTAGATAGGCAAATTTTAACTACATCTGTGGGCAAATCTCTCTGGGACAATTTCCACAAAGCCCTACCTATACAGCTCTGCCTGCCTTTCCAGTAATAACAACAGAGAAGGTGATTGGTTCCAGAAACCCTAGGGTCATCAAGAAAGATACATGGGAGCCTGTCAGTATGAATGATCTCAAAGAAATTAAATAGGCTGTCATGACTTTTGGGATGCACGCCTCTTTTGTTAAAGAGATGCTAAAATCTTGGGCCACGACAAGCCCAGCAACCCCCTTGGACTGGCTCCTGCTGAGCTCTGCAGTACTTGAGAGTGGACCGCAATTGAAATGGAAATGCTTATTCAGGCAAGAGGCTAGACTTTTAGAACAGCAGGAAAAAGCGAAGGGAATTGACATTTCCCTAGATAAAATTCTAGGTGAAGGGCTCTTTTCCGACCCTCAGGAACAAGCTAATTTGGATGAAAACACACTCTCCATGTGTACTACAGCAGCCTTAAGGGCTTGGGACAGGGTACAAGACCCAGGACAGAGAATGGAATCATTTGTCAGAGTTAAACAGGGTCAGAGAGAACCCTTTAGTGACTTTTTACAAAGACTAACTAAGGCTGTACAAATAGGGATATCTGACCCAGAAGCAAGACGTATAATGATTGAGTCTTTGGCTTATGAAAATGCAAATGTGGAATGCAAAAGGATTTGGGGGCCTTTAAAGCTCAGATCAGTGCCCTTGGAAGAATGGGTCTTGCATACACTGAATGTTGTTACATTTGATTATGGCACTGAAGCATGGGTAGAAAAAGCAATTTCCAGTGGTAAAAGGAGACACCAGAATACCAAATGTTTTAATTGTGGCAAAATGGGTCATATGAAAAGGAATTGTAGACAACGGATTTTCAGAAATAATAATAGTGCATCTTCTAGAAATAACAGAAATAGGAGGACTCAGCCTTCAGGTTTATGTAGAAGATGTGGAAAAGGCAGACATTGGATAAATGAATGCAGGTCTACAAGAGATAGACAAGGCAAACTGATACAGACGGGAAACATGAGAGGGGGTCCTCACAGGCCCGCATGGCAAACATGGTTCAGTCATTTCCAGTTTCTGCAGAGAACGTGCCTCATCAGGACAATTAGGAAGCCCCCTGCCTACTATTACAAGCAATAATGATCAGAAAGATGAGTTATGTGTGTTTTGGCAAACTTCTATAAATAATCAAAGACCTAAGCTGAGAGTGTGTGTAAATGGCATTTTTATTACTGGCATGCTGGACACAGGTGCTGATGTAAGTATCATTACCCCAGAATCTTGGCATCCATATTGGCCTCTTCAGACTGTAAATGTTCAGCTCCTGGGAATTGGAACCCTATCTCGAGTAAGGCAGAGCATGAGATGGGTTGAATATATAGGGCCAGAGGGACAAATAGGAAAATTAAGGCCATATGTAGCCAATATTGCAGTGAATTTATGGGGTCGTGAACTATTACAACAATGGAATACCGAAATTAACATTCCTGCTACTTCTAGAGCCTATATTTCTGAGAATAATATTAAATGATATTACAAAAAAAGATATTACAAACAGAGAAAACTGGCCATTCGGGCTGTACAAGAACAAGTAATTGATGTCCCTTCAGAGATACCAACAACCTTGCCTCTAAAATGGTTGACTGAGAAACCAATATGGACAAAGCAATGGCCTTTAGTGAGGAAAAGTTACAGGCTTTAGAACAGCTGGTACAAGAACAATTAGATGCTGGACATATAGAAGAATCTACCAGCACCTGGAATTCTCCTGTATTTGTGGTTAAGAAAAAATCAGGTAAATGGAGAATGGTGACAGATCTCAGGGCCATCAACAAGGTTATTCAACCTATGGGCCCTCTGCAATCTGGAATTCCTTTGCCCTCTTTATTACCAAAAGGATGGCCTCTCATAGTTATTGATTTGAAGGATTGTTTTTTTTTCACTATACCTTTACAAAAAGAAGATAGAGAAAAATTTGCCTTCACAGTGCCTACTTATAACAATTCTCAACCTTTGAGGAGGTACCACTGGACCGTCCTCCCCCCAGGGTATGTTAAATAGCCCTTCCCTGTGCCAATATTTTGTGAACCCACCATTGCAAATAATACGCAAGAAATTTCCCAAATCTATAGTATACCATTACATGGATGACATTTTGTTATCCAATTCAAACATGGATACCTTGAACAGACTGTTTGAAGAAATAAAGATACTTTTAGCTAAATGGGGATTGCAAATCGCTCCTGAAAAGATTCAGAAGGGAGATTCTGTTAATTATTTAGGTTATAAAATAGGTTTGCAAAAAATTAAGACACAAAAGGCACAAATTAGGAGAGATCGCCTAAGGATACTTAATGACTTTCAAAATATGTTAGGAGACATTTCCAGTCTATGACCAGCTATTGGGATAACACCTGATCTAATAATTCATTTGAACAAAACCTTGGATGGTGATAAAGATTTAAACAGTCCCAGAGAATTAACAGCTGAAGCAGAAAAGGAACTGAGAATGATTGAGGAAAAATTACAACAGGCACATGTGGACAGGGTGAATCCAGAGCTCGATTGTATTCTCATCATACTACCATCAAAAATTTCTCCTACAGGAATTTTAATGCGGAGAGATGATATTATTTTGGAATGGATCTTTTTACCACATAAACCAAGTAAGAAACTGAAAACTTATGTGGAAAAAGTCTGAGTTAATTATAAAAGGCAAGCTGAGACTTCATCAACTAGCAGGCAGAGACCCAGCAGAAATTATAGTGCCTTTCACTGCTGATGAACTAAAGAAATTATGGGAAGATAATGAACCATGGCAAAGAGCTTGTGCTAATTTTTTGGAAGACATTAATAACAACTATCCAAAAAGCAAGAGGCTTAACTTCATAAAGAGAACTTCTTGGATTCTTCCTCGAATCGTCCGTGATGCTCCAATAACTGGAGCCTGTACATTCTAGACTGATGCCAATAAATCAGGGAAGGAAGGTTACAAATCAGAAGACTTGAGTAAGGTGGAACACAGTCCTTATGGTTCTGTCCAGAAGGTGAAATTATATGCCATTCTTATGGTGCTAAGGGATTTTAAAGAACCTATTAATATAGTTACTGATTCACAATGCACAGAAAGAGTTATTTTACATATTGAAACTGCTGAATTTATACCTGATGATACAGAACTAACCTCATTGTTTCTCCAGGTTCAAGATTTGATCAGGAACAGGCTTTGCCCTATGTACATAACACACATCCGATCCCATATGGGTCTGCCAGGTCCTCTAGCACAAGGTAATGCAGAAATTGATCAATTATTGATTGGTAGTGTGCTACAAGCCTCTGAATTTCATAAAAAACATCATGTTAATAGCAAAGGTTTGAATAAAGAGTTTTCAATTACATGACAACATGAGATTGTAAAGAAATGCCCTACTTGCCCTTTCTATAACCAAATGCCACTGCCTGCAGGGGCTAATCTAAAGGGCACCCAAAGGAATGAAATCTGGCAGATGGATGTGTTCCACTTTGCAGAATTTGGCAAATTAAAATATGTTCATCACACCATTGACACTTATTCGGGCTTTCAGTGGGCAACTGCTTTAAGTTCAGAAAAAGCTGATTCAGTAATCACTCATTTATTAGAAGTCATGGCTATCATGGGTATACCTACACAAATAAAGATGGATAATGGTCCTGCTTATGTCTCTAGGAAAATGAAATGGTTTTTTGATTATTACAATATCAAGCATGTTACAGGTATACCATACAATCCTACAGGTCAAGCAGTCAAGATCAAATCGAACTATAAAGGATATGTTGAACAAACAGAAAGGGGTGGAAAACACCCCCAGAAATAGGTTACATAATGCTTTGTTAACCTTGAATTTTCTCAACGCTAATGAGAAGGGAACAACGGCTGCAGAAAGACATTGGATAATGGAAAAGTCTACTGAACTAAATCAACCAGTTTATTTCAAGGATGTGCTGACCTCACAATGGAAGCCAGGAGATGTGCTGCATTGGGGAAGGGGTTTTGTTCTTATCTCCACAGGTGAGGAAAAATTGTGGATATCGTCAAAATTAATAAAGGTTCAGTTTGAAGAAGAGAAGCCACTTGGAAATAATAAATAACAATTCATTCACAAGGATGGCCAGCATACTGATGGTAAGAAATACAGATAGGTTGGGGGGCAGGGTTCTTTTCTTATCTCCACAGGAAAATACTCATCTTCAAAGAAATTAAGGAATCCTGAATATTTAATTACTGATGGATGGACACATTTTGTAAGTATTAATATATATATATATATATGTCTTATTAAACATTTCTTTATAAATATGTAGAGCTGGTGTTGGAGTTGGACTATGGCTCAGTCCCTCTTCAATCCCAAGCCTGTTGATAAGAGATATTTCAGAGTTTCTGTCTCAGATCAGGAGCCATGAAATGGGACAGAATAAGAATAATTATGTACTTGATAAACTTTCTTTGCTTTTCCTCATATCTGTGTCTTTCTATATATGTCAATATATGTCCTTGTTGTTAATGTTTAAATTTCCCATAACAAGCAACAACTTTCCCTACAGTAATCTTTTTTTTTTTTTTTGGTTTTTCGAGACAGGGTTTCTCTGTGGTTTTGGAGCCTGTCCTGGAACTAGCTCTTGTAGACTAGGCTGGTCTCGAACTCACAGAGATCCGCCTGCCTCTGCCTCCCGAGTGCTGGGATTGAAGGCGTGTGCCACCACCGCCCGGCATCCCTACAGTAATCTTTAAGTTTCCAGGCTGAAGATGGGGCCCTACGACATCAACTCAATCTGGTTTTTATGACGTCATGAATATTTTTTTAAGCGCTAAAATTAGACCTGTTTCTTGGTACCAACTGTATGAGACAATTTCGAATGGTGCACATTTTAGACAACACTCTGGCCTGACCTTCTCAAAATGCTCAGAGACTAGTTATAATTTTCTTAGATCAAAGGATAATTTGGGAATTTTACCATCATTTGTTTTCACAGGAGCCCCTAAGAAGAATGCTGCCCCGATGTCAGCTAGAAGCAATTTTAGAGGACAACATCCCCTCTCCCAACAGAGTTTGCCCTCATGGTTAGGGACATCTTTTAGTGGTTGGTTTAGGGTTGAGGGGATGAGGAGATATTTTATGGAATTAGGGGTATTTTCAAAAAAAGGTGGGGGATTAACTGGTTTTATGGGATGATTGCTATTTGTGAATTCCTGTTTTTAGAAAATTGTATTGGTACTATTTCCTGTATATTGATATATTGAATATTGAATGTGAGTGTTCCTACCTCTATTTTTGTATAAGAGTATGCTTATAACTTTGTCTATATTGTATTGATACATCTACCATATTACAATGTACATTTCTACCTCTGATACTATTTATATAATAACATTGTTTACATTTGATATGTAATGACATTGTTTACAGTTGAAGATCACTGTCTTCATATATTGCACAGTTGTTTATTCTTTTAGTCTTCAAGTTAGATAGGTATTGAGAATTATATGTTTGTCATATTTATTTTTAGTTTAATCAGGTCTTTTAGATACATAGAGATTATATTTAGTATAGATAGTATAATCTTCGGCCTCTTCGAAGAGCTGTAGAAAATGGCCTTTAATCTAACCTAGAATTCTGTGCCAACGAGACACAATTACTCCTGGCAATGCCACTCTACTCCCGAGAGAACGTTGAGCACCAAAGACACTCCACTGGAAGCTTGTCTTCTTGGCAGAACTGGCCTTTGGATTAAGAAAAGCCCATACCTCAACTTCTGACAATGAAACAGGATTGGCTTATCCTGCCAAGACAGGGTAGGATAGTTCTAAGAAAGTTCCTTGCCTTTAATAATGGTATGTCAGTTATGTTAGGCCTTAGCCAAAGTTGGTTGACTCAACATTGCAAACGAGACTTTGGGTGATTGCCCAGGTAGTCAGTTGTCTCTGTCAATTGTTGCGCATTTTGGATATATCTCGTTTGTTAAGTAATATGTATTCCCTTTTCAGATCTTTGACGGAGTTGAAGATTTTATAATTGTAGTTACTCTCTACATTATCTAGACTCCTTGAGATAGAATGTTTAGCAAAACTTTTGTTCTCAATATTGTTTATTAAATTTATTATTTGTTATTATTGTATATAGTTGTATTTGGTTTAGTTCTGTCTTATTTAGACAAAAAGGGGAGATGTAGGGATAAGTCCCACCCCTTAGGGGGCATGTTTGCCTCGGGCTAATGTTTACCTATAAATATGGCGAGCATGCTCACAGCGCTCGCTTCTGCTTTCCTGGTCTCTGTGGGAACGGTGGTTCTGTAAGTATATTTCCCCATTAAAGCTGTATATATTTTTACAATCTGTCTACATTCATTTACGCTGTTACATGGGACAAAACTCCAGGTCCTATTCCCAACTCCCCTGGCTTCTCTAGCCAGAGAGAAGGAAAGTTTCCTGCAGGTAGGTTCTCCCAATACCCACTCCTATCCACCAGACTCTGCAAGTTACTAGCCCCATCCCACCCCCAAACTACCCTATCCTCTTGTAAACTTGGTGGAAACTCTGAAAAACAGCTTGCTCCAATAGTGACAGGAATAAGAATTGAGTGAACAGCCATACAACAGGACACCCCACTCTCTAGGACCTCCACAGTGGGACAAAATTCTGGGCCCCTCTCCAAACTCCCTTGGCTTCTCTCACCAGCCAGCAAGAGCTTTTCTTTCGGGTAAGCTCTCCAAATATGTACCTTCATCCACCAGACCAAAAAAGCTACTAGCCCCATTCCACCCCCAATCTAAGAGATTGCTAGAATACTGAGAGGACAAAGAGCTTGCTACAATGCAGAGGAGAGCAAGAGAGAGGACCAAGAGAAAAAAACCAGGAGAGAAGACCAAGAGCGCAGGCCTAGAGAGATGTCAGAAGCTCCCCGAGAAACAGACATTTACAGTATAGAGCAGACCAAGAACAATTTGCAAAGACTCAGACAGCCACTGAAAGAATTGGATCAAGATTCAAAGACACTGCTGGCCTCATTTTAAAAAAGAGATGAGTAGGCAACAATGTAAGAATTCATCCATCAACCTAAATAACAACATGGTAACACCAGAACCCACTGGTCACACAACAGGAAAACTTGATCATCCTAACTCGGAAGAAGCAGAAGAAAATAACTTTAAATGTAACTATATGAAAATTATGGACAACTTTAAAGAGGGACGCCAAGGACAATGGCACGGGGTTTTGATCCTACTTAATGTGCTGGCTTTGTGGGAGCCTAGCCAGTTTGGATGTTCACCTTCCTAGATATGGACGGAGGGGGGAGGACCTAGGATTTACCACAGGGCAGGGAACCCGGACTGCTCTGTGGACTGGAGAGGGAGGGGGGGGAGAGGAGTGGGGGAGGGGGAGAAGGGTGGGAGGAGGGGGAGAAGGGTGGGAGAAGGGGGAGGGAAATGGGAGGCTGGGAGGAGGTGGAAACTTGTTTTTTGTTTTTGTTTTTTTTCTCCTTTTCTCAATAAAAAAAACCAAATTAAAAAAAAAAGAGGAAATGAAAAACTCCCTTAAAGAAATGCAGGAAAATACAAACAATAAATTGGAAGAAACTAATAAATCCCTCAAAGAAACCTAAGAAAACCAAGAAAAACAATCAATCAGATGAAGCCACCAGTTCAATACTTGAAGACTGAAATAGAGTAAATAAAGAAAACACAAATCAGGGAATTCTGGATATGGAAAATCTGGGTAAAAGAACATGAACTACAGAGGCAATTATAACCAAGAGAATATAAGAGATAGAAGAAAGAATCTCAGGTGTTGAAGATACTATAGAGGAAATATTGGTCAAAACAAACCATTAGATCCAGCAAATTCTTAACACAAAGCATCCAGGAAATCTGGGACACCATGAAAAGAGCAAGTCTAAGAATAACAGGGATAGAAAAAGGAGAATAACTCCAGGTCAAAGACACAGGAAATATATTCAACAAAATCAGAGAAGAAAACTTTCCAAACCTAAAGAAAGATATCCCTATGAAGGCACAAGAAGCTTAGAGAACACCAAATAGATTGAATCAAAAATGTTCCCTCACCATATAATAATCAAAATGCAAAACATACAAAATAAAGAAAAAATATTAAGAGCTGCAAAGGAACAGGGTTAAGTAACACATCAAGGTAGACCTATCAGAATTACACCTAACTTCTCAATGAAAACCATGAAAGCCAGAAGCACTTGGGCAGATATACTATGGACAATAAGAGAACATGGATACAAGAACAGACTACTATACCCAGTTTTCAATCCCCATTGATGGAGAAAACAAGATATTCCATGACAAAAACATTTTTAAATAATTGTATCCACAAACCTAGTCTTACAGAAAGTACTAGAAGGGAAACCCCAATCCAAGGAAGCTAAATGCAACCACAAATACACAGGCAACAGATAACCTTCCACCAGAAAAACCCAAAGAAGGGGAACATACAAACATTACTAATGAAAAATAACAGGAATTAACAACAACCAATCATTAATATATCTTAATCTCAATGGACTCAATTCACCTATAAAAAAACATTGGCTAATAGAATGAATATGAAACCAGCCTTCTGCTATATACAAGAAACACACATCAACCTCAAATACAAACACTACTTCAGAGTAAAGAATTGGGAATAGGTTTTCCAGTCAAGTGGACCTAAGAAACAAGAGGGTGTGACTATCCTAACATGTAACAAAATAGATTTTAACTAAAATCCATCAGAAGAGATGGAGAAGAACACTTTATACTCATAACAGGGACAATCCACCAAGATGTAGTGTCAGTCTATGCCCCTAATACATCTATGCCCCTAATACAAGAGCAACCATACATGTAAAAGAAACATTACTAAAACTTAAATCACACATCAAACCCCACACACTAATAGTTGGAGACTATTCCACACTCTACTCTCTCTAATGGAACAGGTCAACCAGTCAGAAACTTAACAGAGATATAAGAGAACTAGCAGATGTCATGAATCAAATGGACTTAACAGACAGCTATAAAGCATTTCCCTTTACCCAAAAGAATATACCTTCTTCTCAGCACCTCATGGAACCTCCTGTAATATTGACTACAAACTTCCACAGACACAAAAAATTGGAGTAATCCCTGTGTCTCATCAGATCACTGCGGAATAAAATTAGAAGTAACAACAACACTACTCTCAGAAAGCCTACAAATTCATGGAAATTAAAGAGTGAACTATTGAACCATCCCTAAGTCAATGGAGAAATAAAGAAAGAAATTAAAGTCTTCCTAGAATTCAAAGAAAATGAAGGCACAGTGTACCCAAATCTATGGGTCACAATGAAAGCGGTCCTAAAAGGAAAGTCATAGCACTAAGTGCCCACATAAAGAAAATGGAGAAAGCTCACATCAATGACTTAACAACAGACCTGGAAGCTCTAGAAAAAAAGAAGCAGACTCACCTAGGAGGAGTAGAAGACTGGAAATAATCAAACTGAGGGCCAAAATCAACAAAATAGAAACACAGAAAACAAACCAATGAATCAATGAAACAAAAAGCTGGTTCCTGGAGAAAATCAACAAGATAGACAAACCCTTATCCAAACTAATCAAAAGGCAGAGAGAGAACACCCAAATTAACAAAATCAGAAATGAAAAGGGGAACATAACAATTGACACTGAGGAAATCCAGAGAATCATTATGTCATACCACAAAACCTGTATTTCACAAAATTGAAAAATGTAAAAGAAATGGACAGTTTTCTAGATACCATTTACCCTATACCATAATTAAATCATGACCAGATAAATAATCTAAAGAGGCCTATAAAATGCTATGAAATAGAAGCTGTCATCAAATAACCTCCCAACCAAGAAAAGCCCAGGGCCAGAAGGTTTTAGAGGAGAATTCTACCAGAAATTCCAAGAAGAGCTAATACCTATATTCCTCAAAGTGTTCAACATAATAGAAACAGAAGTAACATTGCCAAACTCTCTTCATGAGCCTGCAGCTACCACAATACCAAAACCATATAAAAAATCAGCCAAGAAAGTGCATCACAGACCAATCTCACTCATGAACATGAATGCAAAAATATTCAATAAAATACTGGCAAACCAAACCCAAAATCTGGTGTAGGATGTGTTGCTTTCATTGGTTGAATAAAGAGACTGCCTTGGCCTTTTGATAGAACATAAACTTAGGTAGGTGGGAAAAACAGAAGTCGATGCTGAGAAGAAGAGCAGAGTAAGGCAGAAGCCATAATTCTCCTGTCCCAGATGGACTCTGGTTAGACTCATGCTGGTAAGCCACAGTCAAGTGGCAATACACATTGATAGAAATGGGTTAATCAAGATGTGAGAGCTGGTCAATAGGAGGCTAGAAATAATGGGCCGGGCAGTGTTAAATGAATACAGTTTCTGTGTAATTATTTCAGGGTTAAGCTAGCAGGGTGCCCGGGAGCCAGTGTGGTTATTTCGGGGGTTAAACTAGTCGGGTGGCAGGATGCAGCTCTCTCCTCTTTACTACAAAGACCACATTAAAAAATTCATCCACCTGATCAAGTCAGCATCATTCCAGAGATGCATGGTTGGTTCAACATATGAAAGTGTCTCAGTGTAATCCATCATATAGATAAATTGAAAGTAAAAATCTGTATATGATCATTTCATGAGATGCTGAAAATGCATTTGACAAAATCCAACATCCCTTCATGATAAAGGTCTTGGAGAGATCAGGGATAAAATATATAACATATCTAAATATAATAAAAGCAATACACAGTAAGCCTACAGACAATTAAATGGAGAGAAACTCAAAGTGATTCCACTAAAATTAGGAACAAAATGAGGCTGTATACTCTCTCTATATCTATTCAATGTAGTTCTTGAAGTTCTCACAATAGCAATAAGAAAACAAAAGGAGATCAAGAGGATTCAAATTGAAAAGGAAGAAGTAAAACTTTCATTATTTGTATATATAGGTATATATAAGTGAACATAAAAACTCTACCATAGAACTCCTACAGATGATAAATACCTTCAGTGATGTGGCAGGATAGATGATCAACTCCAAAAATTCAGTAGCCCTCCTATACACAAATGATAAAGAATCTGAGAAAGAAATCAGAGAAACATAACTTTTCACAAATAACATAAAATATCTTGGGGGTAACACTAACAAAAGAAATGAAAGACCTATTTGACAAGAAATATAAAAAGATACCAGAAAATGGAAAGATATTCCATACTCTTATATAGGTAAGATCAACATAACAAAAATGGAAATCCTGTAAAAAGCAATCTATAGAGTCAATGCAATCCCCATCAAAATTCCAACACAATTCTTCATGGACCTAGAAAGAACAATAATCAATTTCATTTGGAAAAACAAAAAACCCAGGATAGCCAAAACAATCCTGTACAATAAAGGAACTTCTGGAGGCATCATCATCGCTGACATCAAGCTCTACTACAGAGCTACAGGAATGAAAACAGCTTGACATTGGCATAAAAACAGAGAGGTTGACCAATGGAATCAAACTAAAGACCAAGATATTAACCCACACACCTATGAATACCCGATTATTGACAACAAATCTAAAATTATATAACGGATAAAAGAAAGCATCTTCAACAAATGGTGCTGGCATTACTTCATGTCAACATGTAGAAGAATGAAAATAGATCCAGATCTATCTCTATGCACAAAACTCAAGTCCAAATGGATTGAAGACCTCAATAAAAATCTTACACACTGAACCTGATAGAAGAGACATTGGGAAGAAATCTTCAATGCATGGGCACAGGAGACCATGTCTTATATATAACCACAGTAGCACAGACACTGAGAGAAACAATAAATAAATGGGACCTCCTGAAACTGTCAAGCTTCAGTAAAGCAAAGGACACAATCAGTAAGACAAAAAGGCAGCCTACTGAATGGAAAAAGATCTTCACCAAACCCACATCAGACAAGGGAATGATCTCCAAAAATATATAAAGAACTCAAGAAATTAAACATCAAAATTCTAAGTAACACAATTTAAAAATGGGGTACTGAACTAAGCAGAGAATTTTCCACAGAAGAATCTTAAATGGTCAAAATGCACTTAAGAAAATGTTCAACATCTTTATCCATCAGGGAAATGCAAATCAAAACAACTCTGTGATACCATCTTACATCTGTCAGGATGGCTAAGATCAAAAAGACCAATGAGAGCTTACGCTGGAGAGGATGTGGAGTAAGTTGAACTCTCATCTACTGCTAGTTGGATTGCAAACTTGTACAACTACTTTGGAAGTCAATATGATGGTTTCTCAGAAAATTGAGAATCAACCTATGCTAAGGAACTAGCAATGCTACTCTTGGACATATACCCAAAAGATGCTCAATCATATTACAAAGGCATTTGTTCAACTAGGTTCATAGCATCATTATTTGTAATATCCACAACCTGAAAATATCTCATGCCTCTCAACCAAAGAATGGAAAAAGGAAATGTAGCACATTTACTCATTAGAGTACTACTCGGCAGAAAAAAAGAAAAAAAAAACAATGACATCTTGAATTTTGCATGTAAATGAATGGAACTAGAAAATACCATCCTGAGTGAGGTAACCCAGACTCAAAATAATGAATATGGTATCTACTCATGCATAAATAGATACTAATCATAAACATAGGTTATTGAGCCTGTAGATCATGATCCTAGAGAAACTAAGTAACAAGGTGAACTCTAAGAAAAACATATAGATCCACTTGGAAAGTTGAAATAGAAAAGATCAGCTGAAAAAATGGGAACATAATGGTTCAGAGAAGCTAGGGTGGAAGTGAGAGAGGAGGGGAGAAGTGAGGAGAACTTCAGGGAATGGGATAGTCAAGATCAAAGAAGGATGGAGATAAGAGCAAGTAAAGAGATATCTTCATTGAGGAAGCCTTGTGGGGTAAGCAAGAAACCTAGATCTAGAGAAATTCCCAGGAATCCACAAGGATGACCCCACCTAAGATCCTAAGCAATAGAGGAGAGGGTGCCCAAACTGGCCTTGCCCTGTAGTCAGACTAATGAATATCTTAAATATCACCATAGAACCTTCATCCAGCAACTGATGGAAACAGAGGCAGAAACCTGCATCAAAGCCCTGAACTGACCTTCCCAAAGAAGAGGGGGAAGAATAAAAAAATTAGCAATAATGTCAAGACCATGATAGATACCCACTGAAACCATCTAGCTGATTTAACAGGAGCTCATCAACTCTAGCCAAACTTGGAATAAAAAAAAGCATAGGACCAAACTAGTCACTCTCAATGTGGTTGACAGTTGCATGGCTGGGGCAGACTGAGGGGCCACTAGCAGTGGCACCAGGATTCATCCCTACTGCATGCACTGGCTTTTTTAACACCTATTCTCTATGGGTGGATATCTTGCTCAGTCTAAATATAGCAAAGAGGTCCTTGAACCTTCCCCAGATCCATGTGCTTTACCTTCTCTGAGAGGTGGCTGGGATGGGGTGGGGAGATATTTGGATGGAATGGGAGGAGGGAAAGGAGTGGGAACTTAGATTGGTATGTATAATGAAAAAATTCTTTTCTTTTTTAAAAATACAAAAATATTTATAGATGGATCTTGTATACAAAGACTTAATGTGTTTTGCAATAAGGATAGGTGAAGAAACACTAAAGGACATTTAATATCACCCATTCCATTACATTTCTGGGAAAAAAATGACTGCTTTAATAATATTAAAATAATTATTAACTTATTAAAATTATACTTAAAATTAACTATTAAAAAGTCAAAATGTCAATACCCATGTTAGAGTCACACCTCATCTTTCTACTGGCAGTATCACCTCCTCCACCCCTTTTCCTTGATGGAGGAAGGTCATCGGCTAATAAAGGAACTGCCTTGGCCCATTTTATTGGTTAGAAGATAGGTGGGAGGAGTAAACAGAACAGAACGCTGGGAGGAAGAGGAAGTGAGCTCAGACTTGACAGCTCTCCTCTGGGGAGCAGACGCCTGAGAGAGATGCCATGCTCCTGGCTCCTGGGCAGATGCATGCTATGAAGCTCCGACCCAGGATGGACATAGGCTAGAATCTTCCCGGTAAGCGCACCTAGGGGCGCAACACAGATGATTAGAAATGGGCTAAATTAATATGTGAGAATTAGCCTAGAAGAGGCTAGATAGAAATGGGCCAAGCAGTGATTAAAAGAATACAGTTTCCGTGTAATTATTTTGGGTAAAGCTAGCCGTGGGGGCGGCCGGGTGCCGGGGATGCAGCCCTGCCGCCCTTATTACTACATTTCCTAGTACATAAATACTGTGGTTTGGCATCACAGATTCACAGCTGGACTCAGAAAGAGTATTCAAGTCCTCTCCAAGGAGGAAACATCAGAGAGCAAATTTTTTGAAAGAAAAAATAATCAATGGACCCAATTTTAAATTTTTCCATGGAAACGTGGGCTCTGCTGGCTAGCATCCTGGTGCTCCTCTATCTGTGAGTAATGGGCTGGATGCATCTCCTTTGTGACCCTAGAGGTTGGTTGGACAATTCTCAGGTTGCTTTTCCCTTCAGGAAAATCAAAAAGTATCATCCAGTGGAAATTAATACTGTCACAGCTGAACAGATTTCTACTGCAAACTAAACCATTTAACGCACTGTGTTTCTGGCGAATGTTCTAAATGCTTTTCAAGAAATCAATGGTGTAAAAAAATCAGAAGGTTTAAAGTGGTTACAGTCAGCTGTTTCTCTTGGTTTGTTTTCTGCCTTTACCCTTGCCATGTCTCCATCAGTCTGCAATAGGAAGTGGAGAGACCTAGAACTCCCAAGGAGGGAAACTACATTTGAGTTGCAAATGATTACTTGACTCAGGCCTGCCTTCTCCAAAAGTTTTGTTACAGAGATTGTTGTGTAACCAACATAGTTAATAAATAAATACCTTATGACTTATTATCCTATTGCAGAAGGCTAATATGGTGATGTCTATGGTCTAGAAAGAAATAGGGCATAGCTTCAATGGAAGAATGGATGAAGAAAGTATGGAATATATACATATTAGAGTACTGCTCAGCAATAAAAAACAAGGACTTCTTGAATTTCGCATGCAAATGGATGGAAATAGAAAACACTATCCTGAGTGAGGTAAGCCAGACCCAAAAAGAGGAGCATGGGATGCACTCACTCATATTTGGTTTCTAGCCATAAACCAAGGACATTGAGCCTATAATTAGTGATCCTAGAGAAGCTAAATAAGGTGAATCCAAAGAAAAACATATAGGCATCCTCCTGAATATTAACCTTCAGCAAGCGATGAAAGGAGACAGAGACAGAGACCCACATTGGAGCACAGGACTGAAATCTCAAGGTCCAAATCAGGAGCAGAAGGAGAGAGAGCACGAGCAAGGAACTCAGGACCGCGAGGGGTGCACCCACACACTGAGACAATGGGGATGTTCTACTGGGAACTCACCAAGACCAGCTGGCCTGGGTCTGGAAAAGCCTGGGATAAAACCGGACTCTGAACATAGCGGACAATGAGGACTACTGAGAACTCAAGAACAATGGCAATGGGTTTCTGATCCTACTGCACGCACTGGCTTTGTGGGAGCCTAGGCAGTTTGGATGCTCAACTTTCTAGACCTGGATGGAGGTGGGGGTTCCTTGGACTTCCCACAGGACAGGGAACCCTGATTGCTTTTCGGGCTGGGGGGGGGCTTAATTGGGGGAGGGGGAGGGAAATGGGAGGCAGTGGCGGGGAAGAGACAGAAATCTTTAATAAATAAATTAAAATAAAAAAAGAAATAGGGCATAGAAATTGTTTTTTATGTGGGCCATCACCTCATGAGTTCATGTGGTTAATACATGGTGAAATTTCACTTTCCTGGGAAATACAGGAGCAAATACCTTCTGACCTAAGTAGGTCAAGTACAATTGACACATCAAAGTAGCTCTTCCTACAGAATACCCCTTGGAGACACAAATATTAATGAGGCTATCACAGGAGTTTATTTAAAATGTTACTCGAAGGACCATGAATGACTCAAAGGCAACCACAGCATCAAACCCCCACACCTGAGCAGATGGTGACTCAAAAAACCTGTATCTTTAAAATAGGTGTTTATTTTTAATTTTGTGCATGTAAATGTTTTGCATGCCTGTATGTATATGTATCACATGACTATTTGATGCACGTTTAAATTACGAGAACTACACTGGATTTCCAGTTATTTGGGCGCTGGGAACTAACCTGTATGCCCTGCAAGAGAAGCCAATGCTGTTAAGTTGCTGAGCCACCTCTCTAGCCCAAAAAAATATACATGGGAAACTCTGCACAATTTTCAACCTGAGGGATGGGCAATTTGAGAGTCTTGTCAGGAGGTTCTGATGGTGGGCTAACTTCCTGCTCCGAGCAACCTCACTGTTCACTGTTCATGAGGTATCAGGTGAACTTTGTCTTGCAGATTACCCAAGTTGCTGATGTTTGATTATTTATTAACTCTGGTGAAAGTGTTATTGCATATTAACTCAAGGACGAGGACCATCAAACATTAACATAAAAGTTTATGCTAAAATGGAAGGTGGAGGGAATTAATGCTCTGTGTTCTTTTATGTTATATTCTGTCTTCCTGGTATCACACTGGATAAATTTTTGTAGTTGTCAATATTTGTATACAAGAATGAATTTGTACACATACACACCCATACACTCATATATACACACGGATCAATAGTATAGATGAATGTGAGTAATTACCTATGCGAGTATGTATTTACATATGTATTTATATATGTATTTATGTATGTATTTATATATGTATTTGCATGTGTGTCTTAGTTAAGGTTTCTGTTGCTGTGAAAAAACACCAAGACCACAGTTAGCATTTGCATAATAGATCATGCAAATAATCGTTGATCTCAGTAGGAAAAAAATCAATAAATCAATGTATCCCATCCTCCAAAGCACCCTTGAAGAGACATGAGTTTATCAGGTTATCACAGTAGTTTGGTTGAAAGTTTACATGCAGGAGCATGACTGACTCAAAGGCAACCACAATATCAAACCTCCACACCTGAACAGATAACTCACAAAACCTTGTAGTGATGAGGTGAGCAGGTCTGTTTTTCATCCTGCCCAGCTCCCGCATGGCTAGCTTAGCCCCAGAAATAACAACACACAAACTGTATTTATTTAATCACTGCCTGGCCCATTATATCTAGCCTCTTATTGGCTAACTGTCATATCTTCCTTTAACCGATATCTAGTAATCTGTGTATCACCACGGGGTAGTGGCTTACCAGGAAGATTCTAACCCACGTCCATCTCGGGCCAGAGCTTCATGGTGGTTGCCTGATTCTGCTTTTTTTCCCCAGCATTCTGTTCTGTCTTCCCTGCCTACCTATGTTCTGACCTATGAGGCCAAGCAGTTTTCTTTATTAATTAACCAATGAAACAACAGATAGATAGAGGATCCCCCTACATCAAAACCTGTATCTTTAAAATATATATTTATTCTTAATTTTGTGCATATGAATGTTTTTTATGCTTGTATGTATGTGTACTGCATGCATGCCTGTTAGCTTATATGAGTTAATGAAAGGCATTGGATTTACAGAGAGTGGAAGTGTAGACCATTGTGAGCAGTTATTTGGGTGCTGGGAACTGAGCCTGCATGCCCTGCAAGAGCAGCCAGTGCTGTTAGATGCTGAGCCACCTCTCTAGCCCAAAGACTATACATGGGAACCTCTGTACAGTTTTCAAGCTGAGGGATGGATCATGTGAAAGTCTTGTCAGCAGACTCTGCTGGTGGGCTATCATTTCCCTTTGAGCAACCTTACTGTTCACTATTCAGGAGATATCATGTAGAGCTTGCAATGCAGGTTACACATATTGCCAGTTTTTGCTTGTTTTCTATCTGGTGAGCTTCTCAGTAACATTCAATCTTAAGGTTAGAGATTATTATTACATATAACTCTAGGACTGGGATCATGAAGTATTAATATAAAAGTTTATAATAAAATTGTATGTGAAGGAGATTATGACACTTAATTTTTGTGTAAAATTCTGTCCACCTCTTCCCTCACTAGATAAATTCGTGTAGTTCTCAATATATGTATCCAAGGAAATATATATGTATATAAACACACATACATATACACACACGTGTGAGTATATTTACATATTTATATATTATATATTGACTCAGTAATAGACATGTATTAGGAGTACGTGAGTAACTACATATGTGAATTTGTATTTATACTTGTATTTATATTTGTGTTAGTTAAAGTTGTTATTGCTGTGATGAGACACCATGGCCACAGCAACTCTTATAAAGAGAAACCTTCAGCTAGTGTGTTTCACTTACAATCTAGAATTTTAGTCCATTATTGTCATGGCGGGAAGCAAGTCAGCATGTAGGCAGACATGGTGCTAGAGCTGAGCATCCTTTCATTTTCACCCAAAGGCAACTGAAATTGAATTGTCTCAGTGGAGGTGACTTGAGCATATATGAGACTGCCTGGCTCTTCTCTACAATGACACACTTCTTCTATCAAGACCATACCTATTTCAACAAGGACATGTCTCCTAATAGTTCAGTCCCTTTGTTGGCCATTTTCTTTGAAACCACCACAATGTATGATATGTATGTTTATATTTGTGCATGTATATATATGTATATTTATGTACATGTGTATATGTGAATGTGTCAATTTATGTATGTGAATATGGAAATATATATTCATTCACTGTGTATATATGTGAATGTGTATATTTACGTGTACTACCAAGAAGCCCATAACTTGGTTTTCTTCTATATGTTTTAGTTATGGGACCTCTTCATATGGACTTTTTAAGAAGATAGGAATTCCTGGCCCCAAACCTCTCCCTTTTGTTGGGACACTACTTGAACTATAGGAAGGTGAGTGATGTTGGGATTTTTTCCTTTACTTATTGTGACTGTGTCATGTTCATGAGTGTCCAGAAACCCTGTGTCAGTTCATCAGTGCAACTGGCCATTGGTATGAAATACTAAGGTTTTCAGCTTTCAGAATTGTTTATGTCACAAGAACATCATTGTGCAATTACCCAGTTGCTGTTGTTTGACAAATGACTGAGACCTCAAGTTGCATCATATGAGAACCCACAGTGTTTGCATAACCTGATTTAAAAACCTGATGTATAGGCTTTGGAAGCTTCACATATTAAGGTTTTTGTTTCAGTACAACTTCCAAAAATGTAAAGTTATGCTAACACAGTATTTAAAGAAACACATGTCATGACTTCTGCATGGCATGTCACTAAATTGAGTGCTTCATTCATGTCAGAGTTCACTGTAACTTTGGCCCTTCTTGTTGAGTAACTCTGGCACGTGCTGATCAGGAGGCACACAGTTATTTTGTGGTATATGCACATAAATGAATACTCAATAATACCAAAAAATTCCCTGATATCATTTCCCAGGCTCTTGCTACCAATGATTTTGTGTGTGTGTAAGGGTATATTGAGAGGTCACACAAGAATATTCTTTTCACTTCAAAGTAGAACCTATTTATAATTCTTAGGGGGAGGAATATGAGAGATGTTGTCTTCCAACCTAAGATATTTAGCCAGATTATGAGTTTTGTTTCTTTAAACAAATGCAGAATCATTTATACATAATCACTAAAGAAAGCATGATTTGGCAAATTTGTTAAAACAAATTTTAGTAAGTGGATTATAATATATGCAAATGCATACATATATGGTCATCATTAATACATCACAAACTGGAGTATGAATTTGCACAGAGCCTTCCTGAATGCTTTCTTTCTAAAATGTTAGGCTCCTGTACTGTCATTCCTAAACTCATGCCCAGAAGACCAAAATCAGTTCCTCCATGCAGACTGCACTCTTGAAAGATTAGTTTTTCAAAATACTCAAGGTTTACTTATCAGATCATAATTGTTCAAAGCTGATGGTCCATTACTAACTTTACTAAGAATTCCATACTTTCCCCCCTTGTTTCAAAATATAGTAACCATCCCATTGTTTTAGAAGATGTAGATTTTCTTTGAAATGCACTTTTGGGGTTTTGTCCCATTCATGCTTTTGTTTCACATTTGTTTTTGTATTAAGTAGCATCTCCTGTAGAGAAGACTGGTTGCAAACTTGCTATTCAGATGACCATAGATTCCCTAATATCCTTACTTAGTGCTTTGTGTGACATGGTTTCTTAATTGCAGGAGGGTGGGTAACAAACCTAGAGTTTGACCCTAACCTACAGAAATAACAGTCCCAAAGATGATGTGTTCAGGGGAAGAACTGGAGATGAAAAATAAAGAAGGTGGACAGCTGAAATCGGGAGCTCTTGCTTGAGCTAATTATATCAAACATTTTTAATAAGAAACATAGCTTCTTAAATACTATTTGCATAGGAAAATAGCCAAGGAGAGCAAAGACAATGTTTGCCAGGAAAACAGAAGATAGCTCAAATTATCTTCTGTCAACTGCCTTAGGAATGACAGTCCAGTCCAGGTGAAAGGTCAGTTCCTGAGAAAAAACTGCCACATTGACCCTCTTGAAGCCTTTGATCCATACCCAGACTGGACTGTGCCAAATCTGTTGCTGGACAAAGACACAGAACTTGTAGCATGAATTCCGTACTATATGTAGACTGAGCAAGGTGTCCATCCAAAGAGAGTGGATTCCCAAAAAGCCAGTACATTCAGTAGGGATATATCCTGGTGCCACTGCCAGTGGCCCCTCAGCTGCCCCAGCCATGCAACTGTCATACATTGAGACGGACCAGTTTAGATCTATGCATGTTCCTTCCCAGTCTGCTTGGAGTTGGTGAGCTCCCATTAAATTCAGTAGACTGTTACAGTGGGTATACACTCTTTGCTCATATTCTCCTCATTCCTCCCACTCTTCAACTGTGCTTTGGAAGCTCAGTCCAGTGCTCTGATATGGGTCTCTGCTTATGTTTCAATCAGGTGCTGGAAGAAGTTTCTATGGTGATATTTAAGATATTCATCAGTCTGACTATAGGGCAATGCCAGTTTGGGCACTGTCTCTTCTATTGCTTAGGGTTTTAGCTGAGGCAATCCTTGTTAATTCCCGGGAAATTATCTAGAGACAGGATTCATGCTAACCCCATAATGACTCCCTCAATCAAGGTATCTCTTTGCTTGTTCTCATCTCTATCCTTCTTTAATCTCAACTATCCCATTCCCAGAAGTTTTGTATGGAACCACTTGTTTGTCCCAGATGCCCCAAACCGAAATAATCACATAGAAACTGTATTAATTAAATTACTGCTTGGCCCATTAGCTCTAGCTTCTTATTGGCTAACTCTTACATTTTAATTTAATCCATTACTATTATTCTGCATATCACCATGAAGCCATGGTCTACCAGCAAAGTTTTAGCACATCTATCTCCGGCAGTGGATCTATGGTGTTCTGACACCACCTTCTTCCTCCCAGCATCCAGTCCAGTTTTTCTGGCCTAGCTTAATTTCCCTATAGCTCTACTCTAGGCCCAAAGCAATTCCTTCATTAACCAATGAGATCAACACATAGACAGAAGGACCTCCTACACCCCTCCAATTCTTCCCTCTTCTTCCCCTTCCACCCTAACTTCTCCCCACCATTATGTTCCCAGTTTTGTCAGTTGATCTTGTCCATTTTGGTTTTCCAAGTGGTTCTGTATATGTTTTTCTTAGGGTTCACCTTGATACTTAGCTTGTCTAGTATCATGAACAATAGGCTCAAAAACCTATGTTTATGACTAGTATCCACATATACATGAGAAGATACCATATTCACCTTTTTGGGTCTGGGTTACCTCACTTACAATGGTGTTTCTAGTTCCATCCATTTACATGTAAAATTAAAGATGTCATTGTTTTTTACAGCTGAGTAGTATTCTAATGCATAAATGTGCCACATTTTCTTTCTCCATTCTTCAGTTGAGGGGCATCTAGGTGTTTGCAGGTTTGGGCTATCACAAATATTGCTGTTATGATCATAGTTAAACAAATATCTTTGTAATATGATTGAGCATCTTTTGGATATAGGCCCAAGACTAGTATTGTTGGATCCTGAGGTAATTTGATTCCCAATTTTTTGAGCAATCACCATACTGATTTCTAAAGTGGTTGTATAAGTTTGCATTCCCACCAACAATGGATGAGTATTCTACTTACTCTATATCCTCTCCAGCATAAGCTATCATTGATGTTTTTGATCTTACCATTCTAACTGGTATATCTCAGATTTGTTATGATTTGCATTTCCCTGGTGACTAAGGATGTTGAATATCTCCTTAAGTGTCCTTTGGCCATTTGAGATTCTTCTGTTGAGAATTCTCTGTTTAGTTCTGTACCTCATTTTTAATTGCGTTATTTATAATTTTGATGTCTAATTTTTTGAGTTCTTTATATATATTTTGGAGATCAGTCCTCTGTCTGATGTGGGGTTGGTAAAGGCATTTTCCCATTCGGTGGGCTGCCTTTTTTTCTCATTGACTGTGTCCTTTGCTTTAAAGAAGCTTCTCAGAAAATCAACAAGATAGATAAACCCCTATCCAAACTAATCAAACGAAAGAGAGAGAACACGCAAATTAATAAGATCAGAAATGAAAAGGGGGGCATAACCACAGACACAGAGGAAATTCAGAGAGTCATTAGATCTTACTACAAAAGCCTGTATGCCACAAAACTGGAAAATGTAAAAGAAATGGACGCTTTTTTAGATAAATACCATTTACCAAAACTAAACCAGGACCAGATGAACAATCTAAACAGACCTGTAAGTCGCGAAGAATTAGAAGCTGTTATCAAAAACCTCCCTACCAAAAAAAGCCCAGGACCAGATGGTTTCAATGCAGAATTCTACCAGAACTTCCAAGAAGACCTAATACCTATACTCCTTAATGTATTCCACAATATAGAATCAGAAGGGTCATTACCAAATTCCTTTTATGAAGCCACAATTACTCTGATACCAAAACCACTCAAAGACTCAACCAGAAAAGAGAACTACAGGCCAATCTCACTCATGAATATCGACGCAAAAATCCTCAACAAAATACTGGCAAATCGAATCCAAGAACACATCCGAAAAATTATCCATTATGATCAAGTAGGCTTCATTCCTCAGATGCAGGGCTGGTTCAACATACGAAAATCTATCAATGTAATCCAGCATATAAATAAACTGAAAGAAAAAAACCATATGATCATTTCATTAAATGCTGAAAAAGCATTTGACAAAATTCAACATCCATTTATGTTAAAAGTCTTGGAGAGATTAGGGATACAAGGGTCATACCTAAATATAATAAAAGCTATATACAGCAAGCCGACAGCTAACATCAAATTAAACGGAGAGAAACTCAAAGCCATCCCGCTTAACTCAGGAACACGGCAAGGCTGTCCACTCTCACCATACCTCTTCAATATAGTGCTTGAAGTTCTAGCAATAGCAATAAGACAACATAATGGGATCAAGGGGATTCGAATTGGAAAGGAAGAAGTTAAACTTTCGTTATTTGCAGATGATATGATAGTGTACATAAGCGACCCCCAAAACTCCACCAAAGAACTTATACAGCTGATAAACAGCTTTAGTAATGTGGCAGGATACAAGATCAACTCCAAAAAATCAGTTGCCCTCTTATACACAAAGGATAGGGAAGCAGAGAGGGAAATCAGAGAAGCCTCACCATTCACGATAGCCACAAACAGCATAAAATATCTGGGGGTAAATCTAACCAAGGAAGTGAAAGATCTATTTGACAAGAACTTTAAGGCATTGAAGAAAGAAATTGAAGAGGGTACCAAAAAATGGATGGACCTCCCTTGCTCTTGGATTGGGAGGATCAACATAGTAAAAATGGCAATTCTACCAAAGGCAATTTATAGATTCAATGCAATCCCCATCAAGATCCCATCAAAATTCTTCACAGATCTGGAGAAGACAATAATCAACTTTATATGGAAAAACAAAAAACCCAGGATAGCCAAAACAATCCTATACAATAAAGGATCCTCTGGAGGCATTACCATCCCTGACTTCAAACTCTATTACAGAGCTACAGTAATGAAAACAGTGTGGTACTGGCATAAAAACAGAGAAGTCGACCAATGGAATCGTATAGAAGACCCGGATTTTAACCCACAAACCTATGAACACCTCATTTTCGATAAAGGAGCTAAAAGTATGCAATGGAAGAAAGAAAGCATCTTCAACAAATGGTGCTGGCACAACTGGATGTCAACCTGTAGAAGAATGAAAATAGACCCATATCTCTCACCGTGCACAAAACTCAAGTCCAAATGGATTAAAGACCTCAATATCAGTCCGAACACACTGAACCTGATAGAAGAGAAAGTGGGAAATACCCTACAACAGATGGGCACAGGAGATCACTTCCTATGTATAACCCCAGAAGCACAGACATTAAGGGCAACATTGAACAAATGGGACCTACTTAAACTGAGAAGCTTCTGTAAAGCAAAGGACACTGTCACTAAGACACAAAGGCAACCTACTGACTGGGAGAAGATCTTCACCAACCCCGCAACAGACAAAGGTCTGATCTCCAAAATATATAGAGAACTCAAGAAACTAGACTTTAAAATGCTAATTAACCCAATTAAAAAATGGGGCACTGAACTGAACAGAGAATTCTCAACAGAAGAAGTTCAAATGGCCAAAAGACACTTAAGGTCGTGCTCAACTTCCTTAGCAATCAGGGAAATGCAAATCAAAACAACTTTGAGATATCATCTTACACCTGTCAGAATGGCTAAACTCAAAAACACCAAAGATAACCTTTGCTGGAGAGGCTGTGGAAGAACGGGTACCCTCATCCATTGCTGGTGGGAATGCAATCTTGTGCAACCACTGTGGAAGTCAGTGTTTCGGTTTCTCAGGAAATTCGGGATCAACTTACCCCTGGACCCAGCAATACC
This sequence comes from Microtus oregoni, assembly GCF_018167655.1. Lineage (NCBI taxonomy): Eukaryota > Metazoa > Chordata > Mammalia > Rodentia > Cricetidae > Microtus > Microtus oregoni. Next base: position 5,422,887 of record NW_024543062.1, on the reverse strand, counting down.
ACTCCTGGGAATATACCCAAGAGATGCTCTATCATATGACAAAAGCATTTGTTCAACTATGTTCATAGCAGTATTATTTGTAATAGCCAGAACCTGGAAACAACCTAGATGCCCTTCAATGGAAGAATGGATGAAGAAAGTATGGAATATATACACGCTAGAGTACTACGCTGCAGTAAAAAACAATGACTTCTCAAATTTTGCATGCAAATGGATGGAAATAGAAAACACTATCCTGAGTGAGGTAACCCAGACCGAAAAAGATGAACATGGGATGTACTCGCTCATAATTGGTTTCTAGCCATAAATAAGGGCCACGGAGTCTACAAGAGGTGAACCTAAAGAAGCTAAGTAAGAAGGTGAACCCAAGAAAAAACATATAGTTATCCTCTTGGCTAAGGGAAGTAGACCAAATTGCCGGGAAGAAAATTGGGATCTTGGGGGTGGGGTGGGATGGGGGTAAGGGGAGATGGGGAGAGAAAAGGTAGAAGGGAAGGAGGGGGGACTTGGGGAAACAGGAGAATTGGGATAAAGGAGGGGTTGATAGGGGAGCACGGAACCACAATTCTTAGTTAAGGGAGCCACTTTAGGGTGGGCAAGAGACCTGACCCTAGAGGGGCTCCCAAGTGCCCAAGATGAGGTTCCCAGTTAGTTCCTTGGGCAGCTGAGGATTGGGAACCTGAAATGACCCTATCCTAGAGCAATACTGACGAATATCTTGCATATCATCATAGAATCTTCATCTGGTGATGGATAGAGATAGAGACAGAGACCCACACAGGAGCACTGGACTGAGCTCCCAAGGTCCCAATGAGGAGCAGAAGGAGGGAGAACATGAGCAAAGAAGTCGGGACCACGAGGCGTGCACCCACCCACTGAGACAGTGGAGCTGATCTACTGGGAGCTCACCAAGGCCAGCTGGACTGTGACCGAAAAAGCATGGGATAAAACTGGACTCTCTGAACATGGCGAACAATGAGGGCTGATGAGACGCCAAGGACAATGGCACGGGGTTTTGATCCTACTTAATGTTCGGGCTTTGTGGGAGCCTAGCCAGTGTGGATGTTCACCTTCCTAGATATGGACGGAGCGGGGAGGACCTAGGACTTACCACAGGGCAGGGAACCCGGACTGCTCTGTGGACTGGAGAGTGAGGGGGAGAGGAGTGGGGGGAGGGGGAGAAGAGTGGGGGGAGGGGGAGAAGGTTGGGAGGAGGGGGAGGGAAATGGGAGGCTGGGAGGAGGTGGAAACTTGTTTTTTGTTTATGTTTTTTTCTTCTTTTCTCAATAAAAAAAATTTAAAATAAAAAAAATAAAAATAAAAGTGAAAGATTCAACTAGAAGTCATCTAACTTGATCTGATATTGCTCCATTTACATCTTCAGTGAATCTCTGCAAAAAGTCAGTGAAGTGTTCTTTTGAGCCTTGTATAACTTTAGTAAATGGCTCAATTATTTTTCTGATTCTTGAATCTTATCTCAATCATTTAAGGCTCCCTTCCAGTATGTGAACAATGTGTGTTCATCTAAGGTAGTCTGTTTATTTGTCAGTAAAACAACCCTCACCAAGGAGATAAGAAATCTCAAAACATCTAAACTTATCTTGCTGTTCAAGGGCCTTAGCTTCTTCTCTCAACCAGTTTTTCCATGGTAACTGATGACTATATTCTAATACTGCTGAGACTAGTTGATTCCAGCCATTTAGAGTGATTCTGTTCCTAGAAGACCAGGTATTCAGCATCTGCCTTACATATACTGAATGTGTAATAGGACACTATTGCTTCCTTAATATCATTGAAATCTTTCATATGTATAGACTTCCATTTACAATCTGCATACCCTTCAGGACAATTAACATTAGCTGACTTTACACAATAATAACAGGATAGATCATAGCAAGTGAACTCATGACTATAGGCAGGCCATCTCTGACTCTGTAAGTTTGTACAGAGGTTTAGCTCCCTCTAATCCCTTTCATTGGTGCCTTAACGCTCTTTTTATCATTATAGTAAGTTCTTCTCAAGCTTGAAATCTATTTTTCACTGATTTTTGTAGGGTCTGAACTTCTGAACATAAATGATTCCAGTGATTTCATTAGATCAATCAGTTTCTTGTTTTCATCATTTGCATATAATTCTAAAAATTTCATTTTATTCATCAATGATACCTTTCATCCTTAGATATTACCTGTGTGGCATTCAGATTGTCTTCCAAAAGCAATGTTTTATCTGCCAGGTTTTCATAACCATTTGACACGGAACAAATTTTATCTGCTAATTTATTATTTCCATGTTCCAAGGAATGAACTTTGCCTGCCAATTTATTATTATCATTTTCCAATTGAATGAATTCTTTTGGCTAATCCCCCATTACCACTTTGTAAAGTCTGTACCATTTCAGCAAGTTTCTCTCTCTTGGCGCTGTTAGCAAAACATTTTTAAGGATATGATGTGAATTTCCAGACTAATAGTAACTATAGCTAAAAATGTGAACGTACAAGGTAGGTCGCATATCTCTTCTAAAATTCCATCCATATTAGAAACCAAAAATGTTTTAAATTTCTGTATGACCTCAGAAAAAAAATTTTCTGGAGACTCTTCTAGGTGTCCTAATTATTTTTAGACTGTAATGACAACACTTGACCAGCAGGGGCCGCAGGTGTACCACCAGACCAGGTCAGACAAGGCTGACTCAGGCTCCCAGAGTGGGTTCCTGTAAATTAATAAGACTCACCCAAGCAAACTTCCACCTGGTACCCCCAAGTACTAGGCAGAACTACAGAGAGCACAACAGATTATACATACTAATGAAGCAATACACTGAACGATTTTAGAAGTCCTCAACTCGCGTGGTGCTCCAAAAACTGAGCAGATCTGTTTGGTGCTTAAGTGGAGTTGGAGGAAGAATGTAACACTGATTCCCACAGGGAACTCTGGAAGCTGGAATGTGGACTCTTCAGGCCTTCAGGCCAATTTACCACGGTCATTGTTCCAATTTAGCAGGTTGGTAGGGCTGTGAAAGAGCATGCAGATAGCTGCTGGTCTCAGGGGCAGAGCAGCTCATGAGTGCATGACCATGACAGAACAGCTGGGAGCTTGTCAGAGCTGGAGATGGGAGTTGGGAGCTGTAGGGCTGGTGCCAGAACAGAATGAGTGCCAGGTCTCCTTTTTGCCTAAAATAAATAAATAAATAAATAAATAAATAAATAAATAAAAATAAATAAATAAGATGGGTCAGGCTGGACCCACAGTTCAATGCACCTAGTACACAAGCTAGCAAGCAACTCCAGTAGCAAACAGAGGTGGCTAAGAGAGCATGTGGTGATGTGGTGGGGGTTGGAGGGCAGGAAGCTGTGGGGTGGGGATCTTGTGTCTCAGGGATCCAAACTCACCAACAGCTGCAGAGATTGGAAGGTCACAAGGCCACTTGTTATAATAAATCCATGTGTGTCTGTTTAAGGGGTATTAAGAATTTTTAAATATGAAAAAGGGTAATACACTCATGAATACAGGATATGGTAAATCAAGTTTCAAAGTCTTTGGAAAGCTGGAGACCAATCACATGCTGCTTTATGCCACCTCTCCTAGTCTTCACCACCAAAGAAAGACCAACCACTCTCCCTCCTTCCTTATAAGACATCGCATAGTCAAACACGAAGCACTGCCTCTTTCAGGTCAGACAGCCCAAGGCCTTGAGTTGAGCCAATGCATATCTAAAATACTAAAAACAATCAATACTTAGTTATTTTTTAGTTTTGGTTCTTCCTGGTGATCAGTGATGTTGAAAACCTTTTAAAGTGGGTGCTAGGTGTATGTGCTTTTCTTTTGTACAGGATCTGCTCATGTCATTACTCATTGTTGGTTGGAGGCTTTATTCCCTTGATTTACAACTTCTTCAGTTAATTGAAACCTTTCTACATCAGCCCAAAATCTAAAGAACAAATTGAAAGTGTTTTCTCTCATCATATGGTGTTCTGGTTATAGTTTACCTTGCTCTACAAAATATTTTTTCTTTTCCACATTTGTGTCTTCATTTTGTGTGGTTCCATCTTTTGATTTCTGGGGCTAATTTGTGTGACACTGGCATTCTCTGCAGTAAGTTCTTGCCTACACCAATGTCTTGACAATTGTTAGGTGTGTGTTCTTCTATAACTTTCAATGTTTCATGTTCTAAGCTTAGGATTGTGAACTGTTTTGAACTGATTCCTATGCAAGGTGGAGGATAATGGTCTAATTTTACTCCACTGCATGTTTAGATCCAGCCTGTCACCTGCATTTCTTGTTTAGGCTATGTCTTCAACTGCTCATTTTTCTCCTTGTTAAACGGATACTTGGCTGTGTGATTGGTGTGTAAAGAAAATTATAATTATCTAGAAGTACCAGCTTAACCCAATATAATGGTTAACATCAAGAATTCTAATCATAAGTGTTTGAAAGGCTGATGGCAAAAAAAAATCCTTATTTTCTGCAGGTGGACATGAAAATGTGTAGAGATTTTTATAGAAATCATTTGGAGTCTCATAAAACTTTTAAAATAGAAACTAAAGGACATATGGCACAAGTATTCCACATCTGGCGTCATCTCCAGAAAACTGCATTCAGGCTTGGAGATTTTATTTCACCTTGAATAGGTTCTTTTTTTGTTTTTAGTTCTTGTTCTGTTTTGTAATTTAAGTCATATTCCAATTTTATTTTTCCCATAGAAATTTACATTTATTTCAATGTATTTACATTACTAGGTATGGTGTGGGAGGTCCTTCTGTCTGTGTGTTTCTTGTATTGGTTAATGAATAAAGAAACTGCCTTGGCCTAATAGGGCAGAACTTAGGTAGGCAGAGAAGACAGACATGAATTCTGGGAGGAAAAAAGCAGAGTCAGGGGACACCATGGATCCACCGCTGGAGATAGACGTGCTTTGCCAGTAAGACACTGCCATGTGGTTAATAGAAATGGGTTAAATTAAGATGTAAAACTTAGCCACTAAGAAGCTAGAGCTAATGGGCCAAGAACTGATTTAATTAATACAGTTTCTGTGTGGTTATTTTGGGGCTAAGCTAGCCAGGCAACCGGGACAAACAAGTGGCCTCCTCACTCCTACATAGAAACACATTTCTACAAAATATTAGATATTTTTTCATGATGACAACATTCTATTTTTTTGTCTAGCTCTTCAAATGCATGGGTTTGTTTGTGTGTATGTGTTTGTATGGGGGTGAATTTTGTATAATATGGTATAGCGTGAATACTTTAAGTTCTTAAAATCTGCATTCAAATTCTATTGATATATTATTTTTTCAATTTACATGTTGTCTTTTTTATTTCTATTCTACATAAAATGGTTTATTGTATCTCTGTTGCCAGAGGAGTTATTATTGTGTGCGTTGCTACTCAATGGACACTTTTTAAACTTTACACATTTCCCTGTATACATATACTTTTGTGAGCACATGTTGTAGAGGATCAAGGTAAATCTCAGAGTTAGATATTTCAAAGCCATTTATATTGATATGTATTCTAAAATCCAGAAAAGGTGGGTTCTAAAGCTAGTGAAGTAATGGACTTGTTAGGTAAGTGATAGCAAGCAGGCAAAGAACAGAAATGTCTTTCTCCTCTTGTCCTTTTATAGGTTTCCATCAGATTTAGTTCTGCATTAAATTGTGTATTCCTGCATAAAGATCTAGGTTAATGCTCCAAGTAGAGTGTCTTTAGTGCTCAACATTCTCTCAGGAATGGACTGATGCAGCCATTATATAACTTTCAGGTTTATTGATTTATTAATTAATAAAATATTTACGTTATAATGCCTGGTAAATTGTTTTAGGTGTAATAGTCTTTATTGTCCAGCAGGTGTCATGGTTGCAGAGTCGTGACTAGTGGTGGCACAACTGGTGTTGCCGGACACGGTCCAGTACTACTTTGGCTTCCTGCCTTAATGCTGGTTAAATACTGAGAAATATGCTCTGCTTGACAAATTCAAAGCAATTAAATCAAGTCCGTAAGTGGAGCAAGAAACCCAGAACTCAGGAGCAGGGAGCACAAACTGGAAGCTACACAAGTTGCCCTGAGGCAGGAAATACAGCTGGGCTGGGGGCGGGGGATTGTGCACCAGCTTGGGAAATTTCCAGGTTGCCTCATGCACTTAGCTCCACCCTGGTGGGGATTTAAAAAAAAAAAACTGCTTAGTAGGTAAAAGCAAGCCAAGCAATCAGGGTGGGAGAATTTCTGGGCTGTGAACCCATTAGGCCTTTAAGCCAGTCCACTTAGTAGGTGCGAAGTTTGCATTAACGTGGGCGCCAGATGAAGACGGATACTAAAAAGAAATTCCGCACTACCTCAGAATTGAGTATAATGAAGAGTTATTTATTTAGGGGTAGACTCACAGATCAGAATCCTTTGTTTGAATGGGGAATAGCAACCAAATCCTGCAGCCAGAAGAGAGGGTGACAGCGCACTTACATAGGCATTTATAGTATAAGAGACCATGCCGAAGTAAGCCAGTATCTTAAAGGGTACTGGCTGTACGAATTCCTACATCATGTGGGGATTTAGAAAAATTAGTAAAGAATACAAAGATGCATGAAAATAATAAAAACAGAAACCATAAAAAGTTCCAAGAGGGCATTCCAGTGAATACTAATATCGCCCATGTTCAATTCTCCATACTTTTTTATACCCTAACACAAAAGGGAGAAGAAGGTAACAAAAGACTTCTTAACAATATACAAAGGACAATGTCAACAGTTTATTGCTTTAACACTCTGACCCATCAAGTCATTATCATTCTGTTGCTTAGGCAGTAAAATCACACTAGACCAAGTATCCTGAAGGCAACCATTCCCCCAGGTAACCTCATAATTACAAAAGAAAAAGTATGTTTGTATATCCTGACCATCTGTCAAGATAGAAAGGATCTATTTGTATGAGCTATCATAATGTCAAAAGAACCATGTAATCACATCCTGAGTTGGGACATGTAGCCATGCTTGTCAACCACTTTGAGCAACCTCCAAACTCTCTGATCATCAGACAAGTTAGAAATAGACTCACATTTTTGGGCCTCTACAATAATCATTTTGTTATTAAGTGCATGATGTGAACAACAAACCATAATTTCACATAGACAGTTTATATATAAATAATACAAAAGACAAATTCTAATAAATCAGTTTTATGATTATTGCTTACTGGGATTAGATTTTTATAATTTTCATTGTTAAGGGGAAACTTAACAGAGGAATTTTAATAAACATGTTGTGAATTTGGGCAGAAAGAAAAGCAAACAACAATGGTAGTTCTTTCTTGGCTGCAGCTTGTCTCACTCGTGGCAATTCATCCTTTGAATCTCTTTTATGATCTGTCCATTTTAATTAGGATCTCATAGAAGCCAGTAATTATATCATGGAAAACCGATTAATGTTAAAACAAAAAAGAAAAGAAAACACTGAAAATTAAAAAATAAACACCATAGAGTTCCAATATTTTCTCCATGGTCAATTATAAAATAGGTGTGGGGATCCTATTGGACTCAATGGGACCATGAAGTATAATGGCAGCCACCATTTTGCTTGCCCCAAGTGGTGACATTAACCAAGATAGTGGTGAAGTCACATGGTGTATATTTTCTTCGTGATATCATTTGCATAATCATCAGCCAAGGCGCATGGTTGCTTCTATATTGATAAGAATTCTGAAGTCATGTGTGCAATAAACCAGGTCATACATTCTTTTCAAGTTGAACTCAGATGCAGCGTAAGGTAATTATATCTGTCATCAGTGCATTTAAGGGTGTTGTATAATGTGAAAGGATAAAGAAAGAGAAAGGCAGATGAAGGAAATTAAAAAATATGAGCACAAAAGTCCCCAGAGGATTCAAGCCTACATGATTCTAGACTGTTAAAACAAAGGAAGCTCACTCAGTCATCCTGTTCTTCATTGTCTGTCTCTCAGAAAGGAAATGGAGATGGCAATGGGAGAGAGGAAACGTTGTTTAAAGAGTTGTGCCTAGGTATTGGAACACCCAGACTCTTCATAGGTTCAGATTCAGTGTTGTTTGGGATTGATGCATGTGACAGGCATCCCCATAAGAACCATTGTCCCTTAACTGCAACTGAATGGATTCAGTCTCTCCATCTATGTACACACAGAGTGGATGTGTGGGGGATGTTGGGACTTTTATATTATAGAACAAAGGAGCTTTTAAGCTTGGAAGTTTCCATCTACTGGTTATTTCACCAAAGCATCAGAGAATTAGCGGGTTTTGTTTGTGTCTCCTTACCAGACATTCCATGGTTGATATCAGTTCACACCAACATTCCTGTCCAGAAATTTTATACCCACCCAAGGCTTTTAGGTAATTACACCATCACTTACTATATATCATAGCTCAAATTATAACAATTAACATGATGACAAAAATATTGATTGAAGATATGTAATATTAAAGGTATAAAAACCATTCTATCAAACTGTTAGATATGACATAGTTCTCTTTATAAACAGAGACAATCCTGCTCCATAGGTTCAAGCTAAGAAGCTGCCAGTTTTCTTTGGTGTTCATATTTGCCATTGAGGAGATCAACAGGAGCACTTACATTTTACCCAACACATCTCTAGGATTTGATATTTACAAAGTCCATGGCAATCAATGGAATATTATGCAGGAAGCTTTTACTTGCCTCACAGGAATGGGAATAAAGATTCCCAATTACACATGTAGAAGGCACATCAAGGCTGCTGTTTTACTTACAGGAACATCATTAGCAACATCTGCACATATTGGGAGAAGGCTGAATCTTTACAAATATCCACAGGTGAGGGGCAAGGATGTGAGGGAACAGAAAACCTGAATTAAACTGCAGACATTTCAGGTGTTCTCAACTGTAAAGAAGTGAGGCTGTCATTCATCTATTGAAGAATAAGTTAGGTGTTTGATTATATGGCCTCATACACTTTGTTTGTGATAAAGAAGAGGAACAGATTGGAGCATAGAGTGGTTTTTTTAGAAAATGCTGTTCCTTATACGGAATTCTCTATAAATGTCTTCAGAAACAAGATGGGAGTTTAAAATATCATGAGCAGAAGTTAGTTGCTACCAATCCAAGGTGCCTTCAAAGGTTTAAGGTTGTGTTTTATGTAAATATTTTCCCTCTTGTTTCCTATTTGAAATTTCCTTCAGCTTACTTTTGGGCCATTTTATACTATCTTGAGTGACAGAGGTCAGTTCTCTTCTCTCTGAGAGACAGCACCAAAGGACACTCTCTATCACATGGCATTATCATTTTGATGATTCATTTCAGCTGGACCTGGGTGGGACTGTTTCTCACAGATGACCACAACGGGGCCCAAATTCTCTCAGACTTGAGAGGAGAGCTGGACAAGAATAGAGTATGCATAGCTTTTGTAGAAATGATTCCAGACAACATGGTTCCCTTTTACTACTTTTCCATAAAAACTCACCTACAGATCCTTAAATCATCTGCAAGTGTGGTTATCATTTACGGTGATACTGAATCCTTACATGGTATAATCCAAAATATAGTGCAACATTTAATAACTTGGAAAGTTTGGGTCATGAAGTCACAATGGGATGTATCTAAATATCTTTCTACTTTCATGTTTGATTCATTACATGGGAATCTCATTTTTGCACATCAACATGCTGAGATTTCTGAATTTAGGAAGTTTATCCAGACATATAACCCTTCCAAATATCCAGAAGACCTTTGTCTTGCTGTTTTGTGGAACATACACTTCAATTGTTCTTTTTCTGGACCTGATTGTAAAATTTTGGGTAACTGTCTAACCAATGTTTCCTTGGAACTGTTGCCTAGAAATATTTGGGAAATGGACATGACTGAAGAGAGTTACAGCATATAGAACTCTGTATATGCTGTGGCTCACAGTGTCCATGAGAAGACTCTCAAGCAAGTAAAAATTCATCCCTCTGGAAATGAAGAGGTTAATTCCTACCCTTGGGAGGTAATTTCTCTCTTTGTATATTTTATCAATAGCACCATGACTTGTGAGGTTTTATAAATGCACTCCATATGTAGCTATACACTCTGGCAGATGTTTGAAAAATGCATCTGTGAGACTGTTTGTAATTAGTCATCTAGTAGTTGTGGCAGACACATGTTCCTAATGAATGGGTGCGAAGAACAAGATTTAAATGTGTGTGTGTGTGTGTATGTGTGTGTGTCATTATCTACTTTGTGTTACAATTAACCTCAGAATTTTCTCATGATAATATGCTCAATTGAAACCCCATTATCTCGAGGCTTATTTCAGAAGAAAAACAGGCAAACTAAATCCTAAATGGTCAATATTACTAGATACTTAAGGCTCAATATCTGAAGCTATGGTTAAGTTACCTAACTGACTATTTTACTATACTGTGGACATAAACACCCCAATTTTCAAATGGAGACTTTGAATCATGGCAAGCACTTCAAGATTGTGGCAATTTGACTCAATCAACATTTATAGACTAAATATTTTTTGTTTCTTTGGGTGTTACTATGTGTGTGTATGCATCAACTGACCATCTACAAATGTTACAATATGTTCACTTTCAGTCTTCATCCACTTAAATTTTAATAGCTTGATATAGCTTGCAATTAATGTCAGGAATCTAGGATAGTGAGACCCATTGCTTCATTGAGTTCTGTTGAACTTTTCTGGGAAGGAATTCATCACCATATTCTGCATTTCTTTTAGCTTAACCCTTATCTCAAGAAAACCCATTTCAAAAATGGTGCTGGAAACCTTGTGATTTTGGATTCACAAAGGAAATTAGATGTAGAATATGATATTCTTAACCTCTGAAATTTTCCAGATGGTCTCAGACACAAGATGAAAGTTGGAACATTTTCTCCACAGGGTCAAGAACTGTTTTTGTCTGACAATATGATACAATGGGCTATAGGATTTACAGAGGTGGGTTGGACCTCATATCACTGCTTTGATCTCTTTGTCACTAAACATTTGTTTGTGGATGCAATGATTGTTGGTTCTATATACAGTGCCAGCAGTATGCATAGAATTACTGTCATATGAAGAAGTTTCTGTTGCCTTATTCTGAGTAATGAAATAGTTTGTTTTTCCATAATTTTTTTCTATGGGCACATGTTTCTAGTTGTAAATACAGTGTCTAATTTTAAGATTTTATCCCAGTGCTGAAACTACATGACAAGACCATTAATTTGACTGCCAGATTATAAAGTATCAGTACATGTATCTTTTGCTATCAGGCACATGACAATGCCCAGTAGCATGGAGGGCACATGGTCATGGATAAATTACATGTCTTGCTCCTGATGAAGGAAGCAATTTGTTAGGCAATCAAGAAAAAAAGAAAAAACAGGCAGACATAACTTAAGAACAAAGATTTTCCTGGATCCTACTTGACATGAACAGACTATACTAATTTAGGCAATCATGTTGACAAGAGCCTGAAAAGTGAGTCATGTTGTATCTTCAGTTAGTAAGTAAATAGAGATGAACACTCTTCACATCCTTTTCTTTCTTTCAGTCCTTAACTACAGCCAATGAAATGGTGCTACCTAATTATATGTCTTCTCACTTCAAGTACCCTAATGTAAATCATCTTTCACAGACAGTCAAGAAGAGTAGTTTATATGGTAATTCTGAATCCTGTCAAGTTGACAAATGTAAATTAAGCATTACCATTAGGAAGCAAATCTGCTTACTCCAGCTGTCAGAATGTACACAATAGGATCAGTATGGCATTACAGTTTCCCATTTAGATATGTACTGAATGACTTTGCATAGTCTTAGTTTTCACTACCTCTTACATTTCCAACAATTGTTCAGATTTATCTTGTTTTGAATCATTGTATAAACACAATGAACTTTATAGGGTATACTACACTGAATCAGAAGTAGTACATCAAAACAAGAATTTGCAGTCTGCAAATTATAAAAATAAGACATGCCATTGCCATGTTCAGTATTGGAAAATAACATTTTTGTTGTTCTAAAACTGTGCACTTCTGAGTATTTTCATCATGTATTTAATCTCAGCTTCCTCGCTCTGTGTGCAGTGAGAGCTGTGGTCCTGGATTCAGAAAATCCCCCCAGGAGGGGAGGCCTGCCTGTTGCTATGATTGCACTCCTTGTCCAGACAATGAGATTTCCAGCGAGACAGGTGTCAGTCTCACTGTGGAACTTACCACCTCTCCACAGTGTTATACTAAGAAGATGGAAAAGGTCTGTGAAAGAACAGTAGAGATATGACTGTCCTTCTTTAAATTATAAGTGAAAATGTTTTAGCTTGTTATCATGTAATTGGTGCTCTAGCTATTGAGACTCACACTCGATTTATGTTGTTGATACTCTACAGCCATTGTACCTTTCAGACAACCACTTTACCATTCACAGAGGGGCCTGCTTTATTTCTCCATGGCATTTCACACACACACACACACACACACACACACACACACTATAAATTACTGACTTTTTTGTATTTCAAAGCATGTTTAGTTCAGAGCTAGCACAAATTTAAGAGCTAGATGCTTATGAAGCTTACTGGCATTATTTCAGTCTTTTTATTTTGTTTTTACAAAAGAAAACAAACTATCTTTTTTCATTATACATACCAATCCAAGTTCCCATTCCCTCCACTTACTCCCTCAACGCACCCCCATCCACTTCTCAGAGAGGGTAAGACACATTGCTTTTGGGAATGTCCAAAGCTCTTACACTATATCTAGGCTGAGCAAGAGAATAAGTTACAAAAATGTCAGTACAGGCAATAGGGATAAATCCTGGTGCCACTGCCAGTGGCCCCTCAGTCTGCCCCAGCCATGCAACTGTCAACGACAATCAGAGAAACTAGTTTGGTCCTATGCTTGTTCCTTCCCAGTATGGCTGGGGTTGGTGAGCTCCCATTAGCTCGGGTAGACTGCTTCAGTGGGTGTACTTATCATGGTCTTGACCTCTTTGCTCATATTCTTATTCCTCCCACTCTTCAACTGGACTTTGGTAGCTCAGTCTAGTGCTCCAATGTTGGGTATGCCTCTGTTGCTGGATGAAGGTTCTGTGGTAATATTTAAGATATTTGTCAGTCTGACTATAGGACAAGGGCAGGTAAGGTACTCTCTCCTCTATTGCTTAGTCTTAACTGGGGTCATCCTTGGGGATTCCTGGGAATTTCTTTAGAGCCAGATTTCTTGCTAACCCTATAATGGCTCCCTTAATCAAGATATCTCTTTCCTTGCTCTCATCTCTGTCCTTTCTCCATTCTGACTATCCCATTTCCTCAAGTTCTCCCTATCCCTTCCCTTTTCCTCTCCTGTTCTCCTTCTACCCTCTCTTTTCCACTACCCACATGTTCCCAATTTTGTCAGAGGAACTTAACTATTTCAAATTTCCAGGTGGATCTATATATGTTTTTCTCAGGGTTTACCTTATTACTTAGATGGTCTAGAATCATGAACTATAGGCTCAATATCCTTTGTTTATACCTAGTATCCACTTATGAGTGAGCACATACCATATTCATCTTTTCTGATATGGGTTACCTTACTCAGGATGGTGTTTTCTAGTACCATCAATTTGCATGAAAAATTTAAGATGTCATTTTTTTATAGCCGAGTAGTACTCTAATGTGTAAATGTGCCACATTTTCTTTATCCATTCTTCAGTTGAGGGGCATCTAGATTGTCTCCAGATTCTGACTATTATAAATAATGCTGTTATGAACATAGTTGAACATGTGACTTTGTGGTATGATTGTACATCTTTGGGGTATATGACCAAGAGTGGTATTGCTGGATCCTGAGGTAGGTTGACTCCCAATATTCTGAAAAACTGCCATACTTATTTTCAAAATGGTTGTACAAGTTTGCATTCCCACCAGCAATGGTGGAGTGTTCCCCTTACTCCAAATTCTCTCAGCATAAGCTGTTATTGGTGTTTTTGATCTTAACCATTTTGACAGGTGTAAGATGATATCTCAGAGTTGTTTGGTTTTCCATTTCCCTGATGGCTAAGTATGTCGAACATTTCCTTAAGTGTCTTTCAGCCATTTGAGATTCTTCTGTTGAGAATTCTCTGTGAAAGAAACATGTTCAACTATGTTCATTTTGATGTCTAATTTCTTGAGTTCTTTATATATATATTGGAGATCAGTCCTTTGTCTGATGTGGGGTTGCTGAAGATCTGTTTCTGTTCAGTAGGTTGCCTTTTTGTCTTATTGACTGTGTCCTTTGGTTTACAGAAGCTTCTCAGTTTCAGGAGGTCCCATTTATTTATTGTTGCTCTCATTGTCTGTGTTACTGGGGGTTATATTTAATGCCCATGCATTAAAGATTACTTCCCACTTTCTCTTCTATCAGGTTCAGTGTGGTCAGATTTATATTGAGGTCTTTAATCCATTTGGACTTGAGTTTTGTGCATGGGGTCTATTTTCATTCTTCTACATGTTGACATCCAGTTATTCCAGCACCAATTGTTGAAGATGCTTTCTATATTCTATTATATAATTTTAGCTTCTTCATCAAAAATCATGTGTTCATAGCTGTGTGGATTAAAATCCAGGCCTTCAATTTGATTCCATTGGTCAAACTGTCTGTTTTTATGCTAATACCAAGCTGTTTTCATTAATGTAGCCTTGTAATAGACCTTGATATCAGGGATGGTGATACCTCCAGAAGTTCCTTTAGAGTACATGATTTTTTTTTTTGGCTCTCCTGGGTTTTCTATTTTTCCATATGAAGTTGATTATTGTTCCTTCAAGGTCTGTGAAGAATTACATTGAGATTTTTATTGGTAGTGTATTGAATCTATTAATTGCTTTTGGTAGGATTACCATTTTTACTATGTTTAGCCTACCTATCCAAGAGCATGGGAGATCTATCCATTTTCTGGTATCTTCTACAATTTCTTTCTTCAAAGACTAAAGTTCTTGTCAAAAAGTTCTTTCACTTCTTTGGTTAGCATTACCCCAAGATATATTATGTTATTTGTGGCTACTGTGAAAAGTGATTTCTCTGATTTCCTTCTCAGCTTCTTTATCATTTGTATATAGGAGGGTTACTGTTTTTTTTTTGAGTTGATCTTGTATCCTGCCACATCACTAAAAGCATCTTTCAGCTGTAGGAGTGATGTAGAAGATTCTGCTGTCGATGTGTTGCTTTCATTGCCTGAATAAAGAAACTGCCTTGGCCTTTTGATAGGGCAGCCCTTAGGTGGGCAGAGTAGATAGAACAGAATTCTGGGAAGAAGGGCAGTGTAGCAGATGTCATGATTCTTCCTGCCTGAGACAGACGCTGGTTAGATTCTTTCCCGGTAAGCCACAACCTCATGGTGATATACAGATTATTAGAAATGGGTTAAACTAAACTGGGAGAGTTGGCACCTCAACATGGTCGACTAACTCCATATAAAACCTGAGAGGGCTTTAGAAGGAATTCTAGACACAAATATAGAGTTTAGCATAGCTTTTTGCTAATTGCTAGTGCGTGCCAGAGAGAGATTTCCTGACTCAGTGATAGCAGCCAAAAAAAAAAAAAAAAGCTGTGCCATTTTAAAACAAGGCTTCCTGGGCCCTGGTGCAATCTCTGGCTATGGACCATTTGTGGGCCTGAATGTTTGTGTGCCCACTTACAGTCTTGATCAAAGTAACTGAGAGGATGCCTGTGGTTTGGCGCTCCCTGCCTGGGCAGGTGCAGGATCAGGTCTACTAGGCGTGCACAGGCAGGAGAGCATGGATTTCTGCCACCATACTGAGAGATGTTTCCAGGCTGCGCAGTGCTCTGTGTGGCAGATTTGGCTGTAACTCAGGTAAAAAGGATTTATGTGTGGCACACTCATTCTCCGGGTTGGACTGCTGAGTGCAGCTCCTGCCTGGCGGCCCCACAGCTAGCAAAAATGGTATTTCCACCATTTTGAAATTGGAGAGAGGTGGAGCCAACATCCAGAGCAGCTGCAACCTAGCTGCCTAGCATTTTAAAAGCTCTTCAAGACAGTAAACAATTAAAGACAATGCAATAGGATAGATCCAGACATAAATGACCTCTAAATTGGTCACATTGTTAAAAATATATGCAGGCTTGGGGAGAGAAAAGAAAAGACAGAGTCAGGCAGACCTCTGTAAATTCAAGATGTGGTGGTACATGCCTTTAATCCCAATGCCTGGGAGGCAAAAGCAGACACAGCTCTGTGAGTTCAAGGTGTAGTAGCACACACCTTTAATCCCAGCACTTGGGAGGCAGAGGCAGGCAAACCTCTGTGAGTTCAAGGACAGCCTGTTCTAAAGAGTGAGTTCCAGGACAAAGATACATAGAGAAACCCTGTCTCAAAACAATTTTTTAAAAAAAAAAATGTCTTAAAAGAGACAGTACAGATAGTCATAGATTAAAAAAATAAAGAAAAATAAGCGATGTAAAAATGGAAAATTCACCAAGAGTCTGGATTTTTTGTATTATTGTTTTTTGACTGTGAAGGAGCTAGGTACAGAGAGACATCTCACTATATGGACTGCCAAGATAAACTAGCATGGATATTATAAAGGTATCTTCACTTCAGAATTTGGGTCTAAGGATATGATGCTTTGGAAAAGAGGTTCTTCTTTTGTTTTCATAGAGGTTGAGAGCCTGCGGATTGCTACTAGACCAATATGGTATGATAGACCTGAAAGGTTGCCATAAACATCCTCAGAAAATTAATTCACTCAACTGTCGACTGAGATGAACCTAGCATACAGGATATACCATAAAAGACCTGATTAACAGTGCCCCCATAGAGCACAAAGCAATTTGGAGAGAAAAAACTGAGCCCATATTCCCAAATATTGTTTGTAAATGTTCTTTTGCATTTAAAGGAGTATATGATATAGATATGAATAATTTGCATTGGTATAAATTTTGCTTTGTTGATATAAATTTAAGGTCATTCTTGTTATATGTGTATTTCTGCTCTTGATTAAGGCATTGTGATTGTGTAGTTCATTTAAATTAGGAAATATAGGTTGTTAATGGATAATCATCAATAATAGTCAAGCTTGTAGTCATGTTAGATTTTCTAGCTATATAGAAATATATTTCATTTAGATAGACATTCTTCATATCTTTCAAAGACTCTCAGCAAATGAGCAAATGCAACCACCAGGAGGAAGGAAAAGGGACCACGTGTTCCTCTTTTGGGAGATCAGTTAAATACCCTGGGGAGTGGTCCTGACCCCCCCCCCAGGGAGGGATCAGGACCTGGCCTGCTGGGATTTGGAGTCCAGACCAGGCCTGAGGACTGGGATAGATGCAAAGGGCTGGGACCTACGCTCCCAACTTGACATTCCAGACTGTTTGGATATAAGGGTGACAGCAAATTGGAATGGTAATTATGACAAACATTTAGGCTCTCTTTGGGGGAAAAAAAAGGGTGTAGACTCAAATCTCGCTACTTCCTGTGGGCAAGGGGCAGTGTGGGGAAGGGGAGAGCTAGGTTTTCACTTTCAGTGATAGGTGTGGCTGGAGAGGCATCCCAGGAACTGTCATCCGGGAGATGGCAGGCATCTGTTCCTTGGGGGAGTTGAGAAGGCAGGTGTCTAGGAAAAAAATTGTTATCACTGAAGATGAGTGTGCCAGAATGAGGAGCAGGTATGCCCTTCATTGTGGCATCCTGGAAAACCAGAGGGTGGAAGGTCCTGTCTGTTGGACAGACCAAGTATCTTGAGTAGGCACCCGATTGAACCTGGAGAGATGGTACCAGCATGAGTGTCCCAAGAGCTTGGCAGCCAAGGGGGTGGTGAGGATTACCGTGTGAGGTCCTGAGAGACCTAGGAGTTAACTGTTTGAGGAGTACTCTGTCCCCTGGGGAGAGCAGAGCAGGTTTAAGAGCATTAGGGTCCACTGGTGTGGTGGCAGGGAGACAACTGTCAGCGTGTGAATGGAGAAGGGACCTTAAAAGGGAGAGGTAGGGTAGGTATCCCACCAGTGGAGGAGTTTGAACTGGGAGGTGATGGTTAAGGAGAAAGGGCCTGCCATAAAGCAACTCAAAAGGGCTCAGGCCCATAGGGGAACGTGGGGTGGCCCTGAGACGAGTCAGGGCAATAGGGAGAAGGGAGGGCCAAGATAACCTGAGTTCAATGGAGAGCTTGGTTAATAGTTCTTTGATGAGTCCAATTGTTCAGGAGATTTTGAGCACTTTTGACATGAGCTCCATGACTCTGACCCATCATGCCTGCTGTTGCCCTGGAGACAGAAAACACTTCTATCCATCCTGTAAAAGTGTCCACAAGTGTTAAGAGATAACAAAGTTTTTTATGAGTAGGCATATGGGTGAAATTAACCTGCCAATCTTTGTCCTGCTGGTGTTCATGAAGCTGGTGTATGTGGAGAGCTCCTTGTGGGTTGGCCTGGGCACATGTCTGGCAGGAGGAGTGAACCTGTAAAATAGAATCTTGGAGATAGGCGGGGTTAAAAGGGGCTCCAAGAAGCAGAACAAAGCTTTGGGGAAGTGGCTAAGGATATCTCCACCCAGTAAAGGTGCTGGGCAAGCCAGTATTGATAAGAAAGAATGAGAAAAAAAAATGTCCTGTAAGAATGGAGGGCATAGCGGACAATGAGGACTACTGAGAACTCAAGAACAATGGCAATGGGTTTCTGATCCTACTGCACGCACTGGCTTTGTGGGAGCCTAGGCAGTTTGGATGCTCAACTTACTAGACCTGGATGGAGGTGGGGGTTCCTTGGACTTCCCACAGGACAGGGAACCCTGATTGCTTTTCGGCCTGAGGGGGGGGGGACTTAATGGGGGAAGGGGGAGGGAAATGGGAGGCGGCGGCGGGGAAGAAACAGAAATCTTTAATAAATAAATGAATTAAAAAAAAGAATGGAGGGCAGTGACAAAGTTTTAAGTGGGAAGGAATGGGTCCCATCTACCCCCATAGCTGATATTCGTGAGGGAAACTTAAGGCCCGAGTGGGAATAAAAGTAATAGACTTAGCCGCCATTTGTAGCTTTACCTGTAGGCTTGGGATATACCAAGTCTGGGCAGCGTCAATCCTCTGTAAGGCTGGCACAGTTTCACTTGCCAATGGTGATGAGGCCGGACCTCTGTGGCTTGGCATAGAGAACAAGCCCACATGGGGGCATTGTGATTTCCATTGTCCAGGTTGCTAGCAGATAGGGCACAACCTCGGAGCAGGTGTAGTGCAACATGGTGCCACGTGACCATTTAGGCCACACTGAAACAGTTTGTCTGTGAGGTTGACTTAGCCTGGGCTCTATCAGGGTAGAGCCCTGTGGTTGGCCTCCCTTGTCCCCATTCCTGAGGCCTTAGGGCAGCTGCTAAGGCCTGGGCCTGTAGATTGTTGTAGCTTTGCCTGTTGGGAAGACTCAGCTGATTTCTCTTAGACATTAAAACTTTAAAGGCCGTTTTCACGTATTTCCGTACAGGAGTTTGGGGACCTTCCTTAACCTTTTTTAACTCTTTTCTAATATCTGGAACTGACTGAGGAAAAATGGGTAAGCAGAATGATTCGTAGAAAAGGAATTTAGCCTTTTCTATCTGAGAGAGATTTGGAAGAGAAAAGGGAGTCTGGGAGGGGCTAGCTCAGTGTGCTGAAGGGGTCCAAATGGAACAGTGAGGTCGGAGGAGGAGGGAAAGTGGAAGTTGACCTTGAACCTCCAAATTGGGAAAGGGAGGGGAAAGAAAGACACTACAATAAGCGAAAGGACTAAAATCTGGGAGTTAAAAAAAAAAAAAATTCCACCCAGGGAGTGATTTGCCTACAGAATGTTTTGGTCTAAGGTGTAAGAGTGACTTGCTTTGTTCTAGTTAACAGTATGTTTAACTACGAATGTAGCCTATGCCCTTCAATTGGTATGTTCATTTCCTTGAATCATGTTAATGTAGTTTTTATCTTCTACCTTTAGGAGTCAGGGGTATTTTAAGCACTTGGAAATTAAATGCAGATGAATTTCAGTACTCACTGGAACCCCCTCCCAATACTAAAAAAAATTAATCTACTCAGAACATTTTCTCTTTGTTGTTCTCTCTTTCTTGTTCTCTATTCTAATTTTTCTGTCCTGTCTATAATTCCTTAGCTCTAATTCTCTGTCTCAATTCTTATCCCAGTTCCAGTTTTCTGCTACATTCTTCTCATCCTCCTTCTTAATTTTCCTATCTCTGCTAATTTCTGGAGACACTTCTGCTCCAACTTCTGCTCCAGCTTCTTTTAACTCTCTTTGTTCTTACACAGCTATAAAGACCCACAAAATCATGCAGGCATAGAGAGAGAGAGAGTAACCAAGCAACCCATGTACACAGACAAGGGAAGTTTGTTGCCCTTGGTCCATTAGCATTTTTTTCAAAAGGTTTCAAGTTCTAAGGGCCTTTTAGAGCTGAAGTTTATAGCATCTACTCTAAGTGGTTGAAACAAAGAGGAGACCCAGATTTAAATTATCAGATCCAGGACATGGTGCCTATCAGATGTGCCAGTGAAGGTTTGTCTCCCTCCAGGCTGTGAGTAGATTGCTAACTATTTTTCCTGAGAGTAAAACACAAGCAGTCAATCTCCTGAACAAAAATCATCAGTGTAAGTGGGCGTGAGATGCTAGGAATCTTTTAATGCAAGGATAGTTTTAGGTCATCGCTTTTCTTATCTATAAGTGAGGAAAAACCAGAGCATGCTTATTTTTTCTATATGTGCATCTATGAATCAACAGCTTTGGGCAGATAGTAATTCTATGTCCTTGGATACCTGGGAATGTCTTAAACGGAATATCTTTATCTGAGCAAATACCTGTCAACAAAGATAACTGCAAGAAGGCAGATCTCTACATTTACATAGGAGAAAGGAACAAATTGGGAAGCAGGCTTTTTGACTGTGTGAGTAATTTCACACATAGTGAGGGGATGTTATCAGTAAAATCCCAAATGCATAGCGGAAATTGTGCCCAGTAAATGATCAAATAGTGCTGCACTATGGGAGATAAATTCTAAATTTGTAACAGAAGGGTGTAAGCTGTGGTGAGAAATCTACCGCAAGAAATAGCCACCTTATTCGCAAGCCAATAATTCAAACATGTCATGCATTTTGGCTTAGTCCTCCTCACAGAGATCTTGACTCTGATGAGTCAATCCTGTGAAATGAGGCTGATTAATACTTACTGATTCTGTGATTCATAGTAAAAGGGAATATGGGGAGTGACAGCCAAAACTGAGGGTCATTTGAGGGGTTGTAGGGAAACCCAATACAGTAGAAGTTTTTCTAAAATGTGTGTGTGTGTGTGTGTGTGTGTGTGTGTGTGTGTGTAAGAATCCTAAATTGTAATCACCAAATAACAGGAGAGACAAGGTCCCAACTAGAGATCACCTTCAGCTCCAGGAATGTGTTACATCTGTCAATTTTTGGATAAAGGGTTCCCATGGAACCCCCCCCCCAAAAAAACCCAGGCTATTGCCAAGGGTATTGGTTGCTCTTCACAAACTGATGGTAAGGTTCTATTGGTGAAGACAACACGTGCATGGCTCACTGAATGTGGATAAATAGTGCCTTGACCCCTGCTTGCCATAAGTTACTCTGTACACTACCAGAGGAGAGAGGTAAACAACCCCCAAGCTATAAACCCTGTGATTGACAGTGGTGACTTTCCTGAAAGGCCATCTAGACACAACAGGACTGATGTACATATGAACTCACAGAGACTGGCAGCATGCACAGGGCTTGCACAGATGAATCTAAGCTCTGAGACGGGAAATGGACTTGAGCCCCCATTCCTAACCCAGAGCCTTCTCCAACTGATAATTGCTTCCAATTGAAAAAATAGTTCTTTCCAAAGGAGTCTCACTGGTAACACAAATCACACTTTAGGGCAGGCTCTGGGCCCAGCAATAGATGGCCAACAAACTCAGTAGTATTTATAGAGGGATTTTGTTTGTTTGTTGTTTGTTGTTTTTCTTTTTTAATCTCACAATGTTTCATCTGGACCTTTGTGGGGAGCTACAGATATTTTGCTTATATATTATAGCCTCTAATATTTTTATGGTTTTTCTGTGTGTATGAATGTATGTCTCAGTCTTATGTGTTTTCTGTGCTTTGTCTTTAACTCTTTATTTATTTTGTTTTTTATATTATTATTTATGTTTTCAGGTTCCTGTTTGTTTGTAATGAGAAAGAGAAAGAAAGGGTGTAGATTTGGACAGAAAGAGAAATGGGGAGGGCCTGGGAGGAGTTCGGGAACAGGAAATATAACCAGAAAATACTGTATTAAAAATCTATTTTCAATAACTAATTACCAAAAATATCAGTGACAGGACAAGGAAAGGTTGAAACACTTCCAAATTAAAGAAGACGGGTGAGACGTCACAGCTAAATGCTGTGCTTGCTACTGGATTGCTTCGTGAACCCATTAAAATTGTTATGTTGATAGACAGTAAGAGTAAAATATTGTTTGTGAATTAGATGGTAGCATGATAAAACCATTTCTAGTGTAATTTCATGAAAGAATGTGCTTCTTTTTAGTGTCTGCATATTAAAGGATTGGAAGATAATAGGACATTATGTCTTTAAATTCCTGCCAAAACATTGGGGAAAACAATGTACACAAATACGCACAGGAAACAAATGCAGTAGTAGACTATTAACAGTGAAGGGATCTGTGTCAAGTCCATACAGGTGGCCTTTGTAATATTCTCGCAATGTTTGAATTGATTTCTGAGTAGAGAATTTTAAAAGTATGCAGTATTACTGTCCCAGTGACCCTTGTCACTTAAGGAGTGTGCAGAAAATGCCTACAGAAAGTGAGGCTGGTTCACATGTAATTTAAAAGAATTAGCAATGACAACAGGCAAAATGTCATTGCTGTAGAAGAGCAGTGATTGCTAATGGACATTGAATATCATTTCCTATTTCACAACAAAACTTTTTAGAATTTGACTGGAGGATGTTAAATGACCCCAAAGCAACAGGGAAAAACATTAAGTTTTTATGTTAAGGAATTTGTGTCATAATAGAACCATGGAAAGCATTTATAGAAGTTTTTATTTCATAATATTTATTCAAATTTGCATTTCTTTGTGTGTGGTTAGTTCATTTCTGCTTTTTTCATGAGAAGTAGAGCTTCATGAAAAAGTTTTTAGAATCTCTCTTCTCCTAAGTGCTTATCACATGCCCCAAACACTTCAGACATAAAATGCCATTAAAAAGAATTATTTTCACCCTATAAAAAATATAGTGCCAGTATTAACTGTGAGAATTCCATCTGTGCATGCAATGTATTTTTATCTATCTTTTTAACTTTTATTGATTATTTACAGATTTTACATCTTGCATCTGGATCCTGCCCTACATACACACACACACACACACACACACACACACACACACACACCCCATCTACCCTCTGCTCTTGCAACCTCCCCACCAAAACAAAATGACATTTAAAAGAAAAATAAAAAACCAAGCAAAGCAAACAAACAAATGAAAAAAGCAAAACAAAACAGAAAAAAACAAACAAACAAATCAAAACAAACAACAACAAGGAAAAAAAACAGAAGAATCTCGTGGGAGTTGTGGTGTGGACTGTTGAGTCACACCTCACTTTAGTTTACCCTTTGGCCTGTCATCTTCACTTGTAAGTGTTCACTTCCATGAGTAATGACTCATTCGGCTCAGGCCCTCTGGCTTCTGCTACACAGTCGATAACAGGCTCTCACTGAGCTCCTCTTGGCTATCCTGTTATTGTTCTGTCCCGAGTTCTATGTCCAGCAGTTTTGAATCTGTAAGTCCATCCCCTTTACATGCTCCAACAGTTCATAGATGAGATGAATGTTGGGTTAGGCCAACTTGTAGCCTACGTTCTGGGCCTGGGTGGTAGCTGGGCTGGTCAGCCCATCGGGTGTTCCAAATTGTTACCACCTAGGTGAGTTCTCCAGTTCTGCCTCAGCCAGACCACCCAATGCAGGCTGCAGCAAGGACAGGGGACAGTTCTTTTGTTCCCAGGCCCTTGGTCCAGGTCACTCACACCACCAGGGCCAGGTCCACTGCATTGCCCTGGAAATGTTCAGGGACCTTCCTCTTTGCTCTTGGGGCATATAAGAGGGTATAGCCAGCTCTCCTGCTCTCATCCCTCAGAGCTGGCTCAGCTTCATCTCCGATATCTTACTGTACTGCACTGACAGGGTACAGGATCTGTCTGCTCTCCTGGGAGCTGCAGCTGTTGAGGGGCTAGTTCTCTCACTCTCGTGACCCCAGGGCCAGCTTTCTCACCTGCCACAGGTAGCGAGGGGTAGGAGCAAGAGGGCATCTTTTTCTTACCCATGCCACCACATGGAGACTTGGGGGAGTCAGCTCTGCTGTTCTCATGCCCTCAGGGCCAGCTTACTTACATCCTCAACAACAGGGGTGGCTCTAGTCGGTTGCCCAGGTGAGGTACATACCCATGGTGAGGAGTGAGACCATCTTTCCTGATTGGGGGATCACAGGGTGGCAGCTCTCCCATGGCTGTTATCTAGTAAGGGGTAGAGTCAGCTATCCCAGGTCCAGTGAGGAGCAGGGCCAGCTCAGCACAGACCTTGAATTCAACCTGCTTGATTCCTATGACCCCTGTAAAAACATGAGCTGTGGATATCAACACAGACCCTAGCCACAGCAGGATCACTGACACAGACACAGCCCTAGGGAGCACCTGGGTTCCAGGTGTCACCGTGGGCCTGGAGGCAGCACAAGCTATCCAAATCAGTGTGACCCTGGGAGCAACATGGCCCTCAGACACCAACATGGTCTCAGGTGTCTGACCAGACCCCAGACATCCAAATGGTCCTCAAGGGCAATGGAGACCACAGACATCAACTCAGACCCCGACTGTTGTAGAATCATAAACACAGACATGGCCATTGATAGCAGCCCTGACATAGAGGATGGACACAGGACACAGAACACAGGACACTCAGATCAGCCCGGCCTTGGCAGCAACCTGACCCTGGACATCCACATGACCACAGATTGTGGCCTAGACTCCAAGCCTCCCTGTGGCTTCTGGCAGCAACATGGACCACAGTTCAACACAGACACTTACTGTAGCAGGACCATAGACCCAGGCATGATTCTAGGCAACATTCAGGGCTTATATGTCACTATAGCCCCAGGTGGCAGTGCCACCTGATTTGGCATGGCCCCCACAGTGCCACGGCCCTCAGACACCAATGTGACCCCAGGTGGCTGCCCAGACCCCTGGCATTTGCATGCCCTTCAAAGGCATCAGTAGCCATGGTCATCAGCTCAGACCCTCGCTGCTGAAGGGCCACGATATTTTTATCTTAATGCAACTCCTCTCCGCACACTGTAAATGGAAGCTTTCCCTTTCCTATAAGGTCCTGGAACGGTGTTTTTAATATAGTGCATTTCCTTTCTAATGCTCTCCCACCTTGAAATCTGACCATGGTCTCAAGGCCCTTTCTCCTAAAAATCCCATCCCTAAAGGGTAATTATATGTCAGCTTCCTTTGGTGATAAAAAAAAAAAATACTTTTGCCCTGTGGTTAAAAAAAAAAAAATTCAAGAGACTAGTAAAGGTTTATCTTTAATAAAGATCTGGGCTGGAGAGATGACTTGGTGGTTCTCTTCATCTACATGAGAGCTCATGACCTTATAACATAATAGCATGACTATAACCATTTCTGAGCTTAATTACTTCCTTTAGTTATCGAAAGTGAAACCTTAACTTTTTCGAGAAGCTGAAAAAGATAAGTCCACCGAAACTGATAAAAGGTTTTATGTTGTCATATGGTTAATTTTAGCTCAAGATACTATAATTATCACCTTGCCTCTATCTCCAGCCAAAATAGAATCTGGATGTTAGTGATCTATGTCCTCTGTCTGTCTGTGAGTCATCTGTTTTCCTCTATGTAGTCATAGCAGGACATTGAAGGCAGACAATATGTGCAGACGAAAGCACAGAGGCCATCGATGTGTATCTCCAGTACAGAGAGTCTTCATCCATTCCTACCATTTCTTTATTGGTATTTATGTCTTTTTGTTTAAAGATATTACCTTATAGAGCATATTTCACAAAAGGCGTGCCTCTTTTACCACCCTTTGTAGACTAAAATATTTTGCTCTGGTTTGACCCTGGTGCTGGCTGGATTTTGGTCTCAAAAAAATGACTAGACTATCCTACCCAGATAGACTAGAGGCCTACAGGTCAAGGTCTTATTGCTTCTCACTACAAGATCCACTTAAATAAGTTTTTCAGAGTAAAATGCATTAGTTCCAGAAAGTTTTAAAAATTCTATTATGAGTATGTTAGCATGTCTGTTGTATTTGTATGTGTGTGTGAAAGAGACAGACAGACAGATAGAGAGTATGTGTGTGTGGGTGTGAACGCAAATATATGAGACTTGTGTAAAAACTTACAGTTAAAATCAAGCATCTTTCTTTGCTCATTCTCCACCTTTATTCTCTTAATATTTATTTTACTTATAAGTGTTTTATATTTATGTGTGTGCAAGCATTTGCATGTGCCTGTAATGGCTAGAGGAAGGCATAAGATTTCTTGCAACCTGAGTTACAGGTAGTTGTAATCTCCCCAATGCTGTGCTGTGAATTAATTCAGGTCCTATACATGGGGAACAAGCATTCTTAACTACTTGGTGATCTCTCTACCCCTTCCACCTTTATTTTTTATATAGGGTCTCCCACTCAACCTGAAACTCACTGATTATACTAGACTGGCAGGCCAGTGAACTTCAGGGATCTACCAGTTTTCACCCCTATCCCTGAGGCTGTCATAGGCACACATTACCATGCCTGGCTTCACCTTCTCTTTCTTGCATAGCAGACATCTTGCCAACTGAGCCATGAGCCTAGCCTTTTTCCTCAATGAGTCCCATTGAGCTGTTATCCGACTTACTATGTAGCCTAAGATGACCTTGAACTCCTATTACTCCTGTTCTTACTTACCAATTGTTGAGATTTTAGACACGAGCTACAGCCAGCATTATGGAACACTTGGATCAGACCCAGTGCCTCATGCATGTTAAGCAAGAATTCTCCCAACTGAACCACATTCCTAGCTCCAGCTAAAGCAATTCTAAATATCCTTTTATATTCACTTTATAGACAATATTTTATACATTGTCATAGTTACTTTGCTATTGCTATGAAGGACACCATGATCAAGTTGACCTGTAAAAGAAAGAGTTTATTGGGGGCTTGCTTACAGTTTCAGACGGTGATTTCATGACCATCATGGCAGGAAACATAGCAGCAGGCAGGCAGGCATGGTGATGGCGCAGTAACTGAGCCTTACATGTTGAGAAAACAACCACAGACAGAGAGAGCCAACTGGAATGACATGGGCTTTTGAAACCTCATAGTCTCCTTCAGTTACACACATCCTCTAATAAAACCACGTCTTTTAATCCTTCCCAAACACTTCAACCAACTGCTGGCCAAGTATTCAAACACATGAGCCTATGGGGGCCATTCTAATTCATATATCATAGTCCATCACTGAAAGAAGTCAAGAACTCAAGCATGGCAGGACCTTGGAGGCATGGACTGTGTGGGTTATGAAGGAACACTGCTTTCTGGATAATTCTTCATTACTTGCTCAGCCTGCTTTCTAATAACACCCAGAACTTCCAGCCCAGATGTATTTTGACCCAAAATGATCTGGGTCCTCCCATATCAATTACTAAGACAATGCACTACAGATTTGCACAAAAGCCAACCTGGTGGTGACATTTTCTCAATAGAAGTTTCCTCTTCCAAAATGACTTTACTTTGTATCAAGTTAACACAAAACTAGCTAGCAAGAAGCTAAGTGGATGCTTTCCAAATGATGAAATGAAAATGTCTAAAAAAATATCGAGGAATATTTTGTTTTGGTGTCTGGGGCACCCTTGCGTACTGTATGTAGTGACATCTGCCATAGATTGGTGGCCAGAGTGCTTATGGTCCACCTCTCAGTCCTATCATATGCAATCGTTCAGAGACTTTTCATTTATTGGTTAAGAATGTGGCTAATCTGGGGACTGGGTATATGATTCAGTGGATAAAATGCCTGCCATGCTTGCATAAGGACCAAAGTCCTATTGTCTGCACATAGTGGCTGGCAGGCATAGTGGACCCTGTAACTCCAGGGTGTGGGAGACAGAGGCAGAGAACAGCAGGGAAAGCTAGCCAGTTAGATAAGCCAAATTGGCAAGCTCAGGTTTCAAGTGAGAGAAACTGATCCAAATATGATGGGCAAATTAATAATAATAATAATAATAATTTTATCTTGAATTTTGCAGGAAAATGAACGGAGCTAGAAAACATCATTTAGAATGAGGTAACCCAGACACACAAAGAAATTATCGCATGTACTCACTCATAGGTGGTTTTTAAACATAAAGCAAAGAAGGCAGCCTACAAACCACAATCCCAGAGAACTTAGACAATAATGAGGACACTAAGAGAGACTTACATAGATCTAATCTACATGGGAAGTAGAAAAAGACAAGATCTCCTGAGTAAATTGGGAGCATGGGGACCTTGGGGGACGGTTGAAAGGGGGAGGAGAAAGGCAGGGAGGGGAGCAGAGAAAAATGTAGAGCTCAATAAAAATCAATCAAAAAACGGATGGGCAGTCAGATTTCCCTGCCCTGTGGTAAGTCCTAGGTCCTCCACCCTCCGTGCATTTCTAGGAAGGTGGACATCCAAACTGGCTAGGCTCCCACAAAGCCAGCACATTACGTAGGTTCAAAACCCCGTGCCATTGTCCTTGGGTTCTCATCAGCCCTCATTGTTGGCCATGCTCAGAGAGTCCAGTTTTATCCCATGCTTTTTCAGTCACAGTCCAGCTGGCCTTGGTGAGCTCCCAATAGATCAGCTCCACTGTCTCAGTGGGTGGGTGCTCCCCTCGTGGTCCTGACTTCTTTGCTCATGTTCTCCCTCCTTCTGCTCCTCATCGGGACCTTAGGAGCTCAGTCCAGTGCTCCAGTGTGGGTCTCTGTCTCTGTCTCCATCCATCACCAGATGAAGGTTCTATGATGATATGCAAGATATTCGTCAGTATTGCTCTAGGATAGGGTCATTTCAGGTTCCCCATCCTCAGCTGCCCAAGGAACTAACTGGGGACCTCGGCTTGGGTATCTGGGAGCCACTCTAGGTTCAAGTCTCTTGCCAACCCTAAGGTGGCTCCCTTAACTAAGAACCGTGCTTCTGTGCTCCCCCATCCAACCTTCCTTCATCCCAATCCTCCCCCTTTCCCAAGCTCCCCCCCATTCTCCCCCTCTCCCCCCTCTCTCCCCATCTCCCCTTACCCCCATCCCACCCCACCCCCAAGATCTCAATTTTCTCCCCGGCAATTTTGTCTACTTCCCATAGCCAAGAGGACAACTATATGCTTTTCCTTTGGTTCACCTTCTTACTTAGCTTCTTTGGGATCACCAAGTGTAGACTCCGTGACCCTTATTTATGGCTAGAGTGAGTACATCCCATGTTCATCTTTTTGGCTCTGGGATACCTCACTCAGGATAGTGTTTTCTATTTCCATCCATTTGCATGCAAAATTCGAGAAGTCATTGTTTTTTACCACAGCATAGTACTCTAATGTGTAGATATTCCACACTTTCTTCATCCATTCTTCCATTGAAGGGCATCTAGGTTGTTTCCAGGTTCTGGCTATTACAAATAATACTGCTATGAACATAGTTGAACAAATGCTCTTGTCATGTGATAGGGCATCTCTTGGGTATATTCCCAGGAGTGGTATTGCTGGGTCCAGGGGTAAGTTGATCCCGAATTTCCTGAGAAACCGAAACACCGATTTCCAAAGTGGTTGCACAAGATTGCATTCCCACCAGCAATGGATGAGTGTTCCCCTTCCTCCACAGCCTCTCCAGCAAAGGCTATCATTGGAGTTTTTTATTTTAGCCATTCTGACAGGTGTAAGATGATATCTCAAAGTTGTTTTGATTTGCATTTCACTGATTGCTAAGGAGGTTGAGCATGACCTTAAGTGTCTTTTGGCCATTTGAACTTCCTCTGCTGAGAATTCTCTGTTCAGTTCATTGCCCCATTTTTTAATTGGGTTAATTAGCATTTTAAAGTCTAGTTTCCTGAGTTCTCTATATATTTTGGAGATCAGACCTTTGTCTGTTGCGGGGTTGGTGAAGATCTTCTCCCAGTCAGTAGGTTGCCTATTTGTCTTGGTGACAGTGTCCTTTGCTTTACAGAAGCTTCTCAGTTTTAGTAGGTCCCATTTATTCAATGTTGCCCTTAAAGTCTGTGCTGTTGGGGTTACACATAGGAAGCGATCTCCCGTGCCCATCTCCTGTAGGGTACTTCCCACTTTCTCTTCTATCAGGTTCACTGTGTTCTGACTGATAGTGAGGTCTTTAATCCATTTGGACTTGAGTTTTGTGCATGGTGATAGATATGGGTCTATTTTCATTCTTCTACAGGTTGACATCCAGTTATGCCAGCACTATTTGTTAAAAATGCTTTCTTTCTTCCATTGTATACTTTTGGCTCCTTTATCAAAAACGAGGTTTTCATAGGTTTGTGGGTTAAAATTCGGGTCTTCTATACGATTCCATTGGTCAACTTCTCTGTTTTTATGCCAGTACCACACTGTTTTCATCACTGTAGCTCTGTAATAGAGTTTGAAGTCGGGGATGGTAATGCCTCCAGACAATCCTTTATTGTATAGGATTGTTTTGGCTATCCTCTTTGGGCTGGAGAGGGAGGGGGAGAGGAGTGGGGGGAGGGGGAGAAGGGTGGGAGGAGGGGGAGGGAAATGGGAGGCTGGGAGGAGGAGGAAATTTGTTTTTTTTTCTCTTTTCTCAATAAAAAAAATAAAAAATAAAAAAAATAAATAAAAAAAACGGATGGGCTGTTGGTCAAAGGATGTCTGCTCTCTACCACATACATAGGCACACATGTGCGCTGCACATCCCCATACTCACAAGCACCCCTAACATCATCGAGGGTTTTGGGTTAGGTTTGTTTTGTCTGCCAGTCAAAGAATGGTAATGAAGGTAGGAGCATAACAGCTAGCAGTGGGGAAATCTCAGGCACAGTGGGTGGAGTTAACAGTTGAAAACTACTTCTATTGGAGGTGAAGAAGCACACACCAAGGCATGCATAGAGAACGAACCCTGGAAACAGAAGGGGAAGCTAAAGTCCAGCATCTCCTGGAGAGTTAGGGGCTTTAAGGGCTGTGGATGGGCTGGAATTAAGTTCTTCCTCTGATTTAGGATTGCATAAACAAAGAAAGGGAAGTGAAAAGGCTCACAGGTTTGGGTAAATTTATCTGAGTCCTACCTTACAACTTTGTAAAGCCTTCCAGGTCTTTGTTTCAAATCAGGGGGTGAGAGAGAAGCCAGCTATTTACCGTCTTTATCATATTTCTGTGATACACTTCTCTATCTGTATACCTATTAGGGATCTGTTTCATCCTCAGCTTATTCCTACAATTGTGAATACATACATGTACACACACACAACACATCTATACACACTCACAGGTTTTTAATTATTTTCCTTTATGTGTTTGGGTGTTTTATCTGTATTTATGTCTTTGCATCCCATGTGTACAGACAGTGAACAGGGAAACAAAAAGAGGAAGATCAATCCACTGAAATTTGAGTTACAGGTGGTTGTAAGCCACCATGTGGGTTCTGGTAATTGAGCCATGGTCCTTTGGTAGAGCAGACAGTGCTCTAAGCTGTTGAGACATCTCTCTAGCTCTATCTGATGTATCAGTCAACTCCAAGGCAGAGAGAGCAGCTGAATATGTCAGGAAGAAGACCAGGTCTAACTAAACACTATTGCTTTTATGACACAGGGCCATGAAGTTTTTAGCAATCTTCTAGGAACAAGAGACATAAAAGAGAGTTATACTATCTTAAATGTCACCATAGTACCTTCATCCAGCAACTGATGGAAGCAGAGGCAGAGAGTCACAGCGAAGCACTGGACTGAGCTCCCAAAGTCCAACTGAAGAGTGGAAGGAGTAAGAATACAAGCAAAGAGGTCAAGACCATGATAGGGATACCCACTGAAACAGCTCATCTGAGCTAATGGAAGCCCACCAACTCTGGCCTGGCAGTGAAGGAACCATCATAGGACCAAACTGGCCTTCTGAACCTGGGTGACAGTTGTATGCCTGGGTACTGTGGGGCCACTGGCAGTGAGACCACGATTTATCCCTACTGCTTATATTGGCTTTTTGGAACCCATTGTCTTTGTAGAGATACCTTTCTCAGTCTAAATATAATGGGGTGGGCCATGGTCCTGTCTCAAAGCAGTGTGCTAGACTTTGTTGACTCACCTTTGAAAGCCTTATCTCTCTGAGGAGTAGATGGGAGGAGGGGACTGGGATTGGTATATAAAATGAGAAAAAGTAGTTTTTTAAAAAAATAAATTAGTTAATTAAAAAAAGACAATCCGAACCAAACTATATCTTACAGGATCTTATGACTTGAAAATGAAAACATATATGGAAACCAGTAATGTTCTTGGAGAGAGAAAAATAAATTTTCTCCTGGACATGATAAAGGTTATCCAGGAGAGTATTTCTAAATTTGATGAGGTTGGTGAGGCAGAATCCTATCAAATGTGGTTTTTATTCATTTTACATACCAACCACAGCCCCCCCTCCCTCCCTTCCTTTTGCCCCTCCCATTGCTCATCCTCACCTCAGAAAGTATAAGACCTTCCATGGGGAGTCAACAAGGCCTGGTACATTCAGTTGAGAGAGGATTAAGCTCCTTCCCTCCTGTATCAAGGCTGAACATGGCATCCCACCATATAGATTGGGCTTCAAAAAGTCAACTCATGTGCCAGGGATAAACCCTGGTCCCATTACCATGGGTCCTATGAACAGAAAAGGCTATAAAACAGTCACTCACATGCAGAGGGCCTACTTTGATCCCCTGTGGACTCCCCAGCTCTCAGTCTAGAGTCCGTGAGTTCCCCCTAGCTCAGGTCACCTGTCTCTATGAGTTTCCCCATCGTGATCTTAAACCCCTTGTTTCTATAAACCCTCCTCCCTCTCTTCAACTGACTCCCAAAGCTCAACCTGGTGCTTGAATGTGGATCTCTGAATCTGCTTCCATCAGTTGCTGGATGAAGGTTCTATGATGACATTTAGAGTAGTCAACCATCTGATAACAGGGGAAGGGCAGTTCAGGTACCCTCTCCACTATTGCTAGGGTTCTTAGCTGGGGTCATCCTTGTGGATTCCTGGATATTTCCCTAGCACCAGGTTTCTCCCTAGCCCTGTAATGACCCCCTCTATGGAAACATTTTTTTCATTTCCTCCCCCAACTGGACCATTCTGGTCACTCATGTTGTCATCTCCCATTCCCTTCCTTTTACCCAATTTACCCAAAAGATGTCATCTACTTCCCCTTCCCAGGGCAATCCATGTGTCCCTCTTAAAGAATGGATTTTGAAAAACAAAAAAGCGTCTTCTGTGAGACAGAGGATATTGTAGGCAGAAGGAAATGACTGAAAAAAATACCTGTAGATGTAGTCCATTTGGCTGAATTTCAAGTATTGTGAAATAAAAGCAGCCCTGGGCAAGAGGACAGACTACAGGAAATTAAAGTCAATAATTTACCCTGAGTTTCTGATAAGAAAAAAATAACCTTTGGATCCCATGATAATACAGGTTCTATTTAAATTTATATTTCTACAAGACAAATTCTTATATCCAAGTAGACACATGCATGATTCTTTGCCAACTACTGGGGTGGAAAGTGCAATTAACTCTTACGACAGTGGGTTGGGCACAAAGGTGGCGTTTTCATTGGCTGCAAGGCCAACCCCACCCCTTTCCCATACTTAAGCACTGCAGGCTCGCCTTTTGACTCACTGCTGGGCAGGAAAGGAAGCTCATCAGGCTCAGTCCTGCAAGGTGGAGCACAAACATCTGAGAATAAAGCACAAAAGAGAGACTTGATTAAAGAAGAAGCAATGGACCTGATCCCAAACTTCTCCATGGAAACCTGGATACTCCTGGCTACCAGCCTGGTGCTCCTCTACCTGTAAGTAAACTATCCAGGCTCCTCTCCTCAGTGATTTGGACTTGGGAATATGAAATGGATAGTTCTTTCCTCTCCCTATTTGGAAAATCCAAAGAGAAAATGAAGGGAAGGCTACTTAAGTGTGGGATGTTACAAAGACCTAAAGTGTTGCTGTTGGTCCTCTAAAGGGATAAATATGCATTCCTCTTCTACTGAACTCCGCATTCTGTGGATAGGATGATAGAATGACCTAGTTAGATTTACAGTATCCTCTGGCTGAGTCTCAGTTTTTCCCCAGATTAACCAACCAGAGTTTAACAAAAGCAGATTACAAATAACTGTACATGATGGGAGGCCTCTTCTGCAATATCTCAGGATTGTGGTGATGGGAGGAGCTTGTGTCATCTTTGCCTGAGTCCTCTGCTGCAGGAGGTATATAGTGTGGTCCCATGTGCTCAATAGTGCCACAAGGACATATGTTCAACTATGTTCATAGCAGCATTGTTTGTCATAGACAGAACCTGGAAACAACCTAAGCTCCCTTAGACCAAAGAATGAATAAGGAAAATGTGGTATATTTACACAATGGAGTACTACACAGCAGGAAAAAAAAACGACATCTTGAATTTTGCAGGATAATGGATGGAGCTAAAAAAAAACATCATTTTGAGTGAGGTAATACAGACCTAGAAAGACAATTATCACATGTACTCACTCATAAGTGGTTTTTAAACATAAAGCAAAGAAAATCAGCCCACAAATCACAATCCCTGAGAATTTAGACAACAATGAGGACCATAAGAGAGACATGCATAGATCTAGTCTACATGGGAAGTAGAAAAAGGCAAGATCTCCTGAGTAAATTGGGAGCATGAGGACCTTAGGAGAGTGTTGAAGGGTACGGGAGAGGCAGGAAGGGAAGCAGAGAAAAATGTAGAGCTCAGAAAAATCAATAAAAATAACTTTAATAAAGGATAAATGCTCGTAGCAATGTGGAAATAGAAATTTCTATGATAGAATAGAAATAGAATCTCAAACATGGTTTTATTCTTTGAAGAAAAGTATTTAAGATATTGTGGCAATATCTTTCCCATATGATCATGCTTTACAATTAATTGAAAAAGTTTTATTTCATTCTATTTGATCCTAGAACTTCTATGAGATATGACCAGCAGTCTTCTTCCAGAAGGTTAAAGTGGGGCTGTTGCTCTCAGTATTTGTGACAACTGATTGTATAAAGTGATTTCATCTGTTTCTAAGTGAGAAAAATGCAAGCATAATGCATAAGCAAATGCATGGGATAGATTGTGTGTGTGCTTTGAAATAAATTTCCTTAGCTGGTTTTCTTCAGTTCAGCAGTTTCTGCTGTGCTGTCCATCAGGTCATGTGAATTTCTCAGAGTAGGTGGATAAGAAAGAGAATGGGCCAGTGATGACATAAACTCTACCCAGGTATGGGTTAGGACAGTCATTTTCAACCTATGGGTCGTGACCCCTTTGGGGTCAAATGACCCTTTCAGAGGAGTCACATATCAGATATCCTTCATATCAGATATTTACATTAAGAGTCATAATAGTAGCAAAATTAGAGATACAAAGTAGCAATGAAATAACCTTATGGTTGGGGGTCACCACAGCATAAAGAACTGGATTAAATGGTCACAGCATTAGAAAGATTGAAAACCACTGAGTTAGGAGGAAGCATAAAATATTCCTCTCCTCTCAAGGAAAAATTCTCAGACATGCTTGTGGATTTCAGCCCCCACTGAAGATCACTAGAAGGACAGATCCACTGACGTCCACTCAGTCTCCACATGTGGAAGTATTCTAACCGGATTCTCACATTAACAGTGACATTTAGGGAGAATTGTAAATAACTTACTTTAGGAGTTAAAGCCAAAACAATCCATCTACTTTTTGTGTTTCGTATTTGTGGGCTTGGGGAGTCTCTCACAAAATGTGGAGGTAAAAATAAAGATCAAAACTAGTTGTTGACATTGACATTTTTGTCACTCCAACCTGAATGTTACAGTTTCTGTGTCTGTAACTGGCAAGCCTGCATAACACACAGTAGTGATCCCTAAACTTGACCTCCCACTTCACAGGTACGGAACCTATACACATGGGACTTTTAAGAACTTGGGGATTTCTGGACCCAAGCCACTGCCTTTTGTGGGAAATGTTCTTGCATACCAAAATGTAAGTGTTGCTTGAGCACCCTGCTTGACTCATGGTTGTGAAAACTGTCTTAGTTCCTTCCATTAGGAAGGCCAAATCTTGGATTAAAATTCTCCGATTTTACTATTATTGTCTTTGGAGCCTCTGGTTCGTGCAGCTGATCAGCTCAGACCTCTGTCATACCTGTTCTCATGTTGAGAACTTGTTCAGATTTGTGAGCCTCAAACGAAAATTTGTTTTTTTTCCCCAGTACATATTCTACCAAGAGACAGTAATGCCTCCGGACTCTTTTCTAAAATTTACATTTGTTTGTTTGTTCAGTGTGTGTGTGTGTGTGTGTGTGTGTGTGTGTGTGATGTACACACAAAAGTAAGAGAATCACTGTGAGACTTGGTTTTCTTCTACCTCACGATCCTGGGATCAAACTGAAGTCAACAAGCTTGGGTGGCAGTTGCCTTTACCTACTGAGCGATCTCACTGGCCACGTTTGTTTCCATCGCTTAAAACATCACTTGGCGAAAGTTTTGCTTCGTTTCGTTGTTCAGTTTCAAAAGTGTTCTAGCCGCCTTCTGTTG
This sequence comes from Microtus oregoni, assembly GCF_018167655.1. Classification (NCBI taxonomy): domain Eukaryota; kingdom Metazoa; phylum Chordata; class Mammalia; order Rodentia; family Cricetidae; genus Microtus; species Microtus oregoni. Next base: position 5,386,152 of record NW_024543062.1, on the reverse strand, counting down.
CTGAGATCAACCGCTCAGAACAAAGGAGGTGGGGAGATGAGTTTGCTTCCTAGAACCCACGTGGCACCTAACAACATCCGTAACTCCAGTTCCAGGGGATCTGACAACTTCTTGCCTCCTTAGACACAAGGCGTGCACACAGTACGCATGCGTACATGCAGGTAAAACACCCAAATGCATAAAATGCAAACAAATCTTTAAAACAAAGCATCGTGAACACTGCAAATTAGGGAGAGGTTTCCTTTCATCTTACTGGTAGTGATTCATCATTGACAGATGTCAGGTCAGGAACCTGAGTCAGAAACCATAAGGAACGCTGTTTCCTGACTCTCTTAGGCTCCTGTTAAGTATCTTTCTTATACAGCCCAGAACTACCTGCCCAGGGGACAGTGAGCTGGGTCTCTTATATCAATTAACCATTGAGATAAGCCCCCACAGACATTGGCTTCACAGCCCAATCTGATCTTGAAGACTCCCCTTCCCAAATTGTTGGTTCTGTCCAGTTGATAATTAAAACAAACTAGTACAGGAAATAAGTCACAGAAATGCTTAGTTTGCAGTGCTTCATAGTTGTGGCATTTCTCCATCTTTCTGCATTCAGTAGGGACCCTGTATACGCATTTTTCCCTTGCTGTTTTCTCACTCAACTACAAGTCTGGGACTCACCCACTCTCTAAATTAAAAGAGGTCTCACGTTAGTTCCAGTTTTTAATTCCTCTGGTGTTCTAGAGAGAGATTATGAGGTAAAGAAAAGGACTCTAAATATGGAAATACACAATGACACCTGTTCCTGGGACACTCCCTTGTTTTCACCTAGGTTCTGTTTTCTCTTCACCTAAAAAAAGGATATCTCAGGGAGCTTGAGCATTTAGGGATGATGTGGGGAAGCAAACACAATTGTGAGAGACATGGTATTTACTATTATTCACAGACAAGAGTAAGTGGCCAATGTTGGGGGAAACTCTGAAAGATTACAAGGCCCCCATTTCAAATATCTCCTATATTCTCTCTCCCTCCCACTTATACACCTTGTAATAAGGGCCATCCTCTTTTTGTCGGTGATGGATAGTTAGCACGACTTAATGAGACTCAAATTATTTAGATATAGACAATCCGAATAGAGACAAGAGCAGTCTTCTTAAAATAATAGTCAGGAGCAACAAGATGGCTCAGTTGATAAATGTGTCTTCCACCAATACTGACTACTTGAGTTTGATCCTTGGAACCCACACAGTGAGAGATAAGAACTGACTACCATAAGTGGTCCTCTGTTCTACACACACCAAATAAATAAATGTAATAATAATAATAATATGTTTTAATTTTCTTTCTGTTCCCAGGGGTTTTGGGAGTTTGACAGACAATGTCATGAAAAATATGGAAAAATATGGGGGTAAGTGTTCTGGAAGCCTCTATTGGTTTTACTTGAAATGATCACTTATCTCAGTGCCTAGAAAACAACCATAGCCCACAGCCTCTTGAGTTGAGAGTATGATTATAAGGATCTCAGAGGTTTTTCTTACCAGAGGTCCCATGTGTCTCCAGGTATCATGTTCACAGACTGAATTCTTCTGATAAAAGTTACATATTTTAACTTTTCTCTCAGACTTGATCACCCTGGAATGGCTCACCTGATTTTTCTGTCTGGTGTCTGGCTATTCAGCTCAATATTCATGTTGTACATCACCCAGATTTTAAAAATGTTCCCCTTTATTTCTAGTTGTGATTTTTGTCAAACTATTTTGTGTTTGCCCCTCCCTGAATGAGCGACTTTATACTTCATTTCATGAGACTCCTGTGATATGTGGTCCAAATTCCTGACTTGAACTAGGAGCACATACAATCGTGTATTGCACAATTTGGATTATGGGTCATGTAACATCTGGGTCAGCATCTGGGTTCTGAGTGTGCCAGAAGCAGAATCCAGCTGGTTTGGTTGAATCCTCTCTGCTTTGCCGATGCAGGTTTTATGAAGGCCGACAGCCTGTTTTGGCTATCATGGATCCAGAAATGATCAAATCAGTGCTGATAAAGGAATGTTATTCTACCTTCACAAATCGCCGGGTAGGCATCCATTTCTTAAATTATTCTAACATCTACTCATGTATTTATGCATTAGTTGGATGTTTTGGTCTTCATGTTACTTTGTGTATGTGTGGGTGGGTGTGGGATGTATAGCATGTGTATTGTAGATGTTTAGTATATGCACACGTATGTAGATGTCCCTGCCTGATACATACAGGAAACCAGAGAAAGGTGACAGGTTCCCTGCTCTTTCACTCTCTCGTTCTCTTATGGTGTCTCTCACTGAACTTAGAGTTAAGCTGGCAGCCAGAAGCCCTCGACATTTTTCTGTCTCACACAGCAGGGGTTACAGGCATATGTGGTCATGCCTTTTTTATTAATGGGAATCTATGTTTATTTTCTTCCTTATCAGCATATATTTATTTTGAAAAATAATGAATTTTCTTATGACATTTCTTACCATATATAATGCACTTTATAAATATCTTTCCATTACCATCTTACATCTCCCTTTCCCTCTCCCTCATCTCTCCCTCTGGTCTTCTTCCCAAATATACCCCCTTCTATTTCCATGGCATTTAAAAAATCTAATATAGGTATGGCATATAAGAAGAAGCTTGTGATGTGTGTTTCTGAATCTGGCTTATTTCTCTTAACATGATGGTGTCCAGTTCCATCTAATTTCATTCAAATGATATAGTTTTCTTCTTCCTTTTGACTGAACCAAACTCCATTTTTGTGTGTGTCCATTTCTTTATCCATTCAACTATTGATGGGCACCTGTGACAACTAACCTTGATTGTCAACTTGACATATGCTAAAAGGGGGGGACTTCAATTGAAGAATTTTCTCTGTCTGATAGGCCCATGAGCGTGTCTGTGAGGCATTTTTTGATTGTTAACTGATGTAGAAGGGTGCAGTCCACTATGAGTGATACCATCCCTATGCAGAATGACCTTGACTGTATAAGAAAGGCAGCTAAACATGAGCCTTGGATCAAGCCAGTGAGCAGCATGCCTCTGGTGGTTTCTGCTTCAACCTCTTGGCTTGAGTTCCTCTGTTGGTTTCTGCTAAACCTCTTGAGTTCCTTACTTGGCTTCCCTCAGTAATAGATTACAACCTGTAAGCTAAAATAAACCCTCTCCTCTACAAGTTGCTTCTGGTCATGGAATTCATTTATCACAGCAAAATTCGAACTAGAACAGTATCTAAACTGATTCTACACCATGGCTATTCTGAATAGAACCACCAAAAACCATGGGTGCTCAGGTATCTCTGTGGAATACTGAGTTCAGTCTCTTCACTTTTATACCCAGCAGTAGTGTAGTGGAGTGTGTGGTAGTTAAATGTTTAGGCTGATGATGTTCCTCTATATTGGTTTCTATGGTGGCTGCACAAATTAACACTCCAACCAGTAGTGCATAACAGCTCGTTTCCAGCATATCTTCACTACTGTTTGTTTAACAGGAGTCTTTCTGTAAGGAAGTGGGAGAATCTTGTTTGAAGGATGCAAAATACCTACTTTTAATTTTGTGGATTATGCTGTGGTGATGTGTCTGAAAATTCATTCCATAAGCCTTCTTGTTGGTTTCTTGTTTACCTTTACTAAACTACAGTTTTAAATTTTAATCTAAGTCTGAGATCTGTTTTGTGTTATGCTTTACAGGAAGTATCAGATTTAAGGCAATTTTTTTCCCTTTTTATTCCGTCTTTCTAGTTTTTCTGACATAAATGAGTCACTTTTGCACCTGGGGGAAAATATCTGGAGTCTGGGAAGATGGATCAATGTATAAAAGCTCATAGAATACAACCTGTGTTCAGTTCCTCATAATCCATACAAAAACTGGACATGGTAACACATACAGATGTATGAGGAGATGGAAGTAGATACGTAATTTCCAAAAGCTTATAGGCCAGCTGCCCTGGTCTAACACTGGGAAAAAGCAGACTCTGTCTCAAACAAGGTGAAAATTTAAATACCAACATCCAAAGGTTGTCTTCTGATCTCTACATACTTCATAGAATGCATATGCCTGCACCCATACAGAAGAAAGTATACACACACACACACACACACAGAGAGAGAGAGAGGGGGGGGGGAGGGAGGGAGGGGGAGAGAGAGAGAGAGAGAGAGAGAGAGAGAGAGAGAGAGAGAGGTGAAAGGGGACCACATTCTGGTGTGGAATCATATCAGATTAGACTACAAAGAGTCAATTCATTAAACCAATGATTAAATGATTGTATTGAGGACCAAGAAAGAATGAAAATCATTTGGGGCTGTGTCTGTGGATGAACTACTCATTCCCTGTTAAGTACCATAGCCCTGGGTCTGTTCCTCCTATAACAGCACATACGCTTGATTGTTGTAGCTGCCTTGTGACTCCACATGGGGCATAACAATTGGTTCCTCTTTATTTTCAGAATCCTTTCTACCTTTTCTTTCATTGTCTTTTTATGCAAATTCAGAATAAGCTTATTGATGCCTAGACATGAAAACCCCACTTACCTATGCTATCAGAAATGAATTAAACCTTTTGATAAATTTGTATAAAATCACTGCTCTTAGAACTTTGAGTTGTATATGTACTGCCTACATACATGTGTCCATGTGCACATGTGCAGAGGCAAGTACAGAACATTAGGTGTCAAGTTCTAGCATTCTGCCTTATTCTCTTGAGATAGAGTCTCCCATTGAACCCAAAGGTCAATGCTTCATCTTGGCTGGATTTACCAGTGATCCACCAGTCTCTGTTCTCAACACTGGAGTTATGGCACATGTAGCCATAACCAACTTTCTCTAATGTGGGTGCTGGGGATTCAAACATGGGTCTTCATGTTTGAGAAAAAGTTCTCTTAATTGATGAGCCATCTTCTTTGGAAAAGCTATCTGGTCCCAAAATATTATACGTTTCTTCATTCCTTCAAATTTTGTTTGGTTCCTTTCACCATCATTTTTACAGCTTCTACAGTACTATACATTTTTGTTAAATTCAAACCTAAAATATTTCATTTTCTTTTTTATTTATTGTGATATAAGTATGGGTGTTTTGCCTACATGTATGTCTATGCAGGGTGTTTATGTTGAGCATCTATGGAGCTAGATGAGATCAGCAAAACCCCTGGAACTAGTTACAAATGATTATTAGTTGCCCTAAGGTTTCTGCAAATTAGATCCTGGTCCTCTAAAAGAGCAGTTAGTACTCTTATCCATTGAGCCATCTCTCCAGCCTTTGGTATTTCATTTCTTTAAAATGATTGTCAAAGTGATTTGTGTTTCTTGTGGTCTTACCTACTGTCACCTTAGAAATTCACCTGAATATTTATTTATCTAATATCTTACAAAGGCGTTTGGACTCACATAAAAAAAAAAGTTGAGTATGGCCACAGGTATAATAACTTCAGCATTGGAGACAGACAGGTGGATTCCAGGAGCTCACAGCCAGCCTACACGAAACAGTGAGCTTCAGGTTCTGTGAGAGACCCAGTCTCAAGAGAGTACGGAAGCATGACAGCGCAGGACACTTGATGTCCTCTTCTTGCCTCTGCACATGCACACATGAACATACATGTGTATACACTGAATGAAAAACACTAAAAACATTGGTTTTTCTCTAAGTTTATTCTATGTTGAATTCAATTTTAATACAGCAGGTAAAAACAGGCGAATTTTTTCATTCATCAAATGCAGAATGGGCTCAATTTAAAATACAGAATGACAAAAAATATCCACTTTTGTACTGAACGCATGTTTTCTTTTTTGAACGTATGTTTTCTTGGGCCTAAGATTCAAGAAGATAGTGACAAGTCTAGCATAAGGTGGGAAGAGAAGTACAATCATCTACACTTAAGAAAATCAGCAAGAAAAATATTTTACTTTGAATTACATTATTTCTTCCAAATAATACCTAAATTTTTTCAAGCACTGTTATTGCTTTCTCAAATCACTTTTATCACCCCTTTACCAAGAAGCTTCTAATATGAATATTTGCAGTTTATCACTGGTCTGTCTTTACAAGGCTGTCAGTTGTCATCAGTTCCTTTCTACTTGGCATACACTGGAAGAATGGGCCAGGTCTTGTTGCTATCTAGTTCCCCTGAAACAGCTATGTGGAACTTCTATAGAAGTAAGGAGCTAAATTATAAAGTCGTAGAGTCACATGTTTTGGCTGAATGACTGTTCAACCCTCCCAGGAGGTGGGATAATTTTAGACAAATATTCACTGAACATGTTACATTAACCAACTATACAATCATAAATACTTTTAAATAAATGATACCTGCATTATTTTTTTACAACTGTAGAATTTTTCAAGCTTACATATGGCAACACCATTTTTGTTTTGGTTTTTAGGTTGTGGGTCCAGTTGGGTTTTTGAAAAAAGCAATCACCTTATCTGAGAATGAAGAATGGAAGAGATTAAGAACATTGCTGTCTCCAACCTTCACCAGTGGAAAGCTCAAGGAGGTAAAGAAGTAGTAAGTTCTTCATTGGAAACATGAAGAGCAGATCCTGGGGACAGGTGGAGTGGAAGATCACAGCTCTTTTCCAATCAGTGTTCTCTGGGTTGAAACTTCCTAAGAATGTCATTTTGTGTTAATGGGACCTCTTGCTTTGTCATTGGGAAAGTTGTGTCCACTGGGATCTGAGCTCCCTCATCTCACTATGGATGGAATTTTGTTTTGTGTGTAGATGTTCCCCATCATTAACCAATTTGCAGATTTGTTGGTGAGAAACATAAGGCATGGAGTGGAGAATGGGGATCCCATCAACACGAAAGAGTAAGTACTAGCACAGTGGTTGGGGTGGGTTGTTGTGTTAGAAGCATTTCTGTTACTGCAACAAAAATGACCAGAAAGAGAAAGGCTTCATTTCAGCTTATAGTTCCGTGGGGTTACTTGTCCATTGTGGCAGGAAGATGTGGTATCAGGAGCTGTAGTCCAGCAGGCGATACTGCATCTAACATTAAAGAAATAGGAAGCCCAGCCCATATAGATTCAAGATCTGGCTGTAGCAACCTACTTACTCTAATGAATCTCCACCTCCTAAAATTGAGAACTTTCCCAAACAGTACCATAGGCTCAGACCCAAGTGTTCAAACACATGAACTTATGGGGGACATTTCACATTCAAATCACAGTAGTTGTTAGTAGTCACTATAACTGCCATCTAGGGTGCTGAAGCTCCTATTGTGAAGATGCCTCAGGAAATAGACAGGAGTGAGTTGTTGGTGTTACAACTGATTACAACAACTCAGTCTTCTGCTGAGGTTGAGACCTTATGACTTATGACTTAACATAAGTCTTATGTTATGTTATGACTTAACATAACAGCCTTATGACTGTAATAGGCCATCTGAGAAAAAGGGCATCTCCCAGGAGAAGGTAGGATGGCCATAGATGAAACGATGCCACTTCTTTTTATGGAAGCCTTGATTAATCTCTCTATCAAGTGTTAATTTGGAAATTGTAGGAAACAAAATAGATAGTTTAGAAAGAAAGATCATCATTTAAAACTCTTCTGTTAGTGTAGACTCCATGAAAAATAGATAGCAGAGAAAGCATTTAAGTCCTATTAGAACACAGTGTGTGCATCGAGAAAGTTAAATGTAGAACTTAAATCAATTTCTATCTCATCCTGGGCTTATAAAGAATATCAGTGAAGCAGTAAATACTCCCCAGGATCAGCGAGATGGCGCAGTGGGTAAAGGAACTTGCCACCAAGGCAGAGGACCTGAGTTTGGTCCCCAGGACCCACACAGAGGAAAGAGAGAACTGACTCCCACAAGTTGTCCTCTGAATGTACGGCATGGTACAAGTGTGCTCACATAAATGCACACACACGCAGACACAGGCACTACACAGGAGCAGGTGCACATGCATGTTTCACCCCGAGTCGATAAATGAAAATGTAACCAACCCACTATTTCTTTTTTAACCCATATTCAAAGAGTGAAGTCCCAGTAAGGAAGTAAGCATTGCCGCTGGATCATTTTCTTGAATAAACTAGGGCCTTTTGAGTTATTCGAGGAACACTGATAAAACATACAGCTCTCTTCATGAATAAGGAACATGTGGGCACATAGTGGAGGTTTTCTCTGGTGTCTTTACCAGGAATATTGCTGATTTTCACAACATACAGCAACACTTCTGCCCTTGCAGTACTGTCAGCTCCCTGGTACTCGGAAAGGCTAATCTGTCAGTACCTGGAGCATGTGCCGTGCTCCAGGAAATTAATAACAGTTGTTATGTGTTGTGCTGAAGATGAATTGGCCCTGGGCACAGATACCAGTGATGCAAAATTCCTGACATAGTGTTCTCTTTCTTAGTCCCCTGGGCATTGTCCTATTGGGACTTCATGCTTCCTAATTCTTTATCACCAACACTTCATCAACACTTGTGCAGTTTGTCTGATTCTAGATCTGTCTCTTTCTATGACCCCATGCTTCCTGATGTCTATTTTATTCTCATATCTACTTCAGTGGTAAAATTCCCTGAAAAGAAGGAAAGTTAGGGGGAAAAGAGTTCATAAAATTTCACAGTTCCATGTTCCAGTCAATGTTGTTACAGGGAAGTCAAGGCAAGAACTTGAAGCCCCTAGTTATATCCCCTGTGAAGAACAAGGAGAAATACATTCACATTTGTGCTCAGTTTACCATTTCTACTCTTATGCAGTCAGGGACTCAAGCCCAGGGAAAGGTACTGTCCAAAAAGGACTGTCTCTTTCCACATTCACTAGTGCAGTCAAAGCAATCCATCACAGACATCCCCAAATGTCAACTTGAGGCAGACAACTTCATACTGCAAATCTCTTCCAAGATAAATATAGATGGTGTCATGTTGGCAACTAAAGCTAACCCTCACCACATCCACATCACAACCCAGTGCAAAAACAGTGTTAACACCGTCTTCTGATCAACTTCTTACCAGAGAATGTGATGGAGGCCTAGATCCATCACAGAAGGGGTCCTGGCAGTGCCTGCCATGCCTTGGCTTGTGAATTTACTCCCAAGTTATCCATTATGTATGTTAGAAGAAATAAGAGGAGGCATAGATGTTAATTTCCATGTGTCTCTCAATTCAGCATCTTCGGGGCCTACAGCATGGATGTGATCACCGGCACATCATTCGGAGTAAACGTTGATTCCCTTAACAACCCACAAAATCCCTTTGTACAAAAAGTGAAAAAGCTCTTAAAATTTAATTTCTTGGATCCATTCTTCCTCTCAGTGAGTATGTGAACTACCATTTCATTATTTGTTTTTTCCCATGTTTATTGTTTGATGGTTTCATACATTTTATACTGAATATCAGTCATTTTCATTCCCCTGATCTTCTCTCCCCTCCTCTCTCTCTACTACTGATTTTGTGAACTTTCTCTCACATGCATTGTACATGGCCCATTTAAGTGGGCTGATTCATGAAGATATTCACAGTCATCACTATAGCTACAGAATACTTTTGGCAACTCAGAAACACTGCATGTTTAGCTGTTGGCTCCCTGCCTTCCTCTGGTGTAAGAGACATTTCTTGTAAATGGAATTGTATAATTTACCATTTTTTGTTTCTGGTTTTCTGTATGTTTTCAAAAGCTCCTGTATCTTGAAGGATGTTTCAGTATGTCCTTTCTTTTCGAGGTTGAATTTTTTATTGTTGGACATTGGAGTTTTTCAAAATTATGGCTGTTATTAATGGTGTTGCTCTGAATATTCTTATTCAAGTTTGAACAATAATTTTCATTTCTTTTGGACATATACTCAAATGGAAGTGATGCGTTTTATATTAATGTTTAGTGTAATATATGGACTTAGACTGGAGAGATGGTTCAGAGGTTAAGAGTACTTGCTGGTCTTCCAGAGCACCCAAAATAGTCCCCGGAATTCATGTCAGGGGAATCACAGTCATCAGTAATTCATTCAAGAGCACCTTCACTCAGATGCACAAACACACATGCAGGCGCACACACTTACATGTAATTAAAAATAATAAAATAATAACAACAAAATAATAAATTATGCTAAGTGTTTTGGGCAGTGGTGGTGCAAACCTTTAATCCTAGCACTCGAGAGGTACACACAGATGGATCACGGTTAGTTAGAAGCCAGTCTGGTATACAAAGTAAGTTCCAGGACAGCCAGGGCTACACAGAGAAATGCTGTCTCGAAATAAATAAATAGATAGACAGACAGACAGATAAAGATAGATAGATATTGAAAATATAATGTAATCATATAATTTTGGAAGTTCCTTTAAACACTTTTAAATATTGGCTTATCTAAAAAATGTTTTGCATCTATGAACCTGCTTTGCTCGTTTTCATTTGTATTGACATGGCTCTATTACACAGCAGATCATCTGCTGTGTTAGTTTGATATCAATTTGATCATGGGATTAAGGGCACTGTGACCCTATAGAGAATTTTGAAGATGTTTGACTTCTCTGTGTTTTGGAAGTATTTGGGGGAAATTGGCATTGGATCTTCTGTACTCTTGGAGGAATTCACCACTGAAATCTTCTGGTCTTAGGTTTTCCATGATTATTAATTCTTTCTCATATTGTCACAGGTCTATTACACATGTTATGCATCTATTTTTAGTCAATTTCTATAGTTTGTGTATTTCTAGGAATTTGTACATCCTAGCTTAACTGTAACTCAAGCAATTCTTATAATTTTCCAATTAACAATAGAATAATTTATTATGCCCTGTGTTTTTGATTCCCCCTAAAACTTGCACTATGCACACTAGTAATTTGAGTAATCACTCTATTTCTAGAACGATGCCAGCTAACAGTTAACTATTTCTAAGGATATTTTTGAAGAAGCAACTTTTGCTTTTGCTGATTTGCTCTGCCTTTTGTTTTAATTTTATTAGTTCCCACTTTGGTCTTAACATCCACTCCTACTCTGCGCAGACTGTATGTTTCTCTCTTAATGGTACTCTTGATAAAGTGTTGCAATTAAAGATCAGGTTTTTTCAACACTCCAATTTTCTTCTGAATGCTGTTTTGTCTCCATCTTCATAAGGGTTTTCTTTATTGGTAGTACTATTATTAGTGTTGATGTTGTTATTACTTGTGTACCTGTATTAGTAGAGCTGCATTGTGAACATTTGTGGGCAAGATGTGGGACTCAGGTATCTCTGTCTACCATGGGTTCCAGGAAACTACTTAGGTTCCACGGGAAAGGATTTGCCTTCTGAGTCATCTCACAAATCCCTAAAGTTGTTTATACCATGTGTGTGTGTGTGTGTGTGTGTGTGTGTATGTCTGCCTGCCTTTATCTGCCTACCTGCCTGTCTCTCTGTGTCTACAATGTACACACCACATCCACACTCTTACATACAGGTAAAAAAATAAAAAAACTTGTATGTCATTGCTCATTCTTTCCACCTTGTTGGAAACAGGTACTCACTGGCTTGGAACTTCACCAGGTAGTCTGGGCTAACTGGCTATTGAGCTTCCAGGAATTCATTGTCTCCACTGCACTTGGCTCTTAGCCTAGGTTCTGGGAAGTGAACACAGATCCTAACACTTGCAAAGCAAGCATTTTACCCACTGAGCCATCTCACCAGTCTTGAAAGTTCTTTCTTGAGCAGTGGACTGAAGCCTGATCTATCCAAAAAGACCTTGATCTTTTTGGACAAGACAAAAAGACATTACAAGGGAGAGAGGTCAAGGAATTTAACCCTGAAACCATTCAGCAGGCACCATTGATATCACCTCTATGTCAGTGCCCTTTCCCAGTCAGTGGTCTGGAACCTGAGAAAAGGGGAAGGCTTGATTGAGGTCCTACTAACTTTTGATGTTTTGAGTGTCAGAATAAATGTAATTATTCCTGGTACACTGTGTATTTTCACCATGGTTTCTCCTTTCTCTCCCCTCTAGTACTCTTTCCATTCCTTATCCCAGTATACGATGCACTCAAAATGACTGTGTTTCCAAATGATGTCATAAGCTTTTTTAAAACTTCTGTAGAACAAATGAAAGAGAATCGCATGCGAGATAAAGAAAAGGTAATATCTGGTCACACGAGGCTATTCATTTATTGATAAAATGTTAAGGCATTTGTTTGTATGTTCCACATAATTTTAAAAATTAGACTAGGTTAAGAACAGAGGAATTTTTATATTTAAAAAAATAAAGCATTGGGAATAGAGAGTTAAAATAAGTCAAGATGAAAGCATTTAGAATCAAATGATACATATTATGACTGAACTACCATTAAATTAATATTTTTGAGATGAGAAATTCACATGCCAGAAAAATTTTTTGCATTTGTGAGGTTATAAATTAGTTAAGGGGATTATGGAAAACTTTAAGGATATAACTCAAAAAAATTAAAGTTTGTAAATCCTTGGTGCTGAGGATAAAACTCAGGGCCATATGCATAGTTGGCAAACACATCGTCCTTGAACAATGGCCCAAGGTGTCCTGGGTATCCAATTCAACCCTACGATAGAGCTATATGTTGGGAACAGAATTTGTCACTTCAGTGTTAGATCAGGAGATCCCAGGGTATCAGCCATCATTAATGGCTCATTTCTTCAAGGATTAAGGTCTTCTGTGATCTTAGTTCACATCAGGAGGGAAAGATGAGCAAACATCTAAAAATTATAACTCACATATATTCCAGCCACCTTCCTGCTGTTCATATAATGATATAATAATAAGGGTCAAATAATAACATAAACTTGTGTAGGAGACAGATGTACTCCCACATTTATTGAAGCTATCTTAAAATTTTCAAAGACTATTAGAGGAATGGACTTGAGTGTTCTATCATGAATAAAGAATAAACATCTGAAAAATACGTTTAACCTGATTTGAACAGTTTACATTATATGTTAGTATGTAAATATATGTGTATGCATGTATCAAACCCATTGTGCCCATTGATATGTATACTTTTTATTTTTTAAGTATGACTTAACATAATTTTTTAAATAAATGAGATGAGACGGCTGAAGAAATGACTCAGCAGTTAGCAGTTGGCCCATTCTTGAAGAGAACCAGAATTTAGTTTCCAGTGCCCACATTTTAGTGAGGCTTGGGGTTCATCTCATCCTGTACATTAGCTTCATGGACTCCAGTCCCCACTTCTGGCATTTATGGGCACTCACACATGCACACACCCACACAGAGACACACATAAAAACAGAAATAAGAATGATCTTTTTTAAAAATGTGAGGCAAAAGTTACCATATCCTTTCCTAAAAGGAAAAACTTTTCTATTTAAACATTACTTTCCAGGAACTTTAATTCACCCACTGGTAAAACTTCAGTTCCAAACCTATTATTTTATAAATGTTCCCCAGAATAATCTATTTTAAGTTATCTGGTGCCATTTAGTGTCTGCTTTATTTTTAGCTTTTAATTTTTGGAGACATGGTATAACTGTGCAGTTTTGCCTCTTCTCAGACATCTTGACCCAAAAGCTGGGAGTACAAGTATGTGTCAACCTGCCTGGCTGGTCTCAACTAAATTTGAGCTTCTTCTGGCTTGAAGTGGGCACCAGGCTTATCCCGTTATCCAGGCTTTGTTACATACAGCCTGGGTTCCAAAATAAGGACGTCCAACCATCATAGGGACAAGACTAGATAAACCCCAAGATACTACTTGCTGGAACATTTCAAGATGCTCAGCCCAAAACTACTGATGAAATTTGGAAATGGCACAAGTTTCCTCTATACAGAAATGGTTCATATAGAAGGACGTAGACTAAAGTCCAGAACTTCTTTCTGTGTGAGCACACATGTGAATGGAAGGAGACTATCAGGACTGTTGAGGACCTAAAGGGTCAAGAATAGCAAAGACCAGAGCTGCTGGACACATAGCCAGAGTTCACAAAAAAAAAAAAAAAGCATGCTGCTCTCCAAAGCTGATATGTGGACATATGTCCTTACCACTGGATCTAGTACTCTAGTGAGATTTCTGGTCTGAAATAAATAATTTTTTTCAGAAGCATAGGTAGTTCTGCACTTGTGACCCTCTCTGACAACACAACTGACTTTGCACCTTCCAAAACTATTTTCTTTCAGCAAAGATTGGATTTTCTTCAGCTGATGATCAACTCCCAGAATTCCAAAGACAAAGAGTCTTATCACGGTAAGCAAAGATGGTATCTACTGATGTGGAACCACAAAGACAGATATTTGTTCTGGAAATAGGCAGGGGGTTACCCAGGCAGATGAATATTTCCACAAAATACAGTGAATATTATATATTCAGACAGAATAACTTTCTAAAAGCACAGGATTGTTACTGTGTTCAAAGCCTGAAGGGAAGCCATGCATATGCAATTTAGAACTGGAGGTCATCAGTGGTCTCTGCATCTCATGCAACAGAACCAATACCATCTGGGCCTCGTCTAGACCTACTGAGTCAAAAGTTCTGCCTGGAGATTTGTATCTAGACATGGAGCAAAAGGAACAGCCCCACATTGGTGATGGTCATTGGAAACCTTGATTTATAGCCACGCTTTGATTTCCTGTGTAGTTGATAAGGAATAGGTGGAGAAAGCCTTGGAACTAGACACATATCCCACTACTCTTAGTAGTTTTTCACCTACTCATTTTCTCATCATGGATGGCTTTGGAGGAACCACTACAGTGATAGTTGGAGAATAATGGCTTTCTAATTCCATCCTATCTTATGCTGCTAGTAGTCCCATTGTAGGGGAGAGAGCTATCTGCCATTTTGTTTCATTGTTTTCTTTTTTCTTTCTTGCCACATTCCTTCTTTTGTTTCTTCTTTCCCCACTTTCTTCCTTCTATCTTCCAACTTCTCCTCCTTCTTCTTCTTTTCTTTCTTCTTCTGCTTTTTCTTCTGTTTCTCTCTCTCTCTTTTTCTCTCTCTCTCCCCAACATACTCATAATCATACATTAATCCTGTTCCCTTCCCATCATAATTTACACTGAAACACAGATTCAATGACATTTGTCCAGTGTATAAGCCCTTGCTTACGAACTCTTAATTCCTTTTTAAGCTAATTAAATATTGATCCATTAAAATTAAACAGCTTTGTATTTCTGCTTGGCTACTACAGAGAGAGCAGAGTTATGAGTTTTTGCACATCTACTTTTATGCACTGATAATTTTCCTGTTGCTGTGAGAATCATAAATCTAAAGGAGATAGAGTCTAGTTTGACTTGTTGTTCAAGCTGATAGTTAATTCATTTTTGGAGACTTACAACACATGGGATTAGACATGGTCACAGGAACAGCATAGAGTGACCAGAAAGTGTAGTCAGGCTACCAAACCTCAAGGTCCCATCCCAGCAACCCAGTTCCTGCAAGGAAGCTACAGCCTTCTTCACAAGCATCATTGCCATCTGGAGACCAAGTGTCCAGACAAATGAGATTGAGCAGACAAATGAGATTGAGAGGGCACTTGACATTCAAGCCAAAACAATAACATAAGCTTCATGTTCACTAGGACAAAGAATCTGACTGGCCATCTTCCCACTGAGAACACCACAGACATCATAGTTAGCAAACAAGAGCTCTATAAACTCTGCAAACATTCATTTTCCACTGTTTATTTTTCAGTTTTGAATTTGCAATGTTAGCAGGTTGTTTGTTTCTAAAGGTCCCACTCCACCTCTTGCTCAATGCCTAACTGTTTAGTGCTTAACTGAGCTGAGCTACTGTGCAGATTAAAACCCAAGAGGAAGAGCAGCTGTTTTCAGGAGCTGTGTGGTCCTGAGCTGAAGCATAGAGCAGAGTGGGGAGGGGGAATACAAAGCAGATGATATTCAGCCGTGATTGAATAAGCATTGCTAACCTTATTTTATGGACACTTGTTTTGTGTGTTCCATTCTTCTGGTGTTTTTTTTTTCTCCAGCTACACTAGTTCATTGTTTAGAATGAGGTCAGTCACCACCTCTGTAGCTTCTTAATTAGCATAATTTCTGTTATCAACCATTTGGGAAGACTAGAAATTCTAGTTCATCGAGGAAGATTGTTCACAAAAACATCACTCTGCATCAAAGTTGTTATTTTGGTTTGAGAAATGTAAGCTTGCTTGGAGATTTTGTATTTCATTTTCACTAACTGGTGTGTAGAGTCCGCTGACTACACTTTGAGAATTTTTAATACCATTGACATGGATTACCTAAAGTGTATTTAGTTCACAGATCTATTAATGTTCCATACACTCAACCCTTTGTATTGAATGCTCATTCAAAGTGCTTCAAGCTAAATTTTACCAAGACTAATTTCTATTTTATTTATAAAATAGATTTCTTGGGGCTGGCTTGGATGGGTCAATAGTTAAGAACACTTGCTACACAGGCACAAGACCTTGAATTTTAATCCCCAGCAACTACATAAAAAGCCAGGCATGGTTAAACATGTATCCCCATGCATCTGAAGGAAGAGACAGAGGGAACGTTAAACTCTGACCAGTCAGTACAGCTGACAAAGAAAGCTTCCATGTCAGTAAAAGACCCTATTACAAGGAAATAACAAAGAAAATGACAGAAGAGGACATCCATAAAATCACAGTGGCATAAGATTGTGAACAATGACTAGTCAAGTGTCTAGACAGTTCTGCTGACGTCTGTGAGACATTATGCTCTTGCCCCCAACACCACCAAGTACTGATACAAATACACCACTACACAAACCACACTCATATACACGCACACATACCACACTCACACACACTCACACACACACCACTTATACAGACTCACAAACAGTTATACACACACTACTAATGTACTTTCACATGCACACTCACAAACACATGCACATCACATGTATCGTTCATTCACGCACACATAATAATTTTTAATAAAGCAGAATTAAAGTTTAAATGTGCCATACTTATCTGTCTGTAAAGAAGTACTAGAAATTTTTTATTCTTACAAAGAGAGGAAATAAATTGAAGAAAACACGTAGATGTTTTCTATAATCATACCCAGCCATCCAGAGGTGTGCTAAAGACACTGCCATACTAAGTAGACATGCTTTTTCTATAGATTGCAAAAGTATGGTGCTGTTAAGGGTGTTGGTATGAGGAGCAGATGGACAAGGGAAATATAGACCTTAGGGAAACTGTGTTAAAATGACTTTTCCATTTTATCCCCTTGTCAAGGAATTAAAAATAAGCCTGATATTACCATGAATTGTTTTTCATGTTCTCAGTAGAGATTTGTAATTTTTCTTTGGGTTGCTCCTCATCTAAACCATGATTTATACTCACCTCCTTCACCCAAAATGTATGTCCTGGACTGATGAGATGACTTAGTAGGTAAAGGCACTTTCTGCCAAGCCCAAAGACCTGAGTTCAAACCCCAAAACACAAATGGTACAAAAATAGAATTCACTCTTGCAAGTTCTCCTCTAACTTTTAAACACATATTTTGGCTTGCTAGACTCTGCACACACATCAATCAATCAATGTAAAAATAAGTGAAATAAAATGTTTTCCCTTTCCCTCCAGGTTTATCTGATCTGGAGATTGTGGCCCAGTCTGTTTTCTTTATTTTTGCTGGCTATGAGACCACTAGCAGCGCTCTTTCCTTTGCTATGTATTTACTGGCCACTCACCCTGATGTCCAGAAGAAACTGCAGGATAAAATTGATGTTGCTCTACCCAATAAGGTGAGGATATGGGACCTGGAATGGGCGGTCTGGCTCTTTTTCACATTAGGTGAGAATCTTTGCACAGGGCGATAAGCATCGATTCTTTTTCCAGTTCTATTTAAGAAAGATCTGAAGAGATGAGTGAATGGGAAACAGGCATCAGACACTGCTTTTAGGATTGTAACATCTTTATAGATGAGTGTTGGTACATCTTCTTTCATTGTCTGTCATTAAAAACTACCAAGAGACAACCACAAAATCACAGTGGCATGAAAGTGTGAGCATTGGGTACTCAAGTGTCGGGGTTGTCAGCTCTGCTGATGCTGTGGAGTGTGCTGTTGCCTGCTCACACTGTTGTCTGAGTGTGACTGGCCTTGGCTGGGCTGAGCTGGGCAGACTGATTTAGCTCTGCCCCACACATCTCTCTCCACTCATAGGTGGCCTGAGTCAAACTCTTAACCCAACATTGTGATCTGTCCAAAAGTCCCATAAAGTAATAGTCACATGTTACCCACATTGGTCTTTACAAATCTACCTAAACTGAGAGGCTGTGGGGTGTGAGGATATGTAGTCTGCGGAAAGGGCTGTCTGGTCTGTCATTCTCTTCAGAGCTCACAGGAAGCCCTGAAGGAACAGCCAGAAGGCTGGACCAGCAACATAGAATAGGACTGAGTAATGGATCCTGTTCTCACTGTGATTTTTACCATGGTCAGAACTGAGCATTTGATAGCAATGGCTTTATCTGTCTTTTGTTGTATTTAGTATAGAATAGACTGTTAACACCTCCATAGATCACTTACTGTTTTTGTTTTTGCTTTTTGCTGTACAACCATGTTGCATGCTTTTATTTAATTTTAGACTATTTTTAATTGAAAAGAATTGCATCACTTTTCCTCCTGCCCTTTTCTTTCTCAAGCCTCTCCCATGCCCCAGTTCTCAAGTTGATAACCCCCTTTTGATTACTATTGTTGCATAAATACATACACATGTTTTTATGTATGTACACATACACACAATCTGCTGAACTCATTTTTGTTGTTTGTGTATATATTTTATATATGTAAATACTCTGCATTTGACAAGCAATAAGAGGGTTCATCCCTGAGAAAGGCTAATTCTTCCTCCTCCAAAAGTTATTAGTTGCCTGAAGTTGTTTGCCTAGGAGTGGAACCATGTGAAATTATCTCCATCCATTCACAAGTCCATTTATACTGCCACTGTTCTGGTCTTCTTTATGCATACATTTCTAAGAAAGACTGTATCACAGCAAATTTCCTCTTACAACCTTTCTACCAACCTCATATTCTCCATGTTCCCTGAGTTGTAAGTGCAGGAGCTGTAGTGTAGATGTATCTATGATCCACTGATCTCTATATTGTGTCCAGTTTCTTATAATAATCTCCATTTGATGTAAAGAGGGGCTTCTTTGATGAGCTGTAGTAGCTATGAAAGTTTGTCTTTCAGCCATTTTAGATTCCTCTGTCGAGAATTCTCTGTTTAGGTCTGTACTCCATTTTTTATTGGATTATTTGTTCTTTTGATGATCAATTTCTTGACTTCTTTGTATATTTTGGAGATCAGACCTCTGTCTGATGTGGAGTTAATGAAGATCTTTTCCCATTCTGTAGGCCGTCGTTTTGTCTTGTTGACCGTTTCCTTTGCTTTACAGAAGCTTTTCAGTTTCAGAAAGTTCCATTTATTAATTATTGCTCTCAGTGTCTGTGCTTCTGGGGTTCTATTTAGGAGGTGGTGTCCTGTGCCAATGCGTTCAAGTGTACTTCCCACTTTCTCTTGAATAAGGTTCAGTGTGGCTGGCTTTATGTTGAGGTCTTTGATCCATTTGGACTTGAGTTTTATGTATGGTGATAGATATGGGTCTATTTTCATTCTTCTATATGTTGATATCCAGTTATGCCAGCACCATTTGTTAAATATGCTTTCTTTTTTCAATTTGATGTATTTTGCTTCTTTGTCAAAAAACAGGTGTTTGAAGTTGTGTGGATTAATATGTGGGTCATCAATTGACTCTCATCTGTATTTTGTAGAATTTCACATATATATGTGACCTCTCTGCAGAACGATAACACTAACTGTGGCATGTTGTTGTTGAGTGTAATTGTCATAATCTATTAGTAATGGTTCCTGGCATAATAAAGAAAAAGTATTACATGGTAATGCAGAGGATTCAAGACCCTGTGTTTGGGATTATCCTAAAGGATTGCTTCTCAATGGATTATTGAACAGGTTAAAGAACGTGAGTTATTAAAATGCCAGGTAGTGATGGTGCACACATGTAATCCTGGCACTCAGGAGGCAAAGGCAGAGGGATTTCTGTGAGTCTGAGCCCAGCCTGGTCTACAGAGGTAGTTCCACGACAGTTACACAGAGAAACCCTATATCGAAAAAGAAATAATTAGTAAATGGTAAAGTTTTTTTTTATCAATAGCAGTTATTCTGTGGAACTCCAAACACTTCTGCAATACTCCATAGATAAAAATAATTCAAAATATTAATTAATTAATCTCTCTCCCTCCTCCTCTTCCCCTCACTCCCCCTTTCCTTTCATCTAGGCACCTGCTACATATGATGCCCTGGTCCAGATGGAGTATCTGGACATGGTCGTGAATGAAACTCTCAGATTGTATCCAGTTGGTGGGAGACTTGAGAGGATCTGTAAGATAGATGTTGAAATCAATGGGGTGCTCATTCCCAAAGGGACTGTGGTGATGGTACCGACCTATGCTCTTCACAAAGACCCAAAGTGCTGGCCAGAGCCTGAGGAGTTCCGCCCTGAAAGGTACAGAGACCCTAGAAAGAGACACTATCCAAGACTGGACTAATTGAAGCATGATTTATTGTCTCATGGTGTTAACAATATGCTTGTAGAAACAACAATCTGTCCGTCTGTGTCTCTGTATCTCTACTTGCCTGTTTTTTCTGTCTATGTAAACTTTCAAGAAAGTATATCATCTGCCATTATTTTCTCAGCATGATCTTATGTTTTATAATATACTTTTCATTCATCTCAGACTTTCCTTGCCATTCCCATTAGCTGTTCTCATCACCTTTAGAGAACATCTGCATCTCTCACTTGACTAGACACTGCCTCCTGGATCTTCTGTTATGGGTACAATAGTGTCACTGTGGGCATGGAGTCCCTCCTCCATTGTGCTTACAGCAGCCCTTCAGAAGACAGTGGAACCCATGGGGTCTTACACTCCTGTCTCTAGCTGTCATCCTAGCCAGCTCCTTTATACTTAGTGACTCTTCTAAGGCAAAGTCACCTGCCCATCTAGAAACCTCCTTCTTTGGAGATGCCTCAAGCTGATTCTTCTGAAAATTTTGGAGTCAAAGTCAGCCTTCAGTCATGGTTTTACATCTAAAAATACTATTTTCTTGATCTCCTGTTTGGTAACCAAAGCAGACAATAGAAGTCTTAGCACTGAGGCTAAAAATCAAAGGGAGTTGTGATCCAGATATGTACTGATAAGGATTTTCTATTGTCAGAATACATGCCTTAGTGGTTGTGGCATGCCTGCTGCCACCATAATATTTACTGAGGGCTTCAAGATGCATTCCAGATGACTTATGTGTTCCCTTCAGTCTCAGCAATTCTACTTCCTGTGGTATTGAGACTATATAAGCATCAATCATTGGTTATATTTATGATGAATTTTTGACAGTGAAGCAAATAACACATGCCTACTTCGTATATGGAATACTCCAAACACTGATAAAAATCCAAATATTAATGTAAGTCTACTAGAGAGAATGGTTGACAAGTGCCCGAAAGTAATAGATAGAAATTATATGTTCAGCATTCTAAATGGATCTCTGTGTGCTCAGTAACCATTCATCCATGTCAGCTGCTACACACACATCATCCACAACTCTCTCTCAGCTGCAACATAGAATGTGTGTATATGTATATATGTATGTATAACATACAATTCATAAATACTTGAGAATCTCTTTCAAAATATGTGTTACAGTTTGAAATACATAACCACATAACAATTATCACCCTTCTAAAATCTTTATTCTTCTCTTAAATATTTAAAAATTATCAAATTAAAATAAAATGTATCTTCTCAAGGACAATACAATGCCCAATGACACATTTAAAGAAAAACATTGATGGTACCACACTGGAGTGGCTTTGTATATTTTCTATGATATCTGACTTAAGTACTCAATAAAGAAGGAAGGGAAGTAGGAAAAAGCAGAAGAATGGGGAAGAAACAGAAGCAGAAGAAGAAAAAAGGGATGGGAGGAAGGGAGGAATAGAAAAGAGAGAGATAGAAAAGAACAGAGATACAAGGAGGTAGGGGAAATGATGGAAGAAACAGAGAAGGAAATGAATAAAGGGTAGGAGAGTCGAGGAAGAAAGAATAGAGCTAGCAAGAAAAAAATAAAGATTGTGAAAATAGTCAAAGAAAGAATTGAGCAGAAAGGAGAGAATTATGCAAGGCAAAGGGAAAACAAACTTCCAATAACATACTTCCAGTTGTGGTATCCTCTGAACCCAATGAGCACGTGGCCAGAAAAAGTGGTACTTGAGGCAAGAACATGCTTTCCTTCTATTGGCCTCATTTTTGTATGTCAGATTATGAACATATTACTGGGCTAAATGCGCTTTACTTGTTTAAGGATAAATTTTCTTAAACTGGGTGTGGTGGCACATGCCTTCAATCCTGGCACGTGTGAGACAGAGGCAGGTAGATCTCTGAGTTCAAGGCCAGCTTGGTCTATATAGAGAGTTTCAAACCAGCCAAGACTACACCGTGAGACCTTATCTCAAAAATAAATAATAAATAAATGTTCTTTTGAACATCTTTGACGTCATCTCAGAATGACTATAAGCTTCTCCGTGGTAAAGAGAGAGGGAGAGTCCTGTAGCCTAAAATTTCTACAATATATCTCATATGCCAATGCTTAGGAAACGTCACGAAAGACAGGGAGGACAGACTGTAGTGGCTAGAAGGTGGGGAGGTGTGCAATACACTGTCTCTTGGACAAGACATGGCCATTGCCATTGTAGGCACACAGCATCTGTGACTTCCTATAAAAAAAAAGCTTGTGTGTGTATGCGGATAGTACACCACACACACACGCACATGCAGACTCACACGCACACACACACACACACACGAGCACACACTCAAAGACACACAAAGAGGCATGAAAGTAGGAGGTGACTAGTAGGGAAGAATGGAATGGAAGCAATGGGATCACAGTGTATTGTATACAACTAAGAACTGTCAAAATTTAACTTTTAAAAAGGCCCCAAGCAGAATTTCCACAAACAGCTCAGACAAGTAGCATCCTGCCTACTAAGGCTAGGCTGTGTGTATGTGTAAGAGATATCAAACAAGGAACTGCTACGAATTTTATGCTTTTCTAACTTGTCTTCATCTACTCCTGTGGGACCAGGTTCAGCAAGAAGAACCAGGACAGCATCGATCCTTACACATACCAGCCCTTTGGGAGTGGACCCAGGAACTGCCTTGGCATGAGGTTTGCTCTCATGAGCATAAAAGTCGCTCTTGTCAGAGTCCTGCAGAACTTCTCCTTCCAGCCTTGTGAGGAAACTCAGGTCAGCGTGCTTTCCCAATAAGTCACATACAGTTTGGTTTTCTTAATTTGGACCCTCTATATGCAGAGAAGAATATGCTTGCTCATTTTTTAATCTACTCTATGAGCCAAATAACTTCTTTTGTAATATCTGTTGAGGTTTGGAGCTTCTGGATTCAGGAGGTGGGGGACTGTATCTTATGCAGAGGCTGAGGAGTAGTTCATTCAGGAGAATGCCTGAATTATAAGCATGAAGGCTTGATCTTTGTCTGCAGACCCCAAATATTTAAAAAAAATGCCTTCTAAGAAATGATAACAAAGAAAGGAAAAATAGCTTTCATGTGCACGTAAAGAGTATTTATCCTTGATGAATCTCTTCCTTGCTTCTGTGCTTGGTGACCCTTCATTGCTTTGCTCTTACTGTGTTTGTTAATTCTTGCAGATCCCTTTAAAACTAAGAAAACAAGGATTTTTTCAACCAGAAAAATCCATTATTCTAAGGGCTGTATCAAGAGATGGAACCCTAAGTGGAGCTTGACATAAAGTCCGTTATGAGACTGCATCCCATAACTCCAGATGCCAGCTGATTCTGTGAGAAAAATGCAGAAATCAAGATGACATTGGTTCTCTTCATGTATGGGGGACTCTAGGCATTCATCAAATTGCTCATCTCCTCTAGCCACCAAAGTTCAAAAATCACTCGCTTCCCAAAATAGAGAAAAGCAAGAACATTTGTATCTGTGTGAGAGTGTGGTTATTTTTTGCTTGTTTCACTTTTGGATTGCAGTGACTAGTTGGTTGTCTTTAAAACAATGTTATATAAAAAAAAACAGTGTCATATGTATCCCAGGCTAGACTCAAAATCACTATATAGCAATGGATATCTGAGAATCCCTGACATCACCTCCCAAGTACTGAGTTATCATCCTAAACTACCATGCCCAGCTAAACTGTCACCTCACAGAAGAATGGACGGTTCTATCATTAGATACCAATGCTGATTTATTTTGATATTTTTGCATCTGTGTGGACAAAGCCCCCAATATGCAAGCAATAACATCAGCAACAGTATCTCTAGAGCCCCCAGCAAAAGTGGAACTGAAATAGAATTATTTACATCAGTAGTTTTGCCAAGATTACCCTTCTGCCTGCCATGTTTATCTGTCTTACTTAGGGGTTCTATTGCTGTGAAAGAGCACCATGACAAACTGCAACTTGGGGGAGGAAGTGATTTATTTATCTCACAGCTTTCTATCTACCATTCAGAGAAGTCAGAACAGGAATACAAGGCAGGAATTTGGAGGCAGAAAATGAAGAAGAGGCCATGGAAGAACACTGTTTACTTTCTTGTTCTTCGTTGCTTGCTCAGCCTGCTTTCTAAAACAATGTAGGACCACCTTCCCAGAGGTAGTGAAATTCATGGTGGACTGGGCCCTCCCAAAATGCTCATCAAGAAAATGCACTACACACTTGCCTATAGGCCAGTCCTTCTCTGTTCTAAACAGTCAAATTCATAGAAACAGAAAATCAATACCACTTATGGCATAAATGATAACAATTTTTAGTTATGAAGGAACCACAAGTGTAAAGAAAGACAGTACTGAGCACACTGGGAACAAGCAATCACTTTAGCTGTGAGACTTCTCCCAAGTTCACTTTGGAGAGACTCTTCATGCTTGTTTCCAGTAGTGTGGAGTATTTGTGGGGTTTACATTATGGTCTCAGACCACACTCACAAACACATACACACACAAAAGTCTATAAATACTCAACATCAGAAACTATAATATACAAGCAAAAGACCAGTAAGGTTAAAAAATGCCAAGACAAAGATATATGGAAAAACGCTCTAAAACTATCTTTGAGATCATTTTGCATTGGCTGCCTACTGCAGGGCGTGGAACCTCCCCTGAAGTGTAGCTTGCATACCCACTGAGGCTCCTTAGAGGAACCGATATCTCCTTCCTTTGTGAGTGGTTGACAACAAGAGCTAAGATTCTTAGTTAAGGATATGAGTCTGTGCATACTTCCCCATCTCAGCCCTGGGACTCCATTTGACTTAGACCCATTCAGTCCCTGTGCATACTGGCACAGTCTCTGTGAGTTAATATGGGCATCAGTCCTGTTACATCTGGAAGACAGTGTTTCCTTGTTATCATTTATTCTCACTGGCTCTCACAATGTCTCAGCCTCTTCTTCCACATAATTATCTGCATCCCGAAGAGGAGGATTTGATAAAGACATCTCATTTAAATCTGAGTACTCCAAGATCTCTCACATTCTGCACATTGTCTAGTTGTACATCTCTGTATTGGCTCCCATCTGCTGCAGGAGAAAGCTTCTCTGATGATGGCTGAGTGAGACATTGATCTATGAGTATAGCAGAAAGTGGTCAGGGGATATTTTACTGTTATGCTCCTTTAATAGAACAATAGTATTTGGTTTTCCCCTAGGTCTATTGTGTGTCTCGTCTCATTCTTGGCCAGCCAAGCAGTGTCAGGCATGGGTTCCATCTCATGGAATGGGCTTCAAATCCAATCAGACAGTGCTTGGTTACTCCCACTATTATACCATCCTATGCTGCAGACAAGTCAACACTGCAGATCAAAGGGTTTGTAGCTGGGCTGATGTTTACCTTTCTTCTCTGGTAGCATGCAAGGTATCTTCCAGTACCTTGAACACTGGTTAGTAGGGGTAAAGGTTCCAGTCAGGCACCAGCTTGCCTTCTCCATGTTCAATGAGATACACAAAGAATATGAAAGTAGAAGATCATAAGGGGTCTAAGATGTAGTGGTGTGGGGGAACAAGAGAAGAGAAATTAGAAGAAAGATAGATATAGATATGTAGATATACATACACACATACCTACTGCATGCTTTCACTCCTGTGGACTATGTATCTATCATCCATCATCTATCTGTATATGCATACATATATACACATAAATAACATGAACACAGAGGAGTGACAGTGGAGGGAGAGTAGGAGGACCAGTGAGAGGGATGAAGGAGGAAAGACAGTGTTGGAGGGACAAGTACAAGCAAATTACTTTGATTTGTACATGTGAAAAAATTATTTCACTGATACCACCATTTTCCCCAGGTTTTAGATTGACAAAGAATCTTTCCAGTTCCAAGCTTCCTAGATATGTATGGTGGAACACGTCTGCAATCCCTGTATTTGAGAGGCTGGTGTGGGAGGGTCTTCTGTTTTGTGTTGATTTCATTGGTTAATAAAGAAACTGCCTTGGCCATTTAATAGGCCAGCCCTTAAGTGGGTGGAGTAGACAAAACAGAATGCTGGGAGGAAGAGGGGAGTGAGGCAGACACCATGCCTCTCTTCTCTGGGTCAGACGCAATGGAGCCAGCCACCAGGTCAGACACGCTGAGTCTTTCCCAGTAAGCCACCACCTCATGGTGCTATACAGATTATTAGAAATGGGTTAATCAAGATGGGAGAATTAGCTAATAAGAGGCTAGATATAATGGGCCAGGCAGTGTTTAAAAGAATACAATTTGTGTGTTGTTATTTCGGGTATAAAGCTAGCCGTGCAGGAGCCGGGTGGGATGAAAAGCAGGCCTGCTCACCTCATCACTAAAAGAGGCTGAGGCAGGACCCATGATGTGAGTTCAAGATTTGCCTGGAATACATAATAAAACCCTACTCAAACAATTCTAACCCTCTAACCTTTTATTTGGCACATTCCACAAGGCTAGTGTGCATTAAATTACAGTTCTAACCTGGCCTGAAGAGGGCAGTGTTGTGTGGTTGAGCATCAAGTCAACAAATTGCACAACTCAGTTTGCCTTCATGCTGCCTTGTGTCCAGAAAAGGGTGGCTGCAGGTCAGTGAGGCAGGATTGGATATTTGGGTACCACTGAAGATTGGATAATGTCCTTTGATGGTACAGTATTCAAGATGTGCAAACAAAAGCTGGCAATGATCTAGAAATGTGAAGAGATAGTGTGTGCCCACTGAACAAGAAGTAAGATAAGATGGGGCTAGGGGGAGGGCTCAGCAGGTAAGACAGCTTGCTGCACAAGCTTGAGGACATCTAACAAAGTTGACTTCAAACTTAAATCAATCAGAAGAGATGGAGAGGGACATTTTATACTCATAACAGGAACAATTCATCAGGATGAAGTCTCAATCCCGAATATCTATGCTCCTCATATAAAAGCACCCAAGTATGTAAAAGAAACATTACTAAAACTCAAGGCAGCCATCAAACTGCACACACTAATAGTAGGAGACTTCAACACTCCTCTCTCACCAATCAATCAGACAGAAACCTAACAGAGAAATTAGAGAATTAGTGGAGGCAATAAATCAAATGGACTTAACAGACATCTATAGACTATTCCACCCAAATAGGAAAGAATATACCTTCTTCTCTGCAGCTCATGGAACCTTCTCGAAAATTGACCACATACTTGGTAACAAAGCAAACATCCACAGTTACAAAAAAAATATCAGTAACCACCTGTGTCTTATCAAATCACCATGGATTAAAGTTAGAATTCAACAACAATGCTACCGCCAGAAAGCCTACAAACTCATGGAAACTGAATAGTCAACTACTGAACCACACCTGAATCGAGGAAGAAATAAAGAAAGAAATTAAAGTCTTCCTTGAATTCAATGAAAATAAAGAAACAACCTACTCAAACTTATGGGACACTATGAAAGCAGTCCTAAGAGGAAAGTTCATAGCACTAAGTGCCCACTTAAAGAAAACAGAGAAAGCACACATTGGAGACTTAACAGCCCACCTGAAAGCTCTAGAAAAAAAAAAGCAGACTCACCTAGGAGGAGTAGAAGACTGGAAATAACCAAACTGAGGACTGAAATCAACAAGATAGAAACACAGAAAACAATCCAAAGAATCAATGAAACAAAAAGCTGGTTCCTAGAGAAAATCAACAAGATTGATAAACCCCTATCCAAACTACAGATGTAGACAGAAGTTCTTTCCTATCCAGTCTTGCAATGATTCAGTCCCCCCCCCCAAAAAAGAGACTTATATTAATTCTAAACTGTTTGTCCTATTTCTCAGGCTTATTACTAACTAGCTCTTGCAACTTAAATTAACCTATAATTCTTATCTATGTTTAGCCATGTGACTTGATACCTTTTCTTAGTAATTACATCTGTGTCCAGCTTGCAATTGTGTCTCTGCCTTTCCTCTTCACATAATTCTCTTAGTCTGGTCGTTCTGCCTGTATTTACAGCCTGGCTACTGAACAACCAGCATTATATTAAACCAATATGAGTGACAAATCTTTACAGTGTACAAGAGAATTATCCCCAGCATATCCACTTTTCTCCTTTTCAAAACAGAGACCTGAATCTAATCTCCTTTATGTAGCTTTTTCATAAACATTATCCATAACAACTTGTAACCAACAACATAAACAAAGTCAAGCATCCATAATCCATTTTTGGAGATATGGACATACTTTTCTAGGCTATTTCTTGCTGATTGGGGTTGCTGGTAATTTGGGGGAAACCCTGAGAAAATTTAGAATTATGGTCAGCTCCTGGCTGGATTATTCTGTGAGGCTGGATCACCTCAACCAGTCACCTTAAAGCTGTTCTGGAATGCAGAACTCAGAGGAAACTGCAACAGAGGCACTCAGAGATATTAGATCATCTAGGCCATCTGCTCCTATCAGAGATTTTTCAGGGTGTCTTCCTCAATCAAACCTGATTTTTCCAAGCCAATAATGAATCAACAGCCTGTGTAAATAAAAGCAGAACCTCATTCCCAAAGTAATATATCTTTTGATGTGGGAGTCCCCTCTGTGAGCTTTATTCATTGTCCATTAATGAATAAAGAAACTGAAGTGGCCTGTTGATAGGGCAGAACTTAGGTAGACAGGGAAGATGGAACTGAATGCTGGGAGAAGGAAGGTGGGGAGAAAGACACCATGGATCTGTCACTGGAGATAGACGTGCTGAAACTTTGCTGGTAGGCCATGATCTCATGGTGATATACAGAGTAATAGAAATGAGTTAAATTAAGATGTAAGAGTTAGCAAATAATAAGCTAGAGCTAATGGGCTAAGCAGTGATTTAACTAATACAGTTTCTGTGTTATTATTTCAGTTCTGGGCTTTTGGGATGAACAAGCAGCCCCTTCTCCAATAATCTTTTGACTTAAATTTTAAAGTAAAAATATGTTTAAAATATATAGGTTGGTTTAATCAAGCAGCATTTATAATTAAATGTCTTCTGTCAGCTTTTCCTCCCTCCTCAGCAGTCAAATAATTCAAAGACAACACAATAACATATAGTATCCTGACTCTCTATGTTTTTTTCCATCTTTACATGCTTTTTCTATTATTCTACTTATTTTTAAGAACTTTCTGTATCCTTTTATTTTCTCTCCAAAGCCTACATATATTTTTAAATACACTGTCAACTGTTTAGAGGTTTTTTTCATCTGAATCTGTCTTTATTGTATATCTCTATTATTTCTGACCACATGAGTCTTTAATCTCAGTGACATGATTAGCATTAAAGTGACAGCTTTGAAACTGGCTCAACCCCATTCCTTGGCTTCCTCAGACTCTAGCTTCATGACGGAGGTACTAGTGGGAGCCACACTTATTGCCACAATTTGTGGAGTGTCTCCGTCCCTTCCACCACCAAGAAGCATGCCACTGGCTGCTCATAACACCATTTAAGTGTTTAGTAGCAGGGCCTCTTAAAAGAGCCATGCAGTTTTTACTGCTAAAGCTAAGTTAGGAAGCCTCTCTTAAAGAACTGTACCTCTTCTTGACTCTAGCAGAAACCACCCAAGAAACTGCTGCTACCAAGAAGCCTTGCTTGACTCTGTTCTTTTGTGTCTAGAATCCCTTCCCAAGTTCTCTCAGGTTTTATATTGATGTAGTTGCTGAATGTTAGGCACCATTGTAGGTGGAAGTTCCTGTCCTGCCTGGTTCCAGAGTTGTTCAGTCCCAATTAAATACACAAAGGCTTATATTAATTATAAACTGTTTGGCCTATTGCTCAGGCTTATTACTAACTAGCTCTTACAAGTTAAATTAATTCATAATTCTTATCTATGTTTAGTCAAGTGACTTGGTACCTTTTCTCAGGAAGGCATTTTCATCTTGTTTCTTCTGTGTCTGGCTGGTGACTGTGTCTCTGCCTTTCATCTTCCCAGAATTCCCTAATACTGTTGCCCCACCCATACTTCCTGCCTGGCTACTGTCCAAACAGCATCTTTACAGTGTACAAGAGCATTATTTCACAGCACACACAAAAAAAACCTGTCTCAAAAAGTGTGTGTGTGTGTGTGTGTGTGTGCGCGCGCGCGTGTGTGTCCATCCTTTTATGAGCACCTTGTGCATGCAGGTGCTCACAGAGGCCAGGAAAGGAACATTAGGTCACTAGATCCAGAGCTACAGGTAGCCATAAACTACCTGATGAGTATGCTGGGAGTTTCTTTACATGGGAGCCATAATTAATTTCCCTGTTCAATTGTCATTTTTAATATTCTAGAACACAAAATAGTTTACAAAGAAGGAGCATGATCTAAACACATTTATTAGTGTCAACTCCATAGAAAATAGACAGCAGAGAAAGTGCTGGACTCATATTAGGACATTGTATGTACACCAGAAAAGTTAAAATGTAGAACTTGGAAAAATTTATATCTCATCATGGATTTACTAAGAATATCAGTGAAACATTAAGTTTTCCATAGGATCAACAAGATGACTAAATGGTAAAGGAGTGTGTCACCAAGCCAGAGGACTTGAGTTTGAACCCCAGAACTCATATGGCAGAAATAGAGCACTGACTGCCATCAGTTTGTCCTCTGACCTCTGCATGCCACAAGCCTACCCACATAAACACACACATACACACATAGACAGTGGGGAAGACAGAGACAGGTACCAAGACAGGAAGAAGAGACACTAACTTACATGCAAGATGCACACAAAATAAATAAATAAAAATGAAAGACATTCTAAAACCATTTCCATTTTTCCAGGAATTCTAGTTGCAGAGTTCATGTTCTCAATAACTGTGTGCTATTGTTCCATTATAGTGAACAAACAGAACCAGTAAGGTTATGTGAGAGATAAGAATAAGATGTTTAAGTCAACAATCACCTATGCCTGTTTCTCCTCTAAAGAATAGCAAAGTAAAAGGAAAAGATTATTTTAAGAATGATTTTTATTGAACCATCTGAGGGAAAATTGTCAAAGTGACACTCTCACATTATTACAAACTAGTTGTATTAATTACTTGTCTTGTAGCTGCAACAAAATGTCTGACCAAAAATAAAGTTTCACCAGCACATGAAAGCAGGTTGGAGTCTTTAAAACAAGGGCCTATTAGTTACTTTTCTGTTGCTGTGATAAATACTATGGCCAAGAAAACTTATAGAAGAGTTTGCTTAGGTTTATGGTACCAGATGGGTTAAAGTCCATCATGGCAGGGAGGAAGACAGCACACAGTAAGATCAGGAATCTGAGAGCTGACATCTTCAAATGTAAGCATGAAGCACAAACTGAAAATGATAAGAAGCTTATTTTCTTAAAGTCCATTTCTAGTGGCACACTCCCTGCAGTAAGTTTGCTTCACCTACAGCTGCTCTAACAGCATAACCAAACGGTAACCATGTGTTCAAAAGCCCAAGACTATAAAGGAAGTTCTACAAACAATTATAGCCTGAGATGAGAACTCTGGTGTCCATGGGCTTTTGAGATGACTCATTGGATCATATGTGTGAAAAATGGACTGGGAAGGTGGGAGATACAGGTAGAGATGTGAAACTCTACCCTTCCCTCATAATCTACATGGAATTAATAATAGTTCAGTGATATACGTTTTCTTCAGTGATGTAGCCCACTGATAAGTGGACCATATTGTTAAAAATGACCCCTTAACTTTACTATTCTTAAGCAACATTATTTAAACTCATACACCCAAAAAGACAGGAAAGTAGAAGGGGGAACTGGTTGGAAAGAGAGAACTGATCAGTACAATGAAGAAAATGGGGGTATAGTAATGGAGGTAAATAAAGTCAAAAAATATTTAATGCACATAAAATGCCATAATGAAACACATTAGTACATGTAATTAGTATGAGCAAATAAAATGCATAAATGATTTAACTGAACAGCAAAATAATTAAACAAAAAATAGATCCTGATTGAGTTTATCAACCCATCCTGTTGTGTATCTATTTTTTTCTGAAATGAAAGTTTCATCTAGGGAAAAGCTCATTAAGATCCAGAAGAAAATGAAGCTTATCAGATTCAAGAAGTAAACAAAACTCTCAAGTGTCAGGAAGTTTCTGAAACTTGGAGGAATCCTAAGATCCCAGCATCCAGGTTATATAGGCAGTAGTAATCATAAGGAATTATAAGGGAACGTCAGAGATATGTCTTTCTTGCCTCAGAGATGCAACACTCTTCACAAGACTCAGTGATGGAGCTGCTCTAGAATCACCTGTGTGTATGGAAGCAAGAACTCATTCATGCTCTTGTAAGTGCCCATAGAAATTCACTACTTCACTAAGCTAAATTTGGGTGGAATCATTCCTTCAGTCTCTCTTTGTTACCATATCTGGAGTAAATAGTTGTTCCTTCACAACTCTCTAGGAAATGTCAATACCACCATGCTTATTGGCTTCTCAATTTAGTAGTTAATTGTAATATACTTCAAATAAAAAATGTTCAGTAGACATTTAGTCATCAGCATCACTATAAAAATTCTCATTTTCATTAGTAGTTGTTGATAAAACTTGTAATTGATATTTATTTTCTCAACAGAAATCAAGATTGGTGGTGACAACGAAGTAGAATTAGGAAGTCCCACAAAAGCCGGGAAGTTGAATGTATCTCCTTGGATTGGTGTCTTCACATCATTTTGTTCCATAGTAAGCTCGATGAATACCCAGAATCCTGCATGCATGCACAAGATTACCACAGTCTTCATTTTGAATTTATCCACAATCTAAATTGGTTTCTTGTCCAGTGGGACACAACATCATAACAAACCACTATACATCAAGCTCCACTTATGGTCCCATCTCTTGACACAACCTTTAGAAGTACTGGTTTTTCTGGTTGAAGAAGTCCTTGCTTGCTTAATTTTAAAGGGATCTGCAACAAGTAAACAAGTATAAGAAGTAGTCAATCAATGACTTCTCAAATTTTGCATGCAAATGGATGGAAATAGAAAATACTATCCTGAGTGAGGTAACCCAGACCCAAAAAGATGAACATGGGATGTACTCACTCATAATTGGTTTCTAGCCATAAATAAAAGTCAGTGAGTCTATAATTTGATATCCTAAAGAAGCTAAATAAGAAGGTGAACCCAAAGAAAAACATATAGCTAT
This sequence comes from Microtus oregoni, assembly GCF_018167655.1. Classification (NCBI taxonomy): domain Eukaryota; kingdom Metazoa; phylum Chordata; class Mammalia; order Rodentia; family Cricetidae; genus Microtus; species Microtus oregoni. Next base: position 5,352,598 of record NW_024543062.1, on the reverse strand, counting down.
CCTCCTGGGTAGGGGAAGTAGACAAGATTGCCAGGCAAAAAATCGGGATCTTGGGGGTGGGGTGGGATGGGGGTAAGGGGAGATGGGGAGAGAAAAGTGAGAAGGATAGGATGGGGAGAACGTGGGGCAACGGGATGATTGGGATAAAGGAAGGTTGGATAGGGGAGCAGGGAAGCACATATCTTAATTAAGGGAGCCATCATAGGGTTGGGAAGAGACTTGGACCTAGAGGGGCTTCCAGGCGCCCAAGGCGAGGTCCCCAGTTAGTTCCTGGGGCAGCTGAAGATAGGGAACCTGAAATGATCCTATCCTATAGCCATACTGATGAATATTTTGCATATCATCATAGAACCTTCATCTGGCGATGGATGGAGATAGAGACAGAGACCCACACTGGAGCACTGGACTGAACTCCCAAAGTGCCAATGAGGAACAGAAGGAGGGAGAACATGAGCAAGGAAGTCAGGACCACGAGGGGTGCACCCACCCACTGAGACAGTGGGGCTGATCTATTGGGAGCTCACCAAGGCCAGCTGGACTGTGACTGAAAAAGCAGGGGATAAAACCGGACTCTCTGAATATGGCGGACAATGAGGGCTGCTGAGAAGCCAAGGACAATGGCACTGGGTTTTGATCCTACTTCATGTTCTGGCTTTGTGGGAGCCTAGCCAGTTTGGATGTTCACCTTCCTAGACCAGGATGGAGGGGGGAGGACTTTGGACTTTCCACAGGGCAGGGAACCCTGACTGCTCTTCAGACTTGAGAGTGAGGGGGAGAGGAGTGGGGGGAGGGGGAGAGGAGTGGGGGGACAGGGAGAGGAGTGGGGGGAGGGGGGAGGAGTGGGAGGCTGGGAGGAGGCGTAAATTTTTTTTCTCAATAAAAAAAAAAAGTAGTCAATGAAGAGACACCAACCACAAATACAGAGATGAGACACAAAAATGCCAAAGTACTTTACAAGCACACAAAAACGACTTTTACCTCCAGTGTCCTTCCTTCGGTGCTACCTACCCTTTTGGAGACAGGATTTCTCACTGGCCTAGAACTCACAAATTATATCGTTTGGGTTACTTAGTGAACTCCTGGAATCTACTGGTCTCTGTCTCCTTGGTTCTGGGATTTTCAGTGCATGTCAACATACCTAGTTGGTAATAGGTGTTGTTTGGTTGTTTGTTTGTTTGGTTGGTTGTTTGTTTGTTTGGTTGGTTGTTTGTTTGTTTGGTTGGTTGGTTGGTTGTTTGGTTGGTTGGTTTGTTGGTGGCTAGGTTTTTTTAGTTGCTATGTTGGGAGTTGTTTGGTTGGTTGTTTGCTTGTTTGCTTTGTTTGCTAGCTTTTAATGGGTTGTGGGGATTAAGCTTAAGTGCACATGCTTTCAAGGAAAGAATCATTATTGGTCTATGATGGAGGAAGGTCATTGGTTAAATAAAAAGAAACTGCTTGGCCCTCATTGGTTAGAAGATAGGTGGGAGGAGTAAACAGAACAGAACGCTGGGAGGAAGAGGAAGTGAGCTCAGACTCCACAGCTCTCCTCTCGGGAGCAGACTCCTCAGAGAGATGCCATGCTCTGCTCTCCCGGTCAGACGCATGCGATGAAGCAAGCCGCCAGGTTAGACATGCTGAATCTTTCCCGGTAAGACTGGTGCTCACAGATTATTAGAGATGGGTTGATCGGGATGTGAGAATTAGCCTGTAAGGGCTAGAGCTAAAGGGCCAAGCAGTGTTTAAATGAATACAGTTTGTGTGTTGTTATTTCGGGGTATAAGCTAGCCGAGCAGGCGGCCGGGGTGCTGGGAACGCAGCCCCGCCGCTCTTATTACTACAGGTCTATCTCCTGCATTTAGACAATCTTTATACTTAGGTCTTTATAGAGGGGCTCCCAGGTGCCCAAGCTGAGGTTCCCAGTTAGTTCCTTGGGCAGCTGAGGATTGGGAACCTGAAATGACCCTATCCTAGAGCAATACTGACGAATATCTTGCATATCATCATAGAACCTTCATCTGGTGATGGATGGAGATAGAGACAGAGACCCACACTGGAGCACTGGACTGAGCTCCCAAGGTCCCAATGAGGAGCAGAAGGAGGGAGAACATGAGCAAAGAAGGCGGGACCACGAGGGGTGCACCCAACCACTGAGACAGTGGAGCTGATCTACTGGGAGCTCACCAAGGCCAGCTGGACTGTGACTGAAAAAGCATGGGATAAAACTGGACTCTCTGAACATGGCGAACAATGAGGGCTGATGAGATGCCAAGGACAATGGCACGGGGTTTTGATCCTACTTAATGTGCTGGCTTTGTGGGAGCCTAGCCAGTTTGGATGTTCACCTTCCTAGATATGGACGGAGGGGGGAGGACCTAGGACTTACCACAGGGCAGGGAACCCGGACTGCTCTGTGGACTGGAGAGGGAGGGGGAGAGGAGTGGGGGAGGGAGAGAAGGGTGAGAGGAGGGGGAGAAGGGTGGCAGGAGGGGGAGGGAAATGGGAGGCTGGGAGGAGGTGGAAACTTGGTTTTTGTTTTTGTTTTTTTTCTCCTTTTCTCAATAAAAAAAATATATGAGAAAAAAAAGATAACAATTCTAAAACTGAAATACATAAACTCTCCAATAAATACTGCAAAGAAATTCTTTGGATAAATAGATCAGTATAGTTCTCTACAAATCAATAGCCCAGTTAAAAAGATAAACTCCCATAAAACATAAAACTTACTGAAAAAGCACACTGACCTGAGTTTCCTTACAAGGTTGGAAGGAGAAGTTCTGCAGGATGCTGACAAGAGCAATTTTCATGTTCATGAGAGCAAATCTCATGCCAATGCAATTCCTGGGTCCATCCCCAAAGGGCAGATACGTGTAAGGATTAATGTTGTTCTCGTTCTTCTTGCTGAACCTGGTTCCACAGGAGTAGAGGAAGACAAGTTAACAAAACATAAAACCCACAACAGTCACTTACTTGATATTTTTAGATACCCATAAGCAGTAATAAACAGGAAGCTTTTCTGATCTGGTTGTGAAAATTTTAGTGTTACTCGTACAATTTCTTGCTTGTTTATAATATATTGTGATTATTTTCCCCTTCCACATTAACTTCTTGTATAATCTCCCCAACTCTATTCACGTTATTTACAACTTGTCCCCTTCCTATTTCCATGTCTTTTTGTGAGAGTCTTTCACAGGAAGTCACAAACGTTGTATGTTCATAATGGGGATGGCCATGTTCTAGCCAGAAGACATTTAACACTCCTCCCTCATTCTTTAGCTCCTCATCTTTCCATCCCTTCTTCCACAGTGTTCTCTGAGCCTTGGAGTAGGTGATATGCCACAGGAATTAAAAAGTTACAAGTCTTCCCTCTCGCTTTACCATGGAGGAGCTTGTAGTCATATTGAGATGAGGTGAATGCTGTTTAATAGAATGTTTATCTTTAAACATGATTGTTGCATTTAGTGTGATATGTTCATTCTCTGAGACATAAGAAATAAGACCAAGTGAAGAAAAGTATCTTATTGGCTAAATTAATAGTCATAGAAGTGGGAGGATAAAATAGTCATCACTTCTGTGTAGCATGAATACTAAAAGCCCAGAGACAGATATTGGGTTCAACCTGAAGATCATAAAAGTAAAGCAGCCAGACACTGGAGAAGTCTTATCTCTACCAAGGCTGGGTGACTACAGACTGAGTCCTAAACCTCTGTTTCCTCCTGTTTTATATTCCCCTCTAGGACTAGGATTAAAGGCATGTGACTCCCTCATAGTGGGATTAAAGGTGTGAACATCACCACCTGGATCTGTTTCTGCATTGATCTTGTGTAGCCCAGGATGGCCATGAACATTCAGAGATCCATCTGCCTCTGTCTCCCAAATCGTGGGATTCAAGGTGTGTGCAACCACTGCCTGGCCTGTATGGTTGACTAGTATTACTGTTTTGTGTAAAGAAAATATACAATGAAATATCACTACACTACTGAAATTGTTTTCCTTACTCTTTCTTCTCACTGTTATTCTTTTTTCTCTTCTCTATTATTCTTTTTTCTTCTTTCTTCCTCTTATTTATTCCCTTATTGCTTTACCTTCCCTTTCTCTCTACTCCTCTCTATCTCTCTGTTCTTTCCTACTTCCCATCCTCCTTTCCTCTACCATTCTCTTCACTTGTGCTTTACCCTCCCTCCTTTTTTCTTTCCTTCTCTTTCTTTTCCTTCCTTCCTTCTTATATCCCTACTAGCCTCCCTTTACTTTCCCTCCTGTTCCTTCTTTTTCTTCCTGCACTTCCCTTTCTTCTTCACTGAATATTTTAAGTCAGATAATTTACAAAGACATACAATGCTACTATAGCATGATATTTTCATTAATTTATTTATCTGTGTTTTCTTTTGGGTATAAAATATGGTAGGGTAGATAACCTATTCAAATTAGATTACATATAAATGATATCTAAGAGAAAATTTGTTGGTTCCTAGAAAAAGCAGCAATTGCAATGTGACTTTGTGTTTTAAGCTGTTTTTTCAATATTTGAAAAATTTTTGAGTCTTAAGTATATTATATTTCCAAAAACATAATGATGGTTGTGGAGGTGTGTGAATAAACACCACACATGAATGAATGGTTGCTGTTCACACAGAATTCTATTGAGAGTGCTGTGGATATTGATTTGTTTTGATTTCAGAAATTTGATGACTATTTTATTCATCAAGTTCCATTAATAGAAACATATTCAAAAGTCTAAGTTAAAGACAGAGATTGAAAAATATTATAAAGGAAACAGACAAAAGAGCTCTAGCTGTAAATTTCTTCATCTAGCAGAAATGATACTTGGAAAATTATTTATTGATATTTTTAATGTAATAGGAAATTGTTAGTACTCAAGAGTGCTAATATAGCACAGTTGAAAAGGAAGTGTTTGGCCTCACAGAATAGGACTTGTGTTCAGATCCCCATAAACTAGGTAAAATTATAGTTTAGGAACATTAATGAACATTTCAATCTATATTAGAATACAGACCACAGAGATAGGCGGATCTGTCAACTTCATTGGCTAATCAGTATCAATGAACTGCATCTTATGTGAGAAAGACCCACCAATTGGATCTCTGGTGTATACTACACCACACACACACACACACACACACACACACACACACACACACCAGAGAGATCAAGAGAGAGAGAAACAAAATTCACATATGTGAGTACACACATATATAAATAAATTTATACTTGTACACACAGACACACAAATACACACATACAAACACACAAAAACACTATGACCTAATAAACTGTATTGCCTATCCTTTATTTCTTCTATATAATTTTGTCTTCAAAATTTTTTATTTTAAAACAATTGTTTTTCATTTTATTTATCAATCCCAGTTTCTACTTCCTCTCCTCCCCCATCCACACCTCAAAGAATGGTTTTCCCATGGGGAGCCAACAAAGTTTGGCATATCAGTCTGAGGCATAACCAAAGACCTCCCCCTATATCTAGGTTGAGCAAGGTATCCCTCCAAAGAGAATGGGTTTCAAAAAGTCAGTTCCAGCACTAGAGGTAAGTCCTGATCTCACTGGCAGTGAACCCATAGACATCCCCTGTCTCACAACTATCACCCACATTCAGAGAACCCTGGGAGAGATATGCATGGATTCCCCTGGAAGGGGAAATAGACAAGATCTCCTGAGAAAACTGGGAGCATGGAAATGGAGAAGGGAAGAGGGAAGAGAAGGGAAGGGGGAAGGGAATGGGAGAGATGGGGGAGGACAACATGAGAGAGTGGGATGGCTGAGATGGGGGAAGGACAGAGAGGGAGAGAAAGGAAATAGATATCCTGATTGAGGGAGCCATTGTGGGGTTAGCAAGAAACCTGGCACAAAGTAAATACCCAGGAATCCACAAGGATGACCCCAGATAAGACACTAAGCAACAGTGGAGAGGATGCCTAAACTAGCCTACTGTAATATTGATAATTACTTTAATTGAAATTATAGAACCTTCATCCAGTAACTGATGGAAACAGAAGCAGAGATACACAGCTAAGCACTGGGCTGAGCTCCCAGAGTCCAGTAGAAGAAAGGAAGAAATGATAATATGAAAAAGGGATAGCCAAAGAAACATCTGACCTGAGCTAGTGGGAGCCCACTAAAGATGAGTGCTGAAGATGTTGGTTTGTACACAGTACCTTTGTGAATTTGTCAAATATTTTCTGTTGTAGATATTGATCAACATATTCATTGATCTGTGTTTGAGGTAGTTTCACATAACACAGTAAACACAGACTATCTGTTTCATTATTAAATGAATATAATAACAGCAGCACAGTCAATTGTCTGTGTGCCACAAAACTATAGGACGTGTAATTACTGAGACTGGAAGGAACACAGAAGCCATCTAGTCTAGAAGACAGAAGAACTGATGAGCTCTGGTTAGCTTCTTCAGCAAGTACTATACATAGACTTAATTATATCTAAATGGTACATCATGGCCAAAAACATAAGGTGTCAGAAATCAGGAGGTGCATAATTAGAAGCAATGTCTCTCTAGATCCTAAGCCTCTGCCCTAGAAACACCATTCTTCATTTTGCTTGCCAAGAAAACAATTAGACTGTAGACTGTGACTAAAGCCTGACCTTGCCTCTGGCTTCCTAGAAGAGCCTGCTTGAGAAGAAGGATGCCTCAGACTTCTAGACAGCAGGCCACATGGCTTTGGAAAATTCACATAGTGTAAGAGAGTGTCCAGGACAACATCCAGAGGTAAGAATGGAAAGATCTGTGGTCTCTTCTCTGTCCTCAGTAGAGCTGCTCAAACAAGACCCTCAGATTACATCATCACAGTCACACTGGAGGACCCAGGAGGCAAAGCCTAGTTAAATGAAAAATGTAAATAGTCCTTAAAGGTTATAGGAGCAGTTAAAGGTAACAGCAAAAAAAAACCTAGGAATGAAAAGACTAATACATTAAAATAAGGTAGTGCTAAGAACATTGTGACAGATGCTACTCTTGTCTTAAAAGTTTGTATAGGTATATAGGTGAATAGATAGATAGATGATAAGTAAACGCAGACAGACTGCTCTTGCTACTTGTGTGTTTTCAACACCAAGAGACAGCACGTCACGCTTGGACTAGCCCAGTTTTAGGTAGTTTATCTTTCCCCACGTCCCTGTACCTTTCAGGGCGGAACTCCTCAGGCTCTGGCCAGTACTTTGGGTCTTTGTGAAGAACAAGAATTGGTACTATCACCACAGTCCTTTTGGGAATGAGAACCCCATTAACTTCCACATCTGCCTTACAGACCCTCTCTAGTCTTCCAGCAATTGGATATAATCTGAGAGTTTCATTTATCACCATGTCCAGATATTCCATCTGGACCAGGGCATCATAGGTGGGGGGTGCCTGCAAAGAGGGAAAGAGATTTTAGTAAATTACGGCTTTGAACTAACTTTCATCTGTGGAGAACTATTAGCAGGTTACACTGCCAAAGAAAAACTCCCACTGATGCAAGACCTTAGCATTTACAAATCATTTTAATAACTGAAACTTCAACCTGCTCAATATACCTATAAGAAATGTTGGGTAATTATGAAATACTGGAAGACTTTGTGACAATCCAGAAGTCAGGACCTAAAATCCTCGGTATTGCTATATACAACTTTTTCCTTCTTATGGTGAGGAACCATAACCAGCAGATCATGATAATTAGAGTCAACAACAACTTGAGACTCTTAGAGTTACCTTTCCACAGAGAGATCCACACATGTACTTGAAAGTAAATAAACACAGAAAGAAGGAAAACCCCTATTGTTCTTATTTGAAAATATCCCATGTGGTCAATCTTTTGATTATATATCACACTTGGAAGCATCAAATAGGATAAAATTTTAAATGATCTGGGGAGATACTAGTCTCTACTCTATTAAAGGACAAAAGACAGATAGAGTCATTGCTATCAAAATGGTCCATTCCAACCCTGGTATAAAAGTCACAATGAGAAAAGGATCCATCACTCAGCTCTATTCTTTGTGGCTGGTTCATTCTGGTGGCTGTTCCTTCAGGGCTTGCCTGTGAGATCTGAAGAGAATGATAAACCAGACAGACTACCACCACACAGACCACATAACCTCACACCCTGGTGCGGGAGAATTGTCTGTAATCTGTCAACCATGTTTTAAATAAACGCTGATGGGCAAGGCAGAATATATAGGTGGGAAAACCAGACAGGAAGTAGAAATGATGTAATGAGAACAGGAGAATTCTGGGAAGGAGGAAGTTGATTCTTCCCACTCCTGCCCAGACCACCACTAAAGCAGCAGGATGTGATCAGCCCCACTGAAAAAAGGTACTAAGCCACATGGCTAACATAGATCAGAAAAATGGGTTAATCAAGATGTGAGAGTTAGCCAATGAGAGACTAGAGCTAATGGGCCAATCAGCTTATAATTTATGGAGACCTATGTGTGATTTTCTTTGGGCCTAAACAGTTGTGGGGTACCGGGCAGGACAGAAACTCAAACAAGCAGGCCCCTGTTCATGTTACAACACCCCACAGCTCCCCAGTTTGGACAGAGTTGTAAAGACTAATATAGGGAACATTTGACTATTACTTTATGGGAGCTTTGAACAGATGATAATGATGGGTTAAGAGTTTGACTCAGGCCACCTATGAGTGGAGAGAGATGTGTGGGGCAGAGCTAAATCAGTCTGCCTAGCCAGGCAAGGTCAGTCACAGTCAGACAACAGCAGGCAACAGCACACCCTACAATATCAGCAGAGCTGAATATACAGACATTGAGTAACCAATGTTCACACTTCCCTGCCACTGTGATTTTGAGGCTGTTTCTTAGTAGGTTTTGATAGCATATAATAGATAAAGATGTGCCAACATTCATCTACAAAGACATTATTTTCCTAAAAGCAGAATCCAATGCCTGTTTCCCATCAATATCTCTTTCCAGAACCTTCTTACATAAAGGTGGTGACGGGATCAATACTTATCACTATTGAAAAATTCTCACTGGATGTGATAAGGGGCCATTAGTGTCAATGCATCTCCTCTTCCCTTCCTCCCTCTCCAGACCAATCCTCTCACCTTATTGGGCAGAGCTGCATCAATTTCATCCTGCAGTTTCTTCTGGACATCAGGATGAGTGGCCAGTAAATACAAAGCAAAGGAAAGAGCGCTGCTAGTGGTCTCATAGCCAGCGAAAATAAATATAACTGACTGAGCCACAATCTCCAGGTCGGACAAAGCTAATGGGAAAGGAAATACACTTTATTTTATATTTCATTCGTGTGTGAGTGTGCGTGTGTGTGTGTGCGTGTGTGCGTGCGTGCGTGCGTGCGTGTGTGTGTGTGTGTGTGTGTGTGTGTATGAAAGGGTATACCATGGTATTCTTGTTAGGGTAGAAGACAACTTGCAAGAATGAGTTCTCTCCTTGCAACATTTGGATCCTGGGGTTTGAACTCAGGTCTTTGACTTGGTATCAAGTACCTTTATCTGCTCACCTATATTGAGGGCCCAATAGATACATTTTAGGAAAAGGAGAACAGTATTAAGAAATGTATTATTTGGATAAAAAATAAATATTCCAAATCCCTGAAAAGATTATGAGAAAGCAATTCAGGATCACAGTGGCCATGGTTTTCATTCTCACAATCAATCTGACAAGGGATTGAAATGAGAAAGTCACTTCTGTCGAGTTTCCTAAGGTCTACACTCCTCTTGACTATCTGCCCCTCATTCTGACATCCTCCACCACTGAACAATATCAAGAGGAAGAATTTCTGTCTATTACACAGTTTCTTTGGTATGCCCTGTAGATAATTAGAAATATACCTTGTTTGTTCAATTTTTATTTTGTTTCTTTGTGAGAACTGAAATCGTAACTGCTCATTTACTGGAAAGCTAGTACAGCATATTTTAACTTACCATCTGCACAATTCAATTTTTATTTATTTTATTAAGTTTCAGTTTATTTGCATGTGTGTGAATGTATGTGTGCGCTCCTGCACATGGTGTATACAGGTAGGCCATGAACATGGGTGTGCAGGTGTGTATGGACATAGACTCAGGGCAGGATTTCTGGTGTCTTCCTCCATTATTCTGTGTGTCATTGCTTTGGGACAGAGTTTCCTACTGAACTAGAAGCTCATCATTTCAGCTAGTTCAGCAGGATACTGAACTCTGTGTCCTCCTGTCTCTACCCTCTGGTTCTGAGCATATTCAGGAACTTGCAGCCATGCCCAGCTTTTTATGTGGGTACTGTGCATTCAGACTAAAGTCTTCATGCTTACAAAGTAAGTGTTCTTACCCACTGAGCCATTGCCCCAACCCTAGGAAATCTACTTCATATAAGCAAAATAAATGGTACTTCCTTAAGGAAAATAATTATTCTGCCTAAAACTTAGCTTGTAACATTTTGAGTGACTATGAAATAGAAATGTTTGAGTGCATGGGACATTAGCAGACCTATGAAGTATATAGGTATTAAAGAAACTGAGGCAATGATATTAAAATTACTCAAAGTGAGGTCTATGAACCGGTAGCAACATTTTGGAGGTTCTCAGTAGTGTAGCATCTCAAAGCCACCCCATGTCTCCCTGGTCAGTGTCTGAACTTTCATAAACTGTGATGTTAACATGCATAATCCATTGGGCAAACAAGTATTACCAATCTTCAAAATGCAATTTAGAAGTTAGAAAAGCTACAGAGAAAAAAGAATAGCTACAAAGCACTGAATGATGGGCTGGAGAAATGACTGGGTCTGTTAAGAATGTAGGTTGTAGCTGAGTGGTAGTGGTACATCCCTTTAATTCCAGCACTCAGGAGGCAGAGGCAGGTGTATCTCTGAGTTTGAGGGTCTATAATGCAAGTTCCAATACAGCCACGGACACACAGAGGAACCCCTATTAAAAAGAAAACAGGAATGCAGGCTTCTCTTCCCTTGCAGAGCACCTGAGTTCAGTTGTGGGCAGCCCACAACCACCCTTCACCTAAGCACCAGGGGATCTGATCGCCTCCTCTGGCCTCCACAGGAACCTTTACTCATCCGTTCACACAGACATACACACATACACAGAAACAAGTTAGAAAATAATTCTTTTATTTAAAGGGCAATGACTAGCAATATTCTAGTAAATGGATCCTCATTAGAGAATTTTTAAATCTCAAATGAAAGAAACATCAATTCCAGAAAAATTGCATCTGTGGAGTGCTGTACCTTGATGCTTCAAACTGCAGCCCTGTTATCCAAGACCCAAAGTTTTGACTAAGGCTGAATGTAGGCCAAGCAGGACCGCCCTTATGTGTGTGCTCCTTATTTACATGGTTCTTCTTTACAGGGCAGGGATTACAACAGGGAGTTGCATGCACAATGACTCATGCTATCTTCCCACAAAGTACAAACTAGCCAGTCAAGTATAAACCTGCCCACTGTCATCGGGCATGAATCATATGCCATGGACAAGACCAACAATGAGTCCTATTTATAACTGTGAGCTTTCAGTGATAATATGAGCATGTAGGTTCAATGCTCATAACAAATATACTACTTTGATGAGTGTTAAAAACGGGAGAGTATGGGGTAGGGCAAGATGTCTCAACAGGGAAAGGGACTGCTGCCAAGCCTGATGAACTGAGTTTCATTCCCCAGAACCAAAAGGAGGGAAGGTGAAAACAGAATTGTGTAAGTTGTCCTCTGACCCTCATATGCACACCATTGCATGCGCATGCCTGCATACACACACAAACAAAATAAGTGATTTTCTAAAATTTATTCAAAAAAAGAACAGGAGACTGTGCAGGTATGAGAGCAAGAATATATGAAAGTCTGTATAAATTCAGCTGGAACTGACTGAGAGCCTATAATTTCTCTGAAATTTGTAAACTACTTTTTAAAAATTAGAGAAGAATAAGAAAGAACTCAGTCTGTTGCAAAGAGAAGTTTTTTTGATGAGGGATGAAGACTACACTCATCTGTGGGTATAAGGACAAGTGTTCAGACTGTTAGAGATTGTGATGATATAGCAAAGTAGTGGCTGTAGATTGTCATCTAAGATCCATGACTTCATGAGCACTGAGTACTTAGCTGGTTGTAAGAAACCAGGCACGGTTTCTCTGTTGTTGAGCAAGTCTTAAGTCCAATTAGAGAACTGCTGGTTAACACCAAGGTATATATGCCACTACTGCTGTGGAGCCCAGTCCCAGTAGATTTATCTCCAAAACGCTCCCATACATAAGGTTCAGGGAACATTGCAGATGAGGGGGCAAGAAGAATGTAAGAGCCAGGAGATCAGGAAATGTTCTGTGATATTGTGTCTCCTAATAATGTCAGAAACTACACCCATAAAGTCTCGGCAACATGAATGCCCAAACATGAGCTGAACAAGGACATGCCAATGTGGATGGGGAAATTTCAGGAGGCCTCTACCCTATGCAAAGAACAGTATTCAGCTAACGAATGTAGAAAGGGGGAGAAATAGTCTCCTCCAGAGAAGAGCACAGTTATTCAGTGCCAAATGGCCAGACCCAAAATCATACATACATGCAAAATTATACAGACTAAGCAGATTATACTTAAGAACATATATGTACATGCATATCTGTTAATTCAATAACAATTAATGAAAAAAGAGAGTGAAGTTGAAAGAGCGCATGGAGGGGTCCATGTAAGGGTTTGGAGAAAGGGAGGGATAAGTGTTTTGATTGTGTTGTGATCTCAAAAAAGGAACTCAGGTGCCCGTATGAAAGGTTGACTCAATGCACATGTCTGAATGAACATGAATGTCCTAATGAGTAATGACAGTGAGGGAGCAGAATTAATTTATGGTATTATGCAGGAGAAGGTGAGGAACAGGAGGAGGAGAAAGAAGGGAGAGAGAAGGAAGAAGTGTAAGAGGAAAAGGGAGAAGGAAGAGGGGGAGTTTTGGAGAATGAAGGAAAAAAGGAAGAGCAGGAAGGAGGGCATAAGGAGGAAAAAGAAAAGATGAAACAGAAAACAGACAGCTTGCCCCTCTCTTACACAGAACATTACTCATAGCTGAATGGGACAGGATGGAATTAGAAAGCCATCATTCTTCAACTACCACAGCAAAGGTGGAAAAGCTAATAAGAGTAGTGGGATATATGCTTAGTCCCAAGGCTTCCTCCATATGTTCTTTATCAGCTACATGGGAAATTAACGCTTGGCTGTAAATCAAGAGCTGGAGAAGCATTCATTCCAGGTTTCCAAAGACCATCACCACTGTGGGGCTGTTCCTCCCACTAGATGTCTAGATACAAATCTCCAGGCAGAGCTTTTGACTCAGTGGATCTAGACGAGGCCCTGACGGTATTTGTTCTGTGGTACAAGATTCAGAGGCCACTGGTAACCTCCAGGCCCAAATCACATGCTTATGGCTGCCCTTTAGGCTTTTAACACAATTATAATCCAGTACTTCTAGAAAGTTCCTCTGGCTACTACATATACTGTCTACATTTGTGGTTGGGTTGGGTTGGGTTAGGTTGGGTTTGGAGGGGTTGGAGTTATTTGAAATTTGGAGGCATATTCGTCTACCTGAAAGCCTACTGCATATTTCCAGGACAAAGCCCCCACTCTGAGGTTCCCTATCAATGAACATGAAACATCCATGCTTACCTTTATGAGACTCCTTGATGTTGGAATTCTGGGAGTTTATCATCAGTTGAAGAAAATCCACTCTTTGCTGAAAGAAAATGGTTTTTGAAAGATTCAAGGTCAGTTGAGAGGTCAGAGTGAGTCACAAGTGCTGAACTAGTCACCATTCTGAGAATAATATTTAGCTAAAATCTAGAAGTCTGGCTGTGGTTCCCAAAGTCAACGATAAACAAAAATGTACATGCACATGGTTTGGAGAAAAGAATGCTTTCCTGAGTGACACTGTCTGTGTGTCCAATGACTTTGGTCTTTCTCGTCTTTGACCATGAGTTGTCTGACTTCTGCACAGTCCAGGTGGTCCCTTCCCTTTGCATGTGTGCTCACACAGTAAGAAATTCTGGACTTCAATCTCCTGTCCTCCCATATTAATCTCAGACTGTTGTCCTTATCGAGGAAACTTGGAAGCACAATGACTGGGAGAAGCAAGCCTGAGCTACATAGTAAGACTCTCCCAAAAGATAAAAATTAAAAATAAAGCGGACTATACTGTGCTGGGTAGAATGAAATGACCTTTATGAAAATGTGTAAAATAATAGGGTTGGAAATGAAGTGATTTCTTGCCAGTATAAGGTCTGGGAAATTAAAGGACTTAGAAAGAATTTTTAAGTAGAATCATTTTCCTTTTGGGAAAGAAAAATGGCAATTTTGTCTCATTTTCTAAATTTGCATTAAATGATGCATTAAAATTGTACATGGAAATGGAATTAAATGAAATTTTGATGCATGCATATATTGAATGTTGTTTAAATAAGGTTAAGCATATTTTTTCAATATCCATTACTCATCAATGATGAGAACTTTCAAAGTCCATTCCTCTATAGTTTTCAGACTTTTTTGAATGGCTTCAGCGAGCATAGAAGTACAAATGTCTAGCACATAAGCATATGTCATTATAAGACCAACAAGAAGATGGTTGGGTCACATAGGAGATCTATTTTTTACTTTCTGCCCAACTTTTTACTCTGATGTGGACTAAGATCACTGAAGGTTTAACCCTCGAAGAAATGAGCCTTTAATAATGTTTGTTCCTGTCTGGGTGTGATGGCCCACACCTTTATTCCCAGAATCAGGAGCCAGAAGAAAATGAAAACCAAAATAATAATAATAATAAATAATAATAGTTGCTCCAGTTGGGATCTCCTGATCCAACACCAAAGTCATAAGTTCTGTTTCTGACGTGAAATTCTAGAATAAGATTAAGCTAGATACCCAGGGCAACTTGAGCCATTGTTCAAGAACGGCATGTTTGCTGACCTTGTGGAAGGGCCATTGTTTTATCCCCAGTACTGAAAAATAAAAAAAAAACTTTGATTTTTTGAGTTGTATTCATATAGTTTTCCATAATTCCCCTGATTTACATCCCCACAAATCATAAGCAAGGAATCTCTTTTTACTAGCATGTGGTAAAATTTTTGCCTTGAAGTATTTATTCTGTGCTAAACTAATTGTCAAGCATATCATTAATTTTAAACAGTTTTCCTAACTCATTTCATTTCTCTATTCACAATCACTACACTCTTCATTCTCTTCCAAATATCAAAAATCCCCTGTCCTTAAACTACACTCCTCCATCTGACTTTCAAAGATGCACAGGAAACACACACACAAACACACACACACACACACACACACACATATGCGCATATTTTTATACAGAGGGAAAACACATTATGAATAAATGAAAGTCCTTGTGTGAGCAGCTATTACCTTTTCTTTCTCTTGCATGCGATTCTCTTTCATTCGTTGCACAGAAGTTTTAAAAAAGCTTATGACATCTTTTGGAAACAGGCAGAAACCTAATACATCAAGTATTGGGGCAAGGAATGGAAAGAGTGCTAGAGGAGAAAGAAAAGAGAAACTGTGGTGAAAAGACAAATTTGACCTAGAATAATTGCATTTTTCTAATACTCAGAACAGTAAAATTTATCAGGATCTCAATTGAGACTCTGTCTCTTGGTCAGGTTTCAGGCCACTGCCTGGAAAAGGGCATGTCAATGTATGTATGACCACCAACAAAGAAGTGATATCAATGGCTCTTGACTCACAGTGTTAGGGTTAAATTCCTTGACCTCTTACCCCTTGATATGTTGGACTAAGGTCTTCTTGGATTGATCAGGGTTCAGTCCAGTGCTACAATTAATCAAAGTGCTCAAGAAAGAACTTTCAAGGCTGGAAAGATGGCTCAGTGGGTAATGTATTTGCCTTGCAAATAAATGTGAGGACCTATGTTTGGTTCCCATATTAAAAGCCAAGAGCAGTGGCTCAGCAATCGCAGTGTGAGAGGTGGAGAAATGAATTCCTGGGAGCTTAATGGGCAAGTTCACCTAACTACTTGGTGACACTCCAGGCTAGTGAGAGAGACTGCCTTGAACAAAAGGTAGCAGATGCCTGAGGTTTTCCTCTTATCTCTGCACTCTTATGTATACCCATATACGCAAGTGCACCTACCTGCCCACCCATGAATACACACACACATAAATAACAATAATGATAACATTAACCAAAAACACAAAACAAAGTAAGCTTTATAAAAGTGGAGACAAAATAATAAGCAGAAGGGAGTTTATGGGTATTGAGGAAACCCTGATCTCATGGCAATGCTTTATAGCATGTGCCACTAAAAGAGAAGAGAAAACACACTTTAGGCAGAGAGAGAGTGGGTTCTATTGACCAAAATGCAAACTAATGAAATAAAAAAACATGGAGGAAATCAATGAAAACAAAAGATGCTTCTTTGAAAATATCTTCAGAGTTTGCAAAACATTAGCTGGGATAGTTCTGGAATTCGAGTGATGGCTCAGATTACTAGCATTCACAGTGAAGTGGGAGCCAAAATATGTCATGAAAAGCACAAGGGCATAAAAATGAATCCTATTAATGGTCGGAGGACTAGGACAATAGCTGCAATTACACAACTTACTGGAATATACAAATTCTTAGAAATACACAAATTATAGAAACTAACTCAGAAAAAAGCTGCACACCATGCATAATATACCTCTGACGTAATGCAAGGTTATTTGTTGCAAAGAAAATACAAAGAGACCCATAGTTTTTCTCGCAGTCTAAAGAAAATGGAGAACTATGGTAAAAAGGAGATTATCATATAAACGTGTTCCAGGATCATACTTAATCTTTACCTCCTCCTACCTTACCATATGTACAGAATTAAAAGTGCTCCTGATTTTTTTTTAATTTCTAGCCACAGGAAAATCCTAAAATCAGAACGTTGTGATGCTGAATTTTAATAGATATTAAGGAAAGCATATGCCATTTCTTCCTGAACACTTTCAAAATACAGAAAGGATGCGAAAACATCTCCAAAATTCTCCTTAAGAAGAACAGTGCCCTAATACTAAGACCAGACAAATATTTCACAGGAAAAGAACTGAAAACTGATATCACTTGTAAATGTGGTTGCAAGATTTTCAGCACAATGTTAGTATACTGAATCAAGTGACTATAAGAATTTTATCACCCTAACTAGGTAGGATTCATCTCAAAAATTCTCTGCTGTATAGTTGAGCATATCAATGCTAGTGAAAATGAGCAAAACAGATGAATAAATGCAAAACATTTGAGAAATGTGATTAGACACATCTTTAATTAGTTCAGTGCATTATGTTAGACATTACTATATAACTGGGCACCCTTGGGTAGACATCCAAAAACAACCAAAATGTGTGCTGAAACACAAACTTGCATAAGAATATTCACTGAAGCACTATTCACAACAGCCAAAAAGTCAAAACATTCCAAATATCCATCAGTCACAAACAAAACGTGGCATGCATGTCCATACAATAGAATATGATTCAGTCATAGAAGAAATGCAATACTGATTCATACTTCAAGATATGACATTTTTAAAACATACCAATTTGAAAGCCAGACACAAAAGGTGACATTATACTCTTCTATTTATATGAAGTGTTTAAGAATATGCAAATCTGAGCAGTTAGAAAATAGATTGCTTTTTGCTTATGCCTGAGGTAAATAAGGAGTAATCATTAAAAGTATAGAGTTTCTGGGATGGCAAAAAGATTCCACAGATGACAATATTGATAGCTGAAAATATTTTAAATAGATTGAAAACCTTCTTTTGGCCTATTTAAGTGGGCTACTTACAACATATGTGGATTATATTTCACTACACTGTTACTTAAAAAAACAGAAAGAATGAAACATTAGGTCACGTACTCACTGTGAGGATCAAAGGATCGAAGACATCAAATTTTAAGAGCTTCTTGATTTTTTCCACAAAAGGGTCCTGAGGATTGTTGAGGGAATCAACATTTACTCCAAATGATGTGGAAGTGATCACATCCATGCTGTAGGCCCCAAAGATGCTGGAGAGAGAGAGAGAGATGGAAATTAACAGCCACACCTCTTCCTACTCCACCTAAGATACATAAGGTATGAAGTAGGAGTAAGTTCACATGTCCAGCCAGGACGGTCATAGTGCCAACCTTTCTGTGATATCCTTGTTCCTAACATACTCAACTGTGAGAAGTTTGTCAGGTAACAGTGTTGTGTCTGCCTTTCTGTTGTGGGATGACACAGATACATGAGGGATAGTTTTAATTATCAAAATAACATAATCTAGAAATGCCTGGGAAGAAACTCTCAAAGAGGTATTGTTTATATCAAGTTGGACAGGGCCATGGGGTGTTGCCTTGTTTGTATAAATTGATGTGGGAAGGTGTGAGCCAATGTGGGTGGCAACATTCCCTGGGTGTGATAGTTTAAATGCAATTGGCCCCCATAAGCTCATAAGGAGTGGCACTCTATTAGGAGGTGTGGTCTACTTCAACAAGTTTGAGTACTTGGTCGCCAACTAGTGGCACTGTCTGAGAAAAAAATGTGGAAACTTAGAGGTAGAGCCACATTACAAGAAGCAGGTATTTTGGCCAGGCCTTGAGTGTGTGTGTGTGTGTGTGTGTGTGTGTGTGTGTGTGTGTGTAGCTTAGCCATATTTCCTTCTTCCTGACCATAGATGCAGTGTGATCAGCTAGCTTCCTGCTCATGCCACTGTGTCTTCATGCTGTGATGAATGGATATATCTGCCTAGAACTGTAAGCCAAAATGAAACCTTTCTTCTTTCAGTTGCTTTGGCAAGGTCTTTAGTCACAGAAAAGTAATCAACACAACAACCCAACAAACAATGACTGTACTAGTACTTACTCTTTCATGCTGATGGGATCCCCATTCTCTGATTTCTTCCTCATGTTTTTCACCAACACATCTGCATACTGCTTAATGATGGGGAGCATCTATACGCAAAACAAAATACCATCCATAGTGAGATGAGGGGCTCAGTTCCCAGTAGACACAGTTTTCCCAAGGACAAAGCAAAAGGTCCCATTAACACGAAAGGATATTCTTAAGAAGTTTCAGCCCAGAGGTCACTGATTGGAAAAGGGCTGTGATCTTCCATGTCCCCTGATGTGTTTCTCATATTTACAATGACCACCTTATTATTTCATTACCTCCTTGAGCTTTCCACTGGTGAAGGTTGGAGACAGCAATGCTCGGATTCTCTTCCATTCTTCATTCTCAGCGACGGAGATGGCTTTTTTCATAATTCCCACTGGACCAAAAGTCTAAAATTCAAAGCAAAAGAGATGTTATCCTATAGAGTTCTGGGTAACTGCAAGGCTGTGGGGAACAAACATCACTTATGTACAAACTATTTAGAACTATGTCATTAAATGGTACAGGAAATGTGTGTTTCAAATGCGTCACTCTCTAGGAAGCTGGAGGAGAGAAAGGAGGGTCTGTCAGTGGTGGAGGTTCAATAAAGGTAGGTTGAATTGATCAATGTATTAATTTTCATGCATTTTTATCATGCCTAACTCCACTAATAATATGTAATAAATAAATGCAATGGAAAAATATTAAGCATATGTGTTGTATGGAAAGTCACAAAAACTTAGGAACAGCAGCTAAAAGTGAGCACAACTGTGGAAGATTAAAGTTTATAACCTTTAAAAGTAAAGGCACACTGAATATTCTGTTCATCATTGTACTGGAACTCCCAGCTAGCACAGCAAGTAAAGACAAAATAACATAAAAATTATGTAGAAAGAAAAGACTTCCCTATTTATTAATAAAATAATGTCAAGATAAAGAATTCATGGAGGACATAAACAAACAAGCATCTGGAACTTACAGATGAGTCAATGACAAAAACTCAGGCACAGTAAGGTAAGTAAGGAAAATGCAAAACCTCGTGAAATACGCAATGATTTTCACAATAATTCCAAAGAAAATGAAACACTTTACATATAAATCTAACAAAATCTAACAACAGCAATAAAAAATGCTCATTAAAAAACAGTGAAAATTTGAAGGAATAAAGAAACAAAGTATTCACAGATCAAAACAACATAGATCTAACATACACGGGAAGTAGAAAAAGACAAGATCTCCTGAGTAAACTGGGAGCATGGGAACCTTGGGGGAGGGTTGAAGGGGAGGGGAGAGTCAGGGAGGGGAGCAGAAAAAAATGTAGAGCTCAATAAAAATCAATAAATAAAAACAACAGCTGGGGAGATGGCTCTGATGGAAAGATCCTTGTTGCTAAAGCATAAGGACCTGGGTTTGAATCTGCAGCAGCCACATTTTAAAGCATGTTGGCTATGGCCATGGGTGCCTGTAACGCAGTGTTAGGGGAATGGAAACAGGTAGCCCTGGCCAGCCAGAGTAGCCAAGAAGGCAGGGTAGTGCAGTAAGACACCTAACATCTTCCTCGGGTCCTCTGCTGGTTCACACAGGCACACACATTGTACATACACATATATACAACTCTCACAAACAGAAGATTCAAAATACTAAAGTACTGTGCTTTAGACACACAAACACACACAAAGGAGTTTTATTCCGTCATAAAGAAGAGCAAAATTATATTATTTCCAGGAAAATAGACGGAATGAAGACCATGTTAAGTGAAGAAAGATCCATAAAAACTAGTATCACCTATCAATGTTAATAATAGATTTTTAAACTATGTACATATAACAAAACATTTTAGAGATTGGACCGAAGGCTCAGAACTTAAGAAGATTTGCTGCTTTTACAGAGGACAGGAGTTTGGTTCCCAGCATGCATCAGGTCACTTATAAATACCAGTAACTGTGGCTCTGAAGGACACTGCACCCTCTTCTGGCCTCTGTGGGCACCTACACACATGTTCACATGCACACAAGCACAGAGAGACACATAAAACATACACATAAACAAATATAAAATAACTATTTTAAAAAGTCACAAGAAAACCCACTATTTTGTATGATAAACATATGCCAATGGTGTAGGAACTAAAGATGAAATGCTTTCCAACTAAGAAGAAAATACAAGTTCTGTGTGGCAACTCTATAGACTAGGATATGAAAACCTTGCAGCAAACGAAAAATTCTTTATCTTTTCTACTGATTATACAGAGGTGCACAACTATATATGCATGAAGTTACATGCCTGTATGCACACACACTACAAAATAAGGACATGTAAAATTACTACTAAATAAAATATATAGGTTATACAAATTTTCTGTCACAGAAACACACTAAATTTACAGTTATGTAAAGCATTAAGACAAACAACATGAAGAACAAATGGACCACAGTTAGACATTTGACCCAATGTCCTATGAAATTATAATTATTTCATGATAAAAACTAACGTATTGACAGGCTGTGGTGGTGCATGCCTTTAATCCCAGTTCTTGGGAGACAGGGGAAGGCAGATTTCTATGAGTCTGATGCCAGCCTGGTCTACAAAACAAGTTCCAGAAAGCCAGAGCAGTTACACAGAAAAACCCTGTCTCAAAAAAAAAATAAATAATTACTAAAATATAAATGGGGCACTGGAGAGATGGCTTAGTAGGAAGAGTACTTGCTGTGTAAACATAAGGATCTGACTTTGAATATCAAACAAATACTTAAAAAGCTGGATATGACCCCATGCAACTTTAACCCTAGCTCTGTGAGGGGCAGAAACAGTGCTTGCTGACTGACAGCCTAGCTCCAGGTTCAATGAGAGACCCTATCTGAAGGGAATAAGGAGGAAAGAACAGAACACCCAATGTCCTCCTCCAACTTCCATATGTGTGTAGGGTGTGTGTAGGCACATGTGTACATATAATTCATGCATCAAAAAGACCTTACTATATAAACAAATAGAGATTACAATATTTTAAATAAATGCCTACCCGCCGATTTGTGAAGGTAGAATAACATTCCTTCACCAGCACTGTTTTGATCATGTCTGGATCCGTGATAGCCAAAAGAGGGTTTCGGCCCTCATAAAACCTGCATTGGCAAAGCAAAGAAGATTAAACCCAATCATCTGGACTTGATAGTTGGAAGCATGCCCAGGAACCCAGAATCTGATCAAAATGTTATATAACTAACATCTTAGTTATACAACATGCTGCCACATGAGAACCAGCTGCAAGTCAGGGATTCTGACCATGGGTCACTGGTATCTCATGAAATGAAGTATAATATAGCTCATTCAGGAAAGAATCAAATGCAAAATAGCTCCACAAAGAAGCCACAATCAAAACTAAATTAGAACATTTGCTAAGCCTGGATGAATATTGCCCACATACTATTTTTAATAATTTTGCATGATCAAAATATCAGATTACCAAAAATTATATTAAGTGAATGGAAAACTGAAAGTGAGTAATTTAAGTACAAAGTAGTGGATTATTCAGACACTGGATTGAAACTCCGGTGAACCATTCCCTGAACCAGCAAGTCCTGGAAAAAAGTCAAATTATGCAACTTTCTCAGCCAAATTCAGTATGTGAGACATATGAAACCTTTGGTAGAAAAATCCCCCCAAAATCTTCATAATAGATAGCTAACACTCAAGATCCTGTCAACATTTCACATCTTCCCTGTGGAAATTGACAGAATACTTACCCCCACATTTCCCCATATTTTTTATGACATTGTGTGTCAAATTCCCAGAAACCCTGGAAAGAGAAAAAAATTAAAAATCCATAACTGTGTTAAATATACTGTCCTCCCATACTGTCCTTACCTTTAGTTGGGATACAAATGATTCCAGTCTTACAAAATCAGGCTTACTATCCCTCAGTAGCACTGAGAGGGACATTCTTATTTACAGCTTTCTGAGTGGAAAGGAATTAAATGCTAGAGGTATTTGAAATAGGGATATTAAAGATTCCCACATTATCTCCCAACTTTGCAAATGTACAAAAACTCAGCCTTGGTTATGAATAATTTTGCTTGGGGTTATTAACTATGAATAATAGCATGTTTCTAAAGACTTTGCTTCTCATGCTGTCAGGAAAATTCTCAAACTCTCTGAATTGTTCCTTCCATAGACACAATGAAGAAATGGAAACTAAAGGAACGTCAATGAGATCCAATGAACTCCTTATTCAGCATCTTTTTTTATTTATTTTATGACCACTTCCTTAGAAGACTAATAGAATCATGACACTGAAAAAGTCAGGAGCCTCTTTTAATTTAGAGTTTTTAAATCTCAGGCAAGTTACTGAGTGAGAAAGCAACTGAATAAGGATGGCAAAAGAGTGACTGAAGAGATGGCACAGTGATTAAGAGCATTACCTGCTGTATCAGAGGACCAGAGTTCAGTTCCTAGCACCCACATGATAGCTAAAGTCAGTAATTTTAGCTCTAGGGAGACTCCTTTGTGGGCATCCAGCACTCATACACACACTTATAAGCACATAAAATACTCATACACATAAAAATGTTTTTAAAAGTAGCTAAGAGAATTTGCCTTTATGGCTCCCTGGAAACATAAGAAAATAGGGAGTTGCCTCCTCTATACAGAACACAACAAAGGAAAATGTTTTCTCCTCCACACATAACATTGGCGATTAAATACTTGCTCTGAGTCTCTAAAACTTAAAAAGAAAACCTCTGCTAAGTTTCAGTTATATTTTGATTATGCCAATAAAAGTTCCGGAACCATGGCTTTCCCGTGCTAGAATCTACACTGGGGAAAAAAGAACATTTCCTTTCAAGAATCACAAGTCTGAACATCAAGACCTCAGCATGCCCTTGTGGTACTATTGAGCATCCTTTGGATACATACCATGAGTGCTGATATGACAGAGGTCTGAGTTGATCAACTGCGCCAAACCAGATTCTCCAAAGACTAACATCAAGGCCTTTGAGAAGCTGATCTTGCTTCAGATGGAACGTGATTTTTTAAATGCATTCTCAGTTCTCCTCAAGATTTTATCTTTTTATTGATGGAACTAAGCCAGTATGGGCAACCACAAGGGGAAAGACCAGGAGCCCAATGAACACTCACCTTCCTATAAGCAAGAATTGACCCAAAGAAAGGCAGAGGTTTGGGCCCAGGAATTCCCAACTTTTTAAAAAGTCCATGCGAATGAGTTCCATATCTATGAAGTGAAAGAGAAAACTAGTACATTGGGATTGCCATTATATGTTATAGTGGCTCACCTGTCATGTATATAGACACTATAAAATTCAAAAGAAGGAGCAACATATAGGCAACAAATAACAACAAAAACGCCAACAGTAATAATTATTTTTGGTCTTTACTTCTCTAGAGGTCTCTGTGGGACTCTCAAAAACCTCAAAGGTTATCTTAAAAGGTAAGTAAAACTTTGGGGGTCTAAATCCTAAAGTTAATGTGGAGCACTGGACTGAGCTCCCAAGGTCCAAATGAGGAACAGAAGGAGGGAGAACATGAGCAAGGAAGTCAGGACCGCGAGGGGTGCACCCACCCACTGAGACAGTGGGGCTGATCTATTGGGAGCTCACCAAGGCCAGCTGGACTGTGACTGAAAAAGCATGGGATAAAACCGGACTCTTTGAACATGGCGGACAATGAGGGCTGATGAGAAGCCAAAGACAATGGCACTGGGTTTTGATCCTACTTCATGTTCTGGCTTTGTGGGAGCCTAGCCAGTATGGATGTTCACCTTCCTAGACCTGGATGGAGGGGGGAGGACCTTGAACTTTCCACAGGACAGGGAATCCTGACTGCTCTTCGGACTGGAAAGGGAGGGGGAGAGAAGTGGGGGGAGGGGGAGGGAAATAGGAGGCAGGGAGGAGGCAGAAATTTTTTTCAATAATAATAAAAAAGAAAAAACGAAAAAAAATCCCAAAGTTTATTATTAATCATTAATAAATGTTTGGAAAATTGAGTTTGAATGTTCATGTGAAATCCAAGCTGAATTCTTATGTATCATTTTTTTCACTTGTTTTTATTTAGAAAATTGATTAGACGCTAATCAACTATCCTTCTAGTGATCTTCAGTAAGAGTCACACCCCGCAAGTGTATTTGAGAGTTCTCTCTTAATAGAAGAGGCATATTCCCCACTTCCTCCTAACTAATACCTGAAGGTATTGCATTTCATCATGGGCTCATCCTCTTCCTTCTCCGCCTACACTAAGATATTTGCATGACTGGACAGACAGGTATATCAAACACTGATGATTTTTTTTAAAACCTGATAAGCAAGTTTATTTCAAAGCAGATGTGCAATCTGTGCCATGTATTTATGCATTAGGCTCCTGTTCCTGACACTATTGTGAACAAATGAAGTCGCTGTGAATACATCAGTTCTCACAAATATTGAAAGCAACAGTCCCACTTTAACTCTTGGAAGGAAGGTGCTAGGATTACCTCAAAGAAGTGCTACAGCTGAATAGAAGGAAATAAAAATTTTAAGTTAATTGCAAAATACCATCAGATGGAAAAGATGTTGTCACAATACTTTAAATGCCTATTTCTTTAAAGAATAACTACCTTTAAAGTGAAGCTATCTCTGAATTTTTCATGTTCATATCACTATGAGTTTCTACCTTTCCTTCGTAGAAAATGATGACAGAAGTTAGATGTGAGGGAGCATCTACTACCCACAGACTCATAGGCAGAGAGAGACAAAGGAGAGAGAGAGAGAGACAGAGAGAGGGAGAGAGAGGGAGAGAGAGAGAGAGAAAGAGAGAGAGAGAGAGGAGAGACAATACAGTGGTTCTCATCTTCCTAATAAAGTGATCCTTTAATACAGTTCCCCATGAGATGGTGACCCGACAACCATAACATTATTTCGTCACTACTTCATAACCATAATTTTGCTATGGTTATAAATTACAATGTAAATATCAGATAAACTGGATAACTGATATTCGATCCCTGATAAACGTTCATTTGACCTAAAGGAGGTCACAACCCACAGGCTGAGAACAATTGCAGTAGAATGAGCTGGGGATGGTGGCCACATATGCTTTGAGTTCTGGAACTCAGGGTAACCTCTCTCCTGTCCTCACAGGAATCCCTTCATTGGAAGGAAATTCTGAGATGGACGTTCTTACTGAAGCTCCCAGAAGCACTTAAAGGGAAAATATTTAACATTCTATTTGTTTCAGAGTGTCCGATATTTGAGAAGACCAGTAAATCTCATAATCAGGAAGGAGTAACTCCTTATGCTGATGCTATGGACTTGAAGGGGAATGGTGAAGGAAAAGAACCAAAGTCAGGTCTCCTTTACTCTAAAGATTCATCGTTTAATAGTACTAGAGAGATGCTTAGTGGTTAAGAACACTTGTTGCTCTTGT
Source organism: Microtus oregoni (assembly GCF_018167655.1). Taxonomy (NCBI): domain Eukaryota; kingdom Metazoa; phylum Chordata; class Mammalia; order Rodentia; family Cricetidae; genus Microtus; species Microtus oregoni. The sequence goes on along the minus strand of NW_024543062.1, from coordinate 5,326,342 downwards.
TGAGGACCTGGGTTCAATTCCAAAATTTATATAGTGGCTCACAGCCAGATATCTGTATGTAACTCCAGTTATAAGGGATAAGATGTCCTCTTCCAACCTCCTTGGGCAACAAATACACATGTATATGCACATACATACATGCAGGCTAAACACTAATATAAAATAAAATGACCTAATGTATTTTTTTAAAAAGACTCATTACTTAGAAGCAAATAGCTCATCATATTATAGGTAGAAAGACTGAGTTTGGGGAAGACAGAGAGCTCCAGGGAAGGCTAGCAAAACAAGGAATAATCTCAGCCTACCATATGGCCTTGGATATGCACTAAGGACATTGTATAAACAGTCCTAGAGGGGAGAGAAGGGAATAGAAAAGAGCCATGTGCACATGGGACAACATTATACATCTCCGACATCAGAGGACACAGGTGAAGATGGAAAAAAAAAAAAGCTCCTCCTATCCCCACAATCCTGAGACCTTGCAGAAGAGACCTCCCAAAATACACAGGGACCAATTATGTGTCATCCATGTCTGCTGAGCTCTGGTTGGTTAATCTGGGGGAAACCTGAGATTCAATCAGAGTATACCCACGTCTAACTGATGTCTCTCAATCCTCCTATCTACAGAAAGTGGAGCTGAGTAGAAGAGTAATGTGCATTTATCCCCTTAGAAGGATTTGCTTAAGACCAACAGCAACACCTTAGGTCTTTGTAGCATGCCACACTCAAGCAACATTCCCATCATTTTCTCTTTGGAGAAAAACAGGGAGAGGAAAGAATTATCCAATTCACCTTCCCAACTCCTGATCACTGAGGAGAGAAGCCTGGGCAGTTTACTCACAGGTAGAGGAGCACCAGGCTGGTAGCCAGGAGCATCCAGGTTTCCATGGAGAAGTTTGGGATCAGGTCCATTGCTGCTTCTTTAATCAAGTCTCTCTTTTGTGGTTTATTCTCAGCTGTGTGTGCTCCACCTTGCAGGACTGAGCCTGATGAGCTTTCTTTCCTACTCTGCTGTGACTCAAAAGGCGAGCCTGCAGTGCTTAAGTATGGGAAAGGGGTGGGGTTGAGTTTGCAGTCAATGAAAACACAACCGTGTCCCACCCACAATTCTAAGAGTCAGGTGCACTCTCTGATTTTGCAGTTGGCATCATGCCATGAATGTACCCACTTTCAGCTTTGAACTCATTTGCCATGAAACAATAACCAGAAAAAAATTGCAAACGGTGATTTTATTGTTACTTAGGGCAAAGGTTACTTATCAGAAACTTAAGTGAAATCATTGGCTTTAATTCTCCTCCAGCAGTTCTGTCCATGGTTGCTTTCTCTTGTGATTAAAAACAAAAACAAAAACAAAACATCATGACCAAAAGCAACCTGGGGAAAAGGGTTTATTTCGTATTACAACTTATAGTCCATCGTGAAGGGAAGTCAGGGCAGAAATACAAGGCACAAATCTGGAGGCAGAAACAGAAGCATAGCCCATGGCTGAACCCTGCTTACAGACTCGCTCCCTTTGGCTTGGTAAGGGTAATTTATTCTCCCATGTAAATGGTGCAAAAAACTGGAAAGGGCCAAAATCTCAAAAGCATGAGAGTCTCCCACACCCATATAGACTATTTACATAGTGCTTTCTGAGTTATTTTGGGAGGTGTAGTGTCTCTCTCTCTTTCTCTCTCTATGTGTGTGTGTGAGAGAGAGAGGCAGACAGACAGACACAGAAAGAGGGGGAGAAGGGAGTTCTGTTTTGTTGCATGCAGCCCATAGTCCATTGTGAGAGAATTTTATGGTTTTAATGAAAGTGGCTCCTGTAGACCCATATATTTGAAATCTTCCACAGCTGGTGGAACTGTTTGGGAAGAAATAGAAGATGTGGAATTGTTGGAGGAGGTTTGTCACTGGGGTGGGCTTTGAGGTTCCTAAAGCCGACACCATTCCCAGTTAGCCATCCTCTCATTGCCATGAGGATTGAATGTAAACTCTCAACTCTGCTCCAGTGCCATGGCTGCCATGCTCCCCACCATGATGATCATGGACTCACTCTCTGAAACTAAGTTTCCTTGGCCATGGTGTCTCTTCACAGTAGTAGAACAGTTACTAAGAGAGAGGCATTTCTACCCTTCCTCTACTATTGGTTTTCCTATATGCCAACTTGATGCCTCTGGAACCTCTTTCCCTGCTCTTCTCCTACATCAGATGTAGCTGTATAAGTTTATTTCTACATCCTCTCCTGTCGGGGCCTGTGTGGGTCCAACACAGATTCCCTAACTGGACTGGAACGGAGTCGCGAGGAATAAACCGATGCAGCTTACACGGTCATCATGGAAGGGCCAGATCTCTCTCCAAAGATTTTTCATTTATTCTCCAAACACCTTATATATCATCACATCAATTCAGCGGGAACACCTTAGGCTGTATCCTAGGTAACCAGGTGAATGGGCTTTTAGTCAGGTGTGCATCTACCTGTATGCTAGCAGTCAGGTAGGCCATGAATTAGCATCTCTATAAGACATCCTCCAAATTACAAAGGGAGGAAGCACCAAACCTCTTAACTCTTAAGTCATCAGCTTTAGCCAACATCTCTTCTCTTTTGTTATAATACAACAAAAGAAACTAGGAGCAGTACATCCTGGCTATTGTTAGGCAGAGACAGCTTGTCTGCAGAGTTATGTGATCAGCTCAGACCGGGCTAATGGCTCTTGTGCCATACAGAAATATGGGCCTACATCTCCTGTATCCTATTATTGTCAGGAAAGTAGATGGAACCAGAGATCTCAACATAAAGCAAAATAAGTCAGATTCAGAAAGACAAACATTGCATAAGGAATCTTTTTAGGTTTTACTTTATTTTCAGTCATGTTAGGGGTGGGTACACATGCACACCCATGGGCGAGAGTACCTGCAGAGGCCAGAAGAGCTCACTGGATGCCCCTAGAACTGGAGTTACAGACAGTTGTGAGCCACCTCACATGGATGCTGGGCACCAAACTCCAGTCCTCTGTCCTCTGTAAGAGCAAAAAGGGCTCTAAACCACTTCCCTATTTCTCCAGGTCCCTCCTATGGACCCTAACAAACAAAAGGCCTAGACAAATAATAGTTATAAAGGAATAGAGAGGGGACCATGGGAGGGCAACAAATGTGAGTACTTAGAGGAAATACGATCAGAGGATCTTAAGTAAAATTTTGTACTGAACTCCCTTATATTTTTGTACAGTTATGACACTAATAAAAAAGGAAAGTAGGAAAACTACTTGAGAACATTTCAGATACTGGCTGCACCTCGCTCATCAGAGATTGCTTTGGGAGCTCTAGGGCAAAGGGCTCACACAGAGCCACCTTGCTATTTGACAATCTCTTCCTGTGAAGATTAATACAAACAACTATGAACCCCAGATAAGGAATTGAAGACAGATGGAAAAAAAACAACCAATTACACTAAGTACAATTTGGCAAACTAACTGGTTTGGGGATTACTCATAGAAGTGGGGGTGAGAAGTTCCTTATAGGATCAGGGATAACTCAAAGAAATCGCCTGAAAACTGTCCATCCATTCCAGCATGGATGTTGACTCAGAAAAAAAAAAGAAAAAAAAATTGCTTGAACCCTGCAACCCTCTGTACATTTTTCAGGCAACTTAATAGGCCATAGAGTCTCGTCTCCTCAGCAATCTTATAACGTTTGAGAGGTGGGATTGTACATCTGATCAGTTTCAGGGACTGAGTCTTTTGAGTCGTTTACTTCCTGAGTCTTAATGGGCCTCCCTTTAGAAGTCCCTGAGTGTTTTCCAAATTCATTTTAGGAATCCTGAGTTTTCAGGCATTTCCTTCCAGGAATGACTTAGAAAATTGCTACACAACCATCCAAACAAGTATTTGTCCACATTCAACCATCAGGCTGTTCACAGGATGTCATAGCTATGGTCCAACTGGCCCTTTAACTGCTGTATCTGTAGCAGAACTTGTCAGCATCTGAATTCATAGAAATGCAGAGTGTGAGCATTGTGGGGGGCACAGAGGCTTCCACAATACTTCACAGGAAAGCTAGAAGCCAAGCACTGTGGCAGAGTTCTGGAGGAGCAGCAGGTGGTACCGAGAGAGAAAGGAGTGCTGTGGCAGAACCCCCACAAAGGCTCTGGCCAGACCAAGTGTGGCCTCGCCTTTCTCCGCAAATTCCTCTGTGGTGCCAACGTGAGTGGTAGACAAGGCTGTTGAGACAGGGTTGTGTCTCCTACCATATCATGTGAATGACAGCTATGGAGCCCGCGGACTCAACTCAAGGTCCAATGTCTGAATATCATGTGGACTAGGTACACCTCTTTCATGAGAGCAATATCTCTGTAGAGGAAGGGGGCTTGAATAAAAGTGCACATGCAACTTACCTCTGGAATCTCTGGGATGGTAAAGCTGTACACAAAGTTATGAAAGAAATGGAAACTATCTTGGATATTAAAGCCACACGTGGAAACCTGAGATATATACAGACGAACTAGGGTTGAAATTCCACTTAATTCTCATACATTTCTGCCAGTTTTTTCAGTTCACTAGGCAATGTCACATAGAGTCATACTGCTATCCATATTTTACAGGTATTAAAACTTGAGTTTCAGTGACTGTCAGCAGCTTTATAATAGCAATTTTTAATTTTTTTTTTAGATTTTTTTCATTGTATGTGTGTGAGTGTTTTACATCATATGTATATATGTCCACCACAAGCATGCCTGATGATCTAGGAAATCAGGAAATTGGAAGCTAGCATCCAATCCCCTGGGATTAGAACCACCGGTAGTTTTGAGCCACCATATGGGTGCTGAAAGTACTGAACCTGAGTACTCTGGAAGAGTGACAAATGCTCTTAACTGCTGAATCATCTCTCCCACCCCACATACCATCTTCTATGACCACAAAAACATCATCTATTAAGTGAATATGGAGGGAGATTTAATTCATCTAGTTGGGACTGGGGATATGATTCAACTGATAGAGGCCTTGTCTATTATGCCCAAGGCCCTGAATTTGATCCCTGGTACAAGATATAACCTGGCATGGTGGGACAAACCTGTAATCCCTTGGGAGGTAAAGGATCAGGAGTTCAAGGTCACCCCTGCTATATAGTAAGTCTGAAGCCAACATGGATACATGAGACTCTACCCAAAAAGGGAGGAGCTTGAGAGATGGATCAGTTAACAAAGTGACTTCCATGCAAGAACCAAAATATGAGTTCAAATTCTCAGAACATACACAAAAATTCACATATAGTTGTTTGCCTGTAACCCCAGCCTGGTGAAGACAGGCAGATCTCTGAGGATCACTGGTCCATCAGCCTAACCTAACAGTACGTTTCTGATTGAGTGAGAGACACTGGTTCAAAACATAAAGGCAAAGGGAATGGAGAGATGGTTCAGTGGGTAAGAGCAATTGTTTTTTGTTGTTGTTGTTGTTTGGTTTTATTTATTTATTTATTTATTTATTTTAGACAGGAGTTCACTATGTAGCACAGGCTGGCCCCAACCTCACTATACAGACCAGCAAGCTGGCTTCGAATTCACAGAAATACACCCAAGTCTACCTCCCTAATGCTGGGATGAAAGACATGGGCCACTACCCAGGGCCTGTTTGCTATTCTTGCAGAAAACTGGAATCCAGTTTCCAGCTTGTTGTAATATGAGTGGCGGGGCTGCATCCCCAGCACCCCGGCCGCCTGCTAGCTTATGCCCGAAATAACAACACACAAACTGTATTCATTTAAACACTGCTTGGCCCATTTCTATCTAGCCTCTTCTAGGCTAACTCTCGCACCTGGACTAGCCCATTTCTAATAATCTGCTGTAGCCCACGAGGTGGTTTACCAGGGAGATTCTAGCCTACATCCATCCTGGGTAGGAGCCTCATCATGTGTCCAGGAGAGGGGAGCATTGCATCTCTGCTCCAGAGAGCAGAGCTGTCGAGTCTGAGCTCACTTCCTCTTCCTCCCAGCATTCTGTTCTGTTTACTCCTCCCACCTATGTTTGAGCCAATTAGGGCCAAGCAGTTTCTTTATTGCTTAACCAATGAAATCAACAGATTGATATATGACACTCCCACATCACTTCCCCTTTTTCTGTTTAAACAAAAAAAAGGGAAGGCTTTAACTTAACATAGCAAAATTACATATAACAAAACAGTTATCAAGCAAGAATTACAGTTACAATATTTATTATCTATTTTATCTTTTATCATAACAATGGAAAACTATAACTATCTATCTATTCTTCAACTCCAAAGATTCCAGAAGAATACAATATTACCCAAGCAAACAAGAAATCCAAAACTCTAGAAATGACAGAGACATATCGCTGCTTGGACAGTCATCCAAAGTTTCTCTGTACCGTTGGGGCATCCATCTTCGGCCTACAGGCCCATATTTTCCAGCAGACATTTCCACAAAGCAGGAAATTTCAAAGGCAGTTACTATCTGCTTGTCCTGAAGAATGTCTTGCAGACTCTTTCATGAATCCGGAACCCCAAAAGATCATCTCACCTTTAGGCAAGTTCAGTAGTCCTCTCTCTGCGGGTTCCCTGTGTCCAGTTTATGCAACAGTCCAGGCAAGAGCAGTTTCTTGCCCAAATGGCTATCAAACTCCATAAGGATCCTCTTCGATGCCCATCTTCTTCCTGAAGTAGATTGGTGCTGCCAGGAGCAGAGTGTCTCATTTTCATGAAAAGTCCTAAGTTATTAAAACATTAAATGCCATATTCTGCAGTCCTTGAAAGATATGAAGAATGTCTATCTAACTGAAATGTATCTCTATATATCTAGAAAATCTAACTAACATGACTACAAGCTTGACTATTACTGATGATTATCCATTAACCTATATTTCTTAATTATACATTACATTTTTAATGAACTACACAATCACAATATCTTAATCAATAGCAGAAATATGCATATACATATAACAAAATTGACCTTAAATCTCTATCAATAAAGCAAAATCTATACTAATACAAATTATTCATATCTATATCATATCCCCCTTTAAATGTTAAAGAACGTTTATAAACCATATTTGGGAACATGGGCGCAGTTTTTTCTCTCCAAACTGCTTCCTGCTGAATGGGGCGTCGTTAATTAGGTCTTTCATGGTATAAGCTGTGTTCTAGTTTCATCTCAGTTGGCAGTTGAGCGAAGCAATTTTCTGAAGATATTCACAGCAACCCTACATTTTTCTCTGCTCCCTCCTTTTTATACTTTTAAAATGTAAACCAAGCTAGGTGAAAAAACTCAGTGTATGCGGTACTCACCACATAAGTTTGAAGATCTGAATTTGATCCCTTAAAATCCACGCAGAAAAAGCGGTGCCTATGCCAGATGGTAATGGCTCATGCCTTTAATTCCAGCAGTTGGGAGGCAGAGGCAGGTGGATCTCTGTGAGTTTGAAGCCAGCCTTGTCTACAAAGTGAGTTCCAGGATAGCCAGGGTTACACAAACAGAAGCCCCGTCTCAAAAATAGGAAGAAAGAAAGAAAGAAAGAAAGAAAGAAAGAAAGGAAAGAAAAGAGAGAAGAAAAGGAAGGAAGGGAGGAAGGGGAAAGGAAAGAAAAGGAAAGGAAAGGAAAGGAAAGGAAAGGAAAGGAAAGGAAAGGAAAGGAAAAGAAAAAACCATGCCTGTCACACCGGTGATGGGAGACAAAGAACACAAAGACAGGAAGAATCCCTTGGGGTTACTGGCCAATCAACGCAGCCAAATCAACAAGCTCCAAATTCAGTGAGAGACCCTGTCTCAAAAAGTAAAGTGGTCATGGGAAGCCTGCCCCATTCTGAACAGAAGCAGGGGATGAATGGATTGTGGGGGCGGGGTGAGAGAAGAAATGTGAGAAGAGGAGGGAGAGGAAACTTGGTCAAGATGTAAAACAAATGAATAAAATTAATAGATAGATAGATAGATAGATAGATAGATAGATAGATAGATAGATAGATAGATAAAATGAGATGGAGAACAATTGAGAAAGACACGATATTCACCCTTGGACACAAATGCGCAGTTACACACACACAAGCAAACACAACAAAGAGCAAACAGACACACAATCATGCACAAGATACAAAATCCATCTGTAATTAATCATGTTTTTCTCTGAAAAACATACTTAGTTAAAAGGTTCTTGTAGCTAAATGTAATATGACTTTCCCCTGTCCTATCCACATAAAGGCCTGTCGTCATTCCTTGTGATCAGGCTGTCACAGGGTGAGACAGCCTGGTCCTTCCTTGAGTTAAAACCCAGGCAGCATTAGGGTTAACTCACAGTGTAAGGTCTTAGCCTATAAATGGAGGGAGGCTTTTGTGAACTTTTGTCCATGGAAGGTAATAATTTTCCATGTGAGGGAAGATGTACACTGAGAACTGAGCTGAAGATGTGAAGATAGACATTGTGTACCAGAAGTGCATTTATCGGAGCACTCACTTCCTGCTATGAGTAATCTGAGTAGACAGATGACTCACAGTCAGGCCTAAGACACAGCTGTGTAACAGCTAAACACAGCCCTGGTTGCAGATAAGAACAGTTGATAATGAAATTACATTGAGCTAGAATTAATCACACAGGTATTAGAAACATACAGCCTTATCAATATTGAATTGATTATCTTTTTCTGTGTCCCTCACAGGTCAAAGTTTGATCTTTGATAACGGTAAAGAAATCATTAAGCTCAGAAATAAATATAATCATACTTATTGATCTGTTCCAAGTTTTACTACAAAAGCCTGGGCTCTGAGGATCCCAGAAGAAGAGGCTGAGCCACCCATTCCCATGTGATAATTAAGATGAAAGGAGATGCAGGACAAAGAGGGAGATTTAATACCCAGGGCTATATTAAGAATGAATAAAAGGATTCGTTGACTCAAATCAAGTCTGTCTCCTAAGGGTTATCAGGAGCTTTTGGATTGTGTGCGTGTGTGTGTGTGTGTGTGTGTGTGTGTGTGTGGCATATGTATGTGTGTGTGCAGTAACACACACCCTTATGAACTCATGTGTCTTCCTCTATTGCCACTGGTTTTTTGTACACACTTTTAAATTTTATTACATTTTAAAATCTATTTTGTGTGTGTGCATACTTGGTGCCCATGGATGTTAGAATGAGTGTTGAATACCCTCAACTTTGAGTTACAGAGAGTTGTGAACCACCATATGGGGGCTAGAAACAGAGCCCAAGTGCTCTGGCAAAAGAAACAAGTGCTCTTAACTGCTGATCCATCTCTCTATTAATCCCATTTTTTTTTTGTTGTTGTTGTTTTTTTTTTTTTGAGATCCAAGACTTCTTTATTTTTTTTTTTATTTTTTTTTAAATTTATTTATTTATTAAGGATTGTCCCCACAACCGCTTCCCATTTCCCTCCCCCTCCCCCGATCAAGTCCCCCTCCCTCATCTGCTCAAAGAGCAATCAGGGTTCCCTGACCTGTGGGAAGCCCAAGGACTGCCCACCTCTATCCAGGTCTCGTAAGGTGAGCATCCAAACTGCCTAGGCTCCCACAAAGCCAGTACGTGCAGTAGGATCAAAAACCCACTGCAATTGTTCTTGAATTCTCAGTATTCCTCATTGTCCTCTATGTTCAGCTAGTCCGGGTGTGTGTGTGTGTGTGTGTGTGTGTGTGTGTGTGTGTGTGTGTGCGTGTTTTTGCCCACATATTTATAAAGTGCTTTTTATTAAGATAAGATCTCTCACAGAATCAACTAGGCAGGTCTCATAGGGACTCAGAGAGACTAAAGCAGCAATCAAGGCGCCTGAATGGATCTGTGCTAAGCCCTCTGCATACATGTTATAGTTGTTTAGTTTAGGGGTTTTGTAGTACTTCTAACAGTGTGAGTAGGGGTTGTCTCAGACTCTATTGCCTGCTCTTGGGACATTTTTTCTCCTATTGGGATTCCTCATCCAGTCTTGATATGAGGATTTGTGTCTAGTCGTATTGCATCTTGTTATGTTTTATTAAGTTGATATTCCTAGGAGGCCTGCCCTTATCTAAAGGGAAATGGAGGAGCAATAGATTTGAGTGAAAGAGTTACTTGGAAGAGTGAAGTGAGGGGAAACTGCAGTTGGGATGTATTGTATGAGAGAAGAATAAAAGTAAAATAAATTATTGAATGTTAAAAAATTTCTTTTAATAGGTCTATACATGGTGTATGCACATGTGTGTGTGCATCCATATGTACAGAGAGGCACGTGAGGGTAGGGAGGTTTGTGTGTATGTGTGCACATGCCTATGGAAGGCCAAAGTTGGTGTTGCAAGTCTTCTTTGTTCACTCTCCACTTGCTCTAGTTTGACTTCTCATGCTGTAATTAAAAACTCAGACCAAAAGCGTCATAGGGGGGCAGGGGAGACTGTTTGGCTTATACTTCCAGATCACAGTCCAGCTTTAAGGAAAGTCAGGGCAAGATGTCACTCAGAAAAGTAGAGGCAGGGACTGTGAAGGGCTGCTTCTTGCTGGGTTGCTCATTGGTTTGCTTGCAGACCCGTGCTTCATTACCTTTATACAGCCCAGGACCACATGTCCTAAGAATGGTGCTGCCCACAGTGAGATGAGTCCTGCATCATTTAATAATCAAGACAATCACACACACACACACACACACACACGCCCACAGGTCAATAGTATCTGGCAACTCCCCAACTGAGGTTTTCCCTTTCACACCACGCCAGACTGAAAACTAAAGCTAACCACCATTGCCTCATATATTGAAGCAGGAGCTGCCAGTTGAACCTGGAGCAAGCCAATACGGCTAGTCTCATCAGCCAGCTGACTCTAGGCATCTCGTGGCTAGAATTACAGGAGGCCGGCCACACCCAGAGGAGTTCTGAGGATCTCAGTTCCAGTCATCACACTTGTGCGCAGTGCTTTAACTGCGAAGCCATCTCCACAACCCGGTTGTTTCCTTTATTTATACAGCTTGATAAGGTTTGCTGATATCACAATATATGCAAACTTGATCCTATCAGTCCATTCTCCTTCTGCCCACATCCTCTTTGCTCCCATCAGCCACTTTTCACTCTGATAATCCCTCTTCTATTTTCAGGGTGTTATCGCTAAGATCTACAATAACCTCAAGAACTCAAATATCAAAAGCTTGAGTCTCAGTGTGACAAAGTTTAGACACAACGCCTTTGGGAAGTGATTGCCCATGAGGGCTCTGACCTCACCAGTGGATCAGCCCACCAATGGAGCCACAGTTTCACAGACAACTAAGAAGTACAGGAACCTTTAGTATGTGCTACTAACTGTGCCACTGCCATCCTCTGCCAGGAAGGGCTGGCTTTGGGAGTTCCTAAAAGTTCGAGTCTGGACATGAGAACAAGAATGGAAAAGTGGTGAAATATAAAAGGAATATGTTTGCTATAGTAATGCCAGGAAGAAGAAGAAGGAACACCAACCATCCTCAGTACTGTTGCCCAGAAACCAATATTCAGAAGAAACAACCGTGGGGAATAAGAGATGGGAGGCAAGAAGCACACACAGTCAAGCAGTTATTTAGAAGTTTTCTTGTTTAGAAGTTTTCTCCAGATTGGCCACACATGATTGACAGCAATAAGAAAGCAGTTGTTGCCCGGGGGCGGTTTCACCTCTAGTCGAAAGATGATTATTCACCATGCCTGCTGTTTTGGAATCCAAGATGAAAGGAGGAGAATGTGACTCACAGAAAAGGACAAGCCCTAACAGTGAGACAGAGCTAATTCCTGTAGAGTTCGTACACTACGACTAGGGAATTCTGAGCTGTGCCTCAGTGATGCGGAGCAGGATGATGCAAACCTGGCCATTTGGCAACATGCTCCTTATTGTGTCCCCATAAATCCTGAAAATATCTTAACCACCTCGGTGTCTTGAGCCTTGAATAAGGATTTTTATTTATCTGATTGCTTCTTACATGATTCTCATGTGTACATGCAGAGTTGAGCAAAAACCCAACCCAAAACTGAGATACAAAGTGGAGACTAGATGGCATGCTTTCATCCTCTTTCTGGGACATCTGTTTACTAGAAGATGGTATCTCTGAAGTTGGAGAGAGTAGGTTACAGGGTCCAGGTTTTAGAGGGTATATTTTCTTCCCTAACTCCTTGTGTCTCTTCCTGACTGCCATAATGTGATCAGCTATGCTCTACCATGTATTCCTGACACACCACAATTGTAAATAGAGACCCAAATGACTATGGACAGAAATCCTGATAAAAAGAGTCAAAATGTTTCTTCCCTTGAGCTTCTTTTTCTCATGTCTCTTAGCAACAGAAAACTGTCTAATGCAAACAACTGATAGATAAGTAGCTGTTGTCTCTATACTTAATGCCGTGATTCACAAGCTTTTAGAATTGATTTGTGGTAGATGTTTAGAAAATATACAAACTCATGGAAGCTGAACAATTCACTCCTGGATGAAAGTTAGGCCTAAACACAAATCAAGAAGGAAATTCAAAACTCTTTAGACTTCAATGAAAGTGGAAATACAACATACCACCCTTGGAGGACACGGTGGAAGCAATTTTGAAAAAACAAGTTCACAGCACTATGTACTTACATTAAAACACTAAAGTGTTCTTGCGTCAGTAACTTAATTACTCACTTGAAAGCTCTAGAAAAATAAGAAAAAAAAATAATACCTAGAAAGAGTAATTGGAAAGAAACAATCAAACAAACTCAGGGTAGAATTCAGAAAAAAAAAAAAAAAGAACCAAAAATAAAAAAGGCAATAAAGAGAATACTGTAAAAACTCTGCATACCACCAAACTGGAAAATCCAAAAGAAAAGGATGATGGTCTTCCTTTTTTAATGTTTTTAATTTAAATAGACTTGCATCACTTTCCCCCTCCCTTTTCTCTCCCTAACCCCCCAGTCACCATCCTGTGATTCCCTGTCAAGCCTCCCACACTCAAGTCAATAGCATTTTTTTCTTTTATTATATTTGTAACATACACAAATTCATAAATATAACCTACTGAGTCATTTATTGTTGTTTATCTGTATGTAGTTTCAAGGCTGGCCACTTTGTACTGGAAAACCAAAAATGGGGCTCATCAATTACACACCATGACTGAAATCACCCCAGAAATTCGAAGATAGCTAAATACACATAAACATTATGAACACAATCCACCATATAAACAGACTAAAAAAACTGATCATCTCATTATATGAAGAAAATTCCAACATCCCTTCAAAACAAAAGTCCTGGAGATACTAGTGATAACAAGGGACATAGCTCAAGATAATAAAGACCATTTACAGCAAGCCCACAGCCAACATCATCCTAAACAGAAAGAAACTCAAAACATTTCCACTAAAATCAGGAACAAGGATGTCCACGCTCCCCATACTTATTCAATACAATACACGAAGTTTTATCTACAGCCCACTGTTGTTTTATCTTAATATTTCGGGGTATGTCATTGGACTTAATATGTCCTTCTTGGGGATTGGGTGGCTGGCTGGCTGGCTGGCTGGCTGGTTGGTTGGTTTTGTTTGAGTGGGTTAATTTTGAGGCTGAAACTCACTATGTACCTGAGTATGACCATAAATTTTTTTTGATCCTCATGAGTTCAGGGGTCACAGACATATATCACCTTGTCAAATTCCATACACTCCTAAAGATCCAACCCAGGATTTTGGGAATGCTAAACAAACACTCTACCAACTGAGCTGCATTTTCTATGCCTATTTTCAAAATGTTTTTTAAGTTGGGTTTGTGTTTTGGTTTTGCATTTTCCTTAGTTCTTCAGGAGTTACATGGTAGGTACCCAAAAGGGCTTGCATTAGAAAACAGATGTCAAGCCAAAGGAATCTGAAGTCAGAAGCCTCTTCAACAGGAGTTACAGTGTTATTGTGGGAAACTGAAGAAGGGTTCACATCCTTATTCACGTAATACAAGCTAGGGAAATTTTGTTGGGCTAGAAGATTGGGAAGAGAAGGGGACTGTATGTGTAGATAGGTGGCCAAGGTTCCTCTTCATGAGAAGGATTTGCTTCTTGTGGAAGACTTGAGAGGGTCTGTAAGGCAGATGTTGAAATCAATGGGGTGTTCATTTCTAAAAGGACTGTGGTGAGGACACCAACCTCCGCTCTTTACAAAGACCCAAAGTGCTGGCCAGAGCCTGAGGAGTTCCACCATGAAAGGTTCAAAGACAGGGGAAAGAGAAACTACAAATTCAAGCATGATACATACAGTGTCTCTTGGTGTTAAAGATATGCTTGTAGAAACAACAGTCCATCTGTATGTCTCTCTGTGTCTCTCTCTCTGTCTCTCTCTGTCTGTCTGTCTGTCTCTCTCTCTCTCTGCCTGTCTCTCTATCTGCCTGTTTTTCTGTCTATGTAAACTTTCAAGAAAGTATATCATCTGCCATTATTTTCTCAGCATGATCTTATGTTTTATAATATACTTTTCATTCGTCTCAGGCTTTCCTTGTCATTCTCATCCCATTAGCTGTCCCCATCACCTTTAGAGAACATCTGCATCTCCCACTTGACCAGACACTGCCTCCTGGATCTTCTATTATGGCTGTAATGGTATCACTGTGGGTCTGGAGTCCCTCCTCCATTATGTTTAGAACACTCCTGTCTCTAGCTGTCAGCCTAGTCAGCTCCCTTATACTTAGTGACTCTTCTAAGTCCAAGTCACCTGCTCGTCTAGAAACCTCCTTCTTTGGAGATGCCTTACGTGGAATTTTCGGGAAATTTTGAATCAAGGTCAGGCTTCAGGCATAGTTTTAAGTCTAAAAGTACTATTTTCTTGATCTTCTGTTGGTAACCAAAGCAGAGAATAGAGATCTTAGCACTGAGGCTTAAAATCAGAGGAGTTATGAACCAGATATATATGGATCCCTAACTGGATTTTCTTCCACCAGAATGCATGCCTTACTGGTTGTAGCATACCTGCTGCCACCATAATATTTTCTAAGAGCTTCAAGAGGGGTTGATCCATTCCAGATGACTTCTGTGATCCCTCCAGTCTCAGTAATTCCACTTCTTGTAGTCTTGAAACTATAAAAATACAAACCATTGATTATATTTATGATGGATTTTTTTGATAGTAAAACATATAACACATGCCTTCTTTGTAAAAGGACTACTCAAAGCACTGATAAAAATCCAAATATTTATATTAAAATATAAGTATACTAGAGAGAATATTTGACAATTGTCCAAGTGTAATACATAGAAATTATATACACAGGATTCTAAATGGATCTCTGTATGCTCAGTAACCATTCACCCATGTCAACTGTTCCACACACATCATCCACAACTCTCTCTCTCTCTCTCTCTCTCTCTCTCTCTCTCTCTCTTTCTCTCTCAATTGTCACATGGTGTATGTATGTATGTATGTATGTGTATATGTATAATATACAACCCATAAATACTTCAAAATTTCTTTCAAAATATAAATTACAGTTTGGAATACATGACCACATTACAATTGTCACCCTCCTAAAGTCATTATTCTTCTCTT
The DNA here is from genome assembly GCF_018167655.1 of Microtus oregoni. Classification (NCBI taxonomy): domain Eukaryota; kingdom Metazoa; phylum Chordata; class Mammalia; order Rodentia; family Cricetidae; genus Microtus; species Microtus oregoni. The sequence continues at coordinate 5,310,881 of NW_024543062.1, read as the reverse complement.
AAAATGTTGTTGGAGGCTGCCTGCTCATTTCCTGGCTGCCCAGACTCCGGAAATAATCACACCAAAAATGTATTAATTAAATCACTGCTAGGCCAATCACTATTGCACATTCCTAGCAAGCTTTTACATATTAAATTAACCCATTTCCATTATTTTATATTTTACCATGAGATTCATGACCTATCAGCAAGGTTCCAGTGTGTCTGTCTCTGGTGGTGGCTCCATGGCCTCTCTCTGACTCTGCCTCCTTTCTCCCAGCATTCAGTTTAATTTTCCCTGCCTACCTCTATTATTCTCTGTGCAGGCCCAAGACAGTTTCTTTATTCATAAACCAATAAAATCAACACATATAATGGAAGGATTTCCCACATCATTAAATATTTAAATGATATCAAGTTTAAATAAAATGTGCCTACTCTTCCAGAATTTTATGCCCAGGGACACATATAAAGAAAAACTTTGATGATATTGCACTAAAGTTACTGTATATGTTGTAAGATATCTGATTTAAATACTCATTAAGTAAGGAAAAAAGGTAGGAAGAAGCAAAAAAAAGGAGAAAAACAGAAGCAGAAGAAGAAGGGATGGGAGGAAGGGAGAGATTGAAGGGAATAAAGAGAAAGAGAGAGGAAGGAAGGAAGGAAGGAAGGAAGGAAGGAAGGAAGGAGATATAGAGAGGTAGGTGTTGTGATAATTTCATTTGTATTTTAATAAATAAAGCTTGCCTGAAGACCAGAGAGTAAAACCTCATTGGTCAGCCTTACAGACCAGGTAATGGATAGAAAACATGTTTTTGTGACCCCACCCTGCCTGTTGACTAGAACGTTAGGTGTTTTCCAACAGCCTGAAGGTGCTTCCCTGTCTTCCCTGTGACCCAGCAACCACCCATTCCGCCTTTGACATAACCAATCATAGTAAATGCCCTTAAAATGAGCCAATCCCTGTGTTCGACAAACAACCCACTGTATCCCCTCCCTGAATATGTGGTTTTTGCTTTTAAAAGCAGCCTGTAATAGTTAATCGGGGCTTCTCTCTCTGGCACGGCTGAGGAGCCAATTTGTGCAAATGAGAATAAACTTCCTCTTGCTTTTGCATCAACTGGACTGGTGAGTGGTTCCTTGGAGTGACCCTCCTGAGGAGTTAGCATCCCAGAGTTGGGGTCTAACAACTTTTAATCCCAATGGCCTCACTAGTTTGCCATAGAAATCATGTTACACACCTTTAATCCCAGACCTAAAGAGGAATATAAAACTGGGGGAGACAATTTTCAGACAGTCTCATTCTGAGATTCCTGGAAGCAGAATTGCCACTTCAGACTGAGGTAGAAGTAAGAGCCAGTGTCTGATTGTTTTGCTTTTCCGACCTTCAGATTGAACCCCATATCTGCCTCTGAGTTTTTCCTCTGGTAGGAGGAAGGAAGGAAGAAATAGAGAAGGAAATGAATGAAGCAAAGGAGGGTTGGGAAAGAGAAAAGGGAGCTAGCAAGAAGAAAAGAAAGACTGGAAAAGTAGTCAAAGAAAAAAGAATTGAGAGGAGAGAATTATGCAGGGTAAAGGGAAAACAAGCTTCCAATAATAGCAGGTGTGCTATCCGCTGAGCCCAATGAGCACCAGCAGAAGCGTTAGTTGAGGAAGAACTCATATTTCTGTTATTGACCTCATTTTTGTGTGTCAGAAAAATGAATATGTCACTGGGCTAAATGCACTTTTCTTATTTAAAGGTAGGTTTTCTTAAACTGGGTGTGGTGGTGCACACCTTCAGTCCCAGCACTTGTGAGACAGAGGCAAGTGGATCTCTGAGTTTGAGGCCAGCCTGATCTACATAGAGAGTTTCAGACCAGCCAAGACTACATAGTGAGATGCTATCTCAAAAATAAATGTTTTTTTGAACACCTTTGACGCCATCTCAGAATGACTATAAGCTTCTCCATGGTAAAGAGGTAGGGAGAGATCTGTAGCCTAAAATTTCTACAGAATATCACTCCAATGCCTAGGAAATATCACAGAAGATTAGGAAGACAGACTGTAATGGCTAGAGCATGTGCAGATGTGCTATACAATGTCTTCTGGACAAAACATGACCATTGCACTATTTTTAAGACTCTTGTAATTTTTCTTTTCCATTAGCCCATGGGTATTTTAGCATTTTGGTACAAAGAAAAACATTCAGATAATAAATCCTAAATTCTTCAAGTAAAATATTTACTCTTTGATGACAACACAGTATACTGGACCAACAAAGCTAAATGGAATGTCTGCAAGAGCCTGAGGTGATGGATGAGAGCATTTTCCAGACACAGGAGAGCTGATACAAATATACAAACTCAGGGAGACTAGGACAGCATGCAAAACCCCTGCAAAGGATACAGCCAGAAAATGTCCCAGCACAGAGATGGAGAATTGGGCACAAAGTCACACCCATAACCAAAAAGTTATTTTTAATGATAACTGTTGGTAAAGGAAAAATCAGTTTCTACAATGGAATGTCACTGGGTGTGTCAAACCAGTTCAGGGTCCATGGTCCATGCTCAGAAGATTGCCAATTAAAAATGAATACCAAAAAAAAAAAATGACATTGCCATTGTAGGCACACATAATCTGTGACTTCTTGTAAAAGACTTGCATGTGCATGCCGGTACACATACACACACACACACACACACACACACACACACACACACACATACACACACACACACACAAAGTGGCAGGAAAGTAAGAGAAGACTAGTGTTTTGTATATGACTAAGAAACTCAAAATTAACATTTAAAAGCCCTAGCAGAATTTCCACAAGCAGCCCAGGCAAGCATCCTGCCTACTACTGCTGTGGGGATGTAAGAAATATCAAACAAGGGACTGCTATGAATTTTATGCTTTGTTAACTTGTCTTCATCTACTCCTGTGGGACCAGATTCAGCAATAAGAACCAGGACAGCATTGATCAATACACAAACCAGCCCTTTGGGAGTGGACCCAGGAACTGCATTAGTATGAGGTTTGCTCTCATGAGCATAAAAGTCTCTCTTGTCAGAGTCCTGCAGAACTTCTCCTTCCAGCCTTGTGAGGAAACTCAGGTCAGCGTGCTTTCCCAATAAGTTACATACAGTTTGGTTTTCTTAATTTGGACCATCTATATGCAGAGAAGAATATGCTTGCTCATTTTTTAATCTACTCTATGAGCCAAGTAACTTCTTTTGTGAAATCTGTTGAGGTTTGGGGCCTCTGACTTGGGGTGGACTGTATCTTTTGCTTTTTAAAAAAAAAAATTCTATAATGCAGGGGCTGGGGAGTAGTTCATTCAGAATACTTACATTATAAGCATGAAGGCCTGAGTTTTATCTGAAGACCCCAAATATTTAAAAAAAAAAAAAAAAAAAAAAAAAAAAAAAAAAAAAAACTTGACTCCCAGGGAATGACAACTGAGAAAAATAGCTTTCATGAGCATGTAAAGAGTATTTGTCCTTAATGAATCTCTTCCTTGCTTCTGTGCTCTGGTGACCCATCATTGCTTGGCTCTTACTGTGTTTGTTTAACTGTTACAAATCCCTTTAAAACGAAGAAATCAAGGACTTTTTTCAACCAGAAAACCCCATCATTCTATGGGCAGAATCAAGAGATGGAACCTTTTATTTTGTGGAGTGTGGGGGTGTTGAAGGGTCTCTCTATGTAGTCTTGGAACTCATTAGGTAGACCATGCTGGCCTGGAACTCACAGAGATCCTCCTGCCTCTGTCTTTGGAATATCAGAGTTGAGCACTGAGATTAAAGGACCTTAACAGCACACATGATACCCTGGTTCTGACAGAAGAGAAAGCAGAGGATGTAGCTGAAATAATTGTTCAGTGTCTACTGATCTATCCCTCAATAAGCTATCAGGCCACTAGGAGGAGAAATGTGAGCAGCAGCACCATGGTAGGCAGGTCAGGCCAAGCTGCCAAAAGGCAAAGCATGGGCAGCAGCACAGCAAGCAGGCCTAGTCAGACCGCTGGGTGGAGAAGCCTGAGCAGCTGTGTGGTGGGCTATGATGTCAGAAGAGGCCCCCCAAAATTATTTGAACACAAAAGCCTCAGCCTCAGCCCTGCCAACACCAGGAGAAACCACGATTTGAGCCTTAGGCCCGTAGGCATCAAGGAAGGCTCCCCCTGCCCACACCTGAAGGAGTGATCAATGGAGTCACAGCCCCCAACTACACAAATTGGAGGAAAAGGGACCTCCCCAACATGGATTCCACCCATTCTGATTGGAAGAAGAAATGGATAGACAACAGGGTAAAAACATGCAATACAGCACCATCAGAAACTAGTGATTCTACAACTGCAAGACCTGAACATCCCAATACAGATGAAGCAGAAGAAAACAACCTTAAAACTAACTATATGAAGACAATAAGGCCCTTAAAGAGCAAATAAAAATTTCCCCTAAAGAAATGGAGGAAAAGACAACCAAAAACTTGGAAGAAAAGAACAAATCACTTAAAGAAAACCAAGAAAAGGCAATCAAACAGGTGAAAGAAATAGTTCAAGACTTAAGAACTGAATTAGAGGGGAAAAAAACAAGAGAAATCTGAAAATGGAAAGTTGGAGTAAATAAGCAGGAACTATAAATGCAATCATAGTAAGCAAAATGCAAGAGATGGAAAAGAGAATCTTAGGCATTGAAAATATAAGAGATTCATCAGTCAAAGAAAATATTAAGACCTACTGTTGTTCCTTTGCGGAACTACAGCTCCCAGCATTCTCCTGGACTACAGACATATTCCCAGAAGCCTTTGCATTCCCTGTTAAAAAGCAAGGGCCATCATGAGCTCTCTCTCTCTCTTCTTCCCCGCCTCTCCTGTTGTGTTTGCACACCTTTTACCTGCCTGCTGTTACCCCTCCCCCATTAAAAGTGCACCCACGTGGGACCACCGCGTGTCTGTGTCTTCTTCCTCGCGTAATGTCTTTACCCTCTAACCCGCAGACAAGAAAGCCAGCCAGAAATTAGGAACAACACCTACAAATTCTTAACACAAAATATCCAGGAAATATAGGACACCATAAAAAGATCGAACCTTCTTGGAGAAGAATTCCAGAAATATTATGGAAATTTCTCAAAATAATCAGGAATCAATCTACCTTAAGACCCCTCAAGAGTGGTAACTCTTGAGCATATACCCAAAGGATGCTCAATCAAGCCACAAGGACATTTGCTCAGTTATGTTCATGGCAACATTATGTGTAATAGCCAGAATCTGGAAACAACTTAGATGCCCCTCAACAGAAGAACAGCTAAAGAAAATGTGGTATATTTACACAATGGAGTACTGCCCAGTGGTAAAATAATAATAATAATAATAATAATAATAATAATAATAATAATAATAAAATGACATCTTGAAATTTGCAGGCAAACCAGTGGAATGAGATAAAAACATACTGAATAAGGTAACCCAAAAGGATAAACATAATATTTATTCACTCATAAGTGACATTTAGACATAAAGCAAAGAATAACCAGCCTTCAGTCCACAACCCCAGAGAACCTAGATAACAAAAAAGACCCTAAGAGAGACATTCATGGATCTGCCCAGGAAGGAGAAAAGGATAGTATCACCTGAGTAAATTGGGAGTGTGGGGGAGAGGGAGTAGAAAGGGAGAGGGGAGGAATGAAGGAGAGGGGAGAAAATGTGAGGCCCAATTAAAAACAAAAAAAAAATAAAATGAAATTTTCAAAAAAGAGATATGGAACTTGGCATGAAGCCCGTTATGAGGCTGCATGCTGTAACTCAGATGCCAGCTGATTTTGTGAAGAAAATGCAGAAATCAAGGTGGCATTGATTCTCTTCATGTATGAGGGACTCTAGGCATTCACCAAACTTCTCATCTCCTCCTAGCCACCAAAGTTCAAAAATTACTCACTTCCCAAAATAGGCAAAGGCAAGAGCACATGCACACACAGGTGTGTGTGTCCTGACCAGCGGGACATGAACAGAGTCCTTGGTAAACTGGAAGAGAGGAGTAGAAAGACAAGAGACATGAGAAAGGACAGCAAATCTGCTTTCTGATCAAGCTGTCAACTTTATTTTTCCTCAGGAGCTGTTATATAGCAAACAGGCAAGGGGAGGATAGAATGCTGGAATGTCAAGTCTGCTAGAATGTCAGGTCTGGAGACAGCTCTGGCTGAGAGAGTGATAATAACTAACAAAGGAAATGCTAATTAATTGCTTCTGAGGCCTGGGGCCTGCAGGTCTCACAGGGAAATAAGACACTGGGTTAATTTCCTAGGCCTGGAACTACAGAGGCTTCTGAATAGCTTACTTAACTTGTGAATTTAAGATGGCTATAACCAAAATACATATCTTTGCTTCTGGCATGTGTGTGTGTGTGTGTGTTAATTATTTTTGTTTGTTTGTTTCTCTTATTGACTGAATTGGCAAATTGATTGTCTTTAAAACAGTGTTACATGTACCCCAGGCTGGCCTAAAACTCACTACGTAGCAGTGGATATCCTGGAATCCCTGATACCACCTCCCAAGTGCTAAGCATATCATCCTGCACAGCTAAAGCATTACCTCACAGAAGAGTGGACAATTGTATTCATTAGATAACAATGCTCCTCTTGTTTGGACATTTTTGCAGAGTTGGGATATATGGACTAAGGACACGGCTATGTGGACAAAAAAAACTCACTGTGCTAGATTAAGATCTGGAATTCAGAGCCCCAGAATAAAATTAAAAGATGAGCAGGCATGACGGTCACCCATAATTCTAATACTGAAGAGAAAGGGACAGAGCATCCCCTGGGAAAACTGACTGGCTAGAACAGTCAGTTGGTGATCTCTATGGTTCAGTAAAGTGGAGAGCAACAAAAGACTTTGTCAACTTTGAACTTCCCCAAGTACCCTGAACATATGTGTACATGCTCTGGTACACACACACACACACACACACACACACACATGTCACCACACATGCAAGTGTGCACACAACATGCATGCCCACATCTGCAAAAAAATGTAATTTAAAAAGTTATAACTTCTGGAATTTGGATGTAACTTGCAGAATATTCAGAGTAATGCTTCTCCTACCTTATTGAAAACAATTCACTCAGCCAGTGGAAGTCAATGCTTCCCATGAGTCATGGAGGGAGCAACCAATTTTTATGAAAAGCAATAGCACTCTGATTGCAATGATTATGTCACAAGGTGCAAGGATTGGAAGATCTAAGAGAGAACAATGGGTACTGGCCTACCCATCTCTATTTTGTCCTATTTCTGCCTCTAACTTTTTCCTTATGAGTTACCCTCCCATGTATTTACCTTGTCCTATAGGAAAAAAGAGACAAATTGATAACTATAAAAGAACAAAGCTAAGTTCACACAGCAATGAAATCTACTGGACAGATCACTCACTCTCTCTCTCTCACACACACACACACAGAGAGAGAGAGAGAGAGAGACAGAGAGACAGAGAGACTGAGAGAGAGAGAGAGAGAGAGAGAGAGAGAGAGAGAGAGAGAGAGGAGCTATTTCTGATGGTGAGGCTCTATCTCAGAGTAGAAGCAACCACCTCTTGCAAATGCAAACAATAGCAGCAGCAACAGCTTTCGAGATCCCCCTGCAAAAGTGGAAGTCAAAAAGGATTATTTACATCACTGATTTAGTCAAGACTACCTTTCTGCCTACTGCCGTGCCAGCGCGAGCTGGAACCAAGAGTCTCGGAGGAGGGTGTCCAGGTTGAATGAATACACAGAGCACAAGCTTGAGGTGGAACAGCTTTTTTTTTTTTTTTTATTGTCTGCTGGGCTGGTTTTATACCATGGCACCAAATGAGGAGGGGCCTGCGAAGGGCTATAACCTGACCCTAGCAGAGATCAAGGACTGGTCACCATGCACTTAAAATTCCTTCCTTCCCTGCTCCAGGAGCAGAGGGAATTTATTATGTTTTCCTTGCAGATAAGCACCTCAAATGGGGGCAGGGATATCAACTCGGGGCTGCAGTTCCCACAATTCCCCCTATTTTATTTTATAATGAGGGGTCCTGTCTTAGGTCCTGTGAGAGAAGTACCTTCCCTTACCCGTCATAGGGCCCCCGATGCCCTGTCTTAGGTGGGGGTCTCCCCACAGGTTGCCCGTCCTTGGAGACCCTCATTTTTTCAGCATCTGTAGCCACACTTCATGACTTCCGGGAGAGTCATGCGCCAGACTGAGTAACACCTGACGGTGGACAAACTCAGTCAGGGTGAAGATATTTAAGACTCGTTTTAAGAGGAGCAGGCCTACTGCCACCCCTACTAGTCCCAAGATCCCCAGGGATAAGGCACCTCCCCATCGCTGTGCCCAACCCCCAATCTGAGCCATGGTATTCCACCATCCCTCAGCAGATACAGGTTCAACACAAGTTTCATTAATTGCAATAATTTGATGTACCAAAGAGTGGGTAAAGTTTACAAAGGAATCATTCCAAGGCCCCCTAAGGTAAGCATTAAGGCGTTGCACCTCAAAGGACATATTTTTCACTTCCATAAGGGTTACACAGGCAGAATGATAAAAATGAGAACAAGAGGCTTGTTGCACCATCCACAACACATTAATCTGTTCCTGTAATAAGGCCGTTTGCTGGTTTAAATTTAACATCCCCAACTGAATATGTGAGTTAATGGTATTTTGAGTTTCTAAGGCCTGGGTAACACGGGCAGCAAGAGTGTTAACAGTCTCTGCAGTAGCTGCACTCTGGGACACGGTGATTCCTGCAACGGTGGCGGCTGTGGCTGATATGGCGATAGCTGCGATGACTGTGGCGGTGATCCCAAAGTCTCTCCTTTCTCTATACAAGATAAGCTCTCGTCCATCATGTGGATCTTCTACCACCAGGGGAACCAGGGCAGGAATTCTCACCATCAGCACGGACTCATCCATCGGGGACCAGCAGTTGCTCAAAAAGCAGGAGCTGGAAGAACAATTAAGGACACCATCCTCCCCGACCGACCCATTAAAGGAAACAAACATAAAAGGAGGTAGAACACAAGCTAGGCTGACAATAGAGAAATTCATTCCTCCTGCATAATTAATCTGGACGGAGGTTTCAAAGATGTCCGATGTGTTCCATCGGGCTGTGGCATTGAAGGCCAAGCCCCTTTGAAGGGCTAAAGGTCTAATATCTGTACATGCACGAGGGCCACAGAGAAACATGCCTGCGAACGTAGGTGAAACTCCTGCCATATTTGGATTTCTATAGGAATAATCAAAGGCCCCTCCCAAGGAGTTTTTAAAGGTAGGTCGGTGACCAAACCACCATAAATATTTATCTCCCTCCAATTTCCATGGTTCCTTAGGAGCACAATTTCCCCAAGGCAATGGTAAATATAATTTGATGGACTGTGGCATCTTCCAACATAAGGGAGCTTGTCTCAGAGGGGTAGGGAGTCCAGAAACATTTCTTTTAAAATTTATTGGGTAAAAGATATCTCTCAATCCAAAACAGGGATGCCCAGAAGAATTAGAAGAAAAGTCTCCCAGAGAATAATTACTAAGGACCACACATGGTCCAGAAAGGGAGGCACTAGGCATCACTGAAATATTGTTAATCCTCCGGAAGCAGAGGGCATGGGATATATCAAACGTTAAATTACCCAATGAGGATCTTTCTAATGCTGTATTTGCTGCAGGAACTCCCAAGGTATAATTGGTGGAGTAAAAGGATGGAAAAACAGAGCTTATTTTACTTACCGGCATCAGTATGGGTGGATTCTTCACCAGTGCCCATCTCAGGCCTCCCTCGATGTTCTTCACTTGAACCCATATTATCAGGGCCAGTAGGGCCTGACTCCACTGGCCGAACATTCCACTCTGGCACCCAGATGGGTTTTTTGGTTCCTGGAGGGAAGACACAAATGGCTCCCCCCACCCTAGCCAGCATGGGTGTGGGTGATTGCCATTGTCCCATGATACTATCCTTCCGTATAACCCAGCCCAGAGATTGGGAGGGTTTCTGCCAATGTCTTTCCATTGCTGATAGACCTTGTTTATCTACTGTTAAAAAATTTAAAATGTATAAAATTGTAGATAATTGGGTATTTGGGGAGGTGATATACTCCCCCTTCTTTATTTTACAAAAGAACTGTTTAAGGGTAGCATGTGTGCGCTCCACTATAGCCTGTCCTGTAGGATTATGTGGAATTCCAAAGGTATGTGTAATTTGTTGTTCTTGGCAAAATTTTGCAAACCGTTGGCTCGTATAAGCTGGTCCATTGTCTGTTTTGAGAAGGTCTGGGATGCCCATATAGGCAAAAGCCTGTAGGCAATGGGTAATAACATCCTTAATCTTTTCCCCTGAATGTAGGGAGGCATAAATTACCTTGGAATAAGTATCTACAGAGACATGTAAAAATTTAAGTCTGCCAGCTTGGGACAAATGGGTAACATCCATTTGCCAAAGGTGGTTAGGATGGAGGCCTGGAGGATTAACACCTTCGTTGAGGGCATTATGAAATGGAGCACAAGCTGGACATTGGGACGTGATTTGAGTAGCCGTGGCTAGAGAACAGCCAGAGTGAAACTTTAGAGAAGAGACATTTAAATGATACTTTTCATGAAGATCACGGGCTCGTTGTTCCTCAGAAAGGAACAATGCCATTGGGCAAGTGAGGGAATCAGCAAGCTTATTTCCCTCTGCCAAGGGCCCTGGCAGATCAGTATGGGCCCGAATGTGGCCAACAAAGGCAGGAAACATTCTTTGGCATATAAGACTTTGCAGCTGAACCAAAAGGTGGAAAACCTGAGAGGTAGGTAATATGTATGGTGAGGTTTCCAATGGCCCAACAATCCTTGCCACATATATACTATCAGTATACAAGGTGAAGGGTTGATCCTTGAAAAGAGAAAAGGCCATAAGGCAGGCCATGAGTTCTGCAGCTTGGGCAGAAATCGGACCTAGGGGCTGCTTTTCTTTAATTGAATCAGAGACTACCACTGCATAGCCCTTGGAAGAACCATCAGTGAACACTGAGCACACTCCCTTAAGGGGGGAAGTTTAAATAATTCTTGGAAAAATAACAGGATGATTCTTAAAAAAGGAAATTAAACGGGAATCAAGATAATGGTTATCAAAAATGGCTCCAGTGGTGGTGATGAACAAGGTCCATCCATCTTGAACCCTCTGTAGCCTTGTTATTTCCTCTTTTTGATAAGGGATTAGAAATTTATTTGGGATCCTACCAAAAACTTGTAAACTAAAATCATATGCCTTCCATAGGAGCTGTAGCACCATTTCATAATATGAAGTCACCACCTTCTTAGGGGAAGCGGGTAAATGCAGCCAATAAATGGGTCCCCCTTGCCAAAAAACTCCAGTAGGAGAAAATTGTGAAGAAAAGACCATGAAATAAAAAGGGTGGGCATAATCAAGGCGGCGGAGATGTGCTCGCTCAAGAGCATTAAGCAAGGCATACAGGGCTTCTTTCGCCTCTGGAGTCATGATCCTGGGGGAGGCAGGGGAAGGGTCCCCAGGTAGCATGTCATACAGGGGCTTAAGAGTTCCCGTTGGAATGGAAAGGGAGGAACGGATCCACTGAACATCTCCCAATAATTTCTGCCAGTCATGGGGGGTCTGTAAATGGGAGCAATCCAGCTGCAGCCTCTGAGGCTGAAGCCCAATGGATTGGATTTGAAAGCCCAGATAGGAATAGGGGGGCTGTATCTGCACCTTCTCTGGAGCCAAAACGAACCCATGTTCCTCCAGAAGGGTCTGTAAGTCTGCAAACATTAATAAACTTTCCTCTTTTGTTGGTGCTGCCAGAAGTATATCACCCAAATAAAGGACACTATGGAAGGAGGAAAACTTATGCCTAAGTGGATCCAAACAAGCTGCAACATACATTTAACAAATTGAAGGACTGGCAGCCCTGTCCTGGATTGTTAGGGTCAGGAATTTTTACAACAGGAGCAATCACTGGGCAGCACTTAATGCCTCCACAGGGAGCCTCCTCCTAGCAGAGCCTCCTCAGAGCCCAACCAAATGGGAGGGGCCAGAGAGGTCCTGTCTGAGTTAGAAAGAGGATAGGGAGGGGGCTTTTCCTGTTCCCCAGAGGTCCCCTTTGTCTTTGTCTTTATCTTTGTCTGCAATTTCTCCCTCCAAAACTTCTTCTGAACCTGTTGATTCCCCCAAGCTCTCTTCAAAATCAGACAAAGAAGGGTAGAGGCATGTTTGCTCCAAAGAATTTTGCTTGGGACAAGCCCCTAAGCTCTGAGAGGAAACTGTCCCGGGATTCACTTCCCTCCCCACTGTCTGGAGGTTTTCGCTTTCTTTTTTTTTTTTTTTTTTTTTTTTTTTTTTTTTTTTTTTTTTTTCTGCTAGCCAGTGCACAGTGAGTGTGCCTGCCTCACATTGAGCTTTTTTTTTTTTTATGATATTTTTTATTTATTTATTTATTTTTTTTTTAAATTTATTTATTTATTAAGGATTTCTGCCTCGTCCCCACAACCGCTTCCCATTTCCCTCCCCCTCCCCCGATCAATTCCCCCTCCCTCATCTGCTCGAAGAGCAATCAGGGTTCCCTGACCTGTGGGAAGCCCAAGGACTGCCCACCTCTATCCAGGTCTCGTAAGGTGAGCATCCAAACTGCCTAGGCTCCCACAAAGCCAGTACGTGCAGTAGGATCAAAAACCCACTGCAATTGTTCTTGAATTCTCAGTATTCCTCATCGCTTTCTTTTCATCTTTCTCTCCTCTACCTTACCAGGCCTTCCCTTAGCAGGCTGAGAGAGCTGTTCTGCCTCCGTGTCAGAGGCAATCTCAGAACAAAAGGATACCTTAGTCTCACAATCTTGGATCTCAGATAATACCTCTTTTGTTGCTTCCAAAGCCTGCTTAACCAGGACTTTCTCTGTAAGCAAAGCATCCCTGATCAGTCTCCATAGGGAGAACGTGGCCACTGGCAGGACCTCAGGCCCCTCCTCTCTCAACGTTTTCTGAAGATCCCCCCTGGACCTGTTCCCACTCAGAAATATTGAGGGCTCCACTGGTGACAAACCAGGGACTCTTAGTTTTTACAGCTGTTCCCTGCTCTTTCAATAATCTCTTTAACTGAAACTTTAATTCCGATTTACTCATAATATTTCCCATATTTCTTAATTAATAATTAATTCTATATAATTCCCCAATGCATCCCGGCCGGCTTATGGGACAACCCAGTCCACTTACCTCACTTTCCGATCTCGGTTGGGACCTCCAGATGCTGCGCCAGCACGAGCTGGAACCAAGAGTCTCGGAGGAGGGTGTCCAGGTTGAATGAATACACAGAGCACAAGCTTGAGGTGGAACAGCTTTTTTTTTTTTTATTGTCTGCTGGGCTGGTTTTATACCATGGCACCAAATGAGGAGGGGGCTGCGAAGGGACTGTAACCTGACCCTAGCAGAGATCAAGGACTGGTCACCATGCACTTAAAATTCCTTCCTTCCCTGCTCCAGGAGCAGAGGGAATTTATTATGTTTTCCTTGCAGATAAGCACCTCAAATGGGGGCAGGGATATCAACTCGGGGCTGCAGTTCCTACAGCCTACCACACCTATCTGCTGTTGGAACTCCTTCAGCTCACTTGGCCATGGTCTCTTATGATACAAATGCAGCTGTAAAGTTTGTACATGGTCTTTCTCTCCCAGTTGCTGGATTTGGTTCCTGTTCCACATTCATACAGAAGTCAATGACCTGTGAGACTACCCCTAAATAAATAACCCTTTGATCCTCCTGTAACCTAGGTGGAACTCTGAAATAGAACTTGTTCCAATACTGAGGGGACATAAGAGGTGAGTAAACAGCCACACAATGGGACACTCCACTCTCTGGGACCTCCACAGTGGGACAAAACCCCAGGTCCCTCTTCCAAGTTCCTTGGCTTTTCTAGCTAGCCAACAGGAGAGTTCCCTGCAGGCAGGCTCCCCCAACACCCAAACCCATCCACCCAACCCTCCAAGCTACTAGCTCTATCCCACTGCCAAACTCACCTATCTTCCTGCAACCTCAGTGGAACTCTGAAACACAACTTGTTCCAATTCTTAGGGGACTTAAAGGTTAGTTAACAGCCATGTAGCAGGACACCCCACTCTCTAGGACTTCCACAGCGGGATAAAATCCCAAGCCTCTCCTCCAACTCCCTCATCTTCTCTAGCAAGTCAGCAGGAGAGTTTCCAGCAAGTAGGCAACCCCAACACCCAACCCCATTCATGCAACCTTCCAAACTACTAGCCCCACCCCACCCTCAAACCAGACTATCCTCCTGAAACCTTGGTGGAACTCTTGCTACAATACTGAGGGTACGAAGAGCTTGCTACAATACATGGGAACCAAGATCTTGCTTTAATACTGAAGGGACCAAGAGAGAGGACCAAGAGAGTGAACCAGGAGAAAAGATCAAAGAGCAAGCTGAGGAGACCTCACAGGCTTCTTGAGACACAGACATTGACAGTACATAGCAGACCAAAAAAAAAAAAAAATCCCACACACTCAGACAGCCACTGAAAGGATTGGACCAAGAGGCAAAGACACTGCTGGCCTCATTTGAAGGAAGATATGGATAGATGCCAATGCAAGAATTCATCCAACAATCTAAAAAGCAACATTGTAATACCAGAACCCAGAGGTCACACAAAAGGAAGATTTGATCATACTAACCCGGAAGAAGCAGAAGAAAATGACTTTAAATGTAACTTTAGGAAAATGATGGAGACCTTTAAAAAAGAAATGGAAAACCCCCTTAAAGAAATGAAGGAAAAGACAAACAAAAAAAATCGGAAGAAATTAAATAATCCCTCAAAGAAACCCAAGAAAAACCAATCAAAGAGATGAAACAAACAGTATAAGACTTGAAGAATAAAATAGAGGCAATAAAAATAAACACAAACTGAGGGAATTCTAGATATGGAAAATATGGGTAAATGAACAGAAACTAGAAAGACAAATATAACCAACAGAATACCAAAGATAAAAGAAAGAATCTCAGGTATTGAGGATACTGCAGAGGAAATAAACTCATTGGTCAAAGAAAACATTAAATCAAACAAATTCTTAACACAAAACATCCAGGAAATATAGGACACGATGAAAAGACCAAACGAAAGAATAATAAGGGAAGAAGGAGAAGAACTCCAGCTCAAAAACACAGAAAATATATTCAACAAAATAATAGGAAAAACTCCAACTTAAATTGCACATAAAACCCCACACACTAATAGTAAAAACTTCAACACTCTACTCTATCCCATGAACAGGTCAATCAGACAGAAACCTAACAGACAGATAAGAGAATTAACAGATGTCAAGAATCAAATGGACTTAACAGACATCCATAGAACATTCTACCCAAACACAAAAGAATATACCTTCTTCTCAGCACCTCATGGAACCTTCTCTAAAATTGATTACATTCTTGGTAACAAAGCAAACCTCTATAGACACAAAAAAAAAAATGGAGTAACCCCTGTGTCTTATCATTTCACCATGGATTAAAGTTAGAATTTAACAGCAATACTACTCTCAGAAAGCCTACAGACTCATTAAAATTGAACAGTGAACTACTGAACTACACCTAGGTCAAGGAACAAATAAAGAAAAAAATTAAAGTCTTCCGAGAATTCAACAAAAATTGCAGCACAACATATCCAAGCCTACGGAACACTATGAAAGCAGTGCTAAGAGGTAAGTTCATAGCAATAAGTGCACAAATAAATAAAATGGAAAAAGCTCACATCAGTAACTTAATAGCACACCTGAAAGCTCTAAAACAAAAAGAAGCAGACACACCCAGGAAGAGTAGACAACAGGCAATAATCAAATTGAGGGCTGAAATCAATAAAATAGAAACAAAGAAAACAATACAAAGAATTGATGAAACAAAGAGCCGGTTCTTTGAGAAAATCAACAAGATAGAAATCTCTTATCCAAACTAATCAAAAGGCAGAGAGTGAACTTATGAATTAACAAAATCAGAAATAAAAGGGCAAACAAAACAACAGACACTGAGGAAATTCAGAGAATCATTAAGGCATACTACAAAAACCTGTACTCCACAAAATTGGAAAATGTAAGAGAAATGGAAAATTTTCTAAATAGATACCATATACCAAAATTAAACCAAGACCAGGTAAGCAATTTAAATAGTTCTATAAACTGCAAGGAAATAGAAACTGTCAGCAAAAACCTCCCAACCAAAAAAAAAAAAAGCCAAGGGCAAGATAGTTTTAATGCAGAATTCTACCATAACTTCCAAGAATAGCTAATACCTGTATTCCTCAAAGAGTTCCACATAATAGAAACAGAAGGGATGTTGCCAAACTCTTTTTATGAGGCTACAGTTACCCTGATACCAAAATCACATGAAGATTCAACCAAAAGAAAATTACAGACCAATCTCAATCAAGAATATGGATGCAAAAATATTCAATAAAATATTGGAAAACAGAATCCAAGCACACATCAAAAAAAAAATTCATCCACCGTGATCAAGTTATCTTTATCCCAGAGATGCAGGGCTGGTTCAACATACAAAAATTTATCAATATAATCCAGCATATAAATAAACTGAAAGAAAAAACATATGATCATTTCATTAGATTAAAAAGCATTTGACAAAATCCAACACCCTTTCATGATATTAGAGAGATTGGGGAGACAAGGTACATACCTAAATATAATAAAAGCAAAATGCAGCAAGCCGACAGCCAACATTAAATTAAATGGAGAGAAACTCAAAGCGATTCCACTAAAATCAGGAACAAGACAAGGCTATTCACTCTTTCTATATCTTTTCAACATAGTTCTTGAAGTCCTGGCTATAGCAATAAGACAATGAAAGGAAACCATAGAGATTCAAATTGGAAAGGAAGAAGTCAAACTTTCATTATTTGCAGATGATATATATATATATATATATATATATATATATATATATATATATATATATAATTGGAGGCTTCTTTTCAGGTGGAAAAACATCAACCTTTATTTTGCCCAGCAACCTTTTATACCTCTTCTGTGGAGACCCTCCGGCCAGAAAGAACACAAACATCCTTGTCAATTACAGACCACAAGGAAGTTCCCCTGTGGGTCAGGGGGAGTGAGGACAGCTGGATCACAATAAATATATATATGATTATTCTTTTTTCAAGGTCTGTGAAGAATTATGTTGGGATTTTGATGGGAATGGCATTGAATGTATAGATTGCTTTTGATATATATATATTTGGGGATATATATATATATATATATCCCCAAAAACTCTAACAGAGAACTCCAACAGTTGATAAATACCTTCAATGATGTGGCACAATACAAGATCAACTCAAAAAAAATCAGAAGCCCTCTTATATACAAATGATAAAGAAGAAGAGAGAAAAAGAAAAGAAACATTACCTTTCACAATAGCAATGACATAAAATATCTTGGGGTAACACTAGCCAAAGAAGTAAAAGACCTATTCAACAAGAACTTTAACTCCTTAAAGAAAGAAATTGATGAAGATAAAAGAAAATGGAAAGATTTCCATGCTCTTGGATAGGTAGGATCAACATAGTAAAAATGGCAATCCTACCGAAAACAATCTATACATTCAATGCCATTCCCATCAAAATCCCAACATAATTCTTCACAGACCTTGAAAAAAGAATAATCAACTTCATATGAAAAAACAAAAAATACAAGGATAGCCAAAATATTCCTGTGCAATAAAGGAACTTCTAGAGGAATCACCATCCTTGACACCAAGCTCTATTAAAGAGTTACAGTAATGAATCCAGAATGGTATTGGCATAAAAACAGAGATTGACCAATGGAATTGAATTGAAGACCAGATATTAATCCACACATCTATGAACACCTGATATTTTACAAAGAAGCTAAAATCATACAATGTAAAAAGAAATAATTTTCAACAAATGGTGCTTGCATAACTGGATGTCAACATGTAGAAGAAGAAAAATAAATCCATATCTATCCCCATGCACAAAACTCAAATCCAAATGAATTAAAGACCTCATTATAAATCAGACCACCCTGAACCTGATAGAAGAGAAAGTGGGAAGTAGTCTTCAATGCACAGGAGAACACTTTCTAAATATAACCCCAGTAGTACAGACATTGATAACTACAATAAATAAATGGGACCTCCTGAAACTGAAAAGCTTCTGTAATGCAAAGGACACAGTCAATAAGAAAAAAAGGCATTTTCCAAATGGAAAAAGACCTTCACAAACCCCACATCAGACAAAGAACTGATCTCCAAAACATATAAAGAATTTGAGAAATTAGTCATTAAAATTCTAAATAACCCAATTAAAAATTGAGATATAGAACTAAACAGAGAGTTCTCAACAGAAGAATTTCAAATGCCCAAAACTTACTTAAGGAAATGTTCAACATCCTTAGCCATCAGGGAAATGCAGATCAAAACAACTCTGAAATTCCATCTGATACTTGTCAGAATGGTTAAGATCAAAAACACCAATGATAGTTTACACTGGAGAGGATGTGGAGTAAGAGAAACATTCATCCATTGCTGGTGAGAATACAAACTTGTACAACCACTTTGGAAATCAGTATGGCAGTTTCGCAGAAAATTGGAAATCAACCTACCTCAGGATCCAGCAATACCACTCTTGGGAATATACTTATAAGATGCTCAATCATAGTACAAAGGCAACTGTTCAACTATGTTCCTAGCAGCGTTATTTGTAATAGCCAGAACCTGGAAATAACCTAGATGCTCCTCAACCAAAGAATGAATAAAGAAAATGTGGAACATTTACACATTAGAGTATTACTCAGTGGGAAAAAATGACATCTTGAATTTTGCATGCAAATGAATGGAATTAGAAAATACTATCCTAAGTGAGGTAACCCAGACCCAAAAAGATGATTATGGTATGTACTCACTCATAAGTGAATACTATGTATAAACAAATGATAGTGAGCCTATAGTTCATGATCCAAGAGAAGCAAAGTAATAAGATGAGCCCTAAGAAAAACATATATAGATCCACCTGCAAAGTCAAAACAGACAAAACTGCCTGACAAAATTTGGAGCATGGGGGGGGGGGATATGGGAGGGTGGAAGGTGAAGAGGAGGGGAGAAGGGGACAAATGTGTAGAACTTGAGGGGATAGGACAGTTGAGAAGGAAGAAGGACCAGACAGAGATGAGAGCAAGAAAAAAGATATCTTGATTGAGGGAGCCATTATAGGCTTAGCAAAAAAAAAAAAAAAAAAAAAAAAAAAAAAAAAAAAACCTGGCACTAGAGAAATTCCCAGGAATTCACAAGGATGACCCCAGCTAAGAGCCTAAACAATAGAGGAGAGGAGCCCTGATCTTGACTTGACCTATAGTCAAACTGATGAATATCTTAAATATCACCATAGAATGTTCTTCCAGCAACTGATGGAAACAGAGGCAGAGACCCACATCAGAACACTGAACTGCGCTCCCAAAGTCTAGTTGAAGAGTTGGAGGAATGAGAATATGAGCAAAGAGGTCAAGACCATGGTGGGTACACCCACTGAAACAGTTTGCCTGAGCTAATGGGAGCTCACAAACTCCAGTCAGACTGGGAAGGAACAAGCATAGGACCACACTAGTCCCTCTGATTGTGGTTGACAGTTGCATGTCTGGGGCAGACTGAGGGGCCACTGGAAGTGACACCAGGATTTATCACTACTACATGTACTGACTTTTTAGAAATCTATTCTCTTTGTATGGATACCTTTCTTAGCCTAGATATAGTAGGGAGGGCCTTGGACCTTCCCCAAATGTACCTTATCCTCTCTGAGGATTGAATGGGGGTGAAGTGGGTGGGTATGTGGAGAGAATTAGAGGAGGGGAGGGAGTGGGAACTTGGATTGGTATGTATAATGAAAAAAAAGATAGTTTGTTTTCTTTTTTAAAAAAGAAAAAAGAAAAATAAATATCCCTTTATAATAATCAATTATGAGCTATTATATTACTTTATAGCATCCATCTTCATCTGGCACCCACCTGGATTCCAACTCCACACCTACCAGGTGGACTGGCCTCAAAGGCCCAAAATGTCCACTGCCCAAAAGGTCTCTAACCCCCGCCCCCCTGGTTTGATTTTACCTACTAAGCAGTTTTCTGCAAAATTGATTTAATTGCTCTTAATATGTCAAGCAAAGAATACTTGTCAGCATTTAACCAGGCACCAATGTACAAAACCAAAGCGGTACAGAACTGTTTATGATGCTGGTCCCATCTCTTTGCAGCACAGCTGCAACCACAACAGCTGAAAACATGACACCTGCAACCATGACTCCTTCTGGCCAATAAAGATTATTACACCTGCTTTCGGCGCCAGGAGACCCAGCATTGGGGTGAGTTTCTGGCCCACGGCGCCAGCCTGGGACGGGGAGCTCGGGGGTTTCTTGGCCCCCTGTCCTGCTTGGGCTCTCTGCTGCCTCTTTCTTCCTGGCCCACCCAGCTTCCGTCCAGACCCCTCCCCACTTCGCCCCCACTGCCCTCTTTTGGCGCGTAGCATCGCCCAGCGCAGCCTATCTGGGCGCTGGGTCCGAGTACCCGGGGCTCCCGGGCGGGCAGCAGTTCCTTTGTTTCTGTGGCCTGCCTGCACCAAGCGGGGTAGGCGCTTTGTCTGCGGGCTGCCCAACCAGCACGGAGGCCTGATCTTTCGGCGCCAGGAGACCCAGCATTGGGGTGAGTTTCTGGCCCACGGCGCCAGCCTGGGACGGGGAGCTCGGGGGTTTCTTGGCCCCCTGTCCTGCTTGGGCTCTCTGCAGGGCCTCTACTCCCCGGGTGCTGCCTCTTTCTTCCTGGCCCACCCAGCTTCCGTCCAGAGCCCTCCCCACTTCGCCCCCACTGCCCTCTTTTGGCGCATGGCATAGCCCAGCCCAGCCTATCTGGGCGCTGAGTCCGAGTAGCCGGGGCTCCCGGGGGGCAGCAGTTCCTTTGTTTCTGTGGCCTGCCTGCACCAAGCGGGGTAGGCGCTTTGTCTGCAAGCTGCCCAACCAGCACGGAGGCCTGATCTTTCGGCGCCAGGAGACCCAGCATTGGGGTGAGTTTCTGGCCCACGGCGCCAGCCTGGGACGGGGAGCTCGGGGGTTTCTTGGCCCCCTGTCCTGCTTGGGCTCTCTGCAGGGCCTCTACTCCCCGGGTGCTGCCTCTTTCTTCCTGGCCCACCCAGCTTCCGTCCAGAGCCCTCCCCACTTCGCCCCCACTGCCCTCTTTTGGCGCGTGGCATCGCCCAGCCCAGCCTATCTGGGAGCTGAGTCCGAGTAGCCGGGGCTCCGGGGGGGCAGCAGTTCCTTTGTTTCTGTGGCCTGCCTGCACCAAGCGGGGTAGGCGCTTTGCCTGCGAGCTGCCCAACCAGCACGGAGGCCTGATCTTTCGGCGCCAGGAGACCCAGCATTGGGGAGACCCAGCATTGGGAGAGCCAACATTGGGGAGAGACAGCGTTTGGTAGGCAAGGAGACCTAATCCGGTAAAAGAAGATCCATAGGGAGCATTTGGAAGAAGAGATGGGCCGACGTCAAGGCAAGAATTCGCCCAACAAGCTGAAAAGCAACATGAAGCTACCAGAAACAAGCGACCTCACAACGGGAGGACAAGAACCCCTTAATCAAGAGGAAGGAGAAAAGATTGACTTCATGAAAGTGATTGACACCCTTAAACAGCATGTAAAAAACGCCCTTATAGAAATGGATGAGAAATATAACAGAAAGTTTGAAGAATTGAATAAATCAGTGAATGATACCCTAGAAAACCAAGGAAAAACAATCAAACAGATAATGGAAACAGTTCAAGACCTGAAAACTGAAATGGAGGCAAAGAAGAAAACACAAACAGAGGGCCGTCTGGACATGGAAAATCTAGGTAAACGAATAGAGACTACAGAAACAAGCATAACCAGCAGAATACAAGAGATAGAAGAAAGACTCTCGGATTCTGAAGATACCATAGAGAAAATAAACACACTGATCAAAGAAAACAGCAAGTCCAACAAACTCTCATCACAAAACATTCAGGAAATATGGGACACAATAAAAAGACCAAACCTAAGAATAATAGGAGTAGAAGAAGGAGAAGAAGGGCAGCTCAATGGTCCAGAAAATCTATTTAATAAAATTATAGAAGAAAACTTTCCCAACCTAAGGAAAGATTTTCCTATGAAGGTGCAAGAAGCATACAGAACACCGAATAGGCTGGATCAAAAAAAAACATCCCCTCGCCATATAATTATCAAAACACAAAGCATACAAAATAAGGAAAGAATATTAAGAGCTGCAAAGGAAAAAGGCCAAATTACTTATAAAGGTAAACCTATCAGACTTACACCTGACTTCTCCATGGAAACCATGAAAGCCAGAAGGTCCTGGTTAGATGTACTGCAGAAACTGAGAGACCATGGGTGCAAGCCCAGATTACTATACCCAGCCAAGCTTTCATTCACTATAAATGGAGAAAATAAAATTTTCCAGGATAAAAACAAATTTAAACAATACGCAGCCACAAATCCAGTTTTACAGAAAGTAATTGAAGGAAAATCACTAACCAAGGAGTCCAACAATGACCACAATACCTCAGACATCTAGAGACCCTTCACCAACACAAAACAAAGAAGGGAAACTCACAAACTCTACGACTAAAAAAAAAAAAATGACCGGAGTTAACAACCACTGGTCATTAATATCACTTAATGTCAATGGACTCAACTCACCTATAAAAAGGCACAGGCTAAGAGATTGGATAAGAAAACGGGATCCAACATTCTGCTGTTTACAAGAAACACACCTCAACCACAAAGACAGGCACCTACTCAGAGTAAAGGGCTGGGAAAAGGCCTATCAAGCAAATGGTCCTAAGAAACAGGCAGGTGTGGCCATACTAATCTCTAACAAAGTTGACTTTAAACTTAAATCAATCAGAAGAGATGGAGAGGGGCATTTTATACTCATAACAGGAACAGTTCATCAGGATGAAGTCTCAATCCTGAACATCTATGCCCCTAATATAAAAGCACCCACGTACATAAAAGAAACATTGCTAAAATTCAAGGCAGCCATCAAACCGCACACACTAATAGTAGGAGACTTCAACACTCCTCTCTCACCAATGGACAGGTCAATCAGACAGGAACCTAACAGAGAAATAAGAGAATTAGTGGAGGTAATGAATCAAATGGACTTAACAGACATCTATAGAACATTCCATCCAAATAGGAAAGAATATACCTTCTTCTCTGCAGCTCATGGAACCTTCTCGAAAATCGACCACATAGTCGGTAACAAAGCAAACATCCACAGTTACAAAAAAATATTAGTAACCACCTGTGTCTTATCAGATCACCATGGATTAAAGTTAGAATTCAACAATAATGCTACCCCCAGAAAGCATACAAAGTCATGGAAACTGAACAGTCAACTATTGAACCATAGCTGGATTAAGGAAGAAATAAAGAAAGAAATTAAAGTCTTCCTGGAATTCAATGAAAATAAAGAAACAACATACTCAAACTTATGGGACACTATGAAAGCAGTCCTAAGAGGAAAGTTCATAGCACTAAGTGCCCACTTAAAGAAAACAGAGAAAGCTCACATTGGAGACTTAACAGCCCACCTGAAAGCTCTAGAAAAAAAGAAGCAGACTCACCTAGGAGGAGTAGAAGACTGGAAATAATCAAAATGAGGGCTGAAATCAACAAAATAGAAACACAGAAAACAATACAAAAAATCAATGAAACAAAAAGCTGGTTCCTGGAGAAAATCAACAAGATTGACAAACCACTATCCAAGCTAATCAAACGGCAGAGAGAGAATTTGCAAATTAATAAGATCAGAAATGAAAAGGGGGACATAACCACAGACACAGAGGAAATTCAGAGAATCATTAGATCTTACTACAAAAGCCTATATGCCACAAAATTGGAAAATGTAAAGGAAATGGATACTTTTTTAGATAAATATCATATACCAAAGTTAAATCAGGACCTGGTGAACAATCTAAATAGACCTGTTAGTCGCGAAGAATTAGAAGAGGTTATCAAAAACCTCCCTACCAAAAAAAGCCCAGGACCAGATGGTTTCAATGCGGAATTCTACCAGATCTTCCAAGAAGATCTAATACCTATACTCCTTAATGTATTCCACAAGATAGAAACAGAAGGGTCATTACCAAACTCCTTTTATGAAGCCACAATTACTCTGATACCAAAACCACTCAAAGACTCAACCAGGAAAGAGAACTACAGGCCAATCTCACTCATGAATATCGACGCAAAAATCCTCAACAAAATACTGGCAAATCGAATCCAAGAACACATCCGAAAAATTATCCATTATGATCAAGTAGGCTTCATTCCTGAGATGCAGGGCTGGTTCAACATACGAAAATCTATCAATGTAATCCAGCATATAAATAAACTGAAAGAAAAAAACCATATGATCATCTCATTAGATGCTGAAAAAGCATTTGACAAAATTCAACATCCATTTATGTTAAAAGTCTTGGAGAGATTAGGGATACAAGGGTCATACCTAAATATAATAAAAGCTATATACAGCAAGCCGACAGCTAACATCAAATTAAACGGAGAGAAACTCAAAGCCATCCCACTTAACTCAGGAACACGACAAGGCTGTCCACTCTCCCCATACCTCTTCAATATAGTGCTTGAAGTTCTAGCAATAGCAATAAGACAACATAATGGAATCAAGGGGATTCGAATTGGAAAGGAAGAAGTTAAACTTTCGTTATTTGCAGATGATATGATAGTGTACATAAGCGACCCCAAAAACTCCACCAAAGAACTCCTACAGCTGATAAACAGCTTTAGTAATGTGGCAGGATACAAGATCAACTCCAAAAAATCAGTCGCCCTCTTATACACAAAGGATATGGAAGCAGAGAGGGAAATCAGAGAAGCTTCACCATTCACAATAGCCAAAAACAGCATAAAATATCTTGGGGTACATCTAACCAAGGAAGTGAAAGATCTATTTGACAAGAACTTTAAGGCATTGAAGAAAGAAATTGAAGAGGATACCAAAAAATGGATGGACCTCCCTTGCTCTTGGATTGGGAGGATCAACATAGTAAAAATGGCAATTCTACCAAAGGCTATTTATAGATTCAATGCAATCCCCATCAAGATCCCATCAAAATTCTTCACAGATCTGGAGAGGACAATAATCAACTTTATATGGAAAAACAAAAAACCCAGGATAGCCAAAACAATCCTATACAATAAAGGATCTTCTGGAGGCATTACCATCCCTGACTTCAAACTCTATTACAGAGCTACAGTAATGAAAACAGTGTGGTACTGGCATAAAAACAGAGAAGTCGACCAATGGAATCGTATAGAAGACCCGAATTTTATCCCACAAACCTATGAACACCTGATTTTCGATAAAGGAGCTAAAAGTATAAAATGGAAGAAAGAAAGCATCTTCAACAAATGGTGCTGGCACAACTGGATGTCATCTTGTAGAAGAATGAAAATAGACCCTTATCTATCACCGTGCACAAAACTCAAGTCCAAATGGATTAAAGACCTCAATATCAGCCCGAACACACTGAACCTGATAGAAGAGAAAGTGGGAAGTACCCTACAGGAGCTGGGCACAGGAGATCGCTTCCTATGTATAACCCCAGAAGCACAGACATTAAGGGCAACATTGAATAAATGGGACCTACTTAAACTGAGAAGCTTCTGTAAAGCAAAGGACATAGTCAATAAGACACAAAGGCAACCTACTGATTGGGAGAAGATCTTCACCAACCCCACAACAGACAAAGGTCTGATCTCCAAAATATATAGAGAACTCAAGAAACTAGACTTTAAAATGCTAATTAACCCAATTAAAAAATGGGGCACTGAACTGAACAGAGAATTCTCAGCAGAGGAAGTTCAAATGGCCAAAAGACACTTAAAGTCGTGCTCAACTTCCTTAGCAATCAGGGAAATGCAAATCAAAACAACTTTGAGATATCATCTTACACCTGTCAGAATGGCTAAAGTCAAAAACACCAAGGATAACCTTTGCTGGAGAGGCTGTGGAGGAACGGGTACCCTCATCCATTGCTGGTGGGAATGCCATCTTGTGCAACCACTGTGGAAGTCAGTGTTTCGGTTTCTCAGGAAATTCGGGATCAACTTACCCCTGGACCCAGCAATACCACTCCTGGGAATATACCCAAGAGATGCTCTATCATATGACAAAAGCATTTGTTCAACTATGTTCATAGCAGTATTATTTGTAATAGCCAGAACCTGGAAACAACCTAGATGCCCTTCAATGGAAGAATGGATGAAGAAAGTATGGAATATATACACGCTAGAGTACTACGCTGCGGTAAAAAACAATGACTTCTCGAATTTTGCAGGCAAATGGATGGAAATAGAAAACACTATCCTGAGTGAGGTGTCCCAGACCCAAAAAGATGAACATGGGATGTACTCGCTCATAATTGGTTTCTAGCCATAAATTAGGGCCACGGAGTCTACAATAGGTGAACCTAAAGAAGCTAAGTAAGAAGGTGAACCCAAGGAAAAACATATAGTTATCCTCTTGGCTAAGGGAAGTAGACCCAATTGCCGGGGAGAAAATTAGGATTTTGGGGGTGGGGTGGGATGGGGGTAAGGGGAGATGGGGAGAGAAAAGGTAGAAGGGAAGGAGGGGGGACTTGGGGAATCAGGAGAATTGGGATAAAGGAAAGGTGGATAGGGGAGCACGGAACCACAATTCTTAGTTAAGGGAACCACTTTAGGGTGAGCAAGAGATTTGACCCTAGAGGGGCTCCCAAGTGCCCAACATGAGGTTCCCAGTTAGTTCCTTGGGTAGCTGAGGACTGGGAACCTGAAATGACCCTATCCGAGAGCAATACTGACGAATATCTTGCATATCATCATAGAACCTTCATCTGGTGATGGATGGAGACAGAGACAGAGACCCACACTGGAGCACTGGACTGAGCTCCCAAGGTCCCAATGAGGAGCAGAAGGAGGGAGAACAGGAGCAAAGAAGTCGGGACCACGAGGCGTGCACCCACCCACTGAGACAGTGGAGCTGATCTACTGGGAGCTCACCAAGGCCAGCTGGACTGTGACTGAAAAAGCATGGGATAAAGCCAGACTCTCTGAACATGGCGAACAATGAGGGCTGATGAGACGCCAAGGACAATGGCACGGGGTTTTGATCCTACTTAATGTGCTGGCTTTGTGGAAGCCTAGCCAGTTTGGATGTTCACCTTCCTAGATATGGACGGAGGGGGGAGGACCTAGGACTTGCCACAGGGCAGGGAACCTGGACTGCTCTGTGGACTGGAGAGGGAGGGGGAGAGGAGTGGGGGGAGGGGTAGAAGGGTGGGAGGAGGGGGAGAAGGGTGGGAGGAGGGGGAGGGAGATGGGAGGCTGGGAGGAGGTGGAAACTTGTTTTTTGTTTATGTTTTTTTTCTTCTTTTCTTAATAAAAAAATTATAAAAAAAAAAAAAAAAAAGATTATTACACCTACAGCAATTTAATATCATAACAAAGGTAACTATTTGATTAATAAATAAATCAATAAACTTGAAAGTTGCATAATTGCAGACAATATTCCCATCTAAGATTTAATAATCTTTTTGTTTATACTATGGATGATATTCTGCAAGGTTTATATGGTTTTTCCAATACATCCATTTATTGGATATTGGGACTTAGCTATGGTTTTCATATTATATCCTTAAGAAAATGGTTTGATAACAGAGCCAAGTATCAGGCACTTTGAGAAATAATACAGTCTTTGCAGACTAATAATGAACAGATAGCTGACAGGATTAATACCACTGAATATCAAAAGATAGCTTAAAAACATAATGCCATTGAAAAGGATAACATAATTTGATAGGCAAAATTCAGTCCATGTGAAAGGTTACTGATTTCAATAATATGAAAATATTTCAATAATATGAGAGTATTCATATGATTGAATTTAACAATCAAAATCTGTTAAGTTATGATAGGTTAGCAAATATAATATCTCTCCAGGAGGGCAATCTGCATGCTATCCAAATAATATCCAAGGATGAGATGTTATCTTTAAAGGAAAAACTTTATACCTTGGAATCACATATGCAGAATGAAGACCAGAGACTAGGTGTGTCAATGAGATCACCAGAAATATATACAGACCAAGAGATTCCGGCTCTACAAAAGACAGTAGTAAAGAGATTTAAAATGATGGATGAAATTATTGGAGCTGATGAGCAGGGAGAGAAGGTACAAGGACAGAATTTAATACTGCCAGTACATGACAGAGTCAGAGATAACTTACCCAGGGTTTTAATTTCCTACTCTATAATCACCTCTGAAAAAGAATCAAGTTCTAAATGCCCAAAAAGATCCAAAGTATGGACACCTACAGGTATGGACGATCTAAAAGAAATTAAGCAAGCAATAGTATCTTATGAATTGCATTCAGCATTTGTTAGGGAGATGGTAATGACATAGGCTTCAAGCAATAAGGCTACCCCATACGTTTGGCTTCAGTTAGTTTCAATGATCCTGGAAGATGGACCACAACTACTGTGGAAATGCTATTGGCGAGAAGAGGTATAATTTTTAGAACAACAGGGGAAAGCAAAAGGATATGAGGCTTCCCAAGATCAAATTCTTGATGAGGGCATTTATGTTGATCCACAGGCTCAAGTTCCTTATGATGAACACATCTTATCCCTATGTCACACAGAGGCCTTAAATGCTTGTGACAGGATTCAAAAATTAGGAAAAAGAATTGAATCATATATTAATGTTAAACAAGGCCAAAGAGAACACTTTAGTGACTTTTTACAAAGATTAACTATAGGAGTAACAGACCCAGAAACTAGATGAGTACTTATTAAATTATTGGCTTTGAAAATGCCACTTAGAATGCAAAAAGATACCTGGACCTTTAAAGGTTAGATCAGCACCAGTAGGTGAATGGATCCTGAATACGATGAATGTTGAGACATTTGACTATAATACTGAATGAGACTTGAGTAGGAGAAGCAATTTCCAAAGGTATGAGGAGGTATCAAAATGCCAAATGTTTTAATTGTGGTAAAATAGGACATGTGATAAGGGATTGTAGACAAGAAATTCCTAGAAATAATGTCTGCTCCAGGAATGGCAAAAATAGAAGGTCTCAATCCTTTGAATTATGTAGAAGATAATAACGGCAAAGGCCAACATTGGACCAGTGAATGTAGATCAACAAAAGACAGACAAGGTCGGGGGCTGGAGAGATGGCTCAGTGGTTAAGAGCATTGCCTGCTCCTCCAAAGGTCCTGAGTTCAATTCCCAGCAACCACATGGTGGCTCACAACCATCTGTAAAGAGGTCTGGCACCCTCTTCTGGCCTTCAGGAATACACACAGGATATTGTATACATAATAAATGAATGAATAAATAAAAAAAAAGACAGACAAGGTCATATGTGGCTAATATTGCAGTGAAATTATGGGGTCATGACCTGCTGCAACAATGGAATACCCAGATTAACATTCCTGCAGTCCATAAACTCATGTTTCTGAAAAGGATATTATAAGGTATTATACACAAAGGTCACCAGTCATTCAGGCTGTACAAGAATACAAATCAACTAGCAAATCTTCAGCAGTACCAATGGTCCTACCTTTAAAATGGTTAACTGAGAAACCAATATGGGTTAAACAATGGCCTTTAACAGAAGAGAAACTGCAGGTACAGGAGCAAATAGATGCTCACCATATTGAAGAATCAATCAGCCCTTGGAATTCTCCTGTATTTGTTTTAAAAAAAGAAATCTGGAAAATGGAGAATGGCAACAGACCTAAGAGCTGTCAACAAGGTAATTCAACCTATGGGCCCTATACAATCTGGAATTCCTTTGCCTTCCCTATCAGCTAGGAACTGCCCATACCTCAATCACTGACAAAAAGCATGGTGTCTGGACAGGATGATCAGGATAAAAGAAAAAAAGACTGTCAAACCTTGCCAAGATGGTTTTGAAAATTTTCCTGCCTCTGAAAATGATCTCTCAGTTACTCTAAGCCTTAACCAAAGTTTGTTGATCCAATGTTGCAAATGAGACTTTGGGTGATTGTCCAGGCAGCCAGTTGTCTCTGTCACTTATTGGATATTTTAGAAGTTGTTTCATTGCACTTACTGTTTACTCAAGTAATACTGCTTCCCTTCTCAGGTCTTTGATGGGATTGAAGACTAGATAGTTGTAGCTACTTTCCACTTATGACTTGGCCAAGCTATTTCTTAACCACTGAGCCATCTCTCCAGCCATTGGCAAAGCTATTTCTAACCTAAGACTTAGACTCCTTAGGATAGGATTGAAGCATTTAACATATGTGTCTTGATTGATAATGCTTATGATAGTTGTAATTCTAATTTTTATACTTGATATTTGTTATTATTGTATATAGTTTTGTGTTAGGCTTAGAACTCTCTTATTTAGACAAAAGGGGGGTGCTGTGGGAATTACTTCAGCCAATAACCTTTAAGAAACCAACCCACTTAGTTGTGGTCTCTTATACTATAAATAGAGCTGTAAAGTTTGCACACACACACTCTCCTGGTACTGGATTCAGTTCCTGTTCCCCATTCATGCATAGTGTAGTGAGCCGTACAGGATCGCCATTACAAGATGGCGCCGACATCCTGTCTTGTTGGAAATAAACAACTCCATATTTGGCTATGCCTTTGAGAGCTGTGCGTCCCCCACTTCCCACATGCGCGGTGGATGAGGATCCTTGAGCCTATCCCGATGCAGTCTGGTGTCAGCTGTTGGTGGCAGCCAATCACAGGGCGACCCGTGTGCCATTTCCCTATTTAAGCAGCTGCCTAAGAGCCCTTTACCCCTTCGCTTCATGCTGTCTCTCCCCTTAGCTCCCTGCCCCTTCACTCCCTGCCCCTCTTGTTTCATGCTCCCCATCAATCAAGGGTACTCCAGTAAAGCGTGATCTGAGTGGAATCCTGATGTGGTGGTTATTCTTTCTCACCGGTTGAGAGGTCCACCACGCTGGTGCCGAAACCCCAGGATCTTCGGTTGCCAGGCGAAGGGCCGAAGAGGATTCAGAACTCAACACACGGAGTGGTGATGTCGGTAAGTTTCTCCCAGTATGCTGATTTCAGTCTCCCCAAGTATGCTGTTTGTGGGAGTTGATTCTAGGGTGTTTGGTCTCGTGTTCGTGGCATTTGTGGTGTTTGTACTGGCCTGCTGTCTCTGGTTGCACTGCCGTAAGTCCGGCCGCAACCTCAGAGAAGGGAACAACGTGGACGTTCCAAGAGAGGGGCGAAAGGCCCGCATTAAACACAAGAACAGTTTTTCAGATTCAGATTCAAAGGGAGAAAACTTGAATAGGCCTAGAAGAAAGGAAAAGTTAAAAGAAAAGGATCCTGATACAGTCCTCCCTAAAAGGGAGGCTAATGAAAAGAGGGGAGGTCCCCTCTATCCAGTGCTCGAGGAATTTGCGGGCCTGGATCAGTCTGAGGAGGAGTTAGACCCTCAGGAGGAGGAAGAACTGGAGAAAGCCGCCTCTGGCAATCTTAATGTGTCATCCTATGATAAGCTTGATAGAGATCTGGCCGCTAAACAAGATATGCTAAGAAAGGGAATTATATTCTTCTGGTTTGAGTTACCGAGGCCTTCAGATTTTGTAGAATGTGAACAGCTGCGGCTCCAAGATGCAAAGCTACGAACACGGGACCTGCCTTGCGACCGACAGGCTAAAATGCTAGGCCACTCCCAGCATGGGCCTCAGGGCATAGAAGTACAGCAGGACTGTGGTAAGGCTCACCAGCTTAAATGGTCTGGCCCAGCTGCTCTGCTCAGCCACACCTCCAAACAAGGCTGAGCACATGTTCGTTCTTGTGGTTAAACAACTTTGTATTTAGGCCCAAAAGGGGTATTGCTAAGTTTTGAGGTAGATATGTGCCTAATTTTAAAAAATAGACATAATGGGAAACTCCCAATGCTGGGGAGACTCTCACTCAGGTCTAGGGATGGCGCGGACCCCCACATGGCTCGCCGGAGACGGTCCTTGCTGAGGTCACTCGCACAAGGCCTTGGTTGGGGGGGAGGGGGGGAAGGAGTTCGACCCCTAGTGACCGGGAGAAAGAATTTTTAAAAAAAGAGGCCACAGCCCACTGGTCCAGGAGGGTCATAAATTCCAAAAATCCAATGGTAACAATGGTAGTCGCAGGGGGACTCCCTGCCTCTTGGGACCACTCCCAAGGTCATAATCGGCTAGTTCCTAAAGCAGCAAGCTGATAATCACAAGGAGGAAACTCCCTGTTTATCAGGATTGTTATCAGGATTACAGTCTGGTTTTGTCTTCAGCTGGTTCCTAGGGCAGGGTCGCTGAAGCAGCTAGTCCTGGATTTTTGGTTCTTCTCTTCCTGCTGAGAGAGTCTGGTTTGTTCAGGTTTTTCAATACGAGGTTTGATCCAAAGATGGCTGTGTCGGTTTACACTTCCAGCAATAAGGTTTTTCTTTAACCACATTTTCTTAAGCATAAATTGTTAACAATAATCTTTAATCTTAGTCATTTCTACAAAAATAAGATAAAATCTCAAAATTTTGGTTTACATTTCTCTGATGGCTAAAGGATGTTATGTTTAAGAATTTTTTAAATGTGTCTCAGTCATTTTTAAGTCGGTCTGTTGAGAGTTTTCAGTTTAGGTCTGTAACAAATATTTTTTGGATTAAATTTTTAATAACTAATTTCCTAAGTTCTTCATATTTTTAAAATGGGTTTATGATAAGTAAAGATCTTTTCCCACTCTAGCCTTGTTATACAAAAGCTTCTCAATTCAGGAGATATAATTTATGGTTTCTCACAATGTTTGTGCCACTAAGGCTGTGTTTAAGATGTGGCAAAGTGTGTTTCAAAATTTTTTCTCTGTGAGGTTCAACATAATTTTTATATGCTGAGGCCTTTGGCTCATTTAAACTTAAGTTTCATACATGGAGATGGATGTAGATCTATTTTCATTTTTCTACATGTTGGGGTCAATCCTAGAGGGCTGCAACCTAACGCATTATGGCAAATGGATGTTACCCATATGCCTAAATTTGGCAAATTAAAATATTTACATGTATCAATGGATACCTTTTCTGGCATTATTCATGCCACGCCCCTAGCGGGAGAAAAGGTAACTCATGTAAAAACACATTGCCTTGAGGCCTGGGCTGCCTGGGGAAAACCCCTACGCCTTAAGACAGACAATGGCCCTGCATATACCTCCCATGGATTTTGTGCCTTTTGTGCACAGCTCCAAGTGACCCACACTATGGGTCTTCCATACAATCCACAAGGACAAGGTATTGTGGAGAGAGCCAACATAAATATTAAAGAAACTCTACAAAAACAAAAAGGGGGAATAGCTGAATCCGCTTCCCCCAGGGAAAGAATCTCCCTTGCTCTCTTCACACTTAATTTTTTAAATCTGAATGAGTCGGGTACTGCAGCAGCTGAAAAGCATGCAGCAGGCCCTATGGAACAAAAGGAATATGTGATGTTGAAAGATGTATTGGATAACAAATGGTATGGGCCGGATCTTGTGGTGGCAAGATCCAGGGGAGCTGTATGTGTTTTTCCACAGGGCCAAGAGGCTCCGCTTTGGGTTCCGAGCCGGCTGACACGCATGATCAAGGAAGTTCCTAAGGATGAGACTGAGTCTCTGGAGGAAGTGCCTGCTGACATCCCTGATGATGTGGATCCAGGGGAAGGCGGAGCACAGAAGGAGAATCCTGTCAGCCTTCCCAAAGGCGATGCCTATTCGGCATGATGCCACAGTTTTCCCCAGATTTTTAGCACCAATAAAAACCTTGATTTACCATTTTTAATGCATAAGTCTAAAGTGGTCCTTTTAGGAGAAGCACGTAACATTACAGTGAAAGAGTCCCTATGCTTTCAATTGCGTGGGCATGTTTTTTGGCAAGCTGCTTGGGTGGCTGTGTGTTGTGCCTGTGGTTGGTTTGCTGCCTTCGAGCCCAGACCAATAGGGATAAGGCTATATTGGGATAAGGTTATAATCTCTCAGGCATTAGCTACCCTGGAATGTGGCTCCTTCCCCCAAATATGGTTGTCAGCACTAAGAAACGCTTAGGGCTTCCATCTTGCACAGCCTATGCACCCCATGGGATCTGTTGATCCATTGCACTTGGGTAGGTGTGCAGATGTAGGTTTCTGCGGCACAGCCTATGCACCCCATGGGATCTGTTGATCCATTGCACTTGGGTAGATGTGCAGATGTAGATTCCTGCGACACAGCCTTTGCACCCCCGGGGTTCCTCGAGTACCCATTGCACAGGGGAAGGTGTGTCCATAGAAAATATCTTCCGTCCTCGATCGACCAACACATCATGAGGTGGGGGTCAGATTGGATGACGTTAGTCCTGCGCTTATTGTTTACAAACAATAAGGGGGATCTCTAGTGAGCCGTACAGGATCGCCATTACAAGATGGCGCCGACATCCTGTCTTGTTGGAAATAAACAACTCCATATTTGGCTATGCCTTTGAGAGCTGTGCGTCCCCCACTTCCCACATGCGCGGTGGATGAGGATCCTTGAGCCTATCCCGATGCAGTCTGGTGTCAGCTGTTGGTGGCAGCCAATCACAGGGCGACCCGTGTGCCATTTCCCTATTTAAGCAGCTGCCTAAGAGCCCTTTACCCCTTCGCTTCATGCTGTCTCTCCCCTTAGCTCCCTGCCCCTTCACTCCCTGCCCCTCTTGTTTCATGCTCCCCATCAATCAAGGGTACTCCAGTAAAGCGTGATCTGAGTGGAATCCTGATGTGGTGGTTATTCTTTCTCGCCGGTCGAGAGGTCCACCACAGCATAGGACTGTGATCTGTGAGTCTACTTCTAAATAAATAACCCTTTACTATTCTCTCAATTCTGAGATAGTGTTGGATTACTTCATAACATCAATCTGCACTTATCTGTCTTACTTAGGGTTTCTATTGCTATAACAAAGTGTCATGACCAAATGCAACTTGGGGAGGAAAGAATTTATTCATCTCTCAGCTTGTAGTCAGTACACCATCCAGAAAAGTCAGAAGAATACAAGGCAGGAAATGAATCAGAGGCTTAAATAAAATACAGTTCAGAAAAAGCATGCCTCCTTTTATGGCCCTTTGAAGACCAAGACTTTGTACTGGATTGTCCATAGTGCTGGCTGGATTTTAGTCTTAAGAAATGACTAGGCTATCCTACCCTGTTAGGCAATAGGCCCTAGGTGGGTAGGACCCAGACAAAGATCTTATTGCCCCTATTGCAAGATCCTCTTAAACAAATTAAGTTTTCAGAGGAAATTGTGTTAGTTTCAAAAGAGTTTTGTATTTTATGTGTATGTTTGTATATCTGGTGTGCATGTGTTTATGTGTGTGTGTGTGTGTGTGTGTGTGTGTGTACATCAGTTGTCTTACTCAATCACTCTCCACCTCACTTTTTGACACAAGGCCTCTCACTGAATTGGGGATTGATGATTTGGCTACACTGACTAGTCATCAAGCCCCACCAGCAAGCCCCAGGGATCCTCCTATCTTTGCCTTCCCATCACTGGGGTCACATGTGTAACTTTCTGACTTGGATTCTGAAAGTTCCAAGTTCCAGGTCCTCAGAGTTATGTGAATAAGACTTTTCATTTGTCTTGGTTTGTCATTCTTTAAAAGTATAAAGGATCCTGTGGACTGACCCCTTCACCACCAACACCACCCCACCACCCACTCCCCTGCCAACCAATACCCGTGGCATCAGAGGCCCCTGAGGCATAGACATCTGAAGCATAAAAAAAGTATAACAGATCTTTAAATTTGGGCAAACTCATTAAGTCAACAACAGTTAGAACATAATGACCTCTCCTTGTTTTCAAATACTCTGTGTACTTTGATTGGGATTTCCACACAGCACTCTTTACATTGGCTTGACTTGACTTTGGTTTGTCCCTGATGAGATGAGACCAAATGTTAGTTCTAGAAGTAACAATGCAGGATCTGGGGAAGGAATCACAGACAAGAGTCTGAATCTCAACAGAATTTGTTGTTGCAGTCTTGAGTCTCATGTTTCCTACAGTAACCCTCGTGAGGGAATGTGATATTCTATTAGCCTACCACAATTCCAAATTTTTAAATATATGTTTTATTTATATTTTCATAATTCCATTTATGTGGAAAATAGAAATGTGGTACATATACACTATGTAATATTATTCAGCTATAAAGAAAAATGAAATTTGCAAGTAAGTGGGTGGAACCAGAAATTTTAAGTTGAGTGAGATAACCCAGACCCAGAACAACAGACAGCACATGTTCTCACTCACCCATGCAGGCAACACTGAAGGGATTCAGTGATTGTAGTTACATGTTGATTCATTTACATATATATATACATTTGTAGTAACAATGACTAAAGAAGGTGGGGCCTTGAATTTAGATAGAGGGAGAGAGAAGAAATTATGTATTTCTATTTTAGGATAGATGATAGATAGATAGATAGATAGATAGATAGATAGATAGATAGATAGATGATAGATAGACAGATAGATGGATATGTAGATAGACAGATGAAAAGAAATAAAACAGCAATAACAAAGCCACCTCAGTCAAAACTCCATCTGGAAGAGTCCTTCCTCAGCAATCTCATCAAACAGAACTGCTCAAGTCCCTGAACAACTTTTATTATGCCCAGTGCAAAATTCTACTTTTTTCTGTACATCCAAAAAGCATTATCAATTTTTATGCTTTCAAAGAGCTTTGTAGATTTTCGTGCATGTTTTTATGGTGAGATTATAAGTTTGGATATTATTTATAGCTATATCCATGTTTCCCAGTGGAGTACTTTGCAAGAGCTTGTGATCTAAAACTTTGGTTGAAGTTGGTCATCTGGTTGTTCTTTTCCTGTGAACCTTTGGTGATCACTTCATGACCCTGAGTTATTAATACAAGAAGGTTTAACTAGACTTCAATCACCTTTTCAACACATTCAGACTGATCTGTGTAACATGAGGGGCCTGCTTATTGGGGTTTCTGTCCTACCTAGTTCCCACAGCTGGTAATTCCCAAAGAAAATCACACAGAGGTCTCCATAAGTTATAAACTGATTGGCCCATTAGCTCAGGCTTTGTATTAGCTCTTATAACTTATATTAACCCATTATTCTTATCTATGTTAGCCACATGGCTCGGTATCTTTTTCGGCGGGTTAGGTCACATCTTGCTTCTTCCGTGATCTGGGCAGGACTACGGAAAGAGCTTCCTTCTTCCCAGAATACTCCTGTTCTCATTGCCCCACCTCTACTTCCTGTTTGGTTGTCCCGCCTGTACATCCTGCCTGGCTACTGACCAATCAGTGTTTATTTAAAACATAACTGACAGAATACAGACAATTCTCCCCTACCAGATCTGCATGGAGCTGATGACTACACCAACCAATATCTATTTATGTTCCTTAGGATGCATCCAATGAGAGAGTCCCCCTGGAAGAAAAAGCTAGACAAGTTATAACTTTAATTGAAAGAATGTAGGGGTGTGTGTGTGTGTGTGTGTGTGTGTGTGTGTATGCTCACAAATGTTTGTGTGCATTATTGAGGCAGGGTCTTTCGTTTGTACCTAGAACTAACCAACTCTGGTACTTAAACTAGTCAGCTTGCTCTGGGATACATCTTTCTCTATATCTCACATGCAGGGGGATTACAAGCAGGCCACCACATCTGCCTGGTTTGTGTGCAGTGGCTCTGAATGCCAGCCGTCATGCTTGTTCTACAAACACTTTACATTGAACCAACTTCCCAGTCCCCAAATTAGCCAAATTCCTAAGTAAAGGACATCCTGTGTCTGAAAAGACCTCATGTCCAAGATCAATGCACATGGAATGGCTAAAGAGAACAGTAGCCTGAAAGGACAGGTGGACCACAAACACTTTAACCAGTAATCTATGACAGGTCACCACAGACAACATGTGGTACACCCAAGATTCCAAAATAAAGTGCAATAAAAATGAGTCCAGCTCTAGTCTTGGGGAAAAGATTGTCAAGAAAATCCTGCTTCACCTCTGTAAAGCAAAGGGCATGGTCAACAAGACAAAACAGCAGCCTATAAAACAGAAAAGATCTTCACCAAACCCACATCAAATAGAGGACTAATCTCCAAAATATACAAAGAACTCAAGAAATTTGACTAATCCAATTTTTTAAAATGGGGTATAGACCTAAACAGAGACTTTTCAACAGATGGATCTCAGATGACTGAAAGACACTTAAGGAAA
This sequence comes from Microtus oregoni, assembly GCF_018167655.1. Classification (NCBI taxonomy): domain Eukaryota; kingdom Metazoa; phylum Chordata; class Mammalia; order Rodentia; family Cricetidae; genus Microtus; species Microtus oregoni. Next base: position 5,272,617 of record NW_024543062.1, on the reverse strand, counting down.
TGCTCAACATCTTTAGCCATCAGGAAATACAAATCAAAACAACTCTGAGATTTCATCTTACACCTGTCAGAATGTCCAAGACCAAAAACACTGATGACAGTTTAAGCTGGAAAGAATATGGGGTAAGGAGAACACTCCTCTATTGCTGGTGGGAATGCAAACTTGTACAGCTGCTTTAGAAATCATTATGATGATTTTTCAGAAAATTAGGAACAATCTACCTCAAGACCCAGCAATACCACTCTTGGGTATATACCCAAAGGATGCTCAATCATAACACAAGGACATGTGCTCTTCTATGTTCACAGCAGCATTATTCATAATAACCAAAACCTGAAAACAACCTAGATGCCCCTCAACTGAAGAAAGAATAAAGAAAATGTGGTACATTTACACAATGAAGTACTACACAGTGGTAAAAAAAAATGACATCTTGAAATTTGCATGCAAATGGAAGGATCTAGAAAAAATATTGAGTGAAGTAACCCAGACCCAAAAAGACAAATATAATATTTAATCATTCATAAGTGTTTTTTAGACATAAAACAAAGAAAAACCAGCCTACAACTCACAATCCCAGAGAACCTAGACAACAAAGAGAACCCTAAGAGAGACACACATGGATCTAATTTACATGGCAAGTAAAAAAAGACAAAATAGCCTGAATAAAATGAGAGCATGGGGATCATGGGAGAGGGTAGAAGGGGAGGGGAAAGGAAAAGAGGGGAGCATAGCAAAATATATAGTTCAATAAAAACAATAAAAATAAGTGATTTTTAGACATAAATCAAAGAAAAACCAACCTACAGTCCACAACCCCAGAGAACCTAGACAACAAAGAGGCCCCTAAGAGAGACATACATAGATCTACATAGAAAGGAGAAAAAGACAAGTTCTTCGAAGGAAATTGGAAGTGTAGGTTAGGTCAAGTGAGAAGGTCAAAGGGGAGAGGGAAGGAAAGGAGGGGAGAGGAGAAAACATATAGCACAACAAAAACAATTTAAAAACATGCGCAAAAATCTGCCTCATAGAAAAGTTTGTCAGATATACTTGGTCTTTAGGCCAAAGATAGAAACCCCAGTGTTGTAAAGGAACTTTCTGTTTACTCAGTTAATATTATTTCCTTCGTGGGTCTCTGAGGTAGTTGAAGACTAGATGATTATAGCTACAGTTTACATTGTTTACAAGACTCAGAAAAGAAATTCACAGGACAGAACCAGGTTGCGGCGGCGGACGAAAGTCGCCCCCCACAGCCGGTGGGGACCGGCTGGGACCCGAGCGGCAGCAGAGGATGCAGGCCGCAGGCAGCGGGAACCATCGTGGCAGCAGATACAGGCTGCAGGGACCGCACACCGAGACCAGATTGCCCAACTACAATTAAATCAAAGAGGTAGGCCTTTGGGTGGCGAAAGTCCCTGGCAAAGGCACTATTCCTGAAGACCCTTCTGAGGGGTGAGAGGGACCTTGCCCCCCCCCGCAAGAACCAGGAAACAGAGCAAGGGCATTTTGTAAGAGGAGCCCCTGGCCAGCAGGGAAACCTGAACCAGCTTTAAAAGACCCATTAGATAGCATTGAAAGGAGGAGATGGGCAGGCGCCAAGGCAAGAATTCACCCAATAACCTGAAAAACAACATGAAAACACCAGAACCCAACGATATTACAACAGAAGGTCTTCAACACCCTAACACAGAAGAAGTGGAAAAAATTGATTTTATGAAAGCAATAGAGTCCCTTAAACAACATGTGAAAAATGCCCTTATTGAAATGGATGAGAAGTATAACCAAAAGTTTGAAGAAATGAGTAAATACGTACATAATACCCTGGGAAACCAAGAAAGAACGATCAAACAGATAATGGAAACAGTTCAATATTTGAAAACTGAAATGGAAGCAAGGAAGAAAACACAAACTGAGGACCAGATGGATGTGGAAAATCTAGATCAACGAGCAGAGCCAACAGAAACAAGCACAATCAACAGAATACAAGAAATAGAAGAAAGAATCTCAGATTCTGAGGACACCATAGAGAAAATAAATGCACTGATCAAAGAAAACTGCAAAGCCAACAAATTCTCATCACAAAACATTCAGAAATTGTGGGACACAAAAGACCAAATATAAGAATAATAGGAATAGAAGAAGAGTCACAGCTCAAAGGCCCAGAAAATATTTTGAACAAAATTATGGAAGAAAACTTTCCCAACACACAGAAAGATATTCCTTTGAATATTCAAGAAGCATACAGAACACCAAACAGACTGGATCAAAGGAAAACATGACCTCACCATATAATAATCAAAACACAAAATACACAGGTTAAAGAAAGAATACTAAGAGCTGCAAAGGAAAAAGGCCAAGTAACTTATAAAGGTAAACCGATCAGACTTACACCTGACTTCTCTATGGAAACTAAGAAAGCCAGAAGGTCCTGGATAGAAGTACTGCAGAAGCTAAGGACCATGGATGCAAGCCCAGACTACTATACCCAGCCAAGCTTTCGTTTACTATAAATGGAGAAAACAAGACATTCCAGGAAAAGAACAAATTTAAACAATATGTAGCCACGAATCCAGCCCTACAGAAAGTAATAAAAGGAAAATCGCAACCCAAGGAATCCAACATTGCCAACACTGCCTGCAATAACTGAGGCATCTAGCAACCCTTCACCAGCACAACTCAAAGAAGGGAGACACACAAATTCTACTTCCAAAAACAATAAGAATATCCGGAGTAAACAACCACTGGTCATTAATATCACTTAATATTAATGGTCTCAATTCACCTATAAAAAGGCACAGGCTAAGAGATTGGATACAAAAACAACATTCTGCTGTTTGCAAGAAACACATCTCAACCACAAAGACAGGCATCTACTCAGAGTAAAGGGTTGGGAAAAGGTCTTTCAAGCAAATGGTCCTAAGAAAAAAGCAGGTGTAGCCATATAAATTTCTAACAAAACTGACTTCAAACTAAAATCAATCAGAAGAGATCGAGATGGACACTTTATACTCATAACAGGAACAATTTGTCAGGATGATGTCTCAATCCTGAATATCTACGCCCCTAATATAAAAGCACCCACTTATGTAAAAGAAATATTACTAAAACTCAAGGCAGACATCAAACCACACACACTAATAGTAGGAGACTTCAATACACCTCTCTCAGCAATGGACAGGTCAATCAGACAGAAACCTAATAGAGAATTAAGAGAACTACTGGAGGTAATGAGGCAAATGGACTTAACAGACATCTATAGAACATTCCACCCAAAGAGGAAAGAATATACCTTCTTCTCTGCAGCTCATGGAACCTTCTCAAAAATTGACCACATACTCGGAAACAAAGGAAACCTCCACAGATACAAAAAATTTCAGTGTCCACCTGTGTCTTATCAGATCACCATGGATTAAAGTTAGAAGGCAACAACCACGCTACCCCCAGAAAACCGACAAACTCGTGGAAACTGAACAGTCAACTACTGAACCACACCTGGGTCAAGGAAGAAATCAAGAAAGAAATTAAAGTCTTCCTTGAATTTAATGAAAATAAAGAAACAACATACTCAAACCTATGGGACACTATGAAAGCAGTGCTAAGAGGAAAGTTCATAGCACTAAGTGCCCACTTAAAGAAAACAGAGAAAGCATACATCGGAGACTTAACAGCACACATGAAAGCTTTAGAAAAAAAAGAAGCAGACGTGCCCAGGAGGAGTAGAAGACTGGAAATAATCAAACTGAGGGCAGAAAACAACAAAATAGAAACACAGAAAACAGTCCAAAGAATCAATGAAACAAAAAGCTGGTTCTTGGAGAAAATCAACAAGATCGAAAAACCCTTTCCAAACTAATTAAACGACAGAGAGAGAACACGCAAATAAATAAGAACAGAAATGAAAAGGGGGACATAACCACAGACACAGAGGAAATTCAGAGAATCATTAGATCTTATTACAAAAGCCTGTATAACACAAAACTGGAAAATATAAAAGAAATGGACACTTTTTTAGATAAATACCATATACCAAAGTTAAACCAGGACCAGGTGAACAATCTAAACAGACCTGTTGGTCACGAAGAATTAGAAGCTGTTATCAAAAACCTCCCTACCAAAAAAAGCCCAGGACCAGATGGTTTCAATGTGGAATTCTACCAGAACTTCCAAGAAGACCTAATACCTATACTCCTTAATGTATTCCACAATATAGAAACAGAAGGGTCATTGCCAAATTCTTTTTAAGAAGCTGCAGTTACTCTGATACCAAAACCACACAAAGACTCAACCAGGAAAGAGAATTACAGGCCAATCTCACTCATGAACATCGAGGCAAAAATCCTCAACAAAATACTGGCAAATCGAATCCAAGAACACATTAGAAAAATTATCCATTATGATCAAGTAGGCTTCATCCCAGAGATGCAGGGCTGGTTCAACATACGAAAATCTATCAATGTAATCCACTATATAAATAAACTGAAAGAAAAAAAACCATATGATCATTTCATTAGATGCTGAAAAAGCATTCGAAAATATTCAACACCCCTTTATGATAAAGGTTTTGGAGAGAATAGGGATACAAGGATCCTACCTAAATATAATAAAAGCAATATACAGCAAGCCAACAGCTAACATTAAATTAAATGGAGAAAAACTCAAAGCCATCCCACTAAACTCAGGAACACGACAAGGATGTCCACTCTCTCCATACCTCTTCAATATAGTGCTTGAAGTTCTAGCAATAGCAATAAGACAACATAAGGAGATCAAGGGGATTCGTATTGGAAAGGAAGAAGTTAAGCTTTCGTTATTTGCAGATGATATGATAGTATACATAAGTGACCCCAAAAATTCTACCAAAGAACTCCTACAGCTGATAAACACCTTTAGTAATGTGGCAGGATACAAGATCAACTCCAAAAAATCAGTGGCCTTCCTATACACTAAGGATAAGGAAGCAGAGAGGGAAATCAGAGAAGCATCACCTTTCACGATAGCCACAAATAGCATAAAATATCTTGGGGTAACCCTGATCAAGGAAGTGAAAGATCTACTTGACAAGAACTATAAGTCTTTGAAGAAAGAAATTGAAGAAGACACCAGAAAATGGAAGGACCTCTCTTGCTCTTGGATTGGGAGGATCAACATAGTAAAAATGGCAATTCTACCAAAAGCAATCTATAGATTAAATGCAATCCCCATCAAAATTCTTCACAGATCTGGAGAGGACAATAATCAACTTTATATGGAAAAACAAAAAACCCAGGATAGCCAAAACAATCTTATACAATAAAGGAGCGTCTGGAGGCATTACCATCCCTGACTTCAAACCCTATTACAGAGCTACAGTATTGAAAACAGCTTGGTATTGGCATAAAAACAGAGAAGTCGACCAATGGAATCGAATAGAAGACCCTGACTTTAACCCACAAACCTGTGAACACCTGATATTCCATAAAGGAGCTAAAAGTATACAATGGAAAAAAGAGAGCATCTTCAACAAATTGTGCTGGCAAAACTGGATGTCCATCTGTAGAAGAATGAAAATAGATCCATATCTATCACCATGCACAAAACTCAAGTCCAGATGGATTAAAGACCTCAATATCAGTCCGAACACACTGAACCTGATAGAAGAGAAAGTGGGAAGTACTCTACAGCACATGGGCACAGGAGACCACTTCCTACGTATAACCCCAGCAGCACAGACACTAAGGGCATCATTGAATAAATGGGACCTCCTGAGACTGAGAAGCTTCTGTAAAGCAAAGGACACTGTCACTAAGACAAAAAGGCAACCGACTGACTGGGAGAAGATTTTCACCAACCCTGCAACTGACAAAGGTCTGATCTCCACAATATATAAAGAAATCAAGAAACTAGACCGTAAAAGGCTAATCAACCCAATTATAAAATGGGGCCCTGAGCTGAACAGAGAATTCTCAACAGAAGAAGTTCAAATGGCCAAAAGACACTTAAGGTCAGGCTCAACCTCCTTAGCGATCAGGGAAATGCAAATCAAGACAACTTTGAGATTCCATCTTACACCTGTCAGAATGGCTAAAATAAAAAACACCAATGATAGCCTTTGCTGGAGAGGTTGTGGAGAAAGGGGTACACTCACCCATTGCTGGTGGGAATGCAAACTTGTGCAACCACTCTGGAAAGCAGTGTGGCAGTTTCTCAGGAAATTCGGGATCAACCTACCCCTGGATCCAGCAATACCACTCTTGGGAATATACCCAAGAGAGGCCCTATCATACAACAAAAGTATATGCTCAACTATGTTCATAGCAGCATTGTTTGTCATAGCCAGAACCTGGAAACAACCTAGATGCCCTTCAATGGAAGAATGGATGAAGAAAGTATGGAATATATACATATTAGAGTATTACTCAGCAGTAAAAAACAAGGACTTCTTGAATTTTGCATACAAATGGATGGAAATAGAAGACACTATCCTGAGTGAGGTAAGCCAGACCCAAAAAGAGGAACATGGGATGTACTCACTCATATTTGGTTTCTAGCCATAAATAAAGGACATTGAGCTTATTATTCGCTAACCTAGAGAAGCTAAATAAGAACGTGAATCCAAAGAAAAACATATAGGCATCCTCCTGAATATTAACCTTCATCAGGCGATGAAAGGAGACAGAGACAGAGACCCACATTGGAGCACCGGACATAAATCTCAAGGTCCAAATCAGGAGCAGAAGGAGAGAGAGCACGAGCAAGGAACTCAGGACCGCAAGGGGTGCACCCACACACTGAGACAATGGGGATGTTCTATTGGGAACTCACCAAGGCCAGCTGGCCTGGGGCTGGAAAAGCCTGGGATAAAATCGGACTCTCTAAATATAGCGGACAATGAGGACTCCCGAGAACTCAAGAACAGTGGCAATGGGTTTCTGATCCTACTGCACGTACTGGCTTTGTGGGAGCCTAGGCAGTTTGGATGCTCAACTTACTAGACCTGGATGGAGGTGGGGGTTCCTTGGACTTCCCACAGGGCAGGGAACCCTGATTGCTCTTTGGGCTGATGAGGGGGGGGATCTAACTGGGGGAGCGGGAGGGAAATGGGAGGCGGTGGCGGGGAAGAGACAGAAATCTTTAATAAATAAATAAATTAAAAAAATAAAAAAAAGAAATTCACAAAAGAAATATAAAGTATATAAGATGGAGAGATATCAAAAGATAGTTTGGAATGGTAATGCAAGTTATAACAGAAAGTAAATTAGATATAAGTCTTTGAACTCACCAAGATAGGACAGATATAGAGTATTTTCTCTGGATTTGTTAAAAGCAAATGGACTAGACATTGTCAATGTATTTATTGCCTGTGTATATTGTATATAGTTATTGTACTTATTGTATATAGTTTTCTTATATTAGTTATAGACTTTTTATTTTTATTTTAGACAAAAGGGGGAAATACAAAGATTTATACTTATGTTTTATAAGTAAAGCTTGCCTAAAGACCAGAAGGTAAAGCTAAGCCACTAGAGGCCTGACAGTGGTGGCACACACCTTTAATCCTAGGATTTGGGAGACTCAGATGAATCTCTGTGAGGTAAAGGTCACCCTGGACTACACAAAATCAATGCAGAAACAGATCCAGGTGGGAGTGGTTCACACCTTTAAACCATAAGCTGGGATGAGACAAGAACTCATTCTTTTCCAGTCTGAGGATTTCTTAGGGGTTAAAGCTCTCTAGTGGCTTGGCTGCTTTGCTTTTCTGATCTTCAGGTTGAGCCCCAATATCTATCCCTAAGGTTTTATTATTTATGGTACACAAAGAGAATGTAGTGATTTTTTTTGAAAGATTAACAACAAATATCCCAAAAGCAACACCATCCCACTTATAAAGAAAACTAGCTGAACTCTTCCTTGCATTATGTGGGAAACACCAATAACTGAAGTACCTCCTAAATTCTATACTGATGCAAATAAATCAGGAAAGGCAGGTTACAAACCTGGTCTACAAGAGCTTGTTCCAGGACAGGCTCCAAATCTACAAAGAAACCCTGTCTTGAAAAACCAAAAAGAAAAAAGAAAGCCTACCATTTTGTACAATAAACATTTACCAATGGTGTAGAAACTAAAGATAAAAACATTTTCCAACTAAGAAGAAAATACAACTAGTTAGGTATTTTGTCTTTAGCCGAACCTCTCTGCCGTCACAAATAATTCCCATCAAACCAAATTAGACCAAATAAAAGATGCCCATATTTAATAAAATGCTTCCGGGTGGCCCCAGGAAAGCATGGAGAAGGGAAGAGAGAAAAAGGGGAGACCATGTGAAAGCTGGAGACCACATGTTCATTCTCTGGGTGGCAGTTTAAATAGTCTATGGGAGTGGTCTCAACCTTCCCTGGGGAGGGGTCACCATTTGGCAAGCTTTCTTGACCCTCCCCGAGGAGGAGTCACCATTTGGTGGGCTTTCTTGGAGGCAAAGTTTGGACTAAGGCAACTCCCAGGGGAGGGACCTTATGCCAAGAGCTGAGGTGAAGCCCCCCAGTCAAACACAAGTTGTGTGTGGCAACACTATAGACTATAATACAGAAAACTTGAGGTGAAGGAACTGCTGCTGTTTATACATAGGTGCACAACAAAATGCATGGAGTTACATACTTGTGTGCACACACACACTATAAAATAAGGACATGTAAAATTAGTATTGAATAAAATATATGGGTTGTACAATTTTTTGTGAAAGAAACATACTAAACTTACAGTTATGTGAAATATTGAGACAAACAAGATGAAGAACACATGAACCACTGTGGTGAGTCCACAAGTATTATATGGTAAATGTAGAGCTGACAAATCAGTTTGGACCAATTCACGGGAGTATGAACACTCCACATGGAGAAAGTCATTTTCCAGAGTTGCAGGAACACCTGTCTAGATAACTCACTGTCAATTCTGCAGAAATCTTGTAAAATCATGATGTTTCTACCTATTACTATAGATAATATTCCAGTAGTATATAAACCTGACTTTTCCTGTAGGGCAAGTGGATACCTTCACCACACAGTGAAACCCTGGTGTGAAAGCATTCACTCAGTAAAACCTTTGTTCTCATAGCCAAGATCTACATGAAACCTGGCCCCCACAACTTTCTTTATAGACAGCAGTCACTGATAAGAAAGGAGTTCCAAAGACTCAGAGGCTACTGGCAGTGGTACTGGGATTTAACCCTACTGCATGCACTGGCTTTTTGGGAACCTATTCTCTTTGAATGATACCTTGCTCAGCCTAGATATAGTTGGAAGGGCCTTGGACCTTCCCCAAAGCAATGTGCCTTACCCTCTCTAAGGAGTGGATAGGGGTGGGTGGGAGGATATATGGATGGAATGGGAGGAGGGGAGGGAGTGGTAACTTGGATTGGTACGTATAATGAACAAAGATAGTTTGTTTTCTTTTAAAATAAATAAATAAATGCGACAGAAAGAAAGAAAGAAAGAAAGAAAGAAAGAAAGAAAGAAAGAAAGAAAGGAGCCTCAAACAGGAGCCCATATGTCTGCTCTAACAGCAGACTCAAGAAGGTGTAATTAATCTACTGGGCTTCTGCTCCAACAAATTACTAATATTCTGAATTTACCCTTCACCTTGGTTTCATTTAACATAAGATCATAGCCCAGGAAATTAACTATTTATACAGGGAAAAGGCCTGAGGTGCTAAAACTAGCTTAAGAGAGAAAAACCTTTCACATGGGTACCTGCTGGAGATGAAAGCAAAGTCCCCAAAAGAGATTTCTTTTAACTCAACCAACTACAGGAACCTTGCCTTCCTCCTAGGCCCTTAATATAGCAACCAGCCCTGTGTTCCCAGCCACCAGGGAGCTTCACAGGCACACCCCCTCTGAGACATAAAGCAGGTCCTTGTCAGACCCACTGGGTTTTGTTTGTTTGTTTGTTTGTTTTTCTATTGAAATGCATGCTTGATACTATTGTTACTGCCTAGGAAATTGCTAACTTGTCTGTATGCTATATAAACTAAAAGCTTTATGGAGAATGGCCTTTCTTCCCTTCCCCCTTCTTTTTTTTTTCACCTTCCCCCAAGGAATAAAGCAATATCAAGGAAAAACATGCTTGAGTCAGTCAATTTGTTCTAAACCCCTCAGATCCCTTTCCCCAAGCCAGTTTTCACCTGCCATAGAGAATCTTAGATAGACCCTGTGGGGATGCTGAGGCCGGTACTAAAGGCCACAGATGACTGTTGCACATTTTAAGCCAATACCCTATGAAATTATACTTGTTTCATGATAAAAAACTAATATTGCCAGGTGATGGTGGTGTATTCCTTTAATCCCAGCACTTGGGAGGCAGAGATAGGCAGATCTCTGTGAGTTCGAGGCCAGCCTGGTCTACAGAGCAAATTCCAGGACAGCCAGAGCTGTTATACAGAAAAATCTTGCTCAAAAAACACACAAAAAAAGCACTAAGATATAAATGGAGGACTGGGGAGATGGCTTAATAGGAAAGAGTGATTGCTGTGTAAACATAAGAATCTGACATTGAATATCATGCAAATACTTAAAAAACTGAATATGGCCCTGTACAACTATAACCCTAGCTCTGTGAGGGGCAGAAACAGGAGAATAGTTGAAGCTTGCTGACTGATAGCCTAGCTCCAGGTTCAGTGAGAGACCCTGTCTCAAGGAATAAAGAGGATAGAGTAAGGACATCCAATGTCCTCCTCCAACTTCAGTATGCATGTAGGATGTGTGTAGGTACACACGTTCATATACCCCATGCATGCAATCATTCATACATCAAAAAGACCCTAATATATAAACAAATAAAGATTAAGGTATTTTAAATAAATGCCTACCCGCCGATTTGTGAAGCTAGAATAACATTCCTTCACCAGCACTGTTTTGATCATGTCTGGATCTGTGATAGCCAAAAAAGTTTTTGGCCCTCATAAAACCTGCATTGGCAAAGCAAAGAAGATTAAACCCAATCATCTGGACTTGATAGTTGGAAGCATGCCCGGGAACCCAGAATCTGATCCATATGTTATATAATCAACATATTAGTTATACAACATGTTGCCACAAGAGCACCAGCGGCAAGTCAGGGATTCTGACCACAGGTCACTGATGTCTCATGAAATGAAGTATAACATAGCTCATGCAGGAAAGAGACAAATGCAAAATAGCTCCACAGAAAGACCATAATCAGAACTAAATTGGAACATTTGTTAGCCCAGGAAAGAGGAAATGTTATGGTTTCTATCACCCAGCACTTTGGCTGGCACTTCCGGGTTCCATGAGCCTGCATGCCTCATCAAGCACTCAGGCAATTTACATAGCCACCCAGGGTCCTCAGGCCCTAGGTGACCTACATGCAGCATGGTCATGTGACCTATTCATGACCCAGCTACATAAGGCCCTGTGCGCATGCACTAGGCAGCCTTTATAAGTTGTACATGCCTGCTCCACGCTCTCTCCTGCACCAACTTCCTTGGGCCTGCACATGTTTCTTTCTCTCTCTTATAAACTCTTACAGTGGGTTTCGTTGTGGGTTTCATGATCTCTTCTCACTCGTGTCCAGTAATTTCAGGTAGTTCTTGTCAGAAGGTAGGTGCTTTGTTTACAAGCTACCCAACCAGCACGGAGATCTGATCTCGGAACCAGGAGAGACATCACTCCAGCACCAGGAGAGCCATCACTGGGGAGTGCCATCACTGGGAAGGTACATCAGTAGGCAAGGAGACCTGATCCTGTAAAAGAAGATCCATAGGGAAGCATTCGGAGGAAGAGATGGGCAAGCACCAATGCAAGAATTCACCCAACAATCTGAAAAACAAAATGAAACCACCAGAACCCAGCGACCTCACAACAGGAGGAAATGAACACCTTAATCAAGAAGTAGAAAAAATTGACTTTATGAAAGTGATTGACACCCTTAAACAGCATGTAAAAAAATGCCCTTATACAAATGGATGAGAAGTATAACAGAAAGTTCAAAGAAATGAATAAATCAGTGAATGATACCCTAATAAACCAACGAAAAACAATCAAACAGAAAATGGAAACAGTTCAAGAGTTGAAAACTGAAATGGAGGCAAAGAAGAAAACACAAACAGAGGGCCGGCTGGACATGGAAAATCTAGGTCAACGAATAGAGACTATAGAAACAAGCATAACCAGCAGAATACAAGAGATAGAAGAAAGAATCTCAGATTCTGAAGATACCATAGAGAAAATAAACGCACTGATCAAAAAAAAAAAACCAGCAAGTCCAACAAACTCTCATCACAAAACATTCAGGAAATATGGGACACAATAAAAAAGACCAAACCTAAGAATAATACGAGTAGAAGAAGTGCAGCTCAATGGTCCAGAAAATATATTCAATAAAATTATAGAAGAACACTTTCCCAACCTAAAGAAAGATGTACCTAGGAAGGTTCAAGAAGCATAGAGAACACCGAATAGGCTGGATCAAAAAAGAAAAATCCCCTCTCCATATAATAATCAAAACACAAAGCATACAGAATAAAGAAAGAATATAAAGAGCTGCAAAGGAAAAAGGAGAAGTTACTTATAAATGTAAACCAATCAGACTTACACGAGACTTCGCTATGGAAACCATGAAAGCCAGAAGGTTCTGGATAGATGTACTACAGAAACTAAGAGACCATGGGTGCAAGCCCAGACTACAATACCCAGCCAAGCTTTCGTTCACTATAATTGGAGAAAACAAAATTTTCCAGGATAAAAACAAATTTAAACATTACGTAGCCACAAATCCAGCCTTACAGAAAGTAATAGAAGGAAAATCACTAACCAAGGAGTCCAACAATGACCACAATAACTCAGATATCTAGAGACCCTTAACCAGCACAACTCAGAAGGGAAACACACAAAATCTACTACTAAAAGAGTGACTGGAGTTAACAACCATTGGTCATTAATATCACGTAATGTCAATAGGCTCAACTCACCTATAAAAAGGTACAGGCTAAGAGATTGGATGCGAAAACAGGATCCAACATTCTGCTGTTTACAAGAAACACACCTCAACCACAAAGACAGGCACCTACTCAGAGTAAAGGGTTGGGAAAAGGCTTATCAAGCAAATGGACCCAAGAAACAAGCAAGTGTGGCCATACTAATCTCTAACAAAGTTGACTTCAAACTTAAATCAATCAGAAGAGATGGAGAGGGACATTTTATACTCATAACAGGAACAATTCATCAGGATGAAGTCTCAACCCTGAATATCTATGCCCCTAATATAAAAGCACCCACATACATAAAAGAAACATTACTAAAACTCAAGACTGCCATCAAACCACACACACTAATAGTAGGAGACTTCAACACTCTTCTCTCACCAATGAACAGGTCAATCAGACAGAAACCTAATGGAGAAATAAGAGAATTAATGGAGGTAATGAAGCAAATGGACTTAACAGACATCTATAGAACATTCCACCCAAATAGGAAAGAATATACCTTCTTCTCTGCAGCTCTTGGAACCTTCTCGAAAATTGACCACATACTCGGTAACAAAGCAAACTTCCACAGTTACAAAAAAATATTCATAACCTCCTATGTCTTATCAGATCACCATGGATTAAAGTTAGAATTCAACAACAATGCTACCCCCAGAAAGCCTACAAACTCATGGAAACTGAACAGTCAACTACTGAACTACACCTGGGTCAAGGAAGAAATAAAGAAAGAAATTAAAGTCTTCCTTGAATTCAATGAAAATAAAGAAACAACCTACTCAAACTTATGGGACACTATGAAAGCAGTGCGAAGAGGAAAGTTCATAGCACTAAGTGCCCACTTAAAGAAAACAGAGAAAGCACACATTGGAGGCTTAACAGCCCACCTGAAAACTCTAGAAAGAAAAAGCAGACTCACATAGGAGGAGTAGAAGACTGGAAATAATCAAACTGAGGGCGGAAATCAACAAAATAGAAATGCAGAAAACAATCCAAAGAATCAATGAAAAAAAAAAAGCTGGTTCCTGGAGAAAATCAACAAGATTGACAAACCCCTATCCAAACTAATCAAACGTCAGAGAGAGAATATGCAAATTAATAAGATCAGAAATGAAAAGGGGGACATAACCACAGACACAGAGGAAATTCAAAGAATCATTAGATCTTACTACAAAAGCCTGTATGCCACAAAACTGGAAAATGTAAAAGAAATGGACACGTTTTTAGATAAATGCCATATCCCAAAGTTAAACCAGGACCAGGTGAACAATGTAAATAGACCTGTTAGTCTATCAAAAACCTCCCAACCAAAAAAAGCCCAGGACCAGATGGTTTCAATGCGGAATTCTATCAGAACTTCCAAGAAGACCTGATACCTATACTCCTTGAAGTATTTCACAATATCAAAACAGAAGAGTCACTGCCAAATTCCTTTAATGAAGCTACAGTCACTCTGATACCAAAACCCCCCAAGGCTCAACCAAGAAAGAGAATTACAGGCCAATCTCACTCATGAATATCGACACAAAAATCCTCAACAAAATACTGGCAAACAGAATCCAAGAACACATTAGAAAAATTATCCATTATGATCAAGTAGGCTTCATCCCAGAGATGCAGGGCTGGTTCAACATACGAAAATCTATCAATGTATTCCATCATATGAATAAACTGAAAGAAAAAAACCATATGATCATTTTATTAGATGCTGAAAAAGCATTTGACAAACTTCAACATCCCTTTATGATGAAAGTATTGGAGAATTAGGGATACAAGGGTCATACCTAAATATAATAAAAGCTATTTACAGCAAGCCGACAGCTAACATCAAACTAAATGGAGAAAATCAAAGCCATCCCACTAAAATCAGGAACACGACAAGGCTGTCCACACCATACCTCATCAATATAGGGCATGAAGTTTTAGCAATAGCAATAAGACATCATAAGGGGATTAAGGGGATTCAAATTGGAAAGGAAGTGGTTAAACTTTCATTATTTGCAGATGATATGATAGTGTACATAACGACCCCAAAAACTCCACCAAAGAACTTTTACAGCTGATCAACACCTTTAGTAATGTGGCAGGATACAAGATCAACTCCAAAAAATCAGTCCCCCTCCTATACACAAAGGATATGGAAGCAGAGAGGGAAATCAGAGAAGCATCACCTTTCACGATAGCCACAAACAGCATAAAATATCTTGGGGTAATTCTAACCAAGGAAGTGAAAGATCTATTTGACAAGAACTTTAAGGCATTGAAGAAAGAAATTGAAGCGGATACCAGAGAATGGAAGGATCTCCCTTGCTCTTGGATTGGGAGGATCAACATAGTAAAAATGGCAATTCTACCAAAGGCAATCTATAGATTCAATGCAATCCCCATCAAGGTCCCATCAAAATTCTTCACAGATCTTGAGAGGAAAATAATCAACTTTATATGGAAAAACAAAAAGCCCAGGATAGCCAAAACAGTCTTATATAATAAAGGAACTTCTGGAGGCATTAGCATCCCTGACTTCAAACTCTACTACAGAGCTACAGTATTGAAAACAGCTTGGTATTGGTATAAAAACAGAGAAGTCGACCAATGAAATCGAATAGAAGACCCGGATTTTAACCCACAAACCTATGAACACCTCATTTTCGAAAAAGGAGCTAAAAGTATACAATGGAAAAAAGAGAGCATCTTCAACAAATTGTGCTGGCAAAACTGGATGTCCATCTGTAGAAGAATGAAAATAGATCCATATCTATCACCATGCACAACACTTAAGTCCAAATGGATCAAAGACCTCAATATCAATCAGAACACACTGAACCTGATAGAAGAGAAAGTGGGAAGTACCCTACAACATATGGGCACAGGCTATCGCTTCCTAGGCATAACCCCAGCAGCACAGACATTAAGGGCAACATTTAATAAATCGGACCTACTGAAACTGAGAAGCTTCTGTAAAGCAAAGGACAATGTCACTAAAACAAAAAGGCAACCTACTGACTGGGAGAAGATTTTCACCAACCCCGCAACAGACAAAGGTCTGATCTCCAAAATATATAAATTACTCAAGAAACTAGACCATAAAAGAATAATCAACCCAATTATAAAATGGGGCACTGAGCTGGACTCAGAATTCTCAACAGAAGAAGTTCAAATGGCCAAAAGACACTTAAGGTCATGCTCAAACTCCTTAGCGATCAGGGAAATGCAAATCAAAACAACTTTGAGATACCATATTACACCTCTCAGAATGGCTAGAATCAAAAACACCAATGATAGCCTTTGCTGGAGAGGTTGTGGAGGAAGCGGTACCCTCATCCATTGCTGGTGGGAATGCAAACCTGTGCAACCACTTTGGAAGCAGTGTGGTGGTTTTTCAGGAAATTTGGGATCAACCTACCCGTGTACCCAGCAATGCCACTTTTGGGAATATATCCAAGAGATGCCTGATTATATGACAAGGGCATTTGTTCAACTATGTTCATAGCAGCATTATTTGTAATAGCCAGAATCTGGAAACAACCTAGATGTCCTTCAATGGAAGAATGGATGAAGAAAGTGTGGAATATATACACATTAGAGTACTACTCAGCAGTAAAAAACAATGACTTCTCAAATTTTGCATGCAAATGGATGAAAATCGAAAACACTATCCTGAGTGAGGTAAGGCAGACCGAAAAAGATGAACATGGGATGTACTCACTCAATTGGTTTCTAGCCATAATTAAAGGTCAGTGAGTCTATAATTTGATATCCTAAAGAAGCTAAATAAGAAGGTGAACCCAATGAAAAACGTATAGCTATCCTCCTGGTTATGGGAAGTAGACAAGATTGTCGGGCAAAACATTGGGATCTTGTGGGTGTAGTGGAAGGGGGGTAAGGGGAGATGGGGAGAGAAAAGTGAGAAGGGGAGGATGGGGGGAACTTGGAGAAACGGGATGATTGGGATAAAGGAAGGTTGGATAGGGGAGCAGGGAAGCACATATCTTAATTAAGGTAGCCATCTTAGGGTTGGCAAGAGACATGGACCTAGAGGGGCTCCCTGGTGCCCAGGACCATATCCCCAATTAGTTCCTGGGGCAGCTGAGGATAGGGAACCTGAAATGACCCTATCCTATAGCCATACTGATGAATATCTTGCATATCACCATAGAACCTTAACCTGAAATGACTCTATCCTATAGCCATACTGATGAATATCTTGCATATCACCATAGAACCTTCATCTGGCGATGATGGTGATAGAGACAGAGACCCACACTGGGGCACCGGACTGAGCTCCCAATGTCCCAATGAGGAGCAGAAAGAGGGAGAACATGAGCAAAGAAGTCAGGACCACGATGGGTACACCCACCCACGGAGACAGTGGGGCTGATCTATTGGGAGCTCACCAAGCCCAGCTGGACTGTGACTGAAAAAGCATGGGATAAAACCGGACTCTCTGAATATGGCAGACAATGAGGGCTGCTGAAAAGGCAAGGACAATGGCACTGGATTTTGATCCTACTTCATGTTCTGGCTTTGTGGGAGCCTAGCCAGTTTGGATGTTCACTTTCCTGGACCAGGATGGAGTGGGGAGGACTTTGGACTTTCCACGGGGCTGGGAACCCTGACTGCTCTTCAGACTGGAGAGGGAGGGGGACAGGAGTGGGGGGAGGGGGAGAGGAGTGGGAGGAGGGTGAGGGAAATGGGAGGCTGGGAGGAGGCAGAAATTTTTTTTCAATAAAAAAAAATAAATAAGGGAACACCGGGTGGCGGAAAGCGGCCGGAACACCGGGCGGCGCGGCCAGAGGACGCCCAGCGCAGCCGGCAGGGACGGACTGGGAGAGGACACAGGCTGCTGGCAGCGGGAACCATCCCAGCAGCAGAAGCAGGCTGCAGGAACTGCGCGAAACACCGAGATCAGATCCCCCCACTACAATTAAACCAAAGAGGTAGGCCTTCGGTTGGGGAGGTCCCTGGCAAAGGAGAAGCTGGGTCCTATTCCTGAAGACCCTTCTGAGGGGTGAGAGGGATCTTGGCCCCTGGCAGGAACCAGGAAACAGAGCAAGGGCATTTTGTAAGAGGAGCCCCTGGCCAGCAGGGAAACCTGAACCAGTTTTAACAGACCCCTTAGATAGCATCGATAGGAGGAGATGGGCAGGCGTCAAGGAAAGAATTCACCCAATAATCTGAAAAACAACGTGAAAACACCAGAACCCAATGATCTTACAACAGAAGGTCTCCAACACCCTAACACAGAAGAAGTGGAAAAAATTGACTTTTTGAAAGCAGTAGAGTCCCTTAAACAACATGTGAAAAATGCCCTTATTGAAGTGGATGAGAAGTATAACCAAAAATTTGAAGAAATGAGTAAATACATACATAATACCCTGGGAAACTAAGAAAGAACGATCAAACAGGTAATGGAAACAGTTCAAGAATAGAAAACTGAAATGGAAGCAAGGAAGAAAACACAAACTGAGGACCAGCTGGATGTGGAAAATCTAGGTCAACGAGCAGAGCCTACAGAAATAAGCATAATCAATAGAATACAAGAAATAGAAGAAAGAATCTCAGATTCTGAGGACAACATAGAGAAAATAAATGCTCTGATCAAAGAAAACTGCAAAGCCAACAAATTCTCATCACAAAACATTCAGGAATTATGGGACACAATAAAAAGACCAAATATAAGAATAATAGGAATATAAGAAGGAGAAGAGTCACAGCTCAAAGGCCCAGAAAATATTTTGAACAAAATTATGGAAGAAAACTTTCCCAACTTAAAGAAAGATATTCCTTTGAATATTCAAGAAGCATACAGAACACCAAACAGACTGGATCAAAGGAAAACATCCCCTCGCCATATAATAATCAAAACACAAAATATACAGGTTAAAGAAAGAATACTAAGAGCTGCAAAGGAAAAAGGCCAAGTAACTTATAAAGGTAAACCGATCAGACGTACACCTGATTTCTCTATGGAAACAATGAAAGCCAGAAGGTCCTGGATAGAAGTACTGCAGAAGCTAAGAGACCATGGATGCAAGCCCGGACTACTATACCCAGCCAAGCTTTCGTTCACTATAAATGGAGAAATCAAGACATTCCAGGATAAGAACAAATTTAAACAATACGTAGCCACGAATCCAGCCCTACAGAAAGTAATAGAAGGAAAACCGCAACCCAAGGAATCCAACATTGCCAACACTGCCTACAATAACTCAGGCATCTAATGACCCTTCACTAGCACAACTCAAAGAAGGGAGACACAATAATTCTACTTCCAAAAACAACAAGAATATCCGGCATGAACAACCACTGGTCATTAATATCACTTAATATTAATGGTCTCAATTCACCTATAAAAAGGCACAGGCTAAGAGATTGGATATGAAAACAGGATCCAACATTCTGCTGTTTGCAAGAAACACATCTCCACCACAAAGACAGGCATCTACTCAGAGTAAAGGGTTGGGAAAAGGTCTTTCAAGCAAATGGTCCTAAGAAAAAAGCAGGTGTGGCCATATTAATTTCTAACAAAACTGACTTCAAACTAAAATCAATCAGAAGAGATCGAGATGGACACTTTATACTCATAACAGGAACAATTTGTCAGGAAGATGTCTCAATACTGAATATTTACGCCCCTAATATAAAAGCACCCACGTATGTAAAAGAAATATTACTAAAACTCAAGGAAGACATCAAACCACACACACTAATAGTAGGAGACTTCAATACAGCTCTCTCAGCAATGGACAGGTCAATCAGACAGAAACCTAATGGAGAAGTAAGAGAACTACTGGAGGTAATGAAGCAAATGGACTTAACAGACATCTATAGAACATTCCACCCAAATAGGAAAGAATATACCTTCTTCTCTGCAGCCCATGGAACCTTCTCAAAAATTGACCACATACTCGGAAACAAAGGAAACCTCCACAGATACAAAAAAAAAATCAGTGTCCACCTGTGTCTTATCAGATCACCACAGATTAAAGTTAGAATTCAACAACAATCCTACCTCCAGAAAGCCGACAAACTCATGGAAACTGAACAGTCAACTACTGAACCACACCTGGGTCTAGGAAGAAATCAAGAAAGAAATTAAAGTCTTCCTTGAATTTAATGAAAATAAAAGGACAACATACTCAAATCTATGGGACACTATGAAAGCAGTGCTAAGAGGAAAGTTCATAGCACTAAGTGCCCACTTAAAGAAAACAGAGAAAGCGTACATCGGAGACTTAACAGCACACCTGAAAGCTTTAGAAAAAAAAGAAGCAGACACACCGAGGAGGAATATAAGACTGGAAATAATCAAACTGAGGGCGGAAATCAACAAAATAGAAACGCAGAAAACAGTCCAAAGAATCAATGGAACAAAAAGTTGGTTCTTGGAGAAAATCAACAAGATCGACAAACCCCTATCCAAACTAATTAAACGACAGAGAGAGAACACGCAAATAAATAAGATCAAAAATGAAAAGGGGGACATAACCACAGACACAGAAGAAATTCAGAGACTCATTAGATCTTACTACAAAAGCCTGTATGCCACAAAACTAGAAAATGCAAAAGAAATGGACATGTTTTTAGATAAGTGCCACATATCAAAGCTAAACCAAAACCAGGTGAACGATCTAAATAGACCTGTTAGCTGCGAAGAACTAGAAAATGTTATCAAAAATCTACCTTCCAAAAAAAGCCCAGGACCAGATGGTCTCAACGCAGAATTCTACCAGAACTTCCAAGAAGAGCTAATACCTATACTCCTTAATGTATTTCACAATATAGAAACAGAAGAGTCATTGCCAAATTCCTTTTATGAAGCTACAGTTACCCTGATACCAAAACCACACAAAGACCCAACCAAGAAAGAAAATTACAGGCCTATCTCACTCATGAAGATTGACGCAAAAATTCTCAATAAAATACTGGCAAACCGAATCCAAGAACACATTAGAAAAATTATCCATTGTGATCAAGTAGGCTTCATCCCAGAGATGCAGGGCTGGTTCAACATACGCAAATCTATCAATGTAATCCAACATATAAATAAACTGAAAGAAAAAAACCATATGATCATTTCATTAGATGCTGAAAAGGCATTTGACAAAATTCAACACCCCTTTATGATAAAAGTCTTGGAGAGATTAGGGATACAAGGGTCATACCTAAATATAATAAAAGCTATTTACAGCAAGCCGTCAGCTAACATTAAATTAAATGGAGAAAATCTCAAAGCCATCCCAGAAAAATCAGGAACATGACAAGGATGTCCACTCTCTCCATATCTCTTCAATATAGTGCTTGAAGTTCTAGCAATAGCAATAAGACAACATAAAGGGATCAAGGGGATTCGTATCGGAAAAGAAGAAGTTAAGCTCTCGTTATTTGCAAATGATATGATAGTATACATAAACGACCCCAAAAACTCTACCAAAGAACTCCTACAGCTGGTAAACACCTTTAGTAATGTGGCAGGATACAAGATCAACTCCAAAAAATCAGTGGCCTTCCTATACACTAAGGATAAGGAAACAGAGAGGGAAATTAGAGAAGCATCACCTTTCACGATAGCCACAAATAGCATAAAATATCTTGGGGTAACTCTGACCAAGGATGTGAAAGATCTATTTGACAAGAACTTTAAGGCATTGAAGAAAGAAATTGAAGAGGACACCAGAAAATGGAAAGATCTTCCTTGCTCCTGGATTGGGAGGATCAACATAGTAAAAATGGCAATTCTACCAAAAGCAATCTATAGATTCAATGCAATCCCCATCAAAATCCCATCAAAATTCTTCACAGATCTGGAGAAGACAATAATCAACTTTATATGGAAAAACAAAAAGCCCAGGATAGCCAAAACAATCTTATACAACAAAGGAGCGTCTGGAGGCCTTACCATCCCTGACTTCAAACTCTACTACAGAGCTACAGTATTGAAAACAGCTTGGTATTGGCATAAAAACAGAGAAGTCGACCAATGGAATCGAACAGAAGACCCTGACATTAACCCACAAACCTATGAACACCTGATTCTCGATAAAGGAGCTAAAAGTATACAATGGGAAAAAGAGAGCATTTTCAACAAATTGTGCTGGCAAAACTGGATGTCAACCTGTAGAAGAATGAAAATAGATCCATATCTATCACCATGCACAAAACTCAAGTCCAAATGGATTAAAGACCTCAATATCAGTCCGAACACAATGAACCTGATAGAAGAGAAACAAGTGGGCACAAGAGACCACTTTCTACGTATAACCCCAGTAACACAGACAATAACAGCAACAATAAATAAATGGGACCCCCTGAAACTGAAAGCTTCTGTAAAGCAAAGGACACTGTAATTAAGACAAAAAGGCAACCTACTGACTGCGAGAAGATCTTCAGCAACCCCATATCATACAAAGGTCTGATCTCCAATATAAAGAAATAATTCAAGAAACTAGACAATAAAATTCTAAATAACCCAATTAAAAATGGTATACTGAACTGAACAGAGAATTCTCAACAGAAGAAGTTCAAATGGCCAAAAGGTACTTAAGGTCATGTTCAACTTCCTTCGCTATCAGGGAAATGCAAATCAAAACAACTTTGAGATACCATTTTACACCTGTCAGAATGGCTAGAAACACCAATGATAGCTTATGCTGGATAGGATTTGGAATAAGGGGAACACCCATCCATTGCTGGTGGGAATGCAAACTTGTGCAACCACTTTGGAAATCAGTGTGGTGGTTTCTCAGGAAATTGGGAGTCAACCTACCTCAAGATCCAGCAATACCACTCTTGGTAATATACCCAAGAGATGCCCAATCATACTATAAAAGTATTTGTTCAACTATGTTCATAGCAGTATTATTTGTAATAGCCAGAACCTGGAAACAACCTAGATGCCCCTCAATGGAAGAATGGATAAAGAAAGTGTGGAAAATATACATATTAGAGTACTACTCAGCAGTAAAAAAAAAATAACATCTTGAATTTTGCATGCAAATGGATGGAAATAGAAAACACTATCCTGAGTGAAATAACCCAGACTCAAAACGATGAATATGGCATGTACTCAGTCATTAGTACACTCTAGTCTAAACAAAGGACATTGAGCCTATAGTTCACAAGCCTAGAGAAGCCAAATAATAAGGTGAACAGAAAGAAAAACAGATATAGATCCTCTCGGAAAATTGGAAGCAGACACAATCGCTGGGCAAAACATGGGGGTGAGGTGGGGTGAAGGAGAGAGTGGGAGAGAGAAGGGAGAAGGGGAAGATTGGGGAAAGCGTGGGGGAGTGGGAGGGTTGAGATGGAGGAAGGGCAAATATAGGAGCAGAGAAGAAGATATCTACATTAAGGGAGCCATTTTAGGGTTGGCAAGAGACTTGGCTCTAGAGGGGATCCCAGGTATCCACGGGGATGTCCCCAGCTAGGTCATTGGGCAGCAGAGAAGAGGGTGCCTGAACTGGCCTTGTCCCATAGCCACACTGATGAATATCTCGAACATCACCAAAGAATCTTTGTCTGGCGATGGATGAAGATAGAAACAGAGACCCATATCAGAGCACTGGAGTGAGCTGCCAAGGTTCAGTTGAAGAGCAGAAGGAGGGAGAAGATGATCAAGGAAGTCAGGACCACGAGGGGTTGGTCCACCCACTGAGACAGTGTGCCTGATCTAAGGTGAGCTCACCAAATCCAGCTGGACTGGAACTGAACAAGCATGGGATTAAACTGGACTCTCTGAATTTGGCTGACAATGGGGGCTGACTGAGAAGCCAATGATAATGATACTGGGATTTGTTTCTACTGCATGTACTGGCTTTTTGGGATGCTAGTCTGTTTGGACACACACCTTCCTAAGCCTGGATGGAGGGGGGAGGGCCTTAGACTTCCCATAGGGCAGGGTATCCTGCACCTCTTAAGACTGCAGGGAGTGGGAGGTGGGTGAGTGGGGAAGCTGGAGGAGAATGGGAGGAGGGGGAGTGGAAATTTTTGAATGGATAAATCAAAAAAAGACTCCACCTCCAACCCCTCCTGCCCCCTCTACTGGTAACTGAATAAAGAGAGAAAGTGCCACACAGGTCAAACTTTGGGAAATAGGGATAAGCTGGTGCCTAAGAGTTCTCTCTGACTTGAACCTCCAGAGTCTTCCTAAGGTATTTCAACCTTGGGAGCTTCCAAGCAGGCAGTGAAGCT
Organism: Microtus oregoni; assembly: GCF_018167655.1. Lineage (NCBI taxonomy): Eukaryota > Metazoa > Chordata > Mammalia > Rodentia > Cricetidae > Microtus > Microtus oregoni. The sequence goes on along the minus strand of NW_024543062.1, from coordinate 5,248,457 downwards.
CTCGGGGCCCTTGCTATAATCCAAGCAAACCACTACACTCGGCCTCAGGATCTTTATTTCTTTATAACCTTGTTTCTAACTTAAACTACATTTTCTAAAGAGACAATACCACAAATGGCATAAAATCTGCAAATTACACAAGAAACTATAGAAACAATAGCATTCATCTTCCCATCTCCCAAGCTCCCCATGATGCTTAGTCTCATGAGCACTCTCAAAGCTGTCCCATGCATGGACAACAGTAGACGTGCAGACTGCTTATGTAAAAATTGTATCCAACAAACTTTTCATGTTGTGGACTTCAAAAACAAAGGAACTGTGTCTCCTCTGCCTTGGTGTAGCTCTCTGTACCAGTATGAGGCTGTAGTAGCCATTTAACTTTGTAAGATTTCTCTCATTGCTGCTCTGAGTGCAACATTTTCCTGGCTGTTTTTTTTTTAATTTATTTATTTATTAAGGATTTCTGCCTCCTCCCCGCAACCGCTTCCCATTTCCTTCCCCCTCACCTGATCAAGTCCCTCTCCCTCATCTGCTCAAAGAGCAATCAGGGTTCCCTGACCTGTGGGAAGCCCAAGGACCGCCCACCTCTATCCAGGTCTCCTAAGGTGAGCATCCAAACTGCCTAGGCTCCCACATAGCCAGTACGTGCAGTAGGATCAAAAACCCACTGCGATTGTTCTTGAGTTCTCAGTATTCCTCATTGTCCGCTATGTTCAGCTAGTCCGGATTTATCCCATGCTTTTTCAGACCTAGGCCAGCTGGCCTTGGTGAGTTCCCGATAGAACATCCCCATTGTCTCAGTGTGTGGGTGCACCCCTCGTGGTCCTGAGTTCCTTGCTCGTGCTCCGTCTCCTTCTGCTCCTGATTTGGACCTTGAGATTTCTGTTTTATTCTTCCATGTAAATGTCAGCACCAAATTCTTGGCCATGTATAATACTGTGTACTGAGTGTCTACATGTATAAGGCTGTTCATTTTTGCATCTAGCCAACCCTATGCTCCACTCTTGCTTATAGTGTTGGCAATGCTCTTTCAATTAGTTCTCTAAGATCTTCTAAGCACCATTATATTATTTTTATATGTGCTTGTTTTTATGTGTTCTTTTCCTATTTGTTCACTTATCTGAAAGATGCCAGCACCTCAAATCAATGTCAAACAATGTTGGCATTGCTGGTGAACAAGAAGCTGCCTTGTATAAAGAAACCATTCAGTTTTAATTGCACCTCTTTTAAAGTAGCCACTGCAACCCTGCTTGCCACAAGCTTATCTAGAAAAAAAAATGTAGCTACCAAAAGCTATGTTTAACTCTGTTCTTTTCTGTCTAGAATTCCTTTTTAAGCTTTATCACATTTTTGTATGGATGTAACTACCCACGTTGCTGTGCCAATTTGTAATAGAAGGCCACTTGTTCCTTCCCTCCTCTCCTCACATTTCCTCCATCTTTCCCATACCCCACCTGCCAAACCATTCCGTAGAAAGTGTAGAACTTCCATGGGAAGTCAATAAAGTCTGACACTTCATTTGGAGGAAAGATCAAGACCCTCCCTGCTACTCAAGGCTGAGCAAGGAACCCTCCAAAAAAAAAAAGATATGGTCCTAGATCCCAGTTCAAGCACTAGATCCCACTGTCAGTGGCCCACAGACTGTCCAAGCTTCACAGCTGTCCCCCACATTCAGTGGGCTTAATTTGGTTCTATGCAGGTTCACCTGCTATCAGTCCAGAGTCAGTGAGCTCTCACTAGCTCAGGTCAGCTATTTCTGGGAGTATCACCATCATGGTCTTGACCCCTTTGCTCATATTATTAGTCCTCCCTCTCTTGAGCTGGTCTCAAGTAGCTCATTCCAGTGCTTCATTGTAGTTCTCTATATCTGCTTCCATCAGTTACTTGAAAAAGGTTCTATGATGTCAATTAAGGTAGTAATCAATCTGATTACAGGGGAAGGCCTATTTAGGTATTTTCTCCACTGTTGCTTTGAGTCTTAGCCAGGGTCATCCTTGAGGATTGCTAGGAATTTCTCAAGTGCTAAGTATCTCAAAAGCCCTTTAATGGCTCCCTCAATCAAGATATCTCTTTCCTTTCTCTCCCTCACTGTCCTTCTATCTTCTTGAGTATTCCAATCCCTCATATTCTCCTCCTCTCCTTCCTTATCTCCTCCACCTCCCCTTCTACCCTTCTTTCTCCCTGCCTCTTAATTTTCTCAGGAGTTCTTGTCTGCTTTCCCTTCCCAGGGAGATGAATGTATGTCTTTTCTAAGACCCTCTTTGTTACCTAGCTTCTCTGGGATTATGGAATATAGGCTGGATATCATTTGCTTTATATCTAATACCCACTTCTGAGTGAGTACATACCATGCTGTCTATCTGAGTCTGACTTAACCTCACTCAGAATGGTTTTTTCTCTAGTTCCATCCATTTGCATGCAAATTTCAAGATGCCATTGCCTTTTCCACTGAGTAGTATTCCATTGTGTAAATGTATCATATTTTCGTTATCCACTCTTTGGTTGAGGGGCATCTGGGTTGTTTCCAGGCTCTTGTTATTAGGAATAATTCTATGAACACAGTTAAGCAAATGTCCTTGTGGTATAAGTGTGCATCCTTTTTGTATAGGCCCAAAAGAGATGTTAATGGGATCTGTGGTAGATGAATTCCTAATTTTCTGAGAAACCACCATACTGATCTCCAATGTGGATATACAAGTTGGTGCTGTGGGAGCTCCTTCCGCTCCTTCAGCAAATAGCCTTTAAGATATCAGTCTAACTTAAGGTCATGCTCAACCTTCTTAGCGATCAGGGAAATGCAAATCAAAACAACTTTGAGATATCATCTTACACCTCTCAGAATGGCTAAAATCAAAAACACCAATGATAGCCTTTGCTGGAGAGGCTGTGGAGGAAGGGGTACCCTCATCCATTGCTGGTGGGAATGCAATCTTGTGCAACCACTTTGGAAATCAGTGTTTCGGTTTCTCAGGAAATTTGGGATCAACCTACCCCTGGACCCTGCAATACCACTCCTGGGAATATACCCAAGAGATGCCCTATCATATGACAAAAGAATTTGTTCAACTATGTTCATAGCAGTATTATTTGTAATAGCCAGAACCTGGAAACAACCTAGATGTCCTTCAATGGAAGAATGGATGAAGAAAGTGTGGAATATATACACATTAGAGTACTACTCAGCAGTAAAAAACAATGACTTCTCGAATTTTGCATGCAAATGGATGGAAATAGAAAACACTATCCTGAGTGAGGTAACCCAGACCCAAAAAGATGAACATAGGATGTACTCACTCATAATTGGTTTCTAGCCATAAATAAGGGTCACGGAGTCTACAATTGGTGAACCTAAAGAAGCTAAATAAGAAGGTGAACCCAAGGAAAAACATATAGTTATCCTCTTTGCTATGGGAAATACACAAAATTGCCGGGAAGAAAATTGGGATCTTGGGGGTGGGGTGGGATGGGGGTAAGGGAAGATGGGGAGAGAAAAGTGAGAAGGGGAGGATGGGGGAAACTTGGGGAAACAGGATGATTGGGATAAAGGAAGGTTGGATAGGGGAGCACGGAAGCACAATTCTTAGTTAAGGGAGCCACCTTAGGGTTGGCAAGAGACTTGAACCTAGAGTGGCTCCCAGGAGCCCAAGGCAATGTCCCCAGTTAGTTCCTTGGGCAGCTGAGGATAGGGAACCTGAAATGACCCTATCCTATAGTAATACTGACGAATATCTTGCATATCACCATAGAACCTTCATCTGGTGATGGATGGAGATAGAGACAGAGACCCACACTGGAGCACTGGACTGAGCTCCCAAGGTCCCAAGGAGGAGCAGAAGGAGGGAGAAGATGAGCAAGGAAGTCAGGACCATGAGGGGTGCACCCACCCACTGAGACAGTGGGGCTGATCTATTGGGAGCTCACCAAGGCCAGCTGGACTGTGACTGAAAAAGCATGGGATAAAACCGGACTCTCTGAACATGGCGAACAATGAGGGCTGATGAGACACCAAGGACAATGGCATGGGGTTTTGACCTACTTCATGTTCTGGCTTTGTGGGAGCCTAGCCAGTTTGGATGTTCACCTTCCTAGACATGGACGGAGCGGGGAGGACCCTGACTGCTCTTTGGACTGGAGAGGGAGGGGGAGAGGAGTGGGGGGGAGAAGGGTGGGAGGCTGGGAGGAGGCAGAAACTTTTTTTCCCTTTTCTCAATAAAAAAAAGAATTTAAACAATTTAACATAAAGAAAAAGATATCAGTCTACTTGGACATGGTCTTTATTGCTTTAAAAAGCAGCGGTAACCTTCCACTCTCTCTCTTGCTTCAGACTCCACTTCCGACTACTAGACCCCTTTTCTTGGTCATGCAGTGGGATGTTGTCTAGGATGGTGATCTCTAAGTTTTTCCTTTAAATAAATAACACTTTTATTAATCATAATTCCAAACTGGTGTGGGATTGTTTTGTGACTTATGCCTTCATCTGGTGCCCAACATTTGGTTTTAGAACCTCCCACCTTATCCCCCACCCCCAGCTCAGCTGCCTGCCACCAGCTCAGCTAGGCATGAGCCCTCCTTCAACTGCGGTAAGCCACAGTCATGTGGCAATACACAGATTAACAGGCAGTGTTTAAATGAATACAGTTTCTGTGTGATTATTTCGGGTGTAAGCTAGCCAGGTGGCCAGGACAAACAAAGGGCCCCCTTCCTTGCTACAGTTTGGCTGTCCAACGTGGCAAACTAACTCCGTGGAAAACCTAAAAGGGCCTAAAAAGAAACTCTAGAAAAAATACAGAGTTTAACACAACTTCTTGCTGTTTGCTGGCTGCTTACCACAGCTCCCAGAGAGATGTTCCTAATTCATCTACAACAGTAAAAACGCTGCACTGGTTTTAAAATGCTGACTTTCTGGGCTATGCTGCCAGAATGATCTCTGGTTCCTAAAGGATACAGAGCACTTGAATGGGGTTTGTAAGTAAAGTGCTACAGCTTGCTTGATGGCAATGTGGACTTGCTGTGTGCCTGGAACTGTGCACGGCTCAGGGGCACCAAATGGCTCTGAGGCACAAGTGGTTCCACCATGCTGAACTGTGAACTGTGCTGATCTCAGGCAGGAACTATCATATTTATCATAATAACAGTGCAGTTAAGGTTTAGACTAAGCAGGAAACAGGTGGTACTGTATTATCCTTACATGGCACAACTTAAGTTTTTAAGAAGTGCTTAGCATTTTAAGAAGTGCTCCTGAACAATAAAGAATTACAGATTCACAATCGGCCAGATTCAGACATAAAAGACCTCTTAATGGGTCATAGTGTTGAATAAATGTACATAGGCTTGGGAGAGAGAAGAAAAATAGTATAGAAAGTCATAAAATAAAGTTAATACTTAAAAGGGTAAAGTCTTTAAAGAGACAGAGTAAAGTGATAGAGTAAAAATAAACCATGTAAAAATGGAAAATTAAAAAAAATGGAAAATTCACAGCGAGTCTGAATTCTGTATATTATTGTGTTTTCTTTAATTTTTTTGACTGTAAAGGAGCTAAGTACAGAGACACATCTCATTGTGTGGGCTGCTAAGCTAAACCAGAATGTATATTCTAAAAATATTATGACTTCAAAACTTAGGTCTAAGGATATGATGCTTTGGAAAAGAGATTCTTCTTTTGTTTTTACAGAAGATGAGAATCTGTGGATTGCTTCTACACCAGTATGGTTTCATAGACCAAAGCCTCTAGAACAGTTGTCGTGAACACCCTCCAAAAATTAATTCACTCAACTGCTGACTGAGATGAACCTAGCACACAAGATATAACATGAAAGACCTGATTAACAGCACCCCCATACAGAATGAAGCAGTTTGGAGAGAAAAAACTGCACCCATATTCCCAAATATTGTTTATAAGTGTTCTTTTACATTTAAATGGGATTATGATATAGAGAAGAATAACTTGCATCGGTATGGATCTTGCTCTATTGAAACAAATTTAATGTCAATTTTGTTATGTGTATATGTATTCTGATCTTGATTAAAGTATTGTGATTGTGTAGCTCATTTTAAAATGTAATGTATAATTAAGAAATCTAGATTAATAGATAATCATCTAGAATATTCATTTTTAGTCATGTTAGATTTTCTAGATGTGCAAAGATATATTTCAAATGGATAGGCATTCTTCATATATTTCAAAGACTACAGAATATGGCATTTAAAATGTTTAAATAACTTAGGGCTTTTCATGACAATGAGACACATTTGCTTCTGGCAGCACCAAGCTACTTTTTGAGGTAGATGGGCATCGAAGATTCTCCTTATGGAGTTAGTTAGCCATTTGGGCAAAAAACTGCACTTGCCTGGACTGTTACACAAACTGGACGTGCAGTACCCACAGAGAGAGGACTGCTGAACTTGCCTAAAGGTGAGATGTTCCTTCAGGGTTCCTGTTTCATGAAAGAGGCTGTGAGACATTCTGGAGGACACAGAAAAAAAGTGACTGAACAGTCATTAAAATTTTCTGCTTCATGTAAATGTCTTCTGGGCCTGTAGCCTGAAGATGAATGCCCCAATAGTACTGAAGAACTTTGGGTGACTGTACAGGCAGCAAGATATCTCTGTCAATTTTAGAGTTTTGGAAGTTGCTTACAATGTACTTCTTGTTTACTTAGGTAATATTAGATCCTTCTGGAGTCTTTGATTGAGTTGAAGAATTGATAGTTATAATTACAGTTTTCCTTAGTTATGATAAAATATAAAGTAGATATAAATATTGTAACTGTAATTCTTGCTTGATAACTGTTTTTTATATGGAATTTTACTATGTTAAAGTTAAAGCCTTCCTTTTTGTTTAAACAAAAATGGGGAAATGGTGTAGGAGTTCCTTCTGTTTGTGTGTTGCTTTCATTGGATAATGAATAAGGAAACTGCCTTGGCCTAGTTGATAGGACAGAACTTAGGTAGATGGAGTAGACAGAACTGAATGCTGGGAAGAAGAGCAGAGTGGCAGATGCCATAAATCTCCTGCCTGAGATGGACGCTGGGTAGATGCTTGCCAGTAAGTCAGTCACATGGCGATACACAGATTAACAGAAATGGGTTAAACTGAGATGTAAGAATTAGTCAATAAGAAGTTATAGCTAATGGGCCAGGCAGTGTTTAAATGAATACAGTTTCTGTGTGATTATTTTGGGTTTAAGCTAGCCAAGCAGATGGGACAAACAAAGGGTCCCCTCTCCTTGCTACACACATGTATATCCACACACATGCAAACATATACACATACACACATAAAAACAAAAAAATAGAAAGCTTAACCACAATTCACACTGGAATGTAAATCGCCCAGATACCTAAGAAATATGGATTTGAGTCACCTTATTAGACAAGAAACCTGATCAATTGTGGACAAAATAAATATGGAATGGGTAGAGGGACTACTGATACATGCATATACACACATACATATGTATGTGTATGTATATGTATGTATATAAATGTATGTATATATATTGCATAAATTTTAAAAGCTAATCTACAAAAAGGGGGTTGCTAGAGAGATGGTTCTGTAGTTAAGAACACTTTCTACTGTTACAGAGGACCAGAACTCAGTTCCCAAAACCCTTATCAGTCAGGTCACAACCAACAGCTCCAGGCAAACCAACACCCCAATCTTATAGTCTCCTTAGGCTCTTTCAAACATATGAGCCCATATACACACACACTCATATAAATAAAAATTTTTAAAATAAATGCCATCCATGATCATGTGTATAACTGTAAGAATAAAAGCTATAAGCATATTTTTATAATTCTCTTATGAGCATTAAATATTAATATTGTAAACAATTTTATATTTTCTTGATTCGCTTTATCATCTATCTTATTTGAGACAGAGCCTCAAGATATAGATTTATCTAGCCAGGAATCCACTATGTAGTCCAGGCTAGAGCTCATATGTACCTGCCTCGGCATCAGAAGTCTTGCGATTAAAGACATGCACTACCATACTGAGCTTGTCATTCTCTTATTAAACATAGAGGATCTGAATAACAGTTAAGATAGCATCTTATATTAAAGAAACTGGATATATATGGGGGAAATGAATTAGAAAAGAATAGAATTTCTGACTCAAACTTCCTTCTAAATATTTATGTTTATGCCCACAAAAAAAAAAAACTTTACTGTCCACCTCAGTCAGAGAAGCTTTATGCAATGAATCACAGTGAATAAACACTGCTGGCTGCTCGGGGGCTGAGAATGAGTGACATTCATGGCTCACTCTCAGAAAGGACATTTATTCAACACCTGGCAAGACTCAGGAAACATCATATAAGAAAGGAAAAGGGTAGGGGTGAGAGCCAAAAGATGTGGGAAAGTGTTGCAAATGCTATGTTCTTGAGAATGGCACAACCATTACAATCACGATTCTACAAGAGCCAGGTGTGGTGGCACAGGTCTTTAATCTCTCATGTCTTTGGCAGAGAAAGGCATACTTCTATGAGTTGCAGGCCAGCCTGGTCTACCTAGTAAGTTCAAAGAAAGCCAGGACTATATAGCAAGACCCTGTCTCAAATACACATGCTAGAGAAAGAGAAACACAGAAAGGGGGGGGGAGAAAAGATGAAACCCAACTTCCCAAAATTTTTTCTGATTGGTCTAACACAGTCATGATCAAAATACAGTCCCTTGAATCAGTGCATACACACAGCCCTCCATCTCTTAATTCACCAGTGTCCATCTCTATAAATCTCTACAGGAGAGGTATTTCCTCATCTTCCTCTTGTCTCTCCTCCTACCTTAAGAACCTTTCTGAATAAGTTTCTATCCCTATTAGTATCCCACATTTTCTCTTCCCTCTCCAGAAGCCTGCTTCATATCCTGAACAACTGTCACTTTGACTTGAAGCATAAGCTAACAACTACCTACCTCTGACAAAGATTACCAGGATTCATCAAGCCCCAACGTTACCTTACATGTAATTTCTTCAGCAGGTATTAGTGGGCAGAAGAAGCACAGAGGAGAAATGGAAAAGGAAAGATGGGCATGCACATTGCCTATTGTTCTTGCCAAGAAACCTTGTCTTGTTCATTAGGCTTCCTTCTCCAGCCCTGGGAATTTCCATTTACTATTGGAGTGGAACAGAAGATGCTAATACAACACAACCATCATTGCACCAATTATTTGAGTCACAGCCTCAAAGAAGCAGTAGGGCATGTGACTCCGTGAGATTTTCACCATCACTTCTCAGAACAAGCTCTCTCAGCCCACAACAAAGCAAATTCTACATCTGACCCACTTTCATACCTACTAAGTGTTGAAAGCATTCATATGTTGCCTCTGAATATAAATATACATCTCCACCACCTTTCCTCCACAATTTCTAAGATTAGCCAACAAGACTAAGATGTTAAATGTTTTATTAGCTTCATCATTAAAGTTTTCAATGTCAAAAGAAAATCTCTTTCCTATTTTCTGCTGTCCAATGGATCTTAGTTATTCTCTTTGTAACAAGAATCTAAGCATTTATTTTACAGGCGGGGTTCCCCATCTTGACTGACAACTGCTTCTTCAATAGTAGTCAAAATGGACTTGACCTTTCAAGAGCCCATCAAAAGGGAAGAGAAACACCTCTATGAGAAAGGAAATGTTGTCTATGATGTCTGCGAAGATGAACAGACATTAGCTAGATGGCATTGGGGATTTTCACCCAAATGACATGTCTTGGATCTCTTCTGGGAAAAATTGCCCAAGATATCAATGAATCTGTTTCCCACACATAGAGATAAGCACCTAAAAGATTGTACTTGGAGTTTTTATGTTGGAATCAGGGAAATAAGATATTTTGGGGAAGTTGGCTCTGAAGATAACATGGGAATATTCTCTCTGAGGACCAACGAACTGTGCAGACAAACAACCTAAGGTCTCTCATTGGTTTCCGATTTTTAAACCTAAGCCTTTGTCAAAACTCTACATTCAACTCTTTAAGAAAAATCTGAGAAAGATCTAGTAACTTTTTTCATCTGGTTTATTAGTAACAGAAAAGAGTCTAACACAAACAACTGAGAAATAAGTACTTGCTATCTCTATACCTAATACTGTGATTCACAGGATTTTGGGATTGGTTTGTGGTAGATGATAAGAAAATATACAAAAATGTGGAAGCTGAACAACTCACTAATGGATGAAATTAGGTCCAAGACAGAAATCACAATTCTTTATAGATTTCAATAAAAATGAAAATACAACATAACCAAACACATGGAACACAAAGAAGGCAATGTTAAGATGCAAGTCCATAGTATTACATCAAATCTACATACCGACATCAAAAATGAGAGTGTTATTGTATCAACAAATTAATAACACATTTGAAAATTTAAAAAAAAATAAGAACAGCATAATACCCAAAAAGAGTAATTGGGAAGAAACAGTCAAACTCAGGGCTGAAATTAGTAAACCAGAAACCAAAATAAAGCAATAAGACAATATTATAAAACTCTTTGGACTACTAAACTGGAAAAGCTACACAAAGGGCATGATATCTTTTGTTATATTCTTAATTTAAATACAAAGATATCAAGTTCCCCTCCATTTTCTTTCCACAACCACCAGCCACTGTCCAATGAACCCCTGTCATGCCCACATTCTCAAGTTAACAAGATTTTTCTCTTTTATTATTGTAACATACACAAATTAGTAAATACAACCTCTGGGGTACATTATAGTTGTTTATCTGTATATAGTTTCAAGACTGGCCACTCTACACTGGAAAGCCAATAATGGGGCTCATTATTTACACTCAATGATTGGCGTCACCCCCAGAGATTCAGATTCATAATGTTTATAAGTTCAACATAATGAACATAGTGAGCATAAACTACCATATACACAGACTAAAAACCCATGATTTATCTAATTAGAAGAATTCCAACAGTGATACAAGGGACATATCTCAACATAATAAATACCACATGCTGCAAGCCGACAGCCAGCATCAACTTAAATAGAAATTCAAAATATTTCCACTAAAATCAGGAACAAGGCAACAATGTCCACTCTCCTCATACCTATTCAATATAGTATGTGAAGTTTTATCTAGAGCCCGCTGTGGTTTTATCTTAATATTTTGGGTTATGTAGTTGGACTTTATATGTCTTATTGGGGTTGGTTCATTAGTTGTTGGTTGGTTTTGTTTTGATGGGTTAATTCTGAGGCTGAAACTCACCAGGAATATGAGAATGACCATGAACTTCTGATTCTCATGAGCTCATGGATCGCAGACATACATACCACCAAGCCCAATTCAAGGCACTCCTGCACATCTAAGCCAGGATTTTGGGAATGCCAGACAATCACTGTACTGACTGAGCTGCATTGTCTATGCCTCCTTTCAAAACATTATTTAGGTTGGGTTTGGGTTTGGATTTACTTTTTCCATAGCTCTTCAGGAATTTCAAAATATGTACACAATAGTATCCACATTAGAAAAAGGATGGCAAACCAAAGGAATCTGAAGTCAGAAGCCTGTTCAATAGGAGTTTCACCTTACTGTGAAAAACCTAAAGTGGGCACACACTTTTATGCAGGTAATAGGAGTTTTTTTCAGTTAGAAGATTGGGGAAGGAAAGGGACTGTATGTGTACACAGGTGGCCAAGTATCTATACCTGGGAAGGGATTAGGATTGTGGTTTGGTTGATTTTAAAGCACATGAGATGTTTTGTAGAACACTCAGTGCCATTCTTAGAAACAAAAGTTCAGGTAAAGGGTCCAAGATGGCAGCACAGCTATTCTATCAGTTTCAATGATGGATATCATATTAGGTTAGGATCCATGTTATTTGTGCACTAGTCAAAAAAGCATCAGGAATTTGCTTAAATCAGTTCAAGACATACCATAGTCAACTATATATTCCAGAAAACTATAACCATGATCACTAGGTGAAAAGATCTCTCCTCAACACTTTTTTCAGAGCCCTAGCAACATCCTTATTCCTGAGAGTATAAATCAGGGGATTCAGGGTAGGAGTAATGATGCTATAGAAAACAGAACCAACTTTGTCTTGGAAGGGAGTGCGCTGGGATCGGGGTCTCATATAGGAGAACATACCAGCACCATACCAAAGAGAAACCACAATGAGATGAGAGCTGCAGGTGGCAAAAGCATTTCTTTTACTCCCAGCTGAGCGCATCTGCATGACACTGTGAAGAATGAGTCCATAGGATGTAGAGACAAGAATGATGGGAAGGAGAAGAAAACTAACGGTACTGATGTAAACTGTGCTCTCATACAGAGTGATGTTCCCACACAGCAACTTCAAAACAGCTGGAAATTCACAGTAGAAGTGGTGGATGATTCTTGAACCACAGAAAGGGAAGCTCATCAAGATGGATGTGTGGATTAGGGAGTTCACAGATGCACTCAACCATGACATGACAGCCATCATCACTCCCACTCTTCTGCTCATGAGCACAGTGTAGCGTAAGGGGTGACAGATGGCAACATAGCGGTCATAAGACATGAGAGCCAGGAGGACACACTCTGCACCAGCAAGACACAGGTACATGAAGTGCTGGGTGGCACAGCCCACAAACGAGATGGACTTCTTCCCAGACAGGAAGTTGGTTGCCATCTTTGGAATGGTTGTGGAGACTTGCATCAGATCCATGAGGGACAGCTGGCTGAGCAGGAAGTACATTGGTGTGTGAAGACGGGGGTCAGCACAGATGAGGAGGATGGTGAGGCTGTTGCCACTCACTGCAGTAAGGAACACCAGCATGATCAGGAGGAAAAGACAAAGAGAGAAGAAGGACTCATCAAAGAGCCCTTGAAGGACGAAGTCTTCCGGAGACGTCTGGTTCCACCCCCACATGTTCTTTCCTCATCCCCTGAGAGAACCAGAAGAGTGGAGTGTGATGCAAGAAACACAACTTGACAATAAACACTTCCTTTCTCAGGAAAAATGTGTTTTTTTTCTTTATCTACCTATTCTCAATGCCTTTGTATATATCCATTAAACATGATACTGGGCCACATGTGGACAATTTGTAGAAGTGTATCTATTTATAATTATGCAACAACTCTAGCTCTCCAACTGATATTTTAAGAAGAGAAACCTACAAATCTCTCTTGAAAATCATCATCACCATGAAGTACCAGAATATCTACATTGTATAGAAAGCCCAAAATGGGAGCAGAGGTGACAACTCACCAAGTACAATGCAAGGTGCCATACAAGCCTGACTACCCAAGGTTGATCCCCAAGGCTTTTGTGGAATTATCGAGTGTCAATGGGGTTGAAATTCTGTGAAATGCTGTCCACTGGACAGGACATGTCCACTGCACTCCTAAACTCACTGGTGTTAGGATCACCTGCATGAGAGCAAACAACTTTCCATCAAGGAGTGTGACACAGTCTGAGTAAGCTACAAATAAAAGGGAGGAACGGGAGGGAGAAGTACATGATAGGGGAGAGGTAGGAGGGAGTCCACCTGCATGTGATCAAGATACATAGTACACGAATATGGAATTGTGAAGGTGTCCTAATAATAAAATTAATAAAAGATTATTAAGCTTTGGTTCTTTAAGGATGAGTCACTGTGTTTCATATTGTTTTTATGGAAACTGAAGTGCAGTTTAAAATAGTAGTTCTCAGACTTCCCAGTACTGCAGTACTTCGATATGGTTCCTCATATTGTGGTGACCCACGAAACATAAAATTGCTTTCACTGCTAGTTATTAATTCTAAGTTTCTTGGTTGGGACTCAAAGACTGACAGCTGCTGGATTAAATAAAAACGAATGAGTCGTAAGATAAAGCATAACGAAGCATCTCTGTGCAGACTCCCCAGAAGACAAGCAGGAGATACCTCCTGCATGTATTTGTGCCCACCAAATCATGTATCATGGACAGAAGAAATAAGGATTGTAGGTGTTCATCAGCCAAGCTTTCCTATCCATAATTTATCTAGTTCTCATATGAATACTAGTAAGACTGATCACTTAATCACCTTAGTGAAACATAACTAAAAGAAATCTAAATTGATCCTACAAGTAGTACCCTATATTTCTTAGGCTTCCCCCCAACTTTTGTATTTTTTAAAATGTCCTCCTGACTGCAACACTCCCTAAATCATGAAGGATAGCAACATGCTCCTGAAACAGGAAGTAAACAAACTTCACACATTTAGGAAAACTGAAACTTTTAAAAGTCTTGAGAGTTCCTTGCCAAATTGTGGAAACAGCAAACAGTAACTGGGAAGGAGACTCTCACAAGCCATGTTATTAAGAAGTAACTCTCCTACCCATGGGGCTGGCTGCAGGGCACACAAAGAGCTCCAGGGTGAATCATTCTGAGTTTTCAGGTTGGCTCTTCTGTGATGCAGCTACTTTTGAATTCACCATGTTCCTGAAAGTAGCCACTCCTCATAATTAATAAACTGCTTGCTTCACCAAATTGAACTCAGCTATAATCATTACTTTAGACTGTCATAGATTTGGGGTGAGTAGATGCTGTGTTTGGCATATCTCCCTGGGGGAAAAGTATCACACAACACGTACTAAGGATCTAAAGGATCTTTAGTACATTCCAGATTGATTATGTTTTCAAGCAAAGAACTCATAACTAAATGCATTCTTCATAGACTAATTGAACTCATGAAAAATTCTATTTCTTTTTTTCTTTTTTTTTTTTTTTTTTGGTTTTTCGAGACAGGGTTTCTCTGTAGCTTTGGAACCTGTCCTGGAACTCCCTTTGTATACCAGGCTGGCCTCGAACTCACAGACATCCACCTGCCTCTGCCTCCCAAGTACTGGGATTACAGGCATGCGCCACCACAGCCCAGCTTGAAAAATTTTTTTCTTAGACCATTTGTTTTTTTTTTTTTTTGCGAAAAGAAGAAAAAAAAACATAAACAAAAAACAAGTTTCCACCTCCTCCCAGCCTCCCATTTCCCTTCCCCTCCTCCCACCCTTCTCCCCCTCCTCCCACCCTTCTCCCCCTCCTCCCACCCTTCTCCCCCTCCCCCCACTCCTCTCCCCCTCCCTCTCCAGTCCACAGAGCAGCCCGGGTTCCCTGCCCTGTGTTAAGTCCTAGGTTCTCCCCCCTCCGTCCGTCCATATGTAGGAAGGTGAACATCCAAACTGGCTAGGCTCCCACAAAGCCAGCACATTAAGTAGGATCAAAACCCCCTGCCATTGTCTTTGGTGTCTCATCAGCCCTCATTGTTCGCCATGTTCAGAGAGTCCGGTTTTATCCCATGCTTTTTCGGTCACAGTCCAGCTGGCCTTGGTGAGCTCCCCGTAGATCAGCTCCACTGTCTCAGTGGGTGGATGCACGCCTCGTGGTCCCAAATTCTTTGCTCATGTTCTCCCTCCTTCTGCTCCTCCTTGGGACCTTGGGAGCTCAGTCCAGTGCTCCTGTGTGGGTCTCTCTTAGACCATTTGTTAACCAAGGCAGTTCAATGTCTAATCTTTACAGCTATCACTTAAGTGGGTATTTCAGTCTTATCTTATGTGGAATTACATACAAACTTTAAGTCCAGTAAGAAGGTTCTTTGATGAAGAAAGCATTCTCCAAGCTTGATAAACTGAATTCAAACCACAGGGTTCAAATGATGAAAAAAAAAAAGAAAACCAAATCCTACAGGTTATCATCTGAACTCCATACAAATAGCAGTGGCAGGTGATTCACACACAAATTAATTAATTAGTTTAAAAAGTAAATAATTAATGAAGTAATTTTAGAGGCACAAATAAAATTATCCTTACTATCTCTGATTGCTTCAGCAGCTGGGAGATCTATAAACACACATACTTATCAATCACTTACCACATCAGTGCCCAGCCAATGGTCTCTGGATACCCTTATCAAAAGCACTCCATTATCTGGCTCCTTGATTCCTTTAGGAAGTTGCTGACATTTCCCCCAATCTACTTTGGGATCTTTGAAGACATTTTTCTAGGCTTTCTATGAAGGCTGTCCTCTTGTGCTCTATCAGTGACACCCTGTGACTTAAGGGATTGCTGACATTCATCAAATACTAGTAAAAATTTCCAGCATAAGGCAATCCAAACATTATCATACCTGGAATTTCCTCAGCAGAGACCAGGGGTCAGAACAAGCATATGTGTACAATGGAACAAGCAGGAGAGTCCACCCGGACACACAAACACATTGGCTACTATTCTGCAAAGCAGGCCTTCCCTTTAGTGCACATCACTCTGCCTTCTCTAACCCTGGACACGTTCACTTGCTGGTGAAGCTACATTAATTACTCCAAAAGCAGCATCACAGGAACAACAGGAATCTCACAGCCTGTGTTCACATCTTTAACTCTGCCAACAAATTACACCACAATCTTGCTCAGGTCTGTATCCCTATCAGACAGACTATTGCCAGAAAAGACACAGCAGTGATCTTATGCAAATTATGCTAGTTCAGTAGTACAACCATTCTGAGAGTTCTCTCTGAATCAAAACTTCTATTCTAGACAGCTTTCTATCCCAGCTCAAGAGGATGAGCAGCAAAGATTTCCAAGACTGCAATACAGTTTCAATCATCACATTCCAAAAGCCAAGAAAAATTAGGATTTGGCTTTTTCTGCTCTTTGGATTCCTAAAGCTCTCTGTATTATGTATACATGGATACTCTACTTCTGTTATTGAAGTTGAAATCAACAGAACCAGTGAGGAAGATAATTTCTGATTCTACAAAAGTCACTGATGATACCAGAATTGAAATGGCCTTTGGTGAGCCAGACAAGAGCAAAGAAGAAAGCCATCTATGAGAAAAGAAACCTCTCCAAGCAAAGGACCTGTAATGCCAACTGGGCCAAGATGACAACACTAAATTGACAGCATAGGTACTTTCCCACAAAGGCTGCATTCTGGACCTCTCCTGGGAACACCTACCCCAGACGGCTCTGCACATTGAGAAATGAATCACCTAAGATTTTACTTTGAGTTTGTTTGTGGAGTCAGGGGAATAAGGTATCTGGGAAGAGTTGGTCCTGGGGATAATGCAGGAGTATTCTAACTAGGAATCAATTAACCATGATGAATCATTGCTAGAGTCATATTTTCTTGTTTTGGAATATATCTTTATCTCTCTCTTGACTCTTTCCATGCAACCCTTTGACATTGTCTAAGCAAACATCACTGAAGGAGGTGACCCTAGAGTGCTGAGAGGCAAGGAAAGCACTGATCTCAGATGTGGGAGGGTCATCTGTTGATGTGTTACTCTCATTGGTCAATAAAGGAAACTGCTTGGCCTGATAGGTCAGAAAATTAGGTAGGTGGAGTTAACAGAACACAATGCTGGGAAGAAGAGAAGTGAGCCAGACACCATGCCTCTCCTTTCTAGGGCAGATGCAATGAAGATCTAGCCCAAGATGGACAGAGGTCAGACATGCTGAATCTTTCCTGGTAAGACACAACTTGTGGTGCTACACAGATTACTAAATATGGATTAAGCAAGATATGAGAGTTAGCCGAGAAGAGGCTATATATAATGGGCCAGGCAGTGTTTAAAAGAATACAGTCTCTGTGTAATTATTTTGGGGCATAAGCTAGTCAGGGGGGCGGGAGCCGGGTGGCAGGAACGCAGCCCGCATCTCCTTCTACAAATGGTGCCCAGATGTAGATAACTGAATCCACAGAAAGCCTGAGAAAGCTTGGGAAAGAATAGAGTAAAGCATGTTTTCTTGGTAGCAGCAATTTCTTGGGTCTGCTCTGCTTGCTAGAGGCAAGCAAATGCTCTCATCTAAGAGAGGGTTCCTGACTCAGCTTTAGCTGCAAAACCCTGCAGCTCTTTTAAGAGGTCCTGCCACAAAACTCTTAAATGGTGTTGGTAAAAGGTGACTGCATGCTTATTTGTTTTCAGCCGTAGCAGAAAAATAGTTGTGCTGTTTTAAAATGCCAGCTTTCTGGGCTGTCCTGCCAGTGCAAACTCTGACTCTTTGAGGCAGGAGGGCTGGATACATATACAGGACTTAAGTGTTGTCTGTGGACATACTGTTGCTGCTTGTTTGCTGGCAGAGAGCTTGAAACGTCATAGAGTTGTGGCAATAAACATGGCTAAAGCCAGTACCTCTGCTGTGAGGCTGGAAAACTAAGGAATGGTCTGGATCTAGCTGGCAAAGCCACTGCTTTAATTCTACCTATATTGCTCAGTAATTTAAAGACTCATGTAGTCAGAAAAAGAAAGATATACAGTAAAGAGAGATTCAAAGAAAAAGAAAACCTCTAAATGATTTACAGTGTGTTAAAAATATATGCAGGCTAAAAGTTAAAGCTCTTAAGGTAAAAAAAAAAAGAAAGAAAAGAAAGAGAGTAGTTGGGTGTGGTAGTACACACCTTTAATCCCAACACTTGGGAAGCAGAGGTAGATTGACCTCTGTGACTTCAAGGTGTGGCAGGACACACCTTTGATCCCAATGCCTGGGAGGCAGAGACAGACGGATCTCTGAGAGTTCAAAGACAGCCTGGTCTACAGAGTTATCCAGGACAGAGATATACAGAGATCCTGTCTCAAAAAATAAAAGTAAAAATATATGAAATAGAGGTTAAAATAAAGCCACACAAAGATGGAAAATACACAGAGAATCTTGATATTGTATGCTATTATGCTCTCTTTGTATTGTTTGAATGCTGGGGAAGGAGCAACAGCTGCTAAAAGATATTTGTTTATGAATGCTGCTGAACTAATCCAAGATAGATATTTTGAAAATACCTTGACTTCAAAATTTGGATCTAAGGTTATGATGCTTTGGAAAAGTCCTTCTTTTTTTTTTTCACAGAGGATGAGACCCTGTGGATTGCTTTTATCCCAATATGGTATGATTGACCATGCCCTCCTGAAAGGTTGCTGTGAACACCCTCAAAAAATTACTTCACTCAACTTCTGACTGAGATGAACCTGGCACACGGGTTACACCATAACAGACCTGATTAACAGTGCCCTCATACAGCAGGAAGCAGTTTGGAGATAAATAACTGTGCCCATATTCCCAAATATTTTTTATAAATATTCTTTTACATTTAAAGGGGATATAATATAGATATGAATAATTTACATTGGTATACGTTTTTGCTTTATTGATATAAATTTAAGGACAATTTTGTTATATGTATATGCATTTCTGATCTTGACTAAGGTACTGTGATTGTATAGTTCATTTAAAAATGTAATGTATGTAGGTTGTTAATAGGTAATCATTAATAATCAAGATTGTAATCATGTTAGTTAGATTTTCAAGATATATAGAGATATATTTCAGTTGCATAGGCATTCTTCATGACTTTCAAAGACTACAGAATATGACATTTAATGTTTTAATAACTTAGGGCTTTTCATGACAATGAGACATGTCTGCTCCTGGCAGCACCAATCTACTTCAAGAGGAAGATGGGCATCAAAGAGGCTCCTTATAGAGTTTCTTAGCCATTTGGGCAAGAGACTGCTCTTGCCTGGACTGTTGCATAAACTGAACCCGAAGAAAGAGGACTGCTGAATTTACCTAAAGGTGAAATGGTCTATCAGGGATCCTGACTCATGAAAGAGTCTGTGAGGCACTCTCCAGGACACAGCAGATAGTGACTGAACTGTCTTTGAAGTTTCCTGCTTCATGGAAATGCCTGTTGGAAACTATGGGCCTGTAGGCCGAAGTTGGATGCCCCAATGGTACAAAGGAACTTTGGGTGACTGTCCAGGCAGCGAGATATCTCTGTGATTTCTAGAGATTTGTAAGTTGCTTACTTCTCATTTACTTAGGTAATATTATATCCTTCTGGAGTCCCAGATGGAGTTGAAGAATAGATAGATAGTTATAGTTGTTTTTTTGTTATGATAAAAGATAAAAACAGATATAAATATTGTAACAGTATTCTTACTTGATAACTGTTTTATTAACTGTAATTTTACTATGTTAAAGTTAAAGCCTTTCTTTTTTGTTTAAACAAAAAAAGGGGAAATGATGTGGGAAGGCCATCTGTCGATGTGTTACTCTCATTGGTCAATAAAGAAAACTGCTTGGCCTGATAGGTCAGAAAATTAGGTAGGTGGAGTTGACAGAACACAATGCTGGGATGAAGGGAAGTGAGACAGACGCCATGCCTCTCCTCTCCAGGGCAGATGCAATGAAGCTCCAGCCCAAGATGGACACAGGTCAGACATGCTGAATCTTTCCCGGTAAGACATCACCTCGTGGTGCTACACAGATTACTAAATATGGATTAAGCAAGATATGAGAGTTAGCCGAGAAGAGGCTATATATAATGGGCCAGGCAGTGTTTAAAAGAATACAGTCTCTGTGTAATTATTTTGGGGCATAAGCTAGCCAGAGGGCTGGGAGCTGGGCGGCAGGAACACAGCCTGCTGTTCCTTCTACAGATCTCTCTACTGAAACACCCTAGAGAATCAGTCAATATTCCTGCAACTCTCACTCATATTTGGTTTCTAGCCATAAATAAAGGACATTGAGCCTATAATTTGTGACCCTAGAGAAGCTAAATAAGAAGATGAACCCAAAGAAAAACATATAGGCATCCTCCTGAATATTAACCTTCATCAGGCAATGAAAGGAGACTGAGACAGAGACCCACATTGGAGCAATGGACTGAAATCTCAAGTTTCAAAACAGGAACAGATGGAGAGAGAGCACAAGCAAGGAACTCAAGACTGCGAGGGGTGCACCCAGACACTGAGACATTGGGGATGTTCTATCGGGAACTCACCAAGTCCAGCTGGCCTAGGTCTGAAAAAACATGGGATAAAACTGGACTCACTGAACATAGCAGACAATGAGGACTACTGAGAACTCAAGAACAATGGCGATGGGTTTTTGAACCTACTGCACGTACTGGCTTTGTGGGAGCCTAAGCAGTTTGGATGCTCACCTTACTAGACCTGGATGGAGGTGGGTGGTCCTTGGACTTTCCAGAGGGCAGGGAACCCTGATTGCTCTTTGGGCTGAGGAGGGAGGGGGACTTGACTGGGGGAGGGAGAGGGAAATGGGAGGCAGTGGCAGGGAGGAGGCAGAAATCTTTAATAATTAATTAATTAATTAAAAAAGAAAAGAAAAAATAAAATCAAAAACACCAATGATAACCTATGCTGGAGATGATGTGGAATAAGGGGAACACTCATCCATTGCTGGTAGGAATGAAAACTTGTGCAACTACTTTGAAAATTAGTATGGCGATTTCCCAGAAAATTGGGAGTCAACCTACCTCAGGATTCAGCAATACCACTCTTGGGAATATACCCAAGAGTTTCTCTATCATACTACAAAAACATTTGTTCAACTATGTTCATAGCAGGATTATTTGTAATAATCAGACCCTGGAAGCAACCTAGATGTCCCTCAATGGAAGAATGAATAAAGAAGTGTGGCTCATCTACATATTAGAGTACTACTCAGCAGTAAAAAACGACATCTTGAATTTTGCATGCAACTGGATGGAAATAGAAAACACTATCCTGGGTGAGATAACCCAGACCCAAAAATATGAATATGGTATGTACTCACTCATTAGTGGATTCTAGCCATAAACAAAGGACATTGAGCCTATAGTTCACAATCCTAGAAACATTAAGTAATAAGGTGAACCCAAAGAAAAACATACATAGATCCTCCTGCAAATTGGAAGCAGATAAGATTGTCAAGCAAAGGTTGGGAGCATGGGGGTGGGAGTAGGGGTTGAGGAAGGGGAGAGGGAGAGAGAGAAGGGAAAAGGGAAGTGTTGGGGAGAGCTTGGGGGAGTGGGATGGTTGAGAGGGAGAAAGGATGGAAATGGGAGCAGGGAAGAAGATATCTTAATTACAGGACCTGTTTTGGGGTTGGCAAGAGGCTTGGTTCTAGAGGGGTTCCCAGGTGTCCACTGGGATGTTCCCAGGTAGGACCCTGGGCATTGGAGGAGAGGGCGCCTGAACTGGCCTTGTCCCTTAATCAGACTGATGACTATCTTGAATATCACCATAGAACTTTCCTCCGGAGACGGATGGTGCAGGAGGTCCTTCTGTATTTATTTCATTGGTTGAATAAAGAAACTGCCTTGGCCTTTTCATGGGGCAGAACTTAGATAGGCAGGGAAAGGATAACTAAATGCTGGGAGGAAGAAGGCAGGCAGAGAGAGCCGCCATGGAGTCACCAGAGTCAGACATGCTGAATATTTCCCGGTAAGCCACGATCTCGTGGTGATATACAAGTTATTAGAAATGGGTTGAATCAAGATGTGAGAGTTAGCCAATAAGAGGCTAGAGCTTATGGGACAAGCAGTAATTTAATTAATAAAGTTTTCTGTGTGGTCATTTCAGGGGTTAAGCAAGCCAGGTGGCTGGTTGCAGCCCGCTCCTCCTCACATCAGATGGAGATAGAGACAGAGACCCACATCGGAGCAATGGACTGAACTCCCAAGGTCCAGTTGAAGAGCAGAAGGAGGGAGAATATGAGCAAGGAAGTCAGGACTGTGAGAGGTTGATCCACCCACCGAGACAGTGTGCCTGATCTAATGGGAGTTCACCAAATCCAGCTGGACTGGGACTAAATGAGCATGGGATCAAACTGGACTCTCTGAATGTAGCTGACAATTGGGGCAGACTGAGAAGCCAACAATAATGGCACTGGGATTTGTCTCCACTGCATGTACTGGCTTTTTGGGATCCTAGTCTATTTGGATGCATACCTTCCTAAGCATTGATGGTAGGGGAGGCCCTAGGACATCCAACATGGAAGGCTACCCTGCCCTCTCTTAGGACTGCAGGGGGAGTGGTGAGGGGGATAGGGGGAGCGGGAGGGAAGTGGGAGGAGGAGAGGAAGTGGAAATTTTGAATGGTATTACTTATAAAGTAATAAAAAAATAAATAAAAAAGAAAACTTGCAAAAAATGTACTGTGCTTTTTTCATCAGGTTTATTAGCAACAGAAAAGAGTCTAACACAAACAACTGAGAAAAAAGTAGTTGCTATATCTATACATAATTCTGTGATTCACAGGCTTTGGGAATTGATTTGTTGTAGATGATTAAAAAATATACAAAATCGGGGAAGCTGAACAACTCACTATTCGATGAAATAAGGTCCAAGACAGAAATCAAGAAAAAAATATAAAGCTATTTAGAATTCAATAAAACTAAAATACAACATACTCAAGCACATGAGACACAATGAAGACAATGTTAAGAGGCAAGTTCATAGCACTACGTACCTACATCAAACACGAGAGTGTTCTTGTATCAACAAATTAATGAAACATTGAAAATTCTAAAATAAAAATAAAAACAGCATAATAATTGAGAAGAAACAGTCAAACTCAGGACTGAAATTAGTAAACCAGAAGCCAAAATAAAACAATAAGACAGTACTATAAAACTCTGCAGACTACTAAACTGGAAAAGCTACACAAAGGGCATGATATCTTTTGCTATGTTCTTAATTTAAATAGAATTATAACACTTTCCCCTCCCTTTTCTTTCCACAACTACCCAGCCACTGTCCAATGAACCCCTGCCATGCCCACACTCTCAAGTTAACAGAATTTTTCTCTGTTATATTTGTCACATATACAAATTAATAAATACAACCTCTGGGGTACATTATAGTTGTTTATCTGTATACAGTTTCAAGGCTGGCCACTCTGCACTGGGAAACCAATAACGGGGCTCATCATTTACACTCAATGATTGGCATCACCCCCAGAGATTCAGATTCATAATGTTTATAAGTTCAACATAATAAACATAGTGAGCATAAACTACCATATACACAGACTAAAAAACATGATTATTTAATTAGAAAAAGAATTCTAACATAGCTTCATAGCAAAAGTTAGGGAAAGACTAGTGATATAAGGGATATATCTCAACATAATAAATACCACTTGATAGAAGTCCACAGCCAGCATAAACTTAAAGAGAAACTCAAAGCATTTCCACTAAAATCAGGAACAAGGCAACAATGTCCACTCTCCTCATACCTATTCAATATAGTATGTGAAGTTTTATCAACAGCCTGCTGTTGTTTTATTGTAATATTATGTCTTTTGGGGGTTGGATCACTAGTTGTTAGTTGGTTTTGTTTTGGTGGTTTAATTTTGAGGCTGAAACTCACTATGATCCTGAGGATAACCATGAATTTTTGATACACATTAGATCAGGGGTCAAGACGTATATACCACCAAGCCCAATTCAAAGCACTCCTGCACATCTAAGTCATGATTTTGAGAATGCCAGACAATCACTGTACTGACCGAGCTGCATTGTCTGTGCCTCCTTTCAAAATATTATTTAGGTTGGATTTGGGTTTGGATTTACTTTTTCCTTAGCTCTTCAGAAGTTTCATAGTATGTACACAATAGTATTCACATTAGAAAAAGGATGGCAAACCAAAGGAATCTGAAGTCAGAAGCCTGTTCAACAGGAGTTGCAACCTTACTGTGAAAAACCTAAAGTGGGCACACACTTTTATGCAGGTAATAGGAGTTTTTTTCAGTTAGAAGATTGGGGAAGGAAAGGGACTGTATGTGTGCACAGGTGGCCAAGTATCTATACCAGGGAAGGGATTAGGATTGTGGTTTGGTTGATTTTAAAGCACATGAGATGTTTTGTAGAACACTCAGTGCCATTCTTAGAAACAAAAGTTCAGGTAAAGGGTCCAAGATGGCAGCACAGCTATTCTATCAGTCTCAATGATGGATATCATATTAGATTAGGATCCATGTTATTTGTGCACTAGTCAAAAAGCATCGGGAATTTGCTTAAATCAGTTCAAGACATACCATACTCAACTATATATTCCAGAAAACTATAACCATGATCACTAGGTGAAAAGATCTCTCCTCAACACTTTTTTCAGAGCCCTAGCAACATCCTTATTCCTGAGAGTATAAATCAGGGGATTCAGGGTAGGAGTAATGATGCTATAGAAAACAGATCCAACTTTGTCTTGGAAGGGAGTGCGCTGGGATCGGGGTCTCATATAGGAGAACATGCACGCACCAAAAAAAAGGGAAACCACGGTAAGATGAGAGCTGCACGTGGCAAAGGCATTTCTCTTACTCCCAACTGAACGCATGTGCATGACGCTATGGAGAATGAATCCATAGGATGTAGAGACAAAAATGATGGGGAGGAGAAGAAGAATAACAGTGCTGATATAGGCTGTGTTCTCGTACACAGTGATATTCCCACATACCAACTTCAAAACAGCTGGAAATTCACAGTAGAAGTGGTGGATGATTCTCGAACCACAAAACAGGAAGTTCATCAAGACAGATGTGTGGATTAGGGAGTTGGCAGATCCACTCAACCATGATATGACAGCCATCATCACCCCAACTTTTCTACTCATGAGCACAGTGTAGCGTAAGGGGTGACAGATAGCAACATAGCGGTCATAAGACATGAGAGCCAGGAGGACACACTCTGCACCACCAAGAGACAGGTACATGAAGTGCTGGGTGGCACAGCCCACAAACGAGATGGACTTCTTCCCAGACAGGTAGTTGGTCGCCATCTTGGGAATGGTTGTGGAGACATGCATCAGATCCATGAGGGACAGCTGGCTGAGCAGGAAGTACATTGGTGTGTGAAGACGAGGGTCAGCACAGATGAGGAGGATGGTGAGGCTGTTGCCACTCACTGCAGTAAGGAACACCAGCATAATCAGGAGGAAAAGACAAAGGTGGTTGAAGGAGTCATCAAAGAGCCCTTGAAGGATGAAGTCTTCCGGAGATGTCTGGTTCCACCTCCACATGCTCCTCTCCTCAACCTCTGAGAAATCCAGGAGAGGACAGGAGTGTGATGTGAGAAACACAACTTCACAATGAACACTTTCTTTTTCGGGATAAATGTAAAGATTTTTTTCTTTATTTACATATTTTCAGTTTCTTTGTATATATCCATTAAACATGATACTGGGCCACATGTGGACAATTTGTAGAAGTGTATCTATTTATAATTATGCAACAACTCTAGCTCTCCAACTGATATTTTAAGAAGAGAAACCTACAAATCTCTCTTGAAAATCATCATCACCATGAAGTACCAGAATATCTACATTGTATAGAAAGCCCAAAATGGGAGCAGAGGTGACAACTCACCAAGTACAATGCAAGGTGCCATACAAGCCTGACTACCCAAGGTTGATCCCCAAGGCTTTTGTGGAATTATCGAGTGTCAATGGGGTTGAAATTCTGTGAAATGCTGTCCACTGGACAGGACATGTCCACTGCACTCCTAAACTCACTGGTGTTAGGGTCACCTGCATGAGAGCAAACAACTTTCCATCAAGGAGTGTGACACAGTCTGAGTAAGCTACAAATAAAAGGGAGGAACGGGAGGGAGAAGTACATGATAGGGGAGAGGTAGGAGGGAGTCCACCTGCATGTGATCAAGATACGTAGTACATGAATATGGAATTGTGAAGGTGTCCTAATAATAAAATTAATAAAAGATTATTAAGCTTTGGTTCTTTAAAAATGAGTCACTGTGTTTCATATTGTTTTTATGGAAACTGAAGTGCAGTTTAAAGTAGTAGTTCTCAGCCTTCCCATTGCTGCAGTCCTTTGATACGTTTCCTCATATTGTGGTGACCCACGAACATAAAATTGCTTTCACTGCTAGTTATTAATTCCAAGTATTCTTGGTTGTGACTCAAAGACTGACAGCTGCTGGATTAAATAAACACAAATGAGTAGTAAAATGAAACATAACGAAGCATCTCTGTGCAGACTCCCCAGAAGACAAGCAGGAGATACCTCCTGTATATATTTGTGTCCACCAAATCATGTATCATGGACAAAAGAAATAAGGATTGTAGATGTTCATCAGCCAAGCTTTCCTATCCATAATTTATCTAGTACTCATATGAATACTAATAAGATTGATTGCTGAATTGCCTTGGTGAAGCATAATACAAAGAAATCTAAATTGATCTTACAAGTAGTACCCTTTCTTAGGCTTTCCCCCACCCTTTTGTATTTTTTACAATGTCCTCCTGAGTGCAACACTCCCTAAATCATGAAGGATAGGAACATGCTCCTGAAACAGGAAGTAAACAAACTTCACACATTTAGGAAACGTGAAACTTTCAAGAGTCTGAAAGGTCCCTTCCCAAAGATGTGGAAACAGAAAAGAGTACCTGGAGAGGAGACTCTCACAAGCAATGCTACCAAGAAGAGACTCTCCTACCCATGGGGCTGGCTGCAGGGCATGCAAAGAACTCCAGGGTTTTGTAGCTCGCATGAATCTTTCTGAGTTTTCAGGTTGGCTCTTCTGTGATGCAGCTACTTTTGAATTCACCATGCTCCTGAAGTAACCACTCCCCATACTTAATAAAATGCTTGCTTCACCAAATTGAACTTTGCTATAATCATTACATCAGACTGTCATTGATTTGGGGTGAGTAGATGCTGTGTTTGTTCTATCTCCCTGGGGAAAAGCCTCATACAACTCGTACTAAATAAAGTTCTACAAGATCATCACACATTCCAGATTGTTTATGTTCTCAAGCAAAGAACTCATAACTAAATGCATTCTTCAAAAATTTATTGAACCAATGAAGAAACATATTTCTGAGACCATATGTTAACCAAGGCAGAAGAACATCTCATCTTTACATCTATCACTTAAGTGGGTATTTCAGTCTCATTCTATGTGAATTTACATACGAACTTTAAGTCGAGTAAGATGGTTCGTTGATGAAGGAAGCATCCTCCAAGCTTGACAAACTAAATTCAAACCATAGGGTTCAAATGATGAAAGAAAAAAAACTAAATCCTACAGGTTATCTTCTGAACTCCATACAAATAGCAGTGACAGGCCATTCACACACAAATTAATTAATTAATTTAAAAAATAAATAATTAATGAAGTAATTTTAAGGGACAAATAAAGTTCTCCTTGCTATCTACAAACACACATACTTATCAATCACTTACCACATCAGTGTCCAGCCAATAGTCTCTATGGATACCCTTATCAAAAGCCCTCCATTATCTGGCTCCTTGATTCCTCTAGGAAGTTACTGACATTTCTCTAAACTACTTTGGTATTTTTGAAAAGGTTTTTCTCTGCTTTCTATGAAGGCTGTCCTCTTGTGCTCTATCAGTGACACCCTGTGACTTAAGGGATTGCTGCCATTCATCAAATTACTAGTAAAGGTTTCCAGGATACTGTAATCCAAACATTATCACACCTGGAATTTCCTCAGCAGAGACAAGGGGTCAGAACAAGCATATGTGTACAATGGAACTAGCAGAAGAGTCCACCCTGACACACAAACACATTGGCTACTATTCTGCAAAGCAGGCCTTCCCTTTAGTGCACATCACTCTGCCTTCTCTAAACCTGGACATAATCACTGGTTAGTAAAGCTGCATAAATTACCCCAAAAGCAGCACCACAGGAATAGAAATTTCACAGTCTGTGTTCACATTCTTAACTCTGCCAATAAATTGCACCACAATCTTGCTCAGGTCTGTATCCCTATCAGACAGACTATTGCCAGAAAAGACACAGCAAAGATCTTATGCAAATTATGCTAGTTCAGTAGTACAACCATTCTGAGAGTTTTCTCTGAATCAAACCTCTACTCTAGACAGCTTTCTATTCTATCCCAGCTCAAGAGCATGAGTAGGAAGGATTTCCAAGACTGCAATACAGTTTCAATCATCACATTCCAAAAGCCAAGAAAAATTAGGATTTGGTTTTTTTTCTGCTCTTTGGATTCCTAAAGCTCTCTGTATTATGTATAAATGGATACTCTACTTCTGTTATTGAAGTTGAAATCAACAGAACCAGTGAGGAAGATAATTTCTGATTCTACAAAAGTCACTGATGATACCAGAATTGAAATGGCCTTTGGTGAGCCAGACAAGAGCAAAGAAGAAAGCCATCTATGAGAAAAGAAACCTCTCCAAGCAAAGGACCTGTAATGCCAGCTGGGCCAAGATGACAACACTAAATTGACAGCATAGGGACTTTCCCACAAAGGCTGCATTCTGGACCTCTCCTGGGAACACCTACCCCAGACGGCTCTGCACATTGAGAAATGAATCACCTAAGATTTTACTTCGAGTTTGTTTGTGGAGTCAGGGGAATAAGGTATCTGGGAAGAGTTAGCCCTGGGGATAAAGCAGGAGTATTCTAACTAGGGACCAATTAACCATGATGAATCATTGCTAGAGTCATATTTTCTTGTTTTGGAATATATCTCTATCTCTCTCTTGACTCTTTCCATGCAAACCTTTGACATTGTCTAAGCAAACATCACTGAAGAAGGTGTCCCTAGAGTGCTGAGAGGCAAGGAAAGCACTGCTCTCTCTACTGAAACACCCTAGAGAATCGGTCAATATTCCTGCAGCTCTCAGTGTTTGCAGACACTGCTTAACTGCAAACCACCTATGGCTCTAAGAGTCATAAGAAAGGTAGAGTTTTAGGCAATCAGACTATCACAGGCTTTTAATTCTAACTCTCAAGGAGAATCACTGGTTAATGTGACTCTACATTCCCCCACAAGATGACAGGGCCCTGACGAATGGATCATTCACAACACAATATTACACCTAGTTAATCTTCTTTGTACAACAAGTTCTGGTCTTCTTCCTACAAAATACTAACTTGGGTACTGAAGATGTAGCTCAATTAGAACAGTGAAAGCAAGTGGAACTCAGTTTGCTGCCCAGCCCCTAATGTAAAAAGTAGCATGTACTAGAAACCCAAGTACAGGGAAGAAATAAAAGCAAGAGGACACCTACAACTTACAAACTTACAAGAAAGCCAACTCAGCTCAATCAGTGTACTCTATGTTCCGTGAAACAGCCTGTCTCAAATATATTGTGTCAAGTGCCTAAGAAAGACACCTGATAGAAACCTACAATCTCCATACACATTTGTACACACTCATGTACAGAAACAAGTATACACAAAGAAAGACTGATATTTATGGCTCTCCCCCAACACCCAAAGCTGATGAAAAGCTCCCTGAATTATTATGTCCTGGTTTTCCAGGATCCCGAATTACTCAGTCTCAAACAGTAGGCTGTCTCTCAAGATGGCACCTGGCTATAGCATTCTGAATAAGGGGAGCAGTGAAATTGGTTTCTGCTGCACTGCTAGCCTGAGAAGTGATTCCCACATCAATCTCCAAACTGGATATAAAGCTTGTAAGAACCACGGTTTGCCCCTGTGTGTACAACTACCATTCTTTTGGTACTAAGGGTGCCTGGCTCAACTTGTAGCTGTGTGTGTATGTGTTAAAAAGTGTACATTTATCTTTGTGTGCACATGTGTGTCCACAGATGTGGAAGCTGGAAGTGATACCTGGCTCCTTCTACAGAGAAACCTAGAGTTTCTGATTCTGGAAAAATACACCAGGAACAGGGACACCAGATTACTGCAGTGGAGCTGGAGACAGGAGTCAGTGATTAAACTGCCTGCAGCTCCAGAATGAGGACCTGAGTTTGTAACCCAGAACACATGTACAAGTCAGACATGGTAGCTTGCGTTGTAATCTCATCATTTCTATTGGCAGATGAGAGGGGAAGAAAGGACAGTCATCTGCCTAACTGTTTTTCTTGTTTTATTTTTTTTTATATCTTTTTCATTTTACAATATGTAAGGTTAAGCCCAGCCCTCTGGGGGCTGGTTTGCCTGGGGCTAATGTTTACCTATAAATCTGCTGGGCATGCGCCCAACCTTCCCTTCTGCTTCCTGTTCTCCACGGTAAACGTGGTACTGTAAGTCTTTTTCTCCATTAAAGCTGTATATATTTTTTACAATCTGTCTGCATTCATTTACGCCACTACAACAATACCAATCCAAGTTCCCACTCTCTCCCTTCCTCCCATCCTTTCTACTCTCCTCCCATCTAAGGCACCACTCCTCAGAGGAGGTAAGGCACATTGCTTTGAGGAAGGCCATAGTCCTATCTACTATATCTGGGCTGAAAAGGTAACCCTTTAAAGAGAATGGATTACAAAAAGCCAGTACAAGCAGTAGGGATGAATCCTGGTTCCACTGCCAGTGGCCCCTCAGTCTGCTCCAGTTATACAACAGTCATCTGCATTCCAAGGGCCTAGGTTGGTCCTATATTGGTTCCTTCCTGATATGATGAGAGTTGGTGAGCTACCATTAGCTCAGGTAATTTATTAATTATTATTATTAAAAAAATTTTCACCTCCCATTTCCCTACCCCCACTACTCTCCCCCTACCCCCACTCCTCTCCCCCTACCCCCACTCCTCTCCCCCTCCCTGTCTAGTCCGAATAGCACTCAGGGTTCCCCTGCCCTGTGGAAAGTCCAAGGTCCTCCCCGCTCCAACCAGGTCTAGGAAGATGAACATCCAAACTGGCTAGGCTCCCACAAAGCCAGAACATGAAGTAGGATCAAAACTCCGTGCCATTGTCCTTGGCTTCTCAGCAACCCTCATTGTCCGCCATGCTCACAGAGACCGGTTTTATCCCATGTTTTTTCAGTCCCAATCCAGCTGGCCTTGGTGAGCTCCCATTAGATCAGCCCCACCATCTGAGTGGGTGGGTGCACCCTTTGAGGTCCTGACTTCCTGGCTCATGTTCTTCCTTTTTCTGTTCCTCATTTGGACCTTGGGAGCTCAATCCAGTGCTCTAATGTGGGTCTCTGTCTCTATCTCCATACATCGCCAGATGAAGCTTTTATGTTGATATGCAAGATATTCATCAGTATGGCTGTAGGAAAGGGCCATTTCAGGCTCCCTCTTCTCAACTGCCCAAGGAACTAACTGGGGACATCTCCATGGACACCTGGGAGCCCCTCTAGAGTCAAGTCTCTTGCCAAGCCTAAGATGGCTCCCTAAATTAGAATATATACTTCCCTGCTCCCATATCCACCCTTCCTTTATCCCAAACATCATATTTCCCCAAGCTCCCCCATCCTCCCCTTCTCACTTTTCTCTCCCCATCTCCCCTTATCCCCCTTTCCACCCCACCCCCAAGATCCCAATTTTTTGCCCTTCAATCTTGTCTACTTCCCAAAGCCAGGAGGATAACTATATGTTTTTATTTGGGTCCACCTTCTTATTTAGCTTCTTTAGGATCACAAATTATAGGCTCAATGTCCTTTATTTATGGCTAGAAACCAATTATGAGTGAGTACATCCCATGTTCATCATTTTGTGTCTGGGATACCTCACTCAGGATAGTGTTTTCTATTTCCATCCATTTGCATGCAAAATTCGAGAAGTCATTGTTTTTTACCGCAGAGCACTACTCAAATGTGTATATATTCCACACTTTCTTCATCCATTCTTCCATTGAAGGACATCTAGGTTGTTTCCAGGTTTTAGCTATTACAAATAATACTGCTATGAACATAGTTGAACAAATGCTTTTGGCATATGATAGGGCATCTCTTGGGTATATTCCCAAGAGTGGTATTGCTGGGTCCAGTGATAGGTTGATGCCGAATTTCCTGAGAAACCGAAACACCGATTTCCAAAGTGGTTGCACAAGTTTGCGTTCCCACCAGCAACCTCTCCAGCAAAGGATATCATTGGTGTTTTTGATTTTAACCATTCTGACAGGTGTAAGATGGAATCTCAAAGTTGTTTTGATTTGCATTTCCCTGATTGCTAAGGAAGTTGAGCATGACCTTAAGTGTCTTTTGGCCATTTGAACTTCTGTTGAGAATTCTCTGTTCAGTTCAGTGCCCCACTTTTTAATTGGGTTAATTAGCATTTTAAAGTCTAGTTTCTTGAGTTCTCTATATATTTTGGAGATCAGACCTTAGTCTTTTGCGGGGTTGGTGAAGATCTTCTCCCAGTCAGTAGGTTGCCTTTTTGTCTTGGTGACAGTGTCCTTTGCTTTACAGAAGAATCTCAGTTTTGGGAGGTCCCATTTATTCAATGTTGCGCTCAATGTCTGTGCTGCTGGGGTTATACGTAGGAAGCGATCTCCTGTGCCCATATGTTGTAGGGTACTTCCCACTTTCTCTTCTATCAAGTTCAGTGTGTTCAGATTGATATTGAGGTCTTTGATCCATTTGGACATGAGTTTTGTGCATGGTGATAGATACGGATCTAATTTCATTCTTCTACAGGTTGACATCCAGTTGTGCCAGCACCATTTGTTGAAGATGCTTTCTTTCTTCAATTGTATACTTTTAGCTCCTTTATCGAAAATCAGGTGTTCATATGATTGAGGCTAAAATCCGGGTCTTCTATTCAATTCCATAGGTCAACTTTCTGTTTTTATGCCAATAACAAGCTCTTTTCTTTTCTTTTCTTTTTAACAAGCTCTTTTCAATACTGAGGCTCTGTAATACAGTTTGAAGTCAGGGATGGTAATGCCTCCAGAAGTTCCTTTATTGTATAAGATTGTTTTGGCTCTCTTGGGTTTTTTGTTTTTCCATATAAAGTTGAATATTTTCCTCTCAAGATCGGTGAAGAATTTTGTTGGGAACTTGATGGGGATTGCATTGAATCTATAGATTGCCTTTGGTAGAATTGCCATTTTTACTATGTTGATCCTCCCAATCCAAGAGCAAGGGAGATCCTTCCATTTTCTGGTATCCTCTTCAATTTCTTTCTTCAATGCCTTAACGTTCTTGTCAAATAGATCTTTTACTTCCTTGGTTAAAGTTACCCCAAGATATTTTATATTATTTGTTGCTATCGTGAAAGGTGATACTTCTCTGATTTCCCTCTCTGCTTCCATATCCTTTGTGTATAGAAGGGCAACTGATTTTTTGGAGTTGATCTTGTATCCTGCCACGTTACTAAAGGTGTTTATCAGCTGTCGGAGTTTTTTGGTAGAGTTTTTGGGGTTGATTATGTACACTAATTTCTCTGTTAGATTTCTCTCTGATTGACCTGTCCATTGGTGAGAGAGGAGTGTTAAAGTCTCCTACTATTAGTGTGTGCGGTTTGATGGCTGCCTTGAATTTTAGTAATGTTTCTTTTACGTACGTGGGTGCTTTTATATTTGGAGCATAGATATTCAGGATTGAGACTTCATCCTGACGAACTGTTCCTGTTATGAGTATAAAATGTCCCTCTCCATCTCTTCTGATTGATTTAAGTTTGAATTTAACTTTGTTAGAAATTAGTATGGCCACACCTGCTTGTTTCTTAGGTCCATTTGCTTGAAACACCTTTTCCCAGCCCTTTACTCTAAGTAGGTGCCTGTCTTTGTTGTTGAGGTGTGTTTCTTGTAAACAGCAGAATGTTGGATCCTGTTTTCATATCCAATCTCTTAGCCTGTGCCTTTTTATAGGTGAGTTGAGCCCATTGACATTAAGTGATATTAATGACCAGTGGTTGTTAACTCTGGTCATTTTTTTTAGTAGTAGGGTTTGTGTGTTTCCCTTCTTTGAGTTGTGCTGGTGAAGGGTCTCTAGATGTCTGAGTTACTGTGCTCATTGTTGGACTCCTTGGTTAGTGATTTTCCTTCTATTACTTTCTGTAAGGCTGGATTTGTGGCTATGTATTGCTTAAATTTGTTTTTATCCTGGAAAATTTTGTTTTCTCCATTTATAGTGAACGAAAGCTTGGCTTGGTATAGTAGTCTGGGCTTGCATCCATGGTCTCTTACTTTCTGAAGCACATGTATCCAGGACCTTCTGGCTTTTATGGTTTCCATAGAGAAGTCAGGTGTAAGTCTGATAGGTTTACCTTTATAAGTAACTTGACCTTTTTCCTTTGCATCTCTTAATATTCTTTATTCTGTATGCTTTGTGTTATGATTATTATATGGCAAGGTGATTTTTTTTTATCCAGTCTATTCGGTGTTCTGTATGCTTCTTGAACCTTCATAGGTACATCTCTCTTTAGGTTGGGAAAGTTGTCTTCTATAATTTTATTAAGTATATTTTCTGGACCATTGAGCTTCACTTCTTCTCCTTTTTCTACTCCTATTATTCTTAGGTTTGGTCTTTTTATTGTGTCCCATATTTCCTGAATGTTTTGTGATGAGAGTTTGTTGGACTTGCTGGGTTTTTTTTTATCAGTGCGTTTATTTTCTCTATGGTATCTTCAGAATCTGAGATTCTTTCTTCTGTCTCTTGTATTCTGCTGGTTATGCTTGTTTCTGTAGTCTCTATTCATTGACCTAGATTTTCCATGTCCAGCCGGCCCTCTGTGTTTTCTTCTTTGCCTCCATTTCAGTTTTCAAGTCTTGAACTGTTTCCATTATCTGTTTGATTGTTTTTCCTTGGTTTCCTAGGGTATCATTCAC
This sequence comes from Microtus oregoni, assembly GCF_018167655.1. Lineage (NCBI taxonomy): Eukaryota > Metazoa > Chordata > Mammalia > Rodentia > Cricetidae > Microtus > Microtus oregoni. Next base: position 5,213,266 of record NW_024543062.1, on the reverse strand, counting down.
TGATTTATTCAATTCTTCAAACTTTCTGTTATACTTCTCATCCATTTCTATAAGGGCATTTTTTACATGCTGTTTATGGGCATCAATCACTTTCATAAAGTCAATTTTTTTTTCTACTTCTTCTTGATTAAGGTGTTCATGTCCTCCTGTTGTGAGGTTGCTGGGTTCTGGTGGTTTCATATTGTTTTTCAGATTGTTGGGTGAATTCTTGCCTCGGCGCCTGCCCATCTCTTCCTCCGAATGGTCCCCTATGGATCTTCTTTTACGGGATCAGGTCTCTTTGCCTACTGATGTACCTTCCCAGTGATGTCACTCCCCAGTGATGGCTCTCCTGGTGCTCCAGTGATGTCTCTCCTGATGCCGAGATCAGATCTCCGTGCTGGTTGGGTAGCTTGTAAACAAAGCACCTACCTTGCTTGCTGCAGGCAGGCTATTGAAACAATGGAGCTCCTGCCCCCTGGGTTGCCCTGGGGATTAGGCCCCAGTGCCCTGAAGAGGGAAGGGAGGCAAAAGGGGGGGGGGGGGTTCTAGATGCAAGCAGGGTGGGATAGGAAGCTCTTTTTTTGGGGGGGATTTTTTTGAGACAGTGTTTCTCTTCATCTCTATTTCTTTATGGCAGTTTTTCACCTCCTGTTTAAGGTCCTCTATTATTTTCATATACTTCCATTTAAAGTCGATTTCTTCTATTTCTTCTGGAGTAGGGTGTTCAATTCTTCTTGTTTCGGGATCCCTGGATTCTGGTGATGTCATGTTGCCTTTCAGGTTGTTGGAAGAATTCTTGCATTGGTGCCTGCCCACCTCTTCCTTCAAATGGAACCAGGAGACACCTGGTGTCTTGGTCCAGTCTTTGCTGTGATTGACTCTCTGGGTGTATCTCCTCAGTGTAGGAGTAGGAACTGTTCCTGTCTGGATGGAACTCCTCAGCACTGAAACAGGGATGTCTGGTATCCCCCTCTGGGTGGATAGCCCGTCAGGATAAAACTCCTCAGCACTGAAAACAGGGATGCCTGGTAGCCAAAGGACACCACGGACAAAAGGGCGAACATGGGGAGCAGAGCCAGGTCAAGTAGAACACAGGGGACCCTGTAGCACAAGCTGAAGGTGCCCGCACTCCCTTGCGGGGACCTTCAAGCCTGCCCGGCAGGCAGACACTCATCCCTCTGATTGGGTAGCCTCAATGCAGCTGCAGGAAACTGTTCCTGAGCCAAGGACCTTGCAGACAATAGGGCAGGCTTGCGAGAGGCTGGGGTCTTGTGTAACAAAGACACCGCTGAAGCAGGAGCTGGGGGAGAGGGGTTGTGCTCTTTTCCTGGACAGGCCGCCCCGGGATAGCACACCCTCATCCATCCAGATGGAACTCCTTAGCACTGAAACAGGGACGCCTGGTAGCCCAAGACACCACGGACAAAGGGGCAAACATGGGGCACAGGGAGGGGTTGAGTAGGACACAGGAGACCCTGCAGCACAAGCTGAAGGTGCCCACACTCCCTTGCGGGAACCTTCAGACCTGCCTGGCAGGCAGACACTCACCCCTCTGGGTGGGTAGCCTTAGTGCAGGAGCAGGAAACTGTCAGCTCAGGTAAATTCTTTCAGTGGGTTTCCCCATGATGGTCTGACCTCTTTGCTCATATTCTCACCCCTCCTACTCTTCAACTGGACTTTGAAAGCTCAGCCCAGTGTTCCACTGTGGCTCTCTGCCTCTGTTTCTATCAGGTTCTGGATGAAGGTTCTATGGCGACATTTAAGATCTATCCATCTACAGGGCAAGGCCAGTGTGGGCACCCTCTCCACTACTGCTTAGGGTCTTAGCTGGGTTCATCCTTGTGGATTCCTGGGAATCTCTCTAGTGATAGTTTCCTGCTAGCCCCTCAATCAAGATATCTCTTTCCTTGCTCTCATCTCTGTCCTTTTCCCCCCTTGACCATCTGGTTCCCTCAAGTTCTCCATCCCTTCTCCTCTCCCCTCCTCCTCTTCTGCCCTCCCTTCTGTCCTCACCTCCATGCTCCCAATTTTCTCAGGAGATCTTGTCTATTTCCATTTCCCAGGATAATCTATGTATGTTTCTCTTAGGGTTCTCCTAGTGTTGTGGACTATAGGCCAGTTATCCTTTACTTTACATAGCATCCACTTATGAGTGACTACATGCTCATCTTTCTAGATCTAGGATAACTCACTCAGGATAGTTGATGGTTTGTTGTAGTTCAACTGATTTTCATGCAAATTTCAAGATGTCATTGTGCTGTATGTACCACGTTTTCTTTATCCCTTCTTCAGTTGAGAGGTATCTAGTTTGTTTACAGGTTCTGGCTATTACAAATAATGCTGTTATGAACATTGTTGGACAAATGTGCTTGTAATATTATTGAGCATCCTCTGGGTACATGCCAAAGAGTGGTATTGTTGGGTCCTAAGATAGGATGACTCCCAATTTTTTGAGAAACAGTCATATTGATTTCCAAAGTGGTTGTATGAGTTGGTATTCCCAACAGTAATGAATGAGTGTTCCCCTTACTCAGTATCCTCTCTAGCATAAGCTATCAGTGACGTTTTTGATCTTAGCTATTCTGACTGGCTTAAGATGGCATCTCAGAGTTATTTTGATTACCATTGCCCATAGGGCTAAGGATGTTGAACATTTCCTGAAGTGTCTTTTTGCCATTGGAGATTCCTCTGTTGAGAATTTTCTGTCTGGTTCTGCACCCCCATTTTTAAATCAGATTATTCGATATTTTTGAATATAATTTCTTGAGTTTTTGATACATTTTGGAGATTAGCCTTCTATCTGATATGGGATTAGTGAAGATCTTTTCTCATTGAATAGGCTGCCTTTTTATCTTATTGCTCTACAGAAACTTCTCAGTTTCAAGAGGTCCCATTTATTCATTGTTGCTCTTATTGTCTGTGCTACTGGGGTTATACGTAGGAAGTGGTCTCCTATACCCATGTATGGCAGACTACTTCACACTTTCTCTTCTATCAGGTTCAGTGTGGTCAGATTTATATTGAGGTCTTTAATCAAATTGGACTTGAGTTTTGTGCATGGTGATAGATATGGATCTATTTTCATTCTTCTACATGTTGACATCCAGTTATGTCAGCACCATTTGTTGAAGATATTATCTTTTTTCCATTGTATAATTTTAGCTTCTTTGTCAAAAATCACCTGATTTTTCACAGATATATGGATTAATATCCGGGTCTTTGATTTGATTCCATTGGTCAACCTGTCTGTTTTTATGCCATTAACAGACTATTTTTATTACCATATCTCTATAGGTATGGTAGAGCTTGATGTCAGGGATGGTGATGACTCCAGAAGTTCCTTCATTTTACAGGACGGTTTTGGCAATCCTAAGGTTTTTTCCATATGATATTGAGTATCGTTCTTTCAACATGTGAAGAACTATGTTGGGATTTGATGGGGATTGCATTGAATCTATAGATTGCTTTTGGTGGGAAAGCCATTTTTACTATGTTGATCCTAACAATCCAAGAGCATGGGAGATTGTTCCATTTTCTGATATATTCTTCAATTTCTTTCTTCATAGATTTAAGGATCTTTTACACAGGTCTCTCACATATTTGGTTAGTGTTACCCCTAAGATATTTTATGTTATTTGTGGCTATTGTGAAGGATGATGTTTCCTTGATTTCTTTCTCAGCCCTTTTATCATTTGTATACAGGAGAGTTACTGATTTTTTTTGAGTTGATCAATCTCATATGGAAAAGCCAAAAACCCACGGAGAAAAACAATCCTGTACAATAAAGGAACTTCCAGAGGCATCACCATCCCTGACATCAAGCTCTATTACGAAGCTACCGTAATGAAAACAGCTTTGTATTGGCATAAAAACAGAGAGGTTGACCAATGAAACTGAACCAAAGGCATGGATATTCATCCATACACCTATGATCACAGCAATCGTGTGATTCCTAGTGATTCTGCTGACCCATACATCAGTGCCAAGCTCTGCCATCACCAGAGAGGCTTCCTCCTGCATTAGGTGGGAGCTAACATGGAGACTCAGGATAATGTGCAGAGAGTGAGAGACTTTATAATGTTCAGTCCTAAATGAGATGTCTTTATAGAACCCCTCCACTCAAGGTTAGGGAGCTGTGTGGACAAGGAGGGAGAAGAATAGTAAGAGCCAGGACTGATGGGCAATACCAAGGAAAGAGTGTCTTCCTGACTCAACAGGACTGATGTATCTGTGAACTCAGACTGCAGCACCATGAACAGGGCCTATGCAGGTTCAAGCCACATGGGTACCAGACCCGAGAGGGGAAGGAATGTGAGTTCTCAACTGTACCCATGAAGTAATCTGCAATTGCACTGCTCTCAAAATAAAAAATAATGATCTCTAATGGCATCTCCCTTGGTAAATACACACTTCCTCCAAAAGTAGATGAACAACAGGAAGTGAATTCAAAGGTGTATTTCAAGATTTTGTGTCCTATTGCTGTTTGTCCATTCTTTGTCATGCTGGTTTTTGCTTACATATTACATTCTTAGTTAAGGTTTACTGTTGCTGTGAAGAGACACCAGGACCATGGCAACTCTTATAAAAACATATTTCATTGGAAAGGCTCGCTTACATTTTCAGAGGTCATCATGGAAGGAAGTATGGTGGCAGGCAGGCAGATGTGATACTGGAACCGAGAGCCCTACATCTTGACCCAGAGGCCATAGGAAGTTAACTTACTGACACACTGAGTGAAACTTGATAAAAGAACCTCAATGACTAACCCCACAATGATACTCAACCTCCAACAAGTCCTCCTAATAGTCCCACTCTCCTTGGAGGTCATTTTCTGTCAAACCACTACATTAAGTTTTCGGTGTTAATGTTTCTATGGGATTTGAGGTGTATATGTGAGTGAGTGTGTGTGTGTGTGTGTGTGTGTGTGTGTGTGTGTGCCTGCCTTGTGATTTCATTTGATATTTTTAATAATTTTTTACAACCTAACCACTGATTTTCTTCCTTCCTCTCTCCCAGTCCCTCCCCACACAACTCTCCTCTGAACCCCACCTGCTTCTCCTCTACTTCTATTCAAAGGAGGATGAACCTCCCATGAATATCAACCAAACAAGGCATATCAATTTGAAGGCTGGTGAAAGCAACCCAGTAGGAGGGGGAAAGTCCCAGAAGTCCTAAAATTTTATAGAAATAGGTACTGCTGCAACTGTTAGGAGTCCCACAAGAACACCATGTTACAAAACTGTAATATATATGCAGAGGGCCAGTTCAGTCGATTCAAGTTCTGTGAGCTCCTGTGAGACCAGCTTACTTGATTCTGTGGATTTCTTGTGGTGTCCTTGACTCACCTGGCTCCCACAATCCTTCTTCCCCCCTCTTCTGCAGGACAGGTCTGCTTCATGTTTGGCTATGGGTCTCTGAATTTGTTTCCATCAGTTGGTGGATTAAGTCTCTCTGATGACAATTGGGCTATACACCAATCTATGAGTATAGCAGAATACCTTTTGGAAACATTTTGTTGATTTTTTGTCAGTCATGTTAGATTCTATCACAGTTCTCTGGGTCCTGGCCCTCCAAACAGTGTCAGTGGTTGGCTCCCTCTTGTGGCATGGGTCTCAAGCTGGGCCAGTCATTGGTTGGGCACTCACACATCTGTGCCACCTATACCCCAACACATCTCATAGGTAGGATAAATTATAGGTTGAAGGTTATGAGGCTGATTTGGTATTCAAATCCCTCCACTGGAATCTTGTCTGGTTACAGGAGATGGCCAGTTCAGGCTCTGCATCCTCTATTGCTAGGGTCACCTTCATAGATTCCCTGAAATTTACATTGGACTAGGTTTCTATTTTGTCCTGAGAACGCCCAGTCCTAGTTGTCTCTCATCTGCTCTACCACCATCCTTCCTCTACATGATCCCTCCAGTGAAGTAGTAAGAGCGGCGGGGCTACGTTCCCAGCACCCCAGCCGCCTGCTCGGCTAGCTTATGCCCCGAAATAATTACACGGACACTGTATTCTTTTAATCACTGCTTGGCCCATTCTCTTCTAGGCTAATTCTCACATATTAATTTAGCCCATTTCCAATCATCTGTGTGTAGCACCCCAAGGTGCGCTTACCGGGGAGATTCTAGCCTATGTCCATCCTGGGTCGGAGCTTCATCCCGGGGAGCGGAGCATGGAGTCTCTCTCAGGCATCTGCTCCCGAGAGGAAAGCGGTCGAGTCTCTGAGCTCACTTCCTCTTCCTCCCAGCATTTTGTTCTGTTTACTCCTCCCACCTATCCTCTAACCAATAAAATGGGCCAGGGCAGTTCCTTTATTAGCCAATGACCTTCCTCCATCACTCCAGTGGTGGTATTTTGTTTGTGCTATAACAAATAAAGCTTTTCTGAGGATGACAGTGTGGAACAAGCCACTAGTTAGCCATAAGACCAGGCAGTGGTGGCCCACACCTTCAATTCCAGCACTGGGGAGGCAGAGGCAGACAGATCTTTGAGTTCAAGGGTGCTCTGGGTTTCTAGTGTACTAGATTGATCCAGTCTCAAAGACAGAGTGAGATGGAGGTGGCTTTCATTTTCAATTCCAGAACTTAGGATCACATGCCTTCAATCCCAGCACTAGGGAGGTGGAGACAGGAGTAATACAGTTGGGCAGAGAGAGGAATATAAGGCAAGAGGTGACAGGAGCTCAGGGCATTCAGTCTGAGGATTCATAGTAAAAGGATCTTGCCTATTTGGTCTGAACATTCAGAGAGGTAAGAACTCTGGTAGCTGGCTGCTCTGCTTCTCTGATCTTTCAGCTTTTACCTAATATGCGACTCTGGGTTTTTATTATTAAAACCAATTAGGATTGCTACAGCCTCTTGTTCCTATACACCCCATACCATACCCCGCTCATAATGTCTATTCCATTTCCCATTCCCAGAGAGACTCATACAATGCTCCCCCTTGAGCCCTTCTTGTTACTTAGCTTCTCTGGGTCTGTGAATCATAGAATGCATATGTTCTACTTTACAGCTAATGTCCACATATAAGTGAGTACATATCATGTCAGTCTTTCTGGGTCTGGGTTACCTCAATCATGATGATTTTTTTTTAGTTCCATACATTTGTCTAAAAATTTCAAGAGGTTATTTTTTTAACAGCTGAGTAAAACTCCATTGTGTAAATGTGCCACTATTTATTTGTCTGTTCTTCAGTTGAGGGATATCTAGGTTGTTTCTAGTTGCTGGCTACTAAGAATAAGGCTGATTGATATTAACATAGTTTTGAGCAAGTGCCCTTGTGGTATGATGGAGGATCCTTTAGGTATATCCCAGGAATAGCATATCTGGTTTTTGAGGTAGATTGACTTTCAATTTCCCAAGAAACCATCAGATTGATTTCCAAAGTGGCTGTACAAATTACACACTGCACTAGGGTATTAAGAGTCCAGACAACACCTTTCTGTACCTTGGTTCCGGAGGGTCAAACTCATGTCCTTGGGCTTCCTCAGCTAGCATTTAGAATCTGAGCCATATCACCAACAAAAGCTTAGTTCTATGGAGCTGCCTCCAACTCTGCCTTATTCCCAATGCCCCTTCAGTAAAATCATTCTCCAATGATGACGTTCAGATTTCATGTCTCTTGTTCTGAATTCGAACCAAAACAAACAGAATCTCAGACATCTATATTTTATATATAAGATTTATTTTATAAGCTAGTTATATAAGATTGCTGAGGCATAGGGAGGTGAATTTATCCTATACTATACTGTTTGTGAGTGACAGATTCTCTTAGAAATGTATCTGATTCCAAATCAAAAGACAATCCTAAGAAAATACAAAAAAAAATGGATCCTCAGAAAATACAAAGGTTTTGGGGGTCTTTGAAATAATGGATCTTTATATCCCTATTTGGTGTGTTGCAGTTTCGTTGCAGAACAAATAAATCAGAAGCATCCCAAAAGAATGGGGGGATTTTATAAAGACAAATCACAGAAACCAACGAAAGCACTTGACTGACGACAGACACTCAGTTAACATCTGTGTGATTTAACACACATTTTAAAATCTATACATTCACGTTTTTACTAAGAACACTCAAAACATGGTCAAGCATGGTGGTACATTCCTTTAATCCCAGTATTCTGGAAGTAAATGCCAGTTGACCTCTGAGATCAAGCCAACCTGGTCTACATAGTGAGTGCCAAACCAGCCAAAGAAGCATGGTGATACCCTGCCTCAAAAAGAAATATTTTATTCATTCTCTCTGAATTCATTTCTATGAGAATGAGTTGTTATTGATTTTATCTGTATTTTGGATTTAAAAGTAGAAGGACAACATTCCATCATGTGTGTTCTAGGACTTGAAATCATGTCACCAAGCTTGACAGCAAGTTTCTTTACCCACTGAGCCATCACCTCCTCCCCTCTTAGGATTCTTGTCTACTGAGTAAAACAAGTTTTAAAGGTCTACAAATATGGCTTTCATGTCATCTATCCTTTCTTCTTTATTTATTACTTTGTGAGTGTGTGTGTGTGTGTGTGTGTGTGTGTGTGTGTGTACAAATGTTACGACATACATGAGGAAGTCAGGCTCCAAAGCTACAGAGAAACCCTATCTCGAAAAACTAAAAAAAAAAAAAAGAAAGAAAGAAAGAAAACGGCTGTCAGGAATCATTTCTCCCCCTCAGAACACGTGCATTTTGAGTATCAAACGTGAATTATCAGCACGTTTGAAGCAAGCATGTTTTCATTTTCAACCATCTTGCCGGGCCACCTCCACCCTTTCTTCTAAGACTTGCTTTAATCTACACACTTTCAGTAACAAGCAATGTGTGTGTCTTAGTTAGGGTTTTTATTGCTGTGAAGAAACACCACGACAGAGGTAACTTTCATAAAAGTAAACAATAAATTGGGGTGACTTACATTTTCAGATGTTTAGTCCATTATTGTCATGGCAGGACAAGTTGACATGCAGGCAAACATGGTGTTGGAGAAGAGCTAAGAGTTCCGCAACTTGATCCACAGGCAACAGGAAGTGAAGGGACCCCAAACAAGGCATTATTTGAGCATATGAGACCGCAAAGTCCCTACAGTGAAACTCTTCCTCCAACAAGGTCATACCTCCTAACAGTTAGTTCACTCCTTATAGGCCAAGCATTCTAACACCTGAATCTATGGGGGCCATTCCTATTGAAACTCACATAGTGACCCAATCTGACACTCTTTTGGCATGGTTTACCTATTTTAAATTAATAAAAACAATAAACATAAAAGACCCTTGCTTCACTACCCTGTCATTTTTTTTTCAGTTCCACTGGACTTTGTGATTTCTTCACCTTTTTAATTCTCTATCAGTCTGTCTGTCTGTCTGTTCCTGTACCTCTCAGGGGATTCCTATCTATTCTATCCCCCTCAATATGTGTGTGTGTGTGTGTGTGTGTGTGTGTGTGTGTGTGTGTGGAGACTAGAGCTCAACCTTGGATGTTGTTCTTCTGAATATACCCACTTTCTTTGAGCTTCCCTGACCTGAAACTGCCCATTAAGACAGGCTGACTACTGGGAGCCAATGGCAGCAGCTAGTCTCCACTTCTACAATAATAGGATTATGAGCTTATACCACCATATCTGGCTCATTGCACAAAGTCTGGGGTAGGACACAGCTCAAACTTGCACAAAAATTACTTCACCAACTGAGCTACCACTGTGTATGATCTCCACTAGAGAGATACTTTGATATTGTCTACCACTTCTCAAACAGCATACTGAAACATAATGTATGGTATGGCATGCTGGGGAAAATATTATAGCAGTGAGATTAGAGGCTGAAACTCCACTCATATCTTCCTCAAAGAACATCAGGAATCTGGATCTTAAAAGTCTTAGTGTTTTGCCCTGGCTGATGTAAGGGGCATATTCTACCCAGGACTTTTTCCTGGCAACTACAATTGCATACCCTAGGCAACAATGTCCCTCTTCAGCACTCTCTTCAGAGCCTTGGCAACATCCTTATTCCTGAGAGTATAAATAAGGGGATTCAGGGCGGGAGTAATGATGCTATAGAAAAGAGAACCAACTTTGTCTTGCAGTGGGGTGCGCTGGGACTTGGGCCTCATATAGGAGAACATACTGGCACCATAATAAAAAGAAACCACAATGAGATGAGAGCTGCAGGTAGCAAAGGCATTTCTCTTACTCCCAGCTGAGCGCATCTGCATGACACTGTGCAGAATGAATCCATAGGATGTAGAGACAAGAATGATGGGGAGGAGAAGAAAGACAATGCTGCAGATGTGCACTGCTGTCTCATACAGAGTGATGTCCCCACACACCAACTTCAAAACAGCTGGAAGTTCACAGTAGAAGTGGCGGATGATTCTTGAACCACAGAAAGGGAAGCTCATCAAGATGGATGTGAGGATTAGGGAGTTCAGAGATGCACTCAACCATGACATGACAGCCATCATCACTCCCACTCTTCTGCTCATGAGCACGGTGTAGCGTAAGGGGTGACAGATGGCAACATAGCGGTCATAAGACATGAGAGCCAGGAGGATACACGCTGCACCACCAAGAGACAGGTACATAAAGTGCTGGATGGCACAGCCCACAAACGAGATGGACTTCTTGCCAGACAGGTAGTTGGTCGCCATCTTGGGAATGGTTGTGGAGACATGCATCAGATCCATGAGGGACAGCTGGCTGAGCAGGAAGTACATTGGTGTGTGAAGACGGGGGTCAGCACAGATGAGGAGGATGGTGAGGCTGTTGCCACTCACTGCAGTAAGGAACACCAGCATGATCAGGAGGAAAAGACAAAGGTGGTTGAAGGACTCATCAAAGAGCCCTTGAAGGATGAAGTCTTCCAGGGAGGTCTGATTCCACCCACACATGTTCCTTTCCTCATCCCCTGAAAGAATCAGGAGAGGAGAGGAGTGTGATGCAAGAAACACAACTTGACAATGAGCACTTCCTTTCTCAGGAAAAATGTGAAGAATTTTTTCTCTTTATTTTAAATACTTTAAATGTCTTTGTATATATCCATTGGACATGATACTGGGCCTTTGGACAATTTGTAGAAATGTCTACCTATTTCTAGTTGTGCGACAACTCTAGATAATCAAGTGATATTTTAAAAAGAGAAACATACAAATCTCTCTTGAAAGTCATTATCACTGTGAAGTACCAGAATATCTACATTGTATAGGAAGCCCAACATGGGAGCTGAGGTGACATCTCCCTATGTACAAGGCAAGGTACCATACAAACCTGACTACTCAATGTTGAAACCCAGGCTTGTGTGGAATTATCGGGTATGAATGGGGTTGAAATACTATGGAATGCGGTCTTCTGGACAGAGCATGGCCACTGCACTCCTGGACTCACTGGTGTTAGGATCACCTGCAACATTCCATCAAGGACTGTGACCAGACTGAGTAAGATACAAACAGAAGGAAGGAAGAGCACATGAAGGAGGGAAAGAAACATGATGGGTGAGTGGGAGGGAGGAATCAGGCTGAGTGTGATCAAGATACATAGTACACGAATGTGGAATTGGGGGGGATGCTGTTTTTTGCATCCTTCTTTTCCTAAAAGATTATTAAGTCTTTGTTCTTTAAGGAAGAGTCACTGTGTTTCATATTGTGCTCATGTAGCCTCAAGTGCAGTTTAAAGTTGTAGTTCTCAACCTCCCAATGCTGCAGCCCTTTGATACAGTTCCTCATATTTGGTGACACCCTAAACATAAAATTATTTTCATTGCTAATTACTAACTATAATTTTGCTACGGTTGAGAGCTGTAATGTAAATATTCTTTTTTTTATTGTGGGATCTTTCTTTTTTTTTATTGAGAAAAGGAGAAAAAAAAAACAAATTTCCTCCTCCTCCCAGCCTCCCATTTCCCTCCCCCTCCTCCCACCCTTCTCCCCCTCCTCCCACCCTTCTCCCCCTCCCCCCACTCCTCTCCCCCTCCCTCTCCAGCCCAAAGAGCAGTCAGGGTTCCCTGCCCTGTGGTAAGTCCTAGGTCCTCCCCCCTCCGTCCATTTCTAGGAAGGTGAACATCCAAACTGGCTAGGCTCCCACAAAGCCAGCACATTACGTAGGTTCAAAACCCCGTGCCATTGTCCTTGGGTTCTCATCAGCCCTCATTGTTTGCCATGCTCAGAGAGTCCAGTTTTATCCCATGCTTTTTCAGTCACAGTCCAAATATTCTTGGTTGTGACTCACAGATTGCGAACCGCTATTTCAAAGAAACACAAATGAGTAGTAAGATAAATCATAATGAAGCAGCTCTGTCCAGACTCCCCAGAAGACAAGCAAGAGATATCTCTCTCCTGAATATATTTGTGCCCACCAAATTGTGAATCATAGACAGGAGAAATTAGTATTGTAACCATTCATCACCCAAGCTTTCCTATCTATACTTTCTACAGTTCTCATCTGAATGTTTATAAGATTGGCCACTTAATCTACAATGTGAGCATAACTCAAAAAAAAATCTAAGTTGGTCTTGTAAGTAGTGCACTATCTTTCTTGCTTTTTTCTCCTTCTCTATTATTTTACAGAAATGTCTTTCTGACTAAAACACTCCCTAACACATGAAGGAGGGAAGATGCTCTTGAAACAGAGTGTAAATAAACTTCACACGTTTTGGAAAGTTGAAACTTACAAGGGTCTTGAGGGAAGTAAAGTGGAAAAAGTAAACGACAGCTGGGCAGGAGACTCTAACCAGCCATGCTACTAAAAAGAGACTCTCGTACTGTTGGAACTGGCTGCAGGGCATGCAGAGAGCTCCAGGACTCAGTAGCTCTCATGAATCATCATGAATGTCAGGATGGTTGTTCTATGATGCAGCTATTGGTGTGTGAATCTAATTAGTCTTATTAGTAAAAACTCAGAGTCAGATATTACGGGTGAAAGCTGAAAGATCAGAGAAGCAGAGCAGCCAGCTACAAGAAGTCTTACCCCTATGAAATCTCAGACCAAGTGGAGGTTCCTGTCTCTGTGAATGTTTGGACTTAATGGGGGTAATTTTTTCTTCACTAGTCTATATCTGTCTCCGCCTCCATAGTGCAGGGATTAAAGGTGTGAGCCTCCCATGTGCTGAAATCAAAGGCAGTAAATCCCAATAATGGAATAAAACATGTGAGCTAGCCCTGTCTGACCTTATTTCTCTTTTAGACTGGTTTAATCTCTTGTAGCCCAAGGTGGCCTTGAACTCCTGAAATTTCATCTTCTTCCTCCCAAGTGCCGGAATTAAAGGTGTGTGCCACTACTGCCAGCCCTCTATGGTTAACTCATGGCTAGCTCTGCTCTCTGATCTCAAGGCAGGCTTTATTTGACAGAACACAAAGTATCATACAAGCTACTTTTGGGTTCTCCCTGCTCCTGCAAGTAGCCACTGCCCCATACTCCAATAAACGTGCTTCACCAAATTGAACATTAGTATAATCTTTCTTTGGCATCTCTTGCATTCTGGGGTGAATAGATGCTGAGGAAAAGTATCACACAACACTTACTAGAGATCTACCAAGGTCATCATACATTCCAGATTGTTTGTTTTCAAGCAAAAATCTCAACTAAACGCATTCTTCCAAGAATAATTGAAATAGTGTAGACTCCTATTTCTTAGGCTATACGCTGACCAAGGGAAGTCAATGTCTCAGATTCACAGCTATTACATTATGTGAGTATTTCAGTCTCCTCCTATGGGGATTAACATGAACCTTAAGTCCAATAAGATGGCTCATTGATGAAGAAACCTTCGCCCAAGCTTCACAGTTCGAGCTCAAGCCATAGGGGCAAAATGAAGAAAGAAGAGAAATAAATCCTCCAAGCTGCCCTCTGACCTCCATACACATACCATAGACAGGTCATATACACACAAATAATTAAGTAATTAACTAAAAAAAATAAATGAAATGAAATCATTTTAGAGACATAAATGTAATTCTCCCTGCTATTTCTGATTGCTTCAGCAGTTGAGAGGTCTACACCCATAAATACTGAGCCAAATACTTCTCAATCACTTACCTCATCTCTGTCCTGCCAACAGTCTCAGTGGATACCCATATCAGAAGCACTCCATTATCTGTCTCCTTGATTCCCCTAGAGAGTTCCTGGCATTCCCCCATTCTTCTTCTGCCTTTTTAAAGTCCTAGTTTCTTAGCTTCTAGGAAGCTGTCCTCTTGCTCTCTATCAGTGACACCCTGTGACTTAAGGGATTGCTGACACTGATCAAATTACTAGTAACGGTTCCAGGATACTTCAAGCCCAACATTACCATACCTGGGATTTCCTCAGCAGTGATTTGGGGTCAGAACAAGCACATTTGTGCAATGGAGCTATCAGGAGAGACCACCATGATACACACACACACACACACACACACACACACACACACACACACTGGCTACTATTGTGCCAAGCAGGCCTTTCCTTTAGTGCACATCACACATCCTTCTTTAACTCTAGACATCATCACCTGCTAGTGAAACTGCATTAATTACCCCAATAGCAGCACCACAGGATCAACAGAAATCTCACAGCCTGTGTCCACATTCAATATGACAATCTTGCTCATATCTGTATCCTTATCAGATTACTGCCAGGATAGACTCAACAATGGTACTTCTGCCACCCTTGCTACTTGGGCAGTGCAACCATGCTGAGTGTTCTCTCTGACTCCATACCTCTACTGCAGTCAACTTTCTATACCAGCTCAAGAGGTTGGGCAACAGGGATTACCAGGACTGCGATACAGTTTCGATCATTATATTCCCCAAGCCAAGAAAAACTGGGATTTGGTTTTCCCTGCTATGTGGATTCCTCAAGCTCTCTGTATTATATATAAATGGATACTATACTTCTGTTATTAAGGTTGAATTTGGCAGATTCAGTCAAGAAGTACCTTTCTGATTCTAAAAAGTTCACTAAAGGCTTCAGAATTTACTTTGCCTGGTGTGAGCCAGACATGAAGAAAGAAGAGAACCCTCTAGGAGAAATTAAATCTCTCCAGCACAAAGGACGTATGATGGCAGCTGAGCCACGATAACAACACTAAATTGGCAGCATTTCCACAGAAGCTACATTCTGGACTTCTCCTGGGAATACCTATCTTAGACAGCAACTATTATGTGCTCTGCACATTGCCTAAGACTTTATTTACTTCAAGTTTATTTGTGGAGTCAAGGGAATAATGTATCTGGGAAGAGTTGACCCTAGGGAAAATGCAGGAATATTTTAACTAGGGATCAATTAACCATGATGAACCATTTCTAGAGTCATGGTTAATTGTTTTTGGAATACATCTCTTTCTTGCCTCTGTTCATTCAAAACTATGACAAAGTCTAAGCAAACATCTAAGAATGAGGGTGTCCCTAGAGTGCTAAGAGACAAACGGAGCACTGATCTTATATTGAAAGACCCTAGAGAAGCAGTTACTATGCCTGCAAGTCTCAGTGTTTGCAGGCACTGCTCAACTGTAAATCACCTATGGGAGAAAAGAAGCTTTGGCAGGCACTCAGTTCACTAGATAGGCTCAGAGTTCTCCATCCTGAGTGACTATTAATTACACAGGATAGGTAGAGTGGTAGGCAGCCAGACTATCACAGGCTTTTAACTCTAACTCTCCATAAGAGTCATTCACTGGTTGATGGAACTCCATACTTCCCCAAGATGACAGGCCCAGACCACTGGACCCTCCACAGCACAGTATTGCACCTACTCGAATTTCTTTGCAGTACAATTTCTGTTCTTCCTCCTACTAAAGACTAATTTGGGTACTGAAGATGTGGCTCAATTGGTAAAGTGAAAGACGGTGAGACTCTGTTTGCTGACCAGCCCCTATTTAAAAGTAGCATGTACTAAAAACCCAAGTACAGGTGAGAAATTAAAGCAAGGGGACACCTACAACTTGCCAGCAAGCCAGCCCAGCTCAATCAGTGAGCTCTTGGTTCCATGAAAGACCCTGTCTCAAAAATATTGAGTGTCAAGTGACTAAGGAAGACACCTGCAGTCTCTGTATACACTTGTACACCCTCATCTACAGAAACAAGTTCAATGAAGAAACACTGATGTTTTTATTGGTTTTTTATTTTTTAAGAAAAAAAAACAAACTGTTTTTTCTTATTTTACATACTAATCCCAGTTCCCACTCCCTTCCCTTCTCCTGTTCCCTCAACCTTCCCCTTACCCTACCCACCCCCATTCATTCCTATTAGATGGTATGTCTTCCCATGGAGAGTTAACAAAGTCTAGCACATTGCTTTGAGGCAGGACAAAGGCCCTCTGTACTATATCTATGTTGCTGTGAGGCTTCTCATACATTCCCAGCTGCTTAGACCCAAAATAATCATTCAGAAACTATATTATTTGCAGTACTCTTTAGCCAATAGCTTAAGCATATTTTTGGCTAACTCATAACCTAAATTAACCCATTTCTGTGGCTTACTGGCAAGTTTCTGGTACATCTAGTACATCTGGCTACATGGCTTATCAGTAACTCTGCTCTCTCCCTCTCTCTCTCTCTCTCTCTCTCTCTCTCTCTCTCTCTATATATATATATATATATATATATATATATATATATATTGTTAAGCCAATGAGCAAAAGCAGCTTCTTTATTAAACAATGGCACTAAAACATATTCACAGCAAACATCACCTCCCCTTTTCTGTCTAAATAAAAAGAAAGGTTTTAACTTTAATGTAGTAAAATTGCATATAACAAAATAGGTATCAAGCAAGAATTATGGTTACAATATTTATATCCAATTTATCTTTTATCATAATTAAGGAAAACTGTAGTTATAACTATCTGTTCTTAAGATCCATCAAAGACTCCAGAAAGATATAATATTACCTAAGTAAACAAGAATTGCATTGTAGACAACTTCCAAAACTCTAGAATTGACAGAGACATCTCGCTGCCTTGACAATCACCCTAAGTTCTGTGTTGTTGCAGGCACCCACCTTAAGTCTACTGGCCCTTAGTATCTGGCAGACTTATCCATGAAGCAGGAAATCTTAAAAACAGTTCCACCTATATTGGCACCTTGCCAGTCACTTTTCTGTGTCCTGTAGAACGTTTGGCAGTCTCATTCCTCAAGCAGGAATTCCAAAGAACTGTCTCACCTTCTTTACACAACTTCAGCAGTCATTTTTCTGTGGGTCCTACAAGTCTAGTCAAGCAGTTCAGGCAAAAGAAGTTTCTTGCCCAGATGACTAACAAACTCCATAAGGAGCCTCTTCAATGTCTATCTTTCTCTTGAAGTAGATTGGTGCTGCCAGGAGCAGATGTGTATCATTGTCATGAAAAGTTCAAAGTTCTTAAACATATTAAATGCCATATTCTGAAGGTCTCTGAAAGATTTGAAGAATACCTATCCAACTGAAATATATTTCTATAGACCTAAAAAACTAGCATGAGCTACAAGGTTGACTATTATAGATGATTATCTATTAACCTATATTTCTTATTTATACGTTATATTTTTAAATGAGCTGCAAAACACAATATCATGATCAAAAGCAGAAATATACATATGAGAAATTTACCTCAAGTTTGTATCAATGAACTAAGACCCATACCAGTGCAAAGTATCCACCTCTATAGCATATCCCCCTTTAAATGTAAATAAACATTTATAAACAATATTTGGAAATTTGCACTTAGTTCTTTACAAACTGCTTCCTGTTTTGGTTGAATTTTGGTGGGTCTTCATGGACTTTTCAGGGTCTTGGTCCACCAGACCACATTAGTCTGGAATGAATTCACAAGTTCTCATCCTTTTTGGAAACAAAAGCAGAACCTCTATTCCAAAGCAACACATCCTTAGACCCAAATTTTGAAGTCAAGATACCTTTAAAATATATATGCTGGTTTAGCTTAGCAGCCTGTACAATGAAATGTCTCTCTGTGCTTAGCTCAATCACAGTCAAAAAATTCAAAGGAGACACAATAATATACATAATTCATATTCTTTGTGTGTACTCCATCTTTACATGGCTTATTTTTCTTTACTCCTTTAATCTATGACTGTCCATACTCTGTCTCTTTAAAGACTTTGTTTTACTTTTTTCTCTACTCTTTTTCTTCTCTCTCTCTCAAGCCTATGTACATTTTATAAACACACTGTGACCCATTTAGAGGTTTTTTTGTCTGAATCTGTCTTTATTGCTTATCTGTAATTATTTTCTGAACAGGAGCACTTTTAATATACTAAGTGGCATGGATGGGACTCAGGTTGCTTTGTCTTTTGGTTCTGTCTAGGCCAACATGGTAGAGGCATGCTCAGTGCCTCTGTGAGCTGTACACACCACCCAGTTTCAGGTATGCAGTGGGTCTACATTGCCATTTTTACTAAGTTGATCCTACCAATCCAAGAACATGGGAGATCCTTCCATTTTCTGATATCCTCTTCAATTTCTTTCTTCAAGACTTAAAGCTCTTGTCAAATAGATCTTTCACTTCCTTGGTTAGTGTTACCCCAAGGTATTTTGTTATTTGTGGCTATTGTGAAAGGTGATATTTCTCTGATTTCCCTCTTAGCTTCTTAAACATTTATGTAGAGGAGGGTTACTGATTTTTTTTTAGTTGATCTTGCATTCTGTAACATAACTGAAGGTTTTTCTCAGCTGTAGGAGTTCTCTGGTAGAGTTTTTGGGGTCACTTATATATACTATCATATCATCTGCAAATAATGAAAGTTTGACTTCTTCCTATCCAATGTAAATCCCCTTGATCTGCCTTTGTTGTCTTATTGCTATAGCTAAAACTTCAAGAACAATATGAAAGCTATATGGAGATAGTGCACAGCCTTGTGTTTTTCCTAATATTAGTGGAATCACTTTGAGTTTCTCTCCATCTTATTTGATGGTGGCTATCAGCTTGCTGTATATTGCTTTTATTATATTTAGATATGTTGCTTGTATCCCTGATCTCTCTAAGACCTTTTATCATGAAGGGTGTTGTGTTTTGTCAAATGCTTTTTCAGAATCTATTGAAATGATCATATGGGGTTTTTCTTTCAGGTTCTTTATATGACAGATTACATTGATAGTTTTTTGTATGTTGAACCAGCCCTGCATCTCTGGAATTAAGCTGACTTGATCATGGTGATATGTGTTCTTGAATTTAGTTTGCCAGTATTTTATTGAGTATTTTGCATCGATATTCATAAATGAGATTGATGTGTAATTCTCTTTCTTGGTTAGGTCTTTGTGTGGTTTTGGTGTCAGGATAACTGTAGACTACAAAAAAAGATTTTGGCAATGTTCCTTCTGTGTCTGTTATGTGGAAAACTTTGAGGAGTATAGGTATTAGCTCCTCTTGGAAGTTCTAGTAGAATTCTGCAATAAAACCATCCAGCCCTGAGATTTTTTGTTTGGGAGGGTTTTGATGACAACTTCTATTGCCTTGCCCTTTATAGGTCTATTTAAATTGTTCACCTGGTCTTGATTTGATTATGGTATATAGTATCTATCTAGAAAATTGTCTATTTAATTTATGTTTTCCAATTTTGTAGAGTACAGGTTTTTGTAATATGACCTAATGATTCTCTGAATTTCCTAAGTGTCTGTTTTTATGTTCCCCCTTTCATTTCTGATTTTGTTAATTTGGATGTTCTTTCACTGCATTTGATTAGTTTGGATAAGGGTTTGTCTATCTGTTGATTTTCTCAAAGAACAAGCTCTTTGTTTCACTGATTCTTTATATAGTGTGATGCAAGAAACACAACTTCACACTGAGCACTTCCTTTCTCAGGAAAAATGTGAAGAATTTTTTCTCTTTATTTTAAATACTTTAAATGTCTTTGTATATATCCATTGGACATGATACTGGGCCTTTGGACAATTTGTAGAAATGTCTACCTATTTCTAGTTGTACAACAACTCTAAATATCCAAGTGATATTTTAAAAAGAGAAACCTACAACACTTTCTTGAAAGTCATCATCACTGTGAAGTTCCAGAATATCTACATTGTATAGAAAGCCCAACATGGTTGCTGAGGTGACATCTCACCAAAAACAATACAAGGTGCCATACATGCCTGACTGCTCAAGCTTAAACCCTGAGGCTTGTGTGGAATCATCGGACGTGAATGGGGTTCAAATGCTGTCTTCAGGAAAGAGCATGGCCACTACACTCCTGAACTCACCATTGTTGGGAACACCTGCATGAAACCAGTAAACATTCCATCAAGAAGTATGACCCAGGGAGTCTGCACGCGGCAGGCGGAGACCAGCGCACAGACGCATGCAGCGGATGCGGGATAGTCCAAGCATGAAACAGTGAAGCCCACACTGAGAGCAGATCGCCCCACTACAATTAAATCAAGTAGGATTTTTGGGGGCTGGCCTGCAGAGTGGTAGGCCTTTTATTGGCGAGGTCCACTGGCGAACAGGGAGCCTGGTCCTGTCCCTGAAGACCCTCCTGAGTGGGGAGAGTGTTCTTGACCCGCAGCGGGACACAGGAAACGGAGTGGGGGTATTCCCGGATCCCCCAGAACCCCCCGGTTAGTCTGTGAGGGCTGGTCCCCTCTGCTGGGGCTGCTCCTCCTCTGCTGCAACCTCTCTCTCTCTCTCTGGCCCATCCCAGCTTGTGCCCAGGGGCCTCCTTCACTCTCCCTCCCTTCCGCAGGGCCGTGGGTTCACCCAGTTTAGCCTGTTTGGGTGCTGGGTCGGGAGCTTGGGGCAGAGGGCAGCGGGAGTTTCTTTGTTTTGGTGGCTGGCCTGCAGAGTGGTAGGGTTTTGTTGGCGAGGTTCCTGGCAAACGAGGAGCCTGGTCCTGTTCCTGAAGACCCTTCTGAGTGGTGAGAGGGATCTTGGCCTGTGACAAGAGCCAGAAAACAGAGGGAACCAGGAAACGGAGTGAGGGCATTTTGTAAGCGGGGCCCCTGGCCAGCAGGAAAACCTGATCCTGTTTTAAAAGACCCATTAGATAGCATCGATAGGAGGAGATGGGCAGGTGCCAAGGCAAGAATTCACCCAACAATCTGAAAAACAACATGAAAACACCAGAACCCATTGATCTTACAACAGAAGGACTTGAACACCCTAACACAGAAGAAGTGGAAAAAATTGACTTTATGAAAGCAATAGAGTCCCTTAAACAACATGTAAAAAACACCCTTATAGAAATGGATGAGAAGACAGAAAAAAGTGAGAAGAAATAAAATAGAGACAATAAAGAAAACACTGAATGAGAGAATTATAGAAATGGAAATTATGAAAAAACAATCAGGAACCACAAATGCAAGCATAAACAGAAGAATACATGAGATGGAAGAGAGACTCTCAAGCAATGAAGAAACAATAAATAAAATAGACTCATTAGTCAAATAAAACATTAACTCTAACAAAAGCTTAATACAAAATATCCAGGAAGTATGGGACACCATGAAAAGACCAAACCTAAGAATTATAGGGCTAGAAAAAGCAGAAGTCCAACTCAAAAGCACAGAAAATATATTCAACAAAATCACAGACGAAAACTTTCCCAACCTAAAGAAAGATATGCACTTGAAGATACAAGAAGCTTACAGACACCAAAAAGACTGGATCAAAAGAAAGTTGCCTCACCACATAATAATCAAAACACTAAACATACAGCATAAAGAAAGAATATTAAGAGCTGCAAAGGAAAAAGGTCAAGTAACATATAAAGGCAGACCTACCAGAATTATACCTCACTTGGAAACAATGGAAACAATGAAAGCCAGAAGGTTCTGGTCAAGTGTTATGCAGACATTTAGAGACCATGGATGCCAGCTCAGACTACTATACCCAGCAAAACTTTCAATCACCATAGAAGGACAAAACAAGATATTCTATGACAAAACCAGATTTAACCAATTCCTATCCACAAACCAAGCTCTACATGAAGTACTAGAAAGAAAACTCCAACCCAAAAAATGTAGGCTACATTCACAAAATCATAGATAATAGATGATCTCAGAGCAGCAAATCCCCAAAAATGGGGAAAACACACAATACCATTACCAACAATGAAAACTAAAATAACAGGAACAAACAAGCATCGGTCATTAACATCCCTCAATCTAAGTGAACTCAACTCATCTACAAAATGACACAGGTTAACAGATTGAATACAAAAACAAAATCCATCTTTCTGCTCCATACAAGAAACATACCTCAGAATCAAAGACAGACATAGACTCAGACTAAAGGTTTGGGGAAGAATTTTCCAATCAAATGGACCTAAGAAACAAGCTGGTGTAGCTATCCTAATATCTAACAAAATAGACTTCAAACTAAAATCAATCAAAAGAGACAAAGAAGGACATTTCATAATAGTCACAGGAAAAATCTATGAAGAGAAAAATCTCACTACTGCCCCAAATACAAGGGCAACATCATATGTAAAAGAAATATTTCTAAAGCTTAAATCACACATTAAGCCACACACACTAATACTGGGAGATTTTAACACTCCACTCTCACCACTGGACAGGTCAGTCAGACAAAAAATTAACAGAGAAATAAGGGAACTAACAGATGTTATGAATCAAACGGACTTAACAGACATATATAGAACATTCCATCCAAACATAAGAGAATATACCTTCTTCTTGGCACCTCATGGAACCTTCTCAAAAATTGACCACATGCTATGTAACAAAAAACAAACTCCACAGATACAAAAAAGATGGAATAACCCATGTGTCTTATCAGATCACCATGGCTTAAAATTAGAATTCAACAACAACACTAATTTCACAGAGCCCACAAACTCATGGAAATTAAACAATGGTCACTTGAATCATCAATGGGTCAAGGAAAAAATAAAGGAAGAAATGAAAGAGCTCCTAAAATTCAATGAAAATGACCATACAACATATCCAAATCTATGGGATACAATGAAAGCATTAAATAAATTCATAGCACTAAATACCAACATAAAGAAGCAAGAAAATCCCACACTGGTGAGTTAACAGAATACCTCAAAACTCTAGAACAAAAAGAAACAAACTCACCCAGGAGGACTAGACAGCAAGAAATAATAAAATTGAGAGCTGAAATCAGCAAAATGGAAAAAAAGAAAACAATACAAAGAATCAATGAGACAAAATGTTGATTCTTCAAGAAAATCAACAAAATAGACAAACTTTTATCCAAACTAACCAAAAGGCAGAGAGAAAATATCCAAATTAAGAAAATCAGAAATGAAAAGGAAGACATAACAACAGACATAAAGGAAATTCAGAGAAACATTAGGTCATATTTCAAAAACCTGTACTCCACAAAATTGGAAAACTTAAAGGAAATGAACAACTTTCTGGATAAATATCAATAACCAAAAATAAATCAATACAAGATGGGCAAATTAAATAGACCTATAGCTGATAAAGAAATAGAAACAGTCATCAAAAGTCTCCCCACCCCCCCAAAAAAAGTCCAGGGCCAGATGTTTTCAGCACAGGATTCTACAAGATCTTCAAAGAACTAATACTAATACTCCTCAAATTATTCCACACAATAGAAACAGAAGGAATATTGCCAAACTCTTTTTATGAGACTACAATTACCCTTATACACAAACCACACATATACATTACTAAGAAAGAGAATTACAGACCAATCTCCTTCATGAACACTGATGCAAAAATACTAAATAAAATACTGGCAAAAAAATCCAAGAACACATCAGAAAAATTATCCACCATTATCAAACCAGCTTTATCTCAGAAATGCAGGGATGGTTCAACATATGAAAATCTGTCAATGTAATCCACCATATAAACAAACTGGAAAAAAAAAACCACATGATCATCTCATTAGATGATGAAAAAGCCTTTAACAAAATACAACATTCCTTCATAATAAAGGTCTTGGAGAGAGCAGAGATACAAAGAACATACCTAAACATTATAAAGGCAATATACAGCAAGCCAACAGATAACATCAAACTAAATAAAAAGAAACTGAAAGCGGTCCCACTGAAATCAGGAACAAGACAAGGTTGTCCACTCTCTCCATATCTGTTCAATATAGTATTTGAGGTTCTAGCTAGACCAATAAGACAACAAAAAGAGATCAAAATGATTTTAAAAAATCAGAAAAGAAGTCAAACACTTACTATTTGCTGATAATATGATAGCTTGCATAAGGGATCAGAAAATTTCTACCAAGAAATTTCTACAACTCACAAACACCTTCAGTAATGTAGCAGGATACAAGATTAACTCAAGAAAATCAGTAGCCCACCTGTTAACAGATGATAAATGGGCTGAGAAAGAAATCAGAAAAACAGCATCCTTCACAATAGCCACAAATAACATAAAATATCTTGAAGTAGCTCTAACCAAACAAGTGGAAGAACTGTATGACAAGAACTTTAAATCTTTGAAGAAAGAAATTGAAGAAGACAACAGAAAATGAAGAATCTCCCATGCTCCTGGGTAGGTAGGATCAACATTTTTTTAAAAATGCAATCTTACCAAAAGCATTCTACCTATTCAATGCAATACCCATCAAAATCCCAGTAAAATTCTTCACAGACCTCAGAAGAATAATAATAATCACCATTAAATGGAAAAACAAATAAAACCCAAGATAGACAAAACAATCTGTAAAATAAAAATTTCTGGAGGCATCACAATCCCTGACTCTACTAGAGAGCTACAATACTGAAAACAGCCTGGTATTGGCATAGAAACAGACAGGAGGACCAACGAAAGTCAATCGAAGACTGGATACCAACCCACACACCTACAAACTCCTGATTTTTTTTTTCTAACGCTCTCAACTAGTGACATGCTCTGTATTCAAAACATTTATTTATTTATTTATTAAAGATTTCTGCCTCCTCCCCGCCACCGCCTCCCATTTCCCTCCCCCAACCAGTTCCTCAGCCCATGAGCAATCAAGGTTCCCTGCCCTGTGGGAAGTCTAAGGACCACCCACCTCCATCCAGGTCTACTAAGGTGAGCATCCAAACTGCCTAGGCTCCCACAAAGTCAGTACATGCAGTAGGATCAAAAACCCATTGCCATTGTTCTTGAGTTCTCAGTAGTCCTCATTTTCTGCTATGTTCAGCGAGTCCGGTTTTATCCCAGGCTTTTTCAGACCCAGGCCAGCTGGCCTTGGTGAGTTCCCGACAGAACATCCCCATTGTCTCAGTGTGTGGGTGCACCCCTTGCGGTCCTGAGTTCCTTGCTCGTGCTCTCTCTCCTTCTGCTCCTGATTTGGACCTTGAGATTTCTGTCCGGTGCTCCAATGTGGGTCTCTGTCTCTGTCTCCTTTCATCGCCTGATGAAGGTTAATATTCAGGAGGATGCCTATGTGTTTTTCTTTGGGTTCACCTTCTTATTTAGCTTCCCTAGGATCACGAATTATAAGCTCAATGTCCTTTATTTATGGCTAGAAACCAAATATGAGTGAGTACATCCCATGCTCCTCTTTTGGGGTCTGGCTTACCTCACTCAGGATAGTGTTTTCTATTTCCATCCATTTGCATGCAAAATTCAAGAAGTCATTGCTTTTTACTGCTGAGTAGTACTCTAATATGTATATATTCCATACTTTCTTCATCCATTCTTCCATTGAAGGGCATCTAGGTTGTTTCCAGGTTCTGGCTATTACAAACAGTGCTGCTATGAACATAGTAGAGCATATACTTTTGTTGTATGATAAGGCCTCTCTTGGGTATATTCCCAAGAGTGGTATTGCTGGGTCCAGGGGTAGGTTGATCCCGAATTTCTTTTTTTA
This sequence comes from Microtus oregoni, assembly GCF_018167655.1. NCBI lineage: Eukaryota > Metazoa > Chordata > Mammalia > Rodentia > Cricetidae > Microtus > Microtus oregoni. Next base: position 5,187,573 of record NW_024543062.1, on the reverse strand, counting down.
TATAAATTTATTTATTTATTTATTTATTTATTAAAGATTTCTGTCTCTTCCCCGCCACCCAATTCCCTCCCCCTCCCCCAATCAAGTCCCCCTCCCTCGTCAGTCCAAAGAGCAATCAGGGTTCCCTGCCCTGTGGGAAGTCCAAGGAACCCCCACCTCCATCCAGGTCTAGTTAGGTGAGCATCCAAACTGCCTAGGCTCCCACAAAGTCAGTACATGCAGTAGGATCAGAAACCCATTGCCATTGTTCTTGAGTTCTCAGTAGTCCTCATTGTCCGCTACGTTCAGCGAGTCCGGTTTTATCCCATGCTTTTTCAGACCCAGGCCAGCTGGCCTTGGTGAGTTCCCAATAGAACATCCCCATTGTCTCAGTGTGTGGGTGCACCCCTTGCGGTCCTGAGTTCCTTGCTCGTGCTCTCTCTCCTTCTGCTCCTGATTTGGACCTTGAGATTTCTGTCCGGTGCTCCAATGTGAGTCTCTGTCTCTGTCTCCTTTCATCGCCTGATGAAGGTTAATATTCAGGAGGATGCCTATATGTTTTTTGGGGGGTTCACCTTCTTATTTAACTTCTCTAGGATCACTAATTATAGGCTCAATGTCCTTTGTTTATGGCTAGAAACCAAATATGAGTGAGTACACCCCATGCTCCTCTTTTTGGGTCTGGCTTACCTCACTCAGGATAGTGTTTTCTATTTCCATCCATTTGCATGCAAAATCCAAGAAGTCCTTGTTTTTTACTGCTGAGTAGTACTCTAATATGTATATATTCCATACTTTCTTCATCCATTCTTCCATTGAAGGGCATCTAGGTTGTTTCCAGGTTCTGGCTATTACAAACAGTGCTGCTATGAACATAGTAGAGCATATACTTTTGTTGTATGATAAGGCCTCTCTTGGGTATATTCCCAAGAGTGGTATTGCTGGGTCCAGGGGTAAGTTGATCCCGAATTTCCTGAGAAACCACCACACTGCTTTCCAAAGTGGTTGCACAAGTTTACATTCCCACCAGCAATGGATGAGTGTACCCCTTTCTCCACAACCTCTCCAGCAAAGGTTATCATTGGTGTTTTTTATTTTAGCCATTCTGGCAGGTGTAAGATGGTATCTTAAAGTTGTCTTGATTTGCATTTCCCTGATCTCTAAGGAAGTTGAGCATGACCTTAAGTGTCTTTTGACCAGAATAAGAACAAATTTAAGCAATACATAGCCACAAATCCAGCACTCCTGATTTTTTATAAAGAAGCAAAAAATATAAAGAAAATAAAAGTATCTTCAACAAATGGTGCTGGCATAACTGGATATCAACATGTAGAATAATGAAAATAGATCCATATCTATCACCATGCACAAAACTCAAGTCCAAATGGATCAAAGACCTAAACATAAAGCCAGCCACACTGAACCTCATAGAAGAGAAAGTGAGAAGTACACTTGAATGCATTGGCACAAGAGACCTCTTCCTAAATATAACCCTAGTAGCACAGACACTGAGAGTCACATTTAATACATGGTACCTCCTGAAAATGAGAAGTTTCTGTAAAGCAAATGAGACGGTCAACAAGACAAAACAACAGCCTATAGAATGGGAAAAGATCTTCACCAACCTTACATCAGACAGAGGTCTGATTTTTAAAATATACAAAGAACTCAAGAAATTGGTCATCAAAAGAACAAATAATCCAATTTAAAAAAAAAAAGGTAAAAACCTAAACAGAGAACTCCCAACAGAGAAATCTAAAATGGCTGAAAAACATTTAAGAAAATGCTCAACATCCTTAGTCATCAGGGAAATGCAAATCAAAACAACTCTGAGATTCCCTCTTACATCAGTCAGAATAGCTAAGATCAAAAACGCCTAGGATAGCTTATGCTGGAGAGGATGCAGAGAAAGGGGAACATTCCTCCATTGCTGGTGGGAGTGCAAACTTTTACAACCACTTTGGAGATCAGTATGGTGATTTCTCAGAAACTTGGGAATCAATTTACTTCAAGATCCAGCAATACCACTTTTGGGCATATGCCCAAAGGATGCAGACCCATACCACAAGGACATTTGTTCCGCTATGTTCATAGCAGCATTATTTGTAATAGATAAAACCTGGAAACAACCTAGATGCCCCTGAATCAAAGAATGGATAAAACAACAACGACAAAAAAGTGTGGTACATTTACACAATGGAGTACTACTCCACAGTTAAAAAAAAAATGACATTTTGGAATTTGCATGCAAATGGATGGCACTAGAAAAAAAAAAACATCCTAAGTGAGATAACCCATACCCAGAAAAACAAACATGGTATGTACCCACTCATAAGTGGATATTAGATGCAAAGCAAAGATAACCAGCCTCTATGCCACGACCCCAGAGAAGCTGGGGAACAAGAACCCTAAGAGAGACGTATATGGATACCCCAGGAAAGGGGAAATAGACAGAACTTTCTTCTAAGAAAATTGGGAACATGATGGAGGCAAAAGGAGGGTGGGAAGGTGGGGGAGAAGGAGAGAAGTTGGAGGAGAACACAAGGGAATGGGATGGTCAAGATGGGGAAAGGACGGAGAGGGAGAACAAGGAAAGAGATATCTTGATTGTGGGAGCCATTGTGAAACTAGCATGAAACCTGGCACCAGGGAAAGTCTCAGGTATCCACAAGGATGACCCCAGCTAAGACTCTAAGCAATAGTGCAGAAAGTGTCTGAACTGGTCTTCCCTTGTAATCAGATTGATGACTACCTTGTCATCATAGAACTTTCATCTAGCAACTGATGGAAGCAGATGCAGAGATCCACAGTTAAGCACTGGGCAAAGCTTCCAGAGACCAGTCCAAGAGAGGGGGTAGCTATAATATGAGCTAAGAAATCAAGACCAATATGGGGGTACCCATAGAAACAGCTGGCCTGAGCTAGTGGGAGCTCCCTGACACTGGGGAAACCTGCATAGAACCAAACTAAGTCCTCTGAATGTGGGTGACAGATGTGTGGTTGGGGTAGTCTTTGCTGTCACTGACAGTGGGACTAGGATTAATCCCTAGTGCTTGAACTGGCTTTTTGGAGCCCATTCTTTTTGGAGGGATACCTTGCTCACCTGAACCATAGATGGGAGCCCCTTGGTCCTGCCTCAAAGTGATGTGTCAGACTTTGTTGACTCCCCATGAGATGCCTTACCCTCTCTGAGGAGCGGGTGGGGTTGGGGGTGGGAAATGTAGGGAAAGTGGGAGGAGGAGAGGGAGTGGGAGTGGGATAGGTATGTAAAATGAGAAAAGATCATTTTTAAAAAATAAATTATTAATTTAATAAATGTATTGATTTAACTTAGTCTCTCAGCAGTTAGCTCATTAACAGTCAAAAATTCAAAGAAAACACAATAGTATACATAATCCAGACTCTCTGTGCATTTTCCATCTTTACATAGTTTATTTCTTTTATATTACTTTTACTGTCTCTTTAAAGACTTTGTTTTATTTTTTTAAAACTATGTGTTTTTTCTATAACTACCTATACCCATTTTCCTCCTTTCTTAAGCTTACATACATTTTTTTAACACACTGAGACTCGTTTAGAGGTTGATTTTTGTCTGAATCTGTCTTTATTGTGTATCTGTAATCTCTTTCTAATCACTGCTTTAAATTGTTAAGTGGGCACGGCTAGGAACAAAGTGGCAGCTTTGGCGGTGGACTCTGCCCCTGCTTGGCTTTCCATCATGGTGCGGTACCTGAGAGTCTCTCACGTCCCCCGTCCCCCCTCCCCCCCCCCCCCCCCCCCCCCCGCCCCGCAGCCCCGCCGATTTCAAGGGTTCGTGCGGCCCATCATGTAGTGTGCATCCAGCCCACACGTGTGAATAAAAGCTAAATACGCCACACAGCGTGCGGGTGATTAGTCTCTCTGTGTGAGACTGCCGAGACCACCACGCTGCTTAGCTCATGGCCGCTGCCAGCTGGCTCCATCTTGCAGGGAGCTGATGGGAGGAGACACGTCTCTGCGCTGCTGCTGGCAAGAGACTGTGAGTCTAGGAAGCACAGTCCAGCTCTGTTTCTGTGCATTTAGAGCCTTTTTTTTTTTTAAGCTTTCTCAGGCTCTATGGAAATTCAAGAGCCTCACGTTACTGCACTATTTGTAACTGGAGGTTTCTCTCCCGCCCGCCAGTTCCCGAATAACCGGTGTGAAGATTAATATTCATTACAGTTTGGCTAATGGCTCAGGCTTCTTATTAACTAGGTGTTACTACTTAAATTAACCCATTTCTATTCTATATTTTACCATGTGGCTTTGACTTGCTACTTCACAACTTGCTTTTCCAGCGGATGCTGGCGCCTCCCTGGTCTCTGCCTTTTTTTTCTCCCTGTATTTGGTTTGGCTTTCCCACCTAACTATATTCTGCCCTGTCATAGGCCAAAACACTTTTATTCATCAGCCAATAAAAGCAACACATACTCGCGTGCCCAGAAGGACATCTCCCATCATAGTGCCACTCCCTATAGGCCAAGAATACAAGCACATGAGTCTGTGGGAGCCATTCCTATCCTATCACCACAGTGCCTCAATTTGACACTCTTTTGTCAGACTTTACCTATTTTAAGTTAATAAAAACAATGAATGCAAAAGACCCTTGTTTCACTACCAGACCATTTTTTTCAGGTTCACTGGCCTTTGTGTGTCTTCTTTACCTTTTTTATTCCCTGTCTGTCTATTTCTGTTCTTATCAGTGGATTCCTATCTATTCTATCTCCCCTCACTCTGTGTGTGTGTGTGTGTGTGTGTGTGTGTGTGTGTGTGTGTGTGTGTGTAGACTAGAGCTCAACCATGGGTGTTGTTCTTCTGGACACACCCACTGTCTTTGAGCCTTCCTGACCTGAAACTGCCCATTAAGACAGGCTGGATAGACTGGAAGCCACAGGCAGCAGCTTGTCTCCACTTCTACAACACTGGGATTACGAGCTTATACCACCATGTTGGACTCTTGACACAAGGTCTGGGGTAGGACACAGCTCATGCTTGCACAACAAGCACCTCACCAACTGAGCTAATACCCTGTATGAACTCCACTAGAGAGATAGTTTGATATTGTCTGCCACTTCTCAAACAGCTTACTGAGACATAATGTATAGTATGGCATGCTGGAAAAAATATTATAATAGTGAGATTAGAAGATAAAATTTCACTCATGTCCTCCTCAAAGAGCATCAGGAATCTGGATCTTAAAAGTCATAGTGTTTTTTTTTTTTAAAGTCATAGTGTTTTGCCCTGATCAATGGAAGGAGTATATTCTACCCAGCACTGTATCCAGACAACTACAATTACAGTCCCTAGGCAACAATGTCCCTTCTCAGCACTCTCTTCAGAGCCTTGGCCACATCCTTATTCCTGAGAGTATAAATCAAGGGATTCAGGGTGGGAGTAATGATGCTATAGAAAACAGAACCAACTTTGTCTTGGAATGGAGTGCGCTGGGATCGGGGACTCATATAGGAGAACATGCAGGCACCATACCAAAGAGAAACCACAATGAGATGAGAGCTGCAGGTGGCAAAGGCATTTCTCTTACTCCCAGCTGAGCGCATCTGCATGACACTGTGCAGAATGAATCCATAGGATGTAGAGACAAGAATGATGGGAAGGAGAAGAAGGACAACACTGCAGATGTACACTGTGGTCTCATACAGAGTGACATCACCACATACCAGCTTCACAACAGCGGGATACTCACAGTAGAAGTGTTGGATGATTCTTGAACCACAGAAAGGGAAGCTCATCAAGATGGATGTGTGGATTAGGGAATTCACAGATGCACTCAACCATGACATGACAGCCATCATCACTCCCACTCTTCTGCTCATGAGCACGGTGTAGCGTAAGGGGTGACAGATGGCAACATAGCGGTCATAAGACATGAGAGCCAGGAGGATACACTCTGCACCACCAAGAGACAGGTACATGAAGTGCTGGATGGCACAGCCCACAAACGAGATGGACTTCTTGCCAGACAGGTAGTTGGTCGCCATCTTGGGAATGGTTGTGGAGACATGCATCAGATCCATGAGGGACAGCTGGCTGAGCAGGAAGTACATTGGTGTGTGAAGACGGGGGTCAGCACAGATGAGGAGGATGGTGAGGCTGTTGCCACTCACTGCAGTAAGAAACACCAGCATGATCAGGAGGAAAAGACAACGGGAGAAGAAGGAGTCATCAAAGAGCCCTTGAAGGACGAAGTCTTCCAGAGACGTCTGGTTCCACCCCCACATGTTCCTTCCTCATCCCCTGAGAGAACCAGGAGAAGACAGGAGTGTGATGCAGAAACACAACTTCAGAAATAAGTCGGGAAAAGAATTTTTTATTCTTTTTTAATTTTCATCAGGTATGGTTATTATATGTGCAGGGTACTTTACATGCGGACGTTATCTTTTTATTATTTTATGTTTATGGATATTTCTCCTGCCTGTATGTCTGTGAGCCACATGCATACAGTGCCTGGATGCCAGAACGGGGTGCTGCATCTCCTGGAACTGGAGTTACAGAAGATCATGAGCCACAATGTGGGTGCTGGGAATTGAATCCAAGTCGTATGGAAAATTAATCAAGCTCTTAACTGCTGAGTCATCTTTCTAGCCCTCAAATATGGACATTTTCAAACAAGCTTATATTTGTTTCTAATTATTTCACATCCCTAATTATTGAAATAGTTGAATCTTGAAATCATGACCACTCTAAAATCCAAGACTATATAGACTTCTACAAACATTCTGTTATTATGAAACACAGATACATCTAAGTATATGGGTGTCTATGCATACGTATTTACACTGTGTATTGCTTACTTGCTTTTCTTAGTCTTTATTGTTTTACAGTTTTCACACATTTACATGATGTTTTAGTCATTTTCACCCCTTCCTTTCTATACTTTAGTCTTCTCTGTCTCCTACTGGAACCCCCTTTTCTTAAGGAATCTCTCCCCTCCCCCCTCTTTCATATCTTTTCTTTGTATGTGAACCATGGACCTCAAGTGGGAGTTTATTTAGTGGAGCAAGGACAACTTATCTGTGGCTACACAGCTGAAGAAAATGACACCATTGTTAGTAGTCTATCTGGTGAGGCCTTTGGGCAGTCCTATCTGTGATGAAATCTTGAGAGGTCCAACCTTACTCAGACCTTGTGAGTTCCTTATTAGTTATTTTATCATACACTGCAACTCCAGAATTCCAAGCAGTTTGGTAATCTTACACATGCATCTGATTATAATGGGTCATATTGAAAAATATCGCTCTCACCTGCCATGGAAGCTAGGTAAGCAATTTATACGCAGCTGTTAGATTAGTCTGTGTGATGGGGCATCCTGGGGGAGATAGCTCATTTGGTGAAGTTTTGTCCAGGCCAGAGGATCCAAGTTCAATCCCCAGCATCTAGATGAGAAAATACTTGATGTGGCAACACCAACTGGAGAGACAGAGGCAGGCAGATCCTTGAAAATGGCTCACCAACTAACCTAGTCAATGAGGCCTAGGTCCCAGTAAGAGTTTTGTCTCAAAAACCAAGATAGATTGTTCCTAAAGAATGGAACCTAAGGTTGTCCTCTGACCACCACACTCAAACACACACACACACACACACACACACACACACACACACGTATATGCTTGTGCAATCTCATGCATGTACGCACATGCAAACTATAAGATGGGAAATCAGGAAAGGGAATCATCCAAAGGAATATCAGTTAAAAGGCATGTTAGAACCAACAAACTGCTCTGTAATCACACAAAACCCAATGTCTTTCTGCCTCTGGAATCTGTGCTGGGGCATGTTGCAGGGTTTGGGGAAATTCTTAATGGATCTTAGTGCACTTAACTATCTCAGAAGTCAAACTATCTAAAAAAGGATGATGAAAAACATAGACCATTCCAGAACCAGGTGTTGCTCTACACCAGTTAGGAAAAAAACACATGAATAAACTAAAAATGACTTGTTTCCTTCCTGTCTCTACATGTTCCAGGAATGTCCTCTGTGGTGGATCTTTTAGCCAGAAGCACACAAAAATGACAACTGGGAAATGTAACTCATCCAGCCAAGCTGACATTATAGAAACTCCAGAGTTCATCCAACTGTTGATGTGGAACACACACACACACATCTTCCATAATGCGGAATCTCCAAATGAATATACTATCACACACCCAAGCTCAAGCTGACCCTTTGCCCAGAGGACTACACAACATCCATTATTTCTATGTTGGGTGTCATGAACTCTAAGGGAGTCAAATGCCCTGTTTATAACCTAATCTTTTTATTTTGCTTGATGTACATGCATAACAATCACATGAGGGGTTGGAGAGATAGCTCAGTCAGTAAAGGGCTGGCTACACAACAAGTCCAGTCCCCAAGAACCCACATCAAAAAGACAGGAGTAGGACTGTGAGACTGTAAGCCCAGCCCTAGGAAAGTGGAGACGGGCTTTCCTGGGCCCACTAGCTAGCCAGTCTAGTTGAACCAGTGAGCCCCCCCACCCTGGTTCAGTGAGAGACTTTGTATCAAAATCACAAGGCAATAAAGCAGAAGATACATGACATTGATTTCTGGCCTCCACAAGCACACACACACACACACACACACACACACACACACACGGCTTCCCTTTTTTTTCTTTTTTTTTTTCTTTTTGGTTTTTCCAGTCTGGCTGTCCTGAGCTATAGACCAGGCTGTCCTCAAACTCACAGAGATCCATCTGCCTCTGCCTGTCAAGTGTTGGGATTAAAGTCATGCACCCCATCGCCCAGTGAACACACAGAATTATCCACAGAATGAATCATTGTATTTTAAGAAAAGGTAAGGCATTCTATGGTCATTGGGCCCCCTTTTTCTCAGGCACTCTTATCAACTCTCAATAAATCTATCAGTGAAGCAACAAAGATAAATATTTCACATGAATTTAAATGGACTTCTGTTCACCGTGGCCGAGCTGACCAAAGCCAACACTGATGACCCAGTCTGACAGCAACCAAGGTCACCATCAAGTTCCAATATGGCCCCATTCTCTAGGTAAGCATGTGGCTAAGTGGTAGCAGACTAGTACTCAGTGTGGAAGGGACAACCCTTTCTTCTTACCATAGGAGACGCTTTTTCTCTGGACTCACTTCCCATGTCTGCTGCTCTGCTGCCGAAGCGCCCTCCTACAGCACATGATTGCCCACAGCTTTGGTACTCCATGCAACATCACTCCTGACCAGAGAGCTCATTTCACAGAAGACCTAGTGTGGGAACTGGGATGCTCAGGGATTTATCAGTCCTGTGGGGCAGGGAGGGCTAGGCAGTACGTGTAAGATACGTTAATGTGGATACACACTTATGAACATGGAGGCCAATAATCAACCTCAGAAGCTCCTCAGGAGCCATCTACCTTGTAAGACAGGGACTCTTACTGGAACCCAAGGCTAGCCAGTTAGGCTAAGCTAGAAATCAGCCTGTTTCCAACTCCCTAGTGATGGGTTATAAGCACGTGCTACCACCATAATTTGATGTGAGTTCTGGGGATTAAACTCGGGCCCTCAGTCTTGTGCAACAAACCCTTTATTAACTGAGCCATCACCACAGCCCTTCATCAGTCTTACTACGGGACCTTCTGTTTCCTGATACAAGTAGTCTAATGGACTGATGGTGTCTGTTAAGACTCAATTGTCATGACTGCTAATGCAATGCTTTGTCTTGCAGGCACTGTCATCTGGAATGAGGTAAATATTCTACTGACTTATACTTCTGTTTCTCTTACAACACAGATTCACAGAACCAGACTCCAAGGACTCAGTGGATACAAAGAGGAATGAGTCCTCTCACTTATAAGGTCTCTAGGGGCCAGAGATAAGGCTCAGCTGGTAAAGGAATACTGCCAAGCCTCATGACCTGACTTCAGTGCCTGTGAACCACATGGTGGGAGAGAGAACTAACTTGGAAGAGTTGTCTTCTGACCTCCATATGCCCATGGTAGCACAGGAACAAACAAATGCAACACACACACACACACTACACAGAGAGAGACACAGACACAAAGAAACACACACACAAGTAAATAAAATGTAGTTTATACACACAGTCCTCCATCTCTTCCTTCACCAGGGTCCATTTCTATAAATCTCCACAGGAAAGGTGTTTCATCTATGCCTCTTGTCTCTCCTCCTACCTTAGAAACCTTTCTAAGTAATTTTTTCTATCACCATTTGTAACCCACCTTTTCCCTTTCTTCTCCAGAAGTCTTCTTTGTACTCTGACCAAATGTTTCCTTTGACTTGAAGCATAACTGACAACTAACTACCTCTGGCAAAGCTTTTCAGGATTCATCAAGCCCCAATGTTAGCTTACCCAGAATTTCTTCAGCAGGTGCTGGTGAGAAGAAGAAGCACAGAGGAGAAATGGAAAGGGAAGGAGGATCCGCAAGGGCATGCACATTGCCTATTGTTCATCCAAGAAACCTTGTCTTGTTCATTAGGCTTCCTTCTCCAGCCCTGGGAATTTCCATTTACTATTGAAGTGGAACAGAAGATGCTAATACAACACAACCATCATTGCACCAATTACCTGAGTCACAGCCTCACAGAAGCAGTAGGGCATGTGACTCCATGAGATTTTCACCACCCCTGCTCAGAACGAGCTCTCTCAGCCCACAGCAATGCAGATTCTAGATTTGACCCATTTTAACACCTACTAAGTCTTGGAAGCATCCAGATGTTGCCTTTGAATTTAAATATACAGCTCCACCACCTTTCATTCCCAATTTCTAAGCTTAGCCAACAGGATTTCTCACTAATATTTCCTCATTAAGATGCTACACATTTTATCAGCTTCATCATCAAAGTTTCCAAAGTCAAAAGAAAATCTGATTCCTATTTTCTGCTGTCCCATAGATCTTGGCATTAGCTCCACTGTTTGTACTCGTTCTCTATGTAACAAAAACCTAAATTTTTATTTTACAGACAGGGATCTCCGTCCTGACTGACAACTGTTTTCTCACTGGTAATCAAAACAGACTTGGCCTGACATGAGCCTGTCACAACAGAAGAGGAGCACCTTCTATGAGAAATGAAATGTTCCCCTTCCTGGAGGACCTATGATGTCAGCTAAGATGAACAGACATCGGCTGGGTGGCATCGGGGATTTTCACCCAAATGACACATCTTGGATCTCTTCTGGGAAATAATACTCAAGATACCAATTAATCTGTGTCCCACACATAGACATAAGCACCCCTAAAGATTGCCCTTGGAGTTTGTATATTGGAGTCAGGGGAATGAGATATTTTGGGAAAGTTAGCTCTGATAATAACATGGGAATATTCTCCCTGAGGACCAATGAACTGTGCAGACAAACACTTCTAGAGTCTCTGACTTGTTTTCCAGTTTTAAATCCAGGCCTTTGTCAAAACTGTACATTCAACCCTTGAAAAACAGTCTGAGAAAGATCTAGTCCAGCAGTTCTCAACCTTCCTGACTCTGCCCTCATATTGTGGAGACCCCCCAACCATAAAATTATTTCTTTGCTACTTTACAACTGTAATTTTGTGCTGTTATAAATCATAATGTAAATATCTGATATGCAACCCCTTTGGGGATCAAGACCCATAGGTTGAGAACCATTGGTCTAGTCTCTCTTATACAGTGGACCATTTTGAGAGTTTCTCCAGGGCTCCTATTATAGAAAAGAGGTCACAAAGTAAAGACAAGGCATTTCTGCCCTCACTCTTGATGATACTCTAGTTGCATAAGACACAGGAGTAAAATATGTCAAGTGATTTTTGTCAAGGAATAAAACAAGAGAATGTCACAGCCCATCACCTCTTTGTTTACTTTGATCTATTTCCCATACATTGACCTCCTTCTCATTATAAGGATAAGCTGAAGAAGCCAACATATGGGATCAGACTAAAGGAACTGTTATATAGAAACACAATAGATTTTTATTCAGCCATAAAAAGAACAAATGTATGTCATTTGCAGAAAAATGAGTGGCCTGTAGATCATGATAAGTGAAATAAACCAAACTCAGAAAGAAAATTTCACAGCTTCTTTTAATGAAGAATCTATATTTTAAATCTATGATATATATATATATATACACACACATACACATATACACACATTACACATACTTATGACATGAAAGCAAAAAGTGTTCTATTGTAGGGAATAAGGGCAACAGTATGGGGGGAGCAATAAGAGATACTAATGGGGTAAATATGAGTTAAATACAATTATATTCATGCATGCAAATGTCGTAATAAAACCCATTACTTTGTATGCTAACTAAATATAAATTAAAAGTGGTCATGGGCTGGAGAGATGGTTCAGTGGTTATGAGCACTTGCTACTCTTATGAAGGACCTGATCTTGGCTCACAGTACCCATGTCAGGTGTTCACAGTCACGTGCAACTCCAGATTCAAGGGATCTGATCCCTCTATCTCCAAGGGCAGTTGCATTCACATGAACAATGATGTGGGAAGGTCATTTGTCTATCTGTTGCTTTCATTGGTTAATTAATAAAGAAACTGCTTGGCCTGATAGGTCAGAACATAGGTGGATGGAGTAAACAGAACAGAATGCTGGGAGGAAGAGAGAAGTGAGGCAATCGCCATGCCTCTCCTCTCTGGGGCAGATGCAATGGAGCCAGCTGCCAGGTCAGACATGCTGAATCTTTCCCAGTAAGCCACCACTTTGTGGTGCTACACACATTATTAGAAATGGGTTAATCTGGGGGAGAGGGAGGGAAATGGGAGGCAGTGGCAGGGAAGAGACAGAAATCTTTAATAAATAAATAAATAAAATAAATTTAAAAAATAAATAAAAAGTCTAGGACAAGAAAAAAAAAGAAATGGGTTAATCAAGATGTGAGAGTTAGCCAAGAAGAGGCTGGAACTAATGGGCCAGGCAGTGTTTAAAAGAATACAATTTGTGTGTTGTTATTTCTGGTATAAAGCTAGCCATGCGGGAGCCAGGTGGGACGAAAAGCAGGCCTGCCCACAGCTCCTTCTACAGAACAAACCCTCGCGCGCGCGCACACACACACACACACACACACACACAATTAAAAGTTTTTAAATAAAGAAAATGAGTCTTTGTTACTCTGTCATAATTTGGATATTAAATGTCTGGGTAGCTCCATATTATTGCTAGTTCTTTGAGTAGATTAAATGTACCATCATCTTCCTTACACCAGAATATAGTATCTCTCTAGTTACGGCAGCTATTACAGCTGCATCATTCATTCACTTACTGGGCCACCACTTGATGAGTACCTGTTCCATTTTCAGAATTGTATTATTGGTTAGCATTTGTGGAGGGTTTAAGAAGCATGTGATCCTTTCCCCAATAGGGAAATAAATTGTCAAGAGCTTGGGGGATTTAATCACTACGGTCCAGATGGAAGTGATGTGAAGGAAAGTGGATACTGTGTAATGGGAGGAGTAACAACCACAGCAATGAATGGGGACATGACTGAGCTCAGTCACCTTCCAGGAATGTGAGTATCATCAGCACCTTATCTTCCCATCTTCCATCTTGTCTTGAGTCCCATTGTCTCAGACATCCCCAAATGAGAGTGAATTGCTACCTAGAAATTCAACAGACATCCTTATCCCTAAGTTAAAAACTCACTCTCACCGGCCTGAAGAGATGGATGAGCAGTTAAGAGAACTGACTGCTCTTTGAGAGAACCTAGGTTCAATTCCCATAAGCACACATGACAGCTCACAATTGTCTGTAGATGCAGCTCCAGGGGATCTGGCACACTCTTCTGACCTCCACAGTGACTGTACACACATGATGCACAGACATGCATGCAGACAAAACATCCACACACATATAAAAACAAAATAATTTTTAATTAATCACTCTGGAACAGGCTGAGGCACAGCTCTTATCTCGTCTTGTAAAGCACCCATCTGGTATTCTAGAAACCCTGTATTTGATACTTAACCCTGAAAAATAAAAGTAAACATCCCAAGAAGATATCTTCAACAGAGCCTCAACCTGATGGCCACTCTTTGAAGCCTTCAATGCCTACTTGCTGTACTTGATTTGGTCATAAAGAAAATATTTGTTTTAGTTACGGTTACTATTGCTGTGATGAAACACATGACTAAAAGCAACATGGAAAGGAAAGGGTTTATTTCATTCATATTTCCATGTAATAGTTCATCATCAAAAGCAGTGAGAGCAGGAACTCATAAAGCACGAGAAACTGTAAGCAGGAGCTGATGCAGAAACCATGGAGGAGTACTCTTACTGGCTTGCTCCCCATGGCTTGTTCAGCATGCTTTATTATAGAACCCAGGACCCACAATGCACTACCCACAATGGGCTGCGCCTTCCTACATGAACTACTAATTAAGAAAATGTCCTACAGGCTTACCTACAGCCCAATCTGATGAAGGAGGCATTTTCTCAGTTGAGGTTGCCTTCTCTCTGATGACTCTAGCTGTGTCAAGTTCGCATAAAGTAGCCAGCACAATGTCTTTAAAGAAGTGATGGATGCTTAAGCCAGGCGTGGTGAAACACCCTGTAACCCCAGTACTGGAAAAGTTCTAGAAGAAGGATTATAAATTGAAAACCACTCTGATCTGCTCATTCATCCTATGTGTCAAATAACAACAAAAAAGTGGCACCTAAGCTAAAATCTTCATGGTTAGGTATGGGTTATCGGGTTAAAAGGAGGTAAAGGGGGCCTGAAGATGTGGTCAGTTGGTAGAGCACATTAATCAAATCTTGGGTTCAGTTAGCACCACATAAAACTGGCATGGCAACAACCTAGATGCCCCTCAATGGAAGAATGGATGAAGAAAGTGTGGAATATATACACATTAGAGTACTACACTGCGGTAAAAAAACAATGACTTAAAGATGAATATGGGATGTACTCACTCATAATTGGTTTCTAGCCATAAATAAGGGTCACGGAGTCTACAATTGGTGATCCTAAAGAAGCTAAGTAAGAAGTTGAACCTAAGGAAAAACATATAGTTATCCTCTTGGCTATGGGAAGCAGACAAAATTGCTGGGGAGAAAATTGGGATCTTGGGGGTGGGGTGGGATGGGGGTAAGGGGAGATGGGGAGAGAAAAGGGAGAAGGGGAGGATGGGGGAACTTGGGGGAAAAGGAAGATTGGGATAAAGGAAGGTAGGATAGGGGAGCACGGAAGCACAATTCTTAGTTAAGGGAGCCACCTTAGGGTTGGCAAGAGACTTGAACCTAGAGTGGCTCCCAGGAGCCCAAGTCGAGGTCCCCAGTTAGTTCCTTGGGCAGCTGAGGATAGGGAACCTGAAATGACCCTATCCTATAGCAATACTGACGAATATCTTGCATATCATCATAGAACCTTCATCTGGTGATGGATGGAGATAGAGACAGAGACCCACACTGGAGCACTGGACTGAGCTCCCAAGGTCCCAATGAGGAGCAGAAGGAGTGAGAACATGAGCAAAGAAGTCGGGACCACGAGGGGTGCACCCACCCATTGAGACAGTGGAGCTGATCTACTGGGAGCTCACCAAGGCCAGCTGGACTGTGACTGAAAAAGCATGGGTTAAAACTGGACTCTCTGAACATGGTGAACAATGAGGGCTGATGAGAAGCCAAGGACAATGGCACGGGGTTTTGATCCTACGCAATGTTCTGGCTTTGTGGGAGCCTAGCCAGTTTGGATGTTCACCTTCCTAGATATGGACAGAGGGGGGAGGACCTAGGACTTACCACAGGGCAGGGAACCCTGACTGCTCTTTGGACTGGAGAGGGAGGGGAAGAGGAGTGGGAGGAGGGGGAGAAGGATGGGAGGAGGGGGAGAAGGGTGGGAGGAGGGGGAGGGAAATGGGAGGCTAGGAGGAGGTGGAAACTTGTTTTTTTTTCTTCCTTTTCTCAATAATAAAAAAAAATGAAAAAAAAGACTGGCATGGCAGTGAATTCCTTTGAGCCTAGCTCTCAAGAGGATAGAGATTGGAATATCAGAAGTTAAAGAAGATTAGGACTTCAAGGTCATCCTCAGCTGTATACTGACTTTGAAGCCAGCCTGGAGCTCTATGACTCTGTCTAAAAAAAAAAAAAAAAAAAAAAAAAAACAGGAGTGGGGAGGCAAGAAGGAAAAGGCGTGAACAGAGAACCTATTTCTCTTAATAATTTTTTTAGTTCCTATACAACTTCCTGTGTTTTCAGTTGTATAACAAACCTCCAGATGTTTTCCATAGTTGATGCACCAATTTGCATTTCCACCAGAAGGGATAAAACTTTCCCTCTTTCCCCAGCATTTATTTCTTGATGATAACCATTCTGACTTAACGAGGTGAAATCCTAGAGTACATCTAATTTGTATTTCCTGATGGCTAATGATGTTGACGCTTTTTCAAATATTTATTGGCTATTTGTAGTTTTTTCATTAACTGTCTTATTTGATTCATTAGCTCAATTTGAGATGGGAAAGTTATGGAATGTTTAAGTTTTACAGTACTTTATAAACTCTGGATAACAATTATCTATTAAGGTATACTTGGCAAAAACTCTTCACTGATGAAGGCTTTCTCTGTTTTGATGGCTTCCTTTGCTTTGCAGAAGCTTCTCAATCTTGTATAATGCCATTTGTCAATTCTTGGGACTACCTTCTGTGCTACTGGCATCCTCTTCAGAAAGCTCTTACCTACACCTATATTTTTGAAGTTTTACCTGTTTTCCCAGCAGTTTTAAATTTTCAATAAGGATTTCACCCGGGTAGATTTGGGTTTTGTGCAGGGAGAATCCAGTTCTACATGAACCAGGTTTTCTAATACCCTTTGCTAAGGAGGCTAAGCTTCTCCCTACTTGTTCTTGACAATTCTCTCAAAACGTAGGTAGCCTAGCTGCATGGTTTATTTCTGGGTCCTCTATTCTATTCCATTGCTCAGTGTGTCTGCTTTTAGTGCTAGAACACATTGACTAATCACTACAGTTCTGTTGCATAATTTGAAAGCAAGTATTATGAAACCTGAAGCATCTGGTTAGAATAGCCTTGGCTACCTAGTAGTGTGGTGTGTGTGTGTGTGTGTATATATGTGTGTGTCTTTCCACATTAGTTTTTTCTGCCATAAAGAATGTCATTGGAATTTTAACGTAGATTGCAATGAATCTGCACATTCCTTTTGGCAATATTATTCTACCGATCCATGAGCATTGAAGGTGTTTTCATCTGTATTCTTCTATCACTTTTCCAGTTTTCACTGTGAAAGTGTTTCACCTTGTTTATTTCTAGGCATTTTAAAAGATTTGCTTTTATTTTTATTTACATGAATGTGTGTGAGAGAGGGGAAAGATGGGGGGGAGGAAGGGAGAGAATATACCATGCGTGTATACTCAATATGGGTACAGGGAATTGAACTCAGGTCTTCTGAAGAAGCAACAAGTTCTCTTAACTGCTGAGTTATCTCTCCAGTCCCATCTTAGATAATTTATAAGTTATTTTGAATTGTGATATTTTCCAAGATTTCCTTTCAGTAAGTTTGTTATTGGTATATAAAAATGTTACTGACTAGTTCTTTGTAGATGGCTTGGTCAGTAAAGAACTTGTTGCACTAGGACGTGAGTTCAATTTCCAGCACTCACAAAGGGGGCTATTGGTGGTAGATGTGGCAGCATGTGCTTGTACTCCCAACACTGAGGAGGTAGAGACAGGAGAATTCCTGGTTCACTGGCCAACCATGCTAGTCAATCAGGGAGCTCCAAGCTCAATAAGAGATTGTGTCTCAAAAAATAAGTTGGAGAGGGAGAGAAAAACACCTGACCTTCACTTTGACCCCACCATGTACATTTGCAGAGAGAGAGAGAGAGAGAGAGAGAGAGAGAGAGAGAGAGAGAGAGAAATAAAATAAAGTCAACTTTTTTAAAGAATGGAATATAGAGTAACTTCTTTCTAGGTATCAAAAATTGAAATTAGAGAGTGTGGAACTGGAGGGATACTCAGTGGTTTGTAACACTGGCTGCCATTGCAGAGGACCCAGGTTCAGTTCCCAGCACCTACATGGTGGCTTACAACCACCTATAACTCAAGTTTTAGGGAATGTGATGCCCTCTTCCCTGGACACCAGACATGTGTGTGGTACACAAACATTCATGCAGGTCAACACTCAAACATAAAAGAAAAGTAAAACTTTAAATAAAAGTGTAGACGACCACGTACATGCATGGAATGAAGAAAAGGCTCTGGCAAAGCAGAGTCTTGTCTCGCCTCTGGTTTTTGATGTCACTAACTTTGCATTGGACAAGTGCTGTCTTCCATAGAGTGTTGTGTCTGCCTTCACTTAGTAACTTTTCTTCTTTGCAGATCAGTGGCCTCTACTGGCCATACTTAACTTTCCACAGTCTGGGCAGGCTCTCAGAACCTTCAGATGCTGCCCCCTGGGTTAACTAGTCATTCTATCTGGGCTGGGGAGTGATGGTGTCTGCCCCATGTGTTGGCATTGTGAGAAGTAGCAGGAACTGTACAGACAGAGGAGCTGTGTATTAATCAGCCTAGAGGAGGGAGGAATCTACAGATGAAGATGTGCATATAAGCACAGTGAGGGCATAAGAGGGCGTCGAATCCCCTGGAACTAGAGTTACGGGCAGCTGTGGTCCTCTGCAAGAGTAGCAAACACTCTTAACCACTGAACCATCAGCCCTTGAGTTACTTCTTATCAATGCATTGCCCTATGCTTTTTCTGTACTTTTCACACGCCCTAATACTACCTTTGTGATGTGGGAGTGATTTCTTATTAATAAAGAAACTGCCTAGACCCATTTGATAGGCCAACCCTTAGGTAGGCGGAGTAAACAGAACGGAATGCTGGGAGAAAGAAGCTGAGTCAGGGAGTCG
This sequence comes from Microtus oregoni, assembly GCF_018167655.1. Taxonomy (NCBI): domain Eukaryota; kingdom Metazoa; phylum Chordata; class Mammalia; order Rodentia; family Cricetidae; genus Microtus; species Microtus oregoni. The sequence continues at coordinate 5,168,734 of NW_024543062.1, read as the reverse complement.
CCATGATTCTCCCACTCCAGACAGACGCAGGTTAAGATCATTCCTGGTAAGCCAGCTCGTGGGCTACACAGATTATTAGAAATGGGTTAGATCAATATGTAAAAGCTAGCCAATAAGAAACTGAAACTAATGGGTCAGGCAGTGTTTAAAAGAATACAGTTTCCGTGTAATTATTTCGGGTAAAGCTAGCCGGGTGGCGGGACACAGCCCGCCGCTCCGTACCACAACAGAATGGCGCCCAACGTGGGGCTAAATCCACTTAAAAAACCTGAAAAGGCTTAAAAATAAGGGAGAGAGACTTTAACACAGATTTTTGCTGTTTGTTGGTGGCGTGCTGTAGAGAGATTTCCTGATTCGACAACAGCAGCAGAAAAAAAAGCTGCGTCATTTTAAAGTGCGGCTTCTTGGGACTGTGCCGCCAGTACAAACTCTGGCTTTAAAGCATTTCAATGGATTTTATGGGACTGGATGTTTGTGTTCCCGCTTGGGATCGGAAGGAGAGTGCTCTCAGCACTCCCCGCCTGCACCTGGGCAGATGGCAGAATCAGGCTTAGGCAGGCGGAAGAGCATGGTGAAAGAGACGTGTTTTCAGACTCCGCAGTGCTCTGCGTGTCAGATTTGGTTGTAACTTGGATAAAAAGAGTTTCTGTGCTGCATGCTCAGTCTCAAAATTAAACTGCTGAGTGCGGCTCCAATGAGGACTTGCTGTGTGCCTGGAACTGTGCACAGCTCAGGGGCACCAAATGGATCTGAGGCAGGAGCGGCTGCTCCTTGCTGAACTGTGCTGGTTGGCAGGAACTACCGTAATTACCATAATAACAGCACAGTTAAGGTTTAGACTGGGCAGGACACAGGTGGTACCGTATTACCTGTACATGGTGCAACTTAAGTTTTCAAGAAGTGCTTAACATTTTAAGAAATGCTCCTGGATAGTAAAAATATTACAGATTCACAATAAAACAGATTCAGACATAACAGACCTCATTGGATCACAGTGTTGGATGAATGTACATAGGCTTGAGAAAAAAAAGAATAAAAATATAGAAAATAAAGTAAATGTCTTAAAAAAAATGGTAAAGTCTTTAAAGACACAGAGTACAGATAGTTAAGAGATTAAAAAAAATAAAAAAAAATAAGCCACGTAAAAATGGAAAATTCACAGAGAGTCTGGATTATGTACATTGTGCTTTCTTTAAAATTTTTGACTGTAAAGGAGCTAAGTACAGAGAGACATTTCATTACATGGGCTGCTAAGCTAAACCAAAATGGATATAAGGGTATTACGATTTCAAAATTTGGGTTTAAAAATATGATGCTTTGGAGAGGGTCTTCTTTTGTTTTCACAGAGGACCAAACCCTGTGGATTTCTTCTATTACAATTTGGTATGATAGACCACGCCCTCCTAAAAGGTTGTTGTGAACATCTTCAGAAAATTGCTTCGCTCAACTGCCAACTAAGATGAAACTAGCACACAGGTTATACCATGAAAGACCTAATTAACGACGCCCCCATTCAGCAGAAAGCAGTTTAGAGAGAAAAAACGGCGCCCATGTTCCCAAAATAGTGTTTGTAAATGTTCTTTTACATTTAAAGGGGGAAATGATATAGGTATGAGTAATTTGCATTGGTGTGGATTTTACAGTCAATTTTGTTATATGTATATGTATTTCTGATCTTGATTAAGGTATTGTGATTGTGTAGTTCATTTAAAAATGTAATGTATAATTAAGAAATATAGGTTAATGGTTAATCATCAATAATAGTCAATCTTGTAGTCATGTTAGTTAGATTTTCTAGATATATAGAGATACATTTCAGTTAGATAGACATTCTTCATATCTTTCAAAGACTGCAGAATATGGCATTTAATGTTTTAATAACTTAGGACTTTTCATGACAATGAGACACTCTGCTCCTGGCGGCACCAATCTACTTCAAGAAGAAGATGGGCATCGAAGAGGATCCTTATGGAGTTTGATAGCCATTTGGGCAAGAAACTGCTCTTGCCTGGACTGTTGCATAAAATGGACACAGAGAACCCGCAGAGAGAGGACTGCTGAACTTGCCTAAAGGTGAGACGGTCTTTTGGGGTTCATGACTCATGAAAGAGTCTGCGAGACATTCTGCAGGACACAGCAGATAGTGACTGAACTGTCTTTGAAATTTCCTGCTTCATGGAAATGTCTGCTGGATACTATGGGCCTGAAGGCTGAAGATGGATGCCCCAACCATACAAAAGAACTTTGGGTGACTGTCCAGGCAGCAAGATGTCTCTGTCATTTCTAGAGTTTTCTTATTTCTTGTTTACTTAGGTAGTATTATATCCTTCTGGAGTCTTTGATGGAGTTGAAGAATGAATAGATAGTTATAGTTTTCCTTAGTTATGATAAAAGATAAAATAGATATAAATATTGTAACTGTAATTCTTGCTTGATAACTGTTTTGCTATATGTAATTTTACTATGTTAAAGTTAAAGCCTTTCTTTTTTGTTTAAACAGAAAAAGGGGAAATGATGTGGGAGTGATTTCTTATTAATAAAGAAACTGCCTAGACCCATTTGATAGGCCAACCCTTAGGTAGGCGGAGTAAACAGAACGGAATGCTGGGAGAAAGAAGCTGAGTCAGGGAGTCGCCATGATTCTCCCACTCCAGACAGACGCAGGTTAAGATCATTCCTGGTAAGCCAGCTCGTGGGCTACACAGATTATTAGAAATGGGTTAGATCAATATGTAAAAGCTAGCCAATAAGAAACTGAAACTAATGGGTCAGGCAGTGTTTAAAAGAATACAGTTTCCGTGTAATTATTTCGGGTAAAGCTAGCCGGGTGGCGGGACACAGCCCGCCGCTCCGTACCACAACACCTTTGTAAATTTCTGAAGCTCTTTCTTTCTGAATTGAAGGGTTTTTTTTTTCCTTATTCTGACTCTTTTCCTTTCCTGGATTCCCTGAAGCCACCTTCTACTCCACTGTCTTAATCAGAAGGCTCAAGGTAGATTTAAAAGCAAGGACTAGATAAAGTCATTGCCTAATGATAAGAAAAGCTCCTGTTGCCAAGGGTCTTACTTGTAAATACATTGCAAATCCCACATGCATTTATTTCTGATTATTTATATAGTTGGCGAATTTATTAATCTATGGTTCTCCAAAGAAACCAAACCAATAAGATGTCCGTATATGTACGTACCTGTGTTCTTGTACCTGTAAGAGATTTATCCTAAGGAATTGCTTCGCTCTAGTATGTGTAGAATTTAGGAGACATGGAGGTCTCTGTGCTCATAGATAAACATGTGGCACCGTGGGGTGGGGGCTGGGGGAGTGGACCTGGAATGTTAAGAACACAAGGCTGTTCTTTCAAAGGAAGGAATAAAATACCTGTTATCCTCCCAAAAGGTTAGGAGCAGATGGACCTTCTAACCTAGTGACCTTTGCACATTCTATGTGGTTGGAGACAACACTGAACCCTCTCCCAAACCTTAAGCTTGTTTTTCTCAGTCAGTCTACAGAACCTGCCTTTATGGAAGGCGTCAGATGTGCTTTTACAAAGAGTTTCAATGTAATCACATCCAATATTTATTTAGTGTACACTGTGCTTTATTATGCATGTGGGATTGAGTTAATTATCACCCGGAAAGCGCTGAACCCAACTGACACCTTTACAGACCAGCAGAGAGATGATCCACAAGAGACAAGAGGGCTCTGTTCAACATGGCTCAGTGGCCGGCGTTGGTTCAAACTTTGAGAGTCTGACCCTGAGTGGTTTGTTTCAGCCATATTTAAGCACAGCACAATTCGATGACGGTCATGGAGCTAACCCTCTAGAACTGGGAGCCTTAGATAAAACACTTTATTTTATAAATTGCCTTGGTCATGGTGGTTTAGCACAGCAATAGGAAAATAACTGAAACAGTAAGTCAGCAACACATTGAAATATTGGTCAGCTGTAATATCTTTCTTTTCTCTTTGCTTTGGGGAGTTATTTCTGCCAAGTGTAGGACTCTAGAGTAACAGGAATTTTTTTCTTTTTATACCTCAAAGATTCTGCTCATTTGCATTATTTCCAATAAAAAATGTAATTTCATCTTTGTCCTCTTTTTGCACGGTAAAAAAATAACTTGTAAGTGACTGGAGACACAAATGTAAAAATTAAAAGTATAAAATTCTTCGATGGAAACACAGGTGTAAATTCATAGCCTTGGGTCAAGCATTGGCTTTTTAAATGTAGCACCAAAGTCACAAACAAAAAACGAGAAAGCTTTCATGCTACCAACTCCCTGCTGGCCAGCTTTCCTAGCAGTCACCGTCTTACTCATTGTTGGGGGATGCCCACTTGTTTCCTGGCTGCCCAGACTCCCAAAATAATCACACAGAAACTATATTATTTGCAATACTGTTTGGCCAACAGCTTAAGCGTATTGCTAGCCAGCTCTTACATCTAGAGTTAACCCATTTCCATTATTTTATATTTTATCATGAGGCTTGTGGCCTACAGGCAAGGTTCCAGCTGGCAGCTCACGTCTTTCCCCTCTGGTGGCTACATAGCGTCTCACTGACTCCGCCTTCTTTCTCCCAGCATTCAGTTTAGTTTTCTCAGCCTAACTCTACTCTGCCCTATCACAGGCCAAGCCAGCTTCTTTATTCATTAACCGATAAAAGAAGCACATATACAGAAGGACTTCCCATACCAACTTAGGTATGAAGCCTGTGAGTTACCGCCATCAGCCTCACAAGACATACCTAGGCAGGCAACAGTGGTGTAGATGGTGTGGGAGTAACAAACTGCTTTCTGATTGGCTTAAGGATGCACTCCACAGGAAGAAACTCAAGCCTGATATTATAAACCTAGCCAAGAAACCATCCTGCGGAGCTCATAGGACCTAAAGAAAAGCCTATTACTATTAGTTTGATAAATTACAATAGTATCAAATGATCTTCTAAATAATTCTCTATACCCATAGATTCACACTCCCCACCAGAGAAACACTTTTTTTTGCAGTGGACAGTGTCCCATAACAGACTCATAGCTTACCAAAATGCAGACAACGAGTGTGGAGTACTCAGCCCCAAATGAGACATCCATATCACACCCTTGCCCCCAAAGCTTGGGTGACAGCAGAGAAGTGAGAAAGCAAGGTTTAAAAAGCAGAGCTCTGAGAGGTCTGCTATGAGACAACATCTTCTTAACATGGTAGGGACGTTACACTCGTGACCTCGCAGAAGCAGCGGTTGCCTTCACGGGTTCCCAGCACTCATCATTCCAGCATGGCTGAGCGATGGACTATCCGCAGCTGAGGAGCCATTAGCAGTTGATAGATGCTGGTGGAGGAAGAGTCATGTTCTTCACAGGTGTGTCATCTGGCCGGCTGACCATGTTCTGGTAGATGGCTTCATACCTATGCACGTTTGAGTAGCACTAATTTTGTACTCGGTGAGTTATAGACAAAAAAGAGGACATGAAATCAGGATGGGAACACGATGGGGGATCCAGGAGAAGTTAGATAGGGTTATGATCAAAATGCACCATATACATGTATGAAAGTATCAAAGAATAATATTAAAAGAACATTACTCAGAAAAAAATGAAAGACAACCCATGGAATGGAAGAGAATATTTTTAAATGACCCATTTAAAATAATTAGATAAGTATCTAATAATCATTATATATAAAAAGTTCTTACAATGCAAAACAACAACAAAAAGTAACCTGATTTTAATTGACAAAGGACTTGGTCTTTTTTACAAAGATATACAAGCAGCCAATAAACACGTTGTATGATTCCATCTCTATAAAACTCCAGGCTAAGATAAGCCATTAGAATAGAAAGTAGGTTGTGGTTGCTTATGTTTAGTGGAAAGACAGGAGAGAGAAGAAGTCAGAAATAATAGCTAATGTTGCAGGAGTTTTTGTTTTATTTACTGAGATGTTATTATTTTATTTATTATCATGTGTGTGTGTATGTATGCGCGTGTGTGTGCGTGCGTGCCATGGTATGGATATGGAAGTCAGAGGACATCTCGTGGGGGGTTGGTTTTCTCCCTTCTCCATGTGGGTTCTGGAGACTGATCTCAGATCATGAGGCTTGGTGACAAGTGTCTTTACCCACTGTGCCATCTCACTGGATGTATGGAGGAAGATCCAGTCACAGGGTTTTCTTCAAGCAAGCCAGGTAACTTTAAAACTCTGTAAGGCAGAAATCAAGCAGAAGCTCAGGACTTTACCAAATGAAAGGGCAGGCAGTACATGCACTAGTGTAGTCATCATGGTCTACTAGAAGGAGTCATGCAACTCATAGGATTAGGTGCTGGGAGATGTTTGCAGGGCAGTAACCAAAACACATCTGACTCAGCCAGGTATAGTGCCTTGTGCTTTGAATTCCAGCACTTTAGATGCAGAGACAGGGGGATCTCTGTAAGTTTAAAACCAGCCAGATCTACATAAGCAAGCCCAGGACAGCTAGGGTTACCCGTTTCATATACATATATGAATGCCTTGTCCACCTTGAGGAACTGTACCCCTAAACTGTGAACCAAAGGAAACACTTCCTCCCTTTAAAAGAATACATCTTGGGGCTGGAGAGATGGCTCAGTGAATACGAATGTGTACTATTCTTTCAAAGAAGCCTGGTTTGCTTCCTGACACCCACACTGGGCAGCTCACAAATGCCATTAATTCCAGCTCCAAGTGATCTATCACCCTCTTCTAGCCTCCACAACCACTTGTACTCCTGTGTATACACACACAGACACATACATACACACAATTTAAAATTAAGAGTAAATCTTATTTTAGAACGCATCGGCTTTGAGACTGGTTATCTACTTTGTAATATGGTGAGCTGTACACCCCAGAGGATGAGGGACCTACCCTGGGTGGAGGTCACCCACACAGAGACATCAGACGCAGGGACAGATGACTGTCATGTCAATAGGGTCCTCACCTGCTTCTCAAAACGGTTCTTTCGTCTCCACCACTGTCAAGTCATCAGCTGGGTCCTTGCACCTTACAGAGTTCTTTGAGGTTGGCAGGTTCTTTAAAAGGGGGAGTTTGTCCTTGTACATCCTCCAAAACCTCCCTAAACCCAAAAGTACAAGCTCCAAGGAAGTAAACAAGAGACAGGCCCCACTAATCCCAAACATGGTGTTGAGGAGGATGGTCTTCTCGGAGGGGTGCGACTGGAAACAAGTTGTGCTGCCGATACAAGGATCCTCACGACATTGAAAAGTGCTGGGCATCTTGAAGCCATACAGATGGTATTGAAGTCCCAAGGCTGCTCCCTCAAGGACCAGCCGTGCCCCAAGTTGTGCCACATAGGCCCAAAGAAGCTTGAGGCTTCCAGTCCCTGAGACATCCTTACTGCGGTCCCCCTTGCAAATCCGGGACTCTTGTTCCTTGTTCCCTTTGTCTGGTTCCTCCCAGTATCCAATCACATGATACATAGTGAAACCCACATAAACCACACTGGGTACAGCCATCAAGATGACTTGGAAGGCCCAGAAGCGCAGTGGAGAAAGGGGGCGGAAGACATCATAACAAATGGTCTTGCAGTCTGGTTGCCCTAAATGGCACATGAATTCGCTCTCATCATCACCGAAGACCCCAGGTCCACTGGAAACCAGAAGCAGGAGGCGGAATCCCATCAGCACCGGAAGCAGGAAGCGCCCCACGGGGGTGGAATGCTGGCTCTCCTTAGCCAACAGCTGCCTCAGGAACTTGCCACACATTCTGCCACTGAGCAGAGGACAATTATCAGAAAAGGTGTCCCACTCACTGCCCTTCAGGGGAGGCTTCAAATGTCTTGTTCACCTGCTAATCCAAGGATTTGCAAAGCAAGCTTTTTTGCTCCTCTCCAAAATTAATAAAACACCATATCGCCTACTTTGCAAGCCTACAAAGCAATGCCTGAGGTAATTACCTTTATAAACATAAAAAGGTTAACTAGCTCACAGTTGCGAAGGTTTGGACTCCGAATGGCATAGCACATACTTGGTGAAGGTCACTCATTGAAAGAACATGGCATGTCTTGGATAGCAATGAGGAAGAAACACATTGAGCAAAAAGTTTCTATACAAGAAGTGGGGGAAGATGAAGAGAATTCCATGATCCCTTTCAAGAGTACATTTTCATGGATTTGGGGGGGGGGGGGAGCAGTGACTCAAGTACCACACAAGTGTGAAAACCTACGCTCAATCCTCAGAACCCATGGGAAAATGCTGAGTGTGGTGGTGTGGACTTGGAATCCCACTGCTGGGAAGGCAGGGATAGGAAGATCTGAGCCAGCTGGAGAGCCTCCAACCAGCAAGAGAGCTTGATCAAAAAGTAAAGTGAATGAGTCCCAGAGAATATCTCTCTCTCTCTCTCTCTCTCTCTCTCTCTCTCTCTCTCAAACACACACACACACACACACACAAGAAACATGTCTTCAGTGAGTTAAAGACCTCCCATTAGGCTCCGCATCATACATATATATATATATATATATATATATATATATATATATATATATTATGTATGTATGGGTGTGTGTGTGTGTGTCTATGCCAGGTGTATGTGCATGCCTGTCCATGGAGACCAGAAGAGGGCATCAGATCCCTTTCAGCTAGAGTTACAAGTGATTGTGAGTCACAAGACATGGACACTGGGACTCAAACTCAGGTCCTCTAGAAGAGCAACAAGCACTCTTAACCACACCATTTCTCTAGTCCCAGACAACAGTTCTTTCAGGACCACAGCACCCTCTAATATCACAGCCCTAAAGGCCAAATCTTTTTTTTTCTAGCACTTTTTTTTAATTAATTTATTTATTTATTAAAGATTTCTGCCTCCTCCCCGCCACCGCCTCCCATTTCCCTCCCCCTCCCCCCAATCAATTCCCCCTCCCTCGTCAGCCCAAAGAGCAATCAGGGTTCCCTGCCCTGTGGGAAGTCCAAGGACCACCCACCTCCATCCAGGTCTAGTAAGGTGAGCATCCAAACTGCCTAGGCTCCCCCAAAGCCAGTACATGCAGTAGGATCAAAAACCCATTGCCATTGTTCTTGAGTTCTCAGTAGTCCTCATTGTCTGCTATGTTCAGCAAGTCCGGTTTTATCCCAGGCTTTTTCAGACCCAGGCCAGCTGGCCTTAGTGGGTTCCCGATAGAACAACCCCATTGTCTCAGTGTGTGGGTGCACCCCTCGCGGTCCTGAGTTCCTTGCTTGTGCTCTCTCTCCTTCTGCTCCTGATTTAGGGCCAAATCTTTTTGTATGAATGGACTTCTGTGAGCACACTCATCTAAACTAAGTTAATACCGAGTTTCTGGTTGGCCTTATTTACAAGGTAAAGAAATGTAAGTGAATAATAGGAATCTAGGTAGATGTCCTAGTTCATTAACTGAAAAAAAAAAAGCTTAAAGAAGAGGGAATCTATTCTAACTCACAATGCAGCTTACAAAATTACAAAAATTTACTCTTGCTCATCAAAGCAGGGACATAAAGGTGGCAGGAATTTAAACACTGCTCACATCATATCCACACTCAAGAGCAGAGTGAAATGAAGGCATGCAGGCTTAGTGATTCTATACTTACTTAGCCCAGAACCCAAACCCAGGCAATGATGCCACCTACTTTAAGGTTGGGTCTTCCCGAACCAATTCCCAATTCAGCCAATAAAGGCAAACTGCTTCACACACACACACACACACACACACACACACACAAAATCCGATCAGCAATCCCTCATTGAGACTCCCTTCCTAGTTGGTGTCAAGTTTACAGTTAAACTTATCACTACAGGGGCTAGAAAGATAGCTCAATGGTTAAGAGTACTTGCTGCTCTTGCAGAGGACCCTGGATCAGTTCCCAGCACCCACAATGGTGACTCTCAACCGTCTGCAACTACAGTTCCAGAAGAGCCAATGCCCTCTTCTGTACTCCATGATGGCACACATGTGGTGCACATATATACATGCATGCAAAACACTCACACACATAAAATAAAATAAATATTTTTTTTAATTTAAACCTACCACAACATGTATCGACTAGGGACTAGAAAGCAATGGGATGAAATAGCCAGAGTCAATGTCAGCATTTACTCTAGTCTAATGTTCTTTATGCCTTATCATCTCAGAAACAACAATTTGCCATAATTAAATGCCATAGGGTTTGGGGGCAGAGCATAGAAGTTCAAATGTCTAATCTCTGTTTTTTAAATGTTTATCTCCCTCTAGGGGTAACTATTATTGAGGATAAATTTCAGAAAAATCTCAGTTCTCTGGCCATAATACCAAGCTTGTCATCTTTATCTCTGCCTTCTTCAGTGCCCAAAAGCTGCTTCCAGCCATTGCCATACCCGACCATCTTCCCTTTCTCATTCCCTAATGATCATGTTCTGTGATCTAACTGTTGGTGTCCTCCCCAAAGTCAGATGCTGAAATGTGGTGGGGAGTTAACTGTGTGACTCAGTGGTAGAGCCCCTGCCTAGAATCCCCCAGTGAGGGGCTGAGGTGTGACTCAGTGGTAGAGCCCCTGCCTAGAATCCCCCAGTGAGGGGCTGGGGTGTGACTCAGTGGTAGAGCCCCTGCCTAGAATCCCCCAGTGAGGGGTAGGGGTGTGGCTCAGTGGTAGAGCACCTACTTAGAATTCCCCAGTGAGTTACTAGAGGTACCTGCTTACCATTCAAGAGGCCCTAGATTCAACCCAGAACCAAAAAAAGAAAAGCAACAAAAATAAGAAGAAAGGTATTTAAATCATGAATGGGGTTGCATGGGGTTATAAAAGATATTTGAGGGAGCCCTTCAACCCCTTCCATCAATTGATGACTAAGAGACATCACCATCCATAAGGAACAGGTTTACACCCAACACTTTATCTGCTAGTGCCTGCCTCTTGGACTTCCTAGCCTCCAGACTGGGAAAAATAAGTTCTGTGGATTACTAATTACTCCTTCAAAAATATTCACAGCAGTTTTATTATATTAAGATATTATGCAAACTTCTTATTCCAGAAAGCTCCACAGATGATTCTTTATCTTTTTCCCTTTTATGAGAATTTTATAGATGAGTACTGTATTTACATCATTTCCCCCGACTCCTTCCTACTTTGTCCATGTCCCTCAACTCCCTCTCAAAGTCATGGCCTCTTATTCTTTAATTGCTATTACTACATACATGTGTGTCTATGTATGTATGTATGCCCATAGACACACACAAACTGCTGAGTCCCATATGTATGCATGTTTAGAGATGGCCACCTGGGGTTAGATAACCTATAAGGTGCTTGCCCATGGAGAAGGCTAATTCCCCCTCTTTTGGAAGCCATCAATTGCCTGTAACTCTATCTAGGAATGTGGCCGCATGAGATTTCCCCCTTCCTCAGTGGCACATAACCTGGTATTATCATTTTTCAGGTCTTATTTAGCTTGTTGAGCTTTCTTGGGCTCATTAGAAGTCCTGGTCCTCTGACTCTTCTCGTCTTTCTGCCCCTGTCTTGTGAAGGGTTTCCTGAGCCATAGGTGTAAGACTGTACTGTAGATGCATCAACTGGAGCTGGGCCCCCTGCAGTCAGTGGCTCTCTGCATTATGACCAGTTGTATTTGTCCATCAGCTGCCAACAGAAGTTTCTTTAATGACAAGTGAGAGCTATGCTTAGTTGTGGGTATCAGGATAAGTATTTAGAATGGAGTCAGAGTGAGGGGAACCCACAGTTTCCACTTCCCTAACCCAGTGTGACTACTATCTGCAACTGTCTCTATTGTGCGCACATGCACATGTACCCTCACACACTTGGGGGAGGGGCACACATACCGTAGCATGCCTGGGGAAATCAGAGGACAAGGCTGTGGAGTCAGTTCTTTCCTCCTACCGTCCTGTGGCTTCAACGGATCAGACTCAGGTGGCTAAGCTTGTGTAACAAAGTGCCTCTACCAGTAGGCCACCTCGCCATCCTTCCTTTCTTCTATCTTCCAGAAAGGTAGTCCTACATCTGTCAAATACCACCATCCTTTCCGGAGCTAGCACTTCAGGCCTCTCCTTTCCCACTACTGCCAACATTTGATCCCCAGATTACGGTCCCTGTACTTCAAAACCCACTCCCTAATTTTGAAATAGCACAGTAGGTAAGATGCACCTCATAAAAGCATTTGGGTCTCAGTTTGAATATCCAGCACCCACATAAAAGCCGGGCATAGCAGCACTCTTCTGTAACCTAGGGCTGCTGAGGGGCAGGGCAGGAGGAAGCAAGGAGAAACAAGCAAATCCATTGGCAGGCCAGCCCAGCCAATCATTAGTGAGCTCCAAGATTAGAAAGCACCCCTGTCTCAAAAAGTACAGTGAAGACCAATCCGTGAAGACCCTAAAGTTAACATCTGACCTCCATGCACAAGGACACACAGACATGTGAAGAGTTACAAGCACCAGATACACACAAAAGGAGGGAGGGAGGGAGGGAGGGAGGGAGGGAGGGAGGAAGAAAAGGCAGAAAGAGGCCTTTGGCACAAGAAAGGGCCTCAGTAAGAAAGCGAGGAGGCAATAGAGTGTAAAGGGCAGTGAATCAAGAAAAAGCATGATATACATGTATAAAAATGTCATGAGGAAATCAGTAAATATGTATTATTAATGTAAGCTAATAAAACATTTCTAAAATCCATGCTGATTCTAAAGAAAATAAACTGAGGCATTATATAAGCACCCTTGGAAAAATAAAATTTAAAAGACAGAATTAATAAAGTAACAAAATGACACAAATATAGAACAAATTTGGGGTGTTTTTTTTTTCTTTTGAAAGTCAGGACAATAATAATAAAATGACCACTACAGTTTAAATATTCTGAATTCAAAAAACCTAAAAATCTCAAATGCTACAATCTGAAATATTTTTTACTTTCATGTGTGTGCAGTGTGTGTGTGTGTGTGTGTGTGTGTATGAGAGAGAGAGAGAGAGAGAGAGAGAGAGAGAGAAGGGTGGGATGCGCTACAGCTACAGTGTGAACGTAGAGGTAGACAACCCCGTGTCAATCCTTACCTTCAGCGTTGCTTGAGGCAGAGTCTCTTGTTTGTCACTGTGAACGCCAGGCTACCTAGCCTCTGAGATTCCAGGGATTCTCACCCACCACCGTACTGCAGAGGTTATAGACATGCACTACCACACCCCAGTTTTCATGTGAGTTTTGGGGATTCTAACTTGGGTCCTCATGCTTTCATAGCAAGCAGTTAACTCACGAAGCCTTCTTCCCAGCGCAAGAGAAACGGAACTGTTTTGAGTGCAAACACGATAACACAAGTAGCTAATTCTTTCCTGACTACCTGTGGTGGCTGTGATCAACCCCTAGTTCACTGAAACAATAGGAAAATGGATGGACCAGAAAGTCATCATATTAAACGAAGTAGTCAAGGCCCGGAAGTACATATACTGCACGTTTCTCTCCTAGGCAGGTCCCAGATGTTAAGTTTTACATATGTATACCTATGCATGGATATGGGTCATGAAACTAGAATGGGGACTATGCCTAGGGACCAGAAACATCAAATTCGAGGGGAAAGAGATCTTAGGACAGTGAGAAAGGAAAGGGGAACAGAATAGATCTGACATATGGAAGCAGAATGGGGGCTGATGAGGGGGACAAAGCCTAGCAGAGGGGTCAAGGGGGGAACTGAGGGAAGAAACAACAATAGATCAAAGTACACATGGGCATGCCATAATGAAACACATTGCTTTGTATACTAAGCTTCAGAACATAAATAGAGCTAAGATGTAGCTGAGTTGGTAGAATGTTTGCCTCCCATGCTCAAGCCCCTGGGTTTTATCCACAGCACAGCATAAACCAGGTGTGGTGCACGCCCATAACTCTAGCACTGGGGAGATGGAGGCAAAAATTCAAGATCATCCTCAATTTTATGCTGAGTTTAGGATTAGTCTGGACTAAATGAGACTATGCCTCAACAAACCAACAAATAAAGTGTAAGTGAAGTAACAATAGAAGACTAAAAATTGAACCAGGAAAGAAAACCCCAGAATTTGAGCAGATTTTCTAGTACCTAAAGAGATTATTTAAAATCCCATTTAAATGAGAATTTTTCAAAGCATCTCACCTACTTTTGGTGGTGGTAGAGGGGCTGGGATGGAGAGGGATGTCAGGATTCCACCAGTGACTGGATACATCCCAGAAAGTTAAGAAGCCACAGAGGGAAAGAACCCGTGAGAAGGGAGGAAACCTGGCAGTGCAAGCCTAAACTGATTGCTCCCACCTTCCTTCACCTGGCCTGGGATGCAATGTAGATGCTTCTCTTCAAAGTGTGGCCTCCAAAACCAGTATGAGTGGAGATGCAGAATCTTTTGGGCAATATCCCTGACTTCTAGATCTTATGTGAATTCAAAACTATCTCTAAGAAATCCTGAATACATCCACTCACAGACCTCTCCAGAACCCAGAATAACCTCAGATCTGCCCATGAACTTACCAGTACTTGCCTGGCAGCCCCAAGCAGAAGCGTCAACCACCGAGGAAAGTAGCCAGAAGGGATCCTCACGCTGGAGCCTTCAGGGTCCAGGCTCTTGGGATGGCCCTGCCTTCTGCAGCCGCCCACTCTTTCGCCTTCTCTTTTTCATTCCTGGCAGGCTCCCTGCCGCATAAAAGAATTCCAATTAAAGGACCCAGTGCTCCAGGCATGAACTCTGGAGAATGAGTCTGGTGTCGATGGTACAGGACGTATCCTCTAAGTGAATGGGGATAGGGACTTTTGAGGTCATCTGAATGGAGAGTGGTTTATTATGTACATTATATTGGTTAATTGTCTTGGGATGTTTGAGCTCACTGAGAAGCTGCCTGTGGAAGTGGAACTGTCCTCTCCCATCTCAGACCCAAGTGTGTTTGTCTCGTGTCCTCCAAGGCCCTTTGTCTAGGGAAGGACTGCCTCCCAGACTCTGTGACAGGGAGGGAAGGGAACAACAAACAGCTACAATAAAAGCATTGTAGCCTTGCAAACAGCTAGAGGGAAAATGAACGGTTGGAAGGCACAGCAGAAGGCACCATTGGGTACCCCATGACACAAAACTACCTAGAATGGGAGGAGAGCTGGAAGTTCAGACAAGGGGAGCTCAGCCATTGAGAGAGAGCTAAGCAGAGAACGCCAGCTGCCTGCCTCGACTTCCCTAGTCAGTGTCTGCTGAATCCTGTGAACACCCAATCTGATGATGCTACTTCTAGCTATTGTTTGCTCTTTATTTTTTTTCTCTTTAATTTTTTCTTTTTGAGATTGTATTTTAATTGTAACTTCTCTTCCTTCTCATCTCCCTCCAAACCCTACCACATACCATTTTCTATCTCCTTCAAATTCATGGCCTTTTTATTTCACCAACTGTTATTACATGCATGTATGTTTTTATGTGTACATATATATTGCTAAATATAACCCCTAGAGTCCATATAACATTACTAAGGTGTATGGTTTTTATGGCTGACCATTTGGTACTGGACAACCATTGGGAGCGCTCTTCCCTGGGAATGGCCTCCTCTCCCAGCTTTACCCAGCTACCTGTAGTTCTTCATGTAGGGTTGTTCTTTTCCTTAGAAGCTTCACTAGAGGGGACACCCTGCTCTACCCAGAACTCTGTCTGTGGGAAACCCCAGTTGACTGTGTCTCCCCAGTCATTTCCTGCTGTATGTTTGTAAGTCCCAAATTTGATGATGTTCATCTCGGTCCACCTATCACTTCCTATTTTACTTTGATTTTCTGTATGCTTAACAAACTCACTCATTCAGAACTGAAAGTGTGTCCAAAGTACCCAGAGAATAAGCTTACTCGTGTAAGAATGTGCCTGTGTGTTGGAAGGAATACACACCAGGGAATGCAAGCCTGGTCAAAAGTCTATGCCTGGGGAGGTCATAGGCCCTAGTAGGAAACCTATTACTGATATGTTGCTAACCAGACATGTAGTCAATCTGCATAATAACTATTTATGTTCACTACATGGATCTTCACAAGATTCTCTGCATAGATCTTATAGCTTTCAGCTTCATATTTTTATGGGATTTCTGGGTGAGCTAATGGGCCTCAAATTCTTGTGCCTGTCTTGGGGCTCTTTTTCTTCTGTTGGATTGCCTTGTCCAGCCTCCGTGAGATGATTTTTGCTTCATCTTATTATATTGTATTTTGTCATTTTGGTTGTCATTTCTTAGAAACCTTTTTTAGTGATACAGAAAGAGAGTGGATCCTGAGGGGAGGGAAGGTGAAGAGGAATTGGGAGGAATGCAAGGAGGAGAAAATATAAACGGAATACATTGTACGAGAAAAAAATCTATTTTCTTTTTTGTTTGTTTGGTTGGTTGGTTGCTTGCTTGCTTGATTGGTTGGTTGGTTTTTTGAGGGGTTTTTTTTGGTTTTTTTCTTTTTTTCTTTTTTATGGGGGGTGCAGATTTCAAGAAAGAGTTCTCTGTGTAGGTTGGCTCTCCTGAAACTTGCTTTTTAGACCAAGCTGGCCTCAAACTCACAGAGGTCTGCCTGCCTCTGCCTCCCAAGTGCTGGGATTAAAGGCATGCACCACTACTGCCTGGCAAGACTCTATTTTCAATAAAAGGAAAAATATTTGCATTTTTTCTATATATATACTCTACTACCTAGAATAGTGCTACCCTAGGTCAGAGAAGCTTCTTTTTTCTGTGAAAGATGGTTATACAGAGACTCGTTACTATTCAAACTGCCCAGAGTGCTCAACCCTAAACAGGACATCTATATTGTCTCCTCCAAAACCCAGGGAACGCCTCAGAAGAGGGGAAGAAAGATTGTAGCAGTCCAAGAATGGAGAGGAACACTATAGAATGCTGTCTTCTAGACGTGACACCGC
Organism: Microtus oregoni; assembly: GCF_018167655.1. Lineage (NCBI taxonomy): Eukaryota > Metazoa > Chordata > Mammalia > Rodentia > Cricetidae > Microtus > Microtus oregoni. The sequence goes on along the minus strand of NW_024543062.1, from coordinate 5,151,918 downwards.
AAACATGAACTCACGGTTACCTGTGCAAGATTTGTACACAGACAAGAAAGAGAGAGAGAGAGAGAGAGAGAGAGAGAGAGAGAGAGAGAGAGAGAGAAATGTACCAAAGGGACTAATTAGGAAGAAGAAGGCCTAAGTGGGAGATGAGGATAGGCAAGTGAGTACAATGTACGCATTATGTGATTGTCAAAAAATTTAAAAGGGAGACTGGAAACAAGGCTCAGGGTTGGTTAAGAGCACTGGTTGCTCTTGCAGCAGACCCAGGTTCAGTTCCCAGGACCCACATGGCAGCTCACAACCATATATAAGACTCCAGTTCCACCGAAGGAAAAACATATAGTTGTCCTCTTCGCTAAGGGAAGTAGACCAAATTTCCGGGGAGAAAATGGGATCTTTGGGGGGGGTGGGTGGGATGGGGGTAAGGGGAGATGGGGAGAGAAAAGGTAGAAGGGAAGGAGGGGGGACCTGGGAAACGGGAGAATTGGGATAAAGGAAAGGTGGATAGGGGAGCACGGAACCACAATTCTTAGTTAAGGGAGCCACTTTAGGGTGGGCAAGCGACTTGACCCTAGAGGGGCTCCCTAGTGCCCAAGATGAGGTTCCCAGTTAGTTCCTTGGGCAGCTGAGGATTGGGAACCTGAAATGACCCTATCCTAGAGCAATACTGACGAATATCTTGCATATCATCATAGAATCTTCATCTGGTGATGGATAGAGATCAAGACAGTGACCCACACAGGAGCACTGGACTGAGCTCCCAAGGTCCCAAGGAGGAGCAGAAGGAGGGAGAACATGAGCAAAGAATTCGGGACCACGAGGCGTGCATCCACCCACTGAGACAGAGGAGCTGATCTACGGGGAGCTCACCAAGGCCAGCTGGACTGTGACCGAAAAAGCATGGGATAAAACCGGACTCTCTGAACATGGCGAACAATGAGGGCTGATGAGACACCAAGGACAATGGCAGGGGGTTTTGATCCTACTTAATGTGCTGCCTTTGTGGGAGCCTAGCCAGTTTGGATGTTCACCTTCCTAGATATGGACGGAGAGGACCTAGGACTTAACACAGGGCAGGGAACCCGGACTGCTCTGTGGACTGGAGAGGGAGGGGGAGAGGAGTGGGGGGAGGGGGAGAAGGGTGGGAGGAGGGGGAGAAGGGTGGGAGGAGGGGGAGAAGGGTGGGAGGAGGGGAAGGGAAATGGGAGGCTGGGAGGAGGTGGAAACTTGTTTTTTGTTTATGTTTTTTTTTCTTCTTTTCGCAATAAAAAAAAAAAAAAAGACTCCAGTTCCAGGGGATTCGATGCCCTTTTCAGACTTCCCCCAGACCCTAGACATGCATATGGTGTACATACATACATACATTCATACATACATACAGGCAAAAGACATATAAATAATTAAGAAGACACATAAAATAAATCCAAAAAAATTAATGAGTGTTTATGTGTCCATGAGTACCCATGTATGTATATTGTGCATTTATGTATGTGTATGTGTGCGTGTGTGTGTGTGTGTGTGTGTGTGTGTGTGTGTGTATGATTTGCTTCTTGTCCTCAGGTAGTCTTTGTCCCAGAATTCATGGTGACTTCTCAATGTCCTCTTGGCTGAGAGAATAGAGCAACTCTTAAAGAACTATGGGAATATACTCCATGTCCCCTCAGCAGCTCAGAAAGTTGAACCCGTCTCCCGCAGCCCAAGTGAGAACTTAGACACCTGCTCCATACCCCTTCCTTCCTGCATCACTTCAGCCAGGATCCCCTCCAGAGATACAGCTAAGAAAGGGGAAGAACAAAATTGGGCATGCAGAGAGGCTTAATCCTGAACTTCTTTCATAGGAAAGAAAGTAAACATATCTGATTTTATTCTGTTAAAATTCCTGGTTGGCTATTAGCAGTCTACAGCGATTCTTAGCCAACTTACCCGTACAAATTACAAATATTGGGAGGTATGTATGTACATGTTCATGGGTGTATAGATGCATGTGTGTGCACATGTATATGTATGCATGCAGAGGTCAACCTCAGCTGTCATTCCTCAGGAGTTATCCACCTTGTGTTGTGAGACAGGTTCTCTTGCTGGCCTGTAACTCACCACCTAGGCCTGACTGGCCAAAATAAGCCCTAAAGATCTGCCCATCTCTGTCACCTCAGTACTGAGATTACAAACACACACCATGCCCTGTTTTTTTAAATATTTATTTTAGTTGGATGTGGTGGCACACACATTTAATTCCAGCTTTCAGGAGGCAGAGGCAGGTAGATCTCTAAGTTCAAGGTCAGCCTGATCTATAGAGCTAGCACCAGGACAGCCAGGGCTACACAAAGAAATACTGTCTTGAAAAAACATAAAAATAAAATAAAATATAGTTTGTAATTTTTAAGATGTATTTTTAATTGAAAAAACTTCATACACTCTATCCTGATCTCACGTTTTCCCTCCCACAACTCCTCCCAAATCATCCCTACCTTCCCACCCACCCAACTCCATGCCTTTCTCTCTCTCTTGAAAAAACAAAAACAAAAAATTAAGAAACATAATAATAATAACAATAATAAACATGTAAACCAAAATACACAAGCAAAAGACCAAGGAGACATAAAAGTGCCCAAACAAAGCAATATGACTACAAAAATACCACTGAGCTCATTCTAAGTTGGCCAACTTCTTCTGTGTACCGAGTCTGCCCTGAACCGTGGTTACTATGCTCTGTGAGACTTCATGGGAGAAAACTGATTTTTCCTTTGCTTGTGAGTATCAGTTGCAGATAGCTTCTTAGTTAGGGGTGGGAGCCCTTGTTTACTTCCCCCTCCCATGGCTGGGACCCCATCTGGCTAGAACCCGTGCAGGCTCCACTCCCAGGGTTCTTTGGTTTTGGTTTTGTTTCTTTTTCTGTTTTTGTTTTTGTTTTGCATGAGTTCTGGAGCTCAAACCTGGTATTCATGCTCACAAGGCAAGCATTCCATGGATGGAGCCACCTCCCCAGGACCCTCTTTTTTTGTTTGTTTGTTTGCTTGCTTGTTTGTTTTCATGTAGTTTAAGCTGGCTTCACACTCCATCTGGCCAAAGAACTGTTCCTCCTGCCTCCACCTCCCAAGTACTGGGATTACAGACTTGTGCCACCGTGCCTGGCTCACAAATACTTTTGAATCACAAATATTCTTCTAAATCTAGTGAAACCATATTGTAACATACATGCAAAATAAGTAAATATATTGAAGGCGTAAGTCACAAACAATGCCACACCAGTTTGGAATTATGATTAATAGGGTGGTATTTATTTAAGGGGAAAAACTTACAGATCACAGCCCTCTGCGCAACCAGGAAGGGAGTCTAGTCGCCCGTGGAGCAGGAAGTGAAGAGAGAGAGCAGAGGGAAGTGGCCGCTTTTTTAAATGGAGAGAGACCACGCCCCAGTGGGCTGGTATCTCAGCGGCTATAGGCTGGAGGAGTGGGAGGACCTCCCGCAACACCTCCCCCTTTTGTTTAAATAAGAGAGTTCTAAACCTACTATGAAATTATATACAATAAGTACAAATATCCTATTCTAACTAGCTTAGGTCTTGTATAATAAATAACTTGGCCAAGTCATGAGAGAAAAGTAACTACATCTATATAGTCTTCAACCCCATCAAAGATCTGAGAAGGGAAATAATGTTACCTGGATAATTAGGAAGTTCAGTAAAACAACTTCCAAAACATGCAACAAATCACAGAGACAACTAGCTACCTGGGCAATCACCCAAAGTCACGTTAGGAGCGTTGAAGCAACCAACTTCGGCTAAGGCCTAACATAACTGACATACCATTTTCAAAGGCAAGCAACTTTTCAAAACTATCTTACCCTGTCTTGGCAGGATATGACAGTCCTGTTTTATCCATTGATGCACGCTCTGTATCTCTGTCAGTGGTTGAGGTATGGGCATTTCTTTGCCCAAAGGCCAGTTCTGCCAAAAAGAAAGGCTCCAGGTGGAGTGTCTTTGGTGCTCAACATTCTCTCGGGAATAGAGTGGTGTTGCCGGGAGCAATTGTGTCTCACTACCACAAAACTCTGAGTTAGATTAAAGGCCATTTTCTACAGCTCTTTGAAGAAATTGAAGCTTATCTATCTATACTGAGTATAATCTCTATATATCTAAAGAACCAGATTAGTCTAATTAAAAATGACAAACTTAGATGACTATTAATCTATATAATTCTCAATATCTATCTAACTTAAAGACTAAGAAAATAAACGACTGTGAAACAAATGAGGACAATGACCTCCAAATATAAACAATGTACAAATATACATTGCAGTAGGTAAATATATATCAATACACAAACATTATATAAGTATCTTAATCAGAGGTAGAAATGTACACTGCAATATGGTAAATATATACAATATATATATATATATATATATATATATATCAATACAATATATGTCAATACATAAAAAAATGTTTTAAACAGAGGTAGAAACATGCATGCATACAATAGTCAATATAATTTAACTTTGTATCAATATACAAGAATCTATACCAATATATTTGTCTAAAAACAGTAAATCACAATTAGAAATCTATTATCCCATCGTCCCTCTTTTTTTTTTCAAAATGATCCCTGAGCTTATAAAATTCCTCCCCCAACCCTCAATCATATACTAATTATAATCAACCCCTAAATGATGTCCCTAACCCAAGGGCAAACTTTACTGGGAGAGGGGACATCGTCCTCTAGAATTACTTCCAGCTGTCATGGGGGCGACGTTCTTTCTGGGGGATCCTAAGAAAGTAAAATGATGGTTAAATTTCAAGATCAATGTCTTTTAAAATTGCAAATAGACTCTGAGTATTTTGTGCAGGTCTGGCCAAAATGTTGTATAAGATGTGCACCATTTCAGCTAACCAAGTTGGAACTGTCTTGTGCAGCTGGTACCCAAAGCAGGTCTTGTAGTAGCGCTATCAGTATCATGACATCATATCAACCAGGTGGAGTTGTTGTTATGAGGCCCCATCTTCCTGGAAACTTCAAATGTCACTTCAGGAAAAACTCATTGTTCATTATGAAAAACTTAAACATTAATCATATAGACATATATAGACATATATATATATTCAATGAAAGGCATGATAGATATATTCAATGAAAACTATGATAGATATGAAGAAAAGCAAAGATGTTTTCTAAACTCATATTTCTTTCTGTCCCACATCATGGCTCTTGACATGAGACAGAAACTCCAGAATCTCTGGATTTTTCTCTTACTAACAGGCTTGGAATTGGAGAGGGACTGAGCCAGAGTCCAACTTCAAAACCAGCTTCATAAATTTAGAAATATGGTTTAATATTACTTACACAACCCATTCAGTTTTCTTGATATTTCCTATTGGGCAGGTATTTTTCCATCTGTCAGTATCCAAACATCCAGGGTCCCTTGAATTTCTCAAAGATGAGTGTTTTCCTGTGGAGGTAAGAACAGAACCCTGCCCCCATTCTATATGTTTTTCTTACCACCTGTATGAATATCATCATTGTGGATGAGTTGTCATTTCTCCTTTCCAAGAGGTTTCTCCTCTTCGAATCGAAACTTTATTAATTTTGATGGTATCCACAATTTTTCTTCTCCTGTGGAAACAAGAGCAAAATCCCTTCCCCAACGGAGCACATCTCCTGGCTTCCACTGAGAGGTCAGCACATCTTTGAAATAAATCGGTTGATTTAGTTCAGCAGACTTTTCCATTATCCAATGTCTTTCTGGTGCTGTCGTTCCTTTCTCATTAGCGTAAAGAAAATTCAAGGTTAGGGGAGCTGAAGAGATGGCTCATTGGTTAAGAGCACTGACTGCTCCTCCAGAGGACCCGGGTTCAATTCCCAGCACCCACATGGCAGTTCACAGCTGTCTGTAGCTCCAGTTCAAGAGAATCTGACATCGTTATACCAATGTGCATGAAATGAAGTTAAATAAAGTTTTAAAAAAAAAAGAAAATTCAAGGTTAATAAAGCATTATGTAATCTATTTCTGGGGGTATTTTCAGTCCCTTTCTGTTTGTTCAGCATATCCTTTATAGTACGATTTGATCTTTCTATAACTGCCTGACCTGTAGGATTATTTGGTATACCTGTAATGTGTTTTATATTATAATAATCAAAAAAGTGTTTCATTTTCTTAGATACATATGCTGGACCATTATCTGTCTTTATTTGTGCAGGTATACCCATGATGGCCATAACTTCCAATAAATGTGTGATTACTGAATCAGCCTTTTCTGAGCTCAGGGCAGTAGCCCATTGAAAACCTGAATACGTGTCTATGGTGTGGTGTACATATTTTAATTTACCAAATTCCATAAAGTGGAACACATCCTTATGCCAGATTTCATTTCTCTTAGTACCCTTTGGGTTACTCCCTGCAGGCAACGGTGTTTGATTATAGAAAGAACAAGTAGGACATCTCTTTATAATGTCCTTAGCTTGTTGCCAAGTAATGGAAAATTCTTTTTTTAGGCCTTTACTATTGACATGATGCTTCTTATGAAATTCTGAGGCTTGCAACACACTTCCAATCAATAATTGATCAATCTCAGCGTTGCCTTGGGCTAGAGGACCAGGCAGACCTGTATGGGACCGGATGTGTGTTATGTACATCAGACAAAGCCTGTTCCTGATTATGTCTTGTACCTGGATAAACAATGAAGTCAACTTTCTGTCATCTGGTATAAATTCAGCGGTTTCAATATGCAAGATAACTCTTTCTGCATATTGTGAATCTGTAACTATATTAAGAGGTTCTTTAAAATCCCTTAGCACCATAAGAATGGCATATAATTCTGCCTTCTGGACAGAATTATAAGGGCTTTGTTCCACCTTACTCAATTCATCTGACTTGTAACCTGCTTTCCCTGATTTATTTGCATCAGTATAGAACGTATGGGCTCCAGTTATTGGAGCATCATGTACAATTCTGGGAAGAATCCAAGAAGTTCTTTTTATAAGGTTAAGTCTACCACTTTTGGGATAGTTGCTATTAATTTCTCCCAAAAAATTAGCACAAGCTCTTTGCCACGGTTCATTGTCTTCCCATAACTTTTTTATTTCTTCAGTAGTAAAAGGCACTATAATTTCTGATGGGTCTATACCTGCTAGTTGACAAAGTCTCAGCTTACCTTTTATAATTAATTCAGAGACTTTTTCCACATAAGTTTTTAATTTTTTACTTGGTTTATTATGTATAAATATCCACTCTAAAATAATATCTTCCCTCTGCATTAGAATCCCTGTAGGAGAAATTCTGGAAGGCAATATGACTAGGATGTAGCTAAGATTTGGGTTCACCCTATCCACATGTACCTCCTGTAATTTTTCCTCAATCATTGTCAGTTCCTTTTCTGCTTCAGCTGTCAGTTTTCTTGGACTATTCAAATCTTTATCACCATCTAAGGTTTTGTTTAAATGAACTATTAGATCAGGTGTTATCCCAACAGCTGGTCGTAGACTGGAAATGTCTCCTAACAATCTTTGGAAGTCATTAAGAGTCTTTAACCGGTCTCTCCTAATTTGTGCCTTTTGTGTTTTAATTTTCTCTAACCCTATTCTGTAACCTAGGTCATTAATAGAATTTCCTCTTTGAATCTTTTCAGGGGCAATTTGTAATTCCCACCTAGGCAAGACTTTCTTTACTTCTTCAAACATCCTTTCTAAAGTATATTTATTTGAATCAGATAACAAGATGTCATCCATGTAATGATAAATTATGGACTTGGGGAATTGTTTACGAATTATTTCCAATGGCTTACTTACAAAATATTGGCACAATGTAGGACTACTGATCATACCCTGTGGGAGGACAGTCCATTGATATCTCCTATTAGGCTGAGAATTATTATAAGTAGGCACTGTGAAGGCAAATTTTTCTCTATCCTTTTCTTATAACGGTATAGTGAAAAAACAATCTTTCAAATCAATAACTATAAGAGGCCATCCTTTTGGTAACAGAGAAGGCAAAGGAATTCCAGATTGTAGTGGGCCCATAGGTTGAATTACTTTGTTAACAGCTCTTAGATCTGTCACCATTCTCCATTTACCAGATTTCTTTTTTACAACAAACACAGGAGAATTCCAAGGGCTGGTTGATTCTTCAATATGGTGAGCATCTAGTTGCTCTTGCACCAGCTGTTCCAATGCCTGTAGTTTATCTTCAGCTAGAGGCCACGGTTTGATCCATATTGGCTTCTCAGTTAGCCATTTTAAAGGTAGGGCTGTTGGTACCTCTAAAGGTTTGGTATTTGCTGTATGTTCTTGTACAGCCTGAATGGCTGGTGACCTTTTTCCATAATACCTCATCATATCCTTCCCAGAATTATGAGTTCCTGAAACTACAGGAATGTTAATCTGGGTATTCCATTGCTGTAGCAGGTCACGGCCCCATAAATTTATGGCAATATTGGCTATATATGGCCTTAGTCTTCCTATTTGCCCTTCGGGCCCTATGCATTCAACCCATCTTGTGCTTTGTTTTACACGAGGTAGAGTTCCAATTCCCAGGAACCGAACATCTACCTCTTGAAGAGGCCAATTCGGATGCCGAGATTCTGGGGTAATGATACTTACATCCACACCTGTGTCTAATAAGCCTTCAATAAAAGTGCCATTTATACAGATTCTTAGCTTTGGTCTTTGATCATTAATAGAAGTCTGCCAAAATATACGTTTATTCTGTCCTACTGGGTTTTTTGACTCATCCTCCACACGTAATTCATCATTTAGACCAGTATTACTTTTTACAGCAGAAATTGGAGCTTTTAATTTTCTTGGTGAGGCATGTTCTCCACTGTGACTGGGAATGACTGGGCCACTGTTGGCTTGGGGGTCTGCGAGAGGCCCCCCAAGGAGTTTCCCGATGATATCGGATTGCCCTGTCTGTCTGTTGTTGACCTACATTCGTTGGACCAATGCCGGCCTTTACCGCATCTCCTACATATACCTGAAGGCCGAGGTCTCCTATTTTTGTCATTCCCAGAAGAGATATTATTCCTAGAAATTCTTTGCCTGCAATCCCTTTGCAAATGTCCTAATTTACCACAATTAAAACACCTGGAAGTTTGATGTCTCCTCATTGCTTTGGAAATCGCTTCTCCTACCCAAGATTCATCATTATAGCTAAACGTCTCAACATTCATTGTATGCTGAATCCATTCATCCATAGGTGCTGATCTAGACTTTAAAGGCCCAATTATCTTTTTGCATTCTATGTTTGCATTCTCAAAAGCTAGGGATTCAAGAAGTATTCGTCTAGCTTCTGGGTCGGTTACCCCTATGTCCAGAGCCTTAATTAATCTTTGCAAAAAGTCAATAAAGGGTTCTCTCTGTCCCTGCCTAATTCTGGTATATGATTCAACCCTTTTTGCTGGATCTTGTATCCTATTCCAAGCATTTAAAGCTGCTTGGTGACATAGAGACAATACTTCATCGTCATAAAGATCTTGGACCAGCCGGGCAGTGGTGGCGCACGCCTTTAATCCCAGCACTTGGGAGGCAGAGGCAGGCGGATCTTTGTGAGTTCGAGACCAGCCTGGTCTACAAGAGCTAGTTCCAGGACAGGCTCCAAAACCACAGAGAAACCCTGTCTCGAAAAACCAAAAAAAAAAAAAAAAAAAAAGATCTTGGACCTGTGGATCAGCATATTTTCCTGCACCAAGAATTTGATCTTGGGAAACCTCAACACCTTTTGCTCTTCCTTGCTGTTCCATATGTTTGGATTCCTCTCTGAAATAAATTCCAAACATCAAGGAAAGTCCATTATCTAAAACTGCAGACACTAACTGATGGAAATCATGGGGGGTAGCTCTAGCATTAGAATCCCAAGTCCTTATCATTTCCTTTACATATGCATTGTGCAAGTCAAAATTAACAACAGCTTGCTTAATTTCTTTCAGATCATTCATTGCTATTGGCGTCCATCTAGCTTCTCTGACTCCCTTTGAGCCTTTAGAAGTTGACGCTTTGTCAGAATTAAGTATAGGGTATGTTGCTAGAACCCTGGGTAAGCCAGTTCTAATAGCTGGTGTTGGCATTGTATCCTGTCCTTGTGCCTCCTTACTCTGTTCACCAGCTGCAATAATTTCTCCAATCTTTTCAAATCTTTTTATCATTGTCTCTCTTAAATCCTGAATCTCCCGACCTGTATATATTTCCAGTGATTTCACTGAGGTATCAATTTTTTTGGCCCCCATTCTGCACCTGTGATTCCAAAGCTTTAATTTTTTCCTTCAAAGATAACATGTCCTCCTTAAACTTTTCTTGTATATCATGTAGATTCCCATCTTGGAGGTACATTCTGTCTGTTACCTTATCAAAACTTTGTGATAAAGTCTGAAGGTAAAATTCAACAGCCTGAACCCTTTCAGGTAACTTTCTAGTACCCTTGGATATGGAGTCAATTTTGTCTGTCATAGTATCCACTTGTTCAAATAACCTCTGATTTTCAATAATTTTAATCCTGTCAATTAGTTGTTCATTATTAGTTCATAAAGATTCTATCATTCTTAGGAGTGCCATATTCTTCTGTTCATTATTAGTTCATAAAGATTCTATCGTTCTTAGGAGTGCCATATTCTTCCTTAATGATAGACTATGGAAAAGAAAACTGAAACCTAGTAACAAGCAAATTAAGGTATCCCCATAATCATATAAACCTTGTATTATGTAATCCATTGTATTAGTAAATATAAATTTACTAATCCATTGTATTAGTGAAAACAAAGCAGTAAAATTTGCGTTAGAAATGAAAACTGCCATATTACCTATTATCCAGCAGGTGGCGCTGTTGCCAAGTCGCGATGAAAACGGGGTCCTGTTTCAGTGCCTTAGTAGATGTTAAAAACTGGAAAATGCAAGTTTCTCAACAAAGTAAATGTAATTAAATCAATTCCAGAGACGGAACCAGAAACCCAGAATCCAGGGGTAGAGAAGAGCAACCTGGAAGCCGCTTATGCCTCCACGTGACAGAGTCACCCTGAGGGGTTGCAGCTTTCAGCAACCGTGTGCTCTGGTTCGTGCCACTTAAGAGCTGTACTTACAAGGGAGATTTAAAAACGACTCAGAAAAGAGCAAACCACACGGGCAGAGACTACACAGGCCTGTGGAGTTTAATTCCACGTGGGGAGGCAGACGATAGGGTGCGTGGGTACTGGAAGTCAATCTGAGGTGTCTAAAGAGAAAATATAAAGAACTGCTGGCTCCACGCACAAGACACAAGCCACAAGGCCGCCGCCAGCAAGGCTGCCGCCGCTGCCAGGCACAGGCCGCGGCTGAGGAAGGGAGGCTCGCATCAAGCCGAACTCGCAGCCAGCAGCGGGGGGGGGGGGGGGGGGGGGGGGGGGGGGGGGGGGGGAAGGAGAGGTCCTAACACCAAACGTTGGGTGCCAACTGAAGGCGTAAGTCACAAACAATGCCACACCAGTTTGGAATTATGATTAATAGGGTGGTATTTATTTAAAGGGGAAAAACTTACAGCTCACAGCCTTCTGCGCAACCAGGAAGGAAGTCTAGTCGCCAGCGGAGCAGGAAGTGAAGAGAGAGAGAGCAGAGGGAAGTGGCCGCTTTTTTAAATGGAGAGAGACCACGCCCCAATGGGCTGGTATCTCAGCGGCTATAGGCTGGAGGAGTGGGAGGACCTCCCACAACAATATATAATCAATTTTTAAAGCAAATTAGTCTAGTCCTTTGATGAACTCGAGAAATAGCTACCAATCATTAGCTTTAATTGTGCTCATCTTTACTGAGCCAGCCATTCAGAGAAAGACGCCCTCGGAAACAACGTGATGGCACTCCATTCTCTCTAAGGCACATGCATCCGTGTGGGCATGTGTGAATGGGCACCTGTGTGTGAGCTTGGCACTGACGCTTCATGGTATTCCTACCTCCTATCACTCACTCTTTGAATGTCCACAGACAGAGAAGGGTAAATCCTACTCTGAATTTATTACTGTATTCATATTTCATTTCTCCAGCTCCTGTGGGGGTTTTTTTCTATAACAAATAATGTTAGTGAATCTGGTGTAGACCTAAGTCTTTGATGACTGTAAGTTTGCACAACATTGCGGACGGAGAGGACTGACCGTTGGAAGTTGTTCCCTGACCCCACACACACATGCACTCACATACATACACACACAAATGAATGAATGAATGAATGAATGAATGAGAAGAAAGCTTAAGCCAAATGTGTTCTTTCTCATTATCCCAGAATTTGGGAAGTAGAGGCAGGAGAAGATCAAAAACAGAAGATAGATGAGAAGGAGAGGGATGAGAAGGAGAGGGAAGAGGAGGAGAGGGGAGGGGAGGGGAAAGACGGAGAGGGGAGAGGAGGAGAGGACAGGGTAGGGGAGAGAAGGAGAGGGAAGAGGAGGAGAGGAAGGAAGGGCAAAGAAATCTCAAGGAAGGGAGGGAAAAAGGAAGGGAGGAGATTAGAGAAGCAAGCTAGCTAAGGTGTACTTACTAGATACTTTTCTCAGCAGTCACAAATATTACCTCATTTGACCCTCATTCCAAGCTTAGGAAGTGGATTTTAATGCCACTCCCAGGTTATAGGAAACTAAGATGTGAAGGAGTTAAAAATGACCTGAATAGGTCACTGAAACAGTGAGTAGAAGAGGTAAAATAGAAACAAGTCAAGGTTTACTGAACCACTTCTTCGGAAGAGTCCACGGAGTCAAGTACACTGCAGCTCTGCTCGTGGTAAGCAAGCACTTAGACACTGAGAACTGTGACCCCACCATTTGGGGTCACACAGATAGCCCAGCCAGAGAGTTAAAATGTCTGCACTGGGGGTGGAAAGTGGGGTGATGCCCAGGGCCCAGGCAATAAGAACGTTTTTCAGTGATGCATGAATTTCTCCTGATTCCTCAATGGCTCTATTTATAAATGCCCACAGCCCAGGTCAGTGTGGGTTTCAGGAGAGGAGGCTACAGTTGGCACTGAGGGCTGGAGGGAGCGATGTTCCGCCTATTTATTTCTAAGCTGCTGTCGAGACGTTAAAACGCCAAGACAAGCATCTCTTTCAGAGTAACTTTCTTTGGCTTAGTGCCAGGAAGCTCTCACGGCACTGCTTTATGCCACCAACAATGTCCTTGCTGTCCCTCCTCTTCCCACCAGATGAGACCAGCCTCCTCCCACAGCCAGATGTTCGTGATGTGTGCCAAGACCCTGGGTAGCCGGGTACTCGGGGAGCAGGCATCACCCATGGGTAAGGAGTGCAAAGAAGCCCAACAGCCTAGAATAGCATTTTTCAGCCTGTGGGTTGCGACTCCTTTAGGATCAAATGACCCTTTCACAGAGGTCACCTAAGACTATCAAAAAGCACAGATATTTACACACACACACACACACACACACAAGCAGGACTGGAGAGGTGGCTCAGAGGGTAAGAGTGTTCATTGTGGGAGCATGAGGACTTGAGTCTGAAATCCCCAGCACCCACATGGAAAAAAAAAGTGTGGTTATGCATTCTTGTAGCCTCAACACTGTCTGGGGTGGGTAGAGAGTAAAGATTTGGGCTCGCTGGCTGCCGACTTGGCTTCAGGTTCAGTAAGACGCCCTGCCTTGGAGAAACGTGGCAGTGAGTGGTAAGGCAGGGCATTCAACAGCCTCTTCTGGCCTCTGCACAGGCCTGAGCACCTACACACATGTGCACTTACACAATCTACACACACACACTCCTACCTTTACGTTCCCAACATGCACAAACACATCCTTGGTGTGGGGGGAGATGGTACCCAGAGCCGAGAATTCTACCAACTGAGCTACATCCCCGCTCCAGCGATTTTATACATGTTTAAGGGGAGAGCTATAATTTTTTAAAGATTTATTATGTATTGTATGTATGTATGTGTTCTGCCTGCATGACAGAAGAGGACACCAGATCTCATTTTAGATGGTTGTGAGCCACCATGTGGTTGCTGGGAATTGAACTCAGGACCTCTGGAAGAGCAATCAATGCTCTTAACCTCTGAGCCATCTCTCCGCCCCAAGAGATATAATTTTTTAAAGCATGCCAGGCTGCAAACTGCACTGCAGCAACCAAAGTTGGGGAGAACTGGGATAGAAAGCAGGGAAGGAACTCCAAGCAGTTTCTTCCTCACCTCAGCTCCAACCAAATCCCTTGGAGACTAAAGGGTGGGTTTAAGGGTGGATGCCAAGGGGATAATAAAGGATGGTTCCTCTAGCAAAGCCACACCAGAGGTCCAAGAGGAATCCAGGGTGCAGGCTCTCCTCTTCCCTCACTGAGCAGAGCCTTGCATGGAACTTGGGACCCCAGGACCAAAAGCCTCTATGACACTGTTTTTGGACAGACAGCCTGCCAACGGGGATCCAGCAAAGCCTGGTGGTGCAGGCCTGTAACCCAGCAGCTCAGCAAGCCGAGGTAGCAGGAGCAGTGCAAGTGGGAGACTAGCCTGAGCTGCATGAGCTTCAAAATAAAAGGGAGAAGAGGAAGAGAAGGAAAAGAGGAGAAAATAAGGTGGTGGGGAAGAGGAGGAGGGGAGAAGATGAAGAAGGGGAGGAGAGAAGAGGGGGGGAAGGGAGAGAAAGGAAGGAGGGTGATCAAGAGGACAAAGGGGAAGAGGAGGAAGGAGGAGGAGAAAAAAGAGATTAAGGATATAAGTCAGTTTTAGATGGCACTTGACTAACTTGTACAAGCCCCCAGGTTCCATATGAGTGGCTGGGCTTGGAAGATTCTGCAATCATCTAAGGTTATTCCCTAAAATGTCAAATCAGGAATCATAAATCCAGGCAAAAGTACATACCTACACCACCCCCACACCCCCACGGAGGACTTTGCCTCCTGACGAGTGCATCCTGAGAGCATCGGTTGCGGTAAAATTACACCACACTGTTCTTTCTAGCTCTCAGGCCTTGGAAGTTGTCCTGGTCCCAGTCAGGATATGGCACCACCTAGCGACCACTTGGAGAAGTTACAGTGAATTTTTTTATTGCTTTTTTTCCCCCCTTTTCCTAGCAGTTACAGCAAGCCCACAACCAAGGCCAGATTGTCTTTGACTATTCCCAAAACTGCACCCTTACTAATATACCGCTCCGTCACAGATGAGTTGGCTGACTCAAGTCAAAGCTCCTTTCAGCCGCAAAGAACACCAATACCTGCAAAAGGTGAGCAATGAGGGGGAGAGAGGCATAGGATTGTCCCCTAGTGTGGGTGCTCCTCAGGGTCCAGAATTACAGGCCAGTAAATTGACCTGCTGCTGTTTTCAGAACACCTGCAAAAGACAGGAGCACTGTGAAAAAAAGAGCCCTATGGACTGAGGCACCAACTGAAGCTTGTGTATCTTTCTTGGCCAATGGGGGAGGGGTAGTGAATGTTTACACATGTGTGTGTGCAGGCGTGCTCACCCATGTAGGCATTTGTAGAAGCCTGAGTTCAACTTCAGAACATCTCCCTCAATCACTGCTCCACCTTATTGCCTGTTTTGCTTTAGGCAATGGGGACTGACTGTGGAGCCCTGGTCAGCCCATCACTTGCTATGGAGATTAGGCTGGCCTCAAACTCACAGAGATCCGCCTGCCTCTACCTCCCAGTGCCAGGCTTAAAAGTGTGTGTCACCAAGCCTGGCTCCTTGCTTGTTTTTAAGCCAAAGTCTGCCACCGAACCTGGCGCTGGCCAGCTAACATACCTGCCAACAAAGCCTCCAACACCCCTGCCCGCACATTCCTGTGGTGATCCTGGGTCTGCCCCCTAGTGCTGGATTACAGATGTGCACAGTCACCCAAATTTTATATGGGTGCTGGGGATGTGAACTCGAGTTCCCAAGTACTTTACCCACAGAGCCATCTCTCCAGCTTCAGCTCCTGCATTCTTGAGATGCCAAGCAAGGACACGCAGGGAGCATAAGACATACGGGAAACTGCCTCTTCCTCAAACATCCGCTTTTGAGCGGGGTGGACCATTATCTAAATGAGTGGAGGTGGGGATGACAAGTCGATTGTTCCCATCGATTGAAGTGGGGTTACATCAGAATGTTACCAAAACTGATCTTTGATGACTCTTCCCCATGGTCCACAATGAAGTTCTGTAGGAGACACACTGGCCTCCACCAGCCTCCAACTCTACCCACGTATCTGGTGTGGCAGAAGGCTTCTGAGCTGAGCTTTACAGATGAGATCTCAGTGTGACCTCCGAAGATCAGGATGAAGTGTGCTCTTTGCTGACTGACCCTGGAGAGCTGTGGGTAGCCCATTAGGTGATGAAACCAGAGTCTAGGCAGTGTGGTTTGTTCTGCCTCTGCGATGCCTTAGCCAAAGCTGCAGGTGGGAAAGATGGCTTCTCCCAGCTTAGCTGCAGAGGGCGTGGGTATGTGGGCACAGAGAGATGCATAAAAGCATAAACTGTCATCTGGGGAGACAGCTGTCTCTACAGCGCTTGCCGTGTAGATATTAGGACCCAAAGTCAAGCAAGCAGCCACATATCTGTAATCCCAGGAATAGGGAGGCAGAGACAGGAGGATACTCGGGGCTTACTGGCCAACCAGTCAAGACAAACACGTGAGGTTCCGATTTGGTGGGAGGTCCTGTCTCGATATAAAGTGGGGAACAACTGAGGCAAACATAAGACATCAACCTCTAGCCCTCACACATATGTACAAACGCATGCACAACACACATACACACACACAGCATGCAGTCCCAGCAGCCCACATGGTAGCCCAGACACTCTCCTGAAACAAACAAACGGCCCTGCAGACGAGCTACTGAAAGCAAACATTAAAGGAGCAATGCTTGCAACACCCATAAAGGTCAATAGCAAAGGAAAAAAGCAGGTTTCACAGCACTTGTGGTATTCACTGGTGGGAGGAAACAGTAGTCTCGTCTTCAGCTCCAGCCCAGGATTCCAGAAGAAACCCTGACTTAAAGGGTACCTAGAGTACACAGCATGAAAGTTTGCTTTATATGGGACAGGGCACAGATAAGGCAAAAGAAAATTCCTCAAGGGAAAAAAAAGAAATGGTTTTGGTTTCTTATTTACAGCGTCTTTAGTTCTCCCTTTTCTCTAAGGATGTGGGAAGTATTACCTCTGGAATAACCCTAGGGACTGGGGGAGATGAATACGTGGGTAACATGCTCACTGCACAAGTGCAGGGTCCTGAGTTCAGATCCCCAGAATCCACAGAAAGTCAAATGCAGTAGTTCACATCTGCAATCCCAGTGGTTCCTGATGCTTTTACTTGCAGAGAGATGGGAGTCAGACAGGAGACACCTCAGAAGCCACTGCACAGGCCAGCTAGCCTGGTGTATATAATAGTGAACAGAAAGACACTAGATCAAACGAGATAGAACCAGTACTCAGTGCTGTCCTTGAGATCTGCATGCAAGTAGTGGCAATGCTCACACACACAAACACACAAGCATGTGCACACCACCCACTCACACACACAAACACACAAGCATGTGCACACCACCCACTCACACACACAAACACACAAGCATGTGCACACCACCCACTCACACACACAAACACACAAGCATGTGCACACCACCCACTCACACACAGAGAGAAGGGAGAGAGGAGGAAGGCTTTTTAATATTTGGATTAAAAGAACAAGGTTGGGAACACTGAGGAAGATAAGAAGGTTTAAGACTGAGTAAGAGTTAGCCACACTAACTAGAAAAAAGAACTGGCCTCTAGAAAAAAATAAAAGCCCATTTTGCAGGGTCCAGAAGGTGTCCCCAAACCCCTCCTGCATAACACATGAGCAAGGCATGCTTGCCCTTTCCCCTAGTACACTTGGTGATTTTTTTGTATAGTCATACCTTATACATATTCTTTTTTATTTTTTATTTGTGTTTTTGTTTGTCTTTTGAGACAGGGTTTCTCTGTGCAGCCCTGGCTGTCCTGGAATTCACTCTGTAGACCAGGCTGTCCTCAAACCAGAGATCTACTTGTCCCTGCCTCCTGAGTGCCGAGATTAAAGGTGTGCACTACCACCACCTGGCCCTTATGCATCTTCTTGTGTCTAATGTACCTAGTAGTAACAAACTGAACCGTACGTAAGGACAATCTCTAAAAAATCATCCACTTACGGGCAGGTGAGAGGGTTCAATTGGAAAGATGCCTGCTGCCAAGCCCGATGACCGGAATTCAATCCTCCCAAATTGTGGCAGGAGAGAACTGACTCCCACAAGGTGTCCTCTGACCTCCACGTGTGTGCTGCATACACACACCCACACACATACACACAGAAACAAATATAGAGAGAGTCCTCACCCTATTCCAGGAGGAGACCACCTCAAGGAAGGAGAGATAGGGTGAGACTCCTAATTCCAGATACTGACAGCAGCCATAGCCACCAGCTTGACCAGGGACCCTTCACTCTGGTGGTGTGCTCTGATTTAGCTTACTTGCCTGTCTGCTAAAAAATAACCCGTGAAGGGTAACAAAGATAGCTCAGTGGGGAAAGGAACCCGCACTGCCACACCTAAGGGACAACCTGGAAGAAGGAGAGAAACAACTGCAAACTGTCTTCTGTGTGGCACACACACACACTTATGCAACACATATATGCACATACACACACAACACACACATATATACACACACATACAGACAGACACATGTGCACACAAATACACACGTACATACACACATACAGACACATGCACACACAAACACACACACGTATGCATGCATGCACACTCACATACACACACATGCGCATGCACACACACAGCCCTGATAAATCGTATTACTGAAAGGACAAATTAATGAAAGGATCAAATACAATTAGTGTGATCCGGACTCTAAATTCTCACAAACGCAATAAAGCATAGGGTTTTGGTCTCATTTGAGGTCTTGAAAACTGAGTTAGGGAGTAAAGGTGCCTGCTGACAATCCTGGTGACCCGAGTTCAATCCCTGAGAACCACGTGACTGAAGGGGAGGACTGAGTCCTGAAAGCTATTCTGACTCCACAGGTATGCTGTAGCATGCATACATGCACACACATGCACACACATGCACATACATGTAAGCGCCTTGCTACGGGACAGACGTTAGCAAGTCGGGCAAGGGGATGGAGATTAAAGAACACAAGAGACGTGTGTCATTCGTAAAGAGAGAATGCAGAATGCCGTTTATTCAAGCTTAGAGAAAACCTTATATACCTAACTGCTGCACAATGGAAATCCTCCAGGCAGGTGGGACATTACCAGGCTCAATACGGGGTGGGGGGCGGGGGGACTCCCATATAGCTAACCACCAGGGTGGGCAGAGGGAGCACAGTAACAAACGAGATGTTTTGTCAGAAACTGCAACAAGATGTTTTGCCAAAAACTGCTAGCTATCCTCAATATGAACCCTGGGAGGAGGGTTAGACCTGTGGGCCCTACACATATATACTATACAAATATAAGTAATTAAATTTATTTTTTAATGTATTTCAACTGGGTGTGGAAGTATATGCCTTTAATCCCAGTGCTAGGGAGACAGAGGTAGAAAGGTTCCTGGGAAATTGAGACCACTCTGATCTACACAGAGTGGTCTGGTACAGCCAGGCCTACATAGTGAGAAACTGTATCTAAAAGGAAAAAATTCAGGCTCAGCAGGGAGAGACATTGTTGCTAGCCTGAGGACCTGAGTTTAATATCCAGGGCCTTCCACATGGTAGAAGGAGAGAACTGACTCCTGCAGGTTTTCTTCTGACTCTGGAATGTGTACACACACACACACACACACACACAGATGATGATGATGATGATGATGATGATGATGATGATGATGATGATGATGAAAAAGACAGACAGAGAGAGAGAGATAGAGGATGGATAGATAGATAAATAGACAGACAGACAGACAGACAGACGTGATATTGGTTACTTTTCTTATCGCCATGACAAAATACCTTTCAAACAACTTGAGGAAGGGAAGGTTTATCGTGGCTCAGAGTTCGAGGACATGCTCCATTGTGGAAGGAAGTCATGGTGGCAGGAGCATGAAGCAGTTAGTTACACTGCATCCACAGTTGGGGGCAGAGACAGCTCACTTTCTCCTTTTTCATTTAGTCAGAGACCCCAGCCCATGGGATGGTACCATTCACACCCACAGTGGAGGTTTCACAGTTCAATTAGCCCAGTCTAAAAAACCCCTTATAAAGATGCCAGAGGCTTGTCTCCATGATGGTTCTAGGCTTTGCCAAACTGACAGTCACATAAACCACCACATCATCCAAAGAATTCAATGCATCCCTGTTGAAGGAGCTGCGGGCTGCTTCCTGCTGCCCTGCTCCCAGCCGCCTGGCTAGCTTATGCTCCAAAATAACAACACACAAACTGTATTCATTTAAACACTGCCTGGCCCATTTCTATTAATGTGTGTAGCACCGAGGTGTGCTTACCGGGAAGATTCTAGCCTACGTCCATCCTGGGACGGAGCTTCATGGTGTCTGTCCCAGAGAGCAAAGCTATCGAGTCTGAGCTCACTTCCTCTTCCTCCCAGCATTCTGTTCTGTTTACTCCACCCACCTAAAGGCTGGCCTATCAAATGGGCCAAGGCAGTTTCTTTATTAGCCAATGACCTTCCTCCATCACATCCCCAGTGCTAGAAGCAATAAACCTGCTACCAAGAGAAAACCTGAATAAACCCTCTAGTATGACTGCTTCACAGTGGCGATACATTATTAGTTACCTGCTGGTTTGCTGTGGATGACCACCAGACTGAAGCCACCAGAGGATGGCTCCTCCCTGTCCTCCCGTTCAAAGTCACTTTCCTCTGTGTCCCACAGTCTTCCTGCCGTCTAGGGTAAAGTAGCCTACTGTTACCTTCCATGTTCATTAATGAAATGGCTAACCTCTGCCAACATGACTGGATCATTAGAGAGCCACCTAGAAGACGCGCAGCTTAGTGACTCTTTCCAGAGTGTCTTTCCAGAGGGGTTTCCACAAGACCCAACCTGAACGTGGGTGGCACTACACCTTGGGCTGCGGACTTAGACTGAATTAGAAAGAAGAAAGTGACCTGTGATTCCCTGTGATTCGCCCCTGTGATTCCTGACCTTGGGGGCAACATGACCAGCAGCCTCACACACAGCTGGAGACACTCGTCACACCAGAGTGAGCCTTCCCTCCTTAATTTGCTTTTGTCTGGTATTTGTCAGCAGCTTGTGAAGCAGCTCATAAAGTAATGGCAGGGTTAGCCATTCCTGGAGAAAGGATCTATAAAGGACTGATAATTTTATATATATACATATATATACATATATACATACATATATATATACATATATATATCCTACCCGGACACTTGTCTTTAGATTTACAGGACCCAGAGCGCCTGGCATCCTACAGATAACAGTCGACTGTGCAAACCAGACATGGGAGTGCATGCCTGTGATCCCAGCATTTAGGAGGGAGGTGGATCAGAAAGAAGTTCAAGGGCAGTCAGAGCTGCATTAGGACACCTAGTCTCAGAAAAGAAAGGTAGGAAGGAAGGAAGGAGGAAGAGAGGGACAGAGGAAGGGGCTGGGTTTCCTGAGCCCCTACCCACTCTGTGAACAGTTTTTCTCTCTATGTGCTTGCTGTATGTATGTTTCCTCACCCCTAATAAAAAGCCTTTCTCTACTGACTTTAAAAAAGAAGGGAGGGAGGGAGGGAGGGAGGGAGGGAGGGAGGGAGGGAGGGAGGGGAAGAGAAGGAAGAAATCAAACCACCCCAAGTTCCCAACTATCCTAGATTCCATAACCACCATGATGTCCTCCTGTGTAAATGCCTCCCCACGAGTCCCTTTAAAAAGCCTTGCACCTGCAGCTCTTTTGGGGGTGGTCTTTTTGAGGGGTCCTTGCCAGCAGCAGCCTCCACCGTCAATGGCTTTCTAGCCTTCAAAGCAAAGCTAGTGGGAGACTACACCGTTCAATCACATGACTTAAAAATTAGTGGCCTGTAAAGTCAGCTAAGGGGCTGGGATGTAGTTCAGTTGGCAGAGTGTAGTTCAGTTGGGATGTAGTTCAGTTGGCAGAGTCTGGCATGCTTGAAGCCCCAGGTTCCATCCCCAACACCACATCCGCCAAGTGTGGTGGCTCATGCCTGTAATTCCAGGGCTTGGGACATAGAAGCATTAGAATCATTATCGGCTACCTAGGAAGCTGGAGGCCAGCTGGGGGTATGTGAGATTCTGTCTCAGTCGGTCAGTCAATGAAGTCTCCTAAAAGCAAGGGAAGCTGGAGGGTGTATTTCGGTTTTCCCTTGATTTCACAAGATGTAATCTACTGTAAGCACTTTGGACATATTCAGAACTTTACAACATGGTCTTATAACACCCAAAGCCTCCCGCTGACACCAGCATAGGGATCTCACCGCATATGTAAGAGTAACACACTTTCTCCCACCTTCCACCCTGCTGCTGTTCTTTCACCTGAGGAACACACAGGGTTTCAGTCCTGAGACTGGCTTTCTCAGCTCTCAGCAGCTTCTGTGCGTGAAGTCTGTGATCACACCTCTGCCCAGCCGGTTTCTGCACGTTTCCAACAGGAACTCCTCTCATGGCTCTCCCATTGGCTGGGGAATCACCTCCCCTGGGCAGGACGCCAGACTCAAGGAAAAGAGCCCAATTTCCTGGGCAGACTGTCTTCCCAGGCACTAACGTAGCAATGGTGCCTGTCCTGCTGTCCCTGCCTCTCCTTCTGGGTCCTGCAGTCCTTCAGGAGACAGGTGAGTGGCAAAACAAAGGAAGGCTGGGAGAGAAGCCAAGGGAAGGCAGAGGACAGAATACTGGGCTGTAAGAAGGATCCCTCGTGTCTCAGGGATTCCCATATGTACAGTGGTAATGGGTTTGTAAAGTTGCCAATTAGCCTAGCTCACCCTTGTAGAAGCATCCGGGAAGTCACTGGAGTTGTGTTAAATAAGACCTTAAAGAACATGAATCTCACAGGGGTGGGTCTCGGTCCTGCTTCAGTGTGACAGTGACAGACTTGTTGGCTCCCAACAGGAGGCCTCACCCTCCCTGAGGAGTGGATTAGGGATGGGGGAGATTGATGGGGAGGGGGAAGAGGGAGGAGGGGGAACTGGGATTGGTATGTAAAATAAAAAAGAAGATTGTTTTTAAAAGGAAAATAATAATTAAAAAAAAAGAACATGAATCTGACTGAGGGCTAGCGATGTAGCTCAGTTGATAGGGTGACTGCTGGGCATGCATGAAGCCTTGGGTTCACGACTCTAGCACCACAAAAACCTTGTATCTCATTCCTGTGATCCCAGCACATGGGAGCTGGAGGCAGGAGGATCAAAGGTTCAAGGCAAGCCTGCACTATATAGTGGATTTTTTTTTTTTAGAAGAATTGAGACTCTGAATCTAAAATCCAGATCAGGGCTGGAGAGGTGGCTCAATGGATAAAATACTTGCTGCATGATCTTGAGGACTTGGGTTCAGATCCTTAGAACCCATAGAAATCCAGATGTGGTCACATCTGTCTATAATTCCAGCTCTCCTAGGCCAAACCGGAAGGCAGAGCAGAAGAATCCTCAGGAGCTCATGGGCCAGCTAACACAGCAACAGACAACATGGAAGGCAGAACAGACATCCAAGCTTGTCTTCTGACCCTCATGGACACTGTGACATTCCCATGAACATGCACCCCCACATACACACACAAGACTTTTTTTATTATTCAGATGGGGAAAAAATATACCCAGAGAGGTAAAGTGACCTGCCTGGAGTCAGACAGTGAAACTGAGTAAGAACCACAACGGAGTTTCCTTTACTCTCGCCTCCCCCTCTTCCACGGGCTGGACACACTTGTCTGTCTGGGGGGAAATGAAAGGAATCCCAGGAAAGCATACAGAGGCGTGTTGGAGGATTCTATGAGGAAGCCAGGGCCTTCCTCCACAGTGAGACGAGGCAGCAGAGAACCAGAGAGGTCGGCAGCTCCAGCACAGGGAATGAGCTGTTCCGTCCGCTGCACACAAAATTTTGGATGACAACTTCTAAACTATGCCAGTTTAAAAACTTGGTACATTCCCAGAATGTTGCATAGTTATTCGTGTCTGCTTTATAGTAAGGCACTGAGTTTAGAATGTTAAGCATATTCGAAAGGGGCTGGAGAGAGAGAGAGAGGGATCAACGCTTAAGGGCACTTGTTGCTCTTAGTTCCCAAAATTCACGTGGCAGTTTATAACTTCCTGTAACACTAGTCCCAGGGGTCTGACACCTGGCCTCTATGGGCACTTCACACATGTGCAGTGTGTAAAATTTTTTAAATAAATAGTTTTAATATTAAGTATATTCTATACCAAAAATATGAATTAGTACAGGATCTCTAGAGAAACAGAACTAATGGTATAGACGGACGGATGGATGGATGGATGGATGGATAATATAAACAGGGATGGGTAGACAGATGACGGTTGTATGAACAGATAGACAGGAAGATGTAGATAGCTGATGGCTAGATGGGT
The DNA here is from genome assembly GCF_018167655.1 of Microtus oregoni. Classification (NCBI taxonomy): domain Eukaryota; kingdom Metazoa; phylum Chordata; class Mammalia; order Rodentia; family Cricetidae; genus Microtus; species Microtus oregoni. The sequence goes on along the minus strand of NW_024543062.1, from coordinate 5,127,488 downwards.
GAATATATGACAGACAGAAAGATAGAGAAATAGAGAGATAGAGAGAGATAGTAGATAGTGGATGGATAGATAGATAGATAGATAGATAGATAGATAGATAGATAGATACAGACTGACAGATAGAGAGGCAGATCCCTAGAGTTCATTTATAGGCCAACCTGCTGCCTGGACTGATGAACTACTCCAGGTCCAGTGAGAGACCTTATCTCGAAAAACTAAGGTGACAGACCAGAGAGATGGCTTAGCAGTAATAGTATTTAGCAGCAAGGCTGATAACTAACTTTGATCACGGGGACCCACATGGTAAAGAGAACCAACCCCCTCAAGCTGTCCTCTGACTGTTACACATACAGTGGCGTATGCATGCATGTGTGTGCACAAGTCTCTCTCACACACGTACACACATAAATACAATTTTTTAAAAGAAGATGAAGAGTGATGAAGGAAGACATCTCAACTTGACCTCTGACCTCTACATCATGTACATGTGCTCACACCCACAAGAACACATACATACATCACATACAATACACACACACAAATAACTTTATATGCAAATTAGAGGATACAATGTAAACAACACAGAACAACTCCTGACATGACATCCCCAGTACAAGCAGAGACCCTTCATGAGTGAGCCCCCAGCGTGTGAGGTGGCAGGAAGAGCGGTGGATGAAGAAGCTCCATGGCCAAGTCCTCCTTCCTGGGTCTCTGCAGTCTGCAGTGGGCCTTCTGTGCATAAACTCTGCCCCTGAAAATTTTCTCCTCTCCTGCAGGGCCTTACTCTCTGATTTTCCTCTACACCGGCTTGTCCAGGCCCAGCAAAGGCTTCCCCAGGTTTCAAGCCACTGCGTTTCTCAATGACCAGGCCTTCTTCCGCTACAACAGCAACAACAGGAAGGCGGAGCCCCTGGGGCCTTGGAGCCAGGTAGAAGGAATGGAGGACTGGGAGAAGGAGAGCCAGCTTCAGAGGGCCAGGGAAGAGATCTTCCTCGTGACCCTGAAAGACATCATGGACTATTATGAGGACAGTGCAGGTCAGTGAGCTATTATAGACCAATGAGATGGAGTGTTTACCCTGAGGCAGCCCCTTAGCCCCATGAATATGAGTGGAAAGAATTCCACCGGATAGAACTAGTCACACACACACACACACACACACACACACACACACGGGAGGGGAGCAGGAAGCACAGGTAGATGCATAAGTTTATCTACAACCCCACCCCCTCCACTCACATCTACCTCTTCCTTCCCCATGGCTATTACTATCCTATCCTTGCTCCAGACCTCAGCCCTTAAAGGAAGAGGTATCAGAGTCACTCCTTCCCCAGGGATCACTGACCTTTCAACCCCATGCTCCCATCCACTTGAGAAGGTATCAGATTCAACACTATCCCCATGGAAAGCAATAGAGAAGCATCCCAGCATCCTGTGGGCTCTGAGTGTGCATGCAAGGGTACACATACCTGCACACACACACCCATGCACTTACACCACACACACACACACACACACACACACCGCAATTATCTAATTAATAAGAAAGAAATTAACAGTAATTTGAACTTACTGACCACTTACTCTGTGCCAGGCTCAGGCACGAACACATTTAATGATCAAAATAACATCTTCAAAGATTATTGTCACAGTTGTCATTTCGAGGATTTTTTTAAGCGTTTCACTTAAGCTTACTTATATTTCATAGCTCATTTAACAAGGCAAGTGGGTGGAGCAGGGAAAGATCTGGAATTGAAAACCAGATAGCTAGAGCCTAGAGCCTGTGCCAACAGCACCACTCAGGACTGGGTAAACACTCACTGTTGTAATCAGACTGACCTGTGCTAGGTAGGTCATTCTATATAAGGTCACTGTCCATAGGCAAGCGGATAAAGGCTTTAGAGGTTTGGGGTAAACCCCAAGGATGGTGGTTGACCAGTAATCCCAGCATCCAGAAAGTGAAGACAGGGGGCTTGCCATGTGGCAGCCTGTGCTACATAATGAGATCCAAGACAGCCTGAGAAACAAAATGAGGCCCTGTCCCCAAAATAAACAAATCAATAAGTCAGATACTAACCACTGGAAATAGGGAAATGATCAAATTACTTAGAGAGTGATGATTTGAATGCAAATGGACCCCTGACAAGTAGAAACTCCTATAATCTCTAAGAAACCACGGATAATTCCTGTATAACTTGGAAATGCTGTTCAGTGTGATTACGTTTAATCCTGAAGAATCCCACTAATGCAAGCGGGTTCATTAGATCAGATGATGCAAAAAAGCTTGAAATCGGAGCTCTTGCCTAGCACACAAGAGGCTCAGTCCCAACTACCACATAAAACTGGGAACAGGGTCCCAGCACTAGTGAAATGAAGACAGGACGGTCAGGAGTTCAAGGTCATCCTTGCTACCCAGAGCATCTGACCCTGTTAGAAAGCAACAGACTTGGAATCTGCCCATAGTTTATGAAATTCTCCAGCTATAAAGAATACAGTTACACTCCGAGTGGCCTGAAATGCCCAGTCAAGCAGTTTGTTCCTCTGCTGTGTGCCTGGCTAGCGGCACAAGATACAGAACTGAGTGTTCAGATGTCCCAAGCACGAAGGAATGAAAGTCGCTCAGCTGGAGCTGGCACCCGGCTGACTGACTCCCTGTGGGGTCGGGGAGGCTTCAGGGTCTCACACCTTCCAGGGAATGTTCGGTTGTGAGCTGTCGAACAACAGAAGCAGTAGAGCGTTCTGGAGGTATGCCTACGACGGACAGGATTTCATCGAATTCAACAAAGAAATCCCAGCCTGGATCCCCTTAGACCCGGCAGCTGCGATCACCAAGCAGAAGTGGGAAGCAGAAAAAGTCTACGTGCAGCGAGCCAAGGCTTACCTGGAGGAGGAGTGTCCTGCGATGCTGAAGAGGTACCTGAGCTACAGCAGATCTCACCTGGACCAAAAAGGTATGCACTGCTTTTATGACCTGCTCCAAGTACTGAACTGAAAATCAAGGTGATCCCAGGCTCAGGGTGTCCCATCAACCCCATCAGTCCCTTAATCCCCCAGTTTTCCAGTGGAAGTCTCATCTACTAAGGTTCAGGCCTTCTGAAGACATGATGTGAAAGCCAAAAGGAAATGTTCATCGAAATTTCAAGTGGTAAGAGCTAGAGGGTATAGCTCAGTTTTAGAGCACTAGAACCTACCAGTGAGGGGCTGAGTGTGACTCAGTGGTAGAGCACCTGCCTAGAATCCCCCAGTGAGGGGCTGGGGTGTGTTTCAGTGGTAGAGCACCTGCCTAGCATATACAAGAGTCTGGATTCAATCTTAAACATACACACACACACACACACACACACACACACACACACACACACCAAAAAAAAAATCAGAAACAAAATTGATTCAATGGCAAGGTTCCATAAATAACCCTCACTTAATAGCACATGGTGTAATCCCAGCACTCAGAAGGCTGAGGCTAGAGGATTGCCATGAGTTCAGGGCCAGCCTACAAGACAAGTACCAAGGCAGCTATATCCTGTCTCTGAAAGGGGTGGGAGGGATGGAGAAAGAAAGAACTGGAATTCAGCTTCAGCTGGCACTCCAATTCCATATTTCAGATTCCAAACTCCATAGCAGTTCCTCAATACGGTGATGTGTCTTGTCTTGTTTGTAGCAAGGAGGTAGGTGTATAATACATCTGGTTAGAAAAGATGAACAAGCAGGAGCAGAATCAAATGCCCCACGCTGAGACTTCCACTGGAAAACAGCTAGAAAGACTATTTAGAAAAGGAAAACACTTAATGGACAGAGGTGTGGACAGAACTGAGGAGCTGAGCCGAGATGGCAGGGGGACCGTAAAGCACACCCAAGACACTCAGAATCTGGGCATGGTGGGAGGTTCCAGTAATCCTAGCACTCAGGGCAGGAATATCACAAATGCAAGGCCAACCTGTCTCTATGTATTGTTAGCTGTGCATATGTATGATGTGTGCATGTATGCATAGCTGTATGTATGAGAGTGTATGTGTATGGTGATGCATGTGTGGAGATAAGAAGACAGCCTCAGCTGTTGGTCCCCACCTTCCACCTCATTTGAGGCACCAGGCTAGCCTGCCATCAGCTTCCAAGTATTTCCCCGTCTCTGTTACCCATCACCATATATGAGCTCTGGGAATAGAGATATTCATGACTGCATCCAACTTTTACATATATTCTGGAGATTCAAACTCAGACCATCATGTTTGCACAGCAAGATCTTTACCCACGGAGCCATCTCCCCAACCCCGACTCAGTCTGTTGCCAACTGAAGTCAATACACCATAGCATGAGGCAGGACATGAGAGGGTAGCTGTGGCATATACCCTAAGGTAACAGGGAAAGCTTGGGAGAAGGCCTAGACCTTGTCAAGCTTCACAAAGGTCTCTTGGAGGGGCCAGATTGGATGGTCATCCAGGCAGTTAGGAATGAAAGCGTGGACGGAAAAAGTCCACCTTAAACTCCCAATGTGCTCACGTTACCCCTCCACAGATCCTCCCACTGTGACCATCACCAGTCATCCAACCCCAGGAAGAAACAGGATATTCAAATGCCTGGCCTATGACTTCTACCCTCAAGGAATTAGTCTACACTGGAACCAGGCCGGCAAGATGCCAGCATCTGAATCAAGAGGTGTTTTTCCCAGTGGAAATGGGACGTACCTATCCTGGGTGGAGGTGGAAGTCCCTGCTCAGGACAGAGACCCCTACTTCTGCCATGTGGAACACAGTGGACTGTCCCAATCTCTCTCGGTGCAGTGGGATGAGACAAAAGAGCAAAAGCCGAAAGCAAGGTGGCAACTCGGCCTCAGTAAGTCACTCTCTCTGCGTGACGTGAGAGAGAGTTGAACTTCAGAAGCCATTGTCACCCACAAGCCTTCCATGGGCAGCTGTACAACAGCCAACAAGAATCCAAGGAACAGGTGTGGGGACAAAAGACTTCAATACCAAGCACTGAGTTTACGCTCAACGTCAAATCACCTGATCTTAAAAAACTCCTCACTGATTGACCTGTAAGCCCTCACAGTGCCCCTCATGCCTGGCACTGTATAGGAAGGTGTTTTAACCTCGGAGATTATAAAAGTGTGAGTTGACGTTCATGTGTCCTGTGTATTTATTTATTTATTCATTTATTTATTTATACTCTTTTGGGGCCTGCCACCCAGCTCCTAAAAAAGTACACAGAGACTTAATCTTGCTTATGAATGTGCAGCCTTAGTTTGGCTTATTTCTAGCCAGCTTTTCTAACTTAAAATGAACATGTTTCTCTTCTTCCATGTTTTGCCTCTGGGCTTCTCAGCCTTTCTTTATTCTATGTCTTTCTTCCCTTCTTACTCTGTGACTGGGTGTGTGGCTGGGTGACTGGCCCCTGGTGTCCTCCTCTCCTCCTTTTCTTGCCCCTCCTTCTTCTCCTTCTTCTTTTCTAGCCTCCATTTCTCCTATTTATTCTCTCTGCATGGTATCCCCACCTATTTCTTCTGCCTAACTGTTGGCCATTCAGCTCTTTATTATATCAACCAGGTGTTTTAGGCAGACAAAGTAACAAGTCTTTACAGAGTTAGGCAAATGCATCATAAAAGAATACAACCCATCTTTGCATCATTAAACATATATTCCACAGCATAAACAAATGTAACACATCTTAAACTAATATTCCCCAAGTCCTGCTCCCACACAGTTGATTCATGGGAATATTCTCATTCACTCAAAGATGTCTTCATTTCATTTCTGTTGCTGTAAAATGATGAGCTGACAAAAGCAATCTCAAGAGAAAAAAGTTTTATCTGACTTATACTTCCAGGGCTCTGTTGTGTGATGCTATTCCTGGGGAGACGTGAACAAACGTCACTAACCCCAGTTAGGAAACCAACTACAGATTAAAGAAAGGATACCACCAAAGGCCCACTTGGTGAACCGATTAGTTGGAATTATTTACATGAATATGGATAAGGGGTTACTTACAAGAGCAGAAATAACTCAGACAGTTTCGTCACCAAAGTCCACCGCAACATGGGGGACGGCTCGTGAAAACTGGGAGCCCTGAGGCCACTACAGTAGGCTGCTCAGTAGTCTGAAGTGACCTTTGCAAGTTAGCTCAGCCAGTCAGAGCCTCTCCCAGGCAACAAGACTGTTCTATCCTTCTTCGAGGAAACTCCATTTGTCTGCGATTGCTCACATAGGCTTGGAGAGGGTGGTGGCCTAGTAAGTGTGATCAGTTTCAGTGACGTCCTGAAGCTAGTGAGTTTGGTTTACTTCCTGAACTTAATGAGATCCCCTGCAGGATAAAATATTTTTGCACCACTTTTGACCATCCTTTTTTGACCTCCCTTTTAGCATTCTGTGTCTTCAAGATGCAAGTTTGGGGGCTGGAGAGATGGCTCAGCGGTTAAGAGCATTGCCTGCTCTTCCAAAGGTTCTGAGTTCAATTCCCAGCAACCACATGGTGGCTCACAACCATCTGTAAAGAGGTCTAGTGCCCTCATCTGGCCTTCAGGCATACACACATACAGAATACTGTATACATAATAAATAAATAATTAAAAAAATGGAAGTTTGTAGTCGTGAAAGAAATTACTAAACAGCAGTTGTAGTCCATCACTGTGGAGAAGCCAAGGCAGGAACTAATCACTTCCACAGTCAAGAGCAGAGAGAGAAATGAATGTGTGCATTTCTACAGCTGTTTAGTACCCTCTCTGCATTTATACAGTCCAGGGTCTCCTTCCTAAGGAATGGTACCACCCACAGTGGCTAGAGATCTTCTCACCTCAATTAACATAATCAAGATAATCTGAACAGATATGTTCAAAGACTCGTCTAATATGGGCAATCCCTTCATTGAGACTCTAGGTTGTGTCAAATTGGCAAATAAAACTAATCAATCATAAGGGTTGTCAAAGCGGCTCAGTAGGTAAAGGTGCTCTCTGGGACCTACATGGCAGAAGGAGAAAACCAGCTCCTGTAACCGGCACATACACCCTTCTCCCTCTCTCCCTCCTTCCCTTCCTTCCTCCATGATCTCCCTTGTGCTACCTCTCAATTTTATCTGATAGCCACAGATACAGCCATGGCTCTGATAACTCTGACTTTCAAAAAATCTGCATATTCAAGGCAACTCTATGAATTTGAGGCCAGACTGGTCTACACAGTGAGTTCTAGCACAGCCAAAACTACATAATAAGACCTTGCTGAAAAAAGAAAGAAAGAAGAAGAAAAAGAAAAGAAAAGCAGTCTACACAAACAGACCTCTGTACCTCTGTTTCCTTAGCAACCTTTCTACTTGTGAGACCTCCACTTTCAGTCTTCCCCTTACATTCTAGCCTCAGGACACACACCTGAGAAGCACATTCTCTCCAGAGCACACCCAGAAAGATCAGGAAACAGGTTTGATTTTCTTGGACTCCCTCCAAGTCCATTTGAGCCTATTTTCTCAACTGAGTCACCCGCTGCCATGCAGGCTCAAAGGCTGAGCTGAATCTTCACTTAAGTTTTGATGAAGCCCCACCCATCTATGCCTGTGTCCTTCTTCCATGTCCAACTAGGATTTCCTTCCTATTCAGGCATGCTAGCACTCACCTATGATCCCAGGACTTAGAAGGTTGCAGAAGGAAGATTGCTGCAAGTTTGAGGTCAGCCTGGACTATGCATGCTAAGTCCTTGTCTCAAGAAAAGAAAACAGAAAAAGCCTTTAAGAACCTAAACTGATCATCCTGGGCTTAGAGCGCTCATAAAATGCACAAAGCCCTGGGTTTCACACCAGCATCACATAAAACTGGGTGTGCTAAGGCATGTCTGTAATGACAGGCTGAAGATCATCCTTGGCTGGATAGCACGTTTGAGACCCACCTGGGCTACCTGAGACATGAGAGGGGATGAGGGAGAGAGAGACAAAGACAGAGAGACAGCGTCAGCATAAGCAAGCCAGAACTGAAAAAGACTGAAATATGACACCTGGCCATTTTGACAAGAGAGATGTGAGGGGTGAGGGGTGTTGGCAGGGGGAGGGGGCAGGACCTCAGGAGACTAAGTTCTTGACAAATGTCTTAGAGGAAGAGAGCGACACAGGGCCACTCAGAAGCCCATATCAAACTTCCTGGAGGGAGTCAGGTTTCCGAGGGGTATGAAGTATTAACGCAGCTTAGGAGTCAAAACATGGCTCCTAACCAACTGGGTGTGAGATGTTTGAGAAGGGGCAGTCTCACAAGTCTGCCAAGCGACATGATGTGTGAGCAGGGTTGGGCCATAGGCACAGATTTGGAACACCTGGAGGACAAAAGAGTCCCAAGACCTAAATGTGGAACCTCTCATGGTCACCTCCAGCACCTCTGTGCCAAGTACCACAAGCAATACAGGCACGCTGGTGCAAAACCATTGTCCCTAAACTTGGTAGGCTTGGGAGGCTAAGGGAGGCAAAAGGACTAAGAGTTCAAGGCCAACTTGTTTATCTCCAAAGGGAAAAAGCAACAGCAACAAATTCTTCTCTGGACAAAACCAACTTCAAGTGCAACTGGAAGGTGCACCAGCTTGGGAAGGCCTCCTTCAATGGTTCATTCCAGTGTGTGTGTGTGTGTGTGTGTGTGTGTGTGTGTGTGTGTGTGTATTTGTAGGGGTTTTGTTTGCTTGCATGTATATCTGCAAAACATACATACAGGGCATCATTTCCCTGGAACTGGAGTTGTGGATGGTTGTGAGCTGCCATGTGGGTGCTAGGAATCAAATCTGGATCCTCTGGAAGAGGTAGCTGAGCCATCCCTCCAGCCCCATCCCTCTTAGGTAAGTCTTAACATCCTTGGTATAACCTTGACTCTCTGGAGCATTCCTGTGGTGATAGCTCCCTGGTTAGGGAGTGGGTGATAAACATCAAATCACATTGAAGACTTGGCCAAGTACAACTCTGTGTCTGTCTGTCTGTCTGTCTCTGTGTTGTGTGTATGTATGCTAGTTAGTTTTATGTAAATCTGATGCAAGCTAGAGTCATTTGAGACATGGGAACCTCAACTGAGAAAATGCTTTCATAAATTCAGGTTACAAGCAAATTCATAGAGCATTTTCCTAATTAGTGATTGATGTGGGAGGTACTGTGGATGGGGCTACCTACCCCTAGGCTGGCTGTCCTGGGTTCTGTAACAAAGCAGAGTGAGCAAGCCATGGAGAGCAAGCCAGGAAACAGCATCCCTCCACGGCTTCTGCATCCACTCCTGCCTCCAGGTTCCATACATAGCAAAGAACTGTGTCTCATCATGGCATTTTCATACATGCATGTATCACTGTGCTTTGCTCATACTGCCCCGCCAGCCTCCCCTGTCCCTCCTCCCCGCTTCCTGCTGCTCCCCTTCCTCCCTCATATAGTCCTTCTACTCTCATATCACAGATATACATGAGAGAAAGCAGAGAGAGGAGAGAGGAGAGAGGGAGAGAGGGAGAGAGGGAGAGAGAGAGAGAGAGAGAGAGAGAGAGATTTTGCACATGAGAGAACAGGTGCAATATTTTGTCTTGCTGCATTAAAAATAAATTTAAAAAAAATAAATAAACCTTATTTCTATCTCTTCACCTCTCCCTGGCCCCCTCCTTTCTTCTTTTGATAAATATTTTTAAGATGTATTTATTTATTACAAATACAGTGTTCTGCCTGCATGTATGCATGCAGGTCAGAAGAGGGCACCAGATCTCATTACAGATGGTTGAGAGCCACCATGTGGTTTCTGGGAATTGAACTCAGGACCTCTGGAAGAGCAGCCAGTGCTCTTAACCTCTGAGACTTCTCTCTAGCCCCTTGATAAATATTTTTTATTATTTTTATTTGTGTGTGTGTGCATGCTCGTGTGTGTGTGTGTGTGTGTGTGTGTGTGTGTGTGTGTGTGTGTGTATCATCTGTGTTTGAGTGCCTGTGGAAGCTATAAGATGGCATCAGATCCCCTAGATCTGGAGTTACAGGCAGTTGTGAGCTGCCAGGTGTGGGTGGCAGGAGCTGAACTCGGGTCCTCTGGAAGAGCAGCCATCTCTCCAGCTCTCCTCTCTTCTTACTGCATAGAACAAATATCTAGTGAGCACTTAGTGCCCTCATTACTTGGGGAAGGGAGGAGCGTTGGTAATGCAGCTCAGTGGCCGAACATTTGCATAGCATTCCCGAGGTCTTGGGTTCAATTCCTAGTACCACAAAAATTTTAAGAACAAAGTAAAATGTGTTGGGGAGGGGGCTCGGTGGGTAAAGCATTTGCCGCACGAGTCTGACAATCTGAGTTTGGATCCACAGAACTCATGTCAAAGCTAGACAAGGCAGCACACACATCTGTATTCCCAGTGCTGCAATAGAGAGGTAGGAGATGAAGACAAAAGAGTCTCCTGAAGCTTGTGGGCCAAGATCAATACAGGTGTAGTTGCCAGGATACAATAAGGTTTGCAAGCTATACAGAGTACACAAGATTAATGTATAAGACCTATTGCCCTGTCAAGCCTTCATGCTTCTTTGACAGCCAAGGGAACATACAGAGAAACACAAGTGACCTGAACGTTTCACTGCCTGAAGGAAGGCATTGGTCTCTCGGGAACAGGAAGATACATTATGCCTCAGGAGCCATGGACTCTTCACCTGACAAACCTATGAGGCATGCCTCTCAAGACAGATAGGCCAAGCCAACTCCACGGTTTCCGGCAAACGCCAAAGATTGCCCTCTGACTTCCACATGCACACTGTGGCTGTGCGCACCTGAATCCAGTCACACAAATGTGTATACACACACACACACACACACACACACACCAGGCACATTGCATATAACCTATCTACATCTTCTCATACACTTTAAATCATGTCCTGATGACTTACAATGTAAATGTTGTGTAAATAAAATGCTATTCTATCCCGTTTGAAGAATAATTACAAGAGGGAGTATTACAGGTGCAGTCATTTCTAAAATAGTTTCAATTCGTATTAAGTAGAGCTTGCAGATTAAGAAGCCATGGTTACAGAGGATAGAGAAATTCCCAGGGCAGTCACTGTCCAGATTCTCAGCGTAGCCTGTCAGGACCAGCCTGCAATCCAGTCCATTCTATTTCTCTCTCCAACCCTCCTCACATTATTGTAACTCAGGCCAACCTGGTGCCTTCTACAGAGCCCAAGCCATTTATCCCCTTTGTGGCCAAAAAGCAGAAGTCTTGGCTGGGTCTCCACAGCCATGACAGGAATCTGGAGGTAAAGTCAAGATGGCCAAGATGGCTCCTCCCATCTCTCACATTGCTTTTTGAAATTAGTACGCGAGGGCTGGGCAGGATGCCTCAGTGGGTGAAGATGTTCATGGCCAAGCCTGATGACTTGAGTTCAATCCCCAGAACCTCTGTGGTAAAGGAGAGAACAGACTGTACAACAAGGCCTCCTGACCTCCACACAAGCACGCACTCACACACACACACACAGATAAACGTTTTTATGGAAATAAACAAATTAGCATGCAAGGTAGTGTTGTGTGATATTTTGATCACATTCTGACAATAAAGTTTGCTTTGAATCAGAGGGCAGGGATAGCTACTAGCTGACCAAAATTAACCATAGGGGGTTTGGAGCTTAGAGAAAGTTGCCCCTTCCTGGATGGAGAAACAAATGAGATAAGAGATCACTGGTCACTTCTCTGATTATTCGAGTTCTTACCTTGATATCTGACTGCCAAGTTTTTACTGATAAAGAATAATTTGAGAAACCCTGTCTCGAAAAACCAAAAAAAAAAAAAAAGAATAATTTGATAAACACTTCAAAGTAGTAACTAGCAAGCTGGTTCCATTTTCTCCGTGTATCCTATGGCGAACTCAGCAACACTAAGCAAGGATGGATGTGTCTCTGGGTATAATATGGAGGTTTTGGGTATGACTAGGAACTCATACCTCCTTGGACATCTCAACTACTACTCTGTACCTGGTATCTAGCTGAAGTACTCACTGTTTAGACCAGAACCAGAGGAGGAAACTGAGTTAATGTCACAACAAATGCTACAGGCACCTCCAACATTCTTCCACTGCTGAATTTTCTAAAGGGGTCCTCTCTGCAGAGACAAGCACTCATTGAAAAGGTCCCGTTTGGGAGCCGTGTTCCTCCCTAGTGGAAACTTTGGCCCACATGCCTCACACACATTAACACCACCACCTCATACCCGGAAGTGGAAATGCCTTCCAACCAGGGGATTCAGAACTGCTATAGAATATCCTTTAAAAACAGATGGAAGCCAGGCGGTGGTGGCGCACGCCTTTAATCCCAGCACTCAGGAGGCAGAGGCAGGTGGATCTCTGTGAGTTCGAGGCCAGCCTGGTCTACAAGAGCTAGTTCCAGGACAGGAACCAAAAAGCTATGGAGAAACCCTGTCTCAAAAAATCCAAAAAAAAAAAAAAACAGATGGAATTCTGGTCCAGTTGTCATCAGAGAGGCTTCTTCCGGTAGCAGAGCCTGTACAGAGACCCACAGTCAAACATTACGCAGACTCTAAATTGGAGGTCTCCATTTAGTGTCTCCCCTCGGAGATGAGTGAGCCCTGCAGGAGAAGGGGAGAAAAGGTTGTGGGAGGGGATGGAGGACACCAGAAGAACATGACCCATGGAACCAACCAAGCAGGACTCACCGAGACTGAACCAGCAAGCACCCGGCCTGTATGAGTCTGCACCAGATCTTCCGCATATATTATGACTGTTAGCTTCGTGTTTGTGGGACTCCTAACAGTGGGAGCAGGTGTGTCTCTGACTCTTTTGCCTGCTCTTGGGACTCTTTTCCTCCTATTGGGTTGCCTTGTCCAGCCTTGATATGAGGGCTTTTGCCTCGTCTTACTGTATTTTGTTTTGTCCTGGTTGGCTGTCATCTCTTTGAGGTGTGCTCTTTTCTAAAGAGGAAAAGGAGAGGTGGATCTGGAGGAAAGGGGGGTGGGGGAACTAGAGGAGTGGAGGAAGGGGAAAGTGTGGTCTGGATGCTTTGTATGAGAGAAGAATCTATTTTCAATTTGGGGGAAAAAAAAGAGCTGGCAGAGAGATAAAAGGACCCAGTGGGCTGAACTAAGGAGTCCTAACTGTACTTTCTCCCAGATCCCCTGTAATGGTTAATATTGATTGTCAACTTGACAGGAACTAAAATTCCCTTAAGAGACTCTGGACTCCTCTGTGACAGACTGTCCACATTAGGTTAATTGCAGTGTCTAAATGTGGGCAGCACCAGACTGAAGAAAAAGGACATAGTGAGCTGAGCATCTGTCCTTCCCTCCCCACCCTATTTTCCCTCACACCCCGTTCCCCTCTCCTGCTCTGCTTCTTGATTGTGGATGCAAGATGACCTGTGGCTTCAAGCTCGGCCGCCTCCAAACCAACCCTCCTTCCTGAAGTCGCTGTTGCCGGGTATTTTTCACAACAACGGGAAAAGTAACTGTTGCATTCTGTTGGGACACAAGTCCCTGGATGCTCTTTAATGCAAATAAGGAATATCTCCAGGCACCCTCCTCAGAAAACAGAAAACAGACTCTGCCTTAAAGGTAGATTCTGTTTGCAGTTTCACATTATGGCCACTAGATGGCAATATAGCTCCTGCTGTGGATTCCGAAAAGTTAGCGAACTCCTAAAAGCCTATGAAGTAAACATTAAACTATCTCTCAATGATTTCTTTTCTTTTTCTTTCTTTCAGCAAGTGCTTCTTTTAGCTTATGACTTGCTGAGTTTAACTAGGTTTGATTGCGTGAGCGTGGGCTTGTGTGACGACACTTTTCCTGGGGAGACCTAACATGCATGTCTGTTCATCCCAGACAGGGAAGCCCCTACAGACCAAAGTACGGACACCACCAAAATTGGAGAACCGATGTGTCGTGCTGGGGCTATTTACAGGAATGTAGGTGAGGGGTTACTTACTGGAGCAGAAATGCCTCAAAGACAGCGGTGTCCCATGAGGAACTACATTAAAGGGTCTCAGCACTAGGAAGGTTGAGAACCACTGATTTAGGTCCTAGATTTTAGGGGATCAGAAAAAGTAAAGGACAAAGAGGAAGAGGGGAAAAAGGAGATAGGCAGGCTTTCTTGGCCATTTTCTCCTTTTTCTTTCTTTTTTTTTTCTTTCTTATACTTTTTTCTTTTTGTTGTTTTTTTTGTATGATTTGATCTGGGTTTTGTTTTGTTTGTTTTTCAGATTTGTGTTGAAAGTGACCTTTTGCTCTTATTTTGGGAGTTTTTACTGTTGTTTTTTAGGTGTTTGGGGGAGGGGGGAATTTTTTTCTCATGGAGCCCAGGCTGACCTCTAACCCACAACACAGCCTAGGAAGGCTTTGGGCTTGAGATCCTCCTGCCACCTCCCAAGTCCTGGGATTCGGGTGGTCAGTCATCAGTTTTCAAGTACTCAATACATGATTATGGACGATGTTCACAATGCTGTACAGCAGAGTTCCAGGGTTTACCCATCGCGTCTAACACTTTTGGAGCGACATCTTCCCATAGTCAACAACTCAAGGCAAGGATGAGACTTGAGAGAGGCTGTGCAGGACACGTGACTTGTCTATTAGAATGAGATTAAAACTCGAACTTAGGGGCTGGAGAGATGGCTCAGTGGTTAAGAGCATTGCCTGCTCTTCTGAAGGTCCTGAGTTCAGTTCCCGGCAGCCACATGGTGGCTCACAACTATCTGTAATGGGGTCTGGTGCCCTCTTCTGGCCTGCAGACATACACCCGGACAGAATATTGTATGCATAATAAATAGATAAATATTTTAAAAAAATAAAAATAAAACTCGAACTTATTAGGCAGGCACGAAGTATGATGGAACTATCATTTTCCAAGAGAATGCCTCTTGCCTTCAGAGACCAGACTTGTCCTGGACCTTGCAAGCAAGTTAATACCATGCCTGGGGATCATTCAGAACTGTGTACCTGTGTACCCAGCCTGTTTAACTTGCCTAGGAGAACAATGTAACTGACTTACCATGCCTTGTACTTCCGAACTAATCAGCCTTTACAACCTCAGCTAAATGCATAGCTTTAATCTTAAATTATGTACTCCCCCATGTCCCTGACCCAGAATGGTGGGGGTGCGGGTTGTAATCATTGCTGAAAACAACCTTCAACAAAATAAATACACCATAAATGTTCAAAGCAACATGTGGCTATAAAGATCGGTAACAACTGTTTGTAGTTTCAGTGCTCCTCTGAGCCAGCTGGGGTAACTTCTTACCTCATAAAACTTCATTCCTATCCAATCCCTGGCCCTTTGTTAGGGAGGAAAACTTCAGACACACACAACAGACAGACCACAGACAGACAGAGACAAAAGTGGAGAGTTCAAATTTGCTCTTGCTCTTAGTCTACATGATTCAAAGAGGAAGTTTCTCTATTCTCAAGGCAATGCTGATGCAGATGTACACATCTGTAACCCCAGCCCTAAGAGGCTGATGGAGGAAGACCAACTTAGGCTACACACTGAAATCCAGGCTACCCTGGCCTACATAGTGAGAATTTATTTTGTTTTTAAAAAAAATCAAATCTTTCAGACAGATTTCTGTGCATTCATTCAAGGCCAACCTGGTCTCCAGAGTGAGCTCCAGGAAAGCCACGGCTATACAATGAAACTCTGTCTTGAACGTTCCTCCAGGAAGGAAGGAAGGAAGGAAGGAAGGAAAGAAAGAAGATCAATCCTGTGTAACACTGGTGCGGTTGTTGTTGCTGTTCTCAGGAGCTCTTCATTCGTTCTTCCCTGTTAATGAACAGTGTGTGGCTACAGCCAGACAATGATCTGTGTCTACTTGCCAAAATATTAAGATTCTCAAAGCTCCTTTAATATCCTTTAAAGGAATCAGTTCTGGGACTGAGGATGTGACTCAGTGATAGAGCACCTGCCTAGCATGTGTGAGGGCCCAGGTCCCGGGTTCCATCCCCAATACCCCAAACATACACATACACACACATAAGCACATGCCTCGGTTCGGACTGCACGTTTCCAGCGCTCTGCACATGTGACTATTGGAAAGAGCAAGATTGGAATCTTCACGGAGAATCTCCCAGCAAAGCTTCCTTGTGTCCAACTCCTGATCTCTAGAGTGAGTTCTGCATGTCATAACCACGGATGATGAGCACGCTGTCTTCAGTCACTGTTGTTATTGCTTTAAAATGATCGAGACTGAGTGTGCCAGGTCGGAAGTCACATCTGAGTCTTTACTTAGCATGAACTGTGACCCCCCTCCTGACTACCAGCTCTTCACACTACCTTTTCCTTTTAAAATCCTTGTGTAATGATGTATTTGTATGAGAACAGTTTTTATTCCCCCAAAAAATGTTTAAAGGTTAACACCATATTGCTTTCCATGGGGTCTTCACCAGCAAGACACAAAAATTCCAATTTCTCCGCATCATTGTCTACACCTTTATTTGAGGTGGGGGTAGTTTAAATAGTAGCTACTGAAGGGGAAAAGTATCACCTCAGGACCCCAAGACCAAGCTCTCAGCACAAAGGAGATTTATGTGCCCCAAAGACAGGAGTCAGAGTGAAAGACCCTACAGACGCCCCCTCAGAACCCGCAGCTAGCATGCTCCCGTGAGAATGTCCTGCTTGTTTGAAAGATTTTCAGGACCTGCAGCTAGCCGGCTCTCATGAGAACATCCTGTTTGTTTAGGGAAACAGGATGCCTATAGTCAGCACATGTGCCAAACTTAGAATATCAGCAGTTTACAAAAGAAACAATTCCCCCTATGAAAGACCCCAGCTTAGCTGCTGTAACATCATTTCACAAGGCTTTGACAAACAGATGTAAGTGCAGAGTGAGGTCAGGGCCCCTGGCTGCAAAGCAGGATATCTGTGAGATAGGACATCTATACAACAGGATATCTGTAAAAAGGAACAGGATGTCTGTGACCATACATCTGTGCTGGGAAAGGAAAAACCACTTATGCCCCTTGCCTCATTCCAACTGACCAATAACCACACATCTGCTTCTGTAATCTGTTTTTGCCGCCCTCTTTCCTATAAAAACACCTCCTCCCAGTCTGCAGGCGCACAAGTACTCTGAAAGACTTTGCCGCCTGCAGGTACCTGTGTTTACCTAATAAACCTCTTGCTAATTGCATCCTGTGGTCTCAGAGTGTCCTGAGTCCTGGGGTCTTCACCAGAAGGAAGGTCCTCTCCAAGGGTCTTTCAAGAGGACACGGGAGAAGGGAAAGGGGACAAGGAAAGGGAGGCAGGGGTGTTGTCCCAGAGGACAGAGGACTGCCTCTGGATAGAGGGGACAGATGTGCCACACAGGCAAATGGCAGTTTATAAAGGTCAAGGTGGAAACCCCATGTTAGGATGAGGTATTTAATTTTCAATGGGCATGTTAATTAAGGGAGCCAAAGGGGACTTTTGATGGCTGGGCTTCAGTACTTCCACAGGTGGACCTTAGAAGTCAGTCTGGGGTAGGGGGAGGAAGTGGCCAAATAAGGGAATAGACCTTGGGGGCTAGCCTTAGGAATGTAATCTAACAGTTTTTTAACAAGGCAGAGGGAAAGGAGAAAAGAGCAAGACCTGCCAGAGCCATATTTGCCAAGCCCAAGCTGACTAAGTCCCTTCGGCCACCATAACAGGTGTCTCTGAATTCTAGCATGAACTTCCACCTCCTTCTCCTTCTCCTCCCCCTCCTCTCTCCTCTTCCTCCTCCCCTCATTCTTCTCTTTCCTCTTTCTCCTCCCCCTTCCTCTTCTCCTTTCCCCTCCCCTTATTCTTCTCTTTCCTCTTTCTCCTCTCCCTCCTTCTCCTCCCCTCCTTCTTCCCCTCCTTCTCCTCCCCCTCTTCCTCCTCTCCTTCTCTTTCTCCCCCTCCTTCCTTTTTCCCTCCTCCTCCCTGCCTTCCTTCTCTTCTTCCTCCTGCTCCTCCCCAGCCCCAGCATGGTTCTGCAAGTATGCCTGTGTCACTGAAACTAGCTTTTCCTTTCTTTTCTGTCCACACCCCATCCCATCCCCCTTTTTAAAACACAGCATTTCTGCCTGGCGGTCTGGGAGGCAGAGGCAGGTGGATCTCTGTGAGTTTGAGGCCAGCCTAGTCTACAGGAGCTAGTTCCAGGACTGGCTCCAAAGCAACACAGAGAAACCTTGTCACAAAAAAACAAAAAACACAGCATTGCATTTAGCCCAAACTGGTCTCAGACTTGTTAAGTGTCAGGGGATGACCTTGAATTACTGATCCTCCCACTTCCTCCTTCCAAATTCTGGGATCACAGCCAGGCAGTGCCACACCTGGTTTCTGTGGTTCTGTGGGTTGGAAGGCAGGATTTCATACATGCTACAAATGCATTCTAACATATTACTAAGTTATGGTCCCAGCTCACGAAGTTACTTTTAATGACCTTTCTATGTGATTTTTGAACTTAAATATATCCACACTCAAGACTCATGTGAGCTAAAAGTCTACCTCCAGAAAATACAATCACTGAAACCATCAGAGTTGTCTCCATTTACAGAATCTTTGCTTTGGGCTGGGGAGATGGCTCAAGCGGCAAAGTGCTTCCTGTACACGCAAGAGGACCCGAGTTCAGTTCCCAGCTCCAAACAGTTCTGTAACCACGGTACCAAACAACGGAGGAGCGTATTGTGAGTTTAAGGACAGTGATGCCTCATGCAAAGAGATTCTTCTCAAATCTCAGTGGTTTTTTTCTTCCAGCCACACCTCCTAGCGCTGCCTCTTCTCTATAAATGGCAGACTGGACTGGCTCTTCCTCCCTCACGTAGCCTCCACAGTGTGCCATGGAAATTTAGACTCTTATGAATTGCCTTGCATGGAAAAGGCAGTCACAGCAATTCCACGAGTCCCTGCCAAGTTCCACCCAGAGTAGAAAATGTTGACTGTCTTTTTATTCTCCAGAAATCTTCACCAAGGTGACAGTGGGAGGAGATTATTCTGGAAAAGTGGAGAGTCTGAAACAGACCCTTGACTCACGGCCTTCAGAGGGGTCCTTACCAAAAAAAAAAAAAGGCAAATAAGGCAGACTCTGTAGTGAGGTTTATAATTCCTGCTCCTCAGGAGGTAACGCTGAAGAATCACAAGTTAAAGTCTAGCCTGGGCTACAGAGTGAGTTCAGTGCTAGCCTGAGCAAATTAATGAGGCCCTTTTATCAAAAAAAATTAAAGTAAAATAAAGTAGAAATAGAGCTGAGGATGTCGCTCAATGGTAGAGTGTTTACTAAGTGTGTGTAAAGCTCTAGGTTCAACCCTAATACTGAAACAGAGAGGGGATTGAGAAATAGGCAGTAGATAGGAACCAGATGTGAGTGGTAGGTGGAAGGAAGGAAGAAGAAAGGATAGACAGATACCAAACTACTTTCTATCTATCCATAGATAGAAAGATAATAATTGAGAGATATGTAGATAAATAGATGATAGATTTAGATTTTAAACTGATAGATGATGATAGATAGGTAATGATGATGATGATGATGATGATAGACAGACAGACAGATAGATAGACGATAGATAAATACTTGATAATAGAAAGACAGAAGATGGAAAGTTAGTTAATAGATAATGGAGAGAGAGAGAGAGAGAGAGAGAGAGAGAGAGAGAGAGATGATAGACAGATGATTGATAGGTAAGTAGATGACAGATGGATGGATAGATAGATATACAGACAGATGATTGATAGGTAAATAGATGATAGATAGATAGATAGATAGATAGATAGATAGATAGATAGATAGATAGATGACAGACACTGTTTTCAGTGGACTAGTGGACTAGTCCCTGGCTAGTCTCAGCTTTCAGTGGTCCAAGAAAGAAACATTTCTTTCTCAGTCACGGGTTTGAAACAAAAAAACCATTTGCTTATGCCATTTGCATTTGAGAACAAGTCAGTCTCCTGCATAAGCTTCAATATCTTTGCTACAAAACGACTGACAATGGTCTCTACTAAACTGGGCAAATGTCAGAGGCAGAGTTAAGAGCTGGAGAGATGGCTCAGTGATTAATAGCACTGTCTGCTCTTCCAAAGGACCCAGGTTCATATTTCCAGCACCCACATGGTAGCTCACAACTGTCTATAATTTCAGTTCCAGAGGACCTGACACCTATGGCAAAACATCAATGCACATAAAATAAAAGTAAATAGATTTTTTTTAAAAAAGAGAGCCCTTGCAGAGGACCCAAGTTCAGTTTCCAGCACTTACAGTGTGACTCACAAGTACCTATAACTCCAGCTTCATGAAATATGATTCCTGCTTTTGGATTCCACAGGCATACACACACAGAGAGAGACAGAGAGAATAAATCCTGTTTTTAATTAAACAACTAAGTGAATTAATAATATAACACACAAAATCCATAATGGACTGGTGCAATAACTCAGCTATTAAATGTTTGCCTTGTAAGCAAGAGTTCAATCCAAACCCCACATTAAGAAAACAAAAATGAAAATGAACAATGAGGGCTGATGAGACACCAAGGACAATGGCAGGGGGTTTTGATCCTACTTAATGTGCTGGCTTTGTGGGAGCCTAGCCAGTTTGGATGTTCACCTTCCTAGATATGGACGGAGGGGGGAGGACCTAGGACTTAACACAGGGCAGGGAACCCGGACTGCTCTGTGGACTGGAGAGGGAGGGGGAGAGGAGTGGGGGGAGGGGGAGAAGGGTGGGAGGAGGGGGAGAAGGATGGGAGGAGGGGAAGGGAAATGGGAGGCTGGGAGGAGGTGGAAACTTGTTTTTTGTTTATGTTTTTTTTTCTTCTTTTCGCAATAAAAAAAAAGAAAACAGTAACATTAAAAAAAAAGAAAAAGAAAACAAAAATGAGGGGGCTGGAGAGATGGTTCAGTGGCTGCTCTGCCAGAGGTCCTGAGTTCAATTCCCAGCAACCACATGGTGGCTCACAACCATCCGTAATGAGATCTGGTGCCCTCTTGCGGTCTGGCCTGCAGACAGAACACTGTGTACATAATAAATAAATCTAAAAAAGAAAAAAAAAAGAAAAAGGAACAAGGTGGCGCAGGCCTTTAATCCCAGCATTCTAGAGGCAGAAGCAGGATCTCTTGAGTTTGAGGCCAGCCTGATCTACACAGAGTGTTCCAGGATAGCCAGGGCTATACAGAGAAACTCTGCCTCAAAAAACAAAAACAAAAGAAAGAAGGAAGGGAGGAATGGAGAGAGGGAGGGAGAGAGGGAGGGAGATAAAAAGGAAGGAAGGAAGGAAGGAAGGAAGGAAGGAAAAAGAAAAAGCTAGGCATGGTGGTGTATACCTGTAATCTCAATGCTGAGAAGAAGAGGCAGGAAGGACTTGACTGGGTGGTCAACCTAGCCTACCTGTAATTTCTAGACCAATGATAGACTCTATTTCTAAACAAAATTTAAAAAAAAAAAAGATAGACAACATCTGAGGAATGACACCAGGACCTGTGTCCTGGCCTCCACACATGTGCAGAGGTACCTGTACACACATGAACTTACACACACACACACGAAACCAGGCCTGGGGAATGCACACCTCTAATCCCAGCACTGGACTCCAAGGCAGGAGAAGTGTGAGTTCAAGGTCAGTCTGGGCTAGAGAGGGGGAGGGAAGAAGGGAGGGAGGGAGGGAGGGAGGGAAAGATTAATATGTGCATGATTGGGTATGCACATATTAGGTGAGAGCTGTGGATGATTAGAGCACAAAAGTCCCCACTCTCTAACACACACACACACACACACACACACTCCCACAGGACACAAGACTCTGCTCTTAACTCACACCCTAGGCACAACTGACTTTCCCGAAGCTGAAGAACCTGAAGGGACTGGCCGACCCCACCCCTCATACCCCTTCTCCTCTCCCATCAACCATGAGTCCCCACCTTGCCACCTCCGCCCAGTCAAAGAGCTTCTTTGTAATCAGTTTGGAAAAGGAAGAGCCTGGGTCTGCCTGGCTGTTACTGACCTTGTGGGCCCTGCAGCTCTGTTGACACAGGAGAAAGAGAGCCAAGACAGAGGACCTGGTTGCCAGGGCCCAAGATTAAACAAGTCACCAGAGCCAAGGTCGCTGTGCCTCACCCACCCTCCTTGTTTGCAGGCTACACCACACAGAAGTGGGGCAGAGGAGCCTCTGGATCTGGGGAGGCCTGTTTACTCTGCAGGGTGAAGGATGTTTGCACAGGGAGGGAGCTCTCAGCGGCCACCTGGCTATGAGAACACAAAGCATTTGCAGGCCTGGCACTGTCTGATCTCCTAAGGCTTTGGAGAGGCAACGCACCCCCATTCCCACCCCTCAAATGTTCCTCTCTTCCTTGGCAACTTTTAAGAAAATGTTATAACGTATCTGCTGCTAAAATTCCTCCCCTGGGTGGGGATGGGAACAACGTCTACCCTTCCTCCAGGGTTCTAACAACAAACTGAAGTGCCATTCACCCCACGGTCAACTTTGAGTTTATTTGACTTATAGACCGTGGGTGAGGGTTTACTGTCAAGGGCATGGGTGACCCCAAAACAGCCAGAGTCTTTACCTTGCATGAATGACTTCTCCTTCGTAGCATAAATGGAGCCTCTCTCCTCTAGACTACCCCAGCCTATACTCTAGCCCTTCCCAGAGACATCGCCTGCTGCCCACAGTCCAGTCCATGTACTAGTAGGGCAAATTTCTATTAAAAAAAAAATGACCTGGGAGCTGGAGAGATGGCTCAGCAGTTAAGAGCATTGCCTGCTCTTCCAAAGGTCCTGAGTTCAATTCCCGGCAACCACATGGTGGCTCACAACCATCTGTAATGAGGTTGCAGGCATACATGCAGAAAGAATATTGTATACATAATAAATAAATAAAAATTTAAAAAATAATAAATGACTTGGAGGAATAGCTGGACAATCAAATGAAGGTTCAGTGTCTCTCTCTCTCTCTTTCTCTCTCTCCTTGGGGGAACATCAACAATGGTCAGCAAGCCCACTGTGATAATCACGTACAAGCACAGGTGGTCTTAGGGAAAGCCAGTTGCTTGGCTCCAAGGACAGTGCTATACAACATGTCTGCTTTTGTGGTTTTCCTCTCTAATTCATACCAAGAGGCATGGAGATTTAAGATGTATAGATGTCTCACTCATGCTTTGGGGCTTACAGAATGGGGACTACGAAGATGGTTCTGTAAGCCAAGCACTTGCCTTGCAAATGCGAGGACCTGAATTGGGATCCCCAGAACCTGCATAAGATGCCTAGAACCCCCAGAAATCCAAAGGTCATATGGCCCCATATATACAGCAGCAATGAGATCTTATCTCAAACAAGGGTGGAAGGGAGGATTGACACCCAAGCTTGTTCTCTGACCTTAACACACGTACCCACTCTTACACAATACAATGGTGGTGTGATACCATACCAGGACAGGGTAGTACATGCCTATAATCCTAGCACTTGGGAGGTGGAGACAAGTGGATAGGAAGTTCAAAGGCATCCTTGATGCTAGTCTGGGCTTCTTGAGACCCTTTCTCATAAAAAAAGAACAGGAGGTAAAGGAGGAGGAAGATGGATCTTGACTGTGTATGATAACATATACATGTAATCCTAGCCCTTGCAAAAATGGTAGAAGAAAGATCAGAGAAGTTCAAGGGCATCCTTGGTGGCATAAAGAATTCAGGATGAGCCTGAGCTACAGGAGACCCTGTCACTAAAAAAGAAAGAATGAATTCAGGATGACCCGGAGCTACATGAGACCCTGTCACAAAAAGAGAAAGAATGGTGATATAGGCTGAGCACAGTGACACGTGCCTGTGATGCCGGAACCCTGGAAATGAAGGCAAGAGGCTCATGCTTGGCCTACAGAGTGAGTCCAAGGCAAGGCTGAGCTACACAACTAGAGCCTGTCTCCAGGATACAAATAAAACACAACATAAGAGCAATAGGTAATGTCGACTGGACAGGCCAGGAGATGACTCCACATATTACGTTCTTTCCACCCTGTCCCCCTTCCTCTCCATTAGGTGACAAAGCAAGGCAGAGAGCCCATTCTACTACATAACCAGGGGACAGCCCTATATTTCAGAGACATAGTGAAAGCCAAGGTGTTGGTCCATGTAGGGAGTGCATACCATCCAAGATACCAAAATGGAGCATTCTCGAAGGCGGGATGAGTCCTGAGACCCAACCACCAAATAGAACTTAACACAGGGAGCGTCCATCACCAGCCAGAATCACAGAAATAAGAACCTGCAGCTGGTTGCAGAATCACAGTGTGACAGAAACCATTGCAATGCTGTGACAAAATGCAGACAGAACAACTCAAGGGGTGCAGGATTTACTTGGGTTCCTGGTTTCAGAGGAGGAGAGGTTGTAATGGGACAAATCTGTAACATGGCCAAGTGCTTCCCGGAACATCTCAGGTTTATTACCAGCTTGACTTTGAATTCGTCTTTGGTCACTGCACAATCAGGAAACCTTTAATACTGCTTTCAAATTTCTGGGACCCTCACATTCAGTTATTCAACTCGACAATGGAGTCATGACCCCCAGTTTAATAAATTTTGTCACAAGCTACTCCAGTGCTTAGAAATGTCCCAGCTGCCCTCCAGACTCTAGCCGGGGGGTCCCTGTGCCATGGGGTCCCTCTCCTCAGACATTGAGTGTGCACCACCAGCAAACCTGAGGAGGCGCTGCTGTATACGGTTAGCCTGTGACTGAAGTATCAAAGGGCAGAGGAGACAGAATAGTCACAGTCAGAAGTAGTGTTCCAGTTCCTGAATGACGAACAGTAGGACCATGCCAACCTTAAATTCCTGACTGAGGATATTAGAATTCTATGGGAACTCTGTGAAGAGAGGTATGGTCTTCCTTTTATATTTTTTGTTGTGTTTATGTGTGCTTGCACATATATCTGGGGACAAGTGTTTGCTGGTGTGTGTGTGTGTAGACCAAACTGGAATATCATAGTGAATTTGAAACCACCTTGAACAACATGAGATCCTGCATTAAAAAAAAAAAAAAAGGTAAAAGACAACAACAGTTCATGTGTCTATGGTCATGGTAGAATTAAACAGATTTTTTTTCTGCATAACATCATAAATCCAAAAGTCAACTAGCCCTATGGAGAGACTCCCAAGGAACTCACGAAGGAAAAGTAACTGGATACCTGGGGAAACATAACCCAGAAGCCTCTAGTATGCAATGTTGGCCACACAAGCCAGGAACACTTCCCTTTGGCATTGCCTCCACCAGCTTTCGTTACATGGGTGGAAGTTGGAGACGCACTTTGCCAAGGGGCCTTTAGGAACTCGGGTTTGTTTGGTCACTAGCCAAACTTCCATCATTATCACTGGGTAATTGTAACCCATTATGTTTCGTGAATCTACACTTTCACCTTGAGTCCTTTCAAAATTCTTGGGTTGAAGTCTCATGATGTCACCAGATGAGCCCTTCGCCAACAGCCCTGGAACCCCGGGGCTACAAACACTATTTCCTGTGGGACCATGAGTAATGTCTTCTCTTAGAATCTATCCTGAGAATACAGATTTGCCATCAAGAATCATGTACCAACATATCCTTACATGCTTTTCTCAAACCTCGGTGTGAAACTATCTCACTTGGTTTTATATATAAGATCGTTGTCTCTTTTTAAAACTTTGTTTATATTAACTTATTTTGTGGAGGGCTGTAGGCACATCATAGCTTGAGTGTGGAAGTCGGAAGATAGCTTGAAAGAGTTGGTTCTTTCTTTCCTGGATGGGTTCCTGACATCCAACTCGGGTCATCAGATTTAGCACCAAGTGCCCTTACTGATGGAGACATCTTCCTGGCCTGAGACCATTGTCTTTTTTTTCTCCTGTATGGATATAAGCTCCCACTGTTTTCTTGAGCAACTAAAATGAGTAGGTGGAAAAAAATTATTATGATAAAGAATAAATATTGTTATAATACTAATAAATTGACATGGTTAATTAACAATAAAACAAAAACATATCAACAAGCAATTGTTGGCTGATAATTATCTCTCAGTGGATAACCCATTAGTTAAGTCAGAGCCCTCTTGGTCTAACGGTCTCTGGAAATGTCCTCACAGACACCCAGAAATGGACTGGTGGTGGTGGTTGTATTTGTGACTGAGGATTAAACCTTGGTGTTTGTCTTAGTTATGGTTTATATTGCTGTGAAGAGGGACACCACGACCTTGCAGCAACTCTTACTAAGGAAAACATTTAATTGGGTGGCTCACAGTCTCAGAGGTTTACTCCATTATCATCATGGCAGGAAATATGGTAGCGTGCAAGCAGCTATGGTGCTAGTGATGGAGCTGAGAGATCTACATCTTAACTTGCAGGCAACGGTAGTCTGAGACACTGGGTGTGGCTTGAGTATATGTGTGTGTGTGTGTGTGTGTGTGTGTGTGTATACATATACATGTGTGTGTGTATACACATGAGAACTTAGACTGTGCCTCCACAGTGACACTTTCCTCCAACAAGGCCATGCCTCCTCCAACAAAGTCACACCTCTTAATCACACCACTCCCTATGAGATTATGCAGGCCAATTACATTCCTTCCAACTACTACTGTGCTCACCTACTGAACTAGAGCTCCAGCCGTCCTAATGAACTTCTTCTTGTTGTGATAACACAGTGACCAAAAGCAACTAGAGGAAGAACGGGCTTATTTTAGCTTCTCTCCATAAGGGACTAGAAAGGCCCTCTGGCAGTGTGAGTGAGGCGGAACTCAGGCAGGAACTTGAAGCAGAAACAAATAGAAGAACGCTGCTTACTGGCTTGCTCAGCCACCTATCTTTTTAACTGTGAGTATCACCTTTGAGCCATCTTTCCAGTTCTCAGTTACCTTTCTTTCACAGCCCAGGCCCACCTGCCCAGAGACCACACCACCCACAGTGGGCTGGGCCCTCCTGTATCAATAAAAATGATCTTCCACAGACATCACCGCAGGCCAATGTGATGGAGTCAGTTCCTCAAGTGAGACCACCTCTTCCCAGGTGACTCAAGGTTGTGCCAAGTTGACTGCTGATGCCCTGATGCCAGCTCTCTCCTTAGTTTTTTTTTTCTCCTAAGATTTATTTGTAGTTATATGTATACATGTATGTCTGTGTGTGGTATATGCACATGAGAACTGTGCCCAAATAATCCAGAAGAGTGCATTGGATCCCCTGAACCCAGTGATACAGGTGGCTCTGAGCTACCCAGTATAGATGTTTAGAATTGAACTCCAGTCCTCTGCAAGAGCAGTGTATGCTCTTAACTGCTGAGCCATCTCATCAGCCCCACCCTCTTTTTTAGCTTTATGTTTTGAGATAGGGTCTCCCTAAGTTGCCCAAGATGTCCTTGAACTCGCTTGTTGGCAAAGGCATACTTTGAACTTAACAATCCTCCTGCCTCGGCATTTTGAGACCAGCCCCACCAGGTATACTTTACTAATCTTCCTGACCATCTATTAAGACAAATTAAACTTCAGAGAGAGAGAGAGAGAGAGAGAGAGAGAGAGAGAGAGAGAGAGAGAGAGAGAGGACTCATTAACTCATATAACCAGAAAGGGCAATGGCGTTCTGTCACCTAAGAGAAAGGAGCAATTAAATGGCACCAGCCCTCCCCCCTTCCTCTCTCAGTTAGCTTTATTTTCTCACTACGGCTACATCTGCCTCCAAAGGCAGGGAAGGGACACTTCTTCATTTCATGAACGAATAACCATTAAACAAATCTCACGGTGACTCAGATTAGTGGTTAGAAGGTTCAGTTGTCAGTGTGAATGAGAAATTTGCCTCGAGACCAGCTCCTATGGCCAGCAGGGTAGAGATAAGAAGAAATAACACCTCCTCTTCAAACCATATATCCACGATACAGGTGGAGGGACTCTCCTCGGTAGAAAGGGATTTGAATTTTAAGATCCACTTGCCTAGGGCCAGAAATACGGCTCAGCAGATGAAAGTGTTTGCTACACCAGCCTGACAGTGACCTGAGTTCAATCCTGGAACTCACAGTAGAAGGAGTGTCTTCTGTCAGCCACACACATGCATCTGTATGCACACACACACACACACACACACACACATCACCACCACCACAACCACCATCAACAATAATAAATATTTTTTTAATCCACCTGCCAGATGCTGGAGCAACACTCAGCAGTTCAGAGCACATCCTGCTGTTGTAGAAGACCAGCATCCAGTTCCAAGCACCCACCTCAGGCAACTGCAGCCACCTGTAACTCCAGTTCTAAGGGAGCTGATACCCTGCTTTGGCCTCAGTGAGTACCTGCACTCACATGCACAAACCCACACACACACAACAGTCAACAAAAGTTTCCAATGAGCCAGGAGGTGGTGGCGCACGCCTTTAATCCCAGCACTCGGGAGGCAGAGGCAGGCGGATCTCTGTGAGTTCGAGACCAGCCTGGTCTACAAGAGCTAGTTCCAGGACAGGCTCCAAAACCACAGAGAAACCCTGTCTCGAAAAACAAAAAAAAAAAACAAACAAACAAACAAAAAAAAAGACAACAAAGTAAAAAGCGGATTATTTAAAAAAAAAAACGTTTCCAATGAGAGTTCTTGGGTGTCATGCTTAAAAATTATCCACACTCTCCAATGTATATAACACCATGACTTTTCTCTCATATTACCTATACGTTTTTGTGTAGACAGATAAGGTTTTAAACTGTTTGGGGGTTTATTTTCATGTAAATATAAAGTGTTACTTAATTATTGTATCTTTCAGACAGAGTGCCAATCTTAGGATAAATGATGGAAATAAGAGCTGTGTCAATAGGGGATCACAGCATCCCACACTTTAATCCCAGCTCTTAGGAGGCAGAGGTAAGCTGATCTTATGAGGCTAGCCAGGGTTACGTACTGAGACTCTGTCTAAAAACAAACAAACAAACAAAAACTGCAACAACTATTTATATTTTGTCCCTGTTTGTCCTGTATTTTATATTTAGGCATTTCTGTGTATTCAGTAATAACTGTTCCTTGTTCCCTTTTCTGTATCTCCTATTATTTTGTAGCAGAAACGTGGCTAATTTCTATAGGCTATTTTCAATTGTTTTTTGTTTGGTTTGATGAGGTTTGGTCTTTTGAGACAAGCTTTCATTGTGTAGTCTGAAATTCTCAGTGTGTCACATAGTCTATGCAAATATTCTACTGAACCACAGTCTCAGACCTATAATTCAGATTTTAAGTTATAAATTATAACTCTAGTGAGGTTGGAACTGGGCTATAAGAGATGTCAACAAATCTCAGTGATCCTTAAGCTTCTGGATTCCACTACTAAGTTATCGACATCTCTTACAGCTGTCTCCATCACGTTGCCCAGGAAGTGGAGAGAAGAAACTTAGGAATTCAACTGTCTTCCCTGGATCCCCCTTTTTATTGCATCTAGGCCCCCCAGACCACGGGTGGTGTCATCCATATTCAAGATGAGTCTTCCTGCTTCAGTTAATCTTCGTGGGGACTGTTCTCAGAGATACACCATTGTGTATTGGTGCGCCTCGCCAATCTCCTGCATGACCCTAAATCCTGTGGAGCTGGCAATGAAGACCAACCACTGGCACACTCAGGGAAGCACAGTAGCTTGCTAGAGCTGCCAATAGTTCCTTGGGCTCCAGAGGCCGACTTTTGTCAGTTCATTGTTAAGGAAGCTGAAAGTCCAAACAGTGTTTCACACTCCCCTGGGCTTGCAGATGCCCATCTTCTTCTGCTTGTCTTCCCACGGCCTTCCCCATGCGCTTGAAGAGATTCACAGTTCCTCTTCTGTTTGGACATCAAGTTGTACTGGATTAGAGACCGCCCTCATCACCTCATTACAACCTAATCACCTCCCCTATCTGAAACTGCCTGTGGGAACACACTCCTATAATGGAAGGCACTTCAAAAGTTGAAGCAAAATGATGATGAATTGCAGGCCAGTCAGGGCTGCATTATTGGGGGGTGGGCTTAAGGGAGGGCAACAGCGGCAGCAACAAAGACAGACACAGAAGACTGGAGAGATAACACTTAAGGGCCATGGTTATTAGTGCAAAGTACTAAAGTTTGGATCCCAACACACATGTTAAGGCTCACAACTGCTCCAGCTCCAAGGGATCCACAGCCCTCTTCTAGCCTCTATGTACCGACACTTGCACCCATATGTATATACATGTGAGGCCTGTAATGCGTGTTAACACACACACACATATGTACACACACACACACCTGCTAGGTTCTCTATCAACCAATATTTAGTAGCACTTAGAAGTGCTGGCTTTCACAGGTGTTCGCTCACACCCAGGTCTTATGTCAACTTGGCACACAAACTAGTGTTACATGAAAGGAGGGAACAGCAACTGAGAAAATGCCTCCACAAGATCCAGTTGTAAGACATTTTCGTAATTAGTGATTGGTGGGGGAGGACTCAACCCATTATGAGTTGGTGGTCCTGGGCTGGTGGTCCTGGGTTCTGTAAGGAAGCAGGCTGAGCAAGCCAAGGGATGCAAGTCAATAATCAGCACTCCTCCATGGCTTCTGCATCAGGTCCTGCATCCAGGATCCTGCCCTGTTTGAGTTCCTGTCCTGACTTCCTTCAGTGATAAACAGTACTGTAGAAATGTAAGCTAAATAAACCCTTTTCTCCCCAACTTGCTTTTTGGTCATGGTGTTTTGTCACAGCAACAGAAACCCTAAAAAGATAATACCGTAGAGAAAAGGAGACTGCAATGTTCATTTCCTAACGGCTGTGACTGAGAGAGATGAGAACTGATTTAAGGTTAGATGGTCAGGTAGCATCAGTAGGGCAAGGAGTTTTCTTAAGTTACTGGGGTAAAGCCCTTGGTTTCTCCTTGGTTTATGAAAAAATGTGAAAGATTATAACAGAATTGGGACAACATCAAGGTGAAACTGAGTTTCAGGCCAGCTTGGGTTACCTAGCAAAACCTCCAGGAAATTTCCATCTACTAGGATGGAGAGATGGTTCCACAGTTAAGAGCACTGGTCACACTGGTCACTCCTGCAGAGGAGCTTGGTTTGGTTCCCAGCACCCATATGAAGGCTTACGACCACTTTTAACTCCGGTTCCAGGAGATCCAGATGCTTTCTTCTGATCTCCATGGGTACCAGGGATACAAATGATACACATGCATATTTGCATATGGGCAAAACATCATACACATAAAATAAAGTCAGTCTAAAATGGTTTGTCGGTTCGCTGCAGTTGTATTAAGCTGGAGGGATTGTGGGTTGTTATTTTTCTCCGTCTCGCTGCTTCCTCTCATGGCACTGATAGGAAGCGATATGAATATGCTTTGAGAGAATAATAATAAAAGCCTTAGCCTAAAAGCTGTAAGTGAGCTCAAGTTTTACTTAGAAATCCTGTTTGCTTGTGAAAACCCCCATTTCTTATCTGGGCAAAACAAACACTTGCCAGAAACTGCCTGAAAGGGAGTTTGTCCCAACAGACAAAGGTCATGCTGCAGATAACATTTCTGTTTGCTAAGGGAAAAATACTTTTACCAGCCCAAAGGTGCTGTTATTTATAAATGCCTATATATATTATTGCAACCTGCCAAGTATTTGTATGTTATAATCTACCTACGTAACTATCTGTCCCTGTAAGCACACCTAATTAAATTCCCTTTAATGATTAAGTGACTCAGAGGCCACTCTCAAATTGTTCATGAAGACAGGGATGACAAGCTTGCTACCTAACCTGTAAAAGGCTGTAAGACAATGTAGAAGGGGGCTGGACCCGTCAAAGCACAAGTCTGGTTCCCAGTCCATGCATGAACAAAGGTTTCTCCTAATTCTCTGAGGGAATGGCTGACTTCTTGTTCTGTGAAATCTTCCCTTAACAATACTGCAATTGCTTTTTAGTTTTGGAGTATGCTTTTTGTGAAATGATCTCCCCCAAGCACTAGCATTCAAGCTCCTGGGTATGGTCTCTCTCTTGTGCCTTGTCTTGGAATGTAGTCTTACATAAAGTGGAGCCTTATTTCCACGTTGATCACAAGGCAAAGAGGTGAAGGCGGTAATTGTTGTAGGTTAGGAAAACTCTGAAAAATCCTTGTAAACTGTTAGAACAGCATACTCTACATGAGCAAAGTTCGGAACCCTTGTAAGTAGCTTGTTTACCGGAAAGATAGCCTTTTGTCCACGGGCCAAATATTTGAAAACACCAGGCACTCAATTGGCACACCTCACAAGGGCTGATTTGTGAAACCAGCCACTCCTGGCTTCACTTTGATCTTCCTCTGTATACACCCTTCCTTCAGCTCCTCTGCCGCAGACATACAATTACTATTATTATTGCTTGGTAATAACTGTAATTTACTTCCTAAGATGGAAAAGACGGGGAGAAAGTAACAAATATAGAGCTGAAGACAAGCAACAGAAAAACAAAAACAAAACCTGAACAGGTCACTCCATCATCTCCATCTGTCCCCTCCAGAATTAAAGACAATCAGGGCCTGGGGGTGGGGTGGGGGTGAGGAGGGGGGGTGGGAATATGGGGGTGGGGGGAACCCCAGGGCAAGAGATTCGAAAACCGAGATGCAGAGTCCTCCCGCGTTCCTAGAGAAGACCGGGAAGCGCGATGGGGTCCCGGAAGATGAGGCGCTGACCTACTTCCGGTCTTTGTGACTCATTGTGTCTGTGGCGAGGCGTTGGGAGGGCCTAGGTTGGTGTGCTGTGCCCTTCGACCGGGTTGAGCCCGGGAGTCAGCCGTGCTTGGTTGCTCGGTGTCCCCAGGCCACTCCGGAGACTCACGGTGAGTCTCATGGCGGACTCTCGCGAGGACGGGCGGGCCGCGAGGGTGGGCCGTGTGACCACCCGGGGGGCTTGGAAAGGAGCCCTGCCGGATTCCGGGGTGCTGGAATCCCTGGGGTCAGTGGGGAACCCTTTCGTGTCATCATCTTCGTATGACGTTTCTGAGGACGAGATCACGAGTGGACGTGATCCCTGTGTCTGGATTCTTTTCCCACTCCCTCCGTCGCCATTTGCTGTGATTGCAGGGAAAAAGTGTTTGTGTGATTTTCGTTTTATTGCTGTCCTTCACTCCCCGGTCCCGGGCCCTTGAGAATACTGAGGTAGATGAACGCTGCGGAAGACCTTGAGCTCTGCACGCGTTTTGAGGTTCCGCCGATGTTTCCAGATCACCTGCTTTTCTGTCTCTCCACCTCCCAGCACTGAGCGAAAGCGCTAGAAGCTTGACAGTGGTTAAAGACCTAATAGAGATTAACAACCGGCTCTCGATTTTAGGGAATGCTTCAAAAGCCCTTGCTGGTTTAAGCTTTTTAAATGTGCTGTCTAGAAAATAGTTTTTAGTTCACCTTGCCTGATTGGAGTGGGTGAGGTGTGAAGGGTATCTGGGAATCACGCTGGGGGAGTAGGAGATTGATTAGCTTAATGACCTTGAATGAGACAAGACCTTTGCCAACTGTCAGTTTTATCTTTGAAATTAGCTACCTCTACTCTAAAAACCTCTTCCAAATTTGAAATGAGTGAAGTTGGTCAAATGTAACTGAAAAATAAAGATCAAACCGTTTAACCTGACACTCCCCTTCCTTCCCCTCCCTTCCTTGCGCGCGCGCACGCGCGCACACACACACACACACACACACACACACACACACACACACACTTTGATTAAAGAGAGTGTCTGTTCCATGGCCCAGGACCAAAGAAAGCATTTATTGTACAGGGCAGTGCTAGGCGGATTGAAGGCAGTCAATAAATACTTGTTGAATTGTGAAGAATTCATTGTAACCACAATTTACCCAAGTGAAGTTACTAGAAAAGCCAGCCAAATGTGGGAAAAGAGCTTTATTACAAGGGCCCTATGGTGAAGATTGGCCCAGATGGCTTCTTCAGGTGTGTGTTCTCGGATTACTGCACATACACAGATCCTTATTATTCAGTTTGGCCTTCCTTGAATCACAGAGACGTCTACCACTAAAAATGTTATCTTTTGTTAATTCTCTACTTGATCTCTCCATTTGAAAATTTTTCAAATTGTTTATGCTGTATTTAAATACAACCAGAACAGTGTACTAAATCTTAAATCTTAGCTTTTCTTTAGGCAGTGGTATCAATATTCTAAGTATCCTTTAAAAAAAAATAGGGTCTCTCTACTCCTGGCTGACCTTGGAATTCCAGCCACTGCCTCCAGCACTTATCACCACACCAGGCTACCAGCTATCTTTTAAGAACAGCTTTTTCATATTAAAAACTAGAAGATCATTTATTTAAACTCTCAAGACTATGTCATAGAAGAAATACTGGGCTTTAAGAACACAACCATTGAAATAAATTGAACTTGGAGCTACGAGTTTTTTCTCATTAGAAAGTCATTTATTTTTTTTCCTTTGGTGACGTCTGGTTGCTGGGCTGTGATCTTTTCTGAAGGAGTTGATAATGTCAGAATATGTTTCTCAGAGGAACCCCAAAGGTAGTTTTCTGCTTCTCCCCTCTGTCCCTGCCCTCATTGCTGATAAGAATACTGGAAACCAGAGAGGTTAGTCACTCACTTAATGGGTGTGTGATATCTTATTTGCAGGGGATATAATTCATTTGTTCCAGCCCACACTCCCTTCACTGTTAGGGTATTTCTTCCACTGCTAATCTTTTAGGCAGACTGAAAATTACAATGTATGATTAAATCTCTTGGATTTGCTTTTTTAATATTTTTGTTTTCTGACCAGTTCTCAAGTAGCCCTGTCTAGCCTCAGATTCACTCTGTAGGCAAGGCTGGCCCTGCACTCTAGATTGCCCTGCCTCCTCCTCTGAAGTGCTGGGAATACAGACATGCTCCGCTACACCTGCTTGTCGCTCTACTGAGGTTGAACCTAGGGCCTTATGTACGCTAGGCAAGCGCACTGCCATGGAGCTACATCACCCAGCCCTTAAGATCACTTTTAAAAAGTAAACCTGCCCCAGTGCCTGCTAAATGCCGGAAACTTTTCTCAGTTTCATAAGTTAATTTGTTTAATTTGAAGAAACATGGAGTGAAAAGTGAACACAAAAAAAGTAATAACATGGTAAATTCAATCAGGTATTGTTTGACTCAGCTCAGGGCCTTAGGCTTCATGTGCTATGCCACTACACCCTTTTTTTTTTTTTGTATTTGTTTTGGTGCTGTTTTGTGGTTTGTATATATTTTTTTTTTTTTTTTTTTTTTTTGCTTTTAAGATATCTCGTGTAGCCCGGGATGTCATTGAGCTCCTCATCTTCCTGCTTCTGTTTCCCCAAGTATTGTGGATACACCTGCTCGTATCTTCATTTGAGACAGGGGCTCACTAAATTGTCCAGGCTGGCCTCAAACTCACTTTGTAATCCAAGCAGATCTTGAACTTTTGATCCTCCTGTCATGCATGTATCTTAAAAGAGTGTCTGGGCAGGGGTTTTAGCACTTGCTTAGCCCGCACCCGGCCTGCCTTTGTTCCTCAGCACCACAGCTCTAATAGTGATATTGATAC
This sequence comes from Microtus oregoni, assembly GCF_018167655.1. NCBI lineage: Eukaryota > Metazoa > Chordata > Mammalia > Rodentia > Cricetidae > Microtus > Microtus oregoni. The sequence continues at coordinate 5,092,126 of NW_024543062.1, read as the reverse complement.
GTGGGGCTGGGGAGACAGCTCTGTTGGTGAAGTGCTTGCTGCACAAGCATGAGGATCTGAGCTTGCATCCCCAGCACCCATGTCAAACGCCAGGGGAAGGGTATGCACCTATAACCCCCACCTTGAGAAAGTGGAGACAGGATCGCCAAACCAAGCTGGCCAGTTAAGCCTAGCTGAATCGGCCAGCTCTGGTTTCAGGTAAGAGCCCTTGCCTCAGTAAAGTGAACAGAAACTGAGGACGACATCCACTGTCAACCCTGGCCTCCACACACAGGAATACCATACTCGTGCTGGAAAAAGAAAAACATAAATTAGAAAAAGAACTTGTCCGGAGATGTGACAGGTTTAGCTTCAGGTCCTGGTCTAGAATTTACTTGCTCTGAGAGCTTAGGTAAGTAATTTACTGTCAGTAAGCTGCAGTTTTCACATTACAGAGAAGATGATAATATAGCTACCTCTTAAAACTGTTGGTATGTGGTCCAGCAAAGTGCTCGGTGTATTATTTGGCACCTGCCAATGTTGGCTGTTACTCGCACTCTTTTTATAATGTGCTTGAGCATCAATGACGGACAAGTGGCACTTTAGCCTAAGTTTGCAAGATAAGTGGGATTCGAAAAGGTAGAGAGCTGGGCAGAAGCATGACTGAGGTGCTGGTTTTAGAGTCATTCTGCTGAGTGGGGAAGGGTTTGTGGGCTGGGAAGATTGATGGGAGGAGAAATGGAAACAAAGTGGTACCCACTGACTGGGACTGTAAAGTTTTAGGAAAAATAAAGTAACAGGTAAATTACTGGGGCGGGACAGAAAATAGAAGTGAAGAACCAAAGAAGCCAGACTTGAGCTGGCATTAAATAGTAAATATGAACCAGGAGTTACGTTGCTCAGGGTGTTGTGGATGTAGCGGTATGTAGAGTGCTTGCCTAGCTGTCATGGAGCCCTGGGTTCCATCCCCAGCTCTGCATAAAACAGGTATGATGGCTCATACCTGTAATCCCAGCACTCAGGAAGTAGAGGCAAAAGGATCAGAAGTTAAAGGTCATCCTCAGCTACATAGTGAATTGGAAACCTGCCAGTACTGCATACTATAATCCTGTCTCTAAAAATAATTCACTCAGCTGGACAGTGTTGGCGCACGCTTTTAATCCCAGCCCTTGCGATATAGAGGCAGGGTTATCTGTGAGTTTGAAGCCAGCCTGGTTTACAGAGTGAGTTCCAGGACAGACAGACAGACAGACAGAACTGTTACACAGAGAAACCCTGTCTCAAAAGATGAAAATAACAACAATTCATTCTGGTTCTGGAAGAGTCAGTACATTGGAGGAGGGAGGAGTCAAAGAAGGTAAGGTGTTAATTTAAGACTCTGCAGGTGAGATACTAGTGGAATATCTCCCAGGTCTACTCACTGGGTCAAGAAGAGGGTGGAAGGGGAACTGAAATATCAGGGAGGGTTCTCCCCATGTCTGCAGCTCAAGTCCCCATCTCCTTGTTTAAGGTAGACTAATCAGAAGGCAGTGCCATCTTGGGTGGTGAGTAAAACATTGGCTGACAGTTAATAAATAGAGTGGGCGTTGTTCACAGCCAGAGTGAAGATGTTGCTATGGCCTGTGCCTGGATCCATATAACTAGAAATAAGGGGGCACACAAAGAGTGCAGTAGTGCTGGAATAGAGGGGTGGAGTGTGTTCTCAGGGTGGAGACCCTCGAAAGCTAAATGCTATGTGTCAGAGGTTCAGAGACAGTAATTGGGGGAAGCAGAAGAGTTCTGAACATACTACCTGCTGACCTTTGTGTGTTGTGTGTACTGGGATGGACAGAAATTGTCACTGAACTGAAACACCTGAAAACAGCATGCAAAGGAGATGGTAAACACAACCACCGAGAGCGGGTGTGAAGGCTCAGCAAGTAAAGGTGCTTGACACCTGGCCTGGTGGACCTGAGTTCAGTCCTCCAGACCCACGTGGTGGAAGGAGGCTTGCAAGTTGCTCTCTGACCTCCTATAGCTCACTGAGGTATGTGCTTATTTGAGTTAAAATAAGACTCTTTAAGACCAGTTACCTACAAAAAAAATTACATGCCTGGTCTGTTCTTGATGTTTTGTATGTTATATTACTACTGAAAAAAATTTACGTTAGTACATGTTCATGATGAAGAGGAGCTGGTCAGTCGTCCTCATCTACTTAGACTGTGAAACCCAATATGAACAAGTCCAACAGAACTGCCATAATTGCTGGGGCATAACTTTCAATAATTCATGTGTACACAGTCCCATTTTATCAAATCTAATCATAGTATTTTTTAAGTGAGGGCCATATAATTATAAATGCTTTCCTAGTTTAAAAGTGCTGACTTGAGCTGGGAACATAATAGAACACTTTCCTAGCATGTATAAGGACCTGGGCTTGGTCCCCAGCCTTGCATAACATGAAAGTTAATTTAACTTTAAAAGCTCTTAGTTTTAACTTGTTGTGAAACAGTTGGGTGGTCTGGTTCTAAAACGTTAATTTGATTGATTGTTTTTGCTTCATTGGGTTTTCTTAACACTCCTCTCCCCAGACAGGGTTTCTCTGTATATCCCTGGCTGTTCTAGAACTCATTCTGTAGAGCAGGCTGACCTCGAACTCAAGTGATCCATCTGCCTCTGCCTCCCGAGTGCTGGGATTAAAGATGTGTGCCACCACCACCTGCTCTTATTTTTTTGATTACGTTTATCTATATGAGTGCAGGCAAGTCAGTCTGGGCAGTAGAGATCAGACAACAGCTTTCAGGAATCTGTTCTGTCCACCATGTGAGTCCTGGGGGTCTACTCAGGTCATTAGGAGTAATGGCAGCTGCCTTTACCTACTGGGCCATCTTGCTGGCCCCAAGATGCTCTGGTTTTGATGGGCATGGAAGTGAAAGCAGTACTTCCAGAGACCAGTGGATTCAGATGGGAGAATTGCGGTCGGCGTGCTCAGCAAGTCTATTTTCATTTTCCACGATTTTCTTAAATTAATTCAGCTAGTATTTATTGACTATTTCTGATAGTGTTACAACAAACGTGGTAGAGATTGCAACTCACATAATCGTCCCTACTTGCAATCCTTTTTTTTTGCATTTATTGTGTGTGTGGGTGGGTGTTTGTGGTATGTGCTTGTGGAGGTCAGAAAACAGCTCACAGGAATTGTTCTTCTTCCATTGTATGGCTACCAGGGAAGAAACTTGTGTCCTCAGGCTTGGCATTAGAACTTGAACCATAGATCCGTTTCCCCAGCCCCTCCGGTGGAAGATTTAAAATGTCATGGAGCACTTGAGGTTTCCAAAAAAACATTTTTCTAGTTCATTATTTTTTTAAAGCTGAACAAGTAAGTTGAGAGGAGAGTTTCTTCCCTTGGGATGTAAGGTACCTAGTGTGACATGTGACAGCTCACCATTTAGACCAAGTGACTTCTTTGTAGATTGAAATATGACTTAATTTATCTCCTTTTTTTTTTTTTTTTTTTTTTTGGTTTTCTGAGACAGGGTTTCTCTGTATAAACCAGACTGACCATGAACTCAGAGATCCACCTGCCTTGGCCTCCTGAGTGCTGGAATTAAAGGTGTGGGCCACCCTGCCCAGCGTTTGGTTTTTGTTTTAAGATATTTGCCTACGGCCCAGGTTTATCTGGAACTGTTCTAAGGTTGAATTCCTGATTCTCTTGCCTCTGCCTCTCAAATTCTTAGATTATGGGCTTCTACACCTGCCTATTCCTACAAACCCCATCTCCCTCTCCCCTTCTCTCTCTCTTTCCTTCCTCCCTCCTCCTCTATCCCTTTCTCAAAGAGGTCTCAGGTATCCCACACTAGCTCTGAAGGTACCACATAGCTGAGAATGACTTTGAACTCCTATGGTCCTAGACGCTAAGATTACAAGTGTGTGCTGTATAATGTGTGTATGCAATGTAACACACTGTTATAATGCAGATGCTGTGATCCTGTTTTCTGTGTTGTATGTGGAAACTGCAGCCTTAGGCCCACCACAGAACTCATAAAGTAATAAAGGTAGCTAAGTGGTACATTCGCAAGTCCCCTGTCTTCAGTGTTAGGCCCGCCTCTGCTGCTGAGAATATTAAGTGTTCTGAACCTCAGTTACATCATCTGCATACAGATACTAATATTTTTTTGTCTGCTAGGCTTGAGCAGTGGTAGGGTAAGTGGGATGTACGTACATGTGCTATGCTTAGCCTGGCCCTTGGCACTCGCTGGACTAAGGACATTGCTTTGACAGTTGGCAAACACCCTGAGGTAGAGACCACCCGTTAAAGGCTTCTGTTTGCAAACCTTGATATTAGAAGTGACACCAAGACCAATGTGGCTCTGTGGTGGTTTTCTCCTTTATGTTTGGAAGACATCTCCTTGATGTGTAGCCTTGTATGAAGGGTTAGTAACACGGGTCACTTTGTAAGCATTCTCGTGACGGGGGGGGGGGGGGGGGGGGGGCACATATGGGGATCAGAGGACGACCACAGGTAGTGTTCCTCCGTGCCATCTGCCTCAGTTTCTTCCTTCCTTCCTTCCTTTCTTTCTTTCTTTTTTTTTTTAAAAAAACCAGGTTTCTTTGTGTAATCTTGGCTATCCTAGAACTAGCTCTGTAGACCAGGCTGGCCTCAAACTCACAGAGATCCGCCTGCCTCTGCTGGGATTAAAGATGAGTGCCTGCCTCAACTTTTGAAGTTTTTGAGGCAGTGTCTCCCACTAGCATGGAGCTCACCCAGGAGTGCTAGGCTGGTAGGCCTTTGAGCCCAGGGACCCACTTTCCTCTGCTTCCAGGTCAGTTTTAAAGGTCACTTTTTTTTTTTTTTTAACTTTAGTTCTAGTGCAGATACCAAGAGAAAACTGCCGCTAGGACAGAAGCGCGGTCTGGCCCTGCTGGACCCCAGCAGCTCCCCGAGTCTGAATGATGACTGCTGAGTCAAGGGAAGCCACGGGCCTGTCCCCACAGGCTGCACAGGAGAAGGACGGGATTGTTATTGTGAAGGTGGAAGAAGAAGATGAAGAAGAACACATGTGGGGGCAGGACTCCAGCCTGCAGGAGACGCCCCCACATGACCCAGAGGTCTTCCGCCAGCAGTTCAGGCGCTTCTGTTACCACAACACTTTTGGGCCTCGAGAAGCGCTGAATCGACTGAAGGAACTTTGTCATCAATGGCTTCGACCTGAAGTCAACACCAAGGAGCAGATCCTGGAGCTGTTGGTGCTGGAGCAGTTCCTGTCCATCCTGCCCAAAGAGCTGCAAGTCTGGCTGCAGGAGTACCGGCCCGACAGCGGAGAGGAGGCTGTGACTCTTCTGGAAGACTTGGAGCTTGATATTTCGGGACAGCAGGTGAAAAGAGGGTGCCTGTTGTGTGTAAGAAGGGCATAGACTTAGGAGTGGGCTCAGAGGGGAGTGTTGGGGCAGCTGTCCTTGCTCCCCTGCCCCCTGTGCTCTTTGAAAGAGTTAGAGCATGCGCATGGCATCCGTGAAGCTCTGGGTTCCCTGCCTGACCATGGGAGGAAGGAAGGAAATAAGGGACAGTGTTCTGCTTGCCTCCTTCCAGCATCCATTGGCATACTTAGAGCCCTTCCTTTATTGTTCTAATTCCTGTCTTAAAAGCAGTTTACTGGGCCAGGCATGGTGCTTCATGCATGCAATCCTAGCATTTGAGATGCTGAAGCAGGAGGACTATGAGTCACGGCCAACCAGAAGTTTTATCCAGAAACTGTTTTCCTCCCCCCAGGTCCCGGGTCAAGTTCATGGGCCTGAGATGCTTGCCAGGGGAATGGTGCCTCTGGATCCGGTTCAGGAGTCCTCAAGCTTTGGCCATCACGAAGCTACCCACCCTCATTTCAAGCATTCATCTCGGAAGCCTCGCCTCCTGCCATCCCGAGGTAAGAAGCTGGGTTCGTGTGTAGAAGAGACAGACGTAAATGTGCAGGTTAGAGGTGCGGCTTAGTTGGTAGAGTGCTTGACTGTCATCCATGCGGCACTGTGTTTCATTCCCCAGCACTGCATGAAACCAGGCATGGTGGCACGCTCCTTTAATCCTAGCCTTCTGGAGGCTCTCTGAGTTTGAGGACAGCCCTGCATACATAGTGAGTTCCAGGTCACCATGGCCACCTAGTGAGACCCTAACTCAAAAGCAAAACAAAAAAGCAGGCATGGTGCACGCTGTAATGCCAAACTCCAGAATGTCAAGGCCATTCTCAACTACACAGCAAGTTTGAGGTCAGCCCAGGTCAATGAGAGGAGGAGACCTTGTCTGTTCCCCCTCTTAAAAAAAGAGATGGGAATGCTGGGTGGTGGTGGCTCACACCTTTAATCCCAGGACTCGGGAGGCAGAGGCAAACAGAGTTCAAGGCCAGTTCCAGGACAGCCAAGACTGTTACTCAGTGAAACCCTATCTTGAAAAACAAACAAATGAAAAAAAAGGTGGGGAGAAGGGGGACAAATAAATAGTCTAAGATGGAAGTACTTCTTTCCGTGTTCCCAGGTAACTCCATAAAAAAGCATGCTTGTTTGGTTATTATGCCTATTATTATTACAACATAGCTCACAGGCCGATCTTAGACTGAATGTTGTTTGCTAAGGAGGTAAGTGGACTGTCATGTCATGTGAGCATTACATCCTATGTTGAACTGTGTGCACTCCAGATGTCCCGCAGAGTTCTGAGTGGAGGGCATTAAAACATTATTTCCAGCCTTAATGGTTTGTTTTGAGACAAGATCTTGTTATGTAGCCCAAGGCTGGCTTCTAACTCCCAGCCCTCCTGCCTCAGTTTTGAAATGCTTTAGTGTAGTCCTGGCTGCTAAACATCTATTTATTTATTTAATGTAAATATATAAGATGTTTTACAACATTCTATAAAAAGTTACTTTTAAATTTTACAAAGGGAAGAGCATAGGAACAATTTTTTTTTTGAATGAGGAAACGAGAACAATGCTAGTTTAGGATTTCTATAAAAATCTATTGCATTTGGATGGTTCCCCAGCCCACTTTACAGAAATAGAGTTGGGTTTTTGTTTGTTTGCTTGCTTTTTGGTTTTTCGACACAGGGTTTCTCTATGTGTAGCTCTGGCTGTCCTGGAACTTGCTCTGTAAACCAAACTCACAGAGATCCACCTGCCTCTGACTCCCAAGTGCTGGGATTAAAGGCGTGCGCCGCCACCACCCACCCGGCAGATAATGTTTTTTATCAGAGTTTAAAATAAAACAGGTGCATAGGCTATCAGAAAGATCTCGCTACCCTTACAGAGGACCAGTGTTCACCTGTCTCAGGCCACTCACAACTGCCTGTAACTCCTACTTCAGGGAATCTGATACCCTTTTCTGGCCTGCAGGCACAGTGGTGTCGTTAGGTGTCAGCTGGAGAGATAACTCAGGGTCTGAGCATCAGATTGTTGCTGCAGGTAGCTCGGGACATGGTTTTAGAGACTGCAGCTAGAGTTAGCATTTACTAAATTGTTTTTGAATGAATTGAGACAAGGATTTGTTCTCAGTTTCCTCTCTATCTTGTTCATCTTCTACAGTTTCCTGACTCTTGGAAGGCCTAAGTGTTAGTGTCTTGTTCTTGTGAGTCTCTCACCTCGCAGGGGGAACGACTGGGAGTGTAGGGATGGAGTGCTCTGTTTCTACGGTTCTTTGCAGGTCACCTGGCACCATCCTCTGTCTACCTACTACGTGTCCAAATGTAACGAGGCTTGACAAACGAAGGGGAAATGAGAAATTTTAATATTACAGTTTATTTTTTACTCTTGTTACTCATTGCATACAGCTGATAGTCTATGCTATGTTACAGTTGCTTTCTATTATGTGTTGACCATACCTTCCTACATGTGCATGTCTCATTAACATCTGAACAGAGTGTGTGTTCTATCAAACAGCTACCGTGGCCAGATAAGAGGTGGGGGACAGGGTCTGAATGGTAGAAATGTACTCAGAAGTGTGAAGGTCCTTCTACCCCTGTCGTGCTCAGTGCTCCTGTGGTCTTTTTTTGTTTGTTTGTTTGTTTGTTTTTGTTTTGTTTTTCGAGACAGGGTTTCTCTGTGGTTTTGGAGCCTGTCCTGGAACTAGCTCTTGTAGACCAGGCTGGTCTCGAACTCACAGAGATCCGCCTGCCTCTGCCTCCCAAGTGCTGGGATTAAAGGCGAGAGCCACCACCGCCCGGCTCCTGTGGTCTTGAAGTTGCATTGTTCACAAATGTAGGCAGAAAGGGGGGAGCAGGGTCTAGTGTCCCTGGTGCTGTTCTTGTGCTGGAAGAAAACACAAGCCAAACTTGAAGTTACTGACTAAAATTGAGGATAGGAGCTGGGTTTTGGACCGGACCTGCCATTCTAAACCGAGCGACGTTACATAGTCATTACCCTCTTCAGGGCTTCATTGTCTCCTTTGAAAGTTTGGACCCGGTGATTTTAAGGACCCTTGTATGAGTTCCGTGTGGTTCTGTTTTAAGGGTAGAGGTCTCTGGGAAGCTGAAGTCTTGCTTCCTATCAACAAATCCTGTGGGCTATCTTTTTAGTGACTAACATCAAACAGTGAATATGCTGGTATAAGAAGGAGAATGTCAGGGCTCTTTATTGAGGGAGGCTCAAAGAAGAGCTGCCTTACTCACAGCCCCTTTCTCCTCCTCAGCTCTCCCTGCCACCCACGTTGCTGCCCCTCATCATGAGGGGAATCCTAGAGACCAGGCGATGGCATCTGCACTATTGACCGCAGATTCCCAGGTGAGCCATGGGCCCCTCCTCCCTCCTGAGGCCCTGTATCTGCCCCTTCTGGAGCATGTCTCATAAGCCTCTATCAGGTCTTGTGCCAGCCCTCAGAAAAGCCCTACTCCCTTCAATGTTAGTGACCTTCCACCATAACCCCTTCAGTCTACCAGAGTCTGGCCATGCGTTCTCTCCTAGTATCCTCTAGTCCTGACATCAGCTCTGTCCCTGACCTCAGATTTGCTGAGCATGGGGATCTCCTGTTATTTCAGGCAATGGTGAAGATCGAGGACATGGCCGTGTCCCTCATCCTGGAGGAATGGGGATGTCAGAACCTGGCTCGGAGGAATCTCAATAGGGACAGCAGGCAGGAGAATTTGGGGAATGTGTTTTCCCAGGGTAAGAATGATGCAGAATTCCTGTCTGCTAAGATTGTTTTGCTTCTGTGTTGGTTAGTAAGGAATAACATTTGTGTTCATTAAGTTCCAAAGGTGTGTTACTCCAACTCCCTAGAGCCTTGAGGTTTGTTACCTCTAGGTAGTTAAGCTCTTTGAAATCAAAAATAAACTCTGTGCTCTGAGTTTCTCAGTTTCCCCAGCTACTCAGTTCCCTGGGAGGATCCTCTCTGCTCTGGTGCTTCAGCTTGCCCCTATCCAGTAGAGGGACCCGGCAAGCATTTTTACCACGTTCCTAAACTTTACCAAGACATCCGCCCCGAGCCGGGTGGTGGTGGCGCACGCCTTTAATCCCAGCACTCGGGACGCAGGGGCAGGTGGATCTCTGTGAGTTCAAGACCAGCCTGGTCTACAAGAGCTAGTTCTAGGACAGGCTCTAAAGCTACAGAGAAACCCTGTTTCGAAAAACCAAAAAAAAAAAAAAAAAAAAAAAAGACATCCACCCTGGATAGCTGTCCTTTCCTATCCTATAGAGATTTATTCCATATACACATTGTGATTCTCTAGCCTTGCATTTGACCCTCCCTTAGGATCATGTCCCCAGCTCCAAACTCAGTGGTCCACTTCTGTGAAGAACTCTTGTTGCTGGAGATAAGAAGAATGGAGTGATTTAATGGACATCAGATAGATAAAAGGACCCAAGCAACTGACAGCTGTTGCATGGGCCTCTCCTAGACCTTAAGCCCTAGGACATGGTACTACTGGAAGCCCAAAGGAAATTTCATAGCAAGATCTCCACCACGGGTAGGCAGAAGGAGAAAAGGCAAAGTGGGCATGGAGAAAGGGCTTTTACTGGAGAAGTTCAGGTTTGGTTTGGTGTGAAGAGAAGGATGGTTTTTAGATACTTGTTCTTTATACTGAATAGAAATTAAGAACTGGTCTTTGTTTATAAGCTATCACTACTACAACCTTTGAAGGAAAAACAAAAGGAACACTCTTGGGAACTTCCAGCTAGTCAAGGGCCTTTGCTTAGAATTCAGAAGAGGTGGACCAGCTTTCTCTTCTCTGAAGTTCCCTCAGTGATTATGGTGATTTCATCACTAAGTCAGAGATCAGATATTACCAGCTCCTCTAGTCAAAGCTTTCAGGAGCCTGCTGGGGTGGTGCAGACACTCTTGGAGTCCTCACTTAAAGCAAAGCGAGGGGTCCATGGGATGGTTCAGTAGGGAAAGAACACACTTGCTGCCAAACCTAGCAACCTAAGTTCAGACCCAGGGCCCACGTGTTGAAAGGAGGGAACTGAGTCTCACAGGATGTATTCTGACCTCAACACATACATCATGGGTCACACACACTAAACACGAAATAAATAAATAATAAATAAATAAATGTTTTTAAGAATTGTTTAGGGGCATGAGACATGACTCAGCAGTGAAGAGCACTGGCTGCTCTTCCAGAGGACCCATGTTCAGTTCCCAGCACCCACATGGTAGCTCACAACTGTCTGTAACTCCAGATCCAAGAGATCCAAGACCCTCTTGTGACCTCTGCAGGCATCAAGCATGCACTTGGTACATAGACATACACAGGCAGGCAAAACACCACACACACACAATAATTGTTGGTTTTTTTAAATAATGATACATGGGATATAGTAGTGTACAATAAAATTAAACTTCAGTGTTTTAATACGCTGGCTGCTAAAATACAGAGATTAGCTCTACACTGTAAAATTTGTTTTCTGGTTCTTCTGATTACATTCTCGGGAATTGTTTCTTTCCTGTTAAGTCTCAACTGTCAGTTGGTGAAGATTTAAGTTATGATAAAGTATGACAGAACTGGGATGTCTGCTTTGCCTTCCCTCTGCTAACACCACTAACCAATTCCTTACCTGTTCTCTTTTTGGGTTTTTTGGGTTTTTTTTTTTTGTTGTTGTTGTTGTTTTGTTTTGTTTTTGTTTTCAAGACAGGATTTCTCTGTGTAACTTTGGAGCCTGTCCTGGAACTCATCTATAGACCAGGCTGGCCTCAAATTCACAGAGATCTACCTGTCTTTGCCTCCCAAGTGCTGGGATTAAAGGCCTGTGCCACCACCCGGCCTGTTCTCTTTTTTGTAAGACTTACAGATATTTGCTGGAAATGCAGTCTGGCTTTATTTCTTATTTTCCTATTTTTTGAGACAAGGTCTCATTGTTTAGTTTTGACTCGGCTGGAACTCATAGGGATCTGTCTGCCTGCCTCTTCTTCTTTGGTGCTAAAATTAAGCTTGCAATGTGACTTCTTTTTTTTTGTCCTGACACAGAATCTCTATGTAGCCCTGACTGTCCTGGAGCTCCATACAGAACAGACTGGCCTCAAGCTCACAGAAATCCGCCTGCCTCTGCCTCCAGAGTGCTGTGATTACAGGCGTGTGCCACCACAGCCAGCTGTGACTAGCTGAATATTTTCTTTCAAATTGGCTATGAGATGACCATTTAATAGGACAACCTCTGAAGCTTCTCAGTTCCTTATCCTTTCCTTCCCTGTCTCTGCTCGCTCCCCATGCCATGCTTGCTTATTCACACCCTTCAGAGCTGTTCACTCTTTTTTTTCCTTTTTCACTTTGAGATAGATCTTGCTATGTAGCCCAAACTGGTCTGTCACTGGTGATTTTCCTGCCTCAGCCAGTTGAATGCTGGGTGTGCACCACCATGCCTGGCCTTCTTTGTATACTTTACCAGTACTATGATTTTCCACGTCCATCCCAGCTCTACATTCCATTGTTGGTAAATTTTATTTTTAATGCTATGAAGTCATTTCTCCATGTATATAGAAGCTTCTTAGAAAATTATGTCATCATGTTAACACCTGTATTCAGAAGAAAATGGTGCTATTTGTATTTTCTATTTATCATGTCAGGTTCTGAAAACAGGAATGGGAATGAGTCAGCCTCAAAGGCTGAAGTCAAAGAAGATTCCACCTCACATGGGGAGACAGCAGGAAGATTTCAGAAAGAATTTGTAGAGAAACGTGAACAGCAGGGCAGAGTAGTCGAAAGGCAGCAGAGAAACCCTGAAGAAAAAACTGGCAAAGAGAAGAAAGAGCCTGGGCCACCTACAGCCAAGGAAAAGAAGCCCTCTGCAGGAGAGAGGGGCCCAAGGGAGAAGGGCAAAGGTCTGGGAAGAAGCTTCAGTCTGAGTGCAAACTTTAATAATACCCCCGAAGAGCTTCCGTCAGGGGCAAAGACACATAGGTGTGATGAGTGTGGGAAATGCTTCACAAGAAGCTCCAGCCTTATCCGCCATAAAATCATCCACACTGGAGAGAAGCCCTACGAATGTAACGAGTGTGGCAAAGCCTTCAGTCTCAATTCAAACCTTGTCCTACATCAGCGAATCCACACAGGAGAGAAACCTCATGAATGTAACGAGTGTGGCAAAGCCTTCAGTCATAGCTCAAATCTCATCCTGCACCAGCGCATCCACTCTGGAGAGAAACCCTACGAATGTAACGAGTGTGGCAAAGCCTTCAGCCAGAGTTCAGACCTCACGAAGCACCAGAGAATCCACACAGGGGAGAAGCCCTATGAATGTAGTGAATGTGGGAAAGCTTTCAACCGAAACTCATACCTTATTTTGCACCGGAGAATTCACACTCGAGAAAAGCCCTACAAGTGCACTAAGTGTGGGAAGGCCTTCACACGGAGCTCAACCCTCACACTGCACCATAGGATCCATGCCCGAGAGAGAGCCTCGGAGTACAGCCCGGCCTCCCTGGATGCTTTTGGAGCATTCCTGAAAAGCTGTGTGTAAAGCAATAGTGGACCATCAAACCATTTCCCCCCTTTTGTTTCTGAAATTACGTCAGATATATGTGCCCATCAAGGGAAAAGTAATAACACCATCTAATTGTTTGAGAAGTCACACTTAAGGATCCTTAAGAGTTACATCGACAGTGTTCTGCCTTTAGGTGGTCTGTAGGCATGTAATTCTTACAGTCCTTGCAAGGGAGAGCTAGTCATATGTCTGTCTTCAGTATATCTCCACACAAGATAAAAGCACACACAGTAAAATGCCAAGCTTTCCAGTAATGGGTATACGAATCAAGACCGGCTCTGTGTATACTAACTGAAGTTAAGAAGCCACTTGCTGCCAACAAACCCTACTTGGACAACCTATATTTCTCAATGAAGAGAGACAGTTTTGGGACATGCTGCTCAAGCAAGTTATATATCCAGAAAGTTGTATATCTGATCACTGGTAGCCTGCCAAAGCTATAGAAATCTAGGACTGTGCTGATCAGAATCAAACCAAAGATGATTTCTGTCTCTCTGAAAGAGAGGGTGTATGCACCACTTTGTAGTTCTAAGGACTGTAACAGGGTGGCTCTGCCATCATCAGCGTGGTCAGTGCTACTGAGATAGCAACAATTCAAGACTCTTCTTCCTCCTCAACATCCCTGAAGCACTCGAACACTCCTCAGGGCACTCTCCACGCGTCGACACTTGATTACATGCCGTCTTTTAATCCTTCACCATTCAGTGTATGGAAGCTTTTAGCACCACCCCCCCCCCCAAAAAAAGATGCTTCAGTTGTCAAGAAATACAGTTATATTCCTGACAACACAACACTGGATGTAGTACTAACACACCCAAGGCACTCCGTATGACAGACTTCCAACAGGACTGTCATGTGGGAGAGCTGTGAATCGTGAGTACCTGAAATATGGTACCTTCAGAGCTATAGGCCGTGCTCTAAGTTATTCTAGGGTCAATGTAATTTTTGTCCTAAATATAAGCAAAAGCTTGCTTAGCTGTCTGCAGAGACTCTGTAAACATGGATCAGTAAGTAAATAACCACAGAATGTCAAAAAAAATGACTTTTGTTGTCCACTTACAGAAGAAAAATATGAACACTATAAAGTTTTTGTTTGTGTGACATATTTCACGCAAAGCTCTTATTCTTGGCCAGAAATATTTTCGGTCAGCTGCTGAATGGTTTGTCTTTTGAGCACTTGCTGAGTTGTTCAAAACTTAACTAACATTCTTCAAAATATGTGATGGGCTTTTGTTTTTATTGTTCCTTTATTTGTTTTTATTTTTAATTCTCAGAAAAAGGGAAAGTTAAAGAGAGCATCTTTTCCACATTTGACCAGACACTTGCAGAAGCGTCTGTGGTTACTAGCTGGCAGTGGCTGAAGATACCCTCTTGCTCTGAGAAGTTCACCACCACATGGTGGTGTGGTTGGTTGTGTCATTGTGTTTAATAGCACACAGCGTCGTTTTGATCTCTCATGAAAGAATGAAGTGAGGTTAGGAGACGTTAGCCTTTCCTGAGATCTCTGCAGGTGGCTTCCCAGAAGCTCTTGATCAAGACTTAACACATACAGGAGACCCAAGTCTGGACTACATAGGTGTCAGGCACTTGAACAAACTGCTCTTTTCATGAAAGTGTGGAGATCCCTGCAGAACCCTAGAAACATAAGCTAAAGACAAACTTAAAGACTGTTGGCGTGAACACCCCGCATACGGTTTAAGATTTCCTCTCAAGAAACAACTAAAACCATCTTGTACCAGTTGTTTGCTGACGAGCAGCAAAAGTCCATGAGACACAATAGTGGGTCTCATCAGGTTGGTGCCTGTGTGACCTCAGCTCCAGGTCAAACTAGAATCCTTCAAGCAATCATTATCTGGTCCCTCTTTGACTTTATTTCTTAGACCAATCACACTTCAGTGATGGTGTCTAAACTGTTTCCACAGTGCTGCCTGTGAGTGTGTCTGTCCACCCAACAGAAAAGCAGCAGACATGCTGGTTCACTGGTTCACTCTGGAGCGAGGCAGAGATGGAAATGCTTTAAGGTTCTTCCTAAGGAATGAGTCATGGTGATGGTGGGCCTTTTTGAGAACTCTAGCTTGCTAAAACAACTGAAAAAAAGAGGTTCAGTACTCCGGGAGCCCATCCGGACACTGGTTTTGAGCCCAAGAAAGGGCTTTGGTCATTTCCCTGTTAGCCACTTATACACAGACATACACAACTACATGCTGATGTACTTCGACCATCAACCTAGGGTCTTGTTTTTAAGTTAAATTAAGACAGACCTGTTCCCCTCCCCCATCCCTCATTCCCATTTTATTGGGACGTCTTACTATTAGATAGTTACTGGAGTGGCTTCAGAGCTAGCTACCACAGATGCACTCCTGGAGGCAGCCAATTGAAGATGTATTTTATTTAGCAGGCTATAGATGGTTATCAGAACATCTTAGATGCTCCACACAGCATGTCTTTGTCACGATTCAGAAGGCTGACACCTGTAGTGTTGAGGATGGATGTTCCGGCTTAAGTGCTCGCTAGTTAACCATTGGCATGCTAGTTGAAGACTTTTTAAGTGAAATTTAACCTTATGACAAAAGTCAAAGTTGCGGACTTTCTACTTCAGCCTGGTAGGCAAGGCTAAGCATAGATGTGTGAGACAACTTGATATGCAAAGCACTTGATATTAAAGGCATAAACATGAGACTGCTAAATGTGTGTAGAGAGACTGTTGAATATGTGGGGCAGTCCACACCTTAACATACATCAGAAATAGACTCCAGAATGGGACCTAGTCTGAGTGTGGTGTTTGGCAAAGCTTACACTGTAAATAAACTCTTAATGTCTGTGAGGCCAACTTCATAGTACTGCCGTGGACATGAAATTCCCTTCATCTGTTCCAGTCATGCAGTAAGTTCCAGAAACTGCCAAGAGAGTTCAGTCTTAACTCCAGAGGATCCACAGGAGGAAACAAATGTGGGGAAAGGCTAAAGAAGTAGTAAACATGTACAACCTCCTCTGGAAATGGTTCACTTGGGCACCTTGATGTATTCCGTACCTCACCCCTCCTGTCACTCTGTATATTCCTTGTAAACGTGGTCCAGTCTGTTGAACAGAATGCATCACAGGAAAAAAGTGAAGTTTTGGAATAATTAAGAAACTGATGTGATTATAAACAAGAGTTCACAGAATTGGGGTGGGGAGAAAACTTGGGCTGTGGGAAGGGAGATCTGTGAGAAGAGGGCGGTCAACGCGAAGTGCCCTTCTGAGCTGCAGTGGGAACTGGTGGGTTCTGGCTGCTCCAGTGTTAATATGTTTGAGGAGAACATACACTCAGCAGAGGATAGGAAGTATACAGAACAGCTAGGCTGCCCAGCCAGTAACCACAGTCCTGTTTTCCCTCGTAAATCCTCTGTGTGTAGACGAGTGGGGACTCAGTCTACAGGAAGGGCTACTTTTCAGGAAATGCCTTTCTGTCTTGGTGGGGAGGTGGAGGGCTATCTCAGAGTTTGAGAAGCATTGCAAGATTTACTTTGACTCTGCTGCAAGGTTCTTTCCTTGCTCCCATTCTCTGGCACATTTATGCTTAGGAGACAGTGTTTGAAGATTCATAGCTGTGAATATTTATTGATTTAAGTTTTCATCCTAGAATTGTCATCTTTATTTCCAATAGGCATACTGATCTGTTTATCAAAAGGGAACTTAATCAGGTTCATCTTGCCATCCTCATGGAAGACTAATTTTGTCACTTGGAGTAGCAGTGCTGAAACACTCAATACAGCAAGCTTGCCAGAAGAGCCATTTTCTGTGTCCCACTCACTAAGAGCAACTCAGAAGTGTGTATGAGGGAGGCCTGGGGGTGTGGTTCCATCCCCAGCACTGCATCAAAAGGATGTGGTGGCAATGCCTATAATCCTAGCACTTGGGAGATAGAGGCAAGAAGATCAGGAGTTCGGGATCATCCTCTGTCAGCAAGTTTGAGACCAGTCTGAACCACAGGAGATCCTATCAAAAAAATTTAACTATGTACATGTATATCCATAAGGGAGGCAGGCATAGTGGTACAGGCCTGTAATCCCAGCACTCAGGAGGCTGAGACAGATCACAAGTTCACAGCTAGCCTGTGTCCACAGAAATAGGAATATGTTGGGATTTCCTATTAGGGAAGCAAAAGTCTGTGAATTGAATGAAATATAGAACCAGAGACGCAAACTTAAATGGTCTAAATAGATCACTTATAGAAGTTAGGGTAGATTTTTATTTCAGCTACTATTAGAGACAATGAGCATTGTTGGAAAAGTACCTAACAGATCTAGGCTTTGCTCTTGTATGGAAATACTACTGTACATTTTAAAGCAGTTACTTATTTTGCTATTCAGATTTTTTATTATGTCTGGAAATACCTGTTTTGCTTTTCAAAACTTTGTAAAACAAACTTGAAGTTTTAGGTAAGGTAAGCCATCTCCAATACTGCAGGTCAAGCATAAGTTTGGGAAATCCTTTTGCCATACATAATAACTAATGTCTTACTCTGAGAACTTAGTTTCCTGTTGTCTGCTTCTTTCCTAGTTGATACCACCAATCCCATGTTTTTCTCTAATATTCTAAACAGCAGAATGGAGAGAATGAAGGTTAATGAGCTCTGAGCCATGGTCCCAAATGGAAAAAAACAGTGAATTATGGTCTGCTGTGATTTTGAGTTCTGTTTTTTTTGGGGGGGGGTTGTTTTTAAATCTTGTAGGTTGTGACACGCCCCCTTCCACAAACTGACTCAACTTCAAATTACACAGTCATTAGCCAAGTTAATTGGTCTTTAAAATAGTCTTGATTCACAAGCAATCATTAAGTAAATTTGGCCCAGTGCTTGAAGATGGAAGAATGAGATTTCTAAAAGATTGGAAGAGGCTGGACCAAAACTTGTATTTCATTACAGTTTGAGATTGGGGGTAAGTTGTTTTGGTTCAGGAAAGGGTAGCCAGTCACACTGAGTCTCACTTATCCTGTAGTCTCCGGACAAGATCAGATGTGTTACAAAAGAATGGCCAATAAAGTTCCCATAGCCTTAAGATCTGCTAAGAAAGTGCTGAGGGCAGAAAGACTTGATCTCTCATGGGGCAGGAGTAGAGGGGGCAGAGCTTGCTCACCTTCCTCTCAATTAAGACTAATTGGTAACAGCTTGAAGTTTCTAGTCTGCCCTAGCTGGACTGGTGCGTAAGACTTGTGTAGACTCCTATGTGAGGGGTGTAGCTCAGTAAAGAGCATTTACTTAGAGTGTCCCATGAATATGAGTGGCCCCAGGACATGGTTCAGCACTTGCTTAGAATTCCCTAGTTGAGTGGGGGCATGGCCAAGCTGAGCATTTGCTAAAATACCCAGATAATGGTACAGGATGTGACTCGGGAGGAGAGCAATTGCCTAGCATATACAAGGCCCTGGATGTGACCTCCAGCATTGCCCATCCCCCAAAGAAATGCTTATGCTGGTAATGGGGATTACCAGCTCCCTTTCTGAAATTCATGGGGTGTGGGTGGGAGAAAATCTTGTCCTGAGAATATGAGTGTTAAGGGTTAGGGTTGGTTATGCAAGCAAAAAATTATTTTGAGTGAATTTTTAAAAGCTTTTTCATTACAGCCAGGTCAACATGATAGTTAACTCAGGCACTGTCTTTTTGTTTATAAGCTAGGAAAACCATCCTGTTTTGTCCATTCCCAGCTTATATTAGCATCAATTAGACCCAAAGAAGAAACTTTGTATGTCAGCAGGATTAAATCATTGCTGTTAAAAACTGGATCTTTCTTTGATTTGATCAGCCTCTAAAGAGTCCAGACGCTTAGTTGGTGTTCAATAAAAATTTTAAATGGAATTTGTTTTAAATCCTCATTCATAATTCTATAGACTCCTTTTGCTAAGTAATGGGAGAAAATGGGTCTTTTGGATTTGTTTCTTTGTTTCTCTTAAAGCTATAGAACTCTTTCAAAATAAGTTGAAGTGCCGGGCCGTGGTGGCGCACGCCTTTAATCCCAGCACTCGGGAGGCAGAGGCAGGCGGATCTCTGTGAGTTCGAGACCAGCCTGGTCTACAAGAGCTAGTTCCAGGACAGGCTCCAAAACCACAGAGAAACCCTGTCTCGAAAAACCAAAAAAAAAAAAAAAAAAAAGTTGAAGCCCTGGTTGAAAACTAAAGTTTCAAAAGAGAAATGGAAAGCTGGGCATGTGGTGAGTGTTTGCCTCAACTCCAAGTTCAGACCACCTAAACCAGGGAAGGTGGCCCACACCAGTGATCTGAGCCCTGGGGCAATAGTGGCAAAAAGGATTCAGGGTCATCTTTGGTTATGTGGTAAGTCTGAGGCCAGCCTGGGCTGTGTGAGCGCTTAGAAGAGGAGGAGGAAGGAGAGTGCACTTAGGAATAGTCAGTGGTCCACTTTAGGAGAAGTGAGGTCAGATGCTGGAATACATAGCAAGTGTGGTGTCTCCTGGGACTTGGTAAAATAATAAATTGTGTTTCCAGCAGGCAATCCTAGTGATTGTTTTGTCATCTTTTGGTTATGTTAAAGTTGGGTTTTCAGGGCTCAGGAGATAGCTCAGTCCATCAAGACCTAAGTTTGAATACCAGAACTCAAGCAAAGGAAGGCTGGGTTGGGGAGGTATGAACAGGAAGATTCCTACGATTTATTGGTTAGTTCCAGCCAAGACAGAGAGCCATTGTCAAAAAAGGTGGACAGCTTCTGAGGAATGATGCCCATGGTGGCCCCCTGGCATCAGCAAGCACAAATTGGTGTGTACACATATCCAAATGCAGGTGTTGGTAGAGGTCCAAAGTTTAGAAAGTAGAACTGCCACCCTTTAGCTTTGCATAGAACTTAATCTTGGTTTTTACTTTGTCCTATTTAAATGGAGAGGTGGCTCATGGGTTAAGAGCACTTGCTCTTTCAGAGAACCTATGCAGGCAGCTCATAAGTACCCTGGATACCTCTTCTGTATGCATACACAAATATACAAAAATACTTTTAAATTAGAACTGCAGTCCACTAAGTTCTTATACAAAATTGGCATTTTTTTTACTTTCAATTAAATAATTGATTTATTCATCGTATTCAGAAACTCTGGAAGAGGTTCAAAGTGCTCTGGTTTTCATTTGCTTCAGTTTCAAACTCCTTGAGTCAGTATGCTTGTTCCTGCTCTGCTTGCTCTGCAGAGATGTGATGGAGGAAACAAAAATGTAAGATATAGATATATATTTATATTTAAAAAATAGCATTGGAGGGGCTGGAGAGATGGCTCAGAGGTTAAGAGCATTGCCTGCTCTTCCAAAGGTCCTGCGTTCAATTCCCAGCAACCACATGGTGGCTCACAACCATCTGTAATGGGGTCTGATGCCCTCTTCTGGCCTGCAGGCATACACACAGACAGAATATTGTATACATAATAAATAATTTTTTTAAAAAAAAATAGCATTGGGGGGCTGGAGAGATAGCTCAGCAGTTAAGAGCACTGCCTGCTCTTCCAGACGTCCTTGAGTTCAATTCCCAGCAACCACATGGTGGCTCACAACCATCTGTAATGGGGTCTGGTGCCCTCTTCTGGCCTGCAGACAGACACACAAGACAGAATATTGTATACATAATAAATAAATATTTAAAAAAAAATAGCATTGGAGTAGTGGCTTAGAGGTTAAGAACACTTGCTGCTCTTAGGATAATTTCAGTTCCCAGAACCAACATTGAGGTTCACAGCCCAGTTCTAGGGGATCCAGTGCTATCTGTGGCGTCTAAGGGCACTAGGCACGCATATGCACAGGCATACATTTAAGCAAAAGCATACATTTAAGGCCGGGCGGTGGTGGCGCATGCCTTTAGTCCCAGCACTTGGGAGGCAGGCAAACTCTGTGAGTTTGAAGCCAGCCCCATCTACAAGAGCTAGTTCCAGGACAGGCTCCAAAGCTATAGAGAAACTCTGTCTTAAAGGATTAAAAAAAAATTTAAAAAAATAAAAGGAGCTGAATGGTGGTGGCACACGCCTTTAATCCCAGCACTCTCTTTTGTGTCCTGCTTCTCCAACTAGGACAGCACACTATCAGTAATTGAGGCAAGGGCACTTTCTTGCCCAATGGATTGCTTTTGCCACAAAGTAAACTCCATATTGAGTTTCTTCAATGCCCATCATCATCTCTAAAATAGATTGGTGCGCCGGGCGGTGGTGGCGCACGCCTTTAATCCCAGCACTCGGGAGGCAGAGGCAGGCGGATCTCTGTGAGTTCGAGACCAGCCTGGTCTACAGAGCTAGTTCCAGGACAGGTTCCAAAGCCACAGAGAAACCCTGTCTCGAAAAACCAAAAATAAAATAAAATAAAATAAAATAAAATAAAATAGATTGGTGCTACCAGGAATAGAAATGTCTCTGTCATAAAAAGAAAAGAACCTATGTTACTAAAACATCTTAAATACCATATTCTGTAGATCTCTGAAGTATTTAAAGACAATCTGTCTAAACTATATCTCTTTTGATTTTGAAAACTTACCTAATATGATTACAAGTTTAATTGTAATAGATGACTAATTACTAACCTGCATTCCCTTATTATTCTAAGCAGTTGGTAATAATAACTTTCAAGAACTAGAAATTTGCCTTACATTGTTAAATGAGCTCTGTAGGTACAATACCTTGAATAAAATTAGAAATGTATGTACAGTATGTTTTAACAAAATTAATTACTGCGGACCGACTCTCTTGGAGATAGAAGACCAAGGGAGAACAGGGGTGAAGGCTAAGGAGAACCTAGGATTCGGCAAATGACAGACAGACACAACTCTAATGAGGTTTGAATCTGCTGCAGTTTTACTAAAATTCAAACATCACTTTTAAGAGATTACAGAAGGAAGTTGGCAGACATAAAAGCTTACATAAAGAAAATGATTACAGGCAATTGATTATTCTCAGCATGTCTTGTGGTCAGGGCCAGGTGGGCAGAGCTTTTCTTTGAAATTCGTCTCACACCATTGACCAACTGCGCTTTCTCATGGCCCTAAATTATATCTGCCCTCAAGGTAACCAAGGTAACCCAAACACCATTCTTCAGGATTCTACCCCCAGGGTTTGCTCCAATATTGAATGGCTGGCTTCATGTTATCAAGAATAGCCTGCCTTTCTTTCCTATCTAAAATGCACCAGGGGTTTCTCATTCTGGCTAGCCTCTCCATGAATGGTAACTTATGCCATTCCATACATTTTCCTTCATAATTTACCCATCTTCTACCAAATCTCCTATCATGAGCTCTTTCTGTTCTAGGGTATCTGTAAATTCCCCCAGAGAGCGAGCCAGAGTCTTAATCATAACATTAATGGCCTGAATGGAGGGAGGGAACTGACGCATCAGTTCCTCTGTATTCAAGGAGCCGTTGGGAATGTTTCCTTGTTCCTTGAACAGATTAAGTTTTTGTCAAGAGAAAAGTAGAACAGAAGAAAAAGATAGCACAGCCAACGCAAGAAACCATCGCCAGGAACATAGTGAACGAGGTCGTTGAGGCTGATCAGGCACCACAACTCGAGCAGACTGCCAGGCAGCTGCGGGGGGGGGGGGGGGGCAAGCTCCAGGAAGCAAGAGCCCCTCATTTTGAGATGGCCACCACCTGAGAGGCATTTTGTCACACAGGCGAGACAGCTGTGGATGTGGCAATTAATCTTAAATTTATATCAATATACAAAATTTGTGTACAATATACAAAAGTCCAATCCAATGTAAAATATTTAAAACTAGTAGTTGCTTTTTAAAAGTAGATTCAATCTTTTTATTTCATCATATCTATATCCTCCCTTTTTCCTTTTCAGAGTAGATTCAATACTCTACCCTTTTATCCTGTCATATCTGTATTTCCCCTTTAAAAAAAAAGACTCCTGAATCTAATCTCCTTTGTTCAGCTTTTGTTCCTGACCATCACCAATAACAACTTATAACCAATTCCCCTAAGCAATGACAAATACCCATAACCCAATGAAAGACCAAAAACCACCCACCTCATCTCTTTGGAATGTGGGCTTTGTGTTCTTAAATTTACTTCCTGCTGTCTGGGGGTGACAGCATCTTTAGGGAATCCTGAAAAGAAAAGTTTGGGTTAATTGTCAAGTCCTGACAGAGGTAGCTTTATCATTTGTTGTCCAGACTGTGTAATGGGAAAGTACAGAGCTTGTCGCAAGTCCTGGCTAGAGTAGTCTGTGAGGCTGGATCATCTCAAGTAACCATCTTGAAATTGTTCTGAGCAGTTTGTATTCCAAAACCAATCTGTAATGGTGTTTTTCAGCTTAGTGGTGTTATAATCCAGGTGGTATCGTCATTGTGAGATCCCATCACCTTTTTGGAGACTTCAGAGATGACATTAGGCCAGATTATTCCTTTTCTCAGTAATTTTTTCCAGGTAGTTCTCCCTTTTTCTTTGGATGCTTATTTGTCCAAAGATCTTTAAATTCCTCAAGATGTTTGTTTTTATTTTTCTGGAAAAACAAAAGTGAAACCCTGTCCCAACCCTAACTTTAGAGAGGTTACTAACCTAATCTTTATCAATTTTGATTTATGGTTTCTCCTGAAATTTTCGTTTTGTCTTCTAAAGCTCTTCTGTCATCCAGAGCAGTATGGTTTCTTAGAACAGGCACTAGGTTCTTTAATTACTCTGGGAAGGAGTTTCCTCCATGATGGCAGGAAACAACGGAACCAAATTTGACATGGAGCCTGTAAGCGGCCCCTCAAGGTGTTTCCCAACAGCAGGCTACCTTGACTGTCCCTCATTCTACATTCATTAGTCCAGTGCCTGCCTTTGTCACACCTTCTGCATAATCCGGAAGGGAGGGGCATTCTGTTTGGATTATGCGTAGAAAAAACATTTTTTCTAGGAGCCCCCCTGGTTATGATCCCTTTTAAGGTTACCTTGTTTGCCACAATTGAAACACTTGGTATTTCGATTTTTCCTCAAACCTCTAGAAATCTCCTCTCCTACCCAGGGATCATCGTGGTCATGAGATTTGATATTGATTGTATCTCGAATCCATTCCTCCAAAGGTGCTGACCTTGCCTTTAAAGGCCTACTTATCCTTTTGCATTGAGAATTAGCACTTTCAAAAGCCAGAGATTCAATTATTATTAGTCTGGCTTCTGAATTTGGTATCATCCTCTTTACTGCTGATGTCAAACTTTGTAAGAAATCAGTGAAGGTTTCTTTTGGGTCCTGTATGACCTTAGCAAATAACTCAGTTTTCTTTACTATTTCTCCAATTTTGTCCTAAGCATTCAAAACTGCTGTACAATATAAATTCAGATTGTGGTCACCATATAGGGATTGCCTTTGTACATCAGCATAATCTCCCTCTCCAAGAAATTGATCTTGGGATATTTTCATACCTCTAGCCCTATTTTGTTGTTCAGTAGCCTTAGCCTCATTTTTCCACCAGGTCCTCCATTGTAACTGAGGACCAGACTCCAAGACTGCTGTAACCAAGTCTCTCCAGTCTTGAGGGATAATTCAATTACAAGTTAACCATGAGTTTAACATTTGCTTCACAAAAGGTGAATTGCATGCCATATGAGACTATTGCTTCCTTGAATCCCTAAATCTAATATTTCCCCAGGACTCCATTTAACTCTTGCACAGCCTTGGAGATATCTATCCTTTGGCAGTTGTTCCTATAAGATTGCAAGATATATTAAGGTTGGTTGTTTGAAAGCCTTAGGTTGTTCTTCTCTAACCTTATAATACAACGCTGGAATTGGTTCTCCTTTAAATTCCTCTGTCTGGATTCGAATATCTCTATGATCTATTTTATTAAGTTTTTCTAAGGCCTATATCTTGGCACTCAAACCAAACAACTTTTTTTTAATATTTATTTCTTTATTATGTATACAATATTCTGTCTGTGTGTATGCCTGCAGGCCAGAAGAGGGCACCATACCCCATTACAGATGGTTGTGAGCCACCATGTGGTTGCTGGGAAATGAACTCAGGACCTCTGGAAGAGCAGGCAATGCTCTTAACCTCTGAGCCATCTCTCCAGCCCCCACCAAACAACTTTTTAAGAGATAAACCAAGAATTATCAAAACAGTAACAAGGATTACCCAAATGATAATTAACAGTATGTCAATCCCAGTTAAGTTGATTATTCCTTCATTTAATTCTTCCATTTTTAAATCATGCATTGCATAATTATACAGAAACCTAGTTCTATCGTAATTATGTTCCATTTTTTAACGTGGAATAAAACTTCTTTTAACTAGCTCCTCCCTTTAAGAATTACCAGTTTTCTCACCAGATCTGCTGCCGACAACAATGAAGATGTGAGACTGTCTCCTGATGTGCAGGTTTGGCAGCAGCCCAAGAAGGGGGTCCAGGGAAAACCCACAGCCAGCCGGGAGAAAGGAAAGAAAACCTAGCCCTGGGGTGGTGACTCTGGCCACATGCAGCTACTGGCAAGTGGCTTTTTCATGAATTCGTACCCCAAAAGTTGGGTCCCAGTCGTAGCACAAATGCTAATTGGTCATAATAATAAAACCTATCCGGGTGAAAGCTGAAGGATCAGAGAAGCAGAGAAACCAGCCACTAGAGTTCTTACCTCTACCAATACTCAGACCAAATGGGTCATCCTGTCCTCAGATCGCCGCCTCAGACCGACTGCTGCCTCAGGCTGCACTGAGCTCCTGTCTCCTCCCTCCTTATATGCCTCCCTCCAGCCATATCACTCCTGTCTGCACCTTACTAGTGCCAGGATTAAAGGTGTGTGATCCCAAGGGCTGGACTCACCTTTTTCTTTTAGACTGGATCATTTCATGTAACCCAAGGGTGGCCTTGAACTGATAGATCTGTCTGCCTCTGTCTACTGATTGAAGGACTTGCCATTTGCATTCCGCTCTGATGCTTCCTACTTGAAGTTCAAGACATGAGCTCAGGGCTGGAGAGATGGCCCAGAGGTTAAGAGCGTTGTCTGCTCTTCCAAAGGTCCTGAGTTCAATTTCCAGCAACCACATGGTGGCTCACAACCATCTGTAATGGCATACAGACAGAATATTGTTTTGTTTTGAAATATTTATTTATTTATTTATTATGTATACAATATTCTGTCTGTGTGTATGCCTGCAGGCCAGAAGAGGGCGCCAGATCTCATTACAGATGGCTGTGAGCCACCATGTGGTTGCTGGAAATTGAACTCAGGACCTTTGGAAGAGCAGAAAATGCTCTTAACCTCTGAGCCATCTCTCCAGCCCAGAATATTGTATACATAATAAATAAATATTTAAAAAAAAGACGTGGGCCGGGCGGTGGTGGCGCACGCTTTTAATCCCAGCACTCGGGAGGCAGAGGCAGGCGGATCTCTGTGAGTTCGAGACCAGCCTGGTCTACAGAGCTAGTTCCAGGACAGGCTCCAAAGCCACAGAGAAACCCTGTCTCGAAAAACAAAAAAAAAAAAAAAAGACGTTAGCTCGCAGTTTGCCACTTTAACTGTCGTGCCTGGCCTGCTGCCTCCAACCACGGTGGCCCTTTATGGCTCTGGGACCATAGACCCTTCCTTCTATAAGTTACCTTGATTGTGCTACTTTAGTACAATAGCACTTTACCCATGAGCCATCTGCCCAATCCCAAAACAGTGTATTTGTTACTTGTAAACTTTGGTGTCATAATACATACCTGATATAGTGCACATTCTTAAGAAGTGTTTGTTCACTGAACTCATCAGAAATCAAAATATTTCTGAAAAAGGACAACAGCGGTGGTGTGTGTGTGTGTGTGTGTGTGTGTGTGTGTGTATGTATATATATATGTGTGTGTGTGTGTGTGTGTGTGTGTATACCTATTAATCTCTTCAGAGCCAGGGGCATAGCTTGATGATGGAGCACTAGAATGTCTAAGCCACTGGGATATAATTAGAGAATCAAATTCTACTCTCAGCTTTGCTACCAATGAACACTCCAGTATGTACTGGATCTGATCTTTCCAGACACTGGTTTCTTCATGTAAGTTTAGACAGATGTTCTCTTTGTGCTCACGTAAGCACGTGTGTGCATACATGTAAGGGCCAGAGGTTGATGTCAAGTATCTTCAGTTGCTTCTCTACCTTGATTTTGAGGCGAGGTGTCTTCATGAATCTTTCCAGTACTGTGGTTACAGGCATATAATGTACCACAGGCTTTTTATGTGGTGTTGGAAATCCAATGTAGGTCCTCATGCTTCTACAGCAAGCTCTTTACTCTTGAGAGAGAACGGGAAGCTCGTTTTGAGTATGAGGCCAGCACGGTATGCATAGAGTTCCAAGCCAGCCAGAGTTGCATAATGAGATGTTTGGAAAGAAATAAAAAAAGGAAGGAAGGAAGGAAGGAAGGAAGGAAGGAAGAAGGAAGACAACGAGGGAAAAGGGAAGGAGAGAGGGAGAAGGAGGGGAAGGAAAAGGGAGAGAACAAAAAAGAAATAGAAAAAAAATAAATTAAAAAAAAAGTACTGGACAGATGAAGTCCAGCACAGCTCCAGGCTTGGCTCAGACAGGAGGGTACCGAGAATCCCCGATTCCTAGAGGGGCGGCTGCGCCCCCTCCCGTGGGGCGGGGCTCTGATGCACTTCCGGCTGTGCGGATGCTCGGCGGCTGTGCAGGTTCCAGGATCCGAAGCGGTTCTGAGTCATGGTGAGCCTGCGAGTCCCAGGTTAGCCTAGCGGCGGGGAAAAGGAATGTTGGCCGAAAGGTTTAGAGAGGGAGGAACGGGTTTGGCAGCTGCGGTTCTGGTTCCAGGGATTCGTCCCTAGTGGTTCTGGGAGGTTGTCTAGGGAGAAGCGCCGCGCCCAGCCGCTGTAGGCGCCGCTCTATGAAAAGCCTTTTCCACCCTCAAGGGCTTTCTCCAACAAAACCCCGTTTTTTTTCCCCTTCCGGAATCGCTTTCTTTGAGCTCCTTCAACTGAGCTTTATGTTATCCGACGGAAACTGCCTTCTTTCTTCTCTAGCTCTCGTCCGGAGATTTAAACTCGGGACTAATTGTTAAGAACAAGCCCAAGGTTAGGAACGTCCTGTGAAAACCCGAATCTCATTAATCTTGGGTAATGTCCAACCCAGGCGGGGAAATAGTCCCTTTGGGCTTTGTGTTCACAGTTCAGGGAATCTGCTCAAGTTTGGACAGATTTTTAGAGGATCTTTTGTAAGTAAAGTATAGGAGAGAAAGTAAATTTATTTGGTGGGTGACATACTTGGAAATCTGTGTTGAAAGGAGACAATTGAAAGAACTGTGAGCAGAAAATAAACAGGCACGAAAATTGTTCTTCAAATGCTGGAAGCCTCCTAAGGAGAAACTGAATATATTGGTTCAGGGCTATTGAAATAATGCAGATTTGGCTCAGTCTAAAAGACACTTTCTTAGCAATTAGATCCACTGTGCAGTTATGCTCCTAAAAATTACTGGCTTGCCCAGAAGCTTTTTGAAAATTGGTTTACTCGATTTGAGACCGGGTCTTGCTATATAGCCCAGACTGTCGCATAATTGGTGATCCTCCTGTCTCTGCTCTCCAGTGCTCAGTGCTGTAATTACGGGTGTGTGTCACCACGATTTGTTCCCAAGTACAGACTGTCTTAAAGGCGTTATCTGCCACTGGGTAGTTATTGCTGTTCATTTGTTGCAATCTGTGATACTTTGATTTATGGATACCTCATCTTGTGCAGAATGAATTTGAGGTTGATTAAGAGGGGTATATACATTTTGCATGTTTGGCATAAAGGAGGGAAAAATTGGGAAGTGACCAAAAGCCTGCCTTGACTAGACTATTTGCTTCTGCTGATAGACTGCAAGAGTTAAAAAGCTTTTTATTTTTATTGTATTTAGTGTGTGTGGGTGTGGGTTAAAGGATAATTTGCTTGAATCAGTGCTTCTTTTCCGTCATGTGGGCACTCATTACTCACCTAGCCATCTTGTCAGCCGAGTTAAACCTTTAAGATAGCTTTGGGTTTTGTTGGTGGTGGTGGTGGTGGTTTTTAAAGACAGTTTTTTTGTGTAGCCCTGTTATCTAAACCATAACACTTAGCTGTCCTGAAACTTGCTCATAGACCAGGTTGGCTTCTAACTGAGTGATCCCCCTGCCTCTGCCTCCTCCCGAGCTCTGGGATTAAAGGCATGCACACCACAACCAGCTTTAGGTAGCTTTTTTAAAGTTTTTTTTTTTCTGTGATGGTGTTAAATTAGTCGTGTTTTCCACCCATATGCTTTTTGATTTTATGAACATTGAAGAAATTTTCGGAAACCAAGACCTGGAGGGCATCTCCAAATGGTAAGCTCAGCATAACCAAATTACTGGCTGTCTTTGGGGGAAGTGGTGGTATGCCAAGATAGTTCATTATCAGATTTTTTTTTTTTAAATCTTGCCAAAAAACAAAACACCCCAGAACATGCCAGTCAGGTGGAAGCTTTTCTCTCATTCCTATCCCATTTCCACCCTTTTCTTCTCCCCTCCTCCCTTTTTTTTTTTTTTTTATGGTTTTTCGAGACAGGGTTTCTCTGTGGCTTTGGAGCCTGTCCTGGAACTAGCTCTGTAGACCAGGCTGGTCTCGAACTCACAGAGATCCGCCTGCCTCTGCCTCCCGAGTGCTGGGATTAAAGGCGTGCGCCACCATCACCCGGCTGTTGTTTGTTTTTGAGAGAAAGTTTTGCTGTATATACATTTTTCACAGGCTGGCCTAATGGTTCTGAGTTCCAGGTTAGCCGAGTCTATTCATTGAGACCCTGTGTCAAAAATACCAACAACACACACATTTGTTGTCTTCCCACCCATTGTTCAAAATCTAACAGCAGTGCCACAAAAGATGGCAAGAGAACTGAGTCTTGCAAGCCACCTTTGTCTGGCCTCTGTACATACTCTGTGTAGTAGCACGCATACACCCCACCCTGACACACACACACACACCCACACACACACACACACACACACACACACACACAATCGATCAATTAAAAAGGGGAAGGGAGCCAGGCGGCGGTGGTGGTGCACACCTTTAATTCCAGCACTGGGGAGGCAGAGGCAGGCAGATCTCCAAGAGTTTGAGGCCAGCTTTGCCTACAAAGCTAGTTCAAGGACAGGCTCCAAAGCTACACAGAGAAACAAAAATAAATAAATAAATGAAAGGTGGGGGCGGGGCTGGGGAAATGGCTCAGTGGCTGAGAATCTGTATCTGCACTGCTCTTGCAGAAGACTTAGTTTGCTTCCCAGCACTCATGTCAGGCAGTTCACACATGTCTGTAGTTCAGGGGCTCCCACTGTTGTCCTCCACAGGCCTGCCCTCATGCACACACACACCATTTTAAAATAAAATCTTTTTTTTTCTTTTTTTTTTTTTTAAGCTAAGGACACTTAAATAAAAACTTAGACATGGGGCTTGGGAAGTGACTTGGTCAGTAAAGTGCTTTCTGTGCAAGCATGAGGACCTGAGCACACATGTAAAAACCCAGGGTGTCCGCTTGTCCCTAAACTCTCAGTACTACAAGGGCAGAGACAGGCGGATCCCTGGGTTCGCTGGCCAGCCAGCAGGCCTTAGTGATCCATGAGCTCCAGGCTCAGTGAAAGACCCTGTCTCAAAACAAAGAATAAGAGGAACAGTGACAGAGGAAGATGTCTGACCATGACCTCAAACCTACACACACGTGAACAGGAAAGTTCAACTGTACAATAGTATACACACACCCCAAAAGAACCAACTGAATATGTTCTCCATTTTTTTTTGTTTTTTTTGTTTTTTGTTTTTTGTTTTTCGAGACAGGGTTTCTCTGTGGTTTTGGAGCCTGTCTTGGAACTAGCTCTGTAGACCAGGCTGGACTCGAACTCACAGAGATCCGCCTGCCTCTGCCTCCCAAGTGCTGGGATTAAAGGCGTGCGCCACCACCGCCCCCACCCCCAGTGATACTCCATTTTTTTTTTAACAAGCCAGCCAATTCCAGTCTGGGACAGACAAGCTCATGCTGACAAGCAGTCATTTGATGAGTCGACTTCTTTATGTTCAGACAATATTAGGTAGATTGCTCAAATCATAGAAACTACGATACGTATAATTGTAAACTTGTGAAACAACTTTAGGAGCAAAGATCTAATTTTAAAATTATGCCACTCTGGCCTTTGGGGGAAAATGAACATAAGACCATCAAGTGAAAGTACGCCCTGCTTTGCTGACTCCAGAATGATTCTGAACAATATTTTTTTCTAATTTGTACATATTAATTGTACAAAGTGGCAGGCTTCATTGTGATGTCTACAAGCACACATTCTTAGTCACTTTTCTGTCGCTGTGAAGAGACACCATGACCAAGCCAACTCTTGTAAGAGGAAGTATTTAACTGGGGCCTGGCTTACAGTTCAGAGGTTAAGTACCTTATCATCGCGGCATGAAGCCTGGCCACATGCAGGCAGGCACTGGAGCAGTAGCTAAGAGCTACATCCTGATCTGTAGGAAACCTCGGAACCCACCCCTGGTGGCACTACTTCTTCCAACAAGGCCACACCTCGTAATCCTAATCTTTTCAGATAGTATAATCGCTGGTGACTAAGCTTTCAAATATATGAGCCTGTAGGGGCCATTCTTCAAACAAACACACTGCATACAATTGTTTTAATCATATTTAGTTCTTAGTTCTCTTTTCTTGTCCCTCGCAGTCTCCCTTTATCTCTTCCATGTCCCTTTTACTTTCATGTTTCTCCCACCCTTCAGATTCTGCATAGGAGAAGAAACAAAACATGCTCGGCTTACTCTGGTGAGTCTGGCTTAACTTGTATAACATGATAATTTCCACTTCCACCCATTTTCCTGTAAACAACATTTCTAAACAATGCTTTTTAAATGTGTGTGTGTTTGTGTGTGTGTGTGTGTGTGTGTGTGTGTAAGCACGCACGTGCTGGGGTCAGAGGACAACTTGCAGAAGTTGGTTCTCGCCTACCACAGTGTAGTTGCCAAAGGTCAAACCTGGGTGGTCAGGCCTAACAGCAGGCACTCTGATCCACGGAACCATCCCACCAGCTCTGAACAATACTTTTTATATGGTAGTTGACTGATGGCCCCTGTGGTAAATACCAGAAAAACATAATTTTGTTTTTTGATAACTTTATGGAAACTATGTTTTTTTAGGTTTGAATTGTGACCCTTAAGAAAGAGAAATTCAAAGGCACCAGGTCTGCCCCCCAAGGTCCCGCTGTGTCTGGAATCTGTGTGATGACCAAGGTGGTGGGCATGGCCACAGTTCTGGGCCCTAGGCCACCTCAAGAGTCAATGGGGCCTTTGACCCGTAAAGCAGAAGAGGATGATGAGAAGGACAAGTGCCGCCCTAGCCTAGAGACATCCCGTCAGCGCTTCAGGCAGTTTGGGTACCATGACACTCCTGGGCCCCGAGAGGCACTGAGCCAGCTTCGGGTGCTCTGCTGTGAGTGGCTGCAGCCCGAGATCCACAGCAAGGAGCAGATCCTGGAGCTGCTGGTGCTGGAGCAGTTCCTGACCATCCTGCCCCGAGAGCTCCAGGCCTGGGTGCAGCAGCACTGCCCTGAGAGTGCAGAGGAGGCCGTCACTCTGCTGGAAGACCTGGAGCAAGAGCTGGATGAGCCAGGACTGCAGGTGGGCGGGAGGCCGTCAGATGCTAGGAAGCAGGAATCGGGGCTGTCCATCTGTTGGGAGCAACTTTTCCTGGGGAGGCACCAAACACCCATCCTCACATCCCAGATAGGGAACCCACAACAGACCAAAGTCCAGCTTGGTGAACTGATGAGTTTTATTGGGGTTGCTTACCAAACTTTGGATGAGGGATTACTTACAGGAGCAGAAATGACTCAGAGAGAGCTGCATCACCAGAGCCCAGCATGCGTGACAGCTCACAAAGCTGGGAACCTGGAGCACCCTGCACAGCCTGCAGGCAGCTCAGCAGGTTGGAGAATGTTCTTTCCAGGCAGCTCAGCTGGTCTGAGAGTCTTCTTTGCAGCTTGGCTTTGCCGGGTCTTCTTTACATGTCTGTTCTGCTAGTCGCAGGGGGGACTCCAAGCTTTTATTGCTTACTCTGACAGGGAGGGGCCTAGTGAATCTGGTCAGTTTCAGGGACTTCCTGAAGCTAGTTTGTGTTGTTTACCTTCCTGTAGGATGCAGAAACTGTTAGACAACACCATGCAGTATACTTATTAATCAGCTAGAAGCTTCTGGGGAGCTAGGTCATGTTTGCTCCTGTTGTCTGCTCTTACCCTGAAGTACCTTTGGGAGCTCAGTGGGGTGGCTGTCTTTCCTTTCCTTCTCTTAAAGTTCTGCATAGCTCGCTTGGGATTTTGCTCGTCTTGAGTCGTCTGCGCAGACACCATGTCTTACTGTCTCTAGGTCTCATCTCCTCAGAGGGAACAGAAGCAGGCTTGGGAGAAGATGTCAACTTCAGGAACTGCAGTGGAGTCCTTAAGCAGTACCCAGTCTCAGTCCGGGGATGCCAGCCCCAAATATGAGTTTTGGGGGCCCCTGTACATCCAAGAGACTGGTGAGGAGGAGGTTTTCACTCAGGATCCAAGAAAGCGTCAAGGTAAGGACCCTTCTCAGTGTCCAGAGAAATCTTTAACTCCAGGGGAGGGATAATCTCTCGATTGACCTGACTAGGCGAGCAGACTAGGCAGAAGTCATGCACTTTTCTCCCAAACCCAGTTGCCTTCCTTGGCCAGGTTCCCGGCACTAGGGTAGGCAGCATCCTTGCAGAGAGTTGGGCAGAGCTGTTTCCAAAGGAGCGAGACTGACTGGGAGATATGGACAGGCTGAGTGAGCCAGTAGAGTGCCAAACTAGACCACAGGGGAAAGGTATTGCTGCCTGTGAGTCTGGAGAGCCAAGAAGGAAGATCTGTTCTTATAGACCCAGACAAGAGCTGAGCCTTGATAGGGAAGGAAGGAGTTAAATGCTGGGAGCCATGACTCCAGGTCCTGCCATTGGGTCAAGAGAAAATGAATAGATAACTCATTTCACACTGGTCCTGCCTTCACATCTTCTGGTGTACCAATAGCAGACTCAATTGCTGCCGACATGAGAAGTCTTTAGGCCTAAGGGTCAATTTCCTAGGATGCAGATCAGGGAAGACTGGGTCTGGAAAAGACCACAGAACCTCCATTCTGAATCTCTGCAGACTTCACAAGTCAAAGATAATTTAGGGGTTGATAGAGTGCTTACCTAGCATGCAGGAGGCCCTGGGTTCCATCCCTGCACTCAGATTCAAGGTCATCCTTCAAGGTCATCCTTGGCTACGTGGTGAGTTCAAGACCAATCTGGGTTTTGTGAGACCTTGTCTTTAAAAAATGAATAAATAAAAATTTAAAAAGGAAATATATTAGGATAACTAACTATTCCCTGGCTCAGATCTCCACAAATCATGGTGTATGTTACAGCTTTATTTTTCTACTGGTGGTTTTCAAAGATTAATCAGATTGCTATTGATGAAAAATATACCATATTGTTTCAAATCTTGTATTTATCATTTTTCATGGCTATGGTATGTTCATAAGCCGAGTCGTGGCCCTGAGAAAATGCCTGAATTACTTACCATATCCTAGACACTTGAAATCCCCTCTTGAAAACCAAATCTTGAGCCCTGTTGAAAACTATTCTATACCAGGCGTAATGGTGCACACTTTTAGTCCCAGTCCGCAGGAGGCAGAGGCAGGGATTTCTAAGTTGAAGGCCAGCCTGGTCAACATGAGTTCCAAGACAGCCAGGACTGTGTAGAGAGATCCTATCCAAAAAAAAAAAAAAAAAAAAAAAAAAAAAGAAAGAAAGAAAGAGGGAAGGAAGGAAAGAAAGAAGTATATTGTTAGGGCTGGAGAGGTGGCGCAGCAGTTAAGAGCAGTGGCTGCTCCTGCAGAAGACCTGGCTCACTTCCTAGCACCCACATCAAGTGGCTCACAATGGCCTATGACTCTAGTTCCTAAGGTTCCAACACCTCTGTCTGGTCTCCAAGGACACCCGCACATATGTGATGCATATACAGACGAGCAGACACAAAAATAATGTACATCACAGAGACTGACAGGAAAACTCAGCAGTTAAAATGCTTGGTCATCAAGCCATTGACCTGAGTTACATCCTGGAACCTATGTGATAAGAGAGTTTAACTGCGTAAAGATGGCTGCATTTGTTTAACAAATACTCACAACATACGCAAGTGCGACACATCTTTGCATAGTTACACAAATCTGCAACACCCGGATAGTCAGGACAAGTGCAGCCCCTAGACTTTCTGTGGGTGTGCTTTTAAGCATAAAAACCACATTCTGGGTTGACACACCTCATTTAGCAAGAATGTTAGCCAGAAGCCAGAAAGCAAAGTTAGTATATTTAGGAACTTTCTCAGAACTATAGACTTTAATGGATTAGGTCTTTATTCTTGTTTCTGCAAGTGTTGCTGTCTGTCTGTGTGTTGGGTTCCAAAGCCTGAATGGTACTTTCATCATGGCGTAGGTTGTGCTAAGACCTGGGGACCTGTTGCATACCTAGTATGCTCCAGGAGAGTCTGCAGAGTGAGATCCTGTCGTCTCACCAAGAAAGGAAGACCCTCCCTCTTGCAATTTAAAGTCTTCCCCCACAATCCCCAATTTCAGAACACAAGCCCCTACCTCTGTCTGCTGCTTTCCTTCCCTTTCTGTGGTGTGCCACTCACTCCTGCCCCCTCCTCCTTTGCTTTGGATTCTGAGACTCTGGCCCTTTGAAACTTGATTCATCCTGGGATAGCCAACCTCCCAACCCAAACTGCTCTTGGCAGCACCACACAGTTGGGTGCAGATCCAGATAGTTGATAGGCATGAGCTCCTGGCTGACCATATCTTGGGCCACCGTCAATAGATTTTGTGCCCAGTGTACATTGTCACATTTGTAAATGGAAATTAGGTGCTGGAGAGATGGCTTAGTACAGAACAGCGCTTGCTGCTGTACCGCAGACAGACACTTAAGTTCAGCACCACATAAGGCTGCTCACAACTGCCTGTATGTAACTCCCACTTCAAGAGACCTAGTGGCCTCTTTTGGCCTCTACAGGCACCTATATACATGTGGCAGACACACAGTTACATACACATAAATAAAAATAAACCTTTTACAATAGGATAATTGGGAGTGGAGAGATGGTTAGATAGCTAAGAGCACTTGATGCTGTTGCAGAGGACCACCCACGTGGGGTTCAGTTCCCAGCACCCACATGACAGCGTCAAACAATCCAGAACTGCAGTTCTGGGAACCTGGCACCCTTTTCTGGACTCCATGAGTACCAGGCATGCACACAGTATACTTACATATGTTTAAGCAAAAGACCCATAAAAACACAATTTTTATTTATTTATTTTTGTTAAAAAAGGACACTGGCCAGTGACAGTGCACACCTTTACTCCCAGCACTCAGGAAGCAGAGGCAGGAGGATCTCTGTGAGTTTGAGGCCAGCCTGGTCTACACAGTGAGTTCTAGTACAGCCAAAAAACCCTGTCTTAGGAATTGGGGGGAATACTAGCCTCAAAAGTGCTATATAAATGGAGGGTGACCTTGAACTTTGGTCCTGCTTCTACTTCCTATTTGTGCTAGGATCCGAGATGTGTACCACCACACCCAGCTTCATATCCAGAGGATTCTAAGTCAGCATATCCTGTGTGATATGCTGACTTGGGCTAATTTTTCTGTCGCTCTGTTCATGACACTCAATACAGAACTATCCTGCCTGTCACTGATAAAGAAAATGTCCATGTACACAACAGAATTCTGTTCAACTGTAGAAGCTGAAGAGTGAAATCATATGACAGCCAGAAGAAAACAATTAAAATAGGATAGGTTGAGTCCTACAGACATTCCCCTTTGCGTTGTCACTCGTCACACAAAGTACGGCAAGAAGTGTTGCCGGAACTAGAGGTGGGCTATTTCTATTGTTTGTGTTTGTGGATTATTTCTGTTTGGTTGATGGACTAGTTGTTTGGTTTTGGCTTGATTGTAACTTTGTTTGTTTATTTGTTTTTGTCGTTTGTTTTGGTCTCTCTATGTAATCCTAGTTGGCCCAGAACTCACTGTGTAGACTAGGCTGCCTCAGAAGACAGATCTGCCTGCCTCTTGTTCCCAAGTGCTAGAATTAAAAGCGTGAGCCACCACACCTGGCCCAGGTCAGGTGTGTTTTGTTTTGTTTAAGGTTTTTTTATTTATTATGTATATAGTGTTCCATCTGCATGCATGCTTGCACACCAAAAGAGGGCACCAGATCTCATTACAGATGGTTGTAAGCAACCATGTGGTTGCTGGGAACTGAACTCAGGTCCTCTGGAAGAGCAGTCAGTGCTCTTAATCTCTGAGCCAACTCTCCAGGTTTTAATGCCCAGTTGGGGAAAAGGTTTTTAGGTGCTCTTAAGAGAGAGGAGTTGGCACTATTCTCAAAGAAACTTATGTACCCCTGAGAAGGTGTGCTGGAGTGGAAGACTGCGCCAGTAGTACAGGACACAGTGCCTCAGCTCTGAGTGGAATTCAGCTTTACCCGCACCACTGAAACCCGGTGTTTACCCTGGTAGAACTTGACCACCTTTGTTTTATCTGCATGGCCCAGAAACCTCCCAAGGCAGAGATCATTCACAAACCTTGGCTGTGAGTATGTTGCAGAAGCAAACATGAAGTCACAGACGAATATTCCGGTGTGTTCTAGACTGCTTCAGAGCCTACGGGGGAGGAAGTGGGAGCACAGGTTTTCTGGATGATAAGAATTATAAAACCATCACGTAATAGATATCCGGGCGTGGGCTTCTGTGGGCACACTTGGACTCGGTGTGACAGTCACTCTATTGTGTCTCACACGTGGCACCACCCTTCAAACCTATCTGCCTCCCTTGGGGATCCTACTTCTCCTGTAGCAGCTACATCCTCAGAACAGGAGCAACTGATGCATCCCTAACCCACCTGCTTTCAGGTTTGAAATCGAATCCCCAGAAGGAGGACTCAGCAGATGAGCAGAGAAGTTCTGAAGAGGAGTCTCATGCAGACGGACTCAAAGGGGACATCATTCCCGCGATTGCTACCAATAAGTATGGGTCAAGGTCAGAAAGGCAGTGGGCCAACAATCTGGAAAGGGAGAGAGGAGCAAAAGCTTTTCTGCAAGATACAGGTTCCAGGAAAGGGGCAGAGCCCATGTCTGCTAAGCTTGCCCTGGGAGAGAAACGTTACATATGTGCAGAGTGTGGGAAGGCCTTTAGCAATAGCTCAAACCTCATTAAACACCGCAGAACACACACTGGGGAGAAGCCTTATGTGTGCACCATGTGTGGGAAGGCCTTCAGCCACAGCTCCAACCTTACCCTCCATTACAGAACACACTTGGTGGACCAGCCCTCTGACTGTAAGTGTGGGAAAGCCTTTGGGCAGTGCTCCGACCTCCTTAAACATCAAATGATGCATACGGAAGAGGCGCCCTATCAGTGTAAAGACTGTGGGAAAGCCTTCAGTGGGAAGGGCAGCCTCATTCGACACTACCGCATCCACACCGGGGAGAAGCCCTATCAGTGTAACGAGTGTGGAAAGAGCTTTAGTCAGCACGCAGGTCTCAGTTCCCATCAGCGCCTGCACACAGGGGAAAAGCCCTATAAGTGTAAGGAGTGTGGCAAAGCCTTCAACCACAGTTCAAATTTTAATAAGCATCACAGAATCCATACTGGTGAAAAGCCCTACTGGTGTAACCACTGTGGGAAAACCTTCTGTAGCAAGTCCAATCTTTCCAAACACCAGCGAGTGCACACTGGAGAGGGAGCCGTGCCGTAACTGTCCGTCCTCTCTGTTGTTGTCGTTGTTCTTGTGAGCATCAGAATGTGAGTGCTAGGAAGCAGCCTGTGATGCAGTGTTGGGTAGTAGATTTTGCTCTAGTCCTCAAGGGGTGCCATGGAGGGAGAACTCCACAGTGACAGGGCAGGCGGGAGGTCTGCAGAGCGGAGTGAGCCCCACAGTGCTCACCTCGGCCAGCGGGGTCCCTCCTCACACTCCAGGCCCTAGTGAACTGTGCTGCCATTGTCTTCTGCATAGTTAAACTGATGTGTGTCCAGTAGAGTTAAGGAAGAAACACTAAAATTGTTTTAACATATATTCCACAGTTGTAGTTTGTAAAGAATTGAGCCACCTTGAACAGTCTGTTTCAGAATAAATGTACAGCATCATGTACTGCCTCGGAACTCTTTTTGGGGGGGTGGGTGGATGGGTATGTGAGTGTGTGCATGCCCTAGCACATATGTGGAGACCAGAGGCCAACTTGAATGAATTACTTTCTCCTTCCATCCAGTACATGGGTCCCAGGGACCAAGCTCAGGTTGTCAGCCCTGGGGGCAAACTCCTCACCTACTGAGCCTGTCACCAGCCACGGTCATTGAACGCTTGGGTAAAGTGTTGGCCAGGCATAGGGTATATATACTCTCATATTCCCAACACTTAAGAGAGGATCATGAGTTCTAAAGAAAGGAGAGGGAGAGGAGGGCAGAGGAAGGAAAGGGTGGCTACCTCCAGTCTGGAGCTTGTGGACGTGTGTGAGGAAGTCATGGGCGTATGTGTAGTAGCTGCATAGTGGTCTGTATTGTTGCACTGTGCTGTCCTGACATAGTGAGCACACACTTTGGTTGTTGTTGTTTTTGTTTTTAATAAGCTTTCTATGTGTGGCCATAGTTTTTTGAGACAGAATTTCTCTGTGTAGCCCCGGCTGTCCTAGAACTCACTCTGTAGACCAGGCTGGCCTCAAACTCACAGAGATCCACCTGCCTCTGCCTCCCAAGTGCTGGTATTAAAGATGTGCCCCACCACCATCTGGTGTGAACACATACTTTTATTACTGGGATCATCTTGTCAGCCTGAGTTTTATATTAACCCTGTCTATGCCAGTGCCTATGAAGATCAGCTCTCCGTAAGCAGCTTCCTTCTGAAAACTCCAGAAGTCGAAACCCGAAAGGATTACCGTACATCCTCCCTGGGAAGATCTGAATGCAGTCTCTGCACTGGTAAAACATCTCCCATTCCTTCTGTCCAACATTGGCTAGAAACCCAACAGCTCTCCTTCCGTCACTTGCTTCTCTTAATACTATGGCAGTTCTTTCACCTCCTGAAAAGGAGTCCCTGAAATATCTGTACCTTAAGGCTGAGCTTGATATGCTAAGAACTGGGGAACAAGAAAGTTTCCCATTGAGTGTCAGAACTGGGGATTGTTCCAGACCATCTACCTATATCACAGCAATCAAGTCACAATGCCCTTCAGCTTTCTGTGGACAAGAGGTTTGATAAGCTTGCTGTGGCCTTGGCAATGGCCCTCTCCCTTGCAGCTGCAACCTCCCTCTCCACACCCATATTCGCAGGCCCTAGTACCCATGCACAGGTATGTATGCAGGCTACGGGTGTTGGAAGATGGCTGTGAGCCCCGCAACCTGGGTGCTGAAAGCATCAGATCTTCTGTAAGAACAGTATGTGCTCTTAACCACTGAGCCATCTCTCCAGCCCCAACAATACTGATTTAACTTTGTTGTTGATTTTGTTGTTACTTGAGACAGGGTCTCACTATGCAACCCAGACTGGCCTGGAACTCATTATGTAGACTAGGCTAGCTTCGAACTCACAGAGATCTGCCTGCCTCTGTGTCTTGAGTTCTGGGATTAAAGGTATGTATTTTCATGCCCTGTCCAACTGTACTCTGTTCTGAATATTGTATTTCTGTGTATGTGTTATGTGTCTGTGGGGGTTTGTGCACATGAGAGCAGATGCCTGCAGAAGCCAGAGATGTGGGATCCCCTGGAGTTGGGGTTAACGGGATAATGTGGATGCTGGGAACCAAACTTGGGTCCTCCACCAAGCCATCTCTTCAGCCCACCCTTTTCTCTAATGCCCTCTCACTTTGTGACCCCTGGTATGTAGGCTAGGTCATGCCACCAGGCTGTGGAACTTAGTCCTCCTCCTCCCAGAAGTCTCTACAAACAAGGAATATTCCCTTTGTCCTGGGGACTGAATGCTCTCCATCCAGTCCCACCCTCTTTCTTGATAAGGCTCTACTGAAGGGAAGCTCCCTGCTTCCATCTCTGAATAAAAGGAGGTATGGTTCAGATTAGGCCACACACACTGAATCTCCATGTGCCAGCCAAGAGGAGGGGTGGGGCATGAAAATGAAAACTGGCATTTTCTTGCTGTTACAGTAGCTTAGGAGAGTTGTCCTCCCAGAACCTTAAACTCAGTACGTTGAATGATAACCTGTCCCGTTTGTATTTCCTGATAATCGAGGCCCATGGAGGAATGGGGCTTCAGGCAGCAGACATGATGTCCATCGTTATGTGTACTTTACCTCTGACTACTGAATCCTTGCCTCTGTGACAACCTCCACTGAACCAGTAATGCCTACGTCCCGTCACTAGCATATGCCCTGTTTTATTGGTGAGTGAGTTCACCAATAAAGATGGTCCAGCATTAGGTTGTCAGATTCCATGTATTAAATTCAGTTTAACGTGCGTTGAGTCTGCTGACCCTGCCCTCAGGACTCTGCTGGTTAGTGGCACGTCATTCATGGCCATGTGTTAAAGAACCATCCTAGACATGGTTAGGACAATGTAATATTTCTGTGTGTGCGTAGATGTGTAGAGGCCATAGGACAAGGATAAATGGCTAACCCTGGTGCCGTTAGCACACAAAGAATATGCTAGCCTCAGACTCATCTGTGACATTCTCACCCCACCCCCGTCCTGAACCTCTCCAGTCTCTGAGCTGCTCTTTCCTATATAACCCCGCCACTTCAGCTGCACACTATCTTATTCCTCTCTCTCTAGGTTTTTGGTCCTCTGCTCTTGCTCCTGGTCCCTTCTCCTGCCCATCTTCTCTTCTCCCCCCCTCCTCTCATAGCTTTGTTCACTCTTCTGGGCATGTCTAGTCTGCTGCTTTCTCTCCCTGCTCTGGACTTCGAGATTCCTTGGCTGTACTCTCTCTCTTACCTACAGTAAAATCCTCAGTCATACCTGGGAGCTGTCAGGCCCTCATTTTCATTCACCCTTGAGATAGGATCTCTCACTGAGCTTTGTAGGCTGGCAGCCAGCAAGCCCCAGCAATCCTTCAGTCTTAGCCTTGCCCAGCTTTTTATGTGGGAGCTGGGGATTTGAACTAGTCCCCCTGCCAGCACTGCAAAGACACTTAGCCCTTGAGCCATTTCCAAAACATCAAAATGCAACTAGGTTTTAAATATTAGGAAACATATGGTACTGTGTTCTTCCTTTTTTTTTTTTTTAATGTATAGTGTTCTGTCTGCATGTATGCCTGCAGGCCAGAAGAGGGCATCAAATCTCACAAATGGTTATGAGTCACCATGTAGTTGCTGGAAATTGAACTCAGGACCTCTGGAAAGGCAGCCAGTGATCTTAACCGCTGAGCCATCTCTCCAGACCCCTGTACTTCTTTTTCTTACTTACAGAAGTAGATGTATTTAAAGAAGGGACTTTCCGTTTAGATTGTATTCTGTGGATATTTATGTACCACGTGTGTAATGCTCAGGAAGGCCAGATGAGGGTGTCGGGTCCCCTGGAACTGGCATTCTGGGTGGTGTGAGCTGTGTTATGTGGGTGCTGGGAATTGAACCCTGGGTCCTCAGTAAAATCAACAAGTGCTGTTAAATAACTGAGCCATCTCTCCAGCCCAAAAAAGAGATTATTTTGCTTTGTTTTTTTTTTTTTTTTTGAGACAGGGTTTCCCTGTAGCTTTGGAGCCTGTCATGGAACTAGCTCTTGTAGACCAGGCTGGCCTCCAACTCACAGATCCTCCTGCCTCTGCCTCCCAAGTGCTGGGATTAAAGACGTGTGCCACCACTGCCCAGAGATTTTTTTTTTTCTTTTTAGAGGTATCTTCAGGCTTGTAGCAGAAGGTGGATGTGTGAACAAGGATTTAAAAAAACACTCCCGAGGCCAGCCTGGTCTACAAGAGCTAGTTCCAGGACAGGAACCAAAAGCTACAGAGAAACCCTGTCTCGAAAAATCCAAAAAAAAAAAAAAACTCATTAGGCTGGGTATTGGTGGAGCACACCTATAATCCCAGCACTCAGGAGGCAGAGGCAGGTGGATGTCTGTGAGTTTGAGGCTAGCCCAGTCTACAGATTGAGTTTTAGGAGTCAGGCTGTTACACAAAGAAACTGTCTCAAAAAACAAAAACATAACAGAAAAAATAGGTCACAAGGAGCTTGGATTTAAAGCATAGTTCATTAGCCAGTTTGCATGTATATGTGAGTATGAATGCATATATATGTGTGTGTGCATGGAGAGGCCAACAGTCAATTTCAGATGTCTTCCTCCATTACTGCCCTCCTTACTCTTTGAGACAGGGCCTCTTACGAAAGCTGGAGCTCATTGGTTTGGCTAGACCAGCTGGCCAGCGAGCCCCAGGGACTTGCCTCTCTGCAGCTGAACTCTGCTGATCCCTCCCATCTCTATACTTAAAGACTCTCATGCCCGCCTTGTTACAGTAGTATTAGGTGTCCAAATGCAGGCCCTCGGCAAGCCCGGGTCAGCTGAGCCATTAGCTTTTTGCTTTTTTTTTTTTTTTTTTTTTTTTTTTAAACAATCTCAGTTGTGCTGTTTCTCAGGGAAGGGAAAACAGATCCTTTAGCAGGTAGTCTGGACGGTTATCTCAGAAACTCCCAGGCATCAGTGAGACAGAGATCAGAAGAGCAAAGGAAGGGCTCTTTCCCTTCTTATGTCCCCTCTACTTCCTAACTAGCTATCCAGCCTCAGACCTGTGAAAGAATTGATAAGCTGTAGCAGGTGTGGTGGCTCAACCAGTGAAGGTGTCTACGGTCAAGTCTGACAACCTCAGGACCCACGAGATGAAGGAGAGAATCACGCCAAAAAACTGTTTCTGTCATCCACGTGCTTGGTGCACAGAGATACACTTGTGTCCGTGAATTCTATAATTTTTAAGGTTTGAACCATTTATAAGATGGGACTGGAGAGATGGCTCAGTAGAGCACTGGCTGCTCTTCCAAAAGACCAAGGTTCAAGTCCCAGCACCCACATGGTGGTTCACAACCATCTGTAGCTCCAACTCCAAGAGATCTGCCACCTCTTCTGGCCTCTGAAGGTACCAGGCACTCATGTGGCCCACAGACGTACATGTAGACAAAAAAACCCATACACATAAAGTTAATTTAGTCATTAATTTTAAAAGAAAGAATAAAGGCTGAGCATGGTGGCACATGCCTTTAATCCCAGCACTGGGGAGGCAGAAGTGGGTGGAACTCTTCAGTTTGAGATAAGCTTGGGCTACACAGAGAAACCCTATCTCAACAAAACAAAACAAGATAAAGAAAATTTGTAGGGCCATATTATACAGGTCCATATTTCTACATTGTATGGCAGCCAGACTTTCAGGCCCCAGTTCGCACAGAAGGCGGTTACCTACCCTTTCCAGACAACTGTCAACTGTCCAAAACAAAGG
The DNA here is from genome assembly GCF_018167655.1 of Microtus oregoni. Taxonomy (NCBI): domain Eukaryota; kingdom Metazoa; phylum Chordata; class Mammalia; order Rodentia; family Cricetidae; genus Microtus; species Microtus oregoni. The sequence continues at coordinate 5,047,825 of NW_024543062.1, read as the reverse complement.
GTCAGGATCTCTAATGTCGCTCTGCTCCTTCTTTGTAATTATGGAAGATCGCCTGGGGAAGAGGTGTAAATTCAGTCTATGTGACAAAGCAGCCATAGTTGCAGATGTGACCTATGTCCTGCTACCCCGGAAACAGGATGCTGATGAATTTCCCTCAGTTTACCTTTAGATATAAAAGCTGTTTGGAAAATAAACGCGGAGGAATTTTCGGGATGTGAACTCAGGATTTCATGAGGGATCACTGAAAATTCCGCCCCCCCCCCCCATCAAAGATGCGAGTTGTCTCAATTCCCACACTTCCCCGCTGGTCTAAGGAATCATTTATGGTCCAGGTTGATCCTGGACCACAACAAAATTTTTTTTTAAAAAAGGAGTAAGGTGGAATTTATTAAAATTTACAGCTGGGCAAGGCAGCAAGCAGCCTCCTATATTCCAACATGTTTGGGAGGCTGAGGCTGAAGGATTGTGAGTTGGAAACCAATTTGGACAACATAGTAAGATCTCTTTTTAAGATTTACCTTTATGAGTGTATGTCTGTCTGTGAGTGCTGTGTGTTTCAGGGCCTGTGGAGGCGAGAAGAGGATGCCTGATCCCTTGGAGCTGTAGTTACCAGTGGTTGTGAGCCCCTGATATGGGTGCTGGGAATACAACACAGGTCCTCTGAAAAAGCAGCAAGTGCTCTTTGCCACCGAGTCATTTCTCCAGTCCCAAGAGCCTATGTTTTGTTTAACAAAATATCTATAAAATTGTTTGCTCTATGAAGGATCCTGTTAAAGAATAAAAGGCCAAGCTGCAAACTAGTAGAAAATACTTGGAAAGGACACATGATAAAGACCTGTCTGTCCTCATTGCCAGAAGAGGGGTTTTTGTAAAATACGTTAATTCTAAGTTTTCGAAAAATACAGTTTCGCCAAGTTAAATTTCCATTAACAATGTTCAAAAGTCCCAAGTTCTCCAAATTCTGATAATTGCTACCATCTTTTTGTGACAGTAGCCACGCCTGTCGCTGTGGTTTAGATTTACATTTCTGTCAAGATTAATGATCTGGAGCATTTTTTTTTTTTTCAAGCCAAGTGTGGTGACTCTGTCCTGTAATCTTAGCGTTTTGGAGGTGGAAGTAGGAGGATCAAGATTTCAAAACCAGCCTCACCTGCACATCTCTACCCCACTGAAATTCAGTCTGCAGTCTGCACTGCTGGAGACCTGTGTCAAAAACAAGACAAAACATTTCTCATGTAACTATGGGGCTTTTTTGGAGAAAAGTCTATTCAAGTCTTTAGCTCTTTTTAAGTTGCTTAGGTTGACAGCGAACTTGGATCCTCCTGCCTTTCCTAACCTCATAAGAAGTTGGGATTGCAAGTCTGCATCCCCATGTTAGGCAACCCATTATTTGTCTCATGTTAGACTCCTGATTTACAGGTGCTTTTGTTCTTCTGAGAGGTTAGCCCTGTATCGGATACCTGGCTAACAGTCATCTTTCTGCAGCTTACTGACTACTGCTGTGTAGTGGGTACTCTAAGGGATCCTCCATCTCTGGAGTGGTGAGGGGTAGGGAAGGTGCTAGGCAGCTTAAGAGCTGGGATTTAGTAGAGGGTCCCTAAGTCACATAGAAGCTGCCATAGAAGGAGATTAAACTGACTTTTATCGGGCTCCTGAGCAATTGCAAGAGGATATAGTTAAACTAGAAAGCTTGACTCTATTTTGTGATGTGGCGTCTCACTTGCACACACGCTTCAACCCTTGTGCTATTGGATCTTCACCAGATGTCAGGTCAGTGAGGCTTCGCAGTCGGGGCTCTTAGCCTCCAGAGCTGTGAGCAAAATAAACTTCTCTTCTTTATAAATAAAGCAAAAAAAAAAAAAACATTGTCACTCTCAGGACACACAACTATCATTCTTCCCAACTATGAAGCAATACATAGTTGTGGTAGGATGGTATAAGGATAAGGATATAGGGGAAAATTACCCCATCACAATGAGGGAATCAGGTATATTAAGAGCAAGGGATGGGCTGGGCAGTGGTGGTAAACGCCTTTAATCCCAGCACTCGGGAGACAAGGATGGATCTCTGTAAATTCAAAGCCAACAAAGCTAGTTCTAGGATAGCCAGGGCTACACAGAGAAACCCTGTCTTGAAAAGCAAAAACAAACAGAAACAATGGATGGAGGAGGCACACTATCAGGAACACTTGCAGTAACTACAGAGGCACCTGGTGGGAAATTCTTAACTTGGTGGGGATGGAAGCTGGTGTGCACTGTGAATTGGAAAAGGTTCCACAGAAAATGTACAGTAGGGATGGTGGGGCTCAGGTGGTGTCGACGGCCATGTTGGAGGAGCTGCAGTTGGCAGTGGAGCTTATGGACTACAACTCACCAGGCAGCAAAGGTATGATGGGTGCACCCTGGAAAGGCAAAACCAGTGGGATGGGAGTGGGGTTTCCAGAATGCTCCTTGCTGCTGATGTGTTCTTGCTGTATTTGGTATGGTGTGATTATTATGTAACAGGATCCCACTGCATCTGGTATAGTGTTATTAGTGTTATTGCTTGATGGGAAAATCCCACTCCTCACTAGGCAATTTGCTTGCAGATCATAACGAAGATGAGTTTTAGAGCAATGATGAGCTAGGCAGTGGTGGCGCACACCTTTAATCCCAGCACTTGGGAAGCAGAGGCAGGCAGATCTCTTGAGTTCAAGACCAGCCTGGTCTACAAAGTGAGTTCCAGGACAGCCAGGGCTACAAAGAGAAACCCTTGTGTAAAATAAATAAATAATAAGAGCAATGATGCTTAGTTGGATCAATGATCTAATTAGACTTTCTGAGACAGCCTAAAAGATACAGATGGCTAAGAGTGAAAATGATTAGTGAAATGGTTTAGGTTATTCTGCCAGTTGCTCCAATAAGAGATACTAAAAAGGCAAAGATAGGCTAGAAGTCACCTTCCCCTTTGTTAGATGTGAGATTTGCCGAGAATGGAAAATAAAGAAAAAAAAGTCTCATGCATTATAGACCCATGAACTCTGCCTGTGGGGAAGCAGGCTGATGATCAAAGGAAACAGTTATGTCCCTACACCCAGGGTTAGGCCTGGTTCCTCGGTCATGTAGGTTAAAGAATTAATCACAGGCCCCAGTATGCACCCCGAATAAACGAAGTTGTGAATGGAAATTAAATGACCTATTGTGTGTACAAAAATAAAAGAAAAAAATAGATGGTTAGCTAGAAGACTTGAGTAAAGTTTTGTGGAAGAGAAATAGGATAGAAATCCTGTATGCTGACACACAGCTCCTGTCAGTACAAAAGGATTGGCTGAAATATACATGGCTTGCTGAAAACTATTTTTTTTTTTGATTTTTCAAGACAGGGTTTCTCCGTAGCTTTTGGTTAGACCAGGCTGGCCTCGAACTCCCAGAGATCCGCCTGCCTCTGCCTCCCGAGTGCTGGGATTAAAGGCGTGCGCCACCACCACCCGGCTTGCTGAAAACTATTAATCAAATATATAAGAATCATTGCTTTGGGATGAAGATGCTATGGTGGGAAAATTAATACAAAGAAAAATGTTCACTGTGGGCTTCTAAGAAAAATATGTAATTTGTAATCAGAATGTTGATTTCCTTTTTTTTTATTTTTTATTTTTTTATTCTTTTGGTGTAACAGTCCAGGCTCTCCCGGAATTCACTTGGTAGGTAGACCAGGCTGGCCTCGAACTCACAGAGGCCTGCCTCTGCCTCCTGAGTGCTGGGATTAAAGGCCTACGCCACCACCACTTGGCTTGTGATTTCCTCTTGTGTAAAGATTTTTGTTCCTGGAAAATATGTAACTTGTGAAGTAATCTTTTCTTGCATAGAAATTTTTGTCTTAGGTCGTATAAAAGGGATAAGAGAAAAATAAACAGAACAGAAGAAAGTAGCCTCCTTGCCTAGCTTGCATGAGGCTGGGCTCAGTCCCCATTGACAAAATAGAGAATGAAACAGTGAAGTTCCCACGGGAATTCCTTAGGTGGGTAGAGTGAGAGGACACTCGGGGAGAGCAGGTGCCACGGAGGCATTAAAGTGTTCTTGGTACTATGGTGGCTTCTGTATCATCAGGGCAAGGTCTGGGGCGGTGGCGGGGGTAGGAAGGCTGTGAGGGAGTGGAAAGGGGCCCAGGGAACAGAGAAGTAGGCAGGGCTGTGAAGTGGGTGGGGAAACCCTGTGGCATGATACAGAATTTAGACTTCTGGGCAGTGAGATGGCTCAGTGGGGAAAGGCACTTGCCTCAAAGCATAGCAACCTGTTCGATCCCGTGGACCCAGGGAGTGGAATGAGAGAATCAGTGTCTCAAAGTTGTCCTCTGGTCTGTTCATGTGACCTCGCACTACACACATAAGTTAATAAATATTAAAAAATTAATTTTGGCTTTTCAACCAAGGAAGGAGACACAGAACTACACTAAACATGCTGTCAGTGTAATTCACACACACAGTTACAATGTGAGTATGGCATTCCCTGTTATTAGCTCATGTGTTGTGTTTGAATTGATGGCACCGTTTGGGGAAATAGTGGGAATAGGGAAACTTTGGGAGGTGAAGCCTAGCTGGAGGAAATGGGTGGCAGGGTCCATTTCAACCCCTTCTCTCTCTTCTTCCTGGCTGCCATGAAGTGAACAACCCTCTCCACACATTCCCACTGCCATGAATCAAGGATTGGTTTCTGGCCAGACTGAGCAGGTAATTGGGTTTGTTGAAGGACATTAGCTGTGGATTTGTGGCATAGGCAAAGCACTTTTTTGTTTCACTGTTTATTCAGATCTTATCTGTTCAGACGTGAGGAGTAGATTCCAGCATCACAAAGACCTCCAGGGACTAGCATCAACTCCTTTCCATAAATGATCTCTTCTACCACCTTCCATGGAAACCTTAGGTCATTGAAGTCATAACAGGGCCAGAAATGGTCTAGTTCACTGGTTTGTTTGTTTTGTTTTTTCAAGACAGAGTTTCCCTGTGTAGCCCTGGCTGTCCTGGAACTCGCTCTTTATACCAGACTGGTCTTGAACTCACTGAGATCCACCTGTCTCTGCCTCCCCAGTGCTGGGATTAAAGGTGTGTGTCACCACCACCCATCCAAGTTCACTGTTCTTAAAAAGTATTTCAACTTTTTCCCCCCCGAGACAGGGTTTCTCTGCAGCTTTGGTGCCTGTCCTGGAACTAGCTCTTGTAGACCAGTCTGGCCTCAAACTCACAGAGATCTGCCTGCCTCTGCCTCCCGAGTGCTGGGATTAAAGGCGTGCGCCACCACTGCCCAGCAAAGAATTACAACCAAACCCAGTATCTTTTCTTGTTTTTGGAGACAGGGTTTCTCTGTAGCTTTTGGAGTCTGTCCTGGAACTCACTCTGTAGACCAGGCTGGCTTCAAACTCACAGAGATCCACCTGTCTCTGCCTCCCGAGTGCTGGGATTAAAGGTGTGCACCACCAACCGCCCGGCCTAAGTATTTCAACTTTTTTTTTAAATATTTATTTATACAGTGTTCTGTCTGTGTGTATGTCTGCAGGCCAGAAAAGGGCACAACACCTTATTACATGTGGTTGCTGGGAATTGAACTCAGGACCTTTGGAAGAGCAGGCAATGCTCTTAACCACTGAGCCATCTCTCCAGCCCCAGTATTTCAACTTTTTAAAATGTATTTGTGTATGTGTACAGGTACCAGCAGAGGCCAGTGGAGGGCCTGAGATCCCCTGGAGCTAGAGTTACAAGTGATTGTGAGCTGCCCCACATTGCGTGCTGGGAGCCAAACTCAAGTCCTGTGGGAGAGCAGCAAGTGCTCTTAATCACTGAGCCATCTCTCAAACCCCTGTATTTCAATTCTTAGAGTGTCATGGGTAGAATGGATTATGTACTGGCCACAGACAGAGGAACAGCTTTGATGGTCTTAAAAAGTTTAAATCTAAAAATCCACAGCTCTGAAAGCAACATAAACAGATTCTAAAATGTCTGACCTCATCTGTTAAATTTCCATGTATGGAGAGGTAATGTCAATTCATCATGTAATACTTAATTTATACAATAAAAGAATAACCTGCAAGAAGGAAAAAAAGGCCCCAGAATTGTGAACTATGCCTGTGAAACTGTGAGCCAAGATTAATCTTCCATTTTATCTATGTCAGCTATTCGGCCAGGGCACCAGTACAGTAAGGAATATGTGGGTAGGATGAAGAGTGTAAGAGAAAGAATGCAAAGACCCGCTGTGAGGCTGGTACCAGAGTCCTGGAATGAGGTAACAAAGACCCATCTGAGGAAATGGAAGAAGGGATGATCAGATGTTGACTGAGAAGCTGTAGGGATGAAAGGGATAATTCCCATGTTTGTAACCCGCCTCAACAGGCAGTTGGTCCTAAGAGTTAGTATTCTAAGGTGGGAGAGATGGCTCATCATTTAGGAGTGGATACTGCTTGTGATGGCTTGAACAAGAATGGCACCCATAGGCTCGTGTATTTGCATCCTTAGTAGCCTTGCTGGAGGAGGTGTATCACTGAGGGTGGACTTTGAGACTCTCTCTCTCTCTCTCTCTCTCTCTCTCTCTCTCTCTCTCTCTCCTTGCTGTCCGTGTGGATCAGGATCCACATCTACTGCTCAGTGTGCTTGGCCTGTTCCCTGCCATCATGGTCAGGGCCTAACCTCTAAAACTGTAAGCAAGCCCCCAGTTAAATGCTTTTCCCAAGGCAACATACCAGGTGGTGGTGGCACATGCCTTTAATCCCAGCACTTGGGAGACCTTAGTCATGGTGTTTCTTCCTGGTAACAGAACGGTAATTAAGACACTGTTCTAGCTGGGCGGTGGGGGCGCATGCCTTTAATTCCAGCACTCGGGAGGCAGAGGCAGGCGGATCTCTGTGAGTTCCAGACCACCCTGGTCTACAGAGTGAGTTACATACAGGTCAGGCCCCAAAGCTACAGAGAAATCCTGTCTCAAAAATAAAATAAAATAAAATATAAAAAATACAAGAGGTCACTATTTCTTTACCTTTACAGGACCTAAGTTTGGCAGTTGTGAACCCATGTCAGACAGTTCATAACTGCCTGTAACTCCAGCTCCGCGGAATCCAGTGCCCTTATACAGCTTCTTTGGGCTTATACTTAGGTGTAAAAATAAAATCTTAAGAAAAAGCAAAATAGCTGGGTGGTGGTGCCACACATCTTTAATCCCAGCACTTGGGAGGCAGAGGCAGGCAGATCTGAGTTCAAGGGCAGCCTGGTCTACCGAGCAAGTTCCAGGACAGCCAGGGCTACACAGAGAAACCCTGTCTCAAAAAAAAAAAAAGCAAAAGAATTGTTATTCTAAAACAAACTTCTGGTAACCACAATTATCTTTGTGTGAAAATAAGTCTATACAATTTTTGATTCATTACTGACATTTTAAATAACGCACCTAGCTGGGTGCATCATTTTGGTGGGGGCAGGGTTTCATGTAGGTCTCTGGTTAACCTCAACCATATATAACTGTGCATACCCTTTAACTCCTGACCTTCCTCAGCGTTGGGAATAAGCCATGCCCAATTCATACATTGCTACAGCTCAAGCCCAGGACTTTATCACATGAAGCAAAAATATTCTACCAACTGTGTCTCTAGCCCTTGAACTTTTTTTAAGTGAAAAAAATAATAAAATAGGGCTGGAGAGATGGCTCAGCGGTTAAGAGCACTGACTGCTCTTCCAAAGGTCCTGAGTTCAATTCCCAGCAACCACATGGTGGCTCACAACCATCTGTAATGAGGTATGGTGCCCTCTTCTGGCCTGAAGGCATACACACAGACAGAATATTGTATACAGAATAAATAAATGTTTAAAAAAATAAAATAAAAGACTCAACTGTCTAAGCAATTTACAACAAAAATGTCTGTGGAGAGCTTTTTAAAACTCTTTTTAACCGGATATGACAAATTAATTCCAGAATTTAAAAAGGTTGCAACAGAATTTAGTTTAAGGATAGACTGGGCTCCATAACAAGATACCACCTAAAGCACAAACCAAAGCAAAATAACTTTTTCCTCTTCTTTTCATTTCGTATTTTTTGCTAAAAGAGAAACAATTCAATAAGAAGCTTATCATCATCACTTCATGGTTCATCCTGTTACTGAAAAGTGCACGTGAACCTGGGCTCTGTGCTGTTAGAAACTTGATTATATAGCATACTTTCCCAGTATCATCTGAATGGGATCTCAGAGATGTCACTGGAGATGCAGATGCAAGGATTCAAAACCAGATCCTAAGCAGGTGTGACAGCATATGCTTGTGATCCCAGCACTTGGGAAGTAGACACAGGAAGGTCAGCTCAAGGTCAGTCCTGGCTCAAAAACCATAAAAGTAAAATAAAATAAAAATGCCTGAATCAGAGAGATGGCTCCACAGGTAGAGGCTCTTGCCCTTGTCAGGCCTGGTGACCTCGGCTTCATCCCTGGGACCCACACTGCAGAAGAGCCAACTCCTCCAAGTTGACTTCTGACCTCCATATGCATAGCATGGCACATGTATGCATGCATGAACACACACCAAAAATAAATGCAAAAAAAAAAATGCTGGGTTGAGGTACTTAGTTCTTGCCCAGCATGAAAGGGACGCTGGATTTGATCCCCAGAAAAGGTGGCGATCAAAACAAACTTCTTTTGCTATGAATGAAAATGTTCACCATGACAGACATAGTGATGCACACCTTTAATCCCAGCAATCGGAAGGCAGAGGCAGGCAGATCTCAGTGAGTTCGAGGCCAGCCAGGTTTATAGAGCAAGTTCCAGGACAGTCAGAATTTCACAGACAAACTCTGTCTCAAAAATAGCAAAAGAAAAAAATGTTCTTCAAAGTTTTGTTTGATAAAGAATTACGTGCTGCTTGAAAAGGCAGAACTAGAAGCTGATTGTATAACTGGAAAGGAGGCAGACTCGGCTCAGCTTAATTCCCAGTAGTTAGAAACAAACAATGGAATGTTCTCCTTACTAACTTGTCCAAGCTGACCTTAACCTCATTTTATAGTGCAGGAAGGCTTGGAACTTGGGATCTTCTTCCATCAGCCCCCCCAAGTAGTTGACATTAGAGACCTGAACCATTAGGCCTGGAAATGTCAAAGGAGCCAAAGATGATCAGTTTCAAAAACTTGTGAAATTAAAGACACATATTAGATGACCCGATACAATATCCTACCAACAAAAAAAAGTGAGTTCGTGGGTTTTTTTTTTTCAAAGACAGGGTTTCTTTGTGTAGCCTTAGCTGTCCTAGAACTAGCTTTGTTGAACTCACAGAGATCCACCTGCCTCTGCCTCCCAAGTGCTGGGAGTTCACAGCCATCTTAATGCTAACCTCTTCATCCCATTCCCAGCCTGCCACTCTCCATAGCCATATCTTTCTACAAACACCAAACCAAGACAGAGATGCTCCTTGCTCCAAAAGAGCCAAGTACACTTTTAGTTTTCGTTGTCAGTCTTAGACATTGTATCACAAAATGACTACAGCTCATGAAATTCTGATTTGTTGTGAAGGTGGGAGTAGCTGCAGACGTCTATATAGTCTACAAGAGTGTCTACAAGAGTTTGAGAGAGCTGTGTCAGACAAGAAAAATCTCACGTTTATGACAAAAGGTGGTTATCAAAGTTTACTTTTGGGTTCCATTTATGGTTTCTGTGCTATTTTAACTGACATAACTTTGATTCCTATACAAACACACACTCCATCTCCTCTTCTGAGAGACTATTCTGTTTAATGGTGTATTTCTTTTAAGCTACAGGTTGAGCAGGGTTGGAAAAATATGGAAAGCCATCTGTTGGTTAGAGCACCACCCGAACCCAGCAAGGTGCCCTGCTGCCAAGCTTGGGCCTCAGCGCCCCTCTGAATTTACTGTTTGTGTACTCTCAAGTAGCTGAAGTCAGATGGAATCTGGAGAGGTGCAGCTGCTGAGGCCAGATGTTAGAGGTGAGAGGGCAGGACAAGCTAGGTAGATGAGCTCCCTACAGCATCCTTAATAACTAGAGGTTGACATCAAATTACCTTTCAACACAGGAATAGGAAGAAAGGGGGCAGGAGTCAGGCCAGTATTAAATGCTTCTGATCTACTGCTCCAGTGAGATTCCTTCCAGTCAGTCCTATTACAAGGGAGGATGTGGGGTCTGCCTACAGTGTTGTGTATAGTGTTCTGTCTGCATGCATGCCTGTATGTTAGAAGAGGGCACCACATCTCATTATAGATGGTTGTGAGCTACCATGTGGTTGCTGAGAACTGAATTCAGGACCTCTGCAAACGCAGTGAGTGCTTTTAACCTCTGAGCTGTTTCTCTAGCCCCCAGACTGCTCATGAAAACATGTTATCACTGCTTCAAGAGTTCCAAGGGTCAAAAATCCATTGCCATTGTTCTTGAGTTCTCAATAGTCCTCATTGTCCGCTATGTTCAGAGTCCGGTTTTATCCCAGGCTTTTCCAGACCCAGGCCAGCTGGTCTTGGTGAGTTCCCAGTAGAACATCCCCACTGTCTCAGTGTGTGGGTGCACCCCTCGCGGTCCTGAGTTCCTTGCTCGTGCTCTCTCTCCTTCTGCTCCTGATTTGGACCTTGAGATTTCAGTCCTGTGCTCCAATGTGGGTCTCTGTCTCTGTCTCCTTTCATCGCTTGCTGAAGGTTAATATTCAGGAGGATGCCTATGTTTTTCTTTGGGTTCTCCTTATTTAGCTGGCTTTGTGGGAGCCTAGGCAGTTTGGATGCTCAACTTACTAGACCTGGATGGAGGTGGGGGTTCCTTGGACTTCCCACAGGACAGGGAACCCTGATTGCTTTTCGGGCTGAGGGGGGGGACTTAATTGGGGGAGGGGGAGGGAAATGGGAGGCGGTGGCGGGGAAGAGACAGAAATCTTTAATAATTAAATAAATAAATAAAAAGAGTGGAAAAAAAAAAGAGTTCCAAGGGTGGTCACTACAGACCCTTGTTGGGGTCCTTCCCCCAACCTACCCCCAATAAAATGATCCCATTACCATCAAGTTTCCTAAATTCATGAAGTCATGTACCAAAGCAGCATATTCCTTGTCCTATCTCAAAACTGGATTAGCAAGAGTGGCTTGGAGATGCAGCTCCTGGCCTGGCATGGTTGTATATACGCCTGTAATCCCAGCACTTCAGAGGCACAGGCAGGCAGGTCTCGCCGAGTACAAGGCCAGCCTGGTCTACACAGTGAGTTCAAGAAAAGCTAGGGCTAGACCTAGCTCAAAAAAAGAAGGGGGGGGGGAGGGAGAAAAAGAAATACAGCTTGTTTCCCTTTCTAGATGACCCAGAATATCCTTCCCTCTGTCTTCTGTGCTCACCAGATTGACCCCAACTAGTGGAATCCTTGGAATTCTATTACTAATAAATGTCCACCCCCAACTCAGAAAGGCTCTTCTGGTGTGAGAAAACTGGTTTAGTGCAAACCCTTCCTTAAAAGGGGATGGCTGGTCCCCAAGCTTCCTCCCTTTCCCAGTGCTTAATCTGCTACTTGCCTCACGATTTTTCAAGACTAGTATCCACTCCTGGGAAATCCTGCTCATCACTGTGCCAGGATGTCTTTCCCAATCTGCCCCACTCTGAGTGAAAGGTTTGAGGAGGGAAACATCCTAAATTGGTGCTATTTATAAAGTAAGGCAAGAGCTCCTTAGACTCAGGAAGTGAGGGAAATGGGATATGGCTCTTTCATGTGGAGTCTCTGACGTTTAATTCAGCAGAAACCCTGAGGGAATTTCTGCTTACACCCATTACACTCAAAGGCTTCTCTCCAGTGTGAATCCTCTGATGGCGAACAAGAGCTGAGCTATACCTGAAGGCTTTCCCACACTCGCTACATTCATAGGGATTCTCCCCTGTGTGGATTCTTTGATGCTGAATAAGGCCTGAACTGTAGGTAAACTTCCCCCCACACTCCATACATTCATAGGGCTTCTCTCCAGTGTGAATTCTCTGGTGCTGATAGAGGTGTGAGCTCTGGCTGAAGGCCTTCCCACACTCATTACATTCATAGGGTTTTTCTCCAGTATGGATTCTCTGATGATGGATAAGGGTGGAACTCCGGCTGAAAGCCTTCCCACATTCGTTGCAAGCGTAGGGCTTCTCACCAGTGTGGATTCTCTGATGGTGAGTAAGAGTGGAGCTCCAACTGAATGTTTTTCCACATTCATTACATTCATAAGGTTTCTCCCCAGTGTGGATCCTCTGATGTAGAATGAGAGCAGAGCTACAACTGAAGGTCTTCCCACAATCTTTACATTCATAAGGTTTCTCTCCAGTGTGGATTCTCTGGTGCTGAATAAGATGTGCACTCTGGCTGAAGGCCTTTCCACATTCACTACATTCATAGGGCTTTTCCCCAGTGTGAATTCTCTGATGTTGAATAAGGTCTGAAGTTCGATTAAAACTCTTGTTACATTCATCACACTTATGGGGTCTGTGTCCCATGGGAAACCTCTGGTGTGAAATGAGGGTGGAATTCACAGTGAAGCTGTTCCCGAACTCATTATACTTGTCATTTCTTTGTCCCATATGGGTAAGCTTTTCCTCAACTGTCACTTGATGGAACTCCTGTATTCTTCTATTCAGTCTTCCAGCAGAGGAGTTCCCTAGCTGTCTCTTCAGATTGACTTCTTGTTCATAGGCTTCTCCAAACTTAAGACCCTGAGAAACATCCGTTTGGAACTGTCCCAACATCATCTCATGTGACCCCATGCCTTCAGAGATTACTTGGTCATTTCCAGTTTTAGATTCACAATCTAGCACAATAAAAAAAAATTCAAGTGTCATGTTATTTGTGAGAAAAAGAATAAAAGTCAGAGAACAAGATAATCATGTGTCTGACATTTATAGTGCTAAAAGCACATGTCCCTTTGCTGGCCTGAAGAAAGGCCTTCCAGCCTGTATGTATAACTAAAGCAAAGTAGGGCAAATGGGCTAAATAACCAGAGAAGGAACAAGGGAGAAAGAACATCAGTGAGAAAAGACGTGAACCCAGAGGAAGTCAAGGATGTGCTGGGGATGGGAGGAGATAGGCTACTTTGTTGGGAATAAAAACTAGGTAAGGGAAGCTGAAGAGTTGGCTCAGAGGTTAAGAGTACTTATTGCCCTTGCAGAGGGCACAGGTTTGAGTTCCACTGCCCACATGGAGGCTTACAGCTGTCTGTAACTGTAGTCCCAGGAGATTCAGTGCTCTCCTCCGACCTTTAGAGGCACCAGGATCACATGTGGTACACACATACATGTAAGCAAAACATTCATACATATAAAAGAATAAAATAAAACAAACCTAGGTAAGAAAGACTTGTTACTTAATGAAGTGCCAAAGTCTTCAGACAGTCAGAGGCTGTGGACGTGTCTGGGAAGATGGCAAGAAGAAAAGAAGGAGGAGGATGGTTGAAGTAATGAGTCTAAGAATGACAGGAAACTGAAGGGGGTGACATGTGTTTATTAATTGTAGCACACAGTAGGCTGAAGCAGAAAGACCATGAGTTTGAGACCAGCCTGGGCTACATAGGAGACACAATCCAAAAAAGGGGAAGCCTGATAGGTGGAGCAAGTGTATAAGGAGCTTAACAGACAGCTGAAGAGAAAGGCAGGAAAAACACAAGGAGCAGAGGACAGATTAAGAAACCCCCAGGTGAGAACTAACCTGTCTGTAGTCCAACCCCATATACCACCAAAAAGACAAAACAGTTTTAGCCCAGCTCTGGGCTGTAGCCCAAAAGGTGATGTTATGTTGCAAACTATGTATATAAATAATCTCCATGTCTGCATTCTCATTTTCACTGTTTACCGAGTTCCTACAGGAAACTCTAGGCATGGAGGATGATTCCACTGGGTCCATGTAGTATTTTTAGTTTGTCAGTATTTTGGAAAATAGACAGACAGGGTAAGGACTCACTCGAACAGACCTCCCCCGGCAAAGCCTTCTCTTTTTTTTTTTCGAGACAGGGTTTCTTCTCTTTTCTCAGACCCCCCAGTTCCCATTCCAGCCAAGAGACTGTGGAAGGACTCAGAAAGAACCCACTCATAGGCACAGACATGGCCATATTAAGTGTTCCCTGAGCACAAACCTAGCCCCCAGGTCTGCAGGGGACAGAAGGAAATGTATTTGGACATCTCAGCTGGCAGTTAGGAAGATACCCTGGTGCTGCTTGGAAAATATGTTCTCACTGAAAGTGAGGTAAGAGGCAAGTAACTAACCTGAAACATTAAGAAGGTAATTTCTACTTAAAACAAGTAATTGATTTTGTTTGTTTATTCTGAGACAGGGTCTCAATATGTAGCCCTGGCTGTCTGTCCTGGAACTCACTATGTAGACCCAGCTGGCCTTGAACTAACAGAGCTCTACCAGCTTCTGCCTCCCAAATGCTGGGACTAAAGGTGTATAGCAATGCATTTCCTTTAAAAAGTGTGTGTGTGTTACTGGTGGTAGTTTTGGAACCCCCTGCTGTCGCTGTTAGGAACTGAACTGTAGCCCTTTTAACTCCTGAGCCAGCTCTCCAGCACCACAACAACACATTTCTGTACATGGTACATAAGCTCCTAAACAAAACAGTAGATCCTTGGAGTAATCCAACAGAGACAGGAAGAGTAGAGAGCTCTAGAAGACTAGAAAAGACTCTGAAGGATTAACATATTAAGTCCTAAAATTAGATGGCTAAATCACCAGGCTTGGTGTTAATAGGGCAGGGGCTCAGCAGCACTAGAGTAGCTGATGTGCAAGGATTACAGAACTTAAGGTCATCCTGGGGCTACTGAATGGGTTCCAGGCCAGCACAGGCAGTGTGAAACCCGGTCTCATATAGATAGGCAGATAGACAGGCAGGCAGGCAGGCAGATAGACAGACAGACAGATAGGGATATCTACAAAGACATAAAAAACAAGAAATAACACTGGAGCTTAAGCTTTGTCATTCACAAGTTCTATCACCATGCAAAAAGTGTCTAAGTTTGCCTGATTGTTTGAGGTTGGGTCTCATGCAGCCTAGGGTGGTCTCAAACCCATAGTGAATATGTAATAACTGGTCAGCCTGCCTCTACTTCTCAAGAGCTGAGATTACAGGTAAATGCCACCATTATATGCCTACCATGCCCAACTGGCTTCTAAGGGTCTTTTTATTTATTTCTTTTCCATATATGTATTTTGCCTACATGTTTGTATGTGTATCACATGCATGCCTCGTGTCTGTGGAGGCTAGAAAAGGTCATCAGATTCCTAGGAACTGGGACTACAGACGGTGGTGAGCTGTTGTGTGGGTGCAGGGAATAGAGCACAGATTCTCTGGAAGAGCAGCCAGTGCTCTTAACCACGCAGCTGCCTCTCTAGCTCTGCTTTTGCACTTCCTGACCTCATGTTTCACGCCTATAAAATGAAGCTAACACTAACCACCTCAACTATGGGGCGACTCAACTATGGAGTTAAATGCAAGGATATCTGTGAAACCTCCTTAGAAGAAGCAAGTTATGCTATAAATGTGAGTTATCATTCGTTTGTTTTTGTTTTTTCAAGACAGGGTTTCTCTGTAGCTTTGGAGCCTGTCCTGGAACTAGCTCTTGTAGACCAGGCTGACCTCAAACTCACAGAGATCTGCCTGCCTCTGCCTCCCGAATGCTGGGATTAAAGGTGTGCGCCACCACTGCCCAGCTGGCACACGGCTTTAATCCCAGCACTCAGTAGGCAGAGGCAGGCAGATCTCTGTGAGTTTGAGGCCAGCCTGGTCTACAAAACGAGTTCTAGGACAGGCTCCAAAGCTACACAGAGAAGCCCTGTCTCAAAAGAAAACAAAACAAAATAGTAGTGTAGTGCGGTGGTAAAACATCTGCTTAGCATGCACAAAGCTGGGACTTTGATCCTCAGCACCGCCATGTGAAAAGAGTATGGCATTCATGAAAGCAGAGACTAGCAAACCCCGAAGCCTAGAGAAAGTAGATGTTGTGTTGAGAAGGCCCAGGTCCTTACCCAGTGAGAACACATTCCCATAATTCTCCAGCATCACATCCCTGTAGAGGTCCCTCTGTGCAGGTTCCAAACGTTTCCACTCTTTCCAGATGAAGTAGACAGCTACATCTTCAAATGTCACCAACTCCTGGAACAGTCATGAGGCCATAAATGCAATTTCATGGCACGGGTCAGGACTGGCAGCACCAAAGAGCCACCAGGATGATCTTTGGGATGTGGACAGGTCTGAACAATGCCAACATGAGCATCCAAAACAGGACACAGCACTGAAAGTACAGCGATAAGTGTAACTGCCTTCCAAGAGTCCATAATGGAAATAACTTTTTATTAACGTGCATTTATTTGGGGAGGGTACTATGCACACATATGGAGGTCAGAGGACAATCTGTGACAGTCAGTCCTTCCCTTCCAACATGTGGATCCCAGGGACTGAACCCAGTTGGTAGGGTTAGCATCAAGCACCATTTTTGTTTGTTTTTCCAGACAGGGTCTCTGTGTAGCTCTGGCTGTCCTGGAACTCACTTTGTAGACCAGGCTGACCTTGAACTCATAAAGATCCCCCTTCCTCTGCCTCCCGAGTACTGTGATTAAAGGCATGCACTACCACTGCCCGGCTGGCAGCACAAATCTTTATCCACTGAGTCATCTCACTGGACCCAGAACCAGTTTTAAGAATTAGAGTTTAGGTCATTAAAGGATACGTCACTACAAAATCTATTCACAGAACAAGAGGGAAAGAATGAAGGGGAGCATGGCTTACCTGGGACTTGGCCTTCAGAAGTGCAGCAGCCAACATCTCATGCCCCAGACTGTCCTTGTCAGCAAAGGAAGGGACTTCTGAAGAAGAAAGAGCTAAAGGACAATACCAGGGTCAGGAATCAATCTGCCTGCTTTCTGACCCAAGGTCACACGCCTAAAAACAACCACCCAATCTCTGCTTCCATGAATGCCATACTCTTTTTCTCATGGTGGTGCTGAGGATCAAAGTCCCAGCTTTGTGCATGCTAAGCGCTACAGCAGCAGCCACCACACTACAGCAGCAGCCACCACACTACAGCAGCCACCACACTACAGCAGCAGCCACCACACTACAGCAGCAGCCACCACCACACTACAGCAGCAGCCACCACACTACAGCAGCAGCCACCACACTACAGCAGCAGCCACCACACTACAGCAGCAGCCACCACACTACAGCAGCAGCCACCACACTACAGCAGCAGCCACCACACTACAGCAGCAGCCACCACACTACAGCAGCAGCCACCACACTACAGCAGCCACCACACTACAGCAGCCACCACACTACAGCAGCAGCCACCACACTACAGCAGCAGTCACACTACAGCAGCAGCCCAGCCACCACACTACAGCAGCAGCCACACTACAGCAGCAGCCCAGCCACCACACTACAGCAGCAGTCACCACCACACTACAGCAGCAGCCACCACACTACAGCAGCCACCACACTACAGCAGCAGCCACCACACTACAGCAGCCACCACACTACAGCAGCAGCCACCACACTACAGCAGCAGCCACCACACTACAGCAGCCACCACACTACAGCAGCAGCCACCACACTACAGCAGCAGCCACCACACTACAGCAGCCACCACACTACAGCAGCAGCCACCACACTACAGCAGCCACCACACTACAGCAGCAGCCACCACCACACTACAGCAGCAGCCACCACACTACAGCAGCAGCCACCACACTACAGCAGCAGCCACCACACTACAGCAGCAGCCACCACACTACAGCAGCAGCCACCACACTACAGCAGCAGCCACCACACTACAGCAGCAGCCACCACACTACAGCAGCAGCCACCACACTACAGCAGCAGCCACACTACAGCAGCAGCCACCACACTACAGCAGCCACCGCACTACAGCAGCAGCCACCACACTACAGCAGCCACCGCACTACAGCAGCAGCCACCACACTACAGCAGCAGTCACCACACTACAGCAGCAGCCACCACACTACAGCAGCAGTCACACTACAGCAGCAGCCACCACACTACAGCAGCCACCGCACTACAGCAGCAGCCACCACACTACAGCAGCAGCCACACTACAGCAGCAGCCACCGCACTACAGCAGCCACCGCACTACAGCAGCAGCCACCACACTACAGCAGCAGTCACTCAGACTGCTCATGCCTGCTCTTCAAGCGTGGCCAGGAACCAGTTCCGTTCTCATTCTCCTTCTACTAACACGAACTCTCGTAGATCTTAGGCAGAGGAAAATAAGCAGCTTCCCTTAAGGCCTGACAGAAAACACAACACCCACAACTCTTTCTTCGTCCAAAGACCAAACACACAAACACGAGATAGAAATGTTTCCTAGCTCTGCACTGGACTACATACCTTTCCCCATCAGCCATAAGTTTTGTGCTTGTCTCTCAGGTCTAACCCACTACACATAACTAGATTTGACAAAACGGATTCTAAAAGCTTCTTCCTAGTAAGCATGGAAACATCATTCAGGTTGAAATTGTTAGCTCAGTGCTTAGTGCTTACCTAGCAAATGTTTGACCCTGGGCTCCATTCCCAGGAAGTTCCCTGTAAGTCCTATTCCCACACAACTTTCTAATGGTCTGGGAATTTTTGTGTAGGAATGTCTGTGTGAGGGTGGGTGCATACAGGCCACAGTGCACATGTGGCGGTCAGGGGACAACCTCAAGTGTCACTCCCTGCCTTCCACCTTGTGAGACTGGATATTTTGTTGTTTTTCTGCTCCATGTGCTATGCTAGCTGGCCTATGAGCGTTTGGGGCTTTCCCTGTCTCTCGCTCCATCTCACCATAGGAATGCTGGGATTCTAGACATTCTTACTACACATCTAGTTTCATGTAGACTCTGGGGATTCAACCTCATTCTCATGCTTCCGTGGGAAGATCTTTTACCCACTGAGCCATCTCTCCAACCCCACAACTCTTTAAAGTTTGAAAAAAAAAAGCATGAAAACATAATGAAACCCAATAAATATCCTATTTAATTACTGTCGATAATACAAAACGTTTCAAGAGTTCTGGGCAGGTAGACGGCTCAATGGGTAAAGGCACTGGGACAAAGCCTGACTACCTGAGTTTGATGCCCACCAGCAGCTCACATGGTAGAAGGAGAGAACCAGCTCCAGAGGTTGCCGACTCACCTCTGTCTGCATAGACTTCGGTGCACGGTGGCATACATGTCTATATTCATAACACACAAAATAAATAAACTTAATTTAAAAAAAAAAAAAAGATGCTTCAATAAAAGTTTATTTTGGTTTGGGTGTGGTGCCACATGCCTTTAATCCTGGCACCCCAGGGGCAGAAACAGGTAGATCTCTGGGAGTTCCAGGATAGCCTGGCCTACATAGAAAGTCCTTGGTCATCCAGGGCTGCAGTGAGACCCTGTCTCAACACACACACACACACACACACACACACACACACACACACACACAATGAGGCAGGGCATGGTAACAGATATCTGTTTAAACCCATCACTCCAGATACATGTGAAGAATATAGAAAATTCAAGGCCAGCTTGGGCTACATAATGAGACCCTATCTCAAAAGACAAACAAGCATACCAAGTGTGGTGGCCCACACCTTTAATCCCAGCACTCAGTATGCCAGGCAGCTGGATCTGTGAGGTTCAGACCAACCTAGTGTACATAGTGAGTTTCTGGTCAGTTATGGCAAAATAGAGAGGAGCTGGAGAGATGGCACAGCAGTTAAGATCACTGACTGCTCTTCCAAAAGTCCTGAGTTCAATTCCCAGCCACCACAGCCATCTGTAATGAGATCTGATGCCCTCTTCTGGCCTGCAGGTGTACATGCAGGCAGAATACTGTATACATAATAAATAATAAAACATTAAAAAAACAAAAAACAAAGAGAGACCCTGTCTCAAAGGAAAACAAAAAACAAGCAAGTAAACAGCAGAAAAAGATGAGAACAACCCCATTTCCCAAGCCCACATCTTACCACTCTCCAGCAAGGGTGGAGGTTCCTGAGATGCAAGGTCAGCCTGAGTTTCCATAGGGAGAGTGAAATGTTCTGGTCCCTGCTCTCCCAGGTGTAGAGGCAGCAGGAAGCAGGTTCTGAAGGAGCACTGCAGAGGCAAAAGGCCCACAGCTGAATTTTAAAAATGCCTCCGAACTTCAGAAAGGGAATCGCAGCTTAATACACAGGAATCGTGAGAGGAAACACAGAACTGCTCTCTCAGATCCCTGTGGATATGGACATGTCTGTGATGAGACCACACAAGGAATCCTGATTTCCAAATTTTGCCCCACCCACCCAGCACTTTGAGTGACAACTATAGGAGGGGGGGTGTCACCAGAATGAGATGACTGACCTTGAGCCAGGTTGGTGGCAGGCAGCACTAGGGAGGTGGGGGAGGGATCAGGAGTTCAAGGCCAACCTGTGCTGTAAGAAACCTTATCTTGCTGGGCAGTAGTGGCACAGACCTTTAATCCCAGCACTTGGGAGGCAGAGGCAGATCTCTGTGAGTTCAAGGACAGTCTAGTCTACAGAGTGGGCTTCAGGGCAGCTAAGGCTACACAGAGAAAACCTGTCTCAAAAAAAAAAAAAAAAGAAAGAAAGAAAAGAGAAAAGAAAAGAAGCCTTATCTTGGGACTAGAGAGGTGACTCAGTGGTTAAGAGCACTTGCTGCTCTTCCTGAAGACCTCAGTTTGATTCCCACCATCCACACAGCAACTCACAGCATCTGGAACTCCAGTTCCAGGAAACCCAATGCCTTCTTCAGGACTCTGAAGGCACCAGGCACATACATGGTGCAGAGACATATATGCAGGCAAAACAGCAGGCACATAATATAAAAGTAACTACTACACACCTCTTTTTAAAAAAAAAATCAGATATCATAGCCCTTTATGAGATTCTGTCTCACAAAACAAACAAGGGACTAGATGGTCAGTGAGTAAGAGCACTGGCTGCTTCCAGAGGACCCAGGGTTTGATCTCTAGCACTCACGTGGTGGCTCACAACCACCAGTAACTCCAGTCCCAAGGGATTTGACGCCCTCTTTTGGCCTCTGGAGACACTGCATGCACATGGCACACAGACATACACACAGGCAAAACACCCATTCACATAAAAAACAAAACAGGGCTGGAGAGATGGCTCAGTGGTTAAGAGCATCGCCTGCTCTTCCAAAGGTCCTGAGTTCAATTCCCAGCAACCACATGGTGGCTCACAACCATCTGTAATGAGGTCTGGTGTCCTCTTCTGGCCTTCAGGCACACACACAGACAGAACATTGTATACATAATAAATAAATATTAAAATAAATAAATAAATAAAAAAACCCAGACCAATCTGGCAACACTATGAGACCCCATCGCAAAAAAGACAAAAACAATAAAATTATCTCCTTTTAAAAAGACAAATCAAAATTATCTCATTTTAAAAAGGCAAATCAGTCAGGTGGTAGTGGTGGCACACGCCTTTAATTCTGGCACAAGAAAAGCGGTGGCAGGCAGATCTCTAAATTTGAGGCTAGCCTGGTCTACAGAGCAAGTTTCAGGACAGCCAGGCTACAGAGAAACCCTGTCAGGGGCTTGGTAAAGATCAACAACTTGACATAGGTGGCACGGGCCTGAAATCCCCAGCACCTGAGAGACTGAGACAGGATTGTGAGCTCCAACCCAGCCCGTCTCCCAGAAACACACACACACACAGGCTCTGCAAGGCTGACTCCAAAGTAAAAGGCAAGCTGGCATAGTGAACCCATGCCTTTGATCCCAACACTTGGGAGGCCGACTTTAAGGTCAGCCTGGTCTGTGTAGGAGTTGAAGGACAGCCAGGGCTTTGTACAGAGATCCTATCTCCAAAAACAACAGACATCAGAGTAAAAGGCAATGCTCTCCATTCAAGGCTGGGTTAATTGAAGCTGGAACTCAAAAGCATACTGTTGAGGACAAATCCCCAGTGTCTAAGTCAGTAAACAATGTTTCTCATAGAAACTCTGGTGCTCCCTGCCATCTGGATGTGGGCAGAGCCATTCCCCTGCCATGTTGCCAACTCCACTCCCTCAAGCTGCTCAGCCAACCAAGAAAGACACATGACAGTGAGGACGGGTCAAGAGAGGCCTCCCTTCCAGGACCCGTTCTTCTAAGAACTTAATCCCTGTAAGTGTAAGAGTAAAGTAGCAAAGAAAATGTGGCGCCTTTTGTTCAGCTCTTGTGGTTTTATTTATTTTTGGTCTTTTGTAACTGGGTAAGACCTCATGGCATACCCCAGACTAGCTTAGAACTCACTGTATCGTACAAACTGGCCTCGAAATTACATTCCTATTCCTGCTTCATTTGCATCTGTGCTGGGATTACAGGTGTGAGCCAGCAAGCTTCGCTAATTGCAGGAAATTCATTTTAGGTTAGCAGTTTCCCAATGTGAGGGGGTATCAAACGACCCTTTCACAGGGGTCACCTAAGACCATCAGAAAACACAGGTGTTTACATTACAATTCATAACAGTAGCAAAATTGCAGTTATGAAATAGCAACAAAAATAACTGTCTGGGCTGGGCGATGGTGGCGCACGCCTTTAATCCCAGCACTTGGGAGGCAGAAGCAGGCGGATCTCTGTGAGTTCGAGACCAGCCTGGTCTACAGAGCTAGTTCCAGGACAGGCTCCAAAGTCACAGAGAAACCCTGTCTCGAAAAACCAAAAAAAAAAAAACCAAAACCAAAAAAAAAAAAAAAAAACTGTCTGGTTGGGGTTCACCACATCATGAGGAACTGTATTAAAGGGTCGCAGCATTAGTAAGGTTGAGAACCACTGCTTTAGGTGATACCAGTCCCGTATGATTAAGGGAGCAAAATGGAAAAAAACTTCACGTGAAGTTTATTTCTAATAGAGATGCTTAAGAGGTATGGAGGAGAAAAGGATATATTCTAATAACTACCAACGAAGACCATCACATGTTGTCTTTTCATTGCACCCTAGGGAGCTGAAAGGAACTGAGCGTTCTGTGTCGATCTAGGTTCTTAGTGTCTTAGTCAGCCACTGCACTGGACATACTCAGCCACTTTCTGCAGGGAGTCCGCTCCAGCGTTGTACAGTTTTCCCAGGAAAGAGTAAACTAAAACCTACCTATAGGACATTAGGTCTTGGTGAGGTCCCCGCAGGATCTTTCCGAGGACCTGAGTTCGCACCTCCTCCCAAGCCCTAGTTCTCAACTGCGACACAGAACTACTCTCACTCTCCAATTCAGCAGAGGGAAAACTTCCTTCTCCTGCCCCAGCACAGAAAACGGTGCACTGAGAGTACCAAGTTCGGAAGGCTGGCTGTCATCAGCTGTTTTAAAGAGAGGGACCTCTTGCAGCGACGCTGGGAATTTCAAACACTGGGGCTGGCGGTGGAGGACACGAGCAGACCCGGAGTCCCAATCCGCGACACGCGGGAACCCACTGCGCTCGTGGAGCCGGGCTTGCGGAGCTGGGCAGCGGCCGCAGGGGAAAGGAGTGCCCGGGGACCCCGCGAGCCACAGAGGCGTGAACACCAACCCCCTTCCCGGCGACCACACTTCCGCCTCACCGCGAGTCCCGAAGACGACCCACTCACCCTGGGGACAGGGACGTAAGACTTAGGGGCCGGACACGGACCAGGCCCTGTTGGAACCTGTCACAGACCCACACAACCGAGTACAGAACAAAGAACGGAAGTTGCCCCTCCCCATTTAGTTTCCGGGTCGTCCTTCTTCACCACCCACTACAACCCCCGTGAACCAAACGCCCATTTGATCTCTCTAGGAAAGTGGGAGGTCTTCGTCTCTGATGGTTCGCTCACTCTCAGAGGACTGGAGTACGGGAAAACAAGTGTCCCCGACGGCGTCACCTGCTGGCCAGGTCGGAAAGGGACGATGAGCAGGTGGAAGAAGCTGGAGGCCCTGGGAATTCAGGGCACAAGTTCGGTGGCAGAGAGTCCCGCGGCTCTGGGAGAAGGTCCTGTAGGTAGAGACCAGCCAACACCATCACGCAAACCTCCACAGTAAATATAAGAAACTTGAAGAATCTGCTAAGGCCGGGCGGTTGTGGCACACGCCTTTAATCCCAGCACTTGGGAAGCAGAGGCAGGTGGATCTCTGTGAGTCTGAGGCCAGCCTGGTCTGCAGCGTGAGTTCCAGGACAGACTCTTAACGGTACAAAGAAATCCTGTCTTTTTTTGTTTGTTTTTTTGTTTGTTTGTTTGTCTTTTCGAGACAGGGTTTCTCTGTAGCTTTGGAGCCTGTCCTGGAACTCCCTTTGTAGACCAGGCTGGCCTCGAACTCACAGAGATCCACCTGCCTCTGCCTCCCGAGTGCTGGGATTACAGGCGTGCACCACCACTGCCCGGCAAGAAATCCTGTCTTAAAAAAAAAAAAAAAAAAAAAAAAAACAGCCCGGTGGTGGTGGCGCACGCCTTTAATCCCAGCATTTGGGAGGCAGAGGCAGGTGGATCTCTGTGAGTTCAAGACCAGCCTGGTCTACAAGAGCCAGTTCCAGGACAGGCTCCAAAACCACAGAGAAACTCTGTCTCGAAAAAACAAAAAAATCAAAAACAAAACAACAACAACAACAAAAAAACCCAAAACGAAAAACAACAACAACAAAAAATGTACATCATGAACTGAAGGATTAGCTCAGTTTTTAAATTTTTATTTATTTGTTTTGTTTTTCGAGACAGGGTTTCCCTGTATAGCATCGGAACCTGTCCTGGAGCTCACTCCACAGACCAGGCTGGCCTCAAACTCACAGATCTACCTGCCTCTGCCTCTCGAGTGCTGGGATTAAATGTGTGCCACCATCACTCGGCTAACACAGATTTTTAAAAGATCTGTCTGCCTGTCTATCAAGTTTTTCGAGACAGGATTTTCTCTGTAGCTTTGGAGCCTGGATTAAAGATGTGCGCTACCACCACCCAAGTAGCTCAGTTTTTTTTTTTTTAAGATTTATTTATTTGGCTATTTGGTTTTTTGAGGCAGGATTTTATCTGTAGCTTTGGAGCCTGTCCTGGAACTCACTTTGTAGACCAGACTGGCCTTGAACTCAGAGATCCACCTGTCTGACTCCTAAGTACTGGGATTAAAGGCCTGCGCCACCACCGCCCGGCTAAAGATTTATTTTTTTAGTATGTTTTCCCTGCTTGTATGTATGTACACCTGATGTAGGTGTAGGTCAGATGAGATCAACACATCTGGAACTGGAGTAGACGGTTGTGATTGGCCATATGAGTGCTGGGAATTGAACCTGATCCTCTGGAAGAGCAGTCAGTGCTCTTAACTGCTAAACCATCTCTCCAGCCCTTAGCTTTGCTTTTAGAATGCTTGCCTAACTTGGCTAAAGTCCTGGGTTCCATCCACAGCACTGCACAAACAAGACAAGATGTCACAGGACTGCATTCCTAGCATCTGGGAGGTAGTTGCAGGAAGATCAGGAATTTAAGATCATTCTTCAGTACATAATGAGTTCAAAGCCAGCCTGGGCTGCATGAAAGGTCTCACTTAAATAATAATTGATTTTTATTTTATTTTATTTTATTTTATTTTATTTGGTTTTTCGAGACAGGGTTTCTCTGTGGCTTTGGAGCCTGTCCTGGAACTAGCTCTGTAGACCAGGCTGGTCTCGAACTCACAGAGATCCACCTGCCTCTGCCTCCCGAGTGCTGGGATTAAAGGTATGCACTACCATGCCTGACTCAAACAAAATCTTTGTTTGACATAAAATGCTCTCCCTGGGCGAGCATGATGGCTCAGGGAATGGAAGCTTTTGGATGGTGCATAACTACAGTTGTCACCTTCATGAGAATGAGAGGCTGCAGTTGGAATGTTCTTTGGGCCTCCAACCAAATAAAGACACAGAGATTTATTATTAATTCTGAATGCTTGGACTTAGTTTAGGCTATCCCACCAGCTCTTTTAACTTAATAAGTTTCTATTAATCTACATTTTGGCTTGGGGCTTTTTACCTTTCTTTCATTCTGTATATCCTTCTTTCTCCATGTCTAGTAACTTCCTGCCATCTCATTTTCTTTTTCTTTGAGCCTAAATTCCTCCTCCTCCTTACTCTTCCTGCCTGGAAGTTCTGCCTATACCTCCTCCTATGCTATTGCCATTTAGCTTTTTATTAGATCAATCAGGTGCCTTAGGCAGGCAAGGTAAAACAGCAACACGTCTTTACATAGTTAAACAAATGCAATACATCTTAAACAAATATTCACAAGATAAACAAATGCAACATATCTTTACATAGTTAAACAAATATTAGGCAACATTTCTCCCTTTTGTCTAAATAAAAAAAAGGTTTTAGCTTTAACATAGTAAGACTATATACAATAAGAACAATTATCAAGTAAGAATTACACTTACATGGGGCTGGAGAGGTGGCTCAGAGGTTAAGAGCACTGACTGCTCTTCCAGTGGTCCTGAGTTCAATTCCCATTAGCTATGTGGTGACTCACAGACATCTGTAATGAGATCCAGTGCCCTCTTCTGGCATACAGACATGCAAGCAGACAGAATACTATATATAATAAATACATAAAATTGTTAAAAAAGATTTATTTATCATGGATACAGTGTTCTGCCTGCATGTACACCTTCAGGGCAGAAAAGGGCACCAGATCTCTTTATAGATGGTTATGAGCCACCATGTGGTTGCTGGGGATTGAACTCAGGACCTTTGGGAGAGCAGCCAGTGTTCTTAACTGCTGAGCCATCTCTTCAGCCCAAATATATAAATCTTAAAAAAAAAAGAATTACAATATCCAGTCCATTCACATTTGGCAAATTCAGAGAAAATACTCCATTATCTGTCCTATCTTGGTGAATCCAAAGTCGTGTACCTAACTTACTTCCCATTGTAGCTTCTATTACCAACCCAAAATTATCTTTTTAGACCTCAAACCATTTTCTTAGATAAACAATATAAGCTTTTATGTTTCTCGACCTTATAAACTTTACATCTCTTTTATTTTTCTGAATTTGGTAACCAGAAAAACTGTAACTATCTCATCTTCACCTCCATCAGGGACCAGAGAAGAATATACTATTACCTGAGTAAACAAGAAAGCAGAGCGAGCAACTTCCAATACTATAGAAGTCATCCAAGGTTCCTCTGTGCCATTGGAGCATCCACCTTTAGCCTATGGGCCTAGAATATCTGATGGACCTTTCTGTGAAACAGGAATTTTGAAGGACTGTTATACTTTGTCTTAGCAAAGTTCAGCAACAATCTTTTTCCTTTGTGTCCTGCTTGTCCAGTTTGTACAGCACACTGTTAGCAGTCAAGGCAAGGGCATTTTCTTGCCCAAATTTCTAGCTTTGCCACAATGAAAGCGAACTCCGTATGGAGGTTCTTCAACACCCATCATCCTTTAATGAAGTAAATTGGTACAGCCAGGAGCAGACATCACTCACTGTCATAAAAAGCTTAAGTTATTAAACACCTTAAATGCCATGTTTAAAGGCTCTGAAGCATTTGAAGATCATCTATCTATATAAAATATTTCTGTTTAACCTTGAAAACATACCTAACATGACTACAAGTTTGATTGTCATAAGTGATGTAGTCAGAGACTAAACGTCCATTACCGGGCCTCCCAGACTTGAATAATCACATAGAAACTATATTAATTACAATACTGTTTGGCCGATGGTTCAGGCATATTCTTAACTAGCTCTTACATCTTTTTTTATTTATTTATTTATTTATTATGTGTACAATATTCTGTCTTGTGTATATGGCTGAAGGCCAGAAGAGGGCACCAGACCTCTTTACAGATGGTTGTGAGCCACCATGTGGTTGCCGGGAATTGAACTCAGGACCTTTGGTAGAGCAGGCAATGCTCTTAACCACTGAGCCATCTCTCCAGCCCTAGCTCTTACATCTTAAACTAACCCATTTCTATTATTCTATTTGCCACATGGCCGTGGCATTACCTCATTTTCTACATGTCTTGTTTCCTTGGCAACTGGCTGGTATCTGCTTGACTCCACCTAGTCTCTGTATCCCTATCTCTGTTTAGATTTCCCTCCTGACATTACTCTGCTAAGCTATTGGTCAAAACAGCTTTATTCATCAATGAATAAAAGCAACATATGTACAGAAGGACATCCCACATTACGGTGACTAATTACTAACCTGCATTTCTTTATTATCCTAAACAGTTTGTAATAATAACTTTCAAGGACTAGAAGTTTACAAATAAAATTACATTGTTAAATGAGTTGCATAGGTACAATACCTTAAACAAGAGTAGCAATGTGGGCTGGAGAGATGGCTCAGTGGTTAAGAGCACTGGCTGCTCTTCCAAACGTCCTGAGTTCAATTCCCGGCAACCACATGGTGGCTCACAACCATCTGTAATGAGGTCTGGTGCCCTCCTCTGGTCTGCACCACAGATAGAATATTGTATACATAATAAATAAATAAATAAATAAATAAATAAATAAAAAAGAAGAAGTCGCTGCAGTTTAAAAAAAAAAAAAGAGCACTGGCTGCTCTTCCAGAGGTCCTGAGTTCAATTCCCAGCAACCACATGGTGGCTCACAACCATTTGTAATGAGATCTGGCGCCCTCCTCTGGCGTGCGGGCATACATGGAGGCGGAATGTTGTATACGTAATAAATAAATAAGAAAAAAAAAGAGCCGGGCGATGGTGGCGCACACCTTTAATCCCAGCACTTGGGAGGCAGAGGTAGGCGGATCTCTGTGAGTTCGAGACCAGCCTGGTCTACAAGAGCTAGTTCCAGGACAGGCTCCAAAGCCACAGAGAAACCCTGTCTCGAAAAACCAAAAAAAAAAAAAAAAAAAAGAAAAAGAAAAGAAAAAAAAAAGAGTAGCAATGTGTGTGCAGTATGTTCTAGCTAAAAAAAAAAAAAAACCCTTCACTTTGTATATGTACAAAAATCCACACCAATGTAAAATATTTGAGATGAATAGTTGTCCTTTTATCCTATATTTCTATTTCCCCATTAAATGATGACAAACATTTATAATCCACCAAATGACCAAAACCCACCCACCCCACTTGTTGGGTATGTGGGCATTATGTTCTCTAGACGGCTTCCTGTTGTATGGGGGCAATAGCATCTCCAGAGGACCCTGAGAAAACTGAGATAAAGGTCAAGTTCTAAGAATACTAGCTATAACAACTGCTGCCCAGTCTCTGTGTAATGGGAAAGTACAAAACTTATCTGAAGTCCTGGCTAGAATAGTTTGTGAGGCTGGACCATTTCAACTGGCAGCCTTGAAGTTGTTCTGAATGCAGAACCCCAAGGAAACTGCAACAGAGGCACTCTGAAAGTCTGGGTCACCTGGACCGCTCATTTTCATTGGTGGCTGGTCTCCTTGCTCTGAAAACACACGAACTTTGAAAGTAACAAATATGGACAAATATGGTTAAGTCAACCAAAGAGACTTTTTTGTTTCATATTTGTGTTATATTTTGTTAAAAGAGCTCTGTCAACTTTATAAGTTTGTTTGGACTGTATAACCAAACCTCTGTCCATACCATTTGAAAGAATGGCATGTAATAACAAGTCATAAGGACTCTCTAACCAACAAGATTTACCATGTCTCACCCAGTCTCGAGAGGTAGTTTATTCTAAGTCCTAGTTGAGTGATCAAGGCCCAGGAACACAGATTTAGGTTACCCCAAATTCCATGTTCCCACATGGAAGCAGTTTCATGTAATGTTCTAGTTGGACAGAACAATGAAAGTCACACATTAAGGCCAATTAAAAATACATTGATGGGGCCGGGCGATGGTGGCACACGCCTTTAATCCCAGCACTCGGGAGGCAGAGGCAGGCAGATCTCTGTGAGTTCGAGACTGGCCTGGTCTACAAGAGGACAGGCTCCAAAGCCACAGAGAAACCTTGTCTCGAAAAACCAAAAAAAAAAAAAAAAAAATACATTGATGGGTACATTAGCGAGAGGACTACGGCAAGCTGTAGCAAGCTTTTCTATAGGCCTCAGAGGCTGTCTGATGATATTCTTAGCTTTTGGGTTTGTGGCATCTTGTAGAGTATTATAAGATGTGTTCCATTTGTTTATATGGTGGGATATTTGTTTAATGATGCAAAGATGTGTTCCATTCTTTCATGTTGCATTTCTTAACTCTGTGAAGCTGGGTTACTGTGCCCGTCTAAAACAACTGACGGTCTAATAAAGAGCTGAACGGTCAATAGCGAGGCAGGAGAAAGGATAGGCGGGGTTGGCAGGCAGAATAAATAGGAGAAATCTGGGTGGAGAGGAAGCAGCAGCAAGAGAGAACAAGGAGAGGGGATGTTAGGGGCCAGCCACCCAGTTACAGGGCAAGCCACGAAGAAGGAAGTGATGGTGCAGGCCTTTAATCCCAGCACTGGGGAGGTTGAGGCAGGTGGACCTTTGTGAGTTCGAGGCCAGCCTGGACTACAAGAGCTAGTTCCAAGCCGGGCTATGGTGGCACACGCCTTTAATCCCAGAGCTAGTTCCAGGACAGGCTCCAAAGCCACAGAGAAACCCTGTCTCGAAAAAACCAAAAAGGCTCCAAAGCCACAGAGAAACCCTGTCTTGAAAAACCAAAAAAAAAAAAAAAAAAAAAAAAAGAAGAGCTAGTTATCCAGGGCTGGAGAGATGGCTCAGAGGTTATGAGCACTGGCTGCTCTTCCAGAGGTCCTGAGTTCAATTCCCAGCAACCATATGGTGGCTCACAACCATCTGTAATGAGATTTGGCACCCTCTTCTGGCATGAGGGCATACATGGAGGCAGAATGTTGTATACATAATAAATAAATCTTAAAAAAAAAAAAGAGCTAGTTCCAGGACAGGTTTCAAAGCTACAGAGAAACCCGGTCTTGAAAAATCAAAAAAAAAAAAAGAAGAAGAAAAAGAAGAAGAAAGGTATACAGAAATAAAGATAAAAGCCCAGAGGCAAAAGATAGATGGGATAATTTAAGATAAGAAAGGCTGGTTAGAAACAAGCCAAGCTAAAGCTGGGCATTTATAAATAAGAATAAGCCTCTGAGTACATTTATTTGGAAGCTGGGTGAAGGGCCCTGAAAAGAGCCAAAGAGACAACGAGTTAAAACAACATCAACAAAAAAAGCAAAAATAAAAAAAACCTACAGTGTCATGCCTGTGTGTAAGTGAGTGTTCACACACACAGTCAAATAAATAATAAAAGGTTCTCCTATACATACATACTAAAATCTGAAAAATTCATTATGAGATGGATGCAGGGGACCCAGTTCTCCTTGGGTCCTATACTGGTGTTAAGCATTGTTAAAATAGTGCTAAATTGCTGTTAGTGTTAACTTTTCTTTGACTTGCTTTTCTTTTTTTTAATATTCATTTTTTAAATTCATTTTACATTCCAAACAAGGTTCTCCCTCCTACTCCCCCTTGCCCTCCCCTCCCCTCCAGGCCATCCCCATCCACTCCTCCCAACAGGTATGGCCTCCCATGGGGAGTCGACAAAGTTTGGTATATTACTTTGAGGCAGAACCAAGCCCCTAAAAACTTCCCGATGTTTATTTTCCCGTAAGTAAGCAAAGCCATTGGGAATAGAACAATTTCACTCTCTAATTAGCGTCTATCATACTCTTTCCCCTTACTGCCAAGGCTTCCCTGGGGAAAGGATTATCCACCTCACAGTTAGCCAGATTGCTTTATACCAGCCAGATTGCTTTGAGTCTGGGACACTCAACAGAGGTTGAGACAGGTGTTGTAAAGATTGCAGCTGCTCTTAAAAAAAAAAAAAGCTGGGCGGTGGTGGTGCACGCCTTTAATCCCAGCACTCGTGAGGCAGAGGCAGGAGGGTCTCTGTGAGTTCGAGGCCAGCCTGGTCTACAAGAGCTAGTGCCGGGACAGGCTCCAAAGCTACAGAGAAACCCTGTCTCGAAAAACTAAAAAAAAAAAAAAAAAAAAAGATTGCAGCTGCTTTCCCAAGCTTCTGAAGACTTAGCCCCACCTGTGTGTTTGACAGTTGCTACCAGATATTTTTCTGTCCTAGGTCCCAAAGAACCTGCAGTCCTTTCCACCTTGACAGGAAGGGGGAGCCCTTCCCCTAGTGGAAGGACTACTGTGAATTAGTGCAAACTCAGATTGGTCAAAAGACCCCCTTCAGTGGCTGAGATTGGTAAACAAATGACTGTGATGGGCCCAACATGAATGGCTGGGCCAAATACTCTTTCTTGGCTATATAAGCAGGCTGCTTAGCCTTACTTAATGGTCCAACTAGGATATACACTTGTCTTAGTCCCTGTTCTATTGCTGTGAAGAGACATCATGACCAAGGCAACGCTTATAAAAAGAAAACGTTTAGTTGAGGTCTTGCTTACAGTTTTAGGTCTGCGCGGAGGGTAATTTTAAAATGGAGAGGCTTGTGTTAAGGCTCTGCACAGTCTAAGGCATGAACTGTATATGACTCCTCTGTTTTGAGAACCCGGCCAGTTCTCAGAATTGAGAACGGGGAGTGTTTTTTTGTTTTAAGTAAGACAGAGGCCTGTTGATGTGCTTGCATCCTTGACAACCGGCCAATGTCTGGGGGTGGACGTGCATACTGGACCAGGTGTTTGGATGGTTGCCGATGACTGGGCAATGAGCCCCCCTTGTTCCTGAGGCTTAAAAACTTGCCTCGGAAGGCCTCTAGCTGCTGCTGTTTCAATCCGGGAGAGACAGGCAGTCAGATGAATGTAAGCCTGTTCCCGTGATGTTGTACTGGGGATGCGTACTTCCATGTTGTTCCCGTGATGTGTAAGCCTGTTCACGTGATGTTTACTGGTGATGCGTACTTCCATGTTGTTCCCGTGATGTGTAAGCCTGTTCCCGTGATGTTGTACTGGGGATGCGTACTTCCATGTTGTTCCCGTGATGTGTAAGCCTGTTCACGTGATGTTTACTGGTGATGCGTACTTCCACGTTGTTCCGGTGCCTAGTGGTAATTCCCGGGTGAAGCCCCCTCTCTTGGGGGCTTCCCACTCTTCTTTGTTTCAATTAAGCTTCCTTGTAGAATAACTCTCTCCTTATTAACTAATTTCATGGCTTGTGGAAGTTCTTTCTCACGGATCAAACTGAAAATAAAAGTCTGTGCACAGCAAAGTGGCTGAAATCATTTGCCCTTAAAAGGGGTCAGTCCATTGTCGTGGCTGGGAGAGTGGCAGCAGGCAGTTGCTGGAGCAACAGCTGAGCGCTACATCCTGATCCTTAAGCCGAGAGAGAGACTGAGCTTGGCATGGGCTTTTGAAACCTCAAAACCCAACCCCAGTCACACACTTCTGCCATTAAACTCACACCTCCTAATATTTCTAACCCTTCTAATCTTTTCCAATGGTGACACTCCCTGGTGACTAAGTATTCAAATATATGAGTCAATGGGAGCCATACTTTTCTTTTTTAAAAAGATTTACTTCTATGTGCATTGGTGTTTTGCCTGTGTGTAAGCCTGTGTGAGGGTGTCAGGTCCCCTGGAACTGGAGTTACGAACGGTTGTGTACTACCATGTTGGTGCTGGGAATTGAACCCAGGTCCTCTAGAAGAACAGCCAGTGTTCTTAACCTGAGCCATCTTTCCAGCCCTTTGGCGGCCATTCTCATTCAAACCACCACGACACTCCACCTGCCCTGTTGGTACAATCAGGCCTGATAAAGGCTTCTCTTACATGGTTTGCTGGTGGCGGCTTGAAGGCTAAAGCATCCTCTGCATGAGTGCTTGACTGTTGAAAAGATGGGGAGACTTCTAGGAGGTTGATCGATCCCTTAAGAGGTTGTGTTAGTAAGCAGCAGATGCCCATACCAAAGTGACCCCAGATTTACTTGGCACCCATCCCACTGTGTGCCCAAAGCCCTGCCAGTCAGTAGCAGTCACTAGGTGGCAGTCGGAGTCAGGTTGCCATGCAACTGAAGAAGCATCTGCTCAAGAGCAGTCAGAGTTGGGGAGACGACCCAGTGAGTAAAGTGTCAGGACCTGAATTTAAATCCGCAGTACACACATTAAAGCTAGGCGTGCTGGGCGTAGTGGTGCACACCTTTAATCGCAGCACTAAGGAGGCAGAGGCAGGTGGATCTCTGTGAGTTTGAAGTCAGCCAGCTCTAATAGCAAGTTCCCAAGCAGCTGGGATACACAGGGAGATCTTTTTCTCAACAAACAAGCGACCAAGTGCCTGCATACAGATTATATGCAACGCGAAAACTTTTAGTATCTTGAATAAATT
This sequence comes from Microtus oregoni, assembly GCF_018167655.1. NCBI lineage: Eukaryota > Metazoa > Chordata > Mammalia > Rodentia > Cricetidae > Microtus > Microtus oregoni. The sequence continues at coordinate 5,013,677 of NW_024543062.1, read as the reverse complement.
TGTCTTCCCCATTCTCCTAACAGCCTTGCTTTCTTTTGGTTGCAATTTTCTCTGTCTCCAGTATGTAAAATGCATCTCTGAACCCTGGAAACTAACAGCCCTACTCTCCAGTGACTTCTGGCTGACCCATGGCTTAGTGATTCAGAATCTCTGGGCTTTGAGCATGAAATACCAGGGCTTGTTGTGCACACCTGTAATCACAGCACTTGGGAGGGATGGCAGGAGGAACAAAGTTTGAAAGTTCAAAGTCATCCTCCGACACACAATACAGAGTTCAAGGTCACGGTGGGTTACGTGAGAACCGTAACAGCAACAGAAACACAGCACAACACACATCCAGAGAGATCAAGTACTGGCAGACGCCCCGCCCTTCAGCAGTGTCAAGCACATACTGAGCATGCGCTACTCGCCTACAGAAGCCGGGAAGGAAGGGGGCGGGCCGTGGCTGGCGGGCGCGAGGAAAATGGCGGCGGCGGCGGCGGCGAACGGGAGCGGAGGCAGCAGCGGCATGGAGGTGGATGCAGCAGGTAACCGGCTGTGCGGAGCGACTTCTGGAGTCGCCTTTGCGGAGTATCTTTAGTACTTCTTAAACCCGGGAGAAGCGACATCTCTCCCAGGATAACTTGCGGGCAGGGATGGACGGCCCGGCTCTGCCGGTCCCCTACTCCCATGTCTAGGAGAGAATGTGTGGGCCTGAGCTTTTCACCCGCTATGTTTTCCTTTCACCCTTAACAGTCCCCAGCGTGATGGCCTCCGGAGTGACTGGGAGTGTTTCTGTCGCTCTTCATCCCCTTGTCATCCTCAACATCTCAGACCACTGGATCCGCATGCGCTCCCAGGAGGGGCGGCCTGTGCAGGGTGAGTGTTGCGTGTAAGTTTCAAACCCTCCTCTTGGAGACCTCCTCCAATCACTTTTCCTCTGCCTCGCCTTTCTTCCAAATTAGTTTCCCCAATCATTGATTCACACTGACCTCAGAGCCTCGGGTTATTAGGAGAGGTTTGGAATGCCTGTCCCTCACCAATTTTCCGTGTGTTTCTCTCCCTCTCAGTGATTGGGGCTTTGATCGGGAAGCAGGAGGGGCGAAATATCGAAGTGATGAACTCCTTTGAGCTGCTGTCCCACACCGTGGAAGAGAAGATTATCATTGACAAGGAATATTATTACACCAAGGAGGAGCAGTGTGAGAGGGGAATAGAAGTGGGTGGGAACGAGAAGTGGGAAGATTTTTTTTTTTGTTTGGTTGTTTGGTTGGTTTGGTTTTAAGAGGGCTGGGGATGTGGGTCAGTGGGTAGAGGGCTTGCTCTAAACATGCAGGAAGCCCAGAGTTCAGTCCTCAAGTACCATATAAACCAGGAGATGGAGACAGGAGGATCAGAAGTAAAATGTAACCTTCAGTAAGTAAAGGATGAGCGATGGCAGACTAGAAAGGTGTAGTTACTCTAAACTGAGCCAAAAGAAATACATCAGGTCAACCAAACTAAGGAAGAGCGATTTAAAGAAATATTGTTTACTCTGGCCCCTTCTCCAGTTAAACAGGTGTTCAAGGAGCTGGAGTTTCTGGGTTGGTATACCACAGGGGGGCCGCCTGACCCCTCCGACATCCACGTCCACAAGCAGGTATACAGGCTCAAGTGTGTACATGTTGGGAAGAGGACAGAAGATGAGGGGAAGAAAAGTGGACTCTTTCTGGGTCTTGTCTTTTCTTCCAGGTATGCGAGATAATTGAGAGTCCCCTGTTTCTGAAGTTGAACCCCATGACCAAGCACACAGACGTGAGTATTGCTGACTCCGAGTCCCCTTTGTCTTGATCAGCTACCACTATGCCTGGTTTTTCTCCTCATGCTCTGCTCTAGTTTACTCTGTGACATCATCTGTTAGTGAATGCTTCGGTTGCATCTCCATGCTGCTAGTTACCCATCAGTTGTAGGACTTAGTCTCTTAAGGGCCATATTCATATGTAATGTGGGTAAAATCGACTCCAGTAGGTTCTGGGGAAATCAGGGGAAATGTGAGCCAACCATTGTGACACACTTGTAATCCATCTTCCCACTCAGGAGGTTGAGGCCAGCGTGGCACACGTGTAAGTTCAAGTGCGTTTGCTCTTAGTAAGAGTTGTTCCGTCTCCATCTGTTTTACAGCTTCCTGTCAGTGTTTTTGAGTCCGTCATTGATATAATCAATGGAGAGGTAATACCCACCCTGTAATGTTCAAATCCTATTTCCTGCATGTCATACACATGTGTGCATGTCACAGGACAACCCTGGATGTCCGTCCCAGCTTTTTGCCTTGTTTGCCAGGCCGGTTGTCATGTGAGCTCCTGGGAATTCTGTCTCCACTTCCCATCTTGCTGTAGGAGTGCTGGGAGTCCAGACACATGCTATCACATCTAGCTTAGCGTGGGTTCTGTGGCTCTAAACACACATCTCAGATTTGTGCAGCAAGTGCTCTACCCGCTAAGCCACCTGCCCAGTCCCATTTCCCAATTCTCACTCTCCCTATGTGGGAATCCTTTACTCTGCAGGCCACAATGCTGTTTGCCGAGCTCACTTACACGCTGGCCACTGAGGAAGCTGAACGTATTGGTGTAGACCATGTGGCCCGGATGACAGCAACAGGCAGTGGGGAGAACTCCACGGGTAAGGGAGGTGAATTCTTTGGAAGCGTGGGAGGTTATGGTCGCATACCTTCTTTCATTTGCCCCATTCCCCTGCAGTGGCCGAACACCTGATAGCTCAACATAGCGCCATCAAGATGCTGCACAGCCGCGTGAAGCTCATTTTAGAATATGTCAAGGCCTCTGAAGCAGGTAGGACAGGTGCCTCTCTGTCGCTTTTAACCATTTTCCCTCCCTCCTGGAGAAGTGACAGTATCCACATCAGTGCAGCCTCATTATACCCTTAGGAGAAGTTCCCTTCAACCATGAGATCCTGCGGGAGGCCTATGCCCTATGCCACTGTCTTCCGGTTCTCAGCACAGACAAGTTCAAGACAGACTTTTATGATGTGAGTGTTAATACCTGTGATGGGGTGGTGGGGCTCACAGCATCACTCTTGCAGGCAGGAGGTGAAACTCAGTTGTCCTTGGCCCTAATGTGAGGGATCCCTGGGGAACTGGTTCTTTCTGTTCCCTCCCAGCAATGCAATGACGTGGGGCTCATGGCCTACCTCGGCACCATCACCAAAACGTGCAACACAATGAACCAGTTTGTGAACAAGTTCAACGTCCTCTACGACCGACAAGGCATCGGCAGGCGAATGCGGGGACTGTTTTTCTGATGAAGGTTCTGGAAGGGATGATGTACAGGGCTCAGATAACTGTTCACTGGGACTGGGCACTACATTCCCCTTAGAGAAACTGTCATTAATAAAAGAGCAGCCCCTTAGCAGCCCTTCCATGGCTTTGTCCTACCAGTACCACCCTGGTTTTTCAGCTTGGAATTCTCAAGGCAGCCTTGCTCAGAGGCAAAATCCAATCACCCGCACTTACCCACCTTTTAAGGATTTGAGGTAACCCCTTGTCTAGGTAGGCAGAATGTGGTAGGACTGCTTGTTTCCAGTTCTGTGATATGAACTTAAATAGGCCAACCCACAGAAATGAGAAATGACTGCTTTCTCAAGCTAGAAAGGGGAGGGATACCAAACCCGTCTTCGTAATTATGGATAATTTGCATTAGCAAATCCTTGGTCCCGTGGACACCGGAAATTAGCAAGGGGCAATGATTTATTTGCATCTCGGCTTTAACATTTCAACCCAGCTATGAGATGTCCACTTTAGTCATTTCTTGTGCCAGGTGCTACTTTTTATGTTCTCCTTCACCTGCCATTCCACCACCCTGAGTTAGGCAGGGATTCAAAACATTTCAAGAGGGCTGGAGATGGCTCAGAGGCTAAAAGTACTGACTGCTCTCCCAGAGGTCCTGAGTTCAATTCCCAGCAACCACATTTCAAGAAAGGAGTGGGCAATGGGCCCCTGGACCTCATCCTGACACATAGATTAGGGGAAGAGAGACCCAAGAGCTCCACGGGCTCCATTTAGCCTGAGTTACTGACTGGGCATGTGGCAGGGCAGCATAGAAACTTGCCTTGGTAGAAGAGAATATGCTCAGAAGGGTGTAGCTCTTTCCTCAATCTTAACAGAACAGAGGCCCAAACATGATCAAAACACTTTATTAACAAACACAATTAAAAAGTGCAGCATGGGAAAATGGGATCTTCCCCTCTGGGGCATCAAGCACACACTCTTGGGGTGGTGGGTGGGCAGCAGGGCCTTAAAAGCTGGCCATTGAAGGTGAGCCTCAAAGGTAGCCATCAGACAAAAGTGATCCTTGTTCGAGAAGTATTGACTTGCCAGACGTTTAGCTCCTCATATTCATCCAGAGCTGCCTGGAATTGGGCTGGTGTGAAACCACGTGATATGCAACGCTGCTCAGCCTCAGAAAACCGGACACTTCGTCCCCCTGAGACCAATTCACGGACTGTGGCAAATATCACATCTGCTGGCCTCTGGGTCCTGAAACATGGATGGAAAAAAAAAATCAGGGTACAGGGTACAGTGCAGAAGCCACAAAGCCAGTGACCAGCTCACTATCAATAAAGTCAAGCGGCCCAGTTTCATTCTACATTAAGACACGCACCTAGCTGTTGGTCCCTTTTCACCCAGAAGGGAGTCCTTTGACATCTCCATCAACCTTATGGCTTCATTTACATCTTCCTTTTCCACGATATCTACCATTCGGAGGCGAGCCTAAGGGGGGAAGGCAGGAAAAAGATTGGGATAGGAGGGGAAGAAAGGGAATAAAGTCAAGAATCTTCCTTGCTCCAGCTTCAAGGTTGGGCAAGCCATGTTTTTGCCTACTAAAAACAAAAATGGGGACTCCTCCCTGCCCCCCACATCTGCAGTGTTGGGCCGGCACTGTCAGACCGAGACAAGTGCAATGCCCAGGGCAGCTTCCAGCAATTGCCCAAGTCTCCGCCTCTCAACACTGGCCAGTCCCGGTGGGTGTTCAGCTGTCCTGTGAGGGAGACCAAACCCTTCTGAACTCCACTAGGTTCCCCATCATGACAAATGGAGCCTGGGGAGCTCAGCTAGGGTCACTGTCAGAGAGGTTGTGTCCTGGGGGCTCGGGAAGTGCTAGCTCAGCAGTAGGTCAGGTAATTACACTACCTGCACGAACAGCACTTTGGAGCCCCCATGACTAAGATCCAAGAGGGACGGACAGAATGGAGATTTCTAAGACCGTATCTAGGACATCAGGAATTCAACAAGTCCTTCTGCCCCTCTTGGATTTAAGTAGCAAGCAGCCTTTCCCTCCATGGGTGCTGTATGTGCCCTGCTGGAGCAGCAAGTACCCACAGTGCGGTAGCACAGAGAGGACCACTATCTGCACTGTCAGCACTTTAGCCCCAGCAGGGCTGGTGGGAGGGAGCAGGCAGCCTGAGGGCCATTAAGGTGAGGTGGCAGGCAAGGGTCAGCCTTCCAGATGACAGGGATACTGCACTCACCAGAGCAGTAGAAAGTCGGAGAATGGCCAGCAGGGTCCGGGCAGAAGTATAGGTGGCATCCTTACTGGCCCGGGCCTCTCGCCGCATCTCCACATATGCTGCTGTGATGTAGTCAGCCAGAGATTCAGGCACCGTGGGCTGCCTCTCGCGGCACATGGCTATGTAGCGTCTGTGGGAAAGCAGAACACAGGCATGCTTTATAGATTCCCTACTTAATATTCTGTGCAGGAAGTGGACAGCTATTTGCTTGGGCATCACTGAGGGACTTCTCCAAACAGGGCTGCAATTGCTTAAGCAACTTCCAGCTTTTCAGGAAAATGACATTTACAAAAGCAATGGAAAACCACCTGTATTGGTTCTGAACTTCACAAAGGAAAGAAACTTCAGAGACCCGGTGGGAAAAAAACCCTGAAGATGACTGAGATACTCAGGACCTCTGGAAGAGAAGCCAGTAGGCCCTAAGGTCTCTTTTTTTTTGGGGGGGGGGGCGCTCCATCCCCACAGATTTTCTGAGTATAGCTCTGGCTCTTAGAACTCATTCTGTAGACCAGGGCCTTGAACTCGGAAATTTGCCTGCCTCTCTCTCCCAAGTTCTGGGATTAAGAGCATGTGCCACCACTGCCCAGCAGATAGTTCTTTTATGTATAGGGAGGGGTAATTTTTGGAGACATTCCTAAAAGATCTCAGAAGATCCTCCTGTCTCCATGGTAGCTAGGATTACAGTCCTGCTGCTCCATCACCCCAAACCAGAAAAAACTTCTGATGATGCCCTGCCTTGTGTGGCTAGGCTACAAAGTGAGACCTGGATTCACTCCCCACCCTACCTCATAAGCTTCATGTCCAAAGGCTCAAACTGGGCAGGGGGCTGCCGGCTGTGCTGGTGAACATAGGTGATATGCTGCGCCAACCTGGAGAGAACAGGCAACATTCTTAAAGAGCTACTACACACCCTGAGGTTCCGGCGCAGGATCCCTTCTTCTTAGCCCCTCGTCTTCGCCACAGTACAGCAGAGATAGGCCTCCAAGAACCTCATCTCAGCCCCAGCCTTCCATCTCCCTAGGAACTGTGACAAGAAATAGTGGCTGATGTGTCCATGCAGACAAGTTGAGCAGCTTTGGGATTTTACCTACCCACCACCCAAACCACTAAAATGGACTGTTTCTATGGGTATTGTACTTCATTCACCGGAGGTCATTGTCTCGGTCAGGCCGGTCCTGAATCAGCCAGAGAAGGTCGAATCGGGAAAGCAGAGCAGCAGGAAGCTGTATGTTCTGCTCCAAGCTCCGCCGGGGGTTGTATCGTCCATAGGCAGGATTGGCAGCAGCCAGGATAGAGCATCGGGCATTGAGTGTGGTGAGAATCCCTGCCTTTGCAATGGAGATGGTCTGCTGCTCCATGACCTCATGGATGGCTGTGCGGTCAGCTTCGGCCATTTTGTCAAACTCATCAATGCAGCACACACCTTGGTCAGCCAGCACCAGGGCACCACCCTCTAAGGTGAGTTCCCCACTCACAGAGTCTCTCAGCACAGCTGCTGTGAGGCCCACTCCAGAGGAGCCCCGGCCTGTTGTGTACTGACCTGCAAAGAGAAACAGTAGACCATTAAAGGAAGGAACCACTTTCCCAGGCCTTCCAGAGGCCTTAGTGTTTCAAATAAACACTAAGCCCCATTCCTGCCCATACTCACTTCGGGGGGCAAGACGATCAATATAAGATAGGAGCTGAGATTTGGCCACACCAGGATCTCCCATAAGGCAGATGTGGATGTTTCCTGGAAAATGGGAAGGAAGCCTAAGTGACATGCTCAACCCAAGCCGTCTACCTGGTTCCCCTCCTAAACTCCATACTATTTCTTCTAAGACACAGACAACCATGATGAAGCCAAATCATCCATTCTTTACAGAACACTTAGTCATGTGATTCCTTTTCACCTCTTTATAGAACACTTGGTCACATGATCCCCTTTCACACTTCCAAACCACCCCAAGTCTCTCTCTTGTCCTTACCCCTGATCTTCATGCCTTGAGGAGACTGGTCTACCCCACCCACTAGGAGCAGCAGCAGCGCTTTCTTCACATCTTCATGCCCGTAGATCTCCGGAGCAATAGAAGCAGCCAGCTTTTCATAGAAATCCTCTTCTGCAAAGTTAAGCCACAGCATTTACCCCAGGACAAAAGCTCGGTTAAGTCTCAACTCTCACCTTGACCTTGCAGCCTCTCACCTGCAATCTGCTTTAGTTCCTCCCTGCTCAGCTCTCCGGTCCCAGCTGCATCATCCTCACTCTTTGTCATCTTCACAATCCGGTGGGCTTCCAGAAAGGTCTCTGACAGTAAACCCTGGGCAGAAGAATGGCAGCATGGGAAAGGCTTCTCTTTAAACTGTCATCAGCAGAACCCCTAAGAATTTTTTTTAACAACCACAAGTTCCACCTTACTGGTTTTACTTTTTGAAGGGTGTGAAGAGAGTAAGTGGGTGAATGAGGCAAAAAGGGAACAATTTTCTCATTTCAAAACTCTCACCTGTGCCATCTGTTGGAATCCTGTACGCAAGATTGGCAAGAAGATACCAGTGACACTGACATGGTCCCCAGGCTGGGCAGTCCTTGTGTTTTCTCCTTGTAAAACCACTGTGATGCTACGAGGTATGTTTCCCACAGGAACTTGATCACTCTAGGAGATCCGAGGACAGAAACATGAGACAAGGAGAAAGAGAGGCAGACAAGGACCATTTTATGGTAAGACTCAGCTAGTCCAACCTAGAAGACTTCAGGAGGGAAGCTGAGCTTACTCTCCTCCCAGCTCAACCTGAAAACTTCAATTAAATCATTTCTTGACTTCCTGCCTAAAAGCAAGAGTACAAACTTCTAGTTTAACTTTATTCCCACTATAGATGACTTTTCCTCCCCAGTTCTTCACTTATCTTTCTTCCTGCCACTTATATCTGACTGCAGGGTTCACATCTCCCAAACTCACATGTTCTTGAATCTTCATTTCCTGGAATTTAACAAATTTGGAACCACGAGTCTGCAGGTATAGCCGCCCTCCTGAGCGGTTGGTTTGGCACTCCTGGCTGGGACACATGATCAAAGGCATGAAGGTGGGAGATTGGATCTAGACATGAAAGGAAATAGGAAACCAAAACCCCCTTACTATCACCATAGGAATCACTTCTGCTCTGTAATGAGACATTCTGAAGGCACAAGAACCCCTTGAAATATTCTGAGTTAAACAAAAACACCGATAAAATGACCAGAGAGAACAGACCACTACCAAAGAATTCAAGAATGAATACCGCAACACTTTTTGTAATTGTTAGAGAGAAAATGACAGACACCATGAACCCAGACAGTATTTTCCTATTTCCTACCGTATACATACCGGTTGATAAGTCTCTGCCCCACACTGATCACAAGTGTATGTGGCCACCACCATCCGGGGCTTGACTTCAGAGACACGAGTGACGATCCCACGCACAGTTACCAATTTCCCCACAGAATCAGCCCGTACTTCCCGGATCACTCGAGGCTTGCTGCTACTTGGGCCTTGGAAATACAACTCGCTAAGAGAAGGAAACATTTGTCAGCAAGGTCCTGGAGAACAAGTCCCTGGCCTTACCCACAAAGACACTCACTCACAATCTACGCATGAGTTCAGAAGGATACTGGTTTTGAGGGTTCCGGACTGCTCCAGGGTCTCTGCTCCGCTGCTCCATCATTAGCCGGTGCTCAATGTATACATCCAGGACATCTTTACTCACCACCTAAAGAAAAGGAACGTGAGAGGCAGGAGAGAAAAAGAAGAGTACAGGGGAAACCAGGCAGGAGAGCTCAGAAGCCAGCAACCCACCTCCTTCTCCTTGTACTCAGGCAGAAGCTCTTGCACAACATCAGCAAACAGCTTTGAGTAGCGCTTGGCATTCTCGCAAATTGAGTCGACCAACTCAGGGTCATCTTCAGCTACGTCATCTAGGTCCACGTATAATGCCACTTGTTCCCGATGAGCCAGATGAACCTGAGGCAAGGAAAAAACAGTAATCTTTAGGGTCAGGTTTTACCTCACAAAAGCTCATCTAAGTCACTGGCCACCCCCCAGAGAGTAAAGAAACACAGTAGAGATACTTTTCAGCTCTGAAAAGAATTTCCTCACTCCTAAAAACATTTTTGTTTTTATGAACGTGGTGTCATACCCACGTATGAGGCAAGTACTCTGCTAAACTAGCCACTCGGTCTAGCATGGTGGTGTGCCTGTAACCCCAGGATTTGGGATGCACAAGACAGGAGGATCAGGAGCTCAAAGCCAGTCCAGGCCACACAAACAGTATCTCTGAAACCCAATAGCTAGGAATGGAAGAGATGGCTCAACAGGTTAGGTACTTGCCAACCAGCCTGAAGAACTGAGTTTGATCCCAGAACCCACATGGTGGGCAAATGGACCCCCACAAATTGTCCGTTAAACCTCCACGCTTGCTATGACATGTCCATGTAATTCCACACACATTCAAACAAATATAACACCCACACCTAAATAGAAGTAAAAATCTTTCTACAAAACAACCAAACTCAAGCCATTCTCCAAAAGCCATACTTGCTGTAACATGGTAGGCCGCCCCCATAAGTTCTCACATTGCACTCCAACTGCCCATAACCAACCCTGGGACTTACCAACTGGGTCCCATACTTGAACTGCTTCTTTCCAAGTTCATCATCATAATAAAACTCTTGCAGGAACTTCCTAACTTTTTCTGTAAACAAACGTTAGAATCAAAACCAAATCTTCGGGGACAGTGAGTTGTAAAGATCACTGCTGCCAAGCCTCAGGATCCAGAGTTCAATCCCCGAGCCCACCCACAGTTAGAAGAGAACCGACTCCCGCTGCTGTCCAACACCCACGTGTAAGCCGTGATATACTCGTGCAGCACACACGCGCGCTCGCACACACAATAATGTACCAAATATTTCAGACACAATCTTTCTTTTGGGTTTTTCACATTCTTAACGCAAAACTAAGAACCCGGTTTCATTTAAGATGGGAGCTGTAAACTCATCAGTTAAATGAACATTCAAAACAAGCCTAGCTAGTTCTCCCCCAAGTAGGCAGTACTCCTTTCACAAGTCTGCTCTTTCCTGGGGAAGAAGATAGGTCCCCGGGCAGTTACAAGAGTCTTACTCCAACCTTCTCAAGAGATTTTCGCTCACTGCCTTAGTAGTCTGTTTCTTTAATTCTCTCAGCTCGCACACAATCGACTCTCAAGAGTCGGCTCTCTTCCATCAGGACAACTCTTTTTCTTCTGCTCCCGCCAGGACGTCCGCCACTAGGCCTCCTCGGCACCCCACACCCCGCTCCCGCCACTGCTTCCGCTCTTAGTAAACAAAGAAGCACATGGGCCCGGATTCCAGCCGCCTCACAGCCCAGGATTCCTCCGCCCGAGGCGGGTGGCCGCACGGCGATTGGCCAACACGCCAAAGGGCCACTCGGGTCCACTTCACTGCCATCTCTCGCCGCCGGGGGCTCAGGCTCACAACCCCAGGCACGCCCCTACCCACGGCAGCAATCGCTGAGGCCACGGCGCGGAAGGACACTGTTTACACACGACACTCCCTCCGACAGAGCAGCGCCACTTCCGCCCGCCTCTACTTCCGTTTGGAGGGCGGCCTGAAACAACCAATCCCGGCGCGTAGCGGCCTGGCAAGCCCCGCCCCCGAGCCCCGGCGCGGCTCGAGTGGGCGCGGGAATTCTCTAGCGCCCCAAAAGCGCAGAGGCAGGCCCGGTTTCCCGGGGCCTCAGACCACGTATGGAAGGTTCCACGTCAACCAGTGTCTCTCTGGAGCGCCCCTCCTCTCCGCGGCCTCCGCTGGGTCCTCCCCGTCACACCACCACATCACCTTCTCCAGGCAGGATCGCTCCCGTCCTGATGCCCCCTACACTTGTCCCAGGCGCGGTCCGCCTGTCCCCAGAGTCACAGACCCCAGCTGCCCGCAAGACCCCAGCTCCCCCCAACAGGTGCAGGTAGAGAAGTTTCCCTCGAAGAACGCCGCTCCCTGCCCTAGAGCATATCACCTTTCTCGATCGCGTAGTCCTTAAGCGCCATCGCTGCCGGGGACCGTGAGACAGGAGCGGGCGAGCTGAGAACTCTCACTCCGGGGAAGCAGAGACCGAGCGCGCGGCGCGATGTAACCCGACCAACCGAAATTGGCGCGAAACGTCGTCACTCACGTGACCCATGCCGTTGAGTACCGGCCAATCAGAGCGGTGTTCCCCCAACCGCTGCCGACACCCAGTTTTAACCAATCACTGTCCGAGAATGTGTTGAGTGACAGACGACAAGAGGGCGGGCCGGAGGAAGATTGCCAGGCCCTGTCGGGTTGGGCCCCGCGTTTCCCGCGGTTCAAAATTACTGCTTGCCTGTGTGGGTGTGGGAGGAGTGTTTCTTAAAGCGCCAGCCTCCGTGCGTCCTTTTGTTCCGCGACTGCAGGGCGGAGTGGCTTCAACTTTCACCGTCTTCTTGTCTGCCCTCCAGAACGGCCATGATTTCCCAGTTCTTCATTCTGTCCTCCAAGGGGGACCCGCTCATCTACAAAGACTGTATCCTTGACCCGCGAGCTAGGGAGGAGTAGCTGGTAGAAATCGAACCCAGAGTCATCCTGTGTCGCCTGCTCCTTAACTACCCTTGCAGTTCGCGGGGACAGTGGTGGTCGTGATGTGGCCGAGCTCTTTTACCGGAAGCTGACGGGACTGCCTGGAGGCGAGTCCCCGGTTGTCATGGTAACCACTCGTGGCGGGCGAGCAGGGGTTTAGGAGTGTGGAGCGTGGTGGGTGCCTCATCTCTCCCCTTCAAGGGCTGCTCGATAGAAAGCTTCCAGGAGGGGGAGGGGAGGGGGTGCGTTTTCCCAGGGAAGAAAAATGTTTTGAGTGCTAACAAGACGCCAGAAACGGAGCCTTGCTCCCCCGTCTCGCGACTGTCAACAACTCTGCGAGGTAGGTTACACGTTAGGAGGCCAGGTCTTTGAGAGGTCTCAGGGATCGCCCAAAATCGCACTGTCTACGTCACTAGTAGAGACCCTCGAGTGCCATCTCGCGGACCACATTACTGCAATTCTGGTCTTTTAATTCTGGTCTCTTCCCAACTCTGCCTCAGTATCATGACGATCGTCATTTCATTCACATCAGACACAGTGGTCTCTATTTGGTGGCCACAACCTCCGAAAACGTCTCTCCTTTCTGTCTCCTGGAGCTGCTTTCCCGGTGAGTCCGACTGGGACGGACACCTAAAGCGGGCCTGCGAAGTTTATTCGTTCACACGTTCTCACCTGTGTTTCCTTAGGTTAGCCACTCTCCTGGGTGACTACTGTGGCTCTCTCAGTGAGGGAACCATCTCACGGAATGTGGCTCTTGTCTATGAACTCCTGGATGAAGTGCTGGTAAAGCCCAAAGATTGTCCTCTTTTTCAAACTATGTATGTATGTGGTTGCACGTGTGTGGAGTTCAGAGGATAACTTGCTGGAGACAGTTTTCTTCTACTCTCTGAGTCCCTGGGATTGAACTCAGGTTGGCTGGCTTAGTAGCAAGCACCTTTATCAGTTGAGCCATCTTACAGGGTCCCTCTCTTTCTCTCTCTTTTTGTTGGACAGTTTGGGTATTGGCCCTTACCTTCTACCTGTTCAAGACAAAGTCCTTTGCTAGTCATTTTGGTGCATGCCTTTAATATACTAGCACCCAGCCAGGCAGTGGTGGCGCATGCCTTTAATTCCAGCACTTGGGAGGCAGAGGCAAGCGGATCTCTGTGAATTTGAGACCAGCCTAGTCTACAGAGGGAGTTCCAGGACAGGCTCCAGAGCTACAGAAAAATCTTGTCTTGAAAAACATATATAGGCCGGGCGGTGATGGCGCACGCCTTTAATCCCAGCACTCGGGAGGCAGAGGCGGGCGGATCTCTGTGAGTTTGAGGCCAGCCTGGACTACAACAGCTAGTTCCAGAATAGGAACCAAAAGCTACAGAGAAACCCTGTCTCGAAAATCAAAATAAATAAATAAATAAATAATATATACCAGCACCCAGAAGCAGATGGATTTGATTTTGAGGCAAACGTCGTCTACATAAAGAGTTTGAGGCCAGCCAGGGTTACTTACATAGTGAGATCTTATCTCAAAAAATTGGAAAAAGAAGTCAGGTGTGTGAGGTGGTGCACTGGGTGGCAGAGGCAGGTGAATCTCTGAGTTCAAGGCCAGTCTGTTCTACAGAGTGAGTTCCAAGGCAACCAGGGCTACACAGAGAAATCCTGTCTGGAAAATTGGGGGGAGCTGGGGAGAGAAGAAAGGGAAAGGCAAAAAGAAAAAGGGAAGGTCTCTTTGTTCTGCCATGCGCGCACACTAAACTAGCCTGCAAGCTTTCTGGAGTCTCCTGTCTCCATCCTCATCCCTAATGAGAACACTGGGATTACAGAGGCTCGTTATGTCCAGCGTTTTTTAACTTGAGTTCAGGTCTTCGCACTTGTTCAGCAAGCCCTTTACCCACTGAACCATCTCCCCAGTCCCAAGGTCTTCCCTCTCGTTCCCTGCTACCCTGAAGAAATGTCCTCTCTTCTATCACAGCGTTTTGTGGTTAGGAGGTTAAATTCACTCCATTTCACTCTTTCTGCCCATTAGGATTATGGCTATGTGCAGACTACATCCACGGAAATGCTGAGGAACTTCATCCAAACTGAAGCTGTGGTCAGCAAGCCCTTCAGTCTCTTTGACCTCAGCAGCGTCGGATTGGTCAGTGGCAGGGAAAGAGGGGGGCCAGGAGGGTCGGCTATGAGCGTCAAAGCTGAGGATTGATTGCCTTGGCTGCCTTACAGTTTGGGGCAGAGACACAGCAGAACAGAGTGGCCCCCAGCAGTGCTGCCAGTCGTCCAGTCTTGTCCAGTCGCTCTGACCAGGTAAGAGACAGATCAGTGGGGCCAGAACTGATTTTATTTTTTTATTTTTTTGTCCTAACACCTCAGAGTCCAAGAACTTGCTTATCTTTTCATTCCTTTGACATGGTATTCCTTCCATTATCCCTGGGTTTCTGTTCCAGGACTCTGCTTCAACTACCCTGTCCCTTCTACTGCCTCTTTTATTTTATGCATGTATGTATATGTGTGCGGTGCATGCATTTTGTGGAGGCCAAAGGACCAGGCCTTTGATGTCATCCTCAGGAGCGCCATTCACCTCCTTTGAGGCAGGATTTTCATTAGCCTGGAGCTTGCTGACTAGGCTGGGCTGGCCAGCCTGTCAGTGAGCCTTGGAGACTGTGTATCTTCACCTCCTAGTGTAGCTATTATAGGTTCACATCCCCACACTTGACTTTCACAGGGATTTGGAGGATCAGACTCACATGGCAAGCGCTTTACTGAGCAAGCCATCTCTGTAGTCCCTGTTCTTTTGTTGAGACATCTGGTAAATCAGGCCCTTACACTGTAACCCAGGCTGTCCTTGAATTCATGGCAGCCCTCCTACTTTGGCTTCCTAAACACTGGGATTACAGGCATGTGTGATTGTGCGTGGCATTGCCTATCCATTTTAGGACAGATTTTCAGTCTCTACTACTTACTCCCTCTCTTTTAGAGCCAGAAGAATGAAGTGTTTTTAGATGTGGTCGAGAGGCTGTCTGTATTGATTGCATCTAATGTAAGTCTGGGTTTTCACCCCTGGAGTTGAAGGGCCATGGTACTCGGGGAAGACTTAACTTCCTTCCCACCCCCAGGGCTCATTGTTGAAGGTGGATGTTCAAGGAGAGATACGGCTCAAGAGCTTCCTTCCGAGCGGTTCTGGTGAGGACCCATGGTTAAGTGTGGTACAGGCTTCCTGGTGATGTGTGTAGTGGTTTTTGATTCCCTTTTCTCATGTCCTTTCTTCCCAGAGATGTACATTGGCTTGACAGAAGAATTTTGTGTGGGAAAGTCAGAACTGAGAGGTAAAAAGAGCATGAATTTTTTTCTCTCCAAAAATATGGAAAAATGTTGGAAATGTCTCTTCCCTTCTGAACACAGTTCGGAAGAGCTACCTTCTTTTCTTTGCAGGTTATGGGCCAGGAATTCGAGTTGATGAGGTGTCATTCCATAGCTCTGTCAATCTAGATGAGTTTGAGTCTCATCGGATCCTCCGCCTGCAGCCACCTCAGGGCGAGGTCAGGTTCAGGGTGGCCTGGTGTATTCCACTCAGCAGAGGGGAGGGAGGAGGTGCCAGTGCAGGGCCATGCTGACCTCTTCCTCTCTGGCCTCAGCTGACTGTGATGAGATACCAGCTCTCTGATGACCTCCCCTCACCACTCCCCTTCCGGCTCTTTCCCTCTGTACAGTGGGACCGAGGCTCAGGCCGGTGAGACTAGTTCCTGTGTTTTCGAACTCCTCTAAGCCAGGGTTTAATCTGGAAGGGTTAAGGTTAATCTGGAAGGGTTAAGGTTAATCTGGAAGGGTGGCAGTAGAGATGATAGGACACAGGCTGGAAAAAGTATTGGCTAGTGTTATTGGGGTGGCTCTCAGCCCTTATTCTTCTTGGGGTACAACTTATACAGCCTCCTATGGAGGCCCTGGATAAGCAGTGATGGAATGCCAATAGGGTACAATGTAAGTAATTGTGTATGCCACCTTTTCCAGGCTCCAGATTTACCTGAAGTTACGGTGTGACCTACCCCCAAAGAGGTAAGAGTTAATTTGGGCAAGGGGGCACACACTTATAGTCCCAGCCCTTGGGAGATAGAGACAGAAAGATCAGGAGTTTAAGGCCAAATACAAATACATAAGGAGTTAGAGGCCAAGTTGGGTTCCATAAAGCCCTGTCTCAAAAAACAAGATACAAAAGAGTGGTGTTACTAAAGCCCAGTTCAACTGTATAGGATAGGAAACAGAGCCAAGGCCCAGTTAGTTCTTCCTGCAGATGGACCTACTAAGAGTGTGGTATGTGTCTGTGATCCCATCAGTTGGGAGGCTGAGGTGGGAGAATCACCAATGTGAAGCCAGTCTGGGCTTAACAGTGAGACTCCATCTCAAAACAAACCAGTGTTTGTATCCACCAACTTTAAATTCCACTTGAGTCCGAGGTTGTGGCATTTGGGAAAGCGTTAGAGAAGGGACTGCATCTGTGCTGAACTCCTGTTGGGACATTAGGAGGAACAGGAGCTAGGGATGGAGATGGAAAGCCCTGGTCCTCAGCACTACACCAAGTGTAGTGGTGCATACCTGCAACCCTTGCACTGGAGGAAAGAGAATCAGAAGTTCAAAGCCATCCTCAACTGCATAAGACTGTCTCCAGTACAATACAAACAGGGTAAGACACTGCCATCCTGGGGCTGACTCTTTTTTTCCTCTTTGCAGCCAAGCTCTCAACATTCATCTGCACCTTCCCCTGCCTCGGGGGGTAGTCAGGTCAGCACGCTTGCTGGGAAGATTTCCTGGGTGTAGCCTCTGCTCTACCAAGGAAGTAGCCACTTAGTACAGCATCTTCCCTGTCCACCCTCCAGCCTGTCTCAGGAATTGAGCAGCCCAGATCAAAAGGCAGAACTGGGAGAAGGAGCTCTCCACTGGGACCTGCCCCGGGTACAAGGAGGCTCTCAACTCTCAGGCCTGTTCCAGGTATGCATTTTCCATCCTCATGAACCTCTGGCAATAGCCTAGTCCTGGTACCAGGTAGCTATCTAACCTCACATCTTCTGTTTACTTACAGATGGATGTCCCTGGCTCACAGGGGCCTCCCAGCCATGGGCCTTCTTCCTCGGCAGCCCCCTTGGGGTTGGGTCCTGCCAGCCTCTCCTTTGAACTCCCTCGGCACACATGCTCTGGCCTCCAGGTTCGCTTCCTTAGGCTGTCCTTTAGCACCTGTGGTAGTGCCAACCCTCACAAGTGGGTACGACACCTGAGCCACAGCAATGCGTACGTAATTCGGATTTGAAGCTCCCCAAACAAGGATATGGACAGCAAAGTCAGCAGCGGGCAGTTGAACAGGAAGAGGACATTTGCTTTCTTGTGTCTTTGGATCTGGAGAGAAGAATCCCAAGACCAGGAAGGTTCCACGGACTCACCCTTTCCGTTGTATGTGACGCACAGAGGCTTACAAACTTACAAATCCAGCTTTTATTCTGAGGAACTTACTGTACAGTATCTAAAAAGAAAGTCACTGGGGGAAACAGCCTACTACTCCCTCCTCCCTCACGCATTCTTTGTGCGTGTAGGACTCCACAGAAGAGGAGGTCAGCAGATATGACGTTATCGTTATCACAGAGCAGGTTGCGGGGAGCCAGGTCCAGTAGGCTGGGAGCCATTAGCCTTTGGAGTCCCTGGAGCTGGAGGAGGGCTGTCTCCAGCGTCCTGCTTCCCCCCACAGAGGGCACTGCCCCCAAGTGGGGATGGTGAGGAAGATGGAGGAGGGACTGGAGAAGGATGAGAAGGGGGTCCTCCTTTGCCTTCCCCTGTTGGGGGAAGGGAGACCACGATGTATTTCTGAACACTACCAGGACCAGCAGGGGCTGTGCTTGGGGGTGCAGTGGTGGCAGTGGAGACCAGCTTGACGATGGGCTGCACGCTGGGAACTGTGGTGGTGACAGGAGAGGTAGTGGTAGAGCCTGAGCCAGGAGCTGAGGTGCTGAGGGACAGGACCTGGGGTAGAAAGGAAGGCAAGGTGATTGTAGCGATTGTGTGCTGTCTACCTCACACCTGGAAGGCCTTGGTCATGCTGTTCTTGCTTCCCTCTGCTCCCAATGAAGGATCAAGATCCAGGAGAGTGCTGCTAGCTTGAACCCTCTAAGATCCTGACCAGACTCCCTCCTACCTTCTGAGTTTGGGCCTGGAAGGATTAGGCCTCCATTTGGTGCCCCTCACATCCTTCACCCGGCCCCACATACCTGCTGGGTCGATGAGGCACTGGAAGATGAGGACATGACAATAAACTTGGTTGGAGGAGGAGAAGGCTGAGGAGGGGCAGCAGCTCTGGCAGACACCAGTGTCTGAACAGGCAAGGCAATGGAGCCAGGGACCTTCAATAAGCCAGGGGTACGAGGGCCTGGCTGAGGGGCCTGTGAGAGGGTCAGCGTGGGCCGAGGCTATGAAGAGGAACAGGAAGAAAATGTCAACATTGAAGGCAGACCTGGGTTGTGCTTGCTCTTAGCTCTTCACTGGGGGTAGGAGTAGGGTCAAGCTCCCTGGACTGCTGGCTATGGCAAGTCCTGTCCCAAACCTGCACAATCCTGTGCAGCCTCCTCCCTCAGCAGCTGACCTGGGTGATGGTGAGTGTGGTCCTGTTGACTTGCTGGGCTTGTAGAGCAGCCTGGGCCCTGGCCTTCACCACATGGGAGCAGAGAAGGGGCCCAAGGGACCCAAATTCTCCTCGGTAGGCATCCTGATTGTCAGGCGGAGGGCGCAGCTTCGCCAGTACTGGGGCACAGTGTTTCTGCAGAGACGGCAAAGTGAGGCTGGTACTCTGCAGCAAATGTAATCACCCACTGCTACAGTTAGAGGCCACAGTGAACTGAGCTGGGTGTGGTGGTTCCTGCCTGTAGGCCCAGCATTCATGCTGAAGCAGGAGGATCACTGAGTTTTAGGCTAGCCAGAGCTATAAAGAGAATTTCGGGCTAACCTGGGCAGATGAAATGTCTCAAAGTTGTGTGTGTTGGGGGAGGGGGGCAAGGAGACTGACTATAGCTCAGTGGTAGAGCATTGTGAAAATAGGCATGTGGCCCTAGGTGCAATTCCCAGCAGCACACACAACACACAAAAAAAGAAAATGGGGGACAGGAGGTGGGGTTCAGAGGTTTAGAACACTTGCTCTTCCAGAGGTTGGTTGCTCAAAACCACCTGGAACTCAAGGCATTTTGTTGCCCTCCTTTGGCTTTTGTGGGTACCTGTACACATGGTGTACATTCATAAAATAAAAAGGAGTGATTTCAGTGGGTGTGGTGGTGCACTCCAGTAATCTTAGCACTCAAGAAAGCAGAGGCAACAGGATTGTCACAGGGCCAGCATAGTCTACCTCATAAGTTCCAGGCTAGCCAACACAAGAAAGACTCCATCTATTGGCGTCAACAAAAAACTAAAGACTACTTCCTGCATAGGGATCAGCTGGTAAGAAGAGGATTTGCTGTATCTAGTGACGACCTACATGGGGTGCTCATGAGCCTTGTGTAGATGAGGGCAGTGCAGTCCAGAAGTTAGGAACTTCTTAAGTTAAGGCCTCTGTTTCTATTTGTGTCTAGCTTTTCATGTGCACCACAGTGCTGACCTCTGAAGAGTAAAAGAGTTAAGATGTGCCTCGTGCTTGCTAAACACTGTAGCTATGTTTGTGGGAGCTGGGAGTGGAACTGCTGGGAAAGGGGAGGGTATAGCGGGGATTCGTCACCAGGAGAAGGCTCTGCACATGATCTGCTCCAATACGGTCAATGTTGCTCAGCACAGGCCCATCCAGGACACTGCGGATCCGTTCCCCTTCCTGTTGCAGCCTTGGCAGAATCAGTGTCTTAATCACCTTGTGGGAAGGAAGGGGAGAAGCCAGACTAGGTCACCAGGGGGCTCTCCCATTCCACATGTAACCGCCCCTCTCCTAGCTCTTCGCCCTGGGTACTAACATCATGCCCCAGCTCTGCCAGGCCTGCAATGGAGCCATATCGAGTTGTCCATGGGGTCTTCTCATCTACCCAGCTCTGTAGAAAAAGAAGAAAACTGAAGATGAGAAGATTTGAGAAGACTGCTAAACTAGGCCTGGTGGTACATGCCTGAATCCTGGCAATAGGAGGTACAGACAGGAAGATGAGAAGTTCAAAGCTGCCAGGCAGTGGTGGCACACACCTTTAATCCCAGCACTTGGGAGGCAGAGGCAGGAGGATCTCTGAGTTGGAGGCTACACAGAGGATCCCAGTTTCAAAAAACAAAACAAAGTTTGAAGCCATCCTCAGTTATACAGAGTTTAAGGCTTGCCTGGGATACATGACAACCCCTTTCAAAAAAGAAAAGGCTAATTGCTAAGGACTAACATCACCTATGAGCACTTATAAAGCAGTAAGACATAGATAGAGGCTCAAGTCTCTTGGACCCAATCGCCCTGGCTTCAGTTTCTGCCCCATGTTCTGGGTATCTTTCCACTGCCAGACAGGTGAAGTTCTTTCTTTCCTGGGGATAACCTGAAGGATAGATTTGCATTATCTGAGCATCTGATAAATTTTTGGCACTCACCTTGGTAAAGGTCTTGGTGATCCGAGACTGGATGTTGTTGGTGGTTGTGCTGAAATGCTTACAGATTTGGGCCACTAGACGGGCAGCAAAATCTCGGAGTGCCCAGTGATTGTCCACATCCGGTCGCAGGCACAGCTGTCTACTCACAATGCAGGTCATTACTGCTGGAATCAGCTCATGCACCTGATTGAGACCAGGCAACGTCAGCCAGTTTTGATACCTGACCTTCTGTGGAGCAGTCCGCAGAAGGGGGCCCTGGCCTTGGAAAAGACAGGAGGTAGGCAAGACCACTCACATATTTCTCTAGATACAGCGTGGGGTTGTCCATCAGGGCCTTCACCATGCGCATCAGGTAGATGAGCAAGGCCAGGTTATTCTGAACCACATTCACACGGACCTAGGAGAGGCAAAAGTGGTGGTGGTGGTGGGGGGGCACAGACAGACCCCTTAGACAGACTCCCCCTGCCACCCCCTTTCTGGCCTTTTCCAGTTCTCTCACCCCCTCAGAGATGAAAGTACTGAACCGTGGTAGCATCTGATAGAGCCCTGGATCCGTGGCAATGCTCTGCAGAGCTTCCTGTTGGAGGGGCAATGAGTCAGGCGAGATGGTTTACTGTAGGAAAACTACGAGTACTCCAGGATTCTCCCTCTGTGAAGGCAGGCCAGAGGGCAGGCTTACCGCTCTCTTGGCTTCACAGGATCCCACGCAGGCTTCTGTGATTTCCTTGTAATACAGTTGCTGTTCCACAGACAGCTCATGGATGCTGCGGGGTTTCAGGCGGAAAGGGGCTCCCTCCAGCAAGGGAGGTGCTTTCTTCTCTTTTCCTGTGTGAATTGGGGAGACAGGCTTAAAAAAGAAAGCTGAGGCTGGAGAGTTGGTTCAGTCAGTAAAGTGCTTGCCTTATAAGCACAAGGACCTGAGTTCGATGCCCAGAACCCATTAAAAAATAAAAATAAAAAAGGCTGGCCATGGTAGTGTATGCCCTAGGGAAGTGGAGACAGGAGGATCCCTGGGACTTGCTGGCTAGTCAGCCTAGCATAACTAAAGACTTCCAGGACACTGAGACCCAGTCTCAAAAACAAACAAACAAAAAACTCAAGGTAGACAGCACATGAGGACTGACAGCTAAGATGGTCCCCTGGTTGGTAACACACATACCTAACACCTGACACAGGAACACACATACACATGTATACACACATGTACCAAAAAAGTAAGCTCCAGAAGAGGCTTCTGTACAGGACAAACCCTCACTGTAACATGTAGCCCTTCTCTAGGCTTCTAGGCCTTTCTGGGGTTCATTCATCCATGACCTCACCCCCTTCACTGAGGACCATCTGGTTCTGGGGTAAGAGCAGAAAGAGGCCTGGCCTGAATCCTGACCTTTGCCATCAGCTGCAGCTGTCCCTTGACCTTTGCCTTTCAGGGGTCCATCTTCTTCTTGGCCTGGCTTTGCTGACTTCAAGGGTTCTGTGGCCTCAGCCTTCTGCTGTTCTTTGGGTGCTGGTGGGAAGGTGGTCACAGGAGTGATGAAAAGGTAGGAGGAGCCCCCATAGGACCAAGGACGAGGGAGGAGAGTAAGAAGGCTTGGCGCTGGGCACGGAAAATGTTACCTGGGGGTGGATTCTCTGGTATAGCTGGCTGGCAGCCTTCAATGCTTAGCCAATGGGCTGTAAGGAAGATGTGGAGCTGAGTTACTGGGCACGGACACTGGGAAGTCACCCCATACGACGGAAGGTGTGTGTTCCCTCCTGGTCCCCTTCTTGCCATTCACCAGGATTTCACACTGGATGTTTGTTCCTCCCAGTCACATGCCCCCTTCCCTCCTCCCTGTGCACCCAGCTCTACCCTCCCTCCACCTTTGAGGCAGACATCCAGAGGCACCCGAGGCAGAGGGGTGTTGATGATATCGCTCAGGTCCACTTCCTTCTCCTCATAGAAGTAGAGCTCCCGGCCCCCACCAGAGGCAAAACGGAAAGGGATGAATTCCTGAGCATGGAAGCCATACAGTGGCTATATTGGAGAGACAGAGAAGGACATGAGAAATAGCCAAGGGAGGCATGGCTACATGTGCATTGTCTCCCCACTCTGAAGCCTCCTGTCCCCTTTGAGTCCCTCCAAATCACCTCCACATTCTTTAACTTCAATGCATAGTCGATGTCACTGGTAGTGAGCTTCTGTCGCTTCCCCATGTGCATGAACTTCAAAGCATCCTAGGGGTTGGGAAGAGAAGAGATGTTAATCTAAGACCCTCGGGAATATAGCTCAGTGAGTAAAACACAGGGACCTGAGTTCAATGCCCACCATCACATAAACGACATGGTGGCACAGCCTGCAATCCCAGCAGTGGGAGGTAGAGGCAGAAGGATCAGAACTTCAAGGTTAGCCTCAGTAACTAGTAAGCTGAATCTTTAACACAGAGCAAGGCTGGGCAGAAGGATTACCTGAGCAATCTCCTTGATGCGGTAGCTGACCTCATCTGTCAGCAGTTGGCAAGTCTCCTCCTGAATCTGGGCAATGCCCATGGACTCTGCCACCACCTTCATTGACTCAGAGGGCAACACAGTATTGCTGAGTTTCAGCTTCTTCTCTTCGGCCATGCTGGAATTCCAACTCCTGTCCCTGGAAGGATGCCACCCCAGGGTGGAGAGGTGGAGCCACTGGTAATGGGATGGGGCAAGATAAAAAGAAAAACAATTCAAAACCTAAACCTGAGCTCCCTTCCTACTTGCTTCAACTTCAGCTCATCTTCAAAACATTGCTATCACCCAACAACTTGGCTTGTCCTTTTATTATTTATTCATTTATTTGGGCACAGGGGCTATGTAGCCCAGACACTTCCAATTCCAGCTTCGTGCTTCTGCCTTTCTTTTCTTTTTCTTCTCTCTCTCTCTCTTTTCGAGACAGGGCTTCTCTATTTAACAGTCCTGGAACTTGCTTTGTAGACCAGGCTGGCTTTGAACTCAAGGGATCGACCTGCCTCTGCCTCCTGAGTGCTGGGATTAAAGGTGTGTGCTACATCCAGCTTCCACTTCTGCTTTTCAAGCACTACTATGACTAGTGACAATTTGGTTTGCTTTTTTGTCTTACTTTTAGGGATAGAATTTCTGTAGCCTAGCCTAATCTCAATCTCTGCAACAAAAGATAGACTTGAGCCTCGATCCTTCTACCTTTACCCTCCTAATGCTGGGACTATAGACATGCACCTTTATACCCCGTTTGTGTGGTGCTGGGGATGGGACCCAGGGCTTTGTGTCTGCTAGGCAAATACTCTCAGCAACTGAGCTACATCTCCACACTAGTACTTTCTTTTCTTTCACTGAGGCAGGGTTTCACTGTGTAGCCCTAGCTGACCTGAAACTTGCTCTGTGCCTCCTGGGTGCTGGGATTAAAGATATGGGCCATCACTACCTGGCTTTTTTTTTTCTTTTAAGTAGGGCCTCTTGTAGCCCAGGATGGCCTCCTACTCCAAGGTTGAAATTGAACTCCTGATACGGCTATCTACACCTCCCAAGTGCAGGGACTATCGGCATGTGTCATCACACCCAGCACACCTCATTCTCATCTGGACCCTTGAATCCAATCCACTGGGTCAGGGCTGGAGGATGCGGCTCAGTGGTAGAGTACTTGGCATGCACAAGGACCTGGGTTTGATTCCCAGCACTGTTTCAAAATGAACCAGGCAGCCCAACCAAACCCTTTTTGGCCCAGGTGACCATCACCTATCACCTGCTGAACTCTAAAAGTCCCTAGACAAGGTGTTCCTGTTTCCATCCGAGCCTCCCTGCATTTACTCCTTAAAACCAAAGTGCTGCTGTCGAAATATAGTCTAGTTTACCATCTCTTTGCTGTAATTGTTGCCTCTTTGCCATAAAACCCTCCCCAAACCCTCCCTTCAAAATGTCTTCTGTCGCTGGGTGGTGTGGTGGCACACGCCTTTAATCCTGGCACTCGGGAGGCAGAGGCAGACGGATCTCTGTGAGTTCGAGCCAGCCTGGTCTACGAGAGCTAGTTCTAGGATAGGCTCCAAAGTTACAGAGAAACCCTATCTTGAAAAAAACAAAAACAAAACAAAAACCCAAAACACCATCTTTTAATTCATACTATGATAGAAAAAATGAAAACCAGGCGGGCTGTGGTGGTGCATGCCTTTAATCCCAGTACTCAGGAGGCAGAGGCAGGTGGATCTCTGTGAGTTCAAACCACCTTGGCCTACAAGAGCTAGTTCCAGGACAGGTTCCAAAGGTACAGAGAAACCCTGTCTCAAAAAAAAAAAAAACAAAAAAAAAACAAAAACAAAACAAAAACAAACCAAACCAAAATGTGTTCTGTCCAGGTGGTGTTGGACTGTCCTGAGTATCATAACAGGATATGCTTCAGAGTGAGACCCTACATAGTGTACAATTGTAATCCCAGCATTCTGAAGGCTGAAGTAAGGAGACAGGAAGTTCGAGGCCAGCCTGGGCCATGCAGTAAGCTCCTGTCTGAAGTGTTTCTTTTTCTTTTCAATTTTCTTCCTCTCATCATATCTCTGATTATCTATCCTTCCTTCTCCCACTGATTCTGTCATACCATTCTCCTTGCTGTCCTTTACGTCTGACAGACATGCACTTGGTTTTATAGCTTTTGCTGATGTCTTCACAAATGAGTTTGGCTACATGACCCCACCCCTTTAGGGACAGGGTCTCATGTAGCTCCGACTGGCCTACAAATTTGCTATGGAGACAACACTGATCTTATCTCTCTCTCTCTCTCTGTATATATAATACATATACACACCCTTCTACATGTTAAACAACTCCTCTATACTGGGTCTCAGTAAGTTACTGAGGCTTGTCTGGAACTCTCTCTGCAGTCTTGAAATTGAGATTCTCCTGCCTTTTACAGCTGTGCAGCATCAAGTCCAGCTATTATTTCTTCTAGTTTATCATCCTGACCTCACCAGTGGACAGGAATGTCTGTTATGTTTACTGACCTACTTGGTACCTGGAACATGGTTAAAATAAATAGATTTTAAGTCTTAAAGGTGTAAGTGTTCTCTAAATACTTGGTATAACAATTTCCAAAATGAAAAAGACACAGACTCAAGCTTAGAGTTTACTCTGTGGCCAAAGGAAAGGCGCTTGCCTGACACTGGACATGAGGAAGAGCAACCTCAGGAGTGTTCAGAACTGAGCGCTAGGGAGACGGGGGGAAAAGAGGCCAAAGGGCACTGGTTCTTTTCAAGCCATCCCATGTCTTCTCAGACTTTTGTTAACTCTTGTCTACAGGGAATACAATTACTCAGCACATACTCTGTACCTGGTGTCAGTATACAAGAAGTAGTCGTGTCCCAGTCCCCTGCGGTACCCTCTGCCACTAGGGTTCATGAAACACTCTAACAGCCTCAGGAGCGTCTCAGATCAGTGGAAGCGACAGGAAGACTTCTCAGAGGGCGGATAATTTGAGCTAGATCTGTGCACCATTTTCCTCAGAAGAGAACTGATTCGAAGACTTCCCCCGGCAGCGCTACAGGAGGTTCACAATCCACTACATCTCCCCAACATCCTTTCAGTGCAAACACGCACAGAGTCCCCACGAGCACGGACACACAACCAACCGGCCTCTTCCCAGTTCTCACATGGGCCCTTTCAAAGGGTCTCCTCACGGATACACCTCAGACCTTCCCCCGCCAGCCAAGCACTGGGAGCAGTAAAAGACTCTCACCGCTGCCAAAGCGCCGCTCACCCGGCGCTCGGCGCCATCTTGGCCCCGCCCCCTGGCAGGAGTAGGTCCTGGCAGAAGCCAAGAGTTTATCGCTGCTCTTCCGTACGTCAAAATAGATCATCTCGTCTCACAGTCTTAAATTATACAAAATTTACATTCTACGTAGATGTGTAAAGATGATATTATTATAGTCTAATTACTTAAATCTGTGTCTTCAATACCCAGCTGCCAGGACCTGCAGGAGGCGCCACAAAATTGAGGCGGGGAAGTCCTGAGCCATGACGCTCCACCCACTTTCGGGCTAGCTCTGAGCATGCGCTGACCGTTCCACGGTGGATTTTTTTTTTTTTTTAAGAGAGCTTGTGGCCCGCTGCGACCAAATTTAAAGGGCCCGCTCCTTCCCAGAAGTTAGTCTGAAGGGACCCGGTGGTTGTGTGTCTGTGTGGACAGCGTTTTGTCATGGGACCTGTGCGGTTGGAAATACTGCTTTTCATCCTGGTAGCGTACAGTGCATGGACTGAGACGACGGAAAAAGAGGACGATGATACAGAACGTTTGCCCAGCAAATGTGAAGGTATAGAAAAGAAACTTATTTACATCTGTCTGTCCCACCTCCTGCTTCTCTAACTCTAGGCTGGATCAAATGGACTAAGATAGATGGGTCACTCGACCCTCTTGATATAAGTTCTTTTGGAGCTTGGTAACTCTTGAATGGGAACAAGGGATGGGGGGGGGGGGGGGGGAGGGATCAGGGTTCTGGTGACACTACATTTCCCAGGCGGCATCCAAAAGGAGCCAGGTTTTTCTTGCAGGCTCGGGCCCAAATGGATTGTGGGAATTGTAGTTCCAGAACCTGTAGCGCGGATCCTACCGAGCATCTTCCTCTGTGCGTTTCCCGCTTTGTTAGCCAGACCTAAATCTGGACATCCTGCATGGGTGGGGTGTCATACCTTCTAGACATCCTGTGCCTCGCCCAGGCAGAGACGCTAGCAAATTACAGGCTTGATGACAGGGGTTTAAAGGTGAGTAAGTCAGTGGCTGACGCTCATAAACAAAAGATGGAGACACCACACCACTTAGAAGTTCCCCATCGGTGTGAGGCTTCGCAGTTGGGGTGTACTGAAGGGATTTTACAGCAAGCAGCATGGTCTCTGGCTGTATTAGTCAGGAGCCAAGTCACTGAATACCCTGTAGTTCCCTAGCTTGTTTTCTCCCCGACATTACCTGTTTTTCTTGGACTCTTTTTCTCTTCACCTTACAGCCAACTGCATTTTATCATTGTTACTCATTATTTGATCCTAATCTTTCATTTCTTTTTGCATCTGTGCACCACTCTTCTCCTGGGGCTGTTATTTTCTTTTCTTCTTTTTTGGTTTTTCATGACAGAGCTTCTCTATGTAGCGCTGGATACCTTGGGACTTTCTCTCTAGACGAGGCTGGCCTCAAACTCAGAGATCTGCCTGTTCTGCTTTCCAAGTGCTGGGATTAAAGGCGTGCGCTACCATGCCCTGCTCTCCTAAGTTTTATTGTTTTTTTTTTAATGTTTTTTTTGAGAAAGGGTTTCACTGTGTAGTTCTCAAACTAGCTCTTGTAGACCAGGCTGGCCTCAAACTCAGAGATCCTCCTGCTTCTGCCTCCTGAGTGCTGGGATTAAAGGCATGCACCACTACTGCCTGGCTCTCCTAGGACTCCTTAATCTTCCTAAACACAGGCATAATGTTGGCCTCTTGCTTTATCACTTCTGTTATCAGACAAAGACCCCGTGTGTGTCGCTGGGTGGTGTACATGTAGAGGTCAGAGGACAACCTCAGGTGTCATTCCTTCACGAGAGACGTCTACCTTTTGTTTGAGACAGGTTCTCTCATTCCCCTGGAACTTAGGTACAGAAGTGAGCTGTCTTCTCAAAACACTGGGATTACAAGTGCCACCTTGCCCAACTTTTTCTGTAGGTTCTGAGGATCTGAACTCAGGTCCTCAAGCTTGCAAGCACTTTACTTGCTGAATGGTTGGTTTCCCAGACTCTAAGTCAACCTTCTTCTGGGGTGGGGGGGCAGGGTCTGTAAATGTCTTGTATTTGTAAATGTCAAAATCCTCACATTTTCTTTTCTTTTTCTTTTGTTTTTGTTTTATCACTATGGGGTTTCTCTGTAGCTTTGGAGCCTGTCCTGGAACTAGCTCTTGTAGACCAGGCTGGCCTTGAACTCACAGAGATCTACCTGCCTCTGCTTCCCAAGTACTGGAATTAAAGGCGTGTGCCACCACTGCCTGACCCATCCTTACTTTCATACTTCATTCCCATCCTAAAATTGACTATGCTCCAGACACACCCAACTTCTCACAGTCAATGAGTATGCCTTGTCTCTCCCTTCCCTGTTTCCCCCCTTTTCTGTGTTTTCTTCTTTCTTTCTTTCTTTCTTTCTTTTTCTTTCTCTCTCTCTCTCTCCCTCCCTCCTTCCTTCCTTCCTTCCTTTTTTAAAGTTTTTCAAGACAGGGTTTCTCTAACAGTCCTGGCCATCCTGGAACTCCCTTTGTAGACTAGGCTGGCCTCGAACTCACAGAGATCTGCTTGCCTCTGCTTCCTGAGTGCTGGGATTAAATTCGTGCACCCCACCCCACTCTCCTGTGTTTGCTAAGCTCCTCGCCATTCTTGTGGAGTTTAATGTCTCCTTTGGACTCCTTCCTTGCTGCCACCTGCTGTGTTGTGTCCTAGGGAAAAGCGAGTGCCTGTGTGTCTCAGGTTGTAGCAGGGTAAACACTATTGTTACTTACCCGTGTAGCTTGTCACTTCTAGAGGAGACTCTTACTTTTGAGAACCCAGTCTACTGTGCCAGATAAGGTACTGAGGAAGACAACAGTGGAAAAGATATGTCTATCCTTATTGAAATTATAGTAGAGGAGGTGGCCTTGGATGAATTCTGCATTTTTCCATTTCCTGTGAGATTAAGTCTCTTTTTGTTTGTTTGTTTGGTGTATGTGTGTGCGGGTCAGAGAATAACATGGAGGAATCGGGTCTCACCTTCCACCATGTAGGTCCTCTAGGTTTGGCAGCGGGTTCCTTTACCTGTCGAGCCATCTTACCAGTTCTGGAACCAGGTTTCTTGATTGTAACCCTGGAGCACTACCACTGTGTCATCATTGTTTATGTGACAGTCCCAGATTATACTGGCAGTTTCGTGGCCACGTCGTGATGGGTTTTATGCTATCTGCACTCTAGTATCCATAGAAGAGTAGCTCAATGAGTAAGGTCAGAGTGGCACCACGTACCTACACAGTGCTCACTGTATGCCAGACACGACCCTGGGGGTTTTCCATTTGCTGATGGCCCTAAATTTTCATCACACGGTTATAAGGGACACAGTCTCACCCCCGTGTTAGAGGTGAAGAAGCTGAGATGCAGCAAGTGTCACACAGCTACTGAGATGGAGTCAGTATCATCTTCCGGTCTTCCTGACTCCAGCATGTTCGCTTCTGTGCTCTGCTGCCTTGGAGCATGGGCAGAACGACGCTGGTGGGGTCACTTGTCCTCATCCCCTTGGGTCTCTCCTTACTACCAGTGTGTAAGCTGCTGAGCATGGAACTTCAGGAAGAGCTGAGTCGCACGGGTCGATCTCGAGAAGTGCTGGAGCTGGGGCAGGTGCTAGACACGGGCAAGAGGAAGAGACACGTGCCCTACAGCCTTTCGTGAGTCTCTGTGCTTACCCACTTTCTAACCAACCTCGGAGGAGCTGCCGGGCTCCTGACACGTCACGGAGTCTTATTTCCTTGTTCCCACAGCGAGACAAGATTGGAAGAGGCTTTGGAGAATTTGTGTGAGCGGATCCTGGACTACAGTGTTCACGCCGAGCGCAAGGGCTCCTTGAGATATGCCAAGGTCAGGCGTTTCCTAGGAACGGCCCTGCAGCTTTTCGTTTCTTTCCCTCAAGGCTTTGCATGTGCCCTTGTGTGTTCATGTATGTGCGCACAGGCATGTAGAGAGGCCCCAGAACAGCTTTGGGCATTTTTTCCCCCGGACCCATCCACCTTGTTTTGTTTTTCCACAATTATTTCATATGTGAAATGTGTCCCAACACACTACTCAGGTCAGAGGACAGCTTGTGGTAGTTGGGTCTCTCCACCATGTGGGTCCTGTGGATAGAATTCAGGTCACTGGGTTTGGTGGGGGACACCTTTACCCACGAAGACATCTTGCCATACCCAACTTGTTTGTTGTTTTTTTTTTCCCGAGACAGGGCTTCTCTGTGTAATAGCCTTGGCTGTCCTGGAACTTGCTCTGTAGACCAGGCTGGCCTTGAACTCACAGGGATCCAGCTACCTCTGCCTCTAAGAGTGCTGGGATTAAAGGCTTGTGTCACCACACCCAGTTCCTACCTTGTTTTTTGAGACAGGGTCTCACTGGCTTACTGACTTTCTAAACAGGCTAAGCTGGCTAGTTAGAGAACCCCAGAATCGACCTGTTTGTTCTCCAGCGGTGCAACTAAGCTTGGGCTGCCATGCCTTTTTTTTTTTTTTTTTAAATATGGATTCTGGGGATTGAACTCAGGTCCTCAGGTATTTTACCAACTGAGCTTTTTTTGCCAGCCCAGGACCTGTTTCTCAGACACAGAGACCTATATCATCGAAGATCTTCGAGGAATGACTGGCAATCAGACTCCCTCACAGAATACACTATGGAGACTCCAGCAGTTGATAGGGCTGATGTGGTGAAAATGGAGAAGATGGGTGGGACTGATACCAAATTTTCCATCCCGCAGGGTCAGAGTCAGACCATGGCGACACTGAAAGGCCTGGTACAGAAGGGAGTGAAAGTGGATCTGGGGATCCCTCTGGAGCTGTGGGACGAGCCCAGTGTGGAGGTCACATTCCTCAAGAAGCAGGTAGGATGGGACGTTACTCTGTCCAGAGGTGAGAAGAGCTACATCCTGGAACTCAGTGCAGGGGATGTCTGCCTTTGAGCAGGGAGGAGACAAAGAGTGAAGGCAGTGCCATTTATCGAGAAGTTATATTGCGGGGCTGGAGAGTTGGCTCAGTGGTTAAGAGCATTGCCTGCTCTTCCAAAGGTCCTGAGTTCAATTCCCAGCAACCACATGGTGGATCACAACCATCTGAAATGCGATCTGATGCCCTCTTCTGTCCTGCAGGCAGACACACAGAATATTGTACACATAATAAATAAAAAAAATTTTAAAAAAAGAAGTTATATTGCAAGGCTGATAATATCTCTCACTGCTTACTGGGTGCCTACTATGTTCTGGGTTCTGGGCCACACACTGCTGCCTTGTGTTACTCCCATGTCCCAGGTGTGATTACCAGTTCCTACTTTACAGGCTAGAATTGGAGACATACTGAGTTTCTGAGACAGGATTGCACGTAGTCCAGGCTGGTCTGAAAACTCGCTATGTAGTTGAGAATGAGCTTAAATATATGACCCTTCTGCCTTCACCTCCCCCCTGGAACTACAGACATGGCCACCTAGCTGCGTAGATATACTGTGTATCAGAGAGTAATAGATCCTGGCAAATGTTGTATGAAGAGAATCACACATCTAGTAATACAGTCAATGGAGAAGGAAGACAGGGAATGAAGAGCAGAGGTCTTCCAAAGCCCGTCTGAGCAGATCCTCTTCCTGCTCTTCCCCAGTGTGAGACAATGCTGGAGGAATTTGAAGATGTTGTGGGAGACTGGTATTTCCACCATCAGGAGCAGCCCCTGCAGCATTTTCTCTGCGAAGGTCATGTGCTTCCAGCCTCTGAGACTGGTAAGTGTAGAGGTTGGGCCTCTCCTCTCCTGCTTCCCACACCCCAGCATTACTACTGAATTGTCTGCTCTCATTCCACCTAGCTTGTCTACAGGAAACCTGGACTGGAAAGGAGAAGATCAGTGATGGGCAGGAGGAGGAAGAGGAGGAGGAAGAGGAGGAGGAAGAGGAGGAGATCACCAAGGCTTCAGGCAATTCCAAGCATGACCCAGAGGACCTTTGAGCCCCCAGGAGCTCAAAACTCACTCTCCTTTCCCCACGTCAAGGCTTGTAACCGTCCTTTCCCTGTGATCTCAGGCATGATCCTGGGGACCCAGAACGGCAACATGAGAGGAGAAAAATGTGCAAAGAAGCGGGGGCAAGTTTTGCCTTCAGAGATGAGCCACATGCCGCCACATAATTGACCCAATGCGTGTGGTGATGGTGTTGAAGCTTTCTCTGTATTTTTTGGTCCTCACCTGCACCAATTGGTCAGTGATGGTATGAGCTGTGGGAAAGTCTCTTTGCTTTTTGAAGGGGGTCTATTTTGACCTGTTCAAGAGGCCAGAGGACGGCTACAGATGTAGCTCAGTTGGTAGAATGTCTACCTAGTATGGACAAGGATGTGAACTGGATCACATAAAACCTGATGGTGGCCGGGCGGTGGTGGCGCACGCCTTTAATCCCAGCACTCGGGAGGCAGAGGCAGGCGGATCTCTGTGAGTTCGAGACCAGCCTGGTCTACACGAGCTAGTTCCAGGACAGGCTCCAAAACCACAGAGAAACCCTGTCTCGAAAAAACAAAAAAACAAAAACAAAAAAAAAAAACTGATGGTGGCAAACCCCTATAATCTCAGCACTTGAGAATTGGAGGCAAGAATATCAGGAGTTCAAAGCTATCATCCAGCTACATGGCAGTTCAAGAGCAACCAGAACTACATAAGTCCCTTTCTCAAAATAAGAAGCCGAAAAGGGACGCTCACCAGCCCATATACACAGCCTGCAAACATGAGACTGTACACCATCAGTCTGTGAACAGGGCAGTGTAAGGTATGCTGATAGGTTAGGTGGGTAGATATGTGATCTGTTTCATATTTTACAGGTGCCATATTTTCTATATCGCGATTAAATCTTTTCTGTATGACTTGACTGAGCCCCGTTTCAAACAGGTACACATTATCCGAGCACCCAACAGTGGAGTCTTTGGCCTGCTGTCTATCAGCAGCTAATGGTGCTGATAATTTCGCGCCCCAAAGATACTGGCAGGGGTTGGGGAAGCAACCGTACCAGAGTAGAGGTACACGTTTATAAGCCTAGCACTTGGGAGGCGGAAGCGAAAGGATCAAGAGCTTAAGGTCTTCCTCAGCTATATAACAAGTTCAGGACCATCCTGGGCTACATGAGACCCTGTATCAGAAAATACAAAAAAAAAAAAAAAAAAGGGACTGGAGAGATGGCTCAGAGGTTAAGAGCACTGACTGCTCTTCCAGAGGTCCTGAGTTCAATTCCCAGCTACCACATGGTGGCTCACAGTCATCTATAATGAGATCTGGTGCCCTCTTCTGGCATACAAACATACATGGAAGGAATGTTGTATACATAATAAATAAATAAATCTTTTTTTAAAAAAAAAAACCAACAACAAAAAAACGAAGTTCGTGCAACACATGGTGTAAACTGTACAGAGATTAGAGTTAAGCAACGTGGCTAGCGCTTCAGCTGCCAAAATTTGTACGGGAGCCTGTGAAGAGCAAAATTCCTCCCGTTTTCCCGACTTTTGAATTTTCCCAGAGTAAAAAAGACTTAAGAACAGCGATAGTTTGTTCCAAATTAGTCAACGGCTAGAGCTAGAGGCGAAGGAGAAAAAGGTACCTTAAAATGTTGATGGGTGAAGAGCTACGGACTACCAGCCTTTGGGACCTTGGCCAAGAAGTCTAGGAAGGCGAGGTCGCGTGGAAAGGCGGGTTGGGCGACACCATTTTAGGCGAGGGGTGGAGGACGATACCACTTTAAGTACTGGGGGTGGCAACGAGTTGAGAAGGAAAGCGTGGCAGGGCTTGCCGTAAGAATTGGAGTGTACTGGGCAGTCGTCCGTGTCTGCCATGAGCGGTCCAGTGCGGACTGAGCCTCTGCACGGTGAGACCTCTCTGCTGGCGACCAGCGACTCCTACTCGGTGATGGTTCTGCAGCGCGGCTATGCGGAGCCGCAGGGGACGGGCAACGCGGTCCGTGCTGATGGCACTGTGACCCTCGTCCTGCCCCGGGCCTGGGCTTCGGGTTCCAGCCGCCCAATGGCCCCGTCCGCAGACGGCAGCACGAAGACTGCCCTGGAGGAGGCGGTGCGTGGCCCCATTCTCGTCGACACCGGAGGCCCCTGGGCTCGGGAGGCGCTGCTGGAAGCCCTCGCTAGGCAGGGCGTGGCCCCCGGAGACGTGACTCTGGTGGTGGGGACCCACGGGCACTCAGATCACATCGGGAACCTAGGGCTGTTTCTCCAGGCGGCTCTGTTAGTGTCCCATGACTTCTGCCTTCCCGGGGGCCTCTATCTGCCTCATGGACTGTGTGAAACGCAGCCCTTGATACTAGGCTCCGGATTGCAGGTGTGGGCCACGGCGGGCCACGGAGGACAGCGCGATGTGAGCGTCGTAGTGGAGGGCACCAGCCTGGGCACCGTGGTGGTGGCTGGCGATGTGTTCGAGCGCCTTGGGGACGAGGACTCTTGGCAGGCCCTGAGCGAAGACCCAGTAGCTCAGCAGCGGAGCCGGGAGAGGATCCTGGGTGTGGCTGATGTGGTGGTGCCTGGTCACGGACCCCCCTTTCGGGTGGTCAGGGAAGCGGTGAAGAGAACGGAGGATTTGGTATGTGAAGACAAGGAAGCTACTTAACTGGACTCCCATTAGGAAAGTCCTTCCAGCGGAACTGGAGTCCAGAAAACCGAAAGGACACAGGCAGAGCAAGCAAGACTTGTCATGTTCAGCCTTTGCAGGAGGCAGCTTCCAAACAAGACGGAATGACTGACATCAGCCACCATTAGCACTGTCTGCAAACTAAGTAGGACGAAGGACTGGGTCAGCCCTGCATCCTCTGTGAGCCTCTGTAAAACACAGGAAAATTTTTTTCTTTTTTTTTTCAGAGAAAATATTTTTTTTAAATTAAAATATTGATGTGTGTGTGTGTGTGTGTGTGTGTGGCCGTGAAGGACTGAAAGCAGCTTGGAGGAGTTGGTTCTCTCCACCCTGTGGGTCCTCAGGATTAAGTTCAGATCATCAGACTTGGCGGCAGGCACCTTTACCCACTGAGCCATCCTGATGAATATTCTTGTAAGATCTTCCAAAAAACAAAAACAAAACCCCAAAACTAGACGACACACTGCCCTGATGTAAATGCAAAATATTGATAACAATGATCGTTGGGGGACTATAACCAGAACCTGCAAGAGAGGAACATTGTGGCCAATGGCTTGTCTCTCCCAGAGGATGCTTGCTGGTGAGAAAGTGCCAGATACAGAGATGAGATGACCCCTTAGTCACCTGACACACACACACTCTCTCAAGAGTCTCCTGTACTCTAGTCTGATTCCTGATTCTCTTACCTCCACCTCCCAAGTACTGGGATTACAGAATTACAGGCCTTCACATGATGTTCATTCACTTATTCATTGAATTCACCCGGTGGGCAATT
The DNA here is from genome assembly GCF_018167655.1 of Microtus oregoni. NCBI lineage: Eukaryota > Metazoa > Chordata > Mammalia > Rodentia > Cricetidae > Microtus > Microtus oregoni. The sequence goes on along the minus strand of NW_024543062.1, from coordinate 4,977,875 downwards.
ATTTAACACCTGTGATGTCTCAAGCACTGATGTAGGTCATGTGATACCACTACAGTGAGCATGTGGCGGATCGCTGCCTCACACAGAAGTCAGATGTTCCATTCAGAAGACAGATGAGTAAACACAATAGTAGCAACCAAATAATTACGGGTTGAGGACAGGCTAGAGAGCAGGGCTGGGGGAGGCTGCTTGATGTTGAAAAGCCTCTGAACGATGTTGCTTCTTTGTTTATTTTTACATTCATTTGTTTATTTTAGAGGGTGTATGTGCAAAAATTTGAGCTATATATAGCTTATACATGGATGTCAGGACAAGTTGCAGGAGATGGATCTCTCCTTCAACCACAAAGGTTCTGAGGGTCAAACTTAGGCCATCAGGCTTAGCAGTAAGCATCTTTACCAGCTGAGCCATTTCTGTGGCCCCTGGGTTTTGTTTTTGTTTAGGGTCTTTTGTAACTCAGGCTGGCCTTGAACTTGGTATAGTTGAGGAAGGCGTCCTCTTGCCTCTACCTCCACCTCCGACGTGCAAATGAGTACACTCACAGGAAGTGCAGGTGAGCACTCCAGGAAGCTCAGATGAGCACTTGCAGGAAGCACAGGTGAGTACTACCAAACATTTTGTTTTTGAGACTACCTTGCTCTGTAGCCCAGGCTCACCTAGAATTTACTGTGTAACCCCAAATGGCCTCAAAATTGTCAATCCTCTTGTCTCATCTTCCTGGTTGCTTTGATTTCAGGGGTGAGGCAGCAACCATATCCAACTTGTGAGATGGAGTTTGACTAAAGAACTGAATGGGGACAAAGCTGCCTCCCTGAGGATCTGAGAGAAAGGTGTCTGCGGCAGCAGTACAGTAGATGTAATTCTCTGAGCCACAACAGTTTGACTGATTTGAGCAGCAAGAAGACCTATGAGGCCTTGGGAAGTAACTTAATACAATGCTTGCCCAGCATGCACGAAGTACCTGGTTCGATTTCCAACATGGCATAAAACTGAGTGTATGACATATACCTATAACCCCAGTACTTAGGGAGTGGAGGCAGGGGGATTAAAAGTTTAAGGTTATCCTCAGTTACAGAGCAAGTTGGAAGCCAGCTTGGGCTACATGAGACCTAGTCACAAAAATAAAAAGGAAGACTCATGGGGCTGGCCTGCAAAGGGATAGGGACGTGTTAAGGAATGAGGGTTCACATCGGTAAGCCTGGGTATCAGAAGCCATTGAATACCAGCCTCAGCACTCCCTCAGGGTTCAGAACAGGACTTCTAGGGCAAAGGAAAACTGGCTTACGAACTGGATCCGAGGGGTAGGACAAAACTGACTGACTTAGGCATATTTTTTCCTGCATGTTTCTTTATTCCTTGGGGAAAGATGAAAGAAGGGAGAAGAAAAAACAGAAGGCAGAAGGGGTAATCTCTACAAAACTTTCAGTTTATATAGGTGTACAGACAAGTTAGTAGTTCCATAGGTGGTAACAGGAGTACCAAGCATGCATTTTCTTTTTCTTTTCTTTTTTCCCTTTGGGCATAGTCGAAGTAATATCAAGCATGCATTTTCATCTGGCAAGGAGACACCTTATGTTTCAGAAGGGGCATGGCTGTGAAGTTCCCTGGCAGCTGGGCATGATTTGTATGAGAGTCTAGCTGGTTGAGTTAAAAGGAAAAAAGAAATCTCTACTGGGGACCCAGTTTTTGACTCCAGCAGGGTGCCCAGGTGAGAATTTTTCTCTCTGAAGCTAGTTTTAGTGACTCAGCCTTTTCCCTGTATAAACAGTTAATTTCCTGGGCTATGAACTTATGTTAGTTGAAATTAAGGTGAAGGGTAAATTCAGAATATTAATAACTTAGAGCAAGGGCCAGTAGATTACACCTTCCTGAGTCTGCTGTTAGAACAGATATAACCTCCTGTAATATGAGGCTCCTTTCTTATCAGTGACTACTGTCAGTAAATATAGTGTGGAGGACTATTTTTATGTAGATTTTGGCTATAAAAACAAAGGCTTGACTGAGCAAATCCTTTTCACACCATGGCTTCATGTTGTGAGGGCAGGTATCCAGTTACCCTACAGGAAAAGTCAGTTTTACACTGCTGGGATACTATAGAAGGGGAAAATGCCATGATTTCACAAGATTTCTACAGAATTGACAGTGACTTATCCAAAGGACAGGTGTTCACGTAGCTCTGCAAAAATGGCTTAGTCTGGGGCTGAAGAGATAGCTCAGTGGTTAAGAGCATTGCCTGCTCTTCCAAAGGTTCTGAGTTCAATTCCCAGCAACCACAAGGTGGCTCACAACCATCTGTAATGAGGTCTGGTGCCCTCTTCTGGCCTGCAGACATACACACAGACAGAATATTATATAAAATAAATAAATAAATGAATATTTTAAAAAAAGCTAGAAAAATGGCTTAGTCTAAGTGGATGTGTATGTGTGTGTACACTTCCCGTGGATAGTTCAACCTGATGTGGGAAGGTCATTGGTTAATTAATAAAGAAACTGCTTGGCCTCATAGGTTAGAACATAGGTGGGTGGAGTAAACAGAACAGAATGCTGGGAGGAAGAGGAAGTGAGGTAAGACGCCATGCTTCTGCTCTCCAGGGCAGATGCGATGAAGCAAGCTGCCAGGTCAGACATGTTGAATCTTTCCCGGTAAGACTGGTGCTACACAGTTTATTAGAGATGGGTTGATCGGGATATGAGAATTAGCCAGTAAGGGCTAGAGCTAATGGGCCAAGCAGTGTTTAAAAGAATACAGTTTGTGTGTTGTTATTTCAGGGCATAAGCTAGCCAGGCGGCCGGGAGCTGGGTGGCAGGAACACAGCCTGCAGCTCCCTTCTACACCAACTGACCTGTCGGCTGTACATTTAGTGTATAATACTTGTGGACTCACTACACCTGGGAATCATTGTAACGTGGAAGCCACTGGTTTAGAAATAGAACAACTTGTTTTCAAATAATCATTCTTCCAGAGCTCTTTGGCTCACTTCTCTAATCCCAACACTCAGGAAGTAGGGGCAGGGGGATCAAGAATTCAAGGCCATCCTCAAGCTGCATAGTGAGTTTGAGGCCAGCCTGGACTAGATCTCAAACAAATAAGTAAAACACAAATAACCACTTGATCTGAGTGGAGGAGGTCTTAGTGCAGAGCAAGAACAGGATTGGATAGATTAGTAGGAAGTGTTAGAGCAGTGTTTCTCAACCTCTGGGTCTCGACCTCTTTTCTTGGGGGGGGGGGTGGGGGTCAAATAACTCTTTCACAGGGAATGCCCTAGGCTATCAGTAAACACATATTTCCATTACGATTCATAACACTAGGAAAATTAGAGTTGTACAGTTGCATCAAAAGTGATTCTGTGGGGCTGGAGAGATGGCTCAGTGGTTAAGAGCACTGCTTGTTCTTCCAAAGGTCCTGAGTTCAATTCCCAGCAACCACATGATGGCTCACAGCTATCTGTAGTGATATCTAGTGCCCTCTTCTGGCCTGCAGGTATACATGCAGACAGAATACTGAGAATACTGTATCTATAATAAATAAATAAATCCTTTAAAAAAGGTAATTCTATGGCTGGGGGGGGTCTCCACAACATGAGGAACTGTATTAAAGAGTCTCAGCATTAGGAAGGTTGAGAACCACAGTCCTGGAGTGAGAGAAGTTATTGGTACCTGCCCTTATTCCAGTTTTATTGTGGCTCTGAGTGTAATGGTTTGTCCTTTCCCTTTAAGAGACAAGCCCCACCCTCTCCCTCCCTGGTGGGCCAAGGCAAGCAGATTTTCCTTCTGCTTCCAGCCTGAGTCCCTTCCTCCCTTCCTTTCTATCTCTCCCCACTTCTCCCCTTCCCCCCCTCTCTCCCTCTCTCTGTTTTTCTTTCTCTCTCTGCTTTTCCCCATTCTCTACTTCTCCCCTTTCCCTCTATAACCCACTAAATAAATATCCAACCTCACTCTGCATGGCATGCCTGTCTCTGTAACATACTTTTTGACTTAAATTTTGAAGTCAAGGCATTTTCAAAATATTTATGTTGGATTAATCCAGAAGCATTTATAATCAAATATCTTTTAGCAGCTTTTGCTCCTTCCTCAGCCATCAAACAATTCAAAGACAACACAATAACATACAGTATCCAGACTCTCTGTATATTTTTCATCTTTATGTGTCTTTATTTTAAACTCCATTTCTTTTATTTTTATTTTTAATTTTTGACTTTTTGAGACAGGATTTCTCCATGTATCTTTGGCTGTCCTGGAGCTCACTCTGTAGATCAGGTTGTCCTTGAACTCACAGAGATCTGTTACTTTGGAGAAGAGGTTTAGCTTTTGTTTCCACAGGAAATGAGAAGCTGTGGATTTATTCTGGGCTAAGAAAAATCAGGTTTGACGAAGGAAGACCCCCTAAAAGAATCTCCAATAGGAGCAGGTGGTCCAGATGATCTAACATTTCAGAGGGTCTCTGTTGGAGTTTCCTCTGAGTTCTGCATCCAGAACAGTTTCAAGACTGTTGGCTGAGATGATCAAGCCTTACATAATATTCCATTCAGGACTTAACCATAATTCAAAATTTTCTTTAGGTCCACATAAGATTATTAGCACCCCCAATCAGCAGGAAGTTGCTTAGAAAACTATGCTCACATTCCCAAAAAATGGTTTATGGATGCTTGCCTTTGTTTAGAATGTTGGTTACAAGTTGTTATGGATAATGGTCAGGAGAAAAGCTAACCAAAGGAGATTTGATTCAGAGTTCTTTTTTTTTAAAGGGGGAAGTGCTGTGGGACAATGGTTTGTACCCTGTCAATTGTATTTTAATAAAACACTGATTGGCCAGTAGCCAGGCAGGAAGTATAGGCAAGGCATTGAGAACAGGAAAATTCTGGAGAGAGGAGAGGTTCATTCTGCAGTTGTCACCAAGATGCAGAGGATTCAAGATGTGACTGCCTCGCCAAAAAAGTTACCAAGCCACATGACATGGCTAACACAGACAAGAATAATGAATGGGTTAATGCAAAATGTAGAATTAATTAATAAGAAGCCTGAGCTACTAGGACAACCAGTTTATGATTAATGTAGACTTATAAACGACTGTGGGACCTGGTGGGATGTCAACATCAGTCTTAAATAAAAGTCTGCCCCTACCCGTGGTTAAGTCAATGGAGACCGTAGAGGGGTAGTGAGAATGGAAAGGGACAAGAGACACAAGAGATGGAGACAAGACAGAATTCTGATTAAGTTCTGTTTATTTAAGGGAATAAGCAAGGTAAATATAGGGTAAGGAAAATGAGAAAGTTCTTCATGTGTGTATGGGTAACTAGGCAACTTACTAGGCAACCTAACCATGGTCTGATGGTCAGGCAGAAAGTCCCTAACTGCAACATGCAGAAAAGTCAGAATGTTCAGAACACAGGAACAATGGAGCAATAACTCCTTGCAGAGTTAGTGTCTGACAGATCAGAACAGCAGGAGAAGCCAAGCGCAACAGGGTGGGCGAAACTGATCCAGGGAACAGTAAGTCTCCCACAGGTAGGTAGGGAGCAGTAAGTCTCCTACAAAAGTTGTTTTGGACTTTCTCTTTATGACTGAATTTTCAGCTTTTCTTTTTATACACACAGTAAAAAGTATATGTCGTTTAATCTTGAAAGGTGTGTGGGAATGATTTATCTCTCAGCTATGTTCAAGGACACAATGTTTTTATTCTGCCAATTACTCTCTCTTTGTTCTGAAGGATGTGGCATTTCCACTTTTAGGATATTTCCTTTGCTGTCTCAAAGTTAAGGGGTCAGCTCATCTGTAGACAAGGTGGACACTTGGCAGTAAACATGACTGGATCTGTAAAGGGGTAGGGGCAAATTTGCTACTACTCTGGTATTTGAACACTTGATCCCCAGTGGATGGCACTGTTTTGGGGGAATGTTATAGACCCTTTAGAACAGTGGTTTTCAACCTTCCTGATGCTGTGACCCTTCAGTACAGTTCCTCATGTGGTGGTGACCTCAACCATAAAGTTATTTTCGTGGCTATTTCGTAGTTGTAATTTTGTTACTGTTAGGAATTCTAATGTAACTATCTAATATTTCCGATGGTTTTATGTGACCCCTGTGAAAGGGTCATTCAAACCCCCAAAGGGGTCATGACCCACAAGTTGACAACCACTGCTTTAGGAGGTACTGCCTTGCTGGAGGAAGTACATTATGAAGGGAGGGCTTGGAGGGTTTATAGCTTCAACACGTTTTCAATTATATCTCTACTTCCTAATGTAATTTCTCCGCTTCCTGCTCCTGCTTCCATGCCTGCAGCTTGCTCCACCATTTAGATTCTCCCTCTCCTACTTGGACTCTTTTTCCCTGAGATGCTTTCATCACAGCAAAAGGGAAGAAGCTGACACACTAGTGGACCCGCACTAATGGAGCAGCTAGAGCTGTGAACCACCAAGTCATCGCTCCTGGCCAATCGGTTACTCTTTTCCTCTAAACTTGGAGTTTGTTGAGGGCTAGTTAGATTAGCACATGCTAGCAGGCTCCTCGGGGTTCTGTTATTATTGTTGTCCGGACCTAGGCTGTCGCATGTCTCCTTTGGAAATGGGCCATTCTTCTTTCTGACACACACAAGTGTCCACAGCGGAGCCTCACTAGAGTCCAGGAAATGTTCTCATTTTATCTTTTGTGTGGCTTTGCTTGTCTTCCTAACTTTAGACATCGACACTCTAACCACTGACAGGACTGTGTTTGGAAATCCTGACTTGGAGAGGGTATCACAGAGGTCTGCCTGCCTCCTGAGTACTGGAATTAAAGGTGTGAGCCACTGTGGCCTGGTGATTTAACTTAAATCATAAGTAAAGTTTAGATGAGATGTTTTGTTTTATTTTTCTTCTTTCTAATTTGGTCTTGAGTTCTTTCCAGAGAACTGGTAGGAGATAGGGTGGTTGCATGACCATGATCCCAGTACTCAGGGACTGGAGGAAGGCATGAAGACTTGCCTTTTTTAATGATTTATTTTTATTTCATGTGCATTGCTATATTTATTTTTATTTCATGTGCACTGATATTTTTCCCACTTGTATGTCTGTGTAGGAGTGTTGGTATATGCTGCCATGCAGTGGGGGCACACACCTTTAGTCCTAGCACTCAGGAGGCAGAGGCAGGTAGATCTCTAGTTTGAGACCAGTCTGGTCTACAAAGTGAATTCCAAGACAGCCAGGGCTACACAGAGAAACTATGACTGGGCGGGGGGAAGAGTGTCAGATCCCTGGGAACCGGAGTTACAAAAAGTTATGAGCTGCCACGTGGGTGCTGAGAATTGAGCTCAGGTCCTCTGGAAGAAGCAGCCAGTGGTGTTTTTTTTTTTTTGTTTTTTTTTTTTTTAGAATTCTTTTAAAGATTTATTTAACTTTATTTTATGTGCGTTGGTGTGAAGGTGCCAGATCTCCTAGGAACTGGATTTACAGACACTTATGAGCTGCAACATGCTGGAAGTTGAACCCCGGTCTTCTGGGTCCTCTGGAAGATCAGTCAGTGCTCTTAACTGCCAAGCCATCTCTCCAGCCTCCAGCCAATGCTCTTAACAACTGAGCCATCTGGGCTGGAGAGATGGCTCAGTGGTTAAGAGCATTGCCTGCTCTTCCAAAGGTCCTGAGTTCAATTCCCGGCAACCACATGGTGGCTCACAACCATCTGCAATGAGGTCTGGTGTCTTCTTCTGGCCTGCAGACATACACACAGACAGAACACTGTATACATAATAAATAAATATATAAAAAAAACAACTGAGCCATCTCTATAACCCTAAGACTTGCCTTAAAAAAATAAAATGGGGGGCTGGAGAAATGGCTCAGTGGTTAAGAGCACCGGCTGACCTTCCGGAGGTCCTGAGTTCAATTCCCAGCAACCACATGGTGGCTCACAACCATCTGTAATGAGATCTGGCGCCCTCTTCATGCAGGCAGAATGTTGTATACATAATAAATAAATAAAATCTTTAAAAAAAAATAAAATGAGTGGGTAAGGATGCAAACATGAGGGCCTGAGTGTGAAAACCCAACACCACATAAAAAAAAACTGATATGAACTTTGTGCTGTAAGCCCAGGGCTGTGGGTGACAGACACAAAAGGATCCATGAGGCTTCTGCCTGCCAGCCTAGCTCCAGGTCCAGTGAGAGACACTCTCTCGAGGGAATTAGGTAGACAGTGATACAACAGGACACCCTAAGATCTCCTCTGGCCTCTGTGTACACACGGGAGAGGGCACCTATACGCACATGTGTGCATACACCAAACACAACCTTTCATGTTAAAAAAGAAGACACTATGTAAAATATCATCTCATTTATATAAAATTAGACTTATCCGTGTGGTCCATAGAAAGATGTATAAAATATGGAGACCCGAGTGTTATAGCGGGTGATTAGGGGTAGCCTCAGCTACCCTTCATTTGCTGTCCACCATTTTGATGGCCCCCACTCAGGCTCTGCCTCCATTCATTCTCAGGTCCCTCAGGAGCACTCAGGTGGGACAGATGAAGGACAGGAATAATTCTACTTCATTGCGGACAATAAGCTTCTTTGGGTGGATGTTGTCCGGTACAGCCAAGCTGGAGGTCATTTCCCATGCATCCACAAAGGCCACTTGGAGACCATCAAAGGCAGCGCGGAGGAACCTGTTCACCTGGATTGTGAGCCAGTCACTGCCATACACGGATTTGTAGCCAGTATTGGCCAGTTTGATAACCACCAGAGTACTGGGTTCCCTGTCCAGCAGGGCTTTCACAGCTTCCCGAATCCCTGCTAGTCTTTGAGCAAAGATGGATGGAGGGAAGGTGGTGAAGTGGGCTCCCATACCGAGCACCACCACTGTGTAGGGACCCCCGGCCAGGCCATGCAGAACTCTGGCCACAGAGTGCAAGGAGGCCACTGGAGTGCGACGAGAGCGCAGGGGCCAGCTGTGGGCCCTCCAGTGCAACACTGTCCCCCGAGTTGTGTCCACAGCCATCAGGGGACCTGCCTGGTATTGGACATGTAGATCAACTGGCTTCAGAGCTGTCGGGAGGAGGAGAAAGAAAATATTAACATAGGGAATCAGGAAGATGTCTCAGATGACAGCCCTGGTGCCTTGAGTTTGAACCCCTAAGATTCATAGGGTGGGAGGAGAGAAACAGCTCTTGTACATTGACCTAGGATCCCCTCACACACATGGTAGCAAGTGATTGTTCATATAGACGCCAAATAAACAAATGTTATGAAAATTTAATAGCAGAATTGTCAATTATCTTCCTGTATAAATATACATTCCTACTTTTGGGGGTGGGGAACAAGGCCTCACTGTGTAGCCCTGGCTGGCCCAAAACTCTCTATGCAGACCAGATTGACCTTGAGGTCACAAGTCTGCTTGTATCTGTTTCCAGATTGGGAACATTAAAGGTGTGCAACACTACAGTATGTGTGTGTGTGTATATATATATATGTGTGTGTGTATATATGTGTGTGTGTATATATATGTGTGTGTATATATATGTGTGTGTATATATATGTGTGTGCATATATGTGTGTGTATATATGTGGATAATATATCACATGTACATATGTCTCAAAAACATGTTTAATATACATATTACACATATGTAGAAACACAAGTCCTCTGCAAGCACTCATCCCTGAGCTGTGTTCAAGCCCTTAATTCTATAAAATTTTGGCTCTGTTACACACTTTTCTTCTTTTTTCTTTCATCTTCGTTCCCTTGTTGTTGGAGAAGGGGCTATCTCATAGCCCAGGCTGATTGATGGTGACCTTGGACTCTTGATGGACCTGTCCCCACCTGCTGAGATTACAGTCAGGCCCTACCAAGGCCCATGTTGCCACCTGTTTTTCCACCTCTCCTTCCCTCCCATCCTTTCCTTTCCCTGCCCTTTTCTCCTCCTCTCACCTCTTCTCCCTGCTTCCGTTGTGTTGTTGTGTGAAGATATGTGTTTATGACATAAGTGTGTGAGCGTGCACAGAGTGTACCATGGAGTGCACATGCACATGGAGTCAACTTTTGAGAGTCAGCTCTCCTTGCACCACAAAGGTTCTAGGATTTGAATTCAGATCACCAGGCTTGCATAGCAAATGCCTTAACCTGCTGAGACGTTTTTCTGGCCTCCGCCCATTTTTCTTTACCATCTTTACCTGCAAGGAATCCAGCCACTTCCTTCTCTTGGGTTTTTGTTGAAGAGTTACTGACTCCTGCGTCTCATTCCATACTTCAAGAGGAACATTATCTAATGTTTCTCTGTTGCCTTAAAATGCAGCATGGATAAAAGAAGCCTACTGTCTCTACCCAATTTGCTCTCAACTTCCTGAATTTCCCCTGCATCCCAATCAACTAATATCTTGATAATGACCTCCAGATGTTTTTGTTCTCATTGCTTGTTTTTGTTTTAAGTCAAGGGCTCATGTAGCCCAGGCTGGCCTCAGCCTCTCTAGAAAGTCAAGGAAGACCCTGAACTCCTTATCCTTCTGCTTCTACCTGAGTGTACTACTAAACCCAGTTTTTTCCTCTTCTTTTCTTTCTTTCTTTTTATTTTTTAGAAGGATCTCACTGTATTGTTCTGTCCTGTCCCTTTAAGAGACAAGCCATACCCATTCTCTCCCCCATCCACCAAGGCACGCTGATCTTCAGCTTCCAGCCATAGCCCCTTCCTTTTTGTCTCTCTCTCGAAGAGGCAGCTTCTGACTCTCCCTTCTCTCCTTCCCCTTCTCTGTTTATCTCTCTCTTTGCCTCTCACTCTCTGCTCTTCCTCCTTCTCCCTTTTTCTTCCATAACCCACTAAATAAATATCCAACTTCACTCTGCATGGTGTGACTATCTGGCTCAGTCTCTCACTTGCCAAGCGGCTTACTGCCTGGGACCTGGCTGCCTTCGTGGCCTACCATGGTCTCAGGACCCACTGTCCACTGCCTGCTGCCACTCGGGGACCTTTGTCATGGTCTCATGGCTCACTGCCATTGCCGCCACTTGGGAACCTGCAGCATTTTACTTAAACCATTACATTCACGGTGTGTCCATGGCTGTCCTGTAGCTCACTAAGGTGGCTAATTCTAAGTTACTTAAGTTGTGGACACATTTGGTAATCTGCTTGCAGTGCAAACATGAGGACCTGAGTTGGAGCCCCCAGAGCCTATATTAAAAAGCTAGGTGTGGGGGGCTGGAGAGATGGCTCAGTGGTTAAGAGCATTTGCCAGCTCTTCCAAAGGTCCTGAGTTCAATTCCCAGCAACCACATGGTGGCTCACAACCATCTGCAATGAGGTCTGGTGCCCTCTTCTGGCCTGAAGGCACACACACAAACAGAATATTGTATACAAAATAAATAAATATTTAAAAAAATAAAAAGCTAGGTATGGTCATATATGCTTGGAATCCTAGTGCTGGACAGTGGGGATGGGTTCTCAGGTGTCCTAATTTGCTTTTCATCAACTTAGTACAACCTAAGAGAATTTGTAATTGAGAAAATGCCTCCATTGAGGCATGGGAGTCTCCTTCAATGTCAGTGTTGCCTGACTTTCCCATCATGAGTCCTCACAGGCCCTCCTCTGACCCCATGGTCACTCACAGGGCACGGTGTCTCGTAGATACTCCCACCACTGCCGAAGGGTGGAATCCCCCATCATGTAGACAATGCGGCCAGCCAGGCAGTTCAGGATGCTGTCCACAGTGGGGAAAGAGCGGCTAGAACAGAACGTTGAGTGCCATCTGTCTTGGTAGTAGAAGCCAGAGGGTTTTGGAGACAGGTGGCCAGGGCGGCATGGGGGCCGAGAAGGCAAGGCTATAGGAGGGAGAAAAGCAGAGCAGAGTAACTTAGCAAAATATGGGCATCTTATAAAATGTCAATATTCTTAGTGTTTTTGTAAATGAATCTTTATTTACACTTGTTTATTTGTGTGTGGATGTGTGCATGCCAAATCACACATGTGGTACTTAAAGGACAGCATTTGGGAGTCAGTTATTTACCTTCACCTGTATATCCCAAGGTTTGAACTCAGGTCATCAGCCTTATCTACAAGCCCCTTTGCACAGTGAGCCATTTCTATGCTCCAGTCAGGCATTCTTCTATATACCATATATGTAGCATATCAATGCCCTCTTACAGAACCTGTGAAGTGTGTGTGTGTGTGCACATGAGTGTTTGAAATAGTCTTATGTAGCTCATGGTAGCCATAAACTTCCCATGAAGCTGAGAATGGTCTTGACTTTCTAATCCTCCTGCCTTCACCCCTAGAGTGCTGGGACTACAGGTTGCTTGTTCACAATCGCAATGTGGCACTCTCTGTAGCATGTAGCAGGCTTTTTCTTTTGGGCCATCAATCAACTCCCAAATCATAACACAGAAACTAACTATTAGTTAGGAATGCTAGGACTTACCTTATTTTTCTCCCATTAGCTCTTATAACTTAACATGTTTCTCTTCATATGTTTTGCCTCAGGGCTTTTTAACCTTTCTATATTTTTGCCCTTTCTTTCTTTCTTTCTTTCTTTTTTTCTTGTCAGTTTTTTTCTGTAGTTGTTTTATAACCTGTCCTGCAACTTGCTCTGTAGACCAGGCTGGACTTGACCTCACAGAGATCTGCCTGCTTCTGCTTTCTGAGTGCTGGGATAAAAGGAGTGCACCACCACCACCCAGAGGTTTTTTTTTACCTACCTACCTTTCTTCCTTCCTTCCTCCCTCTTTCACTCTTTCTTTCTATCCCTTTCCTTTTCTTTTCTTTCCTTTCCCTTCCCCTCCCTCCCTCCCTCCCCCTCTCTCTCTTTCTTTCTTTGTGTATATATTACTTTCCTGCCATCTCTATGACTGGCTGGTGGCTGCCTGACTTCTGGCCATGGGCATGTCCCTCTCTCCCTTGTTCACATCTCTTTCCTTTCTTGTTCTCTGGAGCCTAGAGTTCTCCTCTTACTTATTCTCTCTGTTCTCCATTTTTTCTCTGCCTAGGTATTGGCTGGTTAGCTTTTATTTATAGACCAATAAGGCACCTTAGGCAGGCAAGGTGAAACAGCCACACATCTTTTCTGTGGGGGCACGGAAATGGGAGCCTATTTCCACGCTGACCAAAGTTAGAGAGTTGGAACTTACCTCTAGGCCTTCAAGGTTATTGTGTTTCTACCTCAAAGGTTCTCTAGATTTAAATCAGAGAGTTCTGCTTTCTCAAGGTTATTGCCAACAGGTGTAGCTAATAGCCAGTCTTGTATTTCAAGAATAGAGAAGTAAATATCTTTCTACCTTAAAGAAAAGTCTATGGATCCAACTATGTTCCAGTTCCCTTAAGGAGATAACTTTGGATTCCATCCAGGGAGTGTTTTGCCTACAGAATGTTTTGGTCTAGGGTGTGAGGGTGACTTGTTTTGTTCTAGCAACAAAATGTTTAACTATAGATGTAGCCGGCTACCTTCAACTGGTCTGTTCATTTCCCTGTATGATGTTAATACAGTTTTTTTGTCTTATTCCTACCTTTGGGGTCAGGGGTATTTTAAGCAACGGGAAATTAAATGCGGGTGAATTCCAGTACTCACTGGAACTCCCTTCTGATATTATTCTATGTTTCTCTGTTTCATTATTTTCATTGGTGTCTTCATATTCTTTACAATATTTTCTAAATCCCCACACCTCTACCCTGGCAAGAGGTATTTTTGTTGAGGCTGGTCTCCAACACTTTCATAATTAGACAAATGCAGCATAAGCAAATGTAACACATCTTTATATCGTTAACAAAGGCAGCAGAAACAAGTGCAACACACCTTTACACAATTAAAGCAATATTCCACAGCATAAACAAATGTAACACATCTTTATATCGTTAACAAAGGCAGCAGAAACAAATGTAACACACCTTTGCACAATTAAAGCAATATTCCACAGCATAAACAAATGTAACACGTCTTTACATAGTTAAATATTTCACAACTGTCTGTATCCATTTATAGATGGTGACACTGAGATCCTAGAATGTTAAGTGACTATGGTGATCAAAACAAGGATGATGGGCCAAAACAGTAGGAATGACATTCTGTACCCTGTCCAAGTTAGGCAAATACTCTCCCATTAAGTTTATCTCCAGTCCATCAAGATTTGTTTTTTAAAGTTCAGTGACAGACAGAGATAGCATTTGAAGCCAGAAAGTATGCTGTTATAGCCCTAGTACTAAACACTACTACACTTCCCTGGCAGGAAAGTCCTAAAGTACCCATCTAAGGTGTAATGGTCTGTCCTGTGTCTTTAAGAGACAAGCCACGCCCCCACCCATCTGTTGAGGCAGGCAGATCTTCCTTCCTGCTTGCAGCTTGAATTCCTTCCTTTTCATCTCCCTCTCGAAGAGGCAGCTTCTCTCTCTCTCTCTCTCTCTCTCTCTCTCTCTCTCTTTCTCTGACTCTATGCTCTTCTCTCCTCTCTGTTTCCTCCATAACCGACTAAATAAATATCCAACCTCACTTTGCATGATGTGCCTATCCGACTATTTCTTGCCCGCCATGTGGTTCCCTGCCCAGGACCAGCCACCTTCCAAGACCTGTGGCATGGTTTCATGGCATGCCCACTTTAGAGGCCTGTGACATGGTCTCATGGCCCACTGCAGCCACGGGGGACCTGCAGAATTTTACTAATCCATTACATAAGGGCTGCAGAGCTGGCTCAGTGGGTGATGTACAGGCATGTGCAAGGGTGAAGACCTAAGTTTGACTCTTAGAACACATGTAAACACTGGGTGTAGTATGCCTGGAACCCAAGCACCTGGGGAGGTGGAGACAGCAGATCCCAGGAGCCTACTGACCAGTCAACCCCAGGCTTGGTGAGAGACTTTGTTTGAAAAAATAAAAAGAGCCTTTCTTTATGTGACCCTTTGTTTACTGTTCTAGAACATTGACCAGCTGTCTAGGTCCTTCCTACATACACCTGGAACCATTCTTCCAGCCTGGCGCTGATGGCTGACAATCAGCTCCTTCCCTGGCACGAGTGGTTGCCCACACCTGGGAACAACTCAAGTATTTCCCTCAGTGACCATCCATTTTGGGCTTAGAGGGTGCTGGGAGTGGGATAGATCTCTGCCTCAGACACTTCAAGCGACTGGACACATGCATCCCAAGGCTGCGTGGCTGGCCACTTGTGACCTTGTGCCTGAGGCTCTAGACCCCCCCTGCCTCCTCTAGGGACTCTGTATCTGGTATACTCCAGCCAAGAGCACAAACAACTGATATGTTTCACCCTGTGCCCAGTGTTCTTTAGTGGTTGAACAGAATTTTTACATAGATTTCATTCTGATTGTGTGTGTGTGTGTGTGTGTGTGTGTGTGTGTTCATGTGGATTTTTTTTTTGAGACAGGGTTTCTCAGTAACTAATAAGCCAGTACTGGAACTCACTGTGTAGATCAGGCTGGCCTCGAACTCACAGAGATCCCCCTGCCTCTGCCTCCAGAGTGGTGGGATTAAAGGTGTGCACCACCATGGCTGGCTTCATGTGGACTCTTAAGGACCATCCTGATTGGAGCTCTATGTGCTGCTGGGAGGACCCTACAGATCTTCCTTGTTTACCACACAGTCTCACCTTTGGGTTGGGCATATGATGGCTCCAGGGGTTCCTTACTTCTTTGAGGGAGAAACTAATGCCTTCAGTTTTTTTTTTTCCCCATTATGAGGGAAAACCAAGAAAGAGACTGTGTCCCTCTGAATACCATGGGTTCCTGGTCAGTAAAGGCCTCTAGGTAGTCACTGTGCAAACATCGCATTTGGAACCTCTATGAACAATAATATGTGTACTTGGGTCCTGCCTGACTCCCTTGCTTTCTGGATGTGGCTTGAAAGAGCAGAATTAGCTCCCCCACCTACTTGAGTTCTGCATACTTTGGACTGGCAGAACGCCACATTTATGCTCTGATTACTACTGATTAACAAAATACTGAAAAACCCAGAAAAGAAAGGAAACAGAAACAACAACAAAAGCCTACAGTGAGATGGTCCAGCATGTAAAGGCACCTGCTTTCAGGCTTCATGACCTGAGTTCAAACCTTGGGACTACAGATACACACGAGAGTACATAAAACAAGGAAATGAAACTCAATACCACTTAAAGTCAAATAAAACAAAATAGAGAGCAATTGGGGCAAGCGGTCTGATGAAAGCCCGACCTCATACACTTCTGCACAGCAAGTGTGCGCACACACATACACTCCAACTCAAAACAAAAGTCCACAACCCATCTCAGCTGATGACCTTCCCGTCCCCACCCCCATATTCCAGCCTCACTTACCCACATCACTCATGTTCCCAATGGCTGCTGGTGTCACCAGGACGGGAGATATGCCTGAAGGGAGTGGCTGGTCAGTCACACTCCTGAAGAAACACTGAGCATGAACTTTGACGGAGGTTGACCAGGTGAAAATTTGATTTGTAAAGAACGACTGGTTATCTCTCCTCTGCCTAATCCCAGGGCACTACACTAAAGGGAGCACTGATGGGCGACTGTAACAGTTAGGGGGGAACACACACGCAAGAGAACAAATATCAGGTCACTAATAGTCAAGATAACAAAGGGGTTATGTAGTTCTTTTTTATAGTAAACGGACCACCACAGGAAATGAAAACTACAATTTTCCTGGTGTTAGAGTCTAGAAAGTACAATAACTTTTTTGCTGATGTTACACAAACACTCAATTACTCAATTAATTTTAGCCCAGCCCCCTCCCCACAGGGTGTAATGCCCAGGCGTCCCAGGCTGGACTTGTATTCACTATGCAGCCAAGGGTGACCTTGAGCTCTTGAGTTTTCTGCCTCCCTTACAAGGTCATCCTCTAGCAAACATAGGAATTTTTTTTAAAGATTTATTTATTTATTATGTATACAATGTTCTGCCTGCACATATGTTTGCAGGCCGGAAGAGGGCACTAGATCTCGTTACAGATGGTTGTCATTGCTGGGAATTGAACTCAGGACCTCTAGAAGAACAGCCAATGCTCTTAACCTCTGAGCCATCTCTCCAGCCCCTCAAACAAAGGAATTTAAATTCAACCTGGGCTGCAGGAATCACTAAAACACTGCTGATGACGCCTCAGCAGGGAAAGGTTCTTGTTGTCAAGCATGATAACTGAGTTTGATAAATGGCCCCACATGGTGGAAGAACAGACTTCCTCAAGTTGCCTTCTGCTTCCACATGCACTCTATGGCAGATACATGAACTGCCCACTCGTGTATGTACACACACAAACACACAAATGTAAACAAAAGAAAAGAAGGAAGGAAAAAATAGAAAGGAAGGAAGGGAGACAGAAAGAAAGAGAGGGAGAGAATGTAGGCCTGGGATGCATTCAGTATCTAGATGTCTTACCCAGCCATCAATTCTTCATCATGCCGTGTGGTCACCTTCAGGTAACTTCCACTGGAGTGACCGACTAAAGCGTCGCAGGGCAGAGTAGAGGGTTGAGCACAGAACCAGAGCTCCCCAGAGACCACATCCCTGTACTGGCAGGTGGGCCCTTGGGCTCCAGTTGACTGGGGGTCCACGTTGCAGATCACGGTCTCTTGAGCGCCATCCCTGTCTCGAAAATACCCCCTAAAGTCAACGGTGGCCCGTTTTCCTTTCCAGACCCTCTGTAGGACCCTGACTACCTCACTGGAGTGGATCAGCCTCACTTGCACCTGGGCCGGTCCAGCCCAGAGCAGGGGGAAGGACAAGAGGTATGTGCCATTCTCCAGATCCTTCACCTCCCCTGGGACTCCTGCTTTCAACTCCTGCCCCAACAGCTGTGCCCGAAACAGATCTCCACCATGAGTCTTGGGCCTACCCTTGTGGTCCCTAGCCACAAGAATGGCCTCTAGATTACTTCCCAGAGTATAGTTGGTCTGAGCAGGACCCTTCAAGCGGTAAGTTGAGGTTCTGGGGCTGGTGGAAGCCAAAAAGTCATCCTTGTCGCCACCAGTTGGAGGCCAGTACAGAAGTCTGGTCAGGTTGGTGAATTCTTGAGGGAGAGAGTTCCAGTTGTTGGGCTCAGAGGCATGTTTAGAGGCACGATGAGGTGGTGGGATCCAACGGTTCATGGGCTCAGGCCAAGACATCATGAGATAGAACACCTGTGGGAAAAGAAAGAGGACTATGGATCTGGAATCACCGGAGACTTGGCACAGGCTGCCCCTGGAGAGGTAAACATCTGGATTCTCATTTGGAGCGCTCTGCTCTCTAGGCCCTTGCCCTGGGAGGAACATCCCATTGCCCCACCCCCACCCACCAAGCCCCAGAGACCCTGAGCAACCTCCACACACTCACCACCATTCTCCACCACATCTGTGGCCACTGGAGCCTTGGGCCAGACTGTCCCTGGACAGGAGCCCCAGAGCCTATCAGCACCCACTAGAGGCACGGATCCGCCTACAACCGGAGGAAAAGCAACCACCTAAGCCACAGGCCCTACCTTTATCAATTGGAGGAAGAAGGATCCCCTGAAGCATAGGCTTCACCTGCACCCACTGGAGGAAAGGATGGGCAGAAGGCTGTTTCAGAACACATCCAACAATATAAAGACGAATATGGCACCACCAAAACCTAGGGGTCTTACAACAAGAAGACCTGAACATCATAACCCAGAAGAAGCAGAAGAAAATGACCTTCAATATAATTTTATAAAGATGATAGAGATCCTTAAAGAGGATTGAAAAATTCCCTTAAAGAAATGGATGAAGAGACAAACAAAAATTGGAAGAAATCACTAAGTCTTCTAAATAAACCCAAGAAAGAACAATCAAAGAGGTGAGGCAAACATTTCAAACAGATCAAGACTTGAAAACTGAATAGAGACAATAAAAAAAACACAAACGGAGGGAATTCTGGAAATGAAAAATCTGGGTAAGTGAATGGGAACTACAGATGCAAACATAATCAACAGAATACAAGAGATCAAGAGATGGAAGAGAGAATCTCTGATGTTGAAGATACTATAGAGGAAATAGATGTATTAGTCAAAGAAAACATTAAATCCAACAAATCCTTAAGACAAAACATCCAGGAAATCTGGGACACCATGAAAAGACCAAACCTAAGAATAATAGGGATAGAAGAAGGGGAAGAACTCCAGATTAAAGGCACAGAAAGTGTATTCAGCAAAATCATAGAAGAAAACTTTCCCAACCTAAGGAAGGATATGCCTATGAAGGTACAAAGAAGTTTTCAGAACACCAAATAGACTGGACCAAGAAAGAAAGTCCCCTAGACATATATTAATCAAGAAACTAAACATACAGAATAAAGAAAGAATATTAAGAGCTGCAAAGGAAAAAGGAGAGCCGGTACACGCCTTTAATTCCAGCATTTGGGAGGCAGAGGCAGGCGGATCTCTGTGAGTTCGAGACCAGCCTGATCTACAAGAGCTAGTTCCAGGACAGGCTCCAAAACCACAGAGAAACCCTGTCTCGAAAAACCCCCCCCAAAAAAAAGGAAAAAGGAGAAGTAACATATAAAAGCAGATTCATCAGAATTACACTTGACTACTCAATGGAAACCGAGAACTAGAAGGCCCTGGTCAAATATGCTGCAGAAACTAAGAGATCAGGGATGTAAGCACAGACTATTATATCCAGCAAAGCTTTCAATCACCATAGATGGAGAAAACAAGTTATCCCATGACAAAACCAAATTTAATTTTTACCTATCTACAAATCCAGCATTACAGAAAGTACTAGAAGGAAAACTCCAACCCAACGAAGTTAGTTACACTCACAAAAACACAGGCAACAAGTAACCTCACACCTCACACTAACAAACCTCAAAGAAGGGAAACACATGAACACTACCATTGAAAAATGACAGGAAAACAATCACTGGCCATTAACATCTCTTAATATCAATGGACTCAATTCACCTATAAAAAAACGCAGGGTAACAGAATAGATACAAAAACAGGACCCATCCCTCTGTTGCATACAAGAAATGGACCTCAAACTCAAAGACAAACAGTATCTCAGAGTAAAGGGTTGGGAAAAGATTTTCCAATCAAATGAATCTAAGAGACAAGAGGATGTAGCTATTCTAATATCTAACAAAATAGACTTTACACTAAAGTCAATCAAAAGAAATGTCGGAGGACACTTCATACTCATCACAGGAAAAATCCATCAAGATGAAGTCTCAATTTTGAACATCTATGCCCCAAATACAAGAGCATCTACATATGTAAAAGAAACATTACTAAAGCTTAAATTGCACATCAAACCACACACACTAATAGTAGGAGACTTCAACACCCCACTCTCCCAAATGGACAGGTCTGCCAGACAGAAACTTAACAGAAAAAATAAGAGAACTAACAGATGTCCTGACTCAAATGGACTTAACAGACATCTACAGAACATTCCATCTAAACACAAAATAATATATCTTCTCTGCTCCTCATGGAACCTTCTCTAAAACTGACCACATACTTGGTCACAAAGCAAACTTCAACAGATACAAAAAAATGGCATAACCCCCTGTATCTTATCAGATCACTGTGGCTTAAAGATAGAATTCAACAACACTAATTGCAGAAAGCCTACAAACTCAAGGAAATTGAACAGTGTTCAATTGAATCACCCCCGGACCAAGGAAGAAATAAAAAAGAAATTAAAGACTTCCTAGAATTCAATGAAAATTAATATACCCCAATGGGACACTTTGAAAGCAGTGTTGAGGATACTTCATAGCACTAAGTGCCTACATAAAGAACACAAAGAAATCTCACACAAGCAACATAACAACACATCTGAGAACTCTAGAACAAAAAGAAGCAAACTCACCCAGGAGGAGTATATACCAGCAAATAATCAAACTGAGGGCTGAAATCAATAAAATAGAAACAAAGAAAACAATACAAAGAAACAATGAGACAAAGAGTTGGTTCCTTGAGAAAATAAACAAGATAGGCAATCCCTTATCCTAACTAACCAAAAGGCAGAGAGGGAATATGCAAATTAACAAAATCAGAAATGAAGAGGGGACAAAACAACACTGAGGAAATACAGAGAATTATTAGGCCATACTTCAAAAAGCTTGTACCCCACAAAATTGGAAAGTTTAAAGGAAATAGACAATTTTCTGGAATACATTAAGAACAGATAAACAATTTAAATAGACCTATAACCCCTAAGGAGATAGAAGTAGTTATCAAAAGTCTCACAACCAAAACAAAACAAAAGTCCAGGGCAAGGCAATTTCACCATACAATTCTATCAGAATTTCAAAGAATACCAATATCCCTCAAATTATTCTATGCAGTAGAAACAGAAAGGACAGTGCCAAACTCTTCATGAGGCAAAAGTTACTCTGGTATCTGAACCACACAAAGATGCAATTAAGAAAAAGTATTACAAAATACTCTGTCTCATGAACACTGTTGCAAAAATACACAATAAAATACTGGCAAACTGAATCCAAGAACACATCAAAAAAATCATCAACCATGATCAGGTTAGTTTCATCCCAGAGATGCATCTATGGTTCAACATAAATAAACTGAAAGAAAAAAAAACCACATGATAATCTCATTAGATGCTGAAAAAGCATTCAACAAAATCCA
Organism: Microtus oregoni; assembly: GCF_018167655.1. NCBI lineage: Eukaryota > Metazoa > Chordata > Mammalia > Rodentia > Cricetidae > Microtus > Microtus oregoni. The sequence goes on along the minus strand of NW_024543062.1, from coordinate 4,956,344 downwards.
CCAACCCTTCATGATAAAGGTCTTGGAGAGATCAGGGATACAAGGAATGTATCTAAACATAATAAAAGCAATATACAGCAAGTTGACAGCCAACATTAGATTAAATGGAGAGAAACCCAAATTGATTCCACTAAAATCAAGAACAAGACAATGTCCACTCTCTCCCTACCTATTCAACATAGTACTTGAAATTCTAGCTAGAGCAATAAGACAACAAGAGGAAATCAAAAGATTCTTTTTTTTTTGAGACAGGATTTCTCTGTAGCTTTGGAACCTGTCCTGGAACTAGCTCTTGTAGACCAGACTAGCCTTGAACTCACAGAGATCGCCTGCCTCTGCCTCCCGAGTGCTGGGATTAAAGGCATGCGCCACCACTGCCTGGCAATCAAAGGGATTCAAATTGGAAAGTAAGATGTCAAACTTTTGCTATTTGTAGATGATATAATAATATCCATAAGTGACCCCAAAAATTTGATGAGGGAACTCCTACAGCTGATAAGCAGCTTCAGTAATATGGCGTGAATCAACTCAAAAAATCAGTTATCCTCCTATATACAAATGATAAAGGAGCTGTACTGTGGAAAATGGTCTTGTACCCTGTAAAGATTTGTCACTTGTATTGGCTTAATAAAACTATGATTGGCCAGTAGCCAGGCAGAAAGTATAGGTGGGGTTACCAGAATAGGAGAATTCTGGGAAGAGGAAAGGCTCAGTCTGTAGTTGTCACCCAGACACTGAGGAAGCAAGATGAGGATGCCTCACCGATAAAAGGTACCAAGCCACATGGCTAACACAGATAAGAATTATGGATTAATGTAACATACAAGAGTTAATTAATAAGAATCCTGAGCCAATAGGCCAACCAGTTTATCATTAATGTAAGCCTCTGTGTGTTTCTTTGGGGACTGAAAAGCTGTGAGGCTAGGCGGGACAGAAACCTCTGTCAACAGAGCGGAGAAAAAAATCAGAGAAACACCACTATTTACAATAGCCACAAATAACATAAAATATCTTGGGGTAACACTAACCAAAGAAGTGAAAAACTTTTATGACAAGAACTTTAAGTCTTTGAAGAAAGAAACTGTGAAAGATACCAGAAAATGGAAAGATCTCCCATGCTCTTGGATAGGTAGGATCAAAATAGTAAAAATGGCAATCTTACCAAAAGCAATCTACAAAGTCAATGTAATCCCCATCAAAAACCCAGCACAATTCTTCACAGACCTTGAAAAAACAATGCTCAACTTCATATGCAAACACAAACAAAAAAAAAAACAGAAACACCAAAACAATCCTCTACAATAAATGAACTTCTGGAAACATCACCATCCCTGACATCAAGATCTACTATAGACTGCGCGGTGGTGGTGTATAGCTTTAATATCAGCACTTGGCAGGCAGAGGCAGGTAGATCTCTGTGAGTTCAAGACCAGCCTGGTCTACAAGACCTAGTTCCAGGACAGGCTTCAAAGCTAATGAGAAATCCTGTCTTGAAAAACAAAAATCTATTTTAGAGCTACAGTAATTAAAGCAGTGTGGTATTAGCATAAAACAGACAGATGAAGCAATGGAACTGAATTGAAGACCTGATATTAAGTCACACACCTATGAACAACTGATTTTTGACAAAGAAACTAAAATTATACAATGGAAAAAAGAAAAAAAGTATCTTCACCAATTGGTGCTGGCATAACTGGATATCAACATGTAGAAGAATGCAAATAGATCTATATCGATTGCCATGCACAAAACTTAAGTGCAAATGGATCAAAGACCTCAACATAAATCCGCCAACACTGAATTTCATTGAAGAGAAATTGGGAAGAAGCCTTGAACATATAGGCACAGAAGGCCAATTCCTAAATATAACCCCAATAGCACAGACACTGAGAGCAACAATTAATAAATGGGGCCTCCTGAAACTGAGAAGCTTCTGAAGGCAAAGGGCACTGTCACTAAGATATAGGCAGCCTACAGAATGGGAAAAGGTCTTCACTAACCACACATCAGACAGAGGGCTGATCTCCAAAATAGATAAAAAACTCAAGAAACTAGACATTAGATTATCAAATAATCCTGTCAAAAAATGGGGTACAGATCTAAACAAAGAATTCTCAATAAGAATCTCAAATGGCCGAAAGACTCATAAGGTATTGCTCAACAACCATAGCCATCAGGGAAATGCAAATCAAAATACTCTGAGATATCATCTTACACCTGTCAGAATGACTAAGATAAATAACACCAATGATGGCTTGTGCTGGAGAGAATGTGGAGTAGGGGAACACTCCTCCATTGCTGGTTGGAGGGCAAACTTGTACAGCCACTTTGGAAATACGTGTGGTGGTTCCTCAGAAATTTGGGAATTAACCTGTCAGGATCCAGCAATACCACTCTTGGGCATATACTCAAAGGATGCTCAATCATACTACAAGGATGTTTGTTCAACTATGTTCATAGCAGCATTATTCATAAAAGACAGAACCTGGAAACAACCTAGGTGCCTCTCAACTGAAGAATGGATAAAGAAAATGTGGCAATTTATACAATGGAGTACTACTCAGTGGTAAAAAAACAATGACATCTTGATATATGTTACTTCCATGAATGAAACTAGAAAAAACCATTTTGAGTGAGGTAACCCAGACCCAAATAGGCAAACATGATATGTACTCACTCATAAGTGGATGTAAAGCAAAGGATAACCAGCCTGTAGTCCACGATCCCAGGGAAGCTAGGTAACAAGAAGAAACTAAGAGAGACATACATGGCTCCCCTGGGAAGGGAAAACAGACAAAACATCTTGAGAAATTTGAGATGGGGACAGAAGAAAGGGTAGGAGGGAAGGAGGAGGGGAGGGGAGAAGGTGAAGGAGGAGAATATGAGGGAATGGGATGCTCAAGAAGGGGGAATGACAATGAGAGAGAGAAAGGAAAGAGATATCTTGCTTGAGGAAGCCATTAAAGGGCTAGCTACAAACATGGCACATGGCAAATTCCCAGGAATCCACAAGGATGACCTCAGCTAAGACTCTAAGTAACCGTGGAAAGGACGCCTAAACTGGCCTTCCCCTGTAATCAGACTGATGAATACCTTAATTGTCATAATAGAACCTTTATCCAGCAACTGATAGAAGCAGATACAGATCCACAGTTAAGCACAGTTAAGCACTGGGCCAAGCTACAGGAGATTAGCCCAAGAGAGGGAGGAGTAATAATATGAGCAATGGGGTCAAGCCCATGATGGTGATACCCACAGAAACAGCTGACCTGAACTAGTGAGAGCTCGCTGACTCTGGACTGATAGTGGGAGAACCAAACCCAAACTAGGCCCACTGAATGTGGGGGACAGTTGTGAGGCTTGTTGACTTGTTGCCAGTGGTAGTGGGACTAGGATTTATCCCCAGTGCTTGAACTGGGATCTAGGAGCAAATTCTCTTTGGAGGGATACCTTGCTCAGTCTAGATAAAGTGGGGGGAGGGCCTTGGTCTTGCCTCAAAATGATGTGTCAGGCTTTGTTGGCTCCTACGGGAAGCCTTACCCTTTCTGAGGAGTGAATGAGGGATAAGGGGAAGGGTGGGCAGGAAGAAGAGTAGGGAGTGGAAACAAGGATAGTTATGTAAAATGAGAAAAGATTGCATTAAAAATATTAATAAAAAACTCCCCTGACTCTGCCCTTTTTCCCAGCATTCTCTCTGCCCCCAAAATCCTGCCTAATCTTTGGTCAATCCGCTTTTTATTAACAATGAGAGCAATACATATTTACAGTATACAAAGAATGTTCCACATCACTCTCCCACACCATCTCCCATTTCATCCCTTCCCACCTCCCCCCACCATCTTCACACACATACCATTCACCACCACACACCATCCCCCAAAACTAATCTCCACCCCACACCATCCCCATACACATACCATCTCCCCCAACACCAGTCTGCCCTCCATCCCCCAACTTGTCCCACCATACACCATCCCCCAGCTCATCCTACCACACACCATCCCCCCACACCATCCCCCACCACACTATGTCCCCTATAGTATCCCCACACCATCTACCTCATACTATCCTGCCACACTGTCCCCCCACATCATCCCCCCACAAACACCATCCTCTACCCTTCCACATACCATCTCCCACATATATACCATCCCCCGACCACCTCACACCAATCCCCCCATATACACCATTCCACACATACAACACCCCCACACTATTCACAATATATATATATAGTTTTTGCCCTGTCCTGGAACTAGTTCCTGTAGACCAGGCTGGCCTCGAACTCACAGAGATCTGCCTGCCTCTGCTTCCTAAGTGCTGGGATTAAAGGCATGCACCACCACTGCCCGGCTGTAAAACAAAAATAAATTTTAAAAAATATCAATCAGGAAGATGAGGGCTCACTTCCTCAACTGCAAGCATGAAGCAGAGAAAGAAAACTGGAAATAGGGTGAAGCTTAAGCTCTCAAAGCCCAGTGTCAATGACACATGTCCTTCCACAAAGTCACACCTTCCAAACCTTCCCAAACACCACCACCAAATAAGGAGCAAATTCAAATGAGGAGCCTGGAAGGGACATCTCTCACTTAAACTACCACACATGAGATGATAAGTTACAATATCATGTATGCACACAGTCATGGGGATAGAAAGATGGCTTGGTGCCTGAGAACACATACTGCTCTTGTAGAAGACCAGAGTTCAGTACCCAGAACCCACATTAGGCACCCCACAATTCCCTGTTACTTCAGGTCCAGAGGATGTGACAGCCTCTTCTGAACTCTGCAGACACCTGGACTCACGTGCATGCATATGCGTGCACATGCGCGCATGCACACACACCACACACACATCAAAGAAAATCTTAAAAGATTCTCAGTCATTAAGGTGATGAGTTTTAAGGTTACTGGTGCAAGAATAAATAAATAGGACAGTAGGACCGAGTGCCTAGAATAGACCCACACTCTATGATCATGTGATGGAAAAGTAACACTTTAAAATAATCAGGAACAAGCAGGGTTATGTCCAAATGCGTAGTGTAAGACAAGAATATAGTTAATAATAAGAAAACTTTGAGCCAGTGGTAGTACATGCACGTATGTAATCCTGGAGGAGGAGGCAAGGGGATCCTGAGTTCAAGGCCAGCTTGGGCTTCACAAGAACACCATTATGTCTAAACAACAAATAAGCAAACAAGAAAATATCAAGGACTTGGAGCTATAGAGATGGAGCAACAGTTAAGATCAGGTACTGAAGCACAATTAATAAAAACTCAGGGATAAAAACTGGGGTTTAACCTAAAGAACAGAAAAGCAAAACAGCCAGCCACTGGCTTTTACCTTGACCTCAGTCTGAAACTAAAGGCATGCACCACTCGGTTTCTATGGTGTGGCTACTGGATTAAAGTGTGTGTTACCACTGCCTGGTCTATAAGGCTGACCAGTGGGGCTGTTTTACTCTCTGATCTTCAGGCAAGCTTTATTTATTAAAATACAAATGAAATGCCACTACAAGGTAGTGTTTTGCACAAGATCCAAGATCACCGCTGGGCGGTGGTGGCGCAAGCCTTTAATCCCAGCATTTGGGAGGCAGAGGCAGGAGGGTCTTTGTGAGTTCAAGGCCAGCCTGGTCTAGAAGAGCTAGTTCCAGGACAGGCTCCAAAGCTACAGAGAAACCTTGTCTCAGGGGGAAAAAAAAATCAGTTCCCAGCACCCTGTCAAATGCCTCAGAACCTGCTGTAACTCCAGCTCCAGGACGTCTGACACCGGCTTTTGACTCCATGGGCACCCAAACTTATGTGCACTTACCCCCCACAGACAGACACGCGTGTACAAATAACATTTATAACTTGATAAGGAAAACGTAGGCTGTTATGGTTTTGGTCCCTTTAAGAGACAAGCCACACCCATTCCCCTCCCCATCTGCTGAGGCAGGTTGATCTTCAGCTTCCGGCCTAAGCTCGCTCTCTTTTCCATCTTCCTCTCGGACAGGCAGCTTTGCTTCTGCCTCTCTCCCCACTTCTCTCTTCCCCCCTTCTCTGTCTCTTTCTCCTCTTCTCTCTCTCTCTCTCTCTCCCTCTCTCTCTGTCCCCCCTTCACCCTTCCTCCTCCATAACCCCCTGAATAAACATTCAACCTCACCCTGCATGTCGTGTCTATCCATGTTTCTGTCTTCTGCCCGCCCACCATGTGTCTCCCTGCCTGGAACCAGCCATTGCTCGGGGACCAGCAGCCTACTCTGCCTGGGGCCCACTGCCTGCTGCCACATGGCCCGTCACCACTGCTCTGGGACCAGCAGCTGTCTCTGCCTGGGACTGGCTGCTCCCAGGGCCCGCTATCTGCTGCCACATGGCCCGCTGCCACCATTTGGGACTTACAGCATTTCTGCTGCCTACTGCCGTGGGGATCTTGCAGCATTTTTAAAAAAAGAACAACATAGGCAATTTAACTCAATCAAAAACAAGCAGGGGGGCTGGAGAGACAACAAATGGTTAAGAGCAATGCCTTTGCAGAAGATCCATGTACAGTACCCACATCAGGTGACTCAAGAATTCCTTTACCTCCAGTTCCAGGGGAACTGATGCCCTCTTCTGGCCACCACTGGCACCTGCACTGATATGGTGCATTCCATTAATTAATTAATTATTAATGGATTGCACCAAAAGACCAGCTTTCCTTCCTTCCTTCCTTCCTTCCTTCCTCCCTCCCTCCCTCCCTCCCTCCCTCCCTCCCTCCCTCCCTTTCTGGTTTTTGTTTGTTTGCTTGCTTTCTGAGATAACCAGAGGGTGGAGCTAGCCACTAGCTGACCAAATTTTTTTTTTTTTTTTTCGAGACAGGGTTTCTCCGTAGCTTTTGGTTTCTGTCCTGGAACTAGCTCTTGTAGACCAGGCTGGCCTCGAACTCACAGAGATCCACCTGCCTCTGCCTCCCGAGTGCTGGGATTAAAGGCGTGCGCCACCACCGCCCGGCTAGCTGACCAAGATTAACCATAAAGTCTTTAGAGGACTGAGGACAGATAAGAGACAGGAAGTAGCAACGCCGGGCTGAGGGAGGATCTCAGCGCTTTAGGATGAAGGAACTGCAGAGATTGGAGGTCACTGGTGGCTTCTCCACGGCTTCTCTGATCATTCAGGTTCTTACCCCAATCTCTGTATTAGATAGATACATCATCCGGTAACCCAACTCAGGGCACAAAGTCACAAGATAGCTGCTCAACCCACCCCCACGCCCAACCCCGGTTTTGCCACCACCGGAGCCATATTCGCCAGACTCGCCACATCGCTGCTAGCTTTTTCTTTATTGTGCCAAGCCCTCTGAGTCTGAGATTTTCTGGTTGCAATCTCTCTATAACAGCTCCCAGATGCCTCCCAAACTCCACAGATGCCTGGGCTCCAAACAGAGTTAATTGCCCACAACTGGCTGGCCTTGCCTTCAGGCAGCTGCTGCCACATATGCTTCTGCCGCACATTCGCCTGTGTCTGATTTTCAGACGACTGACTCCTTCTCCCCATCGGTTGTGGACCACCCCTGTATCCCACTCCTTTTTGCCATCACCTCACTAGGTCAGCCGCCTCGACACTCACTCGTGCTTCCCTTGGTGCTGTGATTGCCACATACTCTCAGCTCACACCTACAGGCGATCAGCTGCAGCTGCCTTCAGCCAAGTGGCGAACCATCTGTTCTCTCTGCCCAGCCATGCTACGCAGCAACAGCCAGCCTCACACTTCACTTACTAAAGATTGCATCTTATCAGTTAATATCAAGCAACATTTTTTTTAAAGAGTTTTATTTATTATGTATAGTGTTCTGTCTGCATGTATGCCTACTCGCCAGAAGAGGGCACCAGATCTCATTACAGATGGTAGTGAGAACCACATTACATGTAGTTTCTGGGAATTAAACTCAGGACCTCAGGAAGAGCAATAAGTGCTCTTAACCTCTGAGCCATCCCTCCAGCCCTCAAGCAACATTTTTAGGGACAAAACATGAATTACCAAAGTGATGAAACTATGTCAATCCCAGCTAAGTTATTTTCCTTTCATTTAATTGTTCCATTTTCAAAGCATCCATTGTGGAACTATACTGAAACCTAACCGCCTGCATTGTAATATTTCCCATTTTTAATGTGGGAAAAATTTTTTAAACTGATTTTCCCCCTTAGAAATTCCCAGTTGTCCCAGCAGCACAGACACTAAGGGCATCATTGAATAAATGGGACCTCCTGAGACTGAGAAGCTTCTGTAAAGCAAAGGACACTGTCACTAAGACAAAAAGGCAACCCACTTACTGGGAGAAGATCTTCACCAACCCCGCAACTGACAAAGGTCTGATCTCCAAAATATATAAAGAACTCAAGAAACTAGACCGTAAAAGGCTAATCAACCCAATTATAAAATGGGGCACTGAGCTGAACAGAGAATTCTCAACAGAAGAACTTCAAATGGCCAAAAAACACTTAAGGTCATGCTCAACTTCCTTAGTGATCAGGGAAATGCAAATCAAGACAACTTTAAGATACCATCTAACACCTGTCAGAATGGCTAAAATAAAAAACACCAATGATAGCCTTTGCTGGAGAGGTTGTGGAGAAAGGGGTACACTCACCCATTGCTGGTGGGAATGCAAACTTGTGCAACCACTCTGGAAAGCAGTGTGGCGGTTTCTCAGGAAATTTGGGATCAACCTACCCCTGGATCCAGCAATACCACTCTTGGGAATATACCCAAGAGTGGCCCTATCATACAACAAAAGTATATGCTCAACTATGTTCATAGCAGCATTGTTTGTAATAGCCAGAACCTGGAAACAACCTAGATGCCCTTCAACGGAAGAATGGATGAAGAAAGTATGGAATATATACATATTAGAATATTACTCAGCAGTAAAAAAACAAGGACTTCTTGAATTTTGCATACAAATGGATGGAAATAGAAAACACTATCCTGAGTGAGGTAAGCCAGACCCAAAAAGAGGAACATGGGATGTACTCACTCCTATTTGGTTTCTAGCCATAAATAAAGGACATTGAGCTTATAATTCATGTTCCTAGAGAAGCTAAATAAGAAGGTGAATCCAAAGACAAACACATAGGCATCCTCCTGAATATTAACCTTCATCAGGCGATGAAAGGAGACAGAGACAGAGACCCACATTGGAGCACCGGACAGAAATCTCAAGGTCCAAATCAGGAGCAGAAGGAGACAGAGCACGAGCAAGGAACTCAGGACCGCGAGGGGTGCACCCACACACTGAGACAATGGGGATGTTCTATCGGGAACTCACCAAGGCCAGCTGGCCTGGATCTGAAAAAGCATAGGATAAATCCGGACTAGCTGAACATAGCGGACAATGAGGAATACTGAGAACTCAAGAACAATCGCAGTGGGTTTCTGATCCTACTGCACGCACTGGCTTTGGGGGAGCCTAGGCAGTTACGATGCTTACCTTACTAGACCTGGATAGAGGTGGGCAGTCCTTGGGCTTCCCACAGGGCAGGGAACCCTGATTGCTCTTCGAGAAGATGAGGGAGGGGGACTTGATCGGGGGAGGGGGAGGGAAATGGGAGGCGGTGGCGGGGAGGAGGCAGAAATCCTTCATAAATAAATAAATTAAAAAAAAAAAGAAATTCCCAGTTGTCTTCCCAGAATGTGTGGGGCTGAAAGGACAGAGAGGAAAATTAAAGTCATATATGGTTAACATAGCAATGAATTTATATGGATGCGATTTGTTACAGCAATGGAAAGCCCAGATTAGCATTCCTGCAATCTCAGAAACAAACCATAAACTAACACAAAGAACAGTCAAAACCATTCAAAACCAGGGCACAATAGCTCCTGATCTTTTTTCACTTCTATTTATTTATTTGTTTATTTTTATTATTAAAAAATTTCCTCCTCCTCCCCACCTCCCATTTCTCTCCCCCTCCCTCCACTCCCCTCCCCCTCCCTCTCCAGTCCAAAGAGCAGTCAGGATTCCCTGCCCTGTGGGAAGTCCAAGGTCCTTCCCGCTCCATCCAGGTCCAGGAAGGTGCGCATCTAAATAGACTAGGCTCCCTCAAAGCCAGTACATGAAGTAGGATCAAAACCCAGTGCCATTGTTTTTGGCTTCCCAGTCAGCCCCCATTGTCAGCTACATTCAGAGAGTCCAGTTTGATCCCATGCTTTTTCAGTCCCAGTCCAGCAGGCCTTGGTGAGCTCCCATTAGATCAGCCCCACCATCTCAGTGGGTGGGGGCACCCCTCACAGTCCCGACTTCCTTGCTCATGTTCTCCCTCCTTCTGCTCCTCATTGGGCCTTGTGAGCTCAGTCCTGCGCTCCAATGTGGGTCTCTGTCTCTATCTCCATCCATCGCCAGATGAAGCTTCTATGTTGATATGCAAGATATTCATCAGTATGGCTATAGGATAGGGCCATTTCAGGCTCCCTCTTCTCAGCTGCCCAAGGAACTAGTTGGGGACATCTCCATGGATACCTGGGAACCCCTCTAGAGTCAAGTCTTTTGCCAACCCTAAAATGGCTCCCTTAATTAAGATATCTTTTTCCCTGCTCCCATATCCACCCTTCCTCCATCCCAACTATCCCATTCCCCCAGGGTCTCCCCATCCTCCCCTCCTCACTTTTCTCTCTCCATCTCCCCTTACCCCCACCCTACCCCCACGATCCCAATTTTTGCCTGGCAATCTAGTCTACTTCCAATATCCAGGAGGATAACTATGTTTTTCTTTGGGTTCACCTTCTTATTTAGCTTCTCTAGGATCACGAATTATAGGCTCATTGACCTTTATTTATGTCTAGAATCCACTTATGAGTGAGTACATACCAAATTCATTTTTTTTGGGTCTGGGTTACCTCACTCAAAATAGTATTTTCTATTTCCATCCATTTGCATGCAAAGTTCAAAATGTTATTGTTTTTTACTGTAGTACTCTAATGTGTATATATTCCACACTTTCTTTATCCATTCTTCCATTGAAGGGCATCTAGGTTGTTTCCAGGTTCTGGCTTTTACAAACAATGCTGCTATGAACATAGTTGAACAAATGCTTTTGTAGTATGATAGGGCATCTCTTGAGTATATTCCCAAGAGTGGTATTGCTGTATCCTGGGGTTGATCCCAAATTTCCTGAGAAACCGCCATACTGATTTCCATAGTGGTTGCACAAGTTTGCATTCCCACCAGCAATGGGTGAGTGTACCCCTTACTCCACATCCTCTCCAGCAAAGGCTATCATTAATGTTTTTGATTTTAGCCATTCTGACAGGTGTAAAATGGTATCTCAAAGTTGTCTTGATTTGCATTTCCCTGATCACTGAGGAGGTTGAGCATGACCTTAAGTGTCTTTTGGCCATTTGAACTACTTCTGTTGAGAATTAGCTACAGTACTGAAAACAGCTTGGTATTGGCATAAAAACAGAGAAGTTGACTTATGGAATCGAATAGAAGACCCAGATATTAACCCACAATCCTATGAACACCTGATTTTCGACAAGGGAGCTAAAAGTATACAATGGAAGAAAGAAAGCATCTTCAACAAATGGTGCTGGCATAACTGGATGTCAACCTGTAGAAGAATGAAATTAAATCCATATCTATCACCATACACAAAAATCAAGTCCAAATGAATTTAAGACTTCAATATCAATCTGAACACACTGAACCTGATAGAAGAGAAAGTGGGAAGTACTCTACAACACACGAGCACAGGAGACTACTTCCTACGTATAACCCCAGCAGCACAGACATTAAGGGCAACATTGAATAAATGGGACCTCTTGAAGCTGAGAAGCTTCTGTAAAGCAAAGGACACTGTCATTAAGACAAAAAGGCTTCCTACTGACTGAGAGAAGATCTTCACCAACCCCGCAACAGACAAAGGCCTGATCTCCAAAATATATAAAGAACTCAAGAAACTAGACTTTAAAATGCTAATTAACCCAATTAAAAAATGGGGCACTGAACTGAATAGCTGCTGATCTTTAAAGGTACCAACAGCTCTACCTTTAAAATGGTTAATTGACAAAACTGACTGGGTGGAACAATGGCCTCTGACACCAAAAAAATTCCAAGCCTTAGAACAGCTGGTACAGGAGCAGCTAAATGCTTAGCACATAGAAGAATCGAGCAGCCCCTGGAATTCTCCTACATTTGCCATTAAAAAGAAATCTGGAAAATGAAGACTGGTAACAGAACTAAGAGCTCTGAATAGGATTATTCAGCAAATGGGCTCTTTACAGTCTGGAATTACCCTGCCTTCTCTGTTGTCTAAAGAATGGCCTATTATAGTGATTGACTTAAAAGACTGTTTTTACTATGCCTTTACAGGAACAAGATAGAGAAAAATTTGCCTTCCCAGTGCCTACATATAATAACTCCCAGCTTGTTAAAAGATATTATGGAAAATTCTTTCACAAGAAATGTTAAACAACTCCACCTTATGCCAATATTTTGTACAACAGTCATTGGAAATAATTCATAATCAATGTCCTCAATCTATAATTTACCATTATATGGGTGATATCTTACTAGCTGATTAAGATGCAGATACCTTAGAGAAAATGTTTGAAGAAGTAAAGAAATTTTTTTTTTTGTTTTTTGTTTTTCGAGACAGGGTTTCTCTGTGGCTTTGGAGCCTGTCCTGGAAGTAGCTCTGTAGACCAGGCTGGTCTTGAACTCACAGAGATCCACCTGCCTCTGCCTCCCGAGTGCTGGGATTAAAGGCGTGCACCACCATCGCCCGGCAAGAAATTTTTTTTGCCTTGTTGGGAATTACAAATTGCTCATGAAAACATGCAAAGAGGAGATTTTATTAATTACCCAGGATGTAAGATAGGTTTTACAAAAAATTCAACCAAAGAAGGTACAAATCAGGAGAGATCAATTACAAACTGTTCATGATTTTCAAAATTTGCTGGGCTATATTAATTTGCTATAGCCCGCAATTGAGTTGACAATTCAAGAACTAAGTTATTTATTTCAAACTTTTCAAGGTGATAAGGATTTAAATAGCCCAAGAAAATTATCAGCTGAGACTGAGAGAGAATTTATTTTGGTAGTAAAGAAATTGCAGGATGCCCAAGTGGATCGTTTGGATCCACAGCTTGATTGTATTGTGGTTGTTTTACCTTCTACACAGTTTACCACTGGAATTTTAATGCAGAGAGAAGACAATATCTTAGAATGGATATTCTTTGCCATAAAAAACAGAGTGAAAAATTAAACATAAAAAATTATGTAGAAAAGGTTTCTGAACTGATTCCGAAAGGAAAATTGAGACTTTGTTAATTGACAGGAATAGACCCAGCGGAAATTGTGGTACCTTTTACTAATACTGAACTTTCCTCACTATGGACAGAAAATGAACTTTGCCAAACAACTTGCAGTCATTTTTTTTTTTGGAGAGATAGCAACAAATATCCAAAAAGTAAGAGACTTTAGTTCATAAAGAGAACTAACTGGATCCTTTCTCTCATTGTATGGGAAACACCAATTTCTGGAGCCCCTACATTCTAGACTGATGCAAATAAATCAGGAAAAGCAGGTAATAAGTCAGGAAATTTAAGTAAAATGGCTCAAAGCCCTTATGATTCAGTTCAAAAGTCAGAATTATATGCTATTCTCATGGGTATTATTAAATTTTTTCCAGAACCTCTTAATATAGTTACTGACTCTCAATATGCAGAAAGAGTTGTTTTACAGTATGAAAATGCTGAATTTATTCCAGATGGCTCAGAATTAACTTCGTTATTTGTTCAATTACAAGAAATCATCAGAAATAGAAATCATCACTTATACATAACACTTATCAGATCCCATACAGGTCTACCAGGCCCTTTGCACAAGGTAATGATCAAATTGCTCAGCTATTGGTAGGAAATGTTCTAGAAGCCTCAGAATTTCATAAGAAACAGCATGTTAATAGCAAAGGTTTGAAAAAGAATTTTCCTATCACTTGGCAACAAGCATGGAAATTACAAGGAAATGTCCTACTTGTTCTTTTTATAACCAAACTCCACTACCTGCAGGAAGAAACCCAAAGGGTACATGAAGAAATGGAATTTGCAAATGGATGTGTTTCATTTTGTTGAATTTGGGAAACTGAAATGTGCCTGACACACCACGTGTACATACTCAGGATTTCAATGGGAAACTGCTTTAAGTTCTGTAAAGTCTGATTATGTAATTATACATTTATTAGAAGTCATGGCCATCATAGCGATAGACTGACAATGCTCCAGCATATGTCTCTGGTAAAATGAGATAGCTTTTGCATATTACAACATAAAGCATATTACAGGTATACCACACAATCCTACAGAGAAAGCAGTTATAGAAAGATCTAATCTCACTCTAAAAGAAATGTTTAATAAGCAGAAACATGATTAATAAACAGAAAAGGGTAATGGAGACCCTTTTTTAAAGAACCCTTTCTACACAGTCCATCAGAGGCTGGACCTGCCTGCTGCCACACAGGCCTAAAAATTCATCTTGGAGTGACCGACCTCTTTCTTCGACCTCCTTACACAACATAGAACAGCCCAAGTTTAATTACGGTGACTAACAAGTGCATAGACAACTTCCCAATGGCTCCACCACTGAAGGAAATCGCCTCCTTTCCCCACAGAGTCCACTAAACAGCCTGGAGATCCAGGAAGAGGGAAGTCCTTCTGAACTGCGTATGCTACAGTGATTGCTTTTATGTTTGTTCTCCCCTTTCTTTGGGCGTTTTTAAGACAGGTCTTAGGAACTAGCCTGAAGCTTGTTCCATAGGTCAGCCTGCAACTCATAATTCTCTTTCTCTGCCTCCATACGGAAGGCTACCATTTCCGGCTTGCCTGGGTTATAGTTACATAGACATGTGTCTTTAACCTCTTTGGACATTAGATGTATGTCCCAGTGTAACTCCTTTCAGTATATGCAAAGATGTGCAAAGGTTGAAGGGAGGGCACACAACACGAAGTTGCTATAGAAGTGAAGCCAGAAACAACAATGTTGGAAAGAAGGAATTCATTTTTTTCTTAACCCTTTTCACTCTTTTATTTCTCTCAGAATCATGTCCGATTTGTCTTCTCGTATTTCAAATCATACATTTTCTAGAAAAGGTAAGAAACCTACACTTTCATGCCAAAAAACCCAAAAAAAACCTTGCTGCTTAAATATCAATAACAACATCCCGTGACCTAAAATTTCACTTTCAACAGACAGACAGGAAGAACCTCCTCCCAAACAGTCTAGACTTTTTCTTGTACACAGCTTCAAAGAGGAAACACTGGGTCATGCTAAACTCTTTTTCTTGCTTTTGCTCCAGGAAGGGTTTAATTCTTTCTTATTTACGGTGTCAGTTTCATACACATATACAATGCATACAAACCATATTCACCCCCGTTCTTGTCACTCATTCTATCACTCTCACTGACCCCTTTACTCACCCAGTCCTGTGTGTGTGTGTGTGTGTGTGTGTGTACAAGACCTTTTCTGTTCCCTGACTTTATTTCCCTCCAGGCTAAAAACAGAAGCAGACACCAAAAGACTTTGTTCTCTTAAACTGGGACAGAGAGAACAACTTCTAAAGTCAAGAGAATTGAGAACTCGAATTGCTGATGTGGAACAGGGCCATGACCGTCTCCATCAGAGCCACTGTGATGACAGGCAAGGCAGCCTCAACAAGGGCCAGTCAGTCCCTAGACTTTTGCCTGTGGAAGAACGACTGGGGGACGGTCATTAGATCCTCCCCTGGAATTCAGCTGCCCCCACCCTGAACCTTTTCCAGTTCTCTGCAGTTCTGCTCCAGCTTCTCACGGTGTCTGGAGGTGCTGGAACATGCAGAAGGTGGCAGCTGGAGCAGGGACAACTCCATTTATGCAGCTATAGGGAAGTTGTTTGTGGAGCCCATTTGTTGATGTGGTTGTTTGGAGATTATGTGTGCTCCTTAAGTAAGCCCAATAAACACCCTTATTAAGCTATCTAGACTTGGGTAGAATTGTTCTTTTGTCTGTTGGCACTGCCCTACCTAGGGGGAGCAAACATCTGGTCATTTCTTCCCAACCAAAGTCCATAGACTCACTCCTATTTTTTCTCCTTGGGGACTTCCTAAAAACTGCTGACTTTAGATTCCCTGATGACACCAACACACAGCTGCTCACACTGTTCTCCTCTGCAGCTGATGTTCCCAGATGTCTCTCAGGGGTGAGAGGAGGAAGAATGAGTGCTTCCCTCAGTTCACTCTCCAATGTTAAAGCACTTAAACAATCCAAACACAGAGAAGCAATAAGGATGCCAATAAGAGGCAAGAAAAGTACTTACCAAAATCAGAACAATTAACCCCACGGTCAGGGTCTTGTAGCTCTTGAATTGTCCCATGGATAGATCCACACGGTGTAGACTCTTGTGGAACTATAAGTACGAATCCAGGTCTCTCAACAGCATCAGAAGTTTAAGAGGCCCTCCCATTGTAAAGGAGATGATTCACTGTGTTCAGTTCCAATTTCCGTGAACCCTTTCACCTTGTGTATATTATTACATGACATCAAATAGAGGGACACGGAAATAACCGCAGCAATGGCCATAAGTGAGGATGTCAGGCTGGCTCCATAACCTAGGTGCTGAAGTAGAATTCAGGGGAAAAAACAGGATTTTTAAAATTTACATATGTACTTCTATGTGGTAAGACTCCTGGCTCCCAGTGAGTGAGTGGGAACGTGTGCCCAAATGATTGTTGGGGAGCACAAAGATCCTTGGACTCAAGCTGCCCTGTGGACCTAACCAGTACCTTGTCGGGCAGAGCACAGATCCGGACCAGATCCAACACCTGGGTCCAAGATGCGGAGCTCACGGGTGTGTGGGGGATCTCCTCTGCCCCTTGAAATATGGCTTAGCTGCTTCAGAGGTTAATTTTTGTTTATTTATTTGTTTGTTGTTTGTTTTTCTTCACAGATAGATTAACACAATATAGACTGATCAATGGTCCCTTCATGGGGAAAAAAACTAATGGGCCCAACATTTAGCAGACAGTTGCAACTAGGACACAAAACACATAAGCCTGGGCTGATTACATCTCCTGAGTTTTGGTCAGTCATCATATGGGTGCATTCTCCACTCCTGCTTTTCTAGTCAATACCAAAATGAGTGATGAACTTTCATTTTAACTAAACAAATGAGCAAAATTTCGTACAAATCTCGTACAAAGCGACCACCTTGTAATTGTTTAGGGTATATTATTACTCAACAACAACGTCACCACCATTTTTTTCAGCTTAAAAGTTCCTAAACGGTGCACCCTTGCTTACTTATGGCAAGTTTTGGGCCATGTCAATAGGGAACGTTCTTATCTGCCTACGCTGTGAAGGATTTTCCTCTGCTCCCTAAGTTGCTTTCTGGGGAATCTCAGTTCAATTCCATTAGAAAAATAATCCCCGAAGCAGAGCGGATTTCTGGTTTATTAAACAATGCTGCTTAGTTCATTGAATTAGTTCCTCACTTAGCAATCACTTGTCCTTCTTTCTGCCTCTTTACCTACTGAAGTTATGTACCAACAAGATGTAGAAATTCATACAATTCACAGTTCTCCTATATATAACTTTGTAATTCTTTACTTATAAGAAATTAAGACAGATCTTAGGCAACTCACTGGTAAAAAGCCTGTAGAAATAATTGTGCCACTAAACAAAATGCATGTTGATTATTTGTCCCACAGTGATAATAACTGGCAGATGCAATAGCATGCTCCTCCACATCTATGGATAATCATTATCCAAAAGATCCCCTTTTAAGATATTTTGAAAATGCCTCATGGGTATTGCTTAAAATTACCACTAAAAATCCTGTAGAGATTGGTTACATGATTTTATAGATGGCTCTTCAAACAGACAGGGAGCATATGTTTTATATACATGCTCCACAAAAAAAAAAAAGATTGTACCCTCCCCTGGTTATACAGCCCATCCTTCCTAACTTGACAGAAATGATTGTGAATATAGAAAGAGTGGAACGGAAGGATGGAAACATTTGGAATGAGGTCCTCGAGGATGGAGTCCAGCAAACAGAGAGTTGGAATGGATGGCTCATGAGCAGCTTGAGAAAGAAATGGGAGAAAGGTTTAGTGTGCTCTCTTCTTCTGCTGAGAATCCTTGCCTTGAAAATAAAGGGATAAAAAGCATCCAATCTTATTGAGACAGGACAGTAATACTCAACTGCTGGGCTCTCTATCTAGAGAGCAGGGTGAGTTGGCCCAGGAGGAAAGCCTGAACAGTATTGTTCAATCCAGCAGGAGGCTGCTGCAAACAGTCTTATCTGTTACTGAGACTATAAATGCCTGGTTGGCTTGGCTTACACATCCTTTCATGGCTGTGCTCTCAGCAGTGGCAAGTTAAGGACTTGTATCCTGTCCTTTACATCAAAAACAGGCTTTTTCATTTCAGGCCTTTTAGGCACAGAGCATCCCAACCACCCAGATTCCTTTGTGTTATGACTACTACAGCGTCATTTCCTAAGTTCATACTTTTGTACATCATAGCAAATAGTTAAAAATGACAGTTGAACAGTTTTGGGGTGGGTTTAAAAGGGAAAATAATAGCAATTTGGAATCACAAAAGTTTTTTGTTTTTAGAATATTTACTCTAGATATTACAGAGGATCAAGGAATGCAAACACTATTACATGTTTATCAAATTCCCTTGGAGGCCAAAAGGGGTTAAACCAAAAGTGCAATCAATAAGAGTTAGATTCTTTCAGAGTTTTCACCTTAAATTGTTTCTGGTACTGCCTGAGAATTTGTTTCATCAACTGCCTACAGACAGCGGTAGCACCTCACACTCAGCTCTTCCGCCAAGAACTGCTGTGCTTTGGTACTATGCACACTTTTATTTTGTTTACAGCATCAGCTGGATATAGTCTTATTCTTTTCCTTTCTTTCTTTCTTTCTTTCTTTCTATCTTTTTCAAGACAGAGTTTCTTTTTGTAGGCTTGGCTGTCCTAGAACTCCCTTTGCAGGCTGGCCTTGAACTCATAGAGCTCCATCTCCATAAGCCTCTCAAATGCTGGTTTTAAAGTTGATCACCTCCACTGCCCAGCTGATTATATACTTTCATGCTTACATGAGAAAATGCAATTGTTTTCTCCTTCTGGATTTTTTATAGGTACTTCTGAGTATGCTGTTACCTTGTAGAAGAGCCTTCTTGAGTTCGAAATTCAAATTATTTGAGTTTTAAAGCTCCCAAATCTTATAACCTATCTTAGTTAGGGCTACTATTGCTGTGAAGAGACACCAGGACCATGGAAACTCTTATAAGGCAAATATTTAATTGAGGGAGCTTACTTACAGTTTCAGAGGCTCAGTCCATTATCATCATTGAGCGGAGAGTGAGTGACCCTGAGAGTCCTACATCCTGCAGGCAATAGGAAGTTGGCTGACACTCACACTGAGGGAAGCTTGAGCAAAAGAGACCTCAAAGCTACCCTTACAATGACACTTCCTCACACAAGGCCACACCTACTTCTAGTACCACTTCCTTTGGGCGCCATTTTCTCTCAATCACCACATAGCCTTAGGTTTAAATCTTTAAAAGTTAATGATTATTGTTAATCAAGTGGACTTTGCTTTTTTAAGTTTTGTGCTTGTCCTTGGTCTGATATGTGACCAGACCCTGGCAAGGCAGGAAGTTAGAGGAGGCTCATGAGAGCCCATCCTCTATTAAAGGCATTATTTTATACACTATTTCAAACTTGCAGTTGTAATTAGTAGTAAGGTTCTCACATCAGCCTGACATCTGAAACTACGGCTGTCTGTGTCTGTCTCTGCTGTCAGGAAGATAGAGATCTGTGTTGGGATGCACTACAGGCAAACACAGTGCCTCTCCCTAGCTAGTCACTGACTGAGCACGGCTCCAGGCATGGCATGGGGCCCTGGTGGCTCCAGGAAAACACCACTGTGTCATATCTAGAATTTGACTTTGTCAAATAGACATTCATGCATTTTCTTTCTAGGATTCCTATTACAACTAAAAATTGATAATGGCCTTGCTTATACTAGCAAACTCTTTGAAGACTTTGGAAATTTATGAAATATTGGTCATGTTACTAAAATCCCTTACTATCCACAAGATGAAGCTATGTGAAACAACACTTTGAAATACTTAATTGGAGAATTTTAAAAAATAAAAAGTGGTTCTATATACCCACCCAAGTCCCCACATACTATGCTCCATTCAGCTCTGCTAACTTTCACTCTTCACTTTGAAAGATCATGCTTTTTCTGCTTCCCCAAAGCCAGACAAAGCCTAACATATATGTTAAAAAAACAATAACAACAACAACAAAAAACTCTAGAAACTAACCAACGGAAAGGGCCTGATGTTCCTCTAATATCAAGGTGAGATCATACTTATGTCTTTCCAGAAAATGAACAAGGTCTCAAAATGGCTCCCACTCTCATGCTTCTGACCAGGACAGCCTCCCAGAGAGTACTGGATCAATGACATATCTCAAGGCAGACAATGAACCTATCAAAAGTAAGCTGAGAACTTGGGGAGACATCAATACTCACTTAACCCCACATGGTCCTGCAGAACCTCAACAGCTAGTGAAAGAGCCTGCTCTTCCAGGACATGGCCAGCACCCCAGCTTTCCTGATCCCTATCCCCAACAATGATGCCTCAGTGCAAACAGGAAGTAGTTGTATAGATTTCATTACCCCTTATCTTTATCGATTATCAGCAAAAAGACTGGGATGTAAGGTTTCAAACAGACAAACGGCTGAGGTGCCTACTTCGTAAAGATAGATGAAAAAGAAACCTACCTATCGGTGGGCCCTGCCAAGGTACGCCAGGCCTTGAGTGCAAGAGGTTTATTGGGGGAGGGAGGAAGCTGGGAGTGAAAGGCCATGTCGGGATGGGGCCATGGGAGAGTGGGGCAGACAGACAGAGAGACAATGGGAAGAAGAGAGGCAAGAGAGGAGAAGAGGCAAGAAAGAAAAGAGGAGCGAAGAGTGGAAAGACGAGGCAAAAGAGCAAGCTGTGCCTGGCAGGCACTTTTGAGGGGTGCGCATGTTGCATAGCTGACGTAGAAAGGCACCTGGGTCCTGGCTCACTTGCTTCGGAGACAGACGCAGGCTGCTGCTGCAGTGGAAACTAACGGCCTCCATGTTCTCCCTGTATCCCTCAGTCCCTACCTGTTACATGACCCTCCTGGCTGGCATATCCTACCCCCTACCCTAAACTTCCCCAAATCAAAAAATCCTCAGCTCACTGTTACCAGAGAGATGAAGTTGGTTCCTAAAACCCACAGCGAACTGAGGGGGAGAGGGATGGGAGTTTGGGGAGCCACCATTTGGACTCGTACCCACACCACGGGGCTCCCCGAGGAACGAAGACAGGAAGGTCAGTGGCTGTGTCCCCACACTGTGTCCTCCCCCATGACTCTGCGTTTCTCTGGCTTCTCCACTTACTTTAGAGTCACAGAGGGTCAGCAGCGATGAGAATAGGACCAGGGCCTGGACCTGGGCCACATCTGTTTCAGGGACGGCGTTTGTTTCTGTTCTCGTGGCAGACGGTTTTTACTTTCATGTTATCAGCCGTTAGAGTAGATGTTCTCACAACCTAGTCCTATTTCATTTCCTTTTTAAAGGGCCTAGTGGTAGTCAACTCAGGGTGGGGGGGGGGGGGAGTTCTCACACTTAAAGTTACAGTATCAGGATTTGCTTGCCACTTCCTGGACCTGAAATGATGGGGAAGCTGCAGGGGTTACTGCCAGTCAGCTCGTTGCCTCAGGGATAGGAGGGTGCATGGCTGCTCCCGAGGCATCCAGCCTTACCCAGGGAAGGGGCAGGGAATGGAGCTACTCGAGAATGCAAGATCTTACATCCAGGAAAGCCACCGGAGAGTCATCCAGGAGCCAGCCTGAATGACCCAGCACACTCTCCTTATTACATGCTGCAAGTTTTTACGTCCCAATAAACCTCTCGGTCGACACAATAATCCAAATCAAACCAAATTAGAAAAAGCCCAGGTATAATGGATGCCGACGCTCCGGGTAGGCCTTCCAGGCCCCCCAGGGATGGAGATGGGAAGGAAGACCAAAAAAACCACTTGTTCCGTCTCTGGGGGACAGTTTAGCCCGTGGGAGTGGTCTTGACCCTCTCTGGGAAGGGGTCACCGTTTGGTGGGCTTTTTTGAAGATGGAGTCTGGACTACAGGCAACTCCCAGGGGAGGGGCCTTGGGGCAGAGCTTTCTACTCAAGCATTCAAGACTTCTTGGATAGATGGGTGTCAGGGCTGGGATGAAGCCTTAACCTAAACACATACTAGCAGTCTGCAGTTTGAGTCTGCAGCCCACTGTCCCTCCCCAGCTCCTGTCCCATGTCACCCAGAAACCCAAAGGGAGACTTCACTTGCCCCTTGTAGAGCTCTGCTTGTTGGCAGCTGACTTTGAGCTGCTTCGACCTGAAGCATGGTCACCTGAGACTTTTTGTTCATCTCCATCCTGCTGACTCCCATTCTAATCAGCTGACTTCCCTCAGCCGCCCTTACCACCATCAACCCATTTATGTCCTCATCTTCTGGGAAGAGAGAAGTGACAAGTTGGCTGGCTTGTCACCCCATGTCACCACCCTTGGCTTCACTGAAGCAGCCTAGGTAACCCAGACAACACACGGCTCACTCCTTCACTCGCCTGTAACATGGAGGCCGGCTTGTCGAAGTTTATGTCCTGCCCAGTTCTTGTAGCTTCTATTAAACCATTATTCTTATCTTTGTTAGCCACATGGCTCGGTACCTTTCTCAGCAGGGCAGTTCACATCTTGCTTCTTTGGTGGTCTGGGAGCTTCCTGTTTCCCAGAATCCTCCTGTTCTCATCACCCGCCTCTATTCCCTGCCTGGCCAATCAGTGTTTATTTAAAACATGATTGACAGAATATGAACAATTCTCCCGCACCATTCCCCCTCTTTTTTTTTTTTAACAGAGGAAAATATCCATAGTCAATTTGTTGGGAATGTGGGCATAGTATTCTAGGCTACTTCTGGCTGATTGGGGGCGCACGCCTTTAATCCCAGCACTTGGGAGGCAGAGGCAGGCGGATCTCTGTGAGTTTGAGACCAGCCTGGTCTACAGAGCTAGTTCCAGGACAGGCTCCAAAGCCACAGAGAAACCCTGTCTCGAAAAACCAAAAAAAAAAAAAAATCTTATGGGGACCTAAAGAAAATTTAGAATCAAGTCCTGACTGGAGTATCCTGTGAGTCCTGATCATCTCAGGCAGCAGTCTTGAATCTGTTCTGGATGTAGAACTTAGACATCCAGGCCATCTGTTCCTACCGGAGATTTCTCAGGTGATCTTCCTTGATCAAACCTGCTTTTTCTTAGCTCAGAATGAATCCACAGCCTCTCATTTCCCGTGGAAACAAAAGCAAATCCTCTTCTCCGAAGTAACATACCTTTGACTTCAATTTTGAAGCCAAGGTATTTTCAAAATACCTATCTTGGATTAATTCAGCAGCATTTATAAGCAAATATCTTTTAGCAGCTCTTGCTCCTTCCTCAGCATTCAAACAATGCAAAGAGAGCATACTAAGCATACAGTATCTGTTGTGCTTTCCTGTCGCTTTAAGGGACAAGCCACGCCCACTCCCATTACCTCTGACCTGCCTGCCGCCATCTTGGGCCCTTCCTTTTCTGCTTCCTTGATGTGCGTGCTTTTTATTATAAGGAAGACCTGGGAATGTTATGGTTTTGGTCCCTTTAAGAGACAAGCCACACCCATTCCCCTCCCCATCCGCTGAGGCAGGCTGATCTTCAGCTTCCAGCCTGAGCTCACTCTCTTTTCCATCTTCCTCTCAGAGAGGCAGCTTCGCTTCTGCTTCTCTCCCCACTTCTCTGCTTCCCCCCTTCTCTGTCTCTTTCTCCTCTCCTCTTCTCTCTCTCCCTCTCTCTCTGTCCCCCCCTTCACCCTTCCTCCTCCATAACCCCCTGAATAAACATTCAACCTCACCCTGCATGTCGTGTCTATCCAGGTTTCTGTCTTTTGCGTGCCCGCCTTGTGTCTCCCTGCCTGGGACCAGCCATTGCTCAGGGACCAGCAGCCGTCTCTGCCTGAGGCCCACTGCCTGCCACCACATGGCCTGCCACCACTTCTCTGGGACCGGCAGCCATTTCTGCCTGGGACTGGCTGCTCCCAGAGCCTGCTTGTTATTCTTTAAAAAAAAAATGCTGCAAGATCCCCGTGGCAGTAGGCAGCAGAAATGCTGTAGGTCCCAAATGGTGGCGGCGAACAATGAGGGCTGATGAGACACCAAGGACAATGGCACGGGGTTTTGATCCTACTTAATGTGCTGGCTTTGTGGAAGCCTAGCCAGTTTGGATGTTCACCTTCCTAGATATGGACGGAGGGGGGAGGACCTAGGACTTACCACAGGGCAGGGAACCCGGACTGCTCTGTGGACTGGAGAGGGAGGGGGAGAGGAGTGGGGGGAGGGGGAGAAGGGGGGGAGGAGGGTGAGAAGGGTGGGAGGAGGGGGAGGGAAATGGGAGGCTGGGAGGAGGTGGAAACTTGTTTTTTGTTTATGTTTTTTTTTCTTTTTTTCTTAATAAAAAAATAATTTAAAAAATTGTAATGTATAATTAAGAAATATATGTTAATAGAGAGTCACCTATAATAGTCAAATTTGTAGTCATGTTAATTAGATTTTCTAGATATATAAAGATGTATTTCAGTTAGGTATTCTTCAAATCTTTCAGAGACCTTCAGAATATGGCATTTAAAGTATTTAAATTAGTTAGGACTATTCATGACATGAGACACATCTGCTCCCGGCAGCACCAATTACCTAAAGAGGAAGATGGGCATTGAAGAGGCTTCTTGTGGAGTTTGCTAGCCATTTGGGCAAGAAACTGCTCTTGACTGGACTGCTTGATATTATGTTGTGTGAACTGGACATGCAGGACCCACAGAGAAATGACTGCTAAACTTGCCTAAAGATGAGATGATTCTTTGGGGTTCCTGCGTCATGAAAGAGTCTGCTAGACATTCTGCAGGATACAGAAGAAAGTAACTGGTAAACTGCCAATATAGGCAGAACTGTCTTCGAAATTTTCTGCTTCATGGAAAAGTATACTGGATACTATGGGCTTGTAGGATGAAGATGGATGCCCCAATGCTACACAAGAATTTTGGATGACTGTCTAGGCAGCAAGATGTCTCTGTCATTTCTAGAGTTTTGGAAGTTGCTTACAATGCACTTCCTGTTTAGTTAGGTAATATTACTTCTGGAGTCTTTGATGGAGTTGAAGAATTTATAGTTATAGTTTTCTTTAGTTATAATAAAATATAAAGTAGATATAAATATTTAACTATGATTCTTGTTTAATATCTGTCTTGTTATATGTAATTTTACTATGGTAAATTTAAAGCCTTCCTTTTTTATTTAAACAGAAGAGGGGAGGTGATGTGGGATTCCCCTCTGTATGCTGTGAATACCATTGGTTAATAAAGTAACTGGCTTGGCCTGATAGGGTAGAGTAGAGTTAGATGGGGAAAACTAAATTAAATGCTGCAAGAAAGAAGGCAGAGTCAGGGGAGAAGCCATGGAACTGCCAGACATGGTGAAACCTTGCCGATAGGCCACAAGGCTCATGCTAAAATATAAAATAATGGATATGGGTTAATTCTAGACATAAGAGCTAGCTAGCAATAGACTTAAGTAGTTGGCCAAGCAGTGATTTAATTAATACAGTTTCTGTGTGGTTATTTCGAGAGTCTGGGCAGCCGGGAAATGAACAACAACAACAGATGTGTAACCTGTTTCCCTGCTCAGAAGGCTGGGAGTGGAGGTAGGTAATATTCGAGGTGATCCTTGTGCTATCTGTATGACTGAGACCACACCAGATTCTCCCCTAAACTCTTAACATAACACATGTACCCTATCCAAAGAGTCCGTCCTCATGGAAAACATGACACGTACTTTGAAAAAAGTTTGATGTAATTCTGCATCTTTGTGCACACAGGAAACGTTTCCCCAAATTGTACAGCACTTCAAGATGCCTAAAATCAACTGCCTGGTGTCAGGCTGTGGAAGCTTAAAGGTACACAGGCAACTGAGTCTTGTCAAACTGGACTTCTTATTTGCCTCACCTGCAGAGTTACTCTAAGGAGTCTGGTGTCTGCAGAGACCCTACAGAGTGTCCTGCAAAACCTGCTCAGAGAGTAAAAGAGAGACCTCGATTTTTACATTTCTCCATGGGAGCTCTAGTATAATACCTGCTCTAGTTGTAAGAGGGGTCCATAGGCAGGAAGTACGTCAGGATGTGGGCTCACCTCTGATTGGATGTGTAAGCCAGAATGTGTGCTCATCCCCAATTGGGGGAAGGCATGAGGTACATAGCCCTGTGGGTTTTACCTTTATACGCACCTGACTAAAGTAATTTGAGACCATTCTGTGGGGATCCCAGGTATGGACCTGGCTAGTGTCCATCCTTCTGGCCAATATTTAATAAAGCTTGGCTTAAAAAATTGGTAGTGGTCTTATTCTCTCTCAGTGGAATTAACACTGGGGGAGGGTACAAGTACTTGCCGGTTTTTATAGATCCTCTCCAGTTGGGTAGAAGACTGGGGGTCTTGGCCTGAAAAGAGAGTCACAGAAGAGTCTTCCTTGTGCCCCAAGACTTATGGTATCAGTTGGGTAGATTCTGAGAAATGCCTTGCTCAGCTCTGGATATAAGGTGTCACAAGTTTATCCACTGCCCTATGCTGGAGCCTTTACAGGGGGAATAAAAATGGTATGAGTTGATGGAAAAACAATGAGACACCAGGATATTCCTTTCTGGGAGTGTTTGAAAAGAACAGACCCTATTATAAAACTAAGAAACTGAGCCAGGCAGTGGTGGCGCACTCCTTTAATCCCAGCACTGGGGAGGCAGAGGCAGGTGGGTCCCTGTGAGTTCGAGGCCAGCCTGATCTACTAGAGCTAGTTCCAGGACAGGCTCCAAGGCCACAGAGAAACCTTGTCTCAAGCCCCCACCCCCAACCCTAAAGAACTGAAAAACATTATAAGCAGCCAGTTAAATGCTTCTTATGAGATTTTGTAAAACTTGCATTTTAGAAGACATCAAATGATTCTACAGGTAACTTGGTTAAGGCAAAACTATTTGCAGACTGGCTAACAAGTTGTAACTGCATGAACAGCCAGCCTAGAAACGGGCTGTAAAAACACAGGTCTATGCTTTGCAGACCCTAAAAACCTCGTGATTTCCTGATTTGACAGATGCTGCCCGATAAGACTTTACTTTGCATTTTCACTTTGAACATTTAATGGGGAAGTGAGAAAGAGATCTGAGACTCTGAAACTTGCCAAATGACTTATGTAGTCATTATGCTAGACAAATAAAGAGTCTCTCTGCTTGAGAGACACAGCTGCTGAACCCTCAGATTTGCATTCATCCCCTTTTTCCCCCAACACTCCACACCTCCTCTTTGGCACCTGAACACAGCTGAAGCTGGACTTTGGCAATGTACTGCTGGTTTACTAAATATGTTTCTATTGATGATTTATATAATGGGAAATACATTTATTTATTTATTTATTTACTTACTTACTTATTTATTTATTTATTTATTTATTATGTATATAGTGTTCTGTCTACATGTATGCCTGCTGGTCAGAAGAGGGTGCCAAATCTCATTACAGATGGTTGTGAGTAACCATGTGGTCACTGGGAATTGAGCTCAGGATCTCTGGAAGAGCAAGCAGTGCTCTTAACCACTAAGCCAACTCTCTAGCCTGGGAAACTACATTTTAATAAGGACTGTGGACTACAAGGAAAAGAGACAAAGACATAAATCGGATAACTGGTATGAATCTCTGTTTTTTGTTTTTTTTTTTGTTCCCACTGGCTAACCACTCTGCTGTCAGCACTGGCTGGGTCTATAATTTTCATTCTGATGAAATTAACAGTGGGGATCTTGTTTCTTCAATTCTATGGCCAATTATGAAAAACAAAGGGTTAATTAAGTATAATTAATGGTTCTTAAGACCAACTAAACTTTAGAGCAGTGTGAGTCCACAATTTGACTCATCCACTAACGTGACTGGGGAATGTAACAGGCCTCCAGGTCTCTGTCGGTTCCCAGATTTTATTACAACTGACTCCACTATGGAAGTTTTAGCCCATAAAGCTCAGTTTATAGATAATACCACCTGTCAAAATGAAAACAAAGACCTAACTAATCAAACTTCTGGGAAAGTCTCTAAAAGTACTAACCTTGCTTTTATGGATTCTATAGTTCTGCTTCCGGCTAACAGCTCCTGTCAACTGAAGTATACCAACCCAGAACATGTTTTGGTTTCTACGCTTAAAAGCTCACCCTTAGAAAGACTCAAGGCTACACCGGGATCCCAAACCCCCAGCACATTCCCCAGTCAGCTAATAAAGACTTTCCATTGGCTTAAACCCGAGCCCATTTAGTCTTCTCTGTGGGTACCCAGCCCCAGATATGATAGCGCTGACCTGTAATTCCAACCTGCAAGAGAGGAAGAAGGAGGAGTAGAATCAAGAGTTCAAGGCCATGTTGGTTGTGCTGGCCCACAATTCCCCAACATGAAGCAATCCATTTCCACCCATTTTAATTATGGCTTCTATTCCTGTGATAAAACACCATGACTAAAAAGGAGTTTGGGGAGTGTGATGGCTATTTTTGCTTGTCAACTTCACTATCTCTGGGATTAATTGAAACCCCAAAATGAAGGGGCACACCTATGAGGGACTTTTGATTACTTAAGTGGAAAGATGCACTTTTAATTCAGATCTTCGCAGTGGGAAGACATATCTTTAATACAGATCTTTTGAGGTGACGAGACCCACCTCTATTCAGGTCCATGCCTTCTGCTGCAAGTCTATTTAAGAACATGGAAGAATGAAGCCTTTGCTCTTTGCTTGCTTGCTCCTGCCTCATTGGCAAGTCCATTTATTCCTTCACTGGCAGTAGAGCCTACTTCCTTGCAAGTCTAGTGTTTACTGAAGACCATCTGAGACATCCAGCCTAGTGGACTGAACAGCTACTGGATTCTTGGACCTTCCATTCATCATCAGCCATTGTAATTCACTACACTGTAAGTCACAGCTTGTAAGTCATTCTAATAAATTCCCTATGTGTATATATATATATGCATCTAAATCACACACACATACATTCACATATATATATATATATATACACACATATACATACATGCACACACACATTAGATATAAACTGATTGGCCCATTAACTCAGGCTTTGTATTAGCTCTTATAACTTATATTAACCCAGTATTCTTATCTATGTTAGCCACATGGCTCAGTACCTTTTTCAAAGGGGCAGGTCACATCCTGCTTCTTCAGTGTCTGGACAGGACTGGGCAGGAATGGGTTTCCTCCTTCCCAGAATTCTCCTATTCTCATTGACCTGCTTCTACTTCCTGTCTGGTGGTCCCACCTATACTTCCTGCCTGGTTACTGGCCAATCAGCATTTATTTAAAACATAATTTACAGAATATAGAATTGTCCCACACCAACACACATTCATTCTATAAGTTTTGTTACTTTACTCAAGAGAACCCTGAAAAATATACTGGGTCTTACTTTTCTCTCTGCCACACATCTTTGACTCCTCCTCCTGCTCCTCCCTTTCTTTTTCCTCTTCTTATTCTTCTTTCTGTATGTTTTGAGACAGAGTATCTCTATGTACCCCTGATTTTCCTGAAACTGACTATGTAGACCAGGTTGACCTTGAACTCACTGAAGTCTACCTTCCTCTGCCTCCTTTGTGTTGGAATTTAAAGTGTGTACCACCACGCCTGTCTTATTTGTCCATTTCTTTTTCTATTTTTTTTTCTGGTTTTTAGAGACAGAGTTTCTCTGTAGCTGTGGAGCCTGTCCTGGAACTAGCTCTTGTAGACCAGGCTGGCCTCGAACTCACAGAGATCCGCCTGCCTCTGCCTCCCGAGTGCTGGGATTAAAGGTGTGCACTGCCACAGCTAGCTTTATTTTTATTTTTTGTTCTTTTGTAGGTGTGTGTATCTATGTGAATGTATGCTATATGTGTGCAGGTGCTTATGCCAATGGAGGCCAGAAGAGGCCATTGTTTCCATTGGAACTGGAGTTACTAGGTGTTGTACAGTGCCCACCAAACTGGGGTCCTCTGCCAGAGAGAAGCAATCACTCAATCACTGAGCAATCTCTTCAGCCCCTAACCCACTTATTATAAGGATTTATCATGACTTTGTCAAGTCTGCAGGCAAGCAGACATTGATAAATTTTTTTAAAATTAGATTTATTTAGTTGGCTGTGTGTGTATGAACATTTTGCCTGTACGTATGTGCACCACCTGTATGCAAGGCCTGTGGAGGCAAGAAAAGGGTTTCAGGTCTCCTGGAACTGGAGATGGTTATTGTAAAATTTTTATGGCCGGATAAGCCTCTCTGCCAAAGCAATAATCAAAATTAGACCAAATCAAACTGAATTAGAAAAAGCCCAGGTTTAATGGATGCCAGCTCTCCCAGGGGTGGGGGAGTGAAGGGGTGGGGGGAGTGGGGGAGTGGAGGGGGATAGGGGTGGGGGCTGTAAGGCCCCCTTGGCAGAAAGACGGAGGGGGCATTGAGGGGGGAAAGGAGAACTGGAAAGACCACATGTTCGTCCTGTGGGGGACAGTTTAAATACCCTGTGAGAGTGGTCTATACCCTCTCTGGGGAGGGGTCACCATTTGGCAGGCTTTCTTGGAGGTGGAGTCTGGACTGCGGCAACTCCCAGGGGAGGGGGCTGGGGTGGAGCATCCAACCAAACAGTTACGAGCCATCAGACGGTGCTGGGAATCAAATCTGGCCTGAAAGAGTAGCCAGTGCTCGAAACCACGGAGTCATCACTCCTGCTCCAACAATTTACTTTTTTTCTTCTAACCCTTTAGTTTGTTGAGGGCTAGTTAGATTAGCACATGCTAGCAGGGTCCTCGGGGTTCTGTTATTATTGTTGTCTGGACCTAGGCTGTCGCATGTCTCCTTTGGAAATGGGCCATTCTTCTTTCTGACACACACAAGTGTCCACAGCGGAGCCTCACTAGAGTCCAGGAAATGTTCTCATTTTATCTTTTGTGTGGCTTTGCTTGTCTTCCTAACTTTAGACATCGACACTCTAACCACTGACAGGACTGTGTTTGGAAATCCTGACTTCGAGAAGGTAAAGTTAAATGAGATTTAACTTAAATCTTTTTGTTGTTAATTTTATGGTGTTTACATGTATCTGTGTGAGGGTGTCATACTACACTGAAATTACAGACAGTTGTGAGCTGCCATGCGGGTGGTGGAAATTGAACCCAGGTCTTCTGGGAGAACACGCAATGCTCTTAACTTCTGAGCTCTCTCTCCAGCCCCTTATCTTAAATCTTAATTTAAGTTAAATGAGATACTTTGTTTTATTTTTCTTCTAATTTGGTCTTGAGTTCTTTCCAGAGAGTCACTAGTACTTTAACCCTGTCTTGAGGCAGCTCCTGTGTATTACATACCCATCACACTCTAGTGTGCAGCTGGGGTGTGGCTCTGTGGTAAAGTTTCTGCCTAGAATCCCCCAGTGAGGGGCTGGGGTGTGGCTCAGTGGTAGAACCCCTGCCTAGAATCCCCCAGGGAGGGGCTGGGGTGTGGCTCAGTGGTAGAGCCCCTACCTAGAATCCCCCAGGGAGGGGCTGGGGTGTGGCTCAGTGGTAGAGCCCCTACCTAGAATCCCCCAGGGAGGGGCTGGGGTGTGGCTCAGTGGTAGAGCCCCTGCCTAGAATCCTCTAGTGATGGGCTGGGGTGTGGCTCAGTGGTAGAGCAGTGTCTAACATGCACAGGCCCTGGGATCCAAGCTCAGATTCACAAAAATAAAACAAACAAACAAACAAACAACAACAAAGGAGCCAAAGCTCAAATAAAAGTTGTTGCGAATATTTCGTCATGGTTGTGTGGGTTCACGCGTGTCCGTGAAATGAAGACTCAGAGACACATTGGTAATGAACTTAGCCTCTGTGGCTGCAGGGGCTCAGTCTCCGTGAACTGAGGAGCCTTCCCTTCACCTCCCAGCATCTTTATTTTTTCCTATATTTACACTTTAGCTTGTGGATTTCCATATCTCAAAACAAACTGATAGGAGCCTCTGACGATACAATGCCAGGTGCAAATACCTGATTCATGAGGTACCAAGGTGTTTGGGTTTCCTTTAAAGCAAGTTCTTGTATAGGCCTTGTATCCATGGGAAATACTCAGTCAAGAGTTCACATAGGACAACAAAAGGCATTTGTAACACAAAGGAAGTTCTAGGGGCGGTGTGAAAACTCCAGAGCCAGACCAGGTATAACCCAGCTGGATTTTATGGCCAGTGGAGGTTACTTGCTATTCCTCTGGCGCCAGGTCAGCTAGACAATATACCATGAAAAGTCGCAACATCAATTGGGCCGTGGTGGCTCATGCCTTCAATCCCAGCACTTGGAAGGCAGAGGCAAGTGGATCTCAGTGAGTTCAAGGCCAGATTGGTCTACAGAGAGAGTTCCAGAACAGGCTCCAAAGCTACACAAACAGACCCTGTCTTGGAAAACATAAACAAAAGTAGAAACATCTGGATAAGACTTTTAGTTTTTCCCCACATTCCCATCCTGGTTGTGATAGCTGACTACACACAGTTCTGCAAGCTGTTATCATTGGGAGAAGCTATAGGTGCAAGGTGCAAGGGATCTGCATTCTTGCTCATGGACTGCAAAATCTGTTATCAACCTAATTAAACATAAAACACAGGGTGGTTGTGTGGCTGTAATCACAGCACTCGGGAAGCTGGAACAAGGAAGCGAAGGTATGATTTGGGATAGTTCAGTGGATAAGGGCACAAATATCAGGGTCTGAGTTTGAAGCCCCAACACCACATAAAAAAACCGATAAGAACTTGTGCTGTAAGCCCAGGGCTGTGGGTGATAGACACAAAAGGATTAGTGACCCTTCCTGGCTGCCAGCCTAGATCCGGGTTCACCATATACAACCACAACCCATCAAGTAGAAGACACTGTGTAAAATATCATCTCATTTATATAAAATTAGACTTATCCGTGTGGTCCATAGAAAGATGTATAAAATATGGTGACCCAAGTGTTACAGTGGGTGAGCCAGGGGTAGCCTCAGCTACCCATCATTTGCTGTCCACCATTTTGATGGCCCCCACCCAGGCTCTGCCTCCATTCATTCTCAGGTCCCTCAGGAGCACTCAGGTGGGACAGATGAAGGACAGGAATAATTCCACTTCATTGCGGACAATAAGCCTCTTTGGGTGGATGTCGTCCGGTACAGCCAAGCTGGAGGTCATTTCCCATGCATCCACAAAGGCCACTTGGAGACCATCAAAGGCAGCGCGGAGGAACCTGTTCACCTGGATTGTGAGCCAGTCACTGCCATACACGGATTTGTAGCCAGTATTGGCCAGTTTGATAACCACCAGAGTACTGGGTTCCCTGTCCAGCAGGGCTTTCACAGCTTCCCGAATCCCTGCCAGTCTTCGAGCAAAGATGGATGGAGGGAAGGTGGTGAAGTGGGCTCCCATACCAAGCACCACCACTGTATAGGGACCCCCGGCCAGGCCATGCAGAACTCTGGCCACAGAGTGCAAGGAGGCCACTGGAGTGCGACGAGAGCGCAGGGGCCAGCTGTGGGCCCTCCAGTGCAACACTGTCCCCCGAGTTGTGTCCACAGCCATCAGGGGACCTGCCTGGTATTGGACATGTAGATCAACTGGCTTCAGAGCTGTTGGGAGGAGGAGAAAGAAAATATTAACATAGGGGATCAGGAAGATGTCTCAGATGACAGCCCTGGTGCCTTGAGTTTGAACCCCTAAGATTCATAGGGTGGGAGGAGAGAAACAGCTCTTGTACATTGACCTAGGATCCCCTCACACACATGGTAGCAAGTGATTGTCCCATATAGACGCCAAATAAATAAATAAATGTAGTAGAAATTTAATAATAAATTAACATAGGATTGTGAATCATCTTATACAAATAAATGCTCTTCTTCTTCTTCTTGACACAAGGTCTCACGATGTGGTCCTGGCTGGCCTGAAACTCACGACGGGTCCTCAGAGTCACAGATCTGCTTGCCTGTTTCCTGAGTGCTGGCCTTATAGGTGTGTAGCACTAAACCCTGTCTATCTAAAAGTGTTTATTTATTTTGAGACAGGTTCTTCTCATGTTGCAGCCCAGGCTGGGCTCACACTTTATACCAACGATGATCTTGCGCTCCTGATCCGTCTGTGTCTACTTCTCCTTGCTGGAATTGCATGTGTATCACCCCACCCAGTTTCTACCTTAGTTTTTGAGACAAGGTCTCCCTATGTAGCCTTGGCTGACCTGAACAGGCTAGACCAGGCTAGCTTTAAATTCACAGAGAGCTACCTGCTTCTGCCTCCCAGATCCTGGGAGATGTTACATACCACATTTGTCTGTTTTGAATTTTTTAAATTATGTGTATGTTTGTGTGTGTCTGTCTGCCAATATGTGCAAGGAAGTGCAGCTACCCAAAGATTCTCTGGTGCTTGAGTAATGGGCAGCTGTGAGTCACTGTCTGTGACCATTTTGAAACAGATATACGGTTTATTCTTATTTTGTATTCATTGGTATTTTGCCTGCATGTATGTCTCCATGAGGGTGTCAGCCCCCTGGAGCTGGAGTTTGCGAGCTGCCATGTGGATGCTGGGAATTGAACCTGGGTCCTCTGGAAGAGCAGCCAGTGCCCTCAACCATGGAGTTACCTCTCTAGGCCCTGTATATGACCATTTTTAATTATCCTTGTACTCACGATCATGCTACTTCTTCCTTCTTTTCTTCTGAGGGTGAGGGGAGCGGAACCCAGGGCCTCTCAGGTGCTAGACAAGCACTCTACTACTGAGTTACACTCCCCTGGCCCTTCCTGGATCTTCAGAGGCTAATGCTCAACACTTGGGTGTGGCTGGGGCATGGCTCAGTGGTAGAGCTCCGGCCTAAAATCTCCCAACAGGCACCGGAAGAGGGGTGGCAAGTGGTCGAGTACCTGCCTATAATCCTCTAGTGACACACTGGGGTGTTGCTCAGTTCTAGAGACTTGCTATACAAGTATGAAGACCTGAGCGTGATCCCCAGATCCCATATTTTAAAAGAATCAGAACCGCAACGGTGCCTTGCGGTTGTAACTCTAGAGCTGGCGAGGTATAGATAGGATTCTTGGGCTTGATGAACAGTCAGCCTTGCCATTTGGAAACTTCTAGGCTAAAGAGAGAACTTGTCTCCAAATATATTCTGTTATAAAGTGTGTGTGTGTGTGTGTGTGTGTGTGTGTGTGAGAGAGAGAGAGAGAGAGAGAGAGAGAGAGAGAATGAGCACACTAGCATTTAAGACAAAATCTTATGTAGCTCATGCTAGACTTTAATCTTCTTTGTAGCTGAGAATGACCTTGACTTCCTAAATCCCTGCCTCTATCTCCAGAGTGCTAGGACTATACGTGTGCACTGCCACACTCAGGTTGCAGAAGTATTTCTAGCTTCACTTAGAGGTAGGGACACTGAGACCCTAGCATCTTCAGCATTTTACCATGATCCAATGATCATAGAATGCTTGCTCCTAGTGCGGCTAGGGCTAGTGAGATGACTCATGAGGTAAAGGTGCCTTCTGTGCAAGCCTGACCACCTGAGCTCCATCCCTGGGAGGAAAGAAGCGACTTCTGGAAGCTATTCTCCGACATCTACACATGTTCCATGACATGTACACAGCCTTGCACACACTTATTACAGACACATACAATAGTAATAAAAAATAAAATATAGCAGGCTGTATCTAAGAATGACAGTAGAAATTGTTTTTGGTCCTCCCCTTTGGCACACAAACACATGTGGATTTACACAAACGGGCACATGCACACACGTGTGAACATACGCACACATGAACATATACACACATATTCACATGCACACACACATATACACAAGAAGCTGACTGATGATGTTAGGTAGAAACTCAAGATGACTCTTTTGGAACATCAACCACTGCATTGTTGAAAGGTTTGTTGCACTGTCCTTTAGCTATTTTCATGATCTCTGACTAACTAAAAAGGAAGGCAACTCCCTGGTTATAATGTCATTCTTGCAGGCTGGGATATAGTTTGGCTAGTAGCGAGCTTGCCTAGCATGCAATCCCCAAGTTATATCTGAAATATTCCAAGCTGGGTGTATGTAGCATATGCTTGGAATTTCAACACGTGAGAGGTGGAGACAGGAGGATCAGAACTACAAGGTCATCTGAAGCATAATTCTAATTAGTCTTAATGATAAAAACCTGGAGTCATATATCAGGGTTAAAGCTGAATGATCAGAGAAGCAAAGGAACAGCCACAGTCACCTCTAACCTCTCTAAATCCTCAGATAGAAAAAGGGCTGAGATCCTGTCTATGCCCTACCTTACCACTTTCTCTCTCCGCCCAGCCATATCACTTCCTGTTTCCTGCCTGTACAGATCTTCACACCTCTATTGTTAACCAGTGGTTAGCTCTACCCTCTGATCTTCAGGCAAGTTTTATTCATCAGAACATGAACAAAATATCACAACAGTTATCCTTGGCTACATATGGAATTCCGGGACAGCCTGGGATACATGAGACTGCCTTCACACACACTTCACACACACACACACACACACACACACACACACACACACACACACACAGTTTTTATAACTAACCCCTAGCTGGGCTTGGTGGGGTATGCCTTTAATTCTAGCACTCAGGATGCTCAGGTAGGTTGATTTTCTGAGTTTGAAGCCAGACTGATAACCACAGTGGGTGCCAGGTCAACGAGGAGTACTTAGTAAGACCCTGTCTCATAGAACAAAGCAAAACATCCCACTCCTTCATTCACCCACCTGCTTTTCGGGAAAGTCCAGCATCCTGTCCTACCTCTCTACCAAGGGAGTCTCCTTCAATGTCAGTGTTGCCTGACTTTCCCATCATGAGTCCTCACAGGCCCTCCTCTGACCCCATGGTCACTCACAGGGCACGGTGTCTCGTAGATACTCCCACCACTGCCGAAGGGTGGAATCCCCCATCATGTAGACAATGCGGCCAGCCAGGCAGTTCAGGATGCTGCTCACAGTGGGGAAAGAGCGGCTAGAACAGAACGTTGAGTGCCATCTGTCTTGGTAGTAGAAGCCAGAGGGTTTTGGAGACAGGTGGCCAGGGCGGCATGGGGGCCGAGAAGGCAAGGCTATAGGAGGGAGAAAAGCAGGTTAAAAAACAAACAGAGCATGAACATCTTACAAAATATCAGGCATTCTTTACAATTTTTTTTGTAAATTAATTTTCATTCACACTTGTTTGTGTGTGGGTGTACGCATGCCACAGCACACACGTAGCAGTCAGAGGGCAGCTTTTGGAAATCAGTTCTTTCCTTTCACTGTATATGTCTGAGGGTTTGAACTCAGGTCATCAGCCTTGGCTACAAGACCAGAGAAAACAAAGATACTTTGCGCATTGAGCCATTTCAATGATCTAGTCAGGCATGCTTCTGCATACTCTATGTGTAGCTTATCAATGCACTCTTACAGAGCCTGTGAAGTTCTATTATGGTGTGCATGTGTGTGTATGCTCAGGAGCACACATGAGTGTTTCCAATGAGTGTAGCTCATGATTGCCTTAAACTTCCTAAGTATCAGAGAACGGCCTTGACTTCCTAAACCTCCTGCCTGGACCTCTAGAGTGCTGGGACTACAGGTGTGTGCCTCCACACTCAGGATGTAGCGCTATTTATGTCTTCACTTACAAATGGGGATGCTGAGATCCTAGAATGTTAAGTGATTTGCTGTGATTAAGAACAAGGATGATGGAGGCAGGAATAAGAGACCTGCAGGTCCTGGCATGAGTCTGTGACCTCCAAGGGAGTAGATTGGAGTCAGAGTCCTTTGCAGGACCAAGCCCAAGTCAGGGACCTTGGCAGGAGCAGACCCAGACCAGGGGGCATTTAAGGAAATAGGACTGAGCCAGCAACCTAGGCCTGAGCAGGACTGCAGCAAACTCCACAGGACCAGGTACAAGGGAGCAACCATTGAGGGAGTAGGCCGGAACCAGAAACCTCTGCAGATCCAGGCATAAGTCTGGGACCTCCGAGGGAGTAGACCGCAGCCAGAGACCTTTGAGGGACCAAGCCCAAGCCAGGGGCCTCAGCAGGAGTGGACCCAGATCAGGGACACTTAAAGAAAGAGGACTGAGCCAGAGACCTAGGTTGGCCCAGGCCTGAGATAGCGAACTCTACAGGAGCAGATACAAGGGAGCAACCACTGAGGGAGTAGGCCTGAGCCAGGACCTCTGCTGATCCCTATGAAAATCCGGAACCACAGAGGAAGGAAGAGGTGCTGAGCCAGGACCTCTCCTAGAGCAGGCCTAAGGCAGCAACCTCAGCAGAAAAAGCCTCAAGCAAGTTATATCTGTGGGAGCATGCCCAGATGACCCCTTCTATTGCAGAGCAAACCCTGGGAGTACCAAGCGACCTCTAGAAACACGGCTTGACCAATGGGTGACTGGAACTGTGGCCCTGACTGCACCACAAGGAGCAACCACCTGAGCCTTAGATCCACTGGCACCTGCAAGATTGATCATTGGAGTCACAAACAGCCTCAACTATACCAATCATCGGGCAACATGGGTAGACAAGGTAAGAACACACGCAACACCACAAAGAGAAACGCTACACCAGTAAAAACTAGTGACCCTACAATAGCAGGACTTGAACAACCAAATATAGATAAAACAGAAGAAAATGACCTAAAAAGTAACTTTAGAAGAATGTTTGAGGCCCTTAAAGAGGAAATGAAATATTTCCCCAAAGAAATGAAGGAAAAGACAAATAAAAAATTGGAACACATCAACAAATCCCTTAAAGAAAACCATGAAAAAGAAATCAAACATATGAAAAAAAAACTATTCAAGACTTGAAAACTGAAATAGAGACAATAAAGAAAATACAAGCTGAGGGAATTATAGAAACAAATCATTGGAAAACAATCAGGAACCACAAATACAAGCATAAACAGAAGAATACAAGAGATGGAAGACAGAATCTCAAGCACTGAAGATACAATAGATAAAATAGACTCATCAGTCAAAGAAAACATTAAATCTAACAAAACTTAATACAAAATATCCAGGACACCTCAAACACCACAAAAAGACCAAATGTAAGAATAATAGGTAAAGACAAAGGAGAAGAAGTTCAACTAAAAGCACAGAAAATATGTTTAACAAAATCATAGAAGAAAACTTTCCTAACCAAAAGAAAGATGTGTCTATGAAGATACAAGAAACTTACAGGACACCAAATAGACTGGATCAAAAAAAAAGTCACCTCGCCACATAATAATCAAAACACTAAACATACAGAATAAAGAAAGGATATTAAGAGCTACAAAGGGAAAAGATCAAATAACTTATAAAAACAGACCTATCAGAATTACACCTGACTTTTCAATGGAAACAATGAAAGCCGGAAGGTCCTGGTCAAGTGTTATGAAAACATTAAGAGACCACGGATGCCAGCCCAGACTACTATACCCAGCAAAACTTTCAATTACCATAGAAGGACAAAACAAGATATTCCATGACAGAACCAGATATAACCAATATCTAGCCACAAACCTAGCCCTACACAAAGTACTAGAAAAAAAACTCCCATTCAAGGAAGTTGGCTACATCAACAAAACCACAGACAATAGATGATCTCACAGCAGCAAATCCCAAAGAAGGGAAAAACACAAAAAGTAACATCACCAGCAACGAAAACTATAATAACAGGAGATAGCAATCACTGGTCATTAATATCCATTAATATAAATGAACTCAACTCACCTACAAAAAGACATAGGCTAACAGATTGGATATGAAAACTGCATCCATCCTTCTGCTGCATACAAGAAACACACCTCAACCTCAAAAGACAGACATTGCCTCAGAGTAAAGGGTTGGGAAAAAATTTTCCAATTAAATGATGGACCTAAGAAACAAACTGGTGTAGCTATCCTAATATCTAACAAAATAGACTTCAAATTGAAATCAGTCAAAAGAGACAAAGAAGGGCATTTCATATTAGTCACAGGAAAAATCCATCAAGAGGAAATTTCAATATCGAACACCTATATCCCAAATACAAGGGTACCCTCATATGTAAAAGAAACACCTCTAAGCTTAAATCACACATTGAACCACACACACACTAATAGTGGGAGACCTCAACACTCCCCTCTCACCACTGGACAGGTCAATCAGACAAAAAATTCACAGAAAAATAAGGGAACTAACAGATATTATGACTCAAATGAACTTAATGGATATCTATAGAACATTCCATCTAAACATAAAAGAATATGCCTTCTTCTCAGCACCTCATGGAACATTCTAAAAAACTGACCACACATTAGGTAACAACAACAACAAAAAAAAACCTCAACAGATGCAAAAAAAAAAATTGAAATAACCCCATGTATCTTACCGGATCAACATGGCTTAAAATTAAGATTCAACAACAACCCTAATTCCAGAAAGCTCACAAACACATGGAA
This sequence comes from Microtus oregoni, assembly GCF_018167655.1. Classification (NCBI taxonomy): domain Eukaryota; kingdom Metazoa; phylum Chordata; class Mammalia; order Rodentia; family Cricetidae; genus Microtus; species Microtus oregoni. Next base: position 4,915,753 of record NW_024543062.1, on the reverse strand, counting down.
ATTAAACAATGCTCATCTGAATCATCAATGGGTCAAGGAAGAAATAAAGGGAGAAATTAAAGACTTCCTAAAATTCAATGAAAATGACCATATAACATATCCAAAATTATAGGACACAATGAAAGCAGTGTTAAGAGGAAATTTTACAGCACTAAATGCCTATATAAAGAAACTGAAAAAATTCCACACTAGTGAATTAATATAACATTTCAAACCTTTAGAACAAAAAGAGGCAAACTCAACCAGGAGAACTAGACAGTAGGAAATAATCAAATTGAGAGCTGAAATCAGCAAAATAGAAACAAAGAAAACAATACAAAGATTCAATGAGACAAAGAGTTGGTTCCTTGAGAAAATCAACAAAATAGACAAACCTTTATCCAAACTAAACACAAGACAGAGAGACAATGTCCAAATTAACAAAATCAGAAATGAAAAGGGAGACATAACAACAGACATGGAGGAAATCCAGAGAATCATTAGATCATATTTCAAAAACCTGTACTCCACGGAAAACTTAAAGGAAATGGACAACTTTCTGGATAAACATCACTTACTAAAATTTAATTAAGATCAGATGAGCAAATAAAATAGACCTTTAACTGCTAAAGAATAGAAATAGTCATCAAAAGTCTCACAACCAAAAAAAAAAAAAAAAAAAAAAAAAAAAAAAAAAAAAGCCCAGGACCAAATGGCTTCAGCACAGAATTCTACAAGATTTTCAAAGTAGAACTAATAATAGTACTCCTCAAATTATTCCACATAATAGAAACAGAAGGAACATTGCCAAAGTCTTTTGAAATAAAATACTGGCAAATTGAATCCAAGAACACATCATCCACTATGATCAAGTCAGCTTCATCCCAGAGATGCAGATGAAAATCTGTCAACGTAATCTACCATATAACAAACTGAAAAATAAAAACCACATGATCATCTCATCAGATGCTGAAAAAGCTTTCGACAAAATATAACATCCCTTCATGCTAAAGGTCTTGGAGAGAGCAGGGATACAAGGAATATACCCAAATATAATAAAAGCAATATACAGCAAACAAATATGTAACATCAAACTAAATGGAGAGAAACTCCATCAATCCCACTGAAATCAGGAACAAGACAAGGTTGTCCAGTCTTTCCTTATCTATTCAATATAGTTCTTGAGGTCCTAGCTAGAGCAACAAGATACCAGAAGGAGATCAAGGGGATACAAATCGGAAGAGAAGAAATCAAACTCTTACTATTTGCTGGTGATATGATAGTTTACATAAGCAACCCCAAAAATTCTACCAAGGAACTTCTACAACTCATAAACACCTTCAGTAATGTAGCAGGATACAAGATTAACTCAAAAAAATTAGTAGCCCTCCTTTATACAGATGATAAATTGACTGAGAAAGAAATCAAAGAAACATCACGCTTCATAATAGTCACAAATAACATAAAATATCTTGGAGTAACTCTAACCAAAGAAGTGGAAGACTTATATGACAAGAATTTTAAATCTTTGAAGAAAGAAATTGAAGAAGACACCAGAAAGTGAAAAGATCTCCCATGCTCTTGGGTAGGTAGAATTAACATAATAAAAATGGCAATCTTATCAAAAAGTAATCTACAGATTCAATGTAATTCCCATCATAATCCCAGCAAAATCCTTAACAGACTTTGAAAGAATGGTACTCAATTTCAAATGAAAAAGCAAAAAACCCAGTATAGCCAAAACAATACTGTACAATAAAGGAACATCTGGAGGCATCACAATCCCTGACTTCAAACTCTACTACAGAGCTACAGTCCTGAAAACAGCCTGGTATTAGCATAAAAACAGACAGAAGGACCAATGGAACTGAATCGAAGACCCAGATATTAATCTATACACCTACAAATACCTGATTTTTGACAAAGAAGCAAAAAATATCAAATGGAAAAAGAAAGCATATTTAACAAGTGGTGCTGGCATAACTGGATATCAACATGTAGAAAAATGAAAATAGACCCATATCTATCACCTTGCACAAAACTCAAGTCCAAATAGATCAAAGACCACAACATAAAGCCAGCCACACTGAACCTCACAGAAGAGAAAGTGGGAAGTACACTTGAACGCATTGGCACAGGAGACCTCTTCCTAAATACAACTTCAGACACTGAGAGAAATAATTAATAAATGGGATGTCCTGAAACTGAAAAGCTTCTGTAAAGCAAAGGACATGGTCAACCAGACAAAACAGCAGCCTACAGAATGGGAAAAGATCTTCACCAACCCTGCATCAGACGGAGGACTGATGTCTAAAATATACAAAGAACTCAAGAAATTGGTCATAAAAAGAACAAATAACCCAATAAAAAATCAAGTACAGACCTAAACAGAAAACTCTCAACAGAGAAATCTAAAATTTCTAAAAGACACTTAAGGAAATGTTCAACATCATTAGTCATCAGAGAAATGCAAATCAAAACAACTCTGAGATTCCATCTTACACCTGTAAGAATAGCCAAGATCAAAAACACTGATGACAACTTATGCTGGAGAGGTTGTGGGGAAAAGGAAATACTTCTGTATTGCTGTTGGGAGTGCAAGATGGTACAATCCCTTTGGATATCACCATGGCAATTTCTCAGAAAATTAGGAAACAAGCTTCCTCAAGACCCAGCACTACCACTTTTGGGTATATATTCAAAGGATGCTCAATCGTGCCACAAGGACATGTGCTCAACTATGTTCATAGCAGCATTGTTTGTCATAGCCAGAACCTGGAAACAACCTAAATGCTCCATGACAGAAGAATGGATAATAAAGATGTGGTATCTTTACACAATGGAGTACTATATAGCAGAAAAAAATAACATCTTGAATTTTACAGGCAAATGGATGGAGCTAGAAAACATCATTTTGAGTGAGGTAACCCAGACCCAGAAAGACATATCATATGTAATCACTCATAAGTGTTTTTTAGACATAAAGCAAAGGAAACCAGTCTACAAATCACAATCCCAGTGAACCTAGACAACAAAGAGGACCCTAAGAGAGACTTACACATATTTAATCTACATGGGAAGTAGAAAAAGAGAAGATCTCCTGAGTAAATTGCGAGCAGGGGGACCATGGAAGAGGGTTGAAGAGAAGAGGAGATGAAGGTGGGGGAGCAAAGAAAAATATATAGCTCAATAAAATCAATTAAAAAAAAAGAACAAGAATGATGGGCCATGCCTTTGGGAAGTAGAGTCAGATGTCTATGAAGTCAAGTCCAGTCTGGTCTACATAGCAAGTTGCAGACCAGCCAAGGCTATGTAGTGAGACCCTGTCTCAAAAGAAACAAACAAACAAACAAAAGAACACAGATGGCTGGAGATGCGTCCACGTTTGTAGAATGCTTACCTAGTATGTTTGATGCTCTGGGTTCAAATCTCATCACTGAATAAAGCATTTCTGTCAGCTTCTGGCCTGTAACTCAGGAGGTGGAGGGAAAAGGATAAAAACTTTGAGGTGGTGTCTACAAGATGGCCCAGTGGGTGAAGGCATTTACTGTGCAAGCCTGGTGACTTCAGTTCAATTCCCAGGGCCCACACGAATGTGGAAAGTGAGAACTGCCTCCACGGAGTTCTCCTCTGACCTCACACACACCCATCATGGCACATGTGCACTCATATCCACATCACATATACACATACATAATAATCAGAAACAGATAAGTAATTTTTAAAAGCCATCAAGATGTCTCCATCTCCAAAGTTGATTGAGTTTGATCCTGGAACCCACATGGTGGAAGGAGAAAATCCAGTTCTACAAGTTCCCCTCTGACCTCCACACCTTTGGTGTGCCATGCATGGCTACACACACACACACACACACACACACACACACACACACACAGTAAAAAATTTTTTCAATTAAAAATGTTCTAGTTTCATCCTTGGCTACATAATAGGTTCAAGGCCAACCTGTGCTCCTCAAGCCTGTTTCAAAAGAGAGCAGCAAGTATGCTGGCATGCGCCTTTAATACCAGCACTCAAAAGGCAGAAGAGGGTGGATGCCTGTGAGTTCAAGGCCAGCCTTCTACACACACCACGTTCCAGGCCAGCTAGGGCGTCATCGTGAGACCCTATCTAAAATGACAAAATAACAAAAAGCTCAGTTGAACAATACAAAAATCCACTCAAAACTAACAATTGGAAACAGTGTGAAGAAGAGATGATAATGACCCCCACGCAGACCAAGGATGTGTACCAATTCATGCCTGCATTCAGTGCTTAGCTCCTGCTGTCTCCACTACACACCAAGAAAGGTTGAAGGGGAGCCAAAATGATACGGAGTCAAGGTGCAGGGGGAGCACTGAAAAGATCTACATGACTGTCTGTTCAACCTGTTCCTCCAAAGATAAAACCTGAATCCCAAGAGGTCCCTTCAAAAGAAAGAGAAGGTACCCAAAGAGAGAGGGAAAAGCTGATGCTGGCAAGGATGAGTAGAACATGGAGGTGCCAGGGCTTGAGAATGCAGCTTAGCTGGTAGGTGCTTGATTGCCTAGTGTTCACAAGGCACTGGGTTTGAGTCTAAGTTTGAATTCAATATTAGGTGATGCTCGGGAATAATCCCTCTGTACCCTGTGAAGATATGTTGCTCTCATTGTTAATAAAATGTTGATTGGCCTATGATGAGGCAGACTTTTCAGGGCAGAGAGAATGCTGGGGAGAAGAAGGTCAGGGTCTGAGGAGCCGCCATGGGATGCAGAGCGAGCAGGACAGGAAGTATGTACGTGAGGTAAACACATCCTCTGGGCGACACATACATTCATAGAAATGGGTTAAGCTAGCTAAGGATAAACTGAGCTACCGACTGAGAATTTATAATTAATAATAAGTCTCTGTGTGGTTAATTGGGGAGCAGCTGGCAGGACGGAACTGATCGGTGGTCTAGACGGAAAACTCTGCCTACAAGATGAGGTCACACTTGAACTCCTGATCCTCCTTATTTCCAGAGTGCCAAAATAGCGGGTGTGCACCACACTGTCCCATAGAAGCTGGATTTACCGTTAGTGTTTCAAGAATCCAAGAATAAGAATATAGAAATGTAGGGGCTGGAGAGATGGCTCAGAGGTTAAGAGCATTGCCTGCTCTTCTAAAGGTCCTGAGTTCAATTCCCAGCAACCACATGGTGGCTCACAACCATCTGTAAAGAGGTCTGGTGCCCTCTTCTGGCCTGTAGGCACACACACACAGACAGAATATTGTATACATAATAAATAAAAAAAAAGAATATAGAAATGTAGATTCCAGAAATAAGACTGTCGAAATAAAGAAATATAAAGTTGTCAGCCTAGGAGAATGAGAGCTGACGGTCAGCAGCTGTCTCAGCAGTTTAAGGATTAACTATTAACCGTGGGTTACTCCGCTTTACAACCCATAGTTCTATTTGCAAGGCTGAAGTGGCCCTCTGCAAACTTAGGGTCGCTCTGCAAACCGAGGATCAGCTTTTAGATACTCCCCCGCCCCCAGCCACTCATGACCAGAAATTGATGTGAGCTTTTAAATTATGAGTTAGCTTTTAAATTCTGGGATGTACGTGACTTTTGACTTCTGGGTTTTATATTGTCCCCTACCCTTCCCTGCTTTGTGAAACTGGCAGTCAGGGGAGGTGCAGAGCCTTGGTAAACACTATCAAGGAATGACAGGAAAAGCAATGGGCTAAATATAAACACTAATTTAAATGAAAAACTCTGTTAATGGAAATTGCAAAGAAGGGTAATTTGTATCTGAGTTTTACCTTGAGATTGTAAAAATTCTTTTGTTATTACCCAATGCTTGCTATAAAAGGAGGAGTTCAAAAACCAGCCTTTGCCACAGCCTTACCAATCCATCTCTGACTGTAGTCTCAGCTAGCTGATAAGCTTTTTGTGCTCCATGGAGATTTGTCTTTTTTATTTTTTTTTATTTTATTTTTTATTTATTTTTTTATTTTTTTTGGTTTTTCGAGACAGGGTTTCTCTGTGGTTTTTTAAGATTTATTTATTATGTATACAGTAGTCTGTCTGCATGTACGCCTGCGGGCCAGAAGAGGGCACCAGATCTCATTACAGATGGTTGTGAGCCACCGTGTGGTTGCTGGGAATTGAACTCAGGACCACTAGAAGCCAGTGCTCTTATCCTCTGAGCCATCTCGCCAGCACCTGTTTTTTAATTTTTTTCCTGGAATAAAGTTTGCTTCTGGTTTAGTAGATGTTGGTGTTCTGTCCTCATCTTTGTGTGACCCCCGTGAACCCAACAGTGTTCTTTTTTTTTAATCTTAAATTTATGTGAATGTGTGCATGCCATCTGTGTTACAGTGCCAGCTGGAGCCAGAAAAGGGGATTGAATTCCCGCAGGCTGAAGTCACAGGCAGTTGTGGGTCGCTCAACAGGAAGCCGGGCAAACACTCAGGTCTTTTGGAAGAGTAACAAGAGTTCCTAACCTTGGAGCCCTCTCTCCAGCCTCTTGCTGTCGCATTCATCAGTCCTGACATCCTTAAGCCTTAAAGTTTGGCCTCAAGGAGGTGAAGGATATGCTTCTATCGCGAATTGTGGAGATAGCTTCAAGAGTTGGTACTTGTAAATTCAGGACGTTGTATATATTATATATGTACAGCTGTTTGTATGTTTATTATAATGTCAAAAAAATATTTTTTTCTTTATTATCAGTGCTAGGGATAGCATCCTGTGCCTTGCCCAAGCTAGGCAAGTACTGCTAGGCTAGAAGTATGCTGTTATAGCCCTAGTACTAACCACTGTACTACACTTCCCTGGCAGGAAAAAATTAAAAACTACAATAAAACCCATCTAAGAGTTGCGGAGCTGGTTCAGTGGGTGATGCACAGGCATGTGCAAGGGTGAAGGCCTAAGTTTGACTCCTAGAACACATATAAACATTGGGTGTGGTGTGCCTGGAACCTAAGCACCTGGGGAGGTGGAGACAACAGATCCCAGGGGCCTACTGCCCAGCCAGTCTAGCTGAAACAGCAAGCTTGGTAAGATTCTTTGTCTCAAAAAATAAAGAAGATCTTTATTTATGTGGCCTTTTGTTTACTTTTCTAGAAGATTGACCTTCTAGAAAGGTTCTTCTTCCTACATACACCTGGAACCCTTCCTCCAGCCTGGCGCTGATGGCTGACAATCAGCTCCTTCCCTGGCACGAGTGGTCGCCCACACCTGGGAACAACTCAAATATCTCCTTCAGTGACCATCCATTTTGGGCTTAGAGGGTACTGGAAGCAAAATCAATCTCTGCCTCAGCCCTCCAAAGGACTGGACACACAGGGATCCTAAGGCTGCGTGGCTGGCCACTGTGTCCTTGTGCCTGAGGCTCTAGACCCCCCCCCCCCCCACCTCCTCTAGAGACACTGTATCTGGTATACTCCAGAAAGAGCATAAAGCAACTGTGCCCATTGTTCTTTTGCGACTGAGCAGAGTTTCTACAAAAACTTCACAGAGAGAGAGAAAGAGAGAAAGAGAGAGAGAGAGAGAGAGAGAGAGAGAGAGAGAGAACACGTTTTCATGTGAACTCTCAAGTGCCACCCTGAACCCAGCTGCTGGGAGGACCCTACAGATCTTCTTTGTTTTCCCTTCAGGCTCACCTTTGGGTTGGGCATATGATGGATATAAGGGTCCATTACTTCTTTGAGGGAGGCATCAATGCTTTCAATTTCTTCCTTTCTGAGGAAGTAGCAAGAGAGAGGCCGGCCCCTCTGAAGACTGTGAGTGCTTGGTGAGTAAAGGCAACTCAGTTGGTCACTATGAACCATTGTCCTGAGAACCTCTATGAACAATAATATGTGCACTGACCCTCCCTTGCTTGCTGGCTGTGGGCTGAAAAATCAGAACTAGGTCTCTCCTACATGAGTTCTGTTCACAACCTACCCCGCCACCCTTGGGCTGGCAGAACCCCAGTTTTTCCTTCTCTAATCATTATCACTTAACAATTCACTGCCAGTTGAAACCACTTGCCCTGCACAAGAACCATAATACAGCTTAAAGTAAAATAAAACATGATAGAGAACAACTGGGGAGAACATTCTGACTTCTGCCTGGTCTCACGGACTTCACAAAGGAGAGTGAACCCACACCCATACAGCACACACACACACACACATGCACGTGCAAACACACATGATTTCAGGAATACACACATATATCATACACAACATACTCACATACTGATATATTTCACACACACCTATATACCACACACACAGACACACACATACATTACACCCACACCCCAAATCAAAAAGCTCACAACCCATCTCAGCTGATGACCATCCTTTCCCCACCCCCATATTCCAAACTCACTCACCCATATTCCTCATGTTCCCAATGGCTGCTGGTGTCACCAGGATGGGAGATATGCCTGAAGGGAGTGGCTGGTCAGTCACACTCCTGAAGAAACACTGAGTATGAACTTTGACGGAGGTTGATCAGGTGAAAATTTGATTTGCAAAGAACATACCATGAATGACTGGTTATCTCTCCTCTGCCTAATCCCAGGGCACTATACTAAAGGGAGCACTGATGGGCGACTGTAATAGGAGGAACACACACGCAAGAGAACAACCTTATCAGTTCACTAACAGTCAAGATATTGAAAGGGTCATACAGTTCTCTTTTATAATAAACAGAATTTCACAGCAAATGAGAAACTACAGTTTCCTTGGGCACTAGAGCCTAGGAAGAACAATTCATTTTGTTATTGTCGTTACACAAACAGGCAGTAGGGACTACAACAATACCCCTTATCCCAACCCACCCCACTTACCTTTCTGACACAGGCTGTAAAGCCCACGAGTCCCAAGCTGGACTTGTTTGTATTCACTGTGCAGCCAAGGATGGCCTTGAACTAGTTTTGTTTTGTTTTGCTTGTTTTTCAAGACAAGGTTTTTCTGTGTAGCCCTGGCTGTCCTGGAACTCACTCTGTAGACCAGGCTGACCTCAAACCCACAAAAATCTACCTGCCTCTGCCTCCCGAATGCTGGGGTTAAAGGCATGTGCCACCACTGTCCAGTGTTCTTGAACTCTTGACTTTTCTGCCCCCATTATAATGTCACCCTCGACCACACTAAGAATACAAAATCACTCTGAGCTGCAGGAATCTCTAAATAATGACGACAGTGAGATGCCTCCTCAAGTAAAGGGGCTTGGCTGCCAAACCTAACAAACTGGGTTTGATACCTGGTCCCACATGGTGGAAGGACAGAACTGACTTCCTCAAGTTGTCTTCTGACCTCCACATAGCTATGGTGAGGACTGGGACACATTCAGTATCTAGATGTCTTACCCAGCCATCAGTTCTTCATCATGCTGTGTGGTCACCTTCAGGTAACTTCCACTGGAGTGACCGACTAAAGCGTCGCAGGGCAGAGTAGAGGGTTGAGCACAGAACCAGAGCTCCCCAGAGACCACATCCCTGTACTGGCAGGTGGGCCCTTGGGCTCCAGTTGACTGAGGGTCCACGTTGCAGATCACAGCCTCCTGAGTGCCATTCCTGCCTTGAAAATACCCCCTAAAGTCAACGGTGGCCCGTTTTCCTTTCCAGACCCTCTGTAGGACCCCGACTGCCTCACTGGAGTGGATCAGCCTCACTTGTACCTGGGCCGGTCCAGCCCAGAGCAGGGGGAAGGACAAGAGGTATGTGCCATTCTCCAGATCCTTCACCTCCCCTGGGACTCCTGCTTTCAACTCCTGCCCCAACAGCTGTGCCCGAAACAGATCTCCACCATGAGTCTTGGGCCTACCCTTGTGGTCCCTAGCCACAAGAATGGCCTCTAGATTACTTCCCAGAGTATAGGTGGCCTGAGCAGGACCCTTCAAGTGGTAGGTGGAGGTTTGGGGACTGGTAGAAGCCAAAAAGTCATCCTTGTCGCCACCAGTTGGAGGCCAGTACAGAAAGCTGGTCAGGTTGGTGAATTCTTGAGGGAGAGAGTTCCAGTTGTTGGGCTCAGAGGCATGTTTAGAGGCACGATGGGGTAGTGGGATCCAACGGTTCATGGGCTCAGGCCAAGACATCATGAGATAGAACACCTGTGGGAAAAGAAAGAGGGATATGCCAGTGTGTTGTGTGTGCCATATTTTCTTCCTGGAAGGAGGTATTACAGTTGGCCAAGTAGCACCCAGCAGTCCTATCTACCTATGTTGTTCTATTTGTCATTCATAAGCCTGGCATTTGGGTCACCATGACCATTATTTGAAAGAAACAGTTCAGTACTGGGTTGATACTGTTGCTCGAATTTCTGGGGAGTCCTACTGGACTCACCATATGTTACCAGGGAAATTGAAATTGGGCCCCACTCTGGAATAATTCTTCTTCTTCTTCTCCTTCTCCTTCTCTTCCTCCTCCTTCTTCCTAATCCTCCTCCTCCTCTTCTTCTTCCTTCCTTTTTTCCCTCTTCCTCCTACTTCTTTAGACTTATATGCATGAGTGTTTTGCTTGCATGAATACATGTATACCACATGCATCCTTGGCGCCCAAGAACAGAAGAGGGCATTGGATCACCTGGAACTAGAGTTACAAAAGGCTGTAAGCTGTCATATGGGTGCTGGGAGCCGAACCCCGATACTCTTTCTATAACAGACAGTGTTCTTAACCACTGAGCCACCTCTCTAGCTACAAATGCCTCTTAGTTTTTTTCTTTTTAAACAGTCTCTCTCTCTCTCTCTCTCTCTCTCTCTCTCTCTCTGTGTGTGTGTGTGTGTGTGTGTGTGTGTACACAGACAAACTATTGTACTTGCACACTATGGCCTGTATGTGAAGGTCAGAGGACAATTTGTAGGGTCATAGCTCTCCTTCTACCATTTCCAGGATATCAAATTCAGGCCATGACAACTAGCTTCCTTACCTGCTGAGCCATTTCGCTATTCCCAGTGTTGGCATTATCTGATGTGCTGGAGAACAGTAGCACTGTTGCTTACAGACTCTGTAACTCAAGCACTCAGGATCTCACGGTGTACACTGCGCTTGGGAGGCAGAGTTAGGAGGAGCTCAGCCTGGTCTACAAAGCAAGCTCCAGGACAGCCAGAGCTGTTACACAGAAAAACCCTGTCTTGGAAAAAAAGAGAAAGAAACAAGGTTTATCTGAGTTTCTCTGACTGTCCTAAGACTCACTTTGTAGACGAGGTTGACCTCAAACTCAGAGATCAGCCAACCCACATCTTCTTAGTGCTGTAATTAAAAGTGTATGCCAGCATACACAGTACAGTAATTTTTCAATAAAAGAGAATTTAAATAACCAAGAAATCTATGACTAGATCCTCTACTGAATTATTAAGAAAACAAATAAAATCACTTTGGAATTGCTCTATGTATTCATAAAAATGATTTAAGTGACAATTGATAAGTAACAATATTGGTAAGAATAGAAAGCAACCGTATCTCTCAAGTTATATTAATGAAAGTTGGATAGCTATTATTTTCATCTTTTAATGTATGTGTATATTAGGACAAAGCAGTTCATCTCATAGGTAAATACTCAGTGCTAAGGTGTGGTATTCACTAAGATACATGGGATAGAAAGCTTACTGTTAATTGGGCAGTGGGAGGCAGAGGCAGGCAGATCTCTGTGAGTTTGTGGCTAGCCTGATCTATGGAGTGAGTTTGTGGCTAGCCTGATCTATGGAGTGAGTTCCAGGACAGCCAGGGATATACAGAGAAACCCCGTCTCAAAGAAAAGAAAGTTCACAGTAGCAGCATTGAAGACCCCTCCTGACTGTATCTCAGTTAATAGAGCGACTGTTTAATATGCACAAAGTCCTGAATTCTACTTCCTGGTGTGGTGGTGCCTGCTGCAATGGAATCCCCAGGGAGAAGAATTCAGAAGGGTGAGAAGTTCAAGGTCAGTGGTAGAGGTCTGGTATATGTGAGGCTCTGGATTCCAAACTTAATGCTGCCAAACGTTAATGATGTGGGGGGGGGGGGGAGTTGTTGAAGTTGTTCTTATATAACTTGCTATATAACAAGTTTGAGACAAGCCTGAGAAACATGAAGCTCTTATCTCAAAAAAGGGGGGGGGGGAAATCCCCAAACTGAAAGTAACACAAATTTCTTTCTTTTAATTTTCCTGCTTTCCTTTTCTAGTTTTCTTTTTCTTCCTTCCTTTCTTTTTTCAAATTTTCTTGTTTTTGTTTTTCTTTCTTTGTCTTGTAAGACAGTCTCTCTGCACAGTCCTGGCTGTCCTGGAACTCACTATGTAGTTCAAGATAACCACAAAAATCAGAGCTCCACCTGCCTCTACCTTCTGAATACTAGGACTAAAGATGTGTTCTTCTATAACAAATTTCTACCAATAATACAGTGGTTAAGTGAATCATGGTATATCCATAAACTGGATTGAGGTCATGAGACAAAATTAACAAATAACAACTTCACATAGTAACATAGATGCAAAATGTATAAACCTCATAAAACATGGTACTCATAAAAACATGGTTTCTTATTACTCTTCAAAATTAGCAATACTATTATAAGTCGAAATGCTGGATACCTTGGTAAAAGAGAGAAATTCAAATCTGTTGATGATAGTAATTTTCTTAATTTTTATTTTTCTTTCCTCTTCCATCTCTTTTTTTATTAAAAATTTATTTCATCTATTTATTTATGTGCATGTATGTGGCGGCACACATTTCATGGCACATATGTGGAGCTCTGGGGACAATGTTAGAGAGCCATTTCCCTCCTTCCGCCATGTGGGTCTCAAGAGACTGAACTCAGGCCACCAGGCTTGGCAGCAAACACCTTTACCCCGAACCACCTCACCAGCCCTAAGATTTTTTTATTTTATTTTGTTTTTAGAAAAGGCTCACTATGTAACATTGCCTGACATGAGACTTATTTTCTAGACCAAGCTGGTCTCAAACTCAGAGATTCATTTGCCTCTGTCTCCCAAGTGTTAGGATTAAAGGCATGTGTCGCTATGCCCAATTCTCTAATGTTTTTGTTAAGATTTATTTTTATTATGTGTTCGGGTGCGTTCTGCCACATGTGTGAAGGTGTCTATGGAGGTCAAAATTGGGTGTCAGATCCCTTGGAACTGGAGTTATAGTCATTGTGAGCCGGAAAACATGACCGCTGGTAACGAACTCAAGTCCTCTGGAAGAGCAGCAAGTATTTAAACCTCTGAGCTTCCATTCCCTCCTATTACTCTGTTATGTGTCCCCCTCCACTTCCAGTTGATCCTCCTTCTACTTTTCTCTGCGTGTGTGTGTGTGTGTGTGTGTGCGCGCGCGCGCGCGCGTGCCTCTGTGTGTCTGAATTAGTTTAATTAAGGTGAATAACAAGCGCATAGGCAAATTTCCCAGAGGCTCCACCACTGAAGGAAATCTCTCCTCACAGCTTCCCTTAACAGCCTGTAGATTCAGGGAGAGGAAAGCTCTTCTGAGCTGTGCTCCAGTGACTACACTCATGAGTGCTTCTCCTCCTACCTTGGGCGTTTTTGCTACAGATCTTAGGAACTGGCCTAGGGCTTGTTCCATAGGTCAGCCTCCAACTTAACTCCTTTTAGTATGTGTAAAGGTTGAGGGGATGGCAAAGAAGTTGACATACACCTACAGAATGGAAAAAGATCTTCACTAACCTCACATCAGACATTGGACTGATCTCCAAAATATATAAAGAACTAAAGAAACTAGACATCAAACTACCAAATAATACAATCAAAGAGTGGGGTGCAAGCCAGGTGGTGGTGGTGCACGCCTTTAATCCCAGCACTCGGGAGGCAGAGGCAGGCAGATCTCTGTGAGTTTGAGGCCAGCCTGGTCTACAAGAGCTAGTTCCAGGACAGGAACCAAAAGCTATGGAGAAACCCTGTCTCGAAAATCCAAAAAAAAGAAAAAAAAAGTGGGGTGCAGATCTAAACAGAAAATTCTCAACAGGAATCTCAAATGGCCAAAAGATACTTAAGGAGTTGTTCAACATCCTTAGCTATAAGGGAAATGCAAAAAATGACTCTGACCCAGGCGGCCCGGGTTCGACTCCCGGTGTGGGAACCAAAAAAAAAAAAAAAATGACTCTGAGATACCATCTTACACCAGTCAGAATGGCTAAGACCAAAACCACCAATGATAGCTTATGCTGGAGAGGATGCAGAGTTAAGAGGAACACTTCTCCATTGCTGGTGGAAGTGCAAACTTGTACAACCACTCTGGAAGTCAGTATGATGGTTTCTCAGAAAATTGGGAATCAATCTACCTCAAGACTCAGCAATACCACTCTTGGGCTTATACTCAAAAGATGCATACTTATTCCACAAGGACATTTTTGCAACTATGTTCATAGCAGCATTATTTGTAAAAGTCAGAACCTGAAAGCAATCTAGGTGCCCCTCAATTGAAGAATGGATAGAGAAAATGTGGTACATTTACACAATGGAGTGCTACTCAGTGGTAAAAACAAAAACAAAAACAAAAACAATGACATCTTGAAATTTATATGCAAATGGATGGAACTAGAAAAAAACCATCCTGAGTGAGGTAACCCAAACCCAGAAAGACAAACATGGTATGTACTCACTCATGAGTAAATAGTAAATGTAAAACAAAGGATAACCAGCCTATAGTCCATGACCCCAGAGAAGCTAGGTTACAAAGAACTCTATGAGAGACATTCATGGATCCCCCTGGGAATAAAAATTAAACAAGATCTCCTGAGATAATTGGGAGGAGGGAGGGAGAAGGGAGGACAGAAGAAGAAGAAGGGGAGGAGAGGAGGAGAGAAGTGAAGAGAGGGGGAGAACATGAGGGAATGGGATGAACAAGAAGGGGGAAGGACAGAAAGGACAAGCAAGGAAAGAGATAACTTGATTGAGGGAGCGATTATGGGGCTAGCGAGACACCTGGCACTAGAAAATTCCCAGAAATCTACAAGAATGACCCCAGCTAAGACCCTAAGCAATAGTGGACAAGGTGCCTTAACTGGCCTTCCCCTGTAATCAGACTGATAACTACCTTAATTGTTGTCATAGAACTTTCATCCAGCAACTGATGGAAGAGATCCACAGAGATCCACAGCTAAGCATTGGGTAGATCTTCCAGAGACCAGTCCAAGAGAGGGAGGAGTGATAATATGAGCAAAGGGGTCATGGCCATAATGGGGATACCCACAGCAACAGCTGACCTGAGCTTGTGAGATCTCACTGACTCTGGATTGATAGCGGTTGAACCTGCTGAGTGTGGGGGACAGTTGTGTGGCTTGGGCAGTTTGTGGGGCCACTGGCAGTGGGACCAACCAGGATTTATCCGTAGTGCTTGATCTGGCATCTTGGAGCCCATTCTTTTTGGAGGAAGACCTTGCTCAGCCTAGATATAGGGGGAAGGGTCTCGGTTCTGCCACAAAGTGATGTGTCAGATTTTGTTGACTGCCCATGGGAAGACTTACCCTCTTTGAGGAGTGGCTAGGGGGCTGTGTGGTGGTGGCGGGGGGGGGGGGGGGGCAAAAGGAGGGGAGGAAGTGGAAACTGGGATAGGTATGTAAAATGAGAAAAGATTCTTTTTTTTTAAATCAATTTTAAAAAGAGAAAAAGAAAAAAAAGAAGCCTGCACTTTCACACAACACAAAGTTGCTACGAAAGTGAAACCAGAAATCAACATCTTTTGAAAGAAGGAATTCATCTTTTTAAAATCTCTTTCACTCTTTCATTGTTCCCAGAATCATGTCCGATTTGTCTTCTAATATTTTAAACCATTCATTTTCTAGGAAAGGTTAGAAATCTACATTTTCATGCAAAAAGGTCTTGCTGCTTAAAATACCAACAACACCCCATGAGTTAAAATTTCAGTTTTGACAGACAGACAGGAAGAGCCTCTTCCCAGTCTTGACTTTTTCTTGTACACAGCTTCAAAGAGGAAACACTGGGTCATGCTTCTTGCTTTTGCTCCAGAAAGGGTTTAATTTTTTTCTTATTTACGGTGTCAGTTTCATACACATATACAATGCATATGAACCATATTCACCCCCGTTCTTGTCACTCATTCTATCACTCTCACTGACCCCTTTACTCACCCAGTCCTGTGTGTGTGTGTGTGTGTGTACAGGACCTTTTCTGTTCCCTGACTTTATTTCCCTCCAGGCTAAAAACAGAAGCAGACACCAAAAGACTTTGTTCTCTTAAACTGGGACAGAGAGAACAACTTCTAAAGTCAAGAGAATTGAGAACTCGAATTGCTGATGTGGAACAGGGCCATGATCGTCTCCATCAGAGCCACTGTGATGACAGGCAAGCCAGCCTCAACAAGGGCCAGTCAGTCTCTAGACTTTTGCCTGTGGAAGAACGGCTGGGGGAGGATCATTAGATCCTCCCCTGGAATTCAGCTGCCCCCACCCTGAACCTTTTCCAGTTCTCTGCAGTTCTGCTCCAGCTTCTCACGATGTCTGGAGGTGCTGGAACATGCAGAAGGTGGCAGCTGGAGAGGGACAACTCCATTTATGCAGCTATAGGGAAGTTGTTTGTGGAGCCCATTTGTTGATGTGGTTGTTTGGAGATTGTGTGCTCCTTAAGTAAGCCCAATAAACCCCCTTATTAAGCTATCTAGACTTGGGTAGAATTGTTCTTTTGTCTGTTGGCACTGCCCTACCTAGGGGGAGCAAACATCTGGTCATTTCTTCCCAACCAAAGTCCATAGACTCACTCCTATTTTTTCTCCTTGGGGACTTCCTAAAAACTTCTGACTTTAGATTCCCTGATGACACCAACACACAGCTGCTCACACTGCTTCTTAGATGATGCTCTCCCCTGCAGCTGATGTTCCCAGATGTCTCTCAGGGGTGAGAGGAGAAAGAATGAGTGCTTCCCTCAGTTCACTCTCCAATGTTAAGGCATTTAACCAATCCAAACAAAGAGAAGCAGTAATGATGCCAATAAGAGGCAAGGAAAGTACTCACCAAAATCAGAACGATTAACCCCACGGTCAGGATCTTGTAGCCCTTCAGTTGCCCCATGAATAGATCCACACAGCCTAGACTCTTGTTGCATTATAACTACAAATCCAGGTATCTCACACAGCATCAGAAGTTTAAGAGGCCCTCCCATCACAAAGGAGCTGATTCACTGCATAGACTTCCAGTGTTCTTGAAAACTGTCACCTGACATATGTACACACTGTCAGGTCTAGAGGGAAAAGGCAACGGCAGGAGCATCGGCGACAGCTGCAGAGGCTGAGCAGGCTGGCCGGCTGAACTAGACACTGAGGCAGAATTCAGGTGGAAAAACAGGAACTTTACTCACATACGTGATTCTGTGTGGGCAGATTGCAGGCTCACAGTGAACCACCAGGAAGGTGTGCCCAATAGAATGTCCTTTTCCCATAGACACCCTCAGGGAGCAAAGGGAAGACCTAAGTTTTACCTTTCTCCCTGGGGGCTCTGGCTTAGCCATAAGAAGCAGGGAAGGAACAGGGAGTCTGTTTCCATCCTTGTACACATCCAGTCTAGGAAGGGGCTAGTTGTTGGGAGCAGCACCCACGTTTGGAGCTTCTTATACTAGCATGCACCCTGCAGAGCAGTTAGTGGGGAGGCCGGGGAGGCTGAAGAACTACAGAGCAAGAGACAGCAAGAACAAACAGTGCTGAGGTGGAGGGAGAAAAGGTGAAAAGGTGATGGGGGTAGGGAAACCATGTCAGAGAGAGAGAGAGAGAGAGAGAGAGAGAGAGAGAGAGAGAGAGAGAGAGAGAGAGAGAAAGACAGAGACAGAGAGAGACAGAGAGAGCGCAAGCTGTTCTGGTTAGAATGTCTTATTTAGATAGGGGTTTGATGTGTTTTGAAAGAATAGAAAATTTCTGTATGCGTCCAGATAATAGGCTGAGGCAGTATTGGAAAGAGCAGATATCCTTTTACAGGTTTCCTTTGTTTGTTTGTTTGAGTGCATGAAAGTCTCTGTGTAACTCTATGACACATGTGTGAAGGAGCCTGTAAAAGGCTGATGTGAGCCCTCCGACAGGGGTCCTGGGCACTGAACTCAGTCCCTCTACTACAGCAAAGCTACTCTTGTTGTTGTTTTCGAGATAGGGTTTCTCTGTGTAACAGTTCTGGCTGTCCTGGAACTCGCTTTGTAGATCAGGCTGGCCTGCATCTGCCTCCTGAGTGCTGGGATTTCAGGCATGCACCACCACTGCCTGGCCAGCAGAGTCTTTCTTAACTGCTGAGCCATCTCTCCAGTCCCAAAGGTCTTTTTAATGAAGTCTTCTGAAGGATTTGTTGCCAATTTGTGGTGCGTCCTCTTAATATCTGAGGAAGATCAGGGTATAACCATTATTATCACCTGCCAGAATAGGACTCAGCCATCAATAAATTTATTGGAGGCCTGACTCTCAGTAGTCTACCCTGAAGCAATACGTGGTTACAGGAAAGATTATAAACTAAGATTACCTGAGCACCACTCAAGACCAGATCATCCAGAGGAAATGCCGAACGTTCCAACCGCTGTTGATAGGATCACCTGCTAGCACACTCACCAGGACACCCCTAGACAAATGTCAGCCAATCAGGAGTTCTGAACCTCAGAAACCCCTCACCCTCACCTTTACTACTATAAAAACCCAACTCTAACTGAGCCCGGGGCTCTTAGTTTATTCCAATACGTTGGACTGTGGAGAGACTGAGTTTGCAAACTTGTGTAAAATAAAGGCTCTTTGCTTTTACATACAGGACTCAGTCTCCTTGTTGACTTTTGGGGGACTTTGTGGATTTAGGCATAACATTGGATAAGACACATGTTAAAGCTAATAAAGCTACTATTGCTAGGACAAGAGCAACACCTGCTAGGATAAGAATTCTATTACAGTAATTCATAGGGTTGAATGATGCTATAGTATGCTATAGGCCTTCTATAATATCCATTCCTGTCGTATCAGGTAACTTTTTTGCAAAAGTTTCTTTAATTTCTTTCTGTAAAGCATAAACCATTTGAGAAGAATTAGGGCAACCCATTAAATGCATCTTTTTTAAAAAATATTTTTATTGATATTTATTTAGCTATATATTTTTCTCTGCTCCCCTCCCTGCCTCTCCCCTCCTCCCTCAATCCTCTCTCAAGGTCCCTGTGCTCCCAATTTACTCAGGAGATCTTTTCTTTTTCTACTTTCTACTTCCCATGTGGATTATATCTATATAAGTCTCTCTTAGTGTCCGCATTGTTGTCTAAGTTCTCTGGGATTGTGGTTTGTAGGCTGGCTTTCTTTACTTTATGTTTAAAAACCACCTATGAGTGAGTACATGTGATTATTGTCTTTCTGGGTCTGGGTTACTTCACTCAAAATAATGTTTTCTAGCTCCATTCATTTTCCTGCAAAATTCAAGCTGTCATTATTTTTTTTCTGCTATACAGTACTCCATTGTATAAATGTACCACATTTTTCTTATCCATTCTTTGATCGAGGGGCATTTAGGTTGTTTCCAGGTTCTGGCTATGACAAACAATGCTGCTATAAACATAGTTGAGCATATGCCCTTGTGGCACGGTTGAGTATCCTTTGGATATATATTCAAAAGTTGTATTACTGTGTCTTGAGGAAGGTTGTTTTCTAATTTTCTGAGAAATCACCATACTGACATCCAAAGAGGTTGTACCAGCTTGCATTCCCACCAGCAATGCAGAAGTGTTCCTTTTTCCCACAACCTCTCCAGCATAAGTTGTCATCACTGTTTTTGATCTTGGCCATTCTTACAGGTGTAAGATGAAATCTCAGAGTTGTTTTGATTTGCATTTCTCTGATGACTAATGATGTTGAACATTTTCTTAAGTGTCTTTCAGCCATTTTAGATTCCTCTGTTGAGAGTTCTCTGTTTAGGTCTGTACTCCATTTTTTTTATTGGGTTATGTGATCTTTTGGTGTTCAATTTCTTGAGTTCTTTGTATATTTTGGAGATCAGACCTCTGTCTGATGTGGGGTTAGTGAAGATCTCCATTCTGTAGGCTGCCGTTTTCTCTTGTTGACCATGTCTTTTGCATTACAGAAGCTTTTCAGTTTCAGGAAGTCCCGTTTATTAATTGTTTCTTTCAGTGTCTGTGCTGCTGGGGTTATATTTAGGAAGTGGTTTCCTGTGCCAATGCGTTCAAGTATACTTCCCATGTAGTAATAAGAGCGGCAGGGCTGCGTCCCCAGCACCCTGGCCGCCTGGCTAGCTTATGCCCTGAAATAACAACACACGAACTATATTTATTTAAACACTGCTTGGCCCGTTTCTATCTAGCCTCTTCTAGGCTAACTCTTGCACCTGGACTAGCCCATTTCTAGTGTAGCCCACGAGGTGGCTTACCAGGGAGATTCTAGCCTACATCCATCCTGGGTCGGAGCTTCATCGCGTGTGCCTCAGAGAGCAGAGCTCTCGCGTCCGCCCTGGAGATGGGAGCATGGTGTCTCTCTCCAGAGAGCAGAGCTGTCGAGTCTGAGCTCACTTCCTCTTTCTCCCAGCATTCTGTTCTGTTTACTCCATCCACCTATGTTTTAACCTATGAGGGCCAAGCAGTTTCTTTATTGCTTAACCAATGAAATCAACAGATTGATATATGACACTCCCACATTCCCACTTTCTCTTCTATGAGGTTTAGTGTGGCTGGCTTTATGTTGAGGTCTTTGATCCATTTGGACTTGAGTTTTGTACATGGTGATAGATATGGGTCTATTTTCATTTTTCTACATGTTGATATCCAGTTATGCCAGCACCACTTATTAAATATGCTTTCTTTTTTCCATTTGATATTTTTTGTTTCTTTATCAAATATCAGGTGTTTGAAGATGTGTGGATTGATATCCGGATCTTTTATTTGATTCCGTTGGTCCTCCTGTCTGTCCTTATGCCAGTACCAGGCTGTTTTCAGGACTGTAGCTCTGTAGTAGAGTTTGAAGTCAGGAATTGTGATGCCTCCAGAATTTCTTTTATTGTACAGGATTGTTTTGGCTATCCTGGATTTTTTGCTTTTCCAAATGAAGTTGAGTACCATTCTTTCGAGGTCTTTGAAGAATTTTGCTGGGATTTTGATGGGCATTGTGTTGAATCTGTAGATTGCTTTCAGTAAGATTGCCATTTTTACTATATTAATTCTGCCAACCTAAGAGCATTGGGAGATCTCTCCCCTTTCTGGTATCTTCTTCAATTTCTTTCTTCAAAGATTTAAAGTTCTTGTCATACAAGTCTTCCACTTGTTTTGTTAGAGTTACTCCAAGATATTTTATGCTTTTTGTGGCTATTGTGAAGGGTGTTGATTCTCTGATTTCTTCCCCAGCCCTTTTATCATCTGTGTACAGGAGGGCTACTGCTTTTTTTGAGTTAATCTTGTATCCTGCTACATTGCTGAAAGTGTTTATGAGTTGTAAAAGTTCCTTGGTAGAATTTTTGGGATCACTTATGTAAACTATCGTATCATCGGCAAACAGTGAGAGTTTGACTTCTTTTCCAATTTGTATCCCCTTGATCTCCCTTTGGTGTCTTATTGCTCTAGCTAGGACTTCAAGAAGTATATTGAATAGATACGAAGAGAGTGGACAACCTCATCAAATGCATCTTAACCTTATCCCAATCATACTTGCTTTCATTAAATCTTAAGGGTGTAGTACAGTAGGAAGAGACATTCCAATCGCATTTTAATTTTATCTGTTTTTCAAAATTTCTAACTGATCCCCTAACAATATGACAACTTGCCTTAACTCAGTTAATTCACTCACTGTCTCATTACCAATCTTGTTTTGTTCAGTCCAAAGTTCTGTTGAATGTTCTTGCCACTCTAACGAATTCAGCAGTTTGGGTTTCCTTATGAAGTGTCACTGCAGCTATTGCTGCTGTAGCCGTCAATGCAACGATTCCCATAATAACTGCAATAACCAGTCCAACCATTTGACCTGTTCTTTTCAATGTTCTCTCAGTGAGCTTCTGCAGCAGGACCATCACAGGGAGAGCCTTGCATGGCTTTTGACAACCTCACTGGTAACCAGATTGCTGGTCTTCCTCTAAGAATATATAAACTTTCAAAGGATAAATTTTAAAGCATACTAGAATTAACACAGGTATGAAGGGCACAGAGTTCGCAAGTGATGCTGTGACTATTAGGGTGTCACTGTGCAGGCACTTTTAGTAGCGAGTAAAGAAATGGTACAATGCCACAAATGGATGGCTTTGATTTAGTCTAAAAGACAAAGTATAGTTATCATCCTTAATGTTTAATTTTCCTTCCTATGCCTTAAGAGGGTAGAAGGCACTTGGCAATTTCCACAAGTTAGTCTGAATTGAAGCGCCAGATTGTAGGACAGGACTTGACATCCCAACTCCATCAGACAAGTTCATTAACAGAAGCACTAATTTCCACAGTACCATTCAAATTATACTGTTTCCATATTAACTCTAAGTGAAAATATCTTCCTTGAGGTGATCCAAAATGGCTCCAGTCTACGACATCTCCTTGGGAGATATTAATTAGCACTTGAGGCCTCTTACTCTGACATTGTTGCCGATGCATCAAGTCAGATTCTTTGTTGCTGACCCGCATCTAACAGAACAGTAGATTTCTGGAACTAATATCATTAATCTCCTGCCCTTTAAAACCAGATGCTTGAAGCATATAAAACTTGTTATGATAATCTTGGGTAGCACTGACTTTGGAAAGTCATACATGATAGGTTATCTTTAGGCATTGAATTTCATTTCCCATGCAAAAAGAAATTCCCTGTACTCCCTCAGTGTAGTTTTCATCCACTCTATCCTCCTCCATCCACTGAGAAGGACCTCTGTTGTCGTATGGACCAAGTAGCCATGAAGATTCATTAGCCACTACAGGAATATCCATATCTCCCCAACTTATTGCTGTGTTAATTGGAGAGCTGGGGATAAAAGCCTGATATGTATAGTTTGCCCCTGTTACCGGTATAACTACCACACATTAGCATGCAAGGAACAGATCTATAGCATTCAGGCTTCTGAGTCATTCCCCTCCCCTTTGTCACAAATTCTTAAACTGTCCCCAGGTGAGAGGCTTTGCTATCTGCTCCAGAAGTCTTTTGTTTCCCAGGGGCATCTCAACAGCTGCAGCGTCTGGGAGATGTCTCAAGCTCATGCTGGATTTTTTAAAATCAATTCTGATGGGATCCACAATCCTTTATCTCCTGTGGAAATATAAGCATAACCTCGGCCCTAACTTAATATTTTCGCTGGACTATTTTCATGTTAAAACATTTAAAACTGACAATCCTGGAGTCCCTTTGTCCTGAGGGAACTTGTCCTTCCAGTTCTTAAAGTGGTCAGCTTCTTTGTCCTTCTTCAGCGGATCCTTTATCCTTCTTCAAGCCACACGTTGGGCACCAAAATGTCGTGGATGTCAACGCAAGTGTTGGGTTCATGCTAGTCCCTTGAAAGTGCTTGCTCACATAGGGAGCCACGGGCGGCGACGCGGGTGACGTGCAAGGCGAAGCGTGTGGCGTAGGCCTCTGAGGAGCGGATGTTAGTCAGAGTACAGCAATAAATGTCCACTGAACGAACTTCATGGACAAGCCTGTCCACTATTCAAAAAATAGCCCCGGGCCTTGGGATCCCAGCAAGTGCAACAGTTGCCTACATCCTATACCGCCGATACAGGGAAAGCAGAGAAGAGCGATTGACATTTGTTGGCGAAGATGACATCAAGATAGAGATGCGGGTTCCCCAGGAGGCTGAGAAGCTCACTATTGGTAGACAAGGAGCCAATATTAAACAGCTGCCGAAGCAGACAGGCACTTGTGGACACAGAGGATGTAGGTGATGAGCGAGAGCTGCTGATCAGCGGATTTCCTGTTCAGGTGTGCAGGGCTAAGGCAGCATCCGTCAGATCTAGACAGAGAACACCCCAGTGTCTGAGCAACTTTCACTGCCCCCAGAGATCCGTGGGCAGAATCACGGGGAGAGGTGGCGAGACGATTCGCTCTATCTGTAAGGCCTCTGGAGCCAAAATCACTTGTGACAAAGAATCAGAGGGAACGTTACTACTGTCAAGACTTATAAAAATCTCAGGGACACAGAAGGAAGTGGCAGCAGCTAAGCATTTGATATTGGAGAAAGTTTCGGAAGATGAAGAGCTTCGGAAAAGAATTGTCCATTCTGCAGAAACCAGAGTCCCACGAAAGCAGGCGATCAGTGTGCGAGGAGAGGCGGTGACAGAGCCAGGTGGAGCTGACGAAGCAGCTTGATGGAAGAATACCAAGTCTAGCATGGGGCCAGCTGCACCCCCGGAGGTTCCTCTCTGCAAAGGAGGTGGTGATATGGTTGATCCTGGACCAAAAGAAGGTTCCTGGGAGAAACCTAAAGATGACCTTTCAGAATTCGGGTGCCCAGACCAGTCCAGGGACTGTTTGAAGGTATGTAATGAAGAGGAGTCTATTAACCATGCGAAAGACGGGAATGCTGGATTAACTGACCTAAAATAGGAAACAATTAAAAATTCTGTTTTTGTGATTTCCATCTCTGCCCCCCCCCCCCCCCCGCCATGCTCCCGGCCACCCAAGAGTGCTGCATTTAATAAAGCCCGAACATTTTATTCGATTTGATTTGCCTGATTGGATTTCCTTGTGTCAGCGGAGTGGCTCATCTTAGGCTTTTTCCTAACAATAATGCCAAGTGCAAATTCTCGACTCACTAGGTGCCACGGTTTTCTTGGTTTTCAGCTTTCCTCCTTTCACACTTTAGTTTAAGGCAGTTGGGAAATAGAATTTTGGCTTTCTTTGAGTATCAGCATTTCTGGAAGCTGTCAGATGCTTACGGATTCTTAGCTCTATGAGCTATTGTCTTTTTCCCTGGGCTGTCTTCTATGGTTGCACTGGTTAGATTTTCGATTCATTCTGTTTGTAATTGTGAAAGCACCTGGGGATTCAAGGCCACGTGAGAACCACCTGTCCTTCTAGGCTATGCTTTTCCTGCTGTATTTCCACCCTACCAGTTTAGTTTGATGATGCATGATCTAGATAACTCTCCCGATTTAGAATCATAGAACCTTCACAGATCTGAGTGGGTGTTCTGATAATACATGAGGGTACCCCCTCTACAGTGTGCATGCGCAGGTAGTTTCGAGATGGGGTACAGTGGGGAGTCATGGCGGAAGTCATGTTTTTGAGCCAAGGTTCACAGATGGAGAGATTTGCCTGCAAACACCCAGTTGGGAGAGAAGAATGCAATGTTTGGTGCAACCATGTAAGTCTTTCCTGCAATACTGAAGGACAGTGTGTGAGAGAGAAGAAAACAATATATGTGAAAAGGGCGAGAGAGGGAGAGTCCTGCAGGAACCTTCAGTGGGCCTGCATTTGGAATATGAAGCAGGTAGGGATTAAATTCTGAAGCCAGAGAGGTGAGAAACCAGATCATCCTCTTGGATAAAGACAATGATGAATAATTTACCTGGTGTCAATCTGGAGAGCCACTGAAGTACTCGGCAGGGGCTTGACTAGAATATAGTTACATTGTGAAGTTTTGCATAGGCTTTATATCTTTGGGGAATTCTCAGACAAGATTCACATTGGGTGACAAAAGGTATCTGCTAAACAAAAGATGGATTAGGACTAGGTGCTAATTCCCCAAAGCTAGGCCCAGTGTAGCCCAGCAGGAATTCTGCCACGCGTCTGTCTGCTCTCCCTCTCTAAATATCCTGTCTGTTTGCTGCAATGTTGGATGGAGGAGTTGAGCACACACCAATTCTCCCTGTCTTTTTCTTTACTCCTGTTTAATTCTGCATGTATGTGTATGTAACTTGGATTCAACTCTGTGTGTGTGTGCATGTAACCACTGTTTAGAAAAATATGTTTTAAATGGCAACCATGAGGCTCTTTTCTATCTTGGCTGGTGACCTCATCATGATGTAAGCAGCTACATGGCTGGCAGCCATCTTTTACTGAGGTTAAAGAGCAAACTTGTTAGTCCCAGTGAGCTAGCTCTCTGTCCATTTTATCTCCCTTTAGAGTTGGGGGCTTCACTCCAGACCCCTGGCATCCATTTTGGAATGTTGGGCAGAAAACTCCATTTCAAGCCACCTCCCCTGGGAGTTGCCTCAATCCAAACTGCACCTTTAAGAAAGCCCGCCAAACAGTGACCCCTCCCCAGGGAGGGTCAAGACAGCTACCACAAGCTACATAAACTGCAGCCCAGAGAATGAACACGTGATCTCTCCTTTTTCCTCTCTGGTGTTCATTCTACTTCTCCTTCCCCCCACCCCTTGCCCCCAGGAGTGCTGGTATCCAGGAGTGCTGGTATCCAGGAGTGCTGGTGTCCAGGAGTGCTGGTATCCAGGAGTGCTGGTGTCCAGGAGTGCTGGTATCCAGGAGTGCTGGTACCCAGGAGTGCTGGTACCCAGGAGTGCTGGTGTCCATCAAACCTGGGCTCCTTCTAATTTGGTCTGATCTTGTTTGATTTGGATTATTGGCTTGTTGGTCAGAAACATACTTAACACTAAGTACCTATGTCTTTGCCAAGTTTTCAGCCCCAAATGTTTGGGTTAAGGCTTCACCTCAGCTCCTGGCATCCATATACCCAAAGAGTCTGGAATGTTTGATTGGAAAACTCCATCCCAAGCCCCCTCCCCTGGGAGTTGCCTCAGTCCAGACTCCACCTCTGAGAAAGCCCACTAAACAATGACCCTTCTCCTCAGAGATGCTCAAGACCACTCTCACAGGGTATTTAAGCAGCAACCCAGAGAACAAACACGTGGTTTCCCTGTCTTCCTTCCCCATCTACTCTCTAAGGGCCTGGAAGGCCACCCAGGAGTCTTGGTATCCATTAAACCTGTTTTTTTTTTCTCCCCCTAATTCGGTTTGATTTGGTCTGATTTGGATCATTGCATTGGTGGAGACATTTTTTGGACCACAAAAATTTTTCACCAAGCCTCTAGAGAATTTAAATAAATAAGTGGTGGCCTATGTTTGATAAATAAAGTACTTGATAAATAAAATATACATTCTGTAGTGGAGTTTCTGGTCCCCCAAAGTGTCCTTTTCCCAGAGTTGGGCATTTGGGCAGAGGCTTCCATGGCTTGCCAAGGGCAATGTTGGCCTCTGTGCTCCTTCAGTCCCTGCTCACAGTCCCCTCTTCTCCTGTTCCCATTTGGCCCTGGTGATCTTTTTCATGTCACGTTTCCTTGCCTTCTCTGGAAACAGCAATGAAAGTTTGATACAGATTTGTTCTGTTTCATTTTTTATTATTGACTTCCCACCGGTATCTCCTGGTGAATCAGATAGAAGAGGGGGTCAGGGTAACGCTGTGGTGATGGGCAAGGAACAGGTGCTTTAAGGTTTGTTTATGTGAAGACAGGAAAGTGTAAGCGTTGATAAGGAGAAAGCCATCTGAGATGTAGAAAAGAATGAAACATGTTACCGAGTTCTCCCTCTCTCTCTCTCATTCTGTTACTGTTCCCAATCTTGACATTAATTGATTGGTCTGATAAGCTATTAGTCTAGTTCTGGCAGAGTACCAAACACTATACTCTACCACTACAGTATCATAGCCACAAGGTCAGGATTTTAAATTCTCTTTGGTTGCTTTCTAATGTGTCTAAAATGGATCTCTTTTTGTAGACTCCAAGTTCTTGTGAGCTGCAGGGAGTTGACTTGGATCCACCTGGAACAGCATCTTGCCAGATCCAAGCAGTGCCTGAATTTTCCACAGAGCCTGGACAGTGAAGTGAGCCAGCCAGATACTCCAGGATGGGGCCAGCACCCCGGAGTTCTCAGGTCTCAATGGTTACAATGCCCCCGGGTCAGTAGAACGCAGTCTTGAGAACACAGCATCCTCGTTCCTGTCTCACCTGCCGCCCCTTTCTAACTCCTCACCTTTTTATGGTAAACAAAAGGGAAGGATGTTAGTCTGCAGGAATCTGTACTGGCCCGCCCTTGTGTCCTACAGGACACCTCCTCACCTGCAGCCACTAAGAGCGCCTCTGTGCCCTTTACTTACTGCCCCCTATAAAAGGCAGGCCTTGCCCACCACCCTCTCTCATTTTCTCTTTTGCCCCTTCTCTCTTCTCTTCCAATAAACCTCCCATGTGGGCCCTGTTGTATGGCGTGACCCCTTCTGGCCATTTTAAAATAAATTATGACAGCTTGAATTTTATTTATTTGTTAATTTTATTTATTTTAAATTGACAGGCCATCACCCAACACATGTCATATCTGACACAGAAAACCAATAATAGCATTAATGTCTCAGGTCAGTTGTATCAGTCACCTTTTCCCCACTATGAATGATTTTATCCTGATCCATAGGCAGCAGGCAGAGAGAGAGAGAGAGAGAGAGAGAGAGAGAGAGAGGGATTTGGCATGATCTTTCAAAACCTCAAAGCCCACCCATGTGACACACTTCTTCCAACAAGGTCACAACTATTCCAACAAGACCACCCTACCTAACTGTTCAAATTCAGTGGTTCTCAACCTTCCTAATGCTGTGACCCTTTACTATATAGTTCCTCATGTTGTGGTGACCCCAACCATAAAATTATGGTTGCCCCTGAACAGAACATGTTAAAGATCAAAGAGGAACACATGTCTTTAGTCCCAGCACTTGGGAGACAGAAGCAGAGGGATCTTTGAGGTCAAGGCCAGCCTGGTCGGCAGAGTTCATTCCAGGACAGTCAGAGCTAAACAAAGACACCCGGCCTCAAAAAACAAAACGAAACAAAACAAGATAAAGCAAAAGGACACGAAGTTGGAAAGAGGTGGAAATGGACCTGGAGGAGAAGAGTAGAGGGGTGAGAAATGTCAAAATACGTTACAGGTGTGTATGAAATTACCAATAATTAATAAAAATACTCCCTATGCATGCATATACGGAAAGAAGTAAAAATGTTTCAAAAAAGAAAAGAAATAGTGCCTCAAAAGGCAAAATAAAACAGCAAAGGAAGTAGCAATTGAATCTTAGTGCCACGACCACCTAGCCATACTCAAATGGCACCAGTTTTCTCCACAGGGCTCAAACTTGTGTAAAAACTAAATGACTTCCTTGATCACTGTGGGACAATTGTCTTTTATCTTGTCACTTGTATTATTTTAATAAAATTTTAATTCGCCAATAGCCAGGCAGGAAGTAGATGCGGGGCGATGAGAACAGGAGAATTCTGGGAAGAGGAAAGAGTTCAGTCTGCAATCGTCACCCAGACACAGAGGAAGCAAGATGAGAACACCTTGCTAATAGAAGGTACCAAGCCACACGGCTAACACAGACAAGAATTATGGGCTAATATAAGATGTAAGAGCTAATAAGAAGCCTGGGCTGATAGGCCAACCCGTTTATAATTGATGTAGACCTCGGTGTGTTTCTTTGGGACTGAATAGCTGCAGGACCAGGAAGGACAGCAAAGCTCTGTCAACACTTGATTGCTCTCCCGTCCATCTGTCAGATGATTATGACGTTTGTGATTTTCATATAAGCTTTATATTATCCTTAAAGTGCAATCATGATACACACCTGGATACACACACACACTCACACTCACACACACACACACACACACACACCCTCCGCCTTCCTAGATCTCAACAGATAAATGGGTGAAGTCAGACCGGGTAGTTTTCCTTCTGCAACTTGCTTTAAATATAATAATAATTATTATTATTATAATTATTTATGTGAATGTGTATATCTACCACAGCATGTATGTGACAACAGAAGATGACTTTGGGGAGTCAGTTTATCTTTTTCATTTTGTCGAGGCCCCGACTCTCTTATTTTTCTACAGGCTAGTTGGCCTGTGAACTTGGACGATTGACCTCTGCCTCTCCATCTCTCTGTAAGAGTACTGGATGGCAGGTGTGGGTTCTGGTTATTGTCAGGCTTGCCTAGCAAGTACTTTCAGCAACTGATCTGGAACTCGGAGATCCGCCTGCTTCTGCTTCCTGAGTGCCGGGATTAAAGGCGTGCGCCACCACTGTCCAGCTTGTTTTCATTCTTTCTTTCCCTGTTGTGGACATGTAGGTTGATTCTATATTTTAGCTGTTATAAGTAGTATTTCAATAAACACGTCAATACAGATATCTATTCACCATATTGATCTTGTTTCCTTTTGTTATATGCATAGTACTGAGATGGCTGAATCACAAGGTAGCTTCTTAAAATTAAAATATCTTATTTTTATTAATCTAGATTAAGTACACCTGTGCACATCTGAGTCTTGAGTTTGCTCATGTTTAAGTGTAATGCACATGGAGGCCAGAAGAGGGCACCAGATCCCACCTGCAGCCGCAGTTACGGGCAGTTGGGAATTATCTGATGTAGGTGCCAGGAACTGAACTCCAGTCTTCAGTAAGAGCAGCAAGCACTCTTAACTATGGGGCCATCTCTCCGGACCCATGTGGTAGTTCTGTTTTTAATTCTTTGAGGAAACGTCATACTGCTTTCCATAATGGTTGTACTAATTTACATTGTCTCCAGCAGGCACAAGGATTCCTTTTCTTTGGGTCTTACCAACACTCACTACTTTTATAATAATTGTTCCAGGAGCTGGAGTGATGGCTGAGAGCACTGGCTGCTTTTCTGGAGGAACTAGGGGTTCAGTTCCTAGCACCCATATGGATCTGACACCCTTTTCTGGCCTCAGGTAGCACTGTACTATGCGTGGAACATAGACATGCAGGCAAAACACCCCTACACATAAAATAACAAACCTACAGAAATACCCATTCTAGCAGGTGTGGGGTAGTTTTGGTATGCATTTCCCTAGTCGTTAGTGATGTGGAACGCCCTTGATAGCTGGTGTCAAGGACACTCATTGTCAGTTGTCATATGCCATATGAATGCACTGGGTAGCTGGCTCTGGAAGCAGAGCTGCAACCCTCATCCCCAACTCCACCTCCATTTCAGGCATAAACGTGCTGTCTCAAGGGGTCTTCCAAGGTCTAGGGATGGGCTGGCCCCCTAACTCCGGGAGAAAGGGAACAAACATCAAAAGAGCCCAAGAGTGACGATACTGGCCTGTCAGTACACAGCGATACACATCTTTAATCACGGAACTCTGGAGGCAAAGGCAGGAGCATCTCTGTGAGCACCAGGCCAGCTGAGTCTACAGTGTGAGACTCTGTCTCAAACCCAGCCAACCAAGCAAAGTGCCCTGTGAATGACTGGCAGGTGACCCGTTTCCCACAGAGGTCCTAGTGTTGGTCTGAAGGGGCCTGCAGCGGGAGAGTGGCTGAAATCTCAGCCATGGGGTGAAAACCCAGGTCAGTTTCCGCTGGATGTCTGTAAGCTCCCAGTTTGATGGTTTTTATTCTTTACTTAGAAGCCTCCCACAAGGAGACATTCTACTCTGCCCAGGACTTTCTGTCTGCTGGTGGCTGCCTTAAAGAGGGGTTTCCCAAGTTAGTGTCTGCTAGATACTTGAGTACCCGATTCGATTGCTTTGTGCTCTCTCTCTCTCTCTCTCCCTCTCTTTCTCTCTCTCTCTCCTTCTTAATAAAGTCACTTGTTAAAAACCAAAATTTTGGTCACAGTAAATCAGCCTCTGAACTGTACAAACCAGCGATTGATATTTGTGTATCCACCTCAGAAAAAAGTCTCGACGTTTCCCACCCATTAATGAATTACACGGTTCCTCAAGCTGTTGTCTGAATGACAGATATTTAGGTGTTGACTTCACACCAGTTATATGGTGTCAGGTATTTTCTCCCATCCTTTATATTGTCCCGCTTTTATTTCATTGGTCATTTCCTTTGCTCAGCAGAACTTTTTCAATCTGATGCGGTCTTGTGTGTTAATTAATTTTCTGGTGGTTGTGACAAAGACCTGTACTTGAAGACTTGTGGTTTCGGGCGGGGGGTGGGGGGGGTGGGGGGAGTTCATCTTGGTGGTGGGAAGGCCTGGCGGTGGGAGCATCAGGCAGCTGGTCACATGGCGTCCACAGTCAGCAAGCAGAGAGATGGCCGCTGGGACTCAGCTAGCTTTCTCATTATTCAGTCTGGGATGCCAGTTCACTAGGTGGCGCTGCTCACATTCGGGTGCTGCCCGCTCTTCAATGAAACTTTTCTGAGACTTGTCACAGAGAGACCTTAATTTCAGTTCCATTAACAGTGACATCCCACTTGTTTGGGGGCAATTTGTTGCTTATGGTTTTGTTGTTATATTAAAAACTCATTGCCAAGGCCGGTTTCAACGTAGAATTCTATGCTTGCTTTTAGGAGTATTAGTTTCGCGCCTACCAAGAGATCCTGTCTCAGAGAAAAGTCACAGGGGTACCTGCCAATTTTAACGAGTGTTTGGAACGCAGGAGATACCCAGTACACACTCGGTGACGGAACAAGAAACATCGATGTCGACATGAGTTGTGTGAGTCACATTATGGCCAAAGGAAACAGTACTGGGTGAAGAATCGGCCTTGCAAAGAGTTCATCCGTACTAATAAAAACGTCAGGAGGAAGTTTTTAAATGCAGTTTATGTCATTGCATGGGCTGTCTGTTGTCAAAAATCAGCATTTTCTGTGTTGTTAATAGTTTCTGTGTTAATAACCATGTCTGACACTACGCCTGAAAGGAAATGAAAAATTGCCTTCTGACTTTATGCCCTTAAAAAAAATCCTTATTTTTAAAATTGTGTGTGTGCACGCGGGTGCATGTGCATGTATGTGCCCACAGAGGCCTGAAGAGAGAAAACATCAGATTCCCTAGAGCTGGAGCTTGTGGGTTGACTGACATGGATGCTGGGAACCAAATGCAGGTCCTCTGGAAGAACAGCACATGTTCTTAACCTCCAAGCAATCTCTCTAGACCCTCATTTCCTTCTTGATTACTGAATGCCAAGCGTTCTTGGATGGTTTACTCAACTGCTATAAAAAAAGGTAAAATGTAGTTTTAAAAAACTGCATAATTTGCCCATAGGGCAAAGGAAAAAGCTTTGGACTTGGCATCAGAAAATTGAGACTAGAAACTGACCCTGCCACTGGCCAGTTGTAGGCCTGGAAGCGAGGTTCAACCTCTGCACTTCCCCCATCTGCAACATGGAACTATCACAGGGAAGTTAAGGGGGCGCTATTACAGGGTTAGGAATGAGAGTTTTTGATGAATGTGTATAGATGAAAATGATCTGAGTAATAAATGAAAAAACAAATAAATAAAAGCTGCCCCTAGCCAGCTGTGGCAGCACACAGCTGTTGCCTCTGCACTTGGGAGGTGGAAACAGGAGCTTCAGGAACTCAAGACCATCTACATGAAGTCCTATATCAAAACAAAACAAAACAAACAAAACTTCAAATATGTCTAAGCATCACAAGTACCTAAGGTCAGGGAATGGCTTGTATATTTAGCATCTCTGAACAACTTTCTCTTGCTAATCTCTACTAATTTAGAACGCTTTAGAGACAGTCTCACTATTAAGCGTAACGTAGCCTCGAACTCAAGATCTGCCCACTGAAAAGAGGGGTGGGGGATAATTCACACATCTTAAAATTCTCTATTTCAAAGTGTATGGTTCAGTGACCTCGGCACAATCACAATGATGTGCAGTCTTCAACGCAATTCCAAAAAGCTTAAATTACCCTGCCTCTCCCCCCCAACAACAACAACAAAAAAACCAATAACAGTCACTTTCCCCACTACGACCACTAACATGCTTCCAGTTTTTCTGGGTTTGCCAGAAGTTTACATGTATTGGTCAGGGTCTCAGTGGGTAGGTAGCTCATGCTCAGACTGGCTTTGAACTCGCTATTTAGTTGAGGGGCCTCTGAAGCCATCTCTCAGCCGACATCTTGTTTTCGAGATTCTCATGCTTCATTGTGTCAGGACCTTATTCCCTTGTATTGATCATATGCTATCGTGTGTGTGCACCAAATTTGATGTACCCATTCAGAGTTATATTTGGGTTGCTTCACCCTTTAACGTCCTCAAGACAGAAGAGTATGTTACTCTTTTCATATGCAAACCTTCGTCTTTCACGTTAGTTTCTCATTTCAGGTTCAGGTTGAAGCCGGGCACTCAGTGCCAGAGGTGTCCCGTACTCTCCTAACACCGCTAGATCGCGCTAGCTCCAGCTAGGAAGCCCCGGGTGCACATGCGCACATTCGTAGAGTGGGCGGTGGGGGGTGTGTCCCGCCCCCGCCCACTAGCCCGCGGATTCTTCCGACACTCTGGCCGGGTCGGGGAAATACAACCAATCCACGAGTGTGTCCGGGAGCGGCGCTTCGCAGTGGTTGATGAAGTCTGATGACGTACAGCACCCTCCAATCGGCGTGCGGAGGGCTGGGCTAGCGTCAGCTGGTGGAACCACGTGACCCGAGCCTGGCTCCGGAAGCTACCTATCCGGTAGCAAGCTCCCCCGGCACCTACGGCTGCGATGGTGAGTGAGGACGCATGCGCGGGCGTGCACGCCTAGGGTTCCGCGTCCCCGTTCCCCAAGCTTCAGTTGCCCCCTTATGGCCTGCCCTAGGCTCTTACCTTCATTCCATCCTGGGAACGAGAGGGAACGGAGATGGGAGGGAGGCGACAGGGAGGGCTGGAGAAGGCTCTGCCACCGGGTGTTCTGAGGCTGGGGAATAGTCTAGATGGCACAAGGGGCGGGGCACAGGGGGGCTGGAGTGAGGAGGGCTGCGAGGAGGGGCTAGGAAGGTCTCCAGGGTCGTCTACACGACAAGTGGATGAGCTCGGGGGTCCAGTAGTGGCCGCAGATAGAGACTCCGTCTTACAAGCCACTTAGAGGGTCTGGAAGGGCCAATTCAGGAGGAAGATGGGTCTGCAAGGCTGTCATGCTTCTCACCCCTTGCCTCTTTACCCACTAGACTTCCGCACTGACCCAGGGGCTGGAGCGAATCCCAGACCAGCTTGGCTACCTGGTACTGAGCGAAGGTGCAGTGCTGGCGGTGCGTTGTGGGAAAGTGAGGCGTGCGAGCAGGGCGTGGGCGGGACTGTGTGTGTGTATGTATTGGGGAGGTCCTTTTGGGATACACCACCCAGATAGCATCAGATATTGCCCAGTTTCTCCTAGTTGTCTATTTTTTGTCCTCTGGCTCCCGGCTTGCCATATATTGAGCTTTTAGTAATTAATGTCTGGAATCCAAGTCTTGTTTTATGGTATAAAAGAGGTTTGTATCCAAAGGGCTGGGGATGTAGCTCAGTTCAGAGAGTTAATTTGCTTAGCGCGCTCGAAGCCTTGGGTTCAGTCCTCAGCACTACATAAACCAGGTGGGACATAACCTGTCATCCCAGCACTTGGAAGAAGTTCAGGGTCATCCTCGGCTACGTAGTGAATTCATCCCAGCCTGGACTACATGTAACCTTGCCTCAACAAAAAGGGCGGGGGGGTTACCAACTTTCTGAAGTCATACAATTAGTTTGATGATAACTAATCACTTATAGTGTGTTTTTATTTGGTATAGCTTTAAAACTCACATGGGACATGGGAGTGCATATAGGTGCCACAGCCAGTGGATGTCAGAGAACAACCCTCGGGAGTGAGTTCTTCCAACACGTGGGTCCTGAGGCTTGAACTCGGGTCATCGGCATTGAGACAAGCACTTATATGTTTGAACCATTTCACCTGCACCTAGCTCGCAAGACTTCTTTAGAGGCAGGAATGAGCTGAGCTGCAAGGGCAGAAGGCTGTGAACGAGGAAAGAACACTCAGGGCTGGGAGCTGGGCTTAACTGCCTGAGTGTCAGTGCCTGTCTGGGTTAGTTGTGGGTTTGTGTTGAAACGGTTTGAGCAGGAAGGATGATGTGGTAAGAATCTGATAGTGGAGGACTTCCTATGGCTAGCCTCGACATCTTTGGAGGAATCCTGAGGGTTATTTAAAACACAAACATGGCTCACTGAAATGGTTTAACATGGCTGTTACAGGAATCATCTAGGTAGGAAACTAGACTGATAGCAAGAAGGAACAAGGTATCTATTCTTCCCGCCCCCTTAGGAGAAGCAGGTATGGTGGCGAACACCTTTTTTTAAAATAAAGATTTTATTTATTTTATGTATATGAGTGCTCTATCTGCATGATGCCTTTCTCCCAGAAGAGGGTATCAGGTTGCACAGATGGTTGTGAGCCATCATGTGGTTGCTGGGAATTGAACTCAAGACCTCTGCCAGAGCAGCCAGTGCTCTTAACTGCTGAGTCATCTCTCCAGCTCAGTTGTATCTATTTTGTAGTGTGCCTGCACACGTGTGTACAGGTATGTATGCCCACGCACATGCTGAGGCCAGTGCAGGACAGTAGAGTCCTGCTCTTAGCGCACTCTGCCTTATTTCTTGGGCCAGGGTCTCACTAAACCTGGAGCTAGGCTTGCAAGCCCTGAGTAAGCCCCAGCAGTCCACCTGTCCTGTGCCCCCTACGGTGCCACGGTTGCAAGTGTGGCCATGCCTGGCTGGGGATTTGAACTCAGGTCCTCTTGCTTGTACAGCAAGCGCTCTTATTCACTAAGCCATCTCTAGAGCCCAGCGGTGTTAGAGGTGTTCTGTATGTTGGTACTAGCTATAGAAGATAAAAGCACTTTCTGCATGTGTATTACCTTTCTGAAGTACTCATCCAGTAGCGCTTTAAACTGGGAAAACCAGAAAAATACTATCGTGCCTGAACAAATAACTCAGGAAAGGAAGCTGACCAAGGAAGTGGCTAAGAATGTTGATGGCCTGACTGTAGATACTGAGTTTGAGGTGTACTGATAACAGATATGTAGAACATTTATTATGCAGGTACATAGTGCTCTCGTTTTCTCACGAAACCTTCACAAGCCCATAAAATAGGTCCTGCTGAGCCCAACATACAGATAGGGAAACAGAGCAAAAGGAACTAAGCCTAGTAATATAGGCCCACTTAGAAGCAGTGAGGAGAGGAAGTTAAGAAAGTCTGTACTACTGTCCAGAGGAAGTCTGGACTACTGTCCTAGCTAGAGGGAAAGCTTCAAAGACGAAGTGGGTGTTTCTGCTTCATAGCCTACAGACAGGACAAGTGGGAAGACTGGGAACAGGTGGAACCTTTAAAGACTGAGCAATTAGCTCAGTAGTGGAACATCTGCCTAGAATCCCCTAGTGAGAGACTAGGGGCGAGGCTCAGTGGTAGAGCTCCTGCCTAGAATCCCCCAGTGAGGGGCCGGGGCGTGGCTCAGTGGTAGAGCCCCTGCCTAGAATCCCCCACTGAGGGGTTGGGAGTGTGGTAGATCATTTGATAAACACACTCGAGGTTTTGATCGCCAGCATGGATATCAGTAGAGCTGCAAATAAAGCCTGGTATTTCAGGATGAGAAACAGGATGGTACAAGGGATGGCAACACCACCATAAAGAAGCTTTAGGTAGAATTTTTCCAACGCTAGGCAACTTGAGACTATGGGAGACCATAACAAGTATGAGACCAGTGGTCCTGTGTCTTGAATTTGTTCCTAACTCTGGGCTCTCACTTTTTGCCCCACTCTCCTCCGTCCACATGCAGTCATCTGGGGACCTTGAGAACGATGAGCAGGCAGCCAGCACCATCTCAGAGCTGGTCAGCACAGCCTGTGGCTTCCGGCTGCACCATGGCACGAACGTCCCTTTCAAGCGCCTGTCTGGTGAGCTCCTGCCTTTGGTGGTGGGGTTTTTTTCTAGAGGCTTCTCTGTTTAGGGAAGGAGTATCTAGCTCCATTCCATTGACTCCCAATTCCTCCTGGGGTCCCTGGTTCAACTCCTGCCTTCAGTTTGAGATCCCTCTAGTATGAGAACCGAGTAATGAGGACAAGAAGGGTTTTCACAGCCGCCTCTCCTTTGTCTCATCCCAGCCAGTTCTGCTGTGACCTCACGGAGGCCACTGCACTCTAACTGTGCTCCCTTCCCTCTCCAGTGGTCTTTGGTGAACACACGCTGCTGGTGACCGTGTCCGGACAGAGGGTGTTTGTGGTAAAGAGGCAGAACCGCGGTCGGGAACCTATTGATGTCTGAGCTGCAGAAGGCTCTGGCTGGACTGTGGACTGCTGCTGAGGCCTGTGACGGGGGACACTGTCCTCTGTCTTTCTCACTGCTGGAACTGGGCCTGTGCTCACCACCTCCTCACCCCATCCAAGTCACAAAGGCTAAGTGACTTCTGCGCTAAGGGAAACTGGCAAAAAGATCCCTCTTTTCTGCCTTCTGCACAATAAACAGCGATGCAGCCCTTCTTAGTGCTCACAATATGTGCACAGAATGGTTTGTCTGCGTGGGGGTGGGGCTGAGGCCATTGCACCTTGTGCCTGTCTTTGACCCTCTAGGGAGATAGCCGTACCTCAGTCCATCAGTGGGACAAGACCACCTCCAGGCATCACAGAACTGGGAAGTTGAGACAGGTGTAATGGTGCACATCTGTAATCCCAGCACTTGAGAGGCAGGTCAGGAGCATCAAGTTCAGACAGGCTGGGCTGCTGCATAGTGGTTTCCGACCAGTCTAGGGCGTTCCGAAAACCCAAAGTAAAACTAGAAATTGGAGACTCATGGACAGGAAGACAGCTGTTTGTACACTGAAGGCGATCTCTCCTGTGGCCGACACAGACAAGACTCAGACTCCCTCCTGAAGAGCGTTTAATAGTTTACTTCAGTTGGAGATGGAGTCAGAGAATAAGTTACAGGAACAGACAAAAAAAACAAGAAAACAGAACTTAAAGTGCTTCAGGCTGCCAACGTAAACATGAGGGGCAGAAAGAGGCCACCTAGCTATGTCCCCAACCCCTGAGACAGGAGAGTCATTGTCATTGTTGGGGTCCCTTTACCACTCCCACCCTCTAATCTCAGCCCTGCGGGTGGGTGGAAGGGAATTTCAGAGGCAGAGAGGATTGAACAGGAAGGAGAATACTCTGTAAACTCGGGACAAGTGAAGGGCTGGGGCAAGGGAGCGCCTGCAGCCCTTGCCCTGCTGGGGTGGGGCCGGCCCCCCCACGAGAACTTGGGGAATACTGTTGGCTGAGCTGCAGCCATGCTGCCCACTTCACAGCTTCTGCCCTTATCCCTCACCAGCAGACACAGACAGCCAGCCCTGCAGGGCCTCTGCCTACAGGGGGAGGCGCAGCCTGGGAACAAGGAGCCCTCCGGGGGCTTAGGGTTTCTGGAGTGTCCAGAGCTGAGTGAGCAGACTGCTACTTGACGGGCTCCACCACCAGGACTTTACACTCGCGCTTGGCAATCTTGTCTAGAGAAAGCACAGCCTTGTCCGGGGGCAGGTAGAGGGGACGACCGACGGGGGAGGCCACAGGGGGTGTGATGGCCCTGCGCTCCATCACGCTGCCAGACCTGGGAGAAGACAGGGGCTGTGGGCTCCGTGAGGGTGCGGCATCCCCACCCCCAACCCCTCTGGCATCCTGTTCCTAGACTCCCAACTCCCCTCCTGGTTACACTGACAGCCACCCAGGTCCCTTACCTCATGAGGTGGCTACGGGAAGGCTGCTGGTGGGAGAAGGACTGAGAGCGGCCTAGGCTGGCCTGGTGTCTTTCCACCAGGTCACGGACCGCAGGGCTGCTGGGGCTGCTCTTGCGGGACAGGGGCCGGGCCTCGGGCGGAGGGTGGGACACACTGGCAGTGAACTGCAGCTTCAGTTTCATGTGCTGGCTCAGCTGGGTAGGAAGACGCAGACCTTCACACAGACCCAGGTTGGACTGGACCTCCAGCTTCCCTGTGCCCAGCCTTCTAGGCTCCCTAAGGCATTTCCCCTCCAGAAGCTAGGAAGCCCTGACTGTCCCACCCAACACTGGGCCCACCTCAAAGAGCCCCGTCCTCAGAGCCTGGAAGGCCACACTGAAGGTAAGCGCGCTGCCCTTCCGGGAGAAGCCAAGGTTATTGAGGGGTGTGTGGCAGACGATGGAGTCCAGGGCTGCTTGCATGGCCCGGCGCTCCTCTTCACACAGCTGCTTTCCTGGGGACAGAACCAGCTTTCCTCAGCCCCACAGGTCTTTACCAGCGGGGGGGGGGGAGGGTGTTTAATTTGCAAGGTGCTCTGTGGGGTACACTGAGTAAATGTTATCTTTTGCTGAGGGTTATAGACAGCGATGTTCTCATCAGTATCGTGCACTAACTCATTAATACGCGTAACAAGCCATGAGATGTTATTTACTCAGTTTTAGAGAGGATAGAAGCCCAGAGATGCAGTAACTTACCAAGGTCACACAGCTAGTAAATGAGCAGGGTAGAATCTGTACCAGAACGCACAGACCCAATGCCACTGCCCACTGCCTATCTTAACTCCCCATCTGTGACCCTGGATGACTAGCCAGGTACTCAGCAGAGCCATCAAGCTGCTGCAGGCACCCACTGAGGTAGGGCTGACACCACTCTGAGCTCCTCTCACTATCCTATCTCTTCCTTTCCCTGCCCCTCCCAGGGGACGAGGTCTCAGCCTGGTTGGGGACCCACCAGCCTGTGCGTGTTCCGGGGTCCACACAAGCCTCACAGCAAGGAAGTCTTGGAGGTTGTTGAGCAGCGTGTAGGTGACAGTGAAACGCTCGTAGGTCCGAACAGGGGATTCACAAGAAGCGGTCATCACAAAGCAGGGGCGGTCTAGGCGGACACTGGGCAGGCTGGGAGCAGTGGAAGAGGAAGCTGGGTGTATGTGTTAGGCAGAGGTGAGCAGGAGGAGAGCCTGGTGGGTCTCCCACATACTCACCGGTAGTGGGTGTAGATGCTCTGGGTGAAGGGCAGTTTTGGGGTGGACCACTGAACCACGGCAATCAAGGGGACTTCAAGACCCTGCAGAGAGGACAAAGGGAGACTTCCCATGTTCAGAGTTTTTGTCTCTTACGCCCACACCTTTCCAGTCAGTTGTCTTTCCTTTGAGACAGGTCTCAGCCTAGACTCGTCTACGTCTCCTCACTTAGCTGGGGATGACCTTGAACTTCTGATGCTCCTGCTGTCCAGAGAATGCTAGAATC
This sequence comes from Microtus oregoni, assembly GCF_018167655.1. NCBI lineage: Eukaryota > Metazoa > Chordata > Mammalia > Rodentia > Cricetidae > Microtus > Microtus oregoni. The sequence continues at coordinate 4,874,985 of NW_024543062.1, read as the reverse complement.
CCAGGCCCCAGGCGCATGCCACTACTGATTTATGCAATGCTGAGGGCAGAACCCAGGGTTCTGTGCTTGGAAGGCAAGCACTCTAACAACTGAACTGTATTTCCAGTTCCCGCTGTTCTCATCACTTATGTGAACACACCAGCTCACCTCCTTGGCCCCAGGAGGGGGCTGCTCACCCCCTCTCAGCTGAAACAGGAAGTTGTGTTCCTCCAGGGCACTAAGAGGACAAGGGAAGTAGCCAGAGGTACCAGGAAGCCGACAGAAGGAGCCCATGGAGACTTCCCCAGACTGGTGACTAGTACAGAAGAAAGGAAGGCAGTGAATAGCTTGCCATGTCCCATCTCTGCCCCACCGCTCGACAGCCCCGCCCCTCCCCTCGCCAGGACCTCACCAGACATTGTCCACCAGCAGTACAGAGCCATCAGGCATGACAGGGAGATAACTGGCATTGAAGTTGGGGAGGATTCGGATATCCCAGATGGAGATCTCCTCCTGGGAGGAGCTGTTCAGCACTGTGTGGGGGAACGGGCCAAGTTCAGAGAAGTGAACCCCCCCCCCCTTTACCCCCAGCCCTACCTTTACCAGCATAATAGACCCATCACTGCCCTCCACGCCATTCCCTTGGACTATTCAAGCCTTGAGCCAAAAGATTTGCTCACCCTTGAGCACGGTCAAGTGTTTTCCAGCCACAGTGAACTGCCGGCATTTCAGAACTGGAGGGGGAAGCAGCGTCAGCAGGGTGCTCACTGCAGAGAGGGGATGAGGCAAGAAATCAGACCTCTGCTTCTCAGTTCTTCCCTGCCACCCTCTAAATCTACCCCTCTTCCAGGTTCCAGCTTTTCCCTTCTCCCCCACCTTGGGCCTTGAAGGCGCTCTGTTCTCCACGGAAAGTCTCTCCAGGAGATCGAGTCTGTAGCAAGCGCAGGTAGCCTTGATCTCTGACTTCCGGTGCCTCGACCTCGCGCTTCCACACGGTCACTACAATCTAGATTACCGGAGGCATCGGACCATGATCAGGACTGACGGGTGGGTCTTGAAACGCCGCCTGAATTATAGGGCAACAGCTCCAGCTTTGTCATCCTACCTTGGCCTTGGGTGTCCCTGGGGGCAGTCTATCCAGTGAAACAGTGAGTGGGAAAATGACCTCATCTGTGGACACGATCGGTTCTTCCACAGGCAGCTGGGGATTGTAAAGGGGTGAAGAAGTCAGGAGGGTATCAAAGACGAGGATCCTTCAACCTCTCTGCAAGACAGGGCAAGTCTTTATGCCCTCCCCTCGCAGTCATCTGCCTCCTGTCTTAGGTCCCTCTGCAAGGCAGAACAATGCTGTCATCTGCCTCCTGCGTCAAGTCCCTAAAGAGTCCATGCCCCAAACTTGCCCTGTTACCCCCAACGAACCTCCCCTCTGCCTTTGTCACCCAGAGATCCTCACCGTGGTCGCTCCCCCTGAGGTAGCAGGGCCCGGGCCGTGGGTGAGAAGGGGGCTGCAGCCTCGAAACAAGCCTCCGCCCCCTGGGTCCCCTCCCCCCGGGGGCTCGGCATCCTGGTCGCCGGCGCCGCCGCCCCCCGGAATCCCCCCTCCGGCGCTGACCGAGGCCAGGGCGGCCAGGGCTGTCGCCAGCTCGGTCCAGGCCCCTCGGGATGCCAAGCCCGCGCCTCCCCCGACGCCGGGCCCCGCGCCGCCCCGGCAGCGCAGCACCAGCAGGAAGCGGACTGTCTCCCCCAGGTATAGATGGTTGCGCCGGGGCAGCGCCCGGTACCGGCCCGGGTCCCCAGCCAGCTCGGCTCGTGGCGGCAGCGGCACGGCCGGGAAATACATCGAGTAGTCGCACTGGGACTCCATTGGGCAGGGGAGGCGACGCGACCCGAGACCGGGCCGGCGGGGAGCCACGGGACCGGCGGGGAGCCACGGGACCGGCGGGAGCTCGGCCGGCGAGTCCCGACACCCGAGGGCCGCCGCTCCGCCCGGCAGCGGGAGACACCAGCCCGGCCCGGAAACCAGGGAAACGAACCCGGAACCCAGACCCGGCGGCGCCGGAACTGGGGTGCAGGGCTGAATGACTGGAGAAAGACCGGAAGCGGAAGGAAAGGGGCGTAGCCTCTGAGGTTGCACGGAGCTGGTCTGGTTTGCGGTCGTGAATGTAGGCTGCTGAGGAATTTGTGGGAGGCTAGACAAGCTTCTTTGGGTAGAATTTATTTTTATTTGCCCCTCTTCCTCCTCCCTTCCTTCTTCCTTTTTATTCCCTTTCTCCTTTCCTGTCTTCCCTGATTTTCTCTTTCTGTTCCCCCTCTCTCACGCTTTTTTCCTTTTATGACAGGGCTTCTCGAAGCCCAAGCTGGTCTTAAACTCTCCCTCTGCCTGGCTGAGGATGAGCTCAGACTTTGGATTCTCTTGCCTCTGCCCTTCTCCGGAGTGCTGGCATTACAGGTATGTGTCATCAGGTCTGATTATGCAGGGCTGAGGATTGACCACACGGCTTCATGCATGCTGGCAAACACTCTACCAACTGAGCTACCCCTGTCTTTTTCTTGGATTTTTGTGGTGGTGGTGGCGGCGGTTGTTTTTGGTGGTGTGTGTCTGTATTATTGGCATCATGAGTCTCAGCCTGAGGCTAGTCAGTCGTTTTGCCAATGGGCTGTATTTCCCAGCCTTGAGGAAATACTGAAAGAAAAGAAAGAACGCTTTCCAGTCCAATTTCTATCCAACAAAAGAGTCTCCATCCCTCCCCCTTTGAGAGCCCTACATAAAACACATAACTGGGGCCTGGAGAGATGGCTCTGAGGTTGAGAGCACTTGCTGATCTTGCAGAAGACCAGGGTTTGGGTCCCATCACCCACATGGTGACTCACAGTCATTGGTAACTCCAGTTCCAGGAGACCTGTGGGCACCAGGCATGTTGTGTGGTACACATTTATACATGCAGGCAAATTACTTGTACACAAAAAAATAATTTTTTTAAAAAATACGTAAACGTTTCATAGCATTTATTCATCCAACAAATATCTTCACAGTGAAATCAACACAGCTCCATAACAATTTTTTCATAGAGAACTGGATGTATCATGCCCCAACTTTCTCTGGCTCACTCTTCTTTTGCCCCTGGGGGGGGGCTTTGGGGGAACTGCTACAAGTTCATCTTGGGACTTGAAGAGACCAAGTGAGCAGCTGGGGGTGGGAGGCAGCTGTTGCTGGAATTCCTACTGAAAAACCAGGCATCTCAAGTCTCGCCTTAGAGCAAACTTCCTGTTCCTTCCAAGGGAAGGGAAGATGCGTCGTGTGTCCTCATCTGTCATCCCATGCCTATGGGGGCAGCAGCCTTGAGGTCTTGAGAGGCAGGGAGACTGTAGGGGGAAACTGCTTGGCATCGAGTTTGTCCTTGTACTGCAGCTCAGGAGTAGCCAAGCGTTCACATTCCTCTTGGTCTTTCGGGCTCAGTCCGCTCTGAAGTACGTACCCCAAAACTTTAGCTGAACCGAACTGGAAAGGACGGAGCTTTACATCGGTGATGTATTTGGGGTCTAAAGCCTCACCTCCCATCAGGCAACGTTTAGCCAGAGCTTCCCTTCGAGCCCGGAGCTCAGCCACAGCACGTTGCAGCCGGCTGCGGCCATATTGCTCTATCCGCGCCCACAGACTACGGTTGAAGTGAGTGTAAAGAGCCCAGTCTAGGTTATTCCAAGCTCGGGCCCGTGCAGTCAGCTGCTGATCTTCACTATTCAACACACTCTTGTTGGCAGTCCCGAGCCTCTGCTCACCTCCAGCCTGGGCATTGTGCATGAAGCCCACCACGTCATCCAGACCCCAGCACAGGGCATCTGCCAACAGAACCAATGACTCGTCAAAGTACTCGGCCACCATGACCAAGTCAAAGACCGAATCCAGCCAGGCCAGACCCCACTGGATAAAAGATGAGGGCCGGAAATCTGAAGAGGCAAAGCCGGCTGGCTGCTGGTGACTATTAGCAGCTGTAGTCACAGGCTGGAAGAGAGTTCCAGGGCCAGCAGCAGAAGGCATAATATGTAGCTGGAGGGGGCTGGGGTCCCTGGGTAGATGAGGACTCACTCTCGTCTCTGGGGGGAAGGGCAACCCAAAGTCAAACCATAGTAAGTTGCGGGCATAGTGGTTGCCACGGCCCCCGGGTCTGTAGAAGGCTCGAGGATTGGACAGGAAGGCAGCCAAAGAAGGTGCCTTTCTGAAGGCTGATGAGGTTGATTTGTAGTAGGAGAAGGCAGAGCGGGCTAGAGCCGCTGGATCTCGGACAATGGAAAAGAAGAAGCTGTCAGAAGGCATGACCTGAAGTACCTGCAGAGGAAAGAAGGCAGACACAGAGAACGCTTGACTGAGTAAAAAATAAGTACAAGCTAAGGCTCTGGTGAGCCCCCTCGGAACGCTGCCTCCCCCCCACCCCCAGCTAAGCTTCCCTAATTAGCTGGGTGTTCTTGGGGGGGAAGTTATGTAACACCTCTAAGATTCAATTTGCTTCTCTGCAAAAAGGAAGTAAAGTCAGGGGTTCCCAGGTGAGATGAATACATGAGATAACAGCTAGTCAGAAATCCGGAACCCACAAAGCTCTAGGTCATTCATTTCCTTTGTGTCTTCTTTAGTTGATAAAAACTCTCAAACCTGGGGCTGGGGAAATGGCTCAGTCAATAAAGTGTTTGCCACACAGGCATGAGGACCCCAGTCCATACTCCCATAAAAGCCTGGCACAGTGGTGCTCACTCGTAAGTCCTGTGCCAAGGAGGCAGAGACAGGGCCATAAGCCCTGGGAGCTGGCTGGCACACACCTAAAACCTCTAAGGACCAGACTTGGTGTTTACTTCTGCAATAAAATTCCATTTGTATTCAGTTTTTGCATGTGCATATGTGTGAGTGTTCATGTGTGCGCACTTGTTTGTGTGACTCTGGGAGAGAACCTCAATTTCTCAGGTGTCATCCACCTTTGTTTTCAAGACAGGATCTCTCACTGGCCTGAGTGAGCGATCAACCAGGCAAGGCTGACTAGTCAGGGAGCCCCAGGGACTCTCCTATCTGCCTCCCTCCGAGCTGGGAACACAGAGTCTGCTACCAAGCCCAGCTTTCTTCCATCAGTTCTGGAAGTCAAATTCAGGTTCTAAAATTGCATGGTAAGCATTTTACTGTACCTCCCCAGCTCTATCCCTTTTTGAGATAGGGTCACACTTACACAGCCCAGGGTGGCCTTAAACTTAAGCTGAGCATTGTAATTACAGACAGGTGCCAACATGGCCAGTACACACACACACACACACACACACACACACACACACACACTCCTGTTAAATGCCTTTTCTGGGATTCTTAATCACAACTTCAAGAAAGCAATTGGCCTGAGGCTCCTCAAAATGGAAGGAGGGAGACATCAGTGGCAGGAACTGTGTTCTCAGGTTAGTCTAAGATGACTGCCACACAAGGCACAAGGCTCTTCTGTAACTCCAAAGATCTTGGAGAACAAGACACTCCTGAAGTATGGCACTGGCGGGAGGTGGGGGGAGGGCAGGACAGTGCTGGGAAATGGGTAAGGCTGGAGTCCGGGATGTGTCTATTACTCAACAGGTACCTTGAGAATCAGGCCTAGTTGTGCTGTAGCATAGCCCTGCAGACTGACTGATGTGGTATGTTAATAGCTCCCACACTCCCTGGAGGTATCTACCCTGAAAATGACTTTTATTTTATGGAATCTAACCTTTCTGTATCACAGTGGCAATTGGTAATAAGTCTGTCCTTAAGGAAGTTTTTAAAAATGAGGATCAGGGGCTGGACAGATGGCTCAGTGGTTAAGACCTTGTATACTGCAGTTGTGAGAATCGGTGTTCAGATCCCAGCACCCAGGTAATGAGATAGGTATCTCTACAAATGCCCGTAAGCCTGCCTCCAATAGGGGCAGAGACAGGAGGATCACTGGGCTAGCTGGCTTCCAACCTAGCTGAGAACCTAGCCCCATGTTCAGGGAGGGACCCTCTCTCCCTCCCTCCCTCCCTCCCTCAAAGGAACAGGCAGAGAATGATACCCGAGAACTCCCTGCTACCCTTTCTAAATGGCCTTGAACATGCACAGGCACACATTGTCTCTCTCACACACAAACAAATCTTCAGATGAATAAAATAAATACAATTGGGTCAATCTCCAAAATGATAATAGGAACTTATTTGGAATTTATGCTGTTATGCTACACATCTGGAAGCTATATGAGCAAGGCCCCAAATCAACAACAAGGCATTCCTGAGTCTTGAACCATCCCTCCTAAAAGAGAACAAATGGTTACATTTCTCATATCATCAAGAAATTTCATTCCCCAAACTCCTATACCGCCCCCCTCAACTCTGCAGGAGACAGCCAGAGAACAAATGACCATTTGTGAATGACCATTTTTAGATTTGAGAGTGGGGTTACATAGCAAAACAGACTGAAAATTTACTGAGAAAAAAAATATTTTTTTTTTTAAAGGCTCAGTGGCTAAACAGCTGCTGCACAGGTGTGAGGACCTGAGTTCGGATCCCCAGCACCCATGTAGGTAAAGCTAGATGTGGGGGCACGCCTCTGTTATCTCCAACCGTGAGGAGGGAGGTGGAGACAGGTGAGTCCTCAGAAACCCACAGACCGGCTACCCTGGAGCACAAGGCCACAAACTGCAGAAAAGATCCTGTCTCTCTGGAACGTGAGAACTAACACAAGGCTGCCCTCTGACTCTGACTGCCACACAGGCACTATGCTACGCACACACTGGGATCAGTTATGGGCACATCCTACAAAGGTTTTTTTTTTTTCTTTAACTGAATGTTTTTCATTTTCTTCCTTAATATGGCAACGCCCAGAGGGCAGAGCCTTTAAACTCTGGCTTTTTTGGAAAGCAGGTGGTAGTTAACTGTCCCTGGCACCAAAAATAACCGTTCCCAGTTCTGCCATTTGCTACTTGTGTGATTTTGGCATTTCACCGATGTCATCAGAGCCTTTGTGTCTTCAGGTATAAATCTGGATTAGTATAGGTGGAAGAATGTGGAAGTGCCTGGAACAGGGCATTGACCATGACGGTCATCTCTCAGCCATCAGAGGATCCCAGTGCAGTGGTGGTCTCTGGCCCACTCTTAAAGGTAGCCCCTTGTTATACAACAGTGGCCCCTTGCTGCCCCTGACATCACCTTCATGGTCCTCAGCTGTCTCTTCTGCCTTCAACAAGGGTGTACCAGGTGTGGTGGCTCATATATGTAATCCTAGCCCTTGGAAGGCTGAGGAAGGAGGATAGCCAAGAATTCAAGGAAAGCCTAGGGTACACAGCAAGAGCCTGTTCCAAAACAAAGTGTTTGGGCGGTCTCTGCTATTCTATAAACTGCACACACTCTCCTGATACACACATGTTTACATAAATCATCATGTCTTTGTGATGGTTTGCTTCCTCTAAGAACGCCCAATCTGGGCTGGGGATATAGCTCAGTGGGAAAATGCTTGCTTAGCGCACGTGGGGAATCACTTAGCGCACTAGGGTTCAATCCCTAGTACTTCATTAAAAAGCAAACAAAAACAAAACACCAAGAATATCTGATGTTTACTGGACACTGGCTTACACCTATAATTCTGGCACTCTGAGAGACTGAGATACAAGTACTGCCATGAGTTCCAGGTCATTCTGGGCTAATGTTGAGTGTCATAACGGTAAGTATCTCTCTCTCTCTCTCTCTCTCTCTCTCTCACACACACACACACACACACACTTCCCCTGGAAGAATGTCTGAGCTGGAGAACTAACTCACTTTGTAGAGTGCTTGCCTAGCATTCACAAAGTGCTGGGATCCATCCCCACCACTGTATAAAATTATAGTAGTTTCTGCCACCTGTACCCAACACTCTGGAGATGGAGGCGGGAGAATCAGGAGTTCAGTATCATCCTCAGCTACTGAGTTTGAAGCTAGTCAGAGCTACATGAGATCCAGTATCAAATACAGATGGACAGACAGACAGATCCAGTATCAAATATAGACAGAAGACAGACAGACACACACACACACGAGAAAGCAGGAAACATAATGAGCCTTTTCTCGAAAACCCCTTCTGATCTTTCTTTTAAGTTCCTTGCCCACCACATGAACCTCTCTGTTCTCCTGCCAGGTGCTCCTTATCCCTCATGGTGCTAGAATTACCGTGTGAGCCACCACGCCCAGTGCCCGTGTGCTTTCTGTTTCTCCCGACAAGCATTCACTGGTTTAAGCACGTGAGACAACGTGTTCATCTCTCCGATAAGATGCCTCCTTCGGGGTCAGAGCTGGGGTCTCTCTTGTTTCTTTTTGAGATAGAGGTATAGTTATGCAGCTCAGGTTGACCTTCAGCTATTTTTTTTAACTTTTTGAGATTGGATCCTTCTGGTTCCATCTCCCAAGTGCTAGGATTACAGGTGTGCACCTCCACACCTGGTTTATATGCTGCTAGGAATTGAATCCAGGGTCGTATACATGCTAGACAAGCAGTCTATCAGCTGGGCTACATCCCTAGTCTGACCTCCAGGAGCCTCCTGTCTCAACTTCCCAAGTTCCGGAATTACAGGTATATGCCATCATACTTTCAAAATGTCCAACTCTTCTTTCTGTTGAGGGCTTAACACAGAACTGACATGAAGTTTCAAACCATGGTTTTTATCCATAACCCCAGCGCTAGGGAGATGGAAACAGGATGATCCTGGGGCTCGCTGGCCAGCCAGGCTAGCTGAATCATTAAGTTCCAGGTTCAGTAAAAGACCCTGCCGGTCTCCAAAGCTAAGGTGGAAAGTAAGATACATATCTGGAGTTGATATCTGGCCTGACATCTGGCCCCCACAAGCACACACATCCTCCACACACAGATCCCACAGGAGAGAGGGAACACTTTAGCTCTGCCCCAGGCGGAGGACACTCAGAGAAAGAGCAACAGGAAACCTCACCTTTATATCCTAGGGCCCAGTTTGTGGGTGAACTCCCATACCAAGGATGAACCCCTCTTACAGGTCTTGACCACAAGCCTGAGATTTCTTGTCCATTCGTCTCCACCCTCCCTGTACCTCCTCACCTCTTTCAGGTTGAATCTCATGTGGTGACAGAGGATATGGAAAGGCTTCTTGGTGTCTGAATTCTGGGGGTGGTAGCCTTTGACCTTAGAGGCCTGGAAAAGCTTTGGGTAGCCAAACTGGTAGTGGGCAGGCAGGGCAAAGCGTAGCCCCTGCTGGTCCCCATAGCGATGAAGGAGATTGAGCACAGAACTGCTCCCAGATTTGTGTGTCTTCAAGAACACAAGCCGCTGTCGGGGGAGGCAAGACTTAACAGTTGGTCCCAGTGAAGGGATCCAGGACTGTCGGAGCTGCAGCCCCGGTAACCTGGAAAGAGAAAGGAAGTGGAGTGTCCTGTCCCTTGCCATTATGTGGAACAGGTGGGTCCTTGTGTTGAATGGGCAGCAGGAATGCCCCCCACCCCAGCATTTGCCCCCTAGAGTCACACATCCCCAGGTGGGATTAAGAAAGAGTAGGTTGGGGGTGGGGTATAGTCAGAGAGGTAAGGCAGGATGGGTACTCACCTCCTCTGGAATGGTCCCCCTAAGAGCTGGAGGCCAAATCCAATGGTCATGAAGACTCCCAGAGCCACCCCTAGGCTCCGAGGCCTCCAGAGCCTCATGGTCCTGACAGGAGACAGAGGACCCATGTGCCACAAGGCAGGTGACCCTAGGCAGGGACAGAGCCCGGGCCAAGAGCCATGGGTGGCAGAGACAGCTGGAGTTGGCTGTACAACCGTGGAAGACACCTTTTGGAGATCAGGGGCTCATTCCCCAGGCCTGCTCGCAGCCCTGGTTGAGTCTGCCCCCTGAGTTAGCAGATTTTTGCCTCTGTCAGCGTCTAGAAGGGAAATGAGGGGGGAAGGAGAGGAGTCTAAAGAGAAGGGCAGAACCTTTTCTTCTTCTGCCACTAAGACCTGAAGCGCGGATGGTGAGTGGCCCAGGGTGTGTGTGTGTGTGTGTGTGTGTGTGTGTGTGCGGGCGCTGCTCATGTGCATCCTTTACCCCAGACCCTTATAGATGACCTGACATCTATTCCCTGTTCTGCCAAACTTGTTTGTCTTCAGCCACCCCTCCCCAAACTCTCCGACTGTACCCCTCTCACAAACTTTGGATATTTGAAAGGGAAGGAGAGAAAGTCAGGACCCAGATCTCAAATGAAACAGACACCAAAAGAGATAGAATCTGTTCATGACCTTCTTTCCATCAGGGCATTGTCAAGCCAGGTCCTGGCTGCCTTCCGAGTCCCTCCGTCAATCACAAATAGGAATGAAGAACCTCCCTCCTTCTTGAGCTAGTTTAGGGGGAAACCTTAGAAGGGATGGGGTCGGGGGAACCAGAAAGGAAAAGGTTGGGTAACCTGGAGGAGGAAAGGGGGAGGGTGGACATAGAGGAGTGATGTGAGTCACTGCTCCTGCTGGCAAGGCTGTTTTTCACTCCACCAAGGCAGACCCCAAGTTCTAAAAGGGGCTGGTGGAAACGTGGGATGACAGAGCCCCTGGATGCACCCCATTCTGCTTATTAATCCTATCTATTAGTGCACGGGCGGGGGGAGACAGAGAGAGACAGAGAGACAGAGAGAAAAGAGAGAGAGACAGAGAGAGAGAGAGAGAGAGAGAGAGAGAGAGATTTTGATTGATTTTCTTTCCAGGACCTAAGCTTCCTGATGAATTTGGATTTAGCTCCACATTTTCAGATCACACCCTACAAGCAAAGATCAAGGTCCTTCCAGCAAGCGTTGACAGCCTCCTTCCCTGAATTGCCAGGGTGACCCCAAGCGAAAAGAATCCAAGCTTGCTATCCAGGGACTCGCCTCCTTCTGGCATTATCCCCAACTCCCTCCCCCACCACAGCCCCCAGAATTCAGCCAGCAAACTCCTGTATCCCCGAGCTAAACTTTATTTCCTCCCATCCACCTCAAGCTCTTCGCATTGCCCTCATCCCAGCTCACAGTCCCCTCTGCAGCTTTGGTGACTGCTTCATCTGTCGTCCGCCCTTTGTTAAGGGTCTTCTGAGAAACCTTCAGGTCTCCTTCCATAAATTCAAAGGTCCCTCCACTGGTCCCAGCCTCAGCTTCTCTAGCCACTCACCAGGCCACAAGGAGAGCAGGGGAAAAATCAGGTCGGGCTGTCCCAGCCACCGCCCGGCTCCTCGGATCAACTTTCTCTACAAACTTTTCTCAGCACCCAGACTCCTCCCACTCCCCTCCCTTTGTCCCGCCAGCCCAAGTAGCTGCTAACTTGCTTGCTTGGGCATTGATCCGTTCTCTCTGGGTCTCTCCCATCCCTGCCTCTTTATGCCGCTTTACCAATCTACTGGGGAAAAGATACCCTAGCCTGCCTTTGAAATGGCACTTATACCCTCCTTTCAAGAAGGAATCAATTACTTTTTTTTTTGACTTTCCACAAAACAAAAGATTTATTCAGGTGTGTGTGAGAGAGAAAGAGACAGACAGACACACACAGAGACAGAGAAGATTTGCCACTCTTACCCCGAAGGCAAAGGCAGTGGTGTGTTAACATAAATAGACCTGGTGTTCTGCACATTTTACAGCTACTTCCTCATGTGATTCCTGTTTGATCTTCACAATTCTTTTTTAATAGGCTAAGATATTTAGACCTCAGGCTTGGGAAATCTGGGGTTGTTCCTTAGGGCTGCTTGCTCCCAGGGAACAGTCTTCAAGAGGGAAGAAGCAGGTAGAAACTGAGCCAGTTACATATGCCCAGGAGGGAAATTAAAGAGTATGGAAACAGACTGCAAGAAAAGCACCTGCTCCACATGCACAAGAACCCAAGTTCAAATCCCCTGCACCCATGTGAAGAAGCTGGGCATGGCCACAAGTGCATCTGCCTGTAACTCCAGTGATATGGGATGGGCGGGGCATAAGAGGCACACTGGAGCTTGCTGGCTGACAGCCTAGCTCCAGATTCAGTGAGAATGCCTTCTCAAGGGGTTAATGCCCATACAGAGTGAAACAGCAGGACAGATTTTCTCCTCTGGCGTCTGGGTGTGCACATGCACACACCACACATACACGCACATGTATAAAAAGCCACACGTATGGTCCAATAAATTATTTATTTACCTATAAACACTGACTTTAACGCTGAAATATGAAATGGATGCTTGTGAAGGATGTGGATGGCAAAGGTCATAGGATGAGCCCCCCTCCCCCACTTAAGAAACAGATGCTTTTAAAGAGTCAACAGAACCCAGGTCATCTCCCCCATCCCCATCCTCTGTCCCACTGTCAACACCTAGCTTTTTGTGTGTGTGTGAGTTGTGTCCCCAACTCTCAATCCTCCTGCCTCAACCTCCCAAATAATGGGTTTACAGGCATGTGACATCACTCCCAGCTAGGTTTATTTGTCCATCTTCAATACCAGGTATCCCCCATGCCAACAGTCCCCCCTCCCACTTCCAAGTTCCTTCAACCCGTTCCCCAACAGCCCACCTCCTGCCTTTTGCATCAGTGAACCCCACACCTTAAAAGAGCTGAACCACACTCCTTTCCTAAATAAATATCCCCAGTTCCCAAATGAAAAAATAAATATTGTAAACACCCATCTGCCTCCAGCCCAACAATGGGAAACTCCTGGATCTGGGGCCCCAGCCATTCACCCACCAAGTCCCTTTCTACTTCTCTGTAGCCCCCTTCCACTCTTCCTCATGCTCAGCTGAGAAAGGTGGAGAGGAAAGGGCCATTAACCCTTCTGATGCTAGGGCACCCCTCCCTGGTTATCGAAGTCCAAGCAGGGTCAGGGCTGAGGGAAAGAGGATGAGGATGAGTGGAACGTGGGGACCAACAGACGATCCCAGATTCCTGCTCCTGCCCTGGTTATATCTGGCACTGCCACTTCCTCCTTTGACCCCAAGGCCATCCCTTCGAGGAGGGCGAGGTGGCCTTGCAGGCCTGGCTGGGGGAACCACAGGCGCTGCCCCAGCTTTCCAGTCATCTGCGTACTGTTGTCCCCCTCCGGAGCCGCTGGCGTCTTCATCTGTGCAGATGGAGAGGAACAGAGGTCGGTACAGAAAGGAAGAGGAAGAGAGGTAGGAATGATGCATACGGGAGGGGAATTGAGGCAAGACACAAAGTACACGTTTGTGTATATAGGCATGCATGAAAATGTCAAAATGAACCCCATTATTTTGCATAATTAATATACAAAAAAAAAGAGATAAAGAGAGGCAAGAGAAGGACACACATAAGAGTGATGGACAGGAATGCCGGGGGAGGGAACGCACAATCAGAAATCAGAAGCCAGACATGGAGATGGGACAAGGTAATGAGATGGGAAAGCCAGTGTCAGAAAAAGGACAGAAGTGGGTACATCGGGAGAGCAGACAAGAAGTCACAGAGAACAAAAGCAGAGAAAGGGGCGGGGGGGGGGGGGGGGAGGAGGGAGAGTGACCAAGACAAAGAATAAACCATGAATGTTTCTCTTTTTGGCTAATCTGGCGGTGGAGGGCAGCCCAGTGGTACCACAGCTAGCTTCCCTGTCCCCCCACTACTGCTCTTTACAGTAAGTTTCCTCAGTGTTCTCTGTAGGAATGTTTGTCTTCGCTGCAATCAAGGACGGAGACCTTTGCGAGGGGGCGGGGCTAACGGGGCAATGAGTGGGACTCAAAGGGAGCCGGCGGGAGCAGAGGCGCAGTGGGGGGTGATGGTGTCTGGGGCCACCAGGAGTTCCAAGAGCGGGTACTTGAGAGGGCCATAAACGGGCAGGGAGGTAGTGGGCTGGGCTCCAGAGCAGTGAGCTGGCTCTCAGCAGGGGTAAAAGTTAGAGGGCAGTGGGCGGGACTTGAGAAGCAATGGGCAGGCCCCTAGGGGAGACTCGCTGGACACTGTCCCTAGGCGGGGGCAAGGGGCGGTGCCGAGTGGGTTTCTGGGCCTCACCAGCGTCGTGCATGTCAAGGTCCTGACCCAGGGCAGCTGCCTTCATTCGAGCCGTAGCTGCTCTGAGATGTAGCCTCCGCCGCCGCGTCGGGACGTCGGGGTCAGAGGGATCCAGCTCCGGATTGCGGAGCTGCTCGTTCAAGGAGCCCACGACCACAGGCGACAGATACCTAGGAACACACCACCGCGAAGGCTCCCGCTGCCTTCCTTCCCTCTATCTGCTGCCCAACTCCCGCCACCACCGCCAGAAACTCACCGGCCTCTGCCAACGCCAGTCCAGCAGGGTGCCGCCTCCTGCGAGAGGTCTGCCGCCATGCGGGAGTCCCCGCACACGGTCACGGGCAATCCGGCCCAGAAGCCCCGCACGCGACCAACTCTCTCTCGGAGCTCCCCTACCTGCACGACGGAAAACAAAGCTGCAGCGCGTCCAGCGCGGTCGTGCCACACCCACCTGCACCCGCAGTTCCTCTACACACCAGGCGGTGCAGATTAGTGCCCGCCGCCGTTGTGGGCCGTTCTTCCTCGGCTGCTGCCCTCCACGGGCGGCTAGCCTCTTCTCGGGGCGCTGGTGCTCGGCGGTTACGAGACTGCACTGGATGTGGGGTCCCGCATTCCTGAAATACCTGTGCACAGGAAAAGACCCCAACACAGCCACTCTGAAGCAAACCACACTGTGCCCCACCCCCGAGTCTACAGTCTCCCCACATGACCTATTGTCTCCGACACTCACACCGAAAGCCACACCTCACCCCTACCCTTCTACCCTTCCCTCTCTATACCTTGGCTGACACCTTCACACTGTTTTCCTGCAGGTGCATCAAACCTTCTGAGATCTTCACCCCAATGGACTCAGCAGCCAGCTCAAAGGAAAAGGGTCCCTGGAGTTTCTCAGCCAACAGCAGGAGACCATCTTGAGGGAAGGAGGGGAAAGATAAAGTAGAGGGTATGCACTGAACCAGGGCATTCCCACAAATCTCACTACAGACTTAGGAAAGAGCAATTTGCTTGCGTGGAGATGGTGTGTGTGTGATTAAATGAAAAGCCCCCTCCCTTTTACCCCCCTTCCCAGTTTGGTTTTAGGCCACCCTCTCCTTACACAAATGGTCCCCAACCTTACTCAGGGCCCTCCTCTACTACTCAGGCTTTCTTGAGCCCCCTCACCCAGATATCCGCCCCATTCAGGCTCCAGTCCCCTGCTGCTGAGGCAGCCATGGGCCACATTGAGACAGAAGCCCCGGCAGGGCATAAGCGAGGGGACTCCCCGACAAAGTGGGCAGCCGATCAGACGCATCAGGGCCTGCCTGCAGCCTTCCAACACGGGCACCTGGTGGGTAGAGAAAGGGTCTGGGCATCCATGAACACCTAAGCTGCCTTAGCAAGCCTGGTGCTGGGCATAGAGAGACCAGAGATCCTGACCCACCTCCCCAGGCTATCTGTTGGAAGCTGGATGTGAGCAACTGTGGCTGGTGACCCCATATGGCATTTGGTGACACCACCAGACTGCTACAAGGCTGGGCTGCGAAGGGGAGTACCCAGTGGCAAAGGTTTCTGATTCTATTTCATGAGAAGTGTTTGACTAGGGTATTACTGGGGAGGAGGTGGTAAGGAGAGAGTCAGGCCCAAGAGTGAGCCCAGGATGACTGAGGAGAGACGGGGGAGGCAGGAGGTGAGGTTAGGACAGGACCAGGGATGCAGCGAGGCCTTCAGCTGCAGGGAGGAGGGAGGGGGCACCAAGGGGACCACCACAATCTTGAACCGCTATGGAAATGAACAAGCCCTCCAAGACCGGTAGAAGGTGTCATCAGAAGGGAGGGTCAGAGACCCAGTGGAGGCCTGACTCTGGCCTGCCTTCCTGATGTACCCTGGAACACCAGAGCCCAGGAGCAGACAAGGGACAGCTCCAGGCCTCTCCCGCCAGCTGGTGCCTATCTTCTTCACTCCCTGAGCTTTGTCCATTTCAGGTCCCCGCTAACCTTAAGGGCTTCGCTGACCACATTTCTTCCGGTCTCCAGACCCTGGACCAAGGCCCGGGCTGCCACCAGTGCCCGGGTTATCTGGGAAAAAGAAGGTGAGGGGAAAAAAAGCCACAAAAATTATTATGAGTTAGGCAAGACTGGAGCTGAGAGACAATAGGAGGTTGGGTCTGTGGGATTAACTTGGGGTGGGTACACTGTTGGGTGATGTAAGAGGGAGGTTCAATAGCTC
The DNA here is from genome assembly GCF_018167655.1 of Microtus oregoni. Taxonomy (NCBI): domain Eukaryota; kingdom Metazoa; phylum Chordata; class Mammalia; order Rodentia; family Cricetidae; genus Microtus; species Microtus oregoni. The sequence goes on along the minus strand of NW_024543062.1, from coordinate 4,858,855 downwards.
CAAAGGAATTATCATCTAGAAATATTGGGTGTTTGGGAAGAGCTGGTAGGGTTGTATGGAACAAGGTTTAGAGTTAGACTGTGTATCAGAACACTGAACTTAGAAGGAGATGTGGAGTCCAGCATTACTCCTCACTGGCTATGGGACTTCCTTGGGAGCCCCATTTTTCTCCTTCAAAAAGTAAGGATGCTCTTATCTACCTCAAACAATTATGGTGACAATCCAATGTGATACCATGGACTGCCCAGCTTATGTTTAACTGGATCACAGGAAGTCACTGTGTGAGACATAGAGACGACTAGCTGGGGACGGAGGGCCAAGTGAGTATATAAAGTAGGGCAAAGAATGAGGGTGGGCATGTAGTTAGAGGAGACCAAGGGACACTGGTCAGGCACAGGTGACCAAGACTTGAGAAGGGATCACCAAGCCAGAGAAAGGCTGAGGTGCAGGGCATAAGATCAGAGGTGACATGGGCACAAAACGGGAGACTGTCTTGGAGATGATGGCTCATAAATTAGGACACTAGGTCAGAAGCTGCTGAAGCTCAGGTCGTGGGACCCCCTCACCTGTAGGCGGAGGCGGCGAGGTGAGTCCCCGAAGGGCTGCAGAGAGCCATCAGCAGTAGAGGTGAGCCGAGTAAGGCAGAGCAGGAAGTCAGGAGGAAAGCTGTACTGTGGGTGCAGCAAAGGGAAGGCTCTCTCCAGAAGCTGTGCCCAGAAATCCGCTAAGGTGTCATCTAACCCCTCGCCAGACTTCTCATAGTAGTCCCGCAGGCCAGAGAACAGGCTATTGAAGATGGTGGCGTGCTGGGAATACAGGCGACCATAGGAATGCGAGAAGAGCTGGGCCAAAGAATGCTGGGATATGGACAGCATCTCCCGAAAAAACTCTGGCAAAGGTGGAGGGATGAGAAGAGGGAATAGGGAGGGGGAGAGCAGAGACAGGGCAGAGACCGGAGGGAGTGAGGAAAAGAGGAGGCAAAAGAGTTAGAAAACTGAGCAAGTCAGAGATCTGGCAGACTAGGAATGAGCAGGGCAGGGGCCTGGAGAGAATGCAGAGTGGGAATTGGAGCCAGGCAGGACCGGGCAGTTGCGGGGAGCTCTGGGGTGACTGCAAGAGGTGGGGACAGGGGCTGGGTGGGAATCATCAACATAAAGAGGCGTGGAACCCATTTGGAGGCCCCCAAAGGTCCTCACCATTAAACTTTCTATGCCGGGCAGCGAGTGTGTGAGTCAGGAAGGAGCCACTGTCCTCCACCAGGCCACGGAAGGTGACCTCAGCATCCCTGATCAACTTCTGCTCCGTCTCACTGGAACAGCAGGTGTACTCCTGAGGACAGATCTGAAGGTGCTCACCTGGGCAGAGGAAACGGGGAGGAACAGTGGACAGCAAGGCGGGATATTAGGATTTTCCCTCCATCTCCCACCTGTCTCAGGAGGTTGGTCATTCTCTTCCACCTGCCTGGCCGCCTTTTTCTTTGTCTGCCCCTTCAGCCCTACCCGAACCCTCCTTTACTGTCCCTCGCCCACCCCAGTTCACCCCTATTTGTCATGGGATCATCTATTTGACAGCTGCCTCGAGGGCCAAATTAGTGACCAGGGTGTCTTCAGGTGACTCTTCCCAACACGGCAGACGCCACGCCTCCAAGGATTAATGGGACTCCAAGGATTAATGGGACATCTACGGGGTGAAGAATGGGGTTTGTAGGGGTGGGGCTACTAGGTGAGCAAAAGTATTATTATAAAAAAAGCTCACAGAAATTGCAAGGGAATTCCTGGTTGCTAAGAAAGCCACTAACGGGTATGCTAATTACAGAGAGGGAATTCCTTGGGTGGGGATTCAACGAGTGCTATTATGTGAGCAGCAGGGGTTCTTGTGATCCTGGTAAGGAAGTTACAGGAGGAGAAGAAAGATGCCTACGAGATGAGACAATTACCACAATGGTCACTGAAAGGAAAGAGTCATTGTGAGACGGGAGGACCTGTCCCCGCCCCCTCCCATCCCTGACTTTTTAGTCTTCCTCTTTCTTCTCACCTGAGATGAGGGAGGGAGGGATGAGAGTTAAGCTATATCCCCGGGCTCCCAGCACCTGCCGAGTCTCTGCACAACTCCGGACGACCTTTGCCTCACTCCCAGGTCCCGGACCAGGACCGGGACACAGAGGGAGCAGCAAAAGCAGGAGAGGACGCAGCGCGGACATAGCTGCTCTCCTCCCTGGGACGGGGCAAAGTGGGTCCTAAGGAGGAAAGGAGAGTCCACAGAACTCTCTAGAATTCCTTTCTCGGCCGCGGGACGTCTCGAAGAACAGAGAAAGAGCGTGCACCACAAAACTGAGCAACCCCAGCACGGTAGCTGGACCAGGCGGCATCTGCGGAGACAATGGGAGCCAGGGAGCGGGACAGGGGGCGGGGCCCGAAGCGGGGGCCCGCCAATGATGAGAAGAAACCGGCCTCGGGGGCGGGGTCAGGGGAGAATTGAAGCCAATGTGGAAGGGGAGCTCGGCAGGGGGCGGAACGCGGGCACAGCGGAGGTTGCAGAGGTGGAGGGGGCGGGGGATGTGGGATGTGGCCCTAAGGAGGGGCGTGGCTTTCTCGCTCGAAAGGCGGGGCTTGCGTGAAACTGAGCCTATTGCAGTTGAGAAACCGGGCTGAAGGCAGTAGCAGAACGCTCAGCCAATGGAGGGGGGCAGAGACGCAAAGGAGGCGTGGCCAGGGTGGAGCGACCCTCGCTGGCGCTCGAGCCCACGTGACAGGAATGCATGCCTCACGCCTGGTGGCTGCTCGAAGCCGAGCGCGCCGTGTGACCGGAACGTGTTTAGCACGAGCTTGCGCTCCCCTGAATCTCGCGACATTTCTCAGCCGCGCGAAGGACAGTTAATCTCGCGCCTGCGCACAGCGGATCTCGTGCCTTCCCGCGTTTTTCGAGACTTATCGGCCCGCCTCCTGAGGAAGAAAAGCCGCGGCGGTGGGCGTCTCTGTCAGAGGCGGGATGTCCACTGAGGCCTGAAAGGACCCCGGAGGTGGTGGCCTTCCTTCATGCGTGTGCATCCATCGCCAACAGTGAGGTTGACCCATTGAACCCACGATAAGGCCGCGTTCCGACCCTCCTGCCCCCTGCCCCTCGGTCCTCGGCACCTCTGTGGATTCCACTATGGAAGCCCCGGAGAGACGAGTCGTCTCCCAAAGGGAAGCCCCCCTAAGCTCGAACAAGCAAGCTTCCTAGGGTCGGCCTTAGACGGCGCTTTCTGGAAACGGATGCGCACTTCCTTTACCCTTCGTAATGTTTCTGGCCTAATTCAAAGGACATCTCTATCTATCTCCGAATCATCCAGAGCTCCAGGAGGCGATTTCCAGAAATGGAAATCAGAGGGGTAGTGCTGAGGGCTGCATTTGTCAGCTAAGCCTCATTCTCTTACTCCAGCCAGTTTATGGCCGCCCCCTCCAGTGAAAGGGATTCACGCCTAAAGCTATTTATTTATTTATTTGCCTGTACTGAAGATTGGACCCCAAGTCTTAAATGTGTTAGCCTAGCCTTCTACCTATAATCCCCAGGACACACTCCCCACCCCACCCCTTAACCATTTATTTTGAGATAAGGGCTTACTAAATTGCTGGGGCTAGTCTGAAATGGATTCCATAGTCCAGGCTGGCTTTGAATTTGGTGACCTTCCTGCCTCAGTCTCCCAATTAGCCTGCAGCATCACCGCCACCCCATTCAGGTTTCTGTATGCCAACCCTTGATGCAGTCGTGACCTGAGTACCTCTCTGTATTGTTTTTGGGGCCCCAGCCCCACACCCTGTCCTAGGCAAGAAAATGGTTGGGGCAGGGCTGGAGTGGGGGTGGTAAAAACACTCTTTCTTTTTCCCTGCAGCTGGATTAACATGCCCAGTCTGTGGTCACCCTCCTCAGACAGTGTGTCTTCCCCAAGTCAGAAGTCTGTGGGAAGTGCACAGAAGGCCCTGTCTCCTTGTCCCCCCACCAGTCTATCCTGTGATGACGGGAACTCACAGGATACTGCACAGCGGTGAGCAGCTGGGAGAGAGAGGTTTCTGCATTTTGGGGCCCCTTCTATATCCTCAGCAGCTTTCCGCTCTTTGTTCTCCTCTCTTGGTGATAGTTATGTGTGGGACTCTAAAAATATCAGAAACGCTGTATGAAGCTGGATGTGATGAAACACACCTGTGATCCCAGAACTTGGGTTGTGGAGGCAGGAGGATCAAGAGATTAAGGACAGCTGTGTAGTGAGTTTAAGCTAGCCTGGACTGCATGAGACTCTGTGTTCAAACAATAAATAAAAATAAACCAACCAAACAAAAAATGGGCGGCCGGAAAGGGAGAAGAGAGAAAGGGAAGAAATGCTATACTGGTTCACACTGGAGACTCCTAGCGCCGCTGTTTCTTGGCTGTCTTACATCTTACAAACATCAAGAATAGCAAATCTTAGTTGTAAGTTGAAAGGGCCAGCCCTGGGGCTACATAGCAAGACCCTGAAAAAGGATAGAGTACATGTTTAGTTTTTTTTTTTACACGTCTAGTTTTGAATTCATCTTGTTAGCCAAACCTGTGTTGGACATGTAGCAGTGCTTAGCATATAGCCGTTGCTAGTGTGCTAATGGACTCAGGGACTGAGAACTGTATAAATAAAGAGTGCTTTATTTGTTGCTTGAAAATGTGTTTTTTAGTTGGTGTCCTGTAGTTCTGTGATCTATGATTCTTACAGCTTTATGAGTTTATTCTGTGAAGATTATAATAGCATGTTGTATTTTGTAATCTTTTTAGAGAAAAAAATCCATCTCATACACCATTATCTTTATCCCGTTTGTATTAATTGGGCTTCTCTGATTCATTTCTGTTTCTGCCAGTGCTATTATTGAGGACTAGATTATATTAGCGCTATGAACTTGAATCACTAAGGTTATGTTTCAAGGATAAACTATAACCCCAAGTATACACTCATCTATTTATGTATGAGTGATAAGTTATTCCTCAGCCATGTAGATTTTTCTGCACACAGAGTGGTAGTCTGAACATTCTCTGAATACCAGCTGTCTCATTCACCTGTTTCAGTTCCTCATTCTAAAAAAAAAGTACATTTATTTAGGTGTATATGTGCATATGTGCATGCCACAAACATATACATGGAGGTCAGAGGGCAACTTTCAGGAGTCAGTTTTCTCTTTCCACCGAGGGGCCCCAGGAGTTGAACTCCAAGGTCAACAGACTTTGGTCGTAAGTGCTCTTACTTGCTGAGCCCTTTCACCGGCTTTCAGTTGCTCATTTTTCATCTCTACTGCTTTGAAGTGTTTTTTTCTTGCTCCATATCTCTTAAAATTTAAATGTTTTTCTCATGTAGATGTGGCACAGAGATTAATAGGAATTACAGTTAATTCTTTATGTGGAAGGAATGGGATGATACAAGAAAAACCATACTCTCTTAATAGGAACAGTCCCTCTGTGTCAACTAGTGAAGACAGTGACTTTGAAGACCACTCAAGACGCAATACGAGGAAGAGAGCAGCGAAACGACCACTCAAAACTTCTCCAGTGAGTCCACTTTTTTCTTTTATTGATTTTTTTTAGGTCTACATTTTTCTCTGCTCCCCTCCCTGCCTCTCCCCTTCCCTTCAACCCTCTCCTGAGATCACCCTGCTCCCAATTTACTCAGGAGATCTTGTCTTTCTACTTCTCATGTACATTAGATCTATGTATGTCTCTCTTAGGGTCCTCGTTGTTGTCTAGGTTCTCTGGGATTGTGATTTGTGGGCTGGTTTTCTTTTATGTTTAAAAACCACTTATGAGTGAGTACATGTGATAATTGTCTTTCTGGCTCTGTGTTACCTCTTTCAAAATGATGTTTTCTAGCTCCATCCATTTGCCTGCAAAATTCAAGATGTTATTTTTTTCTGCTGTGTAGTACTCCATTGTGTAAATGTGCCACATTTTCCTTATCCATTCTTCAATCGAGGGGCATTTAGGTTGTTTCCAGGTTCTGGCTATGACAAACAATGCTGCTATGAACATAGTTGAACACATGTCCTTGTGGCATGATTGAGCATCCTTTGGATATATACCCAAAAGTGGTATTGCTGGGTCTTGAGGAAGGTTGTTTCCTAATTTTCTGAGAAATTGCCACACTGACATCCAAAGGGGTTGTACCAGCTTGCATTCCCACCAACAATGAAGGAGTGTTCCCTTTACCGCACAACCTCTCCAGCATAAGTTGTCATCAGTGTTTTTGATCTTGGCTATTCTTACAGGTGTAAGATGAAATCTCAGAGTTGTTTTGATTTGCATTTCTCTGATGACTAAGGATGTTGAACATTTTAGACATTTTAGATTACTCTTTTGAGAGTTCTATGTTTAGGTCTGTCGATCATTTTTTTATTGGATTATTTGTTCTTTTGATGACCAATTTCTGGAGTCCTTTGTATATTTTGGAGAGCAGCCTTCTGATATGGGGTTAGTGAAGATCTTTTCCCATTCTGTAGGCTGTCGTTTTGTCTTGTTGACTGGGTGCTTTGCTTTACAGAAGCTTTCAGTTTTAGGAGGTCCCATTTATTAATTGTTTCTCTCAGTGTCTGTGCTGCTGGGGTTATAGTTAGGAAGTATGAGTCTACTTTATTTAACTTAGAATCTAGTCGGGGAATCAGCAAAGAAAAATCTGGAAGGGACTCAGGTGATGGGATGGAAGAAAAGAGAACATTAGGATGGAGAGGTGCCAGAATTCTTTAAATAGAGAAAAGGTTAGTAGTAACAAATTTCACAACAGTAAAATAATTACTAAATATCTGAAACAATAAGGGAAGCATAGCGGTGGAATTGGCAGCTTAAGGCTACTTAAGGTCATAATGATAAAATTAAATGTTATCATCATTCTTACAGCTTTTGTATGCCTAATATTTCTATACTTACTAGGTGGCAAAACATCAGAAGAAGCGGTCCCGAATAATACTTAGTGGGAATGACAAGACTGAATCAGCGCCTCCAACCAATGATCTCTTTGATGCTGTGAAAGCTGCCAAAAGTGACATGCAGGTAAAGAAGTGACTCACCTCTGCTCCTCTTCCTCTTAGTATCAATAAGAAATTTAATTATATTTTTAAAAATGGTGTTGTCTAGAAAAAGTTATGCAAGTAATTTTATAATTATAAAAGTTCAACTGTTGAAACTTGTTTACTGAAATGTGTTGACTTGCATTAATGATTTACAGTTTGCATTTATATTAAGAATTCACATAAAATGAAAATGGAAACCAACTACCAATACCTGATTTCTGTCCCTTATTTTTCTGCTAGCAATCATATACTTTTTGATCATATAGGAAAAAATATGTAGCATAGAACTATTGATAAGAGGAAGAAGACAGGGAATTGCTTTCCCTTCATAGTGGTTTTGTAGGTGTTTTTCATGTATAAGTCATGCTGCTGGATATTTTTAGGTATAATTGTTACACATTTGGCATAGATAGCACACAAGTTGGTATCTTCAAAAATGACAACCGTATAGGTCTCTTTCAAAGCATCGATAGCTATACTCTGTTTTGAAATCCTGAGCAACTTTTTACATCAGACACTTGAAGGGGAGTTTTTGCGAATCCGAAATTCAGTGGACTTGTGATAGGGTCAGCTTTCATAGGGAGCCTGTAATAATGAGCTTTCTTCACCCTGCCAGTAGAGGTCAGACTCTGGCTAACAGTGTCTAAAACTGGTTAAGGGCTGCTTTACCACTTGTGGAGTTTCAGCTGGTCTGCTTTCTACAGGCCATACTAATGAGACCTTGCTTACCCTCCTTCAGATTTATTTAGTTCAGTGAGCAAGAGGCTATGCTGACTTAGAGAGTGACAACTGCAAACTTCGTCTCTGTGTTGTTGTTTGGGACAGAATTTTTTCATGTATTCCTGGCTGGCCTAGAACTCAGTATGCAGGTCAGGCTGGTCTCAATTCACAGAGATCGGCCTGTTTGTGACTCACAACTGCTGGGATTAAAGGAGTGTGCCACAATACCAGACTCACCTGTTTCCTAATACTATCAGATTCTTTGTAGAATGAGACAATAAGGAGCAGAATCTACAAATTTAATTTGTTGTTGGCATTTTATTTAGCATACCTAAACCAAAAAAGATAAGACAGTGGAGTATGAGTCCCTACAGTGATAAGAGAGCCCCCTAATCAAGGGGAATTTTTTTTTTTTGAGACAGGGTTTCTCTGCAGCTTTGGAGTCTGTCCTGACCAGACTGGCCTTGAACTCACAGAGATCCACCTGCCTCTGCCTCCCGAGTGCTGGGATTAAAGGAGTGCACCATCACTACCCAGCTGTATGTTCCTTTTCTAAGTATCACAGGACAGGAGCAATTCTGCCTTTCTAGAAGACAAAGACATCTAATGTCTTATAGGCTGTTTAAAGGTTAAGTCTCTTTTTATTTGTTATGCTAGAAATCCACTAGCTTCTTGAATTTTAGAATTGATTTCATTCAACAAGGATGGAAAATTCTTTTCGCGTACTGCCCTTTATTCATTTTATTATATTCTAGAATTCAATTAGATCTTAGAACTTTTCAGTCTCTTTTCTGATCCTTTTAATACTTTGATAATCTGCCAGCCTCTCTGATTTGCATTTTGGATACTTTCATTGATTCAGCTTAGCATCTGTTCTTCTCTGTAGCCCATCCAGTGTTTGTTTTTTTTTTTTTTAAAGAAAACAATCTTTTTTTTTTCATTTTACATACCAATCCCAGTTCCCACTCCCTCCCCTCCCCCATCCTCTCCACCAGCCCGCCCCCATCCACTCCTCAGAGTGGGTAAGGCACATTGCTTTGGGGAAGGTCTAAGGCCCTCCCTACTTTTGCTAGGCTGAGCAAAGTATCCGTCCAAAGAGAAAAGGTTCCAAAAAAGCCAGTACAAGCAATAGAGATAAATTCTGGTGCCACTGTCAGTGGCCCCTCAGTCTGCCCCAGCCATACAACTGTCACCCACATTCAGAGGGACTAGTTTGTACCTATGCTGTTTCCTCCCCTGTATGGCTGGAGTTGGTGAGCTCCTATTAGCTCAGGTAAGCTGTTTCAGTGGGTGTACCCATCATGGTCTAGACTTTTGTTATTTGCAGATGATAGTAAACATAAGTGACCCCAAAACTCTACTAGGGAACTCCTACAGCTGATAAATACCTTCCGTATAGTAGCCCTCCTATATACTAATGATAAAGAAGCTGAGAAAGAAATCAGAGAAACATCACTGTTTACAATAGCCAAAAATAACATAAAAACCTTGGGGTAACACTAACCAAAGAAGTGAAAGACCTGTTCCACAAGAACTTTGAAGTCTTTGAAGAAATTGAAGAAGATACCAGAAAATGGAAAGATCTCCCATGTTCTTGGTTAGGTAGGATCAACATAATAAAAATGACAATCCTACCAAAAGCAACCTATAGATTCAATGCAGTCCCCATCAAAATCCCAACACAATTCTTCACAGACCTTGAAAGAACAATACACAACTTCATATGGAAAAACAAAAAACCCAGGATAGCCAAAGCAATCCTGTACAATAGAGTAATTTCTGTTTTGTTGTTTTATGTTTATGAGTGTGTTTGCACCATGAATGTGTAATGCCCTGAAAATCCAGAAGAAGGCACCAGATCCACTGGAACTGGAGTTACAGGTGGTTGTGAGCCGCTGTGTGGTGCTGGGAACCAAATCCGGGCTCTCTGTAAGAGCAACAAGTGTTCATACTGCTGAACCATTTTTCTAGACATATGCAGTAAACTTATACATTTTATTATATATCTCACCTCTGCAAAGTTAACTTATTTTTAAATTTAATTGTATTTTTCTACATTTATATGTATATTTCTTGAACCATATGAAACAGCCATTTAATAATTGGTGACACCTTCATTCCCATAAGTGAATGCTTGTAATTCTGCTGTCTGTTTTTAAAAAAAATATTTATTTATTATGTATACAATATTCTCGGTATTCTGTCTGCATGTATGTCTGCAGGCCAGAAGAGGGCACCAGATCTCATTACAGATGGTTGTGAGCCGCCATGTGGTTGCTAGGAACTGAACTCAGGACCTTCGGAGGGCAGGCAGTGCTCTTAATTACTGAGCCATCTTTCCAGCCCCTGCTGTCTGTTTTTACAACTATTTCTTTCAATGCTTTCTTTCCTCCTGCGTTTTACTAGGTTTTTTTTTCTATGATTCACTCATTTTTCTTCAAATCCCTCTGTTGGAACCCTTTGGGTCAGGATCAAAGATGTGCTGATAAGAGAGGAACCTGAATTTGTTTCTAACATGGGAACACTTCTGAATACTTTTGCTGTTGTTGTGTTGAGACAGAGTATCATGTAGCTCAGACTTGACTTCAAATTCACTATGAAGCTGGGGATGACTTTGAACTTCTGATCCGCCTGCCTCCACCTCCCAAATACTGCAATTAGAGATGTTCACCACCATACCCAGCCGAGAATCACTTTTAATCCCTACCTGAGATTATTCTGGTCATATAGGTAGTAAGAATCTGGGTGGTAAATTCAGTCCTGAGGGCTATGTATGGTTATAATGTTTTGTAGAGATTTAGTTTTTCTCTCCAACTACGCTGTAGAGTACATTCTCATGCTGTTTCCAATGGCCCTGTAAATTCATTTCCCATTCTTCATTTTCATAAGAATACAGCTCTGTAGGACTCAACCTTTTATGGGAGCCTTTTCTTGGACCACTCTTGGAATGATTCTTTGGCTCTATTTCCTATGCTGTGCATTCTAAATATTTATTTTGTTTAGTGAAACCCTTCCATCAAAAGCCAGCTTCCTACTTGCAGAATTGCTGCTTTCTCATTTTTGACCTATGTGGGGTTCTGCCTTCCATACTAGTTCAGCCATACATTTGAAAAGATGTTTGTAATTTTAATAAGATATTTGCATATTTCGGTTGGGAAGATCAAATAGGACAATCTGTTGGAATTGAAATCATCCACACTTTTCTCCTAGTCTTTGGTGGATGAATGGCTAGAAAACTACAAGCAAGATGAAAATGCAGGATTCTTGGAGCTCGTTAATTTTTTCATCCGATCCTGTGGATGTAGAAGTGAGGAAACTCCCCTGTCTCTTCCTGATCCCTACCCTTTATGTTTAAAATTTTTCTTCTGTTTATGAGTACAGTTGAAATTATGTAAGTAAAGAAGGTAAGACAAGAGCTGCATTATTTAATTATAATTTTGGTGTGTAAGTATTAGAATTAATTTTATAGGGAACTATGTTGATTTTTGAGACACAACCTTTTGGTGGAAAAGAATCTTGCTTCAGCCATGATAGTGATAGGCACAGATTTGAAACTGGACTGTCATGCCCATGGAGGCTTTTTTGTTTTGTGTTTTTGAGCTAGGGTTTCACTGTGTATCCCAGACTGGTCTTGATCCTGAAGCAATCTTCCTGCCTCACTCAATCTTCTGAGTATTGGAATTACAGGCATGCACATGGCATCCAGTACATTTAGTCTTTGTATATGAGTCAATCTATTACTTGTTTCTATTTATTAACCATTTCACCTATATTTTTCCTCAGCCTCCAGAGTGCTGGATTTGCAGGTGTGCATAAAACACCTAGTGCCTTTTAGTCTTTGTAGATGAGATAGTCTATTATTCTTATTTCTCAGCCACTGTGTTTTCTTTTCTTTTTTTTTTAAATATTTATTTATTATGTATACAATATTCTGTCTGTGTGTATGCCTTCAGGCCAGAAGAGGGCACCAGACCCCATTACAGATGGTTGTGAGCCACCATGTGGTTGCTGGGAATTGAACTCAGGACCTTTGGAAGAGCAGACAATGCTCTTAACCTCTGGGCCATCTCTCCAGCCCCAGCCACTGTGTTTTCTATCTGATGCTGTGGAGCCCCCAAACTCCATATGCCAAGGTTTAGTTTATTGGGCCAGGGAGCATCAACTTGTTTTAAAAAATTTTATCATCTGGCCTAGTCTTGTTTTTGTTTTGTTTTTTTTTCCTGTTTGCATAGTTCATTTGCATTTTTCAGAAGTTATTTCAAAGCACATGTACAAATGAATGGTGACAGGCTTATGACTAGGAAGGATTCAAGTTGTCTGATTGCTCCCTAAGCTCTTCTCAATATTTCCTCTAGTTCATCCTCAGATGTATCTGTGTCTTATTATGTTCTTTTTATGTCTCTTGTCTCAATTTCTAGGCACTGTAACTCCTGAGATGTTCAGGATGATGTCCAACTCAGAGATCATTCAGCACCTAACAGAACAGTTTAATGAGGTGAAAGAAGCTGATTGAAATGATCTTGTTTCTCTTATTCTGATTTCAAAACACAAGGCTTATTGCCCCTGGGAAATAACTTCTATAAGGAAGAGTTAAATCTTTTTTTTTTTTTTAAATAAAAGGAACTTACAGAAATTAGCTGGCATGTCTCTGGGATTGAGTGATAATGTAAAGTGAAGTATATAGAGTTACATTTCATAAACCCTTTTTGTAGGACTCAGGGGACTATCCCCTGACAGCTCCAGGCCCATCCTGGAAGAAGTTCCAGGGAAGCTTCTGTGAGTTTGTGAAGACATTGGTCTATCAGTGCCAGTACGGCCTCCTCTATGATGGCTTTCCTATGGATGACCTTATTTCTCTACTCATTGGCCTCTCAGATTCCCAGGTCCGCGCCTTCCGTCATACTAGTACCCTGGCTGGTGAGCACTTGCACAACTCAGTGGGATTTCCTGAGATTAATGAGGTGGAGGATGCTTTTATTCTATGTTTTGGGTTTTCTTTCTCACCTGCATCAATGTTATCCAGAACTTGTTGCTTTTATCCTACAGCTCCTTCCTGCTTCCTACTAGTGGACATAGGAAAGGGGTAGACCACCATAATGATTCCCAGTTTTCAAATCTTCTCAGAGCATATCCCTGGCAATAGATTGGTGCATAAAAGGTCAGAAAAGTTTCAGGGGAGGGCCACTCCAGGACAGGAAACCTTAGGACTTGAGGGTCACCCTGCTTTTTATTGTCTTTATCCTTCCCCCCTTTGCTTTTGCACTCATGCTCTGTCCTCTGGTTTGAACAATGGCTTCCTTGTTTCCTCTGACTCAAAGCCATGAAGCTAATGACTTCTCTAGTAAGAGTTGCACTCCAATTGAGTCTGCACAAAGAGAACAATCAGCGTCAGTATGAAGCTGAACGAAACAAGGGTCCAGAGCAGAGAGCACTGGAGCGACTGGAAAGTCTGCTGGAGAAACAAAAAGAGGTGAGGAAGGTTCCTGGCCCCACCCCACCCTTTCTTCTAGCTTTTATCTTCTACAGCTGAGACCTTATCAGGCTCCGTCACTTCTCTCAGTAAACATAGGCCTCTAGCAGCCTTTCAGATAAAGAATAGGGACTGGCAACAGTTTTCCTCGAATATATCCCATCTAAAGTCATGTGTGTTCTTGTTTCTGGGACATAGGCTCACAGGTATTTAATTTGAAGAAACGTTAGTTTTCTGTATTTCACTTTCATTCAGTTTCCATTGGTTTGCAAGCATTATCAGCAGTGTTTAAATGCCAAGTAAAACTTGAATTTCATGTTAAATGTGCAGTGCAGGTTATCATAGGGTGCTGAGAAACAATAAATGACACGCGAGGCCAAATTACTGGGAAATGAAAAGAGCACATACCTTCCAGCCACCCCTGAAAATAAATTTTGTTCTGATAGTTGTTGCTATGGAGGCCTTATGTAACTTCTAAAACTTCCTTTTCTTTAAAAAGAATAATCCTACTGGGAGGATTATTCCTAACTAAACTAAAAGTTTATTATTCCTAACTAAACTAAAAGTTTCCTTTTCTTTAAAAAGAACAATCCTACTGGGAGGAATTGGGAGAAGGGAAAGAATATGACCAAAATGTATTGTATGAAAAGTATTAAAAAATTAAAAATTATTACAAGGGTAATTCTACCTTCTAATCAATTTAAATGAGATAATCATCTAATTAGCTACCTAGCCACACAGTAAGTTTTGTTTTGTTTTCCTTGTGGTAGACTTTTCATCACTCTGACAGATACCTGAGAGAAATAGTTCAAAGAGGAAAGGTTTTATCCTGGCTCAGAGTTTGAGAGGTTTCAGTCAATGTTCAGGTGGTTCCATGACTTTGTGCCTGTGGTGAGGCTGACTATTAGAGCCTAGAGGTTATGATGGGGCTGGGCCACTCACCTCATATTAGAAGCAGAGAGGGGAGGGAAGGGACTGGGGATAAGCTCTTTCCTTCAAAGACATGACCCCAGTGACCTACATCGTCCAACAAGCCCTACCTCCTCATAAGTCCGTTTAGCTATGGGACTCATCTGTGGGTTAATCCATTGGGATCCAGTCACCTCTTAAAAGTCTGTCAGCAGGCAGCCAAGCTTTTATATATGTGTGTGTGTTTGTGTGTGTGTGTATACACTAATCTTTTGAGGAGGCATTTTTTTTGGACAGGATATAGTTTTATTGGCCTTTTTTAATGGTATAAATGCTTTTTTTTTTTATTGAGAGAAGGAAAAAAACAAGTTTCTGCCTCCTCCCAGCCTTCCATTTCCCTCCCCCTCCTCCCACCCTTCTTCCCCTCCCCCTACTTCTCTCCCCCTCCCTCTCCAGTCCAAAGAGCAGTCAGGGTTCCCTGCCCTGTGGAAAGTCCAAGGTACTCCCCCCTCCGTCTATATCTAGGAAGGTGAACATCCCAACTGGCTAGGCTCCCACAAAGCCCGAACATGAAGTAGGATCAAAACCCCATGCCATTGTCCTTGGCTTCTCATCATCCCTCATTGTTCGCCATGTTCAGAGAGTCCAGTTTTATCCCCTGCTTTTTCAGTCACAGTCCAGCTGGCCTTGGTGAGCTCCCAATAGATCAGCCCCACTGTCTCAGTGGGTGGGTGCACCCCTCGTGGTCCTGACTTCCTTGCTCATGTTCTCCCTCCTTCCGCTCCTCATTGGGACCTTGGGAGCTCAGTCCAGTGCTCCAGTGTGGGTCTCTGTCTCTATCTCCATCCATCACCAGATGAAGGTTCTATGGTGATATGCAAGATATTCGTCAGTATTGCTATAGGATAGGGTCATTTCAGGTTCCCTATCCTCAGCTGCCCCAGGATCTAACTGGGGACATCGCCTTGGGCTCCTGGGAGCCACTCTAGGTTCAAGTCCCTTGCCAACCCTAAGGTGGCTCCCTTAACTAAGAATTGTGCTTCCGCACTCCCCTATCCAACCTTCCTTTATCCCAATCATCCTTTTTCCCCAAGTTCCCCCATCCTCCCCTTCTCCCTTTTCTCTCCCCATCTCCCCTTACCCCCATCCCACCCCACCCCCAAGATCCCAATTTTCTCCCCGGCAATTTTGTCTACTTCCCATAGCCAAGAGG
This sequence comes from Microtus oregoni, assembly GCF_018167655.1. Taxonomy (NCBI): domain Eukaryota; kingdom Metazoa; phylum Chordata; class Mammalia; order Rodentia; family Cricetidae; genus Microtus; species Microtus oregoni. The sequence goes on along the minus strand of NW_024543062.1, from coordinate 4,843,488 downwards.
ATAACTATATGTTTTTCCTTGGGTTCACCTTCTTACTTAGCTTCTTTAGGTTCACCTATTGCAGACTCCGTGGTCCTTGGTTTATGGCTAGAAACCAATTATGAGTGAGTACATCCCATGCTCATCTTTTTGGGTCGGATTACCTCACTCAGGATAGTGTTTTCTATTTCCATCCATTTGCATGCAAAATTCGAGAAGTCATTGTTTTTTACCGCAGCGTAGTACTCTAATGTGTATATATTCCATACTTTCTTCATCCATTCTTCCATTGAAGGGCATATAGGTTGTTTCCAGGTTCCGGTTATTACAAATAATACTGCTATGAACATAGTTGAACAAATGCTCTTGTTATATGATAGGGTATCTCTTGGGTATATTCCCAAGAGTGGTATTGCTGGGTCTAGGGGTAGGTTGATCCTGAATTTCCTGAGAAACTGAAACACTGATTTCCAAAGTGGTTGCACAAGATTGCATTCCCACCAGCAATGGATGAGGGTACCCCTTCCTCCACAGCCTCTCCAGCAAAGGCTATCATTGGAGTTTTTGATTTTAGCCATTCTGACAGGCGTAAGATGATATCTCAAAGTTGTTTTGATTTGCATTTCCCTGATCGCTAAGGAGGCTGAGCATGACCTTAAGTGTCTTTTGGCCATTTGAACTTCTTCTGTTGAGAATTCTCTGTTCAGTTCAGTGCTCCATTTTTTAATTGGGTTAATTAGCATTTTAAAGTCTAGTTTCTTGAGTTCTCTTTATATTTTGGAGATCAGACCTTTGTTTGTTGCGGGGTTGGTGAAGATCTTCTCCCAGTCAGTAGGTTGCCTTTTTGTCTTAGTGACAGTGTCCTTTGCTTTACAGAAGCTTCTCAGTTTTAGTAGGTCCCATTTTTTCAATGTTGTCCTTAATGTCTGTGCTGCTGGAGTTATACGTAGGAAGCGATCTCCTGTGCCCATCTGTTGTAGGGTACTTCCCACTTTGTCTTCTATCAGGTTCAGTGTGTTCGGACTGATATTGAGGTCTTTAATCCATTTGGACTTGAGTTTTGTGCATGGTGATAGATATGGATCTATTTTCATTCTTCTACAGGTTGACATCCAGTTGTGCCAGCACCATTTGTTGAAGATGCTTTCTTTCTTCCATTGTATACTTTTAGCTCCTTTATCGAAAATGAGGTGATCATAGGTTTGCGGGTTAAAATTCGGGTCTTCTATATGATTCCATTGGTCGACTTCTCTGTTTTTATGCCAGTACCACACTGTTTTCATCACTGTAGCTCTGTAATAGAGTTTGAAGTCAGGGATGGTAATGCCGAGGAGGCATTTTTTTAAACTATAATACTTTTGGCATATATAAGCCCTGGGAAAATCTTTTAGACTGATTAAATTTCAAGTAGCAGTGTTTTAGTCAAACACTGCTGCTATACCTGTCTTCTACTCCTTGCTAGTATCTGACTCTTCTCCCCCTTGAGGTTGGTAGGACATATCATGTCTGACTGTATCTATTGATGATTTTCCCAATCCTCATAAAAAGCAGTTGCTTCTCTGCTATGCTAAAAGAGAAGGAAATTATTATTATTGTATGCGTCTGTCTCTCTTCCCTGTTCTCTTTTTCTGTGGCACTGAGAATTGAATCCAAGGCCTTATATCTGCCAGGTAGGCACTGTCACTGAGCTGTATGAGCCTGAGAAGCAAACTTTGTGTAACTTCATTCTCATTTGCTGTTTTTCATTGTCAGGATGATATTAAAGGCCTACTACATATACTAGTAGATCTGTCTAGGATTTAAAATTGTGTGTGATAGACTCACGTTACATCTGCAGACCCACATTATATGACCTTTTCTGTGGTTTCAGTTTCCCAAAGTCAACAAAGGTTCAAAAATCTCCAAAGTAGTTGGCCATGGTGGCATATACCTTTAATCCTAGCACTCAGGAGGCAGAGGCAGGAGGCTTCAGGTCAGCCAGGCCTGTCTCAAAAGCAAAAAGAACCCCAAAGTGTACAATATTACTATTTTGAGAGAAAAGAGGGGAGGGAATGAGAAAGAGAGACACCAAAGCTCACATAACATTATTCCAACATTATATTTGTTACTCTGTAATTTACAAGTGGTTTCTCATAGGTGTACATATACACACATAAATACATAATAGTTTGAACATCCTTAATCTAAACATTTCTAAACATAATCCAAACATAAATTCTGACGTACTCCATAAAACTTTTTAAGCATCAATATGACATGCAGAAATTCTTTTCGTTTTGGAGTTTATTTCAGATTTGGATTTGGAAATTGTGTTTCCAATAAGTAAGGTCTATGTAAATATTCCAAAATCTAAAAACTGTAAAAGATAGAACACTGCTGGTCCCAAGAATTTTATAGAAAGATGTTTCAACCTACGTGGATGGTATTTGATACTTTCTGTAGTTTAAGCATTGCTTGAGCGTCTTGGTGTGCAATCTCTATGAAAAGGGAGCTGCACAAGTGTGAGTCTTTTCTTATTTTCTGGACTATTCGTCAGTTGTCATTCTCCCACTTTAGTCTCCTTACCATACTGTTTTCTTCTGTCCATTTGTGAATGTGTGTCAACCCTTTAGTCCACTTCTCTGCAATATACTTTCATTTTTCTTTACAGTATTTCCTTTCCTGATTTTTCACTGATTGGGACAGTATTTTAGCTCCATTTTGTCAAAACTTCTCTCCAAACAAGTATATCTTGTCACCAGTGGTCTTTTCTCAATTTCTGTTTTACAGACTTCTGTAAAATTTGGTACTGATGATCTTAGAAATATGAAAAACTTAAGACATTATAATAATAATAATAGTTATTATTATTATTATTATTATTATATATCAAACACAAGGCAACTTTTTAGGCATTAGACTTCACTGCTTCTTCTGTAACTAGGAGGGAATATAGAATACCTGATGGTTCATACTCTGTCCTTCAATAATAGAAACTGGGTAGATGTTGGATTTTCTATAACTGTGATGTTATATTGTTGAGGTACAAGAGGGATAGACTCACCTTGTTCCTTCCTCCAGTTCCAAGAGAATCAAGAAGAGATAGAGGGGATGATGAATGCTATCTTCAGAGGTATTTTTGTCCATCGGTACAGGTGAGTCAGTTACAGGCTCTTACTGAAACTGCTGTCCTTGGTGGTAGCATGGGGAATGACAAGGCCCTTTCCAGTGTTGAGTTATTTAGTTAGTTCAAGGATATTAAAGCTGGAGTGGAAACTGACAGATACGATGAATTAGCTAAGATCTGGTTTATCCCTGTCTGCAAAGGATTTTGTGAGTTCTGGTAAGGAAATTCAGAAATCAAGATAATCACTGAGTATTTTCCTCCTCTTGACCTTGCCCAAGTCCTGGCCCTGTCTCTGTCTTTCTGGAGTTGGAGACTTGAGCACACAAGGGCAGAGACCTGAAAGGTTCCTATACTGAGGCATGTCTGGCTCAGCAAGCCTTTTCTTAGCCTAACCTGTGATTTTACTATGCTGAGGCTAGGGGAGATTCATAGTGTTTGAAGAACTGATAGCATTAAATTTTACCTGTTTTAGAATTAGAGTATTTGTAGTAGTGTCTCACGTTTGTCTAGATTTCAACTTCTGATTCTCCAGAACTTTAATAATTTCTTGAAATAAAATTGAAAAAACAGTGCATTTTAGTCAACACTTAAGTGAACTTTCAGAATTGGCTTTTAAAGGAGTATAGAGATATAGTTGTACAAGGTTAAACTATCTCAAATGCTGGTTATAGAAAGAAGCATTTAATTTCACATATTTCATGTGTTTACGTTGGAATGAGGAAATGAAAGGCCTAGTACCTGTGTTTTGTCACAAACATAACTTCTTTGAGAGTGCTATGTGGTAGGCCAAAAGGTAACTTTTTTTTTGATTTTTTTTATTATTATTTTATTTTTTTTAATGAGAAAAGGAAAAAAAAAGTTTCCCACTCCTCCCAGCCTCCCATTTCCCTCCCCCTCCTCCCACCCTTTTCCCCCTCCCTCCACTCCTCTCCCCCTCCCTCTCCAGTCCAACGAGCAGTCAGGGTTCCCTGCCCTGTGGAAAGTCCAAGGTACTCCCCCCTCCGTCCATGTCTAGGAAGGTGAACATCCCAACTGGCTAGGCTCCCACAAAGCCCAAACATGAAGTAGGATCAAAACCCCACGCCATTGTCCTTGGCTTCTCATCATCCCTCATTGTTCGCCATGTTCAGAGAGTCTGGTTTTATCCCATGCTTTTTCAGTCACAGTCCAGCTGGCCTTGGTGAGCTCCCAATAGATCAGCTCCACTGTCTCAGTGGGAAAAGGTAACTTTTGAGATAAGGTAATATGTCAGTTTGTCTCTTTGTCTAGGGATGTCCTTCCTGAGATCCGTGCTATCTGCATCGAGGAGATTGGGTATTGGATGCAAAGCTACAGCACCTCCTTTCTTAATGACAGCTACCTAAAATACATTGGCTGGACCCTGCATGATAAGGTCAGGTTAAGTCAGCCTCCCCGTTACCCTCTTCTTCTAACCTGTCCTGAGACATTTTACTTTTTCTTAGTCTGCCATTCAAACATTTCACATAGTGAGATCATTTCACAGTGATCTCCCAATCAAGGCATTGAACCTTGAGATTACTGCAGTGCTGAGGAGGGTAGGATAAAGCAGAAAGGAGAAAAGCATTCACGAGTCAGAATACCTTTGAAACCTTATATGTCATGGAGGAAGAAAGTATTTCCTATGAAATAGCAAATTGGTTATGGTAGCACAAATGCCAGAGTGCCAGTCAAGGGGATTCTTTTCACTGTGGTTGTCTAGTGCTTTTATGAGCCTTTTCTGTTTTCAGTGAGACGTCAACTCTACTGTTTCTTATATCCAAGAGTCCTCAGTGTAGAGATCACTCATGCCCAGAATGAAGAATAGTGAAGGGGCACATGGGGGCTCTGTAGGGATCCTTGGTCAGTCATGTTTCCCTTTTTCTGTCTCCTTCCTCAACAGCACAAGGAAGTCCGCCTAAAGTGTGTGAAGGCTCTGGAAGGGCTGTACAGCAACCAGGAGCTGAGCACACGCATGGAGCTCTTTACCAACCGTTTCAAGGTAAGATGGGGACAACATTCCCAGGTTTGGCTCTGTGATGTGGTTCCCATTTCCTCACCCCAGGTCTTTCACCAGTTTCTCTGGCAAGCTGATAGCTATTCTGAATAGAGTTCCTGCTCCTTTTGTGTTAGGAGTTTCAAATAGAGATTGTGATGTTTTGGAATGGGTGAGAGAGATTGGATAATGTTCTTTGCACAGGACCGGATGGTTTCCATGGTCATGGACAAAGAGTGTGAAGTGGCAGTGAAGGCCATCAGGTTGCTGACCCTTATACTGAAGTGAGTTGTGGGAAGTGGGGAGGCAGCCTCACAGACTTGCCTTTGTAGCCTCAAACAAGCCCCTCCAGGGCTCTGTCCCTGACCTATCACAATCAGCCTTCCTTGTGTGCAGAATGGAAGACAGAGGACTTCCTGAGTTGTAGGATAGAAGGGTACTTCCCTATCTTTAACTCTTCTTCTCTTCACTTAAACATTTTCTATGAGTCATGTCCTTGTACGTATTGCCTTGTTTTGTTCCACCCTTGGCTGTACGAGAGAACTTTCTCACACACACTGTTTCTCCTTTTCTCTTGAAGGAACATGGAGGGAGTACTGACCAATGCAGACTGTGAGAAAATCTACTCCATTGTGTACATTTCTAACCGTGCTATGGCCTCTTCTGCAGGGGAGTTTGTGTACTGGAAGTGAGTGGTGTGTATGTGTGTCATACTACCCTCTGCCTGCCTTCCTGCCCCCCCCACTCTACCTAGGGACTTAATCAAAATTATTGAAGTCTCTCTTGTCCCTTTCCTCTTTTAGACCTATAGAATTTCCTTGTCTCTCCACTTGTCCATTTGTCCTTACTTCCTCCCATGCTATATTCTTTCCATATCTATCCTACCAGGATCTTCTATCCTGAGTGTGAGGCAAAAGCAGTGGGTGGCAGGGAGCGACGCCGGAGTTCACAAGCCCAGAGGACTTTCATCCACCTTCTACTGGCCTTCTTTATGGAGAGTGAGGTAATGTAGGAAGGGGATGTTATGCCTAAGACCTATAAGCAGACAAGTTAGGCAGTGGGTAGGAGGGTCCTGCTTACCAATAGCCACTTGTTGGAACAATTTGATGTGCTGTCAGTGGATAACTTACTAGGAACTTTTTTTCACAGCATCACAACCATGCTGCTTACTTGGTAGATAGTTTATGGGACTGTGCACAGTCTTATCTGAAGGACTGGGAGAGTCTGACAAGCCTGCTACTGCGGAAGGACCAGAGTGCGTGCCACATGGTAGCTGGGGGTTGGGTATCTTGAATTTTCTAGTGTGAAACTGAGAGGTTTGGGGTTTTATTTTGTTTTTGCCTGACTTGGAAAAAGCAACAGAGGTGTCCTGGGGAGGGAATATAGAGATGGAGAATGGCTAATCTGTGGTTTTATTTTTGATCCTCTTTCTATCACAGATCTGGGTGATATGCAAGAGAGAATGCTGATAGAAATCCTTGTGTCCAGTGCTCGGCAAGCTGCAGAGGGTCACCCACCAGTGGGGCGCATCACAGGGAAGAAGGTAGGCATGAGTGGTGGGTCAGTAATATTGGAACCAGATGGCTATTTGTCCTCTTTACCTCTACTTTCTGGGTTAGGGCCCAGGCCTCTAAGAATCCCATCTCCAGATAAAAAAAATATCTGAAGGGATATACTGAGTTTTTCCTCCTCAGATGGAAAGTTCATGGAACAGACGTGTGTACAGATACACTTACCCTCTGTACCCAGTGTTTCTTCACAATTTCCCACTTCCAATTACTAATATCAGGGTCTGACTGCCAAAGAACGCAAACTTCAAGCTTATGACAAGGTGAAGCTGGCTGAGCACCTCATCCCCCTCTTACCCCAGCTCCTGGCCAAGGTAAGAGAGCCTCTCATACAGTTTGGGGTATAAGTGGGTGAGGGACCGACCCCAAGGTAGGATGGGGGAAGGATTTGCCCCTTGTTCCTTAATTAACAAGACACACTCTCTACTACAGTTCTCAGCAGATGCAGAGAATGTTGCTCCCCTGCTCCGACTGCTTAGTTACTTTGACCTCAGCATTTATTGCACTCAGCGCTTGGAGAAGGTGAGGAGGTAGCTCATTTCCTAGACCTTTCTACTACCCTGCTTAAGTTAAGGGTTCTTCCAGTGGTTGGTTTGTTTATGTAAGGTTCAGGAAGAATCTTATCGGTCCACATATATACATATACATATACATATACATATACATATACATACACACACATACACACACACACACACACACACACACACACACACACACATCTTATCCCTAAACATCACTCCTTTCATCCTTCTGTGTCACTCTTCAGCCTATACTCCACCCTATCTTGTCTCCCTTTTAGCACTTGGAGCTGCTTCTGCAACAACTCCAGGAGGTGGTGGTGAAGCATGTGGAGCCTGAGGTGCTTGAGGCTGCAGCACGTGGCCTCTATCTGCTGTGTAAGCCAGAGTTCACCTTCTTCAGCAGAGTGGACTTTGCCCGAAGCCAGCTAGTGGATCTTCTTACAGATAGATTCCAGCAGGAGCTTGATGACCTAATGCAGGTGGTGCTAAATTTAAAATATTGATGGTTAATAATGCCTTTTACAGTTGTAGATGGGGGGAGACTTCTCCCCTTTTTTGTTTTATAAGGACCTCTTTGAGATATTGGTAATGTCTTTTGACAATCGCTTGACCCCGAGGGTTGTATGGGATCCCAGTGATATGGGATGTATTCCATCTCTTGAAAATTTTTTAATGTTTTACTTATAAAACATTAAAAAATGCAGGGCATCCCAGGGAGGGTAAGAGAGGGCCAGGATTAATGATGAGGTTTTGAGAAACTTTGCTGTGAGTGTCTTTGTTCCTTAGTCATCCTTCCTAGATGAGGATGAGGTGTACAGTCTGACAGCCACTCTGAAGCGTCTCTCTGCGTTTTACAAGTGAGCATCTCTCCTGCCCCCTTCCCTTTCTTCTAGTGTTGATTGCCTTGGATGTGTCCCAATATAACCTTCCCTTCTGTCTCCTTACAGTGCTCATGACTTGACTCGCTGGGATATCTCTGAACCATGTTCTCGACTCCTCCAGAAAGCTGTGGACACAGGAGAAGTTCCTCACCAGGCAGGTGATGGGCTGGACACACAGAGGCAGGGCAGATGACTCTCAGAACCTGTGTCCTGGAGGCCACTTTGCCTAGGCGGTCCCAGTCTTGGGTGTGCAGTGCTCTAGGGAGGAAGGTCGGGCAGGTTATCATTTCTGTTCTTCTCTGAGGTGGACTGGGGGCTTCAGTGCCTGGAAATGGCCTTTCTCTTGGGGTTCCTGGGAGCCAAGGAGACTGTTGAGGAATTCTAGGAGACTGAATAAACCAGAAAGATGGGACATTTCTGTCTAGGCTAGAAGCCTCTAGACATTGCCCAAAATAATCCTTTTACCATCAGAAAGGAATTCTGTTTCCTGGGTCTGTCTTTTCTTTTTGGGATGAGGTTTGTTACTGTTTTGTTTCTTTGAGACAGGGTATCTCTGGGTAGCCTTGTTTGTTGTAGAATTTGCTTTGTTGACCAGGGTGGCTTCAGACTCACAGAGATCCTCCTGACCCTGCCTTCTGAGTGTTAGGATTAAAAGCGTGCACCACCTCACTCCAGCTTCTCTCTTCTTACTGGTTATGCTGTTGACACGCCTCACTCTTGCTCTCTAGCCACCTGATCTAACATTTCGTGTTACAGGTGGTTTTGCCAGCCTTGAGTCTTGTATATTTTTCCATTCTATGGATGGTAACCCACATTTCAGAGTCTACTTCCCAAGTAAGTGTGGGTTTGAGGAGGAGAGTGGGAATGGAGGAGCCTGAGCCTTCATTCCTCTGTAAATTAATCTGCTCTTTTTACAGAAGCAGCTGATGAGTTTGAAGAAAAGAATGGTAGCCTTCTGTGAACTTTGCCAGAGCTGCCTCTCAGATGTAGACCCAGAGATTCAGGAGCAGGTGAGCATGTGTGTCCTGCAGTTTGAGGAGACTGTTCTCCACAGAAATGAGCTATGCAACTATAGTCTTTGTAAATATTCTGGTTTTTGTAATCATTCTTTCTTTTTTTCTCTCCCCAACAGGCTTTTATCTTACTGAGTGACTTGCTTCTCATCTTCAGCCCTCAGATGATTGCAGGGGGACGGGATTTCCTTAGGCCCCTTGTCTTTTTTCCGGAAGCTACTCTCCAGTCGGAACTAGCCAGTTTCCTCATGGATCACGTCTTTCTCCAGCCTGGAGAACTGGGCAGTGGTACAAGAACTCTAGGCTCAGAGCTCAGGAAGGGTTTGGGGCTGAGCCTGGTGACAGTATCTTAGGTGGGAAGCCTAAACCTGTGGTTGGTTTTATTTTTGCTGCACAGGTCAGTCCCAAGAGGATCATGTCCAGATAGAGCTCCTGCACCAGCGGCGCCGTCTGCTTGCCGGGTTTTGCAAACTGCTGCTCTATGGGGTACTAGAGCTAGACGCAGCCTCAGACATTTTCAAACACTATAGCAAGGTAATCACATCCCCGACATGAAAGAGAGGGACCAAGTTGAACACTGCAGCATCTAAGGAAGGAAATCAGTCAGCGGTTGAGGACAGTCTGAGAGTATCAGGCTTAAAAGAGAAGTAGGAGAGAACAGCAGTAGGAGTTCAGGAAAAAGGACAAAGAAAAGAGATATGGGGTGAATACTTACATAGAAAAAGCTATTGACTGGGAAATAACTTATTTTTCCAATTAAGAAATCTGTTTTCCTGCTTTAAACCAAATCTACAGGATGGGTATTAGAGAAAGAAAACAGAGGGGAAAGTCAGACCTCACAAGATAACCTATGTGTATAACTAGCTCCATTTCCTCAATCTGCCATTGTATCCCTCTCTGTCTACACTGAACATCAAACATGCCAGGTACTAAGGGCAAAGCAATGAGCAGCACAGAAGCTCTTGTTCCTCAGAACTCTAGACTGGTGGGAGGGATGTGTGGGAACTAGTGTTGTCTCAGGATAGGTACGGGTGCTCCACTCCTTTTTTCCAGTCATTGGGTTCAACCAGTTTCTGCCCTTAGTTTTTTTTTCCCCCATTAAGTTTGGTTCCTTTTGGACACTGCACTATTAGAGAAGAGGTTTCATCTCTGAGTTATTTATGCTCATATTACTGTTTTCCTACTTATGGCGTTTTGGGAAGCAATTGTGATTAGGGATGTGAATGAAGAAACCAAAGAGATTTTTTTCCCTGTAGTTAATGTTACCTTCTTTACCTCCTCTCCCTTAGTTCTATGAAGACTATGGTGACATTATTAAGGAAACATTAACTCGAGCAAGACAAATTGACCGATGTCAGTGCTCTCGGATCCTGCTCCTGAGCCTAAAGCAGGTGATCTTTTCTGGACACTTCATAAATGTGGCATGCTCTTCCTAGATTCTCACCTCATTGTCCGGCCCCAGCATCTTAGGGATGATCCTGCAAGATCTTTAAGGACAGAAACTTTCTTTACTCATTTCTTGTGACAGGTTCTTCACATGTCATAGACCCTGTCTTACTCATTGTTTTATTGCTGTGCAGAGAAACCATGACCAAGGCAACTCTTATAAAGTATTTTTAATTGGGGCCTTGCTTGCAGTTTCAGAGGTTTTAGTCCTTTATCATCTTGGTAGGGAGCATGGTGTCATGCAGGCAGTCGCTGGAGCAGTAGCTAAAAGCTACATTCTGATTCTTAGGGCAGAAAGAGAGTAACACTGGGCTTGGCTTGGCCTTTGAAACCTTAGAGCCCACCCTAGTGATACACTTTCTCCAGCAAAGCCACACCTATGAATCCTTTTAATCAGTCTAATCCTCTAGCAAGGCCACACGACCTATTTTTTCTAATCTCTGGTGACTAAGCATTCAAATATATGAGCCCATGGGGGCTGTTCTTATTTAAATCACCAGAAACCCTAATCTAACTCACCAGTCAGTTTCCTCCTTCCCCAAGCTCCATAGAAATCAGTTATTAACACCAATTCTAAAGTGAAAGGGAATTTTCAAAAACAATTATTGTTTATTTTTATGTAAGTAGGTGTTTTACCTGTGTGATTGTCTGTACATCATGTGCCTGTGGAGCCAGAAGAGGGAGTCAGATCCCCTGGGACTGGAATTATAGATGGTTGCAGGCCACCATGTGGGTGCTAAGAATTGAATCCAGGTGCTCTGAAGAGCAGCAAATGCTCTCAGCCACTGAGCCAGCTCTCCGGCCTCTAGGGAATTCTTGATTACTTTTTAGTCTGTTTTCTTACAACCTCTTTTATTTATTACAGACTTTTAATTTTTAAAAATTTATTTATTTTATGTGTGTTGCTGTGGTGGGAGGGAAGCAGTTTTCAGTGTGGAGATCAGAGGAAAATGTGGAAATTAGTTCTCTCCTTCTACCATGTGGATTCTGGGGATTGAATTCAGGTTGTCAACCTTGGTAGCAAGCACCTTTACCTGCTGAGAGATGACATTTTTACTCATCACCGCAGAGGTAGAATGCTGAGGGTGGTGCTCAGTGGTAAAGTATTTACCCGTCAAGTGTAAGGCTGAGTTTAATCCTCAGGAGCATATTTTAAAAACCCTCACCACAGAGCAGGGCTGATTTGCTCTGCTGTAGGGGATCAGGTGTGGATATATCTAGGGAGGAAAGTTAGCCTTGTGGAGTCTTGAGTAGAGAAGGGAGTGCTTTTCTAGAACTCCTTGTCACCTTTTTCAAATGTGCCTTGTCTCCTGAACACAGCTGTACACAGAACTGATGCAGGAGCAGGGGCCCCAGGGCCTGACAGAACTGCCTGCCTTCATCGAGATGAGGGACCTGGCCCGGAGATTTGCCTTGAGCTTTGGACCCCAGCAGCTTCACAACCGAGACCTTGTGGTCATGCTGCACAAGTGAGGAAGTGCTGGTTGGAGGCTGGGCACTGGGAGGGCAGGTGATCATGTCTTGGTGGGGAGAGTAACCATGTGCAGAAGCAGCAGGCAGGCTGGTGGTGAGTGTGGCCTGGGCAGCAAAGGTGTGGTGATGGCATACTTGGTTAGGATGTTCCAGACTCCAGCTGAAATAATTCTACCCAATCAAGGGAAGGCATCAAGTTCTCATTGTCTAAGCTTCCTCCTGCTGACTCTTCTCGTGAGCCGCCAAATCTTTCATTCCTGGAGCTCCTTTCAGAGTTCTCCCCCCGCCTCTTCCATCAGGACAAGCAGTTATTGTAAGTTGGTGGTTGAGTAGAGATGTGGATTTACAGAAGAGTCTGGGCACGGCTAAGTTCATTTATTCTCTGTACCATCCCTTCTTAGACTATCCTACCTGGAAAAGTGTCTTCAGCGTGTCTCCAAGGCACGTAGCCATTCCTGGGGTCCAGTTACCACCTACTACCACTCCCTCAACCCTGTAGAGAGCACAGCAGAGGCCAGCCCTCAGGGACCCTCCCACTCCAAGAAGAAGCGTGTTGAAGGTAAGGGTCAGGGTTGGGTAGGTAGGCTTCAGTGTGTTCTGCACTACATCCTACTTGCCTTTGCCTAAACAAGAGATAGGTTTTAGTCTCCTTCAAACTTAGACTTTGTTGAAGATTTCATCAGGCACCAACTGTCATTCATTTTCTTTATCCATTTATCTAGCCAACTTAAAATAGCAAAGTTGGAAAAATGACATAGAAACTAATGATAATTCAAAGATTGAACCAAGCAGTCTTTTTAGGATGTACTCCCTTGGCAGCAAACAATACACTGATTTCTCAAGTAACTTTCAGATCACCACTTGTCTTAACATTTACTTAATGCCTTTAATTTGCTTTTTTAAAAGATTGTCTTAAGTAATATTCTAATAAATTTGATATGATAATGTGCATTTGCTATCATGCACTTTAAAATGTAAGTTTAAAACTTATCAGTTTTAATGAAATGTAATTTACATACTATAAAAGTAAGACCATCTTTTTTTGTTTTGTTTTGTTTTTGCTTGTTTGTTTTTCGAGACAGGGTTTCCCTGTGTAACAGCCCTAGCTGTCCCGGAACTAGTTCTTGTAGACCAGGCTGGCCTCAAACTCACAGGGATTCACCTGTCTCTGCCTCCCGAGTGCTGGGATTAAAGGCATGTGCCACCACGACCCGGCTAGGCCATCTTTTTAAAGTGTGCACTTTGGTGACTTTTATGTTACCTTAAGTTTTGTGTGTGTGTGTGTGAATGCCCATGTGAGCATGAGCACAGGTACCTGTGAACTGAACTTGGATCTTTTTTTTTTTTCCTTGAGACAGAGTTTCTCTGTGTTGGCCTGGCTGTCCTAGAACTCACTTTGTAGACCAGGCTGGCCTTGAACTCACAGAGATATACCTCTCTCTACCTCCTGAGTGCTGGAATTTAAAATTGTGTTATCTTTTTATTATTGAGTTGTTGAGGGTTCTTTACACATTCTAGATAGATCTTTATTAGGTTAAAGAGATACAAGAATGTTCTCAAATCTGTGGATTACCTTTTTATGCTGTTAATATTACCTTTTTTTTGGCATTCTTTTTATTTTATTTTATTTTGAGAAGGGTTACTCTGTGTAGCTCTGACTGTCCTGGAACTCTTTTTAGACCAGGCTGGCCTCTAACTTACAGAGATCTGCCTGTCTCTGCCTCCTGAGTGCTGGGATTAAAGGCATGCCCAGCATTGTTGATATTCTTTTTTTTTTAAGATTTATTTATTTATTATGTGTACAGTATTCTTAGTATTCTGTCTGCATGTATGCCTGCAGGCCAGAAGAGGGCACCAGATCTCATTACAGATGGTTGTGAGCTACCATTTGGTTGATGGGAATTGAACTCAGGACCTTTGGAAGAGCAGGAAGTGCTCTTAACCACTGAGCCATATCTCCAGCCCCATTGTTGATATTCTTAATTAGGATGAATTCTACCTTACCTATTTTTTTTAATTTTTATTTTTTTAAAAACAATCTTTTCTCATTTTACATACCAATTTCAGTCCCTTTTCCCTCTCCTCCTTCCACCCCCCCCCCACTTTCCATCCACCCTACCTCCCATCCACTCCTTAGAGAGGTTAAGGGTTCCCAAGGGGAGTCAACAAAGTCTGACACATCACTTGGAGTCAGGACCAAGGCCCTCCCCCTATATCTAGGCCGAGCAAGGTGTCCCTCTAAAGAGAATGGGTTTCAAAAAGTCAGTTCAAGCGCCAGGGATAAATTCTGGTCCCACTGCCACTGACACCACAGACTGCCCAAGCCTCACAACTGTTACCCACATTCAGAGGGCCTAGTTTGGGCCTATGCAGGTTTTCCCACTGTCAATCCAGAGTCAGTGAGCTCCCACTAGCTTAGGCCAGCTGTTTCTGTGGGTATCCCCATCATGATCATGACCCCTTTGCTCATATTATCACTCCTCCCTCCCTTTGATTGGACTCTGGGAATTTGGCCCAATGTTAGCTGTTGATCTCTGTATCTGATTCCATCAGTTAGTTGCTGGATGAAGTTTCTATGATGACAATTAAGGTAGTCATTAATCTTATTACAAGGGGAGGCCAGTTTCAGGGACCCTCTCCACTATTGCTTAATACCTTACATATTTTTATTTTTAACGTGTACTTTTTGTATGTAATGCCTAACTGACTAATCGTTGACTAATTCAAGTTCACAGAGATTTACTTATGGCTACAGTCCCTGCTGTCTATAGTCCTTTATATAGGCTAATGGTGGCGACTTGGGTTTTTGGTTTCTGTGTACATACATGGTTGCAACGGAGGAAGAGAGTCAATAGAGTGCTCATCCCTGGCAAATGGTGATAGACATTTGACTAATGTTTTAAAATCACATCACCACTTGGGTTTTCTCGGGGAAGGAGAGCCTCTGGTGTGGACACCTCAGTTGGTGGCATCGTTCTTCTTTACTCTCTGTAGAAAGTACTGGGCCTCTCTGGTAAGATGACATTAGCATTATCATCCTTTTGTCTTCTGTCTTAAGAAAACCCTGTCTCCCTGGCCCTGTTCAAGCCTCTGATTCCAAAATGATTACCATTAATCTAGAATGGATAGGACTTCAGAATTCATAGCCTAACTGCTTAATTTTAGGGAGTCAGTCATCTCCCACAGTCATCATCAAATGTTTATGCCCTCTGTGAAATAAATATTTTTCTCTTTCTGCCTTGTTTTCTAGATAGACAGTATTTGCTAGGATAGAAGCTAAACATAATGATACATCATAACTCACACACAGGTACATTGTTATGTATGGCTCTGCTAATTGAGGTGAAATAAAATAAGGCTACATAGATTTTTCATTTCTTTTTTCTTTTTTTTTTTTTTAGTTTTTTTTCAAGACAGGGTTTCTCTGTAGCTTTGGAGCCTGTCCTGGAACTAGCTTTGTAGACCAGGCTAACATCGAACTCACAGAGATCCATTGCCTCTGCCTCCCGAGTGCTGGGATTAAAGGCGTGCACCACCACCGCCTGGCGATTTTTCAATTTCTTTTCTGCTTAACTTTCCATTAAGAAATTCTGGACAGGTTTTGTAAAAGTAACCCATGGCAGGTTCCTGATCTGTTTGATATGTATATCTACTTTGTAGGCTCTTGTAGGCCTCAGAGAGAAGAGCTCTCATCCCAAGAAGAAAGCCTTCAACTGAATAGTAGCTACCCAAAACCTACCCTCACCTCTACGGCAATAAAAAGAAGACAGTCCCTGAGGCCAGTGGGCAAGAGGCAAAAAGCTAGACCAGGACCAGGACCAGAGCTGATCTGCAGGTGAGGCCAGGGAAACCTTGGTGTTTCTGTTCTTTCCCCCACAGCACACTAGATCTTTGTGTGCTTTTCCATTGTTTTTATAGATACAAAATGTCTCTTCCACACTCCATGCTTTTCTCTACTCTTTTTATCCTTTGTTTTTTCTCAAACCCTGTCACCGACCCTGCTTTATTCTCAACAGTCAGCAACTCTCAGGCACCCAGAGGTTGAAGATGTCGAGTGCACAGTATTTCCAGATTCAGTGTGATCCTTCAGGCTCTGGTTTGGGCAAACAACTGACCCGGTTAGGTCCCCCCTTTCCATGTTGATTTACTCACACTGACTTCTCATCTTAACCAGTGCTCCCTGGGTTGTCTTGGGCCCAAAACATTCCTCACATGTCTCTCTTGTGTGTAAAGGGCGGCTCTCCTCAGAAGCAGGAGTGGGAACTAGAGTCCTAATTCCTGCTCCACCGCTGCCAGTCCCTCTTTCCCTGTGCCTGTGAAACACTCAGGGGGCCTGGAAAGACCATCTAAAAACCAGTACTCTTTGCTACTACCATAGACTCAGCCTTATGGAAGAGGATGAGGAAGAAGAGCTAGGACTTCTGGATGGATCATGTGAAGAATGGCAAGGTGGAGACAAGGTGTGGACCCAACAGTCCCTTTTTCCAGCACTAGAGGCTGAGATGCCTGTTGTCAGTCAATGATGCCCTTGTTTCTGAAACTGCTGAAGGTTATTTGAAAGAATCATAGAGGGAAGGAGGAAAGGTTGCAGACTTAGTTTATACTTTACTTTTCTTAAATAAGGAGCCCAGGAATGACCAGAGTTGGTCATTCACACTTACAATATCAGCACTTGGGAGACTGAGGCAAGAGGATTACTGTGAGTTTAAGGCTACCCTGAGCTACAAAGTGGCTTCTAGGCCCAGCTTTGAAAACTGAAAGGAATAGAAATTAGAAATGCAAAGGCCAGCAGGATAGTTTAGCAGATAAAGTACCTCCTACCAAGCCTGAAGGCTTGAGTTCAGTTCTCAGAACCCACATGGTAGAAGGAGAAAAATTTCTTCCAAAACTTGCCCTGTGGCTGGGCTGTGGTGGCACACACCTTTAATCCCAGCATTTGGGATGCAGAGGCAGGTGGATCTTTGTGAGTTCAAGGCCAGCCTGGTCTACAAGAGCTAGTTTCAGGACAGGCTCCAAAAACTACAGAGAAACCCTGTCTTGAACCCCCCCCCCAAAAAAAAAAAAGCCTTGCCCTGTGACCTATGCACAGTGCACACACTCACACATGCACATGTACATGCACATATGCAAATAAATAAATGTTTTAAAAAAGGAAAAGACTTGGAATAGCACATTTCTTCACAGTTTCTAGATAAGTATTGTTGCCACTGAATTTCCCAGTAATTGGAAGAATTGACTAGAACCAGAGACACGTCCCTCAGTTCACCCCAGCCACACCTTTCTTTCCTGACAAGGCTGCCTGTCCCTGTCCTTCCACTTTCCCCTTTCTCTTTCCTAACTACCTGGATTCTTTCTTTCTTTCTTTCTTTCTTTCTTTCTTTCTTTCTTTCTGTTATAAACTGATTGGCCCATTAGCTCAGGCTTCTTATTAACTCTTATATTAACCCATTATTCTTGTCTGTGCTAGCCACATGGCTCAATACCTTTTTCAGCGAGGCAGTCACATCTTACTTCTGTGACTAGGCCAGGACTGCAGACTAGAACTTCCTTCTTCCCAGAATTCTCCTGTTCTCATTGACTTGCCTCTACTTCCTGTCTGGTTGTCCCGCCTATACTTCCTGCCTGGCTACTGGCCAATCAGTGTTTATTTAAACTATAATTGACAGAATACAGACCATGGTCCCACACCATTTCCCATTAAAAAAAAATAAAAAAACCCCAAGAAATCTGAATCTAATATCCTTTGTTTAGCTTTTCTCCTGATTATTATCCATACTCCATTTTTTTGGGGGATGTGGGTAAAGTTTTCCAGGCTATTTCCTGCTTGTTGGGGGCACTGATAATCTTATGGGGACCTAAAGAAAATTTAGAATTATGATCAAGTCCTGACTGGAGTATCCTGTGAGTCTTGATCATCTTAGGCAGCAGTCTTGAATCTGTTATGGATGTAGAACTCAGACATCTGGGTCATCTGTTCCTACTGGAAATTTCTCAGGTAGTCTTCCTTGATCAAACCTGGTTTTTCTTAACTCAGAATGAATACACAGCCTCTCATTTCCTGTGGAAACAAAAGCAAAACCTCTTCTCCAAAGTGACATATCTTTTGTCTTCAATTTTGAAGTCAAGGGATTTTCAAAATACCTATCTTGGATTAATTTAGCAGCATTTATAAACAAATATCTCTGGCAGCTTTCCTCAGCATTCAAACAATTCAAAGAGAACATAATAACATACAGTATTCAGACTCTTTGTGTATTTTTCATCTTTACATGACTTTATTTTAACCTCTTTTTCTTTTATTTTTACTTTTAATTTTTGGCTTTTTGAAACAGGTTCTCTGTATCTTTGGCTGTCCTGGAACTCCCTCTGTAGACCAGGCTGTTCTTGAACTCATAGAGATCCCGCCTGCCTCTGCCTCCTAAGTGCTGGGATTAAAGGTGTATGCCACCTCACCTTGAATTCACAGAGGTCTGTCTACCTCTGCCTCTCAAGTATTGGGATTAAAAGTGTGTGCCACCACACCCAACTACACTTTTTCTTTTTTTCTTCCAAGCCTACATATATTTTTAAGAACAGTAAACCATTTAGAGGTTTTTTATTTTGTCTTTGAGTCTATCTTTACCATATCTCTCTTTTTTTGACATGAGTCTTTAATTTGCTAAGCAATATGGGTAGGATTAAAGCCGTGGCTTTGATGGCTGGATCCAGCCCATTCCTTAGCTTTCTGAGATTCCAGCCTCATGGCAGTGGTACTGGCTGTAGCCATGTTTATTGCCATAACTCTGGTGTTTCAAGGTCCCTGCCACCACCAAAAAGCATGCCTACCTGGTTTCTTTGGTGAATGATCTGACCTAGTAAGCAAAACAGAGAGCTTGAAGTGAGGTCAACTGAATGTGAGTCCTTAGTTTCATATCAAGTTATCTGTTGCTTGTCTCAGTCTCATTTCTCCATCCTTACAATGGAGTATTTATACATAGTGTAGAGTACAAAGCCTTGCCTCATAAACTGCAAAGGTCTGTGCCTTAGCTCAGAGAAGCATGGATTCTAGGTTTATAAGTAGTGGACATTTATTCCTTCAGCTCTGAAAGCTAGAAGTCTTGAGTTCTGGTAAGCACAGATGGGTTCTGGTAAGGGCTCAGTGCTAGTTGCAGGCTGTCTCATGAAAGCTAGAGCAAACACTGGCCTCTTGTAAAGGCACTAACATAGTTTTAAGGGCTCCATGCTCTCACAAAAACATATTCCAAAGGTCACCTCTTACTTCTACGGGCCCCAAAAGTTAAGATTTCAACATACATATCAAGTAGGTCTTACAGGAGGTAGAGGGGAGGAGAGCCCCCCTTAGATAGCTAATCCACACTAAGCTAATACTGTGTGCTATTATTTTATTGTCTTCTCTGTGGAGGGGAGAAAATGGAAACTTTGTTCTCAGAGAAAAATCTAAGCAACACCTTCATATCTCTGTTCAAATAACACGGCTAGAATGCTAGGACAATTCTGTTCTCTAGCTTCATAGCTGAATGCATGGGAAGGATTCAACCAGCAGGCCAAGAGAAGGGTCGGTTCTATGATTTATCCCTTGAGACTTCAGAAGGAACTGTGTTTCTGTTGGTGGGTAGAATTTAGAACAACCTTTCTAACTTTTGGCTCTGTTTGTTCTAGCTACTTCGTAGCCCTTCTTCTCCCAGTGAGCATGGGCTGGACCTATTAGATACTACAGAGCTGAATGTGGAGGTGAGCATTTCAGAACTAGTGTGTGTGTCCTTGGAAATGATGGTGCTCAGCTGTCTGTTCATCTAATAGATGGAAAGATCAGGACCTGTGGGCTCCTTTATGTGGTCTTTGAGAACTCTCGTGGGTAACTAGAACAGCAGCCTTCTGTTTAATATTTGGTCTCTTCTCATGACTCCATATTTTCCATTCTCCTTTTCATTTCAGGATTTCTGATGGAACTTTGGCCCCCTCCCCTTCTCCACTTCCCACTTTAAGGTCATGAGTGAGCAAGAAGGAAGGAGTAAAATGAAGCATTCCTTTGGGCCCCAGCCAAGTACTTTAAAAGAAAGAGAAATGGCCTTGTATTTCAAACCTCCATTTCTTTCTGAATTGGTGCCTGTATAGAGAAGCCATGAATCCTGTCATCCTAATGCACCAAAGTGCTATGCTTCTTTCTGCCTGTTTGCAGGGTTAGAGTTGGATAAGGGACTTATCCACCTCAGCACTGGAGTTTTTTTTTTTAAACATTTGGTTTTCTATGTGGTACTTCTTCCCTGAGACTCTGCCAGGCGTAGATACAAGCTCTCAATAAACATGTTCAAATTAGCTGTTTCCAGGTATGACTTGAGATTGTAATGCTGATGGATATTAGTTTTTTTGGCTTCTGGACACTGTGGCCCCCTATTTAAGTGCCTCCATACCCTCAGATATTTTGTGTATAGGTCCTCAAGGATGGATGGATCAGTCAATGAAATAAGTGGGACAGATGGCTGAAGAGAGTTTAGCTGTCTCTGAGCAGTTACACTAAATGTGATAGTGTAGGCCAAAGTGAGAGAAGATGGCACTGATAGGCAAGTGAGGTAGAGGCCTCTCTCTTGAAATGTGTTCCACCCACCTAGCCCAGAGTGCGTGGACTGGTGGCTGTCATCCAGTGGCTCTTTTCAGGTAGTTTCTTACCCTTATCCCAAAGATGTAGTTTTCATATTCAAGATAGCTGAGAAAACAAAGATACAGAAATTACCAAATCTAAGAACTGGAGAAAATGACTATCTTTCCCTAGCCAGGTCCTACAAGTCCTCTTGCACTATTCTCTAACATGTATCTCTGGTTAGTTCTCTACTGTATCTCTCACCCAACTGCCACAAAATTGCCTCAGGAGACCTGACTTCTGGAAACTGCCCTTTTTAATTCTTTCTCTGCCTCCTGCAGCAGCATTGGACCTCTGTACTGTTACCAGATAGGAAGTCACAAACATGAAGACAACTGGGGTGACTTTCTGATGTCACTACTTTTTCATGTGACTTAAGGAGCTCTTCAGCCTTTCTGTGGAGATATGATTCAAGTTCTTTTCTCGCCCCTTATTATGGGTCCCTTCTGAGCACCACCATCCAGGCAGTGGTTGTGTGGAAAGAAGTCTTCCAAGTGATCAGGCCACCCAGCTCAAACCATTTCTTGCAAGACCTTTCTGGTCTTGCCCCACTTCCTCTTTCCTTCCAGGTAAAAGAGGAAGTTGGAGTGTGAGTCTCTTTAGAAGGCAGCTTCATGCATCAGATTCAGGGATCCAAGGAATCTGTAAACAGTTGGAACACTGAGGTGAAAATATACAAAAAATATGAGGTAGAAGAATAAAGGAGGGGAAAGATCCCTGAGGTATTTAAATACCAGCTAAGTTAAAGATACTTCAGAAATGAAAAGAGAAACTTGGAGAATTTGTAAATGTGGGCAGCAAGATAGCAATGTGATAGGTTGATCCCTGGCCTCAGAATCTGCAGATGGGTTAGACCTTTCACCCCTTAGATCCCAATTTATTGATGCAGCGTTGGGAGACTGGATCATCTTCCCTTTGAATATGGGCTCTCTCTCAGGGTTTCTTATTGCTGTAAAGCAATAGAGGAGAGGAAAGGGTTTATTTTACTTAGACTTACTACTAATTATAGTTCATTGAATGAAGTCAGGAAAGGAACTCAAATAGGGCCAGAACCTAGAAACAGGAGTTGATATAGAGGCCGCAGAAGGGTGTTGCTTACTGGCTTGCTCATCATGGGTTGCTTGGTCTGCTTTAGAACCCAGGACCACCAACCCAGGCATAGTACTACCTATGGGGCCCCTCCCCTCACCGGTCACTAATTAAGAAAATGCTCTTTAGTTGGATCTTATGGAGGCATTTTTTCTCAACTGAGGTTTTCCTCCTTTCAGATGATTCTAGCTTGTATCAAGTTGACATAAAACTAGGCAGGATAGGCTCTGAGTGCTCAGCTAATAAATATGGTAGAAATGATGCCAAACCAGTTTATGGGCTTAGATTTTAAGGAAACTGCCCAATTTTGCTTACAGTTTCTTAAACTGGGCAGTTCTGGAGTCAGGTACCCCACTGTGAAAAAGCCTAAGCAGCCACATGGACAGGCTGTGTGTAGCTACTCCAGCCAACAACCCTTTCAGAGGCTTCAGCCAGCACCCAGCAACATCCAGCCAGAACTTGCTGCCAAATGTGGTCTAGACAGGAATTAGATGATCCCAGCCGCAGCTTGTAAATTTTCCCAGAGAAGGCCCAGACACTGGGAAGCTGAGATGAGCCATCAATTCTGTACTCATGTTTTCCAAAGCCCCAACTATAGAATCCTTGAATATAAGAGGTGGGTGGTTTTTTTACACTATGGAATCTAGAGAGGGTTGTTGTGTTACCATGGTAACTAGGCCATCCCTAGAGAGGCATCAGTCCAAAAGTTTGGGATCTTTTTGTCATTTTTTTTTCCTTATAAGCCAGGTGTGGTGGCACATACTTGTAATTCTAGGACTGGGAAGGCTGAGTTGGCAGACCACAAGTTTGAGGTTGGCCTGGGCTATAAGGTTTTTTAAACACATTGTTTCAAAAATAGCTACTTGTAAATGATGTAATTATAATTTCACAATAAAATTATAAATATTTGTAAGTTATATCGATATTTCTTCATTTTGTATGTTATAATGCACATTTAAATTGACAAGTGTATCTGGATCAGTTAATTTTATGTGATAAAGTACCATAAGCAAGAGCAGCCTATAGAAGGAAGAGATTATTTTGCTTATTGTTTCAGAGGGATAAAGAGTCCATCATGGCAGGGAGGAATGGCTACTAGAGTTAAGCAGAGAGTGACTAGAAGTGACAGGCTTTGAATGTTCAAAGTCTGCTTCCAGTGAAAAGCACTTCCCCCTCCCAAACAGTGCCATCAACCAGGACCAAGTGTTCATATCCTATACAGTGGGGCATTCTCATTCAAACCACCATGTATTTAAATAGTTGGTAGTTAGAGGTATTTTTGGTGTTTAAAAATAAGATTTAGAACAAAGAAACATACAGTTCTAACAACCTCTTTAACTACAAAAAGGATTTCAGCGTTAATCCAAATGGCATAGATGACCTTCTACATTTAGTGCTTCAGTAGAGAAGTTTAACCTCCCCCCACCACAGATAAAGTCTCCATTTTAGGTAGCATCAGAAAATGATTTCCAAGGACAGATAGCATACTCTTTACGGGACAGGTCAGAACTGACTTCCATTGTGAATGGCAGTCTGAGAGACGCTCTGGGAACTGAAACCCTGTAGCACCTCAGCCACTCAGTGGTGACGCCTTGTGTGTTTGGCTTGCTTTCCTTCCCTTAGAAATGCTAGTCTTGTTAGAGATGGTCTGTGGCATTTGAGTGCCACTGAAAGCACCAGAAGAACAGCTTTGTAGTTTGTGCATGCATGCATGCACATTCTCATTCTCTTTCTCTCTCTCTCTCTCTCTCTCTCTCTCTCTCTCTCTCTCTCTTCCCTCCCCCCGTTCTCTCTCATACACATAAATTGTGTGTGTGTGTGTATGTTTCTGTGTGTACCTACATGCATGTGGAAGCCAAATGTTGATATCAGGCATCTTCTTCACTGCTCACATTATCTTTTGAGTCAGGGTCTCATTGTACCTGGAACTCATCAATTCTTTTAGACTGGCTGACCAGCCCTCAGAGATTCTCCTATCTCTTCTCCAACATTGGTTTTGTATGCGTGTGTCCAGCTTTTTTTTTTTTCATATACATGGTTCCTAGGGATTGAACTCAGGTCTGCCTGCATACATACTAGGCATTACAAACTAACCTATCTCCCCACCCCTTGTATATCTTTTCCATTTTCATTTTATGCATATGGTTGTTTTTCCTGCATGTATGTACCAGCCAGATTGAGAAGTGCTCAAAGAGGCCAGAAAAGGGCACTGGGTCCCCTAGACCTGAAGTTACAGACAGTTGTAAATTGCCATGTGGGTGCTGGGACTCAAACCCAGGAGCTCTGAAGAGCAGCCAGTGCTCTTAACCACTGAGCCATCTTTTTAATCCCAAGATTTAATTTTAAGTATTTGTTTGTGTGTCTGTGTTTTGCAAGTGTGCAGGTGTACTCAGAGGCCAGAAGAGGGCATTGGATGCCTTGGAGTTATAGGTGGTTGTGAGTACTTGAAATGGATGTTGAGAACTAAACATGCTGAGAGCCAAGCTCAGGCCCTCTATAAGAGCAACAAATGCTCTTAACCACTGAGCCACCTCTTTAGCATACTCTCTATGTTAATTTAAAAGTTAGAAATGATCTTCATTTCTCCTGAACATCTGTGGGTGGCTTAGATACCACTGGGTCTTCACTGCCCTTCTTAGCTCAGCTCTGCCCATGTTGCTAAGGCATGATAGGAATCTCAGCAGTATTTCAGACTGGCCAGGTTGGGCCCTTAGCTAAGGCCAGCTTGAGAGGCAGATATGGAAGCTTTTCATGGATTTATAAGTAATGGTAAACAATGCTTTTTAGGGCTCTAACTCTATTCTTTTAGCTCAATATTGAATAATTATTTTTAAATCATTTAATATTCAGAAAGGCCTGTGTATGGTTGTGTGTGTGTCAGGGGTGGGGGTGAGGTGAGTGGTACCAGGACCTGACCCATTCCAGGAAAATTTTCTGCCACTGAGATATGTCCCAGCCCCTTTAATTTCATTTTTGTTGAGACACAGTCTTGCACTATGTATCTCAGGCTGGCCTTGAACTACAACCCTTTTGCCTTTACTTTGGTGCTATGATTACACGTTTATAATCATCATTTCTGGCAAACTCCCCCACCCACCCCATAATACAAAGTTCATTTAGTTTCTCCCGTAAGAGCCTCCAATATCTGAATAGTTTATTCTCTTTAGAAATCCAAGACATTTTTTCCCTGTAAACTTGTAAACAGGTATAAAACCAAGAAACAATTTATTGGCTAGAGGGACATGAGTTAGGATCCACAGAACCCAGTAAACTGGAATATGGTAGCATGTATCCATAGTCCCAGCATTCTGAAGGCAAGCTGAAAGGCAGAGACAAGGGCTCCCTTGACGCCTGGAATACACAGGGACAAACAACATGAGACTCTGCCTCAAACAAGCTGAGAGGTGAGAACAGACACTCAAAACTGTCTTCTGAATTCCATATGAATGCCATGGTACCTGCATACTCATGCTCACAGAATGATTTTAAAAACATAAATAGCACAAAGTAAATATTTTATTTCAAAATGGACAAATGTGGGTATAGCAAAATAAAGATAGGAACAGAAGAAGACCAAAGCCTAGTAAGTAGCATTTCTAACATTTCAGACGTGTGAAAGAATCACAGTGAATGTCCTCACTCCTGGTACCTCTTTTCTGAATTGACAATTCTTATCACTAACCAACTTTCTAACAAAGAGGGGAGGGTACAATTTTAGCTCACAGTTCAGAGAAATTCAGTCCATCATGGTGGGGAAGGCAAGGTAGTGAGAGAGGTTTGGTCTGTAGCTCTACTCGGGAAGCAGATACATTGAATGCCTGTGTTCATCTCAAGCTGTATCTTTTATCTCGGTGGATAAGAGTGCAAGAATGAGAACCTCAGTTCTGACACCTGTACCCATATGAAATGCCTGGTATGCGCCACACATTGGTGGCCGTATCAGAGGAACTGTAGTCAGCAATGGAGCTCATGATGTTCAATTTACTGAATAGCAAAGCTAAAGCTTGGGTGGGGGCAGTGGACTGTCTCCAGAATGCCCCTTGTTTCTGCTGTCCTCCCTCCTGCTTGCTGCTGCATTTGGCATGGTGTGATTATTATGTGAAAGGATCCCCTGTATCTAGTATAGTGTGATTGCTTCATGGGAAAATCCTACTCCTTCCCTGGTCACCGTACTTGCAGATCAAAATGAAGATGATTCTTATAAGAACAATGATGCTTAGTTCTATGGACTTTTTGAGTCAGCCTAAAAGATATAGGTGGTTAAGACAGTAAAAATGATTAAAGATGATTAAGGAAACAGTTTAGGTGATTTTGCCAATTTAGTAAGAGATACAAAAAAAGGCAAAAAATAGGTTAGAAGTCACTTTCCCCTTTGTTAGATGGGAAATTTACAGAGGATAAAAAATAAGGACAAGGAAGTCTCATGAATTCTGCCTGGGGAAAACAGGCTGATGATCAAAGAAAACAATTATTGTCCCTACACCCAGGGTTAGGCCTGATTTCCTTGGTCATGCAGCTTACAGAATTAATCTCAGGCCCCGGTATGCATTCCAAAAAAACAAAGTTGTGAAAGGAAATTGAATGACCCTATTGTGTGTAAAGAAAAATAAATGGAGCAGGAGCAGGTATAGGGAGCCACCACTGAGGGAGCAAGCCTGAGCCAGAGAACTCTGTGGGACTGGGCCCAAGCCAGGGACCTTCGTGGTAGCAGGCTCAGGCCAGAGACATCCACATGACCTTTGCCAGAGCAGGCCTGAACCAGCAATGAGACAGGACTACCACAGAAGCAGGTACAAGGGAGCCACTGCTGAGGGAGCAGGCCTGAGCCAGAGACTCTATAGGACTGGTAGTGAATCAGCAACCTCTGAGGTAGCAGGCCTGAGCCAGCCACCACAACCAGAGCAAGCTTAAACCAGCTAACTGCACAGGAGCAGACCCAAGACAGCAACCTCAGCTCAAACACCCCAAGCAAGCAATCTCCATTGAAGCAGGCACAAATGACCCCTGGTACTGTAGAGCAACCCCAAGGAGCACTGAACAGCTTCTAGGAACACCGAGTGACCTCTGAGGTAACTGGAACCATGGCCCTGACTGCAACACAAGGTGCAACCATCTGGGCCTTGGATCCATTGACACCTGGAAGACTGATCTTCAGAGACACAGACAGCCCAATTACACCAATCAGAGGTAAAAATGGGTACACTAGGTAAAAACACACTCAACACCACTGAGAGCAACGCGACACCAATAGAAACTAGAGGCCCTACAACAGAAAGACACGAACAACCAAATACAGATGAAGCAGAAGAAAATGACCTAAAAATAACTTTAAGAGAATGTTTGAGGCCCTTAAAGAGGAAATAAAAAATTCCCTCAAAGAAATGGAGGAAAAGACTAACAAAAAATTGGAAGAAATCAACAAATCCCTTAAAGAAAACAAAAATCAATCAAACAGGTGAAAAAAATGATTAAAGACTTGAAAGACAAAATAGAGACAAAGAAAACACAAGCTGAGGGAATTATAGAAACAAATTATGAGAAAACCATCAGGAACCACAAATGCAAGCATAAACAGAAGAATATAAGAGATGGAAGAGAATCTCAATTGCTGAAGACACAATAAAGAAAATAGACTCACCAGTCAAAGAAAATATTAAATCTAACAAAAGCTTAAAACAAAATATCCAAGAAATATGGGACACCATGAAAAGAATAAGAATAATAGGGATAGAAACACTCCAGTTCAAAGTCACAGAAAATTTATTCAACAAAATCATAGAAGCAAACTTTCCTAACCTAAAGAAGGATATGTACATGAAGATATAAGAAGCTTACAGAACACCAAATAAACTGGATCAAAAAAACCACATAATATTCAAAACACTAAACATACAGAATAAAGAAAGAATATTAAGAGCTGCATGCAATGGAAATAGGCAAAGTAACATATAAAGGCAGACCTATCAGAATTACACCTGACTTCTCAATGGAAACAAACAAACAAACAAACAAAAAAGAAAGCCAGAAGATCCTGGTCAAGCATTATGCAGACATTAAGAGACCTCAGATGCCAGTTCAGACTACTATATCCAGCAAAACTTTAAATAACCACAGACAGACAAAACAAGATATTCCATGACAGAGCCAGATTTAACCAATACCTAGCCACAAACACAGCACTACACAAAGTACTAGAAGGAAAACTCCAACCCAAGGAAGTTGGCTACATCCACAAAAACACAGACAATAGATAATCTCACAGCAGCAAATCCCAAAGAAGGGAAAAACACACACAATAACATTACCAACAATAAAAACAAAGATAATAGGAACTAGCAATCACTGGTTATTACTATCCCTTAATATAAATGGACTCAATTCACCTATAAAAAGACACAGGCTAAGAGAATGGATACAAAAACAGAACCCATCCTTCTGCTGCATACAAGAAACACACCTCAATCTCAAAGACAGACATTGCCTCAGAGTAAAGAGTCGGCAAAATTTTTTTCCAATCAAATGGATCTAAGAAACAAGCTATTGTAGCTATCTTAATATCTAACAAAATAGACTCCAAACTAATATCAATCAAAAGAGACAAAGAAGGACATTTCAAGATAGTCACAGCAGGAATCTATCAAGAGGAAATCTCAATACTGAGCATCTATGTCCCAAATACAAGGGCGCCCTCATATGTAAAATAAACACTTTTTTTTTGTTGTTTTATTTGAGTCAGGGTTTCTCTGTGGCTTTGGAACCTGTCCTGGAACTAGCTCTCGTAGACCAGGCTGGCCTCAAGCTCACAGAAATCTACCTGCCTCTGCCTCCCAAGTGCTGGGATTAAAGGCGTGCGCCACCACCGCCCGGCAGAAACACTTCTAAACTTAAACCACACATTAAACCCTACACACTAATAGTGAGAGACTTTAACATCCCACTCTCACCACTGGATAGGTCTGTCAGACAGAAAATTAATGGAGAAATAAAGAAACTAACAGATGTTATGACTCAAATGGACTTAACAGACATCTATAGAATATTCCATCCAAACATAAAAGAATATACCTTCTCCTCAGCACCTCATGGAACCTTCTCAAAAACTGACCACATACTAGGTAACAATACAAACCTCAACAGATACAAAAAATTGGAATAACCCCATGTATCTTACTGGATCACCATGGCTTAAAAATAGAATTCGACAACAACACTAATTCCACTAAAGCCCACAAACACTTGGAAATTAAACAATGCTTACCTGAATCATCAATGTGTCAAGGAAGAAATAAAGGAAGAAATTAAAGACTTCCTAAAATTCAATGAAAATGACCACACATCACACAATTTATGGGACACAATGAAAGCATGTGAAGAGGAAAGTTCATAGCACTAAATGCCTACATAAAGAAGCTGGAAAAAATCCACTCTAGTGAGTTAACAGAACATTTGAAAACTGTAGAACAAAAAGAAGCAAACTAGCCCAGGAGGACTAGACAGCAGGAAATAATCAAGCTGAGAGCAGAAATCAACAAAATAGAAACAAAGAAAACAATACAAAGAATAATACAAAGAGTTGGTTCTTTGAGAAAATCAATAAAGTAGACAAACAAACCTTTATCCAAACTACCCAAAAGGCAGAGAGAGAGAGAGAATATTCAAATTAACAAAATCAGAAATGAAAAGGGGGACATAATAGACATGGAGAAAATCTAGAGAATCATTAGATCATATTTTGAAAACCTGTACTCCACAAAATTGGAAAACTTAAAGGAAATGGACAACTTTCTGGATAAACATCACTAACTAAAATTGAATCAAGACCAGATAAGCAAATTAAATAGACCTCTAAACAATTAATAGATGGGAACTACTGAAACCGAGACGCTTTTGTAAAGCAAAGGACATGGTCAAAAAGACCAAAACAGCAGTCTACATTATGGGAAAAGATCTTCATCAACCTCACATCAGACAGAGGACTGATCTCCAAAACATACAAAGAGCTCAAGAAATTGGTCGTCAAAAGAACAAATAATTCAATAAAAAAAAAAAAAACGGAGTACAGACCTAAACAGAGAACTCTCAACAGAGGAATTAAAATGGCTGAAAAACACTTAAAGATATGCTCAACATCCTTAGTCATCAGAGAAATGCAAATCAAATCAACTCTGAGATTCCATCTTACACCTGTCAGAATGGCCAAGATTGAAAACACTAATGACAACTTTTGCTGGAGAGGATGTGGGGTAAAGAGAACATTCTTGCATTGCTGGTGGGATTGCAAACTGGTACAGCCCCTTTGAATATCAGTATGATGATTTCTTTTTTTAAATATTTATTTATTTATTATGTATACAATATTCTGTCTGTGTGTATGCCTGCAGGCCAGAAGAGGGCACCAGACCCCATTACAGATGGTTGTGAGCCCCCATGTGGTTGCTGGGGATTGAACTCAGGACCTTTGGAAGAGCAGGCAATGCTCTGAACCTCTGAGCCATCTCTCCAGCCCCCAGCAACTTTCCTCAAGACCCAGCAATACCACTTTTGGGTATATACCCTAAGGATGCTCAATTGTACCACAAGTACATGTGCTCAACTATGTTCATAGTAACATTGTTTATCAGAACCTGGAAACAACCTAAATACTTCTCGATCAAAGAATGGATAAGGAAAATGTGATACATTTACACAATGGAGTACTACACAGCAGAAAAAACAATGACATCTTGAAATTTGCAGGGAAATGGACCTAGAAAATATATTGAGTGAGGTAACCCAGACCCAGAAAGACAAATATCATACTATTCTCTCATAAGTGTCTTTTATACATAAAGCAAAAAAAGCCTACAGTTCACAATTCCAGAGAATCTAGACAATAATGAGGACCCTAAGAGAGACATACATGGATCTAATGTACATGGGAAGTAGAAAAAGACAAGATCTCCTGAGTAAATTGGGAGCATGGGGACCATGGGAGAGCGTAGAAGAGAAGGTGAGAGAAAGGGAGGGGAGTGGAGAAAAATATATAAAACAACAATAAAATACAGAAAAATAGATGGTCAGCTGAGAACTCTTTTAAAGTTTCTCTGGAGTAGAATTAAGAAAAAAAATCTGCTCTACTGAAACCCCAAACAGCTTCCTGTCAGGACAAAATGAACTGGCTGAGATACACTTGGCTTCCTTAAAATTTTGTTAATCATTTATGAAGGAATCATTGCTTTGGGGTGAAGATGTTATGGTGTGAAAATTAATACAGAGAAAAATGTCTAACTGCTTGTGGACTTCTAAGAAGAACATGTAACTTCTGATCTTAATGTGATTTCTTATGTAAAGATTTTAATTTGTTTTTGGAAAATATGTAATTTGTGGTTGTGAGGTTGAAATCTTTTCTTGCATAGAAATCTTTGTATTGGGGAATAAAAAGGATAAGAGAAAAATAAGAGATAGAAAAAGGAAAGATGTAGAAGGAAAAACATCAGGAAAGAGAAGGGAACCATCAGAGAAGAAAAAAGAGAACATCAGAAGAGAGATAGAAGGAGAACAACTGAAAAGAAGAAAACGTCAGGGTAGAAGAACAGAACAGAACAACCAGCAGAGAGAAAAATAAAAGAAGAATTGAACTCTGGCCCTCAAATAAAGTTCCTGTGTGTGTCTGTGCATCTGTCCACATGCATGCCTTTAATCCCAGCACTCAGGAGGCAGAGGCAGGCAGATCTCTGTGAGTTCAAGGCCAGCCTGGTCTATAACAGATAGTTCCAGGACAGCTAGGACTGTTTTACAGAGAAACCCTCCTTGAAAAATAAAAAAAACAAGAGAGAGAGAGAGAGAGAGAGAGAGAGAGATTGAGAGATATGATATGGAAGATACTATAGAGGAAATAGATTCATCAGTCAAAGAAAATGTTAAATCCAACAAATTCTCTTTTTCGCTTTTTAAATATTTTTTTTAAAAGAAAACAAACTATGTTCATTATACATATTCTACATACCAATCCCAGTTTCCACTCCTTCCCCTCCTCCCATTCCTTCTACCTACTCTCCCTACCTCACCCCCCCCATACACTCCTCAGAGAGGTTAAGGCACATTACTTTGGGGAAGGTCCAAGGCCCTCCCCCCCACTATAGTTAGGCTGAGCAAGGTATCCATCCAAAGAGAATAGGTTCCCAAAAGGCAAGTACAAGCAGTAGGGATAAATCCTGGTGCCACTGCCTGTTGCCCTGCAGCCTGTCCCAGCCATACAACTGTCATCCACATTCAGAGGGACTAGTTTGGTCCTATGCTGTTTCCTTTCCTGTACAGCTGGAATTGGTGAGCTCCCATTAGCTCCGGTAAACTGTTTCAGTGGTGTCTTCATCATGGTCTGGACCGCTTTGCTCATATTCTCACTCCATCCACTCTTCAACTGGAGTCCAGTGCTCCAATACAGGTCTCTGCCTCTGTTCCCATTAGTTGCTGGATGAAGGTTTTATGGTGATGTTTAAGATATTCATCAGTCCGACTGCAGGCAAGGACAGTTAACACAAAACATCCAGGAAATCTAGGACACAATAAAAAGACAAACTAAAGAATAATAGGGAAAGAAGGAGAAGAACTCTAGCTCAAAGGCACAGAAAATATATTCAAGAAAATTATAGAAGAAAACTTTCCAAACCTAAAGAAGGATATCCTTGTGAAGGTACAAGAAGCTTGCAGAATACCAAATAGACTGGACCCCCCCCCCCAAAAAAAAAGAACCATCCCGTGGTCATATAATAAAACACAAAACATACAGAATGAAGAAAGAATATTAATAGCTACAAAAGAAAAATGTCAAGACCTATCAGAATTATATCCAACTTGTCAATGGAAACCATGAAAGTCAGAAGGTCCTGGACAGGTGTACTGCAGACACTAAGAGACCACGGATGTCAGGCCAGACTACTATACCTAGCAAAGCTTTCAATCACCATAGATGGAGAAAACAAGATATCCCATAACAAAACCAGATTTAAACAATACCTATCCACAAATCCTGCCCTACAGAAAGTACTAGAAGGAAAATTCCAACCCAAGGAAGCTACCTGCACCCACCAAAAACACAGGCAAAAGATAACCTCACACCAGCAAGCCCCAAAGAATGGAAACACAAAAACACTACCACCAAAAATTATCACTAATTAACAATCACTGGTCACTAATATCTCCTAAAATCAATGAACTCAATTCACCTATAAAAAGACACAGGCCATGGGAGTGGATAAGAAAACAGGATCCATCCCTCTGCTGTATACAAGAAACATACCTCAGCCTCAAAGACAGACATTATCTCAGAGTAAAGGGCTGGGAAAAGATTTTCCAATCAAAGAGACCTAAGAAACAAGTGGGTGTAGCTATCCTAATATCTAACAAGATAGACTTCAAACTAAAATCAGTCAGAAGAGATAGAGAAGGAAACTTTATACTCGTAACAGGAACAATCAATCAAGATGAAGTCTTAACCCTGAACATCTATGCCCCAAATACAAGAGCATCCACATATGTAAACAAGAAATTACTCAACCTTAAATCGCACATCAAACCCCACACACTAATAATAGGAGATTAAACACCCCACTCTCCCCAATGGACAGGTCTGCCAGACAGAAACTTAACAGAGAAATAAGAGAACTAACAGATGTCATGACTCAAATGAACTAAACAGACATCTACAAAACATTCCACCCAAACACAAAAGAATATGCCTTCTTCTCAGCACCTCATGGAACTTTCTATAAAATTGATCACATACTTGGTAACAAAGCAAGTCTCAACAGATACAAATAAATTGGAGTAACCCCCTGGATTTTTATCAGATTATTCTGGTTTAAAGATAGAATTTAACAACAACATTAATTGCAGAAAGCCTACAATCTCATGGAAATTGAACAGTGCTCCATCAAACTACCCCTGGAGCAAGGAAGAAATTAAAGACTTCCTAGAATTCAATGAAAATGAAAGCACAACATACCCAAATCTATAGGGCACTATGAAAGCAGGGCTAAGAGGAAAGTTCATAGCACTAAGTGCCTACATAAAGAGGAGAAAGCTCACATTAGTGACTTAACAGCACACCTGAAAGCTCTAGAACAAAAAGAAGCAGACTCATCCAGGAGTAGATGACAGGAAATGACCAAATAGAGGGCTGACATCAATAAAATAGGAACAAAGAAGGCAATACAAAGAATCAATGAAACAAAGAGCTGGTTCTTGAAGAAAATCAACAAAATAGACAAACCTTCATCCTAACTAACCAAAAGGCAGAGAAAGAACATCCAAATTAACAAAATCAGAAATGAAAAGGGGGACATAACGACAGACACTGAGAAAATCCAGAGAATAATTAAATCATACTACAAAAATTTGTACTTTACAAAATTGGAAAATGTAAAAGAAATGGACAATATTCTAGATAGGCACCACATACCAAAATTAAACCAAGACTAGATGAACAATTTAAATAGACCCATAACCTGCAAGGAAATAGAAGCAGTCATCAAAAGGATACCAACCAACCAAACCAAAACAAAACAAAAAGCCTAGGGCTAGATGGTTTCAGTGCAGAAATCTACCAGAACTTCAAAGAAGAGCTAATACTTATACTCCTTAAAGTGTTCCACATAATAGAAACAGAAGGAACATTACCAAACTCTTTTTATGAGGCTACAGTTACCCTGATACCAAAACCACACAAAGACTCAACCAAGGAAGAGAATTACAGACCAATCTCACTCATGAACATAGATGCAAAAATAGTCAATAAAATACTGGTAAACTGAATCCAAGAACACATAAAAAAAATCATCCACCATGATCAAATCAGCTTCATTCCAGAGATGCAGGGATGGTTCAACATACAAAAATCTAACAATATAATCGATCATATAAATAAACTGAAAGAAAAAAAATCATATGATCATCTCATGAGATGCTGAAAAATCATTCAACAAAATCCACCACCCCTTCATGATAAAGGTCTTGAAGAGATCAGGGATACAAGGAATGTATCTAAACATAATAAAAGCAATATACAGCAAGCCAACAGCCAGCATCAAATTAAATGGAGAGAAACTCAAAGCGATTCCATTAAGATCAGGAACAAGACAAGGCTGTCCACTTTCTCCATATCTATTTAACATAGTTCTTGAAGTTCTGGCTGGAGCAATAAACCAACAAAAGGAGATCAAGGGGATTCAAATTGGAAAGGAATAAGTCAAGGTTTCACTATTTGCAGATGATATGATAGTATATATAAGTGACCCCCAAAACTCTACTAAGGAATTCCTACTGATGTGGCAGCTTCAGTAATGTGGCAGGATACAAGATCAACTCAAAAATATCAGTAGCCCTCCTATATACTAATGATAAAGAAGCTGAGAAAGAAATCAGAGAAACATCACTCTTCACAATAGACACAAATAACATAAAATATCTTGGGAGTAAAACTAACCAAAGAAGTGAAAGACCTATTTGACAAGAACTTTAAGTCTTTGAAGAAAGAAATTGAAGAAGACACCAGAAAATAGAAAGATCTCCTATGCTCTTGGATAGGTAGGATCAACATAATAAAAATGGCAATCCTACCCAAAGCTGTCTATAGATTCAATGCAGTCCCCATTAAAATCCGAACACAATTCTTCACAGACCTTGAGAGAACAATACTCAACTTCATACAGAAAAACAAAAAACCCAGAATAGCCCAAACAATCCTGTACAATAAAAGAACTTCCGGATGCATCACTATCCCTGACATCAAGTTCTGTTTCAGAGCTACAATAATGAAAACAGCTTGGTATTGGCATAAAAACAGACAGGTTGATGAATGGAATCAAATCAAAGACTGGATACTAATCCACATACCTATGAACACCTGATTTTTGACAAAAAAAAAACCCCTAAAATTATACAATGGAAAAAAGAAAGCATCTTCAACAAATGGTGCTGGCATAACTGGATGTCAACATGTAGAAGAATGAAAATAGATCCATACCTATCTCATGCATAAAACTCAAGTTCAAATGGATTAAAGATACCAATATAAATCCTACCACACTGAACCTGATAGAAAAGAAAGTGGAAAGTAGCCTTCAATGCATGGGCACAGGAGACCACTTCCTAAATATAACACCAGTAGCACAGACACTGGGAACAACAATAAATAAATGGGGCCTTATGAAACTGAGAAGTTTCTGTAAAGCAAAGGACATAGTCAATAAGACAAAAAGGCAGCCTACAGAATAGGAAAATATCTTCACCAACCCCACATCTGACAGAGGACTGATCTCCAAAATATATAAAGAATTCAAGAAATTGGACATCAAAATTGCAAATAATTCAATTCAAAAATAGAGTACAGAACTAAACAGAGAATTCTCAACAGAAGAATCTCAAATGGCCAAATGACACTTAAGGAAATGTTCAACATCCTTAGCCATCAGGGATATGCAAATCAAAATGGACTCTGAGATTCCATCTTATACCAGTTAGAATGGCTAAGATTAAAAACACCAATGATAGTTTATGCTGGAGAGGATGTGGAGTAAGGGGAATACTCCTTCATTGATGGTGGGAATGCAAACTTATACAACCACTCTGGAAATCAGTATGGTGGTTTTTCAGAAAATTTGGAATCAACCTACCTCAGGACTCAGCAATATCAGTCTTTGGCATATATCCAAAAGATGCTTTAATCATACTACAAGGACATTTGTTCAACTATATTCATAGAAGCATTATTTGCAATATCCAGAACCTGGAAACAACCTAGATGCCCCTCAACCAAAAAATTGATTAAAAAAATGTGGCACATTTACACATTGGAGTACTACTCAAAGGTAAAAAATAATGACATCTTGTATTTTGCAAATGGATAGAACTAGAAAAACCCATCCTGAGTGAGGTAATTCAGACCCAGAAAGATGAACACAGTGTGTCCTCACTCAGAAGTGGATGACAGCTATAAACAAAGGATATTGAGCCTATAGTTCATGATCTTAGACAAGCTAAGTAATAAGGTGAACCCTAAGAAACACACACACAGAGACAGACAGACAGACAGACAGACACACACACACACACACACACACACACCTGGAAAGGGGAAATAGACAAGATCGCCTGGTAACATTGAAAACATGGGAGTAGGGGGAGAAGGGAGGGCAGAAAGGGAAGAAGAAGGGAGAAGGGGAGTGGGGAGAAGAACTTAAGGGAATGAGATGTCAAGATGGAGGAAAGACAGAGATGAGAGCAAGAAATAGATGTTTTGATTGAGGGAGCCATTATGGGGCTAGCAAGAAGCCTGGCACTAGAGAAATCCCCAGGAATCCACAAGGATGACCCCAGCTAAGACCATAAGCAGTAGAGGAGAACTGAACTGGTCTTGCCCTTTAGTCAGATTGATGTATATTTTAAATGTCACTATAGAACCTACATCCAGCAACTGATGGAAGCAGAGGCAGAAACCCTCAGAGGAGCACTGGGATGAGCTCCCAAAGTCCAGTTGAAGAGTGGGAGAGTGAGAATATGAGCAAAGAGATTCATATCAGTTTGCCTGAGCTAATGGGAGTTCACCAACTCCAGCTGGACAGGGAAGGAAACAGTATAGGACCAAACTAGATCTTCTGAATGTGGGTGACAGTTATATTGCTGGGACAGAGTGTGGGGCCACTGGCAGTGAGACCAGGATTTACCCCTACTGCTTATACTGGCTTTTTGGGAACTTATTTTCTTTGGATGGATATCTTGCTAAGCCTAGATCTTGGACCTTCTCCAAAGCATTGTGCGTTACCCTCTCTGAGGATTGGGTGGGGCTGTGGCAGGGTGTGTGTGGAAGGAATGGGATGGGGGGAGGGAGTGGGAACTGGGATTGGTATGTATAATGCAAAAAAGATAGTTTGTTTTCTTTTTAAAAAATAATAAAAAGAACCAGTGGAGAATTATGTAGAATCTGAACAAGAGTCCCAAGTCATTGCAGCAGCATCTAAGAGTTCACATGATGAGGCTGCCTGGTTCAGTGGTTCAGTGGCTAACGGGTACATGGTGAGGCTGCCTGGTTCAGTGGCTAATGGGTACATTTTGAGCTTCAGCTCTCCACTGATGTGGCCTAGGACTGTTTACATTTGATTACATTATCTTGTAGTTCATTTTCTTATTTAACTTTATTTATTTGTAAAACATATTACTTTTTAGTGTGTGTGGAGGGGCAGGGCATATGCATGTGGGTGCAGATGCCAGAAGAGCATCTTTGGAGCCCAGAAGAGGCATCAGATTTCCTGGAGTTGGAGTTACAAGTGGTTATGAATGATGGACCTCGGCCTTGGGAACCAAACTCTAATCTACAGGAGCAACACATACTCCTAAGTGCTGAGCCATCCTTGCAGCCCTACATTGGTCTGGTGTTTGTTTTGTTACGTTTTGAAGAGTTTCATACTGTAGCTGAGGATATTCACTATGTAGTGAGGAAGGAACTCACTATGTAGCCTGGACTGGTCTCCAACTCAACTCATGGTAATCCTCCTGCCTCCAACCCCAAATGTTGGGATCACATGTGTGAGGCATATATTTAAGCTCAAGAATAATTTTCTTAGTTTAGGAGAAAAACAACACAGCAGACAGGCTGAGAACCTGAACAGTTGCCAGGAGGAAGGAGATAAAGAGGAAGAGAGAAAGCCATGCTTATTACAACAGAAATCAGCTGGTCAGCTCCATGACAGAAGGATGCTGTGAAGAAAGGGTAAGAAAGCCCATATATACATATATTTAGTTATCTGTGTAAGAGAAAGAGGACGTTCAGCATGATAGTTAATGCTGTGATATTGAGAGGGTGATAACATTTTTGTTAGGGTCCAGGAAGTCCAAGATTCATTGGTTTTCGGCCCTGGACAGAGTTAGCGTAGTGGTACACATTCAGCTGCTTATCTCTCACTACTTATATTAATTTAATAAAATGGTACTGGGAAGATGGTTTAGTTAATAAACAGATTGTTAAAGAAGGATGAGGACCTGAGTTCAATGCCCCAGAACCTATGTAAAAAAGAAAGAAAGAAAAAGCTAGGTGTGGCACATGCACCTGCAGTCCCAGCCCTAGGGAGCCAAATTGGTCAGCTCCAGGTTCAGTGAGAGACCCTGCCTTAGATACTAAGATGGAGAGTGATCGAGGAAGACACATGATGCTGACCTTTGGCCTCCACATCCACAGACCTGCACAACACATGCACACATGTGTATACACAAATACACATACAAAAGGAAAATATATGTAAAAGTAAAATGTAGTAATTACAAGCCTCAGTCCACAAGCTCAGAGGGGCAGAAATACAGCTTCATTTCCCTCCAAGATCTCAGCCCTTCTTCTGCCCAGTGGGTGGAAATTTTAATTTCTGAGTCTCTAGCTTTCTTATTTTTCCCTAAGGCTGTGCCAAGGCATGCGGAGTGAGGTGCCTCTGGGCTTCAGTCTACACAGTATGAGCAGGGCAGGTGCCAGATCTGGCTTCAGGAATCTGCTTGGCTTCCCCCCACTTCTGGCACACCTTCTTCCTTCAAATGCTATTCTGAGTTGTGGCATGAGCTCACTTCTCCTCCCTGCCCTCTCCCAAGCATTTTATTTGAACCACAGATTCTCTAGGCTTCCCGAAGGAAGCTGAGTGTTTGAATCAAGAGCAAGCGCTGGGCCAACAATATCAGCTTCACTCTTCCTCCAGTCACAGCTCTCCTGAAGTCAGGGCCTTCCTCAGAGATGGCTCTGCCTAGCAGGAAGGAAAAGGAGAAAAAGCACAAGAAAAAAATCACAATTGGCTATTGTTATGATTTATGGTGTGAGTGCCCCTGGAAGGTCCCACTGTGGTGTGGGACCAGGGTAGGTAAGGGTCAGACAGATAAGCCATGAAGAGAGAACTTGGGTATGAAGACTTTATTTAGTGGGTGTTGGGGGGGATGTATGGAAGGGTGAGGGGGTGTATGGGGGGAAGAGAGAGAGTAAAAGAGAGAAATGGAGGGAGGAAGAGAGGGAGGGAGGGAGGGAGGGAGGGAGGGAGGGAGGGAGAGAACTAGCCAGCATTCCCCCCAGGAACTTGTGAAATGGTTCATGTCCATCGAAAGGAGTCATTTTTCTTTGCCTCTGGCAAAATAAACATGTGGCTCTCCATGGACACACACCTGTGATTGCATATCAAAGTCCACGCTGGCCTCCAGGTTCCCTTGGTCCCTACTCACAAGTTCCTGTTACACATTTCCAAGTCCCTGTGCCCGCTGGCCCTCCTCATCTTAGATCCCTGCTCTCTTTACACCCCTGCTCTTGCTGTTCTCACCATCCCTCTTGTTATTCCGTCTCCTGCTATCTTTCCTGTTCTCTCCTGCTTCCCTAGCTTTGGTGTTGTCCAGTCCACCACCTTTTCTCTCTATTTTGGGCTCTTCTAGATGCCTTTAGACATTTCTGCTCTCTGTTTTGGGCTCTTCTAGATGCCTTTAGACATTTTTGCTCCCTTTGTTAATTCCACCAGGGGAGACTAAGACAACTAACCACAATTTTTTAAAAATATGTATTTATTATGTATACAATATTCTGTCTGTGTGTATGCCTGCAGGTCAGAAGAGGGTACCAGACCCCATTACAGATGGTTGTGAGCCACCATGTGGTTGCTGGGAATTGAACTCAGGACCTTTGGAAGAGCAGGCAATGCTCTTAACCACTGAGCCATCTCTCCAGCCCCACTAACCACAATTTTTGAGCCAAATTTGAAGTTGGTTTTATTAAATACTGTTCAGAATGACAGACACTGACCAGGTCCATACTGGGGATTCCCACAACATGGCCTCCAATCACATTAGTCAGGTGTTTATTACAAAGGCAAACCCCACACGGCTCTGTGCTTCCGACCTTTATACATCCTGCTTATGTGCCTCCTGCCTGCACGTGACCAAGTATATCCTGTACAGTTGGGGCAACCAACCTGGTTACAAAAGTGAAAACCTGACTTGTTATCTTACATGAACAACAGTCCCAGCATTCCAGAAAATTATCTGTCCTCGGGCAAGTGGGGCTTACAGAGTAGAGGTATTTTTGTTTTATAGATCTCTTAAGAGTAGTAACTTAAACTTAAGAGCTAACTTTAGCCCTCATATCTTATCTATAATAAGGACATTCTTCAGTTACTTTGCTGCACATCCTCGCATGCAATATAGAAGTCAGAGGACAACTTGCAGGAGTTCTTTCTCTCCTTCTACCATGTGAGACCCAGTGATTGAACACAGGTCATCAGGTGCCTTGACCCCCTGATCCCCAATATTCTGGATTAAAATGGACTGGGCCATGCAGAACCCTGTGTTTGGACCTCAGGAACTGAGTCTTATTAAAACCACTGCCTGTTTTTCTCTCTGCATGAGGTCAAGCCATCAGACAGAAAGCACAAGGACACTCAGGAAAGATCTGGTTACTTTCACAAGGAGACCGGGTTGTGGTAGTCAGGGCTTCTGGTGGAAGCGGTGCCTTTGAGAAGACTTCCACATCTGAACTGAGAAGTTGGTTGATGCTCGTCCCATCTGTCCAGGAAAGACCTGAATGCTTTGCGTGAATGAAAGAAGGAAAGAGGAGAGGAACATGACCGCTCCTAGGTGGAGGAGAAAGTTTGTTATAGATACATGGAAGAGCATAGTCAGAGGCAGGGACATCTGGGAGAGTTCTGAGTGGACATGGCCCTGAGCCTCGTGAGGTGAAGGGGGAAGGGAAAGGGGAAGGGAGAGTGGGGCGAGGGGAGGGGAGGGAAGGGAAAGGAGAAGGGAAAACAGGGCAGGGGAGGGAGGAGAAACAGGTGCAGCATCCAGGAGGCCCAAAAAAGAGTAGAAGAAAAGGACTAGATAGACAAAATGGTTAGATTATATAGGGAAGGGCAGCCCAGCCCCTGGGCTAGAATTTAGGGTAGGGTGGGGTAAGCTAGCCAGGAAAGCCCTATAATAGATAGGGACTGAGAGACACAGGGAGAACCTAGTGGTCAGGTCCACTTTGATAGATCAATGGACAGACATCTCAGCCATTTGCCCCAGGTCTGAAACCTAACAGCTAATAAGACAATTAAAGACAGCATTAAAACATTCTGAACGCTTGACAGTTTCAGAAGTTCCAACCAGTTAATTATCTAATTAGTCTTGCAGATGCTCAATGGAAGGTGCTGGGAATTTTCAAAACTTTTCTAACTTTGTTATGAGAACTTTCAAAGGTCCTGTGGCCTACATGGCTTGGCCTCTCTGAGGTAAGTCAGCTTTATCGCATTCACTGATGACAGTAGGCCTCTGTCAGAAATGTCCTCTGGGCCTTAGATCAAAGGATGGAGAGAATGCTGGCCAGGCTGGGAACTGTGGGGGCAATGGCCCAGAGGCCACTCTGGTTGGCATCTCTGAGGAATGGTTTTTATGCTTGGAGAGGCAAGGATGAAGTGGCAAGACAGTACTCAGATACTAAGCTGGGCTCTGGGGCAGACCTGGGATTCAGGTTCTCAGTACATAATGTTGTGAACCTTGGATAGGGTCACCTGTCACCCCTGCACGGAGGCACCCTGGCCAGTTTGTGGCATTCTGTAAATGACCTTGCACAGTACAGTAATTTGAAGCAACACTTGATGAAAGAAAAACAATTTTTGTGGGGCCACTCACTGCCTCTGTGACAGAATTCATAGGCAAAGGCCAACTTGTCCTTGGGACCTCCATCTTCAGCACACAGCATGCTACCACATAGGGGGTGGGGAGAGGCAAGAAGGGAGGCGGAACATGTCAGAGAGATGTCAAGCTTTGGCTCCAAGTGAAATAGGGGTGGGCGAGTGAAGGAGTGACCCGTGTGTTGTCTGGGTTACCTAGGCTGCTTCAGTGAAGCCAAGGGCAACATGGGATGACAAGCCAGCCAACTTGTCACTTCTCTCTTCCCAGAAGATGAGGACATAAATGGGTTGATGGTGGTAAGGGCGGCTGAGG
Source organism: Microtus oregoni (assembly GCF_018167655.1). Lineage (NCBI taxonomy): Eukaryota > Metazoa > Chordata > Mammalia > Rodentia > Cricetidae > Microtus > Microtus oregoni. The sequence continues at coordinate 4,800,808 of NW_024543062.1, read as the reverse complement.
GAAGTCAGCTGATTAGAATGGGAGTCAGCAGGATGGAGGAGATGAACAAAAAGTCTCAGGTGACCATGCTTCAGGTCGAAGCAGCTCGAAGTTGGCTGCCAACAAGCAGAGCTCTACAAGGGGCCAGTGAAGTCTCCCTTTGGGTTTCTGGGTGACATGGGACAGGAGCTGGGGAGGGACAGTGGGCTGCAGACTCAAACTGCAGACTGCTAGTATGTGATAAGGAGAGTGTGCTGGGTCGTTCAGGCTGGCTCCTGGATGACTCTCCGGTGGCTTTCCTGGATGTAAGATCTTGCATTCTCCAGTAGCTCCATTCCCTGCCCCTTCCCTGGGTAAGGCTGGATGCCTCAGGAGCAGCCATGCACCCTCCTATCCCTGAGGCAACGAGCTGACTGATGGCAGTAACCCCTGCAGCTTCCCCATCATTGCAGATCCTGGAAGTGGCAAGCAAATCCTGATACTGTAACTTTAAGTGGGGGAACCTGCTACCCCGAGTTGATTACCAATAGGGCCTTCAAAAAGGAAATAGGGCTAGCTTGTGGGGAGCCACTGGTGTAACTCTAATTGCTGACACTGAAAACCGTCTGCCATGAGAACAGGAACAAACGCCGTCCCTGAAACAGATATGGCCCAGGTCCAGGCCCTGGTCCTATTCTCATCGCTGCTGACCCTCTGTGACTCTAAAGGTGAGTGGAGAAGCCAGAGAAACACAGAGTCATGGGGAGGAGACAGTGTGGGGACACAGCCACTGACCTTCCTGTCTTTGTTCTCAGGGAGCCCCGTGGTGTGGGTGCGAGTCCAAATAGAGGCCCCCAAACTCCCATCCTTCTCCCTCTCAGTTCACTGTGGGGTCTTAGGAACCAACATCATCTCTCTGGTAACAGTGAGTTGGGAAGGATTTGTTGATGCCCGAATGACCAAACTAGCCGTGTTACATCCAGAACTTGGCACCCAAAAGTGGGCCCCTGCCTCCCAGGTCCGCTGGGAAACCTTAAATAGCATCTCTCTCACTCTGACCCTGGAACAATCCAAGGCAAGAAACCTCCTGGCCAACACCTCATTCTGCTGTGAGTTCATTACCTTCCCTCAGGGTTCCAGAGTTGCCTGTGGAGACCTCAATAGCTCAGATCCAGGTGTGTATGGGGAAAGATGGGAGACAGGGAGGACCTTGACACTGGCCTCCCATCTTGACACCTTTCTCTGTTTCTAGGACTCTCTACCCCAAGTCCAGGCCCCATTCTTCAAGGAGACCTGACCAGGATCTTTGGAACCTTGGGGGTTCTCTTATTTGGTTTCATCTTTATACTCTGTCTCCTGCGGCGGCAGAAGTGTTGGTGAGAACAGGCCCAGTAACATTCCCACACTGCTTGGCTAGCTGCCCTCTGCCCCTGATTCCTCCTCTTCTGTCTCCCAGGTGTTTCAGTAACTCTCAGCCGTCCTCCACCAGCACCCAGGCACAGATGCAAACGCAGGTGAGCCTTGAAGGATGGTTTCTGGAGCGGGGCACCAGCTGTGCCCCACAGCCTGCCAGCCAAGCATCCCTGGCTGCTCTCTACCCACCACCACCCGATTCAGCACCTCTGTGTGAGGTTATGGTCCACCATGACCAGCACCTGCCCCAGTGTTCATCCCTCTTCCCCGAAGACCAGTACCAACCAACGAACCCCCGCTGCCTGTCTTCTCAGCTTCCCTGGTTGGCCTCTGTGCGTGGCAGCTTCGTCTCCACTGAGAATGGACTGTATGCTCTGGCCAGAGAAAATCTTCCACACCCCGTTCCTGACATCCTTGGTACCACCGACTGTCTGGAATACAGTACCCTGTGCGTGGGAACCCAATGACAGGCACCCTCAGTCTCCTCCAGGCCTTTGGGAGATCCTTTTGCTGATGTCTTTATCCTGGACACAGGCCTCTTCATAAATCTTGTTTTATTTTTCGGCCTCTGATAAGAGCACATCCTGCTAGCTAGAATGTGGTCAGTGTGTGAACTTATATGACCTAGGTGTGGGTGGAGGTTATGGCAAAGGCCCAGTTACATCCTGTTTTGCACATATTTCCAACCCCCTCCAGATGATGTCTTTAATACTGTCATTAAAGTGATCATTCTGTTTGGAACTTTAGCTTTGTTTGGACTTTGCTGCTTTAGGAGGTCAGAGGCAGATTCAGTCTCTTGGGAGGAAGAACCCAGGTTGGAGCTAAAAGGAACTGGGACTGAGACCCAGGCTGAACCTGTGGTTGGTTCTTGCTGAGGGACACAGGAGAAGTGTCTCTTGGGCTTCAACCTCTGCTGTCTGACCTGGCCTCCTCATGATAGATTCCCTGTGTAGCTGGGGTGGAGCCTTAGTACCCTCTACTGGCCTCTACTGTTGCTCCTCCAGGTCTTCTCTTATGAGCAGAGACCTGGACACTGCTGCCCACTGGCCACTCAGAGGCAGGCAGAGAGGCCTTGCAGACACAGGGATTGAACACAGGTTCATCCATCTCAAGTCGTTCCACCCAGGAACTGGGTTCCTCTGCATGAGACAAGCACCCTGGGCCCCCCACGTCATCTACAGAGGAGACAAAATGACTGAGACAGCCCTCTGAGCCCTAAGGACCTTGATTTGGATTCCTAGATCATTCTAGAACCACATAGCTCGATTACATGAGAGGCTCCCCTTGTTTGTGGGGTGCATAAGGAGGGTGCAGAAGCCCAAGCAGCGTGGAGATTGCAAACTAAGGAGCCTGACCTGTTGTTTGGACTGGCCTTTGTAGACTTCGCTACGCTTGAACATACAGAGAAGCTTGGGGGAGAGGCAGGAGGTTTTTTATTAGTGGGGGAAAAACCGCCTGTGCATTCCTGGTGGGGCTGCCTTTCACTTGCACCCCTGGACCTACTGTAAGTGGTCCTGTCTCTACCAGGTGACAACTAACCCTGCTGCTGAGCTCAGATGGTGCCTATGGGGCCTTAGTACAAGAAGCCAAGAAGCCATGGGCAAGGGGATTTCCTCAAAGAGCTGCAAGTAGGGAGAGAGACCTGGGATTGATAGCCCTGCCCTCCCTCCACTGGGCTGGGTAACCTTGACCATCCCCAGCCACTATCCAGAAGCTACCAACAGTTGCTCCTTTCCCTACCTGTTCACTTCTGGGAAGACCAGCAACTAGGCACCCACTGACTCCTTCTGCCTCCAGTCACCCCAAGCCTGGCTTCCTCAGCGCAGCCTCGTCTACCCTCAGCCTCACTCCCTTGACAACCTGGCTTGAGGGTGTCCCTAGTCTCTCACCTTCCCTATTCCTGATACCTCTCCCCATCCCCCACAGCTTGCACCTAACCCTGGATGTCTGGACGCCAGCATAGCCCAACTGTCTCCTTCTGTCTTCCTCATGGTTCACTGCCCTCTTGGCAGTCTAGTTTGTCTCCTCCACATCCTGAGAAGCCTGTGCCCAATACCTTTCTTCATCAGCATAAAGCTCTACACTAGGTGTTGTAATAGGAGCAGCGGGCTACATTCCTGGCACCTGGACGCCTGCACGGCTAGCTTTATACCCGAAATAATTACACGGAAACTGTATTCTTTTAAACACTGCTTGGCCCATTAGTTTCAGGCTCTTACTGGCTAACTCTCACATCTTACTTTAACCCATTTCTAATAATGTGTGTAGCACCACAAGATGGTGTCTTACCAGGAAGGATTCTAGCCTACATCCTTCTGGGGTCGGAGAACCATGGCAACTGCCTGACTCGGCTTCTTTCTCCCTGCATTCTGTCTGTCTACTCCACCTACCTAATTTTCTGTCCTATTAAAGGCCAAGCAGTTTCTTTATTAATTAACCAATGAAAGCAACAGACAAATTGTTGTGTTACGGAGCGGCGGGCTGTGTCCCGCCACCCAGCTAGCTTTACCCGAAATAATTACACGGAAACTGTATTCTTTTAAACACTGCCTGACCCATTAGTTTCAGTTTTTTATTGGCTAGCTCTTACATATTGATCTAACCCATTTCTATTAATCTGTGTAGCCCACGAGCTGGCTTACCAGGAATGATCTTAACCTGCGTCTGTCTGGAGTGGGAGAATCATGGCGACTCCCTGACTCAGCTTCTTTCTCCCAGCATTCCGTTCTGTTTACTCCGCCTACCTAAGGGTTGGCCTATCAAATGGGTCTAGGCAGTTTCTTTATTAATAAGAAATCACTCCCACATCATTTCCCCTTTTTCTGTTTAAACAAAAAAGAAAGGCTTTAACTTTAACATAGTAAAATTACATATAGCAAAACAGTTATCAAGCAAGAATTACAGTTACAATATTTATATCTATTTTATCTTTTATCATAACTAAGGAAAACTATAACTATCTATTCATTTTTCAACTCCATCAAAGACTCCAGAAGGATATAATACTACCTAAGTAAACAAGAAATAAGAAAACTCTAGAAATGACAGAGACATTTTGCTGCCTGGACAGTCACCCAAAGTTCTTTTGTATCTTTGGGGCATCCATCTTCAGCCTTCAGGCCCAAAGTATCCAGCAGACATTTTCATGAAGCAGGAAATTCCAAAGACAGTTTAGTCATTATTTGTTGTGTCCTGTAGAATGTCTCTCAGACTCTTTCATGAGTCATGAACCCCGAAAGACCATCTCACCTTTAGGCAAGTTCAGCAGTCCTCTCTCTGCGGGTTCTCTGTGTCCATTTTATGCAACAGTCCAGGCAAGAGCAGTTTCTTGCCCAAATGGCTATCAAACTCCATAAGGATCCTCTTTGATGCCCATCTTTCTCTCGAAGTAGATTGGTGCTGCCAGGAGCAGACGTGTCTCATTGTCATGAAAAGTCCTAAGTTATTAAAATATTTTAAATGCCATATTCTGTAGCCTTTGAGAGAGATGAAGAATGCCTATCTGAAATATATCTCTATATATCTAGAAAATCTAAGTAACATGACCACAAACTTGACTATTATTTATGATTATCCATCAACAACCTATATTTCCTAATTATACATTACATTTTAAAAATGAACTACACAATCACACCTTATTCAAGATCAAAAATACATATACATATAACAAAATTGACCTTAAAATCCATACCAATGCAAATTATTCATACCTATATCATATCCCCCTTTAAATGTAAAAGAACATTTATAAACAATATTTTGGGAACATGGGCGCAGTTTTTCTCTCCAAACTGCTTCCTGCTGAATGGGGGCGTCGTTAATTAGGTCTTTCATGGTATAACCTGTGTGCTAGTTTCATCTCAGTTGGCAGTTTAGCGAAGCAATTTTCTGAAGATGTTTACAACAACCTTTCAGGAGGGCGTGGTCTATCATACCAAATTGTAATAGAAGAAATCCACAGGGTCTGGTCCTCTGTGAAAACAAAAGAAGACCCTTTCCAAAGCATCATATCCTTAGACCCAAATTCTGAAGTCATACCCTCATGATATCCGTTTTGGTTCCACTTGGCAGCCCATAGAATGAAATGTCTCTCTGTACTTAGCTCCTTCATAGTCAAAAATTTTAAAGAAAACACAATGTACATAATCCAGACTCTCTGTGAATTTTCCATTTTTACGTGGCTTATTTTTCTTTATTTAATCTCTTAACTATCTGTATTCTGTCTCTTTAAAGACTTTACCCTTTTTTTTAAGACATTTGCTTTATTCTCTATATTCTTATTCTTCTCTCTCTCAAGCCTATGTACATTCATCCAACGCTGTGATCCACTGAGGTCTGTTATGTCTGAATCTGTTTTATTGTGAATCTGTAATATTTTTACTATCCAGGAGCATTTCTTAAAATGTTAAGCACTTCTTAAAAACTTAAGTTGCACCATGTACAGGTAATACGGTACCACCTGTGTCCTGCCCAGTCTAAACCTTAACTGTGCTGTTATTATGGTAATTACGGTAGTTCCTGCCAACCAGCACAGTTCAGCAAGGAGCAGCCTCTCCTGCCTCAGATCCATTTGGTGCCCCTGAGCTGTGCACAGTTCCAGGCACACAGCAAGTCCTCATTGGAGCCGCACTCAGTAGTTTAATTTTGAGACTGAGCATGCAGCACAGAAACTCTTTTTATCCAAGTTACAACCAAATCTGACACGCAGAGCACTGCGCAGTCTGAAAACACGTCTCTTTCACCATGCTCTTCCGCCTGCCTAAGCCTGATTCTGCCATCTGCCCAGGTGCAGGCGGGGAGCGCTGAGAGCACTCTCCTTCCGATCCCAAGCGGGAACACAAACATCCAGTCCCATAAAATCCATTGAAATGCTTTAAAGCCAGAGTTTGCACTGCCGGCACAGTCCCAAGAAGCCGCAGTTTAAAATGACGCAGCTTTTTTTTCTGTTGCTGTTGCCGAATCAGGAAATCTCTCTACAGCACGCCACCAACAAACAGCAAAAATCTGTGTTAAAGTCTCTCTCCCTTATTTTTAAGCCTTCTCAGGTTTTTAAGTGGATTTAGTCCATCACGTCGGGCGCCATTCTGTTGTGTTACGGAGCGGCGGGCTGTGTCCCGCCACCCAGCTAGCTTTACCCGAAATAATTACACGGAAACTGTATTCTTTTAAACACTGCCTGACCCATTAGTTTCAGTTTTTTATTGGCTAGCTCTTACATATTGATCTAACCCATTTCTATTAATCTGTGTAGCCCACGAGCTGGCTTACCAGGAATGATCTTAACCTGCGTCTGTCTGGAGTGGGAGAATCATGGCGACTCCCTGACTCAGCTTCTTTCTCCCAGCATTCCGTTCTGTTTACTCCGCCTACCTAAGGGTTGGCCTATCAAATGGGTCTAGGCAGTTTCTTTATTAATAAGAAATCACTCCCACATCAGACAAATGACCCACCTCCATCAATTAGGGACTAGCCTACAATGACTTTGAGACTGGAAGGGTTGTGTGGTTAGCTCTTGGGCCTCAAACCATCACCTGGTGCACTGTTTTCAGTGCCTCAACTCCAGCCTTGTGGGGCCACCAGGAACAGTAGGTGGCTGGAAGACTGCCAACAATCACAACAGGCTATGGTATATGAAAACCAAATCAGATCTGAGAGCTTGGCTAGCAGGACCAGGGGGGTGACCCTAATCAGGATGCTGTGGGGTGGGAAGAGTCTGATTGGAACTGCGGAGCCTGCCACCTCCTTCCTATTGCCTGAGATTTTTCAAACCCTGTGAGGGAGTCAGTCTGTGGTGTGACTGTGGCCACATCGCTAAAAGCACCAGACATTAGGTCTTTTGGTAAAATTATAGTGAAGGGGACAAGGGTTCCCAAACTGAGGTTCCAGCCAAGCTCTGCAGAGCAGGGATCCATAGCCCAATGGATTTCACAGATTCACTCTTGGAAAAACAGGTTCAGCATCTGTGAAATACATCAGCTTGCTCACAAGACAGGGCTGGCTGGAAAGAGTCCAGGGCTTGAGAGTTGCTAAGCTACAACCACCATCTGGAAGAGTGCAGGGGACAACACAGGACATGTGAAGGATGTGACAGGGCAGAAGGTCAAAGTGGGAGAGCTGAAGACTAAGCAGTGAAGGCCAGGACAACATCTCCCAGCAGAAGGTGGGGGCTGGGCCAAAAGACGGGTGCATCTATCTTGTCTGTAACCACAAGGGAAGATCCACAATAAAGGAGAAGAAGAATCTGACTGGTGGGGAAGTTGCTGGCCATAAGGCAACGGAAATGGGAAGATCCTGGCCTTCCTCAGTGATCCTCAGAAGGCCCTGGGGATTGGATCACATTACTCTAAACATTTCTGACTCCTCAGTACTCTCAGGGCCCCTCTACAGGGCCTCCTGGCCTTCCTGATGGTTCTGCTGGTCTCATTTCCTGGAAGGAACTGAGCCATGGCCTAGATCCTGCTTCCTGTGCTACCAGTAGCATGCCTGCAAGCTGCTGGGGACCTTGCTAGCAGGGACTTTGCCTTAACCACAGGAGGGGCGGGCAGTGGGGCTGGGAAGGGTGGGCTGACATGTGGACAGGTGACTGCCAGCCTGTCCTTTGTGCTCCAAGAGAGAGAGTTCATCCCTCAGAGTGGGTCCAACACAACCTTTCTCTGTCTTTCCTGTACCATATGGGACAGTAGGACATAGGGACAGTCCTGCCCCATGTCCCCCCCACACCTATGGACGATGGCTCAGGAAGCTCTGTGTTGTCCATTCCATTACCTTCCTCGGCTTCAGATTCTCTCTGTCGTTCCCAGGTAACTCAGCAGGATCCAACAGAGAAAGACCCTTTGGGCCATCCAACCACGAAGCCTTTCTGGTGTCCAGGGCAGCTCCATCAAGATCCCATTCTCCTTCTACGTCCCCTGGGAGTTGGAAAAGGATCCACACATGATGATTCTCTGGAGATGGCAGCAGTTCCTCGGGGCAATTTATCTACACCACCCTGCCTTCCTTCTGTACAGGAGCATTTCAAGAACTTAGTCACCTGAACTGGGCATGGGGTCACACTTCTTCCTCTCATCTGAACACACAGAGAAGGCACGAATGAATGGTAGTCATCAGAGTAGACAGCGAGCCCACTCAGCTCAGGTGTTGATGCCCCTGGCTTCTTGTCCCCTAGCAGCCACGACTGTACTCTGACCCTTGTTTCCGCTTCCTCTCCCCTGCTTCTGCCTTTTCCCAGACCCTCTGACATTACCTTTTCTCTTCCCTATGCTCTTCCCCAAGTCTCAGGTGTGTCCTCTGACTTGCCCCTACTCTATCCTCAGACCCAACTGAGATGTGCTTCCAAATTCTCCCTCTTCTGGTTTCAAACTGGCACTGTTACCCTGCTCATGATGACAGCATCACTCAGACCTGGCTGTCCTCTGCAACTGACCGCTCCACAGTCGTGGCGGCAGAGAACAGGGCGGAACCTTCTGATTTTTCCTGTGTGCCATCTACTACCAGAATCTTCCTTGGGACAATCCTGCAGGCCCTGTGAGCCTTTACTCAGCACATAAACTCACTGACGAAATCCCCTGTCCACCTTTCTGCCCTTCCTGTCCCCGACTTCTCTCAGCCCAGACCCCAAATAAACAACCAAGACAAGCTGCTCCCAGATGCAGCCCTGTTGGAAGTAAAGGGAGGTTGGAGAAGGTGCTAGACATATGGAGAACTGTCATGGAGAGAGGATGCTTAAGCCACAGCTCTTGCTTTATGAGAGCCTTGCAGTGGCCATTTGTCTCTCCCCCCCCCTAGGACAACAGCGCCACCTACGGTCTCCTCACCCTCTCAGTCCACCTGCCTGTATCCCTGTCCACAGGAGCCCCCAAGAGGGGACTGTCTACTCCATCCTAAAGGCAGAGTTAGTGGGAGTGGGTGAAGTCATCTATGCTTGTGGTAGGAAGACTCCCAGCTTTCACTGATATCTACATCTGCTGAAGAAACTCAAGATCAGGGAGTTGGAATGTTACACAGAATCTCCCAGAAACTACCTGTTCCCTCTTCAACTGTCTGTGTGTTACTTAAAAACAAAACAGAAAACAATGGTACCCCACAAAAGTTGACTAAGTCTAAATAGAAAACTATATACCACTTTCAACTTCCTTCTAGACCAAAGCGAACTCATCCATTACCTCTCCTTTAGTACTTTTTCAAAATACTTGGTATTTTTTATTTTGTTTTTCTGAGACAGGTTCTCAAGTCATCCATGATGGCCTTTAACACAAGATGTAGCCAAAGGTGATGTGAATACCGTATCTCCCCATCTCTCCCAACTGCTGTAATTATAGAATTATGGACATGCACCACTACACCTGACTTCCTCTAGTTCTTCTTCTTCTTCTTCTTCTTCTTCTTCTTCTTCTTCTTCTTCTTCTCCTTCTCCTTCTCCTTCTCCTTCTCCTCCTCCTCCTCCTCCTCCTCCTCCTCCTCCTCCTCCTCCTCCTCCTCCTCACAGACTACCTCAGGCCAGGGAACCTAACTTCTCAAACACTGGTGGCCAGGCTAGAACCCAACATCTGTCCCCAAGGGTACCATACTGTTCCTTTGAGACTCAATACTTCCTATGGGTGTTTGGCCAAGGGTAAAGCACTTAAATGTGGTTGAGAATGTTGATTTCTGTGTAAGTATTTGTTCTGGGATACTTTAATGCTTCTCCATTTTGAACAACCTGGCAAAGGGTCATTCTCTCTTTGGAAACTGTTCTGGCAAGTCACATAATTATTTGAGTAACAGCATTGAGACCCCTTCTCTGTGCCCAGTTACCCGAAGGGAGGAGACAACGACTGGCCATTAGTTCAGATGACCAGCCAGACTGACATCACGGTAGCCTGCTTGTGTGAACACTTCAGGGATGCCCAGAGGCGACACCACTCCAGCTGGCAAGTGACCACAATTGCTGCTGGGTGCAATAAATATGGAGAAGACACCAATGAGTGATTCTTATCACTGGGGTCTTTCTGGTTCACTTTCCAGGTGCCTCTAATAATGAAGTTAATCGTAAGAGGCATTAAGAGACGAGAAACATCTTTTGCAGGAGAATACAGCAAAAGGTATCTTTTCCTGGACAACTGTTTTAAGCTATAAGGTGGCTTCAGTTGGGGATGTCGTCAACAGATCAAAGCTAATGCAAGACCAAGAACACATTGTTCATCTGCATGACCTCCAAAGGTTGTGACTTTTTTGTTTTTGTTTGTTTGTTTGGTTTGTTTTTCAAGACAGGGCTTCTCTGGGTAGCACTGCCTGTTCTAGAACTATCTCTGTAGACCAATTGACCTTGAACTCATAGAGTTCAAGATCATAGAGCCTGCTTCTGCCTCCCAAGTGCTGGGATTAAAGGTGTGCCCCACCACTGCCTGGCCCAAAGTCTGTGATTTTTTTAAAAAACTAAAAGTGAACCAAATTAGAGGGTTTCCTTGCTGCTCCCCAGCTTGACCACTCTCCCTTTCCTCGCCCGTTACTCATTCTGTCCACCTCTGGCACTCCACCCGCACTTTGCAGAACCAAGGCATAGCTGTGGATGAGAGGAGTAAAACTGCAGTAGGCAAGATGGCTCCGTGGGTAAAAGGTGCTTGCTGCCAAGCTAGACGACCCAAGTTTCATTCCCTGGGATCCACATAGTGGAAGGAGAGAGCCGACTTCTGCAAAATGTCCTCTTACCCTTGTGGTCGAACAAAAGGGGCACAAGAATGAGGCAATCTGGCTCTTTCAACAACGGCTGAGGTAAATACACATGACCTTAAACGAGTGTCATATAAACTGTACAACAGAATACAAAAACGAGGCTCAAAGCCGGGCGGTGGTGGCGCACGCCTTTAATCCCAGCACTCGGGAGGCAGAGGCAGTCAGATCTCTGTGAGTTCGAGGCCAGCCTGGTCTACAGGAGCTAGTTCCAGGACAGGCTCCAAAGCTACAGAGAAACCCTGTCTTAGGGTGTGTGTGTGGGGGGGGGGGGGAGGCTCAAAATAAACACATTGTTCTTGTGGTCTTCTGATTTTTCCATATGACATGGACTCACAAAACATGTTTGGAGTCAGTAAAAAATAGTCATTTTTCTCTTTACTAAACACAGTACCCTTGCCCACACGCTATGTGGAGGAGCCTAGAGGGAGGGCTTCTGGTTCTATCCAATGTCTTTATTCTGGGTTCCCATCACACATCAGCTGAAGTTTTCCTTCGTCCTTAAAACCACTCCCACTGGGGCTGGAAAGGTGGCTCTGTGATTAAGAGAGCTTGGTGCTCTTGCATAAGACCCAGATTCAATTCCCAGCACCCACACAGTGATTCACAACTGTCTGTAACTCTAGTTCCAGGAGAACCAATGCTCTCTTCTGACCTCCACAGGGAACAGGCACACATGTGGTGCATAGACATACATGGAGGCAAAACACCCATACACACAGAATAAAAGAATAAATGAGTCCAACATTTTATAAAATAAGTCAAAAATCTGCTAAACTGGACTCTCTGAATATGGGTGGCAGTTGTATGGCTGGGGCAGACTGTGGGGGCACTGGCAGTGGCACCAGAATTTATCCCTACTGCTTGTACTGGCTTTTTGGGAACCTGTTCTCTTTGGATGGATACAGTAGTATATATATCTTGCTCAGCCTAGATATAGTAGGGAGGACCTTGGACCTTTCCCAAAGCAATGTGCCTTACCCTCTCTGAGGAGTGGATGATGGGTAGGGTAGGGAGGTTGGTGGAGGGAATGGGAGAAGGGGAAGGAGTGGGAACTGGGATTGGTACGTAAAATGAAAAAAATATAGCTTCCTTTCTTTTAAAAAAATTTAAAAAACCCAACTGCCCCCATCTGTGATACTTGTATTCTTCAAAGTCAGGTGTGTTAGATCAAATTCGAGCTTGGAATTTTTGATTCAGGACAAGCTTGGAAGTGTGTAGACTTCGCTATTTCTACCTCTCCTGGACTTCCATGCACCCACACATCTGGACTTTTCTCTTGTAAGATTAACTTCTCTTTTTTAAAACATTATTTTATTGTATGTGAATTAGTGTTTTGTCGGAATGTATATGTGTACTGCATATGTGTCATGCTTGCTGAAGCTAGATGAGGGCATTGAATCCCCTAGAACAGAAGTTACAGGTGGTTAGGAGCCTATATGTGGATGCTGGAACCAAACCCAGGTCCTCTGCTAGAGCAGCCAGTGCTAGAATTACAAGCATGGAGCCATCTCTCCTACCCTGTAAGATTTCTTCACAAATCTCCATGTAAGGCTGTGACCCGGTTCTTACCCTCAGGCAATTGTTCTCAAATACATCTGCTTCTTCCAGCTGTGTTCACTTTTGGGACATTGACAAGAGTGGCTCCATTTTATATCTGACCGTGGACACACATTTTTATAACATCCTGTCTTGTATTTCAGTGTTTTTTTCCCAACTATTCCATAGGTTGGAGCTGATGGTCCCTTGTGGGTGTTGGGTTAATCTGACCCAAGTTCTGAAAGGAAACACCAAAATCCTGGCTTGTAAGCTACCTAAATTGAGTGCTAGGAATCAAACTCCAGGCTTCTCCAAGAGCAGTACAAATTCACAACCTCTTTGCAATCTCTCTGTCCCCTTAGGCATTTATTTTTATTATGGGTGGCTACAAGAACTATGTACTTGTGAAGGCTATGGTGCACATGTGGAGGTCAGAGGACAGCTTTCGGGGGTCAGTTCTCTCTCCCTACTATGTGGGTGCACTGAACACACGGCATCTGGTTTTGCAGCAATCCCTTTGTGGGTTGTTTTTGTTTTTAAGCAAAATGGTGGCATAAGATTCACATCCCGCAAACCCCGCTGCTTTGACTCCTGCGGAGAGAAGGCTGGGTGTGCTGGAGTGAGGGGAGAGTAAGGGACAAGGGCACACGTAGGAGGTTCCTGCCCACTGTGGAAACCCGGATGGTAGAAAGAGAAGGAGAGCAGCCAATGAGTTAATGATCTGTGTTGACGGTAGAGCAGCTCTGGCTGTGGGCAGAGAGGATAAGCATGGCCTCAGGGCATCCTGGGAGCAGATAGTATTCCTTCATGCATCCCTGGCTTTGATCATCAAAACCCCAGGCCTTTGTGTTCCAGAAAGTTCCTCCTACATGATAGTACCAAGGTTGCCCGTGACTCCTGGGTCTTGTCTCTCATATTGGGGAAATATCATTAACATTTAAGGAAGCTGAGTACCCCAGGTCCTTGACAAGCCCTAGTAGAGGATAGTCTTATGGGCATCCACCTGGGTTCAGGGCATTGAAAGGAAAAAGAATGTGTCACTTGGCTTTAGGGAGACAGAAGGTAACAACAGTGAGGTGTAAGGTTTGAGGCCAAGAAGAGCTGTAGGTCTTCAGAGCCTGCTCTGTGATGGTTCCTGAGGACAAGTACCTGGCCTGTGGCACCCCTGTGAGCTTGCTTCTTTGGATGACTTGGCAATCAAGTGACCTTCTTCCGATTGCCCACAGACAGTAGAAAAAAAAAAGCCAGACAGAAACTAAAGATGGGCATCCTCTGAAGATCCTGCTGGGGTTGAGATGTAGCTCAGCTGGTACTTAGCTTGTGTGAAGATGTGGGTCGGGTCCCCAGCATCACATACACTGGGTGTGGTGGTGCATGCTTGTAATCCTAGCACAGGGGGAAATGGAGGGGGATTGTGGTCATCCTCACCTATAGAGCCTGAGCTATGCAAAACAAAGACTCTACTGACAAAGGAAGTGGGCCATCTGTCCCCTCTTCTAACTAAGCTTTGCATTAAAAACCAGTGTATCCCAAAGATTCCATACCTTTGGGTTCCCAGGGAACAACGGGCATAACTGTGTCAACAAAGAGAGAAGTCACAGGAACTCAGAGCCTGGCTAGGGCCAAGAGATCTGAGGACCATGTGGGCTGTGAGGAAAGCAGAGAAAGCAGATATGAGAGAGGGCTGGCTGCTTTTCCGCCTGCAGAGAATTGTGGAGAAGGCAGTCAGTGTCCAGAATGGGAAGTCACCTCTGCATGTGTCACTCAGGGAGTCTGATGCCACTTCCTCTGGTACAGTCATGTCTTCCTGCCATAGCTGAATCACGCTGATTGTATTGGGGAAGGGAGGGATGACGCTCTTACAGAACCAGTCCTGAGTTCCCCACAGCCTCTGCCTCCACCCATCACATCTTAGTTACAGGACATCTAAGTCCATCTCAAGGATGTCGCAGGCAGTACGTGATGAGTGACACATAGCTACTCTGAACCTTCTTTACCCACATTCGGGAAAGACCACAGTTAGAGAAAATCATCTCTAGAGCTTCGTGGAAGGTGTCACCTGTCCCTGGACGTCGAGGTAGGGCTGAGTGATGCACTGTAGCGAGGCTGACTCCTCTGTGGATCACGGGATCCCTCAAGGACTTAGTGAGACTGGAGTCCCCTCAGACCTGCAATTTGATGGTGGCATGGGCTGAGCCAGGACTACCTCTGTGGGTGGGAGGGCAACAACCCTCTTGCAGAAACAGGATAAGCTTTAGAAACCCATGTCTAGGGAGGGGACTATCACCTGGGAAGCCTAGGGACATTGTGAACTTGGCAGCAGGGAGTAGACAGGGCAGTGAGGGTTCACCAGGCCTTGGTTCAGCCTGAGAACATTAAGGGATTACTGAGGAACAGGAAGGAGTCGAAGAGCAGAATAAGGGACCATGTTCTAGAGTTGGGGCTGAGGTAGCATCCACTCCAGCACCTCCATCATCAGCATCTCTTATCTGAGCGTGGCATTCAGCTGGTCAGAGACATGGGTCAGCTTTCCTCTCCCTGAGAGAGCATGTGCAGGTCCAGGAGGCAGTCAATTCCTTGGGATGAGAGACTGAGACACACAGAGAACCAGCAAAATAGGAGGATGTATGAGAGAGGGGGAGGGGAGGTAGAGACAAGGAGGGAGGGAAAGGGGACAGCATGGTGTATAAATAAAATGACTGGGCAGACAGGAGGTCAAGAGCTGAGAGCCCAGCAGGCAGAGGTCAAGTCAAAAAATAGGGGATCGGTCCAAGGGCATGGTTATTTGTGGGTAACCTCAAGGGGGATCTTCTGCAACATAGGAAAAGAAGAAGCCAGAATGATAAAGGAAGTTGCTGGCTACAAGGAGGTGGAGATGAGGAGGTCTTGAGCCCACTCAGTCCTCCACATGAGATGGCCCAGGGGATGTGGATCACTTAACAATTATTCTCTTGATTCCTGAGCACCCTGGTGTCACTCCTGTTCTCCCTGATGGTGTTGCTGGTCTCATTTCCTGGAGGGATTCGAGCATTGGTTTGGGTCCTGCTTCTGCTGCTGCCAGCAGCATGCCTGCAAGCTGGTGAGTGTGGGGACCTCACTACCAGGGACTTAACCACAGGAGGGGTGAGTGGGGCTGGGAAGAGAGGACTGTCATGTGGAAAGGTGTTTGCTTGAGGAGCCAGCCAGTCCTCTCTGCCCCAAGAGAGGGCTCATCTTTCAGAGTGGGTCCAACCCAACCTTTCACTGTCTTTCCTGTCCCAGCCATAGAGACAGTCGTGCCCTCTGTTCCACACCCGCCTGTGGGTGAAGACTCAGGAAGCTCTGGGCTGTCCTTTCCAACTCCTGCAGTGACTTCAGATTCTCCCCCATCCTTCCCAGGGCACTCTGCAGGATCCAACAGAAAAAGACTGTATGGGGTGAACCAACCAGCACGCCTCTCTGGTGTCCAGGGCGGCTCCATTGAGATCCCCTTCTCCTTCTACTTCCCCTGGGAGTTTGCAAAGAATCCGCAAATGAGGATTCTCTGGAGATGGAAGAACTTCATCGGGGAGCCTATCTACAACGCCACCTCCGGTTTCATACACGCCCATTTTAAGGACAGGCTCATCCTGAACTGGACACAGCCTCAGACATCTGGAGTCCTCAGAATCCTAGACCTTCAGGAAAAGGACCAGAACAAATACTTCTGTCAAGTTTATCTGAACACAGGAGAAGGCAGGAAGATTTTGAAGTCAGCTGTTGGGACCCAACTGATCATCACTCACGGTGAGCCACCCTGGCTCTGCCTTTGATGCATCTCTTGCTTCCTTGTTCTCTAGGTGTCACCTCAGGCTACCCAACTCATTTTCCTTTCCCTTGACTCTGCCTGAGCCTCTGACAACAGGATCTTTCCCTTGGAGCTGTGACAAGTCTTTGCTGTCTCCGCTGACCTGTTCTTCCATTCTCTGCTCAGAGAGAACCCGACCCCACTTTCTAGGCCTTAGCCCTCCACCTAGATCACCCCATTTTGTTCCAAACTAACACCGCAGTGGAGTGCCTGTGGAGACTAAAAGACAACCTCAGCTGTCATCCATCTTATTTTATGGGACAAGATCTCTCATTGGGTTCAAGATTGCCAGCTAGGTTAAGGTGTATGGCCAGTGAGCCTCAGAGACATGCCTGACTCTACCTACTCAGTACTGGGATTAGAATTCACTAAACTCTGTTTGGTGTGGAACACAATATATATATATATATATATATATATATATATATATATATATATATATATATGTCAGGCTGACTTTATCTCACAGAGATCTGCCTGCCTCTACTTCTAGGGCTAAGATTAATGGCCATGCCCAGTTCACCCAGCTTTTTATATGAACATTAGGGATCAATCTCGAGTTCTAAGGTCTGAGCAGCAACCACTATATGGACTGGGTCATGTCTGTTCATTATCCACATCTGTGACAAAACCAACTCTATTTCTATGGCTTAATTATCTATGACTAAGTGAAAATCTGAGGACACACAGCCAGGACAGGTGGAGGTGTGCACTGAGCTTGCTCTCCTGGAGTCTCAGCCTTCAGCATGTGTTCCCCTCTGTGAACTTCTAACAGCTGCTTCCCATCCCACCTCCCAAGAGGAGACAAGATGTGACACTCACCCCATCCCTCCTCATCCAGGGAGGATCTGCTCACTCCTCATCTCTCCCCAGCAGTCAGCATCACCATGCAGAGCCCCTCCATCGTCACCTCTGCAGTCACCACAGCTGGACTGGAGGACACAGAGGGCCAGAGGAATCCTTCACTTGTGAACATAGGAGCCATGGTTGGAGTGGTGGTGACCACAGCTGTGCTCATAACCCCCATCTATGTGATGCTGATCTTCCTCTGGTGGAAGAAAAGGTGAGTGGTCCAGGACAGGGACTCACCCAAGCTTGGGAAGTTGGAGAAGGATTTACTTGTTCATGGAAGAGTACAGAGAACACAAGGACAGGAAGGGGACTGTACTCAGCAAGGACTGAATCTGAGTTTAACTTCCTTAGAGACTTTGCCGGGAAAGAGGATAAAATGAAGATGGACACAAAGCCTTCTCTTGTGAAATCAAGGGGCCTACATGTGCTTCAGGACTAACTGCTCATCTGAGAGGAGCTGTGCTGCTAAGCAGGGCTCATGGAAGACTGGAGTTCAGGGACAGCATCTCACAGGAAGCGAGAACTCTGTACAAGGACAACTGTTTGAGTTGGTGGTATGGCATAAAAAGAGAATTTAATACCGCAGTGTGCTATGGGCCTATGAAATGAAAAGAAAATGCATAGGAAGAACCTTCACTAAACAAAGTAAAAGCACTGTGCACCACAAACAAAACATTGCCGAGAGAAGTCATGTAACAGCTGGGGACGGCTCACTTGGCAAAGTGCTTGCCCATGAACTTGAGGACATGGGTTCTATTCCAGAGCACACACAAAAAGCTGGCCATGTTGGCAGATACTTAGGCAGGCAAAGATGGTAGGATCCCTGAGGCTTACTGTGCTGCCAGCCTTGCCCAGCCAACATGAAGCAATTCAACGACAGATCTGTCTCAACCACTAGGGTGCAGAACTCCTGCCCAAGGTTGTCTTCTGTCATTCACATATGTGTGTGTTCATATGCAAATATGCACATGCACATACATACTGCCCCAAATAAATTTGATAAAATTCAGGGAAATACTAATAAATGTAAGGCTACCTCTTATTTGCAAAATCAAAAAAATATACATTGAGTCATTAAAACACAAAAAACTCTAAAAATTCAATGCAATCCTTATTTAACTTTGAGTTGCATTTTTGTTGCGATAAATGATTTATCTTTCATAATTCACAAGGATTCTAAGAAAAAAAGGAGACACAGTGGGATGCATCTGTAACCCCAGCACTAAGGAAATGCAGAGGGGACCAGTAGTTGAAGGCCATCTGTAGTTACATAAAAGTTGAAGGCCAACTGAGCTTATTGAGACCTTGTACACACACAAAACGAAATTCGAGTGTTGACTGATTTCAGAACAGATTTAAATCCATGGTAAACAGAAGACTACAGGATAGGAGAAGAGATGAGTAGATTCTGGAGTGTAACTAGGAGCCCAGAAATAAATAGTTGAAGATGGGGTCCCACGGTCTTCAGAAAGACTCAACCCTCCAGTGAGGTAAGAAAGGGAACTGAGAAGTGGGTGAGAAGTGGCCTCAGACACAGCAGAAGTCTGACTGGGAATCAAACCCTGAGATTAAATCTGCAGAGTGCAGCAGCCTGCACTCACAGGGAAGCCAGGGATACAGTTTCCAGGGAGACAAAAGGGAGGCCTGGTGAGTTCTAAAGTAGGCAGAGCGCCACAGAGAAACCCTGTCTCAAAAAACAAACAAAAATTTATACTTACTTACCTATTTATTCTGTGCGGGCAGAGCACACATGTGCTACAGCCTGAGCAGCAGCCAGGTTCTAACACTGCAGTCTGACACTCCCCATGGTCACCTGTGCACAAAGCCTCATGTGTGCACACTACAGACCCAGGCTGCTCTTCCACAGAAAGTGTCCCTCCTCTGTGAAAGTGTCATGGCTGCAGGGCCCTGTCACTGCTGTAGGGGAAACGTGGTCCTCACTGCAGGAGACTGATTACAGCATCCTGGACAGAAATCATCCCACAGCTGGGTCCCCTACTGAGTCCAGGACTTGAAACTGGAACAGAGCTCATGATTAAGGATCCAGCAGGTGGCAGCAGTGAGGCTGAACACAAGAGGCAGCAGGGATCCTGTAGAAGCCACCAGAGCCGGTTATAAAAATAGTGGGGACTAGCAGATGACATATATCAGCTTCATCAGGTAAGCACCTGCTTGGTTACTTAGCAGTTCAGTTTACCCACAGACCCCAGACAGTAGGGCAAGGCCCAGATGAAACCTGGAGGTGAGCACTCATGACCAGGAGGGCCTCCCCTCAAACCTCACTGAGGCTAAAGACAAGGTTCATCTGGTGGAGTGCTTAACTGCCTGGCATGCACAGGACCCTGGGTTCTATCTCCAGTAGGAAACAAAGGGGCACAATGGGGCACACCTGTCACCCAGCACTTGGGAGGGCAGAGAAGAGGATCTGTAAGAGTTCAAGGTCACCTTTGGCTACTTAACAAGTTCAAGGCCCCGCCTGGGCTACATGAGATTCCCATCCAATAAAAGGGGCCATGGCTTTCTGACAGGTACAATAGGCCCTGTTCCCTCTCCTGACTGCCCATCTGTGGTCAATTCATCCTAATGCTTCTGTGTTCAGCATCTCCCAGGGCAGGATGGATAGATAAAGGCATGTGTCCATGTGAGCTGGGAGTGAGGCCATGAGGGGTTGTGCCTGGCTCAGGTCAAGGGAGCCGAGGCCCATGGGGACTGTGAAGAAGGCTACAAAAGTAGGTACGAGAGAGGGTGGCCTGCACAGCGACCTGCGTGAAAGCACAGTCAAACAGTGGAGAAGGCCATCAGTGCCAGCAACCGCTGCACATGTCACTCAGGGAGAATGGTGCCACTTCTCTGGTACAATCATGTCTTCTTACCCTTCAGGGACCTGATGGAGCCTTGTCATGGGGAAGGAAGGATTGATCCGCGTGCAGAACCAGCCCTGAGGCCAACGCAGCCATGTTTCTACCTCAGCCACAGTCTAAGTGTGTCCACTCTCGAGATGTCCCAGGCAGTCGTTGTTGCTCTGAACCTTCTTTGCCCAATTAGTACACAGAATGTTCTGGAATGACAGGAACCGGAGGAAGCCATCTCTAGAACTTCGTGGAATGTGTCACATGCAAAACAAGAGCCAAGTGTGGCCTGGGTTCAGAGAAGACTTCTATACATCGAGAGTCGAAGACTACAAGACAGGGCGCAGAAATAAAGTGTGAAGACATAGTGGTTTTCAGAAAGGCTCAGCCCTGCAACAGAGAAGAAGAGCAGCTGAGAGGTGCAGAGTAGTAGTCTGGGGGGGGGGGCATCAGAAGTCTGACTGGGATTCGAATCCTGAGACTGAATCTGCAGGGGACAGCAGCCTGCACTCTCAGGGAAGCCAGGGAGCCAGGTTCCAGGGTGACAAAAGGGAGGCCTGGTGAGTGCAGAGCAGGGAGAGCAGAGGAGGGACATGAGTTCAAGGCAGGGGACGGAAGCAAAGGGAGAAGGGCATGGACAAGGGGCAATAGACAGGAGAGCTGTCCTCTGATTGGCTGTGTTCTGCAGAAGGACAGTTGAGGACTGGCTTCAGGTCCTGGTGATGCTCATACCTGTCCCTGAATGTCTGCTTCAAAGCTGTTTGCTGTCCCGGGCCCCTAATGTCTGAACACAGAGAACAGCTGAGAGGCAGATGGAGGATCAGCAAGGCTGCCATACTGACACTGGTTC
Organism: Microtus oregoni; assembly: GCF_018167655.1. Lineage (NCBI taxonomy): Eukaryota > Metazoa > Chordata > Mammalia > Rodentia > Cricetidae > Microtus > Microtus oregoni. The sequence continues at coordinate 4,779,810 of NW_024543062.1, read as the reverse complement.
TTCTCCTACAGGCCAGCAGACTAAAGTCCAAACCCAGCCAGGTGAGCAGCTGACATCCCAAGGAGCAGGTGAGGGGCTGATTAGGGGCGTTTGTTATGAGAGACACGCAAGGGAGCTGGAGAGATGATTCAATCAGAAAAGCCTTTTTTAAAATTACATATTAATGAACCAAAAATAGTGTGGGCCAGCAAGATAACTATGTGAGAAAAGGTGCTGCTGCCTAGCCCAATAACCTGGCTTTGATTTCTCCCCATCCAAATGTACAGGGAGACTAACTCTGGAAACTCCACCTCTTCCTCTCAGGGTCACCCATAGGCACCTGCTGAGACACTGTCTGTTATCTGCTGCTACCAGACTTCCAAGCCCCAGCATCTCACCAAGGTGACCAGTTTCCATCAAAGTAAAAATTGCTGGCCACACAGCCTGCATCTCACTCTCCTTCCTGACTCCTGCCTTAGAATCAGAGAGCATGGCTACAGTCCTGATCTCTGATACATCTTGTCCCTGAACAGGTAAAAAAGAAGAGAACCCCCACTTCTGTCATGTAGGCTCTGATTTTCTCTCCTTAGAACTCAGGTCATCCTTTCTGTCTCTGTTCCTGAGAGCTTTACTGTGCTGTTTCCTGTCTCTCTATGGAAGTATTAATAGTTTCAATAAATCTCTATTGACCCCGTGTGAGACATCTAAGAGACTAGCAGAATGTGTTCAGGAGCAGCATCACTGAGAGAAGCAGGGACCAATGCCCACACTGAGAACATCTGCATGAGGATTCCAGTTCCTCTCTCCCTTTCTCCCTGAACACTGACATCTCAGATACAGCCCCTGACCCCTCCATGACACTCCTCAGTTGAAAGACCATGGTTTCCTTGGGTCCCCTGCTGGGCTTCCTTTCCTCACAGGCCCATCTATAAGCACCCACTTTCCTTATTTCCTGCCGTGTTGATATACTGATCTCTGGGGTCTCCCTTAGGACAAGACTTCCTTCTCAGGTCCAGTTTGTCTTAACATTTGATAGTCAGTGGGTCAGCGTCTACCAAAGAGCATGCTGGGACATACGGACAGCAGACTGACCAATAAGAATCAAAACCAGGCTGTTTTTATAGCCAGAAGAGAAGCATGAGCATGCTTGATTGAGATCCACCAATCAGAAGCCTTGAGTGCATATCAGTCATGGAACTAGCAGAGTCATTGGGAAAATTGTCCCCAACCCCATGATGCTTGCTGAAGAAGAAGGGATATGGAGATCCACTACCAGTGAATTGGAGGCTATCATTAGAACGCTTTGAGTTTGAAGCCAGCCTGCTGTACAGGAGACCCTGTCTTGAAGTCAACAAACCAAAGCTAAGCAAAACTGCGAATAGTACAGAAAGGGAATGGAGGCAGGTCATCTGTTAGTTCACTTTGGTTGGAGACAAAGAACTCAAAGATGTCACTAGTTTTCTCTCTAGAATCACTTAGACAAAATTTTCAACTATAGTAGGTTTGCTTTTCTCTGTTTGTATCTTTGTTTTTGAAATGGCGGGGTGTCTCTGTTATTCTGTAATTTTCTATGTAGATCAGTCTGGTCTCTGACTCACAAAAATCAACCTGCCTCAGCCTCCAGAGTGCTGGGATACAGTCATGTGACACTATGTACACACTGTCTGTTAATAGTCTGCTTCTTTTTCTTTGTTTGTCATTTTTAAAGCAAATTATATGATGTTGCAGAGGGGACTAGGAGATTCTTAGTTTCTGTGACCTCAAACTTGATGATTCATGAGTTTCTGTCTCTAATCTTGGGCAACAGCAAAACCTGGAGACTTAATCCAGAGGAATAGGTCACGCAACCTCACTCATTGGGCCTTTGGGACATACTACAGAGTCTCTTCTTTTTGCTTCCCTCTACTGTGGTGCAGGGAGGTGCTCATGCTGAGGTTTGGGGCACATGTGGGAGATGAAGATGATGATGTCATCCTAGGGGAGAAAGAAGAGGTCAGATGGGGGCGGGGCATCTGTGCTACTGTAATGTCCTAGTGCAGCCTGAGTGTCCTGTTATACCACCAGCCACCATCCTTCTACCATCCCCTCTAGCATCTCCCTAACTGTCTTCAGCACCTGGTCTGGGTGGGTTATTTTGGGGTTCAACTGGATTCTGTATGCTGTCACTCAAAGAGGAATTCATGGAGTGCTAGGAGTGTGACAGAGAAAGGGGAGACAAATGGGGAGGCCATGTTTACTCAGGAGGAGGACTGGTTAAACACATGGTGGCACATCCCATGAGAAATTGCCTTGGATGACTGTGTGTGTTTGTGTGCAGCGGTAGATGTGTGCATATAACTGTGCCTAGGCCAGAGGACAACCTCAGGGCATCATATACCTTGGGTATTTTGTTTTTTGTAGGTTTTTGTTGTTTGATTTGGTTTTTGTTTGTTTGCTTATTTTTGTTTTTTTGAGACAGGGTCTCACTATATAGTTTTTGCTTACCTGGGACTGGCTGTATATACCAGGGAGCCTCAAATGCAGAGATCTACTTGTCTCTCCCTCTGCCTCCCAAATGCTAGACTTAAAGGCCTCTATGTCTAACCCATCTTGGGTTTTAATATTTTAAATAACATTGCTGACTTATTCTATGTGAGAAGAACACACATGCGCTACAGCCTGAGCAGCAGCCGTGTTCTGAAACTGTAACCTGACAGGTCCATGGTCACATGTGTGTAAAAGCCCCATGTGTGCACACCACAGCCTCAGGTTGCTCTTCCACAGAAAGTGTCCCTGCCCTGTGAAAGTATTATGGCTGCAGGGACTAGTCACTGTTCTTGGAACAAACATGGTTGTCATTGCAGGAGTTTGATTATAGCATCCTGGACAGAAATCATCCCAAAGCAGGGTCCCTATGGGGATCCAACTGAGTCCAGGACTTGAAACAACAGAGCCCATGACTTGGGACTCAGAGGCCAGCAGGTGGCAGCAGTGAGGCTGAGCACAAGTGGTGGTTGGGATCCTGAAGGACCAACCAGAGCCTTTTGTATAAAAATGCTATTGACCAGCAGCTGACATATGGCAGCTTATCAGGCCCAGCCTCTCCTTGGTGACAGACTCTAGACTATAGAGCAGGGCTCGATGAATCCTGGAGGTGAGTACACATGACCACGATGGCCCCCTCTCAGACCTCACTGAGACTGAAGAGAAGGTTCATTGGTGGAGTGCTTACGTGCTTGGCATGCACAGAACCCTGGGTTCTATCTCCAGCAGGAGACAAAGGGGTACGATGGGTCACACCTGTCACCCAGAACTTGGGGGGAGGCAGAGAGGAGGATCTGTAGGAGTTCAATGTCATCCTTGGCTACATAAGAAGTTCAAGGCCCAGCCTGAACTACATGAGACTGCATCCAGTAAAAGAGTGTGGGGGGGTCTTTTTGACAGGTTTAATAGGCCCCATCCCCTCTCCTAACTTTAATTTGGGGCCAACTCTTCCCAAAAGTTCTGTGCTTGTTGTATCCAAGGACAGTATGGATGGACACAGAAGTGCGTCCATGTGCAGCTGGCAGCGAGGCCATGAGAATGAGGTCCATGACCATGAGAGCTCAGGTCAAGGGATCAGAGGACCATGGGGACTCTGAGGAAGGCAGAGAAAGCAGACATGACAGTAGGAGGCTGCATAGTCACCTGAGGGGAGCCTGGAGAAGGCAGTCAATGCCAGGAAATCTAAGGGAATGCACATGTCACTCAGAGAGAATGATGCCACTCCCTCTGGTACAATCATGTCTTCCTGCCCTTCAGGGAAATGATGACACCTTGTCGTGGGAAGGGTGGGATGACCTCCACAGAACCATTCCTGTGGCCACCACAGCCTCTGCCCCCATCTCTTACTCCTCTATTCCTATCACAGGTCAGCTCTGTCCACTCTCAGAGATGTCCCAGGCACTATGTCATCACACATTGCTGTACTGAGCCCTCTTTGCCCACTTCATCCAAAGAATCTTCTAGAACAGTCACAGCTAGACAAAGTCTCTCAAATGCTTTGTGGGAACAGCCTCCCTACGGCCCAGCAGCAGATCCGTGGCCTTGAGGGGACTTCAGAGGTTGCACCGAACAGGCAGCCGGAAGTCAGTGTGGACTGGAGGAATGCAAAAACTCAATGGGACTGAAGTCCAGTAACTTGCTGTGTGCCAGTCATGTGATATGTGGCAGGGCTTCTCTGATTCTTGGTTTCCTCTTCTGAGTGTGTGTTAAGGTTGGTGGGAGGCAGAAAGGCTTCTTCAGAAGCCAGAGTCACTTAGGAGTCAATGTCAAGCATAGCCAAAACAATCCTGTACAATAAAAGAACTTCTGGAGGCATCACAATCCCTGACTTCAAACTCTCCTTCAGAGCTACAGTACAGAAAACAGCCTGGTATTGGCATAAGAACAGATAAGAGGACTAATGGAACTGAATAGAAGACCCGGATATCAATCCACACATCTTCACACACCTGATTTTTGACAAAGAAGCAAAAAAATATCAAATGGAAAAAAGAAAACATATTTAACAAGTGGTGCTGGCATAACTGGATATCAACATGTAAAAGAATGAAAATAGTCCCATATCTCTCACCATGCACAAAACTCAAGTCCAAATGGATCATAGACCTCAACATAAAGCCAGCTATACTGAAACTTATAGAAGAGAAAGTGGGAAATATGTAGAAGGAGCTGCACGGGCAGGCCTGCTTTTCATCCTGCCCAGCTCTGCACAGCTAGCTTAGCCCCGGAAATAATAACACAGAAACTATATTCTTTTAAACACTGCCTGGCCCATTAGTTTCAGCCTCTTATTTGCTAATTCTGACATCTTGATTAACCCATTTCTAATAACCTGTGTAGCACCACGAGGTGGTGGCTTACCAGAAAAGATTCAACATGTCTGACCTGGCAGCTGGCTCCATAGCATCTGCCTCACTGCCCTTCTTCCCAGCATTCTGTTCTATCTACTCTGCCTACCTAATTTTCTGTCCTATCAAAGGCCCAAGGCACTTTTTTTATTAACCAATGAAAGTAACACATAGACAGATGACCCTTCTCCATCAGAAGTACACTTGAACGCATTAGCACAGGAGATCACTACCTAAATATAACCCCAGCATCACAGACACTGAGAGAAACAATTATGAAATGGGATGGGACCTCCTGAAACTTAAAAGCTTCAGTAAAGCAAAGGACACAGTCAACAAGACAAAACGACAGCCTACAGAATGGGAAAAGATCTTCACCAACCACATCAGACAGGTCTGATCTCCAAAATATATAAAAAACTCAAGAAATTGGTCACCAAAAGAACACATAATCCAATAAAAAAAATGGAGTACAGACCTAAACAGAAAACTCTCAACAGAGGAATCCAAAATGGCTGAAAGACAGAGAAATGCAAATCTAAACAACTCTGAGATTCTATTTTACACCTTTAGAATGGCCAAGATCAAAAACACTGATGACAACTTATGCTGGAGAGGTTGTGGGGAAAAGGGAACACTTCTGCATTGCTAATGGGAAAACAAGCTGGTAGAACCCATGTGGATGTCAGTCAGTGTGTCAATTTCTCAGAAAATTAGGAAAGAACCTTCCACAAGACCCAGTAATACCACTTTTGAGTATATATCCAAAGCATGCTCAATCATGCCACAAGGACATGTGCTCAGCTATGTTCATAGCAGCATTGTTTGTCATAGCCAGAACCTGGAAACAACCTAAATGCCCCTCTACTGAAGAAAGGATAAGGCAAATGTGGTATATTTAAACAATGGAGTACTACACAGCAGAAAAAAATAACATTTTGAATTTTGCAGGAAAATGGATGGAGCTAGAAAACATTATTTTGAGTGAGATAACACAGACACAGAAAGATAATTATCACATGTACTCACTCGTAGGTGGTTTTTAAACATAAAGCAAAGAAAACCAGCCTACAAACCACAATTCCAGAGAATTTAGACAACATTGAGGACTATAAGAGAGACATACTTAGATCTAATCTACAAAGAAAGTAGAAAAAGACAAGATCTCCTGAGTAAATTGGGAGCATGGGGACCTTGGGGGGAAAATGGAGGAGGGGAGAGGCAGGGAGGGGAGCAGAGAAAAATGAAGAGGTCAATAAAAAAACCAATAATAAAAAAAGGAGTCACTGTCGAGAAGAAGGGGATCACCCAGGAAGCCCAGGGAAGTCACAGACTCAGCAGCAGTGAGTGGCTAGGGCCAGAGTGTCCACTGGGTTTTGGGTTTGCTGGGGCGCTGTGAAGAGTCCCTGAAAAGCAACAACCGGACAAAGAGCAGACACAGGGTGATGGTGAACACTGCTAGGTCTGGGATCTGAATGTGTGTCCTCATCACTTCCTTCCTCATTGTGTCTGAAGTGAGCAGAACCTGACCACTTCTCTACCTGAGGTTACTAAATAGACACAAACAACCAGAAGGTGGGGGGGGGGGTCAATGAAAAATAGATTGGGGGAGGGGAGGGAGTGGAAGAATTTATGAAGATGAGGAAACAAAGCAGCTACAGACCACATAGGAAATGGGCAAGACTGGATAGGACAGGAAGCCTAGGTGTAAGAGAGGAGAGCTGGCCTGGTGAGGTCAATTCCATATCTTCCTGCCAAAATCAGGGTTGGGCTCAAGGGAATGGCCATTGTCTCACAAGAGCGGATCTTCTGCATCATGGGAAAGAAGAAGCCAGAATGATAAAGGAAGTTGCTGGCCACAAGGAGATGGAGATGGGGAGGTCCTGCCCTCACTGTCCTCCACATGAGAAGGCCTGGGGGAATGTGGGTCATTTTACCCAGATTCTCTCCTGACTCCTGAGTACCCCAGGCTTCCTCCACAGGGCCTCCTCTCCTGCCCGATGGCTCTGCTGGTCTCATTTCATGGAGGGAATCGGGTCATAGCGTGGGTCCTGCTTCTGCTGCTGTCAGTGGTGTGCGTGCAAGCTGGTGAGTGGTGGTGAGTGGTGGGGACCTTTCTAGCAGCCATTGCCTTAACCATAGGATAGACCAATGGGGCTGGGAAGAGTGGGCTGTCATGTGGACAGGCGACTGCTAGAGGAACCAGCCTGACCCCTGTACCCCAAGAGAGAACTCATCCCTCAGAGTGGGTTCAGTCCAACCCTTTGTTGTCTGTCCTGTCCCATATGGGGCAGTGGGACATAGAGACAGTCGTGCTCCATGTCCTATACCTGCCTGTGGGTGAAGACTCAGGAAACTCTCGTTTGTCCTTTCTATCCCCTTCCATGGTTTCAGATTTCCCCCCACCCTTCCCAGGGAACTCAGCAGGATCCAACAGAGTAAATCGCTATAGGGTGGAGCAACCAGAACGCCTCTATGGTGTCCAGGGCGGCTCCATCGAGATCCCCTTCTCCTTCTACTTCCCTGGGGAATTGGAACAAATTCCACCAATGAGTATTCTCTGGAGATGGAAGCAGTCCTATGGGGAATTGATCTACAACTCTTCCTCGGGTTTCATACACGAGCATTTTAAGGACCGGCTCATCCTGAACTGGACACAGCCTCAGACATCCGGAGTCCTCAGAATCCTGGACTTGAAGGAGCAGGACCAGACAGTGTACTTCTGCCAAGTTCGTCTGAACACAAGTAAAGGCTTACAGAAGTTTCATTCGAATAAAGGGACCCACCTCACCATCACCCAAGGTGAGCCATCCTGGCTGTGGCTTCCATGCCTCTCTAGCTTCCTTGTCTTTTAGATGTCGCCTCAGGCTCCACAACTCTGAGTCTCTTTCATATTCCTTTCCTTGGATTTGCCTATGCGTCTGCCAAAAGAATCTTTTCCTGTAATTGTGACAAGCCCTTGCTGTTTCCATCTCCTCTGAGCTTGTCTGTAATTCTCTGCTCGGAGAGAACCCACCATTTCTTGGGTTCAGCTTGTGTCCTACCCTCTAGTTCACCTCCTTTATGACCCAAACTAAGACTGTGGTCCTGTCCATGTCCCCCTTCCCCATGACCTTGAAGTGGACTGATTTCTCCAGGATGTAGCTGACTCACTTGGTCCTGTGTCAGGGCTCCAGTTAGTCCCCGTATGGAGCATCTCCACACAGCCCCAACCTAAGTCCAAAACAAGCAGTTGGTGCCCATTGCATATTTTTGGTGTCTTAAGGTTCAACTGTAAGCTGCCACCTGTCACCATAGTTCCCTATTTCTTCTCCTAGTTCTCCAGAACACACCCCTCACCTATCCCTATCCATTCCCTTGTCTCTTCTCCATTTGCCAACTGCCCTTCCACTTCCATGCCCTCCTGCCCTCACTGCTTCCACACAAGCCTCAAGGGTCTTGGGAACTAATGTCCCCATTTTCATGAAGTGGCTGCTTTGTCTCCTGATCCCTTCCTCTCCTCTGAAGCAGAAGTAACTGCAGACCCATGCACTGGAAACACGGAGTGGAACTCTATGCTGCTGTTACTCCTGCACCCTTTAAATGGCCCTGCAGGAGCTGAGGACTCTGTGTGCTTCCTTGTTGACCACAACCTTGCTCTGTGACTCTTTTTTTTTTAAAAATACATTTTGGTGTTTTGCTTTTTATAAGACAGGGTATCTCCATGTAGCTCTGGTTGTTCTGACTCACAGAACTCTGCCTATCTTTGTCTCCCAAGTGCTGAGATAAAGGCCTGTGCCACCACATCCAGCAGTGGCTGTTGACTGGATTAAAACCAACCTGTGAGAGGATGCCCACAGCACAGTTCTTGTGCAGTCTCTACAGCTGCCATGTAGACCTGATGTAATGTCTAACCGCAGCTGCCAGGGCTCAGGGAAGAAAGAGAAAGGACCTTTTTCCTGGGTCTAGAGCAGTGATTCTCTACCTTCCTAATGCAGACCCCCTTTAATACAGTTCCTTATGTTGTGATGACCCCCTACTTCTAACATCTGCTCCCCATCCCACATACCACAGAGGAGACAAGATGTGACATTCACCCCATCCCTCCTCATCCAGGGAGGATCTGCTCACTCCCCATTTCTTCACAGTCGTCAGAACCACCACGAAGAGCCCCTCCATGGTCTCCTCTGTTGCCACCACGGCTAGCTTGGAGAACTCAGAGGGCCAGAGGAATCCTTCTTTTGTGAACATAGTAGCCACAGTCGGGGTGATTGTGGCCACGGCTGTGCTCATAACCCCAATCTGTGTACTGATGATCTTCCTCTGGTGGAAGCAAAGGTGAGTGGACCAGACCCTCAACCTAACTTCCTCTCTGAGTTCTCAGCTGTGTGGGATGGAGAAGGAGGAGCTTGTACAGGACAGAGTCCAGAGAACACAGGGACAGAAAGGAGGCTGAACTCAACCAGGACTGAGTCTGCTCCGACTTCCGTAGAATCCTAGCTGGAAATTAGAGTATCAACTACAGATGAACACAGCCTGCTCCTAAGGAATTCAAGAGGCACGCGGGAGCCCTAGGGCTAACTGCTCATTTGGAAAGAGGTGTGGCTGCTAAACAAGGTTTGAGGTAGAGCAGCCTTCAGGGACAGCATCTTACAGGAAGTGAGACCGTGAAGACAGAGAACTGCTTGAGTTGGGGATATGGTATCAACACAGAAATTAAACAGCGGTGTTCAATAGACCACAGTTGAAAAGAACATGTCTGGGAGAACCTACACTAAGAGAGGTGAAAGATTTGCACCCTAAAAAATAAAAAAAGCATTGGCTGAGAGAAATTGCAGAGCAGCTGGAAAGATAGTATAGTTAGTCAATTGGTTGCCACAGAAATACAAGGACATGAATTCCATCCCCAGGATCCACTTAAAAGGTTGGTCATGTTGGTAGACACTAGGCAGGCAGAGACAACAGGATCCCTGAAGCTGTCAGCCTTGCCCAATCAGTGAGAAGCCAATGACAGACTTGTCACATAAGAGAAGGTGGGCAGTTCCTGCAGGATCGTACCCAAGAGTGTCCTCTGTCATCCAAACACGTGTGTACACATGCAAATGTACACACACACACACACACACACACACACACACACACTGCCCTAAAATACTTTTAAAAGGGTAGGAAAATGCTGAAATTTGTAAGATTATTTAAATAATGGAAAAATTTATACAATAAGTCCTTACAATGCAAAACATTCTAAAAATTTGATGCAATCTCTATTCAAATCTCAAGTGAATTTTTGTATAGATAAATGATTTGTCTTCTAAAAGTCAAAAGGATTCTAAGATACAATCTTGGGAACAGAGTAGGGGACACCCAAATCCCAGCATTGGGAAGTACAGAGAGCTGAATCAAGAGAACAAGGTTGCCTGAAGTTACATAGAAAGTTGAAGGACAGCCTGGGCTCATTGTGACCTTGTACACACAAAACAAGAGTCAAGTGTGAACTGGGTTCAGAGCAGACTTAAATGCGTGCCGAGTAGAAGACCACAGGGCAGGAGCAGAGATAGCAGATAGTGGCGTGTAACGGAAGTTGCAGTAATAAAGTGTGAAGATGTAGATAGTAGTTTTCAGAAGGGCTCAGCCCTGCCATGAGAAGAGCAGCTGAGAGGTGGAGAGCAGCAGTCTGGGAGGCAGCAGAAGGCTGACTGGGATTTGAACCCTGAGACTGAATCTGCAGGGAGAGGCAGCCTGCACTCACAGGGAAGCCAGAGAGCCACATTCAGGGAGACAAAAGGGAGGCGTGGTGAGTGCAGAGCAGGGAGAGCAGGGAAGGGACATGAGTTCAAGGCAGGGGAAGGAAGCAAAGGGAGAAGGACATGGACAAGGGGCAGTGGACAGGAGAGCTGTCCTCTGATTGGCTGTGCTGTGCAGAAGGACAGCTGAGGACTGGCTTCAGGTCCTGGGGACTCTCAGTCCTGTCCCTGATTGGCTGCTGCAGAGCTGTTTGCTGCCCTGCGCCCCTAATGTCTGAACACAGAGAACAGCTGAGAGGCAGACAGAGGATCAGCATGGCTGCCACACTGACACTGGTTCTTCTCCTACAGGCCAGCAGACTAAAGCTGAAACCCCAGCCAGGTGAGCGGCTGTCATGCCAAGGAGCAGGTGAGGGGCTATGTGGGAAAGATTGTTTTGAGAGGCATGCAAGGGAACTAGTGAGATGATTGAGTCAGAAAAGCCTTGCCCTTGGCAGGAGGACCTGAGCTTGATCCCGAGAACGCACAATATAAGCCAGGGAGGTGGCAGGAATTTGTAATCCCAGCCCTGGACAAGCAAGGGCCTGGTAGAGCCCTGGCACTGGCTGTCTAGCTACTCTTGCCTTATTGCTGAGCTCCAAGCCAGTCAGAGGCTCTGTCAGAAAACGATTGCTCTTTGGGCTGACGAGGGAGGGGGACTTGGTTGGGGGAGGGGGAGGGAAGTAGGAGGTGGTGGCGGGGAAGAGACAGAAATCTTAAATAAATAAATAAATAAATGAATGAATGAATAAATAAATAAAAGAAAATAGCAATTTAGATTCCCCCGGGGTAAATCATGATCATAACATTTTCTAAATTTATTTTAGTCGAAGCATTTTAAAATTACATATTAATGAACCAAAAATAGTGTCGTCCAGCAATATAACTGTGAGAAAAGGCACTGCTGCCTAGCCCAATAACCTGGGTTTGGTTTCTAGCCACCTAAATGTACAGGGAGACTAACTCTGGAAACTCCTCTTTTTCCTCTCAGGGTCACCCACAGGCACCTGCTGTGACATTGTCTGTTATCTGCTGCTACCAGACTTCCAAGCTCCAGCATCTAACCAAGGTGGTCAGTTTCCATCAAAGTATAGATGCTGGCCACACACCCTGCATCTCACTCTCCTCCCTGTCTTCTGCCTTAGATTCAGAGAGCATGGCTACAGTCCTGATCTGAGATACATCTTGTCCCTGAACAGGGGGTACAAGAAGAGAACCCCCACTTCTGCCATGTAGACTCTGATTTCCTCTCCTTAGAATCCAGGTCATCTTTTCTGTCTCTGTTCCTGAGAGCCTCACTGTCCTGTTTCCTGTCTCTCTATGGATTTAATAATAATTTCAATAAATCTCCCTTGACCCCGCCACTCATGTGGGACCTCTTAGAGAGTAGCAGATTGTGTTCAGAGAGGCAGTGTCACTGAGAGAAGCAAGGACCATGGTCCACACTGAGAAGCACTGCATGAGGATCCCAGTTCCTCTCTCCCTTTCTCCCTGGACACTGCCATCTCAGCTACAGCTCCTGACCCCTCCATGCTACTACTCAGGTGACAGGCCATACCTTGCTTGGGTCCCCTGCTGGATTTCCCTAACTCACAGGTTAATCTACATGCACTCAGTTTCCTGATTTTCTGCTATGTGGATGTTCTGACCTCTGGGGTCTCCCCCAGACAAGACTTCCTTTTCAAGACCAGTCTGTCTTAACATTTGATAGTCATCCAGTCAGCTTCTACCAAAGAGCATGCTGGGACTAACGGACAGCAGACTGACCAATAATAATCAAAATCAGGCTGCTTTTATAGCTAGATGATGTTCATGGGCATGTTTGATTGAGATCCACCAATCAGAAGCCTTGAGTGCATATCAGTCATGGAACTAGCTGAGTCATTGGGAAAATTGTCCCCAACCCCATGATGCTTGCTGAAGATGGAGGGATATGGAGAAGTCACCAAGGCTTCTCATGGCTAAAGTGAAGTCTCCTGAAGCAGCTGTGGGGTGCCTGCTGTGGTGTAACTGGATCCAAGCCTCTGAGACTGAACTCAGCAGCAGCCATGGTCCCAGTAACTTTGGCAGCTGGGGTGGTGTCTCCTCCGGGTATCCCTGGGTTAAGCCCAAAGAAGGGAGTAGGTAGACTGCCAACGCAAACTATCATGATCAAATTCATTAACGCAAGCAATTGATTAAAGCAAGCTTTTTATTTGTGTAAAATAACTGCTTTCCCTAAGGCAGGGTTCAAGAGGTCATCACTTTGAATGTAAGGAAGACAGGTCTTTTGTAACTCAGGTAGGGGTTTCCAAATGAAGGATTTTGGTGGGTGAAACAGTCTGTGTTACAGGAGCATAACATAAGCATAACAAGATAGTCCTCCTGAAACCATGACGTGGTTGGTAGGTGGGCATCACAAGTCATTGTGGGTGGTCACATAAGCTTCTGAAACAAAGGTAGAGTCACAAAATGGGTATAAATAATTTAAACAAAAAATAAAGACATGATTGTCATTCCTGGAACAGGCAGTATGGAACCATTTATAGTTAAGGGTAGAGGTGGGGCAAAACCAAATCCTTGAGATATAGAGGTTTAATCAAAGCATAAATGAACCTAATTTGTTTTTACTCTAAGATGACTTTTAAGCCTAAGATGGAGCCAGGCTGGTTCTTCACCTTGAGGTGTTCACACAAGCAGGCGGCAGTTATGGTGGTCTGGCCAGTCATCTAAAGGAGGGTCCATTCATCAACTCTACTCTCCTAGTAGTTGGACAGAGAGAAGGGACCTCAGAGCTGTTACTTTAACGTTCAAGTGACTTGCCAGGTCAGTTTTCATTGTTCCAAAGGAGAATTTTAAGAGGCAAAGAACACAGAACCAACAATCTCAACAACATTTAGGTGCTTTAACCCAGACCAGATCAAATTCCCATTGGGTGAAGGGAACATTGTGGTCCAACTGTGAAGAAGACGTTGGGATCTAGTCTTTGGGATTTGTGTTCCCTGACCTGAGCCAGTCAGTAACAAAATGTACTAAAGGGAACTAGGTATGGCAACATATGCCTGTAATGCCAATGATTGATAGGTAGAGATAGAAAGATCATGAATTGCAGGCTGTCTTTAGTACCCATGCAATCGAAGCCAGCCTGTTGTACAGGAGACCCTGTCTTGAAGTCAACAAACCAAAACTAAGCAAAACTACAAATAGTACAGAAAGGTGATGGAGGCAGGTCATCTATTAGTTCACTTCGGTTGGAGACAGATAACTTGAAGATGTCACTAGTTTTCTCTCTAGATTCACTTATACAAAATTTACAACCATAGTAGGTTTGCTTTTCTCTGTATCTTTGTTTTTGAAATGGCAGGGTTCTCTGTTATGTCGCTCTGACTGTTCTGTAATTTTCTATGTAAATCAATCTGGTCTCTACCTCACAGAAATCCACCTGCCTCGACCTCCAGAGTGCTGGGATAAAGTCATGTGCCACTATGTATATATTGTCGGTAATTAGTTTGTTTGCTGCTTTTTCTTTGGTTTTTTTTTGACTTTTTAAAAGTGAAATATATGGTGTTGTAGAGGGGACTAGGAGACTCTTAGTTTCTGTGACCTCAGACTTGATGATTCATGAGGTTCTGTCTCTAATCTTGGGCAACAGCAAAACCTGGAGACTTAATCCAGAAGAATAGGTCATGCAACCTCATTCACTGGGCCTTTAGGACACACTACAGAGTCTCTTCTTGTTGCTTCCCTCTACTGTGGTGCAGGGAGGTGCTCATGCTGAGGTTTGGGGCACATGTGGGAGATGAAGATGATGATGTCATCTTAGGAGAGAAAGAACAGTTCAGATAGGGATGGGGCATCTGTGCTACTGTAATGTCCTAGTGCAGCCTGAGTGTCCTGTTTACATCACCAGCCCCCATCCTTCTGCCATCCCCTCTAGCATCTTCCTAACTCTCTTCAGGACCCAGTCTGTGTGGGTTATTTTGGAGTCCATCTAGAATCTGTATGCTGTCACTCAAAGAAGAATTCAGGGAGTGCTAGGAGTGTGACAAAAAATGGAGAGACAAATGGGGCGGCCATGTTTTCTCAGGAGGAGGACTGGTTAAACACGTGGTGGCACATCCCCTGTGAAATTGCCTTGGATGACTGTGTGTGTCTTTGTGCAGGAAGAGATGTGCACAAATAACTGTGTGCTCATGTATGTGCAGTCCAGAGCACAACCTCAGACATCATGCACGTTCTGCTCTTTTCTGTTTTGTAGTTTTTTTGTTGTTTGGTTTTGTTTTTGTTTGTAGTCTTGCTTTTTCTTATTGAGACCAAGTCTCACCATATAGTCTTTGCTGGCCTGGGTATATAGACCAGGCTATATAGATTGGATATATAGACCAGGGAGCCTCCAACACACAGAGATCCACTTGCCTCCCCCTCTGCCTCCTAAACGCTAGAATTAAAGGCTTGCACAACCATGTCTAGCCCACCTTGTGTTAAATATTTAAATTACACTTCCTTTTTTGTTCTGTGGAGGCTGTGTATACCCATGCTACAGCCTGAGCAACAGCCAGGTTCTAACTCTTCACCTGACAGTCCCAAGGTCACAAGCACACAAAAGCCCCAGTGTGCACACTGCAGTCACAGGCTGCTCTTCCACAGAAAGTGCCCATGCCCTGTGAAAGCATCATGGCTGCAGGGCCAAGTCACTATTTTTGGGGAAAACACGGTTGTCACTGCAGGAAACTCATTACAGCATCCTGGACAGAAGTCATCCCACAGCAGGGCCCCTATGGGGATCTAGCTGAGTCCAGGACTTGAAACAACAGAGCCCACGACTTGGGACTCAGAGGCCAGCATGTGGCAGCAGTGAGGCTGAGTACAAGTGGTGGCTGGGATCCTGAAGGACCAACCAGAGCCTTTTCTGCAAAAGAGCTGTTCACCAGCAGCTGACATATGGCAGCCTCATGAGGTCCAGCCTCTCCTTGGTGACAGACTCTAGACTATAGAGCAGGGCTCGATGAACCCTGGAGGTGAGTCACATGACCAGGATGGCCCCCTCTCAGACCTCACTGAGACTGAAGAGAGGGTTCATTGGTGGAGTGCTTACGTGCTTGACATGCACGGAACCCTGGGTTCTATCTCCAGCAGGAGACAAAGGGGTACGATGGGTCACACCTGCCACTCAGAACTTGGGAGGGCAGAGAGGAGGATCTGTAGGAGTTCAATGTCATCCTTGGCTACATAAGAAGTTCAAGGCCCAGCCTGAACTACATGGGACTGCATCCAGTAAAGGAGTTTGGGGGCTTTCTGACAGGTTAAATAGGCTCCATCCCCTCTCCTAACTTTAATTTGGGGCCAACTCATCCCAAAAGTTCTGTGCTTGGGGTCTCCAAGGACAGGATGGATGGATAAAGATCTGTGTCCATGTGTAGCTGGGAGTGAGGCCACTGGAATTTGTTTCTGGCCCAGGTCAAAGGATCAGAGGACAATGGGGACTGTAAGGAAGGCAGAGAAAGCAGACATGACAGAGGACAGCTGCATAGTCACCTGAGGGGAGCATGGAGAAGGCAGTCAGTGCCAGGAAATCTAAGGGAATGGGAAGTCACCTCTGCACATATCACTCAGGGAGAATGATGCCACTTCCCCTGGTACAATCATGTCTTCCAGCCCTTCAGGGAACTGATGGTATCCTGTCATGGAGAAGGGTGGGATGACCCTCCTAGAGCAGCTACCCATGGCCAACACAGCCTCTGCCCCCATCTCTTACTCCTCTATTTTTTTTTTACTTTTCATTTTATTTTATTTTTTTAATTTATTTATTTATTAAGGATTTCTGCCTCCTCCCCGCAACCGCTTCCCATTTCCCTCCCCCTCCCCCGATCAAGTCCCCCTCCCACATCTGCTCAAAAAGCAATCAGGGTTCCCTGACCTGTGGGAAGCCCAAGGACCGCCCACCTCTATCCAGGTCTCATAAGGTGAGCATCCAAACTGCCTAGGCTCCCCCAAAGCCAGTACGTACAGTAAAAAACAAGGACCTCTTGAATTTTGCTTGCTCCTCTATTTCTAACACAGGTCAGCTGTGTCCACGCTTAGAGTTGTCCCAGGCATTATGTCATGAGTGACACATTGCTGCTCTGAACCTTCTTTGCCCACTTCATCCAAAGAATGTTCTGGTACTGTCACAGCCAGAGGGAATCTCTCAAGTGCTCTGTGGGAATGGCCTCCCAGGAGCTCAGAAGAAGATCTATCGGCCTTGAGTGGAGGTCAGAGACTGCACCGAACAGGCAGCCACAAGTCAGTGTGGAGTGGAGGAATACAAGGACAGGAACCAAAAGCTACAGAGAAACCCTGTCTCGAAAAATTAAAAAAAAAAAAAAAAAAAAAAAAAAAAAGAACTCGATGGGACTGAAGTCCAGTCACTTGCTGTGTACCAGTCATGTGACATGTGCCAGGGCTTCTAATTCTTTGTTCATAGCAGCTTTGTTTGTCATAGCCAGAACCTGGAAATAACCTAAATGCCCCTCGCCCGAAGAATGGATAAGGAAAATGTGGTACATTTACACAATGGAGTACTACCCAGCAGAAAAAAAATAATGACATCTTGAATTTTGCAGAAAAATAGATGGAGCTAGAAATCCTTATTTTGAGTGAGGTAACAGAGACACAGAAAGACAATTATCACATATTCTCATTCATAGGTGTTTTTTAAATACAAAGCAAAGAAAGCCAGCCTACAAACCACAATCCCGGAGAATTTAGGCAACAAAGAGGACACTAAGTGAGACTTACATAGATCTAATCTACATGGGAAGTAGAAAAGGACAAGATCTTCTGAGTAAATTTGGAACATGGGGACCTTGGGGTGGTATATATGAGAGACGAAAGGCAGGGAGGGGAGCAGAGGAAAATGTAGAGGATAATAAAAATTCAATAAAAAAAAGGAGTCACTGTAGAGAAGAAGGGGATCACCCAGGAAGCCCAGGGATGTCACAGACTCAGCAGCAGTGTGTAGCTGGGGCCAGAGTAGCCACTGGGTTTTGGGTTTGCTGGGGCGCTGTGAAGAGTTCCTGAAAGGCAACAGCAGGACAAAGAGCAGACACAGGGTGATGGTGAACTCTACTAGGTCTGGGATCTGAATGTGCGTCCACATCACTTCCTTCCTCATTGTGTCTGAAGTGAGCAGAACCTGACCACTTCTCTACCTGAGGTTACTAGAGAGACACAAACAACCAGAAGGTGAAGGGCAATGAAACATAGATCGGGGGAGGGGCAGGAGTGGAGGAAATTATGGAGATGAGAAAACAAAGCAGGTAGAGACCACATAGGAAATGGGCAAGACTGAGGACAGGAGGCCTAGGTGTAAGAGAGGAGAGCTGGCCTGGTGAGGTCAGTTCCATATCTTCCTGCCAAAATCAGGGTTGGGCTCAAGGGTATGGCCATTGTCTCACAAGGGTGGATCTTCTGCAACATGGGAAAGAAGAAGCCAGAATGATAAAGGAAGTTGCTGGCCACAAGGAGGTGGAGAGGCAGAGGTCCTGCCCTCACTGTCCTCCACATGAGAAGGCCTGGGGAATGTGGGTCACTTTACCCTGATTCTTTCCTGACTCCTGAGTGCCCCAGGCTTCCTCCACAGGGCCTCCTCTCCTGCCTGATGGCTCTGCTGGTCTCATTTCATGGAGGGAATCGGGTCATAGCGTGGGTCCTGCTTCTGCTGCTGTCAGTGGTGTGCGTGCAAGCTGGTGAGTGGTGGTGAGTGGTGGGGACCTTCCTAGCAGCCATTGCCTTAAACATAGGAAAGACCAGTGGGGCTGGGAAGAGTGGGCTGTCATGTGGACACGCGACTGCTACAGGATCCAGCCTGACCCCTGTACCCCAAGAGAGAGCTCATCCCTCAGAGTGGGTCCAGTCCAACCCTTTGTTGTCTGTCCTGTCCCATATGGGGCACTGGGACATAGAGACAGTCGTGCTCCATGTCCTACACCTGCCTGTGGGTAAAGACTCAGGAAACTCTCGTTTGTCCTTTCTATCCCCTTCCATGGCTTCAGATTCTCCTCCATCCTTCCCAGGGAACTCAGCAGGATCCAACAGAGTAAATGGCTATAGGGTGGAGCAACCAGAACGCCTCTCTGGTGTCCAGGGCGGCTCCATCGAGATCCCCTTCTCCTTCTACTTCCCTGGGGAATTGGAACAAATTCCACCAATGAGGATTCTCTGGAGATGGAAGCAGTCCTATGGGGAATTGATCTACAACTCTTCCTCGGGTTTTATACATGAGCATTTTAAGGACCGGCTCATCCTGAACTGGACACAGCCTCAGACATCCGGAGTCCTCACAATTCTGGACTTGAAGGAGAAGGACCAGACAGTGTACTTCTGCCAAGTTCGTCTGAACACAAGTAAAGGCTTACAGAAGTTTCATTCGAATAAAGGGACCCACCTCACCATCACCCGTGGTAAGCACATCCCAGGTCAGCCCTGTGGCCCTGGCTTTTTTATACAATAGATGTCACTAGAGATTCTATACTTCTGATCGTTCGCACAGATTCTCTCTCGTGTGTTCTGTCCCCTCCCGAGAGCTCTGCCAGCTTCCTCTTTCCTCTTCCCCATAACCATCCACAAGCCTTAGCTGCTCTCCCTGAGCAGCCTCCTCCCTCTCTAAGACACATCCCTCACCTCTCCTCACACCAGTTTTTTTAATCCCCCTTCGTCATTGCCCTCTTCTCCCTTCTCGCTCAGCATCCCCCATCTTCTCACATAGGTCCCCACGTTCTCACCATGATCAGGTCTTCTGGTCGCTTCACCTCCTCTGTGGCAGCTGTGACTTCAGCTTCCACACCGAGTGCACTCAGGTCCAGCCTAGTCACTGTGTGGGCATTGCCCCGCCCATCCATCACCACTGCTGGGCACGCTTGTGGTCATTATATATGGAGAGACACAGACACAGGCAGAATTCAACCCCTGCCTGAGGTCATGCTGGTGACCGACAGACCCCACAGGACCTTTTATGTCCGAGTGTTTCTCAACCGGTAGACATGGCCTCTGCTGGAGTTCACTCTATTGCTTGTCTCGCTACTATCTTGATTTTGTGGAGACTGTTTTGGTCTAGGCTGAAGAGCTATGAAGCCCTGTTGATACTCTTGTCACGGTTACCTCACTCGATATGATGGTTTCTACATCCATCCATTCGCCTACAAATTTCAAGGTGTCATTATTTTTTTCTGCTGTATAGTACTCCATTGTGTAAATGTACCTTATTTTACCTATCCATTCAATGGTCAAGGGTCATTCAGGTTGTTTCCAGGTTCTGGTTATGACAAACAATGCTGCTATGAACATAGCTGAGCACATGCCCTTGTGGTACAATTGAGCATTCTTTGTGTATATACTTAAAAGTGGTATTGCTGGGTCTTGAGGAAGGTTGTTTCCTAATTTTCTGAGAAATTCCCATACTGATATCCAAAGGGTCTGTAACAGTTTGCCCTCCCACCAACAATGCAGGAGTGTTCCCTTTACCCCACATCCTCTCCAGCATAAGCTGTCATCAGTGTTTTTGATCTTGTCCATTCTAAAGGTATAAGATGGAATCTCAGAGTTGTTTTGATTTGCATTTCTCTGATGGCTAAGGATGTTGAGCATTTCCTTAAGAGTCTTTCAGCCATTTTAGATTCGTCTGTTGAGAGTTCTCTGTTTAGGTCTGTACCCCGTTTTTTTCTTGTATTATTTGTTCTTTTAATGATCAATTTCTTGATTTCTTTGTATATTTTGGACTCAACTCTCTGTCTGACATGGGGTTGGTGAATATCTTTTCCCATCCTGTAGGCTGTTGTTTTGTCTTGTTGACCATGTCCTTTGCTTTACAGAAGCTTTTCAGTTTCAGGAGGTCCCATTTATTAATTGTTTCTCTCAGTGTCTGTGCTGCTGGGGTTATATTTAGGTAGTGGTTTCCTGTGCCAGTGCGTTCAAGCGTACATCCCACTTTCTCTTCTATGAGGTTCAGTGTGGTTGGTTTTATGTTGAGGTCTTTGATCTATTTGTTTGAGTTTTGTGCATGGCAACAGATATGAATCTATTTTCATTCTTCTACATGTTAATATCCAGTTATGCCAGCACCATTTCTTAAATATGCTTTCTTTTTTTCATTTGATATTTTTTGCTTCTTTGTCAAAAATCAGGTGTTTGAAGCAGTGTGGATTAATATCTGGGTCTTCAATTGGGCTCCATTGGTCCTTATGCCTGTTTTTAATGATAATAACTGGGCTGTTTTCAGTACTGTAACTGTGAAGTAGAGTTTGAAGCCAGGGATTGTGATGCATCCAGAAGTTCATTATAGTACAGGATTGTTTTGTCTATTCTGGGTTTTTTGCTTTTCCATATGAAATTGAGTATTGTTCTTTCGAGGTCTGTGAAGAATTTTGCTGGGCATTGTATTGAATCTGTAGATTGCTTTTGGTAAGATTGTCATTTTTACTATGATAATTCTGCCTACCTACGAGCATGGGGGATCTTTCCATTTTCTGGTGTCTTCTTCAATTTCTTTCTTCAAAGATTTAAAGTTCTTGTCATACAGATCTTCACTTAAATGGTCAGAGTTACTCCAAGATATTTTATGCTATTTGTGGCTATTGTGAAGGGTGATATTCTTTCTCAGTCCATTTATCATCTGTGTAAAGGAGGGCTACTGATTTTTTGGGGGTGTGTTAATCTTGTATCCTGCTACATTACTGAAGGTGTTTATGAGTTGTAGAAGTTCCTTGGTAGAATTTTTGGGGTTGCTTATGTAAACTATCATATCATCTGCAAATAACGAAAGTTTGACTTTTTCCTTTCCAATATGAATCCCCTTGATTTTTTTGTTATCTTACTGTTATTGCCAAAACATCAAGAATTATTTTAAAGAGATACAGAAAGAGTGGGCAGCCTTATCTTGTTCCTGACTTCAGTGGAATTGCTTTGAGTTTCTCTCCATTTAGTTTGATGTTGACTTGCTGTATATTGCCTTTATTATGTTTAGGTATGTTTCCTGTATCCCTGATCTCTCCAAAACCTTTGTCATGAAGGGATGGTGTATTTTGTTGAAGGTTTTTTCAGCATTTAATGAGATGATCATATGTTTTTTCTTTCAGTTTATTTATATGATAGAATACATTGACAGATTTTTGTGTGTTGAAACATCCCTACATCTCTGGGATGAAGCCAACTTGATTATGGTAGATGATGGTTCTGATGTGTTCTTATATTTTGTTTGCTATTGTTTTATGGAGTATTTTTGCATCAATATTCCTGAGTGAAACTGGTCTGTTATTTTCTTTCTTAGTAATATCTTTATGTGGGTTAGGTATCAGGGTAATTGTAGCCTCATAAGAAGAGTTTGGCAATATTCCTACTGTTTCTATTGTGCATAACAATTTGTGGAATATTGGTATTAGTTCTTCTTTGAAAATCTTGTAGAATTTTGTGCTGAAACGATCCTACCCTGGGAGTTTTTGGTTGGGAGACTTTTGATGACTGTTTCTATTTCTTTAGCAGTTATAGGTCTTTTTAATTTGCTTGTCTGGTCTTGATTTAATTTTGGTAAGTGATATTTATCCAGAAAGTTGTCCATTTCCTTTAAGTTTTCTAATTTTGTAGAGTACAGGTTTTCAAAATATAACCTAATGATTCTCTGGATTTCCTCAATGTTTGTTGTTATGTCCCCCTTTTCAGTTCTGATTTTGTTAATTTGGATATTCTCTATCTGCCTTTTGGTTAGTTTGAATAAAGGTTTGTCTATTTTGTTGATTTTTTTCAAAGAACCAATTCTTTGTCTCATTGAGTATTTGTATTGTTTTCTTTGTTTCTGTTTTGCTGATTTCAGCTCTCAATTTGATTATTTCCTGAAATGTAGTCCTACTGAGTGAGTTTCTTCTTTTTGTTCTAGAGTTTTCAAATGTCCTGTTAACTCACTAGTGTGAGATTTTTTTCAGCTTCTTTTTGTAGACACTTAGTGCTATGAACTTTCCTCTTAACACTGCTTTCATTGTGTCCCATAAATTTGGGTATGTTGTGTGGTCATTTTCATTGAATTTTAGGAAGTCTTAAATTTCTTCCTTTATTTCTTCCTTGACCCACTGATGACGCAGGTGAGCATTGTTTAATTTCCAAGTGTTTGTGGGCTTTCTGGAATTAGTGTTGCTGTTGAATTCTAATTTTAAGCCATGATGGTCCAGTAAGATACATGGGGTAATTCCATTTTTTTTTGTATCTGTTGGGGTTTGCTTTGTTACCTAGTATGTGGTCAATTTTTGAGAAGGTTTCATTAAGTGCTAAGGAGAAGGTGTATTCTTTTGTGTTTGGATGGAATGTTCTATAGATCTGTTAAGTCCATTTAAGTCATAACATCTCTTAGTTCCCTTATTTCTTTGTTAATTTTCTGTTTGACTGACCTGTGCTGTGGTGAAAGTGGGGTGTTGAAGTCTTCCACTATTAGTGTTGGGTTTAATGTATGATTTAAACTTTAGAAGTGTTTCTTTTACATATGAGGGTGCCCTTGCATTTCGGGCATAGATGTTCAGTATTGAGGTTTACTCTTGATGGATTTTTCCTGTGACTAATATGAAAGGTCCTTCTTTGTCTCTTTTTTGTCTCTTTTGATTGATTTTAGTTTAATGTCTATTTTGTTAGATATTAGGATAGCTACACCAGCTTGTTTCTTAGGTTCATTTGATTGGATTTTTTTCCCCCAATGCTTTACTCTGAGGCTGTCTGTCTTTGAGACTGAGGTGTGTTTCTTGTATGCAGCATAAGGATGGATTCTGTTTTTGTATCCATTCTCTTAGTCTGTGTCTTTTTTTTTTTATTTTTTTTTAATTTATTTATTTATTAAGGATTTCTGCCTCGTCCCCACAACCGCTTCCCATTTCCCTCCCCCTCCCCCGATCAATTCCCCCTCCCTCATCTGCTCGAAGAGCAATCAGGGTTCCCTGACCTGTGGGAAGCCCAAGGACTGCCCACCTCTATCCAGGTCTCGTAAGGTGAGCATCCAAACTGCCTAGGCTCCCACAAAGCCAGTACGTGCAGTAGGATCAGAAACCCACTGCAATTGTTCTTGAATTCTCAGTATTCCTCATTGTCCGCTATGTTCAGCTAGTCCGGATTTATCCCATGTTTTTTCAGACCTAGGCCAGCTGGCCTTGGTGAGATCCCAATAGAACATCCCCATTGTCTTAGTGTGTGGGTGCACCCCTCGTGGTCCTGAGTTCCTTGCTCGTGCTCCGTCTCCTTCTGCTCCTGATTTGGACCTTGAGATTTCTGTCCGGTGCTCCCGTGTGGGTCTCTGTCTCTGTCTCCTTTCATCGCCTGATGAAGGTTAATATTCCTGAGGATGCCTATGTGTTTGTTTTTGGATTCACCTTCTTATTTAGCTTCTCTAGGAACATGAATTATAAGCTCAATGTCCTTTATTTATGGCTAGAAACCAAATATGAGTGAGTACATCCCATGTTCCTCTTTTTGGGTCTGGCTTACCTCACTCAGGATAGTGTTTTCTATTTCCATCCATTTGTATGCAAAATTCAAGAAGTCCTTGTTTTTTACTGCTGAGTAATACTCTAATATGTATATATTCCATACTTTCTTCATCCATTCTTCCGTTGAAGGGCATCTAGGTTGTTTCCAGGTTCTGGCTATTACAAACAATGCTGCCATGAACATAGTTGAGCATATACTTTTGTTGTATGATAGGGCCTCTCTTGGGTATATTCCCAAGAGTGGTATTGCTGGATCCAGGGGTAGGTTGATCCCGAATTTCCTGAGAAACCGAAACACTGCTTTCCAGAGTGGTTGCACAAGTTTGCATTCCCACCAGCAATGGGTGAGTGTACCCCTTTCTCCACAACCTCTCCAGCAAAGGCTATCATTGGTGTTTTTTATTTTCGCCATTCTGACAGGTGTAAGGTGGTATCTTAAAGTTGTCTTGATTTGCATTTCCCTGATCGCTAAGGAAGTTGAGCATGACCTTAAGTGTCTTTTGGCCATTTGAAGTTCTTCTGTTGAGAATTCTCTGTTCAGATCAGTGCCCCACTTTATAATTGGGTTGATTAGCCTTTTACGGTCTAGTTTCTTGAGTTCTTTATATATTTTGGAGATCAAACCTTTGTCAGTAGCAGGGTTGGTGAAGATCTTCTCCCAGTCAGTGGGTTGTCTTTTTGTCTTAGTGACAGTGTCCTTTGCTTTACAGAAGCTTCTCAGCCTCAGGGAGTCCCATTTATTCAATGATGCCCTTAGTGTCTGTGCTGCTGGGGTTATACATAGGAAGTGGTCTCCTGTGCCCATGTGCTGTAGAGTACTTCCCACTTTCTCTTCTATCAGGTTCAGTGTGTTCGGACTGATATTGAGGTCTTTAATCCATTTGGATTTGAGTTTTGTGCATGGTGATAGATATGGATCTATTTTCATTCTTCTACAGATTGACATCCAGTTTTGCCAGCACCATTTGTTGAAGATGCTCTCTTTTTTCCATTGTATACTTTTAGCTCCTTTATCGAAGATCAGGTGTTCATAGGTTTGTGGGTTAATGTCAGGGTCTTCTATTCGATTCCATTGGTCGACTTCTCTGTTTTTATGCCAATACCAAGCTGTTTTCAATACTGTAGCTCTGTAATAGAGTTTGAAGTCAGGGATGGTAATGCCTCCAGACAATCCTTTATTGTATAAGATTGTTTTGGCTATCCTGGGTTTTTTGTTTTTCCATATAAAGTTGATTATTGTCTTCTCCAGATCTGTGAAGAATTTTGATGGGATTTTGATGGGGATTGCATTGAATCTATAGATTGCTTTTGGTAGAATTGCCATTTTTACTATGTTGATCCTCCCAATCCAAGAGCAAGGGAGGTCTTTCCATTTTCTGGTGTCTTCTTCAATTTCTTTCTTCAAAGACTTATAGTTCTTGTCAAGTAGATCTTTCACTTCCTTGGTCAGGGTTACCCCAAGGTATTTTATGCTATTTGTGGCTATCGTGAAAGGTGATGCTTCTCTGATTTCCCTCTCTGCTTCCTTATCCTTAGTGTATAGGAAGGCAACTGATTTTTTGGAGTTGATCTTGTATCCTGCCACATTACTAAAGCTGTTTATCAGCTGTAGGAGTTCTTTGGTAGAATTTTTGGGGTCGCTTATGTACACTATCATATCATCTGCAAATAACGAAAGCTTAACTTCTTCCTTTCCAATACGAATCCCCTTGATCTCCTTATGTTGTCTTATTGCTATTGCTAGAATTTCAAGCACTATATTGAAGAGGTATGGAGAGAGTGGACATCCTTGTCGTGTTCCTGATTTAAGTGGGATGGCTTTGAGTTTTTCTCCGTTTAATTTAATGTTAGCTGTTGGCTTGCTGTAAATAGCTTTTATTATATTTAGGTAGGACCCTTGTATCCCTATTCTCTCCAAGACCTTTATCATAAAGGGGTGTTGAATTTTGTCGAATGCTTTTTCAGCATCTAGTGAAATGATCATATGGTTTTTTTCTTTCAGTTTATTTATATGGTGGATTACATTGATAGATTTGCGTATGTTGAACCAGCCCTGCATCTCTGGGATGAAGCCTACTTGATCATAATGGATAATTTTTCTTATGTGTTCTTGGATTCGGTTTGCCAGTATTTTATTGAAAATTTTTGCGTCGATGTTCATGAGTGAGATCGGTCTGTAATTCTCTTTCTTGGTTGGGTCTTTTTGTGGTTTTGGTATCAGGGTAACTGTAGCTTCATAAAAGGAATTTGGCAATGACTCTTCTGATTCTATATTGTGAAATACATTAAGGAGTATAGGTATTAGTTCTTCTTGGAAGTTCTGGTAGAATTCTGCATTGAAACCATCTGGTCCTGGGCTTTTTTTCGAAGGGAGATTTTTGATAACCATTTCTAATTCTTCGCGAGAAACCGGTCTATTTAGATCATTCACCTGGTCTTGGTTTAGCTTTGGTATGTGGTACTTATTTAAAAAAATGTCCATTTCTTTTGTATTTTCCAGTTTTGTGGCATACAGGCTTTTGTAGTAAGATCTAATGATTCTCTGAATTTCCTCTGTGTCTGTGGTTATGTCCCCCTTTTCATTTCTGATCTTATTTATTTGCGTGTTCTCTCTCTGTCGTTTAATTAGTTTGGATAGGGGTTTGTCGATCTTGTTGATTTTCTCCAAGAACCAGCTTTTTGTTTCATTGATTCTTTGGACTGTTTTCTGTGTTTCTATTTTGTTGATTTCAGCCCTCAGTTTTATTATTTCCAGTCTTCTACTTCTCCTGGGCGCGTCTGCTTCTTTTTTTTCTAGAGCTTTCAGGTGTGTTGTTAAGTCCCCAATGTATGCATTCTCCGTTTTCTTTAAGTGGGCACTTAGTGCTATGAACTTTCCTCTTAGCACTGCTTTCATTGTGTCCCATAGGTTTGAGTATGTTGTCCCTTTATTTTCATTAAATTCAAGGAAGACTTTAATTTCTTTCTTGATTTCTTCCTTGACCCAGGTGTGGTTCAGTAGTTGACTGTTCAGTTTCCATGAGTTTGTCGGTTTTTGGGGGGCAGCGTGGTTGTTGCCTTCTAATTTTAATCCGTGATGATCTGATAAGACACAGGTGGACACTGATATTTTTTTGTATCTGTGGAGGTTTCCTTTGTTTCCGAGTATGTGGTCAATTTTTGAGAAGGTTCCATGAGCTGCAGAGAAGAAGGTATATTCTTTCCTATTTGGGTGGAATGTTCTATAGATGTCTGTTAAGTCCATTTGCTTCATTACCTCCAATAATTCTCTTAATTCTCTATTAGGTTTCTGTCTGATTGACCTGTCCCTTGGAGAGAGAGGTGTGTTGAAGTCTCCTACTACTAGTGTGTGTGGTTTGATGTCTGCCTTGAGTTCTAGTAATATTTCTTTTACATAAGTAGATGCTTTTATATTGGGGGCGTATATATTCAGGATTGAGACCTCCTCCTGATGAATTGTTCCTGTTATGAGTATAAAGTGACCGTCTCGGTCTCTTTTGATTGATTTTAGTTTGAAGTCAGTTTTGTTAGAAATTAGTATGGCCACACCTGCTTTTTTCTTAGGACCATTTGCTTGAAACACCTTTTCCCAACCCTTTACTCTGAGTAGGTGCCTGTCTTTGTGGTTGAGATGTGTTTCTTGCAAACAGCAGAATGTTGGATCCTGTTTTCGTATCCAATCTTTTAGCCTGTTCCTTTTTATAGGTGAATTGAGCCCATTAATATTAAGTGATATTAATGACCAGTGGTTGTTTACTCCGGTTATTCTTATTGCTTTTGGTAGTAGAGATTGTGTGTCTCCCTTCTTTGAGATGTGCTCGTGAAGGGTCATTAGATGCCTGGGTTATTGTAGGCAGTGTTGGCAGTGTTGGATTCCTTGGGTTGCGATTTTCCTTCTATTACTTTCTGTAGGGCTGGATTTGTGGCTACGTATTGTTTAAATTTGTTCTTATCCTGGAATGTTTTGTTTTCTCCATTGATAATGAATGATAGCTTGGCTGGGTATAGTAGTTTGGGTTTGCATCCATGATCTCTTAGCTTCTGCAGAACCTCTATCCAGGACCTTCTGGCTTTCATAGTTTCCATCGAGAAGTCAGGTGTAAGTCTGATCGGTTTACCTTTATAAGTTACTTGCCCTTTTTCTTTTGCAGCTCTTAATATTTTTTCTTTAACCTGTATATTTTGTGTTTTGATTATTATATGGCGAGGAGATGTTTTTCTTTGATCCAGTCTGTTTGGTGTTCTGTATGCTTCTTGAATATTTAAGTGAATATCTTTCTTTAAGTTGGGAAAGTTTTCTTCCATAATTTTGTTGAAAATATTTTCTGGGCCTTTGAGCTGTGACTCTTCTCCTTCTTCTATTCCTATTATTCTTAGGTTTGGTTTTTTTATTGTGTCCCATAGTTCCTGAATGTTTTGTGTTGAAAATTTGTTGGCTTTGCTGTTTTCTTTGATCTGTTCGTTTATTTTCTCTATGGTGTCCTCAGCATCTGAGAGTCTTTCTTCTAGCTCTTGTATTCTATTGATTATGCTTGTTTCTGTAGACTCTGCTCGTTGGCCTAGATTTTCCATATCCAGCTGGTCCTCAGTTTGTATTTTCTTCTTTGCCTTCATTTCAGTTTTCAATTCTTGAACTGTTTCCATTACCTGTTTGATGGTTTTTTCTTGGTTTCCCAGGGTATCATGTACGTATTTACTCATTTCTTCAAACTTTTTGTTATACTTCTCATCCATTTCTATAAGGGCATTTTTTACATGTTGTTTAAGGGACTCTATTATCTTCATAAAGTCGATTTTTTCCATTTCTTCTGTGTTAGGTTGTTCAAATACTTCTGTTGTAAGATCATTGGGTTCTGATGTTTTCATGTTGTTTTTCGGATTATTGGGAGAATTCTTGCCTTGGCGCCTGCCCATCTCCTCCTATTGATCCTATCCAATGGGTCCTTTAAAAACCGGATCAGGTTTCCCTGCTGGCCAAGGGCTCCGCTTACAAAATGCCCTCACTCTCTTTCGTGGTTCCTGCTGCAGGCCAAGAACCCTCTCACCCCTCTGAAGGATCTTCAGGACAGGACCAGGCTCCCCTTGTGCCAGTGACCTGGCCAACCAAAGGCCTACCTCTTTGATTCGATTGTAGTAGGGCGATCTGCTCTCCTTATTGCATGCCTGTTCCCGCCGCTTGGGTCTGCCTCTGCGCCGGTCCCCGAAAGCCTCTTCCTGTATGCGGTGTTGCTCCGCCGCGTCTGGCCGCTGCCGCTCCGCTGCGTCTGGCCGCCGCCGCTCCGCCATGTCTGGCCGCCGCCGCTCCGCTGCGTCTGGCCGCCGCTGCTCCGCCACGTCTGGCCGCCGCTGCTCCGCCACGTCTGGCCGCCGCCGCTCCGCCTCTGTGCGTCTCTAGTCTGTGTCTTTTTATAGGTGAGTTTAGTTCATTTAATATTAAGTAATGACCAGTGATTGCTATCTCCTGTTATTTTAGTTTTTATTATTGGTGGTTATTGTGTTTTTCCCTTCTTTGGGATTTGCTGCTGTGAGATCATCAATTGTCTGTGTCTTTGTGGATGTAGCCAACTTCCTTGGGTTGGAGTTTTCCTTCTAGTTCTTTGTGAAGGGCTATGTTTGTGGCTAGGTATTGGTTAAATCTGGTTCTGTCATGAAATTTCTTGTTTTGCCTGTCTATGGTGATTGAAAATTTTGCTGGGTATAGTAGTCTGGGCTGGCATCCATGGTCTCTTACTGTCTGCATAACGCTTGACCAGGACCTTCTGGCTATCATTTTTTTTTTTCATTGAGAGGTCAGGTGTAATTCTAATAGGTCTGCCTTTATATATTACTTTGCCTTTTACTTTGCAGCTCTTAATATTCTTTCTTTATTCTGTATGTTTAGTGTTTTGATTATTATGTGGCAAGGGGATTTTTTTTATTCAGACTATTTGGTGTTCTACAAGCTTCTTGTATCTTCATATGTATATCTTTCTTTAGCTTGGGAAAATTTTCTTCTATAATTTTCTTGAATATATTTTCTGTGCCTTTGAGCTGGAGTTCTTCTCTTTTTTCTATCCTTACTATTCTTAGGCTTGGTCTTTTCATGGTCTTCCATATGTTTTGGATATTTTGTGTTAAGCTTTTGTTAGATTTAATGTTTTCTTTGACTAATGAGTCTATTTCCTTTATTGTGTCTTCAGCGATTGAGATTCTCTTCCATCTCTTGTATTCTGCTGTTTATGCTTGCATTTGTGGTTCTTAATCATTTTTTCATAATTTCTGTTTCTATAATTCCCCCAGTTTGTGTTTTCTTTATTGTCTCTATTTTGACTTTCAAGTCTTTAATAATTTTTTTCCACCTGTGTGGTTGCTTTTTCTTGGTTTTCTTGAAGGGATTTGTTGATTTTTTTTTTCAATTTTTTTTTGTCTTTTTTCCCATTTCTTTGAGGGAATTTTTCATTTCCTCTTTAAGGGCCTCAAACATTCTTTTAAAGTTATTTTTTAGGTCATTTTCTTGTGCTTCATCTATATTTGGTTGTTCAAGTCTTTCTGTTGTAGGGCCACTAGTTTTTATTGGTGTTCTGTTGCTCTTTGTGGTATTGAGTGTGTTCTTACTTAGTATACCCATCTTTTCCTCTGATTGGTGTAGTTGGGGTTGTCTGTGTCTCAGGTGATCAATCTTCCAGGTGTCAGTGGATCCAAGACTCAGATGATTGCACCCAGTGGTGCAGTTAGAGCCACGGTTCCAGTCACCCGGAGAGCACTCTGTGTTCCTGGAGGTCGCTCAGTGCTCCTTGGGCTTGCTCTGCAGTACCAGGGGTCATTTGGGGCTGCTTCCATGGAGGTTGCTGCCTTGGGCTTGTTCCTGTGGAAGTTGCTGGTTCAGGTCTGCTCTTGTGGAGGTTGCTGGTTGGAGCTTGCTCTGGAGGAGGTCTCTAGCTCGGGCCTGCTCCCTCAGCAGTGGCTCCCTCGTACCTGCTCCTGTCGAGGTTGCTGTTTTGGGCCTGCTCTGGCTGAGGTAGCTGGCTTGGGCCTGCTCTCCCAGATGTCCCTGTCTTGGGCCTGCTCCCTTGGAGGTCCCTGACACATGCCTATTCCCACAGGGGTCTCTGGCTCCGGCCTTCTCCCTCAGTGGTTGTTCCTTTGTACCTGCTCCTGTGGAGGTCTCTGCCTCAGGCCTGCTCCAGTGGAGATCGCTGTTTCAGGCCTGTTTCTGTAGATGTCCCTGGCCTGAACCTGTTCTCGTCGAGGTCCCTGGCTTTGGCCTGGTCCTACAGAGTTCTCTGGCTCTGGCCTGCTCCCTCGGTGGTTCCTGTCTTGCACCTAGATCCACAGTGGTTTCTGGCTCCTGCTTGCTCTCTCAGTGGTGGCTCCCTGTACCTGCTCCTGTTGGGATCACTGCTCCTTAGGCTTTCCACTGCAGCAGAGGGGCAGACACAACCCACACAATTCCAGGTGGCTGCAGCGGTAACCAGCTGCCCGAACCTCCCAATCCTCACCTTAACCCCTGTACTGGTTCAGGATAAAATCCACAGTCAGAACTAGCCAGGCAGCCTTTTGTTTGTGATTCTTTGCTTCCTACATGTTTCCCTAAATGACCTTCTGTTCTTTCTTCCCAACCTCCTTCCTCTTCCTCTTTTCCTAATTTCTCTCAGCCTTTGTGATACTCTATGAGGAGCTCAGTAGACTGATCAATTTAAGGCAGCCACACTTTTTCAGCTTCAGTGAGACACAACATGTTTTTCTTCTTAAAGCAGGACTTCAGATGGTCCCTGAGGCCACATGCATGCTAGATCAGGGCTCTGTTACTGAGTTACATCTCATGGCCACTATGGGTTCTTTCATCAGTATTTTTAAAATTAATTCATTAGCTGGATATTCCTGCCCATTGTTTTTAAAATATTAAAATTAATGATAAAAAGGTATTTTCCTTTTCTTTCCATTTTTTAAAAGACAGGTTCATGTAGCCCAGGCTAGCCCAAAAAGTACTATATAGCTGAGGATGACCTTGAACTCCTGACCCTCCAGCCTCCACTTCCCAAGTGCTGGGATCACAAGGGTGTGTCACCACTCCTGTGTGCAGTGCCTGAGCTGGGACTCGGGCCTCATGCACACTAAGCAAACACTCTACCACATGAGCTACATCCCCAGACCCCAAAAGAAATGTGTTTATCCGACCAAAATTTCCACATTTAGTGCAAAAAAATTACAACCAGAGAAATAATTGCAACAAGTATTGAGAAAGAACCCTGTGGTTGGTTTAATTTTTTTTCACATAATTTCATTTTTGTAACCGAATTCAACAATACATTCCTTTGCAATTTTTCTCTTTCATGTCTAAGAAAAAGACTCCTGGTGATCTCTCTCTCTCTCTCTCTCTCTCTCTCTCTCTCTGTTCTTTCTCTGGCCTGGAACTCACGAAGTGGGCTAGCCCAGCTGGCAGTGAGCCCAGGGATCTGCCCATCTTCCCCCTGAAGTGCTGGGATTACATGGTGACATGCACAGGTTACTGAAGATGAGACTCAGGCATTTGTGCTTCAGAGGTGTCCTGGTTGGAGCTTCTGTTGCTGTGAAAAACACCGTGACCAAAGGACTTGAGGATGAAAAGGTTAATTTCGCTTACACATCCCAATCACAACCCATCATCAAGGGAGGTCAGAGCAGGAATTCCAGGCAGGAACCTGGAAGAGGTTCCTGAAGCAGAAGCCATGGCGGAGGGCTGCTTACTGGTTTGCTTTCTGGGCTTGCTCAGCCTGCTGTGATTACAGCATCCAGGAACACCAGCCCAGACATGGTACCACCCACAGTGACCTGGACCCTCTCACACCAATCAAATCAAGAATATGTCCTGCAGACGTGCCTATGGGCAATCTGATGGAGGCATTTTCTCAGCTGAGGTCCCCTTCCCAGATAACTACAGCTTTGTCAAATTGACACAATAACTAACCAGAGCACAGGGCAAGTGCTTTCTGGACTGAGCCATCTCCGCAGTTGCTGACCTGCCTTTTCTCCTCTCAGGACTGCACTTCCTTAGTGACTCTAACCTTATCCATGACAGTGGCCGATGAGACTCCTTCCTTCTCAGTCATTACTCGACCACTATGCTTCCAATAACTTTGATTTTGGTTTTGTTCTCTTGGGACATTCTGGGAAAGAAGGTAATACACAAATGCATACACACACACACACACACATGCATACAAACACACACATTTGCCAACACTCTCTGCTAAAATCAGGACAGCTAAGGAAATTCTTATTTAAAAAAGGTCTGGAAGCCTGGTAGTGGTGGTGTCCAGGTCAGCCAGGGTACACAGAGAAACTCTGTCTTAAAAAACCAAAAAGAAAAAAAAATCCTGGAACTAAATAGTAATGGTAGCTGCTCTGGCTCCACAAAATGGATGCACTGTAAGCCCTGGACCACATATTGCTAAGTTCAAATGATATATCGTACATTACATACACTTATACCTGAGGCAGGGTCTCACTATGTAGCCCTAGCTGGCCCAGAACTTGTTATGTAGACTACACAGACCTTGAACTCACAGAGATCTGCCTGTCTCTGCCTCCACCAGTGAGATAAGAACTGTTTTTTAAGTGGGGTGGTGCAAACCTGTGGAAGGTGGAGGCGAAGAGATAAGGAGTCGAAGGTCATTAGCTACACAGCAAGTTCAAGGCCAATCTGGGCTACTGGACTCCATCTATAAATAAATGTTAAGAGTGGCTAAGAGCATTGGCTTTGTGATTGTGACAACCAAAGTTCAAATCCCATCACCCACGGAGGAAGCTGGGTGTCCCTGCATATGCTGCGACACCAAGGAGGTGGAGGCAGGAGGATTGCTGAGTTTGTTGATTTTCCGTCTAGCTGATACTTGAGCCCCCATTTCATAGAGAGATGCTGTCCCTGAGGAATAGATGGAAAATGTTGTAAGAGGACACAGAAGTCTCTTCTGTCCCCACATGCATATTCAAGTGCACATCTCTATCCTCCGTGTGTGTGTGTGTGTGTGTGTGTGTGTACACTCATGTGCATGCATGTGAGTAGGTGAGTGTATGTACACTCACACAGACACATACTATATACATACATAAAAATGGCAAAATATTGTTAGTGGCATTTGCCTATTTAAATATTTCATACATTTTACAATGTATTTTCAAATCTACATTGAAAGTGAGCAGCATCTTCTGCAATAGGTTCTTACCATGTAGCTGTGGTGGGCAACCAAGAGCAATGCCAAGTCTGTGTGGGATTGGGGCCAAGTCTGTGTGGGATTGGGGGCTCTGGACCTCACTCACCGATAACGCATAGGGAGGCAAGCCATGCCTGGCACTGAGAATCTGTTCAATTATTCACATGTAAGGAGCAGCCTTGTCCATCCTAGCAGGCTACTTCTGTTCTAATAAGGACTGTTTCTAGAAAATGACTGTTTAGATCTGTGTGACTTAGAGATTTCTTTTTTTTTAATATTTATTTATTTATTTATTATGTATACAATATTCTGTCTGTATGCCTGAAGGCCAGTAGAGGGTGCCAGACCTCCTTACAGAGGGTTGTGAGCCACCATGTGGTTGCTGGGAATTGAACTCAGGACCTTTGGAAGAGCAGGCAATGCTCTTAACCACTGAGCCATCTCTCCAGCCCAGAGATTTCTCTTTGTAAGGGATGACATGAGTGTCTGAGGACGTTCCTACCAGGAAGTAGAGTTGTCATTGCTCACCTGATCTCAGCCTCAGCATCTGTTCCCTTCTTCCTGTGTGAGCTTCTAAGAGCTGCTCCCCATCCCACATCTCCAAAGGAGACAGGATACCCATGTCCATCTGTCCACTCCCCCATCCAAGAAGAACCTACTTGTTACTTGAGTGTAGGGTCTGAGCCTGGGTCCTGGCAGCTCTAACAAGCCAGGCTTGGCCCCCTGTCCTCAACAGGACAATTAGAGAGATGGGTCACAGTGAAAAGCATAACCAGTTTGGGAAGAGGAGCAAAGACGTCCAATGACAACCCCCCAACTCCATATTTGGGATTTTGACAGGTCCTGACATGAGGTTTAGGCTTAAATAGAAGGCAAGACAAGTGAATAGCCAAGCAGTCCCAGTTCTGGGGCGGCCCCGCCCACAGTGAACCATCATCCTCTGTCTCCAGTCTCTCCTGCAAGTTGATCTGAGAAGTAGTCAGTACTCTGTGAACTCTCTGGTAGACTAGTTCTTTCACTAGATGGCTCCAGGCTTCAGCATTTTCCTTCTCCCAGCTTGAGACTCTTTGGGTGTCTCCAGTTCCTTGGAGTACATTGCTTCAGTATCTGATGGCAAAGAGTGCTGCAGAGGCTTCTCTAGAATCTTCACTCCTACTGGGGAAGTTCCATGCTGACTTTCTTTATCTCTTCCCAGTCCCCAGGACCACCGCTCCAAGCCCCACCACTGCAACTTCTGAAGGCCAGATGAGCGGGAATCAGACCCTGGATCTGGGAACCAGTGTTGGGGTGGCAGTGGCTGCTGCTGTACTCCTGGCTGGGGTTTTGGGATTGATGGTGTTCCTCAGGTGGAAAAGAAAGAAAGGTAAGTGGTCCAGACTGCATCCGCATCACACTTTCCGAGTGTTTCCACAAGACAATCTGCACCAGAGTCATCGAAGGGGATTGTTGACAGCTCAGATCCTGGGGCTCAGGTGATGGCTCAGTCAGTATAGTACTTGCCGCGCAAGCTTGAGGATCCATCACCACAATCCTTGTAGTCCCAGTGCTGAGCAGGGAGACAAGATCATCCCCGAGGCTGATGACTAGTCACACTAGCCTAATTGTTGAGCCTCAGGTCCTAGTGAGAGACCCTGTCTT
Organism: Microtus oregoni; assembly: GCF_018167655.1. Taxonomy (NCBI): domain Eukaryota; kingdom Metazoa; phylum Chordata; class Mammalia; order Rodentia; family Cricetidae; genus Microtus; species Microtus oregoni. The sequence continues at coordinate 4,743,916 of NW_024543062.1, read as the reverse complement.
TAAAAACAGCAAGGTGACAGCTTTTGAGGAGCTAAGGGTGGCTTCCGGCTTCCCCAGGGCAGATCCCTGATGACCTCCTCTTGAGTCCAGAGTCAGGCTCTGAGCTTCTGCTTAGAGAGTAGATGGGGTCTTTTGTTGCTGTTGTTTCAGTTTGGTTGACTGCAGGCCTGCACTGCTAACCCCACAGGGAATCTGCTTTAATCTGGTTCCCCAAGTGAGGCCTCTGAGGGTTCAGTTTGTGAACCACACAGTCCAGTCACAAACTCAGTTCTTCTCTGTTGACTCAGCCATTTCGTCATCAGAGGACAAAGGGCCTGCCCAGGAGGAGCCAGGGGAGGGGAAAGCAGAAGGGACTGGAAGTCGCCTCAGCTCAGCTGTATTGATTGCTCCACTTCCCAAAGTGGCTTGAAACCGGAGGATCCTAAGTAGATGAATATCCAGTTTCCCAGTAAATTATCTTAGGGACCAGGTGCACCAATATACACAAGTCCTTACGTTGGCTCATATCTGCTCATGAGCACATGGAGCCAGCCTGGAAGAGCACGCCCACCAACTGTCCTTGGGGGACAAAGAAACCTGTGAGGAGGTGTTTGGACCGTTCGGTTGCATGGGGCTTTATAGGTGTCCGGCATGATCCCTAAGCAAAATCCAAATCCTTTCATTGCCTGTGACGTGAGCCTGGCTTCTGGCTTTTGTTTCCGGCAACACTGTGTGGGCTGGTCCGATTCTGTGAAATGTCCTTCTACAGCCACTCCTTTGCAGAAAGGGGCTTTGTGTCAAGACACAAGCATCAGGATTGGGTGAGGTCTGGTCTAGTAGCATTGGGTGAGGTCTAGTCCTGGTAGGAGGCCTCAAGCAACCTCAAAAGGGGCTATGACCCTAGAGTAGCTGGAGTAGGCAATACAATGGAGTGGCTACTTGGTACTTTGTGTGTGGGGGGACGGATAGTGCAGGCTGGACCAGTATCTTGTTGGTCCCTATGTCTTGGGGATGGGGAGAGTAGGAACTGTGGTGACCAATCATAATATGAACAAAGTTCCTGGGTGGACTATTCCTATTCCTACGCCCTCATATACCCTGCCGCTCCGGATTTTTCCTGGATCTCAATCTGTTGCTTTCTTTGCTTGGTCTGTGCAGAGTATTCTTATTGGTTACAAAGGTAAGGGGTAGGCCCTGGACGGGGAATGTTACATGGAAATCGAATGTTAGCATCGGCGGGGACACTACACTGCCTGGCTCTTGGCAGAGAGTGATGAGGTCTGTTGTTACAGGGGTGTCCACTATATGTGTATGCCCAGTGGGTGTATGCCCAGTGGACTCACAGCCCCACCCCTTACAGAAACACTCTGCTGAGTTCCCACACTTCTTAGTCATCAATCTGTCCCACCCCAGGCAAAACGCTTCACCTCTGGAGGCGGTGAGCAGCCTTTCCTTCTAGAGCACCAGAGGTCCCTATGGCTATCTAACCAGTCAGGGCCCGCTACCTCACAATGGTTGAACACTATATTGGGGTACCAAACTCCTAATGGGGAAACCTTAGTAATTTGTTTAACCAGGTTTCCATGGGGACCCACAAGTTGCCAGGTGAGGTTTAGGGTTTGGTGTGGGCTACGGGCAACCCAGATTGGTGTTAGTAGGACCAGGAACAGAGCAAGTACTAACGAGGCCATCGGGAGATCAGACCTTAAGTTTGAGTCTCAAGGGGTTGTTGGGGTTGGGCTTCACAGTCCAGTTCCAGTGTGGCTCAGTGCTGTCTGGAATAGGCTCTGGCGACTCTATCAACTCTGAATAGTACATGCGAGTGCTGTACCCAGGTGGCAATCCTGTTAACTTTGATGGCAGGAGGGGTGATCGGGATCACGACATAGGGTCCCTTTCAGCAAGGCTCTAGGGTTCTGACGTAAACCCAGAGTCCTGGTTGGAACTGGTGTGGAGTGGGTGATGGAGCCATCTCATACACCCGATGCAACCTCTCCTCTTCCCATTCTCTCCACTTACCCCACCCCCATCCACTTCTCAGAGAGGGTAAGGCACATTGCTTCAGGGAAGGCCCAAGACCCTCCCTACTATATCTAGGCTGAGCAAGGTGTCCATCCAAAGAGAATGGGTTCCCAAAAAGCCAGTACAAGCAGTTGGGATAAATCCTGGTGCCACTGCCAGTGGCCCTCAGTCTGCCCCAGCCATGCAGCTGTCACTCACATTTAGAGGGACTAGTTTGATCCCATGCTGGTTCCTTTCCTCTCTGGATGGAGGCACTGTCGTCTTATGTACTGGTAACCCCGAGCTCTTCAGGCCTCAGACATAGTTGATTATACTGCGTGAGCCCTCACGCTGTTCTGACCACCATTCTCTTAGATGTTAAATGGACGGCTAGCTCTTGTGTTATACGCGAGCCCCACCCTTCCCGATGTTAAAGTGGATGGTTAGCAACTTAAGAGACCTGCTTAAGTTGCATGAACAAAAAAGAGAAAAGAAAGGTACCTGTTAATGGTACCTTAAGACTCAGTGGAGGATGGTTGTGGTGGACTTGGGAATCCTGGACAAGCCCCCAAATGTTATGACCAAAGTCTGGATCGCCAAAACATCACCCTGAGATCATATCTGATGCAAAAGCAAAGAGTCTTTAATGCAAGGTAACTCAGATCACCACGTTCATTTGTAGTAACACAGCAGCAGCAACAGGACCAGGAGAGGAACTCCAAGCAGTGAAGACAGGGGATTTATATAGGTGTAACTTGGGGAATTCCAAGTCTTTAGCCTTGTGATTGTCCCCTAGTGGGGTGAGGGGACCTCTGGACTTCCAGGCTTGTGATTGTCCGCCCCCCATGATGTAAGGGGGCTTTCTAGGCTTGAGGGGAGTTCTCAACTGTCAGTAACTGCCTGAGGAGAATTCCAAGCCCCTCGGGGTTCAGTTATTGGTCCATTTTCCCTGCTGAGGGATTGGTTGGTTTGTATTGGGGTAAAGATGGTTCTGATTCTGCCAAACTGTTTTTTTTTTCTTGGATTCTTTTTACCTTTTTGACTCTAATTTTGGGTCCAGGGCAAATATCTTTGGTATGTTCTGAATCTAGGGGCCTAGTGTGTTCTTTTGGTCCTGGTTTCAGGGTCTAGGGACTTTTCTCCAGTTCTAGTTTTGGGGACAAAGTGTCTCTTTCCCTGGCTCTGGTCCCATTTTCAGGGTGTGTTTCTTTCACTGAGTTGGCACTTGGAACCAAGCCATTCAGGGTCTGTATGGGCAATACATCATGGATTGTCTGGGGCTTGGGCCTCTCAGAGCCGCTCACAACCCACTGTAAGTCTAGTTTCAGGCAACCAGGGCTCTCTTCTGGCCTCCTTGGGCATGGGAACACAGATGGCACACACAATCACTAACAGAAACACACACAAATAAAAACAAATTTTTGAAACTAAAACTACAACGTGAAACACTTGGGGAAAAAGCCTAAACTAAGGAGCCGAATGAATTGTTCTCCAAAACACAGTGGTGGACATTGTTGAAGGAAAGAGGAAGCAGTGATTTGGAAACATCTCATTCATAAAATGAAAAAAATATTTAATATGTTTATATCAGGGGGTTGGAGAAATGGCTCAGTGGTTAAGAGCATTGGATGCTTTTGCAGAGAACCGGGGTTTGATTCCTAGCACCCACACAATGGCTCACAGGCTCCTGTAACTCCTGTTCCGGGGGATCTGAAGCCCTCCTCTGATAGCCACAGGGACGAAACACACATGCAGCGAACAGACACACAGGCAGGCAAATATTCATGCAATAAATACATTTTTGGAAAAAAATATTTCTATACTACAAAAATAGTGAACTCAATATAATTCTCATCTAATGACAATGGCAGTTTTGCAAAAACAGTTTATCTTCTCCACTTCAGAAGCCTTCAAAGACAGAACAAGACAAGATGAGATAAACAACAGAAATGAAATGACCAATAATGGAGCACTCCACTGCCTGATCCCAGAATTTATTGAGTTGCAATAGGAGGCTGGAGGGATGGCTCAGCAGTTAAGATCACTGAATGCTCTTGCAGAGAACCTGAGTTCCGCTCCTAGCACCCACATCAGGCAGTTTACAAAGCTGAACTCCAGCTATAGGCCTACTGGAAGCTCTCTCCTGAATCCACAGGCATCTGCTCCCATCTGCATCTACCCTATAATAGGTGCATAATTTTAAAATTCTCAAAAAAGCTACAGTAGCTAAATAAATAATAAATTTGGAAAAAAATGTTCCAGTAGCACTCAGAGGCTGTTGGTACCCAAGCCTGGGAGCCACATGGTAGGGTACTGACTCCTGCAACTTGATCTCTGACCTCCACACTGACTGTGGCACAACACCTACCATAAAATATGTGGCAATGAAAAAGCTATAGTAATTAAAACAGCACGGTATACACCAAGACAAACAGACCAGTAGAGTAAAATACAATCTAGAAGGAGGCGGTTCCTAAGGGCACAAAAAGGAAGCATGAAGAACTCAGAGTAGACAAGCAGGTGCAGGGTCAGGGAGAACTCAAGGTTGGTGAAGGAACAAAGGAGACAGGGGTGGGGCCTGGACCTGGCACGGATTTGGGGAAGGGGTTGCTGTGTGGGAGAGCAGCCCAGCAGAGGTAGTCCAGGCTCTTCCCTCACTGTCTGGGGTGGTCTCTTTGCTCCCCTGTCCTCTGAAGGAGCTGAACATAGAGGACAGCTGAGGGGCAGATGGACGATCAGCATGGATGTCACACTGACACTGTTTTTTCCCCACAGGCCAGAGGACTAAAACCGAAACCCCAGCCAGGTGAGCCCCATCCTGTCCTCTGCAGGAGCAGCCAGTGCTCTTGCCCACTGAGCCATCTCTCCAGCCCCTTCAAATGGCATTAGAAGAGCAGTGGAGAACCGCACACAGGGCTCTGCACATCTCCCCACCCCTGACTCATCCTGTCTGCTTCCTTCATGTCCTCCATGACGCCTTGCTCTTCAGGGCCACCGGCTTCACACACTGACAAGGGGTGCAGCAGAGTCTCAGGGAGTCTCCTTCCAGAACAGCCCCCACCCCCAGGCCTCATGGGGTCTTTCTCTTTCTCTCCTTCCATTTCCTAGGCTTCCCTCTCTGTGGCTCTGGCTCCTCTCAGCCTTGAACGTCTGCCTGGATTCCACCAGCTCTCCCATCTTTCCCTTTCTTCTCTCGGCCTTTCTCTGTGGTCAGTGATCCCCGCTCCCCAGGAATCCTTTGTTCTAGGTCTTCCACATCTTTTGCCCTTTTCTCTTCACCTCCCAACCTCTCTGCCCTTCTCTCCTGTCTTTCCTTTTCCTGCTCTGAGCCTTCTAAATTTTTTCTGAGAAAGGGTCTCAGATTGGCCTGGCTGGCCTTGAATTTACTATGAAGCCAAGGGCAACCTTGAACTTCTGATCTTTTTACCTCCACCTCCCAACTATTGGAATCACACCACACCCGGTTTATGAGGGGCTGGGGATGGAATCCAGGACCTTGTCAATTAACACAAGCACTCTGAGAGCAACACTGCATCCCCTCTTTCCCCTCCCTGTGGCTTATTTGGCCAGATGCCCTTCCTCCAGTCTGATCTCAGGTCCCTTCTTCCAGGACCTTAGCCTAAGCACCTACCCAGAAGATCTGAAATTTTTCTGCCTTCTAGTTTTAATCAAGGTAGTGAGAGAGGATAGCGTTGGTTCTTCCTATTTCTATTATCTGTTCCTGCCCAGTGTAAGGCGGTTTCCTAGAGTGACTCACCTTCAGCTAGTGCTAAGAGACCTCAGCTAGGCCCCCCTTACCAATGGCCTCTCATTCCTCTTCCAGAGAAGGCTGAACACCAACATGTACACCGTGAGTCATTGAGGATGGCAGCGACCACTCAAAGGGAACCAGCTTCTAGTGTGTAGGCATGTGTGTTTGGGTGTGTGCATGCATGTGTGTGTCTGTGTGTCTGTGCATGTGTGTGTGTGTTCTCAGGTGTCATCCACATTTTTAATAGCTAATTTTATTACATTTTACTTATTTGTTTGTGTGCATACGTGTATATGTGTTGCTATCAGTTTGATATAGCACGCATGTTGAGGACAGAGAGAGCGCTTCTGAGAGCTGCCTTTTTCCCTCCACCTTGTGGATCCCTGAGATGAAATCAGGTGTCAGTCTTAATGGCATGGTTTTACCCACTAAGTCATTTCTCCTGACCCCACTTGAGTTTTGGATTTTTGTTGTTGTTGTTCTTTGGGTTTTTGGTTTTGTTTAGGGGGGTTAGTTTGTTTGATTGATTGTTTGGTGTTTGAGACAGGATCTCACTCTGGACTGGTAATCACCAATTAGACCTGGTTGATCCGTCAGTGAACATCAGGAGTTCCCCTATCTCCACTTCCTGAGCACTGAGAATACAAGCACACACTATATACATACATACATACATACATACACACACACATACATGTGACCATGTGTTTAGAAGGCAGATATCAATGGTGTGTTTTCCTCAGCAGCTGTCCATTCCATGTTGGATTCCTGCATGTATGTTGTGTTTGTGTGTGTACTTGTGCATGTATGTGGAGGTCAGAGGTCTATGTTGTGACTCTCCTCAGTTTCTCCCACCTTTACTTAATATTTATTTTGAAACCTTTATACTAAGATCTCTCACTAACTGAAGCTCATCAATTTTCCTGGGCTGCCCAGACAACAGCTTCGGGGATCCACCCATCTCCACCCCTCCCTCCAGGCACATTGTACCCAGAATATTTTGTTGTTGGTTTTGTTTTGTTTTTTGAGACAGGGTTTCTCTGTGTAAACATCCCTGGCTGTCCTGGAACTCACAGAGTAGACCAGGCTGGCTTTCAAACTCACAGAGATCCAAGTGCCTCTGCTTCCTGAGTGCTGGGTTTAAAGGCGTGTGACACCACTGTGTGGCTGTGCCCAGCATAGTTTACATGGGCCCTTGGGGACCTAAATTTGGGTCTTCATGTTTGGGAAGCAGGCCCTTTGCCAACTGAATCATCTCTCCAGCCTCCACTTCATCTTCTGCGACAGGGTCTTTCACTGAATCTAGAGCTCATCTGTTAGTCCAGGATGGCCAGTGAAGTCCAGGGACTTAGCTGCTGGTCTCTGCTTCTCCCAGCATCCAGCTTTGTGAGTGCTGGGGTCTGAAGTCAGGACGTCATGTTTATGTGGCAAGCACTTCACTAACTGGGCCATCTCTCCAGCCCAGCACCTAATGTCTTAATTCTTTCTTGCTCAGCCTCTAATCTGTTGCCCATCTTGTTCTCATGCAGGGAACTCACTGAAAACACTGAGAAATGGGAGCAAGTTGAGCCCAAAGGTAAATTTTGCCAGCTTCCTGTTCCACACTTGGCTCTGCCTTCTTCTCTCAAGACACTGCACTTCCACAAACATTCCCTCAGTGTTTTCAACCTGTCCCTCCCTCACCCTGTCCCTCCCTCACCCTTTCCCTCCCATGGAACCAAGGTCCTCACTTCGTGCTTGGAACTAGCAGCCATCTGTCTCCCTTCTTGCCACACACCTTGACTTCAGAACTCTGTGTTCCTTTTTCTCTAGGACGACATATGGACCCCAATGAGAACCCCAAGGTAAGCAATTTAGACTCAGGTCTGAAGGAGTTAAGGGTGTTGATGGAGACAGAAGGTTGGAGGCCAGAGGTGTTGAGGGACACTCAGGCTGCAGCTGCTGCTTTATGGAGCCTCAGCTGTACTGCTGCTATCTAATGCCCTGTCCCCACCCCCGCAGGACAACAACATCGTGTATGCCTCCATTGCCCTCTCAAGCCCGACCTCCCCAGGAACACCAGCCTGCCCGCCTGTCCATGAGAACCCCCAGGAAGAGACTGTATACTCCACCGTGAAGACCAAATGAGCGGGTCTGGGTGACCATCTCGGAGTCACCTGTGCTTCTAGTAGGAAGACTCCCAGCTTCCTCTGATACCACAGTCAGACGCTCACGGGTCACAGATACCCATGGCCAGGACAGAAACTCAGAGAAACTGAGAAACTCCCAGATTCCTGTTCTAACTTCCTAGGCCTTTTTCATACAAATAAAAAGATCCATAGAATTTGCCTAAATGAATCTAGTTTAGGGTCACACTAGTGTGACCCTTAACTTCTGTCCCTCTGAGATCCCCTCCTCTCTCATTTCTTCTAGTGGCCCAAGGCAGGGGATGCTTCAAATGTTGGCAGCTGTCCACAGGATGTGCACCCATCATGTGGACAACAAGGTGTGGCCTTGTTAGAGTTGGTGAGGTCTTGCTGGAGTCAGTGTGGCCTTGTTGGAGTAGGTGTGGCCTTGTTGGAGTAGGTGTGGCCTTGTTAGAGTGGGTGTGGCCTTGTTAAAGTAGGTGTGGCCTTGTTGGAGTAGGCAGGGCAGTGATAGCAGAAGTAGGTCACTCGGAGTGGGATTATGTATTTCAAAAGCTCAAGCCTTGCCCAGTGTCTCTCTCCCCACTGCCTGTCAATGTGGATGTAGAACTCTTAGTTTCTTCTCCAGCACCAGGTCTGCCTGCATGACTCTGTGCTTCCCTTCATGATGATAATGGACTATACTTTGAAACTGTAAGCCAGCCACAATTAAATACTTTCCTTCATAAGAGTTGTCATGGTCATGGTGTCTGTTTACAGCAATGGGAGGTTTGTTGTAAGATGCATGCAATGGAGCTGGAGAGATGATTCAGTCAGTAAAGCATTGGACACACAGGCATCAGGACCTGTGTTTGACAGTTATGGATGGACAGATGGACAGTTTCATCAAGGAGGTTATCCACAAGGCCAGTGCACACAGGGCTTGCACTGTGTGTTATTTAAGGGAAGTTTCTGGAATAGGATGATTATGAAAGACTCAGGAAGGTTGAGCCTGTTCTCTGCCACCACTGTCATGGAAAACACAGCTGGGTATAAAATCAGAGTCTGAATGCTGGGGACACTATCAGGAACTGGAGCCTGAAGAGTCACAGAGGCTACTCTGGGGAGGTCATGCTTACTGAGGATGAGAACTGGATATACACGTGGTGCAGAACCACAGTGTAAGGTGACTTGAGTGATTTGTATGTCCTTGTACAGGTATGTGTGGGTGCAACTAAGTATGTGCTCATGTATGTAGAGGTCAGGGGTCAACCTGAGGCAATACTACTCAGGGCACCATATACTTTTGTGTTTTTTTTTAGATTTTTGTTTCTTTGTTTGTTTGGAATTTAGATTTTTATTTGTTTTTGTTGTTGTTTTGTTTGTTCAATTTGTGTGTGTGTGTTTGAGTGAGTGAGTGAGTGAGTGAAGGGAGAGACAGAGACAGAGATAAGAGAGACAAAGAGAAAAAGAGAGATTCATTCCATAAATTCTGTTGAAAGACCCCCGTCCAGCTTGCTAAGCAGCTTAGCACCAGATGAAAGACCCCCCCCGCCCAGCTTGTTAAACAACTTAGCACAGGTAATGCCATTTTACAAGGCTTGTACTGAATATTCAGGGTTTGAACAAAGGGCAGTTTAGAAGCTGCCAAAACGAGATAGAGACACCTGTGGCTGGGCTGGGGGAGGAACGAGGAATACCGACAATGTGGCTGGGTTTCGTCTGCCCCAGGCGGGGAGAAGACACTCTGTCTGCCCTAGATAAGAGCCAAGGCAGCCCATATCTGAATTCTCGGGGACTAGGGACCTTGCCCCGACCTGAACTCGGCCACATTCAAACTAACCAATAAAAACCCTGCAACTACGCTTCTCGCTTCTGTACCACACTTTTTGCTCCCCAAAACACATATAAACCCATTACCCCGACCTGGAGGCACACAAGTCCTTTGAGAGACTGTCGCCCCAGGTACCTGTGTATCTGAATAAACCTCTTGCTGTTTGCATCCGTACAAGTGGTCTCGCTGTTCCTTGGGAAGGGTCTCCCCAGAGGAAAGACACTCTTGGAGGGTCTTTCACTGTGATTCTTTAGAATCCTGATCCATCCATATACAGCTGTGGGTGAAATAGGAATGATGTTGCAGAAGACTGATTACAGCATCCTGGACAGAAATCATGTCCTACAGCAGTGTCCTTAAGAGGATTCATCAGTCTAGGAATTGAAACTAGAACAGAGCCCATGACTTGGTTTTAAGGATCCAGCAGGTGGTAGCAGTGAGGCAGAGCTCAAGAAGCAGCTGGGACCCTGTGGATCCCATCAGAGTCATTGAGTGAAAATCCCTGTGCTTCAACAGTTGACTATGTCAGGTCTAGTGAAGTCAGTTCCTCCTTGGGTGACTTAGCAATCGGGTGACCTTTCCCACAGACCCCAGACAGTAGGGCAAGGGCAGATGAAGTCTGGAGTTGAGTATCATGACCATGAGGGCCCCTTTCAGACCCCAATGAAGCTAAAGACAAGATTCATCTGGTGGAGTGCTTACCTGCCTGGCATGCGCAGAACCCTAAGTTCTACCTCCAACAGGAGAAAAACGGGCACGATATGGGCACACCTGTCACCCTGCATATGGGAGAGCAGAGAGGGGGATCTGTAGGAGTTATATAACAAGTTCAAGGCCCAGCCTGGGCTAAAGGAAACCCCATTCAATAAAGGGAGCAGCTTTCAGACAGGTACAGTAGGGCCCGTCCACTCTCATTACTAACCATCTGGAGTCAACTCATCCCAAAGATGCTGTGCCTCTTCGTCTTCAAGGGTAGGATGAATGGATAAAAAAATGTTTCCTGTGGGCCAATGGAATTGAATTGATGACCCTGACATAAATGAACCCTTGATGTTGGACAAAGAAGTCAAAATAAAACAATGGGGAAAAGTGCATCTTCAACAAATGGTGCTGACAGAACTGTATGTTGACATATAAAAGAATGCAAATAGATATATATCTATTGCCATGAACAAAACTCAAGTCCAAGTAGATCAAAGACCTCACATAAATCCAGTTACACCAAATCTAATAGAAGAAAAAGTGGGAAGTAGCCTTGAATGCATGGGCTAAGGAGACCACTTCCTAAATATAACTCTAGTACCACAGACACTGAGAGCAACATTCAATAAGTAAAACCTCTTGAAACTGAAAAGCTTCTGTAAGGCAAAGAGCATGGTCAATAAAACAAAACAGCAGCCTACAAGAATAGGAAAAGATCTTCACCAAACCCACATCTGACAGAGAGCTGATCTCCAAAATATATAAGGAACTCAAGAAACTAGACATCAAAATAACAAATAATCCAATTTTAAAATGGGGGTATAAACATCTTACACCTGTAAGAAATGCCAAGATCAAAAACACTGATGACAACTTATGCTGGAGAGGTTGTAGGGTAAAGGGAACACTCCTGAATTGCTGGTGGGAGTGCAAACTGGTACAGCCCCTTTGGATGTCAGTGTGGCGATTTCTCAGAAAATTAGGAAACAACCTACCTCAAGACCCAGTAATACCACTTTTGGGCATATATCCAAAGGATGCTCAATCATATCACAAGGACATGTGCTCAACTATGTTCATAACAGCATTGTTTGTCATAGCCAGAACCTGCAAACAACCTGCATGCCCCTCAACCAAAGAATGGATAAGGAAAATGTGGTACATTTACACAACGGAGTACTACACAGCAGAAAAAATAATGACATCTTGAAATTTCCAGGCAAATGAATGGATCTAGAAAACATCATACTGAGTGAGGTAATCTGTTACAGGGAGCAGGGCCCACTGTTCTGGCCACCCAGTAGTTTACACCCGAAATAATCACACAGAAACTGTATTAATTAAAACACTGCTTGGCCATTAGCTTTAGCCTTTTATTAGATAACTCTCACATCTTGATTTAACCCATATCTATTAATCTGTGTTCACCATGAGGTCTTGGCTTACTGGGAAAGATTTAGCATATCTGACCTGGCATCTCCATGGCAGCTTTCTGACTCTGCTTTCTTCCTCCCAGAATTCAGTTCTGTTTCCCCGCCTACCTAAGTTCTGGCCTATCACCAGGCCCAAAGCAGTTTCTTTATTAACCAATGAATGCAACACAAATACAGAAGGACCTCCCACACCAGTAACCCAGACCTAGAAAGACAAATGCCATATGTACTAAATCATAAGTGGCTTTTAGACATAAAGCAAAGGAAAACCAGCCTACAATTCACAATCCCAGAGAACATAGATAACAAAAAGGACCCTAAGAGAGACATACATGAATCTAATCTACATGGAAAGTAGAAAAAGACAAGATCTCATGAGTAAATTGGGAGCATGGGGAACATAGGAGAAGGTAGAAGGGGTGGGAAGAGGAAGGGAGGGGAGTGGAGAAAAAGATACAGCTTAATAAAAACAATTAAAAACTAAAAAAACAAAAATGGGGTACAGATCTAAAGAGACAATTCACAGCAGAAGAATCTCAAATGCTGAAACACACTGAAGGAATTGTTTAACATTCTTAGTCATTAGGGAAATGCAAATCAAAATGACTCTGAGATACCTGTCAAAATGACTAAGACAAAAAAAAAAACTAATGAAAGCTTATGTTGGAGAGGATGTGGAGTAAAGGGAACACTCCTCCACTGCTGCTGGGAGTGCAAACATGTATAGTCTCTTTGAAAAACACCATGGTGTGTTCTCAGAATACTGGGAATCAATCTACCTCAAGGCCCAGCTATACTGCTCTTGGGCATATACCCAAAGGTTGCTCAATCATACCACAAGGACAGCATTATTCATAATAGCCACAACCTGGAAACAACTTAGATGTCTCTGAACTGAAGAATAGATAGATAAGATATGGTTCTTCTACATAATGGAGCATTACAATTCTGTAAAAAAAAAACAATGACATCATCAAATTGAGAGGTAAAAAAAATCATCCTGAGTGAGGTAACCAAAACTCAGAGAGACAACATTGCATGTGCTCACTCACAAGTAGTTATTAGATGAAAAAGCAAAAGGTAACCAGGCTACAATCCACAACCCCAGGGAAACTAAGGAACAATGAGGACCCTAAGAGAGACACAAGGAATGCCCTATAAAGGGGAAGTAGATGAGATCTCCTGGGTAAACTGGGAGCAGAGGGGAAAGGAGGGCATGAAGGAATGTGACGGGCACTTTGGGGAAAGAGATGGGGGAAACAATGAAGCAAATATCCTGATAGAGGAAGCCATTATAGGGTTAGGGAAAAACCTGGTGCTAGGGAAATTGCCAAGAATCCACAAGGATGACCACAGCTAAGATTCTTAGCAACAGTGGAGAGGGTGCCTGAACTGGCCTTCTCCTGTAATCAGATGATTAGATGACTACTCTAATTGTCATGTAGAACCTGCATCCAGTAACTGCTGGAAGGAGATACAGAGATCCATAGACAAACACTGGGCACGGCTCTGGGAGTCCAATCAAAGAGAGGGAGGAGGGATCACATGAGCAAGGGGGGGTCAAGATCATGATGGGGAAAACCACAGAGACAGATGAACAAAGCTCACGAGACTTCAGGGACTCCGGACCAACTGCTGCGGAGCCTGCAGGGGACAGAACTAGACCTTCTGCATGTGGCTGACAGTTGTGTGGCTTGGTCTGTTCATGGGATCCCTGGCAGTGGGAGCAGGATCTGGCATTTTGGAGCCCATTCTCAATGGTGGAATGCCTTGCTCAGTCTTGATGAAGAAGAAGGGAGCTTGTTCCTATCTAAACTTGATGGGCCAGGCTTAGCTGAGTCTCCTTGTGAAGTCTTGCCTTTTCTGGGAGTAGCTGGGGATGGAGTGGGAGTTAGGAAAGGAGGGAGTGGGAACTGTGGTTGGTGTGTAAAATGATTAAAAATCTAAAATAAAAAAGTGAGTCCATGTGCAGCTCGCAGTGAGGCCGTGAGAGTTTGTGCCTGGCTCAGGACAAGGGATCAGAGGACCATGGGGACTGTGAGGAAGGCAGAGAAAGCAGACATGACAGAGGGCAGCTGCACAGTCACCTCAGGGAGCATAGAGAAGGCAATCAATGCCAGGAAATCTAAGGGAATGGAAGTCACCTCTGCCCATGTCACTCCAGGAGAATGATGCCACTTCCTCTGGTACAACCACATCTTCCTGCCCTTCACGGAAATGATGACACCTTGTCATGGGGAAGGGTGAGATGACCCTCCATAGAACCATCCCTGTGGCCACCACAGCTTCTGCCCCCACCTCTCATGAATTCATTCTTATTAAGGACTAGTTGTATCCACTCTCCGAGATGTCCCAGGTGATATGTCATGAGTGGCAGACTTATTACTACTCTGAGCCTTCCTTGTCCACTTTGTTCAAAGAAGGTTCTAGAACAGCCACAGCTAGAGGAAGTCACTCAAATGCTCTGTGAGAACAGCTTCCCGGGAGCCCAGCAGCAGATCCATGGCCTTTGAGGGGAGTTCAGAGGCTGCACCGAGCAGGAAGTCAGTGTGGAGAGTGAGAGTAGGAGAAGTCAGTGGGACTGAAGTCCAGTCACCTGCCGTGTGCCAGTCATGTGACATGTGCCAGGGCTTCTCTGATCCTTGGTTTTCTCTTCTGAGTGTGTGTTAAGGTTGGTAAAAGGCAGGAAGGCTCCTTCAGAAAGAGGAGTAGCTCTGGAGTGGAGAAAGAAAATCACACAGGCAGCCCAGGGAAATTACAGATTCACAGCAGTGATTAGCTCAGGCGAGACTGTTCACTGGGCGTTGTTTTAGCTGGGGTGCTATGAAGAGTAGCCAAAAGACAGGAAGAGGGCAAAGAGTAGATGAGGGTGGAGTCATCATGCTAGGGCTGGGGACTGAATGTGTTTCTTCATCACTTCCTTCCTCATGGTGTCTGAAATGATTAGAAGATGACCACTTCTTTATCTGAGAATACAAGAGAGAGAGGAAGACAGACACACAGACAACCAACATGATGGGGGACGTAATGTGAAACAGACTGAGGGGATGGCAGGAGTAGAGGAAATTACGGAGCTGAGGAAACAGTGATTACAGGCTGCGTATGAAATGGAAAAGAATGGATAAGAAAGAGGTCAAGGTGGAAGAGAGGAGAGCCCGGCATGCAGAGGTCAAGGCTGCATCTTCCAGCTAAAAATGGGAGCTGGGCTCAAGGCACAGTCATCTTCTCAGTAACTACAAGGGTGGATCTTCTGCAACATGGAAATGAGGAGGCCAGAATGATAAAGGAAGTTGCTGATCTCAAGGAGGTGGAGATAGGGAGGTCCTGCCCACACTCAGTCCTCTACATACAGACCAGGGGATGGGAATCATTTTTGCCCTGATTGTTTCTTGACTCCTGACCACCCCAGGGACCCTCCAGAGGACCTGTTCTCCCATCTGATGGCTCTGCTGGTCTCACTTCCTGGAGAGAACCAGGCCATGTTTTGGATCCTATTTCTGTTGCTGCCAACATTGTGCCTGCAAGCTGGTGAGTGGAGGGACCTTGCAAGCAGGGACTCTACCTTAACCAGAGGAGGGGCCAGTGAGGCTGGGAAGAGTGGGCTGTCACATGGATAAGTGTCTAGAGGAGCCACACTATCCTCTGTGCCCCACGAGAGAGCTCATCCTAAGAGTGGATCTTACCCAGCCTTTCCCTGTCTTTCTTGTCCTATATGGGACAGTGAGACATGGGGACAGTCTTACCCTATGTCACATAGCTGTCTGTGGATGACAACTCAGGAAGCTCTGGGTTGTCCTCTCCATGTCTGCAGAGACTTAAGATTTCCCCATCCTTCCCAGGGAACTCAGCAGGATCCAACAGAGGAAATACCTTTGGTGTCAACCAACCAGCACGCCTCTCTGGTGTCCAGGGTGAGTCCATCGAGATCCCCTTCTCCTTCTACTTCCCCTGGGAGTTGGCAAAGGATCCACAGATGAGGATTCTCTGGAGATGGAAGCACTTCCATGGGGAATTGATCTACAACTCCTCCTCGGGTTTCATCCATGAACATTTCAAGGACCGGCTCATCCTGAACTGGACACAGCCTCAGACATCCGGAGTCCTCAGAATCCTGGACTTGAAGGAGCAGGACCAGACAGTGTACTTCTGCCGAGTTCATCTGAAAACAAAAAGAAAATTCATGGAGATTATGCAGTCTATTCATGGGAGCAATATCACTGTCACTCATGGTGAGCCGCCCTGCCTGTAGCTTTGATTTTCTTGTACCCTAGATGTCACCTCAGACTTCAGTATTCTGACCTTGGTTTCATATTCTTTTTCTTAGTTCTGCCCAGAACTCTGTGAACAGGATCTTTCCACTGTGGTTGTGACAAGTCTTTGCTGTCTCCTCTGAGTTGTCTGTCATCCTCTGCTCAGATGGAACCCCACCACACTCTAGATCTCAGCATGAGGCCTTCCCTCTAGTTCACCCCCTTTCTGTCCCAAACTAACACTTCAGTCCAGGTCATTTTCCCTTTTCCTGAGATCTCGAGGTGGATTGACTTTTCCAGGATATAGCTGACTCACTTGGTCCTGTGTCAGGGCTCCAGTTAGTCCCTGTATGGAGCATCAACACATAGCTCCAACCTAAGCCCAGAACAAGCAGTTGGTGCCCACTGGATGTTCTTGGTGTCCTACAACCCAACTGTAAACTGCCATCTGTCACCACAGCCCCATATATCCTGTCCTAGCTCCCCAGGACACATCCCTCACCTTTCCCTACCCACTCCCTTGTCTCTTTGCCATTTCCCAGCCCCCCACACCCCTTCCTTGCCTTCCTGTCCTCACCTCTTCCACACAAGCCCCAAGGGTCTTAGAAACTAATGCCCCCATTTTCATGTTTTAGCTGCTGTGTCTTCTGATCCTTGCCTCTCCTCTGAAGCAGAAGTAACTGCAGACCCAGCCCTGGGAACACTGAGTGGAACTCTATGTTGCTGTTACCCCTGCGACCCTTTAAATGACCCTGTAGGAGCTGGGGATTCTGGGGACACTGTGTGCTTCGTTGTTGACCACAACCTTGTTCTATGTCTCATTTTTGAATATATTATGGTGTTTTGATTTTTATAAGACAGGGTCTCACCATGTAGCTCTGGTTGTTCTGGAAGTCACAGAAGAAATCTGCCTACCTCTGTCTCCCAAGTGCTGAGATCAAGGCCTGTGCTACCATATCCAGAAGTGGGTGTTGACTAAATTAAAGCCAACCTGTGAGAGGACGCCCACAACACAGCTCTTGTGCAGTCTCTACAGCTGCCATGTTGACCTGATGTAATGTCTAACCACAGCTGCCAGGGCTCAGGGGTGGAAGAGAAAGGAGAGGCTTCTTGGGTTTAGCGCAGTGATTCTCAATCTTCCTAATGCGGAGACCCTTTAATACAGTTCCTCATGTTGTGATGACTTTCCCACCATAAAATTATTTTAATTTCTACTTCATACTGATAATCATGCTACTGCTGTGAATCATACTGTAAATATCTGATTGCATGTTATCTTATATTCTACCACTGTGGGGGTAGCAAACCCCGGGTTGGGAACTGTTGGTCTAGTGTTTCCAAATAGATAAAAGTGGACATTGACCTTAGTGGGGATTGCTGAGCAGATGAATGTATGCTGCCCTGTACTGAGCTGGACACCTATGATCAAAATTCTATATTTTGTGTTATACATTTCGTGTATTTTTTGTGTGTGATCATATGGGTCTGTTCATTTAGGTGTCTGTGTGTGTATCTATAGGTGTATAAGCATTGACAATCCTTTTTATTGATATTTATTGAGCTCTACATTTTTCTCTGCTCCCCTCCCTGCCTATCCCTTCCCCTCTTCAACCCTCCCCCAAGGTCCCCATGCTTCCAATTTACTCAGGAGATCCTGTCTTTTTCTACTTCCCATGTAGATTAGATCTATGTAAGTCTCTCTTATTGTCCTCATTGTTGTCTAAGTTCTCTGGGATTGTGGTTTGTAGGTTGGCTTTCTTTACTTTATGTTTTAAAACCACCTATGAGTGAGTACATGTGATAATTGTCTTTCTGTGTCTGTGTTACCTCACTCAAAATAATATTTTCTAGCTCCATCCATTTTCCTGCAAAATTCAAGATGTCATCATTTTTTTCTGCTGTATAGTACTCCTATAAATGTACCACATTTTCCTTATCCATTCTTTGGTCAAGGGGCATTTAGGTTGTTTCCAGGTTTTGGCTATGACAAACAAAGCTGCTATGAACATAGTTGAGCACATGTCCTTGTGGCATGATTGAGCATCCTTTGGATATATACCCAAAAGTGGTATTACCAGGTCTTGAGGAAGGTTTGTTTTCTAATTTTCTGAGAAATCACCACACTGACATCTAAAGGGGTTGTACCACCTTGCATTCCCACCAGCAATGCAGAAGTGTTCCCTTTTCCCCACAACCTCTCCAGCATAAGTTGTCATCAGTGTTTTTGAACTTGGCCTTTCTTACAGGTGTAAGATGGAATCTAAGAGTTGTTTTGATTTGCATTTCTCTAATGGCTAAGGATGTTGAACATTTCCTTAAGTGTCTTTTAGCCATTTTAGATTCCTCTTTTGAGAGTTCTCTGTTTAGGTCTGTACTCCATTTTTGTTATTGGATTATGTGTTCTTTTGATATCCAATTTCTTGAGTTCTTTGTATATTTTGGAGACCACACCTCTGTGGGGTTAGTGAAGATTTTTCTCATTCTGTAGGCTGTCATTTTGTCTTGTTGACAGTCTCCTTTGCTTTACAGAAGCTTTTCAGTTTCAGGAGGTTCCATTTATTAATTGTTTCAGTGTCTGTGCTGCTGGGGTTCTATTTAGGAAGTGGTTCCCTTCACCAAGGCCAGCTGGCCCGGGTCTGAAAAAGCATGGGATAAAACCTGACTCGCTGAACGTAGCGGACAATGAGGACTACTGAGAACTCAAGAACAACGGCAATGGGTTTTTGATCCTACTGCATGTACTGGCTTTGTGGGAGCCTAGGCAGTTCGGATGCCCACCTTACTAGACCTGGATGGAGGTGGGTGGTCCTTGGACTTCCCACAGGGCAGGGAACCCTGATTGCTCTTTGGGCTGATGAGGGAGGAGGACTTGACCGGGGGAGGGGGAGGGAAATGGGAGGTGGTGGTGGGGAGAAGGCAGAAATCTTTAATAAGTAATTAATAAAAAAAGAAAGATTAAAAAAAATAAAGGTGCATTGAAAAGTTCCATGTCAGCACAATAAACCATGGTTTCACTGAAAAAAAAAAAAGGAAGTGGTTCCCTGTGCCAATGGGTTCAAGTGTACTTCCCATTTTCTCTTCTATAAGGTTCAGTGTGGCTGGCTTTATGTTGAGATTTTTGATCCATTTGGACTTGAGTATTGTGCATGGTGATAGATATGGTACTATTTTCATTGTTAAACATGTTGATATCCAGTTATGCCAGAACCACTTGTTAAATAAGCTTTCTTTTTTTTCCATTTGATATTTTTTGCTTCCTTATCAAAAAACAGGTGTTCGAAGATGTGTGGATTGATATCCGGGTCTTCTATTTGGTTACATTGGTACTCCTGTCTGTTCCTATGCCAATACCAGGCTGTTTTCAGTACTGTAACTCTGTAGTGGAGTTTGAAGTAAGGGATTGTGTTGCCTCCAGAAGTTCTTTTACTGTACAGGATTATTTTGGATATCCTGGGGTTTTTTTTTGTTGTTGTTTTTCCATATGATGTTGAGGTCATTGAAGAATTTTGCTGGGATTTTGATGGGCATTGCATTGAATCTATAGATTGCTTTTGGTAAGATTTCCATTTTTACCATGTTAATTCTACCTACCCAAGAGCATGGGAGATTTTTCCTTTTTCTGGAGTCTTCTTCAATTTCTTTATTCAAAAATTTAAAGTTCTTGTCATATAAGTCTTCCACTTGTTTGGTTAGAGTTACTCTGAGATATGCTATAGTATTCCGTGGCCATTATGAAGGGCGTTAATTCTCTGATTTCTTCCCCAGTCCTTTTATATTCTGTGTACAGGAGGGCTACTGATTTTTTTAGTTAATCTTGTATCCTGCTACATTGCTGAAAGTGTTTATGAGTTGTAGAAGTTCCTTGGTTGAATTTTTGGAGTTGCTTTCGTAAACTATCATATCATCAGCAAACAGTGAGAGTTTGACTTCCTTTTTCCCAATTTGTATCCCTTTGATCTGCTTTTTGTGTCTTATTGTTCTAGCTGGGACCTCAAGAACTATATCAAATAGATATGGAAAGAGTGGACAGCCTTGTCTTGTTCCTGATTTCAGTGGAATTGCTGACAGTTTTTCTCCATTTAGTTTGATGTTGGCTGTTGGCTTGCTGTATATTGCCTTAATTATGTTTAGGTATGTTCCTTATATCCCTGCTCTCTCCAAGACCTTTATCAAGAAGGGATGTTGTATTTTGTCAAAAACGTTTTCGGCATCTAATGAGATGATCATGTGGTTTTTATTTTTCAGCTTGTTTTATGGTGGATTACGTTGACAGATTTTCGTATGTTGAACCAACCCTGCATCTGTGGGATGAAGCCAACTTGATCATGGTGGATGATGGTTCTGATGTGTTCTTGGATTCTATTTGCCATTATTTTATTGAGTATTTTTGAATCAATTTTCATGAGTGAGATTGGTCTGTAATTCTATTTCTTAGTAATGTCTTTTTGTGGTTTAGGTATCGGGGTCACTGTAGCCTCATAAAAAGAGTTTGGCAATGTTCCTTCTGTTTCTATTGTGTGGAATAATTTGAGGAGTATTGGTATTAGTTCTCCTTTGAAAGTCTTGTAGAATTCTGAGCTGAAACCTTCAGATCCTGGACTTTTTTTTGGTTGGGAGATTTTTGATGAATGTTTCTATTTCGTCAGCAGTTAGAGGTCTGTTTACTTTTCTTATCTGGTCTTGATTTAATTTTGGTAAGTGATATTTATCCAGAGAGTTGTCCATTTCCTTTAAGTTTTCCAATTTTGTGGAGTACAGGTTTTCAAAATATGACCTGGTCATTCTCTGTATTTCCTTTGTGTCTGTTGTTATGTCCCCCTTTTCATTTCTGATTTTGTTAATCTGGATATTCTCTCTCTGCCTTTTGGTTAGTTTGGAGAAAGGTTTGTCTATTTTGTTGTTTTCTGGAAGAACCAGTTCTTCCTCTCATTGATTCTTTGTATTGTTTTCTTTGTTTCTATTTTGTTGATTTCAGCTCTCAATTTGATTATTTCCTGCCCTCTAGTTCTCTTAGGTGAGCTTGTTTCTTTCTGTTCTAAAGTTTTCAAATGTTCTGTGAATTCATAATGCGAGATTTTTCCAGCTTCTTTATGTAGGTTTTTAGTGCTATGAACTTTCCTCTCACCACTGCTTTCAGTGAGCCACATAAATTTGGGTATGTTGTGTGGTCATTTTCATTGAATTTTTGGATGTCTTTAATTTCTCCCTTTATTTCTTCCATGACCCATAATGAGTCAGGTGAACACTGGTAATTTCCCTGTGTTTGTGGGTTTTCTGGAATTAGTACTGTTGTTGACTTCTAATTTTATACCATGGTGATCTGGCATGGTACATTTGTATATTCCAATTTTTTTTTATTTGATGAGGTTTGTTTTGTTACCGAATATGTGGTCAATTTTTGAGAAAGTTCCATGAGGAGCTGAGAAAAAGGTATATTCTTTTCTGTTTGGATGGAATATTCTATAGATGTCTGTTAAGTCCATTTGAGTCATAACATCTGTTAGTTCTTTTATTTCTCTGTTCATTTTTTTTTCTTACTGACCTGTCCAATGGTGAGAGGGGAGTGTTGAAATCTCCCACTATTAGTGTGTGGTTTAGATTGAAGCTTTATAAGTATTTCCTTCACATATGTGGGTGCCCTTGTATTTGGGGCATAGATGTTCAGTACTGAAATTTTCTCTTGATGGATTTTTTTCTATGACTAATATGAAGTGACCTTCTTTTTCTCTTTTGACTGATTTTAGCTTGAAGTCTATTTTGTTAGATATTAGGATAGATACACACGCTTGTTTCTTAGGTCCATTTGATTGGTATATTTTTTTCCCAACCCTTTACACTGAGGCGATGTCTGTCTTTGAGGTTGAGATGTGTTTCTTCTATGCAGGAGAAGGATGGATTCTGTTTTCTTTTCCAATCTTTTAGCCTGTGCCTTTTTATAGGTGAGTTGAGTCTGTTTACATTAACGTATATCAATGACCAGTGATTGCTATCTCCTGTTAATTTAGTTTTCCTCGTTAGTGATGTTAATTTGTGCATTTTTTTCTTCTTTGGATTTTGCTGTTATGAGATCATCAATTGTCTTGTGTTTGTTTTTTTTTTTTTTTTTTTTTTTTTTTTTTTTTTTTTTTTTTTTTTTGGTGTAGCCGTCTTCCTTGGTTTGAAGATTTTTCTAGTATTTTGTGTATGGCTGGGTTTGTGACTAGGTATTGGTGAAATCTAGATTTGTCATGGAATAACTTGTTTTGTCCTTCTATGGCTATTGACAGTTTTGCTGAGTATAGTAGTCTGGGCTGGTATCCATAGTCTCTTAATGTCTGCATAATGCTTGACCATGACCTTCTGGCTTTCATAATCTCCAGTGAGAAATCAGGTGTAATTCTGATAGGTCTACCTTTATATGTTACTTGGCCTTTTTTTTTTTACAGTTCTTAGTATTATTTCTTTACTCTGTATATTTAGTGTTATGATTATTATGTGGTGAGAGGACTTTATTTTTGGATCTAGTCTATTTGGTTTTATGTAAGCTTCTTGTATCTTCATAGGCATATTTTTCTTTAGGTAGGGAAAGTTTACTTCTATGAACTTGTTAAATAAATTTTCTGTGCCTTTGAGTTGAACTTCTTCTCCTTCTTCTATACCTATTATTCTAAGTTTTGGCCTTTTAATGGTGTCCTGTATTTTCTGGATATTTTGGGTTAAGCTTTTGTTAGATTTAATGTTTTATTTAACTGATGAGTCTATTTCCGCTACTGTATCTTCAGCACTTGAGATTCTCTCTTCCATCTCTTGTATTCTGCTGTTCATGCTTGCATTTGTGGTTCTAATCTTTTTCTCATGGTTTCTGTATCTATGATTCCTTCGGCTTGTGTTTTTTTATTATTTCTATTTCAGTTTTCAAGTCCTGAATAGTTTCTTTTATATGTTTGATGTCTTTTTCTTGGTTTTCTTTAAGTGATTTGCTGATATCTTCCTATATTTTGTTTGTCTTTTCCTCAATTGCTTTAAGGGAATTTCTCATTTCATCTTTAAGGGAGGGGGAGAGGAGTTTGGGGGGAGGGGGAGAAGGGTGGAAGGAGGGGGAGGGAAATGGGGGAGGAGGTGGATACTTTTTTTTTCCTTTTCTCAATAAAAAAAAATTAAAAAAAAGAAAGCATGAAACAAAAAGAATTTCAAACATTCTCTTGAAGTTATTTTTTAGGTTATTTCCTTTGGTTCATCCGATTTTGGTTGTTCAGGTCTTACTGTTGTAGGGTCTTTAGGTTTTACTGGTGTTGTGTTGCTCTTTGTGGTGCAGCATGTGATCTTACCTTTTCTATTTATCTTTTCCTCTAATAGGTGTGGTTGGGGCTGTCTAAGATTCTGTTGAATAATCTTCTAGGGGCCAATGAATCCAAAGCTCAGATGGTCGTTCCTTGTGGTACAGTGTATCAGTTCTAGTTACCCCGTCGGTTACTCCGTGTTCCTGGACATAGCTCAGCACTCCTGTGTTTTGCTCTGCTCCCTTGCAGTTTGCTCTCTCAGGCCTACTTTGGCCTAGGTTGCGGCTTTGCCTGTTTCTGTAAATCCTGGTCTGGATCCCCTCCTGCAAAAGTCCATGGCTTGGAGTTTAACCTGCTCTGGTGAAGATCACTGACTCTGGATCTGGTCGCTGGCTCAATCCTGATGTGCCAGTGTCCCGGGACTGAAATGGCTCCTGGGACTGGATTTACTTCTGGCTTCTTCTCCAGTTAGAGATATTCGCTCTCTGTCCTAGGCAGCTGGTTCTGTCCCACTCTAGTTCTGATGGAAATCACTAACTCTGATTTGGGTCACTGGCTCAATACTGATCTACCAGTGTCCTGAAACTGGGTTGGCTTCTGGGACTGCATTTGCTCCTGGCTTCTGCTCCCCAAGCATTGATAATTCTTCATTTGCATTCAGAGGCTAGAGGAAATATTCAGGAGCCGTTCCCTTATTTTCTAAGACAGGGTCTCTCACTAGCTTCAAGTTTGCCAAATAGACTAGGCTGGCTAACCAGTGAGCCCCAGGGACATGCCTGTTTCTGCCACATTTTACTGGTAAACAACTCACTCAACTCTGTTTGGTGTGGAACTAAATATATATAGACAGGCTGACTTTAACTCAAAGAGATCTGGCTGCCTCTGACTTTACAACAAGATTAAAGGCCATGCACAGTTCACCAAGCTCTTCAAATGGATTCTAGGGATCAAACTTGGTGTCTAAGTTCCTGAGAGCAAACACAATACAGACTGAGACATCTGTTTGTTCCATGCATTTATGACCAAAACAACTGTATTTCTATGACTTCATTATCTGGAACTAAATGTAACCCTGATAACACACAGCGTAAGGACAGGTGGAAGGTGTGCACTGAGCTTGCTCTCCTGGAGTCTCAGCCTTCAGCATGTGTTCCCCTCTGTGAACTTCTAACAGCTGCTCCCCATCCCACCTCCCACAGAGGAGACAGATGTGACACTCATCCTCATCCAGGGAGGATCTGCTCACTCCTCATCTCTCCCCAGCAGTCAGCACCACCATGCAGAGCCCCTCCATCATCACCTCTGCAGTCACCACAGCTGGACTGGAGGACACAGAGGGACAGAGGAATCCTTCACTTGTGAACATAGGAGCCACAGTCGGGGGGGTGGTGGCCACGGCTGTGCTCATAACCCCCGTCTATGTGATGCTGATCTTCCTATGGTGGAAGAAAAGGTGAGTGGTCCAGGACAGGCTCTCACCTGAGCTTACCTCTGAGTTTTCTCAGTTGTGGGACATGGAGATAGGTAAATGTATTAGTCAGGATTCTCTGGGGTCACAGAATTTATGGAATGGATATATGTATAAATATATAGTGAAATATATTTTTGAATATAATGAATATATGGGAATTTATTGGAATGACTTATGGCTGCCATACAACAATGACTAACTGTGAATGGAAAACCCAAGGACCCAGTAGCTTTTCAGTCCCATGAGGCTGGCGTCTCAGCTGCTCTGCTGCGATCTTGACTATGGAAATAAATGTGATGATGGAGGTGAGGGCAAGTAGGTGAAGAATTCCTGCTTCCCTTGTCCTTGCACCAGCTTAAAACAGAAGGAGTGGCCCAGATAAAAAGTGCCTTCCAGCCTTGTGGTCTGCATCAAAGGCATGCTGTCTTCCTCCCTTGAGATCCAGATCACAAGTGTGACCCTTCATTACTGGATTATAGTTCATTACTGATTCAGTCCAAGTCAGCCAAGAACAGCCAGCACAGGAAACATATGCAGGGCAGAGAACAGAAGGACAGAAAAGAGGCTGAACCCACTCAGGACTAAATCTGTGCCTACGTCCTTAGAGCCCCAGCTGGAAATTAGAGGATCAAGTGCAGATGAACACAGCCTGCTCCTAAGGAATTCAAGGGACTCGCAGGAGCCCCGGGGGCTAACTGCTCGTTTGGAAAGAGCTGTGGCTGCTAAACAAGGTCTGAGGTAGAGCAGCCTGCAGGGACAGCATCTCACAGGAGGTGAGACCGTGAAGACAGAGAACTGCTTGAGTTGGGGATATGGTATCAACACAGAAATTAAACAACGGTGTGCAATAGACCACAGCTGAAAAGAACATGTCTGGGAGAACCTACACTAAGAGAGGTGAAAGATTTGTACCCTAAAAACTAAACACTGCTGAGAAAAATAGCAGAGCAGCCATGAGACAAATCAGTTGGTGAAGTGTTTGCCCATAAACACAAAACCATGGGTACCATCCCTAGGGTTCACAGATAAAGTTGACTACGTTGGCAGATACTGGACAGAAAGGTGCAGTAGGATCCATGAGGCTCACTATGCTGCAAGGCTTGCCCAATCAGTGAACCCCAATCAAGGGCAGACCTGTCCCCAAAACTATAGTGGACAGCTCCTGCAGGATGATACCCAAAGATATACCTCTACCACCCACATGTGTGTGAACACATGCAAATGTGCACATACATATATGTACTACACAGAAATAAAATTATAAAAAGTAGAAGATTACTGAAATATGTAAGGACATTTGAATAATGGAAAATTTTATACA
This sequence comes from Microtus oregoni, assembly GCF_018167655.1. Taxonomy (NCBI): domain Eukaryota; kingdom Metazoa; phylum Chordata; class Mammalia; order Rodentia; family Cricetidae; genus Microtus; species Microtus oregoni. Next base: position 4,717,810 of record NW_024543062.1, on the reverse strand, counting down.
ATAACTCTTTACAATGAAAAAAAGTAAATGTAGTTTCTATTCAAATACCAATGGCTTTTCTGGAAAGACAAATGATTTTTCTTCTAAAATCAAAAGGATTCTAAGAAACAAACATGGGAACACGGTAAGGAACACTTTAATCCCAGCATTGAGAAGTACATGGGGGCTGAATTAAGAGTTCAAGCTGTTATGAAGTTACATAGAAAGTTGAAGGTCAACTTGGCTTCCACAAGATCTTGAACACACATTAAACAAAAGTAAAGTGTGGACTGGATTCAGAGCAGACTTAAATCCATGATAAGAAGACTACAGGATGGCAGCAGAGATGAGCAGATAGTGGAGTGTAATGGAAAGCACAGAAATACAGACATGAATATGCGGGCCCTGGTTTTCAGAAGGGCTCAGCCCTGCAGTGGATAAGAAGAGCAGCTGAGAGGTGGAGAGCAGCAGTCTGGGAGGCAGCAGATCTGACTGGGATTTGAACCCTGAGACTGAATCTGCAGGGTGCAGGAGCCTGCACTCAAAGGGAAAGCCAGGGATCCAGGTTCCAGGGAGACAAAAGGGAGGCCTGGTGAGTGCAGAGCAGGGAGAGCAGGGAGGGGACATGAGTTCAAGACAGGGGAAGGAAGCAAAGGGAGAAAGACATGGACAAGGGGCAGTGGACAGGAGAGCTGTCCTCTGATTGGCTGTGCTGTGCAGAAGGACAGCTGACAACTGGTCTCAGGTCCTGGGGACTCTCAGACCTGTCCCTGATTGGCTGCTACAGAGCTGTTTGCTGTTCTGTGCCCCTAATGTTGAACACAGAGAACAGCTGAGAGGCAGACAGAGGATCAGCATGGCCGCCACACTGACACTGGTTCTTCTCCTACAGGCCAGCAGACTAAAGCTGAAACCCCAGCCAGGTGAGCAGCTGTCATCCCAAGGAGCAGGTGAGGGGCTATTTGAGGAAGTTTGTTATGAGAGACATGCAAAGGAGCTAGAGAGATGGTTGAGTTAGAAACCCTTGCACACTGGTAGGAGGACCTGTGTCTCACTGGGAGAACCCACACTATAAACCAGGAGAGTGACTGAAATATGTAATCCCTCTTTGGACAAGAAAGAGACAGAAGCGTGGAGCTGTCTGTCTAGCCAGTCTAGTGTAATTGCTGAGTTACAGGCCAATGACAGACCATGTCATAAAAAAATAATGTGGATTCTTCAAGGGGATAAATTATGGTCATGGCATTTTCTAATATTACTTTAAATGAAGGGTTTGAAAATTACATATTAATGGACAAAAGAAAAGTGGGGATCAGAGAGATAGTTCAGTAGGAGAAGCTGTCTGCAGCCAAGACCAATGACCTGCGTTCATTTGGGGACCTAAATGGGGCAAGTAGAAAACTGACTACAGAAAACCGTCCTCTCCTTCTTAGGCACAACAGTGTCTGTTAGTCCCCAACTAATGGAACTCCAGGGGCCAGCATCGCTCACCAGGGTGGTGAATTTCCATCAAATTAAAGCTTGGTGGCCACACATCCTGCATCTCAACCCCTTCCTTCACCAAAGCCTGGAAATCGGAGAGCAGGGCTGTACCCTGTGCTGTGAAACATCCGTCCATGGACAGGTACAGGAAGAGAACCCCACTTCTGCAATGTGTACTTGAATTCCCTTCCTCGGAACCCAGTCAGTTTGTCTGTCTCTGGTCCTGAGATCCCAACTCTGCTGTTACCTATCTGTCCATGAAGTTAATAACATTTTTAATAAATATCTTCCTCCCAGCAATGCCTATCCTGTTTCTCATAACACCCATGTGAGACCTTAGAGAATAGCAGATTGTGTCCAGGAGCAGCGACACTGAGAGAGGCAGGGACCATGGTCCACAATGAGAACCACTGCATGAGAACCCCGTTTCTCTCTCCATTCTCCCTGGACACTGACATCTCAGCCACAGGCCCTGGCCACTCCATGCTCCTCCTCAGGTGACAGACCATGGCTTGCTTGGGTCCCATATTCAGTATCCTTTCCTCACAGATCCAACTACAAACACTCGTTTTCCTTATTTCCTGCCTTGTGGATGTTCTGACCTCTGGGGTCTCCCCTAAGACAAGACTTCCTTCCAAGTCCAGCCTGTCTTAACATTTGATAGTCAGTGGGTCAGCTTCTACCAAAGAGCATGCTGGGACATAAGGACAGCATCCACACTGACCAATAAGAATGAAATCCAGGCCGTTTTCACAGCCAGAAGTGGTGCATAGGCATTTGGCAGTGCGGCTGTAGTTGGCCCCCATATGCCCATAGGGAGTGGCACTGTTAGGAGGCATAGCTTTGTTGGAGTAGGTGTGGCCTTGTTGGAGGAAGTGTGTCATTCTGGAGGTGGGTTGTATGTCTCCAATGCTTAGGCTACACTTACCGTAGATACTGTTCACTTCATGATACCTGTGGATTCAGAAGCATAACTCTCAGCTCCTTTTCCAGCACCATGTCTGCCTGCATGCTGCTATGTCCCACCATGAAGATAATGGACTAAACCTCTGAAACTGGAAGCCACCCCAAATTATTTCCTTCATAGGAGTTGCTATGCTCATGGTGTCTCTTGACAGCAATAGAAACCCTAAGACAGACGTGCTGATTCAGATCCACCAATCACAGTCCTGCATAGATGAACCTCTTTTTCCATCAGTGACAAATCTCAAATGTGTATCAATCAGGGGCCTTTGCTGAGTCACTGGAAATTGTCCCATCCCCATGGGAGGAGCTGAAGCTAGGAGGGGTGATGGAGAAGTCACCAAGGCTTCTCACGACTACAGTAGATTCTCCTGGGTCAGCTGTGAGATGTCTGCTGTAGTGTAACTGGATCCAAGACTCTGAGACTGAACTCAGCAGCAGTGAACTTGTGAACTTGAAGACACGAGAATCTAAAGAAACAGTTTTTCGTTAGTTTCACTGAAATAAATTTTGTGACTATTAATAGTTGGCTTAAGCAATATAGAAATTTGAGGAGGAAATTGAGAGTTTCTCAGTTTCTGTGACCTCAAACTCAATGACGTGTGAGTTCCTTCCTCTGCCTTGGCTATCTGCAGAACCTGGAAGACTTCACAGAGGAGCAGATGGCTGATCTGGTCACCATGCCACTCACTAGACTTGTAGGACACTGTATAGAGTCTCTTCTTGGGGCTCCCCTCTACAGGGATGCAGGGAGGTGCTCACACTGAGGATGGAGAACACATCACAGATGTTGATGTCATCAAGGGGAGAAATGAGGATGCAGATGGGGGCGGGGCAACTTTGCTAATGTGAAGTCCTAGCTGCAGACTGAGTATCCTGTCTACACCACAGGTCATCATCTTCCACCCTCTCTCTAGCATCCCCTTGACTCTCTCGGGACCCAATCTGGGCAGCTACTCTGGGTTTCTTCTGGGTGCTCTTAGATGCCACTGGGGATAAAAATTCAAGGAGTGGGAGAGTGGATGGTGTGACAGATGGATGGACAGATGGACAGTTTTCATCTATGAGTTGTCTGCTGGGGCAGGGCCCATCTGCCCTTCACTGTGTTATTTGAGGGAAGTTTCTGGAATTGGATGGTTCCGGCAGAAACAGGAATGGTTGAGTCTATTCTCTGCCATCACTGTCATGGGAATACACAGCTGGGTATAAAATCGGGGTCTGAATGCTGGGGACACGATCAGGAACTGGAGTCTGAAGAGTCGCAGGGGCTGACCTCTGGAGGCCATGTTTACTCAGGATGAGGACTGGGTAAACATGTGGGGCACATCAGCTATGGATGTCTCCCTGCATGACGTGTCTGTGACTGTATTCAGCTGCACATGTGTGCACGTGTGAGCTTCCCTATGTGGAGGCCAGCGGACAAACTCGGGCATTACTACTCAGGACATATTCCACCTTGAATTTCTTTGTTTGTTTGCTTGGTTGGTTTTTATGAGACAAAATCTATATAGCCATTGCTGGCGTGGAAAGTGATAAATAGACCAGGACAGCCTCAAACTCACTGAGATCCACTCGTGTTTGTCTCTGGCTCTGCCTCCACAAAGCTGGAATTAAAGGCATGCACCATCATGCCTAGCCCACTTTATGTTTTAGCTTTTAAAATTACACTTATTTATTCTGTGGGTGCAGGGCACACTTGTGCTACAGCCTGAGCAGCAGCCAGGTTCTAACACTGCAGTCTGACACTCCTCCCCATGGTCACATGTATGTAACAGCCCCATGTGTGCACTGGACAGCCCCCAGCTGCTCTTCCACAGAACGAGCCACTTCCCTGTGAAAGACTCGTGGCTTCAGGGCCCAGTCACTGCTATTGGTGGAAATGCAGTTTTCGCTGGAGGAGACTGATTACAGCTTGCTGGACAGAAATCGTCCCACAGCAGGGTCCCTATGGGATACAACTGAGTCCAGGATTTGAAATTAGAACAGAGCTCATGATTTGGAATTGTGTGGCCAGCAGGTGGCAGCAGTGAGGCTGAGCACATGGGACAGCTGGGATCCTGAGAGACCAACAAGAGCCTGTTGATAATTTGAAATAACAAAACAGGATGTTGTAAGAAATATGTCTGCCCACAGCACTTACCAATCCTCAGCCTCTATTGCTTTGTGGTGCTCTGTTAAGACTCCTGTTTGCAGAAACAGATGTTTTAGAACAACATTTAGTAGGCAATAATAGTTCGCAGGTTAAATAGTAAGTGAAAAATATATACAGGATTAAAAATAAGACGTTCAGTTTGTACATATGCAGGCATGTATAAATACTATCTCTTTTAACAATAAAACAATGCTGGAGGCCAACAGCTGGCACAGGGCAAGCTCATTAGGCCCAGTCCTTCCTTTAGAAACTTAGCAAGGGGTGAGGAAGGCAGAGAAAGCAGACATGACAGAGGCGGCTGCATAGCCACCTGCAGGGGAACATGGAGAAGGCAATCAATGCCAGGAAATCTAAGGATTCAGAGAGTATAATGCCATTTCTTTTGGTACAATCACATCTTCCTGCCCTTCAGGGAACTGGTGGCACCTTGAAATGGGGAAGGGTGAGATGACCTCCACAAAACCAGCCCTGTGACCACCACAGCCACTGCCCCCACATCTCACAACTCAACTCTCTTCACAGACCAGCTGTGTCCACACCCAGAGATGTCCCTGGTGATATGTCGTGACTGACACATTGTTGCTCTGAACCCTTTTGCCCACTCCATTCAAAGAAGGTTCTAGAACAGCCACAGATAGAACGAATCCTGAAGTATTCTGTGGGAACAGCCTCCCTGGAGCCCAGCAGCGGATCCGTGGCCTTGAGGGGAGCTCAGAGGCTGCACCGAGCAGGCAGCAGGAAGTCAGTGTGGAGAGTGAGAGTAGGAGAAGTCAGTGGGACTGAAGTCCAGTCACCTGCCGTGTGCCAGTCATGTGACATGTGCCAGGCTTCTCTGATATTTGGTTTCCTCTTCTGAGTGTGTGTTAAGGGTGGTGGGAGGCAAAAAAGTTCCTTCAGAAACTGAAGTAGCTCTGGAGTCACTGTCATGGTGAAGAAGACGAATCTATAACTCACCAGGAAGCACAGGGAAGTTACAGACTCTGCAACAGCGAGCAGCCAGGGCGAGAGTGTCCACTGGGCCTTAGTTTTCCAGGGCCGCTGTGAGGAGTCCCTGACAGGCAGCAAGAGTGCAAAGAGCAGACGATGATGGGGCCACCAAGCTAGAACTGGGGACTGAATGTGTTTCCTCATCACCTCCTTCCTTGCTGTGTCTGGTGAGCAGAAGATGATCAGACCCTTAACTGTGATTATTATACAGAGGGAGAGAAAGAGAGAGAGAGAGAGAGAGAGAGAGAGAGAGAGAGAGAGAAACACAGAAAGCCAGCTTGAGGAGAGACATAGTGAGAAACAGACTGAGGGGAGGGCAGGAGTGGAGGAAATTATGAAGCTGAGGAAACAGTGATTGCAGGCTGCATAGGGAATGGGAAAGACTGGATGAGACAGGAGGTCAGGGTGGAAGAGAGGAGAGCCCGGCATGCAGAGGTCAAGGCTGCATCTTTCAGCAAAAAATGGGGGTTGAGCTCATGGGTGCAGTCATCTTCTCAGTGACCACAAGGGTGGATCTTCTGCAATGTGGGAAAAAAGAAGCCAGAATGATAAAGGAAGTTGGTGGCCAGAAGGAGGTGGAGAAGGGGAGGTCCTTCCCCCACTCAGTCCTCCACATGAGAAGGGCCAGGGAATGTCGGTCACTTTACCCTGATTTTCTACTGACTCCTGAGCACCCAGAGTTCTTCCACAGGCCCTCCTCCACTGTCTGAAGGCTCCTCTGTTCTCACTTCCTAGAGAAATTTCTTACATGGCTTCGGTCCTGCTTCTGCTGCTCCCAGCAGCATGCCTGCAAGGTGGTGAGTGGTGGGAACCTCACTACTCTAGACTTAACCACAGGAGGAGTGAGTGGAGCTGGGAAGACTGGGCTGTCCTGTGGACAGGTGACTGCTAGAAGAACCAACCTGTCCTCTGAGCCACAAGAGAGAGCTCATCTTCAGAGTGGGTCCAGCTCAACTCTTCCTGTCTATCCTGTCCCCTACTGAACAGTGGGACAAGGGGATAGTCCTTCCCTAGTCTTACTCCTGCCTGTGGTGAAGACTCGGGAAGCTCTGGGGTGTCCTTTCCATCCCCTGCAGTGGTTTCAGATTCTTCCCCATCCTTCCCAGGGAACTCAGCAGGATCCAACAGAGGAAATACCTTTGGTGTCAACCAACCAGAACGCCTCTCTGGTGTCCAGGGCGGCTCCATCGAGATCCCCTTCTTCTTCTACTTCCCCTGGGAGTTGGCAAAGGATCCACAGATGAGGATTCTCTGGAAATGGCAGCGCTTCCATGGGGAATTTATCTACAACTCTTCCTCGGGTTTCATCCATGAGCATTTCAAGGACCGGCTCATCCTGAACTGGACACAGCCTCAGACATCCGGAGTCCTCAGAATCTTTGACTTGAAGGAGAAGGACCAGACAGTGTACTTCTGCCGAATTTGTCTGAAAACGACAAAAGGCATGGAGATTTTTCAGTCGATCAATGGGACCCAACTCACCATCACCCCTAGGAAGCACTTCCCAGGTCAGTCCTGTGTACCTGGCTTTTTTATACCATAGATGTCACTGGAGATCTTGCAAGTCTGATCCTTCCCAGATTCCTCTGGTGTGTTCTATCCACTCTCCAAAGCTCTACCTTTCTTTTCCCCATAATCACCTGCAAGACGTAGCATCTCTCTCAAAGCTGCCCCCTCATTGTGCCCTCCGATATCACCCCACTCCCGGGCCCCAGTTCTTCTCAGATGGCCCAGTCTCCTGCTCCTTTCTCCAAACTACATTACTACCCTGCCCACCCCACCCTCATTGCCAGAAATTCATGAGTACCTGATCTTTACAAAATGGAGCAGCCCTCACTTTGTGCTGTGCCAGGGTCTCCGTTAGATCTCAGCTCACATTATATCTCGCGCCTTCTGTCCCCCATGTATACCCACACTCCCCTGGGTCTCTGCCCCAGTTTCATTTTCCCCTCCCTCAGTTCCCTCTTCTCCCTCACGTTCTTACCATGATCAGGTCTCCTGGTTGCTTCACCTCCTCTGTGGCAGCTGTGATTTCAGCTTCCACACCGGGTGCACTCAGTCCCAGCCTAGTTACCCTGTGGGTGTTACCACGGCCACCTGTCACCACTGCTGGGCACTCTCATGGTCATTATACAGAGAGAGAGACATGGAGACCAGCAGAATTCAACCCCTGCCCCAGGTCATACTGGTGACCAACAGACCCCACAAAGACCCTTTACCTCCAAGCGTCTCTCAACTATAGACACATGGCCTCTGCTGAAGCTCACTATTTTTTGCCTCCCTTCTATCTTGATTTTGTGGAGCATATAAATATGATGTAAGCATATATGTATGTGTGTGCATGTGTGTCTTGTATGTTTGTGTGTGTGTACATATACCACATTTTTGTGCTTGGGAAGGCCAGAGTGCGGCACTGGGAATCCTCCTCTTGTAAGACAGACTTTATTCCCTTGAGGCAGGGTCTCTCACTGAACCTGGAGCTCACTGTTCTGGGCTAGGCTGAAGGGCTATGAAGCTGCATTGATCCTCTTGTCCCCATTTCCTATGGTGTTGAGGTTACAGGTGATCACATAGCCTGCCGTACAAAGAAAGTGTATGATACCCCAGGAAGGATCACCTAAGGTAAAAACCTAGAAGTAGAAACTGAAACAGAAGCCATGGAGGAGGGCTGTTTTCTGGGCTTGCTTAGCATGCTTTGATTATAGAATCCAGGAGTAACAGCCCAGACATGGCACCACACACAGTGAGCTGTGCCTTCCCACATCAATCAAATCAAGAAAATGTCCTACAGACTTGCCTATGGGCAATCTGATGAAGGCATTTTCTTAGTTGATGTCCCCTTCCCAGATAACTACAGCTTTGTCAAATTGATACAATAACTAACCAGAGCACAGGGCAAGTACTTTCTGGACTGAGCCATCTCCTCAGCTGCTGAACTGCCTTTTCTTCTCTCGGGACTGCACTTCCTTAGTGACTCTGAGCACTGCTTTCATAGTGTCCCATAGGTTTGAGTATGTTGTCCCATTATTTTCATTAAATTCAAGGAAGACTTTAATTTCTTTCTTGATTTCTTCCTTGACCCAGGTGTGGTTCAGTAGTTGACTATTCAGTTTCCATGAGTTTGTAGGCTTTCTGGAGGTAGGATTGTTGTTGAATTCTAACTTTAATCCATGGTGATCTGATATGACACAGGTGGACACTGATATTTTTTTGTATCTGTGGAGGTTTCCTTTGTTTCCGAGTATGTGGTCAATATTCGAGAAGGTTCCATGGGCTGCAGAGAAGAAGGTATATTCTTTCCTATTTGGGTGGAATGTTCTATAGATGTCTGTTAAGTCCATTTGCTTCATTACCTCCAGTAGTTCTAACCTTATCCATGACAGTGGCCGATGAGACTCTTTCCCTCTCATTACTCAACCCTGACATTTCCAACAACTTTGTTTTTTGTTTTGTTATTTTGAGACGTTCTGGGAAAGAAGGTAGTATGTAAGTATAGATATATGTACATATACACACACGTTTGCCTACACTTCCTGTTAAGATTGGGGCAACAAACGACGTTCGTTATATAAAAAATCCTGGAACTGAATAGTAATGATGGCTGCTCTGGCTCCACAAAATGGATGCACTGTAAGCCACTGGACCACATATTGCTAAGTTCAAATGATATATCATACATTACATACATTTATACCTGAGGCAGGGTCTCACTATGTAGCCCTAGCTGGCCCAGAACTTGCTATGTAGACTACACAGACCTTGAACTCAGAGATCTGCCTGTCTCTACCTCTCGAATGCTGGGATTAGAGGTTCCTCCACCAGTGAGATAAGAACTGATTTTTTAAGTGGGGTGGTGCAAACCTGTGATCCCAGTGGAAGGTGGAGGCGAAGAGATTAGGAATCTAAGGTCATTAGCTACACAGCAAATTCAAGGTCAGTCTGGGCTACGTGGACTCCATCTATAAATAAATGTTAAGAGCAGTGGCTTTGTGATTGTGAGGACCAAAATTCAAATCCCATCACCCACGGAGGAACCTGGATGTCCCTGCATATGCTGTGACACCAAGGAGGTGGAGGCAGGAGGATTGCAGAGTTTGTTGGCTTTGAGTTTACCTGAGGCATTAGCCCCCATTTCACAGAGAGAAGCTGCCCCTGAGGAAGAGATGGAGAATGTTGTAAGAGGACACAGAAGCCTCTTCTGTCCACACATGCATATTCATGTGCACATCTCTATCCTTTGTATGTGTGTGTTTGTGTGTGTGCTCATGTGCTTGTGTGTATAGGTACATGTATGTACACTCAGCAGACACATAATACACACACATAAAACAAATAGCAAAAAGATTTTAGTAGTACTTGATTAAATATTTCATACAATTTACAATGTATTTTCATCATATCTACATCAAAAGCAAGCAGCGTCTTCAACAATAGGTTCTTACCATCTAGCTGGGGTGGGCAACCAAGAGCAATCACAATACTCTGTGTGGGATTGGGGGCTCTGAACCACACTCACCGATAATGCCTTGGGAGGCAAACCATGCCAGGCACTGAGAATTTGTTCAATAACTCACGTCTAAGGAGCAGCCTTGTCCACCCTGGCAGGCTACTTCTGTTCTAACAAGGACTGTTACTAGAAAATGACTGTTTAGATCTGTGTGACTTAGAGATTGCTCTTTGTAAGGGATGACATGAGAGTCTGAGGATGTTCCTACCAGGAAGTAGAGTTGTCATTTTCACCCAATTCTCAGCCTCAGCATCTGTTCCCTTCTTCCTGTGTGAGCTTGTAAGAGCTGTTCCCCATCCCGCATCCCTCATATGAGACGAGATACCAGACAATGCAGTTCTATCGTCTAGGTCTGGAGTTAGACTCACTGCTCTAAAAAGAAGACAGTCAGGCCTCTAAATTATGCTTCTGGGCTATGCTGTTATCAGTCATTTTGATCCTGGTGTTGTGGGTCTTTCTCTGGGTTGCAGTTAATTATTTCTCCTGCTGCCCTTGAGAGTCCTGAACTAAAGTCATCAGTACCGAGGTGAAGGTGAGCATAGGAGGTAAGAATCTTTTATGTGGGGTAAAACCAGAGCAGCATCTTGGGCAGGTGATGCTCTATGCCTGGACCCGAAGCCCTGACTGGATGCCTGCTGATAAAGACAATTGCAGGAAGGCAGATCTCTGTGCTTACCTAGGACAGAGGAACAAGGCCTGGCAGTGGGAAACTGTTCTGAACTAGGGAATTCATTCCCAAATATGTAACAGAAGGGAAGCCAGCTACAGTGAAAAATCTACAGCAAAGGACAGCCACTTTATTCACAAAGCAAGAATGCAAAAGCCTTGCCTTTGGGTTTAGCCCTTAGGGGATCCCTTGGTTCTGATAAGTCTCTCCTGAAAAGATGACTGGGCAATTACTCTATGATGTCACAGCCTCCCTGCGCTCAGCTTGTCCAGATTGGAGGAGAAACAAGGAGGTCCAGTGACAACCCCCAACTCTGTATTTAGGATTTGACCCATCCTGACCTGAGGTTTAGGCCTAAATAGAAGACAAGACACAAGCACAGCTAAGCAGTCCCAGGTCCCGTGTGGCCCCGCCCACAGTGAGCCATCATCCTCTGTCTCAGTCTCTCCTGCAGGGTGATCAGAGGAGCTGTCAGAACTGTGTGAACTCTCTTTCTGGAGATCAGTTCTTTACTGGCTGGCTCTAAGCTTTGCCTTTTCCTTCTTCCAGTCCAGCTTGAGACTCCTTGGGTGTCTCCAGTTCCTTGGAGTCCATTGCTTCAGTGTCTGACGGCAAAGAGTGCTGCAGAGGCTTCTCTAGAATCTTCACTCCTACTGGGGAAGTTCATGCTCACTTCCTTCATTTCTTCCCAGCCCTCAGGACCACCTCTTTAAGCCCCAACACTGAAACTTCTGTATGAACCAAAAATACCCTCACAGCCACAGAAGGTCAGATGAGCAGAGAAAAACAGACCTTGCATCTGGGAATCAGATTTGGGGTAGGTGAGTTGAGTCCATTTACATTAAGTGATATTAATGACCCGTGGTTGCTATCTCCTGTTAATTTAGTTTTCATTGTTGGTTATATTAATTTGTGCATTTTATCTTCTTCAGAATTTGCTGTAATGAGATCATCAATGTCTGTGTTTTTGTTGGTGTAGCCATCTTCCTTGGTTTGGAGTTTCCTTCTAGTATTTTGTGTAGGGCTGGATTTGCTAGATATTGGTGAAATCTAGATTTGTCATGGAATATCTTGTTTTCTCATTTTATGGTGATTGACAGTTTTGCTGGGTGTAGTAATCTGTGCTGGCATCTGTGGTCCCTTAATGTCTGAATAATGCTTGACCATGACCTTCTGGCTTTCATCAATTCCAATGGGACATCAGGTATAATTCTGATAGGTCTACCTTTATATGTTTCTGGCCTTTTTCCTTTGCAGCACTTAATATTCTTTCTTTACTCTGTATGTTTAGTGTTTTGATTATTATGTGGCTAGAGGACTTTTTTTTTGATCCAGTTTGTTTGGTGTTATGTAAGCTTCTTGTGTCTTCATAGTCATATCTTTCTTTAGGTAGGGAAAGTTTTCTTCTATGATTTTGTTAAATAAATTTCTGTGCCTTTGAGTTGAATTTCTTCTCCTTCTTTTATGCCTATTATTCTAAGATTTGGCTTTTTAATGGTGTCCCATATTTCCTAGATATTTTGGGTTAAGCTTTTGTTAGATTGAATGCTTTCTTTAACTGATGAGTCTATTTCCTCTATTGCATCTTCAGCACTTGAGATTCTCTCTTCCATCTCTTGTATTCTGCTGCTCACGCTTGCATTTGTGGTTTCTGCTCTTTTTCTCATGATTTTTGGTTCTATAATTTCTTCAGCTTCTGTTTTCTTTATTGTTTCTATTTCAGTTTTCAAGTTCTGAATTGTTTCTTTTATATGTTTTATTTATTTTGGGGGGTTTCTTTAAGTGATTTGCTGAATCTTCCAATTTTTTCTTTGTCTTTTCCTCAATTTCTTTTAGGGAATTTCTCATTTCATCTCTAAAAGTTTCAAACATTTTCTTGAAGTTATTTTTTAAGTCATCTTATTCTGGTTCATTCATTTCTGATTGTTCAGGTCTTGCTGTTGAGGGGGTCTTTAGGTTTCACTGGTATTGTGTTCTTCTTTGGGTGTAGCATGTAAACTTACTTTTCTATTCATTTTTTCCTCAAATAGGTGTGGTTGAGGCTGTCTAAGATTCTGTTGAATAATCTTCTAGGTATCAGTGAATCCAAAGCTCAGATAGTTGTTCCTTGTGGTACAGTCAGTGTCACAGTTCTAGTTACCCCTATGGTTATTCAGTGTTCCTGGAGATTGATCAGCACTCCTTGCTTTACTCTGCTCCCTTGCAGTTTGCTGTCTTGGGCCTACTTTGGCCTAGGTTGCTGGCTTTGCCTAGTTTCTATAAATCCTGGTCTGAATCCCCTTCTGCAGAACTCCCTGGCTTGGAGTTGAACCTGTTCTGGTGAAGATCACTGGCTCTGGATATGGTCACTGGCTCAATTCTGATCCACCAGTGTCCCGGGACTGGGTAGGCTCCAGGAACTGGATTTACTTCTGGCTTCTTCTCCAGGTGGAGCTATTTGCTCTCTGTCCTAGGTAGCTGGTTCTGTCCCACTCTGGTTCTGATGGAGATGCTAACTCTGAGTCGGGTTGCTGCTCAATACTGATCCGCAATGTCTCAGGGCTGGGTTGCCTTCTGGGACTGCATTTGCTCCTGGCCCCTGCTCCCCAAGCATTGACAATTCTTCATATACATTCAGAGGCTAGAGGAAACACTCAGGAGCCGTTCCCTTATTTTCTCAGACAGGGTCACTCACTAGCTTCAAGTTTGCCAAATAGACTAGGCTGGTTAATCAGTGAGCCCCAGGGACATGCCTATCTCAGCCTTTTTTTACTGGGACACAGCTCAGTCAACTCTGTTTGGTGCAGAACTAAATATACATAAACAGACTAACTTTAACTCACATAGATCTGCCTGCCTCTGTGATGAAGAAAGATCAGTGGTTAATTAATAAAGAAACTACTTGGCCTGATAGGTTAGAACACAGGTGGGTGGAGTAAACAGAACAGAATGCTGGGAGGAAGAGGAAGTGAGCTCAGATGCCATGCCTCCCCTCTCCAGGGCAGACGTGATGAAGCAAGCCGCCAGGTCAGACATGCTGAATCTTTCCCAGTAAGACTGGTGCTACACAGATTACTAAATATGGGTTAAGCAAGATAAGTCACCACCTCATGGTGCTACACACATTAATAGAAATGGGCCAAGCGGTATTTATATGAATACAGTTTTTGTGTTGTTATTTTGGGGCATAAGCTAGCCAGGTGGCTGGGATCTGGGTGGCAGGAATGCAGCCCACAGCTCCTTCAACACCTTTGCCTCTAGGGCTAAGATTAAAGAACATTCTCAGCTCTCCAGGCTCTTCAAATGGATTCTAGGGATGAACTCGGGGTCTAAGTTCCCAAGAGCAACACGATACAGACAGAGACATCTGCTTATTCCATTCATTTATGGCCAAAACAACTGTATTTTTATAGCTTAATTATCTGTGACTAAATGTAAATCTAAGGACACACAGCCAGGAGAGGTGGAGGGCGTGCACTGAGCTTGCTCTCCTGGAGTCTCAGCCTTCAGCATGTGGTCCCCTCTGTGAATTTCTAACAGCTGCTCCCCATCCCACCTCCCAAGAGGAGACAAGATGTGACACTCCCCCCATCCCTCCTCATCCAGGGAGGATCTGCTCACTCCTCATCTCTCCCCAGCAGTCAGAACCACCATGCAGAGCCCCTCCATCATCACCTCTGCAGTCACCACGGCTGGACTGGAGGACACAGAGGACCAGAGGAATCCTTCAGTTGTGAACCTGGGAGCCACGGTCGGGGTGGTGGTGGCCACGGCTGTGCTCATAACCCCCGTCTATGTGATGCTGATCTTCCTCTGGTGGAAGAAAAGGTGAGTGGTCCAGGACAGGCTCTCACCTGAGCTTACCTCTGAGTTTTCTCAGTTGTAGGACATGGAGATAGGTAAATGCATTAGTCAGGGTTCTCTAGGGTCACAGAATTTATGGAATGAATATATTTATAAATATATGGTGAAATATATTTTTGAACATATAATAAATATATGAAAATTTATTGGAATGACTTATGGCTGACGTCCAACAGTGACTAACTGTGTATGGTAAGATCAACAACCTAGTAGTTGCTTAGCCCCAGGGGCTACCTGCTCATTTGGAAAGAGCTATACCTGCTAAACAAAGCCTGAGGTAAAGCAGCCTTCAGGGACAGCATCTCACGGGAGGTGAGACCGTGAAAAGAGAGAACTGCCTATGTTGGGGATATGGTATCAACACAGAAAATAAGACAACGGTGTTCAATAGACCACAGGCAAAAAGACAATGGCTGGGAAGAGCCTACACTAAGGGAGGTAAAATATTTGTACTCTAAAAACAACACACTGCTGAGAGAAATTACAGAGCAGCCAGGAGACGGCTCAGTTGGTAAAGTGCTTGCCCCATTAACACAAGGACCTGGGTTCCATCCCCAGGATTCACAGATAAAGTTGACTACATTGGCAGACACTGGAAGAGACATAGGATCCATGAGGATCACTGTGCTGCCAAGCTTTCCCAATCAGTGAACCCCAATCAAGGGCAGACCTGTCCCCAAAGCTATAGAGGACAGCTCCTGCAGGATGATTCCCAAGGATATACCTCTACCACCCACATGTGTGCACATCTGCAAATCTACACATACATATATGTACTTCACAAAATAAATTAATAAAAAGTAGGAAAATACTGAAATATGTAAGAATATTTGCATAATGGAAAATGTTATTTTATGCGATAACTCCTTACGATGAGAAACAGTCTAAAAAGTCAATAAGTGCCTATTCAAATCCCAACTGCCTTTTTGTAAAGACAAATGTTTTGTCTTCTAAAATCAGAAGGATTCTAAAAAACAAATATGGGAACACAGTAGGGGACACCCTAATTCCAGCATTGGAAAGTGCAAGGGGGAATTAAGAGTTCAAGCTAAACTGAAGCTACATAGAAAGTTGAATGTCAGCCTGGCTTCCACAAGAGCTTGGTTACACATAAAATAAAAATAAAGTGTGGACTGGATTTAGAGCAGACTTAAATCCATGGTAAGTAGACTACAGGACAGGAGCAGAGATGAGCAGATAGTGGAGTATATTGGAAAGCCCAGAAATTCAGACTAAAACTTTGGTTTTCAGAAGGGCTCAGCCTAGAAATGGATAAGAAGAGCAGGTGAGAGGTGGAGAGCAGCAGTCTGTGGGGCAGCAGAAGTCTGACTGGGATTTGAACCCTGAGACTGAATCTGCAGGGTGCAGCGCTGCACTAACAGGGAAGCCAGGGAGACAGGTTGCAGGGAGACAAAAGGGAGGCCTGGTGAGTGCAGAGCAGGGAGAACAGGGAAGGGACATGAGTTCAAGGCAGGGGAAGAAGCAAAGGGAGAAGGGCATGGACAAGGGGCAGTGGACAGGAGAGCTGTCCTCTGATTGGCTGTGTTGTGCAAAGGACAGCTGAGGACTGGCCTCAGGTCCTGCGGACTCTCAGATCTGTCCCTGATTGGCTGCTACAGAGCTGTTTGCTGCCCTGAGCTCCTAATGTTGAACACAGAGAACAGCTGAGAGGCAGACAGAGGATCAGCATGGCTCCCACACTGACACTGGTTCTTCTCCTACAGGCCAGCAGACTAAAGCTGAAACCCCAGCCAGGTGAGCTGCTGTCATTCCAAGGAGCAGGTGAGGGGCTGCTTGAGGAAGTTTGTTATGAGAGGCATGAAAGGGAGCTAGAGAGATGGTTGAGTTAGAAACCCTTGCACACTGGTAGGAGGACCTGTGTCTCACTGGGAGAACCCACACTATAAACCAGGAGAGTGACTGAAATATGTAATTCCTCTTTGGACAAGAAAGAGACAGAAGCGTGGAGCTGTCTGTCCAGCTAGACTAGCAAAATTGCTGAGTTCCAAGTCAATGAGAGACTAGGTCATAAAAAAATAATGTGGATTCTTCAATGGGATAAATCAAGGTCGTGGCGTTTTCAAAGTTTATTTTTAATGAAGGGTTTGAAAATTACATATTAATGGACAAAAAAATGGGGAGGAGAGAGAGAGAGAGAGCTCTGTGGGAGAAGATGTCTGCAGCCAAGACCAATGACCTGTGTTCATTTGGGGGACCTAAATGGGGCAAATAGAAAACTGACTATGGAAATCTGTCCTCTCCTTCTTAGGCACAGCACTGTCTGTTAGTCCCCAACTACCAGAAAACCAGGGGCCAGCATCGCACACCAGGGGGGTGAGTTTGTATCAAAGTAGGATTTGCTGGCCACACATCCTGCATCTCAAGCCCATCCCTTACCATGGCCTGGGAATCAGAGAGCAGGGCTGCTGGCCTGTGCTGTGAAACATCTGTCCATGGACAGGATCAAAAGAGAACCCCACTCCTGCCATGTGCGCTCTGACTTCCTTTCCTCAGAACCCAGTCAATTTGTCTTCTCTGGTCCTGGGAACCAACTGTGCTGTTTCCTATCTGTCCATGGAATTAATAACACTTTTTAATAAATATTCTACTCCCCAGACTTGATCTCATGGCTCTCTTAGCGCTGCCCCCCCCCCAAGACCTTAGAGAGTAGCAGATTGTGTCCAGGAGCAGGGACACAGAGAGAAGCAGGTAACAAGGTCCACACTGAGAACCACTGCATGAGAACTCTGTTCCTCTCTCCCGTTCTCCCTGGACACTGACATCTCAGCCACAACCCTAGGCCCCTCCATGCCCCTCCTCAGGTGACAGACCATGGCTTGCTTGGGTCCCATGCTGTGCTTCCTTTCCTCACAGGCCATCTACAAACACTCACTTTCCTGATTTCCTACCCTGTGGATATTCTGTCCTCTGGGGTCTCCCATACTCCAAGATTTCCATCCCAAGACAAGGTTGTCTTAACGTTTGATAGTCAGTGGGTCAGCGTCTACCAAAGAGCATGCTGGGACACAACGACAGCATCCACACTGACCATTAAGAATGAAATCCAGGTTGCTCTCACAGCCAAAGGAGGTGCAAGGGCACTGTAGCAGTGTGACTGTAGTTGGCCCCCATATGCCCATAGGGAGTGGCACTATTCAGAGGCATAGCTTTGGTGGAGTAGGTGTGGCCTTGTTGGAGGAAATGTGTCGTTGCGGAGGTGGTCTCTCAGTTCTCCTATTCTCAGGGTAGATACAGTTCACTTCCTTTTGCCTGTGAATTCAGATGGATAACTGTCAGCACCTACTCCAGCACCATGTTTGCCAGCAGGCTACCATGACTGAGCTAGTCACCCCGCCACTCACTGGGCTTTGGACACAGTAAAGTGTCTCCTCTTGGGGCTCCCCTCTACAGAGGTGCAGGGAGGTGCTCACACTGAGGGTGGACAGCACAGAAGGAAGATGAAGATGATGATGTCATCCTTGGTGAGAAAGAAGGGTTCAGATGGGGGCTGAGCAACTGTGTTACTGTAATGTCCTAGCTGCAGCCTGAGTGTCCTGTCTACACCACAGGTCATCATCTTACCCTCTCTAGGATCCGCTCAACTCTCTCGGGACCCAGTCTGGGCAGCTACACTGGGTTCCTTCTGGGCACTCTTAGATGTCACTGGGGATAAAAATTCAAGGAATAGGAGAATGGATAGTGTGACAGATGGATGGACAGATGGACAGTTTTCATCTATGAGTTGTCTGCTGGGGTGGGGCCAATCTGCCCTTCAATGTGTTATTTGAGGGAAGTTTCTGGAATTGGATGGCTCCGGCAGAAGCAGGAAGGGTTGAGTCTATTCTCTGCCATCACTCTCATGGGAAAACACAGCTGGGTATAAAATCAGGGTCTGAATGCTGGGGACACGATCAGGAACTGGAGTCTGAGAGTCACAGAGGCTGGCCTGGGGAGGCCGTGTTTACTCAGGATGAGGACTGGGTAAACATGTGGGGCACATCAGCTATGGATGTCTCCCTGCATGACGTGTCTGTGCCTGTATTCAGCTGCACATGTGTGCATGTGTGAGCTCACCTATGTGGAGGCCAGCGGACAAACTCAGGTGTTACTACTCAGGACATATTCCATCTTGAATTTCTTTGTTTGTTTGCTTGGTTGGTTTTTATGAGACAAAATATACATACCCATTGCTGGGCTGGAACTTGATAAATAGACCAGGACAGCCTCAAACACACTGAGATC
This sequence comes from Microtus oregoni, assembly GCF_018167655.1. NCBI lineage: Eukaryota > Metazoa > Chordata > Mammalia > Rodentia > Cricetidae > Microtus > Microtus oregoni. The sequence goes on along the minus strand of NW_024543062.1, from coordinate 4,698,988 downwards.
CACTCGTGTTTGCCCCTGACTCTGCCTCCCCAAAGCTGGAATTAAAGGCATGGACTACCATTCCTAGCCCACTTTAAGTTTTAACTTTTAATATTACACGTATTTATTCTGTGGATGCAGGGCACACCTGTACTACAGCCTGAGCAGCAGCTAGGTTCTAACACTGCAGTCTGACACTCCCCGTGGTCACCTGTATGCGAAAGCCCCATGTGTGCACCCCACAGCCCCAGGCCGCTCTTCCACAGAAAGTGCCCAGCCCCTATGAAAGTGTCATGGCTCCAGCGCCCAGTCCCTGCTGTCAGGGGAAATGTGGTTGTCACTGCAGGAGACTGATTACAGCATCCTGGACAGAAACCATCCCACAGCAGGGTCCTATGGGGATCAAACTGAGTCTAGGACTTGTAACAACAGAGCCCATGATTTGAGATTCAGGGGCCAGCAGGTGGCAGCAGTGAGGTTGAGCATCTATAGACCACACCAGAACCTGCTCTATAAAAATGCTGGACTTAGCCAGGCAGTAATGGCACATACGTTTAGTTCCAGCACTAGGGAGGCAGAGAGAGGTGGATCTCTGTGAATTCGAAGGCAGCCTGGTGGTCTACAGAGTAAATTCTAAGGCAGGTGCCAAAGCTACAGAGAAACCCTGTCTCAAAAATAAACAAACAAAAATGCTGGAGTCCAGCAGCTGACGTAGGTCAGGCCTAATGAGGGCAACCCCTGCTAGAGACTCTGCAATTGGGTGACTTTTACCCATAGATACCAGACAGTAGGGCAAGACCAGATGAAGCCTGGAAGTGAAGCTTGGTTCCTGCATCTGCACAGACATTTGGAGCCCTAGAACCCTGGACCTACAGGAGAAGGACTAGACCACGTATTTCTGTAAACACAACAGAGGCTTGTAGACTTGGTGGTTGATTGATGGGACCCAACTTCCCATCACCCATGGTGAGCCACCCTGGTTGTGGTTTGAGGCCTCTGGCTTCCCTGTTCCATTGATGTCACCTCAGGCTCCCAATCCCTTCTCCCCTTCCCCATTGTCACCTCTCCACACAGGCCCAAAGGCTCTTCAGAACAATGTCCCCATTTTCATGACATGGCTGCTGTGTCTTCTGATCCTGGCCACTCCTCGGTAGCAGAAGTAACTGCAGTCCCATGCACTGGGAGTACTGAGACCCGGCCTGGGCACTGTGTTGCTGTTACCCATGCTTCTTTCACAAGGTCCTGCAGGAGCTGGGACTCTAAGCTTCGCTGTTGCTCACAACCTTTCTCTGGCCGTGTTTACTCAAAATGAGGACTCGGTCAGAAGGTGTTGGATGATCAGCTGTGAGAGGTGCCTTGCATGATAGTGTATATGTGTGTAAGAGAGTGTGAGTGTGCACACATGTGTACACATGCATGCACACGCATGCAAGTTTATGCTCATGCATGTGGAGACTAGAGAGCAACACTCGGCTTTACTACTCCAGACACCGTATACCTTGGACATTTTGTTTTGTTAGTTGGTTTTGCTTATTTGTTTGTTTTGTTTATTCCTTTCTTATATTTTATCAATCTGGTTTTTATGGTTCTGTTGTGTTTTAGTTTGATTTGTTGAGACAAGGTCTCATTATGAAATCCTGGATGGAACTCAATACACTACCAGGCTAGATTCACGCTAACATGTCCACTTGCCTCTGAGTCCCAATGCTAGAAAGAAGGTGTGTGCCACCAAGGCACAAAGGGACACGATGGGGGTACACCTGTCACTCAGAACATGGGAGGGCAGAGAGGAGGTTCTGTAAGAGTTCAAATCATCCTTGGTTTCATAACAAGTACAAGGCTCAGCCTGGGCTGCATGAGACCCCATCCAATGGGGGGGGCTTTCTGACAGGGACAATAGGCCCAGTCCCCTCTCCTGACCGATGGTCCATTTCGGGCTAAATCATTCCAAAGGTTCTGTGCTCTGCATCTCCAAGGACTGGGTGACGGACACAGAAGTGCGTCCATGTGCAGCTGACAGCGAGGCCATGAGAATGAGGTCCATGACCATGAGAGCTCAGGTCAAGGGATCAGAGGACCATGGGGACTGTGAGGAAGGCAGAGAAAGCAGACATGACAGAGGGCGGCTGCATAGTCACCTGAGGAAAGCATGGAGAAGGCAGTCAATGTCAGGGAATCTAAGGGAATGGGAAGTCACCGCTGTCCACGTCACTCAGGGAGAATGATGCTACTTCCTCTAATACAATCATGTCTTCCTGCCCTTCAAGGAACTGAGAGCATCTTGCATGGGGAAGGGTGGGATGACCTCCTACAGAAGCAGCCCTTTGGCCACCACAGCCACTGCCCCCACATCTCACGACTGCTCTAATCATGGACCAGCTGTGTCCAGTCTCAGAGATGTCCCAGGCGATGTCATGAGTCACATATTGCTGCTCTGAGCCTTCTTTTCCCACTGCATCCAAAGAGGCTCTAGAACAGACAGAGCTAGAAGGAATCACTCAAGTGTTTTGTGGGAACAGCCTCCCTGGAGCATAGCAGCATTTCCATGTCTGTCAGCAGAGTTCAGAGACTGCACTGAGCAGGCAGCCAGAAGTCAGTGTGGAGTGGAGGAATACAAGAACTCGATGGTACTGAATTCCAGTCACCTGCCGTGTGGCAGTCATGTGACCTGTGCCAGTCTTCTCTGACCCTTGGTTTCCTCCTCTGAGTGTGTGTTAAGGGTGGTGGGAGGCAAAAAGGCTCATTCAGAAGCTGGAGTGGCTCTGGAGTCGCTGTCGAGGTGAAGCAGACAAGTCTATAACTTTCCCGGAAGCACAGGAATATTCCAGACTCAGCGGCAGCGAGCAGCCAGGGCGAGAGTGTCCACTGGGCCTTAGTTTTCCAGGGCTGCTGTGAGGAGTCCCTGACAGGCAGCAAGAGTGCAAAGAGCAGACGATGGTGGGGGCACCAAGCTAGGGCTGGGACTGAATGTGTTTCCTCATCACCTCCTGCCTCGCTATGTCTGGTGAGCAGAAAATGAACAATCCCTTAACAGTGATTATGAGAGAGAGAGAGAACCAACATGAGGGAGACATAAGAGACATAATGAGAAACAGACTGGGGGGAGGGCAGGAGTGGAGGAAATGGGAGCTGAGGAAACAGTGATTGCAGCTGCATAGGGAATGGGAAAGACTGGATGAGACAGGAGGTCAAGGTTGAAGAGAGGAGAGCCCGGCCTGCAGAGGTTAAGGCTGCATCTTCCAGAAAAAAAAAAATGGGGGCTGGGCTCAAGGCCCAAGGGTGGATCTTTTGCAACACGGGAAAGAAGAAGCCAGAATGATAAAGGAAGTTGCTGGCCACAAGGAGGTGGAGATGGGGAGGTCCTGCCCCCACTCAGTCCTCCACATGAGAAGACCCAGGGAATGTCGGTCACTTTACCTTGATTCTCTCCTAACTTCTGAGCACCCAGGGTTCCTCCACGGGGCCTCCTCTCCTTCCTGATGGCTCTGCTGGTCTCACTTCCCGGAGGAATTCCGGACATGGCTTCGGTCCTGCTTCTGCTGCTCCCAGCAGCCTGCCTGCAAGCTGGTGAGTGGTGGGAACCTCACTAGTGGTGACCTAATCACAGGAGGGGTGAGTGGGGCTGGGAAGAGTGGGCTGTCCTGTGGACAGGTGACTGCTAGAAGAACCAACCTGTCCTCTGAGCCACAAGATAGAGCTTATCTTCAGAGTGGGTCCAGCTCAACTCTTCCTGTCTATCCTGTCCCCTACTGGACAGTGGGACATGGGAAAAGTCCTTCTCTAGTCCTACTCCTGCCTGTAGTGGAGACTCGGGAAGCTCTGGGGTGTCCTTTCCATCCCCTGCAATGGTTTCAGATTCTTCCCCAACCTTCCCAGGGAACTCAGCAGGATCCAACAGAGTAAATACCTTTGGTGTCAACCAACCAGCACGCCTCTCTGGTGTGCAGGGCGGCTCCATCGAGATCCCCTTCTCCTTCTACTTCCCCTGGGAGTTGGCAAAGGATCCACAGATGAGGATTCTCTGGAGATGGCAGCACTTCCATGGGGAATATATCTACAACTCTTCCTCGGGTTTCATCCATGAGCATTTCAAGGACCGGCTCATCCTGAACTGGACACAGCCTCAGACATCCGGAGTCCTCAGAATCCTAGACTTGAAGGAGCAGGACCAGACAGTGTACATCTGCCGAGTTTATTTGAACACAAAACATGGCATAGAGCAGTGGCAGCCAATTGGTGGGACCCGACTCACCATCACCCGTAGAGAGGACATCCCAGGTCAGTCCTGTGTTCCTGGCTTTTTTATACCATAGATGTCATTGGAGATCTTACAAGTCTGATCCTTCCCAGATTCCTCTGGTGTGTTCTATCCACTCTCCAGAGCTCTACATTTCTTTTCCCCATAATCACCTGCAAGCCTTAGCATCTCTCTCAAAGCTACGCCCTCATTGTGCCCTCTACAGAAGGTGCCTTCTGGCCCCCATGTATACCCCTCCTCCTCTGGGTCCCTGCCCCAGTTTCTTTTTCCCCTCCCTCAGTTCCCTCTTCTCCCTCACGTTCTCACCATGACCAGGTCTTCTGGTCGCTTCCCCTCCGCTGTGGCAGCTGTGACTTCAGCCTCCACTCAGTCCCAGCCTAGTCACCGTGTAGGTGTTACCACGGCCACCTGTCACCACTGCTGGGCCCTCTCATGGTCATTATACAGGGAGAGAGACATGGAGACCAGCAGAATTCAACCCCTGCCCCAGGTCATGCTGGGGACCAAGAGACCCCACATGGACCATTTACCTCCAAGCGTCTCTCAACTATAGACACATGGCCTTTGCTGGAGTTCGCTCAATTTTTTGCCTCCTTCTATCTTGATTTTGTGGAGCATGTAAATATGGTGTAAGCAAATATGTATGTGTGTGCATGTGTGTCTTGTATGTTTGTGTGTGTGTACATATACCACATTTTTGTGCTTGGGAAGGCCAGAGTGAGGCACTGGGAATCCTCCTCTAGTAAGACCGACTTTATTCCCTTGAGGCAGGGTCTCTCACTGAACCTGGAGCTCACTGTTCTGGGCTAGGCTGAAGGGCTAAGAAGCTGCATTGATTCTCTTGTCCCCATCTCCTGTGGTGTTGAGGTTAAGGGGCTCACATGGCCTATCTTACAAAGAAAGTGTGTGATATCTCAGGAAAGAACACCTAAGGTAGGAACCTGGAAGAGGAACTGATGCAGAAGCCGTGGAGGAGGGCTGCTTACTGGTTTGCGTTCTGGGCTTGCTCAGCCTGCTTTGATTAAGGCATCCAGGACCACCATTCCAGACATGGTACCATCAGAGTGAGCTGGACCCTCCCACATCAATCAAATAAAGAAAATGTCCTTCAGACTTGCCTATGGGCAATCTGATGGAGGCATTTTCTCAGCTGCGGTTCCCTTCCCAGATAACTACAGCTTTGTCAAATTGACACAATAACTAACCAGGGCACAGGGCAAGTGCTTTCTGGACTGAGCCATCTCCACAGTTGCTGACCTGCCTTTTCTCCTCTCGGGACTACACTTTCTTAGTGACTCTAACCTTATCCATGACAGTGGCTGATGGGACTCTTTCCTTCTCAGTCATTACTCAACCACTGTGTTTCCAACAACTGTGTTTTTTGTTTTGTTATTTTGGGACATTTTGGGAAAGAAGGTAGTATATAAGTATAGATATATACATGTTTGCCTACACTTCCTGTTAAGATTGGGGCAACAAGGGAAATTCTTTATATAAAAAATCCTGGAACTGAATAGTAATGATGGCTGCTCTGGCTCCACAAAATGGATGCACTGTAAGCCACTGGACCACATAATGCTAAATTCAAATGTACATTACATACATTTATACTTGAGGTAGGGTCTCACTACGTAGCCCGAGCTGGCCCAAAACTTGCTATGTAGACTACACTGACCTAGAAATCACAGAGATCTGCAGGTCTCTGCCTCCTCTCGAATGCTGGGATTAGAGGTTGCTCCACCAGTGAGATAAGAACTGTTTTTTAAGTCGGGAGGTGCAAACCTGTGATCCCAGTGGAAGGTGGAGGCAAAGAGATCAGGAGTCTAAGGTCATTAGCTACACAGCAAATGCAAGGTCAGTCTGGGCTACATGGACTCCATCTATAAATAAATGTTAAGAGCAGTGGCGTTGTGATTGTGAGGACCAAAGTTCAAATCCCATCACCCACGGAGGAAGCTGGGTGTCCCTGCATATGCTGTGACACCAAGGAGGTGGAGGCAGGAGGATTGCAGAGTTTGTTGGATTTCAGTCTAGCTGATGCTTGAGCCCCCATTTCACAGAGAGAAGCTGCCCCCGAGGAAGAGATGGAGAATGTTATAAGAGGACACAGAAGCCTCTTCTGTCCACACATGCATGTTCAGGTGCACATCTCTATCCTCTGTGTATGTGTGTGTGCGCTCACGTGCTTGTGTGTATAGGTGCATGTAGCGACACTCAGCATACACATACTACATACACATTAAACAAATGGCAGAAAGATTTTAGTTGTATTTGATTAAATATTTCATACAATTTACAATGTATTTTCATATCTACATCAAAAAAGCAGCAACTTGTGCAATAGGTTGTTACCATCTACCTGTGGTGGGCAACCAAGAGCAATGCCAATAGTCTGTGTGGGATTGGGGGCTCTGAACCACACTCACTGATAAGGCACAGGGAGGCAAGCCTTGCCTGGCACTGAGAATTTGTTCAATAACTCACGTCTAAGGAGCAGCCTTGTCCACCCTGGCAGGCTACTTCTGTTCTAACAAGGATTGTTACTAGAAAATGACTGTTTGATCTGTGTGACTTAGAGATTGATCCTTGTTAGGGATGAAATGAACGTCTGAGGACATTCCTACCAGGAAATAGAGTTGTCATTTTCACCCAATTCTCAGCCTCAGCATCTGTTCCCTTCTTCCTGTGTGAGCTTCTAAGAGCTACTCCCCATCCCGCATCCCTCAATGGAGACGAGATACCAGACAATGCAGTTCTATGATCTAGGTCTGGAGTTAGACTTATTGCTCTAAGCAAAGAAAACAGCTAGGCCTCTCTTAGATTATTGCTTTTGGGCTATGCTGTCATCACTCGTTGTGATCCTGATGTTGTGGGTCTTTCTCTGGGTTGCAGTTAATTATTTCTCCTGCTGCCCTTGAGAGTCCTGAACTAAATTCATCAGTTAACTGAGGTGAAGGTGAGCTTAGGAGGTAAGAATCTTTTATGTGGGGTAAAACAAGAGCAGCAGCTTGGGCAGGTGATGCTCTATGTCTGGACCCTAAGCCCTGACCAAATGCCTGCTGATAAAGACAATTGCAGGAAGGCAGATCTCTGCGCTTACCTAAGAGAGAGGAACAGGCCTGGCAGTGGGAAACTGTTCTGAACTAGGGAATTAACTCCCAAATATGTAACAGGAGGGAAGCCAGCTACAGCGAAAAATCTACAGCAAAGGACAGCCACTTTATTCACAATGCAAGAATGCAAAAGCCTTGCCTTTGGGTTTAGCCCTTAGGGGATCCCTTGGTTCTGATAAGTCTCTCCTGAAAAGATGATTGGGCAATTACTCTATGATGTCACAGCCTCCCAGCGCTCAGCTTGACCAGATTGGAGGAGAAACAAGAAGGTCCAGTGACAACCCCCAACTCTGTATTTAGGATTTGACCCATCCTGACCTGAGGTTTAGGACTAAATAGAAGACAAGACACAAGCACAGCTAAGCAGTCCCAGGTCCCGTGTGGCCCCGCCCACAGTGAGCCATCATCCTCTGTCTCCAGTCTCTCCTGCAAGGTGATCTGAGGAGCTGTCAGAACTGTGTGAACTCTCTTTCTGGGAGATCAGTTCTTTACTGGCTGGCTCCAAGCTTTGCCTTTTCCTTCTCCCAGCTTGAGACTCCTTGGGTGATTCCAGTTCCTTGGAGTCCCTTGCTTCAGTGTCTGATAGCAAAGAGTGCTGCAGAGGCTTCTCTAGAATCTTCACTCCTACTGGGGAAGTTCATGCTGATTTCCTTCATCTCTTCCCAGCCCCCAGGACCACCTCTGCAAGCCCCACCACTGCAACTTCTGCACACACCAAAAATACCCTCACGTCCACAGAAAGTCAGATGAGCGAAGAAAGTCAGACCCTGGATCTGGGAACCAGTGTTGGGGTGGCAGTGGCTGCTGCTGTACTCCTGGCTGGGGTTTTGGGATTGATGGTGTTCCTCAGGTGGAAGAGGAGGAAAGGTGAGTGTCCAGACTGCATCCCCATCACACTTCCTGAATGTTTCCACAGGAAAATCTGCACCAGAGTCATCGAAGGGGATGGTTGACAGCTCAGATCCTAGGGCTCAGGTGATGGCTCAGTCAGTAAAGTACTTGCCGCGCAAGCTTGAGGATCTGTCACCACAATCCTTATAGTCCCAGTGCTGAGCAGGGGGGACAAGATCATCCCCGAGGCTGATGACTAGTCACACTAGCCTAATTGTTGGGCTTCGGTTCCCAGTGAGAGACCCTGTCTTTAAAAACAGCAAAGTGGACAGCTTTTGAGGAGTTAAGGGTGGCTTCCTGCCTCCCCAGGGCAGATCCCTGATGACCTCCTGAGTCCAGAGTCAGGCTCTGAGGCTTCTGCTTAGAGTAGCTGGGGTCTTTTGTTGCTGTTGTTTCAGTTTGGTTGACTGCAGGCCTGCACTGCTAACCCCACTAGGAATCTGCTTTAAGCTGGTTCTCCAAGTGAGACCTCTGAGGGTTCAGTTTGTGAACCTCACAGTCCAGTCCAAACTCAGTTCTTCTCTGTTGACTCAGCCATTTCGTCATCAGAGGACAAAGGGCCTGCCCAGGAGGAGCCAGGGAAAGGGAAAGCAGAAGGGATTGGATTGTTATTTTAGAAGGAGCTGTGGTGTTGACAGACATGGTCAGAGGAGAGACGGGAGAATAGAGGAGCTCTCAAAGGAAGAAAAATTACATACAGTGTCAAAGAATAAATAATGACAGCCAGAGGCAGTGAGGTGGCTCAGGACGTCAAGACACTGGAAATTCTAAAACACACAGGGCATAAGGAAAGAACTCGGTCCTGTATGTTGTCCTCTGACATACACATACCATAGCCTGTGCACATTCACATACATGGTGAACATATATATATAACACAATTAAGAATAAAAACAATGACTGCCACTGTGGTCCACACCTCAGTCTGTGCACCTGGGAGGGGGGTGGCAGGAGGATCATGACTCCATGAAAATTCATCTCAACTTCTCCCTCTCCTGTCAACAGAATAGTCCGGTAATTGCTGAGAGTCATGTAGGACACTCTCTGGCCTTCTAGGAAAAAAATACCATGTCAGGAACTCTTGAGTAGTGTGGTGCTGGTGGAGGAAGCAGGAGATGACAGGGAGAACCTTGTAAGTCAGGTCCCAAGCATCTAATAACAGAGGCAAAGGGATGGGCAAAGGGAGACCAGCTTCTGGAACAGGAGCAGCAGAAGAGAAGAGAGAGGCAGAGAGAGACAGAGACAGAGACAGAGAGCAGGGCAGAGAAACAGAAAGAGAGAGAGAAAAGAAGAGATGGGAGATGAGCAAGGCCCACTTTATAAACGGGAACTTAGCCAAGGTACACAGGAGAACTTGTTAGTGGTTGCACTGAGAACATATCCTGTCTGAACCTCAGGGGCCATTACAGATGCCTGAATAATAACAGTGATGTTGTTGAATGACAGAGGAAGTGGGTGAGTAGGAAAAATCTCATTCTGAAAATGGAAAAATTAATTAAGATGTCTATATTAGGTGGTTGGAGAGATGGCTCAGTGGTTAAGAGCACTGGATACTGTTGGGGGAAGGGTCGCTTCTTCATCCCGACTGCCTAGTCATGAAAACCACTCAAAAAACATATTATTTTCAATACTGTTTGGCCAATAGCTTAAGCATATTTCTGGCAAAACTCATATCCTAAACTAACCCATCTCTATTATTCTGTATATCACCACATGATTGTGGCTTACCAGATAAAATTCCCAGTGTCGGCCTCAGGTGGAGGATTCGTGGCTTCTCTCTGACTCTGCCCTTCTTCCTACCAGCCTTCAGTCCAATCCTCCCTGCCTAGCTCTGCTCCGCCCCTCCCTGCTCTGCTATAGGCTCAAAGCAGTTTCTTTATTCACAGTAATCACAGCATACAGAGGGAAATCCCACATCAACTCCCCATTTCTATTTAAATAAAAAGGAAGGCTTTAACTTTTAACATAGTAAAATGACATATAACAAAACAGGTATCAAGCAAGAATTACAGTTACAATATTTATATCTATTTTATCTTTTATCATAATTAAGGAAAACTATAACTATAACCATTTATTCTTCAACTCAATCAAAGTGTCCAGAAGGTTACCATATTATGTAAGTCAGCAGGAAGTACATTGTAAGCAACTGCCAAAACTCTAGAATTGACATAGACATCTCACTGCTTGAACAGTCACCCAAAGTTCTTCTGTATCATTGGAGCATCCATCTTTAGCCTACAGGCCCATAGTAACCAGCAGACTCTTTTACAAAGCAGGAAATTTCAAAGACAGTTCCACCTATGCTGGCAGTTTGTCCATCATATTTGTGTGTGTGTGTGTGTGTGTGTGTGTGTGTGTGTGCGTGTGTGTGTGTCCTGCAGAATGTCTAGCAGACTCATTCATGATGCAGGAACCCTGAAGGATTATCTCACCTTTAGGCAAGTTTAGCAGTCATTTCTCTGTGGGTCCATCATATCCAGTTTATAAAGCAGTCCAGGCAAGAGCAGTTTCTTGCCATATGGTCAACTGACTCCGTAAGGAGCCTCTTCAATGCCCATCATCTCTTGAAGTAGCTTGGTGTTGCCAGGAGCAGATATATCTCACACTCATAAAAAGTCTTAAGTTCTTAAACATTTTAAATGCCATATTCTGAAGGTCTCTGAAAGATTTGAAGAATACCTATCTACGTGAAATATATCTCTATACATCTAGAAAATCTAACTAACACGACTACAAGCTTGACTATTATAGATGATTATCTATTAACCTTTATTCTTAATTATACATTACATTTTTAAATGAACTACCCAATCACAATACCTTAAGCAAGAACAGAAATATATATATGTGTAACACAATTGATCTTAAATTTCTATCAATAACTAAGATCCATACCAATGCAAATCTCTATAGCAGGATACTCTTGCAGAGGACTGAGGTTTGATTCCCAGCACCCACACGATGGCTCACAGGCTCCTGTAACTCCTGTTCCAGGGGATCTGACGCCCTCCTCTGACTGCCACAGGGACCAGGAACACTCATGGCAAACACAAACAGGCAAACATTCACACAATAAAAATAATTAAAGATTTTTTTAAAAAGGTGTTTATACAACAAAAATTGAATTCAATACAATTCCCATCTAAATGACAATGATAGTTAGGCAAAAACAGCTTATCCTCTGCAATTCAGATGCCTTCTCAAAGACAAAACAAGACAAAATGAGATAAACAACAACAGAAATGAAATGATCGATAATGGAGCACTCCACTGCCTGATCCCAGAGTTTATTCAAAGTTGCAATAGGAGGCTGGAGGGATGGCTCAGCAGTTAAGAGCACTGAATGCTCTTGCAGAGAACCTGAGTTTACTCCCAGCACCCACACCAGGCAGTTTACAACCGCCTGTAACTCCATTTCTAGGCTTATCAGGAGCTCTTTCATGAATCCACAGACATCTGCTCTCATGTGCATCTACCCTAAAACAGACATACAAAATTTAAAATTCTAGAAAAAAATACAGTAGGTAAAGCAGTATGAAATAAATTACAAAGATAAAAGGCTAGACTAGCCCTCCGAGGGTAAAAAGTTTCAGTGTCCACTCCTGTGAACCAGATGATGGAGGGAAGCAACACCTACAAGATGCCCTCCACCTCCACACAAACTGTGGCACAGCCCCAGCCCCATAATAAATGAGTGACAATAAAACGCTATAGTAATTAAAACAGCACGGTATGCACCAAGACACATAGACAAGTAGAGTAAATTACAATCCAGGAGGAGGCGGTTCCTAAGGGCACAAAAAGGAAAAGGGGAGAACACAGAGTAGACAAGCAGGTGCAGGGTCAGGGGGAACTCAAGGTTGGTGAAGGAACAAAGGAGACAGGGGTGGGGCCTGGACCTGGCAGGGATTTGGGGGAGGGGTTGCTGTGTGGGACAGCAGCCCAGCAGAGGTAGTCCAGGCTCTTCTCTGGCTGTCTGGGGTGGTCTCTTTGCTCCCCTGTCCTCTGAAGGTTCTGAACATAGAGGACAGCTGAGGGGCAGATGGACGATCAGCACGGATGTCACACTGACACTGTTTCTTCCCCCACAGGCCAGAGGACTGAAGCTGAAACCCCAGCCAGGTGAGCGTCATCCTGTCCTCTGCAGGAGCAGCCAGTGCTCTTGCCCACTGAGCCATCTCTCCAGCCCCTTCAAATGGCATTAGAAGAACAATGGAGAACCACACACAGGGCTCTGCACATCTCCCCTCCCCTGACTCATCCTGTCTGCTTCCTTCATGTCCTCCATGACGCCATGCTCTTCAGGGCCACCAGCTTCACACACTGACAAGGGGTGCAGCAGAGTCTCAGGGAGTCTCCTTCCAGAACAGCCCCCACCCCAGGCCTCATGGGGTCTTTCTCCTTCTCTCCTTCCATTGCCTAGGCTTCCCTCTCTGTGGCTCTGGATCCTCTCAGCCTTGAACATCGGCCTGGATTCCACCAGCTCTCCCATCTTTCCCTTTCTTCCCTCTGTCGTTCTCTGTGGTCAGTGAGCCCCGCTCCCCAGGAATCCTTTGTTCTAGGTCTTCCACATCTTTTGCCCTTTTCTCTTCACCTCCCAACCTCTCTGCCCTTCTCTCCTGTCTTTTCTTTTCCTTACTGCACATGGCCTGCTCTGAGCCTTCTAATTTTTTTCTGAGAAAGGGTCTCAGATTGGCCTGGCTGGCCTTGAACTCACTGTGAAGCCAAGGATGACCTTGAACTTCTGATCTTTTCACCTCCACCTCCCAACTGTTGGAATGACAGGCATCACACCACACCCGGTTTATGAGGGGCTGGAGATGGAATCCAGGACCTTGTCAATTAACACAAGCACTCTGAGAGCAACACTGCATCCCCAGCTCCTCCCTCTTTCCTCTCCCTGTGGCTTCTTCGGCCAGATGCCCTTCCTCCAGTCTGATCTCAGGTCCCTTCTTCCGTGAACTTAGCCTGAGCACCTACCCAGTAGATCTGAAACTTTCTTGCCTTCTAGTTTTAATCAAGGTGATGAAAGAGGATACTGTTAGAGTGTGTGTGTGTGTGTGTGTGTGTGTGTGTGTGTGTGCATAAGTGTGTGTGTTCTCAGGAGTTTTATAGTCATACCTTTTAAATGATTATTTTTATTCCATTTGACTTATTTGTGTGCATGTGTATGTGGATATGAGTTTCACATGGCACACACGTGGAAGACGAAGGACACCTTCTGAAAGTTGTCTTTCCTTCTACATGTGGCTCCCTAAGATGAGACCAGGTTGTCAGTCTCCTCCCCCCCCCCCCCCACACACACCTGCTTCTCTCTCTTCGTTTTTCAAGACAGGGATTGTCTGTAGCTTGATGCCTGTCGTGTAACTCTCTCTAATAGCAAAAGCTGGCCTCAAACTCACTGAGATCCGTCTGCCTCTGCCTCCTAAATGCTGGGAATATAGGCGTGTCCACCACAGTCTGGCTCGGGTTGTCAGTCTTAACCGTATGGCCTTACCTCCTAAGTCATTTCACCAGACCCCACTTGGGTTTTGGGTTTTTGTTGTTGTTATTGTTTGGGTTTTTGTATTATTTGTTTTGAGACAGGGTCTCACACTGGTTTGGAACTCGTCAACTAGACCTGGATAGATGACCAGTGAACATCAGGAGTTCCTCTGTCTCCACTTCCTGAGCACTGAGAAGACAAGCATGCACTACCACCATGCCCAGTCCTGTGTGTGTTATTACATATTTCTGTGTGTGTGTAGGTGCAGTGTCCTGGAACTCACTTTGTAGACCAAGTTGGCCTCAGACTAACAGAGAATCACCTGCCTATACTTCCTGAGTGCTAGATTCAAAGGCATGCACCACTATTGCCTGGCTGTGCCAAGCATTTTTAACATGAGTTTTTGGGGATCTAAATTTGGGTCTTCAAGTTTGGGAAGCAGGCCCTTAGGCAACTGAACCATCTCTCCAGCCTCCACTTCATCTTCTGAGACAGGGTCTTTCACTGAATCTAGAGCTCATCTGTTAGTCCAGGATGGCCTGTGAACTCCAGGGACTTCTCTGCCTGTCTCTGCTTCTCCAGAATCCAGTTTTATGTGGGTGCCGGGGTCTGAGGTCAGGACGTCATGTTTATGTGACAAGTACTTTATTAACTGGGCCATCTCTCCAGCCCAGCACCTAATGTCTTAATTCTTTCTTGCCCAGCCTCTAATCTGTTGCCCATCTTGTTCTCATGCAGGGAACTCATTGAAATTGAGAAATGTGAGCAAGTTGAGCCCAAAGGTAAATTCTGCCAGCTTCCTGCCTTCTTCTCCGAAGACCCCACACTTAGACAAACATTCCCTCAGTGTTTTCACCTGTCCCTCCCTCACCCTGTCCCTTCCTCACTCTGTCCCTCCCTCACCCTGTCCCTCCTTCCCCCTGTCCCTCCCTCACCCTGTCCCTCCCATGGAACCAAGGTCCTCACCTCATGCTTAGAACTCCCAGCCATCTGTCTCCCTTCCCGTCACACACCTTGACTTCAACACTCCATGTTTCTTTTTCTCTAGGACGATATAAGGACCCCAATGAGAACCCCAAGGTAAGCAATTCAGACTCAGGTCTGAAGGAGTTAAGGGGTCTTGATGGAGGCAGAAGGTTGGAGGTCAGAGGTGTGGGGGGACAGTCAGGCTGCAGCTGCTGCTTTATGGAGCCTCAGCTGCACTGCTGCTATCTAATGCCCTGTCCCCACCCCTGCAGGACAACAACATCGTGTATGCCTCCATTGCCCTCTCAAGCCCGACCTCCCCAGGAACACCAGCCTGCCCGCCTGTCCATGAGAACCCCCAGGAAGAGACTGTATACTCCACCGTGAAGACCAAATGAGCGGGTCTGGGTGACCATCTCGGAGTCACCTGTGCTTCTAGTAGGAAGACTCCCAGCTTCCTCTGATACCACAGTCAGACGCTCACGGGTCACAGATACCCGTGGCCAGGACGGAAATTCAGAGTCAGGGATTTGAACTTAGAGAAACTGAGAAACGCATTTTCCTGTTTTAGCTTCTAGGCCTTTTTCATACAAATAAACAGATCCACAGAATTTGTCTAAATAAATTTAATTAAGGGTCACTAGTAGTGGGCCCTCTTAGACTCCCCCTCTATCACTTTTTTCTAACTGCGCAAGGCAGGGGATGCTTCAAAAGCTGGCAGCTGTCCACACGATGTACACCCACATCTGTGAGTGTAGTGACCAGCACACACTGACTGTGACTGGTCCCCATGCACCACCGCACAGGACATCAGCAATAGTCCTAGAGAGATGGCGTGAGACAGGGAACTGAACACCAGATGGTCACGGTGCTTTCCAAAGGTCAAGTAACTCCCAGGAAGGAGAGCCAGGACTCACAGACACACTATCCTGAAGGTTCCCCAGGTCTGGGTCTCGCTGCTGTCCCCAGCCTCCTGTCCCCTCCAGAGCAGGCATTCTGCCATAGAGATAGGAAAGGAAGCACACCTCAGCAGTAGCCCAGAGACCTGCTTTATTGACGTGGGCTGCACAGCTCTGACTAGAACCACTTGGCGGTCAACAACCCTGACATTCATCAGCTTCTCAAGAACACTGAGAGACAGACAACAGTAGGAGAACCAGTACACACTACTCCTCAAAAAGGGCCTCCAGGAACTCCTCAGAGCCGTCCCTCTGCTGCAAGTCCCCCCTCTCCTCTGGCCCTCCAATGTCTTCCATGAGTTGCTCCAAGTCCAGGTCACTGGAACCATCATCTTCAGGGGGAAAACTTGCTGCCTCCTGTGTCAGGGGCTCCTGAGGTCCAGGACCTTCCTTTCCCAAAGCAAGCCCCATATCAAGCTGGTGGGGTAGAGCACTCTGATGCAATTTTAATTCCTTCTCTTCAGGGAAGTTGCTAGCTGAGGCCTTGCTTTCAGGAGTCTTAAATTTCTTTAGGGCCAAAGAGAACAAAGGACAAAGTTGAGAGTCCCTTTAAGTCAGCCTGTCCTGACGTCTTACCACCCAGATTTCTGAATTCTTATGTTTAAAGCATCTGAAAGGATAATCACATATGGGAAGTGCCCGGCTTTTCAAAGGGCTCAGCCTTCCAAAGATTAAGAGGAGGAACTGAGAGGTGGGAGAACCAGGTTCCAGAGAGTCAAAAGGGAGGCCTCGTGAGTGCAGAGCAGGGAGAGCAGGGAGGGGGACATGAGTTCAAGGCAGGGGAAGGAAGCAAAGGGAGAAGGACATGGACAAGGGGCAGTGGACAGGAGAGCTGTCCTCTGATTAGCTGTGCTGTGCAGAAGGGCAGCTGAGGACTGGCCTCAAGTCCTGGTGACTCTCAGTCCTGTCCCTGATTGGCTGCTGCAGAACTGTTTTCTGCCCTGGGCCCCTAATGTTGACTGAACACAGAGAACAGCTGAGAGGCAGATGGAGGATCAGCATGGCTGCCACACTGACACTGGTTCTTCTCCTACAGGCCAGCAGACTAAAGCCAAACCCCAGCTATATAAGTGCCTGTTCTCCCAAGGACCCTGTGAGGGGCTGTGTAGGGGTTTGAATAAGAGTTACAGGCTCAAGGATTGGTAGGCTTTCTCACCAGGGTGTGGCTCATAGGATGTGTGGCCTTTTTGGAGTAAGTGTGGCCTTGTTGGAGTAGGAAGGGCAGTGATAGCAGAAGTAGGTCACTGGGTGGGAATGGGATTTGGTATTGCAAAAGCTCAAGCTTGGTCCAGTGTCTCTCTCTCCACTGCCTGTCAATGTGGATGTAGAATTCTTAGCTACTTCTCCCGCACCAAGTCTGCCTGCATGACTCTGTGCTTCCTGCCATGATGATAATGGACTATACTTTGAAACAGTAAGCCAGCCCCAATTAAATAAATGTTTTCCATTATAAGAGTTGTCATGGTCATGGTGTCCGTTTACAGCAACAGAACTTTGACTAACACAGGTGGCTGGGGAGGTTTGTTGTAAGACACATGCAATGGAGCTGAGGAGATGATTCAGTCAGTAAAGCATTGGCCACACAGGCATCAGGACCTGTGTTTGACAGGATAAATTGACAGATGGACAGTTTCATCAAGGAGGTTATCCAAAAGGTCAGGGCACACAGGGCTTGCACTGTGTGTTATTTAAGGGAAGTTTCTGGAATAGAATTATTCTGACAGACACAGGAAGGTTGAGCCTGTTCTCTGCCACCACTGTCATGGAAAACACAGCTGGGTATAAAATCAGAGTCTGAATGCTAGGACACTATCAGGGACTGGATACTGAAGAGTCACAGAGGCTACCCTGGGGAGGTCATGCTTACTGAGGATGAGGACTGGATATACACGTGGTGCAGAACCACAGTGTAAGGTGACTTGAGTGATTTGTATGTGTCTTTGTACAGGTGTGTGTGGGTGCAACTAAGTATGTGCTCATGTATGTAGAGGTCAGGGGTCAACCTGAGGCAATACTACTCAGGGCACCATCTACTTTTGTGATTTTTTCAGACTTTTGTTTCTTTGTTTGTTTGAAATTTAGATTTTTTTATTTGTTTTTGTTGTTGTTTTGTTTGTTTAATTTGTGTGTGTGTGTTTGAGTGAGTGAGTGAAGGGAGAGACAGAGACAGAGATAAGAGAGACAAAGAGAAAAAGAGAGATTCATTCCATAAATTCTGTGATTCTTTAGAATCCTGATCCACATACAGCTGTGGGTGAAAGAGGAATGATGTTGCAGAAGACTGATTACAGCATCCTGGACAGAAATCACATCCTACAGCAGTGTCCTTAGAGGGATTCATCTGTCTAGGAGTTGAAATTAGAACAGAGTCCATGATTTGGTTTTAGGAACCAGCAGGTGGCAGCAGTGAGGCCGAGCACATGAAGCCTCTGGGACCCTGTGGATCCCAACAGAGTCAATGAGTAAAAATCCCTGTGCTTAAACAGTTGACTATGTCAGGTCTAGTGAAATCAGTGCCTCCTTGGGTGACTTAGCAATCGGGTGACCTTTCCCACAGACCCCAGACAGTAGGGCAAGGGCACATGAAGTCTGGAGATGAGTATCATGACCATGAGGGCCCCTTTCAGACCCCACTGAGGCTAAAGACAAGATTCATCTGGTAGAGAGCTTACCTGCCTGGCATGCACAGAACCCTAGGTTCTATCTCCAGCAGGAGAAAAACGGGCACAATATGTGCACACCTGTCACCCAGCACTGGGAAGAGCAGAGAGGAGGATCTGTAGGAGTTATATAACAAGTTCAAGGCCCAGCCTGGGCTAAAGGAAACCCCATTCAATAAAGGGAGCAGCTTTTAGACAGGTACAGTAGGGCCTGTCCACTCTCATTACTAACTATCTGGAGTCAACTCATCCCAAAGATGCTGTGCCTCTTCGTCTTCAAGGGCAGGATGAATGGATAAAAAAGTGTTTCCTGTGGGCCAATGGAATTGAATTGATGACCCTGACATATATGAACCCCTGATGCTGGACAAAGAAGCCAAAATAAAACAATGGGGAAAAGATTGCATCTTCAACAAATGGTGCTGGCAGAACCGTGTGTTGACATGTAGAAGAATTCAATTAGATGCATATCTATTGTCATGGACAAAACTCAAGTCCAAGTAGATCAAAGACCTCACATAAATCCAGTTTCTCTACTTCTAATAGAAGAGGAAGTGGGAAGGAGCCTTGAATGCATGGGCACAGAAGGCCACTTTCTAAATATAACGCTGGTACCACAGACACTGAGAGCAACAATCAATAAGTGTAACCTCCTGAACCTGAGAAGCTTCTGTAAGGCAAAGAGCATGGTCAATAAAACAAAACGGCAGCCTACAGAATAGGAAAAGATCTTCATTAACCCACATGTGACAGAGGCTGATCTCCAAAATATATAAGAAACTCAAGAAACTAGACATCAAAATACCAAATAATCCAATTTAAAAATTGTGTAAAACAATTCTGAGATTCCATCTTACACCTATAAGAATGGCCAAGATCAAAAGTACTTATGACAACTTATGCTGGAAAAGCTGTTGGGTAAAGGGAACTCTCCTGCATTGCTGGTGGGAATGCAAGCTGGTACAGCCCCTTTGCATGTCAGTATGGTGATTTCTCAGAAAATTAGGAAACAATCTTCCTCAAGACCTAGCAATACCACTTTTGGGTATACACCCAAAGGATGCTCAATTATACCACAAGGACATGTGCTCAACTATGTTCATAACAGCATTGTTTGTCATAGCCAGAACCTGGAAACAACCTAGATGCCCCTCAACTGAAGAATTGGTAAGGAAGAGGTGGTACATTTACACAATAGATTACTACACAGCAGAACAAAAAATAATGACATCTTGAAATTTGAGGGCAAATGAATGGATCTAGAAGACATTTATACTGAGTGAGATAACCCAGATCCAGAAAGCCAAATGTCATATTTAGTCACTCAAAGTGACTTTTAGACAAAAAGCAAAAGAAAACCAGCCTACAATTCAGAATCCAAGAGAACCTAGATAACAAAGAGGACCCTAAGAGAGAAATACATGAATGTAATCTACATGGGAAGTAGAAAAAGACAAGTTTTCATGAGTAAATTGGGAGCATGGGGACCATGGGAGAGGGTAGAAGGGGAGGGGAGAGGAAGGCACGGAAGCAGAGAAAAATATATAGCTTAATAAAAACAATTAAAAATAAAAAATGCGGTACAGATCTAAAGAGATAATTCACAACAGAAGAATCTCAAATGCTGAAACATACTGAAGGAATTGTTTAACATTCTTAGTCATTAGGGAAATGCAAATCAGAATGACTCTGAGATACCATCTTACACCTGACAGAATGACTAAGACCAAAAAAAAAAAAAAAAACTAATGAAAGCTTATGTTAGAGAGGATGTGGAGTAGGGAATATTCCACAACTGCTGTTGGGAGCGCAAACATACCACAAGGACACTTGTGGTTGTTCAATCATACCATAAGGACACTTGCTCAGCTATGCTCATAGTAGCATTATTTTTAATAGCCACAACCTGGAAACAACTTAGATGCCTCTAAACTGAAGAATGGATAGAGAAAATATGGTTCTTCTACACAATGGAGCATTACAATGCTGTAAAAAAAACAATGACATCATCAAATTGAGAGGTAAATGAATAAAACTAGGAAAAAAATCATCCTGAGTGACGTAAACAAAACTCAGAGAGACAATATGGTATGTGTTCACTCATAAGTGGATATTAGATGAAAAGCAAAGGATAACCAGGCTACAATCCAAACCATAGAGAAACTAGATAACAAGAAGGACCCTAAGAGAGACACAAGGAATGCCCTATGAAGGGGAAGTAGATGAGATTTCCTGGGTAAACTGGGAGCAGAGGTGAAAGAAGGAGGGTATGGGGTATGAGGGCATGAAGGACCTTGATGGGCACTTTGGGGAAAGAGATGGGGGAGCAATGAAAATATATCTTGAAAGAGGAAGTCATTATGGGGTTAGGGAGAAACCTAGTGCTAGGGAAATTCCCAAGAATCCACAAGGATGACCACAGCCAAGATTCTTAGCAACAGTGGAGAGGGTGCCTGAACTGGCCTTCTCCTGTAATCAGATAGATTAGATGATTACCCTAATAGTCATTGTAGAACCTACATCCAGTAACTGCTGGAAGCAGATGCAGACATCCACAGCCAAACACTGGGCACGGCACTGGGAGTCCAGTCAAAGAGAAGGAGGAAGGATCTCATGAGCAAGAGGGGGGTCAAGATCATAATGGGAAAAACCACAGAGACAGCTGAAGAAAGCCCATGAGACGTCATGGACCAGGGACCCACTGCTGAGGAGCCTGCAGGGGACTGAATTAGACCTGCATGTGGGTGACAGTTGTGTGGCTTGGTCTGTTTGTGGAATCCCTGACAATGGGAGCAGGATCTGGCATTTTGGAGCCCATTCTCAATGGTGGAATGATGGAGGAAGGTCATTGGCTAATAAAGGCACTGCCCTGGCCCATTTTATTGGTTAGAGGATAGGTGGGAGGAGAAAACAGGACAGAACACTGGGAGGAAGAGGAAGTGAGGTCAGAGTCTCGACAGCTTTCCTCTCAGGAGCAGACGCCTGAGAGAGACGCCATGCCCCGCTCCCGGCATGAAGCTCGGACCCAGGATGGACTAGGCTAGAATCTTCCTGGTAAGACCAGTTCTCACAGATTATTAGAGATGGGTTGATGGGGATGTGAGAGTTAGCCAGTAAGGGCTAGGGCTAAAGGGCCAAGCAATGATTAAAAGAATATAGTGTCTGTGTAATTATTTTGGGCATAAGCTAGCCGGGCAGGCGGCCGGGGGTGCTGAGAACGCAGCCCTGCCGCCCTTATTACTTCATATGGCGCCCCACGTGATGGACTAAACCCACTTAAAAAACCTGAGAAAGCTTAAAAATAAGGAAAAGAGAGTTTAACACAGATTTTTGCTGTTTGTTGGTGGCGTGCTGTAGAGAGATTTCCTGATTCGGCAACAGTAGCAGAAAAAACGCTGTGTCATTTTAAAGCGCGACTTCCTGGGGCTGTGCCGCCATTGCAATCTCTGTCTGGCTCCTGCTGGAGACAGAGCTTTTGAATAGAGCATTTGGAGTAAAGTGCTACGATTTGTTTGATGGCAACAAGACTCGCTGTGTTCTCGGGTCTGCTCTGCTTGCTAGAGGCAAGCAAGCGCCTCATCTAAGAGAGGCTTCCTGACTCAGCTTTAGCTGCAAAGCCTGCAGCTCATTAAGAGGTCCTGCCACGAAACACTTAAACGGTGTTGATGAAAAGCTGAACACATGCTTTTCGGTTCGCAGCCATAGCAGGAAAAAAGCTGCGCCGTTTAAAAATGCCAGCTTTCTGGGCTGTCCTGCCAGGACAAACTCTGACTCTTTTACGCAGGCGGTTTGTGCGGTTTGCAAGCACAGGCTGCTGAAGCTCGCTTGCTGGCTATAGCCAGTACCTCAGCCATGAGGCTGGAAAGCTAAGGAATGGGCTGGATCCAGCCAGCAAAGCCACGCCTTTAATCCTACTGATATTGCTTGGTAAATTAAAG
Organism: Microtus oregoni; assembly: GCF_018167655.1. Classification (NCBI taxonomy): domain Eukaryota; kingdom Metazoa; phylum Chordata; class Mammalia; order Rodentia; family Cricetidae; genus Microtus; species Microtus oregoni. The sequence goes on along the minus strand of NW_024543062.1, from coordinate 4,676,736 downwards.
ACTCCTGTGGTCAGAAAAAGAGAGATATACAGTAAAGAGAGATTCAAAGACAAAGAAAATTTTTAAATGGTTTACAGTGTGTTAAAAATATATGCAGACTAAAAGTTGAAGTTCTTAAAGTAAAAAACAAAAAAAGGAAGCGAGTTGTTGTGTGTGGTAGCACACGCCTTTAGTCCCAGTGCCTAGAAGGCAGAGACAAACAGATCTCTGTGAGTTCAAGGTGTAGCAGTGTACACCTTTAATCCCAAATGCCTGGGAGGCAGAGACAGGCGGATCTCTGAGAGTTCGAAGACAGCCTGGTTTACAGAGTTACTTCAGGTCAAAGATACAGAGAACCTGTCTCAAAAAGCAAAGAGTTAAAAGTAAAAATAAACAAAATAGAGGTTAAAACAAAGCTGTACAAAGATGGAAAATAGACAGAGAATTTTGATACTGTATGCTATTATGCTCTCTTTAAATTATTTAAATGCTGAGGAAGGAGCAACAGATGCTAAAAGATATTTATTTATAAATGCTGCTAAGCTAATCCAACATAGATATTTTGATGCCTTGAATTTGAAATTTGGATCTAAGGACATGATGCTTTGGAAAGGAGTTTCTTATTTTGTTTTCACAGAGGATGAGACCCTGTTCATTTCTTCTATTCCGATTTGGTATGATGGACCACGCCCTCCTGAAGGGTTGCAGTGAACATCTTCAGAAAATTTACTTCGCTCAACTGCCAACTGAGATGAAACTAGCAAACAGGTTATACCATGAAAGGCCTAATTAACGACACCCCCATTCAGCTGGAAGCAGTTTGGAGAGAAAAACTGCGCCCATATTCCCAAATATGGTTTATAAACGTTCTTTTACATTTAAAGGGGGATATGATATAGGTATGAATAATGTGCATTAGTATAGATTTTGCTAGAGATTTATGGTCAATTCTGTTATATGTATATGTATTTCTGATATTGATTAAGGTGTTGTGATTGTGTAGTTCATTATTAAAATGTAATGTATAATTAGGAAATACAGGTTGTTGATGGATAATCATAAATAATAGTCAAGTTTGTAGTCATGTTAGTTAAGATTTTCTAGATGTGTGTAGATATATTTTAGATAGGCATTCTTCATGTCTTTAAAAGATTACAGAATATGGCATTTTAAATGTTTTAATAACTTAGGACTTTTCATAACAATGAGACACTCTGCTCCTGGCAGCACCAATCTACTTAAAGAGGAAGATGGGCATCGAAGAGGCACCTTATGGAGTTTGATAGCCATTTGGGCAAGAAACTGCTCTTGCCTGGACTATTGCATAAACTGGACACAGAACCCACAGAGAGAGGACTACTGAACTTGCCTAAGGTGAGATGATCTTTCAGGGTTCCTGATTCATGAAAGAGTCTGCAAGACATTCTGCAGGACACAACAGATAGTGACTGAACTGACTTTGAATTTTCCTGCTTTATGGAAATGTCTGCTGGATACCATGGGCCTGAAGGCTGAAGATGGATGCCCCAACGGTACAGAGCAACTTTGGGTGACTGTCCAGGCAGCGAGATGTCTCTGTCATTTCTAGAGTTTGAAAGTTGCTTTTTTCTTGTTTGCTTAGGTAGTAGTGTATCTTTCTGGAGTCTTTGATGGAGTTAAGAATAGTTAGTTATAGTTATAGTTTTCCTTAGTTATGATAAAGATTATTGTAACTTTTACTTGATAACTGTTTTGTTATATGTAATTTTGCTATGTTAAAGCCTTTTTTTTGTTTAAACCGAAAAAGGGGAAATGATGGAGGAAGGTCATTGGCTAATAAAGGCACTGCCCTGGCCCATTTTATTGGTTAGAGGATAGGTGGGAGGAGAAAACAGGACAGAACACTGGGAGGAAGAGGAAGTGAGGTCAGAGACTCACAGCTCTCCTCTCGGGAGCAGACGCCTGAGAGAGACGCCATGCCCCGCTCCCGGCCTGAAGCTCCGACCCAGGATGGACTAGGCTAGAATCTTCCCAGTAAGACCGGTTCTCACAGATTATTAGAGATGGGTTGATCGGGATGTGAGAATTAGCCTGTAAGTGCTAGAGCTAAAGGGCCAAGCAGTGCTTAAAAGAATACAGTGTCCGTGTAATTATTTTGGGTAAAGCTAGCCGAGCAGGCGGCCGGGGTGCTTGAAATGCAGCCTCGCTTCCGCTCTTATTACTTCAGTGGAATGCCTCGCTCAGCCTGGATGAAGGAGAAAGGGTCTTGTTCCTACCTAAACTTGATGGGCCATGCTTAGCTGACTCTCTCTGAGAAGCCTTGCCCTTTCCAGGAGTAGATAGGGATGGAGTGGGAGGAGAGGAGGGAGTGAAAACTGTGGTTGGTATGTAGAATGAATAATTTAATTAAAATAAAAAAAGTGAGTCTATGTGCAGCTGTGAATGAGGCCGTGAGAGTTTGTGCCTGGTTCAGGTCATGGGATCAGAGGACCATGGGGATTGTGAGGAAGGCAGAGAAAGCAGATATGACAGAGGGCGGTCGCATAGCCACCTGAGGGAGCATGGAGAGGTAAATCAATGCCAAGAGATCTAATGGAATGGGAAGTCACCAATGCCCTTGTCACTCCGGAAGAATGAAGCCACTTCCTCTTGTAAAATCAAGTCTTCCTACCATTCAAGTAGCTTATGACATCTTGTCATGGGAAAGGGTAGGATGACCCTCCTGCTTAACCTCCGCTGAGGCCACTACAGCCTCTGCCCCCAGCTTTCAGGTCACAGTCTAAGTGTGTCCACTGTCAAAGATGTCCCAGGCAATATGTCATAGCTGCTCTGAGCCTTCTTTATCCGCTTACTGGACGGGCCACAGCTAGAGGGAGTCATCTCTAGAGCTTCAGGGAGGTGTCACCTGTCCCTGGCCACCGCAGTAAGGCTGAGTGATTTCTTGCAGCCAGACTGATGTCTCTCTGCTGACCGGAAGCCTACAAGGACTTAGAGAGACTGGAGTCCCCTTAGACCTGAGCCAAGGCTTCCTCTGTGGGTGGGAGGGCAGAAAGGCTTTTGCAGACACAGGATAAGTTTTAGAATCCATGTCTAGGTAAGAGAGACTGTCAGCCTAGGGACACTGTGGACTGGACAACAGGGAGAAGGCCAGGGCAGACACATCCACCAGGCCGTGGTTATGTCTGGGAAATATGAAGGCTGAATGAAGAACATGAAGGGGGAAAAGAGCAGATTAAGGGTCCCAGTTCTAGAGCTGGGGGCTGAGGCAGCATCCACTCCAGCACCTCCATCATTACCATCTCTTAGCTGATCAGAGTGACTGCTCTAGGACCCAGCCTGTTCTCTGTCTTCCAAGAGAGAGCTCATCCCTCAAGGTGGGTCCAACCCAATCTTTCCATGTTTTTCCTGTCCCACCAGCCATAGGACAGTCCTTCCCTGTGTTCTACACACAGGGTGTGAAGGATCAGAAAAATCTTGATTCTCTTTTCCATCCCCTGCAGAGGTTCCAGATTCTCCCCCATCCTTCCCAGGGAACTCTGCAGGATCCAACAAAGAAAGACCATTTGGGATCATTCAACTGGCATACTGCTCTGGTGTCCAGGGAGGCTCTATCGAGATCCCCTTCTTCTTCTCCTTCCCCTGGGAGTTGGCAAAGGATCCACAGATGAGGATTCTCTGGAGATGGAAGAACTTCCATGGGGAGTTTATCTACGACTCTTCTTCAGGTTTCATACATAAGCATTTCAAGGGCCGGCTCATCCTGAACTGGACACAGCCTCAGACATCCGAAGTCCTCAGAATCCTTGACTTGAAGGAGACAAATGTACTTCTGCTGCATTCATCTGAACACAACAGAAGGCATGATGATCTGGCAGTCAATTGAGGGGACTCAACTCACCATCACCTGTGGTGAGCCACCCTGCCTCTGGCTTTGATGCCTCTGGATTCATTGTTCCCTAGATGTCACCTCAGGCTCTGCAACTCTGAGCTTCTTTCATATTTCTTTTCCTTGGCTCTGCCCAGGCCTCTGACAACAGAATCTTTCCCTGTAATTGTGACAAGCCTTTGCTGTCTCCTCTGATCTCATCCGTCATTCTCTGCTCTGGGGGAATTCCATCCCAATGTAGGCTTCATCACGGGCCCTCCACTCTAGTTCACCATTTTTTGTTCCAAATCTGACACTGTGGTCCTGCCCACTTCCCCCTTCCCCTGACCTCGAGTTGGACTGACTTCTCCAGGATGTAGCGGACTCACTTGGTCCTGTGTCAGGGCTCCAGTTAGTTCCTGTATAGAACATCTCCACACAGCTCCAACCTAAGCCCAGAACATACAATAGCTGCCCATTGGATGGTTGTTCTTCATACACTACAATCCTATTCTAAACTACCATCTGTCACCACAGTCCCCCAATACTCTTCCTAGCCCCTAGCACCCATCCATCAACTCTCCCTACCCACTCCATGTCTCCTCTCAATTTTCCAATTCCTTCTCGCCTTTCTTGCCCTCTCTTTTCTGACATAAGCCTCCAGAATTTTCAAAATAAGGTCTTCAATTTCATGATGTTGTTGCTTTCTCTTTAGAACCAGCAGCTTCTCTGAGGCAGAAGTAACTGTAGTCCCAAACACTGGGAGCATGGAGACCCAGCCCAGCCATAGTGTGGTCCTACACACGGCCCTACTAGAGCTGAGGGAGTCTACGTGATTGATTGTTGATCACAACCTTGCTCTGTAACTTCTCATTTGTTTATTTATATTTGGTTTTTACAACACAGGGACTCACCATTTAGCCCTGGCTGTCCTAAAACTCACAATGTAGACCAGGCTGGACTTGACCCACAGAAATCTGCCTGCCTCTCTATCCCAAGTGCTGAGATTAGAGTCATAGGCTACCATGGCCAGCTGTGGCTCTTCACGGTATTAAGGTCAACCTGTGAGAGGACGCCCACAGATAAGCTCTTGTGCAGTCTCTGACCTGACACAATGTCTAACCACAGCTGCCAGGGCTCAGGGAAGGGAAGGGAGCTGTTTCATGGCTCTAGAGCAGGGGTTCTCAATCTTCCACATGCAGCGACCCTTTAATACAGTCCCTCATGCTGTGGTGACCTCAGCCACGTAATTATCTTTTTTTTTTTTTTGTCCCCCCCCCCACGTAATTATCTTGTTCCTACTTCATAACTTTAATTTTGATACTCTTATGAATTGTAATGTACATATATGATATGCAGGATACCTGATATAAGACTATTTTGGGGTTAGGGACCCACAAGTTGAGAATGGCTGCTTTAGGGTATCCAAATAGGTAAATGTTGTGGAAATTAAACACTGTGATGCTTGTAGAGCAAATGAGTTGTACTGAGCTGCACACTTATGGCTAAAATTACATATTTTTTGTGAAACATTTGAATGTGTTCAGTGTGTGTAAACATGTGGGTCTATCAATGCAGGTCTCTCTCTCTCTCTCTCTCTGTGTGTGTGTGTGTGTGTGTGTGTGTGTGTGTGTGTGTGTGAAGGCATGGATGTGCACATTTGTTCGTGTGTCTGTGGAGGCTAGAGGACAACTTCGGTGACATCCACCTTACTTTTTGAGACAGGGTCTCTCACTGGCTTTGAGATTGGCAAGTAGGCAAGCAGGTATATGACCAGTGAGCCCCAGAGACACACCTGTCTCCACTTGCTCAGTAGTAGGATTACAGCTCACTCAGCTCTGTTTTGTGTGGATCTAAGTACATACAGACATCTGAAGCTTCATAGAAAGTTGAAGGTCAACCTGGCTTCCAAAAGACCTTGGACATACATAAACAAAAGCAAAGTGTGGACTGGATTCAGAACAGACTTAAATCCATGGTAAGTAGACTACAGGACAGGAGCAGAGATGAGCAGATAGTGGAGTGCCCAGAATTCAGACTTGAATTTGGAGTCCTTGGTTTTCAGAAGGGCTCAGCCCTGCAATGGATAAAAAGAGCAGCTGAAGGGTACTTCCCACTTTCTCTTCTATCAGGTTCAATGTGTTGTGACTGATAGTGAGGTCTTTAATCCATTTGGACTTGAGTTTTGTGCATGGTGATAGATATGGGTCTATTTTCATTCTTCTACAGGTTGACATCCAGTTATGCCAGCACCATTTGTTGAAGATGCTTTCTTTCTTCCATTGTATACTTTTGGCTCCTTTATCAAAAATGAGGTATTCATAGGTTTGTGGGTCAAAATTTGGGTCTTCTATACGATTCCATTGGTCGACTTCTCTGTTTTTATGCCAGTACCACATTGTTTTCATTACTGTAGCTCTGTAATAGAGTTTGAAGTCAGGGATGGTAATGCCTCCAGACAATCCTTTATTGTATAGGATTGTTTTGGCTATCCTGGGTTTTTTTGTTTTTCCATATAAAGTTGATTATTGTCTCTCAAGATCTGTGAAGAATTTTGAAGGGACCTTGATGGGGATTGCATTGAATCTATAAATTGCCTTTGGTAGAATTGCCATTTTTACTATGTTGATCCTCCCAATCCAAGAGCAAGGGAGGTCCTTCCATTTTCTGGTATACTCCTCAGTTTCTTTCTTCAATGCCTTAAAGTTCTTGTCAAATAGATCTTTCACTTCCTTGGTTAGAGTTACTCCAAGATATTTTATGCTGTTTGTGGCTATCGTGAAAGGTGAAGCTTCTCTGATTTCCCTCTCTGCTTCCATATCCTTTGTGTATAAGAGGGCGACTGATTTTTTGGAATTGATCTTGTATCCTGCCACATTACTAAAGGTGTTTATCAGCTGTAAAAGTTCTTTGGTGGAATTTTGGGGGTCGATTACCTACAGGAGATCGGTTCCTATGTGTAACCCCAACAGCACAGACATTAAGGGCAACATTGAATAAATGGGACCTACTAAAACTGAGAAGCTTCTGTAAAGCAAAGGACACTGTCACCAAGACAAAAAGGCAACCTACTGACTAGGAGAAGATCTTCACCAACCCCGCAACAGACAAAGGTCCAATCTCCAAAATATATAGAGAACTCAGGAAACTAGACTTTAAAATGCTAATTAACCCAATTAAAAATGGGGCACTGAACTGAATAGAGAATTCTCAGCAGAGGAAGATCAAATGGCCAAAAGACACTTAAGGTCATGCTCAACCTCCTTAGCGATCAGGGAAATGCAAATCAAAACAACTTTGAGATATCATCTTACACCTGTCAGAATGGCTAAAATAAAAAACTCCAATGATAGCCTTTGCTGGAGAGGCTGTGGAGGAAGGGGTACCCTCATCCATTGCTGGTGGGAATGCAATCTTGTGCAACCACTTTGGAAATCGGTGTTTCGGTTTCTCAGGAAATTCGGGATCAACCTACCCCTGGACCCAGCAATACCACTCCTAGGAATATACCCAAGAGATGCCCTATCATATGACAAGAGCATTTGTTCAACTATGTTCATAGCAGTATTATTTGTAATAGCCAGAACCTGGAAACAATCTAGATGCCCTTCAATGGAAGAATGGATGAAGAAAGTGTGGAATATCTACACATTAGAGTACTACGCTGCGGTAAAAAACAATGACTTCTCAAATTTTGCATGCAAATGGATGGAAATAGAAAACACTATCCTGAGTGAGGTAACCCAGACCCAAAAAGATGAATATGGGATGTACTCACTCATAATTGGTTTCTAGCCATAAACAAGGGTCACGGAGTCTACAATTGGTGATCCCAAAAAAGCTAAGTAAGAAGGTGAACCAAAGGAAAAACATATAGTTGTCCTCTTGGCTATGGGAAGTAGACAAAATTGCCGGGGAGAAAATTGAGATCTTGGGGGTGGGGTGGGATGGGGGTAAGGGGAGATGGGGAGAGAAAAGGGAGAAGGGGAGAATGGGGGGAACTTGGGGAAAAAGGAGGATTGGGATAAAGGAAGGTTAGATAGGGGAGCACGGAAGCACAATTCTTAGTTAAGGGAGCCACCTTAGAGTTGGCAAGAGACTTGAACCTAGAGGGGCTCCCAGATGCCCAAGCCGAGGTCCCCAGTTAGTTCCTTGGGCAGCTGAGGATAGGGAACCTGAAATGACCCTATCCTATAGCAATACTGACGAATATCTTGCATATCATCATAGAACCTTCATCTGGTGATGGATGGAGATAGAGACGGAGACCCACACGGGAGCACTGGACTGAGCTCCCAAGGTCCCAATGAGGAGCAGAAGGAGGGAGAACATGAGCAAAGAAGTCGGGACCACGAGGGGTGCACCCACCCACTGAGACAGTGGAGCTGCTCTATTGGGAGCTCACCAAGGCCAGCTGGACTGTGACTGAAAAAGCATGGGATAAAACTGGACTCTCTGAGCATGGCGAACAATGAGGGCTGATGAGAAGCCAAGGACAATGGCATGGGGTTTTGAACCTACGTAATGTGCTGGCTTTGTGGGAGCCTAGCCAGTTTGGATGTTCACCTTCCTAGGAATGGACGGAGAGGGGAGGACCTAGGACTTACCACAGGGCAGGGAACCCTGACTGCTCTTTGGACTGGAGAGGGAGGGGGAGAGGAGTGGGAGGAGGGGGAGAAGGGTGGGAGGAGGGGGAGAAGGGTGGGAGGAGGGGGAGGGAAATGGGAGGCTGGGAGGAGGAGGAAACTTGTTTTTTTTTCTCCTTTTCTCAATAAAAAAATGGAAAAAAAAGAGCAGCTGAGAGGTGGAGAGCAGCAGTCTGGGAGGCAGCAGATCTGACTGGGATTTGAACCCTGAGACTGAATCTTCAGGGTGCAGCAGCCTGCACTCACAGGGAAGCCAGGGAGCCAGGTTCCAGGGAGACAAAAGGGAGGCCTGGTGAGTGCAGAGCAGGGAGAGCAGGGAAGGGACATGAGTTCAAGGCAGGGGAAGAAGCAAAGAGAGAAGGACATGGACAAGGGGCAGTGGACAGGAGAGCTGTCCTCTGATTGGCTGTGCTGTGCAGAAGGACAGCTGACAACTGGTCTCAGGTCCTGGGGACTCTCAGTCCTGTCCCTGATTGGCTGCTACAGAGCTGTTTGCTGCCCTGGGCCCCTAATGTCTGAACACAGAGAACAGCTGAGAGACAGATAGAGGATCAGCACGGCTGCCACACTGACACTGGTTCTTCTCCTACAGGCCAGCAGACTAAAGTCCAAACCCAGCCAGGTGAGCGGCTGTCATCCCAGGGAGCAGGTGAGCACCTGTGTAGTGGTCTGAATATAGCCTGTAGCCTGTCGGCTACAGGCTATATTCAGACCTATAGGCTCAAGACCTATAGGCTCAAGGATTTGTATGCTTGGCCACTAGAGAGCTGCACGTGAGAAGGTGGGGCCTTGGTGGAAGGAGAAGGCAACAGGGGGTGGGATCTTGTATTTCAAATGCTCAAGCCAGCCCCATTGTCTCTCCCCCTGCTGCCTGCAGATCCTGATATAGAACTCTTAGCCCCTTCTTAAGTCTGCCTGCATGCCACCATGCTTCCTGCCATGATGATAATGGACTATACCTTGAAACTGTAAGCCAGCCCCAATTAAATGCTTTCCTTTTAAGATTCCCCATGGTCATGATGTCTGTTTACAGCAATGGAGCTTTGACTAAGACAGGCTGTTTGGGGAACTTATAAGACGCATGCAATAGAGCTTGAGAGATGATTCAGTCAGTAAAGCATTGACCACTGTGGAATGAAAGCCCGTGTTTGTCCTCTAGAGCCTACATCATAAACCAGCAGATCACATGAATTTGTAGTCCCAGCCCTGGACAAGCAAAAGACAGGCAGAGGCATGGGACTCACTGTCCAGCTGGTCTGGTCTAATTGGTGAGTTCCAGAACAGCCAGAGACTGTGCCATAAAAACAATGTGATTGCCTAAAGTTGATCAATTGTGGTCATTTCATTTTTCAAATTATTTTAACGGATAGAGTAAAAAAATTACATATTAAGGAACAAAAGAAAAGTGGGGAACAGAGAGATAGCTCAGTAGAAAAAAGGGAGCCTGCCACCTGGCCCAGGAACCTGGGGTTGATTCATGGGGACTCAAAAGATGAAAGAAAACAGACCATGGAAACTTGTCCTCTCCCTCTCACAGATGCCTATAGACAGGTACCTGACACAGCCTGTGAGTTCCCAGCTAACAGACTCCAGGTGCCAGGCCTCTCACCTGTGAGGTGAGGTTACCTCAAAGTAGGGAGGTTGCTGGCCACACATCCTGCCCCTTCCCTGCCTCCTGCCTGGGAATCAGAGAGCATGGCTGCAGGCCTACGCAGTGAAATACCCTGTTCTTAGAAGGGTACAAGAAGAGAACCCCACTGCTGCCACGTGGGCTCTGATTTCCTCTCCTCCGAACTCAGGGCATCTTGTCTGTCTCTGGTCCTGAAAACCCACTGTGATGGTTTTCGGCTATGGAAGTAAAAACAATTTTCAACATATGTGTTACTCCCAGAAAGTCATCTGTTTTTCTTTGACACCTACCTGTGAGATCTCTTATGTGTCAGAATGAGAGACTGTGTCAAGGAGCAGGGACAGGGAGAGAGGCAGGGACCATGGTCCACACTGAGAACCACTGCATGAGAACCCTCTTCCTCTCTCCCTTTCTCCCTGGACACTGCCATCTCAACCACAGTCCAGTCCCCTCCATGACCTTCCTCAGGTGACAGACCATGGCTTGCTTGGGTCCCATGCTGGGCTTCCTTTCCTCACAGGCTATCTACAAGCCCTCACTTTCCTGATTTCCTGCCATGTTGATATTCTGACCTGTGGGGTCTCCCCTAAGACAAGACTTCCTTCCCAAGTCCAGTCTGTCTTAACATTTGATAGTCAGTGTGTCAGCTTCTATCAAAGAGCATGCTGGGACATAAACACAGCATCCAAACTGACCTATAAGGTTGAAATCCAACAAGGGTATAGCAGAAGTCTCCTGGGGCAGCTGTGGGATGCCTGCTGTGGTGTAACTGGATCCTAGCCTCTGAGGCTGAACTCAGCAGCAGCCGTGGTCACAGTGATCTTGGCAGCTGGGGTGGTGTCTCTCCTGAGCATCCCTGAGGTGTTTACAAAATAGGAAGCCATGATGATTGACTGCCCAGTCATATAACAGAGGGTTCGTTCCCCAGTTCCGTGCTCCAGGCAGCTGGACACAAGGAAGGAGCCTCAAAGCTGTTACTCCTGTGGTCATGTGACTTGCCGTGTCCCTTCCCATTGTTCACAAGTGAGATCCATCAATTGGGCCCATAGCACAGACTTACATAGAACCAACATCTAGGTGTTTAACCCCTGGTCAAATTCCCTTAGGGTGAAGGATCTGTGTCCCCTGGCCTGAGCCAGTCAGTAAGTGAAGTACGGGAGGAATGCAGGCATGGTGGCAGATGTCTGTAATCCTAACTACAGACAGGTAAGAGGAAGATCATGAACTGGAGGCTATCATTAGCACCTGTTGAGTTTGAGGCTAGCCTGGGCTACATGAAACCCTGTCTTGAAATAAATGAACAAAAAAGTCTACCAAAACTCCAAACAGTACAGAGAGGTCATGGAGGCAGGTCATCCATGTTTAGTTGGAAGTGTAACCCCAGCCCCTGGCATACATCCCAGCCTCCCTGTCCCGGGAGTTGCATTAATCTGGACTCCAAATCTCAGCATGACAGACCCTGACCCCTCTCTGGAGGAGGGACAGGACCACTCCCACAGGGTATATAAGTGGGCTTCAGGGGAGAAACACGTGTTTCTGGGTTTGCATGGGCTCCCTGCTGTTCTGTCTCTCTGCCATGCACTTGGCCACCTGTGAGCGTCTTACTTAATAAAACGATGGACATTTTAATTTGGTTTGATTGACCTAACTGGACTTTTTTTTTGTGCCAGCGGAGCTGCCCTTTTCTTATTTTCCCCCTAACAATCCACTAGTTCGCTTTTGGTTGGAGACAGAGAACTTGAAGATGTCACCTGAAATGTTGATCTAAGTAATCTTAATCAGTAAAGACCCAATATTAGGTTGAAAGTTAATCTATAAAGCAGAATAGCCAGTCACCAGAGACTTCTTACATCTATGAATCCTCAGATCAAACGGGGGAGATTCTGTGATATAGGTGGGTCATTGTCTATCTGTTGCTTTCATTGGTTAATTAATAAAGAAACTGTTTGGCCTTTGATAGGCCAGCCCTTAGGTGGGTGGAGTAGACAGAATAGAATTCTGGGAGAAAGAAAGCCAAGTCAGGCAGTCGCCATAGCTCTCCTCTCCGAGATGGATGCAGGTTAAGAATATTCCCGGTAAGACACCACCTTGTGGTGCTACACTTATTAGAAATGGGTTAATCAAGATGTGAGAGTTAGACAGTAAGAGGCTAGAGCTAATGGGTCAAGCAGTGTTTAAAAGAATACAGTTTCCATGTAATTATTTTGGGTAAAGCTAGCCATGTGGGTGGCCGGATGCTAGGAAAGCAGCTGCCACTCCTTCTACAATTCTGTCTCTATATGGATCCTCAGACCAAATGGGGGAGATTCTATCTCCACCCGCCTTAGATTCCCATCTAAATTCCCTGTGCTGGGATCAAAGGCTTGAGATCCCAAGTGCTGGGATCAAATGATCCTGAGCCACCACTTCCTGACTCTGTTTCTCTTCTAGATTGGTTCAATCTTGTATAGCCCAGAGTGGCCTTGAACTCCTGATCTTCCTGCTTCTTCCCAAGTGTTGGGATTAAAGGTTTAAAGGGGTGTGTGTGTGTGTGTGTGTGTGTGTGTGTGTGTGTTACCACTGCCTGGCCTCTATGGTTAACTAGTGGCTAGCTCTGTCCTCTGATCTCCAGGCAAGCTTTATTTGTCAGAACACAAGCAAAATATTATACAACAGACACCATTTTTCTGTTTGGATTTACAGACTAATTTTGTCACCATAAATATTTTTGAGGACCTGTGTTTGTGCTGTTGTTGTTGTGTTTTGATTTTTTTTAAGCTACATAATGTTAAAAAAGGAACTGTGTTTCTCAGTTTCTGTGACCTCAAATTCAATGACTTGTAAGTTTCTGTCTTGGCCTTGGCTATCTGCAGAAGCTGGAAGACTTTATCCAGAGGAGGAGGAGACTGAGCTGGTCACCCAGCCCCACTCACTGGGCCTTTAAGACACACTACAGAGTCTCTTCTTGGGGCTTTACCTCTACAGGGGTGCAGGGAGGTGCTCCTGCTGAAGTTGGGCAGCACATGAGGGAGATGAAGATGATGATGTCATCCTAGGGGAGAAAGAAGATATCAGATGGGGGTGGGGCAACTGTGCTATTGTAATGTCCTAGCTGCAGCCTGAGTGTCTTGTCTACATCACCAGCCGCCATCCTTCTACCCACTTCTAGGATCCTCAACTGTCTTCAGCACCCAGTCTGTACATAATGTACTCGGGTTCCAACTGGGCTGTGAATGTTTTCAGTGGGGAATAACTAAGGCCTGGGAGAGTAAGTGCTGTGACAGATGAACAGTTTTAATCTACGAGTTATCTGCTGGGTCAGGGCCTACCTGGCCTACAAGGCAGGTTATTTGAGGGAAGTTTCTGGAATTAGATGCTTCTGACAGAAACAGGAATGGTTGGGCCTATTCTCTGCCACCAGTGTCATGGAAAACACAGCTGGGTATAAAATCAGGGTCTGAATGCTGGGGACACGATCAGGAACTGGAGTCTTAAGAGTCACAGAAGCTGGCCTCGGGAGGCCGCGTTTACTCAGGATGAGGACTGGGTAAACATGTGGGGCATATCAGCTGTGAAAGGTGCCTTGGATGACTGTCTGTGTCTGTGTGCAGGTGCATGAGTGTGCAAATAATGTGGGCTCATGTATGTGAAGGCCAGAGGACAACCTCATGCGTTACTCCTCAGGACACAAGGCACCTTGGTTTTTTTTTTTTTGCTTTTGTTTTTGTTTTACATTTTCGTTATTTTGTTTTTGTTTGTTTGCTTGCTTTTGTTTTGTGGCACAAGGTTGCATTATATAGTCCTTGCTAGCCTGGAAATGTGTGTGAGTGTGCATGTGTGTGTATGTGTGTGTGTATATACATATATATATAATTGCATACATATACATATATACATACATATATAGAGAGATCAATCCAGCCTCAAACTAATACAGATCCATTTGCTGTTTCTTTTGACACCAAAAGTACTAGAATTAAAGGCATGAATCATCATACCTAGGCCACCTTGAAGTTAAATATTTAAAATTACGCTTACTTATTTGTTCTGTGGAGGCTGTGTATACCCATGCTGCAGCCTGAGCAGCAGCCAGGTTCTAATACTGTAACCTGACAGTCCCACGGTCACAAGTATGAAAAAGCCCCATGTGTGCACACTGCAGCCACAGGCTGTTCTTCCACAGAAATTGCCCCTCCCCTGTGAAAGCATCATGACTGCAGGGCCCTGTCACTGCTATTGGGGAAACAAGGTTGGCACTGCAGGAGACTGATTACATCATCCTGGACAGAAACCATCCCACAGCAGGGTCCCTATGGGGATCCAGCTGTGTCCAGGACTTGAAACTAAAACAGAGCCTATGGCTTGGAATTTAGTGGCCAGTAGGTGCCAGCATAAGAGACAACTGGGATCCTGAAAACCCCTCCAGAGCCTGTTGTGTAAAAACGCTGGTGACCGCACCTAACATATGGAAGCCTCATGAGGCCTAGCCCCTCTTGGTGATTTAGAAATCTGTGAACTTTTACTCACAGACCCCAGACTAAAAGGCAAGATCAGATGAAGCCTGGAGGTGAGCACTCATGACCAGGAGGGCTTCTTCTCAGCCTCGTTGAGGATACAGATGTAGCTCATCTGGTGGAGTGCTTACCTGTCTGGCATGCACAGAACCCTAGGTTCTATCTCCAGCAGGAGACAAAGGGGAACAATTGGACACATCTGTCACCCCAGCACTTGGGAGGCAGCGAGGAGGAGGATCTGGAGGTGTTCAAGGTCATTGTTGACTATGTAACCAGTTTAAGGCTCAGCCTGGTCTACTTATGATGCCAAACAACAAAGGGGTAGGGAAGGCTTGCTTACTGGTGCAACAGGGCCACATCCCCTTTCCTGACTGTTGTCCTGACTGCGGCCAACTCAAAGGTGCAGAGCCTCTACATCTCCAAGGGCAGGGTGCACAAATACAGAAGTGCATCCACGTGCAGCTGGCAGTGAGGCCATGAGAATGAGGTCCATGACAATAACAGCTCAAGTTATGGGATCAGAAGACCATGGGGACTGTGAGGAAGGCAGAGAAAGCAGACATGACAGAGGCAACTGCACAGTCACCTGAGGGGAGCATGGAGAAGGCAGTCAATGCCAGGAATCTAAAGAAATGAGAAGTCACCTCTAAACATGTCACTCCAGGAGAATGATGCCACTTCCTCTTGTACAATTACATCTTCCTGCCTTTCAGGAAACTGATGGGCCTTGTCATGGGAAGGGTGGGATGACCCTATGTTGTAATAAGAGTGGCAGGGCTGCGTCCCCGGCACCCAGCCGCCCACACGGCTAGCTTTACCCGAAATAATTACACGGAAACTGTATTCTTTTAAACACTGCTTGGCCCATTAGTTCCAGCCTCTTCTTGGCTAACTCTCGCACCTGGACTAACCCATTTCTAATAATCTGTGTAGCCCACGAGCTGGCTTACCAGGAAAGATCTTAACCTGAGTCTGCCTGGAGTGGGAGAATCATGGCGACTCCTTGACTCAGCTTCTTTCTCCCAGCATTCTGTTCTGTTTACTCCGCCTACCTAATTTTATGTCCTATTAAAGGGCCAAGGCAGTCTCTTTATTTAACCAAGCCAGAAGACTCTCCCCCATCACCCCTACTCAGAACCATCCCTGTGGCCACCACAGCTGCTCCCCCTACCTCTCATGACTCCATTCTGATCACAGACCAGTTGTGTCCACTCTCCAAGATGTCCTGGGCAATATGATGTGAGTGACACACTGCTGCTCTGAGCCTTCTTTATTCACTTCATCCAAAGAAGGTTCTAGAACAGCCACGGCTAGAGGGAGTCTCTCAAGTGCTCTGTGGGAACAGCATCCTGGGAGCCCAGCGGAAGATCCTTGGCCTTGAGGGGAGTTCAGAGGCTGCACCAAGCAGGAAGTCAGTGTGGAGAGTGAGATTAGGAGAACTCAGTGGGACAGAAGTCCAGTCACCTGCCGTGTGCCAGTCATGTGACATGTGCCAGGGTTTCTCTGATCCCTAGTTTCCTCCTCTAAGTGTGTGTTAAGGGTGGCAGGAGCAAAAAGTTTGCTTCAGAACCTGAAATAGCTCTGGAGTCAGTGTCGGGGTGAGGCAGACAAGTCTATAGCGTACCCAGAAGCACAGGGAAGTTACAGACTCGGCAGCAGCGAGCAGCCAGGGCGAGAGAGTCCACTGGGCCTTAGTTTTCCAGGGCTGCTGTGAGGAGTCCCTGACAGGCAGCAAGAGTGCAAAGAGCAGACGATGGTGGGGGCATCAAGCTAGGACTGGGACTGAATGTGTTTCCTCATCACCTCCTTCCTCATAGTTTCTGGTGAGCAGAAAATGATCAATCCCTTAACTGATTGATAGAAAGAGAGATAAACACAAAGACAACTAGCATGAGGGGAGCCATAGTGAGAAACAGATTGAGGGGAGGGCGGGAGTGGAGGAAATGAGAGCTGAGGAAACAGTGATTGCAGGCTGCATAGGGAATGGGAAAGACTGCATGAGACAGGAGGTCAAGGTGGAAGAGAGGAGAGCCGGCATGCAGAAGTATGTTCCAGCCAAAAATGGGGGCTGGGTTCAAGAACACAGTCATCTTCTCAGTGACCACAAGGGCAGAACTTCTAAAACATTGAAAAGAGGAAGCCAGAATGATAAAGGAAGTTGCTGACCTCAAGGAGGTGTAGATGGGGAGGTCCTGCCCCACTCAATTCTCCACATGAGAAGACCCAGGGAAAGTGAGTCACTTTACCCTGATTCTCTCCTGACTCCTGAGCACCTAGTGTTCCTCCAAGAGGCCTCTTCCACTGTCTGATGGCTCTGCTGGTCTCACTTCCCGGAAGGATTCTGGACATGGCTTGGATCCTGCTTCTGCTGCTGCCAGCAGCCTGCCTGCAAGCTGGTGAGTGGTGGGAACCTCACTACTGGGGACTTAACCACGGGAGTGGTGAGTGGGGCTGGGATGAGTAGGCTGTCGTGTGGACAGGTGACTGCTAGAGGAACCAGCCTGTCCTCTGAGCCACAAGAGAGAGCTCATCTTCAGAGTGGGTCCAGCTCAACTCTTTCTGTCTATCCTGTCCCATATTGGGCAGTAGGACATGGGGATAGTCCTTCCCCAAGTCCTCCTCCTGCCTGTGGGTGAAGACTCAGGAAGCTCTGGGGTGTCCTTTCCAACCACTGCAGTGGTTTCAGATTCTTCCCCATCCTTCCCAGGGAACTCAGCAGGATTCAACAGAGTAAATTACTTTGGGGTCCACCAACCAGCACACCTCTCTGGTGTCCAGGGTGAGTCCATTGAGATACCCTTCAACTTCTCCTTCCCCTGGGAGTTGGCAAAGCCTCCACAGATGATGATTCTCTGGAGATGGAAGACATTCCATGGGGAACTGATCTACCACTCTTCCTTGGGTTTAATACATAAGCATTTCAAGGACCGGCTCATCCTGAACTGGACACAGCCTCAGACATCTGGAGCCCTCAGAATCCTGGACTTGAAGAAGAAGGACCAGACAGTGTACTTCTGCCGAGTTCATTGGAATACAAAAAGAGGCGTGCAGAGTTGGCAGTCTATTGATGGAACCCAACTCACCATCACCCAGGGTGAGCCATCCTGGCTGTGGCTTTGATGTCTCTGGCATTATTGTCCCTTAGATGTCCCCTCAGGTCCTCAGCTCTGAGAAAGTTTTTTATCCTTTCCCTTGGCTCTGCTCAGGCCTCTGACAACAGGATCTTTCCACTGTAATTGTGTCCAAGCCTTGACTGTCTCCTCTATCGTGTCTGTCATTCTCTGCTCAGAGGGAACCCCACCCCTCTCTTGGCTCCAGGTTCTGTCCTACCCCCTAGTTCACCTCCTTTCTGACCCAAACTAACACTGGGGTCCTGCCCACTTCCCCCTCCCTTGACCCCAAGGTGGACTGACTTCTCCAGGATGTACCTGACTCACTTGGTCCTATGTCACGCCTCTAGTTAGTCCCCGTATAGAGCATCTCCACACCATGCCAACCTAAGGCCAGAATAAACAGTAAGTGCACATTGGATGTTCTTGGTGTCCTCTGGACTGACTATGAATGGCTACACGCCACCACAGTTCCCCATTTCCCTTACTAAATCCTCAGGACACATCCCTCACCTCTCCCTACCCACTCCACGTCTCCTCTCCATCTCCAACTCCCCTTTCTCCTCCATTGCTCTACTCTCCCTTAAAAGCACCAAGGATTTTTAAACTAATGTCTCCAATATCATGGACATGTTTGCTCTGTCCTCTCATCCTGGCCTCCCCTCAGAAGCAGAAGTAACTTCAGGCCCATGCACACTGAGCCTTGTCTTGGTGAAACTCTATACATGGCAACCCTGGAGGTGAGGGAGTCTACCTGCTCTGTTGTTGATCACAGTCTTGCTCCAGGGTTATGTATGTATTTATGTATGTATGTGTGTGTATGTGTGTGTGTATATATGGTTTTCACAACACAGGTTCTCATGCTTGAGCCCTGCCTGTCCCTAAATTCGCTACGTCTGGCCTTGAGCTCAGAGAAATCTACCTGCCTCTCTGTCTCCCGGGTGCTGAGACTAGAGCCATGTGCCACCACATCCAGCAGTGGCTGTTGACTGCATTAAAGCCAACCCGTGAGAGGATGCCTGCAGCCCAGTTCTCTGTGCAGTCTCTACGGCCGCCATGTTGACCTGATGGAATGTCAAAAGGCAGCTTCCAGGGCTCAGCGTAGGGAAAGGAACTGTCTCATTGTTTAGAGTTGGGGTTCTAAACCTTCCTAATTCAGAGAGACTCTTTAATACAGTCCCTCATGCTGTGGTGACCCCAACCATAAAATTATTTTGTTGTTACTTCATGACTGTAATTTTGCTACTCTTATGAATTATAGTATAAATATATGATAAGTAGAATATCCGATATGGGATCCTTGTGGGCTTATGGACCCACAAATTGAGAACTGCGGGTATAGAATTTCCAAATGGGTAAATTTTTTGGAAATTAACGATAGTGATGCTTGTAGAGCAAATGAGTGTCCTCTGCCATGGGCTGTGCTGTACTCTTCTGGCTAAAATTATATATGTTCTGTGATACGGTTTATGTATTCTGTGTGTGTGATCATGTGGGTCTGGAAATTCAGTTGTGTGTGTGTGTGTGTGTGTGAATGTGTGTGCACACTTGTTCAGTGCATGCGGAGGTTAGAGAAGAACTTCAGGTGCCATCCACCCTATTTTTTGAGACAGGGTCTCTCACTGGCTTCATATTTGCAAAGTAGGCTAGATTGTGAGACCAGTGAGCCCCACGAACACGCCTGTCTCTGCCTGGACATTACAGGGATTACAACTCGATCAGCTCTGTTTGATCTGGAGCTCTATATATAAATAGTCTGGCTTTAACTGAAAGAAATCGGCCTGCCTCTGCCCCTAGGGTTATTATAAGGGCTGTGTCCAGTTCACCCAGCTCATTGTATGGATACTAGAAATGAATCTCGGGTTCTAAGTTCTGGAAGCAAACACTCTACAGGCTGAGATAACCGTGTGTTTCCTACATTTATAACAAAACAGCTGTGTCTCCATTGCTTAGCTATCTGTGACAAGATGAATATCTGAGGACACACAACCAGGACAGGTGGAGGGTGTGCATTGAGCTTGCTCTCCTGGAGTCTCAGCCTTCAGCATGTGTTCCCCTCTGTGAACTTCTAACAGCTGGTCTCCATCCCACATCCCACTGAGGAGACAGATGTGACACTCACCCCATCCCTCCTCATCCAGGGAGGATCTGCTCACTCCTCATCTCTCCCCAGCAGTCAGCACCACCATGCAGAGCCCCTCCATCGTCACCTCTGCAGTCACCACAGCTGGACTGGAGGACACAGAGGGCCAGAGGAATCCTTCACTTGTGAACATAGGAGCCATTATTGGGGTGGTGGTGGCCACAACTGTGCTCATAACCCCCGTCTATGTGATGCTGATCTTCCTCTGGTGGAAGAAAAGGTGAGTGGTCTAGGACAGGCTCTCACCTGAGCTTACCTCTGAGTTTGACAGTGTGGGACATGGAGATAGGTAAATTCAGGGTTCTCTAGAGTCACAGAATTTATGGAATGAATATATGTATAAATGTATAATGAAATATATTTTGAATATATAATAAATATATGGGAATTTATTGGAATGACTTATGGCTGCCATCCAACAGTGACTAACTGTGAATGGAAGGACCAACAACTGAGTAGCTGCATAGCCCCAGGGGCTAACTGCTCATTTGGAAAGAGCTGGGCTGCAAAACAAGGTCTGAGGTAGAGGAGCCTTCAGGGACAGCATCTCACAGGAAGTGAGACCATGAACAGAGAGAACTGCATGTGTTGGGGATATGGTATCTATACAGAAATTAAACGACAGTGTTCAATAGACCACAGGTGAAAAGAAAATGGCTGGGAAGAGCCTACACTAAGAGAGGTGAAAGATTTGTACCCTAAAAATGACACACTGCTGAGAGAAAATACAGAGCAGCCAGGAGACGGCTCAGTTGGTGAAGTGCTTGCCCCACAAACACAAAAACATGGGTTCAATCCCCAGGATTCACAGGTAATGTTGACTACATTGGCAGATACTGGACAGGAAGAGACGACAGGATCCATGAGGCTCACTGTGCTGCCAGGCTTGCTCAATCAGTGAACCCCAGTCAAGGACAGACCTGTCCCCAAAGCTATAGTGGACAGCTCCTACAGGATGATACCCAAGGTTGTCCTCTACCACGCACATGCGTGTGTACGTATGCAAATCTACACATACATATATGTACTGCACAAAATAAATTTTTTTTACAAAATAAATTTATAAGAAGTAGGAAAATACAAAATATGTAAGAATATTTGCATAATAGAAAATGTTATTTTATACAATAACTCCTTACAATGAGAAACAGTCTAAAAAGTCAATAAGTGACTATTCAAATCCCAACTGCCTTTTTGTAAAGACAAATGTTTTGTTTTCTAAATCAAAAGGATTCTAAGAAACAAATATGGGAACACAGTAGGGGACACCCTAATTCCAGCATTGGGAAGTGCACAGGGGGAATTAAGAGTTCAAGCTAAACTGAAGCTACATAGAAAGTTGAATGTCAGCCTGGCTTCCACAAGAGCTAGGATACACATAAAATAAAAATAAAGCGTGGACTGGATTTAGAGCAAACTTAAATCCATGGTAAGAAGACTACAGGACAGGAGCAGAGATGAGCAGATAGTGGAAAGCCCAGAAATTCAGACTTGAACATGCAGGCCCTGGTTTTCAGAAGGGCTCAGCCCTGCAATGGATAAGAAGAGCAGCTGAGAGGTGGAGAGCAGCAGTCTGGGGGGCAGCAGAAGTCTGACTGGGATTTGAACCCTGAGACTGAATCTTCAGGGAGCAGTAGCTGCACTAACAGGGAAGCCAGGGAACCAGGTTCGAGGAAGACAAAAGGAGGCCTGGTGAGTGCAGAGCAGGGAGAACAGGGAAGGGACATGAGTTCAAGGCAGGGGAAGAAGCAAAGGGAGAAGGACATGGACAAGGGGCAGTGGACAGGAGAGCTGTCCTCTGATTGGCTGAGCTGTGCAAAAGGACAGCTGAGGACAGGCTTCAGGTCCCTGAGAATCTCAGTCCTCTCGCTGATTGGCTGCTGCTGATTGGCTGATTGGTTTGCTGTCCTCGGCCCCTAATGTTTTCTGAACATAGAGAACAGCTGAGAGGCAGACAGAGGATCAGCATGGCTGCCACACTGACACTGGTTCTTCTCCTACAGGCCAGCAGACTAAAGCTGAAACCCCAGCCAGGTGAGCGGCTGTCATCCCAGGTAGCATGTGAGGGGCTGCTTGAGGAAGTTTGTTATGAGAGGCATGCAAGGGAGCTAGAGAGATGGTTGAGTTAGAAACCCTTGCACACTGGTAGGAGGACCTGCATCTCATTTGGAGAACCCACACTGTAAACCAGTAGAGTGACAGAAATATGTAATCCCTCTTTGGACAAGCAAGTGATAGAGTCGTGGAGCTGTGTCTGTCCAGCTAGTCTAGCGTAATAGCTGAGTTCCAGGCCAATAAGAAACCATGTCATAAAGAATAATGTGGATTCTTCAAGGGCATAAGTCAAGGTTGTGGCATTTTCTATGTTTATTTTTAATGAAGGGTTTGAAAATTACAAATTAATGGACAAAAGAAAAGTGGGGAGCAGAGAGATAGTTCAGTGGGAGAAGGTGTCTGCAGCCAAGACCAATGACCTGCATTCATTCGGGGAGACCTAAAGGGGACAAGTAGAAGGCTGACTACAGAAAACTGTTCTCTCCTTCTTAGCACAGCACTGTCTGTTAGTCCCCAGCTACCAGAAAACCAGGGGCCAGCATCGCTCACCAGGGTGGTGAGTTTCCATCAAAGTAGGGATTGCTGGCCACACATCCTGCATCTCAACCTCTTCCCTCACCAAGCCTTGGTAACAGAGAGCAGGGCTGAAGGCTGTGCTTGAAACATCCCATTCATGGACAGGTGCAAGAAGAGAACCCCACTTCTGTCATGTGCGCTCTGACTTCCTTTCCTCAGAACCCAGTCAATTTGTCTGTCTCTGGTCCTGGGATCCCAACTGTGCTGTTATCTATCTGTCCATGGAATTAATAACATTTTTAATAAATGACTTCCTCTCAGCAATGCATATCCTGTCTCTCTTAACATCCCATGTGAGACCTTAGACAACAGCAGATTGTGTCATGAGCTGGGACACTGAGAGAGGCAGGGACCATGGTCCACAGTGAGAACCACTGCCTGAGAACCCTGTTCCTCTCTCCATTCTCCCTGGACACTGACATCTCAGCCACAGTCCAATCGCCCCCATGACCCTCCTTAGGTGATAGACCTTTGCTTCCTTTCCTCACAGGCCCATCTACAAGCACCCACTTTCCTTATTTCCTGCCATGTTGATATTCTGACCTCTGGGGACTCCCCTAGGACAAGACTTCCTTCCCAAGTCCAGTCGTCTTAACATTTGATAGTCAGTGTGTCAGCTTCTACCAAAGAGCATGCTGGGACATAAACATAGCATCCACACTGACCTATAAGGTTGAAATCCAACAAGGGTATAGCAGAAGTCTCCTGGGGCAGCTGTGAGATGTCTGCTGTGGTGTAACTGGATCCAAGACTCTGAGGCTGAACTCAGCAGCAGCCGTGGTCACAGTGATCTTGGCAGCTGGGGTGGTGTCTCCCCTGAGCATCCCTGAGGTTTTCACACAATAGGAATCCATGATGATTGACTGCCCAGACATATAACAGAGGGTTCGTTCCCCAGTCCGTGCTCCAGGCAGCTGGACACAAGGAAGGAGCCTCAAAGCTGTTACTCCTGTGGTCATGTGACTCACCATGTCCCTTCCCATTGTTCACAAGTGAGATACATCAATTGGGCCCACAGCACAGACTTACACAGAACTGACATCTAGGTGTTTAACCCCTGGTCAAATTCCCTTAGGGTGAAGGATCTGTGTCCCCTGGCCTGAGCCAGTCAGTAAGTGAAGTACGGGAGGAATGCAGGCATGGTGGCAGATGTCTGTAATCCTAACCACAGACAGGTAAGAGGAAGATCATGAACTGGAGGCTTTCCTTAGCACCTGTTGAGTTTGAGGCTAGCCTGGGCTACATGAAACCCTGTCTTGAAATAAATGAACAACAAAGTCAACCAAAACTCCAAACAGTACAGAGAGGTCATGGAGGCAGGTCATCCATTAGTTTGCTTTTGGTTGGAGACAGACAATTTAAAGATGTCACCTAAAGTGTTAATCTGAGTATCTTAATCATTAAACCCTGATATTATGATGAAAGTTTATCAGTAAACAGAGTAGCCAGCTCCCAGAGACTTCTTACCTCTATGAATCCTCAGACCAAATGGGGGAGATTCTATCTCCACCTGCCTTAGATTCCCATCTCACTCCCCCATGCTGGAATCAAAAGCTTGATATCCCAAGTGCTGGCATCAAATGTTCCTGAGCCACCACTTCCTGACTCTATTTCTCTTCTAGATTGCTTCAATCTTGCATAGCCCAGAGTAGCCTTGAACTCCTGATCTTCCTACTTCTTCCCACGTGTTGGGATTAAAGGTGTGTGTATGTGCTACCACTGCCTGGCCTCTGTGGTTAACTAGTGGCTAGCTACGTCCTCTGATCTCCAGGCAAGCTTTATTTGTCAGAACACAAGCAAAATATTATACAACAGACACCATTTTTTTCTGTTTGGATTCACAGATTAATTTCAACACCATAAATAGTTTTGGGACCTGTGTTTGTGCTGTTGTTGTTGTGTTTTGATTTTTTTAAGCAATATAATGTTAAAAAAGGAACTGTGTTTTTCAGTTTCTGTGACCTCAAATTCAACGACTTACAAGTTTCTGCCTCTGGCCTTGGCTATCTGCAGTGGCTGGGAGACTTTATCCAGAGGAGGAGGAGACTGAGCTGGTCACCCAGCCCCACTCACTGGGCCTTTAGGATACAGTAGAGCGTTTCTTTTTGGGGCTCCCTTCTAGAGGGGTGCAGGGAGGTGCTCCTGCCAAGGGTGGGCAGCACATGAGGGAGATGAAGATGATGATGTCATCCTAGGGGAGAAAGAAGAGGTCAGATGGGGGTGGGGCAACTGTGCTATTATAATGTCCTAGTGCAGCCTGAGTGTCCCGTCTACACCACAGGTCATCATCCTCCACCCTCTCTGAAGCATCCCCTCAACTCTCTTCAGCACCCAGTCTAATGTACTTGGGTTCCATCTGTGCTCTGTATGTTGTCAGTGGAGAAAAACTAAGGCCTGGGAGAGTAGGTGCTGTGACAGGAAGGGTGGACAGATGGACAGTTTTCATCTATGAGTTATCTGCTGGGCCAGGGCCCATTTGTCCTGCACTGAGGGTTATTTGAGAAAGGTTTCTAGAATTAGATGCTTCTGACAGAAATAGGAATAATTGAGCCTGTTCTTTTCCACCACTGCCATGGAAAAAAACAGCTGGGTATAAAATCAGGGACACGATAAGGAACTGGAGTCTGAAGAGTCACAGAAGCTGGCCTGGGGAGGCCATGTTTACTCGGGATGAGGACTGGCTAGACATGTGGTGGCAGATTGGCTGTGAAAGGTGCCTGGCATGATTATGTGTGTCTGTGTGCAGGTGCATGAGTGTGCAAGTAAATGTTTGTTCATGTACGTGAAGGCCAGAGGACAACCTCATGCATTACTCCTCAGGACACCAGACATCTTTTTTTTTTGCTTTTGTTTTTGTTTTACATTTTCATTATTTGCTTTTTGTTTGTTTGCTTGCTTACCTTTGTTTTGTGACACAAGGTTGTATTATATAGCCCTTGCGAGCTTGGAAATGTATGTATATATATACATATATGCATATATACTTATATAATTGCATACATGTACATATATATATATACATATAGAGAGAGATCAGTTGACCCTCAAACTAATATAGATCAATTTGCCATTTCCTCTGACACCAAAAATGCTAGATTAAAGGCATGAACTATCATGCCTAGCCCAACTTGGGGTTAAATATTTAAAATTACACTTACTTATTTGCTCTGTAGAGGCAGTGTATACCCGTGCTACAGCCTGAGCAGCAGCCTCTGCATCTCCAAAGGCAGGGTGCAAGAATGCAGAAGTGCGTCCATGTGCAGCTGACATAGTAGCCGTGAGTCTGAGGTCCTTAACTCCTGACAGCGCAAGTCACAGGATCAAAGGACCATGGGAACTGTGAGGAAGGCAGAGAAAGCAGATATGATAGAGGTGGCTACATAGGCACCAGAGAGGAGCATGGAGAAGGCAATCAATGCCAGGAATCTAAGGAAATGAAAAGTCACCTCGGTACCTGTCACTCCAGGAGAATGATGCCACTTCCTCTTGTCCAATCACGTCCTCATGCCCTTCAGGGAACTGATGGGCCTTGTCATGGGGAAGAATAGGATAATCCTCTCAGAGCCATCCCTGTGGCCACCACAGCTGCTCCCCCCACTTCTCATGACTCCATTCTGATCACAGACCAGTTGTGTCCACTCTCCAAGATGTCCTGGGCAATATGATGTGAGTGACGCACTACTGCTCTGAGCCTTCTTTATTCACTTCATCCAAAGAAGGTTCTAGAACAGCCACAGCTAGAGGGAGTCTCTCAAGTGCTCTGTGGAAACAGCCTGCTGGGAGCCCAGCAGCAGATCCATGGCCTTGAGGGGAGCTCAGAGGCTGCACCGAGCAGGCAGCTGGAAGTCAGTGTGGAGAGTGAGAGTAGGAGAAGTCAGTGGGACTGAAGTCCAGTCACCTGCCGTGTGCCAGTCATGTGACATGTACCAGGGTTTCTCTGACCCTTGGTTTCCTCCTCTGAGTGTGTGTTAAGGGTGGCAGGGGCAAAAACTTTCCTTCAGAACCTGGAGTAGCTCTGGAGTCATTGTCAAGGTGAGGGAGACTAGTCTATGCTTTACCTGGAATCACAGAGAAGTTCCAGCAAGCGCCATGGCGAGAGTGTCCACTGGGCCTTAGTTTTCCAGGGCTGCTGTGAGGAGTCCCTGACAGGCAGCAAGAGTGCAAAGAGCAGACGATGATGGGGGCATCAAGCTAGGACTGGGACTGAATGTGTTTCCTCATCACCTCCTTCCTCATAGTTTCTGGTGAGCAGGAAATGATCAATCCCTTAACTGTGATTATGAGAGAGAGAGAGAAAGAGAGAGAGAGAGAGAGAGAGAGAGAGAGAGAGAGAGAGAGAGAACATGAGGGATACATAGTGAGAAACAGACTGAGGGGAGGGCAGGAGTGGAGGAAATGGGAACTGAGAAAACAGTGATTACAGGCTGCATAGGGAATGGGAAAGACTGGATGAGACAGGAGGTCAGGGTGGAAGAGAGGAGAGCCCAGCATGCAGAGGTCAAGGCTGTATCATCCAGCAAAAAAAAAAAAAAATGGGGGCTGGGCTCAAGGGCACAGTCGTTTTCTCAGTTACCACAAGGGCGGATCTTCTGCAATAAGGGGAAGAAGAAGCCAGAATGATAAAGAAAGTTGCTGGTCACGAGGAGGTGGAGATGAGGAGGGCCTGCCCCCACTCAGTCCTCCACATACGGCCCAGGGGATGAGGATCATTTTTGATCTGATTGTCACCTGAATCCTGACCACCCCAACAACCCTCCAAAGGATCTATTCTCCCTCCTGATGGCTCTGCTGGTCTCTCTTACTGTACGGATTGCAGACATAGTCTGGGTCCTGCTTCTGCTGCTGCCAGCAGCCTGCCTGCAAGCTGGTGAGTGGTGGGAACCTCACTACTGGGGACGTAACCACAGGAGGGGTTAGTGGGGCTGGGAAGAGTCGGCTGGCATTTGAGGAGGTGACTGCTCTAGGAGGCAGCCTGTCCTATGTGCCACAAGAGAAAGCTCACCCTCAGAGTTGGTCCACCCTACCTTTCCCCATCTGTCCTGTCCCATATATAACAGTGGGACATAGGGACAGCCCTTCCCTGTGTCCCACACCTTTCTATGGGTGATGGCTCAGGAAGCTCTGGGTTGTCCATTCCACCCCTAAAGTGGCTTCAGATTCTCCCCATCCTTCTCAGGGAACACAGCAGGATCCAACAGAGAAAGTACTTTTGGGGTCATCCTACCAGCACGCCTCTCTGGTGTCCAGGGCGGCTCCATCGAGATCCCCTTCTCCTTCTACTTCCGTTGGGTGTTGGCAAAGGATCCACAGATGAGGATTCTCTGGAGATGGAAGGACTTCCATGGGGAATATATCTACAATTCTTCCTCGGATTTCATACACGAGCATTTCAAGGACCGGCTCATCCTGAACTGGACACAGCCTCAGACATCAGGAGTCCTCAGAATTCTGGACTTGAAGGAGAAGGACCAGACAGTGTACTTCTGCCGAGTTCATCTGAAAATGACAAATCGCATGGAGCATTTTCAGTCGATCAATGGGACCCAACTTACCGTCACTCCTGGTGAGCCACCCTGGCTCAGGCTTTGATACCTCTGGCTTCCTTGTCCCCTAGTTGTCACCTCAGGCTCCACAATTCTGACCTTGGTTTAAAATTCCTTTTCCTTGGCTCTGACACAGGATCTTTCCACTGTGGTTGTGACAAGTCTTTGCTGTGTCCTCTGACCTGTCTGTCACCCTCTGCTCAGATGGAACCCCACCACACTCTAGATCTCAGCATGAGACCTTCCCTCTAGTTCACCCCCTTTCTGGCCAAACTAACCCTGCAGTTCAGGTCACTTTCCCCTTCCCTGTGACTTTGAGGTGGGTTGACATCTCCAGGATGTAGCTGACTCACTTGGTCCTGTGTCAGGGCTCGATTTAGTCCCTGTATAGACATCTCCACACAGCTCCAACCTAAGCCCAGAACATGCAGTAGGTGACCACTGGATGTTCCTGGTGTCCTACAATGCCACTGTAAACTGCCATCTGTCACCACAGTCCCCTATATCCTGTCCTAGCTTCCCAGGACACATCCCTCACCTCTCCCTACCCACTCTCTGGTTCATAGAATCAAAAGATAAGGCACCTCAAGGATGATTCTAGCCCTTTTAGCAGCAGGGGTTTCCTGTCTTCAGACTGATCCCTGTAGCTTAGGGAGGGCCCTTTTAGTGTTCTCCAACTTACACTTTTTAGCAAGTTGATTTATGCACCCCAACACCTCTCATCTAAGCTGCCCAAATCCTCAGATGAAGAATACCTGAGGTGTTCTGAGCACTGCTTCAACCAAATTTGCATAGGCTTTGCACCTTCAGAAAAATTTCAGGCAAGGATCACATACAGAAGACAGGGGACAAAATGTAGCAGTCACAAAAGGAAGATTAAGGTGAGGTGCTAACACTCTGGAGTCAAAGCAGGTGAAAATCTGTGGGAATTCTCCCTACAACTCCCTTATAGGGTTTCCATTCCCAACTCCCCTCTCCCATTCCTTGCCCTCTTGCCCTTACCTCTCCCACACAAGCCCCAAGGGTCTTGGAAACTAATGTCACCTTTTTTTTATGATGTGGCTGCTCTGTGTTCTGATCCCTGCCTCTCCTCTAAAGCAGAAGTAACTGCAGACCCATGCACTGGGAACACTGTGTGCAACATTATGTTTCTATTACCCCTGCACCCTTTAAATGGTCCTGCAATAACTGGGGACTCTGTGTGCTTCCTTGTTGAACACAACCTTGAGATGTTGCTCTTTATTTTTTATATATTTTGGCCTTTTGGTTTTTATAAGACAGGGTCTCACCATGTAGCGCTGGTTGTTCTGGAACTCACAGAAACCTGTTACTTCTGTCTCCTGGGTGCTGAGATAAAGGCCTGAGTCACCACATTCAGCAGTGGCTGTTGACTGGATTAAAGCCAGCCTGTGAGAGGACGCCCACAGCACAGGTCTTGTGCAGTCTCTACGGCTGCCATGTAGACCTGATGTAATGTCTAACCGCAGCTGCCAGGACTCAGGGAAGGGAGAGAAAGGAGCTGTTTCCTGGGTCTAGAGCAGTGATTCTCGACCTTCTTAATGGAGACACCTATTAATACAGTTCCTCATGTTGTGGTGAACCCTCTACCATAAAATTATGTTTATTGCTGCTTCATAACTATAATTTTGGTATTATTATTAATTGTGTTGTAAATATCTGATTGCATGTTATCTCATATTCTACCACTGTGGGGATAGCAAACCACAGGTTGGGAACTGTTGGTCTAGTGTTTCCTAATAGATAAATGTTGACATTAACCTTAGTGGGGATTGCAGAGCAGATCTATGTATGCTGCCCTGTACTGAACTGAACACCTATTGTCAAAATTCTATTTTTTTCTATTATACATTTTGTGTATTTTGGGTGTGTGATCATGAGGGTCTGTTAATTAAGGTGTGAGTGTGTGTGTGTGTGTGTGTGTGTGTGTGTCTGTATTTATGTATGTATGTATATATGTAATCTTTGACAATTCTTCATATGCATTCAGAGGCTAGAGGAAACATTCAGGAGCAGTTCCCTTATTTTCTGAGACAGAGTCTCTCACTAGCTTCAAGTTTACCAAGTAGATAGATAGGGCTGGCTAACCACTGAGCCCCAGGGACATGCCTGTCTCCACCTCCTTTTACTGGGACACAACTCACTCAACTCTGTTTGGTGTGGAACTAAATATACAGAGACAGGCTGGCTTTAACTCACATAGATCTGCCTGCCTCTGCCTCTAGGCCTAAGATTAAAGGCCATGCCCAGCTCTCCAGGCTCCTCAAATGGATTCTAGGGATCAAACTCGGGGTCTAAATTTCCTGAGAGCAATCACGATACAGACTGAGACATCTGCTTGTTCCATGCATATATGACCAAAACAACTGTATTTCTATAGCTTAATTATCTGTGACTACATGCAATTCTGAGGACACACAGCCAGGACAAGTGGAGGTGTGCACTGAGCTTGCTTTCCTAGAGTCTCAGCCTTTAGCTTTCGTTCCCCTCTGTGAACTTCTAACAGCTGCTCCCCATCCCACCTCCCACAGAGGAGACAAGATGTGACACTCCTCCCATCCCTCCTCATCCAGGGAGGATCTGCTCACTCCTCATCTCTCCCCAGCAGTCAGCACCACCATGCAGAGCCCCTCCATCGTCACCACTGCAGTCACCACGGCTGGACTGGAGGACACAGAGGGCCAGAAGAATCCTTCACTTGTGAACATAGGAGCCATGGTCGGGGTGGTGGTGGCCACGGCTGTGCTCATAACCCCCGTCTATGTGATGATGATCTTTCTCTTATAGAAGCAAAGGTGAGTGGTCCAGGACAGGGCCTCACCTGTATTATCCCTCTGAGTTTTTTCAGTTGTGGGACATAAAGATAAGTATGTGTATTAGTCAGGGTTCTCTAGAGTAATGGAACTTATGGAATGTATTTATATATGTGTGTGTGCATATATATGTATATATGTATGTATGTGTGTATACATGTATATATGCACATATATACATATGTATATATTAATTTATTGGAATGACTTATATGCTGTTGTCCAACAATGACTAGTGAATGGAAAGACCAAGAACCCAGTAGCTGCTCCGTCCACGAGGCTGGGTGTCTCAGCTGCTCTACTAGGATCTCGAAGACAGAAATGAATGTGTGACAGAGGTGAGGGCAAGCAGGTGAAGGACACACTTCCTCTTCCATTGTCCTTACACCGGCTTAAAACAGAAGGAGTAGCCCAGGTGAAAGGTGTGACTTCCAGAATCATGGTCTGGATCAAATGCATGCTGTCTTCCTCCCTCAAGATCCAGATCCCAAGTGTGCCCTCTGTTTCTAGATTATACCTCATTACGGACACAGTCCAGTTCACAGCCAAAAACAGCCAGCACAGGAAACATATGCAGGGCAGAGAACAGGGAACAGAAGGACAGAAAGGAGGCTGAACCCACCCAGGACTGAATCTGTTCCTAATTCCTTAGAGTCCCAGCTGGAAATTAGAGGATCAAGTGCAGATGAACACAGCCTGCTCCTGAGGAATTCAAGGGACCAAAAAAAAAAAGTGGGGATCAGAGAGATAGTTCAGTGGGAATAGGTGTCTGCAGCCGAGCCCAGTGGACAAAAGAAAGTGGGGAGCAGAGAGAGCTCAGTGGGAATAGGTGTCTGCAGCCGAGCCCAGTGGACAAAAGAAAGTGGGGAGCAGAAAGAGAGCTCAGTGGGAATAGGTGTCTGCAGCTGAGAGAGTGGACAAAAGAAAGTGGGGAGCAGAGAGAGCTCAGTGGGAATAGGTGTCTGCAGCCGAGCCCAGTGGACAAAAGAAAGTGGGGAGCAGAAAGAGAGCTCAGTGGGAATAGGTGTCTGCAGCCGAGCCCAGTGGCCTGAGTTCATTTTGGGGACACAAATTGTGCAAGTAGAAAACTGACTGTGGAAATCTGTCCTCTCCTTCTTAGGCACAAAACTTTCTGTTAGTCCCCAGCTAACAGAACTCCAGGGGCCAGCATCGCTCACCAGGGTGGTGAGTTTCCATCAAAGTAGGAATTGGTGGCCACACATCCTGCATCTCAACCCCTTCCCTGACCATGGCCTGGGAATCAGAGAGGAGGGCTACAGGCTTGTGCTGTGAAACATCCGTCCATGGACAGGTGCAAGAAGAGAACCTCACTCCTGCCATGCGTGCTCTGACTTCCTTTCCTAGGAATCCAGTGAATTTGTCGGGCTCTGGTCCTGAGATCCCAACTATGCTGTTACCTATCTGTCCATTTTTAATAAATGTCTTCCTCCAAGGCATGATCTCATGTCTCTCTTAATGCAGCCCAACACACAGACATGAGACCTTACAGAAAAGCAGATTATGTCCAGGAGCAGGGACACTGAGAGAGGCAGGGACCATGGTCCACACTGAGAACCACTGCATGAGAACCCTGTTCCTCTCTCCTGTTCTCCCTGGACACTGACATCTCAGTCACAGGCCCTGGCCACTCCATGCTCCTCCTCAGGTGACAAGACCATGGCTTGCTTGGGTCCCATGCTGGGCTTCCTTTCCTCACAGGCCCATCTATAAGCCCTCACTTTCCTTATTTCCTGCCATGTGTATGTTCTGACCTGTGGGGTCTCCCCTAGGACAAGACTTCCTTCCCAAGTCTAATCTGTCTTAACGTTTGATAGTCAGTGTGTCAGCTTCTACCAAAGAGCATGCTGGGACATAAGGACAGCATCCATACTGAACATTAAGGATGAAATCCAGGTTGCTCTCAC
Organism: Microtus oregoni; assembly: GCF_018167655.1. Classification (NCBI taxonomy): domain Eukaryota; kingdom Metazoa; phylum Chordata; class Mammalia; order Rodentia; family Cricetidae; genus Microtus; species Microtus oregoni. The sequence goes on along the minus strand of NW_024543062.1, from coordinate 4,643,961 downwards.
AGCCAGAGGTGGTGCATGGGCATTTGGCAGTGTGGCTGTAGTTGGCCCCCATATGCCCATAGGGAGTGACACTATTAGGAGGCATAGCTTTGTTGGAGTGGGTGTGGCCTTGTTGGAGGAAGTGAGTCATTGAGGGGGTGGGTTTTAGGTCCTATGCTCGGGATGCACTTACTGGAGATACTGTTGTCTTCGTGTCACCTGTGGATTCAGACGGAGAAGTCTCAGCTCCTTTTCCAGCACCATGTCTGCCTGCATGCTACCATGTCCCACCATGAAGATAATGAACTAAACCTCTGAAACTGGAAGCCATCCCAAATTATTTCCTTTGTAAGAGTTGCCATGCTCATGGTGTCTCTTGACAGCAATAGAAACCCTAAGACAGGCATGCACGATTCAGATCCACCAATCACAGCCCTGCATAGATGCAGCTCTTATTCCATCAGTGACAAGTCTCAAATGTGTATCAATCAGGGGCCTTTTCTGAGTCATTGGAAAACTGTCCCATCCCCATGGAACTATCTGCAGATGGATGGGTGATAGAGAAGACACCAAGGCTACTCATGACTAAAGTAGAGTCCCCTGGGGCAGCTGTGACATGTCTGCTGTGGTGTAGCTGGATCCAAGACTCTGAGGCTGAACTCAGCAGCAGCCGTGGTCACAGTGATCTTGGCAGCTGGGGTGGTGTCTTCCCTGAGCATCCCTGAGGTGTTCACATAGCAAGATACCATGATAACCATCTGTCTAGTCATCTAAAGCATGATTCATCTCCTCCATTCAGGCAGCTGGGCACAGAGAAGGGACCTCATGGATGTTACTCCAGTGATCACGTGAATTGCCATGTAAGTTTCCCTTGTTCAAAATGGAGGAACAGCAAAGGGGCCCACAGCAAAGACTTACACAGAAACAACATTCTCAGTAACATTTAGGTCAAATTCCCTCAGGGTGAAGGAACCATGACTGTTTGAATTGGAGCAGACATGGAGTCTAACCAGACTACCAGTGTTGGAGATTTTTGTTCCCTAGTCAGGGCCAGTCAGGAACAAAAAGTACTAAAGGAATCCGGGCATAGTGGCAAAAGCCTGTAATCCTAATGAATGACAGGTAGAAAGAGCAAGATTATGAATTGGAAGTTATTATTAGTACCTATAGAGTATGAAGCCAGCCTGGGAAAAATGAGACTCTGTCTTGAAATCAACAAAGCAAAGTTAACCAAAACTCCAGACAGTACAGAGAGGTCCTGGAGGCAGGTAATCCATTAGTTCACTTTGGTTGGAGACAGAGAAGTTGAAGACATAGCCAGTTTTCCGTTAGATTCAATGAAATAAATTATGTGACTATTAATAGCTTCATTTAAGCAATATAGGAAGTTGAAGAGGAGATTGACAGTTTCTCAGTTTCTGTGACCTCAAACCCAATGACATGTGAGTTCCTTCCTCTGCCTTGGTTATCTGCAGAATCTGGGAGACTTCATCGAGAGCAGTAGGTGACTGAGCTGTTCAACCCACCACTCACTGGATTTAGGACACAGTATAGAGTCTCTTCTTGGGGCTCCCCTCCACAGGGGTTCAAGGAGTTGCTCCTGCTGAAGTTGGGCAGCACATGAGGAAGATGAAGATGATGATGTCATCCTAGGGGAGAAAAAAGAGGTCAGATGGGGGTGGGGCATCTATGCTCCCGTAATGTCCTAGTGCAGCCTGAGTGTCCTGTCTACACCACAGGTCATCATCTTCCACCCTCTCTCTAGCATCCTCTCAACTCTCCTCAGGACCAAGTCTGGCCAGCTACTCTGGGTTCCTTCTGGGCTGCATTAGTTGTCCCTGGGGAAAAGAATTCAAGGAGTGGGAGAGTGGATGGTATGACAGATAGGTGGACAGATGGACAGTTTTCATCTATGAGTTGTCTGCTGGGGTGGGGCCAATCTGCCCTTCACTGTTATTTGAAGGAAGTTTCTGGAATTGGATTGTTTGCACACAAACAGGAATGGTTGAGTCTATTCTCTGCCATCACTGTCATGAGAAAACACAGCCAGGTATAAAATCAGGGTCTGATTGCTGGGGACACGATCAGGAACTGGAGTCTGAAGAGTCACAGAGGCTGGCCTGCGGAGGCCATGTTTACTCAGGATGAGGACTGGATAGACATGTGGGGCACATCAGCTATGGGTGTCTCCCTGCATGACGTGTCTGTGTCTGTATTCAGCTGCACATGTGTGCACGTGTGAGCTTCCCTATGTGGAGGCCAGCGGACAAACTCGGGCATTACTACTAGGGACACATTTACCTTGGATTTATTTCTTTGTTTGTTCTTTTGTTTGTTTTGGTTTTATGAGACAAAATCTACATAGCCATTGCTGGCCTGGAATGTGATAAATAGACTAGGACAGCCTTAAACTCACTGAGATCCACTCATGTTTGCCTCTGTCTCTGCCTCCCCAAGCTGGAATTAAAGGCATGCACCACCACGCCTAGCCCACTTTATGTTTAGCTCTTAAAATTACACTTATTTATTCTGTGGGTGCAGGGCACACTTGTGCTACAGCCTGAGCAGCAGCCAGGTTCTAACACTGCAGTCTGACACTCCCCACGATCACATGTATGTAAAAGCCCCATGTGTGCACACCACAGCCCCAGGCTACTCTTCCACAGAAAGTGCCCCTCCCCTGTGAAAGCTTCATGGCTGCAGGGCCCAGTCACTGCTATTGGGGGAAACTGGGTTCTCACTACAGAAAAATGATTACAGCCTGCTGGACAGAAATCGTCCCACAGCAGGGTCCCTATGGGAAACAACTGAGTCCAGGACTTGAAATTAGAACAGAGTTTAAGATTTGGGATTGAGGGGCCAGCAGGTGGCAGCAGTGAGGCTGAACACAGGGACAGCTGAGATCCTGAAGGACCAACAGTGTACAAAAATGCTGGAGACCAGCAGCTGGTACATGGCAACGTCATCGGCCCCAGGCCTTCCTTGAGAGACTTAGAAATGGGGTGACCCTCACCCACACACCCTAGACAGTAGAGCAAGGCCAGATGAAACCTGGAGATGAGTACATAGGATCAGGAGGGCCCTCTCACTCCTCACTGAGACTAAAGACTAGGTTCATCTGGAAGAGTGCTTACCTGCCCAGTGTGCTCAGTAGTCATCCTCGGCTACATAACAAGTTCAAGGCCCAGCCTAGGCTACATGAGACCCTATCCAATAAGGGTGGACTTTCTGACAGACATGATAGGCCCAGTCCCCTTTCCCGACTGATGGACTGTTTGGTCCTAAACCATCCCAAAGGTTGTGAGCTCAGTGTCTCCAGTGATGGATGGGTACAGAAGTGCTTCCATGTGCAGCTGGAAGGGAGGCCATAAGAGCTGGTGCCTGTATCAGAGGACCATGGGGACTGTGAGGAAGGCAGAGAAAGCAGACATGACAGAGGGTGGCTGCATAGTCACCTGAGGGGAACATGGAGAAGGCAGTCAGTGCCAGGAGATCTAAGGGAATGGGAAGTTGCCTCTGCACACGTCACTCTGGGAGAATGATGCCACTTCCTCTGGTCCAATCACATCTTCCTGCCCTTAAGGAAACTGATGACACCTGGTCATGAGAAAGGGTGGGACGACCTCCTACAGAACCAGCCCTGAGCACACCACAGCCTCTGTCCCCACCTCTCACACATACACCCCAGAGATGTCCCAGGCAATTTATCAAAATGACGCACTGCTGCTCTGAGCCTTCTTTCCCACTTCATACAAAGAAGGTTCTAGAACAGCCACAGATGGATGGAATCACTCAAGTGTTATGTGGGAACAGCCTCCTGGGAGCCCAGCAGCAGATCCATGGCCTTGACAGGAGTTCAGAGGCTGTACCAAGAAGGCAGCCGGAAGTCAGTGTGAAATGGAGGAATACAAGAACTCAATGGGACTAAAGTTACCTGTCCTGGTCCAGTCATGTGACATATGCCAGGCCTTCTCTGATCCTTGGTTTCTGCTTCTGAGTGTGTGTTAAGGGTGGTGGGAGGCAGAACGGCTCATTCAGAAGCTAGAGTAGCGTGGGAGTCACTGTCGAGGTGAGGGGGACAATCACCCAGGAAGCCCAGGGAAGGCACAGACTCGGCAGCAGCAAGCAGTCAGGGCGAGAGTGTCCATGGGGCATTGCTTTTCCTGGGGTGCTGTGAAGAGTCCCTGAAAGGGAACAAGAGGGCAAAGAGCAGATGAAGGAGGGGTCACCATACTAGGGCTGGAGACTGAATGTGTTTCCTCATCGCCTCCTTTCTCATTGTGTCTGAAGTGAGCAGAAAATGACCACTTTTTACCACGATCATTAGAGAGAAAGACACAGACAACCAGCATGAGGGGAGCCATAGTGAGAAACAGACTGAGAGGAGGGCAGGAGTGGAGGAAATGGGAGCTGAGGAAACAGTGATTGCAGACTGTATAGGGAATGGGAAAGACTGGATAAGACAGGAGGTCAAGGTGGAAGAGAGGAGAACCCAGCATGCAGAGGTCAAGGCTGCATCTTCCAGCCAAAATAGGAGCTGGGCTCAAGGGCACAGTCGTCTTCTCAGTGATCACAAGGGTGGATCTTCTGCAACATGGGAAAGAAGAAGCCAGAATGATAAAGGAAGTTGCTGGCCACAGGAGGTGGAGATTGGGAGGTCCTGTCCCCACTCAGTCCTCCACATACAGCCCAGGGGATGAGATCATTTCTGCTCTGATTTTCTCCTGACTCCTGACCACCCGCAGGGACCCTCTAGAGGATCTGTTCTCCCTCCTGATGGCTCTGCTGGTCTCACTTCCTGGAGGGATTCTGGACATGGCCTGTGTCCTGCTTCTGCTGCTGCCAGCAGCCTTCCTGCAAGCTGGTGAGTGGTGGGGACCTCACTACTCGGGACTTAACCACAAGAGGGGTGAGTGGGGCTGGGAAGAGTCGGCTGGCATGTGGAGAGGTGACTGCTCTAGAAGCCAGCCTGTCGTCTGTGCCCCAAGAGAAAGCTCATCCTCAGAGTTGGTCCAGCTCAACATTGCCCAATCTTTCCTGTCCCATATGGGACAGTGGGACATAGGAACAGTCCTCCTCTGTGTCCCACACCTGCCTATGGATGATGGCTCAGGAAAATCTGGGTTGTCCATTCCATCCCTGAAGTGGCTTCACATTCTCCTCATTCTTCTCAGGGAACACAGCAGGATCCTACAGAGAAAGGCCGTATGGATTTGATCAACCAACACACGTCTCTGGTGTCCAGGGCGGCTCCATCGAGATCCCCTTCACCTCTACTTCCCCTGGAAGTTGGCAAAGAATCCACAGATGAGGATTTTCTGGAGATGGAAGAGCTTCCATGGGGAATTTATCTACGACTCTTCCTCGGGTTTTATACATAAGCATTTCAAGGACCGGATCTTCCTGAACTGGACACAGCCTCAGACATCCGGAGTCCTCAGAATCCTGGACTTGAAGGAGGAAGATCAGGAAGTGTACTTCTGCCGAGTTTTTATGAATGTGGAAAAGGAAGACAAAAAACCGGAGATTTTTCAGTCGATCAAAGGGACCCACCTCACCATCACTCAAGAAGAGCACATCCCAGGTCAGGCTTTGGTGGCGCTGGCTCCCTTGTACCATAGATGTCATTAGGGATCTTGTATGTCTGATGCGTCCCACAGATTCCTCTTGTGTGTTCTGTCCATTCCCCAGAGCTCTGCCAACATCCTCCTTCCTCTTCCCCACAACCATCCACAAGCCTTAGCTGCTCTCTCTGAATTGTCCCCTCACTGTGCCATCAGATCCCACCTCACTCCCGGGCCTCAGCTCTTCCCAGATGCCCAGTCTCCTGTTCCTTTCTCCAAACTACACTACTGCCTTGATCACCCCTGCCCATGTTGCCAGAAATCCATGTGTGTGTGGCCTCTCCAGAATGGAGCAACCTCAACTTGGTGCTATGTTTGGGTGTCCGTGAGTTCCTGGTTTACACAATATCTAGTACTGTCCACAGAGGGTGCCTTCGTGTCCCCATGTATACCCCTCCTCCTCTGGATCCCCTTACTTCACCTGTCTCTAAGACACATCCCTCACCTCTCCTGCCCCGGTTTCTTTATCCCCTCCCTCAGTTCCCTCTTCTCCCTCACGTTCTCACCGTGATCAGGTCTCCTGGTCGCTTCACCTCCTCTGCGGCAGCTGTGACTTGAGCTTCCACCCAGAGTGCAGCAGTCCCAGCCTAGTCACTGTTTGGATGTTACCCCAGCTACCTGTCACCACTGCAGGGAATTCTTATGGTCATTATACAGAGAAGGACACAGAGACCAGCAGAATTCAACCTCTGCCCAAGGTCATGCTGGTGACCAACAGACCCCACAAGGATCCTTTACCTCCAAGCGTCTGTCAACTATAGACACATGACCTCTGCTGCAGCTCACTCTATTGTTTGCCTCCTTCTATCTTGATTTCATGGGCCATGTATTTATGATGTAAGCATACATGTATGTGTGTACACACATATGTGTGTATGTCTGTTTGTGTGTGTGTGTGTGTGTATATACACACACACACACACACACACACGCCCCTTTTGTGCTTGGGAAAACCAGAGTGCGGCACTGGGAATCCTCCAACTTTATTCCCTTGAGGCAGGGTCTCTCACTGAACCTGGAGCTCACTGTTTTGGGCTAGGCTGAAGGGCTACGAAGCTGCATTGATCCTCTTGTCCCCATCTCCTATGGTGTTGAGGCCTGTTGTACAAAGAAAGTGTGTGATATCTCAAGAAGGAACACCTAAGGTAGGAACCTGGAAGCAGGAACTGAAACAGAAGCCATGGAGGAGGGCTGCTTACTGGGTCTGCTCAGTCTGCTTTAATTACAGCATCCAGGACTACCAGCCCAGACATGGCACCACCCACAGTTAGCTGTGCCCTCCCACATCAATCAAATCAAGAAAAGGTCCTACAGACTTGCCTATGGGCAATCTGATGAAGGCATTTTCTCAGCTGAGGTCCCCTTCCCAGATAACTACAGCTTTGTCAAATTGACACAATAACTAACCAGGGCACAGGGCAAGTGCTTTCTGGACTGAGCCATCTCCGCAGTTGCTGACCTGCCTTTTCTCCTCTCGGGACTGCACTTCCTTAGTGACTCTAACCTTATCCATGACAGTGGCCGATGAGACTCCTTCCCTCTCAGTCATTACTGAACCACTGTACTTCCAACAACTTTGTTTTTTGTTTTGTTCTTTTGGGACATTCTGGGAAAGAACGTGGTATATAAGTATAGATATATACATGTTTGCCTACACTCCCTGTTAAGATTAGGGCAACAAGGGAAATTCTTTATATAAAAAATCCTGGAACTGAATAGTAATGATGGCTGCTCCACAAAATGGATGCGCTGTGATGATGGAAGTCGCCATTTGTAGAAAGAGCGGTGGGCTGCGTTCCCGCCCAGCTCCCGCAGGCTAGCTTTATACCCAAAATAACAACACACAAATTGTTATCAGTCCTTCTGATCCTGGGTGTTGTGGGTTGCAGTTAATTATTTCTCCTGCTGCCCTTGAGAGTCCTGAACTAAAGTCATCAGTGAACTGAGGTGAAGGTGAGCATAGGAGTTAAACCAGAGCAGCAGCTTGGGCAGGACCCTAAGCCCTGACCAAATGCCTGTTGATCAAGATAATTGCAGGAAGGCAGATCTCTGCGCTTACCTAGGAGAGAGGAACAGGCCTGGCAGTGGGAAACTGTTCTGAACTAGGGAATTAACTCCCAAATATGTAACAGAAGGGAAGCCAGCTACAGTGAATAATCTACAGCAAAGGACAGACACTTTATTCACAAAGCAAGAACGCAAAAGCCTTGCCTTTGGTTTAGCCCTTAGCGGACCCCTTGGTTCTGATAAGTCTCTCCTGAAAAGATGATTGGGCAATTACTCTATGATGTCACGGCTTCCAGCGCTCAGCTTGACCAGATTGGAGGAGAAACAAGGACAACCCCTGACTCCCTATTTGGGATTTGACACATCCTGACCTGAGGTTTAGGCCTAAATAGAAGACAAGACACAAGCACAGCTAAGCAGTCCCAGTTCCCGTGTGGCCCCGCCCACAGTGAGCCATCATCCTCTGTCTCCAGTCTCTCCTGCAAGGTGATCTGAGGAGTTGTCAGAACTGTGTGAACTCTCTTTCTGGGAGATCTGTTCTTTACTGGCTGGCTCCAAGCTTTGCCTTTTCCTTCTCCCAGCTTGAGACTCCTTGGGTGTCTCCAGTTCCTTGGAATCCATTGCTTCAGTGTCTGACGGCAAAGAGTGCTGCAGAGGCATCTCTAGAATCTTCACTCCTACTGGGGAAGTTCATGCTGACTTCCTTCATCTCTTCCCAGCCCCCAGGACCACCTCTGCAAGCCCCACCACTGCAACTTCTGCACACACCAAAAATACCCTCACGGCCACAGAAGATCAGATGATCAGAGAAAATCAGACCCTGCATCTGGGAACCAGAGTTGGGGTGGCAGTGGCTGCTGCTGTACTCGTGGCTGGGGTTTTGGGATTTATGGTGTTCCTCAGGTGGAAGAGGAGGAAAGGTAAGTGTCCAGACTGCATTCCCATCACACTTCCCGAGTGTTTCCATAGGACAATCTGCACCAGAGTCATCGAAGGGGATTGTTGACAGCTCAGATCCTGGGGCTCAGGTGATGGCTCAGTCAGTAAAGTGCTTGCTGCGCAAGCTTGAGGATCCATCACCACAATCCTTGTAGTCCCAGTGCTGAGCAGGGGGACTAGATCACCCCCGAGGCTGATGACTAGTCACACTAGCCTAATTGTTGAGCCTCGGGTCCCAGTGAGAGACCCTGTCTTTAAAAACAACAAGGTGGACAGCTTTTGAGGAGCTAAGTGTGCCTTCCGGCCTCCCCAGGGCAGATCCCTGATGACCTCCTCTTGAGTCCAGAGTCAGGCTCTGAGCTTCTGCTTAGAGTAGCTGGGATCTTTTGTTGCTGTTGTTTCACTTTGGTTGACTGCAGGCCTGCACTGCTAACCCCACTGGAAATCTGCTTTAAGCTGGTTCCCCAAGTGAGGCCTCTGAGGGTTCAGTTTGTGAACCTCACAGTCCAGTCACAAACTCAGTTCTTCTCTGTTGACTCAGCCATTTCCTCATCAGAGAAGAAAGGGCCTGCCCAGGAGGAAGCCAGGGGAGGGGAAAGCAGAAGGGACTGGAAGTTGCCTCAGCTCCCCTTCCCAAAGTCTGGCTTGAAACTTGAAGATCCTAAGTAGATGAACACCCAGTTTCCCAGTAACTGTGGGTGATGGGGGAGGCGTCCCAAGGACTGAGTGTTCATTTTAGAAAGAGCTGTGGTGTTGACAGACATGGTCAGAGGAGAGACAGGTGTTGAGAGAACCTCCCAGAGGAAGAAAAATTACATACAGTGTCAAGGAATAAATAATGACAGCCAGAGGCAGTGAAATGGCACAGTGATATGACACTGGAAATTCTAGAACACACAGGGCTGAAGAAAAGAACTGGGTCCTGTATGTTGTCCTCTGACACATGCACACAATGACCTGTGCACACTCACACACATGGTGAATAAATAAATATAACACAATTTAAAATAAAAAATGACAGCCACTGTGGTCCACACCTCAGTCTGTGCACCTGGGAGAGGTGGGCAGGAGGATCTTACTCCATGAAAATTTATCTCAACCCCCCCCCCCCCTCCTTCAACAGAATAGTCAGGAAATTGCTGGGAGTCATGTAGGACACCCTCTGGCCTTCCAGGAAAGGGATACCATGTCGGGAACTCTTGAGTAGTGTGGTGCTGGCATAGGAGGCAGGAGATGACAGGAGGGAACTGTTATTCTTTTTTAAAAAATGCTGCAAGATCCCCGGTGGCAGTAGGCAGCAGAAATGCTGTAGGTCCCAAATGGTGGTGGTCGGCCATGTGGCGGCAGACAGCGGGGCCCTGGGAGCAGCAAGTCCCAGGCAGAGACAGCTGCTGGTCCTAGAGCAGTGGTGACGGGCCATGTGGCAGCAGGCAGTGGGTCCCAGGCAGAGACAGCTGCTGGTCCCCGAGCAATGGCTGATTCCAGGCAGGGAGACACATGGCGGGAGGGCAGAAAACAGAAACATGGATAGACACGACATGCAGGGTGAGGTTGAATGTTTATTCAGGGGGTTATGAAGGAGGAAGGGTGAAGAGGGGGACAGAGAGAGAGAGAGAGAGAGAGGGAGAGAGGGAGAGAGGGGAGAGAGAGAGAGAGAGAGAGAGAGAGAGAGAGAGAGAGAGAGAAAGAGAAGGGGGGAAGCAGAGAAGTGGGGAGAGAGGCAGAAGCGAAGCTGCCTCTCCAAGAAGAAGATGGAAAAGAGAGCGAGCTCAGGCCGGAAGCTGAAAATCAGCCTGCCTCAGCGGATGGGGAGGGGAATGGGTGTGGCTTGTCTCTTAAAGGGACCAAAACCATAACATTCCCAGGTCTTCCTTATAATAAAAAGCAGGCACATCAAGGAAGCAGAAAAGGAAGGGCCCAAGATGGCGGCAGGCAGGTCAGAGGTAATGGGAGTGGGCATGGCTTGTCCCTTAAAGCGACAGGAAAGCACAACAGGAACCTTGTAAGTCAGGTCTCCAAGCCTCTAATAACAGAAGCAAAGGGATGAGCAAAGGGAGACCAGCTTCTGGAACAGCAGCAGCAGAAGAGAAGAGAGAGGCAGAGGAAGAGAGAGAGAGAGAGAGAGAGAGAGAGACAGAGAGACAGAGACAGAGACAGAAAGCAGGGCAGAGGAGCAGAAAGAGAGAGAGAAAGGAAGAGACGGGAGGTGGGCAAGGCCCACTTTTTAAATGGGAACTTAGCAAAGGTACACAGGAAGTGATGTTAGTGGTTGCACTGAGAACATATCCTCTCTGAACCTCAGGGGCCATTACAGATGCCTGAATAATAAGTGATGTTGTTGAATGACAGAGGAAGTGGGTGAGTAGGAAAAATCTCATTCTGAAAATGGAAAAATTAATTAAGATGTCTATATCAGGTAGTTGGAGAGATGGCTCAGTGGTTAAGAGCACTGGATACTGTTGGGGGAAGGGTCGCTTCTTCATCCCGACTGCCCAGTCATGAAAAACCACTCAAAAAAACATATTATTTTCAATACTGTTTGGCCAATACCTTAAGCATATTTCTGGCAAAACTCATATCCTAAACTAACCCATCTCTATTATTCTGTATATCGCCACGTGGTTGTGTCTTACCAGCTAAAGTTCCCAGCATCTGCCTCAGGTGGAGGATCTGTGGCTTCTCCCTGACTGTGCCCTTCTTTCTCCTAGCCTTCAGTCCAGTCCTCCCTGCCTAGCTCTGCACTGCCCCTTCCTTCTCTGCTAGAGGCTCAAAGCAGTTTCTTTATTCACAGTAATCACAACATACAGAGGGAAATCCCACATCACCTCCCCTTTTCTGTTTACATAAAAGGAAGGCTTTAACTTTAACATAGTAAAATAACATATAACAATACAGGTATCAAGCAAGAATTATAGTTACAATATTCGTATCTATTTTATCTTTTATCATAATTAAGGAAGACTAAAGCTATAACCATTTATTCTTCAACTCAATCAAAGAGTCCAGAAGGTTACAATATTATGTAAATAAGCAGGAAGTACATTGTAAGCAACTTCCAAAACTTTAGAATTGACAGAGACATCTCACTGCTTGAACCCAAAGTTCTTTTGTATCATTGGAGCATCAATTTTTAGCCTACAGGCCCATAGTAACCAGCAGACTCTTTTACAAATCAGGAAATTTCAAAGACAGTTACACCTATGCTGGCAGTTTGCCCATCACATTTGTGTGTGTGTGTGTGTGTGTGTGTGTATATCCCCTTCAGAATGTCTGCCAGACTCATTCATGATGCAGGAACCCTGAAGGATTGTCTCACCTTTAGGCACGGTTAGCAGTCATTTCTCTGTGGGTCCTGCATGTCCAGTTTATTAAGCAGTCCAGGCAAGAGCAGTTTCTTGCCAAAAGGTCATTCAACTCCATAAGGAGCCTCTTCAATGTCCATCATCCTCTTGAATCAGTTTGGTGCTGCTAGGAGCAGATGTGTCTCACTGTCATGAAAAGTCTTAAGTTCTTAAACATTTTAAATGTCATATTCTGAAGGTCTCTGAAAGATCTGAAGAATACCCATCTAACTGAAATATATCTCTATACATCTTGAAAATCTAACTAATACAACTACAAGCTTGACTTTTATAGATGATTATCTATTAACCTATATTTTATAATTATACATTATATATATATTGGTTTTTTGAGACAGTGTTTCTCTGAGGCTTTGGAGCCTTTCCTGGAACTAGCTCTGTAGACCAGGCTGGTCTCGAACTCACAGAGATCCACCTGCCTCTGCCTCCTGAGTGCTGGGATTAAAGGCGTGCACCACCATCGCCCGGCTACATTATATTTTTAAATGAACTACACAATCACAATACCATAATCAAGAGCAGTTATACGTGTAACACAATAGATCTTAAATTGGATCAGTAAACTAAGATCAATACCAATGCAAATCTCTATAGCAGGATACTCTTGCAGAGGACTGGGCTTTGACTCCCAGCACCCACATGATGGCTCACAGGCTCCTGTAACTCCTGTTCCAGGGGATCTGATGCCCTCCTCTAACTTCTACATGGACCAGGCACACACATGGCAAAGAGACACACAAGCAGGCAAACATTCATACAATAAAAAAATTAATGATTTTTTAAAAAGATGTATACAGAACAAAAATTGAATTCAATATAATTCCCATCTAAATGACAATGACAGTTTTGCAAAAACAGTTTATCTTTTCCAATTCAGATGCCTTCTCAAAGACAAAACAAGACAAAATGAGATAAACAACAGAAATGAAATGACCGATAATGAAGCACTCCACTGCCTGATCCCAGAATTTATTCAAAGTTGCAATAGGAGACTGGAGGGATGGCTCAGCAGTTAAAAGCACTGAATGCTCTTGCAGAGAACCTGAGTTCTGCTCCCAGCACCCACACCAGGCAGTTTACAACCGCCTGTAACTCCAGTTCTAGGCTTATCAGGAGCTCTCTCCTGAATCCACAGGCTCTGCTCTCATGTGCATCTACCCCAAAACAGACACACAAAATTTTTAAATTCTAGAAACAAAAATAATACAGTAGGTAAATCAGTATGAAATAAATAATAAAGAAAAAAGGCTAGAGTAGCCCTCCGAGGGTAAAAAGTTTCAGTGTCCACTCCTGGGAACCAGATGATGGAGGGAACCAACTCTTGCAAGATGCCCTCTACCTCCGCACAAACTGTGGCACAGCCCCAGCCCCATAATAAATCAGTGACAATAAAACGCTATAGTAATTAAAACAGCACGGTATGCACCAAGACAAGAAGACCAGTAGAGTAAATTACAATCCAGAAGGAGGCGGTTCCTAAGGGCACAAAAAGGAAGGCAGGAGAAAGCAGAGTAGACAAGCAGGTGCAGGGTCAGGGGGAACTCAAGGTTGGTGAAGGAACAAGGAGATGAGGGTGAGGCCTGGACCTGGCAGGGATTTGGGGGAGGGGTTGCCGTGTGGGACAGCAGCCCAGGAGAGGTAGTCCAGGCTCTTCTCTGGCTGTCTGGGGCGGTCTCTTTGCTCCCCTGTCCTCTGAAGGGGCTGAACATCGACGACAGCTGAGGGGCAGATGGAGGATCAGCATGGATGTCACACTGACACTGTTTCTTCCCCCACAGGCCAGAGGACTAAAGCCGAAACCCCAGCCAGGTGAGCGTCATCCTGTCCTCTGCAGGAGCAGCCAGTGCTCTTGCCCACTGAGCCATCTCTCCAGCCCCTTCAAATGGCATTAGAAGAGCAATGGAGAACCGCACACAGGGCTCTGCACATCTCCCCACCCCTGACTCTGTCTGCTTCCTGCATGTCCTCCATGACGCCTTGCTCTTCAGGGCCACCAGCTTCACACACTGACAAGGGGTGCAGCAGAGTCTCAGGGAGTCTCCTTCCAGAACAGCCCCCACCCCAGGCCTCATGGTGTCTTTCTCCTTCTCTCCTTCCATTGCCTAGGCTTCCCTCTCTGTGGCTCTGGCTCCTCTCAGCCTTGAACATCTGCCTGGATTCCACCAGCTCTCCCATCTTTCCCTTTCTTCCCTCTGCCTTTCTCTCTGGTCAGTGAGCCCCGCTCCCCAGGAATCCTTTGTTCTAGGTCTTCCACATCTTTTGCCCTTTTCTCTTCACCTCCCAACCTCTCTGCCCTTCTCTCCTGTCTTTTTTTTTTCCTTACTGCACATGGCCTGCTCTGAGCCTTTGTTTTTTTCTGAGAAAGGGTCTCAGATTGGCCTGGCTGGCCTTGAACTCACTGTGAAGCCAAGGATGACCTTGAATTTCTGATCCTTTCACCTTCACCTCCCAACTGTTGGAATGACAGGCATCACACCACACCCAGTTTATGAGGGGCTGGGGATGGAACCCAGGATCTTGTCAATTAACACAAGCACTCTGAGAGCAACACTGCATCCCCAGCTCCTCCCTCTTTCCTCTCCCTGTGGCTTCTTTGGCCAGATGCCCTTCCTCCAGTCTGATCTCAGGTCCCTTCTTCCATGAACTTAGCCTGAGCACCTACCCAGATCTGAAATTTTTCTGCCTTCTAGTTTTAATCAAGGTGATGAGAGAGGATAACATTGGTTCTTTCTAATACTATTCTAGTCTCTGTTCCTGCCCAGTGTAAGGTAATTTCCTACAGTGACTCACCTTCACCTAGTGCTGAGAGAGCTCGTCCAGGTCACCTGACCAATGTCCTCTCACTCCTCTACAGAGTAGGCTCACTGTGAGGTGGGCATTGACTATGGCAGAGACCACTCAAAGGGATCCAGCTTCTAGTGCGTGGGCATGTGTGCTCGAGGGTGTGCATGCATGTGCGCAGGCACTCATGCGCATGCACATGTGTGTGTTCTCAGGTGTCGTCCACTTTAAATAATTATTTTTGTTGCATTTTACCTATTTGTGTGCATGTGTATATGTGTATGTGTGGGTATGAGCTTGTCACAGCACACATGTGGAAAACAGAGGACAACTTCTGAGAGCTGTCTTTTTCCTTCCACCTTGTGGATCCCTGGGATGACATCAGGGTGTCAGTCTTAATGGCATGGTTTTACCCACTAAGACATTTCACCTGACCCCACTTGGGTTTTGCGTTTTAGTTTTGTTTTGTCTTGTTTGAGACAGGGTCTCACACTGGTCTGGAACTCACCAATTAGACCTGTTTGGTTGACCGGTGAACATCCGGAGTCCCCCTCCCCCATCTCCACCTACTGAGCACTGCAAATACACCACCATGCCCAGTCCTCTGTGTGTTATTACATGTTCTTGTTATGTATATATATGTGCAGTACACATACACATGTGCCCTGTGTGTAGAAGGCAGAGATCAGTGGTGTTCTTTCTCAGTTTCTCTCCATTCTATTTTGTGTTCCTGCATGTATGTTGTGTTTGTGTGTGCACTTGTGCATGTATGTAGAGACCAAAGGTCTATATTATGACTCTCCTCAGTTTCTCCAACTTTTACGGAATATTTATTTTGAGACCTTTATAGTAAGGTCTCCCACTAACTGAAGCTCATCAGTTTGGCTGGGCTGTGCAGACAACAGTTTCGGGGATCCACCCATCTCCACCCCCACCCTCCAGGCACATTGTACCCAAAATATTTTGTTGTTGGTTTGGTTTGTTTTTTCTTGAGACAGGGTTTCTCCATGTAAACATCTGGGGATGTCCTGGGACAACCTTTGTAGACCAGGTTGGCCTCAAACAAACAGAGTGCTGGGTTTAAAGGCATGCACCACCACTGCCTGGCTGTGCCCCCAAGTTTTTTATATGGGTCATTGGAGATCTAAATTTGGGTCTTCATTTTTTTATTTTTTATTTTTTATTCTTATATATTTATTTATTAAAGATTTCTGCCTCTTCCCCTCCACCCGCTCCAAATCCCTCCCCCTCCCCCAATCAAGTCCCCCTCCCTCATCAGCCCGAAGAGCAGTCCGGGTTCCCTGCCTTGTGGGAAGTCCAAGGACCTCCCACCTCCTTCTAGGTCTAGTAAGGTGAACATCCAAACTGCCTAGGCTCCTACAAAGCCAGTACATGCAGTAGGATCAAAACCCAGTGACATTTAAGCAAAGACTTTGCCAACTGAACCATCTCTCCAACCTCCACTTTATCTTCTGAGACAGGGTCTCTCCCTGAATCTAGACCTCATCTGTTTGTCCAGGTGGCCAGTGAACTCCAGGGACTTAGCTGCCTGTCCATGTTTTTCCAACATCCATTGATGTTTGTGCTGGGGTCTGAAGTCAGGACGTCATGTTTATGTGACAAGCACTTTACTAACTGGGCCATCTCTCCAGCCCAGCACCTAATGTCTTAATTCTTTCTTGTCCAGCCTCTAATCTGTTGCCCATCTTGTTCTCATGCAGGGAACTCACTGAAAACACTGAGAAATGTGAGCAAGTTGAGCCCGAAGGTAAATTCTGCCAGCTTCCTGTTCCACACTTGGCTCTGCCTTCCTCTCCCAAGACCCCACACTTACAGAAGCATTCCCTCAGTGTTTTCACCTGTCCCTCCCTCACCCTGTCCCTTCCTCACTCTGTCCCTCCCTCACCCTGTCCCTCCTTCCCCCTGTCCCTCCCTCACCCTGTCCCTCCCATGGAACCAAGGTCCTCACCTCATGCTTAGAACTCCCAGCCATCTGTCTCCCTTCCTGTCACACGCCTTGACTTCAACACTCCATGTTTCTTTTTCTCTAGGACGATATAAGGACCCCAAAGAGAACCCCAAGGTAAGCGATTCAGACTCAGGTCTGAAGCTGTTAAGGGGTGTTGATGGAGGCAGAAGGTTGAAGGTCAGAGGTGTGGGGGGGACACTCAGGCTGCAGCTGCTGCTTTATGGAGCCTCAGCTGCATTGCTGCTATCTAATGCCCTGTCCCCACCCCCGCAGGACAACAACATCGTGTATGCCTCCATTGCCCTCTCAAGCCCGACCTCCCCAGGAACACCAGCCTGCCCGCCTGTCCATGAGAACCCCCAGGAAGAGACTGTATACTCCACCGTGAAGACCAAATGAGCGGGTCTAGGTGACCATCTCGGAGTCACCTGTGCTTCTAGTAGGAAGACTCCCAGCTTCCTCTGATACCACAGTCAGACGCTCACAGGTCACAGATACCGGTGGCCAGGACGGAAATTCACACGTCAGGAACTCAGAGAAACTGAGAAACTCCCAGTTCCCTTTTCTAACCTGTTAGGCCCTTTTCATACAAATAAAAAGATCTACAGAATTTGCCTAAATGAATCTAATTAAGGGTCACTAGTGTGACCCGTAACTTCTGGCCCTCTGAGGACCCTCCTCTATCATTTTTTCTAGTGGCCCAAGGCAGGGGATTCTCCAAATGCTGGCAGCTGTCCACACGATGTGCACCCACATCTGTGAGTGTAATAACCAGCACACACTGTGACTGGTCCCCATGCACCACAGCACAGGACATCAGCAATAGCCCTAGAGAGATGGTGTGAGATAGGGAACTGAACACCAGATGGTCACGGTGCTTTCCAAAGGTCATGTCGCTCCCAGGAAGGAGAGCCAGGACTCACAGACACGCTTTCCTGGAGGGTCCCCAGGTCTGGGTCTCGCTGCTGTCCTCAGCCTCCTGTCCCCTCAACAGCAGGCATTCTGCCATAGAGACAGGAAAGGAAGCACACCTCAGCAGTAGCCCAGAGACCTGCTTCATTGACACGGGCTGCACAGCTCTGACTAGAACCACTTGGCGGTCAACAACCCTGACATTTAATGGCTACTCAAGAATGTAGGAGGACCAGAGCACGCTATTCCTCAAAAAGGGCCGCCAGGAACTCCTCAGAGCCGTCCCTCTGCTGCGAGTCCCCTCTCTCCTCTGGCTCTCCAATGTCTTCCATGAGTTGCTCCAAGTCCAGGTCACTGGAACCATCATCTACAGGGGGAAAACTTGCTGCCTCCTGGGTCAGGGGCTCCTGAGATCCAGGACCTTTCTTTCCCAAAGCAAGCCCCATGCCAAGCTGTGGGGTAGGGCACTCTGATGCAATTTTAATTCCTTCTCCTCAGGGAAGTTGCAAGCTGAAACCTTGCTTTCAGGAGCCTTAAATTTCTTTAAGGCCAAAGAGAACAAAGGACAAAGTTGAGAGTCCCTTTAATTCAGCCTGTCCTGACGTCTTATCACCCAGATTTCTGAATCTTATGTTCAAAGCATCTGAAAGAATAATCACATATGGGAAGTGCCCGGGTTTTCAAAGGGCTCAGGCCTCCAAAGGTAAGAGGAGCAACTGAGAGGTGGGAGACCCATGTTCCAGGGAGACAAAAGGGAGGCATGGTGAGTGCAGAGCAGGGAGAGCAGGGAGGGGACATGAGTTCAAGGCATAGGAAGGAAGCAAAGGGAGAAGAACATGGACAAGGGGCAGTGAACAGGAGAGCTGTCCTCTGATTGGCTGTGCTGTGCAGAAGGACAGCTGAGGACTGGCCTCACGTCCTGGTGACTCTCAGTTCTGTCCCTGATTGGCTGCTACAGAGCCGTTTGCTGCCCTGAGCCCCTAATGTTGTCTGAACACAGAGAACAGCTGAGAGGCAGACAGAGGATCAGCATGGCTGCCACACTGACACTGGTTCTTCTCCTACAGGCCAGCAGACTAAAGCCAACCCCAGCTATTTGAGCACCTGTCATCCCAAGGACAGGGTCGTGGCTTAATGGGAAGATTCTATCCTATGTCCATCTCAGGCTGGAGCTTCATGGCATCTGCCTGAGTATGCTTTCTTCTTCCCAGAATTCTGTTCTGTCTACTCCACCCACCTAAGGGCTGCCCTATCAAAATGCTAAGGCAGTTACTTTATTAACCAATGAAAGTAACACATAGACAGATGACCCTCCTACATCTTTTCTCCTTTTTCTGTTTAAACAAAAAAGAAAGGCTTTAACTTTAACATAGCAAAATTACATATAACAAAACAGTAATCAAGCAAGAATTAAAGTTACAATATTTATATCTATTTTATCTTTATTATAACAATGGAAAACTGTTGTTCCTTTGCTTGTTCCTTTGCAAGACTACAGCTCCCAGCATTCCGCTGGACCACAAATGCCAGCCACGCAAGCGCAGGACACATTTCCCAGAAGCCTTTGCATTCCCCGTTAAAAAGCAAACGCCGCCACGAGTTCCCTTCTCTCTCTCCCCGCCTTTCCCATCTTGTCTGCACACCCCTTACCTGCCTGTTACCCCTCCCCCATTAAAGTGCACCCACGTGGGACCGCCGCGTGTCTGTGTCTTCTTCCTCGCGTAAAGTCTTTACCCTCTAATCCGCAGAATTAAGAACAACATTTTGATGTTGTCGTCGACTCGGTGACCTTTCCGTCCTGATGCCTGAGGCTTTTGCCTCTGGCCTTCACCGGCACAAGGTCTGAACCGACTGCCTGCGACCACCTCCACTTGTTTTCCACGGCCATCCAACACCGTCTGATCCATGAATTAACCTAAGTTGGCTTCCTTCCCCCCGGGGTGCTCAGAGACTGTCCGGCTGGCTTTCTTTGGCGCATCCTGGGCAAGGTCGCCGACCTCCCTCCCCCTTCCCCCCGGCTTTTTGCCCTCGGCTAAAACCTGCCTCCGTCCGTGCCTGGAAGCTTGATGCTTCCAGCTTCTCCCTCTCTTTTTTTTCTAATCTTTCTCTCTCTTCCTTCTGGCCCGCTATGGAGCGGTTGCCTTCCGGGCTGTATGGTCAGCCCCAAAAAGCTTAATTGTCTCCTCCCAGCGGGGCTTTTTCCTGTCGGTAGCTGGGTTCGGGCCAATTAAGATTTAACACGCCCCTTGAGTACTTGGACGCCTGTACTCATGGCTGCCGTGTTCGTGGTACCCCGGTACCTTTTTGCAGACAGGCTTGCGTTTTAGTCATGGGCTCTAAGTCTTCTAAGCCAATTCCCCCATCCTCCCCTCTCAGGCAGCTTCTGGAAGCTCTTGAGCCTCACGCCCTCATCCCCTCCATAAAACTATCTAAGTTGACACGCCTTTGTTCCAAAACTTGGCCTAAGTACAATTTACAAAGTTCTCTCCGCTGGCCTTCCCAAGGGTCATTTGACCCCGACACTCTGCGAGAGTTGGCAAATTTCTGTCACCGGTCAGCTAAATGGAAAGAGTTAATGTACATTATGGCCTTCTTTTACATGGCCCTAATGACTGACCCTTCCACTTCTTCGCACTGTTCACCTGCTCACATGTTTTTGGCAATGCCCTCCATCCAGGAATCCTCTGCTCCGGCCATGGACCCCGCTGACGATCCCCCGCCCCCCCGACCTCATGGGACCACCCCTTCCCGCCCTGCCCAATCGGGGGCCACCTCCCCTATCCCTCCTTTTTCAAAGGTTTCTTTTAGGTACAGAAAGGACTCGCCTACACCTTCCCCCCATGCCTCTAAACGTTCCATTCCTAGGTCTCCAGGAGTTCCGCATAAATATCCTTCTGGGTCGCCTTCCCGCTCCTCCAAATCCCCCGAAAAATCTCATTCCCCCTGTCTCATATATCCCAGCCTTTCCGATCCAGCTTCACCCAACTTCTCCCGCAGCCGGACACGATCGCGCAGGCAGCTAACAATTTCTTCCCACCACAGGAGGCGCAGGCTGTCCGAATCAACTTCGGAATCCTCTGAGTCACCTCCCCGCCCCACCCCGCCGCCTCAGTCTTCCAAAACCCCCTCAGGCCCTAACCCTACCCTCCGCCTTGTGCCTAATTTCACCCCTCCCCTCACGCGCTCGCGCGCCGCTGCCGCAACAGCAAACTCTGGCCCTGATCAACTCAAACCAGCTACCATCCTGCCCTTGCGGGAGGTAGCTGGTGCAGAGGGGCTAATGAGAGTCCACATCCCCTTCACCTTATCGGAACTTTCACATATTTCTAAGCTACTAGGGTCATACACAGCTGACCCCACTAATTTTACAAAAGAGTTTCAATATTTAACCCAATCCTACAACCTAACTTACCATGATATTTATATGATTCTCTGTAACAACTTGCTTCCCGAGGAACGCCAATGGGTCTGGGAGCAGACGAGACTGCACGTTGATGAAGTTCATCAGACTCAGCCTTCTCATCCCCCTGGCGCAGAGGCGGTGCCTGACCAGGAACCCCACTGGGATTACAACTCTCCCGGGGGCATTCTGGCCAGAGACCGATTCCTAACCTGCCTCCTGGTGGGATTAAGGAAGGCCGCTCTCAAATCAGTAAATTATTCTAAACTCACAGAAATTTTCCAAGACACTAAGGAAAATCCTTCTGCATTTCTTGACCGCCTTACTAAAGCTATGTTACAATTCACAAACATGGACCCAGAATCCACAGAGGGCAGACAGCTCCTGATGACCCATTTCATCAACCAGTGCTACTCAGACATCAAGGCAAAGCTCAGACGTTTGGAGAAGGGTCCCCTAACCCCACAGGCACAGATCCTGGAGACGGCTTTCAAGATCTACCACACAAGGAATTACAGGACCCGGAATCATTGCCACGTGATCACCGCACCCGCCAGGCCAGCCGAGGTGATGGACTCCACTACCCGCCCTCCTCGCACGGCTCCCCCGCCCCCCGGGGTGCGTGACCCGCCAGGCCCATGCTTCAAGTGTGGTAAGACAGGTCACTGGGCAAAGGCATGCCCCAATCCCCATTGCAACCCAAGGGGCCCCTGCCCAAGGTGTCACAGGGAGGGTCATTGGTCCGCAGACTGTCCTCGTGCGTTCGATGACGCAGGGGTAGCCGCCCCAGAGGACCCCCAGGTTGACCTATTGGGTTTGGCTCTGGAAGACTGAAGGTTCCCGGGCTCCTCCATCAACAACCCGACTACTACGCCCATCTGCAACCAGGAGCCACAGGTACTTCTTACAGTGTCGGGACACCTCATCTCTTTTCTCTTGGACACCGGAGCAACATATTTGGTTCTAAGGGAATTTTGGGGGCCAACCTCCCCCTCAAGCTCCCCTATCATCGGGGTAGGGGGACAGCCTTATCTACCTCACCAAACTCCACCTCTCAATTGCATATTTAGAGGTATCTTTCTCACTCATTCATTCCTAGTTCTACCAACCTGTCCAGTCCCACTCTTGGGAAGAGATCTTCTGACCAAGCTGGGAGCCTCCATTTCTTTTGCGCCCCCCACCCGTTTCGTTTCAGATTCGTCGGTGACACAGCTGCTGCTTCTCCTGGCCCCGCGATCCTCTGATACTAACATGCCTTTTCCTCTCCCAGCTTCCCAGGTGGACCCTCTCGTGTGGGACATCCAAAACCCAGCTGTTGCTAAACACCCCCCACATTGTTATTCAGTTAAAAAACCTTACTGGGTATATCACCCAAGCCCAGTACCCCCTTCCTTCCCAAAGCCTCAAAGGACTAAAACCTATAATCTCTGATCTCTTGAGGAAGGGGCTGCTTTGCCCCACCTCATCCCCCTTTAACACTCCTATACTGGCTGTCAAAAAATCTAACAGAACTTATCGTTTGGTTCAGGACCTCCGGCTCATCAATCCTGCTGTCATCCCTTTACATCCAGTGGTACCTAATCCCCTCACACTTCTGTCTAACATTCCTTCAGGGACCTCCCACTTCTCAGTCTTAGACCTAAAGGATGCCTTTTTCTCTATTCCTCTCAGCCCTCAGTCTCAGAACATCTTTGCCTTCACCTGGACAGATCCTGATACTAATTTCTCCACACAACTAACCTGGACCATCCTCCCTCAGGGATTCCGGGACAGCCCACACCTCTTTGGCCAGGCTCTGGCCTCTGATCTGCTCTCACTGTCCCTCCTTAAATCAAAACTGGTACTCTATGTCGATGACATCCTGCTATGTAGCCCATCTTTGGAGACTAGGAGGACTGACACCGCCACCTTATTAAATTTTTTATCCAAAAAGGGCTACAGAGTCTCGCCTTCTAAGGCTCAATTGTCCACCACTCAGGTAACGTATCTGGGGTTAACCATAACCCCAACACAAAAAGCTATCACCCTGGACAGAAAAAGACTAATTCAATCTCTTGCAGTTCCTTCCACCAAAGAAGAGGTTCTGTCATTCCTGGGAGTGGCCGGTTTCCTGCGATCCTGGATTCCCTCATTCTCTCTCCTCGCCCGCCCCCTATATGAAGCAGCTCTTGGCTCTCTGCATGAGCCCCTCCTTCACCCCATCACCAAACCTTTCCGGAGACTCCAACAGGCCCTTACCCAAGCCCCAGCTCTCCATCTTCTGGATTTAACCTGCCCTTTTTCTCTTTACATAGCAGAAAAAGAGGGCTATGCCCTGGGAGTCCTAGGCCATCAACTGGGACCTTCCTTCGCACCTGCAGCTTACCTGTCAAAGAAGATGGACCTCACCACCCGGGGCTGGGCACCCTGCATACGGGCTTTGTCAGCTTCTGAACTTCTTATTCGTGAGTCAAAAAAGCTAACCTTCGCAACACCTACTATGGTTTTCTCTCATCATAACCTGTCTAACCTCTTAACTTACAAAGGCCTACAGACCCTACCTCCTTCTCAAGTCCTTTCTCTTCAGGTGGCACTGGTAGAAGATACGAGTCTCACATTCCAGTGCTGCCCACCTCTCAATATTTCAAATCTTCTACCTCAACCTGGTGTTAATGATTCCCCATCCCATTCCTGCATTGAGGTCCTAGAGGACCTACTGCCCCACCCCTCACATATACAGGAGGGCAGTCTGTCCCAGGCTACTCACACCTGGTACACGGATGGCAGCTCCTTTCTATGTGACAGGACCCACAGAGCAGGTTATGCCATAGTGTCAGACACAGAGATAGTCGAGGCAAAGGCACTCCCTGCTCATACTACTAACCAGCAGGCTGAGCTGATAGCCCTCACCCGTGCCTTTCAGTTAGCCGCAGGACAATCTTTAAATGTCTACATAGATTGTAAATATGTTTTTCATATCCTGTTATCTCATGCGGCCATCTGAAAGGAACGCGGGCTTCTCACAGCGAAGGGAGGGTCTATTACCAACTCAGAGCATATTATGGACTTACTAAGAGCCTCCTATCTCCCTAAAGCTATAGGAATTATTCACTGTCGGTCCCATCAGTCTGACAGTTCTATTGTTTCCAAGGGAAATAACCGGGCTGACAGAGCAGCTAAGGCAGCAGCACTTAGCTCAGATCTGCCTCAGTTACCTCAGGGAGTACTTACAGCACAGCCCACAACCTCGCAGACACCTCCTAACACTCAACAGATCCTGTCCTACCTACACCAGCTTTTTCATCCCAATGAAAAAGCTCTGCTTCATTTTGTAAAAACACATATCAAACCCACGCCTGAGGACATCAGGTTTCTAAAAGCCACCACTGCCTCCTGTCAGATCTGCCAAAAGTCAGATCCCAGGACTAAATATCGTAGCTTCCCTTTCCCTACCCACCAAGCAAGGGGCTCCCTTCCGGGAACTGACTGGCAGCTGGATTTTACTCATATGCCCACAGTCAGGAGAATTAAATATCTCCTGGCTCTGGTGGATATACAATGTCTGGGTGGGTTGAAGCCTTCCCAACCTCTAACAAGAGAGCCCAGACAGTCTCTGATATTCTTCTCCGAGTCCTCGGTTTGGACTCCCAACTTCTCTTCAGTCAGATAACGGTCCAGAGTTTACTTCTCAGATTTCTCAAAATCTGTCTAAAGTGCTTGGAATCCCCTGGAATTTTCACATACCGTACCATCCTCAGTCATCAGGTAAGGTAGAACGAACCTACCGCTCTTTAAAGGAAGCCCTCATTAAGATGTCACAGGAGCTCCACCTCGACTGGGTAAGACTCCTGCCCCTAGCCCTTCTCCAGCTCCGAGCTCTTCCAAGGGGCCCCCTTCTCATTTCACCCTTCGAACTCATGTATGGGCGGCCGGTCTTAACCCCCGGCTTTTCATCGGGGACCTCTCCCCTTCCTGACCACCTGCTCACTCCCCTCCTTTTCCACTTACGTTCACTACTGTGGGAGTTCACAGATCACTCATTACCCCAACCATGTGCTAATACATGTCCACCACCGATTAAAATAGGAGATAAGGTATTACTCTCACCTCCAGGCCAGCGCCCTTCACCTCTTTCCCCTAAATGGCAGGGCCCTTTCAGAGTAATTCTTCTAACCCCCACAGCTGCCAAGCTTGAAGGAATTCCTCATTGGATTCACCTGTCACATCTTAAACCGTTTATCTCCACAGCTCAAGATAATCCTTCATACACGGTAACTCAGACGGGACCTTGTTCTCTTAAGTTCCAAAGGACGCTGGATTCAGTCCCCTCTACTACAGTCTAAGGAAAACAGTGGTCCCCATCCGTCGCTGTGTTAACACACCCTCCCTTCTTTAAATTCATAAATAACCATCTAGCTGTCGTTACAGGTACCATCATTAAATACGGAGTCAAGAACTCAGGTGGTAAGCAGATTCTCAATAAGGTTCTTTGACATAGCAGGTCAGCCGCTGACTGCAGCAGTGGCCCCGGAAATGTTAAGGAATATACGGCTAAAATCTATTTCTTTTAAGACACTTTCTTTAAGCTCCAGGATGCCAGCCCAACCCACCTAAACAAATCAAACACAAGCGGATCATTAACGGAATAAGTATCATTTAATTTTTTTTTTATCATTCTTAACCCCGGACATCCTAAGACTCCCTCACCCCGGATCTCCTCTCCCCCCTCACCCCAGATCCCCCCACTTTTTTTTTTTTTTTTTTTTTTTTTAATTTTTTTTTTTTATTTTCTTTTTTTTTTTTAAATAATTTTTTTTATTAAGAAAAGAAGAAAAAAAAACATAAACAAAAAACAAGTTTCCACCTCCTCCCAGCCTCCCATTTCCCTCCCCCTCCTCCCACCCTTCTCCCCCTCCTCCCACCCTTCTACCCCTCCCCCCACTCCTCTCCCCCTCCCTCTCCAGTCCACAGAGCAGTCCAGGTTCCCTGCCCTGTGGTAAGTCCTAGGTCCTCCCCCCTCCGTCCATATCTAGGAAGTTGAACATCCAAACTGGCTAGGCTTCCACAAAGCCAGCACATTAAGTAGGATCAAAACCCCGTGCCATTGTCCTTGGCGTCTCATCAGCCCTCATTGTTCGCCATGTTCAGAGAGTCCGGTTTTATCCCATGCTTTTTCGGTCACAGTCCAGCTGGCCTTGGTGAGCTCCCAATAGATCAGCTCCACTGTCTCAGTGGGTGGGTGCACGCCTCGTGGTCCCGACTTCTTTGCTCAAGTTCTCCCTCCTTCTGCTCCTCATTGGGACCTTGGGAGCTCAGTCCAGTGCTCCAGTGTGGGTCTGTCTCTGTCTCCATCCATCACCAGATGAAGGTTCTATGATGATATGCAAGATATTCGTCAGTATTGCTCTCGGATAGGGTCATTTCAGGTTCCCAATCCTCAGCTACCCAAGGAACTAACTGGGAACCTCATGTTGGGCACTTGGGAGCCCCTCTAGGGTCAAATCTCTTGCTCACCCTAAAGTGGTTCCCTTAACTAAGAATTGTGGTTCCGTGCTCCCCTATCCACCTTTCCTTTATCCCAATTCTCCTGATTCCCCAAATCCCCCCTCTTTCCCTTCTACCTTTTCTCTCCCCATCTCCCCTTACCCCCATCCCACCCCACCCCCAAGATCCTAATTTTCTCCCCGGCAATTGGGTCTACTTCCCTTAGCCAAGAGGATAACTATATGTTTTTCCTTGGGTTCACCTTCTTACTTAGCTTCTTTAGGTTCACCTATTGTAGACTCCGTGGCGCTAATTTATGGCTAGAAACCAATTATGAGCGAGTACATCCCATGTTCATCTTTTTGGGTCTGGGACACCTCACTCAGGATAGTGTTTTCTATTTCCATCCATTTGCCTGCAAAATTCGAGAAGTCATTGTTTTTTACCGCAGCGTAGTACTCTAGCGTGTATATATTCCATACTTTCTTCATCCATTCTTCCATTGAAGGGCATCTAGGTTGTTTCCAGGTTCTGGCTATTACAAATAATACAGCTATGAACATAGTTGAACAAATGCTTTTGTCATATGATAGAGCATCTCTTGGGTATATTCCCAGGAGTGGTATTGCTGGGTCCAGGGGTAAGTTGATCCCGAATTTCCTGAGAAACCGAAACACTGACTTCCACAGTGGTTGCACAAGATGGCATTCCCACCAGCAATGGATGAGGGTACCCGTTCCTCCACAGCCTCTCCAGCAAAGGTTATCCTTGGTGTTTTTGACTTTAGCCATTCTGACAGGTGTAAGATGATATCTCAAAGTTGTTTTGATTTGCATTTCCCTGATTGCTAAGGAAGTTGAGCATGACTTTAAGTGTCTTTTGGCCATTTGAACTTCCTCTGCTGAGAATTCTCTGTTCGGTTCAGTGCCCCATTTTTTAATTGGGTTAATTAGCATTTTAAAGTCTAGTTTCTTGAGTTCCTTATATATTTTGGAGATCAGACCTTTGTCTGTTGTGGGGTTGGTGAAGATCTTCTCCCAATCAGTAGGTTGCCTTTGTGTCTTATTGACTATGTCCTTTGCTTTACAGAAGCTTCTCAGTTTAAGTAGGTCCCATTTATTCAATGTTGCCCTTAATGTCTGTGCTTCTGGGGTTATACATAGGAAGCGATCTCCTGTGCCCAGCTCCTGTAGGGTACTTCCCACTTTCTCTTCTATCAGGTTCAGTGTGTTCGGGCTGATATTGAGGTCTTTAATCCATTTGGACTTGAGTTTTGTGCACGGTGATAGATAAGGGTCTATTTTCATTCTTCTACAAGATGACATCCAGTTGTGCCAGCACCATTTGTTGAAGATGCTTTCTTTCTTCCATTTTATACTTTTAGCTCCTTTATCGAAAATCAGGTGTTCATAGGTTTGTGGGATAAAATCCGGGTCTTCTATACGATTCCATTGGTCGACTTCTCTGTTTTTATGCCAGTACCACACTGTTTTCATTACTGTAGCTCTGTAATAGAATTTGAAGTCAGGGATGGTAATGCCTCCAGAAGATCCTTTATTGTATAGGATTGTTTTGGCTATCCTGGGTTTTTTGTTTTTCCATATAAAGTTGATTATTGTCCTCTCCAGATCTGTGAAGAATTTTGATGGGATCTTGATGGGGATTGCATTGAATCTATAAATAGCCTTTGGTAGAATTGCCATTTTTACTATGTTGATCCTACCAATCCAAGAGCAAGGGAGGTCCATCCATTTTTTGGTATCCTCTTCAATTTCTTTCTTCAATGCCTTAAAGTTCTTGTCAAATAGATCTTTCACTTCCTTGGTTAGATGTACCCCAAGATATTTTATGCTGTTTTTGGCTATTGTGAATGGTGAAGCTTCTCTGATTTCCCTCTCTGCTTCCATATCCTTTGTGTATAAGAGGGCGACTGATTTTTTGGAGTTGATCTTGTATCCTGCCACATTACTAAAGCTGTTTATCAGCTGTAGGAGTTCTTTGGTGGAGTTTTTGGGGTCGCTTATGTACACTATCATATCATCTGCAAATAACGAAAGTTTAACTTCTTCCTTTCCAATTCGAATCCCCTTGATTCCATTATGTTGTCTTATTGCTATTGCTAGAACTTCAAGCACTATATTGAAGAGGTATGGGGAGAGTGGACAGCCTTGTCGTGTTCCTGAGTTAAGTGGGATGGCTTTGAGTTTCTCTCCGTTTAATTTGATGTTAGCTGTCGGCTTGCTGTATATAGCTTTTATTATATTTAGGTATGACCCTTGTATCCCTAATCTCTCCAAGACTTTTAACATAAATGGATGTTGAATTTTGTCAAATGCTTTTTCAGCATCTAATGAAATGATCATATGGTTTTTTTCTTTCAGTTTATTTATATGCTGGATTACATTGATAGATTTTCGTATGTTGAACCAGCCCTGCATCTCAGGAATGAAGCCTACTTGATCATAATGGATAATTTTTCGGATGTGTTCTTGGATTCGATTTGCCAGTATTTTGTTGAGGATTTTTGCGTCGATATTCATGAGTGAGATTGGCCTGTAGTTCTCTTTCCTGGTTGAGTCTTTGAGTGGTTTTGGTATCAGAGTAATTGTGGCTTCATAAAAGGAGTTTGGTAATGACCCTTCTGTTTCTATCTTGTGGAATACATTAAGGAGTATAGGTATTAGATCTTCTTGGAAGATCTGGTAGAATTCCGCATTGAAACCATCTGGTCCTGGGCTTTTTTTGGTAGGGAGGTTTTTGATAACCTCTTCTAATTCTTCGCGACTAACAGGTCTATTTAGATTGTTCACCAGGTCCTGATTTAACTTTGGTATATGATATTTATCTAAAAAAGTATCCATTTCCTTTACATTTTCCAATTTTGTGGCATATAGGCTTTTGTAGTAAGATCTAATGATTCTCTGAATTTCCTCTGTGTCTGTGGTTATGTCCCCCTTTTCATTTCTGATCTTATTAATTTGCAAATTCTCTCTCTGCCGTTTGATTAGCTTGGATAGTGGCTTGTCAATCTTGTTGATTTTCTCCAGGAACCAGCTTTTTGTTTCATTGATTTTTTGTATTGTTTTCTGTGTTTCTATTTTGTTGATTTCAGCCCTCATTTTGATTATTTCCAGTCTTCTACTCCTCCTAGGTGAGTCTGCTTCTTTTTTTTCTAGAGCTTTCAGGTGGGCTGTTAAGTCTCCAATGTGAGCTTTCTCTGTTTTCTTTAAGTGGGCACTTAGTGCTATGAACTTTCCTCTTAGGACTGCTTTCATAGTGTCCCATAAGTTTGAGTATGTTGTTTCTTTATTTTCATTGAATTCCAGGAAGACTTTAATTTCTTTCTTTATTTCTTCCTTAATCCAGCTATGGTTCAATAGTTGACTGTTCAGTTTCCATGATTTTGTATGCTTTCTGGGGGTAGCATTATTGTTGAATTCTAACTTTAATCCATGGTGATCTGATAAGACACAGGTGGTTACTAATATTTTTTTGTAACTGTGGATGTTTGCTTTGTTACCGACTATGTGGTCGATTTTCGAGAAGGTTCCATGAGCTGCAGAGAAGAAGGTATATTCTTTCCTATTTGGATGGAATGTTCTATAGATGTCTGTTAAGTCCATTTGATTCATTACCTCCACTAATTCTCTTATTTCTCTGTTAGGTTCCTGTCTGATTGACCTGTCCATTGGTGAGAGAGGAGTGTTGAAGTCTCCTACTATTAGTGTGTGCGGTTTGATGGCTGCCTTGAATTTTAGCAATGTTTCTTTTATGTACGTGGGTGCTTTTATATTAGGGGCATAGATGTTCAGGATTGAGACTTCATCCTGATGAACTGTTCCTGTTATGAGTATAAAATGCCCCTCTCCATCTCTTCTGATTGATTTAAGTTTAAAGTCAACTTTGTTAGAGATTAGTATGGCCACACCTGCCTGTTTCTTAGGTCCATTTGCTTGATAGGTCTTTTCCCAGCCCTTTACTCTGAGTAGGTGCCTGTCTTTGTGGTTGAGGTGTGTTTCTTGTAAACAGCAGAATGTTGGATCCTGTTTTCTTATCCAATCTCTTAGCCTGTGCCTTTTTATAGGTGAGTTGAGTCCATTGACATTAAGTGATATTAATGACCAGTGGTTGTTAACTCCGGTCATTTTTTTTTAGTCGTAGAGTTTGTGTGTTTCCCTTCTTTGTTTTGTGTTGGTGAAGGGTCTCTAGATGTCTGAGTTATTGTGGTCATTGTTGGACTCCTTGGTTAGTGATTTTCCTTCAATTACTTTCTGTAAGGCTGGATTTGTGGCTGCGTATTGTTTAAATTTGTTTTTATCCTGGAAAATTTTATTTTCTCCATTTATAGTGAATGAAAGCTTGGCTGGGTATAGTAATCTGGGCTTGCACCCATGGTCTCTCAGTTTCTGCAGTACATCTATCCAGGACCTTCTGGCTTTCATGGTTTCCATGGAGAAGTCAGGTGTAAGTCTGATAGGTTTACCTTTATAAGTAATTTGGCCTTTTTCCTTTGCAGCTCTTAATATTCTTTCCTTATTCTGTATGCTTTGTGTTTTGATAATTATATGGCGAGGGGATGTTTTTTTTTGATCCAGCCTATTCGGTGTTCTGTATGCTTCTTGCACCTTCATAGGAAAATCTTTCCGTAGGTTGGGAAAGTTTTCTTCTATAATTTTATTAAATAGATTTTCTGGACCATTGAGCTGCCCTTCTTCTCCTTCTTCTACTCCTATTATTCTTAGGTTTGGTCTCTTTATTGTGTCCCATATTTCCTGAATGTTTTGTGATGAGAGTTTGTTGGACTTGCTGTTTTCTTTGATCAGTGTGTTTATTTTCTCTATGGTATCTTCAGAATCCGAGAGTCTTTCTTCTATCTCTTGTATTCTGCTGGTTATGCTTGTTTCTGTAGTCTCTATTCGTTTACCTAGATTTTCCATGTCCAGACGGCCCTCTGTTTGTGTTTTCTTCTTTGCCTCTATTTCAGTTTTCAGGTCTTGAACTGTTTCCATTATCTGTTTGATTGTTTTTCCTTGGTTTTCTAGGGTATCATTCACTGATTTATTCAATTCTTCAAACTTTCTGTTATATTTCTCATCCATTTCTATAAGGGCGTTTTTTACATGCTGTTTAAGGGTGTCAATCACTTTCATGAAGTCAATCTTTTCTCCTTCCTCTTGATTAAGGGGTTCTTGTCCTCCCGTTGTGGGGTCGCTTGTTTCTGGTAGCTTCATGTTGCTTTTCAGCTTGTTGGGCGAATTCTTGCCTTGACGTCGGCCCATCTCTTCTTCCAAATGCTCCCTATGGATCTTCTTTTACCGGATTAGGTCTCCTTGCCTACCAAACGCTGTCTCTCACCAATGTTGGCTCTCCCAATGCTGGGTCTGCTGGCGCCGAAAGATCAGGCCTCCGTGCTGGTTGGGCAGCTCGCAGACAAAGCGCCTACCCCGCTTGGTGCAGGCAGGCCACAGAAACAAAGGAACTGCTGCCCGCCCGGGAGCCCCGGGTACTCGGACCCAGCGCCCAGATAGGCTGCGCTGGGCGATGCCACGCGCCAAAAGAGGGTAGTGGGGGCGAAGTGGGGAGGGCTCTGGACGGAAGCTGGGAGGGCCAGGAAGAAAGAGGCAGCACCCGGGGAGTAGAGGCCCTGCAGAGAGCCCAAGCAGGACAGGGGGCCAAGAAACCCCCGAGCTCCCCGTCCCAGGCTGGCGCCGTGGGCCAGAAACTCACCCCAATGCTGGGTCTCCTGGCGCCGAAAGATCAGGCCTCCGTGCTGGTTGGGCAGCTCGCAGACAAAGCGCCTACCCCGCTTGGTGCAGGCAGGCCACAGAAACAAAGGAACTGCTGCCCGCCCGGGGGCCCCGGGTACTCGGACCCAGCGCCCAGATAGGCTGCGCTGGGCGATGCCACGCGCCAAAAGAGGGTAGTGGGAGCGAAGTGGGGAGGGCTCTGGACGGAAGCTGGGTGGGCCAGGAAGAAAGAGGCAGCACCCGGGGAGTAGAGGCCCTGCAGAGAGCCCAAGCAGGACAGGGGGCCAAGAAACCCCCGAGCTCCCCGTCCCAGGCTGGCGCCGTGGGCCAGAAACTCACCCCAATGCTGGGTCTCCTGGCGCCGAAAGATCAGGCCTCCGTGCTGGTTGGGCAGCTCGCAGACAAAGCGCCTACCCCGCTTGGTGCAGGCAGGCCACAGAAACAAAGGAACTGCTGCCCGCCCGGGGGCCCCGGGTACTCGGACCCAGCGCCCAGATAGCGATCCCCCCACTTTTTAATTTTTCCTTTTATTAATGCAACTTTTGCCTTCCAGCATCTTAATGATGACCCAGCTACTCAGGAAAAGCCAGACAGATTTCTTCAATCAGCCACCTCAGACGACAGCCAGGACTTCAAATGCCAGCGGTACAATCAGCCATCCCAGACACCAGCGATCAGCGACACCAGCGACCTCAGACGCCAGTGGGACATCGCCAGACACCAGCGACCTCAGACGCCAGTGGGACATCACCAGAATAATCAGAAATTCCCTGGACCCTTCAACGCCCAGAGCCAGCAGGAAGCAGTCATGAGAGACTGGGCTACGCCCCCATTCCCTACCCTTTAAGGTCCCCCAATTTTTTTAATTGAACCAAAAGGGTGAAATGTTGTTCCTTTGCAAGACTACAGCTCCCAGCGTTCCGCTGGACCACAAATGCCAGCCACGCAAGTGCAGGACACATTTCCCAGAAGCCTTTGCATTCCCCGTTAAAAAGCAAACGCCGCCACGAGTTCCCTTCTCTCTCTCCCCGCCTTTCCCATCGTGTCCGCACACCCCTTACCTGCCTGTTACCCCTCCCCTATTAAAGTGCACCCACGTGGGACCGCTGCGTGTCTGTGTCTTCTTCCTCGCGTAACGTCTTTACCCTCTAACCCACAGAATTAAGAACAACAAAAACTATAACCATTTATCTATTTTTTAACTCCATCAAAGACTCCAGAAGGATATAATATTACCTAATTAAACAAGAAATAAGCAACTTCTAAACTGTAGAAACGACGGAGACATCTCGCTGCCTGGACAGTCACCCAGAGTTGCTATGTACCGTTGGGGCATCCATCTTTGGCCTACAGAAGACATTTCCATGAAGGAGGAAATTTTAAAGACAGTTTAGTCACTTTCTGCTGTGTCTGCAGAATGTCTCACAGACTCTTTCATGAATAAAGAACCCCAAAGGATCATCTCACCTTTAGGCAAGTTTAGCAGTCCTCTCTCTGCGGGTTTTTCGAATCCAGTTCATGTAACAGTCCAGGCAAGAGCAGTTTCTTGCCCAAATGGCTATCAAACTCCATAAGGAGCCTCTTCAATAGCCAGAATCTGGAAGCAGCCTAAATGCCCCTTGAACAAAGAATGGATAAAGAAACTGTGTTACATTTACACAATGGAGTACTACACAGCAGAAAAAAATGACATCTTGAAATTTGCAGGCAAATGGATAGATCTAAAAAAATCATATTGAGTATGGTGTAACTCAGGCCCAGAAAGACAAACATCACATGCAGTCACTCATAAGTGAGTTTTAGACACAAAGCAAAGAATTCAAGGAGTAGGAGAGTAGATGGTGTGACAGATGGGTGGACAGATGGACAATTGTCATCTATGAGTTGTCTGCTGGGGTGGGGCCAATCTGCCCTTCACTGTGTTATTTGAGGAACACTGGGTTCTATCTCCAGCAGGGGACAAATGTGCACAATGGGTCACGCCTGTCACCCTGCACATGGGAGGGCAGAGCAGAGGTTCTGTAGGAGTTCAAAGTCATCCTTGGCTACGTAACAAGTTCAAAGCTCAGCCTGGGCTACATGAGACACCATCCGATAAGAAAGGCCTTTCTGACAGGTACAATAGGCCCAGTGCCCTCTCCTGACTGATGGTTCATTTGGGGCTAAATTATCCAAAAGGTTGTGTGCTCTGCATCTCCAAGGACAGGAAGGATAGATGCAGAAGTGAGTCCATGTGTAGCTGGTAGTGAGGCCATGGGAATGAGGGCCAAGACCATGAGAGCTCAGGTCGTGGGACCATGGGGACTGTGAGGAAGGCAGAGAAAGCAGACATGACAGAGGGTGCTGCACAGTGACCTGCAGGGAAGCATGGAGAAGGCAGTCAATGCCAGGGAATCTAAGAGAATGGAGAGTCGCCTCTGCGCATGTCACTCTGGAAGAATTATGCCACTTCCTCTGTCTTCCTGCCCTTCAGGGAACTGATGGCACCTTGTCATGGGGAAGGGTAGGATGACCTCCTACAGAACCAGCCCTTTGGCCACCACAGCCACTGCCCCCACATCTCACGACTTGACTATTCACAGACCAGCTGTGTTCACTCTCAGAGATGTCCCAGGCAATATATCATGACTGACACATTGCTGCTCTGAACCCTTTTTGCCCACTGCATTCAAAGAAGGTTCTAGAACAGCCACAGCTAGAAGGAATCACTGAAGTGTTCTGTGGGAACAGCCTCCCTGGAGCCCAGCGGAAGATCCGTGGCCTTGAGGGGAGTTCAGAGGCTGCACCGAGCAGGCAGCTGGAAGTCAGTGTGGGGAGTGAGACTAGGAGAAGTCAGTTGGACTGAAATCCAGTCACCTGCCGTGTGCCAGTCATGTGACATGTACCAGGCTTCTCTGACCTTTGGTTTCCTCTTCTGAGTGTGTGATAAGGGTGGCAGGAGGCAAAAAGGCTCTGTCAGAAACTGGAGTAGCTCTGGAGTCACTGTCGAGGTGAGGGAGATGAGTCTATAACTTACCCAGAAGCACAGGGAAGTTAAAGACTTGGCAGCAGCAAGCGCCAGGGCGAGAGTGTCCACTGAGCCTTAGTTTTCCAGGGCCGCTGTGAGGAGTCCCTGAAAGGTAGCAAGAGTGCCAAGAGCAGACAATGGCGGGGGCACCAAGCTAGGGCTGGGATTGAATGTGTTTCTTCACCACCTCCTTCCTCGTGTGTCTTGTGAGCAGAAAATGATCATTCCCTTAACTGCAATTATGAGAAAGGAGAGAGAGAGAGAGAGAGAGAGAGAGAGAGAGAGAGACAGAGACAGAGACAGAGACAGAGACAGAGAAACACAGAGAAACACAGACAACCAGCATGAGGGGAGACATAGTGAGAAACAGACTGGGGGGAGGGCAGGAGTGGAGGAAATTATGAAGCTGAGGAAACAGTGATTACAGGCTGCATAGGGAATGGGAAAGACTGGATAACACAGGAGGTCAAGGTGGAAGAGAGGAGAGCTTGGCATGCAGAGGTCAGGGCTGTATCTTCCAGCCAAAATGGGGGCTGGACTCAAGGGCACAGTCACCTTCTCAGAGACCACAAGGGCAGATCTTGTGCAACACGGGGAAGAAGAAGCCAGAATGATAAAGGAAGTCGCTGGCCACAGGAGGTGGAGATGGGGAGGTCCTGCCCCCACTCAGTCCTCCACATACAGCTCAGGGGATGGGATTATTTTTGTTCTGATTGTCTTCTGAATTCTGACAACCCCAGGGACCCTCCACAGGACCTGTTCTCCCTCCTGATGGGTCTGCTGGTCTCTCTTCCTGGAGGGATTCCAGACATGGCCTGGGTCCTGCTTCTGCTGCTGCCGACAGCATGCCTGCAAGCTGGTGAGTGGTGGGGACCTCACTACTGGAGACTTAACCACAGGAGGGGTTAGTGGGGCTGGGAAGAGTCGGCTGGCATGTGGAGAGGTGCCTGTTCTATGAGCCAACCTGTCCTCTGTGCCCCAAGAGAAAGCTCATCCTCAGACTTGGTCCAGCCCAACCGTTCCCCATCTGTCCTATCTCATATGGGACAGTGGGACGTAAGGACAGTTTTCTCCTGTCTCCCACACCTTTCTATGGGTGATGGCTCAGGAAGCTCTGGGTTGTCCATTCCATCCCTGAAGTGGCTTCACATTCTCCCCATCCTTCTCAGGGAACACAGCAGAATCCAACAGAGAAAAGCTTTATGGATTTGGTCAGCCAACACGCATCTCTGGTGTCCAGGGCCGCTCCATCGAGATCCCCTTCTTCTTCTACTTCCCCTGGGAGTTGGCAAAGGATCCACAGATGAGGATTCTCTGGAGATGGAAGCACTACCATGGGGAATATATCTACAACTCTTCCTCGGGTTTCATCCATGAGCATTTCAAGGACCGGTTCGTCCTGAACTGGACACAGCCTCAGACATCCGGAGTCCTCAGAATCCTGAACTTGAAGGAGAAAGACCAGACAGTGTACTTCTGCCGAGTTCATCTGAAAACAACAAAAGGCATGGAGAGTTTTCAGTCGATCAATGGGACCCAACTCACCGTCACTCCTGGTGAGCCACCCTGGCTCAGGCTTTGATGCCTCTGGCTTCCTTGTCCCCTAGTTGTCACCTCAGGCTCCACAATTCTGACCATGGTTTAAAATTCCTTTTCCTTGGCTCTGACACAGGATCTTTCCACTGTGGTTGTGACAAGTCTTTGCTGTGTCCTCTGACCTGTCTGTCATCCTCTGCTCAGATGGAACCCCACCACACTCTAGATCTCAGCATGAGGCCTTCCCTCTAGTTCACCCCCTTTCTGTCCAAACTAACACTGCAGTCCTGGTCACTTTCCCCTTCCCCGTGACTTTGAGGTGGATTGACTTTTCTAGAATGTAGCTGACTCACTTGGTCCTGTGTCAGGGCTCCAATTAGTCCCTGTATGGAGCATCTCCACACAGCTCCAACCTAAGCCCAGAACATGCAGTAGATGCCCACGGGATGTTCCTGGTGTCCTACAATCCAACTGTAAACTGACATCTGTCACCACAGTCCCCTATTTCCTGTCCGAGCTCCCAGGATACATCCCTCACCTCTCCCTACCCACTCTCTGGTTCAGGAAATCAAAAGATAAGTCACCTCAAGGATGATTCTAACCCTTTTAGCTGCCTGGGTTTCCTGTCTTCAGACTGATCCCTGTAGCTTAGGGAGGGCCATTTTAGTGTTCTCCAACTTACATCTTTTAGCAAGATGATTTTTGCACCTCAACACCTCTCATCTAAGCTGCCCAAATCCTCATATGAAAAAAAACCTGAGGTGTTCTGAGCACTGCTTCAACCAAATTTTCATAGGCTTTGCACCTTCAGAAAAATTTCAGGCAAGGATCACATAGAGAGGACAGGGGACAAAATGTAGCAGTCACAAAAGGAAGATTAAGGTGAGGTGCTAACACTCTGGAGTCAAACCAGGTGAAAATCTGTGGGAATTCTCCCTACAACTCTCTTATGGGGTTTCCATTCCAAACTCCCCTCTCCCTTTCCTTGCCCTCTTGCCCTTACCTTGCCCACACAAGCCCCAAGGGACTTGGGAACTAATGCCCCCATTTTCATGAAGCGGCTGCTCTGTCTTCTGATCCTTGCCTCTCCTCTGAAGCAGAAGTAACTGCAGACCCATGCACTGGGAACACTGGGTGGAACTCTATGCTACTGTTACCCCTGCACCCTTTAAATGGCCCTGCAGGAGCTGGGAAGTCTATGTACTTCCTCGTTGACCACAACCTTGCTCTGCTCTGTTCCTCTCTCTCTCTCTCTCTCTCTCTCTCTATATATATATATATATATATATATATATATATATATATATATATATATATATATATATATTGGTGTTTTGGTTTTAATTAGACAGGGTCTCACCATGTAGTGCTGGTTGTTCTGGAACTCACAGAAACCTGTTACTTCTGTCTCCCAAGTGCTGAGATAAAGGCCTGTGCCACCACATCCAGCAGTGGCTGTTGACTGGATTAAAGCCAGCCTGTGAGAGGACGCCCACAGCACAGTTCTTGTGAAGTCTCCACGGCTGCCATGTTGACCTGATGTAATGTCTAACCATAGCTGCCAGGGCTCAGAGAAGGGAGAGAAAGGAGATGCTTCTTGGGTCTAGAGCAGTGATTCTCAATCTTCTTAATGGAGACATCCTTTAATACAGTTCCTCACATTGTGGTGAAACCCCCCCCCCATTATTTTTATTGCTGATTCATAACTGTAATTTTGCTACTGTTATGAATCATACTGTAAATATATGATTGCATGTTATCATGTTATTCTACCACTGTGGAGGAAGCAAACCACAGGCTGGGAACTGTAGGTCTAGTGTTTCCAAATATATAAAAGTAGACTTTGACCTTAGTAAGGATTGCAGAGCAGATGAATGTATGCTGCCCTGTACTGTACTGAGTTGGACACCTACGATCAAAATTATATATTTTCTGTTTTACATTTTGTGTATTTTGGGTGTGTGATCATGAGGTTCTGTTAATTCACGTGTGTCTGTCTGTCTGTCTGTCTGTATGTATGTGTGTATGTATGTATTGTGTAATCGCTGACAATTCTTCATATGTATTCAGAAGCTAGAGGAAACATTCAGGAGCCATTCCCTTATTTTCTGAGACAGTCTCTCACTAGCGTCAAGTTTACCAAGTAGATAGACTAGACTGGCTAACCAGTGAGCCCCAGGGACATGCCTGTCTCCGCCTCCTTTTACTTAGACACAACTCACTCAACTCTGTTTGGTGTGGAACTAAATATACAGAGACAGGCTGGCTTTAACTCACATAGATCTGCCTGCCCCTGCCTCTAGGGTTAAGATTAAAGGCCATGCCCAGCTCACTAGGCTCCTCAAATGGATTCTAGGGATCAAACTCGGGGTCTAAATTTCCTGAGAGCAATCACGATACAGACTGAGACATCTGTTTGTTCCATGCATTTATGATCAAAACAACTGTATTTCTATGACTTAATTATCTGTGACTAAATGTAAATCTGAGGACACACAGCCAGGACAGGTGGAGGTGTGCACTGAGCTTTCTCTCCTGGAGTCTCAGCCTTCAGCATGTGTTCCCCTCTGTGAACTTCTAACAGCTGCTCCCCATCCCACCTCCCACAGAGGAGACAAGATGTGACACTCCTCCCATCCCTCCTCATCCAGGGAGGATCTGCTCACTCCTCATCTCTCCCCAGCAGTCAGAACCATCACAAAGAGCCCCTCCATCATCACCTCTGCAGTCACCATGGCTGGACTGGAGCACACAGAGGGCCAGAGGAATCCTTCACTTGTGAACATAGGAGCCATGG
The DNA here is from genome assembly GCF_018167655.1 of Microtus oregoni. Taxonomy (NCBI): domain Eukaryota; kingdom Metazoa; phylum Chordata; class Mammalia; order Rodentia; family Cricetidae; genus Microtus; species Microtus oregoni. Next base: position 4,604,438 of record NW_024543062.1, on the reverse strand, counting down.
TCGGGGTGGTGGTGGCCACGGCTGTGCTCATAACCCCCGTCTATGTGATGCTGATCTTCCTCAAGTGGAAGAAAAGGTGAGTGGTCCAGGACAGGGCCTCACCTGAGCTTACCTCTGAGTTTTCTCAGTTGTGGGACATGGAGATAGGTATGTGTATTAGTCAGGGTTCTCTAGAGTAACGGAACTTTTATGGAATGTATTAATATATGTGTGTGCATATATATGTGCATATATACATATATATATATATGAATTTATTGAAATGACTTATGGCTGCCTTTAAACAATGACTAGTTTTGAAAGGAAAGACCAAGAACCCAGTAGCTGCTCCGTCCACGAGGCTGGGTGTCTCAGCTGCTCTACTGGGATCTCGAAGACAGAAATGAATGTGTGACAGAGGTGAGGGCAAGCAGGTGAAGAACACCTTCCTTCTTCCATTGTCCTTATACCGGCTTAAAACAGAAGGAGTGGCCCAGGTGAAAGGTGTGACTTCCAGAATCATGGTCTGGATCCAAGGCATGCTGTCTTCCTCCCTCAAGATCCAGATCCCAAGTGTACCCTCTGTGTCTGCATTATAGTTCATTCCAGATACAGTCCAGTTCACAGCCAAGAACAGCCAGCACAGGAAACTTGTGCGGGGCAGAGAACAGGGAACAGAAGGACAGAAAGGAGGCTGAACCCACCCAGGACTGAATCTGTTCCTAATTCCCTAGAGTCCCAGCTGGAAATTAGAGGATCAAGTGTAGATGAACACAGCCTGCTCCTAAGGAATTCAAGGGGCATATGGGAGACCCAGGGGCTAACTGCTCATTTGGAAAGAGCTGTGGCTGCTAAACAAGGTCTGAGGTTGAGCAGCCTGCAGGGACAGCATCTCACAGGAGGTGAGACCACGAAGAGAGAGATATGTTTGAGTTGGGAATATGGTATCTATACAAAAGGAGGACATGGTGTGCAATAAACTCACAGGTGAAAAGAACATTTCTGGGAAGAACTTACACCATAAGAGGTGAAAGATTTGTATCCTAAAAACGACACACTGCTGAGAGAAATTACAGAGCAGCCAGAGACGGCTCAGTTGGTAAAGTGCTTAACCCACAAACACAAGGACATGGGTTCCATCCCCAGGATTCACAGATAAAGTTGACTACATTGACAGATACTGAACAGGAAGAGACAATAGGATCCATGAGGGTCAGTATGCTGCCAGGCTTGCTCAATCAGGGAACCCCAAGCCAAGGACAGACCTGTCCCGAAAACTATAGTGGATAGCTCCTACAGGATGATACCCAAGGTTGTCCTCTACCACCGACATGTGTGTGCACATATGCAAATCTACACATACATATATGTACTGCATGACATAAATTTATAAAACATAGAAAAATACTGAAAAATATATGGATATTTGCATAATGGAAACATTTATACAATAACTCCTTATAATGCAAAGCAGTCTAGAAAGTCAATGCAGTCTCTGTTCAAATCCCAATTGCTTTTTTGTAAAGACAAATGATTTGTCTTCTAAAATCAAAAGGATTGTAAGAAACAAACATGGGGACACAGTAGGAGACACCCTAATTCCAGCATTGGGAAGCGCATGTGGGGAAATTAAGAGTACAAACTCATCTGAAGCTACATAGAAAATTGAAGGTGAACATGGGTTCCACAAGACCTTGGGCACACATAAAACAAAGGCAGTGTGGACCAGATTCAGATCAGACTTAAATCCATGGTAAGTAGACTACAGGACAGGAACAGAGATGAGCAGATAGTGGAGTGTATTGGAAAGCCCAGAAACACAGACTTGAACATGCAGGCCTTGGTTTTCACAAGGGCTCAGCCCTGCAATAGATAAGAAGAGCATCTGAGAGGTGGAGAGCAGCAGTCTGGGAGGCAGCAGAAGTCTGACTGGGATTTGAACCCTGAGACTGAATATGCAGGGGGCAGTACCAGGTTCCAGGGAGACAAAAGGGAGGCCTGGTGCCTGCAGAGCAGGGAGAGCAGGGGAGGGACATGAGTTCAAGGCAGGGGGAGGAAGCAAAGGGAGAATGACATGGACAAGGGGCAGTGGACAGGAGAGCTGTCCTCTGATTGGCTGTGCAGAAGGAAAGCTGAGGACTGTCCTCAAGCCCCAGGGACTCTCAGTCCTGTCCCTGATTGGCTGCTACAGAGCTGTTTGCTGCCCTGGTCCCCTAATGTTGAACACAGAGAACAGCTGAGAGGCAGACGGCGGATCAGCATGGCTGCCACACTAACACTGGTTCTTCTCCTACAGGCCAGCAGACTAAAGCCAAACCCAGCCAGGTGAGCAGCTATCATCCCAAGGAGCAGGTGAGGGGCTGTCTGGGGAAGTTTGTTGTTATGAGAGGCATGCAAGGGAGCTAGAGAGATGATTGAGTTAGAAACCCTTGCACACGGGCAGGAGGACCTGAGTCTCACTGGGAGCACCTGCATTATAAGACAGGGGGGGGTGACGGGAACTTGTACACCTAGCCCTGGACAAAAGAGACAGCCAGAGTCATGGAGCTGTCCGTCCAGCTAGTCCAGCCGAATTGCTGAGTTCCCGACCAATGAGAGGCCATGTCATAAAAAATAATGTGTGTGACTCCAGGGGATAAATCTTGGTCATAACATTTTCCATATTTACTTTAAATGAAGTATTTCATAATTACGTATTACAGGACAAAAGGAAAGTGGGGAGCAGAGAGAGCTCAGTGGGAATAGGTGTCTGCAGCCAAGCCAGTGGCCTGAGTTCATTTTGGGGACACAAATAGTACAAGTAGAAAACTGACTATGGAAATCTGTCCTCTCTTCTTAGGCACAAAACTGTCTGCTCGTCCCCAGCTGACAGAACTCTAGGGGCCAGCATCGCTCACCAGGGTGGTGAGTTCCCACACAACCTGCGTCTCCAGACCTGACCACGGCCTGGGAATCAGAGAGCAGGGCTGCAGGCCTGTGCTGTGAAACATCCGTCCATGGACAGGTACAAGAAGAGAACCCCACTCCTGCCATGTGTGCTCTGACTTCCTTTCCTAGGAATCCAGTCAATCTGTCTGGCTCTTGTCCTGGGATCCCAACTGTGCTGTTTCTAATCTGTCCATGGAGTTAATAACATTTTTAATAAATGTCTTCCTCCCAGACATGATCTCATGTTTCTCTTAATGCAGCCCAACACACAAACATGAGAACTTAGAGAACAGCAGATTGTGTCCAGGAGCAGAAACACAGAGAAGCAGGTAACAAGGTCCACACTGAGAACCACTGCATAAGAACTCTTTTCCTCTTTCCTGTTCTTCCTGGACAGTCATCTCAGCCACACACCCTGAACATTCCATGCCCCTCCTCAGATGACAGACCATGGTTTGCTTGGGTCGCAGATTGGGCTTCCTTTCCTCACAGACCCATCTACATCCCCTTGCTTTCCTTATTTCCTGCCATGTTGATATTCTGACCTCTGGGGTCTCCCCTAGGAAAAGACTTCCTTCCCAAGTCCAGTCTGTCTTAGCATTTGATAGTCAGTATGTCAGCTTCTACCAAAGAGCATGCTGGGAAATAAGGGCAGCATCCACACCTGACTGATAATGATGAAATCCATGCTGCTTTCACAGCCAAAGGAGGTGCAAGGGCACTGCAGCAGTGTGACTGTAGTTGGCCCCCATATGCCCATAGGGAGTGGCACTATTAGGAGGCACAGCTTTGTCGGAGTAGGTGTGGCCTTGTTGGAGGAAGTATGTCATTGTGGAGGTGGGCTCTCGGGTCACCTATGTTCACTCTATGCTCAGAGTAGATACAGTTCACTTCATTTTTCTTGTGCATTCAAATGAATAACTCTCAGCTTCTGCTCCAGCACCGTATCTGCCTGCATACTGCTATGTCCCACCATGAAGATAATGGACTAAACATCTAAAACTGGAAGCCACCCCAAATTATTTCCTTTATAAGAGTTGCCGTGCTCATGGTGTCTCTTGACAGCAATAGAAACCCTAAGACAGGCATGCATGATTCAGATCCACCAATCACAGTCCTGCATAGATGCAGCTCTTATTCCATCAGTGACAAGTCTCAAATGTGTATCAATCAGGGGCCTTTGCTGAGTCATTGGAAAACTGTCCCATCCCCATGGGAGTAGCTGAAGCTAGGAGGGGTGATGGAGAAGTCACCAAGGCTTCTCACGAGTACAGTAGAGTCTCCTGGGTCAGCTGTGAGATGTCCGCTGTGGTGTAACTGGATCCAAGCCTCTGAGGCTGAACTCAGCAGCAGCCGTGGTCACAGTGATCTTGGCAGCTGGGGTGGTGCCTCCTCTGAGCATCCCTGAGGTGTTCACACAGGCAGGCTGCCATGGTGACCATCTGCCCAATCATCTACAGTATGGTTAATTCACTATCACCTCCCTCCAGGGAGCTGGGCACAGAGAAGGGGCCTCATGCATGATACTCCAATGGTCATGTGACTTTTCATGTCAGTTTCCATTTTTCAAAAGGAAGGAACAACAAAGGGGCCCACGGCAAAGGTTTACACAGATCCCCCATTATCAATATTATTTACATAAAATTCCCTCAGGGAGAAGGGAACATGATGTTCGAATGGGAGCAGACATGGGGTCTAGCTGGGCTACCACTCTTCAGGGTTTATGTTTCCCAGCCAGAGCCATTACGTAACAAAAAGTACTAGAGGAATCCGGGCATGGTGGCATAAGCCTGTAATCCCAATGACTGACAGTAGAAATAGCAAAGTTATGAATTGGAAGCTATCATTAGTACCTATTGAGTCTGAAGCCAGCCTGGGCTACATATGACTCTGTATTGAAACCAACAAACCAAAGCTAACGGAAACGCAAGACAGTAGAAAGGTCAGGGAGGCAGGTCATCCATCAGTTCACTTTGGTTGGAGACAAAGAACTTGAAGATGTGACCAGTTTTTCTTTAGATTCACTGAAATAAATTTTTTTTAAAGATTTATTTATTTATTATGTATACAGCATTCTGCCTGCATGTATGCCTGCACACCAGAACAGGGCACCAGATCTCATCATAGATGGTTGTGAGCCACCATGTGGTTGCTGGGAATTGAACTCAGGACCTCTGGAAGAGCAGCCAGTGCTCTTAACCTCTGAGCCATCTCTCCAGCCCTTTTTTTTTGTAACTATTAATAGTTTCATTTAAGCAATATAGAAAGTTGAAGAGGAAATTGAGAGCTTCTCAGTTTCTGTGACCTCAACTCAATGACATGTGAGTTCCTTCCTCTGCCTTGGCTATCTTCAGAACCTAGGAGACTCCATCCAGAGGAGTAGGGGGGCGATCTGGTTACCCAGCCCCACTCACTAGATTTTAGGACATGGTGTAGAGTCTCTTCTTGGGGCTCCCCTCTACAGGGGTACAGGGAGGCGCTCACACTGCGGTTGGGAAACACTGAGGATGTTGATGTCATCAAGAGGAGAAAAGAGGGTTCAGATAGGGGCGGGACAAATGTGCTACTGTGATGTCCTAGTGCAGCCTGAGTGTCCTGTTACACCACAGGTCATCATCCTCCACCCTCTCTCTAGCATCCCCTCAACTGTCTCTGGAGCCAGTCTGGGCAGCTACTCTGGGTTCCTTCTGGGCTGCATTAGTTGTCACTGGGGTAAAAAATTCAAGGATTGGGAGAATGAATGGTGTGACAGATGGATGGACAGATGGACAGTTGTCATCTATGAGTTATCTGCTGGGGTGAGGCCAATCTGCCCTTTACTGTGTTATTTGAGGGAAGTTTCTGGAACTGGATGGTTCAGACAGAAATAGGAAGGGTTGAGTCTATTCTCTGCCATCACTGTTATGGGAAAACACTGCTGGGTATAAAATCAGGATCTGAATGCTGGGGACACGATCAGGAACTGGAGTCTGAAGAGTCACAGAGGCTGACCTCGGGAGATCGTGTTTACTCAGGATGAGGACTGGGTAGACATGTGGGGCACATCAGCTATGGGTGTCTCCCTGCATGACGTGTCTGTGCCTGTATTCAGCTGCACATGTGTGCATGTGTGTGCTCACCTATGTGGAGGCCTGCAGACAACCTCAGGCATTACTACTAGGGACACATTTACCTTGGATTTATTTCTTTGTTTGTTCTTTTGTTTGTTTTGGTTTTATGAGACAAAATCTACATAGCCATTGCTGGCCTGGAACGTGATAAATAGACTAGGACAGCCTCAAACTCACTGAGATCCACTCTCATTTGCGTCTGCTTCTGCCTCCCCCAAGCTGGAATTAAAGGCATGCACCATCATGCCTTGCCCACTTTATGTTTTAAATTTAAAATTACACTTATATATTCTGTGGGTGCAGGGCACACCGGTACTATAGCCTGAGCAGCAGCCAGGTTCTAACACTGCAGTCTGACACTCCCCATAGTCACTTGTATGTAAAAGCCCCATGTGTGCACACCACAGCCTCAGGCTGCTCTTGCACAGAAAGTGCCCCTCCTTCGTGAAAGTGTCATGGCTTCAGGGTCCTGTAACTGCTGTCAGGGGAAACATGGTTCTCACTGCAGGAGACTGATCACATCATCCTGTACAGAAACCATTCCTCAGCCGGGCAATGGTGGCACACGCCTTTAATCCCAGCACTCGGGAGGCAGAGGCAGGTGGATCTCTGTGAGTTTGAGACCAGCCTGGTCTACAGAGCTAGTTCCAGGACAGGCTCCAAAGCCACAGAGAAACTCTGTCTCGAAAAAGCAAAATAAAAAGAAAGAAACCATTCCTCAGCAGGGTCCCTGTGGGGATCCAGCTGAGTCCAGGACTTGTAACAACAGAGCCCATAACTTGGGATTCAGGTGGTAGCAGTGAGGTTGAGCACCCATACACCTCACCAGAACCTTTTGTATAAAAATGCTGGGGTTAGCCAGGCAGTGGTGGCACATACATTTAGTCCCAGCACTAGGCAGGCAGGTGGATCCTATAAATTTGAAGACTGCCTAGTAGTCTACAGAGCAAATTCCAAGACAGGCACCAAAGCTACAGAGAAATCATGTCTCCAAAACAAAAATAAATAAATAAATATTAATAATTCTAGGGTCTAGCAGCTGACATATGTCAGGTGTAATAAGGTCAGCCCCTCCTAGAGACTCTGCAATTAGGTGACCTTTTACCCACAGACCCCAGACAGTAGGGCAAGGCCAGATGAAGCCTGGAAGTGAAGCTTGGTTCCTGCATCTGCACAGACATCTGGAGACCTAGAATCCTGGTCCTACAGGAGAAGGACTAGACCACATATTTCTGTAAACACAACAGAAGGCTTGTAGACTTGGTGGTCGATTGATGGGACCCAACTGCCCATCACCCATGGTGAGCCACGCTGGTTCTAACTTTGATGCCTCTGATTTCCCTGTTCCCTTGATATCACCTCAGGCTCCCATCTCCCCTCTCCCCTTCCCCGTTGTCACCTCTACACACAGGCCCAAAAGGTCTTCAGAACAATGCCCCCATTTTCATGACGTGGCTACTGTGTCTTCTGATCCTTGCCTCTCTTCTGTAGCAGAAGTAACTGCAGTCCCATGCACTGGGAGCACTGAGACCCGGCCTGGGCACTGTGTTGCTGTTACCCCTGCGTCTTTCACAAGGTCCTGCAGGAGCTGGTGACTCTGTGCTTCGCTGTTGCTCACAACCTTGCTCTGGCCGTGTTTACTCAGGATGAGGACTCAGTAGGCAGGTGCTGGATGATCAGCTGTGAGAGGTGCCTTGCATGATAGTGTGTGTGAGAGAGAGTGTGTGTGTGCGCGCACACGACACGCACGCATGCACACACATGCAAGTTTATGCTCATGCATGTGGAGACTAGAGAGCAACATCCGGCTTTACTACTCCAGACACCGTGTACCTGGACATTTTGTGTTGTTAGTTGTGTTTTTTGTTTGTTTGTTTTCTGTGTTTCTTTGTTTGCTTTATATTATTCTTGGTTTTGTGGGTCTGTTTTGTTTTGTTTGGTCTCACTATGTACTCCTGGTTGGCCTGGAACTCAATGTACAGACCAGGCTAGATTCAAGCTAACAGATGTCCTCTGGCCTCTGCCTCCCATATGCTAGTAAGAAGGCGTGTGCCACCATGCACACCTTAATTTTTTTAAATTATATTTACTTACTTCTTCTGTGGGTCAGGGCACACTCATGTTGTATCCTGAACAGCAGCCAGGTTCTAACACTGTAACCTGACACTCCCCATGGTCACATGTATGCAAAAGCCCCATGTGTGCACCCCACAGCCCCAGGCTGCTCTTCCACAGAAGGTGCCCCTCCCCTGTGAAAGCATCATGGCTGCAGGGCCCAGTCACTGCTAGTTGGGCAAACTGGGTTCTCACTACAAAAAATGATTACAGCCTGCTGGACAGAAATCATCCCACAGCGGTGCCTAAGGGGATTCAACTGAGTCCAGGACTTGAAATTAGAACAGAGCTCATGATTTGGGATTGAGTGGCCAGCAGGTGGCAGCAGTGAGGCTGAGCACAAGAGGCAGCTGGGATTCTGAGGGACCAACCAGAATCTGTTGTGTAAAAATGCTGGAGACCAGCTGCTGGAGCATGGCAAGCTCATTAGGCCCAGTCCTTCCTTTAGAAACTTAGCAAGGGGTGAGGAAGGCAGAGAAAGCAGACATGACAGAGGCGACTGCATAGCCACCTGCGGGGAGCATGGAGAAGGCAGTCAATGCCAGGAAATCTAAGGAAATGGGAAGTCGCCTCTGCCCATCTCATTAAGAAAGAATGATGCCACTTCCTCTGATTCAATCACATCTTCCTGCCCTTCAGGGAACTGATAGTAACTTGTCATGGGGAAGGGTAGGATGACCTCCACAAACCCAGCCTTTTGGACACCACAGCCACTGCCCCCACATCTCACGACTCGACTCTATTCACGGAAGAGCAGCGTCCACTCTCAGAGATGTCCCAGGCGATATGTCATTACTGACACATTGCTGCTCTGAGCCCTTTTTGCCCACTCTATTCAAAGAAGGTTCTAGAACAGACAGCGCTAAAAGGAATCACTAAAGTGCTCTGTGGGAACAGCCTCCCTGAAGCCCAGCAGCAGATCCGTGGCCTTTGAGGGGAGCTCAGAGGCTGCACCGAGCAGGCAGCCGGAAGTCAGTGTGGGGAGTGAGAGTAGGAGAACTTGATGGGACTGACGTCCAGTCGCCTGCCGTGTGCCAGTCATATGACATGTGCCAGGGCTTCTCTGACCCTTGGTTTTCTCTTCTGAGTGTGTGTTAAAGGTGGTAGGAGGCAGGAAGGCTCCGTCAGAAACTGGAGTAGCTCTGGAGTCAGTGTCAGGGTGAGGGAGATGAGTCTATAACTTACCCGGACTCGGCCATAGCCAGCAGCCAGGGCGAGAGTGTCCACTGGGCCTTAGTTTTCCAGGGCCGCTGTGAGGAGTCCCTGACAGGCAGCAAGAGTGCAAAGAGCAGACGATGGTGGGGGCACCAAGCTAGGGCTGGGACTGAATGTGTTTCCTCATTACCTCCTGCCTTATTGTGTCTGGTGAGAAGAAAATGATCATCCCCTTAACTACAATTATGAGAAAGGAGAGAGAGAGACAGAGAGAGAGAGAGAGAGAGAGAGAGAGACAACCAGCATGAGTGGGGACATAGTGAGAAACAGACTGGGGGGAGGGCAGGAGTGGAGGAAATCAGGAGCTGAGGAAACAGTGATTGCAGGCTGCACAAGAAAATGGAAAAGACTGGATGAGACAGAATGTCAAGGTTGAAGAGAGGAGAGCCCAGCATGCAGAGGTTAAGGCTGTATCTTCCAGGAAAAAAAAAAGTGGGGGCTGGGCTCAAGGGGACAAGGGTGGATCTTCTGCAACACGGGAAAGAAGAAGCCAGAATGATAAAGGAAGTTGCTGGCCACAGGGAGGTGGAGATGGGGAGGTCCTGTCCCCACTCAGTCCTCCACATGAGAAGACACAGGAAATGTGGGTAACTTTACTCTGATTTTCTCCTGACTCCTGACCACCCAGGGTTCCTCCACGGGGCCTCCTCTACTGTCTGATGGCTCTGCTGGTCTCACTTCCTGGAGGGATTCCGGACATGACTTGGATCCTGCTTCTGCTGCTGCCAGCAGCCTGCCTGCAAGCTGGTGAGTGATGGGAACCTCACTACTGGGGACTTAACCACAGGAGCATGGAGTAGAGCTGGGAAGAGTGGGCTGTCAGGTGGACAGGTGACTGCTAGAGGAACCAGCCTGCTCTCTGAGCCACTAGAAAGAGCTCATCTTCAGAGTGGGTCCAGCTCAACTCTCCTGTCTATCCTGTCCCCTACTGGACAGTGGGACACGGGAAAAGTCCTTCCCTGAGTCCTACTCCTGCCTGTGGTGAAGACTCAGGAAGCTCTGGGGTGTCCTTTCCATCCCCTGCAGTGGTTTCAGATTCTTCCCCATCCTTCCCAGGGAACTCAGCAGGATCCAACAGAGGAAATACCTTTGGTGTCAACCAACCAGCACGCCTCTCTGGTGTCCAGAGAGACTCCATCGAGATCCCCTTCTCCTTCTACTTCCCCTGGGAGTTGGCAAAGGATCCACAGATGAAGATTCTCTGGAGATGGCAGCACTTCCATGGGAAATTGATCTACAACTCCTCCTCGGGTTTCATACATGAGAATTTCAAGGACCGGCTCATCCTGAACTGGACACAGCCTCAGACATCCGGAGTCCTCAGAATCTTTGACTTGAAGGAGAAGGACCAGACAGTGTACTTCTGCCGAATTTGTCTGAAAACGACAAAAGGCATGGAGGTTTTTCAGTCGATCAATGGGACCCAACTCACCATCATCCCTAGGAAGCACTTCCCAGGTCAGTCCTGTGTACCTGGCTTTTTTATACCATAGATGTCACTGGAGATCTTACAAGTCTGATCCTTCCCAGATTCCTCTGGTGTGTTCTATCCACTCTTCAGAGCTCTATCTTTCTTTTTTCCCATAATCACCTGCAAGCCGTAGCATCTCTCTCAAAGCTGCCCCCTCATTTTGCCCTCTGATCCCACCCCAGTCCTGGGCCCTTGCTCTTCTCAGATGGCCCAGTCTCCTGCTCCTTTCTCCAAACTACACTACTACCCTGCCCACCCTACCCTCACTGCCAGAAATTCATGAGTATCTGACCTTTGCAAAATGGAGCAGCCCTCACTTGGTGCTGTGCCAGGGTCTCCGTTAGATCTCAGTTTACATTATATCTCGTGCCTTCCACAGAAGGTACCTTCTGGCCCCCATGTATACACCTCCTCCTCTGGGTCCCTGCCCCAGTTTCTTTTTCCCCTCCCTCAGTTCCTTCTTCTCCCTCACGTTCTCACCATGATCAGGTCTCCTGGTTGCTTCACCTCCTCTGTGGCAGCTGTGACTTCAGCTTCCACACTGAGTGCACTCAGGCCCAGCCTAGTCACGGTGTGGGTGTTACTCCAACCAAATGTCACCACTGCTGAGTACTCTCAAGGTCATTTTACAAAGACAGAAATGGAAACCAGCAGAATTCAACCCCTGCCCAAGGTCATGCTGGTGACCAACAAACCCCACAAGGACACTTTACCTCCAAGTGTCTCTCAACTGTAGACACATGGCCTCTGCTGGAGTTCACTCTATTGTTTGCCTCCTTCTATCTTGATTCCAGGGGCCATGCATGTATATATGGTGTAAGCATATATGTATGTATGTGCATGTGTGTCTATATGGTGTGTGTGTGTGTGTGTGTGTGTGTGTGTGTGCACATATACCACATTTTTGTGCTTGGAAAGGCCAGAGTGCGGCACTGGGAATCCTCCTCTAGTAAGACCAACTTTATTCCCTTGAGGCAGGGTCTCTTACTGAACCTGGAGCTCACTGTTCTGGGCTAGGCTGAAGGGCTACAAAGCTGCAATGATCCTCTTGCCCTGATCTCCCATGGTGTTGAGGTTACAGGTGATCACATGGACTATCTTACAAAGAAAGTGTGTGATATCTCAGGAAGGAACATCTAAGGTAGGAACCTGGAAGCAGGATCTGAAACAGAAGTCATGGAGGAGGGCTGCTTACTGGCTTCCTTTCTGGCTTGCTCAGCCTGTTTTGATTATAGCATCCAGGACCACCATCCCAGACATGGAACCATGAACAGTGAGCTGTGCCCTCCCACATCAATCAAATCAAGACAATATCCTGCAGACTTGCCTATGGGCAATCTGATGGAGGCATTTTCTCAGCTGAGGTCCCCTTCCCAGATAACTACAGCTTTGTCAAATTGACACAATAACTAACCAGAGCACAGGGCAAGTGCTTTCTGGACTGAGCCATCTCCGCAGTTGCTGACCTGCCTTTTCTCCTCTCGGGACTACACTTCCTTAGTGACTCTAACCTTATCCATGACAGTGGCCGATGAGACTCCTTCCCTCTCTCAGTCATTACTCAACCACTGTATCCAACAACTTTGTTTTTTGTTTTGTTGTTTAGGGATATTCTGGAAAAGAGGGTAATAATATGTATAGATGTATGTGCATAGATACACACACACATATATGTATACACACACTCCCTGTCAAATTTAGAACACAGGAAATTTGTTATATAAAAAAGTCTGGGAATGAATGGTGGTGGCGGCTGCTCTGCACAATGGATGCGCTGTAAACCACTGGACCGCATATTTAGAGTTCAAATGATATATCGTACATTACATCCATTTATACCCGAGGCAGGGTCTCACTATGTAGCCCTAGCTGGCCGAGAACTTGCTATGAGGACTAGATGGGCCTTGAACTCACAGAGATCTGCCTGTCTCTGCCTCTCGAATGCACGGTTTAAGGTCTGCTCCACCAAAGTCAGCTTAAAGGTGACATTTTTAATTGGGGTGGTACAAACCTCTGGTCCCAGTGGAAGGTGGAGGCGAAGAGATAAGGAGTGTAAGGTCATCAGCTACACAGCAAGTTCAAGGTCATATTTATAGATGGCCTCCATCTATAAATAAATGTTAAGAGTGGCTAAGAGCATTGGCTTTGTGATTGTGAGGACCAAAGTTCATCCCATCACCCACGGAGGAAGCTGGATGTCCCTGCATATGCTGCGACACCAAGGAGGTGGAGGCAGGAGGATTGCTGAGTTTGTTGATTTTCCGTCTAGCTGATACTTGAGCCCCCATTTCACAGAGAGAAGCTGCCCCTGAGGAAGAGATGGAGAAAGTTGCAGGAGGACACAGAAGCCTCTTCTGTCCACACATGCATGTTCAGGTGCACATCTCTATCCTCCGTGTGTGTGTGTGCGTTTGTGTGTGTACTCATGTGCTTGTGTGTATAGGTGCATGTATGGACACTCAGCAGACACATACTACTCACACACATTAAACAAATGGCAAAAAGATTTTAGTAGTAAATATTTCATACATTTTGCAATATATTTTCATCGTGTCTACATCAAAAGCAAGCAGCATCTTCAGCAATAGGTTCTTACCATCTAGCAGGGGTTGGCAACCAAGAGCAATCACAATAGTCTGTGTGGGATTGGGGGCTCTGAACCACACTCACCGATAACGCATAGGGAGGCAAACCGTGCCAGGCACTGAAAATATGTTCAATAACTCACGTCTAAGGAGCAGCCTTGTCCACCCTGGCAGGCTACTTCTGTTCTAACAAGGACTGTTACTAGAAAATGACTGTTTAGATCTGTGTGACTTAGAGATTGATCCTTGTTAGGGATGACATGAGCGTCTTAGGACATTCCTACCAGGAAGTAGAGTTGTCATTTTCACCCAATTCTCAGCCTCAGCATCTGTTCCCTTCTTCCTGTGTGAGCTTCTAAGAGCTACTCCCCATCCTGCAGCCCCAAAGGAGACGGGATACCAGACAATGCAGTTCTATGATCTAGGTCTGGAGTTAGACTCACTGCTCTAAGCAAAGAAAACAGCCAGGTCTCTAAATTATGCTTCTGGGCTATGCTGTCATCAGTTGTTGTGATCCTGGTGTTGTGGGTCTCTCTCTGGGATACAGTTAATTATTTCTCCTGCTGCCCTTGAGAGTCCTGAACTAAAGTCATCAGTGAACCGAGGTGAAGGTGAGCATAGGAGGTAAGAATCTTTTATGTGGGGTAAAACCAGAGCAGCAGCTTGGGCAGGTGATGCTCTATGTCTGGACCCTAAGCCCTGACCAAATGCCTGCTGATAAAGACAATTGCAGGAAGGCAGATCTCTGCACTTACCTAGGAGAGAGGAACAGGCCTGGCAGTGGGAAACTGTTCTGAACTAGGGAATTAACTCCCAAATATGTAACAGGAGGGAAGCCAGCTACAGCGAAAAATCTACAGCAAAGGACAGCCACTTTATTCACAAAGCAAGAACACAAAACCCTTGCCTTTGGTTTAGCCTTTAGCGAATCCCTTGGTTCTGATAAGTCTCTCCTGAAAAGATGATTGGGCAATTACTCTATGATGTCACGGCTTCCAGCGCTCAGCTTGACCAGATTGGAGGAGAAACAAGGACAACCCCTGACTCCCTATTTGGGATTTGACACATCCTGACCCGAGGTTTAGGCCTAAATAGAAGACAAGACATAAGCATACCTAAGCAGTCCCAGTTCCCGTGTGGCCCCGCCCACAGTGAGCCATCATCCTCTGTCTCAGTCTCTCCTGCAAGGTGATCTGAGGAGCTGTCAGAACTGTGTGAACTCTCTTTCTGGGAGATCAGTTCTTTACTGGCTGGCTCCAAGCTTTGCTTTTTTCTTCTGCCAGCTTGAGATTCCTTGGGTGTCTCCAGTTCCTTGGAATCCATTGCTTCAGTGTCTGACGGCAAAGAGTGCTGCAGAGGCATCTCTAGAATCTTCACTCCTACTGGGAAAGTTCATGCTGATTTCCTTCATCTCTTCCCAGCCCCCAGGACCACCTCTCCAAGCCCCACCACTGCAACTTCTGCACACACCAAAAATACCCTCACGGTCACAGAAGTTCAGATGAGCACAGAAAATCACACCCCGCATCTGGGAACCAGAGTTGGGGTGGCCGTGGCTGCTGCTGTACTCCTGGCTGGGGTTTTGGGATTGATGGTGTTCCTCAGGTGGAAGAGGAGGAAAGGTAAGTGGTCCAGACTGCATCCCCATCACACTTTCCGAGTGTTTCCACAGGACAATCTGCACCAGGGTCATCGAAGGGGATTGTTGACAGCTCAGATCCTGCGGCTCAGGTGTTGGCTCAGTCAGTAAAGTGCTTGCCGCGCAAGCTTGAGGATCTGTCACCACAATCCTTGTAGTCCCAGTGCTGAGCAGGGGGGACAAGATCATCCCCGAGGCTGATGACTAGTCACACTAGCCTAATTGTTGAGCCTCGGGTCCCAGTAGGAGACCCTGTCTTTAAAAACAACAAGGTGGACAGCTTTTGAGGAGCTAAGTGTGGCTTCCGGCCTCCCCAGGGCATATCCCTGATGACCTCCTCTTGAGTCAGGCTCTGAGGCTTCTGCTTAGAGTAGCTGGGGTCTTTTGTTGCTGTTGTTTCAGTTTGGTTGACTGCAGGCCTGCACTGCTAACCCCACTAGGAATCTGCTTTAAGCCGGTTCCCCAAGTGAGGCCTCTGAGGGTTCAGTTTGTGAACCTTACAGTCCAGTCCAAAATCAGTTCTTCTCTGTTGACTCAGCCATTTCGTAATCAGAGGAGAAAGGGCCTGCCCAGGAGGAAGCCAGGGGAGGGGAAAGCAGAAGGGACTGGAAGTCGCCTCAGCTCAGCTGTATTGATTGCTCCACTTCCCAAATTCTGGCTTGAAACTGGAGGATCCTAAGTAGATCAACATCCAGTTTCCCAGTAACTGTGGGTGATGGGGGAGGCATCCCAAGGACTGAGTGTTCATTTTAGAAAGAGCTGTGGTGTTGACAGACATGGCCAGAGGAGAGACAGGAGGGTAGAGGAGCTCTCAGAGGAAGAAAAATTACATAGAATGTCAAAGAATAAATAATGACAGCCAGAGGCAGTGAGATGGCTCAGAAGGTCAAGACACTGGAAATGCTAGAACACACAGGGCTGAAGAAAAGAACTGACTTCTGTATGTTGTTCTCAGACACACACACACACACACACACACACACACACACACACACACATCCACATGGTGAATAAATATAATACAATTAAAAAAAAAACAATGACAGCCAATGGCCTCTGTGCACCAGGGTGGGAATAGGAGGATCTTGACTCCATGAGAATTTATCTCATCCCTCTCCCTTCCACAAAATAGCCAGGAACATGCTGGGAGTCATGCAGGACACTCTCTGACCTTCCAGGAAAGCGATACCATGTCAGGAACTCTTGAGTAGTGTGGTGCTGGTGGAGGATGCAGGAGATGACAGTGGAAACCTTGTAAGTCAGGTCCTCAGGCCTCTGGTACCAGAGGCAAAACCAAGAGGCCACCTCAGAGCCCTGCTCTGAAGACATCAGCTTGTGTGGAAGATCTCAGATGGGGTTCAAGAGGGTCACAGAGACAGGTCACTGGGAAGGAAGGTGTTTACTAAGAGTTATCAATGCCACGGACAGAAAGGCAGACAGCAGCATGGCAGGGGGGCTAAGAGATGCCAGGCCCCACCAACATGGCAGAGGCTCTAAATAGGAAAGGGGGGCTCTTTCTTTATCCTTTGAGGATGGGGTGGTTTCATTGCACAAGCCTGAACCAGGAAGGAGAAAGGAAAGGGAGCAGGATGTGTGGCCACCAATGCCCTCTGACATAAGTCACTTGCGAGGAGAGAAACCCTGGGGCTGGATGGAAGTATGTCAGCTGGAGAGTCACGGTGTCTCAGGAGGGAGTCTGTGAGGGGTGAATGGCGGTGCTGCGGCCTGAGCAGCGGCTGGACTCTGACCTTACAGTCGTAGGGTGTCGAGGACAGACTGGAGGTGCCAGGCTGCGTCAGTTACCACTGTGGTTGCCCATGGAGACGAATGGCCAGGACCAGGTAAAATTCAAGGCAAAAGCTCTCAGATTCTGAGACGAGCCCAAGCGGTAGTGCCTGTCTGTAAGTCCAGTGTGTGGAAGGTGCAGGCAGGAGGATCAGCATTCAAAGTCCTCCGTGGGTGCAGAAGATCTCAAACAAACAAAAACTCAGTGCTTAGACTGACACAGGGACCAGAGAACAGGAATAAGTCTTGTTTGTTAAAAACAGTTTGATGAAACCACCACGCCTTATGGGGACTGAAGGAGGAAGTCTATCTGAGGGGGTGCAATGGCGGTCACTTTCCTCTGCTGGGATAAAAATGTCACCATCAAAAGTACCTTGTAGAAGGAAGAGGTCATTCTCATTTGCGGCTCCAAAGCAAGGTTAATAATGGCGGGGCAGTGAAGCAGGACGCTGAGCGGTCACATCTCAACCACAGGCAGAAAACACAGAGAAAAAGGAACTGAGAAGGAACACTACATTCTCAAACACACCCCCAGTGACACACACCTCTTTCAGAAGGCTGCATGTTCTATAACCTCCTAAATGTTCCATAACCTGCCCAATATGACCAAGAGTGCAAACAGGTGAGCCTGTAGTTCCGATTCTTCAGTCAAACCTGCACAGGGGCCAACTGGGCAGCTGAGTCTGGGATGGATTTGAAGTGCCTGTGTGGATCTGATAGAACTGTCCTAAAACCAAACAAACAAAAACACGTATTTATACGTCACAAGAGAAAGGATAGAGAGTTGTTCCAAAAGTTAAGGCGTTGAGAACATGTGCTGCTCTTGCAGAGACTCAAGTTCAGTTCCCAGGACCCTGTGGTGTCCCACACAATCTGTAGGTCTAGCTTCAGACATCCAGTGCTCTCTTCTGGTCTCCGTGGGCTTGGGAACACAGATGGCACACACAATGCCTTACACACATATACACATACAAATAAAAATAAATCTTTAGAACTATAACTATAATGTAAAACACTTGGGAAAAAAAGCCCAAACTGAGGAGCTGAATAAGTTGCTCTCCAAAACACAGTGGGTGACGTTGAAGGAAAGTGAAAGCAGGTAAGAAAGAAACATCTTATTCATAAAATGAAAAATTAGTCACGATGTCTATATCGGGGGTTGGAGATACGGCTCAGTGGTTAAGAGTCCTGACTGTTTTTGCAGAGGACTGGGGTTTGATTCCTACCACCCACACAATGGCTCACAGCCTCCTGGAACTCCTGTTCCAGGGGGCTGTGATGACCTCTTCTGACTGCCACAGGGACCAGGTAAACATGTGGCAAACAAACATATAAACAGGCAAACATTCATACAATAAAAATAACAAGACTTAAAAAAATAGATGTCTATACTACAAAAATAGTGAACTCAATAAAATTCCCATCTAAACGACAATGGCAGTCTTGAAAAGACGATTCATCACCAGTTTGGAAGCATTCTCAAAGATAAAATGAGATGAAAAAAGCACCAAGAACAAACAGCAACAAAAAACAAATGACCGATAATGGAGCGTTCCCACTGCCTGATCCCAGAATTTGGTTAAAGTTGCAATAGGAGGCTGGAGGGATGTCTCAGCAGTTAAGAGCACTGAATGTTCTTGCAGAGAACCTGAGTTTTGCTCCCAGCACCCAAATCAGGCACTTTACAACCATCTGCACCTCCAGCTCCAGGCCTACAGGAAGCTCTCTCCTGAATCCACAGGCATCTGCTCTCATGGGCATTACCCCAAAAGAGTGCATGTAATTTTAAAATTCAAACAAAAGAAAGCAATAATAGTTCTCAGAGGGTAAAATGTGTCCAAGAGGGGAGCCATATGGTGGAGAGAACTGATTCCCAAAAGTTGCCCTCTGACCTCCATACAAACCTGTAACTATCATATAATAATAAGTTGCAATTTTAAAAACCTATAGTATTTAAAACAGCACGGTATGCACCAAGACAAACAGACCAGTAGAGTAAAATACAATCCAGAAGGAGGCGGTTCCTAAGGGCACAAAAAGGAAGCTGGGAGAACACAGAGTAGACAAGCAGGTGCAGGGTCAGGAGGAACTCAAGTTTGATGAAGGAACAAGGAGATGAGGGTGAGGCCTGGACCTGGCAGGGATTTGGGGGAGGGGTTGCTGTGTGGGACAGCAGCCCAGCAGAGGTAGTCCAGGCTCTTCTCTGGCTGTCTGGGGCGGTCTTTTTGCTCCCTTGTTCCCTGAAGGTGTGGGACATAGAGGACAGCTGAGGGGCAAATGGACCATCAGCACGGATGTCACACTGACACTGTTTCTTCCCCACAGGTCAGAGGACTAAAGCCGAAACCCCAGCCAGGTGAGCGCCATCCTGTCCTCTGCAAGAGCAGCCAGTGCTCTTGCCCACTGAGCCATCTCTCCAGCCCCTTCAAATGGCATTAGAAGAACAATGGAGAACCGCACACAGGGCTCTGCACATCTCCCCACCCCTGACTCATCCTGTCTGCTTCCTGCATGTCCTCCATGACGCCTTGCTCTTCAGGGCCACCAGCTTCACACACTGACAAGGGGTGCAGCAGAGTCTTAGGGAGTCTCCTTCCAGAACAGCCTCCACCCCCAGTCCTCATGGGGTCTTTCTCCTTATCTCCTTCCATTTCCTAGGCTTCCCTCTCTGTGGCTCTGGCTCCTCTCAGCCTTGAACATCTGCCTGGATTCCTCCAGCTCTCCCATCTTTCCCTTTCTTCTCTCGGCCTTTCTCTGTGGTCAGTGAGCCCCGCTCTCCAGGAATCCTTTGTTCTAGGTCTTCCACATCTTTTGCCCTTTTCTCTTCACCTCCCAACCTCTCTGCCCTTCTCTCCTGTCTTTTCTTTTCTTACTGCACATGGCCTGCTCTGGGCCTTCTAAATTTTTTCTGAGAAAGGGTCTCAGATTGGCCTGGCTGGCCTTGAACTTACTATGAAGCCAAGGGCAACCTTGAACTTCTGATCTTTTCACCTCCACCTCCCAACTGTTGGAATGACAGGCATCACACCACACCTGGTTTATGAGGGGCTGGGGATGGAACCCAGGACCTTGTCAATTAACACAAGCACTCTGAGAGCAACACTGCATCCCCAGCTCCTCCCTCTTTCCTCTCCCTGTGGCTTCTTTGGCCAGATGTCCTTCTTCCAGTCTTATCTAAGGTCCCTTCTTCCAGGACCTTAGCCTGAGCACCTACTCAGAAGATCTGAAATTTTTCTGCCTTCTAGTTTTAATCAAGGTGATGAGAGAAGATAGCATTGGTTCTTCCTGTTTCTAGTCTCTGTTCCTGCCCAGCCCAAGGTGATTCCCTACAATGACTCACCTTCAACTAGTGTTGAGAGACCTCGGCCAGGCCCCCTTACCAATGGCCTCTCATTCCTCTTCCAGAGAAGTCCAAACACCAACATGCCCATCGTGAGTCATTGAGGATGGCAGAGACCACTCAAAACCAGCTTCTAGTGTGTGGGCATGTGTGCTCGGGTGTGTGTGTGCATGCATGTGCGCAGGCACTCATGCGCATGCACATGTGTGTGTTCTCGGGTGTCATCCACCTTAAATAATTCTTTTTATTGCATTTTACCTATTTGTGTGCATGTGTATATGTGTATGTGTGGGTATGAGCTTGTCACAGCACACATGTGGAAAACAGAGGACAACTTCTGAGAGCTGTCTTTTTCCTTCCACCTTGTGGATCCCTGGGATGACATCAGGTTGTCAGTCTTAATGGCATGGTTTTACCCACTAAGTCATTTCACCTGACCCCACTTGGGTTTTGGGTTTTTGTTTTGTTTTTTTGAGACGGTCCCACACTGGTCTGGAACTCACCAATTAGACCTGGTTGGTTGACCAGTGAACATCAGGAGTCCCCCTGTCTCCACCTCCTGAGCACTGAGAATACACCACCATGCCCAGTCCTCTGTGTCTTATTACATGTTCTTGTTATGTATATATATGTGCAGTGCACATGCACATGTGCCCTGTGTGTAGAAGGCAGAGATCAGTGGTGTTCTTTCTCAGTTTCTCTCCATTCTATTTTGTGTTCCTGCATGTGTGTTGTGTTTGTGTGTGCACTTGTGCATGTATGTAGAGACCAAAGGTCTATATCATGACTCTCCTCAGTTTCTTCTACCTTTATGTAATATTCATTTTGAGACCTTTATAGTAAGGTCTCCGACTAACTGAAGATCATCAGTTTGGCTGGGCTGTGCAGACAACAGCTTCAGGGATCCACCGATCTGCACCCCCACCCTCCAGGCACATTGTACCCAGAACATTTTGTTGTTGGTTTGGTTTATTTATTTATTCATTTATTTATTTATTTATTTATTTTGCAGGGTTTCTCTCTGTAAACATCCCTGGCTGTCCTGGAACAAACTTTGTAGACCGGGTTGGCCTCAAACTCACAGAGTGCTGGGCTTAAAGGAGTGCACCACCACTGCCTGACTGACTGTGCCCAGCATTTTTTACATGGTCCTTGTAAAATCTGGGTCTTCATGTTTGGGAAGCAGGCCCTTTGCCAACTGAACCATCTCTCCAGCCTTCTACTTCATCTTCTGAGACAGGGTCTTTCACTGAATCTAGAGCTCATCTGTTAGTCTAGGCTGGCCTGTGAACTCCAGGGACTTCTCTGCCTGTCTCTGCTTCTCCAGCATCCAGCTTTGTGGGTGCTGGGGTCTGAAGTCAGGACATCATGTTTATGTGACAAGCACTTTACTGACCGGGCCATCTCTCCAGCCCAGCACCGAATGTCTTAATTCTTTCTTGCCCAGCCTCTCATCTGTTGCCCATCTTGTTCTCATGCAGGGAACTCATTGAAAACACTGAGAAATGTGAGAACGTTGAGCCTGAAGGTAAATTCTGCCAGCTTCCTGTTCCACACTTGGCTCTGCCTTCTTCTCCCAAGACCCCCCACTTACACAAGCATTCCCTCAGTGTTTTCACCCTGTCCCTCCCTCAGCCTGTCCCTCCCTCACCCTGTACCTCCCATGGAACCAAGGTCCTCACCTCATGCTTGGAACTCCCAGCCATCTGTCTCCCTTCCTGTCACATGCCTTGATTTCAGTGCTCCCTATTTCTTTTTCTTTAGGACAGCATATGGACCCCAAAGAGAACCCCAAGGTAAGCAATTCAGACTCAGGTCTGAAGGAGTTAAGGGGTGTTGATGGAGGCAGAAGGTTGGAGGTCAGAGGTGTGGGGGGGGGGGCACTCAGGCTGCAGCTGCTGCTTTATGGAGCCTCAGCTGCACTGCTGCTATCTAATGCCCTGTCCCTCACCCCCGCAGGACAACAACATCGTGTATGCCTCCATTGCCCTCTCAAGCCCGACCTCCCCAGGAACACCAGCCTGCCCGCCTGTCCATGAGAACCCCCAGGAAGAGACTGTATACTCCACCGTGAAGACCAAATGAGCGGGTCTGGGTGACCATCTCGGAGTCACCTGTGCTTCTAGTAGGAAGACTCCCAGCTTCCTCTGATACCACAGTCAGACGCTCACGGGTCACAGATACCCATGGCCAGGACAGAAACTTACACCACACGTCAGGGAGTTTGAACTCAGAGAAACTGAGAAACTCTCATTTCCCCTTTCTAACTTCCGAGGCCTTTCTCTCAAATAAAAAGATCCACAGAATTTATCTAAATTCATTGAACTAAGGATTGATGGGGAATATTATTTTCAAGTGCGTGACTTTCGTTTACCTTGTATTTGTTTAACTTTTGAAGCTGTGTTACTGTGCCTGTCTAAAACACCTGATGGTCTTAATAGATGAACCATCAATAATGAAGAATAGGCGGGGCTGAGGCAGAGAATACAGATAGAAGGAGAAATCTGGGAGGAAAAAAAAGAACAAGAGAACAAGGAGAGGAGGACATCGGGGTCAGCCACCCAGCTACACACAGAAAGTCACAGAGAAAGAAGTAAAGAAAGGTATTCAGAAATAGAGAAAGATAAAATCCCAGAGGCAAAAGTTAGTCAGGATAATTTAAGTTAAGGAAACCTGGCAAGTAACAAGCCAAGCTAAGGCCAGGCATTTATAACTAAGAATAAGCCTCTGCCTGTGATTTATTTGGGATCTGGGTGGTGGGCTATTCAAAAAGTCCAAAGAGTAAAATGTCATGCCACAAAGGATCATTAGTGTGACCCTTAACTTCTTGCCCTCTAAGACCCTCTCCTCTATCACTTATCAAGCTGCCCTGGGAAGTGGATGCCCCAAATGCTGGCAGCCAGTCCATGTGTTATGCCCAAAGTTTGTACCCCCAAAATACCACCATGAGACTGAATGTAATGCAAAAACAAAGAGACTTTATTGTGAGTTAACTCTGGCCTCTCAGTCCGTCTGAAGCAGCAGTTGCAGAAGAAGGAGAAGAAGGAAGGAGGAGGAAGAAGAGGAGGGAGAAAAGGAAGAAGAAAAGAAGAAAGAGGACAAAGAAGAGGAAGAAGAAGGAGGAGGAGAAGGAAAAGGAGAAGAAGGTGGTGGGACCCTGAGCAGTGCTGGGAGGGGGTTTTGATGTTTTGATAGTGGCCAGGCTAAGAGGGGAAGGCTTAGGGAATTCCAAACCTGCAAAGTCACAGAGAAGGGATTGACTGCTCTCCATGGGGTGAGGTGTTGCCTGCTTCTGATTGGCCCCTCCCATTAGGGGGAGGAGTCCTTGGTGTGGCAGGGTTGTGGGGGAGTGCGGGTGAGAGAGCAGTCAGCCTCTAAACCAGAGGGATCCACTTCACTGGGTTCAGGTCAAGGAGAGGTTCAAGCCTCTAGAGTAGTGGGCCCTACTTCCATGGACTCAGATAAGGGAAAGGTCACTCCTCCAGATTGATAGTCAAGATGTAGGACTCTCAGCTACTTCTCCAGCACCATGTCTGCCTTACTGCCTCCACGTCCTACCATGATGATAATGGATTAAATCTCTGAAAATGTAAGTCACCCAATTAAATGTCTTTTTCCTCTATAAGAGTTGCTGTGATCATGGTGTCTCTTCACAGCGATTGAAACCTTAGCTTAGACATTTCCCATGTGTGCACACACCAAAACCCAAGGCTGCTCTTCTGTAGAAAGTGTTCCTCCCTGTGACAGCCTTAAGGGTCCAGCAGCTGACAAATGGCCCTCTTCAGGTCCAGCCCCTCCTTGGGTGACTTAGCAATCCGGGAAGTTTTCATCTGCAGTCCTCAGACAGTGGGACAAGGGCAGATGCAGCCTGGAGTGAATGCTCCAGATCAGGAGGGCTTCCTCTCAGACCTCACTGAGGATAAGGACGAGGTGCATCTGTTGGAGTGCTTACCTGCCCGGCATGCCCAGAATCCTGGGTTCTATCTCCAGTAGGGGACAAAGGAGAACGTTGGGACACATCTGTTAGCCCAGCACATGGGAGGGAAGAGAGGGAGATCTGTAGTGGTTTAAGGTCATCCTTAGCTATAACAAGTTCAGGGCTCAGCCTGGGCAACATGAGACCCCATCCAATGGGAGGGGGCTTTCTGACGGGTTCAATAGGCCCCGTTCCCTCTCCTAACTGACCTACCATCTGGGGCCAACTCATCCGAAAGGTTCTGTGCTCTGCATCTCCAAGGACTGGATGGATGGACACAGAAGTGCGTCCATGTACAGCTGGCAGTGAGGCCATGAGAATGAGGTCCATGACCATGAGAGCTCAGGTCAAGGGATCAGAGGACCATGGGGACTGTGAGGAAGGCAGAGGAAGCAGACATGACAGAGGGTGCTGCACAGTGACCTGCAGGGAAGCATGGAGAAGGCAGTCAGTGCCAGGGATCTAAGGAAATGTGGAGTCACCTTTGCATCTGTCTGTCACTCAGGGAGAATGATGATACTTCCTGTTGTACAATCAAGTCTTACTGGCCTTCAAGGAGCTTATGGCACCTTGTCATGGGAAGGGGTGTGATGACCCTCCTGCCGAACCACCCCTGAGGTCACCACAGCCTCTGTCCCCACCTCTCATGTCTTACCTCTAGTCACAGTCTAAGCGTGTCCCCTCTTAGAGATGTTCCAGACAATATGTCGTAAGTAAGACATTGGTTTTCTGGACCTGCTTAACCCTCATTCTGGAATGATTATAACTGTGTGCAGTCATCTCCAGAGCTTTCCAGAAGGTGTCACCTGTCCTGCCCTTTGAGGTAAGGCTGAGTGATACCTTGAGGCTATGCTGAAGCCTCTGTGCTGAGCAGAAGCCTAGAAGAACTTACTGAGACTGGAGGCCCAAAAGACCTGCCATTTGATGATGGCATGGCCTGAGCCAGGGCTTCCTCTGTGGGTGGGAGGGCAGAAAGGCTCTTGCAGACACAGGATAAGCTTTAGAACCAATGGCTATGGAGTGGACTGTCACCTGGGAAGTCTAGGGACCTGGTGAACTGGGCAGCAGGGAGCAGGCCAGGGCAATGAAGGTCCAGCAGGCCTTGGTGCAACCTGGGAAATATGAAGAATGAATGAAGAATGGGAAGAGACCAGAGAACAGAAAAAGAGGCCCAGTTCTAGAATTGGGGGCTGAGGGAGCATCCACTCCAGCACCTCCACCATCAGCATCTCTTATCAGAGCATGGGATTCAGTTGGTCAGACACATGGGTCAGCTTTCCTCTCCGTGAAACAACACATGCTGGCCCAGGCAGCCTCTTCCTTGGGATGAGATAGAGGCTGAGACACACAGAGGTCCAGCAAGATAGGAGAAGATAATAGAGTGGGGAGGGGAAGCAGAGATAATGAGGGAGGGAGAGGGGACAGCATGGTGTATAAAAGGACTGAACAGACAGGAGGTCAAGCTGGAAGAAAGGAGAGCCTGCCAAGTAAAAGTCAAGGCTGTATCTACCACCAGTCAACAACGACGGCTGGGCTCAGTGACCACAAGGGTGCATTGACCGCAACATGAGAAAGAAGAAGCCAGAGTGATATGGAAAGTTGCTGGCCACAAAGAGGTAGAGATGGGGAGGTCCTTCCCTGAATCAGTCCTCCACGTGAGAAGTCCCTGAGAATATGGGTCATTTTACCACGATTCTGTTCTGACTCCTGAGCACCCCCCAGGGTCCCTCACAGGGCCTCCTCTCCTGCCTGATGGCTCTGCTGGTCTTGTTTCATGCAGAGATTCTAGACATGGCTTGGTTCCTGCTTCTGCTGCTCTCAGCAGCCTGCCTGCAAGCTGATGAGTGGTGAGGACCTCACCACTGGAGACTTAACCACAGGAGGGGACAATGCAGGTGGGAAGAGTGAACTGTCCTGGTTGCTCAGACAAACAAGTAGGAGACTGGCTGGCATTGAGTAGCACATAGTTAAAAGGACAGGCAGGAAGCAATCTTGTTTATTCTCTTAAAAGACAGCCTGACAGCACAGGTGTGGTGGTGGACATCTTTCATCCCCATCCTTGGTATGCACAGGCAGGTGGGTTTCTGAGTTTGCGGCCAGCCTGATATACAGAGTGAGTTCCAGGACAGCCGAGGCTACACAGAGAAACCCTGCCTTGAAAACCTCTCCAGACAGATTTATCCTCTTAAGAAAATGTGTGGGACGGCAAGTCAACGAGATGGTACCAGATCAACAAGCCAAGTCAGTTCCTCTTTAAAGAAAAAGAGCTAAGAGAGGTCTAACGAGGCAGATGGAGAGAACACAGAGGTCACAACTTTAAAGGGAATATCTAGATATGACCTCTAAATATAAATCGGAGCCTAAGAAGTTAGAGGTGTTACATTATCAATAAAAATTGAAACCTCAAGTGAAATGGAGAAAAAGTCCTAAAAACAGTTTTACTTAAGAATACTAGGAAGCAAAATATTGTTCATTAATGAAAACTGGGATAAAGAAAATGGAAGGAAGGAACCTGAGGTAAGGTTTCTAGGACAAAGAATTTTCTCAGTTCCACAGGAACTTCTCCAGACAAAAAGCAAGAAATCATTCCCAAGGCAGTCTACAAAATCAGCATAAGGCAAAACCAGCTGAAGTAACTCACAGAAAGCACAAACCAAAGATCCAATTCACTACAAATCTATATGCTTCTAATCAGGAGTGCATCTACTCTGGAAACTATGATGGGATATCTCTTGAGGCAGGAGTTCAAGGCTCGCCTAGGCAACAAGGTGAGCTTCCATCCTTAATACACCCCCTTCCTATTATATAAGAAAAGATTGTGATTGTCAAACAGAAATGTCAATAGTGTAATGGAAAAATAAAAGGCAAAGTTATTTCTAGACAAAGTGAACCAAAGCTCATAAAAGACATAAGAAACAAATATTTAAAAAAGGAAAATGTGTTTACAGATTTTATGAGCATTTACAGAAGAAACAAACAAACAGGACCTTTAGGTACTTAGGAACTACTGAGAATGTCACAGAAGTAGCTACATATAAGATTAATATGTAAAGCAGTTCTATTTTAGATATTAGCAGCAAGAAATTAAAAACATAATTCAGCAGATACAGCTTAACTCTTTCCTGCTGATCCTCTCGGCCTTTCCTTCTGACCCATCTCATTGCTTGGTGTCAGCTGCCAGTCCCCAGACAAACTGTCAGGGACCCCAGTGGCCACACTAGACTGGGACTCAGGTAGGAGCTTCTCCTTATTCCTCCCATCTTCTGTTACCCCGTCTAGACTGAGTACTGAGTACTATAGCAGACTGCCTACAGAAGCCCTGCCTACGACCCCAATTCCATTCATTAGGGACCCCCCTCTTGGTGGGTGCTGCATCCAGCGCAGCCTGGATAGCCAAGACTGGCGGGGGGGGGGGGGGGTGCCGGGATTGAGACATGGAGGCTTCTTTTCAGGTGGAAGAACAGCAACCTTTTATACCTCTACTCCTTCTGTGGAGACCCACCAGCCAGAAAGAACACAAACATCCTTGTCAATTACAGACCACAAGGAAGTTCTGCTGTCAGTCAGGGAGAGTGAGGGCAGCTGGATCACAAGAGTGGGGACCCAGCGTCCCACTAACCCTTTAATCTCTGTCTCTCCAGACTTATTTAGACCAGAGACCCCATAGTCACGACACTTGCCTAGGATGCAGAGAGGGCAACAGCAACCAAAGAATAGAACACCGACCCATCAAAGACCAGATATCAACACTAAGAAATGTCTCAAGCATCATAACTCCAGATGCCAACTCTGCAGTGCAAACACACAAAAATGAAGCAGACATTATGCTTCAAACAGAACCCCGTAACCCTGTTACAGTAGGCCCTGAGAAATGAGATATAGCTGAAACACAAATCAAGAAATAGCTATATAAACAAAATGGGTCCAGTGGCATTATCGATGGACAGGAAGGTGGAAGGCACACCCTAGATCAAGAGCTAAAGGCAACTAATGCCTGCTGAGAGAAGGAGAGTTAGCCCTTCCCAGGGTTGAATCCCTTTATTCACTGTCTAACACAGAGGGATCAGCCCTGAAACCACATACACACCAACAACCAAAACGTATTCTGCAAGTTGTGTGTGCATATTAGTACATTTTGTCTTAGGGCTTCTTTTGCTGTGAAGAGACACCATGACTACAGCAACTCTAACAAAGGAAAATATTTCGTGGGCTGGCTTTACAGTTTCAGAGGCTCAGTCCCTTAGCATCATGGTGGTATATTGCAGCATACAGGCAGACATGGTGTTGGAGAGGTAGCTGAGAGTTCTACATATTGTGCAGGCAACAGGAAGCTTTATAGAATATCTCTTCTTAAGCCTTTAACTGGATGATTATGGCACGTTTTATTGTTCTTTAGTCTTATAGAAGCAGATGTTGTTTTCAATATATTCCCAGGAAGGAAGATCCTGGGATCATTTTTTCTTATTTCCTCTATATAAGCGCCAGTGTAGGCAATGGATCTGCTTATGACATCTTGTATGCAGAGCTGAGCATGCAATTTCCCAGAATCCACCCTAATGGTACCACGGTCCTTGGGGAACAGGGAAGACTCTTTCTTCTCTGACTCTCAGGCCAAGCCCCTGCCTCCGGTGTTTTCTCTTGGAACATCTGTGTATTTCCCCAGGGGCTGCAGAAGCAGAAAACTCCCCATTATCTAAACAGCTGCTTCTAAAATGGAAGCAGCAGCCAGCACACCAGCGAGCACAGTGCTCTCTGCCTCGGGACTTGAGCAACCCCATGAGCCACAGCTGCACCAAGGAACAGTTTTCCCTGTGCAAGAGGGGTTTCCATTGAAGAAGGGACTTTGTAATGGAGACTTGAAACCATGCCCTGTGGATAGGTGACACCCCGGTTTATTAAGGTTGTGAGGTGTTTTCAATGAAGATGTGTTGAGTATAAGCACGGACCTGCTACTGAACATCAGTAGACACTTACAAGTCATGTTTGTTTGATATATTTTCTGTGGCTATGGGCATACACATAACTTCTGCAGGGTAAATTGTTGTCAATTTGAACTCTAGACTTTTGGTCCAGCGGGACTTATGAGGATGGAGAGTGGAAGAGACTTGAACACTGCTGTCTCCCACTTTCACCAGTGGAGAACTCCAGGAGGTGATGATGGAGAGGGCATATTCTTATGGGACAAATCCGGGGACAGGTAGAAAAGAAGCCCTTAGTCTCTTTCCAAGGTCGGTCCTCTGAGTCACAATTCCCCTAAGCTGGTCTTTCGTCTTCATGCCCATAGGACCCACTATAAAATCCACTGTAACACCCGCTCATGGCTTCATGACTGGGCATGACTTGTCCTTCTGGGACCCGAGTTTCCACATTTAGCTACAGTTGCTGTGCTTTGTGCTTAGACGTTCCCCATCATTGCACAGTATGGAGATATGTTGGTGAAAACATTGAGAGAAGAGAAAGGAAAGCCCGTCACTGTGAAAGAGTAAGTGGTGGTGCAGTTGATGGGACCGTAAGTACCTTAGTGTCCCCTCCACTCTAGGAAAAGGACATCTGTATAGTGACCACAGGTAAACACCCCGTGTGTGTGTGACAGGAGCCTTGACCCCACTGATGGTCCAGCAAGTGTTTCTGACTGTGTGGCTCCCTGCCTGGGTAGCTAGGAAATAACAGCGGCCTCGGATGCAGATGTTGATTCCCATGTCTCTCTCTCCTCAGCATCCTGGAGCTTGTAGCATGGATGTGATCACTGGTGCATCATCTGAAGTGAACGTCCATTCCCTCAACAACCCAGAGGACCCCTTTGTGCAGAAAGTCAAATAGATCTTAACAAGTATGCATTTTCTTGGCCCATTTCTTCTCTCTGTGTGTAAGTAGCCACTTCCTCTCTTTTTCTTCCTCCCTCACGTACATCCATCCACATAACGTCATCCGTCATCCCTGAGACACAATGCGTATATAAAAATAATGTAGAAAAGTACAATATAAATATGTCATAGAATGCATAGAATTCAGTGACTAGCTTCTTTCATTTAATACAGTCTATTCATCGGAACCATTTGTTGCCACTCCCATGTTCTGTAGACAAATCAGATTCTGTACCATCTGATGGCCATTCAAGATATTTTCAGATTGGGGTGCTGTAAATAAGCTGTCATGGACATTGGCATCTGAGATCATGATTGAACACTTGTTTTCATGTTTTCTGGGTAGGTACTTGGAGTGCAATTAGCAAATTACATAGGAATTCTGTGTATGACTTATCAAGCAACTGAGAAGTTTTTTTCTTTGATAGAGGCAGCATTTTATGTCCTGGTTAGGAGTTCATGAGGACTCCCGTTGGACATTTTGGGTTATTGTAGTTTCATGATGTTCATTCCCTCCCCCTAGTGGACATTAAGTAGTACAGCACCATGAGTGCTGGGCTGAGCTTTCGCCAAGGTTACCCCTTGGAGATTACCTCCCACTCCCCCACTCTGAGACATTCCTGTCTTTCTTAGATAAACATCTCTGCCACCTTTGCTCCCATATCACTGAATTGTTACACGCTTGTCATTGAGCTTGAGATTGGCATGTGCATCACCAATAGCAGTCAGTTTCCAGGCATATAAATGCTATACTTTCTCTCTCTTTTTTTAAATGTCTTATTTTTAGACAGCTTATTTACAACACCCCGATCCGAAAATATCTTGAATGGCCATCAGATGGTATGGAATTTACTTTACTGTTCTTAATGGAACCCTTTGAAGTACACTTTTAAAGTTTTTTATTTTTAAAATAAATTTAGCATTTATAAATGTTTTAAAGTTTATGATGTACAATTTTATGAAGTACTGTGATTTAATCTCTAAGTCACATGGTGAAATCTGAGGTTATGAACATTTAACATCCCTCCAGTTTCATCTTAATTGGGCAGTATATTCCTGAAAACTTTTATTTATTTTTTGGGATACAGGGTCTACATTGCCCTGTCCGTTCTGGAAATTATTCACTGAGATCCACCTGCCTCTACTGCCGGAATGTTGGGATTGAAGGCATGTGTTTCCCATGCCCATTTTAGACCTAGATCTTTGACCCCTTTTAGTTAAATTGTATGCACTGTTATCAAACTTATTCCTATCTTAAGAGGAGGTGCAGAGAATGTAAAGTCTGGAAGGTGAGGAGGAAAATCATCTTCTAGACGTGGACGGCGGTCACACCCTCAACCTCATATAAGCTACATGTCTCTGGCACCTCCACCAGATGTGAGCCCCTCCCCCAGCCTCACCTGCTCTGGACTTGGGGCTGGTGCAGGGGAGGTGTCTTGCAGGGAGCACTGGGTCCTGAGTTGCCGCTAGCGGGCAACCACGGCGGAGCAGGCTCCTATCCCACAGATGGAGAAGGCCCAGGGACAGCAGCCTCAGCCCCAGATGCTTTCCATAGCAAGGCAAGGTCCCTGGACTCCTCAGTGCCCGCTGGTCCAGCACCTCAGTGGGACTGCTCCTCTCTGGGTCCTGTCATGAATGAGGCCAGGCCTGTAGTCTGTGGAAGGAACAGGGTGGTGGTTTCCTATCCTCCTCAGAGTGAGGCAGAGCTTGAACTCAAAGAAGAAGATATTGTGTTTTTTTTTTTTCCATTAAAAACAAGAGTATGGTGGTTCAAAGGAACAAAGAGTTGGAAAGGCTGGCTTTTTCCCAGGGACCTTTGTGGAAAACATCTGAGCAGACTCCACGCCGAGAAAGGGTAACACCACATCACGTGAGAAGAGAGCCCAGAGCAGTGTCATAGGCAGAGCCCATCTGTGGACTTCCGGGTCTCTAAGAGAGGAGCAGAGGGTGGACACCTGACTCCAGAGCCCAGACCTGGTTACCCCAGAGGGCAGAGTGAAGGGGGCACCTTGTGTGGTTTTTGTTCCTCTGGGTTCTGATGTGTGAAGTGTGCCTTGTACTGCCTAATGGACTATACAGAGAAATGCCTATTTTTAAGATGTATGACCAAAATGGACCATTGTTTACAAGGCTTAACTAATTTATTTGCTTTTTTAAAACTTGAACTCTCTTGTAATATCAAATTCTTTGGATTATATTTTTTTAATTATTAATTTATGAAATGATGGCTAAGGAGAAGCTGGATTCTTTCCTGTTGAGAGTAAGAGATTCTTTTTGGCATAGACTGTTCCCCCTCCCCTGATCGCTGCCCTCCTCCCTTGGTTATATTTTGCTTCTTTTAGGCAAAAATGCCAGTTTCCCAAACAGACAACTGAGTCGGTACCAGCAAGGACCTGGGGCAGGGAGACAGTGGCTCCTGGAGAGACAAGTCAGTGGGGCCCACCTGTCTGCTTTGATCAGAACCCAGCCCCAAGACCTAATCATCGATTTCATTTTGTGGATTTTTCATTTTCCTAGAATGAAGTGGGTGAAGTAAGAGGAAAAATAAAGCTCAGCCGTTGACTATAAACACGCCTCTGTTTGCTAACACAAGAGCTCAGTGCATTGGTTGGGAAGGAGAAGAAAGTAAAGTTGTAGCTGCTGTGTGTGAATGATTTAAAATGTGATTCCCATTTTATCCTCAAGCGATCTGCATGCCCACAACACAGGAAAAATTCGTGAGACAGTGGGGGCAAGAGATGCAGTTGTGTTGAAGTCAAAGGCTGTAAGAAACACAGGAAAGTTCCATTCATCCACTGCGAGTCCCCCGCCATCTTGCGTGTGTTCCTGGATTCCCACAGTGATATGGACTGTGCATGGTGTGTACTCAGAATTGACAGGCACAGGAGGTTTAGAAAATAACCAGCATTCTCTTCTCTACTCCACCACCACTGCTGGCCGAGATGTCCCGAGTGTGCTTGCTCGCTCTCTGAAGCCGTACATCAGCCAACACATCAGTGGTTAGTTGAAAGGCTCTTCCACCTGTGCCCGCCCAGCAGACTGGTGTGCAGGGTGAGTTTATCCAGGAGACCACTGGCTCCTGTGACTGTGCTGAAGCTCTGCAGGGCTTGCTGGGAGTGGCTGTGCCCACACCTTACAATTGCCGCAGGGTCCATCCAGGTCCATCTCTTTATAGCCATCCTTTGATGTCCAGTGCTGTCTTCTCCCAGTTTCATCCCAGCGAGGGTCTGGGTAGTCCTGGAAACAGCTGGAGGAAAGACAGCCTGGGAGTGAATGAGATTGTTCTACAGTTCTGCATAAGTTAAGTAAGGAAGTCGACACACACCCAGCCTTTTCCTGTTCCTTTGTTAGCTGTAAGAAAAAGGGAGTCGGGAAATATTCACATGAATTGGAGAATCAAGTAACAGCGAGAGGGTCCATTGTCTTCAAAAGGTGTGCAATATGGTTGGAAGAGGAATCATTCCTGTCAAACATTTTTATATAAAATTATTGTGTATTATGTTCATTGTGTTAAATTAAAAAAATACTTGGATATCCATGTAATACATAAAGGTTTGGGGAAATTAACTTAGAAAAAAAGCCGACCTCAGCTTTCCTCTCTGTGAGTTAACACTAACATGCCATTATATTCATTTTTGGAAATTAGTGTATTTTATGGAAATTTTAAAAGAGTTAAAAGACTACTGCAAGTTAAGATTTTTTATCTGTCTTTTCTCCATATTTTCAGCTGTGTAACTGACATATCCCTGGTAACAGTTTTCTGGTATAAATTTGGCTAAAATTCCATCTGTTGGTAGATCATTAGGGGACAGAATGTGTGGCTTTCTATTGGGATTTGGGAGACAGTAGATGGATGTTGTAACACAGGCCTGTTACACAGTGGTGGTAATGATAAAATTACAATTTATCATTCATTGTATGTTGATTTTGAGGACTGGATAAAAGATTTCATTATTAAAAATTGATGTTCAACCCTAAAAAAAAAGAGAGAATTCCCAGAGAGAAGAAGGTGTCAGGACATATGATTGGGAGAGGGGTCCAGGATGGGAACATTTCTGCCAAATTTCAGAAAGATGCGAACATGGATGATATCCATGTGTCCATAGGAGCTTCCTGCAAGTACACTGGTGAAAATGGTCCAGAGCCTGCAGGGCAGCCACAGAGAAGCATTTTGTGCCCAGAAGCCCTCAGTGGTGCTGGGGCATCTGTCAGAGCAGAGTCCGATTCTCAGTCCCTTCCAACCCCACTGATTCTGGATCTCTGCCTGGGAATTTGCATCTGGGCTCCAATCAGGAAACACGCTGTCCATCAATGGGGATGTCCCTGGGAGTGAGCAGTGGAACTGTGTTCAACAGCTTCATCTGCTCTGTGTAAATAGTGTCTGAGAAACCATGGACCCTGCTCTTCTTCGTCCTTCAGGCCCCCGGTTTATAACATTGTCCCTGCTAGCTTTGTGATAAAACCGTTATTACTGTTATAGCTAAAGAATGGCTTTAAAAGAATGGCTTATATCTAGTTATTATCCAGCATAAGAAGAGTTTTCATGCTTTACTTATTTGCTTTTTAAAAAATTATCATTCAAAATATATCATTCATTTCTAGCAATGTGATCTCTCGCATCCCCTGTTACTTTCTTATGATAGTTACTTTGCATTTCAGGTTGTCATGCGTGTCCCCTGGGGGCCCCTTTACGTGGCCTTGTGAGACCTGGCATCCGCTGTTCTTTAATTTCGATTGCTAGAAGAGACTCTAATTTTAGTTTTCTGGCTGAAGCAGAGCTTGGGAGACGGGTGCAGGAAGATTCCTGTATACCTCTGCGCACCCTCCTCCACCACAGGGGAGCCGCTGCAGGACAAACACTCTGCCGTTTCCTGCCTGCTTTTGTTTCTTCATTCAAGGACAGATTATCTCACAGGTACTAATAGTAATGTGGAGAAGGAGGCTGCTTCTTCATTTCGCGCAGACCCAAATAATCACATAGAAACTCTATTAACGACAACACTATCTGGCATATTATTAACTCAGGCTCTTTTAAACTAACTCTTACATCTTAAATTAACCCAGTTCTATTCATCTGTGTATCACCACAATGCTGTTGCATACCGGTAAGGTTCTGGGGCACCTGTCTCCTTTGGTAGCTACATGGCGTCTCATTGACTCTGCCTACTCTCTCCCTATATCTCTGTATTTCCTGCTTACCTTTATTCTGCTAAGCCATTGGTTGAAACAGCTTTATTCATTGGTCAATAAAATCAACACATATACAGAAGAACTTTCTACATTAGTGATATATATGTCCTGGTCACTTGTACTGTCACTGTGACAAATGCCTGACAAATCCCTTCAGGGCAGGATTGTTCTGACCCACATTTAGTGGTTCAGTCCACCATGGTGGGGAAGAGCTGGTGACAGCAACGGGAGGCCGCTGGTCACATTGCCTTAGTAGTCAGGAAGAGGAGAGCTGAACTCTGGTGCTGACCTCACACTCTTCTCTTTATTCAGTTGGGGACCCCAGGCCAAGGAATGACCCACCCACATTTAAGATGGGTCTGCCCACATCTGTGAAGATAATCCCACATGGTAATGTTCAGTCTCGTCTCCTAGGTGATCCTAGATCCTGCCAAGTTGTCAGTCTGTATTAACCACTGCTTTTCTTTATGTTTGTAAGTGTGTGTGAGGACAGGCTGTGGTGGGAAGAGCTACACATTTGTGGTGGCGAGTCTGCTCTAACAGGACAGACGGGACACACTTGGGCACCAGAATAATTTTCAATTCCTGCGACTCTGGACCTCCTTTCTCTGTTCTTCCCTAGACAGCTGGGAGCACCATTTGAATTTCTTCTCAACTGTGATGTTCCCCTTTGATCTTCCTTATCCACCATGTTCTTTTCCTTTTAGCTCTGTCTGATATGGAGATCACAGCCCAATCAGTTGTTCTCATTTTCCCTGGCTGTGAAGCCACAAGAGCGTCTACTCCCTTCATGATGTATATACATTGGCCACCCACCCTGATGTGCAGAAGAAACTTCAGGATGAGATTGACAGCTCTGCCCAATAAGGTGAGCGGATGGTACCTGGAGAGGGAGGGCAGAGGTAAGGATTAGTAAGAACATGACTACTTAGAATTCAATGGGAGTTTTTACAGAGGGCCATGCAATGGTTCTTCCACCCAACAAGAGTCTAAGAGAAACAAAGGGAGGTACATAGGAGATGATTGCAACCCATAGAAATACACAGTCTTTATACAGTGCTGGCTCTGATGTATCTTTATCTATTATTACAATAATACTAAGTAAGAGACACCCAGAAACCCTATGTGACACTTGTCTGGACAGTTATCTCTGCTGATGTCTCCGGTGCTGTCCCATTATCTATGGTGGTAGGCTGGCCTTCTCGGGTCTGTGCAGGCTGGCCTGACACTCCTCTCAATGGCTCTGCTGTCCAGTGCAATAGCACGGCATTTATGTGTGTGGGTGTGTGAGTCAACTAGGGATTCCTTTCTCTCCTGCGGGTTTACATAGTGTATCATAGGACTTGCTGCCTGAAGCCAAACATCACTTTCATAATTTCCTAGAGCATCAGTGCCCTCTGCTGTCCACAGCTTGCATTACAGTCCGTGTGCAGGACAGGTTCTCTCAGGGAGTCTCTAGGTCAAACCCTCTGGGGTGGCTAATGTCTCAGCTTCAGCTGAATGGGAATGCAGCTAGACGTGCTCAAGAGGAGTGCTTGCCTTTGTGCTTTCCACACCTCCTAAGTGCTGGTCGCCTGCTGGAGGGACGCAGCTGTGGGTGTGTCAAGGACAGTACTAGGGCTTTTTTTATGGGGCTCCAGAGCAGAGAGGGGCCCAGCTGCTGAGTGTGGGCTCAGGACTGTCACACTCTATGGTTGTTCTCAGTATAGGAGACCTGGTCAGGACAATCGGTGGTGGGGACACTTTTCTCTACGTTGTTCTCAGTGTAGGAGATCTGGTCAGGACAATCGGTGGTGGGGACACTTTTCTCTATGTTGTTCTCAGTGTAGGAGACCTGGTCAGGACAATCGGTGGTGGGGACACTTTTCTCTATGTTGTTCTCAGTGTAGGAGACCTGGTCAGGACAATCGGTGGTGGGGACACTTTTCTCTACGTTGTTCTCAGTGTAGGAGACCTGGTCAGGACAATCGATGGTGGGGACACTTTTCTCTGAGCGCTTTATTTCCTCAGCCTCCTGCCGCCTTGTCCTGGGTTGACAAACTTCAGTTAACAAGAACAGTTAGCCAGAAGCAAAAGTACAGAAGCCAAAAAGCAAGGTGAGCACATTTAGAGACTCTCCCGGAACTATGGACTTTGATGGATTAGGCCTTTGTTTTAGTTTTGGCGGGTGGTCCTGTCTACGTGCTGCGTTTTACAGCCTGAGAGGTACCTGCATCATGGAGTCCGTCTTGGGACTGGGTAAGGTCTGAGGCCCTGTTACTCTGGGTCACAGTTGGTCTGTTGCAATATCTTTCATCTCTATGGTGGGCCAGGGGAAGGAGCTCACATTAGCCCTTTTGTCAACAATGAAGCCTACCTTTCTCCCCAATTCATGCAAAACTATAAAATGTGGGTAAGACATATGTGTAAATCCAATCAGAGCATTGGAGTGTGAGAATCTCCAAGTGAGGATGAGCCTCCTCCATCAGTAACAGCTGATGGATCCCAAGAGTCCCATAAAGGAAAGATTCCCACAGGAAGAGTTGTCTTCACATTCTGACTCTTCTGCTGTCCATGGGGAACCCCGGGCTATCCATGGGGGACTCTGGCAAGTTCCCCAAACTCTGGGCTCCACTCTCCTCACTGGCCGTGGCTGGATTGCAGCTGGCTTAGTAAAAGATTGTCCTCAGTCAAGAGGGTATTTCCCATTGGGAGCTCCAGCTCCACTGGGGGAACATCTCATGGTTGAAAGGCAGGGAAAGGACAGCTTGGCAACTTTCAATGTCCTTGTCATGCTGTCTAGGGAGGGTTTGTTTGGTAGGGAACAGAACTATAGAAGAAGAGGAAGCCCAAACAGTTGGGGGGTTTAAAAGGACACAGAGCTATGACCAACACTCTAAAGAAGAAGATAAGAGGAAAATACAGTTGCCATTCAAAGTCAACTCTCAGAAAGGCAGCAGACCCAGCAGAACCTCATGGTGGCAGGGGCTTGTAGGGACCGTACTGGGTATGGGGAGAGGAGGGAGGGGGCTAGTGGCCTCCTGAAAGAGAAAAGTGCAGTATCTTCAGGTGAACCTGCATTCCTACAGGGGATCTCCTAGCTGACTCCTGACCTGTCACTCTGGAGCAATCCTTAAAGGCTGAGATAGGGCAAGGCTCCACCTAAAAGGAGAGTCCATGCTTAACCTTGAAATTGTTTTTAAAATTACTTTATTATTTCATGTGTATGGGTGTTTGGTGACTAATCTTGGTTGTCACTAACACTACACCTCTAATCCATGCAGGCACTGGTGAGGGGTTTTGCTGATTGGATCATCTGAGGTGGGAAACCTTGGTCACACCTTTTTGTGGCAGCCCACATAATAGGACATGGAAGAGGAAAGCTTTTGTTGTTGTTGTCTGTTTGTCCTTGTTCTCTCCGGCAAATTCATTGCTGCTGTTCATGAGGCGTTCCTTCACTGGTGTTAGACCCCGCTTTGGGATTGCAATGCAGACTGACGACCAGCAGCTCTCCGGGACTCCCCTGGACTCCAGCAGCCGACTCTGGGACTGCTGAGGCTGAGGCATCCGGGTTCCTGGACTGAAGAGCTACCATGTACTTGTCCTTCCATCAGGAGACCGCCTGTGTAGGACTAGCTGGACTTCAGCCTGTCAGTCCTCTCTTAATATATATGCTTCTGCTGTGTAAAGCTTACCTAATAATAGGTCAGGAGACAAAGGAGAAAAACCTCATAGACATCTCAGCAACCCACTTGACATTCGATTTTCACATCTAACTGTTCTTTGGGGCCTGTTCCGTGGTCGCATCCTCTCCTCATTAACCCTTTTTTTGCACCCAGACCTTTTGTTCTCCAAGGATCAACTGTTCTTTGGCTGACTGTGGTGGTGCACATCTGTTATCCCACCATTCAGGGGACTAAGACTGAGATGGGAGGCTCTGGAGGTCAAGGAAGGTGAACTCCAAGGCAACCAGCACTGCATAGTGAGACCCTGTGTGATCAGTGCCCTTCAGAACCTTCAGGATCATTTTCTCTGTGTATCTCCATGCTCTTGCTTGAGCTCCACTGTGCTTTCTGTCTGCATGACAGTTCAACACACTTCTCTGGTCATAGCTGCTTGAGGTACGCTTTGATTTTGAAATTACCTAGGGTATATCTCTCTCTCCCTCTGTGTGTTTCTGTGTCTCTGTGTTTGTCTCTGTGTGTGTATGTATGTGTACACCTACGTAGGTATGTGTGTGTGCATGTGCGTTTGTGTGCAGGTAGGGCTGTATGTGGGTGGAAACACAAATTTGACATTCTGTGCCTTCTGTCGTCCCTTTACTTTTAGTTTTCATTGGACCACGTTCTGTCAGTGAACAGCTCACCAATTGGAAAAACTGTCTGACCAGTGAACTCTGTTGCCCTGCTGTCTCCTCAGGTGTCTTTGTCTTCTTTCTTCTTGCTGTGATAGAAGACTGACCAAAAATACCTTCAGAAAAGCCGACATTACTTTCATCTTGCAGATTAACATCCACCATGAAGGGAAGCCAAGGCAGAAACTTAGAGAGGAACCTGGAGGCAGGAATGGAAGCAGAGGTCATGGAGGAACACTGCATACTGGATTGCTCCTCATGGCTTGCCCAGCTTACTTTTTTATACCATCCAAAGTGACCAGTGCAGGGTGGCACCTCCCGCAGAGGGCTGTCCTTCCCAGATCAAGCACTGATCAAAAAACACGCCACGTATTTGCCTTCAGTCCACTCTGATGGAGGCATTTTCTGAACTAAGGTTCCCTCTTCCTAATGACCTTTCTTTGTATCAAATTGAAGACAATGAAAGAAAGAAAGAAAGAAAGAAAGAAAGAAAGAAAGAAAGAAAGAGGGGGGACAGAGGGAGGGAGGGAGGGAAGGAGGGAGGGAGGGAGGAAGGAAGAAATTTCTAGCACATAGGGTAAGAGAAGCACTCAACCATGCTATTTTTTACAAATTTGAGTGCTGGATTTCCACTTTATGTCCCTGTGCTTTCTCAGCAGGCAGCACACGGACAGCCATCTCCCTATCTTTCCATCTGTATTGTTTTCAGGGTCCACCACACCTGCATAGGGACTGTGACATGAGCTTTCCCACTGCTGTCCATAGTAATCGCATGGAGTGTGCTGATTGAGTCCTGTGTGAACAATCTTACAAGCATGATCTTTTCTTAAAAGTAGGCTTTCTCTAGCACTGGCCAGGGCTGACAACCACTCTCCTTCTGCCTTTGCGTGTGCACAATGGGTCTTAGTGTTGTTCACATGCTCATCCCACGCTCTGACTTGGGAAGCCTGGCTGCAGACAGACCCTCAGTTTTGTGAAGGCAGAAGAGGTTTCCAAACTATTCCCTCAATACCACATGGGTCTCAGGAAATAGTAATTTCCTCTTAAAGTCTTCCCACTGGCCTGACATTGTTATCAGTTTCCTCGTATGTCACCATGTGGCTATGATCACACATACCCTATAGCTGGGAAACCCTACACCAGTGTCACCAGAGGTGAAGGGACAGATAGGACACACGCCCACGTCCTCACTTCCACACTCTCACAAGGGCACACAGAGGACCCAATCACAGGGATCCAGGAACATGTCAGT
The DNA here is from genome assembly GCF_018167655.1 of Microtus oregoni. Lineage (NCBI taxonomy): Eukaryota > Metazoa > Chordata > Mammalia > Rodentia > Cricetidae > Microtus > Microtus oregoni. Next base: position 4,563,656 of record NW_024543062.1, on the reverse strand, counting down.
GTACAAAGGGCCCCGCTCAGGTAGCTTTAGGGATATTAAAGTTTGAGGTTAGTGTTACCGTAACAGACAGAAGCAAACTCTATGCACTCGTGTTTAATCGTATCTTTTACAAAGAGGACCAGGCTGAGCGCCTCTCCTTTTCTATGAAGTCTAGTGTTTTATTCCCTTTGGGCTTCCACAGCTGCAGTGTGCCTCTTCTGCATCCCAAAGCATTGCAGTCTCCGTTCTGGTTTCCAGGGTGTTCCACACTGCACACAATCTTCCTTACCTGAGGAAAAAGTACACACTAACGTGAAGACTTTGGTAGAAGTCTCCATGTCTTCATTCTTTGATGATTGTTTAAAATTCATTTGTATTTAAGTCTGAGGCTTGTTGAAGGGAAAACAAGAAGCTTTAAAATTCAATGTAGAGATATGGGTGGCCTACACTGATACCCAGGGCCATGGTGGCATCAGGGCCTGAGCTGCCAAGGGCCATGTCTGTGACTGTGTGGATGTGAGGATGCCCAGGGTCTGCACTGCCACCTGAAGCCATATTGGTGTCTGAGGACCATGCCTCCACTGGGGACATACTGATCTGAGTGACCTGTGTTCCTACCCAGGTCCATAGCGACATCTGGTCCCATGCTGCTGCCAAGGGTCACGTCTGGGTCTGGGGTCATGCTATACCTGGGGTCTGTGTTGATATCTATGGCCTGTTTATTACCACCATGGACCATGTGAATCATGTGTATTGAAATTCAAGTGCCATGCTGAGAGGGCCCTGTGCTTCACTGGCCCTGTCCTACCCTGGCTGCTGCAGCAGGAATGCTGGCCCTGCTCCTCATGAGAGAGTTGGCCTCACCCCTCATGGGCCCTGAAGACACATCCCTGGCAGAACTGGCTCCACATTCAGGAGAGCTAACCCCACACATCAACACAGACATGGGACAGCTGATCTTGATGGTTTGGGTGCAGGTGAGCTGGCTCTGACCCTCACTTGACAGGGGAGGTCCAAGTGAAGACCTTGCTTGACCAACTGAGGTATCACCCAGGCCATCATCCACTGCTTTGAGTTGGTCCAACCCAACATCTACCCCATCTATGACCTGCTGGAGGATATGAAGAGACTGGTCCTGTGAACTATAGCTGCAGGGTCTTTATGACTCAGGGCAACCACAGGATACCCCAGAGGACTTCTAGTGACGGTCTAGCACTAATGCTGTACCTTGAACCAGACCAACAACTCATTACAATGAACATTTGCAAGTAAAGCTGTTTGAACAAAAGCATCTACTGCGTGACACACCACAGCTCCCAGTGCCACTGGGACAAATGAAGAGGTGATGGAGAGGCGGAAAAACTGAGACATAAAGTATTAGTTTTTATTATAACTTTTATTTTTTAAAATTATCTTTTGGGGAAGGGGACACTTGCAAGGTGAATGGGGAATGTAGATGCAATTGGGGTGCATGATGTAAAATACCTAAAGAATCATGAAAAAGTCCTATGTTTTTAAAAATTCAATGCAAGCTGAGCACTGGTGCATGCTTTTAACCCCAGCACTTGGGAGGCAGAGACAGGCGGATCTCTAAGTTCAAGGCCAACTTGGTCTACAGAGAGTTCCAAGACAGTCATGACTACACACAGAGAAGCTCTGTCTTGAAAGAAAACTAAACAAAACGAAAAAGTCTATGCAGAAACAGACAAAAAAAGGAAGGAAAAAGAAAGGAGTAAGTTTGCGATTCTGAGATTTATTTATATAGATTCATATATTTGGTATATTTGGTATATTTGGCGTAAAACTCTCCAGGTAGTTAAAAGTGACCAAGGGAGTTTGAAAGGACTTATGGGGATAGAAAGATACATGGGAGGGGATATGCTCAACATATTTTTCTGACAATATTTAATGTCACTGTATCATGAATTCTAATCGGCATTAATAATAAAAATTTAGAGTCAGAAATAAGGGTTAATGCCGAAGATCAGAAAAGCAGAAGGGTCAGCCACTAGAGTTCTTACCTCTACCAATGCTCAGACCAATGGGTGATCCCATTCTCAGGCTGCATCCTCAGCCTGACTGCCTCAGACTGCACTGAGCTCCTGTCTCCTCCTGCCTTCTATTCCTCTCTCTGTGTCCAGTCATTCCGTTCCTGTCTCCACCTGCCGAGCGCTGGTTTGAAGGCGTGGGATCCCAAGTGCTGGGCTCACCTTTGTGTGAGCTCTGTTTCTCTTTTAGAAGGGATCAATTTCATATAGTCCAGGGTGGCCTTGAACTAACAGAAATCCATCGGTCCCCCAAGTCCTGGGATTAAAGGTGTGTGCGACCACTGCCTGGCCTGTAGTGGCTTAGGTCTGCACTCTGATCTTCAGGTAAGCTTTATTTATTAAAACACAAACAAAATATCACTACACCTGTACACACTCCTGGTCCCCCATTACCTCTCTTTTGCTTCTCTGTGTCCCTTTGTTGTCACCTGTGGCCTCTGCCCTCCTAGTCACCTATTCTCCCTCCTGACCACTTGTGTCCTCTTCTAGGAACGCATCTCTTCCTGCTCACTTGTGTCCCCAGTTAGCATCGCCGCATTCCCGCCTGATGACCTGGGTTCCCCCCTGCTCACCCAAGCGCCGCCTGCACTCCATGCTCTTCTGACACCCAGTCTCCCTGCTTTATTCTCTCAAGCCTCACTCCTTGCACACACCTGTGTCCACGCTTGCCAACGCAGGTCACTCATGCTCACGCATGCCACCTCCTGCCCACCAAAACCTCTCCTGTTCACCCAAGTCCTTTCCCACTCGCTGGCATCTGTCCCTTCCAGCTTCACCTGACCCCTCTGCTGCTCACTCATGTGCCCAACCTACCCAGTTGTTTCCCAGTGGAATCAACCCTGCCCACCCATGCTCCCTTGTGCCCATTCCTGCCAGCCTGGGCTGCCTCTTGCGGACTAGTCTCTCTCTCTCCTGCTTTCTGGTGCCCACCCTGCTTCTCTGTGCCCCCTCCTATCCACCTACATACCCTTCAGCTTACATGTGTAACCCTCTCTTGGCCTGGGTTCCTGACCACTCACCTTCACCTTCTCCTGGCCACTGCTTCCCTACCTGATTAATCTTGCCTCTCCATTGCTCCTGCCTGTTCCTCCCCTCTCAGTCCTGCCCCCTGCTGTTCACCTAAGTCTACCGGTGAGCTCTCTGTGCCTGTCCCCTTCATCTGTATCAGCAGTTCTCAACCTGGGGGTCACGATCCCACAGGGATCCTGTGTCGGATATCCTACATGTCAGATATTTACTTTATGATTCATAACAATAGCAAAATTGCAGCTATGAAATAGTAATGAAATACTTTCATGGTTGGAGGTTAGCACAATATGAGGAACTGCCTATATCAAAGGGTACAGCATTAGTAAGGTTGAGAACCACTGATTCTATAGCCTCTATTGATTACCTGTGTCCCTTCCTACACAGCCTTGGCCCCCCAGTCTTGCTCATCCCTCCCTGCCTCATTCTGCCCCCACCTGCTCACCGTCACCCCAGGCTTGCTCACCCACTGCCCCTCCCCATCCCATCATGCTGGTCCCCCTCCTGCACATAGCTGTCATTTCCTGTTCATCTGTGTCCTAACAACTTCTCTGCTGTAACTTTCTGCTGACCTGTGTCCCCACCTCTGCCTAGTGCCCAGCTACTTGCCCGTGTCCCCAGTGCCCACCTGGATTCCATTCTATTTGCCTGCGCTTCCTCTAATCATTGATTCCCGTATTAATCTTCTCCATCCCTCTTGCTAACCCGTGTCTCGTCCTGCTCGTGTGTATCACCTCCTGTTCACACGTTCCTCTTCCTGATCAGCTGTGCTGTCTCTGGTCACACAGGTTCTCTCCTGTTCACCCGACCCACACATGCATATATGCATGCAAGCACACATACACACACACACACACACACACACACACTGTTGCACACGACACACATATGCACACACACTACGGCACACTCATAGGTCCTTCAGCTCACTCATGTCCCCTCCTGCTCAACTGTGTTCCCTTAAGCACAACTCTGCCCTTCCTGCTGACCCTTGGACCTCCAGCTCATCAGTGTCCACTTCTCCTCCCCCTCCCCTCTTCTGAGGACATGTCAGCCAGTGCTCACACTGTCAACTATGGCTCATGTGATACAATCAGGCCTTCTTGTGTTCCTCCATGTTTCCACCTCATCATTCTGTCCTCTTGAGTGGCCCATGTCACCTCCTGCACACCTCTGTCCCCTCCTGTCAACCTTTGACCCTCTCTATTTAAATAAATCCCATAATGATCAGCTGTGCATCCTCCTGATAATCCATCACCCCCTTTCTCTCCCACCACCCCTCTTTCTCACCTGCTCACCTATATATCCTAATGCTTTCCTTTGTCCCCCATCCTGCTTACCCTCGCTGGTGACAATCTTCCTATCCCTGCTCATCTCAGAAAGTCCTAGCGCTCCCTCTAGTGGACACTCCGCTCAGCCTGCGAGAGGTAACCGTGCCTCTGGTCAGCCAGGGCTGGCCTTGTTTCCATACACCTCACTCTCAAATCAAACCTGAAAAATGCCAACTGCCCCTGACTCTGCCCCCTGGTTGTGAGAAACCAGCAAGGAAATAAGTTGATCTATAGGGCTCGGCATTCTCTCTGTCTATGGATGAGCCTGCATAAGTCCAGATGTGGCAGGAAACAAGATTGCGCTCCTTTTATTCAATGTGAGATTTTTAGCCCTGCCCACCTTTTCTGGTTTGACCTTTGACCTTACAGTCTCCAATTATTCCACACTGGTATTTTTTTATTAGTTTTTTTTAAAAAAAAATACTAATCCAAGTTCCCACTCCCTTCCCTCCTTCCATCCCCTCCACGCACCCTCCCACCCCACCCCCGTCTAATCCTCAGGGCGGGTAAGGCACATTGCCTTGTGGAAGGTCCAAGGCCCTCCCTACTATATCTAGGCTGAGCAAGGTATACATCCAAAGAGAATAGGATCCCAAAAAGCCAGTACATGCAGTAGAGATAAATCCTGGTGCCACTGCCAGTGGCCCCTCAGTCTGCCCCAGCCATGCAACTGTCACCCACATTCAGAGGGACTAGTTTGGTCCTGTGCTTGTTCCTTCCCAGTCTGGCTGGAGTTGGTGAGCTCCCATTAGCTCAGGCAAACTGTTTCAGTGAGTGAACCCTCCATGGTCTTGACCTCCTTGCTCATATTCTCATTCCTCCCACTCTTCAACTGGACTCTGGGAGCTCAGTCCAGTGCTCCGATGTGGCTCTCTGCCTCCCTCAGTTGCTGGATGAAGGCTCTATGGCCACACTGATATTAATAGCAAGCCTCAGCCAGTCTGGTTTTATGCCCCTTTGACTTGCATAATATGTATTATGCATAATTATATGTTTAATTATTATATCTGGTATGTGTAATTATATTATGTACACATAATATAATAATTACATGCATGATGTGTATAATTACTATATGTCTAACATAGACAGATATATTTTCACACCTTTCTTTATGTTCCTAGCTAGTTGCCTCATTTTCCTCCTGTAGTGAGATATCATGTCCAAGTTTCAGGACTGTTTGATTGCCTTTGACCATCTAGAAGCTATAAGAGTATTCCAGACATCAAATGACCTGTCTGTCCTAGAATGGCTCAGGACAGTATGGGGCCTCAAAGACCCTCCCTATAGTCTCTATGATGGATCGCTACTTCTCCTGAACTCCCCCTGAGTCATGAGAGGCCACCAAAATCCATGCATAAGATAGGGCTGAATTACCCAAAAAGAACTCGGATTCTATGACCTCTGTCAAGCTTGTGACTTGCCACCAAAAAACTGCTGCCATCTGTGAACTCGGTAATCTCAGGCTGAAGTGTGAAGTCTTACAGATCAAGTCTAGCCCTGCAGGATACTGTCAATTGTCCCCACAGAGGGATGCTATGGAGTCCTTGGGGTTAGAAACTGACCGTGGGCTAATGGGATAGCTACCCTCATCCTGTGATTTCCAGTATCCAGAGGGATGCTGCCATGGACAGGTGACCCAAGAGCCTGCAGGCATGAGAGGACTCACAGTACTGAAATTACAACTCTTCCAGCCGCTTTTAAACTTTCTTAGTGGTTGATATGTGCCTTGCGCGCCCCCTTGTGGCCTCAGCGGGGCTGTGCATACACTAACCATCCTGGCCCTGTTCTCTAGAGCTTGCTGAGCATCACAGGTGAGGTTAGCAGAGCAAACACAGAGACCCTGACAGAAACGAAAATATTCTGAAGAGGAGCTTGAGTTTTTCCATCTGAAAACAATAGATCCCAAAGAAAAGGAAATTTCCCCAGGATCTCGTGCCAGGGGAAGGAAAAGGCACCAGCCGGAGAGGAAACTTGTTTCCCGGAAGAGTCCACAGAATTCTCACAACTCCTCAGGCCACCTCATAGGAAAGACCGAAGCCACATCTTGAGCAGGACTGCTTCAATGTGCAGACCCTTGGCCCTCTATGGAAACCTGCAGCTCACTTCGGATGACTGGGTAGTCTCTGCAGCCCTTTGACTCTTCCCAAGGTGGCCACATTAAAGAAATCTCCTTTTCCCACTCTTAATTTGGCTATTTCAATTGGCTTATTGAAAATGGGTGGGTGAACCTGGTAGCTTGTCGGAAATGGATAAACGAACCTGGCTAGGGGCACAAGTTCAGTATCACAAGGCTGTCCTGAAACTAGAGGCACACAGCTGACCTCGAAGGGTCCCCTCGATACAAACTTCAGTCTGAGTCACCCTAGAAACATCCCTCCACTAACACACACTCTCACACTCTGGCCCCTGTGTGCCCAGAACAGCCTGGGACAAACCTGGATCACATGGGCCTCTCTAGGAGAGAGCTGCGGCCAGTAGCATGGGCCACCTAGTGTGTCCTGGTACCACCTGGACGGTGCCAGGAAGAAGAGGCTCTCCAAAAAGTCACCCCTATTCTCGGCAAGATCCCAATAACTAGCTTGCCCCCAGGGATTCTGTGCCCTAGTTACTGGCGATTGGTTGGACAGTGTCCATCCTATGTGGTAGAGAGAGCCAGCTATGTGTCTTCCAGGAATGATCCCCAGCCCATCTTCCTGACCTTCCAGGAAGGACTTCTCTGTGAATCTCCAGGTATGACCCGCTTGGCCTCCCTTCTGTGTCCAAAGCCTATTCCTGGCTGATGGATGCTTCCTGACCAGCGAGAATCATGGGGCTGAAGGCCAGATGATGGGACCCTCCACACAAGACATCTCTTCCGATTTTGACGTCTGTGATGCGCTTCCCCCAGGACAAGCTGTTCACTTTCGGTGAATTAGGTGGTTTAACACTCACGAAAAGGCCCGTGTGGAGGAAATAAGATTCAGCTGTGATGCTCGTGTGGAAATGTCCAGTGGTTAGATGGGATGCTGCAAGCCATGCTGGACCTCACCATGGTTACTGTGTGTTCACTAGTGTGTGTGTGTGTGTGTGTGTGTGTGTGTGTGTGTAAGAGAGAGAGAAAGAGAGCCAACATCAGCTGTCATTTTTCAGACGTCATACATCTGTTTTATATGACAGTCACTCAGTGTCCTACAGGCTGTAGACCAGGCTGGCTAACCAGTGAGCCACAAAGACCCCCCCCCCCCCATCTCCACCTCCACAATACCGAGACTAAGGCATCCACCACCCATGCTGGCTAAATTCATGTCAGCTTAATACAAGCTCCAGTTATCTGAAAGGAAGGAACCTAAATTGAGAAAATGTGTCCAGAAGATTGGCAGGCGGGTATTTTCTTAGCTCATGATTGCGGGGGAGAGCCCAGCCCACTCTGGGTGGTACCATCCCTGGGCTGATGGTCCTGGCTTCGATAAGAAGTCAGGCTGAGCAAGCGGTGAAGAGCAAGCAGTACACAGCACTCCTCCATGGCCTCTGCACCAGCTCCTGCCTCTAGGTTCCTGCCCAGTTTGAGTCCTTGCCTTGTAAATCCTTTCCTCCCCTAGTTGCTTTTGGTCATAGTGTTTCATTCCAGCAACAATAACCCTAAGTCCCACACACATACACACACACACACACACACACACACACACACACACACGGGTTCCGAGACTTGAACTCGTGTCCTCGAACTGGCATGGCACACTCCTCCACTAACGACATCCCCAGCCTTTTCTCTCTATTTCCACCTAAACCACAGGTCAGTGCCCTGGAGAGTGGTTTTGGCTTTTGGTTTTTCAGTTTTCTTTTGTTTGTTGTTTGCGGAGGGTGTGTCTCTGGACCTCTTTGTTCCTCGTCTCAGCATGACCGCATTGAATAAATCTCCATTCTCTGCTTGTCACAGTCAAGTCTTTAATTGGCTTTTGAGGTAACACTAGAAGGCGCTGCCTGCTGACTCCGGTCCCACTGCTAGGAGCTGGGAATTAGAAACAGCCTAGCGCCAGGATCCCTGTGCTTGAGGTCCAAGGTAATCAGTGTCCAGCCTGAATGCTAAAGTCACACGCCAAAGACTTCTAAATTCTGGAGTAATCGGTCCTAGTCAGTCAGGGCCTGGCACTGTGAGCTCCTGGGCCTGCTGGGCTTGGGTAGAGCAGAAAGATCCTGGCCAGCTGATCGGTTGGTAAAGCCAAGAGGACATTTTAGCATCCAGAACAGCCCCTCCCACCTACTGGTCCAGGGTCCTCCCTTTGTAAGGATCTTTCAGGATAGCCTTCTCCCACCGGCCAGTCGGCCAGTCGGCCAGTCCGGTGAGGCTCTTTATGTCTGACTGCTCAGAGGTTTGTTCTCTGGACCCATTTCAAGGGTTAGGGAGCAGAGCACTTTACCTCATGTCCCAGAGTAGGGGGCTGCGGGGAGCTAGAGTGCATGAGGCAGTTCCTTAAACTAAGCATCTTCCTGTAGTTAGATGTGTCTATATGTGTGTTTCTCTTTTTATGTGTCTGTCTCTATATCTGTATGTCTGCCTGTGTATGTATGTGTTTATCTCTGTATCTATGTGTGTCTAGTATTTATGTTTCTGCATGAAACATTTGTGCCACTTGCCTGTGTCTTGGTGTGTGTCTCTATGTTGGTGTCTGATTGCCGTTGTGTGTATGTCTCTATGTCTAGTGTCTGCATATGTCTATGATCCTGTCTCTGTGTGTCTCCGTGTATGTGTGTTTATGTACATGTCTTTATGTATCTATCTCTATTCATTTGTCTCTATGTGTTTCCGTGTGTGTGTTTTTAGGATCTCTATGTGTCTCCATGTTTCTATTTCTCTGTGTCTTGGTGTGTATGTCTTAGTATATGTTTATGTGTCTGTATGTCTCAGTATGTGTGTGTGTGTCTATATGTGTTTCAGTATCTGTGTTTCTGTGTGTTTGTTTCTAGAGTCTGGATGGGTCTCTATTTGTATATCTCTGTGGATCCATTCTTTCCACGGGACAATCAGAACCTAGGGCCCCATACACATTCCACCCATATCTATCCTTTGGGGGACAAAGAACAGTCAGTATCCTGGAAAATAAGGCCCACAAGGGTCTCTGACTCACACAGCCACTTCTTCATGCCCACTTTCCCCCGCAGTGGTCAGCACAGATGCCCACAAGGCACAGCCATAGTGTGACTCACCCACCTGACAATCTCTAGTTGGTGGTTTCCTGGGAAGTTCAGTCGAAGATGCAGGAGAAGCCCTGAAGAATGGGGCTCCCTTACCTCGGACTACACAGGATGGGAAACTCCAAACCCTTTTCACCTGAAGCCAGGCTAGCTAGTAGGGCGTGAAAGAGAAACTAGGACACCATGAGGCCAGTGAGTCCCAGCCAGAGACCCAGCATTGCCCTGTTAGATAGCACGTCATCAAGGTCTTGGCCGGAGTCTGCTAAGTCTGCTGACTTCTCAGGGACTGTCTCTAAAGTTGAATGTCCCTACCCACTCCACCCACTTCATCTTCCCTGAGTTTGTATTATTTCTTACAGGCCCCTCTTGAAGCATTTTGGCAGCCGCCCTTTGTCAACTGTCTTCCCAGTGAGTGGCTTCTTCCTTTCAGATTTTGTGGGCTTTTGTGTTGTTTTAATGCTCTCTTTAAGGTAGTGCGTTGTGTCATTTTGGTTTGTTTTGAGATGGACATCATGCATCCCAGGCTGACCTTGTGAGAATTTTCTACCTTCGGAGGCAGGAGGATTCAGCAATATATACTAATATCTATACCTAATGAGGTCCCAGTGACAAACCAAAGCTCACTCTGGGGAACCAGTGAGTTTATTAGGCTTATTTACAGATCACGGGTGAAGAGATATAAGCAGGAACATGAAGGACCTTGAAGCAACCTCCCTGGAAATTCTGCACCTAGTGGATGATGGCTTCTTGAGCTGGGTGTTGTCAGATGGACCAGGTTATAAAGTAGGACCTTCACAGCAGCAATCTCTTGTCAAATGGAGGTGGTATATATGTGATCAGGCCTCAGTAGGCCCTGAAGACACAAACAAGTTACATGAAGAATTTACCCAAATGCCTACTCTTGATCCAATGCTGTCTGCTGCCAAGCATGCACCTATAGTCTCATGGGGTGTTGTTCCCTATGATCAGCTGACTGACGAAGAGGAGACCAGGGCCTGGTTTACTGATGGTTCTGCACGTTACATAAGCACCAACCAGAAGTGGACGGCTGCAACCCCTTTCTGGGACAACCCTGAAAGACTCTAGCAAAGAAAATCTTTATAGTGGACAGAACTCTCAACAGTACACATGGTATTCCAGTTCGCGTGGAAGGAGAAATGGTCACATGTGCAATTGTTCACTGATTCGTGGGCTGTACCCAAGGGACTGGCTGGATGGTCGATGGTCAGGGACTTGGAAAGAGAATGATTGGAAAGTCGCTGAGAGCTGGGCAGTGGTGGCACATGCCTTTAATCCCAGCACTCGGGAGGCAGAGGCAGGCGGATCTCTGTGAGCCTGGTCTACAAGAGCTAGTTCCAGAACAGGAACCAAAAACTATGGAGAAACCCTGCCTCGAAAAATCAAAAAAAAAAAAAAAAAGAAAGAAAAAAAAAGAAAAAGAAAGAAAGTCGGTGAGAAAGACATCTGGGGAAGAAGACTGTGGATAGAGCTCTCCAAATGGGCAAAGGATGGGAAGATACTGTGTCCCATGTAAATGCTCATCAAAAGGTGACTTCAGCTGAGGAGTTCAGAAATCAAGGAGATAGGATGGGCCGTTCTGTGGACAGTCAGCCTCTGTCCCCAGCCATTCCTGTCATTGTCCAATGGGCCCATGAACAAAGTGGTCATGGTGACAGACATGGAGGTTATGCATGGGCTCAACGACATGGACTTCCGCTCAGGAGAGCTGGCCTGGCTACAGATGCTGATCACCAGATCTGCCAACAGCAAAGACCGACACTGAGTTCCAGATATGGTACTGTTTCCCTGGGTGACCAGTCAGTGACCTGGCGGCAGGTCCACTGCATTGGAAAGGACGGCACTTTGTCCTTACTGGAGTAGGTACTTACTCTACCTATAGACTTGCCTTTCCTGCCTGTAATGCTTCTGCCAAAACCACCATCTGTAGACTTAGAGAATTCCTGGTCCACCAATGTGGCATTCCACACAGTATTGCTTCTGACCAAGAAACTTAGTTCACAGCCAGAGAAGTGTGACAGTGGCCCACGATCATGGAATCCACTGGTCTTACCATGTTCTCCACCATCCGAAAGCAGATGGCATAGTCTTTTGAAGACACAGTTACAGCACCAATTACTTGGCAGCAGTGTAGAGGGCTGGGTCAGAGTTCTACAGTCAGCGGTATATGCTTTGAATCAGTGTTCAATACATGGTACTGTTTCCCCCATAGCCAGGACTCACAGGTTCTGGAATCAAGGGATGGGAAAAGGAATAGTTCCACTCACTATCACCCCTAGTGACCCACTAGGGATGTTTTTCCTCCATAGATTCCATTGCACTGGAAGCTCAGATTCTCCCTGGCCATTTTGGGCTTCTGATGCCCTTAAACCCACAGGCTCAGGATGGAAAAACAGAGTTGAGGGGTGTGTGTGACTGATCCAGATTACCATGGGGAAACTGTATTGTTTCTCCACAATAGGTAAGAAAGATTATGTCTGGTGTGCAGGAGACCCTTTAGGGCATCTCTTGGTGCTACCATGTCCTGTGAATAAAGTCAGTGGGAAATTACAACAGCCTAAGCCAGGCAGGGTGACAAAGGGCACAGACCCATCAGGATTGAAGGCATAGGTCACTCCTCCAGGAAGAGACAAGATCCACCGAGGTGTTTGCAGAAGGTGGGGGAAATACATAGTAGAGGAAGGTAGTTATGTTTCTGAGACAGGGCTTCTCTGACTCCCTGTCTGTGGGGAGGTAATTATAAACACCACCTAAGCCATGTGACCAATTGCAGAAACTAGGATTATAGTAGGCACAACTGCTTCTGTTGTATTTTGTTAAGAACGCATTTGCACAGATATTTGTGTTTTCCTTCCATTTCTTTATCATATGTTGTAACATCAATTAAGAAAGTATCAATGGTTATCATATGTAAATTTGAGACACTAAAAGGATGTACCCCAAGGGACATTGTCACATATTCTAAATTTATACTGCAAGTGCGGTTATATGGAGTACAATTATATCATGTTAGGCATAATCATGACCTGGTTAAATGCATTTACTATTATATGTGGGATAGCTATATTATATTTAGGCATTACTATAACCTGGTTATTGTTTTCATTTGGAAATTAACCATGACATAGAAGCTATGGTTGTGTGTCAAGTTGCCAAGGGGTAGACTTGTGATGGCTATTTTTGGTTGTCAACTTGACAACCAAGAGTAGCCATCACAGCCCTGTCCCCCTGGTCTTCTCCACCGCTGTTCTCTAGCCTTTCCCAGAGACCCCCATCCCACCCCAAGACCACATGTCATTAGGGCAGAATTGCCTTAAACTGGCTGGAATGAGGGTCTCAGTGACACACACATACACACTTTCCCATGGCTTCCCTTCTCACTAAAGCAGGGGAGTCATTAGTGTGGGCAAAGGTTTCCACAAAGATCAGAATGTTCTTCTCTGGGATATACAAGAAAACAAGCCAGCAGATCAGGGGGAAGGTGGTGAGCTGCTGCCCCAGGTCCCCAGACAACCTCCATGCATCTACTGCACAGGCTCCTAAGATGGCTTTCTCTTTGATGTGGGTCTCATGAGCTTTAATATGTAGAATAAATATCTAGTTTTAGGCTTGAATTTTGCACTACTAATTGCCTAAATGTCCTCAAAGCCAAATACAGGTTTTCTTGTTATCCCTGTATCAAAAGGGAAAAGCAGGGCAGGAATGTGACTCAGCTGACAGAGTGCTAGCCTGACATGCATGAAGCCCTGGGTTCCATCCCCAGCACCAGGCATTGTGGTCCATTCCTGTTATACCAACTCTAAAGAGATAGAAAAAGGAGGATCAGGAGGATCGAGAGTTCAAAGTCATCCTCAGCTGCATAGCAAGTTTGAGGCCAGCTTGGGCTACATCAGATCCTGTGGATAGGGGAGCACAGAAGTGCAATTCTTAGTTAAGGGAGCCACCTTAGGGTTGGCAAGAGACTTGAACCTAGAGTGGCTCCCAGGAGCCCAAGGCGATGTCCCCAGTTAGTTCCTTGGGAAGCTGAGGATAGGGAACCTGAAATGACCCTATCCTATAGCAATAATGACGAATATCTTGCATATCACCATAGAACCCTCATCTGGTGATGGATGGAGATAGAGACAGAGACCCACACTGGAGCACCGGACTGAGCTCCCAAGGTCCCAATGAGGAGCAGAAGGAGGGAGAAGATGAGCAAGGAAGTCAGGACCACGAGGGGTGCACCCACCCACTGAGACAGTGGGGCTGATCTATTGGGAGCTCACCAAGGCCAGCTGGACTATGACTGAAAAAGCATGGGATAAAACCGGACTCTCTGAACACAGCGAGCAATGAGGGCCGATGAGAAGCCAAGGACAATGGCACGGGGTTTTGATCCTACTTCATGTTCTGGCTTTGTGGGAGCCTGGCCAGTTTGGATGCTCACCTTCCTAGACATGGACGGAGAGGGGAGGACCTTGGACTTTCCACAGGGCAGGGAACCCTGACTGCTCTTTGGACTGGAGAGGGAGGGGGAGAGGAGTGGGGGAAGGGGAAGAAGGGTGGGAGGAGGGGGAGGGAAATGGGAGGCTGGGAGGAGGCAGAAATTTTTTTTCCTTTTCTCAATAAATAAAATAAAATAAAGCAGGCAGCTGGGGCAGCAGAATGAAGAGGGATGTGTAGCTCTTTACAGCAGGCATGTTCCTCTGTGTATAACTTAGCCATGGGGGAGGGGACGGTGTGTGTGTGTGTGTGTGTGTGTGTGTGTGTGTGTGTGAGTTTTATGTGCCCGTGTGTTATGAGCATGCACGTGCCTATGCTTCTGTGTATGGCTGAGCTGGTGATGTTGAGACTAAAGATGTGTCAGGTAAGAATGCACCATCCAGGTCCTTGTAGGCTTCTCCCCATGAGTGTGCAGAGACCGTCCATATTCATTCATAGGCTGAGGATGTGAGCTGGTGTGGATAGGAGCAGCCTCAGCTGAGATGTCCCTCAGAGGGGGCATAGGTGCCTTTCTGAACACTCTCCCTATGGAGACAGATTCTATTGTGGCACCAGTTTTAGTGGGGCTTCTGACACGGGCATGGAGGCACCTTGTTCTGTGTCATCCCAAGCTCCAGAGTACTCAAGTAGCCACCAGTAACCACAACAGGACCTCTGTGACCATCCCTGCTCCTCAGCCTCAAGGGGCCCTTCTGCCCTCACAGGATGTCCAGACCACTCCCTCGGGGTCTGGCTGTCACGCTAGGTAAAAGTTCCCATTCACAGGCACTAGCCATTCATCCATCCATTATCATGGCATTGGAGAGGTTCCCTGGTGGCTAGCCAGACTCAGACTGAAGCCCAGCTGCTAGACCTAATGCCAAGCAGGAGATCAGAATCTTCCCAGCCCTCATGTCCCTTTTCCCAGATAAGGAAGCAATGGAAACCTGCCACTCTCCATTCCTGTTCAGCCATGAGCACCCATACTGGGCATGAAGCCTTGTGGATTGAGCATGAGCCCCTGGGCTAGGCATGACTTCCTAAGCTGGGCAGAAACCCCTGGGCTGGGCATCATGCCATTCTCCACTCAGAACTCCTAAAGACCTGAGAGAAGAAACTCTCTGAGGCTGGTCTTGGCTCACAGCCCAATTCAGGTCAGTTACTCAGTTCTTCATTGAGTCACCTTCTGTCCTAGCTTTCTTTCTGTGACTGAGATAAAACGTCCCAACCAAAAAACAACTTTGGGGAAGGCAGGGTTTATTTCATCTTAAACTTCCAGGTTCTAGTCCCTCAGCTGAAGGAAGTCCGGGCAGGCACCTGGAGATGGGCCTTCCCGCTATTCTGTAATGTGTTACCTCTGACCAGGGAACTCCCTCACAGCCAAGGAAGTACAGCGGGAATCATGGAGGATGCTACTTGAGAGCTAGGTCTCTGGCTCCCTCCCTCCCTCGTGTTTAACTAGCTTTCTCATACAGCCCAGGTCCACCTGCACAGGGACAGTGCCTCCCACGGTGGGCTGGGCCCTCCTCCCTCGATCCATAATCAAGATATTCCCCTGCAGGCATAGCCGCAGGCCAAGTCAGTCCAGGCGATTCCTCAATAGGGGCTTTCCTCTCTAGTCACTCTAGGCTGTGTCAGGTTGACAGAGCGAGCTAGGACACCCCTGCCGTGTCTGCTCCACACTAGAAGAGGCACGAGGCTGGATATGCCCCTAATGAACGGTTTACTATCGATGCCCTCTACCTGCCAAGCCACTCGTGGAATTAAACCCTGTGCTCGAATGTGGCACGGAGAGGTGAGCTCTCTTAGCCAGCAGGAAGCTGGAGATCCAATTAAGTTGTGCCTTTTAATTCTCTCGCCCGCTGCTTACTGCTGGTGGAGGGAGGGGAGATGCACAGCTTTCTGCTCTTTATCTCCAGAGCACAGAGGCCCGAGTGGGCATACTGCTGGCAAACAGAGCGGAGATGCCAGAGTAGAGACAGAAGGCATGACATTAAAAATGAGCATCTCAGGCTGAGGTTTCAAAAAAATGTTGACAGAATTTTCTTGAATAAGGAGACTCATTTGTGAAAAAGAAAAATCGATTGCATTGAAGGTTCTATTGCAAGCAGACCCAGGTCAAGAAAGGTCTCTGGTCAGTCACTCTCAGAGCTGGGAATCCTGTGGCTTGGTCATCCCAGCAGGACAGCAAGGAAAGCAGCCAGGATCTTGGAACTCTAAATGTACTCAGGCCTCCTGCTCTAATTAGCTCTGTTTGCCTGATTGGAGCAGGAGTCAGTATGGAGGGCGTGTGGCCCTGGGCACAGGTGTAGAGTTTGCTGGAAACCCAGGAGGGGTCACAGGTGCTCAGGAAGCAGGAGAGGGTTCTGGGCCTTTCATCCAGGTGAGGAGACTCCCCATGGTGGGAGCTGTGGGTAGAGAGATGCAGCTCCTGGCCGTGTCCTCTCAAATGGACTTGGGGACATGGATGGCAGACTTGTTGGTGGAGGAGTAGGAGGGGAGAGGAGCAGGAAGGGAGGGGGGAAATTCGGAAGGGGAAAGGCAGGGGCACAGAGAGAGAGAGAGAGTAAGACAAGACAAAGAAGCATGGAAACAGAAACAACAGACAAACAGATGGACAGAGGTTTGGACAAAGTTCTCAAGGCAGCCCTGCCTCTCCTTTGGGTCTCTTCAGGCTGACCCTGCCTGTGAGCCCAGGTTTGCTGTCAGCATCTTTAAGCTGTGATCAACAAACTGCTGTTCTCTGGCTCTTGGGAGGCCAGGTCCTCTTCGCCGTCCTCCTGGTCCCCCTTCCTGGGCAGGAAGACCCCTCCTGGGAAGCAGAGGAAGAAGAAGAAAGGCAGTGTGGGTTGCTGAGGTTGCTCTCTGGTCCTGTCTTCAAGACCTCTAGGAGGCAAGTGGGCTCTAGAAACTGCCTGTGCTGCCTAATTATGCCAACTTGACACAAGCTAGAGTCATCAGAGAGGAGGGAATCTCGGTTGAGAAATGCCTCCATAAGATTGGGCTATAGGCAAGCCTGTAAGGCATTGTCTTAATTAGTGATTGATGGGAGAGCCTAGCCTATTGTGGGTGGTACCATCCCTGGACTGATGGTCCTGGCTTCTAAAAGAAATCAGAATGAACAAGCCATGATGAGCAAGCCAGTAAGTAGCACTCCTCCATGGCCTCTATATCATCCAAGAATCAGGTTCCTGCCCTGCTTGGGTTCCTGTCCTGACTTCTTTAAATGGACTCCATTTACATTACATTTGGAATATAAGCCAAATAAACTCTTTCCTCCCCAGCTTGCTTTGCTCATAGTGTTTCACCACAGCAACAGAAGCCCTAGTTATACATTTCCCATGTCCCAGACCCTCAAATGAATCCCAGAGCCCTGAGCAAAGTCCACACTGGGTTTCCCATGTGTATAGGACAGCATCACAGGCTAAACTTTCTCCACCTTCCTAATGCTGCAGCCCGTTAGTACAGTTCCTCATGCGCCGACCCCCAATCATAAAATCATTTTGTTGCTACATCATAACTGTAATTTTGCTAATGTAAATTATCTGATATGTGACCCTCTGGGGTCATGATCCACAGATTGAGAGCCACTGTTCTAAATCTTGGATGACAGAACATAGTGCTGCCCCTGCCTTGGCCTCAGTAACACAGTCTGGCTCCCGTGGCCAACTCTAACAGAACATAGAGTTGGCACAGAACAATATGTGCACTCAGATCCAAGCCACTGGAATAGGAAATGCCTGGGAAGCCCCAGACTAACTGATAAGAGCAGTTACCCTGGGATCTGCCTGGATGAGAGGCTCCGTCACAGCCCAGAATGCTGGCCTTCTGTGAAACTGAGAGACAGGTGAGGCTCCCCTAGCCTTTCTCAGACCTGTCGCATAGGCACAGCTGAAGGGGAGGCTGGCAGATTGCATAGGACTATACCTGGTAATCTAAAACTAGATAGCAAAAGGCAACATTCATTTTGTGTTTGTGTGTGTGTGTGTGTGTGTCCATGCCCACCCCTGTGGGTGAGGGTGTGAGGAGGGAGGGTGGATAGTCTGGAAGTTCTCTTTTCTCCCTCCCGCTTTGGAAGCTCCCACTCTGGTGACCACAACTTCCTTTTTCTGGTTCCTGTCCTTCAGGCCAGAGGTCTGTGCTTTTCCCCAGAGGTGTCTGCCTCTTGCCGCAAGGCTCAGGCCATACCCTGTCAGTTCCTGCATTAAAAGAAAAGCCACAAAGCCCCACATTTACCCTGTGCTGCTGCCCCGCCCCAAGCCCAGTCCCACAGCTCTTTGCTCCCCACCACCCAAGCAGCTCTGTTTTGTATTGTGCACAGGTTTCTCGGTTGTTTTCTGTCAGGGGTGTGTGGCAGGATCTTTCAAAAACCTTCCCAGGGAGTAAAACCAACAATTGCCTGTCTCGTTTTAGAACTGCCCTGGGTATGACCCCCCACATCCTCTGAGTCACATATGGGGAAAGCGTGTGGTTCTGAGGGTCAATGACTTCGGGAGGGAACTCGAGAAACAAATGTCTGTGTTCCACGGGACAGAGAGTAGTACAATAAAGAAGAGCCTAGAAAGCCATGGGGCTATCCTATGAGGGATGGGATTGTCTACTGGGAAAAGAAGGGAGAATCGACCATTCAGGTTCCACCTGCAGGGACTCTCAGCCTCGTCTCCATAAACAATCACGCAAGGATTGATAAAAGCCATCTGTCGCTCGTGAAGTGTGATGTCGTCTTTCTCCAAAGCCGTAAGTGGCCCTGGGGCCGACCCTGGATGATGATGACCTCGCACACACCTTTCGGCATGTATGCAGCTGTGGACAGCTGTCTGCAGAGGAGGTGTGAAGTCACTGCATGCGCAGACTTCACCGGCTCTGCAGGGACTGCCGGGCCACAGCACCAATGCATCTACGGAGAACTCCTACATTCACGCCACCTTAGCACCTTTGCAAACGCGGACTGGAACCATGAACTCCAGAGGTAGTGTCCCTCACCTGGCAGGGTCTGCTCTGTCTCCTCAACGCTCCTGGGCTGTGGGATATTATTTTTAACTGTGTAAAGATGTGTTACACTTGTTTCTGCTGCTTTTGTTAAGGATGCAGAGATGTGTTGCGTTCTTTTATGTTGCAAATGTTTAACTCTGTGAAGGCGTGTTACTTTGCCTGATTAAAGCATCTGATTGGTCTAATAGAGCGGAACGGCCCATAGCTAGACAGGAGAGAGAAACAGGAGGGGCTGGCAGGCAGAGAGAGTAAGACAAAAAGAATGAGGAGAAGGAACGAGAAAAGGAAAAGGAGGAGGATACCAGGGGCCGGTCACCCAGCCACACAGTCCTCAGTGGAGCTAAGAAATTAAGAAAGACATATCTAGAGAAAGGTAAAAGCCCACAGGCAAAAGGTAGCTGGGATAATTTAAGTTGAGAAAAGCTGGCTAGAAATAAGCCATGCTAAGGCTGGGCATTCATAAGTAAGAATAAGTCTCTGTGTATTTATTTGGGAGCTGGGTGGTGAGCCCCCAAAACAGCAAAGAGTTAAAACAAAAACAAAAAAACCCACTACACTCCTGAAAATGATCCATCCAGCTACCTGTCCCATGAGCTCACTTCCTAGTGACTCAGTTGCTAAGGAAAATCCTAAACAAATTTGTGGTAGGAAGACTGCTTGTTTGTTTTGGGCTGCTCAGCCCCGAAATAATCACACAGAAACTGTATTAATTAAATCACTGCTTGGCCCATTAGCTCTAGTTTATTTATTGGGTAATGCTTACATTTTATTTTAACCCATTTTTATTAATTGCCACGTGACTGTGGCTTACTGGATAAAGTTTTGCCCGGTGTCTGTCTCTGGTGGGACTATATGGAGTCTCCTGACTCCGCCTTCTTTCTCCCAGCATGCAGTTTAGTTCCCCACCTACCTCTATCCTGCCCTGCAGAGGCCCAAAACAGTTTCTTTATGAACCAATGGCATTCACAGCATACAGAGGGGACTCCCACATCACAAAGCCAACTGTTTCACTGAAGATCCCTGTAACTGAAACACCTAACCGGCTGAACACAGTCCTCTCACCTCTCCAGAGAGCGTTTTTCCTCCTCATCCCTGGGGCGAAGCAGTCTTCCACTGTCTTCCCTGTTCTCGGCTAAAGGCGCCTTTGTATCAAACTAACCACAAAACTGACTATTCTTGAAGACTGAGGATGACCAGACAGGCCCACGGCTTCCTGGAGAAGAGACAGGAGTCACGCACTGTTAGTTAAGGTTAGCCGTGGGCCTTTGTTGTAAGGCCTCAATTTTACGCTTATTTTTCCTTTAAATAAACCAAGATGGGGGAGGGGTTGGCAATCGAATCCTCTAATTGACAGCTGTCACATCCATCTTGGTGCTCTGCTGCCTGGAGAGGAAGACTGTCCACCAAGAAGTGTAGCTGGAGGCTTCTTGTTCGTCCCCAGTTGCCCAGACCACGAAATAATCACATAGAAACTATATTGTTTGCAATACTGTTTGGCCAAAAGCTAAAGCATATTTCTGGCTTACTCTTGTCTTGAACTAACCCATCTCCATTAATCTGTGCATCACCACAAGTCCGTGGCCTCCTGGCAAAGTTTGAGTCGGTTCCAGTGCAGGCGGCTGTCCCCGGTGGCTACACGGCTTCTCCCTGACTCCGTGTACTCTCTCCTCCTCTATCTGCTTGGAATTCCCACCTTGCCCTGTTCTGCTAAGCCACTAGCTGAAACAGATTTATTCATTGGAAGAGGAGAAGGAACTGTCAGGAGAGTCAGCATCCATCCACCAGCAGGGCAACTGTTAGCCACCTGCTGTTTCAGCTGTTAAGAGTCAGTGTGTACAGCAAAGCAGAGGCAGCTAAGGGTTCTGGGTTCCTCTAGGTGGAAGCTACAACGGTTCACACTCCCCTGAGGTAGGGTCCCTCAGAGGGTTGTGAGCCAGGGCAAGAAAGATGTTTGAGATAGATAAATGTGAAAGCTAAGGAGACGGCTCAGCCAGTAAGAGGGCATGAGTTCAAGGCCTGCCGCTGATGTCCAAAGTTGAGAGCGGTGGTGTGAGCTTGTAGGAGAGAAGGAGATCCCTGGGGTTCTGGACCAGGCAGCTTAGCCTGCTGGATGAGTTGTAGCTCTTAATGAAAGACCCTATCTCAAAAGCCAGGGCAGATGGCTTCGGAGGAATTATAGCTGAGGTTGTCCTCTGGCCTCTATACACAAAACCAACCAATAGATACATAAAAAGAAAATAATAGATACATGCCATGCCAATGGGCCAGAGAAAGACAATGAAGGGCAAATGTGTCACCTAAATACCTGGGACCTCAGCTGACTCAGCAACGAAGTGCAAGCATCATTTGTCCCACATGATGCCCACCCCGATTCCACACACCCTGGCACAGAGAAAGTCGCTGGCCATCATTCCTCTTGTAAGACCACTAAGATATTACTAAGGTTTCCCATGTCCCATCCTTGCAGTAAATTCAGCGGAAGATTAACAAAGGTTAAGGCAGGGGGTGCAGGGGACAAGGGAGGACCAGTCAGGAGCCATCCTGAGGGAAGTGGCCATCTCTGAGCTGAGTGAGGCCAGGGAAGCATCTACAAAGGGCTGACAGATTCCTCACCCAAGCCACGACTGCTTCCTCTTCAGGCCCTTCTGCCCCTCCAAGGAGGGAGATGAGTTTTAACCCTGGATATTCACGCACTAGCAGGAGGAGGAAGCAGACACTGGCGAAGATTTTCCGAGGCCCCGCAATGAGTCGCCAGCCGATTTCTCAACTCAGAGCCTCGTGCTGGGTCACCAGGCTCCCATTCTCAGCTTCTGAGCACTGCAGACATGGGGTAGCCCTGTGACATGCCCCCACACACACATATCCTCTGTTGCCCATGTGTGGGTTCTAGTTTCCTTTCCAGGCAGCGACTACAGCCAGACATGCTGAGGCCTGAGGAATCTCTCCCCCCACAGGGATGACTGGACCACTCTATGCGCAGCACAGCCCTGCGAGGTAAGGTGACTGTGTCCCTCAGCCCTCTGGGAATGTGAAGATGTGGAAGGCTGGGACCTACCATGGCAATGGCCCTGCAGGCCCTGAGGGAGCCACACCACAGTGCTGCCTTTATCTCACATCCAGGCCCCCAGAGACTATGTAGTTTGGTGTTCAAAACACTGCAGAATCTGGGCTCAGGCCAGGCTGATCCATCAAGAGTGGCAGAAAAGGGCTGGGATGGCCTGATCATCCTCCCAGGTCTTCCCTGGGTGTGTCTCTGCTCCCTCTACCTCTCTCTCTCTCTCTCTCTCTCTCTCTCTCTCTCTCTCTCTCATCCTTCTCTGTGTTGGTTAATATCGAGTGTCAACTTGACAGCATCCAGCATCACCTAGGAGACAAACCTTTGTCTGTAAGAGAGTTTCTAGATTGGGTAACCGAGACCCAACCTGAATGTAGGCAGCACCATCCTGCCCTAGTTAGCTTTTATTGCTAATTTTGACACAGCCTAGAGTCTTCTGAGAGGAAAGCCTCCATTAAGGAATTGCCTAGATCACACCGGCCTGCAGACGTGTCTGTGGGGCATTACTCTGTTTATTAATTGATGGCGGAGGGCCCGGCCCACTGCGGGAGGCACTGTCCCTAGGCAGATAGGCCTGGGCTGTACAAAAGAGCTAACCAAACATGAGCCAGAGACCTAGCTCTCAGGCAGCGAACTCCATGATTCCTGCTGTACTTCCTTGGCCGTGAGGGAATTCAAGTGATCAGGCCCATCTTCAGGTTCCTGCACTGAGTTCCTGTCCTGACTTCCTTCAGCTGAAGGACTGGAACCTGGAGATTTAAGATGAAATAAGCCCTTTCCTCCCTGAACTTGCTTTTGGTCAGAGTGTTTTATGACAGCAACAGAAAACAAACCAGAACAAGGGTCCTGGATTGCATCAAAGGAAGAACGTGAACAGAGGACCTCTCTCTGCTTCCTGTGGGTGCCGCGTGGCCAGCTGCCCCACACTCCTGCCCCCATGCTTCCCTGTCAGGATGGACAGCACGCTGAACAGACAGCAAGTCTTCCTCCCTTGGGTCACTTTGTCATAGCACGGGGGAAAGCAGCTCACACCCCGCCTTTTCAGTCAGCCTGTTTTCCTAAACTCTGTCTTTCAGAAATTTCTGGGCATTTCCCAAAAGCTGCCACATTTTCTTTTGCATCTACATAGTGGTAAACAGCTCTCTAGGTTCACAACAAGGGGTGAGGTCCATCACCATAGAGCCTGAGCCTGCACAGTTCTTAGTAGCCAAGTGGTATGCCAGCATTTGCCTTAGGGAACTGCTGCCACCAGGAAGCCTGCCTGGGAGGAGTGAAGCCTCTTTCTGCGTGCTTCCTGGACAGGGACTCTGATGGGCCTCCCTGCAACAGAGTCCTAAAATAGAATCACTGGGCCAATGGCTGCAGGTGTGTGCATGTGCATGTACATGTGTGTGTATGCATATGCGTCTGCATCTGTACATGTGTGTGTGCGTGCATACGTACATGTGTGATATGTGTATATGTGTGAGTGTGATGTGTGTATGTGTGTGATAGTATCGTGTGTGTGTGAGTGTGATATGTGTATATGTGTGTGAGTGAGAGCAGTGTGTGTGTGTGTGTGTGTGTGTGTGTGTGTGTGTATGTATGACAGAGAGAGAGAGAGACTCTTCGAACCACAGAAAATTGCAAGAACCAAGCAGGGATTTTTTTTCCTTCCGACAATGTTAATTAATTTGACGTTAGTTTATATGTATATTGACTTTGATTTGTGAGGCAAAATCCTCACTACATAGTTCAGGCTGGCCTCAGACTCATTCTATAGTCAAGAATGACCTTGAACTCTAAATCCTCCCACCTCAAACGCCCAAGTTCTGTGCTGACAAGCTTGTACCGCTATGCATACCAGGTCCATGACTGTTGGACACTTGGATCAATGCATATTTTTCATGAACTATAACCCATTGTTCTATTCTGCTTTCTGTTGCTTTGATAAAACACCCCGAGCAAAAGCAACGTGGAGGAGAAAGGGATTATTTCAGCCTAGATTTTCAGGTCACAGTCCACCATTGAGGGAAGTCGGGGCAAGCAAGCACTCACGCAGGTCGACACATAGGTTGGTGCCTAGCCCAATTGTTATCAGAGAGGCTTCATTCAGCAACTGATGGAAACAGATGCAGACCCACAGCCAAACATTGGGCGGAGCTTGGAGAATCCTGCAGAAAGTGGGGAGAAAAGGATTATAGAAGCCAGAGGGGTCAAAGACACCACCAGAAAACTCACAGAATCAACTAACCTGGGTTCCTAGGGGGTCACAGAGACAACCAACAGCCAGGGAGCCTGCATGGGATAGACCTAGACACTCTGCATAAATTGTGACAGCTGTGTAGGTCACTCCTCTTGTGGGACTCCTAACAGTGGGAACAGGAGCTGTCCCTGACTCTTTTACTGACTTTTGGGACCCTTCTCCTCATACTGGGTCATCACGTTGCCCAGCCTTAATACATGGGGAGGTGCTTAGTCTTACTGCAACTTGTTACGCCATGTTTTGTTGATATCCATAGGGGACCTGCCCTTGAACAGAACAGAACAGAAATGGAGGAGTAGATTAGAGGGTGGTGGAAACAGAGAGGGAAAGTAGAGGGAGGGAGTGGGAGGAGAAGAGGGAAGGGAAACTGTGACTGGGGTGTAAAAGAAATAATTAATAAATTCATTAAAATTAAAAAAGACCTCAAGCAGGAACTGATGCAGAAACTATGGAGGAACCCTGCTTACCAGCTTCCTCCCAGACCACGGTTCAGACTTTTCTTACAGAGATGGCACTGCTGGCTGCGTGCTGGGCTCTCTTACACCATTTATCAATCAATAATAATGCCCTAGAGACATGCTTACAGGCCAACATGATTTAGGCAACCCCCAAACTGAGAGTCCCTCAGATATCTCTGGTCTGTGTTGACAGTTGAAGCTAACTTAGGTGACCCAGGGTATGAAATTGATTTTTGCTTTGTTTTGATTTTTGGGACAAAGGTCTCATGTTGACCACGTGATCACCACACCTGTGAATGCAGAACGAGGGATCAAACCCAGGCTTGGCGTATGCTAGGCGAGCTCTCGACTCACTGAACTATAACCCCAGGCCCTTGTAGAAAATTTTGTAGAGAAAATTCACCTATTGTGATCAAGGCAGAAAACTGAATGGTTTGCATGTTGATCTTGCCATGTTATTCATCCATCCCTCCCTCTCTTCCTCCCTCTCTCCCTCGCTAGGCATGGTTCATGGCCTTGTCTGGTTTCTTGTGATCTGGTCAGTTGCTTGACAGAATCTCCTTCATTATGGACCTGATGACTCCTCGTGATGTCTTTGCAGAAGAAGCCCTGTATCCTCCCTGTGCTCCATCAGGGACCATACAATCAGTGGTTCTGCTGCTGCTGCTGCTGCTGCTGCTGCTGCTGCTGCTGCTGCTGAGCTCTGCTGGCCATCACCATGGCGATGTCTATCATTCTCCCCACTGCCTCCTCTGCATTCAGTGTTCAGAGACAGGGTTCTTTGGCAGTATATAAATATCCTCTTCCTCGTCAGACTTCAAACTGAGACATATCTCTGATCGCATGGCTTCTGTCCCACTCAGTTCTCTGCTGCCTTTTGTTTGATGGTTGGATTATCCTGATGTGGCCGTGAGGTCCTCCCATGCTGGCTTGGGTGTCATCTGACCTTTCCATCATTCTTTGAGCATGTCATTAACCACCTTGCACAGGAAAGTATCCTTTCCCTGATCAGCTTCCCTGAAAGAAGCTATGGGTATGGGCAGATGTCCTGATCTCTTCTCTGTGGCTATGAAAAACACCATGACCAGAAGCAACTTGGGAAAGAAAGAGTTTTATTTTACCTTACAGGTTGTGGTGGTTTGGAAGAAAATGGCCACCAAAGGGAGCGGCACTAATAGGTGGTGTGGCCTTGTTGGAGTAGGTGTGGTCTTGTCAAAGGAAGTGCAACACTGTAGGGGTGGGCTTTGAGGCCTTTTTCTCAAGCTTCACTCAGTGTGACAAGTCAGTCAACTTCCTCCTGCCTCTGGTCAAGATGCAGCCAGCCCCATATCTGCCTGCACTCCACCGTGCTCCCCATCATGATGATAATGGACTGAGCCTCTGAAACTAAGCCACCACCTCGATTAAATGTTTTCCTTGTAAGAGTTGGTGTGGTCACGGTGTCCTTTCTCAAAAAAAAAAAAAAAAAACAACCTAAGACACAGGTCCATCATCAGAGAGAGCCCAAGGCAAGACCTTGAGGAAGAAGCCATGGAGGAATACTGC
This sequence comes from Microtus oregoni, assembly GCF_018167655.1. NCBI lineage: Eukaryota > Metazoa > Chordata > Mammalia > Rodentia > Cricetidae > Microtus > Microtus oregoni. The sequence goes on along the minus strand of NW_024543062.1, from coordinate 4,537,320 downwards.
TTACTGGCTTGCTTCCTCTGGCTCACTCACCTACATCTCTTATACTACCCAGGCCTACCTGCCCAAGAGTGACACCAACTCATAGTGGGTTGGGCCTTCCCACATCTATCAGCCATCAAGAAAATATGCTACAGACTTGCCCAAAGGCCAACCTGTTGGAGACAATTCCTCAGTTGAGAGCCCTTCTTCCCAGTATGTCTAGGTTTGGTGTCAAGTTGACAAAAGCTCTGATGGCAGGGCTGTCACTGCTGTCTGTACAGAGCTCATCAGTGCATGCCTGCCTCACCCTGAAAATTCTATGCCTTGGGAGGGGCCACAGATCTACATGGGTCTAAGTTCCTATACAGATGTCTTCTATATACTGTAGAAGCACTGATCCTCCCAGGATGGTCATAGTCTTCCAGAGATGGTCCACATTGCTTTGTGGATGCTCAAACTCTGTTTAATGGTCTATGGTTCCATGTAAATGGGCCACCCCTAGCTTGCAAATGCCCTGTGGACCCTGTAGAAACTGATATGACAATTCACAGATCCTGTCTGGTCTTCTTCCTCTGTGGATGGTCCCCAGCGCCACACTGACAGCCCACTATTCTACAGATATTTGCTTTTCCTTTTTGTCATGTGGATATGTGTGGTGTACAGGCATGAATATGTGTTTCCATGCATGCGGATACACATAAACACATGTGTGCATGCACATAGAAGCACATAACTGATGTTCTCTACCTTGTTCATTGAGTCAGGGTCTCTCAAGTGAATCCAGAGCTTGTTGATGAGTCCAGCTAGCCAGCTTGCTCCAAGGATCCTCTACTTCTGCCTTCCAGCACTGAAATGACTGTGAGACTCCATGCCATATACACGGCTGTAGATCTGAGGATCTGAACTCACTCAGGTCCTCACACTTGTGCAGCAAGTGCTTCAGCCACTGAGTCATCTTCCCAGCCCTCTGCAGAGATTTATCACACTGCCTCTTTGATGCTCTGTTTACCATGGAGATGCCCACTCTTACCACAGTTCACACAGATTGTGGCTACCCCACCTCCTGGGGGATGCTCCACACTGCTATGGTGGCCTGCTCACGCCACTCAGCTCCAACACCCAGCTCTGTGACTCTCCCCACTCCTATTCAGATGGCCACCTTTCTCAGCCCCATACAACAGGGTTAGCTCTGAATTTCTAGGAAGAAAACACAAGAGAACAGCAGAGGTGGAACATTACGACACCCTCCGTGAATGCCTAAAGGCTGGCACATGTCCCACCACCGCCTAAAGCATTAGAAAATGCTTCGCCATCTCTGCCACCCTCACCCCTAAAAGGGGTCTTAGGGCTGGGAATGTGGCTCTGTGGGCAGAGTGCTTGCCTAACATACATGAACCCCAGGGGGGCTCCATTCCCAGCACATAAACCAGGTGTGGTGGTGCATGTCTAGAATGCTAGCTCTCTGGAGGTGGAGGAAGAAGAGCCAGAAGGGCAGACTACAGTTTGCTCAAGGCCAGGCTGGAATACATGAAACTGTCCTGAAAAAAGAATTCTTAAAACTGTACTTTCTTGTTTTATTTGCTTTAGTCAACAACATACTGGACATTTTCTTTGTTTTAATGACTTTATTTTTGCTTTTTGTGCATTTTGCCTACTTCTCAGTAGAAATGAAAAACATTATTTCCAAGAAACTCTTACAGAGATGAGCATGCACTGTTGCGGTTTTTATAACTATGTCTCTCCTTTGTTTTTTTTTTTAAATCTTAACTTACAATGTTAATATCAGCTCAAATCTAGTTTATCTTAACATAATGCTATTATCAACCCAAATCTATTTTTCTCTATTTTCAACTCCCATATTTTTTTAAAAAGTCGATGGAGAACACTGTCCTGTTTTATCTTCTAACCTTGCTGTGTGTGTGTGTGTGTGTGTGTGTATTGTGTGTGCATGTATGTGTGTGTGTATATACATGCGTGTGTGTGTGCATTTGTGTGTGCATGAGTGCGTGTGTGTGCGTGTGTGTGTGGTTATGCTTGTGTATGTGCAGATGTGCTCCTCTGTGTGTGCACATGCGGAGGCCAGAAAACAACTCCAGATGTCTTTCTCGTCACTTGCCACCTTTGTGTTTTCTTTTGAGCCAGGGTTTCCCTTTGAACCTAGATTCCAGCCAGAATATGTGGTCAGTGAGTTCCCAGGATCCACCTGTCTTCACCCCAACCCACCCAGCACTGGGGTTACAGGCACATGCTGCCACATCTGACTTTATGTGGGTCTAAAGGACGTGAACTCAGGTCCTCATGATGACATAGCAAGTGCTCCACTTCCTAAGTCATCTCCCTACCCTGCTTTACTCTTCTGGGGCTATGATTTTGTATTTGGAGACAGGATTCATATAGACCAGCTTGACCTCAAACTAATAAGTAGCCAAGGGTGGCTTCGAACTCCTGATCCTCCTGCCTCCACCTCTAGAAAGCATGGAGCGGGTCGGGGATGGACACAGGTGTGCACCACCAGGCCTGGCTCTCAGTCTTTATGTGGTTACTTTCCAATCAAAACGACCTCGGATTCATCATGAGGGAAAGTGATTTCTGCAGTGTCTTGATGCACTGATTGAATCAATCTCAATTAATTGACATCAATACTCTCATAAATTAGAGGAGCCCATGAGACTATTGTGGCCTGTGCTTTTTTTCCCTAATGTCACTGATGACTCTCACAGAAGCATCTCGTCCCGTGGCAGCCTCGTGCTGCGGTCTCTGAGAAGAGACGGCTCTCCTTGCTGTTCTCCAAAACAGCTTGTGACTCTGTGTGGTCCATTGCAATGCAGCTATGAACCTTTAAACCCTGACAGAGCTCACCCACTTCCTGCTGGGTCTCCACCGAGTCTGGGCCCTCATTCTTCCCTCGGGAGGGTGTGGCTGTCTCCAAACAAAGGCCCAGCTTTTCCTGAGAGGCTCATTCCTGGGCCGTTGCTAGAAGCAGATCTGCATTTTCTCTTTCTCATTGGCACGTGCATCACTGAAGGACACACACAGAAAAACCTCACCCAGTGTTAGCCAAGAAGGTAACAGCTCCGCCAAGCAGAGGCAATAGCTGTTTAGTCTCTTGGGCTGTCTTGTCACTGGAGGCCACATACCCAAGGCCCTAGCTGCTTTCAGTGCAGAGCAAGCTTGAACTGGGTAGATTCCCTGGAGTCGCCGGCACCTTCCTATCCTGGTAGGGTTGTAACCATGTGGCCTTGATGGAGACAGGCAGGGTCACTTCCAACCGCAGCCACCTCTCTCCTTATGCTCCTCTATACCCAAGAAGTCCTGGGAATCTGGACAAGCAATAGTACAAGACTGGACTGGCCCGGGAGAGACACACCCAGACAGTGTCCCCAGGTGACCTAGTGCCTCTGCCGAGCAGGCAGGAAGTGTTGTTGCCTGGCCACCCAGCCACCCACGGCTATGGCCATCTGCTCAACCCTCTGGAAACACCCCTGTGGTCTCTGGGATTACTCAGCAGTTCCCCACTTCCTGTGTGGTGGGCTGGTTTGTGTCTCTTTTTGCTTTGTTTATTTGCTTTTTAAGTGTGTTTCTAAATTTCAAGTGCAGTGGAAAGGAATAGGAGGAAGAAAAGTGAGCATTACCGGCCAGTAAAGTGACCATCCACCAAGGAGAGGGCTGGTTCCCAGGCTTCCTGTGGTGACATTAACCCCAACTGTGAAAAACACATCAGGAGGCAACTTAATCCCATTCTAGCGGTTAGAGTGGGGCCTTGGGAATGGAGTAGGGTTTGATGCTGTCATGGGGAGGAGACTCGGGCAGGAATCGTCCTTGATTCATAGGAACAGAGAGAGCTAGAAGCCATATACATGTAGGTACAGACTCAGGCAGGAATCCTCCTGGATTTATAGAAATGGAGAGAGATAGAAACTTATACATGCAGGCACGTCCACATCCACACGGGGTGTTTCGCACCAGTTGACCACGGGCACCACTTGGGGACTCCACAATGACACCACGACATGCCACTCTCAATCTTGGCACAAAGCCAGGACCAAACTAAAACTCTTTATTTACCAATTCATTCATCCATTTCTTTCTGAGACAGGGTCTCTAGTAAGCCAGGTGATCCTCAAACCCAATCTATATGGAAGAACAGCCTCGAACTGCTGGTTTTCTGGTTTCTGCTTTCCGAATGTTGGGATTAACCACCAGGCCTAATTTACCTGACGCTGTGGATAGGAGCCAGGGTTGTGTACGTTAGGCAAGCACTCAGCCAACAGGGCTACACCCCCAGCCAAATACATCTGTTTTCATTTAAAACCTACTCAATCTGTGGGCATCAGAAATGGCACTCGTGCCCCTTCCTCAGCTGGGAACTCGCAGAGAGCCTAAACAACAACTGAGCTGCCGACTGTGTCTCTGGGACCCATAACTTAGAGCGGAAGCTGGCATTAATGACCTTTCATCCTCTGGAAGCCATGCCTGTTCTCCACAGCAGGGTTGGATGCCATTCTAGGTCTGTCATGAACTGTCACCCCTCCCTCAGCTCTGGGGATGAGGATGGCCCAGCTGTCTTTTGCCTCTGGTTTCTCCTTATTGGCCACAAAGGGACCCTGGCAACAGGGCAACAAGGTCCCAGGGCATTGCTGGACCCCGGGGATGTTGCTCCTTTCCTAGAGTGATCTCAACTAACTCTACTAATTCAATCTAGAAACTTCTTCACAAACATTTCCAGAGGTTTATCTTCCAGGTGATTCTAGATCCTGTCAAACTGGCATTCAATAATGTGTGTGTGTGTGTGTGTGTGTGTGAGTGTGTGTGTGTGAGTGTGTGTGTGAGTGTGTGTGTGAGTGTGTGTGTGTGTGTGTGTGTGAGTGTGTGTGTGTATGTGAAGGAGGAGGTTTATTAGAGTGACTTACAGGCTGCGGTCCAGCTAGACCAACAATGGCTCTCTACCAAGGGAAAGTTTAAGACTCCTATAGTTGCTCAGCCCACAAGGCTGGATGCCTTGGCTGGTCTTTAGTATACTCTAGAATCCTGAAGAAGTAGGTTTTAACATCAACGAAGAAATGAATTTGCCAGCAAAAGTGAGGACGGAAGTCAAAGAGCAAAAGCTCTTTATTTTATATAGGCTGCCAGCAGGAGGTGTGGCCCGGATTTAAGGTGGATTAAAGACCCAGATTAGCTGGACCATGGTGGTGCATGTCTTCAAACCTAGCACTGGGAAAGGCAGAGGCAGGCGTATCTCTGTGAGTTCGAGGCCAGCCTGACCTACAGCATGAGTTCCAAGACCCCCAGAGCGACAGAGAGAAACCCTGTCTTGAAAAACAATCAAAAAAGGTTCAGATTAAAGGTAGGTCTTCCTGCTTCAAATGATTTAATAAGAAAAATCCCTCACAGGTGTATCCAGCCACTTGGGTTTCAATTAATTCCAGGTGCAGTCAAATTACAAACTATGAGTAGGTATCGCAAACAGCAGGCATCCTCTTCTCTGTGCGAAGGGGAGAATGTGGGTTATCTTTAGTCCAGCAGCCACCTGCAATGGTCTGAAGGCATCTGCACACACATCCAGATCACCCGCTCACACTCACCATCTAGAGGCCTAGAGTCTCAGAGGATGTGTTAGAGTCCAACACCCAGACAACAGAATGGGGGGAGGGGGGCTGCAGATGCAGCCCAGCTAACAGAGTGCTTGCCTAGTAATCCCAGAGCTCAGGAGGCAGGGGCAGGAGGACCAGGGGTTCAAGGTCGTTCCAAGGTCTTTAGACCCTGTCTCAACAAAGCCTACCATAGGAAGAATTTTAGGACACTGATATCACATAAATATTCTAGAGTTGCTTGGAATGGAGACAAGACCCTGTCTTCAGGACCCTGACATGTCAGAGAGCAAATGCAGGCCCCCACCCTCATGTCACTACGTCCACAATGTGGAAGTGTGATAGAAGACTTGTTCATTTGGATTATTCAGACAGACAGGTCCAGCCTTGCATCTGCCACAGAAAGACTCCGGCTTCAGAGTGCAGCAAGCTGAAAGAACACACTGAATTATGCCTCCCTTCTTGTTCTTACCAGACCCCTGGGGCTCAAAACGAGGCTCCTGGAGGGCTGAAGAGATGGCTCCATTGACTGCTTGCTGGGCAAGTGTAAGGATGTGTGTGTGTGATCCCTCACCCTCACGTAAAGGAAACTAACAAAACCCACAACTGACATCACACCCCTATCTTCTCCCAGTCCCTGCATACCTCCCCTCCCATCTAGAGACACCCCCTTTCTATCTCTCATTAGAAAAACAAACTGACTTCTGAGGAATGATAATAATAAATTAAAACAAATACACAGAAATAGTACTAAACAAGCAAACGGAAAGGAACCCAAGAAAAGATAAAAGAAACAGATCTGGTCTCCGAGATCTACTCATTTGTACACTCAGGAATCCCATACAAACACAAAACCGGAAGCCAAAACATATATGCAAAGGACCTGCGGGGAGAGAGAGGGTGAGCGAGGAGAAAAACTTTAAAAAAGAAAAAGAAAATTCCCTGGCATGACACTACAAGACAAGGAACTTCCAAAGATGCCACTGAGTTCATTAGCTGTCGGGAATCTACTGCTAGGCATGAGGCCTACCTATCTCCTTAAGCATAGTTTCCCTAGCGAGATTCCCTTTGAGAAAACTAGATTCTCATTTGTAAGTGGAGTGGTTATCAACTGGAGAAAGCTTCTGGGTTAGGGAATGGGGCGTGTGTCCATTTCTCCTTTCTGCCCTCGGACCCTGTCTGGGGCAGAACTGTGCAGGCCATATGCATGCTGTGTCCCTGTCAATTCATATCCTGCTGTGTTCAAAAGGCCTTGTTGCCTTGGTGTCCTCCAACTCTCTGGCTCTAACCCCAAGGTATTTTTGAGGCAATCAGTCCTGTTTGTAATCTAACAAATAAGTTTGCCTGAAGATCAGAGTGCAGAATTAAGTCATTAGTTAGCCATAGAAACTAGGCAGTGGTGGTTCACACCTTTAATCCTAGCACTAGGGAAGCGGAGACAGGAAGAGATATGGCTGAGTGGAAAGAGGAATATAAGGCGGGAGGAGATAGGAGCTCCATCCAATCTGAGGATTCAGTCTGAGGATGCAGTCTGAGGTTTCATAAAGACAGGATCACCCCTTTGGTCTGAGCTTTGGTAGAGATAAAAACTCTCTAGTGGCTGGCTCCTTTGCTTCTCTGATCTCTCAGCTTTTACCCTCCCCCCAATATGTGACTCTGGGTTTTTATTATTAAGAACAATTAGAAGTCATGCTACACAGTCCATTGATAATTTTATATAGAAGGACTACAAATGTTCTTTAGTTAATTTTGTATTCAGCTACTTTGCTGAAACGTTTTATCATCTGTGGGAGTTTCCTGGTGGAATTTTTAGGGTCACATATGTATACTTTTGATGTGGGAGGGTCATTTGTCTATCTGTTGCTCTCATTGGTTAATTAATAAAGAAACTGCTTGGCCTGATAGGTCAGAACATAGGTGGGTGGAGTAAACAGAACAGAATGCTAGGAAGAAGGGAAGTTAGGCAATCGCCATGCCTCTCCTCTCCAGGGCAGACACAATGGAGCCAGCCGCCAGGTCAGACATGCTGAATCTTTCCTGGTAAGCCACCACCTCGTGGTGCTACACAGATTATTAGAAATGGGTTAATCAAGATAAGAGTTAGCCAAGAAGAGGCTAGATATAATGGGCCAGGCAGTGTTTAAAAGAATACAATTTGTGTGCTGTTATTTCGGATGTAAAGCCAGCCATGCAGGAGCCAGGCGGGACGAAAAGCAGGCCTGCTCACCTCATCACTTCACAATTTCATATCACCTGCAAATAAAGATACTTGATTTCTTTCTTTCCAATCTGTATCCCTTTGATCGCCTTCAGTTGTCCTATTACTCTAGCAAAGACTTCAAGAACTATATTGAATAAATGTGAAGAGAGTGGAGAACCTTGTCTTGTTGCTGATTTTTGTGGAATTGCCTTGAGTTTCTCTCCATTTAAGTTGATATTGCTGTAAACTGTCTTTATTATGTTGAGATATGTCATTTGTACTCATTATCTCTCCATGATTTCTATCTTCATGAAGGGGTATTGGATATTATCAAAGGCCCTTTCTCCATCTAATGAGATGATCGTACGGTTTTTATCTTTCAACCTGTTTATGTGATTGATTATGTTTCTTGATTTATGAATATTGAACCATCACTGCGTCTAGGAAATGAAGCCTACTTGATCATGGTGGATGACCTTTGTGATGTGTTCTTGGATTTGGTTTGCAAATATTTTATTGAAAGTTTTTACATATATGTTCATAAGAGAAATTGGACTGTAATTCTCTTTCCTTGTTGGATATGTATGTGGTCTGGGTATCAATGTAACTGTGACCTCACAAAACAAACTAGGAGAATATTCCTTCTACTTCTATTGTGTGGGATAATTTGAGGGGTTCTAGTGTTAACTCTTCTCTCAAAGTCTGATAGAATTCTGCACTAAAACCACCCAGGCCTGGACGTTTTTGGTTGGGAGACTACCGATGACTGCTTCTATTTTCTCAAGGGTTAGAGGTCTGTTTAAATGGTTTACCTGATCTTGATTTAACTTTGGTAAGTGGTAGTATTGAAAACATTGTTCATTTCTTTTAGATCTTCCATCTTGGTGGAATACAGGTTTTTACAGGATGGTATGTCCTCATGGTTCTCTGGACTTCCTCCGTGTCTGTTGTGACACTCTTTTCATCTCTAATTTTGTTAATTTGTATCTTCTTTCTGTATGTTTTGGTTAATTTGGCTAAAAGTTTGTCAATCTTACTGATTTTCTCACAGAGCCAACTTTTTTTTTATTCATTCTTTGTATTGTTTGTTTCTATTTTATATCTTATTGATTTCAGCCCTGGGTTTGATTATTTATTGCTATCTACTCCTTTTATTTATTTCAGCCCTTGGCTGAAATACTCCTTTTGGATGTGATTTTATCTTTTTGTTCTAGGGCCTCCAGGCATGCTACTAAGTTGCTAATATGAGCTCCCTCCAATTTTTCATACACACACACTCCTCACTACAACAAAATAACAGAAATCAAACAAACACTGCTTATTGATAAATCTCAGCATCAGTGATCTCAATTCTCCAATAAAAAGACACGGGGTAACAGAATGAATGGCTGGGAAAGCAGGGTCCATCCTTCTGCTGCATCCAAGAAGCTGAGAGTCTCGACTACGCTGTAGAAAACAATTTTGGGACAGGCCGGCACGAAGCAGGTTGGGGTTTATTAGGGTTTTAATGCAGACTCAGCAAGGAAATAAATGGAAGAAAAGGATCTCTGTGAAAGGCTAAGACACACCCAAGAACGTAACACTGATGTGACCCTACAAAAATGTGTACAAGAGTTTTGGGACTTTTCAAGTCATATTTCAAAGAGCTGAAAAAGAAATTAAATAGCATCAGAGGGGGGTTCCTGGTAGATTGGACAGGACTATACCTGGCAAGCTAAAACCTTAGGTAGCAAAGGGAAACATTCACGGTTTTTAGGTGTGTGTGTGTGTGTGTGTGTGTGTGTGTGTAGTCCGGAGATCAACTTTGTGTGTCATTCCTTGGTGAGTCATTTGCCTTGTTATTTTTTAAGATTAGGAATGTCAAATATTGGTTTTAAAATGGTATTTCTTTTTGTATAATCAGTAAGTCAGTCAGATATTTCTAAGATGACCATTCCTATTTATTTTTGATTTGTATGCTCATTAGGAAAACAGAATTTTTTTCAACAGTAAGTCAATATTTAAATTAAATCGTTATTACTTAAATTAAATCATTATATAGCATCAATAAATGACTCCTAATGGTATACTGTTATACTTATAGGTCAGTACCTTTTCCAGTCATCATCAGAGAGGGTTCCTCTGGCAGCAGATGGGAACAGATGCGGAGATCCACAGCCAGACATTGTGTGGACATTACGTGGAGAGAGAGTCAAAATTCTAGGTCTCCATCACAACTCTTCTCTCGGAGCTCAGGATCCTGCAGAAGAAGAAGCAGAAAAATTGTAAGAGTCAGAGAGTTAGGGGACACCAGGAGAACAAGGCCCACTGAAGCAACTAAGCAATTGCCTTGCTTTATTTTTTCTTTTTTCTTTTTCTTTTTTTTTTTGTGGGGAGTGCGGGGGTTGATTTTTCCAGATGGGGTTTCTCTGTAGCTCTGGAGCCTGTCCTGGAACTCACTCTGTAGACCTGGCTAGCCTCCAACGCACAGAGATCCACCTGCTTCTGTCTCCCTAGTACTGAGATTAAAGGCTTGTGTTACCACTGCCCAGCTAACTCTCAGCACCCAGGTTTGCCCATTAGGCAGCAAGCCCAACAAGCCACTTGCCTCCACTCCCCACAGTTGCTGGACTGCGAGCCTGTGCCATCACGCTTCACTTTTTAGCATGGGTTCTGAAGTTTGACCTCAAATCCTCGGCACTTGGCCGACTGAGTCACATACATCGCCGCCCTACCTAACCAAGATCTCTTTTGTTTAATTTTGTTTTTGTTTTATCGAGACAAGATTTCTCTGTAGCTTTGGAGCCTGTCCTGGAACTAGCTCTGTAGACCAGCTGGCTTCGAACTCACAGAGATCCGCCTGCCTCTGCCTCCCGAGTGCTGGGATTAAAGGCGTGCGCCACCACTGCCCAGCCCAAGATCTTTTTATTAGAAGTAAAATCTTTTAGTCTTTGGTTTGGTTTGGTTTTCCAAGGCAGGGTTTCTCTGTACAATCCTGGTTGTCCTGGAACTCGCTCTGTAGATCAGGCTGGCCTTGAACTCAGAGATCCACCTACCTCATGCTGGGCTTAAAGGCATGTCCTATCACTCCTGGCTATAGATTTCAGTCTTGTTCATGAGATTCCGAGAAAACTGCAGGGTCACACCCAGAGGAGGAGTATGGGTATACTCAAAGGTCGCATATAGTCAGGCCTTATGTACTGTTCGCTGCTGTCTTATCATTTTTATTTGCAAACTGCTCTCACTGAAAGAAATCCTGTGTAGGCAACCTGCACAGCACATGGTGACTGTGCCCTGGGCTTGTGACTCCTAGCTGTTGAGAAACTTCTACTAGCCTCTTCCCTCTTCCTAGCCCTGCCATATGAATTTTAGTTCCTCTGCCTTTTTTTTTTCTCTTCAGCCTCACTGTCATTTCAGAGCATGGGAGCCCCGCTCAAACCCAATAGACACTTCCATTTGCTAAAGGGTAGCAGGTTCTGACCTCCCCACACCCACCAACTTGACCAACACCGGGTCAGCGCAGAACTGTCAAGCCAAACCACCCGAAATGAGGGAAACCAGGCTAAACCAAATACCACGTGGGAAAACATAAAAGTGGCCAACGCCCGAATAGCCAGTGAAGTCAGTCTTCCATCTTGGCTGGCACAGAAGCTCATGCCTACTTCTGGCTTTTCCTAAGCCTGGGGAGACCCTCAGTTTCCATCCCCAGTCACTCCTCCACGTTTCTGTTATTTCCCCCCGGTGTTTGTCTCACCGTACTGGAAATGCTACCATGGGTTCTTTTTTATCATTCCTTGGGCTGCTTCCCTCAAAGACGTGCATCTCGATTCTAGAAGGTGGTAGCAATCTGTGCTGTCCTTCCCACCCAACAGAGCCGAACTGGCACGCCTGTCCAGGGGAGCATGTGCCTCAGCCACCACCTGGATGGTGTATGTGTTCACCCCCAATCACCCCAAAGAAGTTCATTCCCCTTTTCACAAAGGTTCGGTGGGATCCAGCAGGGGTAAGGATCATGGCTCAGTTGACACTAACCCATGGTCAGTGCTCACTGCATGAGTGAAATCTTGTTGATACCACAGGTGCAGGAGTTGGTGTGGGGCCTGGCCCTCATCCCTCTTCCTGTAACTAAGCATCGTTGTCTGTATTTGTCATCCACCAAACCCACAGAAAGATTAAAAGATGACTTTGCCCAGACAGTCCCTAAGATGTGGGCTCTACTGATTAAAGCATATTCACCTGCAACCTGGTGTTCGATGGGGCAGACTACTCAGCAAATCTAATAAAAAACCAGAACATAGCTCAAAGGGAACACACTTCAAAGAGAATAAGGATTTAACTTGGAGCCAAATATGAGTGACTATGACCTAGAAATATGGGCCCAAGTTGCCCTAAATATCATGTTCCACCATGGAAACCATTTCGTGAAATTTTTATAAGCATAGAACAGAAAGTCATAAATCAAAGCTCTTTCAAATATATTGGTAGGAACATCAGACAGGCAGATCACAACAAAGCAGGGAAGGCTCTGCTGTAGGTCTCTGATGCTATCTGATGGCCTCCTAGCTTTAGGGTTTTGGAAGCTAGTTAAGAAGATATATATATATATATATATATATATATATATATATATATATATATATATATATCCTGAATAGCTTCGTCAACATCCACAGAAATACTGATCAGACACAGAAGCAGGCAATGAGCAGCTTCCCAGAACCCTAAAACTGTGGAGCATTAGAGTGTTGCAGATCCAGACCTAGCTATAATTGGGGTGTGTGGAGGGGTGTCTTTTTAGTCCCTTTGAAACTCACTCAGTTGCCACCTCTGACTTAACATTCCGTGACTATCAAAATTCTTTATAGCTGGGCATGGTGGCACACGCCATTAATCTCAGCACTCAGGAGGCAAAGGCAGACAGATCTCTGTGAGTTTGAGGCCAGCCTGGTCTACAGAGCGAATTCCAGGATAGCTAGGGCTACACAGAGAAACTCTGTCTCAAAAAAATAAATAAATAAATAAGCAACACCAAAACAAAGACAACAACAACAACAACAATAAACCACTTTTACAACCTTAGCAGACCACTAGCTTCTACCAATCCAGAAGTCAAGAATGTCATCAGAAAGCAGAAACCTACAGCAGAAATTTCCTACCTTGCTGTGACCTGCCCACCCGTGGTGTCTCCCAGTGTGCGTGATAAAGACCTTGCTTTATGACTCTTTGTTCTGCATCTAGTAGAATTTACACAATACTGGCCCAGCGGAGTGAGTGTCTCTGATTGACCCGAACCTGTGTTCCTTGGGCCACAGTCATATACTAGGCTGGAAGATAAGCTATCTATTATTTTCTTTGAGATGAGGGCTGGGTTTTACATCGACATTCCCGGTAATAATCTCACCACAACTCTAAAAGGAACACAGAGGCCTCAAGATAGCTGTAACTTACAAGCGTAAGCTCTGAGCAGAAGCACCCTCGTCCCTGGGTGTTTAACTGTAAAAAACATCGCACACACAGGAAGACGGGGTTCTACACTGCATGCTCAAATAACTCCAAGGGAGGGCTGTAGAGCCACCAAGGGGTTCCAGCCTGTAGAATCACTCACCCCAGGGAGGAATCTAATCCAGAGGGAAAGACAACACACTGACTGGACCCTGGGCTGCCATCCAGGAAATTAAAAGGCATTTAATCCAACACCTATTGAGACAGATAAAAACACCTGACGCTCCCCAAGGGTATTTGTCTAAGAGCGGCATTAAATACTGTTAAAGCACTGTTAATTTACACTAGGCTTTTGCCAGTAGCTACCCTTTTAATGTTTATTTTACCTTTAAATAAGACTGACTCTCCGCTCCCCCCCCCCCCCATGACTTAACTCCCTAATAAAGAGGTGTTAGCCCTTCTTTAGTTCTCCATTTTCCTGCAGCTGGCAGGACTGTCCCCAGACCAGATTGACAGCTGTGAACACTTCACAGTCACCGCCAGAGGCCTTTGATTGGTGTCAAGACATTCTCGCTTTGGCCCCAAAGATGTGCAGCAATTGGTGGCAACACCCTGGCCACACAGACACCCCCCCCCCCCCCCCCACTCTGTCTCTTCGGGACTTTCTAGAACCATCCACCTGGGTTGCAGTGTTAAGCCTGACAATTTTGTCTCTCCAGTGACCTTCCCTTGCCTAGATTTTTTTGTTGCTTATTTTTGAGACAAAAGCTCATATAGCTCATGAGGGGCTTGAATTCTTGCGCCCCTTGCCTCCACCGCGCAAATGCTGACTTTGGCTCTCTTGATTACATGTGATCTTTATCATGATGAGTGCAGTGGGCTGAGCTGCTCATGTTAAGAAGCAAGAAGCGGGCAGCAGAACAAGAAGAGCTGAAGTCCTGAGGGCCTGGTCAGAACTGTAGCTGTAGCGGTAGTGGACACTGCCAGAGCTCAGCGTAGGAAATCTCAGGTAATCGCTGCCAAGGCTGCAGCATCAAGTGGTTAAAGCCCAGGGCAGCGAACCTGCCACCTTTCTGGAGGTCGGAGCAATAGGCAACAGAACTTGTGGTCCACAGCCCTGCAGAAGGATGACCCGGTGAGCAGACAACACAAAGGCACCGGGAAGCCGCCCCTAGCCAGGCTGGCAGATCCGCCCCCTCCCTGCCCCTCTGCGCCTGCGCAACGCCACCACCGCTCTGGGCCTGGCGCACGTGGGCGAGTGCCACCACCAACAGCCAGCAAATAGAAAAATAAATAAAACACCCTTCAGCTCGCTGAACCCCGGTTTGAGCCAGCCTCCCTCCCAGTGGCCTTGGCTTCCAGATTTTCCGGATGTCCCCACGTGGGTCGTGTGCTGTGCTGTGCGCCTGCGCGAGAGCCCCAGGGCGCCTTTGATCCCTTGGTGCGTTGTACCTGTTCCCAGCCAGTTTTTCCCTCCCCAGCATCGCGGGAGCGCAAAGGCCTCTGCCCAGGTGTTCCTGGTCCGGGATGCGAGTGGGGCCACGGCCCAATCCCACTTGAAGGGCTTGTGGCTTCTTGTTCCGAGCATACGGTTTTGCTCCCTTAAGAAGGAAGTCATCCTCAAGCCTGGTTCCTCCTGGAGTCTGGTGTTCCTCAGACTGAATGGACCGAAGGACAGGCACAGCGCTGTGACCTATTTGTTTGTGGGGAGTCTGCGTAACCAAGGTGTCTCTAATGTCTGGAAGGATGGGTATGCCCACCGGTGGTCAGAAGTCTGTTGATCAGGGTATCCTTAGTGTCTGAGGGTGACCCTGATGACCTGCTGTGCCCAGGAAGGGGCTGAAGCCCTGAACAATTGTCAGTTTTCATTAGAACTGGTCAAGAAGGGTTCCTGCAAAAACTCTGGGCTGAGCAGGCTAAGATCAGAGGAACTAGAGAACTCCCTGCCCACATGGACACATGGCTGAAGGAGAGTGTCCCTCCTGCCCTGGGCAGGACAAAAGCCTAAGCGTGCTGTTAGAACCCATTTTCCCCGGCCCACTCTGGCCCCACTCCCTCCCGTTTACAGAGCGAGCAGGGTTACAATTGGCCCACAAGGACTGTTGGGAAGGGCAACATAATTTGTTTTTTTTTTTTTCAATTTTATTATCTGCTTTACCTTGCTCTCATCTTAAAGTGGAGTAGATGGCCAATGATAAAGGCATTTATTGGACCCCCAAGCCTGGAAACCTGACTTCAGTCCTCAGAGCTCCCAAAATTAAGCCAAAGGAGAGAACCTGACTCCTGAAAGTTGTCCTCTGACCTCCACTCCCAGGCCATGGCCGGTGCACATGAATATACAATAATCACACACACACACGTTAATAATATTTTTAATGGAATAGATGGTGCATCTATGGCCATAGGTTCTGATTCAGCAAGGTGGCCATATACTAAATTTGATTGGCTGATTAGTGGTGCTCTGAGCTTTCTAACAGTGTTGCAATACAGTTTCCACTGTGTTGCAGAGAGGGTGAAGCCAAGCTTGTGTGCCTCTGACATCCTAACTGGCTGCTGGCTATCTATAACCCAATAGGTCTGAGTCACTCACTGGTCCTGTGTAGGAGGCCTCTGGTCACAAGTGCAGCTTCCTCAGTTTTTGCCCCAGGAACCCCTCACAGGATTCTAGGGAGCTGGCAAGTGCTCATAGGTCAGAGAGAGTAAGGATGAGGCACCCTAAGTGTGGCCTTCTTCATAACCAGCATAAGCAACGTTCACCCTGCATCTAGGGGCCCCTACCCCAAACTCCTTCAGACCTGCTCTTGCTAAATCATGCAAAGTTTTCCTCCCTAGCTGGAAGACTGCTCGGAGGTGAAATTATTTTTAATCCCTCTACTTGGTTTATTACTTTGCTTTTTATCTTATTTGTCCACTTATGTATTGAGATAGGGGTGTCGTGATTACTTTCCTGCAGTAACCACAACCAATGCGACATATAAATGAAAGCATTCAATTGGGGCCTTGCTTACAGTTGCAGAGGATTAGAGCCCATGACCATCGTGGTAAGCAGCAGAGCAGCAGGCGGGCATGACGTTGCTGCAGCAGCGGAGAGCTCACATCTGATCCATGAGCTCGAGGCAGAGAGAGAACTAAGTGAGGATGATGCGGGTTTTTGAAACCTCCCAGGCCCATCCCAGTGCCACGCCTCCTCCACAAAGGTCACACTTCTCAACCTTTCCCAAACAGTCCCAAAAAGTGGGGACCGAATACTGAAATATATGAGCCTATGGAGCCCAACTCTCATTTAAGCCAACACACAAGGTCGCACTATGTCTCACTGGCTGCCTGGAACTCACTAGGTAGACCAGGTTAGCCTGGAGCTCACAAAGATGGAGTGGCTGGCCTCTTGCCTCCCAAGTGTTGAGACCTGAGGTGTATGCTACCTTGCCTTGACTGTTTCTTTGTTTGTTTCCACTCTATTCTTGATTGGTTTCTGGGAGTACCTTCTAAGAGACATAAGAAAATACCTTCCCTGATGCAGGTCCCAGAGTCCTTGCGCTGTGATCCACTATGACACAGAAGGGTAGAACGTGGCATCTTTTAGGGGAAATTTCACTGGGAAACACTTTTTATGTTATCTATCGTTTTTGGTTTATTCTTTGAACCACTATTCCCAGCACTGGCTGAAAGCATTGGGATAAATGTATTTTAATAGAGAAAAGCTGTTCTGCATTCACCATGGGAGGTAAATGAGAGGGTAGAGAAACACAGCTTCCAAGACAAAACAGGGCCATCATCACAAGACAGAAGCCACCAGATAGGGCAGACAGGGTCACCGTGACAAGACAGCCACCGGGGCAGATGGCAACCGAGACAAGACAGCAATCACTAGAGCAGACAGCATCACGACAAGATGACAGCCATCAAGGCAGATGGGGCCAATCAGACAGAGCAGGGATTCCGGGGCCACAGTCACAGACAGAGGTGAGCAGACATCACCACAAGCCAATACCAATGCTCCTCCGAGATGAGGACCCACTGTCCTCTGATGTTGGGTGGGGGCAGGTCTGCTTTCCTTGGTAATGTTGGCTCGGTGCCCTGAAGACTGCTTCTCCCATTCATTCTTGAATGTCTGGTGGTCCCTGCTCTCACAACACCCTTTCCCTCCCAAACTGTATCAAATGAGTACCTTTATTTTGCAAACTGAATGCAATCTCAATGTTACATCCAGTGGCTGTAACTGAATGCCCCTTGTTCAACACTGCTAGGAAGGGTATACTGCAGGCTTGCCATCTACTGGGTCCAGTGTCTTACCAGCAACTGGTCCTGTAACCCTCCTGGCATGTATCGAGACCTTCTAAGGCAGTGGTTCTCAACCTGTGGGTTTCGACCCCTTTGGAGGTCACATATCAGATATCCTGCACATCAGATATTTGCATAATAATTCATAACAGTGGCAAAATTGCAGTTATGAGGAAGCAATGAAAATAACTTTATTGTTGAGGGTCACCACAGCATGAATAACTGTATTACAGGGTCGCAGCATTGGGAAGGTTGAGAACCACTGCTCTAAAGAGACCCTTGTACCTCTCTGTTATGTACTCTCCAAGGGATGCTCACTAGGACACTGGATGCTCACAGGAAAAGTGGAACAGCAGTGTGTTCTAAGGGGAGATGAAGCATCCCATCATCCGGGGAAGCTCCTGAAGACAGGAAGCAAACAACTCCAAATAGCTTCAGAAAGTCCTTGAAACTGACCAGATTCACTAGGCCCCTCCCTCCCCAAGCTGTATGCAAGCTGTAAAGACTTTTGTGAGCCCATCACTCCCAGGCATGACAAGCTGTAGCCTAGACTCCCAGACAAGCTGATCTGCCTGGAAAAGGCTTGGACCTACTGAGCCACTGGGAAAGGACCCCCTCCAACCTGTGGAGCTGCCTGCAGGCTGTGCAGTGTGCTCCAAAGTATCCACCTTTATAAATTGTCTGTCACCTGTGCGGGGGTGGGTTTTGGTGATGCAGCCGTCTTTGAGACATACATGCATCACACAGATATACATGTATTGTACAGACATAAACGCAGGCAAAATATACATACAATGATACGAAAAATTTTTTTAAAATATTTTAAGTTAGGACATGGTGACACTTGACTTTAAATCCCAGCACTTGAGAGGTTTAGGCAGACATATCTCTATGAGTTCAAAGTCAGTCTGTTCCAGGCCAGTTAACGCCACAGAGTGAGACCCTATCTCAAAACAAAACAACAACAACAAAAAAACAGAAAATGTTCTTTTAAATCTTGATAAGGTCTGATATGGCTCACTTGGTAGAGTTTACATAACACACACACAGTCGGAGGTTTCATCGCCAGTGCTACCTCAACCAGACTTTGGCAATACATTCATCTAATTCCAACACTCAGAAGGTGAAGACAAGTCAGTCAGAAGTTCAAGGTCACCTCCAGCTATACAGTGAATTCAAGGTCAGCCGGAACTTCCTGAGACCCTGTCTCAAAACAAAACAAAAAAGAGGATCCCATAGTACATGGTTTTACAACAAATGTGTCTGTGGGTTTTCCTGAGCACTGATTTCCACCGCAGATGCCTCTGTGTAGGGCTTTCGGCCATTTGTAAGCAGGTAGTAGGTTGCTGGGCTCTTGGCCTTGGCAGGTGATGGCCATGGCTTAGCTCAAACCTGGCTTGAGCTCTCCCTTGTGGAGCTCAGGACCTCATGGGCAGAACATTTGTTCCCCTGGTGTAGGCAGCTGTAACTGCCCGCTCTAGACCTCAGTGTATATACTGAAGCCAGCTCTCACAGGTTAGGTGAACAGGCTTAAAGCCAGATACTTCATTAGGACCAGGATCAGGTATAAACTGTTTAGCACCAGCAATCACCTTCATATTACCCAGCAAAGCTGAGGTCGCAATCTGCTTTTGTTACTATTCTGTTCCTGAGCGAAGACACCACAACCAAAACAACTTATAAAAGAAAGCATTTAATTAGAGGCTAACTTAAAGTTTCAGAGGGTTACTTCAATATCATCATGGCAGGGAGCATGGCAACAGGCAAGCGGGGTCCTGAGAAGTAACTGAAAGCTCACATCTGTTCTGTAAGTTGCAGAGAGTAAGACTGGGCCTGTCCTGGGTGTTTGAAACCTCAAAGTCTTCCACCAATGTCTCCTCCTCCAACAAGGCCACACCTCCTAGCCCTTCCCAAATAGTTCCACCAAGTGGGGACTAAGCATTTCAACATACGAGTCAATGGGGGCCATTCTCATCAAACCACCATAGTTTCCTTATGGCTGTGACAACATCATGACAAAAGCAAACTTTAAAAAGGACATATTTGTTCAAGCTCACAGTGCAAGAGTACAGTCCATCACAGTGCAAAGCCATGGTAGCAGAAGTGCGAGGCACTGGTCACACCGAATCCAGTCAGGAAGCAGAGAAAGATGAACGCTCATGCCCACCTCACTTCCTTCTTATGGTTCCATCTCGGGCCCCAGCCTGGAGGATGACCCCACCTATGATTAAAGTGAGTCTCTCAGCTCAGTTCCTCTACTATAAAAACTCCTCATGGACCTGGCCAGGAGCTGGTCTTTATGTGATTCTAAATCCTATTAGAAGGTCGATATTAACTGTGATGGTTTGAATGTAATTGGTCCCTAGAAGCTCATAAGGAGTGATATTATGTGAAGGTGTGGCCTTGTTAGAGGAAATGTGTGACTGCGGGGATGGGCTTTGCTGTCTCTTACGCTCAAGTTATACTCAGTGTCACAGTCTATTTCCTGTTGCCTTCTGATCAAGTGTAGGCCCACTATGTCTGCCTGCACAGTGCCATGATAATGGATTGAATCTCTGAACTGGAAGCTGCCACCTCAATTAAATGTTTTCCTTTATAAGAGTTGCTATCTTCTTGGTGACTCTTCATAGCAATAGAAATCCTAAGATATTAACTGCTATGAGATAATTCTTCTGCATACTGTGAATATATGTTGCTCTTGTGGGTTGATAATAAAAGCTGCTTTGGCCTATAGCAAGGCAGAATATAGCTAGGTGGGAAAGTCATACTAAATACAGGGAGAAGGAAGGATGGAGCTGAGGAAGATGCCAGACAGGTACCAGGGGAACAAGATGTATTAGAGCACAGGTAAAACTACAAGACATATGGCAAGTAGAAATGGGTTAATTTAAAATTAAGAGCTAGTTAGTAATAAGCCTGAGCCATTCGGCCAAGCATTTTGCAATTAATATTAAGCCTCTGAGTGATCACTTAAACAACTCAGTGTGGGGTTATGAAAAAAATTGGCAATAGTAAAATATTTCTGAACATGAAACAATCAAAAATTACTTTCAAATCTGGACTGGAGAAATGACACAGTGGTTGAGAGCACTTGCTGATCTTGCAGAGGACCAGGTTCAGTTCTCAGCACCTGCATGTTAGATCACAAATATCTGTAACTGTAGCACCAATTCCAGGGAATCCAACCCTTTCTTTAGATCTCCATGTGCACTACATACCTGTGCTGCATATACTTGTATACAGACAAATACTCATATATAGAATGTAAAATTAATAAAACTGACCCCAGCATGGCAGTGCATGCCTTTAATTCCAGCACTCAGGAGGCAGAGTCAGGAGGATCTCTGTGAGTTTAAGGCCAGCCTGGTCTATATAGTAAGTTCCAAGGCAACCAGGGCTACATAGAGAGAACCTATTTCAAAAGAAGAGGAAGGAAGGAAGGAATAAAGAAAGAAGAAATTTTTAAATAAAATAGTCAGTAAGAATTAAACACATTATGAGGGTTTAGAAACATCTAAAAAGGGTTTAGTGCTAGCCAAGCTATGCACAAAGCCCCATCTGAGCACTAAATACTCCAGGCATGGTGGCACATGTCTGTAATCCCAGCTCTGGGAGGTAGAGGCAAGAGGTTCAGTTCAAGGTCATTCTTGGCTACATAGCAAGTTTAAGGCCAGCCCAGGCTTTATAACTTGGGTGGGGGGGAAGGAATCACATGTACTAGGAATTCAACATGTTTCTGTCAGTGTTTACCCATGTTGCATCATCAGGCTTCACTGCTCTGGCACTGATAGACAACATGCATTGTGCATGCTCTCACACACACAATGCACACTCTCTCACACACACACAATGCATGCAACAAATGCTGCCTCAAACACCTTGGCTAGATTTGAGACTACTGTATGTTATGAATTGCAGGGTTTTTTTTTACTGTACATACAGAATTTTCTGCTCTTACAGAAATATATTGATTAAATCACACAAAATGAAGACTTTCTGTATTTTCTTACCATCATTTCTCATCATGCAAGTATTAGTCTAAGCAGTTTATTTTTTAATTGCATTGGATTCAACAAACAGGCATATCTATCTTATTGGTATGTAAATTTGGTTTTGTGTTTAGTAAATTGTAAGTTTATATATATGAATTATTTTAAAGTCAATTTCTTTATTATTTTATATCAGTAAATTTTGATTTATGCACCTGTTTTATATACATATATACCTTTCTATTGAAGGTGTTGTCTCTCTGTTTCTTCTGTATTGAAACACTCCACCCTAGAGCAGTGGTTCTCAACTTGTGAGCCACAACCCCTTTGGAGGTCACACATCAGATATTGACATTACAATTCATAATCGTAGCATAAATTCCATCATGAAGTAGCAACGAAATACTTTTATGGTTGCGGGACAGTGTCACCACCTGTGAGGACTGTATTAAAGGGTCACAGCATTAGGAAGGTTCAGAACTACTGCCCTAGAGAGATGCTCATTATGACCCAGGAAGCAACAACTCACAAGTCTCAGGAAGCTCCTGACACTTACTAGATGAACAAGGTCTTCCTTGAGGTTTGTAAGCAATAAAGACTGCTAAGATGACTATTCACCCACTGAGTAGCTGCAAGTCGTGTAGAGAACTGAGACAGCTGCCTTTGAGTGGTCCCTGACCCTGTAAGCATCCTCTTATCCAACTCCTGCCAGTAACCCCAGAAAATTCATTGTTTCCCCAAGCTGGGCTTTAGAGGTCTTGTTACTTTGGTCTGTCATCAGTTCCCTGTCTGAGGAGAATAGATGCTTGTTCCTGTATTCTCCGGAGAACACAACACAGGATTACATAAAAATTCCTTAGGTGAAGTCTTGGGAGATGGAACAGTGTGTAAAATGCTTGTTTGTACAAACAGGTGGGTCTGAGTTTAAGTTCCCAGAACCCACACAAAAGCTGGGTACTCATAATGCAAGTGTCTGTATTCCCAGCATTCTTAGGGGAGGGCGGGAGGCAGAGAGAGCCAAGAGAATCCCTGAAAGCCTGCAGACTAGCCATAGCCCGGATTTATGAGACAGAACACAAAGAAGATATCTTGTCTCAAACAAGGTGACCTCCACATATGCACCAGGCACGTGCACAATCACACTCACACAAAGTGTGAACACGTGCATGCATACATTGCATGCCTGCACATGAGTGCGTGTGCATGCATGCATATGTGCGTGCACACACGCGTGCTCTCGCACACACACACCTTTTCAGGTGAAAAGGGGGTCTCAAGTAGGAACAGTTAAAGAAGCTTTGTGTGGGCGTCACAGAGCCATCTGCCTGCCTCATTGTTTCTGCAGAACAGGCAGCCTGGAAGGGCCAGAAGCAAGCCAAAGGCAGGCCTGGAATCCCGACCTGGCATAGCCCACCGTGGCTTCTGGACATGGATACCACTGGATGCTGCCCGTGTTCTTATCTGGTTGATTTCTCTGAGAACGATGATGTAAGAATGTTTTTTCCCTTAAGGCTAATGGAGTTGCAAACACAAAAGTAAGAATTGAGTCAAGCCATTGGCTACGGGAATCCGGGTCCTTAAATCTGATCCCCAAGCATGGAAGGAAGGTAGCATGAGTAGTGGATGTGTGTGTGGGTCCTGAGCGCTGCCCCTGGGTGTGTGCCGGTGAGCAGGGACACTCCCAGATGCTTGGACATAGCATCCTGGGGCTTGCGTGGTCACTGTCCACCCTGGAGCTGGGGTGCGGTGGGGATGCTGGCAAGGGAGGGAAGATGCTTTTCTGAGGAGAAACTGCACCGTCATACTGCCAGTGTCATTTGGTGGCCCTGTTATAGCTTCAGCTGCATAAACAAGCCCACAATAGCAAGGGCTAAAAGAAACAGTGTTTTGTCTCAGGCACAGGAAGCGCGGAGGGTGGTGTCACCGCTGGTGTGACACTCTCCAGAGCTCTTTCCATGTCACCCCCCTTGCTCATGGTTTCCACCTTCTCCTCGGAAGCTGGTGGAGCTCTAGCTCCTGACCTAACCTTTGGTGGCTGAGAAGAAGTTTCCAGAAACAGACTTGGAGAAATTCTAAATAATTCGTTTCATTTTTCTGTAGACAGAACTTTTGGACCTGTCGGGTAGACCTGTCATCTCAAGAAGTCTGGAGACTGATGAAGGAGGATTGAAAAGTAAAGGCTTGCTGAGCTAGCTATAGAGAGTTCAAGACCAGCTTGGGCAATTTAGTGAGACTTTTTCACCAAATAAAAGGTAAAAAGAGGACTGGGATGTGATCAGTGGTAGAGTCCCTGCCTAGAATCCCCAGTGAGGGGCTGGGGTGTGGCTCAGTGGTAGAGCCCCTGCCTAGAATCCCCCAGAGAGGGGCTGGGGTGTGGCTCAGTGGTAGAGCTCCTGCCTAGAATCCCCAGAGAGGGGCTGGGGTATGACTCAGTGGTAGAGCCCCTGCCTAGAATCCCCCAGAGAGGGGCTGGGATGTGACTCAGTGGTAGAGCCCCTGCCTAGAATCCCCCAGAGAGGGGCTGGGGTATGACTCAGTGGTAGAGCACCTGCCTAGAATCCCCCAGTGAGGGGCTGGGGTGTGGCTCAGTAGTAGAGCTCCTTCCTAGAATCCCCCAGTGAGGGGCTGGGGTGTGGCTCAGTGGTAGAGCTCCTTCCTAGAATTTCCAATTAAGGAGTTGAGGATTTGACTCCCTATAGGAGACCATGGCCAGATGTAGCTCTGACCAGTGCTACTCCTCTGCCTCCCTCTGCCAAACTCACAAATGCAGTATTTTAGATAGGATGATGCCTGTGGAGTCATCTCCAGCCTTTGTAGAAAAATCACGTGCATTTACCCCATGGGTGGGTACCATGATCAGGGCATCTCCCCATCACCGTGAAGTTGGCAACAGGATGATAACCAGTCGCAGGAACATATCCCACCTGCAGCAGGTGGATTCTGCACAAACGGACACTACCTCTGAAACCTGCAAGCCAAACTCCAAATCTTGTAGTTCCATACCAAATGTCAAAGATGGCTCTGCCCCTCCAGCTTTGTTGCCTACAAAATACATCTCTTTCTTGGACTGGTTCCACTTTCTGTATTCAAATCTCCTTAGCAGATAAGCCACAGCTCTGGCGTCTCTAACACCTTCGTTTCTCTAACACAATTTAGGCTTCATTTTCAAAGCTTCGTACAATGGTTTCTCAGCGTCTCTTGCCTTCAGGACTAACACAGAGGGACTGCCCTGCCACATATCGCCTGGCCCATTTACTCACAATTCTTCATGACTGTAAAACCAGCATCACGTGGGCAACACTGCCAAGTTTGGCTTGGGATGGATTCTGGTCTCCTTGAATGACATTAGCAATAGGTTTTATTTGGTGGCTGCTTAGGGGGAGCAGAAGACTCTTTGTGCCTTTTCCTTTCACTCCTTCGAAGCTTAGCTGGTGGATCTTACTCTGAAGGCACACACGGCTCCCTTATTCTGATGCAGATTTGGCCTCTCCTTAATGGCACTAATCTCCTTAACAGCCTCTCCTTAGTCTTAGCTGCAAGGTGATTTATTTTATTTCTAATCACTGGTGTGTGCTTAAGAGTGTGGGTATCCTTAGGGGCTGGGGCACCAGATAGCCTCGAACTGGAGTTTCATGTGACTGTAAGCTGTCTGGTGTGGATGCTGGGAATCGAACTTGGGTCCTCTGGAAGAGTAGTATGAGCACTTAGCAACTGAGCTGCCTCTGCAACCTGGCTGTAACATTTAGCTTCTCAGTGTCCTCCTTTTCTTCTCCAAACTACACATTTCGTGTTTCTTTCTTCTCCACTTGCTCCTTTCCACTGCAGACCTGTGTAAGGGTGATTATTAATAACCATGCAACAGAATCAATATAAGGCTGTCTTGGGGTCTCCCCCACCAAAAATTATACTCCATTAATTTTAAATTTAGCCTCTGGTAAATTCTTAAGACAGGCAGAAAGCAGTCACACTTTTTGCCAACATACTACAGAACTGTCCCTAGCCCGGTTGCTAATATTGTTCCTCTATGAAATCTCATGCGCCAGGGCTCCAAAGCCCACGTAGCTTTCAGCACTGCTCTCCTCCAAGCTCCTACTCCTATGCTATGCGTCCAGTGTTCAAGTGCTTTTCTTGTCCAAAGTCTTGAAGTTTTTCACAATACTCAAAACAAAGCAAAACAAAAAAACAAAAACACATGGTCAGTTCTGTCACAGCAACATCTTACTTCTGGTACCAACTTCTGTATTGTGATATGGTCATGAGACTGTGGGTAGTTTGAATCAGATGTTTCCCATAAGGCTCTGGCTTTTGGATATTTGGTACCCAGTTGGCTGTTTGGGAAGGATTAGGAGGCTTGGCCTTGTTAGGGGAGGTGTGGCCTTGCTAGGGGAGGCGTGGCCTTGCTAGGGGAGGTGTGGCCTTGCTAGGAAAGGTGTGGCCTTGCTAGGGGAGGTGTGGCCTTGCTAGGGGAGGTGTGGCCTTGCTAGGGGAGGTGTGTCACTGGGCAGAGACTTGTGGTTTCAAGTGAACTTTCTCTGATAGGACCTCTCAGCTGTTGTTCCAGCCGCCTGTTGCCTGCTACCTCGAATCCCCCATCACAGACTCTTATCTCTGGGACCATAGCCCTGGATAAACTTTCTTCTATAAGCTGCCTCCGTCACAGTGTTTTATTATAGCAATAGAAGTAACAAGATACCACCCTCTGCAACCTCAGCAGAAAAGCATCAGATTGACTCGACGATAGATCTGGGGTCACCACAACACACGTGCTTTAGAAAACACTTCTTCAGATAATGCCTAGGCTTTCTGTTTTGTTTTATTTGTGTGTGTGTGTGTGTGTGTGTGTGTGTGTGTGTGTGTACGTGTGTGTGTATGGGTGTATTTCCTAAGTGTATGTCTGTGTACCTATGTGTATAACTGGTACTCATGGAGGTAAGAAGAGGGCATCAGATCCCTTGGAACTGGAGTTATAGATGGCTGTGAGCCACCATGTAGGGGCTGGGAACCAACCCAGGTCCTCTGAAAGATCAGCCAGTACTCTTAACCTCTGAACCACCTCTGCAGCTTCAGTCTTCCATTTGGAGCTTTTCTTTCTTTCTCTTTCTTCTCTCTCTCCTTCCTTCCTTCCTTCCTTCCTTTCTTCCTTCCTTCCTTTCTTTTTCTTCCTTCCTAACAGCTATCACAATTCCTAGACTTGGTATTGAATCCACTACACAGCCAAGGATGACCTTGAGTGCCCCATTCCCTGTCTCCACCTCCAGAGTGATGGAATCGAACATCAGGGCAGCCTGTACTACTAACTCATCCCCAGTCATGCAGTTTACCACATGTAGTAAGCAGGCTAGCTACATGTCACTCTGTAGCAGTGATTCTTCACGCTGGCCAAAGACCCTATCAGTGAGTGTCCTTCTCAGTTTCTAATTGGAAGAAAGAACTGCAGCTTACCATCTGGGCTGGCAGGCCATCCAAGGAGACAATGGGACTCACCAAGTCCAGGGTCCAAGAGAGCAATAAGGTCTATTATCTTGGAGGAATGTCTTGATGCACAGGGCATGAAACACGGGCAGCTGCCATTGCATTGCCAATCTGATGTTCGGTTTTACTTGCAGACCCTCTGGGATTTTACCTTATTTTAAAACAAAACAAAACAACAACAACAAAAAAAACCTTTCTAAGGACCCAAATCAAGAGAATCTTTCCAGAGGGGAATGAACTGAGCTCACCCCTTAGGTCAGTTTTGCTGTCCTGGAGGGACATGGCCTCAGCCCCCCTCCCCTCTCCGAGGAGTTTGCAGGGAGGTGGTGCCTTAGGCGGCTTCCGGTGCAGCCGATCCACACAGTGTGGGCTCAGCCCTGCTTTTAATAGCACCACTCATTTCCAGGAGGAGGAAATGGGAGCACTTAGGCTGTGCGGAGAGAATTCCATTAATGTTCGCTCTGACCTTACTAACTCCAGTGTCATTAGCGATGTATACATTTTCAAAATCCCCTTAATGCCCAAACGCAGTAATAGGTATCTGTTATGCTGGTTAATGAGCCGTAAAATGAACCAGCCCTGATTTGTTCTCCCCTCCCCCGCCCCCACCCGCTGTCAGCCCCCTGGTTAAGTAATGGCCAGGATGGGAGGAAGGCCGAGCTTCTCCCCAGACTCCAGCTAAGACATCAGGCTTCTCTAATCACAGTTGATTAGAAGATAAAAATATTTACACACACCTCATTCTCCATTATCTCAGCTTTTTTTCCTAAGTAATTAGTTTCTCCTACCTCGTTCTGGGAGAATGTTCACACCATTGATCTCGGTTGTTGTAATTAAGAGTGGCCTGGGTCAGAGGTTGAATGGAGTACAGGCTTCTCACCCTCAGGGCACCCTCGGCTGCTTCTGCGAGGGCTCTAAATGCCCTTCTGGGCTGGGCTCCATTCTGGCCTCCATCTGCTCTCACCTGCATCCTGCATAACCCCTCTACTTACTCAGGCCCCTGACCACTGCTGGCCGAATGTTAGCAAGGCTAGCTTGTCAAATTCAAAAACAGGACACGATGTGGAGCATCTGTCTACTACTCAGGAAGCAGCAGTGTGAGGATCAGAAGTTCGAGGCCATCCTCAGCCACACAGCGAGTTCTGTAAGAAACCCTCCCTCCCACGCAATCTTATTTTGAGAGCCCCTACACACACCCACATCCGTAACACACGCACATTCTGTTGGTCGATCTTGAACTGCTGTGGACATGAGTACACCTTTCCAAAATTTACGGTCAGCACTATTTCTTCAGGATCTAGGTCATTTGGGGAGACTACCTTTGTGAAGAATTACATCATGTTCTAATAATTTCCATAAGTCATCCTTTACCTTTATACCTCAAACACTGAAAACATAACTCTCCCCCACAGGAATATATCCAGCAACATCTTTAGGGATGTAAGTTTTGTGTGTGTGTGTGTGTGTGTGTGTGTGTGTGTGTGTGTGTAGAGGCCAGAAATCAAACTTGTGCTTTGTTCTTCAGACTTTTCAAAATTGTTCACCTTGGTTTTTGAGGTAATATTTCTCATTTGTGTGGGGCTTGCCAAATCAGCTAGGCTATCTCCATGTCACCCCCACCCCAACTCCTTGCAGAGGGATTCAAAGCCTGCACCACCAGGGTCAGCTTTTCGTGTAGGCTGTGAGGATTGAATTCAGGCTCTCAGACTCTCAAAGAAAGCACTTCACCATCTGAGCCAGCTCCCAACCCAGGGCTGGGAGCTTCTCTGCCATTATGTCTCTGTGTGTTTCTCCATCAGACAGCCTCTTCCCCTTGTGGGTGACAATAAACAGCTTCTGGCCATCCTAGCAGTTTCCATGCCTCGGGCACCCTGCATAGGGTGGCACTTTGTGGCTTTCCTCAGAAGCCCAGGGTGTGATGGAGCCAGGGGAAAAGAGGAGCACAGGGATGGATTCTGGACAGGATGCCTGAGCTATTCCTTCATCTTGTGGTCTCCTTATTGCCATCTGTCCCCTCACCCCCCAGATGACTCTGTCTTTATTTCTACCACCGTAGACTGCTTGTTCCTGATGTAGCCTTTCTTATGGATGGAGCTGGTGGGAGCCTGGTCGTGTCTGTGTGTGTGTGTGTGTGTGTGTGTGTGTGTGTGTGTGTGTGTGGTGTATGTGTAGAGTATGACCTTGAGTGCCTTGAGTGTCTCTCCTCAGGTTCCATCTATCTTTTCCTTCCTTCCTTTCTTCCTTCCTTCCTTCCAAGTAGGAACACTCAGTAGCCTATAACTTACCATGTAGGCTAAGTTGGCTGGCCAGTAAGTACCAGGAACTCACTGGCTTTGCTTCTCCAGCACTGGGATTACAAGCACACAACACCAAGTCCAGCTTATTTAAAAATGTGATTTCTGAGGCTCCAACTCGGGTTTGTGGGTTTGTTTTTTGAGTCAGGGTCTCATATATCTTAGGCTAGACACTAAATTGCTACTTAGCCAAGGATGACCTTGAACTTATCTGATCCTCCTACCTCTACCTCCCAAATGCTGGGATTATAGAGAGGCTACCATGCCTAGTTTATGAAGAACTAGGGACCCGATACTCTGCCAACTGGGCTGTATGCCATCAGCCCCTGATAGGGGTCTCAGTACCAGTTGCCACAGCAGCCTTGGGAGCAAGTAGTGGAGACAGGCTCTGGCAGGTACCCTAGTGGCCCATCCTAGGCCCCTCTGTCACACTAGCCTCATCATGGGGATCAGTGGTACAACACAGGTAGTCAGAAATTTAGGAAGTCAGAAAAAATATTCACACACAGGAGTAGGTCATAAGCAAGCAGAACAACATCCAGGTCAACATCCATCTTAGGAGGGGTGCACAGAAGACAAGGGGCCCCCACCACCAATGCTGCAAGCAGCCCTTTTCTAAGGACCCCAGGGGATAACAGAGTACCAGGCCAATGGTTAAGGAACCTTTCCTCCAGTCATGTTGGTGCCAACCCTTTCTCCCAGGGCGAGAGACAGAGGATGAGAGGAGCAGAGGGGACCAGAGTAGCTGTGTGATGTTTAGGAGATGGATGTCTGAGGCTGCAGGCCCTGCTGTGCACACAGGGCCCGGCCACGTGGTCATGGCTCTGCACCTGGGTGCAAAGGCCCCACTCAGTGACCCTACACCATAGGTCCACAGGCCCAAGGCTGACTAGATCTCTGCCACCTCTCAGGCACAAGGGCCAATGCCCACCCACTGAGCAGAAAGATCTTGGCTAGAGCCCTCGGAGGCTTGGAGAAGCTTAGTCTTCTGGTTCTCTGACAGTGGCCAGCACACTTGCAACACACACACAAGTTTCCAAGCAAGCTTATGCAGGCACACCTCACAAATGTTCTACTCATGCAAGCGTATGTGTGCCTGAATACATGGCTGTGCCTGGAGCAAAAGTGTGCCCAACAGACCATTCAAGTGCCTCCTACATTCCTACCTGCCTTCCAGAATACATGGTAATTTCCTTGTGATGGAATCCTGACTGGTACCAAGTTTGGCGTAGGTGAGGATGCACATCCAGAGGTTACCCAGAGGATATGCCACCAACACTGGGCAACAGAGAATGCAGAACATAGACAGTGGCTCCCTGTCCTTCTATCTCCTTTCTCTTGCCAGGCTCTCAGGACCCTACTGTCAATCACAACTACAGCCAGGAGTCATCCCTAGAGCCCTTACTCTGCATGACAGAATGGCCAGAGGTTCTACTTTCTGCCCCGTGTGGTTGGCATATCTTCTGGGCAGCCTCTGGGGATGCATCCTCATCTACCCCACAACTGGGTACCTGTCAGGGTCCTATCACAAGCAAATTACCGTACTCTGGAAGGCTGATGTGGAATGCAGGAGGCATTTGTAGGAGCATCTGTTGGGAACACTTCTGTTCCAGGCATACACATGTGTGCAGGCGTGCATGTACTGAGCAGGGGCTTAACTCCCAAAATAGCCTTAAGCACCCACTGCTCTCTCTGGCCTCAGTTTATCCACTTGCCATCTTTGGCCATGGATCAGAGTGACACCCAGGGCCAGTTTTAGCTCAGTGGGAGGAGGACTCTGTGGCGTTTGCTGAAGTCCTGGCCGCGTTTTCCCTGCATCCCGCGGTTTCCTGACAAAAGGGAACACGTTAGCTCTCCAAATGGTCTCACCTCTTGCTATTTTTGCAGAAGGCCTGAACGCAATTGTTAAAAATAGAAATAACGAGGGAAAGCAAGGCTTCTAACCTTGAGTCACAGGCCAGGACAGCTCCCAGCATCCTCTCTGGGCTGGATGATAAATGATCATCGTGCCGCATTTGTCCTTAGCTAATTTATCCTTGGCCTGGAGAGAAAGTTTCTGACTTTTTCTTTTCTTTATAAAGGAGAGCTGGAGAGGTGTTTGTGGCAGAGCAGCTTTGCCTGGTTTGCCCTGTGCATCATGTCCTGGCAGGCACCATGTGCAGCCCAGTCCAGGTGCTCTGTAACCCAGCTTGGCAGCTAGCTGGAAGCCAGCATAATGCACCAGTCTAGGGTGAGAGCCCCATGCGGACCCCTCTAAGTTAACCACACCTTACTGAGGGGTGAGAAGACCCCTGGGAGACCAGGTGCCTGGGACACTGGTCAATTCTGATAAGTCCTAGGTGCCTCAGGGTGGGGCTGAGTGAAGGTGGACAGGACCCCAGCTTCCTGGGAGCAATTCATGATAAGGATGGAAGACATGCCTGTATTGGGAAAGACCAGGTCTCCCAGACACCTCCTGCCTCAGAGTTCAAGGGCAATGCACCTCCTTTTACTACCTTCACACCCACCATAGCCTGAGCTCCAACTGGAGTCCCGGACCATAGAGAGGGGACAGGCACCATCTATGACGCCTGGGGCTGAACTGAAACACCACCTTTGGTCCTAAAGTATGCTCTCCAAAGATGTTAACTTTGACCTCTGCAAACACCAGGTCTCAGCCTAGACTCGTAACCATGCCTCTGTCTTAGGGCGTGGTACCCATAGAAGACTTTCCTCAACCCAAATTCTCAGGAAACACATGAAAGGGTTTTGTCACAAGTGGAGTCGAGGATGGGAGCCCAGGACACTGAGTCAGCTCAGTCTACAGTGGGGCAACAGCAAAATCAGTCATGGAAGTGCCCAGAGACAAGACTTCCATACGTTAAATGTCTTATATATGGTACCCTCGCAGGCTCTGGATAGTCCCTGAGGCTGCCAGAGACATTACCAAACTTCTTTTTAGCCTCTGTGTACATCAATTCTTCTGGCTGTTGGGTATGAGTGGCTCCACATGTGTAAATACGAGTATATGCATGACTGCACAGATACATGTACATGTATGTGCAGGGTTGTGCACATATTTGACTACACACACACGAGTGTTCATAGGTCATTTCCACATGTACGCACATATATTGTGTGTATTCCTTTGCACATACATTCAGGTGTGTGGTGTGTGTGTGTGTGTGTGTGTGTGTGTGTGTGTGTGTGTGTGTACCTGATCAGACACCCCTCTCTATGGCTCTGGGAATGCATTCTTGCCTACCACACAGCCCCTGAGCACCATTCAAAATTTCATCACAAGGGAGTGACCACCTTCCCTGTGGGAGGCAGATGGGGATACAGAAGACACTTGGGAGGGTCTCTCTTGGGCACATGCTTGCTCTAGGCATGCATGCATTACAGGTATCAAATGTGTGTGGAGTGTGCGTGGGTATGCATGTGTGTGTGAATATGTGTGTGTTGCAGTGTGCTACCAAAAACCACTCCCTGAGATCCAAAACATCTACGTTCTCTTCACTAAATTCCCTGAAGAAGAAGTCTCTGGGCTACTGCTGAAAAGTCAGGGGGTCTATAGCAAGATGTCATATAGCCATGAGATTGGTGGCTACCAAGACCTCTCAGGCCAGTCCTTGATGATACATTCCACCATCACCATGGAGAGGGATGTGACCTCATTATGAAGGTTTGCAGCAATGGGAACAGGCTGTGTGGGATTCTCAGGACTTTTCACTAAGCAGGAATAAGAACTAAGGATGGACGGAGTGCTCAGACACCCAGCCCTACACAACTGTCCACACTGCTCAAAATAGTTTTGTATTTTCTAAACAATTGATTAAAGTCCACTTATTAAAATGGATACGTAGGCGTCTGTGATGGTGACTTTGGTTTCTGGCTGGCTCAGTACTGGTGGAAGGATTCTGCTTAGCCCCAGAAGGATTGTGTGAGTCACCGAATTGCTGTGATTCTCACCTAGAACAGGTCCTTCACCCCTGGGCGGTTTATCTTGTGGTGGTTCCCCGGATGTTGGCGGCATGACAACTGACCCTTCTGCTTTCACATTTTCTCCTTTGTCCCTCTGATCAAGCCATCCAGCTTCACCTTAAGGTTGTTGAAGGCAGTTCCAGTTTGGTGAACGGCCTCCCCAGGCTCCCGGGCATCTTTCCGGTATCTTTAGAAGCTGTGGCTGTGACAGGAGGGAACAGCGGTGAAGCCAGGACAGGCATGGAGGAAGCAGTGCTGCTCCACACACACACACACAATGGCATCTCAGAAAGCCGAGGTGCCTTTAAGACAGCAGCAGGAAGGGCTGGAGAGATGACTCAGTCTCTAAAGTACTTGCCCTATCAGTTGAGGATCTGAGTCCGATCCCCAGCACCCACATACAAAACCAGGCAAGGAATGTTTCCCTGTAATCTGAACAAAGGGTAGATGGAGACAGAAAGATCCCTGACCAGCCTGGGTTAATTCGCGGGCCCCAGGCCCTAGAGAAACAAGGTAAAACTGTTGACTTGAGGGATAATACCAGAGGCTAATCCCTGGTTTCTATATGCATGTGCACCCATTGTACAAATACATGCAAGGTTGATTTTCCCACTGTCCATGATGTCTGTTTAGGGAATCCTTCCCAGGGAAGAGGTAAAAAAACATTCAGCTCCCCCTTATAAGGTCTCAAGGGCAAACCGAGCCACAGTTTCACTAAAATTCACCCTAGGGAACTGGTGAAGTCATTGCGTTTACAGAGCATGGGTAAGGGGTTACTGGCTGGAGAGCGGATGATCCCGCAAAGCAGCTGCACTGCAAAGTCTTCACCCTGTGTCGCCTTTCTAGTTCCATGACAGAACACCTTGACCAAAGGCCACTTAGAAAAGAAAGCTTGCCGGGTGGTGGTGGCGCGTGCTTTTAATCCCAGCACTCGGGAGGCAGAGGCAGGCGGATCTCTGGGAGTTCGAGACCAGCCTGATCTACAAGAGCTAGTTCCAGGACAGGCTCCAAAACCACAAAGAAACCCTGTCTTGGAAAACCAAAAAAAAAAAAAAAAAAAAAAGAAAAGAAAAGAAAAGAAAAAAAAAGAAAGCTTTTAATTTAGGGCTCACAGTTCCAGAGGGAAAAGAGTTTGTGACCAATGTGGCAGGGAGCTGACAGCAGGCAGGCAGGCATGGTGCTAAAGGAGTAGCTGAGAGCTTACATGTTGAGACAACAAGAGAGAGAGAGTGTGTGTGTGTGTTAACTGGGAATGGCAGCATGGGTTTTTGAAACCCCATTAACTGGAGACTAAGAAATCAAATATATGAACTTATACAGGTCATTTTCATTCGAACCGCCACACTTCAAAGAACGGCTTTCCCATGGCCACATAAATGCAGCGCCCTTTTCAAATAACCTGCCTAGCCTATATACTGGAGGGCTGGACTACAGATAAAGGCCCAGGGACTCTCCCCATGTCCCTCCTATGAGGGAATGTCAGCCGTCCACAGGCCAGAGTGTATTAAAATCCAGAAGCAGAGACAGCTGAGCTGATGAAGATGGTGGCTGTTTTGCTCGGAGGATCCCATTCTACAACAGGTCCTCACTGTAAATCATGTCCGGTCAGTAGGAAAAGCTAGGTCACTAACTCCAGAAAAGATGGTCCGGGCAAAGCCCAGCATGACACTCCCTGTACCAGGAGCTTTCCAGAATCCCAGGAAACCACTCGTGCTGATGTTCGGGTGCTCTTGTCACGGCAGACACTAAGCAGAGTTCCCAGGGGTACACAAGCCCTGCTTTAAAACCAGCACCTGCTCAGCAGGGAGGCAGATGGGTGAGGTGGCGGGCTACATGTTACCTAGGGGCAGACAGCTGCCATCGTCACCCCAGTTCTGACCCACCCAGTGTGTAATCCAGAGCTGTACTGAGTCCCCTCTTCCAGGTTTATCTAAGTCCTCTGAGCAAAAGGACAACTACTGAGAGACCTAATAAAATGTCAGCTTGTCTCCACTGGCCAGGAGATAGGAAGGAACAGGAGGAGATTGTGGCCCTTGAGGGGCTGCCGTCTGTGGTCTGTCTGGCTGCAGATGCTCTGTAAGCTGATGTAGCTAACCACCTCCACCAGTGCGCAGGACCCTAACAGGGCAGAACCCTGCCATACACCCTGAGTGACCTCTCCAACCTCCTGGGGACTCCACCCCCAGTGAAGACTCAACAACAGGAAGTGGCAGTGGGGTGGTTCCTTGTGGTCCTATTTGAATGGGACAAGAGGTCATTTCCCCAAACCACCCTTGTGGCTGGGCTGTGGTGATTGGAAGCATTTTGGGCAGCTCAGCCTAGCCCCCGTGAACCAAAGGAGGGGCAGAGATGGCAGACAAGTGTGTATCCACAGTGGAAGGGAACATGGAAACCTTTACACAGAGGCTGGGGAGTCAGCCAGCTTGGGGGACAGAAGCAAAGAGAAAGTCAAGGTCCTCATTAACACCTCCCTGGCAGCCTTTGGTGGCAAAGCCAGCCAGGGCCTGAGGTCCACCGGGGCATCTCTTCTGTCCTCCAGTAGGTGTGCTCCTGTCCATTATGAAGGTGGCAGTGACATTCCTGACTTACTCAAGCTCCGTGGAGCTGTTCCCCTACACTCTGGGGCTGTAAATCCTGAACATTCTACCTTGCATTTTAGAGACAGTGTTCCTGGGATGGGATGTTAAGATTGGCCTGAGAGGAACTGAGGTGTTGTGTGAATGTTTCCTAGGGAGGTGCAAATGAGCATCTTCTTATCCTGGACAGGGTACCAATGACAGACCAGCTTGGGAGTCTACCGAAGCCCAACATGGTAAGCAATGAGTTGATTGGGCTTACTTATTGAGCGTGAGTGAGGTGTTACCCACAGGAGTGTGGGTGACCCCGAAGCAGCCATATCACTGGAAAATCTCACCTCAGTATGGATTATGACTTCTGCATAGCTACATAAACCCGAGTCCCTCCTTCTGCTAATCTTTTGCCCTCTCTAACACTCCCAAGACCACATATAGCTGGGGCAGACTTGCACAGAGCTGGGAAGCGACTACAGAAAGACGTAGCTGGAGTCGTAGGTGAGGTGTGAAGACCCTCCCTACCACCTTCTTCGGTAATGGAAGGCCAACAAGCCGGATCTTGAGAGTCTCTTGTACTTCCGTCTGCTCTCATGAAGATGGTAATGGCTGCTATGTTCAGCAAGAGGTGACAGTGGATGTCACACAATCACTAGTGCTGGAACTGAAGCTGCTGCTTGGGGACAGAAGCCTCCAAGTCCCTTGGTCTTAATAAATGTCCCATGAGCACAAAGAAACGCCTGGGCTGCAGATAGCAAATGCAGGGTGGTAGCTCCTCTCCTTCAAGATGATGTCATTAATATGCTCTCTGGAGTGTGGATCCATCCACATAGGAATAGTGGGTAGGCGAGGAGAATCTCTTTCCAGGCTGGAAGTTCAGGACCCTTGAGTCTCCAAGTACAAGCAGAGCCAGAGACTTGGCAGCCTTGTGGTGGTTAATTTTGTTCGTAAACGTGATTGGATCCGAAATCAAGAGATGCGCCTTTGGGTGGGCTTGTGAGAGT
The DNA here is from genome assembly GCF_018167655.1 of Microtus oregoni. Taxonomy (NCBI): domain Eukaryota; kingdom Metazoa; phylum Chordata; class Mammalia; order Rodentia; family Cricetidae; genus Microtus; species Microtus oregoni. Next base: position 4,500,559 of record NW_024543062.1, on the reverse strand, counting down.
ATTTCCCAGAAACATTAACCGAGCAAGGAAGGCCATTCTGCAGAGAGGGCAGCACCCTCCACCAGTGGCCTAGATATAAAGAAGCAGTGTTGTTTTGGACCTGCCCACTTTTGCTCTTGCTGGTGAGAACATCTACTGTGTTGCGGCTGCCACCATCCTTTGCTAACACCTGACGAGACTGGATGTGTTCGAGGCAGCATGGCCATAGATCTCCACTGACATCAGAAACCAACTTCTTTGGGCTTCCACTGTGGACTGAAGACCAGCAGCTCCCTGGGAATCTTCCCGGCTTTCGGCATCAGGTTAGGAGAACGACTAAGGCATCTAGACTCTTAGACTGAGCAGCTATCAGCTCCTTAGCCTCCCTGGCATGCAGACAGCCACGGTTGGCTACCCAGCCTGTATCATGAAAGCCACCTAGGAAGTCCCCATTCTATTGTTCTTCCCCCTTCCCCCTGGAGAACCAGAGAAATGCACAGCTCCAAACCCTGAGAGCCAGGAGCCCATGAAGCCTCTAGGTGCCCCAGCCGGAAACTCATTGCTCTGAGCTTTGATCACCAGGCACCCTGGTGCTCAGCAGCTTTGTCATCCTCAGCTTCTAGCAGCAAAGTGAACAATAGGCAAGAGAAATGGCAGCATCCTCGGGTGTCACGGCTCCCAAAACAGCCTCAGGTGCTGGGACCCTCAGCCTTTGGCCCTGAAGACCTGATAGCTCCCTGACATCCTCACAGCCATTGTGGTCTGCAGTTTCTCGTCTCTGGCTGTTCAGAGCCATCCATCCTTTCTCAGCCTCCGGCCCCTGCCCCCTCTCACTCTCTGTTCCCACCACTGCTCGTGGTGCGGTCGCCTTTACTCTTTCAAGCCCCTTGGCCTCTCTCTCACAGCTTCCACGGTTTTCTCTCCTCCATGCTATCAGCTCAGGCCCACTAGTCATAATAATTAAAAGCCCATCAGAAAAGAGCACTGACCTAATGTTACAATACTACAGGGGAGCCCAGGAGGGTGTCTTCTGGTTGTCTTGAAAAGTGAGCCCACTTCCTGCTTATAGAGCCAGAAAAAGGGGTGTGGCTGCTTGCACCAATCCCAGCCCTACATGCAAATGAAGTATTATGTTTGCACTAACCACAGCCTTTGACAGGACACCAGGGGACATGCCCCTCCTCCCCTGTGGGTGAAAATGGCTGCCTGGGGATCAGGGAGGCTTGTAAAGGCAAAAGGTAGGGTGTACGCTGTTTGAACAGTGTCGTCTGGAGCTGGAGCTGTGCTGCAGCAGCAAGCAGCTGTGGTTGCACTGCAGCTTCACCAAGGTGCCTGTGAAGGGGTCAAAGATATCAGGCTGCCAGACAGCTGTCCTGCTGTCTGCTTGGTTGATGGTCATCAGCTCGAAGGCTGCTGGGCACCGCAGATGGATTTAACAGGAAAGTAATAATAATAATATTATTATTATTATTATTAAGGTGCTTACATAAACACCTGTCATTAACATTAGCAGTAAGGAGGCTCCTTTAACCCCTGTGGGGAACGGCTCATTTGATACGTCTCAGCAAGGCCTGGGCACCTGGGAAGTGGGCAGGATAGGACATAGACAAGGGGCTCCATAAACTGCCTGGATACCCCAGGAGTGGCCTAGTAATTTTCTTTCTCATCAGAGCTTCCTCTAGGAAGCCCCTTTGGGTTTCCTTACCTGCGAAGAGCTCAGGATCATTCACCTTCCTTGCCTTCGCTCTTTGCATCAGTGTTCCAAGTTTTTGAACCCCTTGGGATATTTTTTGCTTGTTTGTTTTTGTTTTTGTTTTTGTTGTTTGTTTGTTGACATAGGAGCTCATGCAGTCCAGGCTACCTCAAACTTACTATGTAGCTGAGGGTGCCCTTGAATGTCTGATCCTTCTTCCTGTAGCTTCTGAGTGTTGAGATCAAAGGCTTGAGCCACTACAGCCAGTTTATACAATGCTGGGAATGGAACCTAAGGCCTTGTGAGTGCCAAGGAGTCCCTCTACTAACTGAGCTACACCCCCCCCCAGTCCCTCGACTCCCTTTGTTTATCTCTATACAGAGAAAGAGGGCTTCTCAGGAAGGTCATTTTCTCTTCTCTCTACTACTGGATTGCAGAGTCTTGGGGATGGGACGAGAGTGGTATGTTCTCTCTACTTTTTCTTCATTTCTAGAGGGGGATGTTTTGAGGTAGGGACGTGCTAAGTATCCCAGGTCGACCTTCAACTCTCGATCTTCCTGCCTCAGCCCCAAGTGCTAGAATCAGGTGTGTACCACCATACCCGTCGCCTGCAGCTCTTCACACCATTCCCCCCCCCCCCCCATCCCTTGGCAAATGGACCATGGAGCACACACCCTCGCCAAGAGAGGCAGGCAGTAAGAGGTACAGCTGCATGAGGCTGAGCCAAGGGCCCAGGGTGATAGGACAGCATGGTGTCCGGGGTCATCAGGACAGCTCCACTTCCTCCACATTCACTGATTTCAGAAAATAGCTTTTGCCTTCAGATCCAGCTGGCTCCACAGGCATCTAAAACAAACCCCGGCCACAATCCACATTCTTGCTTTGTTCTCAAGTAGAAACACTTCTAAGGTTGAGGGGTTTACTCTGGCTGCAGGCTCTGTTACGCAGCTTGGTTCCTCCATCTCCAGAGTCCCCGTGGCCGAAGGACAACACTGAGAGCCAGTGTTGGAACCATGGGAGGGGTGGAGGCTATGTAAACCACATATTTTGGGGTCAGTTCACTGGGGTTCAAGAGCGAGTCCCCCTACCAGTAATATCTGGTCCTTGGCTGCCTGGCTGAGACAGCTCAGCCAACCCAAGCCCTCTCCACATTTGGGGAAGGGAAGCATTTCAGATCTTTGCTGTACCCAGGACAAGCAGCAGCTTTATTATGGGATGCTGAACTCCTTGTTGCCCTGCAGAAACAAGACCTGTGGGGAGGGTTATGGGGTCAAACACAGGTCAGAGGACTGGGATCGGAGGATGTGGGATTGTTTGGAAAGTGTGTGTCACCTGGCAACACTTCGGGCACCCAAGTCACTCCTGTCCTCAGGTTCCTGTTTCTCATTATGCAGTATTTACAGTTTAGACTATGACCTCTCTGGATGCTATTTAAATCTTTGCACCTGCAGTTTGACGTGCCAGGCCATGGTGGTGTGGGTGTTTGTGGGTAAGGATGGCCCAGCTGCGAGGACAGACGTTGAGCCTAGTGGTCTGGTAGAGTAGGCTGGGAGGGGTCCTTTGAGCTTCTGTCACTGGAACACTATTGGCCTGGTGGAGCCTGGGATGGCCCCTACTGGGTCTTGGTCCCTGAAAGTGGTCCTCATACCGCTATCTCTGCTTGGCCCATTTGTACTCAGGCTCTGATGCCTTTATGAAGAGGACTGCTATTGGCTGGCTGGTTCCAAGCTCATCCTTGGGCACAAGATAGGGCAAGAATGCAGCAGCCTATGGGGAGTTAGAGTCTGGGGTGGGGAGAAAGTCTCTAACGTTCTTGAATGAAGATATTCTAAAAGGACACTTGTGCCCCTGCCTGTGGCTACCAGACTATTGAAACAATGGGCCCAAGAAATTAGCATTTCTCCAGGAGTCTCACCCTGGGCAAAACAGTACAGTGAGGTTGAAGACCTAGGGGCAACCACGGGAGTCTTGTCTCTAGAAAATAGATTTCACACAGTTCAGAAAACTAGAGGTGAGCCTAGAGCTAGACAATGGTGACCAGGACTGTTTAACTATACCTTTTGCTGGGGGGGGGGGGTGTATCACTGGATCCGTTTGTTCCTCTTCCCAACATGGCCACATTGAGTTAATTTCCTCTGTCTGTTTTTCACTATTAACTATGTCCTTAATTGCCCTATTGGGGACTTGTGGCCAAGTCTGATCTGTTAGGGAGCTAGAGGTGACTCTAGTAACTATGATAACAGACACCCTCACTAGTATCCTGTACCAAGCTTTCTCTTTTGGGCCATCAACCAGCTCCCAAATTACGACATAGAGACTTCTTATTGGTTATGAATGCTCAGCCTAGCTTAGGCTCGTTTCTGGCTAGCTCCTTTAACTAAAATTAACCTGTTTCTCTTTATCTACCTTTTGCCTCGGATCTTTTTACTTTTCTTTCCTTCTGCATATCTTGCTTTCACTGCTCCTCCTGTCTGGCTGGCTGGTGGCTACCTAGTTTCTGGCCCCAGATGTGTCCCTCTCTTTTTCCCCTCATTTTTTTCCCTTGTTCCCTTCTCTCTTTTCTCTTGTTCCTTTCCAGAGCCTATATTTCTCCTCCTATTTATTCTCCCTGCCTGCCAGCCTCACCTATCCCTCTTCTGCCTAGCTATTGGCCATTCAGTTTTTTATTAGACCAATCAGGTGCCTTAGGCAGGCAAGATGCAACAAATGCAACACATCTTTACATAATAAACAAATGTAACACACCTTTACATAGTTAAGGTAACATTCTGCAGCATAAACAAATGTAGTTAAAGTAATTTCCACATCAGCCTCTTTCTTAGGGGTCTCTCAGTTGGGAGCACCATTCTCAACCTGCGGAGGACAATCCTGGCTGTCTCCTCAGCAACCCCGCCAAGTCCAGTAAACTGGGAAGAAAACCTGCTCATCCCCAGCTCCCCAGGGCTTCTGGGGTCCAGAGAGAGCAGGTTGCTGCCCTCTGTGCTGCAAGCTGCTCATTTTACTGAGCCCAGGAGACTACAGCGCACCCTACTGCAAAGGTACAGCCATTCTCTATCCCCACAGCTTCCTGAAGCAGCAGAGCAGCTGGGGTACAAGCAGCCAGGGCCTTTGTTTGGAAAAGGACCTGATGTGAGTCACAGGCCTGAGCAAATCTGTAAGAAAACACTTTGCAGCTCATGGGAGCCCCTCTTAGGGGCAATTGGGCATCCAAGGTGCACATGGCTCTGTGGAATAGGATGCAGCCAGCCAGCATCTGGAGCAGAACTTCAAGAATGGGCATGTGGGGTCCTAGAACATTTTAGGAGGTGGCTTCATAAGTGCACACAGCCAGAGGGGTTGGGGATGTAGCCCAGCTGCCTGACTGCTCACCTAGCATGCCATCCTGGCACTGCATAAATGCAACATAATTGTACAAGCCTAAAATACCAGCATTTGGGATGCGAAGGAAAGAGGATGGAGTTCAAGGTCATCCTTGGCTAGACAGTCAGTTTAATATAAGGACCAGGCTTTAAATACAAACAAAACAAACCCCAACCTGGGTGGCCCCATCCCTGGGCAGTTGGTCCTGTGTGCTGTAAGAAAACAAGTTGAGAAAGCCATAGAAAGCAAGCCAGGAAGCAGCGTTCCTATATGGCCTCTTCTACAGTTCCTACCTTCAGGTTCCTGCTTGAGTTCCTGCCATTATTTCTCCCCATGCTGAACTATAAATTATAAGCTGAAATAAACCCTTTGCTCCTCACGTTGCTTTAAAGGTCACGATGTTTTATCACAGCAATAGAAACCTAACTAAGACACTCCAGGCACTCGGAAGTCTCGGGTGGGAGGATGGCCACAAGTTTGAGGCCAGCTAGCAACAGAATAAAACCCTGCCTCAAAAACAAAACAAAAACAAACAAACAAACAAAAACCAGGCATGGAATGAACTCATTGATAAAATGCTTTCTGCACAATCATCCTTGTGAGTTTGGTCCCCAGCACCCACTTAAAGGCAGACATGATAGCAAGCAACGGTAATTCCTAGCCTGGGAGGTGGAGACAGGGGCATTCCTGGAACTTGCTGACCAGTCAGTCTAGTGTAATCAGTGAGTTTTAGGTTCAATGATAGGACCTCCCTAAAATAATAAGGTAGTAAAGGAATAATGGAGGATCTTTGATGTTGACTTCTGGCCTTCAGCAGGCACACACACATGCACACATACACACATGCACGCACATGAGTGCATCTATGTTAATAAAGAAATTCAGAAACCCAAAACACTGAGCTGTGTTTTCCTCCTGCAAGAAGCCAAGCTCGAGAGCTGCCTGAAACAGTCCTTGGGCCACTCAGGGGTAGGACGGTTTCATTTAATCTAAGAGAAATAAAAATGGCACAGAGTCTCACGTAGCCCCGGCTGGCCTCAAATCTCAGCTCCTTCTCTCTGTATCCCCAGTTCTGGGGTTATAAGCATAAAAACTACCATGTGATTTACACAGTGCTGAGGATGGAACCTGGGACTTCCTGCGTGCTAGGCCAATGTTTTACCAGCTGAACTACAACACTAGAGTAAAATGGACATTTAAATTTGGGGGGGGGGGTATAGGCCTCTTAGGTAGAAACTTGAACACTGTCAGATGGATCCCTGCTGCAGAGCCAGGGCAGAAGGGTGATAGAATGGGGTACCCCCACCACTACCACCAGCCACCCTGCTCACTCAAGCCTGAAGATGGTTCTTTTGTTCTGCAACCCTACCCTATCCAATGATCCTGGGTGTAACTACCTCATCTTCCTCCTCCTTCTGCTCTAGTCTCTGCACAGGGAGTTTCCACACAGGAAGCCATGTCTTCTTCAGAGTTGAAAATCCAAATACAAACCTAGACCAGAAGAACCTCTGCCACGCTTCTCTTCCCCACCTGACATGATTCTGTCCATCCCTAGCTCCTTCCTGGTATACTCTACAGGGCATGGCTTGGCAGCAGCAGTCTCATGATCATACAGACCTTGGATGGTCATATGGATCCTCTGTCCTGTCCCTTCCACCCAGTGCCAAGTTGCATGGTAGCTGCTGTGGATGCCTGGAATCCCAGATCCCTGCAGTGGGCTGTCATCCCTCACATCCATCCCGTCACCAGATGGGGGACCCCAGAACAGGGCCACATAGCACCAGCACAACAGCCAGTGCTTAGCGATCATAGGCAAAGACCCTTCAAAGGGAGAGGGAATGTCACGCAGCACGGCTGGAACAGTTAAAGACAGACAAAGCCGCCTCCTAGTGGAACCCTCCAGGTCCCCAGCCCCTCCGAGTCCTGCTCCAGTGTCTTGTCGCTGTGTTATGACTCTTTCCCAGTGTTCCTCTGGGCAGAATCCTCCAGAACACACCTGACTCGGACACAGCTCCTGTACTAGTGACCTCCACGGCGGTGATGAACACCCGAGAAAGGCAACTTCGGGAAGGGTTTACTGGGGCTCACAGTCCAAGGTTACAGTCAGTCACGATGGAGAGGGCGTGGCTGCAGAAGGCGGCTGGTCCCGCGGCATCCGCAGTCGGGAAGCAGGGAGGGATGGATGCTGGTGCTCTCTCGTTTGATGTGGGAGTGATTTCTTATTAATAAAGAAACTGCCTAGACCCATTTGATAGGCCAGCCCTTAGGTAGGTGGAGTAAACAGAACGGAATGCTGGGAGGAAGAAGCTGAGTCAGGGAGTCGCCATGATTCTCCCACTCCAGACAGACGCAGGTTAAGATCTTTCCTGGTAAGCCAGCTCGTGGGCTACACAGATTAATAGAAATGGGTTAGATCAATATGTAAGAGCTAGCCAATAAGAAACTGAAACTAATGGGTCAGGCAGTGTTTAAAAGAATACAGTTTCTGTATAATTATTTCGGGTAAAGCTAGCCATGCGGGCGGCCGCATGCCAGGGACGCAGCCCGCCGCTCCGTATTGCAACAGAGTGGCGCCCAACGTGGGGCTAAATCCACTTAAAAACCTGAGAAGGCTTAAAAATAAGGGAGAGAGACTTTAACACAGATTTTTGCTGTTTGTTGGTGGCGTGCTGTAGAGAGATTTCCTGATTCGGCAACAGCAGCAGAAAAAAAAGCTGCGTCATTTTAAAGTGCGGCTTCTTGGGACTATGCCGCCAGTGCAAACTCTGGCTTTAAAGCATTTCAATGGATTTTATGGGACTGGATGTTTGTGTTCCCGCTTGGGATCGGAAGGAGAGTGCTCTCAGCGCTCCCCGCCTGCACCTGGGCAGATGGCAGAATCAGGCTTAGGCAGGCGGAAGAGCATGGTGGAAGAGACGTGTTTTCAGACTGCGCAGTGCTCTGCGTGTCAGATTTGGTTGTAACTTGGATAAAAAGAGTTTCTGTGCTGCATGCTCAGTCTCAAAATTAAACTGCTGAGTGCGGCTCCAATGAGGACTTGCTGTGTGCCTGGAACTGTGCACAGCTCAGGGGCACCAAATGGATCTGAGGCAGGAGTGGCTGCTCCTTGCTGAACTGTGCTGGTTGGCAGGAACTACCGTAATTACCATAATAACAGCACAGTTAAGGTTTAGACTGGGCAGGACACAGGTGGTACCGTATTACCTGTACATGGTGCAACTTAAGTTTTTAAGAAGTGCTTAACATTTTAAGAAATGCTCCTGGATAGTAAAAATATTACAGATTCACAATAAAACAGATTCAGACATAACAGACCTCAGTGGATCACAGTGTTGGATGAATGTACATAGGCTTGAGAGAGAGAAGAATAAGAATATAGAGAATAAAGTAAATGTCTTAAAAAAAAGGTAAAGTCTTTAAAGAGACAGAGTACAGATAGTTAAGAGATTAAAAGAAATAAAGAAAATAAGCCACGTAAAAATGGAAAATTCACAGAGAGTCTGGATTATGTACATTATGTTTTCTTTAAAATTTTTGACTGTAAAGGAGCTAAGTACAGAGAGACATTTCATTCTATGGGCTGCCAAGTGGAACCAAAACAGATATCATGAGGGTATGACTTCAGAATTTGGGTCTAAGGATATGATGCTTTGGAAAGGGTCTTCTTTTGTTTTCACAGAGGACCAGACCCTGTGGATTGCATCTATCCCGATATGGTATGATAGACCACGACCTCCCGAAAAGTTCCTGTGAACACCCTCAAAAAATTACTTCACTCAACTGGCAACTGAGATAAACCTGGCACACAGGTTACACCCTAAATGATCTGATTAACAGCGCCCCCATTCAGCAGGAAGCAGTTTGGAGAGAAAAAACTGCGCCCATGTTCCCAAAATATTGTTTATAAATGTTCTTTTACATTTAAAGGGGGAAACGATATAGGTATGAATAATTTGCATTGGTATGGATTTTAAGGTCAATTTTGTGATATGTATATGTATTTCTGATCTTGATTAAGGTATTGTGATTGTGTAGATCATTTTTAAAATGTAATGTATAATTAGGAAATATAGGTTGTTGATGGATAATCATAAATAATAGTCAAGTTTGTAGTCATGTTACTTAGATTTTCTAGATATATAGAGATATATTTCAGATAGGCATTCTTCATATCTCTCAAAGGCTACAGAATATGGCATTTAAAATATTTTAATAACTTAGGACTTTTCATGACAATGAGACATATCTGCTCCTGGTGGCACCAATCTACTTCGAGAGGAAGATGGGCATCGAAGAGGATCCTTATGGAGTTGGATAGCCATTTGGGCAAGAAACTGCTCTTTCCTGTACTGTTGCATAAAATGGACACAGAGAACCTGCAGAGAGAGGACTGCTGAACTTGCCTAAAGGTGAGACGGTCTTTTGGGGTTCATGACTCATGAAAGAGTCTGCAAGACATTCTGCAGGACACAGCAGATAGTGACTGAACTGTCTTTGAAATTTCCTGCTTCATGGAAATGTCTGCTGGATACTATGGGCCTGAAGGCTGAAGATGGATGCCCCAACCATACAAAAGAACTTTGGGCGACTGTCCAGGCAGCGAGATGTCTCTGTCATTTCTAGAGTTTTCTTATTTCTTGTTTACTTAGGTAGTATTATATCCTTCTGGAGTCTTTGATGGAATTGAAGAATGAATAGATAGTTATTGTTTTCCTTAGTTATGATAAAAGATAAAATAGATATAAATATTATAACTGTAATTCTTGCTTGATAACTGTTTTGCTATATGTAATTTTACTATGTTAAAGTTAAAGCCTTTCTTTTTTGTTTAAACAGAAAAAGGGAAAATGATGTGGGAGTGATTTCTTATTAATAAAGAAACTGCCTAGACCCATTTGATAGGCCAGCCCTTAGGTAGGTGGAGTAAACAGAACGGAATGCTGGGAGAAAGAAGCTGAGTCAGGGAGTCGCCATGATTCTCCCACTCCAGACAGACGCAGGTTAAGATCTTTCCTGGTAAGCCAGCTCGTGGGCTACACAGATTAATAGAAATGGGTTAGATCAATATGTAAGAGCTAGCCAATAAGAAACTGAAACTAATGGGTCAGGCAGTGTTTAAAAGAATACAGTTTCTGTATAATTATTTCGGGTAAAGCTAGCCATGCGGGCGGCCGCATGCCAGGGACGCAGCCCGCCGCTCCGTATTGCAACACTCGTTTTTATTCAGTCCAGTACCCCTGCTCATGGAACAGTGCCACCTCCATCGAGGGCAGGTCATCCGCCTCAATTTACCCAGCCTAGACACTCTCTCTGCAACCTGCCCAGAGATTGTTTCCACAATGATTCTAAATGCCCACCAAACTGACAATCAAGACCAACTCTCACTATTTCCCTCCTGAGTTTCAGGGTACCACTGGACTCTGGGTGTTCTGTCCTTGTTTGATTTGCTTCTCTGATGCCATAACAAAGCACTGGTCAGAAAATAACCAGGGAGGGAAAAGGTTTACTTCAGCTTAGGGGTCACAGTCCATCGCTGAGGGAAATCAGGACAGGAACATGACGCAGACCTGAAAATGAGACCCTGGAAGAACCCTGCTTACTGGCTTGTTTCACTATCCTCCTAATATAACCCAGGATCATCTGCCCAGGCATGGCAACACCCAAAATATACTGGACCCTCTCCCATCAGTCAGCAATCCACAAAATGCCTCACATGCCATATGAAGAAGGCAGTTCCTCACCTGAGGTTCCTTCTTCTCAGACATGCCTGGGTTTGTGTCAAACTGACACAAATTAGCCAGTGTGTCTTCATCCCTGAACCCACCACACATCTAAGCAGCAATCTCTGAGGAGATTCAGCCTGCAGCCTCTGGCAGAAGCAAGCTGTCTGCCTGGATCCTGGCATAATGTGAGGACCCAAATGCCCTGCTGCATGACCACGTGCCCCCCACAAATCCCAGCCCGTCCCCCAGAGGACACAGATCCACCCACCTGGATATCATCATTGGAGCTGTAGATAGAAAAGATGCCCTTGGGGAGGGGATCTGAGAGACAGTCAGAGCAGGAGGAAGGAGCTACATTTCCTGGTGAGAACCCAAGCAACCCTTCATCCCTGTGGCAAGGGCAGAAGCTCTGGATATTTCAGATCATCTCCATGACAGCCAGGGTATTTTCTAAAGAGCACCTGACAACCCACAATCCTGGGACACCCCCCCCAGGTCCACTGATGAACTAAATCACCCATAGTGCTTCACCAGAGGCACAAGGAGAGAGGTCCCCATGTGTGCAGGCTTAAGGAAGCTTTGGGGCCTCTCAGGAGCCCTGGACTCTGTGTCGTGTGAACCCCAAGATTCAGTGATGGAGTCAAGAGTGAGCCACATGTCCCTGGCCCTTCTGAGCATGTGATCTGTCATACTTCCCTTTTTAAAAAATTAAGATTTTATTTATGTCATGTGACTGAGTGTTTTGCCTGCATGTATGTATGTACCCCACATGTGTGTTTGATGCCCACCGAGGTCAGAATACGGTGTGAGCTTCCGTAGAACTGGAGTTATGGATGGCTGTGAACTACCTTGAGGGTGTTGGAAACCAGATCTATGTCCTCTGCAAAAGCAGTAAGTGCACTTAGCTGATGAGTCATCTCCCCAGCCTGCTCTTTTTTGTCCAGCATTTGAGAAATGGTCTCACATTTCCCAGGATGGCTCCAATTCATTACACACCTGAGGATGACCTTGAACTTCTGATCCCCACCCCATCTCCAGGTCTTCCTCCATTCGCCCCACTGCTTGGCTTAAGCAGAGGAACCCAGGGTTTTGTGCAAGCGAGGCACGCAGTCTACCAACAGAAGCCCAGCCCCAGCTTCCCACACCACATCTCCTTGAGCCTGTGGAGCAGAGGAGCAACGAGGAGCTGCTAGCTTTCCGTGGTGTTTAAGCTGTTGGAGCCAAGCAAATTGAACCTGCTTTCCTTATTCTGTTGGGATCTCTGCAAAGTTGTACCAGGCAGATCTGAGCAGCTGTCGTCCTGAACCCAAAGGAGGACTGTTCAGCCTGCATCCAGCTAGTGCAGCCAGACTGAGGCAACAGAAGGGACCGTGAACTTTACTGCTTGATGCGGCCTGGGTGGGGAACTCAGGCCTCTGGTTGACCTTCTTCAAGGAGAGCAAGGCCTGAACAAGGAAGTCCATACAAGTGCCTTAGAGCCAAAGAGATGAGGCAAGAAAGCCAGCTCCGAGACACAGTCTAGACTGGCCTTCCCCAGAGCTGAGAAAGCCTAAGACACAGTGATAAGGCTGTGACTGTGACTTGCTCAGCCAGTGGGACAGCTGGAACAAGAGCAGAGTCCCTTCTCTGGCTAGTGCAGCTCTGCCCATGGGCACCCACTCAGGTCCCACCTACAGGGCCCCTAGCCCCATCTCCATGAACAATCATGCAAGGTGTGATAAACGCCATCTGTCACTCATAAAGTGCGATGTTGCCTTTCTAACAAAGCCATAAGCAGCCCTGGGGCTGAGCCAAGCAATGGCCTATAAAACCCTGGATAACGACCTCGTGCACACTTTCCAACATAAATGCTATTGCAGGCAGCTGTTTGCAGAATTTATCTGTGTGCCATAATTTCACACCCAGCACTATTCCAGCGACAGTGCCTGGTCCCCTCTTTGGCACTAAAGCGTCTCTGTCATGCTGATCAGTTGTGGGACTTGCTCTCTGAAGATGAATAACAGAATTGTGCTCACCCAGACCTTTGCTATCAGACACATTCAGGTGGCTAGACGCTGTACCCGGCTCCCGATCCTCTAGGATCCTGGAAAGAAGAATTGTTTCAAGTTCACGGTTACTTGTTTTCTCAGGGTGGGTGGTATTAGAAAGCTGGTTCTCCTAGTGGGATGTATGACCCTAACTTGGAGCCTTCTGGTCCTGATCCCCCTCCCAGGAGGGGAATTTTCAGGGTTTGACAGGGGAGGAAAGCCTGAGTGGGTGGCTGGAGACTGACTGTAGGGCCTGCAGCTGGACCATCTCTCCCCTCCCCTGGAATCACATTCACCCCGTAAGGGGTGCTCCTATTGGGTGTGGAGCCCCGCTGTCAGCACACCAGACGCCTGTGCCAGCCCCAGTTCCGACACTGAGGGGCACCAGTGAGGTGCCCTGTGATTTACTCGCCCACTTGAATTTTACATTTGCTTCTAAATATTCAATCTCATTTGTCTGATATTTGCATTTTTCCCACTCTAATCACCGAACCTTCAGATTGCATTCATGCATAAAATAATATGCAGCGAATGTCTTTTAATTTTACTGAATGCCTCCTTCTGGGGTGATGCTGGTGCCTGGGGCAGGGAAGGAATGACATTGTGAGCAACTTGAGATAAAGTGTCTTACGAGTCTGAATCCACTTTGCTTCTCCAGGCCGGGAGAGATTGGAAGACGACTGAATTACCTGTTAAGGAAGCCAGCACCCTACATGACATATTGAGTCCTTGGGTCTCCATCCACACACTCTGACCCCCTGTGCTGCGGGGCTACAGCTTCTGGAAGATTCAGCAACAGCCCCCTTCCAATACTCTTCACACATCTCTCTCTTTGGTTCTGGGGCTGCCTCCTAGTGTGATTACAGGCTGCTGATGTTGCCTGGGAATTCAGATTCCCTTTGGGGTTCTTAGTCTCTTTAATGAAATAATTTAGAATTGGGAATCTCCAGGACAACTTTAGTAGAGTTTGAGAGAAAAAACCAGGGAAGCAAAATGCAAACCCTGCAGTTTGCCGAGAGAAGAAACAAGGCCGAGAGCCTTTTAAATCAGGCACTAAGGTCAGAGGCAGACACGAGAAAGGCCAGGCCGTCGGGGAAAGCATGCTTAGGCTTTTAGCCAATGTCTGAAGAAAAAAGAGAGAGAGAGAGAGAAAGAGAAGGAAAAATATACTTAGTGTCTGGCTGATTGAGTCCAGAGGGCACACGATTCCAGGCTCTTAAATCCCAGGACAAAAGATAATACTAGAGGCTCACTGTTAGAAATAGAGAAAAAACACTTACTAAGAAAGGGAAAGTGCTCCCTAAAGTGGAGCTAGTGAGAGGATGGGAAATCCTCAAAAGCCTTGGGCTGTGAGGCACACGATCCCTGATAGGCTATGTTAGCGTGTCTGCCCTTTATTGAACACAGTGGGTTCATCTCACACGGGCTTTGTTCATTCATGAAGCCCAGCTGATGAAGGCCTTCCTGTCTTCCTTTGCAACCTGGCCTGAATGTGTTATCTGTGTGGGAAGCCCAAACCGGGAAGAGCTTCCAATCTTTCTCTGCCAACTGGCTACAGTCTGTAGTCCCTACTCCCTGTCACACCAGACCCACAGTGAGGCTGAGCCAGCCCCAGAAGTCCCAGCAGTCAGGCAAAGATGTCTGTGAGAACTGCTGCCTCTGCCACCCACTGAACCAACCCGAAGGTGTCTACCTGCTTTTTGGAGGTGCCATTGCTCTGATCCAGGCTGGCGACACATTCACCCTCTGCGGGGTCTCTCCACCCTGTAGGCTTACCCCTCAAACGGCTCCCCTCTCCTCCTGTACTTCCAGCTCAGTGTTTGCTGGCTGGGAAGTCTCGGGAGAGAAGCAGCACATAGAATAACCTAAGGCCAGAACCTGGCACTTGAATGATGTTGGCAAATGTGCCTTTGAGGGAGCGGAGCAGCCTGTAGGCTCTATTCCATGAGAAGCCTGTGGGCTTTACTCCATGAGAAGCCTGTGGGCTCTACTCCATGAGAAGCAGATTGCAGTTCCCAGGAACTCACCGAGCATACCTGGTCTCTCAGAACTGGGGCGTTCACGTTGTGATGGACAGTGAATCCCAACAGCCTTGAGGGGTGAGAGCACTAGCACCGCTGACCCATGGGAAACTGGGTACAGGGAAGCCCGATGGAGCCTAAACGTGGATGTTACAATCTCACCAGTGTCTAAAGAGACACATCTGCCCATCCCTTTGGCTATCTGACTATTGAAACAACGGCTGCCAAGGTACTGGAATTTCCCCCAGGAGTTTAATACTGGGAGAAGGAAAAGGCTGAAGCCAGGGCTACACAGTGGGAAATCTGCCTCCTAGAAAGAGATTTCATGCCTTTCTAACAAGTTACCAGATCACCTTGCAGGGGGACTGGAGCAGAGACAATGATGATGGACAGGACCCCACCTTGGCCTGCACTCCTTGGCCATGTGTACCTCTTTGCCTCTATTTAAACCTGACCGTAGTCCTAGGATCCCAGTGATGGACTTGGGCCATCACTGGATCTCTTGGTTCATCTTCAATGTGACCGCTTTGAATAAATCTCCTCAGCTCTAATATAAACTCTAGGAACAGGATGAGGGGTGTGTATTGTTGTGAGCTTAGGGTACCCATCTCCAGCCCTGATCTCGGACACAGTGTGGTACCAGGCAGAGGACCCTGACTTTCCCCGTGAATAGCCATGTGATAGTCGTGCCTCAGTCTACACCATGGCATGGAAGGACTTTCTTTCCAAGGAGGAAATGCCGAAGCCAAGAGATCCTAGACCCCTACACTCTGTATCACTTATGGGAAACCAGATTTGTTCCCCAGGTGCCATGGTCCTCAGCTAGCCAGGGCCTTGCCCAACCTTCCCTGACACCAGAATCTGAAGGATTTTTTACTCATCTTCATTCCCTTCCTCCCTCACCTGTACCTCCCACATGTGAGTGAGAAGAACAAAGCATATCTCAGAAGGAAGCAGGGCCCTCAAAAACAAGTGGTGTCCTGTGTACGGGCTGACCCAGCAAGGCCTGACCGGCAAAGCTGAGTTCCGGGGCTGTGGCCTTCTTCCCGCCATGGTCTGCCCACCTTCCTATCTTTCATGGTAATTTGAGGCCACGGAGCTCATCTGCCTTGCTCTGCCTTGTTCCACTCAGCTCTGGTCAGAGGATCTCGGAAGCACTGAGGGGCTTTTGGTGAGCTCTAGCAAGACAAGGGAAGGGCCCTTAGAGGTCAGAGTGAAGCCTGTTGTGTGGGCCTCACAGGAGGCAGAGCTAAGGCACCAGAGTTGCTGTGGTCACTGGCCTCCCCACCTTCTTGCTGAGGCAGCTTTAATAAGAAACAAGAGAGGGGCTGAGCCAGTAAAGTACTGACTTTGCAAGCAGGAGGACTTGGGGTCAACACCCAGATGTTTTTAAATGTGGTGTGATGAGACATCTTATAGTGCTAGGGCAGAGAAGGCAGAAACGGGCAGATGCCTGGGGCAACCTTGTCTTACAAAAACGAAGTCTTAAACAAACGTGAGGCTGACCTCTGGCCTTGACATGCACACGTGTCCTGTACACATCCCCTACTCTCTTGTACCTGCATGCATGTGTGCATATGCAAAGCACACGCAGACACAGACACACACACACACACACACACACACACACACACACACACAGACCACATAGTGGGGAGGGGTGGCGCAGGGGTGCATAGTAGTTAAGCAGAAACCAACCAGTCTCCTGGTCCCTGACCGCTCAGTCCCTGCATCCTCCACCTCAGCACACAACACACATGCTAGAATCTGAGTCCCCCTTTCCCCTTCCATCAAGGCTAAACCCAAGAACTTGTAATCTCACATATGACCAGACATTACTCGGTACTCACCAACAAAGGTCATGCATTTCCAGAATCTTGAGAACTCTTGACTCTGCTCTTCCGAAGGGACTGGAGCCATGCAACATGGGAGCCAGAGCACCCGCCCTGCCCACCAACAGACACGGACCTCCAGAACCCAGGCAGCTGCAGCTCAGTGAATGCACGAAAGTAGACCATCATCATGTCGATCCCCAAGGAGCTGATCTGTGTCCTCTGTAGGGTGGACAGTGGGGTCAGGGGGCTCACAGCCTCTCTCCAACTTCCACCCTTTCAGGCACAACACAGATAAACGTGAGCCACCACATGGAAGTATGTGTAGTGTGTAAATGAAGACACAGATCATACAAACGTTTCAAGTACTTGTGTGTGAGGTTAGGAGGACAATGAAGCCTGATAAGGGACAAAGAGGGTTCCAAGGGAGGGGTGGGGAGGAGGCAAAGACCCCTTGTTAAAATGTGGCATTTCTATGAAGAAATGTATAAAAGCGAGGGAGCTTGCAGCTGCTATGTGCAGAAAAACTGCTTCAGGCAGGACAACAGCCATGCAAAGGTCCTGGGGTTGGAACCTGCCTGTCCAGTAAGTAGGAAAGACAGATAGTTTGGAAAGGTAGGATGGTCCAGGAGTCACGAGCAAGGATCTCACTCCAAGAAGGAAGCTAAGTGCAGAACTCGGAGTAGAGCATCGGACTGAGAAATTCATCTCTGTGAGATTGTCAACTGTGTGGGTGCAGGGGTGATGGTCCTGGTCAACTGTGTGGGTGCAGGGGTGATGGTCCTGGTTGGGGCCAGATGGGAACCTGGGAGGCTGATTCAGTGATTTCTGTCACTGACCTTGACCAAGAGAGAGAGGGAGAGAGAGAGAGAGAGAGAGAGAGAGAGAGGAAGGGAGGGAGAGAGGGGAAGGGAGGGAGGGGGGAGGGAGGGGGAGAGACAGAGAGAGAGGGAGGGAGGGAGGGAGGGAGGGGGAGGGAGAAAGAGAGAGAGAGAGGGAGGGAGGGAGGGAAGGGGAGAGAGATAGAGAGACAGAGAGACAGGAGAGAGAGAGGCACTGCACACATTGGGGTTGGTGCGGAGCATTGGCTTGCTTTGGAAATTGAGTTCACAGGGCTTTCTTCAAGCATGGCTTTGTGCCTTGGTAATCGTAGGCTAAGTAAATGGTGGACTAGAAGAGCATGGGAGCTGCAGTGCTGAGGAGACTCAGCCATGGATGTGTGGAGAGCATGGGAGCCGCAGTGCTGAGGAGACTCAGCCATGGATGTGTGCAGGCTCTTTAAGTGTTGAGCACTGATCAGAGTGACCAAGCATGACACAAATTTGAGAGGACGGTAGGAGTAACCACAGCCAGCTCATCCAGGACAGGAACAAAGATGGAAGCCTGCCAAGAAATCTAAAGAGCAGCAGAAGTATTCTTGGGGGCAGGATACTGTGACCCGCACCTGCAGTCCCAGTACTCTGGAGGCTGAAGCAGCAGCGTGCTTGCAAGTTCCTATCCAGCCTGGGTGGCATAGAAAGATCTTGTCTCAAAACAGATTCTTACAAAATGGTTAGGGGTGTAGCTCAGTGATGCTGTGTTTGCCTGGTGGACATGAGGCACCAGGTCCCACTCAGGAGATACAATCAAGGTCACCATCACAGGTGGTCCTGGGAAATGCCCCAGGAAAGTTCCGAGGAATGAAGGCATGCGTGACATGTGTTCCCACAGCCCTTCCCCCATGAAGTAAGCACCCCACAGATGCCTTAGCCACAGTAAGGTGACCCTGCTGTTGCAATTTGCTGAAGCTCAATGGTGGTGAGCGTTGGATGCTAGCAAGAGTTCCTCAGGCTTTATTGAGTATCAGGTGTTCTGTTCTCTCTGGGAAGCCGGTGAGGCATCCATCTAGGCTGGGCACAGAATCCTGGCGTGATGGCTGCCCTGTTTCCACTACTCTATTTTTTTTTTTAATTAGACCAGCGCTAGCTTCCAATTCACTACGTATCCAAGAATGACTTTGAACTCATAATCCTCCCAATTCCACCTCTGGGTGCTGGGATTACAGGTGTGTACTACCATGCCTGGCTGGCCTTCACTTAAAATTAATTACATTTTTTTTTAAAAAAAATGTGTGTACATGCATGAACCCTCACGATGCAGCATGTACGGAGGTTAGAGGAAAATTTGAAAAAGCTGGCTCTTTCCCTTCGCCACACGGGTCCCAAGCTTGGCAGCAAGTGCCCTTACTCACGGAGCCATCTTGCCAATCCTGGGCCTTCACCTTTTTTATGTGTTGGTGGCGAGCCTAGCCTTTACCAGCTGAGTCATTTCTCCAACCCTGGCCTTCACTTTTCTAACCAACCCCACCACTACTTCTTTTCCTTTGTGTTCATTTCCATCTGCTCTGTGTAAATCCATCCCTTCTTTTCTCAGGCTGAAAGCTCAATCCATCCATTTTGAGTCATTATCACTTCTAATAAATGAAACTCCCTCTGGCTTTCCTCCGAGTCCCTCTGCAGTGGCTTCTTACCGATTTTAATAGGCTTTGCTCCTGTCTCTGTGTGTGCATTTTTAAATAGTCTCTAATTCCTCTTTCAGATTCTTTTATCACCTAGAAATTGTTTTATTTGTGATAGCAATTTCCAGGTGGAAATATTTCTAAAGGTTAGCTTCCATGCTATCACAGTGCCTTGGGGTTCTGGGAGGCACACGACCCTGCTAAGTGAGTCTGCTAGACATGTGCGTACACCTGTGCAGCACATCCTAGCATGCACACACACGTGTGCACCTGCCCAGGGCTTATTCAGCACGCCTGTGCACGCTGAAGATGCTGCGGGCAGGTGCATACATGCCGTGTCTTTAGTGCACACATGTGCATACATAATGTACAGGTACCTTCCAGATGCATATCTGCACAGCTCAATGAATACATGGAACTTTATCAGCCCTTTGGAATTCCTTGACATTTTTATTATACTCCAAAGATGGTCAGTTTTTATAACTACTTCCTGTATGATGGGGGAGGAGTAAACCCTGTATTTAAAGCATGCAAATATGTATAAAATGTATAAAGTTGAGCTTTTTAGTTGTATTTTTATATTAGTGTGATTTCAGGTTGTTTCTGATGATGTTTTCTTGAGCCAAGTTTTCCTTGATATCTCAGCAACTCAGGCTGTACTGGAACATCTTCTTGCCTCAGTCTCCCCAGCCCTCCCACTAAGCCTGTGTCCTCAAATCCCCTTTGGCTTCTGGATTTGTTGCTTTTTCTTAGAATCCTGTTGTTTTGTTTTTTTCAAATCCTTGGACTATGGCTGTGGAAAGCATGTCCCAGATGCTAACCAATGGGATAGTCAAAGGCCTTGCATATCCATCCTAAGAGCTGTCAGTCATGCCCGAATCCTCCTTCTCTATGCCCCCAGACTCAACCCAGAGGATGCAGATCCCACTGAGGTCTTTTCTCCCCCTGAAAACTTTGACTAGATTTGCAAGGTAAATCCAATACCAGGGCCTGTTTCCCCAATAGCTGCGAGATTTGTGGGTAAGGTAAGCAAGCCTCAAGGAGAGACACCAGAGTCCTCTGAGTACAGAACTGTGTGACCCAATGCCCTCCTATCTACTGCCAGCTGAGCAGTTCCAAGCCCTCCCAAGGTGGAGTGTCCAGGGGCCAGGACAGCTCTCCGATTATGCTTCTCCTCGTCTCCAGGAAGGGGTCTTGGACCTATCCAGACTGTCCTCTACCTGTCTGGTAGGAATGTTTGCCATCCCGCAACTGATTGGCCTCAGTGAGCCTGGAAAAACCTGGGGTCCCTCTGCACATGGACAGTGCATCCTGTTGGCCAATGCATCTAGGTGGGACAACTCCAGCCCACTGTTCACTGAAACTTCCTAGCCCAAGTCTCTTCCCTTTGCTACGGTGCCATCCATGCCTGGATAACCACTGCCTGGATTTTTGTCAGCCGTGTTCCATCATTCTAAGCCACCATGCACACCCAGCTTCTCTCTTTATCACATGGAGGCAGCTGCTCACTGGACCTGTGCTACTGTGTCACCTCAAGCAGCCTTGCCACTAAAACCAGTCACGGGCCCCCCAGACAGACAATTTCCCCGAGATTTCAGGGCACACAACATTTTCTCTGATACCGGGAGTCTCAAGAGCAATGAAGAACTGGGAGCAGAAGTGGAGAGACCACATCTCAGCCTGCTGCCCTCGGCTGTCTCTAGTGATAGAGCTCCTCTCTAATTTTGTATGTAGTCCATCTCTGCCCATAGGGCCCTGCCCCCAGCTCACCGGAATCCCCAAAGTGCCTGCTGCCCCTTCACGATTCTTCTGGAGATCCTCACTGGCCCTGAGCCCCACCCCTGTGCCCAGCCACCTTCCTGCGTGCAAAGGCGGGTACTGACTCAGGCAACCTAGGTCGTCCCGGGCAGATCTGCTTGACAAGCTGGTGGAGCGATGGGTGACGGTGAGAGGTGCTCATTAACGTGTATTCAGAGAACTCCATGAACCCCCGAGTTAAGGGCAGACCCCAAGTTCCCTCAACCTCCCAGCAACAGAAAGGATATGCTACCAGCATCCCTAGACTCGACCCTACTTCTCTGCTCTCTCTCTCTCTCTCACGTGTCAAAGTCAGAATAAGGTGACAGATATGTCTATGAGACACAGGATAAGACCCCATATGACTGTAGGGGGTGCAGGATATGCCCCCATATGAGTGTAAGACCAGGGTGTGGACCCATGAGTGCAAGGGACAGGGATATGTCCCCATATGACTGCAAGGAATCAAGATGTCCCTATGAGTACAGGGGGTATGTATGTACATATGGATATGCCTCTATATGACTGCATGGGATCAGAATATGCCTTAACCATTCGTCTTCAGCATATTGGTTATTTTGAGCTGTTTTGATACACGATGGGTTCCTGAGAAGCTCTGGAAACAAGAGGAGTGGGTGGGAGGAGCTTTCTGTGAACTAATATCTCTCTCTCTCTCTCTCTCTCTCTCTCTTTCTCTCTCTCTCTCTCTCTCTCCACCTGGAAGAGACCAGATGTTTTGAGATTCCCTCAGTGAACACAGGTTCAGCTTTGCGTGCTGACCTTCCCACGCCCTTGGTCTTGTGTGGGGTATAATAATACTCCCTTCTTCAGGCTGTGTTCCCCTCTGTCCCATCTTTCTGCTGCTCATAATGGCCTGGACTGCTTGACTTTTGGGAGATGCTTTGGAACCCTAGGATTTCTTGTTTGGGGTTATTCTAGCTGCATTCCCTACAGGGCTCTGCCCCTCCTGGCCCCAACCCTGTTCTAAGGTCTCTAGTTTTCTCTACTGGGTTGGTTCCTGGAACCAAGCCTGCCTAGAGCAAGCGGAAATCCCCAATCCATCCAGGCCCATCTGTGCCTCCATAGGTGGCAACCCAATCCCAGGGCCCTGGTAGTCCCCCTAGGGTCACCCTATAACTCTTCCCCTTTCCAGAACCATCTCCATCTCTGTCCTGCAATGTGGCTAAACCACTAACACAACAGCTAGGCACATGACTCCATTCTAGTCCTGTCCCTATCTTCCCACGGCCTACCTCACTTGAGACATAATTCACTGTTTGGCAGTCACTGTGGTCCTCCCAAGAGGCCACCTTAGCCCCCAACACTGTCACTGCCTCAATTTCACTCCTGCCCTCACTCACACCCCTCAGTCAGCTCCAGCTCTGTGGGTCTCCATCTTCTGGTGTGCCCCAGAACCTTTGCACAGGAATCCTTGCATGTGCACCAGACGCAGACTGCCAAGAGGGGCATTCCCTCTTGGACAAGTTTGTATTAAGTGTGCTGTCCCCGGGCCTTCCCTGGAAACCCTAATAAAGTAGCTGTCTCCTTACAGCTATGCCCCCTCTCTGCTGAGCCTGTACACTCTTGACATGTTTCACAGTGGCTTACTGGAGCTCCAGCTTGGAAGCACAGATGCTCAAGAGCCATCTCCTGGGTTCTGACAGGGACTATATGCCATCATCAGGGTCCTCCTTGGGCAGCCCCACCTAGCCCGGTGGGGTATCTTCCCAGACAGTCATAAGGTAGAGGCCTAATGAGGCTCAGTTACCTTTAGTGTGTGTGTTTGCGCGTGTGTGTGTGTTTCTGTGTGTATTTCCATGGCAGTCTTTGTGTGTCACCTGTGTTTTTATGCCTCTGTCTGTGTGAATATGTCTATGTATGTGCACCTGTGTGTCTATGTCACTGTTTTTCTTCGTGTCTCCCCATATGTGCCGCCTGTGTACATGTATGTGTACACCTGTGTCTGTCTGTGTGTCTGAGTATGTCTATGTGCATCTGTGTGTATCTTTGTCACTGTTTTTCCTTGTGTTTCCTCACATGTCGTGTGTGTGTGTGTGTGTGTGTGTGTGTGTTAAATTACTCCTCAACTCAGAGTAGAGGGGGCACACGCCTCCCTCTGCGGGGAAAGTTGTGTCTTCAGAGACCTTTTCTGCATGAGTCACCTTGGACTTCCTGGGGCCTCTGGGTGGAGCCCTGAGAGCTAAGTCTCTCCTGACATCTCCAAGAAGAGCGTGCATCCTGGGAGAGGAAAGGCAGAGCGTAGCTAAAGAGAAGTCTGTTAGCAGACAGCAACAGGTGTTGCTGCAAAAGAAAAAAAAATAGCAGGCAGGCCCACAGCATACACTGGCTACTACAGCCTGCTTCCCTATGGTAGGAGCCAGAGAGCCAGGAAATCCCGAGGGAGCTATAGTGAATGGAGTGTCGGGGTACCAGAAGACAACAGGGAGCCCAGGCAAGCCCTCACAGTGCTTCTGCCCTGAGGACATTCGTCTAACCCCAGAGGTCCTAGGCCCCAGGTGCTTCCTTCCTACTCCCACCTAAGGTCCACCATCTCCTGGACCTTCTGGAATGGGTCTACACACCAACTCATGGTCTGCGTGAGTGGGAGGAAGGATGAATGTAGTGTCTCAGTTTCCTCGGTGTAATGCTTCCTGGGGGTGCACCTCTCTTTAGGCCCCACCCACTGCACTCTTGGGTTTCCCCGACACAGTCCAACACAGGCATCAGCTCCTGTTACAGCAGTATGGAACGCCACTCCTCTCTCCCTTCCTAGCGGCCTAGGAGGCACGTTTGCTAACCAGCCAGCTGTCTGCGACCCTCCTCTTCCCTTACAAGCAGCTAGTGGCCATCTACTGCATGTCGGCTACCATAGACTCATCGTTGAAGCTTCAGAAATAACATATGCTGTACGCTCCATTCACAGAAAACTCAGGCTCGCTGAGAGCATTAGAGGGCCTGGGAGCACAGCCAGGAGAGCATGACAAAGAGGGGCTCCTTAGCTCACAGGCTCCGCCCCTCGGTCTCTTACGGAGGCAGCTGGGTTGGGCTGCTGTGGAAATATGCAGGTGCTTTAAGCCCGGAGGTCCGCTCAGCCTGTGGATCTGTGTGTGACCCTCTCTCCCTTACCTTCCCAGAATTTTAGGCGGAAATTCCCATGGATTTCTATTTCCTACTGGGGTTGGGGACCCAGAAGCCCGGTGGCCACAGATGAGGCCACGTGGTAGAAGCAGATCTCCCTTAAGTGTGCACCCCGATTTAGCATCCCAGAGGGCAAGCAGTGAGACGTGCCCCGCCCACCGCCCGCGCGTCCGAGCCTCTCAGCCAAGTCAGGCGCGGCGCTGCCAGGGTTAAGGCGCAGGCGTGTCCCCTGGGGTGGGGTGGGCCCGGCAGCCTTGCCGCGATTCTGGCGTCCCCTCGGATTGGGGCCCAACGCACTCCCCCGCCGTTTTCTCCGCCGCGTGGCAGCGTTGCCCCTTCGTCCTCCACTTAGGGGGCTGCGGGGACCGAGGTGCCAGGACACCGCCCGGAGGGGAGCTCATCCGGCCGCGCAGACGCCCCGCGGGCTCCGGGGAGGGACTTGGCCTGCTTTCTGGCCTCCACTCGCCGGGGAGGAGCCGCGCGGCTGCAGCTGGCGGCGCGCGGAGCTTCAGGGACTCAGGCGACCAGGCCGAGAGCCCCTTGCGCAGAGCCGGAGCCCACGCTGCCTGCGGGTTCCCGGTCGGGCCTCTCGGGCTTCCAGCTCAGAGCAGAGGAGGCGCGGCGACACCGCGGGGCGCGGCCGAGGGGAGGAGAGAGCGGAGCGCGGGCGAGCGCCGAGCCTGCCGGGCCTCGCGGGGCCGCTGCTCCGCCAATCTGTGGGCGCTGACGCGGGGGGCGGCTCCACGGCGCTCGGATATCAGCTGGCCTGGCGCGGGGAGCCTGGAGCTCCGCCGTGCGGGCGCTGCGCTCCGGGTCGGCCCGCTGCACCTGCCAGATCGCGACTTCGCCCCGCGCGCCCCCTCGCGCTCCCCTTCTCGCCTTAGTCTCTCCAGTCCGGCCTTCTAGCCGCAACCTGAAAACGCGGAGAAGTAGCCTTGTCACCCGCCCAACACCCGGAGTGGCCCAGCGGGAGCTTTGCACTCTGGATCGGAACCATCGCGCCCTGGTCAGGATGAACAGCCGCGCCTCTTGCCTACACGCCCAATGAGTGTGGTAGCCGTCCCGGAGACCTTCGTCCGCTGCTGTGTTCCCTGTAACTTCTGCCACCAGGTCCACTGACAAAGGCCACTTGCTGCCCCCCGAGATGGCCTGGAGAGCTGGTGCTTTGGTAGCGGGTGTCCTCAACGACGTCCGAGTCTGGGGACAGCCCCTGAGCTGGTAGCTGCTCGAGCGCTGAATGGACCTTGACCCGCGAGTCGTTGCCGGCTGGGTGCCAAGCTGAGGGGTGCCGGTGTAGCGCGCGTCCGGAACCCCATAAGCACGCTGGCCTGCGCGGCCATGAAGATGATCCTGGTGCGCAGGTTTCGCGTGCTCATCCTGGTGGTGTTCCTACTGGCTTGCGCTTTGCACATTGCTGTTGACCTGCTACCCAAGCTGGACCGGCGCGCTGCGCGATCCACGGGGGAACCCGGCTGTTCCTGCGCTCAGCCGGCGGCAGAGGCAGCTGGCCCAGGCTGGGCCCAGGCGAGGAGCCGCCCGGTGGAGTCCGCCGGCGGCGACGCAGGCTGGCCCAACAAGCACACACTGCGCATCCTGCAAGACTTCAGCTCAGATCCAGCCTCTAACCTAACCTCCCACTCCTTGGAGAAGCTGCCTCCTGCAGCAGAGCCGGTTGATCACGCCCCACGGGGCCAGGAGCCCGGCTCCCCGCCACTCCGTGACCGTGCGCACCGCCCGCTGCTAAGAGACCCTGGGCCTCGGCCACGGGTGCCGCCCCCTGACCCCAGCGGGGACGGATCGCTCTTAGCCAAGTTGTTTGAGCACCCACTCTACCAGGGTGCTGTGCCTCCTCTGACAGAGGACGACGTCCTGTTTAATGTGAACAGCGACATCAGGTTTAACCCCAAGGCAGCAGCAGAAAATCCAGACTGGTGAGCAGAGAATGAGAGGCGGGAGTGGGACTGGTACGGCCGCACCTTCCGGGAATAAAGACACCCTCCTAGAATGCTATTTCACGGGCCAAGCATTTTGTGTACCGTTAGGAACCCTTAAAGGAGGCTGGGTAGGGACGCCTGGTGGGCGGGGCAGATGCGCCTCTTGCTCTGGGCCCTGCCTTTGTCTCCACAATGATTTCCTAGGGAGAAGGGCTGATGGGGTTTGGGAGGCCCCCAGTACCCTGGTGTGGGAAGCTGGCGGCCCACCAGGAGCCAGGGGAGCCCAGTGCTCCACCTACAAGGAAGCATGCTGGCCAGCCCTGGCGAAGGCTGAGGAAGCAGATGAATGAATATGTTGGGAGAGTCAGCCAGGGAGAGTAGGAGCTGCCTTCCCCTGGGAGGGGCTGGGCTGCTGGCTCTGAGACCGATGGGTGAGCTGTTCGGGGTGGACCCCTCCAGAAAGCCTGAATGTACCTAATAAGTCTTTTAAGTCCAGTCACTGGGGACAAAAGCAGCTGGGAAGTGATGTTGGCAGTGTGGAGAGAGACCTCCTGGCAAAGACGTGAACCGGGCCACCCTGCCTGGCAGTGGGGAGGAAGATGAGCCATCCTGAAGTTATCTTCCAAGCTGCCCAGCTTTGTGTCCACCCCCTCCCCCACGGCTGCACAGATCCAAATAAGCCCAGCAGAGTGAAATATTAACCACCAGCTGGCTAGAGCAAATAACCTGCAAAGGTTCCCCGGGCCGCACGTCCAAAACAGCCTTAGAAATCCTTTCTCTCCCTGGAATGTGACCAGGCCCTGTGCCTTGGACCTGCACATGTGAGCTGTTTGGTGGCTTCTGGGCTGTGCTGGCCAGAAACTACCCAGCAGAGGCCACAGAGAGAGTGGTCAGGGTGTGGCTTCTTGGAGGACCCCAGCCCCTCTTTTTGCTTCTAGTGCAGGATAGACTGGAACTGAAGAGTCCTCACCTGTCAGTGAAGCAGAGCTAAAGCGGCCCCTCTTCCCCTCCAGCCTAGCAGACTCCCAGAGGGTCTGCTTTTCCTCCAGACAACCCCATGGCCAGAGAAGGCAGGCAGCAGGTCTTCTGCTGAACCCCGGGCTGGAGTGACTGATTCCGTAGTCCAGCCCTCCCCACCTATGGCTTCACTCGTTAAAATCAAATTTAGCCCCTTGCATCATCCTGCCCCTGGTCTTTGGAACAAAGGCAGCAAGCCGGGGAGGTTTCTGGCTGGCTGGGTGTGCCTACGACTTTCAGGCTGTCTGGTCCCAGGAAAAGCTGACAGTCCCTTCCCACACACTCCCAGCTGACATCATTCTTATGGGGGGCACTTTTAGTGACCCCAGGACAGAGGCGCGGGGATAGCGCTGACACTCTGGGTCTAGGCCAGTGGTAGTTAGGGTTGTCTGTGGCGTCTCTGGAGGGTAAATAGGAATTACAGGCCTCCAGGTGTGTTATTAGGCAGTGGAACCGCAGCCGGGGAGGAAAGTGCAGACAAGGCAGTGCAGAGGCAGCTTTTAGTGAACCTGTACTTTGAGCCCAGAGTCGCAAGCCCTGACCCTCAGGACCAGCTCCCCAGCATTCCTTGGCCTCTTGCCTCTCTGTTGACACTTGACTGTCGTCTGTCTTTGTTCCGTGTAGGCCACAGGAAGGTGCTGAAGGAGCAGAATTCTTGCCTACTGGCGAAGCAGCCGTGGACCTCTATCCTAACTGGCTCAAATTCCACATCGGCATCAACCGGTATGAGCTGTACTCCAGGCACAACCCGGCCATCGACGCCTTGTTGCAGGACCTTGGCTCTCAGAAGATCACCAGCGTCGGTAGGTAGCTACCTGCTTGCCCTTGGCGCAAGTGCAACTTGGTGTGGGCACAGCAGGGCTGTGCGGAGCTGGCTTCCTAGGCAGGTCACTGGCAAAGGAGCTGCTCTTTCGGGGGTGTCTAGGTGGTCACCTTGATGATGCAGGAGCCAGATGGATGCTTCAAGGTTCATTGCTGGCAAGTGCAGGTCATCACTTTGACTTGTGATAGTGTTATACACGCAGACATATAGGCCCTCCCTCCCCTGTAAAAGAATACCCTGCTGACCCACAGTGGCTTGCCGCACCTCCTGCCAGCACCTGTGCGTGGGCCACCTTTCTTCCTCCTGCAGGGGCAGCTAGATTGTATGGCTCAGCCAGGGTGGATGTTCTGAACCTGCTCCCTTCCAAACTCAGTAGGGGTTCAGGGATCTCACCAGGTCGGGGGAAGCAAAGCTGGAGCCTGGGTGTCCTGGATGGAGCGGTGTTTTAAAGGAACATCTCCAGGTTTTTGTGAAATCAAGTTTTCAGTTGCAGGAAAACAGCATATCAGGGCAGTTTCTGAGCAGGTTTTGGACTCTTGTCAGGTTGTGAGTGGTTGATAGTCCCTGTGGCTGGAGAGGTGGCATAGGACAGGCTGAGGGCTGGGCTGTGCAGGGGTGGCCCTGGTGTGCCCAGCTGCACGTGCTTGGGTAGCCTGCCATGTGTCTTGAAAGCAGATCTGCTAACAGGCTCCCTCCGGTTATGGGCTCTGGGCCAATTGCTGACATGGAGCAGTTAGAAGCTGCCTGCCTGCGGCAACCACCTCTTTAGAGGTGTCTGGGGCTCTGCTGATCAGCGTGCTGGGCTGTTGCCTGGTCGAAAAAGCCAGGACCCAGTTTCCCCAGGGTTTGGTCAACTCACTGAGTGAAAAGGATTAAGCGAATGGTCTTCCGCCCTCCCTTCTTCCCCCAGAGAGATCCGAGTGTGCCCGCACCTGACCCTGCCATGCCCCGTGTGGAATCCAGAGGCTTCAGGATGAGTGAGGAATAGTCCTTGTTAGCACAGAGACTTTGCTTTAAAAGAGCCACAGTCCATGCCCCCTTTCTCTTTGGAGTATAACTCTTAAAGAAATACCCAAGCTGGGCATAAAAGTGAAACCTGTCATCTAGCTATGCAGGAGGCTGAGACAGTGAAAGTCCAAGGCCAGCCTGGGTAACTTAACAAGAGCCTTTCTTAAAACAGAAACAGAAAAGAGGACTGGAATGTAGCTTAGAAGTAGAATCCGCAGTGAGGGGTTGGGGGCGTGGCTCAAGTGTAGAGCACCTGCCTAGAATCCCCCAGTGAGGGGCTGGGGTGTGGCTCAGTGATAGAGCCCCTGCCTAGAATCCCCCAGTGAGGGGCTGGGGTGTGGCTCAGTGGTAGAGCCCCTGCCTAGAATCCCCCAGAGAGGGGCTGGGGTGTGGCTCAGTGGTAGAGCCCCTGCCTAGAATCCCCCAGAGAGGGGCTGGGGTGTGGCTCAGTGGTAGAGCCCCTGCCTAGAATCCCCCAGTGAGGGGCTGGGGTGTGGCTCAGTGGTAGAGCCCCTGCCTAGAATCCCCCAGTGAGGGGCTGGGGTGTGGCTCAGTGGGAGAGCACCTGCCTAGAATCCCCAGTGAGGGGCTGGGGTGTGGCTCAGTGGGAGAGCCCCTGCCTAGAATCCCCCAGTGAGGGGCTGGGGTGTGGCTCAGTGGTAGAGCCCCTGCCTAGAATCCCCCAGTGAGGGGCTGGGGTGTGGCTCAGTGAGAGAGCACCTGCCTAGAATCCCCCAGTGAGGGGCTGGGGTGTGGCTCAGTGGGAGAGCAATTTCCTAGCACATGAAAAGACCCAGTGGTGAGACCAGCTTCCAGAAGTACTGCTGCCTCTGTGAACCGTTCAACTGAGGAGTAGGGAACATGTACTACAGTGACCTTGAAGAGGGTGACATCCTTAGGCTTGTGCAAGAACAAGCTTGAGTGCTATCTGATCCCCACAGCTGGCCAGCTGTTGTGGGGGCTTTGGTTTAGTCTCTATTCTCATTGATACCGGTTCTATGCAAAGGTGAGGGGATCTATCCCAGGATCTCAGATCAAGGCAGACTGGGGTTCCAGGGCCTCACCAGAAGCTGTGCTCACCCCAAGGAACTTTGTTCATTTTCATGTGCTTAACTTTGAGCCCCCCCACTTTGGTCTGATTTACTTGGGAAGGATGGTGGTGCTAGGACCCCGACTTCACAGTAGGATGACAGCTCTGTAGCTGATGAGGAAGCAGCCTAGACTTGACCTGTGCCTTGGTCTGGTGGGGCATCCTGGAGTCAGCCAATACCCTTCTAGGCCACGGGATGCTTGAGCGGATCCTACACTGATGTGCTAAACACAATGGCTGGGGTCCTTTTCATCCATTCCCAACATGGACGTGCTGGGTCCTTCATTCTGCAGGTGCCCAGCAGCTATCAGAAGGTAATCAGTAGAAATGGCCATCACCCAGGCAGACAAAGGACACTTACCCTGCCCGCCTCACAGAGTGCTGAGGGATCCCAGCTGTACCAATCACTATCCACAGTGACTTCAAACGGCTGCCCGGCAGCCAAATGTGATCCAACCTGAATGCATCTGGGGGTTGATACATGAGTTTGAGATCATTGTAAAAGGTGCCCTTTTCTCCCAAGGTGAGGTCATGCCTGCTTCGGGACTGGGAGTGTTGGTTGTGAGGTTCTGACCCCCTAGTATTGGGGATCACTGCTAGCAGGGTATACGTCACTGGAATGCCTTCCTTTCTGGGTCCACCAGTTCTGCTGCCCAGAAGGTTCAAAGATGTGACACCTGCCCCACAAATAGAGAAGGCTTTGGGGTGTAAATAGGAGTCAGGGGCAAGAGCAGAACTGGACAGCACCTGCCTGGCGATCTCCGTGTGGCAACAATGGTTCAAGACACACCAAGCCCCTTTGCCTAGGGACCTGGAGTCAAAACACGTGCCTGTATCTTCTCAGGGTTGTGGAGTTTACACCTGCAGAAGTGGACCAGACATCTCGCTCAGCAGGGAGCATCCTGAGATGACTGGCCATGGCCACAGCACAATGCCCTGGAGACTGCACACTGTCCTGGAGGCTGCCTGTTGGAGGCAACTCCCTGCCGCCCTGGCTAACCTGACTCATCCCGAGCTGCTACAGAGGTTGTCGTGGGTGTAAAGGTCCAGCCAAAGTTTTGAGCACACATCTGGCTCCTTGAGACATAGTCTCTCCTGGGCATTTATCGCAGCGTAGCCACTGGGTAGGTGACAAGCTGGGTGCATGCCCATAGACAGGATTTGCTTCTGCCCAGGGCCTGGTGCTACCATGACCTGGAGTCAAGTGGAACCTTCAAAAGCGAGTCCTGCCTTCCAACTTCCCCCTACAACTAGGGAAATTGAGGCTACAGAGAAGGAAGATTTGCTGGTAGCGTAGTATCCCCTTGTTTCTGATTCAAGCTTCCCTGGGGCCGGCCAGTGATGACTTTATTTTTTATATTTTTAATTTTGTGTATGTATATGTGAGGATGTCTGAGTAGCTGTGTTTTGTTTATTAGTGTCTGTGCACATGTGTGTATAGGTGTGAGTGCGTGTGTCTGCAGCTGTTTATGTGCCCATGGTGTGAAGGTCTGAAGCTGGCATTAGTGTTTCAATTCTTTTTTCATTTTTAACTTGTTGAGTCGGGGTCACTCGCTGAATCTGGAGCATTCTGGCGCTAACTAGCCTAGCTAGCCAGCTTGCTCGGAGATTCCCTGTCTGCCTCATTAGGGCTGGGATTGCACGTGGCCACCACATCTGTACAGCTTTTACTTGGGTTCTGGGGTTCCAAACTCTGGTCTGTGTGCTTGCACCGCAAACACATTATCCACCGAGCCATCCCCCCCATCCCCAGAAGTGGTGGCTTTAATCTTCAAGTTTTTCATCTAACTATGAAATACGGAGCTGGAAAATAACTCTTGTGATGGAAAATGGTGCCGGGGGGGGTGGAGGGGGGGTAGGGGGGGTTCCACGCCCTCTTGGACCTGTTGCATCAAGTCTCGCCTGTTTTGAACCTCTTGCTCCTTTTCATGAGGCTCTGTGTGGCCCACAGCGTGGCTAGCCAAGGCCAATAGAGATTTATTTATAGCCAGGCTCCAGGCTGCCTGGTAACGGGCCACTGCTACCTTTAAAGAGACTACACACACCCACCTCTGCTCAGCAGGAAGTGGCCCGCCATGCCTTTGGCAGGGACCGGTGGTAATCAAATCGCTACCATGTACAATCATGGATACAAACGCTCAACACTTGAAATTACTCAGGGAAGAGAGAAGTTTCCCTGGGAGCAGAGGGTGAGGCAGCCTCTGGCCTGAGCAGAGATCTCTTAAGGTGGCTCCATCTAGGTCAGATCAAGGCCCATGGTATCGAGAACAAGGTAGAACAAAAGAAAATAACTCCACCGGTCTGAAGTCCTTGTCACTAATTGATCTGCCAGAGGGAAAGAATGGATGAAGATGGAATCTGGAGAATTGGCTGTGAGCTTCAAGGAACAAAGGGCCCGTGACTGGGGTGCCCCGGAAATACTGCCTATGAAGTGGGGAGGGGGAGGGGCGTGCGGGGACTTCTCATTCCTGTCTGATGAGACAGAGCTAGTATAGTTCTCAAGAGGCAGTACCAGCCACAGCAGGGTTACAGGTCCTTGCCTCTCTGACTCAGGGCATGCATGTAGGGTCGGGGAAGAGGGTGACTGCGGTCACAGACTTCAGCAGTAGAGGGACGCCCTGAAATAACAAGGACCCCAAGATCAAGTGCACCAAGTAAATGGCTATTGCCTGCTCAGTGCCATGGGTTGGAAGGTCAGGAGCCGAGGGTGGTCTCCAGTAGGGATTTGAGTTGTCCCCTCCCACCCCACCCCTCCCTGTTTTCTCCTTGTGCAGTCAGGAAGCTACAGGGATTGAGCCCAACTCCCACTCACCGTCTTGGCTTTCAGCAAGCCAAGCTCCATTGGTGTATTTCTGGGTTTTCTTGTGACTGCCACTCTCAAAATAAAAGTGAGCTCCCTGAGAGGCAGCGTGACATAGTAACACCAGGCTGCAGGCCACTAGGGCAGAAGGTGCCCCACGTGTGCCTGGTCTGAGCCAGTGATGGCCCCGAAGCCCGGAAAGCCTCTCAGTGGGCCAGAAGCTTGGAGACCTTGCTGCAGCCACCATCAATGCCTGCTCGCTCAGCTTGTCCAGCCCCTCGTGTCAGGGTGGGTGGCTGCAAGGCCAGGGTCAGCGACTCTGCCTCTGGCTGCCACATAAATGTGCCCCATGCCCATTTCCTCATGTCAAAGATTGGCAGGTGGAAGGGGACTGTGGGTGCCCGGCGTCTGAGCCACAGGCATGCTTCTCCAGTTCAGTGACATGTGAGACAGGCCAGGAAAGGCTGAGTGACATTTTCTCTGAATGTGAGTCTTCCCTAGGGAGGCCTTCACTTACAATACAAACACCTGCCTCCATTAATCTTCTAGAACAGCCCCTTAAAAGGCAGCCTAGGGGTATGTGGGTGTGAAAATAGTCAAGCTACTGCCTGACTGACCCCAAACAGAATCACCAGTCCCCTCGCCTGGATGAGACGACCAAGGTCAAGCCCAGTAGCGGTGATGATTCCCAAGGGCCACCAGTCAATATCTCAGGTGTGGCCCATTTCCTTAGTGCCCAATGGGGACAGCCTAGTACAGAAGCTGGTGGGTGTTCGCATCTGTTGCCCACCTAGACAGACGCGCCTGAGCCTTCGCTGTAACACAAAGCAGTCTGTGTCAGAGAATACCCCCAGCCAGCTTCAGGCAGCTTGCAGGGCTAAGGGTGGGCTGAGTCAGGACAGAGCCTTCCTTTTGCAGTTTGTACCTCAGTCACCTCAGAGATCTGTGTTCTAGAACTCCTGGTTGCCTCCTTGGGAGGAACTGGCCATGTATGGTGTCAGAGCAACAGGGAGGCAGATGGGACCCCCTTAGGAAAAAAACTGACTAGACTGGGAGGGTAGCTCAGTGGGTAGCGTGCTTGACTAGCTTGCTCAAAGCCCTGGCCTGTACCCAGCACTGCATAGACAGCACTGAGGACAGGCGGAGGCGAGAGGGTCACGAGTTCAAGGTCATCCTCAGCCATATAGCCAGTTTTCAGTTACTCAAGAGCCTGATCAAAGCAAGAAAAGCAGGTGGCGGGGGAGGAGCGGAGACAGACCTAGCTGACCAGATTAACACAATATTTTTCTATCTAAAAGCCCGGATTACAAACTTTAAAAAGAACCTGGCCCAGGAAGGAACCATTAAACCCAGGAGTCTCTGTGATTAAGCGAAAATGGGTCGTACATGGAGATTTGATGGTGCCACCAACTTTTTAATCACTTCCTTCTTTTCCGCTCTACCAGAAACGCGGTGGATGTTCCTTGTGCAAATTTAGAAAGCACAGATAAGGAAAAACAGAAAATTAAAATCCCCTGCCAGGATCCCGAGGGAGAGGTGCAGGCTCGTTGCTGGTCTGTGTATCTGGGCTGAAAAACCCATGTGTCCCTGTCTTCAGGGGGAAAATGAGCTTCCTGAAGCATGAATGTTTCATAAGCTGCTTGCTCAATAGTCAGACCGTAAGCACTTTGTTGTGTCACTCAGAAGGAAGGCAGGGTGGTAGTCACACCTGCCCTCACTGCTGTGGTTGCGTCCTGAGTTTGAAAGGAGCATGACGTGTGTGGTGGCCTGAGAAGGACACGATCTTGTACCAGCCACTCTGGTCCTGCAGAGCCCAAAATCAGTCTTAAGTTCCTAGTACAGCCTGTCAAACACAGCCGACAGCCAGGTCCTCTGTGAATACCAGCCGGGGGACTGTCCCCACTGTACAGGTGAGTCCAGGCGAGTCCAGGCCACTGCTGTTCTTTGAGCCTGATCCTCTCCACAGCCTTGTGAAGGAGTATCATGTGACTTTCCACGAGGGATGTGCTTCTATCAACTAGGAGGAGGGGCCCTAGTAATTCTTGCAAGTTTCAGGAACTTCCTAAGCCTTTTAAGTTTCTTTTACTTCCTAAATCTTCTTTTTATGATTTGTTTATTTATTATGTACACAGTGTTGTGCCTGCATGACAGAAGAGGGCACCAGATCTCATTATAGGTGATTGTGAGCCACCATGTGGTTGCTGGGAATTGAACTCATAGCCTCTGGAAGAGCAGCCAGTGCTCTTAACCTCTGAGCCATCTCTCCAACCCTGCTTCCTAAATCTTAATGAGCCTCCCACCAGGAGTAATATTTTATTTGTTTGAGTTTTTTGACACAGGGCCCCATTATGTAGCCTTTGCTGTCCTGGAACTCACTGTGTAAACCAGGCTGGCTTCAAACTCAGAGAGATCCACCTGCCTCTGCCTCAGCCTCCCAAGTGCTGGAAATTAAAGCATGTGTAACCACACCCAGTCAAGAAGAAATGTTTTAATTTGAAGGAAATATCTGCACAATGATAAGTAAGCATCTATGGCCCCGTTTTACAGAAAGGGAAACTGAGGCTGGAAAAGTAAAGATTTCTTCCAGGATATTCAGCCTGGGGAAGCTAAGCAGACTTCAGTGTCTAGATCAGAATGGACCACCATGATCTTTCTTCCACTGAACATTTTTTTTTGAGGCAAGGTCTTACTATGTAACTTTGGTTAGCCTTGAATTCACTATGCAGACCAGACTGGCCTGGAACTCATAGAGATCTACCTGTCTCTGCCTCTGAAGTACTCGGATTAAAGATGTGCACCGCTATACCCAGCTCCACCAAACCTTTACACTTCCTGTTCTGTGGCATACACACACACACACTTGAGCCTCCCCTGACCCTGGTACCGACAGCCACAGTCCTCTGCCAGTCCTGTTATACCTGGAACCCGAATGGCAAGAGCATGTCCCTGACTGTCACACCATCTGTTTTCAGATTCTAGAGAACCCTCTGCAGCCTTTCTGTCCTTTGCCTTCCTCACCACAACCCCCCAGGACCTACGTCTGCTCTTTTGTGACCAACCCTAGGCCTCTCTCCCCCAAGAGTGGCTCTCACAATGACCTCAGGCTGCAGCCTGCCTTGCCTCCTACACTAAGGAGTCTAAAGTTATCTCGCCCTTTGTAACTTCCTATCTACCCACGTGTCCAGTGTAGGCTCTGAGTCCGTTACATCTGTGATGTTATCACTTGCTCTGAGCCTGCCAAGGATACGGGATGCCTCTGTACACACCAGGCAAGCTCCCATGTAGACGGGCTTGGCTACATTGTGCAGTGTGAAGGCCCCTTCGTGTCCTTGTGCCTTGAACAACCTGGGGGTCTTTGCCACAGCTGACCTGGATCAGAAAAACCCCCGTGGCTTTCCTTTCCCCTCGTTCATCAACAAAAGGGAAATCCAAGGTTGGGGGAAGAAAGATTGTCTTGGAAATCCATCAGCTTTCTGATGTGGTGAAGTGCCAGAGCAGTGTGTCTTCTGGAACTTTCTGAAGCTGTCATATCCTTCCATGTCCTAATGATGTAGGAGCTTCTAAAATATAGGTATTTGGGGGTCTTCTCAGAGAGACCACTCAGACCTTCACTAAATCCTAGTAGCTTGCCTGTACCTAGACAAGCAGTGGTGTGTGTGTGTGTGTGTGTGTGTGTGTGTGTGTGTGTGTGTAGATGCAGGTGGGTATTGAGGGTGTGTAAGTAATAGGATGTTTATGTAAGAGTAGGAATGGGGGTATTTGTGGGTATGGAGGTCTTCATGTAGGCATAGGGTGTGTGTAGATGTGAGCATGTGTTTGTGTGAAGGTATGCATGTGTGTGGCTGCACTCCTGGACTGGCATCCCCTGGGCCCTTTGTGGGCTCACACTGTGGAGTTTGCTTAGACCCGACTGCTGTATCAGAAGGGGCTCCAGCTAGCTGGCGTGCATCATTGCTGCAAACCCATCTTCTCAGGCACAATGGGAGCCCCTCACCACTTGAAGAAGATCCGACTGGCTGGTGGCTAGAACCTTTGTCTGATTCTGCTGCCTGGGGGCAGTTGGGGGCCTAAGGCAGCCACTGAGTCACCCTGTTTGTTCTTCCCTCCCTCCTGCAGCCATGAAGTCAGGGGGCACACAGCTGAAGCTCATCATGACCTTCCAGAATTACGGGCAGGCGCTATTCAAACCCATGAAGTAAGTGCCTGACACTAGGGTGGGCATGAGGCGGGGCTGCCGTGTGCAGGCGTAAGGCCGGGCTGGGGAGGCAACATTTTTCTGGGGGTGAAATGTAGTGACTGCTAAGTGAGTAGCCAGGCTGTCTGCACCCTCCTGGTCCCTCTCCAGCCTGATGCCATCATTACACACCTGGGGACGGTTGTCCATCTTGTTCTGTGAGGGTGAATGTTTGCATTTAACAAGGGGCTGGCAATGTGGGCATGTAAGGGACCCCTGGAGGGGAGACTGCATTTTTCTAACAGGCTCAGAGACTGGGGGGACTCCACACAGGGCCGGGGTTGCCATCTAGAGCTCTGCAGGTGGTATGGTCATTTCTCGGCCTGCTGCCCAGTCCAGGTGATCCGTGGGGAGCCTGTGCGTCCTAAAACTCCATCCTGGGGAGATGGCTTCATCAGTAAAGGGTTTGCCACAAGAGCACGAGACCCGAGTTTGATCTGTAGCACCCACGTAAAAAGCCAGGCATGGTATTGCACATCTGTAGTCAATGCTGGGGTGGCAGAGACAGGAGGATGCCTGGCACTCACTGGCCAGTCAGTCTAACTGAATTGATGAGCTCTGGGTTCGGTGATAGACCCTACCTCAAAATATAAGGTGGAGAGCATGCATGTGCACACATACAACTTCATCCTAACACAAAGCAGCACTAGAGTGAGCTCGCTACCCCAGAGGAGGTAGAAATCTCATCACCAGTACCAGAGAGGGAGCATTATGCAGCACGTGACCACCCGGGATACTCGGGAGTTACTAGAGCTTGTATCTCATTGCCACAGACCCTGCTCGGCCCAAGAGTTTGCATTTTGCGGTAGCCAGACTATTGTGTTGCTCTTTATAGCATGGTTTGCAGCCGCAAAGGCTAAGGAGAACATGCAAGTCATGGGAGTGAGGCTGCTGGGTGCAGGACCCCAGGGACCACCCAGCTGTGCTGACTGACCAGATGTCCTCTTTCTGCCCTGATTTTTCTACAAATCCAGCTTCCCCCCACCCCCGTTTAATCCTCAAATTTAAAAAAAAATGCTAAGTACTTCAGAAGCAGGGAAGGCACTTTGCTCTTCCTGTTTGTCCTGTGTCCCCAGGAAGACCCAGCATAGGTTCAGGGGAGAAAAGTGGGCCTCCCTGGCTTCCCAAGAAGGACAGTGAGCCTGTTTATCTGCAGGTCTTCAGGAGCCCAAACCTGAGCACCACCCACTCCCACAGACAAAGGAAAACCTGGTCCTAGGGTTTAAGCCATGAAACAGTGAGCCCTCTGCCACTGCCTATGAGGTGGCATGGCCACGGGTGCCACGTGACCACGTGACTGAGTACACATTTCTTCCCCTCTTTATGCAAATGGTGTTTTCTGTGTCCCGCGAGCATCTGTCCTGTGTAGGGAGTGACATCAGCTTGGCATGAGAAGAGTTGTGGACTGGACACCATCACTCGGGAGTAGTGTATGCAGCCAAGCATTGGATGTCACTGCCCTGTAGGAACAAGCAGAGGGTCTCCAAATAGCCTGTAGTCTGTATGGTTATCCCAGGATGTCCTAGGGGGCCAGATGCCAAGGAGGATATGGCTTCCTATGGTTTCTTAAGGGGGCTTTAGTGGAGACAGAATCTCACTGTATCCCAGACTAGCCTCCAAGTCAGCAATGCTCCTGCCTCAGGCCTCGCAAGGTGCTGACGTTACAGATGTGTGTGAAGGAGACTTGCTCCCTCCCCAATCTCTCCCTTCCTTCTTCCTTCCTCCCTCCTCCCCTCTTCCCGTTTTTGCTCTCTTTCCTTGGGTAAATAGTTTTATGAGCCTAGCCTGGCCTCAGATGTGCTCTGTAGCTGAGGATAATCCTGAACTTCTGATCCTCTTTCTCCACATCCATAGTTCTGGGATTACAGGCATGTGCCACCACACCCCGTATATGCGGTGCTGAGGATGGAAGGAACCCAGGGCGTCGTGCTAAGCAAGCGCTCTACCAACCGAGCCACATTCTCGCGCTATTTTAAGGCCTCTGGTTTTCACAAGGACAGTGCCATGAGAACCTGCCTGCATAAGACTAGGGCCAAGCCAGGTGACAAATAGATCAGGACAGCCTGCTGCTTGCCAAGATCTGGGGACAATAAATGAAAATGACATCTCTCTCCTTTTCAGTCAAGTTCTGTGGGCATGGGCTCCGTGAAGCAGGTGTGTGCTTCCTGTCTGAGAAGTGTGTGTTCAAGCCTGGCAGAAATCTATAGACAAGTCCAGAGCTGTCCAGAAAGGCTCCCCATGGCCCAGAGTTTCAGGACAGCAAACCCTGGGGATCCAGATGGCCTCCTCAGTGGAGATGGGGGTGGTTCTGGATTCTGGCTTGTGTCATGACTCTGAAAGTAGCTAGAGGGGAAGGTATGTCCAGCTGTGGACAGCTGCAACCACAGCCGTTCCCCTGAGCTCGAGTAGCCTGTGTCCCATGAAGAGGGAGGGGAATGGGTCTCTGCACTCAGGGTTTTGGTGTTTGGTTTCATCCCCACAGTAGAGTCTAAAGACAGGCTGTTCATAACTACATACAAACAAGGAACCTGGGGTGCTGAGGGGTGGTATGGGTCCAGAGACCTATAAGGGGCCCCTAACCTGGTGGACACCATCTATCCCTGAGTGGTCACATAAGGGACTGGTGCGGAAGCCCCTTGGGATTCCTACTTCTCCAGTTTATCCAAGGCCTTGGAGAAAGGGCTTTTCAAGGCTGTGATTGGAGGAGGATAAAATAGTGTGGGAGGTACCAGTCAGGTCAGGGTGTTGCTGGGGAAACAGGGTAAGGAAACTAAGGCTCAGAAAGGGAAGGATGTGTCTAAGACTAACCAAAGACAGAATCTGAGGCCAGCCTGAATTTTCTCTTCAAAATGGGCAGGAGGGCAGGGGTTGGGGGTGGGGTCCCAATGCCAGCAGGTGGCACAGTTTGCTGTAAACTTCCCACACTGTCTGTCTGGGTCTTTTACTGTTCCTCCATGGACCAGGTCCAGAAATTTCTGGGCACCTGAGACTCATCGACTCCAGTTATCTGGCCAACAACTGATGACCCTGATGACCTTGGGCAGGGCCCGGGACCTGACACTGCTGCCCGTTTTGTCCTTGCTCCTCTGAGGCTATGGAATGATTACAGTTATGGTTCTTGACAATGGCCTTAAAAAGTCAAAACCCATGATAGGGAATGGGGAGAGAGCTCAGTCAGTAAGGTGCTTGCGGCACAAGTAAGAGAACCCAAGCCGATCTCTAGAAGTCACGTAAAAACACCAGGCGTAGTGGTGCATGCCTGTCATCCCAGCACTGGGGAAGTAGAGACAGGAGGATCTCCAGGACTCGCTGTCATGCAGTGTTAGGAGTACGTATATTAGTAGACACTAAAAGACACATGCCCCACAGGCATGGCAGTTCACCGCTGTGATCCCAGAACTTTGAAAGCTGAAGCAGGAGGATTGCTCTG
This sequence comes from Microtus oregoni, assembly GCF_018167655.1. Lineage (NCBI taxonomy): Eukaryota > Metazoa > Chordata > Mammalia > Rodentia > Cricetidae > Microtus > Microtus oregoni. The sequence goes on along the minus strand of NW_024543062.1, from coordinate 4,460,156 downwards.
AGTTTCGAGGCTAGTCTGGAATGTAGAATGAGTCTCTGTGGGAGGAGGGGGAGAAAAGGTAAGGGGAGAGGAGGAAGAGAAGGAAAGGAAGAAAGAAGGGAGGGACAAGGAGGAGGAAAAGGAGGAGGAGGAGGAGGAGGAGGGGGGAGTGAGGGAGGAAAACACACAACCAGGACTGCAGCCCTTGAGCTCTTGGGGAGGGGGCAGGGCTGACTGGCTTTTAAAGCAGCGGTTCTCAGCCTTCCTAATACTCCAACCCTTTAATACAGTTCCTCATGTGGTGGTAACCCCAACTAGAAAACTATTTTCATTGCTGCTTTATAACTGTAATTTTGCTAATGTTATAGATCATAATGTAAATATCTGTGTTCTCTGATAGTCTTAGGCGACCCCTTGTGAAAGGGTCATTCGACTCCCTCCTCCCACCTGAGGCATCATGGCCCACAGTTTGAGAACTCTTGCTTTAAAGTATTTAAGGGTTTTTTTTTATTTTTATTAGTTAAAAAGTGGCTTTCCTGACGCCAGATGCACACCATGCCTTCCAAAACCACTCACTCGAGTGACTGACCAGCACCACGAGCTTTCTGAGTTCTAAGAGGAAACTGTAAAAATCCTGCTGCCTCTCCCCACCCCTGCCCCGGCACCCGACAACCACTAATCTCCCGTCTCGCTGTCTCGCTGTCTCGCTGTGTGGATTTGCTTATTCTGGGTTTTCCCAGGCCGAGGATCTTGTGGTGCGTGGTACTTTCTGTCTGGCCTTCAGTGGTGACGTCCTTTCTAAGTTCATCCAGCTGGAGCGTGTGATAATACTTCCCTCCCTTTTTATTGATGAATGATAGTCCATTGTGTGGATGGACCACACCCTACTTATCCATCCATCTGCTGATGAGAGAGGACTGTTCTCATGGTCTGTAATGAAAAGTGCTGCTTTGAACTGTTGGATGCATGAGTGTATTTTAGGGGGTTCATGTGGAGGTACATGTGTGTTGTGAGAATAATTTCCCTGGAGAGAGGTAAATAGTGGAGATGGTGACTTTTCCGTAGCTTCACAGATGGACCACTCCTCTTCAGTTAACCTCCCCCATCCCATAGACAGTGGTTCTCAACCTGTGGGTCACGACCCCTTTGGGGGTCACATATCCTGCACTTCAGATAATTCATATTGTGACTCATAACAGCAGCCACATTACAGTTATGAAGTAGCAATAAAAATAATTCTATGGCTGCGGGATCTTCACAACATAAAGAACTGTATTAAAGGGCCACAGCATTAGGAAGGTTCAGAGCCACTGCACCTCGCAGGCCCCAACTGTCACATGCAATTAGGGCAGAATTTATAAAATGCATAAGAGGAGCATTTAGATTCTCAGCTGAGGTTGCATGACCTTCCAAACCCACTCCTTCTCCAAGGGAGTATCAGTAGGTCTGCTCATAACGGGCTCTTGCAGCAGGCAGCGCTAATCCAGTGGAAAACGGCATTTGTCTTGCTCAGAGGACCCCATTTTATAATCAATATGGTGCATGTGCATTGGCCAGAGGACGACCTTGGGTGTGGTCTTCAGAAACACCATCAGCCTCCTTTGAGAAAGGTTCTCTCGCTGACCTAGAACTTACTAGGAGGACCGGCCAGAAAACCCAAGAGATCTGCCTGTCTCCATGTCCCCAGCACTGGAATTACCATCATAGGCCACCAAGCCTGACACTTTTACACAGGTTCTAGGCGCCAGACTCAATTCTTCATGCTTACAGAGCAATTGCTTTACCACCTTGGCCATGCCCATGTTTTGGGTCTCTTGGGCACAAACCTTGGAGGGCTACTGGAGCTCTTAACGTTCTCATTTGTTTCCATCTCGTTTCCATGGTAGCTGTGCTGTTTTATCATCCCACCTGCACAGCCCAGGGGGTCTGCTTCCCCAGTCTTTGCCAGCACCTGCTGTCATTTGTCTTTGATGGTAACTGTTCTCCTGAGTGGGAGGTGGGATTTCACATGCATTCCCCAGATGGCCACGGACACCAGAGTCTTCCCACGAGCTTGTTGGCCATCTGTTTGTCTTTGGAGAGGCACCAGGGCAACGCTCCTGCCATCCTTTTGGCTGGTTAATTGTCTCTGCTATCAAAGGGTTAAATGACTCTTATCACATAGATGGTAGTGTATAGGCTATGAGGTTTTAGGGTGTCCATTTTATTCATTTTTATTATTTGTGCTTTTGGTGAACTATTTAAACTTGAATATAATTGTGTGTGTGTCTGTCTGTGTGTGTGTGTGTGTGTGTGTGTGTGTCTGTGTGTGTATGTCAGAGAAACCATGAGGCCTCACTGGGACTCAGTTTATCATCTGGTCACAAAGCTTAGGGTATGCCTACTCCCGATGCTTCTCCAGAGGCTGCTTACAGGAGCAGAGCTCAGCAGGGTGGGGTTAGCTGCAGGCCTCAACAATACAAATATCAAGTTGTTTCTTGGAAAAGAACCTCCCAGGCATGCCCGAGGCTGCCCATGATACAACAGGACCGTCTCATGGCAGAAATACTCATCTAGCAGCGGCTGATACTTCCAGAGCTCTGGGGTTGGGCCTGGCACAGACATGATTCAAGGTCCAAGCTTGTGGGAAAGCCACAGGGCTGTGACCTCTGGACGTGGGTCACTTGGATGCTAAGTAGGGAATGAGGTAATGCCTGTGTGTCTGGCCCTTCACGGCAGCTCTGGTTTGCTGCTTCTGCAGCCAAGCACAGAATGCATGGGAGAAAGAGCACCTGTGGGGCAGGCAGATGCACCGGCAGGCTTCCCTCAGGAGGGTCGGGAGGGTCAGGGCTAGAAGGAAAGACAGCCTTGCAAGAACACTCAGCTGGAAGCAGCCATCAGGGAGGCCATGGTGAGTGTGAAGGTCAAGTAAAGGTCAGATATGTCCAGGCCACAGGAGGAATTGTGTGCACAGTCCAAGAGGTTGGCTGGCACCATCAGGATCAGGTGCCTACAAGGTTTCAGCTGCTCTGTCTGAAGCCCAGGCTTTGGTGCAGGAGGTACTAGACACAGCTGTCCCCAGTGGACTTCAGCTCCTTCCCCTCTGGCTGCTTACCAAGTGCTTGAGGCTGCATGCTGAAGGGGTGTCATGCCCGAAGACATGCGCCACGTATTCCTGCAGGGTCCGGTGGTAAAGTCTGGGGTCTGAGAATAGACTGAACACAGAGGGAGGCTGGGCAGCAGCCTGCTCTGAGGACATTTGTGGCATGGACATTGGCCCGTGACTCAGATCAGTATTTGGGGTGTCCGGGTGCACAGTTCCTGCCTCAGTATGAAATTGGTGAGCTGGGGAGACAGGAAGGAGGCTGTGGGTGGAGAGAGTGGATGAGGAAGAGGGTACCCACAGAGGCTGGGCAGTGTGATGGAGGAGGATGCTTAGGAAACTGTCCTAGTCAGTCTTTGTTGCGGGGATGAAACACTAATGGAAAGCAACTAAGATAGTAAAGTGTTTATTTGGCTTCTAGGTTATAGTTCATCATTGAGGGAGGTCAGGGCAGGAGCTCGAATCAGGAACCTGGAGTCAGGAACTAAACGCAGACGCCATGGTGGAACACTGCTCATTGGCTTCACACCTTGGCTTGCTCAGCTTGCCATTTTATACAGTTCAGGACCACCTGGCCAACGGTGGCACCACCCACAGGGACCTGTACCCTCTCGCATCAATTATTAATGCCTCATAGACAACTCCAAAGGCTGATCTGGCAGAGGCAATTGTTCAGTTAAGGTTCCTCTCCCAAAGTGACTCAAGTTTATGTTGAGTTGGCCAAGACTTGCCAGTACAAGCCCCTCTCTGGGCACAGTGATGGGACATGGGAGCAATTGAAGAAGAGAAAGCCTCTGGCCTTGTGGCTGATGACATTTGGGGACCCACTTGGGACATCCAGGTAGAGGCACATAGCGCCTGGAGCACAGAGAAACACCAAGGTTAAGTCCTAGCCACAAAACTTAGTGTGTGGCCCATCCCTCCAGACTATTCCCTTTGCTTGCACAGCTGGAACATAAAGTCCAGGACCCTCCCCTCCCAAAAGACTCATCTCTAGGGGGAGGTTGCTCCACAAGGCAGGGGGGACAATGACTCCATCTGACATATCACCTGGGCTTGGCCCATTTGATTCCTGGCTGCATTTGCTTTTATTTCCCAAGGGACCGGAAAGAACAAAGCACATTGCTGAGGGGCTCTCAGGAAGCATCCACCTTGAGTGAGTCAGGGGTGGCTTGTGGAGGCTGATCCAAGCCTGGGAAGCACCCCAGCCTCTGGCCAGTGTGACAACATAGTCTACGGACTACCTGGTTCCCAACTAGCAAACTGAGTACTTGTAGATCACTTGAAAGCCTGTGGTTGCGTGATGGTGTAATTGGGTGGTTTTGTACCTCTAGGCAACTGTGCGATTGGATGGGCTATGGCTGTGTGTGCGTCTGTGCCTGGGTGGTTTGTACGGCTGTGGGCAGCTGGGTGGCTGTGGCTAGCTAGGCTGCTGTGTGTATATGTCACCTCTCGAGCATACAACACATTCTTTGACCTCCCCAGATATCGCGTGTGTATTATTTGTGATGGGCTCTCCTTAATAGTGGAAGAACAAGGCTTTAACAAGGCTTGAGTAGGTGAAAGTAAACAAGGAACAGACCACAGACCAGGGATGAGGCTTAGGTGCCAGGCCCTTGGGGCACTACTGCTTGTAGGAAAAGCTGCCTGAGCCTGGATCCAGACATTGTCTGGTAAAGGAGCATACCAACTCCAGCCCACGCTGGCCTGGGACCTGTTCTGTATCTCAGGTTGACCTTGAACTTGCAGCGATCCTCCTGCTTCAGCCTCCTGAGTGCTAAAGTTGTAGGTATATGCGACCATGTCCAGTCCCTCTGGGGCTTTTTCCAGTGTTGTACAGTATACTGGTGACCTCAGTGGTCTACACTGGGCCCAGCAGTGTGTCCCTTTGACACCATAATGTGGCTCTCTGTCTCAGTGAGATCACAGTGGGGACCTCATACCCTAGACTGAGTCTAGGTAGTCCTCGTGGCAGACTGAAGATTGAGGGTGGCATCCCATGCTTTCTATACGGATCATGTCCTTGACCTGGCTCAGCCCCAGCCTAGTTAGGAAGTGGGAAACGGCAGCTGACAGTCTGGAGTCCTACAGCTTAGGCTGGTCCAACCTAAACCCAGATGGGCGAAAGGCATGACTTGCTCAGAAACCTCTGAGGTCCTTAAGGGGCCCAGCTGAGACAGACAGTGAGAGTCCCATCCTGACAGGGCAGGCACAGAGCACCTGCCTTTAGACACGGTCGGGGGAAGATGGATGTGGTACTAGGGGCTCCGTCTCTCTGTGTGTTTCTTTTCCTGGTGACAGGAAGCCTGGTCACCAGTAAGGAGGAGTTGGGGAGGAGCTCGCAGAAGGTGGAGAAGGAAGGTTGGGATGGAAGGAGACGTTGTCCATGTCACAGATGCATGATGCTGATGCTTGGGTTTGGCCCACAGCGTGGTGTATAAGCGAAGAGATGGGATTAGCACACCGGAGACTGGGCTGGAGCGGTGACTCCACAATTAAGAGAACTGGTTGCTCTTGTCCAGGACTCAGCACCCACATGGTGGATCACAACCATCTGTGACTCCGGTCCCAAGGGCTCTGATCCCCTCTTCTGACCTCCTTGGGCATCAGGCACAGACATGGTGCACTTAAGTACATGCAAGCCAAACATTCACACACATAAAATAATGACATAGATCTGGGGAAAAGAGGAGTAGCTGAGACAGGAGAAATGTCTCAGGCAGAGAACTATGCCTTGGGTCAAATTCACTCTGAGAAGGGCAGGACCATGTGGTCAAGGATGTTTAGTGCTAAGAAGGACAAAAAATACTGGGAGGGAGGGAAGGAGGGAGGGAGGGAAGTTTCAGACACTGAGCCACCCAGGTAGGAGGCCTTGGTGTGATCCTGGATTGAGGAGGGAACCTCAAAGAAGTTCTACAGTTGGGAAGGGGTGTAGCATGTTCCTGGGGTGAGTAGGGGATCTCAGTGTTTTCCTGGGGTGAGCAGGGAACCTCAGTGTGTTCCTGGGGTGAGCAGAGGACCTCAGCGTGGTCCTGGGGTGAGCAGGGAACCTCAGCGTGTTCCTGCGTTGAGCAGGGGACCTCAGTGTTTTCCTGGGGTATGCAGAGAATCTCAGCTTGTTCCTGGGGGAGCATGACAACTCAGCATGTTCCTGGGGTGAGCAGGGGACCTCAGTGTATTCCTGGGGTGAGCACAACAACTCAGCGTGTTTCTGGGGTGATCAGAGCACCTCAGCGTGTTCCTGGGGTGAGCAAGGGACCTCAGTGTGTTCCTGGGGTGATCAGAGCACCTCAGCATGTTCCTGGGGTGAGCATGACAACTCAGTGTGTTCCTGGGATGAGCAGAGCACCTTAGCATGGTCCTGGGGTGAGCAGGGGGACCTCGGCATGTTCCTGGGTGAGCAGGGGACCTCAACATGCTCCTGGGGTAGGCCGGGGACCTCAGTGAGTACTGTCTGGCAGACTAACCAGAACTTCATATAGGGATGACCGTGGCCAGACTTAGGGACACTCATGTTTGAAGCCCAGCAAGCAGAGTTAGAGATTTCCAAGGATCTCCTGGCCTACTAGTGAACAAGGCATGCTTTCGTTGCTCTGTGCCTTGACCAGGCCCCAAAAACAAACAGATTGCCCAATCCTGGTCACTGGTGTGGAGCCAGCAGAGGCCTAGGCCTGACCAGAAGTAGACAAGGACTCTTTTGTATCTCCCGTCCGCTCATACTGGCCTCCCAGCCTGTGCGCGTCCTTGACTGTGCTGTGGCCTGGCCTTCTGGCTTTCTGAGGCTTGCATGTGCGTCTCAGTGGGGATTCCAGGTCAGAACCTTAGACCTTCACTCATTCATCCAGGGGCCTCCTGGACCCCTTCATATCGTCTGGGCTGCTCTGTGACTCCCCACGCCGACCTCAAGGAATTTGTCTGAAAGGTGCCCTTTCTAAAGCTGAATGACAGAGTCCAGGGGGAAGGCCCATTCGCTGTTCCATACGGCCCCAGCCCTCGCCTGACGTGCACACTGGGCTTTCCCTCTGAGTGTCTGCTGAGGCACCATGAGGAAGACACATTTTACTGCCCTGTGAGACAGTCCACACCGAAGAGTGAAGGGGCGCTTCAGAGCAAAGTAGATTCTTCTGTGAGTGGAGCACACCAGGCAGAGGAACATAGAACGTGGTACTGGAGGGCCTAGAGACTGGCAGGGCGACCCCACCACCAGCTCTGCACACAGTATGTACAAAGCCTCTCATGAGCAGGCAGATTCTGAGGAGAGCACCTCAAAACAGGGCTAGAGGTAGAGATTGGCCACAGACAGAACGAGTGACTGCACAGGAGACTTTCACGGTGCCTGAATGGCATCGGGTGGGAACATGGGCCATGACACGCTTCTCCGATACTGCCGGGGCCACACTAGCCAGCAGGAGCAGGGGATGGCATCAGAGGCAAAGCTGCAGACACGGGGCCAAGAGCTGGGACCAGGTGGGCAGTTCTGTGACCCTGCAGGAGAAATTAGATACCGGAGGCCCTGAAGTAGCAAGGATATAAGCATCGAGAACAGTGGGCAGCGTAGGAATGGGAACAGTCCTGGAGGTCACTCAAAGACTTGAGAGCCAGAGGGATGTAAGCCAGTCTGCGTTTGTGCTATGAGTCTGCTGGTGAGAGAGTCCCTCAGCTGAACACGGGCAGTTGGCGGGGTGGGAGGGTTCATGAAAGGATCCCATGAGCGATGGGATGGGCCCTACCAGGGCACTGGCATGAGGATGGAGGGAACCAGGGTTCACAGCAGCCCGGCACCTCTGGACATCTTCACCTCTGATTCCTCAAGCTTCTCACTGAGGCCTGTGGTCTGATTTCCCAGGCTGGTGGGAAAAATTCTGCACCCCCAAGGGCTTGGGTGGTGGAAAAGAGGTTACCACTGGGGTTTGCTGAGGGCTTAGAGATCTAAGGTCTGAGCAAGGCAGAGGTGAGAGGCCCAGTGGATCTGAATGAGACATGAGGATACCTGTGTGAGGGTACACAGCATGTGGGGAACATGCATGCATGGGTTTGTACATGCTGGATCAGAGTGTACAGCTGTGTGTACATATAGACACATGTGTGCTTCTGTATATGAGTATGTATTCCATGCATGTTCAAGTGTTTGCATATTTCATGCACATGTTCTTGTATGAGTAAATTGCACATGTGTGGATATGTATTATATGTGTTTTCTTATATGGGGTATGCTATATACATATGTTATGTATATATACTCATGTGCATATTACATATATGTGCTTCTCTGTGTGGGTATGTGTTGTATGTGCTCATGTTTATTATATGTGTGTGCTTGTGTGTATAGGTGTTTATTTTGTATTCTTCTGCATGTGGGTGTATTTACATTTTTCCTGTCTGATACATGTGTGTTTGTGCATGTTGCATATGCATACTTGTGTGTGAACATGTGCACATTCATCTGGGTTAGAGCCGAAGTGGTAACTATAGCCTGACAGCTTGGACCTGGGCTTGTGAGGCAGATGCTGGGGGGGGCGGGGTGGACTTGTCCTTGCAGTGACTTTGCAGAGAAAGCTGTTGGAGCACTCTCTGTGGAGCACTCCGTGTGACCTTCCTGCCTTGTATAGTGTTACACGGGCTCAGGTGTAGACAAGTGGGTCATTTCCAGATCTGGGGATTATGTCTGTAGTCATAAGAACATGATCTGTATTAATTTGAAAAACTAGCGAGCAGTAGCCCTGACAGAGCCAGTCTAGAGAGAAATCCAGGAAGCGGATGATCTGGGACACAGCAGGGGTGCCGGGGGCCTCAGAGGCCTGTGCATGGCCCCCGACAGGGAACCTGTCTTCAGCTAAGCATGAGCTCAGCTCCTAGCCTGCCGCCTCTCAAAGCTGCTAGCTGCTGAGGTCTATTGTCAACAGAACAAGCAAAGCTAATGAGGTCCAGGCATGTGCCATAGATGATCTTTGTGAAAGGCAGGGGTGGAGCTGACCAATCAGAGTGCCACGTGGGACCACTGGAAAAGAGTCTCCCTTGCCATCCCTGCTTTGTTCAGCCAGCCAGAACCTTGTGGCCTTTCTCCTGTCTAAGGGTCCCCACGTTCAATTGTGCAGGGCACAGCTACCACCTCTATCCCCCTTGAGCCTCTGGAAAAGATCGGCTAGGAACTAACCCATGCTGACTTCAGTTCAGTGAAGAGGTCTCAGCCAGTCTCACAAGAACCACCATGTTCCCATGCATTCACAGACAAGGACCCTGAGCACAGGAAGGAAATGCTCTCTGATGTGTCTGCAGAGCTGGGACTCACAGTCTGTCTGGTCGGCACAGTTCTTCCAGCTGTTCCTGTCACTCTTTCTTCTTTTCCTTTTTTGAGACAAGTCTCATGTCAAGCTGCCTTCAAACTCACTATGTAGCTGAGGATGGCCCTGAACCTGTGATCTGCTGCCTTGACGTCTTAAGGCGGTATGTGCCACCACTCTTCTGGGCTTTTGTGTTTGTTTGTTTGTTTGGCTGGTTGGTTTGACTTGGCTTGGTTTTGATACTAGGGATTGAACCCAGGGCCTTGTGTGTGACAGGCAGGTACCCTATTGACTGAGCCACATCTCCAGCCATGTTCCCATGTTAATGCCTGAGATATGGTCCTCTAGCTTCTAAGGCCCCACTAACTCCCTCCCCCAGCACCCAAAGGTTCCCAAATGGTCAGAACAGTGTTGCCTGAGGCTGACCTCAGCAGTTAGCTGACTCCTGTTCTCACTCAACAGCTGGCAGGCCATTTGCTTCATGCCACAAAAAGGAATCATTAACAAATTGCATAGCAGTGCTAGGAAACGGGCAGGGACAAGAATGAATTACAGAACCCAAGGAAGTCAGCTCAGGGCAAGCCACAGGCTGCACCTGCTGGGCCCTTATACCCTTGGTGACCTCCTAGGGACCTCTCTCCAGAGGCTCCAGGGAAAGAGACTCCTTGCCCTCCGACACACACTTTTGAAAAACCCAGCAAGTCACTTTCTCCAGAGTGTTCCTATCTGCCACACAGAAAGTGTCATCAGTCTCTTTTCTGTGGCTATGAGCGTCACTAGGGAACCCACAGTGTCGAGGTGGGGGCAGAAGATTAAAAGGAGGGTAGGAAATACCATCTTCATTTTCCTCGTTCCATTCCAGGGAAAGAAAATGAAAGTCAGGGGGGTTTCCGTTCCAAAGCAGTCTGATTAGATCGGCTTGTTTTGGGGCTTCTGTTTTGCTGTGTTGTGTTTAACAGCCCCCAAAGGAAATTCTAGATTTAAGACCTTCCTTAAGCCCGAGAACGGTCTGAGACGTGAGCTCCTGGCTCTAGGCTCGGCTTGTTTCCCATATTGATATTTTCTAAGCATCGAGGGCTCCTTGGAGGGGAAACAAGATGATAGCAGCAACTTGTGCTAAATATTTAATCCCCAGCTTCATCGTTACTGGCATCTCGCTTTTTTTTTTTTTTTAACATCACCTTTAAATAAATCGACGGAGGTACACAGGAGAGGGGTCTGTGTTCCAGGAGCCGGGAGAGCACCATCTCATTCTGCTTTGCTCCCCTCCGAGCTGAGTTGCTGACAGTTTCAAAATTATGAGTGAGAGACCTCTTACCTCAGACAAGTTTGCGCTATGCCATTTTATTTTATTCTGTTTATTTGGGGTATGCAAGCGCGCGTGTGTGTATGTTCACAGAGGTGTGTGCCGGTCCCCGTACACGCGCATGTGCACATAGAATGGAGACCAGAGGTAGGTATAGATCTCTACTTCATATATTGAGGCAGTTGAACCCAGAGTTTGAAGAGTTGGTTAGTGAAGAATGGCAGCTTATAGCTGGGGTTCTCTACCTCAGTCTCCTGAGGTTGGGATCACAATGGGTCACCATACCCTGTTCATATTTCCATGCATGCAGGGGATTTGAATTCGGGTCCTTACACTTGCACAGCAAACCTTTCCCCAACCAGTAAGCCTGTCCCCAACCCTGATTCTATTGTTTTGAGAGAATGTTTATGTGTATGCACACATTTGTGCATGAGTGCTCATGTATATAAAGGCCAGAGGTCAATTCTCTATCACTGTCCACATTATTTTGGAGATGGGGTCTCTCACCGAGTCTGGATCTCGCCATCCTGCTAGGCTGGCAGTCAGCGAGCCCCAAGCATCCTTCTGTCTTCACCTCCCTAGTGCTAGGATTACAAGTGCATGTAACCATACTGGATTTTTTTTTAACTTGGGTGCTGGGGATTTGAACTCAGGTCCTTGGACTTGTGCAGCAGCACTTTACCTTGTTGAGTTATCTCTCCAGCTCTCCCCTGTGTTTTTCCCACCTTGTCTGCCCCTTTGCGGTCATCTTTGCATGGCTTCAAATTTTTCCAGGTCACAAACCTTTGAATCATTATTGATTTTCATTGAGGCTCTAGCTCTTTCTTAGCCATCAAAGAGGCCAGTAGTTCTTACCTCCTACACCCCACTGTGCAGAGCTGGCTGTGCAGGGAATTTGAAGACTCTGATTATCTGAATACCAGCCTTTTCCCCATTTGGTTGTGAAGCTCTGGCTGGACAAACAGGCTGTTGGAGCCAGAGGAGAAGAGAGTCACCAGGCAACAGAGGAGTGGGAGGGAGACCTTCTGCCCTTTGTGTTCCTTGTGAACCCCAAAACAAGGAAGGTTACCAAACAAACAAATAAATCACCCAGGCCTAGTGGCACAGGCCTGTCATCTGAACTACTTGAGTGACTTAGATAGGAGGATTGTGAGTTCAAGGTCAACCTGGGCAACTACGTGAGACCTGACCTTAAAATTTTAAAGTAAAAAGAAGACTAAGGGTGTGGTTCAGTGGTAGAGCACCTGCCTAGAATCCCCCAGTGAGGGGCTGGGGTGTGGCTCAGTGGTAGAGCACCTGCCTAGAATCCCCCAGTGAGGGGCTGGGGTGTGGCTCAGTTTAGGGCCCCTGCCTAGAATCCCCCAGTGAGGGGCTGGGGTGTGGCTCAGTGGTACCTGCCTAGAATCCCCCAATGAGGCATGGGGTGTGTTCTAGTGGTAGAGCACCTGCCTAGAATCCCCCAATGAGGCATGGGGTGTGTTCTAGTGGTAGAGCACCTGCCTAGCATGTAAGCCCTGGGTGTAATCCCTAGCCCCACAATAGAACAGTCAACACAAAGAAGCAGGACAGGGGTGTCATGGTAGCTCTGGGTCTCTGGGCTCTGGAGAACAGATTCTCCATAGAGACCCAGGAATCTTCCGGTTTGCAGAGTCCTTGGGAGCCTGCATTGTGACAATTTTGAGGACTATAAGCTCAGGTCCCACTGCTGATTTAGACACCCCTAAGCTGTTTAGGAGACTGGGCTCAAGACAGTCATGATTCAGTGGGGCATGGAGTCTGGCCTAATTACAAACCTGTAGGCGAGGGAGGGCAATAGGTGTCATCTGAGGGCTGTTGACCTTACAGAGTTGTGGTGTAATGCCACCCCAGGGAGAATCAAAGACACCATCTGGCCATTTTTTGAGCAGCTTCTTTGGGTTGTCAGCCTTACTGTCCCCGACTGTATCCGTTTTCCTCCATAGTGGTAGCCCTGTAAACAGGCACCACTCGGCATTAGAACTGTTGACGTGTGCTAGCATGTGATGGTCTCTGTGTGTTTATAAAGCCAACCATGCTGGCCAAGCCCCTGCTTGAAGGTACCACACCCGGGAAAGCTCACCTCTCTCGGCCTTGGACCTTCACTGGAGATTGAGAGGCCTTAGGGTACTCAAGTCGTCTGGACAAGAAGCAATGCAGGCACATAGACAGGCTTCCCATGACCTTCAAGGATCCTCCAGAGGCAGCCAGCAGCAATTATCCTACCAAAGAGACCCTCCTCCCCACCTCCAGACACACAGGGAACTGGTTCGTTTCAAAGGTGGAGCACACAGAGTCACATCTCCCCTCACTGTGAGGGCTTTGCTTTTCTGGGGACACTGGGTCCATGTTCCTGCCAGTGTACAAATAGCTGTGACACATCGCTGCCACCACCCACCCACCCAGTCCTCTGGGGCTCCCTGCCGCTGGCTCTCACCCACAGCCAGTAGAAAGACCAGGAAAGAGCAGGGCCCATGGGTCCCACTCCTGTCTGCAGACGGGGGGCGGGGGGAACTGATGCATAAACACAGTGCCTGAGGCTTTAAACAAGACCAGTAGACAATGGCACCCACGGGTCTGAAATAGGAAAGGCCACATTTAGCACGAAGCATCTCTGAACACTCCAGGACTGAAGGTCAACCTGATCTTCTGCCAGAGAGAAGCCCCCTCACCTTCCAGAACATTCACTTGCAGAAAGCCTGGTATTAAATAGCTTAATATATCTCCCTAATGACAAGGGGGCTGTTTTCTGCTGTGTGAGTGACGGGAAGATTACTGGAGGCAGAAGGGCTGGTTTCTGCCTCCACGCCTTCATTTGGTGAGTCAGGGACCCACTGTGCACTTAGCAGGAAAGGAAGAATCTTATCTTCTTTGAGGTTTTGTGTCCTTGACATCAGCCATGGGATAGGGAATGCCTCAAGACATCAGCTCCTAATCCCTGGAACCTATAAATGCCCTCTTATCTTTTTATTCGTGTGCGTGTGTGTGTGTGTGTGTGTGTGTGTGTGTGTAGACCCCAGGAGCCATCCTCGTCTTTTGAAATAGAATTTCTTCACTGACCTGGGACTAACCAATTAACCTAGAGTCGTTTTCACATGGGTTGTGTGGGAATTGAACTCAGGTCCCTGTACCCTGAAGGTAAGCACTTTCTCTTCTAATGCATCTAGCCAGCCAGCCGCAGCCCCGCGTCCTTATTCTGCAGTAGAGACTTTGAAGAGGTGCATTAAGTAGGAGTTTGAGGATGGGGTGAGTGCCTGGATTTTATAGCGCTCCTCTTAGAATTACATGTTTTTGTGCATGGGAGCTGAAAGGGAAGATGAGGTGCTGGACCACAGAAGAGAAACCCTGTGAAGACAGAGGCAGGGATGGAGTGATGAAGCCTTGAGCCAAGGGATGTCTGACACCTCTGGAGGGAGCTGCCCTGCCCAGCCTTGATTCTGGACTTGATCCTCCATTACCCAGACAGGATAAGGCCCTTTTAGTTTAAGTCAACAGCAAGTACCCTCACAACCTTCCTAATAATGCAACCCTAGTGTTGTGGTGACCCCCAACCATAAAATTATTTTCGTGGCTGCTTCATAACTACAGTTTTTCTACTACTATGAATTGTAATGTAAGTATCTGTGTTTTCCGATGGTCTGAGGTGACCCCTGTGAAAAAGTCATTCGACCCCCAAGGGGTTGCAACCCACAGGTTGAGGACCACTGATCTAGATGGTCAGGCTCACCCAGGACGCCTCGGGTGGATGGAGGTCAGTGACTATGCAGACAGCCTCTCTTAGGCTTTCCAGCCTCCCAGCTGGTGTCCTCTGGCACCTTCACTGAGTTCCAGATCTCTGAGTTCCATCTTCTGGCATCTTCTGTGAGTTCCATCCATGGAATGGGCTTCTGACAACACTGTTCCCAGACCTGTGAAGAGCAAATGAGACAGCACACTTGGTGCCCCGAAGACAGAGCCCAACACCTAAAAGGTTCTCTGGGGGTATTCACAGCTCTCACCAGCAAGCTGATTGCCACGTGTATTGGACTGGAGTGACTGGAGAGGTTCATAGAAGCTTGCTGGCACTGCAGCCAGGCGGGAGCAGCCTGTTCCCAGCTGGTTCTCTGACTGCTAGCCAGGCATCAGTGCTGCCTGCGTTGGCCCCAGAAAGGGTGTGGGCAGTCAGCCCCAGGCCCAGATCTGAGCTGTAACCAGTACAACTTTGTGGCCCAGTGCCAGGACTTGGGGTGTCAGCCTGTTCTTCTACAAAATTTGGCTTCACATCTTCGGAGCCTGGGGCAAGTTATTTCCCAACTCTGCCTTGATTTCCTTAGCTATACCACAAGGAAAATGATACCAAGTTCCCAACTAGTGTGTGCTGAGCTCCTCCTCCCCTGGAAGAAGCTGTGTGCTCAGATCCTGGGAGATTCCGATGTGGACACCATGGCGGGATCGTTATTCAACGCTTGACTGTGTTTTCGTTAGAGCTCAGAGAAGTTGTTCTAAAGGAATCTTAGGTGTTTTCAGCCCCAGGGACAAGGGAAAGAGGATGTGGAATGTTGTAGGCACCTTGGTGCCTGCGTTTCTCGTGGCCTATGGGGACCAGTTGGAGCTGTATGATGCTGCTTCAGCATCCCTGTGGTAGAAGGCCTGTTCAGGCACTTGGCTTGGGGTTTCCTGGGTTCCCTCTCTCCTTGCCCAAGGTGATTTTAGTGCAGAGTACCCTGCTTGAAGCCACCACCACGGAGCCTAGCTCATGACCCTCCTCTCCAGCCCCATCTGGTGGCTTCAGAAGCCAGCTCTGCAACTTCCTGCAGCTGATGCCTCAGGATGAAGGCCAGGTGTAGCCATCTGGAGCTGATTTTGATCTTGGAGGCCAAGATGGGGGCTGTCACCATGACTAACAGATCCTTGTTAGGGGAAGTGTGCCCACTGGCCACCTAGTCCTTGAGTCTAGGTCTTGGCTACAGGTGGGGCTGGCTCTAGGCTGCTGAGGGGAGGGGCTGTCCCAATGCCCTGTGTCTCCTCCAACACCTCGCTGGTACCCCACATAGTGTTTACCTTGTGTGCACTTGAATGAGTAACCTCATAGACCGAAAGGCAAGTCTTCGAGAGTCTCTTACAGGCCCTTCCTACTCTGACCTGTTGGTCCAGAGCCCATAGGAGGACATGGAGGGGACAGGACAGCCCAGCTCCCTTACCACTGTGAGGCTGTGGCACCCGACCATGCTGCCAGGGCACAGAGACCATGAGCCATGGACCTTGTCTTGAAGCCTCCTCAGGCACACTGCCAGTGCCCACTGCAGTCCACTGGAAAAGTTTCACGGTCCACTCACATCTCAGAGGTTCCCGGAAGGTTAAAATAAGGGCAGTATCACAAGACCTCAGCGCAAGCTGCGAACATCCGTGCTCATAAGCACACAGTCCCCCAACTCCAGCTTTTTATAAAGAAAGGGTGTGACACTCTGCTATAACGTCATCCACAGTCCTGGGGACGCATTGTGGGTTGTGATGACCACACACAAACTCCCTCCCCAGATGAGTCTTAGTAGAGAATTATTTCATATATACATCAGGTAACTCTTCGGGGGAAGTAGATTTTACTTACTCTGTAGCCCCACCTGACCTGAACTCTCCCTTCATAGGCCGGGAACTTATGACCACTCTTTCCCTCTGCCTCCTGAGTACTGGGTTACAGGGTGCACCACCATGTATGGCTGGCTGCTAATTTATTTACACTTTTTCCTATGAACTTAAAACCTTGCTTATCCCCCCTACTCCCACCCTCAGAAAGTACAGTCAAGCTGCTCATGCTAAGCCTGTTGGGCGAGCATATTTCCCACTTGCTGAGATAGCTGTGTTGCTCCGGCTGGTGGCAGCTTGCCCAGCCCACAGTGAGGCCATCTGGGTGGGCCTAACCTACAGGGAGCTATTGGTGGCCAACCTGGGCCCTGGGTTCGCAGCTTACTCCTGTTCCTGTAAACACACATCCGCATAGCCCTATCCCTCCCCTGGTCCAGGCAGTTCCTTGTTCTGGGTACCTAGCCAACGGAGTGTGTGATAACATCTTCCCCTCCTGGAAGGGAAGGCCAACCCTTGCACCTGCCCGCCATACCTGAGTGCTCCTGGGACTCATGCAACTGCGTTCACCAAATGTGTCCTCTGCTCGAAGGAACAGCGGGTCTAGTACTTTTCCAAAGCACCAGCCTGAAGTTGGCCAGAGGCAGATCTTCTGTCTCTGCTGAGCAAAGGCAGCCAGGGTCTGCCAGTCAGAGGTGAGAGTGGCCAGGGGTGCTAGGCAGCAGGCCTCTGAAGGGGCATCCAGGTCTCATAGCAACACTGACTGTAGTGGCTCCAGAGATGTCTCTGTATGTCACTGTTCAGTGGCCTGGGCCTTGTCCCTGACAGCATTTTGGCTCTGAAGCCTGACTGCCCACTGGGAATTCTGCTAGGTGCCAGGCAGATGGTGGTGCTCTGGGCACTTTTCAAGGACCCAAGGAAGGTCCTCAGTTGCCACCTTGATCTTGGTGCAGACCCGATACAGTAGCCCCACAGGGATCCACCTTGTCAGCATCTTCCCAAAGGCCCAGCTCCTCCCATTCTTGCCTCTTCTGAGCCTACATCTCCTAGAAAACCATCCTACTGACCTCCAGAACCTGAGGTAGTCTCCAGACCAGTCACCGCTTTGAAGGTCACAGCCTCAGAAGGTGGGAAAGAGTTACCAGGAACAGCTTGATGCAGAAGAGGCCAGAGCCTGCATGGTGTCTGTGGTGGGTTCCAGAAGCTTCCAGAGGTTCTAGGCTAGAGCTGGCCTTGGACAACAGAGAGGAGTAGAGTCTGGAGGCTTCTAGGCCCAAGTATAACCTCATCGAGTAGAGTCTGGAGGCTTCTAGGCCCAAGTATAACCTCATCATAGCAGATCCCAGTGTACGTGGCCTTGCTTCCCACAGGCCAGGGTCTGTTTGCTGTGTTTCAGGTCAGCAGAGCACATGGTAGCTGGCATAAGTTACCATAACGACAGGATTATATTGGTTTTTTTCTTTTGTTTGTTTATTTCGAGACAGGGTCACCTTAAGTTGCCTAGGCTGATTTTGAACTCACTCTACAGACAATAATCTTTGAATGTGTGATTCATCCCCTCCCCTGCCCCCGCCTCAGCTTCCCCAGTTCTGGAATAAGAGACATGGGCCACTCCAAATAGGAATGACAGGACCGCCACCAGCCTCCAGGACAACACTGCAGAGCCGAGGCAGGGTCTCTGTGTCTGAGGGACCTGTTGTGGGGGCAACTGGAGTCAACCTGTTGTGTGGCAGCCCCAGAGTTGTCTCTTGGAGAACAAGAGGGCAAGAGGACAGGCTCTGTGTCCTGGCCCATTTTGGTTCCCTCACATGCATGCTTATCAGGCGCTTCCTGTAATTTGCATGAAGTATCTAAGTCTTGGGTCTTCTTCTGCCTGGTACGGTGGCTCCAAAATGCCAGTGAACCAGTGGCCCCTAGACTCTGGTAGAGAGTTGGGGATGGCAATGTCTCTAACCCTGAATACAGCCCTGAACCCATAAGAACCCTGTCCACCAGGAGCTTATTGTAGACTCTGCTATTGGGAGATTACGGGCATCCTTGGGAGAGCTGAGTACAGGCAAGTCAGTGTTAATTATGGATGATAAGGGGGCCAGCCTACGGGAGCCGGACCCTCTGTGGGATGCCCTTGGCAGTGGCCCTGACTTTGGTTGCATGAAATCATAGAAACTCGCGAAAATGCAGCTTCCTGGGGCCAGCACTAGGACTCTGGCCCAGCAGATCAGAAGAGGTGTGTGGGGCCCCTCGTTTGTAACAGACTCCTCCACACACATACTCAAGGGCAGAATGGCTGCTGGTAGAGACACTGATTCCTAAGTGTGGAGGCCATCCATAACCACAGTCATGTCACCAGATTCTGAGAGATCCAGGGTGACCAGCAGCCCACATGGACCCCGTACTTGGCCCTCCAGTGGAATGCAGTGAGAGCCAGGGGATGGCTGGTGTCCTGGGGAAAGGAGCCTGGCTTGGGTCATTTGGGGGACATCTGAGGACCCTTCGTCCCTTTATCTCACCTCTACCTGTAGACCATTCTGGGCTCTTCTTGTACTCTCTGTTATTGTACAGAAAGGGAAACAGAGGCCTGAGGGGCAAGCACTGTTCCTGCCCCTCCTCAGGGGCAAGGTTCCACAGGGCAGCATTTGAAGAGAGAACAGAATGCCAGGAGTCCCAGGTCAGAATGGACGTAGAGCGCCCAAGAGGCATTTAGAACAAGCGAGGCACTCCTCCGCATGGAACACACTTGTTGTCATTTCTATGAACCCTTGGGTTATTCCAGGAAAGAAGGTACCCAGGAGCCAGGGACACCTGTGGGTTGTGAAGTATATGGAGGTTGGTTGCTGAGGGTCCGGGACATCAGCCAGCTTCTGGGGAGGGGAGAAGGTGAGTTTCTGAACCTGGGGATGCGGAACCAGGAATCAGATCATGCCAGGCACCCTTCCAGGAAGCCACAGGGCTCTAAGCCACTTGGACCTGAGAAATGTCACCTCCTCAAAGGAGCAAGCGGGGTAGGGGAAGCCAGAGAGGGGAGAGGCTTGGATTGTGGACAGGATGGCTGGTCCGCTGCCTGGTGGTCCCCAGTCAGTGAGTGGAGGTGACCGCAGGGTGATGATCAGCTGCCTTCTTGTTCTTTGTCCTCACACAGCAGTTCCGAGGCAAGCTTTTGGCTGTACTCAGGGTCCTGAGGAGGGAACACCGTCATCCCTGTGCTTCTCCCAGGGCCTGGCTAACAATGCCTTCCAGTGTCACCCTGCCAAGTGCTCTGGGGAGGGAGCCCCCACTCTGTTTCTGCCCCCTCGGCATAGGCCATACAGAGGAGACAGCCAAGTCAAGCTTCCCAGAAAGGAAAGAGGGCACAGCACAGGCAAAGGCCAGCTGTGGGGGTCTTGGCTGTCCTCCTGGGATACTCAGGAGGTGGCAGGGAAGAGAGCTTATGTCAGCAAAAGTGGCCATACAGGTTTGGTGGTTTGTTTTCCTTTTTTTTTTTTTTTTAACTTAAGTCAGGAACTCAAGTAGCCCAGGATGACCTTGAACTTCTGTCCCTCCAGCTTCTACTTCCCAAGTACTAGGTTATATGTGTGCACCACCATGCCTGGTTTATGTGGCACTAGAAGAAAACCCAGGACTCCCAACTGAGACACATCCTCAGCCCCCTATAGGCTGTATTTTAATGACAGGATCCATGCATTCCAGGAGGAAAGTTGCTGATGTGTCTGTGTCCTGTCCCCCATCATCGATATCCCCACTTCTTTGAGGTTCTTCAGATGGGTGGGGGTAATCAAGCTGGCTTTTCAAGGCTCCCCTTCACAGCTGGACCTGGAAAGCATCAGAGCTTGTTTAACCCCTTCTTTCCCAAGTCCCCCAACAGCCTGCACTGCCTGCCGGGTATCTGTGCGTCACACACATGTGCACGGTGTTAATACCCATGGAGCTCCTGTGTGTGTAGGTGACAGCATGCACGTGCGGGCATATGCGTGCCTGTCATGGGTGGTCAGAAGATAACCCTCGCAGCCCTGCATGGCCCCTCAGCAGCCATGGCCTGACTCAGCCCTTCCTGGTCCCACTGCAACTCCACTGAGACCCACACCAAGTGTCCAGTGGATATCCATGCTGCAAGTTTATCAGTCCGTCAGCACCCTCCCATCTAGGGGCCCTGGGGGCATAGCTCAGTCACTAAAGGGCTTGCTGTGCAAGCAGCGGGGGGCCTTGCTTGGTTCCCCACACCAACGTAAAATGCAGGACATATGGATGCCAATGCAAGACATCAAGTGTGCATTTGTAACCTCAGCATAGGGAGGCTGAGACAGGCGGATTCCTGGGGCTTTCTGGCCAGCCAGCCTGGCCTAACTTGTCTAGGCCAATGAGAGAGAGAGACCTGGAAAAAAAGTCAAACCGATGGTCAGCTCCTGAGAAACAACACCCAGGGTTGTCCTCTTTTGATGTGCACACACATGTGAGGGTGTGAGGCTACTGCTATTTTCAGTCATCAACCTGCAACGTGTGTGTCCATAGTGTCACACTGCCCCCCACACACACCTACACACCCACTCAGCTTTGCACATTGACTTCTGTAAGGTTGAGAAGGGGATGCGGTTATTGATCAAGTCTTGTTCAGGGAACTATCTTGTTGGCCCCTACCTGCTACCTGAAGCCCACCCTAGGCTGCAGCAAGCCTTAAACACACCTTGTATATAAATCTCATCCCTCACCAGTGTGTAGGACGGTAGCCCCAAGTCCTCATTTGTACACCTGGAAAAGAAAATAGCATAACTGTTGAAAGATCTGTCCTGGGAGGCGAGCCTTCAGGCTGTGTTCTCATCTGTCTGGCCTGGGGTGGATGTGGGGGTGGGGGAAGGATTACTTCAGACAGGACACTGGGCATTGACAGGCTAACAGTTCCACATCGTTAAGGTCAAATTGCATCAGCGGGAAGACCTTTGGTTCTTGTGGAATGCCACTAACCTTTCAAAGCCACCTAGCTTTGTGTCTTTGGCTGGCAAGGAGACAGGGAGGGTCAAGTGCCAACCTCTGAGGACTGGTGCTGGTGCCCAGAGAGGATGACTAAGTCAGTGACGTGTGTGTGTGTGTGTGTGTGTGGTGTGTATGTGTGTGTGTGTGTACATGCATGTACATGTACACACACACACACAGCACACCCGGCATGGGGCTAAGACCCAAACTGACTGACCAGTGACATGCCTTTGGGTCCAGGGTGGGTACATGGAAGTCCCTGGCCAGCACCAACTGGCCTTTAGACTTCCTGACTTAAGAAGGGCCCTATGGGGATCTAAGGGTTCCCCTGCCCATCCAGCAAACTCCCTGCTCATCTCAGCTGGTCTCCTGCAGTTCTGAGAGCTCAGAATTACCCTAAGAGTCAAGACCTCATGCACTTTTATACCTGAAGTTCCTTGGCTTGAGAGACTTGCTCCAAGGGTTCTGAAGATGCTACAGAGAGCTTTCGTGTGGCTGTGGCTATGAGCGACACCAGACCATCTACCTGAGAGCTACACACAGGCAATACACCCTTTCAAACATTTTGGGTACTCTGACCACGGATAAAGGCCTGAGTGTGGTCCAAGTTCAACCTCACATTGCTCGTGATCAGTGTGCCTGGCCTAAAACTCGCACAGACCCGCCTGCCTCTGCCTCCTGGGTGCTGGGGTTAAAAGCATGTGCCACCACAACTGACCCAACTTCGTTTTTATCCCTCACTGGCTGGTAACTCACCAAGTAGCTAGGCTGGCTAGCCAGTGAGCCCCAGGGATCCCCCTGTCTGCCTCCCCAGAACTGACTTTTTAAATGCGGGGCCTGATGATCAAACTCAGGTCCTCATGAATCCAAAGCCTGTGCTTTAGTCATTGAGCCTCTCCCGGCTGCCTATAATTTATTTCTTAAAGAAACATATGATTATTTATCAGGGGAGTGGGGTAGGCAGTATATGTGCCATAGAACGTGTGGAGGTCAGAGGACAAATTTTAGGCATTGGTTTCCTCCTATCTTGTTGGTCCTGGTTGTTGAATTCAGATCTTCAGCGTTGGCAGCAAGTACCTTTTCCAGTGAGCCACTGAGCCACCTCACTGGCCCTTTTATTTAACCCTTGATGATGAGGTTCTGACAGCTGGTACACATCTCTACCCACACCTCAGTTGGTCCCCTCCATCCAGAGCGCCTCTCTGTGACAGACCCTTTATCTCTGTTCTACAGACAGACGAGAGAGCAGGAGACGCCGCCTGACTTTTTTTATTTCTCTGACTATGAGAGGCACAATGCGGAGATCGCTGCTTTCCACCTTGACAGGTGAGTGTTGTTGTTTTTGGGGGGTTGTTTTTTGTTTTGTTTTTGTTTTTGTTTTACTCTTTGGGTGTCCGCCATCCTGTTCCAAAATAAATACGTGAAGACTTTCTTGTTTGTGAATGCCCAACCTTAGCTTGGCTTGTTCCCAGCCAGCTTTTCTTAAATTATCCTGTCTACCTTTTGCCTCTGGGCTTTTTTTACCTTTCTCTAATCTATATTCCTTTCTTTCCTTCTAACTCCATGGCTGACCTCTGGCATCTCCTCTCTTTCTCCTTTCCTCACTCTTTCCTCTTCTGTTTATTCTCTCTGCCTGGCAGCCCGCCTGTTTCTCTCTCCTGCCTAGTTACTGGCCATTCAGCTTTTTATCAAGTGTTTTAGACAGGCAGAGTAACACAGCTTTACAAATGCAACATAAAAGAATGCAACACATCTTTGCATCATTAAACAAATGTTCCACAGCATAAACAAATGCAACACGTTATTTTTATTTTTATTTTATTTTATTTATTTTTTGGTTTTTTGAGACAGGATTTCTCTGTGGCTTTGGAGCCTGTCCTAGAACTAGCTCTGTAGACCAGGCTGGCCTCAGACTCCCAGAGATCTGCCTGTCTCTGCCTCCCAAGTGCTGGGATGAAAGGCATGCACCACCTCCGCCCGGTTCCGCCCAGTGTAACACTTCTTAAACTAATATTCCACAACAGGTGAGTCCCCTC
This sequence comes from Microtus oregoni, assembly GCF_018167655.1. Classification (NCBI taxonomy): domain Eukaryota; kingdom Metazoa; phylum Chordata; class Mammalia; order Rodentia; family Cricetidae; genus Microtus; species Microtus oregoni. The sequence continues at coordinate 4,436,933 of NW_024543062.1, read as the reverse complement.
CCTTCACACCACCAAGAACCATCCAGACCCAGGTTCATCTGTGTACCCATGCTTATCACTTACAGAGAGGCCTGGCCTTAGGGATCCATGCAACCACCATCGTTATCCCCACAACGGCTCCATGCTAAACCATCACAGGTCCATCAGAGTGTGGGGACGTGGGGGTACACACAGGGGTGTGCAGGCTTGCACTGGAGGACCTCAGGTATCATTCAGTCAGAATCATTCGCTGGCCTGGATCACCCCACATAGACTAGGCTGGTAGCTGTCCGGCTAGTGAACCCCAAGAATCTGTCTGTCCCAGTCCCTCGGTGCTGCGATTACCAGCGTGTGCCACCATACTTGATTGCTAGATAAGGAACTCAGGCTACGTTGTCTCCCCAGCCTCACGTACTAATCCTGGACACCAGAAAGTGAGGCTACAGGAGAGCCAGCCACTCGTACCCTTAACCAGAGCCAGCCTGCCCTTGTGACATTTATGATCCTGGTGGGCCCCAACCCCCTTGCACCCAGCAAGGAGCAGCAGGAGCAGATGGCAGATACTTTGGGAATAAAGGGGAAAGGAATGAGGGCAGAGAGAAGTTCTGAGCATTGTGGGTTTTAACAGATCACCTTGGAGGAACTGGTGTTTCAGGGACAACAGGTGGGACGTTCTGTCCCCTGTCCCTTAAGGGACAGCCCTGACCCAGCAGAATGTGGGTCACTATAGACTCCAGGTGGCCCTGCCTGTGCCCTGAGGAGCTCTTCATGCGCCTGACCTTGGGGTCTTCTCTGAGGGGGCACAGAGGTACCCCTGTCCAGGCAATAGCAGAGGGATAAGACTCTGCATTCAGTCCTCAAGACCCTCCAGACTGCACCACTGCCATGGCTAGACACAGGTCTTAGCTCACTGTCATGGGGCTGGCTAGACTACAGAGACCAGGCGCTGTCTCAGACCCTCGAGCCAGAATCTGCTTTCTCACTGGGAGACTGGTGTAGATTGCAGACGTTACCTGGGAACTAGAAATCCCCAGACGTTTAAGCGTCCTGAACCCATGACTCTATACCATGAGGTTACTCAGGTTACCACCTTATAAGCCAGCCACGGGGCTGGAGAGACGACTCTGTCAGTAACGCGCTTGCACATGGAGTCTATCCTCAGAACCATTTGAAAAGAGGGCATGGCGGTAACACTTTTGCTGTTCTAGGACTGGGGAAGTAGAGATAGGAGGATAACCTATCTGGAGCTTGATAACCAGTCAGTTTAACTCAATCAGTGAGTTCCAGGCTGCTGAGTGACCTTGTCTCAAGAACAAGGTTGGCGGGCGCCTGAGGACTGAACTCAAGGTGACCTTATGCGTTGCACCCACACGTATGAACCCACACACATGTGTGCCCACACATGAAGACGGAACCATGATGCTTGAGGTGGCATGATGCTGGCTGCAGCTGTCCTGTGAAGCCCTGGGGCCCCTCATCATGGGAATGTAGGCTGTCCTGCCCCTTCTGTCCACCTGTCCACGGAGGACAACTCATCTCTACATCCTGTGTCAGCAGGAAAAAGCTAGCTAGCATCGGGCATCTCCATTTAATTAAGCAAGCGGCAATGTATGCCGAAAGAGCCCCATTAAGAGTGGGTAATTCAATTTAATTCCCTTTTAAATTTAGCCCTGGAATGAGGGCACATTGTAGTTATCAGGCTGGGCCAGAGTCAATGAATGAGACATAGAGGCTTCAATCCCTATAGAGTGCACATCTTCTTGGCATGACGGTTCTGGGCTGTGCTGAGCCCGAGGGCCTCGTGTGGCAGATGGCTAGAGAGTGAGGGTAGAGCATCTGGCCTCTGTGGACAGTGAGAATCAGCCCCGGGAGTAAAGACTCCTTTCCCCCACCTTCTCCCATCAGGATCCTGGACTTCCGCAGAGTCCCTCCTGTGGCTGGCAGGATGATCAACATGACCAAGGAGATCCGGGATGTCACACGGGACAAGAAGCTGTGGAGAACCTTCTTTGTGTCTCCAGGTAACCTTGCTGAGGACGGGGTGGAGTGGAGGACTAACGCAGCTTAGGTCACGTGCTGGCCTTGGTCAACTCTAAGAAGATTAGGGATTAGGTTACTCTTCCTGTGGCTCAGATAAAATGTCCAGACAAAAGTGCCCTAAGGAAGGAAGGATTTATGTGACTCACAGTTCCAGGGTCCAGACCATCATGGCAGGGAAGGCGTGGCGTCAGGAGCGTGAGGCAGCTGCTCGCGTGGCATCCACAGTCAGGAAGCAGAGAGAGATGGATGCTGGTGCTCAGCTCACTTTCTCCTTCTTATTCAGTTCGGGATCTCAGCCCATGGGTTAGTGTTGTGCACGTTGAGAATGTGTCTTTTCACCTCATTTAACCTAATCTAGAAACTTCTTTATAGGCATGCCCAAAGGTGTGTCTCCTAGGCAATTCTAGAACCTGTCACATTGACGGTCAATATTAACCATCATAGAGAGCATAGGATTCATCTGTGTAGCGGCTTTGTCACTTAGGGTAGTCATACAGCCTCCAGTGGGTGACATGTATATGTACCAATCTGCAGACATATGGTCTCTTAGTGACACCTTCCTGTGCTCATACAGAGGAGTTTCCATTGTGGTCCAACTGTGCATCTAAGTTGATTGATTGATTGATTGATTGATTGATTGGGTTCTTTGTTGTTGCTGCTGCTGTTAGGGTTTGATTTGGGTTTGGGGAGATGGGCTGACCTGGAACTCATGTATACCAGGCTGGCCCCCAACAATCCATTTTCCTGCGTCAGGATCCTAAGTACTGGGATTATAGATGTGGGCCACCATACCTGGCTGTTGTTTTGTTTCTCCTTGAACTCATGGTCCTCCAACCTCGGCCACCAAAATGCATGATGACAGGTCTGTGCCACCATAGCTGGCCTGCTGTATATTTTTAAAACTCTCATCTCTCTTGAAAGCCTCTGGTAGCCTGGTCAGCAGAGCCCTGTTCTCCCTAACCTTTCTAGATCAGAAAACAGGCAGAGGGACTGTCACCTGGAGATGTGTCAAGCAGCCTTTCTCTGCAGATGTAACAGCTGGCCACAGATCTCTGGTGCACTGAAGGTCACCCCTGGACACCCTGCATGCCAGGGAGACGTGTGTGGCTGGGGGTTCACACTGACTAGACTTCAGACTTCACACTGTGAACCCCACGCATGCACAGAAACTAAGTCATGTTGTGCTTATCTCTGCATGGATGTTCTAACCCTGCTTTCTGGGTTTCCCTGTGGTCCAGGCCTGTGACAAGCTGCTTATCTCAGGTCTCTCTGCAATGCCCCTTCCACCTACTGTGTTCTTATTTGTTGTTATTGTTTTTTATTTGGGGGTAGAGTGTGGCATGTGTGTGTTTGTGTGTGTATAGTGTGTGAGGGATGTATAGTGTGTGTGTGGCATGCATAGCATTTGTATGTAGTGTATTTGTGGTATTTATGTGTGTGGTGTATTATGCTGTGTGTGTGGTGTATGTGATATGTGTGTGTTTGTGTGTGTATATATGTATGGGGTGTGTGTATAGTATGTGTGTAGTGTATGTGTGTGTATGGAGTGTATGTATAGTGTGTGTATGGTGTGTGTGTGGTGTGTATGATGTGTGTATGTGTGGTGTATGTGTATGGGGTGTACATCTAGTGTGTGTATGGTGTGTGTGTGTGGTGTGTGTGATGTATGTGTATGGGGTGTACTGTAGTGTGTGTGTGATGTTTATGGTGTGTGTGCGTGTGCATGTGTGTAGTGTGTATGATGTGTGTTGCATGCGTGTGTGTGTGTGTGTGTGTTCGAGTTGACCTCAAAGGAATGACCTTAGTACACTACTCAGTCTGTCTCCGCTCTCACTGAGCCAGGGTTTCTTTCTGGCCCAAATTCTCACCAATCCTTACCATTCTAGCTCTCCAGTTGTCTTTGCCTCCCGAGTAATAATGCTACAAGTGACCTTCATCCCAATCCAGCATCTTCTAGGGCTCAGAACCCCAGGCCTCATGTTTGGCAGTAAACAGCTTATCCACTGAGCCATGTCCTCGGGCCCTGTTGTGTTACTGAGATGGGGTCTCATGTGGCCCAGACTAGCCCAGAACTCTCTAGGTAGCAAAGGATGACTTGAATCTGGAGCTTCTTGCCGTCATCTCCCAAGTGCAGGCCTGCCAGGTGTGTGAGGCAGCACCTGTTGTTTGTTTGTTTATTTGTTTGTTTGTTCTATATGGTGCTGATAATGGAAACTGGGGCTTCATTCGTGCTAGCCAAGCCCTCTGCCAGCTAAGCTACATCCCAGCCTGTTCTGTCCTATATATCCTGTACGATACATTCTGAAGATGCCAGAGGTCCCATAGCCATCCTGCAAAGCAGACTGAAGTGACGAGGTGGGGGTGGGGGTGCAGAGCTGCTGCCCGCACTCCCCTGATAGTGCGGGCAGGAATTCCACCATGCCTCACACCCCTGCAGTTCCCGCAGATCATCCAATTAAGGCCGTCATTAGCTTTATCTGCAGTCTTGGAGTCGCACAAAAGCCGACCTAAAAGCTCTGGCTTGTCGTCTCCGCAGATCAGCTCTTGCGGCTCTTTTCTGAGCTACATTCATAAATGTGTCAGAATCGAGGCCGTGAACCCACGCCTCGCTGAAGCTCTGCTTCCACCAACCACCATCTCAGATCCCATTGATAAGAGGAAATAGGGGAGCTGGCTAAGAATGCTTACTGCATAAGTATGAGGGTATGAGTTCACATGTCCCCCCCCACAGCACCCATATAAAGGCGGGGCATGGACCCTCACATGCATGTAACCTCAGTATGAGAAATGGAGACAGGAAGGTCACTGGGATTCCCATTACAGTGAGAAACACCCAATGTCCGTCTGTGGCCTACACACACACACACACACACACACACGGAAGGAGGGAGACTTCCTTGAATAAGTGGAGACACACATTCATCTTCCCTTGGTCCCTGGACAATTCTAGGTGGAGAGTCTCTGGGGGCTAGCGGTGCTAAAAGTAAATCACTCATAGTTCCTTGGGCCCACGAGACAGCCTGCGCTGTAGATAGGAACTTTCTCTGAAAGGGCTGAAACCCACCTCAGACTGGGGCCGCTGAGTTTCTGCTGAGATTCCCACCTTGCCCGCTGCCTGCCTCCGCTGAAGGGACTGGCCCTGGTGACCACTCACTTCTGCAGCCCCAGATCTTAGCATCTAGCCTTCCACTGCCCACAGGAACTGACCACCATACCCCCGGCTCTGCACACCTTTCAGGCACCTGGGCTGATCTGAAGCCTGACTTGTGCCAGAAGGCCTCACTGCTTCTTGTCCTTTGCTGCACCGTGTAATCCAGTTTGTATGTGCACTCAATCACAATTGTGTGCACTCCTTCACGGTTGTGTGCACTCAATCACAGTTGTATACACTCATTTTTATGTGTATGTGGGTACTCATTCATATAGGTGTGTGCACTCATGTTTGTATGTGCTCATTTATGTGTGTGTGTACTCATTCATGTTTGTGTGCACTCATTCATGTTTGAATATACTCATTTGTGTGTGTTTGTGTGTGCTCATTCATGTTTGTATGAACTTGTTCAGATAGGTATCCTACCTCAGGTTTTAAGTCCACCCTGTTTTTTTGAAACCGGGTCTCTCACTGGGACCTGGGGCTCACCGATTACATTAGGCTGGCTGGCCAGTGAGCCCCAGGGGTCCTCTTGTCCCCACTACCCCAGCACTGTGATGACAAGCACATGCAACAACATTCAGCTTTTTAAATGTGGCTTCTGGGGATGGGCTCAGGTACCCATGCTTGTGTGCCAAGACCCTTACTGACTGAGTCGTCTCCCCAGGCCTGACTGCGGCTTTAATTGTGCTTTTCGCCCTGTTCTTGGAGGTGGCACTGTTTAGCAGTGGCTGACCCACAGCCGTTCAAGCCCCAGCACTCTGCTTTTTCCCCTCAGACCTCCATCCTGAGCTCTCAAGGGAGGACAGGAAATAAAGATAATCCTGGTCAGGTCAGGCAGGGGTCTAAATGCCAGTCGCTCAGTCGCTTCTGAGAACACGCCCTTCTGAGGCCAGGCAGGCTGGGTAACGTCACTCACCTAGGCCGCTCACTTGGCACAGCTGCTGGCTCAGCATCCGGGCTGGTGGCAGGGGTCATCCCCTGCTGCAGCTGTGAGCCCAGGTGACACAGCCCCCAGAGCTCTCAGACAGCATGTGGATAGTAGGGCATGGGACGGCCACAGCTGGGGACACAGAGGGACTGAACTCTACCTCCTGACAACTGGTGCCCATCTCTCTGCCCAGGTAGGGAGGGTCCAGGTGCCAGAGCAACAGTTCTCGGCACATCTGTTACCTTCTCCTGCTTCCCCGGATGGGTCTGTGATGGAGGTGTCACCTTTTATGTATTCGTGTGCTTGTCTGTAGGTATGTGAGTGCGTGTGGGAGGTGTTTGCACATGTTGCTTACGCATCTGCAGGCAGAAGCCAACCTCGGCTACCATTCCTCAGGGACCTTTAACCTTGTTCTGAATCCAGGGTCTGTCTTTCCTGGGCCTGGAGCTCACTGAGTAGGCCCAGGGAGCCTTCTGTCTCTATTACCCAGTGCTGGAGCAAGTGTGCACCAAACATACCCAGATTGTTTGCTTGCTTTCTTTCTTTCTTTCTTTCTTTCTTTCTTTCTTTCTTTTTTAACATGGGTTTAGAGAATGGGGCTTAGATCTTCATGTTTTCCAGTAACTGCTGCCTGCCTGGCCCTCTGTGTAGTATTAAAGATGCCGTTTACCAAGCTGGATGTTCTAATACAGACATCTGTGAATTCCCTCTACCACCAGGACAGCACCCTCAGCCTCCTGCCCCTTGCCAGACCATGCTGCCGTCTGTCCCAGCTGGGTCCCTGTGCTCTCTCTGCTTTAGCTGGCTCTGTGACTTGGCACTGTGAGCTCAAGATGTGAGATCATGTCACCTCAAATGTCAAAATTCATAACAGTCTCCGTGGAGCTGGTTTGCCACCTCCAGTTTGGCTCTTCACCTGCTGGTGTCATTGGGTGGATCCAGTTGAGGAAATCACCCAACATGAATTGGAGGAACGGGGGCTTCAGGAGAAGGCAGAAGCGGCAAGTTAGGAATTTACTAAACTGTTTTCTGTGGCCCAAGGGCCCCAGCAGCCCCTCCGAATGATGGTAGACAGCTCACAAGGGTATGTGGGGTCCAAGTGCAGTCATGGGTGAGGGCTTCTGAGGTAGGAGCCCACCGAGGTCACCTGCCACAGGGCCCAGTATCCTGTGGGCTTAGTCGTTTAGAATAGTGCAGGGTTCTGGACTTCGTTTGTTTTTCGTTGTGTTTGGCACACGAACACGCACAAGTAGGTGTATGCAGAGCCCATTGGTCAGCATGAGGTGTCTCCTTCAATCTCTCTCCACCTCGCGCTTTGAGACAGGAACCTGGCACTTACAGGTTAACCGAGGCTGACTGGTCAGTGAGCTGAAGGGATCCAACCATTTTCACCGTCTCTAAAGCTGACATCACAGGTGTGAGCCTCAGTGCCCTCCTGTTTGTTTGGGTTTTTTTTCTAGGCAAGGTTTCTCTGTATAGTCTTGACTGTCCTGGAACTCACTCTGTAGACCAGGCTGGCCTTGAACTCACAGACAGCTACCAGTCTCTGTCTCCCGAGTGCAGGGATTAAAAGGCTTGAGCTACCACACCTGGCTTACAGTGCTCATTTTTTTTTTTTAATGTGGGTTCTGAGAATCTCGCTCAGGTCCTCATTCAGCAAGCTCTTTCCAGCTGAGCTCTTCCTGGGGCCCTGTTAGCTTTTAATAAACAAAAGACTGAACTAAATACTCATCTGAGCAGACGAGATGCATCTTTGTTGGTATGGAGCTCCTTCCCGTCCTCAGCAGGGGACCTTAGCTGATGGCCCTGCATGCAGGTCCCACACTGGGTCTACTGGTGAGCCCCAGCTGTTACATGTCTCCTCCCTACATGCCCCTGCAGGTGCTGCTCTGATCAGCTGGCCCACAGCTCCCAGTTTGCAACTCACAGGGAGGCTTGCCAGTCAGTTGCAAGTTGTTGGTTGTCCCCCCTCCCCCCACCGCATGAACCCCAAGAATCTTCCCTGGCTGTCAGGGGCCCCCTAAGGTGGTTCATCCGGCCTGAATGCTTCACTCTTAACATTCTGCAGAGCTGGGTGTCACCGGCCACTCTAAAACACAGCCACCTCCACCTAACTGTCCCTGCCAGACCGCATTCTGCCCCATCAGCCAGATTTCTTCTGAGAACGTTCCAGATGTCTGGTTTCCTCTGAAGCACAGGCAGGGTCTTGGAGGCAGCTTTGATCTTCCTTTAGAAAAGCCAGGTCTGTTTGGGTTTGCTGTTTCTGCTTTGCTTGCGCTTCTGGATCCTTCCGCTGCCAAAATTGCCATTGCTGCGGCTGAGAGCTAAGTACAGCGGGAAAGTCTTTGATCACGGCAGACAGACACCCTTATACTTTGGAGCAGCTCTGTTCTGGGTCAGTCAGGAGGTGCGTGCCCCTCCCTTCCAGGTGGGGCAGGCCTCAGAGGGGCCTTGGGTAAACTCAAGCCGGGAGCCTGTGAAAGCTCTATCCTGGGTGTGGGGTAGCTCCTGGGGGTTCAGGGAGGGCAGTTGAGGGCCCCAGCATCACACAGCTGAGAGGCGCGGCTGGGCCTCTGAAGCCCCCAGCTCTAAGGAACACATTTCTTTGCTGTCTCTGTTTCTCCTGACACGTCTCGTACACCCTGGCCATCTGTGCCTACGCCGTTGGTTTCTGCAGGTCATCCCTGCCTCTGTGACACCAGGTTGTAGCAAGCAGAAGCAGGTTTCCTTTCTTCTTTCAACATGATAGGCTCGGAGCCCAGCTTAGGTAGGGCCGGCGGGCTAACAGAGGCATCCAATTTCATGGTTCTGGCCAACAAGAAACGGGATAGAACTTTCTCTCCTGGAGACCGGTCTTTTGCCTGCCTTCCACTGCTTCTCTGCCCTAGGCTGGGGTGGGGGTGGCTCAGTTGTGGGCAGCTGGCTGAACTGCATCAGCACCTGGAGCTGCAGTAGGCTGGCCTCCTTTTGATCCTTTCCACCTTAATTAGCAGCACTGACTAGGGAGGGGTGATGAGCCCAAGAAGGGAAGGGGAGAGGAGAGGCAGTGAGCCTGACCAGCCAGGACTTGCGTGCCCACGGGTGTGTCAGGAATCATAGATAACACATGCCCCCCTCCTATCCCCACCCCTTCCAGACCTGGTCCTGGCAGTTCTCCAGCCTCCATCCCGACTGATGGCAGTATGGCCTAGGTGGCTTTGCAGAGTCAGTTTTATGGGTTGTCCCCCCAACCCCGCACGTGTGCATGCACGTGTGTGTGTGTCTTAGTTCGGTTCTTATTGCTGTGAAGAAACACCATGACTACGGCAATTATTATAGAGAAAACATTTAGTTAGGGTGACTCACTTACAGTTTCAAAGATTCAGTCCATTATGATCATGAAGGGGGAAGCACGGCAGCGTGCAGGCAGACGTGGTGCTGGAGCTGGGAGTGCTACGCCTTACAGATAACAGGAAGTTCACTGACTGTCACATGGAGGGAAGCTTGAGAAAAAGACCTCAAAGCCCACCCCCACAGTGACACACTTCCTACAGAAGGTGTGCCCTCCAGTCTCCAGGTGTGGATTAAAGGCACGTGCCCTACAGTCACCTCCAACAAAGCCACACTTCTTCCAGCAAGACCACGCCTCCTAATAGTGCCACTCCCTCTGAACTTATGGGGGCCACAGACATTCAGACTACCACAGTGTGTGCTCCAGAAGTTGACATCAGGTGTCTTCCTCCATGTCTAGCTACCCACGTCTCTCATGGAACCTGGAGCTCCCTGATGGAGCTAGACGGTCTGCCCAGCAATCTCCGGAGATCTCCCTGTCTGAACATCCCCAGCACTGAGGTTCCAAGCATCCGCAGTCGTCAGGGAGGTGGCTGAGTTGGTCAGTTGCTTACCTAGCACAGACGAAGCCCTGAGTTCCTTCCCCTGCACCACATAGACCAGGTGTAGAGAAGCAAACTGGCAGCCTAGCACTTTGGAACCGGAAGCAGGAGGAGCAGAAGTTCAAGGTCAGAGGCTGGGGAGAGAGCTCAGTCTAAAGCACTTGCCTTGCAAGCCCAAGTATCCAGCTCAACTCCCAGACTCCATGCTTAAAATAAATAATAATAATAAATAGATATAAATAAATTCTAACTGTGGGGTCACACTTGCAATACCAATTCTAAGGACGTGGAGACAGGGGGCTTCCCTGGTACTTGCTGGCCAGTCAGCCTAGCCTGCTTGGCGGTCAGCCTAGCCTGCTTGGCAAGTATCAGGTGAAGGAGAGACCCCCATCGCCCAAACAAGGTGGACAGTGTTCTGAGAAATGGCGTCTGAGGTTGTGTTCTGAGATCCCCGCACACGTGTGTATACATACATGCATGTGCCCACACGTACAAGTCCAAGTTCCTCTGTTCCATGGTAAATTCAAGGCCAGCCTGGGCTACATGAAGCCCTGTCTCAAAAGCAGAAAAAGAAAGCCAACAGTTTCCTTTCTCTGGTGTTGGCTGATGGTGTCTGGGCAGCTTCTTTCCTGTGTGAGCCACACAGGCTTGAGAATGGGAATGTTTCCATATGCCTCGCATGCTGGGAACCCCAGCTGGAGCAGCTGGGTCAGAGCCGATCGCACGTGAACCCCTCTGACAGCCACTAGGCTGACTTCCAAGCGTCTTCATCATTTGATGACCCTGCTGGGATCCCAGGGCTCTTTACCTCCTTCACACATGTCACCATATGGCCCTTTGGTCACAACCATCCAAGAGGTTCTCACTGTGGGTTTGGTGTGAGTCTCCCAGACGAAGGAGCTAACTGGATGTCTTCCCATGAGCTTTTTGACTGTGTGTGTGTGTGCGTGTGTGTGTGTGTTGTGCATGTTCATCTTTGGGAGCCTTCTTCAAGCTCCTTCTTTTTATTTTCCTTCACCTTTACCTAGAACTCACCAAGCAGGCCAGGTTGGCTGGCAGAGAGGCACAGGGTCTTCCCGTTTTGCCTCTCCATCTCTGGGATCATGAGCATACGCTATCGTCCCCGGGTTTTTACATGAGTGCTAGGGCTAGAACTCAGGTCCTCCTGGTTGTAGCAGCCTTTACACTGATTTCTGCCTATCCGGACTCCATTTGTCTGTCTTTGGAACCTGACCTGCTCATGTCTTTGCCTGAGTAAGTGGTTCCTTTCATGGCTAGGCTGTATGTGTTCTTTGCAGGTAAATAACTAAAGTTCTCTCCCTCGGGTGTCTGATTGGCATTTTCTCTACTCTCAGGAGCCTGGATGGACCTGAGGGGATTGGCGTGTGAGCTCTGGCAAGGGTCTGACTTTGATTCCCTGTGGCTGCTCTGAGGGTGTTCCGGGGTATGGGATCTGGGGGCGATGGCAGCCACTGGGTGACGAGTCCTGGCTGTGAGGACAAAGGTGCCTCTGGAGCAGCACTGTGGGTGCTTCTAGGAGTGGTGGCCACTGACTGACTGAATCTCCCCTTCTTCAGCCAATAACATCTGCTTCTATGGGGAATGTTCCTACTACTGTTCCACGGAGCATGCCCTGTGCGGGAGGCCCGACCAGATCGAAGGCTCCCTGGCGGCCTTTCTGCCTGACCTGTCGCTGGCCAAGAGGAAGACGTGGCGGAACCCCTGGCGTCGTTCCTACCACAAGCGAAAGAAGGCCGAGTGAGTCAGGCACCCTTGGGACTTAATGGGCCGGCTTCGGCCCACTGCACAGCCAAGGACACAGGGCCTGGAGGGGAGAATCAGTAGCTCAGGTTCAACAGCAGCAGCAAGGGTAGTGCGAAGGCAGCTCCGCTTGTGCCTCTGTGAGAGTAGCAGCCGTGTGTCTTGGTTACTCGTCGCTGACAAAGATGGTTTTGGCCCCCAGTTTGAGGGAGCAGTACGTCATCATGAGGGAGGCATGGTGGCAGAAGCCCGAGGTAGCTGGTCACCTTCAGGAAGCAGAGAGAGACGAGGATGTGGATGCTGAGCTCGCTTTCTCTGTTTTATTCAGCCTAGGACCCCAGCCTAGGGAATGGTGCTGCCCACACACACTCAGAGTGGGTCTTTGCTTCAGTTAAAACTTTCTGGAAACACCCTCACAGACACACCCAGAGGTACACGTGTTTCCATGGGGATGCTAAATGCAGTCAAATTGATCTATTAACCACACAGAGCTAGGAGAGGTGCTGACTTGCCACTGGGGTCTCTCAAAACACAACCTCCCCCACCCCACCCTACCCTCTGCCTGCCAGGTACTAATAAAAAGCATGACATCAGCTGACAGTGCCTTAGCCCTGGTCCCAGCTAGGGCGGGAAGGATGACTTCATCATCTCCCAGACTCCTGTTAATTCAGCCCCATAGCCTGTCCCAAGATGTGTCCCTGCAAACACTCCATCCCCACTGTGAACCCTCCTTACAACGTGTGAACCTACTGACCCAGGCTCTGCCGAGCCGGGAGGTGCCGAGCATCTGGCCTGGACCTCCCTCTTCACTCAGAAGAGAGACCCTCAACCTTGGTCTCATTATGCCCCCCTCTTCCCTCCACAGATGGGAAGTGGACCCCGATTACTGTGAGGAGGTGAAGCAGACGCCACCCTACGACAGTGGCCACCGAATCCTGGACATCATGGACATGACTGTCTTTGATTTCCTCATGGGTACGTCCTGCAGGGCACGCTGGGTGCCAGGAACATCTAGACACCTTTGACTGGTGTTAGGGTCACCACTTGGTGACCCACAGCTCAGGAGGAGCAGAGGCCTCTGAGCAGTTGTACGTGCTTGTCCCTGCAGGAAACATGGACCGACATCACTACGAGACCTTTGAGAAGTTCGGGAATGAGACCTTCATCATACACTTGGATAATGGACGCGGGTGGGTCTTCTGTGCCCTTAAAGACCCTGGGAAGCCAGCCATCCCTCGTCCATGGGAAACCAACCTAGCCTGAGAAGTAGTCTCTGGGGCAGGGGAATCGCCTGAAAGGCCGGGTCTAGGACACATCAGGGTGTGCATTGGCAAGGAAAACTCCCACGGGGTGCCAGATTCGTGGTAGTGACCATATGAGTACTTCCTTTTTTTTTTTTTGGTTTTTCAAGACAGGGTTTCTCTGTGGCTTTGGAGCCTGTCCTGGAACTAGCTCTTGTAGACCAGCCTGGTCTCGAACTCACAGAGATCCGCCTGCCTCTGCCTCCCGAGTGCTGGGATTAAAGGCGTGCGCCACCACCGCCCGGCCATATGAGTACTTCCTATCACTCCTTGGGGAAACTGAGGCCAGAGAGCCTGTGACTTGACAAGAAGGGCCAATAAGCAGTCAGTTCTGCCTGGGAGAGGCCATTACCCTCTGCTTAACAAGGTATACTACTAGCCCCAGTTATAAAAACAAAGCAAAAACAATATTGCCAGTGCAGGACATGGCCAGGGTCAGCCTTGACATTGATGATCCTCAGGAGGTTGCCATGGTACTGAGAGGTGGGACCCTGCAGGGCTGGGCCTCTGTGCCCTGCCTGGCTTTCCAGCTCCTAGGGCTCTGATCGCGCTACCCTCTTCCCACAGGTTTGGGAAATACTCACACGATGAGCTCTCCATTCTAGCGCCTCTTCATCAGTGCTGCAGGTAGGAGCCCCTGCCTGGCCGGACCTCTTCCTGCTCAGCTGCCACCATCACTACCTGAGAGGCAGGGTCAGAACCTGCCCCCACCCATTGTAGCACCAGTGGGCAGGCATCCACAGACCGAGCCCATCCCACCTCACTGTTCATGACTCCTGCTGACCCCTCTCCCCTCAGCCTCATCTGGGTACTTCCCACCTATAAGGGTTCTCGCAAATGCAGACAAAGGGTTCTTCAGTCCTGCTCATTGCTGCTAAATTTACCCTGCCCACTTTGCACAGCCTCTCAAACACACACACACACACACACACACACACACACACACACACACACACACTGGTTGCTGGACATAGGCTCCCAGAGCAGATTACTTATATCCCTCGGAAGACACAGACTGTACCCGGTCAGGACCACTGTCCCGTTGAGGAGGGACAGTCTCCCTGGTGAGCAGTCAGCCCAGTCTTGGGTCTGTCTTCAGGATTTGGGGCACCTGTCCTGTCACTTGCCCCTCTGTACAGGACTGTATCAATGTCTAGAGCAGCAGGTCTCAACCAGTGGGTCACAACCCCATTGGATGTCAAACTACCTTTTCATGAGGGTCCTGAATATCAGATATTTACATTACAATTTGTAACAGTAGCAAAATTCTGTTATGAAATAGCAATGAAAATAATTGTATTGGGGGGGTCACCATAACGTGAGAAATTGTATTAAAGGGTCACAGCATTAGGGAGGTCGAGAACCACTGATCTAGAATGACCCATTTTCATATAAATTAGACCCATGAGGTCTGGGGTCTCAGGGCCCCTTGTCCCCCTGTCTATCTCCCTCTGTTCACCTCTCTGGCTCTGCCTGTGCCTCTCTACCTCAGTTACCCATGCCCCTACTTGTCTATGTCTCCATCTCGGTCTCTGAGCTCCATCTCTTTCTCTCTAAGGATCTCTGTCTCTCCGTGTCTCTGTCTTTTGTCTTCATGTCTCTATCTGTGTGTCTATCTATGTCTCTCTCTCCCCCTCTCTCTCTGTCTCTCTCTCCCTCCATCTCTATCTCTATCTCTCTCCAGATACCACCCCGCCAGAGCCCCCACCCTATTTCCTTCCCAGTGGTGACACCCCACTCTCCCCGCAGGATCCGGAGATCCACCTACCTGAGGCTGCAGCTGCTGGCTAAGGAGGAGCACAAGCTGAGCCTGCTGATGGCCGAGTCCCTGCAGCGTGACAAGGTGGCTCCTGTGCTTTACCAGCTGCACCTGGAGGCCCTGGACCGGCGGCTGCGCATAGTGCTGCAGGCCGTGCGAGACTGCGTGGAGAAGGACGGGTTGAGCAGTGTGGTGGAGGACGACCTAGCCACTGAGCACAGAGCCGCTACCGAGAGGTAGTGACCCCCACTGCCCTTGAGGAAGGAGCGCAGAGCCTAGCCACCTGTGAATTCAGTGAATTCAGATGGGCCGGGTCATTCCCTTCGGCTGACCTGCGGCAGGGAGCATGGGGTCTCCCTCGTGGCTCTGATAGGGATGTGTGGGCCTCTGGATCCAGCAGAGACCGGACAAAGCCCTCTGGACGTACAGGAGAGGAACCTTGACTCGCTGTTTTGTACTTAACAAAAGGCTCGCACTCCCGTCGATGGAGATCCACTCAGCAGATCAGAGATCACCTCTGGACCACTTTGAGGACCTCCGGTGATGCGACCACACTCTGGCCCTCAATGACATCCACTTTCTGCTCTCCCTTCCCGGGGCCTCCTCCTTCAGAGGCTGCAGAGCTCCAGGAAGGGGAGGCTCGGATGGACATCACGGCCTGTGCGTGGGCAGATGAGGGCCCAAGAATGGGGCTTTGGATACAAATGACCAGCTATCCACTTGTTCGCTGCTGCACAGTAGCCAGGCCTTACTCGTTGGCGGTGGACACTGCCTGCCTCGGATGAGCTCTGGACAGTGGGTGCCAAGGCACTATGCAGGGCTCATGGCCCCAGGGCAGCAGGCGAACCTTGGGACATTTTTGTGGAGTAGTTTGCAGTGAGGTTGACAGTGCAATAAAGGTACAGCAAGTGTGTGCCCTGACTCGATGGGGTGGGGCCTCACTCCTTGGTTCAGCTGCCCTCCTAGACATCCCGACAGTGTGGTCAAGCTCTGCCCTTACGGTGTCTGTGTGACGGGGTCTTCAGCCTGATAGGGCTATGAAGGGAGCTACCTGCCCAACTCCCAGTACATACGCAGGCTAGTCAAGGCCTATGCTCCAAAGGGGCAGGGAGAAGGAGGTGACATGAAGTCAGCTATTTCCATTTCCTGCCCCACTCCTGCAAAGCTTGGGGCTCTGAGCCACAGGAGGTCCCCCAAGGGTAGCATCCACACAGCCCTACATAGGGTCATGATACAACTGAGCAGGAGTCATAGAAGGGCTTACCCAGGGGCCCAGTGAGAGCTGAAAGCTATTGCAGTGTTGGCACCAGGGCTCAGATATGGTTTCTATTGCTGTGAAGAGACACCATGGCCACAGCAACTCTTATAAAGAAAAAACATTTCATTGAGGTGGTTGACATTTTCAGAGGTTCAGTCCATTATCATCATAGGGGGACATGGCAGCATGCAGGCAGACGTAGTGCCAGAGGAGCTGGAAGTGTTACATCTTGATCTGCAGGCAACAGGAAGTGAACTGAGACACTGAGTGTGGCTTGAGCATATAGGATACCTCCAATCCTGCCTCCACAATGACACACTTCTCTGCCAAGGCCACACCCATTCCAATTAACTCATAACCTCTAATAGTGCCACTCCCTTCGGGGGCCCTTTTCTTTCAAATCACAGACCCCACCCCTCCTCTGCTGGAAGCTAGTAAGCTGCTGCTGTGCTGGGCAGGGACTGGACCTCCTGCAGGAAGCAAGAGTCCAGGAGAGGACAGTGGCCAGGACCCTTTCTGGACCTGTGCACCACTCCTGAGTCACAAGAATGTCAAAAAACCTGCCTGCCCCTGTTCCAGGCATTCCCAGCTCTGTCATCTTGTGACCTGCTCACAAGTCACTCCCCGTGTGTGTGTGTGTGTGTGTGTGTGTGTGTGTGTGTGTGTGTGTGTAAGAGAGAGAGAGAAAGAGAGAGAGAGAGAGAGAGAGAGAGAGAGAGAGATGAAGATCATCAGTAGTAATTCACAGTGGCACTAGAACCCAACAGTCAAAGCCCTGATGCTCTCATATGTAATAGCACATGGCCAGCTGATTGTGTAAATACATATCTGTGTCTGAGTAGTTCAGGTTGTGTGTGTGTGTGTACAAGCACATGTGTGGGGGTGGGGCAGAGGTTGATGTCACGTTTCTTCCTCTGAGACCGTCTATCTTATTTCTCAGCACGGGTTCTCTCGCTGAACCTGGAGTTCACTCGTGTGGTTACACTGCCTGGCTTGTGAGTCCCGGGGATACCCTTACCCAGTGTGCCAACTCCAATGCAGACTTATAATAGGCAGGGTATACGTGTTGTCCATGACCACAGGGGTCACAGGGCATCTCATCACCACTACCTCAATCCTCCCATGATCCTCTACTGTTAGCAAGAATATGGGGCCCTGTGGGAGGCCAGACTAGAAAGCCTGTCATTATCACTGGGTTACAGAAGTGTTAGAGGTAAGATGTGACCAAGTCATTAGACCTATGAGAATTGCAAATGGACAGACATCACCCAGGACAGACATCCCATAAGGAACGAAGGTATCAGGCACATTCCTGATGTGCACAGGTTGGTGTCCATCTCCTACTGTGACTGGCGGCAGCACCTCAGTGGAGGTGCATAGGGTACATGAGGTCACACAGATGGCCCTAACCAGAGTACTGCAGGTCCTTACAAAATGAGGTTAAGTCAGGTGTGGCAACTCATGCTGGTCATCCCAGCACTTGGAAAGCCGAGGCAGGAAGATGGCTGGGAGTTCCAGGCCAGCCCGGGCTGGAGTGAGACCCCCATCTCAAAAATGAAACAAATCCGGTGAGCTGGCTCACTGAGTAATGGTATGTGCCACCAAGGCTGATGACCTGAGTTCGGTCCCCAGGACATACATGGTGGAAGGAGAGAACAGAGAGTGATTTTGGGTGCAAATAGCAGGACCAGATGTTGAGCAAAGACAGAGTGTGTCCAGAGCCTTGGTGCCCACTGAGAGTGGTATGCCTTCCCTCCCTGTGAGAGAGTCAAGAGGTCAGTGAGAGGGGGCATGAACTCAGAGTCTTCTGCCTGCTAGCATCTGCCATACCCACTCCAGGACAGCAGGGATACTCAGGCTGGTACAAAACCCAGGCTGTGGCCTAGGGTCAAACACAGATGCTCCGCAGCTTGGGGCCAGTCTTCCTTCTCTTCTCTGGTCTCTGCATTCATTGGGTTTTATGGCGCCTCCCCTCAGCCTGCACCCACAGGAGGTACACTGGCCACACCTGCTTTTTTGCTCATCTTCCTGGCCCATCATCCTCTCCCCCACAGTCCCTCTTGTGGGTACAAAGAGCCTAAACTCCTGAAACTCACACCTGCTTTTTACCCCAATCCAAGGAGCTATGGATCCACAGGAGGACATGCTAGTGAGCCCCATGGCAGCCACACAGGTCACAAGATGCTTGGACCTCTGTATGTTTGATCTCTTCTGTGGGATGCTATTTCCATGTGGCAGAAGGGCATGAGGGCTGAGGAGTCCAGGCCTAAAGGCTCCGTGTGGGTCTGGGAAGTTGGCTCAGTTCCTAACAGTCATGTTGTGCAAACATGAGGACCTGGATTCAAATCTCTAGCACCCAAATAAAAAGCTAGGTGCTGTGGCATATGTCTATACAACAAGCATGGGAAAGGGGCAAACAAGGCAAATCCCGGAAGTTCACTGCCAAGACAGGCTAGCCAATCAGTGAGCTCAGTTAGTGAGCATCTTACAAATGAGGAAGGCACCCGACGTTGAGGATTGCCTCCATATGCGCGTGCGCGCACACACACGCACATACACACACACACACAGCCTTGTAGCCATGCACATGTTCACATATGTATGCCACACACTCATACACATATATCATACACATGCTAAATAAAGAAGTAAGCACTTGCTAGCTAAAGCCAGGGAAGTTGCAGTTGTTCTTTACAATGGTAAATAGTACACGATGCTATGGCTTTAGATTGCCGGTTTTCAACCTGTGGGTCCCAAACCCATTTGGGGGTTGCATATCAGATATTTACATTATGATTCCTAACAGTAGCAAAATTACAGTTATGAAGTGGCTACAAAATAATTTTATGGTTGGAGCCCCTGCTTTACATAAACGAAAGACTTTCCGTCAATTTGCAATTGCTCACACTCACCTGATGGTCATCCGGCTGCATTTGTACATCGTCACTATTTCCACTGCCACGAGCTACTGCACAGGTCCATGCAACAACCCAAATACAGCTGTTTCACAGTAGATCCCAGCAGCGGCTGCTCAGTGCCCCAAGGTCAGTCCCACCTAGGACAAAGGATCGCAGCCTTGGTAGCTTGAAAAAACAGAAATGTGTTTTCTCGCTATTTGGAAAGTATGACTCTGAAACCAACATATAGACAGGATTGACGCCTTTGTCTGCTTTGGGGCGTTTCTGCCTGTGGCCTCTCTGGTGTCCACTGTCGAGTGACTGTGTGTCCTAGGTGTCTCTCTGTGGCACTGGGTTCAAATCTCATTGTGCTTTTCTGTGAGGACCCAGCTCTTGAAGCCAGGACAGTGTCCTCAAAATCCACAGTTACCACAGCAAAGAGACCCTGTGTAATCCCAGCACTGAGGAGGCAGAGGGAAGGCCAAACAGTCTGCCTCATTAGTGTGTGCCAGGCCAATGAGAGAGAGGTGGGTGGCATTCCTGAGGTTGGCACCAGGCCTCCTCATGTGCACACACACACATAATAAATCTTAGAAATATGTAATGGGGCTTCAGTGATGGCTCTCGCAGAGGACTGGACTAGTTTCAGGCATGCACATGACGGCTCACAACCATCTCTAACTGTACTTCCAACGGATTC
This sequence comes from Microtus oregoni, assembly GCF_018167655.1. Lineage (NCBI taxonomy): Eukaryota > Metazoa > Chordata > Mammalia > Rodentia > Cricetidae > Microtus > Microtus oregoni. Next base: position 4,417,284 of record NW_024543062.1, on the reverse strand, counting down.
AATGCCGTCTTATAGCCTCCAGGGGCACCGGGCATACAACCATCTCTAACTGTACTTCCAATGGATTCAATGCCCCCCTCATAGCCTCCAGGGGCACCGGGCATACAACCATCTCTAACTATACTTCCAATGGATTCAGTGCTGTCTTATAGCCTCCAGGGGAACCGGGCATGCATATGGTGCACATATATACGTGTAGGCAAAACACTCAGATACATTAAAAATAAAAATAAGTCAGGTGGTGGTGGCTCATGCCTTTATTTTTTATTTTTTTGGTTTTTTTTTTTTTTGAGACAGGGTTTCTCTGTGGTTTTGGAGCCTGTCCTGGAACTAGCTCTGGTAGACCAGGCTGGTCTCAAACTCACAGAGATCCGCCTGCCTCTGCCTCCAAAGTGCTGGGATTAAAGGCGTGCACCACCACCGCCCGGCTGGCTCACGCCTTTAATCCCAGAACTCGGGAGGCAGAGGCAGGTGGATCTCTGTGAGTTCAAGGCTAGCCTGGTCTACAAGAGCTAGTTCCTGGGGCTAAGGAACTGTCTCAGAGGTTAAGAGCACTGGCTACTCTTTCAGAGGACCTGAGTTCAATTCCCAGCAACTGCATGGTGACTTGCAACCATCTATAATGAGATAAGACACCCTCTTCTGGCCTATAGGGATATATGCATGTGCACTCTTGAGTGTATTGTGTACATATGCACTCTTGAGTGTATGTGCTTGCACGTACACTTTCAGCTTCACTGTTTGTCTCCTGAAATCCTCATTCCCCTCCCTCCACATTCTATCTGTAGATAGAATTAGCCTCACTGCCAAGCAGAATGTAAACCATCTGATATAGAAGACAAAGAAGCTAAAATGGTATTAAAGACGTGCCCAGACTATCCTGGGCTTTTTCAGCCTTTGGATATTAACCTACTGAAAGTCGGTGTGCTGGTAAAACGCACCACTTTCTGGAAGTAAAAAGCACAGGTGACCCACAACTCTGTTCGATAAGCCTGCAACCAGGGCAGGCAAGAAATCAGGCGCCACTATTATTAGTCCACTACTGCCTTCTGAACCAGGGCATTGTGCCCTTTTTTCACACCCTTGCCAGTTTTCCCCTGAGTGAGTGGGTGAGAAAAACCGCAAGAACCCAGAGACAGTAGCTGCATGCTGTCAAATCTTCACAAATGTGAACGAAGCCTCGGGTACACCGTTCCTTTAAATAAACTGAAATGCTAGGCTCTGGGGCAATCTGACAGCTCGGTAGACTGCTCCCAGACCCATCCCGAGGCCTGGATGTACTGAGAAGAGGCTGGTCAGCCAACAGCCAGCCAGATGCCTCTCAAGGTTACCCAGCTGGTTTGAGCACTCCGCAGATACTTTGAGGAAGCTGCACAGCAACCACAGATGCTTGCTGCACTACTCTGGCTTTAGAAGACACTGTCCTAGCTGTGGCTGTTAAACAGCTTACCCTAAATCAGCAGTTCTCAACCTGTGGGTCACAATCCCTTTGGGGTTGAACAGCCCTTTCACAAGGGTGGGATTTCAGATATGCTGCATGCCAGATATTTATATTATGATTCGTAGCAGTATGAAAATTGCAGTTATGAAGTAGCAATGACATAAATTTATGATTGGTGGGCCACCATATAGAGGCAAAGAGGAAACAGCCGCCCAAAAAAATAATGCTAGATAGACAGCATAAAGGAAGACTGTGGAACCTTAGGTGTGGCAATAACACAAGCATCTAGGACTGCCCAGGATAGGAACAACTCGAGAACCATCATAAATGGGCTGCCTATGCATGCTTAAGCATTGCGGGGGAGGGGGCATAAATGAAAATGAATGAATGGGGGTCACCACAACATGAGGAAATGTATTAAGGGGTTAACAGTATTAGGAAGGTTGAGAACCACTACTCTGTTGATGATGATGATGATGGTGGTGGTGGTGATGGTGGTGATGATGGTGATGATGATGATGATGATGATGGTGGTGGTGATGATGGTGATGATGGTGATGATGATGGTGGTGGTGATGATGATGGTGGTGATGATGGGGATGATGGGATGATGGTTCAGTGGTAGAGACAGATGCAGATGAAGAGTCCCAGACAGGAAGCAATGCCAGAAAGCAGAGGCAATGAAGATAATGAGAGGGAACATAAGTAAAGAGGGCAGAGAGCTCAAGGATGGAGGATTGGGCATAGCCAGAGACTACAAACTGTGAACCACAGTGGTTGAGAGAGAGCCAAGGATCTGCCAAGATCCAGAGGCCAAAGGTCCCAACCTAGGCCCGGAAAGCTGGACCCTGGCTGCTGTAGAGCTGAGGATCCCGGCACATCAAGGCTGTGACACTAGTGCCACCATGACTAAGTCGTGAGGCCGCCGCCTCCCACGGCCATTCACTGCTTCTGGAAGCTGAGGATTACAAAAACTGCCAAGTGTCAGGGTCACTAGTGGTTAAATCTCAAAACAATAAGCCTCCAACCTGAGCACCTGGAGGCATAGTCGTGTGGCTTCTAAAGCCAGGAGCAATATGACCCCGGTTCTGGGGACTTAGAACTGTGAGCTCCTGGCTCCGCCTGTGCAATTTCTAGGCCTTTGGTACTCAAGGGCTGAGGAAAGGCCTGGAAGACCTTGCAAGTACCATCTGTTGTTCTGTTTTCTTACAGCCCAGCCTGGCATCAAACCTCCTGTATATTGATAGCTGAGGATGAACACTGAACTCCTTATCCTCTTCCTCCACCTCTGTAATGCTGGAAACACAGGTATGTATCTCCATCCCTGGCTTATGCAGTGCTTGGTGTGAAAAACAAGGCTTCCCACTACATAATGAGTTCAAAGCGAGCCTGGGCTATATGGGACTTTATCTTCAAAACAAAATACACTAAACAAACAAAAACAAGGCTGGAGATACTTCCCAGTGGTAATCTCCCTGTCTCAAGGGAAGGAAGGTAGAGAATGACAGATCATGACATCTGATATCTTCCTCTGGCCTCTGAGGATATACACAACCTTCTCCCAGACACACACACACACACACACACACACACACTGACATATATTAATCGTGCTTAATTTCCCATTTGAAGCAGGTGTTAAACTTTTTAAACATTCCCAATACCTATAAGCATTCTGTGTATGTGTGTTTGTCTGCATGAATGACTGTGTAACACATGTGTGCAGTACCCAGGAATGGCAGAAGAGGGCATCAGATCCCCTAGGGCTGGAGTTACAGGTAGTTGAGAGCTCCTATTTGGAGACTGGGAACTGAACTCAGGTTCTCTGCAAGAGCAGTCAGTGCTCTTAACCACTGAGCCATCTCTCCAACTCCTTTTAAGCTTTTTTTTTTTTTTGAGACAAGGTCTCATGTATCCCAGGCTGGCCTCCAACTCACTGTGTAAGTGAGGTGACCTTGAACTGTCTCCTGAATGCTAAGATTACCTGCACACACTCCCACACCAGATACTGGGGATGGAACTGAGGGCTTTGTGCCACTCTCTCAGCCCCTCACTTAAACGCATTGGTTGACACAAGACACAAGTGGTATCTTCCATTTTGACCATCTTTAAGTGTGCCTCTCAACAGTATTAATATAGTCACAGTGCTATGTCCCATTGTGCTGTCAAAAACCGCACCCTGCCACTATCTCCGGCCCAAACTCACAATCTCTTTTCTACTGCATTTGCCGGGTCCAGGCACCACGAGTTAAGCTGGGACTTTTGTGTCACACTGGTTTCTCTCCACTGACATCCTCAGAGAGGAGTCCACCACACTATGACACAGGCCAGCTGCCACCCCTGTTGACATCTTAGTAAGTACAGCTCTCAACAGAAGATACTGAAGGAAATCGTGGCTTTGCATTCGGTGGCAAGGCTCCGGCAAAGCAAGGAAAAAAATAAGCCAATAGGGCTTTGTCAAAATCAAAGATATTAGAGCCCTCAAGGGACACTGTGAAGCAAGTGACAGTCACAGGGTGGGAGAGAACATGGGCAAGTTTCACGTCTGACGGAAGATCAGCACCTTCATCTGATGCCATTCAGTTTTTGACAAGTCGTGTGTGTCTCGCAGTCTGGGTCTGTAGGTTCATATTATACAGAAGATCCCCCCTCTTCCTTCATTCCCTGCCACCCTTCCTGTCACCCCGCCCCCCGCAAACCTCTAGGGCGGTGTTGTATTTTTACAAAGGCGACTGCATCTTATCCACCTGCTCCCCTCAAAAAGCAGAGATGGCTTCCCAGCGCTATCCATCCCATCTGCCGTCCTCACAATGTACCCTTCCACTCCTCCCTTTGGAAAGCATCCTGATCTCTTCGCTCAGTTCTGGGTGAGCCTGTGACTATGGAAAGGGGGCGGTGCCATCACTGAAATAGAGTCCTAAGGCCTTGCTGCCTCTCCCTGGTCTCTCGGGTGTCCTGCAGTTCAGACTAGAAGGAGGGTAAACGTCTGAGATTGGCTTTTTTGCTTACACCTAGAATCCCTCCGCTTTTACCGCCTGTGTAGGCGTCTACAGCATAGACGCCACATAGTTGACTTGACCACACACCTGCTGAGAGGTGTGTATCCAATCAGACGTTTCCAGTAAAGCTTCTCCGAGCACATGGGGTGGTCTCAGGTTTCTGTCTGACTTGTGTAAAGGCATATTATGGAATATATGGGTCCTGTGGCAATCGTGTTTATGTGAGGTTTTGTTTCCTCTCTTTACAGTGCAGGCTGACCTGAAACGCAAGGTTCTCCTGCCTTGGTCAGAATTATAGTCCTATGCCACCACTACTGACTTCATGTTTAATATTTTTAATGGCCAGATTGTTTCACAGAGGGACTATGCACTTTACTTCCCAAAATGCTTGACTCCTGTTGCCGAGTGTGGTGGCTTGAACTGGGACAGTAGCCATGCCACGGTGGCACAAAGAAACCTGACTTGCTACACACAAGCTTCTCCAAAGAGGACTTCATTCCTTACAATAAGAGAGGTAGCCCTGGGCCCCATCCATGAAGTAGCCCTGAAGGGGCATGCCCTGAAGAGGAGATTTTCCCAAGGCTAGCCCTCGCCTCTTATCTCTCTGGGTTCACAGACATGGCTACTAGTCTGGCTTCTGTGAATTATTAGAAAGAAGTCCCTGGAATGACAAGGGTCCCCCCAAAACATCCTACCTCACTACCGTTTCCCATCTCTAACTCAGATGCCCCAGCGTAGGCGGGCACTTTACCACTCCCAGGGCCAGAGAGCCAGTCAGTCAAAGGCTCAGAAGAATCGCTGCGGTCCCAGGCTACCCAGAGCACCCATGGGAGGCTACTTCTAGTCAGGGATGGGCAGCGGGAGGAGAGGCCTGGATTTTGGGAGAAACCCTGAGCTTTGGAGTCCTCATCCACCTGGTGCAATGGGGAAACAGGAAGCCAAGATGGTGCCTGGACCAGGCTCTGTGTCCTGGAGCTGAAAGCAGCCAGCCTATGTCCTATGAAAGAGGAGCAATTCAGCTCCCTAGGACTGGACCACATCACCTCTAGCTGTGGGTGCAGCAATGAGGCCAGAGTCTGCCAATGGAGACTCCGTGGGCCCTGCAACAGGCACAGGGTTGGCCTCAGGGGAGAACAGAGAAGGGTCGCCCTGCCTTTGGGGCCAGATCACCCTCCGGACCTTCCTTGCTAGCGGGTCAGAAGGTGGCGACGCCCCCCGCTGCGCTCCCCACTCTGTGGTGGCTGGGGACAACCCCCGCACTGGGATTGGACGCCAGAGAACCAGGCGGAGCGGGCGGGGACCCCAGAAGCCCAGGCTCCCCGCGTCCTGCATGCAGATGCTGTTGGCCCAGTCAAAGGAAACTAGTGCCTGGCCCACGACAGGCGGCCAGCGCGGAGGAAGAGGCGGCGGCAGTGCCAGGGTGGACCAGCACAGGGTGGCCACGATGTTTGACAGCTCGCAGTACCCCTATAACTGCTTCAATGACGACACCGACGACTACCCTGCCGGCAGCTCCGACGAGGAAAAACGGCTTACAAGGCCAGCGTACAGGTGACCACAGGGCAAGTGACAGGGCCCACAAGAGCGGTAGAGGTCTGGGTCATCCGCACCTGACCCAGACTAGGGGAGGTGGGATTTCTTCCTTACGCCGGTCTTTGAGGAAGAAGGGCACGTTCCAGAGCACGCTGGAGACAGCCAGTGGGGGGTCCACCAAGATCTGAGCAGGCTAGTGGGGTCTCGGTAGAAGTGGGAAAGAGCGAGGAGATTATCAAACGACAGCTTCTTCTGCACCCCAACACTCCACTGGAGTCCTGGGGGGCTGAAAGTGTTTCATTCAGTAGGCCCCTGCCAGCTTTAACGGGTCCTGCAAAGTCTAGAAGGTATTAGAGATTCCAGAGGGATTCAGGGGTTCCAGAGAGTCTCGGTGTTCAGAGGGTCTCAGGGGTTCAAGAGGGTCTTGGGGGCTTCAGAAGGACCGGGAAGCTCCAAAGGATCTTGGAGGGCTTCAGAAATTCCGTAGAGGCTTCAGCCTGACTGCTGAGCGCTGGCAGGTCCTTGGAGCTGCAGTACATGGGGGCGTGGGGAGTGTCCATCTAGTCTCAAAGGTTCCGGCCAGTCCCAGGGCAGGTCTGAGTTCACCAGCGCTTCTGCGGTTTCAGCGCGCCACCCCGCCTGATGCAGCCCCTCTGTCTGGCACCCCTGTCGCAGCTACATCGCGCTGATTGCCATGGCCATTCAGCAGAGCCCCGCGGGCCGTGTGACCCTGTCCGGCATCTACGACTTCATCATGCGCAAGTTCCCCTACTACCGCGCCAACCAGCGCGCCTGGCAGAACTCCATCCGCCACAACCTGTCGCTCAACAGCTGCTTCGTCAAGGTGAGCCCCTCCCCCTCCCGCCACTCGCACTGGACCCCCGGGTGTCCCCAGTCATCTTTGGTGACGGGGAAGGGGGAGGGGTGTCACCGCCCACACAGAGGCAAGTTCCTTGTTAGCAGATCCCCACGGGGGCCCGCAATGCACTTGCCAGAGACGCGTGCTGCCCAGGCTTGGGGACACTCGCTGAGCCCCATACTCCCTCAGGTGCCACGGACCGAGGGCCACGATAAGGGTAAAGGCAACTACTGGACGTTCGCGGGCGGCTGCGAGTCCCTCTTGGACCTTTTCGAGAATGGCAACTTCCGGCGGCGGCGGAGGAGACGCGGCCCCAAGCGCGAGGGGCCCCCGGGTCCCCTCGAGCCAGCAGTGCGTGGGTCAACGGGCTCTGATAGCGCGCGAGTTCCAGACCGGGAGGCCCGGGTCAGCCCTGCCACACACAGAGACATCAAATTCAGCATTGACTACATCCTCTCTTCCCCGGACCCTTTCCCTGCGCTCAGGTCGCCCTGTCACTCCCAGGAAGCCAGGTATCTGGAGGCGCTGGAGCCCCAGCAAATGAGCTTTCATTTTTGGGCAGCATGAGGTGGCCCTGGAGCTTTGCAGTCAGTTGAGGACTTGGGCCTGCTCCCTCCCCTAAAGGCAGGACTTGAACCAGGCATCTTGAATCAAGAACCCTGGACGGGTCCACATCTACATACTTCTTCCCAGGCTGCCCCAGGGGAACTCAGCTCTCCATTTGGAGGAAAGATCTGGAGATCTTCTTATAAAAGGTATTTATGGTGATGTTGTGACTTTATAAAGAATGAGAACAGTTCTCTCACAGGAAAACCTGGCTCAGATTTGGCCCCACTTCGGGGTTTGCTGTGGACTCACTGAACCAACGACCCCCTACATCACGCCGTAAAATCACCTGAGGCTCCCTGGAATCAGGTAGCATCTGTCCTCAGTCCTGTGACAAGTGGCTTTGTAGACATCCCCATTCCAAAGTTAAAGTGTGCTCAGTAACTTATTCGTGAAGCTGGTTAAGGCCTTCCCTGCAGCTGAACATAATGAGGTGTAGAACAGTGGAGACAGATGTTACTCTATCCTGTGGCTATTATTTACCCCAAGGCTTCCAGTGATGTCCAGCCATGGGGGACACAAGCAGAAGTAGCCTGTGTCCCCAGCAGAAAGGTGCCTCCCAGACCAGTCATGAAGGCACAGGCCTGTCATCTCAACACTTAGGAGGCTGAGGCAGGAGGACTCAAGGCCCACCTGGGCAGAATTAATGAGATCTTGCTTCAGAATAAAAAGAAATTTTAAAGATTGAAGTGGCATGTAATTTCTATCCAGGGAAGAGAGGAAGAAAGGAGGGGAGTGGAGGAGGAGGGGAACGTTCTCCTGATTCTACTCAGCTCCTGCCGGCTTCCTTGCATGCAGGTTTTCTCGCAGGGGACAGTGCCACCAAACTACACAGTGGTGTGCTCGAGACAGGAGTGGAAGCGTACTCCATCTGAAATGCAAAGGATTTTATTGCCATTGAGATGGGCAGTTGAAGAAACACAATTAGGCACAACGAAACTATGCGCCCACCGTTGCCAGTTTTCACCAACCCGCTTCCCCCCCCCCAGCATTCCCAGTTTGCTGTGACTTAATTTAAATGTTAGCAATCTCATGTCTATTTCCATGAATGATAAAATTACTCCCCAACTAAGCAAACTGTCTCTACTGAGAATGGCAATCCCCACTTTAGCTTGGAAATGAACTGCAGAAGAAAGGTGGGCAGAGGCAGGATGGATTCACAGGAGAGGGCTCTTAGGTTTAGCTACTGTCCCAGCCTGATGGAGTAATCCCCTTTGCTCCCGTACCTCTCCATAGAGTCCTTACTGGCTGGGGAAAAGAGAAGGGGTTCTGGGCCCTGCAGCATCTCTCCTAAAGGGAGTATTCCTACTCTCTGACCTCCAGTCCCTGTTGAGCATCAGCCTCTGCCTAGAAGTTGTTCCTCACCTCAGCCCAACAAGAAGAGAGAGAGCCCTCCTCCAAAGCCCTCGCCAAAGGTGCAGTGCCCTGCCCCTTTGCAATACCACCTGTAGGTTTCCAGTACTCGGCTGCTCCCACCAACATGTCCATCATACTTGTGGGCTCTGCTCCATGCAGGCTTCCTCCTCTGCCCTCGCTTGTCTGTGCTGTCAGGAGTGTGCCTGTGCCTGTGCGTGTGCGTGTGTGTGTGTGTGTGTGTGTGCACATGCACTGTGATCATGCTTCTTCTGTCTGAATCCTTGTTTTGTGTATCTGTCTATTGGGCCTTCTAAAAGCATTAACTCACGGTGGCTTGTGACACAGATGGTACACACATCAGAGTTGGTTCAGACAGTGTCCGAAGATACATTTTTTTTTCTGCTACCAACTGAATAAATAAAAGGTGCATTTCATCTTTTGGATGCTGGCTTGCTTGCTTCTGACAGTTTGTTCGAGTTAGCAAAGTCTAATTTGAAACCAGAAAACCCCTTGCCCTGAGCAAGACTGAGAAGCTTAGGGAGACTCAGTCCCTCTGCACTCGGGTTCACTGCCAAATGCTGTCCGCAGCCACAGATAGGAGAGGTGAGGACGGTGCCAGGTGAGGCTGGTGTACCTTGAGGTTTGGCGGTCACTTTGCAGAGGCTATCAATCATGTTCTTAGAAGCAAAGGGACATTTCCAGTTTGCCAGGGTGTGATAGCCCGCGACGTCAGGAGTGAGTGGCATTTAATACCGATAACATAACAGGGGTGAGGGCTGGCCGTGACCTATTCAAATGTCGCTGCCACCACGCAGACTCGCCCAACGTGATTATAATTAAATACTTTATGCCGCTCTTGCAAATCCGCAGATTGATCATCGATACGTACATTACCAGCGCATTACCCCGAGCAGATGTCTGCCACACACGTGTCATGGATCAGTAGGTTTCCATTAACAAAGTTGGGAGGTGCTGCCAAGTGCAAGTTCGGAGAGGCGGGTAATATATACATGAGTTACCTTAGTCCCAACCAAAGTTCTTAGGCTGTACGACAAATCTCTGCAGCCCCAGAAGAAAATGGAGGGAGCACAGCCAGCTTCAGAGGGCAGAACACCTAATTCAGACTGAAGCCCTCCATGTGGGATCTGGCGGGAGGCCCAGCAACCTCCCGAGTTGCAGTGAAGAAGAGCCGTTTCCCACAAGGCAGAATGTACCTTTGGGTGCCTCTGCCCACCAGGTGCAGCCAGCCTCCCAGGGGTTGTTGATAAGTCAATGTAGCAAACATTCCCTGATGGTATAACCACCAACATGGGCACAACGGGGCACTGCCAAAAGCTGAGACCCTAAGAAAAGGCAAGCTTATGGGAGCCCAGCCCTAACTGAAAAGGATTTGGGGATTGCAGAGTAGATCCAATAGCAAATGTGGCTACAGGGAGGCATAGGAATAGATCCCAGCTTGCCCAATCCCAGATTGTCCCAGGTCCCATGCTTGCCCCAGGCCAAACTGGCCCTTCTCTGACCTCGGGACTACTACACCTCCTGCATTTCCGCCAGAGCTGTCCTGCTGGCTTACACTCTGGCATCCATCTTTCTACATCCATCCTTCTCTGCAATGCTGGTACCTGGGATTGAGAAGGAGGCTGGGGAAGGACTGAACCTTGGGGTGAGGACTGAGTAGCTTCCCCTTCGCTCTCTTGGACCTCTCACTTCCTTGAAGCCACTTCCCACTCCTCACATAGGTGGCCTTGCAGTATCCCTAGGGCACCTGAGGCCGACAGAGAGACAAGGGTGTTTTCATCTGCCATCTGCCTATGGCTGTATCTCAACTTTTTGGAATGGTCTGCAGTAGCCTCCTGTTCTCAGGCTCCCCGCTCCACCCTGCCTCAGTTTCCTCACCAAACCCAGATTCTCTCCCACCTCCTAAATTATAACACTACAAGGAATGCACCCCGTCCCCCACCTGGGCTGTGAGGTCCAGACTAGTGCGGGCTCATCTCAAAGCCAGGGTCCCGGGAGGTCTCAAGAGTTCTAGGCTTAAAACACAGTCTGGAGCCGGTTTTTCTCCAAAGTGTCAAAATGAAAATAGGTATCATGGGACCCCTGGCAGTCCTGTGTCCCTCTCAATGTCAGGTCCATCGTTGTCTGACTCCAATCATGCTGGAAGCTCGCCCCACCCCATCTACCAGCCACTGGCTCTACCACTGGACCGCCTTCCAGATTATGCTGAAATATACTAGCCTGCCCCATGACGAGTGTGTGCTGACTCGAATCTGAGAAATAAACTCCTGTAGCTTGATATTCTGGCCTTTGAGCATACATTAGGGTACATTCCCAGGGCAGCTGATCTGTGTCTCCCAGTTTGTGGGAGCCATCAAAGATCTTCTGGGGAACAGAGAAGGCAGTGGCTGGACTGGAGAGAGGTGGAAGGTGTCCCTCCTAGTCAGGCTGAGGGTCTGTAAGAAAAGCTACTGCAGAGCAAGGCCATCTGCCCAGGTACATGGTGACAAGGCCACTCCTAGGGTAAAAGTGCAGGAAAGCCACTCCTGGCAGAACTGGGCACTATATCCAGCACCCTGGCTGGGAGAAGAGCAGTGAGGGAGGCATCGGCCATCTGCAGGAGCCTAGAAACCCAGCCACGTGAGAGAGGGACATTGGAGGGACAGGCAGACAGGTCTCCAAATCACGGCAGCAGTGTCTGGTGTGTGCCAGGCTTTCTCTCTGCCTGGCACTGCTCTGAGAGTCTTTGCTCACGGGTGCGGTAAACTGGAGTTAGAAATACTGTCTACTGAGCAGAAGAGATGGCTCTGAGGTTAAGAGCATGCACTGATTCCCTAGAGGACCCGAGTTCCCAGCACCTGCGTTAAGTGGCTCAGAACCACCTGTAACTCCAGTCCCAGGGAACGCGACACCTTCGTCTGCCCTCCACGGGCACTTGTACCCATATCCGCACACCGATGAGCACGCATTTGCATAATCAAAGAGAAACATATATGGCTGTGCTTGGTGGTGCACTTTTTTAATCCCAGCACTAGGGAGGCAGCCCGGTCTACATAGTGAGTCCCAGGCTAAACAGGGCTTTAGTAAAATCTTATCTCCAAAACAAAACAAAAACTCGTTGAGATGGCTCAGTGGGTAAAGGTGCTTGCCACCAAGCCTGGCTACCTGCATTTCATCCCCAGAAACCACACAGTGGAAGGAAAGTATTACTTCCCAAATGTTGTCCCTTGACCTCTGTGCACTCTGTGACACATACATACCCTCACACGTCTGCTCAGATACACATAAACACATAAAATAAATAAATGCAATATTCTTCAAATAGACTATCTGCTAGCTGAAGTACTGTTCCAGGGATAAAGAGATCTGGAACAGCTCAGAACCCTCACTGTAGCTCAGTTGCTGATGTTGGGGCGGAGTGGGGGGTCCCTTCTGGTGGGACATCAGTGAAGGACTGCCTTAGTGGGACATCACCAGAGCCCACCGCCCTCTCAGGAGGAGTTACACCAAAAAAGAAAAAGGAAGGAAAGAAGGAAGGGACGGAAGGAAGGAGAGAGGGAGGGAGGGAGGGAAAGGAAAGTGCATGGCCTGTGATCTGTGATGTGATTTTTTGATTGTTGTTGTTGTTCAAACTAACAATCTGTGAACAGTTACAAAATTACATTTTCATTTTCATTCTGCACAAAATGCCAGTCACATCCTGGGCAAAAAGCGCCTGGTCCTCACGCTCCACTGTGCAGAAGGGACAATCCCCAAACCAGTGCGGAGCACATGGGGCCCGACAGAAATTAACAGGATCTTGTATGCACCGGTACAATTACATTCAGGCCAGCTTTAGGCGACTTCAAGCCCAGGTTCCAAATAAGACGTGCGCTCACTGAACTGAAACACGGGGTATTAGATTTATAATAAACACACAGGGAGGTCACACGGCGCTGCCATTTCTCAAGAGGAAAGGAAATTGAACGGGAATGTCAGGGCTTTATTCAGCTTGGCCCTGTGCTCTGGGTTGAATCCAGGTGACCAAGAGGCTTCATTGGCCAAGGGTAACCCAGCTTGGAGCATCTGCCATGTCCTGGATTCTGTCACTGGAACTCTCTGTCTAGTCCAGGCTGGCTTCTCATTTGAGGCAATCCTGTCTCAGCCTCCCGAGGGTTGACATCATAGCTAGGCTTACATTTACTTTTGAGACAGAGGTGGTTTTGAACTCGGGACCTTCCTGCCTTGGCCTCCCAAATGCTGGCAGTACAGGTGTGCACCACCATACCCAACTTCAGACTCTTTCTGTGCCCCCTCCACCGTGTGCCCACCTGTGCTCAGAATGGAATCCAGATCATCACACCTGCTAGGCAGGTATTGTGCCACTGAGCTGAGTCCAGGCTTTCTCTGTAAGTGTCAATGGGGATGTACCCACCCTGATCCAAGGAGCAAGGGATGTACTACAGTGTTTTGGAGACCACCTATACCATCGTCTAGGGTTTCTTACAATCCCTGAGCTGGTGGGAGGGGCCCTGCTAAAGACAACCCTACCCTTCAGGGCACATCAGAACCAGCGCCTCCCCTCTTCCAAATCTCTGGTGTAGACGTTGATGAGGGTGGAAGGAAGGGACTGGGTAGCTTTGCTTCCATGACAAGAAGTTGGGTTGACAAGATAGCTCTTTCCTGTTGAGGGTGACTTCTGAACTTGGGGGACAGGGGCAGCCGCCACGGCTCTGTACATGCCAGGAGATGGCTGAACCCCAAGTAGAAGGCACAGCTGGAAGAAGGGCTGGGCACTGGGTGTGGGGGGGGGGGGGTCACTACAGGAACCTAAGAGTTCCAGCAAGAATCCCAGAAGGCCTTGTTAGCCTCTGCCTCCCTGGAAGGTTCATGAAACAACAAAAGCCAGGCTGCAGACAGCATCTGCCCGGGGATACGGGGCTGAGAGCATTCTCAAGCATGAAGGCTCCTTGTGTGGGGTTCAGCAAGAGAGGGATCTACCTAGCACCCTGAGTGACTGGTCTCCTCAGACAGGGGAAGCTGAGGCTTACGGTAAGCAGTCAGGCCTCCATGTGCCCAGCCTACCTGCATTCAAGTGGAAGAAAGAGATCTATGCTCTCTCCCACCCAGGCCTCTTGTCCCCAGTCAGCAAGTGTTTTCTGGGCTCTGCTGCTCTCTCTATGCATCTGCGTGCCCAGCTGGAATGCAAGAACAGGCCACGTTGGTATGCACATAGGGTACAGATTGATGTACCTGTACAAGGATGCAAGCATGCAGGTTCACACACTTACACACACCTGTGTGGACACAGATGTACAGGCATGTACATCAGTGAACACAGAAGTATACAGCTACACTCTGCCCTGCTGCAGGCTACAGGGCCTGGGCTGGGAAGGATGCCTCCCTGTGCTTAAGAGCCAAAGGGTGTTTATGAGGCCAAGCCGAGGAGGAAGGCATTACAACATGTGTGAGGACAGGAGGCATGACGGCATATACCTATGTGCACAGAGCAACAACGTGTACAACATACACCTGTACACACACACACACACACACACACACACACACACACACAGGCAACACATACAAGCACAGACTAGAGGCCCAGCATGTGACATTTGAAATACGTATGGCAGAGCTAGGATGATATCCTGGCCAGCACGTTCAGATGGCATCTGGTCCATGGTAGGCTGCTGGCTCTCTCTGACCTGCTACGGTCACGCCTCCTGCCCTCACACATGTAATCCCTTGTTGTAATGCCTTCCTCCTAGGCTTGGCCTCATAAACACCCCTGTGGCTCTTAAGTGCAGGGACACATCCTTCTCCATCCAGGCCTCTGTGGCCTGGGGCAGTGCAGAGCTTCCAGCCCAGCCCAGGCAGTGAAGAACAACTGCAGTAAGCAGGACATTTCATTGTCTCCAGAGGGATGGAGAGCTAGCTGCCCAGGGACTTGTAGATCCAGGCGAGGGATTTGCACAGTTCACGTCGGCTCCAGTATTCCTGCTACCACCCACCCAGGTCACACAGGACACAGGCGAACAGCAGAGCAGGAGCCACCCCAGGAACTAACTGCCCCAGTCAGTCTCTACATCCTTGCCATCCGGACTTCCTGGACCTAGTCTGTCCCAATGCAGGGTAGGTGCTGGAACGTGCTTCCCCTAGAAAGCCCTGGGCTCACAGATGTGGGTCAGTGTTTCCAGACACAAAGGCAGAACGCACCACATGTGCCCAGAGCTTCTGAGACATCTGGAATGATTTCTCAGTTTTCTGTTTAGATAAACTGACTGGAAAGATGTTGGCCAAGAATCTCCAGGCTCCCGCTGTCCCCTGTCAGCTCACAGTCCAGAGGTTGAAGGCCCTCTTGAGATAGGGATTGGTCGGAGCCTAGGTCAGGAGAGCACCCCAAGGCTATGTTAAGGCTCGGAGCTTCTCCAGGCTAGACTATATGGGCCATGCTAGCCCCTATGATTGGCCTCTTAGTTGCCTAGGAGAGGCCTGTTTTGCACCCCAGTTCCTTGTCCTTGCTACCTCAGCATTCCATCAGAATGAGGAACCCCATCAACTCCTACAGACTTTAACTCACCTAAATATATCCTCCAACCTTGAAGCACATGGAATTTTCAGCTCTCACATTGACTCTGTGGCAAAAGGAAGGCAGGTCTGTCCCCACACTGCTGGTAAGGAAATTGAGGTCCATCAAGGGTAGACCAGTTGGCCAACCAATCACTGGGGAGGCCATACCAACTCCCTAGTTCTGCTACCCACTCTGCAGGTGGAAAAAATGGTTTCAGTTATCTCTGGGTCATGTCCTCCAGGCCCACATCTCTCTTGGCCGCTTTGTCCAGTAGACACCGGCTCAATGACCCCAGCAGACATTTTATTTTGGCACTTTTGTGCCTGGCCCCCAGGGCCTCTTCCCCTGGAACAGTGATGTGTGTGCTAGAGGCAGAGGGACAGTCCCATTCCTGGAGGACTCGCTCCTGTAACCTGCTCTTCTGAATCAACCTCTAAGGAGGGTCTGCTTTGGCCACAACACTAGAGCCAAATGTCACATAGCTTTGCCAGCCTCTGTGACAACCTTCCCAGGCCAGTCCCACCCATCTCCATTCTTGACTGGCACATAATCACCTGACTGATCTCTCATGTGTCCCCCCTCACACACACACACAAACAGATTGGTTTAAAGGTGATCACATGGCCTGATTGTCACATGACCCCAAAGCAGCAGACTAGACCCCCAGTGCTAGGGCTTCTACTGTAAGGATGGGGAAAGAGGCTTTTCTACTGGGTGGATTGGGGTCTGGGACTACACTGGGAAATCCTGTCAAAAAATAAACTGCCCCCCCCCTAGTGCTGGGGTTGATTTAAGAGAGTGTGCCACCATATCCAACTATGTTTGTTTATTTTTACATAAAATCTTGAAGGGAATATGTGAAGCTTCAAGATGAAGAAGTGACTTCAACATTGTTTAGAGTTGGTCATATTTTGATTGTATAGTCATCTGTGCCGAGGACGGCACGTCACACACATAGGAAGCACAAGGTCATTTCAGAAATTGATGGAGATTCTGTCTTCACCCCAAGTCAAAATTCCTTGAATGTATTTGTTTTTAAATGGGACTCAAGTAAGCAACTCAAATGGGAGCTTCAAAAATGAAATATGCTAATACAAACTAATCCAAAGTTATGCTAATTTGATTCTTGCGCCAGAGGAATGATGGAAGGAAAACACTAAAAGTCTCTTGTGAGGTCGGGCGGTGGTGCACATGCCTTCAATCCCAGCACTCTCAGAGGCAGAGGAATCTCTGCCTGCCCAGGTTCCATTTCCTGCACCCATATGGTGGATGACTATTATCCTTAACCCCAGTTCCAAGGGATCCAGCAGGCATGTTCGTGATGCACATATGCGGGCGAAACATTCGTGCACATATAACAAAACAAAGACAGCTAAAATTCAAAAAGAAGTCTAGCGCTCACACCCGCTCATTGCGTTGTGATGCGTGGTGGCAGGTGCGGTGCAGAGAGCATGCGCTGAGTGTTCAGAGCCAGAAGGCTGAAGCGAAGTCACTCCGTACAGCAGGCGCAAGCAGTGTCCGACACTCTGACGTTCCCCCTGTGTTTGATTCTGAGTTAACTGTGGGTCATTACACAGTGACTATTCCGGAATCTTCCTTGTCACTAAAGTTTGTGGGATACCCTCCCCCATATTACTTACACAACTGCACATGACATCACGACCCACAGCTTTAAAATCGGGGGTATTATGCCAAAGTTTCAACGTTTACCTGACGATGCTGAGCGCTGTGCCCAGAGAAATGCCTTCAGTGGAGGACTGAAGGCTCCCACTGTCATACTGAAGGTCCAGATCAAGGTGATGCTGAAAGTGAGGCCTCCAGGTCATGGAATCAGAATCCCCTGGCAACAGCACAGTGTGGACCCATCCTTGGGTGCCAGGGTATGCCTCTCAGGCTTCTCACACACATCTCAGTTTGGGGGCCATGTTCCTGGCCTCTCTGCTGCTAGGAATCATTGTGACAAGGGGTGCAGACCCAGGTGCGAGCACCCACCAAGCACCAGGGGCTCGGATATATGCAGTTGCATGTGCCCACACCAGCAAGGCTGAAGGTGCACACAGTGAGGGTGGGTGTGGTAAGCCCAGGCGAATGATGACGGGTGTGAGATCAGCGGCGCACTGCTTTGGGGATGTCGGACATGGTGGGGTTTTGGGGACCCCAACTCTGGCTTTGGAGTGCAGAGTTGTGATCCTCTGTCCATTGGCTTTCCAGCTGCTGATATGCCCCTAAATAGAGACCATTTCTTCAATCTTCTTCACTCCAAGACTTAAGTTTAAAGAGTCACAATACCTTTGGGAGCCACATAGAAAATGTCCTGTATATCAGATATTTACATTACAATTCATAACTGTATCCAGATTACAGTTATGATGTACCAACAAAAATAATTTTTTGGTCAGGGCTCACCACAACATGAGGAACTGTATTAAAGGGTCACAGCATTAGGAAGGTTGAGAACCTCTGGCTTAAAGAATACCAGAATCTATAACCTGAGTACCTCCCAGGAGGCACTGCCCATGGTATTTGGCTTCACGCTTCCCCTTGCTGGCCTGAGTCACCCTGTGAGTTCCTGTCCTTGAGGCTCTTCTCAGCAGGGGTGTTGTAAGAGAGCGAGAGGGAGGGCCTGGAGCTGCTACCCCGCTTGGCTGACAGCCATCAGTGCTGGGCGCTTGCTGTAAAGGTTAATACATAAATCACAGGGAAATGTCAGGCAGCTTTTAACACTGATTGAGATGTAATTTGGGGTGGGGGGGCTGTGCGAGGGGCTCACCCACGTGGATCCAAAGTAGACTGCAAGAAGAAATCATCATTTGCTCCTTTATGGTCCATAATCACATCAGAATTGATGGTCCTCCTCTCTGGATGGGGCTGCTCTGTGCATGCCGGGGATGGATTTATGGGCAGGATGCTGGGTCTGGAATCAGTTGGTGCAGACAAGCACAGCATCTGGACCCCAGATAACTTTCCGAGTGCCCCGAGGAGAACAACTGGTCCACAGGCATCCTTGAGGCTGGGCTCAGCTCACACGACAGGGCAGACCCAGGCCACGCAGGGGCCTGGCCAAGATGAGACCTCAGAGGCCAGGATCTCTCTCTACATAGGCAGATAAGCTACTTCCATCTGAGAGTATGGCCCACCAGCACCAGGATTTAGAAGGTCCCAGGCCTTTTCTTATGAAAAGTATAGAAAAGAACTTTTTGCGTGGAACCTAATGAGACTGCACACACAGTCATATACATATGTGCTCAATGTGTCATATGAATGTGGGAGCTGGTGGGATGGCTCATTGGATAAAGCGTTTGCCGCACAAGCACAAAGACCTGAGTACAATTCCCAAAAACCCCCAAAACCCAGGCATGGAGGTACATGTCTGTAATCTTAGCACTGGGGAAGTGGAGATAAGAGGATCCTGGGTCCCACTGTCCAGCCAGTCTAGCCCAACTAGTGAGCTCCAGGTTCAGTGAGAAACTCAGAAAGTATGGTGGAGGGACCAGAGAGATGATCTGTGGTTAAGGGCACTGGCTGCTCTTCCAGAGAACCTGGGTTCATTCCCAGCACCCAAATGGCCACTCCTAGCAGTCTGTAACTCTAGCTCCAGGGGATCTGATGCCCTCTTCTGGCCTCCTCAGGCAGTGCACACAGATGCTGCACATACCAACATGCAGGGGAAACAATCAAGTACATAAAATGAAATTTAAAAATCAAAAAGAAAATAAAGCAAGTTGGAGAGCAACAGAGGAAGATGATTGATACTGACCTCTGGGCCGCCACTTATGTGTGCATGTGCGCACACAGGACTGCAGCAATCCCAAGGAGCGTGCACATAGCCAGTCACGACAGTGTACAACTAAGACATCCAACTTCTCTGACTACTGGATATGTAAATTAAGGATTGAAGAATTGCCACCATATTTGACCAATTCCTTGTTTAAAATAATTCTGCACTCCAGAGCTCTGAACACACCTGCTCATCCTGAGCTTCCCAAGGTCAGCCTTCCTTTTGGGTCCTCTGCCACTACCAGAGGACACCTCCCCTCCGCCAGCCTACCTCTAAGATTCTTCTCAAAGCCACTTCCTTCAGGAAGCCACCCAAACTTAACTTCCATCCAGCAGAGCTCTTCTTGGACAGGTGCTCTCTGACACTCAGGATGAACGGGTCTTACCAGTCCTTCTCTCCCCCAGGGCCAGCCAGCTCTGCCCCACTTCCCGTCACTATGGGAACCATTTGTCACCTTAAGTTTTAATCAGAGAAACTCCAAGAAACAATGGCTGTTGGACTGGTTGTCAAATGCCCTTATTCAAGAAGCCTAGGATTCCATGCAGAGCTATGTAAACAAGTATAGCTGTGCTCACCTGTCATCCTAGCACTCAGGAGATAGAGCCAGGAGGTTCCCAGGTTCAAGGTCACCCTCAACTACAAAGTGAGTTCAAGGCCAGCCTTGGCTATGTGAGTCCCTGTCACACACACACACACACACACACACACACACACACACACACAAGAGAGGAGTGGAAGAAGTTAAATGTTCCTTATATGAAATATATATAATCATAAGGACATAAAATGCTAAAATAAAAAGACATAAAAGCACACCATGCAAGACACTAGAGCAACCGCACTATCTTTTTGATACAGACTGTCATGCCATAGTTTTTTTTTTTTTTTTTTTTTTTGGTTTTTCGAGACAGGGTTTCTCTGTGGCTTTGGAGCCTGTCCTGGAACTAGCTCTGTAGACCAGGCTGGTCTCGAACTCACAGAGATCCGCCTACCTCTGCCTCCCGAGTGCTGGGATTAAAGGCGTGCGCCACCATCGCCCGGCTCATGCCATAGTTTTTTGTCAACTTGACACAAGTTAGAGTCATCTGGGAAGAGGCATCTCAGCTAAGGACTTACTTCCATAAGATTATCCTGTAGTCAGGACTGTGGCGTGTTTTCTTGATTAATGATTGATGTGGGAGGGCCCAGCCCCCTGTGGGCCACCTTTGATGTGTAAGAAAGTAGTCTGAGCCTGGTGGTAGTGGCACAGACCTCTAATCCCAGCACTGGGAGGCAGAGGCAGGTGGATCTCTGAGTTTGAGGCCAGCCTGGTCTACAGAACGAGTTCCAGGACAGCTAGGGCTACATAGAGAAACCCTGTCTCGAAAGGAGGAGGAAGAGGAGGAGGAGGAGAAGAAGAAGGAGGGGAAGGGAAAGAAGGGCAAGAAGGGGAAGGGGAAGAGGAGAGGGAAAGGAAAAGAAAAGAAAAGAATAGAATAGAAAAGAAAAGAAAAGAAAAGAAAAGAAAAGCAGGTTGAACAAGCCATGGAGAACAAGCCATCAGCTTCTGCCTCCAGGCTCCTGCCTTGAATTCCCCCCACTCAACCCCAACTTCCTTCAATAATCATCTATGATTGGGACATGTAAAACAAATAAACCCTTTCCTCCCAAAGTTGCCTCTGCCATGGATTAAAGGCATCCACCGCCATCATCTGGCCTCCTCTTTCCTTTTTAACCAGGGGTTCTGGGAGATCAAACTTAGGTCCCCAAGCCTGTGCAGTAGTCAATTGCCCACTGTTGGCTGCTTTCTTGTCAACTCGGCACAAGCTCGAGTCTCCTGAAGGGAGGAAACCTCAGTTGAGAAAAAGCCTCCATCGGTCTGCAGGCAAGCCTGTGGAGCATTTCCTTAATTAGGGATCCATGTGGAAGAGCCCAGGCCGTGGTGAGTGGGGCCACTCCTGGGCTGTGGTCCTGGTTCTATAAGTAGACTGAGTAAGACATAGGGAGCAAGCCAGTAAGCAGCACCCCTCCATGGCCTCTGCATCTGCTCCTGCTCCCAGGTTCCTACCCAATTTCAGTTTCTGCCTTGGCTTCCTGTAGTGCAAATACTAAAAACCCAGAGACAGAAATTAGGGTTCAATCTGAAAACCAGAAAAATAAGGCAACCAAACCACTAGAGAAAGAAGTCTTACCTCTACCAAGGCTGGGTGATCTCAAACTAAACAGCCTAAGCCTCTCTCTCCTCTCATTTTATATTCCCTCTAGTGCTGGAATTAAAAGTGTGACTCCCTGGTACTGGGATTAATTAAAGATACCACCTAGACTTGTTTCTGCATTGCTCTTGTGTAGCCCAGGGTGGCCCTGAACTCACAGAGATCCACCTGACTCTGTCTCCCAAATCCTGGGATTAAAGGTGTGTGTCACCATTACCTGACCTCTAGTGGCTTTAGCTTTGCCTCTGATCTTCAAGTAAGATTTATTTATTAAAATACAAATAATATACCACTATAGCTTCCTTTAATGGACCGTGACTTGGAATAAGCAAACCAAATATGCCCATAAGTTGCTTTTGGTCATAGTATTTCATCACAGCAATAGTAACTCTGTCTAAGACACCCACTGAGCCATTTGTCTTCTCCAGCATTCAGCTGAGGTTTTAATTGGCTTCTCAACTAACGAATGGGCAGAGGAGAGAGGGGATGGAATAGCACTGGTGACTGATTGTCCTAAGACCTAGGGTACCAGGACCTAGAGCCAGAGTTTCTTTAAATTTACAGAGAACGTTGCCATCCTGACCATATGTTGGATCATAGAAACCCTCTAGATGCTTCCAAAGAATGCTGTCTAGATGTATTCTCTAAATACAGTAGAACTAATCTCAAAATGAGCAACTCCCATCTGGCTGAAAATATGAGCTTCGTGACCAACTGTCCACCATCCAAAAAAGAAATCAAAAGGAAACTTGTAAGTAGTTTTTCTAAAAGATATTGAAGACACAATGTAGCAAAATGTGTGGTTACAGCCAAAGCCATACCTAGAAGCAAATTTATAGCCTTCACCAAATATGGTTAGATTTCTAAAAATTTGAAAAATAATGATTTAAGTGATTTATGTCATGGTTTGAATTTGAGGTGTTTTCCAATTCTTGTGTTAAAGCGTGGTCCCCAAGGCTGCATTGTTCAGAGGGAGCCCTTGGGTAGGAGATTGGATCATGAGGGATCTGACTTCATTTGCAGGTTCATTCATCAGTGGTTCATAATTTGATGGGGCATTGGAAACATAAGTTGGAGCCAGGCATAGCAGATATTATCTGTCATGTCAGCAACTTGGAAGCTGAGATAGGAGGGTTCCTGTGACCTCAACTTCAGTTCTAGCCTGGACTATATAGTAAGTGCCAGGGTAGCCTGGGCTATAGATTAAGATCATCTCAAAATAGAGAAAGAAGGGAAGGAAGAGACAGAGAAGGTGGCCTAGTCAGTGAAGCAATGGCCATGCAAACAAGAAATCTGAGTTCAGCTCCTCAGCAGTCATAGAAAGCTATGGGTGGCACTCATCTGTAACCTAGCACTAGGGAAGGGGAGATAGATGGACCCCTGAGCTCATTGCCCAGTCAGTGTATCCAGACAGTAAGCTCCAGGCTCAGTGAGAGATCCTGCCTCAAAATATACAGTGGAGTGATTGAAGAAGACAGTTGGTGTCAACTTCTGACCTCCACACAGGCACACACACACCTACATGTGCACGTACACACAGACCCACAGACACACACACACACACACACAGAGAGAGAGAGAGAGAGAGAGAGAGAGAGAGAGAGAGAGAGAGGATCTTTGCCAGCTCCATCTTGTCGTTCCCCCAGTACTCTGTCCACGGCAAGGTGAACAGCTCTCTGCTCCCCAAAACAACATAGCCAGGTGACCACAAACTGGAAACTCTGATGCCATGAGGCAAGACAATTCTTCCATCTATGAAGTCAATTCTCACAGGTGTTTGTTAACAGAGACAGAAAGCTAAGGAATGCATGCATCGGTGCCACGTATTTGAAAGATCACCCCAGGATTGCACAGCCCCACAGTATGACTTCAGCTCATCTACACCTCTAGGTGTGGGTGTGGAGCCTGGGCTTGCACAGGACAGGGGTGGCCCACTCCACCACTGGGTTTGTAAGTGACTCGAGGGAGTCCATAGATGGGGGCAGAAGAATCTATCTTTGGAAGTATGAGTGAGGAGATCTTTAGGGGTAATACGGTAATATGGTCTGTTGAGGGTGCTTGTAGATTGGGTTAGCTGAGAAGGGAAGAACCCCCCCCCCAAATGTGAGCAGTACCATTCCATGCTCTGGGCATCAAGACTGAATGAATAAGTGAAGAAAGCTGTATTAGTTACTATTTTTGATTATTATTAGTCCCTATTACTGTGACAAAAACACAATGACCAAGGCAAATGTATAAAAGAAAGTGTTTATTTTGGCTTATGGTTCCAGAGGGTTAGAGTCCATAATGGTGACATGAAGATGTGGTGGCAGGAACAGCGGAGATGTCACATCTTCGTCCACAAGCAGGGGACAGAGAGAACTAACAGGGAATGGCAAGGGCTTTGGAAACCTCAAAGCCCACCCCCAATGACGCACCTTCTCTAACATCCAACAAGGCAACACCCCCTAATCCCTCCCAAATAGTTCTACTAACTGTGGACAGAGTATTCAAACATATGAGCGTGTAGGGGCCACCCTCATTCAAACAATACAGGGACTGAGTACCTGCACCCATCTCTCTCTGCTTCCTGACTGTGGATGCCACGTGACTGGCCAGCCACCTCCTGCTCCTGCTGCCTCGCCCTCCCTGCCATGAAGGACTGTGAACCCTCAGACTGTGAGCCAAGTAAACCTTTCCTCCTCAAGTTGCTTTGGACAGGTGTTTTATTACAGCAATGAGGCAAGCGACTAAAACAGTGACCCAAACCGAATGAAGACAGAGACTAAAGTGTCCCCTCACACCCCCAAACAGCTCAGCACACCTGAAGTCACACGATGCTGTCGAGGGTTTCTTCATCATGTATGTCAGATCCTACCCAGTATTAGCTTTGGGGATGAAGCCATTTTCACTCCTCAGTAGGTTCTGAGGTTCTGCCATGTCTGATGGATGTTTCTTTTCATGGATGAGTCATCTTTCTGACTATTTTAATTGTGTCTTTTGTCTTTATATCTCACTTCCCAAGCTGGTTGTTTTTCGCTCATTTCTTGCTTTATCGCACCAGCTAGAATCTCCACCGTAATGTTGAATGCAAGAATGGACACCTTTGCCTGGTTCCTGGTCTTAGGAGGACGTACAAGCCTTCAGTCTTTCCTGGTCGAGTGTGGTGTTCATGAGCCTGCAGATTCCTTCCCCAGACTGCAGAGTTCCCCTTCTGTTTCTGCACTGTTGAGAACCCTGCAGCTCTCCTCACCTTTAGTCCTCTGTATGGAGCATGTCTTTTTCTCTGACTGCTTATAAAAGTCGCCCTTTCGTCTGTCTTGGATGTCTTGGTTGGGAGGTGCCTCGGTGTGGTTCTCTTCTGGTTTCTCAGGCTTGGGGCTCAATGCACATCTTCATTCTGTTATTACCAGTTTTTCCACCAAATTTGAAAATTGTTCTATCTTTATCTTCTCAAAGACTTTCTCTGCCAGCTCCCTTGCACACTCCAAAGGCATCTGCGTGTTTTGGAAATCCCTCTCCCGGCTCACCTACATGCTAGTAAGTTTCACTCTGTTGCCAGTGGCTCTTTCTGAATATACTTGAAGGTCCCTCTCCAGCTTTATAAACAACTGCTGTGGGTGGGGACTGTGGCCTGCAGAGCTGTCAGAAATCTGCCTAACCGCTGAGTTGCCTTCATGCTGTGCAGAGAGCATCAGGGTTGCAACTTTCATGAATCATCATCCATGTGCGGTGTGCTTTTGGTGATGAGGCCTCCCTTGAGTCATCCCTGCTGGTTGGGGGTGTGGAATAGAAATAGAGCACCTGCCTAGAATCCCCCAGTGAGGAGCTGGGGCGTGGCTCAGTGGTGGAGCACCTGCCTAGAATCCCCCAGTGAGGAGCTGGGGCGTGGCTCAGTGGTGGAGCACCTGCCTAGAATCCCCCAGTGAGGGACTAGGGTGTGGCTCAGCAGAGAAGTGCTAGACCCTAGATTCCATTCCTAACATAACAAAAAGGTAAATAGTATGACATATTTGTTTAAACTTTTAAAATAATAATGTACACAGTAAAACTTCAGTTTATTGTTCTCTTGTCAGAATAATATACACACACAATAAAGTACACACAGGATAATGTACACACACAATAATGTACACACACAATAATGTATACACACACAATAATGTATACACACACAATAATGTATACACACACAATAATGTACACACACAATAATGTACACACACAATAATGTACACACACACATTTACTCACACTTTGAATGTCTGGAACAGTAATAGCAGGTCAGAACTGGATTCATTTTGGAGCCTGCACTGCTTGTTGAGTTAATATTCTTTGTTTCTCAGAGCAGGGCCCAGCTGTGGGAGCTTTTTGTCTGTTTGTTTTATGGAGCTAGTTCAGGCTTCAGGGGTGCAGCGCCCACAGGAGGGCCTTTCTATGCTGGCTTCAGAGGTATAAAAGCCTGAGCCCCATTGGGCAGCACCCTATTCTGTGCTGATATTCTGTGACCTGGCAGACTGCACAGCAGACACAATGCCAGGGAGTAAAGACACATCTGCTCCCACAGAGGTCTCTGAACAACTTGTCCACAATCCCAAATCCCCAAAGCAGCCAGCAGACCTACTGCACGCTCCTCCCGTTTTTTCGGCATGCAGGCTGTAATTCTGCTTTGCCCTGCTCTCCTCCCTAGCTATCTGCGGCACATTCCAGACTGTTGACCACACTCTGATCATTTCTCAAACTCAGTGCTTAGCAGCCAGAGGTGCCAGAGGCAGGCACATCTTGACTTTCCCAGAATGCACCTAGCATGCACCCCTCTGTTTGGTCTGCCCCACTCCCCACCCCCTAGGAGAGTTTAGGAACATTCTGTGATCACAGGGATCTTCCTGGTCACTGAGCTCTTACTGTGTCCTGGGTCCGGGACCTGCCCGATCTTGGAAGAGCTCCCAACCAGCCTGGGAGGTCCATCCGATCAAGGGCACACAGAGAAGCCAAAAGTTATGTCTGTATCTTGGAACAACGAGAGGTCAAGCTGGGGTCCAAGGCCACTCTATGTGGCTGCGGTCCATGCTCTCAGCACCTCTTCTGGGCCAGTAGTGGGAGCTGCTGGAAGTCAACGTCCTCCCTGCTTCTGGTGCAGGCCTAGCCCTGCAAACCCAGCTCCAGATTCAGAGTCCAGGTTATCACAAACAACAGGACTCGGCAGGGAGACTTAGCCCGTTGTAAGGCAAGCGCAAGCAGCTTAGGAATGGGTCCTGCGCTGAGGACTGTAAGAAAGAGAAGAACGCGTCTGGGAGACACCACCCAGTGCTCCCTTCAACTTTTCCTGTCCCTAAGTTTTCTTCTGGGGGGGGGGGGGGTGACAACAGGAAAACAACAGCAGCAGCAAGCCAAAAAACAAAGGACTTGCCAGAGAATGGCTCTTTCTAGAGACCATGGTTTCTCAGGCTGCTGCTGTTTATCACGCATGCGCCTCCAGCCTACTCACCTTCCGGCAGGAATTTCTACTTCCTCATCTTCTGATGGTACAGGCCGTGCGCTGCAAGTGACCACTTTTGTCCACTGTTGTCCTCCTTCCCCACTATAACGGCCTGTGTCCCCTGGAAGTCTGAGCTGGCCTGAAACGGCCCTCCCTGCAGCGGCTTCTGGGCTCTGTTGCTTTGTCTCTGTGATAAGGAAAGCTAACAGGTGAAGACAAATTACTCCATCTACAAACAGGCCAAGGGGGCCGGGGCGTCGGCTTGATGGGTCACTGTTTGCTTTGCCAGCATGAGGACCTGAGTTCAGTTCCTAAAACCCATGGGATTTTGTTTGGTTTGCTTTTTATTTTTCTTTGTTTGTTTTTGCTTTTGAAAAACAGGAGCATATACTTTTTAATTGCAGCACTGCAGAGGAAGGGACAAGTGGGTCCCTGGGGCTCATTGGTCAGCCGGGCTAGTCTATTCCATGAGTTCGAGTCTTGTGAGAGATTCTAACTTTTGAGGAAGGACGCTCAAAGTGAGGAAGGACACTTTGGCCTCCACATGCGTGTATACACATGTGTGCATAGGTATCTGTGCCCACAAGCATGTACACACCCCCACACAAGCAAACAGTCAGTAAAAACAGGTCAAAGATTTGACTACACGTCTCTCCAAAGAAGATGTACAAACAACTTACAAGCTCATGAGGACTGTCCAGGCCACTGGTTATTATGAAATAAAAATCAAAGCCGCAATGAGACACTACCTCACATCCTTTAGGGTGGTGGCTCTCAACCTGTGGGTCGTGACCACTTTGGGGGTCGAATGACCCTTTCACAGGGTGGCATATCAGATATTTACATTCTGATTCACAGCAGTAATTTTTTAAATAAACATAACGGGTCATGAGTGTGTGGAGAAACTGAGACCCTCTACACTGTCGGTGGATGTACCTTGGGGTCACTCAATTGGAAAACATATTCGCGTTTTCTGAAAAAGATAACCCAAATTGGATATGGAATGTCCTCTGTATATGTGCTGCTTTTATTGGTTGGTGAATAAAGCTGTTTCGGCCAATGACTTAGCAGAGTAAAGCCAGGTGGGAAATTTAAACAGAAACAGAGAGAATAGGAGGAGTCAAGCAGATGCCAGCCAGTCACTGAGGAACAAGACATGTAAAAAAAAAATGAAATAACGCCACGGCCACACAGCAATACATAGACTAATAGAAATGGCTTCATTTAAGATGTAAGCGTTAGCTGGAAATACACCTGAGCCATTGGCCAAACAATGCTGTAATTAATATAGTTTCTGTGTGATTATTTGGGTCTGGACGGCCAGAAAACAAAAGTGCCCTCTCTGTTTACACAAATTCTCTGATAACTCGGCAACTCTTATAGGGGTATACCCCAAAAAGAATTGGAAACAGGGCCTGGCAAGATGGCTTTCCTTGTAAGCATGAGGACCTGGATTTGGACAGCCAGAATTCTGTAAAATCTGGGTACAATGGCACGTGCTGCTCATGTAGGCAATTCGGCTCAGCAAGAGACATATAGGAAGAAGAGTACCTAGAAGCTTGAAAGACACACGGAAGCTTGAGGCACAGCTAAACGTGTACCTTGTATATATGGTCTCCCCACCCCAATTCAAACTCTCATATGAAGGTGGAGTTTTCTGTCCCACCGTGAGTCACTCCCAAATAACCACACAGAGACTTATTATCACTTATAAAAGCTCAGCCGACAACAAGTTAGCCTTGTTACTGACTAGCTCTCATATCTTAAATGAACCCCTATTTCTTATCTCCGCTATGCCACATGGTGGTACCTTTTTTTCAGCACGGCATGTTTGTCTCTTGCTTCCTCTGCATCTGGGTGGCCACTCCTGTGATCCCAGCCTTCCCCTTCCCAGCATCCTCTCAGTTTGGCTCTCCCACCTAACCACTTCCTGCCGAGCCATCGGCCACTGTTTATTAAGTCGACAAGAGTGGTATCTTCACAGCGTAGAAAGGATTAATCCACAGCGCTCACGCACCCACTAAGAACTGAGACTAGGGGCTGCTCCATGAACAAAGTCGGGAATCCCTGAGCACCCATCAACAGGTGACATTAAAAACAAAACAGCACACAACACCACACTTCAGGCTGCCACCCCTTTACAAGACAGAAAGGCTCTGTGAGCCTTGGGACCTTCTGTGGGTGCAAAGGGCCATGCACTGGGTAAGTTACATACACGATGTAGCCAGAGAAGTCAAAGTCACAGGCTCAGTGGCTGTCAGGGACCGAGGTAATTGCTGAAGAGTACGTGGTTTCGTGTGTGTGTGTGTGTGTGTGTGTGTGAGAGAGAGAGAGAGAGAGAGAGAGAGAGAGAGAGAGAGAATACGTTCATGCATACGTGTGCACGTATGCATGCATGTACACAAATGTGGGTACATGAGGTGGCCAGAGGTCAACCTTAGGAGCTGCTCCTCAGGACACTGACCACCTTGGTTTTTTGAGACAGGGTCTCTCACTGAACTAGACTGACTGACCAGAGATCCATAGGGATGCTCCTGTCTGTGCTCCCCTGGAGCTGGGATTACAAACGTGTGCCCCCACACAAGGCTTTATACACAGACACTGGGAACTGAACTAGGGTCCCTTGCATGGGAAGCACGATTCTGACTGAGCCAGCCCCTTAGCCCCCTAGTTTCCTTTGGGGGTCGTGTGGATGTTCTAGAGTGAGGTAGCGGTGATGGTGATGTCACGCCGTGAATATACTGAATGTTGCCGGATTACACGCTTTGAAATGACGGACACCCATCAGGTGAGTTGCACCTTAATACTGAAACTGCACACACCCCACCCTTGTGCTGTGTGACCCGGGATGAAGTCATTGTTGTTGCCCCTGGCTGCTGCAGAAACAGCAACCCCGTCACCTCCAAGCCTGCTTCCTTGTGCCTTGAACAGGGACAATAAAGTCTTACTCACACAGCTGGTAGCGTGCCACGGAAAGAGATAAGGACTGCCTTGCCCTGGGTTTTTATGCTCAGTAACTGAGATAATGTGTGGAATGTAACACCAAGCTCAAAAACAGGGCCATTTAAACCGTGTCCTGGCTAGGATCCCATCACACCTGGGGGTGATTCCAACTCAAACCTGGCAGTTGGCCCTAATCCTCCTTGGCTCCCACTCCCTGCAAATCCCCGGCCTTTACGATGAACTATGAAGCCACTTCCAGCCTCTCCTGGGCCTTTCACCCCAGAGCTCACCAAGGCCATGCACCTGTTGCATGTCCCCTCCCACTAGCCTTCTCGCTGCCAGGGGACCTTTGAGCTCAGCCATGCCTCATGCCCTCCCCATAGCCCCCATAATAAAAACCCACCAAGTGCCTAAAATAAAAGCCCATCTCTACAGCTTCCTCCAGACCCTGGCATTTGCCTGTTCTCTCTTTCCCTCAACTCTATGTCAAGGTTGAAGGGTCTGAGTCCAGGACATCGATCCTTCAGTCCTCGGGTCACCCAACATAAACCCAGGGCAGCAGAAGCATCCTGTGTCTTGTCACTTTAAATTTAATTAGTTAATTAATTTAAGACAGGGTCTCACTATGTAGCTCTGATTGGCCTAGAACTTGCTATACAGACCAGCTAGGTTAGCCACAAAGAAATCTACAATCCTGCCTCTGTCTCTTCAGTGCTGGGACTAAAAGTATCTGCCGATGACATGTTTTTGTTTTTATTGTTGTTGTTTTGTTTTATTAATTTGTTTGCTTTTGTTTTTCAGATTGGATCACATGCTGCCCAGGCTGGCTACAAACTTGCTATGTAGGGCTAGAGAGATGGCTCAGTGGTTAAGAGCATTGCCTGCTCTTCCAAAGGTCCTGAGTTCAATTCCCGGCAACCACATGGTGGCTCACAACCATCTGTAATGAGGTCTGGTCCCCTCTTCTGGCCTGAAGACGTACAGACAGAGTATTGTATACATAATAAATAAATAAATATAAAAAAAACTTGCTATGTAACTGAGAATGGCTTCAAACTTCTCATTCTCCGGCCTCCCTGACTCAATGCTGGGATTACAGGCTCCGGGGCTTTCTGAATGCTTACTAAGTACTTTACCAACCGAGTTACATCACTGCTTTTATTTATTTATTTATTTTTTAAGACGGAGTCTTGCTAGGTAGCCCATGCTGGCTTGAAAACTCCCCATCCTCCTATCCTGGAGGATTACAGAAGGGCACCCCAACTCCCCACATCCTGTCATTTCTTTTGAACTATACTTCCCCGTGAGGAAGCACTGTGGCCTTAAATCATAGGATGTGAGGGCATTCATTACAGCGCACTTTTCTGCGCCGGCTTCCTCCCCAGGAGAATGCAACTCCATCCACAGACAGACCTTGATCCTCCGCAGCCCTCTCAGCGGAACCGGTGTGCTCCGTGGGGAGCCAGAGGACCGCTGACAAAGATACCTCCAGGTCCAAGGCCGCAGGCAGAGGAGGGATAGGGACTCAGTTTCCCCCATTGTAATCAAGGGGGCAGGCTCGGCAGGTGCAGCGCCATTGTCGCCAGTATAATATATAATATGGCATTGTCGGTGTACGGACGTCAAGCCCTGAACCAGCAGGACTTCAGGGGACCCAGCATCCTCCTCAACACACACTTGGTTTGTAACCCTGGGTACTCCTGTTGCTCAGCCCGCACTCCAGGAGCATGCGTGCACCAGTAACGCCAAAGTGAAGAGAAGGTGCGTGGCAGGTGCTGGACACCAGGTGGCAGCAGAGGGCCAGCCATGAACCGTGCCTTGGCGCCCCAGCTACAGTAATGGCCCAGGCCCATGGAAAGGCCACGCCCACAAACAAGGCACACCCACACCCCTTAGGACCCACATCTTAAGCCACACTCCCTGAGACACCAGGCCCGCATGATCTGGGGTCAGCAGGTGACCCAATAGGGACGAGTGGAGGGGGAGAGAGTGGAGGGCTTTCCACACCAGATGGACCCACAAGTCCACCTACTTTTTCACTTAGTCTATCAGGCTTCTGCAGAGAGCCTAAGTGAGAGTTAGGGGAAACCAAAGCTGTCTTGGGGAGCACAGGTAGTGGAGACCCAGAAGGAACAGGGCAGGGAGCCTTTGGGTGGGGCTGAGATAGCCCTTGACTCTCCAGGCCCAGGAACCCTGACCCCAGGGCCAGATGAGATCTGGCCACAGGGCCTGGTAGGCATTGAGCCTAGAATCCACTGGGTTTTGACCCATGCTTAGGTGGGTCTTTGATCTTGCAGAGTTTCTGGAGACCTCTTCCCACAACTTTCCTTGTTCCCTAGGGTGGGTGTACCATGAAGGTTGTGAATGACGGGCTCACACCTTTGCCGGCTTCTTCAACCTTGCGTCTTACCCTGTGCCTCTCTGAACCTCACTTAGGGTCCCTGAGCCTAGTGCAGCCTCAGAAGTCACTCTGCTTGCCTCAGGGTAATCCCTGTTGACTGAGCCATGAAGGACTGGGAAGTCCCTATCTCCCCTGCTGAGTTGTTGCACCAGAGTGGTCCCTAAGAGAGACACAGGGTTTGGACAAGCAGTGACGATCTGTCCCTAGAGTACGTACCCACGTCACTCCGAGGGGGGTCACCTACATGCTGTCTTGTACTAACACACAAATGTTCCCCAACACTGGATGTAAAAGTTCCTTGAAAACAGAAATGCTGAAGAAACTTTGAACCCGAGAGGAGCTGCCTGAGGTCACGTCCGCAGAGGAGCCCAGGGTGTGTGGAGCAGGGAGGGGAGAAACAGGAGATGCCGAGTGTCCTCTGACTTTAAAGTTATGCCTACAGAAATGCTGAGTGCTGCCTCAGAAAACCATCTACAGCCACTCACGCTGTAGTGAGAAGAATTTAGCCAGAAGCCCGAGAGGGATTGTGGAGTCTGGGTGAGCAAGAGAGTGGAGCGTCTCCAGAAGGCTGCCCTGGTGTTTAGGAGAACAGCAGGGCAGGGCCAGCGCACCTGCAAGCCCTTCCTCGGCATCCTGCCAGGTTCCCGAGCCGCTCGCTCTAGAGCAGGACCCACCTGAGGACCAGGTGGCTAATAAAGAAAAGGTGGCATGGGACTGACACTCAGAGGCTGTGTTGAACTCACAGGGCAATGAGGAAGGTAGTAAAACTTCAGATGGAGGAAATGGGAATGCCCTGGCGAGCTTAGATACGATGCGGCCATCTGTCCCCAAATGACAATCAATAGGGTTCCACCAGAGACAACCCGTACATGCTTCTCAGAGCATGAATCATCCCGTGTCATCCATTTTCTGTAAATGGCTACAGTAGCCTGGGGCCCGGAAGGCAGCAGGGACAATCAGTCTGCCCATTTCAAAGTCTTTGGAAACCTCTTGGCCTGGGTGGGTCTGCTGAGACACAGCCCTCGGGTCTCGGGTGCAGGTCTGAGGATGTTCTCTATATGTCTTGAGAGGAGCTGGCTAGAGTCTGGTCAGCACTCCAGTATTTCCACATCCCGTGCCCAGGCTCTGGTCTCAGGCAAGCTCTGCTGTGCTGGCCAGCACAAAATCCCTATTGCCCTTAATTTTTTAAGCTATTGTCTGAGAAATAAGCTCAAGCTCAAACGGTGGAGGCAAAGTTCGCATCCCAACCTCTGGGCAGCAGAGGTCACCATTATGTACCCAGCCACCCACAGCCCACATCCCTCTCCTGCACGCCCGTCACCTCTTCCTCCCCCTGCCGCATGTGTGCACGGAAGGGTGACCACCACACCTAAAGGGCCCCATTATGATTCTCTGTGTGAACAGCTGGGAACAGATAAACTCTCCTTCCCCGGGTGGGGTGGCACTTGGATGTGAAACCTGGAACCACAGCCGCTCTTATGTGTGTACGTGGGGACAGCTTGATTTGGAATGAAGCCAACTAGGCAGAAGGCAGAGATAAAAAAGAAATCAGGGCCTGCATGGTATCCTTTAGGCCACTGAAACCAAAACCCACCCTGCTTGGGACCTTTGCAGCCTTATATGGGCCTATCCTCTCCTTGTTCAAGCAATTGACTCAACTCAGCTTCTCCCTGCCATCCCACCTGAGAAGCCCCCTCCAGGCCTGAGTGGGCATCAGGCATTTGCAGCCCGCTTAGTGTCATGCCCAGCACTTAGTTGGCACTGATGGCCAAGTCCTAGGGATTCTCGGAGCAAGACTTGCTGCTGGAGAGACCCCCTGACCTTAGCAGAACCAGATATCCAAGCCAATTGCCACATATAAACTCAGTCCAGGCAGGAGAGGCCTTGGGGTTCCCAATGCCTCCATTTCTTCTGTTTTATTCTCTTTTTCACCCCTTTGTATGCAAGAGTTTAGGGACTGGGCAGGAGGTAAATAAACGGACAGATTCAAGGAAGTCACCAGCCCAAGACCATTCTAATTGCACATAAGGAACTTTCCGGAGTCCCTGCTTTCTGTTGTCCCACAGCCCAAGTAGGGCACTGCAGAAGCCTGCCTGGTATCCTGTGTTTGTGTCAAATGGATTCAGCATTCTGGAAGCTTCTGTCCACTTGCAGTTATGTTACCAGGATTAAAAGCCCGAGAGACTCCCGTGTTAAACAGGAGTCTTCAGTGTCTGGTGGCACTCTGGCCCTTTCCAGTACAGAACAACTCCCTGGAGGCAGAAAGAATGCTCCCAGCTATCTGTGTGCTAACTTTACACAGAGTGTTTGTCTTTGTTTGAATGACACTGGCATTGTTTCCAGAACAGGTGCCAACTGACCTGATAGGGTGGCTCTCAGGGAACTTGGAACGCTTTAGACGACATCACCCCACTCTGGCCAGGAGCTTGAGAGGATTTTCGAGAAGAAGCCAGAAGTAGGGAGGCCAGTAGGCTGCAGTGACCAGACTTCTCCCACCCACAAGAAAAGTAGCCTGAGTAAACCCTGCCTCCCTGGCCCCAGCCTCCCTGACCCCAGCTTCCCTGACTGCAGTCTCCCTGACCCCAACCTCCCTGACCCCAGCCTCCCTGACCCCAGCCTCCCTGACTCCAGTCTCCCTGATCTCTGACCCCTGACTCCCAGTATCCATGACCCCTGCCTCACTGACTCTGGTCTCCCTGACCCCTGTCTCCTCAGTCTCACTGACCCCAGCCTCCCTAATTCCAGTCTCCCTGACTACTGCTTCACTGACCCTTAGCCTCCCTGACCCCTGCCTCCTGACTCCAGTCTCCCTGACCCCTGACCCCCAGTCTCCATGTCCCCTGCCTCCCTGACTCCAGTCTCCCTCACCCCTGCCTCCCTGACCCTTAGCCTCCATGTCTCCAGTCTCTTCAACTCCAGCCTCTCAGTTACTTTATCTCCATTTCAAAAGAAATCTTGGTGACTTCGTTGACTAAAATGTTGTGTCATGTTTTTAAGCCTAAAGAAATGGTATTTCATCCCCACCCCCACCATGAATGGCCACAATATTTCCCTTCTCTGTTTTCTTTCATCCTCTTTTTCGTCTGTGGGGGGTCGTGTTTAACCTGAGGCGCCTGAGGGTGAAGCTCTCTCTGCCCAGGACTCACTAGCTTGCCACTGTTCACCCAGTGTCATCTATCCGTAGTCCTTAGGTGTGCATGTGGGTGTCTCCCTGTCTTTGCCAGTACATTCTGAACAACCGAGTGTTAAGGATCTTCTACTTCCCTGTTGCCCACACTCCTACGAGGCCCCTGGTGGTGGTTTGAATGGGAATGGCCTCCGTAGACTCACACGTCTGAGCACTTGTTCCCCAAGTAGAACTGTTTGGGAAGGATTGGACTAAGTGTTGTCACTCTAGGTGACATTTCAAATGTCAAGGCTCACACCATTCCCTGTGGGCTTTCTGTGACTTACAGTTTGTCTCAGGCTACAAAGCTCTCAGCTTCTGTTACAACGCCATGCCTGCCTGTCTGCTGCTGTGCTCCCTAATGTGATGTCCATGGACTTCGAACCCCTGAAACTGCAAGTCCCAAATAACCCCCTTCTTGAAGTTGCTTTGGTCATGGTGTCTTTTTAAAAATAATTTATTTTATGTGTATGATTGCTTGTGCACCAAGCACTTGCCTGGTGTCTGAGGCAGTCTGAACAAGGAATCAAATGCCCTGGACCTGGAGTTACAGACAGTTGTGAACTTCCCTAGAGGTGCTAGAAATTAAACCTAGGTCCTCTGGAAGAGCAGTGAAGGGTGCTTTTAACTACTGAGCCATCTCTCTATCCCCTGGTCATGTGGTCTTATCACAACAATAGCAAAGCAACTAAGACACTGCTGGGAAACACTGGTCTTGTACCCTGTGAGGGTTTGTCACTTGTATTGCTTTAATAAAATTCTGATTGGCTCGTAGCCAGGCAGGAAGTTATTGGTGGGTTGACCAGAACAGGAGAATTCTGGGAAGAGAAAAGGCTAAGTCTGCAGTCATCACCCAGACACAGAGGACACAAGATGAGAATGCCTCGCTGATAAAAAAAAGTACCAAGCCACGTGGCTGACACATACAAAAATTATGGACTAATTTAAGATGTAAGAGTTAATAAGAAACTTGAGCTAACAGGCCAACCAGTTTATAATTAATGTAGACCTCTGTGTGTTTCTTTGGGACTGAATGGCTGTGGGACCGGGTGGGACAGCAACATCTGTCAACAACACCCCTTCATTCAAGAACGTTCCAAAGGCTGGAACAGTAAGAATGCTTGTCACACAAGCTTAAGAACCTGAGTGTGGTCCCCAGCACCCAGGTTAAAAAGCTGAACATAGCTGTGAGAGCTGTCACTACAGTGCTGGAGAGGTTGAGAGAGGAGGGGCTCAGGGACTCGCTGGCCTGTCAGCCTAACCAAATGGGCAAGCTCTAGGTTCTGTGACAGATCCTGTCCCCAAATGTAAGACAGAGAAGTAACTGAGGAAGACATCTGATACCAGTCTCAGTTCACACACACTGGTAAGTATGCCTATACGCATGCGGATGTGCACACACACACACACACACACGTATGCACGCACACACGCACAGCACACACACACACACACACGTATGCACGCACACACGCACACGCATGCACACACACAAATTAAAAACGAGAACCTTGCTTAGTCTACAGATTCTCCTGCACATGTGCTTGCCATCCCAGTTAACTGGGACAGTGATGAAATTTCAGTCCTCCCTGGACTCAGGTAGCAGGATGTGGTGAGGTTGAAGACCATGGCCCTCAAGTAGGGCAAAGCAGTAAGCGGAGAACGTGTGATACCCATCCAGACAAGGCCAGGAAGCCACAAGCCAAAGCTGAGACCCAGCCAGCCACCACGAAAGGAAGTGACAATGAGTTCACATCACAAATACACGGAAAGTGCCCAGGAAGTCCCCAGTCTTCTAGGAGACTCAGGAAGTGGTATCATCTTGCTTATTAATCCTTGGAGGGGCCTGGTCTGGAATAGGAAATGTGAACAGGAAGGAAGGAAATGGGGACCCATGTTGTCACCAGATTGGCAAAGAGCAAGGCATTGGCTAGGGTTGCACATGGCAGGCCAGTGGGGGAAAGGCACTGATTGCAGCTGATGAACTGTGTGACATTTATGATCAATCAACCAGCGGGGTCAATAGAAAGTGACAACACGTATACCCTTTGCCCCAGCAAAGTCCTGCACCCTATGGTATCACTGCAAGCAAGCACAACCACTCACTATAGCATTTAGAATGCTCTAGAAGCCTACCAGCAGGAGATTGCTAAACAATTTCTAGCAGTCACGAAACCTTTTTATTGTTGTTTTGAGACAGGGTCTCACTCTGTAGCCCAGGCTGGTATGGCATTTTCTATGAAGCCTGGGCAGAGCTCGAACTCATGATAATCCCCCTGCCTCAGCTTCTGCATGCTGGGATTGCTGGCAAGGGCCACTAAACCTGGATAAAATGCAACCTTTATTAAAAAAATGAGAACTGGTTATGGTGGCATATACCTGTAATCTCAGCCCTTGGGAGGTTGAGGCAGGAAGATCAGAAATTCAAGGCCAGACTGGGCTATGTGAACCTCTATCTAAAAACAAAAACAAAAAAAGAAAGAGGAAAAGGGATGATAGAAAGAAAGAAGGAGCCGGGCGGTGGTGGCGCACGCCTTTAATCCCAGCACTTGGGAGACAGAGGCAGGCGAATCTCTGTGAGTTCGAGGCCAGCCTGGTCTAGAAGAGCTAGTTCCAGGACAGGAACCAAAGAACCAAAAGCTACGGAGAAACCCTGTCTCAAAAATCAAAAAAAAAAAAAAAAAAAGAAGAAAGAAAGAAAGAAAGAAAGAAGGAAGGAAGGAAGGAAGGAAAGAAGAGTGAAAATCTGTTTGTTGATGAGAGCAGGCAACAGGGACCTGTTGCAATCTGGAAGGTTCCTAGTTTGCAGAGATGGGAAAGAATATGAGGCAAGGAGACCCTCCATGCCTTCTGAAACAGCTGTGTATGGCTAGCCTCAGGGAACAGAGGTGTGGAGAAAGTACCGAGGAGCTACAGGACTGTGGAGACCAAGGACAAAGATCAAGGCCCTGGGTGGGCGTGGCCGAGGCTGCAGGATGGGTCCCATGGGTGCTGAGGCCCTACAGACCTGTGTACCTGCTCGACCACCCCTTACACAGGATGAGCACAAAGCGTTGATGGCGGCAGTAACAGGAGCCCAGACTTGTCTTTTTCCTTCCCAGAAACATACCCAAAGTTGGCTGCCACCTCCCTTCCATATTTGAATGCATGCGCCTGAAGAGGGTGTGGCTCAGCTGGTGAAGGGGTTTGTGGAGCAGGCATGAACACTTGAGTTTGAACCCCGAAGTCCACATAACAAAACCTAATGTGGTAGTGCATGCATGCAGTTTTAACACTGGAGAGATGGAGACAGGAAGACCCCTGGGCGTCTGAAGAATAATACCAGAAGTTGCCTCTGGCCTCCACCTGTACCCATAGGAACACGCGACCCCGCACCCGTGTACCCCCAGGTGTGCACACACAAAGAACTTGATGTCTTGCCACCTCCCCATCATTCACCCATCTGCCCTCCTCCAGTTCACATAGCCCCGCCCTTTAGCTGAGCAGGTGAGGATCTGCCCTGTCCCTCCATGTGCCCCACGGCCAACCT
Source organism: Microtus oregoni (assembly GCF_018167655.1). Lineage (NCBI taxonomy): Eukaryota > Metazoa > Chordata > Mammalia > Rodentia > Cricetidae > Microtus > Microtus oregoni. The sequence goes on along the minus strand of NW_024543062.1, from coordinate 4,378,473 downwards.
ATCAGAAACTCCAATGGTGCCACCTTCAAGACACACCGGAGGCCTTCCATCATTGCCAGCACCATCCCTCTCCTGGGATGTGGTCACAGTCACCCAGCTGCACCTCTATAGTCAAATCATGCCACGTCACCCCAGAAGCACAGTCCCCCACCCTCAGTACCGCCCACCAGGTCCTATGCCACTGCCTTCCCAGTTTTTACAGGAAACCGTTATTCTGGAACCCTTTCTGGTTTCGGAGATGGCATATTTCCAGGACACCCCACTGTGGGACCTCACAAGAGTATTTTGACAGGACGCTATCTTTCAAACATAACAGTCACCATCTTCCTCAGAAGCAGCTGTGACAGCTACTCCTGAGACTTTTGAGATCTGGCCTGTTGGCGGTGGGGGGGGGGGGTCGGGGGTAGAGAAGGTCATTGGAGATACTAGCCACTCCCTCCTGCCCCTCACAGCTCCTGCATGCCCTCCTGTCCCAATTGCACTAGGCTCTGAGGTCTCCCCAAGTACAAGCATACATAGTGAGTGGAAGGTTAACTGAGCTGGGGAGGGGGCTCCATCTGCGCAACAATGAGGAAGTCATCGTGCAAGAGAGGTGAGACTTTCCATGCGGTGGCCGCTTTGGGATCACCCACAGTCCTGCAAGTAACCCCTTTCGCACACGTTCTGCAAATAACACCAATAAACTCGTCCGTTTCCCAGGTTGAACTTGGGTAGACTGTACTTTGGCCTGCTATTGGGGTGTTATCTGGAGGAGGGGAGAGACTAGGTTTCTCTCCTAGAGAAGCTTTATATGACCAAACCGATTTCTTCCAGTGGACGACCCAACATGACCACAGCACTGTTGTCTTAGCTCTGGATTTTATTTACTGGGGTTTTCTCCGATCGTGCCTCTCTATTTTCACCCCTGCCAGAATTTGGCATCATGTGACTATTACCTGTCAGTGGAATTATCTGACTTTTCTTCATTTGGCTTTTTGGAGAAAGGGTTTCACTATGTAGCCCAGGCTAATCGCAAATTTACAGCAATTCTCTTGCCTTGGTCTCCTGTGTATCAGAATTGTAGATATGGGCTTCCCTGCTTGACTTGGATTATTTAACTTTTAAAAACATGTCTCTGAATACTGCTCTGAGAGGGGACCTGAGTTTGGTTCCCAGGACCTGTGTTGGGAGGCTCATAATCCCTGGTAACTCCAGCATCAGGGGATCCAATGCCTATGGTTTCTGACAGTACCTGCATGCTCGTAAACATACCCATACCTAGACACCCACACAGGCACATAGCCAAAAAGAAATCTTTAGGAGCAAGTCCTAGTCAGGGGATGTGGCTCAGCTGGTAGAGTACTTGCCTAGCATGGAAAACATTCTGGGTCACATGCCCAGCCACATGTAAACCAGGTTTGAGAGGGCATGCCTGTGGTCCTGCCACTGAGAGGTGAAGACAAGAGCATCCAAATTTCTGGGTACCCTTGGCTACATATTGAGTTAAAGGCCTCCATGCTGACCAATTTTATGCCAGCTTGACACAAGCCAGAGTTATCTGAGAATAGGGAGCCTCAATTAAGAAAGTGATTCCATAAGATCCAGCTGTAGGGATTTTCCTTAATTAAAAATTGATAGGGGAGGGTTCAGACCATTGTGGGTGGTGCCGCCCTGGGCTGGTGGTCCTTAGTTCTATAAGAAAGCAGGCTGAGCAAGCCAATAAGCAGCAACCCTCCATGGCCTCTGCATCAGCTCCTGCCTCCAGGTTCCTGCCCTGTTTGAGTTTCTGTCCTGACTTCCTTTGGTGATGGACAGAGATATGGAAGTGTCAGCTGAATAAACCCTTTCCTCCCCAGCTTGGTTTTGGTCATGGTGTTTTGTCACAGCAATAGAAATCTTAGGACTGCTACCTTGGGCTATGTGAGGGTCTGTCTCAAAAAAAAAAAAGCCAGAAACAAAACAAAACAAGCAAACAACAGCGCCACCATGTCCCAACCCCACACTGACCCAGGAGTAGCCTCAGATCAGAGGCCTGGATTCCAGCTCTCTACAGGTGACACAGAAAAAGTCAGTTTGGCTTCTGGGGACATGCATTGTATCTGGGCTCTAGGGATCCCTCGGGCCTGGGTTGTAGGTGGGTCCTTAGCAGACTGGGGACCACTGTGGACAATGAGCTTAGCTGAGTCCAGTCAGTCAGAGCCCTCCCCTGCAGGACCTGCCAGCAAACATCTAGGCCAAGGTTCATAACAGAAGCTGCAAGAAACAGTCAAGAGGTCCCCCCACACCCCGAAGCTTAATTACTAAGGTGGGTGATTGCTGACATTGTACCCTGAGCCCCACTAAAGAGGCTGGTAGCAACGCTTCCCAGGGAAAATGCCATCCCCAGTGCAGAATCAACCATTCCTAGAATGTGAAGTCACCCCAGGCTTCACTGCACCCATAGACTCAAGACAGGGACCTTAAGGATGCTGGGCCACTGGGCCACTGGGGCTAAGCTGCACAGGTTGTAGGTAGCTATCAACCCATTTTGACTGGACCACATCATGCACGTATGCGCTGGCACCAACCAGCAGGGGGCGCCTTTCTCCAATTCTTTCCAAGGCGCCGCTGTACAGCTCAGTACAGCTTGTGGCCACCTGTACCTGCTGTTCCACGTGCCCATGTGCTAATGAGCCGTCTCCGACCCCCATAACTTACAGCAGGCGTCCCACCCAATTCTAGGAAGGACCTCTAGAGTCCCAATGTCACAGCAGTTGGCTGTCTCCACCCCTACTCTGGGCCTTCAACCCCACAGCCCCTGAGAAGACTTTGGGGAGCAGGCCTTCTGCAGGTGTGGCTCGGCTCAAGCTCCAGTGAGGACCTCTGTGTGGACCTGGATGAGTGGGTGGGGACCTGCCCAGAGCTCTGCTGCCCAGGGCGGGCCCACAGTGCCCTGCCACCCTCCTGCCTTTGCCCCCTTGAAAAACCTTTGATCCACACGCTGCTGGCCGCATCAAAGAACATCTATGCTAAGTCATATTTTTCCCCAAACCAGAGGAGTTCAAGGTCGGGCACAAACATTTGGCTCGTTATTTAGAAATAACACGTCCTCTGGGGCCCAGTATCAGATCAAAGCTCAGAAATTAAACTGCAGAGAAGGCGGCGGCTACGATCAGTGGATTTGTGTTTGCTTATGGGTTTTTTTTTCCTCCCCTCGGCTGCTAAAAAAAGGGCCTCCAGATTGGCCTAGCGGTTTGGAAGTCTGGTCTGGGGTTCGCAGCCGGGAGGAGACAGTGCTCCGAGGCTTCTGGGCGGGGAGCCTGAAAATATTTGGTTGACATGACAATAGAGATAGCTTGGCAGCCGATCAAGCAAGGCCTCCAGGAAAATCGTCTTCCCGCCTGTGCCCCAGCCCCATTCATGGACATTTGCGTGCACACAAGCCCATGTGTCAGGGGCCCCTGAGGGCTTGCGCACACCTAAGCACACGCATGCGTGGCTACATAACTGCACATGCATATGGGTGCACACAAAGATGCACACAGGTACGTAGGTACATACAGGCACACGGGCACACGGAGACAACAGACCATACAGGGGCACACACAGACACATAGGTATGTAACACAGACACACACGGGCACATAGGCACACACAGGATCATACACAGGCACTGATGGGTGTACATAGGCACACACAGGGGCACACAGGGGCACACATAAAGATACATAAAGACATACAGAGACACATAAGGACTCAGAGGCACACACAAGGGTAAACACACAGAGGTACACACAGCTACACATAGACTCATGTGTGAGCACACACTGATACACAGCAACCAGTAGGGCAACCAGTAGGAAGGGAACAGGAGCTGGAGTCTAGCTGAAATGGATCACACATGAATCTGCCTGTCCCACTCAGGCAGGCTGATGGTTTGAGTTTTTTAAATTTAATATATATATATATATATATATATATATATATATATCAACTTTATGCCATGCTGGGAATTGAACTCAGGACCTGTGGAGGAACAGCCAGTGTTCTTAGCTACTGAGCCATCTCTCCAGCCCCCAAGGCAGGAAGTTTTTAATAGGGCATCACCTCTTGCTGTCTTCACTCCGAGGTTCCCAGACCCCACTGTGCCCCACTAGCCACAGTCAAAGGTATGGGAAACACTGGGCAGAGATTATCACTATCCTCTGGAGTAACTAGGACCTCCAGGGTCCTTTATCTCTGACTACATACATGCTCATGAGGACATGGACTGCTCCATTCAGAATCTCATTCTTAGATACACCCCCACAGTTCTACCCTATGCTCCTATGTTTGGGCCTCCAACCCTGCTCCAGCCTCCAACTTAACACCCAGTCCACTGCCTTCTTCCAACACCTGTGTCTTTAGCCACAGCTCCACATCCCATCCCCTAAAACTTCCATTCTGCCCCAGCCCCTTTTTCTCTGTCCCTGCAGATCCCTGCTCCATGATCCATCGCAGAAACTCCTCGGCACCAGAGAGGACTTGCCTGAGACCTAAGCTCATCCCATCGGCTGCAGACTTTGGTTCACCTGTCCATGTGACCCAGGGCTCAGCTAATAAGATGGTGAGGAGTTTGCTGAGGCTTCTGGAAGAACTTAGATTCTGTGCCCTGGGTAGCAGTTGCGGAGGATGGACCTTTAGCCTGGGGCAGTGTTTCTTCCATGTGGTGATGCTATCTGTCCAAGAACGGGTCAACCCTGCAGAGAGACCAGGAAGCCAGATACTGGAGGACGGCACTGTGAGTCACTTCACCCTGTACCACCACCACCCACTGTCAGCCTTCTCAGGTTCTTGGATACTCAGACCTCCCATTTGCAGAGCCTCCTGCTCCTGGCCTATGCCCCTGTTGCAGAAAGCGCTGACTGGCGCACAGCCCACCTGATTCCTTAGCCACACCTGTCGACTTCTTATAGGCCTGAGAAGGGAGCATGCTCAGCTCTGACACAGCATTTTCTTCTCTGATGGCCAGGGGAATATGCTGCCCACCACCTGCGCATGTTCCTGGAAGCGTGTACATGCACGCACACATGTATGTACATTACACAGCTGTGTGTGTTCACCAGCGTGGAAACAGACAGATGGTGCTCCCCTGAGAAGAGATCAGTGTGAGAGTGATGTACTTGGGAAGAAAATTGAGGAAGCAGTTGTCAGGGGGTGAGCCTGAAGCTGAAAGCAAAAAGCAGGGGTAGCCAGCGGGCGCTACTTCAATCCATGGGTGCCCTGGCTAGTTTTCTGTCAACTTGACACAAACTAGAGTCATCAGGGACGAGTGACCTCAATTAAGAAAATGCCTCCGTAAGATCTGCCTGCGGGCAAGTCTGTAGTGCATTTTCTAAATTAGTGATTGAGGTGGGAGGGCCCAGCTCCCTGTGGGTGGTGTCACTCCTGAGCAGGTGGTCCTGTGTGTAGAAGAAGGCTGAGCAAGTGGTGAGAACACTCCGGGAAGCAGCACCCCGTATGGTTTCTGCTTCAGTTCCTGCCTTGACTCCCCTCAGAGACGGAGTGAGGCAAGAGCTGTAAGCTATATAAATCCTCCCCTTTCCAAACTGCTTTTGGTCATGGTGTTTAATCACAGCAACAGAACCCCTGGCTGAGATGATGGGTGACCCCAGAGAGGTCACAAAGGAGCTGAGGAGTCAAATCTCAGTTATGTTGTCAGAGTGGAGAATGGATCCAGGCACGCGGGCCCCAGCTCTTCTGGGCCCTAGCCTCATGGACCTGTGTATCTCACCATAGGAGGCTTGGGTGTGGATACTCCAAAATAGATGTGTGAACACATTTATGCCTCTAGGCACACGCTGCCAGGCTATGGCTTCTACAGCCTGTGACACAGCAGGGGAGTGTTCCACACATGGTTGAGACCCCCTTGTCCCCATCCCTCTTGGTAACAGGCACTGTGCTCTCCGGGAGCTGTCACGGGGAAGGAAGGCCTATAGATGCAGTTGGAAGACCCATGTCCCTTGGACGTTTCTCCAGAAGCCTCATCTCCAAGTTTAGTACCATATACAAGACACACGAGAAGGGAGATGTGGAAAACAGCTGGCAGTAAGACAGTAAGACTCTATTTTCTCAAAAAGTGATGAACATAGTGGCCCAGGTAAGTTCACTTTCTAGGCAACGTTATTTTCAGCGCAGGGTATAAAGAGCACAAGAATTAACACAGTTTAAGCAATTAAATGGGGCAGGCACCTAAAGCAGCAGGTGCCAAGGACCCTGTGCTTCAGACATCCATACCTGAAGCTGCAGGAGGGGGTCTGGAGTGGAAGTGTAGGGCACACTCATCTGGGCATTGCTGGGATACCCCCGTCTTCCAGGCAGATCGTGGGGACAGGGAGGCCCAATTTGAACACCATGCTGCAGTGCCGTGACACCCAGGACTTCTCAGATCCTAACCTGACTAGAGCTGTCCCATGCTGTCTGCACGCTGAGTGCACTACCAGCCAGTGCTCAGGGCACGGGCACTCTCTGACTCACAGTACCTGGTTTCTGGAGTGTTCCGTGTCCTGATGTCTACAGCAAGACAAGGGCTCTTTGAGCCTATGGGAACTTGATGAGTGGTAGCCTCAGCCAGCTCATCCTTGCAGAGAAATGATGAGAAGCTTCTGGACCTTCCCACAGTCAAGGAGACTAAGGTTCCTTGGGTTAGCTAGCTTCCTGGGGACACACAGAGCCAGCAAGGGACACTGGATATTTCAATTCATTCTCACATCCTACCAGGTCTAGGATCACCCTAGATTCCATATTGTATGGGCAGGGGACACGGCATAGCTTGAGCATGGCTCTGGCAACAGCCCATCTAGAGTCCATTCTGCATGGACAGGGGACAGGGCAGGCCTGAGGATGGCTGTGGGGACAGCCCATTAGGACCCCAACGGCCACAGTACCTAGCATCTTAAGATTTCTCCTGCACTGTGGGGAAAAGGGCTGTAGAGATCTGTCATGACTCACAGCACCTTAAAGAGAATGGAGGCCCACGTTTCCACGCAGGGCAGGGAGGCCCAGCACCCACAGGTGTTCAGGGGCTGCCCTGTGTGCTGCAGGGGAACTTGGCTGCACCAACCAAGCAACAAGTCTCATGGGCGGGCAGAAGGCACCCTCTCTTTTGCAACTTGCCCCTGGCTCAGCAAGAAGCACAGCACAGGGTGATGATAGTGATTTTCCTAAGACTTGTCTGGGGTCCAGGAGCCCACGGCGCACTCTGGGGGCTGATGGTGTCCTGGGAATGCTGGCACAAATAGTAATAAACTCAGATCAAGGAAATACTCCCTTGGACCCCACAGGATTGGGGTCTGATATATCTCAAGACTGAGAGAAGCCCCAGCCCCACTCCAGTGTCTGTTGCTGCCTATGGTGCTCGACATCCCTCAGCTGTGGGCACCATGGCCTGGCTTTGTCCCCTTCTTTACATGGCCACTCTGTATCCCGTCTTCTGATTCAGTGGTTCTCAACCTGTATGTTGCAACCATTGGGAAACGTATTATTTCTGATGGTCTTTGGAACTGAGACACTGCTCAGTAGCAAAATTATAGTTTACAAAGCAGCAACAAAAATAATTTTACGGTTGGTGGCCACCACAACAAGGGGAACTGTGTTAAAGGGCTGCAGCATTTGGAAGGTTGAGAACTACTATTCTGACTAGGGTTCTTGTCATTGGATTCAAGAGTCGCCCATGCTAGGGAAGGTGATTTGGTTGCCAGAGTGCTTGCCTAACATTTGCAAAACCTCAGCCCCCAGTTTTGCATAAAACCTGTAAGCCTAGGGGTAGGGGACATGGAGACAGGAGGATCAGGGATTCAAGGTCATCTTTGACTGTATAGTGAGTCTGGGCTGCATGAGATCTGTCTCAAACAACAAAGGCAATGCTAAAATGTAGGTTTCAGTCTAAAACCAGGACTTTAGCTAACGCCGTCTGCAGAGACCCTCCCCCCTAACAGGTCACAGTCTGCAGACAGCGCCTGGGGATGATTATTAATCTAGCGTTAGACTGTTCAATTCAGGCCAGAGAAGACCCTTGGATCAACTGCTGAGCTTTAGGAAGCTCAAGCAGGGTGGGCCACTACAGAGTCCCAAGAGTGACACGGTAAAGAGACTCCTGATTGTGTCCCCTGGGGCCAACTTGCAGCGAAGGTCCCTATCTTCGTTAGCTTTGGCTGTCAATCTCAACACAGTCTAGATCACCGGAGAGGAACCTCGGTTAAGTAATTGTCTTTGTCAGGTTGGTCTATGGGCAGGTCTGAGCGTTAATGTGATTGTCTCCGTTGCTGCAGGAAGGCCCACCTCACTGTGGGCGGCACCATTTCCTAGGCAGGTGGTCCTGGGCTGTAGAGGAAAGCTAATTAAAAGCAAACCAACAAGCAGGGTTCTCCCATTGTTTCTGCCTCCAGGTTCCTTCCTTGGCTTCCCTCAGTGATGGATTGTGACCTGGAAATCTAAGCCAAATAAACCCTTTCCTCCCTAACTGGCTTTGGTCGTAGTGTTTATCACAGCAACAAGAACACAAACCTGGGAAGTTTCCGTCACCATGTCCTTGCCGGTGGACACCTCCAGCTCTGGGCCTGTTCGAAGCAAATCAGACAGCCTGAACACAACCCGTGCACCAGGTGATGCTACACCCATCTCCTCCAGCCCCTCCCCCCAGCATGCCAGCACCAAAATCAGACAGCCTGAACACAAACCGTGCACCAGGTGATGCTACATCCATCTCCTCCAGCCACTCCCCTCAGCATGCCAGCACCAATAGTTCAGGGCTGAAGAGAAAGGGGACATTTGGGCTCTGTCTGGGTCCTGCACAACTGTCAGATTAGACCCTCGGGCATTTCGCTACTTGTCCAAGCTGGAGAGGCTCTGGCCAGTGTGGCCAGACGAGCGGACAGACTGACCTCCAGTCTGTCCTCAGCCCTGCCACAAACCCAGGGCTGCCCAAAGAGATGAGACCTGCTTCTACTCACTGACCCGCAATAAACTTAGATAGGGCAATATGGAGTGAAACCTCAGAGCTCCCAGAAACATCTTTTGTGCTCTTGCCTGTTCCAATTCCCCCCCTCCACCCCCGCGCGCGCAATCCCCCCCCCACCCCCGCGCCACCGCCACCAGCACCAGTTTCCTCGGCCATCAAATATCGTGAGGAACTGTATTTCCCAGAGCAGGAGGTGGAACTACACTCCCATTCCTGCTGCAGAGGGTAACACACCGAGTGTCCTCCCACGGGTCCTGTGTTGTGGCCCTTTCTGTGTGCCCGCACAGCTTCCTCTCCCAGGTGCCCGAGGCTGTACACGGTGAAGGCCTAGCTCTCCTAATGCCCTGAGGTCTGACCCTCCCCAGGCTCCTTGTTTACCAGAAGGAAAACAGGCCCAGCAGGCGGGTGGGGTGCAGGCCGTCCCTGGCCCCAGCTGTGGAGCAGCTGAGCTCACTGGAAACCAGCTAGGGGCCTGAATGCCACTCTTGTCTGCTGGCCTGGTCAACAGCCTCTGTGGCTGCCCAGGGTCTCTATTGACTCAAGATAAGTTCCGGGGGCCCAGAGAACTCACTGTTTGGCCCAGTGTCCAAGCCGGGACAGCTGGGCCTGGCGAGTCTCAGGCTGGGACCCAGTGGCCGGTATTGCCAGCTCTGCAAACACGCAGCTGGCCACACACGGCTGTTCCCTCACGGCAACACCTATCAGCTTCTTGTGACAATGCCAGCTATGAGGTGGGTCACATGCCCTTAGAGGCTCTGTCCAGAGCAGGTGTTGGAATGATGTCATATCTTACCAGAGATGACTTGGTCTTCCGACTCTCACCAATATTTACATTCTCAGCTGTGCAGAAAATCTAATCAGACTTCCAGTAACACCTGCCAGGTTCTGCCACATTGGTCTCTGGCTCTGCTGATCTGGGGTTTGGACTTCTGGAGGCCTAGTGAGTTGACAGGTAGGACCTGGGGTGGCCCAGGGAAGGACTAGAGCCGCAGCAGCGGGGACTAAAGGAGGAAAGATGAGACAGACAGGCAGAAGAAGCACCAGCTTGTAAGCCCTGACCTCCTCAGAGGCTGTGGGGCTCCATCCACTCTGCCCAGAGCTCACTAGGGCATATATCCAACTCATCAAGGCTTGGGTCAGAGGCCACCAAAAAAGAAAGGGGTATGAGGAAGTACTTTCTAGAAATTTCCTTCAGGGAAAATAGTAGCCATCCCATCAAGAGCTCATGTAGCAAGTACAGCTGCTAACCCAGCATGGCCACGGCTGTGTGAGTGAGTGCCCAGTATAAGGGCCTTCGGGAAGGCCTCTATCCCTTGCTGAGGGAGGCTTTCTTGTTCTGCTCTGACTGCCTGCCCCCTTAAACACAAACAAAGGATGGAGCCACCCTACACTTGAGGGCTGTCTCCCTCACTTCCCCAGCATGTCCTACCCTTCAGCATACCTACAGGGGCCGGGACCTCTGAGGAATTGCCCGGGGTCTTATTAGCCATTAGGAACTGGAGATGAAGCCCACCTATGTCAGAACAAATAAGACACTGAAACCAGAGAAGCCTGGAGAAGATAAACCCAGCATTCATGCCCAGCAGAGAGAGGCTGCGTACCCCCTGCCCCCTACAGCCCCAGTCCCAGCCCAATAGGAACAAAGAGATCAGAGCTGGTCACAGTTAATCATTACTGCTCAGTTCAGGGTGAGGAGATGGGGCTTTTATTTGGAGGAAGAAAGGAGGCCCCATCTTCCAGGCCAAGCTGGAGCCCTGCGTAGTCCTCAGACCTGGCATTATGCTGGTCCTGGACCCATGAAGCAGAGCCGTGCCTGCACACTCATAGGTAGCTTATCCCAGAGGCCCCTCCACTGCATAAAAAGCTCCGCTCTGACTCCCAAGGCCTCATTGTGTGGACCGAGGGCAGCCTACCCAGGTAAGGAAGGACAGAAACTGCCCACCTTGGTGGCATCATCAAAATGTGAAGATACTGGTGCAGATCTGCTCCAATCCCCAAGCCCAGATCTTACGAGGCCTCCGGGGCATACACAGAAGTGGATAAGGAAGTTGTTCTTGCTGAAGAATCTCCCATCCTGTTGGAGCTTTTGGAATTCTGGGAGCTCTAAGTTCAGGTGACACCATCCGCCAAACCCCCAGCAGCCATCAGAGAGGTGCAGCCTGTGCCAAAGTTCAGGCAGCAGGCCACAGCCAGCAGTCTTAGCCTGGTCCTGTGCCCAGGCTTGCATGGCTAAAGCCCAGAGTGGGAGCAACACCTCCTCCAGAGCAGGGAAGAGGCCAGGAGCAGAGTGTCACTCTGTCCTAGAAAGTCGGGTCTGTAGAGTCTTCCCAGAGAAGAGCTGAGGCCAGGGGTAGCTGAGAGTCGAGAAGGGCAGAGGTTCCTGCCTGGTGAGGGTCGCCCACAAAGACTACAGCGAGCTGACAGGAGCCTTGCATGGAAGTTGTGGAAGTCAGTTCTGGACATGGGTCGCCCATGATCTACGCTGGGGCAACTGCTGTTGGAGATGAAATAGACAAATTTCTGGGGGGCGGGGATGGCTGAGCAGGCTCAAAGGAGGGAAGCTGGAAACACTGATAAGGATGTGGAAATCCCCTTCCACTCAAACAAGGGCTTAGGTCACAGGGCAGCAAGGGTGGAACCAGGCTCTCCATGAGAGCGGCTAAGAAGGTCTCTCCATGACACCAGCAAGAAGTGGAGTCTTGCGGCTCCTGGAGATCGTGTGTACGTGCTTTCACAAGTGCCTATGTGCACGTGTGTGTTTATGCACATGTATCTGCTTGAACACGTGTGTGCTTGAGCCTATATCTATGTGTTCACATACACATACCTATATGCACACAAAACACATGCTTGTATATTGTCTGTGTCCATTCACATTTATATGCATACATATGTGTATGTTGTGCACACATCTGCATACCCAAACATGCATGTGTATGAACACATCTGTGTATATACGTGTGTGTGTGTGCAAAGTATTGCTGCCCTCAACGGTACCCTGAATACAAATGCTCAGTTATAACCTTTACCACTTAAAATTCAATAACAACAAAACATATTTTGCCGAACAAACTCCCTTCAGTCCACAGAAGCCATCCTGGGTTAGCTGTCTAACTTTGAAGCTAATGACTTTCCAGTTGATTTGTCTTTCATTTGACTGAACTTAAGTTCACAGGAATAATTTCTCTCCCATTTTAATTTCATCATGAGATTATTTCTTGCACCTCCTCCCTGCAAAACAAATTCTCACTATGTATCCCTAAATGGTATGGAATTCACTATGTAAGCCAGGCTGGGTTAGAACTCCCAGAGATCCACCAGTCTCTGTCCCCGAGTGCTGGGACTAAAGATGTGTGCCACTAGACCCAGCGGTTTCATGATTCTTCCCACTCTGGGGGCCTCCAGGGACCAAGGGCATGAGTCATGGCACCAGTCTCTTCTCTCCCCTTCACCCTTTCACATCTTTATTTTGTAGTCACCAGTAAGCAGATTTCCTGGTCAAATGATTCAAGCTGACGTCTTTACTTAACGTCCAAAGGAAAGACTGCCCTCCTTGACCCTAGTTACTCTTGTCTTTTTTTGTATGTGTGCAGATAATATCAAATGTTTATATAAATAACATTATATAAAGGACTACTATTTTCTTTAAAAAAAAAAAAGATTTATTATGTATGCAGTGTTTGCCCTGCATATACGCCTGTACACCAGAAGAGGGCACCAGATCTCATTACAGATGGTTGTGAGCCACCATGTGGATGCTGGGAATTGAATTCAGGACCTTCTAAGCTATTTTTCCAGCCCAAGACTACCATTTTCTATCATGCATTTCCCCCTTTGTGTTGACTTGCTTTTCTTTTGTTTTCCAGCTAATTCTGGAAGCATCATGAACTATTTGATGGGACTGAGCCGAGAGAGACGAGAGGAAGAGCGAGGAAGGCTAAGGGGAGGTGTGTGAATAGGCCATATCCAGAATGGGAGAAAGAGACAGGGGTCCAGAGTTCCTGAGGGTCCTCACACTGGGTCCTCAGTGGCTTCCTGAGCCACATAGAAATCCCCTCAGAGACCAGAGTGGGGCTAGGAGGCGAGCAGTCATGCCATTCTCTGAACGAGGGGCCAGAGTCAGCCTGAGAATGCGGATCAGCTCCCACAATAGACTGGCTAGCCACAGAGCCCTGGGGCCAATGCCACCCTTCGCGGGAACACAGCAACCTGAGCTATCCTACAGGGCGCTGCTTTGCCCAGGGAAGGTCCTGCAAGTCTTCCTATTAGTCCCTGGGTCGTGAGAAGCTCAGATCTTGGTGGACCCCTCCTCCTCCAGGGCACACCTCAGATGGACAATGTCAAGGTCTGCTAGGGGGTTAAGGACAGGGGACCTGGGCTGTGCCTGTGTTATTTCCAACACCAAGGGACTAGCAGGGGTTTCTCTAGGTCTAGGACGTGACTGATGAGCAGCAGGTGGGACAAAGCCAGAACCAGCTCTTCCTGCACTGCCACAGGCTATGGTTGGCCTATACCCCGAGTCCCACCCTCCTGGAACCTTCCATATCCGGGAACCTTCCGCATCCTCGCTTCTGCATCCTCGCTCCTGCCCCTCAGCAAATTACTACAGCCTCTTACCACATTCTGGCCCTCGGGGGTGGGGCAAAGTTCACCATGGACTATCGGCCAGTTGTCTGAGCTCAGAGAGGTGGCAGCAACCCCTAGGTCCTTAGGGGCTGTCCAGTCTGAAGAAATCCACTAACTCACAGGCCAGTATTCATCATGGCCATCACCACCCACCCACCAATGAATGCTGAAAGCCCAGGCTCCAGGCTCTGATGCCCTGGGCCCCCTTTCCACCCATCACAGAGACTTCGGGGACTGCGACTGACATCTCAAGGCTGGATGCAGGCTCCCCATGGCCATGGAGTATAGTGGGGCTCCATCTGCAGGGAGGGCAAGGTCAGCCAAGCCCCAGGTCACTGTGTCTGTGCCTGTTCCTGAGGATAAGAATGAGTAGCCTAACCTGCCCTAGCTCCACCCTGAGCATCTCAGAACCTCAGCAGCCAAGGGTGGGGGCACCTTCTACAACATTCTCTGGACTAGAACAATCCAATTTCCTGTCCCTGACACGTCCAGGGAACTGTCCTTTTTTTTTTTAATCTAACCTGCTTTAACGGCGAGAGTGGGGCTGATTTCCTGCTGCCTTCCTCCCATCTCTGCAGCCTGTTTGCTTGCAAAAGAGCTCCATAGCCTCCAGCGAGCTCCACACCAGAGTCCAGAGATGGGAGGGCCAGCACAGCCTGAACTCCCGGTGCCAGAGAGCGGACACCTCCTCCCACCCTGGAATGTGGGCCCTGCCAGGCATGGCTCTATTGTTTCCCCCTCATAAGCTCGTTCCAGGTATAGAGGCTTCAGTTCTAAATCATTCCGTGACAGATCCAAGATGAGAGACATTCCTGAGTGCAAAACTCCCAAATCCAGCAAACCCTTCTAGATAACTCGCTAGAAGTTCAGGCTAGGGGCTCTTTTCAGCTTCTTCCTGTCCTAGCTGGTGAGCCACAGAGTTCTACCCAGACCCCGGGGACCCTCATCGCCCATCCCCCACCCAGCCTCCATACCCAGAGAGCTAGACACTGTGGTGGCAATGGTGACCCTTCCCTCGGTGACACCAGATTTAAGGTCAACACCTGCCAAGGTCATGGTTTGGTCTCTCGCACACACCTCCACCTTCTGGGAGCCCAAGGCACCCAAGGACAGGAGCCAATGCAGAGCCACCCATCCCTGTTGTCCCCAGCTCCACCGCTTCCAGATAGTGACCCTGAGCCAGCAATGCCCACCTGAGCTGTCCTCCAACTCATGACCTGGGAAACCTGGGAGGCAGAATGTGGTTTCACTCTCTTACGTGGCTAAGCCCTAGCCATTTGTTACACAGCAGTAGCTAACACTCACATCTTTCGAACTGTTAGAGGATGAAAGTTTCCTAGGGGTCAGGGAGGTACTGCAAGAGCTGGATGGTAGAATGAGACTTTTTCTGATAGAGGTCATTGAGAAGAGTGGCCCTTGACTGACTCAGTTTTGGGAGCCCCCCCCCACTACACATACTACACAGCACAACACACATACACACACACACAGCTTTCCAGGCTATGCCTAACCCCAGCCTTGTGCCCTTCCAACCTCTAATTTATACCTAGGCATTAGGACAAGGCTTCTGAAGCAGAAGGTCCCGGGTCTGTCCTGGAAGCCTCAGGCAGAGAACCACAGTCCAGCCAGCGGGTGACCATGCTTGAAGCTTTTGCCCAACAGCGACCCAAGGAGGGTCTTCCGTCTTCTGCTGTGAGCCCAAGTGGAAGCCCCAGAGGCAATGGAACTGGCCCGAGGTATACAGAAGGCGTGAGCAGGGACTGAGTGTCCTGGCTGCCCTGACCCTGCACTGTGCCCTGCTCCGAGTTCCTCTCCGAAACACTCATCAAAGGATGACCCAGAGCTGGTTTTCCTCCGCAACTGAACAACGGTTCAGCTCTTCTCAGGGAAGAACGTGTCCAGTACCCTGATGCAGATTGCCCTGTCCCCGCCTACCTGGTCCTCACTGCAGGCACTTTCAGAAGAGGCTAAGGTAGAGAGAGCCTGGGTCTCCAGCCCATCTGGAACTCAGTCCATAGCCAAGCCTGGCTCTGTGTATTTTCCTGGTATCTCCTTCATTGGAGACCCACGGCTGCTTACAGGGGGACCTGTCTTCCCAGGAGGCCTAAGGAAAGCTTCCAGGTAGGCGTGGTCAGGCCACTTCCTGGGAAGATCAGCTTGCTCTACAGGGCCGACATGGGCGCTCAGCAGCAGCTCCGGGCTGCCTGTTTACCCAGCCCTGCAAAGAGATTTCAGGTGGCCATGTGGCTGTAAGCTGCAGCCAAAGTCAACAGGAAAAAGCTCGGGTGGGAGCAAGGGATGCGGGCTCTTTGGCCTGTAGGAACGAGGGCCCTGCACACTAAGAAATGCTGGCAAGTGGAGGTAGAGGCAGGTGCCCTGTGGCCAGTCTCCAACAAGATCGGTTGGAAAGAAGAGGGGATGGGTACTCTGAGCAGCCCCAAGGTGTCTCCCTAGAAAACCCAGACTCCTCCAGCAGTGTGCACTTGACATAACGGCCTCAACAGCTCAGACCCAAGGTGGAAACAGCTGCTCCTGAGGTGGCCCTGCCTCGTCCCCAGGGCTTTGATTCCCTAGATCAGAGATGTCATTGCTTTGCTTCTGTGTACATTTTTACAGTGACAGGGATGAAAATCAGGACCTTAGGTGTCACAGACAATCGCTCTATCTCTAGTTAGACCCTCAGCCCCCTCATTGGGGGAGATCTATCCCTGAGCCACACCCAGTTTTCTGCTTACTCTTCATTTGATGGTCTCCTAACGTGCCCAAGCTATTCCTGAACTCATCTGTTGCCCAGGTCAGTCTGGGAATTGTGCTTCTTCTGCTCAGCTTCCTGAGTACCAGAATTGCGCTCTTTCTCATTTACTGAAAGGGCCATGAAATTCTCACTCATGCTGCGGAAATCCTACAAATCCATCCTGCCTGCGCTGTTCAACCACTTGAGACTCTGGGGCAAACACAGCCTGCCGCTTTCCCGCCTGGTCCTGTGTGGGGCAGGTTCTGTTACTGAGGGTCGATTAGCTACTATTTCCACTTGACTGCTCTCTGTCAGAGGCAGGGGTCCAGCTATCTTTTTCTTGACTATAGTGATTAAAAAAAACAAATGCCAGAAATAGCCTGGCAGTGGTGGCACACACCTTTAATCCCAGCACTCCACAGGCAGAGAGGCAGGCAAGGTCAGCCTGGTCTACAGAGCAAGTTCCAGGATGGCCAGGACTACACAGAGAAAACCTGCCTTGAAAAACAAACAGCCAAGCTAATTATCAGAAATGGCATTCACATGTAGACTTTTGCTTGTGTGTGTGTGTGTGTGTGTGTGTGTGTGTGTGTGTGTGCGCGCGCGTGTGTGTGCATGCATGTAGAGGTGTTTGTAGATGTACATGTTTGTATATTTATGTGTATAGAGGACAGAGAGGAACCTCAAAGTCATTCCTCTGGTACTTCCGGTACCTCACACCTTGTTTTGGTTGTTGTTTTGTTTTCTTGTTGTTGAGGCAGGAGCTCTCAATTTTCTCTGGAACTCATCAAACAGGCTAGGCTGGCTGGCCGGTGAGTAGAGGGATCCCCTGTCTCTGCCTCCCTGGCACTGGGGTTACAAGAACACAACCAGCCCCCCTGACTTTCCACATAGATTCTGAGTAACAAACTCAGAGCCTCATGCTTGCATGAGACTTTATCAGACGTGCTTTCTCCTCGGCCTCAGAGATATTAGGCTTGGTTTTTTGTTTTGTTTTGTTTTTGTTTTTCTTAATGGGAAGGCTGTTCACTTGGGGTACATGATGATTCTTCTTCGTGCTGGAAAGGGCCCAGACTGTCCCTTTTTCGTTGGGTGTCTGTTCCCAATAGCCCATCGGTTGTTCTCCCTGAAAACCCAAGGGCCTAAGTCCACGTATCTGGGACACTCGGAAGGGTGTGAAGTGACCATGTCTGCCTTATCCCAACTGTTCTACTCAATACACTGCTGTGCCAAAGGGTTGATTCCGGATCACAGTTCGAGGGTACACAGTCCATCGTGGCTGAGGAGATGGGTGTCAGCACGAGGCAGCCGGTCACACGGCATCCGCAGTCAGGAGGCAGAGAGAGAGAGATGAACACTGGCGCTCAGCTCACTTTCTCCTTTCTGTTCGGTCCAGGACACCTGGGTAACCACGGTGGGTTTTCTCACCTCAATTAACCTAAACCCAGAACTCCTTCACAGACCTGCTCAGAGATTTGTTTCCATGGTGAGTCTAAGTCTTGTTCCACACAAGACATCACCCTGTCTATTGCCTGGAATTGGACAAAACTGCACAACAAAGCTGAGCTTCAGGGGCTGGATCCTGTGATAGAGGGTATGGGGTTGAAGGGTCGGAGGTCAGCAGGCACTGGGGAAAACCTGGATAAGTTCTGGGTCTCTGATTCACTGAGCCAGCCATCAAAGTTCGTGCATTTACACAACACTCTGGGAGGACGGTGTTCAGTCCGCGGGCCCTAATTAAGTGATATGATTACATGTCAGAAACACGGGCAGGTGAGGGGGGAATGTTCACTCAGGCCGACCTCTGCAGCAGCCACCTGTGTCTCTGGATTCTTCTCAGCTGTCCCTCATGCTCCAAGCTGCTTCAGTACCTTTTGGACTCACACAATGGTGTAGCTTCATCAGCTCGTGTATCTGAGGGCTGAGGGAGCTTGTGTTGGCTTTACCAGTTGCTGCCAGTGAGCCTCACGCTAGACACAGAGGACTTTTCTGTCCTCTCCACATTGTACACCCTAGGCAATTGAGGCTTGGAGCTAAGCAACTTCCTGGGCCAGGAAGAGAGGTGGCTGAGCCTCATCCTTGGGGCTAACGTTCCCCACGGTAGAGACCACAGCTGGATCTACACTGCAAGTGCTGGCCATTCTGCTCACCTTCCCTGTCCACGTATTTGTGAACGCTAATATCCTGAGCCTTCACCTGCAGGTGTTTCACGCTGGGTTTTGTTTTGTTTAGAGACATCTTGTTCTGTAGCCCAGACTAACCCTGGACTTGCCATCCTCCGGCCTCAACTATATGAGTGCTAGGGATACAGGTGAATGCCACTAATGATGGGCTTTTCAAATGATCAGGTCTCAGACTGGTGTGTGTGTGTGTGTGTGTGTGTGAGTGCGCGCGCGTCTATGTGTGTGCACATGTGTGTGTATCTATGTGAGTGTGCGTATGTGCATGTGTGTCTGAGTATGTATGTGTGTGTGTGTGTGCTCACCTGTGCACACACATTTAGAGGAAAGAGGTCAACATTGGATGTCTTCCTCTCTCTCTACCTTAGTTTTTTGAGACAAACTCTCCCTGCCCCCAGAGCTTGCTGATGTGACTGGGTTGACCCGCCCATAGTCCCAGGGAATCCACCTGTCTCCACTCCCCGGTGCTGAGATTACAGGCACGCATGCCTAGCTTTTTATGTGGGTGCTGGGACTTGAACTCAGATCCTCGTGCTTGCCTGACACTGCATCACCCCTATTTCTCAGACTCTTCGTGGAATTAAAACGTTGGTTCTTTGTTGGAGATTTTTGCAAATTCTGCACCCATTTGCTTTGCCTTTTGGCTTTGGCTGCTGCTTCCTGGTGCACAAAAGCTTAGCTTCCATTCAAATGTGCTTTCCAGCCTCCTAAGTTCAGACAGAGCCCAGGTGTGGCCAGGTTCCTTCTGCATAGTCCATCTCCCCTGGGGCCTACTTCACCGCTTGTCACTGAGGCCTCCATCTTACACGCAACCTGGATACCCTGAGCTATGCAAGGGTGAGCCACGTCCCTAGGCTGCACTGCCCTCCACAATCACCCCGAAAGGTGAACCCCAGAAGCTGCATTTCTTGAGAGTTCTAAGGAGAGTCTCATCTCCACTCTCCACACCAGAGTCTGTGAGGAGAGTCTGGGAAGGCCCCATAAAGGATGCTTCTCTGCAGACCTGAGGTCTAGGGGATTGCTGTGCTCACTGCTCCACGGGGTAGGGGGGCAGCAGAGCACAGCTGCAGGGAAACTGTGTCAGCAGGCTGCTGGAACCATGGTAGGATGAGCTATGAAGCCGGCCATATAAGAGCATCTCATTAGGCCAGTGGGGAAACTGAGGCCCAGAGGGCAAAGGGGCCTGGAGTGAATTGTTGAAATCTGAATCATGGTCCCAGTCGGGTTTTCTACCAAGAGGGAAGATCCCAGTGGAACTCAGCTCAACAGCCTGCAGACTCCATACCAAGGAGCTGAAGAACAGGCTTCATGCTCAGTTCCTCACCCTCACTGTCCTGTCTCCTGAGGCCCTGGAATCAGAATGCCCACAGTCTCCCAGGAAACCACTGTACCATGCAGCCCTTTTCCCTGTGTGTCCAGCAGACTTCTGGCTGGTCTTCTCGCTGGATTTCGGTAGCATTTCTCCACGACCCAACACAGGAGAAAAGCAAGGCAAGGAAGATATGCCTGGCTTCTTGGGGTGCCTGTCACCCCAGCTACTCAGAAAGCTGAAGCAGGAGAAGAACGAGTTCAAGGCCAGCCTGGGTGGGCTCCAGAGTGAGGTCAAAACAAGCTCGGCCAATCTAGTGGAACCCTACTGCAAAAATAAATGTAAATGAGAAAGCCAGGGATATATGGTAGAGTGGTGGCCTAGTCTCCCCTCTGCCCAGTAAGGGACTTTGAGTGTGGCCTGGTGGTAGAGCAAAGTGCCCAGAGTGTTGGAGGCCCTGGGTTTCATCCTTATACCAGAGAAAAAGAAAAATGTAGACATAAATAGGGAGGAGAGAGAGAGGGGGGGACGGAAGAAGGGAGGGAGGGAGGGAGGGAGGGAGGGAGGGAGGGAGAGAGAGAAGGTAAGGTCAAGCATACATCAGCGAGCCCGCAGCTGCCAGAGGGTGACATGCCATTGCCATTCTGGAGGCCCAGCAGACCCCTGCTTCCGTCTTGGGCAGGTTCATTTCTGTGTTGTCTGCCTGGAGACCCACGCCTGGGGCTGAAAGTGTCAATTCTCCTTCAGTGATGGGCCCAGGATCACACCAGCCATGGAGAGGCTCTCTTGTGTTATTCATCTGGGCTAGAACGGGGGTGATACTGCGTCTAGAGTCACCTCCACTCAGAAGGCTCCCAAGACCCCAGAACATTCCCCTCTAGCCAGACAACACACCTTTCATGCACTTGGGCCGCTCTCCAGCTCTGTCTTTCCTGAGAGCAGGGGTCAGCCCATCCTATAATGACTGCCCCCTCAACCTGGTGTCACACAGCAGGGACTCTCAGGAAAGGGCCCTGGAGAGCCCCACCCCACCCCCTTCGGGAGGGTGGGACATTCCAGGACAAGAGCAGACAGGGCCAAGAGGAAGCTCTGCCATCAAATTCCGGATGTGGCCCCAGGCACAGGCCTGGTCTTGTGGGGACAGGCGGCCCCTCCCGGTGCTGACAGCCCAGCCCCATGGCGGGCTCTGGAGGCTGCAGGTGGCCTATCACAAGCGGAAGATCAAGTCCCTCAGGGGCTGGGGGAGATGGATTGCATTCCTGGGGACCCACCCAGCCCCCTGTACACCAGCCTTGGAGAAACGATAAGGGGGCTGGGGAACCGGAACGGAGTCTCACACAAATCACCCAGAGACGTTGCAGCCTCCAGGGCCCAGGCCCCTACCTAAGCTGGGCACAGAGATGGACCAGGCGGCCGCGCAGCACACACCGTCAGATAAGACTCCTACACAAACAGAGACTGACACAAAGGCCACTCTCACGTTCTCCCCAGCAGCATGCCAAGCCCTCGGCGGGCACTTTATGGCTTACTATCTCATCTGTACCCCACAACAACCTCGCCAGGTGGGAATTCTGCTCCCTTGAAACAGATAAGGAAGCAGGTTGAGAGAAGCGAGGGGTGGCCAAGGTCACCCAGGTTATAAAGCGGCTGGATCTGGACCCAGCCCAGGCCCACCTGGATGCAGAGCCCACCTGGGCATACACCCCACGCCCCTCTACTGAGCGGTGATAAAGAGACTCTTTGTTGGAAGGTGACTTTTACAGCTATGCAGGGATGCCGTTTCAGGTGGCAAGTAGGGGAGGGACCCGGCGAGGGATGGTCCACAAAGTCATACTAATTTTGGTCATAAGACCGTGGGACCAGGGACAGTGAGGAGCGTGAGAGAAGCATGGGGGTCAGTCCCTACAAGAGTCGGGAGGACAAGTGACAAGTGGGGTCTGACAGCTCGCCTTACCTCCCCGGGTTGGCACTAAGCAAGCCCCATCCCTTGTTCCAGAAGTTTGCCCCCAAGAAACCAGATGGTATAGGAGCAGAGACAAGCAAAGGCAAGCTGGGCTGGGGGCTGTGGAGATGGCTCAGTTGATAAAGTGCTTGCGGAACCTGCGTGAGGACCTGAGTGTGCATTCCCCAGCACACCCATAAAACTGGACACGGAGACATTCATCTGTAACCCCAGTGTTGCACGGGCAGACCGTCTGCTGAGTGTCATATTTCATGCCAAGTCCTTCCAGTCTTTTATATGTGCGCCCCTGTATTACTTCTCCAAAGCATCTGGTTGTGCTACATAGTCTGTCCTTTCTCTCTTGTTTCTCCCTTCCTTTCTTCCTTCCTCTCTCCCTGTTCCTGCCTAGAAGGCAAGGTCTCAAAAATCAGGAGTGGTGGCTCACACCTATAATCCCCACGCTTGCAGACAAAATTAGGAGGAATCACCTCAGACCCGGACCATATAGCAGTTCCTAGACCAGCCAGGACCATAAACTGAGAGTGTCTCAACACTCAAAAGCAGAGGTGTCTCAATAAAAAGATGATTGACAGCTGCAGAATGTCACTGGACCACGGACTTCTGCCTCCACATGCACACACACACACACACATGCCCACAAGTGCATCCCAATATATAAACATATATATGCATGTGTGTGCACATATATATGTATATACATATATATACGTATACATACATACATACACACAAAGTAAATGCATAAATGCCTATCTATATGCATAGAATTTGCGAGAATATAATTCACGGTACTCCTTATCCATCCAGTATTCCCTTATTATTTTTATAACCTGTATAATATTCCCTTGATGAGATGAACAGAATTGACAGCTCCCTGTTGACAGGTTTGGAGTATTTTTCAGTTCTTTTTTTTTTTTTTTTTTTTTTGATTTTTTCGAGACAGGGTTTCTCCGTAGCTTTTTGGTTCCTGTCCTGGAACTAGCTCTTGTAGACCAGGCTGGCCTCGAACTCACAGAGATCCGCCTGCCTCTGCCTCCCGAGTGCTGGGATTAAAGGCGTGCGCCACCACCGCCCGGCTCAATTCTTTTTTTTTTAAACCTTTCCCCCCAAATTACACAGGATTCTTTGGATCTTGGGAGTCCTCCAAAGTTCATATGCCATGGACTCATGTGGTCACCAGCATGGTGGCATTGGGAGGTGACCGAAGCTCTTGAGAAGTGGTCCCTAGAGGGTGGACTGCAGTATTTGGATTGTGAGTGAAGGGGTTAGGGACTCCTCAGGTCCTTCGTCTTTCTCTCTTTTAGCTTTCAGACACAAAAGAAGCTGTCTTGCTCCTATTATAGTGCTCTGCCTGCCCCAAGGCCCCAACAACAGCTGTGGGTGGAACCTCCCAGAACTTTGAACCAACACAAGAGTTTCCTTTGGGAGGGATGCACATATGTGTTGGTGTTGTCACCTGTGCAGGTTGTCTGCGCATGCATTAGGAGAGACCAGAGTGAACACATGATATCTTCCTCAATGACTCCTCATCTCTTCTTCTTCTTCTTCTTCTTCTTCTTCTTCTTCTTCTTCTTCTTCTTCTTCTTCTTCTTCTCTTCCTCCTCCTCCTCCTCCTTTTCCTTCTTCTTCTTCTTAGACAGGGTCTCTCACTGAATCTGAGGCTCACCATTTTGTCTAGACTGGTTGGTCAGCAACCCCTGAGATCCTCTTACTCCCACCTTCCCCATGCTGGAACTGCAGGCATGCACCACCATGCCCCTCTTTACTCGAGTTCCGTACATCTGGACTCAGGTTCCCATACTTTTGCAACCAGTACTTCCCCCACTGGGCCATCTCCCCAGCCCTGAGAATATGCTTTATAAGCTTGGAAACATGAGGATGGCCTATAAGACCCCTCTGGCTCACAGGCATCTTAATAAGAGGTAGCCCCAAACATAGACAGACCCGTGAAGCACACAAGGTCCGTGTGAGCCATCTGGCCAAGCTGTTGCCTCTGGGGGTGTCCATCCCTAGCCTGTGCTGAAGAGACGTTCGCTCCACTGCATGCTAGAGAGTGCTCCACGCACCATCTTCCATGTAGTGGCAGTGGCCCCAGAAGAGGGCGGGTGGAGAAGTACATAAAATGAAGGTGAGCTTCCCAGACCTCCCTGCCCTCCACTGTCCTTCATCTTTCTTCCTCTCTCCCATTCCTTTCTTGGCATTTTGTCATTGATTTATAGACACTTTTTCTATCACTGGGCCATTAACTCTCTGTTGCTCACATGTGACTTTCCCTGATGAGATATGAACGCCTCCAACAAGACACTGACAACGGACCAAAGATACGATCCCTCCCAAGTCTAGCTTAGTGAACCAGTGAGTTTATGAGGATCTTCAGGAATATGGGTAATCCCAAAGCAACCACACCACTGAAAATACACCCCCTGAAGCACGGATAATGACACCCCTATAGTGGCACAGGTGGAGTTAGCTTTCCTTCGTGACCTTTCCTCCTTCTGTGTCCTCTGGCGCTCCCATCACTACAGGCAATGGGAATAGAGTTACGTACAGCTGAGGAGAGCTCAGCAGGCAGTGACTGTGGTCTCAGGTGAGACTCTCATGCCCTCCCCACCCTCCTTCTCTGAGGGAATGTCAAGAAACCTGAGGACCCCACTGTATCATTCTCCATATGTGGTACGTGCTCAAGAGAAAGTGTCTTTGTTCTGATAGTTGCTACGAGGACGACTGCTACATCTTCTTAAAGTTGGGGAGACCTCCTTCTGGAGGGACAGCAGTGTGTCCATTGAAGGTCAAGAGCACTGAGCTCCCACACTGATCCCTTGAGACAGTGCATGGACCCTTCTAGATCCTCTGCAGGCTGTGGCTCAGGGGCTGACAGCTGGCCAGAAATCACTCTGTGAACCTTAGCTTCCTCATCTGTGTGGAGTGTATCCCCCTTGCTCCCCACTTGCTCCCATCCACTGCAAGTTGGCTTGCATCTCTGTGTCCCCCAGCGAGGACAGAAAGACAATCATCAACTTTTTACAGCTGTCCTCTGTCCCCATAGGCTCTAGGGCCTCCAGAGAATCCCAGCTTCCTGACCTGGGATTCAGACTGCTGAGCCCCATCATATGAAAGGCTGTGGGTCTCAGAGGGTCTCAGAAGGTGGTAGTGACTTCTCCATATTCCCTGAAGACCCAGTGAAAACTCGGGGCTCAGAGACTATGACAGCATCTAGAATCACCCAGGAGACAAGTCTCTACACATGTCTGTGAGGAAGTTTCTAGAATAAACTAATTGAGACGGGAAGACCCATCTTAAATGTGGGTGGGTGATTCCATTCCCATAGGCTGGGGTCCTGGACTGAATAAGAAGGAGAAAGTGAGCTGAGCATCAGCATCCGTCTCTCTCTGCTTCCTGACTGTGGATGCCGTGTGACCAGACGCCTCACGTTCCTGCTGCCTCACCTCTCCACCATGATGGACTCTGGAACTGAGAGCCACAATAAACCCTTCCTTCCTAAATTTGCTTTGGTTGGGTATTTTGTCACAGCTATAAAGAAAAAAATAGATAATACAGATACCCCGGAGACAGTGAGGGGACACCAACCTGTGCTACTTGCTCACCAGTCAAAATAGTAGAATTAGAATTTCTCTATGTAGCCAAGGCTGTCCTAGAACCCACTCTGTAGACCAGGCTGGCCTTCAACTCAGAGGTCCACCTAGCTCTGTCTTTCACGTGCTGGAATTAAAAGTGTGCACCACCACTCAGGCAAGAAGAGTGAATGCTACTCCCTAGCAGGGACTGGAGGCTGTTGCAGCCCTGGGTGGGGATGACCCCTGGTGACTTCCTGGCAGCAGCAACCTCACCATATGCAGTAGACACAGCAGAGGAAGACAGAAAACTCACCAGAAGGTTGGGGTAGGCGCTGCACCTACAGCTTCCCAGATTGGGGAACCAATGATTGTCACCACGTGGGAGTCTCAAAGTGGGAGGACAAGGAGCCACAGGGCCACACAGAACTAACACTGACCTGTCCTCGGTCCAGGAGGTGCCTGCAGCTTAGCCCACTGTCACCCTGGACAGCTCCTAGGTGGCCTGAATGCTACACTCTGGGACCCATGTGAACTGTTTACTGTACAGGGCATCTGCCGTGGACTGCAGAGTGGTGTCAATCCAAAGACTTTAACTCCAGGAAGCATAGGACCTCACACCCCGGTGGAACCTCCCAAGAGCTGCTGGGTAGCAGCCTCCATTTGTGAACACTTTGTGTCTATCCTTGTAGAGTGGGCAAAGGTGAGCACGGAGCTTGGGATTTCTTTCCACTCTATCGCATCCCCCAAACCTCATAAATATGAATACGCACCATGTGTGCATGTGTATGAGCATGAAGACGTGATGTACTTGTGCATGTATGCACACATATGTGGGTGAGCATGTGTGTGCATACATGTGAGCATAAACATGGTTTGATAGTGCACTCGCCCACATAAATGTCAGTTCTGTGTATGTGATCTATGACTGCATATATGCGCATATACAAGCAGGTGAACGTTGAGCACTTGCATACACATGGGCAAACGTGGTATGCTAGTTTGTCACAGGTATGGATGAATGTGTGTGAAGGAGCACATGTATAGGCATGTATGTGCAGTTTGCTAGTACATGTTGGTGATTATGTATGCATGTGCAGATAGGGTTGCACACTTGTGTGCGCTTGTTGCATATTTTATGGTAGCATGTGTATACATGTACATGTGAGGGCATGTGTTATGGTGTGTATGTACACGGTGCTAAAGTGTGTGTGAATGTGTGCGTGTATGTATGCCTGTGTGGGTAAGGGACACAGCTCATCCTCTGGAACAGCCCTCTTTGGAGGCGCTTGCAGCTCACACAGGTCCTCACAGCTGCTACTCAGCCCCCGGTGGCTGTGGAACATATTCCTGCAGCCCTAGCAGCGACTCTGCTCAGGATGTGAACGTGAACACAGGTACACTAGAAGGGACAAACCCTGCTTTTCGCTGTGCACAGACCTCAACTTCCTGGCATTCTGTCTGGGAAGTACATGCCCATCGTGGTTGCTGCAGGTTCTGCAGAAATAAGGGAACTGGAGAAGCTGCCTTTAGTATTGCGCGCTGGTAAATGCATGTCTCTCCTACAAACAGACCCTGTTCCTAAAATCGTCGGCTCAGGGAGCCCTGAACAACCTCTGTGTGGGAGACAGCAGTGTTCCCACCATCCATGGAGTGCATGCTCCAGAGAGGGCCCTTGTCCTTCTCTGAACCACCTAGGTCTGGCAGCCTCCACCCGTTCTCTCGTTCCCTCTCGAAGGCACTAGCCTCCTTCTCTCCAGGACAGTCTGACCTGCTCAGAAAAGTACTGTCCACTCGTGTCCCCAGGCTGTTCTTGTAAGCCTGACTGGACCATCTAAAGCCCTTTTCCAGAGAACAGGCACTGAGGACCCTTGGGATGGTGCATGGTGGAGGGGCTGGCTCACCTAGGAGTCACGTGGTCCACCACAATGTACACGCAGCTCCTCGGGACTCTCTAGGAGCCTCACTTTCTCTGAGCAATGGCCAGTCTTAGGCCACCCACTCCTGTCTGTCTATCATAACTGGCTCTGTCTGCATCCTCTCCCCTGGCCAGGATTTGCTCAGTGGTGACACGTGCCAGAGGCTCAGCCTCAGAGATGGCAAGGCGGGGTCCAGCACTGGTAACTCGTACACACTCCTCTCGCCCCACTCAGAGAGCAGAGAAGCCCACAGCAGCCTCTATCTTAACTCCAGTCCAGACCTCCCATGATCACCACACAAAGGTTCAGGAAAGGAATTGCAAAGGCTGAGAGTGGTCCCTGGTCACATCACCCTGGCCCCTACACCACCGCTTTCTTAATGGTTAACTGCTTAATAAAAACGGGCAATAATGAGGTTTTTGATCCCTCTTCGACCTTGCAGCCGGAGAGGCCATGGACCCAGTGAAAAGCATGCCACTGAGGCGGCCCAGGCCCGACCCCCTTTCATCTCCAGCCAAGCTGCTCCAAAGAGTCTTTTTTTTCCCAAACCAGATGCTCTTTGCCAGGGCAAATTCCACAGTAAAAATAGAAAAGGAAACTCTTAACCCGCTGTTTCATGTGTGACAAGCGGTTTTGCGGTGAGACAGTGACCTCAGGAGTGCCCCATCCCCCCAGGCCTCACCAACGTCCCCCGGGGGCAAGCAAATGTGGCGTCTTGAGGCCTTTGGTGTTCTGTGGCCATTCGGCCATGGCCCTATGGTGGGGACCACTGGGGCTGCCCAGAGCCCCTCTGCTTTGATCTGAATCTTCAGAGAGGACACAGCCAACCACCGCGGGGCTTCAGATCCCTGGCGTGTCGGGTCATCGTGGCACAACTCATGACTGCATGCCAAGCCAGCTGGACAGCACAGAGGATGCTTGTCCCCAAGCCAGGCATGGAGGAGGAGCCCCCAGAGAGGCCCAAAACTGGTTCCAGGAGGGCGACAGGGAGGTGGGTCAACACGTTTGTAGATGGCAGTGTCACACGACAGTGTCTAAAGGTTAGATGTCCGAGGCTGGGGAAATGGCTCGGCACGTCCAGCGCTTGCATGGGAACTGAAGTTTGGATTCCCATACTCCATAGGAAAAGTTAGTTGTGGTAGGATATTCCTGTAATCCCAGCACGGAGGAGGTAGAGACAAGAGGATCCCTATACTTCCACGGCGAACTAATTTAGCTAAGTCAAAGAGCTGCAGGTTCAGTGAGAGACCCTATCTCAGAAAATAAGATGGAGAACCACAGAGGAAGACATTCATCATCACACCCTCTGGGCTCCATACACACAAGCACCATGTATATACACACACGTAAATACATGTAACACATAAAGTGCACATTCACTAACACACACACACACACAGGGGTAGACATGCTAGAAAGAGTTTCTCTCTTTTTGCATTTGTTTTTTAATTTATTTACTTTTATTTTATGTGCACTGGTGTTTTGCCATGGGTGTTGGGCCCCCTGGAACTGGAATTACAGACAGTTATGAGCTACCGTGTTGGTACTGGGAATTGAACCCAGGTCTTGTGGAAGAGCAGTTCGTTCTCTTAACCACTGAGCCATCTCTCCAGGCCAGGATTGCGTTTCTAACTCTTATAGTTCAGGTTAGAACCCTGGGCTGACAAGCCCTGGGCAAGTCCCTAGTGTGACCTGAAAGGGACCCATGACATCAGTAAAAAGGTCTATAGACTGGACCACTGGACAGGCATAGAAACTGAGGACCATGTAGGGAGGGACAAGGGGGGCGGTTCTGGACCTACCCTTCTGGTGCTCCTGGAAAGATGAAAGACAGCTAAAAGGCTAGCTTGTGAGGTTGCACTATTGTTCTTGAGATGAGCCTCAAGTTACAAAGCTCATTGACTATCCTTGTGTCTGCACCCTTGGAAAGGCAACGTTGGCTTTGAGAAATCCTCAGCTGAGGAGAAGATCCAAAGAAGATGGCGAGCCTGAAGGATAGCTGGGAGAGGAGGAGGGAGGGAGGCCGGTGTCCTTGAAAGGGAGGCCAACAGCCCATCAACTAAAGGCAGTGCTTGGGACCCAATGGGGGATCTCTGTAGATGCTCGCTTCCCCCATGAAGGTGTAACCCTGTCGTTGTGAGGAGCCAAGGTGAGAATACGTACTCTTTTTCTGATCACACTCTTCTGTGATACTTCTCCCCTTACCCAGGGCCTGCTGTGGCTCCCACCGCCTACTGCTGTGGTCTCCATCTCCCCAGAGGAAGCGTCATTTAAGCAGGGCCAGGGAGGGGGAGAAAGGACATCACCAGAGTGAGCATGGAAAGGGGAAGTCTAGACCGGAGGGGAGCCTGTGTGGCCTGGTGATACCAGAAGGTGACTGGGCATGGAAGGTGAAAGTGGAGGCTGGGAGAGATGTGGACTCCCTCGGTGTCAATGGGGCCTTGGGGAGAAAGCAGAGTGGCTCTGGAGACTGTAGATCAGAGGCGCCCCGAGACGTGGCCAGCTGGCTACAGGATGTGGCTAGCTGGCTACAGAGCATGGCTACTGGCTAATCATCTCCTTTTTCGCAGTTGGAAATGAAACACAGGTCTGGATGGAGAAGGTGAAGCCAGAAGAGAGGGAAGCAGGACCGGCGGTCTCTCTGTCTGCACTCGGAGTGGTGCTCAGCCTGAACACACAGGAGGAAGGAGCTACAGACAGGAGGCAGCGTGTTGGAGCTGGAGGGAGGCTGCCTGGCCAGGCATCTGCAATGCAAGCTAGGGCACGCCAGTCAGCCCCCTCACTCCCTATCACAGCCTCAGGCCCCTGCTCACCCGGGCCCAGCCCACCCGCCCCTGCTCACCCGGGCCCAGCCCACCCCCTTCTTGGTCCCAGAAATTCCTGGCTGCACATCCGCTTGTTGCTGTCTTTCCTACAGGTCAGGGCACAGCCCGGAGGTAGAAGGGGTCGCTGCACTGACGACTCGGATTTGCAGCTTCATGCCTGCTCTGAAGCCAGGCTAGTGCTTGGGCTGCGAGGACAGAAGGTCACTTCTGCAATACGGAGAGTCTGGGGCACCTCAGGAAACAATGAGACAGAAGAGGAAGATGGGGAATGTTGCCAGCACTCCTGGCAAGAATGCAAGGTACACAGAGGCTGGGATTAAAAGACCTGTGTAGCCTTGGCAAGTTCTTTCCCCTCTAGGAGACTCAGGCTCCTTGTCTGAGCAATGGAATCAATAATCTGCTATGCTACTCAGAGCCATTAGATAAGGTCTCACTAGAGGCTGTGAAGATAGATGGATGGATGCATGCGTGCACGCATGCATGGGCAGGCCGCTAGATGAATGGGTAGATGGATAGATGGGTGGATGGATGGATGGATGGATGGACAGATAAAGTGTTGATAGAAGGAGGGATAGGTGGATGGGAGGGTGAATGAATGGATGAATGTGTGGATGGATGGGTAGCTAGAAAGACAAATTGGCATGTGGTGGATATGTGTTTAGGTGGATGGATGGATGGCTTGGTGGATGAATGGATAGATAGATAAATGAGTATGTGGGTATGTAGATGGTGGATGGATGGGTGGGCAGCATGCAACCCCAGCACCCTTGCCCACCAACTTCATTCATCAAGGACACCATTCCAGTCATAAAGCTACTCATAACTCTTGTCTATTAAATCTTGAATTAATTAAAATTATATCAAATGCAAAAGCCCATTTCCAGTGCTCCTGGGCACCATGCTTTATACCTCATGTCAAGAGCCTTCCGTTAGGTCTTCACTGACTCGTAATGGCTCTTCCTGATTGCCTCTGCTTACTGCTCAACACTCAGCTCATAGTCTTGACCTCACGGTCCAGTCCTCAATGCAACACCCCTGCCCTGTGCACAACAGCGCCAGAATGTGTCATAACGGCCAGGCTACCTTAGTTGTTTGTTGGTTTGGGTCCAGTGCCCAAAAGCTCAACGTGGAGTGAAGGTGTTGACCTTAGCTGTCTGCCTGTCTGTCTGTCTTTCCCAGGGTCTCAGTTTTCCAACTCTACAGCATTTGGTAAGTGTCCAAGCCCTGCTGGGAGGACCACATAACCTGGGTCCTAACTCAGGATAGCACACAGGTCCTCAGTGCTCTGGGAGGGTCTTCCACTGATTCCCCAAAAGGAAAACTAATCAGTGATGACAGTCCAGGAGGCCAGAGAGGCCACACCAGCCTATGCCCTGCTCCTGGAAAGACAATGGGCATGGGGAGGCCCAGCTACGGGTGGGAATCCCCTCTGGAGGACACGGTGGAGACAAACAAGCAGTCCCTGTTCACCCCACCCTAAGGGCCAGGTTCCAATTTGGCACGAGGTGAGAGATGGGCCTTCTGCTCACAGGCAGGAGCCACAGCCTTTTCTTAAGGAACAGGAAACAGATGTCTCTACAAGGTGGGCTCCACCTATGAGCGGGCGCAGAAGGAAGAGGTCTTTGCAGGGTTGGAAGCAGGTCTGTGTGGGCCCATATCACAGGAGAAGCTGGACAGGCAAAGGGGTCTGGTCAGCCTGGGTGGGAAGAGTGACCCCATGATAGACACACAAGGAGCCAAGTGGCCGTCCATCGGGGCCGAGCTCCTCTGGTGCCTGGACTCAGCAGAGGACATTCTGTGAGGCTGTCTATATATGGGGCTGCTGGGCATGCTCAGTCACCACCCACACCTAACCCTCTGCCACAGGGAGCCATGGAAGATAGTGATGGTATTCGATGTGCTCGGCATGGCTGGTAATGTGATGAAGCCAGTACCACTCTAGAACTGGGTATGACCCCATAGTACAATGGTAATCAGAGCAGCTGGTCTCATTCCTGCCAGAACGGTTTGTTATGTCTCACAGTTCTGTTTGGCCCGTCATGGCAGGGGAGGCATGGCTGCAAGAGCGTGAGGCAGCTGGTCACTTTGCGTCCACAGACAGGAAGCAGAGAGATGGATGCTGATGCTCCGCTCACTTTCTCCTTTGTATTCCATCTAGGATCTCAGTCCAAGGGATAATACTGCCAATGTTCAGCATGGGTCTTTGCAACTCTGTTACCCTAATCAGAAAGTCCCTCACAGACATGGCGAGGAGTACGACTTCTAGGTGGTTCTAGATCCTGTCAATGTGTCCATCAATAATGATCATCATAGGGAGTGACAGACTCCTGGGGGATCCCAGAGCCCCAGAGCCAACATGTGACCTGAGCAAGTAGCATATTGGGGGCTTCAGTCTGTCCTTTGTGAAATGGAAAAATAACATCCCTACCTCACTAGGACAATGGGAAAATAGACCAGGGAATTCTCGTGGACCAGAGTGTAGGGAGCAGTAAGTGACTGTTGCCATCACCACTACTACCAACAAGGAGTCGTTTCCCAGTCAAGAAAACTCACAGGTATCCAACCAAAAGAGAGATTGAGGAGGTGTCCCCAAGACCTGGCATGTGTCCTGTCTGGGACTCAGAAGCTCATGGTTGTTTGATGGCTTTATCCCTGGGATCTTGACAGAGACCTACCTATTCTAGGAGGGGTGGGGGACCTAGATATAGGGACTGCTATGCTATGGACACAGGGTGGGTGTCGGCAGGCTTTGTGTACAGCAACAAAATCCCCACTGAGGAAGAAGGGATGGAATTGAATCCAACCCTGGTGACGAGAGACGGTCTCAGGGAGTTAGCGACTAGGGCTCTCCATCATCAGGGTGGAGCCCTGTGGTGGAATCCTGCTGGCTCTATGAGAATAGAGAACAGTGGAAGGCACACGCATGCATACGTGTGTACACACATACTTCCCGTCTCTCCTCATATGAGACCCTAAGCCAAGCACCTCAGGACTCTGCCCATAGGAATGTTATCAAGGGCTAGGAGGATGGCTCATTTGGTACAGTTCTTGTTGAGAGAGCATGTGGCCCTGAGTTTGATTCCCAGCACCCACAGAAAATGTTAGGCTTGGTAGCAAGTGCTTGCTATCCCAGCATTGGGGAGGCAGGAGACAGATGGATTCCTGGGGGCTCCCTGGTTAGGCCGTCTAGACCAGTCAGCTCAAGCTAGAGATCATGTCTTAAAAAAAATAGCTCAAATCCACACACAAAAAAATAGCTGGGATAGACAGGACCTGAGAAGGACATGGAAGACTATCTTCTGATCTATACATACACATACACACATAATGAAAGAGAGAAAGAGAATCAAAATGAGGCCCTTTGACTTTGGACTGTAATTCCGTGAGCTCTGTTCTTTGCACCTCGCCTGGCCTATGGTATAGCATGATAAGCAATGAGGGCAAACTAACCCATCAAGGGATGAAGATCCCACAGGCTCCTTTGCAGTACTCAGTAGAGCTGGGCCTGACAGATAGCGCTGAGCCTCCTGCTGGATTCTGTCCTCCTTATCCAAGTCTCAGTCTGTGTCCATGCTCTCCAAGCAGAGCTCCTGATCTGCCCATCTGGGTGTTCCTGGTCTGGACCACTAGCCTCTTCTGGCCTCGTTCCCAGGTCACAATGGGCAGCTCTTGTTCCTTATGTTCACTATGGGGCTCTGGCCACAGCCATGACATCCACACACTGTGAAGTCGGGGACAGACAGTTCTCACTGACAAGTCAGACCGCTGGACACTGAAAATGGGTTCTCAGGAGAGGAGAGGAGAGTACTAGGCTAAACTGCTGGCCCTGGCCTCTCATGGCACTCCGAGGCCAGCAGCCCCATTCCCTCCCAGGTGCAGAACACTGGGCCCTGCAGGTCCAGGGAAGGGGGCACAGGAAGTCCACTTGACCTCTGCCGAGGGTGGCAGAATGCTTTCCTCTTAAATCTTCTATGGTTCCTGGGCAGTCCATGTCCCTGCCACGGGGAGCATGTGGCCTCAAATGGATGCCCCTGTGGTACCCAGGGCAGGGAAGGATGTCAAATTGTGCGTGGCCCCATATTACAGTCCTGAACAGATCACCAAGGGACACAGAAGTGAGGTCTGAGGCTCTGAAACGGCTCCCAGGCACCAGCTTCCCCTGCAGCAGCCACTGCGTCCTGAGGGCCTCACCCAAACCCGGCCACAGCCTAC
Source organism: Microtus oregoni (assembly GCF_018167655.1). Classification (NCBI taxonomy): domain Eukaryota; kingdom Metazoa; phylum Chordata; class Mammalia; order Rodentia; family Cricetidae; genus Microtus; species Microtus oregoni. The sequence continues at coordinate 4,344,177 of NW_024543062.1, read as the reverse complement.
AGAGTACTTCAGGTTTCAGGACTTAACTGTGGTGTGTGGCAGACCAAAGGTGACAGACTGAGGCCATTAGATGAGGCTGCTGATGACCTTGATGTACTTATAGTCCAGAGGACCTGACCCAAGGAGGAAGGCTCACTGTCCACCAGAGAGAGAGACAAGGATATCCCTGGCAAAGGGAGGAGAGAGGAGGATGGGAAGAGGACACTGAGCTGGTCCCCTGCTGAGAGACCATTCTCTGAGAGGCAGGGCTGGGAGCCCAGGGTGGGTCTCCCTGCTGCTGGCAGCCTGCTCAGCCCTGAGCACTGAGCAGCCCTAGGTCCTGAGCTAAGATAAGCATCTTCCGGAAGAGGGAAGGGCTCAGCCCGGACACAGGAACCCCGGGAATTGGAAAGGGAGGTGTCAGAAAGCAGAGGCTCCCCACTTCAGAGGTGATGGCCCCACCCCATGAGTCAGCTGGATGTTGGGCTCCTGTCTCCCCTCCCTCTGCAGGGACTCATTCCAAGTGCCCCCACCCAACTCTGTCTACACACACACGAATTTTCCCCTTTTCATAAGGACACTGGACACAGTGTGAGGGCTGTCTTCTCCAGAAAGAGGCCATTTAAACCAAATACATCTGTAATGACCCTACTACCACATGGGGGTGCATCAGGTGTCTTACGACCCCAGCTCATGAACTGTGAGAACAGTATCACAGATGCGGGGGGTGAGGTGGAAGGCATAAATGGTCAAGGTTTTTATTTCTGTTTCTTTTGTTGTTGTTGTTGTTGTTGTTTTGTTTTTGTTTTTATTTGTTATTGTTGTTTGTTTGTTTGGTACCACAGGTCTCACGGTGCAGCCAACACAAGCCTTGAACTCACTCTGTAGCCCACGGAAGCCTTGAACTCGCGGTAACCCTCCTGTCTCAACTTCCCAAGTGCTGTGCTTGAAAGAGCTGCCATACTCAGTCGGGACAAGGTCTTTCTTCTCAGGATCTGCAGTCTCTAGGAGAAACAAAGCTTCTCTCCCACCCACCTAGAGAGCCGGGATGTGTCCTACCCTGGCTATCCAAAGAGGAATCTTGCGGCAAAGATGCCAGACAAAAACCTTGTGGTAGGGTGTGGTCCAGGGCAGCTAAAGTGGGGAAAGGTGGGCCAGAAAGCAAGCCACCAGCCATGAGGACTAGTCCAAGTAGTTCCATGGAGCCCTGGCTGCCCCACAAGAGAGGAACTCACCAGCTAGCCTCTCTTGCCCCTGCAGTTTTACTGGGGATGGTCTTGGGGTATGATCCCTACAGCCTACACGCCGGCTATTCAGTCTCTCAGCGCGAACCCTGGGGAGTAGAACTGGTGGCTACAGGTGCGGCTGGGCCACTGAGCAGTGGGAGCTACAGAAAGTGGCCTTCTTTGGAAGTGAGGCTAAGTTGGCCAGACTCCTCTCTGGAATAAGGTTGGGAGACAGAACCTACGCAGGAAGGGGGAGGCTCTCCCAGCCACCTGGAACAAGCCACCCTGAATGAATCATGTTTGTTTTCCTGAAAACCCTGTTCCTGTCTGGCTCCTTAAGTCACCCTATCTCCACCTATCCCCTCTGTGTGTCCCAGATCAATGGCTTCGCTCCAGGACCTGAATCCAGGCTCACTAGGCCCCTCTAGGGGCTCATGCAGAGCTAGGGTCAACACTAGATTTAGGACATGTTCCAGCCTCCTAGGCAGGAGGGAGGGATCCCCTGGGTTCTCCTAGGGACTGGAGATCCTGGGAAGAAAAGCCTTGTCCCATCGGATATGGTAGCTCATACTTGTAATCCTAGCACTCGGGAGACTGAGGTAGGCAGATCTCTGTGAGTTCAAGGCCAGCCTGGTCTACAAGAGCGAGTTCCAGGACAGGCTCCAAAGCTACAGAGAAACCCTGTCTTAAAAAACCTAAATAAATAATAAAAGGAGACAAAAGAAAGAAAAAGAAAGAAAGAAAGAAAGAAAGAAAGAAAGAGTAGCAAACAGTGTATCGGGTGATGGCTCCGCCAATACAGAACCCACTATACAAACAGAAGGAGCAGATGTTGGTCCCCCTCACTCACACAAAAAGCCAGCATGGTAGCGCTCTCTTGTGATCATAGTTCTGAGCAAAGAGGGGAAGATCGCTGGGACTCAGGGGCAATTAGCCTAGCTGAATCAGTGAGTCCCATGTCCAAAGGAGATACCATGTCTCAAAGATTATGCACCTGAGGAACTATACCCAAGGTGGATCTCCTGCCTGCACACTCATGAATACAAACATGCATGTGCACGCACACATATGCTCACACGCAATAGCCTTGCCCCAGTCGCATCCCTCCACGTGAGAACACTGATGCAGAGATGCCAGGCCTGGGTACACGCCCCTTCCTGCTCACCCCTCCTCCAAAGCATGGCTACACTCCAGAAAGAACACAGGTGAGCAAGGCAGGATTCCAAGTCCAGAACCCCCAGGAGCCTCAAGCAGGAAGATATGGGCTTCTGACATGCAATATACCCCACAGGGGGAGGGCCCCTAACTGGCACTACCTGCTCCCTAACCCAGGCAGATAAAGCAGTAGCTAGGGGCCATGTTCCTGCCACAGGCGGAGTGGGCACCCTGCCAGGCACACCTGGCAAACTGGGGACCAGGGGCTCACTCAGTACAGTCAACACTCATCCTTGGTGCCAGGGGCCTGAGACCCTCCCCACTTATGAAACATGGATTGCACCCATGGGGATCCACAAGAGTGGGGAACCCACAGGAAGTGCTCCCCAGAAAGCAGAAGTCTCCCCAGGAGCCATCACAGGACTTGGAGCAACCCTTGATGCCCCAAGAAGCAACAGGGGGCATACCTAGTCTCAAACCAGTCAAGTACCCTAAACAGTAACCAGAGAGCCCAGATAGCTCACCACCAAGAACAAAGGCCTTATAGACCATGCTTGGCCTTATTCCCACCCTCATGATCAAAGAAAAATGTATCTATGCAGGACCAGAGATCTCTAGATTCAAGCCCAGCTGTAAAGGATCAATGCTTTGAAGATGGGGGGTCCTCACAAGCTCAAATCCCAGATATTGTGGTTGTTTTGGGGGGATAACAGAAGTTTTTGAGGGAGGCCTTGCTGCATGAAGGGGATACTGGAGACCAGCCTTTGAAAAACTTTTCCCTCCCCACTCCCCACTGTTCACGAGGTGGGCAGCCTCTGGCACATTTCCCCACTGCCATAATGGCTTACCTTACCACCAGGGGCTCAGAACCAAGGGCACAGACTGAGCCCTCTGAGACCCTGAGCCAAGAAAGCTTTCTTTCTCTCTGTTTTGTTGGGTGTTTTCTCGCTGTGCTGGAATATCTTTACATAGGAGAATTCAATGGAGTCACACTTTAGCTGAGCCTGGTGGCTCAGGCCTGTCATCCAGGCCACTCGGGAGCCTGAGGTAAGGTGATCACAAATTTAAGCCCAGCCTAGGCTACGGAATAAATTCAAACATGGCCTGGGGAGCTTAGTGAGACCCTGTGACTTGGAGTTTCTGTCGCTGTGATGAAACACCATGACCCACACGATTTACAAAAGAAAGCGTTGAATTGGGCGTACATTTCCAGAGGGTTGAATAGAGTCCATGATGTCCATGCTGACAGAGTGAAGGCATGGTGGCAAGAACAGCTGGGAGCTCAGCCACTGATTCCCGAGCAGGAGGCAGAGAGAGACTCTGAGAATGGAGTCTTTTGACGCCTCAAACGCACCCCCAGGGATACACCTCCTGCAACAAGACCACACCTCCTAATGTTTCCCAAACAGTTTCACCCACTGTCAACCAAAATATTCAAACATAGAAAGCCACAGGGGCTATTCTCATTTAAACCGCCACACTCCATCTCAAAAGAAGAGTGAAAAGAAGACTAGAGATACAGCTCAGTGTAGGGGCACCTGCCTAGAATCTCCCAGTGGAGGCTGAGGCTGTGGCTTGGTGGCAGAGGCCCAGCATGTGAGATGCCTGAGGCCAGTGAGATGACTCAGTGGGTAAGGATACCTGTCACGGAGCCTGACAGCCTGGGTTCAATCCTCAAAGTTTACTCTGTGGAGAGAATTGGTTTCTGCAGGTTATCTTCCTGCCTCCTCGTGGACAAAGCATGCCCAGCCTCTCACACAAAAGAAGTAAATGTGCCCTGTTTTATAGAAAGGAAAGAGAAAATGACAGGTTAAAAGAAAAAAAGAAACTCACATAGCACATTGAGAACCACTCCCGCAGGTCTTCGCTGTCCTCCAGTTGACCGGGAGGCCACAGACACGCATCAAGCTGTTCCCATGGTCTCTAATACCCTGCATCTCATTGAGCAGCCATGTGGAAACTTGTTCATTTGTCTGTCTGTTAATCACTATTCCTAGTTTATAAGTTTCTGGAAAGCAAGGACACATCATCTCGATGTCCCTATGACTGTGAAACAGAACCTGAAAAAATGAGAAGTCTTTATATTTATTAAATGTCTAATAGATCAACTAAGGCTTAGAGTGGGGACATGACATGCTCTGATTTGCACTTTTAATTTTCATGTATATGTGTGTTCTTGTACATATATGTGCGTGTGCATGTGAGTTCCTGCAGGGCCAGAAGAGGGCATTGAATTCTCGGAAGCTGAAGTTATGGGTGGTTGTGAGCTGTCAGATGTGAGTGCTGTGAATTGAACTTGGGTCCTCCGCAGGAGCAGCAAGTGCCCTTAACCATCCAGTCATGGATACAGCTCCCTTGATTTGCATTTTCAAGTCTCTTGGGGGACAGTCTTGGAAATGGTGATTGGACAGATGTCGCCACCAGTCCAGGAAAAGCAGGGGAAGGCAGGGCACATGCAGTGTGGTTGAACCGTGCTGTAACCAATGGTGGGTACAATGGTATGAAAAAGCCATCTAAATGCCTGTTGTTTCTTCTTCCACCAGTTTGGAACTGCAGGCATGTGCCACCATGCCTAGTTTAAGTGGCACCAGGGATGGAACCCAGGGTGTCATACAAACACTCTATAGCTACCTACGAGCCTTTTTTTTTTTTTTCAGAATGAGACAAGGTCTTGCTATATAGCCCAAGCTGGCCTCAAACTCAGATCTCCTAGCCTTGGTTGTGCTTGGATTACAAAGTGATCCACCACCCCCAGCAACAATGTATCGATACAATTCATCACTGTTACAGGGTGTTGCAAGCTGTAGACAGGAAGGGATACTATTTGAGTGGGGACAAACATGAGCACTTTTGATGCTTCCTGCTCAGTTTTTCTATACAACTAAAACAGTTCTGAAAGAAAAATAAGATGTGTGAATTCAAAAACTTCCTTTGGAAACCCCTACAAGACAACCGTGCACCCACGATGGCTAAAATGAAAACAGGCAAGAACAGGCGTGGGAAAGATCCGGAGCAAGGAACCCTCCTTTGGCTGATGGAGCAAAGCTGGAAGTTCAGCAGTACCAGGAGCCAAGCATGTACCCAAGAAAGTGTGCGTGCACCCACAGAAGTGTGCAGATGCGCACGCCCACAGGAACCCTTGCTGTGTGCAACATTTGCTCACAGTGTTTCAGGCTCCAATAAGGAAACAGCCCTGATCCTACAAGGTGTGAAAGGAGGGAACATGTTGTACCTGTTGCAGGTGGTGGGGATGCTGCTGAGGTGATGCAACACGTGCACTGTGAGGTTCTCTTTATAGAAATCATAAAAAAGCAGCCTTAGTTCCAACAGCAGGTGATGCTAGAAGCGGCAGGAAGGGTCTTCCCCAGGAAACGAGCTAGGAAGGAGGCAGGGAGTGGAGGTCCGTTCACCATGGGAGCTTATGATGTGTGTGCTCTTTTTAGGGAGCTGAACTTTTTTTGCATTTATGTATTTACAATGAGTAGGAGGAATGTGGGTTCCATGAACAATTTGTGGAGTCAATTCTCTGTATCTACTACACTGGCCCCAGAGCTCGAAGACGGATGGGTCATCAGGTTAGGCAGCGGGTGCCCTTGCCCATGGCGCAACCTCACTGGCCTCAAATAAACATCTTTGCCATATTTTGCAATACATTAGGACCCGAGGAGATGATTCAGCCAGTGCAGTGCTTGCCACACAAGCATAAAGACCAGAATTCAGTCCCTTGAACCCAAGTAAATGCCTGGTTTAGTAGTGTGGACCAGTAATCACCGCAAGTGCAGCCTTACTTGGCCAGTTCCAGGCCAGTGAGAGTCTCTGTCTCAAAATGACTAATATGAACAGCACTTTGGCCTCCACATCTGTGCATGTACACACACACACACACACACGCGCGCACAAACACGCAAGCACGCACACACGCACGCACATGCACACACACATGTACAAAAATTATTTTGTGTAATGCAAGTAGAGTTTAGAGAGATGGGATATCAGTAATGTGCTTGCTACTGAAATGTGGGGTCCTGACCTGTGATCTCAGCACTCAGGCAAAATGGAACACAATGTCGCGAGTCTGCAACCTCAGTTTTGGGGGTGACATCAATGTAGACTGAGATATTTGGATGCCCATCCTAGTCGAATCTGTGTCCAGGGAAATCTCCTTACTTTTTACAAGTTTTCTCAGGGAAAGCTCACAGGAGTGCATTGCCACCCTAAGTGTCCTGCCTGAGGTCTGGGCACTCGAATGGCGTGTTTCCTCTTCCTGCAGGTCCACCCTAGAACCTTGTGGTGGAGGGGACACACCGTCACTTGCACCAGGAGAAAGTGTTGGAGCTCCGACCCAGCCTTCCCAGGGGACATACATGTGCTACCGTTTTCCACCTGTGCTTGTGAGAGTTAGCCACCTGGCTAGGGTCATGAATCTTATCCACATTTGCATCTCTGGCCACACATTACTGTGGCCACGTGGGGACAGGGAGGAGGAGGGTTCTGAGCAGTGCCTACCTTGGAACAAACCCAGTCTTCACCACCTTTTCTCTCCTCAAACCCCAGGGCCCACCGTTTGGGAAAAATCTCACTTCCATCACATCTGGTCAGATGTGGGGACACCAGCAGCCTCTTCCACACAGCAGGAAGTATTTCTATTCTTCCTTGGCCCTTGGCTCACTAATGGCCCCCAGAGGCGGGGGCTGTGACCATTCTGCATTTAAAGATGCACAGAGAGGTTGGACAGTTTGTCTAAGTTACACAGCTAGCGACGGGACCTAAACACAGGACGGCTGGTTCAGAGGTTAGCCTCAGGACACTGATCTTTGGGAAGAAACTGGAAAAGGCTTTGACTAGAAGAGTCAGAGTTAGAACGGAGTCTTAGAAGACTTCCTGTAGACACCCATTCAACATGAATGAATCTGAGGAAGCAATATCAGACAAAGTAAGCCAGATACGAGAGGAACAATGAATGCCACTTGTGAGAGGGTCCTAAGGGAGTCTGAGCCATGGGTAGAAAGTAGCATGGGGGTGGGGGCAGGGAAGTGGACTAGACAGGTGGTTCAGTGGTTAAGAGCACTGACTGCTCTTCCAGAGGACCCGGGTTCAATTCCCAGCACCCACATGGCAGCTTGCAACTGTCTGTGACTCCAGTTCCAGAGGATCTTACTCCTTCACACTAATGCACATAAAATAAAGTATTTTTTTTAAAGAGTCAATAAAGGCGCACACACACATACACACAAATAGCATGGGAAGACAGATGCTGGGGGATGGGCAGCTGGTGTTCAGTGGGGACTGAGCTTCTGCTTGGGAGCATGAGAAAGTTCTGGAAATGGACCGAGGTGAATGGTTTGATGGTTGTACAATTGTACAACAATGTGAATGTGTGTGGTATGCATTGCACATATGTAAAACTGGTGTGAGGGTGTGTGTGTGCATGTGTGTGGGTGTGATACCTGATGAGACCAAGGAGAACAAACACCTAGGGCAGGGGATAAATCCTCACTTACTTAAGTGCCCACGGCCCAAGCATGAAGAACTAAAATTGCATTTCCAGCACTCATGTTAAAACCAAGTGTGGTGTGTGTGGCATGCACTTCAGATCCCAGCTCCAGGAGGCAGTGATAGGTGAGCCTCTGTGGCGTCTGGCCGGGTGAACTAACCAAATCAGCAAACACCAGGCCCTGTCTCAAAAGAGTGGACAGCACCTGAGATTGTCCTCTGGCCTTCACATAGATTCACCTGCTGGTGCTTACACACGTACACACGCATGCACGCGCACACACACACATGGGAAAAAGCAAAGAGTTCAGTGCCAGTTTGATCGTCATTCATTCAACCACCAAACAAGTTCCTTGCTCTTGGCATGTGACAGGGTACAGGGAGAGACTGGGGAAGAACCAACATGGGGGTTGAAGGCAGGTGAGAAAGGCAATAGGCAAGATCATCCTAGATATGAAGATTACCCTAAAACAGGATGTGGTGTCCCAGGAGAGAGGCATGGCTCCTGATCAGAAAATCATGGAAAGAAGCAACCATTCACTGAGACCAGAATGATTGGGACCAGATGGTGCATGGACCCTAGAGATAGGTGCAGCAGGCAGAGGGCAAGTGCAAAGATCTAGGGCAGGAAAGGGGCATACAGAAATAGGGGCCAGGAAAGCTGGTAGGCTTGTGGGCTAGCTTAGGGGGGAAGTGGGCAGAAAAATGGTCTGGCTAAGGTTTGGGAGACACACACACGCGCGCGCACATACATACTCACACAATATACACATTCATGCACACATACACACACACAGACTCACATATATACTCACACATATACATATGCACGCACATGCACACACACTCATACACACATACATGTATGTGCACACATGTGCACGCACACACATACTCAGACACATACACACGCACACATGTGCACACGCATATACACACATACTCACATGCGTGCACATACTCACACACATGCATGTGCACGCACACACACATACACACATGCACACATGTGCACAACATATACACACATACTCACACACGTGCACTACTCACACACACATGCATGTGCACACACACAAACATGTCAGCCAGGCACTTGGACTCTTGGGAATTCACCTCTGTTTAGCACAGTCCTGGTCCTCTGCCTCCTCACACCTCCCCCAATCTTGTGGAACCCAGTGGTAGCCATGCCTCAGGCCTGTGTGGTAAAAGCCACACTTGTTCTGGAAGAATCATCTACTGGAATTCTTTGAACCCAGCATACACTGGAATTTCTCCTCTCAGAATAGAAGGAAAATGGCTGTCCCGAAGTTAATGATAGAACCCTGTGGCAAGGTCCTGGCCTTGGGTAGCATCTGTCCAGTCTGGCCTAGAAGAGGGTGTGGACCCTACTGGGCACAGTTCCTAAGCTGTGAGTAGCTCAGGTCTCTGGGCCAAGCAAGGTCCCTCGTCACGTGGCCAACACAAGCAAGACAGAGTCAGGTTCCAGCAGAGGACATCACTGTGGCCCACCGCTGTTCTGTTGGGGGTAAGGTAGGGCTTTGGACCTTCAGGAGACAGTGGACTGCCTGCCACAAGACCTCAGGAGTAACTGTGTGGAGCCCAATGTTGCTCAAGACCATTTTCCAGGTGGGTGTGGTGGCCACGGGATGTTAGACAGCCAGTGGTACCCAGAGCATCAGAGCATCAGACTATGGGGGGGGGCGGGGCAAGTCTGGAGAGGGGCCAGACTACAGGCCACGGCGTGGGGCCCTGAAGAGCCTTGAAGGAAGTAGCTTGTGTCAGCTGACAAGGCAGATACTCAGGCTTCTCACTTCTACGATAGCCTGTGGGCCACCCGGGGATGGGCCTCAGTTCCTCTGGAAAGTGGTCATCCTTTGGCGGGCTGGAACTGGCCCAGCCTGGGGCTCCTCTCACCTCATGCATACCAGGCCATGGGCAGTTTGAAGCTGCAGCAGGCCTGCTGGCCCTAGGACACAATCCCCTGGGTTTCCAGCTGTGACGATCTGACCTGTCACAAGTGAGGACAGGTCTTTGAGCTCCTGCTGGAGGCCCACTGATCTCATGGCTGTGGAATGTGTGTTTGTCCGCAGGGCACCGCTCCGGTTGAGGACAGGACAGCTGGGCCTGTGCCATCATCGAGCCTTGCTCTTCACCCAGGCTGCGCCCTCCAGGGTGTTGAGGAGCCATCTCCGGCTTCACCTGACAGAGGCTAGGGCCTCCCGCTCTGTGTCGGTACCCTAGTCCTGCCTGGCCAGGCTTAAACTGCGCATGGCTGCTTTCCCAGTGCCAGGTGAGTTGGGGCGACCCGCCACTGTGCGCCTTGGAACTCGCTTCTGGTAGATAGCTGCACCCTGAGGAACCCCTTGCTTTAGTGGTTGGCAGTCCAGTCTTCCATCTTTGTTCTGACTGAGGCAGAGCTGGAGTAAATCCCGTGGGTAGATTTGGAGGTTCAGTCATCAGAGTCTGTAAATATAGGTTTCTACTGATCCAGGGGTGCTGAGGCCGTAAATAGCAGCACTCCACCTTCAGGATGACTGTCCTTGAGTGGAGGAATGCCCTCATGTCCTGGATGGAGTCTGAGCTCACAGAACATCCCAACCGATAAGGGAGAAAAATAAGGTTTCTATTCAAAGTCTCAGAGTTGGCGAGGCTGAAGCTTGGACCCTGTGTCGTTACCTGTATGGAGGCTTCAGGAAGGTACCTGGTGTCTGCAGATGTTCAGGCTAGAACAGAGCTGAGGAAGGGAAGTGAGCTCCTGAAGGAGCCATGCAGGTAGGTGACAGGGGCTGGAAGACACTGAACTTCAGACGGAGCCCCAGGCCTCAGGCTGGCATCCTCACTAGTGTCTCTTGGACAGGTAGCTTCTCTGCCACACCCACCTGTCATCACACCTTCCCCACCCATGGGGACACCCAAGCTTCAGAGAACAGAAACCTTTGACTTCCAGCCCTGGGGGAAGGAAGGGCAGGGTGTGTGGTGTCAGCCAATTGCTGGGGTGTCAAGAAAATGCTCCTGACTTACGTCATGCGTTGGGAACCGGTGCATAGTGGCACCAATAGATGGCAGTTCCATCCTGTTCATGTGACACACATAAAATCTTAGAAATAGATGGGAGTGCCACAGCATAGCCCAAGCTGCGTGTGCTTGCTGGGGACAGAACCCAGGACTTCATATGCTGTGCTCTACTGTCAATACACAGCCCCAGCCCTCACTGGGGGATTCTAGGCAGGGGCTCTACCACTGAGCCACACCCCAGCCCCTCACTGGGGGATTCTAGGCAGGGGCTCTACCACTGAGTCACACCGCAGCCCTCACTGGGGGATTCTAAGCAGGTGCTCTACATCTGAGCTACCTCCTTAGCGTGGTTTTGTTTGGTTGCCTGTCGGCTCTGTTTTTAATGTGTTTGCATGTGTTTATGTTGAGGTATGCAAACACATAGAGGCCAGAGAACAACTTGGGTGTCAATCCTCAGTTTCCAACCACCTTGTTTTCCGAGACAGGATTTCTAATAGGCCTGGAACTCACCAACTATTCTAGTTTGGTTGGTCTCCAAGGATCTGCCGGGCTTTTCCTCCTGGGCACTCGAATGGCAAGTCCATGCAACCATGCTCATCTCTTATGTGGGAGTTGAGGATCTAACTCAGGTCCTTGTCACGTAACAAGCTCTTTACCCACTAAATTATCTCACCCAGCCTGTTATGCTTTTTTTTAGATATTTGTGTTTATATTCACATGTGTATAGTTACATGCATGTGCAGGCAGGCATATATGCATATGTGTTCGGAAGCATGTAGAATGCAAAAGTTGATGTTTGGTGTCTTCTTTGATTGCTCTCCACTTATTTATTGATACGGGGTCTCTCACTGAACCTGGGGCTCACCAATCCAGGCAGTCTAGCTAGTCAGCTTGCCCCAGGGATCTCTTATCTCTCTTCCTCCTGGGTACCGGGGTTTACAGATGGGTTGCCGTGCCTTCCTGGCATCCTATGTAAGTACGGGGAGTCCCATCTCTGGCCCTCATGCTTTTACAGCAAGTATTTCTTCCACTGAGAGTCGCCTCCCCAGCCCCTGGTTTTTATGCTTTTTACTTTGAGATGATCTCCTTCTGTGGCACAGGCTGGCCTTGAACTCACTCTGTACCGGCCCTTCTGCGTGTGCCTGAGTTGATTGGTGCTGGAATAGCTACAGAAAGGGATCGGTTTAAATCCTAGCACCTTCTCACAAGCAGCTCTGGCAGAATCATACAACAGGCTGCATGCGTAGAGTACAGAATTGATCAGCGTGACTTATAACGAATGCCTGTACCGCCCTGGCAACAGAGCAGCCAGCCCACGCTCACGCGGGCCATGCTACACTGCATACCCAGAATCCCATGCGAACGGGATCCCCTAGCGCCGCTGTTCTTCATGCTGTGCTTCTGAGCTCATGCCTCCTTCCTGCAGAAAACCACACAACAACACGGAGGGTGTTCTCCTGATTGCCTCCTCCGGTGTGTGGGGCTCTCGGTTCCTTCCGGTTTGAGACTAATCCAGAAAAACTCGCTGAGAACATCTGTGCGCAACTCTTCGGATGAATGTATGTTTTCGTTTCTCTTGGGTGAATGCCTGGGAGAAGAACAGCTGACTCTCGCAGTTGGGGATGTTTAGCTTCTGAGAAACTGCCAAACTGTTTCCCAAGGTGTTTTTTTGTTTTCTTTTGATGTGTTGTTGTTGTTCTTTCTTTCTAATGTTCCTGTCAGCAACCGAGGAGCATGCTGGCTTCTTTCATATTCTGCATTCTCGTCTACACTTGGTATGGGCGGGTTCCTAGTTTTAACCACTTTAGTCAGTGCCGGGACGTCATTGTGCTACGGTTGTTTCCCCAGCAGCTAACGCAACTGAGAAAGTTCTTGTGTGCTGATCTGTCGTCTCTACATCAGTTTTCATGTTCTTCTCTTCCTTGTTGGTTTTTTTTTTTCTGCTTTTATCACTTTTTCAGAGACTGTAAGCATTCTGGGAGTGAAGCCTTTATCCAATATAATATTTGCAAGAATTTGCTCCAGGCTGTGACTTGTTTTTTGTTCTCTTAGCAAGGTCATCAGAAAAATACAAGTGCTGCTTTTGAAGAACTTGGTTTATTAACTTTTGGTTCTATGGGTTCTGTTTGTGATGTTGTACCTTCAAAATCTTTGCCAGACCACCCGAGGCTGGGAAGTGGTGGTGCACTCCTTTAATCCCAGTACTCTGGAGGCAGAGGCCAGTGAATCTGTGAGTTCGATCCTGGTCTACAGAGTGAGTTCCAAGGCAGCCAGGGCTACACAGAGAAACTCTGTCTCGAAACAACAACAAAAACAAAAATCTTTTCCAAACCCAAAGTCACAAAGGTTTCTTCTTCTGTTCTTCCAGGTGTGTGTGTGTGCGTGCACATGTATAGAGACCAGGAATCAGCGTCAACATTTCTCGGTCTCTTACTAAGTTTTGAGACAGGTTCTCTTCATGAACTCTGATTTATCTAGACTGGCGTGCCAGTGAGCTCCAGGGATCCCCCCGTCTTTGCCCCAGTGCTGGGATGGCAGACATGTGTCTCTGCACCTGGCTTTTATGCGGGTGCCCACGATCAAAGCTCAGGTCCTCACGAACATTCTCACAGCAAGCACGTTTGTGGCTGATCCATCTCACCAGCCTCTTCTGAGAGTCTCCAAGGTACAAATTTTGCTCTTAAGCCCTATAATCTATTTTGAATTATGTTTTGTCTATGGTGTAACAGATGATTCAAAATGTAGATAAAAGGAAGGCAGATTGGTAAAGCTGCATAATAGAAACAGAGATAGGAAACAGATGTAGGGCAAAGTGTTTGCTGTGTAAGCAGGAGAACCTGAATCAGGTCCCCATCACCCATGTAAGAAGCCAGATACAGAAGTGCACACCCAAAAGTAGAGAGGCAGAGGGAGGAGGTTTAATGGCACACCAGATTATTCAGATCAGTGAACTCCAGGTTCAAAGAAACCTTGTCTCAAAAAGTAAGGTAAAGAACAATTGGGGAAGGCATTCAAAGTTGATCCTTCTTTGAAGCTCTTTCTCTCTGTCTCTGTCTCTCTCACACACACAGATACACATGTCGTCACATGAACATACTCATGAGAATATATACACGGAAATAAATGTATAGATGATCAATAGAAGATAGGTATAAACTGATGACAGGTTATGGTAAATATATAAATGATAGGTTACAAATGAGTACATAGATATTAGGTAGATAAGAGAGTTAATAGATGGTACGGGGATGATAGATAAAGAGAAGACAAGTGATAGGCAGACAGGCGGACAGATGAGTCGAACAAGAGATCTAACAGCTGGGGCATCATTTAAGACTATGTATTCCCACAGAATGCCTTTATTCTTTCTCAGTAGTTAGTTGTCCCGCAAATCTGTTTTCTACCTTGATCTTGATGCACTATCCTGATTACTAGCAGTTCATAACAACAATTGGTGTCCTGCTCTTTGAGTCTGACAGCTTTGCTGGTCTTTTTTGAAGTTATCTGAGCTCCCCCAGGTCCTTTGCAAGGTCAGATGAACTTCGGGAGGTCTTTATTTCAGTTATGATGTCTTAAACGGTTACTAAGCTACATGGACCATCTGCTTTCTTCTTGAGTTGACTCTGGTAGTTTGTGGACTTCCTCTTGGTGTGGAACTCAGTGGCACAGGCTGTACATGCTGCTCTTGTCTCTTTATTCTGTAGAACTTGTGGTGATGTCTCCTCTCTTGTCAGTTCATTGGCACCGGCTATTGTCTTTGTTTCTTTGCTCTTGTTTTGTTTGTTTGGGTCTTTTTGCTTGGTTTGGTTGTTGTTATTATTGGTGGTGGTGGTGTGTGAGTGTGTGTGTGTGTGTGTGTGTGTGTGTGTGTGTGTGTGTGTGTGTGATGTTTTTGTGGATTTTGTTTTGGTTTTGGTGAGACAGGATCTCACTGTGAGGCCTTGGCTGGCCTGGAATTTGCTATATAGACCAGTCTGGGCTTGAAATCACTGTCTAATGCTGAGGTTAAAGGCATATGCCATCACACCCAGCAAACAGTTTGCTGTGCTGGTTATGGGTTTTTTTGTTTTAAGATTTATTTTTATTGTATGTGTATGAGTGTTTTGCTTGCTGGTATGTATGTGTACTACATGTGTGAGTGGTAACCATAGAAGTCAGAAGAGGGTGTCAGACTCTCCAGTTGGGAGCGAGCATGTGGGTGCTGGAAATAGGATCCTAGTCCTTTGCAAGAGCAGCAAGTAATCTTACCTGCTGAGCCATCTCTCAAGTCAATTCATTGTCTCTTGAATGCTGTAGGTTCTGTGGTAATGTCTCCTCTCTCATTTCTGAATTTGACATTCTTTTGTTTCCAGTCAGTACACCTAAGATGCTGATCAATTTTATCAAGCTCTATGAGCCAGTTTTTGCTTTGTTGACTTTTTTCCTGTCATTTTTCTCATTTGCCTCCCTCAGTCCTGTGTGATCTCACTGTTCTCTTCATTCAGTGTCTCGGGGATTAATTTGTGTGTTGTGTGATGCACTTCTTTATTGGCATATTCATGCGGAAGCTGAAAACACTGGCTTGATCTTCTCCTCTGACTAATTTTAGCTGGAATTTATGGAAAGACAGCAATGTTTTTTACAAAGGCCCGTGAGTAACTATCTTAGCCTTATTTCTAAGCAGTTTTTTTTTATCTTAAAGTCCATTTTGTTCAGCATTAGTGGTAACACTGCTGCTTTCTCCTGCTTCCTTGCTATGCAAAACATCACCTCCCAACTCATCTGCACTGCAGCTTCTCTGTGAGTTTGAACCTGAGCAGTCTCCTGGCAACTGCGGCAAGTGGGATGTTGTTGCTTTCTTTGCTTGCTTGCTGCATTTTGTTTATTGTTGTTTATTCCTTTCTGCCCCCTTCCCCAGTGACCCTTAGCCTTAATGCACAAGTTGGTATTGTAGATGTATCTTTAGGGGATGTTTTACTTTAATAGCTAGAATTCAGAGCAGACATTTTTTGTTTTGTTTTGTTTCTCACAGAAACTGTCTACAAAAATTTTGGGGAAAGCCCATGACCTTTTTCCAAACTGAAGTTGATATCTAAAATATATCATTCTTCTAAATCTAAAATAATGACAGCTATCCAGTATAACTAGGTGAAATAAGATGAGGGTTTGAATGCAAATGGTCCCCATAGGCCCTTTGATTTGAATGCTTAGTCACCAGGGAGTGGCACTGCTTGGGAGGGATTAGGAGGTGTGGTCTTGATGGAGTAGGTAAGACCTTGTTGGGGGAAGTATGTCACTGGAGTGGGCTTTAGGGTTTCAAAAGCCCAAGACAGTCCCAGTGTCTCTCTCTCTCCCTGCTGCCTGCTGATCCAGATGTAGAACTCTCAGCACCAAGTCTGCTCATGGAGACACTGGCATAGATTGGAGAGTTCTATCGCCTATCTTTCTGCCCTAGATGGCTTTATCACATAAATAAAACTCCAGGCCATTCAGGTCATCATCTATGGGAAATAGAAACTGAATGTAAGACTAAGGTGTTTCTCTTTCCAATAAAATTGTTTGACCTTTAAAATTGTTTCCTCTCCTCTGTCATTCTTCATGAATGCTAGGCAACTCTGCTGCTACTCCATACACCCAGCCCCTCACTGGGGGATTCTAGGCAGGGGCTCTACCACTGAGTCACACCCCAGCCCTTCACTGGAGAATTCTAGGCAGGTGCTATATTGCTAAGATATAGCTACAGGCAATTTTCTACTTTTCATTTTGAGTCAGGGTCTAGTCTCTCAGTTGAGAGAATGTGTCCCTCAAACAGATTCTCTGGTCTTGGCAGACTTTGACTTAACAATCCTTCTGCTTCAGCCGCCTGAGTAGTTAGGACCACAGACCTGTCCCAACAGGCCTGGTTTTGTCTGAGAGTTTCATTTAAGCTCATTTAAGCTCTTACTTGTCCATCTCAGTGTTTGTCCTAAACTCTCTCTAATAACACTGCTAACACTTCTTAAAAGTTAACGGTGGCAGTATGGGAATGTGTGTAGTGTGGGATAGATGCCTCTCGCAAGAGATGCACGTGGCCAGTTACACGTTAGCCTGTGCATGTGGGTAGACTCACATAAGCTCCATCTACAAAGTCTACAACAGCCCAGAGTGGTTTGAATAAATTGAGACGATGCCGGGCGGTGGTGGCGCACGCCTTTAATCCCAGCACTCGGGAGGCAGAGGCAGGCGGATCTCTGTGAGTTCGAGACCAGCCTGGTCTACAGAGCTAGTTCCAGGACAGGCTCCAAAACCACAGAGAAACCCTGTCTCGAAAAACCAAAAAAAAAAAAAAAAGAATAAATTGAGACAAGACAGAAGCCACCATCTGTGCTGTCTCTTGCCCTTTTAGTGTGATGCAGTTCTCAAGGAGTGAAGTCACCAGTCAGGGGCTGGATATGCAGAGTGGAAGTTATCACAATGGCTGTGAGGATGGATCCCAGAAACATCTGGGCTGCCCTGAAACGTCCAAACCCTTTCAGCTTCTGGCCTGCAGGTGACTCTACCCAGAGGCCTTTGTGTACAGAGTCTGACTCAGGGGATGGTGGTTCATGGGACACCCACAACTGACTGTTTTGGGTTAAAATCTCTGCCTTATAAAGAACAAAGTTTAGGACAGAGTGAAGAAGAACGGAGCTGCTCTCTTCAACAGGGCTGACAGCAGTAACTCAGAGGAAATCAGTTCAACAGCTGTGACCACACACTGAACAGGAATGGTCCCCCAGGAACCAAAGATGACAAGAAGAGGGGAGGGTGGGAGGGGCTTCTGCACCCAGTACTCCACTGATGACACACCAGCCAGGCCTGTTCACCTGTGGGACCCAGAAACCAAATCCATAGCTAAGCTGAACAGTAGCATATAGCCGAGATGACTGGAAATCCATGACTGGATTGCGGCTTCAGGCGTAGCTGATCCAAGAACTTAGTGGTTCTCACTGTTGACTCTCTCACTGTTTCTCCAGCTTTGATCAGTGGTTACAGTGATGAGGGGAACTATTGCAACTCTTCTGTGCTCTACACTAACAGGAAGAGCACAGTTATGACCCAGCTCCCATCTTCAGGATGACTGAGGCAGATGCAAAACATATTGGATCTGGGGACCAGCAAGATAGTTCAGCAGGTAAGGTCATTTGCCACCGAGGCAATGACCTGAGTTCCGTCCATGAAACTCACGTGATGGAAGGAGAGAATCAGCTCCTGCAAGCTGTCCTCTGACTTCTACGGGCATACTGTGGTGTACCTGTCCTGAAAAACAGAAAGAGGAGAGAGAGGGAATGAATGAATGAACAAAATTGTTTTGAATCTGTTAGTTAACATCTTTTATTGGGTAGAGAACGTTCTGGAAAGTTAGTTTCTCCTTTTGTTCTTTCTATTTTCTTTCTTCTTCTTCTTCTTCTTCTTCTTCTTCTTCTTCTTCTCTCTCTCTCTCTCTCTCTCTCTCTCTCTCCTTCCTTCCTTTTTTTCCTTTCTCAGAAAGCATAGAAGATAACAGTTCCTTGTGGCAATTCAATACCTTCTAAAGTTTTGCTGAAACTCCCCAATCTCTCTTCTTCCTCACCCTCCTTGCTAAACCCAGGATGTATGCAGGACAAACAGATGCAGTCTGACCTCTGTGTGGCCTGAGGAAAATCCAGTAGCTTTTCTTGTACCTGTTATCTACCTCTCCGGAAGACTGGTGACCGGACAGCCCCACACCCTTGGCTGAGACTACCAAAGCTGAGCAGGTGCATGCTGGGTCCTGCCTCACAGACAGGACGGCTTGGTGAGCCCTGCCCCCGAAGCCGCAGGCCCTTCTCAGCTGTTTCAGAAACATGATGACAGAAAGATGACAATGCTGAGGAGTAATAGTACTCTGAGGAGGTCCATGTGCACCCCAAAAGGAGGGAGATGAGCTACCCTGAGCTTCCAGAGACCCAGGCAGCTGCTTCACCAACCAAATGGCACACGTCTAACTACAGTGGAGACCCTCATATGGGGGTCCTCACTGACTTATGAAGTCATTTTGAATAAGACCTTGGAGCTAGGCCTCATGCTCAGTCCTGCCATTCCAATTAAAGGAGATTGAGACAGGCAGGTCACAAGTTCAAAGCCAGCTTAGGTACAGAGAGAGTTCAAGGGTAAGCCTGGCAGCTTAGTGAGATTCCACCCCAAAATAAATGTAGCAAGAAGTCTGAGGATGCAACTCAGCAGTAGAGCACCTGCCTGGAATCCCCCAGTGAGGGGCTGGGGTGTGGCTCAGTGGTCGAGCACCTGCCTAGAATCCCCCAGTGAGGGACTGAAGTGTGGTTCAGTGGTAGAGCCCCTGCCTAGAATCCCCCAGTGAGAGGGGCTGGGGTGTGGCTCAGTGGTAGAGCCCCTGCCTAGAATCCCCCAGTGAGGGGCTGGGGTGTGGTTCAGTGGTCGAGCCCCTGCCTAGAATCCCCCAGTGAGGGGCTGGGGTATGGCTCAGTGGTAGAGCACCTGCCTAGAATCCCCCAGTGAGGGGCTGGGGTGTGGCTCAGTGGTAGAGCACCTGCCTAGAATCCCCAGTGAAGGGCTGGGGTGTGGCTCAGTGGTAGAGCCCCTGCCTAGAATCCCCCAGTGAGGGGCTGGGGTGTGGCTCAGTGGTAGAGCCCCTAGCTAGAATCCTCCAGTGAAGGGCTGGGTATGTGGCTTAGCTGTAGACACCTGCCTAGCCATGATTCACAAAGAAAAAACAAGAAGCAATATAACTGTCCAGTAACAGAAAAGCAATCCAAGGACCTGTGATATGTGATGGGTCAGGCCTCAACCTGAGGAGGCCTCCAGCTGCTGGCCCATACCACCCACAGTGAATCTCCAAACACCATGATGCCTGCACTCAGGAGGTCTCACGCCTGTGTGGGATTCTGCAGTGAACAAAAGCAACTAACCCAGAAGTTATCAGAGCCCCGCCCTTGTGGGGAAGGGGTGGTGACCAGGAAGGGTCACCAGGAGACCTCCAAGCAGCCCATGTGCTCTGCCTGGACATGTTCTGTCAAATCCAGTTGAACGGTGTCCTTGAGATCTGAGCTCCGGCAAACCTAATGTGGACATTAAGAGAATCCCTTCAGGCCTCGTGAAATTAATTAGAATGTCAGGAGTTGGGAGGCAGCCACCCTCAGTGGGAGGGGCCAGTAGGAGCCCTCCTGGACGCTGGTCATGTTTTTATTCCTGGCCAGGCTCTGTGATACAGAGTGAGCGATGTGCTTCAGTCATGTGCCCTCCGTGCGCATGAGGTACTTGGGGAAACTTATCAAACTCAAAAGACCAGCTTCATCTTTGGCCAGGTGTGTCCAACATCAGCATTATTTACAGCTGCCTTTCCACGTTCCCTCGGGGAGCCTCCATGGCCCCTGTCATACTACAGAGCCATCACTACCAGGGACACATCTCCCTGGAAGGTCTGGTAGGTTCAAATAGGGTTGGGGAGGGCCCCAGATGCTAGGAAGAATGGGGAAGACACTCCACATCTCCAGGAACCACTGAGAGCTGAGATCCTTCCTACCACCGTGGAGTTCTCACCCCTGTATTGTTGAGTCTGACCCCTTTCTGTTTGCTTATCTGTGTCCATTCCTCCAAGAAACCCAAGTCCAGCATTCGTAAGGCTGTGCCTAAGCATGGCCAGGCCCCAGGACTGTGGAAGCTGAAGATAAGATTGGAGGGATGGGGGCACAGACAGGAGAGGATGGGCACCAGCTGGTGTTTTGGAAGAGTGGTGCCCCGAGCTCCAGGGGTGGTGGGCAGGATGCCAGCCCCTCCCCCACAACTCCTCAGGGCACCCCCCCCACACTCTGTCCCGCTCCCTCCCACCTCCAGACCACCCTGAATTCACAGACCTGTCTAGAGTCACAGACAGCTGGGGAGTCGTGTCATGTGACTGGCCCTGGGCTGGACCCCCCACACCCAGGAAGAACAGGGTGCCCAGACCTCTGTCTTCCCTTTCCTGGTGGGACCGGAGCTTTCTCCCTACAGTCCTCCAGAGGCAGTGTGGCGCAAACCTGCTTTGAATATCAAGGTTTTCAAAGATCAAAAAAAGCGAGCAAGGTATTTTGGAAACACAGAGTGTGCCAACTAATTAAGGGTCTGATTATTAGTGAGCTCTCTCACACACAGAAGGAGGGGGAGGCAGGCAGCCAGTCCCCAGACACTTCAACAACAGAGAGAGAGAGAGAGCTCTCTAGTCCTACCGACAGCTTCAGGGAGGAAACCAAAACAGATAAATGAATCTGTACCCCTGTACGACAAGGAAAACCATCAATAGCTCAGGGGAAACCCCTGAAAGGAGACAGACTAGGAGACAGACTATCTGCCAAAGCCAGAGCTGCATCTGGGAAGAGGCTAATTTCCTAAACGAGTCATGAAGCCCTTTGTTGAACAAGGATGCTGCCCTTCAACCTGGTTAAGCACAGTTGAGGGGCTGTAGACAAGGGTGCTTTTCGGTGTATGCATGAAGGAGGATCTGAGTTCAAGTGAACAGCACCCACATAAAACACCGAGCATGGAAGCACGAGTGCCTGTAACCCCAATATTGTTGGGGGGAAAGAGACAGACAGTAGGATCACTGGAGTTGTCTGGCTGGTTGCCAGTCTGCAAAAGAGCTGAACAGACAGGATGACTTAAGGATGTGAGATTGACTATCAAGCACAGGAAAAGATGCCCGAAATCACATCATGAGGGAAAGGCCAATCCGGACCTGTGGACAGGAACCTGAGGAAACAGACCTGCCAGACCGGTTGTTGAGAGGCCAAGGCAGGAAGGTGCCAGGTTCAAGGCCAGTCTGGGCTATACAGTGAGTTGAAGGCTAGCCTAGGAAACTTAGTGAGACATTATTTCAAAGCAAAAGGTAAGAAGAGAGCTAGAAATAAAACTCGGTAGTAGAGCACCCACCTAGAATCCCCAAATGAGGTGCTGGGGGTGTGGCTCAGTGATAGAACACCTGCCTAGAATCCCCCTGTGAGGGACTGGGGGGGTGACTCAGTGGTAGAGCACCTGCCTAAAATCCCCCAGTGAGGGGCTGGGGTGTGGCTCAGTGGTAGAGCACCTGCCTAGAATCCCCCAGTGAGGGGCTGAGGTGTGCTCAGTGGTAGAGCACCTGCCTAGAATCCCCCAGTGAGGGGCTGAGGGTGTGGTACATACACACAGGCACACACATCTACATACATACATACATACAAAGATGCACACACACAGACATGCACCTGCACACACATGTGAGTATACACATACACACACACACACACACACACACACACACACACAGTGAGATATGGAATACAACAATGAAGAACTTGGGCATCCAAGAACCTTAGAACTGCCCCTTAAGGCCCCAGTAATGAGGTCAGGGGTGCCAGAGCTGAGTCCTGACCTTGGAGAGAGGGTGACAACTGGGGAGAGGGCAGCAGACCCTACAACAGGGGGCAGGAGGAGGCCCTTCCTGCCCCCTGAGGAGCCTGGGAGGTTTTCATTACATGAAGGCCCAGCTCCTCTTGCAGGCTGGCTGTACTCTTTGCACTGAAGGTCTGGTTCAGACGACTTTGCCTTATCTCAAGCTGCCCACCAAGATGGGGCCATTCTGGGCTATTGGCCCCCACGCTGGAGAGGGCCTTAGGCTTTTGTAAGTCACCAGAGACATCTCTCTTCCTGGACTGATCACACTTCAAAGGGGACCCAGCTCCAGGAAGGTGGCCTGGCAGGGGCAGAAGAGCTCACCTAGGGGGTGGAGGAGTGACAGGTTCGTTAATCCCTACTGGGCAATTAGGAGCCAGATAGTGTTTCCTAACCACTCCCCTCTGCCTTCCTGGGGCCTGGAATGCACCCCAGGCCTTTGAAGCCCTCATCAAGGTGTTTTGGCACTGACCACCGGCAGGGAGAGGTGCCCTGTCCCCAGGTTCCCTAGGTAGCAAAGCCAGGGATTAGCCATAGTGTGGTCCAGCAGCTCAGCTGGCTCCCTGGTTCTTGCCCTGGGTGGCCAAGGAGGGTCTCCTTGAGAGCCAGGCCTGGTTCCCTTGGTTCCCCTCTCCTGACTAGCCCTCCCCACCAGCCATGTTCCCACCCCATCCCCCACGTGTGCTCCCTTCTTCCTCAGAGGCCCTTGTCCTGGATGAGTGAGCTTGTTAGTGCCCAGGGGTCGAGATGTAAGCCCCAAGTCCTGGTTCTGAAGATGTTAAACCATCTCCCCTTTGGCATCTGATGAAACAGAGCAGGAAGGATCCTTTCATCTCAGAGGCTGGTTTAACACTCCGCTGCCCCTGGCTGGAGTTTCCAGAGCATTGTCTGCAGGCCTGGGGGTGGTGGCCTGGCCCAGGAGGGCATGACACGGCGGGGGGGGGGGGGGAATGGCAGAACT
Organism: Microtus oregoni; assembly: GCF_018167655.1. NCBI lineage: Eukaryota > Metazoa > Chordata > Mammalia > Rodentia > Cricetidae > Microtus > Microtus oregoni. The sequence continues at coordinate 4,320,948 of NW_024543062.1, read as the reverse complement.
GTGGGGTGGACTCCTTCTTCTGGACTTTCAGAGATCCAACTTTTGTCCCCCAGGAACTGTAGTCATAATTTTTTGTTTAAAAAAAAAAAAAGGCCTAGATTCTGGCTGCTCTAACCGGACAGGATGAGCCCTTCATATCCAGCACACCGATGAAAGAGACCAATCACAAGAAGCAGAGAAAGGAGATTTATTCAGTGGGGCCACACTGGGAAGAGGAGCAAGTGAAGGTCTCCAGTGACTCCGGAGCCCATGTCCCAGGCCCTGACATGAAGAGGTCTGCATAGCTAAGCATCCCAGCCAAGGCGGCATCCTGCCCATCTGCTTCCTGTAAGTGGTCTGTGGAGTTGTCAGAACCCTGTGCAATCTCATCCTGAGAGGCAGACCCCCCACCCTCTGGCAGGTACCAGGCTTCAGCCTGTCTCTTCCCTCAGCGTGGGATTCCTGGGCGATTTTAATTCTCTGGGAGGGGCACACATCTCTCTGTAGAATGCATTCTGACATGGCCTGGTCCTCGGGCTTCTGTGCCTTCATCTATCCCTTCCAGGCCAAAGCCACAGATACACAGGACAGAACAGGCACTGTGTTCCCTATGCTCAGCCCCTCACATGGAGTGTTCTGCCTACCCAGGCTCAGGGCAGTCAGTGGACCCAGTCCAGAAGCCCAAGTCTTGAGGTCTTGGGCCTCCTGAGTGTACATTCCTGTTCAAAGTGGCTCAGAGTGAATTCTGGAATGTGGGAATGGCCCAGACACACTTTACTCCCCCAAACTTTATGCCCTGAGGGTGCAGGGTCTGGAAGACTAGGCGGAATCCCATCAGGGGACATGGGAATGAGCTGGCTGGCCAGGGCCCCAGTTTGTACTTAGTCTAGAGTCTCCAGGCTCATGCCTTCCCTGGGGGGAAGGGCTTACAACGTGATCCAGGACCAGGGTTGCAAATCTAGATAGGGACTCGGGGTCTGGGGATGATTATGTGATGTCCCCCACTGCATCCGGCTTTTTATAGGTTTTACAGGCTGAGCTCACTCTCCAACCTGACTTTGGTTTTCGGAGACAGTCTCACAGGCTGGTCTCCAGTCCTACTGAATGCTGGAATGACAGGTGCACACTGTGAAGGCCAGCTACAATGCATTATCACTAAGCATGATCACAGGCTCGTGTGAGCACGCGCGCGCACACACACACACACACACACACACACACACACACGCAGTACTTGCTACTTGCTGCTGGGATCTGCTCTGCCTCTTGACGGGAAGAGCAGCCAGGCTCCATTGTGATAGGTGGGTTTCTTGAAAGCCTTCCTGCAGGGCCCGGAGAGGTTCACTGCATACTGCTCCTGCAGGAGGCTGAAGTTTGATTCCCAGCATTCGTGCTTGGGACCTCGCAACTGTCCGTAACCCCAGCTCCAGCGGAATCCAGTGCCTCTGGCTTCCACAGACACCTGCCGTCATGTGCACACACTCGCATGAGGCCAAACATGCACATAGACATATAATTACATCTTTTAAAAATTAAAAATAAAAATGTCTAGATGCTGTGTGCAGCAGGGCAGGCCTGTCATCGCAACACGCGGGAAGTAGAAACAGTAGGATTGACAGTTCTAGGCCAGTCTGGGCTATATGCTGAGCCCTTGCATTTAAAAAAGAAAGGAAGGTGAGACATTCAGTGGTACAGTCACTTGCTACGTAAGCTTCAAAACCTGAGTTTGACCCCCAGAACCCACAAAAAGAAAAGGGAAAGGAGAGAGCTGACCTAACAAAGTTGCCCCTTGACTTATACATGTGTGCTATGGTACATGCTTGCTTTCCCTAGCTACCATACACATGCAGCGGTAATGAACACTCTTTTTTTTTTTAAAAGCCTGGGTTTGGGGTTTAAATGTCCCTTAAAGGCAAATGTGGAAGGCTTGGTCCCCATCTGGAAGACGTAGAACCTCTAGGGAACGGGACCAAGCAGGAAGAAGTAGATCACAGGAGTTTGTCCCAGAGATCCTCCTGTCTCTGCCTCCCCAGAGCTAGGATTACAGTGTGTGCCACCATGTCTGACTTGTGTCTGTAGAGGATCAAACCCGGGTCCCCATGCTTGCAAAGCAGCTGCTTTAAAGAGTTTATGAAGCTGCCACTGCTGGTCCTGCTAAGCTGTGCCCATTCAGGAAAACGGGCTGACAGACTGACAAGACTCATGCTCACCCACCGCAAAGAAGGCTATGCAGAAAGAACTCAGGAGCTCAAATTCCCAGGACAGTCATCTGGATATTCCAAATACCTCCCCAAGTCCAGGTAAGTCCTGGGGCAACAGGTGCCATTTTTCTGTCATTAGCAGCAGGGGTAGACAAGACCCAGATGAGGTCAGGAGGAGAAGAGGGGACGTGTCCTTGTCCCTACTGCTCCTTGGGCCTGGCTGCTGTCTTCTGAACTCAGCTCTGGATCTCTCCCGAACCCACCCTTCCTCTCTATTCTTTTCCTGCCCACACCAGCCCCTCCCCCAGGGCCTCTGGCCAGGTGTCACCCTCCCCTCACATATCTCCTCTCACATAATCATCCCCAGACCCCGAGTCCCTATCTAGATTTGCAACCCTGGTCCTGGATCACGTTGTAAGCCCTTCCCCCCAGGGATGGCACGGGCCTGGAGATTCTAGACTAAGTACAAACTGGGGCCCTGGCCAGCCAGCTCATTCCCATGTCCCCTGATGGGACTCTACCTAGTCTTCCAGACCCTGAACCCTCAGGGCATAAAGTTTGGGGGAGTAAAGTGTGTCCGGGCCGTTCCCACATCCCAGTGATGGCAAGATGGGAGGTGGAAGACAGGTGGAACCCTGAAGGCTTGTAGACCAGCTAATATGGCCTATTTAACAAAATTCCAGACAATGAGAGACTCTATCTCGAAGAAAAAGTGGGAGACACCTGAGGAAGGAAGTCCACAAGGCAGTCCTTTGACTTCTACATGCTCACACACCTGCATACCTGTGCGCATGTGTGCACATGCGCACATACACTCACAGGCATACACACACGCCAGAGAGGATGCTAGGATCAGCCAACCACAGGATTCCTCCCTTCCCAGGGGCACTCACACTGTAGAAGCTTCGTCTCGAGGCTTCAGGCTACCCAGAGCATGAAGACCTTAGCTGCTCTAACCTGGAAGCCACAGCAAAAGGAAGCTTTGTTAAAGAGGTGAATGAGAACATACGTGTCCCCACTGCGGTGTCTGTGTGGGTGGAAGGACCTGGGCCTGCTGGAAGGAAGCCCCCATGCTGCGTTATGCCAACTGCGCTGAGAAGCATGGGTTGAAGGCGAGCAGACTCCGCAGGGTCCCACAGGGTGAACCCTTGACAGCTTGGCCCTCTGCAGAACTGTCACCACCTCTCAGGTGAAAATGAAATAAGTGGGTTTGGGATTGGCATCTGGACCCCAGGAAGTTAATGCCAAAGACCAGAGGCAGCTCAGGAATGGGACCAGTTGGGCTGGAGGAAATCGGCTGGTGAGAAGTAGCACTTGTGATTCTCTGACATTCTGAAATTACTTTTCCAATACTTTGTGTATATACATGTTTCTATGTATGCATGAAGGCAAGCACGTGTCCATGTTTGTGTGTGCACATGTGTGTCACAGAGGTCAATGCTCAGTGTCTTCCTCAATCATGTGTGCGTGTGTGTTTGTTTGTTTTTTTGAGATGGGGTTTCTTTTGGTAATCCTAGTTGTCCTGGAACTCACTCTGAAGACCAGGTGGGCCTCAGACTCAGAGATCTGCCTGCTCCTGCCTCCCAGGATTAAAGGTGTGTGGCGCCACCACCTGAAGCTTACCAGTCTGATTAGACTGGCTTGTCAGAGCGAGCCCCAGGGAATCCTCCTGTCTCCACCTTCCCGGTCCCAGAGTCACAGAGGCACACTGCCACACCCAGATTTTTACATAGATCCTGGGGATCCGAACTCAGATGCTCATGTTTACATGGCAAGCACTTTACCAATATTTCTGGCCCAACATCTTGAAATGGAGACCCGAGGAGCCCAGCTATGAAAGGATCTGATGATACCCCAGGCTGGAGCCAAGCACAGTCATGATGTCCACTTTAGCTAGTGGCCAGCCATGGGGTCAACCTCTCAGTTTCCTGTAGTACCTGGGCTTTCCCAATAGCCTTCTGTGCCCATCTCACACAGGAGAAGAGAGAATGTCCAACCGAACTAGCACTTGACCTAACAGACACCACACAAACCAGGCAGGTGTTCAGCTGTGGAAACTGAAGCAGTGCAGTTTCCCGAGCATGGATCCTGACCTAGAGAAAAATCTCAGTGCAGAACTCAGAACTCTCACAGACACCAACCAGGGTCTACCAATGCCTCTGTGTGACTTCTTTAGGGCCTCCCACTCTGCACCTGGTCCTCTGTGTTCCCATCTGTAAAATGGAGCTTGCAAATGCTACAAATAAATCCTGTGCCTAACCACTACCGAATTAGGGCTTTCTTAGACACATGTAGGCTCAGCCAGATTAAGTCTGGTTGCGCTGTTCCCTCTGAGATTCAAATCAGCCCTCAGGAATAACTCTTTTGATATTGTGAAGACAAAGTGAGACTCGGGCCCGGCTTAGAACAGTTTAAGAGGCCTTGATGGTAGAGCTCTTATCTGAGCTGACTTTATCTCTCAAAGACCCACACAAGCTGAGCAGAAGGGGGTTCAACATCTGAGGGCAAGAGCACATCCTAAAAACATGTCTTTCATTGTGCACCAAGTACGTAGTCAACTTGCATTTACACTATGATGTCTAAGCCATTTACATTTATTGTAAACTTGGGTATCATTGGATTAAGGCACCAAATTTTGCTAGTTGATTTTTGTCTCAATTTGTTGTTTGAGGGTGCTTGGCGAACTTGTCATTGTTTTGATTTCCTTCTTTCTTTTTCAACTTTCCTACCTTCTCTAGTGTTAATCAGATAATTTATAGTCACAGGGTTTTTTTTTTTTTTGTTTGTTTGTTTTTGGTTTTTTGAGACGTGGTTTCTCTGTAGCTTTGGTGCCTGTCCCGGAACTAGCTCTTGTAGACCAGGCTGGTCTCGAACTCCCAGAGATCCGCCTGCCTCTGCCTCCCGAGTGCTGGGATTAAAGGCGTGCGCCACAACCGCCCGGCTAAGCCACAGTTCTTAAAGTGTCTATAGATCTATTCAAGAGCCTGTGGGATTAAAACTCACCACGTGTCCTTTGACTCTTGTCTTCTCATGTATGGATGGCAAGGTGACTTCTCAGGGAGCACATGAGATCATGATGTAACTTCATGAAGGAATAAATACAAAAGTAGGTGTGTCGATCCAGCCATTCAGGAAATCATTTAAGGACTTCTGTTAAGGAGATCAGCTGAAGTACACAGCAACGCAACTTTAGTCATTGTTTTCTTATTCTAGAGAATACCATTTGGAGGAGTGTGCTTGTTTTGCTTTCTTGAGTCAGGGTCTTGCTGTGTAACCCAGGCTGTCCTGGAATTCATGATCCTCCTGCGTCTGCCTCCCAGGCTAGGTTTACATGTGTGCATTGCAGTCTTGACCTGTTTTTCTCGACACTATTACTTGCATTGTGTATGATAGTTTCAATGCTAACCTGACTCTGTGCTACACTTTCTGATCTTCTCTCAGGAATTGAATACAGAGCAGCTTCGCGCTCACTCGTAACCTTGGGCCAAGCTGGCGGTCTGCTGGCTTTGGTCCCTGACCCTGGGAAAGAAGTGTTCTCGCTGCCCTCTTGGCCACATGTCCATCCTGGCAAGAGTCCGTTGCTGGCACCTCCTGACTACCTCTGAGTCTGCGGGAGGCATGAGGGCTGAGAGAGGGTGTTTGTTTGGAATCTCATCCCAATTGGCCAGCAGCAACACTGGATTGTCCAGAGAGCCTTGGCTCCCTCCTCCTGGAACCCTGCCCCCTCTTGGACTTGAGTCCAGGCCTGGAGGGGTAGCCAGGAGTGAGCAGATGGGCTCTTGGCCAGGCACGTGGCCCAGGAGGGGTTGTAGGAGCTGACGCTGCAGCTCAGGAGCCAGGGGCACTCTCTTCTGCTCACTTCACAGTGCCAGGAGGCTGGGAGAGCCCTTCCCATATGAAACCTCAGCCCACCCAGCTGAGGGACCTCTGTGATTGTCTCCTCGTTCTGTTTCTCTCAGCCGCAAAATCCTAGTGGTCCAAGGGCCTGCTCTTTCCTAAGTGGTGTGGATGACTAGATGGAGAGCTACAGGGACAAAGACCAACCTTGGAGTTTGCTCTAGGACACCAGGCACCATCCAGCAAGGCCACAAGCATCAGCCTTGACATACACCAAAGAGCCAAACCAGCTAGTGCAGAAGCTGATCTTGCTGCCTGGTTTGGACTTTCCCATCCATAGCCTCTGCTCTTCCTAGCCACAGCTCCAGGATCAAGAGGTAGACTTGAGTCACTGCTATTTTAAATGCTGGCATACCTTTGATCCAAGCACTCGGGTGACTGAGGCAGGTGGATCTCTCTGAGTGTGAGGCTAGTCTATAAAGTGAGCCCCAGGCCAGTCAAAGCTACATAGTGAGACTCTGCCTCAAAAACATCAAAATAAACAACAAATTAATTAATTAATTAACAAATAAAGGCTGAGCCTCCAGGCTTCAATCACTGATGTTTTCTGAGGAATCATGTGGCCTCTGCTGAAGTTCTTGGTATTTCTCGAGTGTCACCTGTGAGAGGGGTGGTTGTGTGCCTGTGGACACAGACTAGAATCTCAGGAGCCAGGCTGAGCTCCAGGCTGCTCCCTGCTGTCGCTGAAAAAGGGTGGGGCCACAAACAGGAAGGTCAAGGTCTTAATGAAAGTCCCTGCCATCTGGGACCCTCCCTCAAGACCCCTTGCCCAGCTGCAGAGACATAGGAACCTCAAAGGCTGAAGACCTGTCCTTGCCGTGGGGATCAGCAAGGGAACAGTGGCCCTGGAGGACATGAAAGCTGCCACCCTCCCCACCTCTCCCCATCCTTCCCAACCCTCTTACCCCTCCCTATACCCTGACAACCCTTCCCACCCTGCTCCCCACAAAGCCTATGGCATCCTCAGTAGTCACCGTGTCTCTTGGTACATCCACATCTAGAACTGCCCCCCCCCCCAGTGTGACCCCTTACGTAGAAGGTTTTCTGGAATAACCGGGAGTCCTCTGCCCTCTACTGCTCCTTACTGTCTGAGAACAGAGTCACCCCGCGGAGACAACCCTCCCATCAGTTCATCAAAAGACAACATGAGGGGAATGGGGACATCGGAAGCAGTCCCCAAGTCCAGACTCAGCGCCCTCCACACACCTAAAGGACGCCTCGTGCTTTCTGATTCCTGGCTTCCTAGCAAAGAGCCCCAAGGGTTCTTGGCATCCCTTGAGGGACCTCTCCCCTCAGGTGTCTCTGTTCTCATCCCAGTTCCCTTAGCCCTGTCTTCTACAGGAGTAAGGCTCACGGCTCTCTGCCCAGCTCCCTGCTGCCCTGCCTGTGCCCTGCCCTGACGTTCTAATTTTGTTCTGTTGCTGTGATAAAACAGTCAGACCAAAAGCAACTCAGGAAAGGAAAGGGCTTATTTATTTAACACTTCCAGATCGCAGTCCATCATCGCTGAGGGAAGTCAGGGCAGGAACTTGAGGCAGGAAGCTGGAGGCAGGCCTGCTTGCTCATCCACATAGCATTGCTTCCAACCAGGGAACTCCCTCAGGGCCCAAGAAGTGCGGCAGAAACCATGGAGGAGCCCTGCTCTCCGTCCAGCTCACCGTTTTAGCTAACTAGCTTTCGTGGAGTCCAGTACCCCTCTGCCTAGGAAATGCTGCTGTCCTCAGAGGGTCGAACCCACTGCATACCTGTTATCAAGACAATCCCTCACAAATATGCCCACAGAGATTTCCGACCTAGGCATTGCCCCAGGTGCAGGGCTCAGAACTGGATTTGGAGTCTGCAGATATAAGGAGAAGGTGCAGATAACTGGTGTCAATCACACACATGGAAACACCCTTCTGGCCCTGCATGCTGAAATCTAGCTTAACAGGTTTGCACTGAGTGCAATTTGTGCAATTGAAGGTCAGAGGAGAGAGAGAGAGCGCCACCATGCTCTCCTGGGATCTGTGTGTCTGGACGGGATCTCAAACGACAGTGGCAGAAGACCTCACCCAATCTAGAGGGACAACGCACTGTCCCCTCCTCTCTTGGGATGTGTTCCCCCACCCAGCCTGATTCTGATAGGATCAGGTGCAAATGTCTCCAATGGAAAAGATTCTGGGAAGCAGAGATGTCAAAGGTGCAGAGAGGCTCATAGATCTTAAGGTACCCCACACCGCCTGTGATACCAGAGACGAGGAAACTGAGTCATGAAAAGGCAATCCGCATAAATCCCAGTGGATCCCCTTGAGTGCACATACAGCCTATAATCCTGGAGATGGGGAAACTGGGGTCTGGAGAGGTAGCACTTGTCCCACTGGGTTGGAACAGGCCTCTCACTGACCCCTCTACCCTGACCCAGGGTCTCTGGCTCAGACCTAAACAGCAGTGCCCACTCCTGTGGCGGCAGGCTCCAACTTTCTTCTGAGCCCTGGCTCAGTCCACAGACCCTTTCAAAATGCACGCAGTACTCAGCCAACAAGGGCTCATTCAACCCAACCCTCCCCGGCACAGGGAGTGTATGCTTTAAAAGTGTGTTTCTCTCAAAGACTAAATAAGCACTTCCCAGAAAGAAAGGCAAGCTGGCCATGCTTATGTGACTAGACCGTGTCCGTCGCAGTAACAAGGACCTCCCAGTCATGACCCTGATGGAACTCAGGAATCATACTAGTCTGGTGCCTGGAACTCAGGAAGGCAGATGGAGGATTTCTTGGATTCTTGTGAATCGCGTCTCCTGCCCCAAATCTCTCAAGCACAAGGATGAAGGGCCAGGCTGCAATTAAGCCGCCTGCAGGGGAAGCAGAAAAGAGGTTCTGTAAGCACATCAGAAGTGCCGGGTACCCTCTCTCTGTACCCAAGTCTGAGGCTTCTGGAAGTCACCCTGATGGAGTCTGGATAACTGCTGGGCCTTTAGTGGCTTCATCTAGCTCACACTAGCTCCTTCCTCCCTGGGGTGGAGGAGAGAGTTCTCGTGGTCAAGATTCCACACAAGCATGGTTCTAGAAAAGCCCATAATGCCCAGCCGTGTGTGCAAAGAGTGGCCAGCTGTTTCTAGGAATGGGCAGAGCTGGGCTGCTGGAGAGAGGAAGCTCTGTCTTGGTATGTTGTTTGTACCGCCAGCATACACTGAAGCACCCAGGAGAAGGGATGGGTTCCTGTAGGTGATGGTGGTGGGACATTCCTGCCCAGCTCCCAAGTCTAAAGCTGGTGTCAGAGATGCCCCCCGCCACACACACACCCATGATATCAGGGGACATGGAGTTGGGTGAGGCCAGCTTTGTGTAAACCAGTTTCTTTTTTGATTCTTTCCCATCCCTTCTGAAAAAGTGGCCCCTCAAAGGAAGCAGAATACACTAGCTGACCACATTGTGTTTTGCTTTACATATATTTTATTAGCAAATACTGTATCCGTTGTCTGGGTTCTACAATTTACATTAGCTGTGGTCTCTTGCTCATTTGTCCATCCACCCATCTATACAAGCATCCATTCACCCACCCACCAACATATGTGTATAGCCATGTACTTGTCTAGCAATTTATTATTTACCCATACAACCATCTACTCATCTAAGCATTCACCCACTCATCCACAAACCAATACTACCACCCAATCTACCCATACATCCAGCTACCCATCTATCCATCTATCCATCCATCCCTCCTTACATGCCATCTACCACCCATTTACCCACCCACTTACCTACCCATCTATCCTCTGGAGAACCCACTTCATTGGTTGTATTGCACAGCGAGTTCTGAGCCCTTTCATACTTCAGTCCAGACCCTCAGCATTGTGTCAGCTGAACTCCAACCCCTTCTGCAATTGCTCTGTTTCAGGTCCAGTTGGCTCAAGTGAAAACCATGAATCTCGAAGATGCCCCAAGATGAGGTCACTGGTGTTCTGCTGTGTTTGCTTCTCTGTCCATGAGACAGTGTTGACAGAAGCCAACTCTGAATAGCCCAAGCCCTGATCAAGGACACTGCCACCAGCTTGGGCGAAGCCTGTCCAACATTCTTGTCATCTGCCCCAGGTGGCCGTTTAACTTTACGTCTCAGATAGTTCAAATCGGATAAGGCTAAAAGTCAACCTTAGTGCCATCTCAAGGCAACAGACGTGCTGTTTCCACCGCAACAGAGACGCCCCCAGATGATATTGCCCAACACATGGGATTTAAAACGGATCTTGGGCTGGTGCGATGGCTCAGAAGGTAAAGGTGTTTGCCCTGCAATCCTAGCAATTTGAGTTTAATCCCTGGGCCCATATAAAGGTAGAAGCAAATAACTCTACGAAGTTGTCCTCTGACCTCCGTGCATACCATGCTAGGTACACACCTCCACACACACAGTAACAATAGTAACTTAAATTAACACAGGGCTGTCTTTCCTGTTTCTCTCCAAGCATCTTCTCAGTGGCAATCCCTGATGACATCTTACGTAGGCAGCTTCTCATTGCTGTGCTGAAGGCACAGCTTGCTGCTCCCAGCAGGGACAAGGTGCCTGTGTCCTGGGGCTAGGACTGTTTAGCCATTTGCATGTCAGACTCCCGCAGGCAGGGTAAAGTTTTTTTACTTAATATTGTAAAACTTCCCCTTATCCTCAACTGGGATAATGACTCAGTAGTAGATCACTGCCTAGAATCCCCCTGTAAGGGTCTGGAAACATGACTCAGTGGCAGAGGACCAGCCTAGAATCCCCCAGTGGGGGGTTGGGGTGTGGCTCAGTGGTAGAGCACCTGCCTAGAATCCCCCAGTGAGGGACTGGGGTGTGGCTCAGTGGTAGAGCCCCTGCCTAGAATCCCCCAGTGAGGGGCTGGGGTGTGGCTCAGTGGTAGAGCCCCTGCCTAGAATCCCCCAGTGAGGGGGCTGGGGTGTGGCTCAGTGGTAGAGCACCTGCCTAGAATTTCCCAGTGAGGGGCTGGAGTGTGGCTCAGTGGTAGAGCACCTGCCTAGAATCCCCCAGTGAGGGGCTGGGGTGTGGCTCAGTGGTAGAGCCCCTGCCTAGAATCCCCCAGTGGGGGGGCTGGGGTGTGGCTCAGTGGTAGAGCCCCTGCCTAGAATCCCCCAGTGAGGGGCTGGCAGAATATTTCAGTGATAGAGCTCTTGCCTAGTATGCTTGGTTCCTTTGTACACACACATACAAGCTGAACAGGTGACTCAGTGTATAAGAGTGTTTGGTATGCAAGGATGAAGTCTGACTTTGACTCTCCATACTCATGTTTTTAAAATTAAGTTACGTGGGGCTGGAGAGATGGCTCAGGGGTTAAGAGCATAGGCTGCTCTTCCAGAGGACCTGAGTTCAATTCCCAGCAACCACATGGTGGCTCACAATCATCTGCAATGAGATCTGGCGCGGCCACTTCTGGCCTTCGGGCAAACATGGAGGCAGAAAACTGTATACATAATAAATAAATAAATCTTAAAAAAAAAAGAAACTATAATAAAAAAAAATTAAGTTACGTGAACGTAAAGATAGAAGTGCAAGAGTGGGCGCTGCGCTTGCTGTTGTCATTTTCCAGGTCGCGTCATCACACTGGGGTCAGTGCCATTGGGTCCCCAATGCACCCTTCTGAGTCTGCACCCATTGGTCATGTGGTCACCTTATCACACACTCCATTTTCCAGGGCTGTTCCGTCCAAGGATTTGGTTGCCCCGCAGCCACTGGAACCCTAAACCACACCAGTTCCCCTGCCATCACAGACTCCAGTGATTGTCAGGGTCCAGGCTGTCTTCTGACATAGGACCTTCCAGAGAGGTTCCACCCGAGTTCAGGAAACAAATACTCTCAGGGCACCCCAGCCAGCCTAGGCTGGAATGCAGCTTCCCCCACTGCCTGGAGGTCAGGCAAGAGCCAGCCTGGCCTCCAATGCTTCCAGCTGACCCAGTAGGGGATCCTACTTCCCCAACTCTCTAACCCTCCAAGGCCTACAACCAACACACAGAGAAATGAAAGACAGAGAGTTGGGCTGGTGAGCCACCAGGGCCTACGGACAGTCTGTGGTCACCAGGTACAGTACCCAACCCTGAGGCGTTCTGCAGGTTTGCCTGAAGGCAGGCTCACGCTGTCAGGGCAGAGTAGGGGCCACCTACACAGTGGCAGCTGAGAGAACGCCTTGGCCCTTTCCCTGGCAGTCTCCAGACACATCTCTTGGCTGGCCTTTCAGTTCTGTGTGGCCTCCGAGGGAGGCTGGCGCCCATTCCTTTGGAATGGGCAGTTTTGTCTGATCCCGTGGTCCTCAGCAAAGAAAGACTCAGGCTAGGGATGCAGAAAGAGTTGCACAGTGAAATGAGGCCCAGGGCCAAAGGCAGCTGTGAGGTGGAGACAGGCAGAGGCTTCTGGCCAGTGGTCACCAAAGGTTAGAAGTGGTGCAGGAGGCTAGGGACACAGGGGACGCTGGACCAGGGTGAGAGAGGGACAGTAGGGTCCGCCAGTCATCCCGGTCACTGTGTTCAGTAGCCAGCACACCACAGACAAGGGAGAAACAGGGACTGAGGTCTAAAGGATGGGACCTTCCGTCTGTAGCTATGGGGGCCATCAGGACCTGAAGGGCCCCTCGGGACAACCCTGCAAGGCTAGGGATATGGCTCAGATGATGAAGAACTTGCCCAGCGAGCACAAAGTCCTGGGCTGCATCACAGGCACCATATAATCCCAGAACTTGGGAGGTGAAGGCAGGAGGAGCAGAAGTTCAAGGTCTTCCTCAGCTATAGAGCAAATGAAGGTGGCCCAGGATATGTGAGATCCTGTCTTACAGAGGAGGTAGGGTCTGTATGTGGTCTGTATGAGAGAGTCCGAGTTCCCTCACACAGACCCCATGCCTTCCTCCCTCATTCTGACATCCTCTCTCTGGAGATTCCCTATGCCAAGGTGCAGCCAAGGGCAGAGCAGCTCAGCAAAGGACTAACCACGACTGTCACCCTGGGCTGAGAGCTTGTAAGCCATATGGCTATGTGAGGAAACTGTCATTGTCTGACCAGTGGCTATAAATAAATAGCTCCCGTCTCTGAGATCTCCCATCAGGTAAGAGAGAAGACTTCTTCAAAGGGGGTGAGCTGCCTATCGTGGGAGGTGAGCAAGCCTTCTATGGTGTTAATAACTGAACTCTGTAACTCCATAGCCAGGACCTCTAACAACTTGGTGGGGCTCAGGACCCCCTATTTTTGTCCTCTGTGAACCCAAGACCCAGAGCTAAGTCAGACCTCAGTGAGGACTTCAGAGTAGGTCAGAGACCCCAGACCATGTTACTCAGATTCAGTCGTGACCAGTACCCTCAGGAAGAAGCACTTAATATCATACTGGAAGGGACCCGGGAAATGGGGCACCTGGGTCATATGGAAGGACCTGCCTGAGATAGAAGGAAAGCAGATGTGGAAGAAGGCCAGCCAATGATATTGTGGAACACCTGGACCTGACCATACCTGATGCCAAGAGACTTGCTTGGCTGAGCATGAGCCGGTAAATGCCCAAACCATCTTGCCAAGGCACCCTCCCCCCCATACACACCCTGCTCCAACCTAGGAGTTAGGCAATCACTCCACAGCTCTGCTGGCTAACTCCCAATACACTTCTCAAAAGCTGGGACTGCAGGACCGACCCTACCTGGGAGCCCCTATCTACATACTGAAGAACTGGATCCACAGGAAGAATCTCCAACACTCCACGCCTCCACCTATCTACTGGAAGAGACATATGCCTCTCTGGTCATGTGACCTAGGGCAAGTTCCTCAACTTCTCTGAGGCTCATGAAGTAAAAATGGGGTCTATGCCCAGGTTCAATGCCTTGCACCCACATAGCGGCTCACACCCACCTTTAACTCCAGTCCCAGGAGATCCAGCGCCCTCTTCTGGCCCCTGTAGGTACTGCATGCACAGAGTGCACAGACATACATGTAGGCTAAACACCCATATACAATTAATTTAATCATGGGGTCTATGACCCCCCACCTCCAAAGGTTGAAGAGAGTGGGGAATAAAAGTTTGAGTAAGGGGTGCTGGGAGGATCCCCTGCTAGTCAGCAGGGCCATGTAGCCTGTGGTTCCTTCAGTTCACGAGCCCAGTACTTGCTAGCTCTATATTTCCAAATGGTTCGAGATTTACTCAGGCATGCTTCCCCAAAAGAGCAGCTACATACTACCTGGAGTGAGAACAAGGATAATCATTCCAGACCCGAGGAAGCAGGCTGGGTCCAGCTGGCTCCTCCTCATTAGCAAGATCTAGCTCCCAGTGGTAAACACCAGGCACAGTTTTTTGCCTAGGCCACACCCCATCCTAAACCTGTAAGTCTGCCATTCCAGTAGCAGAGGCAGGCCACCCCACCACCCAGCAGTTGTCAGCCAGCAGAGGGGCAGGTTCAGTGCCAGCAGCCAGCAGAGCTGAGATGGGCCTGCCTTTTGTGGGAGGCCTAGGCCACACCATGCAATGGAACCCCATTCTTAGTATGCCCTTGGCAATTCAAATAAATGCTGCTTTTTTTTTTTTTTTTTTTTTTTGGCCTGTTGGGGACCCATAGGTTCACATCTGTCTCTGCTGTGTAGGGTAGCCACTGGAGCTGCCCCAGGAATAACCTGGGCACAGACTGGGCCTCCTAAGGGCTCATTCCCTGAGCCTGCCTGGAACTTGGCTGGCAGCCAACAGTATCCCTGCGGCACCGCACCTGGCTCTCCAGGGATTTGTTCTGAGTGACACCTTCAGGTGACAGATCTGAGATCTGAGTCCTAGACAGGCCTTACAGATGGCTGAGGGCAGGTGGAGGAGCCACTGGGGGTGGGGAGGATCAGCCCCTTTCGGAGTATAAGACCGGCACCCCCATGGCCCCTTTTCTAGGGGTTCTCATCTGGCTGGACAAAAGCCCCCAGGAAGAAGTCTCCTGCCCTCGCTGGGGCGTGCAGGGCTGAGACTGAAGTCTCAGGTTGCCAGATCACATATTTTCCAAATGACAGTTGCTGCAGGCACAGGCCAGCACAGGTAGGGGCTGCCGGCTCTGCGGGGGCAGGGAGGGGGCGCGGATGCCCAGAACCGCCTGGCCTGGCCTTCCTCCTGGCCCCAGAGGGAAGAATACAACCAGTCCATGTGGAGCCGATCTGCACCAGTGCCCACTCTACAAGAGTCATGCAGCAAGGAACAGAGACCGACAGCTGGCTCTGTGGCATAGCCGTCAAGACGGGACCACGATGATAGCGTGCGGGGCCAGCCGGGTCTGCTGAACGCCAAACCGTACAGTTCAGGCTCAGAGCCACCTACAACCCACACCATCTTCTTGAGCAAAGGACAGGAACTCCCCACCTGGATAGGACATCTAGAAGACTCTCCTAGAACTATTCTGGAGTTTGCATGTGACATCCACCGTTCTCCCCAGCAGGGTCACCTCTCAGAAACCCTTAGAGGGCTCAATCCCTACAACTGCTCCACATCCCTCCATCCCCGGTGCCCTTTCTCTTTTTAAAAATTAATTTTTTAGAGCTGGGTGTTGGTGGCACACGCCTTTAATCCCAGCACTCGGGAGGCAGAGGCAGGCGGATCTCTGTGAGTTTGAGACCAGCCTGGTCTACAAGAGCTAGTTCCAGGACAGGCTCCAAAGTTACAGAGAAACCCTGTTTCGAAAAACAAACCAAAAATATTTATTTTTTTTAGGCGCCTATAAAATGGTTCTTCGAGTAAAGGTGCTGCCAGATCTGATATCCTGAGTGCAATCCCTAAAATCCACATCGAGACGATTAATTTTTTAAATTAGTCTCTTGTCTACACCATTGCAGTGTGCACCCGCACACCCCCACACGCTCATAGATAAATAAATGCAAAAATAATTAATTTTAGTGTACAAAATAGTGATTTCACTATGACGTTTTCATACAGGGCTGTACTCTGATTGTACCCACCTACCATCCCCCACTGCTGCCCCTAGCATCTTTACCTCTGTGGAGTTTGGGTTTAGCTGTGGAGTACCAATACCGCGCACAGAGTTGAGATCTGGCAGCTGAACCTCCTCACCCCCATCACCCCCAATACATTTAGTGGCTGCTCTCTGGCTCCCCGAGAGCTGGGACCAGGCAGACACCACCTTTCAGAACACCTACAGCAAAAGACGCTCTGAAGCCTGGGATGAGGAAGAACGGGAAAGCAAAACTTCAACCAGAAATGCAGCGGCCTGGGGAATGGAGCAAGAGGGGGGTGGGGGGCGGGGGGGATTGTGCAGTGCGTCCCGCGCAACCTGCCTGGGGCGCACAACAGGCTCTCAGCTTTATGAATTGATTTGAGGCTCGGGCCTGCTCTCCGGTGACATGTTATTTGGGTAACCTGCAGTTTTCCATCCACACAGTAATTTCCACCTCCCTCACTGTCAAGCAGAAGACAAGCTTTCACCTTAAGTCAGGACTGACGAGCTACCAAAATAGCAGGCGAGGCCTTCTAAATGAAAGTAATCCCACAAAGGGGACTGACTGACAGGCGCACAATGGGCGCCCCGGTAATGTCCGGGTTTCAAAGAGGCCCAGGTGGGCAGACGGGAATGGGCTTGTACCCAGGCGCTGCTGCAGTCTCCCTCTCCGATTCTCAGGGGATCCCAAGGCACGAATTAGCAGACCCGGCTAACACCAGCCCCTAGAGTTTCTGCTTAAACCCTTTCTAAACCCCAACAAAAGTCTGATTACAGTTTAGTTGAGATGGCAAGAAAGAGGAAGGAACTCTAAGATTGGGCGATTAGAAACGGCTTCCTCTCCTCTTCGCTTCCACCTTTTCACTCCGGATCCGGAGGACGCCCCCTCACCCTTCAGTTCGGAAAATCCATAAACAAAATGCCCCCCTCCCAGTGAGAGCAGAGACAAAGGTAAATGAAAAGTGTGGCCCCGGGGCAGGGGAGACAGACCTGGTGTGATTTTCAGAGAAGCGTAATTCTCTGTGTCCTTGACAATAAAAGGGGAGAATTGAAGGTACACACGGATAACTTGTAAGAAGCCAGTGGCCGAATTGCATTGTGCATGGGAGAGAAACGACGGTGAGCAGGGGACTAGTATTGCTATAACCCTGAGTGGAACTGACATGCCAGGCCCCTGACAGCTTAGAGGCCCCTCACCTCTCCAGCAGGGGCCTCTGCCTGACTCCCTTGAGCTGCATTCCTACCTAGGATCTCATTGTGGCTCGGTGGGTGGCCCTGGGGAAAGCTGGAACAATGAGGAGGCTCAGTCTCCCTCCCACAGAAAGGACCCTGCTCCCTCCGCCTGCTTTGGGAGCCTAATGAGTCAGTGTTTGTAAAAGATGTGAGCATCAGATGAAAGGGTTGCAGAGGCCTGCTTGTTAGAGAGGGCCAGCATGCCAGCACCCAGGAGCACCCAGGAGCTGCACCCCCCCCCCAACACCTCAGGGCCACAGCCAGATCACCACTGCCAACAGCTGAGGCAACAGGGGCCACGTGGCTGGGTCTGTCCTTTGTGGCGGAGGCCCCAGTGGTAGAAGGGCAAAGAGATAAAGGCTGAGGCTGAGGCTGTGTCCCCCTCATGCTCAGCACCTGTATTTGGGCAACTGATCCCCACCTTGGTTTCAAATTCATGTTTGTGAGTGGGGAGTCACCCAAAGAGGCCCCTGTGACCTGTAAGGTGGACACCTTAGGGAACTGTCCCCTGGAACCTAGCCTTAAGGGGGGAAGGGCAAGGACATGGCCCAGCTGTAGCCCAGGGGCTCTGGCTTGCCAGAGCCAGAGGACAGGATACAAAGCAATCACCTGGCAGGATTCAGGTGAGTAGGCACAAACTAGCTGGAGCCAGCAACTACATGCTGTGCTCTGAATTCCCCACCCTGCTCCCGCTCTCCCCTCTCCCCCTCCTTCCCCCCCCCCCCCCACTCTCTCTATCTCCAGCCCTGGGTCTCCACTCTCAGGCCTGCTCTTGTCACATGTCCCCAGACATCACATCAAATCTTCCAGAGGTGCTTGGTCACAGAGGCCATAGTTGTGGTTCCAGAACCAGCCTGGTCCTGCCAAGATCCCAAGGCCCATCCTGGTGAAAGGAGTAGGAAACTGTACTCACCCACCCACACGTGTGCAGGCACACACGTGTATATACGTGCAAAACCACATGTGTCCACATAAATCACATGCACACATATTACATATGCACAAGCATATTTGCATGCACAAGCACAATGCATATATGGACACAAGCTGCACATGCATGCAAGTACATGCACACACACACACACACACATAGACGTACTCACAGTATTTCAAACAACAGCCACAGACTGGAGCCAGCTTCTTTGGCAGTTGCCTGGGCTTGAGTAACATACATTGTCGAAATAGAATTTCACCTGTACATGTCTGCATGTTCAATGTAGACACTGGCACACTAGCAATCATTTTGGTCTGTTGTTGGTTTTTTTTTTTAAGACAAGGTCTCATATGTAGCCCCAGGCTAACCTTGAACTTGAGGCCATCCTCCTGCCTCAGCCTCTCACTGTGCTAAGGTCACAGGTATGCACCATTATGCCCTGACAAGTTTTGAATCACTCAGGAGCTTCACAGGCGGTGTGCTCTGACGCTCTCTGTCCTGAGACCAAATCCTCATTTCTAGGGGGCTGTAAGAGGAAAAATCTCAGGCAGGCACCCAGCTGGGCTGAGTGACTCTAACAGGTGGAGTAGAACCAACCCCTTAGGGAGAATCGAGTTCAAGAAGCAGGTGGCCTGAAGGGCAGGTGGCAAGTCTCAAGAGCGGGAATTGGGGTCTTCTTTTCCAGCTGCCTGGCCTGACCCCACCACTCATGTGCCTGCCCAACTGATGCCAGAGGCCTAGGCAGTCGGACTCTTGGCAGGCATACCATCACCAGCAACCCGTTTTTTATGCTCCGCAGGCCCCAGTGTGAAGCTGAGGAACACAGGTCACTCAGAAAAACAACCGTGGAAATGCCAACTCAGCAGAGCAGTCCCCACCCCTGCAGAGCAGGCTCACCCTCACCCAGCAGCAGCCCTGAGGCCCTGGCCATCCATCAATGTCACCAGCTCCATTCTAAAGGCCGCCTGGCTGCAGCTGCTTCCGCCACACAGAGGGTAAGGGTGGAGGGGGCTCCACGTGGGGCCGGCTGCTGGCAAAGGTGCCCTGGTCAGGATGGGAGATGCCCAGCCAGATGCACATTGCTGGCCAGCTCCAGCCTAGGCCCCTTCTGAGGTCATAGCAAGACAAAGGCTTGCTGAGAGAGAGTTCCTCTCTGTGGCTAGCCTCTAACCAATGGAAGCAACTAGAGGCTAGAGCTGGCCAAGCTGACACAAGGGACCAGAACACAGGGAATTGCAGTAAGTGGGAATCCAAGAGCTCCTTCAAAGCTCCTTCTAGGACTGGGGTGTGGCTCAGTGGTAGAATACCTGCCTAGAATCCCCCAGTGAGGGGCTAGGGTATGGCTCAGTGGTAGAGCACCTGCCTAGAATCCCCCAGTGAGGGGCTAGGGTATGGCTCAGTGGTAGAGCACCTGCCTAGAATCCCCCAGTGAGGGGCTGGGGTGTGGCTCAGTGGTAGAGCACCTGCCTAGAATCCCCCAGTGAGGGGCTAGGGTATGGCTCAGTGGTAGAGCACCTGCCTAGAATCCCCCAGTGAGGGGCTGGGGTGTGGCTCAGTGGTAGAGCACCTGCCTAGAATCCCCCAGTGAGGGGCTGGGGTGTGGCTCAGTGGTAGAGCACCTGCCTAGAATCCCCCAGTGAGGGGCTAGGGTATGGCTCAGTGGTAGAGCACCTGCCTAGAATCCCCCAGTGAGGGGCTGGGGTGTGGCTCAGTGGTAGAGCACCTGCCTAGAATCCCCCAGTGAGGGGCTGGGGTGTGGCTCAGTGGTAGAGCATCTGCCTAGAATCCCCCAGTGAGGGGCTGGGTGTAGCTCAGTGCTAGAATACCTGCCTAGAATCCCCCAGTGAGGGGCTGGGGTATGGCTCAGTGCTAGAATACCTGCCTAGAATCCACCAGTGAGGGGCTGGGGTGTGGCTTAGTGGTAGAGCACCTGCCTAGAATCCCCCAGTGAGGGGCTGGGGTGTGGCTCAGTGGTAGAGCACCTGCCTAGAATCCCCCAGTGAGGGGCTGGGTGGCAGTGAAGCTCAGTGGTGGAACCCCTGCCTAGCATACGTAAGGTCCTGGGTTTCATTTCCAACACCAGGACGGAACCATGAGTTGGTGAAAGAACTCCCTCAGTATCCCTTGTCCCTTGGGTCCAGTCTCTCCACCCCTGTTTTTCTGTGTGTGATCCTGCAGTTAGAGGCCAGGGTGGGGCCTTGCCTGACTGCAACCTTGTCTATTGCTAGATCTGTTTGAGAGTTCTGACCTTGGGTTATGGAACTCTCAGCAACAGGGCCCACCTCTTCTCTGCACGGAATGGAGGCAGCCATGTGGCTGGGATTGGGGGAACCTATCCCTGTCTCCAAGGGGTCACTTTGGTCAAACACTTTTGTCCAGGGCTCTTAGCTTTGGGACACCCACAGAATCTTAGTAATAGTTCTCTTTGAGAGGCAATCCCAGGCAGTTCTGGAAGGGACTAGTTGGGAGTCACTGTGACCGCCATGGACTTCCAGGTACCAACTCTTCTGACTCCTGAACCCAGTACCTAAAGTGATGTATTTTGTATGCGGATGAACTGTTGGTGGCCAAAGGTCTCAGGTGTCTATTCACCAGAAGGAAGGTTGGCGTTCTGGAATCCAGTGGGGAGAGAGCAGCCAAAGGCTGAGGACTGTGATTGGCCAGTGATGGAACTAACCATGTCCATTCAGCAAAGCCCCCACAAAACCTGAAAGGGGCTCATGGAGCATCTAGACAATTCAGTGAATCTGGAGGGCCTGGAGGGTTTGACCTTTCCCTTATGCACCTTTTTGTCGGTGTCCTTTATAATGCAGCTGTTATAACCCAGTGAACACGTTTCCTAAGTACTGTGAGACATTTTAGCTAATGGTATGAGAATCCTGCTTTATAGCTAGCTCATGAGAGGCTCAGGCAAGACAAGCCAAGGTTTGTCACTGCCGTCTGAAGTGGGGACAGTCCTGGTGGGAGCCCAAACCTCATCCTGTGGCATCGGATACTACTTCTAAGTAGACAATGTCAGCACAGAAGTGGACTAGGGGAACCCCCGTTGGTGTTCCTATAGAATTGCTTTGTTGGTGTCAGAAGAATATTGAAAGATGACAGCACTGAGACAGAGCCAAATGCTGGCCTTACCCATTAGAGGCCTCCAGCCACCCAGCCCGCGATACATAGGAGAAAAGGAGAGATTGTTGAGTGGATGTGGGAGTAGAGGATGGATGAATTGATGGTTGGAGTCATAGATACGTGATGAATAGATGGACAGGTAGATGGATGTGGTGGGTGAATAGGTGGTTGGATTAGCATGGATGGGTGAGCGGATGGATGGATGGATGGATGGATGGATGGACGGACTATGGGTAGGTTCGTGGGAGGCTGTTTGATCAGTCAAATGGATGAATATGTGGATGTGGAAGAGTGGGTGGGTGGGTGGATGGAAGTGTGGGTAGATGTATGTGTGAGTGGGTGGGTGAATAGCTGGAGAGGCAAATTAATAGATAGACAGGTAGATGGATGGGTGGATGGATGGGCAGATATGGATGGATAGATGGATGGATGGATGGATGGGCAGATATGGATGGATGGATGGATGGATGGATGGGCAGATGATGTGAATGGATGGGTAAATGGACACATAGTTGAATGGTGGTTGGATGGGTAGGTGAGTGGGTAGAGTTGACTAGATGGATGGGTGATATATGGATTGGGGTGGGGGAGGGTTGGGAAGCTGGGTGACATGATTGACCTTGCTGATGGTTTGCAGGCATCTGTCTCAAGCCCAGCCTGCATGGCATAAGCTCCCACGAGCAGGATGACATCCACCCCCACCCTTGAGAGAAACAGATTATGTCTCTGCACTGCAGGAGGAAGGAATAGAAAGAGAGAAGGCCACATGTATGCCCAGATCTCAGTTTCCCACCAGGCACCGGGATTGTGGTGGGACTCACAGGGTCGTGCTTAAAAGAAGGGACTGTGGTTTCTCCCAGGTGTGCTGATTTGCTCAGGTGTGGCCCCATTTATGCCTGGGACTTCCATGTCCAGAACCCAGAACTCTTTTTAGCCCTGCCCCCTCCATTAGCTCTACCCCAGCTGCTACCACCAAAGGGCGGGACAAGCTCTTCCCAGAGCTGCACTGCATAAAAGGCCAAGCTCCAGCTTCAGCTGTTCCCAGAGCTGACACTTGAGCCCCAGACTTAGTTATTTTTTATCCATTAAGTAATCCTAGTGGAAGCCAGAGAGAAACCGAGACCTACCTTGAGCAGGGGCCAGGAGGGCTGTGGAGATAAAAGGTCAGGCTAAGAGTGGCTGCCGCCCCTGCCACTGTACCAAGCCAGCATTTAAATGGAATCAAGACTTGGGAGAAATAGATCTTGGAGCAGGTCGTTGTTGAGAAAGACCTCTGGATAATCAGACCACCTGGGTCTGAACCCTGAGGCGCCCTTCCCAGCTCTGGCTCTCCACCCACCCAAGGCTCTTGTCTTCAGAGGGAGATCAACTGGCGGGAGTTTGGATACTTAATTGCTGGCTGAAGAGCCCAGAGATACTCACAGCAGGTGTTCGGCAAAAGTGACTTTCAGGCGATGCTTGCAGAAAGCTCAGAGCTCTGCCAGGGACTCGGGGGAGCATGGCTTGGTGTTCCAGAACACCACTGTCAGGACCTCCAAGCCCTGCCTGGAAGAGGCTCCCCCCTGACAGTGCCCTCAGCTGGACAGAGCCCCAAAGTGGAGGCACATGAAAGCAGTCCCCACTCCCCTCCCTCCCTCCCTCCCTCCCTCCCTCCCTCCCTCCCTCCCTCTCTCTCTCTTACACACACACACACACACACACACACACACACACACACACACACACGAGAATTCCAGTAATGAAAGACTTTGCAGGGTGCTGACATTTCTGTTCTCTATTCCTCCGATGCATTAAAGTACTGGGGTTGCCGGTTCCATAAGATGCAGCTGTGTCTCCTCATTGCCAAATCCTCTTAATCCAGAACCACATCTGGCCCAGAGAAGGCAGCTGTTTGGTGGCTGGATGGTGAGTAGATGATGAACAGATGGATGGTCACAGGGATTGGTGGGTGGGTAAGAGGGTGAACGATACGTGAATGGTTGCATGGAAGGGTGGATGAGTGATGGGTAGGTGAGTGGGTCCATGGAGGGATGGATGGATGGATGGATGGATGGATGGATGGATGGAGTTGAGTGGCTGGGTGGGTGGGGTGGATAGATGGATGGGTGAGTGGCAGATAGATTAATGCATGGGTGAATGAAAAGATGGATGGTGGTGGGCAAGTGGTTACATGAGGGGTGGTATATCTTATAGATGGTATATCTTATAGAAAGATGGATGGATAGATAGGTGGTTTTGTGGATAGTGGGTAAGTAGTTGGATGAGTGAATTGGGTGTGTGGATGGATGGATGGATGGAAACAGACTTGCCTAGCCCATCTAGGATCTGAGTACCAAGCAGGTAACCTTCCAGCTGAACAACTGGAAGAGGAATCTCAGACAACAGATCCCTGCCTCAGTTTCCCTATTGAGTCTTATATCCTTTTGTTGTCAGAAAAGTCAATTCTCCAAGTTCTTCTTCTCCCACTGTCTAAACAGAGCCATCCTCTCACAAGAAAATAGCTAAAGCATCCTATCTTGTCCCTCTCCCTTTCCCCATTCCCCACATCCCACTCTCCTCAAGTACAGGAAGCAACCACATGCATGGTACTTATCCCACTTACAGACAGGAGGTCAAGTCCCTCCCACAGCCTCAACCTGTGCCCCTGCCCACTGGGTTCAGGCCTAGAATGACCAACATGGGATCTTCAGTCCTACACAAATGTTTTGAGACATACCTCCTCTTCCCTCCACCCACCTGCCCTGCCAACAGCTGTCATCCTCAGTCCTGTGATATTTTAAGGACATCTGGATAGAAACACAGAGACAGAACCCCAAGAGCCTAAAATGTCAGCCACGATCAGTTTGAAGTGTTCTGAAGCCCAGATCTCAGCCCCCACTGTGGAAAAGGGGTGTAGGGGCTCGCGGTCTGAGTCCAATCCTGACTCTTCCCTATACTAAAGGGACTGAAGCCAGATCTGGTCTCCTGTCCAGGAAGGTTTCCTCCACACACAGTCTCACAACACCAGCCCTACAGAGCCCCAGGTAGCAGTTGGAGCCATAGCAGGCGTGTTTAGACTTAACGGCCCCCATTCTAAGCCTCATGCCAAGGTGGTGCAGATACTTTATGTGTGTTTGTGCACGAGCACATGTCTATGCAGGCTCATGTGCATGCATGTATACATGCATGTGGGAGCCAGAGATCAACACTGGGTGACTCATCACTGAAACTGGAGCTCGTGGATTGGTTGTTTGGCCAACAGTCCCGCGTGAGCTTCCTGCCACCTCATCCCCAACACTAGGAATGCAAGCATGGGCTACTGTGCCTCGCTTTTTTTTTTTTTTTTTTTTTTTTTTTTTTTTTTTTTTCTTTTAATCACTGCTTGGCCCATTCTCTTCTAGGCTAATTCTCACATATTAATTTAACCCATTTCTAATCATCTGTGTATGGCACCCCAAGGTGCGCTTACCGGGGAGATTCTAGTCTAGTCCATCCTGGGTCGGAGCTTCATCCCGGGAGCGGGGCATGGCATCTCTCTCTCAGGCGTCTGCTCCCGAGAGAGCTGTGGAGTCTCTGACCTCACTTCCTCTTCCTCCCAGTGTTCTGTGCCTCGCTTTTTCACATGGGTTTTGTGGGGATCAAACTCAGGTCCTCACGCCATCTCCCAAGCCCTCCCTTTTTTGTTTTCCAACTGTAGCCAGCTGGTTTCAGTGTCAAGCAGGCTTTTCTGAATTTCAGAGTATTTTTCCCTAGCAAGCTCAGCCTACTAGCCCCCGAAATAAGACACTGCTCAGTGCCCCTCCCTGAGGCCCCCTGGAATCCAAGGTATGTAGCCCTGGTGGGGGTTCCAAGGGTCCTGATACCCCATAAACAGCCACAAAGCCTTCTGGCAGGGAGGCAAGACCCCACCTGCCTGCTGGAGCAGTGGCCACTTGTGTGAGGAAAGCATAGGGGTCCTCGGAGGGTGGGCAGCCTCTCTGTTCAGCTGGTCTGGAGCCTTAAGGGCAAAGGAGACTTCAGAGTGTGACCAGAGCATCGCTAGCCCCCTGCCTGTCACTTTCACTTAAAGTGAATTGAAGAAAGACAAAAGATAGCTTCCATTCCCCTGATGTCAACCTGGGACAACTAACAAATTCCCTCTCCAGCCCCTCTCCCAGAAAACAAGCCCTCACAGCCTCCTGTGACTCCATTAAGACCCGGGGCTGATACCTACGCTCCTCTCTGGCTAGCCAGACCTGCTAGCATCTGAGCTGCTCCATGAGGAAGGAGCCCAAGAAATCCCATAGGGAGAGGCTCCTGCCTCCCCAGTGTCAGGGCTGTCTAGCCAAAGGTCAGAAGTGGCTGAATTTAACAGGCGTAGACCTGAGACACAAGAACTAGGAGAAGCCCCCAGGAGGCCAGAGCTGGACACGTAGGCCATGCTTGGGGACATGGTGATCTCATCCTTGTCCCTGACCTGGAGGCCTGGATGTGTAAGGTAGATCGAGGCCACAAAGTTCCCCTGAGCATCCTGGGTCAGTTAAGCCATTGAACATGGGCCAAGAGGGAGCCAAACGTCAGATGCCCAGTGGACCTCTACTTCTCACACCCTGCTGGGTTTTTCCTTGGCAGAGGCCCCACCCCTCTGGGAATCTGCTGTCTTCTTGCCCCCTTCTGATACTCAGATCCTGCTCTGTCTCAGATCCCAGAGATTAAAGTGAGGAACCACATGTACAGCTGCAATCTATTCTAACTAATCTAAATTAAAATGGGAAACTCTAAACATACAGGAAATCTGTGAACAAGCCTTTTGTGGATTTCTGGAGAGCTAGACCTGGTTTAAAGCTCTATCTGTGAAATCCAGAAAATAGAGCCAACCTAGTCACCCTCAGCCCACCAGTGAGTGGAGGAAAGGGTGATGATAGTGCATGCCATGAACTATCGCTCAATCCTGGAAAGAAGGAGCCTGTGGTGTGCTGGAGAAGAAATGCAGGTTTGAAAAACAAAGCAAAGAGTAAAACATTATTTTATGCACAAAGAAAATGAAAAATGCCCACGAGGCACTGGGGAACGTGAGCCGGCGGATTGCTCGCCTAACATTCATGAAAGCCCTGAGTTTGAGCCCCAGCACCACAGGAACTGGGTGTGGTGGTTCACATTTACAAAGCCAGCACTCAAAAGGTAGAGGCAGGAGGATCAGGAGTCTAAGGTCAGGGCAGGGATTTGGCGAAGGGGGTAAGAACACTGGCTGTGTAAGTTCCAGGGCCAGAGTCTGAATGCCGACACCGTAGAAAAAGCTGGGCATGGCTGCACACACCTGTTACTCTAGTGCTGTTGGGTGTGGGGCCAGGAAAATTGTAGGGCATGTTGGCCGTCAGCCTAGCTCCAGTTTCAGTGACAGACCATGTCCCAAGGAAATAAGATGTAGAATGAGAGAGCAAAACATATGACATTCCCCTCCTCTCTCTGGGCGTGTGAGCACTGGCTCTCACACTCACATGCATGCATGCATATATGCACACACACACACGAATTCCAGGTCATCCCATCTAGACAGTGAAATTTGAGCTCAGTCTAGGCTACATGAGACCCTATCTCCAAAAACAAAGAGAAAATGAAATAAACTAATCTAAATTAGACACACATTAGGGACGCCCCCTTGGTGGCGGCACAGGGTTGTGAACTTGGGAGATGCAGTAAAGTATGGGAGGACAAGTGAGGACCACAAGCTTACCCTCCTGAACCTAGCGCTGCTGTTTACATGCTCTGAAACCTGCCAAAGTGTATGCATTAAGTATGTGCAGAAATCAGTTGTTAGGAACACTGTCTGCTCTTCCAGAGAACTCAGGTTCCCAGCGCCCACATGGTGACTCTCAATGGTGGACTCACAACAGCCTGTAACTACAGTTCCAGGGAATCTGATACCCCCTACACACTTCTGGCTTTGTAGGCACCAGGCACACATGTGGTGCGCATATATCTATATCTAAATTTATATCTATATCTATATATGTATATATACGTACATATATATATATATATATATAAATCTTTTTAAAGTATATGCTGATCCCTGTGCATTAGTTTCAAGTCAACAAGTCTGCTTTTAAAAGGGACATGATCCTGGGATAAGGAGTAGACATAGGAAAAATGACCACAGTCCTTATTGCCACCGCTCAGGAAGGGTAAACAAATAAACAGAGGCCAAAAGGTGTGGACGCTGAGGGTGGGACATTTACACAGCTCTGTGTGGTGATAACACTTCTCTGCACAGGAGCTGGGAACTGTTTTGGTGCCTTGAGCACTCGGGCAGGTGTGAAGACGTGAGTTCGGGTACACAGCAACCAAGTAAATATCAGGCGGGTGTGGCAGCCTGCCTGTAATCCCAGCATCCCAGAAGAGAAGAATCGCTAGCCTGCCTAGCTAAGTACACAAGCTGAGAACCCCTGCCTCAAGAATCAGGTTCCAGCTTACACACACACACACACACACACACACACGAGTGCAAAGTAACCCACCTCACATAACTGTGTAGAGCACGCAGTCTATGGCTTCGGTTGAAAGACACTGAGACCTCCATCCCTAGGATTGTTTGTCAGGCACTTGTCACCGTGTCCCTGCAGAACTAGAGGACTCCCAGGAGTCAGTTCTTTCCTTCCATCTCAAACTCGGCTCATCGGGTTTGGGCTGGAGTTGAGTCATCTCACTGACCCGCAAGTAAAATGTATTTGAAAAAAGTAAGTCAGCAATGAAAGCCTCGAAAGCACTGGGCAGGTGTTCTATAATTTCCACGTAAAAAAAACAAAACCCTTTTGTTGGCCAAAGAAAAGGAAGAGGGGTTAAATAAATGCATAACAAAAAGGAGCAAGCATTTTTAAATTTTATTATAGACAAAGGGTTAATGAGTCTGATATATAAATAGCTTCCACAAATAAAGAAGAGGGCAAACATTAAAAGAACAGAATGAGCCAAAGAAATGAAGAAATGACAGAAAGAGGAAATGCCAACGGTCTTTAATCACACAAAACATGCTCAGAAAATAGCCCGTGGAAAAATTTTAAAACTGAAGCATTTTTGTCTTTGAGAATGTGAATAAAAATGAATATTTTGGTGTTATAATAAAAAAAATCATGCACCAACTACATGATTTGGTTTTCAATTGTAATTTTTATGATAACTAGATATATGCAAGTATTTCCCAAACTGAAATACTCTGGGCTGTGGTTCAGTGGTAGAGCCCCTGCCTAGAATCCCCCAGTGAGGGGCTGGGCTGTGGTTCAGTGGTAGAGCCCCTGCCTAGAATCCCCCAGTGAGGGGCTGGGGTGTGGCTCAGTGGTAGAGCACCTACCTAGAATCCCCCAGTGAGGGGCTGGGGCGTGGCTCAGTGGTAGAGCCCCTGCCTAGAATCCCCCAGTGAGGGGCTGGGGTGTGGCTCAGTGGTAGAGCCCCTGCCTAGAATCCCCCAGTGAGGGGCTGGGGTGTGGCTCAGTGGTACATATACCAAAAACTGTATTTTTTCTAAAGAATTGAGTTATCTCATTTTTAATTAACTATATGTGCAAATAGAAAAAATTTATTATATTCAATTTAATAAATATGTTACTAAGCTCATCATTGCATGTTTCTCTTTAGCTTTTTAATGTGACTGTAAAAATGTTTAAGTCGGGGGCTGGAGAGATGGCTCAAAGGTTAAGAGCACTGACTGCTCTTCCAGAGGTCCTGAGTTCAATTCCCAGCAACCACATGGTGGCTCACAATCATCTGTAATGAGATCTGGTGCCCTCTTCTGGCATGCGGGCATACATGGAGGCTGAACACTGTGTACATAATAAATAAATAAATAAATAAATCTTTAAAAATAAATAAATAAATAAAATGTTTAAGTCGGCTATCAATTCGCTGACTTTTAAGGATTTACTTACGTATTTATTGGTGTGCACACGCCCGTATACTTGTTTGTGCAGGTGTGTATGTGTGCATGCATGTATGGAAAGCAGCCGTCAATTTCAAGAGTCTTTCTCAGGCTCTCATCACCTTTTCCCAGAAAGGATCCCTCGGTAAATATGGAGCTCACCGGTAAACTGGTCAGTAGTCTACAGGGATCTCTCTTTCTGCCCTCCAAGCCCGGGATTACAAGGATATGCTCCAACACCCAGCCTTTTACGCTGGTGCCTGGGCTCTGAACTCAGGTCTTTAGGCTTGGCTTGCATAGCTCCTCACCAAGCCATCTCCCCAGACCTCGTGGGTCCGTCAGTCCTCTCTTTTCCCCTGTTCTTCTTCTCCCACCTGTCTTGGAAGGGAAGCCTAACTTGGGGAGACCTGGCTGATCTCCAAAAGCAGAGTGACATTCCAGCTGCCCATTCATGCTTCTCAATCATCCTGGAAGGGGAGGGATCAGGTCCCCAGTCCTCCTAGCTTCACTGAAGAGGCAATGGGTCTACCCACTATGGCCTTTGCCAGCCGAAAGCTTGAGTTGCCTAGGCATGGACTCTTCCCAGGGGACACACATTGCTCTCCGTGCCTCTTACCCTCTGACGGGTGGCCCCTGGGGCCTCCCAGGAGAGATGACCAATTTGGCCATTTAACTGGATTCACTGTCACACCCTAAGTAAACAAACAAGTCTCTTGCCTAGAGTTTCTGATTTTCCCAGGGAGCATGTAGACTCGGGGCCCGGTTCCTCTAAGCAAACTTAGTGCCCAGAACCCTGCAGAAGGTGACCAACCTGGGGATCACCACTACTAAACTGACACACCAGGGCCCAGCAGACACTGAGGCCACGCCTCTGACCACGCCCAGCAGAGCCCTTGTAATTTGTGATGACATCACCCAGCCATGTCTAGAGAAATGTCCCTACTCACAGGAAGGTGACATTTGTGGTGATCCCAGAATAGTCCCAAGAGCTGTTCTCCACCCCAAACCTCCTGGAAGCCACACCCACAAGGACAGAAATCTCAAAGCCCCAAAGGCTTTTGGTGCTCCAGTGGGAACATGAAGAAACGTCCAGAAGAGCCAGGAAGTCATGGCATCCAGTATCCTGTGAGAAATATTTGCACAGAGAAAGAATGGATGAAAAATACTAATGGATTTGGGTGAAGGATTCTGCCCGGAAGTCTTAGATGGACCCAATCCCAGACGGGATACTTTGGTGAGACTTTCAGCCTCCAATAAAAGAGGCTGAGTTCCTGTCACTTGTGATCTCATTTAAGAAGCCTCAGGAAGCACACACCGTCACCACAGACCCTGTGCTGGAAGGACCCCAGCCACCAGGGTCCACATCCAGCAAAGGAAAGACTGTGGTCACCATTGTTGAGGGACCCTGAGCCAAGAATTCAGGATCTGCCCAAAGTCCTAGCTGCAGGTACCTTATCGAGGGACCTTGTGCAAGGGGCTCTGTCTTCTGGTCTTAGATGCTGTGTTCGTGGAGTACTCAGATTCCTGTGCTACACTCTCAGGTGTGTGAGGATTGAATGGAGCTATGGAGGACCACCTGGTACAGACCCTGGTAGGGCTGGAAGCCATCAGGAAGCTGAGGTTGACCTGTATCACCAGGACCCGGCTGCTCAGCAGTGCCCCTTGAAAATCTCAAGAGTCAACAGCTTTTGTGTGGCCATAGGACAAGGACTCCTTCCTTGCTCAGTTGACCCTATCCTGGGCCCTGAGGAAGACACAAGCATTGAAGATTCACCTCTCCACGTAGGAAAAAGGAGGCACAAGGTGGCTTAGGGTGGCGCTGTTAGAAGAGGCGTTCTCCCCTGCCAGATCCCGCTCTGCTGGAGAAACACGGGGAAGAGGTAGACACTGAAGAGAGAACAGTACCTGGGTTCTACATCGAGCCCTCTCCGAGGGCCTTCAATGTCCCTTCTAGCTGAGCTTTCGCTGTGGGCGGACACAGGTTGGGCCCAGACTCATGCACTTTGAGGAGAAATGTTTGCGATGTCCCAGGACCAGACTCAGGGTGACGGAGGATGCCTCTTAGAATGTTTGTGTAACAGACCCCAAGAGGAGGAGGCCTCAGTATGTAGGATGCCTCCACCAAAGTCACAGAAGTATATGGTACCCAGTGCCAGGATAGTCTCCGCTCCAGGCAGGCACCGTTGGACCAGCTCCTCTCCCACCTGCTATGTCCATCCATCCAGGGAGACTCCAGAGCCCTGGAAGGAGGACAGACATAGGGCATACCTATGAAGGCATACCTGTGAGATACTCCAGGGCCCAGGAAGCACCCACTTTAATTCCGATGCCAGCAGACCTGTAAGTTAGGGATCATGATCATACAACCGTGGAGCTTTCCTTGGGTATGAGACATGTTCTACACATAGCTAGTACTCGGGACTTCATCTAGACTCTTACATGTACTAGTCAAGAGCTCTACCACTGAGTCACAGCCCTTAACCATCCAAGAACGTGTGTGGGGGTCGGCGGAGGAGGTGTTTATGCCTGTACACATTTGTGTGTGTGTGTGTGTGTGTATGTGTGTGTGTGTGTGAATGTTCATACCCGTACACGTTCAAGTATTGTGTATTAAGACACATGTGTGCATGTGTACATATGTATGTATGAAGGCCTGAGGTCAATGTAAGGCCATTTCCTTGCCTACCACTTTATTTTTTGGGGGGGTCAAAGTTTCTCACTGAACCTGGAGCTCCCCGATTCAGCAAGACTGGCCAGAGAGCCCCACAAATTCTTCTGTCTCTGCTGTCTAGTACTGGCATTACAGGCATTCACAGCTGGGCCCAGCTTTTTTTGTGTGTTCTGGGGATCTGAACTCATATTCATGTGTTTGTGTGGCATGTATTTTCCTAATGGAGCCACCTCCCCAGACCCTTCAAGCAGGATTTACACACAAACTCACGCCCACAGTGGACACATGAGAGAGGTATGACGATCACCCGGGGCCTAGATAAATGGATGCATCAAAAAATGTGGACAAAGTCCCCAAAGCCACACAGGCTGGTAACAAAAGACAGGGTAGCGATGACCTTACATTAGGCTGCTCGTTAAGTTAAACATCTTCATCTTATAGTGTGGAGTTTGAGAGACACAGGCCTGGGCTGGGAGGATTGGTACCTCCGGGTCAGCATATGCCCAGTGGTGATAGATGTGTGATCACCATAGGGGCCTCTGAAACAGCTCAGCTCTGCCCCTCAGGCCCCACCCAAGGTACAGACTTCTTCACAAGGAATGTTGAATCTGAGTTGGGTCTACCATGCTTCCTGGATCTACCTGGCACTGTTTTCTAGTCTATGAAACAGGCAAACTGGATGCCCATTCTGAGGCTGTCACAAGAAAAGGTCTCAAAAAACCTTCACACAGGAGGTGGCTCAGTTGGTAAAGTGCTTGGTGAGCAAACCTAGGATGTGAGTTCGATCCTCAGAACCCACGTTAAGATGCCAGGTAGAGTGGTACACACTTGCAGTCCCATCTCTGTGAAGATGGAGACAAAGGAATCTCTCTTTCTGGGTCTCACCGACCGACCATACTAGCTTGCTCAGCAAGTCCCAGGCCAATGAGAAACCCTTTTTCAAAGAACAGAGTGCCTTAGGAATGACACCTGAGGGTGTCAAGGCCTCTGTACATGTGAATGAGTACCTGCACACATGAAGATGCACATACAGGTACACAGAAGTTCACACACGGAGCTTCCCACTGGGACCTTCTGCTAGTCTTTGGGGACACAGGTGCAGAAATGCCACTGTAAATACCAAGTGTGATGGCTGTTCATCACCTGATCCTCAGTTTCCCCAACTCTGAGCGGAGGTTACAGGAGCATCTCAGGACAGTGTACCTGCTGACATCTTATATATGCTTTCTGTCCTCTCCCCTGGCAGGAACAACTGAGCTCGTTTCCTGATGCAGACACTAGGCCGGGAGTAGCAAGATCAACCATCATTTTGGTTGGCGACAAAAACTCCTGTGGGGGCTCCCGGGAAAGAGCCCACTCCTTACCTCCTCAGCCTCCCACACCCCATGGGCAGCCGCAGGGACACGTCCTGGCCACCCGCCAGCTCCCAGACATGCCTGTGGTGATTTCTGGAGCCCAGCCAGATGCTGTCACACGCCCCAGGGGCCCCTCGGCATTCTTGGCTTTTGTTTCCGATGACGTGGGATGCTCTGAGAAGGGGGAGTTTGCTGGGAGAGGGGTTCTGGGGAGCCGCTTGCAATGACAGGACCTGGGCCTCCCATCCTGGCACCAGGAAGCCCCTCCTGTGTACAATTTGTGATTTCCAATAGGGAAGTGAATGCTGGAGGCAAAGAGGGAGGGGCGAACACTGGGTGCCACTCTGCACACACGTGATATGACAAGGGCTGGGGGCAGGGAGACGAGATTGGCTCGGTGCCAACCCATAGGGGCTCAGTAGTGGGCAGGTACAGCGGGACCAAAAGATGGTGTCCATGAGCTCCAGGCCAACTAGACACAGCTGTTGGCGTGGTCACTGGGAGGCTTCCTACTGCTCCAACATGGAGGTGGTTAGCTTCGTCCCCAGCTGCTCCAGTTGGTCAAGGGTGAGCCTTGAAAGACTGGCAGGTTCCAGCCAGGCCTCCCTTCAGCACTTTGGTTAAAGACATGAACAGCTATTGCCCTATTTATATCCCTGGCTTCGCCACCCAGGGCCTGTGTCCCCACAGCCTGTGTAAGAATTCCACTCCTATCTGTTTACACCTAAACTAAATGTTTCCTTAGCTCCAGCCTGCTTGCTGGCAGTGAACTTGGGACTTGGGCACCTGTGAACACAGGTTCAGCGGCTAAAGTGAGCCCTCCCTGTTGGCCATTCAGAGGAGGGCCTGGCCTGTGCAACAATGACCACCAGTCCTGCCGTGGTCCCACAGCTCCTTTTGGGTTTGCTCTGCCTGTCTTTCTCACCTGCAGGTAACCTTGGATCTAAGCAAGACCCATACCCAGAAAGGGGTCCCTGGGTGGATCTGCAGTGCGTGGCTGGCTTCTGATCCCCTCTTCTGGGCACTGCTCCTCTCTGGACTCTCTAGATTAGCACCTTGGCCTTCCTGCCTCTTCCAAGAGGCTCTCCCACTCTGCCCAGCCCACAAACCACCCCAGAAATGCCAAATCGGGGGCGGGGGTGAAATGCTGACCTTGACTGCAGATGCTCACGGGACAAAATGAGATCTTCCAGTTCCCATAACCCCTCACTCTCAGCAGGCGGGATTTCAGGCAGAATGGGATGTTCAAAGACCTTTGGAAGAATAAAACTCCAGCCCCTTCCCCTGGCGGGCGACCAACTCTCAGCTGTCACACTGGACTCAGGGTTTTCCCACAGAAGACTAACACTGACCAAGGGACCAAGAATAGAGGCTTTGGGGTAGGGGTGCAGATGAGCGCTTTCCTAGAGGATCCTGTCCAGAGTCGGTTCTGGCCCCGTACTTCTGCAAGGCTGTCCATGAACCCTGGTCCCGGGAAGAAGCCTCAGGATTTAGATAGGCCACCAAGAACCCCTGAGGTGACCAAAGGAGCTAGAAGCAAACCAAAAGCTAGAACATTGATAAGATTTTGGGGGGTTCTGCTCAGTGTCCTATATAGTGCTCAAATATAAAGATCTCAGAGGAAGCTTCCAGTCCTGATGTCCCCTCTTGGCATTTACCCCAGCCTGGGAACCCCTAGAAGAACTGAGAAATGACTGGAAGGCCTAGGGCCAGGTACAGAAGAACATGGAGCTAGCCCTTGGCCACAAATACTGGTTACCTCCCTGGGCCCTTGCTATAATCCTGAGTGAGCACCTTGGACCCACTTAATAGACAGACAGACAGTCAGGCAGAGGCATGGAGACTGCATTCTCATTGCACAACACATTGCTAACAGCAGAGGGAGACCACAGAGCATCAGGGTAACCATTCATGCCCCTCTTAGGAGTCCATAAGGGGTTTGCCACCCAGCAAGCAGGACACACAGATGCTCCAGATAGTCAGTGGGTCCTGCTGGCTGGGCCTCTAAAGCTGGCATATGATTGTAAGACCTTTATCCCCAGCATGGGCAGGTCCTGCTCACTGGTATGTCTGTACCTCAGTGCATTAGAGATTACACTGGGCCCACAGGTCCACCTGACACCCCAGCCTAAGGCCTGTGCCCTCTTGTGGGGCCTGAAGAGAGGGTGTGACTGAACCTTCACACACCTTCTTCAGGGTTCTGTCTGCAGTGCACACACCTTCTTCGGGGTTCTGTCTGCAGTGCACACACCTTCTTCGGGGTTCTGCCTGCAGTGCACACACCTTCTTCGGGGTTCTGCCTGCAGTGCACACACCTTCTTCGGGGTTCTGTCTGCAGTGCACACACCTTCTTCGGGGTTCTGTCTGCAGTGCACACACCTTCTTCGGGGTTCTGTCTGCAGTGCACACACCTTCTTCGGGGTTCTGTCTGCAGTGCACACACCTTCTTCGGGGTTCTGTCTGCAGTGCACACACCTTCTTCGGGGTTCTGTCTGCAGTGCACACACCTTCTTCGGGGTTCTGTCTGCAGTGCACACACCTTCTTCGGGGTTCTGTCTGCAGTGCACACACCTTCTTCGGGGTTCTGTCTGCAGTGCTCAGGCACCACTCTGCCGTGGGGAAAGGAGAAGGGAAATGAGGGAAAAGGGAGGAGAACAGAGGCAGAGGCAGGGATGACTGAGGAAAACAGAGAACAGGAGAGAAAGGGAAAAGAAACAGGAAGGAGAGAGGGAGGGAGGGAGGGAGGGAGGGAGGGAGGGAGGGGGGAAGAAGAGAGAGGATTGGGGATAAAGGATAGAGGAGGAATGAGGTGGAGCAAAGAAAGGAGAAGCAGAGAAGGAAGGAGAGGTGAGAATTTGTAAAGAGGAAGGGAGAGAGGGAGGGAGAGAGGGAGGGAGAGAGGGAGGGAGGGAGGGAGGGAGGGAGGCAGAGAGGCTGGCTGCTAACTTTGGAGCCCAGTCCTAACGGATACATCTCCAAAACCCTCCCCACCTAAGGCTCAGACAGCATCGCGAAAGAAGAGGAGGAATGATTGTAAAAGCCAGAGGATTAACGAGTTTGCAGTGCAGTTGTGTTTCCTAGTACCGCCAGGAGCCACACTCATAAAAACTCACCAATGTGAGCATCCAGCCATGAGCTGAACAAAGATGACAGCAAGGAATATACCAAACTGGATGGGAAAGATGTTGAGGCCTCAACCCGACACAAAGAACAACAGGCAACCAAAGAAAGCTGGGAGTGGGAGACGTGGCCTTCCCTAAGGAAAAGCACAGCCATTGGTTGTCTGGTGCCAAATGGTCAGCCTGAAATATGCATACAAGTAACGTTATATAGAATCACAGGTTATAGTTAGACAAATATATGTATATATATGTGTGTGTATTATAAGATATATATGTGTGTGTGTGTGTGTGTGTGTGTGTGTGTGTGTGTGTGTGTGTGAAAAAGAGCCCATGGATTTGAAGGAGAGTGGTGAGGGGTACATGGGAGGGCTTGAAGGGGGAAAAGGGAAAGGAAAGATGTTACAACTGAATTATAACCTCAACAATAAACAAAGGACTGGCTGCTGACTGGGGTCCCCTAGAAGGACCAATGCCTTTGGGGCAGGTCAAGGGAGATGGTTGCCTAGCAACAGCAGAAAGTAAGAGGTCACCTGGCAGAAGGTAGAAATTTGAATACACAACCCAAGTGAGGGCAAAGAAACCCCAGCCTTCTCTCTCCCTCTGATAGAGCTACTACGGGCTAGCCTCATCTGAGGCCAGTGCCTCCTGTCACCCAACCTCAAGAGAACTGGACAGCTTCTGACAAACCTCCAGGGGAAGAACAGGTGGAGAGTGGATCTGGCAGGGCCCACAGTGGCTGGGCCGTTCCCCTCTACCTGGTAAGGAGTACAGGACTCCAAAGGCCAGCCCACATCCAGACACTTTTTGAAAGGGCAAACAGAACCCTGGAGGGTTACCTGAGCTACTTCATCTCTTCCACTGTCCATTGCAGAGACCTAGCCCTGCTGGGCACCCTGAACACCCCTGGGCCCCACAGGGTCTACCCTAACCCCCTACTGTAGGTAACAGGATCCAATAGCTATGCCCACCTCAGGGAAGACTCGACTCTCCAACCCTGTTCCTCTGGGCCAGCTTGTGTCCTCAGGGCTCTGAGGAGAGAAAATGAGCTGAAGCAAAGCACCGTGGGGCAAGGCCAGGGGGGTAGCTGTGGAAGTGAGCAGAGCTGGATTTGTCCTGGTGTCCTTTCTGGGTGCCTCTAATGAGCTTCTGGTCCAGGGAAGGCTTGCTAATCATTCCGCCATGAGACAAAGGAATCCTATAGGAGTAAGGAGTGTGTGTGTGGGGGGGGGGGGGTGTCCTCAAGCCTAGGGATTTGCAGTCACAGGGCTCTTCCTTCCTCTGTCTTTAAGCCAAGAGCATCTTTAAGGGGGTGGAGATTTATGCCTGTTCTTGTGGTGCTGAGCTTCAGAAGTGCGCACCTGGATGGCTTAGTCCTCAAGCCTCTACAGCCCCGTGAAGAGGAGGAACCGTTGTGCCCTGTTCAAAGAGGGAAATGGAGGTGCTGAAAAGCACACACGAGAGCTGGGATTCGAACCTTGGCTTCCAGACTCCAAGGTTAGGTGGTGAAACAAAGGCAGAAGAATGGTGCCTGGAATAACAGCGGCAAATAGTGCACAGCCCTTCACTGCCCCCCAGAGCCCAGAGAATCTGCCGTAGCCTCATCATCATCCTGCAGGCCTCTCTAACTGAACGGGGGGGGGGGGGGGGGCGGGAACTGAGGTGACAGGAGCTGCTTTTCCAAGTTCAGCAAACATCTGTTAGCAAATCTATATCCCACAGAGTGCTGGGATATGCTGGGACCTTGAGAAAATCCACCTGGAACTCTTTTCAGGGACCTAGCAATCTGGTTGGGACAATAGAAGGGTAGACAGATGGCCCCCATATAGAAGGTCTGGACCATAAAATCGGGGAAGGGATATAGACTATCTGGGGGATGGAATGCTTCAGGAATAGCTTGATCCAGGAGCTACTGTTAGAGCAATATTTTAAAGACTGAGTAGAGGTTCTCCACTGGGTAGGGGGGAAATCACACCTGGAGAGGGCTGCAAGCTTGTGGCATCTACAGAAGCATGGTCACATGGTTATTTCAAGCTTAGGAAGGCTGAGAGCTCAGGAAACCCATGTGCAAAGCAGGGTACCTGAGGGGGCCCCATGTGGAAGGTAGCAGGGGCAGGATCCCACTGTCCTGGCTAAGCTCCCAGCTCCCCTGCGGCTCTGTGGCCCTTGCAATCTATTTCTGGGTTTCTTCCTAAAAGCCTATAGCTGGGACCGGAGGTGGCACTGGGCAAGCTCCCACCCAGCAAGGGCAAAGCTCCTCGGCCAAGACACCAGGCACTTCCTGGCTTGGCTCCGCATCTAGGAGTTGGGGGGGGGGGGGTCCGGGGGCGACATTCCAGCTGCCATTCCAGCTCCTCCTCGACAATTTGTCCATTTCCTGCCTTGGCTGCAAATCTCAACCATTTCCTTCTGGGCCGCCTCCGGCCTCTGCCCGCTGCCTGGCCCTGTGCTGACCCGGAGGGACAGAGGACCGTCTTGTCTTGCCAGCTCTGACTTTGGAAGCAATACCGCCTTCAACCCAGCATCTGCCAAGAAGCCCTGGGGGGCTGGGAAGAAGTGTGAGTCACTGGAGGGGAGACCTGACCTCCAGGCCCCCGGGTCATCCCCCTGCTGCTCACCTAGCCTCAGCAAGCATATTGTATTGATAAAATCTACTATCCACATCCAAGAATCTAGGCTGGTGGGGATCAGCACCTGGAAGCCACAGCTCTCAGGGGGTGTTATGCGTAGTACCCACACGACCTGGGAATATCATGCTCAGCTTGGAAGATTCAGTACCCAGTCAGAGTCTACGAATGCTGGGAAGAACTTTTCAGACACATAGACCACTGGCAAGTCCTCAGAGCCCAGGGGAAGAGTGAAAACACCTATTCCTCTAAGGAGGACACGAGCCTGGAAGTGTCCTGCAAGGGACTTCTTTAGCACCGCAGAGCTGGTCCAGAGCCCCAAACCCCCTTGATAGCAGATACATTCCCCCTTTCCCCGAACTCCTGGAGCCTGACAGAGGATATGATCAGACTGGGGACACACACACACCCTGTATGTAACCCTAACATAACAGGATCCTGTCTGCTCCCAGGAAAGGGTTGTCTTCATGCTAGAGTGTGCACAGAGAACCTGAAATGGCCGCAGGAAAAAGTCTGTCCTTTAAAAAGCATGCCACTGCCCTGTGTGGGTAACCATGACACCCGCCTCCATCCTTCCCGCCAGTGCCGCTGTCTGTGGGTAGCA
The DNA here is from genome assembly GCF_018167655.1 of Microtus oregoni. NCBI lineage: Eukaryota > Metazoa > Chordata > Mammalia > Rodentia > Cricetidae > Microtus > Microtus oregoni. The sequence continues at coordinate 4,281,428 of NW_024543062.1, read as the reverse complement.
AGGAGGCGAGAGTCATCCTGATTCAGGGATGTCGGCATTCCTCTTTGAGGGATGCAAGGGTTCTCTGAGATGGAGGAATACTCCTGACCACCTGAGGTCTCTAGGGAACACGAGGTCACCCTGAGAGTCAGCCCCAAGGCATTGCTCAGGCCCTGTTCCTCCTGATCCACATGGCTGCACTTCGGACCGTGCCCTTGAGGTTGACAGAGTGAGGCTCCAGAAAAGCAGAGAACATGGCACCATAGAGGAGCCAGAACACAGGGCAAAACTTAGATGACTTTCACACAGAAAGGATGTGTTCGTGGTAGCCACTCTGGCTGGGCCGGGAGGCCTCCAGTAAGAACTAGAAAGACTTCCTATGCTGGGCCCGGTAGCCGGTTAATGAAAAGTCTTGAAGCCGAGCCAACTGCTGTGAACTTTGGTGTAAGACAGTGCTTCTCAACCTTCCTTGGGCCACAACCCTTTAATACAGTTCCTCATGTTGTGGTGACCCCAACCATAACATTGTTTCATTTCTACTTCCTGACTGTAATTTTGCTACTGTTATGAATCATAGTGTCAGTATCTGCTAGCCAATTAGATGGGTCATGACCCACAGGTTGAGAACCATTGTGTATACACGTTCAGAAGTGATTTAAAGGCTGGAGCACCTATGCCATGTTTATTTGAAAACGGCCTCCATAGGGGAAAGGGTTAATGTGTCATTGGAGGTTCCTCCCAGCCTCACCCCTCCCAGCCCCATTCCCCAAAGCAGAGTCCTGAGAAAATCTCATTTCATAGTTTCCCAGAAAACCAGGTGCATGGCAGCTGGGCAGCTGTGGCATGCGTGGCGGGAGCAATTCTGAGGCAGAGGAGAGTGAAATGGAGATGGCCCCAAGCCGGCTGCTGCCTCCAGGGTGAATTCTCAAGTCCCCTAGAGCCAAAGAGAACTTCGTGGCTCCGCCCTCCAACCTCTGCCCAGCGCTGTGCAAAAGCATCACCCACCCAGGACCAAAGGCCAGACACAAACCCGAGAGTGCAGATCCAGCCTGTTGAGCAGCATCTGCAGAGCACAGACACTCTGAGAAAACTGGGTTTTACTCTGTAGTACTGGGAATGGAGCCCAGAACCTCCCACATGCTAAGCAAGTGCTCTATCCCTGAAGCAGGCCTCCAGCTCCTCACTGGGGGATTCTAGGCAGGGGCTCTACCACTGAGCCACACCCCAGCCCCTCACTGGGGGATTCTAGGCAGGTGCTCTACCACTGAGCCACGCGCCAGCCCCTCACTGGGGGATTCTAGGCAGGGGCTCTACCACTGAGCCACGCCCCAGTCCCTCACTGGGGGATTCTAGGCAGGGGCTCTACCACTGAGCCACAAACCAGCCCCTCACTGGGGGATTCTAGGCAGGTGCTCTACCACTGAGCCACACCCTAGCCCCTCACTGGGGGATTCTAGGCAGGTGCTCTACCACTGAGCCACACCCAGCCCCACACTGGGGGATTCTAGGCAGGGGCTCTACCACGAGCCACACCCCAGCCCCTCACTGGGGGATTCTAGGCAGGTGCTCTACCACTGAGCCACACCCAGCCCCACACTGGGGGATTCTAGGCAGGGGCTCTACCACGAGCCACACCCAGCCCCTCACTGGGGGATTCTAGGCAGGTGCTCTACCACTGAGCCACACCCAGCCCCACACTGGGGGATTCTAGGCAGGTGCTCTACTTCTGAGCTCTATATCCAGTCCTCCTTTTACTTTTTAAGACAAGGTCTCTGTAAGTTACCCCACCAGCCTTGAACACACTGGGTATCCCAGATGAGTCTTGAACTTATGATCCACTTTCCCCAGCCTGCCTCCCGAGTGCCTGAGATTTCAGACCTGCACCACCAAGCCTGGCTGAGGACATTCTCCTTGAGATACTTCAGCAAGTCAATGATCATCACTTGCTGCAGAAGCCAGATGACCTGAGTTCGACCCTCAGAACCCACAGCAGAGAAAACCAACGCCTGAAAGCTGTCCTCTGACTTCCACTGTGTGCTGTAACACACACGCCAACACACACAGACCACCACCATCACCAACAATGACAATGATAAACAATAATGCTAATACATAAAATCTGCCTCTTGGTTAAATATCCAAGTAATATCCCCGGACTGAGTCTTGATCCCTGTGAGGCAGCCAGTCTTTAGCATTGTCTCCCATTCACTTAACCCAGTACACCCATCAACCCAGCTTCACCCCAACCTGCTGTGGGAAATGGGCCAGATTAGATTGGGAGGGGGTGTCTCTGGATAGTATATCCCCTGCAGAGCCTCACCATGAGGGATTACAGACTTCCTAAAGTTCTGAGGTTTTCCCCTAGCCAGGAGCCTATCGTACACCCGACTCTACAAGATAACAGTGATCCCTCCTCATGTCAGTGAGCACAGAGGACCACCCAAGGATGGGTTGTTTTTTTTTCCAGAGTCCCCAACCAAAAGTGTGAAGACAGAGCTAGGAACCCACCAATAGCCGAGCTGGAGGAGCCGCTGGACCACATCCTTGATCATGCCCATCACAGAGCAGATGTGGCCCAGGGTGCAGAGGAGGTGGACCATGGTGGGCCTGCCTCTGCCCATATCCAACAAAGCTCCCTTGCATCCCCCTGCAAGAATCTAGAGCAGGCCGGAGCTCGTGCGGCACTCAGCCCGAGCTGACTAGTGGTCCACAGCCCCACCCATCTGCACACCCCGAAAGAATAAGCTGGCTGAGTCCACGACCATCACCGACATCTGTCGGCCTCCCCGGGGCCTCCAGAGCTGCCGGTTGGTAGCAAACACTGCTCCCCTCTAATAAAACAAATCATCCGAGCCTGTGGAAGCCGCAAGAGGAAACAGCTGTGCACTGCTGGCTGCGAACATGTGCTTCAGGCCCATCTCCTCTCGCCTGCTTCACTCCTGTGGAATTCGGGACGCCTGGCCCTTCTGGGAGGGCTCTGGAGCATGCCTGCGTTGTCACACGTGTGCACTGAAGTCAATGCAGCGGACTGCCACCAAGAACTGCCTGCGTCCAAGACACTGTCACCCATTCATAACCATCACGTCCTCATGATCGCTGCCCCACCACTTCCTGACGACCCCTCATCACAGCCGTCACCTCTCCCAACAACCGCTTCCTCACAACGGCCACATCCTCAGAACCAGCCTTTCCTCACCCACCCGTCCCCCAGCTGCCACCTCTCCACGAGTGTCACCCCCTTATGACTGCCATCTCCTCTGGACTGTTGCCTTGCGGTTGCCATCATCACCCCCTCATCACCCCCGTTACTGCTACCATCTCTCACTGTGCCACGCCCCCTGTCACAACACTGCTATGCTCAGGAACCTCTCCCCATTCTAGTACAGGGCAGCCCTGACTCCGAGTCACCTTCAGACTCCGCTTCTCAGCCCTCCCCTCTCCTGGATCCCATTGCCCGTGGCCTAGCAGAAGGCTTGGTCCTCAGATGCTCACACTGGGACACTAAAAGCACAACCAAGCCCCGTGTATGTAGAGGCTTCTCCCTTCTGACGACCCCAGGGTGCCAACTGCATGGTGACAGCTTAACTACACAACCCCTTGGCTTCCCAGAACTAATTCAGGTTTTCCCTACTTGTCGGGAGTTCCCGACTGGTGTTTATGTGGCCTCAAAGGAGGCCTGGCATGACTATAGCCTGTAGGAGATGGTTACCATCATAAGACTTGTTATGGGTGGTGCAGTCTGTGTAACAAGCATTCCTGTCGGTCCTGGGAAGTGGGTACTCATGAGGGTCTGGCACAGGTTACCCTAAAAAGTCCATTTTCTGCAGCACCTTGTGGTATGATAGGCAGAGGAATGGTTGGGGCATTGAGGGAATCGGGTCATTCACTACGGCTCAGCTCAAAGCTTCTATTTAGATACAAGAAGCTAAGGACATAGATAGGATCAAAGAGGCCACTGCGGGCACACGAGTGTGCCCCAAGGATTTGCCACAAAGCACCGCTTCTCCCCTCTGTGGCTCTTCAGAAGCTCCCTGGTATCCCTGTGGCAGGTGTGTCTGAGAACAGAGACCACCATCCTGGGACTCAGCAGTTGCTGGCGCCTGTCTAAAATGACAGCCACTAGCCACATGTGGGCACGCAAGTTGACATTGTATGAGACGTTGTGCCAGCTGCGTCACAAGTGCCCAGCAGACACGGTAGCTGGTGGCTGCCACACCGGGCAGCATGGGCAAAGAACACACCTTGAAGAGTTCATCCGCCAGCCCTAGTTCACAGGCAGGAGCCCTGCCGAGCTGCTGCCTGCAGCGTCCAGAGCTACAAGATGCCACAGCAGAGTACCACAGAAGACATGGCCTGGAATCACAATCACTCCTCACAGCTCTGGACGCCAGGGGTGTCAGCTGGAGCAGTTGAGCCTCCAGGGGAATCCGCTCTGGGTTTCACTTCAGCTACAGCCGGCGACCCTGGGTTAGTGCATGCCTCTCTCCATCTGTGGACCTTCGCGTTCAGACCACATTCACGCCTGTGTGCGTGAGTGAGTGCGTGTGCGTGTGTGTGTGCGTGTGTGTGTACATATATGTCTGCAACTGTGCCTCTTGCCTCTGGATAGGACAGCACTCACTCCAAGAAGAACTTATCTCAAACTCAATGCACCTAATTTACATCTGCAAAGTCGGAGCTTTCAAGTAAGTTCTTTCCGGCGGAGTGGTTTTCAACCTTCTTAACACCGCGACCCTTAAACACAGTCAGTCTCTCTTGTGGTGGTGATCCGCAACCAGAAAATTATTGTGTTGCTACTTCATAACTGTAATTTTGCTACTGTGATACACCATAATGTAAACATCTGATATGCAGGGTAGCTGATAAACCAATCTCTGTGAAAGGCTCTTTTGAGCCCCAGGGGGTCGCAACCCACAGGTTGAGAACCACTGCTTTTGAGGGTGTTACTCCACAGCACAGCCCTTTCTACAGCTCCCTTATGACCAGCTGGCCCAGCTGACTCTATCTCAAGAACACGAGTTCCCAGGATAGACATAGATCTTGATCGCCAGTGGTCAATAAGGCCTGGTCCATGATGCACATTCCGCCAACCTTGATAGTAGATAGAGAGACCGTGGCTCAGTGGATTAGTAGGTGGCTAAGTAAGTGGGTAAGAGAATAAGTGGATAGGTAGATGCATGGTAAGTCAGCACAGGGACCATGCTGGCTCTGACTTCCAGATCTCTGAGGATCCCCTGCAATGAACTTCAGAATCTAGGAGCATCCTGGCAAGAGCATGGCCCCACATCTGCGACCCTTTTCAGTGACCCACAGTGCAGGCTTACCTTGCTACATCCTTCAGCTTTCTCAGGTGACCTGGGTAGGGCTGGGTAAGTTGCTGACCCAAGCTATAGAGGCATCTCCTGGGTCGTCACAGTGTCCTTGGATAAGGAGAGTATCAGAGAAGTCCCGGGCATCCCTTGTGTCAGGACCAAGGCTGTAGGGCTACTGAGATGAACGGCCCTAGGGACGCCACTGTGGAGGCCAAGCAAACTTAGTAAGGGTCCTGCCCCCTTCCGAGAATCCCTTGGGAGGTCCATGGAATCAGGCTCCTGGAGGGCAGCTAATGCCAGGGAAGCTTCCAGAAGGCAATCATCCCGGAACAACAGTTGGAACTTCCTCACATGGCCTTGTCCAAGCCAGACTCTATCTCCCTCTTGGAAAGAAGGGAAGGCCAGAGGGCTGGCAATTCCCTGGAGGCTCCTGAGCAGGCTGGAGGTTCTGGGGAGCATAAAGTATATCTTACAAATTAAGGCAGTGGCTAAAATGAGAGAAAATGCCAGAAATAGCTCTGCTGACTCAGACCCCGCTCATAGTTCTGTGGGAAAGCGCCACGGGCCAGAGGGCTGATACCCTCCCAGCCCCCCACAGTTCCCCACCCCCACCCACCAGATTTCACACTAACTCTGCCACAGCTCAGGAAAGAAGTAGGCGGGATCTTGGAGGACACTTTGGGTTGTGAGCGTAGAAGCACCAACCAAGGACAGATTTAAACGGAGCCATGGATTACATCATGTGACAGGGAACTTGGGATTCTCTGCTCCACTGTCCTCACTTGGCCTCAGACATCAGCCGTGAGCAAGCCCTCGTGGTTGCAAAATGCTTGCCAGGGTTCCAGGTATCACATTCTCATCCATCAACCTAGAAGGGCCTCATGCTGCTTTGTAGGATCTGGGAGGCTGTTTCCAAGAGCCCTCGGCGATCTCCTCTCTAGTTCTGCCGGTGGATGGAATTGTCGTGTGCTTCTCGAGGGACCTGGAAAAATGCCTACTCTTGGGTATAACTACTGGGTCAAGGCTGCCTGACCCACACTCCTGGGTTCAAGAGGAGCCGGGTGGGCAGAGAAGCCTAGCTGCGGAGTGGGAGCTGGGCCTGTGGGTCTACCATGACACTTCAGTCAGCATGGCTGCCCAGAGGAAGGCCAGGGCTCTCTAGGGTGATGTGGCATCCTGCAGCTCAGTGACTTGGAAGCAGGAGGGGGAGACACCTCCCTACAGCTGGAAAGTGACACCACCTTAAAGAGACACCCAGATAGGTTGTCACTATGTCTGTCCACCATGAGTCTTCTCCCAGTTGACTGGGGATGTATCACCAAGCCCCGTGGAAGGTACAAAGCTTAAGCAGCCAGGAGGCCTGGACTTGAGAAGACTAGAAGGGTATGTACCTGTGCAGCAGTTTTTAGACTGAAGGACAATGGGAAATACGTTTTTCTTCAAGCCACCTTGTGTAAAGTAATATCAAGGCAGGGGAGTGTTTTGTTTTGTTCTGTGTTTTTCTTCCTTGCCTTTTCAGACAGGGTCTCACATAACCCAGGCTGACCCCGCACTCACTGTGCAGCTAAGGAGAGCTCTGCCTCACCTACCGAGTGCAGGGATGACAGGCATGTGCCACCATGCCCATCTTGACCTCTGTACCCTTGAGAGGTCCGCTACTTCCCATTCTTGCAGGCCGCTGAGAACCCATTTCCGCATCTGTAAATGATGCTGACCGGAGCATTTCTAGAAGCAGCTAAGCAGGATGAGAAATGCTGGTGGATCAGCTCTATAGCGCTTGGCTACAATAGAGACAGACTGTTCTTTTGACTTTGGTTGACTGATTATGATTATGATGATGATGATTATTATTTAGACAGGGCCTCATGTATCCCAGGATGGCCTCGATTTCATCACGTAGCCAATAACGGCCTTGCACTTCTGATCATGCTGCTTCTACCACCCAAGTGCTGGGGTTACATGCATGCCACCACACCCCACTAAATATGAAGTTTTCTTTTGTGGGTATATGAGGAGGGTATGTGCATAGGAGGCCAAAAGAGGGTGCTGGGTGCCTTGCTCTACTGTGTCTCCCTGAGTTCTGAAGGAAAGCACAGAAGGCCAGAGGGCCTCTGGAGATTGGCTTGTACCCAGCAAGCCCCAGTGATCACTCTGTCGCTGTCCCCTACAGGCTTGGGTCACAGATGACTGTATGGTTGTACCTGCACTTTCCAGTGGATGCTGGGATTTGAACTCAGGTCCTCATGCTTGTACAGTAAGCTTTCATATTCACTGAGACATTTCTTAAGCTACTAAATGTAAACAGAAGTTTCTGTCCTGCCCAGTGCCACAGCCATTCAGTCCCAAAAAAACACACAGAAGCCGGGCGGTGGTGGCGCACGTTTTTAATCCCAGCACTCAGGAGGCAGACGCAGGCGGATCTCTGTGAGTTCGAGGCCAGCCTGTCTACAAGAGCTAGTTCCAGGACAGGAACCAAAAAGCTACGGAGAAACCCTGTCTCGAAAAATCAAAAAAAAAAAAAAAAAAAAAACCACACACACACAGAGGTTTATATTGACTATAACTGCTTGACCTACTTCTCAGGCTTATTACAAACTAGCTCTTCCTACTTAAATTCACCCGTAATTCTTGTCTATGTTTAGCCATGTGGCCGGGTACCTTCAGTGAGGCATTCTCATCTTGCTTCCTCTGAGTCTGACTAGTGACTGACTCTCTGCCTTTCCTCTTCCCAGAATTCTCCTTATCTGGTTGCCCCACCTATACTTCCTGCCTGGCTACTGGCCAATCGGTGTTTCATTGAACCAATATGGGTGACAAATCTTTACAGTGTACAAGAGCATTATATATTATTAATATAATTATGTATATTATTATATTAAGAATGAGATTCAGAATCTAAAAATGCCATGAATTCCTTTTATGATAATTCCAGGGTTTGCAGTGGAGGTGGGGTGGGGTCTACAAAACGGCGGTAGACTGGATGGTGGCCCTCCACTCCACGCTCCAGAACCCAGGCAAGATGGCATTCTCTCTCCCACCCCACCCCTCTGCTAATGAACCATGTAATTGTTTCTGAAAGCAAGAATTGTATTCTTTGTCACCCGTGAAATGGACTCTCTTCCAACTCCAATCCCCGGTTCTGTTTGTTAGAAAAATAATGTTAGACAAGAGATGCTTCAACAGGTAAACATGCCTGATGCCAAAGCCTGCAGCGCTGAGTTCTATTCCCAGAAGCCACATGGTGAAAGGAGAAAATGGACCCCCACAGGTTGGCCTCTGACTTTTCTATGTGTGCCATGCCACGCTCACAACATAACCCTATATAAATAAATAATCAACTGATCTATTTATTGAGAGAGTTATGATGATCGAACGCCCAATCTCAGAGAGAAGTTTCTTTCTCACATCGAGAAAAGGGAGGGGCAGATAGAGCAGGACACACCTGCAATCTCAGCACTTGAGAGGCAGGAGGATTGCCAAGTTCAAAGTTAGCTTGGGCAATAGAGTGAATTTAAGTCCAGCCTGGGTAATTTGGTTTGACTCTTATAATTCAAAAAACTAAATCTAAACTAAACAAAACTGACATAGGGGACTCAAATATCGAATGCAGCATCCTCCCTAAGATAAAAGAAAACATTCTAGAAGGTGCTTGGAGATTTGACTGTCTCCCCCCCCACACACTTCATATTTATTCCTATTGATTATGTCCATCAAAAATTCATATGTTAAAGTCTCAAATCACCAGGACCTCAAAAAATGACACCTTGTTGGAGATGAGGGGTTGTTTGAAAGACTATAGAGACAATTAAGGGTGTGTCCAGGAAGAATGGAGTGGAGAAATTGGAACACAGGACAGTAACAGACCAAGGAAAGAAGGTGTGAATGGCCAGGAGACAAAGGGGGCATCAACAGTTGCTCTGCAGCCCAAGAACCCTGTCCTGCCCCCACCGTAGCTTTGGACCTCAGGTGTTATGGAAGGCTGTGCTGGTTTTGTTTTTGCTTGCTTGCTTGGTTGGTTCACATTTTTTTGTAAGTGTGTATTTGTAAGTGTGTGTGTGTGTGTGTGTGTGTGTGTGTGCAAGGATATCCTCAGATGTCGATCTTTGTCTTCCACCTTGAAAAAGCTCTCTTGGTTGCTTGCTGGGCTAGCCAACCCACAAGCTTCCAGAATTTGCCTGCCTCTGCTTCTTAACTCACCTTAGGAGCCCTGGGATTAAAGCTATGTGCTGCCACACCTGTCTTTACATGGGTTCTGGAGATCTAAACTCAGGTCATCACACCTGCACGGCAAACATCTTACCCACTGAGCCATTTCTTCAGGCATGTCTGCTGTTTAACCTGCTGACTGAGGTCCTCAGCAGGAACATCCCAAGAGACACATACAATTTCATCCTCTTCTACTTCCTCACCTAAGCCCAGTAGAGGCCTCTGTAGCCCTTCGAACAACCACAGTGGAGTCCCTGGAGTTTGGAAGGTCATCCGTTAGCCATAGATTGGGAGTTCAGGACTTGGGGTCCCAGTGCTCAGAAGGTAACAGAGACATCTCCAGGGATCTTCAGAACAAGAGCAGCATTGTAGACATCAGGACTTGGAGATGCTCTCTCCCTAGAGCCTGGTTCAGCTAGTCCCTCAGAGAGGGTCAGAGCCTACCACCTTCTGTTTTAGGCTACTCGTCTCAGAGGAGCACCCTTGGTTCCCCCCACACTGACTGCAGGTAGGTGACACCCAACCACACTCCCTGCCAGGTTACCCGTCACAAGGTGCTGATGTCATCAATTGATTCATCCACCAAAAAGTTCAGAGTGATGGGCGGCTAAGAGACCTGGTTGGAGAGAGGTGAATGTTGTGTCTTTGCTGCCTGGTCCCTAAGGAGATAAGCAGCTCTTCTCCCCGTTCCCTCCACACGGGGCATCTAGGATGGTGGGGTGCTCACGGAATGGAAGCACAGCTGTGTAACTAGTATGTTTGTCCCACTAAAACACAAAATGAATTCAGCCTTTTCTCCTGACCCCAGAAACATCTGAGGAAGAGAACGAGAGGCAAGATGAAATATTCATAGCTTTGGAGTCTATTCTCCCAAATGCGTGCAAATATAAATTGGATTTTCCTGAAATGTATGTGCATTGCCTGAGGGCCAACAGACTGGGGACAAAGACTGTGTGGGCACACACCGCACGCCCCCTTGAGCCTACACAGCCACATGCAGTGATCTGAGGACAGATGCTGGAGGCTGCTGGGGATGAAGCCACAGTGCCTCTCACCCTGGGGAGGGAGGCCGAAGCCAAGCAGACTTGGCACAGTAGAGAATGGAGTCTGAATCCCATAGGTCCTCACGGCCAGCCACCATGTGGTCTACACAAGTCCTCATCCGGTCTTTTGTGTAAAATGACTGACAGACAAAGGCATGGCATCAAGTCTGGGGATAGGGATCAAAAGGTTCTGGTGAGGAGCTGGACATGTAGCTAAGTCGGTAGAGAGGTTACCTACCCAGAGGGAACCTAGAGAGAAGCCCTGACTTTCGTCTCCAAAACCACATATAAAAGGCTTGGTGGTCCAGGCCAGAAATCCTTGCATGAGGAAGATGAAGCAGGAGAAGTTCAGCTACACAGCGAACCTGAGTTCAACCTGAGCAATATATGACCCTGTCAAAAAAAACAAGTTGCAGGAAGAAAGGGGAAGGAAGGTTCTGGTGGCTTTCTTTCCATTCATTGGCTCCAGTAAGTCACACTAGTAGAAGTCTCTGCTACCCTTGCTGATGCCAGCATTGTCATTGGTAGAAGAATGAGGCTCTCCAAGTGCTTTTATACAGAAGGACTTGGTGCTGGTAGTATCATTTACCTTAGCCCTTTTAGCAGCCGTCGTGTATCATGGTTGCTTATGATTAATGTATAGAATGTCCCCACAGGCTTGTGTACTGGAGGCTTGACCCTAGGGGTGCTATAGAGAGGTGATTGTATCACAAGGGCACTGACATCATCAGTGTATTCATCCATTCATGATTCCAGAGCTGAACTGGCTCTTAGGAAACTAGTCATGGTTAGAGACATGGTTAGATCATGACAGCATCCCTTGAAAAATATATCTCAGGTTAGTGGGATGGCTCAGTCACTGCCTTGGCTGTCCTATATGTAGGGAAGTCAAGGTAGTCACACACAACACCTATCCCACAGAGGGGTTGTGAGAATTCAGAGAGCATCACACAGCAGATGGCCCAAGAAAGACAAGTTGTGGAAACCTTTTGCCTTGGTCTATACTAAAGCGTACATGTAAGTGCGCTCGTTTTCTACTCGGTGGTTAGCATCAGAAAGCAAGGACCCCATAATATCTAGCATAGAGACCAACCCCTGGGAAATGTTCAGTGACTTATGGTAGGCGGATGAATATATGGGTACATAGGTGGGTAAGAAGATGAATGATGGATGGGTGAATGGATTGGAAGGGAAGGTGGATGGATGGATGGAAGGATGGATGGATGGACAAGTAGATAAATTAGTAGATTGTGAGTGGGAAAGGAGGATAGGTGAACGAATAGACAGACAGACAGATGAGTGGATGCATGGAAGGATGAATAAAGGATGGGCAAGTAGATGGATGGGTGAGTGGGTGGGTGGGTGGGAAGGCAAATGAGTAGGTGGATAAGTTAGTGGATCTGTAGATAGGTAGGCAGGTAGATGGGTATATGGATTGGCAAGTGTGTGGATGAATAGGTGGATGGATGGATGGATGGATGGATGGATGGATGGATGGACAGATAGATGGACGGATGGACGGACGGATGGAAGGGGTGTTTGGATGCTTGGTGGGTAGGTGGAAGTGGGTGGGTGGATCTAGTGTATGGATAGTTGAATGTGAGGCTCATGGGACCAGAGACATTCCTCCACGCTGATGCCCAGCTGAGATGCAGGATACCCTTCCCAGCCTGGCAATAGGAGTGTCTCTTGGCTGGAGTTGGGCAGACTTCCTCCTGCAATGCTGTTGGGAGCTGCTCAATGAAGTTTGCTGCGTGGGTTTCCCACGGGATGTCAAGAGAGCACATGCTCTCCTCCAGGCCTCATACCCATTTCCCAGACACACAAGGAACGCACCGATATGACTTTGGCAGAGAGCAGGAGGAGGGCAGCTGCACAGGGCGGCGGAGGCTGGTGAGCCGCCTGGGCCTTCTGGAAGGGGGCCTCTGCAGCAGCTATGCCGATCAGGATGAAGGACTAAGTGTTGGCCGACTTTGTCTTTTTCCTTTGCCCCCACCCCTCGTGCTCGGGGCCTCCTCCCATACTGCAGAGAGAGGCAGAATTTGCTCTCGACTGTTGGGGGGTTGTGTGTGTGTGTATGTGTGGTGGGGGGAGAATCCTGATTGTCTTTCCTGCTCTGGAAGTTATGATCTGAGGCTGCAGCTTCCTAAGGTGTTGCCATGGAGACGGATTTTCTGTCATAAATAAAAGTGTTCTGGGGTCAGGAGCTCTCAAGCATAACTAGGCCAGATTTTTGAGGGGGGGAAATGCCAGAATTCCAAGGCGCCCCAGAGGATGAGCAAGGCAGACTCTTCCCTGAGGGTGTCCTTTAGGCTGTTGTACAAGTGGTAGAGAAAAGTCCCTCTGTGCTCCCAAAGTTACCTGCCTCCTCCCTCCCCTCCTCCACCTAAATCTAGGTTGTGTTGTCAGGTGAGATCTAAGGGATCCCCAAAAGGAGTTAGCTCCTGGGGCGTCCTACTCTCCTCTGGAATCTCCTGTAGTTGTGCTGTGTGTCTTCAGACAAGTCCCTGCCTATCTCTGGCCCTGGACCCTGTCTGGACAGGAGCCCTCCCTGTAGGATTCTGAGTGCATTCCTCTGGCGGCTCTCCAGTGGCAAAGATAGCTCAGGAATGAGCTTGGAGCAGGGCAAGGGACCCTCGAACTGGCATGCTGGTCACTTCTGAGGCCTGAGGTCCCCTATCCCCATCCTCCCACCCCCAACCTCTACCAGGCTGGTTTCCCACCAGGCCTTGGAAGCTGGCTTTAGGGATTTCCTTCTCTTTGGGGGTCACCACCAGGCAGTGTTTAAAAAGGTGGGAGGGGGGCTGCATCCTGGGAGGAAGGTATGCGTGTCTGAGGGGCCCCTGGACGCCACCCAGGCTGCTGTAAGGTGGCTAACAGCCCAGGGCTGTTTGCCAACCTCCCTGCCCCCACCCCCACTCCCACCCTCCACCCCGTATTAGGTAAACAGACTCCTCACTGGCTGCAGGCAGGGCTCAGTGCCATCCCTTCACAAAGAGGCCCTGGGGTCCTGAGCAGTTGCCAGGTACCCCCCGTTTCCCTAAGTGGCTCCTGGTCCCCCCCCTTTTTACTCCAAAGTAGTGGATGTGGGAATCAGGGAGACTAAAGAAGAAAAAGAATGAAACTTGGAGCTCAGGGTAGGGGTCCCTTGGGACTATAGACCTACTAAAGATCTTAATCTGTTTACTTCTTCTGCACCAAAAGCCCCACCAGCAGCCAGGAGGTTCCCAAGGGTATGAAATGGGGAGACCCCTTCACCTTTAAAGATGACCACACAGGCCTGGTCACCCCAGGATCTGGAGTCAGCCAAGGCCTTTGCCAAGAGTTCCGGCCACCTATTAGTGTGACACTGTGTGCCCGTGTGCGTGCTAATGGACGCATGCACATGTATGTGTACATGTGGATGCCAGAGTTGACATCAGAAATCTTCCTCTATCATTCACTACCTTAATTTTTTTCTGAGGAAGGATCTCTCATTTAACTTGGAGCCCATCAATTTGGCTAGGCTGGCTGCCAACCAGACCCCTGGGAACTTCCTGTCTGCATCTCCCCAGTTCTGAGGTTACAGGTGCATGTCACGTACCTTTTTTTTTTTTTTTTTTTTTTTTTTAATGTGGATGCTAGGGATTCATTCAAACTCAGGTCCTAATACAGCAAACACTTCACTAACGGAGCCATCTCCTCAGTCCTAGTGGCATTTCACTGCCCAAACGCCTTGGTATGGAGGAGATACAACCCAAGGCAGGCAAGACACCGTCTCCACACTCCCCCAAGGCTGTCTGTGTCCAGAGTTTCCGAGCTCACGACACAGCTGTGGAAGAAAGCACGAGCTGTTCCCAGCCTATGGGACTAAGATGGCAGGCTCAGGCATGCCAGAACCCACTTTGCCACAATGAAAAGGGACTGGAACCATGTACCACACAGTCCAACCAGCCTGGGGCAACCGGTCTGGGGATTGCCATGAGGGGGGTAGCAGAGCCCTTAGCCCAGGAACCTGGCTTTGAGGAATATTTAAAAGCCTAGAAGCTTCTTTCTCATGAGTGCAGATAAAGTGTAGATGCACCCAGCTGTGCCCATGGCACTCAACTGCAGGACGACAGGACATAGGATCACAAGTAGGTGTCTGTCCGTGATTCTGAGATTCCTGATCAGGTCTGTAGCAGAAGCATTCTTCTGTGTCCATGTCCGTGCATGCGTGTGTGCATGCGTGCATGTGTATATCTGTGTGTTCCAGTAGAACCTCAACAAAAGAATATACATCTTTTCTCAAGAGCTCGTGGAATTTTTCTCCACCATGGCCAATATGCTAAAGCCATAAAACAAGTCTCGGTATGTTTAAAAGAATCAACCTCATGCAATTATGTTCTTCGGCCATAATGAAATGGCATTAAAAAGCACTCCGGTAAGATGGTGGGTGGGTGCATGGATAAGTACAAATGGGTGGTTAGTGGGTGGCTGGTAGAGTGGAGGGTGTGGGGGTGAATGGTTGGGAGGTTGGTGGCTAGATGATGCGTTGATTGGATGGAGAGGTTGGTAAACAGGTGAACAGCAAGAGAGGCGGATGAGTAGGCAGGTAGATGAGTGGTAGATGAGCAGAGAGCAGATTGGTGAAGGACGGTTGGGTAAATGATGGATAGACGAGCAGACGGGTGGTGGACTGAGGGATGGGTAGATGGATAATAGATGAGAAGGTGGGTAGTGGATGGACAGAAGAAAGATGGGCGAGTGAGTAGACTTATGGCTAGCTGATGGATGTCAGGTATAGAAAACGAATAAGTAGGTAGGTAGATGGATGGGTAGATGGTATAAGGACGGATAGGTGGAAGGACGGGTGGGTGAATGGTTGGGGAGTAAGCAGATCGCTGAGAAGATGTGAATGGTAGATGAACCTCTTGAGACTCAGCACCATGAGCCTAAGCTCTTTGCCGAGTCCAGTGTATGGCTTCTCCATCCTTTAGTCCCGGGCATTGTGAGACAGTACTACTGTCTGAATGGTTCCTGCTACCGCTGGAAGGAGTAGTAGCCTCTGAGCAGCCCCCGCACTGGGCTGTGGAGGTCCAGAAAACCTGGGAGCTCTTCTGGGCCTGACTTAACAAAAGGTGAAAGTGGCTCCTGGGTCATATGGCGGTCACAATGTGTCTAAGTAATAGTGCTTTCTTCCCCAGATGGCCCTGCCTGAGCTCAAATCCCAGCAAGTCTGCAGAGGTTGTTTTTTTCTGGAGAAAGTTCCAGGCTCTGGGAACCAAGCACGACTTCAAACCCCTGGCTGGATGTAGCCAGCTGTGTGTGGGCGGCTTGCCCATCTCCAGGCACCCACAGTGTCAGGGGACCTGAAGGGCTAGGCTAAAACAATAAGCCTCAGAACCAGAGGCTACAGAGGAAACTTCAAACAAGCCAGCGTGCCAGCTGACTGTTGCCAGCAAAAAGTTGTCACAGCCCACTCCAAACTGGCACAGCACAAGGGGCTTGAAGGAACGGCAGAGTGGCTGCCCTGCCTGGGACTGCCCCGGAGGAGGTTGGCGTTAAGTGAAGGTTTGTGTCTGTGCCCTCCTTATACACCCTAATACAGCCTTCTGGGTAGCGCAGTCCTAAAACAGGGACTTTGAGCACCTGCCCTGGCTCAGGAGCAGAGGGGGCGTTTGGACATTCCTGTCACCCCATTAGAGGCAGGGGCCTTGAGCCACCAACACTGCGGAGACGGATGCCCGATGCGTGGCAGGGCAGCTCTCTGGTCATCCCTCCAAGGAGCGTTGCAGGCTAGGGGCCAAATCATGAATACTCCACATTTTT
Source organism: Microtus oregoni (assembly GCF_018167655.1). NCBI lineage: Eukaryota > Metazoa > Chordata > Mammalia > Rodentia > Cricetidae > Microtus > Microtus oregoni. The sequence goes on along the minus strand of NW_024543062.1, from coordinate 4,265,098 downwards.
TGGCGACTCAAAGGCCTGACTGGAAACAGTGGCTGTTTTATTCTGTAGAACTCTTATGATTTTCTTCGTCTGAGTGCCTGCGGGGAGAGGGCAGACTCAGGCAACCGGGGGTGGGGGGCAGGTGGCAGGCTTCTTGCATATTATAGCCACCTCCCAGGCCAAGCTGGCCCTGGCTCCCATCCAGGGCCAATCAGAGTTGTAAAGAATGCTAAAGGCCACGCCCAGGGAATAAGAACCTGGCTCTGGGTACACTTGGCTCTTAGGGCCAGAATCTATTCAGAGATGCTGGGGGAATCCCAGCCCTTCCCCCCAAAAGCCCCAGTGCTAGTACACAACAGGGGGGCGGGGAGGACTCTAAGGGATCCTGTGTGAAGGAACTTCCAGAAGCCTCTACCTGAAAGTTGACTATCCCAAGTCTGTCCTAGGAGAAATATAGGGTGCACAGGGGCCAGAGCAAGGTGCTCTCCGGCCTCCCTATGATCCCTCATGGTGGGGAACCCATCAACCTGCCCAGCATCCTTTCTGGACCAAATCCAATATTAACCCCAGCAGACCAACCAACCCAGGTCACAGCATGGTCACCCAAGGGTGAAGGTGAGTTCATACAAGCTCCCAGTGATGTCACTCCAGGTCACAGAGAGGTGGCCAGGATCAAACAAAAAAAAAAAAAGGGAGCTATCCAAAGTTACATCACCAACGGTCACAATGAAACCATCCAAAGTTACAGTGTCACCTAAGGTCACAGTCGGGTTACTGAAAGTCACAATAGGGTGTCCTCAGGTCAAAAAAGAGAGTTTATTCAAGGTCGGGTCGCAGTGATATCACCTGAGGTCACAGTAAGCTAGCTCAAGGTGACACAGAGCTCTCCTGCCCAGTCCTCAGTGGCACACTGATAATGCTAGAGGCTCCCAAGTGCCTGTTTCCCTGAATCAAGTTCAGATCTTCAAACTGGAGGTAACTGGTCCCTGTTCCAGCCCCAAAGGCATGGGGGCAGGCGGTGTTCCAGTCATTCCTTGATGTGGACAGGCCTTGGAAAGGTTCTGACTGGAATCAGGACCCTGTCTGCCTGGCCTGAGCCACAGTTATCAGCTCCCATTCCTGCTTTCTCATTTGACTCTAATCCCACTACTGAGAATCCGCATGGTAGGGTTGACGAGAGCTGAGGCAAACATGGAACTGGAGGGGCTCCTGGCCCGGCTGTGCCAAGAACCATCAATGTCCTCAGTGGGGCTGAGGTGGGCGGGGACGTGGAGAGGGTGGGTGTGGCCATTAGGGCATGGCCTGAGATCTGGTTGCTCTGCAGAGGATGGACAGGCGGGCTAGAGTCCTCAAGAAAGGGGCAGCCAGGTGAGCAGTGTGACGTAAAGGCTCGTGCAGGGCCTAGCAAAGTGTACAAACACTCGAGGAGATGTTAGTCATCTTCAGGATAGCTCCTGGGCCCCAGGGTACTTTCCCTACTCAGCCCTACCGCAGCCAGGAGGTCACAGAGATCCCTACTGGGTTTCCCCAGCTTCCTGCCTCTGCAGCCTCAGCTGGGACTGGCAACTTGGAGACACCACAGGGTTGAATTCACCAAAGCCTGCATGCTAAATGATACATAAATGCAACCTTTGCCCTTGAGTGGACAGTCCTGAGGCTTCTCAGAAGCTGACTCAGTTTCCCCAGGCTGACCCTTTTTCCCCTTGCTGGGATCTTCCCCCAGGGAGAGCTGCTTACCCATCCTTCCTCCTCTGCTTTGGGGGTTCCCAGGCCAATGCACCCCAGGAGCCCAGTAAGGAGCCTCCTGTCTCTGAACAGGGGCCCTTGTGATTCTTCCCCATGACCTTTCCCAACACCCTTAGAGCAGCCCTATGCGGCAGCTGGGGTGTTCACAGAGGGCCCCAGGACTCAGTAGGTGAGGAGCAGATATCAGCACTGGGGTGATATGTCCAGCTGCCTCTCTGGGCTAGCAGAAACTATCTAGAGACTTCTAGACAGATAGGTAGGAAGCAGGGGCCTGCAGGTGACCTACTTTCTCTTTGCCTTTTGTGGAAACTGGGAAAGATTAGGGAAACAGGCAGGTACCAAGGTGTGCACTCCTATCTAGAGACACAGTCACCCCCAGCCCCACCCCCAGAGGCTAACTGTCTTTAGGTGTAACCCATCTTCAAAGCATCATGGGTGTCCACAGAGAAAGGCATGAAAGCAGGTAGCCTGGAGCCAGGTGGGTTGGGAATGCATGGGATGTCTGTCTGATTGAGGGGTCCAGGGCCACGGGGTACCAAGAGGCCAAAGGGAGGCTGGGGGTGGGGAACACAGAGGCAGCCCTAGCCCAGGACAGCAGTGGACAATGTAGTAGTCTGTCTTACTCTACCTGATAGCATCTCCCCCTTCCCTGTTCAACTCCCAGCATGGCTACATTTCCTCCAGGACTCTACAGCCCAGATAGCTACCCTGAACCCAGAGTAGCCATGGTGCCAGGCACAGGAGCCTAGAATGGGTCCATGTGGGTCTTGAACAGCCAGGGGAGGAGGGTCTAACGGTACACCTGGTGTGGCTGTCACCTGTATTTCCTCTCGAGGCTCTTCCCACAGGCTCACGAGGGCTTGGCAGCCATCTTGGAGTCACCATCATTTCCGATTTCAGTCTTGGGGGATGCTCCTGATGGGGACTTAACTCTTGGTGCACCCGGGTCCCATGTGGGCTCCTTTCAGCTCCACAGCTCCACACTGGTATTTGAAGGGACCACCTTCTGCCCACTCCCTAGGATGCTGGCCTGTTGTAGGAAAAGCCCTGACTCTAGCCCCAGCTCATGGTCAGCCATGCACAGGGCAGGCCCAAGAGGCTGGCCACGCCTACAACCTCCTGAAGCTTGCCTACATCCTGCACTACCTGGATTTTGATGGAAGTCTGCATTCTTTTTAAAAGAATGAAACTATTTTAAACTTCACTATTGAAGCCAAAAAGAAAATATCACAACATGGGCTGCTAGTTAGACACACAGCTTGGACGCTGAAACCTACTATGGAGACCCACTTCATAGAGCTCTCTGGGAGGCAGGGGAGGGGAGCATCCTGTGGAAGGGAAGATTCTGGCTGTGTTATAATGGAGCATCCAGCACCAGGCACTGCACCTGGGACTCGCTTCTAGGTTTACGCCAAGTCCTAAGTGCTACTATAGACCATCTTGCCTTGTGTTGGCGAATTTTTGGCTAGTCGTTTTAGAAGAGGAAACCTGTTTAGAAAATGCCCCCACCAGATAGACCTGTGGTACATCATCTTGATTGATAACTGTTGTGAGGAAGCCCATCCCACGGAGTTGATGCTATCCCTGGGCCTGTAAGCAGCATTTCTCCACAGCCTCTGCATCAGATCCTGCCCTGACTTGTCCGGCTGACAGGGCCACAAGTGTAAACCGAAAGCAATCCTTCCCTCCCCAGGTCACTTCTGGCCACGGCGGTTGTGTCACAGCAATAGAAACCTAATGGGAGGCACACCCGCAACTCAGACCGCACACCACTAAAGCTGGCTGCAGCCCAGAGTCCCCAGAACTTGGGGCGCCATGCACCCAAAGCAACCATGCTCAAATCCCATCTCCAGCATCCTGAGCCCCTCAAACCTCGCTGTCCCACCTCACAGGGGTGAATATCCTTCCACCATCTGACCTGGCCTCACTGGACTCTGGTGTCTTAAGGGACAGCAACCTTCCTGGGTGAAGAAAGTAACCTTTGGGGCAACTCCAGGGACACTGCACGACAGCCTCTCAATTGTGCAGGATTCTAAGGAGCAGCCCTAAATGTCTCCCACTGGGTTCTGTTGGCCTCCAGGCTAGAGTTAAAGCCATGCTTCCGCTCTTCTTTTGTTGTACAGTGTGCTCTTCTGGGGACTGTGGCTCCTCGGAGGATTCAGCGATGAGTCTCTTTGGACCACGTAGCTTCAGTAAAGAGCCCAGGAGCTAGGTCCAGCCAGAGTCACAACTTGGTATGGGATGCGTCCAGCCAGAGTCACAACTTGGTATGGGATGCGTCACAGCTTCGTTTGGCTCCTGACAAGCCAGCCTCAACCCAGTTCCCTCTGCTGCCCCTAAAATTGTGTCCCCGTGACGTCCATGTGCATCTCTCCTAAAGGGTTCAGCATATGTTAAGGGAGTAACCCCCATCCTTAAATCTGAGAGAATCTCAGCCAGGGCCAGAATACCCAGGGAAACCTGAAGTTAAGGTCAAGGGTGGCCGGGCATCCTTGGCACCCATACCAGGTCTTGACTATGGGACCCCTCTAGAGAGCTCATCAAGTGGTCCAGCTGCCCCTGTTTCTCTAAGAGCTGGATCTGGTCAGCTGAAGGCAGCTTTCTGTGTCGGCACAGGCCAGCCCACCCACAGACCAGGGGACCACGGAAAAGAGGCCAAGACAGAGGACTCCAGCAAGGGAAGAACAGCTCGCACAAACCCAGCTTCGGGAACAAGGAAATGTGGGGCCTCCAGGCAAGTGTAGAAGCCTGTCTCCATGGAAGAGCTCTGAGCCAGAGGATGGGAACAGATGCGACACACCCCCAAAGACACGGAGGACACCAGAACCCATCCGAAGCATCAGGTTCACCCACAGCTCTGCTTTAAGATACAAAGTAGGGGCAGAGAGAGGTCATAGGGCTCGTGGGAGGAAACCCAAAAGGTCATGACCCAAAATTCAAGGTCATAAGCTCATAGAAAACATCAAGGTCACAGTAGAAATCAAGGTCACAACTCAGTAAGAAATAAGACCACACAGCACAGGAGGAAAGGTCACAGGAGAAAATGCCAAGGTCACAGGCATAGGAAGGAACATTCAAGGTCACTGAGCCGGAAGAAACCTCAAGGCCGCAAGAGGAAGCTTCAAAGCAGGAGGAAGAACCCTGAAGGCTGGGATCAGGAGGAAGGCTCGAGGTGCAAAAGAATTCTCAAGAAATCCTAGGATCATGACACAAAGCTCAAGGCCACAGTCCTGGAGAACCCAAGGTCATAAGAGACCTCAAGGTCATGGACTCGTCAAGGTCACTGGAGAAACGTCAAACTAAGGAGGAAAGCTTAGTCGCTGGGTTCATAGGAAGCAGGCTAAGGTCACAGGAAGAAATCCCAAGGTCACAGGAAGAACCATCAAAGTCAGTTATCAAGGTCACAGGAACTATCAAGGCAACTGGTTGAAACAAGTTAAGAGCAGGAAAACTGAAAGCCAAGGGACTCCTAGGAGCGCTGGGTGGTTCCCTATACAGGTGATGCTCGGGGAAAGGCAGGCGAGAGAAGGCAGAATTGCTCCCCCAGCAGGCCATTCACCCACCAAGGCAGCTCACTTATGGGGTGGTGGTAGGGTGGCAGGGAAGAGTAGGACTGAGTAGACACCATGAAACAGGCCCACAGGGCTCCCAGCCTGGGGAATTTCCCATGAGCACCAGGCCTCTGGCTCCCCTGATTTAAGGGCCATTAACACTGAACCAAGTGGCTTTGCATAGAGCAGCCTGGGGGGCAGAAGGCCTGGCGTGTGGCACAACCCTCTAGCCTGAGCCACGCTGTTCACCTGGACAGTGTCCAACTAAGACACAGCAAGGGTGAACTGCTACACTCCTTCTAGATGTGTCTCAGGAGAACGCACAACAGCCTACGGGGAACAGGGACCTCTGATGGCCACCGAGTTTTAAGTTCCAGACCCACGTTGACCCATCCACCGACTGGTAGCCACTTCAGCACATTGCTGGCTAACACTGGCATCCGGCTCTGTAGAGGGTGTTGTCCTCAAACTCGCAAGCAGGACAGTCCCCTCTGGTCTGTTCCCATTCCATTCAGGAGCCCAGGGCAGCTAGCCTGTCACTTGTCCAGCCCTGATTCTCTCTAACCCCCAAGCTTTCACACTCCCAAATCAACCATGTGCCCGGCCAGGATGGGAGATGGAGAGACTCTAGAAAGCAGCAACTAGAAAAACAGGACCACAGAATGCCTCTGGTGTGCATGAAGTTTGTTGATTTTTTTTTCTCCTTTTAGTTCAAAATAAAAATATATATATAGCAGGCTCTCAGGTATATAAACTGATAATATTAAAAATACAAAGTTCACCTTTACAAAAACAAAACAAAACAAGGAGACCACAAACACACAATTCTGTTTAACAGTGAAGCCCAAACAGCTTATCCAAAATTAATCTCAGTCACATCTTCGCACGGCCATGGAAAGCGTTTAGCAATGGGGGTAGCCACACAGGGGGCTGGGGGAAGGGGCGGCCACTGAATGACTCCCACGTTGTCCTCTCACATGACTTAAGCTAGAAGTTAACGCTAAAGGGGCCGAGGAACACAGGAAGCCAAAGGCGCATCAGAAATGATGTATATAGGTAGGTATACCATGTTTATTTTAATACACCTCATTAGTTTGGCTAGGAAAAAAATAACCGTCTCGCTGTCCCAACTTACAGCAGCCTCGTGCGTGTTACCGACGAAAATGTCATCCAAGAGGTTTAAAAAAAAAAAGAAAAAGAAAGAAACAAAGAAAGAAAGAAAAAAAAAGCTAGGCAGAGAATTAAAAAGAAAAAGCTTAATCACTTTATGGTGTAAAAAAAAAAAGAGAGAGAGAGAGAGAAAGAAAGCAAAGGAAAGGAAAAAGAAATTCCACGTAAGGCCGTCTGGAAAGTCCTAGGCAGACTCAAGCGAGGTGGTGGCTTCCAGGCCCGTGGGCATCTCCCAGCTGTTCAGCTTCCTTGCCTAGTGGAACCAGCGGGCAGCATCCCAGGCAGGCTCCGGGCGTCCTCAGCAAAAAGCACCTGTGCCCACAGGCAGAATTCAGGGCAGTGGCCAACATCGGCTACCCCTCAAGGGTCAGTCCTGCAGGACGGCCCTTCCATTGCCCACCTCAGTCTTTTTGTTTCTTGTGGTGGGTTTGTTGTTGTTGTTGGGTTGGTTTTTTTTTTTTTTTTTTGGTGGTTTTTTTTTTAATTTTTTTTTTTGATTTTTTTTTTGTGGTTTTGTTTTCGCTCTCTGTGACAAGGAAGCTTTCTCGCTGCCTCTCCGAGTGCTACAGTACTTGCTTTGATGTCACACTGAACAAACGGACACTGTCTCTTTGTCCTCAGACACAGTTTTTCACGGAGGAGAACAAAGACCGCACGCACATTGGCAATGAAGCACCATACATAGTATGTTCAGGAATGTCACACGCCACGTACATCCGTGTCCCGGGAGAGGGCGGCCGGCTCATCTCACCTCACATCTGTGGGAAGAGGGAAAGAGTGGAGGCTATGACCAAAGACAGAAAACACCAGGGCCACTTGGCTCCACACAACTTTCTTCGTAAGACATAAACTTGATATGTAATTTTTAAAAAAATCGAATTTTCCACAGTCAAGAATTGGGACTAGACTGGCTGCATTTCACAGCAGAACCCATGCTCCCATTGCACAGATGGAGAAACTGAGGCATAGAAAGTTTATTTTTGCCCTTTCCCCTCTTTCTTTCTTCCAACCTAAGGCTCGTGCTTGCTGAAGGTCTAGTAGACATTTTGGGCCATGAAGTAACTGAGAAAACAGATACCACCAGCCACACTGTGTGTGGGTCTCTGTGACGAGGCAGACCTATGGGGTGTGTGTGTGTGTGTGCGCGTGCGCGCGCGTGCATGCGGCTGTTTTATGGTCCTGGTGAACAAACACTAGCTATTATGAGGGTAGACCCTCCAGATTCAAAAGGAGCAACAGAGCCTCCACTCACAACCTGGAGACAGGTTGCCAGCAGGACACAAGCAGTCACGGGCACACCTGCTCTCACTCGGAGAGGGTCTCTGTCAGCAGTAGGCCCATCAGAGCCACAGGGAACAAGCCCAAGGACTTGCTCGAGGAGACACATGCCCAAAGCAGGCATCCCCAGCCACACTCCTGTGGGAGCCAGGGCTCTCAGACACCCTATCTCTGAGGACTCTCTTGCCCAGAATAACTGTTTGTCTTGGATGCCCCTAAGTCCCATGTGCCAGGAGGAAGGGCTCAGCCAGACAGGCTCCAGTACTCTGGGCCAGACAAGCTGACACTCAGGACAGGCCTGGGAAATGACATGCCTCACCTACATTCCCTACACTTCCGGGGAAAAACTGCCGTCACAGGGTGGGTTTGTAACAAGCATTCCTAAGAGGCTCTACAGCCCTTCAGTACCTAACCTGACTCTTCCAGCTTGGAATACGAGAGTGTTGGCAACCACCATAGGTCCTGACAGTCTTTTTGAAGACAGAATCTACAGGACCAAACAGAAAGGCCCACCAGTGACACCTGTTCTGAATTCCCCTCCTGGTCTCATGCAGATGGACGTCTACAGCCTTTTCCCATGCTGCTACCGGTCACGAGGCCAACTGCCCTGTCCACTTAAAGCTCTTCAGAGCCACACAGCCTCTAACAAACCTCACCTGTCACCTGGAAAAGCCTCTCTCCTTTCATCTATCAGTGCAGTGAGCAGCTTCTCCCCAGGTAGCTCCAGCAGAACCAGAGCCCCCCACCCTTCCCGCCACAGGGCACTCGGGTGCCTGATCAATGACCAAGAGAAGGGCAAAGCTGTAGCTGAGAAGAGACCCGGCCCAGCAGCCCCAGAAGCACACAGAGCCTTGAGCCAATCAGGGCCCATGGAAGCTGATTCACTCCTGTGATTGTGTCCCAGCCCTGCAAGGGAGTCCCCCAGCGCACCCGGTGGGCAGGGCCTACCTGGTTGGCCGCCTTAGGTGGGTTTTAACCTTTTTCTTTTCCGCTTTTTACCTGATTCCCTACGCCTTCCTGTCAAGGAAAGGGCAGGGAAGGTGAGTGGCCTCCTGAGGGCCTGGGGTGGGAAGCCACAGCAATAAATACTAGAGGGTGTTTATCTTGCAGAAAGAAAGCCCAATCCACCCTGGTGCACAGACACTTCCGGGTCTTTCTCTGCACCTGGACTGGCTGAACGCTGGAAAGGGACAGGTATGCTGGGCAGGATATGAAGGTCAAGACCCTGGGCAGCAGGGCACAGTCTGAAACCAGTGTCTACGGTCCCACCTGGATGTGGCGCCCTGCAAGCCAGTCTAGACAGCTGGGAAATCCAGGCCTGCCGCCTCACTCAGTGGAAGCAACTTTCCCATCACTTTATGATTGACCCACCCGCAGCAAATAAACAGTGGCAGCCACTCACCTGTCTCCTCCTCCCGATGGTCTGGGTTCAGGTTGGAGGTCGCGCACGCACACTCCAGGTGTTCCTCTAACCTCACCTGGACCTCTTTCAATTTTGGCTTCTTCCTGACATACTCCACTTTGGCCACCTGCCAAGGGAACAAAGCCAGTGTCAACACCATGTGCCCGAGGGGGACCTGCCTGGCTCACCCCAAACTGGGACTCAGATTTCGAACCTCCCCAGGGCATCTTCCCTTTACTCAGGCCTGTTTCCATTCAAAATAAACCCCGATGATGCCAGGCAGGCCTACAGCTGCCATCCCAGCACTCTTGAGCTCAGAAGCTCAGGGCCAGCCTGGGCTACGCAGCAAGGGATGCGGTTCAGTTAGCAGGTGCTTGCCTGGCATCCACAAAACACCGATCTCCACCCCCCAGCACCATATAAACCGAATGAACGTGGTGGCACAAGCCTGTAATCCCAGGACTCAGGATGGATCAGGAGGATCAGGAACTTAAGGTCATCTTTGACAACATAGACGGCTGAGACCGGCCTGGACTACATGAGACTCGTAAGTACCCAAAAGATCTGAAGGGCACCCAGCAAAGAAAGGGTGAACTGGACACAGGATGGCCGAGAACAGTACTTCTCTGGCATCTGTGTTAGTGAAGAAAACGGAACCTCAGCTAGGGACAATAGCATGGCTACAAAGCTTGCTGAGGGAGGGGCCTCACTCAGGAGCCATTTCCCTCTCAACTCAGTGTCAGGGGACACACAGCAACTCAGCAGGTACCAGAAGTTCATACCGGACTCTAGAATCCCCAGCAAATCCTGCCCTGGTCCCAGCCCGAGGCTAACCACGACAGCTCGCCATTCTCAGGGCAATACTCTTGTCACATATGTGTGTCCTGCCACCCCCCACAAACACACACAGATGTGCAAGGTGCAACAGCTCCCAACACAGGAATGCAGCTCCATACTCCCATACTACGCTCATACAGCAGTCACTCGGCGCACCCCGGCCCGTCAGGAGCTGCATCAGGAGGCAGCCTGGGCCACACACCCTGTTCTAGTCCAGCATGAGGTCGCACTAGGGAATGCTCCGGGTCACCTCCCTCAGAGCTCAGACACAGGCTCTCATTTAACCCTCCTGGCCAGCCAGTGAGGAGGCAGGATTGTCACCTCCATGGATAGAAAAGAAAACTCAGGCACAGTAAGCCCTCTCCTGAGGTGACCCGGAGAACACGGCGGCTTGTCCCGACCTCAGTACCGCCTCAAACGCATGCCATCCTCTCAGCCTTGCATACAACCAGCGCCAAATCTGCGTCCTCACATCCTACCATACCCTGGGGAAACTGAGGCTGTAATAGTGATGAACCCACCCCGGCTGGCCTACAACACCTATAGAGGTGGCAGCTTCTTGGGCGGTCAATGGTGGGGACAATACCTGGCCCATGCAGAGTGACTGAGAGAGTGTGGGTAGGGAAACATTCTTCACTGCTCTCCTGAGGGCCCTGACACTCAGGAGCCAAGAGAACCAGGCATCCAGGGCAAACAGCTGCTTCAGGGCACCAGGGACCAGACTCTGCTGTGGCTACCACCTTGGCTACATTAATGGTTAACGTGGGTGCAAAGGGTGCCAGGTACCCGGCGGGCGTGTGAAGTAGTGTGGGTGCCTCAGGTGTGAATGCAGTCTGCCAAGTATGAGCTCAGCATGTAGGGCGTGGGGCCAGGGGTCAGGGGCCAAGGGCCAGCCCAGGAGGTTTCGCTGCGTCAAGGTGGGAGGGACAGCAACTAGGGACAGTGAGGGCAGGGGCATCTGAGGTGTAATCGAGCTATGCTGTCCGGATACCTACAATCTGACCTGTGAAATGGGGCAGTGCTCACACCCACCCAGGTAGCTCTCGAAAGAAGAGCAAGGTCACCTCAGCAGAGGCACTCAGAAGTCAAGCAGACTGTACGGTGCAGCAGGCCTGGACCCCAGAGCTCAAGAGGTTTGCTTCAAGTTCAAGTCCAGTCTGAGCTATACACTGAGATGCAGGCCAGCCCGGCTACAGAGCAAGACAATGCATTAAACAAACAAACAAAAGAGACAACATTAAAGAATCACTTAGAGATGGGGGAACAGGGCCACCCTACAGGAGCTAGCTTCAACAGAAGTCAGTATTCATACAAGGCTTCTTACTAAAGTGAGCCTCCAAGTCCTGTTAAGGAAGTCGGCAAGTCCCCAGAGGCACCGCAAACCCCAGTTCCTAAGCTCGGAAATGTGGTCTTATACTCCACCCCAGGGAACAGAAGGGCAACCCCTGTCCCTCCCTTGAAGGGCCCTGGGGTGGGGTTGGGGAGGAGGGAGTTCTCCCAAAGGAGAAAACATCAGCCAGTCCCTAGAGGAGCTGTAGGCAGCGGTGCTGTACCCCTGCCACAGTCTCCAACCTCCAAAGATGTTCACAGTCCTTGGAAATCCAGCAAACCTCAAGACTGCCCAGCTAAGCCTAGGCCTCATCTACACCCTGGCTGCAGGGCAGGTCCAACCTTCCCCTCTGAACCTAGGGGTCCCCTGCATGAGGGGCAACTGATGAGCTGCCCCAGCTGAGGAGCCCCCTTTCTCCCAGACAGTCCCATGTTTACCAGACAAAAACAAACAGAGGTTTATGGGAGCACCTGCCTTGGGAATGCGAGGATTCCAGCCTCTCTGCCACCTCTGTCTGGCCAGGAAATGGCTACATTTTTCCCCCCTCAAGAACATGCTACGAATACTAAATTTTCAAAACTGCCTCCATGAAAGTATAAAAGGAGACGGTAAAGTCCCAGGAGTGCCACTTGCTCCACAAGCAATCCCCAGCTCCCTCAAGTTCAACCCAGATGGTCACCTGGCCAGACCTCTGTCTGTTCAATGCACCCCCCACCCCGCCCGCCAAGGAGGGCTTGTCCTGACTGCTCCCAAGCCTCAGGACAGTGCTGTCTTTGAGCTGAGACACACAGAGCACAGGCCCTCCTGCAGGCGAGCTGCACGGACCCTATTACGGCCTGTTTTACAGATGAGAAACCTGAGTGCAGACCAGTGGACAACTGGTCCAGGTTCCTCAGCTCTCAACTCTGCTTTCTAATAGCCTGGACTTAAAAGGCATGAGGTCCTGAGGCCACACAATCCCAGAGACAGGGATCTTCCCAGGCCAACCCTCTAACTTGACCAAGAGGGTATTGTGTTCTGGCTCCCAAAGTGTCCCATGGACATCCACTGAAGTGGGAAGCTGGTGCCAGGCCTCAAAGACAGGGGTACCCCTGTCCCATCTGGCCAAGGACCTACACATAGCAGTTGAAAGGAAGAGACCCCAGGTACACACACACACACACACACACACACACACCTGGGATGTCTTCTGCCATGCAGGTCCAGCCTCCTCAGACCCTAAGCCCCTTCAGAACGAAAGCCAGTCTGACCACCTTCTCTGAAATCTTTGCACGGGCTGCCTAATGGAACCCAGCTGGGACTTTCTCTAGAACACAGTTCCAGACTCTAGCCAAGTTGGGGGCACAACGAAGCCTGAAGTCTGACCCAGCAGGGCCCTGAGCACAAGACTGAGTAACAAACCTCCCTATACAGCTCAGAAGCCAGGTCAAACAATGGCTCAGAGGTGATGATGACCTGACCCCTTGGCAGTCCCATGCAATGTAGACAGGAGAGGCCTCACCTCTGTTCAGGCCAAACACCGCAGGTAGCCGCTCCACAAGCCCGGCCTGTGCTCCACTGTGCAGGCCCACAGAGCATCCTTCTCCAGCCTTCACAGCAAGGTCTGGAGAACACTGCTAGCTCCTGGGCTCAGGCAGCACACGATGAGAACAACAGGCAGGGCACAGGAGGCCAAAAGGGTGAGGTCCCAAGCTGGGAGATGTCATCCCAGTTAGCACTTGGGAGGCTGAAGTAGGAGTTCAAGGCCTGCCTAGGCTACAGAGCGAGTTTAAAGCCAGCCTGAGTACCTTAACTTAGACCCTCTTTCACAATAAAAACTACAAAGACCTGGGGGCATGGCTCAGTGGTAGAGCACCCGCCTAGAATCCCCCAGTGAGGGGCTGGGGTGTGGCTCAGTGGTAAATGTTTGCCTATAATGAGAAGTCCTGGATTTAATACACAGTACCACAAGAAAGGACACACACCAGAACCAGGGCTGATGGCACATATCATACAGGGTAGATATGGTTGCTATGAGCCTCATCATCAGCTCCACCCTGCTGACTCTGAGTCTGGGACTTTTGGGCCCATCTCCCTCCATCCAGGTCATCACCAGCCTCCACCCCAAACGCTGCAGAGCTGGCATCCACAATGGGGCTCCTGTTCCACTGACCTTCTGTCCCCTCGGCCAGAGCCTGCAGGAGCTGGGGCCGGATGTCCCCTCCCAGCTCTGGGTGGGTGGCAGTGGTGGTGTATGTGGGTGGGAGCTTAGGAGGAAGTATGGGAGAGCCTAGCACAACCAGGGCTAGACTGGTCCCTTTCAACTAACCAAGACCCTACCAGGCAAACGAGCCCCATGGGGTAACGGGTAAAGGCACAGTCCCATAAAGCACAGAGAAGGGGCAATCAATCCCAGTGGGCAGCAGTGCCAGTGTGAATGGACAGTCTTTGTCCCAGGGGCCAGAGAATGAAAACCTCCAAGTCAAAACCCTTCCACACCTGGTCACACTAGTCAACCTCCGCGCATGTCTCCAGCATGGAAAAGCTACTTCAGAACTCACACTGCCTGCCATAGCTCACTCTTGTGATTCCAGTCAGGTCACTGAGGGAGGGTTAACACAAGCCTGGGCTACACAGTGCTAAGCCAGTCTAGACTACACAAGGTAATCACGGTAGGCAGGCAAGGAATGAAGCCAGACAGATCAATAAACAGATAGACCTATCCTAGATCAAACCCATCGCCTGTACCCAAAGAACAAGATGGCAGCTTTCCGGACTCCTCAATATAGCATCAGTGGGAACCCTGAGGCCCAAGGAAAGGCTGAGGCAGGTCCAGGTCACATGAGCTACCAGGGTGCTTAAGCCAGTACCCTGACAGTAGCCAACATCCCTGTCCAACCTTTAGGGTGGATAGCAAACCCAGAGAGCACCCCAGACAAGGTCCATGGGAACCCGAGAAAAGCCCAGGGCTTTTGATGGGGTGTCCAGCCCTGAGGATGCCTGCAATGACATCAGTCAAGCCCTGGAACTCTCAGGAGACCAAACAGCAGTCATCAAAGACAGTCTCAACTGCAGGTGCCCGGGTTACGGGTCACAAATAAGGTGCCGAATACAAGTCCTTACCAAGAAACATGTTCTCCTGGTACCTCCCTTCCACCAGGGCCAAGGGTCAGTGCATGGTTGGGAGTTGAGATGGATTCACTAGGGTACAAGAATGGGGCCCTGAAATCCTCATGCATAATTCTGGGGAGCCTTCACACAAGAAAAGTAGCCTGGCTACAGAAGCCTGGCTGTGTCAGAAGCAGATGTTATCCTCAGAGGCATGCTAGCCCCTCAGCTGTCTTAGAGTTCCTTGTGCCCGCTCAGCCACCCAAATGGTCCACGTTTAGCAAAAAGGTCTCAACTAGGTGGAGTCAGTTTTCAGACTGCAGAGCAGCCTAGGGCAATGATGCTCAGCCTGTGGGTTGTGACTCCTTCAGGGTCCCACAGCAGCAAAATAAAGTTATGAAATACAACAGAATAATTTTATGGTTGGGGGGTCACCACAACATGAGAAACTGTATTGAAAGGTCGCAGCACTAGGAAGGTTGAGAGCCGCTGTCCAAGAGTGTCTGATTGGCGGAGCACAGAGGGCTCCAGCTTGGCAACACAGACAACCGCCCTTCAACCATGTTCTTAGACCCATGCCCAAAGCAGAACCAAACCCCTGGGAGCTAGAAACCCTCCATCATCCTGTAAGGAGGCCAACAACAAGTCCCCAGGAGCACAGAGGGACACACAGGTCCAGACAGGAACAGACTCAAGTTCCACAGTCATCCATACAGATAATGACCATGTATGCCAACTGGGGGCCTCAGATACCTCTCATGGTGATAAGTGGCTGTTCCCTCTGAGTTAAAACACTCCTTCCTAGAGGGGGCTAGTAAGACCCCGGGAGGCTAATGAAACAAGCACATGCACATAAGCAGTAACAATCGCTGGGGAGAGGAGGAGACCGACTCTCTGGGAGGAAGCTCTAGGGGCATGGACTTCTCCAGGTATCACCAAGGTCAGGGCGGGCTTTCCTGTGCTACAGCTGCCTATTATTGAGTCAAAATAACCTCAGCTCCTCAGCAAGCTAGACTAGAGTGAACCACCTTCTTTGGTTGGCCATCAGAGCCCAATCCAGATACTATGCTATCTAGAATAAAGAGACATTTGTCAACAACTCCTCAATGACAGAAGCACGCTGTGACCACTGAATGTCCCGCAGTCACTCCTGAAGGTCGCTGAAAGACAGCCCCCTGGCTTTGTACGGAACTGTGTGCTAACAACCTTAAGTCATATGCCCCCCTTCAAACCACCCATCCCTCCCACCCCCACCACACACACCAGCCAAGAGCATCCTGCAAGGCTGACGACCAGACAGGGCAGGGCTCTCACCTTGACACTGCGGTGGTGGACCCTTGAGGGCTGGCACTTGACGCTGCTGGTATTGCAGCAGCCGGTGCAGCGCTTCACCTCCACACACGGGGGCCAGATCAGGAAGTTGGCCGATGTGGGGTCCACCTGGCTCCGAGGTATCTCGTAAATGACCGTCCTGGTCTTGCAAACTGCAGGAATGGCTTCCTCTGCAAAGGCAAGAGTACTGTGAATCAGGAGACCTAGGAATCTACCAGTAGCACACGAACATGACCCTCCAATCTCCCAACCCAAACTGGAGATGCCCACCTAGGCTAGACCTGGGCAAAGCTCATCCCTGTGACAGCTCTCAGATGAAAAACAATGCTGGTTGCCAATAGGCCCCTGAACATACAGGGCTGAAACTCACATCAAAGCAACAGACATAGTTCAAGGCCAACCTGGGCAACTTAGGGAGGTCTTGTCTCGAAAGTGAAGAGGGCTAGGAAAATGACTCAGCAATATAACATTTGCCTAGACCCTCTCCCCCAACGCCCACCCATGCCCACACCCGTGAAGTAATAGGAGTGGGGCTCAGTGGCATAATGTTTGCCTAGAATCCCTTCAAGTGAAGAGCTGGGGTGTGGCTCAGTAGTAGAGGCCCTGTCTAGAATCCCCCAGTGAGGGGCTGGGGTGTGGCTCAGTGGTAGAGCCCCTGCCTAGAATCCCCCAGTGAGGGACTGGGGTGTGGCTCAGTGGTAGAGGCCCTGTCTAGAGCCCTCAGTGAGGGGCTGGGGTGTGGCTAGAGCACTTACCTAGCATACACTAGGCACTGATTGGTTCCATCCCTAGTACCCCTCTCCTTGCTTTTGCAGGCCAAGAAATGGGAGAGCAGCAACCCCAGTCTCCACATAGCCCAGAGCTGGGGACCTGGTCATGAAAGCCAGCAAAACTACAATTATTTGTCCCCCAAGGAGAAGGCAGCTATTTCCTTCCCTGCACTAATCACACAGATGAACACAACCAGGTGTGCACAGCAGACAAGAAATCCCCTCAGAACCATGGGAGACACACCCTTCTCTTCCTCAAACAATCTGCATTAACCCCACGGAACCCTAGACTCCATGGGTTACGATATAATGGCTGCCTGGTAGTGTCCAAACTTTGGGACTAGCCAATCTGGTGAGAGGAGGCTGAGGTTACCAGGAAGTCTTTGGGGGCTATCTACTGACTATTCCTGCTGCCCTATCAACACTAAGGGTTCCTCAACCCTAAACTCAGAGCTGGAAGGAGTAGGGGAGCCAGGGTCCTTAGGATAGGAGACACTCAGGCCAGCTAACCAACCAGAGTGAACCATACCTAGGAGACACAAGGAATAGGCACACTCACAGCTGCCAACACACCCCAGAAGAGCTATGCAGGTATTTACAGACTCCCTGGGGGCGAGAAAGGAATGGATGAAGGAACAGAAATGGGGCCCAGATTCTCTGTCCTCCAGAGGCCTGCACTGTCCTTCTGGATTATGAGTCCCTCTAACACAGAGCCCCCCCCCCCCCGCCAACACTGGGCCAGGCACACTGGGTAACTGGACTCAGCCCCTCTTTATCTCCCACCACTGATCTTATAGAGTCTTCCAAGTGAGTTCCATACAGAGTTCCTTAGCCGTCTGAGTAGTTTGCAATCAGTGTGCCCTCCCCCCGCCCCCGACAAACATAGCTCAGTCGGGGATAGGCATTCTAAGGGTCCTAGCTGGATGACTGAGGCCTGGCTGGAAACTTCCATCTATTCTCACCTCAGCAAAGTTCTCCGCTAGCCAACAAGGCATCGATAAAACCCACCATCTTACTGATAACTACATCTCCCAGAAAGGGAACCCACTAGCTCAGGATCACCCAGAAGCCAGCTGGCAAATGGGACACAGGCAGCCAAGCGGTCATAGCTGCAACCCCACCCCAGGAAGAGAGCACACAGGTACTGAGAGAATCTAATTTTTTTTTTCCCAGATCGAGGGCCAGGGGGAAGCCTAGCGACAAAGGTGAATGAGGAAGGGGCACGGGAGGAGGTGTCCAGCAGACTCACACCCCAGCTCTGCAACTGAAGCCCAGGAGAAGCAAGCTGGAGCTCCCATCAGGAACTGGAAATTAAGCTTGGCCACGTTTTCCAACGAAGCCTCCTTGCAGACAGGCCCTGACAAGACCGGGCACTTAAGGAATTTATAATGTTCCCCTCCTGGAAACTCTTGGCCCAGGCACAAGACTGCAGAAGGGCAGGCAGGAGACACTCTACAGAGGAGAAAGAGGGCGGCTTCCATGGGGAGGGCAGAAGGCCAGCGAAGCCTTTGTCTGGTGGAGGAAGGCGAGGTGGCTGTGCCTGTCCCTGAGTACGCAGGGAGCACTCACGGCTCTAGTGGGGACCTGCCCCCTGACAGCTACTGCACACCCTCCCATGCTCACCAATACTTCTCTTCCTGCGAATAGGCACAGGCCGCTTCTCGGGCACATGCTTAATGGTGTGGGACCCATGGGTTCTCAGGCTCGTCTCCAAGGCATCCTCAGCCCCTACAGCTGGAGAGAAAAAGATGGTAACCAGTGCCCACAACTATGTGGCTCACACCCTTGAGACCTCAACAGTGAAGCTTCTACAGCAGCCTTCAGAGCAGGGGAACAACAGCTCAGTCCCCAACCCCAGACCCTCTGCTCCCAGATGGGGTTTCCAACGCGGCACCTCCAACCAACCCCCTACTATCTTGTCAGTAGGCATGTCCCCGAACTGCAGTTCTCCTGTGAAAACCTGAGGTCCTTTGAAGTGGCATTCAGGTACTCTCCCTTGATATGACCTCTGACGGGGACCAGCAGGTCCCAAGGCCACCCAGCTGGGCCCGGTTCTCGAGCAGTACCACTATCCGCTGAAGCCAAGAGGGGAAGGGCGGCAGCCTCTCTCCTGCTGTTGTGTGTACAGGGCCTCTCCTCTTGTAAAGCAGGCTTTGATGAAGTGTCCTAACCTCTGAGGGGCATCGGAAGCAAACGCCAGACTGGGCTGCAAGCCAACCTCCACTGTTCCTGAAATAAGCCTGCTCCGAGGGCCAGAGGCCATGAGAAACAGCAAAGGGGTGCAGCTGCCAGGAGAGTGAAAAACGAGGTGCAGAGTCAAGCCTGAGACTGGAGTCCCGGGGGCCCGGGGAATAAGGTCCCCTACAGAAGGGGTGGGAGAAAAGCCAGTGGCTTGAAGGACTATTCACACGTTGAGGGCCACCAGGTGTGCAGCAAAGATGGGGCTACCCTTACCCACAGAATGGAGAATACAGTTAAGATCAGCCTGGGGAACTTGCCCGTGGGACATAATACCCCCCAAATTCTTCAATTCCTAGGGACAGGAGGACACAGAGTTCCAATACAGGCTGTGTAGACAGATCAGTCCCCAATATAACCTATACCTGGCTTTCCTAAACTGTACCATGCAGATTCCCCTTCCCTGCCACTTCTTCCCCAGGGACACCCAACATTTAGTGACATTCTGCCCAAACGGAGAGACCTCCTAGTATCTGCACACCAATAGGAGACACGCCAGCCTCCTCTACCCTGAGATGTCTGCTACCCACACGTGTAAGATGAAAAGCAAAGACTTGCCTAAGGTGTGAGTGTCAACGATGAATCCGAGCCCAAAAACTATTTAAAATGACTCAATGTTCCAATGGCACGGATTTTTTTAAAGACCCAAAATAAGATCGGAACTGCTCATGCAGTAAAAATTTCCCATCAACCAACTGTTACAGAGAAGCATCTCTTCACAAAACAGTGACATGATGAGTCACGACCTAGTGATGACCATCCTGCCATGGCCAAACCAAGAGATGAATGGGCTGTCCACTCACAGGACCTGGGAGGGTGGGCAGTGATACCAGCTGTGGTCCTCTGATGCCTTGCTTGCCTCAACATGCACAGAGCAGGTGTCACTGACTTTGCAGAAGCCAGGGCACTAGAATCCAGAGATACTGAACAAGAACAAATCAGACAGGCACGTGGTGAACCCCCTTTCCCTAGGAAGTGGATGCAGGAGGATCAAGAGTTCAAAGTCATCCCCAGACACAAAGTAAATCCAAAGCCAGCCTGGGATACACAAGATCTAGTCTCAGGAAAAATATAATCAAGATCAAAAGAAAGCTGGGACCCTCCAGGTCCAGTGCCCAGAGGCTCAATTCCCTGACCCAAGGTTTCCTGATTGAACTTAATGCAGACAGAAACTCAGCCATAGAGACTGGTTACAGCTCCTACTCATAGAAGCTCAGATCAAGACAGGTAGCGGGCCAGATGTGATAGCAAAGCAGGCCACTCTTCTCAGAAAACAAAAACAACAAAAAGAGACTGGGGACGTAGCTCAGCAGGAAGAGGGTCCCGGAACACATGAGGCCCTGGGTCCCATCCCCAGCATTACATTAAATAAACGTGGTATGCTGCCTGTAAACCTATCTCCATGGAAGCAGAGACAGGAGAAGATCCTTGGCAACGTAAGAGTTCAAGGGCAACCTGGGCTATATGAGACCATTTCTTTAAAAAAAAAAAAATTGAAGCAGTCACAAGCTAACGGTTGATCCACTACCGTGGCATCTTCGATGTGAGGCAGAGTTCTTCTTTGGGAGACTGAGGATGTTTCCCTGTGTGACACAGCAGAGCCTATCATGAATTAGTGGCTAAGCCCCTCTCAGGTCAACCAAGTCATCTCCCTTTGTCCTATGCAGATGTCTCACTGACAATCCCTGAGCACTAGAGGAAGGACAGACAGAATCCCATAGCTCTGTCCTGGCTATTATAGTATTATAGGATGGGATGTTTATGTATCAGTTACTCAATGACCCATGGGCGCCTGGCCAGAGGCTCTAGAGAACAAAGCTCCCGTTACACACACACACACACACACACACACACACACGTTCGACCTGAACTCCTGAGCTGCAGTTCACAGCAAGGCTGCATGCCAATCTCTGGACCCAAAAGCCATACCGAAAGGCCACTAAGAGCTCCTTGACTTCAGCATGGAATGCTCTGGGCTCAGGGACATTCTTAGCAATGTATTGGAATCCTGCCACCTCTGGAGTTGGGCCACACAGCTAAGGAGCTGCAAGGTTGGGAGGAGATGCCTTCAGGGTTTCCCCATCTGGAAAATGGGGATGCCGCCAGCCCACTAGAGGAGCCATGTGCCAATCACAAAGCTCCACCCACTTAGATGAGGCGTTGGCTGGGGAGCCTGGGACACCCAAGCCTCTCTCTGCTGCCTGCAACCTAGATAGAAGGACATCAAGAATTCATCTGGAGAGGCCACCCCTGAGAACACCCCAGTGAGGACCCCTTCCAGCTGACTCTAAAACTGACTGATTACCACAAATGTCTGCAGCCTGAGCCAGCCAGAAGGAACCAAATGAGAAGGAGGAGAGCCAACCAGCCACTCTTCCCCAGGCCAAAGACTAGACTCCAGTTAGTTTCCACACCAGAGTAGGGGGAAAGACCTGCAGAGAGACCCCATTTGGGGTTGGTGTCACAAAGGGTCCTCCTCCAGTCTTCAAGTCAAAGCCCAAAACCATACTTGGTTCTCAGAAGTTTCCCATGGAGACCTCCAGAGACCCCCTAGTGTCTGACAGGTGGACTGAAGAGGATGGATGTCCTAAATCCCCTGGGACAGGGACAGGGACACACACACATTCTTACAGAAGCAATTTGAAACCTCCAGGGGCAGGACTGCGTTTCCTCTTTGGACCCTCCGAAGGAGGCCCCAACCCAGAAGTCTCCAGCCCCCCATTGGGTACACCGGCTTAACCTAACAGAACCACGGTGCTAAAAGCATTAATGGTGGGGGGTTGGGGAGGTGTGGCTGTAAAGAACAGCATAAGAATGGTCCCAGCAGAAAAGTGAATGGCCCATTCCCCCCCCCCCCAACAACCCGCCAGCAGGAGGCCCAACCCTGGTTAAAGCAGGGCAGGAAAGCAGTGCACCCCATCTCCAAAGCCTTTGGGGACCAGCAAAAACTATGGGTGTATTTCCCCAGTGACCCAGGCCTGCACACCAAGGGATCAGATTAAAACTCCCTGTCCCACCCCTGATCTCCTAGGGAAACCCTAGACCTGCCACTCCTGATAAGGATCAGGCCAAGGATTTCCTGGGTCAAGAAACTACAGAAACGGGCCGCCTTGTTAAAAAAAAAATGATTCTGGCAGGCAACAAAAACAGTTCAGGCCTCTCCACCACCAAAATTAGGTACAAATTTCCAAATGGTTAGGCCATGTGATTTTACTTAATTCTCTCACCACTCCCCCTTTTCTGAAAAGTTTGCAGGAGTGGGGTCGGGGGAGACCGTCACTCAGAATTCTTCTTCGCTTTAGCGCCCTTTAGTTCCTCCTAACAAACTCATCGGGTCATTTTTTTTTTTTAAGCTGGTATATTTTATCCCAGCGTGTCAAAAAGAATACCCAGGCCAAGTGTTCACTTTGAAAAGGTTGTCACAAAAGACAGAAGGAGACCTTGTCCTCCAGCACACAGTGTGCCTCTCCCACCCCCACCCATGACCCTCTATTTTAGCACTTGTCGACCCGAGTCTAATCCAATCCTACATTTACAAATTGTTTTCTACAGGGACTTGGCTTTAGCCCGAGGCTGGGAGCCCCCAAAATAGCTCCAAGCGCATGTGTCCCAGGCGCGCCTTTTTTAACAGGATAAAGTTGAGAAAAACATTGGCCTCCTGTGGTTACCACAGGGACCCAGCCCCGGGCAATCAAGGCACCAGGCAGAGTAGTTTACAAAAGGCCGGGACCGACTTGCTTCTCAACGCAACGGGGGACCTAGCCAGGCGGAAGACCTGCTAGAGCCGCGCGCCCTCCGGGCGGTCTCCCGCGCTCCAGGGCCAGAGGCGGCCGTTGACCCGCACACCTGGCAGGGTCTTTCGGCACACTCTAAAGCTGAACTTTCAGTGACACACCCGCTGCGTTTCCCTTAAATGCAAAAACAACCCCCGGGCGAGCGAAGCAACCCTCGGTTGCTGCCGCTGGGAGAGAAAGTGGCGGCTGCAGGAGAAACGCCTGACTCATACGCCTGGGCGTTTATGGCCGGCGAGTGGAGTCTGACCTTTCGGTGCGCTCCTGCGCAGCACCCGGCCCGGCCGAGAGCTGGATACGGTTCCTCTCGCGAACTGCCCGCCCCGCCGCCCGCGCCCTTCCCGCAGCCAGGGGCAGGGGCGCGATTTACCTACGGAGTCTATCTCCAAGAGTCGCTGGAGGTCCCGGATGCTGTGGATCTGACTTCGAGCCAGCCGCTCGATCAGCTCTCGGGGTATCTCGGCTTCCTGCAAGCAGACCACACCGTCAGGACGCGCCCAGGGGTTCCAGCCAGGCCCCAGGGGCCACGCAGCCCCGCCCGAACCCCGCCAAGCTCTAGAACCAGAGGCTCGGGTGGGGCTAGATGGGACCCCCCCAAGTCCTCCACCCCATTCCTGTCTGTCTGACCTTGGTAAGAAAAAAAACACCCCAACACGGCCCTGACATGTTCAGACAAAAAAGCACCCGCGATCTGGCCCTCCCCAGGGTGTCCGGGGGCAGTTAGGGGCCCGAGGAGTTTCAGGTTTAATCGCTAAATCCACATGTAGAAAGAAAGGGTTGAAATGCGTCACGGATCCATGCCTGGAGTCACAGCAGCCCCAACACTTTAATCTAGCCTGAGGGTTCAATTTCACTCCCGGGAATCCTGGGCCGAGCCCGTAGGGGAGAGGGTCTTCGCGCACCCCCGCACGCACGAGTGCGCTGTCGCCCCACCCGGCTCCGGCCCAGTAACGGCCCTAGTGCCCTAGGACGCCCAAATCCAGTGGGGCTTAAAGAGGCTGCAGGGAACGCAAGGGGTTAAATATCCACCTCGCGCCTCTCCGGTCCCTGCCCAGACCACCCCCACCGCTCAGCCTCCCCCACTCTCCCTCCCAGTTTTTTTTTTTAAAGGGAGTCAGGGTCGCTGGGGGACTCAACCACGAAGTTCCCACGACAGGGGCTGTGGAAAGTCATTCATCACGGCAAAGCTCCCGGGGACTGGGGGTGGTGGTAGCGGTGGGAGGGCGCGGGTGCCTGGCCCGGCCCCATCTGCCTCGCTCAGCCACCTGTAAGCAGGCCCTGGGCGGGCGGAGACTGCTCCAGCCCCGCGTCCGACTGGGCTTGGGGACCGGGAACTAGGGACTGCGGCTGGGCGCTGCCCACCCTGCCCATTCCCAGGCTTCAGCCGCACCCTCCTTTACCTGCTTACTGCCCGCCCTAGTCCCCTCCCAGGGCATGGTCAGTTTACACACACCCCCTTTCCCGCTGCCCGCACCCCGTTACTGCAATGTCCGCTGCGTTCGGGCTGCCCCTCCTGGAAAAGCACCCACAAACCCCCGAAGTTTCTGCCCACTGGTTCACCTCGCGGCTCCCCCCGTCCCTCCCCAAGGCGGAGCGACGCAACGCGCTGGAAACTCACCAGACACACTTGGGCATGGCAGAAAATAGAACCCAGTTGGGAATTTTTTTTAAAATTACACCACCCTGGCAAAAATCGAAATGCTCTTCGCAGAGCTTGAAACAGGTAGCCGAGGGGGGCGTGCGCAGAGGGAGCCAAGAAGGGACGGAGGCGCGGGGGTGGCACCCACCTCGGCCAGGGCATGGGCGAGGTATCCGCAGCCGAGGAGCAGCAGGCAAGCCCAGGTCCTCATCGCGTCCCGAGGCGCTGGAAGCTCGGCAGGGAGGCGAGGCCGCGGGGCGGGCTCTCCAGCCGGGCTCCTGTGGCGGCGAAATTCAGTACCATCCCTCAGGGAGCGCGGCCCGGAGGAGGGTGGCGCGGAGAGCAGGGAGCCTGCGGAGCGCGCCCGGCGCGAGCAGCGAGTGCAGAGCCAGCGAGGAGGAGGAGGAACAGAGTCGCGCCGGGAGCCTCCTGGGCCGCCGGGTAGGGGGTGGGGACGGAAGGGGCGGAGGGCGGGGGCTGGGCTTCTTCCTTGGTGCGTTCCCCGTGCTGGCCGCCGCCGCGCTCACTCCCCGTCGCTGGCTTTAGGAGCGACCCGGCCGGTAAATCCGCATATTTGCTGCCATCAGCCCCGGGAGGGGACCACGGAGCGGGATTGCAGCTCCCGCCGCACCACCGATCACCTGTCTGGACTCTCGGTCCGGTAGCGGCGGCCGCCTCGCTTCTCCCTGAAGGCTACGGGCAGCCCCGAGAGCCTGTCCCCGGGCCTTCCTCTCGCCGCTGCCGCCCCGGGCCGGGCACGGCGCGGCGGCCCAGCACAGCGCGGCCCGGCGGCCTGCGTGCGCCCCTCCGCGGCGCGCCCTCGGCTACGGCGCGGCGCTCCGCCCTCCGCCCGGGCAGCTCCCGCGGCCGCGCCGCCTGGCAGCAACCAACCCGCCCGGGGCCTCGCTGCGCCTCTCGCACGGGCCGGAGGGCGGGCAGAGGGCCGAGCTGGCGCCGCTGGCGCCGCCGCAGCAGCCGCGGGAAGACCAGAGGAGGAGGTGGAGAAGGGGAAGACGCAGGCAGGCCGGGCTCCCGGAGTTGAGCGGGCTCCGTAGGACGCGCGTGTGGAGCCGGCCGGCGACAGGGAGGGGGTTATAGCGCCGCCACCGCGCCCCTCCCCCTCCCCCGCCCCCCGCCTCCCCCGGATTCCGGCCCGGGACCCGCACCTCGGAAGCGCGCAGGGGTATCGCGGGCCAAATCGGGCCCGGCCGCCACCGCCACTGCAGTGGCCACACACGCGCTCACGCAGGCAGCTAAATGCATCCAAGCTCGGCGCCCGCGGCTCAGAGCCCACAGGCGCCGGGGCTCCCGGAGCGCCCCTCCCTCGAGCTTGCCCACCCTTCAGTGCCAGCTGCAATCCTGCGGCACCGGGCGGGGAGGGGAGGAGGCCGCTGCAGAAGCACGGCCGTATCCGGCTCGCCTCTCTCTCGGGCCCCAGCGGCAGTAAAGGGCAGCGCCCAGAGCTGCTGCGCCAAAAAGGGCATGAGAGCCGGCCCGGCCCCCGCCCGGCGCTCGGGCCGCTTCCCACCGTGCGGATCCAGGGCTCCAGCCTTCCCCTCTCCATAAAAGGAGGGGGAGTGAGTCTCTGCGGAGAGGCGGGGCGGGTTTAGGGGCGCGTCTAGGGCACTCACCTGACGGCTGCCACGCGCCCGCGCCCCAGAGCCAAAGCTTGGGACACCTGATTGAGGAACTTGCACTCTTGTGTCGAGGTGGAAACGAAGCCCGGGTCGGGGAGGAGGCTGCCGCCTGCCTCATCGCCACCTTGACACCCTGCACCCTCCAGATCCCTAGCCCCTGGCCGAAGGCCCAGCCGCACCCTGAACCCGGGGAGCTGAGGGGGTAGAAGGAAAGACAGAAAAGAAGCCACGGGTGAGGAACTCCTGGGTTCTGCCTTGGGATCCAAGGGAACGCAGAGCGCCACCTCCGGCCAAGTCATAGCACAGACCGGGTGGCGGGGAAGCTACACGGGGGCAGAAGTCTGATCAGGGTTGGACGCCTGCAGACAGGGTTGTCCCACTGCAAGACAGATTTCAGGTGGGAAGTGACCCGACGGCAAGGCCAATACTGTATCAGTGCCTCGCCATGCACCGGAGTTAGGGGATTTGTGGATCTTTCGAATCCCAAAGCTAGACAAGCCTAGGGCTCCGAAGACCAAAACGTTCCACGGATAGGAGTGTAATAGAGAATACTGCCCGTCCAGTTCACTCCTTATCATATGGATTAACCCGTGCACCCTGCCCCAGTCGACACCCCCTCCCCAATCTCCTTTGTCCCCAGACAAAGGCGCAACGGGGCAGGAGCCTTTTATCCCCAGCTCCCCGGGTTCTTGCATTTCAAAGGCCAAGTTGGAAGGGCCCTTCTAGGGCGGCTCACCTAGCCCCAAATACCTGGGGGAAGAGCCTCCCCTGATAATCGTTGCAACCGGCATCGACTGTTGTTACACAGACTTCCTTAGGTTTGCAGCCCCCCCCCCATCGCCACGCCCCTGCCCTAACACCTGAGGTGCTCAGGAGATAAGATGACACCCCCTCTTGGCCTAACAAGGGATTCTGGAAAACGTTGGGAAGCGCCCCACCTCGAGGTCCTCGAAAGCCAAGGCCTTAACCGTGTTGGTGAAACTTTGTGCAGCTCTGGCGATGGAGGCTCACTGGATGGCTTCTGGCGGCGACTACCAGGGCCCAGCTGGACCTGGGTAGAACTCCTCACCTTCTTATGCCGAGAGTCCTGCGCGTCCTGTCCTGCCAAGCCCTCGGGCTCCTCGCAGGCAGAGAGGACCAGAGGACACCTCTTTGCAGTTCGACGACCCGGTGTGACGGTGGATATGGGAATCCAGGAAGAAGATCGGGTTGCATTGCGGAGGGGATGCCGCGCCCGTCCGGCCACCACCTCCGCGTGGAGGCCCGCGGGTTCCTGGGGACCCCGCCTATCGGTGCTTTTCTCTCCCCCTTACTCTGGCGCTGCAGGGGCGCCCAGCTTGAAATCAGAGCAGGGCGGAAGGATTTCTGAAGGTGCAAGGGGACATCTGGGGCCAGAGTGAAGCTAGGCCTGGATGCAGTGCCTGGGATGCGGGAGCTGCGGGGAGCTGGGTGCAGGCACTGCTCTAATCGCCGACCGCTATTAAAAATAAAACCGCGACCCGTCGTCATAGCGACCGCAACAACAGCGGCCGCGCGAGGGTGGTAAGAGCTTGTGCAGCCCGGCGCCAGCCGCCTGAGGGGACTGGGGCACGCGCCCTTAAGCTTACAGGGTTCTCTGAGGTGAGACAGCGGCCCCTACCCACTCACCCTCCCATAGGTCCTCGGAAGACGCCTAACACATGGACACCTGGTCTCTGAAAACTGCGACTGGCTAAAACATGTAGTCAAGGGCCTAAAGGAGAACCAGCCAACTCAGACCAGCCCCGTGCCTCGATTCCCCTTGGGACCCGCTGCTCACTCTCCAGTTCTCATTTTGACCTCTGAAGAAGGGGCTGTGTGAGGGGGTGAGGTTCAGGTGTCAGGCTTCCAAAGAACACCAAGAAACCAAGCCAAGCTGGCGGGGTTGCATGCGCTCGAGGCCACCGCACCTGTCCCGCCCGCGCCTCGGTGATCCCTTCTGGTGGGAGAGATCACGTGCTTCCCTCTGGCTGGGATTCGAGTTTCACTTCCAGCCGCTATTAGGCGGTTCACTCGGTTCACTGCAAACATTTGATAATGAGGCTAAATATACTTTAGAGTCGGAGGAGGTGTGGGCGGCTGCTGCCCTAGCCTGTAGGTGCGTCGCTCCAGGCTCCACGGGGCATCCCCGCCCCAGCGACTGAGAGCAACCCCCAAGCCCGGTGCCAGAGAAAGACCCGCACCCACCCCCAAATAATCCTGCCCCAACCAGGGCAAACATCTTAGAGGCTGTGGACACCTGATGTCAGGTGGAGGGTCCCTGGAGGAAGAAGGCACCAGTAGTCCCGAGCTAGGCAAGGAGGTGGGGACCGGCACCAGAAGGTGCACCTGGCGGTGACCAGGGATGTCCGGTCGCCCCCAGAGCGGATGCTTCCGGCCTGTCTCCAGCGCCCCCGGCGCAGCGCGACGTGTCCGCCCGCCCATAATTAAAGTGTCAAGTGCTTCAAATAGCCCAAGAGAGGGGTTGAGCAGCTGAGGTAACCAACTAACAACTAACCCTTGATGGTGCTCTCTCCATCCAAGACCGGGAGCACACAGGGGAGTGTAGACAACGACTGTGAGAGGAGGGAGACCATCGGGCTGGACTGGAGAAATCGCCTCATAGCCCCGCATCTTAAACATGAAGCACTCCTCTTCCCCCACACTCATCCACCTAGCCAGTGCCCTGCAACTACTTGGAACTCAATTATCCGTGCTCAATTATTGCAATCGTTGTTATTGCGATCATTAGCTGCCAAGACCGATAGTGAGCCCTGATACTGATGTCGGTCTTTCTCCCTGCGAAATAATTTCACACAGCCACCCGGAGGCAGAGGGACTTAGACCCTCTTCCAGTCTACAGAGAGCAGGTGGTACTGGGTCCCAGGGACCCAGGGTTTTATTCCTTGGGAGATCCAAGAATATAGGAAGCTAGAATGGCCCAGGTTGCATTTGCACTAGGCAAGAATGCGAAGGCTATATGGATGGGTAGCTCCAAGTCTAGACATCCCAGCCCAGCCCCCTAAAAGAGGCACATCGAAGCCTCCTTTGCTCTGTGCTGCTGACACAGAGCTCTTTGCTCTGGTGTTATTGGTGTGATCTGCCCCTGGCTCGCCTTGAATTTGGTTCCTTTATCTGTGGAAAAAAAAAAAAAACAAATTTGAAAGTCAGTGTTTCACCCTGCAGGTGGTCTCTGCAACCAGCAGTCCCCAGGAACCCACAGGACCCTCTCTATGCATGTGGGGCCAGCTGGGCCCCAGGCATCCAGGCTCTGCCAGAGCCATCCCAGAACAATTTGTAATGTTGAAACACCAGTTTCCCTTTATCTCTGGGCAAGGCTTTCTTGGTTCTGGGCAATTAACCCAAATGGAGCCTCAGCCATGTGGGCTCTGGTCCTTGAAGATCAAAAGTGCCCGGCCACAAGCCTTAATTATGTCATTATCTTGCCCCCCCCCCCCTTCCTTCAGGCTAAGGATCGGGCCTTTCCAGTTCAGGCTCCCCAGAAAACAAGATAAGTCTGTGCTGGGGTGGGAGGGCACCTCCAGGCTGATTTCCACTCCCTAGTCAGTGTTTTTATTTTCACTTTTAAATACACAAACAGAAATTATGTTTAAAATAGCCTATAAACCCACAATAGACTTGTGGATGTTTTGTGAATGAAGACCTATGTAAAGGAATGTACCATGGCTTTTGAAAGCAGAACCTAGAGGCGAGGGAAGGTAGCACAGGCGATAGTCTGCTTGCCTAGCAGAGACAAAGCCCTGGGTTCTGTTCCCAGCACCAAATAAAAACTCTGGTGAAGCAGGCTTGTAATTCCAGCACTCTGGAGGCTGGAGATTGGGAATTCAGGGTCATCCTTGAGACACACTTCGGGGCTCAAGGCCATCCAGGGACACATTAGACCCTGCCTTAGGGGAAGGAAGGAAGGAGGGAGGAAGGGAGGGAAGGAAGGAATGAAGGGGAAGGGAAGAAAGGAAAGGGACAGGACAGAAGAAAGCTCAGCCAGGCATGGTGGTGCATGTTATAATCCCAGAACTCGGGAAGCTGGGGCACGGGATTACCTCAACGTCAAGGATAGCCTGACCTACATAATAAGATCCTGTCTCAAAAACAAAACAAAAAAGTGGAAACCCAAAGAGTACAATAAATTCTGTCCTGGTCAGAAGTTGAAGCTACAGGTGGCCACCAGGCCTTGAGGTGTATCTGGTCAGAACTGCTACCTGCAAAGCATGGAGGCTCAGAAGACTCGGGACTCTGGATCCTAGGCAGGGTGGATAAAAAATCAATTTAAAAAAAAATTTAGGTGGATGAGTGTCCTTCACGTATGTCTGTGCACCACAAGCATGCCTGGTGCCTGTAGAGGCCAGAAGAAAGCATCAGATCCTCTGAAAGCGGAGTTACAGTTGTGAGCTGCCATGTGGATGCTGAGAATCAAACCCAGGTCCTCTAGAAGAGCAGCCAGTGCCCTTAACTGCTGAGCCATCCCTCCATCCCCCAGAATAAAACTTCTGTTAGTAACTTTTGTAATAACTATGGATTACAGTGGTAACATTTTGCAAGTATGAAGTTAAGTAAGTAACATGGCTATTATTCATTTCACACACATCCCATACCCCCTGGTAAATGTGGTTCAAATACACTAAAAATAACCTGTGGAAATCAGTCCGGTAGAGGCATCAGGAGGCTGAGGCGATAAAACCAAAAGTTCCAGGCCAACCTGACTGGACAAGACCCTGTCTCAAAATAAACAAACAATTAAAATTTTAAAGAAGAAAATAGAAAAGGTATCTGAAACCCTTTCTGATGGCTTATGCCTGTAATTCCAGTACTTGAGGCTGAGGCAGGGGAACTGAGAGTTCTAGGCCAGCCTGGGCTACATAGTGAGTTTCAGGCTAACCTGGGCTATCATATGAGATGTCTCAAAAAAAAATTCCCCAAATCAAGGAAGAGAACTTGTGTTCATGTATTTCCTCTTTGAGCCAAGTAAGGATCCTAGCTTCTGAACTTAACATGCGTAGGACACTGCCCCGCCACCCCCCACTTCTGTGTTACTCTGGGTATACTGGCCTCTCAGAAGCTCAGATTTGTCTGAGCAACAAGCGGCTCTGCAGGTAGCCTTTAGAAATGTGTGCCTGGCATCTGGATAAACACTGAGGCAGAAGTATACCAGACCTTCTTGGAACCCGCAGTATCTAGGAAGCAATAAATTAAGCAGCCAGTGGCTGTCACTTCAGGTGGCTGGGAAGGGTGCATTTATAAAAAGATCCAGACCAAGAATTCCAAGCAAGATAACAACAGCAAGTGCTAAGGCCCTGAGGCAGGAACCGGCTTAGCAGGTCGCAAGTCCTGCAAAGAGGAAAGGATGATGGGACAAAACAGGTCAGAGGCAGTGGGTGGTGTGACTGTGGGCCTTTAAGTCCAAAGGAAGGAAGCTGAGTTCGTTGGGGTTTCCCCCACTCACACACCACACACACTTTGGTTTATCATATTGAGTCAAGGTATGACCTCAAACTCAAATCTTCCTGCTTCTCCCTTCTGAGCACTGAGATGACAAGCAAAGGCTCAACTGAGTTGTTGTTTTGTTGTCTTTATCTTTGTTTTTGTTTTTTTTTTTTCTGCAGAGAATGAAGCTGTTGAGGGGAATACAAAGTACGATGTCATAATGGGTACCAGCCATTGTCCCTAAAGATTTCTCCTCAGCAAATCCGGAAGTGTCATGGAGGGAGTAGACCTCTTTGTGACTCTGAATGTGTGTTTAGAGCTGGTGCTCCCTCATCCTGGGCCCTTGTCCTCTCCAGCAGACCAGTGTGGGCTTCCTCAAGGCACAATTACCTCAGCATCATCAGCTCCTTCCATGGTCCCGGAGCCCAACCCCACCACGACCTAAGTCACGCACCAGTGTCCAAGGCAAAAGCTGCAGCCCTGCCAGAGTTAGCCTCCCTGTCCTTTGATGCCACAGCCATCCAATTTCATGAGTCTCAACTTTGCTCTGAACACAGACAATCAGACCCTGGGGCAGGAATGGTGGCTTTGCTTGAGGGTCTCTCTTGCATGCTGGAGAAC
Source organism: Microtus oregoni (assembly GCF_018167655.1). Classification (NCBI taxonomy): domain Eukaryota; kingdom Metazoa; phylum Chordata; class Mammalia; order Rodentia; family Cricetidae; genus Microtus; species Microtus oregoni. Next base: position 4,233,251 of record NW_024543062.1, on the reverse strand, counting down.
AGACTCTAGGAGAAAAGGCTGCTTTTGCAGGAAGAGGACAGGGAAGATAGTGGCCAAACAGGCTCCATGTCCACAGGTCCCAGTTGAGACATAGGCATAGGACACAACATAAAGAAACAGATGAAAGGTATAGATAGTCCCATGCTCTTAACTCTGGCCACTTGCTGTGGTACGACAGTTCCTGTGAGAGGAATGTCAGGGGGCCAAGAAGTGGCACTGAGGGGACATGGTGCTGGACAGGGCCACTTAAATCCGAAGTCTGGTCCTTAAGGCAGCAAGCTGATAACAAGGAGGTGAATCACATCAGCTCTTGTTTGTTTGCCCTGGACTCCAACCACCCCTCCAAGCCAGCAGCAACACAGAACCACCAGAGGTGCTGGATTGAGCCAGTGACAGGTATCAATAGGAAGTCCCCAGGGTGTGCCCACGCACCCTCAGAATCTCACAGAACCCAATGGAGGGTCCTGATGTCTGCAGCACACTTTCTATTGGCTGGGAAAGCTGAGGGGGTGGGCAAGTGATATAGGAAGGAAAAGAGAAGAGGTAGGGTAAAGGAAGATTGATTGACAGATACTTAGAATGGTGGATATATAGCTACATAGATTATAGACACTGATAGAAGATAAATATATAGATACAGACCTTATAGATACAGAAGATAAATGGCACATATACATACATACATAAGAAGCAAAATAGATACATGATAGATAGATCATAAATGATTTGCTGATTAGTGGATAACAGATAATAGATGATTGGTGGATAGATAATATATAATGATAAATAGATAGATAAAAGATTATTAGATAAGCCAGGAACTGGTGGTGGTGCATACATTTAATCCTAGCACTCACGAGGCAGAGGCAGGTAGATCTCTGTGAGTTCGAGGTGTGCCTGTCTGCTCTACAGAGAAAATTCCAGGACAGTCAGACTTACACAGAGAAACCCTGACTTGACAAGAAAGAAGGAAAGAAAGAAAGAAAGAAAGGAAGGTAAAAGAAAAGGAAGAAGAAAAAGAGAGGATAAATAATAGATATATGATAGCTGATTGGTTGATAGACAAATGGATTATGTATAGAGAGAGAGGAGGGGGAAGAGAGAGATTGACAGCCAGACTGATATAGATGATGAACAGATAGACACATAGATGATATGATGGAGACAACTTGTGAATTGAGGCGAAAAATGAACTGTTTCCCATTACTTTTCTTTGTCCTGCTTTGCTTTCTTTTTGAGACAGAATCTCGTGTTGCCTAGTCTGGCCTTGAACTCACTAAGTAGCCAATCTCCTGATCCTCCTGCCTTCACATCCTGACAGGATTCTGGGTGTATGCCCCCACTTGGTCTATGCTCTGCTAGAAATGGATTCCAGGACTTGCGCACTCTAGACAGGCACGCTCAGGCCTGAACCACACTCCCAGCCCTCATTGTCCTGTTCTAACTTCTGCAAGACGGAAAATTTGCAAAATAAAAAGAGATGATCCCTGCTTTGCTCATCAGCCTCCTAGGAGGCCACCAGCTTCTGGATGCAGACAGCTTAGAGAAAGTCACCAGCTACAGGCCAGCAGGAGGGTACTGACTCCCAGTTCAAAGCGAGAAGAACATCAGGATGAGTGTGGTAGCACAGGCCAGCAGTCTCAGCCCTCGGAAGAATTACAGAGACTTGCTGGCAACCGGGACTACACAATAAGACCCTACCTCTAGAAGAGAAGAAGGACTGAGAAAGGGAAAGGAGAAGGAGAAAGAAGAGGAGAGGAAGAAAAGGAGGCAGAAGACGATGACTACCTAGACTCAGTAAGACAAAGACGTAGGAAATCTAAGACAAATATAAAAGCCTGAACAACAGAATAAGTCCTTCAGCCATGTATTGCAATAACGTGATTTTCATTGTGTGTTTTGTTTGCGTGTATATCATATTAACCAGACTGCCAGTTCTTGGCTTCTTACATGCTAGGCCAACCTTCTACCACAGAACCATGACCCCAGCCCCTCACTGGGGGATTCTAGGCAGGGGCTCTACCACTGAGCCACACCCCAGCCCCTCACTGGAGGATTCTAGTCTACTACTGAACTATATTCCCAGCCTTCTTTTTATTTTTCCATTTGGAGGCATGGTCTTGCTAAATTACCCAGACTGGCTCTAAACTCATTTTGTAACTTAAGTTAGCCTTGAACTTGCTATCCTTCGGTCTTAGCCTCCCAAGTGTCTGGGATGAGAGGCCCTGTTTTTTGTTTGTTTGTTTGGTTGGTTGGTTGGTTGGTTGGTTTTTTAGGACAGGGCTTCTCTGTGTAACAGTCCTGGCTGTCTTGGAACTTGCTCTGTAGACTAGGCTGGCCTTGAACTCGTAGAGATCCACCTGCTTCTGCCTCCAAAGTACTGGGATTAAAGGTGTGTGCCACCACCGCCTGGCCATGAGAGTCCCTATTAATGGTAGCAAAATTTGGGGACATTTATTTGGTGTGTGTGTGTGTGTGTGTGTGTGTGTGTGTGAGAGAGAGAGAGAGAGAGAGAGAGAGAGAGAGAGAGAGAGAGACCCATTAGCTAGATTTTAAAGTGCACTTGTGTCCTGACTCAAGATTGCTTCTGGGGACAAGCACGTGGAGGATGTGCTGCCCGTGCAAACCCAAGAGCAGGTGGGAGCATGGAAACCCAGCTGCTTTCCAGGCTTGGCCACGCATTCCTAGCTGGCCGCCACAGAGTGGCTCTGGCATCCAGAGCAGCTGCAGTCCTGTTATCCAACACCTGGGCACCAGCCTGGCAAAGGAGCCCAAATATGAAAAAGGGCCCCTTTCTCAGAAGGCCTGACATGGTACGACTTAAACTAGCAAAGTCGAGTGTGGACCTGTGCATCTGTAATTCCAGCACTCAGGAGGCTGAGGCAGGAGAGTTTGAGATCTTGGCCAGTCTGGGTTACAGAGTGAGATCCTGTCTCCACAAAGCAATACAGAACTCATTCAATGACAGGACACGGACCAGAGATAGCCGTATTTCCAGCTTTGGAAAATCCTCATCTTGTTTTCCTGGCAATTGTTCCACTGCCAGAGACCATGGCTCCTATTCAGCTCTGGATGGTTTGGGAGCCCAGGGTGCAATGCAGGCCCATGCTTTCTCTCCTACTTTACACTCCCTGGAATGAGGATGTCTCTAACGGGCCTGCCCATCTGCTGCTGCCACCTCCATGTAGAAAATCTGATCTGCATTCACACCATTTTCCTAAGAATGTTTGTGTGTGTGTGTGAGCGCGCACACATGTGTGTGGTGTGCATGTACCATGGTGAATATGTAAAAACCAAAGGACTACTTGAAGAAGTATCCAATCTTCTCCAGCAGTGGGTTCTAGGAATCAAACTCATCATCAGGTTTGTGTGCCAATGCTTTACCCACTGAGCCACCTAGCTGGCCTTCCACTTGATGTTTTTGAGTCACGGTTTCTCCCTGAATCCAGCCTTCACAGCTAGGCTAGACTAGCTGGCCAGTGAGCTCAGGAGACCCTTCTGTCTCTCCCCACCCCAGAGCTAGGGCCACAGGCTTGAGTCATCAAGCCTGTTTTTTTAGGTGGGGATTTGAACTGATTTTATTGACCGAGCCATCTCCCTAGCCTTCAGGAATACCTGTTTACACAGCCGCGTTCCCAAGTTCCAGTCCCACTGCCTCCCAACTGTTACCCAGTGAATTGTCTGTCTTGCAACCCCACAGGCATTTCCAGCCTGCTAATGAGGCTTCATAGCTGGTCTCTGCTAGTGCTGGGACCTCAGAAGCCTTGACTGGAAGAAAGGGAAAAGCAGAGACGATACCAAACAGCAACATCCTGCTTCTCGGCTGCACCTTCTTCCCTTATCTGTATTCTGCTTCTAGGAGGGCTGTACTTTTTATATCAAGGCCATTTCCCTGCCCCTAGGGTGTCCCTCGCCTCTGAGCCGCACCCCTAGACTATGGTAGCCCAGTCAGACAGGCCCACACAGAGAGTGCTTGAGCAGCTATTGTCTGTGGTTGTGTGCCCTTGGCCTGGAGGACTAGCATGTAAGAGCGATACCAGGCTGGTTACCCTCTGCTGAGGACTGGTGAGGTGAGGGCAAAGACTTTCTTGTAAAAAGGCACCCACATATAGCTTCAGTGGGCATGGCATGGCCTTCTACAGACCAGGACACCTTGCCTTAGGACAGGGAACAAATGAGTCATACAGGAATCTTCAACGGAGCTAAAAGATTGGAATGGGATGAGAATACCAAAGGAAGAAATATGAGAGGAAAAATATGAGAAGGGGTCTATCATCCCAGCACTCAAATCAGAAGCTGAGGCAGGAGGATGGCAAGTTTAAAGACAACCTGAGTGATTTAGTGTGAGATTCTGTCTAGAAAGAAAGAAAGAAAGAAAGAAAGAAAAAGAAAAGAAAGAAAAAACAAGAAGAAACAGGTTGGGACCAAACTCCCGAGTTCAGTCTCCAACACGCATGTAAAAATCTGGGTGTGATGGCACTGGATCAATGAAGACAGGAGGATCCCTGGGGCTCCCTGGCCAGCCAGCCTAGACTCCTGGGTAAAGTCTACACCAGTGAGAGACCCTGCTTCCACAAAAACACACACAAATAAATAAAATTTTTAAAAAGAGAGTTTCCTATCATTTCCCCATCTGTGACGATTTCCATCCCCACCTTGTCTGAAGAGAGACCAGGACTCCACAGCCCAACACAAATCAACCAAGGAAGCCAGAGACTGTGCTGGTCCATGTGATTTGCGTTAGGGTACCACTGGCTCAATGGTACCTGAACAGCTTCATCTTCTTGTTTCGCCATAAGCATCCCACAGTCTGGACCGCTACGCTCCTGAGGATACGGTGGCTAGGAGAAGTCAGGACAGTGCGGCTGGCCACGCCTGGACCGGAGATGCCCAGACTGCTTGTTCACCAAGGAAAACTGCCCTGAGACAGTAAGGACAACTGAGCTGTCTCAGCTGCAGACTCCGCCCTCAGTCTCTCTGCCCTGGCCAGCTATGTGTCCTGTTCTATCTCGGCAGGGTGACTCTGCTCCTGCACCCTGGAGCTCTCTGCTGAGGGGGATTTGAGACTCAGGTCTCTACTGAGTGACCTTGGATATATTCCTCTGCCTTGGAGATTTGCCCCTGCCCTATGGACAGAGCCATGGACCAGCCTTAGATCCTCCCTTTCCTGTCAACTGGGGAAGCTGGGTCACCCAGGCGGCTCCTCTAAAGCAGAAGGCAAAGTCCAGGCAGGTAATCTCATCCTCATCCCATTCTAGGACAGGGAGGCCCCAGCATCCCTGTGGCAGCCACCTCCCTCTGAAGGGAAAACACAGCCACATGAGCCATACAAATCACCTTCCTAGAAATGTCAGCAGCCTCATTACTGAGTGTCTGCTTGGTCCAAAGGCCTCAGAGGTGAGAAAGGGCTCTGGCTCAGAGCGGCAGCCACTCTGCCACCTGCTGGCTATGTGTCCTTCCACCTGTTGCTTCACCTCTCTGGGCCTCTGCTGGCCTCGACGATGAAGAGATAATAAAGCAGAAATAGCTGCTAATTAATTCTGTTGAAGGATCTGTTCAGGCAGAGCCTGGCATGGCGCCTGAATGTAGCCGGCATGGAGACTGCCCGGTGGCAGAGACGGCTGAATGCCATGGGTTATGTATGGCATATGGCAGGCCTCAATGAACAGAATCAGCTCCACTGTAGGAGGAAGAGGAGCTCTCTCCTCTGGGTGACGGGAGTCCTAGATGACCCTCTGCAAGATGGGTAGCCGTGTCCTTCTCTAGGCCAATCTCTGAAGCTGAGTGGCATCAAGTAGCCCTAAAGGATTCTAGGTAGGTGGTCTACCATGTGGTCACACCTCCAGCCCCCCACTGGGGGATTCTAGGCAGGTGCTCTACCATTAAATTATAACCAAAGTCTACCAACGCCCCCTCCCCCTTTTTAAAGATAGGTCTTTCACGTAGTTCTGACTGTCCTGGAACTCACTGTGTAGATCAGACTGATCGTGAACTCAAGAAATCCACCTGCCTCTCTGCCTCCCAAAAGCTGGGGTTAAAGGCATGTACCACAACAACCAGCGTCAAAGCCCTATTTTTTACCTTTTAGTTTTCATATAGGGTCTTGTCAAGTTGCCCAGCCTGCTCTTGAGCTCATTCTGTGGTCCAGGCAGGTCTTGAACTAGTAATCCTCCTACCTCAGCCTCCTCAGCAGCTAAGATGACAAGCCTGTGTCACCAGGCTAGCCTAAGCCTTGGCTCTTGTTTTGTGTTGGACTGGCTTTTTAAGACAGGATCTTACTATGTAGCCCTGGCTATCCTGAAATTCATTATATACCAGGCTAGCCTCAAAGTCACAGCAATTCACCTTCTTCTGCCTCCAAGTGCCAGGATTAAAGGCAGAAGCCACCATGACTGGCCTGAGTCTTAGATTTAAATAATGAGTCACCATGTCACCCTATCCCAATAGCTCTAGGGGACAGAGAAGCTCATCAGTCATGACTTCAAGGGGCCTGGGTATGAAACTGTCTGCTGGTCCAGTACCCAGTGAGCCTACTTAACTGTCCACACGCTGACAAGGCAGCTGTGTACCCAATGTTCTATGGACAAGTCCTTTTCCAGCCCTCAGTTTCCCAGAAATGGTGGCACTTGCTGTTATAGGTTCATAGGTGTCCATGGCTACATAACAAACTACCCTAAAACTTGGCGGCTCAAATAGAGGGGTGGGATTTATGACTTCATGATTCCTGGAGCTCTGAATTTGGGGTGGGTTAGCTGGGCCCACAGAAGGTGTGAATGAACCTATACAGAAGGTGAAGAAACCTCATGGCTCCTTCTCCAGGTACCACCTGCGAACGGATCACCCAGAACAGCCCTACTTGCGAAGGTACCACACAAGGGCACAGAACCCCAAAGGGCCATAGATGGCTGGGGACTGCCTGATTGCGGATTGTGGTGAGATCTGAAACTGGTGGCCATCCAGTGCCAAGCCCCAGCACCCTGCCTGTCCCCTGTAAAACTATCAAGGGCTTGTAAACCTGCAGAATTTCCCTTGAAGGGATATTTATTACATGGGCCATGGAAAAGAAGGCAAGAGTCTTGCAGTAAAGGGAGGGGCCTCCTGAGTAGCAGAAGTTCCAGGGAGGTTGAGCCTTGCTTGTTATTCTAAAGGATGTCCCCAGCAAAGGACACCCATCACCAACTTCCTGGAACCACGGGGGATTACATTCTCTAGAGTTTAGGCCAGACAAGGGTTCCATTTCTGTGGCCCAGCTGCCCCATCGGAGCCCAGCATAAAACCCCACCCCACCCCCCACAACTCCTTGGTCTTGCAGCTGTAACCTGGGTAGCTGGCTCTGTATGCTCGGAGGTCCTGAGACCTAAAACAGGGAAAGGCCCCTGGGGCAGTGCCTGGCACCGGTTAACACAGAACACAGCTGATGAGAACAGCTAATCTAGCCAGCCCTCATTATCAGTCCCCTCCCTCCCTTCTGGTACTCCCCTCTTTAGGGGTAGGCCTACCAGAGCTTCCCCAAGGGTGGTGTGAACTACCCGCCTCACCTGCATAGGCCTCTGGGCCACAGAAGGTACGGCCAGGTGAACTGATGAGGACCAGAGAGAACTGTCCACTCTGCCCTAGACCTAAACCAGGCAGTTTAGGGGGGTTCGGGGTGTCAGGCAGTTTAGGGGTGTCTAAGAAGTCTTCCAAGTAGCTTTCAAGGTTGACTGTACCCTCCTTTCTCAGGGGACTCAGAGCTCAGGGACCTTCCAGAACAGCAGCTCAGCTGGTGCCCTCCCTGCCCTGGGGCCACTGGGCTGTGTCACCAGTCTGGAATGCACTTTCAATTCCCCTGCCCTCTCCTTTCCTCCCCTCTCCTCTCCAGGCCAGCTCATCATTTCCCTGTGGAGGGGTGGGACTGGAACTAGGAATCTAGGAGCTCTCTGGACCTTCTGTGTCCTACAGGCAGACAGGAAAAAAAAAAATGGGCTTCTTCCAGGCCCAGCCCATCCAAGTTCCCTCTCAGCTACCTGGCGTCCAGCCACTGTAGTGACTGCCCTGAGACAGGCTGGATTGCCACCAGGGACCCAGTCCTGGATCTATTCAGATCTCCAAACTGTGCCTCAGGTTTTCAGGAGGATTCCCTACAGAAGGGGTCCCCTGGAGCCATCAGCCTTCTTCCTTCATGTGGAACACCGTCATCTCTCTGAGTTGGAAGTTGATCTCATTGGTTCCCAGCACCTCCTTGGCCTTTCTATGTTCATGGGTCTCCTCTCTAAGGCTCTCTTGGGTGGTCTCTGGCCCTTGGCTCCCTTTTCTTGGATGGGGAGGTGGAGGTAGTCCAAATGTCTCAAGTAGAGTCCACATGGGAGTCTGTTGTGGCCTTTTCTACCTTCCCATTTCTGGCCCAGCAAGTGTCAGCAAAAGAGGTGCCCTGGGCAGCCTTGGGCAGCCCTGAAGGACAGCACCTTGTATGAATCCAGCCCCACTTGCCATATACCCTTTTTGCTTGGCCCTCAGATGCTGAGAGACGGGTACTACCTGGGTCAGGTGGCCATCAGTCTGGATAAGGGGAGAAAAGTAAGACCTCCCATCTTCCTGGTTGGGTAAGCCTTTTTGGGGGCGGGGATGACATTAGCTCCAAGAGGCTGTTAGAGCCCGGGTTCTCAGAGTGAATAAACTTCGCCTCTCACATGCTCTGCCAGTTTTAGGATCCCGGGCCATTTTCTGAGAAATTCCATAGCCCATTACTTCAATATAGTCCGACAGGCCTCTGGGCTCAGGCTTGTAAGCAGGGCCATCACCCCCATCTGCCGCTTAGACTGGAACAAGGACATCAGGAGGTGTCTGGTGACGCTGTGTTGTGATGCCCTTCCCATCCTATGGGTTTTTCATCCTGCAATTTGGTGGGTGCAAGGCACAGAGGCGAGCAGGAGAAACACCCCAAAGACTGCAAGTTGGGCTAAGGTCAGGCTTCCTTGTGCCAGCTGAGGCAGATGGAGGACACTGAGCCATGGCCAGCCCACGTGGCCTGTCCACAGCTCCCCTTGGTGCCCATCATTGCCTCCCACTGCCTTCTAAGTCCTCACATCTTCCTGGGGACTCCCAGGAAGCATGATAGCCTCCCAGGGGAAACCTGGCCAGGCTCCAATGGGTAGGGCTCCACTCATAAACAGTTTTATGGTCCCAGGGCAGGCAGAGCTGGCCAGGGCAGGCTGGGCTGGGCAGAGATGGCCCAGGCTCTCCTCCCTGGGGGCCCCTCTTTTGTGAACTGATTCTCATCCTGAACTCACGGCCCCATGTGCAAAATGAGCCCCTCAAGGACATTGTGAGGTTTGGTTGGACAGGGCTCCGTGGTGCTTGGTGCAGACTAGCATTCACAGTGTGGGAGGGGTGGGAGGGAAGAGAGAGAGAAACAGAGAGAGACAGAGAGACAAGGAGAAAGACAGAGAGGGTAGAGACAGGACCAAGACAGAAAATGAGAGACAGAGGAGACAGAAAAAGACAGGGACAGACAGAACAGAGAGTGACAGGGACAGATGGAGATAGGAAGGTGAATAAGGAAGAGGTAAATATGGAGACGGAGAAACAGAGAGGAAGAGGGAGGGAGAGAAGGAGGAGGACATCACGGAAGGTCCACTTCAGTCCTCTACCCCAATAAGTGGGCTCACTGAATGATTGAAAGGTTAGAGTGGGTAACTGACCAAGCAGGAAGTGGCACCCACTTATCTTGGGTGGCACCAGATACCTGCACAGGAGGGCTATTGTCACCATTCACTACTCTCATGCAGGGGGTGGGGGACAGGTGACAACTTTAGTGATATAAAGTTTCTGAGGGCTCCTCTGTACCTCTCTTTCCTGCCCTTAGCCCAACATAAGGGGTCCTCCATGAGAGGTCTGTTTTAGCTAGCTTTTTTTTTTTTTTTTTTTTTGGTTTTTTTCGAGACAGGGTTTCTCTGTGGTTTTGGAGCCTGTCCTGGAACTAGCTCTTGTAGACCAGGCTGGTCTCGAACTCACAGAGATCCGCCTGCCTCTGCCTCCCGAGTGCTGGGATTAAAGGCGTGCGCCACCATTGCCCGGCTTTAGCTAGCTTTTTGCGACTGTGATAAACACTAATAGCCAAAGGCAGCTTGTTCCAACTGACAGTCCATCACTGGGACAACAGAGGCAGGAACACAAGCGGGAACCTGGAGGCAGGAGCTGGAGCAGAGACAATGGAGGAGCACTGCTTACTGGCTTGTTCCCCATGGCTTGCTCAGCCTGCTTTCTTATACAACCCAGAACTATATCTGTCCAAGAGTGGCACTACCCAAAATCATTACTCATGAAAATGCTCCACAGCCTTGCCTCCAAGCCAATATGATGAAGACATTTGTTCAACTGAGATTTCTTCTCCCCAAATGACCCTAGCTAGTGTCAAGTTGACCAAAAAACAAAACAAAACAAAACAAAAACAACAACAACAAAAACCTAACCAGCTCAGGGACCATGTCCCGAGGGGCATCCTGGGTCCCCTGGTTCTGAGACCTAGTCCCACTAGGGGACTAGGTTCTGGAGACAGGGGTTCTGGAACCCTCCTGTTGTGTATGAGCTGGCAGCAGTCACCCAATGGGAATTACATCCTGGGGTCAGCTGTGGGCTATTCAGATCATGGTTGGGCACAACACCAGGTCCTCAGACTTCATGGAGTAGTCAACCTGTCTCCCAGGGCCTGTCTGGATCCCTCTCCACAGAATTCATAAGTCATACCCTGCAGTTTAGATCCCAAGATGATGGGTCAGATGCACGGAAAGTCCTCCCTGGGGACAGCTGCTCATTCACAAGGGTCCCTGAGCAGGCCGGAGCGTTTTCACCTGAGGCAGCTCCACCTGGGGACACACCTGGTGAATGAGGTTCCAGGAGGAGAGACGAGCTATCTCCTTTGGACTAAGGTAGGACATCAGGGTCACACACAGCCACTTTGGGTCTAGAGACTGTGGATGCTACAACTGATGTATTTGGGTAAAGCCAGAGGGCCAGGTTCTTGGCATTGCAGTAGGGTTTGATGTCCCATGCAATGCCAGCTTCGAGTCTGAGTTTCTTTTACTGAGCTACTCCAACCTACGATCTCATACCATGCTCAAGTTAAGCATGAAAGGCGAATATTCCTCCCAATTCATGGATGAGACCATCAAAGCTCAGAGAAGTTAAACAATTTGCCTTATGCCAAACAGCTAACAAAAACTAGGAGCATAGCCAGGCGGTGGTGGTGCACGCCTTTAATTTCAGCACTCTGGAGGCAGAGACAGGTGGATCTCTGTGAGTTCAAGGTCAGCCTGATCTATAGAGTGAGTTCCAGGACAGCCAGGGATACACAGAGAAGCCCTGTCTTGACCACCACCACCTCCCCCCAAAAAGAAGGAAAACCAGGAACCAAGTATGGTGCTACATGCCTGTAATCCCAGCATCTGGGAAGCTGAAAGGGGAAGACCTCTGGACTACACGGTGACATTGCTAAAAAAGAAAGGGAGAGAAAAAGAAAGAAAAAGGAAGTAGTGAGGAACGAAGGGAAGGAGAAGGAAAAGAAGGAAGGAACGAATGAACGAATGAAGGAACAAAGGAAAAAAGAAGCCATGTCTCTGTTGGGGCATACTTGTGATTCCAATACTGGAAAGGTGGAGGACCCCTGGGGCTCCATGGCCAGCCAGCCTAGCCTACTTGACAAATTCCAGACTAGTGAGAGGTCCTGTCTCCAAAGAGAGCAGAGGCTGCGGGGGAGGATGGCTCAGTAGGTAAAGTGTTTGCTGTGAAGCATGAGAACCCAAGTTAGTCCCCTACACTCATGTAAAAAGCCAGGTGCTGCCAGAGGTGTGCACCTGTAATCTCAGGACTGGGAGGCAGAAACAGGAGGATCCCAGGGTCTTGATGGCCACCCAGTCTAGTCAGTCAGTGAGCTCCAGGTTCAGAGAGAGCCTTTGCCTGAAAAAGGATGGGGGGAGGGGGAAGTGGAGAATGATGGATAAAGATACCTAACATTGTGACACTGATACCCGGCCTCCACATGTGGACAGAAGACCATGTGTGTGTGTGTGTGTGCCTGCGCGTGCACACACACACACCTTCACTAGCACAGGATACACCAGCCACACCTGGGAGGTACATGATAGGTCAATGGGTTGTGTATGTGGCACTGGACATGGAACCTGGGGCCTCGTGCCTGCTAACCAAGCATTCTATCAACCGAGCCACAATCCCAGACTTCAGGTACTTTGTTAAAATGTACAAAACGAGTTCTCCACTTGAAGACGTTGACAGGATATTTGTTCAAGGACATTGATGACGGGGCTGACTACCCCCAGGAGAGTCTAGTGGAGTGACACAGGCCTTTGTTCTGAAGGGACATCTGGCAGACGAAGGCCTTTCCTTAAACTCAGGCTGAGACTGTAGTGCCTGGGCCCATGATCTTCTTGTGGGTCATGAAGGGCCTCAAAACATTTTCCATGGCCGGGCGGTGGTGGCACACGCCTTTAATCCCAGCACTCGGAAGGCAGAGGCAGGCGGATCTCTGTGAGTTTGAGACCAGCCTGGTCTACAAGAGCTAGTTCCAGGACAGGCTCCAAAACCACAGAGAAACCCTGTCTCGAAAAACCAAAAAAAAAAAAAACAAAACAAAACAAAAAAAAACATTTTCCATGAACGTGCACATATACATACACATACAGTAAACTTTATTCTTCCTCCCAGGATTGGGAATAGAGCCCAGGCCCTTGCATGTGTTAGGCATGTCCTGCCCTGAGCTATACAGCCAACCATTATTTTACATTTGTTTGGGGGTTTTTGTTTGTTTTGTTTTCATATTGGAGACAAGGGTCTCATTATATAGGGACCCTTGCTGGCCTGGAACTTTCTATGTAGACCAGGCTGATCTCATACTCATAGAAATCCTCCTGCCTCTGCCTCCTGAGTGCTGAGATTAAGACATGCACCACCACCGTCAGTCTCCATTTGGTTTTGTTTTTAAAGAGCGTGTTATATTGTTTCCCAGGCTGGTCTCCTGCTCTGTGGACACAGACAGGATGAAGGTTCGTCACCAACCATCTGGAGCTGGAGATGATGGAGGGCTCAGGCACCAGCTTCCCAATTTGGTGACATCCTAGGTGCAAACTTAGAAGGCAGCCAGGCTGGGGTCAATGAAGACTTCCTGGCAGGACCAGGGCCAGCTGAGCTCGGAGGAAGTGCAACTAACTTGGAGCAGGGGACAGGGGGAACTAGATCTAAAACTAGGACTTGGGTACCCCGGATATGAAATCACCCAGTCCCAGTCTTGTAGGAGGGCTGCTTGTTTCCCCAGCATCTAGCCAGGGGCCTGACCTCAAAGTGAGTCACGGCAGCCAACCCAGCTGATTCAGCGGAGCTGGGGGAGTGAAGCCAAGACTGCCCGTAGACCGAAGTGGCCAGCCAAGGTCAGGACTGTCCACTGTCTGGAAGAGCCAGCCAAGGCCATTATTCTAGCAGGGCTGAGCCCCACCTGCTGGCACCCAGCCACAACAGGCCCTCTGTCTTCATAGCCCTTTAGTCAGAAAGCCCTGGCCTCAAGGAAATGGTTTTGGCAGGGGAAGTGGCTTATGACTGAAGACTCCTAGAAAGGGATCCGAGCTGTGGAAAAGAACCAAGGGGTGAATGAAGAGTGACCTCATGGGAATTCACTGATGGAGGCCTGCATAAGTGACCGAAGAGAGGTAGACACTGTGTCACCAAACACAGTGATGGGAGGGTACCCGCAGTCTGCCCCCCTCCAAGGCAAGCAAAGCCCACCACAGATAGCAAGGGACAGAGGCCAGAAGGCAACGGAGATGAGCTCTCGATCCCAGATCCCATGTGCACCCGGGAGAAATTTGACCAGTGGCACTAGCCAATCTCTTCCCTCTGGAGGTTTAGTCTACCCTTTGGCCTGGCAACAGCATGGCCTCATCCCTACAATACAGGATACCACAGAGAATCAGTTGGGGTACAAGGTCGGGGCTGGGCCTTGTCTACTTTCCCATCCCTAGGATGAGGTAGACAGGGGTCTGGCCAGCATGGATTCCCATTTGAACTGACAATGCTGAAATGGAACTAGTTAGCCAGGCATGTGAGGCAGGACTATGAGCCTAGCACTCAAGAAACCGAGGCAGGAGGATTTCATGAGTTTGCACTCAGCCTGAGCTCTAAGTGAGAGCCTGTCTCTAAATAGATAGATGGATGGAAGATAAATAGGTAGGTAGGTAGATAATAGATAGATAGATAGATAGATAGATAGATAGATAGATAGATGGATAGATAGATAGATAAATAGATGATAGACTTTGGTTTGGATACATGGGATTACAGAAGGTAGAAAGGTAGGGGTGGTGGTGGGGCATTCACATCTAATGTGTGGGATTGGAGGTAGGAAGATGAAGCTCCGTAGGAGGGGGTAGTGAGAGCTGCAATGTACTGTGCATGCAGATAATGACAAAATGCATTTGCCATTTTAACTTTTAATTTATGTACTGTTTCTGCAGCATGAGATATTGAACCCTTGTTAGGCATGTGCACTACCACTAAACAACACCCCCAGCCCCTCACTGGGGGATTCTAGGCAGGTGCTCTACCACTGAGCCACACCCCAGCCCCTCACTGGGGGATTCTAGGCAGGTGCTCTACCACTGAGCCACACCCCCTACCACTAACTGTGTTCCCAGATTCTCACAGGGGCGATTCTAAGCAAATGTTTTACTACTGATCCAGGCTCAGCTATAGTTATTTTGTCTGTCTGTTTTTGTTTATTGAGACAAAATTTCTCTGTGTAGCCCTGTCTGTCTTGGAACTTGCTCTGTAGACCAGGCAGAGATCCTCCTGTCTCTGCCTCCCAAATACTGGGATTTAAGACATACACCACCACTCCTGGTTAGCTTTAGAGATTTTTAGAGTGTGTGTGTGTGTGTGTGTGTGTGTGTGTGTGTGTGTGTGTGTGTTTGAGTGTACCATGACTTACATAGGTAGGTCAGAGGTCAGAAGTTGCACTCACTCTTCCCCTGGTTGGGGAACAAGATCTCTTATTTACAATTCCTGGCTAGCTGGTCTGAGCATTTCCAGGGATTCTCCTGTCTGCCTCTTCCACCTTGTAGGAGCCCTGAAATTAAAGACGGCTGATACCTTGTCTGGCTTTATGTGAGTTCTGCAGATTTGAACTCAGGTCCTCAAATTTGCAGTAAAAGAACTTTACCCGCTGAGCCAACTCTCCCTGGCTCAGTGTTAATCACTTGGAAACGCCAGAACAGATAAGAAGACCCACATATCTACAAAAGACTTAGACAGAGGCCTCCCAGGTCGGGAAAGGGTTCTTCATTGCACATTTAATAGCTCATGCAGCACTTGGTGACATAAATAGGGGATGGAGGAGCATGTCCACAGATTCCACAGATAGTCCACAGTGCAGGCAGGACACACACAGCCAGGGCCACACAGGGAGGAGCTGATGGCCAGCCGGAAGGCTCACCTCCCTAGACGTGCACAGTGGGGGCAAGAAAAGATTGATCACCCTGTGTCATGACATGCCGGTTACCCAGGAGACACTGAGCAGTTGTGGACACTCATGTGGCCCTCAGGCCTGGCTGGCTCATATCACACTGCACTGGTGGTTCAGTATGTGGGGTTAAGCCTGGTTTCAGCTTATCTTCCCCTCACGAAAGGGAGCAGAGAGACTCAGGTAAGAGATGCTTGGGCTTCAGGGGCAGGGACTCGGGTTTTACACAATGAATCCGGGGAAGGCTCAGCACCCACAGCTTTAACCAGCAAGTCAGAGTTCCTTGCTGTCCCTCGGGATCTCCAATAGGCAGGTTGACAGAGCCGTGACTCCTAGCTTCCAGGAGATGGGGACTCAGCCCAGACTCACAATCATTTGGAAAGCCCCCGCATCACCATGCTTCCTGCTCAATCTGGGCGCCCAGCCAGTGAGGGGTCACAGGCTTGGCCAATCGTCCTGACATGAGCTCAGGGTCCCTGCCTATCCAGAAATGAACTTTCCAAAAGCCATGAGGGCAAGTGACTAGTTTAAGATACTACCTCCTGACTTTCTGGGGTCAGTTAGGAGGCTGGAACCTACTTGGGCCCATCAGGGGTCTTTCTGAGAGTTGAGGGTAGTGGGCAGGGACCAAGAATGTCTTTCCTCACCCTCTGTTTCTGCTCTCAAACCTGAGTGTCCATTTGAGGACACTTCCCTTTGACACATCTGTCCTACACCTGGGAGAATCTAAAAGGGACCAGGGACAGTGTCCTAACTTTCAGCCCTGGGGGAAAGCTGCAAGGGTAGCTGTAGTCCCTCTGTCTTGAGACCTGGCAGGACACAGAGCTAGTTCAAGTATGGGGACCAAATAAGAATTCCCAAAGACTTGAAGAGGGGATAGGGTAGCCCCAAAATAAGGTTGCAGGGTGACTATGGGGGAGCCAGCTGTCACTTCCCTGGTCTGGGGATGCAGTTGTTGCTTGCCCTTAATTTTTAAAATGCTCAAGATGGGTATTTATTCAAAAGTGAGTCCAGAGAAGGGAGCGGCTCCATGCCAGGCACCAGCCCCACCTCGCTGCTAACCAGCAGCTCCCAGGCCCCAGGCATGGGGAATGGGTCACTGGGCCACAATGGGAACCCCCACAAGGGTACAGGTGCAATGCAAGCTCAGACAGTGAGGGAGATGAAGCTGTTGTAACGCTGGATGTTTCTTTTCAGGATTTCGGAGCAGGGGCCGAGGACGCGTTCGAAACGAGGCCGGTCCAACTTCACACACTTGAGAGGACCCCGGGCCACCACAGTGGCTGCGCGGGGTCGGTTCAGCAGCAATGCAATCTCCCCTGGAGGGACAAGAGGAGAAAGTCAAGATCCAGAACGGGCTTCCTTCCCAGTGGGATGACAGGTGAACCTGCATTTTCGTCCTTCTCTTCTTGTTTCCTTGAGAACAGGGTCCCGTACCTCCCAGGCTGTCTTAGAACTCACTCACTATTCAGCTGAAGATGACTTTGAACTTCTGATCCTCTTTTCCCCTCCTGAGTGCTGGGGATTTCAAGCTGCACTACCACACCTGGTTACTCAGTGCTGGCATTCAACCCATGCATCTTCAGCCTTGACCTTGAATTACAAATGCAATTTGTGTGCATGTGTGCATGCGTGCATGCGTGTGTGTGTCTGTGTCTGTCTGTCTGTCTATGTCTATGTGTGTTTACCTGGAGACTGAACACAGTCTCATGCATGTTGCCCGAGCACGCTACCACTGAGATACAGCCAAAGCCCTTAAAAAAAATTTTTTTTAATTTTGAGACAGAATCTCAATAAGCTGCCTAGGACAGGCCATGAACGTGCCATCCTCCTGCCTCAGCATTCCTATAGCTAGGATGGCGAGCACTACACAAGTCAGCCTAGCACAAATTCTTCCCTAGTTTAAATATGGCTTGTGAAATACTGGGAATATTTTATATAAGCTAACGAATTAGGGACTGGGGATGTCGCTCGTTGGCAGAGCACTTGCCAAGCATGCACAGAGCCCTGGGCTCCATCCCAGCTCTGCCTAAACCAGAAATGGGGAATCATGCCTGTGAATCCAGCACTCCGGACGTAAAGGCAGGAGGGTGAAACATTCAAGGTCATCTCCAGCTACACACCGAGTTTGCCTGGTTTACACGAGACCGTTTCTGAACTCCCCCACACACACCAGGAAAAACTGTGTTATTTCTCTGAAATGCAAGCTGAGTTAATATTGTCCTGTGATCTGCCTAGCAGCCCTGCATGCAGGAGACACTGTGATGTGGCTCAGGCCTCCTCATGACCTAGTTCCAGCTGTGAGAACGGTCTGTATCGACTCAGGACCCTCTTCCTCGGCAGCTACACGAGTGAACCGCTTATGGTCCCTGTGCCTCTCACCACGGCTCCGCTCTCCCCAAGACCAGCAACTGGCCCCCAGGGCTGCCAGTCTTGTGGACTCAGGCCAGTCCTGGACCTCAGGGTGAGGTGTCTCCAACTGAGGCCTCTCTCACACCTGCCTGTGGCTTCCCTACCCTCCAGAGTCACCCTGAGGCCTCACGAAACCCCTGCAGCTCCCGACCCAGGGCCCCAAATGGGACGCCATATCTTGACTGGGGGACCCCAACTCACCAAAGTAGTCAGAGGGCCCAAGGCGCCCCACTTCTACATACTCCTCATTGGGGGATCGTCGCTGGAGGACCGAAGCAGTGCCCTATGGGAGAGGAGACAGGCAGAAGTCAAGCAAACATGTAGGTCAGTTGTTAGGAGGGCATGTTGGACGCTGCTTGTTGGGGTACATCACACTTGGGGAATCGCTTGCTTTGGTGGGCATGTGTTGGAGGGGCATGTGGAGAGTCTGCAGTAGGAGACTCTCCCTGTTTGTCCCTTCTTCCTGGCTCCTTTCCTCCATGCGGGCTTCTCCCTCCTCCTATAGGGTCCGCCATGCCTTCAGGGAGGCAGACTCCCTTGAGAGCTGAGCTCTGAGTTGCTGCAGCTTACCAATGCCTCCTCCCAGACACCTACAGGACTAGAGGTTCCTGTCTGAACCCTGCTTTTACTGACACAAGAGAAGCTCCCCCAAATGGGGACCTACCCAGCACCTCCCCCAGAGGCCTTGGGAGTGACTGTGAGGATGGTCCCAAGGGTGCCAGTGCCTTGTCACTATGCTGAGAGCTGACCTTGGGCTGCGGCCTAAGGACAATGAGCTGTCCCGTCACATGGGGGGGGGCTCCAGGGAGGCAGGGAGGAGCATGGTCTCAGGGTCACACACCTGCTGAGCTATGCAGCCCCTCCTTACTCCCAAGAGGGCAGTGGGTCTACAGATGAAGCTGGCTCAATGATTAACAGGGCAGCTGCAGTAGGTCACTGGCCTCTGGGAACATTAAAGACAAGGCCGGGGCACCCGGGATGTCTTGGCAGCCAAATGCCTCCTGTCCTCATGCATGCTACTTCTGAGATGGGCAGCGCACATGGTTGGACCTTGGCTCCTTCTGGGTCAAGACTTCCAGAGTCAGTATCCCCAGTTGCCACCTCCAGGGCCTTAGAAGATGGAGAATGGCTTTCAACATCGCCAGTCACTCCCAGTAAGAACTGCAGAGTTGAGTCAGCTGTGGTGATTCACATCTAGAATCTAGGAAGCTGAGGCAGGGGGGTTGCGGTGAGTTGGAGGTCATCTTGGACTGCATAGTGAGACCCTGATCAAAATTCCTGCCCAACAAACAAAAACAAAGCCAAAGCAAAATAACAACAAAAATGCTCACAAAAAAAAAAAAAAAAAAAAAAAAAAGGAAAAAGAGACCTGGAGTTGACCCTGTGGGTAAAGTCGCTTGTGACCAAATCTAATAACCTGAGTTCAATCTCCAAGACCCACGTGGTAGAAGAAGAGAACTGTCTCCTGAAAGCTATTCTTCAACCTCCACACATGTATTACCGCTCCACACATAAGTAAATGTTAAAAAAAAGTAAAGGGGATGACATTTATTTGGGCTGGAGAGATGGTCCAGTGCTCAAGGGCAGTTGTTGTTCTTCCTTCCAGAGAGCTTAATGTCAGGTGACTCAAAACTGCCTATAAATCCAGCTCTTAGGGAATCCAGTACCCTCTTCTGGACCCCATGGACATCCGTGCAAATATAGCAGACGCTGTCACACACACACACACACACACACACACACACACACACACACACACCAAAAAAAAAAGTCGGAGGAGGAGAAAAGAAGGAAGGAGGGAGGGAGGAAGAAAAGAAAAGAAGAATAAAAAAAGAAATGAAAGCAGTTAGGTGTGGACCAAATCTGTAATCTCAGCACTGAGGAAACAGGTGCAAGAATAGGAAATTCAAGGCACAGAGCAGTCAGGGCCAGCCTGGGCTTCACAGAGCAGTCAGGGCCAGCCTGGGCTTCACAGAGCAGTCAGGGCCAGCCTGGGCTTCACAGAGCAGTCAGGGCCAGCAGTCACAATACTAAACTGAGTTTGACACCGAGCACTGCGGTGTGCGCAATCCACACCTCCAAGGAGCCAGAGTTTAGCTCTGGGTTTCCACAGACTCTGATCAGCCTCCATGTCCCTGAGACAGGCAGCTGCCTGAGGGCTTCTCCATCTTGTTAACACCCAGAGACTGAAGCTAAGGGATGTTGCTGTTCCTGGCACCTCAGGGCCTCCATGTCTCCAGGGGCCCTTACCATGCCTAGATATGAGGTGCCCACCCCCCAAAGCCACTCTCCAGGCATAGATAGCACTCCATGGCAAGGTGGGCTTCATCACCCAGGCTCACCCAGACCCAGACTTGCTAGAGCCTGTAGCCAGGCTGTGCCTGGTTTAATGAGTGACTCCCAGGTCAGCAGCTTGTGCCCACAGTGCCTGGAGTCCCCAGGCACCCTTAGAAACCCTCGAAACTGGATCCCCAGCCTGGCTTCTGGGCCTCTGCGTGTTTATGAATCCGGCTGATGGATGGAGCGGGGCATGTAAACACGAGACCACTCCGGGGCTGCCAGTGTGAGCAGGAAGCAGGGGCAGGGAGCAGATGCTCATGCCCACCAGGGGCCCCAACGGAGGAGCTTAGTCCACCTGTCAGCACAGCTCACCATGGTGGGCCCCTGAGCTGACTCTGCTATGTTAGGACTGGGGGATAGAGGGTTTGTGCCTGCTACATGAAGACCCTAGTCTGACCCTCAGCATTCATGTCAAGTTGGACTTGGTAGCCCAGACTTACAGTCTACACATGCATTGTGCCCCTCCACAAATTAAAAAAAAATCAATATATATTTTTTAAAGCAATTCATTTGAGTCGGAGCAATGAATCGGTGGTTAAGAGCACTTGCTGCTCTTCCAGGGGACCTGAGCTTAGTTCCCAGCTCAGCCAGCCTCCTGACAGAGACGAAGGCTGAGACACAAAGTGACCATGAGGCTGAGCTCCAGAAGCTAAAAGGAGCCATCCAGAGATACGGTGGCCTCACACTTAGGGAGAAGTTGACAAGACGCTGAGGTGGAGTCAGAGAGGGCTTGGGGGTGAAAGTTGCAGAGCAGGGTGCCAGCAAGGGATTTCATGCCTCCTACACATAGCCTAGGGATCCTGGCTTCCTTGAAGGGAGGGCAATTGGCTGGCACACCTGTGCTGTTGGTCCCCAGACCCCGTGGAGCAGTCAGAAACATCCCTGTCCTTCCTGCTGTGTAGCTATGGGGCTCTTTGTTATGGCAGCTCCTTTGTTGCCCTGACCAATACACTGTCTGGAACATGAATGTCACCTTCCTCACCCTAACGTCCCATGTCTGTGAAGCCAGCAAGCAGAAGCCAGCAAGGAGTGTATGCTCCCTCCACATGCCCCCAAATCTGTTGGAGATAGGCCATTGTCTCCTGTCTGGGAAGCTCCTAGAAAACAACAACAACAACTCGCAATTCAAGGTCCATTCTGTGTTCCTAGTCGTCACGGAAATGGCCAGACATCCTGGAGGGCACATCTAGGGCCCAGGCCTGGAAAACACCCATGGCCAAACTGCTGGCTCATAGTCTCCAACTTCCTCATTGAAGATCCGAGCTCAGCGGCAAATCTGCGGCAGAGAGCTCCGAGGTGATGCAGGGGAATCGTCACTCCTAGGTGCCTATGACGGGCACAGTTACAGACGACAAACTTCCTTTTAACTGCTGTGACTTAAAAAAAAAAATGTGTTTTCCCCCCTAGAACATTAAGGAGGAAGTGTGACTTTCCCAAGAAGGAAACCAGTGGGGGCCATGTGGGATCCACCACTATGAGGCCAGGTCCCCGGCTTCCCCTTTCCATGTCTCGGAGCCCAGCGTGTGGCGATCAGAAGTTGAATTGAGTGTTTCCCTCAATCAGTCTTCACTTTATTTTCTGAGACACTGACCCTGGATCTCACCAGTTCAGCTAGACTGGCAGGCCAGCAGGTGCCCTCCTGTCTCCACCTCCCCAGGGTTGGGATTGTTGGAGCATGCCCCACTCTTGGTTTTTAGGTGGGTTCTGGGGATCAAACTCAAGTCCTCTTGTTTATAAAGCAAGTCCTTCATCCACTAAGCCATCTTTCTAATGCTTCCTGAGACGTTTTTAAGATTCAAGACATGGTCACTTCTAACGGGGAAACTGAGCACTCAGAGATGGAGTCGGGGTAAACCAGATCCATCCTGGGAGCCAAATCCTGGGAGGAGATGGGTGGAGCTAGAAGTGAGGCAGTCTTCTTGCCTAGTTGCCTCCCGTTGGTTCTCATACCTGCTCACCATACCCAACCCTGGCCCTGAAGCCCCTCCCTTTCACAGCCTCCACCTCTCCAGCATGATTTGAACCTTAAGCATTCAGTGAAAACCAAGTCATGGGCTCAGACACTGGGGACAGTCAACCAGGTCTAGCCACAGAGTGACCATAGAGCAAAAGCTCTCAACCAGTGCAGAAACCCTCCCAGAGAGTGAGAAGCGGGTCGCAACAGGCCAAGGTGGGAAGAGGGAGATGAGGGTGAAGGAGGCAAGACACTGAAAATAGGGCAAGCTCAGAGTATTGGCAAGGGCCTACTTAGGGCAGGCGGCCATATTTACTCAGCACCTGCCTTAATCTTGAGGGGGTGCAAGGAAGGCTCCCAACTTGAGACCCCTGCTTGGGACCCACACCGGGATGAGCATGAACACCCATGTCCTCCCAAGTCCAGAAACAACCCGAGACCAGCAAAGGAGAGAATAACCTAGAGACATTTGCGTGAGAAGTGCCCTGCACACGACAGCAAGGAGCTGAGCCCGAACGGGGAGGAGTCAGACCCCAAGCACAGCTGAGGCCACCAACCCTCCGCTCCGGAACAGGGAACAGGCAAAACTATTTGCTTTATTTAAAGAAATATCTTCTTAAAAAAAAATCTGAGTTTCACTTCCATACATGGAAGTGAGTCTCGCCATCCATAAAGGAGAAGTGACACAAGCAATTGGAGACAGGTGCGGGAGATGCATTGCAGACATGCCTGGGGCCCGCGGGGACAGGCGTGCCCAAGGGGACACTTGCGCACATGGGGACACACATGCCCACGGGAACACATACCTGTGTGTATGGGGCGATGTGTGTACATGGGAACCAGTACTCGCAGAGGACCAGCACCCACAAAAGCATGCAAACACATTGGGAGCACGCATGGACCCTTTGGGGCTCATTCACACAAGCTGTGCCCATGCTGTGAATGGAAGGCCCATCCCCCGCAGGGATAATATCTGCCTACACTGGAGACCCCCAGAAACAGCTCCACTCGGGGTGGGGAGGTGAGAACGTAAGTGAGGAGGGAAATGGAAATCATGTGCTTGTCCACAGTGTCGTGAAAGCCGTCCTGCTCCGGGGATCCAGGGCTGACCTGCGGCTGCTGTGAGCACTCATGGCTCATCTTTCCTGCATGGATGCCAAGACTGAACTCACACACACAAGGGCAGTCACAGAGCATGAAGGTAGCCGCAACCTGGGAGACATATCCCAGAGGTCTTGTTTTAATTTTGAGACAGGATCTTGCCATGTAACCCAGGCTGCCCTCAAACTTTCGATACTCTACCTCAGCTTCCTAGGGGCTCGGATTACAGGAATGGCTCTACCATGCCCAGCCTCCTCCTCAATAATAATAATAATAATAATAATAATAATAATAATAATATAGACAGGTTCTCATGTAGCCCAGCCTGGCCAAGGATAACATCTGGCTTCCAAGTTTGGATTTTGTTTTTGTTTGTTTTATGAGACAAAGTTTACTATGTTGATGAAGCCTCCAATTAATTTCTTAGACCAGGCTGGCCTTAAACTTTCAACTCTCCTGCTTCAGCCTTCCAGGTTCTGGACTAACAGGCATGGACCACAACATCTACTTTAAACATGTCAGGCTTTGTCCCCCTTGCAGTGCTGAGGATCCAACCCTGCACATGGAGAACTGCAGCCCTCACACCCATAGGTTTTTGTGGCTTTGTGTTTGTCTTTTGCTTTGGTTTGGTTTGTTTTTTTCGAAAACATCTACAGGTTTTAAGAAAGTGATCACCACAATTAACAGGTTTCCACGTGGAAGCTGATTTCCACTGCAGCTCCCCCACCCCCACCCCGTGCAAAGCCCGTTTACCCCCCTCC
Source organism: Microtus oregoni (assembly GCF_018167655.1). Taxonomy (NCBI): domain Eukaryota; kingdom Metazoa; phylum Chordata; class Mammalia; order Rodentia; family Cricetidae; genus Microtus; species Microtus oregoni. The sequence goes on along the minus strand of NW_024543062.1, from coordinate 4,209,181 downwards.
CCCACTCCACACACACCCCTGCCCGCCATATGACTTTCCCTAGAGCTCCTGCTGGTCGAGTAGCTTCTCCCAACTAAAGAAGCCTGGGCTCTCATCTGCGAAGGTGCCCTGCTCCACCCTCCCCTCGTGCCTCGCTCGGCTGCCTGTCTGTAACACGGCTGGCTACAGCCTGCCTTTTCGACAACTGAGCAAACACACCAGCCTGGTGGGCGGCCGAGGTCAGCTTTTGTGCCAGTGTTTAATGGTTCATCCGTGAGGTCTGGGCTATGGTGGAGGCACGGCCCAGCAGCTCCAGTGGGAAAACAGACATTAACTTGGATTCTGGCGCCACAGCTCCCAGGATGGGGACAGGTGCCAATGAGGGCCTAGGGAGCATAGCTCCAGGCAGTCAAAGCCTGGGTTGAGAGCGTCCCTTCTGCAGAGTCAATCTCTGTCACACACACCCCAAGGTTAAGTCTGTCCAGCAGGTGTACAAACAGGGGCTCTAATGACGCTCCAAGACTTCCAGGCAGGTAGACATGGCATGCAGGGGTCAACAAGACAATGGTGGGGGCCAAGAGAGTGAGACGGTATGTGGGCACCCCTGGTTATGTAGGGTCCTGCTCCTTGTGCTCTTCTGTGGTTCAGTTCCCCTTCCCACCCACCCCACTCCACCATCCGCTGGAGAAGCAGGCTGTGTGCCAGCCTTACACACGGCCTCGGGAAACCTCAGTCAAGCAGAGGTAGAATGGATGTACTAGACTATTGCTGGGCTGCTGGGGTGGGCATGAGCCGCCAAGCTCTACCTGGAGAGGCCATGGCCTTGCTTCCTTGAGCGAGGCCTAGTGTCTGCTTTTGAATGCATATCCTAGCTCATCTTCAGACCATCCATGCCTTTCTCTGCAGAACTCCTCTTGAACAATGGTCCCCAGCCTGGCTGACCCCACATCAGCGACCCCCATCCCTACTGATCTTCACCAAAGCTCCCTCCTCCTGGCTGACATCATCATCAGTGGTCCTCATCTTCTCTGATCTCCCTGCTCTTGATGGCCCATTATCCTTTCTAACAATGGGATCCCCTGCTCTCTGTCTCCATAGATGGACACCCCTGCTGACCTCCTCTATAGATGGACCCCTCTTTCTGACTTTCCCTAGGATGGAAACCCCCTTGCTCATCTCCCCCATCATTTGCCCCCGATCCTGGCTGACTCACCCAACACCCGCCATCCCGAAGTAACTGAGCCCAGTGATTGTCCCGCCGCCTCCACCCACCATAGTCCACACCTCACCACCCTCCATCTGACTTTCTTCCATCCCTGCCCAACCAGCAGAGAGTTCCAGAACCTACTCTACAAGGGTCTCCATTGCCCAGAGGTCACCTACCATCTACTCACTGTAACCCTGGAGGGTCTTCCCAAGGAGTGCTGCCACAACTGATTTTGTCCCTTCATCCACTGCTGGGCTGGGTGTGCCAGGAACGTCCTCTTAGCCAGCTAGTGTCTAGAGCCCTGTAGTCACCTTGTCTAAGTGAGTCCCATGCCCCGAATGGGATATGCCTTGTCATACATACTCCTACTTTCAACCCAGTAGAACACAGGCCCCAAGGATACAAGCTTGCTCTCCAGGTGCAGCTGGGCGGGGCCCGCACGGGCAGTTAGCCCTTTGACACACAGCCTAGGACTAATGTCCCACATCTACAAGTCCAGAGTGCATCAGGTGCCTGATAGGCACAGCTTCCTGCCTCTGCCATGCTCCAGTTTTCTTTTCCAGTTATGGCCTCTCCACCTGTCAAGCCTCCTATCAGACAGGGGAGAAACTCAAATGGAGATCAGGTTGTTCTCTCAGAGACCCATAGCCAACACGATGCCCAGACCTCAGGACTTCCGACCCCAGAGGAGTTCCACCAGCTGCTCTAGCCTGCAGCCCGGTGCGCTACATGTGCACCCATGAGTGTATGTGATGTGTATGTAAGAGTGTGGGTGCTGTTTAGGTGCTCACATGAACATACCATGTGTATTGTGTCCTGCAAACATGGCTACTCGTGCTATGGGCATGAGTGTGTGAGCTGTTGTGAGATGCTGTGTGGGTATTTGTGTCATGTACCCACAAGTATGAATGCTGTATGGCGGGTACTATGCGTGTGCATGAGAGAGTGCACGCTGTTCTGTGCATGAGGACAGGTACTGTGGCCATATGATTGTGTATGGTTGTATGTGAAGCATGCACGTGGTTGTGTGCTATTTGCGAATGAGGGTCCATCCAGGAGTGTGTGTGCTGCATGCGTGTGATTGTGTGCTGAGCGAACACATCTGCATGTATGAGTGCATTGTGCACAGGAGTGTAGAGACAGGTATGTACGTGTGATAGCGTGCTGTGTGAGAAAAGGGCACATGCTTTCTGCATGTGTGTGAGTCTGTATTGGTCACATGGTGGGTGGACATACCATGTGTGTGAACATGTGTATTGTCTGTGTGAGTGCTGGGCATGTTTGCTTGCTTGTTTGAAATGGGGTCTTGCTATATTACTCAAGCTTGTCACTTACTTGTATTTATTTATTTATTTAGTTAGTTTAGTTAGTTTAGTTAGTTAGTTAGTTAGTTAGTTTAGTTAGTTAGTTTATTGAGACAGGGTCTCTTTATGTAGTCTCTTTATGTCCCTGGCTGTCCTGGAACTCACGCTGTAGACTAAGCTGACTTTGAACTCGCAGAAATCAGCCTGCCTCTGCCTCCTGAGTGTTGGAATTAAAGGTGTGCATCACCACCCGGTTCAGGCTTGCTTGTCTTCAAATCCTGGGCTTATGAAATCCACTTGCCTCAACCTAGCTGGGACATTCTGACGGATGTGCAACCACCACACCCTGCAGGAGTCAATACCACCAAACTGTCCTTGTAGATACGGTTCAAATGTAAACTCCTTGTGATTGATATTTTAACCACTGGAATGCCAAGTTTATGTGCCCAACATCAGTTCACCCCATCCATGGTTTTGCACAGGCCCTCGGGATCCTACCCTCACCTTCACATCCCCTTACCTGGCAGGGCCCAAACCCATCGCGCTGGACAAGCCCTCAACTCCTGCTGTCTCTGCCCTGACTGGACCCAACCGATTTCCTGGGGGTTTGGAGATCACACTGTGCTCTCAACAGCCATCTTTCATCAGCAGCCCTTGAGCTGAGTCCCAGATAGCATTAGAGCTATGGGTGAGCAGTGGCCAGCGCACGAGAGTCTCCTTGGCCAAACCCACTGGTCACTTCTCCACTGCGCTAGATATGAACCCAGCCCAGTCCTGCTTCCTGGTGGTCCAAGGCCCATATGGAGGGCAGCAGAGGGGCTGAAGGGTTGTGAGGGCAGCTATGGGCTGCAATGGTTCAAGCCTCCACCGATGGCTGGCTTATGCAGACTGGCTGGTGCATCTGTTTGGGTTTCCCAGCAAAACATCTGTCCTCATAGGAATTGCTTCTGCACAGTGTTTAAGGCGCCTCCGTGGAGCCAGGAGTCTCAGCTGGGTAATCCCTGACCATGGAAGCCAGCAGATACATTCCACATGTATCTCACTGGGGACACGTGTGACTGGCAGGGTAAAGATGATGGGAAATTGGATTCCAGTGTCTGCAGGCGAAGCCTGGGATGTGGGGGCTGCTGGGTCTCTGGAGAAGCTGGAAGAATGGGAACAATATGCCTCTGACACTGGTTTGGGAAGGAATGTTCTACTTTTTTCCCTCCTCCTCCTCTTCCTCCTCCTTCTTCTTCATTGAGACAAGGTCTCCTGTAGCGCAGGCTGGCCTCAAACTGGACGCCTAGCCGAGAATGACCTTGAATTTTTAATCCTGCGGGTCGCACCTCCGAAGTGCTGGGATTACAGGCGTGTGTCCTCACACCCAGTTTATGCAGTGATAAGGACAGAACGCAGAGCTTTTTGTGTGTTAGGCAAGCACTTTACCACAGGAGCACATTCCCAGCCCTCACATTAGCTTCTCCTTTGAGACAGGGTCGCAGTCTTGGCCAGCAGCCTACTGCAGAGACTCAGAGTCTCATCGGAATTCTCTGGAACCAAACGATAGGGCGTGTGCGTCTGGAGGGTCAGATTGTCCATGGTGAGTCAGTATGGCATGGCCATCTCGGTCAGAGAGGAGGTTCCCCTGCTCCCTTCCCTGTGAGCTGTAGCACCCAACATCCCAGCCACTAGGAAATGGAGCTGTGATGGACCCAGGATGGAGTCATGGCAAATAAGCCCTAGGAGGATTTTTTTTCCCCACATCGAGCGAAAGGGAAGACAGAGCCCCGCTGACTCAAAGTGACCATGTTAACTTCCCATGAGAAAGACATGGATGAGCATCCCTGGTCCTCCTTGGTGGGCTATGCTCTTAGGAGCTTCCCTGGTCCACTGGGTGGGGTCTGAGCAGTGGGCAATCATGATTACCCAGTGGTGCAGGCATGGTGAAGCCAGACTTCCCAGGGAATCCTGACAGCTCATCCCAGTGGCTCCGGCCAACAAGTTGGAAACCACTGGTGAATGAGATCACCCTGTGCCAGACACACAGGGTAAGAGCAACGCCCCCACTCGAGAAAGCCCCCACACCTTGGAATTAACAGGCACAGGCAAGTTATGAGCCCTGTTTGGCTCTTGGGAGTTCCTTCCAGTCCAGCCCAGAGGCAAATTCACAGTATTGCCAACTGTGCCTCCCAAATCCCCATGACATAGCAGTTCTCCTGGGTTGGGGGTTGAGGAGATCCTGCTCACATGGCCTTAAGGCAGAAGAACAGAGCTGCGTCTCCACTATGGATGGATGTTCCCCAAGCCCAGACCAGGTTAGGACAGCGCAATTAGCTGACAGCCACGCTCAGCGTGTCTTCCAAGACAGGGGCAAATATAAGGCTTTTAGGTTTCAGATAGCTGGTTGGGAGCCCCCACCCCCACCGGAGCTGTGCCCGTGGCCTGGGATCCCAAGTCACTGGATGCCCCGTTGACTTGTGAGAAGAGTGTAGATCATCCAGGCAACATGCAACATAACGTGCATGGTACATGCACCCAACAATGCAATCTGACAACAACAGACACTTCTAACCTCGTGTGCTCCCATGCCAGACGTGCCCAGCAACATGTACATCAAACACCAGAGCCAGCGAACGATCTTTGAGAGTCCTTGCCAAGGGCCCTCTGTGCAGCCTCTCTACGTCGTGGTCCAGTCTCAGCAGATCCCCAATCCCCTGCCTGCCCTCCTCTTCCTCATCTTCTGGTGGGTTTTCCCCCCTCAGGACAATAGACTGTCACCTGGAAAGAACTTCTCGCCTTTCTCCCTACCTTGCTTCTACCCCAATCCCTTGTTCAATTTATTCTACACAGGCAATCCAATATGATTTCTTGACAAGAATCCAATGTGATTTCTTGACAAGAATTCGAATGACCACCTAAACCCAGAATAAAACAACCTGAAAGGCCCTGGCTAGCAGGGCTCCAACAACTGCCCAAGTCCCAGAATCCTCTGCAGTCCTTCTGCCTAGCCACTTCCACCCCAGACCCCAGACCTAAGACTCTACTCCCCAAATCCAGTTACTGTCTGTTTCTCTGAGATGTCCTAAACTGAAGAAATACAGTGTCCTTTCCAAACCTCCTTCCAGCATGTCCTTCTACAGTGTCTGCCTCACTTAAAACCCCTCACAAGGGTGGCCTTGGTGCTTGCCTTGCCGACAGCCAAGGAAGCTGGCTCGAGAGAAATATCTGAGGCACGGGTTCTGCACATCTCCTGCAGGCCCCAAACCTTCTCCAGGCACTACTCCCAAAGAGAGGAGCATAGGAACCAACAGAATGACATGAAAAACAGTTCAAGGAGCCGTGAGAACAGCAGAGACAATAAGTAAGGACAGTGAGTTTGAGGCATAAATACACTGCATGGAGACACAGTGCCTGGTGTGTAGTAGGGGCCGGCACAGGTCCAGACTCAACGACCCTGAGCAGAGCAAACATGTCCCTCAGGGGCGCCAGGGTACAGTGTGTGTCTGGCCTTCTTCCTGCAGGTCTGCAAAGGTGCCCTCTCGGGCCCCAACATGGAGGCAAGCACTCTGATGTCAGGGGCTGTGTTCCCAGGCCTGGGGGCAGCTGAGAGACGTGTTGTTTTATAGTCCCTTCAACACTGTGGACATTCATAAAATTAATTTGCTAAGCAAGGAGATAAATCCAATCCAATGTTCCCATGGCAACGACTTCCATGCTGCCCAATTTCAGTCTTGGGATTTTATGGGAAGCTATCCTTCCCGGTCCAGCTGCTTCCCTGGACGCTCGGGGCGCAGGAATGGGAGGTGGCAGCTTAAATTGAGGAATGCGAGTCTGGAATCTGAGCTGCTGGGAACTCACTTCTCCCACCCAGCTCCTGCCCGACTCCTCTCGGGTTTTCCTGGAGAGCTGTGGGAGACCTTGGATCCAGATGAGGTCATCCTTGCCTCCAGGTTCTGGCAGGTCCGGTCCAGGCCCACAGTACCCCCCACTGGGAGGCCAGCCAGAGTCTGCGGCTTGCCAAACACAGGGGCAGACCCAGGAAAGGCTCTGTCCCATCTCAAGGGCTCCTGGCCCCAGGTACCCCACCCTAGGTTGCACGCGGAGGCGCAAAGCAGGAGGGTGATACAGCGGGGGGGGGGGGGGGGGGGGCGAGGGGGGCGGGGGGAGAGCTCAGCAAGCAGTGGGGCCCTTCACCACGGCTGGCCAGTGCCTTCCACCTTTGTGTTCTAGGCGCCTGGCTCCCACCAGTGGGCGTGCCTACGGGAGGCACGCCCAGCTCCTGCCCTGGCTGCTGAGTGTTTTCTAGAAGCTCTGAGGATCAGGTGTCTGAGAGACTGGCAAACTTCCCCATCCAGCTCGGGGACAGCTGGTGTGAATATAGCAATGAGAAACAAGTTACGTGGCCTCAGAGGGCTCCACCCTGCAGAGACCCCCACGGAGCACAAAAGCTGGCCATCCAACTTCCTAATCTGCCAAAGTGACATCCTGTAGCTCTCAGAGGTCTGAGGTTTAGGGATAGGTAGAGACCAACCCCCTCCCCCAGCAAACTGGGGATGGAGGACAAGGCTATAGATAGAGATGTGGGATTCGCATCCAGGTTTCCCAGGACTACGGTGTCCTCCTCGAGCTGACAAGGACACAATTTACACAACAACTTCAGGAAATCCACACCAGGAAAATGTGACAACTACAGAATGAGGCTGTGAGACAGAGGGGGCAGGGGCGGGGGCAGCCCAGGAGTGAAGGAAATAGGAGACTTCACGCCTCAAGGAGAGGAGCTCAGACATGGCAGCTGGGCGCGCCTGCCCACATCCCAGAGGGTTTGAGCCTGGATGCACATCTGGCTTAGATGTGGCCGCAGCCACCCCCAAGCCATGTGAATAAGCTGTACTGTCTCCTGCGGCACATTCTGGTTCTAAGCGGCTCTGATCCCCGCGGACCTGGGGTCTGTGGGTTGACTTGCCAGATTCAGCCGATCACAGAGGAAGTAGTGGGGGGAAAGCCACGTTGCCAAGGAGACCACTTCAAACACATTTTATAAGGCTGCGAAAACTATACCTTTCCCTGGGGTTGGGTTACGTCTCGGAGGCCTAGACAATATGCTGTTCATGTGAACAAGGCCCAGCCTCTCCCTCGTCTCCACTCAATGGAGGGGGAAGCTGATTGATGTGAGGCCACCCTGGGAAGCAGTAGCCTTCTTGGAATCCGTTCTGCATTGAGGACATTGGGGACTTACAGAGAAGCAGGTTTCAGCTCAGCACCCCTGTCTGAGATTCCCCCAAGGTAACTGGCAGCCTGCACACTGTCCACAAACAGCAGAGCCTCCTGGAAAAGCAGGGGCACCCTGAGGTCAAATCTCACACCTTCAGTAGAGAGACAGGAAGAGAGAGGAGGGACACATGGAATACAGAAAGCAGAGCAGGGTATGGGCAAACTGATTTATAGAGTGAGACTCTATCTCAGAAAGCCAAAGAGAAGATTGAAGGGGGGGGGGGGGAACAGCTCAGTCAGCCAAGTGTTTACTGGACAAACATGAGGACCCGAGTTTGATGCCAGCATCACATAAAAAGTTAGGGGAAGTAGCATATCCTTGTAAGCCCAGAATTGGGGGCATAGAGACAAGAGGGTCATTGGGACTGCCTGACTTCCCTCCTGCCACTGTTGTCACCCCCACACACTTTTTTTCCTCATTGAGACAAGGTCATTCCATGTGGCCCCGGTTGGCCTAGAACCCCCAATCCTCCTGCCTCAGTCTCCAGAATAGTGGGATTACAGGTGTGTGTGATTACAGCACACCACTTTGGGCTCCGACAGGCACTCAGTACAGCACCACAAGACCACAGTCGTAACCAAACACAGAAAGAGTCAGAACGGTGGGGAGGGGACAGGAGGCAACACTGGGGGCAAGGCTAGGGGCAGATGCCCTCATGCCAGGCATGCTGGGAGTTCTGCATCCACTGGGATATCAGCCGTCACTCTGGACCTTAGAGCCTGAACTGTGTTCTGTTGGATGATTGTCAGATAGATGTCTTTCTTTCGAAAATGGTCAGGGGTGGCCTCTTGGGCCTTGGGTCTGTGTGAAGCCAACTTTACCACCACCACCACTACCACTACCACACACACAGAGAGGTAGTAATGCAAAGGTTATGGCTTTGGCCTGTATATAGGCCTGAGTCTTGGGGATTGAGATGTTGGGATGAAGGAAGTGGCCTCCTTCTAGTCCTGACTAGAACAGTCTTCTGTTCTGCTCATGGCTCTAGTGATCACTTCTTTTTACATTATTTATGTATGTGTGTGTGAGTATGTGTGCATGTGTGTGTGTGTGTGCGAGTATGTTGCATGTGCATATATATATGCAAGTGTGTGTGTGTGTGTGTGTGTGTGTGTGGTGTGTTCTCTACCATGTGGGTCCCAGGGACTGAACTCAGGTTTTCAGGCTTGGTAGCAAGTGTTTATCTGCTGGGCCACCTCACTGGCCATCTTCCTCTTTTTTTTTTTTAAAGAAACATCTCAAGCCGGGCGGTGGTGGCGCACGCCTTTAATCCCAGCACTCGGGAGGCAGAGGCAGGCGGATCTCTGTGAGTTCGAGACCAGCCTGGTCTACAAGAGCTAGTTCCAGGACAGGCTCCAAAACCACAGAGAAACCCTGTCTCGAAAAACCAAAAAAAAAAAAAAAAAAAAAAAAAATCTCAGAATGAGTCTCCTTCTCTGAAGGCAAGGAGGGCATCAGGAACATTATTCTCAGCATGACATGGACCCCAGACTTTCTGATGTCTTTGGTGACTTAAGGTTGAGGCCAACACCCATTCAAGCAGGACTGCATTCATTCAGCCAGTCAGGGAAGGGGCAAGTCCCCACCACGTCACCTGTGAGCTCCCTGAGCTTATAGGTTCCTGTCAAGAGTGTCCTGAGCCTTACCCAGAGAAGGTTCCCAATGCCTCCAACATCGCATGGTAGGACAAAATTCCAACCAAAGGACCTTAAGGAAGGATTAGTTTACAACACCTGACAGTACTCTTGGGGGCAGTGGGGAGATTATTGGGAGGTCACTGGGGAAATGCCCCTGAAGATGGCATTGGGGGGCCCCAGCCCACTCTTGTTTCTCCCCCATAGAGTGAGCAGCTCTGCCCCACCATGAACTTCTACCCCTGGTTCAGCCTCACCGGCCCAAACTCAACAGAGCCAAGGGACCAAAGACGGAAATCCCTGAGACAAGCCCAAGTAAGCTTTTCTCTTCCTACAACGCTGTCTTAGGTACTGCAATGGAAGCTGACTACTGCACAGAGATCCAGTGTACATGAAGCATCGTTCCCCCATTGCACACATCGAAAACCAGGGCTCTGAGGTGGACTCCATCCACCCGTCTAATAATCTCTCCCCATTGCACAGGCGTGTGTGTGTGTGTGTGTGGTGTGTGTGTGTGTGTGTGTGTGTGTGTGTGTTATGTAGTGCCATCACACCCGCCAACATTTTAAAGGAGATACTCCTTTTATCTCAACAGCAGACCATGCAGTGGCCAGGATGTGGACCATCGCCCAGGTCTCCCATGTGGAGAGTTGGGGGAGGAACTGTGAGGTGGCAGTTCTAGGTGAGGGCGTAGAGAGTAGGCCAAAGCATCACGAGCCTCCATTCGGGCACCCCAGAGACCCGAGGCACCGACGGCCTGCACAGGACCCACCTCTGTGATGATGTAGAAGTCATCCCCGGGCTCCCCCTGAACAACGATTTTCTCTCCATCTTCAAACTGCACAGGCTCCAGGGCGTCAGCCACAGTCAAGCGTTCCCACTTCTCCAGGGACTCTGCAAGAAGACACAAGGGGTCAGAGGTCACACCCCACTACCATGGGGTCCTTGGATGTAGCCTCAGAAAGCCCAATCCTCAGACTCCTGATGGCGATCTGAGATGACGCTCTTTAGAGGAGACAATGCTGCAGTAGAAACCACAGAACACTGAAACCAGCTCTAACCCTTCAACACAGGGGCTGGCACCTCTTGCCATGAGGGTCTATCCGAGATGGACTCTGTAAGCTGGTGGTGGGAGCACAGGTCTGCATCACAACTACTCAGGAGGCTGAGGCAGGAGTATTACATTCGAGGCACACCTAGGATAGTGAGTTAGTTCTAGGGCAATCTGTACAACTTAGTGAGACTTTGTCTCAAAATAAAAAGTAAAATGAAACTCAGCAGTAGAATCCCTGCCTAGAATCCCCCAGTGAGGGGCTGGGGTGTGCCTCAGTGGTAGAACACCTGCCCAGAATCCCCCAGTGAGGGGCTCAATAGTAGAGCACCCGCCTAGAATCCTCCAGTAAGGGGTTGGGGTGTGGCTCAGTGGTAGAGCACCTGCCTAGCATGTGCCAGATCCTGAGTTGTATCCTCAATACAAAATAATAATAATAATGCAACACACATTTGACTCCTATTTAATTTTTTCATGGGAAATGCAGTTTGAAAATAGTCATCACTGGCTCCATAAGGTAAACAGCAGATACTGAAAATAGAGTCAATATTCACTTTAAGGAGAAATTACTTTCCAAAAAAGTAGGACTGAATTAATTAACTAATAATTTTTGCAAAGAATGGACTCACAGCCGGGTTCCACAACTACGTGTACTTTAGACGACTCACTAACACAAGTAGGATGCCCCACTCAGTATCATCACCCTCAAAGCAGGACAAGGACTGGGAGCTGATTTGATGTAGCAATTGTTTTGTATGTCTTTTTATTCTTTCTCCTCTCTCTCTCCTCTCTCTCTCTCTCTCTCTCTCGCTCTCTCTCTCTCTCTGTTTCTCTGTCTCTCTCTGTCTCTCTCTGTCTGTCTGTGTCTCTGTGTGTGTGTGTGTGTGTGCGTGTGTGTGTATGTGTGTGATGCCTCTTCACAAAGTTGCACATGCATGTGGAGGTGGACCAAGGTTGATGCCAGGAATCGTCCTGCGTTGTTCTTCCACATTATTTATTGGGGTAGGGTCTCTCAATCAAATCTAGAGCTCACTGATATAATTAGTCTCTTGCTAGCCAACTTGCTCTGGGATCCCATCTCCGCCTCCAGAGACTTGAACTATAGGCAGGCTCCCACACTCAGCCAGCAGTGATGTGAGTGCTGGGTTCCAAACGCGGGTCCTCATGCTTACACAGCAAGCATTTTAACTGCGGAGCAATCTCTTCAGATTCTTGATTGTTTCTGAGATGGGGTCTCACTCTATATTCCAGGTTGGGCTTGAACTCACCGTGTGATGGCTAGTTTCAATTGTCAATTTAAATAATGAGAATACTCTGGGAAGAAAGTCTCAGGAGGGATGGTCTAGATCAGGCTGGACCATGTACATGTCTCTGGGGGATTGTCTTAATTCCTTAATGGATGTGAGAGGACCCTGCCTGAATGGGCGGCACCATTCCCTAGTTTGGAGTCTTCGACTGTGTAAGAGTAGAGGGGGCCAGCTGGACCCTAAGCATACAAGCATTCATTCTCTCTCCGCCTTTGCTGTGGATGTCATGTGACCAGCTGCCTCAAGTCCCTGCCACTGGGACTTCTCCATGAGAAGCTCTACCCCAGACCCCGTTCTCCCCCAAGTTGCCTCTTGTCAGGGTGTTTTCATCACAGCAACAGAAATGAAACTAGGACACCCTGTGTAGCCCCGGCTAGCCTCCCAGCAATCAATCCTCCTGCCTCCGTTCCCTGAATGCTGGGTTTACGAGCATCACGACCAGCACTGCTGTTGTGACATTCAGAAAGGACACACCTACCACTACACTGGGCAAAAAAACTTAACTCTGATGCCGAGTTTATCTTTAAAGGATTAGAGACTCAGCAGGCCGAGGCTGTCTTGCTCACACCTTCCATCCCTGAAACTGCCCATCCCCGGCCCCCAGATAGGAAGAAAGAAAAACCATAATAATATGGGAGTTTGCTATGAGAAAACCATGGTCACCTTTTTAACTGTACCCCTCCCCGCCCCCTCGCAGTGAAAGAAACCTTTCTGGCCTACGCTTAGACACTACATATGTAGGCCAGCTGCTAAAAATAAAAATTGAAAAAGGCATTCATTTTAGATCTAGGTTAGCAGGGAAATATCTCTTCCCTAAATCCCCTGCTTGTGCCCCCACACTGCAAAAGAGCCACGTCTCCATGAACCCCAGGCCACAGGGAACCCAGCTGTGCAGTGCAGGCAGGGAGTCTACTCCAGACACAGTAGTGGGTCTGCTTCTCTTTTTTCTTTTCCTCTTTCTCTCCTTCTCACTTTCTCTCCTCCCCTCTCATTTATTGAGACACATCTCACAATGTAGCCTAGACTGACTTTAGAACTTTTATAATCCTCCTGCCTCAACTTTCCGACAGACGTATATTGCCACAGGTGACTTGCTGCGAGTTTTTTTTAAAAACTATCTGACCAGGCATATTAGCTCAGGCCTGTCATCTCAGCACTTGGGAAATAGAGGCACGGGATCAGAGAATTTCAATACCAACCTTGACTATATAGTGAGTTGGAGGTAAGCTTGGGCTGTGTTGTGGTTTGAATTGGAATGGCTCCCATAGGCTCAAATATTTGAATGCTGGTCATTAGGGAGTGGCACTACTTGAAAGTGGCCCTGTTAGAGGAAGTGTGTCACTGGGGGTGGGCTTTAAGGTTTCAAAAGCCCAAGCCAGGCCCAGGGTCTCTCTCTTCCTACTCTCTTCAGATCCAGATGCTGAACTCTCTGCTACCATTTCCGCCAGCAGACTGCCATGCTACCTACTATGAGGACAATAGACTAAACCTCTGAAACTGTAAGCCAGCCCCAATTAAATGCTTTCCTTTATAAGAGTCATCATGGTCACGGTGTCTCTTCACAGTAATGTAGAAATGCATATTGTCCATTGTGGAATAAGGTCACTTTCAGCAAAATTATAGAAACAGATGAAGAATGGGAATGTGGATATGAAACACTGCAATAGAGGCTGTAGTTAGGATGCTACCTGTAGGTGAGCAGTGTGGCTCACCTGCCTAGAATCCCCAGTGAGGGGCTGGGGTGTGGCTCAGTGGTAGAGCCCCTGCCTAGAATCCCCCAGTGAGGGGCTGGAATGTGGCTCAGTGGTAGAGCACCTGCCTAGAATCCCCCAGTGAGGGGCTGGAGTGTGGCTCAGTGGTAGAGCACCTGCCTAGAATCCTCCAGTGAGGGGCTGGGGTGTGGCTCAGTGGTAGAGCCCCTGCCTAGAATCCTCCAGTGAGGGGCTTGGGTGTGGCTCAGTGGTAGAGCCCCTGCCTAGAATCCTCCAGTGAGGGGCTGGGGTGTGGCTCAGTGGTAGAGCCCCTGCCTAGAATCCCCCAGTGAGGGACTAGGGTTCAACAATAAAATGCTTGCCTAATATGTCCAAGGCTTGGACTTCAATAGCAGCAGCACCTCCCTGCTCTCCATACATGTTTTAAGGATATGCTTTTCCCCCAATAGCATTTAAAATATGCAATATTCAAGGTTGGGAAACAAGACTTGCCAAAGCGTTATCTCCAAACATCATAAATCTTGGGTGAAAACTGAAATAGCTGTAAGGGAGACAGCCAGTATTTGGCCCCAGAATTTTAAATGAAACAACACATCTGAGAACATTTAAACCACGCACATACAGGTAGAGGCAGAAGCAGGGAGGGACCGCAGTGACCCAGCTGGCCGGGAGTAGGATGGGGGTGGTAAGCGACTGCCTGTGGGGATAAATCTCTGCTGAGGCAAAGAGCAGGTCCTAAGTCGTGGCCTGCACACCCTGCCGCTGGGCTTGGTTCCCTGAGCCAGGCTGTTGCGAGTATCTCACGACAATGAATAAATGAGGATTACAGCAATTCATCAAGGACAGGAAGGGAGGCGCCTTTGTAGCAGTAGGACAAAGTGTATGAAGAGCCTCTGTGTCCAAGAGGCACTGAGAGGGACAGGCGCCAAGCCGAGCCCGCCTTCGTATTCAGAACCAGTTTATCCCCATCTTCTCCTAAGGTCTCTGAGCGACTCAACTGTGCACATGAACCCAGGATGCAAGTACAACCCACAGCCGTCCACAGGCCACAGGGATGGAACACAAAGGTGGCCTTGGAAGGGCAGTGATGTCACCAAGAAGCCATGCTCAAGGTGAGCCAAAAGGAGGGGGAAGACACTTAGCGCAAGGTTCCAGCGATGAGAACAAAGAACTCACTTTCAGTTCAGAATCATGGCGCTGGGATGATGGCACCAAAGACAGAAAGAGAGATAAGCAGACTCAGTTTGGAAAAGATGGGGACATTGGCAGGATGACATTCATGCTCACAGGTAGCAGGGTATGTACATGCACCTGTATAAAGGTGCATCGCGAATGTGCACATATATGAACATGCAGTGTGTGTGTGTGTTCATATGCATGAATGTGTGTGCTATGAACGTGGACCACAAATGTGCATATACATATGAATGCATGCCATATTTATGTCTATGTGTGTGCGTATGCATGTGTGCAAGTATATGCGGATAGGTGAATGTGTGGTGTGTGTATGTGAGCATGTACTGCCACTCCTATGGGAGGCACGCACATGTGTCTGTGTTTGCATGTGAGTATGCATGTCCCAAACCTGCATAATGCTAAGCAGAGATGACCTATCAGCCATACAGGGAGAAGCAGCTGTGGGCTGTCTGCAGGCACTCACGGGAGGCTGCAGAGAGGCTATGAGCAGCAGGATCACTGACCTAGGATGGAGACTTTGCTGAGGAATTCCTCGTACATCTTGCGTTTCCTCAGCGTGCTTCCCTGTGGAAGAAAAAGCAGAACACAGAAGATGGGTCTCCAGTCTCAGTTGGCCTTTTGACACTTGCAGATTTCTCTCAGCGACTGATCTCTTCAGAGGAACCCCATTGAGCATGTCAGTGTGAGCCTGTATCTCTTATTTCCTGCTCTTCATCTCCTGTCTTCTGAAACCACTTCCAGCACCACCAGAAGAAACCCCAAGCGAGTCCAACCCTGTGCAAGGCACCCCAGTGCATGGACCCATGAGGTTTGAAGTTTCCAAAGGTGGACACAGCTGTTCCTGCTCTGCTCTTCCCAGGCTAGACTCTAACCTGTAATCTTCCTGCCTCCGTACCCTGACTTGAATCACAAGGATGCTCCACTGAGACGCACCTTTACAAAGCCTTGGGGCTTCTGGACAGGTTGTCAGGACAGCCAGCCACCTAGTGGACCTCCCAGCTCCCTCGGCCATCTATAAAACAATGGTGAGGGAGGCTTACGCACCCTGCCTGGCCATTGACGAGCTGACACAGATGTCCTAAAGGAGCTCGCCCTGCTTTTCCATTGTAGCAGCTGGGGCTCTCTTATTCCTGAGGTCAATACCAGTCTCTGGTACTACAGCCCTCCCTCTATCTGATCACAAAAATGTACACCGAAAGATGTCAGGGAAGGAGAGATGGATCCGACATGAGAGAGGACTGATGCATAAAGGTTTGCAAATGCCTGAGGCGCTCCCTAAAGCATGTCTTTAGAGGGGCATGGCCCAGCCTCTCCTAAGAGACTGGCAATCTCAGTCCTTACACGGGGTGGCGTTGATAGTATAGGTGCTCGCCATGGGGCCTGACGCTAAGCTCTAAGCACACCAGCACAATCTGCAGCAGCCCTAAGGGGGGCAGGGAGCAGAAATGGAGAGACCAGCACATTGCATGCTCAGAGCGGAAGCTTCAGGAGTCAAGAAAAGTCAGAGTCACAGATTTTGCCCTTCTCTGGGCTAACAGGAACAAACCCTGTTCGGTGGCTCTGCTCTCCAGCAGCAGGTTCAGTCCGGTGTAAAAGAGGTTTGTGTCTCTGTCAACTTGGCTCACTGCGGGTGGCTCCATCGCACAGGAAATAAGGGTTGCAGCAGGAAATCCCTCCACACAGGGTATGGGGCAGCCCATGGACCTGAACTCAAAGCCATGAGCCAAAGTTAGTCAGTGTAGCTCTGCTAAGGGGGTGGGGGAGGACTCCCGGGAGAAGGACTGGACTGAAGACATGTGGCAATCAATGCTAGTCCCTGGAAAGCTATGACAAAAATATGAGCAGCGATGCAGTGAGGAGGAAGGGCCCTCGAGGCTCCAGGGCAAACCACAGTTTCCACAGGGTCAGAGCATGGGGTTCTCCCTAGCTGTGGACAAGGTCAACCGTTGTTTGCCTCGAGATGCTCATCTCCTGAGATCTCAGCATCCAGAACACAGACTAGGGGCTGACATGGGCTTCCAGCTTTCAGAAAGAATATGAAGCCTACTGCTTCCTGAGGCCCACACAATAGTGGAGGTGAAGGTATAAGGGTATGGATGCCCTCCCATGCCCTCCTAGGGCCTCACATGGCCAGGCTGAGTTTCTGAGGGGATGGACACTTCAGTGCAAAGGAACAGGGTAAATCTGGGTGTACTTTTCATGTTACTAGACCTAGGGAAATGAGAAGTTTCAATCCTTTGTTACGAGGACAGAGATTCAATATTTAAGTTGTTGTTGCTCCTCATGGTAATGGTGGTGATAGTGTTGTTGGCAGGGATGATGATGGTGATGATGGTATTGATAATAGTGATGATGGTTTTGATAATGATAATAATGATGATGATGATGGTGGTGATGGCAGTGATGATGATGCTGATGGTGGCAATGATGATATTGATGATAGTCACAATGGTGGTGGTGATGGTGGTGATAGTGTTGTTGACAGTAATGATGATGGTGATGATGGTATTGATAATAGTGACGATGGTTTTGATAATAATGATAATGATGGTGTTGGTGGTGATGGCAGTGATGATAATGTTGATGGTGGCAATGATGCTATTGATATCACAGTGGTGGTGGTAATGGTGGTGATGGCAGGGATGATGATGTTGATGGTGGCAATGATGCATTGATAGTCACAATGGTGGTGGTGGTGGTGGTGGTGATGCCAGTGATGATGATGCTGATGATGAGGATGGTGATGAGGATGATGATGAGGAGGAGGAGGATGGTGCTACTGATGCTGGCAATGGCGCTGATCAATGGTAACAGTAAAGAGGGTGGTGTTAGTGACTGTGACCATGAAGATGATGGTGTGAACCTTCCTGGGTAACCTGGAGAGGGCTCTTGGAGAGGGTCAGCACATTGTCTTTCCAGGCAGAGGAAGCCCATCAGTGCCCATGTTCTTGGAATAATCATGTCCTCTGCAAGGTCTCAGGTTCTTCATCAGGTCCATGACCCGGCTGCTGTCTCTAACCTGGACCCCCTTTCTCCCTCTGTGACATCAAACCACTGCTCAGACAAAGCTGTCAACACCTCAGCTCAGAAGCTGAGGCTCTTTATTTCCTGTTCTGACACAGGAGGGCATCAGCCGGAGACAAGACCCTAATCATTAGAAATGGGATGAGTCATGCTGCAGATAGGTACCGAGGGGCACCAGCCCCCTGCAGCCCAGCCACTCAAGAGGCATAGTCAAGACCTTGCCCTGGCATAGCCGCTGATGGACCCCCACATCTCCGAGAGACAGCTGTTGTATCTCTACTGGATTGGAAACAGAAGCCCAAAGAAGGTCACGGCTTGGATCCTGTCCACTGAGTTGGGGGCTGAAACTACTGTCCTGGAGCTCTCTATGTAGATCAAGCTGGCTGCTAACACAGAGATCTGCGTGCCTCTGCTTCCTGGATGCTGGGATGAAAGCTATGTGCCACTAAACCAAGGTTCTTTTCTTTGCTGAAGGATAGTTTCACTCTGTTGCCCACACTAGCCTGGAACTCACTGTATCATCCAGGCTGACCTAGACCCTGTGATTCTGTCTCCAGCTCCCCGACTACCCCCCTCCCAACGCAAATGCCAGGATTATAAACATGAGTTCACACAGCCTGCCATACTGCAGCTGTGTCCATGAAGCCACTGCTATGTGCTGTACCACGTGATCAACCTCCATTCTCACCCTGGACGGGGGGGACTCACACACCCTGTGCCCAGGCGTGGGGCTGGCAGAAAGCAGAGCTAAGGTGGTCCAATCTGTCTGATGTCATAGCCACAGTATCATCAGCCTCCCATGCTCTGGTGCAGGCGGAGTAGCCAGCAGCAGCTGTGTGCAACCACACAGGTAGCTTTTAGACAGGCTTCCATGCAGGTGGAGAGGGCTCAATGCCATGTAGACAGACATGCACGGGGGTGGGGCTAGCTGCCACAGAGGAGTCCCTGGGTGCCTATCAGTCAGTGGCAGAGACAGCTCACTGCTCTCTCTGCAGCTCAGTGCCCTCTAGGACACTCAGAGTGTGATGTTCATGGCTGGGTACCTCTTAAAGATACAAGTACCCACAGTCCAGTTAAAGCAGGATGAGCCAAGAGAGAAATCTATCCCTGAGTAATCATGTACCAACAGTGAAAGGGTGATGCCTATGGGGAAACACAGAGGCATTTGCAGGCACCAGAGCTCTTACCAGCCAGACCCTGCCACCCTGACTTGAGGACCCTAGAAGGTAGGGTGAACAGCCCAGGAAGTTCCTACTTAAAGACCAGTAGTCGGGTGTCAAGGGAGAAACCAGTCTTATATAACAGTTGGGGGTGATGGAGGAGAGGAACATGGGGGACAAAGAGAAGGGGTTGGGCAAAGCACAGGGTGAAGCGAGAACAGTGCTATGGGACTCTGGGGAACACACTGAGGTGGTGGGTGTCATGACCAAGATTCATATGCCGGCAGGAGCAGGGGGTGAGTGTAAGGTAGTGTAGGGATACTAACAGAGCTTGGAGGGGCAGCCCATGAGCATATCCAGTGACGAGCCTAGGGGAGGTTGGAGGATGATGAGCTTGCTTGCGCTCGCTGTCAGAAAGCCTGGGCTCGGGCCTCCATTCCCACTGACTGCTTCAGTTCTGCTTCCTCATCTGCTCAATGGGAATATTAAAACCTGCCCCAAAGGGTCTCCATGGAGACTGGCACACAATACAGTGACACGACCCGAGCTCTACCCCCAACCTTGAGCCTCAACTTCTCCCTCAAATCTGGTTCAAACCAGCACTGATAAGCTGGCTAAGTTTCAATCCTAGAAACCCAGAGTCACATGTTGATGTGGGATTCCCCTCCGTATGCTGTGAATACGTTTTATTACCATTGGTTAATAAAGAATCTGCTTGGGGCCTATGGCAGGACAAAATAAAGCCAGGCGAAGAAATCTGAACAGAGATACAGGGAGAAAGTAGGTGGAGTCAGAGAGAAGCCATGTAGCTGCCAAAGGAGACAGACACCAGAACTTTACCTGGAAAGCCACAGCCTTGTGGCAATACACAGAATAATAGAAATGGGTTCGTTTAAGCTTTAAGAGTTAATTAATAAGAATCCTAAGCTAATAGGCCAAGCATTGTTTTAATTAATATGGTTTCTGGGTGATTATCTCGGGTCTGGGCAGTCTCCGCCCACAGCATGTATGTCCCTAAGATGTCGACTTCCTAGGGAAAGACCCATGATGGTTAATCCTGATGCTCAGTTTGACAAGATCTAGACTCTCCTAGTAGACAGACCTCTGGGCATGTCCAGTTGGGTTATTCATAGGAGGATCCATCCTAAACATGGGAGAAACCACCACTATTCTATGAGCTGGGGTCCTGGATTGAGTACAAAAGAAAAAGGAATCTCTCTCTCTCTCTGTCTCCTTCCTGACTGTGGCCCATGAAGGACTGTACTTAAAGCCATGAGCCACAATAACCTTAAGTTGCTTTGGTTAAGTATTTTGTCAGAGTAATGAGAAAAATAACTTAGTTCCCAACAGGGCTAGGGACTCAATGTCCCGCATTAAGTTGTCCTCAGCTGTCCAGACCTTGACGGTTAGACGATGGTTCTGCCAGCGGAGGCTGGAACAAGTCTGTTCCCATGACAACACGATGGCACAACTGGAAAGCCAGTGTCCAGGCTCTGGTGACGCAGAACTATTGTGTCTGCTGATGGGTGCGAGTTGGGGTGGCTGCGGTGGCAACAGCCTGCTCAATGACCTGGCCCAAACCATTTTACTGCTATCCAGCCCTTAAAAAAGGCATCTCTTTTGAAACCGTGTAGTCCCCACTGACCACCTAGCAATTAAGCTCTCCCAGCGGAATGCAGGCAGGTCGTGACCCAGGAACCTCAGATGCTAATGTTGGTTCAGTGGGCAGGATAACGCTGAAAATGTCCTGGAGCCTAGGGAAGTGGTCAGCTAGCAGGTGAAGCCAGACTGCTTTGTTCCTACGCTGAGCCGTCACCTGCTAAGCCTCTTGGTGACACCGGGGATTCCCAGTTTGGTAGGCTTTACAGCATGCAAGACAGCAAACCCAAGATGGCTCCAATGGGGCTCAGCCTAGGAACCTGTCTGCAGAGGCTAGCTCAGCTTTCTCCCCAAGTAGCCAGCTTGGTACAGGGCCTCCATCTGCCTGTCCCCCTGGCACCTGCAGCGTGGATGTCAACATGACAGAATCTAGAGTCACCAGGGAGTCTCAGTGAGGGATGATGTTGGTATGGGTTAATCTGTGAGCACATCTGGGAGGGATTATCTTGATTGTGTTAAGGGAGCTGGGAACGCCCACCTGGAATGTGGGCGGCACCATTTGATTAGTCCTGAACTAAAGGCAAAGGAGAGCGACTTGTACTGGCTCCAGTTCTTAGAGAGCACTCCTTGGTTGTGGCAGGGAGGTGACCAGCTGCCTCTGGCTCCAGCTGCTGTGACTCCCCGCCATGATGGATGGGACCTCAGAGCCAGAGCCAGAATAAAGCCCTTTGTCCCCTAAACCTTTCACTGAACTATTTTGTCACAGGAAAGGAAACCTCAGCCAAGATCCTGACCAAGACCATGGGCCTTGGGACACCGAAGGGCAGAGCACAGACTCGCCTCCCACGGTCCCTAGGGTCTTTCCTTGCTCCCCCCCCCCCACACACACACACACCTGCAGAGACTGCCTGACTCTCAAACGAACTGGCATGAGGCTGGGTTAGAGGATCGTTGTGTGGACAGGAGAAGCTGATAGTTGCCGAATATGCAGAGGGCCCGCCTTGCTCAGGGTGTTCCAGGTAAGACAATGAGACCAGGGACCAAAGACCCTATTCCCCCCCCCCCCACACACACACACACACAATGCTGAGAACCATACCCTGTACATGGTGAACTCTGCCTACCCCATGGTTCAGAAGAACTGGAACCAGGGATGTGATTCTAGCTCCCAGCACAGACTGTCCTAGCCAGGCCACCTTTGTTACCCAGGACAAGGAGCTGGCCCTGACAGAAGGTTCTCTGTCACCTGAAGCCTCGGAGCACATATCCCACCCCCACCCCTTCACTGCAGCATAAGCAACGGTTCAGAAGAAATTTCTCAGCCACTTTTGCGCATGTAGTTTCTCACTGCCTTGGGGTTCTCACTCTGGGCAAGGGTGGAGGGGTCATCTACTCCCAGGCAGTGTGAACCCCTGTGAGTTACTGGGTGACTCTAAGCTCATCTCAAAAAATTTAAAAAAGAGATAGGTGGTGCATTGAAATTGCAGGGGTCACACCACCTATGCTATGAAGTGGAGGAAGCCTGGTTCTTGGCTTAGAGAGTCAGTAAAGATGTGGGTCCTTCAGAGTCAGTGGCATTAGGAATGGGGACCCATATCTGCTTAGGACACAAGTTCCCACGGACTCAGAACACATCATACAGAGGTCTTGGAAGACCCCAGTATGACTTCTCCTGTACAATTCAATTTTGTATATGATACCCTCACCCCCGCCTTTGAAGACAGGGTGTCATGTAATCCAGGCTGGCCTCAAAGTTGCTGTGTAACTGAGGATGACATTGGACTTAGATGTTCACCTCCTGAGTATTAGAATTATAGGTGTGGACCACTGTGCCTGGTTTAGGCAGTGCTGGGTATGGACTCCAGGGCTTTGTACCAATTGAATCATATCCAGCCCCTCTACTAAAAATTCCTAACTCACTAGCTGCAGACACAGGTCCCCAAAAAGGGGCAGACGAACACAGGGCCCAAGGCTTAAGTAAAAGGAAAGAAACTCGTGGACTGTTGGTCTCTGCTGAGCCCTCACCTGAGTCCTACAGGTGACAATGCCCCCAACTCTGCCCAACACTGGGCACTGTGTCCCTTAGACAAAGCAGCAAGGAGAGACACTTAGGAAATTTCCAAATTAGAAGTCACTGACTTCCAACTTGAATATGGAGTCTGAGCTGACCTTGTGGCCTGTAGCTAACTCCCTTGGGACACTGGTGACTCTTCATTTTCTGCATCTCCCACTGTGAGTCCATGCTAAGGCGGGAGCCCTCAGTGGGGGTGATTTGGACGTATCCAAATCTGCCTAGACAGGGATGGGTGCGGACAGGATTCAAATTCTCCACAAGAGCTCTGCCAATTCTGGAGCCCAAAGGGGCTATTCTTAGTGTCCGGGGATCTGAAATTAACCCAAAGAAAATGCCAGTTTCTTCTGCGATTTGAGAGCATTCCTGAATATAAAGTCCTGACCACAAAAGTCCCACAGCCAGCAATGACAGAGCGTAGAGGAGACGGTAGGGAAACAATGCTTGTGCAACTCCAAAGCCAGGTGTGTTCAGAGGGGACCGGGACTGTGTCCTTTGGCAGGGTGGGAGGATCCCCCATCACACCCTCCCACTGGGACAGGCAGGTCCCTGCAGATCGGGAGCATGTTGGAGACCAAGGACGATGGTGCTGTACCGTCTCTTCTGTGTCTTTGTGCCCATAGCAGTACAGGAGCCCTGACGTGCCAAGCATGCTGGCCCTGGGGACAGCTGCCTTCCAAGACTGTGCTGGTCCACGAGTGTGTCCTACAGAAGAGCTGGCATCACCTCAAGACAACAGAATGTGCCCTCTGTACCTCAGTGACTGGGCACATGGGCTCCATCCTGAGCTATTCTGGGGAACACTCTGGAACGTCTCAGCCTATGGCCACTCTTCAGTTCTCACTGGGATGCCCAATCTGGAGTCCCAGTCGGACCAAGGTCCCTCTGTGACCCTAGCAGCTCCGTGTCAGAGGTCAGGAGGGTGGGCTGCAGAGGGGGCTGTGGGGCCTCAGGATGGAGCACTCCTGACTCCTTAGGATGAAACTTTCCTTCTCTTCTCATGGTGTTCCCCATACAGGCCGCGGTTCTCCAAGCAGCAGCCACCCCCAAGACCTGTGTACACTGTGTCCCCATGGTGCCTTTTAACCTTTACCCTAAAGTCATCTTGAAAGGATTCTGAGTTTTATCCTCCATGTGACCTCATGGTCCTAAATGGTAGGACTGGAGATCCAGCCACTACAACCACATTCTTAAGTCTCTGGAAAGAGAGAATGGGGGATTGCAATAGAGATTCCCAGCTATCTTCCTGTTTTAAATGGGGAACACAATAGAGACATTCCCAGCTAACTTCCTGTTAAAAAGCTCCCCAAACTTTTTCTGATACTTTGCACTCATGGCAAGGGCTGTGTCTACTAGGCAGATACATCTTGACCTGAGACCCGGGTTTCTGGTGGTGTAGACTCTACTGCCGTGCCTCCTCCCCTCGAGCCCCTGGTCAGGGTTCCACTCACCATGAGGATGCGCCTGTAGCTGTCACGATCGATGCCCCAGAGCTTGAGGTCCGTTTTGGCCTTCACGGTGGCTGCTCTGGGGGTGCCATAAATGAGAGCCAGCTCTCCAAAGCTTCCCCCCTCACTGATGTTGGTAACCCATTCGCCGTTCACATACACCTTCAGAAAAAAGAAGAGAAAGGCCGTGAGACATGTGTGTCACAATGACTGCTTCCTCTATGGGGAATCCACAGTCCATCCTAGTGAGAATTGATCGGAGCCTTGCAAAGCTCTTGGACCACTTCTTGCACAATCCTGCTCTGGACATAACCACGGGCTAACCACGCTCCAAGGAGCTCTCATCCCACCTCACCCCATCCTACTCAGAGCCACACCTGGGCAGCACACAACATCAAAGAGCAGGTCAGGACCAGAGGGCAGAACACAATGTGTGCCAGCTACCTCCTGGGCAGCTTGCCCATCCGGGGATCACCTCTCAGTCCCTCTGAGCCCCAGTTTTTCTGACTGAACCCCAATGAGTTGTTCTACCATTATACATAGACCCAGACGAACATCCTGTCTCTTGCCTTTCCTGTTTACAAAACTGCCTGTCCTCTCTGGCAACTCAGGAGTCCCTCTGCTTGAGTATCCCTCTGACCCCCCCTTGTCCCACCCCTGTGGGTGAACACTGACTGTCCCCTTCTCCTCTGGAACTTTGCCACCAAGGCAAGTACCCAAGTCTTTTGGCCAGTGGCCTAGCTGAGCCCCCGGGCCAAGCATCACTACCAAGCTGCACCGAGAAGAAGCCGGGACAAGATTCCCTTTCAGACCGCGCGGGCGACGCACCCTGCACAGAGTGTGCACTATGCACAGACCTTGGGGGGCCCACACCCAACCAGTACACAGAATGGGCAGATTGTTCATTGCCGGGGCGATTATGCAGCTCGGTTACTATAAATTAACACAATGCATGCTTTCTCCCTCAGCGTCTCAATGAGCATACAGAACCGTTCCCACTGCTAAAACGGGTGTGTACCCGAAGAATGGATTGTGATGAATCATGGAAGTGATTCTTATTGAAATCAATGTCTCATTATCCGGTAATAACTGAGGCACAGAGATTTCTGTCTGAAAGAGAAAGCCTCACAGGTGATGGTTGTAACACCACGATGAAGTGAGCAAGGCATGGAGAGGGACTGGCTAGCTACAAAGATGGGGGGTTGGGAAAGTCAGGGCCTCCCAAAGACAGGACTCTACCAGATGGGATGTATGCTCCTCCCACCTGGCCTGGTGGGTTCCCCAAACCCCAAAGGGAGCTAGGGTGCTTGGAGAGGAAGAGGCAGGTACATCTTGCCCTTAAAAACTCTCAAAGAGGGTGTCATACACCTGTCACCTTAGGCTGAGGCAGGTGGATGACGGGCTCCAGACCAGTTTCAGTTATAGAGGGAGGTCTTATCTCAAAAAAACCAACCAAACAAACAAAATCAAAACAAACAAAAAAGCAAAAAGTAACAAAAACAACAACAAATCTAGAGCCAAAAAGATCCACAAAGAATCTGAAAACAATGCCACCAAATGCTATAGGGAATGGGGAAGGGAAAAGAGGGGGAGGGGAGTGATCTGGGAATTCAGACAAGAGTTTACAGAAGGCAGAGTATACCCTCAGGGCCTTACTTCATTTCCACAGCCCAGGAAAGGTAGGGCACAGCCTCCCCTCTGGTCTCAGAGCTGGCATTGCCACCTTGCCTAGGCTTCTGCAGGACCTGATGCATGGAGAGTTAACTTGCAGGTGGCAAACCCCGCCCCCCGAATCTGAGCATGTAGCTCAGTGAAGATGCACATCCCTCCCAGGACCTCCTCAGTGCCACCCTCAGTCTGCCACTTGGTTCCTTTAGTCTTAGAGCCTAAATGAACTTGGGTTGTCATAACGACACGACGCTGCCAGGATCATTGTTTTTATTGCTTCTTGTGGTGCCAGGGGTTGAACACAAGGCCTTGCACACCAGCCCCCTCACTGGGGGATTCTAGGCCGGGGCTCTACCACTGAGCCGTGTATTTAGCTTCTCTCTGAAGTATTCTAGACACACACCTACTACTGAGCCATATTCCCAACCTCTCCCCGTTTTGAGACAGACTTTCCCTCTGTAGTCCATGCTGTCCCTTAACTTGGCAAAAATCTCCTGTTGCAGCCTCCAGAGACATGGGATTATAGGCATGCACTACCACCCGGGCATCAGAAACATTCTTCCGGTGAATATCCTTGCTTTGCTCTGATGAGGATCCGAGGCATCATCCGTTGTGTCAGGCACACCCGTTGGCTCAGCGGCAGCACGTGCTACTGAAGCATTTCCTCGAGGCTGCTCTGACCCCACCACACTTCTGTCCCCACGTGTCATCTTGGGCTGAATCGTAAGTACAGATGCTCTTGGGGTTGGGAGAGGTGTGTAGGACACACAAGTCCCCACTGGTGAGTTGCCAGTTGGCTAGTCTCTCTCTTTATAGCACAGGGATGGAGGAAGCCCCCCACCCCAGTGACTACCCCCAAGTGGGAGAAGGGACATAACGCCACCTTCCCCAGATTACTGAGCCTCTGGGAATACAACATACCAGCTGATCAACTCCCGAAAGGAAGAGTAAGTGTGTCTGCCCTGGGACATGACCAAGGGAGCAGGGACCCTCTACAGTGACTACCCTCCCTCACCCCAGAGCCTCAAGCCTAGGGAATCCCTCACAGTGTCAGAGGAAACCATTGTGTCCTCCAGGGCCACCCGGAGGACAAAGGGCCATCCTTCTGTGCACACTGGCCTCTGTCACAGCTCCTCCACCCAGCTGGTACGCAAAGGGGCTACTCTTGTTTGGTTCCAGTTTTTGTTTTTTCTTCCTTTAAGAGAAAAATGGTGGGAGGCCCCACTGGGCTACATTATGCCACACTAGGAGCCAACGGTTCTCCAGCTGAACTGGCCTCTGCCGTTCTGCCCTGCTTGCCTTCCTCCTTCCTGCCTGTCCCTGTCCAGCCTCTGCTCAGTGAGTGGCCCTCTGACCCGGGCGCCTTCTCACCTCTAAGAAATCTGCAATAGATGACTGATTCCCATCTGCAGTGCAGCATCCGAATAGCAGAGACATGGGCCACAGGCAAATGCCATAGATATAGAAAGCTGGTATGGGGGCCCATGTGTGCTTGAGAAACTGAGTCTGGGGAATTGGGAACATAAGGCTAGCCTAGGCTACAGAGGCACTGTCTAAAAAAAGGAAAAAAGCAAGGCTGAAGAAATTGTTCCACTGATAAAGCGTTTGCCTTGCAAACTCAAGAACCTCTGGGCACGGTGGCCTGGGGAGAGGGCATCTGGGGAGAGAGCGCTGGGGGAGAGGGTGATCTCTGGGGCACATTAGTCCGCGCTCCAACAGAAATCATTGAGTTCCGGGCTAGTGAGAGACTCTGTGTTAATCAAACAACAAGTAGGACTGACAGGATGCCTCCACAGAGAAGTACTTGCCACACAAGCCTGACGACCCGAGTTTGATCCCTGGGACCCATGTAAAGGTGAAAAGAGAGGACTGATTCCACATTGGCCTCCAGATATGTGGTGTCAAAAGCATCCCCCCACCCCACCCCACCTCTCTCTCTCTCTCTCTCTCTCTCTCTCTCTCTCTCTCACACACACACACACACACACACACGATACAATAAATAAAATTAAATTTACAAAACAAAATGAATGGTACGTGAGGAATGACAGGTTGACTCCTAGCTTCCATATGCATGCACACACACATGGACACACGCACATTGCACACATATGTGTGGACATACACACTAGAACAAAAAAGAAGGGAAACCATAAAAGACTCTGAATTCAGACCCCTGGGGTGGCCTAGACTCTGCATGCTTTTAGGGGACTCATGGCAATGCCTGTTCAGACTGTAGTGTGCCCAAAGGTAGCCAGAGGCGGCTGGATGGCAGAAGGTCACCTGTGCCATAAAGTCTTGACAGAGTGCCCAAGGATCACTGGATTTTTGGAGCACCGGGACTCCAGGACCAGTAAACATCACCCTCCTGGCGCAGATGAACCAAGGTTGCCATGGGCCCAGGGGTTTGGGCCAGGACTAGCTCCGCCTCCCTTCCCAAGCACTTCAGATCAAGTGTGCAAGGTAGCAGTGGGGAAGTGAGGACGATCACAAGAGCTGGGGCACAAGATTTTCATTCCTGGTTTATGTCTCCAGACAACTCCTGGGTAGTCATCGGGTCAGTGAGGGTCCCGCTCCTCCTTGGAGCCAATCCATCCTGGGTGTGGCCCTCTCTTGTTCTTCCTCAAGACCTCATGCAGTTCCTGGGAACCCTAAGACATGCCAGGTCAAGACCCCAAGTCTGGAGTCAGCTGCTGATTTCCGCACCCCAACATGAACCCCAAAGTGGAGTCACATGAGATCTGCATGAGCCTAAGAGTCCAGGGGACTGCCAGCACCGTGCAGCCTGGGTCACCCATCCCCACTAGAACAGCACAGCATTTGGGGTGCCTCAGACTCTAACACCTTCAACTCTCCAGGCACACTGACTGTCAGTCAACATTCAATACCCTGTGACCTTAAGAGGCTACCAAGGACCTGAGGATGATATGTTGTGTGGGGGTAAAATAAGCTTGGGAGGTTCCAAGCCCTGCAGGAAAATGGCACAGCCAGCTCTGCATTCAACAAATTCGTAATTGAAACGTCACAGCCCTTTGGAAAGCAGGGCTCCAGGAGGCATTCACACATTCATGTTTGCTGCAGCATAACTTACAAGAGCCCATAAGGATGCTCAGAGAGAAAACGTGGCACATGCCGGCAGTGAAATACTACTCACCCTTAAATGGAATGTTCTGACACATGCATTGTGTGAACGGATGATGGACCTGGAGTATGTTTTGCTCAGCTACAAGAAGACCTAGGATAGATGCTGTATGACGTCACTAATAGGCCCCAGGAGAGTCAGGTTATTTTTAGATTTTCATTTCGACGTGTAGGGGTGTTTTGCCTACATGTAAGTCTGTGCAGGCAGAAAAAGAGGTATGGAACCCTGGAACTGAAGTTACAGACAGTTATGAGCTGCCATGTGGACGATAGGAATGGGATCCAGGTTCTCTAGGAGAGCATCCAGGTCTCTCCAACCCCAGGAATCAGATTTCTAGGGGTAGGAATTAGGAAGGGGAGAGTCAGGGGCTGGGGTGGGGCTATGGAGCGACTGATTAAAGGGGCCAAAAGAGAATCAGTAAGGCAGTTCAGGCAGGAGGAGGATGGGAAGGCAGGTCAGTGGATAAGAGCTCACTGTGGGAATGTGAGGACCTGAGTTCCATTGCCAGAAACCATGTTTCATAAAGTCAGGTGTGATGGTATGTGCCTGTAATTCCAGCGCTGGAGAGGTGGAGGCAGGTGGATACCTGAGGTTTTGTGGGCCAGCTAAGCCTGGTTGACTTAAATGTCCCCGGCCAATGAGAGACCCTCGCTCAAAAAAGAAGGTGGGCAGTGACTGATAAAGACACCCGAGGTTAAGCACTGGCCTCCACAGACATGTGTCCTCCACCCCCTCCCCTACACTCACAGAGGAAAGGGTTCTGCCAATGGGTCATGGTGACAGCTGCACTGATGACCGCATCACCTCAAGCTCTGAGCACTTGAACAATTTAAACATGCGTGCTCACCCGGAAACTCTGGCAAACTGAATAGCCCCCAGCCCGACTCCTGGACCAGTGATGCCCGCGGACGCCTGGTTCCTAGGGGCACACCATGCTGCCAGGAAGGGAGGCACCTCTGAGGTGAGACCCTCTTCTGAAACAGGAGGAATCCTGCCTACCTAAAAGCCACAGGGACAGCATGAACCTTAGAAAGGATGGGGGGACCCCCAAACAAGAAGTCTAAAGACAACCAAGGAAGACTCTGGGCCCCACTCCCAACCCTGTGTGCCGGCAGTTGAGAGTCTTTTTCAGCAGAAATGCTGTGTTCCGTGATTAAGATAAGTTGGAAACTATTTTTCTACTACTAGAAAAAAAATGGATTATAGCTCTTGGCAAATGTACACACATTGCCTGGCATTTTACAGAGTCTTTGTGGAAAGCCATGATTTTAACCAAGACTGAATGTTAGGCCTTTCGTCCCATGGTCCTCTAGGGCACTGTTAGTGGGAGGACAGTGTCCATCCTGGAGGGGTGCTCCAGAAACCCTAGTGCACTGGCCTGCCTGGAAGGAACGGTGCGGATTTTGCCTGCAGGGGTGAAGCTGATGACCCTCTCATGTCCCCCACCCAGGTAAAGGAAGAATCATTGCCGACCTGATGGCATCCTCACAGATCTGCCTGGCCTGAGGGAGGGGGTCACACAATACAGTGCTGAGGCCATAGAAGCTTCTTGAGAGTAACCACAGCATTATAGGCATGTATGCCCCATAACTCAGCAGGGACCGACATGCCAGATTCTCACTCCCAGCCCCTTACTGGGCACTCTTTGATTCCTTTAAACGTGGCCTTCCTTGACGGCTCCTGTGTGTTTACCCTGCATCTCCCACATCATAGTCCAGTCTCCTCTGTGCCCAGCCCTGTGGGTGCACCCTGCCACCCACCCCTGTTCCCACTGGAAAGTCTGAGAGATTGATGGAGGTGTTGGGGACTTTTGCACAGCGCTGTGGGGAGGCGAGGCCGGATGCACCCACTCACAGGTTTGGTCTTTGCACCACCCGCAGCCTCTACATCCTAAACTCAAGGCTTTAGCCAGGAAGCAGCATCCACCCACGATGCCCAGACATCCTGGTCTGGCCAGCCAGGGTCCAGCAAGGGCCTCTAAGCCGCCTTTGAACCTGACCCTCCCGGCAGGGAAGGGAGGGAGGGAGGGCAGATCTGCCGAGACAATGTATTTGAAGAAGTGCAGTTTTGTGAAGGTGAGCTCAGTTTTTCCTCCACAAAATCGCCTCCACATGTCTCCAGGCTGGCAGGAGACCAGCTAGAGATCTGACCATCATTGGAAGGCAGTGGGGCCAAGCAGCGGCCGCGGAAACTCCCTGCCTGGCCACTTGTGGTCTCACTGGAGCCAAACGGGGGGGGGGGGCTGGAAGGGTGCTATTCAGATAAGCTGTGACTTTGGGGATCCTCAGTTCTGCCTTGAAATGGTGGAGTTGGGGACATGGGATCCTGCCAGTCCCATCCACCTCACACGCTGCATTCGAGGGCGGTCAGACTCATCAGTTCGTGTAACTTGCCCATTTTGCAGGATTTGGGGGACACTGTGGTAGCGACCGGCTTCTGGAAGTAGATGAAAGGGCACAGACTAAAACACTGAGCGCACCACGGGCCCCCCAAGGACTATGATTCCCTGCTCCTTGGCCAGACCTGGGGGTGTTCCACAGCGCGTGGCTCGGGGGCCTCTGGGGAAAACCACAGACTCATGGAATCAAGAACACAAGGTGGCCAGGGAGATGGCTGCTGTACTAGGGCACAGAGTGGGTGTGGAGGGCTTCCTTGAGGTTGAAAGGGTTGCTAGAAGAACAGGCTGAGGTGGGGCCTACAGAGTACACAATGATGGGATAGCGGGAAGAGGGCAGGGGGCTGCTCCGTGGGAGAATCCCTGTGGAATCCTCCGTGTTCGCTTCTCTGGGAAGAAGCCTAGCACAGCTGAGGCAGCCCCGGGGGGAAAGGTTAGTGACACAAGGCTCTGACCGACCCACAGCCTTCCTGTGGGTGCACACGGGTGAGGTTCTGGGACTCCGTCAAACAACCTCGGGGGCACTTACTTATCCAAAATTCCCCGGGGTCACCCCAGCCTTGTCTTTGAGATGGAACTGAAAGATGCTAGGTGACTTTGGTGAACACAAAGAAGAGCACATTTCGGGCTGGAGCTACGGCTCAGGTGGTAGAGGTCTTGTTTAGTATGCTTGAAGCCCTGGGTTCCATCCCCAGGCACCACATAAACCAGATATGGCCACCCAGGTCGGTAAGCCCAGCACTCAGGAGGTAGGTACAGGCAGGAGGATCAGAAGTTCAAGGGCATTTCAAGGACTTTGAGATCAGGTTGGAATACATGTGACCCAGAAGAAAAAAGATGGAGGAGGAGGAAGAAGAGGGGGAAAAAAGAAGGGAGAGGGAAAAGATGGAGGAGGCATCAGTACATTTGGGGGTTGGGGGAATGGATGGGCTAGGTCAGAACCCACATGGGCTCCCTGGCAGGCTACTGGAGGAGGGTTTGGTTTTCTGTTTTCACTAGGTCAGCATTTATCAGTGCTCCAGCACAAACAGAGGAGCTGGGTCTGGAGGGCATTGAAGGATGAACAAGAGTTTACACGGTAGAACAAAAGTAAGAAGGAGAAAAGACAGGAAAGCAGAGGCCCAGAGGTGTGAGACCCTGTTTATTAGCTTCCTGATGATTGTCATCTACCGCATGATGACAACCACACCACCCCCAGGACAGGACCGTGTTTACTATTTCCAGGGTACTAGGGAGCTGACACGGCCCAGGAGAGCAAGAGCTAGCAAACACTTAGGAAGCAAGAGGAAAGCAATGAGTGGCGGTTTGGGGAGCCAGGAGTGGACAGGAACCTGAGAGCAGGGCTTAGCGGAGGAGCAATGGGTGCAAACTAGAGAAGCTGGTCGAGTGCTTCCCTGATATGCCCAGAAACCCTGGATTCCATGCCTGGCACAGCACTGAGGTAATGGAGGCGGGATTGAGGGTTCAGGATCATCCTTGGCTACATAGGAAGTGTGGGCCAGCCTGTGCTACATGAAAACCAAACCAATAATAAACTAAAAACTAGAAACAAGTCACCCACACTTCTCAGCCTTCAGCCTCTCAACCCATCAACACCACTTCCAACAGAGAGCTGGAGAGACCAGTCCTTGTGATCCACTTATACAAACTGCTAGGGACCAAGCACTCACCTCCTCCCTACCCGACCTGACCTGGGTAGGGCAGGGTCCCAGTTGTTTTCTGGGCTGTGATTTTCATGGATGTTTGTTTTGTTTGTTTGTTTTAACTGAAGCACAACAGAAGGATGTGACCTTGGTCACAGCAGAACGTGGCATCAGAGCCACTTTTAAATCTTCCACCTCACACTTCCTCTGAGTGAGTAGTCCCCCGAGAGAGCGCTAGCTCCCGACTCAGTTTCCTTGTTTGGGGAGACAGGAGGCCCTCCCTCCCCTGAGACCCAGACCCAGGGGTTGAGGCGTCAGATTCGCTAGGTCAACCCTGCCTGTGCCCCCCTCTGGACGCCAGGGTGAGTCACTTCCTATGTGGTGGCTCCGGAAGCAGGTGGGCCAGTGCGGTTCCCAGAAATGCATTGTGGGACAAAGTCAGGCTGCTGGGGAAATCAGAAAAGGCTTTTCCCAGAAATAGCCCGGCTGGACAGAGGCTCAGGAGCAGAGGCCAGGCCCAAAATAGCTTGCCTAACCCCAAGGAACCAGGCAGGGTGTGGCCTGGACACCTCTGAGACCATGGAGGGCAGAGCAAGTCCCCTCGGACAGGTGGGGCACAAACTAAGGCTAACTGAAAAGATGTGTCTATGCTGAGTCCCAGCCCAGCCATAACTCTGGAGATGGCCTAGGAACTGACCAGCAACCTTAAGGACTTTAAAATGTCCTGCGGAAACTCTGCCCATATCCTCTGGTCCATCTGGAGACCAACCTTCAAGAAGTGGGCCACGGAAGCAGCCTCAAAGGAGCAACTGAACCATCAGGGAAGGATACATGGCGCGCCTGTTGACACCCACCCTGAAGATCTGACATGGAATGGGACCCTGAAGGGAGAAAAAGAAAGTAGGGGGACACCCAAAGGGTAGTACCAGTTTAGATTCATGGCACCGCAGCAGTGGTCAGACTCTGGAGGCAAGCGAAGGCCCCAGACTGACCTAGAGACAAACAGGCATGTGTGGTGGCTCATGAGCACCATCATATCGCTTGGGAGGATGACCCAGGAAGGTTACCGGGAGCTTGAAGATACCCTGGGCTACAAACTGAGACCCTGTCTCAAAAAAAAAAAAAAAAAAAAAAAAATAGTCAAAGAGACAAAGCCACAGAGGGTTTGGACAGGAAGTAGGCCTCTCAACTCAGGGAAACATGCTCTGGGAACGGGATTCAGACATGAAGAAACCAGGGCCCTTCCAGCCAGAGCAGGGGTGGCCATGGAGGTAGAAGGGAGGAGGACTTGGCTGAAGGCACCAGGTGGGATCTCTGCAGGGGATGCTTCTAGCATTACAGTGGGGAAGGGCTCTATAAACATGTGAGCCCTTTGTCCTGAGAGTCCCTCAGCGAAGCT
Organism: Microtus oregoni; assembly: GCF_018167655.1. Lineage (NCBI taxonomy): Eukaryota > Metazoa > Chordata > Mammalia > Rodentia > Cricetidae > Microtus > Microtus oregoni. Next base: position 4,174,987 of record NW_024543062.1, on the reverse strand, counting down.
TGCTGTCTGAGGATGGGTGCATGCTGGCACAAAATGTGACTGTCACCCCATGTGACATCAGTACCTCTAGGGTCTCCAGACATGGATATTCCTGCCCACGTGACAACCATGAACATCCACAGCAAGCTGGTGTGGCATTTGCTGGCAGGGGCTAGCCAAACAGAACACCTTAGGCTGCCCTCCACCCAGACTCTGCGTGAAAGCAATAAACAACACAGAACCCCACTGGCCCTGCACCTGCCTAAAGCAGCTCTCCTTCCCAACTGGGCTTTCATGCCTTATAGCATTGTTTAGATAAAATGCATTATTGGTCTTGAATAAAGCAATTAAAATGAGGCTGGAGGTGTGGCTCAGCGCTAAAGTTCCTGTCTAAATCCCCCAGTAAGAAACTGGTGTGTGGGTGACAGAAAAACCAACCTCAGTGTCGGAAGTCCTAAATTTCACCCTTAGCACAATAAGTAATGCATGCATACATACATACATACATACACACACACACATACATACATACATATATACATACACAAATACATTGGGAATCTACTCAGAAAGAAATGCTCTCAGCCTGCATGTGCAAGACCTAGTACAAATCTGTGTAAAGTCTTAAAACCAAGCACGCAAAGAGGACCGGCTGTCTAGAAGCCGAGATGGATACTCACATCTACTTCTCCTTGGTCAATCACATAGAAATTATCTCCTTCGTTCCCTACAACAAAACAAAGAGACAGCAGATGTAAAATACAAAATGAAATGAGTTTGAGCTTCTCAACCGCCTGGCAAAGAACCCTTGCAACCACGTGTGCCAACCAGTATCGAGTAAATACCAGCCCTGGGTGCCGGTTCCTGGGCATAGGGGCCCCCTCTCCTTCTTGCATACTGGAATTGAACCCAGGGCCTCATGCACAGCCAAGCAAAGGCTCTACCGACGAGCCATGCCCCCTCCCGCAGAACTCTTTTCAGTCATTAAGTTCTTCAGGTTGGTCTTGAACTCGAAATCCCCCTGCCCCAACCTCCCGAATTGCTGTGAGGACAGACTTATACTACCATTGTGCTGTGTTTCATTAGTTTCTTTTTCTCTTCTTTTTCCTTCTCTCCTCCTCCTCTGTTCCCTCTCCCTCCCCCCTCCTTTCTCTTTCTCTCACTATGTAAACCTAGCTGTCCTGGAACTTGGTCTGTACACCAGGCTGGCCTTGAACTCACAAAGGCCTGCCTGTCTCTGCTTTCCTAATACTGTCTTTTTATTTTTTATTGTTTTTGAGTCTCACACCATAGCCTAGACTGTCCTTGAACTCATGACAATCCTCCTGCCTCAGCCTCTCAAGCGCCCACCACCCCTGGAAGTTTCTTAAGTTGAACAGGGTAGATAATGAGCATCTGGTGGGGAACATACCTTGCTGTATAACCGTTTCCCCAGCGATGTGAGTGACAGGAAACATGGCATCAAATATGTCACTGAAAAACAAACACAGTCGGGAGCTGTAGATGGCACCAGCCTAGTAAGCCTGCTTCCCACAACATATACACAGTCCAGTCCACTTACCACCTCCCAGCCCCACAGAATCGAGTCTGCAGGCCTTGGGGAAGAGATCCCCTCAAAGATAAAAGAAGAATTAAGGCCTTCACCAGCCCCGCCACACAGCGCCACGTGGGCGCTCTGCACACAGTCGACGGGCACAATCTGCTTGTTTAGCTTTTTCTGGATGCTTTGCTTTCTTGAGACGGTATGTCAAACTATGCAGCCAAGAATGACCTTAACGCCTGACCCTCCTGCCTCCACCTCCTCGGTGCTGATATTATAGCCACCACTCTGGATTTATGAGGTACTAGAGATTAAACCTAGGGTGTCTGCATGCCAGGCTAGCCCTCTACCAACGGAGTCACCTCTCCAGCCCCTGACTGGCTTCTTACAAGAAAGGCTTGACTTTATGAGCACTGTTTTTACAATCCAGTTAGAAGAATAAGTCACAATAGGTAAGGAATGTTTCTCATGCCAATAAATACAACTCTGCTGGGACATGGCCATCAAGCCTGATTCTGTGGGATTTGCTGGCTTTTGTTTTTCTTTTTTCCTCTTGAGGAAAATATTTACAGCCACAGGAATGTTCTTAATTCCAGACACAGAAAAGATGTAGGAGGTCTGGGGACGTAACTCAATGGTAGAGCACTTGCCTAGCACGTGAAAGGCCCTGGGTTTAATTCTCAAACACTCCAAAAATGTACAGAAGCGAGCCATCACTCAGCACCCCTATGTTCAGAGCAGAGATGCACTAGGACATGTGGACCCTGAAGGCTACCAACGTTGGGGAGCTCAGAGTGGCCTCTGGACCACCCCTGCAGCCTGGTGGCTTCATCTTCTAAAGGCAGATGTGAAATGGGCTGTTGGACAGAAGCCAAAGGGGGGGAGGGGAGTGGGCTATCAGAGTCGCCAGAAACAGTAGAGGCATGCAACTCAGACACATTTATCCCAAACACGCCCTATCCCCAGCGTAGTCGCTGGAACAATCAGAAATGTTAGCCCACTCTCCTGATATGCAACGTCCATCATCAGAGACCTCCCTGTCTCCGGGGTCCCTGGGTCCCCAGAAGAGGAGGCTATGATGCTGGGGAGGCTAAGGCAGAAGTACAGAACCCCTAGCCAGGGAGTGTGAGTGCTTGGAAACATCGGACACTTCCCTGTCTGCCCTGATTGTTCAGAAAGGAGTGTATGCAGATTGCTAAGTTGAGGCGAATCTCTGAGGAACTCAAGGTCTCTCGAGCTGGAGAACATACAAAGCCTTCTGGGAAGAAAATACAAAATGAAAGATCCAGACTGCTCCATGCTCTGGTTCCAACATTCAGAGAATATAAATAATTCTTTACAAGACCCGTGAGAGATCAGCCTGGTCAGTATTCCATCCTGGATAAAGGAAGAACACACCAGGCCAGGCCCCCTTGCTGAGGAGTCATAGTTAATAGTTGCCAGGGGAGTGGCCAATGAAGCTCCACCCTCTTTCTAAGGACGCACAGTTTATAGTTTCTGGGGGAAGGTTCATGAAGTCCCACCCCTCCCCGAGGCTTTACAGACAGTTACTGGCTGATGGGGGAGGGAGGGAGATTTTCTTCAGTGGTATAGCCACTGGTGAGTTGCCCATGCTTCTGTGGATAAGCCCCTCCCAGCCATGCTCCTGAAAACACAGGGTTCAATGACACTCATCGGTCACCAGAGAAATAAGAGCCATCAAAACAGTAGAGAAACAAGTGAGAAAAGGAAGGTCAGGTGGTGTGGGCGAGGTGGGGGAGGAAGAGCAGGTAAGGGAGGTGGAGTGACCCAAATGCATTGCACACGGCAGGAAAAGTCCTAATGAACCCATTGTCATAAGTAGCTCCTGTATCTATTTGTTTTAAGCCCTGGCTATTCTCTCTCTATTCAAACATGCTTCTCTGGAGCTTTTCATCCCAACCCCACTAACAACGTTGTTTTTAGTTTGCTGTGCTCTCTGGGAGAAGGGAGGTGGTTGTTAAGGGAGCTGTGGGCAGGTCTTACGCCAGCTCTAGCTTTCTGGCTACTGACAGGGTGCTTCTTGGCCACAGCATCTCCAGTATCTGCTGGAACCATCCAGCCTGGATACGTTTCCTCAAAACCACAGAACAAGGATCTGAGAAAGAGCAGGTCTTTTACAAATGACCTTTTGGTGCCTCCCATGTTAAAATAATAATCCCTGGCTCATAATGGTAGAGTGTGTGTGTGTGTGTGTGTGTGTGTGTGTGTGTGTGTGTATACATGGTGCACAGGTGCCTTTGCACATGTATGGAGGTAAGAGGCGGGTAGCAGGTGTCCTGCTCTATCACTCTCCTCCTGATGTATGTGGACATATGTGGTGTGGTATGTGTGTGTGTGTCTCTCTCTCTCTCTGTGTATATGGTGCACAGGTGCCTTTGCACATGCATGGAGGCCAGAGCAGAGGCGGGTAGCAGGTGTCCTGCTCTATCACTCTCCTCCTGATGTATGTGGACATATGTGGTGTGGTGTGTGTGTGTGTCTGTGTGTGTGTGTGTGTGTCTATGTGTGTGTCTGTGTGTGTGTGTGTGTGTGTGTATGGTGCACAGGTGCCTTTGCACATGCATGGAGGCCAGAGCAGAGGCAGGTAGCAGGTGTCCTGCTCTATCACACTCTGCCTTATTTCTGTATCTGCCTCCACAGCACTGAGGTGATAGGTATATGTGCAGTCACACCCAGCTTTTCCTTATGGTGCAAGGGATTCAAACTCAGGTCCTCATGCTTACCCAGCAAACAATCTTACTTACTGAGCCCCTCTCTATCTTGGTTTTTGAGACTGAATCTCTCTCACTGAACCTGGATCCTGGCTGGTAAGCCCTAAATATCTTCCTGTCTCTGCCTCCCTGTGGCTGAGGTTACAAGGGCCTGCTACCACACTTGGGCTCTGGGGTTTGAACCCAGGTCTTCACACTTGTGCAACACACACTTTATCCACTGAGCTTTACTCAGGGGTGGAATATATGCATGCATATACATGCACATATATATCTGTATGATATCGATACGTCTATATATGTGCGTGTATACATATATAAGCAATGTGTATGTGTGTATGCATATCATGTATATAAGGTATATAATTTTATTCTGTAAGTAATTAGACCCTGTGTACGCCCCACCCGCCTACTCAGGCAGCTGCTTCCTTCATCATCCTGGCGTCGGACACTTCTCTGCTGAGATGTTACTGAGTCTGGAAGGTGCAAGTTCACCTTCCTGATCCTCAGAGCATGATGCGTAGCCAGTATCAGTGCCACCCCAGCCTGCCCTGGGTTGTCTGTCATTCCCTGCCTGAGCATCCACTGCCTTGTGCACCTCTGTTCTCCCTCTTTTCTGGGGAAAATGCACCAATCTAGCAACTTCCTTTTCTTCTTTGGCCTCACACTGTAGCCCAGGCTGGCCTTGAACTCACAATGGTCCTCCTACTTCAGCCTCCTAGTGCTGCGAGCCAGCTAGCACAGCTTAGCACAGCTTCTGGTGCGGCTTCCTCGTGCTCTTAGACTCCTTTCAGTCATCCCTCCCTGCCCTGAGGACTTTCCAGATATTCCCATGTTTATGTAATCACATAGTGGGCCATGATGAACATTCCAGAGCTCTGCAAGACGAGGGCAGATAAATATGATCACATCTCCCTGTTATACGGGGCTTGCTTCCACTTGCACTTCTGCCTGAGTTGGCCAAGGCGGGAATGGACTGAAAATGTTTTCTGGGCAAACAGCAACCCCCAACTGAGTCTGGCTCTTGGTGTCAGTCACAGATGTTTGCACACACCTGGAGCGGCCTTTCGTCAAACATCACTGAACGACCCCACATCTCTGTGAGCACGCCAATGTCCCCTCCACTGTCCAGCTGCATGCCCATCGCAGAAGCAAACTGGGGACATGGAGACGCCAAAAAATGCCACCGGAGCAGCCAGGCTGGGTCTCACTTACCACAGAGGCTTAGAAGCCAGGTTTCCTTTTGAGAAACCTGACACCCCTTGAGAAGACTCAACAAGCTCATTCAATGGCTCTACCCACTCCCCTTGCCTCCTTCCAACTTTAGACAAACCTAATCCCTTCTCCTCTCTCTCAGCACTTAATGGCATTAAAACACACTGGCCTCCTCTGCCTGTAAAAAGGAAAACAGGTTTCCACTCTGATCCGGAAGTCACCTCCAAAGGGTTCAAGAAAAGCCACAGGCAGAAATCATAAACAGCCTCACATTTGGAAACCTGACCAACCCACCCTCCCTGTCAGCAATACTGGCTGCTCACAGTGCAGCAGTGGCTGGGCTGGGCTCTGGGGCGCAGGAAGCCTTCGGTCAGGCCTACAGGGAAGGCAACCAGATCACCACTGGAGGAACTGAAAGCCTGACGCTGCCCTGAATCCTTTTGGCCAACTCTGGTCTGTAGCACAAATAATAAAACCCAGAGACAGAATTGGAATTCAGCCTGAAGATCAGAGAAGCCAAGCCGCCAAGCCACTAGAGAGCTCTTATCTCTATGAAATCATCAGACTGAAAGAGAACAAGCTCCTGTCTCATCCTGCCTTATGTTCCTCTCTAGTGCTGGGATTAAAGGTGTGCACCACCACTGCCTGGCCTTTATGGCTAACTAGTGGCTGCTGGGATTAAAGGTGTATGCAATCACTGCCTGGCCTATATGGCTGACTAGTGTGGCTGCTTTGCACTGACCTTCAAGAAGCTTTATTTATTAAAACACAAATAATATACTGGTCTATGCACACCTGTCCTAACAAAGTTGGAATAGTAATGACCTCTGCTTCCAGTTAGGGAAGATGGGAACACTATGTAACCTTATCCCAGCTCTCACCAGGCCTGTGGCTAAGAGTATAAACCTTTTGAAAGTCTTTACCTAGGCCATCATTCCTCACCAATGTCTTTCCCTCCTGCATCACCTCAGCTCTGGTGCTTCTCGGCCTAAATGAATAAGGGAATGGACAGGTGACTAGGGACAGGTGGGTGGGCAGGTGAATGAATGGATGCGTGGATGGCCAAGTGGGTGAAAGGATGGGTAGACAAGTAGGTAGATGAAGGGATGAAAGAATGAATGGATAGATGAGTAGATGGATGTACGGACAGGTGAGGGAAGGATGGATGAGTGGATAGACAGACATACACATAAATGAGCAAGTGAGTGGATGAGTGGATGGAAGAATGGACAAACAGATGGGTGGACATGTGACTGATGGACAGATGTATGGATGGATGAACAGACGGATGGGTGGGTGGATATATGGATGGATGGAGGGATGGATGGATGGATGGACAGATGGACGGACGGACGGGTGGATGGATAGTGGATAAACGATGAACTAGTGGGCAGACTACAGAATGAGGCGAAAGAAGAAAAGAAAGTCATGCATTTTCACCCATATAGAAGGGAGAACAGAGGTGCATGAGGCAATAACAGGCCTCCTTTGTGGATGCTCAGGGAGGGAGTGGTAACCCAGGGCAGGCTAGATGGATGGTAGATAAACATTAGAGATGGGTCGGTGGATAGACAGATGTATGGATGAAGTGGACAGGCGAATGGGCAGTAGTGGATAGGTAGGTGGACAGATGGACGCATGGGTGGATAATGGGACAGATGGATGGACAGGTGAATGGATGGTGGGTGATGGACAAAGCACATGTGGGTGGATAAGAGGATAGGGCTAAGGAAAGAATGCAGAGGGACAGGACAGTGAGTAGTGCGTACACAGAAGGACGATGCAATCTTTCTTGAGATGCACAGCAAATAGCAAAAGCTGCGGCACTGCCTGCCTTGAGCCCACGATCTCCACACTGAGGAACCCCCATGATTTGAAAACATGAAAAGGTGTGTATCCAGTGATAGACACCAGGACATTCCTTACACAACGCAAAGTTCAGAATGCACGTCCGATGTATTAAAAATCCTGTACTAGGCCAGGTGGGCTGGCACACACCTTTAACTCCAGAACTCAGGATTAAAGGCAAGTGGATCTCTGTGAGTCCAAAGCCAGTTAGGGCTCCATAGTGAGTCCCTGTCTCAAAAAAAAAAAAAATTTTTTTTTCAGTCATGGTACCTTTACAAAGTGTAGTGTTGTGTGGTGCAGGGCCACAGAAACACTCTGTGGTTAAGAGCACTTGCTGCTCTTACACAGGACTCAAGTTCGATTCCCAGCACCAATGTCAGATGGTTCACAACCACCTGTAACTCCACTCAGGAAGATGTTATCTTCTTGCCTCTGCAGGCACCTTGTACTCACACAAACAAGCATATATATATATATATATATATATATATATATATATATATATACACACACACACACATAATAAAACAAAAACCTTAAAAACCAGTGATGCATGTGATAAGGGAAAAAGATGTTTATGATGTTATCAGTGGAAAAGCTGACTAACGGAGCAACACAACCTAAAAAAAAATGCAATCCCAGTACTTGGAAGGCAGAGGAATGCAGAGCTCTGTGAGTCTAAGGCCAAGCGGGTCTATATAGCAAGCTCCACGACAGCCAGGGCTACACAGAGGGACTCTGTCTCAATATACATATAATGAAACAATCGGCCTAACTGCATGCCACGATACTACACAGCTACCTCGGGGAGAGGGGCTGGACTGAGCCACCACATGGGTGCACACGTGTGTGCATGTATTTGAGTGTGCCCCAATGTACATGTGCTACAGCGGGAATGAGACAGTCAGAGGACATGCAGAAGTCACCCCTCCCACCATGTTGATTTTGGGAATCAAATTCAGGATGCTGGGTTTGGCAGCAAGTCTTTTTATTAACTCTGCATCCTGCCAGCCCTCCACTTTATTTTTTGAGATAGGGGTCTCTCCCTTGTCTGGGTCTCACTGATTCAACTTGGCTGACTAGCAGGGAAGCCCAGGGATCCTCATGCTTCTTCCTCCCCAGTTGTCGGATCATAGACCAGCTTCTATGCGAGTGCTGGGGTCCAAAATCAGCCTCTGGCTTGGACAGCAAACACTTTACCAACTGAGCCATACCTCCAGTCCCTTTCCCTGTATTATTGATGTTCCACTTATAATTTATGAATCTGTGCATATTTATTTAAAATTACCCAATTGCCTCTTGGAGAATGACATGCCTACTCCTGGAAGGTACACTGGAGGATCTCAACGTGTGTGTGTGTGTGTGTGTGTGTGTGTGTGTGTGTGTGTGTGCGTGTGTGTGTGTGTGTGCGTGTGTGTGTGTCTGTGTGTGTCTGTGTGTGTCTGTGTGTCTGTCTGTGTGTGTGTGTATTGTGTGGTTGGATTTTGTTTTGTTTTGTTTAGGGGACAAGATCTCTTACTCTGTAGCTCAAGATGGCTTCGAACCCTTGATCCCCCTGCCTCAGCTTGCCAAGTCTAGTCTTGGAATTAAAGACATATACCACCACACCCAGCTAATGTTTTTAAAGCCTAACCCCCAAGGCAAAATCTCAACTTTTAAATTTTAGAACGCATCTATGTGGGTGTGGTTCAGACTCCAAACTCTTCACTTTGTACACAGGACAGAAACCAAGGGCTCGTGCAAAGCCAACTCTTCGACACTAGTCCACAATCTGCACCTGCCACGCCCCACTGCCCGCCCTGAGATCTGGGGAGAGTGGGCAGCTGGCAAAGCCCTTCAGTCCCAGTGCACAGACGTACATCAGGTCCCAGACACAGCAAGCACAAGATAGGACCGTCTCAGCTGCATCCTGTCTTGAGATTCTCCGAACTGCTCACTTCCTCTCCCAATAACAGATGGGGCTCCTGGGCGCTGCCAACTCAGGTCAGGACGGCCTCAGGAATTCCCTGCCTGAAGAGACTCTCCAAAGTCCCCACTTGGCTGCCTCAGCCTCCACTGCCCTTCCTCCAACCTCAGAAGGGGATGCCAGGAAAATGGGTAGATGGATCAGTCAGAAAGCACTTGCAAGAACCCGTGCCTGGCTCCTGCTTGTAATTCCACCACTCAGGAGGTGGAGACTTGGGAGCATCCCTGAGGAGGGCTGACCAAAAAGTCTAGCAAACTCAGTGCCTGTCAAGTGAAAGGCTCCTAAGGATGATTTCTAGCCTACACACACACACACACAGAGACACACACAAATGAACAGATGGACGGACAGACAGATGGACAGACAGACAAATGGATGGACGGGAATGACAGTGCGTGAGGATCTCACAGGATAGCAAAGGACGGTAATAAGTTGGTAAGAAACTGAGAACAGAAAGAAGCAGGTCCACAGACCTTAGCCATGTGACCGTGGAAGCCTCTCCTAAGCACAATGTTGTGGCTCTGTACCTCAGAGGACAGACAGAAAACAGCTTGGCCACCCACCCAGAGGGAGACTACTTCATAATCTCACTTATCATCACTGCTTGGGCTCCAAGACCACCCCAACTTTACAGACAGAAGCTGAGATTCAGAAAGTTGTAAGCACACCACCAAAGCTGAGCCCGGGCAGCATGCTCCAGTGTCTCTATACCATGACCTATACAAAAGCCTGCGATGAAGTCACACCTGCCTCACAGAATTCACCAGAGAACACATGGGGAGGCTTGGCACCAGTGCAGGGAAGTTCCGAGTCTGTGCTGAAGGTCCCATCCACCACCCTCCAGCTATGCTGGAAACAGACCTTGCCTCTTACCAGCCAGAAGGACCTGGGAATATTCTGAAGACTTGGAAACGGAAAACACTGCCAAGGCAGAAAAGTCCACCGACCACACACCACTGCGCATGGGTGAAGACGTGTATGGCTGAGTAGGCATGAGCAGCACCCACTGCTGGATGTGAGCCATTTGCTCAGCACAGAGTTAAACATTTGCTCCAGGCCCTGCTGCTCCCTGCAGGGTCACAGACCATGTGTCTGTCCATGCCCAAATTTGGTGAGCGATTCCCTGCAACAATTTTACTTAAACCTCAGGTGCAAAATGTAGCCATCACTCAGGGCGTTCACCATGCCCTCCTGTCTCAGGAGTTGTGGAGGTGGCGTTTCTTTCTTATTAGCTCACATTCCTGATAGCCTTGCAGGCTACAAACTGGAGGTGGACCACCAGGTAGACATCCCTCCCCACCCCCTGCAACTTATGCAAACAAGTCCTGCCCCCTTCTTAGAACCAGGAACCCCAGGAAGGCAAGGAAGGAAGAAACATCTGTGGAGCCAATGAGAACACATCTTAGAGACCCTAACAACCAATCAAAATGCAACTTAGACCTGCAACCATGACTGTACCCATCCAGGCTGGGGTCAGTGATCAGGGACCAGGGAGGTTGCCCTATATCCATCAATATTCAGCATTTCTGAAATTAGAAAGGAACTTTGAGGGGGTGGGGAGATGGCTCAGTTGGTAAGAGTGTTCGTTGCGCCAGAATGGAGACTTGAGTTTAAAACCACCACCAGGCTTTACTCTGGATCTTTTGGGGTGGGAAGATCTACTTTTAATCTGGGCCACACCTTTAGCTGGCAGCCCGTATAAAGACATGGAAGGAGGAAGTGCACTCTCTTTCCCTGCTTGCTCACTCTTGCTAGCGAGTCCATCCCTGTAGTGGCATTAGAGCCTGCTTCTTCAGGATTCTGGCACATACTGAAGACCAGCTGGGGTGAGGCTCAGTGGTAAAGCACCTGCCTAGAATCCCCCAGTGAGGGGTTGGGGTGAGGCTCAGTGGTAGAATACCTGCATACAATCCTCTGGTGAGGAGCTGGTACATGCCCATCTTCAGTACAGCTAAGAACTAAACACATGTTTAAACCTTTTGGTTGGGGTAGGGTCAGAGTGAAGGCATGTGCTCACTCCCTGGCTGATGTCAGTGAACAGAGCATAAGCAGCCCCTCTGTGTGTATGCAGAAAGTGAACTGACAGAAACAGGTAGGAACTGTGAGCAAAGGAAACAAACCATTTACAAAAGCCCCCACTGAGTGCAGAAAATTTGTTCTAACATTCCTGATGGTGAGGCTGCAGAGGGGGAGAGGAAGCAGCTAAAAATCTCATCTCCTTGGCAACTGTTCTGAAGACCCAAACAGGGAGGACTCTCTGCAGTTCTGATCTGTGCTTTCAGACAGGAAGCACCCAGACTCCCAGGCACCATGGCGTCGTTGGTCTGTCTTACACTGGCCATCCCAGACCAAGTGGCCTTCGGCTGCTGGTCAGAGCGACAGATGTGGTGTCCTGGCTTCTATTTAGACTCACTTACTGTTTAGGTGAAGCTCACTCCATTTCCAAATACTTCTGTGGGGACACTAATAACTCAACCTTGGCTGTTTGTGCACAGCAGTAGGCTGCCTACTCCCAGTAAGGGCCCAAGAGCACTATGGGATCTCTCCACACTGTCCAAGGCCAGGTGACTGGCTCTGGGCCCCAGACTGTGAAGTTCATGAAGTTCATGAGTTTCAACATTCAGAGTGAAAATGATTTGTAAGGTTATAAGAGGCACAGGCCCGAGTCCCCACTGCGGATCCAGGGCTTGGGGAGGGACTACTGGATGTTCCTCTTTCTCGTTGTAGCTTCCACCCAGAGTCACCAGCCCACATGCTGGCTATGGAGGTTAGCAGCATCCACAGTTGATCTGGACCACTTGACCTTTTTAATCTGCACATGTACATTGAGGAGGCTGAAGATGAATTTTAAGCCAGTAGCCTTTACCCTTCCCTACCCCTAGCCCCACCCTAGACTTGCTTCTGTCTCAGTGTTGTTGTATCCATGACAACTTAAAACACCCATTTATGGCTTGACTTCAAAGTGTCCCCGGAAAAGCTATTCACTGAGCGGTGATTGACTCATGAGGGCTCTGACTTCATCATGAGAGAATCCCATGATGCACTCAGAACGTGGTACCCAGCTTGGCAGGAATGAAGACCTTCCAAAGAGACACTCTGCCTCTTCCTGTGGCTACCAGACCATGAAAACAATGGTGCCCAAGGAATTGGAATTTCCTCCCAGAGCTCTCACACTGGGAGAAGGAAAAGGCTGGGATCTGGTGCCAGCTGGAGGAGGATCTTGTCTCTCAGGATGAGGTCTCACATTGCTATTTGTCAGACCACAGACCACCCTGCAGAAGAGGCTGCAGCCAGGTACTGTTCACAGCCCTAAGAAACTAATACATACCCAACAGTTGGGCTTGAACAATTAAAGAAAATGGTGGGGTGTATGACATACTATTTTAAAAGCCCTACAAAGAGACCTCTGTGAAGAATGGTACATGTCTATTAAGTTAGAGAAGGAAGGGCTCAGTCAATAAACTGTTGCTTGCCTTGCAAGCATGAAGACCTGAGTTTAATACCAGAATCAATCTTCAAATAAAAAAAAAAAGAATCTGGCCAGGCATTGGTGGTACATGCCTTTAATCCCAGCACTGGGGAGGTAGAGGCAGGAGGATCTCTGTGAGTTTGAGGCCAGCCTGGTCGACAAGAACTAGTTCCAGGATAGGCTCCAAAGTTACAGAGAAGCCCTGTCTCAAAAAAAACAAAACAAAACAAAAAAATCTGGATATGGTAGAGCATGCTTGTAATCCCGGTGGGAGGCAGAGACAGGTCTGTGGAACTTTCTGGCTAGCCATTCTAGCCTACTTGGTGAGTTCCAGGCCTCTGAGAGACTCTCCTCAAAACGTAAGGTGGACAGCCTAAGAAACAATATCTGAGGTTGTCCTTTAGTCTCCACATGTATGCATACATATGTGCACACAGACTGTACAAATAGTGCACACACACACACACACACACACACACGACGACGACAAAGCAAAACTCTTACAAATATGCAGGCAGGCAGTGCTCTGCGGTAGTTGATAACACGCCTCTCCCAGCCACTGGAAAAACCAGCTAAGACCTGGCAGGAGATGAGCAAAGACCCATGTGAGCAGGGCAGTGGCTGCCCGTCAACCAACTAATGGACATTTATGGAGCATTTCCTCACACAGCAGAGGGGCAGCTCCCATGAAACTGTCAAGGCCACATCCCAGGCCATAAAACACACCTGAGTAAACGCAGGCTGCCAAGCACGCCATGGGCACCGTTAGGTCACTGTGGAGGTAAAATGGAAATCAACGTGCTGGGAAAAACCCCAAGTGCTGGGACTGCTAAATAACACAAGGTCAAAAGCAGGAGGAGCCAGAACTGGGCCTGGTGACTCTTGTCTGGAAGTCTAGCCGTTGGAAGGCTGAGACAGGAGGATTGCTATAAGACTCAGTATACAGTGAGTTCTAGGACAGCCTGGGCTGCAGAATGAGACCCTCTCTTACTAACCAAAAAAACAGGGGAAGGAAAGAATATAGATAACATGAAAAATCATTTGAAACTAAGTAAAAAACAAAGCACAACTTTGTCAAAACTGTGTGAGGCACAGAAGACTCAACCCACATGTGGCAGGACATCTACAGTACGCCATAGGATGGACCTGGAGTCGGAAACTTAGGCTTCTACCTTGGGCAATGACCATAGAACAAATCAAATACAAAGCAACCAAAAAAAAGGTTTGTTTTTTTTTGTTTTGTTTTGTTTTGTTTTTAAAGCTACTAATGAGGTTGAGGCAGGAGGATTATAAATTCAAGGCCAGCTTGAGCTACAGAGTGAGTTTAAAGGTCATCCTGGGCAACTTAGTGAACGTCTACTTCAAAATACAAAGTGAAAGAGATACCCGGGGAGATAGTACAGCAGTAGAGCACCTGGCTAGAATCCCCAGTGAGGGGCTGGGGTGTGGCTCAGTGGTAGAGCACCTGCCTAGAATCCCCCAGTGAGGGACTGGGGTGTGGCTCAGTGGTAAAGATCCTGCCTAGTAGGCTTGAAGTCCTTAATTCAAGTCCAGTGCCAGAAAAAAATTTTAAAGGCAAAACCAGAAAATAGGGAATCCACAGAGAAAATAATCGAAAACAAAGCAAACTGTGCAGCATCCTGTTGTCATCAGGGATAAGCTGATTGCAGAACACTCCCTCCTCATCCTCAGAGGAGCGCACCCCAGCTCCTCTAAGATGGAAAGAGAACTTGAGGAATTTGTCTGCTCCATTTCCAGGATGTTAGTACCCTGAAAAAAGCTCACTTTCTTCTTTTCAACAGTCCTCTCCTGGAATCTTAAAAGCCAGTCAATAAAATAAAAAATGGGGAGCAGAGGTTCACTTCTGCCATCAGAAATGAAAGAACGGCTATCGCAGGGAATGCATGGACATTAAAACTATAAGGGTGATGAAGAACCATTACCCACAAGTCTGTGCTCAGAAACTTAGCCGCTAGGGCCAAATGCATCAAGTTTCTCCGTGCCTAGCAATAATGCGTTCATTCCAAGAACCAAAATTCACACAAGAAGAAATAGACATCCCCAACAAACCTGTATCTTTTAAAGAAACTGAATCAATAATTACTAACCTTGCACTATTATTAACCTCATTTTCCTGGACATTCCTTCTGCAAGCCTGACTGGCCAGCAAGCCCTGGTAATTCTCTAGTCTCTGCCTCCCCAGGGCTGGGATTGCAGGTACAGATCTCCATGCCCAGCCTTTTACATGAGTGCTGGTCATGTCCTCCGGCTTGCACTTTACTGAGACCTCTCCTCTGCCCCACACATGAAGTGTAACAGACAAGAAAATTAAGGCTGAGGTTGGGTGACAACTCCCTTAAACCTTGCTTTCTGCAAGTGACACGCCTTGGCTGGGACCCAGTAGAAAGGCTGTAAAAGAGACCATGCTATTCACTTTATGGGTACGAGGTCAACCATGCGGAGGTTAAGGGCTGCCTGTCACCATCAGGACCAAGCCCCACCCCACGGCACGGAACTCTTCCTAAGAAGAGGAATAGCATTTGCCAGGTGGAACCATGGCTGCAGGACTCATTCCAGACAGATAGAGCCTCTGGCTCAGGCCAGCCCTGCAGGCTCCAGGGCAGAAAAGGGAAACACCGGTGGAGATTTGATTTCAACCACCAGGGGGAACCCTACCCACCCTGTACCCAGATCCAGCAGTGTTTTCAGGAAGGCTGCTGTGTGCCAGGCACCGAGTTAGATGAGTAGCATGAACAGAAAATCATAGTCCACACCATGCAAAGCTAACAGCAAAACAATGGTAGAAACCAAAGAGGAGGAACCTTTCCAGTTGTCCTCATTCATTCATTCATTCATTCATTCAACAAACAGACCATGGGCCCTTTCACTGGGTGGAAGGCAACTCTGACCCCTGCCTTCTTTGGCAAAAGGTACTGGTCATGCTTTCTGAACAGTAGTCTGAGCAACATGGCATCTTGACACAGAGAGCCCCAGGAGCAGGGCCTGGATTTTAGCACTTGGTCCACCAGAGATGGCGGTAGTGTTAAAAGATACCTGAGTCCAACATCCCACACATTGCAGCCCAGCTGGGGCTGGAAATATCATTGCTCCTTCTCACCACTTGCCCAAGACACAGGGGACAGAGCCAAGCAGAAAAGGTCCCATGTGATCAGCAAGGTGGGAGGCCACCAGCAGCCAACCCCTGGGGTTCAACAGAGGTCACCTCCCAAGAATCTTTCTTCCAGGGTATACCAGTCTTGGGGGAAGAAAAGAACCAGCTAGCTGAGTTCAGATTAGGCTGCCTGGGGACGTGGGGAGGGAGTATTGGCAGCCATTCTGGCCTAGTGAGGGAAAGTAAACCCAGGGGCTGCCAATGCAAGCCAAGAGCACCAGACACCGCTGCACCTCAGGCTAACATTGGGTTCAGTGCCTCTGGCTTGTCTACCAGCTGGCTGATGACTGGGACAGAGCTGGTCCCCACTCTGCCCCAGATCCTCAGGTATGAGATGGGACAGATCACCTGCAGGGGCACACTTGCCCCGGCCACCTCTGCCTAAGCCTCACTGCCCTCCCTAAGTATAACTAGGCTCAAGGGTTTTGGTTTTGCCCCTTGTCCCTTCCAGGGACCAGACAGCTGTCACGATGTCACCATCATCCAGACCCCCAGTGGTCCATCTGAGCCCATGTGAGCCGGACAAGAGGCTTGCCACTCTCCACAGCGCATGACTGGTGTACGCATTGTCAACTCAAGAGAAATGGGATGTCCTGTAAATCCCAGGCCATGTGACCACCGTAAGTGGAGTCCCCGAAGCAAAGTGTCACCCTGGGGTCACAGCAGGGCAGGGGCACCTATGTCCAATGACAATAGAGGCCAGAGATCTCAGGGCATTCTCAGCCCAGCGGCCCTTGCTGGCTGTCACTATTAACCAGGGTAGGAGACAGTCTCCAAGCACACTGCAGACTTCAAAGCCATCACAGAACCCCAGCAACCAGACCATTAAGGCTGCCAGACCCAGCTCCAAGTGTAGTGGGCTGGGAAAGCACAGTTCCAGCTGTGTTAACAGCTGGCTGGCTCAAAGCACTGGACATGCGCCCTCTTTCCATGGCTGCGAAACTACTCAGTGGTTCCCAGGTTGCATCGATGCACCAGCCTGGGCTTGGAAGGGTAGACAGATGATCCACCTGCCCTCGGGGCCATCTGAGCCCCCATGGGAAGGGCTAGCACTTGCTGCTCTCTGCACCCCATGGCAGATGGTGCTAAAAAGAGGAGACCTGATCAGGAAGTGACCCTGGCTCCCAACAAGTGAGTACCACAAAAAGCCAACCAGCTAGCTGGGTGACTCCAGTCAACAGGGAAGAACCACAATCCACGGAAGAGAGCCCAGTCAGTGGGGGAAGGAAAGGAATCAGTCTACACAAGAGATCCCAGTTAATGGTGGAGACCACAGTTGGTATAGGAAACCCATCAGTAGGCTGAGACCCCTTTTGTGAGGAAGGCCCCACTCCATGGGTGAGACTCCAATAAGAAGTGGCCCATTTAGAGAACACAGAACAAAGGGCCTTGGCGGGAGACAGGTGGAGACTTGGTTCACCGAGGTCATCAATGGGGCGCCAAAGTAGTGTGCAGCTGAGGTTTGGACACCAGAAAGGGTTTCTACCCACGGCCACGGGGTTCTGTGATTCCAGGTGCCATGGAACCGTGGCAAGTTCAGGTTCATTTGCTTGTCATTAATCTGGACCCTTGCCTGGGTGAGCACACGCCAACTATAAAGGCTGATGGCATGAAGCTGGGTCTGGGGAAAACAGGGGCCCCTCCCACCTCCTCCCACCCATCCCCTGGCCTGGTGCCAAAGCTTTGTGTGAGTGTGAAGGTGTCCGGGAACAAGGACACAGCCTCCAAGTGTGGCCACACAGGGCTCTTTGGGACGGAGGTGTCCTCTCCCCAGGGAGAAGAACAGAGACAAAGTCATTGGCATGCAGGCTAAGGGGGAGCGTCATCACTGCATGGAGGAGGTGGCATAGCATGACAATTTTCAAAAAAAAAAAAAAGACAGAAATCCAGAAATTGACCCAAGTTCATCTCCCGGTTATACACAGTGGACAGTGACTGTTTCCACTCACTTGCTGGGAACACTTGTGGGTCCGGATGGAACTGGACTGCAATGACACATAGCTCATCTTCTGTCTGGGGCTCCCCTTACAGGAGGTTGCACCCCCCAAACCAAGTGGCCACTGATTCAAAGTCACTCCAGCTAAGCCCAGTGCCAGAAACCATGTGGATATGGACAGAAGCCAGCCCACAGCCCTGCAAGTCAGAGTCAGTCCCTCTGCGTACAAACCCCACACACACCCGAGGAGGGAGGAAAACGCAGTAGCTGGGGTGCAAGTGAATGGATCACAGTGCTGAGTGGCGCAGAAGCCACAGCACCACCTGCAGCCCGCGGCAGGGACCACCCAGGCTGCCCTCCTGGTGCGCAGAGTCCTGCCCGGCCCTGGGAAGAGTGAGCGTGTAAAAGTGAGCGTGTACCTCCACGTCCTGGTGGGGAGCCACGGGGGACATGGACTGGAACACTCAAAGCAAGAGCAGAGCATAGGGCAGGGCTCTGGGCTCCAACGTGAGGACGCCATCTCGGGAGTGGCCTTCATGTGCACACAGCATGGTAGGGAGCAGGTGCTGGCTGGGTCTGTTTATACAACTATGCCATGTGCATCAGCTGCCTAATTAAAACTCATTGCTTTAAACATCCTTGCATTCTGGCAGACACCCGCCAGCAGTACCTTCCTGCAGACAGACAGCCCTCCTGTTAACTCTGAGGACCACCCACCCGGCTGCACGACAGAACAGAGGCTGACTTCGAGACAAATCCACTGCTTGTCATCTGCCCAGGAGCTTCCCCTGTACCCGAAGCCCCAGTTCTATCTGGGGAGGATTTGCCCATGCTCCATGGCTCAGTTCCTCCGTGGCCACCTGTGCCGCCATACCGCTAACTACCACCCTCCAGTTGTGTCTGGAGGTTGATTTTCTATAGTGATTTTTTTTAAGGCTTATGTGTTTTCATGTGTGTCCATGTTCCTGTGTGTGCAGGTGCACATGTGTTCAGTTATGTGTGCAGAGTTGTGCGTGTGTAAGGCCATCTTGACTTTCACACTTAGAAGCTCCCCCACCTTGTACTTTGAGACAGTCTTCTACTGGCCGGGAACCTTCACAGGCTAATCTCACATCTGTGAGTCTCAACCTTCCCAGCACTGGGATCACAAACATGCGCTAGCATGGCTGGCTTTCTATGTGGGTTCTGGGGTTGAACTCGGGTCCTCAGACTTCCAAAGCAAGCACTTCACCAGTTGAGCCATCTCCCCAGGCCCGAGGAGAGATATTTATCTGTGGTAAGAAATCAGGGGCTCTCCGGGTTTGCAGAGTTCTTTGGGAAGACCCACTTCACTTTCTATATGGTTTCAGATCTCAAAAAGCGTAGCGAAATTTCTGTCTGAAATGAAGGGGTCCATTTGAAACAAAATGCACCGTTGGATTCACGCGCACTCGGTTTTGCACAGGAAGCCAGGCCCTTCTCCTGACTTCCATGGGCCCTCCAGCATAGCCTACCCCACTCCAAACCAGCTATGGAACAATAGAATTCTGTGGGACCATCTACAGAGTACACAGGGCTCTGTGACAGGGACCAGTAGCAGGCAGATCCCAGAGAGATGCTCAACACTAGCCCCTGCTAGCCAGCCGTGGGGATGCATGCAACACTGTGCCCAGCCCAGAAGCAGATGTGTGGTCTCATCTCAAGTGATGCATACCTGCAGGGGCACCTGGTGCAAGCCTCGGTTTCCTGATCTATAGGATGGGATGAGGATAGTTCAGTCAGTTAACTGTTTGCAGCATACACAGAAGGCCCTGAGTTCTAATCTCCAACACCCACCTAAAATTTGAGTGTGGCAACATGAATCTTCAAACTCAGTCCTGGGGAAGCTGAGTCACTGGCCAGCCACATTGGACTAGTGGATGAGCTCCAGCTTCAGTAGGAAACCATCTCAAAAACTAAGGTGGCAGGTGATAGGGGAAGACATCCTATGGGGGTTTGAAAAAGAAATGCCCCATAGCCATTTGAATACTTGCTCCCTAGTGAGTTATATACTGTTTGGGGGAGATTGGAGGTGTGACCTTACTGAAGGAAGTACATACCGGAGTCAGGCTTTGAGAATCCCCAGCCTCATCCCACTTCCGGTTCACTGTCTCTAGTTTGTGCCTGTGGTTGAGGATGTGAGCTCTCAGCTTCCTGTTGCTGGCACCATACCTGGAGTTTGATGCCATGATAAAACCTATCCCTCTGGAACCGTAAGCCCAAATAAATCCTTCCTTCGTCAAGTTGCCTTAGTCATGGTGTTTTGCCACGGTAACAGGAAGACAGCTGACACACACCCACGACTGACCTCTGGCCTCTATCATAACACTCATGCACAAACGGGAACACACGCCACATAAAACGGGGCAGAGGAAAGGCTGTGTGGCATGCTCTAGTGAGTGTCACTGTGCTGGTGAGTCACCGTCAAATTGCCACAACCTAACATCGCCTGAGAAGAGCCTCGATTGCCGTGTCATCTAGATGAGGATGGCCTGTGGGCCTGTTTGTGGGGAACTGGCTTGACAATTTACTGATGGAAGACGACCCAGCCCACCACGGGCGGCACTATCCCCAAGGCAAGGGGAGCTGAACTGTGTAAGAGGGAAGACATTGAGCTGAGCAAGCAAACACACACTTCTCACTGCTCTTGACTGTGGATGTGATGAGCGTGCTCGAGTTCTTGCCTTTGACGTCACAGAATTGATGGACTGTGACTCGGAACGGCCCGCCAAATAAGCCCTTTCTTCTCCTAAAGTGATTTGGGGAGGGGTATTTTATCAAAGCAGCAGAAACGAAACCTGCACAATCATGACACTGAGCTGTATGGTGGTGACACAAATGACCTCAGCATCAACTCCACTTAACTGCCAACAGGATGTCCCAGGAGTGGGGGTGGGGGGAGGGGCTGTACGGCACGGGGGAGGAGTCCAGAAAGAAGGGGTATTCAAATAGTTCTTTGTTTTGTTGTGATTCTCTCTAGGTAGCCCAGGTTTGCTTACAACTCACAATCCCCCTGCCTTCTGAGTACCAAGATGGTGGGTGTGTGCCAGTGTGCCCAACGGAAATCTAAATGTAAAAGCGCTTTTCGTTATTAAATTAAATTAAAGCTGTGTCAGAGAGCTAGAAGGCAGGAGCAGGGGAGAGGTCTGCTCAGGAGACCTCTGGGACAGACGAGCCTAGAACCAGACTGAAATACAGATACATGCGAACATCAATCAAAGGCTGATATACAATCACAAAGTCCCACTTTACACCGAAAAAGTAGTACAGATCAAATATTAAAAACAATAAATGAGTCAGGCTTGGTGGTGCACACCCGTGATCTCAGTGCTCAAGAGGTCGAGGCAGAAGGATAACAGAAAAGACCAGTTGGGGCTATATTTTAAGAAAATAATATTTTTTTTAAAAAAAAAGCAACACACGGGGCATTGAGATGGCTCGTCAGGTAATGGTGCTTGCCACCAAGGCTGACAACCAAGCTCAATGCCCAGGACCCACGTGGTAGAAGACAACGACCTACCCTGTAAGCTGTCCCCTGACCTCCACGGTGCTGTGGCGTTTACACTCATTCACATGTCCACGCACACAATCTAAAAAAAGAGCCCACATTCAAAGGCAACAAAGGAATTTCAGTGTCTGTCTGGCCGACAGCATAACCTGAAAGCAATACCACTGCCAAGTGGCTCTGAAAACACTGAATTCCCAAGAACAGAACTGCAAGACAGAAGTCTTCAATAGTCCCAAGTCACCCTGTGGTGCGAGGTGGCGGGAACATTGCTATTCTAAGGCACAGCATGTGTGGTGGGATGAAGAGAAGTCTTTGCTGGGTGTCATTGAAAAGTAGGGTTTTAAGCTCCTCAGAGAGAAAAGAGAGAAAGGCATAATAAGGTTGTGTTAAAACAAACAGGAAACCCTATAGCCAGCATTACACTGGGAACGACCAACCTGAATGGCTGTGTTTATCTTTGAAAGAAAAACCCAGGAGTGACAAGGTGGCTGGACCAGTGATGTGCTTGTCGCCTAAGCCTGGGGACCTGTCACCCAAGCCTGGACCCTCAGAATCTATGTAAAGGTAGGAGGAGAGAACAGACGCCACAAAGGTGTCTTCTGATTTCTGTGGCATGCGGTGGCACGGGCCACACGTGCGTGCACACACACCCGTACACACTCACAACAACAACAAAACAATTTTCTTAAGAAAGATAAAAGAAAGCCCAGTGCCATCTGCAGAAAACATCCAGGAATGGCCAGGCATTCTACATGCCCGCCATCTCAGCATGCAGGAAGCTGAAGCAAGGAGATCATGAGTTCCAAGCCAACCTGAACTGTATGAAATGTTGGGGGAGAGGATCCATGGAAATAGGTCCATCAGTGAAGTCGATAAAATCTCATTGAGCTAGTATGAAGATCCGAGTTTGGACTGGGCACCCACATAAAAGACGTGCACAGCAGTTCATCACTGTAATACCGGCACTGGGGAAGCCATGACAGGCAGATCCTGGGAGCCTGCTGACCAGCTGGGCTAATTGAATTGTCAAGCTCCGTGTTCAGTGTGAAACCATGTCTCAAAAAACAAAAAAAAGACAGGGTACAGACTGACGGAGGGAGGGAGGGAGGGAGGAGGGAAGGAAGGAGGGAGGAAAGCAGGCAGGCAGGGAGATCGAGGATCAATGTCAAATCTGAGAACAACAGGTGCCCCTCACCCCAAATCTGGTCTGTGAGAGAAGGTGAAGAAATCTGGGGGTCCTGGCTAAATACTGCTGCCGAGACCAACACCAAAGCCAACACCAACATCCTGTTTTCCTCTAGGGGTTTTACATCTTTAACTCTCAGTCTGAAGTCTTGATTCATCTGCAGTTAACTGTCACGTGTTGTGTAAAGCCAGGCTCAGACTTTGCTCTCCACACGCGGATGCCCAGCTTTCGCGGCACCATTTATAGAGTTTGAGAGAATACCGCAAACACAACCAGCCACTTCTTTTATCCTTTCTTCTTTCCTCCCCTCTTGCCTCACTCCCTTTCTTCTTCTCTCCCTTTCTTCCCCCCTACAAATGCTCTACTAACACCCCAGCCCCTCACTGGGGGATTCTAGGCAGGGGCTCTACCATTGAGACACACCCCAGCCGCTCACTGGGGGATTCTAGGCAGGGGCTCTACCACTGAGCCACACCCCAGCCCCTCATTGGGGGATCCTAGGCAGGTGCTCTACCACTGAGCCACACCCCAGCCCCTCACTGGGGGATTCTAGGCAGGTGTGCTCCTGCTGGGTTTTGCCTCCAATCCAGTCTTTGAAAAGCCCCCTGCTTCTTGCTTCTCTTCCTGTTCCACTAAAACTTAAACATACTCCCACTCCCAGAATTCAGGGGCTGCATCCCATTCCCCTCTGAATCTCTGGTCCACCAAGGCTAGCTCTCAACTGAAACAGCCTGGGGAACTTGCTAAAATGATGAGGTGGCTTCCTCTGCCTTGAGGAAAGATCAGTTTCCACATATGGCTTATTAGAACAGACACAGAGCAGGAGACATACGT
This sequence comes from Microtus oregoni, assembly GCF_018167655.1. NCBI lineage: Eukaryota > Metazoa > Chordata > Mammalia > Rodentia > Cricetidae > Microtus > Microtus oregoni. The sequence continues at coordinate 4,151,584 of NW_024543062.1, read as the reverse complement.
ACGTGTGCATGCGCATATGTGTGTATGCATGCATGTGCATGTGAATGCACGCATATGTGTGTGCATGGGTGTGTGCGTGCATGGGTGTGTGTGTGCACATGCATGTGTTTGTGTGTATGTCTGTGTGTGTGTGCCCGCCATAGGGGACACTTGGAGGGAAGGAGAGCTCAAAAGAAAAGTCCAGTCCTGAAGGAGGCGGAGCATGTACCACACCCCTCGATGGTCTGGTTCATTCCCTCTGGCATATGCCTAGAGCTGTGCAAGGTGGCTTCCCTCTCCAGCCCCCACAGCCTATCAAGGTCTTGTAATTTGCAGTGTTTTTATCGTTGCCCTTCCCCAGCCTGGCTTAAGCTGAATTGAGACAAGTTTCTCACTGTGATAATGCCCAGGTGATGACTGCGGTGTCCTCCAGGCCCTGGCCCTGATGGACAGTATGGCCAAGAGCAGCACTACCCAGTGCTTGGCTGTGGCCGTTCCACTCAGGCAAGGGGACAGTAACGAGCAAAGATGGAACTCTTGAGCCCTGACATCCTCCTGGTGGCAAGGGGATCCTTAGTGCAATGCCACCATGTGTCTAGTCCTCTCTTTGGGTACAGTGTGAGCAGCACCCACAAAATCCAATGTCACTCCTTTGCTTCATCCTACCAAATGCAATAGAGAGGCAGCTTCTGGGTGGCCTAGCATATATAATATATGTTATACAATATTCTGTCGGTGTGTATGCCTGCCGGGCAGAAGAGGGCACCAGACCCCATTACAGATGGTTGTGAGCCACCATATGGTTGCTGGGAATTGAACTCAGGACCTTTGGAAGAGCAGGCAGTGCTCTTAACCTTTGTGCCATCTCTCCAGCCCCCCTAGCATCTCTTCATGGCCCCTCAAGAATCTAGGTGGAATTTGCCCCTTGGAAGCAAGGCAGATCCAGTTAGAGTACCCATGTGGGCATGTTTCTGCTCTGGGGAGGCATATTTAAATATCTGGGGACAGTCCTACTATCTGTGACACACTCAAGAGACTCAGCAAAAATGAGTACCAATATTGACCACAGGAGCAATGCGAGAATAGCAAAAGCACATCACAAGCCAGATGTGAGCAGCGCACCTGTGACATCAGCAGTCGGAGCTGCTGAGTATCAGTTCCAGACCAGCTTGGGCTATATCATGATTGTGTGTGTGTGTGTGTGTGTGTGTGTGTGTGGTTAGCTCCAGGCTGGGATCCCCCCAAGCTGGTCCTTGTTCCTTGGGCCCAAATTGGTGTTGTCTCTACAGCTGACTCTAGAGAGCTATGAATTCTAGCCAAATGTCATATGGATGCCCAGACAGCAGATACAGCAAGGAAGAGCAGTCTTTACAAGAACCAACAGGGGCTGGAAGGCAACACATCTGAATAACCATGATGGGGTCTAGTGTGTACCCTTAATGCTGATTCCATAGCCCATCCCAACCAGTGTGCTTGGGAACTCTTTGAGGGTCACAGGCCTCTCTGTTTGACCCCCTCAGATGGCCTCAGCGAAATGTTCTGTGTTGTATCAAACAATAGGGCAGGTTCTGAGCAGGTGGACAGAGATGACACAAGAGGAAGACAGGACCCCGGGGATGCCCTGGAACTGTGCGCAGAGGGCCGCGGAGGCTCACAAGCTCAGAGTCCAGATCACAGTTCTGATGCTTTCTAGCTGGGCAACGCACAAGTCACTCAGTCACAAAGCCTTAGTTTCCTCATCTATGACATGACGTCACTGAGGGCCGTGAGCAGCAAGCGGAGGGCTGAGTCCTCCATCAGCTTCCGCTTTGACACTCTGTTCACAGGTGCCCAGAACAGCAGAACAGGGCAGGGCTGACCCAGGGGACCCTCTCTCCCTCTCCCCATGGCACTGTCTCTCGGCAGCTCTGGACTTTCCCAATCGCTGGTGCACAGTGACCCCAGGTGGCCAGCACCTTCCTGGCTGGTGGCTGCTGTCATGACAGCAGACAAGAACATGTGCTTTATCAGAGAAAGCACTCCTGGACAGAGCAGCTCTGAGACCCAAGGTCCCGGACCCCAACCATCTGTCTATCTGCTTGTCTGTCTGTCTTCCTCTCAGGGTTGGGTAAATGTCACTGTGCCGCCATCCACAGTGTATAAAGCGACTCCTCAGTGTGTGTTTCCAGCTGCGTGTCACTATGGGCAAAAGTGGGCACAGACAACACATCAAAGATATAGAGACACCATCGGCCGTTAGGTGGGGAGCAGGTGTAAGCAGGCAAGGCTTCTGGGAGAGTCAGAAAGTTCAAGGGCAAAGCATACCACCCAGTAACCCAACACACCCCTCATGAGTTGTGCAGCAGTGGACAATTTGTTCAAACCTTCTGGTCTGCCATCTGCTTCCTTGTCTTGGGATCATCCTGAGGCTTGACGGTTAACACATCAGGGTCCTGTCAGTGTCCACACTGAATGCATATCTGCAGCCCTCTGCCAGTGGCTCACACACAGCCCTCCTGTGCATATTGTCAAGTGCTGCCTTGGGCACACAAGCCAGAACCCTTCCACATGTCACAAGGAAGAGAAAAATCTAACCGAGCGAGTTAGAAAAATGGACTTCATCATGTTCAACCCAAGTGCACTTCGTGTGTGTGTGTGCGTGCGTGTGTGTGTGCGTGTGTGTGTGCATGTGTGTGCGCGTGTGTGCGCGTGTGTACGTGTGTGTGTGCGCGTGTGTGTGCATGTGTGCGTGTGTGTGCGTGCGTGCGTGTGTGTGCGTGCGTGTGTGCGTGCGTGTGTGCGTGTGCGTGCGTGTGCATGCGTGCGTGCGTGTGCGTGTGTGTGTATGTGTGTATGTGTGTGTGTGCCATGCAAGCGTGAATGTGTGCATGGTGCTAGAGGACAACAATTTCTCAGGCTCCATTCACCCTGAAGATCACAGACCATCTAGACTGGCAGATGAACAAACCCCAGGAATCCTCCTGCCTCAGCCCCTGATTTATTGGTATGATAGGCTTGTCCCCTCATGCCCAGCAACAGGGTCTTAACCATGGACTAAAAGGAAGTCTTTGTTCTGCCTGCCATTTATAGATCTTGTGTATACCTTTTAGATAATCAAACGAATTAGAGGAAGCAGAAAGGCTCAGGCCTCTGAAAGCATAGCTCGTAAGTTAGTGTGAATCCCGAACCTAGGAGCCGAGGGGACCCTACAGCTTGCTTCCTGCAAGCCTCCCAGGCTCTGTCCATATCCAGCTCGGGGTCACATCCCATCCAGTCCCTGAAGAAGCCTGGGCAGGAGACCAGCTGCATCACAGCGTGTGCTCGGGCCAGAGTGGACACCCTGCACACACTAATAAACACCTCAAAACGAACCTGTGAAGAAAAGCCTAAAATAGCCCCCCAAATCCCTGTGGCTCCTCGGCTCAGCACATTTGGATTTCAATGTCAGCCCGAAGGCCGGATAAACAGCTCTGCCAGTGTTCAGCTGTGGAATCACGTCTTCCCGCTCCGGTCCCTGGAGCATCTATCTCCTGAAGCCTGTAAACATCTCAGGACATTCAACTCTAGCCAGGAGTCTCCTGCGCTCCTTGGCTGAAGATGGCACATCCATGGCGACCCATGTCATCCTCTCAGGAGCAGGAGACAAACAGCAAAGACAGGCCCTCTGCACAGAGCCTGTCTACCTTATAGGACATGTCTCCTCGGTCTCCTCGGCCTCCTAGGCCCCAAGACATTGGAGGGGAATTGTGGTGCAGACTGATGAGCCAGTCGTAAAAGCCACATGGAAATATGAAGTTAGCTGCAGCACTTTTGAAAAAGAACAGGGTGTGGGGGCTCTGCCAACAGCTTTCAAAATACCTTACAGCTTCTCGGTGTTTGGTGCAGCCAGAGGCATCTCTCCCCAGGCCCAACCACCACCCTGTTGCCAGGTGGCTGCAGGCTTGTCCAGCGGAGCATCCACCCTAGAAGGAGGATGTGAGCTGTACTCTGGGCCTCAGGAGGAGAGAGTCCTCAGGACTCCCGAGGAGGGGTTCAGCTCACCAGAACCTAGCCCAGGGCCCAAGCCCAGCTTTCCCTCAGACTTAGGGCTTCACCAAACGCTTCCACACTTTATGAGAAAGCAAGTCTGCAGGAGACTGGAACAGGCAGACATCACAGGCCAAAGAACTGCAACCAGTGCACCTCAGGACCCGAGTCCTGCAGAGGAGCTACGCAAGTCCTGTCTTAAGACAAGGGGATGTGAGCCCCGTAGACATGACTGGAGACAGGCCTCTGGTTGCCTAGTTCCTATAAATAAGGCGGTTGGGACGGATAAAGACTAAAGGTCCCGTGATTCGCCACACATACTTAATTTGAGAATGGGGATGAGAAACTGGTGCGACCTCTCTCAGGCAGCTCCTCCCTCCCACACCTCGTCCTCAGTGTTTCTGCAGTGAGAGGAGCCCTGCCCAAGGTCACTGGCAGGGAGCTGGGACAGCAACCCAGCCAAGCCTTTAGCCTGAGCTCCATGGTCTCCGGACACCAGGAGGAGCACAAAGTCACAGGATGACGCCGGGGGTGGGGGTGTAGGAAGAGGCACAGGCAAGGTCAGAGGTTTAAACCAGACTGAGGTCCCGGCCTATCTTTGAGAACTCAGCCATGTAGATGCTTGGGGAAACTTAGATTTAAGTCTGCGCCATCAGAATTCTCTAATTCCTCGTATGAAAAGCAATGCAGGGTCAGAGGAAGGGCTCGGCAGGTAGAAGCGCCTGCTGCCAAGCCTGGTGACCTGAGTTCCATCCCTGGAACCAAAAGGTGGAAGAAGAGAGCCAACTCAAGGCCGCTGTCCTCTGATCACCACCCGTTTGCCGTAGTGTGCCTGCAATACCGTGCGCATGTACACACAAACACATACACTGGTAATGAGATAATCTTTCTCAAATCCCTACTGGTTAAAAGAAAGGAAGAACGAAAGATAGAGCAAGGGAAGGAGGGAGGAAAAAAGGAAGAGAAAGAAAGACAATACTGAACCAGGTACTAGATGCCAGTTCAAACATGAGGGATAAATCCTAGTCCCACTGCCAGTAGCCCCACAGACTGCCCAAGCCTCACAACTGTCCCCCACATTCAGTGGGCCTAGTTTGATCCTGTGCAGGTTCCCCTGCTATCAGTCCAGAGTCAGTGAGCTCTCACTAGCTCAGGTCAGCTGTTTCTATGGGTATCCCCATGATGGTCTTGACGCCTTTGCTCATATTATTGTTCCTCCCTCTCTTGGACTGGTCTCCAGTAGCTTGGCCCAGTGCTTCACTGTGGATCTCTGTATCTGTTTCTATCAGTTGCTGGTTGAAGGTTCTATGGTGACAGTTAAGGTAGTCATCAATCTGATTACAGGGCAGGGCTAGTTTAGGCGTCCTCTCCACTGTTGCCTAGAGTCTTAGCTGGGGTCATCCTTATGAATTCCTGTGAATTTCCCTAGTGCCATGTTTCTTGCTAGCCCCTTTAATGGTTCCCTCAATCAAGATATCTCTTTCCTTTCTTTCCCTCACTGTCCTTCCCCCTTCTTGAGCATCAGAACACATTAAAAAAAATCATCCATCATGATCAAGTTGGCTTCATCTCAGAAATGCAGGGATGGTTCAACATACGAAAATCTATCAATGAAATTTACCATATAAATAAACTGAAAGAAAAAAAACATATATTCATCTCATTAGATGCTGAAAAATCATTTGACAAAACCCAATACCCCTTCATGAGAAAGGTCTTGGAGAGATCAGGGATACAAGGAACATATTCAAACATAATAAAGGCAATATACAGCAAGCCAACAGCCAACATCAAATTAAGTGGAGAGAAACTCAAAGCCTTTCCACTAAAATCAGGAACAAGACAAGGCCGTCTGTTCTCTCTCTATCAATGTTCTAGCTAGAGTAATAAGACAACAAAAGGAGATCAAAGAGATACAAAATGGAAATGAAGAGGCCAAACTTTCGCTATTTGAAGATGATATGATTGTTATGGGAGCTCCTTCTGCTCCTTCAGCCAACAGCCTTTAGGATACCAGCCCACTTGGGCGTGGTCTCTTATGCTATAAATGCAGCTGTAAAGCCTGTGCTGGCTCTCTTGCTTCCCACCCTCACTTCTAGCTGCTGGACTCTGTTCCTGTTCCCCATTCGTGCAGAGGTCTATGATCTAGAACAGTGATCTGTAAGTGTTCCCTAAATAAATAACCCTTTATTATCCATATTTCTGAACTAGTGTGGGATAATTTTGTATCTTCCACCATCATCTGGGGGACCAGGCCACACTTTCTGAGACCAGACCACCAGCCATGTGATGCATTAGGCACTGACTCTCTCACCTGTGGCTTTAGCTGGCCCTCAGATGCAGCAGGCTGCTGCTCAGTGCTCCCCAGTTCACAACTCATACGCCAACCCACACACTGCTGCCTGCGATACCCTTGGTACACAGAGTCCGCAACTCACACTGACAGAAAACTTTGGGTTTTCTCTTTATCCTGGACCCCAATTCTCAGAATCATTTGACTGCCTTAATAACTGTTCTTAATTTGTTAAACAAAGCATATTTTTCAGTACCTAAGTAAGCAACATGTGCTGTTTGCTGCTGCTAGCATCTCTCAGCCACGTGGCTGCAACTGTGACACCTGCTGGTCAATAATGATTATTACACCTACTCCGATTCATTGTAATTGCCTTACGACAGGTAAGAGCTGAAAAACTACAAAAAAATGACTGGTAACAAACATCCAGGAGTTCAATAATTATTTTGCTTATACTATGGAAGGTATTGTGCAAGGCTCATACTATTTTCCTTCCCTTTATTTTATTCTAGGAATTAGCTTTGTTTTATTATCTCATTAAAAAAATGGTTCAGTACTACAGAGAGGTATGGCATCCATTTGACAAAATTATCTGAAAGAATTTGTGCTGTTGAATCTAACTGTTGGAATCTGTTGAAAAAAATATGTCTTTACTGAACAAGTTGGAATCCTCCGTGAGGACATTAGAACAGAACACTGGACAGGAGATTCAGACTTTTAAAAAAAGCAGTAGTAAAAAGATTTGAAAAGATGGAAGAATTTATTGAAATTGATGAGCAGGGACAGAAGGTGCAAGGACTGGATTTAACCTCATCAGTACATGCCAGACTCTGGGATGACTTACACAGAGTTTCAACTGCTTATCTGGTAACTTCCTCAGAAAGACCATCTGGTACAAAGTACCCTAAGGTAGTCAAAGAATATGCATGGGATCCAATATGCATGAGTGATCTCAAAGAAATAAAACAAGCAATAGTTTCTTATGGGCTACATTCACCATTTGTCAGGGAAATGGTGAAAAACGTGGGCTTCAAGCACTAAGGCCACCCCACACGATTGGCTTCAGAAAAAGCTGATTCAGTAATCATGCATTTATTAGAAGCTAAGGCCATCATGGGTATACCTGCACAAGTAAAGACAGACAATGGTCTGGCATATGTGTCTAAGAAAATGAAACAGCTTTTGCTTATTATAATATACAGCATATTGCAGGTATAACAAACAATCCTACAGGTCAGGAAGTTATAGAAAGATCAAATCAAACTATAAAGGATATGCCAAATAAACAGAAAGGGATGGAAAATAGCCCCAGAAATCGATTACAAAATGCTTATTAACCTTGATTTTTCTTAACACTAATGAGAAAGGAACAACAGCAGCAGAGAGACATTGGATAATAGAAAAAAACTTCTGAATTAAATCAGCCAGTATATTTCAAGGATGTTCTGACTTCATAATGGAAACCAGGGGATGTGCTACATTGGGGAAGCAGTTTTGCTCTTGTTTCCACAGGAGAAGAAAAACTATGGGTACCATCAAAATTGATAAATATTTGGTTTGAAAAAGAGAAACTTCTTGAGAAAGAGAAATGATGGTTCATTCATGATAGTGACAACCATATAGATGGTAAGGAAACCTCATAAGGGTTGGGGCAGGGTTCTGTTCTTGTCTTTGAAGGAAAATATTCATCTTCAAAGAGTGGAGAAACCTTGGACATTTAGGTGCCTAAAGATAAAAAGATAGCTATCCAGAAAGAATCAACAAGCAAAGAGAAATCGGCCTTATGGCGCTGTGATATCTGCATGGTAAAATTTAATTATAAATTAAATTATACACTTAAACATTTCTACTTAAAAATAAGAGCTGGTTTTGGAGTTGGACAATGGCTATCCTCTAAATCTAAGCATGTTGTTAAAAGAAAAATTCAGAATTTCTGTCTCATGTCAGGAGCCATCTGGTATGGGACAGAAAGAAGACAGATTTTAAGGAAATATTTTACTTTTCTCCATGCCCATTTTGTTTATATCGTATCTTTTATTGAATATATGTCTTTATGAATAATGTTTAAATTTCCCACAATGAACAGTAGATTTTCCTGCAGTAATCTTTGAAGCTTTCAGGAAGAAGATGGAGCTCCACAACAACGACTCTACCTGGTTGATATGACGTCATGATGCTGATAGCGCTACTATGAGACCAGTTTTTGGGTACCAGCTGTGGAAATGGTGCATCTTCTTACAATGTTCTGGCCAGAACTCCAAATAAAAAGTTCAAAACAAGCAAGCAAAAAGATCCTATCGACTACTCAGAGACCATTTGTAATTATACAAAACGGTAATCTTGAAACTAAGCCTTCATTTTACTTTTACAGGATCCCATAGAAAAAGCATCGCCCCCATGACAGCAGGAAGCAATTCTAGAAAACGACACCTCCTCTCCCAACAAAGTTTGTCCTTTGACACCATTTAGGGGGTTGATTATTACTTGTATAGGGTTGGGGGTTGGGCTAGAAAGTATGTAGGCCTAAAGATCTCAAAAATGGGGGGAGGGAGGTTGAATGGGATAATAAGTAATTTAGTGTGAATTTACTCACACTAATAATAATAAGTTCAAATTATATTTGTTATTTCTGTTTACAATATTTGTATACCTATGCAAAGTTATTTTGTCATATTGTATACATACATGTTTCTATCTCTGTTTAAGACATTTTGTATATTGATACAATTTTAGAATATACTTATCATATTGCATTATATATTTCTACCTCTGATTAAGATTTATGCATTGTTTACATTTTGATGCCATTGTCCTCCTTTACTGCACAGTTGTTTAAAGATTGTTTAATATCCTGACATGAAGTCTTAATCTTTAAGTTATATAGGTATTAAGTATTATAAGTCAATAGTCATTTATGTTTGTTATACTTTTAGTCAGACTAATTAGGTTCTTTAAATCATAGAGATTGTATTCTGCATAAATAGGTAACCTTCAACCACTTCAAAAATCTGTAGAACATGGCATTTAAATAATTTAGGATTATGTTGACGTGAGACAAAATTGCTCCTGGCAACACCTATCTATTCCTGAGAGAATGTTAAGCACCAAAGACACTCCACTTGGAGTTTGTTTTCTTGATATAACTTGCCTTTAGGCAAGAAACTGCCCATGCTTCTACTACTGACAAAGTGCATGATGTCCAGATTGCACAAGCAGGAAACAAGAAAAAGACTGTCAAATCTTGCCAAGATAGGGTGACACAGTTTCCTGCCTCTGAAAATGGTCTGTAAGTTCCTCTAGGCCTTATCCAAAGTTGGTTGCTTCAACATTGCAAATGAGACTTTAGGTGATTGCTCAGGCAGCCAATTGTCTCTGTCATCTACTGCACATTTGGAAGCTACTTGGTTGCACTTCCTTCTTACTCAAGTAATATTATCTCTCTTCACAGGCCTTTGATAGGGATAAAGATTAGATAGTAGTAGTTACCATCCTCTTAAGCTCTAACCAAGCCATTTCTAATACAAGACATAGACTACTTAGGATAGAAAGTTTATTAAAACATTTAGCATATGTTCCTTGCTTAATATTGTTTATGATGGTTGTAATTCTAATCTTATACTTGATATCTGTTCCTAGTGTATATAGTTTTGTATTGGGTTTGGAACTCTTATTTAAACAAAAGGGGGAGGTGCTGTGGGAGCTCCTTCAGCCAATAGCCTTTAAGATACCAGCCCCCTTGGGCATGGTCTCTTATACTACAAATGCAGCTGTAAAGCCTGCGCTCACTCTCTTGCTTTGGGCTCTCACTTCTAGCTGCTAGACTCTGTTCCTGTTCCCTGTTCATGCAGAGGACTGTGATCTAGGACAGTGATCTATAAGTCTCCCCTAAATAAATAACCCTTTATTATACATAATTCTGAACTAGTGTGGGATTATTTTATATCTTCTGCCATTATATGACAGTATATATAAGTGACCTCAAAAATTCCACAGGGAGCCCCTACAGCTGATAAACAGTTTCTGCAATGATACAAGATCAACTCAGAATAAATCAGTAGCTCTCCTATATACAAATGATAAAGGGGCTGAGAAAGAAATCAGAGAAACATCACCATTTACAATAGCCACAAATAACATAAAATATTTGGGGCAACCCTGACTAATGAAGTGAAAGACCTGTTCATTGAGAACTTTAGGTCTTTGAAGAAAGAAATTGCAGACGATATCAGAAAATGGAAAGATCTCCTATGCTCTTAGACAGGTAGGATCAACATAGATCTTTTAAAAAAAAGAATAAGAAGACCCTATACTATGACTTCCCATCTTGTTTCATGCAATTAAAGGACAGGGAAGAGGGGGCACTGCCCTTCCATTGATGTCCCCAATAGAGCACGACAGTGTCTCACTGGTGCACACCTTATAGGATGCAGATGCGAACTTCGGTTCCCTGGAAAAGCTACACTCATTTTGAAACTCGAACAGACTCATTGATCAGAAAGAAATTCATGGTTGTGATGAGCTGGAAAGTTTCGGGTCCAGAGCTGCTTATCGTGGGCTATTTAATCCCTTTCATGGCAATTTATTGCTCACCTCTATACCTGACCCAACAACATCCTAGTGACTATTGAAGAATCCCATTGGAATGTATTCATTTAGACCATAGATTCCACCAGTGTGAAAGCAGAGATGTCATCAGTTAGCATCTGCGACCTGTGATCATGATGTCGCCGCTCCTCTGCCATGCACACGTCTGATGATCCTAGCACTGTACTGGAAAACACTTTGATTTATGATTGAGAAAAAGGAACAAAGTTGGACAGTGACAGCAGCACATGCCTTTAATCGCAGCTCTTGGGATGCAAAGGCAGAGGATCTCTGTGAATTAGAGGTCAGACTAATCTATAGAGCTAGTTCTGGGACAGCCAAGGCTACACAGAGGACAGTAAAGGAAAAGAAAATGTAATGAAAACATTTCCATGTTGGAAAATGTCACTTGGGGCAACTTGCATCTGTGTTTCCAGGCCATGGTCACACAAATTTGGCTCAGAATAAAGCTCTTATTCCATGTAACATGTACATGTGTGTGTGTTTGCATGTGTATATGTATATGTGGAATGAACATGCATGTACAGGCCAGAGGTCAATGTCAGGTGTCTTTCTCCATGGCTCTCCACCTTATTTTTTGAGCTAAGGTCTCTCACAGACCTGGAATTCACTAGTTCCAGTTAGGCTGGCCTGTGGGTTTCACCCTGCCTCGAAGCCAGAGCTGATTTATGCTGACCTACTATTCTGGTTTATGCAGAATCTACTCCAGTGACCAGAAGGCTGGAACAATCCTTCTCATCACTCGCAGGCCAGTGACACAATGACATGGACATGCAGATGAGCAAATGTGACTCTGCACATTCTCATCTTATCTCCTGGGCACCCCAAAATAGGAAGCAATGCTGGGGTGCAAATCCCCAGGCCAGACAAGTAAAGGCCTGAGGATTCTTGTCCCACTAGTCAAGTAGCGAACCATGCAAGGTGGCAGGCAGGACACCGAGTTGCCTTCCTTGTGAATTCACGTTAATGGTGGCTATAAAACTATTGCTAAGAGAAGCAAGACCACGTCCCGTGAGTGAGCCAGCCACTTTGCCAATTTGCCATTATTTCCACACAGTTAAACCTTGATTTCCATCAAAGCATCACTTTGGAAGTGTCTTCTGTTGTACAGACCCAATGAGCTCACCACGGGCCACTAAAACTTCAGGAAACTGCTTAGAGAGACACTTTGATCCACACCCTGGCTGCTGTCACCACTACACAGGTAATTAAGAACAAGCCATGCTAAGCAAAGTAAATGAGAACAAAGACTTGTATCAGGACAGGAAGAAGATTAACCCCTGAGGTCATTAGCAAGGGGCAGGCAAGGCAGTGGCGTGGTTACGTGTCCAGCGGGCAGTGCAAGCTCAGCAGGTTGTCTGTGTCTCCAATACTTGAAGAACAGCAGACCAAAGAGCACAGAACAGAGCCAATGGGAGAAACCACAGATGAGGTGCAGGGTGCCACTCATCCATCCAGGGCCATAAGCCCAACTACCTGTCACTCTCCAGTGTCTAGCGACACCCAGGTTTGTGTGACCAAAGCCTGTCTGCCTATTCCTCCACTTCCATGCTGAAGGGTGCTGGGACCCAACCATGGGGCTCTTTCAACACCACCCTACCAGCCTATAAACTATCCTAACTCAACCACTGGAGCAGGACTGGCCCAGCATCTATCAGGTCCCCCACTACCTGCCTCCTGTCCTGGCCCATCCATCCTCCATGTGGTCCAGGCCTCTTGATTACCACAGTGTCAATCATTAATCTTTTGCTTTATACCTGCTACCCACAATCTGCTCTAGGAATATTAACCACAGACACCCACAAAAATTATCTCCCTCGTTTCCCCCCTCCTTCCCTTTTTTCTTCCCTTCCTTCCTTTCTTTTAATATTTGTTTTTTGTTTTGTGAGACAGGGTCTTGCTATGTAACTCAAGCTAGTCCCAGACTCACAGCAATCCCCCTGCCTTACTCTCCCGAATTACAAGCAGTTACCATGCTTTGTCTTAAAGGATTTTCTTAGACTCTATGTTCTCTCACATAGTTTTAAGATAGGATTAAAACACCTGATTTCAAACTTCCATCACTGCAAAGAGAAAGAACTTCCAGACTATTCTAATTGACATTTAACCATCACATTGCCCGGATAACCCGAGAAACACAAGTTCGCACCAGTCACTCAGAATGAGAGACCAAAAGTTGGGATTTCTGTGTGGCTTCCTTTCTAATCTCTCCTCCTACAAAATGTACCCTAATATAAAAATAGGCTTTTTTTTTTAATTTTTCGAGACAGGGTTTCTCCATAGCTTTTTGGTTCCTATTCTGGAACTAGCTCTTGTAGACCACACTAGCCTCAAACTCACAGAGATCCGCCTGCCTCTTCCTCCTGAGTGCTGGGATTAAAGGCGTGCGCCACCACCACCCGGCTAAAAATAGGCTTTAACACTTCAGAGTCTCTTAATGGTTGTTTTTCTCTATAAAGAAATTTCAGAATGTTTTCCTGTTAAGATAAACCTCTTAGAATCAATTTTTAAAACTGTTTTTAAGACGTTAGGACACAATTGACAAAACGTGAGTATAGTCACATTTTAAAATACTTTTTTTATGTTTTATTTATTTGTGTTTATGTGTGTGTGTGTTCGTGGAGGTCAGAGGTCAACTCGTGGAGTCAGTTCTCTCCTTCCCAGCACAGGGTGGACTCGAACTCCCGTCATCAGGCTTGGCAACAAGCATCTCTACCTGCTGAGTCATGCCTCAGCCCCAGACAAATAATCATTAAATTTAAAATTTATACATTGTCAACTGTTTGGAAAAACATACCAATGACAATGTCTGTATTTGCATTGATTTCTGCGCCTTATCTGATCATTTTGTAGCATGATTTGAAGACAATTTCTGAGTTAGCATATAAAATAACGGGTTCACTCTGACATTTTCATTTATACACACAGTTATTCATATTTTATTTATACGTACCAGTGTGCTTTGCTCATATTCACCCCTCACTACGCTCCTGTGCCTCCTCCCTGACAAGTTGCCCTCCCACCAATGGTTTCCCTTCTGCCTTCATGTCATTATATTTAAATTTAGATTCTACAGATGAAAGGAAATAGATATTTTGTCTTTCTTCCCTTCCCCCTTATCTTCTTTTGTTCCTCCCCCTTCCTGTGCTCCACTTCTCCACTCTACAAAGTCCTGTTCTACTTTCATGTCATCACACAGGTCAGCTTCAGCGTGTACCATGCTCATCAATGAGCTGCCCGCAATGCCATGCTCATCGATGATGCACTGCCAGCTGTGTGCCACATCTATACAGCCATCTTGAATCTCCATGACAGAGGGACTAGACAGGAAAGAACCTCGCAAGCTTTGCAGCTCCTTCGAGGACACCGATGCTAAGCCTGGCACCTGGCAGGTTTCATTTAGTAGTTTAGCAAGGCCTTGAAGCACCCAGCTTTTATCTGACTCTGTCTCCAATGAGTGTGCCCCTCTGTCTGTCCCACTGTTCAGAGGAAAACAAGGGTTGGCTTTTGACAGTGCCATGCTCTTCAGAAAGAGACTATCACTATCTGACCATTATTGCCATGATGATCACAACACTCCCACCATCAACACCATCTTCATCATTGCCTTTATCATTATCACCTCCACCATCATCATCATCATCACCATCACCATTCTCACCATCCCCACCACCACCACCATAAACATCACCACTATCATTTATAACCACCACCATAACCATCACCACCATCATAAGCACCACCACCGCCATCACCATCCTCACCATCCTTACCACCATCACTACTATCATCATTAGCATCATCATAATTACCACCACCATCAGCACCTTTATCACAAGCATCACTATCACCAACTTTTCCATCACCTGCACCACTACCACCACCACCATCTTCATCACCATCTTCGCCATCACAATTATCACTGCAATCCCATCCTTTATCATCACACCTCTACCACCAGTGTTGCTATTATCCCGCCTTGAGAACATACCATCGCACATACCACATGTGCTAGCAACTTCTCTTGCTTACTCTGGATCTCTTCCCCTGGAGCAAAGCACCAATAAGCTAGACTGTTATCTGCGTGGCTCATGACATGCCATTTCCCCCTAAAGGAGAAATGGCCGCAGTATGCTTGTGGACTACAGGAGAACATCCCCCATCACAACTGTGTATTCCCCACTACCGTGCATGCTTTAGAGTTAACAAACAGATCCCTAGAGTGTGCTCAGAGAAGTTTCTCCAGCCTCAGTTTCCCTTCTCTGTGTATAGGGTAATCACACCCCTATCTTAGAGGGTTTTAGTGAGTTCCTGGGGATGCAAACCTTCCTGTAGTGTAAGGGTTTGCTAGGAAATCAGTGCATGCGGCTTTGACAGTCAAGATCCAATCAGCACAATGCTTCCACGTCCATGTCTACCTCTGCTATCTCATGCCAAGACTGCAGGAAAGAGTCATACTTTCTTTGGAATAAAGCAACAAGTCAGGCATGATAGCATATAAATACAATCCCAGGACTCAGGAGGATTACAAGTTCTAGGCAGGCCTGGTCTACACAGCAAGTACTCAGACAGCCAGGGCTGTACAATAAGATCCTGTCAGCCTGGAGGGGTGGCTCAAGCTGGTAAAGGTTAGGCTCACAACCAAAAATATAAGATCCTGTCTTGAAACAACAGGAAGAAAAAAAAAGGGAAGGGAAGGGAAGGGAAAGGGGGGGAAGGAGAGAAGGGGGGGAAGGAAGGAAGGAAGGAAGGAAGGAAGGAAGGAAGGAAGGAGTGATCAACAATCCACACGCTCCCCTCCACTGTGTCTACACCTATATTCCCTGTCACTGCTTGGCACACATGGAAGATTCACGAACAGTATTTATTAAATGTGTGAATGATTAATTGGATAGATGGAGAAACAAACAGGTGGATGACAGATGAAATTTGGATGGAGAGAGAGATCCACCTATTAGATGATAGGTGGATGGATGGTGGGTGAGTGTATGTGATGAAGAAATGGACAGTGACCGCTGGATCGATGACGAGTGCCAGATGATGGATGGAGATGAGTGATGGGTGGGTGAATGATTGATGCATGAAAACGGATGGACAGACAAATGAATGCTCATGCTGACTTCTCTCCCCATAACCTCAGATAAATCAGAAAACTTTGTAGCTGAAGTTTAAAATATGTGAAAGTCTTTCTTACTGCTTGGAAATAAGAAGTCACTTGGGAGGAAGGCAGAGAGGAGTAGAGTTTCCTAGTGATGCCAAATGGTTAAAGGTCTCTGTTTTGTGTGGCCTCGACATTCAGATTTGGCAGCTGTCCCCCAGCTGTCCCCCTCCAGCTGTTCCTAGGAGTCAAACCTCTCTTTGTTTGCCCAGTTCTTAGCAACTGCTGCCTTTTCTGAAGGACAGCAGGAGACAGCTGTCACCCACAGGAGGAAAAGCAGAAAGGTTGGTCCTGCAGACTTGCTACACAGAAGCTCGCCATGTGGGTTCTGAGGGTCCTTCTTACACTGCTCCTTCATCCAGGCTCTGTCACAGAGAAGTCTGGGGGATTCAAAGGGCTGAAAACAAGGGTGCCTTCTAAAACAGCTCTGAGTATATAAACAAACATAAGCCCAACAAACACCACATTTCGGAAACCTGTCTCCATGAATGGCATTGCTGGGCAGGTACAGATGAGGGATGTTTTTGCTACCCAAGTTGCATATGGAATGTGGTGTGGTCAGGAGGGCTGAAACTGGACTAAAAATTATTGTCTGGATGGCCGCTTCCAAGGTCAAAAGGTAACGGTGGGATGTGACAAGGTCCCCAGTGAACACAAACTGTGAGGTGGCAGCTGGCAGAGCTGGGGTCAGAGCCTTCTCTCTGCAGTCTTTGAAATTTCCCCCACGCCAACCTCCAAGATGGTTTTAGATAATGGGGTTGAGGAGATGGCTCAGTTGTTAAAATGCTAATCTCAAAAGCATGAGTTTCTGAGTTGAACCCCCAGAAGAACCCATGTAAAAAGTAAGACATGGTGGCACGTGCCTCTAATTCCAACACTGGGGAGGCAGAAACAGGAGGATCCCTGGGGATCACTGGCAAACCAGTCAAGCCAAATCAGCAAGCCTCAGCTCCCAGTGAAAGACCTTGTCTCAAAGAAACAAGGTAGTGGGGCCAGCAAGATGGCTCAAGGGATAAAGGCACCTGCCCCCAAGCCGAATGACTTCAGTTCAAACCCTGGGACATGCGTGGAAGGAGAGAAATGACTCTCAGATTGCCCTCTGATTTTCACGCTAATGCTTTAGCTCCTCTCTGTCTCGTCTGTCTCTCTCTCTTTCACACACACACATACACACACACAAAGAGGAGAAAAAGAAGCAGAAACAACTATGGTGACTGACTAGGTCCTAAAGGTTGATCCTCTGGTTTACACAGGCATACACACAGACACACTTATGTGCACACATGATTCTGTACATGCACACATGTGTGCATATGCACACACACATGTGTATTATATACACAATCATCTTAGAAGCTAATCAGGGTCTGGCCCAGTTAGTACCATCTGGGAATATCCGACACCACAGGTAAAACAAAGTAAAAAGTGAAACCTGCACGGCACAGAGACACCTGCATAATGAATACGTAAAGGATGCGGAGGAAAAGAAGATGGAGTCATGAGAGGATATGGGGGCAAGTGAAGATGGGCATCAGATGAGGACGACCAGGGCTGACACAGGCTGGTCCAAAAAGGATACCAAAAAAAAAAAAACTGCTGGTGCAAAACACGTCACCCTGGAGTCTGGACTCAAGTCTGCACTCCTATTTGCACACACACACACGCACACACAGAGTTTCCCACCAAGCTGCCCATCTGCTCAGCCCATGTCAGTCTATGCACTGCCCTGCACCTCCATTCCTGTCAGGTGCTTCCCCCAGCATCTCCCCCCCATCAGAAGGCCCCCTCCTGGGGAGACTCTGCCATTTTTTCCATGGTAGCCCCACACCTTCCAATAGTCTCCTGTCCTGTATCTCCACCCCCATCCCTAGAAGGTTTCACACTTCAAATTCTAGCAGTTTCTGCCATATTGAAACATTCTCTCCATGGGGGGAGCCCTAAAATGCCAGAGGTAAACAAAACGCATGCCAGAGAAAGCAGAAACTTCCGAGGTTCTCGAGCCCCCTCCCCAGCTAAGGGGGCTGACCAGTGGACCTGCCTAGAGCAGACTCTTAGACCTGTTGAGCTGCTTGCAAATGCTTCAAAGAGCTCCGGGGTTACTGCTTCCATAAGTGTCCCCCCGGTTAGGGTGGACTTGTCAGCTGCTTCTGACTCGGTCCTGCTCCTGTAAGTGACCTGCCATCCATACTCCTGTCGGGAACCCCAATTTAAAAATTCATTGGTTTACCAAGTTGACTTTGGTACAGCCTTTACTTCGGTCTGTTGTGGGTTCCCTATCTGGGGTGTGTTGAAAAGTCTCATGTGCCAGGCGGTGGTGGCATACGCCTTTAGTGAGTTTGAGGCCAGCCTAGTCTACAAAGTTGAGTTCCAGGACAGCCAGGACTGTTACACAGAGAAACCTTGTCTCAAAAATCCAAAAGAAAAGGAGAGGAGAGGAGAGGGGAGAGGGGAGGGGAGGGGAGGGAAAGGGAAGAGAAGGGAGGGGAGGGAAGAGGAGGGGAGGGGAGGGGAGAGGAGGGGAGAGGAAAGGAAAGGAAAGGAAAGGAAAGGAAAGGAAAGGAAAGGAAAGGAAAGGAAAGGGAAAGGAGAATCAAGTCTCACATAACAAAGTTAGGAGTAGAGAAGACAGTCACATCCA
This sequence comes from Microtus oregoni, assembly GCF_018167655.1. Taxonomy (NCBI): domain Eukaryota; kingdom Metazoa; phylum Chordata; class Mammalia; order Rodentia; family Cricetidae; genus Microtus; species Microtus oregoni. The sequence goes on along the minus strand of NW_024543062.1, from coordinate 4,132,906 downwards.
AGATGCCACATAGATGAAGTACAAAACCTGTGACCAGGGGACCCTAAAGACTACACGTTTGTCACAGCTGTGGGTCTCTAGGCAAAGGGATGTCAGGTGTCTGGGTACCAGGTGAGGACTTCACTACCAGCAGGAGAGGTAGGTAATGATCCAACAGCTCACAGGCCAGTAGCTGGCCTCACAAACAGTATGGGAAGTATCAGCCCAGGGAGCTCTCGGGGAGGTGTGTAGAACACACAGGAGGTGTGGTTCCAGTCCCAAGGAAACTACAAAGCCTCCAAGGGCTCCTACCTCCTCTGAGCTGGTTTCCCTGTCTGATAAACAGAAGTGGGCTCATCCACATGAACAGTGTGAGGCAGGGCTCACACTGCATCCTGCTATGCAGCAAATATCCTCAAACTTTCTCACCCTGGAGTGAAGCCCTTTAAGACTTAGGAATGTAAAACAACTTATAAATCTCAGAAATTCCCTGAAATTTACAAGGTTCAGAAAGCCTTGGAGGAGGGAGTTGCCTTAAGTAATAAAACTTGCTCTGGAGAAAGAAGACTGACTTGTGTGTCCAGCTACCTGCAAATTACTCAGAGAGCTCCAGAGCTGTGGCTTTCAAGAGCTGTCACACAAGCTAAGGTGGACTTACCTTTGAGTGGTCCCTGGCCCTGTCAGTATCCCTTCACCCACACTCCTGTAAGTGACCCCAATAAACTCATTGGTTCACAAAGCTGAATTTTGATGTAATCTTTTGTTAGCTTTGTCATTGGCTGCCCATCTTGGTACAGTAGATGACGTGTTTATTACCCAGAAAGATCACACAACAATCCACAGTCAGGAACAGAGATGGGGGCTGGTGGTCAGCTCATTTTTCTCCTTTTTATCCAGTCCAGGACCTCAGCCTAGGGAATGATGCTGCCCGTATACAGGGTGGGGCTTCCCACCTCTGTTAACCTAATCTAGAAACTCCATCACAGACACACCCAGATGTTTGCCTCCTAGTGATTCCCGATCCTGTCAAATTGGCACTCAATATTAGCTATCATAAACACCAAACAGACAAAGCCACAGGCAAGAGCCACCGCAAGCATTGAGGGCCATGGCCAGAGTGCCACACTGTCATTTCTAAACTCTGAGTTAAAGCCGTTCTGGGGTCCTTTCCAGACGAAATCTTCACGGACATGAAACTACCTTGTGGTTGCAAAGCACTCCATCCGCCACCATCATAAGACTGCCAACTTTGTAGGAAATTCTAGACACGAGGAAAACTACTCGTCTCTTAAAGGCCATTGCTGGTCATGTAGGCAGCTCTGGGCAGCCTGCTTCATCTCTGTGCTAAATGACAATATTAACATTCCAGCCTCAAGGAAAACACTGGTAGGTTCTTCAAGATAATGAACACCCATTACAGAGCCATGAGGTCCAGACCTGGCATCCCAGTTATTTGGGAGTCTGAGGCAGCAGGACAGAAAGTTTAAGGTCTGCCTAGACTACAGAGTAAAGTCTACCTGGAAAACTTAGCAAGACCTTGCCTTAAAATAAAAAAATAAAATAAAATAAAGATGCACCATTGAAGTCTATTCTGTTCTAGTGCCTGCCTAGTGAGGGGCTGAGGTGTGGCTCAGTGGTAGAGCCCCTGGCTAGAATCCCCCAGTGAGAGGCTGAGGTGTGGCTCAGTGATAGAGCCCCTACCTAGAATCCCCCAGTGAGGGGCTGGGGTGTGGTTGAGTGGTAGAGCCCCTGCCTAGAATTCCCCAGTGAGGGGCTGGGGTGTGGCTGAGTGGTAGAGCCCCTGCCTAGAATTCCCCAGTGAGGGGCTGGGGTGTGGCTGAGTGGTAGAGCACCTGCCTAGAATCCCCTAGTGAGGGGCTGGGGTGTGGCTCAGCAGTAGAGTACTCACCTAACCTGTACACACCCTAGGTTCAATCCCCAGTGCTTTAAAACAGAAAAAGAAGGAAGGAATAAAGGAAGGAGAGAGAGAGAGAGAGAGAGAGAGAGAGAGAGAGAGAGAGGGAATGAATATGGAGCCAGTATCATTAAAGGCAAGCTTCCAGTTTCAGATTCTAAGTTCCCATCCAAGTCCCTGAATACAGCCAAAGACTCACTAACCTCAGCCCAGAGCGAACCTGGCTTTATGAAGAAGAAAACTGAATCTGTTTCTGCAGGCCAGTAAGCTTCTCTTCAAATGAGGCCTCGTATTTTTACAAAAATGCTAATTTTGTTTTTCAACACTGCCTGAAAGGGAAGCACAGAGCCTCAAAGCCCTTGCCAGGCTGGAGAGGAGGAAGGGGGTCGCGAAAGCTCCCAGCAGCGGGAGCCAGCTTCCTTGGCTGCATATGACTCGGCAGACAGTGTGTTTTTCCCATCACCTGAGGCCCAGAGCCAATTTGTGCAAAAACAAGCTGCAGCGATAGGCGGGTGGGAGGAAGCGAGACCACACAGATAACAGGAGACAGCTGTGGGAGCCACGCTCAGGCCAGAGGCCGGAGTTTTAATTAGAGCAGCAGAAAATGGAGCTACTGGGTGAAGCACCTGGGCGCCCTTCTGTTGGCTCAGGTAATGAGGCCCCAGCCGAGGGCACAACACATGCTGCAAACACGCAATGCTTCCTAATTACCACACTGCCTGGCCCTGAGGGCTCAGTCATGCTCCCTCTTGGGGCATCCTATCAAGCACCTGGGAAGAGACAGGATGGAGCCCCAGGAGCCTCCACCTCCTTCCCTGAGCATCCCAGGGCTTCTGAGTACCATGGGAGCTGTGTTCTGAGGATGCTGGGACTCCAGCCAAGCAGTAACTGTCCCACTTCACTGGGAGGTGTGAGGGCCTGCCTAGCTTCTGACGGAAACACTCAGCAAAAAGATGCATTTGCTGCCACTCTGGGGTACTTGCCAGGAGCATCTTAACTCTGCAAGGGGTTGGTATTGGGGAGATGACATTCTGGTTCAAGTCCCAAGTTGGACACTTGATGCTGAGCCTGGGGCAAAGGGCAAGGGCCTTCCTTAGACTGGGCCCTGGAGTGCTCTTCTGTATATAACGGCCTCTGGAGACCTTCCTTCTGAGTATGGGAGTCTCAAAGACCACAGCATCCTACCAGGTAACTGAGGTCCAGGATAGGGCAGCGAGTGACTTCTGAAGTGGTCTCAAGATGACACCAGCACTTTCCCAAATGCTGAGTCACAATGGGGACTGGCTGCGGGTGCATTTGGCAGCAGAGCCAGGCTCTGAGAACAAAGAGAAACTCTAGGGGGAAGTTGCCACCACAACTGGTTGCCACCTGGGAACCCAGCCAAGGACTGAGAGAAAAGTGAGGGCAGCATCGCAACAGTGATGTGATGGTGGTGGTACTTGGTGTGAGGGTAATGGTTTGATAGTCTAATGGTAGCAAATGATGGTGGTGGTGATGGAGAGATGGACGGTGGTGGTGATGGAGAGATGGACGGTGGTGGTGATGGAGAGATGGACGGTGGTGGTGATGGAGAGATGGACGGTGGTGGTGATGGAGAGATGGACGGTGGTGGTGATGGAGAGATGGACGGTGGTGGTGATGGAGAGATGGCTTAGCTGTAAGAGTGGATACCACTCTTGCAGAGGACAAGAGTTTGATTCCCAACACCCACGTTGGGTGGCTCACAACTGCCTCTGACTCCAGCTCAAGAGGATCCAAGGCCTCTGACCTTCCTGTGCACACCCACATATACACACTTAATTAAAAATTTAAAAGAAAATTTAAAGTAGGCAGTGGTATTTCTGGTGATGACAGTGATGGCAATCGTGGCGATGATAGTGTTGGGGGGGTGGTAGTGATGATGGCGTTAATGCTGTTGAGGATGAGGGTGGTGATGGTGACAGTAATACACAGGTATACTTTGCTGCTACCGCCTTACAGAAATTCTCATAGTAGGTCTTATTACCCTCATTTGACATCCAATCCCAGAGAATGTCATCAAAGTCACAATGTGCACAACTCTCTCTAAAGACATTTTAACACATCTCAAGTTGTAGCTAAGTGTAGTGCAGGAATGCAAGGGAGCTCTAGACCAGCGCCATTATTGGGGCCTCTCTCAGGCCCCCAACGCCCACCAGGGCAGAGCCAGTTCCCTGCATATGGAAGTCACCCCAGGATACAGAGACCCCAAGTACAGAGTATTCTGGGGTTGCTCCCAGCAGTAGGGAACAGCTCCCTTGGCTGCATATACCCGGGCTGCTCAATGTCCTCATCCCTATTCTGCTGGGGGAAGGAGAGGAGGATATGATCTGTCATCACCGGGGTGACAATACGCTGGACCGCTGACTGTTTCTGATGTGTTGTGTTGTCTTCAGCAAAGGACAAGAAAGAAAACTGAAGCCGCACATTCACACCCTGTGCAAAAGCTCACAGACAGCCTTCCACAGGAACCGATGAGAAACACAACTGTCCTGGAACTTATCAACTGAGCATCAGTGCATTGTGTGTGTGTGTGTGTGTGTGTGTGTGTGTGCACACATGCACACATACCCGTGCATGTGCATCTGTATGGATACACAGGTGTATGCATGTGTCTGGAGACCCACAGAGACTTTAGCTCTTGTTCCTCGGCTTCCGTCTGTCTTGTTTTTCTGTCTGGCTTGGGGCCAACCAAGTAGAACAACCAGGCTGACCAGCAGTCCCAAAGACCCACCTGTGCCTACTACCTCTTGCCTTGGCTGGGATTACAAGCATGTGCCACAATGCCCCCATTTTTTATGTGGAATCTACGGATTGAACTCAGAAGCCCTTTACCAGTCGAGCCATCTCCCCAGTCCTATAACCCTCTTCTAAATAAAAGGATTTAATCTAAATAAAAGGATTAGCATCTTTCCCCTTTCCAAACTTGAGTGTCTCTGATACAGCTTAGAAGAACTCCAGGATAAACTGACAAGAGCAAAATCGCTCAGCCTATGACACTGAGCTTGTCTTGACCCTGGATCTGGAGGGAGAGGCCATCAGGAAAGGAGGCACGCTTACCCTGCAAGGCATTGTTCACTTTATTCCACTCACGTGGGGAGGATGGGGGGGGTGCCAAGGCCAGGGCCCAACGCCTACAGTCTTGGAACTCTGCCCTTGCCAAACCGCAGTGAGCCAGACAGAGCCGCTAAGCCTGGTTTCAACAAGACAGGGGAAGGCAGTTCTGGGAGCTTCACAGAGCAGCATCATGTGAGAGATTCGGGAGTGGATGCCTCCCTGCCTGCTCCCTTAGGACCACTTCCTGGATCCAGCACCATGGCCAGGAACCAGAGTCTACTGTGTACATATGAAAAGTGAGTTTTCCTCTGTGGAAAACAACAGACCCAGAGCAGACACACACTCCATGTGACCCGCTCCTTCCACGGCCAGCTCTGCAAAGAGGTATCATTAAGCCAGCCATCTGCTTCCTCCGCTTCTTGGCCACTTGGCTGGAGATCGCACAATTCTAGAGTGTTATTAGTGGCCTGCCTCTGCTATAAATGATCAGACAGAGCAGGAACTTGCTGCCTACAATCGTATATCATGGAGTAGTGCTGGAAAGGCCAGGCCAGCTGAAATCAACTCTATACCTATACCATGTCCACAAAAGAGTGAATTAGGCCAGGTGTGGTATCTCTACCTACAATTCCAGCTGTCAGGAAGCCGAGGCAGGAGGATAACAAGTTCAAGGCTTACCTGAGCTGCATAATGAGACCTTGTCTCAACAAGGCAGAAAGAGGCAGGGGAGATTGTCCAGTGGATAAAGTGCTTGATGTAGAAGCACAAGCACCTGAGTTCAAACCCCGGAACCCATAAAAATACCTGGATTTCTTTAATTCCAGCACTCAAGAGGCAGAGGCAGGAGGATCTCTCTGAGTTCGAGGCCAGCCTGGTCTACAAGAGCTAGTTCCAGAACAGGATCCAAAGCTACAAAGAAACCCTGTCTCAAAACAAACAAACAAAATACCTGGATTCAAAGAGGGATAAGTCCCCAAGGCCCCACTCCTAGATGAAGAACCATAGTAGATGGTTGCTGAGAGAGGGGAATCAGTCGTCCCTGGGGAGGAGCCCTCTGATAGGCCATCCAGTACCAAGTGGACAGCCTTAAACACATGTACATATGAGTAACACTGAACGGGCTCCGTAGGGTGTGCATGTGTGCGTGTATGCGTGTGTGTGTGTGTGTGTGTGTGTGTGTGTGCATGTGTGAAATAAATAGAGAAGGAATGCCAGGGGGAGTTGGGGAGAGGGAGTTGGAGGGGGAAGAAGAAGGGGTATAAATGATATAAATATAGTTTACTCATGTGTCAAATTCTAAAAACATATTAAAAATTTAAATTAAATCACACACTTATAATCCCAGTCCTTAGGAGGCAAAGAGAATGGACTCTGAGGTTCACTGGCCCCCCCGGAGGCTCAATGACTGTTCAGCCTAGACAACTGGGTGAGTTCTAGGCCAATGAGAGACACTGCCTTAGAAAATCAAAGTATCTAGTGCTTGAGGATGACAGCCTAGACTGACTTCTGACCTCTCCATGCACATACCCACATAGGTATGTGCACACACACAAGAACATGTCCCTGTACATACACAGAAAGTGGGGGACAGAAGAGACAGCCTGTCTGTGTTACAATCCACCACGGGACAGGTGAGTTCCTATGTAAGGAGCAGAAGGGAGCCACGGGGGCGCCCATGAAGATCCACCCAGAGTCAAGCAATGGTCCTAGGGTAGTCTGCAGAAAGTCACCTTTCACTTTGAACCCTTCTCTCTGCACCTGCTGAGCTTTGGACTGTGTGAATGCCACACTCATTCAAAGTCAAGTTTCAACTGGCAGTGGAAATGGACACATGAGCTCAAGTTAGAGCAGGGACAAAGTTGGGGAGACAGCTCAGTCAGTAAAGGGTTTGCCCCCATGAAGTCTGAGCTCAGTCCCTAGCACTGAAGTAAGGATCTGGTAATCACAGCACATGCTTGTAATCCTGGCGCTTTGGAGACGGAGACAGGTGGGTCCCTAAGACTCACTGGCTGGACAGCCTACTTGAATCAGAGGAGGCTGGGTTTCGAAGCACATGATGGATGGACGGTAAGGAATGACCCCAAGGCTAACCTCTGGTGCACACACGGACTTGCACACACACGGTGGGCAGGGGGGGAGGGTAGAATATTTCAGTCAACTGTTTACCTCTGGTAAACAGAGCCGTTTCCCCAGGCAAACACTGCTACCAGCTGGACAAGGAATCCTGTGACCACCATGGCCAATAACCATGAACTGGCATCTGAATTGAGAATTGCTTTTCTCAACACTTCCAAAAACTCAGAATCAAGAGGTGGACTCATACTGTACCCCTTTGAAGCTCTAGGAGAGGCCCTTCCTGCTTCTTAGGGTCCCGTGATGCTAGGCATCCCTTTCTGGTCACCACAACATCCCTTCTCTAGTTCTGTGGCAGGGAGCCTCCGCATGTGTCCCAATCTTCCCTCACCCCATCCTCGCAAGGGCACATATGCCACTTAGAGTCCCCTAGAAAATCCAAGGTCATGCCCGCCCGTATCTTCAAGTGTGGGAGAAAGCCATCCTCAGAGCCCAACACCCACCAATTCTATCACGTTGTCTGTGCCTGCATGCAAGCGTCAATCATGACCTTGCCTGTGGACTGAGGATGTTCCCCTTTGAAAAAGAGGGGGTGGTGCGGGTCACTGGACCCTCATTTGAGATTCCAGCCATTCCTCTGTGTGCGGTTTGCCCTCATTGCATGTGGCCTTATGGGGACAGGGGTGCTAGGATACATAGCCTGTGGAAAGTTAACTGAGGGGCTCCTACACCCATGCTCTGTAAGCCCAATGAGCTCACTGAATGCCCAGGGGAGCTTTGGTGAACTTGAATTTTGTCGCTAGAACCTTAACAGGAGCAGGTAGATGACATTTATGTGTTCCCAGGGAAGGAATTCTCTCAACATCAAGTTAATCGCATCTGATGTCCTTCTGTGCCACACGAAGGAGCATTCTCAGGTCCCAGGGTTTGGCTCGTGTGTACCTCTGGAGGGGCCTTATTCCCTGACAAACCAGGGATGACCAACCATACTGGCCACTTTTCCAGTCAACACTGTCAAATCCCTGACAGAAGCAACTTAAGAGAGAAGTCTTTAATTTCGGATCACAGTCAAAGGAGGTCAGCTCCCTGGGGCAAGGGAGACGGGATGACCTGGGGTGTCTCTGCACGGAGGTGGGAGCTGATGGTTAACACGTCCACATGTTGGTAAATCAGAAATCAAAGAACACGAACCAAAAGTAAGGGAAAGCTATACCCCCTCCCCAGAGACCCACCTCTGACAACCATGCCCCAGGTCGTAGCTTCTTCAAACCCCTACAATACCAACTCCAGCTGAAGATCAAGAGTTCAAACACGTGAGAGCTTGCAAGATGGTTCAGCTGTAAAGGGGCTTGCTGTCAAGCCTGGTGACCTGAGTTCAATCCCCAGGACTCACACCATGGAAAGAGAGAAGCAATTCCTGAAAGCTGAACTCTTACATATGTGCACACCCTTCTCCACACACATAGATAGATAGATAGATAGATAGATAGATACATACATACATACATACATACATACATACATACATAGATACATAGATACATGGATGGATAGATAAATGGGCGGACGGACAGATGGATGGACAGACAAATAAATGTGAACACTGAATAAAAATGCAAACAAAAGTTGGGACACCTAAGCTTGTAGGATACATTTCATATTCAAATGCTAACAAAGAGGAGTCACACTGGCCTCCTACATTGGTTGATGTAGACAAAAAAAAAAACCACGTATTTTTGAGATGGGTTTCATGTCATCTAGACTGGCTTCGGGCTAGCTGTGCCGCTGAAAACATGCCTTGAACTTCTGATCCTCCTGCCTCCACCTTCCGAGCGTCGGGATGACAGGTGGGTACCATGCCTTGTTTATGTGAAGCCTCACACTTACACAGCAAGTACTTTATCTTCCTACCTCCTGCTCTTCCTTTTTGAGACAGGCTCTTGCTCACGTTGATCTGGATGGCCTTGAACTCACAGCAATGTTCCTGCCTCAACTTCCAGAGTGTTGAGATTACAGGCATACACCACCACACCCAGATAAAACTTTCTGGTTTTTCTAATCATTTATACAGTGAACTTCCCAAACACAGCCCTGGAGCCCTTCCTGGTCCCCAGGTTTCTCTCGATGAAATAACAACTTCCCTCCAACTCTGCTGCTCTGATTGTTTCAGAGAAGACAAGGCCTACACCGGCATATGGAAGATGCTGGAACATTCAGCCACATGATCGGAGCAAAAGGCAGTATTAGTGTATCTTACTACAAGCCAGAGCGTACGGAAGCTATGAACTCCGACCCAGGACCAGGGACCTGACTCCTGTACTGGTCCAGATGAGCACACACCTATGTACTGTAGACACTGCTCCTTCCTCGGGAGCTCACAGGAAGCAATCAATAACCTGCCTCTCCCAAAGCCACCATCCCCATGGCTCCCAGCGTGACTCAGCCAGGAGGGCGAGTGTGTAAACCCGGGCACGCCTACCTCCGCTCGTTGTCATCCAGGTGTGAGAAGAGCACGTTCTTGGAAATGGCCTTAGCCAGGGCAGTCATGGTCTTATAGTCCTTGGGAATGACCTGGGGAGAAGCGAAGGAACAGACCATTTAGCTCCAGGGACAGAGCTAGCATCCCAAACTCCTGCTAGAAACTAAGGGATAATCCATCCTGGAGCCCCTATTCTGCCATCCTCATGAGACTAGGATCCGGCCATGCTAAAAGAACAGCAGGGAGTGTCACATGTGTTTCACTTTAAATGAATTAATTAAATTTAATTTAATTATATATTATATTTATATATATAAATATATATTATATATTTAAATTAATTAAATTTATATATTGGGGCAGGGTTCATGTGCCATAGTGTTCATATGGCGGTCAAATATCAACCTGCCAGAGGCAGTTTCTCTCTTTCCACCATGTGGATTCTAAGTATCCAATTCAAGTCATTAGGTTCAGTATCAAGCATGTTTACCTGCTGAGACATCTTGCCAGTCAACCTTTAGAAAAATTTTAAATAAATAAAAAGCAAGAAAACTAGAGCGGCCCAGTAAGAGGCTTGGGAAAAGTCTAATCTTTAGTGTTTAGAACTGTTTGGGGCCTGTGGCTCTTTAGAACTTCACAACCAACCTAGAAGGTGCCAGAAGACACGCAGTACCTTTTGTTGTTGTTTTTTTTATCTCACTGATTTTGTAGAAAAATGATAAGCAGTTGTTTAAATATTAGAAAGCTGGAAGTGTAGTAATATGGTGCTTGCCTAGAATCCCTCCAGTGAGGGGATGGGGTGTGGTCCAGTGGTAGAGCCCCTGCCTAGAATCCCCCAGTGAGGGGCTGGGGTGTGGCTCAGTGGTAGGGTACCTGCCTAGAATCCCCCAGTAAGGGGCTACAGTGTGGCATAGTGGTAGATAGGGCATCTAGGCAGATTCTCTACCACTAAACCACCATGCCCCTAGCCCCTCACTGTAGGGTTCTGGGCAAACACTCTATACTGCGCCATGACCCTCACCCATTGAGCTGTGGAAGCCACACTGGATCCATGATGGATAAGTTGCATCTATGTTTTAATCTGATCTGTAGCTTTCTTAGATGACCTTCTCCTGTTCCAGGACCTTGTCAGGTAACATTCAGTACCCTCTACCCTTGGTCTCCTCTGATCTGTGACGTCTCACTGTTCTCTGCTTTTGACGGCCCTGGAACTGGGCACCACCTGGCCCTCCTTGCCTGTGGCCCTGGACTATGGAACGATCTGAAGCTTTGCACACAGTCAAACTGTAGCTCTGCAAGTGGGGAAGAAGACCACAGAGCGGAAGTGCTCTGAGGACTTTCTTTTGTTCTTATCTCCTGTGTAGCCCAGGCTGGCCTGCATCGCAGGCGTGCATCACCATACCCAGCAGCTTCCAGGTGGATTTTACCATAATGCCAATATTAGTTTTTAACCTCCACTCATACAGTATTAAATCCTGGGACAAAGGCAGCATGGGGTGAGTATGTAGAGGCTGCGGGGTTTCTGTTTCTTAAGATGAGAAACATGTATGCTGATGAGTGTGACATCTGCACAGCGCTGTGAGCAATCAACACTACACAGCTAGGCAACGGAAAAGGACTAAAACAGTACAATATGCTGCGATGTGTCTCCCAAATTCCCGCGTGGGACCCCTGAAGAACCCTTGCGGTGGGATTTGCAGGCCAGGCCTGTGTGGGATGTTTGGGTTGGTAAGGTGTGAGCGTGGAATCCAGGCCTCATAACTTAGTGCCCTTAATGGAGACTAAAAGGTATGTAGCAGGTGAGAACTGCAACCTGTCTTGTTCTGGAGAACCCATCCATCTTCTCCCCAAGATCGTTCAGGTCTTAAAACCACAGGGAGCTGCTGAGACACCCACCCCCGCCAGAAAAGCCACGCAAACACTACTTAGTTCATAGTGGCAATGGTGACAGTAATCCTACACATCAAGTCTCCCCTCCCATGGGGCCGCGTGCTCTCCGCAGACAGGCAATCTAGATCATCAGGGCTGACAGGGATATCCCAGGCGTGTGTGGAAATATAAGAGGTTCTTTACCTTCCTCACATAGGAGACAGCATCCTCCTCGGTGTAAACCTCAGCACTCACACCACCCCGCCGGCGGCGTGCCTTTACCACAGGGTTCGGGGGTGTTGGGGAGATCTCCTCATCATGGGAATCAGACTGTGAGTTTGACTTCTGCCGAGCCAGGATCTGCCTGTTTTCCTCCTGTGAGAGAAGAAAGGGAAGGTAAGAAATTGGCTGTCATCTGAGTGTGACGACTGAGACCATCATCCCAACCGCTCAGGAGGCTGACGCAGGAGGATCAGAAAATTCAAGGACAGCCTGGATTGAAAGTGAGATCCTTGTCTCAAAAAGTCAGACGAGATCTGGGGATGTAGTTCAATAGTAGAACAATACCTGCCTAGAATCTACCAATGAGGGGCTAGGGTGTGGCTCAGTGGTAGAGTACCTGCCTAGAATCCCCCAGTGAAGGGCTGGGGTGTGGCTCAGTGGTAGAGCTCCTGCCTAGAATCCCCCAGTGAGGGACTAGGGTCATAGCTCTACACTAGAGCAATGGCTTAGCATGTCCAAGGCCCTTTACCCATTATCTCCAAGAAAAGAAGACAAGTCCACACCAAGGAGCAACTGTCAGAGCAAGCCTCGCCTGCTCATGGAGACAGTGTCCCCAAGGTCTTCAGGATGAAGCAAGCGACTCACACCTCACTCTACAAGCTCCTCCTGATCATCATCATCCACGGAGGACCTGCCTTCCTCAGATACCATTGATGTCTCTTCTCCTACTGACCCTGGTGGTGAAAGTCATCTCTTCAGGACTGTGGTTAGCCCCTCTCTCTACCATCCTTCCAGACACTGGTCCCTCTCCCATCAGGCCCTGGGCATCTCCACATTCCCTTACTCTCAAATGGGCAACTCTGCCAGCCACAATGCCCACCTCAGACCCTCTTCTCTTCATTCCTGTAATGAGAAACCTCTGATATTCTGAGGCCATCACTGAGTGTTTTACACCCTATGGGGTACTCTATCCACCCTGAACCTTGGTCATCCACCCGGAGTCAACAGGACCGATCTGTCCTGCCTCACTCTGTTCCCACCTTATGGCCATTCGCTGCTCCCTCTGATGGCTGCTCTGCCCCAGGGCCTTAGCGCTTGCTGATCTGGAGTCCTAGCATGCCTAGAGCGTCATGTGGCCCCACCTGCCATCTGGAGGCCTGTGTTCTATCATTACTTAAACTGCAGTGACTTACTGTCACAAAACAAATAGGGTTCCCTCTCTAAATCCATGTCCACCTCAAACCTCACCAAGAAATCCACTTCTCCACAAAAAAAAAAAATGTGTCTAAGGATGGGATTAAACAAGATCATAGATTATCTAAACAGACCCCCAAATCTGATGGGAATGTGTCTGTAAAATCCAGGGAAGACGATATCAAGACAGGGAGAGGCCACGAGAAGACGGAGATAGAGATTGGAGTAATACACCTACAAGCTGTATTGTGGGACACCAGAGCCACCAGTGGCAAGAAGGACCCTCCCCAGACCCCTGTGAGGACCACAACCCTGTGACTCCTATCCTCAAGAGTCCTGGCCTCCATAGCCCTGAGGCTGCCTCGGAGATGCAGCCCTGGCTTAGGGGAAAACACAGAGTATGTGCTAGAGAGTTGCCCCCCTCTGCCCTTATCCCCAGGGAGTACGTGAGCTCCAGGAAGCTGGTTCTTGCTTAGGCTATGATCTGTTCTTCTTCACGTGTGCCTCACCCTGATCTCAATAATGGTCACCTTCCCTGAACCTCCAGAGAGGGGTCTCAGTTATGGGGGATGCTCAACCAGAACCCTCAATTCTGCAGGAAGAAGTGGAGCCCAGAGGAGGTGGGACACCCATTCTACCCATTCATGCCCCTTCCCCACCTTCCTGATCCCTCACAGCTCTTTCAACAGCCCTACCCAGAGCACTCCCAGAACCCTGAATGCCCCACCACCATTCCTCTCCAGCTCTGTCAGGAGTCTTCTTAGAAGAACAAGATGGCAGGATGACCTTCGTTTTTCTTAGAGAGGGCTGTGATCATCCCACAACCCACGGTGTCACCTCCTGTCCTCTATCAACTGCAGTCTGGAAATATTAAATGGAAATTTATAGAACTGAAGAGTTCCTATGTTGTTTGTTGTTGTTGTTGTTGTATCATTTTTACAGTGCTAACAATGGAACCCAGGGCTTGACACATGTTAAGTTAGCTCTCTACTACTGAGCCATGCTCCAGCCTTTCACTGGGGGATTCTAGGCAGGTGCTCTACCACTGAGCCACACCCCAGCCCCTCACTGGGGGATTCTAGGCAGGGGCTCTACCACTGAGCCACACCCCAGCCCCTCACTGGGGGATTCTAGGCAGGGGCTCTACCACTGAGCCACACCCCAGCCCCTCACTGGGGGATTCTAGGCAGGGGCTCTACCACTGAGCCACACCCCAGCCACTCACTGGGGGACTCTAAGCAGGTAATCAACTGTAGTGTTATTTCATTTGTATTTTAATAGATAAAACTTGCCTGAAGATCAGAGAGTAAAACAGCCCCACTGGTCAGCCTTACAGACCAGGTAATGGTGGCACACACCTTTACTCCCAGTAGCCTCACTAGTTTGCCATAGACCCGGGAGGTAGTGGTACACATCTTTAACCCCAGCCCTAGGGAGGAATATAAAATGGGAAGAGACAGCTCTCAGATACAGTCTCATTCTGAGATTCCTGGAGGCAGGGTCTCTATTTCAGACTGAAGTAGAGGTAAAAACCAATGGCTTGCTGTTTAGCTTTTCTGACCTTCAGGTTGAACCCCAATATCTGTCTCTGGGCTTTTATTAGTCATGCTACAATCCACTACTGAACCATGCCTCTAGCCATATGTTTGCTTTTATTTTGAAACATGGTCTCACTACGTTGCCCATGCTGGTCTTGAATCCATAATCCTCCAGCCTCAGCCTCTGGAATAGCCAGAGTTACTTCTCATCCTCTTCCCCCAACCCTCGTGACTTCTCTCAGCTCTTGAAACATCCCCAATCCAGAGCCCTTCCTGTGTCATCAACATGACAGAGTCTTCTACCAGATCGGAGGCCCCCGGATTCCCCCAGGGCATCATTGGTGGGGGTGGAACTTGGTTGGTTGGTTGATGGACTGATTGCCTTCTCACCAATGCCTTTGAATTGTCTGTCTGTGTTTAATAGTCCCAGACAGAACCCACCCAGTGAAAGGCTGAGACCACAGCTCCAAGATGGCCATCTTTAGATACATAGTATGTAGGATCCTGGAAGATGACTGCAGTGTCAGGCAAAGCCAAGGCTGGGTCCCTTCCTGTGGTTCTAAATCTCCTGCCATAACTTAGAAAGAAAGAAAAGCTGACTGTGAGAACTCAAGGTACCTTAGCTTCCTGCCGTGCACCTGAAATCCCAGTACTCAGAAGGTGGAGGAAGGAGAATCGGGAATTCAAGGGCAGCCTCCATTACATAGCAAATTCAGAGCCAGCTTGAAATATACATGAGATCTGGTCTAAAACAAAAACAGGACCCTAAAATGGAAAATTCCAGCTGACCTTTGTGGGAACTGGAGCATAAGAGACCTTGTCAAACAGACCTGAGCAGGCATAGCTGCACCAGGGGTGCCAGCGTTCAGCCAAGCCCCGCCAGCACCGTCTACAACTCCCAACCTCGTCTTACTGACATGTGACAGCTGAGGCCCACTCCTCCCAGAGGTGGGTGCACCGGGGTTCCACATCTCCACCTATTGGCATGGCTAAGAGACGGGGCCCATCACCCACCCTGGCACTTGATCACCCTGACTGGCTGAATCTCAGTGCCTCGGATCAGTGAATCCTGAACACCCAGCCAGGAAACCACAAAGAACGCTCACCACAGTTCTACAAAGCTGTTTAAAAATATCTCTTACAGAATTTCCCGCAAGAAGACAGCAGGTGGGTGAGGCCCCTCCCCTCCCTCCAGACACTCACTCTAACGATAGTACATTAAGTATGCGCATATATAAAATCGACACCACCGAGGGGAATGGGAGAGACGCCCGCCATCAAAAAGTTGCAGGAGATTCCTGGGAAAAGGACAGGCAACCCGGGAGTGGGATCCAGAACAGACGTGGGCTTCCCTGGCTTCAGGAAAGGAGTGGTGTGCCCTGCAGAACCCCTGGAACACAATGGAGCCCAGAGCAGACCCCATATGAAGACGGTAGGACCAAAGACCAGACCCTGGGCTGGCCCTGCACCCGCTCCGGCTCCACAGGCTCTCATTGCTTCTCTTGGCTTAGTTTTTATTATGGAAATGTTCAAGATAATACAAAAGTATGACTCACCAAACACCCAGAGCCCAGATCTACCCAGGATCAAAGGAGACCCATTCCTCTTCCACCCACCCCCCTTAGTCACACACACACCCGAAGAGAACCTAACACTTCACCACATAATCTGGAGGAGCAACATGTCATGAGGAAAATGAAATTCTGCTTGCCAGTTTGTTAACATAAATGACATCGAAATAAATAATGTATTGCAGAAACGATACCTCCACTACCACACCCCCCCCCAAACCAGGCTTCGTGAGGAAGGATGGTTTATCCAGTGTGGCAGAGGTTTACGTCCCAGTATATCCAGCAGCACAACATCTAATGGGCAGCTCTTCTATGCTTTTGAAAGCCCTATTCTGGATGGCCTCAGGATCTTTATCACACACACACACACTACATTGGAAGGTGAAGATCTGGAGAAATCCCAGCAACAGTCAGGCCTGGTAGAACATGCCTTGCCTGTCATCCCAACACTGTCAGCACTGGGGAGGCTGAGGCAGAAAAACCATGAGTTTCAGGCAAACCTGAGCTGCACAGCAAGACCCTACCCCAAGACACAGAACAGCAGGGTGGGGAGAATGTAGCTCTATTGGTAAAGTGTTTGTTTAGCATGCATGAGGAGCTGGGTTTGATCCCAGACACCTCATAGACAGAGAATGATGGAAGACACCTATAATCCTACTCCACGGGGCCTGTTCTACATAGTGAGTTCCAGAACAGCCAGGGGTATGGAAAGAGACATTGTCTCAAAAATCAAAAATGAAAAGCAAATAAACAAAAGAAATATACAAGTACAGAAAGGGGCTCCAAGAACAAATTATATTCTTGTAAGAAACATCTAGATTGCAGGACGCTCCAACCCTCCTACTCCATTTAACTCGTCCAGAGGAGTGAGTACCTGAGGGCAGCTGTGAGGGGAGCCTCCACCCATGCCCTCGGGATGAAGGCTGGACCTCCTGGACACTGAAAGGAGACTGGCTCGCAAGCCCTGTGGTATGAATGCAGCCCCCAGCCTTAGTGCCTGACTCATCTCTACATCCCGTGCCTTCCCCGCACAGTGAAACACGTTGTCTATGCCCATTCTCTACAGACCTACCACGCACCAGGCTTGGTGAGCCTACTCCCACTCAGATCTTGGGGTTGAACTGTAGGTGGGGGCAGTGTGTACTCCACTGGTACTGGCTACCTCATCTCAGGCAGAGCCTGATGCTCTAGAACCTCAGGCCAAGAAACATCACACTGTCCTGTTGCCTTGACAACCAACCTTAGCATCTCTGAGCTGACTGCTATTCTCTTCTATCTCCCCCCGTCAGAACGAATCAACAATTAATCCTGGAAATACCTTGTACACTCAGATGGGTCATTGCTGAGGCGTGTGTGTGTGTGTGTGTGTGTGTGTGTGTGTGTGGGCGCGCGCACGCGCGCGCACATGAGGCAGTCAGAAGACAACCTAAGCTCTTGCTCTCAGGTGCTGTTCACTCTTTTTTCTGTCTCTCCCTGGCCTGGAACTCATCAAGCAGGCCAGGCAGGCTGCCCAGCAAAGCCAGCCGTCTCAGCCTCCTCCGTGCTAGATTGCAACGGTCCATAACCAAGGGTTCTGGAAACTAAACTCAGGTCCTTACAGTTACAAGCATTTTTATCAACTGAGCTATATCTCCAACCCTACTACTGGTCTTTTGCTGTTGTTTTGGTTTTATGGTTGGTTTGTTTAGTTTGAGACAGAGTCTCATGCAGCCCAGGTTGGCCTCAGACTTACTATGTACTTCAGGTTGGCTTTCAACTCCTCCTGCCTCGGGCTGTGGACTGCTGGGATGACAGATGTGTGCTAGCCACCCAGTTTATCTGAGCAGGCAGAAGCTGTGGGTAACGATCCCCTCCACAGAAACCACCAAGCGCACTCGTTAGCCATTCCCACCTAGACCAGGACTCCTAGCGAGTTATGTCTTCTGTGACCCGAGTGACAGGCTCTGGGCCTTTGTTTTCATAAGTGATTAAAAATAACAACTGTGAACGATATACATACAGCACAAGGATAGAACTCTGAGAGTGATTTCATTGATATAAAACCTCTGTCCCTGCCTTCGATGGCAGATTTTCCTTTTCTGGAAACTTCATTTCAATGAAATCACTCACACATGGTCTCCTGTGCCTGTCTGGCTTCTTTCACTAAGTTTTGTGTTTCCAGAGTTCATCCATCATTATAGTCTATCGGTGCTCTCTTCCTTTCGGGGCTGACTAATATTCCACTATGCGGGTGTAACCACAGTTTGTTTGGTCCTTCGTCTACTGGTGAATCTGAGCTACCGTGAGCAATATTGCTGCAAGCATCCGTGCACAGAGGGATGTGTCTGGATACCTGACTGCCTTCAGAGCTTCAGGTATTCTCTCAGATGCGGAGATGTGCCACGCGTGCAATAAAGAAGGTTCCTTTTTAAAATTACATTTGTTAACTTTTAAATTACATTTATCACTTTTTAAAATGACATTTACTTGTAGGGGAATGAGTATGCATGCTGCAGCATATGTATGTGGGGGTCACAGGACAACGTGGGGGAGTTGGTTCTCTCCTTCCATCCCAGAGACTGAACTCAGGTCATGAGGCTTGGCTGTATTCACTTTTACCCACTGAGTAATCTTGCCAGCCCCAATCAACGTCCCACTTTTTGAGGAACTGCCGGACTCTTCTCCAGCAGTTATACTGTTTTTTATATCAGTAACATTGTGAGGCCCCAATTCATCCACCCTGTCACCAACATGATTCTTTCTGGTGTTTTGTTTTCAATATGGCGGACAGGAGTTGATCTTTGTATGCCTTGACTTTGTGAGAACAATGAGACTCAGATGTTGGTATAACCTGGGGCAGAGACAGAAGGCCCTGTCTGGACAAGACCCCAAGAATCCTATAGAATTGTCCCCAAAGGGACAAACCTGCCACCTGGAACCAATGACCCTTAGCAAGGGAAGAAGTAGAGAGAGACACGAATCTTCCCTATGTGGGGCTCCAAGCCGTGTGGCCAGTAACTCCTAGGAATGTCTAAAGGTCCAACTTAGAGCCGCTTCCAGCAATATGGCTCCCCTCATGCCTCTACCCACTTCTAAAGCATTCTTACCCAAATGATTCATGGCTTTGAGACAGACAAAATGACCCGAGTCTCTATGCGATTTTGTTTAGGAAGAGGTTATTATAAAATGGTGTTAAGAAACAGTTCTCATGGGTCAGCAAGGCAGATTAGTGCCTGAAGGGGCTTGCCACCAAGCCTGACAACCTGAGTTCAGTCCCTGGGACCTACATCTTTGAAGGAGAGAACCAATTCCTGCAAATTGTCCTCTGACCTCCATCTGTCTGGCTAGGTCAGCAGTTGCGTGAAACCCACCACTGTACCCAACCAGTCTTCCCTCAGTGGGGTCTTTTCTTAGCTACTCTGTTTTTGCTGTTGCCTGCGGTGGGGACTAAACCCAGGGCTTCATGCTTGCCCAGAGGGCTTCATGCTTGTTGGGCATGCACTCTGCTTCAGAGTTCCATCCCTAGCCTTGTGCACTCTTTCTACCTTGGTCATTGGGAGACCAGGCAGAGCTGGTGGTGACACAGAGGAGACAGTAGCAGCTCCAGAGCGGAAGTGATGACCCAGGTAGTTTCAGGGGCAATGGTAACAAAGGGATGTCTGAAAAGCTTAGAGGCCAGGGCCAGAAATCAGGAAGCACGGGCTCCAGTCACAGAATTCCGAGGAACTGCTAAGGCTCAGAGGCTGAGGGTCCTGACACCCAGGACCGAAGAGCTCTGACACTCACACCCAAGGCCAGTTCCGCAGAGATACCAGCAGACACTGCTCTCTGGTGCTACTGCCCCCCTGTGGCAGCAACCGGTAGAGGTTGAGGGGGGTACAATAGCTGCTAAATGGAGAGATTAAAGCCCAGATCAGAGAGCCACCAAGCATGAACACCTCAGAACCATCCCTGCTCTCGCTGTAGGGCTCTGAGATGCTGCCTCTGCCCACCCAGCCTCTAGGCTTTAGGTGCCCAAGAGCCCAGGATGGCTAGTCACCTATCACAATTCCAATCTAGGTAGAGCAGGACCCCCACCCAACTCATTTGTACCAGCATGTGTGCTTTATTTTATTGAGTATAAGCCCCACTCTGTCTCAGAAACACAGTGTCAGACTACTGCAAACACCAGTGGAGAAAGTGAACGAACGAACGAACGAACGAATGAATAGGCTACATTCTGCATCACATAAGCCTTCACAACACAAGCTACCCCTCAAGCCATCCAGCTGCCCTGTGATGAGGGGGGTCAGGAATGAAGATGCGGGGGTCACAGTGGCCCCCCTGTAAGGGACTCCTGAAAGTCCTTCCAGGATGAGTGAGAATTTACAAAAGAAAAAAAAAGTGTCATCTCAAATCAAGACATGGGTGGCAATGGCTGAGTCATAATGGCCTTCATTATGTGATGGAGGCAGTGATGAATTCTGGTTTCATGGATCCTTAGTGAGGCTGTGATGAGACAAATCACCATTACCAGATCCAATTGGAAACATCTAGATATTCATGGGTCTGTCTGTGCCTACCAGTGGCTCCTGGTACAGGACAGAGTGTGGCTCCACTCCCCTAGGTCCTCCCTTGGGGACCCTAGATACAAGCACACACCATCACAAACACATTACCACGACTGGTCCCGGCATCTCAACAGGCAGGGGTCAAGCTGAGCAGGATACCGGTGCTCCAAAACATCAAAGCCACAGGTTTCTGGAATCACCAGGAGGAAGAGGGCGGGGCCGAGTGCCAGGCAATCTCTCCCAGCCTTGCCTCCTGCTTGGCCTCTGGCCAGTACCAGCATACTCCCCTGAAACCCCTCTTCCCACTTCAGGTTTCTGGACTGCCTCTGGGTTTTCAGGCCCCACTCCCCCTTCCTGTCTCCAGTTTTTACACTAAAGCAAGACAGTGAAGGTCAAGGGTTAGAGCAGGCTTTCCCAGCCAAAGGAATTTTCCTAACAAGTGTGGGAACGTGTTTCCAGAAAGCTCCTTCAGAATTTACCCAGGAATGAAGTGGAGGGGGGGAAACTTCCCCATCCTGCCCCCAGGGACCAGTCCACTTCCTGGGCTCTGAATGGTGTTCTCGGACTTAGCTGACCACAGTCTTCCTACATACGCAGGCCAAAACCACAGACAAAGCAAACATACTGACCGGACAGGCTGGACTCAGCAGAGGTTTTACCTTCCTGAAAGATGCCAGCACACCCTTGGGGGCCATTCAGAATTCCTCAGTCCCACCAACTCCAGCTGCCTACTTCCCTGACCTGGGGGGCAAGATTCCACAGGGTCAGAGAGAGGCCATTCCTGAGAGGAGACATCCCAACTTCACAGGGCATCCACCTGGACCAGGGAGAGCCTAGGGAGCCACTTGTGGGCAAGGTCCCAGAGGGGTTCTCCATAGAAGCTCAAGGCTACCCATCTGCACTCTGTAACTCCAGGTTTAAAGGACGGGCTGAGGGTTTGAGGACTTGGGTAGCCTCAAATCCTACCAGGGTAGGCTAGTCACTGATTCTGGAAGGAATCCCGAGAACCTCTGGGATACAGCATGGGAAGTTACAAAGGAAGCAGCCCGTGTGAGGAAACTGAGGGCATAAGAGCATGATGCGTGTGTGTGTGTGTGTGTGTGTGTGTGTGTGTGTGTGTGTGTAAGGGGGGTGCTAAACATTCAGCACTAAGAATAGAAAAGAAATGCAATGCCTCAAGCATTTATGAAGCACCTACTGTATACCAATTCTCGCATAGAAAACACAACGAAGATGCAGCTAGAGAAGAGGTTCATGCCCCATCTTTGGAAGGAGTCAAGGAGTGTTTCTAGGAGGGAGTGATCTCTAAATGGACCCGATTTCAGCTGTCACCTTGAAAAGAAGCGCCATGGGCAGGGGATACCCAACTAAGCAGTTCTGAGTCACACAGGGCCATCTCCTTCCTCCATCTGAGACACATGGAAAGTTTGTGGTTCTGATCTCCCAGCCATAGGACCACTCTGGCCAGATGATGGTCACTTAACCTCCTAAGAGGCAGGTTTGGTTGCTCGGAGTGCCATCCTTGCTTCAATATGTAATGAGTGTGTGAGGAAGCATGTGTGTGTGTGGTGTGGTGTGTGCGTGCAGATGCTGGGGATGGAACCCAGGGTTTTCCGCTTCTGATTTTAATGTTTCTCATTTGTTTTATTCTACTTTGGGGGAAGAGATAGGATCTTTCTATGTAACCCAGGTTAGACTCAAACTTGAAGCAACTCTCCTGCCTCAACTTCTCAGAAACAGAAATTGCAGAAATGTGCCAAAATGGTCTGGCATGTCTGGACTCTGCTCTGCTATTCTGTTCTATCTTGACTTCTCAGGTTACCCTTGGGGACTCATCAGTGTCTCCCTTCTATATGGGATTTAACTTAGAAATAGGGTATTTGGAGCTTCTGGGCTGAGGGATGAGTCTTTGAAGTGGTAACACCTGAGCACATCAACGAGCTTGTGCAAAATCTGTAAGACTATTAATAGTAAAAATGAGGGCTGTCCATATCCCACAGAAACCTTGATTTCTGCAGAGCTTTGAACCTCCTGGGTCTGTCAGTGTGCCTTGTCTGCTTCATCCAGCATTTACCATCATGCCCCTGTCAACTACCGTTAGCCCTGCAATAAAATCCTTTATTTTTCACTCTTGTAAAAAAAAATGAGGGCTGGCTAAGGATGTAGCTACACTGTGCAACAGTTGCCTAGAATCCCTCAGTGAGGGGCTGGGGTGTGACTCAGTGGTAGAGCACCTGCCTAGAATCCCCCAGTGAGGGGCTGGGGTGTGACTCAGTGGTAGAGCACCTGCCTAGAATCCCCCAGTGAGGGGCTGGGAGTGTGACTGAGTTCTGTCCCTGGTATGCACATAACAAGCCAGATATAAAGGCACATGTTTATAATCCCAGTGCTAGGAAGTGGAGGACAGGAAGATCCCAGGGCTCACTGGCCAGCCACCTTAGCCAAATCTGGAACTCTAGGTCTCAGTGAAGAGACTCTGTCTCAAAAACTAATGTAAGAAAGAATACCTGAGGCTCAACTCTGACTACCACATGCATGTGCACCGACACACACATAAAAATTAAAATTAAAAATTAAAACAAAATAGGGCCTCATAAGGGGTCAGCCAGTGAAGTGCTTACTGTGCAATCCTGGAAACATGAGTTTGGGGGCTGGAGAGATAGATGGCTCAGTGGTTAAGAGCACTGACTGTTCTTAAAAGGACCTGGGTTCAATTCCCAGCACCCATATGGCAGCTCACAACTGTCTGAAGATCCAGTTGCAGGGGATCTGACACCTTCACACCAATGCACATTAATAAAACCATATAAAATATTAAAAAAAGAAAAAAGAAACACGAGTTTGATCCTTGGAACCCATGTAAAGATGAAAGGAGACAAGAACATGGGAACAAAGTCACAAAACCAGAGATGATGAAGGAAAATAAATGGGAGACTTAAACCAATCAAATAAATTACATTAAATGCTTATGGCTGGCTATAAATGAGGTAATACATATATATGTACACATGTATATGCCTATATGGTAATGAACAGGACTTATTATTAAAATTGTAGGTAATATTAACACATCAGATCAATGGTAGACATTATTGTATTAGGCTTAAAAACCTGAAGTCAAGCCAGGGGTAGTAGTATTCACACCCATAATCCTAGCACCTGAGAGGCTGAGGCAGGAGGATCATGTGTTCTAGTAAAAACTAGAAATGGGGATGTGACTCATCTGGCAGAAGTCTCGCATACACTGAGTCCTGGGTTTGATCCCCAGCACCACACAACACAGGGTGATGGTGGAAGCCACCATCTCAGCATTCAGAGGTGGAGGCAGGAGGATCAGGAGTTCAAGGTTATCTATCCTCAGCCACATAGTACATGTGAGAACAGCAATGGCTACAAGAAACACTGTCTCAGTAAATAAAGATAGATAGATAGATAGATAGATAGATAGATAGATAGATAGATGATAGACAGATAGAGGATAGATAGATAGATAGATAGATAGATAGATAGATAGATGATTGATAGATAGATAGATAGACAGACAGACAGAGGATAGATAGATAGATAGATAGATAGATAGATAGATAGATAGATGATAGATATAGATAGATAGATAGATAGATAGATGATAGATAGATAGATGATAGATAGATAGATATAGATGATAGATAGATAGATATAGATGATTGATAGATAGATGATAGAAAGATAGATAGATAGATAGATAGATAGATAGATAGATAGATAGATAGATAGACAAACTTAACTAAAGAAAGGGGAGAAAGACACACAAGTGATGTTGGAGGTCTTAATGATCCTTGTTATGGACAGAGGATCAGAAAACTAGCAAGAATGCAAAATGGGGCTAGGAAGATGACTCAGTCAGTAAAGGTGCTTGCTGGCACGCCTAATGGCCCAGGTTCTAGCCCTGCAAACCCATACGGTGGAACAAGAGAGCCACCTTCTACAATTGTACACTGACATCCACAACTTTATCATGCATAGCACTTGAGCCCTCCCACACACATGCACACACATACAAAATAAAATCTAAAATATAATAAAAATGTTTTAAATCTAGGTGTGGTAGTTGCACACCTTTAATCCCAGCACTGGCAAGGCAGAGGCAAGCGGATCTCTGTGAATTCAAGGCAAGCCTGATCTATAGAGTGAGTTCCAGGACAGCCAGAACTGCACAGTGAGACTACAAAAAAATTAATTTCAAAAAAATAACACAAAGTGCCACGACCCTGAACTCTCAGGGCTGCAGAGTGTTCCACCTGACCTCCTCGGGAGCACGGGGAGGAGTCACCAAAGCAACACTATGATCAGTCAGAAAGCATAATGAACTGAATTGAAAAGGAGTGGAGTCATTCAGCACTCTTGGACCACAATGAAGCCAGGCCTGAATAACAAAGATCTCTGGAAAGTTCCCAGATATTACAAAAATTAAACAAGAAAAAGCCTAACAAATGAAACAAAGATTTAGGTCTCAAGAGAGATGGAAACTCTCTTGAGCTGAGTAAAGCAAGGAAGAAGAAATCCCCAGGATTAAGATGTGTAGAATAATGCCAAAACAGGAAATGTGCGGACTTCAATGTTTCCTTTCAAAAAAATTAAAGTACTATTTTGACATTTCACCTTAAAAAGCTTTGAAAAGGGTACAGCCCAATACAACAGAAAGAAGGAAATCATAAAAATAAGAGCAAACTCAACAACATTAAATGAAAAAAAGCCAGGCGGTGGTGGCGCACGCCTTTAATTCCCGCACTTGGGAGGCAGAGGCAGGGGGATTTCAGTGAGTTTGAGACCAGCCTGGTCTACAAAGCGAATTCCAGGACAGCTAGGGCTGTTACACAGAGAAACCCTGTCTTGAAAAACAAATAAATAATAAATTTTAAAAGGCTCTAGAGAGTGGGTGTACTTCTGGAAAAGAGCACTCAAGGAGCTAGAGCAATGACTCAGTGGTTAAGAGCACTGGCTGCTCTTGCAGTCGATCCGGGTTCGGTCCCCAGCACCCACGTGGCCGCCCAGTCATCTGTAACTCCAGTTCCAAGGGATCCAACGCCCTTTTCTGGCCTCCAAGGATACCTGGCATGCACGTGGTGCCCAGACATACATGCAGGCAAAACACTTGTACACATAAAGTAAACTTGAAAGAGAAAAATATTAGAACTGATAATCCTCTACACAGGCTGCTTAATTACAACAAAAAGGCACTAATGACCAATATCAAGTATTAAGTATCAGTTGCGAGCCACCTGACGTGAATGCTGCTCTTCGGGAGGACCAGAGTTTAATTCCCAACATCCACATTAGGGGGCTCACAATTGCCTTTAACGTCAGCTCCAGCGGATTCAGCACCCTCCTCTGGCCCCCACAGTCCCCCAATGGCATATGCACACACACGCACAGTACGCATGAATAAAAAACAAGTAAATAAAAATTACTGTTTCACAATGGGTGAAACACTGGGCCAGCAAGATGGCTGACTGGATAAAGGCACTTGGTGTACAAGCCTGGTAACCCAAGTGCTATCCCGGAACCTACACACACTGGTTGATTTTAACTACTGGCTTGACATAGCTTAAAATCACCTGGAAAAAGTCTCAGCGAGGAATTGCCCAGGTCAGGTTGGCCTGTCTTGATTTTGCTAATGTAGGCAGGGAAAGACACACCCATTGTGGGTGGTACCATTCTCTGGATTTAGGTCAGCGGTTCTCAACCTTCCTAATACTGCGAACCTTTAATACAGTTGCTCATGTTGTGGTCCAACCATAGTGTTATTTTCATTGCTACTTCATAACTTTAATTTTGCTACTGTTATGAATAGTACTGTATAGCTGTGTTTTCCGATGGTCTTAGGTGACCCCTGTGAAAGGATCGTTTGACTCCTCCCAAAGGGGTCCAGACCCACAGGTTGGGAACCACTAGTTTAGTTCAATAGAGAAGACAGGTGACCTGGGGGAGCACACCTTTAATCCCAGCACTCGGGAGGCAGAGGCAGGCGGATCTCTGCGAGTTTGATGCTAGCCTGGTGTACAGAGCAAGTTTTAGGACAGGCTCCAAAGCTACACAGAGAAACTCTGTGTCGAGAAACAAAAAACAAAACAAAACAAAAAAGCCTTTAATCCCAGAACTCAGTAGTAAGAGAAGAGAGATGTCTGTGAGTTCAGCCTCGTCTATGTAGTGGAGTTCCAGGCCAGCCAGGACTACATGGTGTAGAGAAAGCTAGCTGAGCACTAAACATGCATGTATTCATTTTTGCTCTCTGCTCCTGGATGCGATAAAACTAACCACCCTTCCATTTCTGCATAGGCGCGCGCGCACACTCATACCGAATACTGAGCAATCACACACTGAGCAATCATTGGGAGGGATGTCCCCACAGAACAGATGACAAGTAGAAAAACACACAAAGTATGAGACTGCCACTGCCACATGGCCACACACAAAATCTAAAGATTGTTTTTAAATAACACAAGAGGGAATGGTGGGGGGTGGCTCGGTTGGTAAGAGCACTAGCTTTGAAAGGCTTGGATTCCGTATTTGAATCCCTACCACCCATGGAAAAAGCTGGTTGTTGCTGGGTGTGGTGGTTCAAAACCAACATTCAGGAGGCAGAGGCAGGTGGATCTCTGAGTTTGAGTTTAGCCTGGTCTACAAATCAAGTTCTAGGACAGCCAGGGCTAGACAGAGAAGATAAATCTTGAAAAACAAAAACAAAAAAAAAAAACAAGCAAGTTGGGTGGGACTATGGGCACACCTGTAACCCCAGTTCTGGGGCTTGCTAGCTCCAGGGTGAGTAGAAGCCCCTGCCTCATGGGACTAAGGTAGAGGGTGATGGAGAAGGACACCCTACATCTGGTGGAAAACACACGTGGATCTACACCATAAGAAACACACATATAAACAACAACAAGAAGATTAAATAACACCTAAGGTGGAGGTGGGAGACTTTAGAGGGTTTGATATCTTCTCTTCAGCTCTGAACTTATTTTTTTTTCCTTTATGGGCATGGGTGATTTTATTTGTTTTCTGCTTTGGTTTGTGTTGTGATATTTGCGTGACAGGGTCTCCCTGTGTAGCCCAGGCTGACCTTGATTTCCTGGTCCTCCTGCTTCAGCCTCCTGAGTGCCAGATGACAGGCATGTACCACCAAGCCAGGCTCAAGAAAGAAAGAATTCACGATAGAAAGAATTTCTTTCTTTATCTTTCTTTCTTTCTATTTATCTTTCTTTATTTCTTTTTGTTTCTTTAGGCAGGATTTCTCTGTATAGTTTTGGAGCCCATCCTGAAACTCATTCTGTAGACCATGCTGGCCTCGAACTCACAGAGATCTGCCTGCCTCTGCCTCTGCCTCCCAAGTGCTGGGATTAAAAGCATGTGCCACCACCGCCTGGCTCATGAATTCTTTGTAGATGTTTTTGGGGGTGCTGGGAAGATGGCCCAGGCAGTAAGTGCTATGGCTAAAGCATGAGAGCCGGCATGTAGGTCCCCAGCACAGCTGTCAACCCAGCTCTAAGGAGGCAGAGGTGGGCAAATGCCTGGAGCTCAAGAACTAGGGAGCCCAGCTGAATAGGTGAGAAACCCTGGGGAGACACACTAAAGAAGATACCAAACATGACCTCTGACCTCCACACACAGGGGCACTATTCATAGGTACCTGTGTGCACAGGTGCACACAAACACGCACACGCACACACACACACACACACACACACACACACACACACAAATTAATTAAATAATAATTTTAAATATATTTTTAAGTGTTTGGGGAGTTGACTCGGTGGTTAAGAGCACTTACTGCTCTTACAGAGAACCGCAGTTCTGTTCCCAGCACCCACATTGGGTGGCTCACAAACACCTGAAACTCCAATCCCCAGGTATTTAGCGCCCTCTTCTGGCCTCCAAAGTCACCTTCACTTGTGTGGCAGACACATGCAGACACACATACATAGTTAACAATAGCAACAAAAATATATCTTAAAAAAACATCTTGATAGGTTATGTCCATTGACCAAGTGCTATTTACTAGTTCGTTTTCAGAATGGGGGCAGAGCCAAGGCTTTTCAAAGCCAACACTCCTATGAGCCCAGCTCCCTGCAGTCAGTATGAACCCCGTGGGTGTCCGCGCTTCCCTCAAAGTTCGTCCTGCACCCTTTCTCGCACCTGCACATTCACACCATGTGCACATCACCTCCCCATCCCACCCGTGCCTCACCTGCCCCCACCTCCGGCCCTCTTCAAGAGTGAGCCCCCAAACCACAGAGGCCAGAGCGAGGACACCTTCCTGAGGCATCTGACAGAGAAGAACAGCGCGCCCCAGGCCCAGCATCGTTAGCGCCAGCCGGAGTGCCATCCCCGTGGTGAGTTGGCAGAAGGGGTGCAGCTGTGCCTCTCTGGGGTCTCTCCGTCTCCATGGCCTCCTCCAGGACTTTGACCACCGTCCTAGTGAGCAATCAGACTGACCCGAAGGAGTGAACAAGAAACCTCGCAACCAGGGGAACCACTGAACTAAAGTCCAATTTGCTTGCATTTTCTGATGATTTTTATAAATTTCAGATACTCAGACTGTGGGATTTTATAATTTCATATCAGCGGACAAGGTATGCTTGCTTTTATAGCCTGGTCTTCTCCTCAAAGAGGGGACAGGCCTGGTTTCCTTTATACTAACCGGGAAGGCTGTGAGATTAACCCAGAGCATTAACTGTATCACTGTGTATTGTAATGAGTTCTTTTCAGCTTTTGGTGCTGACTGCAGTCGAGCTGGCCACATTTCACACAATATCAAGCATTATAGAGAAGATGGGAGTTTTCTTCTTTGTAGCTCTTTTAACACACTCTATTTTACTACAGAAATTATTTTAGAGTTTTTAAAATTTATTTATTATGGATATAGTGTTCTGGGCACAAGATCTCATTATAGATGGGTGTGAGCCATCATGTGGTTGCTAGGAATTGAACTCAGGACCTCTGGAACAGCAGTCAGTTCTCTTAACCTCTGAGTCATCTCTCCAGCCCCTATTTTAGAGTTTTTGTATAGACTTTAGTAGTCTGTTTCTAAAATGAAACGTATTTCAATAAGCTGTGTAATTTTTTCCGGTGTAGTTAAACCCATGTTGAAAAGTAGATAAATTTTTATAATCATCAAAAAAAACCATTTTGATAGGTTATGTCCATTGACCAAGTGCTATTTACTAGTTAGTTTTCAGAATGGGGGCAGAGCCAAGGCTTTTCACTGCTCTGTATCAGGAAATCACTCAACACTGACCCTGCCTACCCCTCCATGCATGATGGACGACTGTCTTAAACAGAAGAACAAGGTTCATCCTTTTGAGCCAGGCATGGTAGATGCATGTGTGTAGTCCCAGCCCTCAAGGCCTACGGCAGGAGGATCATGAGCTAGGCTACACAGCAAGACCCTGTTTCCAAAAAAAAAAAAAATGTACACTATGAACTAGAGACAGTTCAGCAGTTGAGAACACTTATTCTTGCGTTGGACCAGGACCCACATCTAGCAAATTAATACTGTCCATAACTCCAGTTCCAGGGACTCTGATGCCCTCTTCTAACTTCCACGGGCACCATGTGTGCACATGGTACATAGACATGCACGCAAGCAAAATACTCATACCCATAAAATAAAATAAATCTCAAAAATTAAAAATACACATAGTAATGAATAGTAGTGGGAGTTGCTTCAGGTCAGAGCTGTGTGATTACAGGAGGCACCCATGAAAAGTATTTATTTGGGCTGGAGAGATGGCTCAGTGGTTAAGAGCATTGCCTGCTCTTCCAAAGGTCCTGAGTTCAATTCCCAGCAACCACATGGTGGCTCACAACCATCTGTAATAAGGTCTGGTGCCCTCTTCTGGCCTGCAGGAATACATGTAGATAAAATACTGTATACATAATAAATAAATAAATATTTTAAAAAAAAAGAAAAGTATTTGTTTAATACCAGATGGCTTACAAGTGCTCCAAAGCAAGCCTCAGCCTGTATGAGGCTCCCCACATTCCCATCTGGTCTCCAAGACACCAAGACAAGGGATAGATAAATGACCTCAGGTGACACTCGACAATACTCTGGACAGAGAGATACAGTAAAGAGAATGGAGTCACTGCCTGGGAGGGAAGCTGGATACAGCAATGGGCTCCTGCCAAGACTCCTGGGCTGGCCAGCCAACCCAGCCTGAGGAAGAACCCAGAAGAGGGGCTGGGGAACACAGAGGGGTGTCCTTCACAAAGGAGCCAGCCATGAGGGCCTCTGTCCTCAGAACAGGAGGACTAGAGCACTGAAGTAGCCTGTGCTTATAATCCTCACATTTTGCTGAGGCAGGGGGATTGTAAGTTTGAGGTCAGCCTGTGAAACATAGCATTACCTTCCACAGAGAAAAAGAGGTAGGGGGAGGAAAAAAATGGAGGGAGGGGGAGTGTCCTTCTTCCCATCAAACATGTCAGGGGTATATTCCTCCATCCACTCTACAAGTCAGGCATTCAGATCAACGTGGACCCAAACTACACACCCACATCACCTGCATGGTCAGAGCTACTTGTCTTTTTTTAATGTACGTATGTAGCTATGTCTATGCATGTGTGTATGTACATATGTATTACACAGGTGAAATGTGTGTGAGGCAAAAAGAGGGCACCAGATCCCAGGGGACTGAAGTTACAGATGACTATAAACCACCAATGGGGGTGCTGGGAATCGAACCCAGGTCTTATGGAAGAGCAACCAGTGTTCGTAACGGTTGAGTCAGCTGTTCACTCCCTCACTGGGATCTGGGCGCTTGAAGCCTGGGCTAGGCTGGCTGATCACCAGACCTCAAAATGGTTTCTATAACCAGACCTCAGCTAGACAAAGCGGTGCAGGCCTGGAACCCCAGCCCTGAAGAGAAGGAACCAGGGGGACTATGCAGGTATAAGGCCAATCTGAACTACAGTGCAAGAGCTTCTCAAAACACACACACACACCACCAGACTTCATCCCCATTTGCCTAACCTGAAAACTGCCAGTGAACCCCACAGCCACTAACCAGGCTCAGATTCATAATCCCTGAACTGCCATCCAGGAGAGTTCTGGAGACTGCGAACCTCAAAGAAATAGGAGGAGGGATTCTAGGGCTCAAAGATGAACCCAAGGTCTAACAAAGAAAGGCCAGTCTCAAGTCAACTGAATCAGTGGGAATGGAGCCCAGGGCCTCATGCATGGGGGCAGATGCTCTACCACTGAGCCACATCCCAGCCCCTCACTGGGGGATTCTAGGCAGATGCTCTACCACTGAGCCACATCCCAGCCCCTCACTGGGGGATTCTAGGCAGGGGCTCTACCACTGAGCCACATCCCAGCCCCTCACTGGGGGAGTCTAGGCAGGTGCTCCACTGCCCAGCTATGCCCCTAACTCCTCACTGGAGTTACACAGATAAGAGCTCTCCTTCTGATCCATGCCCTTAGGGGAATTGTAAGTGAGCTCTCTGCCATGGAGTCCTAGCCCTGCTTCCCATGGTCTTGACAAATCCTGAGACATGGGGACATCACTTTCTTGGAATTTCAAGGGAGGACTTGACGCAGCTTTGCCCAGGGAACCTACCAAGAGTACCGGGGTCACTCACCTTCTCCAGCTTCTCGAAGTGCTCCCGAAGGAACCGCAGTGGCCGGTCAGGCTTGGCCACACAGAGGTGCACGATGCATTCTTTGAGCACCTGCTGGATGCCATGCTTCTGCACGTACATCTCGCATCCTTTCAGAGAGTCCTCGTCCTCCGAGTGGAAGCAGGATGGGGAGGCCATGGTCAGAATGTCTTCTACAGTCCTGTGAAGGAAAACTAAAATCAGCTTTAGGAGGAGCCGGGGAAGTCAGACTGTTCTGCTGGTATGCTCTATGAAGTACATGTGGGCTGGGCCTGGTGGTGCAAGTCTGTCGTCTCAGTTACTCAGAAAACTAGGGCAGAGGATCGTGAGTTCAAGGCTCACCTAAACAGGATCAGCCTATACAACTTAGTGAGAATCTGTCTCAAAGGAAAAAAGGAAGAAGCGGGGGTAGGGCTGGGGAATGTGGCTTAGTTGGTGAGTACTTGCCTAGCATGCAGGTTTCACCGCCAGGAGCAAAGAAATCCTCCCTGGTGATGCATGCCTGTAACCCTGATCCTACTCAGGAGGTAGAGATGTGAAGATAAGGAGTTTAAAGCCAGCCTGGTCTGCATACAACTTTGTCTTTAAAAGGGGGGGGGGGGGCACTGAGAGGATGGCTCATTGAATAAAACACTTGCGGCCCATGCATGAGGAGAGGAAGTCAGATCTCTAGCACCCGCGAAAATGCCAGGTGGGCTTGGTGGCCTACAATCCCCGTGTGTGGGAAGTGAGCCCAAGAGATCCCAGGGACAAGCTGGCTACCTAGACTAGCTGAACTAGTGAGCTCTGAGTTCAAGAAGGAAGCCCTGCCTCAATACATATGTGGAGAGTGATCACTGAAGGCACCCAACACCAACCATGGACCTTCTACACATGTACATGCATTATATGCATCTGCACACGCATGTGAATATGCATAGGCATGTACACACACACACACAACTGAATTTTCAAAAAACCCAAAGGGTTGCACATCAGCCATAGAGGGCCTGCCCTGCGGGTATGATGTTTTGCTAATGATTAGTCCCAGTGAAGGGTGGTGTGACACCAGAAACCGTATTTGTCAAAGGCCTTTCTCTGATGAGTGGGTTCAGCCCTTCCTTACCTCTGAACAAATTCTTGCAGAGATGGAAAAAGATCAAGTACAATTTGTATACGGTACGCTCTCCATTTCTGGGAAATTTGAGGTGGAATAAGTTGGATGTCTGGAGCCCCCACTATGGGAACCATGCTGTCGGATGGTTTCATTTTCATCCACCCCCTCCCCCTTTTTAAGGACACCGTTGTGGAATATAGATGTTGTCACTATCTAAGGCCACAGCGGGGGCAGTTGGGGCGGGAGGGGGAGGTGCTGTCAAAGAATTGAGGTGACTTGTTAAATGGGGAAAGGAAAGGGGGTAAGGAAAACAATGGAACAGAGCTGGGGGCGGTGGGAGGGGGCTTGGAAGACGGTAACAGAGGCCCAAAGGCTCTAGAACGCATCAGTGTGTGCCCTGCGCAGGGTTGAGTCACAATGTCCAGATCACCGCCCCTCCCCGCACGGATTGGAATCACCCAGCCTAGAGGCCTCAGGGTTTGAAGGGTCCCCATGATGGCGAGGTACACCTGGTTTCGGAGGATGGGGATTCTTTTCCACTCCCACCCCGTGACCCCGTCCCCGGACCCTAAGCCCACTAGAGGAGCAATTGGAGACGCCCCTAGATGGTGGTGGGTGCATGACACCCCCAGATCGTGGTAGGTGCAGGGTGACCCCAGATCCTGGCGGTGCAAGCCACACGCCCGACCCTGTCCTGGGCGCTTGCGCAAGGGCCTGGCTCCACCTCGGACACCAGCAGCCCCACCACCACCACCATTCGGGTGGCCCTGCGGCCGATCCTGTCGCTCCCCAAATCCCTCCTATCCCTGTGAGTCCCCCAGTTCCCGCCGAAACCCAGCTCTGGTTAGGGCCAGATCCCCGTGCAGACCCCACCCCAGCTTGCGTACCTGTAGATGCGCGGTGCCCGAGGCCAGAGGCAGCTGCGCGGGGACGCGGGGACGCGGGGACGGCGAGCGGGTCTCCGCACTGCAGCGGCGCCGCCCTCCGCCCGCCCCCGCTGCGCGCCGCCGGCCGCCAGGCCCAGCGCACCGCGCCCGCGCGGGTCGCCCACCGACCGCTGCCCTCCCCAGGGCCCGTCCCACTGCTATTTCTGAATAGCGACGACACACCGGAGCCCCGTCGCGCAGGCCCCGCGCTGCCGCCAAGACCTGCCACCCTAACCCTCTCGTCCTAAGCTCGTCCAACCTGGCTGGTGCAGCTAGCTCCTCTGGGGCCCAGATGCTCCCTCTGTTCAATGTACACCACCCTGCTCTGTCTGAGCTGTCACCCTGGAGGGGAGGGAGGGAGTCGCATTCAGTGCCTGCCCACTCTAAAGCCGAGGCCTGTAGCAAAAATTAGCCTCCACCCATCCTGTCCTGCGCCATCTGCTCCTGTGGGGACAGAGTCCATCTTCTAAGTGATCTAAGCGCAGGAGAAAGGATGAGGCTCACAGGTACTGGCTATAGTCAGTCACCTGTCCACAACCCATCCGCTCACTGACTTGTCCACACTCACCGGCTCATTCTTCCACTCACCTGTCGCCTCACTCACACACCAGTTCCCACATCTGGGCTTCCATTCATCCACCCCGTCCCCACACTCATCTCTCTACATTCATCTGCTCCCCACATTTGTTCCTCCGCGTGCCTGTCCACATTCCCTAGCTCTCAGCTATACCCCATCGCTCTGCTGCCTGCTATCTCTTGCCTTATTCACCAGGCCACCGTCTCATGACACAGGCGTCCTCCGCGTGGCCACCACCGTGCTCTCAGCAGGTTTGAAGGTGAACTGGTGCAATAAGGGCTTCCTGGCCTGAAACAGGCTCTAAAACTTCGTAGCGTGCAAGGATGAAGCTCGGGTTCCCATCACCAGCTCTGCACAAACTGGGTATGGTGGCACACACCTGTGACCCCAGCACATGGGATGTTGAGACAGGAGAATCAGCTCAAAGCCATCCTTGCCTACAATAGCAAGTTTGAAGCTACCCTGGGCTATATGAGAGTCTGTCTCAAATCAAATCTAAAGTTAATAATAAATATAATAAAAATAAAACAAGAATATATGTAATAAAATGAACAAAAATAAGGAGAAGATGCAGCTCCCACATCCCCAACTTTTCCCTCCAGCTTGCCTCCCAACTCTGTCCACATGACAGGCACACACTTATGGTGGGCACACCTATTAGGAAGGGGTCTTTTTTCAAGAATTTAAGTCCCATCTTACCAGAACCAAAACTTGCCTCCCATAAGTAACTCATGCTCTTGAAACTGCGTAGAATTGCGAGAGACCAGCAATGGATGGGCATAGCCTGCCTTCTACATCACTGCCCATTTCTCTCTCTCCTGCCCCAACTCCTCCTGGCGCCTGCAGGGAACATTAAGCAAAGTCAGCAAAAAAGAGCCATTTTTACCCTGGTACTTGGGCTATGGACTTGAATGCTCCAGAGCTGCTCCCTTTCCTC
Source organism: Microtus oregoni (assembly GCF_018167655.1). NCBI lineage: Eukaryota > Metazoa > Chordata > Mammalia > Rodentia > Cricetidae > Microtus > Microtus oregoni. The sequence continues at coordinate 4,097,286 of NW_024543062.1, read as the reverse complement.
TCCCTTCTTCCCACTGTCTCCTTTTTTCTCTTTTTAAAAAATACTAAATTCAAGACCCAGTCTGGTCTCAAAATCAGTAAAGATGGCCTTGAACTCTTGATTTTTTTTTTTAACCTCTACCTCTTAAGCGCTGGGTTTACAGACATACATCACATGCCTAGATAAGGGCTGGGTTTTCTCTACTGAGGAACCCCCCCCACAAGATTTTCTGGACTTCCCTGTAGAGGCTACCCTTCGTGGTGTTCCTTGGGATAAGAGAGGTGACCCTTTCCAGTAAACCTCAAGAACAGTCCAGAAATCACAAGGCGCTCACACCAACGGACTTCGACTGAGGTGTACCACTTCAGATGCAAGTCCCCTTGGACTGTGAGTGTCCTGTCACAACAAGAACCTTCTAGGTCCGGGGCTGGCCATCGGGATGTATGAAACCAACCAGAAACCTGGTCCCTGGGCCTTACAGCAATGTCTTCTGCTGAGCCCCATTATGAAGGCAGTTCCTGCCATCCTCAGATATTTCTGGAATGCTCTAGTAACCTATTTCATGGACCTCAACTTCTTGAGGCATTCCTCCCAATGCTGCTTCCTGTGCCCTTCATGTGGTACTGGGAATAGAATCCAAGTGAATGCCTGCAGTTCCCTGGCCAGTCACCCTAGCCTACTTGGAGACTTCTGCCAAGGCCCTATCTCAAATAATAAAGTAATTAGATATACCTTTCATCCAAGTACTAAATATTCTAAGTAACGTTACTATGTTAAAGTTAGATCCTTACTTTTTAATTAGACAGAAAGGGGGAGATAATGTGAGATGTCCTTCTGTTTATGTGTTGCTTTTATTGGTTAATGAATAAAGTTGTTTCGACCAATGACTTAACAGAGTAAAGTCAGGTGGGAAATCTGAACAGAGATATAGAGAGAGAATAGGCAGAGTCAAAGAGAAGTCATATAGCTGCCGAAAAAGAAAGACGCCACCGGAACCTTACCAGTAGGCCATAACCTCATGGGGATACACAGATTAATAGAAATGGGTTAATTTAAGATATAAGAGTTACTTAATAAGAAACCTGAGCTAATAGGCCAAACAGTATTGTAATTAATATAGTTTCTGTGTGATTATTCGAGTTTGGGAGACTGGGAAATGAACGAGCAATCTCTGCTTACAAGAAACTTAAGCCCGGGATGCATATGAAGGCAAAAGAAGAAAGTCACCGAGGTAGCAGAGCTGATCTTATTTCTTCACTCTGCATGGTTAGAAGACATGTTTTGTAGAGTTCCGAAAGAAAGATCATTTATTAAACCATTGTTTCTGCAGAGACTGCAGAACGTGAGTCTGTGACAAAAGGTCCTGGAGATGATAATGTGGATATGGACCCCATCTCTGTCCCGAGCTGCCATGAACAGGACCTCTCTCAAAGGAGCAGGAAGAAGTGATTGACACTCACTAGGCTGAACCCTTACCTGAAGGATGCTGTGAAATGCTCATGCCAAGGCAGAGGACATGAGCTGAGGGAAGGCACAGAGAACACCTCAAAGCCTAGGCACTAAAAGACAGCTACCCCCACATACAAAGTCCCAACTTAATTTTTGGCTTTGTGATGGTGGGAAAGAAATGTAAATCCCATGTGACTTGTACTTTAAAAATATTAACCTCTTCTGGGCTAATAAAATGTGATGTAATATTGATGTAATCTGCTGGCCTGGCCTGTCACCTGGGTACTCTGTCCCTTTAAGAGACAAGCCCTGCACACTCCCAATCCTACCTTCCCCCATTGCTCTCTCTGCCTGCCTTTCTTCTGCTTCTGCTTTCCTCCCTTCCCCTTCTCCCCTTCCCCCTTCTTCTCTTCCCTTCCCCCTCTATAACCCACTAAATAAACTCTATACCCAAGCTCTCTCTGCATGGCATATCTGTCTGTCTCCCACAAGGCCTCAGGACATCTGGCGAGGCCTCGCAGGTGACCACCATTGCCCCTCATGGGACCAACCTCAGGTCACCCGAGTTATGAATGATAACAAATATCATTTTGTTTCTTTTGATATTTTGTGTATATGTTCCTAAACATATATGGCACATGCATGAGGAGACTAGAGCTGGACCTTGTGTGTCTTTGTCATTTTCTACTTTGTTAAAACATTTGTGTGAGTGTGTGTGTGTGTGTGTGTGTGTGTGTTGTGAGAGTGCAAGCACACATGTGCCAAAAGGGCATGTGGAGGTCAGAGAGACCAATTTTCAGAGACTAATTGTCTCCTGCCAGGTCTTATGGTAGGAGACAAACTCAGGCTTGTGCAGTAAACTGGGTTACCCACTGGGCCATCTCACCAAATCCATTTTTGATATTCTGAGACCGGGGTTTGCTGTGGAGCCCAGTCTATCCATAAACTCAAGATCCTCCTGTGCTCGGCCTCCGGGGCAGTGCGATTACAAGTATACATCACCATGACTGGTTCCTGAAGCTCTTTCTTGATGGTGGATGGCAACAGCATCCTCCCCATCAGCTTGCTCAGTGGCTGAGATGGAAAGCCACTGACCCTGAGTTTGTTCCTGGAAGCTTGTCCTGCTGGAGAGAAGCCCTCACTGAGGCAGAACAAGCAGGTGTGGGTGGAGGGGAAAGACACCCTGACTCACCAGGCAGGTTTCCTATCACAGAGCCATACCCCCAGCCCCTCATGAAGGTAGGGGCAGGGGAGGGTGCTCTAGGAAGGGGCTCTACCACTGAGCCACACCCCAGCCCCTCACTGGGGGATTCTAGGCAGGGGCTCTACCACTGAGCCACACCCCAGCCCCTCACTGGGGGATTCTAGGCAGGGGCTCTACCACTGAGCCACACCCCAGCCCCTCACTGGGGGATTCTAGGCAGGGGCTCTACCACTGAACCAAAACCCAGCCCCTCACTGGGGGATTCTAGGCAGGGGCTCTACCACTGAGCCACACCCCAGCCCCTCACTGGGGATTCTAGGCTGGTGCTCTACCACTGAGGCACACCCACAACCCCTCACTGGGGGATTCTAGGCAAGCACTCTACTGCTGAGCCACAGCCTCAGCCCCAGGCAGGCCTGGCTGGGTGCAGACCTTCTGTAGAAATGTGAACTGGTAAGAAGCACCCCTGCAGGGGAGCAGATAAGACTCTGCTTGAAGCCAGGTGGTGGTTAATCCCAGCCCTGGGGAGACAGAAGCAGGCAGACCTGTGAGTTCAAGGCCAGCCTGGTCTACAAAGCAAGTTCCAGGACAGCGAGAGCTACACAGAGAAACCCTGGTTCAAAAAACAAAACCAAACAAGATTCTGGTTGAGCAGAACTCTTTAATATTTGAATTTTATGTTGTTCATTGCATTCCTCTGGGAAGGGGAGTCCATTGAAGACTTCTAGATGTCAATCCTGGCTTACAGCATCAGGCTTCAAGACAGCCACCTGAAGCTGGCGATGGGGTGGTATACACCTTTAATCCCAGCACTCCCGAGACAGAGGCAGGCAAATGTCTGAGTTTGAGGCCAAACTGGTCTATGACGAAATCCTGTCTCGAAAAAACAAAAATAAAATGGTAACAACAAAGAAATCCAACTGCCTGAGTCCCCATTGGTCCCAGCCTCCCCACCCCCACCCCCCTCAATTCTAGTTCCCTGAGGAGTTCATACCTTGGGGGTTTTCCCTCTAAGTGTGGACAGGACTTGGTTTTACTCCACCAAAGTGGTCAGACATCCATCCTGTGTATGGTCCATGTCTAGCTTACAACGGTTCTGATTAATATCTAGCTGGGAGACTTTCCCTGGATGGTTTTAAACATGCCAGCAATGCTGCTGTAAGCTGGTGTGTATAGAGTCGTATGGCAAAGGACTAGGGCAGTCTCTAGGGATAATGAAATACCAAAGGGCAGCGCCAACTATCAGGAACTGTTAACACCAAAAAGTATGGTATCTTACCTGCCCTGGTCCAACCTTGGAGAGCACCTTGCCATGGTAGTGATAGGGTCTTCAAAACACCCTGCCAAGCTATGCCTGGACTTCAGCCTTCAAACACCACAACATAGATACTGTTTTGTACTACTAAATTTGTAATAATGTTACACAGCTATAGAGAATCAATTCAAAGGAAGAATCAAGAGAAAAAAGCTGCCAAGAATGGAGCCTGCCTAGACTCCCCCAGTGAGGGGCTGAGGTGTGGCTCAGTGGTAGAGCACCTGCCTAGCATCCCCCAGTGAGGGGCTGAAATGTGGTTCAGAACAATGGCCTATCATGTGCAAGGTCCTGGTTTTCATCTCCTGCACTGAAAAAAGAAAAAAAAATACTAATAAAAATAATAGGAGTTCAAGATATAGTTTGAAAACAACTAATAAAAAAAGCTATTAAGGGCTGGAGAGATGGCTCAGTGGTTAAGAGCACTGACTGCTCTTCCAGAGGACCCGGGTTCAATTCCCAGCACCCACATGGCAGCTCACAACTGTCTGAAGATCAGTTCCAGGGGATCTGACACTTCACACCAATGCACATAAAATAAAGTTAAATAAACCATAAAAATATTTTTAAAAAAAAAGCTATTAACATTAAATGAGATTCCTATGTTGTTCCTTCCCCAGACAGAATTCAGGTGAATAAAAATGTTAAACAATCTTTAAACTATAAAAATCACAAGACTAAGAAAATTCTTAATATTGCACTAGGAATCTCTAAACATATTACAGAAGTCATAAGTGTAATACTTAGTAATCTTGTATATGAAAGTAAAATGTCTTATACATTAAAAAGGAATTTTATCCACCAGGCAGTGGTGTTGCACACCTTTTGTCCCAGCACTTGTGAGGCAGAGGCAGGTGGTTCTCTATGACTTCAAGGCCAGCCTGGTCTACAGATCAAGTTCTAGGAGAGCCAAAGCTATAAAGAGGAATCCTGTCCTCCCCCAAAGGAAGGAAGGAAGGAAAGAAGGAAGGAAGGAAGGAAGGAAGGAAGGAAGGATATGGTGGCACATGCCTGTAACCTCAGTACTCTGAGGGCAGAGACAGAGGATCACAAGTTTAAGACCAATGTGAGCTATAGAGATCATGATTTAAAGCAAACAAAATCCCCAAACATTCAAAAGATGAAACAAACAACTATGTTAGGCAAGGTGGTTCATGCCTATAATAGAAATAGAAATAACAGGAGTGTGCATTCAAGGTTATATAAGATATTCTCTTTCTCAAAAAACAATATATATAGCATAGCCGGGCAGTGGTGATGTACGTCTTTAATCCCAGCACTCGGGAGGTAGAGGCAGATGGATCTCTGTGAATTCAAGACCAGCCTGGTCTACAAGAGCTAGTTCCAGCACAGGCTCCAAAGCTACAGAGAAATCCTATCTCAAAAAACGAAAGAAAGAAAGAAAGAAAGAAAGAAAGAAAGAAAGGTTTATATAAGCCTATATATAAAATATGCATCCAAGCTGGGCGGTGGTGGTGCACGCCTTTAATCCCAGCACTTGGGAGGCAGAGGCAGGCGGATCTCTGTGAGTTCGAGACCAGCCTGGTCTACAGAGCTAGTTCCAGGACAGGCTCCAAAGCCACAGAGAAACCCTGTCTCAAAAATCAAAAAAAAAAAAGAAAATATGCATCCATAGAAAGATCTTCAAACTTCCTGAATATGAGAAAAACACCTATGAAATCTGCAGAGACACCATTTTTCAAAAATATTTTATTTGCCTGGCTGTGGTGATGCACACCTTTAGTCCTAGCAGCACTCCAGAGGCAGAGGCAGGTGGATCTGTGAGCTTGAGCCAGTCTGGCCTAGAATGAGTTCCAGGACGGCCAGGGCCACACAGAGAAACCCAGTCTCAAATGTATTTTTGTATTTGTATTAGTTATTTGTATTATTTAACTTGTGTGTGTGTTTGTCTATGTACACGTGTGCACGCACACATGTGTTGCACCCACAAAGGCATATCCCATGGATCTGGAGTTAACAGGCATTTGTGAGCCTCCTGATGTGGGTACTGGGGAACTCCAGCCCTCTGCAAGAGCAGTATGTACAGAGACATCATTTTTCACTTATTAAATGAAAAAAAAACAGTAATAAAAAAACAGGCTGGAAGATGAATCGGTCAGTAAAAGTGTTTGCCTTGCAATCCTAAGGACCTGAGTTTTAAAGTAAAAACAAAAACAAAAACAGAGATATGAAAACATGGTGAGAACATGTCTCAGCACATAAAGGCACTTACCTCCAAGCCTGACCACTTGAGTTTGACCCTTGGGACCCAAGGAGAGAGCTGACTCCTGTAAAATGCCCTCTGATACACACAGACACACCATGGCACGGGTGCACACACACCCAAGAACCCAATGGTATGATTTGTCAAGGGGGAGGCAGGACATCTCTGGAAGTCGGTCTATAAAAATCCTCTTTAAAGTACGAATGCAAAGCTTGCCTTCTCTCGTGGTCCCCATTGACTGGCCATCATGAGCACGGCAATGACTATGCAGCCCTGCATCTTTCTGCACATAAGCCAACACAGCCATTGATGTGTTTACAATGCCTTCTTGGCAAAAATGCATGAAGCAAATAACACTGGGTGGGTGCTAAATAACCATAACAAAGAGCTCGTGAGGTTATTGTATATTATTATATTGCTATTTAAAAAGATGAAACAGTTCTGCATGAATTAAATAATGAAGCCATCTCCAGAGTGTATTTTTTTTTCCTTTTTTCTTTTTCCCTGTGAGCGTCAACATTTTGGGATGGGTGATTCACTAAACAGCAGCCTTACATAATCGCCACCACCTACTTCAGGCTCATTTTGCCCCCAACCATGCATGTGCTTTCCCCTGAAGCCCTGGTCATCTGCCAGTGTTTCTGTCTCCGTGATGGATTCCTCCATCTGTTCAGGATTGGCACCAGAGCCTGCCAGCCCTGTGACGACTTTCCTCCCCTTCGGTCCAGTTACCCACAGAATAACTCAGATACACCACACTTGCACATGGGCTTCAACCCAAGCATTCCCACCCCCTGGGTGAATGGCAGCAGCCTTCATCCTACCCCACCTTTCCTGATCACTTCTCTGCAGGAGCCACAGACCGTGCTCTTCCCCCATCCACAGAGCCTGTCCTGCCCCCAATGATTCTACCTCTCTGTCCATTGTCATCTGTTGTGTGGCTTTTCCCAGGGAGATGAACATATGTCTCTCTATTCATTCCAGAGAGGATACCAATGACAGATAGGCCCAACAATTTCATCCAAGTCTACTTCAGTGACGCAGTGGTTTAAACTGGATTACATGAGGACGGGCAACTCAGAAGGCACGACACCATCACTATTGTCCTCAGAGAAAAAGATAGACCAAAACTGCCTTCAATAATCCGTAACAGCCTGTAAATCCTCAGAAGGAGTGAGACCACATGAGACACTCCCCCTAGCAATCAGGGATAGGGCCTCCGGAGCCCCTCCCTCCCTGCCTCAGGACTGAAAGTTGAGGATGTAGTCTTCTTGCTCAGGTCTCCTGGTAATCGCACTGCTGACAGCTGAGGAACTCAAGGGCTGTGTCAAAGCCAGAGGAGAGTAGTCTGTATGCCCCATCAGTGGACGCTGGGCTGGCAACTCTCCAAATCAAGGAGAAGCAGCATCCGCTTTGGCTCACTGTGGTGGTTTGAATGAAAATGGCCCTCATAGGCTCATAGAGAATGGCACTATTAGGAGGTGTAGCCTTGTTGGGGTAGGTGTGGCCTTGTTAGAGGGAGGTGTCACTGGGGGTGGACTTCAAGGTGTCAAAGGATCTAGATGTAGCACTCTCAGCTGCCTCTCCAACAGCATGTCTGCATGCATGCTACCATGCTTCCTGCCCTGACAATGCACTAAATCTCTGAACCTGCAAGCCAGCCCCAATGAAATGCTTTCCTTTGTAAGTCTCTTCACAGCAACAGAAACCCTAACTCATCTTTCACTCCGTCTTCGCTGAACACCTGGAAGTGTCTTACCCACAACACACATAAATATATGTCAGGCAAAACAATAAATGAATGAATGAGCTAATTTTGCCAAAAATCTATTTATTGGTTGAGATGACATACTTCTTGGAAGACACTTGAAAACCCCCTTTCCTGTTTTTTAAGGGACTTTAAAATATATGCAATGCTGAGAGTTAAACAGAATAAATTTAGATGCTCTTGCTATATTTTTCCATATTTAAGATATAAACTTAGCGTAGGGCTGCTGAGATGGCTCAGTGGCTAAAGTGTTTGCTTCCAAGCCTGAATTTGAACTGACTCCCAAATTTGTCCTCTGAACATCATATGCATGTTGTGCCCCCCCCACACACACACATTTTATTAAAAAAAAAAAAAAGGTATAAACCCAGAGTCAACTCCTAAGTGTTAGAGGTTGGGAGGTCATTAAGACCTATCAGACTTAGGAAGAAAACATTTGCCCTCCTCCAACCTGTCTGTCCTTTCCCTTCTCATTCTGCCCTCCCCTCCTCAAATGACTGATCTGTCCCACAATGGAACACACATGACAACTCCGGGGCACAGTACCAAGTCTGTCACGCTGTGTGCTCCCGTAAGTAGACTCACGGCCTTACCCTTCTGTGCATGGCTCACCCAAGATGAGCCATCGCTTCCTAAGGTTGACTCTTACTCTTCTGTGTGTCAGGTCACATTGTGTCTTTTTACCAATGACAGACATCTGGGTTGTTTTTGTCTTTGGCCTATTCGTGAATAATGAATGCGCCTGAGAAAAAGGGCATGGCGTGGGCATGGAGTGGGCGTGCCTCTGGGACAGAGCACTAGGTAGTTTGTGAGGCCCTGCGTTCTATCTGCCAAGACCAAACCAAGCAAACAAACATGGCTGTGCGAATATCCGTTCAATTCTCAGGTTTCACTTCGGTTATTCAGAAGGGTGATGCTAGAGGTCAAGGCGGTCCTGCGGTTTTTGATGTCTTACAGCTGTAAACTGATTCTGGCGCTGCAGGACTGCTAGACAAGAGCCCTAGCCGGGCGATGGTGGCGCACGCCTTTAATCCCAGCACTTGGGAGGCAGAGGTAGGAGGATCTCTGTGAGTTCGAGACCAGCCTGGTCTACAGAGCTAGTTCCAGGACAGGCTCCAAAGCCACAGAGAAACCCTGTCTCGAAAAACCAAAAAAAAAAAAAAAAAAAAAAAAAAAAAAAAAGAGCCCTAACAATGAGCTGCACCCTAGTGCCCAAGTCTCCTATTCTGGAAAGGGTTTCTTCACAGCAGTCAAAAGATAAATGCAACCTATATCCCAACAGGTGAGCAAACCCGCGCGCATAGTATGCTCCATCCCTACAGAGGGCTAAGACCAACACAGCCCAGGGGGAGGATCAGGGCAGGCAGGTCCCTCCTCCAAAAAGGATGCTGATTTGGACTGCAGCATTCTAGGAGGCTCAGTGCAGATCTGGCAGGCTGCAGCAGCACTGGAGAGTTCCAGCAAAGATGTCTTCCTTGTAACCCCATTTTTTGGGGGCTTTGGTGCACCTGTTCTGATGGACCTGGAGCTGCTGCCAGGTCTCTTCAACTCGAGGGCTGCAAGAGGCTGGGCACGCTCTTTCCTCCACATTCCACTGGCATGTCTGGAATCCAGCCCAGACTCCACATGCAGGAGGGGACTGTTGCTGGCTACTTGATCAAATATACTTCAGAGACAGTTTTGTAGATCTGACTTATGTCAATTCCATTTCTAATTAACTGGAAGTTTATTCGTGTCAATTTCACCAAATGCTGCTAGCATCTATGGAATCATTTTTTTTCTCCAACTTTTAAATTAAAAAAAAAAGTTTTTTTTTTCAGTCAGGGTTTCATGGATTACAAGCTAGCCTCAAACCTAATATGTCACTGAAGATGACGTTGAACTCCTGATCCTCCTGCCCCCATCTCCTGAGTGCTGGGATTGCAGGCATGCACCAAAGTCCTCGTATAAGTAGTGCTGGAGATGAAATATAAGATTTCATGCATACTAGGCAAGCACTCTACCACATTCCCAGCCCTGAGTTATTTTTATTAATTTGCATTCACGAGATGAACTCAATTTAATTATGTCTTACTCTTTCTATAAAAGCATTATCTTAGATTCAGTTCGTTAGGGTTTTCTTTAGGATTTTGACGTCTGTGCTCACTTAAAGAGGTCATGAACACTTCTCTTACATCTTATTACCTTTGAGATCACAGGTGTGATGCTGTTCCCATGAAACAAATTGGGAAGTGCCCCCCTCCAGGTTTCTTGACTGTAGTTGTTCATTAAATGTTGAACTTCTTGTCAGTGAAACCATCAGGGACAGGCCTGGAGCAATGGCTCAGTGGTTACAATCACTGGCTGGTTTTGCAGAATACCTTAGTTCAGCTCCCACCACCCACATGGCAGCCCACAACTACTGTGACTCCAGTTCCAGGGGATCAGGTAGAGGTTCCAGCCTCCAAGGGCACTGAACACACACAGGGTACACATATGCATATACAAACAAAACAGACAAAATAAACCTTTTTTAAAATCTGGAGTGTGATCTGCACTATGAGCAGCTTTTAAATTCTAAATCTCATTTCTTTGTGTTTCTAGCGCTCCCTCCTCTCTGTCTCACAGTGCACCATAGGACAGAGTAAGGCCAGCAGCAGTCCATCCTTCTGCCTCAGCCTCTGGGTAGTGGGATAACTTGTGGACAACTTGTGAGCATCAGTTCTCACTTTCTACCATGTGGGTCCTAGAAGTGGAACTCAGGTCATCAGGGTTGGCAGCAAGCACTTTTAACCTGCTGGGCCATCTTAATGGCCCTCGTATTTTAATCACCGACACCAGTAGCTGTGTACTCCACTGTAGCTGGTCTGTGAGTTTCCAGCTTACTCTCCTGTCTCCAACCCCCATTTTACCCCTGGGGTTACAGATGCATGGTACCACATCCAGCCTTTTAAGTGGGGTTCAGGGATCAAACTCAAGTCCTCGGTTTTGTGTGACAAGCACTCTACCCGCTGCATCATCTCACCAGGCCCCTCTCCTGGTTATTTTCATGCTTCCGTGACACACCTTTCCCACTCTTGCCTGTTGTCCACTATGTTCTTACATTTCAAGTTTCAGCGTGGAGCAGAACATCACACAGTTGGCACTTGCTAGAGTTCTACTTTACAATGTCTTTGGCCCGATCACCACATTCAGTCCTGTGTGTCACGAGGGATGAAGCTGCTTGCCCACATGCAGGATGGAAAGCTTGATTTAACTGTTTTCCAGAGGAACAACAACTACTCTGCTAAGTTTTTGGGGTTTTGTTGTTGTTGTTGTTTTTAACATATTTGGACCAGTGAGGTGGCTCAAGCAGGTAAAGGCACAAAACACCAAGCTAGATAGCCTTCTGACGAGCAGAATCCTGAGGATATACTGACATCACTATGCAGAAGGCAACAAGTGCTTCTGTTCTGGTTTACACATGCAATGTTTCCCATGACCTCCTGTTTGAATATTTGGTCCCCAGGTGGTGGTACTATTTGGAGAGGTTCTGCAAACGAGGATATGGGACTAGGGGCACAGATCCTTGGACCCTTCCTTCTTTCTCCTGCCTCTGCTTTCTGATCAACAAAAGGTGAGCAATTTCCTCTATCACAAATCCTTGCTGCCATAGTGGTCCAAACACATATAGACCAAACCTCTGAAACCTTGAGCCAAAATAGATCCCTTTCCCCTTAAGCTGCTCCTGTCAAGCATTTGGTCACAGCAATGAGAACAGTCTGTGTATGGGCATTTTCAAGTATGTGTACACACATGTTTGCCTCTTGCAGTGATTTAAACGGGGGAAAATGTGCCCCATAGGTTCTGATACTGGAATAGTTGGTCCCCAGTTAGTAGCATTGTTTGGGCAGATATAGTAGCAACCTGGAAGAAAACAGGGCTGAGAGTCCAGCAAAGGCCCAGTTCAAGGATAAATTTAAAACGAACTAATTTCTTTGGCAGAGGACATTTCAAGAGAGCACAACACTGAATCTGTGGTGTCTTTATTATTAGTAACATCTATGCAGGTCTACAATAAAGCTGAGTGGGGTAGAAATACATAATGCATGGTTTGGGATGGGAAGAGATCATTATGAAGCTTACTGTTACAGACAAGGCACTGTCAGAGGGCTGAAACGCACAAGAACAAAGGGAAGGATGCACTCAGGGGATGACCCCACCCAGCTAAGCTTTCACCTTGTGAAAGCAAAGGGCTTCTAGAAAGTAGTAACAGGCTGGAGAGGTGGCTCCGTGCTTAATAGTATTGTTCTTCCAGAGAAACTGGGTTCTCTGGAAACATGAGCACCTACATGGCTCACAACCACCCAGTGTCAGAGGATCCAATGCCCTCCTCTGGCCTCCCCATGCACCAGGCACACCAACGTGCTCCCCAGCTGTCTGGAAACCAGCTTTTTCCTGATTGCTTCCACTGTGCTTAGAGAACTTCCTTTAAACACCCCTTACAGGAAGTTCTGTTAGCAACATCTTCTATTGGTTTGCCTTTTTTCCTGAGAACCTCTTGATTCCTCTGTCATTCCTGAATGACATTTTGCTTGACAGAGTTCACAGTTAAGTTTTCTTTACAAGCTTGAAGAATCCTGTGTCCTTCCTCTGGCTCCTGTAGCCTCAGAGGAGCAGCCAGATCTGGTTGAGACTGCCTCTCCTCTACCTGCAACATGTCATTTCTCTTTGACAGGCAAGGTTTGTCTTTTTCTTTCATTGCCAAATGTCTAATTAAAGCCAGGTGTGATGGCTCATGTCCGTAATCCTAGCACTTGGAAAACTGAGTGGGATTGGCTCAAACTCAAGGGCAATCCACAGTGTGCGATCCTGCTTCAAAAACATAGATAAGCGGGGCTGGAGGGGTGGTTCAGAGGTTAAGAGCACTGACGGCTCTTCCAGAGTTCCTGAGTTCAATTCCCAGCAACCACAATAAGATCTAGTGCCCTCTACTGGCCCATAGGATGTATGTAGGCAGAATACTGTATACATAATAAATAAATCTTAAAACACACACACACACACACACACACACACACACACACACACACACACAGATAAGGGCAGGTGTACTGGTGCACACCTTAAATCCCAGCACTCAGAAGGTAGAGGCAGGCAGACCTCTGAGTTCAAGGCCAGCCTGATTTACATCTTGAGTTCCAGGTCAGCCTAGCCTACAGAATGAAAGCCTGTCCTACACATACATGCGCATGCTGACAGAATAAAGATGTGAAAGTTTAATTATAATGTATGCATATACCTTGGTATGCATTTCTGGCAGATTTATCATACGCGGGAGCTTGCTTACTCAGCCTCTTGCATCTGTGTATTTTTTGTCTTTCATTGATCTGGGAACATCTTCAGTCATTACTGCCTTAAATGTTTTAGCCCCACAACTCTGCCTTATTGTTCTGGGATGCTGATGAGATAAGAATTATCCCACAAACCTCTGAGGCTCAGGGATTTGATTTTTAGACCAGATCTTATCCCAGAATCTTCCATCCTTCCACATCAGCCTCCCCAGCACTGCAATTTCAAACATGCACTGCCAAACTTGGCTTAGGTTTACACATTGTACTATTTTCTTTGTTTTTCAGATCCAAGAAAGTTCTCGCACTCCCTCTCCAGTCTACCACTATGTCCTCCTAATGATGGACAGTGTTATTCTGGTTGTTTTCTCAAACTCTGTGATTTCCATTTAGCGCTTTACGATTTCTTTTTTGTTGCTAACTTAATCTTTTTTTTTTTCAATTTTAAACGAGTTTGTAATCACTTTTTCTTGTAATTACTTCTTGAAAGCGATTTTCATGGCTGTCGACAAGTGCTTGGCAGATGGCTCATTTTGGCAGCCATTTCAGTGAGCAGCCTTTTTACATTCACATTGTGAATGTTCTTGGAATGATAAGCGGTCTTTTTCAAATGTATGTCGGACATTTACGCTATTCTGTTTGGAGACTCCTGGTTCTATTTAAATCTTCTATGTTAGCAGGCAGCTGCTGATGCCAGTGTGTGGATGTATGTGACATGGACAATCTGGCCTGACTCTGTGGCCTCTTGTTCCAACACTGGCTTTGTCTCCAGAGTCCTTCCTTTGCTCTCCTGGTCTGCTTGGTTCTCTGGTACTGGTGGGGCCACTCAGTTCCTGCTGATAGGTGCATCTCCAGGGTCCACCCTGCTGAGGATACATGGAACGTGTTTTTGTGTTTCTGTGCTACCAGGCAGCTCCTCAACACTGTTCTGCAGTCCCTACTGGCACCCCTTGTGCAAGCAGGGTCAGGCGAGCCTGCAGGCGCTCTGACACTGTCATGGGGGATAGACTATGGAATGGTATTGGGGCACTCTTCTAGGTCTCTCCTGCCACTGGCCAGAGAGAAGGAGTTTTCCAGAAGACTTACCTGTATCTGTTGGCCACTGCGTGTGGTAGACCTCTCTGGGACCCTGCCCCAGAACTCTATATCAGAGAGTAAGGAAACCCAGGGACACAGCTCTAGTTCTGAGCCAGTGTATCTTATTTTCACCTCTCAAGTCCTTTCCTCATTGACTGTTACATTGACTGTTGCTTAGGTTGTATTTAGGTGGAAGGAACAGGAAAGGTGAACTCATTACTGCTCACAGGATTCCACTTGCCACACCTGCTGGCCCAGCCCAACCTTCACAGAGGACACAGTCATCCTTAGAAGTGCAGAACTGGCTACCAGTGTTCCACTAAAGCATCTTCCTTATCCTTTATAGAGAGACCAAGACCCTCCTGGCTGCCCTGCACACCCCCTTGCTCCCTACAAGACACTTCTATGTTTCTCCTTCGCCTCAGCGAGCTCCCCTGGCCACAGACAAGCATCATAAACTTCAGCTTCCAGGGCAGACCCTACCCCTCAAAGACCTGGATGCTGGAGTCTGCCAGGAGGCTGGGAAGGCTGCTTCCACCTGGGCTTGATGTCTGTAACATGAGGGGCCTGCTTGTTGGGGTTTCTGTCCTGCCCGGTTCCCACAGCCGACAAGTCCCAAAGAAATCACACAGAGGTCTCCATAAGTTATAAACTGATTGGCCCATTAGCTCAGGCTTCTTATTAACTCTGATAACATATTAACCCATTATTCTTATCTATGTTAGCCACGTGATTTAGTACCTTTTTCAGCAGGGCAGGTTACACCCTGGTTCTTTAGTGTCTGGACAGGACTAGGGAGGAATGGGCTTCCTCCATCACAGAATTCTCCTGTTCTCCTTGCCCCACCTCTACTTCCTGTCTGGTTGTCCTGCCTATACTTCCTGCCTGGCTACTGGCCAATCAGCATTTATTTAAAACGTAGTTGACAGAATACAGAATTGTCCGGGACTAGATGCCTGCCCAATTTACATTCACAAAGTCCTGTCACAGCTTGCATGTTTATCCCACACTCCCCACTTCTTATGCCTCAGCGTTGACATCTGCAAAGATGCAGTCTCTAAACAGTCACATTCTGATGGATTAGGCTTAAGACTTTGACATACAAATTTAGAGGGAGACACAGTTCAGTCCACAACACCTAACACAGGGCCTTTGCCCAGTCAACCCCCTCTCTTTACAACTCTTTTGCTATCCCCAGCCATTTTATATGGTCCCCTAAGCTTTCTCATCACATTCAAAACACCTAAGGGTAACCTGTTCACACTAATTTTCTACAAAACTTATGTCAACAGCCAAAAAGATGGGCAAAATTTGTTATAAAGCCCAATCCCTATGTCACAAGTCTGTTCTCAGATGTGAGGTGCTTCGCTGCCCAGGACAACCATCGCACGTTCTGCTTACTGGGAAAGCCAGGCATACAGCACTGAGTTCGGCTCAAGGCCAGACTTAGGAAGGGCCCAGCAGGGGCCCACTGGCAATACCACCCCTATCCTAAAACCCTCCAGCCAGCGATACTACTAAACGTCTAAACTGGGGAGGATCCAAGCAGCAGATGCACACTTGACTTCTCAAGAACCCCTGAGTAACCCCATAAGGATCACCCACGTCTAAGCCATTCAAAATAAGCTTAGCTTGACCTTCCGCCGCCTTAGGACAAATGTGCTTTCACCTGCGGTACCCAGGGATCAAGGGGAAAGTGGAACCTGAAGATTCAGGTACACGGAAGCTTAGCCACTAGGGTTAAGTTTCAGACTCAGAGAAAGGCCAGCCCCACCCTTTGCCCCGCCCCCCGCCATTATCCACGCCCCAAAGTCTGCGCCCCACCTACCAGCCCTTGTCTCAGGCCCCTCATTCCTCATCCTTCACCCTACTCAAACCCCACCCCATCCTCGGGGTTCATGCTCTTTCCCCCAGCCTGCATTCCGCCTACTGACCCTGGTCAGCGGCCCATGCTCCGCCCACCTCCCCCTTACCCACCCCACTACCCCTTGCCCCGCCCCCTTCCCTTAAGCCCCTCTTCCCCTTCGCCCCGCCCACAGAGCCCCGCGCTCCGCCTGCCACCTCCTGCAACGCCCCCAAAGCCTACGCTCCGCCTACCCGGCTCTTACCCTTTCCATTACCCCTTATTCCCCACTCTTTACTCTACCCCCTTTCCCAAAAGGCCCGCGTCCCGCCTATCACCTCCTGGTTCCGCACACTACCCCTTACCCCCAACGCCTCACCCTTCGCCCCTCCTCCCGAGGCCCTCGCCAAGCCAGCTGCCCCCTGCCACGCCCCCCAGGCTCAAGCCCCGCCCCCTGCACCCAGCCAATAACATTTCCTCTTAACCCCCTCTCTCCGCCTCCTGCCACTTACTCCACCCCCTAAACCCCTTTTCCGCCCACTTCCCCTGGCCCCGCCCCCTACCCCTCACTCCCTGCCCCTTCCCCCGCATCACGCCTCGGGAGCACGCACTCGGCCGCGAGCAGACAAGTCCGCCGGAAGTCCTGCCGTAAAGCGTGCCGCCACAATCGTACTAGCGCCGGTTCCCTTGGAGACAGGCAACGCGCACAAGATGGCGACGCCAGCGGAGGCGGCTTCGGACTTCGCCGAGGCGGCTGAGGCTGCGGAACTGAGCCGCTCGCTAGGCCGCCTGCTGCCGGGGCTCGAGACCGAGAGTAAGCTGGGGCGGCGGCGTGCGCTGGAGGCTCTGGAGCACGCCCTGGAAGAGGCGGTGCGGCCCGGCGTGGATTCTGCTGCCTTCCAGGGCCCCTGGGCTCGTCTGCTGCTGCCGCGCCTGCTGCGACTTCTGACCGACCCGGCCGAGGGCTGTCGCGCGCTCGCTGCTCACCTGCTGGACTTAGGCCTGCGCCGCGCCGCTCGGCCTCGCGATGCTCTACCGCGCCTGGTGCCCGCGCTCACCGCGCGCCTGGCCCGACCCGAGCCCGCGCGACTGCCGCCGGAGCCCTGCGAAGAGCTGCGCCTCGCCCTCGTGCAGCTGCTCCGCCTGGCCGTGGACCTTGGCGGCGCCGCGCTCTCGCCCCACCTGGACGACGCGGTGCGCGCGCTACGGGGGGCGCTGCTCGACCCCTTCGCCGCGGTGCGCCGCGAAAGTTGCGAGTGCGCAGCCGCTCTGGCGCGGGCCACTCCTGGTAAGCGTCGGATCCCCTTCCGCGGGTACCCAGATTGCCGGGACCTTAACTAAAGTTGGTTAGTTCCCTCGTGTGATGATTTTTGTATTGGAGATGAGATCTCACCATGGAGCCCGGGCTGGCATCAAACTTAGTCTACTTCAGCCTTCTGATTTTGTGCATGTGTGTTTCTCTGTTCCAGTGTCTCTTGTGTCTCTGACTTGGATCTCTAGCTTCCTAGATTGAAGGAGGCTGCCTCTCTTCACTTCCCTTTAGTTTATTCCCAACATTCTAACAGCTCTGCTTGATCAGAGTCTTCTCTTTTTTTCTTCTGAGCTAGAATTTGGGGAAAAAAAAATAGCAGGTCCTGCCTAGTGCTGATGGTTAAACTGGAAGTCTGGACGGGAGGGAGCAACCTTGTGAAATACGTGTACTTGTCCACTTCGATGCCTGGAGCGGGAATGTGGGAGTTGAGGCTAGCAGGGGCGGGTTTAGAAGCGTTCAGCGGGCGATGGCAGGCACGACGGTGGCCACAGAACTGTATCTGATAACCAGCAGCCTCCCTGTCCCGCAGAGCACTTCCACATGCAGTCGGAGTCCTTGATAGGCCCCCTGATGCAGACCATCTCCCACCAGCACTGGAAGGTCCGGGTGGCCGTCATCGAAGCCACAGGCACTGTGATCCAGTTTGGCAATGGCAGTTCCGTGGATGACGTTCTTTCCCACTTTGCTCAAAGACTCTTCGATGACGTCCCTCAGGTAATGGGGTGTCGCTGCCCTGCAGTATAGAAACCATGTGCTGTTAGTGAAAGTGTCTTCGTGTGCTCCTCCTTCAGTGCAAAGAAGGGCAGGGTAGAGGTTGAGTAGCAGGGTAATCTGCTGGGGAGTTTGGAAGCAGCCAAGGATGCTGGCAGACAGGAGGCCTACAGATGTAGGGGGTGCACTGGCTTTATGAAGGCAAAATCCAACTCATGGGCATGTCTCAGATCTAAGGCTGTAGGGGCTTGTGGTAATATCACCTATAAAGAGGACTGACTGATGGCATGCAGTCTCTGTCCAGGTAGAGAAAACAGAAAGGGATAGCGCAGGATTCTGGGTAGGTGGGAGGAGGGACAGTGGCCAGCCCCCAGCCCTCAGCCCCCACCCCCAGAGAAACTGAAAGCTGGCTCCATCTTGGCCGTTCATATCAACCATCAAACTCTCCGTAGACTGACAAGTTGTCTCTGGGTGGCCGTGTCCCCTCCCCTGTGATGAAGTGCATCAGGCACCCTCTCTCCCCTGCTGTAAGGCTGTGTCACTGCAGATGCCCCGGCCAAGTCCTGCCCCAGGCTCCCAGCACAGCCCTATAGCTTGGTTTATTTATATGTCTCTCTGTGGCATCATAGTTGACATGCATACAGTTTACCCGTTCACAATGGTTAGTGGGTCTTTTAAATGCATGCTTATTTTAATTTTGTAAAGCATGTGCTAAGTTGTGCAAGGTGCTGTGTTCTGTCACCCACATCACACACACAGCACTGTCACAGTTGTCACCACTACCCCAGTTCTCATCATCCCAAACAGAAACCCTGACCAGGGGCTGGCAAGATAGCTCAGGGGTTAAGAGCACTGACTGCTCTTCTAGAGGACCCGGGTTCAATTCCCAGCACCCACATAGCAGCTTGCAGCTGTCTGTAACTCCAGTTCCAGAGAATCGGACATCATCATACCAACACATATGAAATAGAGTTAAATAAAGTTTAAAAAAGAAAGAAAGAAAGAAAGAAACCCTGACCAGCAAGCAGCAGTTCTCCAGCTATATCTCTGCCTAAACCCTGGTGAGGTCTAATCTTTCTTTCCCAAGTTTGCTTCCTAAAGATTTCTTGTGGATTCATGTCACATGCCAAATAAGGTAGCCTCTACTATTGTCACTGCAGCCCATAAAAAACACCCAGGTACCATGGTGGCACAGAAGACAGCAGACACTGTCTTGGGGGGGGGGGTGCACAGTGAGTCCACAGAGGACAGAGCTAGTGGGTGTCACAAGGTTCAGTGGTCCTCTAATTTGTCAGAGAGCTGGGGCCCAGCCCTGGAACTCATTGCCTACACCTATTTCAGAACTAACATTCCACCACAGCAGGACTCTGAACCGCCTTTCCCGGAGACTCTCAAGTGAAGCTGTTTCTCTGTTGTCTTGTGGCAGGTCCGGCAGGCCGTGACCTCAGTGGTGGGGGACTGGCTGCTGAATCTTCGTGACCGCTACTCCTTCTTCCACAAACTCAGCCCACTGCTGCTCAGCAGCTTCAGCGACGAAATGCCTGAGGTCCGGTAAGTACCTCACCCAGCAGCTGGGCAGTGTGGGCCAAGTGGTGCCCCCTACCCCTCTGGAGCCACTCTGATTTGCAGCAAGAGCTTCTGTTCAGTTGCTGTTTACCACAGGGGTGGTGGTTTCTCTGCTGTAGAAGCTGGAGCCACAAGAAATTGCCCTCTCTCCTTGTTCTGTGTGCTGTGTGGTTCTGTGTCATATGAGCTATCTCTGATTGCTAAGACCTCTTTCTTATTTAGGTTGGGTCTGTGGGTGGACGTTAGGCCCTTGGCTGGTATTGTCACCATGTAGTCAGAGCTGGTCAGGCCACTCCTGCCTAGTGATGCCTGTTACCTGACCCTGCTCCCCAGCCCAGAAGGTGTTTCCCTAATGTGTCTGTGATCAAGACCTTCGTGGAAGGGGGTCTTCTGGCACCCAGACCTGACTGCCACTCCTGTTTTGCTGTGTTGCAGGCAGACAGCCACCAGCCTCTGGGAGAAGGTCGGGCTGAAATGGCAGGAGGAGAATGAGGCAGACCTAAAGGACAAGCTGGATTTTGCTTCGCCTCCTCCTCCCCACTACCCTGAACATGGTGAGTGCCCCTGCTAGGGGGACAAGGCAGCTGGAAGGTCCATGAAGGACATTTGTTCTTGGTCCTGAAGAAGGCACTGGTATCTGAGGTGCTGCTGGGCCCAGTAGTTGTGAGCCAGTTTGGAGATCACAGAGGATGCCTCTTTCCCTGGTGGCATGCAGGCCCCTCCTGTCAGCCTCTGCCCTCTGTCTCTTAGGAGCTGATCTTTTCCCACCTTTGGGCCAACTTCATCTTAAAGAAGGAGAGGGGCCGGGCGATGGTGGTGCACGCCTTTAATCCCAGCACTCAGGAGGCAGAGGCAGGCGGATCTCTGTGAGTTCGAGACCAGCCTGGTCTACAGAGCTAGTTCCAGGACAGGCTCCAAAGCCACAGAGAAACCCTATCTTGAAAAACCAAGAAAAAAAAAAAAAGAAGAAGAAGAAGAGGACTTCCCAGAAGCATCCAGATGTGCTGCTAGGTGTCCACCGCTCTCTTTTGAGCATGTGCAGGGATGTGTAGCTGGACCAGGTCTCTGCAGCACTGCTGAGAGTTTCCAGAGTAACACCATGGGCGCCTTCATCCTTTCACCCAGAGGCAGCTAAGCCTGCAGTTCCGGGATAAGTGGCCTTTGTCTTTCCGTATACTTTCTTTGCTCAGGGTAGGGTCTTCTGTTAGCGCTTGCTTGTCCTCACATAGTCATCACCCAAGGCCATGTTTGTGACTGTCTAGCAAATTACCCCGTAAAAAAGGTCTTTGCCCACAGCCCAGCCCCTGGCCCCATGGGCTTTAAGACCTCCTGCCTTCTCTGGAAAGCTTATTTCTTCTTAAAACCAAGCAGCAACATACCCTAACAAGGGCAGAGGTGTGACAAGTGGAAGACACTGTCCCCCAGGAATCAGGTGCTCCTTCCTAGTCCCAGTGGTGGTGTCTGGTGGGCCGTGGACACAGCAGTGATTCTGAGGCTGCTTCTGAACTCAGATTTGCTGGGATGCTAAATCCAGGCCTCTCGTTGGTCACCTTCCCTTCCTGCCCCAGACAGCTTCTCTGCCTCTGAGCTTCTGCCCTGTCTAGGGGCAGAGGACAGCACTCTAGTTCTGGGAAAGGTGCAAGCGGTAATATAAGCTGGTTTGTTCCAATTTGATAAGCCAGGTTGAGAGCACAGTTTTCCAGATGTGGAACTGATACGTGAAGGTCATTAGTGTGTTTGATTGTTTCTTTATCGTGTGTGTGTGTGCGCGCGTGCGCGTGTGTGTGCGTGTGCGCGCGCGCGAGACTTGTGACTCGGCCTCAGATATGCGACACCAAATGTTCTACTACTGAGTTACATCCCCAACCCTTTGTGGTATGAAGGGGGTGGGGGGGCAAGGTCTCAATATGTGTAACCCATGCTGGCCTTGAACTTATGCAGTCCTCCTGCCTCAGCCTCTTAAATGCTGGGATTGCAGGTGTGCATTCCCATGCCCAGCTTGCATTTATGTTAACTGTTCCTTTGTGGCAGAGGTGCAGTAGGATTCTAAAGGGCTGAAGGGCTTTTTCCCTCCTGTTCTTTCTGCCTCAAGTTACCTGTGTCCTTTTGCACAGCTAAGCAGGAAGCTCCCTCCAGCTCTGGAGTTGCAGCCAGGCTCTGAACACTGGTGCCATTCTCTGCAGCGTGAGGCTAGTGTGTCCCTGATTGTCCCCTTGCACTCCGGGGTCATCCCATACAATTCGCTGGCAGTCTAGCAGTGTCAGCAGGACACAGGCTGGCCTTGAAGTGCAAGGAAGTTCCCTAAGGAAAGTGTGGGAGGCTGTACTGTCCTAGAAAGATACCACACTTGACTAGTGGGGAGCTTGTCTGTAGGGACTTGGAAGGCATACTTGCATATACTCTGTTTGCACTGACTGACCAGATTTCTATGTTCAACTTCTGGAAGGAGATCTGCCCTCTAGGATATGTTTTGGAAATAAGTTAGGAACAAGGGCTTGTCTCTGACAGTAGCTACAGGCATCTCAATGGTTCTGGTTCTGAGCTGTGAGAGCAGCTCCTGCTCAGAGCTCATTTTTCATCTGAAATCTGAAGCAGACTGGATTTAGGATTGTCATAGTATCCAGCAGCATGGCGCTAGGTTTCATGCGCTTTGTCATTTCCCTCTGAAGTGACTTCAGTGTAGGATTAGAATTTAGAACTCGAATCTTGGTGATTTTGCTGCATTTCAGCCATCGGGTCTTGTCACTTGCTCAGACCTTTACCCTAGCCCTCCTTGCTACTACCCCTCCCAGCCCTGTGCCTGGCCTCTGCTTACCATCCTGGAACCTGTGTTGTCCTTCTCCAAAGAGCTGTGTACAAATACCCTTTACATCCCTAAAACTGCCTTTTAGAGCTGTGGGTTTGCGAACTTTGTTAGAAATCATGTCTGAAACTGAGAGAGAACGAGTCCATCACTGGCTTATCTTTTGTGCCTTCCTGACTGGCTGCTCTGTTTTTGTGGGTGTCAAGTCATGTTCTCTGTGGCCAGACCTGTCCACTTGGCACAGTGCACCTTCTTGTTGAGTCTCATCCCCGTAGGTTGCTCCTGTCACCCTCCTGCCACCCAGTTGCCTCCTCCCTGTGTCTGACCCCTCAGTGCTTCTTAGGTAGGCATGTGCTCCAGTTGTTCCCATTCCAGGAGGCAACTGAGACAGTGTTCAGAGACAGCAGCTCGGATAAGTGGCTATGATGTTATATCCTTTCTTGCTGCCAGTGTAGGGGGACCTCAGCTTGCCACAGCTGATGTACACAGCACTTACAGTTGACAGTTACCACACAGACTGAGGTCAGCACCTGAATCAAATTTAATCAAGTTCAAAGGACAGAAAGGTAGTAAATGTCACCACCTCTACCACAGGGTTTATGTTCAACTTACAGACTAATGTTAGTTTCCTTTTACAACACCAAAGTAAGTCTTCACTTTTAATTGTTTGCAATTGTTAAATGTATTTTTCAAGAATGTTTTTAAGGTTTATTTTTTATATTATGTGTATGAGTGCTTTGCCTCCATGTATGTGTCTGCACCATGGGCATACTTGGTACCTGTGGAGGCCACAGTTGTGACCTCCCAACGTGGGTGCTAAGAACCAAAATCAAGTCCTCTGCAAGAGCAGTGAATGCTCTTAACTACTGAGCCATCTCTCCAGCCTCTTGTCTTTATTTTTAATTATGTGTTTGTGTTGGGAATGTGGATTTGTGAGCATAAATATACTGCCCTTGGAATCCAGAAGAGGGTGTCTTATCATCTGGAGCTGGAGTTACAGGTGGTTATGAATACTCCAGCATGGGCGCTGGGAACCACTGAACCATCTCCCTAGCACCTAAATCTCCACTTTTACCAAATTTTTTTTTTTAGCGTTATTGGTTTCTGTGGGTGCGTACAGTGTAGGGGTGGACACCAGTGCTACAATGCACAGGTGGACCTCAAAAACCAACTTTGTGGAGTTTGTTCTTCTTCCACCTTTACGAGGACCCTGGGAATTGAACTCAGGTCTTAAAGTTTGCGTGGCAAAGACCTTTACCCACCGAGCCACTTTGTAGGCCTCAAATCACCAGTTTTAAAATGGAGTGCTATGCAGGGTTGTTGTAATAGGAGCGGTGGGCTGCATCCCCGGCACCCGTCCGTCCACGCGGCTAGCTTTACCCGAAATAATTACACGGAAACTGTATTCTTTTAAACACTGCCTGGCCCATTAGTTCCAGTTTCTTATTGGCTAGCTCTTACATATCAATCTAACCCATTTCTAATAATCTGTGTAGCTCCACGAGCTGTCTTACCAGGAAAGATCTTAACCTGTGTCTGTCTGGAGTGGAAGAATCAGCTGATTCAGCTTCTTTCTCCCAGCATTCTGTTCTGTTTTCTCCGCCTACCTAAGGGTTGGCCTATCAAATGGGTCTAGGCAGTTTCTTTATTAATAAGAAATCACTCCCACATCACAGGGTAGCCAGGAAGGTGGCAGTTACATTGCCTTCAGATCAGTTTTTACTGAAGAAAGTGTCCTCAGGGTCCTGCAAGCCACCAGTGGCAGGGCTCTGGTGACAGCAGGTTCTGGGTTTTGTTATTGGTGGCGGTTTTTCTTTGAAACATCCTTCTGCTGTAATTGTTTGCCCATCGTGCCCAAGTGGTGAGGGCAGCATGTCTTCAGAACAGTGGCTCGATGCCAGGAGGATACAGGGCCTTTTTTCTTTCCTTCTTTTCTTCTCTTTTTCTTAAAAAAGAAAAAAAGCTGGTCTGGAAGTGAGTAGAGTTAGTTCCCTTTGAATGTGTAGCATTGTGTCCATCTATCTGGTTCTGCCCTACCTACATTCCACCAGGGTGTTTGGGATAGAAACGTGAATGGGAGTAGATGATGGGAAGCTGGCTGGTACCATGGGAGCTTTTCCCTCTTCTCAAGGGCAGGTCATTCTGCCTTAGCAGCACACAGACAGGCCTTGTAGACAAGAATGAGGTGTTAGAAGAGGGAAATCACTTTCACAGAAGCCAGGTTTCCCAATCCCAGAACCCCAGCATCTTTGACCTCTCCGAAAACTGAACATTGACCTCTGCACCAGCTTCAACCTTCCACCCTATTTCCCTCCCCAGCTCCTCCAGGTGGAATGTCCTTTGTCTCACTAGACCTGATATGACCTCATCTTTTCCACTGGTTTTGGCAGCTATATGGATGGCTGATCGTTCCCATGGTGTCTGGCTTTGTAGATGTCCATAATTCTCCTAATGAAGAGTCCATTGTCTCTTAAAGTCTCTAAGGGCCCTTGTCACCCTACACAAGAGCAAGCATGACCACTTAAGTTGTCTTTTTCTGCCTTTTTATCCACCGTCATGCTGTAGTTATCCCTAAAGATTTATAGACAGTCCCAAGCTCTCTGGGCCTCCAGGGCAACACTTTCAACTCTCGACTTGTAAGTGATTACTCAGACCCTTCCTCCCTGCTTACCTGTGCTAACATGCTTCTAAAGAGAGATGCAGGACCACTGACCTCTAGCCTGCCCATAAATCAAGTGGCAAATAATCAAGTCTGGGAAGGAATTTAGATGCTGAGAAACAAACATGGCAGGTGTAATACTGCCCTACGGGGAGACAGCCAGTGCCAGGATACTTGTAAAGTCGCGGTTTCTTTGGATGTCAGCATGGCGCTTACTACCTACCTGGCCAAGGTAGACACTAAACAGGAATGAAGCTGTGTCCCCAGCAAAGCTGGAGAGTATCCTAGCAACATTCTCCATGAGAGCTCCAGAGGGAAGCAACCCACATGTGCCAATGTGGGAGACTAGGTATACCAGATGAGGTAGAAAGATAGGAGGTCCCTAAGCCAAAAAGGGGGAGGACACAGACATGGGCCACAGTATGAATGAATCCTGCTAAGTGAAAGGAGCCTATTTACAAAGCAGCTTCCCCACCCCCTCACCCCCGCGCCCTGCCCAAAATAAATAATAAAACCCCCTTAGGACACAGTAAACAGTGTCCTAGGTAATACTATTAGCCCAGGACAGAGTTGAGGCCTGCCATTTGGGGGATGTTGTGGGGAAACTTCTGTATTCAAACATCTGCAAGGTTGTGTAGAAATTGTTAATCAAGTTACTTGGAGGTAGGGCATGAGAAGTAGCTTTGTTTTGTTTTTCACACTGAATTTTTTACGTTTTATTTATTTGGGCTGTCGGGATGGCTCAGTAGGTAGAGTTGCCCTACTGCCAAGCCGGGCAGCTTGAGTGTCTTCCTGGGGCCCACATGCTGGGGAGAACTGACTCCCACAAGTTCTCTGATCTTCACACGAATGCTACAACGTGCACTCACAAAATAAACAATGTAAAAGAATTTATTTCTATATTATGTATGTGAAAGTACACAAAAGGCTGACGCAGGTGTGAAGGTCAAGGGACAACTTGTGGAGTGGGTTCTAGCCTCCCCCTTTGTTTCTGCAGTAGGAGCTGCAGTTTCTGCTGGTGAGTTCGTTACTCCAGTTAGTCTGCCCAAGCACTTCTGAAGGAGACTCCTGTCTCTGTCCTTCATCTCTCCAGAGGAGTACTTAGATTACAGAAGCATGCCACCACATACGGCCTTGTTTGGTTTTAAACATGGGTTATAGGGATGGAATTCGGGTCATCTGACTTTTGCAAGTGAGTACTTTGACCCAGTGAACCATCTTTCTGAGCCTTGGTCTTTGTTTATTTGTTTAGAATACTGGGGTTTGAACCTAAGACCTTGTACCCCTGCCCTCTTTTTACTTGTATTTTTGGTTTAGGTTTTGAGGTATAACCCAGGCTGGCCTTAAACTCAGCTTGTAGCTGAGAGTAGCTTTTGACTTTTGATCCCCCTGCCCCTACCTCCTGAATGCTGGGATTAAAGCATGTACCCACACACCCTAATTATGTGATATTAGAAGTGGAACCAGGGCATCATGCCTGCTAGGCAAGCACATTACCTACTGAGCCATATTTAGACAGGGTCTGAGTTCCCCGGGCGACCTTGACTTTGTGGTCCTTCTGCTTTGGCCTCTGAAGCAGCTGCATGACAGGCCTAGGAAAGCACTGGCCAAAACCAAGCCTTTTTAAGGAATAGTACTGAGTGTGTATCCTGCTTGTGGGAAAGTGGAGTAGTTAGTCCTGGCTCCGTGTGATGGCTCAGCTTGTGTTTGAGGACATTAACACACAAGCCTTTTTTTGACTCAGTGTTTCTGTTTCTTAGCGTCTATCTAAATTCATCAGTCAGCTTTGTGATGTTTATGTTTGCAGATATTACAGTGATAATAAAAAAAAGTAAAGTTGCCAGGCGGTGGTGGCGCACGCCTTTAATCCCAGCACTCGGGAGGCAGAGGCAGGCGGATCTCTGTGAGTTCGAGACCAGCCTGGTCTACAGAGCTAGTTCCAGGACAGGCTCCAAAACCACAGAGAAACCCTGACTCGAAAAACCAAAAAAAAAAAAAAAAAAAAAAAAGTAAAGTTGCCGTGGAATTTGTTATCCCAATATTTGAAAAGCTGAGGCAGGAGGATTACTGTGAGTTTGAAGCTAGTCAGGACTGCATCGTTAAATCCTGGGCTAATGATTCCTAATACTGGATCCACATGGTGCTGAAATCATTCTGTGGGTTAGGTTCCAGTATGCTGGGTCAGTTCAGACCAATGGAGTGCTTCATACAGTGGAAACGTCCACATCCATGTTGTTCTGTGTAGCATCCTCTGGCCAGATGCTTATCAGGTGTTGAGATGCCATTGGCACAGTGGGGGAACTAAGGTGTGTATTATGTGTAGACTACATGCTGGCAACTGCACATGACAAAAGCACAGAGCCAGTGCTGGCTGAACTGTCCTGGGAAGACTAGGAACTTCATCATCTGTGATATGAAAGCAGGCTAGCCAGACTGGAGTGCATTCAAAAGAAACTTAGTGAGACCCTGTCTCAAAAGAGGGCTCAGAGAGTGTAGCTCAGAGGCACAGGGTTCATCTAGAATCCGTCAGTAAGGGACTGACAGGATTTGACTCAGTAGTAGAACTTGACTAGAAATCACCCTACTGGTGGGGAGCTTGGGGTGTGGCTCAGTGCCTGTCTGTCTCCCTATTGGGCTGGGGATGTAGTTCAGTTATAGAATGCTCGCTTAACAAATGGGAGGAGCTTGGTTCAGTTCCCTGCAATACACACTGTGTTAAGAGAGTGAAAAAAAAAACAAGAAAATAATTATACCTTGTTCTAGAACATACTGAGAACTCAATAAGAAAAACAATTCAAAACTTGTTAAACAGACAGTCTTTGGAAAGAGGGCACCAAAGGTGGTATCACCATAAAGATGCTCAGTGTCATTGGCATTGGAGAAACAGAAATCGGACTTCAGGGAGACACCACTGTATTCTTCCAGGCTCAACTAACTTGAAGGCAGGCCATGCCATGGCAGGGAAGTTGAATGGTGCAGGCACCATAGAAGATAGGCTGGTGCCTTTTTGTTTTCTAAGTCAAGCAAGTACCTATGGTATGATGTAACCCACTAGATATTGATACCAAGAAAGATAAATGCCTGACCCTGCTAGTAACTGTGTACTAGGAGTTCAGTCCAACACTGTTTAAAACAGCCCCCAAGTCAGAGCTAAGCTCTCAGGAGATGAATGGGGAAACTGGTGTGTTCACTGCATAGACTACTCCAGCAGAGTCTGTGCTATGCAGGTCCACTGAGCAAAGATGTTAGAGAATTTGCTCTAGTCCATAGCCAGGGCCATTGGGTGGAGGGGTGGCGAGGGGACAGGAGCTAAGTTTACTTCAGGCTTTGTGGTGAAGGTTTGCAGGTATGTCCCAGTGTGGTTTCTTGTGTGTCACACCACAGCATAGCCATGAGAAATACTTTATGACCCTCACCTTTTCCATTTTTTGTTTGTTTGGTTGGTTGGTTTTTTGCGGGGGGTGGGGGTGTTGGTGGGTTTTTGTTATTTGTTTTTGAGATAGAGTCTCATTCTGCAGCCCGAGATAACCTGGAACTGTGTGACCCAGGCTTGTCTTCAACTTGCAGCAATCTTACGGTCTTAGCCTCCTGAGCTCCAGGATCATAGTTGCAAGCCGCCAAACCTAGCCCTCCTTTCTGTCTTGAGGGACATTCTGAACTTGACTGAAGCTATCTTTGTGGATTCCCGTCTTCTCTCCTCTAGAGAGCCGTCCTGGCCTGGGCTGCCGAGAGCTGGTTTTCAGAAACCTCTCCAAGGTGCTTCCTGCTGTCTGTCACGATATCACCGACTGGGTGGTGGGGACACGGGTGAAGGCCGCACAGCTGCTGCCAGTGCTGCTGCTGCACGCAGAGGACCACATCACGCAGCACCTGGAGATCATCCTCAGAACCCTGCAGCTGGCATGTAACGACGAGGAGAAGGCTGTGGTCAGCAGTGTGAGTGTCCCATCATCTCGCAAGTGGCAAAGCTCAGCCCTGTACACACCAGTTCTGTTCTCACCAACTAGGTGAGGGCATGAACACCTCCCGCCTGCCCTTCCTCCTCCCCCATATTCAACCACTAGCCTGGTCCCGGCAGGGCCATCGAAGCAAAACTGTTCCACCTTGAGCACACAGGACATGTGCAGCATGTGCGCTTTTGTCCAGGCTCTACAGTGCTCTCCTTCCAGTGACCAGGCTGTCAGCAGTCAGTGTGCCTAAGAGACTAGTTTCCTCAGCCAGGCACACATGCTATTTCCACACAAAACCTCGGCAAGGGGTTGCAGTGTATTCATGTATGTTGCATATGTATGACCAGTGTGTGTGAGTATGTGTGCAATTTTATGCATGCTAATGGAAGTCCAAATTTGACATTGGGTATCAATTGTTGTCCAGTTGATTGCAAAGCCTCACTGAAACTGAACCTCACAAATCAGCTAGACTTACCTAGCCAGCTTCCCCAGGGGTCCCCTTTGTCTCCTGGGTACTGAAATGGCAGGAGGCTGCCACCCCTTCCATCCTTTTACATGGGTGCTGGGGATCTGAACTCTGATCCTCAAGCTTATGCAGCAAGCATAATTCATTGTTCACTGAGCCACCTCCCCAGGCCTTACCACAAAATTTTTTTTTTTTTTTTTTTTTTTTTTTTTTTTTTTTTTTTTTTGGTTTTTCGAGACAGGGTTTCTCTGTGGTTTTGGAGCCTGTCCTGGAACTAGCTCTTGTAGACCAGGCTGGTCTCGAACTCACAAAGATCCGCCTGCCTCTGCCTCCCAAGTGCTGGGATTAAAGGCGTGCGCCACCACCGCCCGGCCTTACCACAAAATTTTTAACCCTATATTTTATTGACAGAAAAGGTAACTTTATATCTCTCAGTCTGGATTTGTGAAGGAGAGGGAGGGAATGATGATAAGTGCCATGTGAAGGTTGCTGTGTCCGTGTGCTCTGTACCTGCCCCTGTGTGCCGCCCGTATGCCACCTCTGTGTGCTGCCCCTGTCTGCTCCATGATGGAGGTGCAGAGCTGACCAGGACCACAAACTTTCCAGCTCCCCGTCCAGCCGCACCAGTCCCTTTCCTAGGCAGCCCCCACTGCTGCCCAGCCCTGTATTGTCATCTGTGAGTATTTTATTAATGGAAACAGCAGTGTAGGGACTGGAGTTGATGTTGTAATGCCCTACATTCAGCTTTATGGTTTTGCATCTCAACCATGTCCTTGTCAAGTTACCAAGGGAGCTGACTGTGTGTGTGAATGAGAGGCTTAGGCTGCTGGTGTCAAATGAGGCAGGAGGACCAGACACCCTGCTTCAGAGCCCTGGCTCCCACTTGCCTCGATCCCACACACACTTAGAGAAAGAAGGGTGTGTGCTTCCCCACAGGTCCTGTACACCATGCCTTCTGGCAGGTGGGAAGCCCTGTTGGGCAAGCCCAGGTACCAGTGGGAGCCCTGACTGTAGCCATGTTTCCAGAGCTCTGCGCCTCCCTGTCTTCCTTACAGTGTATAAGAGCTGCAGAGCTCATTGGCACATTCGTCAACCCGGAAGTGTTTCTGAAACTGATCTTAGCCATGCTGAAGAAGTCACCCTCTGCCTCTGGCCTCTTGATCCTTGCATCCGTCATCCAGGGCTGCCCCCAGAACATCCTGCAGCCACACCTCAAGGTCATAGCCACAGAGCTGGCGAAGGAGCACATCTGCCAGGGCTCTGAGAATGTAAGTGGGTGCCTGAAAGGGTGGGTACTAGGGCATCCTGGTGCTGGAGAAGGAAGGTAACCCTGCTGGCCACTCAGGGTAACTGCTGATGGTAACCACCCCAAGGGCGGCAGCACGCCCAGGTGCCAGCATCAGCACCCCCTGTTAAGTCTTGTGGCCATCCTACCACAGGCAGCCATTTAAATTGCTAACTGTGCAATGGTAGCACATGCCTTTAATCCCAGCACTTGGGAGGCAGAAGCAGATGGATTTTTGTGATTTCAAGGCCACCCTGGTCTACAGAGCAAATTCCAGGACAGGCCCCAAAGTTACAGGGAAATCTTGTCTCAAAAAACAAAACAACAACAAAATTCCTTTCGTTAGTGCCAGTGGCTTGGACAGCTCAGGACACGTTCATCTCCCAGGAGAGTCCATCTAGCATTGCTGCTGTGGGTGCTCATAGGTCAGTGACAAGGGTTGAGGGAGTCCTAGGCCCCTACCCTGGAAACAAGGGAGTACACACACTATCAAGATTAGTATGAACAGCATATCCTCGGTGACCAAGAGCTCATTCTGTCAGTGTCACTTAGCCCTTGAATCCTATGTTTGCAGTAACCACGTGCGACTGGACAGACAGATCCGCTTTAAACTGAGCCAGGGCAGCCTAGCTCTCAGCTTTACTACTGGAACATGTTCTGGTTGTTTCTACTGAGAGCAAAATGAAGGTTGCCATGTTGGACTGTGTTAGGCATACCCTGTTCTCAGGTACCCTGATCCTCTTGTTGGGAGACTATGTTCTGCTCACTAGCCAATCAACCTGTTTGGGCCTTGGTGTACCTAGAGATGGCTCAGCTCTGGCAAAGCTGGGCTGGAGGGAGGGACACTGGCTGATGGAAGTCAGCCCCGGTGCTCTGTTCAGTCATTTCTGTCACCTGAGTGAGAGACCCATGGGCATAGTGCCATTCACCTGCTGCTGTCTTTGATACTTCTCTCTTTTTTTTAAAGATTTATTTATTTATTATGTATAGAGTATTCTGCCTGTATGTGTCCTTGCAGGGCAGAAGATGTCATCAGATCTTATTACAAGTGGTTATGAGCCACTCTGTGGTTGCTGAGAATTGAACTCAGGTCCTCTGAAGAATAGTCAGTGCTCTTAACCCCTCTCCAGCCCCTTAGTTACTTTCCTAATGCTATAATAAAACACCATGACCAAGGGAATTTACAATCTATTTGGAGGATTATGGTTTCAGAGGATTAAAGTCCATAGACATCATGACAAGGAGCATGGCAGCAGAAAGGCATGGCATTGAAACAGCTGAGAGCTTATATCTTGAGACACAGCCACCAGCCAGAGAGAGCTACCTGGGGATGGTGTGAACTTTTGAAATCTCAAAGCCCACCCTCAGTGATACACCTCCTCCAACAAAGCCACACCTCTTAATCCTTCCCAAATAGGTCCACCAGCCACTTGATTTCTGTGTCACCTCCAGACAACTTAGATCTGGCCTGTCAGGCTCCTCTGTGCTGGCTCTTAACTTTGGTTAGCTGGTTAGCGTTACCATTCAGCCTTCTAGAAAGGGGAACTGATTTCTTTCCTAAGATAGGTGTTGTTTTGTTTTTTAGGTGACTGTGTATTTGTGCGCATGAGTGCAGGTGCCAGTTGAGTCCAGAGAGGGTTATGGATCCTCTAGCTGGAGTTAGAGGTCCTTGTGACCTCTTGAGAGGAATGCTGGGAACTGAACTTGAGTCTTCTGCAAGAGCAGTACAGACTCTTAACATTGACCATTGCTCTACGCCCTGAGAGGAAACTTGACAGTGCTTCAGGGCACAGAAGGACCCAAGAGGCTCTTCTTCCTCGGTGTACTAGCAGTGTAGGGACCAGAGAAACTCACAATGAACACATCTTCTTGCCAGGCTTGAATTATTAGCAAAGGTGTTCAGGCGAGGTCAAGGCCATTAAACTTCTGAGTTGACAGGTTGACAGGTTCTGTACTGCCTCCCTCCCACTTCCTGTTGGGTTGTTTGGGGGCTGTTGGATTTCTTGTGGTCATGAGAGCATGATTTAAAAAAAAAATCTTTAAGAATGAACTGGGGGGGGGGGTGCTGGAGAGATGGCTCAGCGGTTAAGAGCAGCGGCTGCTCTTCCAGACGTCCTGAGCAGGCAATGCTCTTAACCACTGAGCCATCTCTCCAGCCCGCCTATGGGAGTTCTTCACAGGGCTCCACTGGTCACCCAGCCATGATTCTTGAGCAAATGCACCTGAAACCAGGAAAGCCAAGTATGGGCAGCTTAGCCTTCGGCACCTATAGCAGTCAGAAAGCTTGTGACTCAAGGTAGACATCAACTAAACCCTAGCCTTGACTCCAGTCTATGTAATTTAAAGTGGATCTGGCGGGCAATCATTTCGGCATGGGAATATCATCATAATATATGTTCCGGCATAAAGTTGTTAAATGTGAGGTTTAGGGGTTTGGAGTTTTTTGTTTTGTTTTTTGTTGTTGGTATTTTTTCAGCTCAGAATTCTACAAGATTTTCTTTTATTATTATTACAATTTTTCACCTCCTCCCATTTCTCTCCCCTTTCGTTGTTGTTTTTGAGACAATATCTTCTGTAGCCCAGGTTGAAATAACTGTTGTTTGGCTGAGTTTAGCCTTGAATTCCTGATCATCATCATCATCGCGCCCCCCCCCCAGCCTCTTTGATAGTGGGCTAACAGGCCTGTGAATGAAAAAATAAATAAAAGGAAGCCGTGACTGCGCCTAAGGGGTTGAGGATTTTAGTATAGATATGAGGGAGAGAGGGGCAGAGACTTCTGGGAGAGTCCAGAATGAAACCAACTGACTGAACCAGATGATGTGGGTGGGGGAGCCAGGTGGCCAAGAGGCCAGTGTAGTCAAAATGGCCAGGTTATATAGGACTCAGAGAGCTGGGGGACGGGAAGCCCAGCTCAGTCTCTGGACTGGAGCACTTAGGGTAGGAGGCAGGGTATGCCACCCAGAATGTCTCAGAATGCTTGCAGGAGCTGCACTCTCACCTAGGAAGCTGCAATCCCGCAGGCTTCTTTCTGTATTCATGTCCTTTAGCATTCTTCTACCATGTCTGTTCACAGGTTCCATGGAGCACAGAATAAATAGGGTCGGCATTTTTAAGTTTAAAGATACCAGTAAACATGTCACAAAATATATTCTTGGGGGTGATCGATAAAAGGTTTCTTTATGTAGCCCTGGCTTTCCTGGAATTTGCTCTGTAGACCAGGCTGACCTCTAACTCACAGAGATCCATCTTGCCTCTTCTCAAATGGTGGGACTAAAGGTGAGTGCTACCACTGCCTGGCTCTCACAAAATGTATTCTCAGTCCTTCTGTTGCTTCCCTTCTGGCCCAAACGTGCTCTTCTCGGTGGATGTGCTCTGGTCGGGGCCTAGCAGCCCTCAAATGGGGCGCAATAGCTTTTCTGACTGTTGTCACATGTATGGGCCCCGCACTGGTTGCAGAGAGGGGGTACTGACTTTCTCTGGTCTCTTCCAGAATCGCTACCTGGAGCATCTATTGCTGTGTGTGCAGGCTCTACTCTCTGTATGTCAGGAAGACTGTCGCACTGTCAGCCTGCAACTCATGGAGGTGCTGGTGACAATACTGGCAGTCTCAGGTGCCCCGGGCCTTTTGAAGAAGGTAAGGCAAGCAGCACCCCACAGCTACAGTCTCTTTCTACAGGAAATGTCCTGTCTTCTGTCAGTCTCCAGCATGGTTGAATTCCAGGCCTGGGGCAGGCTTAACTAGCAAAGGTGAAAGAATTCAGAGCATTTAGGAGTCACTCATAAAGTGGCCCCAGGGAGTGTTCCCTCCACCTACAGACTTATCTTCTGTCTTAAGAGTGGAGTGAAGGCTGTTGAATACTGGGACCCTGAACCCCTACCCCCGCCCCCATCTCTTGAGGCTTCAAAGCATTCTTGTGCAGCCAAAAGCTGTAGGGAAGACTAGTGGTTGCCCTGTGTTAATGGCAACCCAGCCCATTATTTGGAGTTGTTTCTGTCCCCTTGGCTTGTATTTTAAGATTTAAAATGTTCTTTTTAAGTTTTGCTTGTTTGTTTTGTTTTTGAGACAGACTAGCTTGGTCCAGGCTAGCCTTGAACTTTTGAAGACAGACAAGCTTCCTGTTAGAAAATAAGGTGGAAGTGACTGAATTAGACACTCTGTTAGCTTCTAGTTTCCACATGCACATATATGTACACCCCCATGGACACACACTCCCCCACAGACACACACAAACACACACACACCCATGGACAAATCCACTCCCATGAACGGATGGACACCCACGGACTTGTACACCTCCCACGGACATACACACCCACACCCATGGACACACGCACACACACATCTTTAACATCCCTGTGGGTCTCAAGAGCCGATGGGACCAGATGGGACTGTCAACCACCTTCATGGGCCTGCAGGAGGCTTAGGTATCCTGTGGTGCCCTGCCTGGAGGAGCCTTTCCCCTTCTTTTGTTAGGGACTTTCTCAATTCAAATTTTTCTCTTTCAAGACACCCTTTGTAGAGGGTATGTGTCATATGTCATCGAAGACAGCTTGTCACTGATAGAGCTGTAAATTCTAGCAGAGTTGTACCTGCAGGTCACAGGAAGGAAGCCAAACTCTTCAGGTCAGGAGCAGAGATGTGGCCCACTGCCCAGGCCCCTGATGCAAGGGAATGTCAGGGGTTGCCTACTGTATTAAATCCCAGAAGGTGGCTGTGACTCTCTCCTTTGGCTGCCCATTAATCTTTGTGGTTGGCTTCAGAGCACCAGTGGGTTGTTTTTACCTTGAAATCTAGTCTGGGTAGGAGAACTAAAGGAGGAGGGTGAGGGCAGCCTTCACTGATCATGGTTTTACGGTTTTGGAGATTTAGGTGGTAGTTTTGTTGTGTGTGTTTGAGAGTGGAAGGTTCTTCATAGTTCTAGGATGGAGCCCAGGGTCTTGCCTATATTAGGTATGCACTGTGCACTGACATGAATTCCTAGCCCCAATTCCCTTGAGTTTGTTGTTGTTGTTGTTTTGGGTTTTCGGGGTGGGGTTTATTATTTTAGTTATATATGTGTGTGTGTTTGCATGTGGGTATGAGCACATGTGCCCCCAAAGGCCAAAGACATTGAATCCCCACAACTAAAGTAACAGATGGTTGTGAGCTATCTGACATGAGTGCTGGGACCTGAACTCAGTACCTCTGCAAGAGCTGTACATGCTCTTAGCTGTTGAGCCACCTCTCCAGCAATGGATTTTTGTTTTTTAAACAAGGTCTTGCTATGTAGCCCAAGCTGACTTTGAACTCTTGATTCTCCTCCCTCAGCCATCTATGTGCTGAGTCACTGACAGGACTGTAAATTGTAGCAGTTTCTTTTTTATTACGATTTTGTCTGTGTATCTGCGTGCAAGTGTGTAGGTCCACATGTGTGCGTGGTGGCCAATGTCATTCCTCTGGCACCATCCACTTTGAATTTTTCTTTGTCTTTTTTTTTTTCCTTTTTTTGAAAGACTTTTTTAATGTGTGCATGAGTGCAGTACTTGCAGAGGACAGAAGAGAGCTTCAGATTCCCTTGAGCTAGAGCTGTGGGTGGATATGCCCCACCCATCGTGAAATCTGGGAACTAAGTTTGAGTCCTCTACAGAGTAGTATGTGCTCTCATTTGCTGAGCCATCTCTCCAACCCTACCTTGATTTTTGTTTTTGTTTGTTTATTTGACAGTCTTTTACTGGCTTACCACCTAGGCCAGGCCAGCAAGTCCTAAGAACAACACCTCCACCCCACCCCACCCACATCTTTGCCTTTGCATTGCTGAGATTATAGGCATACACCCCATGCCTGGCTTCTGATGTGGGTTCTTGAGATCATATTCAGATCTTCAAGCTTGCAAATGACTGAGCCGCCCTGCCCTCCCTCCACCCTCGCAGTATCTTTAAAACTACTTTGCCCTTGTCCATGTGTGGTCAAGCCCCTGCTAGCATAGCCTCTGAGCATCTCAGGAGGCCACACTCATACACGTGTACACACATGCATGCGTGCATATGCGCACACATATATACACACAGGTGAGCTCCTGAGTTGGTGGGTTTGTGTCTCTTACTTGCAGTATAAGCAGCACAGACAAGGCAAATCTGTGTATGAAAGTGTTGTAGAGAGGGCACCAGCCCTGATGTAGGCTGCTGTAGCCTGCTGCCTGCTCTTTGGAGGCGTTCGCTTTTATAGCCCTTGCCTCCTGGTCACGGGTTTCTGTCTAGCTGGTGGTTGCTATAGTCACAGACCTCAGATGACAAGGAAATCTCCGAGAATCTTAACCTTTAAAAAGTAGGCTCCAGCTGGGCGTCACCCTCTCCTTTAATGCCAGCACTCTAGAGGCAGAGGCAAGTGGATCTCTGTGAGTTGGAGGCCAACCTTATCTACAGAGGGAGTTCCAGGATAGCCATAACTACACAAAGAAACCATATCTCAAAAAAAAATAAATAAATAAAAAGTGGACTCTAGGGAGTCAGTGAGGAGGCTCAGCAAGTGAGTGTGATCTCTGGAATCCAGATGGCAGAAGAAGAGAACTGACCCTTCAAGTCATCTTCTGACTTGAACACATGCACTATGGC
The DNA here is from genome assembly GCF_018167655.1 of Microtus oregoni. NCBI lineage: Eukaryota > Metazoa > Chordata > Mammalia > Rodentia > Cricetidae > Microtus > Microtus oregoni. Next base: position 4,059,778 of record NW_024543062.1, on the reverse strand, counting down.
ATGCATGCCCTCTCTCCAACAAAGTAAATCAATAAATGTAAATGAAAAAGAAATTAGGCTTGATCTCAGTTGGTAGAGTATTTACCTAGTACAATACAGAATAAATTGAGTGTGTGGTGGCACATACCTACAGTTCCCACACTCAGAGGGTATAGGCAGGAAGGAGTGTTAGAAATTGGAGGTCATCTCTGGCTATGTAGTAAGTTTGAGACCAACCTGAACTACATAAGAGGGCTTTTTTTTTTTTTTTTTTTTTTTTTTTTTTGGTTTTTCGAGACAGGGTTTCTCTGTGGTTTTGGAGCCTGTCCTGGAACTAGCTCTGTAGACCAGGCTGGTCTCGAACTCACAGAGATCCGCCTGCCTCTGCCTCCCGAGTGCTGGGATTAAAGGCGTGCGCCACCACCGCCCGGCCTTTTTTTTTTTTTTTTTTTTTTTTTGGTTTTTTCGAGACAAGGTTTCTCTGTGGTTTTGGTTTTGGAGCCTGTCCTGGAACTAGCTCTGTAGACCAGGCTGGTCTCGAACTCACAGAGATCCGCCTGCCTCTGCCTCCTGAGTGCTGGGATTACAGGCGTGCGCCACCACCGCCCGGCCAAGAGGGCTTTTTCAAAAAGCCCCCTCAAGCAGGACAATCTCTGTGAGTTTGAGGCCAGCCTGGTCTACAAGAGCTAGTTCCAGGACAGCTAGAGCTGTTGTTACACAGAAACCCTCTTGGTGGGGCAAGGGGGGAGGGGGAGCCCCCTCCAAAAAGTATTTTAAATTTAAAAATTACACTGGAAATGGGAGGCAGTGGCGGGTAAGAGACAGAAATCTTTAATAAATAAATAAATTTAAAAAAAGAAAAAGAAAAATTACACTGGTCCCAACCTTCGTATACCCTTTTCTAGGCCCAGAACACCATGGACACACTGGCCGAGGTGGAAGACACCCCCAGCAGTCAGGACCTGTTCCGCAAGCATGTGGGTGCGCTCCTGGAGCGGCTGACGGCCTCACATGGCGAGTGGACAGTGCACTCTGTGCAGTTGCTGAAGTTCACTGTGGTGCTCACCCAGGCAGGTGAGCCTCGGGCCACTGACCTGCCCCAGCCAGGCTTCAGCTGCACCATCCTCACCATCCTGAGCCACACAACCTGGCCTTGACCCAGGCATGGTTTCTGTTTGTGTGACAGGGTCTTGCTACTTAGCTCAGGATGCTTTCAAACCAGTTCTGCTCCTGCCTTAGCCTCCCACATGCTGGGGTCACACGGCTTCTTTTGCAGCTTGTATTCTTCAGATACTTCTGTTTTACGGTAAAATTTAGCGTCTCCAGCCACATTGGCATATGGCCCCAAGACCTTAGCATTCCCCTCAGTTCTCGTGGAGGCTCTTTGTAGAAGTGAGAAGCATTGCTTTATAATCCTTAGTGGGATTTGATTTTATTTATTTATTTAGCATTTTTAGTACCAAGTGGTCCAGCTCCCTTCACAAATCCCACTTGAGCCCCCAGCTATGTGGGGAGAAGCTGTATTTACAACAGGCGTGGCAGATGACACAGTGTCACCACCAGAAGGTATAGTTTGCTGCAGTTCCTTAGACTATGTTCAAAAGGCAGAGATGGCACCTGTGGGACTGAAGAGACGGCTCAGTCAAGTGCTTGTTGCACAAACAGGAGGACCTGAATTCAGTTCCCAGAGCCAGACATAAAAAGCCAGTGTGGAACCAGGACTCCAAGTGTGCTAGGCAAGCACTCCAGCCATGGAGGTACAGCCCCAGCCCCTCACTGTGTGGATATCTTGAAAGGCAGTTTGCCTCTCACTGAAGTTCAAATGGGAATGTCAGCTTCCCTCTCCTCTGCATCCCCTTTCTTCTTTTGTGAATGAAACTCCAGCTTGTGCACTTGGTTTTTATTCTGAGAGCGGGTTCATCAGCTGCAGGGCTCCAGACATCTGTCCTTTGATGTTGATAGAGTCTAAGCAAACCCTGGCACTTGCCTGTGCTGCTTGGCGCAATCCTGGCACTCACCCACACGGGAGGGATCCTGTTCGTCTCATTAGGCCAGCAGCTGCTTTTCCCATTGTGCTGTTTCTGTTTTCCTTCTCTTCCTCAGACCCACACAGCTTCGGGTGGACAAAGCTGTTGTTTCCTTAGCCCCCATCTCCACAGTACAGACCCTGGACACACAGGGTCTTGAAGTGGGAGATTTAGGTGACTTGGCTCAATGTCCAGTTGTAGAATTAACAAACTGTGCCTGGCTTTTAGCTAAAATACAAATCTAAGGTACAAGCCGGGCGGTGGTGGCGCACGCCTTTAATCCCAGCACTCGGGAGGCAGAGGCAGGCGGATCTCTGGGAGTTCGAGACCAGCCTGGTCTACAAGAGCTAGTTCCAGGATAGGCTCCAAAACCACAGAGAAACCCTGTCTCGAAAAACAAAAAAAAAAAAAACAAATCTAAGGTACAGCAGGGAAGTGTTCAGGAGCATGTTCTGGCATGTCAGCTATTATATCCCTACTCAAGGCTGTTTAGTTCCAGTCACCTGGCAGTGAACCCTCAAGGTGTTGCCCCTGAAGTCTTTGTGACTTGGGGGAAAGATGGGGGTGAAGGAAGCAGGGTTCCATTTCTTCTCTTCATTACCATAAGGCTTGAACAAATGGTGGGGTGCTTTCAATGACTGATTTTGGTGCATTGTTCAGATATTTTTTGACTTTTAGATTTGAGGTGATAAGTAGGCCTGTGAAGATAGCTTGATTGCCTTGCAAGCTTGAGGGCTGTCCCCAAGCTCTTGTAAAATGTCAGGCATTTTCTTGTTTGATTTCTTTTTGAGAAAGGGTTTTTGTGCATAGCCGTGGCTGTACTGGAATTTGCTGTATAGACCAGGATGGCCCCAAACTCTGATCCACCTGCTTCTACCTCCTAAGTGGTGGGATTAAAGGCCACCACATCCATGTAACCCCAGCCCAGAGAGAGAGAGAGAGAGAGAGAGGAGAGAGAGAAGCTAATCCCTGGGGTTCAGTAACCAGCCAGGCTAGCCTAATCATTAAATCTTAGACCTGTGAGAGACCCTGCGTCAAAAGAAGAAGGTGGAGGAACACTACAGAGCAGTTGGAAGCTAAGGTATTGTCTTGAGTTCAGAGTCATTCTGGGCTACAAAGTAAAATCCTGTGTCAAAAGAAAAAGAGGACTAAAGGAATGGCTCAGCCATCAAGACCTCTCCCAGCACTTGGGAGGCAGAGGCAGGCACATCTCTAAATTTGAGACCAGCCTGGTCTACAGAGCAAGTTCCAGGAGAGCTAGGGCTGTTACCCAAAGAAACCCAGTCTCAAAAAAGAAAGAAAAAGACCTCTTACTGCTCTTGCAGAGCTCTGGGGTTTATCTGCTACTAGCACCCATGTCATGTTTCTCTAAACTGCCCGTAACTCCAGCTCCAGGAGATCGTTGCTATTGGGCTCCACTGATTCTGCATTTATGTGCACATATCTTTAGGCACACATGCACATTATTAAAAATAATGAAGTAAAATTGTTTTAAAAGAATGAATTTGGAGGGCTGGAGAGATGGCTCAGTGGTTAAGAGCATTGCCTGCTCTTCCAAAGATCCTGAGTTCAATTTCCGGCAACCACATGGTGGCTCACAACCATCTGTAATGAGGTCTGGTGCCCTCTTCTGGCCTGCAGACATACAGACAGAATATTGTATACATAATAAATAAATATTTTTTTAAAAAAGAATGAATTTGGAGATTGTAAAGAGAAGCCAGATTTGTGTCTTGGTCACATGATGAGGGACTTCTGGGGTTAGTCTTTTGTTAGTGCCCTCAGCAATTGGCAGAGCAGCATGGTAGGAATGGGGGCCACAGCCCTGCGACTTGCAGGACAACTTCCCCACACTCGTGCTCCTGTATCCTCCCCATCAGAGAAGCCAGGCTAGCCAGCAGCTTGCTGTAGTCCCTTCCCTCTTTTTCCAGGCCCAGCTGTGGGAGAAGCTCTGCAGCACGTGATTCCTACCCTCAGGACTTGTCTCCAACCCACCACAGACCCGCACATGCGCCTGAAGCTCTTCTCTGTCCTGTCCACGATGCTGCTGAGGCCTAAGGACACTGTTGACTCTCAAGGGTAGGTCAGTCCTGGGGTCTGGGTAGAGCCCACATGAGTGTTGGATAGGTCTCCCATCTTCCCATGCTGCCCTGGGCAGGGCCCCTGAGGGCTAAGGTGCAGGCTTCTTGGTGGTCTCTATCCCTCGCATAACTGCTAGGTAAACAGTGGGCTTGGTGAGTGCACCACAGAGACACAGACAGTAAATCAAAGTCACTGTAGGAGAGTCATTAAGATTCCATTGAGTGAGAAAGTTTTAGGGCACATTAACTATTAATGACTTCTGTATCCGCTGTTCTGTTTTAAAAGCCTTTTGGTACCTAACAGACCTGACTGAATTAGCATTGATGGTGAAGGCTTAGGGGTAGCCTTCTGTTATCTCAGAAGAGCTCCGAGGCAGCACTGCTCCAATTTTATGGCTTTGAAGTAAAGAAAAAGTTGAACAAAGAGCTTAGGAAAGAACAGGCTTTGGGTGGGTGGGGAACAACCCAGACCAGAAGCTCATCCTGGGAAAGGATGTTGAAAGTCAGAGCTACCTGTAAGAAGACCACACACACACACACACACACACACAGAGAGAGAGAGACAGAGAGACAGAGAGAGACAGAGAGACGGAGAGAGAGACAGAGACGCACACATAAAATCTTGAAATACTGCTTTCCTTGGTTCACTGGGCAGAATAAGATTAAAGCCATGCTGGGATCTCCCAAGCCTTACCCCATGGCAGCCCTGGGTCTTAAAGATGGAGACCTGAACACATTAGCCCCATGTGGGCAGGACTCCCCCGCCTCTCCCATCTCCCCCCAAACAAATCTATCATCACACAGTGTGGTCAGCAAACTCTAAAGTTCCCTGTGACTTGGTCATTCTAATCTTTCCCTTTCATACGCACTCCTAGTATGGGGCTGGCTGCCAGCCTCTCACGCTGCAGGAAGTTCTATTTCCTGCTATCTGCAAAAACCTCAGGGCTGAAAAGGGACCATAAAAAGGTATTAATGAGCATCTTGGCAGCAGGCCACTGGGCAGGCGTGTACACAAGAATGGAGTGAGTGCATAGCAGCCTGGGCTGCCACCGGGGCTGTGGCCCTCTCCACATGCAACCCAGTATGCCTGAGGAACAAGCTGCCACCCCTGACCCACAAACACAGCTCCCGGGTTTGGGTTAGATTCCCCAAAACACGCTTCAGACCTCTCAGGATGAAGTCAGTCTGGAGATTCCAATTATGCAGATGAATTACTGAGAAAATTGCTACTGTTTGGGTAGTGGTGGTTTGAAAATAACATTGCCTTGGACTTTCTTTTTTTTTTTTTTTTTTTTTTTTTTTTTTTTTTTAAAGTATTTATTTATTTATTTGTTATATATACACAATATTCTGTCTGTGTGTATGTCTGCAGGCCAGAAGAGGGCACCAGATCTCATTACAGATGGTTGTGAGCCACCATGTGGTTGCTGGGAATTGAACTCAGGACCTTTGGAAGAGCAGGCAATGCTCTTAACCACTGGAGCCATCTCTCCAGCCCCTGCCTTGGACTTTCTATTGCCATAACCAAAACAAATCTGAGGAGGAATTTATCTCACTTACACTACCAGGTGACAGTCCATCACTGAGTAATGTCAGGGCAGGAACCTGGCTTGCTCTGCCTGCTTTCTTTGGTTTTTCGAGACAGGGTTTCTCTGTAGCTTTGGAGCCTGTCCTGAAACTCACTCTGTAGACCAGGCTGGCCTTGAACTCACAGAGATCTGCCTGCCTTTGCCTCTGTCTCCCAAGTGCTGAGATTAAAGGTGTGTGCCACCACTGCCCAGCTACCGCCTGCTTTCTTATAGAACCCAGGACCACCAGCCCAAGGGTGTCACCACCCACAATAATAGACTGAATCCTCCCCCATCAGCCACTAAGAAGATGCTTACAGGTCTGGCTACAGCCAGATCTCGTGGAGGTGTTTTAGTTGTGGCCCTTTCAGCTGACTCTAGCTGTGTCAGGCTGACACAAAACTAGCTAGCATGAATGTCGTTTGGTTTTGATTTATAGATTACAAAATGAAGAGTGAAAGGTTATCCAGGCAGGGCTCAGTCTGGCAGTGTGCGCCCCTGCTAGAGGTTGGGGTTCCCTACCTAGAGAAGACAGTGCTCAGCTGACAGCAGGCCAGAGTGGCAGCACCACAGCATCCTACCTGCCCCCCTGGCTTCTCACTCTTGCCTGAGCTATTGAGAGGCCTGTGAGGGAGCAAGCAGGAGCTACAGAAAGCCCTCCCCAAGCTTCCGCCTTTGTAAGTGGCCTTTGCTTCCATCCTTTGGCAGCCTTTGAGTAAATTTCATGTAAAAATTCTGGAATAGAGGACCAGTAGAATGGTTCAGTGAGTAAAGGCATTTGCTTCCAAGGCCTGACAACCTGAATTCAATGCCCAGGACACATGGTGGAAGAAGAAGGAAACCAACTCCTGTACGTGTCCTTTGACCTCTGTATGTGCACTGGCACATTCCCCATCCCACCCTCACATACAACAATAAACAAAATATAATGTAAAATTTAAAACTGCAGTCACTGGCTAGGCCTGGGAATGTGGCTCAGTGGGTAGAGTGCTTCTCTGGCATGCAGGAAGCCTTGGTTCCATCTCCAGCACTGTGTAAACCAGTAGTAGTGGGGCGTGCCTGTCAGCTCAGCACTCAGGAAGTGGGGCAGAGGGATTGGTGTTCCAGGCTGGCCTGACTGCATAGCAAGCTCTTGTCTCAAAAAACAAAAATTGAGCTGAGGGTATAGCTCAGTTGGTAGAGTGCTTGCCTAGTATATAGGGTTCAATCCCCAGTACTATACAGATTGGGTGTGGTGGGACAAGCATGCAGTCTCTGCACTTGGGGAAGCAGATTACAGACCAGCAGTGGTAAGGAGAGAACTCCTGAGCTGTCTGTTAGGGAGAGTCTGACAGGTGGTTGTGAGCCACCTGATGAGGGTGCTAGGAAATAAACTCAGGTCTTCTGAAGGAGCAGCAAGTGTTCCTAAGCACCACGCCATCTCTCCAGCCCCATGTCATTTCTTGCTTCCTTGGTTTTAATGGAATAGATAGCAGGTTCAGTAGATTGTGATAGAGGTGCCACGTGATCCAAATGACTGATCATGGTTGATAAAGCACTTGAGTACAGAGCCCCCCACAAGCCACAAGTTTACCAGGCCACTTGGCAAGGGTCACATCTTTGGGAGGGACACAGGATCAGGTCACTAAGGAGTCCTTGCCAATCTCTGTAGACCCTGGTACTCTTTTCTTGAACGCTGGAGCACATAAAGAGCTATCTGGGATGTCGTCATCACCCAGCATGCCAAGCTCTTGGATTCTGTTCCCAGTCATGAACTAAGGAAATTGAAACAGCTCAGTACTTATGTGGTGATTTGAATGTCATTGGCCCCCATAAGCTCACAGGAAGGGTCACTGTGTGTGTCACTGTGGGGGCAGGCGTTGGGATCTCTATTGCTTAAGCTTTACTCAGTGTCACAGTCTACTTCTTGCTGCCTTCTGATCAAGATGTAGCCAGCACCATGTCTGCCTGCAAGCCACCATGCTCCCTGCCATGATAATAGTGGATTAAACTTCTGAAACTGTAAGCCGCCACCTCAACTAAATGTTTTCCTTTCTAAGAGTTGCCGTGTTCATGGTGTCTCTTCACACCGCAATAGAAACCTTAAGACATTCTCGGTTGAGTGTATGCAAGTCACGTCATCCTAGTTAGCTTTCGTGGTTCACCTGCTCCCCTTCCTTGCTGGTCTCACAGGCTATCAGCCTCCAGAAGAGGCCCCCAACTGTTGGTGGGAACTGCTCCATAAGTTGGTGCTCTTTGGCCTGAGTCTCTTCATGTGCCTCTCACCTCTCACCTTAAATGTCAGTCTAGTTCCTTCCCAAACTGCAGTTTGTCCTTCAGAGTAGCTTGTGTGTCCTTCCTTACTTGCCATCTTGTTCCAGACAGTTCCATGGCTACTTGGAGATGGTAGTGAATGAGATCCTAGCCCCCAACCTGCAGTGGCATGCAGGGAGGACGGCTGCAGCCATCCGGACAGCTGCCATATCCTGTCTGTGGGCACTCACCAGCAGTGACATCCTATTGGCCAAGCAGGTAAGGACTTCTGTGCCCATCCCAGTTGTCTGCCCTTGTGGCTACCAAGAGACCATGTAGAGCTGAGACCTGGGTGGTCAGGTCTAGCCAGGCCTAGGTCTGAGTGCCCTGTTTGTAACAGGTACCATCTCCTTGAAGTGTCCGGGATCTGGCCTCTCAGCTTTAGGTTCACAAACTGCCTTAGTTTCTTTTTTTTTTTTTTTTAATTGATTTTTATTGAGCTCTACCTTTTTCTCAGCACCCCTCCCTGCCTCTCCTCTCGTCACATCAACCCTCCCCCAAGGTCCCCATGCTCCCAATTTACTCAGGAGATCTTATCTTTTTATACTTTCTACTTCCCATGTAGATTAGATCTATGTGAGTCTCTCTTAGTGTCCTCATTGTTGTCTAAGTTCTCTGGGATTGTGGTTTGTAGGCTAGCTTTCTTTGCTTTATGTTTAAAAACCACCTATGAGTGAGTACATGTGATAATTGTCTTTCTGAGTCTGGGTTACCTCACTCAAAATAATGTTTTCTAGTTCCATCCATTTTCCTGCAAAATTCAAGATGTCGCTATCTTTTTCTGCTGTGTAGTACTCCATTGTGTAAATGTACCACATTTTCCTTATCCATTCTTGTGATCAAGGGGCATTTAGGTTGTTTCCAGGTTCTGGCTATGACAAACAAAGCTGTTATGAACATAGTTGAGCACATTTCCTTGTGGCATGATTGAGCATCCTTTGGATATATACCCAAAAGTGGTATTACTGGGTCTTGAGGAAGGTTGTTTCCTAATTTTCTGAGAAATTGCCACACTGACATCCAGAGGGGTTGTACTAGCTTGCATTCACACCAGCAATGCAGAAGTGTTCCCTTTTCCCCACAACCTCTCCAGCATAAGTTGTCATTAGTGTTTTTAATCTTGGCCATTCGTGCCTTAGTTTCTTATCTGGTTGCTGTGATAGCATACCCCGACAAAGGCAACTCAGAGGAGAAGGGGCTTATCATGGCTCACTGTAAGGTTACAGTCCATTGTGGTGGGGGAAGCCAACAGAGCAGGATCTTGAAGCAGCTTGTCACATCCACAGTCAAGAAACAGACAAATTAGTGCCTTTAATTGGGAGGTAGAGGCAAGCAGATCTCTGAATTTGAAGGCAACCTAGACTATGTAGCCAGTTCCTTCTTTGTGTAGGCTGACTGTATTCCAGCCAGAGTTACATAATGAGACCCTGTCTCAAACAAACAGAGGAAACGGACTACAATGAATCATGCTGCTGCCCAGCTCACTTTCTCCATTTTATATCGCCAGGACCACAAGACCAGGGATTGGTCCTGTCCACAATAAAGATGGGTATTCCCATGGCAAATATTTTTTTAAGTTTTTTTTCCTAATAATTAGTACCCAAAACATTTTCAGCTGGGAGTTGGTCTTTGACAGATTGTGAGGTAGCTCCTCTTGCTTGTTATGTACTTCACAGCTGTAGTGAATTGTGGTGTGATTCTGACTGGCTGTGGCTCAGTGCTCCCCACACGTGGCTTGTGACTGTCGTATTGGAAAGTGCTAATGGTGGTGGTAGCAGCAGATCTCAGAGTCACCACTTAACTTCTCTCTGCTCTGGTTATCTGTCTAAAATGCTCCTTGACTCTTTTGGCTAGTGTGAAGAATAAATGGGATTGTCCAAGTAAAGCCTCAGCATGGTGTCTAACCCCCTGGGAGCTGGCCCGTGTGCCAGGCACTCTGTTCTATAATGTACATGGTTAATACCTAGGCAGTTAGAGTGGTGGAGCTGAGGAGATGGCATGCCATCACAAACATCTGAGTTTGGATCTCCAGCATTCATATTTAAATTTTTTAAAAATATTTATTTATTTATTATGTATACAATATCCTGTCTGTGTGTATGCCTGCAGGCCAGAAGAGGGCACCAGACCTCGTTACAGATGGTTGTGAGCCACCATGTGGTTGCTGGGAATTGAACTCAGGACCTTTGGAAGAGCAGGCAATGCTCTTAACCTCTGAGCCATCTCTCCAGCCCCTGCAGCATTCGTATTTTTAAAAAAAGAAAAAGGCATAGGCATAATCACATGGGTCTGTAACCCTAGCACTGGAAGGGCAGAGACAGTCAATGCTAGTCGGTGAACTCTGGTTTTAGGGAGAGATCCTGTGTCAACATATAAGGTGAAGGCTGGAGAAATGGTTCTGCTCTTGCAGGGGACCAAAGTTCAGTTTCTTTCTTTTTCTTTTTTTTTTGGGGGGGGGGGTATTGAGACAGGGTTTCTCTGTAGCTTTGGAGCCTGTCCTGGAACTAGTTCTTGTAGACCAGGTTTGCCTCGAACTTACAGAGATCCGCCTGCCTCTGCCTCCCGATTGCTGGGAAAGTTCAGTTTCTAACACCCATGTCTGGTGGCTCACTACCACCTATAACTCCAGAGGAACTGACACTCTCTTCTGGACTCTGAAGGCATGGACATGGTACACATACGAGAAGCACACACATAGAAAGTGTGTGTGTGTGTGTGTGTGTGTGTGTGTGTGTGTGTGTGTGTGTGTGTTGGAGAATGATAATAGAAAATGCCTGGTGTTGATTCCTGGCCTCCATAAGCACATGTACACACATATGCATTACATCTGAACACACAATGTAGCATGTATTATTGAAGATTGGTGCCAAAGCAAGTTATATTGAATGGTCTTCCCAAAATTACAAGCTTAGGATTGGAGGTGTACCTGTCAATTTCTAGCAACACACAGACAAAATAGCTGGGAGTGGCAGGCCAAAACTGCACCGCTGTTAGTATGGCTAGTGAAATAAACCAGGACACTGAAACTATAGAAAATTGATGCTTCTGCTTCTGCTCAGGAAATGTGCCTTTGCGATCTCCGAACTGTGGCAGGCCTCTGCCAGCCACTCACAGTGTATGCTCGCCCCCTGCTGACAGCAGAAGGTTGTTATCTAGTTCTCAGAGTTTGAGGAATTCCACTGACCAAATTAAAATAGAAATGGTTAAGGTGATCTGAAATTCAGAATCAAGATCTGGGCTCATTTGCTCATAGAGAATGAAGTGTTTCTGATCATAGATCAGCAAAGGAACAATTAAATCTGCAGACAAAACCCTCATTTGTCCTATGATCCCTTAACCATGTGACATGATTTCCATGTCACTGACATGGGTGCCCTCCACAGTGGACCCCCCAACCTGCTTCTTCCACCTCCCCACTGGGTGCCCTTGCCAGTCAGCCCCTGCGATCATCCTTGGGCCCTGCTCTGTTGTCATACCTTTATTTTACCATGAAAAGGCCTATTTCCAGGAACCCTTCTTCCCTAGAAAGTGGCACAGAAGCTTGACTCTGCTTCCCTGCAGATCCACTAGGTGGCAGCACAGTCATAACTGCCACCAGTTATGACTCCACACTCCAGAACCTGCTGGCTGCTACACTGCCTGTCCCCACCAATGCCTCCTTCCCTGCAGGTGCCTGCCTTCTTCAGCTGGGACTTTAGAGGAGAGGCCTGCAGCCCACCTCACACCCACATACCGTCCCCATCCCCTTCACCTCCTTAGTAAAGGTGATGCCTTCCTGGTGACACAGGAGCCCTACTCAGGCTGCTTACAGACCCTTTTAGCCTCCTTTCACTGATTCATGCCATACCCTATCTTCTTGTAATACACAACCTTCTATATGCGTCTATATGTTTTTATCTCCCTGGTCTGGCCCCCATTACATGCTAAGCAAGTGCTTTACAGCTGAACCACACCCCAGCCTCTCATTGGAGTTGGAGAATTGTAGGCAGGTGCTCTACCACTGAGCCACACCCCAGCCCCTCACTGGGGGATTCTAGGCAGCCATCATCTCCTGCCTCTTCTCTCCATCACTCCCCTTCAAGAACTGCCATGCTTTGCAATTTACTGTAGTGGGGCAAAGGGTACTTTTGTTTTGGCTGTGTGTGTCTGTATGTATCTGTATTCATGCCAGAAGTCAACTTCTGAATATCCTGGCTATCTCAAGAAGAGGAAACCACAATTGAGAAAATGCTTTCTTTTTTTTTAAGTTTTTTGAGACAGGGTTTCTCTGTGGCTTTGGAGCCTGTCCTAGGACTAGCTCTGTAGACCAGGCTGGTCTCGAACTCACAGAGATCCACCTGCCTCTGCCTCCCGAGTGCTGGGATTAAAGGCGTGCGCCACCATCGCCCAGTGAGAAATGCTTTCTTAAGATCCAGTTGTAAACAGGCAAGCCTGTAGGACATTTTCTTAATCTGTGATTGATGTGGGAGGGCCAACCCATTATTGATGGGAACACCCTGGGCTGCTGGCCCTGGGTTCTGTATGAAAGCAGGCTGAGCAAGCCAGTAACTCCTCCATGGCCTCCATGTGTTAGCTCCTGCCTGCAGGTTCCCTTCAGATCTGAGTTCTGTCTCCGCCTCTCTCAACGGATGGTAATTCAGGATAAACCACATTAACCCTTCCTTCCCAAGTTTGGGTTACAATGCCTCATCACAGCAATAGTAACCCTAAGACAACATCAGAAGTCGTGCCTCACATGCTGCTTGCCTTGTTTTCTGAGGCAGGGTCGGGTCTCTTACTGGCCTAGCAGGTAAGCAAGGCTGGCTAATCAGAAGACCATGGGGGGGGGGGGGGGAGCGGTGGTGGCGCACGCCTTTAATCCCAGCACTCGGGAGGCAGAGGCAGGCGGATCTCTGTGAGTTCAAGACCAGCACAGGCTCCAAAACCACAGAGAAATCCTGTCTCGAAAAACCAAAAAAAAAAAAAAAAAAAAAAAAAAGGAGAAGAAGACCACGGGGATCCTGGTTTTTCACTTCCCTGGCACTGGGAATACAGATGTGTATCACCACACACAGCCCTCACATGGGTGCTGGGGATTGAACTTGGATCCTTGCAAGGACTTACCGTCTGAATCATTTCTCAAACCCCTCTTGGGTTTTTGATTGGTTTGTTTTCCTCTAGAGACAATTTTCTGTAGGCCAGGTTGTCCTAGAACTCACTGTGTAGCTGAGTCTTCCCTTGAAGTGCTAGGATTATAGATGAACTGAATTGTCTGTACTTAGCATGGTCTGACCTGTCTTCCAGCACTCTCAGCCGGTAATAAATGATACAAGTGCCAGCAAGCTTGATAGCCGGAGTTTGGTTCCCAGGACCCATATTATGAAAGGAGAGAACTGACTCTTGCAAGCTGTCCTCTTGACATGTCCTACATACATGTACTATGGCACATGTGTGTGGCTACATACATATACACATAAACAAAACTATTACTAAAAAACAAAACCAAACACTTGGAAGTTAGTGGCGCACACCTTTAATCCCAGCGCTTGGAAGGCAGAGGCAGGAAGATCTCTGTGAGTTCAAGGCCAGCCTGGTCTACAGACTGAGTTCTAGGACAGCCAGAACTACACAGCAAACAACCCTGTCTCAGGGGCAAGGCGGAGATTCGAGTCTACTTCTTGGTAAAAATGGACACAGCATTCCTAACTGCATGGTGTTGCAGACAGGAGTGCCTGGCAGAGAGCACTGAGGAGTTGTGACAGCACCGGTAGCCAGATGTCCTCTCACCCATCTGTGGCTTGCAGGTGCAGGAGGCACAGGAGACCCTAATGCCACAAGTGCTGGCCACACTAGAGGATGACTCCCAGACCACACGCCTGGTCTCCTGCCGCATCATTAGTGTGTTCCTCAAGAACTCAGGGGATACCATGGAACCAGAGAAATTCCTCAAGGTCTATCCTGGTAAGATACTGGAGGGGACAGGTGGGGGGTTGGGGTGGGAATGAGGGGGACAGAGCTACTTAGTAACTTCTTTTGTAGTCAGACTTAGAAAATACTTGTTTGATTCCTGACTGAGTGGGTGCTGGGTATCCATATACCACAGCGACAAATGAACCAGCCCTGACTAAGCAGCCCACACCAGAAGCAAGGAGAACCACTCTGGGCATTATTGGAGATGGTCCAGGCTCTGTAGCCCTATGTTGAGTGGGAGACTCTCCTCAGCAGGAATTGTGTCCAGATCCCCAGTAAGAAAAAAAAGGTATAGAATAAGACTTCTACCTTCTAAGTGCTAGAGAAAGCAGTCTACATGGAACCACGGGACAGCCTTACCACCTGTCTACAACCAGCCTGAGCACCAAGCAAATTATAGATAGAAAATGAGGATATCAGAGTCAGCAAGATCCCAGACGGTGGCCGGAAACGGGGGGAAGTCAGGGCATCCATAAAGAGCTGACAGGGACAGTGCTAAGCAGAACATTGGGCGCCATGGGAACAGATACACCCTGAGAAGAACAGTGTGAGGGAACAGTCAGCAGACAGAACAGCGGGTGTGGGAACGTGGAGGGAACCAGTGCAGAGATGATTGATTCTAACACAGCTTCCAAGAAATTGAAATGAGAACATTATAGTGATTGGATGGTCTTCAGGACAGGTAACACTATAGAGGGTTGAGGGACAAACCCTCTTATAGTTCTTATTTAAAGTGTTTAGTATGTCAAGAAGGTAAAATAATAACATCTTTTAGAAGCAAGTTAAGACCTGGCTGTTCCTGCACATTCCTCTTGTCCTAGCACTTGGGAGGCAGAGGCAGGGAGAATTACTATAAATCTTAGGCCAACCTGAACCACATAGAAAATTCCAAACCAGCCAGGTCTCTCTATACAATGAGCCCCTGCGTCAGAACAAGCAAGAAAGCTAGATGTGATGGCACACAACTGTGATCCTAGCACTTTGGAGGTAACGGCAAGAGATTCAAAAGTTTGAGGCCGCCGGGCGGTGGTGGCGCACGCCTTTAATCCCAGCACTTGGGAGGCAGAGGCAGGCGGATCTCTGTGAGTTCGAGACCAGCCTGGTCTACAAGAGCTAGTTCCAGGACAGGCACCAAAACCACAGAGAAACCCTGTCTCAAAAAAAAAAAAAAAAAGCAAAAAAAGTTTGAGGCCTACCTTAGCTACGTGAGCCCCCATCTCAAGAAAGCGAAACAAAGTCCTATACTAAGCATGGTGGGACACGCCTTTAATCCAGCAAGCAGATCTCTAGTTTGAGGCCAGCCTGGTCTACATAACAAGTTCGGAGACAGAAGCAAACAGATCTCTAAGTTTGAGGCCAGCCTGGTCTACATAGCAAGTTCTGGGCTTCTAAACATCTTGCAGCCAGAGCCCAGCTGTATCCCCCATGAGTTATTCCAGCAGGTCCCTGTCCTAATACTCCTGGCAGGAGGCCTTGCACTCTGTGTGTAGTGATCTTTTCATGCCTTCAGTAAGCCAGGGCTAGCCTGCTCATGAGCTTTCGGAGACAGGTAAGAGGCAACCTGCCTAGGCCGACATTCAGCTTTTATGCTACTTGCCCATTCTCCAGAAGGTTCGTGCTATAGAAGTAGGTTCCAGAAACTGTTTTTTGCCTCCTTTGGTTAATTGAGATAGGTTTAGCCCATAATGATTTAGAACTCCGTCTAGCCTAACTGGGCCTCAGACTTAGAACAGTCCTCCTGTCTCAGTTTACCAAGTGCTGGCATTGCAGCCCTGGCTCACATCTGGCTCCAGAGAGGTTGTTTTGTTTTGTTTTGTTTTTTTGTTTGTTTATTTGTTTTCCAGGTTATGGGTAAAAACCTAAGGATTTTTGTTCGTTGTTGTTTTTTTTTTTTTTTTCTTTTTCGAGACAGGGTTTCTCTGTGGCTTTGGAGCCTGTCCTGGAACTAGCTCTGTAGACCAAGCTGGTCTCGAACACGAGACAGGGTCTCTCTGTAGCTTTGGAGCCTGTCCCGGAACTAGCTCTTATAGACCAGGTTGGCCTTGAACTCTGCCTGCCTCTGCCTCCTGAGTGCTGAGGTTAAAGGTGTGGGCCACCACCCAGCTAAGCCTAAATTTAATGAAACTCTTACCCATTATTTTAAAAGTTTCTGCTTGTCAGGAAGAATAGATGTGTTTTGACAGCACACAGCCTGGCCAAGGAATTCCCGGAGATAAACCAAGGCTGGCACAATTGTCACCTTACTGGCCTCAGGCTCTTCAGCCCATAGCAGCCGCCAGTGTCTGGTGTGGCTGTTGGGACTGAACAGCTTCAGGACGGTGAGGCTCCATCTGTTGAAGATGCTTATTTCTGGAGAGTCCCTCTGCGGGGTGGGTTCTCGGGCAGGGTTAAAAGCCCTGCCATAAGTCTGCATGCCTGGCCTCTCTGACCTGTCTTCTCCCCTTAGAGCTCTTGAAGCGCCTAGATGATGTCTCCAATGACGTGAGGATGGCTGCTGCTTCTGCCTTGCTTACCTGGCTGAAGTGTGTGCAGAACTCTGATGGAAAATCTGCCTTTCAGAGCAGCGTTCAGTTCTTATACAGGGAGCTTCTGGTCCATCTGGATGACCCTGAAAGTGCCATCCAGGATACAGTCCTAGGTGAGCTCTCGAGGGCTTATGGAGCACAGCTGTCTCTGGGTTCTGCTACCCTGAGTTACTGAGCGAGAAATTAGTTGAGGCCAGGTGTGTGTGTGTGAGTGTATGCCTATGTGTATGTCTGTGTGTCACATGCAATGAAGGACCCATGGAGGCCAGAAGAGGGCATTGAACTCCCTTGAGTTTGAGTTACAGGTGATTATATAAGCTGCCATGAGACACTGAGAGTCAAATCCAGGTCCCCTGGGAGAGCAGCCAGTGACCTTAACTTCTGAGCCATCTCTCTAGCCCTCATGTTTTAAATATTTGTATTTATTTTGGGGGGGGGGCACATGTGCTCAGCATCATGTGCATGGAAGTCAGAGGACAACTTGCATTAGGTTGTTCTTGCCTTCCAGCATGTGGATTCCAGGGGTAGAACTCAAGATATCAGACTAGGCAGAGGTGGAGAATAGTAGAGGAAGAAACTCCAACACTGACCTCTGACCTCCATATGTGCACACATATATACTACACACATGCACACAGACAAAAAAAGAATAAAAATAGTAAGAATACCTTTACAAACAGCTTTGCATGGTACAGGACACTTTCTGGGCTGTGCTATTTTAAAAGGAAGGGTGGGAATAGCCATTGCAGGGGTGAGCGAAGACTGGCTATGCCACAGCCTCCTTTGGCTTCATTGGCTTAAGCAGATAAAAAGATGTGCTGTCAAGCATGGGGACCTGAGCTAAGTCCCTAGGACCCACATGGTAGAAGAGAACTGACACACAAAGGTTGCCCCTTGAGTTCCACATGCATGTACATGCATGCATGCGCATCTTTTTAGAGAAGGAAAAAAAGCAGACACTGTAGACTGTGATGCTGCCAAATAGCCACTATGCTGCTACATCCCAGGGGGCGTGAGACCTTACCCTCCACCCTCTGAACATTGTGCCCAAGGCTTCCGAAGGTGGTTTTCAGCCCCGTGGGATCCACCTAGCATCTCTAAAGAAAGCTGCCAGCTCTGTATAGCATGGTGTGGGTTCCCAGCCCTCTGCTGCTGGATTCAGGGCTCTATGGTCTTTTTTAGAAGTCCTCAAAGAAGGCAGTGTCCTGTTCCCAGATGTGCTCGTTCGAGAGACCGAGGCCGTCGTCCACAAACACCGCTCATCTGCCTACTGTGAGCAGCTGCTGCAGCACATGCAGGCCATGGCTGCTGCTCGGTGACCGTGTGCAGCAGCCACTGAAGGGCCCTAGCTCTCTGAAGGGCAGCACAGGTGGCCTGGAGACCTTGCACTTAGGGCGGCCATGTCTATAGCCCAGGCATCCTTGGGACCCACCAACCACCAGATGGTGCTTTGAGCAGCAGCATCTGTCTTTCCTAAGCAGGTTCTGGGATTTTGTAATATGCCTACTATACACAGAGGCCACAAAAAGCTACAATTAAAGTTAGATGGCCCCATCCTTGCCAGCTTCCCAGCTACCTGCTTGAATATGATGTTTTTAAGGTTCCCTCACAAGCTTGGCCTGCTTCCATGCCCACCAAGAATGTTCTTCATGTTGCAAGAAAGCCAAAGCAATTGTAAAGACAACCATCCACTTTCTTTGGGCCCTGTCCCATCATCCTAGGCTGAAGAGAATGCCCAGTCTTGACTCACTGATGAAGTTTCTCCTGATTTTTTTTGATTTGTTTGTTTTTCAGCACAGTTCCTCTATGTAGCCCTGGCTGTCCTGGAACTCACTTTGTAGACCAAGCTAATCTTGAACTCACAAGAGATCTGCCTGTCTATGCCTCCCGAGTGTTGGCATTAAAGCCGTGGGCCACCACCACCCTGCTGCTCCCAATTTTAAATACACTGGAGCTTGCAATGTGGGTGCACTGTCCTGGCATTTCTGTTTCTCAGTGTTAGTGATGCCCACAGATAAAGGATAGACTAGGAAACCAGACCTCATCCCTACCACTTGCTTATAGCAATCAGCAAGATAGTCATTCCCTCGTGTCTTTTCCACCAAGTGCCTAAAATATTTTTGAGTGGATCTTTATCAGCAGCCAGTATTTTTGTTAAGACAGTGGGGGTGGGGAGATTTCAACAAATTTTAACATTTCTGCTTTGCCGTTTGTGGAATTAAATTATTTATTATAGTTATTTTGTGTGGCCATCTGTGTGATTTGACTGGTTATACTACATTGTTGCAGACAGCTCCTGTCTCCATATATCAGCTTCAGGGTGACCCAGCCTGAGGGACACTGGCCATGTACTGCATGGGCTCCTCCGGTTCATCATTCACCACTGCCTGTGATGTGCATTCTGGCACAAGGTAGTTGAGTGCCCAGCAAGACCGGGCCAACACCAGTTAGCAAAGCACCCCAGCATGGCCCTGAGTGGGGCTGGGCATCCAAGTGGGTAAAGGTTGGTCTCAGAGTACCTGGCCCAGTGACTACAGCCTGAAGCTTCATTTCTGTCCATCTCCACTGTCCTTGCTGCCTGGAGCTCCATCACTCACCTGGAAACTGATCAGTGCTCTCTGCTGTTCCTTGAGGGATCTTAAAGTTCTTCCCACCCATCTGTCCCCAGGACAACAGAAACAGTGTCAGCATCACATGGACACTTGTTAGCAGTTTATGACAGACCCAGTCAGACCCACCTGAATTGTCATGAGCACCAAGCATTGTTTTAAGTGATTACTCACCTCTTAATGAATACATCCCATTATTTATTGGAGAGGGCACATGGGCTACAGTGTACATGTGGAAGTTTGACCTGAAGGAATTGAACTCAGACTGGCAGGGTTGGCAGCAAGCACCTCAACCCGCTGAGCCATCTTGTTGGCCCAAGCACCAGGCATTTTTTTTTTATTTGTTGTGTGTTACTAAGTATAGAACTCAGAACTTTACAGATATGTTTTATCACCGAGCTATGTCCCCAGCCCCTCACTTATTTAAGGCAGGGGCTTTACTGCTGAGGAATCTACAGTAAGTAGGCTTCTTGGACCTTCCTGTTCAGCTGTCACTGGGGCTCCAACTGCACACTGGGGCCATTGTGTATGAATTGCTCGTAGGGCGGGCATGCTTCCCATTGCTCCAGACACAATGGCTGGGTTCAGATCCTGGGAAGTGAGTCCCAGAGTGATTGGTTGGTCAGTAGTTCTGTTTAGCTGCTTTATCAATCTGAAGTTAAGAGTGGGCAATTGGGTGAGTATAGGTGGCCATACCTACCGTGGCACCACCCTCAGCAAGACAGAGCACTTTCGGGAGCCTGTTCCCTCTACCATAGATCTGGGGCAAGCGCTTTTATTCACTGAGCCATCTCACCAGCTGCCTTCTTTTGGAGGGAAGATGCTAAATTGGAAGAGACACCTCCCCGGGGTGGAGGTAGGAAAATGAGGACGAGAGCCCTCTTCCTTCTCCTACCATGCTCCCCCAACCTTTCCTTCTGAAAAATGGAAAGAAAGCCCTGAGTCAACCACAAGAACAAATGGGCTTATTTGGTTTGTTTTTGTTTTCTGAGACGGGTTTCTCTGTGTAAAGCTGACTGTCCTGGAACTCTGCAGACCAGGCCAACCTTGAACTCAGAGATCTACTACCTGTGCCCCTGTCTTCAAGTGCTTGGATTAAAGACCTTCACTAACAAATGGGCTTCTTAACATATCAGAGCCAATGAGATGACTCAGTGGGGAAAAGCACTACTCAAACAAGCCCAGTGGCCTGAGTTTGGTCCCCAGAAAACCCACATAAAGGTAAATGAGAACCCAGCTTCACAGGTAGTTTTCTGACCTCCACATATGCAGTGTACCATATGCCTACACACGTGGAAGACACACAGAAAGAATAAATAAAAAGTAAAAAGCTGGCAAGATGTCTCGGGTAAAGAAACTTGTCACCAAAACTGACAACCTGACTTCAATTCCTGGGACACACATGGTGGGGAAAGACTGACTCCTAAAGTTATCCTGTGACCTACCTCCTCCCACACTGACACGGGCATGTTCCCCCAACACACAAATAAATGCAATTTAATGTTTTAAAAAGGGAAAGAAAAAATGTCAGAGCCAGTAGCATTGTAAAATGCCTGTAATCCTGGCACTTGGACATGGAGGCTGGAGGATCAGGAGTTCAAGACCAGCTTCCTAGGACTTTGTCTTAAAGAATAAATAAAATAAAATTGAATCCAGGTCTGGATCAGAAAAGTAGATGGTGATTAATGACAGCCAAAAGCTGTCAGTGCTAAGAAAGAGGGGCTTGGGAGAAAAACTAAGTGACCCCTAGTGCCTAAAGCTGCAACAGCATGAGCAACAACAACAAAAATAAGTTACTGGAGCACAAGGCTGGGCGGTGGTGGCAGGCCTTTAATCCCAGCACTCAGGAGGCAGAGACAGGGAGATCTCTGTGAGTTCAAGGCCAGCCTGGTCTCCAAGAGCTGGTTCCAGGGCAGGCTCCAAAAGCTACAGAGAACCCTGTCTCGAAAAACAAAAAAGAGAGAGAGAAACCCAAAACTAAAAAAAGTAAACGGAAACAATCACTGCAGTAATGATTACAGCAAGAGCCTTATAAAGCCCCTAAAATGTGAGCAGGAGGGATTGTTTGCACAGTCTCAGTATCTCCCTTAGGATATGTATTAACCACAAAGGGAAGATAGTAACTTCTGAGTGGAGAACCTAGGCAGCACACTTCAGCAGTGCATTCACAGTGTAAAGCATGCTGACTCCATGTCCCCAGGGATCAGTTGCTGACATCACATCTATGGTATTTTGCCCAAAATGTCAAACAATCCAGTCAAACACTGGGCATTCTACAGTAGGGCCTTTGGGCTCTTCTAGCTGCGGAGAGGCTGGTCTAAGGACTATGGGAACTCAAGGAGACTTGAGAACTCAATGCAGCATGGATTTTGGAGTAACCTGCTGTACTGGCTGGTTTTGTGTGTCAACATGACTCAAGCTATAGAGTCATCAGAGAGGATGGAGTCTCAGTGAAGGAAATGCCTCAGTGAAATCCATCTGCAAGGCATTTTTTTCTTTTAGTGATCAATATAGGAGGGGCCTGCCCATGGTGGGTGGTGCCATCCCTGGGCTGAGTTCTATAAGAAGATGGGCTGAGCAAGCCATGGGAAGCAAGCCAGTAAGTAGCTCCCCTCCGTGGCCTCTGCATCAGCTCCTGCCTTCAGGATCCTTCCCTGTTTGAGTTCCTGTCCTGACTTCCTTCAGTGATGAACAACAGTGTTGAAGTATAAGCCAAATAAATCCTTTCCTCCCCAACTTGCCTTGGTCATGGTGTTTCATTGCAGCAGTAGAAACCTTAACTAAGATACCAGCACCAGGCTGGAGTGATGTCTCAGCAGTTAAGAGCACTGGCTGCTCTTTCAGAGGTCCTGAGTTCAATTTCCAGCACGCACATGGTGCCTCACAACCATCCGTAATGAGATCTGGTGATCTCTTCTAGCCTGCATGCATACACACAGGCAGTACACTGTATACATAATCAATAATTAAATCTTTTTTGTTGTTGTTGTTTTTGTTTCTCGAGACAGGGTTTCTCTGTGGCTTTGGAGCCTGTCCTGGAACTAGCTCTGTAGACCAGGCTGGTCTCGAACTCACAGAGATCCGCCTGCCTCTGCCTCCCGAGTGCTGGGATTAAAGGCGTGCGCCTCCATTGCCTGGCTAATTAAATCTTAAAAAAAAAAAAAGACCCCCTGCACCAAGGAAAGGTGTAAAACTGCTGCATGGGGCATGGTGGTACAGGCTTGTCATCCCAGGTTCTCAGGAGGCTGAAACAGGAGGATTCTAAAATATGAGTACGAGACTAGCCTGAGCAACTTAGTGAGACCTTTCCTCAAGAAAAAGAAAAGGAAGAGTACAGTTCCAAGGCAGAGCACTTGGGTTCAATCCCCAAAAGGGAAAAAAAAAAAAAAGCAGCCAGCTTTTTTCTAGATAGTGCCTGTAGCTCAGCTTGGGGACCTGAGTTCAGATTTCCAGCACCTGTTATGCCTGTGTCACAGACCCCCAAACAAGACCACCACAGAGCCACAATCTGATGCAAGCACACTGGGGTTTATTGATTACAGGTAGCTAACTTGGACTGTAATCCCTCACTCTGACACAGCGGGTGGGGGAGAACGACACCAAGGCTTCAGGGTAAGGGGATTTTAAAGGGAAAACCGCAAGCCAGAGTGGCACAGGCCAGGGTGGCACAAGCCTTGGCATTTCAGGATTGGGTAAAAGTACATAACTTTTGAATTTGTACGTTGGGGTATAGGAGAATTTCAAAACAGTGTCTGCAGACAAGAAATTTAAAGCACCTGTTAATCAGATACTTACAGGGACATGTGAAGCAAACAGATAAACAGATGTTGTTTGGATACCCTGGTGGGTCACTTTGACCAGGACTGGCACAGTTTCTTGGGAATGTTTATAACTTTGCTGGGCTGCATTCATCCCCCTAGTTAGGTCCTGTCTAAATTCTTTCTCAAAATGGAGTTTGTTCTGCTCCTTCACACCTGCATAAAAGCTACGGTAGCAATTCATCCTCCTCCCTTTAGCCCAGCACTGAGGGTGCTGAGGCAGAGTAAGAGACAGGAGGATCTCGGAGCTCTCTGACTAATCAGTCCAGGCAAATCTGTGAGCTCAAGATTTAGTGATAGACTGTGTCTCAAAAAGTAAAATGGAAGCCGGGCAGTGGTGGCGCACGCCTTTAATCCCAGCATTTGGGAAGCAGAGGCACTTCTTACAGTTGGGCCACCTGGTAGATTTACATTTCAATGGTTCCTGTGTAAATCAATTTCAAAGGCAACAGCAGGAGTCTAGACCCTCCTTTAGAAACCCCCCCCCTCAGACGCCTGAGGCCAAAAGATTGCAGTGGATTCAAGGTCAGTTGGAGCTACCCAGGCCTCGTTTCCGAAAAACCTAGAAGAAGGCTCAGCAGGTAAAGCACTTGCTGCCGAAGCTGATGGCCTGAGCTTTGATTGGAGGAGTACAATCAGTGGCTCCCTAGTTTCTATTCCAGATGACTCAATTTTTCCCTGCCAGGCCTCTCCACAGCTCAGTATCCAACCAGAGTCTCTTTGGGCCTCATCCTTGCAAGATGTCGGGACCTCCTTAGAGGTCACACCTAGGCATCAGCTGCTTGGGAAGCCTGTACCCGCTCTGAGAGCCTACTGGGAAGGACGCCCAATCCTCTGCAGAGGAGGACCCAGCTCTTGGCTCTTGGGCCAGAGCATCGTGCCAGTTGCTCTAGGCCCGAGCGTAAGAGAGCACAATTGCTTCAGCCCAGAGCTCTGCTTAATCCCTGGGGTGCCAGGCAGGCCCCGAGCCTCACCCTTCCTCAGTCTCAGGCCTATTTTGGGATGTTCTTCCGCCACTCCGCCTACTCCACATTCTGCAGCTTCTGAAATTTGCCTAAATCCTGCGTGGTTGCTCCCCTCCCCTCTCCACCTACTTTATCCCCTGCCTTCTCCACTTCTCTGGCCCAGGCTTTTGAGATAAGGGGATGTTTGCCTGGGATGTTTCTTCTTCCTCTTCACTGTGCTGATAGGGCGCACACTACTAGGTAGAAAAACAAAGTCTAGCAGAAGCCACAGATTCCGCTTGTGCTAAGGGAAAACAACGCGATGGACCGCACGTGATTACAGATGTCAGGTATGGTGCCAAATGCCTGAGATCCTCACACTGGAGAGAGTAGGGCAAGAGATCAGGAGCTCAAGGGCAGCCTCGGCTACATAAGATCCCATGTAAAATACAAGGGGGCCCAAAAAGTGCCCAGAAAGAGTTCCTTCTGAGTGGGGGGCTTAAGGTGACTTATTTTTGTTCCTTTCTTTCCCTTTCTTTCTTCTTTCTCTTCTTGAAAAATAGAATTTTAGGGGCTGGAGAGGTGGCTCAACATTTAAGAGCACTTGTTGCTCTTTCAGGGTACCTGGGTTCAATCCCCAGCTCCTACCTGTGACACACAACTATTCTTCTGACCTTCAAGGACTCCAAGCAGGCTGTCTGGGAGTGCACACACCGTGGCGCACGCGTGGAGGTCAGAGGACAACCTGCAGGAATTGGTTCCCTCTCGCCACTCTGTAGGTCCCAGGGGTGGAACTCAGGCTGCGAGGCTTAGAATCAATCCCTTTTACTGGCTGAGTCATCTTGCCAGCCCACCCTCTTTTGAGACAGGGTTTCCTCATTTTGCTAAATCTGACTTTGTACTCACAGCAATCCTCCTACCTCAAGCTCCTGAATGTTTTATTACAGCCCCGTACCACCCTGCCCGGCACTGGACCTGGCTCAAGGGGCAGATGGTGTATTACCTGTAGGGAGGGCAAAGGTCTTTTGGATCAAGGAGTGGAAGAAACTGGTTTTACTTGAATGCTGTGAAGAAGAGACCCAAAGAGAAGGGGACAAGGCAAGTCCAGGAATTCAAACCTGGAGGAGTCAAGTTGGGGATGCCAAGAAGATCAGAGTGGCTAGGGCTCACTTACAGCCAGCCAAGACTCAAAGACACTCACTTGTGGAGATCAGGGCCCAGGAGGTTGGTGGAGAGCCAGGAGCTGCCCTCAGGGATATGGCTGACCGGGTGCTAACCGTGCAGGGAGCTGAGGCACACCGGTTTGATAAGGTCCCAGGGCCTCTGGAAGGCTACTGCAGCAGCAGCTTGGTTAGTGAGAGTTCTGGTCGAGGGCTAGGCGAGGCCAGCTATCCTCCCAGAGCTTTGCTGAAAAGAGAAATGAGGAAGTGGGCAGGGTTGTCCTGTTTCTAGGATGCAAACCTTTTGTTGTTGTTGTAGCCTTATCAATTGTCTTTTTGACTTGTTTGTTGGGCCTGCGTGTTCATCTGTGTGCCACTGTGTGCTTGCTGTCCGCTGAAGTCAGAAGAGAGCTTCAGATTCCTGAAACTGGAGTTACAGATGATTGTGAGCTGCCTCGTGGGTCCTGGAAATAAAACTGGGTTCTTAACAAGAACAAGTGCTCTTAACTGCTGAGCCATCTCTCTAGTCCTTGCTTGTTTTTTTTTTTCGAGACAGGGTTTCTCTGTGGTTTTTTTTTGGAGCCTGTCCTGGAACTAGCTCTGTAGACCAGGCTGGTCTCGAACTCAGAGATCCGCCTGCCTCTGCCTCCCAAGTGCTGGGATTAAAGGCGTGCGCCACCACCGCCCGGCCTTGCTTGTTGTTTTAAAGTTAATACATAGGTATAAATTTATTTTCTTATTTTTTTTTTTTGCATGTGAGGGTTTTGCCTACACGTACGTTTGTGCACCATGTGAGTGTTTGGTACCTGCTGAGGTCAGAAGTGGGCATCCAGATCCCCTAGGACAGGACTTAACAGGTGTTTATGAGCAGCCATGTGAGAGCTGGGAATTGAGTCTAGGTCCTCTGCAAGAGCAAGAACTTTTAAATCAATGAGCCAGTTCCACACTCCATGTATATATGATATATGTTTGTATTGTATATGTTTGTACACACACATGCACATATATTGAAATTTTTGGAAGCAAGATCTTACTTTATCCTCTGACTAGCCTGGAATTCCTGTGTAGTCCAGGCTAACTTCCAAGTTTCAACAATTCTATTGCCTCTGCCTCTCAAGTGCTAGGAATCCAGGCACGTACTATCACGCGAAATTTAAGTGCAATCCTTCTTTTTTTTTTTTTTTTTTTTTTTAGTTTTTCGAGACAGGGTTTCTCTGTAGCTTTGGAGCCTGTCCTGGCACTAGCTCCTGTAGACCAGGCTGGCCTCGAACTCACAGAGATCCGCCTGCCTCTGCCTCCCTAGTGCTGGGATTAAAGGCGTGCGCCACCACCGCCCGGCAGTGCAATCCTTCTTAAGCACAAAGAATTGGGACTCCCACATATTTCTCTGTAGGTTTTTATGAACACAAAATCAAAAGACTCTTGCTTGTCTCAAAACCCAAAACATAAAAATAATATAAGAGGGTTACAGCAAAGTGGGGAAATCCCTGTTACAGGCTTCAAATTTTATCTGGTAGCATTCTTGAGCTTTGGATTGGGTGGAAGCCAGGGATCTGTTAGTCCACTTCAAAAGGACATACCTAATAACTGTAGGCTGTTAGGTCAAACACAGAGGTGAGTAATGAATGCCTATTAAGGGGCTAAAGAAAGCGCAGGATGATTTGGGTGTAGATCTGCAACATTCCAGCTCTGTAGTCATGGGGTTCTAATCAGTCCTGTAGAATCTTCAGCACAGGTGGAACTTCTTCCTTTCCACTTCAGTTCACAGTTTGCTAAACTGTCAGAGGTTCATATCTGTAGTTTCAGCTACTTGGAAGGCTGAGGTAAAAGGATCTCCCGTTTAGGGCCTGCCTGGTATTCGGAGGGAGTTCGAGGCCAGCCTGAGGAACCTAATGAACTCATGTCTCAAATAAAAAGTAAAAAGGCCAGGCGGTGGTGGCGCACGCCTTTAATCCCAGCACTCGGGAGGCAGAGGCAGGTGGATCTCTGGGAGTTCGAGGCTAGCCTGGTCTACAAGAGCTAGTTCCAGGACAGGCTCCAAAGCTACAGAGAAACCCTGTCTCAAAAGACCAAAAAAAAAAAAAAAAAAAGTAAAAAGAGTTCTGTGGTGATAGCTCCCTGGCAAAGGGACCAACCCAAAATCCTCCAGTCAGTGCTGGGTGCCTGTGAGACAGTTTAGTAAACAATCAGTTCCTTTTTGTTTGTCTTTTTTTTTTTTTTTGAAACTGGGTCTCATTAGAAAGTCCTGGCTGTCCTTGAACTCACTGCACAGAAATCAGAAATCTCAGTTCTGCCTGCCTCCACCTCCCAACTTCTGGGATTAAAGGTGTGTGCCACTGTGCCCAGATGAATCAGTTCTACTTCTGGAATTCTCGTAAAGGTAGGAGAGAAACAAGCCCAACAATAACAATAAAAATAATAAATAATTTAAAAACCAGAATAGGGTGTGTTTCTGTAGCTGGGTACTGCCTAAAATTCCCTAGTGAGAGGCTGGGGGCGTGGCTCAAGCCTATCTAGGGCTTGTGGGATGCCCTGGGTTCTGTCCCTAGCACAGCAAACAGAGCCCTCTTGTCAGTCATGATCGTTGGCATTTGGAGTTTTTGTTTTGTTTTGTTTGTTTGTTTCTCTGTGCAACAGCCCTAGCTGTTCTGGAACTTGCTCTGTAGACCAGGCTGGCCTCAAACTCACAGAGATCCGCCTGCGTTTGCCTCCTGGGTGCTGGGATTAAAGGCATGCGCCACCACCACCCAGCTGGCTTGTGGGGTTTGTTTGACTTTTGCTCTACTGCTACAATGGATGACACCCAGGACCCTGCTCACGCGCAGCGGAGGCTCTACCACTCACCTGGAATTGTCAGCCTGTGTGTGGGGCTCTGGATCCTGGTTTAGAACTGTTGTCAAGGCTAGGCTAGTCTCTACTCCGACTAGTTGCTGGGCCCCTCCCTGCCACACCCAGAACCACACTGGGACTAGGCAACGCCCTCAACCTCTGCGGGGAACCACCAAGGGCCTAAAAAAAAAAAAAAAAAAAAAAAAACCACTTCCTTTGTGGCGCCTCCTGCCCCATCCAGCTAGCAGGGAAGTCCAATTGCTTCCTAAAGAGAAAGGGGTTCCTTGGCAAGCTGACCTTGCTTTCAGGGTCCCTGCCCTGGCCTGCCCAACTATCTGATCCCCTTGCAGCCTCAGCTCCAGAGGCTGGCAGCCTCCAGCTCGGGTTTCTCAGCCTCCCTTGCTATTGGCATCAAGTTCTGTTTACAACTGAAATACTGATCTGGTGCCAAGGACGAGGTGTGAGCTCAGAGGGACTACTCTCCCCAGTCAGCCCTGCTGGACTACGAGAAGCTTCTCAAAGCCTGCTCTTCAAAGCAAAACAAAAATAAAGTCAAATATAAAAAGTTGCCTAGAGGGTGGAGTGGCATGAGGGTAGAGTTCTCACTGGCAGACAGAAGTTTTGGGTTACATTCCCAATACTCCATAAAGCAGGCATCATGATGGTACACAAGTCTCTAATTCCAGGACTTGAGTGGAGGAATTAGGAGGATCAGAAGTTCAAAGTCATTCTCAGCTTCATAACAAGTTCAAGGCTAGCCTACATGAGACCCTGTTTCAAAAAAGAAACAAGTTGGGGGAGGGTACTAGGGAGATAGTTCACTGGTTAAGAGCACTGGCTGCTCTTCCAGAAGACCCTGGTTCAATTCCCAACATCCATATGGCAGCTCACAACTATTTGTAATTCCTGTTCAGGGGTTCTGACACCCTCACACAGACATACATGAGGGCAAAACACCAATGTCCATGAAATACAAATAAATAAAAAAAAAACTTAAAAGTTGGTTTTGGCTATGGCTAGTTAGGACAGCGTGAAGTGGCGGCATGGGACATCCACATTATTGCAAGTCACACTGATGCTGGACAGCAGGGTCCTGAGGGCTATAACTACTACAGATCTTTCTGTTGCTATTTTGTCTTTTTGAAATAAGATCTTATGTAGCAGAGGTCAGCTTTGAACTCCTGACCCTCTTGCCTCTACATCCCAAGGGCTGAGATTCCCAGTGTGTAGTCTATTATAGTTCTCATATATACCTAAGAAGAGGGATTCCTCCATTCCCTGGAGGCAGCTGGGGTTGTAGCTTCTAGGAGGGTCTGGGAGTTGGGATTATAGCTCCCAGTTTGTGGTGTCAGGGACCTCTGGCCCTATAGACTTGGCAGCTCTCTGAAGCATTTCCTGCTACTGTGGCCTGTGATTTCCCTTCTCTGGTTCACTGCAGGTTTCTGTCTTCAGCCTCTGCTCTCCACCCTCTCTGGGCTTCTTCAGTCCTTTTTCTTCCTGCCCTGACTGCACTTTGCCCCATAGTTCAGGTGCCTCTTACGGCTGCAGGTTCGGTCACAGTTACTGCCGCTCTGGAGCAGCTTCTGCCAGTTTCTGCTGCCATGCTGCCCACTCTGCTGCCTCAGAGGCTCAGTGCCTTGCTGGGCCCTCTTGTCACCGCCCTTGCTGCCCCTCCACTGCTTCTGCTTCCATCACCACTTGTCTTCACTGTCACCCTCTACTATGTAAAGCAGACAAGAAATGACCAGTAGGAGCAGCTTTTTACTGGGTCTACTGTGGCATCACAGGACAGGGCAACACAGGATCATGTCCCAGGCTGACATACTGTCCCCAGCTGGCCTGCCACATGGGTCCTGCTTATGTTGTTAGGGGAAGGGAATTTGCACCAAATGTAGGAAACCTCTCGTGCAAATGAAGCTTTGTGTTTGCACCAAGCACGACGCTGCCATTAGCACCAGTTACCAGGCAGGACTCACTAAATCACCCAGACTGGCTTTGAATTTGCGATTCTCCTAGTTTAGCTTGAGCCACCACACACAGCTGCTAATGAAGAGCCACAATTGACTGGTGATATAGAGCTGGTAGAGTGTCTGCCGAGCATGCCCAGGGCCCTGAGATTAATCCCCAGCACTGCTTAAACTGAGTGTGGCAGAACAGCCTTTTCATTTCAGTCCTTTAGGCCAAAGGATGAGGAGTGCACATCAAATTTAAGGGCAGCCTGGAGTATATGAGACTCCGTCTAAAAAAAACCCAGGAAAATAAACTAATTTAAAAATAAAAGAACCGGGTCTGGTGAGATGGCTCAGAGGGTAAGGGCATTTGTTGCCAAACCTGAGGACCTGAGTTTGATCCCTGGTATCCACATGCTGGAAGGAAGGACCCAACTCTGGCAAACTGTTCTCTGATCTATATACTTGCACCATGTTAGGCGTGCATTCCTACCCACCTCCAACAAATAAACAAACAAATAAAAATATAAAATAAATAAATAAAAGAACAAGGTTGGGCAGTAGTGGCGCATGCCTTTAATCCCAGGACTTGGGAGACAGAGGCAGGTGGATCTCTGAGTTTGAGGCCCGCCTGGTCTACAAGAGCTAGTTCCAGGACAGGCTCCAAACTACAGAGAAACCCTGTCTCGAAAAAAAAAAAAAAAAGGCAAAGCCAAGCCAAATGTCCACACAGACTCCTTCCTCTGAATGCACAAGTGTTTCATTTATAGGAGCTTCTACTGACAAAACCCAGATGTCCAGCAGCTGGACCAGGGGTCAGCAAGCCATAGAGCCTTGGGCCTGTGGAGCCAGCCAGCTGCCCTGCCAAACCGACACACTTTACTAGTAGGGGACTTAAATGTTTGCCACAAATAGCCTTGTGGCCCGAAACCCTCTAATGTCTATTAGTTACAGAAAAGTCCCTCAGCTTACCAATGGAATAAATACATTGTCAAACATTTGCCATATGAGGCAAGAGCATGCAGCATGGGTGACTATTAAAAGCCAGCAGCAGGCTGGATGTGGTGGTGTATGCCTGTAATCCCAGCGCTGGAAGGGAACATGAGGCATTCCAAGACAGCCTGGCCAACAGCGTGAGAGCCTATGTATGTGTCAATGTGTGCAAGCGTCTGCGTGCACAAATATCATTCCTCGGGAACCATCCACCTTGCTTTCTGAGACTGGATCTGTCACTGGGTTGGTGCTCACTGAGGAAGTTAAATTGGTGGCCAGCCAGCCCCAGGGATCCTAGTCCCTACTCTTCAGTCCTGGGATTCCAAGTACACAGTGATAAACTTTTTTCTTTTTAAATTCAGATTGTGTGGTTGAACTCAGGTCCTGGATGCTTGCACAGCCAGCACTTTACTAACTGATCCATCTGTCCAGGTCATGACTTCACAGTGTAAAAGCCAGCCAGGCGTGGTGGTGCATGTCTCCACTCCCAGACAGAGGCAGGCAGATCTACATAGCAAGTTTCAGGGCAGTCAGGACTACACAGAGAGACCCTGTCTTTTTTTTTTTTTTTTAACAGAAATAAATACTAAGTGTAAAAGGCAAGGGCTGGGAAAACGGCTAAATCCTTAAGAGCTCTTGCTGTTGCTGCTGCCGCTGGGGAGTCGGGGGAGCAGGAATGCAGAGAACTGGGGTTTGACTGCCGGAATTCACTTCCGATAGCTAGCAACCTACAGCTTCAGGGGATCTGAGGCCTTTGCAGGCACACAACACACACACACACACACACACACACACACACACACACACACACCCACTTACAGACATACATACAAACACATTTAAAAAAAGGATTAGCCGAAGCCAGCTATGGTGGCACTTGATAGTAATCTCAGTGTTTGAGAGGACGAGGCAGAAGGGTGGCTGCGAATTAGAAGCGAGTCTGAGCTATACAGTGAATGAATTCCAGGCCGCAGTGAGATCCAGTCTAAAAGAGGAAAAAACAGATGGGGCGTGGTAGTGCACTCCTTTAATTCCAGCACTCTGGAGGCAGAGGCAGGTTGCTCTCAACGAGTTCAAGGCCAGCCTGGCCAGTTAAGGTTATAGAGTGAAACCCTGTCCAGAAACAAAACAAATGCAATTGAACAGTATTGGCAAAACTGGGCAAGTGAGAGAGGGCCCCGGCAGGAGGGAAGGCCTGGCTTCCCAGCCCGCAGGGCAGGGCGTCAAGGGCTTCTTCCAAACACTGCCCCTAGGCAGAGGAGAAGAGGTGCCAGAGAGTCCATCGCATCTTCAGCAGGAGTCCGGTCTTCTGGGTCCACTGAAGCCCTGCCTGGAACTCAGCGGGGCCGCCTCCACGGAGAAGCCTAACCCTAAAGCTGTCCAAGAACCCGTCTCCTCTCCCTAGGCGTGGCCCCTCCTGTCCCGGCGCGCCCGCCCCGCCCACTGACGCCACACGTCCCGCCCTTTCCCCGCCCCTTGCGGGCCGCGGCGGGGCAGTCGCCTTCCCATTGGTCTGGAGCTTCAGCAGACGCGCCTGGGATTGACGAACGTTTCCGTCGCTCCCGCCTCCGATCCCGGCGCGGCGCGCGATTGGCTGTGGCTGCGGAGAGTCTTCGGTGCCCGGCCTGGGCGGCGCGGACGAGGCCTGAGGCGGCGGCGCGAGGCAGGTGAGCTGCGGCGAGCGGGCAGGGCGAGAGCGGGAGTGGGCGGGGGAACGAGGGTCCACCGCAGTCGTGTCGCGGGCACTGGGGGACTGTCTTAGGTCCGGCCGGGATGTAGATGGCAGAGACCGCAAGAAGTGGGAACCGCTAACCGGCCACGACGCGCGCGACGTCCTTCGCGCTGCCAGGCCGCGCGCCCGGGCGCCCCTTGTCCGGTGTCCCGTGTGCCCATGACACTCTGGTTCCACCTCTCCCCGGACCCCTGGCGTGTTGGGTTCCGGGGTCTCCTGCCACCCGTCGCGGCGCGCAGGCGCAAGCGCCATCCCGGGGGCGCGCCCTCCCGGAGCGCAGATGTTGCAGGTGCGTTGAGGGGCGCGGGCAGTGTAGCGAGTACCTGGCTTGGGCATCCTGCACCTGCTAATTGTCGAGTGTCAGTTCCCTTTGCCCCCTGCCCGGCGCGCAGAACAGTACCGGGCTGGCCTGCTGAGGAGCTTTGTTGGATGCAGTTTGGGGACCCGTGGGCATCAGCTAGGGCAACTCTGCTGCTCCTCGCTCTGCAGTGTGAAGTGCAGTCCTACAATGTGTACTTCACGCCTCCAGGACAGGTTCCTAATTAGAGTTTACAGGATCTTCCATTGCATTTTAACTTGACTGTTAAAGGAGAACTCTTTTCTCCTTTCTGAGCTCCAGCTTAATGTTCTTTTTCTGTCTTTTCGTGTTCCCCCACCCTTTTGGGTTTTTTTTATGTCTCACTACGTAGTTGGTTATCTCGAGAGATTCGCCTGCCTCTGTTTCCTGGGTGCTGGAATTAGAGGCGTGCGCCACTAAGCCGGGCTTACTTACTTGTTTGTTTGATTGTTTTATGGATGGACCGGGCCTCAGGTTGCCCAGGCTGGCCAAGAACTTGCCATATTGCAGAAGATGACCTTGAGCTCTTACTCCTGCCTCCACCTCCCTCGCGCTATGATTAGATTGCAGGCGCACACAACTGCACTGGTCAACGGTGCTGGAGATGGGGCTGGAACCAGGGCTTCCCTGAGCATAGTCACAGTACCTTCTCGCTTTTCTGTGCCCCATGTTTTCCTTGGTCAGGCCTGCATCACTTTTTTTGTTTGTTTTGTTATGTTATGTTTTGTTTTTTTAAGACAGGGTTTCTTTGTTAAGAGTTCTGGCTGCCCTGAAACTTGCTTTGTAAGACCGAGCTGGCCTTGAACTCACAGAGATCCACTTGCCTCTGCCTCCCGACGTGCTAGGATTGCTGGCGTGCACCACTACCTCCCATGTGCAGCATGGTGCTCTGCCCAGGCTTTAGGTGACATGCTTGAGCCGTTGCTCCAGTGAGAGTCTGAGAGGACTCTTCTGAGTTACCTTTTGGTCTTTTTGTTTGTTTTTGTTTTGGCCAGGTCTTTTGTATCTCAGGCAGGCCTAGAGTTGAAAGCCGGATCCTTGTGCTTCCAGTTTCCCAGTACTGGGATTACAGGTGTGTACTACCATGCCTTCACTTGAGAGTTGTGCTAGAGATTTGGAGAGATGCTTTTAGTTCCCAAAGGTTGGCAGCCTCAGATTATTTGCCTTTTGGTCTTTCTGGGAGAGAGCAGAAAGTGGCTGAATTCAAGGTAGCCTGCTGCACTGTGTGTGTGTGATGAAAATTTCCATTTTAAACTGTATACAGCGTTATGCAACCATCACCATTATCTAGTTCCAGCTTTTCATGACCCTAAAGGGAAACCCAGTACCCACCAAGCAGTGTCACCCATTTTCCTGTTTTCTGTTCGTTAGCTGCAGCTCTGCTTACAGCCTATGGGTTTGCCTGTTCTCGATATCTTATTTAAGGCTCGTCCATGCGGTGTAGCATGTGTCTCCATTCTATTACTTTCTGTGGCTGAATAGTTTCCTACTGGATGGACCTATTAAGTCTTTTAAAAATATTTTATTTGCATGTGTATGTTTGCTGAGGTTAAGAGGACAACTTGGCTGGAATCAATTGTCTTTTCACCTGTATAAGTCCTGGTGGGCTGTGTCTGGGTCATCAAGTTTGGTAGCAGACAGGTTTACCCCCTAAGTCACCTCTAAGGCCCTATTCAATCTTGTTTATTCACATCATTGGACATTTGAATTGTTTCCTCCTGTTGGGTTACTTAACTAGTGTTGGGATCATGGGAACAAGTTTGTACTTGAACATTGTTTCTGAATACGTACATGCATGCATGCATGCGTCTGTGTGTGTAGAGGCCCAAGGTTGATATTGGGTGTTTCAATCATTCTCTCCCTTTGTTTTTGTTTGTTTTCTTCAAGACAGAATCTCACTATGTAGCCCTGGCTGTCCTGATTCTGAGACTAGGCTGGCCTCAGATTCAAAGATTTTGCCTGTCTCTGCCTCCCAAGTTCTGGGATTAAAGGCGTGCAGCATCATGCCCATTTACCTTAGTTTTTGAAACAGTGTTTCTCTCTGGGACCTGAGGCTTACCGATTTTGAATAGACTGATTGGCTAACAAGCTCCAGAGATCCTCCTGTCTCTGCCTCTCTGATGCTAGGATTACAGTTGCAGGCTGCTGTGCCCAGTTTTTTTCTTTGGGTCCTTAGGGTCTGAGGTCCTCATGCTTGTGTTCCCACTCTTTACTGGCTGGGCCGTGCTCCAGCTCCTGAGCACCTGTTTTTAATTCTTGGAATATAGATCTAGAGTAGAATTGCTGGGTCACATGGTAATTCTATGTTTAGCTTTGTAGGGAGCATCCAACTGTTTTTCCGCAATGGCTGCATGTTTTACACTCCCACCCACAATGCTGGAGAGGCCCATTTTCTCCATATCTTTGCTAATACTTGTTTTCCTTCCTTCCACCTGCAGCCACCCCTACCTTGCCCCTCATCTCAGTGGCTGTGAAATATATCTGTGGCTTTGGTCTGCATTTCCCAGATGACACAAGTCATGTGTGTGAATTGTTGTTTTGGGTCTTCACTGCCATCTATTGCTGTGTAGACCCGGCTGACCTGGAATTCATGATCCATCTACCTCTGCCTCCCGAGTGCTGGGATAAGAGGTATTTTTCCACCATGTCTAGCCTTTCCCTATCTTTTAATTAGGTTGTCTTTTGAGTTGTGGAAATTGTTTATACGTTCGGGACATATATGACTTGCAATACCTCTGTCTTTGAGACAGGATCTCACCATAAATCTCAGACTCATTTTAAACTCATAGACCTCCTGCCTCAGCCTCCTTGTATTGCTGGTGTTTGCTACCATGCTTTGCTTCACCTTTGTCCCCCCCTCCCCCCAATGTGTGATATCTATGAGCATGTGTGTATGTGGAGGTCAGAGGACAACTCTGTGGAGTCAGTTCTCTTCTACCTTATGTGGGTCTTGGGGCTTCAGGCTTGTGCTGCAAGTGCTTTAGCTACTGAACCCTCTTGCCAGCCATGGCCATCATTTTGGGGTTTTGACAGGGTTTCTCTATACCCTTGGCTGTCCTGGAACTAGTTCTGTAGACCAGACTGGTCTCAAACTCACAGCCATCTCTCTTTGCCTCCCAAGTGCTGGGATTAAAGGTGTGTACTACCACCTAGCCGTGGCCATTGCCATCCTTTTGATAGTGGGTTTTTGTTGTTTGTTTGTTTTGAAACAGGGTCTCACTGTGTAGCCTTGGCTAGCCTGGAACTCACTCCTTATATAGACAGGCTGCCTCAAACTTAGAGATCCACCTGCCTCTGCCTCTTGAGTATTTTTAATGCTCAAAGTGATACAGTCCAAATTATCTGGTTTTCTTCTTTAGGTGGACATATTGCAAACCCCAGGTCACAAAGACTTTTCTGTATGTGTTCTTTTAAAAGTTTGATAGTTGCCGGGCGGGTAGTGACATACACCTTTAATCCCAGCAATTGGGAGGCAGAGGCAGGTGGATCTTTGTGAGTTCGAGGCCAGCCTGGTCTACAAGAGCTAGTTCCAGGACAGGCACCAAAAACTACAGAGAAACTCTGTCTCAAAAATCAAAAAAAAAAAAAAAAGGTTTGATAGTTTTGTGCTATGATGTCTAAGAGTCTGACTTAGTTCTTCTCATGGAAGCTCAGCTGCCCTAGCACCATTTGCTAAAAGGAACCGCTTCCCTTCTCAGTTGGCCCCAGATGTAAGGTTTACCGTTGACCCTGTGTGCCATTCTGGTGGAGTATGTCTGACCATTCACCAGAACCACATTGGCTTGCAGTTGATTTTGAAATCTTAAGTGTCTCCCGAGCTCAGCTCCTTTTTCCAGACTTATTTGCTCTCTGGGAACATCTGCAGTTCAGTGTAAATGAGGGACAGCTTTTGCAGCAAGGGCCTTTGGGGTAATGATAAGGGTCACAGTGCATTTGTGCAGCATTGCTTTCCAAGATAGTGAGTTTTTATGTTCTTAAACTTTGTGGGCCTTGGGCCGTTTTACATTTCCTTGTGTCTTTCAGTACCCAGGTTCTGCCTTGGGTGGTTAAATTGATTCTCAAGGCTTTTTTTTTTTTTTTTTTTTTTTTTTTTTTTTTTTTTTGCCTTTGATGCTGTTGTGGAAGGACTTATTAATTCCACTTCACCTTGCTCATTGCTAGCATGTGGCAATACATACAGCTGGCTTGGTGTGGCTGTGTACTTGCAGCTTTGCTCAATTTATTAGCCATCATTCTCAGTTGTGCTTTAGGATATTCTGTGTACGTAATCTTTTCAGCTGAGAGCAAAGGTTGCCTTACTGTTACTGCCTTTCTGGTCTGTACTCCTTTCCCCCCCTTTCATTGAGTAATTGCTCTGGCTCAAACTTCAGGACAGTGTCAGATAACACTGGTGCCTGTCCTGTTCCGTCTTGATCTCAGGGGGAGCATTCTGTCTTCTCATCTTTGGGTGTGATGTTAACTGTGGGCTTTTCATGGATGACTGTAGGAGTGTTGAGGGTTGAGGACCACGTTTGTTGAAGATTAACTAAACGGCCTTTAGCCCAGACTGACTTGGCTGTGTAACTGAGGACAGCCCTTAACTTCTGCTCTTCCTGCCTCTACCTCCCGAGTGATGGGGTTGCATTTGTACCACCATACTTGGTTTATGCAGTTCTGGGGATGGAACCCAAGGCTCTGTGTGTGAGAAGTGTGCATTGTACTAGCTGAGCCACACCCATAAATTTAATTTTTAAATTTATTTACTTGTTTTTGTTTTTTGTCTTGTTTTGTTTTGTTTTCTTTGGAATTAATTTTGTAGACCAGGCTGGCCTCAAACTCACAGGGATCTGCCTGCTTCTGCCTCCTGAGGATTATTAAGGGCATGAGCTACCACTGCCCTGCTATTTTTATTTTCTTAATTTTGCAAGGTGGGGTCTGCTTTGTAGCTTAGACTTGGAGTTCTATTTTCTAAGAGCTGGGAATACAAATGTGAGCCATGACATCTAGCTTATCGAGTGTTACGTTATGCATGAAGGGTGTGCACTTTCTGCACCCACTGCCATGGGCGTGTGGTTTTGCTTGACGGTATCTCCAACAGGCTTCTGCCCTAGCTGCCTCCAGCCTCTTAGTTTCCCTGACACCCTCACTTCCAGGTGTTAAATGGGTAAAACAAGTTCTTGAGGCTTTGGAGTTCTTCGATGAAAACCTGGGTGCCTTTTGGCATTCTTCATTGCAGAAGCTCTCTGGGCCTTTTTCTGGCTCAAGTTGGCTCTCATTCATCTGGGTTCCAGAAGTTCCTTTCCTTTGGCTCTTCCTGTTCCATGCATGGAATCTGACATCTGTGTTCAATACTTTTATTTATTCCTTTTGTAGGTATAGGTGCCATAGCACCCATTCGGAGAGTAGGGGACAGCTTGCCTGAGTCCGCTCTCTCCTTGTACCTGAGTTCCTGGGATCCAGCTCAGGTCAGTAGGCTTTGTGGCAAGTAGCTTTGCCTACTGAACCATATTGCTGGCCCTGTGCTTATCTGTCACAGGGCAAGCTGACTGGAGCTTACTGACTGGAGCTTACTGATTGACCTATTTTTCAAAGAACATGGGTATTTAATGGAGTGTGCTTCTGGGTTTGTGAGTCTTGAGTACTCTCCTAGATGCTCTGTTCCTATGAGGTCACATCTCATAAACCAGGCCAGTCTGCATTTGCTCCCTGTAAACAATTGTACTTATTTATTTATTTATTTGGATTTTTCGAGACAGGGTTTCTCTGTAGCTTTTGGTTCCTCTCCTGGAACTAGCTCTTGTAGTCCAGGCTGGCCTTGAACTCACAGAGATCCGCCTGCCTCTGCCTCCGAGTGCTGGGATTAAAGGCGTGCGCCACCACCGCCCGGCTAATTGTACATTTTTAGAAGTCAGCCGCAGGACTCTTGCTTTGCCTTAAAGGTCTCAAATGAGGCAAGAGAGTTCCAGGGATTGGCAGGATGCCTCTCAGGACTTGGACCTCAGGCTGCTGCTCCTGAGTGCCTGGAGAAAGGAGTGCCCTGTTGCTCTGGTGAATGCTCAAGGGGCTGGTCCTGGATACCAGCTGAAGGGTTGCCATGCCACCTTCTTGATTGAAAACATGCTCATGTTTTCTCCTCCCTACTCCCCAAATTTGGAACTCATTGCCATTCTGGAGCACCTACCTCACTAGATTTTCCGATGGTGAATCTGAGAATGCTAGCTCTACCTGAAACTAGTCCCTTCACAGGTGACAGAGGAGCCGCTCTCACTATAGTGCTGGACTCTGATGGGCTCTGCTCAGCAAACAGCGTGATCCGTGCTGGTCAGGCAGGCGATCCCTGCTCCCTTTCTTTTGGAAGTGTGGGTCATAGATTTTAGTGTGGAGACAAGATCTCTGTGACAGATGCCTCTTGACCTTTGCAGAATTAAGCTGCAGGTCACAGACTAGTGGTGTTTGTGAAAGGACTCCCTAGAGTAGTAGTTCTTCCAGCTGGAGAGAGGATTCCCTCGGGCGGATGAGGTTTCAGTGCCTCTCTGTCTGCCCTGCTGCTGCTTTTCTGCTTCCTTGTTTATTTCAGTGCTAGGTGTTGAACCCAGGTCCTTACACATGTTTGTTTAGTGCTGTCACTGAGCTGTATGCCCTGGTTGTAGTCCTTTCAAAAAATACATTTAGAAGCCGGGCGGTGGTGGCGCACGCCTTTAATCCCAGCACTCGGGAGGCAGAGGCAGGCGGATCTCTGTGAGTTCGAGACCAGCCTGGTCTACAAGAGCTAGTTCCAGGACAGGCTCCAAAACCACAGAGAAACCCTGTCTCGAAAAACCAAAAAAAAAAAAAAAATACATTTAGATATAGGGTCTTGCTGAGTATTCTATAGTACAGGCAGTCCTTGAACTTGAGATCTTCCTGACTCATCCTTTCAAGTAATTGGGATTACAGACCTATCCCACCATATTGTGTTATGGTACTGATGTTTTTATTTGCTTATTTTTTATTGTTTTTTGGAGACAGGGTCTTCCTTTATAACTCTGACTTGTCTAGGACTTTCTGCGTAGACCAAACTGACCTGGAACTCAGAGACCCATCTGTCTCTGCCTTCTGGAGAATGGGATTATAGATGTACGCCACCATGCCTGGCTTTCATTTGTTTTTTTAGTTTGCCTTTGTAGCCCAGGCTGGCCTCTAATTCCTTATGCTCCTCCCTCATATTTCCCAGTACTTAGTTAGACGCGTGCCCTACCAAATCTGGTCTAAAGTGCATGTGTGCATGCGTGTTTTAATACCGATTTTTTAAAATAGGTGTGGTAGAATTATTTGTTTTTGAGGCAAGAAGGACTTTGCTATGTAGCCACGTGGGCTTGGAACTCAGAATCCTCCATCAGCCTCTGTAGTTGTAGGCTAGGCCTAGCAGAAATTTGATTTTACAGAAGTTACTCTGGGATATCCTCATCTGTAGAGCGCTTTCCTAGCATTTAAAATGTCCTGGGTTTTATTTTATGCACTGCAAAAAAGAGACCAAGGAAACAAATTTTCCCAGTATTTTTCTTGATAGTGGACATATTCATTGAGCTGGCTGGGTAGTAGCACCTGGCTGCTATGCAGAGCCAAATCCTAGGTGATGGTGAGTCAGTGAGGTGGAGGTGGAACATGTGTGAACATGATGCATGTGCTGTGTCTGAATGGCTGTGCTTCCCTGGTTCTTCAGGAAGGTCCTTAGGGACAGACCAGGTGAGGCATCTGTCTGGAAGGACTAGGGGAGTACCCACTATCAGTTAGGGTGTGGTAGGATTTCAGAGTACCACTGGGGTGAGGCCTTGACAGATGGTGCTTCCTGGGAAGCTGGAGGAAGGCCTGGCATCCTATACTCCCCACCTCCTTGGATTGTAGTGGAACAACCTCTCAGACCTGAATCTATGGGGTTTGACCGCAAATGGTGTGGAAAGTGGTTTTAAGACATGCTGTGGTCCTCATGATTTGTGGCTAAAGCTGTGATGTGGTTGGCTGGATGTGCTTTATTGACAGTGCCAGGAGATGCTAACCCCAACTGCAGCGTCTTCCACCTTCCCAGAGACTGAAGGAGTTGCTGCCATCAGTTTTTAAGTTTGCCTTTCACAATGTCTCTGAGACCAAGTGCTCTGCTATTTTTCACATAGGATTTCATCCCTGTGGGTGCAGATCAAATCTCTTGTGTGGCCAGTAACCTCAGGCCTAACCCAGGCAGCTGTCGTCCCCAGCTGTGGCCCCCAGCAGAAACCAGTAGAAAGATTGTATTTGTTAATTTGAGAGCTGCAATTCTGTTTTGTGTTTTAGGTTTGTGTTGTTTGCATGAAGCTATATTTAATTTATTCCTGAAATTTTCCTGATGTGTTCTCTGTTTTGCTGTGAAATAAGTACAGGCATTCTAGGTGGCAAACATTCAGATGATGGGGTGGAAGGACGGAAACTCACTTTAAGATAAGACCTGGGCTTTGTATTTGCATCCTGCATGGGGAGAGTGGTGTTGAGTGAGAAATCAGTGTGGCTGAAAGACCCTGCTGAGCTGTGCCTACTTATAAAAACACTTCCAGGACTGGTGCCGTGGCTCAGGGTAGAGCATTTGCCTAGCATGTGAAGGCCCTGGGCTCTATCCTTGGTATTAGAAAAGAAACAGAAACAGTAAGCATTTCCTTAGACTGAAACCAGAGCTTGCATCTGAGAAGTTTCCTTATCTGACCTGTGTTCTCCTGGGCAGCATAAGCACAGGACAAAGGTAGGCCCTCGTATGAAGGATTTGGAAGGCAGCACGTCTTCTGTGTCAGCTTTGGCTGGAGCCCTGGCTCTCCACCTTGGGTTCTCTGTAGGCCAGTGTGCCAGGCTAGTGCTCTGGAGCCTGCACTCAGCTCCTGCCTTTGCCCCAGTACCAAGCTGACTTCAAGCAAATCCTTGTTTTAGAGGCTAGGGCACCTGTGAGGAGCATGGTATGAACAAAGTCATGTCAGTGGTGACACTGGTTCAGGTATCCAGAAAGGCTGGAGGAGTGACAGGACCTCTGATGGCCAACAGTTTCTTTTCAGAGGTTTCTGGTGTGTTGAAATAGGAGCAGCGGGGCTGCGTCCTCGGCACCTGGCCGCCCACATGGTTAGCTTATGCCTCCAAATAATTACATGGGACCGGGCGGTGACAGAGAAACCCTGTCTCGAAAAACCAAAAAAAAAAAAAAAAAAAAATTAAAAAAAAAATTACATGGAAACTGTATTCTTTTTTTTTTTTTTTGTTTTTTTTTTTTTTTTGGTTTTTCGAGACAGGGTTTCTCTGTGGCTTTGGAGCCTGTCCTGGAACTAGCTCTGTAGATCAGGCTGGTCTTGAACTCACAGAGATCCGTCTGCCTCTGTCTCCCGAGTACTGGGATTAAAGGCGTGCGCCACCATCGCCCGGCTGAAACTCTATTCTTTTAAACATTGCCTGGCCCATTAGTTCCAGCCTCTTACTGGCTAGCTCTTACATATCGATCTAACCCATTTCTAATATCCCTGTAACATCATGAGGCGTCTTACCAGGAAAGATCTTAACCTGCGTCTGTATCCGGTAGGAGAATCATGGCGACTCCATGACTCAGCTTCTTTTTCCCAGCATTCTGTTCTGTTTACTCCGCCTAATTTTATGTCCTATTAAAGGGCCAAGGCAGTCTTTTTATTTAACCCCACATCACTGGTGCTGTTAAAAAACAGTTGCATTTCTTCACTTAGAGTTTTAGCCCATAGGTACACATCATTTCCCAGCAGTCCACACACTGAGCTTCACAGAGCAGCCTCTTCAGAGCTAACCAGGAGGCAGACTCAGTCAGCTGATGATGGGGCCTTGGAGATGGAACAGTGTGGATAAGCTAAGCCTGTTCTTGGACACCAGAAGGAGGAGCAGAAGATTGCGGTTGACCTGTAGGTGGTGGCATGAGCTTGTGAGGGTCCAGGGTGTGGCTGAGCCATCCATGCTGATCAGTGGACTTTTGTCTTTTGTTCAGGGCAGGGTTAAGTTAATCTTTCATTCTGGAATTGCTGGCTTGGAAGGAAACAAATCTTTTTTAAAAATTTATTTTTAAACTTAACAAATTTATTTGTTGTTTCTTTCTGTGTGTATGAGAGAGAGAGAGAGATAGAGAGGAAGAGGGAGAGACACAGCAGAAGGAAGACACTCGCATGTGTGGAGGTTAGAGAGTGACTTGTGGAGCCAGTTCTCAGTTCTTTACCGTGTGTGTCCCAGAGATTAGAACTCAGTTATTGACTTGGCTCCAAGTGCTTTGACATGCTGAGCCATCTTGCCAGCTCATATTCTCTCTCTGTCTCTCTCTCTCTCTCTCTCTCTCTGTCTCTCTCTCTCTCTCTCTCTCTCTCTCTCTCTCTCTCAACAGCTGAGAACTTGAACTACTCTGATGGGGAAGCCTTGTCTTCTTTAACGCAAACACAGCATATATTCCCAGAAAGAAATTGTAGCTAGCA
Organism: Microtus oregoni; assembly: GCF_018167655.1. Classification (NCBI taxonomy): domain Eukaryota; kingdom Metazoa; phylum Chordata; class Mammalia; order Rodentia; family Cricetidae; genus Microtus; species Microtus oregoni. The sequence continues at coordinate 4,016,538 of NW_024543062.1, read as the reverse complement.
TTGTAGTGTGTGTCTGTCAGGCTCTGCCTTGTGTACTAATCCATTCTGCCCTTTGTGTTTTGGTTTTATGAGATCATCTTACTCTATATAGCCCAAGCTGGCCTTGAATTCGTAATCCTTCTGCCTCAGCTTCCTGAATAGCATTGATTATGTATCAAAGAGTAAAATAAATTTTAATGGTAACTGTTGTCCTGTAAATCAGATCTGAAGTGGGCTGCTTTCCTGTCTGACAAATTCTGTGCAGCACCTCCAGAGCCTTGAACAAATTTGGCCTGTTGTTGCTCTTTGGAGAGTATATGTGTGTGCATGCTCATGTATGTGAACCTGTGTGTGCAGTCATGTTTCTGGGGTGATTGCCTGGACCATCAGAAGACCACTGGACTGGTGAGTTTGGGCCCAGGGCAGATGTTGGGGTCAGTGTTCTCACTAAGCAATATTGGGGAACAGGGAGTGTGATGATCTGCACAAAACTTTGTGTTTAGTGGAGGACTTTCTAGATTCAAGAGGCGACATCAGGTTTAATGGTGGGAGGAGAGGGTTCAGGGTCTGTTCAGTCATGATGTCATGGTTACTGCTTCCTCCTTGTCCTGCCCCAGACATAGATGTCTAGGCTCAGTATGTATTCACACTAGTATTCTGTGTGGCATCACCTTTGCATCTCAGTCCATCAGACACCTTTTCAGAGCCCATCACCCTCAGCTGCCCTTTTCTGTGGACCTCAGCCTCGATGGGAAACTGACCTGTGGCCCCTGGTTGTCTTTCTTCTTGAACATTTGTGCTGAGAGGAAGTTAGGTTCTCCTTAGATGATGGCATGGGGTGTTCCACTGACTGGGAACTGAGATGGCACACAGTGGCCAGGGTGTGCAGTGGGTGTGTGGCCTCCTCTGTCCTGGAACATTCATCTGGCTTGAGAGCATGCTGAGGTATTCCTACAGATAGAAAAGCATATGTAGTCTCTTACATGTCCCTGCTCCCTTGCTTTGGGAACCAAGGCTTGGTTGTTTGAGACTTCGTTGTCCCATGTAGGTGGTGTGAGTGGGATGGTAAGGCTGAGTCTCCCTCTGCTATTACCCCTAGTGACCCCTGGTCTTCCATCCTTATCAGGACTTGTTGGCATTAGCCATTGGACTTTGGCATTGCTCTGCACATCCTGGGGGTTGAGTCAGGCCAGAAGTGCCCATCCACCAGGGTGTTCAGATTATAGTTGTGGAGAACTTGGTGGAAGTCAGTGGTGGCTTTAGGCTCAGGTTTGACCCTGCCAAACAGTGCAGTTGCCGGAAGACTGGATAGTGAAAAGTCCTTTTGGGAAATGAAGGTAGGAAGTTTGATTTTGATGTCAAGTAGATAACAGGATGACAAGAAGTAGTTGAACACCTTTTCTGAAGAAAGACAATAGGAGTGGTTACTGATGTTGTCATTTGGCCCAGAATGTTCCGGTCACCTGGTCAGAATCCATTATTACATTCTACCAGGGTGGGGCCCTGTTGTTCGGGGGTTGGGGAGCAGTGTGTGTGAGACCCTAGAGCCTGCCAGGAGGTTGGAGCCAGTGAGGTGTTGTCAAGTTCTGTACCTTGACATTCTTGTTTGGGTCTGTTCAAGTGTCCCTGACATACAAAGAGGGGGATGGAGCAGCTAAGCAGGTATCAGGCATTATTGGGTTCAGCAGTTACTGTTACCTGCAGAAGGTTGTTAACATGTCCCCTCACCTGCCAGGAGTGTGGCTGGCAGGCTGAAGTGTTTTCTCACACTCAAGTGTACTGTGAAGTTCTTAGACCTCCTGGGTGTGGTGACAATACCTGCTGTCCTAGCTGCTCAGGAGGCTGAGGCAGGAGGATTGCTTGAGTCATGAGTTGGAGGACAGCCTAAAAGAAACAATGAGACTTCTTTCTTCTTTTCTAAAAAAAAAAGATGATGATGATGATGGGCGGTGGTGGCACACACCTTTAATTTCAGCACTGGGGAGGCAGAGGCCAGTGGATCTCTGTGAGTTCAAGGCCAGCAGCCTGGTCTGCGAGAGCTAGTTCCAGGGCAGGCTCCAAAACCACAGAGAAACCCTGTCTTGAACAATCAAAGGAAAGAAGGAAGGAAGGGAGGAAGGAAGAAAGAAAGGAAAAGAGAGAATCGGTGCTGTAGTGCATTTTGTGACACATGATCTCACACCCCAGGCTGGCCTAGAAGTCCTGATCTCCTACTTGTGTCTCCCAGATGTTGGGATGATCGGCATGTGTTACCATAGAGATACCAATGTGAGTGTCTTATTTTTAAAGGAATATTTGGGCTATTTTAAGGAAAATAGTGTTAGGGCTGGGCTAATGGCTCAGTGGGTAAGAATAATTCCTGCTCTTGCATTGGACCCAGGTTCAACACCCTCTTTTGGCTTCTGTGAGCACCAGTTATGCACATGGTGCACATACATATATGCAGGCAAAATACTCATATTCATTAAAAAATTAAATCTCTAAGCAGAAAAGAAAATGATGTAATGAAAGTCCTTTTAATATAGCTTTTAAAACTGTCATTCATATCTATGTTTTTGTTTAGAATATTCTTATTTTCTATTTTATTTTCTTCTCTTATTTGGTTTTAACTCATTTATGAGACAGGATTGTGCTTTATAGCCCAGCAGGCTTCAAAATAGCAGTATTCCTCTTGTTTCTACCTCCTGAGCTCTGGAGTTACAGGCTTGAACCACCATGCCTGGCTTTCTTAGTTCTGTTTGATTGGTTTGGTTTGGTGTCCCTCTTTTAAAAACAAACAAAAAAGCCACAACATTTAGGTTTGGTTTGTTTTTTTTTTCGAGACAGGGTTTCTCTTGTATAGCCCTGGCTGTCCTGGAACTTGTTCTCTAGACCAGGCTGGCCTTGAACTCAGAGATCACAGTGCTGGGATTAAAGGCACAGACAGGATTTTACCTGTAGATGAGACTGGCCTGGAATTCATAGCGCTCCTCCGGCCTCAGTGTGCTGGGGTTGCAGGTATCAGCCACCACTGTGTTTCCCTAGATTTCCAGTGGCTATGATTCCCATTACTATCAGGAGTAGTTGTATTTTATTTTGTTTTTCAGTTCTGGGGTGGAACCTGGGGCCTTGTGAATGATGTGTAGTCTTAAACACAATTCCACTGAGCTACTTCCCGCCTTTATGAGGCCATGGAGTACATTCCATAAATGTGTGTGTGCTTGCACACATGTGCCTTGTACTTTTAGCTGGAGGAAGATTTGAGTCATTGTAAAGAAGCGAAGATGAGAACCTGAGAAACAATGCACTCACCACAGTTTTATGTTTGCCTTAGGGGAGAAGGTATAGAAGTCTCCAACTTCTGCTGATCCTTCTCTTGTTTGCTACCGGGTTTCTTGTTTGGTTCTGAGGTACTCCTACAAACCTCAGCTTGGCAGCAAAGGATGGCAGAGCTGCTCTCTCTGACCATGGATGAAAATTAGTTATCTTTTTCCTTTTTTGTGTTTTTTTGTTTGTTTGTTTTTTGTTTTTCGACAGGGTTTCTCTGTGAAACAGTCCTGGCTGTTCTGGAATTCGTTTTGTAGACCAGGCTGGCCTCAAACTCACAGAGGTCTGCCTTCCTCTGCCTCCTGAGTGCTGGAATTAAAGGCATGAGCCACCATAGCCTGGCGTCATCTTTTTCTTAATGCTAATCCTCACTTCAGAAGACTGGGAGCGAATGACACCTTCTAGAAATGGAAAGTGTGGTGGTGCATGCCTTTAACACCAACACTAAGGGAGCAGAGGCAGGGGAATCTTTGTGAGTTTGAGTGCAGTCTTATCTACATAGTGAGTTCCAGGACTGCATAGAGAAACCTCAAAAATGAAATAAACTTTAGTCTGGTAAGGTAGTGCATGCCTTTAATCCTAGCACTTGGGAGGCAGAGGTAGCAGTTACCCAGAGAAACCTTGTCTTGAAAAACAAACAAACAAAAAAGAGGAAAGAAATGGAAAGTCATAGCCGGGCGGTGGTGGCGCACGCCTTTAATCCCAGCACTCTGGAGGCAGAGGCAGGTGGATCTCTGTGAGTTCGAGGCCAGCCTGGTCTACAGAGCTAGTTCCAGGACAGGCTCCAAAGCTACAGAGAAACCCTGTCTCGAAAAACCAAAAAAAAAAAAAAAAGAAATGGAAAGTCATATTTCAACAAAGGACTCTGGAGTCACTGTCAGGTTTTCTTGCAAAGTGCCCAGTTTATGTCATTATAAACTGGCCCAAGATTTCTCTTGCTAGTTTTTTTCCCAAGACAATTTTATTTCATAAAGTAAAAGTCAATAATATGCATTTTATAAAATTAGCAGAGACCTTCTTGCTAGTTTTTATTTTTAGTGAGGTTCTTGGTTTGTAGACCATGCTGGCTTCAAACCCAAGGTAATTCTTCTGCTTCAGCCTTTCTAGTGCTAGGATTATTACCACGCCTCACCCACTTGTTATCTTTTGGTTTTAGTTTTGTGTGTGTGGGGGGGTTGTATATGGTGTGTGTGTGCAGATGTACCAGTGTGAAGGTCAGAGGACAGCAGCAAGTGTTGTTCCTTGCCTTCCGCCCTGTTTGAGGCAGTGGTTGTGTACCAGGCTGGCTGACTTGTGCACTTGTGGGACTTCTCCTATCTTACCTCCCATCTCACCATGAGAAAACTGGGGTTCTGGGACCCAACCCTGGTGGGTATGCTTATGTGGCCGGAGTTTCATTTTTATGTGTACATTTGGAGCTGACACATGGCAGAAGCTTTGACTTGGGACTAGGAAAAACTGTCATCTGTTAACAATCAAAATGCGGTTACAAACCCAATCTCTGGACTTGTGCTAATTTTTTAACACCTAGTCCTTTTCTGTTCCCTTTGCAGCATGGTCTGAGACAGTGAACATGGATTTTTCTCGGCTACATACATACACTCCACCCCAGTGTGTACCGGAAAATACCGGCTACACCTACGCACTCAGGTGAGTGAGTGCCCCCCCCCCCGTTGGGGTGCAGTGCCACAAGACCTCAACACACAGCTGTGTGTTGATGTGACAGTCACACAGCGTTGAGTTTTTCACAACCGTGTGAACATGGAGGCCGTGAGTGGCTCCTAGAGCTGTGGGCTTCTGAGACACCTCTTGCAGTGACTCAGGTGTTAGTCACTTTGAGTGACTCACTATTTCAGGCTCCACCCTGTGGCCATGATTGGGAGTAAGCCTGAGAGTGTGACCAGTATTTTGTCAATAGTTTGGGCATCCCCTGAGAGACACTGATCTAGGGGCTGCCTTTGGAAGGCCAGATTCCAGGAGCATGCTCCAGACAGGATGTTCCTGTTCTTTGGGTCCTTTGAGCCTCAGTAACTGCTTGTTGCTCTGTTCCTTTCCAGTTTGCCAACTGGGAAGAGTGATTGCAGAGGGCCTCACTGCAAGCTGTGGTGTGTGCTGAGGAGAATGAATTGTCCTATAGGTTAGGGCATGACTGGCAGGCAGGAAAACTTGGGCGCCTGGCAAGATGTGAGAGGCACGTGGGATGTATGTGCTGAGTCATTGTCCAGTGGCTTTGCCTATAAGGTGAATCCACAAGAAAACCTAAAAGAAATCAGGAAGTATCTAAAGAAAATACCATGTTTGTGTGTGTACACATACTTACCTGTGTGTGGGCATATGTCAGTGTATGTATGTGGAGGCTAGGGGTAGACAGTGAGTATCTTCCTTGTTTCCTCTTAACTTTTTCATTGATGCAGGCTCTCACTGAATTCAGAGCTCACCAGTTTGGTTAGTCTAACTAGCCTGTTTGTTCTGGGATCTCTTCTTAGCACTGGGATTGCAGACAGGTTTCCATGCCTTTCTCACACCATCTTGGCGAGCACTTTTCTTATGACCTATCTCCCCAGCCCTGAGAAGATTCTTTTGGAGCAGTGATCAGCTGTGATGTGTGACCACTCTGCTTTCCATTCCTAGCCTCAGTCCAACTGCACTTGCAAGGGATACTTGCTAGGCTTAGTTTATGTTTTGAGTCAAATTGTCCCCATGTAGCCCAGACTGACCCTAAACTCACAATGATGTTTTGGCCTGGAGCCTATAATATGTCAGAAGTAAATGAGTGGCCAGCTCAGGTGACTTCCCTGAGCCTGTCTGGGATTATAGAAACAGTTATTCTTACTGACTTATTTTTAGCCTTTATGACCTGTTTTAAGTACAGTATTAATCCATGTGTCCGGGGAAACCTGTGCTTGGCTACAGTGATGTTCATAGCCTTTGTTCAGTTAGGCTTATGGGTCTGTGGACAGGTGATGCGGAGGAGTGGTGGCAAGGTAGCAACATGTAGGTATGTAGGCTGGGGTCCGTCTGAGGATTTAATCCATAGAGCTATGCTTAAAGTATATAGGTAGGACTGAGTAGGCCAGACTGTCAGGAATACAGCGATGGGTGGTGCTCAGTGAGAGCCAGTAGTGGTAGTCCCAGTTTTAGTGGGGTCATTGGGTAGACAGGATTGATAAATCAGGAGAGACATGTGACTGTGGATCTGAACCAGTAACCAGTGGGTTGCAGTTGGGTCCCAAAAGTAAGTGAGATTGTCATAGGCCGTGGGAAGATTGCTGTAGGCCATTGACAGCATGACCCAGACAGGAGCACAGAGCAGGGTTGAACAGCGAAGCTGGGCTGACAGAGTTGAAGGGAAGACCCAATGGGGGACAGTAAGCCTAGGCACAGTCATGGCATAGGGAGCCTGTGGGTGCAGTTCCAGGCTTTTGGTCTCAGTTTCTCTGAAAACTTGTCATGGTCCCCAGTCAGATGGTCAGTGTGGCAGGAGGCAGAACACCTGCTAACCTGTGCCAGCGCTGGTTCAGCAGCTTTCATGTCTTAATTCTTAGCCATCTCAGTGACCATCCAGAGCCTCTATGACTTTCTCTTGGAAAATGCGCATGCTGTGAGAATTTGGGGAGAAAGGAGAAGTTGGTCTGCTGCCTCCTGCTCCATCCTGCAGTGATACTGCCTCCCTCATGCCTAGTTTTGGTGGGAATGTGATTTTTAACTTCAGCACCCAAAAGGTAGAGGCAGGTGGAATTCTGAGGCCAGCTGGGTCTACATAGGGAATTAAAAAAAAAGAATAAAGTTTCCCAGATCCATCTCCTTTTGTTCATAGGGAGTTTTCACATTACCCCAAGCAGGATCCTCACCCTATGTTTCAATAACTTCTTTCTTGAGTCTACTTATATTTCCTGTGAAGTGGTATTAGGTCTAGAAGTTTGAGCCTTATTGTTTGTGTCTATATAAGATATTTCTAGGTTTTCATATTTGTTTGCCTATAGGTATATGTGTGTGTTGAAGTCAGATATTAACTTCAGGTGTCATCTACCTTGGTTTTTGAGACAGGATTTGAACTTGGGGCTCACTATTTCAGTGAGGCTGAGGGAGATCTGCCTGTTGTCTCCCCAGTGCTGGCGTTACCACCATAGGCCACCCACACTTGCTTTTTTGTGTGTGGGTGCTTGGGATTGGACTCAAGTCCTTCCACTTGTATTTCAAGCACTTGACTAACTGATTTATCTCTGCAACTACTGTGTTTGTTTTTTTCAGAGAGGATCTTACTAGCCTGGCACTGAAGTTCAATTATGCATCACCGTACTGGCCTTCTTCACTGGCATGGCTTCATCACATGCCCAGTGGTGTGATGGAGTTTTGTGTCATAGTCTAGAGAGACTTGAGATGGCTTTTGTTGTTCCTTGACCCACCAGTTGTCAGTCCAGTCAGCTGCTCACAAGGGTCATGGCAGCTGTTGATGGCCTCCCTCAGAAGTCCTCAGACTTAGAGCTATATGCTCTGCAGGCAGTAACTGCTTTTCCTCTGGTAGGAGGAAGGCTGTGTACAGGATGAGGGGTGGCTGCATTGAGCCAGCCTCAGTGTGCCTGGGTGCCATGAGTCTGCAGCAGGCCAAGTGCTGTGGAAAGCCAACCATGGTGAGACTGAGCATTGTTAGTGAGTCAGTTGCTCAAAGCCAGGGCCCTCAGGGAGCAGTTGGTTAGGTGGAATTGGGTATGATGTAGCCAAGAGTGTTTGTTACTTTTCACTGTGGGGCCCCGCTGAGAGTCTGGATGCTGTGATAAGACCTAAGAGAGAATCTTAGGTGTGGAGACAGTGGAAGAAGTGACTAAGAAGAGGTCCCAGGAGGGTGGGAGGGACTCAGTACAGGGCACAGGACATGGCTGCAGGATTCTGCAGGAAGGAAGGGTGTGTGTCAGGCTTCCCTCTTTGAGGAGCCCTGTATGTGTGTGTGTGTCTGCAACTGCCACACAGGAGAACAGAGGCAGCAGGTTGGGGACTTGTCTGGGCTACAAAGTAAATTCTAGGGTCTGTGGAGATGGCTTACTGGATTAATTCATGTGTTCTCACCAAGCCCAGTGAACTCACTCCTATCCCTGGTACCTAAATGATGGGAAGAAAGAATTGTCCCTTATAAGTTGTCCTCTGACCTGCACATACAAACCATGTATGCATGAAACGCTCATCACATAACATGGTGCCACTTCATATCCAGACTATAGTCAGCAGTGTGAGTGGGGCAGTTTCAGTTTTCTCTTAGCCTCCACGTGGTAGGTCTCACTTCTCTGGCTAGACAGTTCTGGTCCTTTGCAGACAGTGGCTATAGATAGCCTGCGCTCTTCCTACCACACCACAGGGTCAAATGCACCCTGAGCTATGAGGATCCCTTACCTAGCAGTTAGAGTCTGAGGGTGAATGGGTGGAGGAATGGGAAGCCGAGATGGTGTGTATCTTTAGTGTTCTATTCCATGAAAAGAACCATGACCAAAGCAGCTCCTATAAACTAAAGCATTTAATTGGGGCTTCTTAAAATTTCAGAGTTTAGTCCATCATCATCATCATGGCAGGAAGCAAGCAGTACACAGGCAGACATGGCTCTGGAGAAGTAGCTGAAAGTTCTTCATCCTGATATGAAGGCAGTGGGTAGAGGCACACTGGGCCTGGTGTGGGCTTTTGAAACTGCAAAGTCCATCCACAGTGACACACTTCCTCAAACAAGGCCACACATACTCCAACAGGTCACACCTCCTAATCCTTCTCAAATAGTTCCATTGCTTGGTGACTAAGCATTCCAATAATGATCCTATAGAGACCATTCTTCCATTCTTTTTGTTGTTGTTGTTTGTTTTTATTTTTCACAGTAGCTGTGGAGTCAGGCCTGGAACTCACAGAGATCCGCCTACCTCTGTCTCCTCAGTGCCGGGATTAAAGGCGCATGCGCCACCACCGCTGACTTGTTTTTTGTTTATTGAGACAGGGTTTCACTGTGTAGCCCTGGCTGTCCTCAAACCCACAGAAGTCCACCTGCCTCTGCCTGTGCAGTGCTGGGATTAAAGGCTGCCTGGCTTTGGTCATACTTATTCAAACCATCACAATGCTGGTCCTTATCTATAGATCAATTATGACATCAAATGCAATCTTTGTAAACTAAAGCCATAATTGTTTACAGTACTCTACTAGAAGGAAGATAATTTTAGGGTTCACTGAAATTGGCCTAGCAAGTGTTCTCATTTAGTACTCTGCTGTCAGCTTTTATCTCATCATGACTCAGCCTTTTTGCTAGTGTACCCTATCTCAAGCATCTTTTTTAGCATCTTTTTTTGTTTGTTTGTTTTTGCTTTGTTTTGTTTTTCGAGACAGGGTTTCTCTGTAGCTTTAGAGCCTGTCCTGGAACTAGCTCTTGTAGACCAGGCTGGCCTCGAACTCATAGAGATCCACCTGCCTCTGCCTCCCGAGTGCTGGGATTAAAGGCCCGCGTGCGCCACCATTGCCCGGCTGTCTCAAGCATCTTTGACATCCTAAGGGCCGTGCCTGCTAAAGCATTTGTACTACCTTCTTTTTTTTTTTTAATATTTATTTATTTATTATGTATACAATATTCTGTCTGTGTGTATGTCTGCAGGCCAGAAGAGGGCACCAGACCTCATTACAGATGGTTGTGAGCCACCATGTGGTTGCTGGGAATTGAACTCAGGACCTTTGGAAGAGCAGGCAATGCTCTTAACCGCTGAGCCATCTCTCCAGCCCCCTGTACTACCTTCTTAGTGGCACTTACCAGGCTGACTTGGTGTCCCACCTGTGAGATCTTCTCCAGCTATACCCTTGAGGCCCCAGGGCCCCTGTGTTAGCAGGGCATGAGGCTGAAAAGCCACTAGCTCCTGGCTGCTGGGGTTGCCTATAGAGTAGGACTTCCCAAGGTATCTGTCATTTCCCCCCTGATGGCGTAAGTCATAAACAATGCCACACCAGTTTGGAATTATGATTAATAGGGTGGTATTTATTTAAAGGGGAAAAAACTTACAGATCACCGTCAGCCCTCTGCGCAACCAGGAAGGGAGTCTAGTCGCCGGCGGAGCAGGAAGTGAAGAGAGAGAGGAGAGGGAAGTGGCTGCTTTTTTAAAGGGAGAGAGACCACGCCCCAATGGGCTGGTATCTCAGCGGCGATAGGCTGGAGGAGTGGGAGGACCTCCCGTAACACCCCCCTGACTACTTTGTGTCTTTTTTTTATGCTCTTTTGAGGTCCCCAGCTGATATTACTCTTTGTCTCTTCTCCCAGGGTGCCTCATGCTCACCTGCTGTCACCCTTACCATGTGCAGCTACTTTTCCAGAGTGACTGGGTTAGTTGTGTCTTGATGAAGAGGGATGCTGCTAATAGGGTTAGCATAGCCTCACCCTCAGGTTATCTGAGAGGGGAACCAGCTGGCTTTTGGACTGAACAAACTGGATACCGCACAGAATGGTGCATCTTTTTTTTAAAGATTTATTTATTTTATGTATATAGGTGTTCTATCTGTATGTATGACTATGCCTGAAGAATAGGGCATCAGATCCCTCTACAGATGGTTGTAAGCCACCTTGTGGACCTGAGAATTGAACTCAGGTCCTCCGGAAGAGCAGCCAGTGCTCTTAATCACTGAGCCATCTCTCCAGCCCCAATGGTGCATCTTTTTATCCATTGCATTGGAAGTGACAGTCTTTGCCATGGCTCCGAAGGATTTTATGTTCATCTAGCTTCAGTGTATGAAATGTTTGTTCTGGGGCTTTCCATTTTCTTCTCAAGAACATGTCGCTGATCTCACTTCAGTCCTTGCAATGTTACTGTCTTAGTGCCCCATCAGGATTCTAGGAGTCTTTGCCTGCCCTAAACAACTGTTCTCAGACAAAGTTCCAGGCCTCCCCACCTGAGGTCAGCAGGTGAAGGGGCTGGCGAAGGTTCATGTATGGCTGCCCTTGCAGTGCAGTAAAGTCAGCACACAGGAGTGTCATGGCTCCTGACCTGGCAACCAGTGCTTGCTCCAGCCATGTCTCTTTCCAGTTCTAGTTATTCTTCGGATGCCCTGGATTTTGAGACTGAGCACAGATTGGAACCTGTGTTTGACTCTCCGAGGATGTCCCGCCGCAGCTTACGCCTGGTCACAACAGCAGCAACATATAGCAGTGGGGACAGCCAGGCTGTAGATACGCACATCAGCACCAGCAGGGCCACCCCCTCCAAGGAGAAAGAAACCAGGTAAGCACCATGTGGCTTATTTTCGCAGTTGTCAAACCCACTGGCTTTCCAGCTTGTCAAACCAAGCTCTTTCCCTGGAATTGTTTGTGCACACACACGTTCATGTGCAGATTTGCCATGTGCACTGACTGAAATTGTTCTGGAATGCTCAGAGTATCTGCTGTCTGTCCACAGAGTGGAGCTGATATGCTAATATGCATGAGATGGCAGTGCGGACGAACTTCTCATGGTCACAGGCATAAACTGTCTCATCATGGATGAGCAGAGCTTCACTGGCCTACCACATGTGGAGGGGTGCAGTCTCGCTGGGTCGGCAGCTGCGGCGCTGCTCACTGATCTGTCACGGCTGACTCAAGCCTCTCTGTGACGCGTGCGAGCTGTGTACCTATGCATGTACAGTTGGCCTGCTTAGTATATTTTGTCTCTACCTTCCATGCTTGTCTTCACTATAGTCAATGGCAAAAGTTCCCACCATCTCTGCCTTTCTGAGACACTGAATAGAAGTGACACTTTTTTTGTTTTTGTTTTTTCAAGATAGGGTGTCTCTGTGTAACAGCTCTGGCTGTCCTGGAACTTGCTTTGCAGACCAGGCTGGCCTCAAACTCATAGAGGTCCACTTGCCCCTTTAGTACTGGGGTTAAAGGTGTGTGCCATCATGCCCAGCATAAGTGATACCCTTTAATTTATTTTGTTCATAAAAAAATTGTGTTGCCCTCGTGAGTGCACGGGATTGCTAACACCTTGTCCACACTGCATGGGGCCCTATTTAGTGTGCTTCACCCTGAGACCTGTAGACTGTCACATAAAATGTTAGACTATTCAGTTGTGGCAGCTGACTCCCAAGCACAGCTCTCTTTGGGGCCACCCAAAGGTGCCCAAAAGCTATAATCCCTGGGACAGGAGACCAGGCTGATGACTGTACTGTGTACTGTGTATTAGCACAGCCTTTCACCACACCAAGCTTCCTGGAGGAGGTAGTTTTGTGCTTTGACCTGTGTGTACCCATTTACATCACTTGATGCAAAATACTTAGAGGACATTTGGAGTTTTGTTGTATTTGTTTGTTTTGAGATAGTCTCACTGTAGCTGGGGCTGGCTGGAACTCACAGAGATCTGCCTGTTTCTGTCTACTGATTGCTGCAATTAAAGACATGTGCTACCACATCCAGCTGTCATTTGTGTTTGAGCTCCTTGTGTTGTGTGATAAGAATATAGGCAGAGTTCCTTCAATTAACCACTACCTCTTGCTGTGTTGGCAACTCTGCTAGATCAGAAGCAGTGGGGCTGCTGGTGTGTGTGCTGTCACTTGTTCAGAGAAAGGAGTGGCGTGGTTAGATGGAGAAGCTGTAGCATTTGTTTTAACTCTTAAGTCGTTTTTATTTTCAGGTTATTTCAAGTTTGATCCAATTTTGGATTGTTGGGCCCAGAATAGTCTGACATTTTTTAGAACAAATTCTTGGACTCCAGCTAAATAAATTCCCCCTCCCCCTTTTTTTAGATTAATGGATGTTTAGATTATAGCAGACAAGGCATAAAAATGACTTGTCTTAAAATGCTGTGTGTGTTCTTTGGCACAAATTTTGTTTGGATAAAATCTAGTGATTCTATATTTTCTAAGGAAAGTCTAAAAACGCATTTCCGCATTTCTTACTTCTTTGTAGGACAGTCAGACAGCGCAGAAGTGCAAGCAAGCCAGCTTTTAGTATCAACCACCTGTCGGGGAAGGGCGTGTCCTCCAGCACCAGCCACGACAGCTCTTGCAGCTTGAGGAGTGCCACGGTGCTGCGGCATCCTGTGCTAGATGAGTCTCTGATTCGTGAGCAGACCAAAGTGGACCACTTCTGGGGTTAGTAACCACAGACTTGAACATTCTTGTCCCCAGCATGGTTTTGTCTGCAGTTGTTCTGGGAGGGGGCAGAGGTTGGCCTACAAATGGTTTGCTGATAGTACAGTTAAGCTCTTTGTGGGCTCCCGGGGGGCATGTGAATCCTGTCTTCATCTGCTGTCTCAGTGGCTTAGGCGAGGTGTGATTATTTATTGCTCACCGTAATATGACAGATTAAGTGAACAGGCAGCAATCCTGTAGCCACTCTCCGTATGGGACACTCAAATGTAGTGTAAAATTCCTAGTATGTTCTAGAAAGCAGTAAAATTTCTGAAACCGGGCAGTGGCGGCACATGCCTTTAATTCCAGGACTCGGGAGGCAGAGGCAGGCAGATCTCTGTGAGTTTGAAGCCAGCCTGATCTACAGAGTTCCAGGACAGCCAAGGCTACATGGAGAAACCCTGTCTCGAAAAACAAAAAAAACCAATAACAACAGAAAAGTATTTTTGAGTCATTAGAAAGCACTTGTTACAGGCTGGACATGGTTGCATATTCCTATAATCCAGAAACCCAGAATGTGAAGGCAGGAGAATCAGGAGTTGAAGCCAAACCTAAACTACATAGTGAGTTCAAGGTCAACCCGAGCTCCATAAAAGACCCCTTCTAAAATAAAGGACTTTCTGTGAAGCAATCAGTACTGGAAGACAAGAGTCTGCCCCAGCTCAGATACAGTGCCATCTGCATCCTTAAGGTGACCTATGCCATGTCACCAAGGCTGAGCACACAGACAGCCTCTGCTAAGAGCCACAGAGCCACCTGCTGAGTTCAGCTTATGTTCTGGTTGCTCTGCTGGAGGAGTCCTGAGTGCTTGGCTTGGGATGCCTCTGCTTTACTTAGCCATGGAGCAGTCTCAGGCCACACATGCTGTAAGTTAAAAGCCTAGAGGTTCCACACAGCTGGCTACTTCTTCCCTCTTGTTTGTCCTTTTGGGCCAGAATGTGCTAGAATGCAGGTCTCTTCCCATGCCACATCATGTTTGGGTGACAGGAGGTTCATGCATTTTAGAAACAGACCCACCCCAACAATGCCACGGCATTGCGCTGACCTGTCACCTGGCACAGTTGTGGTGGCATTGGTTCTATTTCACAGTGTAATGTGTGTGTATGTGTATTTCAGGTCTTGATGATGATGGAGACCTTAAAGGTAATTACTTTGATACTTTGTATACTTTTTAAACCAGAAGCCATGGTTGGGTAATCTGCAGATAGTGATCACTAGCTTTCGTTTGCCTTTTGAAAACCTCAGGTGGAAATAAAGCTGCCACTCAGGGAAACGGTGAACTGGCAACAGAGGTGACAGCCAGTAATGGATACACCTGCCATGACTGCAGAATGCTCTCAGCGCGCACTGATGCACTCACAGCCCACTCTGCCACCCATGGGACCACCTCGAGGGTTTACTCCAGAGATAGGACTCTAAAACAGCGTAAGTCTCCTGCCTCTGTAGTTTGTAAAAGGGTCTGCCCAGCTCTTCCTGTTCTTATAAATCTGACTATGGGCCTTAGGTTCCATCCCCAGCACAGGCGTTGGTGTCTTACACTGTTTCCCTTACAGAATTGAACTCAGAATTATTCTTGCAGAGTTAAATAGACCTGAATTAGCTCTGTCCTACTTGTCCCTTCCCAGCCTGTGGTTCTGTGCTTAGTATTTTTATACCTGGAAGTAGTTCAGATTTGGTAAATTTGGACTGAACATAAGAAAAAGAAAAATTTCTACTTCTGTGGCTTCCAATTTGGGTTCTTCTCTGTGTCATTCCAGTGCAGCCCAGATGCCCAGGTAGCTGTAGCACCAGAAGTCGATGCTGCTCACAGTGGGGTCTCTGGTGTGATAGTGTAAGACAGGGGTGCTCTGGGAGGATAACTTGGAGCCTGGCATTTGGGTGGTGGCAGCATCCTGACTTTCTTACCTGATATAGAGGTCATCACAAGTAGCTAAGCAGTCAGGTTGTTTTGGACTACTCGAACTTCCTCCTGGGCCACTTTGAGAACGACTATAGACCCTTCTGTCTTTCAAGCATGATGCTGGGCCTTCCCCACCATGAGTGCCAGGAAGGCCAGAGCAGCACTGAGAATTCCATCCTTATTGCTCATGTCTAGTTTCTTCTGTTTCTACAGTCCTATTTCTTAAAAAGATTGATTGATTGATTGATTAAGTGAGTGCAGTATTCTGCCTGCCATGTATCCCTGTCTGCTAGAAGAGGGCACCAGATCTCATTACAGATGGTTGTGAGCCACCATGTGGTTGCTGGGAATTGAACTCAGGACCTCTGGAAGAGCAGCCAGTGCTCTTAACAAATGAGCATCTCTCCAGCCCCACAGTTTTATTCTTGTGTGCAGACTTTGCTGTAGTGTTGTCAGCACTTTAACATTAATGTCACAAAGTAAGAATCATAGAAAGGGAAGGGAGAGGTGGCTTCTTTTTCTCATCATATCTGTGAGTGTGAAGGCCACTGTGAGCTTAGTGCCTCCCTTTGGCCTTGCTTCACAGCTCTCACTGGGCCATGGCTTATCCCAGATGCTCCCACCAGCTTCCTTTATACAGCTGAACGTGATGCCTGCTAGCAGGGGCACTGCTGGGCCATACAGATATCCCCTCACCACACTGCCCTATTTCAGTCAGCACCAGTAGTGCTGTAGTATGCTTCTTAGCTCAGCCCTCCTGTAGCTTCTGCTTAACAAGCCAATATTTGGTTTTGTTTGTTTGTTTGTTTGTTTTTTCGAGACAGGATTTCTCTGTAGCTTTGGTCCCTGTCCCGGAACTAGCTCTTGTAGACCAGGCTGGCCTCGAACTCCCAGAGATCCGCCTGCCTCTGCCTCCCGAGTGCTGGGATTAAAGGCGTGTGCCACCACCGCCTGGCCACAAGCCAATATTTGTAACAGAAAGACCAACTGCAGGCTGTCTGCAGGTGAAGTGCACCTCCCAGCTGTTCAGCCTATATACTGAGCCATACACCTGTGCCTGGGTGTCTCTGCTTAGCTATAGCTTAGGCTGCACAGCTTTAAGAGTTGTATGTTAACTGAGATTATTTTGATGTCTGTGCTGTGTGTTATTTCAGTTGTATATATATCCTTCCAGCTACCGTTGATAAAGACTGGCCTGCCTTGCTATCCCCTACAGCAGATATGGGTTTTTCTCCTTCTTTTACTCTTTTGGTCCTGGTGGTCGAACCCAAGGCTTCTTTACAAGTGCCAAGCACATGTCCTGCCTTGGAACTCTCCTACTCTTGCCAGCTCAACATTTTTCTTTTACTAACATCTTGCCAATGTGATGAGTTTTTGATTAGCTAGGAAACGGACATGCATGCCTCTGGCTAAACTTCTACAGTTCCTCTAGCCTGTGAGGAGCTTGTGCAAGGGTGGCTGTGGACCTGTTGACTTTGGGGCTGACTGCTCAGGTTCGGGATTTTGTAGTACAACGTTCCAGTTAGAAAATAGCCCCTTCACTATCCTTTTGAAAAAAAAGCTAATTACTACTAATAAGACTTACCATTTTATATGTATCAGTGTATTATTTTATGTGTATGGGTTTTGCCTGCATATATGTTTGTGCACTGTGTGTGTGCAGTGCCCTGCAGAGGTCGAATCACCTGACACTGGAATTATGGATGGGTGACCATGAGCTGCCATGTGGATCCTCTGGAAGGGCTCCTCCCACTGAGCTGTCTGTCCAACCTTCTTCTGAAAAATTTAAAGCTCTAGTATTTTCTTTCAAACCATACTACCCACACTTCACTAATTCAGGCTGGCCTCCAACTCAGGCTCTGAACATGCTAAGCATTTCTCGGCTTGGGAGTAAATGGATGCAGTACTTTGCAGGCCATGGGTCTCCAGCACCCCACAGATCTGTGGACTAGACAGCACCCATGTGTTCACTTTTCTTTTTTTTCTTTTTTTTTTTTTTTTTTTTTGGTTTTTCGAGACAGGGTTTCTCTGTGGCTTTGGAGCCTGTCCTGGAACTAGCTCTTGTAGACCAGGCTGGTCTCGAACTCACAGAGATCCGCCTGCCTCTGCCTCCCGAGTGCTGGGATTAAAGGCGTGCGCCACCATCGCCCGGCTCACTTTTCTTATGTAGAAATGCTTCCAAGAACATGAAGACATGACTTATGGCACTTCCCTCTACATGCTAGGCTCACTGAAAAGTTTTTTTCAAGCTCAGCCACTGTGGGAGCCAGAGAGCCTTCAGTCTGTGCCTCCGTGGCTCTGCATCCTCATAGGGGGACCTGCAGTGCTCACCCACTGTCCCACTTATGGGGAGGCCACCACTGCGCTTCCTCTACAGTTCTGACTCACTCCCTGGTGGATGTTCTTCTCAGGTGGTCTTCTTCCAAGTGTACAGTTTAAAAATGCTTTACAACTTGGCTTTTTTTGAAAACGACAATTTGGCCATCTGGTTCATAGGGTGGATAAGTCTGTGGGAAGAAATGACGTGTGTTCATGGTTTTCCACTAGGCGGTGCATCCTTTTACCTGGATAGGACTCTGTGGCTGGCCAAGTATACCTCCTCGTCCTTTGCATCATTCATAGTTCAACTTTTTCAAGTGGTTTTAATGAAGTTCAGTTTTGAATCAGACACTTACAAATTGAAAGGCTATGAATCCAGAGCTTATGAATCACAAAGCTATGAGACAAAGAGCCATGGGTCAGAAGGTATTTAAATATTTTTTCTCCTTTCTCCACCGAATCCTGCTTTCAAGGTGGAGGAAGCCCTGCTTCTTCTGAGGCTCTTCACTGCATCTTCTGCATTCTCCATGCTGCTCTCTTGTAGCTGCTCTGTGGGTCTTCTTCCTTTGGGAGCTTGTCAAGTGTTGATGGGACCTGTGTGCAGTTTGGCGCTCTGAAGATTGGTCAGGATTTAGACTTTAGGGCTTTATTATTGTGTGTATAGGTATTCATGGAGATCAGGGGATAACTTTGTGAAGTTGTTTTTTCTCCTTCAGACTCATGGCAAGTGCTTTACCTTCTGAGCCATCTCACTGGCCCAAATTTAATATTTTCAAAGTAAAAGGTTCTTTTTTTTTTGTAAGTTTTTAAAAAGTAGGGGTGGGGGCTTGAGTACTGTCTCAGCGATTAAGGGTACTTTTTGCTCCTGTGGAGAACCTCAGTTGGGTTCCCAGCACCCACATTGGAGGCTTATACCCTCTTGTAGCTCCAGTACCAGAGACCTGACACCCTCTTCTGGCCTCTGGGTGTATCTGCACGAATGTATGTATTATCCCCCCCCCCCCACACACACATACATAAACACACCACACATAGTTGAAAATAAATTATAAAGTTAATGGACTCAATTTTTTTACTTTTGCTTATTAAGCAAAACCAGTTCATTTGCATGCCATTTAGAAGCTTGCTTCAGAAACCTTTTAGGCAAACCGGTCTTTACCTGTCAATTGCTGATGTACCTTAACAGCCTGGAGCATTCTCATCTTCCAGTTGCCTATGCTCACCTATTTGGTGGGAACCGTCAGCATCTCTGACACTCCTGGGGCATGATCTCTAGTCATGCTTTATAGGCTTTATAGGGCATCTGGCACTCAAGCTGGCTTTGAGTTTTCTTAGCCCCTTCTGCATGTGTTGCAGCCCATCTCGGTCACTGTGGGAGGATAACTGCCGGAGAACTTTCCAGAGTGGACGGGGAGTCCCTGTGTGAGTACATCTTCCTCATTCAAGGTGGTGCTGGTCTTGGAGGGTCCCAGACCCATTGTAATACTGGGGCTCCAGTATCACAGAATGAACAGCCCACCTAGCTTATTGCTTCACTGGCCAGCAATAAGCCGGTCTGGATGCTAGCTGTGATTTGGGGTGATAGCTTCCTAGGTTCTTGAACATTCTGTGCAATATTCTGATTGAGGTTTGCGTATTAACCTGTCACTCCATCCCTTGTCACCACACCACAGGCGATGACTGTAAGGGGAAGAAGCACCTTCAGACACACACAGCCACCCACTCGCAACTGCCCCAGCCACACAGGGTGGCAGGGGCCATGGGTCGCCTCTGCACCTACACAGGTTATGTCTCGTACCTTGTTCTGTTTGTTTGTTCTTGTCAAAAGTACTGCTTTGTTTGTTTGGTTTCTTTGTGGTGCCAGGTTCACAAAGCACTATAGACCGTGCATGCGCTCAAGGCCAGCCTAGGGTACATGTATGGTGAGACCCTGTCTCAATAGCAGTAGTGAAAAAAGGACACAGAATCTCTTGGAATGCTTTGTGAATTTGTTTAGCATGGCCTCATTGACACTTGTAGTTGGCACGAGCTCTTGTAGCTACTGCCCAGGCCCAAGAAGTACCTGTAAAGGGTGTGTGCTTTCTAGGCCATGTCTATAATTTCCAGGTACCTTTGGGGACACCTCTTGGTCAGCTGTTTTTTGGTTTTGTTTGTTTCTTAATCTGAGCTTCAGAAATAGTTGCCTCAGCTGGAGGCAGAGGCAGGAGAATCACACCACAAGTTTGTGGTCAACTTGCTATACATGGTGAGTTCCAGGAGAGCCAGAGCTGTATAGTGAAATGCTGTCTCAAAAGACCCTCCACAAGTAATTGTCTCATAGATATAATAAACATAAAAGTAATATGCCCTTTAAAAAAATCTTTTTGGGCTACAGAGATGGCTCCGTAGTTAAGACCACTGGCTGCTGCTCTTTGAAAGGACCAATTCCCAGTACCTACATTGTGGCTAACAACTGTGTAGTTCAGGGGATTCAACACTCTCTTCTGGCCTTCACAGGCACCAAGCATACATGTACACAGACACACGTGCTGGCAAAACGGTTATATGCGTATGAGAAAAATTTATTTATTTTTTTAAAGATTTATTTATTTATTTATTAAGCAGACAATGTACTGTTGGCAAGGAAGGTACTAGGTCTCATTACAGGTGGTTGTGAGCCACCATGCGGTTGCTGGGAATTGAACTCGGGACCTCTGGAAGAGCAACCAGTGCTCTTACCCTCTGAGCCATCTCTCCAGCCCTAAAAAATTTATTTTTAATCATCTTAAGCCACACTCTCTTGTTATATGCTGTGTTCAAACAACTTAATGGTTACAGGGCTAGCATGTTAATATTAGGATAAGAGTCAGTAATCACTCTTGAAAAAATGGAGCAAAGTTGACTTAAAAAAAAAAAACAAACCTTTGGTGGGTAACACATACCTGTAGTTGCTTAGGAGGCTCAAATAGGATCACTTGAGGCCAGTCTGACAATATAAAAAGATCTTTTCTCTAAAAACGGGGGTCAGCAAGAAGAAGAAGGGGTAGGTTTTCTGCTCTTTGTAATGAAAGGTTGAGTGCAAGTTCATTTTGTTGCTTGTCTATAGTGATGCTATAGAACGTCAGTCATCATAAAAGACTACTTTCCCACTGTGAACTCTGCAGGCACCACCCACCTGCATTCATGAGCACCTTCTAGACCCTTTGATAGGGTGTGGTGAAGAGGTACCTGCCTCTCGGTGAAGTATCTGTGGGTGAGCCGAGTGTGGTAGCACATGCCTTTAATCCCAACATTTGGGAACTTGGGATGTAGAAGTAAGTGGATCCTGTGAATCTGAGGCTAGCCAGGACACATAGTGAGACCCTATCTCAACACCCTCCCTCCAAAAAACAAAACCAAACAAAACTGCAATGAGCCAAGTATGATGGCTCATGTACTTGGGAGGCTGGAATTTTGTCATTTTTGACTGCGTGGTGGGTTCAAAGCCAAACTGGGATACAGATGACCTTGTTTCAGAACAAAGAATGTGCATGAGGGAGTCCGAGTGAGCACAGCAAGGTTTTCTTCCTGGGATACCAGAGGGAGTTTGGTCAGAGTATACTGGCAGCCTTGCTATCTGTACTGTCAGTATGTGCTGACCCCTTCAGTCTGTCTGACAGTGCTCTCTGCTGTGTCTTCTCTGCCACAGGTGACCTCTTGGTTCGAGCACTACACAGGACCAGAGCTGCTGGGTGGTCTGTGGCTGAGGCCATATGGTCGGCGCTCTGGCTGGCTGTTACTGCTCCAGGTGGTTATGTGGCTTCTGTGTTAGTGCTCTCATAAAGTTTGGGGCAGCTGTAAACAAATGTACGGGACCAGGTTAGAGCTTCATGTTAGGTTCCCAATGTGACATGCTTGTCTCTGCTTCAGGCGCATGGCATCCTGTTTGTCACGTGTTGGGTGTGTGGGCCTTAAGCCCCATGATACATGGCTTGAGCTGCATGGAATGGTGCTTCCTCTCGCTTCATCCTGTGTGTAGCTGGTGTTGCTCACTGTTCTCCTGCCCTGGTCACTAGAGTTATAGGGCCTTTGTCCCTCCAACAAACCTACCACCATCTTCCCAGAAACATTCATCTAGGAGCAGCTTATAAAGCGTGTTTCCTCAGACTTGCTCTCTTGTCTTGTAGGGAAGGCAGCCTCTGGAACCTTCTGGTGGCTAGGGAGTGGATGGTACCAATTTGTTACTTTGATTTCTTGGCTGAATGTGTTTCTTCTTACCAGGTAAGAAACTGTCAATGTGAAGATCTCACGTCAATGTTAGGGGCTCCTGTGTCAAGGTCAGGATGCCTTGTCAGCATTGGGGCCTATGTTTGCATGGGGAGGTAAACAGCTGTTCTTTACCAGTTGTAGGCAGCTCTATAGCGGCTCAGCTTACATTTGCAATGTCTGCATCAATACATTTTTATATGTTTTACAACGGACCTTCATATTTTTGTTTTTTAAATTAACAGAGGTGAAAAGGCAACTGCTATTGTTAAGCGCACTGGATATATGTAAAGCTAGAGGTCTCAGTCAGATCCTATGCTAGTGCCCTAGTGAGTTCTGTGTGCACCAGCTCACCACAGTGGGTGCTACCCTTAGGACAGGGCCTCAAGCCTTTGTGTCTTTCTTGTGGTACCAGATAGCACCTCTCAGATTGCTAGCAAACCATGTATAAAGGGCCTCCTGTGGGTGTAGCCAGGCCTTGTAGATAAAACTTCACCAGGGTATTTAGTATGTACACAGGGAGGGGCAGAATGCCACTCCACCTCTGACTTTCCAAAGTTAACGGTTTCCTTTCTATACTTAGGTGCCTTCGAAATATATGCAAGGTTTTTGTCTTGCTCCTCCCACTCCTACTTTTACTAGGTAAGATGTGGCATGATGGCTTTCAGAGACCAGTACATGTCCATGGGTTTCAGTGTGGAAACAGTCTCTGACTATTTGGGACCTGTACATGTGCACACTGCTATCTTCTTTCTTCAGGTGCTGGTCTCTCCCTATGGGGTCAGGGCAACTTCCTCTCACTCCTACCAGTGCTGAACTGGACGGCCATGCAGCCAGAACAGAGGGTCAGCGATCCCGTGGACGTGCACAGACCTGGCCCTCTTCCCCCCAGTCCACCTCTGAAGGTAACCAACCAGAGAGGTCTTGGTGGTACCACGAGCATGTGTTCTTTAGAGCTTTTCATGCTACTTGGGAGCAGGTAGTCTTGGATTTCCCCTCAGGGGGAAAATATTTTTGAGACAGGCTTTTATTTTGTAGACTAGGCTGGCCTAGAACTCACAGAGATCTACCTGTCTCTGCCTCCCAACTATTGGAATTAAAGGCATGTACCATGCATGGCCCTAAAATTGTAAAAACACAAAATAACACAAGTTTTATAGCTTTTCAGATGTTCTAAAATAGTTCAGATAATTGCAGAATTATAAGTATTCCATTACTCAGTTATGAGTATGGATGAATAACATTTCTTACTTTGCCCAACATGGAAGTAGAAAGAATGACAGCCCCGTTCTGGAGTATCCCTTTTGGTTTCATCTCAGGTTGGTTATGAGGCTTCCCAGTGGCCTCAGGAGAGTGACATGGGACAGAAGGTAGCCTCTTTGAGTGTGCAGTGCCACAACCATGATGAGAGACTTGCAGAGCTGACGATCCTGCTTCAGAAACTCCAGATGCGGGTGGACCAAGTGGATGATGGCAGGGAAGGGCTCTCACTATGGGTCAAGGATGTGGTTGGACAGCACCTGCAGGAGATGGGCACCACAGAACCACTTGGTGCTAAGGTAAGACCCAGGAACTTCTTCGGTACCTGGCCTACATGGTGACTCTTATCAGTGCACTTCTTGCCACTGTGATAAAACACCTCATGGCACAAATGATGCAGAGAAGGAGGGACCAGGACAAGATCTGCTCTTTGGGCACATCCCTGGTGCTGTATTACCTCCAACAAAGCCCTTCAAACATTGCTACCCCCGCCCAGTTGTGTCAGCAGGTAACAAGTCTATCTGTTGCCTGCTCTATGGGTAGGTTGGCTCAGTGATCCCTCCTGATCCAGTGGTAAGGTGGTCTCAGTGATTGGGTCATCAGGCTGAGGACCCAGCCTTCAACACAAGCCTTTTGAGGTGATACTTCCTATCCATAGTAGAACACAAATAAAAAGATTTTTTTTTCTTTTGGTGTGGTGTTGGGAATGGAATTAATCCTGGGCCTTGTGCATGCTAGGCAAGTGCTTATACTTTGCCCATGGAAAGACATCTCACTTGATGCTTTTGTTGATTGTGGTCTCATTGAGCCCAGAAACATTGGGTTACAACTCAGAATCCTCTGCCTCTGCTTCCTGAAGGCTGGGGTGACAGCCCTGCACTACCGTGCTGGCCCTAGTCACCTTCTGAATAAGGAACCTAATCACACAATGGGACCTTACTGTGAATAGTGCTTTTGGATATTGCCAGTGAGTGTAGACATTGTGTGTGTTTGGTATGGGTGAGAGATGATAGAAGGAAATGAGTGTGCCCTGGATCTTTATCCACAGGGGCTTTATTTTAGAACTGTGAAGATCACAGTGCCCAGTGGATCTGTGAGTGGATATGAAGTGGTCACAAAACAAACTGTATGATTTCTCTTGGGCTTGAGACCTCCAGCCAGAGATAGATAGGGCCGTGGCTAGGGATGACACCTCTAAGCTGTAGCTGCAGTAGGAATTATTGGCCTGCCCTAATGGCATGTGTACCCTGCTGAGCGCTCTTAGCTGTACATTCTGCACTTTCGTTCTCAGACGGACTTCATGACTTTCCACCATGACCATGATGTGCGTCTTTCCAACTTGGAAGATATTCTTAGAAAGCTGACAGAAAAATCTGAGGTATTTATTCTTTTACTGCCTTTTTGTTTTGTTTTGTTTTGCTTGCTGGGTGCACATGTGTGGGAGTGAACGCATGGAGACAAAGGAGGGCTTTAGGGATTCTGCTCTTACTCTGCCTCTTTTCGTTGAGACAAGGTCTCTCACTGAGCCTTCTTTCTCTGCGCCTCACAACACCAATGTTACTGGCCTGTACATCCACACTCAACTTTTTACATGAGTGCTGGGATTTTGAACTCAGGTCCTTATGCTTGCACAGCAAATGCTTTTACCCAGTGAACCCTCTCCCCAACCCTGAGGTATTTGTTCTTTCCTTTGTAATTGAAGCCCCCCCAAAGCAACTGTGGATATGTATGCCTCAGGGTGGGAGTGGGGTTGGGGGTGGTGCACTGTGCCTGCCTGTGGGGGCGGAACTCAGGGTCTCACACTTGCTAGGGCAAGAGCACTTGCATGCCATAGTGCATGTGAAAGTCAGAGGACAGCTTATCAGAGTTGTTTCTCACCTTTCATTTTGTGTGTCCTGGCATTGATCTCAGATCATCAAACTTGGCACAAGTGCCTTCTCCCACTGAGCCTTTTCACTATCCCCCAACTAGGGTTTTTTTTTTGTTGTTGTTGTTGTTGTTGTTCTTTTTTGGTTTTTCAAGACAGGGTTTCCCTGTATATCCCTGGCTTTCCTGGAACTCACTCTGTTGACCAGGCTGACCTCAAATTCATAAGAGATCCACCTGCCTCTGCCTCCTGAGTGCTAGGATTAAAGGTGTTTGCCACCACTGCCCAGCTCAAACCAGTTTTTTAATTAAAGCTCAGTTGGCCACCAATATTCTCCAGAGCTGTAGTCAAGGACTGCATTGTTTTAAGGTCTTGCTTTTGATCTATACAGTTGAAAGAGCTGTGTCTTGTGGTTTTGTTTTCTGGGCGTTTCAACTCTTGCTTAACTGCTTGACCTGTGAGCCTGACAGAACAGAGGTGGATGTGCTGTCTTCAAAATCCAGTCACCTGCTCATGAATCCTATGAGGCTCTGGTGTCACTCAGACACTTTACCAAAAAAACATGCACAGAACATGCTTTGCATAATGTCACTGTGGGTGAGAGAGTGTCACTGTGTGCTACCAAACTGGGTGTTCAGGTGGGTCTGCACTGCAGACCATACAACTTGTGGGGGCAGGGCTAAGCATTCTTAGGGCACAGCATGGAGCTAGACATGGCAGATGCTTATGTACTCACTGGACTGAGCTAAAGCATCATTTTACTGAGTGGTCATAAGCAGAATAACCCTCAGGCTCTTGGGATGAGCTCCTACTTCCTGATCGTTGGTGTCAGGAAAGTTCAGCTGAGCAGGAAGCAAGGCCTCAACTTGTCAGGAGACCCAGAATGCACTTGACCTGAGTCAGAAAGAGGCCCACCATACTCACCTTTGATGCCTTTACTCAGGCATTCAGAAGCTAAGACTTCATCTTTCAATATGTGAAGTTTTAAGTTCCTTAGACATGATTTATGAACTCAGGGTGTAATTGTTTACAAAGTCTTCCCTGCTTCCCAGGCTATTCAGAAGGAGCTGGAAGAAAGCAAGCTGAGAGCAGGCAGGTAGGTGACCTCAGGAGCTCTGAGTTTGTCTCCCATGGTACTCCACCCATGTGGAGCATGGTGAACAACTATTTACTGGCTGGTAAGGTTCAGATGTCACTTGCCACCTAAAATGACCAGCTGTTGGGTTTTTTTTGGGGGGGGGGTATTCTCTTGGGACCATGCAAGGGAGAGGGTCCTGAGGAACTTAGCACTGTCTCTCTTCTTAGCACTGTCTCAGGCAGTGTATAATGGGCTCCTTCTTGGCCATAGGGAACCACCTATGTCCTTGGAGGATTCCCTCTGACAGGAGCCTCTCTCTGTTCCTGGTCTCATTGGCTTCATCAGTGTCTCAAAGGATCTGTGTTAAGGCCCAGCCTAAACCTTGGTGCCTAGCAGCCACACATCTTGTGGCTGCCAAGCTTTCTGCACCTGAAGCTGGTGGTCCTTGTGCCACTGCAAAGCCCTGGTCCCTCAGCAGTTTTGCTTGTTCCCACTTCTTGCTAGCGTTTTCCTTGTCCCCAGCACTGCATCTTCTTTGCACCCTCTGGATTTGTGTGTACTAACCTTTGTAGTTCCTATGGTGGGTGTGACTGGGTAGCAGCTTTTGCCAGCTACTGGGCATGCGGGATAGGGTGGGAGGGAGTGTAGTGCACATTGCTCTTCTCAGGCCTGGGTTCAGTGAATCCTTACTCGGCATATGCATGTATAAATCCAGAACATTTATTTGGAGATTCCTGTTTCATCTGGGCTTGTTAGCATCCCTTGCAAAGCTCTGTGTTCATGGGTAGCTCATATCCCCTCCTTAAGGTCAGTCACTAATCATACCCTGATCTCATCTTCAGTTCCACTGTCCATCCCATGAATATGGAGCTGCAGATTCAGCCTCAGGGCTGTGGCTAGACATCAGCTCATTTCTGGTCTTATTTGTAATTTTGAGGACATAGACATGCTGCTTTGTTTAGGGTTGAGGCCTCCTCTGAGTGCATCTGGGTCCTGACCCCTGTCCCTTCCCTGGTTGATGGCTTCCAGCAGAACTGAAGAGCAGCCCCTCCTAGACCGTGTGCAGCACTTAGAACTGGAGCTGAAGCTGCTGAAGTCACAGCTGTCAGAATGGCAGCATCTGAGGACCAGCTGTGAGCAGGTAAGTGCTGGTGTTAGGAAACTCGCGCCTGACTTTGTCAAGATGTTTCTCTCTGGCTCCCTTCAAAACTTTCAGATTTTTATGTATGTGTCTGCATGTGCAGACAGATGCAGAGACATGAACAGAGACCAGAAGAAGCCAGCAGGTGTCATGTTCCATCATTTTAAGCCCTTTCCCTTGGAGACAGGGTCTCTTCTTGAGGCTGAGTCTAGAGTTTTGACCTAATTGGAAACCAGCAGGTCCCAGAAGTCCTCTTTTGTGTACTCCCCTCAGAGTTGCTTTACAGACATTTGTGGGAACATGGTTTGTCATGTGGTTGTGGGATCTGTGTCTCAGTTCTTGTGAAGAGCTCTTCACCACTGAGCCATCTCTCCAGCTCCACCTTTAAAAAAAAAAGGCATTTTAATTTTTTTTGTTTTGTTTTGTTTTGGTTTTTTGAGACAGGGTTTCTCTGTAGCTTTGGAGCCTGTCCTGGAACTAGCTCTTGTAGACCAGGCTGGCCTCGAACTCACAGGGATCCACCTGCCTCTGCCTCCCCAGTGATGGGATTAAAGGTATGCGCTACCACTGCCCCAAAAATTGCATTTTAAATATTTCATTTATTGGGCTTGTGACTGTGCAGCCACATGTATGTCACAAGCATGTAAGAGTGTGCTAGGCTGTATGATTACCTGCCTTTAATGTCAGCACTGAGGAAGCAGAAGCATCTATCTCTGAGTTCCAGGAACCCTGTCTTGTGGGGGAAAAGAATGTAAGTATATGGAGGTCAGAGGACAGCTTGGGGAACAACTTTCTTCTCCCACCATGTGGGTTCTGAGGATCAAATTCAGGAGGTCAGGTCTAGTGGCAGCATCTTTACCTACTGGGTCATCTTTCTCTCTCTCTCTCCCTCTCCCTCTCTCTCTCTAGTTATATTTTAAGAGTTTGTCTATTTTTATGGTACTGGGCATGAACCAGAGTCCAGCACAGGCCAGCTGAATGCTCTGATCAAACTTCATACTTGGAGGTTGTAAATGCTTTTTTTGTTTTGTTTTGTTTTGTTTTCGAGACAGGGTTTCTCTGTAGCTTTGGAGCCTGTCCTGGAACTAGCTCTTGTAGACCAGGCTGGTCTCGAACTCACAGAGATCCGCCTGCCTCTGCCTCTCGAGTGCTGGGATTAAAGGCGTGCGCCACCACCACCCGGCCTGTAAATGTTTTCAAGTCACACATTGATGACTCTTGAGTGTCCCAATCCCAACAGCATAGATTACTCACACCTGAGCTCAGTGCTTGACTCTTTCTGATTATACAGTACAGTTGACAGATATTGGAATTATGAGAGGGATTCTGTGTGTGTGTCCTCACAGTAGGCCCCAACTGTGTTTTGCCACTTGCCCATCTATGTGTCACAGTATATCACAGATGTTACATGGTCCACCATCCTTGGGTCTGTTGAGAATGCAGACATCTTGTTGGCAGGAGTCCTCACAAGCCACATTGAGACCATTGATTTGTGCAATGTTTGATACATCTGTATATAAAGAGCTCCCAGAGCAGGTAGGAGGAGAGATGACAGGTGGGAACAACAAAGTGCATGGGCAGGACTCTCTCCTACTTGCTGGTTAAAATGCACACCCCCTCACTACATAAACGTCCTGAGTGCTGGCTAGTGGGCTGGCAGGCCTGCAGTCTTTGCTAATATCCAGTTACAGATGTACTCTGGTGTATTGTCTTCTGGAAATGAGCAGGGATGGGCTGGGATCAGGTAGTTGTGGGAGACTGAGGAAGGATGACTGCATAGTGGGGCATTTGTGGGGACAGAGAACAGGATTGAGGATATGGATCCCTGTCAGCTTTGTGGTAGGTGGATACCTCTCCTGTGCTTTGCCCCTTGATTGTTTCCATGGGAAACAAAAGAAGTTTGTATATAGTACGTAGGGACCCAGTCAGCCTCCTGTCTGGTTACACCTCAAGCTGTTTATAGGAGCAGTGAGGAGAGGGGCCTGCCCAGGCCTCAGCTATGGAACTGTGTGGCGGGAATTGCTGAGTAGACTCAGTGGAGATCAGAAAACCCAGCTCCCCTTTCTATAGTTCACTGTATAAATGGCTTTCATGCAGTGTGCTCCAGTCCATTCCTAGTTGGTTTAGAAGTGCCAGTGGTTCGGGAAGAACCCTTACATTTAATACGAAGGGGACAGTTAGGTCACAGTTGTGTCCTGTATTGCAGAGATGTACTTCTGGAGTACCTGAGGCTGTGTTGGAGCAGTTTGCTACTGGAGTGCCCCACACTTACCTGTTCTTTTCTCCATCTCATCAGGCTGATGCCCGCATCCAAGAGACTGTGAGACTCATGTTCTCTGAGGATCAGCATGGCAGCTCCCTCGAGTGGCTGTTGCAGAAGCTTTCTTCTCGGTTTGTAAGCAAGGATGAGCTGCAGGTGCTTTTACGTGACCTTGAGCTGAAAGTGCTGCAGAATATTACACATCACATCACAGTGACAGGACAGGCCCCGACATCTGAGGCCATCCTGTCTGCCATGAACAAGGCAGGGATTTCAGGAATCACGGAAGCGGTGAGTAAGCAGACAGGTTCAGCCTCTACAATAGACACATGGTTACATGGGTGTCAGTGTTCTGAGAACACAGTGTACCTAGCCTTTTGCCACAGATGACCTCTGTCGTCACTTGGAAGCATTGCTTAGCTTTGCATTCACTGAATCCTTTTGTTCCAAGAGCTCCATATACTAGTTTGTGTTTATGCAGCCTGCAGCCATATGCATCTTCCCTCCCACCCCCACACCCATTGATGGTGACAGTGCCCAGGATACCTAGCTCTGATACCTGCTGTGAATTGTGCCCTAGTGTTGGGGGCCTGGCCCCATCCCACCCATTTATTGGCCATGGCTGAATTATAGCATGCTTGTGTTGCTAAGCATAGGCATTTGAGGTCCCCGGCCTTTGCTTGCATCGTTAACCGTCATTCTTCTTTCTTTTGGCCTGCTAGCAAGCGCACATCATTGTGAATAATGCTCTGAAGCTGTACTCCCAAGACAAGACTGGGATGGTGGACTTTGCTCTGGAGTCTGGAGGTGAGTAACCGACAAAAGAGTCTAGCATGAGCATGAGAGGCCAGACCAGGAATTTGGGTGGGCCTACAGGACAGTGTCACACTTTTTTTTTCCCTTCTCCCAATATAGGGTTTCTCTGTATAGCCCTAGCTGTCCTGGATCTCACTTTGTAGAGCAGGGTGGCCTCAGGCTCAGAGATCCCCTGCCTTTGCCTTCCGAGTGCTGAGGTTAATGGTGTGTGCACACTGCAGGCTACTGACACATTCATTTTTTCTGGGAAGTTGCCCTTTGGGGTGTGTGTAACCTGAGCCTGCCTATTTACAGTTCATACCCAGGTCCAGCCCCGAGTGTTAGGACTGAGGTTTGGTTGCTGAGACTGAGTGCACAGTGGGACGGGAGCTGCCTTGCTTCCACAAAGCATGCTTTTTCGTGGTAGGAAAGTCACAACCACAGAGCCCTCACATATGCACGAGGCCTGTGAGCCCTTTCTGGAAATGTGAGAATGTGAACCACACTGGGAAGCGTGGGCAGCTCAGGAGGCTTCACTACACAAGCCTGCAGAAATGACTTTCTGAACTCTAAAAATAGGAATTGCAGGTGAGATGCAGACTGACCCCATCTCTTAAAGAATGAGCAGTTTTTAAATCCCCAGAGGAGTGTGGTGGAGACACTGTGACGCAACTTGAGCAGCCTGTGCTATTGGTGGCCATAAGCCTGGCTGCCATCGCTGCTGGGCCATCACATAATCTGAATCTCAGTGTGGCCTGAGTCTCTATTTAGTGTGGGAACAGCCAGTTTCTTAGGCTGGGTGAAGTTAACAGGGTTGCTCATGCTTCTTAAGGAGGCCCGGGGTCTAAATGACTCTTCTGATTTTAGTTTTATATTGCAAAATGAAGTGATGTCAGAAACAGTTTTTAGATCAGAGGCATTGAATGACATTTTAGGAATGCTGTTTGGGTTAGCAGCTATCATTTGTTCTGGGGCCATGTTGGAGCTTATGAATTTGTGTCACCAGCTTAAAGCCCCTGAAGCCCCAAGAGGTTGCACTAACAGCCGTTCTTAGACTAGGGGGAAGATGTTGAAGAAGTTGGTCAGCGTCCAGGAGCTTAGGTCTCCATTTGCAGCATCAAAGCCATGTTATCTGTCTGTCGTAGTTCCCCTGCCCCTGCTCTGCACATGTCAGAGACAGCACTGAAGCGTGACTGCAGTAGTAGGACTGCATTTGCTCTGAGGGCTGGGACCTGCTTTGTATATCTGTGAAACTTCTCAATTCCTTTTTTTTTCCCTCTCATTTTTCCATTTTCTGTTTATTTTATGTGTATGAGTGTTTTGCTGCATATATGAATGTGCCACATACCTGGTGACTGGAGATCCCCTGGAACTGGAGTTATGGATGGTTATGAGCCACCATGTGGGTGTTGAGTACAAGAGCAACAAGTACTTTTAACTGCACTGACTGCTCAGTTCTTATTTCTTGTTAGTATCAATGTCTTGCTTGCCTTCTCCCTGGAAGGGCAGAATGTTCGTCCCCTCCGAGGCACTCCTCTCCCAGTGCTTTTGGTTAGTGGCATTTATCATAACATCCCCTCCTGTTGACCAGTTAGGCAGCCTCTGAAGGTTCCCTGCCCCCACCACCGGTGCTTGTGGGACTCTTGACCCTTACTTAGGAAAATATGAACAAAGCTTTGAGAGCCACCATCCCTAGTAGTCATACACTCAGACACTTGTTGTGAAGGCATCAGATGAACTGATATCAAAGACAATCTGAATAAAAAGTTGAGTGCTCTATGCAGTGAGTGGTTCAAGTGGCTATTGGGGGCTTCTAAGATGAGAGGAGAAAGGATGTTGGGTGTTTGGACTGTGAGGTGTGAGGCTGTGCTGAGTTCTTGAGGTATGCTCAGCCTGATCCCAGTACATATACCAGTCCCAAAGACGTGGAGATGATGATGGGTGTGTGTGACTCTTCAGAATTTATTTTATGGGTATGAGTAATTTTTGTGTTTTTATATATCAGTTAAAAAAGAAATGCAGGGGCTGGGAAGATGGCTCAAGTAAATTGAGAGTCAGAATTTGATTTGAAAACCCACATAAGTTCTGGGTAAGCATAGCAGTCCTATAATATCATTGGTTAGAAGGCAGAGACAAGATGCCCAGAGCAAGTGAGACTAGCCAAAATCTGGGAATTCTGGGTTCAGTTGAAAGATTGGCCTCGATGAATAAGGTGGTGGGTGACCGAAGACTGCGATTGTCAGCTTTCGGCCTCTCACCCATACCTACACTTACACAGATGAGAAGAAAAAAAAAGAGTCCAGTTTTTTAACCAAAATATCGGGCTGACCTTAAGAGTTCAAGGTTCTTTTTACAAGTAAAGCAGGTGCTGTTAAAAGCACTTTGGTGCAGGAGTGCTGGGGCCTAGAGAGATTGCTCAGTGATTAAGAGCACTGGCTGCTTTTCCAGAGGACCTGGGTTTGATTCCCAGCACCCATATGGTGGCTCACAACCATCTGTAACTCCAATTCCAGAGGATCCAAAGCCCTCTTTTTGCCTCTGTGGGCATCAGGCATGCATGTGGTGCACAAATATTCATGCAAGCAAAATATCCATACTTGTAAATTTTTTTAAAAAGGTGCTGTTTGGGTCTAGAAAGGTGGGTCAATGATTAAGAGCACTGGCTGTTTTTCCAGAGGACCCAGGTTTAATTCCTAGCACCTGCATGGCAGCTCACAATTGCTTGTAATTCTTGTTCCAAGGAATCTTGTACCCTCAGATATATATGCACATGAAAGTAAATAAATCTTTAAAAAAAGAAAGAAAAGTGTTATTGGCCTCTAGTTTTGACTTCCCAGCATGTTGCCATAAGATGTAACACAAATGTCCCTGTGTTCCAGGTGGCAGCATCCTGAGTACTCGGTGCTCCGAGACCTACGAGACCAAGACGGCACTGCTGAGCCTGTTTGGGATCCCACTGTGGTACTTCTCACAGTCACCTCGTGTGGTGATTCAGGTAAGTTGTTGTCCTCAGGGCCTTGCACCTTAGGCCACTCTGCATTTCTCAGCCCCCTCGGAAGGTAAAACGGGCAAAGAGAACTGCTATGACCCTATTCTCTGTGTGCAGCCTCACTGGGGGCCATGCTCCCAAGTTTACGTCTATGCACTGCTGGGTTGTGCCATCCTCTCCATCTGATTTGAGACCCAGGTGGCATGAGGATGCCTGGTCCTGCTGTGAGACTATACAGAGGGGAGCTGGAAAGAGCACCATAGGAGGGCCACAGGGACCATCCTGGTTGCTTTCATACCTGTGCTGTCATGATTCCTAGCAGACTGGAATTAGCCACCATGTCTCCAGATTTGGAGCATCTGCCTTATCTGCACTGCTGCTTCCCTGTAGCCTCACAGGTGAAAGGAAAACTTGGTCAGGGGCACTCATTTACTTCAGTGTGCTGCCTTGCATTCACAGTTTGAAGCAGTTTGCAATACTTTTCTGTGAAGCCTCCAGTGTCTCCCTTTGACCTGTGTACACAGGTCTAGCCTTTCCAAATTCAGGAAGTGATGTGTTACCAGCAAACTGGAGACTGAGGCCCCTAATGCAGAAGCCCACCCTACTTTCAAAGAATCTTCTAGCTCAGCCTTGGACTTCAGCTCCCTATTAATTACAAATGACCTTGAATTCTTGATTCCAGGAATCTCCTTATCTGTAGCTTAATGTCCACAGCCATCTGTGGCCCAAATGTTAAATGGGAAATGCCAAATTCAGGAAGGTGTATTATACTGTATGGCAATAAAAGAGTATTATCCCAAGGTTTGGAACTGAGGAAAATTAAGACATCTGTCACCTTGAAATGTGTCTGGCAACCAAAAAAAAAAAAAAAAAAAAAAAAAAAGGCCGGGCGATGGTGGGGCGCACGCCTTTAATCCCAGCACTCGGCGGGAGGTAGAGGCAGGCGGATATCTGTGAGTTCGAGACCAGCCTGGTCTACAGAGCTAGTTCCAGGACAGGCTCCAAAGCCACAGAGAAACCCTGTTTCGAAAAACCAAAAAAAAAAAAAAAAAAAAAAAAGAAAGAAAGAAAGAAAGAAAGAAAGAAATGTGTCTGGCAAGTAGTGTTGACAGGTGACAGTATATGGCCCTAGTACTCATAACTGCGGGCTGATCTGAAGTACTCCATGCCCTGGGTTTTGAGGTTTAACTGGCTGACACTGGGCCTTTTGTTTCTCCCATTTACATGGATATAGACAGTGTATATATTTGGGTTTTTTTTTTCAAAAACTGGGAAAATATGATTTTTATCTTTTCATTTGTACCTGTGGAGAATTAGAAGGCATCATAGGTATGACTGGTAGAAACAGCATGGTATAGACAGGCCTCTGTACTGTCTACTCCACTCTGCCTATCCTTTTGGTTTTTATGGAAGACTAGTTGCATTGGCAACTAGTTCCACACACTGGGTACACTATTTGGCATCTTGACTATCAACCTCTCTGCTTTTCCTGAAACTCGTTGTCCCAGTTCTGGGATCCAGACTTGATTCTGGTGACAAGCCCAGTTCTGAGCCACCTGGGATGGAGGTGGCCCAATACCAAAGGCCACCTTGGATAGACAGTACCCAGGTCTTTTTTAACGTTTAAGATAGATAGATAGATAGATAGATAGATAGATTGATTCTACAGTACCCAGGTCTTTTTTAACGTTTAATATTTATTTATTTATTTATTATGTATACAGTATTCTGTCTGTGTGTATGTAGGCCAGAAGAGGGCACCAGACCTCATTACAGATGGTTGTGAGCCACCATGTGGTTGCTGGGAATTGAACTCAGGACCTTTGGGAGAAGAGTCAGTGCTCTTACTGGCTGAGCCATCTCTCCAGCCCCCAGTACCCAAGTCTTAACTGTTTTCCAAGACACTGGGCAGGGCCACCTCTTTTCAGGACCACCAGCATTTTTTGGTGACTGAGTGGCTGGCAAGACTTCATGGGGAGGAAAAAGCATGTTGTCCCTGCAATCAAGCCTGCTGCCTTTCTGCTTTGGTTTCCATGGCTGTGAGACTCGGGGTCAGGGAGAGTAAGTGACTTGGACACACAGAGGCTTCTGGTTTGCTCATGGTGGTTTGCGAAATCACTTTGCTTCTTATGAGTGGTTGAACTTGTCCCAGCCTAAATAGTACTGTTTTCTTTCCCTAGCCCGACATCTACCCAGGGAATTGCTGGGCATTCAAAGGCTCCCAGGGGTACCTGGTGGTGCGGTTGTCCATGAGGATCTACCCAACCACGTTCACCGTGGAACATATTCCAAAGACGCTGTCACCTACTGGTAACATCTCCAGTGCCCCCAGAGACTTCGCAGTCTATGTGAGTGCACCACTGCTGGCTTCCCGGAAACAGCCTCTCCTTTCCACCCTTCGAGACGTTTCATTTATCCTAAGGCTAATGTTCTGAGTGTTTTTCCCGGGCAATCCTTGACCCTATCCCTTTTCCCTTCTAAGTCAGCATTAGAGGAATGTCATAATGCAGTAGTAGCATGGCAGTGTGTTTGCTGTTCAGTTCATGTGCCCTGATAGCAGCTTGAGTTAGACATACTTGACTTCCGAGGATTGTAGTCATTACTTCATCTGTCCACTTATGCTCTGACAGCTGTAAGGTACTGAAGTGGAAAATGCTAAAAGATAAAGTACATTTTTCTTTTGCATTGTTGAGGATGGAACCCAAGGCCTCATGAATGCTAGGCAGGTGCCCTACCACCGAGCCACACCCCAGCCCCTCAACTGGGGAATTCTAGGCAGGTGCTCTACCACTGAGCCACACCCCAGCCCATCAACTGGGGGATTCTAGGCAGGTGCTCTACCACTGAGCCACACCCCAGCCCCTCATTGGAGGATTCTAGGCAGGTGCTCTACCACTGAGCCACACCCCAGCTGCTCACTGGGGGAGTCTAGGCAGGTGGTCTCCAATGGAGCCATGCCCCCAGTTCCTCACTGATGATTTCTAGGTAAAGGCTCTGCTAACTGAACTACAACAGCAGCCCTTGAGGCACATGGTCTTGTTGTATATGCTCCTGAGGGCATAATTAAGGCCCTTTGGCAGTTGTGCACAGTGCTTGTTTGCCTACCTCCCTCCCCACCCCTCTCTCTGCCATATTGCTCTCTTGTAGCTTCTGGAACTCACCACCTTTCTTAGTTGTGTGTCACTGTCACAGAGTCCTGTTGTTACTCTCCATTTTGTAGTTAGCACCTACTCATTGCCTGTGAAGCCCTTTCTCATTATAAAGTTCTTTATATTTTCTCTAATGTAGAACACATCATTTTAAGCATATCTAAATGTCATGTGGAAGCCTCAGGGGTGGTCACTGTTGCTCACCCCCGACAACCATCTGTCCACAGAACTTCCCACTCTGCTTCAGCCTACCTGCTGCTCATATGCTGCTTATGTCCCTTACTTGGGGCACCCAGAATCTGCACAGGAGTTCTCATGAGGGTATCTGGGCTTTGGGGGTACTGAGCATGGTCATGGCCATCTTGATCTGGCCTCTGTGTGGCTGTGTGCAAGTTTCTCTAATGGGAGTAACCACACCTGCCCTTGGATAGTGGGTTATAGAAAGCCAGTGACAGTGTACTTCTCCAGGGAGGGCCTCTCTCAGGGGAGATGACCTGTCACTCAGGGGAGCAGGGCTGGAGTGGTGACTCTGTTATCTGTGCTGTAACACATTATCATTGCAGGGACTGGAAACGGAGTATCAGGAAGAAGGGCAGCCTCTGGGACGGTTTACCTATGACCAGGAAGGGGACTCGCTCCAGATGTTCCACACACTGGTAAGCACAAGGATCGTGCCTCCCTCATTCATGTCTTTGTGGGGCCAGGCATGTGGAGAGGGTGGTGAGGATCAGCCATGGTCCAGCTCTGTGCCTCAGTGAAAGGTCAAACATGGCAGGCAGTCTATGCTGCCCTAAGTCCCAACTACCTCCTAGGTCAGGCAGGGTATGGCTGCATCTTATCACATATCCCACAGGGCAAGGGATTGGTCAGGGGTGGGGTAAGAAGGATCTGACTGCTAATGCAAAATAACTTATTTCCTTGACTTCAGGAAAGACCTGACCAAGCCTTCCAGATAGTAGAGCTCCGGGTTCTGTCCAACTGGGGCCACCCTGAGTACACCTGCCTCTACCGCTTCCGAGTCCATGGAGAACCTGCCCAGTAGAGCACTCCAGCCTTGTACATGTCTGTATATACCAAGACACCATAACACTGGAACCCTTTGGAGAAGAGTGCACGTGAGCATAGGAACTTGTCACCCTTCAATAAATGTGTGATAGCCATGAGGACACGTTGGGTCCTCTGAGGCTGTGTGTGTGTGCTCAGGGCCCAAAAGCCTGATGGGCTCTGTGGATTCATTTGAATGTATGGTTCTTAGACACTCCCTTTGATTTGGGGATTTGCTTCAATGCATAAAATCAGAAAACAGAATCTGGCAGGTTCCAGGCTCCTGACATGGAGGCCAAAAGCTCTGCATTGGCTCTCCTCTAGATGTCAGGAAGGCAAAGTCCCATCTGCTAAACCCACACATGTCTTTCAGGGAAAACTGCTGCTCCATCTTCATCTGATCTCTTCCAAGTTCCCTGGTGGGGAGAGGCTGGGTATGTCCTGGGCTGTCTGCTCTTAGCTGGGGCTCTTACCATTCCCCAGAGGAGTGGATTGGACTTTTGCTGAGGGCGAGACTCAACAGGGCAGTGGGGATACACACACTATAAATGGCATTCTTGAGTCTTAGCTGGGCCATTACTGGTGGGATTCATTCACAGTACGGACAGGAACCTCTTGATGTCACCCTCTGGTGTCCTTGATCTGTGTTAGGCTCTGCTGAAGAGGGAACACTAAGGTGCCACCCTATCTGGTGGTGCTGATGCCTGTCGCTCTTGGTCTTTCTCACAGCAGCACTTTCTGCTGCTCTTGGGTTTGCCTCTGCACCATTATTGGACCTTCTCACCTGACTGGTTATAATTTGGTTATAATTAATATTTAATATTTAGATTATTTTGTGAGCAGCCTTTATAACTGATCATCTGGACACTTGAAGTGTTCAGACGGTTTACATAAAGAATTGTTAAGTTTCAGGTTAGAAGGTCTTCACAGAACACAAACTCACTTGCTGGGGCTCGGAGTTGGGATTTAGTGCATGTTGCAGGCAGTCCTTGATACAGTGCCCCAAAGTAGCACATCCCACTCTGTAGGGTTAGCACCACTGCCTGTGTGGTCAGGTGATATGCACACATTTTGCATACTGCAGGTTACACGCAGAAGCATAATTTCCTATATTAAACTAAATTGGGACTTGGGGGTGGAGATATTTTGAATATTTATTTTTAAAGACGCAAGATAGGACTTTGTGCAATGTATTTTTGTAAATGCTTTTCAGAACATTTGTCTTTGGTAGTACTTATACTGCCACCAAATTAAGATGCTATTGAGATGTTTAAATAAAAGAGTTATAATTTTTAAAAGTGCATGTGCTATTTCAAGTGAATAATAAAAGTGTATTTCTTTTCTCAGCTTGTCTTATCTCTGCCCATGTGGGTGAGGAGGGATTGTTAGGTTGTGTGCTCTGAGAGTTCCTGCTGAGTCCTGGAGGTATTCCCACTGCCCTCCAAAGCCTCCATCTTCTTCCTGCTTAGGGGAGTCTGCTCAGAGATAGTCCAGTCTAGAAGAGGGTAGGCACAAGGCCCTAGGTCTCATCTTTAGAGCACCATACTCCACAGCCTGTCAAATATATTTTGGAGCATCTGTCATACCTTTTAACAGCTCTGATTTCCACCATGTGTACAGAAGTGTCACACTGATTTGATATCTTCAGTTCATAGGCATTCCTGTTGTTAGTTCTCTCTCCCTCAAACTCAGAGATCACCTGCCTCTGCCTCCTGAGTGCTGAGATTAAAGATGCACATCACCACTGCCAGGCTTTTTGTTTTCTTTTATAAGAGTCCTGTTATCAGGGCTTTGCTCTCCTGATTTGGGTACCTGCTGTCAACTGGGATCTAAAAATATTAGAGAATGTCATCCAGGAGTGGTGTGTACTCCCAGCACTCAGGAGGCAGAGGCAGGTGGATCACTGTGAGTTCAAGTCCAGCCTGGTCTACACAGAAAGCTCCAGGGCAGCCAGCCAGAGCAACATAGTAGAGATACCCTGTCTGGGGGACAATTCCAGAAAGAATTTATAACAAATTGCACCACTCCATCCCATCCAGACAAGTAGTCCCCTGGTATCACACTCATGCTGCTTGTATCACTTGCCCCTTCGTCACCTAGCAAGTGTATTGCTGTGCCCATGTGGTTCTTACGTGGTTGTGCCCACTGAGCATAATCTGCCATCACAGAAGAGTAAGCATGGACTTGTTAATCTGTTGCCATGCTTCCAGAATACACAGGAGTGTTTGCATAAAATGCCCGTCCAACTGGCATAGAATCATGATAGTAAGGAAGTTGAGGCAGGAGTTAAGGGCCAACTTGAGAAACTTTAGAGACCCGATTTCAAGGTAAATTGTAGCTCAGTGACTAAGCAAGAGTGGAGGTCCTGAATTTGATCTCCAGCACGCAAAATCATTTTTTTAAGGTTCTGTGTAATCTATAACCTGAGTCTTAAAGGATGCTGTCAGATGATGACACTCACCGTGTCCAACACCCATCCTCCCAGTTCATCATGCCTAGGCCTCCCCTTCCCTGCAGTGACCTGCTTCAACCAATTAGGACTAGGTCTTCTTGGACTCTCTTGGTCTAGCCTGATCATACTGCCCAGTTCCTGATGTCACTCAGAATGACTGCTGCTAGGAGGTGCACTCCCGTGCAGGTTTTTTTTTTTTTTTTTTTTCTCGAGACAGGGTTTCTCTGTAGCTTTGGTGCCTGTAGACCAGGCTGGCCTCGACCTCAAGAGAGATCCGCCTACCTCTGCCTCTGCCTCCCAAGTGCTGGGATTAAAGGCGTGTGCCAATACCTTCCCGGGCAGGTAGGTTTAAAGCAGGTCAAATGTCCTAAAATGTGTCCACGTGCTCAGGGCAATTTCAGGGGCGCATTGCGGCGTCCTTTGGCCCAGTTTACGTGCGCAGCCTACGCGGCTGGTAACATTATACAGTGACCGCACACATACACACCCCACACGACTGGAGTGTAGCCCCGTCCAAGACCTTGGTCCCGCCCGCTCTCGCGTGAATACTAGCACTTTTTTTCCGGGATGCTTTTTAGCTCGCGGACCACACCCCGTCCGCTTCTTCCCCGCCCATGCTAGCAAGGTCCTTTGCAGACCCGCCGGGGGGTGTGGCCTCGTGTGACACTGGAGGATCCCGCCAGAGTCCGAGGCTCCGCCCATGATCACGTGCGGACCACGGTGCGCCCGCCCTCACGAGGCTCCTCGCGGCCACCGTAGAGGGCGTGCGGTGGCCGCAGGGACGGAAGCCGGGAGGCGCCGCCGACCGCGCCTGCGACAGCGTCAGCTCTGCGCGGAGCGCCGGCCCATGGCGGCGGCGGCGGCGGCGATGGCAGAGCAGGAGGGTGCCCGCAACGGCGCCCGCAACCGCGGTGGCGTCCAGCGCGTGGAGGGCAAGCTGCGTGCCAGCGTCGAGAAGGGTGACTATTACGAGGCGCACCAGATGTACCGGACCCTCTTCTTCAGGTGGGCGCGGGCGGTGGCTTGGCGCCGAGGCCCCGCCTCCGCTGCTGCTCATTGGCTGGTCTGTGGCGCCCCGCATCCTCATTGGCTCGCGAGGCTGCCTGTCGCGGGTCGGAGCGGGGGCGGCGGGCTTGGACTACTCGGCAGGGCCTCCTCTTCCCTACCTGGCTTCCCCCTCCTCCTCTCTCGGCCTCGCTTCTCAGGGTCCCTACCTTCCTCGTTGCGCTGTCCTTTCCCCATCTTTCCTTCCCCTTTCCAGGTGTCCTTCCCCCTCCAACTTCTCTGGCTTCCCCTTCCCCGGGCCTCTCTACTCTCTCTTAGGCCTCCTCCCT
This sequence comes from Microtus oregoni, assembly GCF_018167655.1. Lineage (NCBI taxonomy): Eukaryota > Metazoa > Chordata > Mammalia > Rodentia > Cricetidae > Microtus > Microtus oregoni. The sequence goes on along the minus strand of NW_024543062.1, from coordinate 3,975,331 downwards.
CCTTATAGGCCTCTCTTCCCGCCATTCCTTCTTCCTAGCCCACCCTCTTTCTTGCCTGGCCTCCCCTTGTGTGGAGCCTCCCGTCGGTAATCAGGTCCTGTCCTCAGAGTAGTTTCTCCTTGTCCTCCTGTCTGTGGCCAGTGACTGGAGTGGCACAACCGGCTTAAGTGTGGTCATAGGCAGACATCGTGGGCCAGCCCGAGGCCATCTGCAGGGTTGATTCCAGGTTCCTGCCCCAGTGCTTCTGCCTGCTGACAATCCCCTCTTCGACCTTCATTCCTGACTGCGAGATCGCAACATTCCTGTGCCGTGTTCGTGGTGTGGGTTTAGCCTCTGCGCCCCTCAGACCTACTTTTTGTTTCACTCGGCTTTGTTTGTTTTAGGCTAGTTTTAGGTCTACAGTAAAAGGAGTGGAAAGTGCTCATTATTGTGTCTGCATAGCGGTACAATGCCAATTGCACATTTTGCCAGCTACGTCCCTGTCACCTAGGCTCCCCGTGCACTGTGGGACAACCCCCACAGTCATCCCCCTCCAGCTTGATCCTGGCATGGTGTTTTCTATGGGCTGGATGAAGCTGCCGTGACAGCGTGCGACACCTTCCACAGTGGCCTCACTGCTTTGAAGCCCTGTGCGGGGCTGAAGACTCTTATTAGTGCTCATGCTTGTTTACGTTTGAGGACAGTTCCCACTTTGTCCCCACGTGCCCAGAGTGAGCCTGGTAAAGGACTTGTGATCAAGGCCACATGTGGGAGTTTCCAAGCCATCAAAGAGACCAGCCCCGCAGTATTTCCTTCCATAACACTGCTCCGTCCAGTACCTTGGCAGGTGAGGGGTGAGCCCTGGCATCCTTAGTTTCAAAGACTTGCCATTTGATTTATCTGCTGGGTGGCCTGGATTAGGAGCAGGGACTTTAGTCACCGACTGTCAGCTTAACAAAGATACAGTCTTCGCTCTAATTGCCGGTTATCTACAGGGCAGCCTTGTTGGGGAATTTTCTGTGTACTAAACCTGATGCTATAAATACAAACCAGTCTGGCTATATCTGGTTTCATCGCAGTGTCCAGAGTGTCTTTTTTTTTTTTAACTCTAATTATATTGGAAAGGTACTTCCTTTATCATTTAGTTAAAAATCTATAGCCAGGCACCAGGCACCGTGCCCATGCATTTAATCACAGAAGAGGTGGGTGGGTCTGAATTCTAGGCCAGCCTGGTCTACCTGGTCTACAAAATAGTCAAGGCTATTATACAGAGAAACCCTGTCTCAGGGGGAAAAAATTTTTACACGTAGAAGTGACTACCTAATGATTGATACACTAACTGGTTTTAGTTTTTAATGTTTTTTGTGCTGCTGGGGATGGAACCCAGGACATCTCTCATGTTAGGCAAGGGCTCTACCTTTGAGATACACTACAGCCTTTTTTAACTTAGAATTTTGAGGCAGTGTGCCTTCAACTCTGTAGCCCAAGCAGGCCTAGACTTCTTGATCCTCCAGGCTCAGCTTCTTAAGTAGCTGGGATGACAGGCCTATGTCATCAGGCTAGCTGAATGGTTATTTTCCTCTGAGTTGAGCTGTGTCACTGGCCAGGATCAGGCAACTGGCCCAAGGAGTTCTTGAGAACAAAGGAACAGACACAGCTCTGGATTGCAGGAGTTCCTGTATGGAGCAGGCCAATCACTGCTATACTTCTGAAACATTGGGAATACATCCTGGTGTCTTACCTTTTTTTTTTTTTTTTTTTTTTTTTTTTTTTGGTTTTTGAAGACAGGCTTTTTGATTGTCCAGGAACTAACTTGCTCTGTAGACCAGGATTGCCTAGAACTCAGAACTCAGAGGTCTGCCTGCCTCTGCCTCCCAAGTGCTGGGATTAAAGGCCTGGAGAGATGACTCAGTGGTGTAGAGTGGTGGCTGCCCTTCCAGTGGATCTCAGTTACAGGGGATCTGACACCCTTACACAGACATACATGTAGGCACGATACCAGTTTACCTAACAAAAGAAAAGTTGTGGGCCACCACCACCTGGTACCATTTTTTGATTAATCAACAAAAATGGATCTTCCAGAATAAACTTGTTTTTGTTTTGAACCAGCCCCACCCACTGTGACTGAAAACATTCTTGTTAATTTTGTGTTATGCGACCAGAAAGAGTTCCCTTGGTCAAGGTGAACTAGGGATGATGATGGGCAAGTTCTGCCTCTTCATTGATTGAGGCCAGATGCTATCAGCTTACAAGGAACCAGCCATCAAGAGCTTGGACTGGAGGGTAGTGGTCCAGAGACACAGCATTCCAATGGGGCCCAGTACTCGTTACAGAACTTAACTGGGGGGGCTGGAGAGATGGCTCAGTGGTTAAGAGCACTGACTGCTGTTCTTCCAGAGGTCCTGAGTTCAATTCCCAGCAACCTCATGGTGGCTCACAACCATCTGTAATGAGATCTGGTGCCCTCTTCTGGTGTGTAGGCATACATGGAGGCAGGATGTTGTATACATAATAAATAAATCTTTAAAAAAACAAACAACTTAACTGGGCCTCAGCTTCCCTGAACCACTTGAGTATGAGGAAAACTGGGGACCCAGGGGTTCTTGTGCTGCTCCACATAGGCTCAGGGTCGCTCCATGGGGTAGGACTACCAGAGACGACATACTGCTCAAAGTCACTGGTTTATAAATCTTTGTGTCATTGCAAACACATGTTAATATGTCAGGACACCTTGCAGGAGTCAACTGTCCCCTTGAGGGTCAGTCTTGGTGGCAGCCACACTTACCTGCTAAGCTAAGCCATCTCACCAGTCCTGGTTTTAGTATTTAAAGTGAGTATTTGCTTTAATATTTTACTTTGAAAGCTTGAAGATGGTGATGCTGAAGATGCCCATGGCCATGACCCCTGATTCCCTCTCCTGCTAGTATTCCCAGGCAGCTTGTTTGTTATTCAGCGCAGTTATTTTTACTTGGTTTTTGGTTCTGAGCAGTGGTTGAGAGGCTCTCCATCTCTGTGGCTTTGTAGTTCTCTCAACAAAGTATTCTGAGTCTGATCCACATGTATAGCATATTCTGTCCTTTGAATGTGTCACAACCCCATTTTAACCTCACCACTCATAGCCTTTGTGGGAGATGAAGAGCCAAACAGCCTACAGAAATTTGGCTTCGGAGACCTCAGTGCCCCTTGACCTAGCCATGGTCCTGTTGTGGCAGGCTACCTTGTCTCTCCAGATGTGTCCCCCAGGAGGAGGAATGAGCTTTGCAGGCCTGGTTGTTGGTATCTCAGAAAGTTGGAAGCTATTTGGCTTTCCTGGTGTGATAGTACCACCATGCATCCTCCAGGGCCCCAGTGTTGGTTGCTTTGTGTGGGTGAGGAGGCTTTTTACTTTCAGCCTGCCCAGTCCCCCACGATTTCCTACTTCCTGTCCTACAAAGTGGTAGTGTAATAGTATTCCTGGGGAGACATGAACATCACAGATAGGGAATGACAGACAAAAGTACAGATACCACCAAAGTCCAACTTGGTGAAGCAAAGAGCTGTATGAGGGTTGCCTACATGAATATGGGTGACGGGTTACTTACAGGAGCAGAAATGATGCAAAGACAGCTGAATCACCAAAGCTCACCCCAGCATGGGTGACCGTTGACAAAAGCTGGAAATATGGAGCACACTGCACAGCCTGTAGCCAGCTCACCAGGTTGGAGAATTCCCTTTCCAGGTCAGTTGGTCTGAGCCTCACAGGCAGCTTTCAAGCAGCTGGGCTTGTCCAAGAGTTTCAGCACTCCTTGCAGCTTGTGGTTCTTGGGCCCAGTAAAGCCAGCGGGTGTTAGTCTTCCTGAAGCTATGGAGTTGTTTTCTTCCTGAGTTTGAGGAGCTTCCTGTAGGTTGGGAAGTTTCATCTCCCTGAGATGATCCCGTTGTTTCACCTCCTTTTGGCATCCTGTGTGTTAAGGAACTAGCTTCCTTGCAGGATGGAATCTGAGAGGAAAGTGCTCCTCAACAGGCTTTTCTGGGACCTTTTTGAATTCTTATAGCCCATAACCGTATTTGTCAAAGTCACATAAAAAAATGTTTAATAAGAAACCCTCCAGCGCGTGTTATGCACACCACACCCCTGGGTCTGAGGCCACCAAGGCATGTACGTGTGTGCGGGTGAGCATGTTAGATGAGCACATTATCCCTCCTTTTGTGTTGTTAGGTGTGTGTTTGTGTGCCTGAACATTTGAAGGCCAAAGGTCCACTTTGGGGTTACTTCATCAGTTGCTTTCAACATTTTTCTTTGAGACAGAGTCTGTCATTGAACCTAGCACTCACTATTGCAGCTGGACTGACATGGAGCAACCCCAGCACTGAAGTTACAAGTACACATAGCCACACCAGGGTTTTTGTTGGTTGTGGTAGTGGTGGTGTGTATGTCTGGTGTATGTATGTGTGTGTATACATATGTATATGTGTGTGTATTTATTTTGTGTATGGGTGTTTTGTCTGAATGAATGTTTGTACCACATGTGTGCCTGGTGCCCACAGAGGCCAGAAAAGGGTGTGAGGTCCCTGGAATTGGAGTTACAGGTGGCTCTGAGCTGACATTTGATGCTGGAGATCAAACCCAGGTCCTCTGGAAAAGCAGCCAGTGCTCTTAAATCCAAGCCATTTCTTTAGCCCCCATGTATGGATTTTATGTAGGTGCTGGAGACATGAACTCGGGTCTTCACACTTGCTTAGCATGCAGTTGGCTCATTGAGCCATTTCCCTAGCTCATGGGCCAGCTTCTGTCCTGCTCTAGTTTCTTCTCTTTAGCCAATCCTACATGAATCGTGTAGTAAGGCTAGCCTCTAACTCGTAACCAAAGATAGTCTTGAACTTCTGCTCTTCCTGCCTCTACCTCCTGAGTGCCATGATACATGGTATGTACAGCCATACCCAGTTTTTGCAGTGCTGGAAATGCAACTTGGACCTCCATGCATGCCAAGCAAGCACTCTGCTGAGCTCTGTCCTTAGACACAGACACACATACACCCCATGCTGGGGTGACTCGTAACTCAGTGTGCCCAGCCTGTAAGAGCAGAATCAGCTGGAGTCCTGGCACAGACCTTCTTTTGTGGGTTAGATGGTTTCTGTGAGTCTCCTTGGGGCCGGCAGAGCTTGTTCCCTGCTGCGCAAAGCTACCTCTGTATGTAGAGGGTGATTTTGAGTGTCACACAGGGCCTGCCATGTGCCTGAAGCTGAGTGCCAAGGAAAGCTGACTACCCTCATCTGTCCCATGGCCTTGGGGCACCCAGTCTGCATAGTCACCCAGGAGGAACACCCAACACACACCCCCACCCCACTCCAGGAATTTTGTGATGAGAAATTTGTTTTAATTGTTGCCTGGGACTTTTATCTTTATAATCTTCCCTTGACTTGGCAGCAGGTAATTCCAGTAAGGTAGGACATGGTCAGTGGGAGATTCAGATCTCAGGAATTTGGTGTGTTATTGAAGGACACTTCCTTTGGTCTCAGTGAGTGTTTCTCTTGATAAGCCTTAGACAGAAGGACTCAGGAGTCTGGTGTCCTGCATAAGCCACCCTAAACCAGTGACTCATGAAAAACAGTACCTGTGTAGTCTCTGTTGATGCTGATAGCAACATGAGATTGTTTGTCTATGAGCACAGCATTTGAACAAGCATCTCTTCACTCAGTAGGGCACCAACAGACATTTTTTCAAGTCTAGATTAGTGAACTAGTGAGTTTATTAGGGTTACAAGAGTGTGAATGAGGGGATACTAAGGAACAGGGATGACCCAAAGGCAGCAGCAGCATTGGAAAGACCACCCCAGTATGGGCAGTGAGTGTATCCCTGGATTTCTAGCTGGATCTGCAGGCCGCTTAGCTGATGAATATATCTTATTTATCTAGTGGTTGTTACTGTTTCTGCCGCCTTGTGCATCTTGGAAATTGCAGATTTTTGAGACTTGTGATGCTTCTTTACTTCCTGAGTAAGAGTCTTTCTGATCCCCCTCTTCAGCAGTGCTTGCTGAGGCTTGGGGTGATTTTCCTTCATTTGTGCTTGAATGTTGTGCCGCTGTGCCACAACAGTCCGTCTGAGAAACTTGATCTGTTATGAGGCTCTAAACTACACCCCCACTGCAAAAAAGAAACTTCCCTCCGTGACCAGTTGAGGGGCAGCTGCAGTAATCGGTGAGGAAAATACAAATGTTTAATTTGACCTGCACAGTCTACCCACTTAACAAAGCAATAGCAGTTAGTCTTCCCTCGGGACCTGTGGCCTTGTTGGCTATGGACTTTTGCCCATCTTCCCTGGCATGTTGGTACCGTAGTCTGAAGGGTCCATAACCTTTCAGATAGTCAGTAACAGTTATCCCCTACCAGCCTCAGTGCCTGCTGGCACTACAAAAGTCTGTGAGTGGGGAGGGAACTTACATGTCCTGCAGCCAAAGCATGTGGTATCTTTAACAGTAGGTTCTAACATGTAACCTTTATTGTTTGTGGGGTCTCCCTGGCCAACAATTTAACAGAGGCAGTTCACACCTGGCAGTGCAGTTTTCACCCAACACCCGTACTGTTTCTGAGAGTGCCTTTCTCATCCAGTCAGGCCGTCTTTGTTTAAGCTCCTTAATCTCTCTATCTCCTATTCTACATGCTTTTACACATCCGCGAGATACTTAGAGGGTTAGCATTCTGGAGGTTCACAGTTACCCGTTCCAAGTAAGTGTCCTTGGTCTTGAGCAGCTACGAGGATCCTAAAAAGAGTTAGTAGCAAGCCTGAACCAGCAGGGAAGTTGTTGTGTCACAAGAGAAATGTTGGAGACAATCAATAGTCCAGTACCATGGTTGGGGGACAGCACCCTATCTGGCTTCCAGAAGCCACAGGCATTTTTCCATGAACCATTAATGTCACCCTGGGTTGTTGCTGCCCCAGGACTGCTATGCGTCTTTGTTCCTGGTTTCTGCTGGGCAGGCTTACTGCTTGCCTTGGTTCAGGCCCAAGAGAGGTAGGAACTCCTGGCTTACCTCTGGACCTGGTTCCTCAGTTCTGACAGGCACCCTAAGTTACTTCCAGACCACTACTGCTGAAAGGAGCCCCAGTCTGAGCAGTCTTTATCCCAGTGTGCTGTGTGCTGGGGCAGTAACTGCCCACCCTGTTACTGTACTGTTTTTGCAATGATGTTTGTGGATTGTTGCTCAGGTTTTAAAGCCTCTGAGAAGCTCATGAGCACAGCACTTGACTCTGTTAATGTTTTTGTTTGTTTTTTCTTTTTCAGCAATCCCAATTTAACAGATCTTGCCACATTTGCCAGTGAGTGGCCTAGGCACACCCTTTTCTTTCTTCCTTTCTTTTTCTATCATCGCTGCTCTCCCCTTTGCTGTTTTCTGAATCTGGTTTACATGTCAGTCTTTCAGATCTGCTAGAGCTTCTCCTACGTCATGAAGATCACATCTCACCATGGGGCTAGCAAAGCCCATCCCAGTCCATGGTCCCTGCTCAGTCAACCTTGGTCTTGATTCTTCTGTGAACTTCTGACTTAGTGAACTGAGCATTGGGCAGTATTTCTCTCGTGTGCAGTGTCATTAGTGATGCCTGTTTTTCCTCTGCTCTCTTTCATTCCCTGATATTCACGGGGACCTCAGCCAGCAATAACCAGGCAGCCCTCGAAGCTTTAGAAGCCAGTTCACCAGGGCTGATTTCTCTCCTGTCACCTAAGTTTGTGCGATCTTTGTCTCAAGGAGAGGCACATAATTATTTTACCTATTTTCTATGCTTGCAGTTCATTCAGATTGATCCCATTGCTCGCTGTGTTCTGCAGCAGTGGATGTGACAGGCCCTTTGACTATGTGTTTTTAAGTCTTTCCCCATCAAACAGTTCAGATGCCAAGTGCTCCCTTGTAGTTTCTTGGTGTATCACCTGATTCTGCGTTACCCTCTCGGTACAGTTCACGCGCCACTGTACCAGACGTGAGCCTGGCAAGGTCCTGGAGATTGAATGACCTGGGTCATTCGAAAGGAGATTCAACCTTGGGGGGAAAATCCTTAAATACCTAGCTGCAGCACAAGGAATTCCCAGGAAATTGCCACACCCAAGATGGAGTAAACAATGCCCTACAGCTAATCACCAGGCCAGGCAGAGGGAGCACAGGAACAAACAGAATGTTGTAGCTGGCTGACCAGAAACTGTCCTCAAGATGAACCCCGGGAGCAGGGGTAGACCCATGGGCCCTACATCTTGGCTTGTCTGCTTGTTGAATCATGAACTTTTCCCTTTTAAAGGTTGGACTTGTGAGGTCTCTTCTGTAATTTCTACCATGTTCTCTTCCTCCCCAATCTTAGTTTCTTTTCAGTCAAGTTTTTGGGTCTCACTCTCATCCTAACCTTTCTCTACTTTTCCTGCCAGGGGATAATGTGATGGGAAACATCATGTGTCTTTTCCCACAGCAAAGGCTATGTGCCTGATAGTGCAACTTGTTACCTTATGTGCTACATTCAAGGACTGAGGTAAAGTCTCTAGTCCATCAGTGGCTTGGGTAACATGCCCATGACATCCAATACCAAGTACAAGAAGATGGCCACCTGTTGATTCTGCCTAGGAATGCTCTCCTTTCAGAGAGCTTGGCCTTGGTTGCATGTCTTGTCACCCGTGGCCTGGAGCATACACCCACCACTCCAAGAAGGAGTACTCCATTCCATCCCACACGGAGAAAGGAAAACAATGGATTGCCTCATAGATAGTCCATTCTTACACAGGTCACCAGTTGTGTGGTGTGACCCTTCCTGCAGAGACGTGAACAAATATCTATTCACTGCCAGCAGACCAAAGAAATGATTGAACCCACAGCCGGCTTACTAAGCCTTTGAGCTCATAGGGCTTACAGAACAATGGATGACTCAAAGATAGCTGCATCATTGGAGTTCCCTGCACAGCTTTCAGCTTGTGGGTGGGTCCATTCTCCCCACCAATTGTTACTGTTCATAAAGCCTTAGGGAGAGGCTATGTGAAGTTTGTTAAGTTTCAGGGCCTGACTACGCCATGTATGTTTACTTCTCTAGGGCTAAGGAGCTCCCTCCAGGAGGGATTACTGCAATTTGGAAGGAATTTACTACACAGCAGTAAAGTTACCTGCCGGGCTAGTGATGGGACCCCAAAATGCCTGGTAACTCTATGGGGCCACTGCTAACAAGGCCCAAGGGTGCTAACAAGGCCCAAGGGTGGTCAGTGACAGGTGACTTCCATCTTAACAGTGTTGCCTTTCATATGCTGGCTTTACTGTCACTGCAGCTTTTGGGTACCTGTGCCTCACCGAGGGTATCTGGAGGTTGGATACACCCCTAAGAGACATCCATTCTGGTGATGTCACATCATACCCCCAGACTTGATTTGAGTGTTGCCTGTACTATTAATGCTTTTGTATAGTCATCTTAAACTCTAGATTTGTCCATGTGGCCTTGGCTGTGTTCTTGGGTGATGGTGGGACACTCATCACACCTGCTGAGTATAAGGATGAGGGCGTCCACACCTGGGCCTGTACACAGGTTGTGTGGAGGGTGACGACTGAAGTTGGTAGAGTTGCTGTATTGTCGTTCTCTTCAGGGATCTATCCTCAATTGTCTTCTACATGCAAATCAGTCCTTCTCTTTTAAGGTAGACAGTGCCCATCTTCCCTGTCCCATCATGGAAGTTACATCTTAGTCTGCTCTGGCTTCTCCCTGGGTTATTTGTTGGACCTGGGGTGGAGGGTACCCTGCATGTTCAGGTGGGTGTATTGCTAATAGGGCCTGTATCCTCAGACCCTTCCCTATATCTGCTGTTCAGAGTAGCTGGCCAGGGCGGTACTACAGCACCCAGCATACTCAGAAGCAGTATTCTGTTAAGTTTTACCTTGGCATTTGTAGCAACCTCAGGCAGAGCTAGCTGGCACATAGAACACAATGCAAGCACCCCTTGTAGGCATCTGTATGGTGCATGGCTGGGTTTTTCTTCTTCCCTCTTTGCAGATACATGTCCCAAAGCAAACATGCAGAGGCCCGGGAGCTCATGTACTCAGGAGCATTGCTCTTCTTTAGTCATGGCCAGGTAAGTGCTGCCACCATGGGGAAAGGCCTGGGGGTGAGGGTGGGGTGTATCAAACTGTCCTGGGCTCTGACCACCAATGGCATAGGGTCCTAGTCTCCCGTTGCTGTAGGACCTTTGTGACTGGAGCTCTAGGCTTGGTTCTGGTTGCCAGTTGCCAATGACCCAGCTGTATTGCTCATTGGCAAGGCAGTATCCCTAGCTGTGTGTTTGCAGGTTGCCATCTGCAGAGCCTGCAGCCCTCTGCTTTACCTCAACTCTTCTAAAGGACTAGGGGACCCTGTTGCTAACTGTGGTCTTGTATGTTGATTGTTCTGCAGCAGAACAGTGCGGCTGATTTGTCCATGCTGGTCCTTGAATCCCTGGAGAAGGCAGAGGTGGACGTAGCTGATGAGTTATTGGGTGAGGACTCCACACTGCGTGTTGAGTGTGCAGTAGCCTGTCAACACGGGCTTCTGTGACTGATCTTCTCCAGAGTCTCTTCACTGGTTCTAGTCCCACTTGGTGTGGGGGGAGGGGGTTGGTCTCTGCACTCCAGGACTGATTTTGTCATGGGGTGATCACACTGACCATGCCCAGCTGAGCCCATGGTGTACACACTACAGACCTGTTGGCAGCTAATCCCACTGAGCCAGCATGTGGCTGCTAGAGCCCTTCCTGTAAACTGCCCTGTGGCCTTCCTGCTGGTCCTCTGCTACCACAGAACTGCTTCCAAGCATGGCCAACCCACATCAACGTAGTCAGAAGGGCAGTGGGCAAGCCAACCAGAGGAGGCCCCAGACCTACAGTGCATGTGGGACACCCAGCAGCACTCTAATGGCTTTTGGACTTTTGTTGAAGTTATATAATGGGAGAGGGTAGTTGAGGAGGGCTGAGACAGGGTCTAACTCTTGTATCCCAGGCTAGTCTTAAAAATACAGTACTCGCTAGCCTCTTCACAGAGTGCTAGATTTTTGTTGATGTGGGACACCTCACATGTGCCTTTGGTAAGGGTCCGATTGTGTCATTTGCAGAAAATCTGGCTAAAGTGTTCAGTTTGATGGATCCAAACTCCCCTGAGCGAGTAGCTTTTGTGTCCAGAGCCCTGAAGTGGTCCAGTGGAGGGTCTGGGAAGCTGGGCCATCCTCGGCTCCACCAGCTGCTGGCCCTAACGCTTTGGAAAGGTAGGCATGGGATCCCTACCTTCAGCCAGCAGCCGAATCCTCTGTGTACTTGCCTGCTGATAAGCTGGGAGAGGCCATGGGGAAAGCACATCAGCCTGTCTTTGAACCAGCTAGTCCAGTATTTCTGCTTTGGTAGTAGACTGACTCTGGATGGACCCTCCACAGCTCATAAGGGACCCCTGGGGAGTGGTGCTGCTTCCTTTCCAATCTCTGTCCTGATTCTCTAACCTGGTCAGTCACATCACACACTCCTTCCCACAACCTCCCACTCCTCCTTCCTCAGTGAGCATCCACATCCCATCCCTTTGGTAACTCCCTGCTCTGTAGTTCTCTTAATGTTTATCTCAGTTTGGGGTGAGCTTTGGTTAGATTATTTTCCATGGAGTGGATTGCAGTTGTACCTGGTCTTGGCTCTTGAGTTGGCTTGGGCACAAGACACATGCTTGGTGAATGTCTGCTGGAACCTGAACAGCTCCTACCCAGTGGCATTCCTGGGAAACAGTGTGGAGCTGTACCCTGTGAGGGTGGCATTCTTGCTACAGCCCTCCTAATGAGTGGGCTGGGCCTAATGGAGCTTGGGTGAAAAGAGGCGTATTTAGAAGTACACAGTGACCTGTGGCACACACCCTCCTTTGTGCATCAGGCATCGCAGAGGTCTGAGCCAGAGGTATGTCATCCAAAGTTGAGTATAGACTAGTTCTGTGAGCAAGACTTGCTGCTGCGCCCCCTCTGGCTACAGCCATGGCAATCAGAGAGGGTGTACCTGACCCAGTTCTTAGAGTCCAGCAGCTGTCCACCCAGAGGCACCCCCCCCCCATAGCAACTGTGCTGGGACAGACTTCCATACGTCCTATGGGCTTATGGTGTCTCCTCCTCCCTCCCTCCTGGGCACTGCACTCTGCCTTCACTCCAGAGGACAGTCAGGACTCTGGAGACTGAAAGATCAGGATCTTCAGGGAAACTCAGAGAAAGCCTCCCAGAGCTCAGGAGTGCAGGTGCCATGTGTGCCTACTGTGTGCCTCAGAGTGCTGCCTTCTTCTGAGGGCTGTTCTGTCCTCCGGCTGAGAGCAAGCTGCCTGTCACCTGTGGCCCAGGCCTTCACACAGTACATGCCTGATACATGGTCTGGAAACAGTCTGCACAATGGAGCTGCCAGCAGGGATTCTCAGATCCACTCAGCAGCAACGTCTGAGAGAGGTTGTAGGGGCTGTGTCCCCTGGGAATGGGTGAGGTACTGAGCCCAGGCCACAGCTATCCCAGGGATCATGGCTACCTGGGGAAGGGGGTTGGGGGCTCCCAAATACTTGCTTCAAGACTAAGTTGCCCAGGCTAGTCTACTATTCACTTCCCAGAGTGCCCTGCCCCGCGGGTGTTTGCTAGACAGGAGCAGGCTGGGAATGAGGGTCTACGTTAATTACTGCTTGCTCTCTTGCTCTCAGACACCCAAAAGTCCTAGGCAGAAAAGGCCTTTGTGGGTGGGTTATGGGCTGGGGGACCCCAGTTGTTGGTGTTGAGAGGCTCCTTTCCTCCTTTCTGTTGTTAAGGCTCTATGAGCAGAAGGAATCCCCAGGTTCCTCCTTGATCTTACTCAGGATTCCCAGCATTCTCTGCTGTTAGGTCTTAGGGTTTAACATAGCAGACACTGATGTGCTTCACTATGTGCCAAGGAGCCTCCCTTAGCCAGGGCCCTCTGAGTAGTTAGTAGTAGTTACAGAAGAAGTAACTTGCTGTGGACCCAGCTCACATGCACACAAGGGTTGGGCAGACCTAGCAGTTTCACACACTTAGAACAGGGAGAAGGGAAGCTGGGTGCCCGTTGAGCTGTTTGGTGTTGAGTCTCTGAGCACAAGGAAGCTGGTAACCGGCAGGCGTGAGCAGCTGTGCAGACGGATAGCTTGTTCCAGGGTTAGTGGCCTAGAAAAGGCAGCAGGTGTGCCCAGGGCAAATGGGTTGGACCAGGGAAGGAGGGGAGGAGTGGGTGGCTCTGTGCACCCCGTGCTCACACGTGCCCATCTGCAGATTCTTTCCCTTCACAGAACAAAACTACTGTGAGTCTCGGTATCACTTCCTGCACTCCACTGACGGTGAGGGCTGCGCCAACATGCTGGTTGAGTACTCCACCGCCCGAGGCTTCAGAAGTGAAGTGGACATGTTCGTGGCCCAGGCTGTGCTACAGTAAGTGCTCATGGGGACTTTGTGGGGCCTTTGTGCAGCTCCCAGCCTGGAGCAGAGATAGCCCTGAGTAGGCTGCCTTGTCCTTAGACTGCAGTGCTGGAGGGAGAACCTTAGGCCCAAGGCTGTCTTTTCAGATAACACAGTGTCCACAGTTGGACTCTGCAATCACCCTGCCTAGGAGTCTGCAGCTTGTGTTTGCCCTGGAGGATTGAGGCATGGCCACAGCTTATAGGGCAGTTTGTCCCCACCTGCCCAAATCAGGAAGGCACTGCACTTGTTTTTCAGACGGGGTATTTTAAATTACAGATTTATTTATTGACTTAGTGTGTGCAGAGAAGGGATTTGCAGGGACACACATGCTGTGATGTGCATGTGGAAATGTGAGAGGGAGCTCGCTGGAGTCCTCTCCCTCCACCATATTGGTCCTAGGATTGAACTCATCATCGCTCTTGATGACAAGCGCCTTACCTCCTGAGCCATCTGTCTGCTTCTTCAGGCCTCACCCTCCCCTTCCCAAGGAACAGTGCTCTCCTGTGGTCATCCACAAAAGTGCTGTGTTGTGCACATGGTGGCAGGAGGGTCTGCTGTGGGGACCCAGAGCACTGTATTTACTTTTGAGACAAGTTTGTTCTTACTGTAAAGCCCTGGCTGATCGCAGACCTAGAGCAGTTGTCCTGCTCCAGCCTTCTGAGTGCTGGAACTACAGACCTACACCGCCATGGCCAGTTGTTGTGGTTTGTACAAAGGGACTGTGTAACATCTCCAGCTCGCCAGCCTGACTCTGGGCGTGCACTGCAGCTGTTGTCTCCCCACTCAAGTACTGGGGACCATGTTTTTCTTGATGGATTTGGGACCACTGGGGTAACATCCTGGGCAGAGGCTAAGTCTGCCTAGAGCCCAGCACAGCATCGGGGTCAGTTTCCTACTCAGCCCCCTGCACCATGTGCTCCTCTGACAGATGCAGGCAGATGTAGAGAAAGCAGAGGCCATGGTTGAGGAATGAGTATCCATTTCGCCCCCATCTTCTAGCTCTGTTGACCTTCAAAGCTGTTTTCCTTTTGAGACTTAATCCCTTCACCAGTGTGTGGAAGGTTTTGTACCCTGTGAGAGGCAGCCACCAGGACTCACCCTGGCCTCCCAAGTGTTCTGCACCCCGTTAGGCCTGTGGAGACACCAGACATCCAGATAGCACGGGTGCTACTGTCAGGCGAGGTCTTGGTGTTGTATTGGCCACTTGTGGGCATCTGTGGAAACCCGAGTCTGCCTGTGGGATTTCACTCATTAGATATTCTTGCATGCAGGTTTCTCTGTTTGAAAAACAAGAACAGTGCACTGGTGGTCTTTACAACGTACACACAGAAGCACCCATCCATTGAGGATGGGCCACCCTTCGTTCAACCCCTGCTCAATTTCATCTGGTTTCTGCTGCTGGCTGTGGACGGGTGAGTGATCTGGGCGGGTGCTGGGTGCTGGTGTATGTCTGTGCAGCCACAGGTCTCACTGGGAGTCATCCTTGATTCTTACTGCAGTGGCAAGCTGGCTGTGTTCACAGTGCTGTGCGAGCAGTATCAGCCGTCTCTGCGGAGAGACCCCATGTACAACGAGGTGAGGCTCTTGCACTTGGCTGAGGCTCCCCACCTGGGCAGCAGCCTGGAGGAGGGAGCAGAGCGGGCAGCCCCAGCTGGGTCCTGTGGTTGGGTTCACCTGCTGACCTACTGCCCTGCTTCTTGCAGTACCTCGACAGGATTGGACAGCTCTTCTTCGGTGTGCCGCCAAAGCAGACATCCTCCTATGGAGGCTTGCTAGGTGAGCTGTGTGGTCTGGTCCTGGACAGGTGGCTCCCTCCCCTCAGCCCTTTCCAACCTATTGTTGAAGTCATCAGGTTGTCCACTGAGCACCGCTTGATGGGTCTGAACTCCGGTCAGGGTAGTGTGGTCCTCTGGGCATTTTAAGTGTCCACTTTTCTTTTTCTGGTGCTGGATGTAGACTCAGGAAGGTCTTGCACACACGAGACAAGTTTTTTACCACTGACCTGCATCTCCTCCCCTTCTGTGTTCATGTTCTAAGTAGTAAATCTCACTTCAGCGTTCAGAATTCTATTTCTGCTGCTGGCAGGTGACTCTACAGTCATCGTGCATGGCACGAGCTGTACTGTGCCATTATCTGCTGGAGTGTGGATCTTCTGTGCACGTGGTGTGAAGACACACCCTGTGTTGTGGAGTGGAAGGAAGTACAGCTGGGTGTGACCATAAACAAGTCCACGTGGGCTCTCTGGGCACAGGCTGTGTCCTAGTGACTTGGTGTAGACTGTGACAGTATTTCTCTAGTTTATTGTTTGTTGTTGATGGTTTGTTTTTTGAAACAGGATCTCATATAGTTCCGACTGGCCTTGAACTCAGATCTTATCTCAGCCTCCTGGATGCTGGGATTAAAGCCAAGTCACCCTGCCTATCTGTTGTTGATGCTTGTTTGAGACAAGGTCACTACCTGTAACTCGTATTAGCTTTAAACTCACTCCTAAGTGCTGAGATCCTGGTGTAAGCCTACACTCCTAGCTTTTTGTAGATGTTTATCTCTCTTGAGCCTGCTGCCTGTGGAGTGTGAGCAGGGCTCAACTGTCGCCAGTCTGAGCCTCAGGGGCCTGAGCATTGCTGAGGGATTGGCATTCCCGGAAACATTTGTACATATCTCAGTTTGGAGTAGCAGTCCAGGGTTGTTAGGATATTTACTTGTCTATCCCAAAGAGTTTTGGAGCCATCAAGTCCCCTTTCCCCCAGAAATACCACCAGGGTACCCAAGGGGCCACAGGGAAATGCAGGCAGAAGAGCATCTATATCCTTGCAGAACACCCACTCGGTCTCTCACTCTCAGGGATAGAGGACTCTTAGGGTTACAGATACGTGGTCAGTGTGAGTCTGTGCGTTTGAGATGCGCACACAGGAGGTGGGTGTAAGGTATCTCAGATGTGGCCTTGAGGCTCTGGTTTGCCGGCTGTGCAGATTCTCTGGTAGTCATGGGACTTGAGCTGTTCCTTCATGGCTTCCAGACTCCTCTGCTGGTGGAGGTTTGGGGTTTATCTTGCCCCGTCCCTAGTCATCAGGAACATTCCTAGTGTGACCTCCAAGAGCTGTAGCCAGCTGGGCCTCTGGGCTTTGTTTTCCTGCAAAGCATGGCGACCTGGGCATCAAGCTCCTCTGGGAAGGTGGGACTTCCAGAACAGCACTGTTTCTGGGTATTGACAAGTGGCTGGGTGTGTCTTGTCTAGGCAACCTACTTGAATGTGGTGACCTGGGTAGTGGGTTCCCTGGGGAGGTCAGGCCTCCAGGACAGCACTGCTTCCGCATTAATCATCACTGGCCGGTGTCTCCCTCTAGGGAACTTGCTGAGCAGCCTCATGGGCTCCTCAGAGCAGGAGGAGGGGGAAGAGAGCCAGGATGACAGCAGCCCCATCGAGCTGGACTGAAGCTGCCTGGCCAGCATGGAGATGCCCATGGCCGGCACCACTGGGATGGATTCAGTGCCAGGCTGGGCACGAGGCCCCTTACCAGTGGGCTCCTGCTCCGCAGCTGGAGGGGCCACCTGTGCAGAGTCTGTCCCTATTTATGTATGGTGGCTGAGGGCTGTATGGCCAGGACCAAGAGCAAGGCCCAGCTCCTGCTGGCCAACCGTGTTCCTTCAGATCACCCACAATAAAGCGCAGGCCTTGCTGCAGCACCCCGCTGCCATCCTTGTCTCTGGTTCCTTGGGGAGGGCTGCAGGGTGACAGGCAGCCTGGCGTCAGCGACTGGTATCCCTTCTCCTGTGTCCAGTGCAGCCGTGGCATACTGGAGGAATGGTGGCCACTGCTGTGAGCCAGGCAGATTCTGAGTCCTGAGGATGAGATCGGGTTTCTTGTTTGAATTTTGTTTGGACACAGAGTCGTTTTGCAATCATGGTGAGCTTCCCAGCATCAGAGCACATGTGCTGTGGTGGGCAGACTCCTTGGAGGTCGCAAGCAGCTGGCCAGGGCCATGTCCCGTGATCTGTAGGGCTTTGGCCCCTGCTGTAGTCTGTGGGCTTGTCTATTCAAGCCGCAGCTCTGCTGGTCCCCATGAGCCCCACACCGCTGCTCTGGAGATGTTTTAAAGGTGCCGTAGACTTTCATGTCCTCCATGTTGCAGTATTTTACTGGGTGAGGAATTTTTCAACCTGATGTTTTAGGACTTAACCAAATAACCAGTCCAGGAATGAGCAACCCCATCCATTACCACAGATAATATCCACGCTACCAATCTGATTATAAAGGGAGACACTTTATTTTTTCACAATTAAAATAGAGTTGTAGATTAATACATCTCTATCTTGCATGGGAAGGAGGGAAATATGCGTTATTTACTGTAAAAAAAATGGAATTTAAAGGAAGGCTTGTGTCACCTGTTGACTATAAATAAATCCTTTCTACTGGGCTTTGCAGTAGTCCTTTCTGGGTGAGCTCTGGGCCGGGGACGGGGCTGGCTTTGATCCTTGGCATTCAGCCCCCACCTATGGGTGCAGAGACCTCGGGCAGGGTGGGATTGGCTGTGTGTCCAGGCTGGGCCTGGCAAGCTCGGGAGGAAGCACATCCTGTGCTGTCCGTGCCATTTCCCTGTGCGTCCATGCTGCTGTGTCCACCAGAGTGGCCAGTGCTAGTGTCAGCGGTGTCCACATTCACAGGTTGTCACATAGAAATGAGTTGTCTTATTGAAATCACCTTCATCATTGTGTGTGGCTTGGCCTTGGGGAGCAAGAGGGGTGCATAGGGGGGCTTGGTGCAGGGGAGTCTTAGACATAGGGAGGCCCCCAAAAGTGGGGATATAGTTAGGCATGGCACCAGGAAGGAAGCCATAGTGGGCTGGGCATAGACCAGAGCTGCCTCCGCTCAGCTGTGACATTTGCTTCAGAATCATGTACTGGAGTTCATGTCATTGTTGTATTTTGGAACAGTACAGAATTCAAATTTTGTACTTGTGTGAGGATGCCTGGAGTTAACCCCCAGTTAAGTACGGAGGAAAGCTGGTATTTGTTCAGAAACATGAGACATGCATGGAACCCTCCTCACACGGTGTCTCTTAACATACCCAGTGCTCCTCACACCCCACTGTGCCCTTACACACACACTGCTCCTTACACACCCAGTGTCCCTTACCCACACACTGCTCCTCACAACCCAGTATCCCTTCCACACACACAGTGTCCCTTACCCACACACATAGATCCTCACACCCCACTGTGCCCTTACACACACACTGCTCCTTACACACCCAGTGTCCCTTACCCACACACTGCTCCTCACAACCCAGTATCCCTTCCACACACACAGTGTCCCTTACCCACACACATAGATCCTCACACCCCGCAGTGCCCCCTTACACACACACACACACACACACACACTGATCCTCACACCCCGCAGTGCCCCCTTACACACACACACTGATCCTTACACCCCGCAGTGCCCCCTTACACACACACACACTGATCCTCACACCCCGCAGTGCTCCCTTACACACACACACTGATCCTCACACCCCGCAGTGCCCCCTTACACACACACACACACTGATCCTCACACCCCGCAGTGCCCCCTTACACACACACACTGATCCTCACACCCCGCAGTGCCCCCTTACACACACACACACACACTGATCCTCACACCCCGCAGTGCCCCCTTACACACACACACACACTGATCCTCACACCCCGCAGTGCCCCCTTACACACACACACACACACACTGATCCTCACACCCTGCAGTGCCCCCTTACACACACACACACACACACTGATCCTCACACCCCGCAGTGCTCCCTTACACACACACACTGATCCTCACACCCCGCAGTGCTCCCTTACACACACACACTGATCCTCACACCCCGCAGTGCCCCCTTACACACACACTGATCCTCACACCCCGCAGTGCCCCCTTACACACACACACTGATCCTCACACCCCGCAGTGCTCCCTTACACACACACACTGATCCTCACACCCCACAGTACCTCCACAGCACACAGTGTCCCTTCTACATGCAGTCCATTCCTCGGGACTTCATGCCAACAGTTTACTGTGCTATTTGCATGCCTGTCACTGTCAGCGGGTGAGACGTCATCATCGTCTTAGCCCTTGTACAGGCTACATCCTGGCTGAAAGATGTCCAAGGTCACAGTGACTTTTCTTGAGTTGCCAATTTCCCATCTAGTGAAAAACCTTCCCTGCTATGTCATTCTGTGGTTACTTAGACATATGTCAAGGTGGTCGCTGTTGCTAGTATACACTGATGTCTACACGCAGAAGTCTCTAGAACAGGCCCATCAGTAAGGTGACACTAGTGAACCTGTTGGTCCTGGTGGGGGAAATGGAGGGGACCCTGGAATGTCATCAGTAACCCAGTTGCTATGGGGACCCTGACCAGTTTGGGAGAAGGAATTAAGTCGTAGATCAATGACAGAGTGCCTACCTAATATATTCAGGAGCTGCGAGTTCCTTGTCCAGGGCCACATGCAAACAGTGAGAGGGCTGAGGGGACCCAGCTGACGTCTGGGTACACACCTGGGCTCAGCACTCCAGATCTGGCCAAAGATGTCTGCTGGGCTCAGCATTCCTGCAAGCTGGGTGACTAGGCACGTGCCAAGAGTGTTCAACCCAGGGTCTGTCACAGCCCACAGAGGCTATCAAATGTGGGCAGCAGTGGCCTAGGACGGGTCTCGGTGTATAGGCTGTAGTAGGGGAGCCCCGGGTTCCTGCTGGGGTTGGACAGTCCAGGGCAGGGGCTGGGCCTTCCTGGGGCTGTAACACACGCACGCACGCTCACACACACACACACACACACACACACAGCATAGTGGGCATAGTGACTGGGACTAAGAGGACACAGGTTGCAGAGTCAGGCCTGCCATGGAAGTGACATAGTTCTTCTCATATCTCTTACTACTCAAAGGGAGATTGCTAGCCCTCTCATCCCGCTTTAGCCACCAACACACAGAAAGGACCACGCCAGAGCCACACTTTATTCCAGGGGACATGACACAGGGCAGCAGAAGCCCGACTAGACCCCTCCCCCAGCTCCCTGGGGCGCAGCTTTGACGAGGATCAGGTCACTCACAGATGTATCCCTCACTAATGCTCCCCAGCTGTCCAGCGGCCAGGACCTGCCCTTTGGGGGGTCCCATAGAAGGGAGCCCAGTTGATGGGGTGTCCAGAGGGCAGCAGGGTAAATAAATACAGGTGGCTTTAACTACTGGCCTGCCAGCAGCAATCAGGGCTGGGGGCAGCCACTCCTGCCCATGGCCACCTCTTGGTTTGGGCTTTCATTCATCAAGGGCTCAAAGACTGAGGTCAGGGTCAGAGGGCATGGGTTACAAAGCGGGGACAGCACCGAACTGGGCACTGACGCCCAAAAGCAGTTGGGACCTCCTTGGCTCCCAAGGAAACCGCTGCTGGGCTCCATGCACAGCACCCTGCAGGCTCCCTCCCGGCTGCCTCAGCCAGCTGTCCCGAGGGCACTGGGTGCCACAAGCAGCTGGGCCCAGGGCCTCTGCACACAATTAAGTTTTCTTGGGGAAAAAACTGCCCCCAGTAAAACTACCCCCAGTTCCCTAGCTGGGTCAACCCTAGGAGAAGGAGAGCTGACCCCTGACCTTTGATCCCTGACTGACACACAGCAGGTGCTCAATAAATACTTGTTGAGATGGGGGAGGGAAGGGGAGGCATGCGGCACGTCCCAGAGTCCCCAGCAGCCAGGCCAGCCCACTGCCACAGCTGTCCATATAGCAGCCCAGCACCGAGTCCCGCCCTGAGGCCAAGATCCCCTCAGGCCAGGAGAGTTAGTAGGAGCCTGCTTAAGTAGGGAGGCAGGGCTTCCAGCAGCAGGAAGGTGGCTGGGTCAGCTGGGAGCGGCTAGGAGCAGCGTGACAGGGCCCCCGGGTCAGGTGAGGCCCAGAGCCAAGTCTGCCTTCACCTTCAA
Organism: Microtus oregoni; assembly: GCF_018167655.1. Classification (NCBI taxonomy): domain Eukaryota; kingdom Metazoa; phylum Chordata; class Mammalia; order Rodentia; family Cricetidae; genus Microtus; species Microtus oregoni. The sequence goes on along the minus strand of NW_024543062.1, from coordinate 3,953,962 downwards.
TGAGGTTCTGAAGAAATGCCTGTCCAACGGGCTTGCCTGAGCCCCACCTGGCCATGCCTGTGCTGCACTAAGGAGCAGGATGTGGGCCAGGAGGCTGGGCTCCCCTACTTTTTCCGGCGCCGCCTCTCCAGCCACGTGAGTGCAGAATCCTGGGGCCTCCGGGCTCTCTTCCTTAGGGTTTATGCTTGAAGTGGGCTTCCACTAGAAACAGGAATGGTCCAAGCTTGGGAGTTGCCAGCTCACTCAGCCTCCCTCCATAGCCCACAGCTTCCCCTCCACAGCCTACCTGGGGCTCAGGATGCAGACACAGAGCCACACTTCACTAGGGGCTGTCACCCGTGACCCTGCTGACACCCTCCTTTCCCGCACCCACTCCTCTCACCTGCGTACTCCTGAGGCAGCATGGGCCTGTCCACCACTTTTTGGAAGGCCGCGATCCACTCCCGCTGGTCTGCCTCTGTCTCACAGGTGAACAGGAATTTGCGGTCCGGGGTGACAATGGTGATGCCATGGGGCCAGTGGTGGCCTTGGGTAGATGGCGGGAGCCCCTCCAGCACCGTGTAACCACTTTCCTTGCTGCCAATGAAGACTTCCCCTCGTGCAAAGGCATCCTGTGTGTGGATGAGAAGAGGCTGGGATATGGGGGGAACCCCTTTCCCCCAGGCTGTCCCCCCTGCTTCCTCTCCAAGCCTAGCTAAGTGAGGCCCTAGAATCTAGGACCCCCTGAGGAATCCCAGACCCGTTCTCTCACCAGTCACCCCTGAAACAGGTCAGTGGGGCAGCGCGGGGGGTGGAGGGACAGGGACTGGAGCCAGACCTTCCTTACCAGGGGGTCTTTAAAGTACATGAGCCTCCGGTCATCCATGGTAAACCAGCGCTTCCTGAAGCCTTCTGTCTGCTGTGGGTCGGGAGGATGGGAAGCAGTCAGCAGCCCCAAGGCGTTCCTCTGCCCCAGCTGACCCCCACTCAACACACAGAGGCAGGGCCTCACAGGCACTGTGCTGGCCAGCCAGTGCGTGAGGGGCCCTCGGCATGCTTGAGGTCCAGGTTAGGGTCCAGACCTTGAATGTACGCTACTGTGTCATAGAACAGATGTGACAGTCCCTCCTGAAGAGGGGCCTGAGGGCAGGAGGCCCAGGCTGACTCATGCCCTAGAACCTGCAGCCTAGTCACTTGTCCTCATGCCAGCACCACAACACTGACAGGGGACTCAAGGACCACCCTGAAGCTCAAGGCCACAGCCCTAGGATACACGGGATGCACCTGGGAAAGGACTGGCCCAGTGAGTCCAGTGACCCAGCACCCAGCCTGACCTCAAGCAACCCCCAGACAGACAGAAGCAAGATGGTTGACCTTTAACAGACCTAAAAGTCTGCTGCTCGGCACCTACCTTGGGCCCGGTCTTCTCCATGTAGCCTTCCTTCAGGTAGTTCCGAGAGAGCTTGGGCACCAGCTGGGGCAGAACAGACAGATGGTAGTGAAGCCCACCCCATGTTACCCCCTAGACTGTGCGCCCAGCATGGCATGCCCCTCTAGCTGGGTGCCAACCCCAGACTGAAGACCCGCATGCAGCCAACCCTGGTACCTCTCTAGGGGCCTGTCGCTATGCCGCTGGTCAGTCCTATGACCCGACACCGATGGCTGCCTCCCCAACCCCCTACCCAGCAGGTACCTCTGGGCCAGCCACTCACATCCGCATCGCTGGCTCCTGGGAAAGCCACCTGCAGGTAGTGGAAGCGGGCTGCTCGCAGCGCATTGAACCAGTCCACGATCTCCTGAGGGCCGAAGCTGTGGTGAGTGGCGACTCCCAAGCCTCGTCTCCTCCACAAACCCCCTCAGCTGGGCTGGCATTCTGAGCAGCCTCACTGAAGGATGGGACGAACCCCCATTGCCTACCCCTCATTGTGCCAAGATGGGGGCAGTCTGGTGACCAGGATCAGGGAACAGGCTGAGGCCGGGGACTGAGTGGGGTTGACATCTGAGCTTTGCACATCACAGGTACCTCTCTGCACCCAGCTCTTTCTGCCCCCTTCCAGATCCTACACACATTTTCGCTCTCCCTGGGCTCTCCCTGTCCTGACGGGTTCACAATGGCCTGGAGCTATGACCATGTCCCTATCTCGCCACGCTATTGGGACCCTGCCCCCACCCCACCTGCCTCACTCAGAACCTGACCATCTTGTCTTCCCAGACAGCCAGAGCCCAGCTTGTGTCTCCTGCACTGTTTCCTTGGCCCACTGGGCTTCTTGGTGGCTCAAGACACTAGCTCTCACAGCCCCTGCCACACGTTCCCCACCCACAACTGACCCTACCCACTTTGTTACGTGGTCCCACCCCCTCCACCTGCAAAAGAGGTTGACGGACCTCCTCCACAGTAGTGTCTTCCCTCTGTCTTGCCCTTCCTGTGCTGCAGGACAGACCTGAAGTCTCCTGTTGTCAATCACACTCACCCTACTCGACAGGGCAGTGGCTCACACTTAGCCCAGCGTCAGCCCTCCCAAACTCTGGGCTTGCAGGAAGCATTCTTCCGCCTCTGCAGATGACCCAGGGCACCACAAATTCAGCCTTAAATTTGCCCATTGCTCCCACCTATTCCACCACCCAGGCTCTTTCTCCCTCCTGGTTCAAATTGGGTTCCGGGATGGGGAGGTGGTGGAGTCAGTAAAATGGGTGCTGTGCATGCATGAGAATCTGTTTCCTCTCCTGAACATCCGGCCCAAAGCTTGGTGTGGGGACATATGCTTGTAATCCCAGCACTGGGGAGGGGGAGGCAGGAGATTCCTGGGGCTTGATGCCCAGTCAGCCTGGTTTAATCAGTTAAATCCAGGCCAACGGGAGACCGTGTGTCAAAAAACCCCCAAAACAACACAAAGGTAGGGCTAGGCACATGGCTCAGTGAGCAAGGAGGATTTAGAACTGAATTTGAATCCCCAGACCCTATGTAGAGCCAGACACAGTAGGACCAGACGCCTGTAATTCCAGTGCAAGATGGGAGGAGGAGGAGGGGACTGGAGAGATGGCTCAGTGGCTAAGAGCACTGCCTGCTCTTCCAAAAGTCCTGAGTTCAATTCCCAGCAACCATAGAGTGGCTCACAGCCATCTTGTAATGAGATCTGGTGCCCTCTTCTGACCTGCAGGCAAACATGCAGACAGAACACTGTATACTTAAATAAATCTTTAAAGAGATGGGAGGAGGAGACAGGAAGATTCCTGGGAGTTCTCAGACAATGAGACCCTGTTTCAAATGAGGATACTCAAGGATGAGGATACCAAAACCAAGTAGCACACGGGTCTGCACTCACATACACTGTACACACATGACTTTAAAAACTGGGATCTGACAGTCTCCCCACGGCACCCTAGAACCTGCACCTAGGTGGGACCTCACTTCCTCCTGCCCTTTTGCTCTTCGGAACACTGTCTTTCCCAGTTATCCCAGTTGGGGTTCTCGCCCCCTGATGTCTGTGCCCTCCCCTGGAATGCTCCAGGGTGGTTCTCACCCCCTGATGTCTGAGCATGTCAACATGGGCTCAGCACAGCAGCTGCCAGAGCTGCCTTGGGGAACAGAAGGGATGCTGGGGTCCCACTGCAGAAGAGCATAGTGTCTCAGTGGCAGAAGGCCCCTCATGTCCTTCCTAGGATCATGAAGGTAGAGGCCTCTCCCACCCTGAGCCTGGTCTCTGGTCTTATGGGAACCAGCTAGCACCACTTGAGTATTTTTTGGGTTTGTTTGTTTTCTTTTCTGAGAAAGGGCCTCACTGTGTATCCCTGATTGGCTTGGGATTCATACCCCTGGCTGGCCTCAAACTCACAGAGATCACCTGCTTCTGCCTCCCAAGTGCTGGATCAAAGGCAGCTGTCACTATATCCAGCCTATGCTCAAAAGATTTTTATTAAAAGGCCGAAATCCACAAGACACTGAGAACAGCCATAGACTGGAAGCTGTCCAGTAGATGAGCTGGCACGAGTGGGCAGGAGCCCCAAGATTAGCTGCATGCCAGCTGCCCAGGGAGAGCAGAGATGGGCAGATGTATGTGGCCCACCGAGGGGCCGGCCCATCTAGGTCACTCAGAATCCCAGAGAGAGTCCCTGGAGATGCTAGTCAGTGAGGTCTGGGGTCAGCCGAGAGGCCCTTCCTCAGTGAATTAGGTGAAGAGTGACTGAGACTCCCTGCCTGAAGCTTGGGCTCCCAGATGAACGAATGGACACCTACACTCTTGTTTTCCACACAGGGTTCCTCCGGGTAGCCCTGGCTATCCTGGAACTCGCTCCATAGACCACCCACCTCTGCCTCCCAAGTGCTGGAATTAAAGGCCTGTGCCACCACAGCCTGGCTGCACCTGCGCTCTTCTGTACCCATACACATGGGAAAACATACACGTGCCACAAAGACATTTTAAAAAAAGGAATAAAGAAAAAAGTGTGAGTGGAGATAAATGGGGGAGAGAAGGGGCTCTCAGCGCCAACAGCTCAAAGATGGGGCTTCCAGAAAGAGGATGGGAAGGAGGAAATCACTAAAGGAAGCCCCACCGGCCTTGTGGACAGAGCCACTAGACAGGAAAGCAGAGGCCCAGTGCTGGGGAAATCCTAACCTGAGATCTCTTTCTAGCCAAAGTGCAGTGGGCAAAAGGTAAAATCCCAGAGGGGTCTCAGACCCCTCGCTTCTCAGAAAGCTACTGCAGGGTGTGTTCCAGCCAAAACAGGGCACACAGCAAGCCAGACTGGACCAAGACAGGGAAGGAGGTGAGGCCCAAAACAGTCCCCCCCATGTCCCTTGATGTCGAGAAAACCCAAGCGCTTGGGTGGACACAGGCCGCTACAGGCAGACACGGCTGTTTCCCACAGGTAAGTGAGACAGTGTGCTGGATGGAGGAGCTCAGACTGCACTAGAGTTTTCATGTGGTCACAGGACACAGACCCTGAGCACAGTATGAATAAACCCCTCCCAGGTATGATGGCACAAGGGGACAATAGGAGGGAAGACCTTCAATTTCCCAGGGTCGCCAAATCAGACAGCACGTTTAGAGACATGTGACAACTTCCCGAGGGATCAGCCCAAACTCCAGCTTCCTAGGTCTTGAGGAGACACTCGGCTCTGCAAACACACATGCACGCACGCACACACACACATGCACGCTTTGATGAAGCACACATAAGAGCTCCAGCCACAAGATGCCAGGGCCCCTCTGCCTGGCAGTCTGCTGTAGATATAGATTCTACATGCTATCCTTTTGCCCATAGAGAGATGGCTGCAGCCCAGAGGGTAAGGCGGGATTAGTGCCCCACCCCCAGGGAGGGTGCATTGCCCCACTTTCCCCCCCACCCAGTGGTACCCACCTTGCCATCTTCGTGGTAGATAAAGATGTTGCGAGTGCTGTTGTCCTTCAAGTAAGTGACCTGCAGGCCATGGGGGTGGCCAATCTTGGCCGGCTGGAAGGTAGCATTCAGGTGCTCAATCTTCATGACCGCCTTAGGCTCCTTGGCCTGTGAAGAAAGGCTAGTGGGAACCCCAGACAACAGCCACCACCTAAATAAGGGAGCCTGGCAGGAGCCCTGCTGGGCTGTGTAGCTTTCGACAAGAACCTGGATTCCTAGCCTGTGAATGGAATCACCTTGGGTGATGGTGGGCTAAATGACATCTGTGGGAGACACTTGGCATCTGGGTAACCCTCCCGCTGATCTGTGACTCTTCATGTTCTCTGTCATGTCCTGACCCAATTTTTGCTCGCCTATGCACCTGGAGCTTGTAATCTGCGACTCTTCACCAAGACCCTGCAGGCAAGGAGGCTCTTTCTGTGGTCCTGGATGGCTCCAGGGAGCTGTGTGACCATCCCTGTCCCTCAGCCAGACCTTAAGTCAGGACACCTTTCCAGGCATGTGTTCTGGCATCTACCCCAGAATGGCGCCAAGGGTCCCAGACAAAGGGTCACTACATACTTGGCTCTGTGGCCTCAGGAATACTGCTCAATATCTCTGCGCCAGTATCTCATCTACAAGGCAGGTGAAGAAGCCGCCATTCTGGATGATAGCATCACAGAGCTGAGCTCCCTCTCAGGCTGCCACACCTCACCTCCCAACCCTCTGTTCAGTCAGCCCCACAGCAAGGGTGCAGCCACCTACCTCCAGCCCGGTCCCCACAACCACACAGATGACCTAGAGCCAAGAACTTCTCTACCCCTCACAGCTGACCCAAGGCACTATCCCTGACTTTCTGGAAGCATCCACTAGGGGGAGTGTCAGGCCTCCCAGAACCATTCCCAGCAGGCCCACATCAGGCCTGGCTCCTGGAGGCTCTAGGAAGGGACAGGGGTCAGTCTCGGACTGGGGTTGGGGTGCTAGTGTGTGGGTGCATACACATAGGACATTTCCCCAGGGGGAGCCACCATGCAGGGTGTCCTCTGGGAAGATGGATGGAGGGCAGCCACACTCCTGAAGGGCTAATACCCAGCCCTGCAGACCCTGGGGAGGCCACGACCCCACATGGGAAGGCCGCCCTTCGCTCCATGCCAGGCTCACGTCATTTTTGTTGAAGTATTTCAGGGCACCCTCTCGTTCCGTCAGCACGAACTTCCGGCTTAAGAACTGTCCATTGTCCCGGCCACGCTTCCAGAGAAGGCCCTCACGGTACCCTGGGGAAGAGAGAACAGTCAAGGACTTTCCACCTTGATGCCTCTGTCCCTGTCCTAGGGATCCTCCTCTGTGAGGTGGCACAGATGAGGTTGCCTGTCTGCCCTGCACTGGCCTGAGGCCCACTGCCCGGTGACACCTTGATGTGCCTGTCAGACCACAGGTTCTGGGGCCCAGGCCACGGTGGCCCACTCAGATCTTCCCATCTGGACAAAGCCACCTAAGAAGCAGGACCTAGGGACATAATTGGGGACATTGGGTTTGAGATGGCTCAGGGCTGCCAGGTGGGACTAATGTCACAAAAAGAAAGAGTTGGTAGGGCATGAGAAGGGGCAGAAACAGACTGAGTCGCTGGCCCCACAATGGCAGGGGCCGGAAGGATGCTCCCAGAGCGCTAGGTTCATGATGCTAGGGTTAGCTAGTTCTGGGGCCTCTGGTACGGTTCTGCCCCAGGGCAATTATAAGCTACTTCACTAGTGGCAAAAACAAGCACCCTTAGGCGATCCAGCCTCCCTGGTGCCCTCAGTTCCCTCCATAAGGCCCAGCTTTGCTGTGTTGGGCTGGTCCCATCCATCTACAAGGAGATGACATTGTGGGCTCTTTGCAGCCCGCTACCCCACCCCCCTTCATGGGACACTCCTTGGCGTTTGCTGGTGGGTCATTGGGGGATGCCTGCATTGCTTAAAGCTCTGGCTGTTGCAAGCCTTCCTGCAGGTGGTCACACACCTGGTGGCCATTTCGCCCTGGGTGGGCTGAGAACAGGGCCACGAGCTTTGCTAGCTCCCTCTTGGTTGGGTATCAGGGTGGCTTTCTTTGGTAAAGAGGGTCCTGGAAAATCTTGTCTGCCGGCAGTGTGCTCGAGGGTGGGCAGGTAGCTCCTGAAACACCATCATCTCCAGTCAGCCAGACCCTGACAGCCAGGTCAGCTCGATTCTGGCCACCAAGCTCCCTCCCCCACCCTCCAGCATGTCTTTCTCTGCTGCTGGGCAGCCCTGTCCCTGTCACCAAACACAAGGGGCTATTTTCTGTGCTCTCGGAGACATATGGCCATAAAAAGGCAGCAGCCTGGCGTCAGGGAGGGGGCAGCTGGCGCCCGTGGGACTATCAGACTCAGGGTGTGCCAGAAGGGGCCTGCTCCCTCCCCCAACTTCTCAAGGGACCAGGCCTCTCTAAAGGAGGATGTGTCTTGCGTCTCGTCCTTGTCATAGCCTCGGCAGGCAAATCTCTTTCTGTAAATGGATACTGGGCCACTAACACATCCCACTAGGCCAGGCAGGACCCACTTAAAATGTTTGTTAACTGACTCATTGAACACCTACCCTAGATGGGTAGTAAGTCAGGCCTTCTTTCAGCTTCAGCGCCCAGATTCTCTAGGCTTGAACTAGCTGAGCATGTAATCCAGAAGTCGGGTGTTGAGGGGTGGCAAGACTGGGTGCAGCAGCTCCCCACCCCCACCCCTTCCAGAACCTTCTAGCCATGTTTTATAGCTGGTACTGGTACCAAGGAGCCAGTCAGAACAAGCCTCTAACCTGCTGTTCCCAAAACTGCCAGCAGGTGGCAGGAGCACACTGGAAGGCACCGTTTCCTTGCTGGGTTTGACTGATGCTGCTGACCCTTTGGGGCTCTTACAGGGCATCAGGCTTAGTGCCCTAAAGCCGTTGGTCCTCCAGGCCAGGTCAGATCCAGGTCCAAAGGATCCCTTGTGGTCCCACCCAGCTTTCCCGACAAACCACCGCCAGGCCTATATTTCAGGCCCTGACGGCAACACATGGATGTTTTGGGAATGATGCTAATATCATCCCTGGTCTGGCCCTGCTAGAGTCCACACCTTTCTCAGAGTTCAGCATCATCCCTGGCCTGGCCCTGCTAGCGTCCACGCCTTTTTCAGAGTTCTGCTTCCTTCTTGGTACCATGGGACTCTGGCCAGCTAAGGGCTGAAAGGTGGAGAATCTTTGCCCAGCCCCACTGGCCTGGCTGGATGGCCCCTGACCTCCCCAGCCCAGGATCCTTGGTGAGCAGCCCAGTCAGTCTACCCTTTGGGCACACTTGAGGCCAGGCAGGACAAGGAGTGTCCATTCTCCCTGAAAGAACAAGCTGGCCTGAGGCAGAGGCCGGAAAGTTCAGGTAGCATTGATTAGACACTTATGGCTTGCAGGGCTGGAGCCAGCTGCAGAGCTTGGGGGATGTGGGCCACATTCCCCAAGAGAATGCTTCTGAGGAAGGCGTAGGACGCAGACACACAGAGGGGCTCAGGATCGCACATCCCCATGAGGAGGAAGTCACCACTCCCTGGCGTTACAAAGCCTGTCACAGAAGAAGCCGACTTTCCTCGGGGTGATAACACAGAGTCTTGGGCTCTTCTGCAGGGCTGTGGCCATAAGTGGCAGGACGAGTCAGCAATCAGGCTGGAGGTTTCTTTGTGTTTTTAAGTTGTGTGCATGTGTGTGTGTGGGGGGGGGGGCGGGTCTTACTATGTAGACCAGGCTGGCCTTGAACTCAGAGATTCACCTTCCTCAGCCTCCTGAGGGTTAAGATTAAAGGCATGTGCCACCACCACTCAGTTTGGGGGCTTCACTCTTGATCCTCACAAATGGGAAAGAACCTGATGTCCCTCCGTTGTGACACATTTAAGCAACTACAGTGCCCCGTGTGCCAGGTTGATGGCCCTGCCACCCACAGGATGAGCTCCAGGCAGCAAGACAGGTGACAGAGAGGCCAGGCCCTGGGGCACCCTGCACTGCGCATCTCCACTCAGTCCAGGCAAACTGGGCTGCAGGGGCGGGGGAGGCCACTGCGGCACCTTCTCATTCACACAGTTTCAGAACCCGCAAGCTCCAAGAACTGCACTGCAAACAGAATATGCAAAGTGTATGCAAATTGTGTGGTATATATGTAAACTGTGCGTTTGTTCTTGATTCAGGGCGATGAGCACGTGGTCTTGCTATGAGTGTGACAGGAAGCTGGCTAAGGTGTGAGCCAGGTGGGTGTTCCATGCCGTGGGATGCTCCTGAGTGGGAGAGGCATCCACGTCATCTGGCCTATCCCACTGGGGTATTACCAGTGGAAGGCTGGGCACAGAGCCAGGCCTCACAGGCACCAGGGAAACTGAGGCTCCATAACCTTACCCAGACTGGCTCAATCATACTCAGCTTCAGACTTCAGGGTTCTGTTTGCTTCTGCTGGCAACCACATCCAGCAGAACTGTAACTCCAGTAATGGATATCTGACGCCCTCTTCTGGCCTCCACAGATATTGCACACATGTGTGGTATATATACATGCAGGCAAAACACACCCAGAGGGCTCAGACTCTGTGTGTTCTCAGGGCTCAGCCTTTCCCTACCCACTGCTCTAGACACTTGGGCTGTCCTGAAGCTCTCTGGGTCCCCTCCACACCTGTAAGAAGGGTCCAGAGAAGGTTTCTGTGTGTGCAGGCTCAGACTCTGAATGGCTGGCCCGCTGCCATCTCACAGGGACACTCCAACTCCAAGGAGGACAGAGGGGCCTTGCGGGTGACAGGAGCTGAGACCAAAGCCTGCAAGCCTCTGAGCTCAGGTCCCTGCAGGGCCTCCATGGCATGTCTGCCCTCACTCTGCTTGCTCCCTGGGAGCCTTGTTTTCTGTTTTAGGAACCCGGGGCCCCCTCAGCAGGTGACCACCACCCACTCAGCCCTTACTGCTAATTCCTGTCTTGGCTCTGGGAACAGCTCCCATTCTTTCCCCTGTGTCTACTTGGATGTGATTGGTCACACCAGGAAGGCTTCCACAGCCCTCTGCACTGGCTCACTTGGGCTCCCTGACCTGAGGTGGGGTCAGGCAGGGTCCTCCTTCAAGACAGAGTGACACCTCTCAGAGACTGGCCCCTTTAGGCCATCGTGTCCCCCCCAGTATAAAACGCTCTGGCTTGAAGATGCCCTTGATGTTCTGGTCACAGGAACCCTTCAACGTACCCCACATTCCCTCCTGGGTACTTCTTTGTCCGTTCAGTAGCCAGCTGAGCACACACAGCCTTGGGAGGAGGGGGCATTGTGCAGCCAGCACCAGCCAGCGACTCTAGGCACTGGGGTTCTGAGCTGTGTCCCATCTTGGACTTAAGTAATCCGTCCCCTAATCACAGAGTCGCACAACAGCCAAAAGGAAACTCTGAAAAAGGACCTCACCATCTGGTATCATAGACAGGGTGGCATGGGACCCTGGCTGCCACCCCTCTCTAGGTCTCAGTCCCCTCATCTTCTAAAGGGACAGGACTGAGGTAAAGCTAAAGGAAACAAGATGGGGGGCTGGAGAGATGGCTCAGAGGTTAAGAACACTGGCTGTTCTTCCAGAGGTTCTGAGTTCAATTCCCAGCAACCACACGGTGGCTCACAACCATCTATAATGAGGTCTGGTGCCCTCTTCTGGCATAGAGGTGTACATGCAGGGAAAACATTGTATATAAAATAAATAAATCTTAAAAAAAAAAAAAGCCAGGCGGTGGTGGCGCACACCTTTAATCCCAGCACTTGGGAGGCAGAAGCAGGCGGATCTCAGTGAGTTCGAGACCAGCCTGATCTACAAGAGCTAGTTCCAGGACAGGCTCCAAAACCACAAAGAAACCCTGTCTCGAAAAACCAAAAAAAAAAAAAAGGAAAGTAGATAAGATGGTTCTTGTGGTACAGCAAAGCCCCCAGACCTGCCTGCTGAACTCGGAGTGGCTGAGACATGGGACCCAGAAGAGGCCTGGTACTCTGGACAGGCTGGCTGACCTTGCCAGTGACCTCTCATGTGGAACCCATCACCTGGACAGATCCAAGGGCACACACTACAGGCACCAAACATTGAGGCCTACACATGAGACAAGCCTGTCCCACACGGAAGATACAGTCAGGAAATGGGGCTACCTGAGTTCAGGGGTGCCTTACCCAGCTCCACCATCACCTCACCTTACCAGCCACCCTGGTAAGTGTTTCACCCTGACCCTGTGCCCAGCGCATGCCACGATTTAATGATTCCCCCAAACACCACCTTGCTGAGAGCACTGGCTTTTCCACACAGGGAGAAACTGAGGCCAGGCCGAGCTCTGCCACTCAGAGAGCCTCACCTCTCTCTCTCCCTATTTGCACAGGGACATTTAGGACAAAGGTCAGGAAGGCAGCAGCCCTGGAATGTCCCTGCCTGGCACAACCAGGCATCCTGTGGAGGGAAAGGAGCAACTCCTGGAGGGACCCAGGCAGGAAGCCATGTCTGTTGGAGGGAGGTGGTGGCCTGGGCCTGGACAACAAAGACCATTGTCTGCATGCCCTGTCGCCCACCCTACCCTGTGAAAGGCAGCCATTGAGGCTTGCTTGGAGGCAGGACAGACTGGGGCAGAAGCCAGGGCAGCTGTCACCCAGTCACCTCCAGGGCATTGCTGGGGAGGGGCAGGTATAGAGCAAGGTGGACACGCCCACAACCCTGAAATCTCCAGCCACGCATCCGAGGAGAGTTTAGGCACCCCAGAGAACTGTGACCTTGGCTGAGGGATGCAACCTTGTCACGTGGTTCCATGCAATGCTTGCCTCTGCTGAGGGACAAGCACACCTGTAACCCAGGACAAGCCCTCAAAGCCTTGGATCCCAGGCACATCACAAGGTCTGGGCCACCCGCACAGAGGCCCGCCTTCACCTCTGCTTCCTTAGCCACAGAGCCAGCCCAGGCATGGGAAAGGATGACCAGGACAAGGGGGTCTTGACCCAGCAGCCTCTGTCACTGACAGGACAGAAAATACAATGTGGGCAGTAAGTGAGCCACTGGTCTGGAACTCTGGGGATCGCCCCCCTCTTTTTCTAACCCTGGGTGACACTGTCTGAGGACCTCTCCCAAGCCCAGTTCCAGGGGAGCTCTGCTCAGCCCGCTGCCCCGTTGGGAGAAGACAGCCAGTTATCCAGGTGGCCCCATCGACCCAAGAATGTCTTCCTGGAACAGATGTTGGGTCTCATTCTACAGGGCTCTTATTCCAGGCTTGCACAAGAGACAGATGATAGCAGGGGACACCTCAGTGACAGAAACTCTGCCATCCTACACCCCCAGGTCACCAGAACAGTGCTTCTGCGAAACTTCTTTAGACCACAAAATCTGCAAAAATAGTATAGGCTCCACTGTGGCTGAGCACCGCGCTCTGAGACAGAACTCTGGCACAGAAGGCCACTCATCACGGCCAAGCTGGTGAACAGCAGGGAGAGAGAGGAGCAGACGGTGGAGGCTGCTGGCGTAAAGAGGCCGCAAAGCAGGGTCGCTAAGCAGGGACAGGGTCTCAGCCCTGGGGTGGGAGTGTCTGGAATAGGCCTGGTGTTGTGCAATGAGGGCTGTGCTGGCTGGGGCAGGTCTGTGACAAGGGTGTCTCCCCGGACGGAGACTTCACACAAATGACCCTTTGGCCTTCTGCTCCCATGTCCCTCAGTCTGGGGGTGGGTGGGTCGAACGTTCCTGATGATGTCCCCGTGGCTCCTTGGCCTTTGGGGAGGAAGCTGTGGCCAATGTCCTTGCTCAATGTCAATCTTGATCCACAGTTCAGGATATTCCTTGGTCTCTAGTTTGAATGTCACCACCCCGTCCTCCATCTCTCTCAGCCCCGGCACGCTAACTCTTGAGTTATCTCGGCTAGCTGTGAGACCCTCTGGAAAAACAGACACAGTCTCCTGCATCAATGGCTCCCGATGAGTTATGGAGGCAGAGGCCCTGAGCAGGTGACAGGAGACCCCTGACCTCAGCTGGCTGCTGCATCCATTGGCCCTGATGCCTCTCAGTCCCCAGGGACCATTCAAGCCTCCTTGTCTGTGCATGCTCACAGGCATCTAGGAGGTAGCCCCTTGGAATCCACACTTCCGGTTCATTCTGGGCAGGCTTGGGGCCACTCCTCTGAAGAGTCCCAGGCCTCACCCCTTTTGAGGCCCCACATTTCCCCTTTCTTCATCTGAGGGGACTTCTGCATTTCCCAAGGATAGGCAGTGGGGAGTGTCCTTGCCCTGAGTGAGAAAGTACTGTGTGGTTAGAGGAGGAGCAGACATACTGGGGACTGGTATCAGAAGGGGATAAAATGCCTTGCCTAGAATCCCCCAGTGAGGGGCTGGGGGTGTGACTCAGTGGTAGAGCCCCTGCCTAGAATCCCCCAGTGAGGGGCTGGGGGTGTGACTCAGTGGTAGAGCCCCTGCCTAGAATCCCCCAGTGAGGGGCTGGGGGTGTGACTCAGTGGTAGAGCTCCTGCCTAGAATCCCCCAGTGAGGGGCTGGGGTGTGGCTCAGTGGTAGAGCCCCTGCCTAGAATCCCCCAGTGAGGGGCTGGGGTGTGGCTCAGTGGTGGAAGATTTATCTAGCATTCTTGGGTTCCAGCCCTAGTCCTGAAAGGAAAGAGGGAGAGGAATAAGAAAAGAAAGAGGAAATAAGGCTGGCCAAAGGCACCCTGAGGTCCCATTGCCCTATGAGAAGCCACGAGGGACACACACATTGGTGCTAAGAGGCAGAGGGCACTGTGGGAGCAAAAAGGATGTGATGACAGCCTTTGTGAACCTGAGCATAGAGCAGCTCCAGTCCTCTGGGTCCCAAGAGGCTCCCAGTGGCCTTCTCACACCTGCCAGGTCCTTGAGTGTGGAGACCGTGGCCTGGAGCCTGGCTCTTCTGTACGCAGCCTTGAGGTGACATGTGATATGAGGGTAGAGATAGGCAGGGTGCATCCTGACTGTGTCCCACATACTCCAACTTCTGCCCCCTTAGGTCTTGGGGTATGGTGGGGCAGGAAGGGTAGCAGCCCACAGTGCAAAACTCTTTAAAGAAAGCAGAGAGGCCTGGAGGGTGGAATGTGCCTGTAATCCCAGCTCTTGGGATGCTGACCAGTGCGGGCCAGTCTGAATTACATAGAGACCCTAAAACCTAGAACCCTCCTTACAAAAAAGTGAACAAATGTGGGGTCCCTGAGCACGTGGGATCCTGTCTCCTGGAGGTCCTACATATAAGCCCTACAGGGAGTGCGGGATAGGGGAGTGGGGGAGGGGACAGAGAATGGAGAAACGCAAGTGGGGGAGGCTGCCCACTGCCTTATTTCTCCTTTAAGGAGTTACAGACCCCATTAGATGCCAGAGTCCTGTTCCAGGCAGTGGATCCCAGGGGGAAGCACAGCAGCATCCCAATGCCACACCTCTGCCCCTCCCTAGACGGCAGTGCTGGCTCACCAGCATTTTAGCTCAGAGCCAGAGGAAGCTGTAGACCTAGAACCCCCGACAGAGGAAGCACAGACATCTTTCCCTGGTTTCCTCTGCCCTATAGTCTGGTCCATTCCTGTTCCATAGTCAGGCTTACTGCTGAATCCTGCCTCCCCACTGGCCACGGTGACAGGCTCATCCGGAGCAACCCATCCCTCTACTCCCTGGTCCAGGGCAGCTGAGGAAACCCTACTCCATCTGCCTCAGCTGGGCAGCTGAGATGAGGGGTACACACAGTGGCTGGCCTCACAGCCTAACCGCAGCCTGGTCTCAAAGGCCATACTGCCTGGCCAGGCCTAGTGTATTGGACAGCCATGCTTAATTGTGTCTACAGAGCCCAGTGGGTCAGCTGGGCTTCTGACCCACTGAAGGGTGCCCTAAGGACCTCTGGGAGGCCACTCCCTACTCTTCTGGGTGCTGCAAGGGTAGGGGTGTGGCTCAAGCATATGCTCCGCTGCTCCCCATGCCCTGGGGCTTGCTTTTCTTATTTGGTGTGTGTTGGTATGTGCAGGTGCTTGCACACGTGTGTGCTACACATAGAAAGGCCTGAGGACAACCTCAGGTGTCTCCTTTAATTATGTCCCACCTTAATTTTTAACATGTATTTCGTGTGTGCACATGATGAGGGAAATATGGGGGTGTGGGGTGTACATGTACCGTGGCACATATGCGGAGGTCAGGGGACAACTTGTGGGAGTGGGTTCTCTGCCTCCTTCACGTGGGTCCAGAATCAAGCTCGGGTCTCTAGGCTTGGTAGCAAGTACCATTATTCATCGAGACATCTCTCCAATCCTGCCGCCTTATTTGTTTATTTTGAGAAAGGGGTTTTACTGTTTACAGCTCTGTGTACTATGTACAGTTCTGGCTGGTGCGGAACTCAATATGTAGACCAGGCTGGCCTTGAACTCACAAAGACCCTCCTGCCTCTGCCTCCTATGTGCTGTGCTGGGATTATGGGCATGTGCCACTGTGCCTAACTCTGTTTTATTTTTATTTTATTTTTTTAAAATTGTTTATTTATTAATTATACAATATTCTGTCTGTGTGTATGTCTGCAGGCCAGAAGAGGGCACCAGACCTCATTACAGATGGTTGTGAGCCACCATGTGGTTGCCGGGAATTGAACTCAGGACCTTTGGAAGAGCAGGCAATGCTCTTAACCTCTGAGTCATCTCTCCAGCCCCCTCTGTTTTATTTTTTGATGGGGCCTCTCATTGGCCTGAAGCTCACTGAGCAGTTTATGCTGACTGGACAGTAAGACCCAGGAATCCTCCTGTCTCTGCTATCCCAGAACTGGGATTCTAAGAGCCTGCTTTAACACACACGCACACACACACACACACACACACACACACACACACACACACACTACATGCATACAGGTGCCTGTAGAGTCCAGAAGAGAATGTTAGATCCCCTGGAGCTGGAGTTACAGTCAGCTGTCAGCCACTCAATACGGGTGCTAGGAACTGAACTCCAGTCCTCTGGAAGAGCAGCCAGTGCTCTTAACCACTAAACAGGGCCTGACTTTCTTGTTTCAAGACAGGGTTTCTCTGTGTAGCTCTAGCTGTCCTGAAACTCGCTCTGTAGACCAAGCTGGCTTCGAACTCACAGAGATCTGCCAGTCTCTGCTTCTTGAGTGCTGGGATTAAAGGCGTGTGCCACCACTGTCTAGCTGGGCCTACTTTTTTTTTCTTTTAATGTGAGTTTTGGAGATTGAACTTGTCCTTGTATTAGCAAGGGAAAAACATTTTTGACTAAGCCATCTCTCCCAAACCCCAACCTTGCTTTTCTTAGGAGACAGTCTCACAGAAGCCCAGGCCGGCCCTGAACTCAGGATCCTCCTCCTCAGTCCTCCTGAGTGCTTCTCCATTTCCGGTGCTAACGGGATTCTGAGTGGACCTTGGCCTGGGGAAACCCTGAATACCATGATGTCACCATCTCCTGAGCCCTGTGTATGCCCTGGAGATTCCCAGGCTCTCACTGACCTAAGAACTTGGCACGAAGACCCAAACACCTGCAGGACGCTTGCCAGTCCTCTAGCCTGCCTTGGTTCTGTGGCCGGCATGCTCTCCACTTCTAGACTCCAGATCTGGATTCTGCCAGAACCAGCCCAGGCCCAGATGGGACATCCCATCTCCCCAGTCATAATGACAGCCAAACACATGATACCAATGATGGCCCAGCATTCAGGAGGCAGAAGCAGGCAGAGATCTCTGAGTTTCAGATCAGCCAAGGCTACACAGTGAGATGCTGTCTCCAAACAAATAAACATCTAAGGTGTTTGTGCTGAAAAGGGGCTCGTGAGCCAGGGCTCCGAGTCTCGCTGGCTCTTGTCCCCTCACAGAGCATGCAGTGTCACTAGGTGAGGAAGGCTGTAGTGTCTGGAACAGACGGCTCTGAACCACAGTCATGTGGGCTGAGTGCTGAGAGCGTTGGGAGTGAGGCAGGAGAGGGGAGACAGGCCCAGCACTCCGTGCTGACGGTGGGGAAGACTCCTACTGCTGCACACAGTGCTCCTCTTGGCCTCACTGCTGGCAGGCCAAGCTCTGTCCCCTGGGGCAAGGGAAGGGGCAACTGGCCTTTGGGTGGACCAGTGTGGAGAGGGGAGAGGAATGCTCCCACCTAGCCCTGCTCACAACTGCCTTGCTCCAGAGGACGCAAGAGGACGGAAGCACACAGAGCCTTGGAGAGATGGCTGAGCAACTTCGCGACAGGTGTGAGGATGGCCTGGGCCAGCAGGTGCACAGTCCCCTGCGTAATACACAAGAAAGCCCCTCTGCCTTCTCTCCAGCAGTGGTGGACATCACTCCTTTCTCCAATACCATCATGACGGGGAGCCACACCTTTATCTAGTTCTAGAACATTCTGCTCACCCCAAAAGGGAGTTTGTGTCACGGAACTGTCAAACCCCTCAGACTTGCCACATGACAGTGTCCGGCCCCTCTTGCATGATTGACACTGCTCTCCTAGATGGGGCTTTAACATTTCTCTTGTCATAGATAACAGCCATCAGGGCACCTTGGCCTCATGGCTACACAGGGGTCCCGCTTGGGGCTCTGCTTGCTGTCCCCAGCTCATTCCTCTGTGGTGGACCCTGGAGTGATGGAACTATTGAGACACAGGGCAGCTTGTTGCTCAACTGTTTCGGGGCACAGTTCCTGTACACCAGGTGGACACAGGTCCTGCAAGCATGCTTGCATCCAAGGTCCCCGTGACGGCTGTTCTTGGTGGTCAACTTGACTACACCCGGAATTAACCAAATCCCAAAAGGCTCAGTACACACCAGTGAGGGCTGTTTCTTGATCGGATCGTTCAAGGTCAGAAAATCCACCCTAAATCTAGATCTTTAGGAAGTCCCACCTTAAATCTGGGCCACACCTCCTACTGGCAGCCTATATAGAGGGCATGGGAGAAGGAAGCCTGCTCTCTGACTGCTTGTTGCCCTCTCTCTCCTGTGCACGTCCATCCCTTCACTGGCATTAGAACCTTCTTCTTCAGAATTCTCGTGTATACCAGAGACCAGCTGAGACATCCAGCCTCATCGCTCACAACTACTGGATTGCTTGTTTGTTGTTTCAAGACAGGGTTTCCCTGTGTATTAGCCCTGTCTATCCTGGCACTTGCTCTGTAGACCAGGCTGGCCTCCAACCCACAGAGATCCTCCTGCCTCTGCCTCCCATGTGCTGGGATTAAAGGGGTGTGCTACCATGCCTGGCACTACTGGATTCTTGGACCTTCTGTTGACAGACAGTCATTGTTGGGCGAGGCGGACCACAGCCTGTAAGCAACTCTAATAAATACCCTTTATAGAGAGAGGTAGATTCATTCTATCGATTCTGTTCCTCTAGAGAACCCTGAATAATACAGACCCGAAAACACGAGGCCCCACATGCCAACGGGGTCCACACGCACAGTGGGGGCACATCAGGGGCAGTGGGAATCACCAAATAAAGGGTTCTTCTCAGCCTGCCCCACACTGAGAGCCACAGAAAATAAAGTGGCTGTGCTGGCCCTGTGCTAGGGTGGAGCTGCAAGAACAGCTCGCATCAGAAATCCAGGGCCCAGGCATCCAGGGAAAGGCCAGGAGGAGGACCTGGAGATAAACTTTAGAAAGTCCTCCTGCGTAGAGCAATGGGGACCACTTCAGACTTGTAAAGCTGTCCAGGGAACCATGGCCCAGACCCCAAGACCAATGCCCACCACATACCAAATACACAAGCATCAAGATGCCCAGCCAACCCAGGCCGGGGGTCCCATGGGAGCATGCGAGAGGGTAAATGAACATATTTAATAAATAGGAGATAGTACTGTTCAGTAACCCAGCAACAGAGTGACTGACAGTAAAACTGAACTCTCAGGGGACCCTGGAGTCCCCTTAGTCCCTCTCTTCAAAACTGTAGAACCCATTGGAACCAACAGCACCTTGCAGGCCCAGGGGAGGCAGTGGCCACTGATGTGGCTATCTCCTCCACCAGTGTGGATGCTGGCCCACCATAGTCCTTTTTGGCTCCCCACATAAACCCAGACCCCTCCTGAGGCCCCTGAAAGGGGAGAAGATAGTCTAAGCCGGGAACCTCCACAAGTTTGAAACAATGAACCAGCTAGAGACACTGGGAAGCGCATAGCTCACCTGCAGAATATGGTTCCTGCTTCTCCACATGAAGGAACTCTTGCCTCTCGTACTTGGCACGGATCCACTGCTCACGTAGGAGTCTACAAAAAGAGAGGGGACTCAGATGGCCTCCTGGACCTCAAGTGCTCTGCAGAGAGCCACCACGATCCTGGCTGCCCCCTGATAACCAACTTTCCGAAGCCGGAGACCAGCACGGGTGGCCGTCCTTCTCAAGTTCAACTGCTCACATGGGATGATCTCCATTCTACCCTCTCAGGGGTCCCTGTCATCCTGGCCCCTCCGGTTCCCCCAGATCCTGACTCATGACCACCCAAACAGCCAAGCTGGCAGGTAGGGAACCTGAGCTCTATTCACTTGGAACAGCCCACAGCCCCTCACTTGGTCCTGCTGCTGACCCTGTATGACGATTAGTATTAACTAACTGCTACCACAATACGCCTAGAACCACCTGAGAAAAATCTTCATTTGGGCATTGTTTAGATCAGGCTGGCCTGTTAGAGTGTTTGTAAGGGGCTGTCTTGATGGCTAGTTGATGCTTAAAGACCTAGCCCACTTTGGGTGACACCATTCCCTAGGCAGCTGGTCCTCAGCTGTGTAAGACAGGAGCAATCAAGCTGAGAATAAGCGAGCATGCATGCATCCATTTCTGTCTGCTCTTGACTGTGGCTATGACGTGACTAGCTGCTTCAAGTTCTTGTCATTGTGGCTTCTGTGTTTTGGCAGCCTGGAACCTGGAACCGTAAGTCAGGTGTCTTAAGGTTGCTCTTGCTGTAATGATGCGTCACGAGCAAAAGCAACTTGGGGAGGAAAGGTTTATTTGGCTTACGCTTCCACACTATTGTTCATCATCAGTGGAAGTCAGGACAGGGACTCATCACGCAGGTCAGGAATCCAGAGGCAGGAGCTGATGCAGAGGCCGCAAAGGAGTGTTGCTTTCTGGCTTAGTCCTCTTGGCTTGCTCAGCCTGTTTTCTCATAGAACCCAGGACCACCAGCTCAGGGGTGGCCTCACTTCCAATGTGCGGGGGAGCCCTCCCCCATCCATCACTAAGACTGGGCTTGCCTACAGTCCAATCTCGTGGAGGTATTTCCTCAATTGAGGTTCCCTCCTCTGGGACTGACATAAAAAACTAGCTGCCACACCGAACAAACCCCTTTCTCCCATAGTTGTTTTCTGTCAGGGTATTTTTATCACAGCAGCAGAAATGAAACTGGGATACCATGTGACCCCACTCTGGTTTGACCACATCTCTACCGTCCCTCGCCATCGCTCCTGTGTGGGACTTCCCACTGTCAAGCTCCGCTGGACATCCCCTCACAGAGGTCTCAAGTGCGGCGACTCTGACATAATTCCTTCAGCCCCAGGCCCTCACAGTGTCTCTCTATTACCTGGTTTCGTGAATGTGAGTCCCCAAGCTTTTGGCTGCACTATCTTGGCCTTCCTGGGTGGATTAGCCTTGCTGGTCAGGCCTCCGAGTCAATCAAGGACAGTAGCTCTCAGAAGCATGGAGGCAGGGCTGGGGAGATGGCTCAGTAGGTAATGGACTTGCCTTCCGGCATGAGTTCAAGCTCCAGAAGCTACATTAAAAAGCTAGGTGCATGCCTGTCATCTCAGCACAAGGAGGTAGATGACAGGGAGATGCCCGTGGCTCCCTGGCCAATCAACCTAGTGGAGTTGATTCTAGACCAGCAAGAGACCCTGTCTCAAGAAAAAAAGCAGACAGTACCTGAGGAATGACAACCAAGGTTGCTGTCTGGCTTCTATATACCTGTATACACGTGCGTGCATGCACACGTGGGCACACACACATACACACACACACGCACACAGATACAATCTCCTGAACAGTAGACACGATTGAGGTCTTTGGAGAAGCTAAGGGATGAGGGAGACTGAGCTTCATCCCCAGGGTTACGACAGCCCTTGTCTGCCCCTGAAGCACTGATAAACAGGATAACTGCCATCACTGGCAAGCAAGGAGCTGGGTGTGGCCCAGGTAGATAGTGGGCCTGTGGCTGAGAGCAGGGCGTTCTGTTGGGAGCGGTTACTCAGAGTACACGCTGGGCTCCTCTGAGTTCACCTAGGCGGTCAGCCTTGAAGTCAGTGGGAAGCTCAGAGCTGAGCCTGGGGGACCCCTGAGACTTTCAGCTGTCACTGCAACTTGGGACTGGGTTTCTGAGTGGGACAAAGGTCCTGTGACCACCATAACAAGGGACCCCAAACCAAGGCTTTGACATCAGGCATGGAGTATAAGATTTGGAGTTTACTCTGCTGGGTTTTGGACTTGCCTTGGGCCATTATTTCCCCACTTTGTCCCTATTCCTCCCTTTTGGAACCGAAATGTAGAGTCTGTGCTGTTGTATGGCTCCAAGTGGGTTCTTTGTTTTGATTGATCGAGGGCTATAGTTAAGAGAGTGTTCTCAGTCTCAGAGGAGATGTTGAACTTTGAACTTTGAAATGCGGCTGAGACTGCAAAAGGCTATGGGGAATTTGAAGCTGGACTGAATACATTTTGCAGTATGACCTGGCTGTGAGCCTCCGGGGATGAGGGACTGGAATGTGGTGGTTTGAATGAGAACAGCCCCCCACAGGCTCATACATTTGAATGGTTGATCCCCAATTGGTAGAACTGCTTGTGCATCAAGATGTGAGCTCTCGGTTGCTGTTTCAGCATATCCACATCCACTCTGTCTAAGAACTCTAATCTCCTGGAACTGTAAGTCCAGTGAAAGTCTTTTATAAGTTGCCTTGGTCATGTTCTGTCACGGCAATAAACAAAGTAACCAGCCGGTGGTGGTAGTGGGACACTCACCTTTAATCCCAGCACTCTGGAGGCAGAGGTGGGCAGATCTCTGTGAGTTCTAGGCCAGCCTGGTTTACAGAGTGAGTTCCAGGACAGCCAGAGCTGTTATATAGAGAAACCCTGTCTCAAAAAACAAAAACAAAAGAAAAGAAAAAAAAAGAAGAGAGAGAGAGAGAGAGAGAGAGAGAAAGAAAGAAAGAAAGAAAGAAGAGAGAGAGAGCTTAGGGCATGTCTCCTCTCATGGCCCTTCCCTATCAGCTGCTTTAGCATTCCTTGAAGTCTCACATCCCTAGGATAGATACAGCCCAGGCCCTGAACTTGACCCCTGAGTGTGATGACCAATATGAGACTTGGCATCTCTTTGAGCTGTTTCACCATCGTTTGTCCCATTCCAGACTAACCCTTCTTGAAGGGGGTTGTATTGTCAAAGCCACAACCAGAAAGCAGAGCACACACTAGGAATGGCACTTGTCTAGAATCCTCCTCTAGAGCCCCTGCCTAGAATCCCCCAGTGAGGGGCTGGGGTGTGGCTCAGAGGTAGAGCCCCTGCCTAGAATCCCCCAATGAGGAACTTGGAATCTGGCCTAGTGCTGAATACTTGCCTGGGATTTGCCAGTAAGTAACAGAAGGTGTGGTTGAGTCTGTCTACCTAGCATGTATGAGGCTCTATGTTGCACTGTCAATAACATACACACACGCACACATATGCACGCATGCATTTATGCACACACATGCACATATGACATACACACACATGCAATACCTGGGTACTCTGCTTTTTTTAATAACCTACCTAGATGGCTCCTCATTTTCTTTTTTTAGTTTGGGAACACAGCAAGAGCATGCTAAGCTAATAACTTCACCTCTCTCCATCCCAGGCCGACCAACCTGTGTGATTTCTGAGGCTACTTTGGCTGAATTATCACCAAGCCCCAGGTCTTATGCTATGGTCCTGACCCCCCAGGACCACTGAATCAGCCTCACTTGGAGACAGATTATCCAAAAATCCATCAAGTCCAAGTGAGGCCATCCTGTGGCCTTGGTCCCAGTGCAGTTCAATCAGTGACTCAGACACCCGCAGAGGGGGCGTGCGAGCTCAGATGTAGGACCTCGACCACGGCAGCTATGGAGGAGCTGCCCTTGCCTCACGCTTGTGGCTGAAGGAGCCGGGAGAGCGGATCATTCTTCATTTCCAGAGTGCTCAGCATTGGACCTGGCTCCTCGTATTTGCTAGACAAGTCCTCAGCCACAACAGCATCCCTGGATCCCACGCCTCTCCCTTCCACGGTTCCAGTTTGGGTGCTTGAGGAAGCTGCAGCAGAACACTGTCTGTACACTGGGGAGCACTACTGGGGGACCCTAGGACTTCACTGTGGCCACTGGGTTTCCCCAGGTGCGGCTCCACCTCAATCCACACGCAGAAAGCGGGGTCTGAGGACAGGAGATCCGGGCTCAAGAGCACAGGGAGAGGTCAGTCAGCCTGTCTCCAGGGACAACACATCTTATGGGGACCTCTGACTAAACTCCTGGCTCAGAGCATCAGGAAGGAAGGCGGGGGGGGGGGGGTCGCCCTGGGCACACACGCACCTCGCACCTAGCCTATCAGGACACAGTTGGGAACCACAGGGCAGCCTCCCCAGGCCTTCCTCGGGCTGGCTCAGGGAAGGGCCCTTCCTTTGAAACTCCCACCAGAAGACCACACAGCTGGAGACCTACATCCCTCCAGCAATGCAAGATGAAGCTCTAACCCCAAAGCCACAAAGGTCTACAGGCCACCACTACTGCAATGTGTCCTCCTGAACTGGGAGGAGGCAGACAGCTGTGGCTGGGACACCCTGGCTGCCCAAGGTCTGCTCTGACAGGCCTTAACACTAGAGCCCATGGCTTCCTTCTTGCACCAGGCCATGCCAGCACACGGCACTGCCTCAAACCAAGCCTCTACAGTCTGCATGGGCCTCTATCTCCAACCCAGCTTCCCATTGCTCAGTGTCCCAACTCTGTCACACACTGTCCTCAACAACAACCTGCGGTTCAATGTCTCCAACTCCATCACTGGTGAGCCCTGCAGTTTGCAGCCTCCCTCCGCTCATGACGACCCTAAAACCACACAGACTGGCACTCAGCTGCCCATCACATCGTACATATCACACACTGACACGTTTCACACTTGACAGCGGTTCATACATGATCTCTAGCCACAGCACCCACATGTACATGGACTCATATGTCACCTTGGGCAAGTGGCATCCAGACCCAAGAGACCTAGTCAGTGGGAAGGGCCTGGTGACCAGCAGCATGGAGAAACACGCGCTCCGTGTCCTTCTTATACCAGTGTGGACCATTACTAGTAGACCAGGAAGTGATGGCGGCAGAAATGCAAATGACCCTGACCACAGAGCAGTCGGTGACAAAAAACCATGCCTCAGAATAGCTGGTGACGGCATGGGCTTCCTGACTTGTACTGAGAACCTGGCAGGTTGGGGCAGATCCCTGTAGGTGAGGTCTGGGGTCCCCACTCACCATGGGCAGCCCTATGTAGGGGTGAAGGCATGGGGTAAGGAGGGCAGCAGGGCTCTGCCTTCTCTCTCATAGCACCTGCCAGTGATGAGTTTTCTGATGGTCCATAAATGCACAAACACGGCTGCCTGCCATCTGACACACCCAACTTCTCTTCCCCTTAATAGTCCCAAACTGGACCCAGGGCAGGCCGCCAAGTGACCTTCCCTCCTCCCCCTCTTCTCCCCCTCTTCTTTCTCCTGCCTTTTTCTCTTCCCTCCTCCTCCCTCTCTCCCGCTTCTCCTCACAATCCTGCCTCCTTCTCCTCTTCCTTCCTCCCCTTTTCACCTTCCCCTCTCGACTCAGAGTCCTTCCTCTCTTCCTTCCCCCTCTTTCCTTTCCTCCCCCTTTGTCCCTCTCCTACACTTCTGCCCTCTCCTCTTTCTCTCTTTCCTCTCTCTCCTCCTCCTTTCCTCACCCTCCTGCTTCATCCTCCTCTTCTCTTTCCTTTCTTCTTCTCCCTCCTCCCCTCCTCACAGTCTTGACCCCTTGCCCTCCCTTTCTCCTTTTCCTTCCCCCTCCTTCCTCCCCTCCTACTTCTCCTCACCTTCCTCCCTCACTTCCTGCAGAGTCCAGGAGATTCCCCTCCCCTCTCACTGGCCTGGGTCAGACCTTGCAAAACCTAACAAAGAAACGCTGATGATTGGGACAAAGCCATAGTCCCCACCAGCTTCTCCAGAGGCCGATGGTGGGGAGGGGGCAGGCTGCTGTAACCCTAAGTCAGGGTGGCTTAGGAACCTATGGCGAGCAGCGGCCCCCTCTTCTATTCTGTTCTCTTCCATAGGTGTTTGGAGGCTTCTCTGCTGGGGTGTCCTGAGTAGGTCACCCCAGGACCTTGGGTTTACAAAGTGAGTCAATCCAAGAAAAACGCTGAGCAAACATGAACCTGGGAGGGGCCCAGGTGGAGCCAGAGATAAACCACACCGGGCCTGGGAATGAAGGGCAGAGGCAGGGTGCAGAGGGAGAGTGTGGAAGGGTTGCTGTACTCAGGAGTGGGGTCAGGTCGGGTCTTAACCCTGTTTCCAAGAAAGGGAAAGCTGCCTCTGGAGAGTTCCAGAAGGGCGAGCATCTTACATAGTCATGCAGCTGCTCAAGACTGGCCTCTCTCTGACCCAAGTCAGGGTGGCCTCTGCCTGCCCATGGAGTGGGGATTTCCAGCGTGAAACCCTGTCCCTGTGTCCCCTGGGAGTTCTCTCAACCCCTCCGGGTTACAGAGCCTCTCCTCAGGGTTAGAATGGAGTGGAGGGTGGAGTGAAAGCCACGTGTCCACAGTTGGGTCTCCAGGGCAGCACCCGTGTCAACAGAGCAGGGGCACGACTGACCTCGGTCCCGTTCTGCTTAGAGAAGACAGTGAGCTATGGTCCCTGCTGGGGAGAGGCAGGCAAGGAGGGCTAGGCCCAGAGGCTGTCCGGAAGCTGAAAGGGGAGAGTTGGCCAGTGTGGCGGTCGACACCCAGGCCGAATGGGCAGAGCTGCCCCTGTGGCTAGGCTCAGCCATTCTGCCTGACCTCCTGAGACCTCAGAGGCAGCTGTCTGCGCCAGGCACCCAGAAGACAGACATAGTGGGATGGCCTGCCCCGCACCAAGGGAACCCTGAGACCACTAGGAAATTCAGTAGAGAATCTAAAGGGACCCCAACTCAGGGGAACTGAGTGGTACTACACAGGCCAAGTTCTGAGAGCTGGGCAGTTCCAGGCAGACTGGAAGGGGATTCCATGGAAGCGCACCTCAGGCAAGGGCCAAGAGGGATCAGCTCTGCCCCACCCCACCCCTCGCACATGCCAGGAGAAGGGGGCTGGCACAGAGAGCTGGGGCTGGGAACCCAGGGGAGGGAGAGGGGAGAAGGAAGCCCACGGTTGTCACTACCTCATTATCCCTAGCTTGGAAGATGGGGAAACTGAGGCAGTGAGAAAATAGGTAACTAGTCCCCTCGTCCCTCTTTCTGCAGTTTCTTGATACCAGGTGGCTGGTCCCATCAGGCAGTTTCTTACACCCAGGCCACTAGGAACATCCAAGACCCACTTAAGATCCTGGGGAGAGAGACCCTGATGGTCCCCACTGCATATGGGTCCACCCAGACACAACAAGCAATAAAATCATGATGGTTGGCCATGCCTATTCTTAGTACTCAGGAGGCCAAGGCAAGAGGGTGAGGACTTTCAGGTCAGCCTGGGCTGCATACAGACCAAGACCCTTCCATAAAAAAGCAAATAGATAGATAGATAGATAGATAGATAGATAGATAGATGCATGCATGCATCCGTGGATGGATACACAAACGGATACACAGAAGGATAGAGTCCAGGCAGTAGAGATAGCCAGCGACCTTCTTGATGGGCTCCTGGGGACCCGTGCTGTAATCTTTCCCCCAAACTCAAAGTTCCAGCCCCTGCTGAGTGCCCCACAGGCCCTCCCCGTGCCACCAGGGGCCAGGCCGGGCGATGTTTACCAGCACCCTGACAGAGCCCTTTCTGTACTCACTGGCAGTCGGAGAGCGTGGGCCGATAGTAGAAGGGTGGTACTTTGGACTCGAATGTGGCTCTGGCAGCCTCGTTCCCATGAGATGCCATGAACTGCAAGAGAGGGAGGGGGCAGGGTCAGAACCAGGGAGCCCTGGGTCCAGGGACAGCGGTGGCTGCTAGGTGACTGCTGTCCTTTAGGCCCCTGCAGGGTCATCTGACCTAGGATGCTAAGAGCATAGCCAGTCCTCGGGATTCCCATCCTTTCTGGAACCCTGCTGTCCCAGGGACATGGGCTGCCAATGAGCAAATAGAAGGAATGCCCGAAAGAAAGATCCCTGAGGGGCAGTGGCTCAGCACACTAAAATGTCTTCCGCACAAACTAGACAACCTAAGTCTGACCCCTGGGACCCACGGTAGAAGAAGCGAAGTGAGTCCCGAAGGTTGTCCTCCGATTGCCACAATCACACCAGGGCACATGTGTGCCCACACTTATTCATACATCATACACAGAGTTATGCACACAGTAATAGAATAATCTAAATTTAGGGGCCAGAGATATGGCTCAGTGTCACCGAGTCTAATAACCAGAGTTTGATCCTTGGGACCTATATTTAGAGAGAACCAACTGCTGGATGTTGTACTCTGGCTTCCACACAGGCCATGGCATGTGTGCACTCCCACATATATGCATAGGCACAAACACACAAACACACAAATAAGTAATTGTAATAACGTTTTTTGAAAGCAACTCATGGGCCTGTAAGATGGCTCAGTAGGTAAAGGTGCTTGCTGTTTATTAAACTGAAAATCAAAAACAACCCTCAGGGGTTGGAGATGGAGCTCAGCAGTAGAGCCCCTGCCTAGAGTCCCCCAGTGAGGGGCTGGGGTGTGGCTCAGTGGTAGAGCCCCTGCCTAGAATCCCCCAATAAGGGGCTGGGGTGTGGCTCAGTGGTATAGCCCCTGCCTAGAATCCCCCAGTGAGGGGCTGGGGTGTGGCTCAGTGGTAGAGCACCTGTCTAGAATCCCCAGTGAGGGGCTAGTGATATTAGTTCCCAGGATCCATATCTGATACTGAAACAAAATAATCGATTCTCAGGGCCTGAGATTATTCTGTTGGTAAAGTTCTTATCTTGTAAGTGTGACAGCCTGAGTCTGACACTAGAACTCATGTAGAAGGCTGGTGCAGAGACATTTCTTGTAACACAGTGGCGGGAAGACGTTAGGCAGACAAGTGGAAACTCAATGACCAGTGAGCTTAGACTATCAGCAGAGTTCCAGCTCGACAAGAGACCTTATCACAAACAAAAAGTGAAAAGTGCCTGAGGAAGGTGTGACACCCCTGGGTTCTCTGACCTCCACACACACTTGCTCCCATACACACATGTACCCAAGGCGACAAACAGCCAGCTCTCAGGGCTGTCTGAGTGTGCTGTAAACCACCACAAGCAAAAAAGTTGATCAGGTTGACTAAACCAAGACAAAAAAATTTCCATGACAGAAACCACCATGAGTAAAACCAAGATACATTTGAAAAAAAAAATCTATTTTCAATGAGCCAGCTTCTTAGTGGGTGAGTTTCCCGAACATGTCAAGAAACCCCCAGAGGGTGAAAGCAGTAGAGACAGCGGGCCATCAAGTGAGCTAAGAGCAGGCTGAGGTGTCAGAGCTCTCTCTGATCCTTCAGCTCCACGTGAGGAAGTTCCCACCTTCCCCGGGAAGAGCGCCCACACTATCAGCTCAGCACCAGCCCAGGCTGGAGCCCTGGACACAGTCATGTGGGATCAGGCATGTTCTCTACACACTGCCAAGCCTCTGATCTTACACCACCGCCTCGAAGAATTTAGGTCACCGGTGAGTTTCCAGAAGCACAAATGACATACTGGGAAGAGCTTGGGGAACCCGTCGGTTACAGAGAGAAAGGTTGGAAAGCAACCCGAAGCATGCTATCCTAATACTCCAGAGGCTGAAGCAGGAGGAACCCGAGTATGAAACTGCTCTGGGCTATAGAGAGAGACCGTGTCTCAAAAACAAAAGAGGAAAAGAAGTAGGGTGTGTGGTGTACAACTGTAAGCTCAGCACTCAGGGGTGGAGGCAGGAAGATCAGGAGATCAAGGTCAGCCTTGGCTGCGGAGTGAGCTACAGATCAGCCTGGGCTACCCGAGGCCCTGTCTCTGAAACCAAAAAAGGGGAGGGGGAGAAAGAGAAAAGAAATAGGAAATAGAAGTGAAAAGAAAGAATAACCTAAGTGTCCATTCGGAGGGGGTAGGCCAAGGCCATGGTGGTCCATATACACCAGAGACCACGGCGGGATACAGAAGACAGCGGTGGCGGTTTGTCAGTTAACAACACATGCATGCTCATACAGGTGGACCCCTCCCATAAAGAGGCACAAAACACTGGTCCCTAGTGGCTCCTGAGGTGAGGAGTGAGCGAGAGGCCAAAGTTAGGGGAAGAAGGGGCTCTCACCCAACCCGCGCTCTGCTGGGCCTGGTGAATGTGCCCTGTGCACGACAGCAACACTTATTAACTAAATCCCACTCGCTAGCAGGGTCGGGGGTGCATGCCTGTCACTCCGTCCACTCAGAAGACTGGGATAAGGAAGACTGTGAGGACCAGGCCAGCCTGGGGTACAGAGTGAGATCCTGTCTAAAGAAAGTAAAATTTCAGTTATGTTTATTTTCTTTTATTCCACTTTTTTTTTTTTAAGTCACGGTCTCCTTGTTGTAGCCCTGGCAGGCCTGAAGCTTACTATATAAATCAGGGTGGCCTTGAACTCAGAGCTGCCTATCCAAGTGCTGGGATTAATGCTGTGCGCGATGTTCAATCACATCTACGTATGTATGCATGTATGTAGGTAGGTAGGTATGTATTTATTTATTCATTTATTTACTCTGTGCGTGTGCCAATGTGCCACAGCACATATGTGGAAGTCAGAGGCCAATTTATGTCGGGGGACTGAACTCAGGGCATCAGATTCGACAGCAAGTGTCTTTATTTACCTGCTAAACCATTGTATTGGCCACAGAAAACAATTCTTTATAAAGATCTGATACAAAAATCTCGAGGAAAGCAGGTCAAGAGAGCAGTGACATCTGCCTGAAATCCCGTCACTGGGGAGTCAGAGACAGGAGGATCAGGAATCCAAAGTCATCCTTGGATACATAGCAAGAACCAGGCTAGCCTGAGCTACATGAAACCCTGGCTCTGAAAACCAAACCAACCAGCTATAGAAGGCTGGGAACAGTATACAAGCCTTGAGATGGGAAAGGCTGCAGAGAGTACAGGAAAAGGAGTGGCCTGTGTTCCAAGTCCAGATTCCTTCAAGGGTCTGGGAGCTGCCCTCTGCCCTAGGCTGATTGCTCTTGCCCAGTTAGAGTCAGGCATGGCCAGAGACAACAGTATCTCACCCTCGTGTCTCTGCCAGGATTGCCCCATGGAATCACTGAACCAAAGCCAGCCTGCCCTTAATACAAAGTCTGAGATTCTATGATTGGCTGCTTCCTCTAGGATGGTGAAAAGAAGACTTAGAAGATTGCCAAGTCTAACTACCTAGACTCCCCCAGTGAGGGGCTGGAGGGTGGCTTAGTAGCAGCACCCATCACCCCTCCCTGGGAATGTGCTTCCCCAGCCTGTCAGTGTTTCCTCACACCCCACATGGGTGTCCTATGCTGTACCCATGCTCAACCTGGCAGTATCATGCCAGCTTCCCTATGTTCTTGGCCTGTGTTCACACCCGTCTCCCACCCCTGCCTTCTTAGAGGGCAGCAAAGTCTGATGAATATATAGGTGGGTGGATGGATAGGTGGGTTGGTGGATAAGCAGATGGATAGGTGGATACATGGATAAATGGATATATGAGTAAGTGGATGAATGGATGAGTGGGTGGGTAGATGGATGGAGGGATGAGTGGCTGGTGGATGGATGGATGGATGGATGGATGGGTGGATGGATGGTTGGTTGTGGGTGGACAGGTGGACAAATGCTTGGATTTTTTTTTTACCATATGGCTCCCCAGAAAGATCAGCAATGAAACTGTCAAGTTTCAGCTAACCCAAGTCCCCGTGGAGCAAAAGAACCCCTGAAAGGTTAGACCCACCAAGGTTCCCAGTATCTAGAGATGAGGGAACTAGGGTTACCCCACATATGGCCATAAGGTTATTGTGCCTCTCACTCAATCCAGCATCCCTTTCCGGACCCATACCTCAACTTGGGTCTCATCCCAGGCATCCAGACGGACTGACTTCACCTTGCTGACCTGGGGGATGTTCCGGTGGATCCCAGAGCAGCTCAGACAGATGAACACACCCAAGGTGTAGGACGCCCAGTCAGGATCTAGAAGGGAAGGGCAGAGGTCAGGGAAGCTCAGCCAGGACTTCAGGGCATGCAGGGAAAGCTTAGTCTGAGACCAAAATGGGTAGACACAGAGTCCAGTAGAGGCCATGGCAGGGGGTGGCGGGGATGGAACTGAGGACCTTGTGCACACTAGGCAGGGGCTCTACCACTGAGCCACACCTCAGCCCCTCACTGAGGGATTCTAGGCAGGGGCTCTACCACTGAGCCACACCCCAGCCCCTCACTGGGGAATTCTAGGCAGGGGCTCTACCACTGAGCCACACCCCAGCCCCTCACTGGGGGATTCTAGGCAGGCGCTGTACCACTGAGCCACACCCACAACCCTCTTTACTTTTTATTTTGAGACAAAGTCTCACTAAGTTGCTGAGGCTAGGTATCCCTGGAAGACCCTGGACCTCTGACACTCCTACTTCAGCCTCTCAAGTTGCTGAGGTTACAGATCTACCCAATCCTGGTCCAGCTAAGAAGCTCTAAAAAAATTTAAATTATATTCATTTTTTTTATTTAAAAAATCTTATGTGTATGGGTGTTTTGTCTGTGTGTATGTGTACCACAGGTGCTTCGTACCCAAGGCGGCCAGAAAAGGGTATCAGATGCTAGAACCAGAGTTACAGATGGTTGTGAGCTACCATGTGAGTCCTGGGAATTGGACATGGGTTTTCTGAAAGAGCCACCAGTCTCTTGACGGCTGAGCCATCTCTCGGCACCTCACTAATTGATCTGTGTATACATACATAAATGCAAGTGAGTGTGTGTGTGCCATGGTGTGGAGCTCGGAGGACAACTTGTGGGAGTCAATTCTCCCCTCACACAGTGTTGGTCCCCAAGGAACGAAACGCAAATCATCAGGCTTGGCAACAAGTAACACCACCCACTGAGCTACCTTGCCAAGTCAAAATGATATGGACGGCGCACACCTTTATTTATTTATTTATTTATTTTTTGTTTTTCGAGACAGGGTTTCTCTGTGGTTTTGGAGCCTGTCCTGGAACTAGCTCTTGTAGACCAGGCTGGTCTTGAACTCACAGAGATCCGCCTGCCTCTGCCTCCCGAGTGCTGGGATTAAAGGCGTGCGCCACCACCGCCCGGCCGGCGCACACCTTTAATCCCAGTACTTGGGAAGCAGAGGCAGGCGGATCTCTGTGAGTTCAAGACCAGCCTGGTCTACAAGAGCTAGTTCAGGACAGCAAGGGCTGTTACACAGAGAAACTCCATCTCAAAAAACCAAAAACACCAAAAAAAAAAAAAAAGATTGATATAGTCAAGAATTGGTCAAGAACTGACAAGGATGCAGAACACCTGGAATGTTCATGTGCTGTGGGCAGGAATATGAATTTGTTTGTTGTCTTGGAATCAGTGTGGCATTTTCTTTCTTCTTCTCCTCTTCCTTCATCTTCTTCTCTTCCTCCTCCTTCTTCCTCTTCCTCCTGTTCTTTTTTTTTTTCTGAAACCAGGTCTCATATAACTTAAGCAGGCCTCAAATTTGCTATGTAGTTGAGGCTCGTCTTGAACTCCCGATTCTCCCAAGTAACAGGGATCACCAGCATGCACTGCTAGGTCGACCACCAACTTCTGACACAGCTGAGTCTGCATCTCCTGTATAAACCTGCCATTCCACTACTGGCTGCTCGCTGAGGAGCGATAAAGACATGCCCATGAAGAGATGCTCGTATTTGTGGCAGCTATGTTTTCAGTTTTCGATATATTTCATTTTCACATGCGTGATGTTTGTATGTGAGTGCTGTGCTTACCTGTGGAGGCAAGAGGCTCACACCAGGCATCTTCCTTGGTGAATCTCCACCTTGTCTTTTGAGACAGGTTGTCTTCTGCTCCCGGAGCTGGCCATTTCAGCTAGACTGCCCAGCCATCGAGTTCCGGGCTATGCCTGTTTCTGTCTCTGCATCCTGATGGCTCTACAGCTGATCCATAGCCGAGACCCTGGCTAAGGGCTGGACCACTACCCTGAGCGGACTAAGAGCAGCAAGAGTGAGCAGCTCAAGGCTGGAGGGTGGAGTCCCGTCTCAATGATGCCCCAGGTGTTTACATGGATGCTGGGGGTTCGAACTCAGGTCCTCATGCTTACGTAACGGTTGCAGCTACTTTTGATTTTCAACCTGACTTTGATACCAGCAAAGCCCACTTTGGTGTGTGTGTCTGTCTGTGTGGACATTTTTTTTTATTTATTATATATACTGTATTCTGCACCAGATCTCATTACAGATGGTTGTGAGCCACCATGTGGTTGCTGGGAATTGAACTCAGGACCTTCGGAAGAACAGGCAGTGCTCCTAAACTCTGAGCCATCTCTCCAGCCCTGTGTGGACATTTTTTTAGGATTTAGAGGGCTCTGATCCAGGTGAGAGATTATTAATTCCTCGATACACACATTACTAGGAGGTGGTAAAAGCAGGAACTAGTGTCTGGTTAGAGGAAGCCGGTGACTGAGAGTTTGACCTGGAGGACATCTATCACTCTGGCACCTTCTGGTATCCACCTCTTTCCTGTTTCCTGCTCATGGTGATGTGAGCTCTTCTGCTACTCCTCCCCTCCCCAGCATGACAGACTGACATTTCTGGAACCTGGGGCCGAGAGACCTAAGATGTGTCTCTTGGGTATTTGGTCACACAAAAAAAGCCTGCCTAACACAGTATCCAATGATACATAAACAGAGTGCTATACCATAAAGTACAGGGGCTTCTACTAGGAATTCAAAGCTTGTTTAACACTTGAAAGTCAAGCAGGGTAGCCAGGTGGTGGCGGCGCACGTCTTTAATCCCAGTACTAGGAAGGCAGAGGCAGGTGGATTTCTCTGAGTTTTAAACAAGCCTGGTTAGTCTACATAGCAAGTTCCAAGTCAGCCAGGGCCATATAGTGAGACCCTGTCTCAAAATAACCACAAACTTTTTATAATACTATAAAAACATGAAAGACATTAGGATAACTATGACAAGAGATGAGAAAGACAGAAACTGTGAAATATTATGCCTGGAAGCATATGGCCCAGGTGCCTGCGTACACTGCAGATAAACAGCAAAGAGACCTGCCGCAAGCAAGGTCAAAGATGAAGGGAGACACCAGCGGCTGTCTCCTGACTGTGGCATATGCATAAATGCACCCCATCCATATGCAAACACACTGTACACACAAATAAAAACAAATGGTATCAAACCATCAAAACAGCCCAGAAAAGAGACCAAGATGAAATTGTGCACACGCAGGCACATAGACACACACACACACACAAACAGAGAGAGAGAGAGAGAGAGAGAGAGAGAGAGAGAGAGAGAGAGAGAGAGCATACCTTTAATCTCAGCACTTCAGCACTCAGGCAAAAGCCAATGGATCTCTGTGAGTTCCAGGCCAGCCAGGGCTACACAGAGAGGCTCTGTCAATCAATCAATTACTCAATCAATCAATGTGATATATATATAAAATTTTATTTTATGTGCATTGGTGTTTTGCTCACATGTATGTCAATGTGAGGGTGTCATACAGTTGTGAGCTATATGGGCATTGAACCCAGGTCTTCTGGAAGAGCAGCCAGTCATCTTAACTGCAGAGCCATCCCTCCAGCCCAAATAAGTCTATTCTAGAGATACATTACAACAGGGTCTAGACTGGGAAGTGTAGTCCTCACCCTTCATTAAGGTAACTTCTCTTTACAACAGATGTAGACCACTACAGTAAATCACAATCAATCAAGATGCAGAGTTGTGGAGCCCAGCCCCATTGGACACACTCTATACCTAAGGCTCAGGGGACATCGCGGAAGAGGGGACGGGAAGATTGTAAGAGCCAGAGGATCAGGGAGGTTGCTATCAGACTATGTTTCCTGATGACACCAGAAGCTGCTCCCATAAGCTCATCAACATGACTGTCCAACCATAAGCTGAACAAGGATTGAACAAGGATGACCTCAATGGGCACGCCAAAGTGGATAAGGAAAAGCCCGTGAGGCCTATGCCCTACACTACACAAGTTAACTGAGGAAAGTAGGGAGCCAGAGAGAGAGGTGGTCCTCCCCAATTGGCTGTCCAGTGCCAAACAGTCAGCCCTAAAAACATCCATACAAGTAACATATAGACTCCACAGGTTATACTTAAGAATATATGTGTAACAGATTCAACACAATGCCCATCAAAATCCCAGCAAAATTCTTCATAGACCTCGAAAGAACGGTACTCAACTTTATGTGGAAAAAAAAACAGGATAGCCAAAATAATCCTGTACAATAAAAGAACTTCTGGAGACATCACAATCCCTGACTTCAAACTCTACTACAGAGCTACAGTACTGAAAACAGCCTGGTATCGGCATAAGAACAGACAGGAGGACCAATGGAACCGAACAGAAGACCCAGATATCAATCCACACATCTTCAAACACCTGATTTTTGACAAAGAAGCAAAAAATATCAAATGGAAAAAAGAAAGCATATTTAACAAGTGGTGCTGGAATAACTGGATATCAACATGTAGACGAATGAAAATAGACCCATATCTATCACCATACACAAAACTCAAGTCCAAATAGATCAAAGACCTCAACATAAAGCCAGCCACACTGAAACTCATAGAAGAGAAAGTGGGAAATACACTTGAACGCATTGGCACAGGAGACCGCTTCCTAAATTTAACCCCAGCAGCACAGACACTGAGAGAAACAATTAATAAATGGGACCTCCTGAAACTGAAAAGCTTCTGTAAAGCAAAGGACACGGTCAACAAGACAAACGATAGCCTACAGAATGGGAAAAGATCTTCACTAACCCCACATCAGACAGAGGTTTGATCTCCAAAATATACAAAGAACTCAAGAAATTGGACACCAAAAGATCACATAATCCAATAAAAAATGGAGTATAGACCTAAACAGAGAACTCTCAACAGAGGAATCTAAAATGGCTGAAAGACACTTAAGGAAATGTTCAACATCCTTAGCCATTAGAGAAATGCAAATCAAAACAACTGAGATTCCATCTTTCACCTGAAAGAATGGCCAAGATCAAAAACACTGATGACAACTTATGTTGGAGAGGTTGTGGGGAAAAGGGAACACTTCTGCATTGCTGGTGGGAATGCAAGCTGGTACAACCCCTTTGGACGTCAGTGTGGTGATTTCTCAGAAAATTAGGAAACAACCTTCCTCAAGACCCAGTAATACTACTTTTGGGTATATATCCAAAGGATGCTCAATTGTGCCACAAGGACATGTGCTCAACTATGTTCATAGCAGCTTTGCTTGTCAGAGCCAGAACCTGGAAACAACCTAAATGCCCCTCGACTGAAGAATGGATAAGGAAAATGTGGTACATTTACACAATGGAGTACTACACAGCAGAAAAAGACAGCGACATCTTGAATTTTGCAGGAAAATGGATGAGCTAGAAAACATTATTTTGAGTGAGGTAACCCAGACTCAGAAAGACAATTATCACATGTACTCACTCATAGGTGGTTTTTAAACATAAAGCAAAGAAAGCCAGCCTACAAACCACAATCCCAGAGAACTTAGACAACAATGCGGACACATAGATCTATCTAATCTACATGGGAAGTAGAAAAAGACAAGATCTCCTGAGTGAACTGGGAGCATGGGGACCTTGGGGGAGGATTGAAAGGGGGAGAGGAGAGGCAGGGAGGGGAGCAGAGAAAAATGTAGAGCTCAATAAAAATTTAAAAAAAAGAACTTGAAAAATTATCTATGTATATATAAATACATATATGCATGCAATAGCAATTAATGGAAAAGTGTCCATGTATTTAAAACGAGTGGGGAGGGGGTTTATGGGAGGGCTTAAAGGGAGGAAAGGGAGGGGAGAGGTCATATTAAATGACAGTCTCAAAATAAACAAGAGATACACTACTAACAGCAGACTTGGTGGAAGCGGGACACAAGTTATCTTGATAAAATGAAAACGATCTTCTAGCTAGCTGAAAGTGCCTGTCAAGAGAGGGAAAGGTTAAAGGGCAGCCACACCCAGAGGAGGCTGAGCTGCTGAAAGTGTGTTTGGAGCTCAGTGACACACAAAGAACAGGTGACAAAAATAGGCAAAGCAGCAGCGCTTTTCCAAAGGGATTCTGCGGGCGGCAGGGACCCTTCAGTCGTGGGGCTGCAAAGGGGCCGGAGCATGCCACTGTATTTTGGTTTCTGTGTGTGTGCATGAGTGTGTGTGTGTGTGTGTGTGTGGACAACCTGAGGGGGTCATCCCTCAGGCATCATCCACCTTGGTTTTAGCTTTTGAGCTAGGGTCTCACTATTTGGGTCGGTCTCAAATTCATGGTGTGCCTCTCCTCCCAAGTGCTGGCACTAAAGGCATGCGCACACCTGAGTTCCATCTTGATTTTTTTTTTTTTAAGACAGAGTCTCTCAC
Organism: Microtus oregoni; assembly: GCF_018167655.1. Taxonomy (NCBI): domain Eukaryota; kingdom Metazoa; phylum Chordata; class Mammalia; order Rodentia; family Cricetidae; genus Microtus; species Microtus oregoni. The sequence goes on along the minus strand of NW_024543062.1, from coordinate 3,915,943 downwards.
TTGACCTGTAGTCAGCTAGGCAGGCTGACCAGCCAGAGAGGCCCAGGGAATCCTCCTGTCTCCACCTCCCCAGTGATGGAATTGCAAGCACATGCCACCCCTCCTGGTTTTTTAATATGGGTTCTGCAGATGGAAATCATGTCCTCACGTTTGCACAGCATGGGCTGTACTGAGTCATCGCCCCAGCCCCAGAGGATGTTCTAAGATCATAAAAACGATTGGCAGCTGATAGCCATTTCCTCCAGCTGGCCGTGATGGAGTCACTGCAGTGTGTTAAATCTTGGACAAGGGTCCCCCATGGGGGCAGCAGGAATGTACGGCCTCCCCCACTCCTCACCACCAGCCCAGGGCAGCCAGCTTGTCCAGGTGCTGGCCCTGGGGTCAAGCCTTAGGTTGGGCTTTCATGGCAGAAGTTGCTGGTATGACCAGCAGGCCATGTGCAGGGTGCCTGTGGTCCAGGATGCTCCAATAGAGCAGCCGCTAGTCTTTGGGGTCAGCCAGCTCCTTCCTGCCCAGCCTGCCCCTGGTCCCTCCGGCCCCTCACCCACCACTTATGATGGGTGCTCACTGGAGCCCAACACTGAACCAACCACAAAGCCTCGCTCCATCTCCATGTAACCTCCGTGCAAGCCCATGAATGCATGTGTGTGTTTGTGAGCACATGTGTATTATGTACGTCTGTGTACATGTTTGTGAACGTGTGTGTAGGGACCAGAAGTTGATGCCAGAAGTCTCCCTCCATCACTCCACCTTGTTGAGACAGGGTCTCTCACGGAATATGGAGCGCGCCAATCCAGCTGGCTGGCCATCAAGTTTCAAACCGACACGAAGTACTTCACATGGGTCCTGCTTGCACACCAAGCTCTTTACCAACTGAGCCAGCTCCCAGCCCAGCCCCATCATAACCCTCAAAGGTGAGATCTTGTCATTGCTTCAGATTATGGAATATGGCAAATATAACTCCTGCAGGGTCAGACACCTGCCTGGGGTCACGCTGTGGTAGGTCTGGGACTCGAGTACCGGCAAATTTCTTCCAGGACCCAACACTGTCCTTGGATCACCTCCCTGGAACCTGTAGCTGGTCCTACTGGGACTCAGGGGTGGGGGGAGGACAAAGATCCTGGGGTAGAGACAATTCTCTAGCTGAGCCCTTTGACCTGGTTACCTGGGAAGATTTCCTCACCTGTGATCTCAGCACCTGGTCAAGAGCAGATCTCTTGTTTCAGTTCTGATGGGAGAGTGGGTGACCCTCAAGCCCCCGAATTCTTGTCACCTTACAGAGTCTAATCAGGAACTCCTTAGGTGTCCTAAACCCCAAGCTTGGAAGGGAAGGTGACAGGGCCCATAACTGGTGGCAGGCCAGGCCCAGCGGGGACTCCAGGCTAGCTATGTTCACTCCCTGCCTTCCCTCAGGCAAGCCCTAGGCCTCAGGCTCATAGGGCTGAGCCCAGTACCAGAACACCAGTTCCCGGAGGTGGAACTACCCTGCCCTGAACCCCTGGCTCCTGGGGTCTGGTGGGAAGTGGGGAAAAGAAGGAAGGAGGAGGAGGTGCTTTGACCTATGCTACGTCTAAATAGTCACCAGTGTCACTTGGGGCCAGGACTCAAGAGCCATGCTCGTGAACAGATGGGTCCCTGCAGAGAAAGCTTGAGCCCAGAGGCCCCAATCCCAGAAAACTACTCTTATTTACACCAAGAAAAGGCCACAGGAGGGTGGCTGTGGTGTGGTCGGGAACCAGCAGTGGGAGGCAAGCATGGGCAGGAAGCCAGGAGGCCTTCCTGGAGGAAGAGCCTAAGCTCTTGTGATGAAGATGGGGGCCCTGGCTAAGAGGTGGCTGGACTGGAAGTGCGGTGGGAACAGCACGGGCAGGGCCTGGCAGAGGACAGAGCTTGGCCAAGCCCAGGGCAGCAGGTGTGGCCTCCTGCCTCGCCCCAACCTGAAATCCCCTCAGCACTGACCTTGTACTCTAGGATTCTGCCCAAGGGAAACCTTGTAGGCAAAGAAGTTGGCCCAGAGCCAGCCAGGTCAGTCAGGTGGGCTCCTGACTCCAGCAGACAGTTGGCAGGCCCTAAGTTCTGTGCCAGCCACCTTTGCCTTGTAAACTGCCGCGAGAGGCAGAAGCCGCTCCAGGCGGAAAGTCCCTGGCTCTGCCCAAGCCCTTCAATCCACCACAGGGCCTTGCCCCAGCCTTGGAAGCTTCCCAGCGGAGGCTCTAGTTGAGATGGGGGTCTTGCAATGTAGCCCAAGCTGGATTTGAACTCAGGATGCTCTTATCTCCCTAATGGTGATGAAATTTCAGGTGTGAGCCATACCTGGCTTTGAGGCTGCTCTCTCTCTCTCTCTCTCTCTCTCTCTCTCTCTCTCTCTCTCTCTCTCTCTGTGTGTGTGTGTGTGTGTGCCCCGCTCTCTTGCTTTCTACTTTATTCCCCCCGAGACAGGGTCTCTCACTAAGCCTGCAGCTAGGCTGGCAGCCGGCAAACACCAGCATTCCTCCTGTTTCTGAATTCCCAGCCCCATCAAGTATAGGAAGCCAAGTTTGGCTCTGTACACAGTGTTGGGATTTAAACCCAGGTCCTTATCCTTGTATAGCAAGCACTCTGACCCATCCAGCTATTGCCCCAGGCTGAGGCTATGTTTTCAAACTTCTTGATTATCATGGGTGACCTTGGGCAGCACAGCCCTGGAAAGCCACCAGAACAGAAGTGGACTCCAGCCAGATAGCACCTAATCCACCTGTGACCTCAACAGCAACAAGGGGTGTCTCCTAGACAGCCGAATGTGTATACCAAGTCAACTCTCGATTAACCATGTCCCAACCACTGTGTTTCAGTGCCTCAGTTACTCTCCGCCACCTCCATGCCCACCAGAACAAAAGGCTCAGCAGAATTTTGGCCACTGAAGGCCCCCATGGGCTGTCACTGGAGATCCTGGATGGGTGCCACAGCCCTCTAGGGTGGGCCTGTGAGTAGGGGAAAGGTCAGATTAAAACCTGTGCACAGACCAAAACTGGCTCGGTTCCTGGGGAAAGCTGACCAGAGCGCCTTCGGGCCCTCCAGGTGGTCCCTACATGGGTCCTGGCTCTGTCCGGATGCACTATCCCCACAGGGGCTAGCAACATCTGTGTACTGAGTCTCACAGCTCCTGTCTGGAGCATGTCTTAGTCACCCAGGATCCCAGAATTCTCTGCCGAACGGTTTGGAAACTGTTCTAGGACCCGTGTCATCCTGGGACAAGCCACAAAAGTATCCTGTGTCAAGAGTGGCCAGGGATGTTGAACCGTGAGCAAGAGGTCACTGGTGGGCAGCTAAGTACTCAGCACCTACCAGCACCCTGGTTTCTTGGTGCTCACTCCAGCTGGGGCCACCACTCTGCCTGTCCAAGCCCATCTACCTCCCCACTCTGCTCTCCTCCTCCTCCTAGCTCCCTAAGGCCACACACCCTCCATCTTCCCTTCCTCCCTTGGTCCCTTCAAGGTGACTCAGACCCTCAGTGCTTCCGGGAGCAGCTCCCAAGCACCCGAGCAGGTCGGGCGTGTTCTGGGGCAGAGCCAGGTGGGACAGGTGTGTCCCCCTTGGCCAAGGCCTAGGCAGGGGGAGGAGTGGAGCAGTGGACCCTATCAGTGGAATGTGGTTCTGGCAGAGTCCTGAGGCTTAGCTGTAAAGAACTTTGCTCTTCCGGAGGTTGGTGCGTAGCTGAGATCCTGGTCAGATAGCCACTCTGCTACCCGGGGCCCAAGGCAGGTAGGCAGCTAGCTCCAAACTAGAAGGTAGAAACCTCTTAAGAGAGATAGAATCCAAGGTTCTCTGGGGGTGGGACATACGCATAGCTGCCCCCAGCAATCCACCTGCATGGAGGTCCTTTCTTCTGGGCTACCATTAGCTGTTTTGTTTGTTTTATCTTGTCTTGGTTTTTTCCTACCCCACTGGAATAGAAGCATCAAGAGAGAGATGGCTGTCTCTAGACGCTGCAGATTTTCACAACGAGGCTGTGCTCCTTATATTTGGTGCTCAGTCAGCTTCAGGGCCCTGGATTATGGAGGGGCGCTCAGGCTCTCCTCTCAGCAAGGCCCCTACCCACTGGAGGGGAGCAGCTCCTGTCCTCATACCTCCCCTCCCATTCAGATGAGGAGGGGTGCCTGCCTCCCCACACCTCACAGCCCCCTGGAACTCTGCTGTGGACATCTTCCTCTGTGCCCACTACCACAGGTGCTCAGGCTCCCTGCTGTACAGCTCAGCTGGTCTCATGGATGCTAAAAACCTATTTTAAGAACTTGCTAGCAATGATGACTGGGTTTTACACGCCACTGTGTTTTCATGTAGTCGATTAACTTTATCACACGTGGATTGCTGGGAGGGGTTTTAAAAAGGAGAAAGAAATATTTATACGCCGATGGTGCCCCAGTTCTGCACCTCCTCAGAGGTACACCCAACCCCACCTACGCACCCTAACATCCTCCCCGAGTCCTGAGTGGATGATCTGCCCTCCAACACCATCCAGCTCAGTTATTCCCAAATTAGTTATTGATTTGGGGGGGGGGGTCGGTCTATCTATCTATCTATCTATCTATCTGTTGATTGATGGGTTTGTTGTTGTTATTTGAGACAGGCTCTTACTATGTAGCCCTGGCTGTCCTGGAACTCACTTTATAGACCAGGCTGGCCTCGAACTCACAGATATCTGCCTGCCTCTGCCTCCCAAGGGCTGGGGTTAATGGCCCAAGTCACTACGGCCAGCTGATTGTATCTTTGAGACAAGGTCTCACTTTGTAACTCACAGCGGCATTAGACTCATGGCAATCCTCCTGCCTCACATACCCTGAGTGTGGGTGTACAGACATATGCCACCCCACCTGAGTTTCTGAAAGCATCCTGTCTTCAACATCAGCTGGTGACCCTGCTACACAGTCAAAAGCTGGGACAGGTCTTCAGGTTTGGCTCTGTGGCTCCCACTGCCCCAGGTAAAGCCAAGCCTTGCTGTGGTTGTTAGAGCACCCTCCCTCCCACATACACTAGACTTCTGGCTTCTCCTGCCCACAGAGTCATGAAGACAGAGCAGAACTCTCAACTAATCCTAGTCCTCTTTTTACTTATTTGGAGACAGTCTCACTAATTTATTTAGGTTGGCCATGAACTTGCTCCGTAGCCTCGCTGCTTAGGATTGAATCTGCAATCCTCCTGCCTCAGTTTCTCAAGTACCTAGGATTCTTGGCCTCTGCCACCAACTCCACACCACACACCAGGGACTCTAGGTCAGTTTGTGCCCCACCCACCTCTCTTGTAGGCTGTGCCCACTCTGTGAGCATGACTTGCTGATCCCAAATTCAAGTCCCTTGGAGTCCTCTGTAACCATGGCAATGCTTGAGCCAGTACCTTCTGGGAGCATTTCTATAGTCCTCCCTGTAGATGGGGTGCTCCCAGAACCACAAATTAGTGCCATATGGGGGATGCCTTCAAAGACCATCTTTAAGAGTGGGACATCATAGTGCAGACCTGACTGTCATCCCAGCCTCAGAAAGACTAAAACAGAAGCATGCAAACTCCAGGTCAGACAGGGCTACACAGTGAGACCTTGTCTCAAAAACACCAAAACAAGCCTAAGGCCATAGCGCAGTTGGTAGAGGGCTTGACTAGCGTGCACGAGGCCCCAGGTTCCCTCCCCAGCACTGCAGAAGACAGGAGAAGGTGCATGCCTGCAACCTGAGCACTCGGGAGTAAGGTGGAGGAGAGAGGACAAAAAGTTCAAGATCATCCTTAGCTACATAATGACTTCCAAGCCAGCCTGAGCCACGTGAAACCTTGTCCATAAATAAATAAATGCAAGGCTAGTCAGAGGGCTCAGCGGTAATGGCGCCTGCTGACAAACTGGATCCGAATTTGATCCCTGTGACCCACATGGCAGACAAGAGAACCAACTCTTGCAAGTTGTTCTCTGACCTCCACAAGTGTGCATGGGGCATGCATACACACATGCGCGCCGCGCGCGCGCACACACACACACACTAAATAAGAGTAGTAACACAGTTAGTCATTAAACCTAAACTAGTCGGGAGGTGGTGGCGCACGCCTTTAATCCCAGCACTTGGGAGGCAGAGGCAGGCGGATCCCTGTGAGTTTGAGGCCACCCTGGTCTACAGACAGAGTTCCAGGACAGCCAGAGCTGTTACGCAGAGAAACACTGTCTAGAAAAACTAAAACAACAAAAACCAAAATGAAACAAAAACCTAGATGATCCCGCATCTCTGCACTGGTGTTCCGGAGCCTTCACCCAACCCAGCTCCCAACTTGTGCTTCTTTTCTTGTTCCTCTACTTCTCCAAACCAAACCAGGCCCCTTCACCAGCTATCCCAGTGCCGGCGTTCCTCCCTAACTTCTTATGGGCACTGTTGGGTAAGATCAGGGTGTTGGCCCCCCCTACTCCCTGCCAACTATGTGGTAGTGACAGTCTGCCACCAGCAAGCTTCTGCTACCAGCTCCACCCACAGCACCCTGTGCCCGCTTGCTTCTGTGTGAAGTCCCTGCCTACCTTAGTCTCCCCACCCAGGGTACCGCGCATGTGCACAGAGCTGGGGAGAAACTGATCAAAGGCTCCATCACACAAAGCCTCAACTCCTCCTCTCTGAGCACACGCCTCCCACACCCTTAGCCACACTCCTCACGCCTTCCAGCCACACTGTACCGGAGCCACTCTCTGCCACCCTCAGACGACCTTCCTGCCTGGTGCCAAGTAAGAGCGTAGAAAATGACCCTAAATCTAAAGCTGCCTAAGAGTCAGGCGCCTGGGTCTGAGGTTGTGTCACCCCCATTCAAGATGCATGTGGGCCCGGTCACAGGGCCTGCATACAGAGAGAAGCCTGCAGGTCTTGGAGCTAGCCCAGCAACCTAGGAGTTCATTCTGGGCTATCCTCAGCCCATAGGCAATTCAGGAATGGAATGGAGGGCAGAGGAACACTGTTGAGAAGGAAGGGAGGCTGGTCCGAGCTGGGGCAGAGAGACAGACTTCCAGTCCTCAACCCCGAGTGTGGACCGACTCCCAGCACTGTCCTAGAGTGGGCAGGCCTGACAGGTGCACACAGGACACAGCGGTTCTTTAGCAACCAGCGTTCCCATAGGCAGGTGAAGAGATAAGCACAATACGGATTGCAGGAGTGGGAGAGCATCCTGATCTAAAGAAGGGGTTCTAACACCTGCTTCAACATGGATAGACCTCACAACCACACTGCCAGGTGAAGCAAACCGGACCCCGACCAGACAAATGCGGTGTGGGTCTGTTCGGAGAAGGCCGCTGGCAGGTCAGAGTCCTTGAAAAACCAAGAAATGGTGGATCTCAGGAGCGGGGACCTGGAGGGACAGTCAGGGCGTACCGTGTAAAAGAGCTCCCGTTTGGGAAGAGGAGAAAGTCTCGAGAGTGGATGGTAGTGGCAGCTGCACAGAACTGCGAACGCGCTTACTGCCTCCAAACTGCGTGTTAAAAATAGTGAGAATGGGGCTGGAGAGATGGCTCAGCACTTGAGAGCAATGGCTGCTCTTACAGAGGACCCCGGTTCAATTCCCAGCACCCACATGGTAGCTCACAACTGTCTGTAATTCCAGTTCCAGGGGACACGAGACCCATGGCAAAACACCAATAACCATAAAATAAAAACAAATTTAAAAAAATAGAATGGTGTGTGTACATAAATATATATACATATAAAAATTTAGACACACACACACACACACACACACACACACACACACCAAGTAGGCCTGGTGCCACAGGCCTATAACCCCAGCTACTTGGGGAAATGAGCCAGGAGGATTGAAAATTCAAGGCAAGCAAATTTGTGGCCAGGCCAAGTAACTCAATGAACTGTCTGAAAACAAAATGTTTAATAAAGAAAGGGTTATGGATGTAGTTTTGTGATAGAGTCCTGGCCTAGAGTGCCCCGGTGAATGGCTGGGCTAGATCACTTGCCTAGCATCCCCCAGTGAGGGGCTGGGGTGTGGCTCAGTGGTAGAGCTCCTGCCTAGAATTCCTCAATAAGGAAATAGGGTGTGGCTCAGTGGTTAAGCACCTGCCTAGTATACCCAGGGCCCTGGGTTTCATCCGCAGTACTATGGAGGAAGAAAAGAAAAAAACAAAACCTGCTAGGACACTGCTCTAGACATGGCATGGTCCTCCAGACCCACTTCTCAGCCCTGGCCAATCCCAGCCCCACCCCACAAACACGTGCACGCACACACATATACACACACAGGGACCCTCTCGTAACCTGAGCCATATTCTGAAGCCTTTTGTACTGATGGCTGGACCAGAAGCAGTTTCTCAATGCCCACAAAGAATCCAAGTGTAACGAAGACCCATGCTCTGGGTCCATCCTTGCTTCAGGACTGGCCCTAGGGTCATTCTCACCTAGCCTGTGTCCAGGACCTCCAGAAGCCTGGCTCTGCAGCCACAGGGGTAGTGTCAAGCAGCCGCCCCTGACCTACCTAGTTAGAAGGAAGCACTTCCTTCCTTGCCCTCATCCCTCTAGAGCTGCCAGTCAGGACTCCTGGGAGTCCAGGTTTGACTGGCATCAAAGCAAGAAAGAGTGGTTCTCAAACCTTCCAGGCCACGCAATGGCCAGACACTTTAGGGAGAGCCTTCATGGACAGCTTGGGAACACAGCAAGCACCCTCCCTCTCCCACAGCCGGAGTCTTGCCGGAAGAAGCACCATGCCCCGCCAACAACCCACTAGCTGGGCTGAGAAAGTATCTGAGGTGGGTGGTGAGTGGACCCCAGGTTCAAGACCAGACTGGAGTGAGGTTCAGTGGGGGCCGCAGAGATCCTCACTCTCCACCTGTCTCGCTCCCAGACCTCTTACAGCCAGGAGAGAACTTCTCAGGGTTCCCCCAGACGCCCCAGGCCTGGTGGTCAGAGGTGACCTGGGCCTGCCATGGTGTTCTGCTGTCCTTGGAAAATGTCATTACTCCTCAGAGTCCCTTGGTCTCACTGGTGTGGTCAAGAAGAGCAGCCATTAGCCAGTGGCCATGACAACATGGAGCACATGTCTCCCTCCTCAACAAGGCCACCACAGGACAGGAGACTCCAGAACCCCACAGCATTGAAAAACACAGGAAAACTAACGCCCCCATCTCTCCCCACTAGGCATCAGAGGCCCGGATGTGTGTGAGCAGGCCACAGGGGTCATGGCGCAGGCACTAGTTCAGGCAGGATCTAGATAAAAATGGGGGACTTGCAAACACAGCGTGGAGAGCCGCAGATTGGACATTAGGAAACCTGGTCAGCCTTGTGGACACCTAAGACAGTTCACGTGGTGGAGGCCTCAGTTTCCCTGGTTGCAAAATGGAAATAATCCTCATACCTGGTCTGCCTCACAGGTAGGGAAGGAGTGTGGGGGAGCAAGCGGCTGTTATAGGCCAGGTCTGAAAACGGGTTACTTGACCTATAGCCAGCAAGGGCCGTGCCCTCAGAGGGCAGCAGCTGCAGCAGCCAGAGGCCCGAGACTAAGGGGCCGCCAGGAACATACACAGGTAAATGGTATAGGGTAGTTCTCACTAAGGGTTCAGGAAGCCCCTTCTTCCTCCTGTCTGGCTAAGAGTGCCTAGAAAGTAGCCATGTGTTCTGAGAAGCTGTTTCTGGGCTGGGTAGCCAAAAAATATGGGAAGAGGACAGTTCCCCTCTCCTGGGGTTCACCACCCCCTAGGTGGGTTTGGAGCAACCCATTAGCCTTCCTTACCAGGAACTTCAGCATTGTCAGCTTTCCTGAACAAGCTGAAAGGCAGGCCTGAAAGAGGGAGGTGGGGAGGCTCCCCTGAGCTAGGCCAGCTGGCAACAGTACCACATAACACTAGGGAGCCACCACCCCACTGCACCATCAGCGGGGCCCTGCGGTGCCTCGGGAGACCAGGAAAGGGCTACTTCATCTTGTCCAGCTTCCCGGTAAAGCTTGGTTAATGTCTCCTCTTAGAGACACCCGAGCCTCTGGGGTGGCACGCACTACTATTGACTAGGAGATTCACAGGCTGGGGCTGACACTCCTCAGCCCAGAGGCGGGGGTGGGGATGGGGGAGGTGGGGTGGGGATGGGGGAGGTGGAGAGGAGGTCCTATTTACAGGCTGTGCCTTTAGCGTGCATCTCGGGGAGCCAGAGTGATGTCTCCAAGGATACCCGCTATGTATGTTCTGAGGGGCTCAGGCTAGGGTCCCCTATATCCCTGAAATGTCTGGCAGGTCTCTCCCCACCTGCACACCCAGAGCGGATCAACTCCAGGAAACTGCCAGGTAGTGGGAGAACTCGGCCCTGTTTTCATAGCCAATCCTGAGCCCCGGTGTTCTGGCGGATACAAGTCCCTCCAAGCCAGGGCCACTAAGGGAAAAAGTCTGGGAGAAACCAGGCAGTTGTGTCTGTGGCTCCCACCCGTCCCCCACTGTCCTGGACCCAAGAAGCAAGGTATAAAGAGCCATAGGCACATGGCCAGCCTGTCCTCACAGGGGCCACCCAAGGCTCAGCTTCCTTCCTCAGCCTTGAGCGTGGCCCCTGGAAGGGATGCCATGACGTCACCTCCAGGTAGCTGGGAACCAGGTGGACCCCACACTCAGCGGCAGACACCCTGGGTTCACAGGCCGCTTTCCCTGCAAGCTAGCTGCCCCCAATGATTTCCTCTTTTTTTTCTCCCTGAGACGCCGAGGTTTCGCAAGGCTGGGGAGGGGAGGCGGCCGCGGGTGACAGCGTGACACGCAGCCCGGCGGGGGAGGGGAGGCGGTGGTACCAGTCGCGCGGAGCCCACGAGGTGCCCTCCGGATACTGCGCCCCGTCACCGCCAGTCCCGGCCGCGGGCAGGTGCACCCGGGCCGCACCCCAACCCAGCCAGGACCCAGCGCATGCCTCGTCCGCGTTCCCCGCGCCCCACGCAGTCCCGTCCACCCGGCCGCACCCGGTGCCTCCGCCCGATCCGCACCTACCCGGGGCTCCGCAGTCAGCGCAGCGCACGTTCCCCGGCCGCGTCAGCAGCTCCAGCAGCGCCCGGCGCCGCTCCCCGGCCATGGCTGCGCGGCCACAGCGCCTTCCCGAGCGCGCCCGCCCGACTAGGGCCCCGCGCCGCGCGCCCGCAGCTCGCCCTGCGCCATCGCCGCCGCTCAACCCGCGCGCCGGCCCCGATCGTGTCGCCGCGCGGGGCCGCCCTGAGCGGAGCTGCGCGCGCGGGGACCGGGGCGCAACGCACGGCGCGCTCGGGACGGCACGGCCCGCGGGCGGCCCCCAGCGGCGCGGTCAGGGAGCGGCCTCTTCGGGAGAGCCCGGCCTCTCCCGGTCCACCTGGGGAGGGGTCGCAGGGCACCCGCGCAGCGGAAGAATGGATCACCCCACACGCAAGTCGTGCCTGTTGGGTTGGAGCTGAGGACGTGGGCAGCTCAGACCAGCAGCCCTGCCTGAGAATGACAAACTCCAGTGCCCCAAGGATCCGAGGGCTCCACCCTCACACGTGTCCAACCAAGTCCCATACCCTCATCCCCAGGAGATAGGACAGGAGCTGGCCACACCTCTCCTGATCTCCAGCAGGCTCCTTCTAGAGCTGTGTGTCTGTTCCTTTGCTCGCCCTAGCATTTCTTTTCAAATCCCATTTTTCCCTCGATTATAAACGCAATAGCAGCTGTTTAGAAGCCAATTGCCACACCCTGGTGAAAAATAAAAGCCTATGCCCCGAAGACCCTGAGAATCTGAGGATCCTATTTCACCTCTAGCCGCCTTTAGACACCCCACCCTCGGTCCCTAGTACTGTTGGTCTACCTCAGCCAGGGTGTTGGTTGCACTATGATTTGTCTCTGAGTGTCCCCCGCCCCTACAGGGACCCTGTGTCAGTCCCCAGGGTGGCGCTACGACATAGTGCTGGAACCTTTAAGGGTTGAGGCCTAGCTGGGAGGTGGTAGTGCATGCCTTGGCCACATTCGAGGTCAGGTCCACAGAGGACAGCCTAGGCTACACATAGAAATCCTGTCTCGAAAAACAAAACAAAAAAACCAACAAACCAACAAAAGAGGTGAGGCCTATTGGGAGGAAGTTAGGTCATTGGGACCCCAGCCTCTTTATCTTTCTTCCTAGGGATTGAGGGTGAGCAGTTTTGTGTGCCATCACGTGTTTCTGTCATGATGCTCTATTGCACGATGTCTTTCTGAGTGTCTAACTTGATGTCATGAACATTTGCAATGTGGGCAGACCTCGCCAAGCGGCCCTCTGCTGAAGCTGTGTTGTATTTTTTGCTGGTGGCACCTGTCCCTCGTGCCCTGGCTTGTCACCCCATTGCAGAACTTGCCTTGCGATCTGGAGACAGAACATGCAATCGGCCTCAGCGTACATTTCAGAGGTCATGAGGCCTGTGGCTCTGTAGGCTCACTCTTTTTAATATTTATTTATTTATTATGTACACAATATTCTGTCTGTGTGTATGCTTGCAGACCGGAAGAAGGCACCAGACCTCATTACAGATGGTTGTGACCCACCATGTGGTGGCTCGGAATTGAACTCAGGACCTTTGGAAGAGCAGGCAATGCTCTTAACCGCTGAGCCATCTCCCCAGCCCTGTAGGGTCACTCTTTAACTGATACAATGTCTTTCTCTTGCAGCCCACTGGAGCCTGGGTAGGGACAGGTGGCATTTCCACCTCTGGGCCTTCTGCCAGGTTGCAGACCTGGCACCCAGCAGGAGCTTGGAGAACGTGAATTACAAAGACAGACTGATGGGGGCTGGGGATGTGGCTCACTTGGTGGAGAGTTTACCAACATGCATGGCGCCCTGGATTCTGTCCCTAGCACTGCAGAAACTAGGCATGCTGATGGATGCCTCTAATCTCAGTGCAGGATCCTCAGCTACACATTGAGTCTGGGGCTAGCCTGGGCTAAATGAGACCCAGTCTTAACATTTTTTAAATAGATAAAACAGAAAACAGAATGAAGGCAAAAATGGACCAATGCTAACCACTCTGTCCCAGGCCATAGAGAAAACACCCAAACAGATGTTTTCTTATTTGGTCTTCGCTGTTGTTTGTTTTTGAGAAAAAGATCTCTCTAGTAGTCCAATGGGCCTCACGCTCACAGCCATCCTCCTGCCTCTGCCTCCGGAGTGCTCAGACAACAAGCAGGGGCCGCCACTCTTAAGCCCTGTGCTTCCTTACTCAATCCTCACTTTACAGTCAGGGAAACGGAGGCACACTACAGCCGTGTATTCACGACAGGACTGGGATGACCGTAAATTTAGGAGACAAAGAGGCAGAGACACCTTCCCCAAAGAGAATAAATTTGACCTCTGGAGAGAAAAGTCCCAGGGAGACCTCAGAGCATACGCAGACAGTCAGCAAGGGAGGTGCCACACAACAAGATGCACCCACTGCCTGGTGGCAGCCTTCTGGGTGTGGCATGACCATCGTGGTCTTGACACACACAGAGCAGCTGGGATAGCCTGCACCAAGATGACTAACAACGTTCCCTCCTACCCCAGCTTCACATGGTCTTGGGGTGCCAGGCAACGTATGAGGTGAAAGGTTAACTTGGGATGGGGATTCTGGGTCGTTTTCTGTGGGCTGTCTCCCATGCTGGGGTACGGAGGTTTTTGGTGAAGTAGACGCCTGTGAATGGTCTGCTGTCCTGAAAATGACCCCGATAAACTCACTGGTTCACCATGGCATACTCGGGTAGACTTATTTCTTTGTCTTCTCGGCGCCCCTACCCTCTGGGGCAGATGTGCGTGCATGCGTGTGTGTGCATGTGTGCACTTGTGTGCACATGCACACTTGTATGTATGTGTGTGTGTGTTTCCCTGGGGAAAGTCACTTCACAATCCATGGATTAAGGAGGCAGAAGAGAGGATAAGAGAAGAAGGCTTATGAAGTGGACAGACCCTGGATATCAGCTACTGGGCCAAGACCTTCAATGTCTTCTTGGATGACAGAGCCAGAAGGACACAGGCATGCTGGAGAGCCTAGCAGGTCCCCCCTAGCTGTGCTCAGCTAGAGCAATGGAAATAGCACTCAGAGAACCTGGGGAGCCAGGCTGACCTTGCTCCCTTGCCGGGGCCAGACCAAGGCCTGTCAAGGGCATCTCAAGGGCAACAGGGCCCTGCGGTCTCAAGTTCATGCTGCCCATCTGCAGAGATGATTTGCTCATCTGAACTTTCTTCTGTTCTGCCCTTCCGGTCCCCCACTCTGCTGTCTAGGCCTACATCACAGTCTCCAGCCCCAGTTCCCTAGCACTTCCCGAGTCTGAGGTCAGACATCTGCTTCTATAGAACACACAGCCGCACTGGGTAGGGAGTGCCTCAGACAGGGCTTGTCTCCCGCAGCATCCTCTGAGTACAGGAATTCATGCACAGTAAGTCTGCAAGCCGCTGCCAGCAGGAGCTCAGCGACAGAGACCTGAGCCCAGAGCCCATGGAGAAACTCAGAGTGGTCATCCCAGCTTCATGGCTGCCATCTAAACACCAATGACAGGCCCTGCATCCCTTCCCAACTGGCCACCTGTGCCCTAAAACCCTGACTGCCGAGAAGACAACCACCCCGAGTGTAAAGAATTGAGCAAGTCCCCAGAACTCCCGCACGCAGCCCAGCATGCTGGTGGCTGTCCTTGCTTAGAGGAAGACAGAGGCAGTTTCCTTTCTTGTTATCACCAACAGAGTCATCTGCCTGTATCTGCCTTCAGAGGGCTGGAATTAAAGGCTTGTGCCACCACCACCTGGCTGCGGACAGAATTGCTAAGACGGCAAAGTAAGAGCCAATAGGGGTCCATGAAGCGACCTCGAGGGTGGTGGAATGCCTGGTTCTTATCTGATTGGTTGTGTATGTGGTGGTGTGCATGTCTGCACACAGGTGCATGTGTGCACATTTGTGGAGGCCAGAGGTTGATGTTAGGTGACTTTGTCTCTTATGCTCCACCTTATCTGGAGGCCCAGGGTCTCTCGCTGAACCTGGAGCTTACCAATTCAGCCAGGCTGACTGGTCAGCAAGCTCCAGTGATCCTCCTACCTCTACCTCCCCAGGGTTGGGGTGATAGACACATGCTACTACCTCTTAATTTTTTACATGAGTTTGGGGATCCACGCTCAGGTCTTCATGCAGGCACTTCACTGACAACCATCTTCTCAGCTTCTTGATTTTTTTAATTAAAAAAATTATTTTACATGTAGAAGCATTTTGCCTACATGTATAGTAAGTGTACCACATGCATGCCTGGTGCTTGCGGATACAATGAGAGGGCGTCATATGCCCTGCAAACTGGAGTTACAGACAGCTATGAGCTCCCACGTGGGTGCTGGGAACTGAGACCGGGTCCTCTGCAAGAGCAACTGTTACTCTCAGCCACTGAGTCCTCTCTGCAGTCCCAGTGGTTTGGTTTTCTGAGACAGGGTCTTAATAGGCACCCGGTCTGGTCTCAAACCTACAGCCACATAAGCTGTCTGGTGTCGCCGTAATAGCACCCACGGCTCAGGTGCTTCTGGGAGCTGAACCCTCTCAGCTGCAAACAGGTGGGCAGGAGGTCAGCATGATGAAGGCCTTGTCATCAGAGTCCCTCAAGGGACAGTAGTTACTGGATAGAGAGACGCTGTGGCCTAGCCAGGGAAGATGGTTGGACAGAGCCTAAGTCTTGGGCCAGGATGGAGAAACTGAGGCTCTGAGGGAGGTAAAGGTGAGGCCAGGACATTGAATACCCTCATACTGGGCATCTCGTTGTGGGCACCGTCCTTATGGGGAGGGAGGTTTTCTGTGAGGCACGAGGCAGTGGTGAGAAGGCTGGCCATGGTGCCCAGGGAAGAGGAAGTCCAGGAACCAAAGTCCCGAGTCAGTGTGGACCCCGAGAACTGCAGGAGCAACCCCAAAGCAGTGCTGACACCTGTTGGGTTATGCCCTCCAAAAGATATATTGGGAGCCTAGCCCACGTGCCTACGGATGTGATTTTATTTGGAAACAGGTCCTTTGCAGGTGCTGTCACAGTTGACCAGGGGTGGAATACGGCTGGAGTTCTCACTCAAAGAGGACACGTGGCCAGGCAGTGGTGGCGTGTGTCTTTAATCCCAGCGCTCCAGAGGCAGAGGCAGGTGGATCTCTGAGAGTTTGAGGCCAATCTGGTCTACAGACTGAGTTCCAGTAAGTCCAGGGCTACAGAGAAATCCTGTCTCAGGAAAAAAAAAAAAGACATGTGGGCACAGATGTGGTAACCCAGTGGGCCAAGATGCCCAAAGACCAGGGAGCTTATCTGCCAATCTAGATTAGCCAGACTGCCAGTAACACCGGAGGGAGGAAGGAAGGGCTGAAAAGGACTGCATAGACTGAGAACTGCCTTGAGGGTTCTGCAGCCACGTAGCCTCCCAAACAGAGACTGAGCCACCAATAAGACCTTGATGCTTCTTGCAGTTTCTCAGAACAGCCAGCCACCTCCAGGCAGGTGGGGCTGGGGCAGCGGGCCTGCAGCCGCTGCCCTGAGTGTCCTGTCCTCTTTGCGCTCCTCATCCTGTATTGAGCCACGTATCTGGGGCTTCTGCCAGAGGCATAGGCTCTATACAGGCCAAGAGAGAGGAAGGAGAAGAGTAGGACCGCCCTGGGGAGGAGGGGCTGCAGCCCAAGCCTGGGGATGCACAGCCCTGGCCTTGCCCTGCCCCAGGCCCCTCCTCTGCCTCTGTTTTTTCATTCTCTTTTTCCAGATCAGTAGGCTCGTAAACATGCCTATTCGCTGCAGACATTAGCTGTACCTGAGGTGGAACCAGCCTCTGCTGGAGGACCCAGCCTCTGCTGGAGAGCTAACGGTGACACCTCCCCCCTCCAGGGGCAGCATGTGGCATGCTGGCCAAGGAGCTAGCACTGCACAGAGTCAGTGGGGGACCCCAGAGCCTAAAGCCACAGGGTCCTGGGGGAAGGGTGCTGAGTGCATCTTGCTGTCCAATGCTGGGGTCCTGTGTGCCCAGGAACAGGACCCCCGCCCCTTGTACTGAGCTCCACCCCACCCTCACCGCACCCCTGCTTCCCTCAAGGGTAGCCTTGGCAGGTCACAATCATCATGACAAATAGGATCTGGTGTGTTCTTTTTAAAATCCCTTTTACTTAGTATTCAGAGTGATGGGTCTCTTCTGTTTTAAAACTTGGTCTTGGCCAGGTGGTGGTGGTGGCACCCGGGAGGCAGAGGCAGGCGGATCTCTCAAGTTCAAGGCCAGCCTGGTCTACAGAGCAAGTTCCGGACAGCTATGGCTATACAGAGAAACCCTGTCTCAAAAAAAACAAGCAAAACAAAAACCCAACTTGGTTTCATGTAGCCCAGGTTGGCCTAAAGGCCTAAAATGCATTTGGTTTTGTTTGTTTTGAGAAATGCTCTCATCTATCTCAGGGGGGTCTTTGGGGTCTTGGGGGTCTTTAATTCTCCGTGTACCCAAGAGTGACCTTCAGGTCCTGACCCTCCGGCCTCCACCTCTGCAATGTTGGGATTACAGGTGTGTGCTACCACACCTGGTTTAAGCGATGCTGGGAACTGTGCCTGGAGCTTCATGCAAGCTAAGCCAGCCCCAGACAGGCTGAGCTGCAGCCCCAAGCCCCAGTGGTTTTGTGAGTCCCATGCATGCATAGCCTTGTGAGTCTCATATCACCCATTGACTTTCTTGTCCACCCCCCACGTCTCCCTGGGAACCAACTTAATTTAATGTGTTTGCCCAAACCCATCCCAGAGTGGGGAGAGAAACAGCTGATTTCCCAGCTGACCTTCACCCCAGTTACTCGGGTGGGTCGGAGCCTGAGGGTTCTTCCAGGATCTCACTGCCCAGCCTTCTCTCTCTCTCTCTCTCTCTTTCTCTCTCAGAGATGAAGCTGGGGCTGGGGCCAGGGGAGCAGGAATTGGAGTCCACTTTTGCTCTTGGCAGGCTTCTCCTCCACAGAGTCGCTTGCAGGTGATGAAAGATACAAGGTGGGAGGGAGCAAGGGCTTCTTGGGGCTTCCAGGAGAGTCCCTGTTTGAAGCTGTGGGCCCCCCCCAAAGCAGCTCCGGCTGCCGCTGGCACACCAGCACAGCCCCGCCCCGCCCCCACAGACAGCATTTTGTTGTTCTCACGGCAGAAACAGAAAAATCAGATGGAAAGATGATCCGCGGCCAGGAGTGTTTCCAAGGAGTCCTGCTCAAGGGAGCCTTAAAGGAGCCGGCAAACGTATGACTGAGAACCAGGCACGGGCTGCCAGGGCCAGGCCCAAGGACCTCTGGTGCCAGGCAGGGTGGGGAGGGCCTCATCTGGGGCCAAGCCAGCTTGGGCACCATGTCCAGGAGAGGGAAGCACTTTGGAGTCTCCGGAAGAAGATGGAATCCCGGGGATGGGAGGCCAGCAACGGTGAGTGCTAGGTTTACGGATGCACTGAAGGAAAATTAGAATGAGTCTTTCAGGCTCGGAACGTAGCCTAGTTCGGTAGAGCACTTGCCTAATCTGCAGGAAGCTCAAGACATCACCCCAGCACTGCATAAACCAGGCATAGGAGAGGATCCCTGCAATCCCAGTACTGGAGAGATGGAGGCAGGAGGGTCAGGAGTTGAAGGTCATCCTCAACTACATAGCAAGTGTGACCAGTCTAGGCTACATGAGACCCTGTCTCAAAAATCAATAACAATAACAACAACAATAATAAATTCTTGCTTAGAACCCATATGAGACACGTGGAGGGAGTGCCTCATAGGGGGCAGCCACAAGATTGACAGGTAGACAAAGGCAGTGAGAGCTGGACATGAACCCCCCCAAAATGTCCTTCCCTGGCCAGTCTGGCAGTGAGAGGGGATCTAACCATTTTTGGTTTTCATAGCCCTCATAAAGACAAGAAATGAAGGGTCTCAGGGGCTGGGTGTACGCACCTGGTCTTGGGCAGGCTCCTGACAAGATGTCAGGCGATACGCTCCTTCTTTTGGCCCTGGTAGTAGTTGCCTTGAGCAGCAGATTTTAAAGTCTCATGCCAATTGGCTCAGCCTCAAGGAAAAGTTGAACCAAAGGCGGTGTCCTCCAGGTGACCCTCTCAAGTGCCGCAATGCCACTACTGGCCAGCAGAGGGAGACAAAACACAAAGTTTCCTTTCTCCAGATGCCAGAACTGCAGGTGAGCAGGACAGTTTCCCAAATGTGGTTTACTCTGTAAACCTGAGAATTTTGGGGGGTGGGTGATCTGGGTGAGGGTCGGGAGACGGGTTGGAGAGAGTTGAGATAGCGTCTCTCTCTATATAGAGCAGGCTGGGCTTGAACTCAGAGATCCACCAGCCTCTGAGGTCACAGGTTGTGTGCAACCATGCCCCATCTCGCCTAAAGATTCATTCCCAGATCCTCAGGTGAGGTTTTATACCCCCTGCTTGGGGAATGTCCCTTCCCAGCATCCACCCCAGAGGTTCTGTGGCACTGTCTGATCTCAGGACCCAGAGAGTCAGTCCCCGGGTCCAGCTGCATTGCTGGCCTGAAGGACCACACGGAGTTCTGCATAGCCAGTTCTCAACGGACAGCCTAACCCGGCTTCTCTCCAGTCCTTTAAATCCCACACTAGGAATGAAAGGAAGCTGTGGTCCCATTGCAGAGTCCCCAGAAGGGCTGTGAGAGAGGACCATAGGTCAGTGCCGCTACCTTTGTGTCGGGACTGAGTACTTCTGGACCCAGCACCAAGGGCCTTGGCCCTCAGCTTCACTGGTGCTCACCACCAGCGCCAGCCTCAGCCTGGCACATGCCCTCTGTATCCTGTCTACCTCTACCTCCTGACTCCGGCCTGGCTGGTGCTTGGAACTAGATGCCTGTGGTGACAATTTTGAGTGGACTGAGGGGACCTGAAGAAAGGCTGGTGGCAGCTGAGCTTGTGCCGTGGGGTGTGGACTGCTTGGTGTTGCTATGAGCACACCCTCCTGATACCCACCTGGCTAGCACTGCCACTGTATCCCAGTCAGGCCTGGTGGATCCCAGGTGTCTGGGCCTCCCACAGCCTCAGCTTCGAGCCCTCCGCCTGCCCAGGGTGGGGCATGAGGTTTGTCTTCCCCCCTAGAGAGCCTCTGGGGTGATTATGTGCCTGATTGCTCCCCCTCCACCCATATCTCTGATACTTGCTGCACGTCACCGCCCTCCTGGCTAGACCGGGTCCCTGCTCCTTTGTCCTTTGGACTGGGGTGGGGACAGATTTCTCTCTGGTACAAAAGAGGGTGGGATGGGGCTCAGGGAGGGAGAGGGAGGGCAAACCCAACTTGGTTGGGTCACTAGCCAGAGGTCTAGCGAGGGGCGCATGTTTAAGAAGGGTGCAGTGGACGCAGGAAGCTCCTTCAGTGCAAATACTTAGGCCCGGTTCCTCAGATCCAGGTGGTAGGGGAACTTCAGGGAGACATTGTTCCTCCCGGAAAGGGCACAGTTAGGACTCAGACATGGGCAAGGACCTTCTTTTCCTCCTCAGTATGTACGGGGACAACGCCATCTGACTAGAAAGTGACACATTCCAGCTCAGGGCTGCCCTTGGGATACTTACGAGCAGGGACACCAGCTCACACCTCGGTGACCAAGGACCTGCGGCTCCAGGCAGACATCTGAGTGTGCCATGTTCTCACAGCTGCATCTCTACCTCTTTCTCTGTCCGGGACCACAGGTTTGCACGTGGTGGCTGTGGTTTGGGGTGGTCAAGTTCTGTGATGAGTGCTGCCATGTTGGGTCGGCTGTTGTGTGCAGCCCTGGGCTCCTGCGAAGACAGACACAGGACTCACCCGTGGCAGGCAAGGTGATGTGTGACCTCATGGTGTCATTTTCTGCTGGAGACTCCATGGACCACTGACTGAGTCATTAAAGGGAACTGACAAGCGGGGGCAGGCAGGATCATCCGTGGCTGCCTTGACTTGTACCTAATGGTGTCTGGCTGCTCCATGGTGGCTGGCTCCTCTGGGTATATGGGCCAGCTGAGGATGATGGGAGACAGGATCAGAATTTAGATTGGATTCTGGATTCCGCATCTCCCCTCAGCCCAGAAAGCTTCCTGGACTCTCAGCCTCCGTCCTTCTGCCACTGCGGGTTCCTAGTATCCCAGCCATCTTTCGGGGGACTCTGGGTACAATTCTACGACGTTTGGTGTTCATCTTCCCTGAAGAAGTTAAGCTGAGGGTGACATTTGCCCACGTTGCCAGCAAAAGGAGGGGCTTGGTGGAGGTTTCTGCCCCAGGCGCTCCACTTTATAACACTGGGCGAGCATGGAGCTGTGAAATTTGATTTCACTCCTCAGAACAGAACAGAGGTGTGCAATTTCATTCCCAGGATTATGACAAAGCCACTTGTTCAGTGGCTTAATAGAAACTTCTTTAATGTCTCTGGCAATAATAAAATCCCTGAGTTCTCACCGGGCGCAGGTATTCGTCTCCCTGAAGGACTGCATTGGAGCCCAGGTGGGCAGGCCCACACCTACCGTAGATGGGGCCTGTCTTCAGAGGAGACGGAGGGAAGCCAGGGGGGACAAAGAACAAGCCTTGTGGGCTGGGCTAGCCTGAGTCTCTCTCCCCAGGTGAAGGCCATTCACATTTACCCAAGGTGCCTCTTCAAATCCAAGGCCTCCTCTGACTGGATGTGGTAGCATGGGCCTGGAAGTCCAGGGCTCTGGCTAGCTTGGTCTAGGAGACAGTGTCTCAATTTTTAAAACTTGAGAGTCTACTTGCTTCATCAGCATACACACTAAACTTGGAAAGATGCTGAGATTAGCATGCGCCTGTACAGGGAAGAAATGCAAATCCATGAAGTGTTCTACATTGTGTGTGTGGTATATGTGCGTTTGTATCTGGGGGTGACCATGCATGCGGAGACCGGAGAAGGACATCAGGTGTCCTGCTCTATCACCCCCTCCTTATGTTCTGAGTCTGGAGCTAGGCCAGTGGCCGACAAGTCCCAGTGATCCTCTGGTCTGCCCCTCACAGTGTTGGGGTTTTAGGGGGGTGTCTACAGCTGAGGATTTGAACTCAGATCCTTGTGTTTGCACAACAGGCATCTTTACCCAATGAACCATCTCCCAGTCCTAAATGTTACTTTAAGAAGGAAGGAAGGAAGGAAGGAAGGAAGGAAGAAGGAAGCAGTGGCACACGCCTTAAATCCCAGCACTCAGGAGGCAGAGGTAGGAGGCTCTCTATGAATTTAAGGCCAGCCTGATCTAGACGGTGAATTCTAGGCCATTCAAAGCTATAGTGAGGCCCCATCTTAAAAAAAAAAAAATCAATCAAGTCAGATGGTGGTGGCACAGGCCTTTAATCCCAACACTAGGAGGCAGAGGCAGGCGGATCTCTGTGAGTCTGGGGCTAGCCTGGTCTACAAAGCAAGTTTCAGGAAAGCCAGAGCTGTTATACAGAGAAACACTGTTTCAAAACAAACAAACAAACAAAACCAACCAAGCAATCATCTGATCAATAAATAAAGTTAAAAAGAAGGGCTAGGGTGATAAATCAGTGGGTAGAGAGCTTGCCACACAAGCATGAGGATCCGAGTTCCATCCTTAGGTCCCGTAAAAAGGTAGGTGTGGTGGGACACGGCTGGAACCCTAATGCAGGGAAGGCAGAGGCAGGCGGAACCCTAGGACTCGTGGACCTGCCATCTGGCTTACTTAGTGAGTTCCAGGTCAGTAGAGACCTTGTCTAAAAAACAAAACAAAACAAAACAAGGGGGATAGCTGCTGAGGCATTGCGACCTCTGGCCTCTGCATACACATGCATGCATAAAGACATGCACATACCTGTACATAAAGAAGAAGCCTGACAGATGTGCCCCCACCACTGTCTAACTACCCATGATGTCAGGAGACAAAGCTGCCCCCTCTAAACATCCAGGCAAAAAACAGCTGTAAGGTGACTTCAGGCTAGTCCTCGAGGTTCAGGGAGCCTTGGGGAGGACTGGCAGGCCCATACTGCATCCACCCCCACCCCCCTACAAACACACACACACACCTACACACACGCCACCCACACACTTACACCCACCTACACACACGCCTACACACACCACACCTACAAACACCCACCCATCCACACCCACCCACCTACACACACAAACACACCTACACACACCTATAAACACCCACACTCCCCCACACATCTACACACACACACACACACACACACACACACACACGCACATGGTACAACGTACCACCAGAAGTCATCGGTTGGGTGGTATCCACAGGGGATGAGAAATTACAACCGGCCTGTGATTTACAGAGGATGTAAAATACTACTCGACACAGGGAGTTCTTTTGAGTAAGGATTTTATAGTTTCTATAAAAATGATGCACACCTGTTATAAAATATAATTGTGAAAATTCCAGCACGGAACCAAGTATCCTCCAACTCCAGCCCCGGAGCCTTTGATGCTGCTGTGCTGTGTGCCCTGCATCTCCGCGGAGATGGACAGGCAGAGGAGCGGTCACGGATGGAGCCACAATGACACGCCAGTGTCAGGGAATATCATGTTAAGGCGTGTTACTTTTGTTTATGTTGCTTTCGCTTAACTCTGTGAAGTTGTGTTACTTTGCCTGTCTAGAACGCCCGATGGTCTAATAAAGATCTGAATGGCCAATAACGAGGCAGGAGAAAGGATGGGTGGGGTGGGCAGGCAGAGAGAACATACAAGAGAAATCTGGGGAAAAGAAGTAGTCAGAGAAGGAGGAGGACTTCAGAGCCTAGCCATCCAGTTGCACAGCAATCCAAGGAGTAAGAGTAAGATTTACAGAAGTAAGAGAATGAGAAAAGCCCAGAGGCAAAGGTAGATGGGGGTAATATAAGCTAAGGAAAGTTGGCAAGAAACAAGCCAGGCTACGGCCAAGCATTTCTAATTAATAAGCCTCTGTGTGATTTATTTGGGAGCTGGGTGGCGGACCCCCCCAAACCATCAGACTACTACACGTCGGAATGTCCACACTCAGCTGCTCTTGACTGTTAGGTACACCACTGTTCATTTTGTCATTTGCTAGCAGGATGCATCAAAGACTTGGGAGACAACAGAACTCTGGGTGGTGCAGCAATGGCAATATATGCCTGAATCCCAGCACTTGGGAGACTGAAGCAGAGTTCAAGGCCAGCCTTGGCTAGAGAGCCTCTCTCAGATAACAAAAGGGCCAAGGAGATGGCTCAGTCATCAGCGTGCTTGCCATGCAGGCATGAGGACCTGCGTTGGATCTTAGAACCCTATTAAAACAAACAAATGCGGGTAGTGGTGGCGCATGCTTTTAATCCCAGCACTTGAGAGGCAGAGGCAGGAGGATCTCTGTGAGTTCGAGGCCAATCTGGTCTACAGAGTGAGTTCCAGGACAGTTCCAAAACTACCCAGAGAAATCTTGTCTCAAAAAGCCAAAAGAAAAAAACAAAAAGCAAAACAAACAAACAAACACCCCCCCCACACACAAAACTGGGCATGTTTGCATATGTGTCTGTAACTGTAGACCTGCAGGAGCTGGAGACGTGAATCACTGGGGTTTGCTGGCCACCAAGGGAGGAAGGCGGAGATTAATGAGGCAAGACACCGGATGTCTTCCTCTGGCCTCTACATACATGAATACAGGCACACGCACGCACGCACGCACACACACACACACACACACAGGTGGATGTGAGGAGCAGCACTGTGGTCGTCCTCTGACCTTCACGTTAACCCATGTGCACACTGGCCCATGCACACACACAAATGTCAAAAGGACACTGTATGACCTCACAACAGAATTAACGCTAGTGTCGTAAGACAGCCAAGTCCCCAGCATTCAAACCTCTCCCAGGGCCCCTTCTGGACAAGACGCACAGGACCAGCCTCTTCATGTCCCTTCTGCTCAGCTCTAGAGAGTTGTTCGACACATTTCCCTTGGCAGGATGAGTAGCAGGCAGGGGTCTGCTTCCCTGAGCTCAGACTCTGAGTACTTTGGGGGCAAGCCAGTCCAAGAGAGATGCTATGTCTTCCGTGTGTCTAATTTCCGAGGATGACCATGTGGCCAAGTGATGTCCCTTTATTATTTTGTTTTCTGGGACAGGGTTTCTCTGTGTAGCCCTGGCTATCCTAGAACACGCTCTGTAGACCAGGCTGGCCTCAAACTCAGAGCTCTCGAGTGCAGTACTGAGATTAAAAGTGTGTGCCAACACAGCCTGGCAATGTCCCTTCATACTGCCCTTGGTGACTGATGCCTGTCTGGAGCAGAGATTTCTAGAAGACTTCAGACATCACTGTTTGCTGCTAACTTTGGTGACTTCTTGTCTGCGGCACCAACAGTATCATGTTTGTTAGGCCGTTTTTTGTTTGTTTGTTTGTTTCCTATGCTTGTCAGAACTAAGGAGGGCCTAATGTAACCGGTTCCTTTACCAAATAAGGCTGCTGGCTGTTGGCTTGCACTGTGCATGCTTTCCTGCTAGGTTTGTCTGAGGCAGCCACTGTGGTGCCTCCCACATTCTACAGCAGCTCTCTGCATTCTGCAGATACTCAGGCTCCCTTGCCCTTTCCCTGCCTTGGCCAGGACCCTGGTTCTTTCGCTGAGACACTAGTGTTAGGACGCAGACATGGGGCATCATGGTTCCCAAGTCCAGGAAACATTGTGTGGACCTAATGTATGCATGTGCCTCCCCCACCCCCCTCACCCAGCAGCCTCCCACTTAGAGACTGGGTCTCACGTGGCTTATGCTGGCCTTGAACTTCGAGGATGGCCTTGAATTTTTGACCTTTTTGCCTTTGCTTTCCTAGTGCTGGAATTGCAGCCACGTACCATGCCTGTTTATGTGATGTTGGGGATGGAAGGCAGGCCTTCGTGCACACCAGGTTAGCACTCTACCAACTGAGCCACTGCCCTAGTCTCAGTGCCTATCCTGCCTGCTCAGCTTACTGTGGTTAGGGTCCTCCATACCCAGGCTCTTCTGAGTGCTTCGTAGTCAAAATGCTACAGGGTTAACCATGCTGTGCTCAGGTACCCACTTTATTTACTGATTTGTTTCTACAGTGGATGGCTGTGTAGCCTCCTGCACCCGTTCCTGATTTTACTCATTCAGTGGGGGTGCTATGGCCAGGGGCTGTGCCCCATCAGCTCAGAATTCTTCATTTTTCCAGACAGGGTTTCTCTGTGTAGCCCTGGCTGTCCTGGAACTCACTCCGTAGATCAAGATGGCCTTGAACTCACAGAGATCAGCCTGCTCCTGCCTCCCGAGTGTTACCATGCCTGGCTAGCTCAAAATTCTCTGATGTGCTGTCCAGGTCTGTGGCAAGGATTCACTGCAGGCGACACTCTGCAGCTCTCCTGCCCTGCAGCTCACACACACATTCTGCACTCCCGTCAGTGAGCTTGGTAATTATGACCAAGGCTATGGTGACACTGTTGAGCTATAAAACCAAAGCCGACGGGTGACGGCACACCAAATGTGCAGTGTGAGCCATCACTGCTGACCTACGCTGTGTGGCTGGACTCAGCGAGTATGTGGAAACAAGCAGACCTTGGGGGTACCTGACCGTGGGTTTAATAACAAAGAGCCCTTCCGTGCAACACATCCATTGAGACCAACATGAACATGCAGAGTCCTCGTCCTCTCCCTGGTGGTTTTGTGTTTGTTTTTGAGAAAGGGTTTCTCTATGTAGTCCTACCTGTCCTGGAATTCACCATGTAGATCAGGCTGGTCTTGAACTCAGAGATTCACATGCCTCTGCTTCTTGAGTGCTAAAGGTGTATGCCACCACACCTGCACCCCTAACCCCCACTCTCACCACCTTTCACCAATCAGACAGAAGCCAGGCAAGCAGTCTGGGCTAGCCCTTCTCCGACAGCTCCAGAAGACACAGACCTAAGGGCACTTGAGCCTGGTGGCATCTGGCACTGGTATTTCGCTGGTGTCTTTGGACCCTGCACATGGCAAAAGCCCTCAGTCAGGCGCCTCAGCATGAAGGCGCCTGGATGTTCAAACACCCACAGCTCAGCACTGCTCACTGCACCCACGACAGGTCACCGTTCGGCACCTGGGGTCTCGAGCCAGCACTGGTAGACACGACTCACGGGGCTAACAGGCTGCGGAAGTGGAAAAGTAATTGGCACTAGCCTAGGTTCTACGGCACTGCTGGTGTGCCCTGTGGAGGCGCACAGTGAGTTCCTGAAAGAAAACCGGCTCAGAACGACCAGAAGACAACCCTCAGCATAAAGATACCCGCTGCTATACCAGAAAAAGGAGGGAGTTCAGTTGACGAGTTCCACCGAGCCTGGTGAACAGGGTTCAATCTCTGGGACCCACATATGTAAGGAGAGTAATGACCCCTGTAAGTTGTCCTTACACACACACACACACACACACACACACACACACACACACACACACACCGGACAGCGCTCCCCTAAATAAATAATATGCAAAATATGCAATTTAAAAATAAGTACTGTGCTGGGGACATGGTTCAGGTGGTGGGGTGTTTGCTGAGCATACAGGGAGCCCTGGGATCCATCCCCTAACACATGAACCAGGTGCAATGTGTACACCCCTAATCCCGGCTGTAGACTTGAAGGCAGAAGAATCAGGAGTTCAAGGTCATCCTTGGCTATGTAGGGAGTTTGAGTCCAGCTTGGGCTACAGGAGACCAAGCCTTAAAACACACAAAACAAGAAGTCAAGTATGTCAAAAGTCAAACAGTTTCCCACTTCCTACTTTGTATTCCAGTTTGGTTCAAAGAAAAGAACAGAGATGAAGGGAAACGAGCTGGCGTGCGTGCATCTGTGAGCACGAAAGGCGGACATTCCGACGTCAATGGTTTCACTGTCAGTTCTAGTATGAAGACTCGGGTCTGTGACAGGCTGAGCCAGTGTAGAAAGCTGTCCCAGGCTCTGTGGTGTGACGGCCACACTGGCCAGGACATCACATCGGAGTTCGGCCCTGAGGGGATCCTGTGACACACACAGTTGGAAAAATAAGACCACTGTCTGAGGGAAACTGAGGACAGCTGAGGAAGCATTTTGGGGTGCTCTCCAGTCCCCTTGGGGACTCCCTCCACTGAGCAGCACAGGTGAGCCTCGGGTCTCCTGGCTCTGTGGGCAGAAGGGCTCAGATCTGCTTCAGGCACCTGGGGAGCCGGCCCTGTGGTTTTTTTCTCAGCATTTGTCCTTGGCCTCCGGCTTCTCGTCCATCACATCTCTGAAGCCCAGCTTCTCCAGAGGCTCTGGGGCCATCAGCTGCCTGGAAGAGAAAGACGTTACCATGGGACCATGCTCTTATGTTCACTCATCTACCCAGCCTTCCGCACCCCCACAGAGAACAGGGTCCTCCCCACAGCGCGAGGAGCCCACAGGCCATGTGAGCCCCAATGTCCCTTCTACCACACGGTCAGCCCAAGTTCTCAAAGGCAGGGGCTGAGGACGAGGGTGAAGGCAGACAGTACATGACCCCAGGGGAGTGAGCAGAGCCTGGGAGAGCCAAGGCTTGGTACGTGTCCCCAGAATTGAGAAGGACCAGGGGTGGGAAGAGCAGGGCTGACCAGTGAGCTCCAGGCTGGCGAGATTCTGTCTCCAAAAGTGGGATGGGTGGCCTCTGACAAACAAAACCCAGGGCTGACACTCACACGCACAAAATGCATACACATGGAGGCAAAGGAATGCTTCCAATGTGCCTCTGTCTCCTAATGGAACCCACTTGGAAAGATGTTTGCAGCGCTTCAGCCCTGACTGCCTGTCCCAGCCCCACTCACTCCAGACACACTGTGTAGGATTTTCACATCCTCCTGTAACCTTTGCCTCTCTGGAGTGGGGACAGGAGGTCAAGGCTGGGCTGCACAGGCCAGCCCCTGAGGTTACTCAAGCCCATGAGGGCTATTTTAATTTAATTTTTATTTATTTTATTTTATCTTTGTTTTTTGAGACAGGGTTTCTCTGTGTTGTTCTGACTGTCCTGAAACTTGCTCTATAGATGAGGCTGACCTTAATCTCACAGAGATCCGACTGCCTCTGTCTCCCTAGTGCCGTGATTAAAGGTGTCATTACTGCCCAGTGTTTAATTTTTAATTGCATTTATTTACGTATTTGTGCGCACACGCTAAGTCAGCTTGAACTGTATGTTCGACAATTTCATTCCCAACTAGCCTAACAAAATAATAGAGCAGCCAAGCATGGTGTCATACACCTGATACACCCACCATCCTAACACTCAGGAGGCTGAGGCAGGAGGACTGCCAGAAGTTCTAGGCTAGCCTGTGTTATTAGACCTTGTCTAGACAATTAAAAAAAAAAAATCCAAACCCACCAACCACACAACGAAACCAAAAGAATCTTTCCACCACCAGACAAAACCAGAAGCATCTTTGTTTGCCTGCATTGCCTGGCTCAGGCCCCTGTAAGTCACAGAAGTAGGTGGGCCCTTCCTTCTGGGCTCTGAGGCACCCGTTCTACACAGTGCTAAGTGTGGCACAGATGCATGGGGACTAGGAGGTCCAAAACTAGTTCATCCCACTGACAACAGGCAAGAAGTCCCTCTGCTGGTCCTGCCCAGAAGCCTTGCCCATAGACCAGTCGCTTCCTCAGGGGACCCCAAACCAACCACATCCTCAGAACAATCATAGGTAGGAGCCACTGTGATCTGTGCCAGGTGTGAGAGTCAAAACAAGTCTGCTCAACTTTTTTCTATTTTTGGCAGAGAGGATACTGTAGGTAGAATCCGGGGCCACACAGACTCTGAAATGTATTACTACTGAGCCACACCCCAGCCCCTCACTGGGGGATCTAGGCACGTGCTCTACCACTGAGCCACACCCCAGCCCCTCACCGGGGGATTCTAGGCAGGTGCTCTACCACTGAGCTATATCCTCAGCCCTGTTTTTTTTCTCATTATTTTGAGATAGGATCTTAATAAATTTCCCAGATTTTTTTTTTAAACGTTTGACTTTATTTTTGTAAGATTTATTTATTATGTATACAGTGTTCTGGCATGTATGCCTATGCACCAGAAGAGGGCACCAAATCCCATTATAGACTATTGTGAGCCACCATGTGGTTGCTGGGAATTAAACTCAGGACCTCTGGAAAAGCAGCCAGTGCTCTTAACCTCTGAGCCATCTCTCCAGCTTGCCCAGATGGTTCTTGAACTCATTCTCTAGCCCAGGCTGACCTCACAACTCTCCATCCTCCTGCCTCAGCCTCTTGGGCCAAGGGGATGGCAGACCTAAGCTACAGGCCCCAGTCTTGCTCTCACTTGCTGTATTCGCCCAGCTTGTCCGTGAAAACCTCTCCTTCTGCAGACACCAAGACACAGGGGCTGAGCCTAGGGAAGGCAGGAACCTGCTCACATCCTTGTCCCTAGGCAGGCGTCGCTCTGTCCCTCTTCTAAAGCTCAGCAGAGCCAAGAAGAAATTCTTGGCCACCTTCTGAGGCTACAGGCAGTCACCCTGAGGCTCCGTGGGAGCCATGTGCCACCTGGAAGCAGTGAGATCAGGACAGACTCAAGCACTGTTTGCAGTGGCAGGACAAGGCCTTACAGTTAGTCATCCCCACTGCTGGAGTCGAAACCTCACACTGTAACCCCCACATGCCTACACCTCATGGACTTGTCTGGGTTTGTTGACCAAAGAAAGCAGGCTTAAGTGGAGCACTGGCATCTCGCATCTTGAGAGACTGAGGTGCCTGAATTCCTGTGTGTGCAACTGCAACAGACCCCTCCCCCACGCAGTGACACACTACCTGCTTCTTCATGTTCAGGGCTAGAATGGCTCTCATTCTAATGCAAAGCTCCACGGATCGCTATTTTTGTTCTGTTTAAACTTGGGGGAGCGCAGGCATCGCCATCCATCACCGCTTAAGTCTCCTATTGTGCCCGTTACATTCCAAACAGCTTTCAAGGGAAGGGACGAGGCAGTGCATGTTCTTACGGGCTGAGAACATGAAAGGCATGAAAACCTGTCGGCTCAGTCAGCGCTGCTGTGATGGATGATTCTGAGAGCTTAATGAGAGGGACAAAGCTCCGAAGAATGGGGCCGTGGACGGGGCTGTCACTCACAAAGGGGTTCCCAGGACAGCTTGGCAGCCTCGGTGCCACCTCACCTGCTAAGCATTGACTTCTTCCAGCAAACATCAGCCACTGTGATGTGGCTGAGAAGATAAAACAGACCTGAGTTCTTTCCCCAGAACCCTCATAAAGAAAGCTGGGTGTGCTGGTATGTTTACAATCCCAGCACTGGCAGGCAGGAATGGGAAGATCCCTTGGCTTGCCTGTGGCCAGCCTAACCTCATTAGTAAACTCCAGGACAGCAAGAGACCTTGTCTCAAAAAACACAGTGGGAACTGGGGAGATGGTCAGCATCTCTTGCTTGCTGTCATTCAGAGGGCCAGGGCTCAGCTCCCAGCACCCATATGGTGGTTCACAACACCCTACACACACCGAGGGATCAGAACTCAGGTCCGAATGTGATGGTGGTACTCACCTTTGCATCCTGCACATTAAATACTCTTTAGATTCATTTCTGCACAAAGCATTTTCAAAATTCTTGTCACGGAGACACTTCATGAATTTTTCTTTAAAGCTTTTACATTCACCTAGGAAAAAAAGGAAGACAGTGTCCTGTTTGCAAAGAGAAGACTCGACCTGCTCACTTGGCGGCCTTGGGGCAGTGCTATGGTTTCCATCAAAATTTGTTTCCTTCCTGGGCTCTGGATGTGGGATAGAGTGCATGCTTGGCATACAGTCCCCTGGGTTCAATCCTCATCACTTCAAAACAAAAAACAAAACAAGGGGTGAAGAGATGGCTCACTCGTTATGAACACCGGCTGTTCTTGTACAGGAAATGAGTTTGGTTCACCAACGGTACTGCACACACATCATGTATACCCTCAGATGCACACACCCCTACTCAGATGCACACACATCCACTCTGATGCACACACATATACTCAGATGCACACGCATCCATTCTGATGCACACGTATATACTCAGATGCACATGCATCCACTCTGATGCACACGTATATACTCAGATGCACACGCATCCACTCTGATACACACGCACATACTCAGATGCACACGCATCCACTATGATGCACACGCATATACTCAGATGCACACGCATCCACTCTCATATACTCAGATGCACACACATTCACTCTGATGCACACACATAGACTCAGATGCACACACATACACATAAAGTTAAAATTTTCAAATAAAATTTTAAAAATGGAAAATTTCCCAAAGAAATGTTGGTAAAGAAATAATCTAAGGAGATTAAATGACTCAGTGGGCAAAGGTACTTGCTACCAAGACCAGCAACATGAGTTTGATCTCCAATACTCATGTGGTAGAAAGAGACACCCCCCACACTTCCACAAGTTATGCTTTGGCCACATGAGTACCATGGCACACCCTCAAACACACTAAATAATAAATATGATTTAAAAATACAATAATCTCTAAAGCTGTCTCTGGAAGATCATAGTGTCAGCAACATTTCTTAGGGTTGTTTCTGTTTGTGGTAGGTTTAGTTTTTTTTTTTTTTTTGGTTTGTCTTTCTTTCTTTTTTAAGAGCTGAAGACTGAATTCAGGGCTTCCGTTTCTGTGCATGCTAGGCCCCAGTTCATGAGACTATCCCCAACCCTCTCTGGGTTGTTTATGGTTTTGTTCCTTCACAGGCTCCAGTTTTCCAAAAGGACATTATCTGTAGACTTCAGAACTGTGAATAGCAATCCTCTGGGCAGGAGTCACAGCTCAGAGGTGGAGCACTTGCCAAGTCCGGGTTCCAGCCTCAATATTAGACATCAAACGCTTTTTGAAAATATTTCTTTGCCTAATTTTCACTGAAGACCTAGAGCCTCAAGCTGGGGAGTGAGGGTGGCTCCTGGGCTGGCAAGAGAGAAACCTAACATCGAGACCCGGAAGCAATCCGGGAGTCCCGTCACCATCCTGGTTACATCGGATCCAAGTCTGCGCTCTCAGTTGGAAGGACCATGCCATGGCAGGTGGCTCTCTGACTCAGTTTCCCTGCCTGCACCCACACAGGGCTCTGAGCATGCCCAACCCCACAATCTGAGAGGTGGCTGGAGTCAAACTGCTCTGCACTCCAAGGTCCAGTACTTCAGGCTCCACCCACCAGATCTAGCATCCCAGGTCCTGGTACCCAAATCCAACAGACCTGACCCCGCCACTCAGATCTATCACCCCACATGCTATCTCTCAGATCCAGCACCCCACACCCTGGCCCTCAGTACCCCATTCTCTGTCGTGCACATCGAACTCCTCAGACAGTGCACCTAAAGTCCAGCACCTCTGACCCTAGCACCCAGATCTAGCATCCCAGGCCCTGCCATCCGGATCCAGTACCCCTGAACCTGCCATCTATCACAGAGAAACAGCACTTCAGACTCTGCCACCCAGACTGAGTGCCCAGAGCCTAAATCCAGATCCAGCACCCCTAACCCTGTCACCCAATCCCAGCGACGCTGACCCTGCTATCCAGAACCAGTATCCCAGACCCTGCCATCCACATCCAATTCTCCTGTCTCTGTCACCTGTCACCGAGAAACAGCATTCCAGACCCTGCTCCTCAGACTCAGCACCCCAGACGCTGCCACCGAGACTGAGTACCCCTAACCCTGCCACCCAATCCCGGGCCACCGGCAGCCTGAGCCTCGCCTCGCCTCACCGAAGTGGTCCAACGGGAAGCTTCCTTTGTCTGGTGGCCGCGGCTGGAAGCTTTTGGTCCCGAAGTTCATTGCGGTCGACATGACGGCGGAATCGAGAGCAGTGCGCAGCGGCAACGCAGGGCGGACGGCCGAGCACCGAGCAGGCCCGGGAAGTGCCGAGCTAGTCGAGCGGTGGGCCTGCCCCTCCCCACCCTGCCCCGCTCCTCCCGTCTAGGCCCCGCCCCCGCTGTGCTCTGATAGGGCGCAGTGGTGGCCGCAATCAGAAGCTTTTCAGTCCTCCTTTCTGCAAAAGGCCAGCCAGCTTTTGGTACCAAAGAGCGAACATGGCTGGATAGGTGCAGCCCTTTGCCCGAGGACACCAGTTTGTGCCCCGGGGTCTTCATCCCATCCAGTTGTCTGCCAGGAACTGAGTTTCTCATATGCTCAGAGGGTCTAATCAAGGCAAGAAGCACACTAAAGGAGAGAGTGGCTAACTTCTTGTGGGTGTTGCGACACAGTGCCACAAACGGGTTTTACAGTCAGAAATTAAGGCAGGGTATAGTGCTTCAAACCTGTAGTCCCAACTGGGGAGGCTGAGGCAGGAGGATTGCCTGACTTTTAGGCAAACCTGGTCTTCACAGCAAGACTCATTCTCACAGAACAAAACTGCCGCAAAGGGCATCTCCTATGGTTCAAGAGACTAGACATCTGAGCCTAAGGTGTGGGCCATTAGCCCCATTGTGGGCTGCTGTCCTGGCAGCCTGCTCCAGGGAGCCCAGGTGCCCCCCTCCCCCCCGGATGTTCTGTCAATCTTGGGGAATTCTGGATTGCTAGAAGCAATGCTCCTCCTGTGCCCCCACTTCTGGTGGCGTTCTCACCATGTGTCTGTGTCCAAGCACTCCTTATGTGAGGCCACGGCCACATTGGAGTAGGGCCATCCCACTAAATTTTTTTCTCTTTATTTCTTTTCTTTTTGTTTTCCATTTGTATTTTTGAGACAGGGTTTCTCTGCATAGCCTTGGCTGTCCTGGAACTCTCTCTGTAGACCAGGCTGGCCTCAAATTCAGAGAGCTGCCTGTCTCTGCCTCTTGAGTGCTGGGATTAAAAGTGTTCACCACCATGCTCACTCATCGGAACAATTTCAGCCTCAGCTGCTCAAAATCTGCCGTGACATTATTTCAGATGAGGCCATCAGGTCCTGGGGGGTGCTGTGCCATGGGGATTTGGAAGGAATGTTCCGTGGTAACGGGATGCAGTCCACTGACTTGCTACGGCAACAACACCTGTCCCCAGAACCCTGCTTTCCAGCTGGGGACAGAGAAGCCCACTTGCTCCCTGCCTCCCAACACTGGCTGTGATTGTGGGGTGCTGTCTATCATTCCATCTCAACCACAGATGGTCTCTATGTCACACAGTCATCCCGACCCTGGCAATGAGCAACAATGGGCTCAGAGCAGCCCCTCGGGCCGCTGTCCTCTACAATCCTCTGACGGACCCCAACATCCCTAATAATTCCCAGGGACTGCTGAGAGGTGGTTGGCCAACAGATCTTAAGCCTCACCCCAGCGCCCACTCTCTTTTACCTTGCTGGACCGCCCCCCCCTCCATAGCCATCCATTGGTCTCCTTGCTGAGTCTCATGCTGGCTTCCTGTGTGGGAGTTTGGATTTAGCTTCCAGTGTCCAGACCTATAGGCTGCCTTGCAGAAGGGTACCACCTCCTTAACCCAAACCTCCTAGTTCAGTTTACCTCTCAGGAAGGGGCCTGGGAAGATGGCTTAACAGGCAAGAGTACTTGCTTTATAAGCATGAAGACCTGAGTTCAAATCTCTAGAGCCCATAAAAAAAGAAAAGAAAGTCACCCGGCCTAAATCCCCAGCACTGTAAGGGATTGGGGTGTGCTGGCTGCCAGCCTACCTCCAGGGTCAGCAAACACCTTGTCACAAGGGGATAAGGTGAACAGGACGCCTGACATTCTCCTCTAGTTTCCACATGTGCATGGGGTACACACATACACACATATGCCACACACATTTGCACACATGTGCATACACACACACACACACACACACACACACACACACACACACGAGCGTGGCCAGGGAGACTCCAGAAGGAAAACTGTACTTTGTTCTTGTTATATTAACAACCCTTTCCCATCTTTCCCATGCCTGGAACCAGGGGCCACACACTGAGTTACTCAATTTTTTTTTTTTGAGCTGTGAAGAATAGTGACTTTTGTGACTCAGCAAGCAAGCAGCCCTTTCTTCTTAAAATGAAAGGATATTTCTGTCCCTGAGGTGGCAGGACCTCGGTCAGGCAGCCCAGAAATACCAAGAAAGCAGGCAGGGACTGGTGTCTGGGCCGTGACAGCAAGCTTTTAATCCGCATTTCTAGGAAACGGGTACTACCTTGTATGAGCTTTTTTGGTTGTTGTTTGTAGCTCTGGCTGGTCTCAAACTCACTGAGATCTGCCTCCTAAGTGCTGGCTTCCTAAGTGTTGTGATCAAAGGTGTGCACCACCACACCCAGCTGTTTAGCTGAGGGAAGTGTGTGTGTGTGTGTGTGTGTGTGTGTGTAGTTGGATACACCTGTGTGTGCACATGTGGCGGCCCGAGCAGGATGCTAAGCATCTTCTTCCGTATTGCTTTAAGGTAGGGTCTCTCTCTGAATTGGAAGCTCACCATTTTTTTGGCAAAGCTGGTTGGCTAACAAGCTCTCAAGATCCACTTGTCTGTGTGTCCTCCAGTCCTGGGGTTCCTGGCATGCACAGCCATGCCTGGCTTTTTTTTTTTTTTGAGACAGGGTTTCTCCGTAGCTTTTTTGGTTCCTGTCCTGGAACTAGCTCTTCTAGACCAAGCTGGCCTCGAACTCACAGAGATCCGCCTGCCTCTGCCTCCCGAGTGCTGGGATTAAAGGCGTGCACCACCACCGCCCGGTTGCATTCCTGGCTTTTTATGTGGATGCTAGCATTTCAAACTCAGACCCTCATGGTTGTGTATAGCAAGCACCTATACTTACTAAGCCATCTCCCCATCTTTAGAGACAGAATCTCTCACTGACCCTAAAGCATCCTAATTCAGGAGACTGGCTAGCCAACGAGCCAGTAAACCCCAGGGATCTGCTAGTCTTACTGGTCATCACTGGGAATGCTCAGGTGATAGGTTTTCCATAACCCCATAACAGGTTTCTCTGCCGACCCAGTAAGCCAGATCAAGCTGAATTAAAAAGCAAAAGACCAGGTATATTCGAGCAAAGAAACTCCCGGGTGAGTCCTCCAGCTGCCAGAGATCTGGCAGGGGAAGGGACAGGAGAGGAATCACATAGTCTGTCCGAAGGAGAGGGCTTGAATACTCTGTAAGTTCCAAATGCTGACTAGTCCTCCACAGACTGGGTTCGTTCCCAATCGTGGTAGGCGGGGTTTGAGAAGCTAGCAGCCTAGTGGGAGGAGCCACACCATGGGAAATGTGGAACTGGACTCATAGCTGTAATGGTTGTTCTGTCTCTTTAAGAGACAAGCCATGACCACTCCCTCCCCCATCCGCTGAGGCAGGCTGATCTTCAGCTTCCAGACTGAGCTCACTCTCTTTTCCATCTTCCTCTTGGAGAGGCAGCTTCGCTTCTGCCTCTCTCCCCACTTCTCTGCTTACCCCCTTCTCTGTCTCTTTCTCCTCTTCTCTCTCTCTCTCTCTGTCCCCTCCCCCTTCCCCTCCATAACGCCCTGAATAAATATTAAACCTCACTCTGCATGTCGTGTCTATCCATGTCTCTGTCTCCTGCCCGCCTGCCATGTGTCTCCCTGCCTGGGACCAGCCACTGCTTGGGGACCTGCAGCCATCTCTGCCTGGGACTGGCTGCCCCAGGGCCTGCTGTCTGCTGCCACATGGCCCACTACCACCATTTGGGACCTACAGCATTTCTGCTGCCTACTTCTGCTGGGGATCTTGCAGCATTTTTTAAAAAAATTATAAAACTAGCAGCCCCTCTGAGAGGGCAGGGTTTGGAGAGAGAATTGGGCTGAGCTGGAGAGCCAAATGAATATCATGTATCAAGCATTTGGCTTTCCTAAGGATGCTGGGGATCTAAACCCAGGTCACCACGCTTGCAACGGAAGTACTTTACCAAGGAAGCCATCTGTCCAGCCCTGAGATGTTTCTTTTTTATATATAATTTTCAGTTTACGTGTCTGAAAGGTGGTGACAGAACTCCCAGCTTTGACCTGATGTTGTACTACAGCAGCCCACTCAGGCTGAC
Source organism: Microtus oregoni (assembly GCF_018167655.1). Lineage (NCBI taxonomy): Eukaryota > Metazoa > Chordata > Mammalia > Rodentia > Cricetidae > Microtus > Microtus oregoni. Next base: position 3,878,135 of record NW_024543062.1, on the reverse strand, counting down.
AACAGGAATGTGGCTGTGTCCTTGGACTGTGTTCTACACCTAGGTTCTCCCAGGTCACCCAGGCTTCCTCCCAAAGCTGGGTGGGAACTCCATCTCTTTATAACCTAGCCTGCTGAGAGCTCCAGCATCCCCCAAAGTGCCTCTAGAGCCAAGTGTGGGAAATACAGACCCCTCCAACCCTTCTGATAACAACACAACATTGTATTACATAAAGGACATATGATCGGGAGCATCTTGCGTGGCCATCTTTGGTGGATACTCAGGTCAAGGCCAGATGGAACCTGAACCAGGAATCAGAGCTCTGCAACCGTCAGCCTGGCCCCAAGTAAGTCTGATGAGAACAGACCCTCAGTGGATTGAGCAACCACGCTGGAGACAGTTGGCGCCACACCTTTGCAGGGTGTGGGGAAATTCCATAAAAACTTAAAAAGGGAACAGCCTGGGGCTGGAGATGTAGCTTAGTAAAACTAAGATTTAATCCCCAACACTGAAGAAAAAAAAAAAAGAAAAAGAACAGCTACAGGCATGATGGTACCTACCATGCCAGCCAGCACTCTTGGGAGGAGGAGTTAATGATCAACCCAAACTATACGTAGACTCTGTCTCAAAACCTTAGAAGTGGGATGTAATTCAAGGTGCCTATTTAACATATCACAACGGGCCTGACCACCAGGTTCTCCCAATATTCCTCAGTCCCTAGTCTCTACCTGTGACAGGGCATATAGCTGGCATGCCCTGCCCGCACCCCAAATTTCTCCAGCCTAGGGGTTGGGCTGCCCTTCTCTCAGCTGCCCTAATTTAGATAATCCAGCAATTTTGATGACCTGGTTCTTTTTCTTTGTTTTGCTTTTTTCTTTCTTTCTTTCTTTCTTTCTTTCTTTCTTTCTTTTTCCCTTGAGACAGGGTTTCTCTGGGTAGCTTTGGAGCCTTCCCTGGCACTCGCTCTGCAGACCAGGCTGGCTTCGAACTCACAGAGATCATCCTGCTTCTGCCTCCCGACTGATGGGATTAAAGGCATGTGCCACCACCACCCAACAACCTGGCTCTTTTTGCCTACCCACCCCTGCCTCTCCTGGCTTTCCCCTATCCTCTCTCCCCTTCCACCTCACATTGCCCAGCTCAGGATCACAGACTCTCCTAAACGTCCCTGCCTCTGGCTATGCTCTCCCTCGTATCTACAATAAACCTTCTCCAGTCTGACCTAGGGGCAGTCATGTCCTTTTGATTTCTTAATTCTTTTTTCATTCATCGAGCACCTGCTCGGAAGCCCCCAGTGAGGGGCTGAGAAAGTGCTGCAGTACAGAGAACTTGTCTAGCAAGGCCCTGGCTTTGATTCCAAACCCCGCCCCCAAGAAATGACAACGAACCCCGCACTTCATGCAGGCGTCCATCCCTTTGCTCAGAATCCACTCTGCAACATCTCTTGCAGGTGTGCGCAGTACCAAGCCTCACTATACAGGCCAAGCTGGCTCAGAGCTCGCCATCTTCCTGCCTTTGCATCCGCACTGCTGAGATCACAGGTGTGCCCCCCTCCCTCTGCTTTACCCTGCTTTTTACTCTGCTGCAGGCTAGGAATACGAACGTTCATGCCCACCGTGCCCAGCCCAGAAGAGGAGGCCCGTGTCTAATTCTAGGTACACAGTCATGTTAAAAACAGCATTAAGCAATGTATGATGGATTGAGGGACACACTGGGCTGGAGGAAACTGCGAGGTGACTGATGCTTGCTAGTTTAATTGCGGTAAAGGCCCAGACACATGCCAAAACACATCCGAAACTGTTTAAAATCCCTCTCCCCACCTTTTTTGTTCTCCGCTCCAGTGGGTGGAGCCCTGGGCCTGGTGCACGCTCAGTGAGTGATCTGCTGCTAAACTGTACCTAGCTGCAGCCCAGATTGTGTGCGCTATGCATGTGGATTTGTGTGCGTTGATGACATTGTAAGTGCTGGGGGTGGATGAGTAAGCATGAAGACTTATTTTCTATTCCCAAACCCATGTAAAGCCAGGCAAAAGCGTGTGGCATGCACTTGTCTTCACAGCACTGAGAAGGCTGAGACAGGACAGCCTCTGCTGGCAAGCTGGGCAGTCAGTCTAGTGGGACTGGTGAACTCCAGGACAGTGAGAGACCCTGTCTGTATAAACGAGGTAGGGCTTGGGAGATGGCTCAGGGGCGAAGATGCTTGTTGGGCAAGTTTGAGGATTCCCAGATTCTATGTAAAAATGGATGTGGTAACTTTCACATGTGTAATCCCAGGGCTCCTTCAGCAAGACCAGAGGTGAGGATGGGAGAAATTCCAGAAGCCCTTGGGCCAGCTAATCTGTTATATGCAGCTGCAAAAAAGAGACCATCTCAAATAAGGTAGAAGGTGAGAACTGACACCAGAGGTCATCCTTTGACCTCTACACACATGCTGTGGTACATATGTACTTGCAACATATGAACATGTACGTGTGGGCACGTAACACACACACACACACACACACACACACACACAGACTCTTTCAACTGGGCGTGGTGCACACTAACAATCTAAACCCTAGGGGAGGAGAGGCTGGAGGATTAAGAGTTCAAAGTCAGCTTCAGTCAGGTAGTAAATTTAAGGCCAGCCTGAGCTACTTGAGTGATGAAAACCCTTTATCAAATAAACAACAACAAAAATCCTTCCCCTAAATAGCCCTCAAGCTAGCTGGGTAGTGTTGCCCGTAATCCCAGCCCTTGGAAGGAAGAAGCAGGAGGATTTGGGCCACACCAGTCATGGATGCTCCAGCCTTCCTCTAGGGCCCCAGGAAGGAGATGCTCACATAAACCTGGACATCAGATCACTTTACTCGCCCAGGCAACTTTGGGGTGACCTTCTGTGGATCTTTAGGGACTCTCATGCTGGCAGCGAGCTCATGTCTGCTCTTGGAGGGGTTGCAGACTCCAGCCCTGACCACCCTGACACCTCTCCTGGCTTCTCTACACCTACTCCTCATCACATTGTCCCCGACAGTCAGGCAAATCTCAGCTCACTAGCTGCAGTACAGACTCCATAAAACACCATCTGCCTTGACTCCCCCCCCCCCCCCGCCAATGCATAGTCGATGGCAAACGGAGTTGTACCAGTCTTGCCCTGGAATTGTGATGGCACGATCCCGCTGTTCCCTCTGCCTCTGATTTCCACAGCCCTGACAGCCAAGGCTGGCACACCGTGAGTGCTCAGGAAGTGCTCCCTGCAGGCAGCAATTATGCAGATTTCCCTGGCTGGGTTGGATCCCTGCCGTGGATGCCCAGTAAGTGGCTTTGGCAACAGTTGAAGTACGGCCCAGACATCTACAGTGGTGACAAGGAACTGTCCCAGCCCAGGCTCATGCTGTTCCAGGGAATAGAGGTGCTAGGTTCACAGTGCAGGTGAGATGCAGTCTAGGTAAGCTTTGCTCCACAAGTCATACAGGGGAGCAAGACCTGGGTGCAGGGAGCGGGGATGGCTTCTGCTTCAGCTCAGCATTTGTGCAGGGTGTGGATGACACCCCAGGGGACAGGCCCCATGGTGAGGGGCCCTACTGGAGGTCGGGTCGGGGGAGCACTCCAGGTGCCTCATGTTGAGGCAGGCTGTGGGAAGCAGCCCAGCTACTTCTGGTGCCAAAAGTCACCCGCCCCGCACAATCCTATCTCAGGGGCACCTCCTCCCCAGTGAGGCCACCAGGGTTTAAGAGGCAGGATTAAGGCCCAGACAGTTGGGGCTGTAAACCTGGCCACCTGCTGTGTCTGTACACAGTCTGCTGGATAGCCTCTCAGTGTCTGGGTGGCCCTGCCCCTTACTGCAGGCTGTGGGGTGAGCTCCCTTGACTTCAGAAGACTCTGGCTGCTTCTGGAGGCCATGGGCTTTGAGGCCCTTGATGGCTGCACAGAGTATTCCGTGTTAGATAGAGATCCTGCTTCTGGAGGCTCCAATATGAAGACGCAAGAGACTCTTCTTTTCAGAATGAGGAAGAAGTCCCCAAAACCACAAGTTCCACTTCGATGAGGAGATCATGTAGAACTAACAGGTTCCCAGAGAACTAAGGACAGAGTAGACAATGGACTTTGACCATGGCACTGGAACCTGGGGGCACATGGAAGGGTGTGGATATCCTGGAAGCTTGACCCCGAATGGTCCAGGCTTAGACAACCTGTGACCAAAAAGCCTTGGCTCTTCACCTCGTACAGAGGTTCTTTTGGCCCCAACTTCAGGCTCCCCGCCACAGAGGCGACCCCACATTTCACACAGCCTGTAGCTTTAAGTCTCTTGCTGGGCTGTCCCCTGCGAACTGCTCATTCCACATTCTCGGGGTGGTGGGGTGGGTGGGGTGCCGGCACGCCCTGGGGAGGATGGCTATAAGGCACGGGGATCACGGGGCCCCTGGAGAGCTGAGGGTTTGCTCAGTTCATCTGTTCACATGATTCTGCTGCTCCTGGGTGTCTCGGGGATCTTGCTGCTTCTGGGGCTTTGGGGGCTGCTCCGGGGCTATGCCCGGCATCGCACCCTAGCCCCTCGGTGGCCCCCTGGGCCTCGCCCTCTGCCGATCCTGGGGAACCTGCATTTGCTGGGTGTGACCCAACAGGACCGGGCACTGATGGAGGTAGGGTAGGCAGTCCTATGTCATCTCACTGCCTCGATGGTGTCTGTGTTCCAGCTCCGACAAGGGAAGCCAGTGTGGGATACAAGAGCCCAGAGGCTCGTTCCCAGAGAGCAGGGGTAGGAAGTAATGCATAACCCAGGCTGGAGATGTAGCGCATTGTAGTGTGCTTATTCAGCATGCAGAAGGGCCTGGTTCTATGCCCACACTACAAATAAGCAAGCAAGCAAGCAAGCAAGCAAGCAAGCAAGCAAGCAAGCAAATAGCAGGAAGCACAGTCCAGGGTCATGGCTCAGGAGTGGTGGGCAGGGTGGGCTCCGGGAGGCATATTTGTGGGAAAGCCTGCATGGGACAGATAGAAAGAAGCTGGCAGATGTATCTAGTAGTGCCTGAAATGGGGCACGGTTGCAGATCGTTAGGCAGTGCCCTTATTTGAGAGGTGGGGGAAGGTCACTGGGGTACGGGTTCTCCCCAGGACCCAGAGGTGAAGGTATGTTGGTTGTCCTGCCTCTAACCAGGGCTGACAGACTCAGTGGGGTGGAGGTCCTTGAACTTTGTCCAAGGGACTCTTGTTTGTCGAGAAGTCCACACACCTGCAGACCTGACTTGAAGTGGCTCTGTCCCCACCTTTCCTCGGGTGGTTCAGGCTAGACTCCACGTGGCTTCAGGCACTAGGATCAGGTCCTACTTCAGGTCTGATTCTGGGCAGCAGATATCGGGCAGGCCCAGTCATGGCTCTTGGTGAGACCGGCACAAATTCAATTCCTGCTTTTCCGTTTTCAGGGTTTTTGGTTTTTGTTGTTGTTGTTTTATCTTTGAAGTGGAGAGGTGGCAGTCTGAACATCACCCCTTCCTGGGGAGACTGGAGGGGTTCTTGGGGTGGTCCCCTCCAGCTGGAAAGTCCACAGTACTGTTATCCTGCTAATCCCAGCTCTTGGAGGGTAGGTAGGGGTTGCCTGTCTGACGCCTGTCTGTCCCTACCAGCTCTCAGAACGCTATGGGCCAGTGTTCACAGTCCACCTGGGATCTCAGAAGACTGTGGTGCTGTCAGGCTACGAGGTGGTGAGGGAGGCCCTGGTTGGGACCAGGCATGAACTGGCCGACAGGCCCCCGATCCCCATCTTCCAGCTCATCCAGCAAGGCGGGGGTAGGTGGGCACTGGGATGCCCTGACAGATGGGGGGTCTTGGCTTCTTGGGCTGGTGCCGGGGAGGAACAGGATCAGTCTATGGCAAGCCTAGAGAGGTATGACCAAGGGTAACCTCTGAATGGGAGGGGCCTGGAGTTGAGCCTGGGGCCCCCAGTTGGGCCCCCTATTCCCTGCATGCATCATCAGGATGGGGAGTGGCTAGCACTCACGGCTCACGTCTACCCAACAGGCATCTTCTTTTCCTCTGGAGCTCACTGGAGGGCGGCTCGCCAGTTCACAGTGCGGACGCTGCACAACCTGGGGGTGGGACAGCCCCCCATGGTGGGCAAGGTGCTGCAGGAGCTGGCCTGTCTTAAGAGGCAGCTGGACAGCTATGGAGGTGAGTGGGGGCCCAGGCTGCCTTTCCCCGGGATCGCTGCCCCCCTGACGCCTGTTTTCCTCCCCGACCTCTAGGCCAGCCCTTCCCTTTGGCCCTGCTGGGCTGGGCACCCTGCAACATCACCTTCGGACTGGTCTTCGGCCAGCGCTTTGACTACCAGGACCCTGTGTTTGTGTCCCTGCTGAGTCTCATTGACCAGGTCATGGTCCTGTTGGGGTCACCTGGCATACAGGTGAGAGACCGCCATGCCACAGGGAACTGAGCCCCTGTTGAACTAAGGTGTGGGAGTGTGTGTGAGGTCAGGGCTGGTTGGTACCCACCACGTTTCCTCCTTGCCCAGCTGCCAGCTTTGTCACCCTTTGGACAAGGACCCCTGGGGCTAGGGAATGCGGCTTCCCTGCTAGAGCGTGTGCCTAGCGTGCACGAAGCCCCGGGTTTCAGGCCCAGCATCAGACACCTGCCATTCCAGCACTCTGGAGATGGAGTCAGGAGGGTCATAAATTCAAGGTCATCTTCCACTACATAGTGAGTTTGAGGGCAGCCGAAGCTACACGAGACCCTGTTTCCAAAGAGAAAACAAAAATAAAATGAGCAAGGAATGGGTGACATTGGTCAAAGATGGACATTGGTTGACATGTTTTGCACGTGAACCAAGCCTATGCTCTCTGGCAGGCCTTAGCAGTATTGTGGGGCCCATGTCCCAAAGGTCCCCCATACCCAAGCACCATTTATTTATTTATTGGTGTGAGGGTGTCAGGTGCCCTGGAACTGGGGTTACAGACTGTTGTGAGCTGCCAAGTGGGTGCTGGGAATTGAACCTGGGTCCTCTTGAAGAGTAGCCAGTGCTCTTAACCACTGAATCATCTCTCCAGTTCGTCTTATTTAGTTTTTAAGAGAATCTCAGAGCATTTGTATCTCTCTGTGTAGTTGTGGCTGTCCTGAAACTCTATATAGATCAGGCTGGCTTCGAACTCACAGAGGTCCACTTGTCTCTACCTCGTGAGTACTGGAACTAAAGATGTTCTTGACCACACGCTCTTCATCACAGAAATCACGAAAATGAGTCTTTCTTGTGCCCAGTGCCCTAAAGTTTAAACATGGATTAGGGCCACCATGCTGCTAACTGAATCCTAGAAGACACATAGTAACCAGCACGCAGCATTACAGTGGGGCCCTGACTCAGGATGAGGCCCCATAGGGGGTGGGGAGAGCAGTCACTGTGGTGAGCATGCTCTTAGCATCCCACCTGTGCAGTCAGAGCAAGCAGTGAGTTCATCCTCAGAGCACTCCCTGAGGGATGGAGAGGCGGGTCCCTCTGGATAGCTCGGGCAGTAGAAATGGTCCTTATTACTTTAGAGCAATATGTGGCATTTCCACCAGTAATTGCCACTGTAGGAGCTGCTGGAATCCTAAATACCTACTGGCACCAAACCCACTCTACCGTAAGCTACAAATTGCCCCTCCCCAAGACCTATGAGACCCCATAGCTGTGACTCCTTCTCCATGGTAGCCATCCCTCCTCTGCCCTTCCCTTTCAGCGATGATAGAAAGGAACACGTCCCTAGGCAACCATTACTCTTGGTCTTGGCACAGCCATCCAAGTGCATCAGGTCACCTGGCTCCTTCCTGAATGCCCTGAGATTCCCTCCTAGCCCCCGGACTTCCAGGAGGGTGGTGAGCCTTCAGTACTGTGTGCCTGGTGCCCTCTTGTGGCCAGGGGCAGCATTGCTCGGGGCACCTGCTGCTAGATGGATTGGCTTGCTCACAGTGACTGCACCCGTCACCTCACCTCTACCCCACCCCGCTGTCCCGCCCACTCTCAGCTATTCAACACCTTCCCCCGGCTGGGGGCTCTGCTGCGGTTGCACAGGCCTGTCTTGAGCAAGATCGAGGAGGTGCGCGCCATTCTGAGAACCCTGTTGAAGGCACGGAGACCACCTTTGCCAAGTGGCGGCCCCACGCGGAGTTACATGGAGGCTCTGCTCCAGCAGGGCCAGGTGTGGACAGGCCGGGACTTTCCCAGAGACCAGTCAGAGGCTTAGTGGCCCCAGCCCGGGGGAGGGAACTACTGAGGGTTCTTTCCCATCTGCTAGGGACCGCTGGGAGTCTGTCTCCTCCTCTGTGAGACTGGCTCCTCAAAGTCCCTGGAATGGGCACTGGGGCTGGGTGGAGCCTCAGTAAATGCCATTCACTGCCCCCCACCCGCCCGACTTCTACCTCACTTTCTCTGGGGCTTAGGACTGGGGTAGGTCCACAGGTTGGAGTTGGATTCCCCAGAGCTTCAAGCCCATTTCTAACCATCCGCCCTGCAGGAGGATGACCCTGAGGACATGTTTGGCGAGGAAAATGTCCTGGCCTGCACATTGGACATGGTCATGGCTGGAACAGAGACCACAGCAGCCACACTGCAGTGGGCAGTCTTCCTAATGGTTAAGCACCCGCATGTGCAGGGTGAGAGTCACCCTGTGGTAGGGGGTTGGAACCCTTAGGGGTCGGGGGGGGGCTCACTCATGCAACGCCACCCTCTGGCCTAGGCCGTGTGCAGGAGGAGCTGGACCGAGTGCTGGGCCCCGGGCAGCTACCCCGGCCAGAGGACCAGCGAGCGCTGCCGTACACCTGTGCGGTGCTGCATGAGACCCAGCGGTACATCACACTCCTGCCCCATGTGCCCCGCTGCACAACTGCTGATATCCAGCTGGGGGGCTACCTGCTTCCCAAGGTGCCGTCCTACTTCTTTGCTCTGACCGGGTGGACGGGGGACTTCCTGGGTCTCATATTCACTTGTCCAGGTGGTGGAGGTGGGAGGCAGGAACTCCCCTGGGTGGCGCTCTGCCCTTCCCCTCCCTCCAAGCAGATCAGCCTACCTTGGGACCCGTCTACCCTATAGGGCACCCCTGTGATCCCTCTGCTGACCTCAGTGCTCCTGGACAAGACGCAATGGGAGACCCCAAGCCAGTTCAACCCACACCACTTCCTGGATGCCGACGGGCGGTTCGTGAAGCGGGGCGCCTTCCTGCCTTTCTCCACTGGTAACTTGCTGGCCCTCAGCCTCCAGGGAGTGCCTTCACTCTTGCTTGCCCCTCTCCCCTCCAGGAGCAGGCCTGGCACCCTACACGGTGCTTTGGTTTCTCTTTCAGGCCGCCGAGTCTGCGTTGGAAAAAGCCTGGCCATGATGGAGCTCTTCCTGATGTTTGCTGGCCTCCTCCAGCAGTACCATCTGCTGCCCCCACCCGGCCTCAGCCCTGCAGACCTGGATCTGCGGCCTGCCCCAGCCTTTACCATGCGGCCCCCTGCCCAGACCTTGTGTGCAGTGCCTAGATCCTAGGGTGTTTGCACACTGCCAGAGCCTCGCTGCCTCTCCACTGCAGGCTATGGTGTGGCTGAAGCATCCCTAGCAATGAATGACGGGCAGACGGTGCCTACTTTGTCCCTCTGGACCACAAGCTGAGTACCACAGCTTTTACGTCACAGTGTACAGTGTGCCAGGCTGCCCACATTTGCCCACTGGAATTTGGAAGCTGGCCTTTTATCTGGGCATGGGGTGGGTAGATGTCTCCTGTTTAGCCCAGCATCCCTACCTTGGTCTGATACGGTGTTACCAGAAACCTACCTTCCAGGCTCCTTCATTCTGAACACTACAGACTGTTCTCTACTCTGGTTCCCAAGGCAGTCAAATCCCCAGAGTACGGGGATTTGAACTAGGTCTCAGTTTCTTCATTATTCTCCTTGCCCACCAGAGCCTACTATTGGTTATACCAACTCCGCACCAGGCCATGGGGGTCCCCAAACTCAGATACCTGGTCTATAGCCCTTCCACAGTCCCCAGTGCACCCTCCTATCTCTCTAACTAGGCAGAATCTGCCAGTCACAGTTAGGGGTGCTCCACCTTTGATTGTAATCAAGGGGACTCCAGGGAATGCTTGAGCTTGACCACAGGTGACCTTTCTGTCCCCTTCTCCTGCGAAGACTGACATTCTGGTGACCTGGGGCAAGAACACTTGGCAGAAAAGAGCATCTCCCAGATGATTTCCTGGGAACCCTCTGCCAGGTTCCTAAAGCCAGGTCTCACCGACAGTGAGTGACCCACCACGTTTCCCACTTGACCTGGCTACCAGGAGACCCAGCGCTATGGCTCTTGATCCTCCTGGCTACTCCCTCCTTTGTGCTGTTGTTTGTATTCCCTGTTTCTCTGTGTGCCCACTCAAGGCTTTGGAATGCGCAGGCTGATAACCCTGCTGCGCATGTCTGTTGTGACATGCCAGCTCCAGAAGTGCCCCTGAGACAGCGACAGACAGTGCAAGGCTTCCCCAAGTGCGGAAGGGCAGGGCTGGACGCCACCAGGAGTGGGAAGAGCCAGCTGGAGTAAATGTAAGACCCAGATCAGGTGACGCTTGGGCCCCTTCTGGCATCAACAGTCTGGTGGTTGCTGGTGAAAGGGACAGGAATGAGTCCCCCCTTGGGCTCTGATGTCACACTGCCTTGATGCTAGACCCAGCCAGGGCTTTAAAGTAACTAAACCTTAAGTGTCACAAGTGTCTGAGGGATGCAGGACAGGGCTGGGGACGGGGTTTGTAGGCGAGATAGGGTCTGAGTACAAACAGCCAGACTGCCTGAGACCCATGACCCAGGGAAAGGTGCACACTTTGGCCGGCTGCCTCTCTCCCACACGAATGCAGAATTCTGCCACTGTGCCCAAGTGCTAGGGACCTGATACAAGCCTACCACTTTTTTTTCCCAGATAGGGTTTCTCTATGCAGCCCTGGCTGTTCTGAAACTCACTGTGAAAACCAGGCTGATCTCAAACTCAGAGATCTGCCTGCCTCTGCCTTCTTGAGTGCTGGAGATTAACAGTGTTTTTTACCACTGCCCAGTTCCATCCTAACACTTTCACAAGACCCAGGGACAGCTCAACTCTGCTTCACTCAAGTGATCTGGTAGAGTTTGCAGCCCGGGGGCTACCCCAGTGTGTGCCCTTTCTTCTGCCATGTGGCATCTTGTTCCAGGCAGGAGGGCAGTGCTTAAGGCGGTAGGGACTGGACCGCCCTCTAGTGGCAGAAGGATCTGAACGGAACCGCGGCTGCTCTCACAGGCTCCTCTCACAGGCTCACTTGGACCTCTGGGCAGCTGAGGGCAGCTGAGGGCAGCCTGGCTTTAGCCCAGTTGGCTCTGGTTGGCCATCTATCTCCTCAGTGTGACGCAAGTCCTGTCCACTTGAAGCTGGGAGTGGGCGGTGGAACTCTGTCTTCTTGGGCCTTGCATCAATCAGAGCAGCTGTCACCACCCAAAGGAGACCCCTGGGAGACTGGGCCCGTTAACATCCATGTAGGGAGGGATACCAGTGTGGGAGTCACCTGATCCACCTGAGATCCCAGCCACCATTCCCTCCTGCCTCTTCAACTGTGGGCTGCAGCTCTACTAGGGCAAAAAAACATTTGGCAAGTCAGACATTTCTGTGCAACAATCAAAAATCAGAAGTAAAATGTGTAGCCTGGGGGAGGGGTGGCGCACACCTTTAATCCCAGCATTTGGGAGGCAGAGGCAAGCGGATCTCTGTGAGTTCGGGGCCAGTCTGGTCTACACAGAAAAACTCTGGTTAGAAAAACCAAAAATAAATAAACAAACAAACAAATAAACAAACAGTTAAACATGTAACAAATCCTGTTTCCTGGTGTCACATAGCACAGCTTCCCTGTAGCCTTGGTTCTGGGCACACATGCATGTTCAGAACCACCGTGCACACCCTCCTGTCACATGACCTGAACACACCATGTGTGCCCTCCTGCCACATGACCTGAACACACCGTGCACACCCTCCTGCCACATGACCTGAACACACCATGTGTGCCCTCCTGCCACATGACCTGAACACACCATGTGTGCCCTCCTGCTGCATGATCTGCAACCTGAAACTCCCTGGCTCATGACCTGATGCTATCAGTCTCAGGGCTTTATTTATTTATTTTGGTTTTTCAAGACAGGGTTTCTGTGCAGTCCTGGCTGTCCTGAACTCAACTCTGTAGACCAGGCTGGCCTCGAATTCAGAGATCTGCCTGCCTCTGCCTCCTGAGAGCTGGAATTAGCCTCAGGGTTTAAGACAGCTTATGGAAAACAAGCTTTCAGTATTTTCCGTCCTCCCCCTCAGTTCTCAGCAACAAGGTTGCACACCTCTGCAAACTTGTTTTAAATCTTTAATAAATGACAAAATTAAATATATTCAGAATTGCTTTTAAAATAAATTTCTTATGATCTAGTAGATAATATGTGATCTGTACACCTCTTTTATATAGCTCTATTCCAGGGGTGTGTAAAAGTTACTTTGATGCCAAGGGGTTGTGAGTGAGGGTTTCTGAAAGCTGTGGGCTGGACAGCCCAGGAGGCTGAAGACAGACCCTGCACAGCTCCCATGCAAACCCAGTGAGCTCAATGCTCAGTGAGTTAGACTTGCACCAAATCCTCTCTGGCCGGTCAGTGCCCTCCCTACATGGCATCTATGGATGTTTCTTTATGGTCCCCAGGAAATTCACCCAATGAGAGTAGGTTACATGCTCTGACAGTGACACGGGTCCAGACACAAATGCTTAGTCATTCTGCTTCCAACATGTGGGCTGAGACAACCCAGTGAGAAGGAGCTGGACCTACTCCTGACACTGAGGGACAACACGTGGTTGCTGAAAGCCAGCCGGGGTCAAGGGACAGCAGCCTCTAGTAGCTCCTGGCGGCCATACAGGTCCAGGATCTGCACTCCAAGTCCCCAGCAGGGCTTCCCTGTAGGCAGGTGAGTTGTTAGGCTATACTGCAGTGGCCCTCAGACTGAGTATGTAGGAGATCCACCATCCCCACACCAGGGAACCCTAGCTGATGGGGAAAGCCAGCATTGGCCAGTCTCTGAGATTTCATTCATAGAATCTGATCACAGCCACCTTGGGGCCACACACATGGGAGTGGCACCTGGGAGCTGTTTCCGGGTCTCAAGGCACCAGGACTGCATATAGGTGTGTGGGGGGGAGGGGGAGGGTCCTTCCCAGGACTTTGGAAGGAAGTCCTCAAGGCACATGACCTTCCAGTGACCTGCTTGCTCCCAAAGCCGCAGAGGAGGTAGCCAGCGTGTCCTCGGGACCCAAGGCCACCTCTTCCTGTTAGGAGAGCAGCTGTAGCACCTGCCGGAGGCGCTCCATCTTCCCTAGCTGTGCATCTCTGGCCTCGGTGTTGGCCTCATCAAGCTCCTGCATCAGGGCCTCGGCCTTCTGGACTGTCAGCTCACGGGCACTGCCCTTCAGCCCCTCGAGGTAGTCCAGCAGGGTGGAGAAGTGCTCATCAGGAACCTGGGGGAAAGAGGACAGTGTTGAGGGCTGGGGCATGGGGATCCTGAGCAGGGGCAGGGACTAGGGTTCCTCCCGGCGCCGGCCTAGGCATCCAGCTCACACTGTCCTTACGATGGGAGACAGAGCTGTGTGCCAGTGACCCCTCCCCCTCGATCACCCTGCTGCTACTTTGTCAGGACAAGAGGGGGAACATGATGAAAAAGAGGCCAGTGTGGTGGCAGGACTCTCCTGTGCTTCAGACATTCCCTATACACATTTTAAAAACTTCTTTTGAAGCCCCATCTCTAGCTCAGCCTGGCCAAGGGTGACCCCAAACTCCTCCTCCTCTCCCTCCCTCTCCCACAAGTGTGCGATTTCACACCCAGTTTATGCCGGGCTGGGGACAGAACCCAAGGTCTTGTGCCCACTAGGCAGGCACTCCACCCACGGAGCCCTAGCCGCAGCTTTTGACTTTGTTTCTATTTCAGGCTCATTTATTTTCAGTATGCCCACATGAAGACATCATACGGCGGGGAGACCAGCACAGCGGGGGCAGGCCTGTGCCTGAAGGGGGGTGGGCTTGACGGGCACAGCCCTCACTTGACGCCTCCAGATATGGGCACCCAGCACCCTAAGAGGCACACACGGAACATCCCTCATCCTGTATGACAGACAGACACTCCAGGGAGCAGCCTGGGGGAAAGCAGTGGTGCGGCCCTGGGGGAAGGGTAGGAGAGTCCTGCAGGACAGAGGGCTTATGGGAGTTCAGCACCGACAGGGCAGCTCCAGCCCCCTAACTTAGCTGTGGGGTTCTACTTCCAAATTCCATCTCTCCCCAAAGAACCAGATTCCACCTTGAGAGGAGCCCGGCACAGTCACACTCTTAGACATGCAGGTAGCACGGAGGACAAGGAAGGGATTTAGGGTCCTGGAGAACAGGGGTGGAGGGGTGAGAGAAGATGACACACCACTGTATGAGACCACAAGGACAGCCCTCCCAGGCTGCACCTCTGCTGTAGGGGCCCACGTGACCTACATGTGCACAGAGTCCCTCACTTGGACCCTGCATGCTGTATATGGATCCGGTCACTTAGGTGGGCTACCCTCTGTGCAAGGGCCCCATCTATGTGCCAGCATGCCATGCATAGGTCTTGGCACCTGGAAGACCCAGCCCCTATGCAGGGGTCCTGGTCAGGTGCTCATCTGCATGCAGGAACCTTGCTTAGATGGACACCTGCGCATGGACCCTGTCACTTGAATGTCCTACATGCCCGTATGCTGTGCACAGACCTTGTCTTTGTCATACATGTTCAGCAAGAGCCACGTCTGCCTCGTCTTCTGGAATCTCCAGCTCTCCTGCTTCCGGGCCCACCTGGGAACCAAGGCAGACACTCAGGATGGAGGACGGTCCCAGGGCTCTGAGACCAGATCACCTGCAAGCTCGTGGTGGCAAAACCTGGCTCAGGGGGATGTGCACCCTCAGCATGTCTACTGTGGGGGGTCCCTTACTTCATCTTGGGTACCTATATTTGTAACAACAGGGATATAGGATCAATTTCCAACTGTACAATTCTGTTATTTTATGACTTTAAAGGGAGCATTCTAAATTTCTTGAATCTATCAATTCATTTTTGTTTTTTGAGAGAGCCTTATAGCCAAGCTGGCCTCAAACTCACTATGTAGCCAGGGTCATCTCCCTGCCTCAGCATTTTAAGTGTTGGGATTACAGAAAGTGTGACAGCATGCTGGGCTCATTTTTTTCCCTTTGCATTTTCATGTGTGTATGCATGCATGTTTGCAAGTGTGTGTGTGCGTGTGCGCGAGTGTGCATGCGCGGGCACACAGGCACGCACACATGCATGGAGGCTGCAATCACTCTTTCACCTTGCTCACTGATGCAAAGTCTCTCTCTCTCTCTCTAGATTTTTTTGAGACAGGATTTCTCTTGTGTATCAGCTCTGGCTGTCCTGGAATTCCCTTCATAGACCAGGCTAGTATCAAACTTACAGTGATCCACCTGCCTCTGCCTCCCAAGTGCTGGGATTAAAGGCATGCGCTGCCACTGCCCAACTTAAAGCAGGGTCTCTTAATTAAACCCAGAGTTTGCCAATATGGTAAGTCTCCATGCCAGTTTGGTCTTGGGATCCCCTCCCCGCTTTCTGAAGATGGAATTTCAGGCAGGTCTCCACGCTTTTCTTCAGTTCTGGGATCCACACTCCAATCCTCCAGCTCATTTCGTCTTGGTTCACTAACTCCTCAGGCATTTCTGCCTTGGCAGTAAGGGTCTGAAGTGTGCCAGCATTAGCTGGGAGTTTCCTTATAGTCCACTGAAAGGCTGTGCATGACCCCCAGCACACCCACCAGGTCTCTACATCATCCTGGGCTGGGGGCCCAGGCTCCAACCTCAGGTCCTTGCTCTCACAAAAGCTTCATGGGACTCACAGACGGGCCATTGAAGCCACAGTTCCCACCCGCCTCAGGGCTGGGCTGGGTTCCACCTACCACCTACCTGAGTGTCCGACCAAGTCCAAGGAGGGACTCAGGTTGTGTGAGGCCTCAGGACAGTCAAGAAATACATTTTCTGACTGTGTCCTGTTCCAAGCCCAACACCCCGTATCCTTCCATCCCTCGCACATATCCTATGTCCCTGAGAGTGACTTCTCGAGAGCAGGAGGATGCAAAGAGCCATGATCAAAGTGGAGACAGGACACCAGCCTGGAGAAGTCGGCTAGAGGTTACATACAGACCAAAAACACTGAGGCTGCACCCCAGATACCTGAAATGGCAGGGCTGGGCTCGTTCTGGGTGGGAAGGAAGTCGCCATCTGGCAGGACAAAGACATCCCCAGGTCTGCCCTGGTCCCCAGCTACTCTGTGGGTATTAAAAGCGAGGCTGCACCATCCCCTCTCTGGATACAAAGGCAGAGAATCCAGGGGCCTCAGCCTAAGCACACACCAGGCTTGGGATGAAGTACAGGGACCTGTCAACATTCCAGAGGCTGCAATGCCACCTGGGCCTGGCCCACAGTCCTGCCAGAGACATGGTAGGGCCTAAATGAAGGCAGAGTTGGCTACACTGTACTTGGTCTAACTCCCAGAGGGGACCGTGCCAAGGCCCACTGCCCTCTGTGATCTTGCAGAGGATTCTGGGACCAAGGTTTCCTCTGCTTTATGAGCTATGGGTGGGAATCTCTTTCTAACCCATGTCCCCTTCCTGCATTCTTGCCTGCTGTAAGGATATCCTAATGACCAAGGCCAGGAGGAACACTCTGGACATAAAGAAAGACCACAGTCTGGTTCATGAGTTCCATCGCCCCATTAATCCCAGGAAACCTCGGCTGACCAATCACAAGGACTCCTGCTAGAGTCCCCAGCTTCAGAGCAAAGGGAAGCCTCCTGCCTCTGCAGCTCCTGCAAAACCACCTCTCCACAAGGCTCTTTGACTCTTTGGGTCCCTTTGATCTGCCTAAAAGCTGACCGGGCTCTGGCCACTGTGGCTGCTGCCATGCCCACCTGTGCATGTGGCCTCCTGCATGGCGGATCTGCTGCCATGCCCACCTGTGCATGTGGCCTCCTGCATGGCGGATCTGCTGCCATGCCCACCTGTGCATGTGGCCTCCTGCATGGCGGATCTGCTGCCATGCCCACCTGTGCATGTGGTCTCCTGCATGGCGGATCTTGCACCTGAACACTCAGGCCCTGGGAAGGGCGGCTCTCTGGGGATGCAATTATTGTGAGGCTCCAGCTGCCCACCACCACAAGCCAAACTTCTCTCAGCACCCGCCCAGTGTGACGGTTAACGCTGCCAACTTGACAGAATTGAGACCTGCACAGGAAATGAGCCTCTGGGCCCATCTGTGAGGGAGTGTCTAGATGGGGCTAACCGAGGTGGGAAGACCTGCCCTGAATGTGAGCAGCGGCGCTGTCCCAGGGGCTGGGGCTCTGGACTGAACGAGTAGGAAGGAAAAAGCGCCAGGATTCACTTAGAGCTGCCACACATGGACGCGACGTGACTAGCTGTGTCGTCCTTCTCCACCACGATAAGATGTGGCCCCCAATACACCCTTCTTCCTGTAGGCGGACGTAGCAGCTTAGCAAGCCCACCTGGGAGGAGGCTGGAATGACAGCCCAGGAGCTAAAGATCGGTACACTCTCCTGCCTGAAACTCCAGGTCCAGGAAGGTCTGACACACCCACGGAATTGAAGATAAAATTAATCTTAAAAACCAAACAAAACACCGGGAAGATTCCTAGCTGTGGGGCTGTCACAATCTGCAATGCACTGTGGTTCAGGGATGTGGCCTCCCTGACTTCCAGAATATCTGTTTCCAGTGCCCAGCTAAGATGGTGGTGTGTCTGCAGGCTGGGCACACAGTAGCCACAGAGGAGACGTGCCTGAGGGCAGTAGTGTGGATACAGAATAGACAGGGCAGGAGCCTCCCCAACACCAGTCAAGGGGTGACATTCCCCACCCGCCACAAAGACTTCTTCCCAGAATCATGGCAGCGGCAGAATGTTCTGTATTCAGCCCACAGTGGTGCTTACCCTTGGAGATACTCCAGGGCCAGAACAGCAGCCGAGGGCTTGGCTGGCAGGGTCTGGCCTTTGGCTGTCTGAGCCGCAGCAATGCCTGCCTCTCGCAGCCGTTTTTTCTCTTCCTTTTTCCGTTCCTTCTTCAGTTTCCTTTCCAAGACCCTCCTCTCCTCTGGGGACAGTTCAGCGCTGGCCTCCAGCACCTGAAAGTCAATGACAGGCTGTCAAGGCGGGCATGGATGGGACCCCTGGACAGTACGTTGCCAGCCCACCCTTTCTATCCACAGTCCACAAAGGCTTCAGAGACAGCCATATATGGGAGGCATGCGTGGTGGGAGAGTTCAGCTCATGTGCCGGATGCACCCAACAGGTGTCAAGTGGACTGAGCACAAGTCCCATTCCTTCCGTTTCCTGAGCCCTGTGCAGTGACCACAGCAGCCACCAGAGGGCAGCAGTCTCATGGAAACCTTGCCTGTTCTTTTCTGCCAAGTCCCTAGCTGCTGGCTCCAGTCTGTCCTGAAGACCCAGGTGGGGGCTGGCATGAACTCCATTGCTAGGGTCACCTCTCAGTGAAGGACCACATAGTGGGAGCTCCGCTATGGTAGGGCGCCGACCTCAGGAAGCACCACTTCTGTTGGCGTCTCGCCGAGGAAGCCCATGCCTGCCCTGCCCTCCCCCCTTCCCCTAGAAGGAAGCCCGAGGATGGCACTGCAGTCATTCAGCAGTTCCAGAGAGGTCAGCCCACTTTGTCTTTCCTGGAAAAAGTGTAACTAGTATTGACTCAGATGTAGCTAGCAGCTCAGGAAGGGTGTGGGGACATGGCGAGGGACTCAAGGACACTATCCCAGCCTTTCCAGGAAGGGTGAGCTCTCCATGATCCCAGGTTCTCATTGGTCCCACCCCCAGGACAGTAATGAGATATCGCAAACAGAAGCAGTCCCTCCTCCCTGGGAACCCCACACGCACAGTCCAGCCACAGGAGACCCACATCTGCTCAAATAAGGGCACTTCCTCCTCAGTCTACAGAGAAGGGACATCGGGGACTCCAGAGGCTGCGGTAGGGCACCCTCCCCCACACAGGAGCCTCTGCCTCCCTCCCCCACAGTTACCCTGTATTCCCTCAGTTGGAGAGCTCCTAACCTGAGGAGTCACTGTAGGGAGAGTGCCCAAGGGCCCACTGGAGACAAGGAAAAGAGCCTGGGGGTTAACTTGGGCCCTAGAAGTAGAAGGGGAACTTGGTTACCCTGGCTACCAGCTCTGACTGACTCTGGGCAGCTCCCTGCCTACGGCCTAGGTCCCAGAGGCTGTGTGTGTGTGTGTCTGAGTGTTATATAAACTGCAGCACTGAGAACTGCCCCGGGGCCGGCCTGCCTCTGACCCCACAGCCACATGGGCGGCACTGCACCACCAGGTCCAGCCAGGGATCGGACAGGGCACTGGAGCAGTTAAAGGGATGAGCTGGGGAAGGCAGGAAACACCAACTTCCCACTGTCTGCTGGGGATAATCTCAGCAACACTCAGCCCCAGGATCCTGGTCCTGGCCTAGGGATGCTGCCTGCTGACCTGTGATACAAACGAGAAGCTCTGGTGGCTCTCTGAAGTGTCCTGGAGCCCTGCAGCCCGTGTGCCCTCCAGAAAGGAGAGCCATGGTCCCTGGACTTAGTTGATGCAAGAGTCAAGGTGCCGCTAAGAACATAACGGCAGAACCCAGTCTGCGCAGCCCACTCTGCAGCAGGCTCTTTTCAGACACCGCAGGAACCTGACAGAGCCACTGTCTGCAGGAGATCCTAGCCAACAGGCAATCCCAGGTATCAGGACTTCTCACTGGGGAACTGAGTTCATATCGAAACCACACTTGGGTTCCTTACCCATGTCCCTGCCTGGGAATCAGAGAGCCACACTGCAGCCTCCTGCTATGCAACTTCCCCCATCTTCAGGAAATGCAAGAATAGATTCCTGCTTCTGCTACATGTCCCCCATGCCGTTCTTCAGATACCCCGCCATGTTGTCGCCTGTCTGCCCATGATGTTAGAGCCTTTCTGGCCCAGCCCCTCCTCTACAGTCATCCATCGCAGGGCTCCCCTTGAATCTATCTCAGTGTGGCTCCACCCCAAACCTAACACTGCCCTCCACTGGAGCTCCAAGGGAGGCCACGCTGCACCCCCCCCCCCCCCCCCCCGTGAAGTCTGTCTGCAGCCATTGGAGTCACTGTTGTCACTGACTGTATCTGATGAAAAGGAAGATCACACATCAAAACCAAGGCTGGAGTGCTGGGGTTAGCGCTACCATGCTCAGCACCCCCTTTATGGACAGGGCTTCGTGCAGCTCACTCTTGCCTTAAACTCATGGTAGATGCTGCGCGCACGTGCAGTAGGAAGGAGGCCTGAAAGGCAGCCTCGGGACTGTGGCGAGGGCTCAGGGGTTGTGGAGCACGAGTTGCTCTTACAGAAGACCTGGGTTTGGGTGTCTGTGCCCACATGGTGGCTCACAACCATCTGTGACCGCAATGCCAGAGGGTCCAATGCCCTCTTCTGAACTCTGTGGACGCATCTGTAGCTCACATACAAAACACGCATGTATACATAATAAAATCCAAACTATAACTTAAAACATGACCCACAGCGTGCTATTGCATCGAGAACAGTGGTTGGAGACCCCAGACTTTTCATGCAGTATCCGAACACTTTCTTTCTTCCTTTCTCCTTTTTTTTTCCCTTCGAGACAGGGTTTCTCTGTAGCTTTGGAGCTTGTCCTGGAACTCACTCCTGTAGACCAGGCTGGCCTTGAACTCACAGAGGTCCGCCTGCCTCTGCCTCCCGAGTGCTGGGATTAAAGGTGTGCGCCACCACTGCCCGGCTCCAAACACTTTCTTATCAATTGCTTTCCTGTCCTGAATTAAGTCGTGAATCCTCTGAGCTCCATTGCCCTTGAGAAATGGCACGAACTTCACTTGGAAGGGCCCTGTGCCCTTGGTTCAGGCTGAAACCTCAAACAAGGTCCCTAGAAAGCTGATTGGATGGAGACTGGTTCCCGATTTGGAGAACTTGGAAGTGTTGACTGTCCCACGGTACTCTAGGGACACTTGGCTAGGCATCTTGTCATCCCTACTAAAACCAAGAGGCAAGGAGGAAACCAGTGGTCCTTGGTGGACTGACACTTTGGGGCCACAGCAGAATCAGCAGCTTCCCAATGGCACACATGTGGGGTTCCTCCATCCATGTCTGCATTGACATTCATGGTTTACACTGATCCAGACTGGGGGAGCAGCCATTCCCATGCTGACAGGCACGGTTGGCTGAGCCACTCTGGGGACTGAGAAGGAACCTGGACCAGTCCCCAGTAGCCTCAGTAGCTAATAAGTTCAAGACTGCCTGATCTCACACCAGGTGTGTCTTCTCACGGAAGTGGCTGTGGTCACTCTCCTGGAGCCCACTACAGAGGGCCTGGAAAGGTGAACAGGAGGGCCCAGGACAGGGCACTGGCCCTAGCCTGGGTGGTGAGAGAATGTCCTCATTATCCCTAAGACTCAAGGACTTGGAGCTCCTGGACTTGAGGACAGGTTCTGTGTACACGACTTTCCACAGCTGGGAAACCCAGGTCCATGTGTCTGCTGAATAGCATGACGGGGAGCGGGAGCGGCGATTAGTTGGCAGGATAGGCTTCCAGCTGTCCTGGAATCGGGGCAATCCTGCCTCAGCCTCCCCGAGTTCTGGGCATACATATATATATGTTTTATTCACAGTGTTCAAGAGCCATAGCCAGTCATTCTGCGCCACACAGAAGCAGGAACCTGGGTTGTTTGTGCCTGCTGTGAGGTGAGGAGCCGCCTGTGAGCAGAGGCATCCAGGTGACCTGGCGTTTCCTGCCAGCTGAAGACTCTAGGTAGCACCCTTCCCCCTGCCTACCCCCGCCATTACCAGGTGGCATGTAAGCCCAGGAAAGGCCCTGAACCCAGGGCAGCCGCGTGGGCTTCGCTCTTGTTTGCTCATGGGTTTGATCAGGAAGCAATGGTTGAAACCTGACCGTTCTGAAGCCTCAGGGCCTGAGGGCACACACAGGGGCGGGTGCTGCAGCAGACACCCCAAGCTGCCAGGACCCAGCTGTTGCCTCGAGCGCCTCCCTTGGGTTCCATGAGGATCAAGAGGCCCTCTGTGTGGGAGGTGGAGAAAAAGCCCATTGCTCTTCCCCAAACTCACAGGGCAAAGAAATGTTCTCCCCTCTCCCCAGAGCTTGAGGAATGGAGCTGCTCGCCCTGGCCAGGATGTCACTTGTGCAGGTGAAGGGGCTGTAACTCTGGCCCCCATCGATGATGTGAGGGGGCAGTGTAACTGGGGTATATTCTCCTCATAGGGATTTGTGCTGTCCTGGGCCCCCCAGGCAGTGAGCACCCAGGGTTTTTGAGTATCCAATGGCTTGGATGTCTTGATCAAACATTCTTGGAATCATAGAGGTGGCTGGTGAATGCTCGGAGGGGATTCAGGAGTTGCCAAAAACTGTTATCCGGCGTTTCTCTCAAGAAAAAGCCTATCTAAGGCGGTGTTCCTACAACAGGACACCTTCAGCTCGGCTGCTGTGGTCAGCAGGGGGCAAAGCAGGGCCTGTTCTCTCTCAGTCCCCACAGTCCCACGGGCTCTAGATGCTCTGTCCCAGGTTCAAGAGCCACAGGGTCCCAGGGACCTTTCTTCACTCTGTATGCTAAGCGCACGCTCCCTGCTGGCCACTTTTAGTTTTGAACACACAGAATAACTAATACACAAGAGGATTGAGAATCCAAAGCCAGGCTGGGATCTGCAGCAAATCTGTCTCAAAAATAAACAAAAACCCCCAAAGGCGAGTTGCATGGCCCCGGGCCCAGTGCCACACTGCTCTGTGGGGCCCTTTTTCTGGGGGTCACTGAGGTCAGGTGCA
This sequence comes from Microtus oregoni, assembly GCF_018167655.1. Taxonomy (NCBI): domain Eukaryota; kingdom Metazoa; phylum Chordata; class Mammalia; order Rodentia; family Cricetidae; genus Microtus; species Microtus oregoni. The sequence goes on along the minus strand of NW_024543062.1, from coordinate 3,855,270 downwards.
AGGATGAACACAGGTGAGGGCAAAATGACCGTCTCCTGTCCCCACCCCCTCTATGTGAACAGAGCGGCTGAACTGGGCACACAACTGAGCGTGTGGCAGGGACTCCGGTCTGTCACGCACGATAGTCCCAAGGGCCCAGCAGGTGGGCCGACTGACAGAGGCCGGCACCAGGTCATACTTCTGGCACCAGGTCATACTTCTACCGTATACCCAGGTGATGCCCCTACGGTTTGGAGAGTGGTCTTCTAATGCCCTGTACCTGTTCACCAGCCACTGGGAATGCTGTAGCTATGGTCTCCAAGTGACAGTGATGTTTGAGGGGAGGAACATGAGCTGTAGAGGCTTCAGGAGCTGGATGACAAGGCCAGCAGACTCTGTCTAGAGACAGGAAGCCTCTTCCCACTTCACAGCCCAGAGTCACCCGGCCTCCACCCACTCGGGTTCAGCCCGAGTGCAGGATCCTACAGGAGTGTGCAACCTTGAGAGCCCAGACCTCAGCAGACTGTTGCCCAACCATGCACACACACAGCAGCAAACTTTTTTTGAAATAGCAAAACAAAAACCAGAGCACAACAAAATTAGGAAGAATGAGGAGGGAATGTGTTCTCAATGAGGCTTTTTATTTAGAGAGGATGTTGAAACGGGTGTATGTGGGAAGTGACCCAGCGACACCAACTAACTGCCAAGCCAACTGGTCTCCTACCAGGTCACTCAGTCGACTCCAACTGGCGCCACACAGGGCACATAACTAGGGAAGTACCTCCAAGGCCCACTCTCTCTCGCTTCCCTCCCTCCTCAGTGTTTGCTTAGATTAGGATGATCTGGACACCAGGGGCATCTGTGCTTTGTTGTCATTGCTGCAAAGAGTAACCAAAGTCCCCTCCATTCTGAACCACGGAATGACCTGCAGAGTCCACTCCGGAACGGACTGTACAGCTTGCTGTTGCAAGGGTCTGTGGGCAGTGCAGGGGTGGACACCAGCTCTGCCGTCGAACCACTCCCAGGCAGACATACGTGAGCTCCCGGAGGACAGGGACAGTGGCTGCCCCGACCAGCTCTGCATAGCTGTGCACTTACCACCTCGGTGCCAAGGCAAGGGCCACGTCCACCCAAGGAGTCCCTTCTAGAATTGGCTTTTTCAATGCACAAGGTAGCACGTGCAGACATATAAAATGCTACTTAAACTTGGTGTCAGAGAATACAAAGACGACAGCCCTAGCACCCTGCGTCCTCAGTGAGCTGAACATCTGAGGTTCCACCTGGGAAGCAAAGGTGAAGGAGACTGAGCCATCGCCAGCTATCACGGGACACAAGAATCCCCAGCGGTGATGGTTCTGTCCAGGTCACACACAGTCCCTTCTGCAGTCATGATAAAAACACCATATGTCATTTGAAGGTTAAACACAGACAAGTTAAAACCTGACCTTGACCTCAGGTTGAAGGCAGGGGAGTACAGACCCCAGAGAGCTACTTCTCTCCTCACCTGAGCACAGAACACACACACGGCCTCTAGGCTGGGAGTCCTTCAGCCCCCTACTGTGGGAAGGTTTTCTTGGTTCTCTGTCCTTAAGCCACCTGACTCAGGCTGCCTGGCCCCAGTGACAAGGTTACAAAGGTCCCAACCCCCACTACTGCTCTCTCATGGCCTGTCATTCACAAGTCCACCATCACTGTATGCCCAGTCCCACCAAGGGAGTAGACAGATCCCAGGGGCTTGAGGAGGTGGGCAGGAGTGGACGTTTTGTTGACTAGGATGAAGGGCTGGCCCCAGAATATAAAAGCCACCACCTCCGTCCCTTTGCCTGAAGGTCACAGGAACTGGTCCCAGCGTTCAGCTCTTGCTCAAGTTCAAGTGTGAAGTCCACTGCATCCATGAGAGCAGCTTTTGGGCCAAAAGCAAGAATAAAACCAGTCCCTGCCACCTGAATCACACCAGTACACATCCACCCATCCACACGCATGCACGTGCACCCCCATGCGGGGTGCTAACCAGGCTCCTAGCACCAGGTAGGTCAGCTCAGAAGCAGCAGAAAGTGGCCATAGGCAGGGCCGGGAAACAGGGAGGTCTCTGATCAGACACCCGCAGTAGGAGACCCTGAAGGGAAAGAGCGGGGCTCTGCAACAACCGGAAAGCGGCGCACAGCTTTCTATGCAGGCAGTAAGACAGGAATCCATACAAACTAGCAAGGCAGGCAGATGGGGCCGACCTTCCACTGCACACAAAGCTGAGCATTCCCAGTCCAGGAAGAGCCAGCCTGCACAGACCCCCTGCACTGTGCAGAGGCCACACTGCATCCCTGGAGTTGAGGCCCAATCTCATTTGCTCAATTTCAGCAGCAATCTGTTTCCCTCACCCCAGCTGAGGGTTCTTTTTAGGAAATGTCTGAAGAGGCCTTTCGGGCCCTCTCCTTTTGCAACCCCTTGGCCAGTAGGCTTCTTTCTAGTCAGGGTAAGGTCCCCACCTCCCCTTCCCTAGAGATTTACAGCTTGCCCACCATCCAGAGATGGCTGCTCCCACCTGCTGGCCTGGAGCTCCTGGTCTCACAGGCCCCACCCGCAGTGCATCCTTCAATTCTAGTCGAGCCTGTGGGTAACAGACAAGTCCTTTGATTTTGGCTTCCTCTGTTACAGGGGCTGTGGCCAAATGCAAAAGTGTCTGGTGGACTCCCAAGTGACATTAGGCTCACAGAAGCTTTCTTGCTGTGCCCAAGGAAGGCCATTTCTCCTGCTCCAATGGGCCCTGTTCTCCTGTACAAAGTGATCCATAGGGATGGAGCTAGAAAACATTATTTTGAGTGAGGCAACCCAGATACAGAAAGACAATTATCACATGTACTCACTCATAGGTGGTATGTATGTATGTATGTATGTATGTATTTATTTATTTATTTTTTGGTTTTTCGAGACAGGGTTTCTCTGTGGTTTTGGAGCCTGTACTGGAACTAGCTCTTGTAGACCAGGCTGGTCTCGAACTCACAGAGATCCACCTGCCTCTGCCTCCCAAGTGCTGGGATTAAAGGCGTGCTCCACCACCACCCGGCATCATAGGTGGTTTTTAAACATAAAGCAAAGAAAGCCAGCCTATAAACCACAATCCCAGAGAACTTAGACAGCAATTTGGACACTAAGAGAGACTCACATAGATCTAATCTACATGGGAAGTAGAAAGTAGGAAAAGACAAGATCTTCTGAGTAAATTGGGAGCATGGGGACCTTGGGGGAAGATTGAAGGAGGGAGGGGAGAGGCAAGGAGGGGAGCAGAGAAAAATGCAGAGCTCAATAAATATCAATTAAAAAAAAAAGGAAAAAAGTGACTCCATAGGAATCTAAAAGTGCACTGATTTTCCTGCAAAAATGTGACGATAGCCCGGCAGTGGTGGCGCACGCCTTTAATCCCAGCACTCGAGAGGCAGAGGCAGGCGGATCTCTGAGTTCGAGACCAACCTGGTCTACAAGAGCTAGTTCCAGGACAGGAACCAAAACCACAGAGAAACCCTGTCTCGAAAAACCAAAAAAAAAAAAAAAGTGATGATAGCTCTGGGCCAACGAGGGCAGAGATGACCAGACACAGAGGCACAAATGACACATACAGATACACACGCGTACAGGCGCATGCTCCTTGACAGCTGTTAGTAGTTCGTGACGATCTTGCTATTTTAATGCAAACCGGACTCCAAAAGCTTGAAAAGTCCGCTAGGCAAAGCGCAGTCACAAGGTACAGGCGCATACAGCCACAACTGTGCACAGTGAGACTATCAAACCAGGCTCCTGTGTTAGCTGGGCAGCCTATGACCCTTCTTCCTTCTTCTCCAGGTCCGGTGATGTTGCGAGTGCCAACCTGTAACATGGACTGCAGTCTCACCTCAGGGTCCTAACTTCACCACCTTTACCCTAGGCTTCAGGGCTTCTTGCAGAAGGGCACGCCTGGGCTCGAGCTGTTGAGAGGGCCTGCAAGAACAACTGCCCCCTGGGAGAAGAAACACAACAGGCTACTACTGGAGCAAGCAACAGCGGAATCAACACTACACGGGGACTTCATTAAGTATGTCATTGTGCCCGTCCCACTATTTACATGTAGTTTTTATTTGAGTCACTGTTTCTGGGGTTAGGCTTCTGCACACACCGCAGACAGTCTAAAGTGTTCGTACTGTGGGCTGGCTAACCAGGCAAGCCATATCAAAACCAGTGGGACAGCTGAGGATAGGCAGCGGAGCCAGGGACACCCAGGTGACCTCGTGGGGAGAGCTGTCACTGGAGCCTGGGGCCACCTCGAGCCACCCACACCTGGTCACGCACTGACCTCCCTCATAGACAGTCGGGAGTCCTTGGTGTGGGCAGCTGGGACCCTGATGCTCCACAACGGGGAGCCCGGGGACTTGGCCAGAACAAGATGCAGCCTGCTGGACCCTGATGCAGGCGCATAAGTGCCCTTGGCAGGTGGTGGGCATGGTCTTTGCCAGCGCCTGTGCCTGCACCGTGGGGCTGCATTTACAGTCGGGGACGTGGGTGGCCGCATCCAGGGACAGGCAAAGCTGTAGCCAGGACAAGTGCTGCAGTGCCTTGCTCCCGTTCCAGGATGCTGGGGACCAGCGATTCATAGCTCCGGACACAGGGTTCGCAAATTAAAATAAGGAAGGGGTGGAGAGGCTCTCAGCAGTTGGAAGCACTTGCTGCTGAGAGGGCCCGTTTGGTTTCCAGAACCCACAACCATCTGCACTTCCAGTTCCACGGGGGTATGTGTGTACAGATACGCGCGTGTTCGCACATACACACACAGAGAAAATGAATAATGAATAAATAAATAAACAAGGCAAAGAAGAAAACTCGGCGATTCTCCTGCCTCAGTCTCCAAGTGCTGTTATCACTGGACTAAGCCACCTTGCCGGGTGCTCACACAAGAACAAGTAAAATGGCCTACAGTTGGTGGCTAAGAACAAGCTGCACTTCCACACTGAAGACTCCTGATGCTGGCAGTGAAGACAATATGGTGATGCACCAAGGCTGAGCTCAGGGCATGTGATGAAAGTCCGCCCCCAAGGCCATCAGGCTGGGCTCTATTCATAAAGCACTGAAAAATTCTCCTATCACAAGGCTGCCAGGAAGCAAGGCTGGCATATCTGGAGAGATGTAGGAGGAACCTGCGGCATCAGAGCTGGGCACGGACAAGGTGCAGGACACACGGCATCCTGGTCCTGTGGGGACACTGTGAGGTAGCTACGAGGATTTGCTGTGCTATTTTTCCAACCAGGAAACCCCTAACTATTTCAAAATACAAAGTTGAAAATAGCAACGGTAGAGAAGAGGACTCACCGGAGCATCTCTGGGGTTTTAGCTGTCCTGGCTAGATTTTGTCAATTTGACACAAGCCAGAGTCATCTAGGAAGAGGAACAGCAATTGAGAAAATGCGTCTATCAGACTGGCTTTTAGGCAAATCTTTGGGCACCTTCTTTTTGTTATTAGTGATTGATGTGTGAGGGCCCAGCCCACTGTGGGTGGTGCCATCCCAGGGCAGCTGGTCCTGAGTGCTGAAGGAAAGCAAACTGGGCAGGTCCTGGAGATCAAGCCGGTAAGCAGCACTCTTCCACGGTCGGCTTCAGTCCCTGACTCCCCTCTGCGATCACGTGTGGCCTGAGAGCGTTATATGAAGGAGTAAACCCTTCCTTCCCCAAGTTGCATTTGGTCACTGTGGTTTTCTGTTTGGTTTTTTGAGACAGGGTTTCTCTGTGTAGCCTTGGCTGTCTTGGCACTCGCTCTGTAGAGCAGGCTGGCCTCAAACTCACAGAGATTCTCCTGGCCCAGCCTATAGAGGTGTCTGCCATTACACCCAGCATGGTCATTGTGTTTTATGATAGCAATAGAAAGCCTAACAAAGACACCTGGGATAGCCTGAGCAGCCCAGGGGAGCTAACTTCACTTGAACCATAGACTGATGGTGACAACCTTGGGGGGAAAACGGAGTCGTGGGAAGCCTCCCTTGACTCAGTACTTTCCCCCAGACCAGCATGGGTTTCCTCCTGCCTTCATCAGGTCAGGGTGTGTCAGGCTAAAACATGAAATCGCAGGGCTTGGATGTAGCCTCGTAATAAAGTGCTGGTCTTGCTCACATGAGACCCAGCCCCAACACAAAACAAGCCAGTCTGTCTCCTCAAGCCTGGGTGGACAGCAGCTTGAGTGAAGCTCATTCTAGACCTGTCCTTAGTACCTGCCCATATAGACCTGGCTGGCCAGATCCGAGGACCTGGGTCCTTCATGTATGCTTCTTGGGAGAGAGTCAGCTACTGCTGCTTGACTGGCAAGGTGGGACATGCTGTAAATGAAGAGCAGTCTCAGACACCTGCTGCACCCAGGGTGCATGCAAGTCTAAGAGGGCAGAGAGGATAATTGAAGGGAATTGGTTCTTTCCTTCTACCACGTGGGTTCCTGAGATCGAATTCGGGGCTGGTGTCAAGGGCCTTTACCAGCTAAGCCTTCTTTGCTGACCCTTGTCTCTCTAGCTTAGGATAGCCTCAAACTCAAAGCAATCCTCTTGCCTCCGCGCCCAGTCGGAGAACATAGTGAAGTTCTCTGAATACAACAGAGTGCCACTGAAGGGCATCAGAATCGAGCTGGGTTGAGCTTCATCAAGCCCCACCCAAACCCTTTCAGGGCTTCTAGGAGCGATGGAAACTGTTAGGAGGGGCTGGGGATAGCAGGCGCAGTGCTTGCTTGGTAGACATGAGGACCCAGGATCAGACCCTCAGTGTCACAGTTTCTTTTCCTGCTGTATAAAATACCCTGACAAAAGCAAGAGGGTTTACTTTGGCTCACAGTTCAAGGTCAAGTACAGCAGATCACAGAAGTCACCTGGCACTTGGGAGGGAGAGGCAGGTGGGTCTTGGTGAGTTCGAGCCTGGTCTACAGAGTAGTTCCAGGAGAGGCTCCAAAGCTGCAGAGAAACCCTGTCTCAAAACAAACAAACAAACAAACAAAACCAACCAACCAAACAAACAAACAAAAAACCAATCACAGAAGTCAAGGCAAGTACTTGAAGTCATCAGGAAACAGGGGAAAACACTCAACTCCCTTTCTATACTTACACAGTCGGGATCCCAGGCAGGGGATGTTCCTGCCCATCTTCTCACATTAATCAAGACACTCGAGCTAACGCAGAACAGGAATGTCCAGAGGCCTGTCTCCCGGGTGACTCGAGAGCTTACAATTGACTCTCATTATCACACCTGGCATCCAGTAAAGCGCCCACCACGGTTCACTCGCTAATCCCAGCACTGGGGGTGGGGACAGGAAGATCCCCAGAGCACTATGGCCAGCCAGCCTAGCCTAATCGGTGAGCCCCAGGATCAGGCGGTGAACTGGCTAGATTTATGTCAACTGGGCACAAGCTAGAGTCAACCGAGGAGTCAACTGAGAAAAATGCCTCCAAAAGATCGGGCTATAGGCAAGCCTGTGCGAGGCATTTCTTAATTAGTGATTGATGGGAAAGCCCAGCCTATTGTGGGCAGGGCCACTCCGGGGCTGGTGATCCTGAGCTCTATAAGAAGGCATGTCGAGCAAGCCAGAGGGAGCAAGCCGGTAAGCAGCTCCCCTCCATGGCCTCTGCATCAGCTCCTGCCTCCAGGTTCCTGTCCTGACTTCCTTCGACAATGAACAGTTCTATGGAAGGGTAAGCCAAATAAGCACTGTCCCTCCCAAATTGCTTTGGTGATGGTGTTTCATCACAGCAATAGTAAAAAGATAATAGGGCAGGGAGGGACTTTGGACCAAAAAAGAAGATGCAGAGAGATTGAGAAAGACACCAGATATTGACCTCTGGCCTGCATACACATGTAAGTGTGTGCACACGTGCTGGCTGTGGCTGGATTACCCTCATGGCTGACCACCTGCTTTGAACACTCCACAGACCCGTGAGGTAGCCACCTTGAAGGACATCATCATAGCCATGACTGTTTGCTGGACCTCAGTGAATTCCAGACTACTCCGCCGTCATTTTCGCCAGCTGGGACCGGGACACTTCTTGCTGGTAGCCCAGAGGATGGTCTGTGATTAATGCACGCAGAACTGCTGCGATTGCTGCAAGCACACATGCCTTACCCCTTTCCTGCCTAAGCAGCTCATGGTGGCAATGAGCTCAGGGTAAGGTGACTCTAGCGGTCTCTTCCTGTTTTGATCGTTAATAGAGTGGGCTGGTGACACGAAGAGAAGACAGGACAAGAGACTGGCTAGCGCACAGATGATAAAAAGCAAAGGTGCTGGAGACGAGGAGAAACCTCAGAAAAACAGAGGGGGAACTAAAGAGAGATGGCTTCGAGGAACAAGGGATGAGAGACGGCAGACTGACGGTGCTCAGAGTGCCAACGAGCTGCCACCCTGATGGGGCACACCCAAGGCCTGAGAACTGTTCTCACCAGCCGCTGCCATTGCTTTGGTGGCAGTGGCCGTCTGTCTTAAGGCTCTACTTCTGCGGTTGAACCAGTCATTTCAAACAGCTTTTTGGCTTCTGCGGCTCAGTGGAGATTGGGTGCTCCACTGCCCACTGGAAGCTTTTGTTTTTCTTTTAGTGTGTGGATGTATGGGCAGTGTGTCTGTGTATGTGTCCTTGTGTAGGTCTGAGATTGACAGCTGGAGTCTCAGATTGCTCTCCATCCTATTATCTGAGTCAGGATCCCTCACTGGGGCCTAGAGCTCATCAACATGAGTCAGCTAGTCGTCAGCTAGCCCAGCTTGCTCTGGAGATCCCATCTCCACCTTCTGAAAGCTGGAATTACATACAGGTCATGAACACCGGGCACCTAGAGGGTGATGGGGATCTGAACTCGGGTCCTCACACTTGTACAACAAGCACTTTATCCACTGAGCCATCTCCCCAGCCCCCTGTCAGCCTTAGCAGTGGCACAGCACCCACAATGGCACAGCACCAGGGGAGCAGTGAGCCTGTCCCTCAGCTGAATCTGTTTATACAGCTAGAGAAGGGCACTGGCCCTAATCACAGCAAACCTGACTTGCAATGAGTCTTCTATTTGCACCAATCACAGGCAAGGATCTTTTTGTTTTGTTTTGTTTTTTGACACAGGGTTTCTCTGTAGCTTTGGAGCCTGTCCTGGAACTAGCTCTTGTAGACCAGTCTAGCTTCGAACTTACAGAAATCCACCTGTCTCTGCCTCACGAGTACTGGTGTTAAAGGTGTGCATCACCACAGCCCGGCTGGCAGTGACTCCAAAAATCATAACACTAATAACATTAACGATAAATTCTTTTTTTTGTTTGTTTTTTTTTTTGTTTTTTTCGAGACAGGGTTTCTCTGTGGTTTTGGAGCCTGTCCTGGAACTAGCTCTGTAGACCAGGCTGGCCTCGAACTCCCAGAGATCCGCCTGCCTCTGCCTCCCAAGTGCTGGGATTAAAGGCGTGCGCCACCATCGCCCGGCAACGATAAATTCTTTAAGCCAGTAAGATGTTCATTTCCCTGTAAACTATAAACTAGCAAAGACGCGGGGGGGGGGGGGGGGGGAAGGCAATGTGACTCCCTAACTGGCAGCTGCTGGGCTCACCCTTGCTTGCCAAGCTGCCGCGAACAAAGTGATGTCAGTCAGATGGACCCAGCGACTGACCCTAAAGGCAGCACCTACTGCTTTTAAGATTAACTCTCAAACGATAGAAGCTGCCCAGCAGTGGTGGCACACACCTTTAATCCCAGCTCTTGGGAGGCAAAGGCAGGCAGATCTCTGAGTTTGAGGTCAGCCTGGTCTACAGGAGAGCCAGGGCTACACAGCGAAATCCTGTCTCGAAAACCAAACAACAACAACAGTTGGAAGCTGATTGGTCCAGGCTCCTGAAGGCTTGCACTAGACTTTTTGCTATCACAAGCCTAAGTAAATTTGAGATGCCTCTGTAACCATTTGCACTTAAGCAAGCCAGAGGGAAGGCACTCCTCCTGGGTTTATTTAGCAGAGGAACTGCTGGACCTACCTTGAAAGATGCGTGCCTGTTAGCTGGGCAGGCGGTGGTGGTGCGTGCCTTTAATCCCAGCACTCGAGAGGTAGATCTCTGTAAGTTCAACACCAGCCTGGTCTACAAGAGCTAGTTCCAGGACAGGCTCCAAAGCTTCACAGAAACCCTGTCTCCAACCCCCCCCCCAAAAAAAGAAAGAAATAAAAAGAAAAAAAAGACCTTAATTTCTAACAAGAGGTAGGCTCCTGCCTCACCTCACTAGGGTCAACCCAGAAAATCAACTAGACCATCCCTGTCGTGCATGAAGTCCAGCACAGGAGTGTTTCCTACACCGTTTTATGGGTACTCGATGGCTCTGAAGGCTCCACTTTCTTCCAGGACAAAGTGTTGAAGGGGGGTCAGCCTTCATCCCCGTGTGGTTTTCATCGCCTGCTGTCCTTTTCCTGCTCTGCTCTCAGCTTGAACGTTCCCTGTCACTCAGTGCCATGAATGGCCATGAGTGACAGAGGCTCAGGCAACAAAGGTGACCCTCTGACAGAGGCACACAGTGGCAAATGGGAGCTAGAGGTATCATAGCCCTCAGGTGAGGAGACAGTGCAGATGGTGGCGCTGCTTCTCTTTATCCCCTACCTAGTCAGCAGTGAGAATGGCCTGAGTAGCCCTGTCTGCTTGGGAACAGTATCTCCTGCACACAGACCACGAGAGGACAGGCCGGGGGTGAAGACAGACACATACATCTCTATTTTTAGCACCTGCCAGCCGAAAAACCACCTCCTTCTGCTTCCCCTCTCTCCAGCTGCCACTGCTTATTCCTACAGCGATCTCTGGGGTCAGAATTTCCAGGTCCATAACCAGCAGGGCTCTGGTAGGCTTGTCCTAGTGCAGAGCTCCCACAGCCTCAGGCTAGAGAGGGGGAGGGAGAGGCTATGGGAAGCAGGGCTCCCAGGGCTACAGGAGAAAGGCTTGCTGTATCTTGGCAGGACCCCAGGGCTGGTTGCTTGCGCCATACACGCAGGCAAATGCCTGCTGTTCCTGGAGTCTCCTCCAGAGCCTTCGGAACTGCTCACATGCCTGTGACTAGGGCTCTAGAGGACACTTGGTCAGGGCAGATGCTCTGTTAGCCACTAGTCCCGGCTACTCCAGCTTGTGTCCAGCAGAAGAGCCCAGCATGGTCTTCGGAGTGTATGAACTGTGTCACTGCATGCCAGGCTCTCTCTGCCAAGAGCAACTAAAAACGACATGGGATCATCTTGAGGCCAGAAGGCTTAGATAGATATGGTTGGAGATGCAGTCTGTCCCTTCTCGCGTTACTAGTGGGAGATCTGCTTCCATGGGGGGACAGAAAAGCCCTGGTGGGTGGCCAGGGAGGTAGAATCTGATGAGAAGGAATAGGAAGGGTACCAGGAAGGGGCACGGGCACCTGTGCTGACAAAGATGAGACCTGTGGCTGTCCATGCAGAAACCACAACTTTGAGTGAACTCAGACCACCTGCCCCACCCCTGCTCAACTCCTCCAGCTTTGCTTATTTGGTTGATCACAGTCAGGACGATCACAAAATCAAGGCTAGCCTGGGCTATATAGCAAGATGGTCCCCCCCCCCAAAGAGTCCCTAATACACTAGGCCCTTGGTGGCATTACAATATATTATCTCTACAAACAAAATATTTATTTATTGAGAGAAGGCCTAATGTCGCTCAAGTTAGGTTTAAAATTGCTCTATAGGCAAGGCTGGTCTTGAGTTCTCTCGATCCTCCTGCCTCCTAAGTGCTGGGATCACAGGCATCCACAACCACACTTGGTTTAAATCGTGCTGTCCTGGGACCAACCTAGGTTTATGAATGTTAGGTAAGCTTCTACCAACTTAGCTACATCTTAGCCCCCATCAAAAACTAATAAACTAACTTAAAAAGATTCCCTCCCCTGGTCAATGTGTCCCCTGGAATCTAATCTACCCAACAATGCACAAACGCACAAGAGAACGTAGAGAAAAGGGGGAACCAGCTGCTGTCTGGTGAGGGTGGATTAAATCCAGCACTACCCCAAACCCCAGAAAGACCAAATGAGAAGTCTTGGGAAACAGGGCCACTCTCAGGTTCCTGCCCAGCAGTCCTAAGTGCCCTTGTTGTGGAATGCGGTTGATCTTATCGACTGCCACTCCAGAACAGCCAGGAAGACCTGCCAAGTCCCAAGAATGTGGCCTGGGAAGGGAAGTTCCGGCGTTTCCATGGTGCTTGGCCTTAGCAGGGCACTGGGCTGCAGCATGCAATGAGACTCGTGATCATAGCGTACATATCACGAAGGCGGCCTGAGCAGGGGCTGTGCCTAACCCTTAGGAGGCCAACCTCTGGTGATTTTCACACATGGACCCCAGAGCAGGAGGACAGACAATGCTGCACACACCCCACCACACCCGAACTGTCTAGCTTGGGGCCCAGCCTATACGATGGGAGTCAGAGGGAGGCTGCAGCCCTCTGCCATGGTCTTCCCGCCTGGATTCTCCTGTAGCAATGCCTTCACTTTGAACGTCTGTACTGTGGTTCCTGTACTGCACTTCCTGTCCTGCAGAGTGGACACCCAGTGGGCCCTCTGTGCTAGGGGCTCAGTTAACCCACGGCACTCCTTAGTTGTGAACAAAAGCCTCACAGGTACCCTCTGCTAGGCCCCTGGAGGCCCGATGCTCTGGAGATGGGTAATACAGCCCAGGCTCCGACCAGGAATCTTGAGGGTTTAGGCTATTTATTTATTGCTTTGTTTTTGTATGTGTGCCTATGGGGGTCAGAGGTCAATCTTAGTGTCATTCCTCGGGTGTTGTCCACCTTGTTATTATAAAACTGGGTTTTTGTTTTTGGGTGGTGGGGTGTTGGCCTAAAACAGTAAGTAAGATAGGCTGGTCAGCTGGCCAAGGGGCCCTAGGGATCTGCCTGCCACCTCCCCAGTACTGGGATCACAAGCCTTTTTGACATGGGTTACCAGGGTGCAAACATAGGCCCTGAAATGGGCTATTACTCCAAGGCCCTCCCTCCCTCTTTAACAGTCTTGCTTTATAATCCCAGTTGGCCCAGAATTTGCTGTGTAAACCAGATCAGCCTTGAATTTACGGCAGGACTCCTTGCTCCTGCCTTGAGTGTTGAGGAAATTGATGGGCACCACCATGTCCAGGTGGGCTGTCTCTTGTGTGTGTATTTTTTGTTATTGATTGTTTGTTTTTAAGACAAAAATCTCACATATCCCAGGACATGTGGCCAAGGATGGCTTTGAACTTCTGATCCTTCCAGTTCTACCTCGAGTTCTGGGATTCCATGTATGCGCCACTATCTCTGGCTTATGTGGTGCTGAGGAAGAAACGCGGGGCTTCCTGAACTCAGGCAAATACTCTAAAGAAAACGTCCACACATCCAGAGTGTGAGGCCAAATCATGGCATAGTAAATGGCATCCTTCCGCCTTCACGTTGGACAGCAGCTACACAGTGGGTCAGGCTGCTTTCCCGCGATCGCATCGCTTAGGCCCCTAGGGCCTGGGAGTCACGGGTCGGGTGGTGGAAGCCACAAACTTGGAAGGGGGCAGGTGCGCGGCCCGCCTGAGTTATGGCGACCAGGGCTGGCCACGGAGACTGTCCAGTCGGACTGGGGGCGGGGACTACGGGGAAATAAGCGGCCGCGCCAGGAAAAGGGAGTGGCCACAGGAGCTGTCGGTCGGGAGAGGGGGCGGGGCCTGACGGCGTTGCTCTGCGGGCGGGACCACGCCAGCGGCCCCCGGGGGAGGGACGGGGTCACGTGTGTACACAGCCCCCGCGGCGTGCGCGCCGAGAGCTCCGCGGTCTCCTGCGAGCCCAGCTGCCCGCCAGTGGCCGGTGCGCGGGCCGCTGCCCAGCGAGCGGTGAGTGGGGCCCGGGCGGGGAGCCCCGAGAGCTCCGTCCTGGGTGGGAGGGGACCGCGCTGGGCTGCGCTGGGCTGCACTGGGCGAGCGCCAGGGGCCGGCGCGCGGTCCTGATCCCCTGGCGCGCGGCAGATCTGCTGCCCGCGACGGGCTCTCCTGGGACTCTATGGTTACCTCTGCGTCCCTAAGAGCATACAGATAGCGGAACTGGCGCCGTCTGCCCTGGACAGTCACCAGGTATGAGAGGCAACGCCAGAAACTAGAAACCCCAGGTGAAGGATGAGGTCTGCAGGCATGCCGACTAGGGCTTACTTGGTACCCGCTGTCCGGAACAGCACCTGCCACTTCAGCGCGCCCCGTCTGTGATTACGCACTTGAGAGCTGCTATCCTGCTCATGTCCTGACCCAGCAGCCGGACATTTGTATCCACCCCCACATCCACGCATGTATCAGAGGCAATTGATGACCTGGGGACAAGCTAGCTTTAAAGAACTGTAAATTAATACCATTGAAATGGCTCTGACCATGTCCCAACGCCGCTCATGCATAAGGGGACTAGATACTATCGCTGAGAGTGCAAAGAGACACTATTAATAATTACACTAAGGCTATGAAGAACTACCTACCACAAGGTCCAGATTTCCAATCCAGAACCTCTGGTGTCTTCCAGGGTACAATGTGTCAGGGTAGACTTGGTGTGGATTCATGAGCAAGAGGAGACTATACACCCAGAGCTTATGTGAGGGCATATGGGGATTTAGGTCAGGAGGTGTAGGCTGAGCAGATCTAATGGTGGTGGAGAAATGAATGGTAAATGCCAAGTTGGGGGGAAATGCCTGTGTGGCTCACAGGCTGGAAGAGGGGCTTGCTGCTCTCTGGGCTTTCTCTCCTCACCTGTGATGTCCTTTGGAATTCTGAAGTGGTAATGATTCCCTCCTTTAGTGCCCCAAACATACTGAGATGCACACCAAAGCCGTGCCTCTGGGGAGTAGAACACAGGTCTACAGAGTAAGTGCTCTGACTGAATTTTCTGTCTTCCCTAAACTGCCTTAGTTCCTTCCTCTTGCCTGCAGGCTCTTAGGTTCCCTACAGCCAAAGCTGGGCTTTCACTAACCTACAAGTCTGGCCAGCACTGGGTCACATCGATCCCTAGGCTCTCAAAGGCCCAGTACTCTAATACTCCTGAAGCTCCACAGAGCAGAGGGGACTAAGTTTGCAGAGAGAAGCTGTAAGTTTTCTGTCTCGTTTGAGATGTTGCTGACAGAGCCCCCGTACCCAAAGACAAAGCAGAGGGCCAGAGTGACATGGAGCTGGCAACCTGTGCACCCCAGTGCTCACCCTGCGGCCCCTTTCATACCAACAGGATTGGCTAGGAGTTTCCCCATCTGCATTAGGACCAAAGCACACCCAGCCAGCAACTGTTGTGACCAGACCTGTGACAGGACGGTAAAAATAGCCAGCAGAGCCAGATAAGATCTGTGGCTTCCAGCGCTTCCTGCAGGTGGAGCCACAGCAGATAGAAGCTGGAGGCTATGGGAGCCCACATGGGGTGTGTGCCTACCCAGTGACTGAAATGGAAAATCTATCTGTGCGAGTTTGCTCCTTGCAGTTCTCAGAATGCCTCTTATTTATGTTTCTATTGTTTCTTTCCCCCATCTTGTGTCTGAGAAGGCCTCAAACCTTGTTAGTCAGGGAAAGAAGGCCAAGTTATGGAGTAAATCGAGAGCAAAAGCATGAGTTCCATCTTGCTCCAGGGGAGACACAGCCCAGGGTCCCATGTAGGCACCCTGCGTGCTCTGAGGCAGGGGTGGTTTGGTCCCAACCTATCTATCCCCCATGCAGCTTCCTGCAGCTGGCAGGAGGCGGGCTCCTCTGCATAAATAAATACAGGGTGGTATTTATGCTGCTGTATTTATGCATCTCAGGCAGGCTGCCTGGTCCAAGTTTGAGCCTCTCTAAACAGAGAGAGATAGGGTGCTGTGCTGAATGCATTTGAGGCTGGCTGCTTGGCCCATGCGCCTTCCTCTGCATTGTGAACTGTGAAAAGCAAAAAGCTATGAGAATCAAAACCACTCATGTACGTCATTTGGCTTTCTTATCACATGCCAGGAAGGTGCAGGGGTGGCTACGGGAATTAGCCTGCGCAATCCGTGTGCGCAGAAAGCCTGCCGCAGCCCCTGCCTTCCTGAGCAAGGAGTTCCTACAGTGGAGCGTTGTTTACCAAGGCTTCCGGTCACTACTGCAAAGGGAGATAAACATCTAGAAGACATTTTTGAAGCACTTTGTTTTCAGACATGCAACTAAAGTTGAGCATCTCCTGGTGCACAGCAGGCCACTTGATAACAAAATAACCCACCAAGCCTACAGCAGCTGAAGGCCCGCTGTCATCGTTCATATAGAGCTCTGAATGTCGAAGGAGCTAGGGCATGACCACAGTCCTGTACTGGGGGCACCATGTCCAGGTCTGCTGTCCTTAACGTCTATATATCTCCAGCCAGGCACTGGGGCACAGCAGAGAAGCTGCCCCATTGGGGAGATGGTCTCATCCAGTGCCTGGCTGAGGAGGATCAGAGAGGTGTCCCCGAAGGTGCACTCAAAGACATACCAGATGAGCAGGGAGCAAGGTCTTTAGATGCACGGATGGGCTGATCTATATGGACACCTGTGAACCAAGGGGCTGTGCCCTTCAAAGACAGAAGGGGATATGAGATCCCTTGGAACAAGAGTTTCAGAGGTTGTAAACCAACACACGGGTGCCAGGAATTGAACCCAGGTCCTCTGGAAGAGCAGTCAGTACTCTGATCCCTTGAGCCACCTCTTCAGCCCCTAATGGGCACAGGTGTAACAGTTAAAACACGATCCTATAAACAGAATGGGGCACTGCTCCGAGTCCTAATGATTAGATCTGTGAGATGTCTCATCTCTATTTCTTTCTTTCTTTTTTTTCCTGGATTTTTTTGAGACCCTAGGTAGGCCAGGACCTGTAATGAAAAAGAGTGGGTTTTGTTTTTTCTTTTCTCTCTCTCTCTTTTGGATATTGGGGATGAAGGTAGGCAAAGTGGTTCCTGCCAAGCCACCCTCAGCCCCACGACCTCCTGCTAAGCCACACCTTCCAGCCCTCTTTTTACTTTAAGGCAGGGTCTCTCAAAGTTGCCCACTCTGGTCTTACATTACTGTGTAACCCAGACTGACTTTGAACTTGGGATCTTCCTACCCCAGCCTCCCGAGTAGGGAGGATACCAGACTTGTGCCATGGCACCTGGTAGAAAAATGGTGCTGAACTGTGGGGCAGTGGGCGACAGAGATGCCCAGCAGAGGATGGGGTTGCCTGATTAGTAGGTAAGGAATGAAATACAAAATGTGAATGAGTTTGCTCCAGCCACATGGGAACAGGAAGCCCCTTCTGGGCCTGGGCCTGCCAGCATTGCCAGTCTCTTCTAGGGGCTGCTGCCTCTAGCTACTTCTGGCCACTCATGGTTGTAGGAGATCACTATTTTTCACTCAGTCTGGTCATTTTGTTGCTAGAGAAATTCCCTAGTAATAACCTAATTTAGATCCCATGGACTCTCAGATTAAGACATACAGAAAAGACGACAGCGTCTCACCTTGAAACGCTTTCACCTTCAGCCTGAGAATGGATTCTCGTCCTTAGCGACTGTGACCCCGAGCAGGGTCACTGCTGTGCTTGTACTACGCAGGGAGCCCCATGAGGGGTCCACTGCAAGACGCAGAACTTCAAGAACTTCAAGTTAAGAACAGAACACCCCTCTTCGCGCCCCCCCCCCCCGTAACTACTTCCCTTCCCAATTCCACATTCCCTGGAAAGTTGTGAATACAAGCCAGCAAAGCCAATTATTTACCCTGTGGTTTAATATTAGAGTAACACCAGGAAGCTCCCTGTGCCATCCCCAAGCCCAAGCAGACTACATTTGCAAAGCTTCTGCCACATGTGGCCATGTCCCCAGAGTGAATTCTGGAAGGCCTTTCTTGACATTTGCTTTGGTAGCCGCACTCCCCACCCCTGAGGAAGGCTCCCGTGCAGTGTGTCCCTTGAGCCCACGTGCTTTCCTGCCCAGCCTCCCTCCGTTTTCCTCTTCCCAAGTGTCAGTTGACAGAATCTGAGCGAAAGGTCACAGACCAGCTTCTGTTGCTCTCATGACAGCCAGGGAAAGGACTAGATTTCTTAGCAAGCACAGGGCACCCTCGATTCTTTATCTCCTCTTCCCCCCTCCACCACACACTCACATGCTTGGGAGGAGTTTCCTAATCTAAACCTGGGGAAACTGAGGGACAGGGTGGCAACAACCTGCCTAACCAGAGGGGCATAAGGGCTGGCACGAAAGTCTCAGCCCCTGTGCCTGTCTGTCACAGGAAGACGGTTGAGTGTCCCAAGAGCCTCACTACCCCCATGTCCAGGCCACACCCACATTTTCACACGCCTTCCTGCAGTGCAGCATACATCAGGCCAGGGATCTAATCAGTGTCTGTAAGTAAGGATGCTATTCAGGGCTTGGCACAATGACTCATGCCTGTGATCCCAGCATGCAGGAGGCTGAGGCAAGAGCAGCAGGAGTTCAAGGCAGGCCTGACCTTCAGAGTGAAACCCTGTTTAAACAAACAAATAATAACAACAAAACCTCAACCCTTTATTTAGGGGTAATACAACCGTGCCTGAAACACCCTGATGTGGTATGTTAGGGACGCAGAAGCCCTGGGCTCCCTGTAGGGACAGTAGTGCCCCTTGTGCACCTGTTTCTATCCCATTTTATCACTCAGGCCCAGTGGCCACTGCCAACTTAGCCCTGGCATAGTTAAGGAAAGGAGCAGCAACACTGTTGGTTCCCCGATGCTCAGGACCCCAGATCCTCTGGTCCGTAGCGTATGACCCTGCTGTTCATCACGGGTGCCACAGGGTGGGCTGGGCAGTGGAGCAAACACCACAGGGTGCTGTTCCACTCAGTCCTGTCTGCACCCAGCTCTGAACAGGACCTGGTGATTGGCAGTAGTACCACAGAGTGCCCTGATCAATTGCCTTGAGATTGTCCGAGGGTGAGCCAGACATACTGGACACACTTGGAATCCAAGTACTCAGGCAGCGGAAGCAGGAGGATCACAATTTGAGGCCAGCCTGGGCTATCTAGTGAAACCCTTGTCTCAACAAAACCCAAGACCCCAGAGTTATATGCTCAGGGCCCAAAGTGAGGTGGGAACTCCCAGCCTGGATAGACACTTCTTAGGAACTCAAGTCAACAGAGGAGATCTGTGTTCTTGCTAAAGATTCCATCTTCCAGGTCTCCATGGGCTGGCCAGAATGGGGGAGATAACGGGGCTGCAGGAAGACATCTCTGCCTCCCACCCTTGAGGGCACTGGACAGGAAGGGCTGTTCAGCAGGAGGCCCACAGCTAAGTCCTCAGAAACTCAAGGGTGGTGTCTGAGGAAAGAGAGCCACCACCTAGGTGCCCACTGGCCTGCTCAGCTCCAAGTACTAATTAGGCCTCACCTCACCCGGATGGAGGCGGCGCTCATTACATGGCCTTTCTGTCAGACTTGAAGGGTGATGAACAGGTTGGCTGAGGTCATCTCGGAGTCAGCAAGGCGGCTTGGGCAGGAAATAGGAATGCAGAGCCCCAAGTTCCTCCCTGGTGGCTATTCTGAGCTGCCACCCTGGCTGGGGTGAGGGACTGTCTTTGCACCCATTGTCTTTCCCTCCGGTCTTCTAGCAACACCTAGCTCAGGCCCCAAGCAAATTTCAGTGCCATCTGGACTTGTCACACACTGGAGCGCCTCCCACCACCTTGGTCCCGATGCCTGGTCTGGTCCTTGCTCTGCTCTCAGCCCTCTGTGACATCTGTGCCCTGCTCTTCCCTTTGCTACATTGTGGGACAGATGAGGAGAGACGGGGAAGACAGCAGGCTGCGGGCTCCAGCTGAGTGAGGACCATCTCTGTCCTACACACAGCAGATGTGCCCCATGCTCAGTGAGGCTGGCCTCCTCGCCTTCTCCTTCATCCTCTGCTGACTTCACATGCTGGAACCTTAAGAGCTTTCAACTGAGGTGGTGCTTCTGTTGCTAGTCTCATGGTGTGCACGCTTGAGAGAGAGAGACAGAGACAGAGAAAAGACAGGAATGTGAAAGCCAGAGATCATCATCCGGTGTTGTCTTCTCCATTTTATTTTTGAAGACAGGTTCACTTCTCACTGATTCATCTAGACTGGCTAGCCTGCAAGCTCTGGGGATCTGCTTGGCTCTGCCTCCCCAGTGCTAGGGTTACAGATGTATAGAGTCACCCCTAGCCTGCTATATAGATCCTGGAGGTCCGATCCTCATGTCTGCACGCAAGTGCTTTAGCAACTGATCCATTCCACCCCCTTACTCTTTTATGGATGTAATTAAGAAAACAAAAGCAAGTATGAAAGAGGGCAGGTGAATCACTATATCATTAATGAATTTGTTAATGAACTGACTGCAGTCCTCTTGGGTAGCCTAAGGCCTGTGTGGCCCTAGCTCCTTTGCTCTCTTAGACAAGGTTCCCCTGCTGGGGTGAGGAGATGGCCAAAATGAGGGACACGCTGGCCTACTATATAAGGGTGCCCAGAGAAGATGGGAGTGAGCGTGGACCTGGTGTTGGCCGGATTCTGAGGGTTAGTGGGCAGCACCATGGCCATGTGGAGAGGGAGGGAGAGGGTGTGGGCTGGGGCTGCCACGGTATCCTCTGGGGGTACTTTTACAGGAAGACACATTTGGACTCAGTGGAGCCTGAAACTAACTTAACAGGCCAGCTGTGGGGAGGCTAGGCCTTCAGACACAGGGAGGGCAGAAGAGACCAAGCACCCTTCTGATGGTGTGGGGGCCACTCATTGGTGGCAAGGTTGGGCTATGAGTATGAGGAGCTTGTGGCTGTCCAGTCAGGATTTGACAAGCAGGAGGAATGACAGAGCACTGAACAGGAGACAGGGTCAGGGGCTGGCCTGGCCTGAGAGGTGTGACCTGGTACTATGTCTGAGGGATGTGGGAATCAAAGGAAACCTGGGTAGAAATGGCAGGAATTGTGGGGGAGGGTTCCGGGGATGGTTCCGCGGAAGGAAGGCAAGAGAGACAAGTGAGGAAGGTGGTGCTGGGAAAGATGGCTGAGAGGTGATGGGCTGGTGGGCAGTGCTTTTTGACTGGAGGGAATGAATGTCTTCTCCCTGGTGGCAGCAGTTGGCGGGGCTCCAGAAGCTGGGTCATGAATGAACACTGCACTCTCGCAGGCAGAGAGTGACGGACACCTGCCGGGCTTCCATGTCTGCTGTCCCCACGTTGCTGCATGGGGTGGCACCTCCCTGGAACTTCCCTGACACTGTCAGGTACAGACTGCACCTCTGTGGAGACCATCAGATTTCTCCCCAGCCTCCCTGGTTTGTGAGCCAGTTTCTCAGGAAGGAAATTACCAGATGGCCTGGCTGACTGGAAAGACAGCCTAGCCCAGGTCAGAGGGTAGAAACCAAATCATTGTTCACTGGCTACAGGAAGTCCATCTTCTCTAGCAGCAAGGAGAACAGGAAGGAAGTGGCGATGTAGGGAGATAGGAACCCTGAGAGGCCTGTGAACACATCCACACCCACACGCCATGGAGGTCAGCCTCCCTGATCCCCTTCTGTGGCTAAGGAATGTATTTGGCTGAGGCCCCTGAACTCACTGAGACACTAGTGTTAGGTGCCCACAGCCCCAACAGGTGGAGCCCCACTGTAGGGTGCCCCAAGGGGAACTGCCTAGATTTGAGGTCCACATGGCCAGAGCTCTACAGCCAAGTACAGGGACCGGCTGTGGTTCTGGGGCCTTGCCTGCTGCGTCCACCTGTCATTAGGCCATACCCAGCTGTTCCTCCCCAAGCCGCAGCCTACACCTTAAGGTGGGAGGGACACTCTCAGGGTGGCCACAGGGACATTCCCAGGGCAACGAAAATGGGACGCAGGCTCTAGTGACACACTCTGTCAGACCTACACCCCTAACATGGGTGTCGCAGCCCACACAGTCACTCTGCTTTTGGGATCTCCCTGCTAAGAGGAGGGACCTCCTGGGATCAACATCGTAGTAGCAAGCAGCAAAGAATATCACTTTCAGAAGATAAATGAAAGCAACCATTCTGTGTTTTTTTTTTTATCTGAAATAAAAGTTCTGACGAGTAAGACTATTTTGAACAGCAGTTAAACCTAGGTTCTGGATGAAGCTTATCAGCTGCTCGGCACCCACAAGCTGGCCAGAAACACACCCTCTGCAGTGCATCCAGGTTGGATAAACGGTGCCGTGCAGCTCTCAGACCTAGGGGCCAGTCCATGGCAGGCAGTGTGTGAACACTGAGTGAATTCTAACCTGACTCTTCCACACGATGCTTCCCCTGGAGCCCAGATGCTCGCCTAGTGCAGGCCCTAAGCCCTACCTCCTGCTCCACTTCTTACTGCAGGTCAATTAGCAGTCTGGGCAGCTGCTGTACCCACCAGGCTGCATGGGGGCACAGCGGGGCAAGCAGTCCTGCCAGGAACAGCACTCTGTAGCCAAAGAGTAGGTCCCGTCTGCTCCTGTGGCCCCCAGCAGGTCACATGCATGTACATCTGGAAATGCATGTGTGGGAGGCTACAGACCCCCCTACCCCAGCTCCAATGCTTTCCATTCTAAGCCTGCCCCGTGCTGCTGCTGTGCCTTCAAAGAGCCTTGTGTGTCCCTGGGCCTGCAGTGAACACAGCCAGCATCTCTATGGCAGAGTCTCAGTGGGGCCCAACTATTTTGTCCTCAGTTCTACAGACAAACGTCTGTTCAGTTCATTTCCTCAAGAGAAAAGGGAACTTAGGACTGAACTAAACTAAGCTCTGGGTCTCAGGACCTGAGCTGCCTGTACCCAACCTGCAGGCCCTACCCAGGGGCTGGATGCTCTGTGGGATGGATGCAGAGGCCGTGAGCACACTTGATCTGGAGGGCAGACTGTCCAAGTGCCGCCTCCCCTCTCGAAACCAGCTGTAAACACAGATAGGGAGGGGCCTCCACGCCTGCCAAGGGAGGCAGCGACCGTGTGAGTAATTGACTCAAGGAAAACAAGTGCAGCAGGAGTGTGCGCCACGCTCACGCGCATCGCTGGCTGCTGCAGAGAGGCTGGGATTCCCGAGACACGGGCCCTGGCTCTGCCATGCTGCCTGCTGCTGGCCTCTGGAGGGACTTGTGATACAGGTAGGAGCCTGGTGGCTGTCACTCGCTGCTACTGGCTGAGTGGGGCTGAGGATGAGCAGGCCAGGGATGGCAGCCCCATGGGAGGAGAGAACTGATGGCCTGCCACTAGTGAGAGTCTCACAGACATGGAGGGACAGAACAGGACCCGAGTTCCTGGACAGATTTACTCAAATAAGAGTGCTGTAGATGTAGGATCTGAGTGAGCTGGAGGGCATGGTCCCTGTCATCAGTGGTGGGGAGCTTGTTCTCATCAGAGGACCCGTGGGCTCTCATAGCCTCTGTTCCATTTGAGGAAGGAGAGTTGAAAGGGGACCAGGTGGAGAATATCCATAAAGCCTGGGTCCATAAGGCTACACAAGACCAGTCAGCAGGAACATGGCTGTGGGCTGGTGACCAGAAGAGGACAGAACACTCACTAATATCAGCCACAGTGGCCACAGAATACCCACTGTTCCCTGGAGACTGTGGAGCTGTGGTCTGGTGGATAAGATTCCAATAATTTGTGGTCTGTTCAGCCACCACTGGCCTCCAAAGCCAGGCAGCCAGGAAGAGCCAGTGTGCCCGGAAACTGGGCCTTCCGTGCTGAGTGTGCAGGGAGGTAGGTGCTGCAGAACAGAAGGAGCAGCAAAGGAGACCCTGCAGAGTGACTGGTATAACAGAGGAGCTACAAAGAGGTACCTTCACGAGGGTAGTGCTGGGGTACACCAACCCGCAGTAGCCACTTTCTAGCCCCCCTCCCATGAAGTAGCAGGCAGGGGGGTCATCCAGTGAAACCCATGTCTGGTGGAGGATACAGCAAGCATTTGTCCTTGAAGGAAGGCAGAGTCACTTAGCACTTCCCAGGACGCCACTCCATGGCCTTGCTTTTTGTTCATCCACTGTCCTAGCTGCTGGGAGCACAGGCTAGGACTACAGTGTCCTTACTCAGTGGCCTCTCATGTGCATCCGAATGAGGGTCCCAGCATTACTTGCTGAGCTGAACCCTGCGTGCCTGACCTGGGGAGGAAGAGGGTACAAACTGATGTCCAGAAAGGCACAGTGCACCTGGCATCAGAATGATGGCTACCATTGGAACAGACCATAGCGTGGGTCTCTCCATTTTCTTCCAGATGAGCCTCCCCATCCCACCGGTGCCTGCTGCCAGCCTGTGCACCTGTAGTGTCCCTCATTTCAGGACCCGCCACTCAATGCCCTGACCCATAGCACAGTCAGTACACTCCTGTACGCTGTGTCGAGCAAGTGGAGACCAGTGCTTGGGTGGCACAGGTCCCTCCCAGTGGGGGCCTAAGGTTGGCAGGACCATCGCCAACACCAGCAGCCTGGCTTCCTAGCTGTGTCCCCTGCACTCTGGGAAATGGGAATGTTTGCTTCCATGTCTGTTCAGATGCTTTCTCTTTTTTGGTTGTGTGGGCAGGAGGTCTGGTTGGGCCGAAGTACAGTTTGAATGTAAGGTTTCGTCTAAAGAGCTGCATGTCCCTGAGAACAAGTAAAGAGGAATGCTCTCTGTAGATGCACTTGCCAAACTCTTGTTCAGTTACATCAGGATTAACTGGACAGACTGCAACACGGGCTCTATGCTGCCCCATAGGTCAGTGACCCTGGGGGAGGGAAAGGAATGCCTGGGCTCACCCAGGCCTCCCACGTCTCCCAGCATTGGTGGATTTGGGTGCCCACAAACCCAGCAAGCCTCAAGAGTTAACTACAAAAAGGGGCAGCCCGTTTGAGGAAAATTATGTGGGCACAATGGAGCATCCACGCTAGGCCCCCAGGCGTCATCAGCCTCAGAGGCGCCTGGGCCTCCGGTTGCTACACAGCTCCAGGGCAGTAGCTTTTCCAGGCCCTGCTCACAGGGTACAGCGCGGGGACTACAGGTGCACAACACTCATATCTCACATTTGCTCACGTGTGCTCGTGCTGGGGGACACCTAATACTGTGCACCACCCATATGTTCTCCTGCGCCCCTCCCCGCACCAGGCAGATGTGTGTCCCAGATGACAGGCTGTGCTTGTCTTGTACACACGAGAGTGGGTGGGGATAGCCATCAGGTGAGGACGGTGGTTGGGGCAGCCCAGCACAGGATGTGGTTTGAGGTTATGCGGGTTCTGTCCCCAAAAAGCCCCCAGTGCCAAAGGCAGCAGGAGTTCTGATGGTGGTGAGAAGCCCAAGGCACAGCTGGTGTGGCCACGGCACAGGAGGGCACGTGTACCATGCTTCTAAAGGCTTCTGCTCAAGAGTCTGGCAGGTCACCTGGAACTCTGATTCCCTTCAGAAATGGTCCAGGAGTCTCACCATGGCTATGAATGTCCCTGAAGTCTCAGAGGCCTGGCTCCAGCAGCCTGGCCTGGAGCCTCCTGCTTGCAGACACACACACACCCCTACATATGCAGGAGGGTGCTTCCTGGAGTCTAACTCTGTTCCTTCTCTCTCAGCAGAGCTGTGAAGCTGGGGTGAGCTGCCATGTGGAGCTGTGGCCCACTCAACAGCACAGCGTGGGGCGAGGAGCCACTGTGCCGGAACCTGCGCCTGGGGCTCTGGGTCCTCTCGCTTCTCTACCTGGGAGCAGGTGTCCCTGTGGGCTTGGGCTACAATGCCCTGCTGGTGCTGGCCAACCTGACCAGTAAGAACAGCATGACTATGCCAGATGTGTACTTCGTGAACATGGCTGTGGCCGGGCTGGTGCTCACAGCATTGGCACCTGCATACCTGCTGGGCCCCGCCCACTCCAGGTGGGCCCTGTGGAGCCTCAGCAGCGAGGCCCATGTGACACTGCTCATCCTGTTCAATGTGGCTTCCCTGGTGATCATGTATTCGACTGCCCTGCTGAGCCTTGACTACTACATCGAACGTGCCCTGCCACGTACCTACATGGCCAGTGTGTACAACACCCGGCACGTGTGTGGCTTCGTCTGGGGTGGGGCCATGCTCACCAGCTTCTCCTCTCTGCTGTTCTACATCTGCAGCCATGTGTCTTCTCGCATCGCTGAGTGTGCCCGGATGCAGAACACGGAGGCTGCGGACGCTATCCTGGTGCTCATCGGCTATGTGGTGCCAGGCCTGGCTGTGTTGTATGCGCTGGCACTCATCTCAAGGATTGGGAAGGAAGACACGCCCCTGGACCAGGACACCAGCAGGCTGGACCCCTCGGTGCATAGGCTGCTGGTGGCCACCGTGTGCACACAGTTTGGGCTCTGGACGCCTTACTACCTGAGCCTGGGGCACACAGTGCTGGCCTCACGGGGGAGGACCACAGAGGGGCACTATCTGGGCATCCTGCAGGTTGCTAAGGACTTGGCCAAGTTCTTGGCCTTCTCAAGCAGCTCCGTGACGCCGTTGCTCTACCGTTACATCAACAAAGCCTTCCCCAGCAAGCTCCGACGGCTGGTGAAGAGAATACAGTGTGGGCACCGGCACTGCCCCCCTGACCCTGTGGGGATCCAGCAGGTGATGGCACAGGCGTAGCTCGCCCCTCCCTGGTCTTGGTCCCAGGAGAGGACTTGACCACAAGGAACACTAGATCCACCTGATGCACGGCACTTTGTTCACCAAGCACGGCGCTGCCACCCTGAGAGGCGTGCTGAGAACAGAATGGCACGGGGGGCATGTCTCTGACATGTTCCGTGTGCTCCCCTAGGCCAGTCTTGGTTTGACGCTGCCTTGTGGAAAGAGGCAGTGCCTTGTGCTAACCGGCTGCTTCTAACTAACCTCCCCGCCTTCCCCGCAAGGTGTGTGCCTTTCTCCCAGGGACATCTTCAAGGTCCACGTCCTCAAAAGCAGGTTGACCTTTGGCCTCCCTGGTATTTGGGCTTTCTAAATGAAGTGATGAAATCTAAAGCCAGTATTTATACTTCACATTGACACAATACTTGATTCTCCTCTCTCTCTCTTTTTTATTAAATAAAAAGAAGTGTTAGAAAAATGCCTAGTATTAAGATAAAAACAGTACAAGGGAACATGGCTATCGCTGGTACCGGTGTTACAGCTTGAGGACAAGACAGTGCCTGTCAGGCCTGAGCTGCTGGACCTTTCTCCAGCCACACATACCTGGCTACCTCTCTCCTAGAGAACTGATGTTAGAACAGGCCCGTCCTTCCAGGGCCTCAACACGTGCACATCAGAGAACGGAAGAAAGTACTCTCTCCTTAGTGCAGAAACCGGAAGACCCCAGGACAGAGATCTAGATGTGGTAAAGTATTAGCCAGGCAGGATGGTAGGAGGCCAGGCGCCCCAAGATGACCAGGGACTGGCATCCAGGTTAAGGGCCCTGCCTGGCTGGTTTCACACAGCTGTGGGGTGGTACAGGCTGAGGCTCACCTTCCACAGGTGTCTGGGTCCAGGCCTCACCCACATGCCTCTGGGGCCTTGTGTTTGGTAATTAACTACTCTAACACGTGGGCATGAAAAGAATTCCCGCCACCCCCATCCCATCACCATCACCACCCCATTCTCTAGGGTTACATTGCAAGCCCACAACTCCCTGCTCCCCAGTTCTAGCAATCTCCTCCATATGATCGTCTAACCTGCCTGTCTCTGCAGAAGGCGGGTGTGATCCATATTCAATGGCCTTCCTACATGGCCCTGAGGCTGTCCTAGCTGCTTGGGAACTCCAGCTAAGAGTAAGTTTAGTTTTATCTATGCAAACTGCATCTCCTCAGATGGTGAGTGCCAGAGTTAATCTGCCTTAAGGAGAATTACTAAGGTGCAGGAGGTCCTTAGCCCTAGCTGTGATCACTGGGCACGCTCTGTGGGGCCTAGTTCTCAAGAGTAAACCACAAGGCTGGGTTAGACAACAGTCTCAGAATTGCTTCTGGCTGTAAAGTGTTGCTTTGAGGTCTTTAAAATGGCAAGCCGAGCTTTCCCTGTCTTCCCGATGCACAGCTGAACGGAGGTTCTGAGGCTGCCAGGGTCCCAGCCCACAGCCACACCGACCACCTTAATGCTTGCTGGCTGAGGAAACAAGAACCCTCACCATGAAGGGTCTAGCAGGGCCTAGCCCGCAGGCCAACTGTAGTTCTCCTAGGGTGAAAGCAAGCCCAGGGGCCAAGGTCAGGGCAAGCAAAGTCAGCCTAAGCTTTGTGGGTCATAGGGGAAACAGAATCCAGATGGGCGGGGCTGTTCATGAGGTCGGTGTCCAGCTTAAAGCAGTCATTGCCCTTGGGGACCATTTTACACCCTTTGGGCCAGGTAGAAGTTCTGAGAGGGGCAGACCCCAGGTCCAGGAAGGGCTCTGTGTCCTGGACTCCTTCACCCCAGTCATCCCCAAGCACAAGGTGGGGAGAGGCCCAAGTGTTCCTTTG
This sequence comes from Microtus oregoni, assembly GCF_018167655.1. Classification (NCBI taxonomy): domain Eukaryota; kingdom Metazoa; phylum Chordata; class Mammalia; order Rodentia; family Cricetidae; genus Microtus; species Microtus oregoni. The sequence goes on along the minus strand of NW_024543062.1, from coordinate 3,826,952 downwards.
TTGCATTTTCTCAGTGGCCCTAGGGACAAACTGCCCATGTTTTAGGGGACCCTTGAGGGACTAGAATCCAGGACCCTGTGACTGGCATCAACTGTCTAGCCACTTGTCCTGCAGGGACAGCTCAGTGCACACCCAGCTGTCTGCTTGGGTGGAGCTGCACATGGCTAGAATAGTGGCCATCTGCAGTGCAGATATTCGCTGTAGAGACCCCTAGTGTGATGCGCTCTCCCACCCGGGATCCTATTCCCACCACCTGCCTCCTCGTCCCAGTCCAACCACTGCCACCCAAGCACCACACAGCCATCGGTGCTCTGACGTCTGCTGTCTGTGAGCCTGTGCTGAGTTCATCTTGGGAGCCCCCAGTGTCTGCATCCCAATTCCTTCTCCCAAAGTAGGAAAGAAGGAACCTAACCACATAGAGGTTGCTGCAACAGCCGTGCATGCACACAGTGCTTTCTCGCATGCGTTTAAGATGCCAGGCAGGACACGCAGTTCCCCAAGGATCGCTAATTTGGCTGTCAACACTTCTTGATGGTTATAATTTACGATGAATGCTCTTATTTTCATTAACTCACAAGAAAGCCTGCGGTGTGTCGTTACTTAGGATTCCAGAAAGTGACCTTTCTCTTTGATTTCCTTCACGATGTCACATGACATGACGTGGGAAACCGGAGCCAGTGCTCTTTGGGGGCAGATATACCCAGGAACCAACAGACACCTGTTCTTTAGAGAAAGCATTCGGCAAAGGGCAACCCAGGGACAAGATGATAAACTGCATGTCTACTTCTCGGGAAGATGGGGGCTTTCCCATTCCTGACCGACGGGATCCACCTCAGCGGCTGGATCCATTTGCCAAATTCTGTGACTGTGAAAAAGAAACTACTGATGAGATTCTCACATCTGAATACTATTAAATTATTTAACACTCATCACCCTGGTTCCTTTTTTTTTTTTTTTTTAAATGGTGGGGAGAAATCGAACACCAGGGCTTTGCACCAGCGTGGTAAGCACTGCAGGCAGGCCCAATGTCTGGATCCCTAAAACATGCATTTCTAGGGGTATGTGAGGTGTATCAGGAATCAGAAAACAGTCCCTCAACACTGGCTGTTTCTGGGCTGGAGATGTAGTTCAGCGCTGGAGGGCCTACCTAGCACACACGAAGCCCTGGGTCTGGTCTCCAGCACCTGTGTGACCCTGGTGTAGGGATGCACACTTGCAATCCCATCATTTGGGAGGTCAAAGGAGTTCAAAGTTGGCTACAGAACTGAGTTTGAGCCCAGCTACAGGAGACCGTGTCTCAGGAGAAAGGAGATTGCTCAGGGCAGGAAAGATAGCTCGGTAATTATAAGAACACTGGCTGTAATCCAGCTGTGGTGGCACACACCTTTAATCTCAGCACTGGGAGACAGAAGCAGGTGGACCTCATAGTTCAAAGCCAGTCCAGACTACAGAGTGAGTTCCAGGACACCCAGGGCTACACTGAGAAATCTTGTCTTGGAAAAACAACAACACTGGCTGTTTTTCCTGAGGACCTGGGTTTAGTCCCCTGGACTGACATGGTGGCTCACAACCACCTATATCTCCAGTTTCAGAGTAACTAATACATCCTTCTGGCCTCTGTAGGCACACATTACACATGAATAAATAACACCCTCTTGCTTTAAAAGGCTGTTTCCACTCAATATAAATAACATTTTTAGCTTACTCTGTAGTTTGTCTAAGAATTACATGAAGCTGATAAGCCAAGCGTTACTCAAATGCCACATGCCCTGTGGTTGCTGCAGATCAGCAAGCCTTAGGGGTGACAGAGGGAACTTGAACCTATCACTCCGCCAGCCACAGGTTAGCAAGGGAAAGGCGACACCCATGCACTGTCCTACTTCTTCCCCAAATGTCACCCATCTTTAGGGACAGACTGAGGGTATGCTCATGGCCTAGCAGCTCTCCTGGAGCTCCTGGAACACGTGGGAGGTCTGTCCCAGCAGCAGCAGCTGACCCTACTTTGCACGTGGGGCTGGGCGATAAGTGAACAAGTGACAACCTGGGAACGATGTTTACAGAGGAGAGCTGGTGCTGTCAGTAAAGAGCACACAGCCTGGACTATGCTGTGAGCTTGCTGGATCCTGCTGCGTGCATGTGTGAATGAACGTGCATCGGGGTGTGCTTTTCCTGGCGCTCTTATGCTGCAGTCGGCATCAGCAAAATCAAGAGCTGAGGGCAGGGAGTCCAATGCAGTGGGTCCAACTTAACTTGAGGCCAGGTCACCCTGTTTAGAGGACCTCTATAGTCCTCTCCATGTTTGGGCACGCCAGGGTAGTGCAAGGACTGGACTAGAGCAGTGAATCTCCCGGGCCTCCTACACTGTTAGAGTATGACTCAGGGGCCCTGAGAGATACCCTACTGAGTCCCTCAGGTAATGGGGAAGATTCTTCAACTGTCCTCAGCAAGTGAGACATCCCTGCGGCCACTAGCCCAGGGCACATAGCTTCCAATGCCACCTAGCATGCCCCACAGTCTATAGAAGGGACTGGACCATGGGAGTACAGGAACTTCCTAAGGCGGGTGTCCAACAGTGGCAGAGGTTACACTACGCCATCACATGCACTTCAGCCCTCAAGAGGGAAGGCAGCATCCACCACATCCCCAGATCTAGTCACTGGTTCCCTCTGGGGCACGCATGAGGCCTCCGGGGCTTTTTTCCTAATCTGAGAAACATCAGAGCCAAGTCTTGGGGCTTCCTTTAAGGAGGGTTGGATGAGTCAGGTTCCTGCCACTCAGCTCCCCTAGCCGCCCCCAGTGACAGAGTCAGGGTGCTCCTGGCTGATGTGTCAGGCCGCAGTTCAGGAAAAGGGAAGAACCTAAACCCCACCCCTGCTGGAAATACACTCACCACGTCTTCTGACCACCCCACTCCCCACTCTCCCTCCATTTGTGTGTGCGTGTGTGCAATATGCATGTGTGTGCACACATGTCTGTTCGACTATGGGTGCATGTCTGAAGAAGGGTGATCACGCATGTGGAGGTCTGAGGTTGGGGGTTGGTAACATTCTCCATTGCTCTTCCACCGTATTTACAGAGGCAGGGTCTATCTTTTAATCAAACCCAGAACACACTAATATGGCTCGTCTTGCCAGCCAGCTTGCTTTGAGGACCCATCTCTGTCTTCAGGGGCTGGGATCATGGGTGGGCCGCTATGCCTACCTGGAACTTATATGGATTCTGGGGTCCCAAACTCAAGCTGTGTAGCATGTGCTTTAACAAACACCAAATCATTTCCCCAGTCCCCACTTTGCCATCACTGGCTGGGAAAACAAGGAAAACCATACACCTGTACTCCCTCAGCCTGTGTGCTCACAAGAGCTAGGGACAGGCAGACATGTCTCTCCAGCACAGGAGGACCGCAGCTGTGAAAGGATTGCCCACCTACACAGCTGCGAACACCCAACAGCCTGCCTCCCTGACCCAGGAAAGCAGACACTATCTCTGGGGCTCCGAGGAACTTTCTAGAATGACAGAAACAGTCTCTCAATGGGCCATTGGATTTGTGGCTGCTTGCACCTGTCAGAACTCATCAGCCAGGAACCCGGAGATCCTCAGTGCCTCCTGAGGAGGGGACAAGGTTGGCCAGCGCCATCATGAAGACACAAACCTGGGAGACGCGTACAGAATGCTGTAATGTGAAAAGTGTGTTCACTTTCAAGCTATATAGCCTGTCTTACACTTTGCTAGGTTCATGGTTTCTGTCTGAAAAAGGGTTGTTTCCAGAGCTCCACCCAGTGGCCGCAGATGGACTTGCTGTCGGTGGACTTCAAGCATTTACCCCATGATCCTTGGCATCCTGGGGATGACAATTGGTCTTTACCACGCTATGGCTAAGCTGAGGGACATGGCTCCCAAAAGGATGGGGGTTCTGTCACTGGCCATTCCTTCCCTCTGCTGTGGAGGACACTTACAGCCAGGGCTGCTTTCTGGCAGCCTTCTTGCCCACAAGGGTGAAAACTCCACATGCTGCAGGGGTAAGACATGGCTGTTGTGTGTACAGGCTGCTCTGTGGGTGGGACGGCTACCACGTGGGACTCAGGTCACACCTGCTGTGGTCACACTCAGTGGATGTGGGGAACGTGGACAAGGCTCCACTCTCCAGGCTCCAGTGGCTTCCTAGCAGGAGTCTTGTCTCGCGAACCTGGCATTCTGTCAGGCGTCCCTAGATTCCCCTTAACTGTGCCTTCGTGGAAGTCTGAGGGTCCTGGCCCTGCTCAGTGAGCCTAGGTTATTTAGCTACGGGTTCCCAAGTCCTGTGCATGAGATGCAGGCAGCCGGGAGGATAAAGATCTCCTCAGGTCTTGTGGCTCTCTGTTGCCCTCTTGGTCAGCCACACAGACAGGACACAGGCTCTCTGTGGCCACAGGAAACTGCCTTGACTAGTACTAAGACCAATGTGCTGGTTTATATCAACTAGAATTACCTATGGGACAACCTCACATGTCGGTCAGAGATTTTCTAGATCGGGTTAACTGAAGCGGGGCCTCCCTAAATGCCGGCAGCTCAATTCCATAGGCTGGCATCCCAGACAATAAAAAGAAGAAAGAAGTATCCACCTCCCTCTGCTTCCTGACCACAGACACAATGTGACCAGCAGCGACCACTGCATGCCTTTGCCTTTCCTGCTATGATGGACTGTATCCTCTCAAACCAGAAGCCCCAAATCAACCCTCCCCGCCATGCTTATGGCGCTCCCTGTCAGGTATTAGGACACAGAAAGGAGAAAGTAGCTGAAAGTGTCAACACAGCGCAGGAGGGGCCGGGCTGCGACTACACACACTCACACAATGCAGCACAAATGCACACAAATTGCAGCCCCAAAGCAGCTCTCTCTGCACGGCAAGCTGAGGGCAGTGGGGAATAGCCACAGGTGCAGACACAGCTGAGCATAGGTGCAGGCACAGCTAAGCACAGGTGCAGACACAGCTGAGCATAGGTGCAGGCACAGCTAAGCACAGGTGCAGACACAGCTCAGGACTGAGCCTGCCAAGGGCTCAGCATGCTTGGGCGTCACATCATGGCTTCGCTCTGAGATTCCTTGTGTCTGACTCCGGCTACATGTCGAATGCAGCCCAGTGTTAAGAGCCTCGGCCCACAGCTAGGGAGGTGGATAGCAGAAAAGGGACACAGCAACCCCAAGTTCTTTCATTTAAAGAGGCAATGGCGAAGGGTGGCATCCTAGTTAGGGTTCCTGTTTGTGTGATGAAAGGCTAGAATTACAAGTAAGTTGGGGAGGAAAGGGCTTGTTTGGCTTTCACGTCTTCCTCAGAATAGTTCGTCACAGAAGTTAGTCAAGGCAGGAACTCAAGTTAGTCAGGCAGGAATCTAGGGGCAGGAGCTGATGCAGAGGCCATGGGTGGGAGGTGCTGCTTTCTGGCTTGCTCTCCATGGCTTACTCAGCCTGCTTTCTTACAGAATCCAGGACCACCACCCACAATGATCTGACCTTCCCCCACTTCAATCACTAATTAAGGTAATGACCTACAGGCTTGCTGACAGTCCAATCTTATGGAGGAATTTTCTCAGTTGGGGTTCCCTTGTTTCAGACGTCACTAGCCTGTGTCAAACTGACATAAAATTAGTCAGCATAGTGCCGGGTGGTGATGGCGCACGCCTTTAATCCCAGCACTTGGGAGATAGAGGCAGGTGGATCTCTGAATTCTAGGCCAGTCAGGGCTATACAGAGAAACCTTATCTCAAAAAACAAACACCACAAAATTCTAAACCAAACAAACATCAACAACAAAAAATTACTGAGAACATGGCTCAGCTGGTAGAGGGCCTGACTAACATGCACAAAGCCAGCAGTTTCAACCCCAGCGTAGCATGAACCAGGTGTGGTGGTGCACACCTGTAACCTCAGAACTTGGGAGTAGAGGCAGGGAGATCAGGAACTGAAGGTTACAGAGCCGGATGCCAGACTCAAATCTGTCTCTGAATTCCTAGAAAGGGCCTGCAGCTGCCACTAGAGTCAGCCACAGATGATCAGTCGGCAGTGCACTGGGGACACAGCACAATGAGGCCCACGACAGACCCCCAGGTCCAGTCTGTAGACTCACTAACTGTACCAGGTGAGGACGAGCTCCAGGTAGACAAGACACAGAATAACTGGTGTTCAGTAAGTGTGGGCGCTTGGACCAAAGAGCCTGCTAAGCAGTGTGTCCATGTCACTACAAGTGAGGAAAGTTGTCAGGCAGAGAACTGAGACACCAGAGATAGCTGGGGAGGAGGTGGGAAGCAGAGGTCAGGAGGAGCCAAGCACAGCACAGCAAGGACTCCTAGTCCGCAACAAAGAGGCACTGGATACAGAGCCTCCGCCACCCAGCATGAGCTGAGGGAGGCTGAACCCACACTGGCTTTTAATCCTTGGTCCCAGTTCCAGACCTCGTGTCCCCCTCTTGCTTTTCTGTAGTCAGGTCACTCTGTGAACCTGTTCCTCCTGACCCCTGGGCTGCATCGGAAGACCAAAGTCACAGGAGTCACTGGCCCTCACCTTAGCCAGCATGGCACAGTATGGCAAGATGAACCTCCACCCCGCCCAGCCTCTGGGCTGCATCCTGAGTTCCTCCCATAGCCCCCAGATACCAAACCCTGGTAACCATCAACTTTCCAAACTGCAGGGTCACAAAGGAAGGCACCGGAGGAAGGTGAAACGGGGTGTTTGCTGTGGTCACTCTTCAGACTTTCAGGGAGAAGGGTTGGCAGCACATCCTGGAGGAGATGCCACACAGCAGCTCAGATGCGGGGTATTCCTGCCCGTCCCTGTACAGGACCAGCACTGCAGCAGCCTTGGGGCTCAGAGGGGTTGGGGTGAGCTACCAACTAGCTTCAAGATTTGACAACATTCCTACCTGAGCCTGAGGATGGCGCCTGGTCTTGTACATGTGCCCCAAATAACCAAACTACATGTTTAAAATTGCAGAGTTATAACACAAACCTCGAAAGAAGTGGTGCTTAAAATGTAAAGATGTGGCAAAGTGGAGAGGACCAGAAAAGTCATCATTGTTGGCACAGCACGAAATGACAGCAGGGGCCGGACGGTGGTGGTGCACGCCATTAATCCCGGGAGGCAGAGGCAGAGGCAGAGGCAGAGGCAGAGGCAGAGGCAGAGGCAGGTGGATCTCTGGTCTACAGAGCTAGTTCCAGGACTGCTGGAGCTGTTACATAAAGAAACCTTGTCTTGCTGGGCGGTGGTGGCGCACGCCTTTAATCCCAGCACTTCGGAGGCAGAGGCAGATGGATCTCTGTGAGTTCGAGACCAGCCTGGTCTACAAGAGCTAGTTCCAGGACAGGCTCCAAAACCACAGAGAAACCCTGTCTCGAAAAACAAAAAAAAAAAAAAAAAAAAAAAAAAAAAACCCCAACCAACCAACAAACAAAAGAAGAAATGACACTGCATAGCCCTGTCTGTCTTCTGTTCCCAGGCTTGTCTCTTCTGAAGTGGATACACAAGGCATGTGGCATTTTGCACCCTGCTTCTCCTAGTAAGTGTGATGTCTCAAGGGCCTCCCACTGCTGTGCGTCAGGACTTCATTCCTCTTCCTGCTCAGTGTCTGGCTGTGCAAAGATATGTATGCTGCTCAGGTTGTCCCCACCACCTGGCTGTGTGAACGGTGGGCTATTAGGTCTCTATGAGGAGGGCCATCCTGTGAGCTGTCGCCCTCCCCCCTCCGGCTCCCAGTGCAGTACAGAGGACCTGCAGCTGTGCAGACAGAGAGGACCGGGGACACCTTGCTGCCTAGACTATTTGTGGCCTGTGGCCAGGTAATCACTGCACAAGTGACCTCAATGTGTAGGTCTGGCATGGCGGCGCAAACCTTTCAGAAGGCAGAGACAGGTGGATCTGTGAGTCTGAGGTCATCCTGGTCTACATGATGAGTTCCAGGCCAGTCAGGGCTACATTAGTGAGACCCTATCTCAGAAACAAGATCAACCAAACATTCAAAAAGCAAGCTGTATCCTCATAGAGGGGACAGGGAAGGAGGAAGCCACCATGCTCATCACCAGCTCTTTTGGGGAAATGAACACTTGATGGGAGGGGAAGGCCGGGGTGGAGGCAGCCAAAGCCTCCACATCTACCCTCTGCCCCTTCCTTCCCTAGGCAAACCTTCAGTGTCCTTCCCTTTCTTCCCACGCAGCTCAGATGCTGCCCTTGGTGCTGGGCGCTCCTGGTGGGGCAGGGCTGTGGGCTGCGCAGGTCCTGAACACAACAGCAGCATCTGGGGCCACTTCTTCCTGAATCCTAAATTCTCACGGTGCACGAGCTGAGCTTGCAATCTGGGGCCACGTCTTCCTGAATGCTTACGGCAGCAGGAACATGCTACTGGGGCCATGTCTCCCTGAATTCAATTGCCAGGTCAGAGCAAAAAGTTCAGACCAGCACTTCAGTGGCTGACAGCCCACATCTAGGCAGTCACAGCTTAGGGAGGGGTCACCAGCTGAAGAAGTCCTTGTGACACCAAGGAAGCAGTCACTGAGCTGGGATGGGAGTCTGACTGGGAGGTGGCTCACAGTTGGGGGCCTGTCACACCCATGGGAACCACAGTTTACCCAGCACCATTCAGGGGAGCCACAACCACTGACCTTCCTGTCACATTTCTGGGGATGTCAGCTCACCCAAAAGCCAACCTGAGCATGGGTTACCTCACAGAAGGAAACTGAGGCCTGGGAATGGGGCGTCTGCCTCTAAAGATCACACACCAGAGAGAACAGCCACCACAGTTCTGTTGTCCCATGCCTGTGCGGTCAGCCTAAGGGCCAGCATGGGGCAGGCAGGCAGAAGCCTCAGGAGGGCATGCAGGGCCTTCCCAAGGTGGAGAGGCTGGTGGGGAGGCGGCTGTGCCCAGCAGCCTGCTCTGCGGTCCCCATGAGGTTCCAGTGCCTGAGCATTGACACCAGGCAGGCTGGTCAGCACCTGACTGTGGCTCAATTCAAGCTGCAGGGCCTCTAGTCCCACTGCCTGTCCCCAAGGCTCCTCCCATTGGGCCGAGAGGTATTGCACTTCTCAGGCAGAGGAAACAGCAGCAGGCTTCAGAGCACAAGTCTGTACTTCCCTTACCAGCGGGTAAACAGAATTTGGGAAGGAGGGGATTATCAGCCCAGAGGCCCCACCCTGCCTCTACACCCTGTCCAGTTCCCGGGGGAGGAGCCAGGTACTAACACTTTGGGATAAGGCCCAAGTGATGCAAAGGAGACTGGAGAGGGGAAGCCTGACGTGCAAGGGGCACCGGAAAGGGAAAGGGGCAGAGGTCACTCAGGGACCATTCTCAGTAGGGATACAATAGTGTTTTACAGAACTGTCAAAGGCCATTAGGAAGGACACAACCAGTGGTCGCACAGAGAATTGGGGTCAAAGACGGAAGTACCAGAGGTGACCCCAAGACAAAGCAGTGGAGAGTTGCCCTTGGTAGTCCCACCAGTCTGAATCCATGAGCTGAATCTACCACAATGAACTCAGGGCCAGGAAGGGGAACACAGGCGGTTGACACAGCGGATGTGGGTTGAGAGCTGCCTTCACACATCAGGCAGGAAGGGGGCAAGGGAGGGTGCAGGGACTGTCCCAGAGGAGGGAGGCCACAGGGATGAGGCCTCTTCAGCCATTAGCCTCCCCAGACTTCTCTCCCACCAGCCAGCTTCTTCCTTCCTGGGGCAGCATCCTGGCAGCACCCAGAGCTTAAAATGTACTCAAGAAGGACCCAGGTCCCTAGTTAATGACTTCTAATCCCCTTCAAGTCAGAGAGCAGTGTGCCCCACAGGAACTACCCAGAGGTCCACCACAGCGCTGGGATGGCTCTCCACAGTACTCAGGACGCTGAAGGAACTGCCTGAGACCAGTACAAGGCGGCTTGGGGCTGATGCCACGCAAACAGCCTACAACATGAGGTAAGCTGCAAAAGTGTGCATACACGGGGGTGGGGTAAAGACCACTGCATTTTAAGATTTGAAAGCGTTCCCAAGACTGTTTACCTCCACTTGGCCGAGGCTCTCCCTTCAGAACTTGGTGCCTCCGCTCAGGACTCCTCCCAGCCAGCATCATGGCATCCTGGGCAAGGCCTGGTGGAGAGGATGCTGGACACCAGCAAGCTGACGCGCCTCCTGGCGTCATGTCCAGGCAGAGCCCCCACTCCATGCAACCTCAAGATGCAGCTCTGGCCATTGGTATGTGGGTAGTAAGGGGTGTCCAGTGTCACCTGCCATCCAGGCTGGAGTGTCTACTGCCCTGAGTCACTCTGTGTCAGGGACAGAGGGGCCAGCCCCTCATCCATGTGGCAAGGTACCAGGCGCTAGTTTGTTCTGGTTGGGAGAACTTTTTCTGACTGGGTGGGGCTTCAGCTCCTATTTTAGGTTGCAAATGTCTTTGCCTTCTGGGAGGGACCTTCTGCAAGTGGCCCGCACACTTCTGAAGAGAGCCCTGGAAACCCTCAGACTCACACACGTCACTCGTCCACCTCAGACATAGGTCCATTTGGATTCTTCTAGGTCACGTGGTCCAACCATAGCCCACTTAAACACAGTGTGTGGTTTGGATGTCTCCAGGCCGAATCCTGTTTTTTCTCAGGAGCTGTGGGCGTCCGTGCCAGCCTGTCTTTGGCAAGTGTGGAGCAATGGAGGAACGGCTGGATGAACAGGGAGCATGCCCCAGTCCCACAGCAGCCCCCGATTGCTGACGGAGCCTTGTGTGGATCCCTGGCACAGGTGAGCACTTTCTTACGCCCTGGGGAGGTAGCAGCCCTGCCCACTCAGCTTGTCCTCGTGCCTCGAACTTACCAGTGAACGTGCCCCGGGGAAGTTTGTGAAAACCAATTTCCTTATGGTTCAGGTCAATTCTGTTAAGTAAAAGAAAACTCTAGCCTTTGGTAAGGCGATCCAGCTGCTTCCTGAAGGAAGGGTTCATGGTGGCCCTGGTCAGCTCTCACAGAGAAATGGGGACAGGTCCGAGGATGATGAGAAAGCAGAGCCGATGTCGGCAGGGCTGTCAGGCTAACCACCCCTGGAGGATTTTCATCAAGGGAGTAGGGTAGGATGGGGCGAGCCTGGTGTGGCGGAACATAAAGACTGGTCTGTAGTGGGCACATCTGGAATGTGTATTTGCATGGGGCGGGAAACCTGAAAACAGAGAAGTCTTTTGGCTTGACTGCAGCGGGGTGAGGCGGAAGCGCAGACAGCAGGAACGCCAGGGCAGGGGCTGGGAGAGAGCCTTTGGAGACTGGGCGATCAGGGCTGACTACCTCTGCACAAGGTGGGCTTTGTGCTCAGACGAGTTAGTGTGATGCCCGTGACACGTGTCCCTGTGAGCCAAGGCGAGGAGAGCCTCGCCAAGCGGGCTCAGCTCACTTCCCAAGACGAGTCTCCCAGTGATGCTCGGCAGTGCCTCCTTGGGGCCAGTTAGTGGGCCCAAGACCACAGCTTGAAGGGGACCCTGACTCATCTCTCCCTGCAGATGCATGGGGACACAGCTGTGGTGCTGATGGCTCACTGGGCCGCCAGAGACAACATGACATGGAGCCTTTGCTCCTGCTAGGGAAGTTGGCCCAGTCAAGCGCCTCATTGCCCTCCTATCCCCTCTTCTGGGGTTCACCCGCTTGGCTCTAGCTAGCCAGAGGTTTTCCTCCTGTCCACACCCAGCTCAGGCAGGATGCCATCAAGACGTAGAATAAACAGCGGGCCAAAAGAGCCTGGAAGACCTGTAGCTGGGGGAAGCACCCACAGGGAGGCGCCATGGAGGGCAGGCTGTAGAGAGAACCCATCGCTTTTACTCTCAGAAGCCCGTGCCACCGTGGCTCAGACCAGACTCCTTTGCCATCCCCTCTTGTGGTCACTGCTGCCACTGCTGCGTGCCAGATATTGCAGAGTGAGGGCAGGAAAGGGTCTGATCATGTGCCCCCCACCTTGGTCTGCCACCGTAGTAGGAAGGCACCCCCCTCGGTGGCTGTGTCTATCCTCAGAGAAACAACAGCAAGTGACTCAAGACTGCGAAAAGTCACAAAATACCAAACACCTCTCTTGGTGACCTCCGAACTACTTACTTACCCCACCCCCACTACCCCAAACAGTTCAACACAGGAAGGTTCGATTTCTTGCTTGGTATTTGGGGCAAATCCTGCTTTTGGGGAAACTGTGGGTCACCCACACTTGCCATAGGCATCATGCGGGTTTCGACCCAACAGCCCTGAGTAAGCTGTTTAAGCTACTGGATCTCAGGGCAGCAGAGGGTCTCAGGGGGCACGTGGCACCTGGTGACAGGGCTGGTCAGTTCCAGTGTTCAGGGTTGGTACCACCAGTCCTGAACAGGGATTTAAAGGCCAGCTTGCTCGTCAGCACTTCCCAAGCTCAGTCTTGTGGGAAAGGTGCCACACACAGCAATGTGTAAGGCAGAAGAGGGGCAGATAACCAGCAAATGCAGAAACTTCCCAGGGTCCCGCCTCACACTCTCTGGGTCCATCCCTCCACTCTCATCTCTGGTGCTCACGGAGGGGGAAGCTGAGAAAACACAAGCCTCAAATAACCACAAAGAAGGCTCCCATTTAACATGTTGCCATGGAAGGAGTAGGCTATCGTTCCTGGAAAAAAAGACGAGGGGGTGCTAGGAGGCCTACTGCCTCAGTCGGACCGCCCAGGAGGGGTCTGCCTTCTTACCCACAGGCCCCTGGAGCTCCCACTCTGCAGGAAGCATGACGCCTGCGTGAGGCCAGGCAGCTCCGCCCAGCTAGGCCACTGGTCACTGGACTGGAGTGTCCATCTGGCATACAGCACATGGGGCCAGGAGCAGTGCTGAGGCTCCCAGAGGCCAGCATCTGTGTGTACGTGTGCATGTGTATATACAGTACAACGTGTGTTGGTGTGTGTGCAAGTGTATTCATGTGTGTGCCTGTTTGTAAAACTGTGCCTACACAGGCGCACACAGCTACATGTCAGGGTGCGTCTGGTGTGTGCATGTTTGTGTTTCGGTGTCTCCAGATGCATATCTACCTATGTGTGTGCACATGGACACTTGTGTGTTGGGGTGTGCCTGGGTATACACACACGTCTACACGAGACAAAAGGCACACGTACTTTATCTGCAAGATTCGAGAAAAGCAAACAGGACACTGCTTTTTATCATTATCTTAGTGAAGGTGATTGTCTCGATTCCTAAAAAAATGTATAGAAACAGACGGCCTTGGGACCAACAGGACAATCAAAGACAGGCAGGCCCGCGCTGTCCACTGTGACAGTCAGTGAGTCCAGTGCTGCCTTTCCAGATCCCTGGGTTGGGTGGTCCTACACACCACCATGATGTCAGTCCAAGCTCCTCTCCAAGGTCGCACCTCTGTGCAGAGGGCTGGCTAGGGGCTGGAGGGGGACATCAGGCCATGTGTGTGAAGCAGACACAGTGACTCACCAGCGGGTCCTCCCCAGTCTGCAGGGCAGGAGACTGGGATGGAAACATTTACAGAGCCAAGGCCAGAGGCGCTAGAATGGCTAAGTCCTGCCAGAAGGAGAAGCTGGCTGAGGGGATGGAGGGAGGTGGGGCCCCCAGGGTAGAGCACAGCGGGTCAGGTACAGGAATCCACCTCCTGGGGGCAACTCTGGCTTTCCAAGCGCCAGCCACGGACTCAGCTTGTCAACCTCTGAAATCTCACACGACGGGTTCACAGGCCTCCCTTGCCTTTGGCTGGCAGTCTGTGGGGCATTACAGCAAACCTGTGATTCCTCAAAAGACTTGTTCTGAGACTGGTGGAACTGTGGAGGTAGTGGGGAGTCAGCAAGTCCTTATGTGACCTGTGCCACAAAAGTATGCCAAGGCCACTTTACCTGCTGTAGCACACACATACAAGGCCACCCATGCCATCCGTGGGTCACCCAACAGAATCTCACATGCCACATCTGTGCAGAACTTGTGGGTCCTGCTTTAAAGACCTACAGAATAAGTGTGGTTTGGAAGGGTCTGTAGGAGCATCATGCCTGTATGGGAAGGGCTTGCAAAGCGCTCTCATGGCCTTTGGACAATGCCCTGGGCTCTGCTCACCCTCTTTCCTCACCAAAGCAGTGCTGGGTAAGTGAGGGGGTCACACTTACAGGAACCGTTCTGAAGGGCTATTCACAGAGTGGTGGCCAAGAGCCACCGTAGGAACACAGTGTTCTCAGATGCTAGCCTTGGGGAGATCCCAAAGGACACAGGGCTGCTGAAGCCAGCCCTTCTGTAGGGCTCTGGAGATCCCAGGTTCTCAGCCTGATATGCGTCCACGGAGTGTCTGTCCCTCTTCTGTGGAATTCTAGGTTCTCCAGGAAGCTAGGTTAGGCTGTGGCAGGACAGTAGGGTGATGCAGCTACCCTGGAAGGCCGGCGGCCTCATCTGACCCTAGAGCCAGCCACGCTGCTCTCAGATACGCACCCAGATGAAAAGAAAGTGCTTGCACTGGAGGCCTGAGAGCAGCTGTGGAAGAGCGGCTAACACTGTTCGGACTTCTTAGTGACAGGAAGAGACTACTGGAGGGCCAGGCAGTCACAACCAGGTCACTCAGTGCAGGGAGGTAGGCACCTCATGTGCACAAGAGAGCAAGACCTAGAGGTTCCAAGGAGACCGACCACGTGCTGATGTGGAAATGTCAAAGCTGCAAGAGATAAAGCAGACGAATGGCTGCCGGGGCTGGGCGCCAGGGGCGGTCAGGGAGGGAGCTGTGTCAAGGGCTGTGACCAGTTCCGAGGGGGTGCCTGCCAAGAGGTGTGTCATTTCTACAAAAGCGCTTTTAAAATGATCTCAAGAAGAGGGTCAAGCTCTCAGTCAAACCAAGCCAGGCTGACCCAGGCAAATTAAAGCAGGGCATGGCTGTGCTACCACACATCTGAACTGAGGTTCAAGTGCATTACCAGACACAAGCACTCCAGTGCTGGTGTACAGCATTGCCCAGTGAGAGACCACTGGGGGCCACTCAAGCTGGCTTCCCTGGGCAGCCCCGCTGCCTCTCCTCCTTTTTCCACCCAGCTTGGGGCTGGCTGTGGAGGAAGGGGAGTCGAGGAGCTGTCAAGGCTACAGAGAAGTCCCGGACACAGAGTGCTAGAAGATGGGACAGGGGCTGGGAGGTGAAGAGTAGATTGTGGAAGCTTTGACAGTAGATGGTTTCAGTGGCAATGCCAGATAGACTATGTTGGTAAAGGGGCCAGGTGGTCCCGTGGATAGACGAGGTGTTGGTTAGGTCTGGAGTCATGTGGCTCCCAAGAAGGACTAGACCCCCCTAACTTTAACAAAGACAGGGCTGCAGGCAGCAGCAAGGCAGTAAGGTGTGCCGTGGGGTGTTGCGCACAGGGTAGTCACACTGCATGAAGAAGAGTAGAAGGCTCTTGGCTACTTCTTCCCCAGCTGGCCTCTGCAGGACAGGACTGGGGAGCTCTAGAGGACCAGGGAGGGAGACAAGCTCACCTAGTCTGCATGGGTTTCCTCCCACCCTCAAGGGACAAAAGTTCAGGATGGCACCTCAACTTGAGCAGGGTCGGGTACAGGAAGCAGAGCCCCCAGGCGTGGCTGCGCTGCACGAGTAACCACCTCTCAGGAATCCATCCTTTCCTCTTACATTCCCAGCTGGGAAGGAGTACTGGTACCCAGAACATACTGGTACTCTGTACATAGTTGGAACGCTGAGACCCAAGAACTGAGGTGATGAAGCCCACTCTGTGTGGGTCTAGATGGTGCTAGAGGACATCCTGGCTAGAGCATTCGGGACCTGAGTGTGGCCCCTCCACCCTGGTCAACCGGCTGAGAACCAGAGGCAGGCCATAGCTAGACAGAGGCAGAGCTGACTGCTGCCAGCCAGAGAGGCCCTTGGTGGCGGATGGCCGCAGACACAGTACCCAGTAGCACACCGCGCACATGGGGCATGGAGTGGCTACGGAGATACATCAGATGTCTGCTCAGCAGCTCCGCTTCCTGACCACGGTCAGAGATCACAAGACGACTTCCCATTCCACCTGACAAGACAGACTTCAAATCGCTTCCTCCCGAGCCGGCCATGACTCTTCATTTCCACACCGCTGGCTCCGTAAGCACCGGCAGCTGGAAGTTATCACGGCCACTGCTGTCTTTTCAGACTGAAAGAGACAGATACGACGAGGAGCCCGCAGGCCCATGGGGAGTGGCAAAGGCTGGTCAGCGGCGGCACTGTAAACATCCAAACACACCGCAGACTCATCAAAGTCAAGTCCAGTGTGGCATCACAGGGCCAAGAAGGGTCACCTTCCTGCTGCTTGGGACACCCAAAGAGAACTGTCCTCCAGGTCTGCAGGGTGACGGGGTGAACAGGACAGCGACGTACAGTGAGTGAGCTGATGACCGGGGCGGGATCCTGAAGCCCAGGACCCAAGAGGTCTACTTGCCCTTCTCTATCCTACTTTGCACACAGCGCTTTCCCTGGCCACCCCTCTTTCCTGTCTCATCTCTGGTCAGGAACCTGTCTGTAAGTGAAGCAGTATCTCCCACCATGTTTTGTATACACAACCGCTGCTGTAGCCTTTGGGTTTTGTTATTGTAGAGAAACAGAGATTCTTTAAACGACATAGGAGGAGGTATGGCAGCAAGCAGCGGGCATCCTGAACCACAGTCATGAACCAGGGAGGAAGAGCAGGGGAACTGAAAGGGGGGCTAGCCTTCAGACCCTCAAAGTGTGCTCTCGGCGACATTCTTCCCGCCAGCAAGGCCAGAACTCCTAAACCTCAAACAGCGTCACCAACCTGAGCCTACAGGCACCATCTCACCGAAACCACCACAGAGATACACAGAACCTCAGTCTGGGTACAGAGCAGGCACAACACCAAGTGCATGGCAAGCTCTGAGGAGTTGTTACTAAGGGGAAAAGCTGGCTGGTTACAGCCACTCTCTACTTCAGAGTCACACACCAGTAAACTGCAGTCACACTGTGTGAAGGAGCCAGACCAGGCCAACACCCACACCCACATCTCCCCAGACATCCGGTCCATCTTCAGAGCAAACAAAAGCTGGCTGTGCAGCTAGGCCAGGCTTCAGGAATCCCATTAAAATTACGGCTCCAGTTTTATCACCCTCAATTTCCTTTGACTAAACGGCAATATTATTTCCTAGCCTCCACTACTATTTAGTTAGATTTTAAAGGGCAGAAGGCACCATTTGTATGGAAACAAAATTATTTCATTTATCAAGCATGGGCGGGCAGAGCGCTGGGGCTGTCAGTGTCCTTACTTAAAGCCCTGCCTGGGAATTTACAGCTACTAAGTGACTCCTAGCTAACCTGGCCATCTTAGGAAGACCCCACATCATTCCAGCCTCCATAATATGGTATCCCAGTTTCTAGAAAAGGGTCAAAACTGGCCAGAATCTTCTAGAATGTCTGAGAGTCTCAAATGCAAAGGTGTACCTGTCCTTAGCAATGGCAGCCAGTGCTAGTGATGCAGTGCTGGGGCCCCTAAAACCCCGTTCCTGGAAAATTGCCAGCTGAACCCTTCCTGGGAGACAGACCACTGCTAAGAGCCATGTTCAAAGGCTACTGTTAGCTGCCAAGCGACAGTGTGTGTGTGTGTGTGTGTGTGTGTGTGTGTGTGTGTCAGGGGGGAGGGGGCCCTTGTGGGTTAGCAGTGAGGGTGCCCCGGGCTTCTTGACTCATCCTGCACTTTTTAGCACCAGGCTCACTAGACCTGCGCCCTTGTTCTCGACACCAAGACTGGGCTCTGACATCCTCCCTCCATTCACACAGAGGCTAGCTCTAGGCACCCTCTGGAGACCCAGCCCCTTGTCCCGCACAGGTGTCCTTCCCTGGGCCAGTCACACAGCCATACAGCATCTGCTTCTGTTGCAGGTGGGACCGCTGCCCTGAAGATGGACCGTCACAACATGTCCTGGATCCGCTACCCTAGCCACGTGTCCCCAGCTGTGGAGGATGTCATTGCAGCACAGAGCATCATTTCTAGGTGCACACATGTGTATGTAGCGGTGTGTGTCCCGCTGAGCCTGGTGACAGGGCTCTTCTGTCTAAGCGTGTTCATCCGGGAACGTACTAGGCTGGGGGTGCTGGACAGGCTCCTTGCAGGCCTCACAGTCACTAGCATCTTGGTGACTCTACTGTCCCTCAATGCTGCTGGCCGGCCTGACTACATAGCCACGACAAACCTGGGCTGTGGGACACTCTCATTCTTCTCCAATGTCTGCTACTTTACAGCTCAGTACCTGCAGGGGGCCATGCTTGTCCAGTCTCTTCTGCCGGGATCTTCAGGCCGCCAGCTCTTGGTGAGGCCTGTGGCCAGTCTAGTTGCCATCGGAGGCTGTGCTGTGTGTAGCTCGCTCATCGTGGTGTCCCTACTGGGCACATCTGGGGAGTTGCACGCAACCACTCTGTGCCAGGTGGATCCACTGACGGCATGGCCCGAATATGAGATCGTCAAGTTCAGCCTGGGCTTTGCGCTTGCCATGAGCTTTCAGATGGTTCTCCTTCTCCTGCATGCTACATACCCAGCCTGGCGGGTGGCTCCTGCTCCAAGGGACCCAGCCTCTGGGCACTGGACGGTACTGGCCGTGACTCTCAACATGTTTGCCTGTAGACTCTTCTTCAATGTGGTCCTCCTGCGTCGGGCCCAGCTGAAGCTTCGGAAGGATGTGGGCTCCCCCAGGGATGAGTTGCTCATGAACCTCGCAGAGCTGGCCCTCTCTGGAGAGAGTTGCATCAACTTGGTGGTCACCCTCGTCCTCCACACATGGTGCAGGCTCAGGTTGCTGGGCCTCCTTGAGCGCCTGACACAGAGATGCAGGCGCGGACCGGACCACAGCATGCCCTTGGATAGAGTAGGGGGCTAGACAGGGCCTGTCTGCAGGCACAAGCCACACTCCGTCCTGGTGTTCAGGGAAGAGTGCTTTTCCGGGGAGCTTGGGCAGGGCTCATGTGTTCTGGATGGTGCTTAACAAACAGGAGCTTCTTGCGGTCACCTCAACCTATGCAAATAAGACAGCTTCTCTTCCCAGATCAACAGGTGCGCCTTGAGAACATTCAGGTCAAAGACACAACAGCATGGGTGCAGGGGCCGATCGGAGACCATGGGTCTGCTGGAGGGTGTTCTGACTATAATGGTCACCTTGCCCGATGGCTGCCATCCTCCATTCCATAGCTCAGTCTGACGACACAGGAAGGGCACCGTAGAAATAAGCACAGTACTCACCTAAGGTTTTTGTTTCTTTCTTTTTCTTTTTCTTTTTGGTTTTTCGAGACAGCGTTTCTCTGTAGCTTTGGTGCCTGTCTCGGAACTAGCTCTTGTAGACCAGGCTGGCCTCAAACTCCCAGAGATCCGCCTGCCTCTGCCTTCCAAGTGCTGGGATTAAAGGCGTGCGCCACCACCGCCCGGCTTGTTTCTTTCTTTTTCAAAATAATTTACTTTTATGTGCACTGGTGTTTTGCTTGCATGCATGTCTGTATGGGGGTGTTGGATCCCCTGGAACCGGACTTACAGATAGTTGTGAGCTACCACATGGATACTGGGAACTAAACTCAGGACCTCTGGAAGAGCAGTCAGGGCTCTTAACTGAAGAGTCATCTCTCCAACCCCACTCTTTTTGTTTCTTGAGACAGGATCTCACTACAGTTGAGGATGACCTTGACTCCCAATCCTCCTGCCTCGGTCTCGTGAATGCTGGGACTACAGGCCTGTCCCCACACCTGGCTACTTCTTCACTCTATAGCTATGTCACATTCTGCTCCTACACAGTTGCTACCACAGCTTTCAACAGCCAGAGAATTCGGGCAACAGAATTCCCACTCAACACCTCCTTTAGGTTTGTCTTTTAAAACCCTGTCATCACAGGGCTGGAGAGATGGCTCAGCAGTCAGAGTGCACAGCGTTCTTGCACAGAACTCGTGTCCGTTCCCAGGAGCCACATCAGGGGGCCTGTACTCCAACTCTGGGGTTGGGGATCCAATGCTGTCTTTCATGGGCACCCACACTCCCATGCACATACCTACCCCACCCCACCCCCCACACACAATTTAAAAGAATACAATCACATTTTAAAAAAATTCTGTCATGGTCAACTGCAGTGTTGAGATTATCACCCAGAAGTGGAAAGGCACTGAAAACAGCTGGTTTCCATGGAGGGACAATGGTGTCACACAGGGCTGCACCACTACACTGAGAGCTGGCATGATAGCTGCTGAGAACTCCAGCATATCCAATGTTGGAAGCTGGGTCACTTAGGTGTGGTTTCCTTAGGTATCTTCATGAGGGGAGGCCCAGTGGACAACCATCATAGGCCCCTTCCTGGCCTCTTTCTGGCTTCCTGTCTCAACATGTGATCTCCATGTCCAGTGTGCTCTCACCATCAGCTATGCCCAGGGTCCCATCCATTACCCGCAGCGCCAACAACCATAATCTGTTCCCACTAGGACTGCTACAGCCCCCGCCACTCCAGCCACAGTTCCATCTGCCCCTACTAGGATCCCATCCACTATGATACAAACAAACAAACAAACCAGTAAGGGCTTCACAGAAACTAAACTGGCAGGGCTACCTAATCTTGGATTTCTAACCTCTGAAATTGAGCTATGAAAACCACCCTGATTTATGACGTACCCAGCCTCAGAAATGTTGTCACAGCAAAGAAAAATGAACTAAACATCCACATTCTAGACATCTCTGCCCTCTGGCAGCTCTGGGATTCTCTCAGCACACAGCCAGCCATCAGCTGCCCCTGGACCAGCCTTCTATACCCTCACTTCACTTACACTCAATGTAGCCAGAGTTGGGCTGACCTCTCCATGTGGTGCCCTATTCTCCAAGTACCATATCCCAACCATACTGGCTCGCCCACCCTTCCAGAAATCCAGTCTCTGTCCCTTCTACTGACCCAGCCTTTCCTGCTCAGCTCAGAACTCCTTTTTGTGTTGTGGGCCAGAGGATGCCTCAGGCAGGAGTGCAGGGCAGTGCCCTGTCAGGAGCAAATTCTGCACAGCAGGTCTCTCTGGTGTCATGATAGTCAACCCCTAGATGTGGCCGCTTTTAGTGGCTCGTGGTCAGCTCCCTCCTGCTCACACACTCTTGGCAGATGTGGAACCCACCAAGCTAATTTATAAACACCTGCCACGATGGAAGCCCATAGCACATGGCTCAGCAAGAAAAGAGGAGGGTCTCAGGGCAGGAGCAGTGGGTCTCAGGACAGGAGCAGTGGGTCTCAGGACAGGAGCAGTGGGTCTCAGGACAGGAGCAGTGGGTCTCAGGACAGGAGCAGTGGGTCTCAGGACAGGAGCCGGGAACAGGACAGGAGCAGTGGGTCTCAGGACAGGAGCAGTGGGTCTCAGGACAGGAGCAGTGGGTCTCAGGACAGGAGCAGTGGGTCTCAGGACAGGAGCAGTGGGTCTCAGGACAGGAGCAGTGGGTCTCAGGACAGGAGCAGTGGGTCTCAGGACAGGAGCAGTGGGTCTCAGGACAGGAGCAGTGGGTCTCAGGACAGGAGCAGTGGGTCTCAGGACAGGAGCAGTGGGTCTCAGGACAGGAGCCGGGAACAGGACAGGCTGCGGCTCTCAGCTCTGAGCTCCTCAGCATTCCGGGCAGCGAGTATATTTAGAAACCTGACCACAAAGCCTGAGCCTGCATTGTTGGCTCTCAAACAGTAGGATTCTAGCTTTTTCAGCTGTAGTGTGTAGACCAGAAGACACCTCAGTGTCATTTCTCAGGAAGTAGCCACCATTTTTTGTTTTTTTAAAGATTTACTTATCTTTATATTCTGCATAGGAGTGTTTTCCCTGTATGCGTGGCTATGCATCACACGTGTGCAGTACCTGAGGAGGCCAGAAGAGGGTGCTGGGAATTGAACCTGGTTTCCCTGAAAGAGCAACCAGCACTCTTAATCTCTGATCCATCTCTCCAGCCCACTCCCACTTCCTCCTCTGGAATTAGTCCATTAGGCTAGACTGGTTGCCCAGTGAGCCCCAGCCCCGGCGCTACAATTACAGGTCACCATACCTGACTTTAAAAAGTTCCAGGGGAACCAACGCCTTCTTCTGGCTGCCTCAGGCACTACACACATGATGCACAGCAGACATGCAAGCAAGCCAAACTTCCAGCCACACCTGATTTCCTGTGCATGGGTTCTGGGGATCAAACCCGAGTTTTCCTTGCAAACTTTTGACTGACTGCGCTCTCTCCAGACCTGGAACTCTGTACTTTAAAAAGGCAGTAAGTTGTGTGTGGAGGTGCATATCCATAATCCCAGTACTCAGTAGGCTCAGCAAAAACGATCATGATCCCAAGGCCAGCCTGGACTACACATAAAGACCTTGTCTTAAATGCAAAACAAATGATAACAATAAGAACAACAAAAATGGAGCAGAAGGGAGCAAAAAATTAAACCCACTGAGATCTGGTTAGGGGAGGGGCTCCAGTGATGCTGGAGCAGCAAGCGGACACAGACTCTGCACCAGGGCCCTGTGGGAAAGACCCCAAACCAAAGCCCTCCCAGCAGGCCCTAGACAGGGTTAGGCTGACTGGATTCTGTCTCTCTGACTCTTGACTTGGCCATATACCCATAACACCATAACCACTTGATAATTCCTAGGAGAAGGAAGGGTCTTTCTACCTGAGAAGCCAAGAGGAAGATCTAGAGCAAAGGGGACACCTGGGAATGCAGTTCTGGACACTCTGATCCAGAGCCAGGGTGCAGGGACTGATTGTGGGTGGGGAGAGACCCCTATGGAATTCAAGCCTCCCTTGCCTAAGAAGGGTTTGAGTTGTTACAAGGTCCCATCCCCACCACTCCTTACAAAGCCCCACTCCACCTACCGGTGGCCTCCCTGAATAGCATCCAGGGCCCCTCCATGTCCATCTGCACTCTGAGCTGCGCACATTCACTTTTGGTTGCCAACACTCTCCAGGAATCAAAGGAAGCAACCAGAAAGCTCCCAGCAACCATGGAAGGGGCCCAGCTGTCAACACCGTGAAGCTACCAGAAGCGTTCCCTACAGGCACATGGCTGTGTGTTCTGAGTGATGGGGTGGGGGCAGTCAGGCAGCAGCTGCAGGGCAGGGATATGACACTCTCCTGGGGCTGTAAATCCCTTCCCACATTGGAAGATCAGGCTACAGAATTGGCTTTTTCTGGGAAACAGCCCCAGATTGATCTAGATGCCTGTCTGTAGGAGACTTCCTGAACCTCACAGGCCCAGGACCACCACACCAGGGTGCTCCTAGGGCCCAGATGCCCACTTCCATGGCCCAGGAACCTCCCTTGAGGTGTAAGTTTCCCAGCCACCATCTCACAAGAAAAGCAAAGGCTCGGGAGTTGGGGAGACTGAGTCACAGCTCTGCACTGACCCTGACAAAACAGTCATTGCAGGCCAGAGTGGGCAAACAGGGTGCAGGGAGACCAACAGCATCAGTCTCCTGTGCTCAGCCAATGGCCCAGGAGAGCAGGAGAGCTGAGCCCTGATTGGCCCCTCACTGCCTGGGACCTAGACAAGTGCTCGGTCTCTCCAGCTCTGTTTCTTCTTTTGTAAAGGAGATGCCAGTATTAATTCCTGAGGCATTAATGATGATAAAAGATAAAGGGCCGTGTGCTGAGTAGCAGGGAGCTCCAGGGTGAAGTTTATGAAGCCTTCACCTCCCTAGCACCTGTTCCCCACACATGGTCCAACACTGTCTGCACACTGAACGGGTGGTGGCCCGCACACTGGACTGTTTCTCAAGCATGTGGGGACAAGCAGGTCAGGAAGGAAATGAGCAAGGCAGGTGCAAGGGCAAAGACCCTGGCCCAGACTCCTGGCCACCGGTCCTGCCTTCTGCTACAAATGCTCACTGTGTCCCTCAGGCTCTGTCCTCTGTCCAGTTCTGAAGGAGGGCTTCTTGAGACTATCGTAGAGCACTATGGGTATAATATGGAGGAAGCCCTCATAAACAACAGACTAACCACTGTGTTTACAGAATCTTCTCCAAGGTCTCTCCCATCCATATCCACAGTAAAATCTATGGAGGTCAGAAAGACCCTTCTGCCGTGGTCCTGTTGTGGTGACATGGATCCTGAGTGCTGGGCACAGATGTGACTACCTGATGTGTTAAAGGAAAGGCTGGGCTAGAGTCGGATGCTCCCACAACACTTCCGCTGCCAGTCTTGCACCTGTGCAAGATGGCAGAGCACCCCAGGGGACTCCCCAGGAAGGCAACAAAGGCCCTCTGGCTGCTCCAGCACCATGGAACACTGAGCATGGGCTTGAGAGTGGGGAATTTTTAAGGGAGCGGCTATTTTTAAGTGGCACGCCTTAGCTATTTCAAGGTTTGGGTTTCTGTTTTATTTATTTAATTCAAAAGGAAGCTGTGTTTTCTCATGATCTGTTTCTTTTAAGATGGTTTCATGGACGTTTTTTAGTGTTGACGTCATCTTGACTTGGTAAGTTGGTCAAAAGATACTGAAGGACCAATGGACCCTTTATCACGCTCTTCAAATGAGGGAAAACCAACACAGAAGTTGGGGCGTCTACAGCTCGGAAGGGTCCCGACTTAGTATTTTTCCATTAAAAAGGAAATTTAACACAGAACTCGGCTTAAAGATCTGTGCATTTCCCAAAAAGCATGTCTCAAAGATTCTAAGGCAGCCGGGCGGTGGTGGCGCACGCCTTTAATCCCAGCACTCGGGAGGCAGAGGCAGGCGGATCTCTGTGAGTTCGAGACCAGCCTGGTCTACAAGAGCTAGTTCCAGGACAGGCTCCAAAACCACAGAGAAACCCTGTCTCGAAAAACCAAAAAAAAAAAAAAAAAAAAAAAAAAAGATTCTAAGGCAGTAGCTTATAGAAAACCACCAAGCGTGTTTGCAGCAGGAGGCTATGCGCATGGGCACAGGGCAGCTGGCCAGTTCCCAAGAGAAGCCCCTCGATCTGTCTGCATGTAGGTAACTGCTTCGTTTAATATTTTATGTGAATGACTGTTTTACCCACATGTATTTCTGTATACCACCTGTGTGCTTGGGGGAGTAAGTCCCCTAGAACTGGAGTGACAGATGAAGGGGAGCCAGCATATGATGCCGGGAATTGGACCTGTGTCCTCTTCGGAGTGACAAATGCTAACCCCTGAATTATCTCTCTAGACCAGTCCCTGCTTCTTCCTGCTGCACCCAGTCTCCCTTCTGGTTTCCTCAGCCAGCAGAAACATGCACTATTCATGCTAAAAACTATTCATGCTAAAATACCCACTTAATGTGCTCAACCTCATAGCTTCCCAGCAACCAAGAAGGGACCAAGACCAAAGCCCAGGGGGCTGCACTGAGGAGGCAGAGGCGGAACACTTGGGTCTCTGGCCAGCCAGCCTAGCTCTATTAGTGAGTCTAAGGCCAATGAGAGACTCTGCCTCAAGAAACAAGGGGGCCAGAACCCAAGGAATCGTAACTGAGGTTCTCCAGCCACATACAAGCATATGCACACACATGAACACGCACGCACGCATGCACGCACACACACTCAGATACAAAGAAAGTACAAATGAGATCAATTAACTATGGACGTTTATGAATAGCAATAACGTGACTGAACAGTCAAACAGCTGAGATCGGGGCTGCCTAAGATCCGCTCAGGGAGTGACGTTCCCTCCCCCGAGCTTGTCTCCACCTCGGGGCTACAATGCCACGATCACCCCAAGGCTCCAGATGAAACCCAACAACCAGAAGGTGGGATGCTTGTGGAATGGCAATCAGCCACAGGGCCACTCAGACCCCAAGGCCTGGGTCCCCTCAACTTTGGTTATACGAGTCCTAAAACTGGAAA
Organism: Microtus oregoni; assembly: GCF_018167655.1. Taxonomy (NCBI): domain Eukaryota; kingdom Metazoa; phylum Chordata; class Mammalia; order Rodentia; family Cricetidae; genus Microtus; species Microtus oregoni. The sequence continues at coordinate 3,801,184 of NW_024543062.1, read as the reverse complement.
CAGAGACGACAGGTGCCAAGGTGGGGAGGAGTCTCATCATCCACCTGGAAGAAAGGCAAGTCAGTTGACCCTTGGGCAAAGGGACATTAGACCCACCTAACATTAGAGCAAAAACCCACCTGGATTCCTAATTTCTGATCAAAATACTTGCCTCTTGTGGGCTACATTTCCCGGGGGAAGCCTCCCTGGGAAAACCGTAGCTTATATTCATTGTGTTCCTGGCTCCCTACTAAAGCTGACTTAGAAAACTCAGGGTTCAGTCTTAAGGCCAGCACTGGCCAAAACAAAGCAAGAGCATCATCACTTGCTTCCACAATGAGGAAAAGTTTCTTACCTAACAGGTAAACAAGATCATAGCCCCGCCACACTTCAAATAACTGTGTCAGTGGGTTAACTGCAGGTAAATAACAGCAGTCACTCTGGAAACTTCCTTAAAACATGTATCAAGTTGGACTGTTTTTGCTGCCTCCATGTATGAGAAAACAAAAAACAGCCAGCAAAAAAATGGTTAATGCTGGCCTTAAAAAGGAGGCTGGCCAGAGCCCAGTGAGTAGGCTTGGGAAGTCTATAAAGGAGGCGCAGTGCCAAGGGGGCCAGACGCTACAGGACAGCCATAGGCATCGGGAGTCTGCTCCCTTCTAGACAGGTCTTTCTTCTCCTCCTCTCCTGCTGTCCCTGCTGGGCACCATCCCCAAGGTGCTGCAAGTCTGGGGCCAATCAATCCCCTGCGCCCAAGCTCCGGGTACTCCTCCAGCAGATGGTCCAGTGACACCGTGGCACAGGTAAGATTCAGGCTGGTGCCCCAGATTCCGGGTCTGCATCTGGCTGGAAACTACTTCTGTGCTGTGTGGGGAATGGCAGAGCAGGCACACACCCCTCAGCCTCCAGGGAGAGCATGCTAGGTGCGACCCAGGCAGGGGCTCTGCCCAAGAGCAGGCAAGAGCGTGTCCATCTACAGCTCCACATTCACGTCCCGGCTACGCCCTGTAACGGTAACACCACATTGCTGCCGCTCTTTGCCTGCCAAGGGAATCCCAGTGGCTTAGCAGTTCCAGGGACGGGGGTCCCGTAAGCCTGGCAAAAACCTGGCCTTGTTTCTCCAGGTCTGGACCCACAAGAGAAAAATCAGAAGGACACTAGCGTTAAGCTTTAGACCAACAGAGCAGCAGTTTGGATCAGGGACAGAACCGAGGGTGTCGTTTGTGCCACACTCCCACCAGAATGGCTGATCAGCTCTAGGGCTCTGCTCCCCTTAAGATGCTGGAGCTGTGGCAGAACCTCTGAGGTCCCACATTCACACATTGCACTCTGGGTGAGTATTTTTAAATTTGGAAGTTTTGTTTGTTTGTTTTGAGGCAGGGTCTCACTATGCAGCCCTAACTGGCTTGAAACACTACATAGACCAGGCTGGCCACAAACTTACAGAGATTCACCTGCTTCTGATTCCTTTGTGCTGGGATTAAAGTGTGCACCACCAGGCCCAGCTGTCTTGTGGGATCTCAGAAGGAATCAAGGAAAACCTTCCACACTGTAGCTGGACTCAGCAAAGGGGTACTTCTGGGGCTCCGATGAGCACTACCTCTGAAAGATGGGTTGCCCACCCACACCCACACTTCCAGGACAGGATGTGGCCATGGCAGTGAGCTGCCCCTCTTTCCTTCCTCCCCTTATTTTACTGAAGCAGTGTTTTGGGAGAGAAAGGCCAATAAACCTCAGGATTGTCCTTGCTTCACCTCAAAACTAAATGCAAATCCCACAAGAAAAGCGAATGCATTTTCAGAAGCCAACGCTGTCCAGTCTGTCATCTTACCCTGGGTGCTACTGGCTGTGGTAGGGAAGCTGAAACAGTAGCTGCTCAGGGCAGTATGGACACTGAGTGGTACCCCCAGCTTCTACCCACTGGATGCCAGCACCCCTCTCCCATACTGTGACACCCCAGGGTCTCCAGACACTGTTAGTGCTGAGAACCCAGATCACACCACAGAAAACCCTGGGGCACGGAGTCGTACAAGCTAGGAAACATTCCCAGCCACATCCCCCAAGCCACAAATGAAACTCAGCTTCCAGGAAATAGCATCTAAAATGTGATAATTCACAGTAATTTGTGGAAAGGACAAAATGTTCTCCTTCCTCTGCTCCTTTCTTCCTTATGCCTTGAGAAGGGGGTCTCAGGCTACTGTCCAGGATAGTCGCAAACTCCTGGGCTCAAGGGATCCTTCTACCTCAGCCTCCGGAGCAGCTGGGCAGATGAGGAGTCATGCTCAACTATCTAGTGACTATGAGGACAGTCTAGACTGCATGAGACCCTGCCTTAAAAACCAGCAGTGTGTATATGTGTGCATGCGTGTGTGATGCTAGACGGAACCCACGGCCCTCGTGGGTGCCAGGTAAGTGGTTTACCACTGAGCTACACTCCGGGCCACAAAGGACAGTTTTTATTCTTTATTTTCATTCCGTATTAGGGAGCAGGTGTTTATTTCCGGCACCCACACTCAGTACTGCCACTAGTCAGAGAGCGAGAATTTCCATACCACTTCAGTAAGAGAGACGTCAGCTCCCACCCGTGGGCTTCTAAAGGCAGGGTTTTTCCCTTCCCATGTCGCATATCTTTCCAACAGCTGCCAAACTTAATGAGACTTCCTGTCTGGACAAACAGTTTCCCCCAAATTCCCACACCATGCACGCCCTTTTATTTCATGAGCCGGTGATCTTACGGGCCGCACTGCAAACCATCAACTCAAACCATCAACTGTGGACACCATTAGGGGATAGAAAGAACACCCCCAAATCCATCTCTCCTGCTCCAGCTCAGGGGCATCCATCTCTCCAAGATGGCCAAAGTCAAGGTCCAGGCAGGCTCTGTTATAGTCCATGCACTACACCTGGCTCCCTCAGGATACCCAGGATTCCCGATGCTTAACCTTGTCCTGTCTGCCTCTACAGGTGCCCAGAGAGTGAGCAGGCAGCAGGCGTGGCTGCCCAGCACCTACCCAGACATCAGACACCCTGTCTGCCCTTCTGGTTTTCTGAGACCAACAGGTTCCCGGGACTATTTTTCCTGCTTTACAAATGCCTGGCTCACTTCCTTTCTTTGTGAAGATGGAGCCATCACTTCAAACAGACTTCTGTGATCCTCTCAGCAAATCGTGAAAGCTGCGAGGGGAGCCATGGACGCAACTACTCCAGCCCACACTGTTGGCGTGGAGACCTACCTAGGTCCCATGTGGCCAGTCCCTTCCAACACCACCTCTCTGACCCTCAACTTGTCCCTCCCGCTGCAGGAACACACCCCGGGCAACCTCACTGGGGACCTCTCTGAGCACCAGCAGTACGTGATCGCCCTCTTCCTCTCCTGCCTCTACACCATCTTCCTCTTTCCCATTGGTTTTGTGGGAAACATCCTCATCCTGGTGGTGAACATCAGCTTCCGGGAAAAGATGACCATACCAGACCTGTACTTCATCAACCTGGCGGTTGCCGACCTCATCCTGGTGGCCGACTCACTGATTGAGGTGTTCAACTTGGATGAGCAGTACTACGACATCGCGGTGCTCTGCACCTTCATGTCCCTCTTCCTGCAGATCAACATGTACAGCAGTGTCTTCTTCCTCACCTGGATGAGCTTCGACAGGTACCTGGCGCTGGCCAAGGCCATGCGCTGCAGCCTGTTCCGCACCAAGCACCACGCCCGGCTCAGCTGTGGCCTCATCTGGATGGCCTCAGTGTCCGCCACACTGGTGCCCTTCACAGCCGTGCACCTGAGGCACACGGAAGAGGCCTGCTTCTGCTTTGCCGACGTCAGAGAGGTACAGTGGCTGGAGGTCACACTGGGCTTCATCGTGCCCTTCGCCATCATTGGCCTCTGCTACTCCCTCATAGTGCGGGCCCTCATCCGGGCCCACAGGCACCGTGGCCTGCGCCCACGCAGGCAGAAAGCCCTGAGGATGATCTTTGCCGTGGTCCTCGTCTTCTTCATCTGCTGGCTGCCGGAGAACGTGTTCATCAGCGTCCACCTCCTGCAATGGACGCAACCAGGGGACACTCCCTGCAAGCAGTCTTTCCGTCATGCTTACCCCTTGACAGGCCACATCGTCAACCTCGCAGCATTCTCCAACAGCTGCTTGAACCCCCTCATCTACAGCTTCCTCGGAGAGACCTTCAGGGACAAGCTGAGGCTGTACGTGGAGCAGAAGACAAGTCTGCCAGCCCTGAATCGCTTCTGCCATGCCACGCTCAAGGCAGTCATTCCCGACAGCACAGAGCAGTCAGATGTCAAGTTCAGCAGTGCTGTGTGAGATGGACCCACCAGAGGGAGGAGGACGGGGAGGAGGGCAGCCCACACCCAACACAGGTGGGAAGTCAACTGAACCACGTCGTACTCTCAAACCCCAGTGGCTTGGGGAATGTCGCACTGCTGGGTCATCTCTGGGGTTGCTGGGATCCTTCCTGACTGTCCAGCTCACGGATGCAGCAACCCAGATTCAAGGGCCCAGGGCATCAGGTAACGCGACACTGACTGTGACCTCAAGGGACACCATACAACCTGCAGACCCCAGACGATGATTCTGCTGTGATGAGTGACAACCAAAAGGATAGGCCGCCTTATGGGAGCATCAGCTACATTTCTGCTACCGAATGCTACCTGGGTGGAAGACAGAGACAGAATATGTGTACCAGACCCAGTGGCTACATTTCCTTTGCCTATGATGTCTAACTGTCCAGCGCAGCTAAAGTCAAGGACCCCAGAGCCTTCTCCTGCCTTCCAGAAGGCTGCAGGTCACCCCAGCTGCCACCTGAGTGACCAGTGTGTCTGAGCTGAGAAAGGCCCTTTGACAAACGCCCCCCTGCTCGGGGATGCCCACCTCTCGCAATGCTTGTTTACAAAGGTGACGGAGGCTGTGGGTGCTGCTGTGCAGGTCAGGTGGGGTGCCACCATGAGATGGGTGGCTCAGGGACTTGCGTCTACGAAATAATCCTGGGAACAGTGAGGTGTAAATGGCTCTCATTAACATGTAAAAAGGAAGAAAGAGAACTAAAGATTGGGGTATCCCTTCAGTATCTGAATAAAATATAGTCATGTGGTCATTCTTCTTTGCTCTGTGGTTCCTGGAAGGGGGGAGGGGCACAGGTGAGGAAGGGACAATGAGAAAGCAACGCCAGTTTGGCTTCTTCCTTGCAAAGGAAGCTATGCCCACAGCTTCACACACCTGTGTGCCACTCTGAGTACCTCCTGCGCATCAACAGGCTACACCTGGCACTTCTGGGATGGCATGGTCACATGTTAGGTGGCACCTGGGCATTACTTATGTTGACAGTCACACTTTGCCTCACTTAGGGGTCTGCACAGGACAGCTATCTGTTCCTAGGAGACTCTGGACTGGGAGACATGCCTATCGCTGGGAGTCACAGAGCATGCCTGGAGCCAGAAGGGAGGGCCCTGGTCATGTATTACAGGACAGACAGCTTCATGCCCCATCTCCACTTCCTGACCACCCGCCTGAGTTAAGACTGCTCTAAATGAGGACCCTGGGGTCTCTGGAAGCATGTTGGAGCTGGGTAAAGCCATAGGGGCACAGACAAGGCAACATGTAGGTGACAAAAACGACTCACTTTGTCTCTAAAGAACATGCTCTTTTCCATCCAAACTATGACCCCGCCCTTTTATTCTGATGATAACACAGTGTATTTAAAGATAAGTGTAAGTGAAAAAGCACGTAATATTTAAGTTATTAAGTTAAATATTAAAAATATTTAAATATCTTTCCAGATATTTTAGTACAATATCTAGCTGGATAATGGGGACACACACCTTTAATCCCAGCACTCAGGAGGCAGAGGCAGGCGGATCTAGAGTTCGAGGCCAGCATGGTCTATCGAGCAAGATCCAGGACAGCCAGGAACTGTTACACAGAGAAACCCTATCTCAAAAAACCAAAAACAAGAAAAGCAAAAAGAAGACTATTTGGAAAGAGAACAGGAGGCTTCGTGGACTTGGCAGGGCCAAGGAGCCAGCCAAACCACACAGGACAGATTCCCTCTGTCGCAGTTTCCATTGATACGGATGGTGTGGGCTGGCACGGCTCCCGGCCTGGAGCACCTGCATCCCCTGCTTTAGTGACCCTGAGTACAAGTCTTCAAGAATAAGAGGATTTGTCCCACGCAGGGCTGGCTTTCTACCTGGGCAGCACACAGGACTCTTCCTTCAGAATGGTGTCCATGAAGCAATGGTGAAGGGTGAAGACCCACCATGGGAGGTGGGCAGGGAAAGGGGCTAGGGTGTGACTCCGCCTTGTTGAGCCCACAACTCAGACAGAAGAAGCCCTTCCCTCCACCCCAGCCCTCTGCCCTACAAAGGTGTGCACCGTTCATACAGCCCTTGCATAATCAAGAAGGGTAACTCCTAAGGCACTTTTGTCAGCAACCTCAGAGCCCCAAGTGATGTGACCAGCCCTCGTGGTGCCCCTATAGACAGGCACAGAGCAGGGCAGGCTGACAGTGGAGGCGAAGAAGTGTGGCCACAAACCCTGAGAGGTGGCATCATTGCAAATACCTGATTCAAGCTGCCCCTTTGATCTCACAATGGCGGCAGGAAAAGACCCTCCATTCCAAGTCACAGAAAAAGTCAGGCCGGATCTCAACTCTTCAGATTTGCCTACAGGAGAGGTGTCTGATGGCTATCCTTGGGCCAGTGTGATGCAGATGCCCCAAATACGCCAAGACTTTCTACCCTGGTAAGGGAGGCAGCCAAGGCATCCGACAGGACAACAGCCCTGAGCCCCCCACCCCCACCCCACCCATATTAAAGAGAGAAAACACGAGATGTCTATAGTTTGTGAACACTCAAAACCACAGACAATAGAGGACGGGGCCAGGAACGAATCTCGGCCTCCAATACCCTCTCTGCCTTTTTCCCAGCACCGGCAGCTCTGCAGCCTGGACAGGGAAGAGCATGGGCGGACAGGGAGCCAGCGTACCCAGAGGGCAGCCAGGGTCGCCCTTTCCTCTTGAAGGCTACACTCCCGGAGCTAATGGTTAGACCTGCACCTGCCCAAAGTCCCAGAACACTTCAAGACAGAACTCCTTCCTAACGGCAAGCCACCCTTGGGCCAGCAGCACCCTCTCCAGTCCTCTGGGCAGCAGCAAAGTGGTCCATTGAGACCACTGCGGCTCTGAGGCCACACAGGACATGCCCATTCCTTGTTGTACATAGCTGTAGCCCCTTGAAGTAATGCCACCTCCTAGCTGAGGCTCCTGACCAGAGTCTTCCACAAGCTAAGTTGTGGCAGGCTGGAGCCAGACAGGGTGGGAACACAGCTCCTGCCTCCTCTAGGCCTCCAAGCACATTTCTCCATCTGCAAACATAAGGCAGAACAGCTCTGTGGACAGGCGGGGTGGACAATACATGCGATACATGTATATCCCCAAATCCCAGGGCAGGGTGCTGGCTAGAAGGGTAAATCGAGGCAGAAGGCAAGACTTAGGGGGACAGGACAGGGCAGAAGTGGCTGGCTCTGCAGGAGCCTGTACGGCCCATCTGGCCCCCCTCAAGAGTGTGTCCGGGAGCTGAGCTGAGGCTAACACAATTATTCTTGGCAGGAACACCACAAGATAAAATCAAGGCGTTTTAATTGCACTGCTGTTTCCTGGTAGCCTGGTTCACTCCCGCACACAAATGTAGTTCTGACCCTAGGAAGAGCAGAGACAGTCACTATGGGCACGGAAAACCTGTTTAGCACTGGAAACCATTCCATCACCTCAGAGTTCAATAATGAGTTCTCCCCCGCACTCCAGCCCACCCGCCCTTCCGAGCCCCGGCAAACAAGACCTAAGGTACAATTAATTATCTCCTCCCTGCTTCGGTGGGACAGAGGAGGCCAGCCACCTGGCTGCCCAGGAGAGGCAAGCATTTGAAAACATAATTCTTGTCTTTTGAGGTTCTTCTCCCCAAAAGGCACAGGCAGAGGCTCTGTGTGGTGGTTCTTATGCTGTGGTCCTGAACGCGCACCACAAGCAACCCCAGGAGCAGCCTCTCCAACACGCCTTCATAGACGTGTCAAATTCAGTCCTGAGTGTCTTTGATTCATTATATTTTCTAAAAATTTGTGTATGCGTGTGTATGGCATATGCAGGGGGATGGAGGACGGGGTGGGGAGCTGCACTCGTCTTGTATGCACACATATGGAGGTCAGAGGTCAACTTAGGGTGTCTTCCCCTATAGCATTTGATACTAAAAATCCTTAGTTTTTGAGACAGGGTATCTCACTGGGCCTGAAACTTACTGTCTGGCCAGTGACCCCAGGGATCTACCCGCACACACGTGTACACATACACACGTGCACACACACAGAGCCAGCGTGGGAGTCACAGGCACACACTGCCATGCCTGGGTTGTGGAGATCGAAACTCAGATTCTCTCCAGCCTCACTAATACTTTTTTTTACATCGTGTGTGTGTGTGTGTGTGTGTGTGTGTGTGCGTGTGCGTGCACATTGTATGTATAGATCAGAGAATAACTTTATCAGAGTTGGTTCTCTCCTTCCACCGAGTGGGTCCTGAGGATCAAGCTTAGGCTGTCGGCTTGGCGGTGAGATCCTGTAGCTGTAGAGCCATCTTGTTTTTCATTTGAGCATGACCCAGTATGGTCAGAATGGTTCTGGCTCTGAATGGCTTCTCATGTACTCCAACTTCAAAGTGTCCAGGGCTGGGGCTGTTCTGAGTATATGCTGTTCTTGCAGAGGACCCAGATTTGGTTCCCAGCAACCACACGGCAGCTCACAACCACCCCTAACTCCAGGTCCAGGGGAGCTGATGCCCTCTTCTGACCTCAGCAGGAACTAGTGGCATGCAGGCAAAACACTCATGCACATAAAATAAAACAAATCTAAAACCAAAATAAAGCATCTAACTTTTAGGCTGGGACACAGCTCAGTTGACTGAGTGCTGTCTAGCATCATGAGGCCCTGGGTTAAATCCACGCAAGCCATAGACTGGGCACTGTGGTGTGCGCGTGTTATCTCAGCACCTGAAAAGTGGAGGCAGGAGGATCACAAATTTGAGGCCAGCCTGGGCTACATAGTAAGAGTGTCTGCCAAGGAAACAAAACACCCACTTGGTTCAGAATTTTCATTGCAAATTCTAATTATTACAGAGCCACATACAGTACTTGAACTTTTAATTCTGGGAAGAACTCGGGATAAAATCATCTTCTGGAGATTACTGTTGGACTGCCTTTGGGCTCCTTACCCAATCACAACAGGAAACAACCTGCCCTTGTCCCTTTAAGCCATCCTCAGGGAGGACACCACAGATCTCCCTCGCTAATTCACCGCCAACACTGCTAGACTGTGCACTAAACTTAGCTGGGAGATAAAAATGAATTCTGTGCATGGAACAGAATTTCAAATTCAAGGATTTTTCTTTTAGAAACAAATCTCTCAGGCTGCAGAGAGAGTTCAGCGGGTAAAGGTACTTATCCTCTAAGCCCGATAACCTCAGTTCGTTTCCCCAAAACTCACAAGGTGGAATGAGTCACCTCCTAAAAAGCTGTTCCTCTGGCCTCCATATGTGCACTGCGGCATGTGCTCACACACACACAAAACAAATGCACACACGTGTGCACACACACACATACATACATACAAATAAATCCCTTTAGCCTTAACTAGGGGCGCACACACACACATACATACATACAAATAAATCCCTTTAGCCTTAACTAGGGGGTGGGGAACAGATCCCAAACAAACCCCAGGAGACTATCTCCTTCAATAGTAGGGATGTACCCCGAAACCACTCAGCTATACTGTGTCCAACTGAGCACACTGGGTTCCATTTGCTCAGAGTCTAGGACCAAAAGAGGGTGGCAGCAGCCAGACCCCTTAGGGACCTGGCGGGTTCAGGTGGGAGCATGCAGAATGTGTGGTTCTCAGTGAGAAAGGCTTTGAGAGGACAGGGTCACATCCGGGACAGGGAGATGGCCTAAGGGCCAGCCCATGGGCCAAACTGGGATGATTTGAGCATCAGGATAATTTAGAGGCGTCAACAATTACAAACAGTTATAGACTATTAAAAGGCAACCATGACTCCATTCAAGCAATTACTGGATAAATATAACTTACATAATAAATACAATGTGATAAGAAGCCAAGTAATGAACCTGATCACGGGCACCAGGAGGCAGGGTTCTAGCCTATGGGAAGAGCTGGCTGGCAAAGGGGACCTGGAATCAGACTAGTCCCTCAGTAACCTTCCCCAAGGGCTCACTCATGTGGTCACAAGCCCCCATCTATTAACCATGGGCCCTTGGTAAGTGTACTGGCTGATTTTGTGTGTCAACTTGACACAAACTAGAGTCATCAGAGGAAGGAGCCTCCGTTAAGGAAATGTCTTTGAGATCCAGCTGTAAGGCATTTTCTCATTTAGTGATCAATGAAGGAGGGCCCAGCCCATGGTGGGTGGTGTCATCCCCTGGGCTGCTGATCCTGAGTTTTATAAGAAAGCTGGCCAAGTAAACTATGGGAAGCAAGCCAGTAAGCAGCACCCTTTCACGGACTAGGCATCAGCTCCTGCCTCCAGGTTCCTGCCCTGTTTGAGCTGCTGTCCTGACTTCCTTCAGAAATGAACAGCAATGCTGAAGTGTGGGCCTAATGGTGTTTCGTTGCAGCAACAGAGTGAGATACCTGCAAAGCCCAGCTTATTACAGCGAGGAGCTCCCACAGAGCAGACGGGACAGTGCCTCCCACGTGTTACACTGGCATCACCAGAAGGAGGGAGGCTAAACACACAGAGGGGCAAACATCAGAAACAACCGAAGTTGTGACAAGGAGCCAGCGCACAGCACAAATGTCAAAGATACAAGAGACAAGGACTGAGCGACTGTTCCAAGTTCAAGGGAAAATGGGTATGGAATGCACTAGATAATCCCCAGCCAAACAAAACAAAACCAACAAACAAAAACCCCAACATTTACAAAAGAGCCCTGGAGATCCCGGTGGGGTGGACTAGACAGCCAGGGAAAGGTGCACCAGACATGGCGGGCACTGCACACCTGTAATCCAGCCAGGGGAGGTGGGGAGGAAGGTCAGGCATCCAAGTCCAGCCTGGGCCACGTGAGACCCAGAATGTGCAAAAGCTATTATTGGAAGAGGTTTAGGGCTGTGTCCCAACGCCCAGTCTCCCAAGCCCGCCAAGTGTGCTGTGTGATGTGACCACTGGCCGCAACCTCAGCGCTCGCTCATCGAGATATTCAAATTAGCACTGGGGAGAAGGCTCAGTGGGTAAAAATGCTGCCGCCCAAACACGAGGTCTGAGTTCAAATCACAGCATCCATGTCAAAAGCCAAGCATCACGCACATGTCTTACCCAGGACTGGGGGGGGGGGGGAGTGGCAGTGGGACTGGACAGGATGGAAAGGGAGGTGATACCTTGGTTAGTGCGTGGCTCTAGGCTGAACTCTCCTTCGTGGATCTGCCCTCCTCCGAGGAGCCACCCCACTCTCTGCCCGGCCCCTCTACTCCTTCCCCAAGGAGGGGAGGCACCCCACACCGCCGGCACTTGCCATTAGCAGTTGCACAGTGTGTTCTGAACGAGGGCAGCTTTAAGCCATCTGGAATCCTCGAAGCATCCTCCAGCATTTACTGGGAAGCTCCTAATTAAAGTTTTCTCTTCTCACTTACTGCCTGGTAATTCCAGCTTTATTTTCTCTTTCACAGTGGGAAACTAATTATCTGGGGTGCCTTTCCATAGGCTTTTCAATTAAAAACAGGGGAAAGAGCCTCAGCGAAATTAAAGTGGAACGTGGGCAGCCATTCTCGGCATTCACTCACAGAGGTGAAGGCCAGTTCTCTGTCCTGGGGTTGGGGGAGGGGCAGAGTCCGCAGGGAGCCCCTACACCTGAGTACATTGGCTCAGCCAACCCAGCAGCCCAGGGCTGACAGCCCAGTCACTGCTCTGATAACAGCAGCATCAAGGAACCAGCCACATTACCTACTCAGCAAGGCTGACACTTCCATGGGGACAATACACTCATAACACTGAGCGTGAAGAGACGCATCAATCGACCACTGAGAGCAGCGATCAGCACCCCTGGGAATGGCCAAAAACAAGAGGAAATGGAACAAACCACACACACAGGAATACTAGCCTTTCCTCTCAGACCAGCGAAGGGCAGACACTTGTGCTCTCTGGCTTCGGCCTTCTGCACCAAGCAGGCCAGGAGTGGTGCCTCATGGGAGGCTGAAGCAGGAGGACTGCAAGTTTGAGGTCAACCTGGGCTACATTGAAAGAGCTATCTCAAAAAAAACCCCAAGGTCTTGGGGACTAGGGAGATGGCTCAGCTGATGAACTGCTTGCCTTGCAAGCTCAAGGTCCTGAGTTCAATCCCTACCACCCACTTAAGAAGCCAGGAATGGTGGCCTGCCTGCACTTGTAAGCAAGCACTGGAAAAGCGAGACAAAAACAATGAGGAAAAGAGGCGGGGCATCACGGAAACTGCGTCACACCCAAGCCTCCCTCACTCTGAGAAGACATTTTTCTACTGCATCTTGATCATGGGCACAGATTGATAGCCTAGAGGAGAGAGTTTCAGCCCCGTGGTTGGCATGTCCTCTGAGAATGAGTCCTGGGCAGAAGGTTCAGGAGTGCTGAGAAACAAGAGCAAAAGGCTTGGCAGAGCTGGACCCGAACCCTCCACCACTCCCTACCAACAGAACTGCTGGGCAGCCAGGGCAACTTGCTCGGAGCAGAAAGCCTAAAGGCCTATCTCAGGCTCCCTCTCCCAGCTTCTAGGTCTGTTCAAGATGCACACATGCACGCGGGCGGGCACACACACACACACACACACACGCACGCACGCACGCACAGAGTGGGGTATGCTCATTCACACACTGCAGCTCAGTATTCTCACACGTCCGACCTGGTGGTAGCAGGAAGACGTCATCTGCTGGGCTAATCTGCCTGCTGCCATTGTGCAGTGGGTGGGGGCCCATTAGAATGTCTCAGGAACACGAACAAAAAAGGCACCCAAACCTATCTGTGTCCTACCCTGGGGTGGGATCAACCTGAAACTTATCACAAGAAATCAGCTGTGGGTTCTGGAATGGTCCCAGCTGTATGCCCGGGGAGCTGGCTCTGCCGAGAACTAATGTGTCCCAAGAGAGAATGCACAATAAAGTGGCAAGCAAAGCCCAGGTCCTCCTCCTCTCTCTCCCACAGCCTGGGCCTCCTCCCTGTCCTCCCACACGGGATCTGTCTTCCCCCTGCAGTCTTAGCATCTTGGCAGTGTGTGGTGACATGTGTTAGGACAATTCCAGCCCAGAGCCTGCATGAAGCCACTTCAGGGGGCACCCACTCAAAGGGTGCACAGGCGACTTGTCCTCCAGGCTCCAGCAGCTCCTTCCAACAGCAACAGGAACAGAAGCTATGGCTGTGGTCCCCAAGGGTTTGTCAGGCTACCCCAGGGAAGTGATGTCAAAGGAAAGCAATGGACACTGCGTGCACAGGATGTCCCGGCTTCAGGAACCCAGCATCCCTTGCTAACACAGAAAGAGCAACCTTCCGAAATGGAGAGAGAAACAGAGGCTGCCTCCCTCTCATGCCAGCAGTGGCTAAAGCTGGCTGAATCCACAACCACGAGCCTGAGACTTTGTTTCATGAAAACACCTCTCCAGGATGTAACTAGCCAGGAAGTACCCTTGGTTCAAGCATGGTAGCCTCTAAAAAGGCAGACACCCCCATCAGCAGGTGGGCAGCACGCACACAAACTCCTTAAAGGCACAGAACCCAGGTGGCCGTATAAATCCAGGTGGATTTCCGAAAGCAAGCTAGAAGCAGCGAAGGAGGGGTGGGGGTGTCCACACCACATGTCCAGAGCTGTCGACCCAAGTACAGGTGTAAGCAGGGTCCCACTACCGCCCTCCAGCCCTCTAACAACATGTGTGCACGCACATGCACAGGCACACACATATCGGTACACAGAGACATTTGTTTGCCGTGGACACACACAGGCACAAACCTATACACATGCACTCAGGAACACACAAAAAAAACACATACATACAGACAGGCAGACCCATGATGAAGTGCTATTCACACACAGGAGCCGGTTAAAGAGCCTGGCTAACCTCAGAGGCGTTGTCAAGGCAACGGCACATCCTGCATTCTGCTGCTACAGCAACGTGAACTCACACAACCCCAGTTTTGGGAACAGTAAAGTGGTGTGAGCTCCTCCCACAATAGCTCCTGCCAGCCCCATCCTGACAGCACAGTCTCCGAGATTCCCCCCCCCCCCCCCCCCCCCCCGCGCGCTCCGTGTGGGCTGCACCTGGCCACCTGGAGTTTCTAGCAGAAGGCGACTTCTCTATGAATGACTTCTAGTTTGTCCCCTGACCCTTTCTGCTCTCCCTTTGCATTTCCTTTTGGAAAGGACAAAGGTGGCAAGGAGGACCCTTTGATGGCCACTGAGTCAAGTGGGAACCCTGCAGTGCTAGCTCACTCCCCTGGCTAATCTAGCAGAGGAAGGAGTCACAGCAATAGGACTCTGTGACCCCACAAGGAAACATCCCAGGCAGAAACCTGTGGCAGGACACACACAATAAGAGTAATCGCCAGCTATCTACTGACTCAAAAGTAATAGGACAGCAGATGAGAATGAATGACCTGGAGCTGCATACAACAACAGCGAGTCTAAGATTTAGAAAGCAGCTTAATAGACTTTCACATACAATCGAAGCCAAGCTGTGCTGTTTACAAGCCCTCCCCAGAGGCAATGCATGGGATGGCCCTGGTCAAACACAGCTCTGTCCTTGGCTAGGCTGGCTTCACAAAAGGGGGTATTTTAAAGTGAGGGGTGGGGGTAGCTGGTCTACCTGTGTCATTTCTGCCCCAGCACCAACTCAATGGCTATGCTCGAACTGATGCTGAGCTCAGAGCTGAGGCCCCTACCTTACACCACTGTCCCTGCCCACACACCAGGGTCTAACTTCTTCAGAAAAACCAAAGGGATTTCAAAGCACCGCCCACCTTCCACACCTCTGCCTTCTGAAGGAAGACACGTGATTCCAGTAACATCGGACAGGTCTGGAACCTTTATGGGAGAGAAGATAGCAGCTCTCTCTTACCTGAGAGTAGTTGGGGAAAGAAGCAATGGCTTGAGGAGGGAGAAAGTGAGGGGGCTTGTGGAGAGCAGGAGGGAAGAAGAGGCCATGCTCCACTGAGTTACCTAACTAGCTCCCACGCCAGCCTCAGCATCGCTTACGCTGCACAGCCTTAAAGGAGTGTGGGTGCACAGACTTCCTTCAGCATCCTGTGCTGCCATCCCTAAGGTGACACTATCATCACAGTAACACAGAACTGAAGCCTCCTGCCAAGCTCCCAGCAGCCTGACCCCAAATGCCAACAAACATCGGGCTTCCCGCTTCCCCTCTACTCTGGGCAGACAATTCCCCCTTCAAAACCCATAAGACTATGAGGTTTGCGCCTAGTGATATTGCATCTTTTCATGCTGTGTTTAGTATCACTGAAAGGCCTGCTCTTTTCTGAAAGCAAACAGGAGCAGTAGATCTGGGGGAGAGGGGAGGCGGGGAAGGGACTGTGAGGAGGAGAGAGGGGGCAGCTATGGTCGGGATGTACTGTAATGAGAGAATAAATGTAAAAATAAAACAAAGCCAGGCAGTGGTGGTACATCTTTAATCCCAGCACTCAAGAGGCAGAGGCAGGAAGATCTCTGTGAGTTCGAGGCCAGTCTGGCCTACAGAGTAAGTTCCAGGACAGCCAGAGCTACATAGACAAACCCTGTCTCAAAAAAAAAAAAATAATAATAATGATAATAATAATATACAATAAAATAAAGCAAATGTTAAGAAGTTAAAAACAAAACAATACAAAAAGCACATAAGAGAAAACTGGGGAGATAGCCCAGACAGTAAAGCCATTGTTGCCAGGGAAACATGAAGCCTGGGCTGGGATGCCCAGCACCTATGTCCCCAGCCAGTGTGTTGGCATGTACCTGTGATCCCAGGGCTGGAAAAGTGGAAAACAGGAGGATTTCTTAGCTCACTGGCCAATCAGTCTAGCTGAATCTGTGAACTGAAGGTTCAATGAGAGACTCTGCTTCTCAAAAAAATAAATCAATACATTTGATTGAGTCTGGCGAGATGTGAGCATGAGCACCTGGCTGGGATGCCCAGCAGCCATAAAAACAGCTAAGTATGGTGGCATGCTCATGCAATCCTAGCACTGGGGAGTGGAGACGGGAAGATCCACGGAGCTTGCTGACCAGAGTGCAGCCAAACCATGGGCTGCAGGTTCAGGGGAAGACTCCGTCTCAAATCAATGAATTAATGTGGAGGGTCTGGTGAGATGGCTCCGAAGATGAGCGAGCGTATCTACTGCTACTGCCGAAGAACCAAGGTTAGTTCACAGGATCCACAGTGGGTAGCTCATAACCATCTGTAACTCAAACTCCAGAGATCAGTCTAACCTCCTCAGACACTATACTCATGTGTGAGCACACGCGCACACATGCAGACACATGCACGCGCACACGTGTCCAAACTAAAAATTAAAAATAAAATTCTTCCCCTCACTCCCAAGCTAGGGTTTCTCTGTGTTACAGCTCGGGCTGTCCTGGAACTTACTTTGTAGACTAGGATGGCCTTGAACTCACAGAGATCCACCTGCCTCTGCCTCCCAAGTGCTGGTATTAAAGGTGTGCACCACCTTGCCCTAAAAATAAAATCTTAATAGTAAGGAAGAAAGCAATTGAGGCAGACACCCAAGGTTGCCGTCTGGCTTCTACACTGAAGCTCACCCTCTAGGATACAATGTTTCTACTTGCAGGAAATTGCTACACACTTCCAGCTGACCCCAGACTGAAAAGTCTGAAACCCTGAGATGCAACACCCTCCCCCACGTACCCCCACCCGTTTAAACTGTTTCTCTCCAGTACTTTGTCACAGTGAGGACAAGCTGAGAACACAACCAGCAACTGAAAAACAAATTCAACAGTGAATTTCCTACCCTAGATTATCATGAGATAACCTACCTTCTGCCCCTTGGAACTCGACCAAAGTAAGAACGCTACCAGGTGGAACTGGCCTGAGCGCCCTGTGGACTGCGCCGCGCCCTGTGGACTGCGCCGCGCCCTGTGGACTGCGCCGCGCCCTGTGGACTGCGCCGCGCCCTGTGGACTGCGCTTCGCCCTGTGGACTGCGCCGCGCCCTGTGGACTGCGCAGCGCCCTGTGGACTGCGCGTACTCACCTTGCACAGCAGCTAGGCTCCCGGCAAAAGCCGGTGGGTCTCCAGTCAGGGCTGTCCTGTGGGGCACAGGGACAGGGACACCACCTCCCCCAATTTGTTGTCTTAAAGTTCTGTTTCCTCCTCTGTTTTTGAAGGGAAGCTGGTCTCAAGTGTTGATACATGGGCTCCACTATGGGTGTCCCTTTCTCTCTTTCTTTTGAAGACCATGTTAATTAACCCCAAGCTCATTTATCCAAGGATGGCCATGAACTCCTGATCCTCCTGCCTCCACCTCCCCAGTGCTGGGACAACAGGCATGCACACCCAAGCCTGGTTTGTGCAGTGCTGGGGAAGGAACTCAGGGCAAGGGCACTACCAGCTGAGTCATATCCCCAGCCCCGGTTCTATTAAATTAAAGAAAAAAAATTAAAAATTTCCACCCAGCAATCTCATGTCTGAACAAAGTAACAGTACAATACTGTGTCGATGGCTGTCTTTCTTGAGGAAGGGCAGAAAATACCACATATTAGATTTCTGACAAAATATGAACGGAAAGGAAAACTCAATTTATATGTATGAAACACCGCCAGCTTCTGTCCCTCATTACAAACCCATGTTCCCTTTCAGACATGCTGGCGACGTGCGCTGGAGGGGACCCGGACTGAAACAGCCACATAAGGACCCAAGGGGCAGCCAGGACACAGAACTGCCTCATGAGGCCAGTACTAGACATCAGTGGGCAGAAGCCTGGCACAGCAGGACATAGCTGGCCTTGGGCCAGGAGGGACGCACACACCCCCACATGCACACACCCCATATGTCACCCACACTCCACATGTATAGTACCCACATGCTACATGCACATCCACACACCCAGACTCCACATGCACACACCCACCCACACTCCACATGCACACACACACACACCACATGCACACCCACACGACACCCACACACATACACATGCACACCCACACTCCACATGTACACACACAACACCCACACACCACATGCACACACCCACCCACACTCCACATGCACACACCCACCCACACTCCACACGCACACACACACACTCCACGTGCACACACACATACCACATGCACACACACGACACCCACACACATACACATGCACACCCACACTCCACATGTACACACACGACACCCACACACCACATGCACACACCCACCCACACTCCACATGCACACACCCACCCACACTCCACACGCACACACACACACTCCACGTGCACACACACATACCACATGCATACACACGACACCCACACACATACACATGTACACCCACACGACACATGTACACACACATGACACCCACACACCACATGCACACATGACATGCATACCCACACACCACATGACACCCACACCCCACATGGCACCCTCAGATCTAGCCTGGCTGACTTGCGTCCTCCTCCACGAGAGGTGAGACACCATTCCACAGAAAGGGATGCCGAGAGCAGGAGATGGCTCAGTCGGGTCAAGTGCTTGCTTTGCAAGCATGAGGCCCAGAGTTCATTCCGTGGCACCCATATAATTAAAAAACAGGCTTGACGTGACAGTGCATACTTGTAAGTCTAGCACGGGGAAGGCAGAGACAGGCAGATCCACTGAGATACCCTGTCCTAAAAAACGAGAACAGCACATAAGGAGCGACAGCTAGTGCTGACCTTTGGCCTCAACACTCCCCTCAACACACACGCACTCTTAAGTGCTCATAAAGGTATGGAGAGAGAGAGGTGCTGATATCACTGGTCACTGGGACATGTGCCTCTGTGGCTGCCAAAGGGACACACGTTTCAAATACCTCAACCAGCAGTTTACCTTCACGCGGTGACCATCTGTGCACTGATTACATGGCGTGGTAAAAACCAAGCCTGACTGCTGGTACAGGAAGGGCCACCCCAAACCAGGGAGGGGGTTGGCTTCCTGGTGGATTTCTGTCAGGAGCCATGCTTTGTGCAAGCCCATGGGAGGCCTGCCCCTTTCTGAACGGAGATGGAGGAGTAGATGGGGGTGGGGGTGGGGTAGATGAGAAAGGGGAGGGGCAGAAGGAGGGGAAACTGCTTGGTACATAAAATAAATGAAAGAAAAGTTATTAAATAAAAAAAATTAAAAAAGGAAAACTCCAAGTATACACACACAGAGAGATACAGACACAACATGACACAGGCATATACACAACACAGACACACATACAACATATATGTAGACACATTCATGCACCTCACAGACACAGGCCCTACACACATGCACACACACACACAGACACACACATACATGTACAATCCGGCAACGTGACCACAAGAAAATAGATCTCAGCAGCATCAGTGCCATGGTAACAGAACGACATGCCACCACCAACAAAATAACAAAATGCACTTTGGGGACACCAAGATGGGCTGGCAGGTAAAGGTGCTTGACACACAAGCCCAACAACCCGAGTTCGACCTCTAGGACCCTGTTATGGTCAAGGAGTTATCCTCTGATCATGTTTGCAGTGGTATGTACACATGCGTGTGCACGCATACACACAAATAACATTGAATAAATTAAAAAGAAACAAAGAGCACGGTCTTGGAGCATCTGCCTGGGACAGCTGTCATCACAAACCACCCCCCAGTCACACTTCAAGTCCCAAGTTCACAGCACAGGCTGGATCCTGGACCAGGTCAAGCTCGTCTTCCCTAGACGCGAGCATGTCAGACGTTTTCACTTCTGACCTAATTTAATAACAACAAATGCACATGTACTGCTCAGCACAGGAGATGGGGGCAGGGCGGAGGACCCAGCCTCGGGGGGGGGGGGGGGGAGCTGAACATGGTCTTTACTGCTGATGTCAATAAGTAGTCTTCAATGTGGGTACCTTTTCAACCTTTTCAGTGTAGAATGTGTGTGTGTGTGTGTGTGTGTGTAAGTCAGAAATCAGTTGTGGGTCTCCTCAATCACCCTCCACCTTATTTTTTTACACAGGGTCTCTCACAGGACTCCACCTTATTATTTTGAGACAGGGTCTCTGGACCTGGAGCTCACCAATTCAGCATAACTAGAAGGCCAGTGAATGCCATCCAGGGATTCTCCTGTCTTGTCTCCCCAGACCTGGGGTTCCAGATAAATATCACCATACCTGGCATTTTTTTGTGGGTGCTAGGGACTGAAAATAGGTCCTCAGGCTTGCATAGCAAGTATCCTCCAGAGTAAGTCATCTCCCGGCCTTCATTTTTTTCTTTAAAGTTAGGTTGGTTATTCGACAACTGTTGTCCCTTCCCTGGTATCCTGATTCCCTCTAGAGAACTGCCAACCAGAGGCCACCGCCACCACCACCACGACCACCAGCACCACCACTGTTGCAAACAGCCTCTGCCAGCTTTCAGGGAACTCCCAATGGCCTGACAGTCTTTCCTACCCAGGCAGAGGGGTGTCCGTGCCAGGTGGCTCAGTGAAAGCCTGGAATTGGTGGAAACAGGCTTCCATTTGTATGAAGGTTTACTATGACTGGTGCAGAGCCCTTCTCTGGCTATATAAGTAGGCTGCTGGGCTCACTCTGGGGCATACCCAAAAGCCTTTGGTGGTACAGCCTTAGGCTGGGGAAGGCTTCTTTCTATCCAGAGTGTTTTCTTCATCCTTAGGAGAATGGGCTAGGCTGGCAACAGAAAAAAAGGACCATAGTAGTGACGTCAAGAGGCCAAAGAGCTTCAGAGAGAGGAGCAACGGTGAAGACAATAAATGCTGGACAGGGCTGAGGACGAGATACCTCAGGCCCCAGTGGCTGAAGGGGTCCCAGAGAGCTTGCCAAGCCTTGTGCTGACAGTTCCAATCCTAAAACCCAAGGGCTCTGTAAGCCCCGTCACTGTAGGTCCTAACACCAAGACCTGTATGAGCTGAAACCGCAGACAGTGCCACCTCTGCTGCTGACTGCTGCAACCACCGCTCAACACTACCGGGGGCCCTGGAGGAGAAGCCACCTCAGTACCCAGGCAGAACAGTTAAAGCTAGAAGGAAAACTCCAGGGGAAAGGCAACCCCTGGCTTCTAGAAGCTTTGGATTAACAAGTTTCCATATCTCCCTGACCAGTTCCTGGCCTTGGACATCTGATACATACTGTGCACCCAAGGACCCGCCATTCCTGTCTGTGGAACTTCAGGATCTGGTCGGCACACACTGCACTATGCCTTCCACGCACGACGCCTCACAGGACCTGCCTAATACCTAACTTGGGTCCCTGTTGACTTCACTTCAGAGGTGGGACATGGAAACACTGAGGCTCATCCTCCTACAGAGTAAGTACGGGTGCACTCCCAAGGGCCAGGACAGCACTCCAGGGTCGGGGGTGGCAGTGCCGTAAGGCAGAAGGTGCAGGTCCTAGCACAGTCCACGAAGCAAGGCTGGCAGTCCCACACCATGAGAAGAGACCCTCTGAGGGCACCGGCCTTGGGGATCTCAGTGTCACCTATGACTACTCTTGTGCTGTCATCTCCTTGATGAGTCCAGGAGTCAGTGGAATGGCCTGAACCTATCACAAGGCCACAGGGCCCGCCACAAGGGTGTCCAGCTATCCTGAGCATGGGCATGGAGGGCTCTTGCCCAAGGCCCAAGGGATTAAAATGAGATACTTAGGACAAGACCTAATCAGCCTTGACTATATTCAGGGTGACAGCGACTTAGACTCATGTAAGAGATGAACCTCTGAGCATGTCTATGAGGAAACTTCTAGAATGGGTTGAGGTGGGAGATCTACACCAAATGTGAGTGGCACCGTCCCAAGGGCTGGCATCCTGGATGGAATAAGAAGTAGAAAAACATTCATTTCTCTGCTTCCTGACTAGGATGCGACGTGACCAGCCGCCTCATATTCCTCCTCCATGCCTTCCCTGCCATGATGGGCTAGACTCGGCCATGAGCCAAACGGCCCTCTTCCCTCACACTGCGTTTGTGGTGGATTTCATCACAGCAAGGAAGCAAGCGACTAGGACAGCACCTGTCACCAGGGGACACTGAAAGACAGCCCATCCACCATGGAGGTCAGCATCTCAGGAAGCCTCCAGGATGCCCATGCCTTGCCCATGACTCAGTCAGGTGTCTCTCAGGTGATCCTGGTCCCCAGTTCCACTCAGACAAGCACCTGCCATGCTGTGATGGCAACTGGGCAATGGAGAGCAGCCCTCATCAGGTGGCTAGGAGCTCCCAACAGGGCACCCACGGACCTTGCTTGCCATTAGCCATTCCTGGAGCTAAGCAAGCAAAGCCAGACGCGGCCAGGCAATCCGTGCTCTGAACAGCAGGAGATGCGCGCTCAGTTCCTGGGAAAATGTCTTCAAAGCCACAACTGTTTTCCCAGCTGTGGACGCTCCACCCTGGGAAATCTTTCCATGCCGTTACAAGAATAATTTTGAAATGACTGTGCAAACATGCAAGCCTGCGCCCCTCGTCCTGGTATTTGAGTCTCCAAACACGAGAGCTTCCTGGAGCACCCTGTGTGAAGAACGGTGCTGCCCCGCACTGCCTCTGAGCTTCAGGGCTTCCCCACAGACCTGGGCTCAGCTCCTGCTAGCTTTATCCCTGACCTGAGAGAGTCAGAGCCATCAAGAAGCTGAAACCACCCAGCAGGACCACCCTACACAGGAGACTTCCTATTCTATTAGCGTGTGCAATTTATGGAAGAAAAGTGTTAGACCCACGTGGCACAAGACAGGGCAGAACTGGGAAAGGGGTATGGACTCACTGCAAATGGAGTCTGGGCACCCTGCAAACTGAACCATAGGGATAGGGTGTGACACCGCAGAAAAGCAGAAACAGAAAAAACCCCAAACGTCCAACAGGCCTTTACGACAGTGATTTCATGGCATATCCACCCAGAGCCAACAGGAAAAGCGGGCCTCTGAAATTCAGGCTAGATGAAACCTAGGGACAGGTTGCCATACATGAAAGCTGAAGTCATTGGCCAGGCCACCTGGGCTGCTTCAGAACCAGGATGTGAAGCACCTGGGCTTCTGTAAACAAGACACTTCAGGATACAGCTGCTGGTTCAAGTATCTTGATGTCACCTCAGCCCTTCTTGCTTTGACCATTAATTAACCTTGTCAACTTGACCACATACAGGGTCACCTAGGAATATGACTGAAGAGAAGTTTCTAAAGCGGTGTGCAGCACTGTCCCATGGACTAAGGTCCTGAACTGAACCGGGCACCAGCACCCCCACCCCGCTTCCTGGGTATCTAACGTCAGCGGCAGTCACGCTGCGGCTGCTCTGTCTCACCCACCATGAGGGACTGCACCCTTGCATTCAAACCCTCCCTCCCTTGAGTTGCTTTCACCTTCACCAGGTATTCTGAGAACGAACAGAGATAAGTAACTAATACACACACTCAAGTGTCAAGCACATCAGCAGGGTTCAAGGGCAGGCTCTCCCCTTGACTCTCAGCAGTCAAGAGCCTGGTTGCAGAGGACCTAGCCTCAAGTACCAGCACCCACACGGCAGTATACACCTATCCAGTTCCAGGGAACCCGAAGCCTTCTTCTGGCTGCTCTAGGCACTGCACACACTGAGAGCACAGGCACATGAAGGCAAACTTCAACACATTAAAAAAATCTTCAAAAACTTAAAAACAACAGTAACAAAAAAAAAAAAAAAAAAACACCTGAGTTCTGATCACAGACAAATTCACTGTGGCAGAGCTCAGTATGAAGCCCATAACCAGCCACGTCTTAAAAACAGAGGAGAAGCCGGGCGGTGGTGGCGCACGCCTTTAATCCCAGCACTCGGGAGGCAGAGGCAGGAGGATCTCTGTGAGTTCGAGGCCAGCCTGGTCTACAAAGGGAGTTCCAGGACAGGCTCCAAAGCTACAGAGAAATCCTGTCTCGAAAAAACAAAAAGAAAAAAGAAAAACAGGTTCAACAGGTAAAGCTCTTGCCACACAAGCATAAGGACCTGAGTCTGGATCCCCAGAACACACGTAAGGAGGTAGACACAGCAGCACACATCTGTAAACCCTGCCCTCCGGCAGTGAGACGGGAAGTGGAAACAAGATTCCCCTGGAAGCTGACAGGCCAGCTAGTCTGGTATTGTTCATGGTAGTGAACAAGAAGACCTGCCTCAGAAACTGAAGAGCAAGGCCCACACCAAGGTTGACCTCTGACCTCCACACGTGCACCAAGGCAGCAGCACACCTGCGTTCACACACGTGCGTGCACACACACACTAACACAGAAAAGAACGAGTAATCGCTCCCCAATGCAGGGACGCGATACTCAGCATCGGCCTTGAGCAGGGTAAGATTGAACCCTTTCAGCAGCGAACTGCAGCAGGCCATCTTTGAGCAATCGCCCTGGGCACAGCAGACCTTTGTGACCATTGCTGCTCGCCAGCACTGCCCGGTGAAGGAGCTTCACTCCATGCCAAGGCCTCTGACATCATTCTCTTTCCACAGAATGATCTGTGGAATTCCCGGTAGGAAGACACAGCGATTTTCTTTTTCATCGCTTTTTGTCTGGCTTCAGGATGTGGAAAAAACACTTTATTAGTTCCCAACTCCTAGAGACCCAAATCTTCTAGGAACCATCCCCTTTCCCCACTGCACACTGCCTGCCTAACTAGAGCCACAACCTCATCCTGCACACTTCCCCTCTGTCTGCTGAGAGCCCATGAGTTGAGAGCATGCCCACGCCTGCCCTGTGGCCTTTTCTCACCAGCACCTCCTTCATTTGAAAGCTGGACCACCCCACACCGCTTTTCTCCTAGAGGCCGGGTGTCGGGCCCCAGGGACACCCTCTGATGAGCCGCAGGCAGCATGCCTCCCTCCCTTTCTCAGCGTCCTTGCTGGCCAGGCTCCCCTACCTGAAACTTTTTCCATCTTTATGTGAGATCTGAGACCAAACTGGCAGGGCAGGGGCCTGAACCTGCTGATCCCTCTCACCTGCTCCATGTGCCCAGCATTGTACACGGGTTCTGGAGGCCACGACTCGGTCCCTCATGGTTTTGGCAGCAATCATGGCATTAACTAACTACGCCATCTCTGCAGCCCCACTCCTCCTTCTGAATCCTACCACTTCATTCCGAGTGTGCGGGTGTGATGGGCCATCCAATTTAAAGTCACTGGGATGTTCTGTGACCGGGCTCATCACCTCTGTCCTCTGCCTCGCCTGCTGCTGGTTTTCAGGACAGTTCCCTTCCTGCTGTGGGATGTGTTTTTCTACCATGGGCTTCCATAAATGCCACTGGCCCACAAAAAACTTCATAACTGGGCCTTCTCACATAGTGGAGGTGGGACAAGTCTGGCACCAGTACCAAAACCTGAGATAGCCCTGGGATCCTAAGTCTACATGAGTGACTTCCTGCTCTCAGTCGTCAATAGCTCTGGGCTGGAAAGACGCTCGGATTCTGCACATCTGCGTCCTGTGATGCACACACCCCGAAGACAAGACTAACAGTAGAGGTCACACCTGCCATCCCTTCACTCAGGAAACTGAAACAGGAGGATCACGAATTCCAGGCCAGCCTGAGCTACAGAAAAAAAACCCTGTCTGAAAAACTGAGAGGAAGGGAGTTGGGAAGACAGGTTAGCTACGAAAGCACTTGTTGTACAAGAACAAGGACCTGAGTTCAGATCCCAAGCACTCAAGTTAAAAACAAAAAGCCATGTGTGGCTGTGCATAGATCTGTAGCCCCAGCACTGGAGAGGTGGGGACAGAAGGAGCCCTAGGATTTGTTGGCCGGCCAGTTTGGCCAATCACCCAAAGCTTGCTGATTGGCTACACTGGCACATCTTTGGTCCCAGCACTCAGGAGGCAAATCCAGGCTGATCTCTGTGAATTTCCAGGCCAGCCTGGTCTACACATGGAGCTCCAACCCAGTCAGAGCTACATAGTGAGAACCTGTCTCAAAATCAACCAAACAAAATAATAATAATAACATCAATGATAATAACAATAATAATAGAAGGCTGGAGAGAGGAGGGAGGGAAGCAAAGTGGAAATGGGATTCCCTATCACTGAAAAGCAGAAATACAAAGGTATGCACACAGTGCCCAGGCTGGTGTGTGGTTCATGCTCTCCAGCACCGTGGGGAGGACACCAAGGCACTGCAAACTCCAGAACTTCAGCATAGGGAGACACCCTGGGGACATCCAGAACTTCAGCACCCTGGGAAGACAGAACTGCTTGTGGCTTTTCCTGTGAAGTTTTCTGTATTTGCTAATTTTTTTTATATCGATCGTGTGCAACTCAGGAAAAACAACAAACATTTCCAATTACGTTCACTGAGTTATTCTCTATCAGGCACGAGGAAGCCCAGCACACAAACATCACCTTGGCTGACCGAGGCAGACGCTGAAGCAGCGGGCACTTTGGGAACACAGCTGGCCTGGGGATGGGGAGCAGGTCCTGTTTTTTCTGGAGCAGAGTGAGAACTGTCAGGTTTCCATTGGCAGTGAGGACAGCTGGCCGGCCACCAGCTCCTCCTCCATAGACCTGACCCCAGGCTGGGGGAAAGAAACAGAGAGGTACTTGAACCTGGGCAGAGGCCGGTGAAGTGACTGACTACTCACTCTGAGTGGGGACTAGTGGGGCAGCAGGATGGCCACTGCAAAAAGCTCTAGGAGAAAGAGATAAAGGTGACTCATAGACAGATGAGACAGGGCACATCAAACATTAACCAGGGCCAGAGATGGCCTAGCTGGTGAAATGGCTGCCTAGTCAGCTCGAGGTCCCAGGTTCCCTTGCCTGCACTGCACAAACCAGTGCACTGGTGATACAAGCCTTTGACCCCAACACTCGGGAGGAAGGGAGGGGAGAACTGTGGGTACTAGGCCAGCAGCAAGTCCCCATCTTAAAAAAAGACAAACTCCATGATTCCCACAGCTAAAACAGAAAAGGGGGATGTTGCAGGCAGAGAAATCCATCTTACTCGTTCACAGGTCTGGGGGGTCACACAGCCACTAGGGAGAACAGCATTCTCCTAAAAACTAAATACACTTGCGCTGTGTAACCCAGCAACCACACCCTGGCACTGACTCCACAGAAACAAAAACCTGTGATCGCAAACACTTATGTCAGTTTTTGTCACAAAAGCAAGGATGCCAGAAGCCCTGGCTCTGTAGACAAGGATGCCAGAAGCCCTGGCTCTGTAGACAAGGATCCCAGAAGCCCTGGCTCCGTAGGCAAGGATCCCAGAAGCCCCAGCTCCATAGGCAAGGATCCCAGAAGCCCCTGGCTCCATAGGCGAGTGAGGCCTGTGGGGACCGGCTATATCCTGACTAGTGCTATGGGCATCAGCATGTGCTCGAGGACTGCACAGAAACACGCTCACAGAAATACAGGAGGCACACCAAACTCCTGAAGCCCGAGCAAGCTCTGCAGGCTGCCGGTCTCATCCAGGCTTGGTCACTGTGGGCCCCAACACAGGGCATCAGCTGCCACCGCAGGAAACTGGGTAAAGGGTACTTGGGACTGCCTTCTGTGAAGTTTTGCAGCTCCCTAAGAATCCACCAGTATCTGGGGGAGTGGACGATATCTTTTTAGGGAAGAGGAGGGCAAGACCTTGGTGGCACCATCCTCCCTGCCCCCATGTCACTGCCTGGGATGGCATGACAGGTCCCAACACAGGAGTTACACAGTTTTTCAACTGTCACTTCTGCCCATGGGCAATGACCCAAGTTATCCTAGGTTGGGCCAGCTCCAAGGTGTGAAGGCAATGGCAGACGGTTACACAGACACTAGCTTCCTGAGCCAGCTCTTCCCTCGCATGCCCCAAACATCATCAGTCTATGACATACCGGCGCATGCCCGTCCTTGGCCTCCACCAGAACTCAAACACTGCGCCAGGCTCCCCCGGGTTTCCAGACAGGATTCCTTTTCTTTTATCTTGGTTTGTACTCACTTAACCCAGGAGCTGTCACTGGGAGAAGAGTTGGCAGTCACTCTGCGAGACAGAAGAGGAAGGCCCTGGGTGGCAGCCCTGTCCTGTGGGCTAGGGAGGAGTGATGGCAGCCCTCTCCTGTGGGCTAGGGAGATGGTGTGTCTGATCTCAGGAGTACAGGGACCCTAAACAAACCGCCCTCTTGGTGTTCAGTCCCATCCATCCAGACACACGTGCTGCCTATGACAGTGTTTGAAGCCCCGCTCAGCCCTCGCATTTCCAGGGGGCCCTCGACAGAGCAGTGCCCATGGCAACCTTCAGCACTGCAGAGACACACAGCCCTCATTCCTTCCGACGCCAAGCCAGCAGTCAGTCCTGTCGAGCGAGGACAGACCTAGTCAGAATTCTCCTGCTACTGACCCACACAGGCTGGTCCATTCTTTCCTCCAAGTGCAATCACTGAGCTGTCCACAATTAAGGATCCAAGGATCCTATAGGGCAGGTCCTACTGCCTATATTATATATTAGCACTTTGTCATAGCAGAGCTGGGCGCAGGCTAGAGAGTACAGGCATGGACAAGGAAGATACCTGCTTTAAGAGGGCTCTGCATCTGGGACCTCAGAAACACGAACCACAGTCCCTGGCCAGATGCAGCCACCAGTCTGCCATGGTGGTTAAAGCAGGCACGTGGCAGAAAACTTGCCTCGAAGGCCCCAGTGAGGAGCTGGGGGTGGGGCTCACCACAGCATACTTCTCTAGCACACACCTTTAATCTCGGCACCCAAGAGGCAGAGGCAGGCAGATCTCAGTGAGTTCAAGGCCAGCCTGGTCTACAGAGTTCAAAGATAGCCAGGGATACAGAGCGAGTTCTAGGACAGCCAGGACTTTTACACAGAGAAATCCTGTCTTGAAAAAACAAACAAACAAAAAAAGTAAGTAAATAAAAAAAAAAAGCTGAACTGAACACTTAGCAAAAGATAATCTATGAATGGACGATGAAGGTGCAGATGCTCACAAGCACTAATTAAATCACAATGAGAATTCACACATTTTTGTTGTTGCTGTTGTTTTGGATTTCTTGGGTTTGTTTTACCCCCCCCTTTGGAATTTTCTGTTTTGGGGTTGTTTTTTGTTTGTACGGTACGTGTGTGTGTGTGTGTGTGCATGAGAACATATATTCTTACAGCTTGCTTTTTATTTGCTTTATTTTTAACATTTGTTATTATTTTTCAGAACTGCAGACATGAGTACTATACTTACATCATTTCCACCCAACACGTCCCTGACCCTAGCTCCTCCCCGTCCCCACGCCCTCTCAGCTTCACGACCTTTTCTTTATTGCTGTCACACACACAGATCACACACATGTGTATATAAGTACATCCTGCTGGGTCAGTCCACTTGGTGTTGCCCACATTTAGGGGTGACCACTTGGACTATAACCCTAACTGGGTATCGGGGGCTCACTCATGGACACAGATTCTCCCAGACAGGGTCTTATGTAACCCAGGTTTCCAACTTGCTATACAGCCAAGAATAGCCTGGGTCTTCTGTTCCTTCTGCCTCTACTGCCTGAGTGCCACCAGGAGTGTAGGCTTGCACCGGCCCCCTTTGTTTATGCCATGATGAGGATGGAATCCAGGGCTTTGTGTACACTAAGCAAGTACTCTATAACCCAAGCCAAGCTGTATCCTTTAAATAGAGCTGTGCTTCTCAACTGAGCTTCAATAACCTTGGGTACAGCCAGCCACAGTGGCTCATGCCTGTAATCCCGGCTCCTGGGAAGTTAACACTGTATGAGACTGTATGAATCAACAACAAAATACAACAGTCAGACAGCAAGATAAGGGCACACCCACAGGAGGGGCTGTAACTTGAAACACTTATAGCAGGGGCTGCCACTCAAAGAGCCCCACTCCTGCTGGGTACAGGGTTCCCACAACATGATACAACACTAGTGTGGAATCTCGTGGGTAGCTAAAGTGCAGAGGCTCACGTTGATGCCCACAGCATGTTCCCAAGACTCCAAGCTAGACATGGGCCAAAGGTCCAAACCTGGTGCATGGGTAAACAAACGTGTGGGACCATGCAGAGCAGGCGCCTGAGGTCGCTGAGGACAAAACAATTCCAGATGACAGGGCAGCCAGGGAGCAGAGCAGGAGACAGGACCTCCCACAGCACACAGCCCAGAAGAACCCACGCAGTCTGGTGTGCAGACTGATGAATCAGACTCTAAGATCCGTTGAGTCCAAACGCTAAGTGAGTCCACAGCCAATGGAATTCGGCTTCTCGCCACTGTCTAGCCACTCCCTCAAGACAAGTGATATGGCTCCCAGGCACTGTTATGAAGGCTAGCGCCACATATCCCACACACAGGTGAGTGTCCAGTCACAAAGCCCGCCAGTTACTGTCTTACCATGGCTGAGAGGGATTTGGGCAGTTTCCAGACCATAAAGTTCCCAAGTTCCTCTGAATGATTTCCTAAGAAACCACAGGCTTCATGCCCACATGACGCACGTGACTTTCTAAAGGGCCACCGCCCAGTGACAAAGCCAGCAGCTCTGATGGCTGCCTTGCAGTCTGAGCCCTACCTGGCAGGACCCACCATCGATGAGAAAGGCACCCCTGGGGAACCAGATGCCACCGGCTGGCCAGCTGTACACATAATCTTTGTGGTGTGTGCGTTCGTGAGTTCCATCTCCATCACTTGTAACAAAGTTTGTCACCTGCAGCTGCTCTGCTGTGTCTAAGATTTTTTCTGACCTTTAAGTCTTTAATTGGCAAAGGAAACAAATTCAGTCAAGACTCCCCAGATGGTTAATGCGCATGCCTGCAAAGCAAGCTCTTTACTATCACCCTTGCCCTAGCTGCAGCATAATCTCAGAAAGGAAGGAAGGAAGGAAAAAAGGAAGGGAGGGAGGAAAGGAGGGATCAAGAGAGAGAGGGAGGAGAGCGAGCGAGCAATCAAGCAAACATGATCTTGTTCCTTTCTCAAGTGACTGGTCACTATGCATCTGGATGGACCAGATCTGGTGAGAGACAGTCTGGTCTCCACATCTAAGCTACTGCCACCAGTGTTTACAGTGTGACTGCAGGGAGGGAAGGTGGCATCTTCAGCGACACAGCCACCTCCTGGCTTGTTCCAGCTCAAATGGGTACCAGGCAAGTTAATGTGGCCCAGCCTGGGGTCCAGCCAACCCTTCCTGAGTGCAAATGCAGCTCTCTGGAAGAGGCCCATTGGGAAGAACTAAGGCGGAGATTGGGGCTTAGGCTCCAGGAAGCGCTTCCTACAGCAGACAAGGATGAAACGCCTGTGGTCCAGGGCATCTAAGCGTAGGGAATTGCTGTGAACTCCAGCTCCCATCAAGGTCCACAAATATGCTGCCTGTGGGAATCCAGGAAGAGGGAGGCAGCAGGGCCAGAGCCTTCTCAGACCAGCAGTCAGGAAACAGGAACCAGTTCCAAGATGCCCAGTAGGGTGTTTGAACTCTCTCCCTATGCAGGGCATCAAAGGCCACCAACTTCTCCACAGCCCAGGGTCAGACCAGGTTGTAAGCAGGGGCTAGGGCAAGGTGTCCACACACTCCAGGCCTCGGCACCAGGACCCAGTGGGCCATGGCCCAAACAGGCAGCAGCTCCACGGGGCCCAGAGCCCCAAGTGGAACTTGAGCTCCATGGAAACCACTCCCCAAGGGGCAATGAAGTTCCCAGCACTTGGGGACACATGGGCGGTCCTGGCTCAGGCACAGAGCACTGAGCTGTGGGAAGTGGCTATGCAGGCCCTGGGAGCTCCTCACATGGACACTTCTGGGAGGAGAATTGAGTGGTCCAAGTAAGGACAGGGGCTTCTTCCTTCCCTGCTGCAGAATCCAGAGGTTCATTTGGAGCCACAGGGGGACAGGACTGGAGCAGCATGGTACTTTTCCATGTGCTCCTGGGTGATGAGACTGTCGAGCTGCAGGCCTTGCGACCCAACCTTCTTGAACACTTAGATTCAGCTCGCCCTATTTTCTCTCTAAAAAATATCTCTCACACATCCTTCTGACAATTTCCCATGAGAGCCAAAGGAAGAGATGTTTTTATCCAGACACCAGCATTCTTAGGCAGAGAAGGGCCTCATTCTGTATGCAAGACTGGCTTCCAGAAACATGAGGAGGAGATCGAAGGACCTAAGTCCCCAAGCTACAGTCCTAAGTCACAGTGGCCACAGTGCCTGCCAGCTGAGGACCGCACCCTGGAATCCCACTTCCTTTCAGCAGGAGTGTGGCTGACGACCTCTGTTGGTCAGTCCTCTGCTGGCCAGGCCACCAGAACGTCATTGCCTCATAGGCAGGCCTCCTCCAAAGACCCACTCAACAGCCTAGAGCTCTGCCTCCCGACACCTGCAGGCACCACGAAATCAAACACAGCCTGTGGCTCTCCAGGAAACTCCAGGCTGTCAATCAAACCAGCATGAGAAAGACTCGAAGGAAGCATGCCCAGATCGCTTCCTGCTTTCTTCACATAGAGAGAGACAGAGACAGAGACAGAGAGAAACACAAGGCTGAGGCAGTCCCTCTCAAACATTAGGTTCCCTGCAAGTGTGTGGACAGTGTGAGGAGGAAGGGTGGGGAGCCCAAGGTGGGGCTGTGCCGTTGAGCTGCAGCTTGCATGGGAAAGGCCCCGAGTTCCATCCCCAGCACGGTGGAACAGACAGCGTCTCGCCAAGACTAATATCACACACCTATGATCCCAGCACTCAGGGGGCAGAGGCAATGGGACTGCACATTTGAGGCTTGCCTGAGCTACATAACATGAGAACAGAGTCCCCGCAAAGCCCAGCCACACCGTCACATGTGCGTCTGACCGGGGCTTATACTGTGTTAACAGACAACCCTGGAATAGTAGCATCTGATGGTGTCTGGAGGGTAGTAAGCAACTAATTTTAAAAGTGAATTACCACCAATGAACAAGTTTAATATCCAGAACTTTACAGGTATCGAAAAGATTTGAAAGGTTAAAATTTAAATGTATCTGTGGCCAGCAACATGGCTCAGCAGGTAAAGGAGCTTGCTGCCAAGCCTGATGACCCAAGTTCAATCCCATATTGGTTGAAAAAGAGAACAGAATTCCACGAGTTGTCCTCTGATCTTAACACACGCACCATGAAGGTGCACACATGAATACATAAATAAATGTAAAAAAAAAAACACAATTCAATGTATCTGCAAACACATGGCAGATACATGTTATAGGGTGAAAAACAAACGCACACAACATTTAACATTGTTCATGCCCTATCTCAGTGAGTATTACAGTCAATTGTTTGGGCCAGTAAGATGGCCCAGTGGGCAAAGGTGATTACCACCAAACCTGATAAACTGAGTTCCGTTCCTGGAACCCACACTGTGGAAGGAAAGAACTGACTCCCGAAACTGTCTTTTTGACCTCTAGACAGGCACCATGAGTAACAGACATGATTAATATGAAGGATTCGGGTTGTTTTCTGGTGCTGGGGTAAAAGGCAGGGTCTCCCACATGCTAGGCAAGTGCTCTACCACTGACCCACGGCCCAGACCCTAGACCTGAGATTTTAGACAGAAGTGCCTGGATCACACCCTACACACACATCAAGGAGAGAAGCTCCCTGGGAGTGCAGTCAGGAGGCCCTGCTCTCCCAGGCCCTCCACCTGGTCAGGCTGGTCCATCACAGTCCGTAGTAAACATGGGCACCCACACAGAGGCCAAATTTCTGTCTCCTAACCGCTCCAGTAAGCACTAAGCATGCCCGCGTGTGGCTGCTCCGCGCGAGTCACTTACCTTGAGGCTGGTTGCCTCCTTGCCAGGCCTGGCATCAGATGCCTGCGGTGTCTCTTCTGATGATGTTATCTTTTGCTTTTTACTCTTCTTCTCTGTCCCTTTGGGACCTTTTCTCTTATGTTTTACCATCCTGGAAAGGACAGTGCAGGTGGGTCAACGGTAGGAAGGGAGAGGCCGTGTGCTACAAGGGTTATGCTGTTAAACAGAGCAGCAAGGATACCTGCCCACTATACCACAAAAGGAGGCTTCACTAGAACACGCTAACCAGGGCCACAGCACAAAAAAGAAAAGGAGAGAAAGAGAAGAAAAAAAGGAGGAGGATAAGCATAGTGGAAGAAATAGGAGCGATCTAGAAGGTGTGAACACTCCAGAGGACGAATCTGCAGGCATGTAACTATGAGGCGGAGCTGGAGTGAACCTGCAGTCCAGACGGGTGGGCATCAGGGCACTCTGTCCCGACTAGGGACTGTCACTGACTATGGTGCAAGGAAAGAATATTTCTATTCTAGAATCAGAAAACTCCAAGCTCTCTCTATTTTTTTTTAAATTAAACCTCCTCATTTAAAAAAAAAAAGGAGTATTCGAAGCCAGAGGCTACAAATTTCAATTAGCAGTATAATAAGAAATTGTAAAAGGAGAGACTGTTGACACAGGGACACTGAAAATAGGGGTGCCGCCGCCAGCCAATTACCTCGTTAAAGAAATAAGAAAAGTTCAGCAAATATTTACACACCGCTTCGGAGAGAAGCGAGGTCTGCGGTCACCCTGGAAGTTAGCCTTACAAAGTCAATCACGAAGTCTATTTGAGAAGAAGGAAAAGATGGTTCTGCATCACAAGGTTCTAAGAGAGAGCAACTCACAACTGAGGCAATGAGGGTCATTTTAGAAAACATCTGCTTTTTGTTTGGGGTCAAGAGACTTTCAACAAGGGTGCCAAGACCATTCAAAGAGCAATCTACTCACCAGTGGGGGAGGATGCTAGAGAGCCAAGAGGAAAAACGTGTATGAACCTCACAACACACACAGAGCTACCTCAGGATGGACCAAACCCCACATGTAAAAGAGCCCACTTTTCTTTCTTTCTTTTTTTAAAGACAGGGTATCACAATGTAGACCAGGCTGACCCTGACCACACAGAGATCCAACTGCTTCCACCTCTGCCTCCCGAGAGTGGTAATTAAAAGCAGGCACCTTTAACAGGCCAGGCCTAAGACTGTCGGAATTTCCAGAGATGAACGCTGATGGCCCCGAGAACACTGTGGTCTCTCCAATAAAATACCAGAAACTAGGTACCCAAAGGAAAACTACGCAGGATTACATCATCACTACAAAGTTCTGTCTTGGATTAGAGAGATGCTCAGTGGTTAAGAGCTCGTGCAGAAAACCCAAGTTCAGTTCCCAGTACCAATATCAGGCAGCTCACAATTGCTTGTAACTCTAGATTCAGACCCAATACCTCTGGGCACACACACACACACACACACACACAATTAAAAATAGAATAGAAAGGGACTGGAGAGCCGGTTCAGCAGTCAAGAGCACTTACTACTCTTGCAGAGGACCTGGGTTCAGTTCCCAGTACCCACATGGTGGCTCACAACTGCCTAGAACTCCAGTTCCAGGAGATCTGACGCTTCTTCTTCTGACCTCCATGGAACCCTACACATGCATGGTACACAAACATACACTCAGGTACACACACACACACACACACACACACACACAAAATTAATAAGCAATTCTTTAAAAAATTAAAATAACAAAACAAATGTTAAAAGCTTCTAACAATTGGACAGTGCTAGAAAAAGGACAACTGAAAGCATGGAGGGCGTGCCTGCCAATCACTCTACAAGAAAAGAAATGGGGGGGCGGGCAGCAATATGGCTCACCAGGTAAAGGCACTTGCCAAGCAAGACTGACAACCTGAATTCCATCCCAGCCTAGCCTAACGAGTGAGTTCCAGGCCAGTGAGAAACCCTGTTATGAAAATACAAGGTGGATGGGGAACACCGTCTAAGGTTGACCTCTGGCACACACACAGAGACATGCATGTACACACGCACACATAAGAATATGCAGGCATGCCTTTAATCCCAGCACTCGGGAGGCAGAGGCAGGTGGATCTCTGTGAGTTCGAGGCCAGCCTGGTCTACAAGAGCTAGTTCCAGGACAGGAACCAAAAGCTACGGAGAAACCCTGTCTCGAAAAATCAAAAAAAAAAAAAAAAAAAAGAATATGCAGGCATACACATGCATATACAGGCACACACATACAGGCATGCACGCACATACAAGCATGCATGCACATACACAAAGACACACACACACACACTAATTTTAGAATGGGCAAAGGTCTTGAACAGACACTGAAGAACTTCACTAGTCATTGAGACAATGAGAACCAGAGACACTGCTTCATGCAGCAACTAATATAAGAAGACAGGGCCAGGAGAAGACTCAGTGGGTAACAGCACCTGCCACGGACGCTTGAGCACCTGAGTTTGATCCCTAGGATCTACATAACAACCTGGATGCCATGGTGTGCATCTGTCATCCCACCTTTGCGACGGTGACATGGGAGGTGGGGACAGTAGAGGAAGCCCGGGCACATGCTGGGCAGCAGACACCAGAAGACTATGCCTCAACAAAGTCAAGGAAGGAAATAGACTCCCTAAAGTTGCCTCCATGGTACCCAAGAC
The DNA here is from genome assembly GCF_018167655.1 of Microtus oregoni. NCBI lineage: Eukaryota > Metazoa > Chordata > Mammalia > Rodentia > Cricetidae > Microtus > Microtus oregoni. The sequence goes on along the minus strand of NW_024543062.1, from coordinate 3,764,575 downwards.
CACTAATATGTGATCTCCTCCAGTCTAGAACCTGGGCTCCTAAGTCTGGGATTTCTAGTCTGTCCTGTTATGTGCCAACGCCTTGAGTGACGCCAATACATAAAAAGAACCCAAAGAATCCTTATTCTTTTTTTTTGAACGAGAGTCTCATTTGGTAGAAAAGGTTGGAATGGAGCTGTCAGCAATTCTATCTAAGCCTCCGGGATGCTGAAATTACAACCATTTACCACCACATCCAACTTGTAAGGATGGATGAATGGAAGAACTGTTGGATGCATCGATAAATGGGTCTGTGGGTGGTTGAATGGGTGGGTGAGTAGATGGATAAGTAGGTGGAGGGGTAGGCAAATATCGGATGAGTGAATGGATGTATTCATAGGGGTGAATGGGTAGGTTGGTGGGTGGCTGAATGGATCTATGGGGATCCACGTCAAGGGCCGGGAAGATACGCACGGCCGGGACCAGGACGCCATCTCCCCAGAGGCTCCGACCCCCCTGGCACCCGCAGACCACGCACCTGCAGCGTCCACTCTCGCCCGCCTCGGCCACGCGCTTTCACCACCAGCTCTGCAGGTTCCGCGCCGTCCCGCCCTCAGAAGAGTGGCGCTGTACATTGGACAGAATCCGCGTCGGACTTCCAGCCAGCCAATCGCCGCCTCACGGGAGGGAGCAGACCCGGCTCAAGATACTGGCGTCATCTTTCGGCGCTGAGGGAGCGGGCAGTTGCCGGGGCAACTCCTGGTGGCGTGGACACGTGCGCGCCGCATTCACGCCGCTGGTGCTGGGCGGTGCTGGCGGAATGCGGCTTGTAAAAGCTTGTAAATCCGAGGGCAGCCAGGCTTGGAGGTGCACGCCTGTTGTCCCACCCCTAGGGAGGGTGAAGCAGGAGGATTAGGAGTTCAAGGCCATCCTACTCTACGCTGGGAGTTCAAATCCAGGCTAAATTTTATGAGACCCTGTTGTTGGGAGCATGCCTATATAATCCCAGCACCAAAGAGAGGAAGGCAGGAGGATCAGAAACTCGGGGTCATCCTGGGCTGTGTAAATGAATTATGTACCAACCTAGGATACATGATATCCTCCTGTCTCCAAAAACCAAAATAGGGCCAGTGAGATGGTTCAGAGTTACGTGTTGTGAAGCTTGATTACCTTCGTTTGATGCCCAGGGCCCATATGACAGAAGGAAAACCGACTCCGACCACTTATCTTCTGACCTCCAACCACACACACAAAGCAAATAAAAACGTTTGAAAGATTGTTTGAGGAAAGACAAGCTGAAAAATAAAACCAAAAGGATAGGGTCCTTAGAATAGTGTGTGTGTGTGTGTGTGTGTGTGTGTGTGTGCGTGCACGTGCGGGCACACCATTTTAAAACAACAGTGCTGTGCATGGCACATACACAAAGCTATTGAAGATGTATCCTAAAGTACTAGGGATAGCTGTCATGGTATCACTGGCCTTTAATCCCAGCATTCAGGAGGCAGAGAGGCAAATGGATCTCTATGACTATGAAGCCAGCCTGGTCTATCTAGTGAGTTCCAGGCCAGCCAAGGTTACATAGTCAGACCCTGTCTCTAAAGAAGGGGGTGGTGGTGGTATAATCAGAAATGAAGCCCTTGTCAGTCCCCTGGATTCCCCCCAGCACCACAAATAATAGTAGTAGGGTTTTTTTTTTTTTTTTTTTTGAATTTTCGAGACAGGGTTTCTCCGTAGCTTTTGGTTCCTGTCCTGGAACTAGCTCTTGTAGACCAGGCTGGCCTCGAACTCACAGAGATCCGCCTGCCTCTGCCTCCCGAGTGCTGGGATTAAAGGCGTGCGCCACCACCGCCCGGCCTAGTAGTAGTTTTTACACTTTACCTGGGCCTGGTAGCATAGGGATACATGGACGTCCCAGAAAATCAAAAAAGAAGAAAAGGGAGAGGGGCCTAGAGATATAGCTCAGTCTGTCAAGTGCTCCCTGAGTCTCATCTCCAGAACCCACATTAAATAAATAAATAAATAAATAAATAAATAAATAAACAGCTGAGCCGTGGTGGAGTACACCTTTAATCCCAGCACTCAGGAGGTAGAGGCAGGCGGATCTCTATGAGTTTGAGGCCAGCCTGGTCTACAGAGCGAGTTCCAGGACAGCCAAGGCTACACAGAGAAACCTTGTCTCGAAAAGCCAAAAGTAAGTAAATAAATAAATAAAGCCAGGCATGTTGGTGATATTGTAATTACAGCACTGGGGAGGGAGGCTCCTGGAGGCTCAGTGCCCAGAAGGGAAGAAAGAGAGGAGGAGAGGGGGCAAGATCAGTTCTATTCTGTGGGAACACAATGGTGACCTACCAGTAAAGTATGATGAGGGCCATGAGCATAAGGGGAAGTAAGGAACAAATTCTGAACACAGCCTTCTCTTTAAGCCATGTTCTCTGAAAGGTTATTTGATTCTAGAAGCTGGGAACCCGAAAAAGATTCAGACATTTGGGAGACCAATTTCTAACACTGGGTCTTTGAGTTGGAGCCCAGAGAGGAGACAACCTGAACCAGTGGTCCAGCCAGCCTTTCTGGGGCTGTGCAAAATACACCTGGGATTCACCCCAGGTTCTGAAACTGTATTGGAAGATTTATTGCTGATACTTCTGCCCAACTGAGAGGAAACGGTTGTTTCTTTGCAAGGCAGAATAGAAAGAAGGGGAATTACCAAAACGTGAGAAAGGAAAGGAACTCCCTCCCCCGAGCATGCTTGATGCCTTCCACCAACTGAGAAGCAAGAACTCGAGCCCATCTGGCATTTGCTGTGAAGGTGACTGACACAGAGATAACACTCTTTTTATATAAAGGCATCTTATCTTAACATAGCCAGGAACCAGGCGTAGGGCTGCAGCTGTATGATCACGAGTGGAACCTCGTTCTTCTAGATATTTTCTGAGAATCTCAGACAAGACAGCTAACTTCCTTTGCGACAAAGATGCCCCAACATCCTGCATGCCCCAGAGCTGGCGTTTTACCTTGTCAATAGAAATCCCGCCAGATGCCACTCAGGCCCCACCCTGTGGATTTCCTTTGGGTTCCTTAGCAACCCTTAGAGCAGCAGTTCTCAACCTGTGGGTCTCAACCCCCTTGGGGTCAAACAGCCCTTCCACAAGGGTCACCTAAGACCATCAGAAAACACAGATATTTGCATTATGATTAATAATAGTAGCACAATTACAGTTATGAAGTAGCAACAAAATAATTTCATGGTTGGGGGGTCACTACAGCATGAGGAACTGTATTAAAGGGTCGCAGCATTAGGAAGGTTGAGAACCTCTATCTTAGAAGGTCATAGCTTCGAACCCCACCAAAATAGTATGTCTGACTCGTGAAGACAAGGGAAAGGCTGCTCCTTGAGAAGCCCACACCCATACTCTGTGGTCTCATTTTCTTCCTGATACATCTTTCTCTTAAAAGTCCATGCTAAGAATGTCATTTTGGAAGCCGGGCAAGGTGGCACATGCCTTTAATCCCTTGCACATGGAAGACAGAGGTAGGAGAACCTCTGTGAGTTTGAGAGGCCAACATGGTATACATAGCAAGTTCCAGGACACCCATTCTATATAAAGAGATTCTGTTTGTATTGGAGACAGGAGTCACGCCATCCAGACTGTCTCCAAACCGGCTGTGTAGTGGAGGATGACCTTGGACTCCTGATCCTTCTGCCTCCACCTTCTGGTGCCAGGAGTTGCACTCGAGGCTTCATGCATGTTAGGCAAACACTCTACCAAGTTTTGTCCTCAGCCCATCCAGGTACCCAAACAGCAATCATTTCACAGACTGTCTTTCCCACCTCCTGTCTCTATACACACCCAAGGCCTTCTGAACTTTCTGTTCTGTTCTGTCTGGCTGTCTTTCTCATTTACATGTGTGTGTATGTGTTCCTGCTTGTGTGCCCATATGTGTATGGAGGCCAGAGGTCTTCATTGCATGTCTTCCTCTGTAGTGTGAATTCTAATTGGTCTTAATCGTAAAAACCCTGGGTCAGATATTGGGGGGGGGGGGTGAAAGTTGAAAGATCAAAGAAACAGAACAGCCGGCCACTAGAGGTTACCTCTACAAATTCCTCAGACTGACTGAATAGCAAGACCCTGTCTCTAGGAATCCTCAGACTGAATGGGTCTGAGAACCTGTCTCCACCTCCCTAGTGCTGGGACTAAAGGCGTGTGCCTCCCAAGTACGGGGATCAAAGGTGTGAGATCCCAAGTGCTGGAGTCAAAGGTGTGTGCCACCACCGCCTGGCCGCTATGGTTAGCTAGTGGCTAGCTAGTGGCTAGCTCCACCCTCGGATCTCCAGTCAGGCTTTAGTAGAGCACAAACAAAATATCACCACCCTTCTCTACCACTTTGCCATGCTACTTTTTGAGACAGGTTCTCTCACTGAACCTGGAGCTTACAGATTCATCAAGGCTAGCTCGCCAGTGAGCAATCCTCCTGTCTCTCCAATGCTGGAACTACAAATGAGAACTTAAAAAGAAACAGAAAAACATGGATTCTGGGCATACAAACTCGGGTCCTCATCCCCACTCAGCGAGCACTTTACACAGTGGCAGCCTCTGACCCACGTTTACTTGTAATCTGAACGTAAGCACTGACTTCCTTATGTCCGGAAGCAAGCTCGCTGCTGGTATTTCTAACCAGGATCATCAGCCTTGCTGGGTAAACTAATTTAGGAAAAGCAATGGACTTTGTCAGGATGCCGGATCGTCCAAATATGCTTTCCATCGATCTGCATCTGCTCCTTGTCCCCTCCAGACACCAAGTATCCCAGGCTAGCCTCACACTCACAATCCTGTGACCACGGGCGTGTGCTGCCACACCCTGCCTCTTGATCGTAGTCTGCAGAGGGGATGATGTGCCTGTCTCAGTTCCACGCCATAGAGGTCTTCTCTGGGCTTCACTAGGCGTAATGCTAAGTGCTCTAACTGGCTGCATAAATAGTGATTTCCCTGCCATTCTATCTCCTGGTTACCGTTTATGAGAATAAACGCTACTGATGGCTGGGTTGTTTTCTGTCCTTCTCTAATTGTTTGGGAGAGGGAACTGACATTTATGATCTCAAGTTCCACCCGTTCCTTTTCCACTGGGCACGTGTTTCTTTGTGCAGCCTGTGGAGTGTGTAAGCGTTTGCATCGGCGTATACATGTCTGGAGATGTATGTGCATATTTGCGCACACATGTGTGGAGGCCACAGGTATATCACTCTACCATAAGTTTCTTTTTCATACCACCTCACCCTGTAGCCCTGGCTAGCCAGGAGCTTTTTGTGCAGACCGGGCTAGCCTCAGACTCACAGAGAGCTGCCTGACCCTGCCTCTGCCTTCTGAGTGCTAGGATAAAGGCAAGTGCCACGTGACTGACTCCAGCTTTTCCTTTTAGACAGAGTCTGTCACTGAGCCTGGGGCTCACTGATTCAGCAAGGCAGGAATCCTTCTCTCTCTGCATCCCAAGCCCTGGGCTTACAGATGTGTGCCATACCACATGGGTTCTGTGGATCCAAATCAGGTTATTATGTTTACGCAGCCAACACTTCATCCCCTAAGCCATGTCCTCAGCCCCAAATACTATCACCTTGATGTCCAAGACCAAACTCTTGTTTCCCCCTTCCTCTGAGGCCGTACCCCCTAAACTTCACATTGGCCCTATACCACCACCACCCCTTCTCTCCATCTCTCTGTCCTCCGTCTCTTCCTTTCTCCCCTCTCTCCATGATTTACTGCTACCCTAGATTTTATCTATCTAAGACTGGGTATGGGAACTCAGGCTCATCATCCCAGTGCTGGGGAGGCTGAAGCAGGAGGATGGAGAAGTCTAGGTCAGCCTGGACCACATATTAAGATCCTATTTCAAAAGCACAAAAGCCAACCCAAACCACCATCCTTTCTGCTACACAAGGAGCAGCTTTGGTTGGGCAGTGGTGGTGCACGCCTTTAATCCCAGCATTCAGAAGGCAGAGGCAGGAGGATCTCTGTGAGTTCGAGGCCAGCCTGGTCTACAGAGTGGGTTCGAGGCCAGCCTGGTCTACAGAGTGAGTTCCAGGACTGCAGAGCTACATAGTGGGATCCTGCCTCAAGGGAAAAAAATCCATTTTTGTTTATTTAGTTTGTTTTACGTTTACTAATTCATGTGCGGTTGCACAAGTGTCACCGCACATGTGTGGAGGTCAGAGGACAACTTACAAGACTCGTCTCTCTCCTTCCACCATGAGCGTCCTGGGGCTCAGACTCAGGTTATATCAGGCTTGGTGGGAAGTGCCCTCACCCAGTGACCCATCTTGCCAGTCCAGTATAAATGACTTCATTACTCTCCTGAAAACTCTAAAAATAAAAATCACTAATGAACCTCCTCCAGGCTTGTAGCTTAACTAAATAAAGATCAGGAAATGTGATTCGGCTGTGGCCTTCGCTGCGGCAATGACAACACGCCGCGCTGCCGATCCAGCCTGACCGCTGCCACATCCTCCAGGCCGCTCTGAGGCTCTCTGACCCAAACACAAATGAGCAGAATAGACCTGGCCTTTGTTCCTTTGTTCCCGCTACCAGTTGTCTGTTTATTGCATGCATGTGTGTGTACATTGTGTGTATGTGGGTGCCAGAAGACAACTTTTGGGGGTCAGTTCTCTCGCTTCAAAGCAGCGGTCCTGAGGATTGAACTCGGGCTGTCAGGCTTAGTGGCACAAGCGCCCTTACCTGCTGAGCCATTTCACCTGCCACCCACCCGCCCCCCATTTTTGTCAAGAAAGGATCTCATGTAGCCCAGTCTGGCCTCATCATCTCTATGTATCCGAGGACTCTTTCTGCCCCTCCTGCTTCCTCGAGCGCTGGGATTACAGGTGTGCAACACCACGCCCAATGCTTGCAGTGCCAGGGATGGAACCCAAGACTTCTTGCACGGTAGGCAAGCATGTCAGCAAGGGAACACAAAACGAGCTAAAGCTGGCTTTTCTAACTTACAACACAACTTAAAATGAGTGTCTGTGGGGCTGGAGGGATGGTTCAGTGGTTAAGAGCACCAGCTGTTCTTCCAGAAGACCTGGATTCCGTTCTCATCACCCACATAGCAGCTCCCAACTCTGTGTAGCTCCAGTTCCAGGGGGTCTGGCACCTTTATACAGACATATTTGCAGGCAAAACACTAATGCACATGAAATAAAAATAAATAAATCATAAAAGGAGAATCTGTGAATTTAGCACTCATCTCGCAAGCGCCCTCCATATCGTAGGATGCAACGTTATCCTCATACAAGACTCCACCCTGGACTATTGCGTTTGTCCAGGATCCAAAGCCTGCTCCTGCCTTTAGCACACCTTGGGAAGCAAAGCCTGAGGGTGCGGCACTCTGACACTGCTAAGAGATGGAGAACCATTGAACTAGACTGCCAAGACTCATTGTGCCCCAAACACCTCGTTTGCCCTGGTGGAGTGGGGATAGGCTTCCACAGAATGAGAGTCAAAAGCTGTTAGGCAAGCTGGTTAGTGACCTGCAAAGCAAAGGCACCTGAGAACCTGGAAGGAAGGAAGAACTCAGCTGACAGCAAGCCAACAGCCATAGAATCAGTGACTCTGGAACTCAGCACGGTGGACACATCAACACCGGGCAGTGTGTGGAATAGCCTACTGTCCCAAAATCTCACAAACTTTCCATCTGAAAGCCATAGAAATGGTGGCCCTGGTGACTGGGCCTGTTTCCCAGGGAAGATATTAAACCAGGAAAGGGACACACAGGTACGATTAGTACCTTATACTCACTTGTTTCTTGTTTGTTTTATTTCTCAGTACTGGCAGCTTTGCACATCTTAGACAGGTGCTCTACCACTGAGCCACACCCTAGCCCCTCACTGGGAGATTCTAGGCAGGTGCTCTACCACTGAGTCACACCCCAGCCCCTCACTGGTGGATTCTAGGCAGGTGCTCGACCACTGAGCCACACCCCAGCCCCTCACTGGGGGATTCTAGGCAGGTGCTCGACCACTGAGCCACACCCCAGCCCCTCACTGGGGGATTCTAGGCAGGGGCTCTACCACTGAGTCACACCCCAGCCCCTCACTGGGGGATTCTAGGCAGGTGATCAACTGCTGATTCTAGGAAAGAGCTCTGTCATTAAGCTATACCCCAACCCTCTTTCCATCTTTTGAGGTTTTATTTTTTTGTAGTGTAGGCTGGCTTCAGACTTGTTATACAAGAAGATGGCCTTGAATTTCTTATCCTCCTGTCCTGTGACCAGCTAATAGGGTACCAGGGATGGAATTCCAGGACAACCAAGGCTACATATTGAGGGTCTCTCTCTCTCTCTCTCTCTCTCTCTCTCTCTCTCTCTCTCCTTCGAGACAGGGTTTCTCTGTCTAGCTCTGGCTGTCCTGTAACTCACTCTGTAGACCAGGTTGGGCTTGAACTCACAGAGATCTGCCTGCCTCTGCCTCCCTGAGTGCTGGGATTAAAGGTGTGTGCCACTGCTACCTGACTTGAGACTCTGTCTTAAAAATAACAAAATTACCCCAACCAAACCAAACCAAAGATTTATCTTTAGTTTGAATTGTGTGTGTGTGTGTGTGTGTGTGTGTGTGTGTGTGTGTACATGAGTGCAGTTCCCAGGCAGGCCAAAGGCGCTGGATGCCCCAGAGCTGGGGGCATAGGCAGCCATGTGCTGCCCCACCATGGGTGCTGGGAACTAACTGCAAGAGCAACAGGAGCACCTCACTGTGGAGTCATATCTCCAACCCCTTTTTACTTTTTATTTTGAGATAGAGTCTCACTAAATTTCCCTGACCAGCTTTGAATTCAACTGTAGCCCAGGTTAGCCCTGAGCTAGTCCTACCCGAGTCCTGACCCAGGGAGGGAAAAGTAGAAGGATGGAATAAACAAATGGAAGCAAACATCCGACAGCCTCTCTGAACATCTAACGGCCAAGCGCTTGTCTTCCTGGGTGATAGTGACTGCCAATTTTTTTTTTAATTTTGTTGGTTTCTCAAGACAGGTTTTCTCTGTATAGTCCTGTCTGTCCTGGAACTCGCTCTGTAGACCAGGCTGCCTGAAACTCAGAGATCTTCCTGCCTCTGCCTCCCAAGTGCTGGGATTAAAAGCGCGTACCACTATCTCCTGGCTCTGTTTCAATTATTAATTTATTGTGTGTGTCTGCACAGACATGCATGTGCCCTGGCACCCGCAGGAAGGGCAGAGGACAATTTGCAGGAATTGTGTGATGGCTATTCTTGGTTGTCAACTTGACTACATCCGGAATCATCTTAACCCCAAAATAGGGCACACCTGTGAGGGATTTTAAATTATGTGTGTGTGGGAGGGTGTCTGTGTGTCAGTGTGTGCACAGGGGTGCAGGTGTCCACAGAGGAGCCAGAGTTCCCGGAAGCTCACTGTGAGTCGCCTGATGTGTGTGCTGGGAGTCAAATTGAGAGCCTCTGGAAGAGCAGTCTGTGCTCTCAATCACCGAGCCACCCTTCCCGCCTCTGATTATGCATTCTCACACTGTTCCAGAAAAATAAAACAAGTCACTCCTTACCCAGGACAAGAGGGGAAGTCAGGCCAACTTTCCCTCCCATACCCCCCTCAAGACCCTTGAAAACATGGGCTGCGGATGGCTCAGTGGATAAAGTCCTTGCTGAACAGGTGGGACAGGAGTTCAGATCCCCAGAACCCAAGTGAATAAGCCAGCAGGCCTGGCAGTAGCCTGCAATCCCTCCCGGTGCTCAGGAGGCAGAGACAGAGGAACCCAGAACAGCCTGGTTAGCCAGACTAGTTGAATCATTGAACTCTGGGATCAATTGAGAGTGTCTGTCTCAATGAATAAAGTGGAGAGTGATTGAGGCAGATGTCTGATATCAATTTTGGTCTGTACACACACACATTTCTGCACTACACATATGCACACCACACAACACACACACATGGGGAAAAGAAGACACTTGTAAAGCAGAGAGAACATCAAAGATCCCCCTTTTCAAGTTTGAACTTGGGAAAGAAAATCTAATTCACCCACATACCGACCCACTTCCCAAACTCGTTTTGGAATTGAGGAACTGAAGAGACCCTTGTTAGTCCCCAGCAGTTCCTCCAGGTGAGGGTGACTGCTCAGACCCAGGTTTCAGGGACACCACCGGTGCCTCATAGGAAGGGCCTGCGGCACTGTCAACCTCCACTCCAAAGAAGGCCTTCTGGTGACATCTTGTGAGAAGGACAGAAACTGCAGCTCACACTCCTGAAAAGCCAGCCGCTGTCCCTAGTCTCTGGTCTGAAAAACAGCCAGGCTTTGGACTCCACCCAAAGATAGACTGGATCTGACAACAGAAGACAACTCAAAAAAGGGAGGAAGCAGCCAAGACGGGGAGAAAGACCCTTCCCAAAGCCAGCTCTAAGATGTCAGAGCAGTTGAAGAGGTGTCTGCCCCATAAGAGACAGGAAGGAAGCCTTTGGCTAATGTGCTGACCCTTCCAGCCTATACCAGACATAGATCCCAAGCAGCTCCACGAAATGAGGCCACAAGGCTTGAGAGGTGTGGGAGCTCTTGCCTGCAATCCCAGGACTCTAGCAGTTGGGAGGTGGAGGCAGTAGGATTTCAAGCTCATGGCTAGCCTGGGCTACATGCTGGGATTCTGTTTAAACAACATAAACCTATAAGACATCTTCCAGGGCTGGAGAAACAGCTCAGTAGTTAAGGACACTTGCTGCTCTTCCAGAGGATCTGGGTTCAGTTCTAGCACCTACATGGTGGCTCACAATCATGGCCACGTTCCAGTTCCAGGAGCTATAACACCCAGAACATCAGGCACACACACATATGTGTGCAGACATATGTGTGGGCAGAACACTCAGTCTCATGTACACACATAATTAAGTTAAAGGTCGATTTTACACTCTGTAGAACTGGGGATGGTTGGCAGGTGGATGGTGACACGCCTGGACAATCTAGTGCCCACTGGCTTGTGCCCACTGGGGCAGCTTCTGTGCAGGCCTCTCAGCAGCAACAGGGATGGGGGCTCCATTCTGTCACCTGTAGCAGCCTGAGGAATTTCTTTAAAACTCTTTTTATTTCCTGTTGTTTTAAAATAAAGATTTAAAGCTGGAGAGATGGCTCAGAGGTTAAGAGCACTGGCTGCTCTTCCAGAGATCCTGAGTTCAATCCCAGTAACTACACAGTGACTCACAACCATCTGTAATGAGATCTTGTGCCCTCTTCTGGCGTATAGGCAAACATGCAGGCAGAACACTGCATACATAATAAAAGAAATCTTTTTAAAAATAAAAAATGTTTTAATTTTTTGTATATGAGTGTTTTGTCTGCATGTGATCTGTGCACTGCAGTGCCGGCGGGGACCAGTAGAGGGCTTCGGATTCTCCAGAACTGGAGTTTCAGATGGTTGTGAGCTGGGTGTGTGATGGATGAGGGTGCTAGGAATCGATCTTGAATTCTCAGAAGAGCAGGAAGTGTTCAGCAAGCACCGAGTCGTCAAGTTTTCTTTAAATTTTTAAAAATCTTTTAGGGAACCTTGATTCAGGTAAAACAGAATCCTTGGTTTCAATGCAGAAAAGAATTTCAGGACTAGTTATCAAAATAGCAGGATGGGCTGTAGCTCACTTGGTAGCATGTTCACCAACCATCGGTGAAGCCCTAGGTTCCATCACCAGCACCTTAGAGACTGGTAGAGTGATAAACGTCTGTGAGCCTAGTACCTGGAAAGTGGAGGCAGGAGGATCAGGGGCTCAAGACCTCCCTTGAGGTGAGCCGTGGATACTTAGGGTGTTGTTTCAAAGAAACGATCTGGGTGTGGTGACTCACACCTTTAGTCTCAGCCTTTGGGAGGAAGAGGCAGGTGGCTCTCTGTGAGTTCAGAGGTCACACGTCTATCAGACTAGATAATGAGACACTCTCAAAACAACAAAGAGGAAAAAAGAAGTCACCAAAGTAATAAACCACACATCAGAGTATAGGTGTGGGCTCCTTAATTTTGTTGTTTTTGTTTTTGTTTTTGTTTTTTTGACAGGCTTTCTCTATGTAACAGCCCTCACTGTCCTGGAACTTGCTTTGTAGACCAAACTGGTCTTGAACTCAAAGATCTGCCTGCCTCTGGGTCCCAAATGCTGGGATTAAAGGTGTGCACCACCATGGCTGGCTGGCCTAATTTTTTAAGTTTTATATTTATTTTTATGTGTATACTTGCCTTGCATTCATATATGCTCACCATGTATGTACCTGGTGCCTACAGAGGTCAGAAGAGGGTATTGGATCCTCTGGGACTGGAGTTACAAGACAGTTATGAGCCACCATATGGGTGCTGGGAATGGAACCTGGGTTCTCTTAAACTCTCTCCAGCCAGCTCAACTCTCTAGCCCATGGGTGTGAGCTTTTTAAAGATCAGTGGTTAAGTGTCTTCAATGGTGACTGCATGTAGGATTTTGGTAGCTTTTGGAATTTTGTTACCTAACGGATTGTTAGGGGACACCCCTTCCTCTATCTTTGCTCCCTTTTCTATAACTGAAATCATAGGGTGGTTCTAGGAGTGCCTTGGATGGGGATATAATCTTTTAAAAGGGATTTAAAAAAAATTTATGTGTTTCAGTGTGTACATGTGGTACAGGTACTGATGGAGACCAGAAGAGGGCATCAGAATCCCCCCTCCCGCCCAGGTAGAGTACCAGTCTGTTAGCTGCCAGGCATGGGTGCTGGGAATTGAATTCTGGTCCTCTTTGGGAGCAGCGAGCTGAGAAAAGCAAGGCCTTAAGCAGTTATTAATTACATTAGAATTCTTGTTTCTCAGCTGGTTTTCACTCTTGTGTTTGTAGGTTCTTTACATTTTCTTGTCAATTTTCTCCATTTTTCAATCTGGCTTCAGTCCCACTTCCTGTGCCTCTGGGAGGGTTTTGAGGGAGCCCAAGGCCAGGCTGGTGCTCACTGGATGACACACAGGGGTGCCAATGCACCTGTTCATCCCAGCACTGTGCATACACCATGATGCTAACTACATGGTGGCTGGGCAGGGACCAGGACACCAACACATGGCTTAACAGCAAGTCTTAGGGATACAAAGCTCCTCCCTCCACCTAGTGTTCCCCAAAAGCCTCTGCCCATAGCACCCCAGCAGCTGAGGACAGAGAATGCTAATCTGTACTAGAGTAGAGGGACAAGCTGCTAAGTCTCTGCTTAAAAAGAGTACACAGGGCCGGGAAGATGTTCAGAGGGCAAAGTGATTGCCACACAAGTGTGAGGACCAGCGTTCAAGTCCCCAGTTCTTAAGAAAGAAGGGTCAGGTGGGCATGGCAGCTTTCCAGTAGTCCCAGCATGCAAGAGGCAAAGACAGGGATTCCTGGAGCTGGCTGGCAGCTAGACCAGATGATCCGCAACCAAGGAAGACACCGAAGGTCATCCTCAGGCCTCCACATTTGTGCATGCTTGTGCTCTGACATGTGCAAACGCACCTGAACTCCATGTATGTACGTGCATGCACACACACACACACACAAAATGCAGACTTTGAAAATAAGTATCGACACTTCCTAAGAAAACACATTCTGGCCTCTGCAAGCACCAGGCACATACGCGGCACACATACAGACAAAACACACACATAGAAAAGTAAACAAGCTGGGGGTGATGGCGCATCTGTTAATTCCAGGTGGAGGCAAGAGCTCTGTGAGTTCAAGGTCACACTGGTCTAGAGATCACTATTTAGCGAGACTGTCTAAAAATAAATAAAAAACAAACAGGCGAAATAATTTTATTTACCATTACATATAAAATACTTTAACATATAAACAATGTCTTACATTTGATATAATCCTCAAAGTCTGGTGATTTTGTTTTGCTTCCTTTGCCTCAGACATGACAGGCAGGTGCTCTACTAAAAACCATTCCCCAGACCTGAAGGGTGCTAGGCAGGTGCTCTCCTATAGAATCATGGCCTCAGCTCCTCACTGGTGGACCCTAGGCGAGTGTTCACCCACAAAGCTAGGCCCTAACCTTTCCCAACATACTTCTGATTTTTCTTTATGTGTTTAAGGGTGTATGCCTTTGAGTACAAGTGCCCGTAGAGGCCAGAGGCGTCGAATGCCAGGAGCTGAAGCTTACGTGTAGTTGTGAGCAACGCTTGGAACTGAACTCCTGTCCTCTGCAAGAGCAGGGCAACTCTTAAATCACTGGAGCAATGACTTTTAATCCCCAATTTGGAGTTATTTCAGCTGAGGCATTTTTATTTCATAAATGGTTAGGAGGTAGGTTCACACACCCAAGTCCCTAACGTACTTAAACAGTGCTGAATTATAAACCCAGATATTTCAAATCTGAAGCAGAATTTAAAGCTCCCGTATGCTGGCTACATCTCAAGTGCCCATCACCATGAAGGCTAGGGGCTACCACCCTGGGAAGTGGAGGCAAAGAAATGATTTGTCTCAATGTCTCCACACAGCACCACAGCCTAGACCTTGTTCTAAGGGCAAACCCCGAGTCCCCTCAGAACTAGTCAGAGACAGGGAGTGGGAAGCAATGCAATGAGAGTCGGGAGCTGTACTGACGTGGACCCTGGAGAGGCACTGGCTTAGGACACTCACAGTCAAGTCTTCAGAGAACAGACTGAGCCCCAGTCCTGCCTCCCCATTACAGCCAGAGGCCACAAAACCCTGCAGGATGCTGCTAGGCATGTCATTCAGGGAGTTCAACTGCCCCAAAGGTGTCAGAAATCAGGGTTAAGGGCAAAACCGGCCGGGGGGTGGGGGTGGTCCCACGACATCCCTGACACCCAGTGGTCATCAGGATCAACCTAATGCTGGTATCTGTCACGGGGCACTCCAGACGTGCTCTCCCCCACGTGGGAATGGGCAGCTGGTGGCAGACCCTCTCCACTGCTCTTCCTGTCTGGGTTTCTGCTCCTCAAAGAAGAGCCCAAAAAGGCCCCTGCCTGCTGCCACCAGAAAGTCCAGAGAAGGCTTCCCTTTCATGATGCTCTTCTTGGGAGTTAAAACTGGACCCACACTTGGGAGGCAGAGGCAGGTGGATCTCTGTGAGTTAAAGGCCAGCCTGGTCTACAGAGTGAGTTCCAGGGCAGCTGAAGCTTCATGTGAGACTCTGTCTCAAAGTGAAAACTGAAGCCGGGCATGAGGAGTCATGGCACGGCTAAGCTGGTTTCTTAAGTCCACTGTATGCCAAGTGCACATCCTCCCTCCACAGCAGCCCCAGCCTGGGTCAGGAAAGGGCACCACACTGACTTGAGTTTTTGAGAACTGTGAGTGGACTGTGCCCCACAGACACCTCATTACAAAAGCCATGTAGGGAAGAATTCAGAGACATCAGCAGCTCTTTTCTGTTATAGGACAGAATTTTTCAGAAATGGTATACCACAGGCCAAAGCCACCACTAATGATGTTTACACAGGTCCTCAGCTCCTGAACTCAGCAGCTTGCTACAGGAACGTAACGCCCGTCAAAGTTGCTGAACAGCCTCATTTTTTTTTTGTTAAATAATTTTATGCACTGTGTGTGTGTGAAGTCCAATGAATCTCCAATGTCCCTCCTCAGGAAATGTCCACCCTGTTTTTTGAGGTGATGCCACTCTGGCCTGGAACTCCCCAATTAGGCCAGGCTGCTGGTCAGAGAGCCCCAGGGATTGGCTTGCCTCCACTCTACATTGGTAAGATTATAAGTGTGCACCAACCATATGTGGCTTTTTTAAAACATGAATTCTGGGGATAAACTAGTCCTCAGGCTTGTGAGGCAAGCGCTTTACCCATTGAGACATCTCTCTGCCCTAACTTGAACAATGGAGACTTTTCCATAAAGACTCAGTCTACCAGGAGAATCAGGCAGGTGCTGGAGGTCAGGGTTAAAACCCAACAGAAAGGAGCTGCTGTGTGGTCCACGCTGTCACTTCACCGTCCGCCTGGAAAAGAAGAGAAAGAAGCGATGGGTCACCACACATCGGAACTGCCTAGAAGGAATCTGTCATGAAAAAGGGCCTTGGGGGTCACTTGAGACACTCTAGACACAGCCACTGTAGCCAGACATGGCCTTTATTATGGAAGCATGCCGTGTCACATGTTTGAGAGACAATTTAGACCAGTACCTGAGTTGCTGGGCCAGCCAACTGATTCCCGATGGCTTCTGCTCAGGAGCGCTGGATGCTGAAGGCCTAGAGAGAAAGTCAGATGTGTTTATTCGATCCTCTGACCGCATCAAAAAGCCCACTCATGTCTATGCAGTTAGACGGTTGTGCTCCAGCCTGGATCACATACAAACAGCTTAAGAAAGCTAAGAAAGTCAAATGCAATACAAAGTAACTTAGCTGTCCTCTGACCTCTGTAAATGCATGCTGTAGCATCTATGTATCATTACTCCCAACTAAAGATTAAAGACTAAGAGGTAACTTATGGGGCTGGCAGATGGTTCAGCGGAGAGTGCTTGCTGCACAAGCCTGAGGACCCATTTAACTCCCAGCGCTATGAACGAGCCAGATGCTAGTGTGTGCCCGCAATCCCAGGGATCCTACAGGAATGTGGGGGGTGAAGGCAGCAACCTACAGGGAAACTCTCAGGCCAGTCAGCCTGGCATACGTCACAGCAAACAAGAGGCTTTGTGTCAAACAAGGTGGAACTCAAGGACTAACATCCATGCACACCTGAGTGTGTGCATGGGTAGGCAGGTGGGCAGGGGCACACATAAACAAACACACACACACACGTAAGTTATATTTCATTTTGTCTCAGGAGTGCAGACAGAAGTTTCTACTACTTATAAAAGTAGCAATAAGAAGATGGGTGGTGGTGGCACACACCTTTAATCCCAGCACCCGGGAGGCAGAGGCAGGCGGATATTTGTGAGTTTGAGGCCAGCCTGGTCTACAGCACCAGTTCCAGGACAGGCTTCAAAACTACACAGAGAAACCCTGTCTTGAAAAAACAAACAAACAAACAAAAAACCAAAAAAAAAAATAGCAATAAAGGATGACCTGTGCCTGTGCCCCCTTGCACAAAAGAAAAAAATGCCCTAACCCAACCCTAGCACTCAGAAGGGACTTCATTTAGAGACAAGTCTGAGATGACCAAACAGAGTCGTCTCAGCCATCAAGACAGCAGGGCACACAACTGACTATGTCCTAATAGAGCAGGAGGCAGAATGCAGACGGGCACTCAGACAAAGACAGAGAGGGAGCAACATGCCTACAAAGCCAGGCTCACCAGGGAGTACTGGGCAGACCAAAAATTGGGAGAAACTGGGAGAGGTGAGGCCTCTCAGAATGAGGCAAACAGCCGCCAACTCTCTGTTCTCAGCTCATGAAAGAATAAATTCCTGATGTTATGGTATCCCGCATGCAGCAGCTGCAGAACTAACTTCATAGGACCCCAGCTCTGACTGAGAATCTAAGCTCCTGCGCATCAGATGGGCGGCACCAGGAGTCTGTGTTCACCTTCCCCTGCTAGACGAGCTGCTCCCAGCTTGGCAGTTGTGGTCCAGAGGATGCCTGTGCTGAATGCAGAAGTTGCCATGGCACTGTGCACAAGCCAGCTGCAGCATCTCCTTCTTCCTGCATCCCTCTTTCGAGCATCTGTGTGTGAAAACCTGCAAGAATAAAGTTGCTTCTGTGAGCAGCTGTCACCAGCCCAGCCCAAATGGGCCCTGTCAGTTGGGCCCAGTGGCACAGGCCTGTGACTCTGTAAGCACCCATGTAAAAGTTGGGTATGGCTACATGTATATGCCTGCAACCCGGTCCTGTGAGGGACAGGAGAGTGTGTGTGTGTGTGTGTGTGTGTGTGTGTGTGTGTGTGTGACTGAAGCTTGCAGAAAGAAAACAGGGCAGGAAAGGAGGCAAAGCAAGAGAGTGAGAGCAGCTCCATGGGGGCCACTGGCTCAGGAGTTCTGAGGACAGTGGCTTACTTGGCTTTAACTCAGGTTTTCAGGGCTGTATGACCAGGTGGAAAGCTTTATCCACTGAGCTGCTCCCCGGCCTGTGTGTGCATGTATATGTATGTTTACGTGTATGTATGTATGCATGTGTGTGTAAAAAACTCTTCTAGAAGCTGTACAGACGAAGTGTGTGTGTTTACTCTGGAAAATGGTGGGGCAGGATGAGGCTGAACATCAGAGAAAACAATAAGCAGGAGAAAAACACATGAGGAACTCCCACGGGAGGAGCAGCCGCGATGGGAGGGCTCCCGAGCCCGGAGCTCAGGCCCTGGGAAAGTGTGGCCTGCAGAAGGCTGCTAAGGAAGGGCTCTGCAAGCGGTAAGGTTTTTCCCCTCGTGAAGCATCAACAAAACAGCACCCAAGAGGTTTCTCCAAAAGGAATAAGTCTAAAAAAGCAAACAACAAAAAGAGCTAGGCTGGATGGAGGAGGCCTGTATTCCCAGCATTCAGACAGCTGAGGTAGAGGATCAAGAGTGAGCTTGACTAAGTCTCAAAAACAAGAAGGAAGGGAGGGAGGGAAGGAAAGCGGGAACGTAGGAGGAGGAAGAAAGGGAGAGGGAAAGGATGCAGTCAGACTTCGGAAGCTAAAGGCACGTGACCTGGAGCTGGCAGGTGAGACAAGACCCAGCTGTTAGCTGGAGGAAGCCTCAGAGCAAGCCTTCTGAGGAAACACAGCACAGGGCAGAAACAGCCGCTGGAGGCGGGGCTCGGCAGGCCCGCATCCCAGAGAGGCCACAGGCCCACCTTTAACAGAGAGGCACAGCTGAAGACCTGGTTGGATGGAGGCTGTGAGTCCCAATGGTGGGGCAGGATGGAGGCAGCTATGCCCGGCTCAAGGGCCACACAGTCCTCGCTTGTGCTGCCCTCTGGGTGGCAGGGGACAAACCTTCTCTGAGAGGTCCCATTATTCTCCAAGAAAGACCCAAGACAGGTACACCCCCACCCCCAGGAGAGGACAGGTGACCCCTTCTTCTGACTCCAGGGGAGTGCAGAAAAGGAGTCAACAGAATATTCTAGAAAGCCTTGCCCTCTTTCATCTCAGAAGAGACGCTTGGGGACTCCTGAAGATGAGGACCTAAACGGGGACCCTTGTGAGTCTTGGGAACTGTTCCCATGCAGCAAACTCTCCACTCACCAAGCAGGAAGTCCTCAGCTTCCCACTGCCTGGCGGCACTCCACACTTAGAAAAGATACCTTAGGACTGAAGGTGTGGCTCAGTCTGAAGAGTGTTTGCCTAACAAGCACCATGTCCGGGGTTCGATCTCCAACATCACATAAAGCAGGCATGGGAGAGCATGATGTAATTCTAGTACTCAGGAGGAGCCAGCCGGATCAGGGGCTCAAGGTCATACTTGAATGCACAGCAATAGGAGACCAGCCTGGGCTATGTGAGATGCTGTCTCCCCAAAGCAGCAGCAGCAGCACTATGCTGTGTTAGCGTTTGTGTTAGTGTGTGTGTTTCAGCGTATATGTTAGCGTGTGTGTCACCGTGTGTGCCAGTGTGTGTGCCAGCCCTAACCCAGCTCTCACCTTCTTTTGGTTTCTCCCAGGGTGAAAGGTGCAGTCTCTGTCCATGTGCTCTCCAACCACCACGTCTGGGATCTCACCTCTTTTCACAGGGATAGGGACATTACAGAGGGGACACACGGGCACCTGCACATCCTGAAATAATGAACACACAATGACACCAAGACTCCCACTCAAACGTCACACACACTCACACACAGAGGGTAAAATGTGTTTACCAGGGGAGCACACTGGTGAGGACAAGAAACTGCGGTGACAGGATGTCACCTACAGCATAAGAGTAAAGACCCAAGGAAGGCCACCACCAGCTTTGAAGGGATCGGGGAGGTGCATGGCTGTGAGGGGGACCCACCTGACCCCTCAGAGCCCCTGGCAGGAAGGATCCCGGCAGCCGCTCTATGCAGCTGCCTCTCTGACCATCAGTGGCTTTGCAAGCAGGAAGAATGGCCTCGGCAGTGGACAGGCTACACCACACTGCTGTCTGTCGGTCACTGAGAGGGGCTTTGAAGCGAGTGAAGGCAAAACTCTGAGCCAGGACCACTGACGGAGGGGTCCATGCCAGGGGGGATGGGGCAGCTGACACCAGACGGAAACAGGGATCACAGGCATGTGTGGCCTGCTGTCTGCAGGAGGGCTGCCTCAGTTGGCTGCTTTGCCCAAGAAACAAAGCATTATTGTGTGATCTCTGGATAGACACCATGGGTACAAGGAAAGGTCCAGATGACACACAAACAGGTGGTCACCTAGTCATCAGAACCTGGTAAGCAGGAATGTGAGTCACCTACCCCACCCACCCCAGTGACTTGGCTGAACTGTGCCCAGCACTGTTTCAGGCATGTGACAAAGTCACCCCCTGTCCATATGCCACCAGAGGAAGTGGCAGGGTTCACTCACATAACCTGTGAGTCACCTCTGGGACAGAATGAACCCATGGACTTGAGGGACCCGGGGTTCTAATAGGCACCTCCCAGTGTCTGCCTGACAGTGTGGAATCTCCTAGAAACTCCTGCTACAAAGACCGAAGGAACAAGAAACTTTTGATACCTGCTGTTCACTGGTGCAGGGGAATCCACAAGCCAAGTGTGTGAAGGTGAAGGGGCCAACTGTGAAGGCTTGATTGTGGAGCACACACTGAGGGTGCAATCTGAGGGCTGGGAGACAGCCCAGGTGGTAGAGATACCCATGCAAGCATCGGGACCCGAGTTCTCCTCCCAGCACGCACCTGAAAACCAGGTTTGGTGAAATGTGCTGGCAATCCCAACACCGCGGAGTGGAGACACGAGGATCTCCGGGGCTTGCTAAACAGCCAGCTAACCTACTTGGTGAATTCCAGGCAGTGAGTGACTATCTCAGAAAACAGGGTGGATGGCACCTGAGGGTGTCCTCTCCTTGCCCTCAGACACAGCACAATTTGGCTGGGAGGGTGTAGACTTCCCCCATGGGCCTCGGGGGTCATGGCCTACAGCCACAGTCCATCCACTAAACTAGCTCAGTCCTGACTCTCTCTCACACTCACACACACACACACACACTATCTGGAGTCAGCACACCTGCACGCACAGGCTGCACAGGCAATCAAGGGCTCTCCTGACTTCCTGACTGTCCCGGAAGACTGTTACTATTGACCCTCTGCACCCGCCAGGGACAGACAGCTCAGAACACAAATCACCAGTATCTATGTGAGTCCTTCCATACAGTCTTGTAGCAAGCAGAGACACTAAAAATTGGCCATCTCCCTCCAAGGGTGTTTATTCCCTTACATGCAGAGTAGAGTCTAAAGGGGCTGGGGAGATGGCTCAGAAACCCAAGTTCAGACTCTGGCATCCATGAAAGAGTTAGGTGCTTGCATTTAATTTTGTTGTTTTTATTTGTTTTGAGACAGGGTTTCTCTGTGTAGCCCTGACTATCCTGGAATTCACTCTGCAGACTAGGCTGGCCTCAAACTCACAGAGATCCACCTGCCTCTGCCTCCCAAGTACTAGGATTAAAGGCATGTGCTACCACTGTGCCTGACTAGCAGTATGTACTTGTAATTCCAATGCCAGGAAGGCAGAGATGTGAAGATCTTCAGGTTTGCTGGCCAGCCAATCAGGCCACTTGGTAAACTCCAAATTCAATAACAGATCTTGTTTCAAAAAATGTGGATAGCAGCTGGGTGTAGTGGAGAGCACCTTTAATCCCAACACTTAGGAGGCAGAGACAGATGGATCTCTTGTGAATTCAGGGTCAGCCTGACTGACAGAAAATTCTAAGCCATCAGAGCTACGAAGTGAGACCCTGTTTCAAAAAACGGAACTAAACAAGTAAATAATAGAAAAAACCCAATTAATGTAAGCACCTGCTGTGGCTGGTATCCACTGTATAGATGTGAGGTATATTGCTATATTGCTAACCTGACCCCTGCGTTCACTGAGAAGCTGGCTCTGGAAGCCACGATGCAACCCATCCCCACTCCATTTCAAGCTCACTCGTGTTTGTCTCAACACGTCCTCTAAGCCTTCTTGACTGGGGATGGGTCCGTCCCCTAACTGTGACAGGGAGAAGAGAACGGCAGTGCAGCCCAAGAGTAAAGCACCATGTCACGGAGAACAGCTAGAGGGGAAACGACTTCCAATATAGGGCCCGTTGCTTACCCCATGACAGGACAGCGCCTGCAGTGGGAACAGGAAGCCAGAAGAACACAGCCATTGGGAGGTCCGGCTGCCTCCCTCAACCTCCCCAGTTGTTTCTGCTGGATGTCCTAAGTGCCCAACTGGATGATGCTTTACTATTCACCTACCCATCCACCATCACCCCTTCTTCCAGCTCTCTCTCGCTACTTACTCTTTTACCTCGGTTTGCTACACACTTAATAAACCCGCTCATTTGGAACTCAAAGCATGGCTATCCCAGACTGTTTTCTGGCCTGCACAGAGCAGGTGCGGTGCGTGCAGTCTAGACCCCAGAGGATGAGTTACCTTCTTGAATGCAAGGGGACACTTATGACCCGCGTAGGAAAAATGGTCTTTACAGAAATCTTGTTTACACATGTCACATGTTATTGGCAGAAAATCTAAAAAACAAAAATCAAGACGAAACAGTAAGTTTCTGAAAGATTGGAACCAAAGAATTACAGAGCAGTCAAAGCAGGAACATATCTACACTAGGATCCTCATTCCTTTCAGAGACATATACACCCTGAAGTGTCACGTGAGAGAAAATAACTTTGGGGAGAGGAAATTAAAAAAAAAAAAAAAAGAAAAGAAAAAAAATGAGACAGTGGTCTTATTTAGCCCAGGCTGGCCCGGAACTCACTGTGTAGCCTAGGAAGACCTTGAATGTGTGTTCCTCCTGCCTGTACCTTTCTCTCCAGTGCTGGGATTACAGACATGAGCCACCACACTGGTTTTACATGGTGCTGGGATGGAATCCAGAGCTTCGTACATGCTGGGCAAAGAGTTCTATCAACTCAGCCACAACCCCAGTGCCAAGGCTAGAAATGTAATAAGGCCAAGAGACACCAAAGGACCCACAAAGCTATCCTCTCAACATGGATTCCACCTCTGTGGTATCGCAACCACCCAAGCTGTATACTTTATCTGCATAGCCCCGGCAGCCATTGCCAGGTCTTAGGTGGATGCTGAACTACAGTGAGGAAGAGACCCTGTGTCCTGCACCGGAGTCCTTATACTGAGAAGCCAAAGGCCGGGGCAGAGGCCAACTACTTAGTTAATAGTGTAATAGCCAGGTGTCCCTCACAAAACAGCCAATGAAATATTGTTTCCTAGAAGGAACTCTCGAAAGTTCTTACCTAACTGCTTGCAAGTCGGTTCTGAGCAGTGCTTCCCCAAGTCAGGAAACTCCATTATGAACACGGTGTCCAAAACACAGGTAGGTATTTAAGTATCCCTGTGGGAACTAGAATAAAGAGAATGAGGCCCCAAGTTAATCACCAGGACCTGTAACCTGCGGCTAATGAGCACCAAAAGACTCCCTCTATGGGGAGCATGGGTTATCCGAATCATCCTGGGGCCATGGGAAAGACTGAAGTCTCACAAGCGCTCAAGACTTCAGCAGAGAGGCAAGTGGGAGTCTCTCCATAAACACCAAGTCTCTATCGGAGACCCACACCCACGGTGGGAGGCGGCTTGCTGTCTAGACCTTTTAGATCCTAGTTTACAAAGCATGTCCCAGTCATGGGATTTCCAGGAAAGTCACATTTCAATGCATCCTGAGACTCCCAAGCCGTGGTAGGAGGTGCAGGCCTGTCATCCCAACCACTCTAAAGGCTGGGGCTAGAGAATCACACGAACTCTAGGCCAGCCTGGACAGCTTTGGGAGACCAGGTGTATCAGTTCCTCCCTTGTGCTGTGATAAAAAGAACCTTCAGGGAGAAAGGGCTTAACTTCGCTCAATTCCAGGTAATAGTCCCATCACTGTAAGGAAGTCAAGGTGGCAGGGACCTGAAACAGTCACGTCACATCCACAGGCAAGACCAGAGAGAAATGAATAAATGCTTGCTCACTTGTTTGAGCACAACTCCATTTCTCCACTCTTATATAGTTCAGGCCCCCCTGCCTAGGGAATGATGCCACCCATAGTTTACTGGGTCTTCCCTAATCAATGAACTTGAAAACTCCCCACCCCAGCCTGAGACATGCCCACCGGCCAGCCCAATATAGACAGACAATCCTTCATTGAGACTTTCTTCCAGGTGCTTCTAAGTTGTGCCAGGTGGATAGTTAAAGCTAACAATCACACTCTGCTTAAAACACAAAAACAAAACAGTAGAAAGAGGGCCAGAGAGATAGTTCAACTGATAAACTGTTTCCCTTGTGAGCCTGGGCATTGAATTTCTATCTCCAGAGTTCC
Organism: Microtus oregoni; assembly: GCF_018167655.1. Classification (NCBI taxonomy): domain Eukaryota; kingdom Metazoa; phylum Chordata; class Mammalia; order Rodentia; family Cricetidae; genus Microtus; species Microtus oregoni. Next base: position 3,740,285 of record NW_024543062.1, on the reverse strand, counting down.
CATAAAAAAAGTCAGGTACAGCTCAGCACGGTGGGCGCACGCCTTTAATATCAATTACTTGGGAGGCAGAGGCGGGAGGATCTCTGTGAGTTCAAGGCCAGTCTGATTTATGTAGCAGGTTCCAGGACAGTCACAGAGATATAGCGAGACCCAGTCTCAAAACAAAAGGAAAAAGAAAAAAGTCAGGGGTAATGGTTAGTGATTGAAATCCTAGTGCTGTGGAGTCGGAGTCAGGATTCACTGACAGATGATCCTACTTCAAAGAAAAAGGCGGATGACGTTTGAGGAGAGACACTGAGGTGCTTAGCTTAGTAACAGAATGTCTGCCTAGCGTGTAGGAAGGGGGCGTTCCAGGCTCAATCCCCAGCCCTGGCAAAACCAAAACAAAGGTGGTGAGAAGGAGAAGGGCTTTCCAGATTCAGCTCAGAGCTGCCACGGAAAAGTTCAGGTTGCAATTTCATCTCCCCAGGACACTTGTTGACATCAACAAGATTCTATTCCCAGGTGCTAAATGACATTAGTTGACTACACTCCCCAGAGTGGTGTGTCCCTTGCCTCTTACTCCCTTATGCACTGAGTTTTACTTTATGCTTGCTATTTAATGATTTAAGGCCAGAGCTCATCAGGGAAGGAGGCACGAGGCATTAATACCCACAAGAAACAGACAACAAAGAGACTGGCATCCTCGAGGCCAGGCTAAGTCTCTTCTATGTTCTGTCTCTCATCAAATGGCTCAAAACTTTTGCATTATCCAGAGTTCAAGTCCCCTAAACACCTTTTTACATCTTTTGACTATTTCCCCTCTCTAACCTCTTTCTTGCCTAGAACTCTCAAGCTTCAGTAAACATTTGTTTGCCTTGCAAGGACCAATCTACAGTGCCGCCTTCTCGAACACCATCCGTTCCACCTGCCAACCCCCATTCACTACCTGCCCTCGTTCCTAGTGTGTTTAACTGCTCACTGTCGATTTTCATTCCTGTCGGCTAGAAAACCTTTTTGGCATCGTGCACAACAGAATCCACATTATGAAAGTTTTTATTCAAAGATACCACCACTTGATGCTATTACTAAATGACCATCGATTGTTTCTTTCCTTTCTTTTTCTTTTTTTCCCCCTAGGGATAGGGTAGTCTTTATTATGTAGTCCTGGCTGTCCTGTAACTCACTTTGTAGCCCACGCTGACCACCAGTTCAGAAATCCGCCTATGTTTGTCTCAGGGAGCACTAGAATTAAAGGTGCAACCCGCCTCGTCCAGTACTAGACTGGTTTTTTTGACAAAGGATCTTCATTATTTAGCTCAAATTAGCCTGGAACTTGCGATCGAATGGCTCAACCTCCCCAGTGCTGAGACTACAGGCCTACATTACCACGCCTGGCTCACGGACACTGGCTCAGGACAGCTGACCTGGGGATGTAACATGTCACACCATATGTAATATGTAATATGTAATATGGTGAACCCCTGGTTCACCAGCTCCTGTGACCCCGGTTCTGCGCGACCCAAAACGACACACTGGTACCTGGTTCTCGTGGGTAGCCGGCGGCGGAGACAGCGGTGTCCTTCGTGGTTAGCCCGGCGACACCGCAGTAGGAACTGCGGCTCCAATCCCCGCGTGCCACCCGCCTTCTCGCAAGGCCGGAAAGCGTAGCATTGCACCTGTCGCAGCCCGGGCCATTTATTCTCAGCCAACATTTACAGAGTCACTCATCCTGGGCGTTCCCGACGCTCTCCGATGACGCCATACTAATGCCAACCAATCCCGTAACCCCTAGGCTAGGCTCGCGGGCGCGCCCCAAACGTCACCGAAGTCCAGCCAGTCTCTTTCCGCCGTGACGGTCCCTTGCCGCGCGCCGTGATATCGTCATTCGTCGTGCGACCAATCTGACCGTTCCCCGTCTCGGCCCCACCTTGTCCTCCGCCTCTTTTCTGGAACGGTCGCGCATCATCTCTGGCCTGGGCTGAGTCATGGTGAGGCAGCTCTGGGCGAGGTAGCAGGCCTGTACCAGGAAGCCCGAGACAGGACTGGGCCGCGGGCGAGATTCTTGTGGCCCGGCAGTCCCTGTAGCCGTCCTGAGGTTCTGAACTGCAGTATGCACAGACTTGGTGACCCGTCTGTGAAGCTGTAGGGATCCCAGGGACTGGGGGAGACAGAACACCTGTGTTAGTCCTTGGACGTGAGATCCGGTCTAGAGATGGGTTACAAAATGGTACCCAAGATGCCTGTGTCTTAGCAGGGTGGTTGGAACACCTTCGCCCTATGCATGTGATTTAGGCAAGGTGTTGAAGTGGTGGTGATCCAAGCCCTTGATGCCAAAGGCCTATGAGTTGGGCTAACAGACCTAGAATACTACATCTCTGTCTTGGTTATTTTTGTTTATTTGTTTATTTTTGTCAACTTGACATAAGGTAGTTATGTGAGAGGAAGGGACCACAGTTGAGAAAATAGTAATATAAGATTGGCCTAGGGAGCATTTTTAAATTAGTGATTAATGTGGAGTAATTATGAGTAGTGCCACCAATGAACTGGTTGTCCTAGGTTCTATAAGAAAGCAAAAGCAAGCCGGGCAGTGGTGTCTCATGCATTTAATCCTAGCGCTCAGGAGGCAGAGGCAGGCAGATCTCAGTTCATGGCCAGCCTGGTCTACATTGCAAGTTCCCGGGCAGCCAGGGATACACAGAGACCATCTCAAGAGAAAAAAAAAAAAGTGGAACAAACAAATAAGTAGTGGTCCTCCACGGTTTCTGCTTCAGTTCCCACCCTGACTTCCTCAGTGATGGACTGTTTACCTGGAAGTGTACGATGAAATAAACCTTTTCCTCCCAGAGTTGCTTTTGGTTGTGGTTGTCATGGGCAAAGATCCCAAAAACCAGAGTCGGGAATTTGAGAGTCTTTATTAAGCTGGCCAGCAACTGCCCGGAGAGAAAGAGTTCTCACAGAGCAGCCCCAGCTGCTTTCTGTGGGGAGCTTAAAACAGGTAAAAACAGTGTTGTGGTTGACATTGCAGGGGGAAGAAGAGCAAGTAGTTTCACAGAAGCAAAAAGCAGCAATTAACCGGGGCATCTTGACCTCAGTCTCTGAGACAAGGTTGGATGATTTCCTGAGGGATTTTCCCATAGGAGGGAGTGTAAACGGAGTCAGCACTGAGTCTGACCTTACATGGCTGCAGCAGGAACAAGATAGAGGAACGCTGTCCCTGTCACGGTGTTGTTTTATCATAGCAATAGAAACCCTAAGACCAGCTGCCAAGTCTTGAAACAGAGACTTAGGGCTCCAGGTGCTGAGGCCAGAGACTTGTGGCCTTAACTGAAGTTTCCTGTTCTGGGCTCGGATTGCCAGTGGGCAGGTGATGCAATCCTCAGCTCTAAGTGGCAGCTAGCAGCCACAGGCAGCATTTGAGCTTTGCCCATGTCCAAAAACACAGTTCTCACCTCAGAGATGAGGGACTTTGGCACAGGAATAGATTCCGTTTACCTCAGGTACCTTGTTCTGATGTAGTAGAAGTTTTACAGAGTTTTTATAGTAACAGGACAAAGAAAATGATAAATGAAGATACTCAAAATGCCTTGGTGGAAACCTCAGGTGGATTCCAGCAAGAGGGGAGGCCTCTGTTACAGGCCTCAGATGCTATCTGATGGCATTCGCAGCCTCTGGGTTGGTGAAAGCCGGGTCTGTTTGTGCATTCCAAAAGTATTTACCTAACAGTTGCAAAGGATGTTAGGTCACACGCGCACTGGTGGGCAGAGGTGGCTAATTGAGCTAAAGCTCTCCAGCCCAAGATAACATGGTTCTGGGATCTGTAACATTCCAACTCTGAAAGCAGTGAGGTAGAATCAGCCTGTAGAATGTGTAACAGTGCTGTGGCTTTCCCCCAGGTTTTGGCGTTTTAACGCCACTACGGCCCATCCCTTTACTAGTAAGTCTGGGTTGTTTTGCTCTACCCATGATGAGTAGGCAAGGAGAAGTGTATTTAGTTTTGAAGACCTGTACCCTTGGATGCCAAAGGCTGGCTTCTAGGCTGTGCTGACAGACGCAGAGCCTCCCAGCTGCAAGCCCTGAGCATAGGAACCTATGGTCGCAGGTGCTTGGGGTTAGAGGTTCTAGATTTCGCACTAGGTTAGCTACTGGTGTTAGACTCTTAGGTGTCTCAGAGTTGCCCTGGATATCATGACCCTCACCTGGCATCTGGCAGCATTAGCCCTGAAACCAAGGGTATCTTGCCAGCTTCCTGGAGTACTACAGGTAATGGGCCTGTGTGTGTTTCTCTGACTTTGGCAGCTTTCTGTTTTCTTCTTTCTTCATTCTTGGCACTCCGCTCTCATCTCCCCTCTGTCGCGTTCCCTGCTCTGTGCCCCTCTACAGCTCCTGCGCACTCTGAACCTCCTCACCCCCTCTCTAGCCGTTTCTCACCATGTTACCAGCTTGATCCTCTCAAAAGCAGGCAAGGAGAACTGGGGAAATGGCCTGTCAATGTGGTGCTTGCTGTGGAAGCATGAGGAGCAGAACTGGATCAGAACCCATGTACAGAGCTGGGAGTGGTTGTGCAGCCTGTAATTCCAGTGCCGGGAAGGCACAGCCGCTGGGGGGTTGCTGGCCACCTAGTCTAGCTGAAGACATCGGACTCCACATTCAGTGAGGAATTCTGTCTCAAAACAAGGTAGAAAGCAGGAGGTAAAGGCATCTGTGTGTGTGTGTGTGTGTGTGTGTGTGTGTGTGTGTGTGTGTGGCTATGTGTGTGTGCGTGCACGTGCATGCGTGGGCATGTGCACCAGGGATGACCTGAAGATAGGTGTGGGAGGGGAAACACATGAGAAGGGAACCTGAGGAAGTCAAGGAAGAGATTTATTTGGGTGTGCTCTTGAGGGGGAAGTCCAGCCAGGTGGTCCATAGAGCCCCATTCTCTGCAAATCCAGGAAGACTGAAAATCCCTCCAGATGTGTGGAAGAAGGATGTTTGTGGCCAGGATAGACTGTGCCATACGTATTATAGAAAACAACAAAATTAGGTTTTTTTTCCTTTTTTTTTTCTTTTAATAGTACCTGGGATGGAACTTGGTCTATTTCTGCTCCCATTCTTCAGGTGAGCTCTGTCAGCTTCCATCCTCTCCTTTGAACCTTGGAACAGTGGAAAGCACACTCAACAGCATCCCTGGCCCCCTTGGCTCTGGAAGCCCCACTCTGTTCACTGATGACACCCTCTGCTTGCTTCTTCAGCCTGTGACTCCTACTCAGAGTTCATTATCACACCCAGCTATGGTCCTGGGATGTGTCTGGTAGAAGAGGACTAGTGACACCTGATGCGCTGTGAACGTGGTCCTGGGATGTGTCTGGTAGAGGAGGACTAGTGACACCTGATGCGCTGTGAACGTGGTCCTGGGATGTGTCTGGTAGAGGAGAATTAGTGACACCTGATGCGCTGTGAACGTGGTCCTGGGATGTGTCTGGTAGAGGAGGATTAGTGACATCTGATGCACTGTAAACTGACACAGCAAGGGCCGGGGAAGTAACTCAGTTGGGTTCAAAGCCCCAGAACCCACAAGATGTCAGCCATAGTAACACACATCTAGATTCTCAGTGTTCCTCTGGTGAGAGGAGATGTGAAAAAAAGAATCTCGGGAATTTCCCAGAGCTTGAAGGCCAGCTAGTACAGCAGTGAGCAAAAGACCCTCTCTCGAGGTAGAAGGCAAAGCTTGACACCTGATGTCATCCTCTGCCCTCTATGTGCATTCTATGGCATGCAGACGTCTGCACTCACACACATGAACAATACACACACATGTCCAAAAGCATACTACGGGCTAGGGATGTAGCTTAGTTGACAGAGTGCTTGCCTAGCATGCATGAAGCTTTGAAACACTGAATAAACTGGATGTGATGGTGCATGTCTATAATCCTGGCATGAAGGTGGTACAGGTAGGAGGGTCAGTTCAAGGCCATCCTCTGCTAAATGGGGAGTTCTAGGCTACCAGGAGACTCAAAACCAAGATTGTAGAGGTAGGTGCCAAGTTGGGGATGGAGGACAGGTGAACAGTTCAGTGTACTCTTTACATGGTTTCTCTTGTATCTGCTCTATGTGAATGATGTCATTCCCAGAAATAACTAGACAACAAGGCCCCTGAGGATGGGGACTGTGCCCTTGAACTGCGTGTATGATGCTTACATCTGAGGTGGCATCTGGGACTTATTACAAGAATACAGGGAAGAGGTAAAAACAAAAAACAAAAACCCCCAAAACAACAACAAACCTGCCTGGATTTCAGGCAGCCACATGGTGAAGATAGGTGTCTATTTAGACAGAAGCTTACTATGTAGCCCAGGCAGGACTGGAACTCACAGTGACTTCCCAAGGACAGGGACTGCAGATGTGCGTCACCAAGCCAGTCAGCACCCCGTTTCTTTAAGTTCTTGTGGCCAGACTGCAGTGACGAGTGTTAAAGAGGGTCATGAGCTCCACGCAGGTGCTTCTGCGCCTTGGTTCTGTCTTAAAACTCCTGCTCCGCACCCCCACACCCCCAAACTCCAATACTGGGCATTGAACCAGGGCCATAAACATGCTCAGCCAGTGCTGTTAACCCCTTCCCTCACAGGAATTCTAGGGATCCAGCTCTACCCCGAACCTCACCTCCAGCCCCTCAGTGGGGGATTCTGAGCAGGTGCTCTACCACTGAGCCACACTCCTAGCCCTTACTTTTATGTTTTACTTTGATACATGGTCTCACTGTGTAGACCAGGGTGACCTTACAATGATGATCCTCCTGCCTCAGCCTGTTTGCTGAGTGCTAGACTGGCAGGCCTGCACCACCCCCTAGCTATGTCACGTCTCAGGTCTCCAACAGTAATAGATTTATGCCCACTTGCAGCTGATGACTTCCCAGACAAAAATTGTGTGACTTGAAGATACAAAATTAGAAAAGAAAAATGAGACCCACTGAGAGCGTGCTAAAGACAGCCCAGCCCTGCAAGGATGTTTCCAGCCTTCCATCAGAAGAATTCCATTATTGATGCTGAGTGTGCAGGCTGCGCATTGATTTCCTCTACCCACGGGAGCCACCTCCGCTCAGCGTGCAGTGCAGCCACCAACAAGAAATGGATCCACGTGCTCCGCCTCCCACCATGAGGATCTTTGGCCCATGGCCAGAGCCAAGGCCTCCAGAAAGAGAAACTCAGCCCCTCACAGACTGACAGTTGTGGAGGCGGTTCTCAGGGCAATAGAGGGGCGATAGGGGACAAATGGGACAGAGCAGGAGAACAGCCGGTGCAAATGCACATAAGTGGGAAAACCGCAGAATCTAAAGACAGCCCACAGCCTAATTAGCATGGGCCTCAATGCTGGCCTCTTATTTCTGCAGATGTGACATCCAGGGCAGGGAAACTGACCATCTTCCAGCTGTCACTGCCACTTCTGTAAAAATGACTTTGGTCTAAAAGGCTGGAGGGTGCGGCAGCTTTGCCAGCACTGTCCCCCACACCTCCTGTCCATAGGAAATGCCCTGTTGCAGTGTCCAAGGGCAGCAGCAAAGGGTACTGACTGACTCCGTGGGTATAACTTTGGATTCGGATTCTCTCGTGCTCTTTCTTTTACTGAAGTACGGCACATGGAACCCAGGGCCTTGTGAATGGCAGGTAGGTGCTGCTTTACCACTGAGCCACACCCCAGCCCCTCACGGTGGGGATTCTAGGCAGGGGCTCTACCACTGAGCCACACCCCAGCCCCTCACTGGGGGATTCTAGGCAGGTGCTCTCCCACTGAGCCACACCCCAGCCCCTCACTGGGGGATTCTAGGTAGGGGCTCTACCACTGAGCCACACCTCAGCCCCTCACTGGGGGATTCTAGGCAGGTGCTCTCCCACTGAGCCACACCCCAGCCCCTCACTGGGGATTCTAGGCAGGGGCTCTACCACTGAGCCACACCCCAGCCCCTCACGGGGGGGATTCTAGGCAGGTGCTCTACCACTGAGCCACACCCCAGCCCCTCACTGGGGGATTCTAGGTAGGGGCTCTACCACTGAGCCACACCTCAGCCCCTCACTGGGGGATTCTAGGCAGGTGCTCTACCACTGAGCCACACCCCAGCCCCTCACTGGGGATTTTAGGCACGTGCTCTACCACCTACTCCATCTCTCTTTTTACTGCTTAGGTTTTGGACTTTGATACAGGCTCTCACTATGCAATCCCGGCTTTCTTGGAAACTCACTGTGTAGGTCAGACTCACCTTGAACTCTTGAGTGATCCTCACACTCTAGGCATGTGCCACAATCCTCAGCTTTGTTTTGTTTTACATTTTAATTTTCAGACAGGGTCTCACTGAATTGTTCAAAGCACTTTCAAGTGTAGCCTGGGATGGCTTCGGCTTTCCAATATCCAGGACCACAGGCCTGAACCCATCAGGCCAGTACAAAATACCATTCTTCATTTCAGGTTCTGAAATGGGCCTCAGCTGTGCCCTGCCTTAGGAGTTGTAGCCTTCGATCTGGGAGAAAGCGGTGGGAACCTCGCCCTTGCCGGCCAACAACACCATGAAGTCATCCGTTTGTTTTCAGTCTGTTGCATCCTGGGGCTTCTGAATTAGTAATAACCCACCCAGTTTGCCAGTGACTTGGCTGTGCATTCCCACCGAGCCGTACTGCTTTACCCCTCCGGTCTCAGCATTAAATATTGAAGCCCTGGGCCCCGACGGCTCCATTTGGAGGCAGCCGAATTCGGGTGGCTCAACACACGCTGTTGGCTGCCGCTGTGGCTCATTGTTTTCATCTGTGCATGTTGGCGGCGAGGCAACGCAGTCTCCTCTCCGCGCCACTGGTACTGACTTGAAATTGAAAGGGAATTGATTTCCGGGGACTCCAAGAGGAGAAATTGTTACCACCAGCTGCTACACCCACAAAGGCGACTGATCTGGTGATTCTGAGGTGCACCTTGCTCCCTGTGAGGCAGAGGAGGGGTTGAGGGGTCAGCCAGTGTGTAGGGGTCTAAGCCATACCTACTCTGTATAACAGACATACTTCCCTGGGTACAAGGAGAGAAAAGTACACGATCGTGGTTTTGAAGCTTCCTGGAAAGTAAAGATACATTGGATGGATGGATGGATGAGTGGATAAATGGATGGTTAGACGGATGTACATGTGTGTAAGAAATGGATAGAGCTGGGCATAGGGACACATGCCCTTAAATCAAAACTCGTGAGGCAGAGGCAGGTGGATCTCTTGTGAGTTCGAGTTCAGCCTAGTCTACATAGTAAGTTTCATCTATATAGTGAGATCCTGTTTCAAAAAAAAAAAAATCAAACGAACAAAAGAGATAGATATATGATAGAGGAATGGATACATGAATGTACATGCATGGGTATATGGATATTTAAGTAGATGGTGAATGATTATTAGGTAGATAATAGATTATGTAGATGATAGATTAATGGACATATGGACAGATGAAGAGATGGATGATAGATATGTACATTGGTAGGTAGATGGATGGATGACAGACATACAAAGAGAGAGCTTCTGTCAGGGCAGAGCCCAGTGCAGGCAGAAAAGGGGTGGAACCAGGTGGAAGGCAGAGATGTGTAAAGGGGACAAGCCTCTGTGGCCACCATTCAGGGAAGTTGCCCACAAGAGGGGTATGCATCAGGAGAGGACCTTATCACAGATTTGCCACAGACACAGAAGGCTGGGGGTTCTCTAAAGACCCTAACCTCCCCAGAACACTCAGATAATGCCAGCGGTCAGCATCACCTCAAGGACCATTGCTGTGAACGACTCTAGAATATTTGTTCATGCCTGGCTCTTGCACATGAGAATGTGTGCTGTACTACATAGCTGTGAAGACTGTAGGTGCACTTTTGGTGTCTCCCTCAATTGTTCTCCAATTATTATTATTATTATTATTATTATTATTATTATTATTATTATTTGAGAAGGGTCTCTCCATGAACTTGGACTTCATCTGTTGCTAGGCTGGCTAGCCAGCGAGCTCCAAGGATCCATCTGTCTCTGACACTACAGTACTGGCATTGCAGCTGCATGCCACCTTTAAAACATCGTAGTGTTGGGGGATCAAACAGGTCCTCATGTGAAAATAGCAAGCGCTTTACTGATCATGCCATTTCCCCGGCCTTTGTTCATCTATCTATGTACTACTTTATTTGGGACAGTATCTCACTATGTAACTTAGGGTAGCCTGGAGCTGTGGAGCCTGGTTTGGATGAATGGTGTCTTCCTGCTTCAGCCATCAGAATGCTGCAGCTATGTGCACGTGCCATGAACCAGTGACCCTGGAGTCTCAGGAAAGCACAGGCCTCTGCCTGAAGGCTGAGATGCCAGAAAGGTCTGCTCCTCAGCTCTCCCAGGATGTCCAGTTAACCTCAGATCTGTCCATGGGCCTTTGTCAAGCGCATGCTGAGCTGGTCGCTGACCGGAATGGGTGCATCCTGCAGTCCTGGCTCCACCCGGATCAGACCCAGGGCTCTGTTTGGTAGAGGAAGAAGAAGGGAGGAGTAAGGCTGATCCCGAGAGAAAGAGGGCAGAGGGAGGCAGGTGCAGACCTCCTGGGCAGCAGGCCCTGCCAGGCTCCTGTCACCGTCCCCACAGCCCCAGAGGATCCTTTGAGTGAGCTTTGGAAAGTTCTCCCATGTCCTCCTCTGCCAGCCACTAAGCAGTGATAACAGATACTAATTGTGGCCATAAATTACCAAGCCCTGCCTGGCGGGCCTCTGGGTCAGAAATAAGAAGGGGGCTCCCAGGATCACCTGCCATGAGAAGGTTCTGCTCTCCTTGTTTGTCCAGCTCCTCCCCACCCGGCACATGGACAACTGTTGACAGGTAAAACCCGAGATCTTAGACAGTCAACTGCCAGGTGACTGGATTCTGCTTGTTTTTGTTTTTCCTTCTAGAGCTGGGGATAGTGTCTAAGGCTTTGTGTATATAAGACAAGTGTTTTACCTATTGAGCCACACCCCAGCCCCTCACTGGGGGATTCTAGGCAGGGACTCTCCCACTGAGCCACACCCCAGCCCCTCACTGGGGGATTCTAGGCAGGTGCTCTCCCACTGAGCCACACCCCAGCTCCTCACTGGGGGATTCTAGGCAGGTGCTCTCCCACTGAGCCACACCCCAGCTCCTCACTGGGGGATTCTAGGCAGGTGTTCTATCACTGAGCCACACCCCAGCCCCTCATTGGTGGATTTTAGGCAGGTGCTCTACCACTGAGCCACACCCCAGCCCCTCACTTGGGGATTCTAGGCAGGGGCTCTACTCAGCCCCTCACTTGGGTAATTCAGGTAAGTGATCTACTGGTGGCCCATGTCCCTAGACCAGGCTGGAATTTTATGGCCAGTAGCCAAATATAAAGAGGCAAAGTCTATCAGAACTGCTGTTATCTGATGTGTGGTTCTGTCCAGGCAAGGCAGATGCAGGTGGTAGCTGCCATCTTCAGTGATGGAGAATTGAACTCTATGGTACTGACATTTCTGGTTCAGGTTTCTGAAGTGGACCTCCATCTGCCTGCATCAACATGGACACAGTCTGGTCCCTTACCACCTACACAGCAACCTTCCATGTGTTGTTGCCATTTAACTTTTGCATCTCAGTACACGAGTGCCCCTGCTCCCTTGGTGTCAGTCACATCGTTTGTCACTGGCTCCCCATGCCAAGTGCATCCCCTCTGCTGCACGGAGCACTCATTAGAACCCCTGGGCCTGAAATCCATTCCTGTTAAGTCCAGGCAGGGGAGAAGGACAGAAGATGCCAGGACGCCGAAGAAGACATGGCGTCACATCTGCCGGATGCAAACAGATCCAGGCAGACGGAGAAGGGCGCTCAATAAAAACAGGCACGAATGAGAGAAATGAGTCATTACACCCGCTTCCCTTCCGAGTTGAGTGGGTGGCAGGCCCCCGCCTTCCTACCCCGGGAAGTGAGGTAGGCGTCGCAGGGTGCAGCCTTCTGTTCTGCACACACATTGAGATTGAGCATCCCATTCACAGAGCCCATTCCTCCCCATTTGCCTGATGCTCCCCTTCATGGGAGAGGCATAAAACTCCTTTAAGACGCTTTACCTGCTCTCCGCAATCATAATTGGCAGTTACTCAACTCCCGAGGGTGTCATAAATAACCGCACCGGGAGGCTAGGCTGCCATCATTAGCCAGGACTGGATTGAGCTGGTTTGAAGTCATGCTGACTTACCTCCTTCTGTCTGTTCAAACTCTTTATATTTTTATGTTTATTTTATATGCATGTGTGTGTGCCTGTTGGACTGTATGTGCACCACATGCCTGCAGGTGCCTTCAGAGGCCAGGAGGGGGCGTTAGAACCCATTGAACTGGAGTTACAGACAATTATGAGCCACCTGGGGCGAGTGCCAGGGCCCGAACCCAGGTCTTCTGGGAGAGCTCTAGTGCTCTAACCAGTGAGTCACAGCTGCATCCCTTATTCTAATTCTTGTCTCTTGGTGGTCCCTTGAGTGCACAGATAAAAGTAATGGGGTCATTCCCCCTTACCCACATAGTCGTATCCTGAGACCCCTGAATAGATGTCGAAAACGGAGCAGAGATGGTAAGAAGCCCTATAGGTAGGTTTGTTTCCTTCGTCTATATGTAGTGTTAGGTTTGGGTGTATGCGGCAAACTTCTCGACCAGCGAGGAAGAACGACCACCACACGAGGATTCTTCTCAGATCGCGCTTTAATGGAGTGCCTCTTGGTTGATGGGGAGCAGGAGGTGAGAGGGGCTGAGAGCGCTAAAGCAGCTGCTTATATAGGGAGTAGGCACACGGGTCACCCTGTGATTGGTTGCCACCATCAGCTGTCACCAGACTGCATCGGGATAGGTCCAAGGGCCCTTATCCACTGCGCATGCGGGAAGCAAGGGACACGCAGCTCCCAACGGGACAGGATGTCAGCGCCATCTTGTAATGGGGATTCTGTCCGGCTCCCTGCAGGTGCAGGTGTAAAAAGTTCCCCAACAGGCTCCTGTATTTGGACACTTGGTTCCCAGATGGCAGCACTGTTTTGGAAGGTTGTAGAACTCTCAGTAGGTGGGTAGGGCCTTGGTGGAGGAAGGGGGTCCCTGAGGGAGAGGCCAGTGCAGCTGCTGCCAGCCCTATCTGTCCCCGGAACCACCATGTGAGAAAACGGTGCTGTGAGCTCCCGCCACCACGGGCACAGCCGCACCGGCACTATATCCTCCCCACGTGATGGACCGATAGCCTGGCGCAGTGTTTGTCACATGGCAAGCTCATGTGCTCTAAGCTTGTGCCTCTCTTGTCATCTCCAAAGCCCCGTCCTGGCTCTGCTTCCCGACTGTGATGCAGTGTGATCATGTGCTCAGCAACCCTCACCTGGAACTCCAGCCACCGCTCCTTTCTGACCCCTACATGGTCTTGGGGGTTCTGGAGTATGCGGGAGATGAAAGGGTGACTGGGGTGGAGACTCCAGGGGTGCAGCTTTCCAGGGTTGCCCTCCATCCTAGGGGAGCTTTTGGTAAAGCAGCATCCTTTGAGTGCAACCATAAAGGTTGGAGTTTAGACCCGCTTTACCCGTGAGCTGGAGCGATGGCTCGGCAGTTAGGAGCACTTGCTGCTCTTGCGGAGGACTTGCATTTAATTCCCCGAGCCCCTATGACAGTTTGGTCACCTGTAACTCTGGTTCTAAGGGATCCAGTGCCATCTTCTGACGATACAGGTGTTTGCTCCACTTTTTACATGGGTTCTGGGATTCCGTAAACCTAAGGATCCTGCTGTCTCTGCCTCCTCAACCCTGCAATTGTATCCAGGATTTGCCTGCATTAGGCTTTTTTTTTACAGGATTCTGGAGGATGGGACTCAGGTCCTCATGCTTGCTCCATGCACTAAGTCATCTTCCAAGCCCGGGGTTGGGGAGATGACTCAATAGTTAAAGCACTTACCCTACAAATATGAGGACCTTTTTCTAATGTCCAGAACCCATGGAAATGCTGCCTGGGCAATTCTGCAATTCCAGCCTTCTAATGCAAAGACAGGGACTCCCCAGAGCAAACTCCCGAGGCAGTGACATGGGTGAACCCTAGGCTTGACTGAGAGATTCTGCCTCAATGGGTAAGGTGGAAGATGAACAAGGGTGATTTCCCCATATCCACCTTAGCCTCCACATGCATGTGCAACAACATACATGCTTACACACACGCACATGCACACACATGCGCACATGCGCACACACACCAAATAAAAAGAAGAAAGGAGAAGGGGAATGAGGGAGAGAATAAAAACCTGCAGTCGCCAGTAGCTGAGCTAATATGAGCGCCTTGTCGGCAAGAATCCCTCCCAGTCTCACGGTCCAGCCAGACTCTCATACCGTCAACACTCAAATTGTCAGGAAAAGATTATAATTGCTTAATCGGGGAAGGACAAAGGGTAGAGATGAACTTCCCATCTGTCAATAGTAGCAGAAACGGGGATTAAAAATTAGTTGGTGGCTTAGCTGATATTTTTAGAACGCTGCCAGTGAGGGACGAGGATTCTAAAGGCAGGAAAGTGATCCGCACGCAGCGTCGTTCAGGAGAGATCACGGTTAGCTTAGCGCCCTTTGTGGAGACACGATCGCCGGGATTGTGGGAGGATTTATATGGAAAATTGCTTGGCAAGCAGAATTTGATCTTGGACAGTCAAGCCTAGATGACAACAGGAGACACACTGGTGAGCCGCTCTGGAGATTGCCAAAGATACTGTATTTAAGATGGAAAATGAGTGTGCTTTGTGTGATCTATGTCTGTGAAGAAATTAGGTTATGTGCCCTGTAGGGATTCGTTCTGAAGGTAAAGGGTGAGGTAAGATGGAAGAAAAATCAGAGAGATGCCTCATTCCCAGCACTGGGCGAGGTGGCATCCACCCAGAAGCCAAGCACTCCGGAGGCTGAAGTAGAGGGCTTGTGAGCTGGAGGCCAGCCTGGGCTTCGTAGTGAGGCTCTATCTCAAGAATAAGACAAAGGTAGGGCCAAGAGATGTGGTCCCGTCAGTAAAGCCTAGCATGCCCAAGACCCTGGGTTCCATCCCCAGCACTTCAAAAGCCAGGAGCAGTTATGCGCACAGGTCTGTAATCCCAGCACTCTGGAGGTGAAGGCCAGAGAAGCAGGAGTTCAAGGTCATTCTGCCACACAGCACTGTTTGAGACCAATCTGGGCTACCTCAGACCCAACTCAAAAACAAACATACAAAAGCCCCAGACAAAGAGCAACAACAAACCCCAAAGCAGGAGGTGCTCAGCTGGGAAGGTGCTTTGCCTTGTAAACCTGTCAGCCTAAATTTAATAGTCTATAATCCCCGGCTACAAAAAACAAAAAACAAAAAAGGCTGATCTGGCGGTGGATGCCTGTAATGCTACAGTAGGTCCCTGGAGCTCGTTGGCCAGCCGGTGTAGCCGAATCAGTAAGCTGCAGACTCAGTGAGAGACCTGTTTCAGAAAGGTGGACAGTGCCCGAGAAAGGACACTGGAGGATGTGTGTACACATATGCATGCACTGTGATGCCCAGATCACGGAGTCCCGACCCCGAAACCAACTGGAGACCAAGTCATGTATGTAAAAGCAAAGAGCTTTATTCTTAGATTTGCAAACTCAGACTCTCCGTGTGTCCAATGTATGGAGTGGTCGGAGCGTCCCAAGCTCAGTTAGGGTAGGGTTTTTATAGTAGCAAAGGTGTGTGTGGGGTGAAGAATTTCTAAGGTTCAGGACACCTGATTGGCTAACATTTGTCCAGGGGTGTCCTGGTGAGTGTGCTGGCAGGCGATCCTATCTACACTGGTTGGAACGTTAGGAATTTCGTTTGGATGGTCTGTTCCTGGGTGGTGTCTGGGTGGTCTCAGTTTGTGGTTTTTCTTGGAACCAGGTAACTGCATTATGGTAAACTATTGAGACTCAGGCCTCTATTGAGTTTGTCTTGGCTGGGTCCTACAGTACCCCCCACCCCCACAAAACACACACACACATACACACACACGCACACACATACGCACACACACACACACACACACACACACACACACACGCACGCACACTCTTACCAGCAGAAGGCCACAGCTAATGCTGGCAGCCTAGATAGAGGACATGGAAGAAGGAAGCTTGCTCCCTGCCTGCTTCTCTTGCTCTCACTAGCAAGTCCCTTCTTTCACTGGCATTAGGGCCAAGTTCTGGATTCTGGTGCATACTGAAGACCACCTGACCGGCTGAGCCATCCAGCTTCATGGACTGAATAACTACTGGATTATTCTTAGACTTTCCATTGGCAGACAGCCATTGGTGGGAAAGCTGGACCACAGCTTGTAAGCCATTGTAATAAATCACACACACACACACACACACACACACACACACACACATTCTATAAGTTTTGTTCTTCTAGAGAATCCTGACTAATACAACCCATGTGCCAAGTATCAGTACCCCATTTCTTTTTCCCACTGCATAACATTCCTGTTTAGTGATACCACATTTTACTTATTCATTTATCTCTGGGTGGATTTTTGGATCATTTCCACTCTTTGACAATATGAAAATAATTTTATAAACCAATAAATATTTTCTATGTAGGGGAAGTTGAAATTTTAAGACAGGGTCTCTCATACAGTCCAGGCTGTCCTCGAACTCAGGATCTCCTGAGACAGCCTTGAGAGTGCCAGGGATGCAGTGCTGTGGGCCACCACAACTATTCAATCAATATTTTTTTTTTTACTAAAATTAAAGGCAATGGTCAGAGTCTCTGGTGAGGTTGAGATCTGCCTCCTCCTGGCCCCGGAGAGTTTGTTTAGGATAGGAAATCAGTTTTCTACTGGGAAGACTCCAATGTTGCCAGGTCTGACTCAGAGCAAGCTTGAGGCTTCTGCAAGCCAAAAGTTGACCAATCCAACCTCCCCAGTGTCTTCTGGGTGAACACTCTCTGTTAGGCCATAGTGCCCACACCCAGTGACTTGGAAATACCCCTACTGACCAGGAGGGAGGGAGGCACTGACCTATTATCCAGCACTGAGGAGGTTGAGGCAGGAGGATTGCATGTTTCAGGTTAGCGCAGACTACACAGAAGCACCTAGTCTCAATATAAAATAGGTACTGGAGAGATGGCTCGGTGGTTAACCATCTGTAACTCCAGCTACAGGGGATCTGACACTCTCTTCTGACCTCCACAGGCACACATGTGGTGCGTACATGCAGGCGAAACACCCACATGCATAAATTTTGGGTTTTTTTTTTTTGAGATAGGATTTTTCTGTGTAACTGCCCTGACTCTCCTAGAACTCACTCGGTAGGCCAGTCTGGCCTCGAACTCACAGAGATCAGCCTGCCTCTGCCTCCCGAGTGCTGAGGTTAAAGGTCTGTACCACTAACCAACCAGCAAAATAATTTTTTATTAAAGAAAATAAAATAAAAATCCAGAAATACTGTTTGTAGGTTGTTGAAGCTCGCCCTTCAGGAGAAATCCTTAGGTCTAAACTGTTCATTTCCGGGGTTCCAGCCCCGACCACCCCTTGCTGAGGTTAGTTCTCTCTGCTTCTACTCTTGGTGCAAAACCTGCAGGGAAACGCGTACTTCCAACCCATCTAGCGCCTGCCACCTAGTGGCCAGAGCCTGTCAGGACATGGGTTCAAAAGGACAGCCTGGAGTCAAACCCGCAGGAAAGCTGCTATCACTAGCTGCTGTCCCTGACCGACCAGAGCAAGGACTCGCCTTCCACTGCAGGGGCCAGAGTCATCTTACACCACGCTAGTCTGGAGCTTTGCAACGGCAGACTTTGCGACGGCGTGGAGGAATCTCAACTGCGGAACACTTGGTTGTCGGAATGACTGCGGAGTTTTTGATGACCCCTGTATGTTCTCCCTTCCTCCAACTACCCACTTCCATTACTTCCCTTCTCTTCAGTTCCCACCGTTTGAACTCCGCGCTCTGAGCTCTGGGTGTCAGTCTCTCCCCTTGGGCATACCTACAGATGGTTGCTGGGCAGCTGGCACGTGATTGGAAGCCAGCATTAGCCACTCAGCAGTCTCCTGGGAGCATGCTACTTGGGAGGCTGGTCCTGGGCTGTCAGGATGACACCTTTCCTACTCTGGTGAGCTTGCAATCTAGCCATGGAGCAGCAGGTGATGGCTGTAATCCTCAGGAGCCATTAACTCACAGTGAACCCTTGTTTGCCTCAGTTTCTCTGCCAGGAACCTGAGATAATAGACCCCTGCATGCGACACAGTGTTGTTTATGGGCAGCCCCTTGGTGTGTGTGTTTGTGTGTGTGTGTGATGTGTGTACATTTATAGCTCCATTCAGTGGTTTTGCTATGTGCAGCAGGTCTGGTGGACTTAACCCAGGCCTCTGCCATCCCTAAGCCCCGCCCAGCAAACCTGCAGAAGAATGGATGCCTGGTTGGTGGCCTGTTTGTAAGTTGGGTGGAAGGGGCAGAGATCATTCAGTGGGCAGAGGCAGCAGGAGCCTCAGTTACAGATGAGAAGAATTTGAAGTAAGAGCTCGTCCTGGCGGCGTAGGCTTTCATCCCAGCTCTTTGCCAAGCTGAGCTGAAGCACTGAAAGGAGCACAGAAAATTCAAGGCTGGACTGGAATACAGAGGGAGTTCAATGCCAGCCTGGGTAACTCAGTGAAACATGGTCTCGAAAAGTAAAAAAGAGCCAGGTGGTGATGGTGTGCACCTTTAAACCCAGTACTCAGGAGGCAAATGCAGGTGGAGCAGAGTGAGTTCCAGGATAGCCAGAGCTACAGAGAGAGAGAGATCCTGTCTCAATATACAAACAAACAAACAAACAAACAAAAACCCAAAACAAACACACAAAGGCTCTGGCTTGGGGTATAACTCATCAAGGGAAAGTGTACTTAGAAGCCCCCTGCCTAGAATCCCCCAGTGAGGGGCTGGGGCATGACTCAGTGGTAGAGCACCTGCCTAGAATCCCCCCCAGTGAGGGGCTGGGGTGTGACTCAGTGGTAGAGCACCTGCCTAGAATCCCCCCCAGTGAGGGGCTGGGGTGTGGCTCAGTGGTAGAGCCCCTGCCTAGAATCCCCCAGTGAGGGGCTGGGGTGTGGCTCAATAGTAGAGCCCCTGCCTAGAATCCCCCAGTGAGGGGCTGGGGTGTGACCCAATGATACAGCGCTCTTCTAGCATGCTTGAGAATCTGCGCGTACCTCAGGCACCTGCTCCTGCCACAGCTCCCTCCAGTCTCTATCCCTTGCACTTGAAGATGTCTAAAGAAAACATTTCTTTTTCCAGATACTCTTAGAGAAAGGGTGAGACCCAATGTCCCGGGCATCTTCTTTGCCCCCTGGCAAAAGAGTTCTCTGACTCTTTACTTTAGCGACTGGATTCGTAAGTAAGTGAGAATCGACCTTCCAAATTAAGTCTCTAATTCCCAAGTAAGCCGAGCAGCTATTTTTCTTGCAAATCTTGTGTGAACATAATTTAATAGAAGGAACAAGCTAATAAAATAAGCCCATATATTACAGCCTTGGCACAATAAAGAAAACAGGCGATGGAAGAGACGAATGGGCAGCGCCTTTCAGCCCAGGGAGAAAGAAAATAACACAGAAATAAGATGTAAGTTTCACCCTGTGTGTAAATAACTTTAAAGAGAAACAATAAAGATGGAGTCCACAGCTTTTAATGTATTGGGGGATTATTTAATTGCAGGTTAATAAGACGTGGTAACGCTTCATAGAAGCTTTGCCTGCTTGAGTCGAACTTCTTTATTATCGTTGTGGTAGTGGCTGATGTTTTATCTTGAGACTAGATTTCTCTAAGTTTCCAGGGCTGACCTTAAACTCCTAGTCTTCTGACCTCAGTCAAAGAGCTGAGACTACAAGAAGCACCTCCGTGCATGGCTTTGAGGTCACCCCTCCCTTCCTCTCTACCCCTCTTCTTTGGGGCCTCAAACTCACAGATGTTCACCTGCTTCTGCATCCCGAGTGCTGGGATTAAAGCGTCTGGCTGGTTTTAAGTTTTATATTGTTTTTATTTGTTTTGTTTTGTTTTTATGAGACAGGGTCTCTATATGAAGGCCACGCTGGCCTTGAACTCACACAGACCCACCTGCCTCTTCCTCCCAAGTGTTGAGATTAAAGGCATGCACCACCATTCTGGGCTATTTTATTTATTAGGATTATGTCTGCTTTGTGTGTATGGTGTGGGGTGGGGAAGGATGGGGCAGCCTGGTGTGCATCGGAGGTCAGAAGACAGCTTCATGCGGGTTCAAGGGCTCAAACTCAAGTTGTTAGGCTGTCTCATCAAGTTACCCACTGATCTATTTCCTTAACCCCTCCTCTGGTGATCTCTGTGGTAGTTTGAATAAGAACGGCCCAGCTGGGTGTTTTATTACACACCTTTAATGCCAGCACTAGGGAGGCAGAGGCAGGTAGATTTCTGTAGGTTTGAGGCCCACCTGATGTACAGAGTGAGTTTCAGGACAGTCAGGGCTGTTGCACAGAAAAACCCTCTCTTGGAAAAACAGCAGCAGCAGCAACAACAACAACAACAAAACTGGTTCCCATAGGTTCATGTATTTGGATGCTTGGTCATTAGAGAGTAGTGCTGCTTGACAGGGAGTAGGTGTGGCCTTGTTGGAGTAGGTGTGGCCTTGTTGGAGGAAGTGTGTCACTGGGGAGGGGCTTTGTGGTTTCAAATGCTCAAGCCAGGCCCAGAGTCTGTCTCTTCCTGCTGCCGGCTAATCCAGATGCAGAACTCTCAGTTGCCTTTTTAGCACCCTGTCTGTCTTCATGCTGCCGTGCTTCCTGCCATGACAATAGCAGACTAAGTCAGCCCCGTTCAATGTTTTCCTTATAAGAGTTGTGTAGAAATAGGAGCGGACTGTGTTCCGCCCGGCTCCCAGCCGCCTGGCTAGTTTATGCCCAGAAATAATTACATGGAAACTGTATTCTTTTAAACACTGCCTAGCCCATTAGTTCCAGCCTCTTATTGGTTAGCTCTCACATCTTGATCTAACCCATTTCTAATAATCTGTGTACCACCACAAGGTGGTAGCTTACCGGTAAGATCTTAACCTGCATCTGTGTCGGGTGGGAGAATCATGGTGACTGTCTGACTCAGCTTCTTTCTCCCAGCATTCTGTTCTGTCTACTCTGCCTACCTAATTTTCTGTCCTATCAAAGGCCAAGCAGTTTCTTTATTAGTTAACCAATGAAAGCAACAGATAGATACAAGACCCACCTCCATCAGAGTTGCCATGGTCATGGTATCTCTTCACTGCATTAGAAACCCTAACTAAGACAGTCTTACTATGTACCCCAGGCTGGCCTGAAACTCAAGGCAAACCTTCATTATACTGGGGTTATAGGCATGAGCCACAGCGTCTAGCTTCTGCTTGCCTTCCTTCCTTCCTTCCTTCCTTCCTTCCTTCTTCCCTTCCTCCCCTCCTTCTTTCCTCCATCTCTTCCTATTCCTTCTGTCCTTTCTTTTTTTTCTGAGACAGGGTTTCTCAGTGTAGTCCTGGCTGTCCTAGAACTAGATCTGTATACCAGACCAGGCTGGCCTTAAACTGAGAGATCAGCCTGCCTCTGCCTCCTGAGTGCTGGAATTAAAGGCATGGACCTCCCACTACCTTTATGTTTTAAGAAAGACACTATTAATCCCATCATTTGGAATGTAGAGACAGGCAGATCTCTGTGAGTTCTGGGTCAGCCTGGTCTATATAGTGACTTCCAGGTCAGCCAGGGTTACACCGTGAAAACATATCTTAAGAAAAAAAAAAGAGGGCTGGGGCTGGAGAGATGGCTCAGAGCACTGACTGCTCTTCCAGAGGTCCTGAGTTCAATTCCCAGCAACCACATGGTGACTCACAACCATCAGTAAAAGATCTGGTGCTCTCTTCTGGCCTGAAGGCATACATGCAGGAAGAATATTGTATACATAATTAATAAATAAGTTAAAAAAGAGGGCTGTAGAGATGACTCAGGGATTAAGAGCACTGGCTGCTCTTCCAAAGGTCCTGAGTTCAATTCCCATCAACCACCTGGAGGCTCACAACCATCTATAATAAGGTCTGGTGCCTTCTCTTAGCCTTCAGGCATACATATAGGCAGAACACTGTATACTTTAAATAAATAAATCTTAAAAAGAAAAACCCAGGCAGTGGTGGCACATGCCTTTAATCCCAGCTCTTAGAAGGCAGAGGCAGGTGGATCTCTGTGAGTCTAAGATCAGCCAGAGCTCCACACAGAAACCCTGTCTCAAACAGCAGCAGCAACAACAACCAAAACCAAAGAACCCACAATAAAACAACAACAATAGCAAACCCACATGATACCAAATATAATGTTGAATTTGTGAGATTCTCGAGCTGCCCATGAATTTATTTGTGAGTGTGCCAAGGACTCCAGAAGAGCACATTGCTCTTCAGCTGAAAGTGGGTCATAACTCTTTAAAACTCCCTGCTTGGCTGCACATCGTGGTACACACACTTGACATTCCAGCTCCGGGGAAGCAGAAGCAGGAGGGTGAACAGTTTATGTCCAACCTGGACTGCATAGTAAGTTCTAGGTCAGCCTGGGTTGCATAGTGAGTTCATATCCAGCCTGGGCTGCAAAGTGATTTACAAGCCAGCCTGGAGTAGACAGTGCACTTCAACCCAGCTTAGACTACAAAGTGAGACCCTGCCTCGACAAACCAGAATAAATCAGTGAACAAAATAAGCTGCTGTCTTCTCTGAAAGTCCCACGAGGCGGAATACTGTTTAGCAATAAGAAGACACAGAGTTTTCATACACAAGCAGGATGAGTCTCGGGAGGGTTGCGTGGAGTGGAAAGAAGCCAATCCCAGGAGGCTCACACACCACGAGGCCCTGCTTATGTAACGGCCTTGCAATGAGAAAATTGCAGACACACAGGACAGACTGGGGTTTGGGGGCCGCAGCAAGGAGGGGGGACAACGGGGGCCCTGTCTATGTGCGTTGGGGTCCTCGTGGTGGTGGTGCCCATGTCTCGTGGAACTGGGTGTACAGATAGGAACATAGACACACTTGGAAAACCAGCAATGCTAGTGAGCTGGGAACTCCAGCAGAAGACAGCCTCGGGGGCTGGGCCATGGTGTTCCTGCTTTGAGACATTGCTGTTCGACCCAGCTGGGAGCTCTCTGTTGAAACTGTGAGTTTATAATTCTCTGCAATAAAGAGTCTCATCTTAGTTTTGAGACGGGGCCTTGCTGTATAATAGCCCAGACTGACGTCAAACTTTAGCCCTCCCGCGTCGGCCTTCTGGGTGCTGGGGGATGGCAGACCTGCACCACCGTGGCTGCCTGCTTCTGTCTAAACTCTGACCTACACGGCTCCACTCGTAAACTTCACGCAGGAAGAAAATGATGTCCTATTTTGATTTTTGAGTGCAATTTCTGTGAGTGTCTTTCACAGACTGTTCGGGGAGCTCTTTGAGCCTGGTGTCTGGACGTAGCCTCTGGTGGCGGACTCTGCCACATCCCAGTTGTATGCCCTGGAAACTTCCAGATCCTCCTTTACCAAGATGGACCAGAGTTAGGACAACCATCTCTGATGCTGTTGTCCAGTGTCCGAGCTGTGCTGAAGTCGTAGTGCAAAAATACTGATTGGAGAGAGTGGTGGGCTTGGTCCTGGCACAGCATTGCTGAAGTCTGGGCTCTCTCTCTCTCTCTCTCTCTCTCTCTCTCTCTCTCTCTCTCTCTCTCCTCAACACCCCAGCCTCACAGAACCTGTGCATGAGCTCTTCAGAGCTGGGTGCCATAGGGTGGCACTGTTTCCTAGCCTTAAGCCTCAGCTTTGCAGAGTGGCACCCGGTGCCCCCAATGCCTCTGCCTTGGATGGGGAGCTTCCTCACCAAAAGTCAGAAAACTATTGCTGGAACATTCCAGAGTTTTCAGTGAAGGCACCCTGTTGCTATGGTTTTAACCGGCTGGAGAAAAGGCCACTGAGAGCCTCTTGTCGACTCAGTTTCTTGGATATGTGTTTTAGAAATGGGGGATGGGGATTTGAGAAACCAAACTGAATCCCTAGGGTCCTCCGAAGAGTCAGGCATCCCTGGTGGCCACTGCACCTGTCTGTGCAGAAGGTGGTGGGCGTGGTCACACGGCTAGGCACGGTCCCAGTTGTGCAGAAGGGGGTTAGAGTCTCTTAGCGCCCTGAGGTTTAGGCAAGATAGACTGTGGTTTATTAATTCGTGGAGAGAGCAAATTAGCCTGGAAAGAGGTTTTTTTTTTTTCTTTCAATGTTACACACACTTCTACAAAGAGATATAATCATAATAAACCTGGACTCTTTCTTTTTTCCTCTTCTTCCTCTTCTCTCTACCCCACCCCCTCCTCCAGTACTAGGGGATCAAACCCAGGGCCTACCACATGCTAGACAAGCCCTCTACCACTGACCCATATCTCCTGCCTTGATTAATAAACTGTTTATGCCGGGTGGTGGTGGTCTACGCCCAGAATTTGGGAGGTAGAAGCAAGCAGATCTCTGTGAGTTCCAGGTCAGTTTGGTCTACAGAGTGAGTTCTAGGACAGCCAAGGCTATACACAGAGAAACACTGTCGAAAGAAAGAAAGAAAGAAAGAAAGAAAGAAAGAAAGAAAGAAATTTTATTATATTATTAAACTGATGTCTGAGCCTATCATGATGGCAAACTCCAATTCATTTGAGAAGCTGAGGCAGAAGGCTAGAGAGTTCTAATCCAGTCAGGTCTACCTACTGAATGAAACATTGTCTCAAAAATTAAAAAAAAAAATTATCAGTTGTGGTGGTACCTGACATCCATGTAGTCAAGAGGCAAAGGCAGACAGAACTCTGTGAATCTGAAGCCAGCCTGGTCTACACAGCAGTACATAGTGAGATCTTGCAGTAATACTACTACTACTACTAATAATAATAATAATTTTTAATAAATCAGTGGACTGAGGTGCTTGAGGCACAAGTTTGGAATCCCTGAGTTCAGCTCTCCAGTACCCAGATGGTGGCAGCTGAGCATGGCAGTACACACCTGTAGCCCCAGAGCTGGGTGGCAGAGACAAGAGGATCTCTGGTACTTGCTGGCTAGTCGGTGGAGCTAATGGGTGAACTCTAGCTTCTGGGAGAGACTCTGTGTCTTCTTTTGCAATTACAGTTTAAACTGCGATTTTCAACTGTAGTTGCTTTACAATTCAACTTCACAATTTCAGTTACTTTGTTACTTTTACCATCCAAAACACCATAGTCAAGGCATGTGTGTTGTAGGAGAAAGGGTTTAATGGGGCTAACAGTTTCAGAGGCGGGTTCCCAACCATCAGGACTGAGAGCGGCAGCAGGAAGGCAGGCCTTGGTGTGTGGGCAGTAGCTGAGATATTATATCCTGATTCACAAACAGGGAGCACAGAGAGCTAACTGGAATTGTCATGGACTTTGAAACCTCAAAGCCCACCCCTACTGACACACCTCTTCCCATAAGAAGAGGTTCCACACCTCCTAATCCTTCCCAAACAGTTCCACCAATTGCAGACTGAGTATTCAAATATGTGAACCTATGAGGGACGTCTCCAAAAATAAAGTGAATGGGCCTGGAGAGATGACTCAGAGGTTAACAATGCTTGCTCTTGCAGAGAACCTGGGTGCAGTTCCCAGTCCAGCATCCATGTGCCCCCTAACAATTGTCTTTAATTCCAGTTCCAGGGGATCTGACACCTCTTCTGACTTTTATGTGCACGTGGCATACATATGTGTACACAGACACGTATAAAATAGAACATTTTTTTTTCCAGACAGGCTTTCAGCCCTGGCTGTCCTGGAACTCACTCTGTAGACCAGGCTGACCTTGAACTCCCAGAGATCCACCTGCCTCTGCCTCCTGAATGCTGGGATTAAAGGCACGCATGACCACCTTCTGGCAAAAATACAATAAATTTGAAAATTAGAATAGAAAAAAGAAAAGAAAAATAAGGTGGAAAGTGATCAAAGAAGACACTCAATGTCCACTCTGCCTCCAAAGGTGGATGCACAGGAGAGTGAGCACACATACACACACACACACACACACACACACACACACAACTTCAGTTTGGGGGACTCAATCATTTCTGCTTCTCACAAAGTTGCACCACACACGTCACTTGGCCATGTCCCAGCCACACTTGCTCCCGATTTCAGAGCAAAAGCTTCTTTTCTGTTGCACCTGAACTCCACAACATCTGAGTCATCTGAGGCTCCCACTCTCTGTTATGAACCACGACACCCTACTTCGAGTTAAGTGGCTATTTTTATTCTGTCTATTCCTGAAGCACTAAGATGCCAGTGATCAGAACCACTGTCCCATTCCTCCAGTCAATCAATAGTCATTAAATTAACCATTAAACCAGCGATCGCGAAATCAATGGAAGAGAGATACAGCGGAGAGCATCCACGGGAGAGGCTGCATGCTGATTATCTAGAAGAAACAGCTGCAGTGCAAGCTCCTTTCCGGGGAGGTTATAGAGAAATGTGTGTGGACACTGCCATCCGAGCTTTCGGGAGGAGTCTGAGTGTGAGGCCAGCCTGGGTTAGAGTAACCACTGCGAGTTAATACAGTTCCTCGTGTTGTGGTGACCCCCGACCATCAAATGACTTTCTTCACTACCTCACGACTATAATTTTGCTATTGTTGTAAACTGTAATACAAATGTCTGTGTTTCTGAGGGTCTTAGGTGACCCGTAAAGCTCGCGACCCATAGGCTGAGAACTGCGCTCTATCTTAAATGAATAATAATAAAAAAGATAGAGGGTGAGCTGGAGAGATGGTTCAGTGGTTAAGAGCACTGACTGCTCTTCCAGAGGATCGGGGTTTAGTTCCCAGCATCCACAAGATGATTTTCAACTGTCCATAACTCCAGTCCCAAGGCACCAGGAGCAGACGCTATTCACAAACACACATGCAGACAAACATCCATACGCATAAAATAAGTAATATTTTAAAAAGAGAGGGAGTCTTTATAAATAGTTAATTTTTTCCCTCTACTCTTAGATTTTGGGCCAATTTAGGTAAAGCTAAAGTCTAACTGGCTGAACCTTATACAGGCACAATCACACCCTTTGGGTCTTACGTAGCCCAAGCTGACCTTGAGCTCACTGGCACAGTAGAGGATGACTTTGGATTTCTGATCCCCCTGCCTCCACACCACACCCTGTTCATGTGGTGCTGGAGGTTGGAATGCAGGGCCTCAACAAGCTGCATGAACTTTGCCAACGGAGCCGCAGCCCCAGCCCTGGACATGGCTTTCGACAGCATCAGAACCTGATTAGAGAAAGGACTTCTCACCCAACCCAGCGCCATAGCCAGGGTGATGAAAGGCTAGGAGAAGTCTGGTAATGAGGGCGGATTAGAGTCGTCCATAAATATTTATAGGGGAATTGCAGCTCCCACCTTCCCTACTCGTAATACACAGGACATCTGCCACCAGGCCAAAATGCAGACTCACCGAACATGGTTATTTTATATGAACTAATGTCGTACTTTCATGTATTTTTTTATTTCACTTATTTTTAAATTGTAGTTTTGCATTTTTAAATTATGCATGTGCATGTTGTGTGTGCATGGAAGCATGAGCCCTGCCAAATGTGGAGGTCAGAGGACAACTTGCAGGAATCGGCTCTCTCCTTCCGCCATGCGAGTCCTAGGGACTGAACTCAGGCCATAGGGCTTGGTGACAGGTGCCTTTACTGCCATCTCTCAGGTCCCCGCTATATTTATTTATTTATTATAGAATTTCTCTGTTTATTCTTTCTTTAAAGACTTGTCATACTTTTATTTTATCTTGTGTCTGTAGGTCTTTTGTCTGTCTGTATGTCTGTGCACTGCATGAATGCCTGGTGTTTGTGGGGCCAGAAGATGATATCAGATCCCCTGAACTGGAGTTACAGAAAGTTGTTAGCTGCCAAATAGGTTCTGGGACTCAAAATGGGTCCTCTGCAAATGGAAGAGGAACAAGTACTCATAACCACTGGGCCGTCTCTCTAGCCCATGTATTCTTTGAAGAGGTTATTTTTTCATGATTTTATATGTATGGGTGTTTGTGCGTATATGTGCACTGCATGTGTGTGCCTGGTGCTGGTGGAAGTCAGAAGAGGGTCCCTTGGGATGGGAGTTAAACCACCGCGGCATCTCTCCAGCCCGCCTTCTATATTC
The DNA here is from genome assembly GCF_018167655.1 of Microtus oregoni. Lineage (NCBI taxonomy): Eukaryota > Metazoa > Chordata > Mammalia > Rodentia > Cricetidae > Microtus > Microtus oregoni. Next base: position 3,712,182 of record NW_024543062.1, on the reverse strand, counting down.
TTTGAAGTACTGCTGCTTTTTGTTGTTGTTTCCTTGTTTTTTGTTATTTATTTATTTATTTGTTTATTTGAGACAGGGTTTCTCTGTGTAGTCCTGGCTGTCTGTCCTGGAACTCTCTCAGTAGACAGGGCTGGCCTTGAACTCACAGAGACCTGCTGCCTCTGCCTCCCAAACCCTGGGATTAAAAACATTCCCTCTTTTAAAGTGAAGCTTGGAGCTCAATGAAGAGGCACATTAGCTTTAACCCCTGCACTCAGGAGGCAGAGGCAGAGGCAGAGGCAGAGGCAGAGGCAGAGGCAGAGGCAGAGGCAGAGGGTGTTTGTGAGTTCCAGGACAGCCAGGGCTACACAAAGAAGCCTTGCCTTGAAAACGAAAACAAAAACGAGGGGGGGGGGGGAGGGAGGGAGGGAGGGAGGAAGGAAAATGAACTTTGGATCATTGGATCAGCGGGCCTCATTTGCATCTAAATTCTTCACCTACTAATCTTACCCTTCTGGAGGACCCCTGCCCCCCATTCTCCTGGCCCCACAAATCCTAGTGCATGTTGTCTCTCTCCTAAATACTTGCCCTGTGCTGGTCCTCAGCATGCTGGACAGGTGGCAGTTTCCCTTGTTCCAGAGTGTGTGGAGCCCCGGGGGTCCCTGGCCCATCCGCTCCCTGGCTTCCACTTGGCCTTGAGCCCCGAGAAAGGCTCTGGGCTTGCTTCTGGAGTGTGGCTGGCAGGCTTCCCACTTGCCCCGGAGTTCCAGGAAAGAAGTGCGTCTCCCTCCTGTTGTTTTGGGTTGTTGTTTACACAGAGCCTCGAATACATATGGCTCAGGGAAGCAATTAAGGTAAAGATGCGAAGTGGGGCTGTCCCACAGGACAGCCAATCTGCCAGTCTCCCAGTCAGGGAACCTCACGCCCCAGCCACGGGCGGCCTCCTCTATGTTACTCCAGGAAGCAACGGTTCTTGGAAGAGTTTGTCTAAGAGTGAACGAGGGCTAAGTTTTTTGTTTTGTTTTGTTTTAGTCTTCATGTGTGCTTATAATTCATGTATGTGTATTTGCACACACATGCGCACATGCACACATGCACCCGTGTCTATGAGAATGGCTGTGTGTGCCATGGTGTGCGGTGGGCATCTGGGGACAATCTCAAGTGTCCACCCTCACTTTTCCCCTTGTTTGAGGCAGAGTCTTTGGTTGATAGCTGCGTATCAGACCAGGTCAGTGGATTTCTGGGGATTCTGTCATTGCCTGGCAGTTAACCAGAGGAGTGTGAGGGTTGCAGATGGCTACTTCTGCCTCCAGCTTTACATGAGTCTGTGGCTCCAGACTCAGGTCCTCACGCTGGCGAATGAAGTCAGTGCTTTACCCGCCCAGCCCTCTTCCCACCCTTCAAATCATGATGTGTTTTTATTTCTTGGTGCTGGAGATTAAATCCGTTACCTCCACATGCTAGGCAGGGGCTCCACCACTGAACCACACCCCAGTCCCTCACTGGGGGATTCTAGGCAGGTGCTCTACCACTGAGCCACACCCCAGCCCCTCACTGGGGGATTCTAGGCAGGTGCTCTACCACTGAGCTCCATCTTAGCTCTTTTTTTTTTTTAAACTTTATTTAATGATGTCCTGTCACTGCTTTGCCCAGACAGGGGTTAAACTTTTCATCCTCCTGCCACAGCCTCCCAAGTAGCTGGGGTGTGTTGTGGAATGATCCTTTTGAACACTGTGAAGAAATGTCACTCAGGCTGGTTTAATAAAAAGCTAAATGACCAATAACTAGGCAGGATTTGGGGGACAGAGAAAATTCGGGTAAGAAGGGCAGACTCACCAGTCAGACGAAGAGCAAGCAGCATGGGCAGTACAGACTAAAGGTAATTAAGCCACAAGACACAAAGGAGATTGTTAAAATGGGTCAATTAAGTTATAAGAGCTAGTTAGTAACAAGCCCAAGCTACTGGCCAAGCTTTCATAATTAATATTAAGTCTCCATGTGAATATTTGGGAGCTGACAGGTGGGACAGAAAAATCCTGCTACAGGGATGACTGCCCACAAGTCCCAGCTCAGATCTGTGAGTTTGGTATATACTCGGTCCCAGAGTCAATTTCCCCAGCACATGGAAGACTTCACAGACGCTTCTGTATTTAAGATGTTTTAGACACATTCTAGGGTGGTGGTCTTTTCATCTCCAAGAGCTTGCTAAATGATCAGACTCAGACCACTAAGCTTGCATAGCAGGGACCTTTACCCACTGAGCTGACACACTGACCTCTGTCTCCTTCACTTTTCAAATTATTTATTTATTTTTATTTTTTGATTGTTTGTTGGTTTTTTTTTTTTGAGTTTTTGTTTGTTTGGTTTTGTTTTTTTGAGACAGGGCTTTGTAAAGCCCTAGTGGCCCTGGAACTCATTCTGTAAACTAGACTGTGTCCTTGGATCTCAGGTTTGCCTACCTCTTCCTCCTGAGTGCTGGGATTATTTGTTTATTTTTGAGATAGGATCTCTCTACATAGATAGCCCTAGCTATCCTGGAGCTCACTGTGTAGACCAGGCTGGACTAGAACTCATAGGGATTCATCTGTCTCTGCTTCTTGAGTGATTGATTCAAGGTGTGCACCACTATATTCAGCCTTATTTATTTTTATTTTTTGTGCATTGGTTTTTTACCTGCAGGTATGTCTGTGTGAGGTTGTCAGATCCCCTGGAACTGGAGTTACGACAGTTGTGAGCTGCCATGTGAGTGCTGGGCATTGAGATTTGGTCCTCTGGAAGAGCAGCCAGTGCTCTTAACCATGGGAGCTGTCTCTCCAGGACATATATATATGTGCGTGTGTGTATGTATGTTTATATATCTTAATATGTGTGTTTGTGTGTATATTGATATATATACATACACATTCATATATTTTAACAGGATTTTACTATGTAGCCCTGGCTAGCTTGGAACTCACTGAGCTTGGCTTGTTCTGCATCCCAAGTGCTGACACTAAAGGCTTACACCACCACTCCTGGCTTACTCTCTCATTTTATTTTTCTAGTCTCTCTTTTCATATGTATTTATTTATGTATGTGTATGGTATGTGTGTGTGTGTGTGAAGGTGTACACACTACAATGCACACATGGAAGTCAGAGGACACTTTCTTTTGCCTTGTGGGTCTGTCGGGTGACAAGTGCCCTTGCCCACTGAAGCGCTTCTCTGGCCCATCTTCCTTTCTTTCCAAGCATAGCAGTGGGATTCCTCATGGTGCTGTAGAACTACACATCCCTGGGCCTGTTTAGCCACCCTCCCCTGCCCCTCCTCTTGGTGGACTCCGGGACTTACCATGGAGACATTAAATACAGACTTCTTTTTATCAGCTTGCCTAGGCCTCCTATTTCCTGAATTTAAGAATGTGTGTTTTCCCTCTATTCTTCATGCTCCTCCAGAAGGCTCTCTGAGCCCTTCCTCTGCTTTCCCCTGCTCCCTCCCAGAGCCCAATGAGGTGGGTTTGGGGTTACCTCCTCATCAGCCAGTCCCTGCAGTTACCCTCCCTGTTTTCCACCTTCGGCCCCTCCCCCTCCTCCTTCCTCCTGTCACCGCACTGGTCCTTTCACAGGAGTCCTCTAGCAACATCATGTCACTCTCACTCCCTTGTTCCTTTCTGGTTCCCAAAAAACAGCCGGTGCTAGGGGTGTGGTTCAGTAGAGCGCTTGCTGTCCAAGGATGAGGACCTGAGTTCCAGTCCAGGGCTCACATAGAGAGCCGCATGTGCAGGTGTGCAGGTGTGCAGGTGTGCATCTGTGTATTGGTCAGGGTTCTTTAAAGGAAAAAAATACAGTGAAAACAATTGTTATACATTGGAGTCGCTTCCATGCTGTGGTTCAACAACGGCTGTCTCCCAATGGGAAAGGTCAGTCCACAAGGCTGGACTTCTCAGCAGTCCCGGTCTGGTGCTGGAGACCCAGGAAAATCCCAGGGAGCTGCTGGAGGTTCTCAGCCTACATTGGAATCCAAAGAAATAGGTTCTGACATCAGTGAAGGAATGCCACAGCAGCAGGATAGATGAACTTGCCAGCAAGAGTGAGGGCAAGCAGGCCAAAGGCAAAATCTTCCCTTTTCACATCCTTCCATGTGGGCTGCCACCAGAAGGGGTGACTAAAGCTTAGGGTACGTCTTCCTGAGTTCAATGATCCAATTAATAAAATGCCCTCCTACAGATATGCCCAGCTGCTTGAATTTTTATTCGTTTGTATGTTTTTGAGACAGGGTCTCACTATGTAGCTCTTGCTGTCCTGAAACTCACTGTATAGATCAGACGATCTTCCTGCCTCTGCCTTCAGAGTGCTAGGAGTAAAGGTGTGTGCCTCAACACCTGGCTTGTCTTGGATTTTAAATGTGTCCAGATGTAATAAATTGGTAACCAAGATTAGCCATCATAACCTGTAACCCTGGCAATGACAAGGTGGAAATGGGTGGATCCTCAAAGCTCACTGGCCAGTTAGCCTAGCCAATCAGTGAGGTCTAAGATAGGAGGAGACCCTGTCTCAAAACAGGTGGACAGAGCCTGAGAAATGACAGCAGAGACTGTGCTCTGACAGTTCACCCCACAGATATGAAGAGACGGGGCGGGGGGGTGGGGAGAGGAAGGGAGGGAGGGAGGGAAGGAAGGAGGAAGACAGAGAAAGCTGGACGTGGTGGCTCTTACCTGAAATTCTAGCACTTGAAATACTGAGGCCGGAGGATTACTGTTAGGTAAAAGCAGGGCTGGGCTACACAGTAAGGCCCAGACAGACTGTCTAGAACTCTTCCACTGCCTGTCCCTACACACACACACACACACACACACACACACACACATACACACACACAAAAGGAATGAAAGAAAGAAAGAACAGGAACAAAGACCCAGAATTCCACTCAGTGAAAATTTCCCCTTGAGAAGTTTATAAAAGCACGCAAGGCTCATCCATAGATGTCTCTTTTAGACTGCCTGCATGGACACTTGGCAGCCAGCCTGCATCTTTCAGGCCCGTCCCGGTCTATTTTTGGTCCCATGCTCACGAGCCAATGCTTATTTTGATAACTGCATTTCTGTTCTCCAGCTTTGGCAGACAAATCATCGCCCTGGGCTTCCTCGCGGTCACGAACATCAGCTCACCTCCCGCCAGAAGCGGCCGCCTCCCTCCACGGGCTGTGGTCTGTCCTGTGCAATTAATTGTCTGGCGAGGGAGCCTTGCAGGGCAGCCGCCTCACAGAAGAGAAAAACACTCAAATGCACCCCAGAAAAAACCCTTTCCAAACTCGGGGGCCCTAGATGAATGGTAGGAGGCGGTGCTGACTGTGAGGGTTTAAACAGAGGGTAGCTATGGCGAAAGATTCTCCGAGCTCTCCAGGTCCACGGGGAGTCTTCCTGATACACAGGAAGTACTCCGAAGTCTCTACTCACGGCCTGCTTAAGAAACTTCCAAAGGAGGTTTGGATAATGTGTCTGTCATCCCAACACCTTAGCAGCTGAAACAGGAGGATCCCAAGCTCCAGTCTAGCCTGGGCTTCATGGCTACACCCTGTCTCAAAACAACAGAGGCTGGGCCTCTGTTGGCAGAGTGGACACTTAGCAGGTACAAAGTCCCAGGTTCGTCTCTGGCATCGTCTGTAACCCCAGCACTTGGAAGGTAGGAGTGAAGGATCAGAAGTTTATAACTTGTTTGTGATCAACAAGGAAGGAAAAATTAGTAATAAAAGAGAGAGGCGACTGGGGAGATGGCTCAGTGCATAAGGACTTAGCACCCAAGCCTGACAGCTGAAGTGTGATCCCAGAGTCCAATGCTGGGAAGAAAGAACCAGGGCAAATTGTGCTCTGACCTCCATGTGCATGTGGTGGCATGTGTCCTCAATTAATAAATAAACTTTAGAAATGAAATAACAATAGCAAGATGGAGACACGCATTGACCTCTGGCCTCCATGTACATGCTCAGAGAGCTGCATGCTCATAGATATGCATGCTCAGAGAATTGCATGCTCACAGATCTGCATGCGCACAGATCTGCATGCTCACAGAGCTGTATGCTCACAGAGCTGCATGCTCACAAATCTGCATGCTCACAGATCTGCATGCTCACAGATCTGCATGCTCACAGATCTGCATGCTCACAGAGCTGCATGCTCACAGATCTGCATGCTCACAGATCTGCATGCTCACAGATCTGCATGCTCACAGAGCTGCACGCTCACAGATCTGCATGCTCACAGATCTGCATGCTCACAGAGCTGCATGCTCACAGATCTGCATGCTCACAGAGCTGCACGTTCACAGAGCTGCACGCTCACAGAGCTGCACGCTCACAGATCTGCACGCTCACAGATCTGCATGCTCACAGAGCTGCACGCTCACAGATCTGCATGCTCACAGAGCTGCATGCTCTCAACTCACACGCACACGCACTCACCCATGTGCCTGCAAACACATACACGAAAAAGAAGAAAAGAAGATGCTGGGTGGTTGTGGCTCACGCCTTTAATTCCAGCACTTGGGAAGCAGAGGTAGACAGATTTCTGGGAGTTCGAGGCCAGCTTGGACAGCAGATCGAGTTCCAGGACAGGCTCCAAAGCTACACAGAGAAACCCTGTCTTGGAAAAACAAAAGGAAGAAAGAAAAGAGCCTGTCACCCTTTCTCTGGCTCTGGCCTCTGGCCTCTGTGGGTTTCACTGCTTCCCAAGCCCAGATGTTCCAATTCGGCCGGCTACATGGCTGAGCTTACCGGTCCCTCCTCCCAGTCAGCAATCTTTCAACCATGAGCCTTAGGGAAGGCAACGAAGTAAGGATGTGGGGACACTACCCTCTCATACAGAAGTAGCTTTACTGTTTAGCTTCATCTAATTTGGGCAACAGCTCTAGATTTTCTTGTGGTCACTGGTCCAGGGTGAGGGGTGAGTAAGGGGAAAGGAAGAGGGAGAGGGAGGGAGAAACTCCTGCTGGAGCTGGCTGCCAGGAGCAGCCCACACGTGGGTGCCAGATGTGCCTGTGTGGAGGACTGTGGCTGTGCCATGGCCACACTGCCCCATAGAAGTAGTTATAGCACCCTGAAGGAGGCCCATGAGGCCGGCCTGGAGGTGGAAGGTAAAGGCCTGGTTCTTCTCTGCTGCCATCTTTCTTTCCTCTCCGGAATCTTCCAGGCATGCTGAATGCTGTCCTGTGGGCCACAGTCTCAGGCAGAGCCCACGACTCTGGTCCTGTGGTGCTTTCAACCAGGGGTTGCTTAACTGACTCAAGCCAGTCTCTCCTGTTTTTTTTTAAGCTCATTTATTTATTATGTATACAATATTCTGTCTGTGTATGCCTGCAGACCAGAAGAGGGCACCAGACCCCATTACAGATGGTTGTGAGCCACCATGTGGTTGCTGGGAATTGAACTCAGAACCTTTGGAAGAGCAGGCAGTGTTCTCTACCTCTAAGCCATCTCTCCAGCCTCTCTCTCCTGGTTTATACTCCTCTTCGGTTAGCTTGTATGCCAATAGGAAAGTGATGCTTTTCTCAAGCATGGGAAGATGTCTGAGAGCAGTGATAGAGACAGTAGTGGGGTTCAAGGCCTGCTTGGGCTGCAGCAACTTCATGGTCTGTGAGACCCTGTCTCCAAATAAAAAGAAAAGGGGCTGGAGAGATGGCTCAGTGGTTAAGAGCACTGCCTGCTCTTCCAAAGGTCCTGAGTTCAGTTCCTAGCAACCACATGGTGGCTCACAACCATCTGTGAGATCTGGTGCCCTCTTCTGGCCTGCAGGCAGACACAATACTGTATACATAATAAAGAAAATAAATAAATCTTAAAAAAAAAGTAAAAAGAAGACTGGGGTGGAATCTGCAAGAGAGGTATTGGGAGTGTGGCTCAGTGATAGAGCAGCTGCCTAGAATCTCCCAGTGAGGGGCTGGGGTGTGGCTCAGTGGTAGAGCCCCTGCCTAGAATCCCCCAGTGAGGGGCTGGGGTGTGGCTCAGTGGTAGAGCACCTGCCTAGAATCTCCCAGTGAGGGGCTGGGGTGTGGCTCAGTGGTAGAGCACCTGCCTAGAATCCCCCAGTGAGGGGCTGGGATGTGGCTCAGTGGCAGAGCACCTGCCTAGAATCCCCCAGTGAGGGGCTAGGATGTAGATGAGCAGCAGAGCCCTTACCTAGCATAAATGAGTCTCTGGGTTCTACTCCCAGCATTGTAAGGCAAGCAAATGAACAACTCAGAAATTTGTGTTGTGTACCTGGCCCACAAAGGCCTGGGCACAAATATCCGGGTGACCTCTCTATAGGCAGATGTACCCCTAAGGTTAGCACTAGAGGATCCAGCCAGGCAATGGGCTCCATGGCTAGGTCTGGGGCAAAGTGAGAAACCAGGGCCACTCAGCCTGTCCCATACACATCACATATGAAGGAATAGTAAACACAGTGTAGGATTTGCTCGCTGAGGTCCTGTCTCCTGAGGGGAGGCATTCCCTCATGAAAGTCCTTTCCTCTGAGGTTGGTTCTTGTCCCTCTTTTAGACGTTACCTCTTATTTGGCTTGAGAAGTGTCTTGGAGATGAAAACAGCTTACCTCTGGGTATGTGAGAGGGCATTTCCAGAGAGGACTGAGTGGGAGGGAACACCCACCCTCAATGTGGGTGATGCCATCCCATAGGAGGCAAGCTGATGGGATAAAATCAGAGGGAGGAAGGCCCTTCAAAACAGCAGACTCTCTCAGTCTCCCAGCTTCCTGACCTCTAGGAGGTGACCAACTCCAGCTCACCACATGTTCCCTGCCATGAGGCTTGGCCCTTTGATAGGCCTGCAAGCAATAGAGGCAAGCAGCTAGGGCTGAGACCTCGGAAACCAGGAGCCGAAAGACATTCTTTATTTTTAAATGTGGTTTTTATATTTTTAGACAGGGCTTCTCTGTAGCTTTGGTGCCTATCCTGGAATCCTGGAACTAGCTAGACCAGGCTGGCCTCGAACTCACAGAGATCTGCCTGCCTCTAACTCCCCAGTGCTGGGATTAAAGATATGCACCACCGGGGCTGGAGAAATGGCTCAGCGGTTAAGAGCATTGCCTGCTCTTCCAAAGGTCCTGAGTTCAATTCCCAGCGACCACTTGGTGGCTCACAACCATCTGTAATGGGGTCTGGTGCCCTCTTCTGGCCTGTAGGCACACACACAGACAGAATATTGTATACATAATAAATAAATAAGTAAATATTTTTTAAAAAAAGATGTGCACCACCACCAGACATACAAGACATCCTTTTTTAAAATATATATATTTTTATTGAAAAAATTTCCGGGAGCTGGAGAGATGGCTCAGAGGTTAAGAGCATTGCCTGCTCTTCCAAAGGTCCTGAGTTCAATTCCCAGCAACCACTTGGTGGCTCACAACCATCTGTAACGGGGTCTGGTGCCCTCTTCTGGCCTGCAGTCATACACAGACAGAATATTGTATACATAATAAATAAATAAATATTTTTAAAAAAATTCCGCCTCCTCCCCGCCTCCCATTTCCCTCCCCTTCCCCCCCACTCCTCTCCCCCTCCCTGCTCTCTTCTTCCCCTCCCTCTCCAGTCCAAAGAGTAGTCACGGTTCCCTGCCCTGTGGGAAGTCCAAGGTCCTCCCAGCTCCATCCAGGTCCTCCCAGCTCCATCCAGGTCTAGGAAGGTGAGCATCCAAACAGGCTAGGCTCTCACACAGCCAGAACATGAAGTAGGGTCAAAACCCGGTGCCATTGTCCTTGGCTTCTCATCAGCCCTCATTGTTCGCCATGTTCAGAGAGTCCGGTTTTATCCCATGTTTTTTCATTCCCAGTACAGCTGGCCTTGGTGAGCTCCCAATATCAGCCCCACTGTCTCAGTGGGTGGGTGCACCCCTCACGGTCCTGACTTCCTTGCTTATGTTCTCCCTCCTTCTGCTCCTCATTTGGACCTTGGGAGCTCAGTCTGGTGCTCCAATGTGGGTCTCTGTCTCTATCTCCATCCATTGCGACATCCTTTGTTTTTATGTGGTCCCTCGGCATTTAGTCACAGCATTGAAAACACTAATGCACATGGAAAGCAGATGAGCTCACGCTCAGGTCCACTTCACCATCAACTCTATCTGAGCCCCTACGTCCTTGTTTGCAAAAGTCAAATAGAGTAATACCCCCCACCCAGGAAGTTGTCTCCGATAGAAGCCTTCATCTGATGAATGGTTTTACTTGTAAATTCAATTTTAAAGAAATTTTTTTTATGTATTTAGCTACTATTCTTTAATACTTTTGTACATGGATATAATGTATTTTGGCCTATTTATTCCCCCAAACCCTCTCTCATCCCCCTGCTACTTTTACTGAACCCCTTTCTGGTCCCAGCACCTCCCCATCTCCTTTCAGGTCTTTTGTTTGGTTGGTGTGATTTGGGTTTTGGTGGCCCATTGATATTTCACTCGGTTGCCTGAATGAGCATGGCTGAGGGTTATTTATATGAGCATGGGAAATTATACCACAGGCTACACCACTGAGGAAAATGATTCTCACCTTCCAGAAAACTTAATTACCTTTATTGTCTCTGCTAGGAATGGGGATGTCTTCCTCCAGTCTTTATTTCTTTTTTTAAAAAATTATTTTCCTTTTCTTAAAAACTTTATGTGGGGGTCTGGAGAGATGGCTCAGTGATTAAGAGCACTGACTGCTCTTTCAGAGGACCCAGGTTCAATTCCCAGCACCCACAACTGTTTCTAACTCCTGTTCCAGGGAAATCCAACACCCTCACACAGACATGCATGCAGGCAAAACACCAATGCATATAAAATACAAATAAATAAATCATTTAAAAATGTATGTGTATGGGTGTTTTGTCTGCATGTGTATATGTATTGCGTCACATGTGTGCAAAGCCCCCAGAGGCCAGAGAGGGTGTTAGGTCTCTTGGAGCTGGAGTTATAGATGTTTGTGAGCCACAATTTGGGCTGGGAATCAAACCTGGGTCCTCTGGAAGAGCAGCTTAACCTCTGAGCCATCTCTCCAGCACCACTCCGCTCTTTTATTTCTTGAGGTGGAAGTCTTACTGTGTAACTGAAGCTGACCGCAAACTCACAATTCTCTTTCGTCAGCTTCTCCGCCCTGAGATTTCAGGAATGTGTCCCCACACCCAACTTTAGATGATGCAAGTTTTTCACCCTCCCTTGTCTGTCAGAAATGTCTTTCTCACCTGAATCGCTTTTCCCAATTCCTTTTTTCTGCTTCTTCTTCTTTCAGATTTGAAGTAATTTGGCATCTGCTCTAATTTTTTTTTGGCTTTAGAAAAGTAGCAAAAATTAATTAATCTACAGCTGCCCTGATAGCAAAAGTTAATAGAAATTTTAATAAAAATACAACCTCAATAAGCTTCCCTATTGTTCTAATAAATGCAATAGAAGTTTAGGATGGTAGATAAAAAAAATTAATAAACCACCAGAGGGCAGGGACTACGCAGCTCAAACAAAGGGCGCGGTCTGTGCCCAGCCTCCTCTGCCAGCCAGAGAGAACCTGACCCCAAGTGTATTCCTCACTCCGTGCTGGGTGTCTCAAGTTGTATTAGATCTTCAATTAATACTTAAAAGAGAAAAAGCTGAGACATGGTCTCATGAAGCCAAGGCTGACCTTGAACTTCCGAACCTTCTGCTTCTACCTCCCGAGTGGATTGTAGGTACGTTTTACTACCATGCCCAGTTTATGCCATGCTTGAGATCAAACCCATGGCTTTGTGCAGGCTAGGCAAGCACTCTGCCAACTGAACTACATCCTAGTCCCTAAAAGTCCTTTTGAGACAGAGTTTCATGTAGTCCAGGTTGGCCTCAAATCCTCACAATCTCCTGTCTTGGCCTCTCAAATAGCTAGAATTAGAGGTTGAACTATCAGGCTGCTTGGTACTGATTGGGCTCTTTCTGTAGCTCAGGCTGGCCTTGAACTTGTGCTGATTCTTGTTTCTTGAATCTCTCTCTGAGATTCCAGGCAAGACCCATCACACCTGGCAACTGTAGATTTTTTTTTTTTTTTGTTTTCGAGTCAGGGTTTCTCTGTAGCTTTGGTGCCCATCCCGGAACTAGCTCTTGTAGACCAGGCTGGCCTCGAACTCCCAGAGATCCGCCTGCCTCTGCCTCCCAAGTGCTGGGATTAAATGCGTGCGCCACCAAACTGTAAATCTTTTGGAGCTGGGACTAAGCAGTGCTGTCAGCTTCTGAGAGCAAGACAGGGCTGAGCACCATCCCTGAGCAGATATCGTGTGAAGCAATCAGGTGTTTGCATTCTCGTGGGCTCATCGATTACAGCCATGAAAGCCAGGAGGTCTTCTGAGGAGTGTTGCAGCCTTAGTGACTCAAGATGTCAGTTCTCTGTGAGGCTGTGCTGGGTCTCTTCCCAAGACCTGCAGGCTGGTTACCTGGTCTGAGAAAGCTGGGTATGATGGTGAAGGCCTGTCATGTCAGCTACTTAGGAAGCTGAAGCTGGACAATTACACAAGCAAGACTTATGTCCCAAAATTTCAAGTCAGTTTAGGCAATTTAATAAGACTTTGTCTCAGAATAAAAATGGGAGTGGGAGCTTGGTTCAGTGGTAGAGCCCCTGCCTAGAATCTCCCAGTGAGGGGTTGGGGTGTGGCTCAGTGGTAGAGCCCCTGCCTAGAATTCCCCAGTGAGGGGCTGGGGCATGGCTCAGTGGTAGAGCCCCTGCCTAGAATCCCCCAGTGAGGGGCTGGGGCGTGGCTCAGTGGTAGAGAACCTGCCTAGAATCCCCCAGTGAGAGGCTGGGGTGTGTCTCAGTGGTAGAGCCCCTGCCTAGAATCCCCCAGTGAGGGGCTGGGGTGTGTCTCAGTGGTAGAGCCCCTGCCTAGAATCCCCCAGTGAGGGGCTGGGGTGTGGTTCAGTGGTAGAGCACCTGCCTAGAATCCCCCAATGACAGACCGGGGTGTGGCTCAGTGGTAGAGTGTTTGGGTGGCATTTGTGAGGCACTGTGTTCACTCTCTAGTTTTAAAAGTCTGAGCAAGAAACAGTTCAGAAGAGGATCCATGGCAGCTCCAACATGATGATACTGTGATTTGGTATCCTGACTATCTCCCTTTGGACCCAAGAACCAAATGAATCACTCAGCTGAGAGTAAAAAGACACCCGTGGCCCTGCCTGTTCTGAACATGAGGTGTTTTCGTGCATTGGAGCCTCTGGCAACCAAAGAAGGGAAAGAGAGTCTACGGAAATCAGCCAGGAGGAAGCACTTTCACTGATGCTGTGGCACTGGATGGACCAGCTGGCCACCTGTGCTCCTAGACAAGGCCCAAGGGATTTCTATTGGAGCCCGGCATGGTAGCTTGTGCACTCTGCACGCTGAGGTGAGAGGATTTCAGGATTGTGGCCATCATGGATTACTGAGGCTCCTCTAAGGTGGGGATGGCGTGGCTGGCGGTTTAGCTCGGTGGGTAGAGTCTTGCCTGAATACAAAGCCCTGGGCTCTATCCCCACTATTGCAGACAGGGATCATGGTGTCACACAGTCTGTTATTGCTGAACTGGGGAAAGAGAGGCGGGAAGATTAGAAGTCAAGGTCACCGTCAACTACTTACTGAGTCTGAGGCCAGCCAGCCTGAACCACAGGAGATTGTTAAAAGCAAAATCAAAAGCAAGCTGGATGTTGTGACACTCATCTTTAATCCCAGAACCTGGGTAGCCAAAACAGGCAGTTCTCTCTGAGTTTGAAGCTCTGTCCCACACCCGAGACTGTGATTCTTCTGGGGGTGTCCTCCTCCCTCCACAGGCAGACTTTGTGCTATCAGCTGCTCTTGAACTCTCAACCACTGTGTGTTTCCACTCTTCCCTCTCTTGTTTATCAAGACAGGGTGTTACTTACAGCAATCCTCCTGCCTCATTTCTTCTAAGCACTAAGATTTCAGACATGAGCCATCATGCTCATCTGGCCACTGCTAACGTGTGTGTGTGTGTGTGTGTGTGTGTGTGTGTGTGTAGCTTACACATGTGGGTAGGCATGCAAAGGTCAGAGGGCAGCCTTGGATTTTTAGACAGGGTCTCATCACTGCTATGCATGCGAGGCTAGCTGGCTCCCAGCTTCTGGGAAATGTCCTGTCTCTATCTCCTGTTTTACTCTAGGCATGCTGGGATTACAGAGATGTGTCACCACATCAAGTTTTTTTTTTTTTAAAAAGATGTGGGTTCTGGGGATCCGAACTTAGTTCCTCACGCTTGCTCAGCAACCATTTTACCCTCTGAGATGTCTCTCCAGCCTCTATCACTGAATCCTCTAACTTGAGTCGATTTGAACCATTAGCAGTTTCTTGTATTTCTCCTGATAAACAGAAAGTATCCTTTTCTTTACAGAGAATGAGGGAACATAACTCTATTGTTTTAAGAGGCAGGTCTTATGTAGTCCAAGCTAGTCCCAGACGCCATATGCAGTCAAGAAGGACCTTAAACTCCTGACCCTCCTGCTTCCACTTCCTGAGAACTAGGATTACAGGCATGGAGCACCATATCCAGTTCAGGTAGTGCTGGGAACCTAGGGCTTTCTGCACGTTAGGCAATCACTCTACCAACTGAGCCATATGCCCAGCCCAGAACGCATTCGTTAAACAACGCCTTTGTTTATAGACTGCTTCCAAGTGGCCGAGCCACCCCTGACTCTTAGAAATTTCTAGAAAGACTTGGGGAGACCACTGGCATAGTTGGTAGTAGTAGAGGAAGGAGAAAGGAGAGGACCCCTCAGCAGTGAGGCTCTCATGCAGGACTCCCAGTCTGTCCCCTCCCTCCTTGCCTCAGTTTCTCTGCTTAGTCAAAGCCGAACAGCTCCACTGAGAATTAGTTTTAAAAAGTCCACTAACCATTCCTAGAGCGAGCGCGTGGATCCTGCTAAATGCTATTAGATAATTGCAGCCTCCAGGGAGGAGCACATTGCCTCGCTGCATCGTTGATCTGAGGCACGGCAGAGACAGCTGTGATGTGTCTTCGGCAGGGATCTTATTTAACTGAGCGGATGCATGTGCTTTGGTTTCTCTTCTCCAGCCCTGCTAATTTCAGAATCGGGTTGTTAGGCGATAACTGTTCATTTCTGTCGTAAATTAAGAAAAGACTCATCAGAAGCCTGGATACTTGTTGGGAACTGTGGTTGAATCTGGTGTGGAAATAGGCTAATTTTTTTTTTTCGAGACAGGGTTTCTCCGTAGCTTTTGGTTCCTGTCCTGGAACTAGCTCTTGTAGACCAGGCTCGCCTTGAACTTACAGAGATCCGCACGCCTCTGCCTATTAAAGGCGTGCGCCACTGCCCGGCTAAATAGGCTAATTTTTAAAATGGTTTTTGGGCCTGGGAATGTGACCCGCTCGGTTGGTAAAGCACTTGCCTAGTGTGCACAAAATTCTGGTTTCCGTCACCAATGCAGTGTATGGCTGTCCTCCCAGCCCTGGGGAGGCAGGAGGATTAGGAGTTTAAGATCATCCTCAGCTTCCTAGTGAGTTTGAAGTCAGCTTGGCTACAGGTATTCGAGAAACTAAGGGTCTGAAAAAGCATGGGATAAATCCGGACTAGCTCAACATAGCGGACAATGAGGAATACTGAGAACTCAAGAACAATGGCAGTGGGTTTTTGATCCTACTGCACGTACTGGCTTTGGGGGAGCCTAGGCAGTTTGGAAGCTCACCTTACTAGACCTGGATAGAGGTGGGCGGTCCTTGGACTTCCCACAGGTCAGGGAACCCTGATTGCTGAGCAGACGAGGGAGGGGGACTTGATTGGGGGAGGGGGAGGGAAATGGGAGGCGGTGGCGGGGAGGAGGCAGAAATCCTTAATAAATAAATAAATTTAAAAAAAAAAGAGAAACTAAGATAAGGGTAGGTGAGATGGCTCAGAGGCTAAAGGCACTTGTCTTGCAAGCCTAGTAACCTGAGTTTAGCGACTCTCCCCAGCACCCACATAAGAGTGAAAGGAGAGGCCAGGCAGTGGTGGCTCACACCTTTAATCACAGCACTCAGGAAGCAGAGGCAGGCAGATCGCTGTGAATTTGAGGCCAGCCTGGTCTAGAGTGAATTCCAGGACAGTTAGGACTGTTACACAGAGAAATTCTGTCTTGAAAAACCAAAAACCAAAGCCAAAATCAACCAACCAAACAAGCAAAAAGAGTGAAAGGAGAAAATCAGCTCCACAAAGTTGTCCTCTGACCTCCATATATGCGTTCTGGCTCAGAGGCCCACAGACATACATCTATCCACCCATCATGCACACACACACATACTGACAAATAAATGATAAATAGAAATTAAAATAAAGCAATAAGGCAAAATGGTGTGTGTGTGTGTGTGTGTGTGTGTGTATGTTTTAAAGACCTTTTGCTTGGTTTGGTTTTGTGATACACAGGATTTAGCCAGAGCTGTCTGTGTGCCCACTAGTTTGGTTCTATGTCTTAGAGCCTGGTGGGCTCAGCTGTGGAAAAAAAGGGGGCAGGCAGGGAAGGAAATAAGAGAAGGTAGGCGAAAAGTAACCAGAATGCATTATCTACAATGAAATTGTCAAAAAACAAAATGTATTAATAGATAAAAGAAGAGAAAATTTTTTAAATAAATAAATAAATAAATAATAAATGGTTTTGTTCCTAATAATAAAATTTCACCATTCTAACAGGATCACCTTTTCAATGCCTTAAAACCTAAATCATACTTGGCTCGGCAGTAAAACAAGACAAAGGCATCAGGTTCCAAATTAGGTTCTTTTGCTTGTTTATTTGTTTTATTTTTGTTTGTTTGTTTGTTTAGTTTTTTTTGAGATGGTGTTTCTCTGTAGCTTTGGAACCTGTACTGGAACTAGCTCTTGTAGACCAGGCTGACCTTGAACTCACAGAGATCTGCCAGCCTCTGCCTCCAGAGCCCTGGGATTAAAGGCCTGCACCACCACCTGCCCTGTCCAAATTAGGTTCTTTAGACTGGTGGGGAGGTCCTTGGGGTAGCCACGAAAGGGCTCCCCTCGGGTCCTGCGTCTAATGCAGTTGGAATGGGCAGAAAGAACAGTGAGTATGTGGCCTTTTCTATGCCGGGAGATTCCCCCATGCCCTTTCCAGGGGCAAAAGAAGGAGTCTAGAAGATGACTCAGCTGGTAATGTGTTTGCCCTGAAGGTGTGAAGACCTGAGGGGGAGGTGAGGATGAGGAGCATGGTAGGATGGAGAGGCAGAGGCTGGCGGATCTCTGTGAGTTCCAGGCCAGCCTGATCTACAGGGCCAGTTCGAAGTCCTCCAAGGCTATGCAGTAAAACCCCGTCTCAAGGCACAGACACAAGCAGCAGCAGCAGCAGCAACAATAAGGTCCCCACACAGTCTAAAGGTAAGCTGCTGTGACAGTATTTACAAATCCAGCCCTGGAGAGCTGGAGGCACCTGGATCCCTGACCCTTTCTGGCCAGCTACCCTAGACTGCTTGGTGAGCTCTAGGCCAGTTAAGAATCCTGTCTCAAGGGGCTGGAGAGATGGCTCAGTGGTTAAGAGCATCGCCTGCTCTTCTAAAGGTCCTGAGTTCAATTCCCAGCAACCACATGGTGGCTCACAACCATCTGAAATGAGGTCTGGTGCCCTCTTCTGGCCTGTAGACATACACACAGATAGAATATTGTATACATAATAAATAAATAAATATTAAAAAAAAAAGAATCCTGTCTCAAAAAGCAAAGCAAAGCAAAGTAAAACCAGGGAAAGGGGTCTGTGAGATAGGTCCGCAGGTAAAGGCTCTTGCTACCAAGATCCAAGGAAATGTGTTAAATCCCTGCTCCAGGAAGTTGTCCACATGTAACACTGTTGCACAGTTTACACACACACACACACACCAAATAAATGTAATTTTAAAACACACACACAAAAGGTGGACAATGTCTGAGGTTGTCCTGTGTGTGCACACACTCATGCGAGCACAAACACACACACACACACACACTTTTTAAAAAGAAGAATGTATCCATGAACTCCTGGGGGTGGAGGAGCCAGTGGGGAAAACATGTGTCTCAGGGTGAGAAGGAATGGAGCAGAAGCTTTCATCCTGTCCTTGTCCCTCCCTCTGCCTCCCTGTATTACCTCCCTGCTGTGTTGATCCACAGGAGAGAGTGTCTCCCTCACTCTCCTTCCCAGACTGGTAGAATCTCTCTCTCTCTCTCTCTCTCTCTCTCTCTCTCTCTCTCTCTTTTTTTTTTTTTTTTGCAAAATTATCCTTGCTTAATCCGTGGAGACAAGAAGTGGATTAGCGGTTGCCAAGGGGTGGGGGAGGGTCGCGGACGGGGAATGGCTGCTAATGGGTGCAGAGGTTCTTTTGGGGGCCGAAGAAAGTGTTCCAGAAGTGGGTTGTGGTAACAGTCTCATCACTCTGGTGATACCCTGGAAAATCTAAGCTACTGGAAGGTACTCGTTAAAAGGTAGTTGACAGTGCCATACCTCAGTAACACCGTGATTTGGACGATGAAGCTGGCCCATCATGGCTTCTTGTTGCTGATCTCAGTCCAGTCTCCACAGCCCACAGCCACGCATCTTCCAGGCTGCTGCTGGGGGTTCCGTGAAGTGCCTGTGAGTCCTGCTGGTCACCCTTGAAGTTGTCTTTCTCTTTTCCCCTTTTGACGAACACATCATAGCTGCATATACAGGGGTCTGACCTTGGTCAACTCTCTATCCAACGTGTGTGTGTGTGTGTGTGTGTGTGTGTGTGTGTGTGTTAAATCCTGGTGGAAAATCCTGAAGGCAGGGGAGATGGCTCAGTGGGTAAAGTGCTTCCTGAGCAAGTGTGTGGTTATGTGCTTGATTCCCCGTACCCACGGAAAGCCTGGGCTGTGGCACATGTTTGTAATGCCAGCACAGGGGAAGTGGAAACAGGAAGACACTAAAGATTTACTGGCCATCGAGTTTAGCAAATCGGTGAGTCTCAGGATAAGGAGAGACCCTGTCTAAAGAATAAGGCGAGTGAGGAAGACATCTTATGCCGACTCTGGCCTCCATGTTGATCACAAGACACACACACACACCCACGGTTTTATGTGAGCAAAACTGAAGCATACGTAGCCTGCACTCAAAGGGATGGAAGGTGTTGAGGACATTTGTCCTCCTGGGTTTTTAGAAAACCATTGGGGCTCCAAAAGAAAAGCAGGCCCCTGCTTTGGGGATTAGGTAGAAGTGACAAAACCCCTTGGAGTCAGATCAGCCACCTATGCCAAGGTGGGTAGACAGGGGGCAGGCTGGAGCAGGCACTTTAGGTGACTTGGGGGTGGGGTGGGGGAAGGACCTAGGATTTAAGAATTTCTCTCTGTGTCTCTGTCTCTGTCTCTGTCTCTCTCTCTCTCTCTCTCTCTCTCTCTCGTGTGTGCGTGTATGGGGGGATGTTCAAGGCTCATTCTTGCTGTGTGGGTGTTTATGACCTGTTCTTGCTGAATGGCCCACTTTGGCCTTGAATTCACCACCACCCTGCCTCAACTTCCCTGTGCTGAGATTCCAGGCATTCAGCACCACACCCAGCTTCTTGCAGCCTCTTCTTCTGACCTCACAGCTGGGTAGGAGTCTAGACAGCTGGTTTGGCGGTTAAGAGCATTTGCTGCTCTTGCAGAGGACCAGAGTTCTGTTCCTGGCATTCAGGTGTGGCGCCTCACAATCCCTCTACTCCAGTTCTAGGGGTTCCAGCACTCCCTTCTGGGCTCCTCCAGCTCCTGCATTCAGACATGTGAATGTGCACACACATGATAGTCTTTTTAAAAACCCACAATTGGTAGAGTATGCACCAACACACATAAAACCTTAGATTTGATGCCCCATGCATGCATAAACTGGGTTTAGTGGCACATATCTGTAATCCCAGCATTGAAAAGTGGGGGCAGGAAGATGGGGAGTTCAAGGTCATTTTTGGCTATGCTGCAAACTTAAGGTCAATCTTGATTACAGGAGACTCTGTCTCAACAAACAAGTTAGCCAGAATGGTGATAGTTCATAGCTGTAAATCAGCACTTGGGGAATAGGAGATCAGAGTCTCAAATTTTCAGCTACATAGTGAGTTCCAAGAAAGCCTTCAATACACAAGACCTTACTATTCAAATCATAAAAACACACAGTGGAGGAGCTGGAGAAATAACTCGGGGGTTAAGAGCATTTACTGCTCTTGCAGAGGACCTAGAGTTCAATTTCCAACAGCTACATGGCGGCTCACAACCTCCTACAACTATAGTTCCACAGGATCTACGACTTCTTCCTATATTTATGGGCTCATGCATGAGTGTGGTGTACACACACACACTCAGACGCACACATACTTTTAAATAAATATGAAATAGCACCCATGTTGGTGACTTTAATCCTTTAATCCCAGCATTGGGGAGGCAGAGGCAGGAGGATCTCTGTGTTTGTGACTCTACATAGTGAATTTCAGGCCAGTCAGGGCTACATAAAGATACTCTGTCTCAATGAAACCAAAACAAACAAACGAAAAACACCCACATTTCTCTGCTGCCCAGCTCAGGCTGAGATGTGCCTGCTCCTTAGGGGTGCAGACACTGTGTGTCTCTTAGGATGACCTCGCATAAGACATGGAAAGAAAATAAAGACAAGTCTCATCAAGGTGAAAAAACAGGGAACCTTAGGAGCTCACACTAAGACAACTCTGATATTTAGTCTGTTTGCAATGTCTGTTAATTCTCTTGCTGCCACTCAGCTCCACAGTAAAGAAAGGTGGCCTTCAGTTGACAGTCTTCCTTCCTCCTGCCAAGCAGCTTGAAAACAAGAAAAGCTTGGCCTGTTGCAGGGGGATCTCTGAGTTCAAAGCCAGCCAGGTCTACAGAGTGAGTTCCAGGACAGCCGGGGTTACACAGTGAAATCCTGTCTTGAAAAGAAAATAAAAAAAAATATATAAAAAGAAGAAGAGAAGGAGGAGGAAGAGGAAGCAGCAGCAGGGTGGAACAGGCCAACTCCAACAGAACTAGGATGCACCCCCACAGGCTGGCCATCGTGGTTGCAGTTTTGTTTTGTTTTTAGAGGGCGGGTGCGGGGAGTAGGAAGACAAATCAGACCAATTCAAAACTAAATTCCAGGTTATCGCGTATCTACCCGGCCTCGAGGTGGGCTGTCTTCCCACAGACCGCTGAGAGCTGTGCCACATCCGGGTCCAGGGAGGGACAAAGCAGGAGGCCGGGTGGATTAGCTTTCCTCGCTGCAGCTGCTGCGCAGGCCCTGCCAAGGTCTGCCTGCACGGAAGGATGTTCAGACTCAAGGCCCGCCCCGTCCATGTGTAGCCGGTTCATCCCGCCCGGTCGGGCCGCGTTCAAGGTCCACGCGGACAATGCGTGGTCCTCTCGCGAGCCAGTGCTACCCCGGGCCTTTGTTGCCGGGGCCTCGTGCCGATGGGTTAATGGGGCAGAAGAGATCGGTGAAGGGTGACAGAAGTGGGCTTTGAAAGAGGGTGTCAGCATAGGGCAGCTAAACAAAGGCCAAAATACACACGGGCGGAGAAGGACAGATGGGACAGGAGAGAGAAAACAATTAGGCCGCGAGTGCGGGGGCGGGGCGCGGCTTCATCTTTTTCCAGTTAACCAGGCGGGCCTGGGGCCCCTCGCCCCAGGCTGGAGAGGGGAGGGATGCGGGTGGCTTCTGCAGCCCGTGGAGCGAGGCTTCTGAGCCCCCTTTCAGCCTGGAGTTGCACCCTAGATCCCCATGCCTTCTGTACCCATCTCCTGGCTCCTGTAAAGGGTGGGTGGGAGGGTGAATGGATGGGTAGGTAAATGGGTGGATGGACGCATGAGGTGGGTGGGTGGATGACTAAGATAGGTGGGTAGGTAGTGGGTGAATGAATTAGTGGATGAATGGGCAGATGGGTGAGTGGATATGTGAGTGGAAGGATAGCTGGGTAGATGAATGAATGCCCTTATCCACAAATAATCAGAATTAAATTCTAATCAGCCTGGACAGGCTACCCTAAATTTTCCCTAGGGTTGCCTGGAAAGGTTTCCCTTGACACCTCAGCCTTTCCTGTGCCTGGACACCGATGGCTTCCACCCACTAGGGCCTCCTACCCTGGAATCTCGCTGGGCAGGCGGTTCTTGCACAGAAGCGCAGAACCCGCCTGCAGGACCGATAGCCCGTGCGCCTGTTGGAGCGGGATTCCCGCCAGGGGGCGCTGCTTCCCTCCCAGGCCGCCGGGCCGCTCGCTGCAAACCGATGCTGTTTAATTAACGTGCAAATTGAGTAGATTAAATGACTCTAAATAAT